>NC_091267.1:10017500-14847500 GCF_042477335.2 Ovis canadensis
AGGCCAGTCCCCATGCGAGTTCCTCGGGGGCCTCTCGGGATTCCTCTCCCGTCGATGCCGGGGCCTAAGACCTTGTGTGGAGTCGGGGCCGGAACCTGAGGATTCCTCTCCAGTGCTGACATGGATCTTGGGGTACTTCTGGAGTCTCCCCAGGGGAGTCAGTCCTCGTCTCGAATGCGGGCATGCACTTGCGCTTTCCTCCAGAGCGGTAGCAGCAGTGTCACGCAGTTCGCCGCGTGGATCAAAGGATCTATGGTTTTCCCTCGAGTCTTTCCCACGAGGCTTTCCCACGAGGCTTTCCCACAGGGCTGTCCCACGGGCACACGTGGTGGGAGTCGATCCTCGGCTTGAACGTCAAGGCAGTGCAGGGAAAACAGGTTCCTCTGGAATGGACTGACACATCTGGGGGACTCTTGGAATGGTGTCACGACCCTGGAGTTCCTCTCGCCTTTCCTGTGGAGAGCGCATCCTCTTGAGATGCGACGGGAACGCCAGGAATTCTTTCCCTACGAAACAGGGAAAGGATCCCTCATCTCGAGCTAGGAGGCGGAAACGGGGCTCCCCTGGATGTGTGCGGGACCCCACGTGGTTCCTCTCGAGTGGAGACGGGTATGTCGGGGAGCTTCTTGAGTTGCAGCAAGGGTGTGAAGGACCCTTTGGAAGTTCCAGTGGTTAGATGTGATTGGCCTCGAGAAGCCTCAGCGGAAATGGGCCTCATCTCGCCTGGAGGGCAAAACCTCCTGGATTTTCTCGAGTTGCGGCAGGTGCTCTCGACTTACGACGGGGACCTCAGGGACACGCTCTGATGGCCTCAGGAAAGGCCAGTCCCCATGCGAGTTCCTCGGGGGCCTCTCGGGATTCCTCTCCCGTCGATGCCGGGGCCTAAGACCTTGTGTGGAGTCGGGGCCGGAACCTGAGGATTCCTCTCCAGTGCTGACATGGATCTTGGTATACTTCTGGAGTCTCCCCAGGGGAGTCAGTCCTCATCTCGAATGCGGGCATGCACTTGCGCTTTCCTCCAGAGCGGTAGCAGCAGTGTCACGCAGTCCGCCGCGTGGATCAAAGGATCTATGGTTTTCCCTCGAGTCTTTCCCACGAGGCTTTCCCACGAGGCTTTCCCACAGGGCTGTCCCACGTGCACAAGTGGTGGGAGTCGATCCTCGGATTGAACGTCAAGGCAGTGCAGGGAAAACAGGTTCCTCTGGAATGGACTGACACATCTGGGGGACTCTGGGAATGGTGGCACGACCCTGGAGTTCCTCTCGCCTTTCCTGTGGAGAGCGCCTCCTCTTGAGATGCGACGGGAACGCCGGGAATTCTTTCCCTATGAAACAGGGAAAGGATCCCTCATCTCGAGCTAGGAGTCGGAAACGGGGCTCCCCTGGATGTGTGCGGGACCCCACGTGCTTCCTCTCGAGTGGAGACGGGTATGTCGGGGAACTTCTTGAGTTGCAGCAATGCTGTGAAGGACCCTTTGGAAGTTCCAGTGGTTAGATGTGATTGGCCTCGAGAAGCCTCAGCGGAAATGGGCCTCATCTCGCCTGGAGGGCAAAACTTCCTGGATTTTCTCGAGTTGCGGCAGGTGCTCTCGACTTACGACCGGGACCTCAGGGACCCGTTCTGGTGGCCTCAGGAAAGGCCAGTCCCCATGCGAGTTCCTCGGGGGCCTCTGGGGATTCCTCTCCCGTCGATGCCGGGGCCTAAGACCTTGTGTGGAGTCGGGGCCGGAACCTGAGGATTCCTCTCCAGTGCTGACATGGATCTTGGGGGTACTTCTGGAGTCTCCCCAAGGGAGTCAGTCCTCGTCTCGAATGCGGGCATGCACTTGCGCTTTCCTCCAGAGCGGTAGCAGCAGTGTCACGCAGTCCGCCGCGTGGATCAAAGGATCTATGGTTTTCCCTCGAGTCTTTCCCACGAGGCTTTCCCACGAGGCTTTCCCACAGGGCTGTCCCACGTGCACACGTGGTGGGAGTCGATCCTCGGCTTGAACGTCAAGGCAGTGCAGGGAAAACAGGTTCCTCTGGAATGGACTGACACATCTGGGGGACTCTTGGAATGGTGGCACGACCCTGGAGTTCCTCTCGCCTTTCCTGTGGAGAGCGCCTCCTCTTGAGATGCGACGGGAACGCCGGGAATTCTTTCCCTACGAAACAGGGAAAGGATCCCTCATCTCGAGCTAGGAGGCGGAAACGGGGCTCCCCTGGATGTGTGCGGGACCCCACGTGCTTCCTCTCGAGTGGAGACGGGTATGTCGGGGAACTTCTTGAGTTGCAGCAATGGTGTGAAGGACTCTTTCGAAATTCCAGTGGTTAGATGTGATTGGCCTCGAGAAGCCTCAGCGGAAATGGGCCTCATCTCGCCTGGAGGGCAAAACCTCCTGGATTTTCTCGAGTTGCGGCAGGTGCTCTCGACTTACTACGGGGACCTCAGGGACCCGCTCTGGTGGCCTCAGGAAAGGCCAGTCCCCATGCGAGTTCCTCGGGGGCCTCTCGGGATTCCTCTCCCGTCGATGCCGGGGCCTAAGACCTTGTGTGGAGTCGGGGCCGGAACCTGGGGATTCCTCTCCAGTGCTGACATGGATCTTGGGGTACTTCTGGAGTCTCCCCAGGGGAGTCAGTCCTCGTCTCGAATGCGGGCATGCACTTGCGCTTTTCTCCAGAGCGGTAGCAGCAGTGTCACGCAGTCCGCCGCGTGGATCAAAGGATCTATGGTTTTCCCTCGAGTCTTTCCCACGAGGCTTTCCCACGAGGCTTTCCCACAGGGCTGTCCCACGTGCACACGTGGTGGGAGTCGATCCTCGGCTTGAACGTCAAGGCAGTGCAGGGAAAACAGGTTCCTCTGGAATGGACTGACACATCTGGGGGACTCTTGGAATGGTGTCACGACCCTGGAGTTCCTCTCGCCTTTCCTGTGGAGAGCGCCTCCTCTTGAGATGCGACGGGAACGTCGGGAATTCTTTCCCTACGAAACAGGGAAAGGATCCCTCACCTCGAGCTAGGGGGCGGAAAGGGAGCTCCCCTGGATGTGTGCGGGACCCCACGTGCTTCCTCTCGAGTGGAGACGGGTATGTCGGGGAACTTCTTGATTTGCAGCAATGGTGTGAAGGACCCTTTGGAAGTTCCAGGGGTTAGATGTGATTGGCCTCCAGAAGCCTCAGCGGAAATGGGCCTCATCTCGCCTGGAGGGCAAAACCTCCTGGATTTTCTCGAGTTGCGGCAGGTGCTCTCGACTTACGACGGGGACCTCAGGGACCCGCTCTGGTGGCCTCAGGAAAGGCCAGTCCCCATGCGAGTTCCTCGGGGGCCTCTCGGGATTCCTCTCCCGTTGATGCCGGGGCCTAAGACCTTGTGTGGAGTTGGGGCCGGAACCTGAGGATTCCTCTCCAGTGCTGACATGGATCTTGGGGTACTTCTGGAGTCTCCCCAGGGGAGTCAGTCCTCGTCTCGAATGCGGGCATGCACTTGCGCTTTCCTCCAGAGCGGTAGCAGCAGTGTCACGCAGTCCTCCGCGTGGATCAAAGGATCTATGGTTTTCCCTCGAGTCTTTCCCACGAGGCTTTCCCACGAGGCTTTCCCACAGGGCTGTCCCACGTGCACACGTGGTGGGAGTCGATCCTCGGCTTGAACGTCAAGGCAGTGCAGGGAAAACAGGTTCCTCTGGAATGGACTGACACATCTGGGGGACTCTTGGAATGGTGTCAAGACCCTGTAGTTCCTCTCGCCTTTCCTGTGGAGAGCGCCTCCTCTTGAGATGCGACGGGAACGCCGGGAATTCTTTCCCTACGAAACAGGGAAAGGATCCCTCATCTCGAGCTAGGAGGCGGAAACGGGGCTCCCCTGGATGTGTGCGGGACCCCACGTGCTTCCTCTCGAGTGGAGACGGGTATGTCGGGGAACTTCTTGAGTTGCAGCAAGGGTGTGAAGGACCCTTTGGAAGTTCCAGTGGTTAGATGTGATTGGCCTCGAGAAGCCTCAGCGGAAATGGGCCTCATCTCGCCTGGAGGGCAAAACCTCCTGGATTTTCTCGAGTTGCGGCAGGTGCTCTCGACTTACGACGGGGACCTCAGGGAACCGCTCTGGTGGCCTCAGGAAAGGCCAGTCCCCATGCGAGTTCCTCGGGGGCCTCTCGGGATTCCTCTCCCGTCGATGCCGGGGCCTAAGACCTTGTGTGGAGTCGGGGCCGGAACCTGAGGATTCCTCTCCAGTGCTGACATGGATCTTGGGGTATTCTGGAGTCTCCCCAGGGGAGTCAGTCCTCGTCTCGAATGCGGGCATGCACTTGCGCTTTCCTCCAGAGCGGTAGCATCAGTGTCACGCAGTCCGCCGCGTGGATTAAAGGATCTATGGTTTTCCCTCGAGTCTTTCCCACGAGGCTTTCCCACGAGGCTTTCCCACAGGGCTGTCCCACGTGCACACGTGGTGGGAGTCGATCCTCGGCTTGAACGTCAAGGCAGTGCAGGGAAAACAGGTTCCTCTGGAATGGACTGACACATCTGGGGGACTCTTGGAATGGTGGCACGACCCTGGAGTTCCTCTCACCTTTCCTGTGGAGAGCGCCTCCTCTTGAGATGCGACGGGAACGCCGGGAATTCTTTCCCTACGAAACAGGGAAAGGATCCCTCATCTCGAGCTAGGAGGCGGAAACGGGGCTCCCCTGGATGTGTGCGGTACCCCACGTGCTTCCTCTCGAGTGGAGACGGGTATGTCGGGGAACTTCTTGAGTTGCAGCAAGGGTGTGAAGGACCCTTTGGAAGTTCCAGTGGTTAGATGTGATTGGCCTCGAAAAGCCTCAGCGGAAATGGGCCTCATCTCGCCTGGAGGGCAAAACCTCCTGGATTTTCTCGAGTTGCGGCAGGTGCTCTCGACTTACGACGGGGACCTCAGGGACACGCTCTGATGGCCTCAGGAAAGGCCAGTCCCCATGCGAGTTCCTCGGGGGCCTCTCGGGATTCCTCTCCCGTCGATGCCGGGGCCTAAGACCTTTTGTGGAGTCGGGGCCGGAACCTGAGGATTCCTCTCCAGTGCTGACATGGATCTTGGGGTACTTCTGGAGTCTCCCCAGGGGAGTCAGTCCTCATCTCGAATGCGGGCATGCACTTGCGCTTTCCTCCAGAGCGGTAGCAGCAGTGTCACGCAGTCCGCCGCGTGGATCAAAGGATCTATGGTTTTCCCTCGAGTCTTTCCCACGAGGCTTTCCCACGAGGCTTTCCCACAGGGCTGTCCCACGTGCACACGTGGTGGGAGTCGATCCTCGGCTTGAACGTCAAGGCAGTGCAGGGAAAAGAGGTTCCTCTGGAATGGACTGACACACCTGGGGGACTCTTGGAATGGTGTCACGACCCTGGAGTTCCTCTCGCCTTTCATGTGGAGAGCGCCTCCTCTTGAGATGCGACGGGAACGTCGGGAATTCTTTCCCTACGAAACAGGGAAAGGATCCCTCACCTCGAGCTAGGGGGAGGAAAGGGAGCTCCCCTGGATGTGTGCGGGACCCCACGTGCTTCCTCTCGAGTGGAGACGGGTCTGTCGGGGAACTTCTTGAGTTGCAGCAATGGTGTGAAGGACCCTTTGGAAGTTCCAGTGGTTAGATGTGATTGGCCTCGAGAAGCCTCAGCGGAAATGGGCCTCATCTCGCCTGGAGGGCAAAACCTCCTGGATTTTCTCGAGTTGCGGCAGGTGCTCTCGACTTACGACGGGGACCTCAGGGACCCGCTCTGGTGGCCTCAGGAAAGGCCAGTCCCCATGCGAGTTCCTCGGGGGCCTCTGGGGATTCCTCTCCCGTCGATGCCGGGGCCTAAGACCTTGTGTGGAGTCGGGGCCGGAACCTGAGGATTCCTCTCCAGTGCTGACATGGATCTTGGGGTACTTCTGGAGTCTCCCCAGGGGAGTCAGTCCTCGTCTCGAATGCGGGCATGCACTTGCGCTTTCCTCCAGAGCGGTAGCAGCAGTGTCACGCAGTCCGCCGCGTGGATCAAAGGATCTATGGTTTTCCCTCGAGTCTTTCCCACGAGGCTTTCCCACGAGGCTTTCCCACAGGGCTGTCCCACGTGCACACGTGGTGGGAGTCGATCCTCGGCTTGAACGTCAAGGCAGTGCAGGGAAAACAGGTTCCTCTGGAATGGACTGACACATCTGGGGGACTCTTGGAATGGTGGCACGACCCTGGAGTTCCTCTCCCTTTCCTGTGGAGAGCGCCTCCTCTTGAGATGCGACGGGAACGCCGGGAATTCTTTCCCTACGAAACAGGGAAAGGATCCCTCATCTCGAGCTAGGAGGCGGAAACGGGGCTCCCCTGGATGTGTGCGGGACCCCACGTGCTTCCTCTCGAGTGGAGACGGTTATGTCGGGGAACTTCTTGAGTTGCAGCAAGGGTGTGAAGGACCCTTTGGAAGTTCCAGTGGTTAGATGTGATTGGCCTCGAGAAGCCTCAGCGGAAAAGGGCCTCATCTCGCCTGGAGGGCAAAACCTCCTGGATTTTCTCGAGTTGCGGCAGGTGCTCTCGACTTACGACGGGGACCTCAGGGACCCGCTCTGGTGGCCTCAGGAAAGGCCAGTCCCCATGCGAGTTCCTCGGGGGCCTCTCGGGATTCCTCTCCCGTCGATGCCGGGGCCTAAGACCTTGTGTGGAGTCGGGGCCGGAACCTGAGGATTCCTCTCCAGTGCTGACATGGATCTTGGGGTACTTCTGGAGTCTCCCCAGGGGAGTCAGTCCTCGTCTCGAATGCGGGCATGCACTTGCGCTTTCCTCCAGAGCGGTAGCAGCACTGTCACGCAGTCCGCCGCGTGGATCAAAGGATCTATGGTTTTCCCTCGAGTCTTTCCCACGAGGCTTTCCCACGAGGCTTTCCCACAGGGCTGTCCCACGTGCACACGTGGTGGGAGTCAATCCTCGGCTTGAACGTCAAGGCAGTGCAGGGAAAGCAGGTTCCTCTGGAATGGACTGACACATCTGGGGGACTCTTGGAATTGTGTCACGACCCTGGAGTTCCTCTCGCCTTTCCTGTGGAGAGCGCCTCCTCTTGAGATGCGACGGGAACGCCGGGAATTCTTTCCCTACGAAACAGGGAAAGGATCCCTCATCTCGAGCTAGGAGGCTGAAACGGGGCTCCCCTGGATGTGTGCGGGACCCCACGTGCTTCCTCTCGAGTGGAGACGGGTATGTCGGGGAACTTCTTGAGTTGCAGCAATGGTGTGAAGGACCCTTTGGAAGTTCCAGTGGTTAGATGTGATTGGCTTCGAGAAGCCTCAGCGGAAATGGGCCTCATCTCGCCTGGAGGGCAAAACCTCCTGGATTTTCTCGAGTTGCGGCAGGTGCTCTCGACTTAGGACAGGGACCTCAGGGACCCGCTCTGGTGGCCTCAGGAAAGGCCAGTCCCCATGCGAGTTCCTCAGGGGCTTCTCGGGATTCCTCTCCCGTCGATGCCGGGGCCGAAGACCTTGTGTGGAGTCGGGGCCGGAACCTGAGGATTCCTCTCCAGTGCTGACATGGATCTTGGGGTACTTCTGGAGTCTCCCCAGGGGAGTCAGTCCTCGTCTCGAATGCGGGCATGCACTTGCGCTTTCCTCCAGAGCGGTAGCAGCAGTGTCACGCAGTCCGCCGCGTGGATCAAAGGATCTATGGTTTTCCCTCGAGTCTTTCCCACGAGGCTTTCCCACGAGGCTTTCCCACAGGGCTGTCCCACGTGCACACGTGGTGGGAGTCGATCCTCGGCTTGAACGTCAAGGCAGTGCAGGGAAAACAGGTTCCTCTGGAATGGACTGACACATCTGGGGGACTCTTGGAATGGTGGCACGACCCTGGAGTTCCTCTCGCCTTTCCTGTAGAGAGCGCCTCCGCTTGAGATGCGACGGGAACGTCGGGAATTCTTTCCCTACGAAACAGGGAAAGGATCCCTCACCTCGAGCTAGGGGGCGGAAAGGGAGCTCCCCTGGATGTGTGCGGGACCCCACGTGCTTCCTCTCTAGTGGAGACGGGTATGTCGGGGAACGTCTTTAGTTGCAGCAATGGTGTGAAGGACCCTTTGGAAGTTCCAGTGGTTAGATGTGATTGGCCTCGAGAAGCCTCAGCGGAAATGGGCCTCATCTCGCCTGGAGGGCAAAACCTCCTGGATTTTCTCG
Source organism: Ovis canadensis (assembly GCF_042477335.2). Taxonomy (NCBI): domain Eukaryota; kingdom Metazoa; phylum Chordata; class Mammalia; order Artiodactyla; family Bovidae; genus Ovis; species Ovis canadensis. The sequence continues at coordinate 10,025,615 of NC_091267.1, forward strand.
AGTTGCGGCAGGTGCTCTCGACTTACGACGGGGACCTCAGGGACACGCTCTGGTGGCCTCAGGAAAGGCCAGTCCCCATGCGAGTTCCTCTGGGGCCTCTCAGGATTCCTCTCCCGTCGATGCCGGGGCCTAAGACCTTGTGTGGAGTCGGGGCCGGAACCTGAGGATTCCTCTCCAGTGCTGACATGGATCTTGGGGTACTTCTGGAGTCTCCCCAGGGGAGTCAGTCCTCGTCTCGAATGCGGGCATGCACTTGCGCTTTCCTCCAGAGCGGTAGCAGCAGTGTCACGCAGTCCTCCGCGTGGATCAAAGGATCTATGGTTTTCCCTCGAGTCTTTCCCACGAGGCTTTCCCACGAGGCTTTCCCACAGGGCTGTCCCACGTGCACACGTGGTGGGAGTCGATCCTCGGCTTGAACGTCAAGGCAGTGCAGGGAAAACAGGTTCCTCTGGAATGGACTGACACATCTGGGGGACTCTTGGAATGGTGGCACGACCCTGGAGTTCCTCTCGCCTTTCCTGTGGAGAGCGCCTCCTCTTGAGATGCGACGGGAACGCCGGGAATTATTTCCCTACGAAACAGGGAAAGGATCCCTCATCTCGAGCTAGGAGGCGGAAACGGGGCTCCCCTGGATGTGTGCGGGACCCCACGTGCTTCCTCTCGAGTGGAGACGGGTATGTCGGGGAACTTCTTGAGTTGCAGCAATGGTGTGAAGGACCCTTTGGAAGTTCCAGTGGTTAGATGTGATTGGCCTCGAGAAGCCTCAGAGGAAAAGGGCCTCATCTCGCCTGGAGGGCAAAACCTCCTGGATTTTCTCGAGTTGCGGCAGGTGCTCTCGACTTACGACGGGGACCTCAGGGACCCGCTCTGGTGGCCTCAGGAAAGGCCAGTCCCCATGCGAGTTCCTCGGGGGCCTCTCGGGATTCCTCTCCCGTCGATGCCGGGGCCTAAGACCTTGTGTGGAGTCGGGGCCGGAACCTGAGGATTCCTCTCCAGTGCTGACATGGATCTTGGGGTACTTCTGGAGTCTCCCCAGGGGAGTCAGTCCTCGTCTCGAATGCTGGCATGCACTTGCGCTTCCCTCCAGAGCGGTATCAGCAGTGTCACGCAGTCCGCCGCGTGGATCAAAGGATCTATGGTTTTCCCTCGAGTCTTTCCCACGAGGCTTTCCTACGAGGCTTTCCCACAGGGCTGTCCCACGTGCACACGTGGTGGGAGTCGATCCTCGGCTTGAACGTCAAGGCAGTGCAGGGAAAACAGGTTCCTCTGGAATGGACTGACACATCTGGGGGACTCTTGGAATGGTGGCACGACCCTGGAGTTCCTCTCGCCTTTCCTGTGGAGAGCGCCTCCTCTTGAGATGCGACGGGAACGCCGGGAATTATTTCCCTACGAAACAGGGAAAGGATCCCTCATCTCGAGCTAGGAGGCGGAAACGGGGCTCCCCTGGATGTGTGCGGGACCCCACGTGCTTCCTCTCGAGTGGAGACGGGTATGTCGGGGAACTTCTTGAGTTGCAGCAAGGGTGTGAAGGACCCTTTGGAAGTTCCAGTGGTTAGATGTGATTGGCCTCGAGAAGCCTCAGCGGAAAAGGGCCTCATCTCGCCTGGAGGGCAAAACCTCCTGGATTTTCTCGAGTTGCGGCTGGTGCTCTCGACTTACGACGGGGACCTCAGGGACCCGGTCTGGTGGCCTCAGGAAAGGCCAGTCCCCATGCGAGTTCCTCGGGGGCCTCTCGGGATTCCTCTCCCGTCGATGCCGGGGCCTAAGACCTTGTGTGGAGTCGGGGCCGGAACCTGAGGATTCCTCTCCAGTGCTGACATGGATCTTGGGGTACTTCTGGAGTCTCCCCAGGGGAGTCAGTCCTCGTCTCGAATGCGGGCATGCACTTGCGCTTTCCTCCAGAGCGGTAGCAGCAGTGTCACGCAGTCCGCCGCGTGGATCAAAGGATCTATGGTTTTCCCTCGAGTCTTTCCCACGAGGCTTTCCCACGAGGCTTTCCCACAGGGCTGTCCCACGTGCACACGTGGTGGGAGTCGATCCTCGGCTTGAACGTCAAGGCAGTGCAGGGAAAACAGGTTCCTCTGGAATGGACTGACACATCTGGGGGACTCTTGGAATGGTGGCACGACCCTGGAGTTCCTCTCGCCTTTCCTGTGGAGAGCGCCTCCTCTTGAGATGCGACGGGAACGCCGGGAATTCTTTCCCTACGAAACAGGGAAAGGATCCCTCATCTCGAGCTAGGAGACGGAAACGGGGCTCCCCTGGATGTGTGCGGGACCCCACGTGCTTCCTCTCGAGTGGAGACGGGTATGTCGGGGAACTTCTTGAGTTGCAGCAATGGTGTGAAGGACCCTTTGGAAGTTCCAGTGGTTAGATGTGATTGGCCTCGAGAAGCCTCAGCGGAAATGGGCCTCATCTCGCCTGGAGGGCAAAACCTCCTGGATTTTCTCGAGTTGCGGCAGGTGCTCTCGACTTACGACGGGGACCTCAGGGACCCGCTCTGGTGGCCTCAGGAAAGGCCAGTCCCCATGCGAGTTCCTCGGGGGCCTCTCGGGATTCCTCTCCCGTCGATGCCGGGGCCTAAGACCTTGTGTGGAGTCGGGGCCGGAACCTGAGGATTCCTCTCCAGTGCTGACATGGATCTTGGGGTACTTCTGGAGTCTCCCCAGGGGAGTCAGTCCTCGTCTCGAATACGGGCATGCACTTGCGCTTTCCTCCAGAGCGGTAGCAGCAGTGTCACGCAGTCCGCCGCGTGGATCAAAGGATCTATGGTTTTCCCTCGAGTCTTTCCCACGAGGCTTTCCCACGAGGTTTTCCCACAGGGCTGTCCCACGTACACACGTGGTGGGAGTCGATCCTCAGCTTGAACGTCAAGGCAGTGCAGGGAAAACAGGTTCCTCTGGAATGGACTGACACATCTGGGGGACTCTTGGAATGGTGGCACGACCCTGGAGTTCCTCTCGCCTTTCCTGTGGAGAGCGCCTCCTCTTGAGATGCGACGGGAACGCCGGGAATTCTTTCCCTACGAAACAGGGAAAGGATCCCTCACCTCGAGCTAGGGGGCGGAAAGGGAGCTCCCCTGAATGTGTGCGGGACCCCACGTGCTTCCTCTCGAGTGGAGACGGGTATGTCGGGGAACTTCTTGAGTTGCAGCAATGGTGTGAAGGACCCTTTGGAAGTTCCAGTGGTTAGATGTGATTGGCCTCGAGAAGCCTCAGCGGAAATGGGCCTCATCTCGCCTGGAGGGCAAAACCTCCTGGATTTTCTCGAGTTGCGGCAGGTGCTCTCGACTTACGACGGGGACCTCAGGGACCCGCTCTGGTGGCCTCAGGAAAGGCCAGTCCCCATGCGAGTTCCTCGGGGGCCTCTCAGGATTCCTCTCCCATCGATGCCGGGGCCTAAGACCTTGTGTGGAGTCGGGGCCGGAACCTGAGGATTCCTCTCCAGTGCTGACATGGATCTTGTGGTACTTCTGGAGTCTCCCTAGGGGAGTCAGTCCTCGTCTCGAATGCGGGCATGCACTTGCGCTTTCCTCCAGAGCGGTAGCAGCAGTGTCACGCAGTCCTCCTCGTGGATCAAAGGATCTATGGTTTTCCCTCGAGTCTTTCCCACGAGGCTTTCCCACGAGGCTTTACCACAGGGCTGTCCCACGTGCACACGTGGTGGGAGTCGATCCTCGGCTTGAACGTCAAGGCAGTGCAGGGAAAACATGTTCCTCTGGAATGGACTGACACATCTGGGGGACTCTTGGAATGGTGTCACGACCCTGGAGTTCCCCTCGCCTTTCCTGTGGAGAGCGCCTCCTCTTGACATTCGATGGGAACGCCGGGAATTCTTTCCCTAAGAAACAGGGAAAGGATCACTCACCTCGAGCTAGGGGGCGGAAACGGAGCTCCCCTGGATGTGTGCGGGACCCCACGTGCTTCCTCTCGAGTGGAGATGGTATGTCGGGGAAATTCTTGAGTTGCAGCAATGGTGTGAAGGACCCTTTCGAAGTTCCAGTGGTTAGATGTGATTGGCCTCGAGAAGCCTCAGCGGAGATGGGCCTCCTCTCGCCTGGAGGTCAAAACCTCCTGGATTCTCTCGAGTTGCGGCAGGTGCTCTCGACTTACTACGGGGACCTCAGGGAACCGCTCTGGTTGCCTCAGGAAAGGCCAGTCCCCATGCGAGTTCCACGGGGGCCTCTCGGGATTCCTCTCCCTTCGATGCCGGGGCCTAAGACCTTGAGTGGAGTCGGGGCCGGAACCTGAGGATTCCTCTCCAGTGCTGACATGGATCTTGGGGTACTTCTGGAGTCTCCCCAGGGGAGTCAGTCCTCGTCTCGAATGCAGGCATGCACTTGCGCTTTCCTCCACAGCGGAAGCAGCAGTGTCACGCAGTCCGCCGCGTGGATCAAAGGATCTATGGTTTTCCCTCGAGTCTTTCCCACGAGGCTTTCCCACGAGGCTTTCCCACAGGGCTGTCCCACGTGCACACGTGGTGGGAGTCGATCCTCGGCTTGAACGTCAAGGCAGTGCAGGGAAAACAGGTTCCTCTGGAATGGACTGACACATCTGGGGGACTCTTGGAATGGTGGCACGACCCTGGCGTTCCTCTCGCCTTTCCTGTGGAGAGCGCCTCCTCTTGAGATGCGACGGGAACGCCGGGAATTCTTTCCCTACGAAACAGGGAAAGGATCCCTCATCTAGAGCTAGGAGGCTGAAACGGGGCTCCCCTGGATGTGTGCGGGACCCCACGTGCTTCCTCTCGAGTGGAGACGGGTATGTCGGGGAACTTCTTGAGTTGCAGCAAGGGTGTGAAGGACCATTTGGAAGTTCCAGTGGTTAGATGTGATTGGCCTCGAGAAGCCTCAGCGGAAATGGGCCTCATCTCGCCTGGAGGGCAAAACCTCCTGGATTTTCTCGAGTTGCGGCAGGTGCTCTCGACTTACGACGGGGACCTCAGGGACCCGCTCTGGTGGCCTCAGGAAAGGCCAGTCCCCATGCGAGTTCCTCGGGGGCCTCTCGGGATTCCTCTCCCGTCGATGCCGGGGCCTAAGACCTTGTGTGGAGTCGGGGCCGGAACCTGAGGATTCCTCTCCAGTGCTGACATGGATCTTGGGGTACTTCTGGAGTCTCCCCAAGGGAGTCAGTCCTCGTCTCGAATGCGGGCATGCACTTGTGCTTTCCTCCAGAGCGGTAGCAGCAGTGTCACGCAGTCCGCCGCGTGGATCAAAGGATCTATGGTTTTCCCTCGAGTCTTTCCCACGTGGCTTTCCCACGAGGCTTTCCCACAGGGCTGTCCCACGTGCACACGTGGTGGGAGTCGATCCTCGGCTTGAACGTTAAGGCAGTGCAGGGAAAACAGGTTCCTCTGGAATGGACTGACACATCTGGGGGACTCTTGGAATGGTGGCACGACCCTGGAGTTCCTCTCGCCTTTCCTGTGGAGAGCGCCTCCTCTTGAGATGCGACGGGAACGCCGGGAATTGTTTCCCTACGAAACAGGGAAAGGATCCCTCATCTCGAGCTAGGAGGCGGAAACGGGGCTACCCTGGATGTGTGCGGGACCCCACGTGCTTCCTCTCGAGTGGAGACGGGTATGTCGGGGAACTTCTTGAGTTGCAGCAATGGTGTGAAGGACCCTTTGGAAGTTCCAGTGGTTAGATGTGATTGGCCTCGAGAAGCCTCAGCGGAAAAGGGCCTCATCTCGCCTGGAGGGCAAAACCTCCTGGATTTTATCGAGTTGCGGCAGGTGCTCTCGACTTACGACGGGGACCTCAGGGACCCGCTCTGGTGGCCTCAGGAAAGGCCAGTCCCCATGCGAGTTTCTCGTGGGCCTCTCGGGATTCCTCTCCCGTCGATGCCGGTGCCTAAGACCTTGTGTGGAGTCAGGGCCGGAACCTGAGGATTCCTCTCCAGTGCTGACATGGATCTTGGGGTACTTCTGGAGTCTCCCCAGGGGAGTCAGTCCTCGTCTCGAATGCGGGCATGCACTTGCGCTTTCCTCCAGAGCGAGAGCAGCAGTGTCACGCAGTCCGCCGCGTGGATCAAAGGATCTATGGTTTTCCCTCGAGTCTTTCCCACGAGGCTTTCCCACGAGGCTTTCCCACAGGGCTGTCCCACGTGCACACGTGGTGGGAGTCGATCCTCGGCTTGAACGTCAAGGCAGTGCAGGGAAAACAGGTTCCTCTGGAATGGACTGACACATCTGGGGGACTCTAGGAATGGTGGCACGACCCTGGAGTTCCTCTCGCCTTTCCTGTGGAGAGCGCCTCCTCTTGAGATGCGACGGGAACGCCGGGAATTCTTTCCCTACGAAACAGGGAAAGGATCCCTCATCTCGAGCTAGGAGGCGGAAACGGGGCTCCCCTGGATGTGTGCGAGACCCACGTGCTTCCTATCGAGTGGAGACGGGAATGTCGGGGAACTTCTTGAGTTGCAGCAAGGGTGTGAAGGACCCTTTGGAAGTTCCAGTGGTTAGACGTGATTAGCCTCGAGAAGCCTCAGCGGAAATGGGCCTCATCTCGCCTGGAGGGCAAAACCTCCTGGATTTTCTCGAGTTGCGGCAGGTGCTCTCGACTTAAGACAGGGACCTCAGGGAACCGCTCTGGTGGCCTCAGGAAAGTTCAGTCCCCAGGCGAGTTCCTCGGGGGCCTCTCGGGATTCCTCTCCCGTCCATGCCGGGGCCTAAGACCTTGTGTGGAGTCGGGGCCGGAACCTGAGGATTCCTCTCCAGTGCTGACATGGATCTTGGGGTACTTCTGGAGTCTCCCCAGGGGAGTCAGTCCTCGTCTCGAATGCGGGCATGCACTTGCGCTTTCCTCCAGAGCGGTAGCAGCAGTGTCACGCAGTCCGCCGCGTGGATCAAAGGATCTATGGTTTTCCCTCGAGTCTTTCCCACGAGGCTTTCCCACGAGGCTTTCCCACAGGGCTGTCCCACGTGCACACGTGGTGGGAGTCGATCCTCGGCTTGAACGTCAAGGCAGTGCAGGGAAAACAGGTTCCTCTGGAATGGACTGACACATCTGGGGGACTCTTGGAATGGTGGCATGACCCTGGAGTTCCTCTCGCCTTTCCTGTGGAGAGCGCCTCCTCTTGAGATGCGACGGGAACGCCGGGAATTCTTTCCCTACGAAACAGGGAAAGGATCCCTCATCTCGAGCTAGGAGGCGGAAACGGAGCTCCCCTGGATGTGTGCGGGACCCCACGTGCTTCCTCTCGAGTGGAGACGGGTATGTCGGGGAACTTCTTGAGTTGCAGCAAGGGTGTGAAGGACCCTTTGGAAGTTCCAGTGGTTAGATGTGATTGTCCTCGAGAAGCCTCAGCGGAAATGGGCCTCATCTCGCCTGGAGGGCAAAACCTCCTGGATTTTCTCGAGTTGCGGCAGGTGCCCTCGACTTACGACGGGGACCTCAGGGACCCGCTCTGGTGGCCTCAGGAAAGGCCAGTCCCCATGCGAGTTCCACGGGGGCCTCTCGGGATTCCTCTCCCGTCGATGCCGGGGCCTAAGACCTTGTGTGGAGTCGGGGCCGGAACCTGAGGATTCCTCTCCAGTGCTGACATGGATCTTGGGGTACTTCTGGAGTCTCCCCAGGGGAGTCAGTCCTCGTCTCGAATGCGGGCATGCCCTTGCGCTTTCCTCCAGAGCGGTAGCAGCAGTGTCACGCAGTCCGCCGCGTGGATCAAAGGATCTATGGTTTTCCCTCGAGTCTTTCCCACGAGGCTTTCCCACGAGGCTTTCCCACAGGGCTGTCCCACGTGCACACGTGGTGGGAGTCGATCCTCGACTTGAACGTCAAGGCAGTGCAGGGAAAAGAGGTTCCTCTGGAATGGACTGACACATCTGGGGGACTCTTGGAATGGTGGCATGACCCTGGAGTTCCTCTCGCCTTTCCTGTGGAGAGCGCCTCCTCTTGAGATGCGACGGGAACGCCGGGAATTCTTTCCCTACGAAACAGGGAAAGGATCCCTCATCTGGAGCTAGGAGGCGGAAACGGGGCTCCCCTGGATGTGTGCGGGACACCTCGTGCTTCCTCTGGAGTGCAGACGGGTATGTCGGGGAACTTCTTGAGTTGCAGCAAGGGTGTGAAGGACCCGTTGGAAGTTCCAGTGGTTAGATGTGATTGGCCTCGAGAAGCCTCAGCGGAAATGGGCCTCATCTCGCCTGGAGGGCAAAACCTCCTGGATTTTCTCGAGTTGCGGCAGGTGCTCTCGACTTACGACGGGGACCTCAGGGACACGCTCTGGTGGCCTCAGGAAAGGCCAGTCCCCATGCGAGTTCCTCGGGGGCCTCTCGGGATTCCTCTCCCGTCGATGCCGGGGCCTAAGACCTTGTGTGGAGTCGGGGCCGGAACCTGAGGATTCCTCTCCAGTGCTGACATGGATCTTGGGGTACTTCTGGAGTCTCCCCAGGGGAGTCAGTCCTCGTCTCGAATGCGGGCATGCACTTGCGCTTTCCTCCAGAGCGGTAGCAGCAGTGTCACGCAGTCCGCCGCGTGGATCAAAGGATCTATGGTTTTCCCTCGAGTCTTTCCCACGAGGCTTTCCCACGAGGCTTTCCCACAGGGCTGTCCCACGTGCACACGTGGTGGGAGTCGATCCTCGGCTTGAACGTCAAGGCAGTGCAGGGAAAACAGGTTCCTCTGGAATGGACTGACACATCTGGGGGACTCTTGGAATGGTGGCATGACCCTGGAGTTCCTCTCGCCTTTCCTGTGGAGAGCGCCTCCTCTTGAGATGCGACGGGAACGCCGGGAATTCTTTCCCTACGAAACAGGGAAAGGATCCCTCATCTCGAGCTAGGAGGCGGAAACGGAGCTCCCCTGGATGTGTGCGGGACCCCACGTGCTTCCTCTCGAGTGGAGACGGGTATGTCGGGGAACTTCTTGAGTTGCAGCAAGGGTGTGAAGGACCCTTTGGAAGTTCCAGTGGTTAGATGTGATTGTCCTCGAGAAGCCTCAGCGGAAATGGGCCTCATCTCGCCTGGAGGGCAAAACCTCCTGGATTTTCTCGAGTTGCGGCAGGTGCTCTCGACTTACGACGGGGACCTCAGGGACCCGCTCTGGTGGCCTCAGGAAAGGCCAGTCCCCATGCGAGTTCCTCGGGGGCCTCTCGGGATTCCTCACCCGTCGATGCCGGGGCCTAAGACCTTGTGTGGAGTCGGGGCCGGAACCTGAGGATTCCTCTCCAGTGCTGACATGGATCTTGGGGTACTTCTGGAGTCTCCCCAGGGGAGTCAGTCCTCGTCTCGAATGCGGGCATGCCCTTGCGCTTTCCTCCAGAGCGGTAGCAGCAGTGTCACGCAGTCCGCCGCGTGGATCAAAGGATCTATGGTTTTCCCTCGAGTCTTTCCCACGAGGCTTTCCCACGAGGCTTTCCCACAGGGCTGTCCCACGTGCACACGTGGTGGGAGTCGATCCTCGGCTTGAACGTCAAGGCAGTGCAGGGAAAAGAGGTTCCTCTGGAATGGACTGACACATCTGGGGGACTCTTGGAATGGTGGCATGACCCTGGAGTTCCTCTCGCCTTTCCTGTGGAGAGCGCCTCCTCTTGAGATGCGACGGGAACGCCGGGAATTCTTTCCCTACGAAACAGGGAAAGGATCCCTCATCTGGAGCTAGGAGGCGGAAACGGGGCTCCCCTGGATGTGTGCGGGACACCTCGTGCTTCCTCTGGAGTGCAGACGGGTATGTCGGGGAACTTCTTGAGTTGCAGCAAGGGTGTGAAGGACCCTTTGGAAGTTCCAGTGGTTAGATGTGATTGGCCTCGAGAAGCCTCAGCGGAAATGGGCCTCATCTCGCCTGGAGGGCAAAACCTCCTGGATTTTCTCGAGTTGCGGCAGGTGCTCTCGACTTACGACGGGGACCTCAGGGACACGCTCTGGTGGCCTCAGGAAAGGCCAGTCCCCATGCGAGTTCCTCGGGGGCCTCTCGGGATTCCTCTCCCGTCGATGCCGGGGCCTAAGACCTTGTGTGGAGTCGGGGCCGGAACCTGAGGATTCCTCTCCAGTGCTGACATGGATCTTGGGGTACTTCTGGAGTCTCCCCAGGGGAGTCAGTCCTCGTCTCGAATGCGGGCATGCACTTGCGCTTTCCTCCAGAGCGGTAGCAGCAGTGTCACGCAGTCCGCCGCGTGGATCAAAGGATCTATGGTTTTCCCTCGAGTCTTTCCCACGAGGCTTTCCCACGAGGCTTTCCCACAGGGCTGTCCCACGTGCACACGTGGTGGGAGTCGATCCTCGGCTTGAACGTCAAGGCAGTGCAGGGAAAACAGGTTCCTCTGGAATGGACTGACACATCTGGGGGACTCTTGGAATGGTGGCATGACCCTGGAGTTCCTCTCGCCTTTCCTGTGGAGAGCGCCTCCTCTTGAGATGCGACGGGAACGCCGGGAATTCTTTCCCTACGAAACAGGGAAAGGATCCCTCATCTCGAGCTAGGAGGCGGAAACGGAGCTCCCCTGGATGTGTGCGGGACCCCACGTGCTTCCTCTCGAGTGGAGACGGGTATGTCGGGGAACTTCTTGAGTTGCAGCAAGGGTGTGAAGGACCCTTTGGAAGTTCCAGTGGTTAGATGTGATTGTCCTCGAGAAGCCTCAGCGGAAATGGGCCTCATCTCGTCTGGAGGGCAAAACCTCCTGGATTTTCTCGAGTTGCGGCAGGTGCTCTCGACTTACGACGGGGACCTCAGGGACCCGCTCTGGTGGCCTCAGGAAAGGCCAGTCCCCATGCGAGTTCCTCGGGGGCCTCTCGGGATTCCTCTCCCGTCGATGCCGGGGCCTAAGACCTTGTGTGGAGTCGGGGCCGGAACCTGAGGATTCCTCTCCAGTGCTGACATGGATCTTGGGGTACTTCTGGAGTCTCCCCAGGGGAGTCAGTCCTCGTCTCGAATGCGGGCATGCCCTTGCGCTTTCCTCCAGAGCGGTAGCAGCAGTGTCACGCAGTCCGCCGCGTGGATCAAAGGATCTATGGTTTTCCCTCGAGTCTTTCCCACGAGGCTTTCCCACGAGGCTTTCCCACAGGGCTGTCCCACGTGCACACGTGGTGGGAGTCGATCCTCGGCTTGAACGTCAAGGCAGTGCAGGGAAAAGAGGTTCCTCTGGAATGGACTGACACATCTGGGGGACTCTTGGAATGGTGGCATGACCCTGGAGTTCCTCTCGCCTTTCCTGTGGAGAGCGCCTCCTCTTGAGATGCGACGGGAACGCCGGGAATTCTTTCCCTACGAAACAGGGAAAGGATCCCTCATCTCGAGCTAGGAGGCGGAAACGGGGCTCCCCTGGATGTGTGCGGGACACCTCGTGCTTCCTCTGGAGTGCAGACGGGTATGTCGGGGAACTTCTTGAGTTGCAGCAAGGGTGTGAAGGACCCTTTGGAAGTTCCAGTGGTTAGATGTGATTGGCCTCGAGAAGCCTCAGCGGAAATGGGCCTCATCTCGCCTGGAGGGCAAAACCTCCTGGATTTTCTCGAGTTGCGGCAGGTGCTCTCGACTTACGACGGGGACCTCAGGGACACGCTCTGGTGGCCTCAGGAAAGGCCAGTCCCCATGCGAGTTCCTCGGGGGCCTCTCGGGATTCCTCTCCCGTCGATGCCGGGGCCTAAGACCTTGTGTGGAGTCGGGGCCGGAACCTGAGGATTCCTCTCCAGTGCTGACATGGATCTTGGGGTACTTCTGGAGTCTCCCCAGGGGAGTCAGTCCTCGTCTCGAATGCGGGCATGCACTTGCGCTTTCCTCCAGAGCGGTAGCAGCAGTGTCACGCAGTCCTCCTCGTGGATCAAAGGATCTATGGTTTTCCCTCGAGTCTTTCCCACGAGGCTTTCCCACGAGGCTTTCCCACAGGGCTGTCCCACGTGCACACGTGGTGGGAGTCGATCCTCGGCTTGAACGTCAAGGCAGTGCAGGGAAAACAGGTTCCTCTGGAATGGACTGACACATCTGGGGGACTCTTGGAATGGTGGCACGACCCTGGAGTTCCTCTCGCCTTTCCTGTGGAGAGCGCCTCCTCTTGACATTCGACGGGAACGCCGGGAATTCTTTCCCTACGAAACAGGGAAAGGATCCCTCACCTCGAGCTAGGGGGCGGAAACGGAGCTCCCCTGGATGTGTGCGGGACCCCACGTGCTTCCTCTCGAGTGGAGATGGTATGTCGGGGAAATTCTTGAGTTGCAGCAATGGTGTGAAGGACCCTTTCGAAGTTCCAGTGGTTAGATGTGATTGGCCTCGAGAAGCCTCAGCGGAGATGGGCCTCCTCTCGCCTGGAGGTCAAAAACTCCTGGATTCTCTCGAGTTGCGGCAGGTGCTCTCGACTTACGACGGGGACCTCAGGGAACCGCTCTGGTGGCCTCAGGAAAGGCCAGTCCCCATGCGAGTTCCACGGGGGCCTCTCGGGATTCCTCTCCCTTCGATGCCGGGGCCTAAGACCTTGAGTGGAGTCGGGGCCGGAACCTGAGGATTCCTCTCCAGTGCTGACATGGATCTTGGGGTACTTCTGGAGTCTCCCCAGGGGAGTCAGTCCTCGTCTCGAATGCGGGCATGCACTTGCGCTTTCCTCCAGAGCGGTAGCAGCAGTGTCACGCAGTCCGCCGCGTGGATCAAAGGATCTATGGTTTTCCCTCGAGTCTTTCCCACGAGGCTTTCCCACGAGGCTTTCCCACAGGGCTCTCCCACGTGCACACGTGGTGGGAGTCGATCCTCGGCTTGAACGTCAAGGCAGTGCAGGGAAAACAGGTTCCTCTGGAATGGACTGACACATCTGGGGGACTCTTGGAATGGTGTCACGACCCTGGCGTTCCTCTCGCCTTTCCTGTGGAGAGCGCCTCCTCTTGAGATGCGACGGGAACGCCGGGAATTCTTTCCCTACGAAACAGGGAAAGGATCCCTCATCTCGAGCTAGGAGGCGGAAACGGAGCTCCCCTGGATGTGTGCGGGACCCCACGTGCTTCCTCTCGAGTGGAGACGGGTATGTCGGGGAACTTCTTGAGTTGCAGCAAGGGTGTGAAGGACCCTTTGGAAGTTCCAGTGGTTAGATGTGATTGGCCTCGAGAAGCCTCAGCGGAAATGGGCCTCATCTCGCCTGGAGGGCAAAATCTCCTGGATTTTCTCGAGTTGCGGCAGGTGCTCTCGACTTACGACGGGGACCTCAGGGACACGCTCTGGTGGCCTCAGGAAAGGCCAGGCCCCATGCGAGTTCCTCGGGGGCCTCTCGGGATTCCTCTCCCGTCGATGCCGGGGCCTAAGACCTTGTGTGGAGTCGGGGCCGGAACCTGAGGATTCCTCTCCAGTGCTGACATGGATCTTGGGGTACTTCTGGAGTCTCCCCAGGGGAGTCAGTCCTCGTCTCGAATGCGGGCATGCACTTGCGCTTTCCTCCAGAGCGGTAGCAGCAGTGTCACGCAGTCCGCCGCGTGGATCAAAGGATCTATGGTTTTCCCTCGAGTCTTTCCCACGAGGCTTTCCCACGAGGCTTTCCCACAGGGCTGTCCCACGTGCACACGTGGTGGGAGTCGATCCTCGGCTTGAACGTCAAGGCAGTGCAGGGAAAACAGGTTCCTCTGGAATGGACTGACACATCTGGGGGACTCTTGGAATGGTGTCACGACCCTGGAGTTCCTCTCGCCTTTCGTGTGGAGAGTGCCTCCTCTTGAGATGCGACGGGAACGCCGGGAATTCTTTCCCTACGAAACAGGGAAAGGATCCCTCATCTCGAGCTAGGAGGCGGAAACGGGGCTCCCCTGGATGTGTGCGGGACCCCACGTGCTTCCTCTCGAGTGCAGACTGGTATGTCGGGGAACTTCTTGAGTTGCAGCAAGGGTGTGAAGGACCCTTTGGAAGTTCCAGTGGTTAGATGTGATTGGCCTCGAGAAGCCTCAGCGGAAATGGGCCTCATCTCGCCTGGAGGGCAAAACCTCCTGGATTTTCTCGAGTTGCGGCAGGTGCTCTCGACTTACGACGGGGACCTCAGGGACCCGCTCTGGTGGCCTCAGGAAAGGCCAGTCCCCATGCGAGTTCCTCGGGGGCCTCTCGGGATTCGTCTCCCGTCGATGCCGGGGCCTAAGACCTTGTGTGGAGTCGGGGCAGGAACATGAGGATTCCTCTCCAGTGCTGACATGGATCTTGGGGTACTTCTGGAGTCTCCCCAGGGGAGTCAGTCCTCGTCTCGAATGCGGGCATGCACTTGCGCTTTCCTCCAGAGCGGTAGCAGCAGTGTCACGCAGTCCGCCGCGTGGATCAAAGGATCTATGGTTTTCCCTCGAGTCTTTCCCACGAGGCTTTCCCACGAGGCTTTCCCACAGGGCTGTCCCACGTCCACACGTGGTGGGAGTCGATCCTCGGCTTGAACGTCAAGGCAGTGCAGGGAAAACAGGTTCCTCTGGAATGGACTGACACATCTGGGGGACTCTTGGAATGGTGGCATGACCCTGGAGTTCCTCTCGCCTTTCCTGTGGAGAGCGCCTCCTCTTGAGATGCGACGGGAACGCCGGGAATTCTTTCCCTACGAAACAGGGAAAGGATCCCTCATCTCGAGCTAGGAGGCGGAAACGGGGCTCCCCTGGATGTGTGCGGGACACCTCGTGCTTCCTCTCGAGTGCAGACGGGTATGTCGGGGAACTTCTTGAGTTGCAGCAAGGGTGTGAAGGACCCTTTGGAAGTTCCAGTGGTTAGATGTGATTGGCCTCGAGAAGCCTCAGCGGAAATGGGCCTCATCTCGCCTGGAGGGCAAAACCTCCTGGATTTTCTCGAGTTGGGGCAGGTGCTCTCGACTTACGACGGGGACCTCAGGGACACGCTCTGGTGGCCTCAGGAAAGGCCAGTCCCCATGCGAGTTCCTCGGGGGCCTCTCGGGATTCCTCTCCCGTCGATGCCGGGGCCTAAGACCTTGTGTGGAGTCGGGGCCGGAACCTGAGGTTTCCTCTCCAGTGCTGACATGGATCTTGGGGTACTTCTGGAGTCTCCCCAGGGGAGTCAGTCCTCGTCTCCAATGCGGGCATGCACTTGCGCTTTCCTCCAGAGCGGTAGCAGCAGTGTCACGCAGTCCGCCGCGTGGATCAAAGGATCTATGGTTTTCTCTCGAGTCTTTCCCACGAGGCTTTCCCACGAGGCTTTCCCACAGGGCTGTCCCACGTGCACACGTGGTGGGAGTCGATCCTCGGCTTGAACGTCAAGGCAGTGCAGGGAAAACAGGTTCCTCTGGAATGGACTGACACATCTGGGGGACTCTTGGAATGGTGTCACGACCCTGGAGTTCCTCTCGCCTTTCGTGTGGAGAGTGCCTCCTCTTGAGATGCGACGGGAACGCCGGGAATTCTTTCCCTACGAAACAGGGAAAGGATCCCTCATCTCGAGCTAGGAGGCGGAAACGGGGCTCCCCTGGATGTGTGCGGGACCCCACGTGCTTCCTCTCGAGTGCAGACTGGTATGTCGGGGAACTTCTTGAGTTGCAGCAAGGGTGTGAAGGACCCTTTGGAAGTTCCAGTGGTTAGATGTGATTGGCCTCGAGAAGCCTCAGCGGAAATGGGCCTCATCTCGCCTGGAGGGCAAAACCTCCTGGATTTTCTCGAGTTGCGGCAGGTGCTCTCGACTTACGACGGGGACCTCAGGGACCCGCTCTGGTGGCCTCAGGAAAGGCCAGTCCCCATGCGAGTTCCTCGGGGGCCTCTCGGGATTCGTCTCCCGTCGATGCCGGGGCCTAAGACCTTGTGTGGAGTCGGGGCAGGAACATGAGGATTCCTCTCCAGTGCTGACATGGATCTTGGGGTACTTCTGGAGTCTCCCCAGGGGAGTCAGTCCTCGTCTCGAATGCGGGCATGCACTTGCGCTTTCCTCCAGAGCGGTAGCAGCAGTGTCACGCAGTCCGCCGCGTGGATCAAAGGATCTATGGTTTTCCCTCGAGTCTTTCCCACGAGGCTTTCCCACGAGGCTTTCCCACAGGGCTGTCCCACGTCCACACGTGGTGGGAGTCGATCCTCGGCTTGAACGTCAAGGCAGTGCAGGGAAAACAGGTTCCTCTGGAATGGACTGACACATCTGGGGGACTCTTGGAATGGTGGCATGACCCTGGAGTTCCTCTCGCCTTTCCTGTGGAGAGCGCCTCCTCTTGAGATGCGACGGGAACGCCGGGAATTCTTTCCCTACGAAACAGGGAAAGGATCCCTCATCTCGAGCTAGGAGGCGGAAACGGGGCTCCCCTGGATGTGTGCGGGACACCTCGTGCTTCCTCTCGAGTGCAGACGGGTATGTCGGGGAACTTCTTGAGTTGCAGCAAGGGTGTGAAGGACCCTTTGGAAGTTCCAGTGGTTAGATGTGATTGGCCTCGAGAAGCCTCAGCGGAAATGGGCCTCATCTCGCCTGGAGGGCAAAACCTCCTGGATTTTCTCGAGTTGGGGCAGGTGCTCTCGACTTACGACGGGGACCTCAGGGACACGCTCTGGTGGCCTCAGGAAAGGCCAGTCCCCATGCGAGTTCCTCGGGGGCCTCTCGGGATTCCTCTCCCGTCGATGCCGGGGCCTAAGACCTTGTGTGGAGTCGGGGCCGGAACCTGAGGTTTCCTCTCCAGTGCTGACATGGATCTTGGGGTACTTCTGGAGTCTCCCCAGGGGAGTCAGTCCTCGTCTCCAATGCGGGCATGCACTTGCGCTTTCCTCCAGAGCGGTAGCAGCAGTGTCACGCAGTCCGCCGCGTGGATCAAAGGATCTATGGTTTTCTCTCGAGTCTTTCCCACGAGGCTTTCCCACGAGGCTTTCCCACAGGGCTGTCCCACGTGCACACGTGGTGGGAGTCGATCCTCGGCTTGAACGTCAAGGCAGTGCAGGGAAAACAGGTTCCTCTGGAATGGACTGACACATCTGGGGGACTCTTGGAATGGTGTCACGACCCTGGAGTTCCTCTCGCCTTTCGTGTGGAGAGTGCCTCCTCTTGAGATGCGACGGGAACGCCGGGAATTCTTTCCCTACGAAACAGGGAAAGGATCCCTCATCTCGAGCTAGGAGGCGGAAACGGGGCTCCCCTGGATGTGTGCGGGACCCCACGTGCTTCCTCTCGAGTGCAGACTGGTATGTCGGGGAACTTCTTGAGTTGCAGCAAGGGTGTGAAGGACCCTTTGGAAGTTCCAGTGGTTAGATGTGATTGGCCTCGAGAAGCCTCAGCGGAAATGGGCCTCATCTCGCCTGGAGGGCAAAACCTCCTGGATTTTCTCGAGTTGCGGCAGGTGCTCTCGACTTACGACGGGGACCTCAGGGACCCGCTCTGGTGGCCTCAGGAAAGGCCAGTCCCCATGCGAGTTCCTCGGGGGCCTCTCGGGATTCGTCTCCCGTCGATGCCGGGGCCTAAGACCTTGTGTGGAGTCGGGGCAGGAACATGAGGATTCCTCTCCAGTGCTGACATGGATCTTGGGGTACTTCTGGAGTCTCCAAAGGGGAGTCAGTCCTCGTCTCGAATGCGGGCATGCACTTGCGCTTTCCTCCAGAGCGGTAGCAGCAGTGTCACGCAGTCCGCCGCGTGGATCAAAGGATCTATGGTTTTCCCTCGAGTCTTTCCCACGAGGCTTTCCCACGAGGCTTTCCCACAGGGCTGTCCCACGTCCACACGTGGTGGGAGTCGATCCTCGGCTTGAACGTCAAGGCAGTGCAGGGAAAACAGGTTCCTCTGGAATGGACTGACACATCTGGGGGACTCTTGGAATGGTGGCATGACCCTGGAGTTCCTCTCGCCTTTCCTGTGGAGAGCGCCTCCTCTTGAGATGCGACGGGAACGCCGGGAATTCTTTCCCTACGAAACAGGGAAAGGATCCCTCATCTCGAGCTAGGAGGCGGAAACGGGGCTCCCCTGGATGTGTGCGGGACACCTCGTGCTTCCTCTCGAGTGCAGACGGGTATGTCGGGGAACTTCTTGAGTTGCAGCAAGGGTGTGAAGGACCCTTTGGAAGTTCCAGTGGTTAGATGTGATTGGCCTCGAGAAGCCTCAGCGGAAATGGGCCTCATCTCGCCTGGAGGGCAAAACCTCCTGGATTTTCTCGAGTTGGGGCAGGTGCTCTCGACTTACGACGGGGACCTCAGGGACACGCTCTGGTGGCCTCAGGAAAGGCCAGTCCCCATGCGAGTTCCTCGGGGGCCTCTCGGGATTCCTCTCCCGTCGATGCCGGGGCCTAAGACCTTGTGTGGAGTCGGGGCCGGAACCTGAGGTTTCCTCTCCAGTGCTGACATGGATCTTGGGGTACTTCTGGAGTCTCCCCAGGGGAGTCAGTCCTCGTCTCCAATGCGGGCATGCACTTGCGCTTTCCTCCAGAGCGGTAGCAGCAGTGACACGCAGTCCGCCGCGTGGATCAAAGGATCTATGGTTTTCCCTCGAGTCTTTCCCACGAGGCTTTCCCACGAGGCTTTCCCACAGGGCTGTCCCACGTGCACACGTGGTGGGAGTCGATCCTCGGCTTGAACGTCAAGGCAGTGCAGGGAAAACAGTTTCCTCTGGAATGGACTGACACATCTGGGGGACTCTTGGAATGGTGGCAGGACCCTGGAGTTCCTCTCGCCTTTCCTGTGGAGAGCGCCTCCTCTTGAGATGCGACGGGAACGCCGGGAAATCTTTCCCTACGAAACAGGGAAAGGATCCCTCATCTCGAGCTAGGAGGGGGAAACGGGGCTCCCCTGGATGTGTGCGGGACACCACGGGCTTCCTCTCGAGTGGAGACGAGTATGTCGGGGAACTTCTTGAGTTGCAGCAAGGGTGTGAAGGACCCTTTGGAAGTTTCAGTGGTTAGATGTGATTGGCCTCGAGAAGCCTCAGCGGAAATGGGCCTCATCTCGCCTGGAGGGCAAAACCTCCTGGATTTTCTCGAGTTGCAGCAGGTGCTCTCGACTTACGACGGGGACCTCAGGGAACCGCTCTGGTGGCCTCAGGAAAGGCCAGTCCCCATGCGAGTTCCTCGGGGGCCTCTCGGGATTCCTCTCCCGTCGATGCCGTGGCCTAAGACCTTGTGTGGAGTCGGGGCCGGAACCTGAGGATTCCTCTCCAGTGCTGACATGGATCTTGGGGTACTTCTGGAGTCTCCCCAGGGGAGTCAGTCCTCGTCTCGAATGCGGGCATGCACTTGCGCTTTCCTCCAGAGCGGTAGCAGCAGTGTCACGCAGTCCGCCGCGTGGATCAAAGGATCTATGGTTTTCCCTCGAGTCTTTCCCACGAGGCTTTCCCACGAGGCTTTCCCACAGGGCTCTCCCACGTGCACACGTGGTGGGAGTCGATCCTCGGCTTGAATGTCAAGGCAGTGCAGGGAAACAGGTTCCTCTGGAATGGACTGACACATCTGGGGGACTCTTGGAATGGTGTCACGACCCTGGAGTTCCTCTCGCGTTTCCTGTGGAGAGCGTCTCCTCTTGAGTTGCGACGGGAACGCCGGGAATTCTTTCCCTAAGAAACAGGGAAAGGATCCCTCATCTCGAGATAGGGGGCGGAAACGGAGCTCCCCTGGATGTGTGCGGGACCACACGTGCTTCCTCTCGAGTGGAGACGGGTATGTCGGGGAACTTCTGGAGTTGCAGCAATGGTGTGAAGGACCCTTTGGAAGTTCCAGTGGTTAGATGTGATGGCCTCGAGAAGCCTCAGCGGAAATGGGCCTCATCTCGCCTGGAGGGCAAAACCTCCTGGATTTTCTCGAGTTGCGGCAGGTGCTCTCAACTTACGACGGGGACCTCAGGGACCCGCTCTGGTGGCCTCAGGAAAGGCCAGTCCCCATGCGAGTTCCTCGGGGGCCTCTCAGGATTCCTCTCCCGTCGATGCCGGCGCCTAAGACCTTGTGTGGGGTCGGGGCCGGAACCTGAGGATTCCTCTCCAGTGCTGACATGGATCTTGGGGTACTTCTGGAGTCTCCCCAGGGGAGTCAGTCCTCGTCTCGAATGCGGGCATGCACTTGCGCTTTCCTCCAGAGCGGTAGCAGCAGTGTCACGCAGTCCGCCGCGTGGATCAAAGGATCTATGGTTTTCCCTCGAGTCTTTCCCACGAGGCTTTCCCACGAGGCTTTCCCACAGGGCTGTCCCACGTGCACACGTGGTGGGAGTCGATCCTCGGCTTGAACGTCAAGGCAGTGCAGGGAAAACAGTTTCCTCTGGAATGGACTGACACATCTGTGGGACTCTTGGAATGGTGGCACGACCCTGGAGTTCCTCTCGCCTTTCCTGTGGAGAGCGCCTCCTCTTGAGATGCGACGGGAACGCCGGGAATTCTTTCCCTACGAAACAGGGAAAGGATCCCTCATCTCGAGCTAGGAGGCGGAAACGGGGCTCCCCTGGATGTTTGCGGGACACCACGTGCTTCCTCTCGAGTGGAGACGGGTATGTGGGGGAACTTCTTGAGTTGAGCAAGGGTGTGAAGGACCCTTTGGAAGTTCCAGTGGTTAGATGTGACTGGCCTCGAGAAGCCTCAGCGGAAATTGGCCTCATCTCGCCTGGAGGGCAAAACCTCCTGGATTTTCTCGAGTTGCGGCAGGTGCTCTTGACTTACGACGGGGACCTCAGGGAACCGCTCTGGTGGCCTCAGGAAAGGCCAGTCCCCATGCGAGTTCCACGTGGGCCTCTCGGGATTCCTCTCCCGTCGATGCCGGGGCCTAATACCTTGTGTGGAGTCGGGGCCGGAACCTGAGGATTCCTCTCCAGTGCTGACATGGATCTTGGGGTACTTCTGGAGTCTCCCCAGGGGAGTCAGTCCTCGTCACGAATGCGGGCATGCACTTGCGCTTTCCTCCAGAGCGGTAGCAGCAGTGTCACGCAGTCCGCCGCGTGGATCAAAGGATCTATGGTTTTCCCTCGAGTCTTTCCCACGAGGCTTTCCCACGAGGCTTTCCCACAGGGCTGTCCCACGTGCACACGTGGTGGGAGTCGATCCTCGGCTTGAACGTCAAGGCAGTGCAGGGAAAACGGGTTCCTCTGGAATGGACTGACACATCTGTGGGACCCTTGGAATGGTGGCACGACCCTGGAGTTCCTCTCGCCTTTCCTGTGGAGAGCGCCTCCTCTTGAGATGCGACGGGAACGCCGGGAATTCTTTCCCTACGAAACAGGGAAAGGATCCCTCATCTCTAGCTAGGAGGCGGAAACGGGGCTCCCCTGGATGTGTGCGGGACACCACGTGCTTCCTCTCGAGTGGAGACGGGTATGTCGGGGAACTTCTTGAGTTGCAGCAATGGTGTGAAGGTCCCTTTGGAAGTTCCAGTGGTTAGATGTGATTGGCCTCGAGAAGCCTCAGCGGAAATGGGCCTCATCTCGCCTGGAGGGCAAAACCTCCTGGATTTTCTCGAGTTGCGGCAGGTGCTCTCGACTTACGACGGGGACCTCAGGGACCCGCTCTGGTGGCCTCAGGAAAGGCCAGTCCCCATGCGAGTTCCACGGGGGCCTCTCGGGATTCCTCTCCCGTCGATGCCGGGGCCTAAGACCTTGTGTGGAGTCGGGGCCGGAACCTGAGGATTCCTCTCCAGTGCTGACATGGATCTTGGGGTACTTCTGGAGTCTCCCCAGGGGAGTCAGTCCTCGTCTCGAATGCGGGCATGCACTTGCGCTTTCCTCCAGAGCGGTAGCAGCAGTGTCACGCAGTCCGCCGCGTGGATCAAAGGATCTATCATTTGCCCTCGAGTCTTTCCCACGAGGCTTTCCCACGAGGCTTTCCCACAGGGCTGTCCCACGTGCACACGTGGTGGGAGTCGATCCTCGGCTTGAACGTCAAGGCAGTGCAGGGAAAACAGTTTCCTCTGGAATGGACTGACACATCTGGGGGACTCTTGGAATGGTGGCACGACCCTGGAGTTCCTCTCGCCTTTCCTGTGGAGAGCGCCTCCTCTTGAGATGCGACGGGAACGCCGGGAATTCTTTCCCTACGAAACAGGGAAAGGATTCCTCATCTAGAGCTAGGAGGCGGGAACGGGGCTCCCCTGGATGTGTGCGGGACCCCACGTGCTTCCTCTCGAGTGGAGACGTGTATGTCGGGGAACTTCTTGAGTTGCAGCAAGGGTGTGAATGACCCTTTGGAAGTTCCAGTGGTTAGACGTGATTAGCCTCGAGAAGCCTCAGCTGAAATGGGCCTCATCTCGCCTGGAGGGCAAAACCTCCTGGATTTTCTCGAGTTGCGGCAGGTGCTCTCGACTTACGACGGGGACCTCAGGGACCCGCTCTGGTGGCCTCAGGAAAGGCCAGTCCCCATGCGAGTTCCTCGGGGGCCTCTCGGGATTCCTCTCCCGTCGATGCCGGGGCCTAAGACCTTGTGTGGAGTCGGGGCCGGAACCTGAGGATTCCTCTCCAGTGCTGACATGGATCTTGGGGTACTTCTGGAGTCTCCCCAGGGGAGTCAGTCCTCGTCTCGAATGCGGGCATGCACTTGCGCTTTCCTCCAGAGCGGTAGCAGCAGTGTCACGCAGTCCTCCGCGTGGATCAAAGGATCTATGGTTTTCCCTCGAGTCTTTCCCACGAGGCTTTCCCACGAGGCTTTCCCACAGGGCTGTCCCACGTGCACACGTGGTGGGAGTCGATCCTCGGCTTGAACGTCAAGGCAGTGCAGGGAAAACAGGTTCCTCTGGAATGGACTGACACATCTGGGGGACTCTTGGAATGGTGGCACGACCCTGGAATTCCTCTCGCCTTTCCTGTGGAGAGCGCTTCCTCTTGAGATGCGACGGGAACGCCGGGAATTCTTTCCCTACGAAACAGGGAAAGGATCCCTCATCTCGAGCTAGGAGGCGGAAACGGGGCTCCCCTGGATGTGTGCGGGACACCACGTGGTTCCTCTCGAGTGGAGACGGGTATGTCGGGGAACTTCTTGAGTTGCAGCAAGGGTGTGAAGGACCCTTTGGAAGTTCCAGTGGTTAGATGTGATTGGCCTCGAGAAGCCTCAGCGGAAATGGGCCTCATCTCGCCTGGAGGGCAAAACCTCCTGGATTTTCACGAGTTGCGGCAGGTGCTCTCGACTTACGACGGGGACCTCAGGGACCCGCTCTGGTGGCCTCAGTAAAGGCCAGTCCCCATGCGAGTTCCTCGGGGGCCTCTCGGGATTCCTCTCCCGTCGATGCCGGGGCCTAAGACCTTGTGTGGAGTCGGGGCCGGAACCTGAGGATTCCTCTCCAATGCTGACATGGATCTTGGGGTACTTCTGGAGTCTCCCCAGGGGAGTCAGTCCTCGTCTCGAATGCGGGCATGCACTTGCGCTTTCCTCCAGAGCGGTAGCAGCAGTGTCACGCAGTCCTCCGCGTGGATCAAAGGATCTATGGTTTTCCCTCGAGTCTTTCCCACGAGGCTTTCCCACGAGGCTTTCCCACAGGGCTGTCCCACGTGCACACGTGTTGGGAGTCGATCCTCGGCTTGAACGTCAAGGCAGTGCAGGGAAAACAGGTTCCTCTGGAATGGACTGACAAATCTGGGGGACTCTTGGAATGGGGTCACGACCCTGGAGTTCCTCTCCCTTTCCTGTGGAGAGCGCCTCCTCTTGAGATGCGACGGGAACGCCGGGAATTCTTTCCCTACGAAACAGGGAAAGGATCCCTCATCTCGAGCTAGGAGGCGGAAACGGGGCTCCCCTGGATGTGTGCGGGACCCACGTGCTTCCTCACGAGTGGAGACGAGTATGTCGGGGAACTTCTTGAGTTGCAGCAAGGGTGTGAAGGACCCTTTGGAAGTTCCAGTGGTTAGACGTGATTAGCCACGAGAAGTCTCAGCGGAAATGGGCCTCATCTCGCCTGGAGGGCAAAACCTCCTGGATTTTCTCGAGTTGCGGCAGGTGCTCTCGACTTACGACGGGGACCTCAGGGAACCGCTCTGGTGGCCTCAGGAAAGGCCAGTCCCCATGCGAATTCCTCGGGGGCCTCTCGGGATTCCTCTCCCGTCCATGCCGGGGCCTAAGACCGTGTGTGGAGTCGGGGCCGGAACCTGAGGATTCCTCTCCAGTGCTGACATGGATCTTGGGGTACTTCTGGAGTCTCCCCAGGGGAGTCAGTCCTCGTCTCGAATGCGGGCATGCACTTGCGCTTTCCTCCAGAGCGGTAGCAGCAGTGTCACGCAGTCTGCCGCGTGGATCAAAGGATCTATGGTTTTCCCTCGAGTCTTTCCCACGAGGCTTTCCACGAGGCTTTCCCACAGGGCTGTCCCACGTGCACACGTGGTGAGAGTCGATCCTCGGCTTGAACGTCAAGGCAGTGCAGGGAAAACAGGTTCCTCTGAAATGGACTGACACATCTGTGGGACTCTTGGAATGGTGGCAGGACCCTGGAGTTCCTCTCGCCTTTCCTGTGGAGAGCGCCTCCTCTTGAGATGCGACGGGAACGCCGGGAATTCTTTCCCTACGAAACAGGGAAAGGATCCCTCATCTCGAGCTAGGAGGCGGAAACGGGGCTCCCCTGGATGTGTGCGGGACACCACGTGCTTCCTCACGAGTGGAGACGGGTATGTCGGGGAACTTCTTGAGTTGCAGCAAGGGTGTGAAGGACCCTTTGGAAGTTCCAGTGGTTAGATGTGTTTGGCCTCGAGAAGCCTCAGCGGAAATGGGCCTCATCTCGCCTGGAGGGCAAAACCTCCTGGATTTTCTCGAGTTGCGGCAGGTGCTCTCGACTTACGACGGGGACCTCAGGGACCCGCTCTGGTGGCCTCAGGAAAGGCCAGTCCCCATGCGAGTTCCTCGGGGGCCTCTCGGGATTCCTCTCCCGTCGATGCCGGGGCCTAAGACCTTGTGTGGAGTCGGGGCCGGAACCTGAGGATTCCTCTCCAGTGCTGACATGGATCTTGGGGTACTTCTGGAGTCTCCCCAGGGGAGTCAGTCCTCGTCTCGAATGCGGGCATGCACTTGCGCTTTCCTCCAGAGCGGTAGCAGCAGTGTCACGCAGTCCGCAGCGTGGATCAAAGGATCTATGGTTTTCCCTCGAGTCTTTCCCACGAGGCTTTCCCACGAGGCTTTCTCACAGGGCTGTCCCACGTGCACACGTGGTGGGAGTCGATCCTCGGCTTGAACGTCAAGGCAGTGCAGGGAAAACAGGTTCCTCTGGAATGGACTGACACATCTGGGGGACTCTTGGAATGGTGCCACGACCCTGGAGTTCCTCTCGCCTTTCCTGTGGAGAGCGCCTCCTCTTGAGATGCGACGGGAACGCCGGGAATTCTTTCCCTACGAAACAGGGAAAGGATTCCTCATCTCGAGCTAGGAGGCGGGAACGGGGCTCCCCTGGATGTGTGCGGGACCCCACGTGCTTCCTCTCGAGTGGAGACGGGTATGTCGGGGAACTTCTTGAGTTGCAGCAAGGGTGTGAATGACCCTTTGGAAGTTCCAGTGGTTAGATGTGATTAGCCTCGAGAAGCCTCAGCGGAAATGGGCCTCATCTCGCCTGGAGGGCAAAACCTCCTGGATTTTCGCGAGTTGCGGCAGGTGCTCTCGACTTACGACGGGGACCTCAGGGACCCGCTCTGGTGGCCTCAGGAAAGGCCAGTCCCCATGCGAGTTCCTCGGGGGCCTCTCGGGATTCCTCTCCCGTCCATGCCGGGGCCTAAGACCTTGTGTGGAGTCGGGGCCGGAACCTGAGGATTCCTCTCCAGTGCTGACATGGATTTTGGGGTACTTCTGGAGTCTCCCCAGGGGAGTCAGTCCTCGTCTCGAATGCGGGCATGCACTTGCGCTTTCCTCCAGAGCGGTAGCAGCAGTGTCACGCAGTCCTCCGCGTGGATCAAAGGATCTATGGTTTTCCCTCGAGTCTTTCCCACGAGGCTTTCCCACGAGGCTTTCCCACAGGGCTGTCCCACGTGCACACGCGGTGGGAGTCGATCCTCGGCTTGAACGTCAAGGCAGTGCAGGGAAAACAGGTTCCTCTGGAATGGACTGACACATCTGTGGGACTCTTGGAATGGTGGCACGACCCTGGAATTCCTCTCGCCTTTCCTGTGGAGAGCGCCTCCTCTTGAGATGCGACGGGAACGCCGGGAATTCTTTCCCTACGAAACAGTGAAAGGATCCCTCATCTCGAGCTAGGAGGCGGAAACGGGGCTCCCCTGGATGTGTGCGGGACACCACGTGGTTCCTCTCGAGTGGAGACGGGTATGTCGGGGAACTTCTTGAGTTGCAGCAAGGGTGTGAAGGACCCTTTGGAAGTTCCAGTGGTTAGATGTGATTGGCCTCGAGAAGCCTCAGCGGAAATGGGCCTCATCTCGCCTGGAGGGCAAAACCTCCTGGATTTTCTCGAGTTGCGGCAGGTGCTCTTGACTTACGACGGGGACCTCAGGGACCCGCTCTGGTGGCCTCAGGAAAGGCCAGTCCCCATGCGAGTTCCTCGGGGACCTCTCGGGATTCCTCTCCCGTCGATGCCGGGGCCTAAGACCTTGTGTGGAGTCGGGGCCGGAACCTGAGGATTCCTCTCCAGTGCTGACATGGATCTTGGGGTACTTCTGGAGTCTCCCCAGGGGAGTCAGACCTCGTCTCGAATGCGGGCATGCACTTGCGCTTTCCTCCAGAGCGGTAGCAGCAGTGTCACGCAGTCCGCCGCGTGGATCAATGGATCTATGGTTTTCCCTCGAGTCTTTCCCACGAGGCTTTCCCACGAGGCTTTCCCACAGGGCTGTCCCACGTGCACACGTGGTGGGAGTCGATCCTCGGCTTGAACGTCAAGGCAGTGCAGGGAAAACAGGTTCCTCTGGAATGGACTGACATATCTGGGGGACTCTTGGAATGGTGGCACGACCCTGGAGTTCCTCTCGCCTTTCCTGTGGAGAGCGCCTCCTCTTGAGATGCGACGGGAACGCCGGGAATTCTTTCCCTACGAAACAGGGAAAGGATCCCTCATCTCGAGCTAGGAGGCGGAAACGGGGCTCCCCTGGATGTGTGCGGGACACCACGTGGTTCCTCTCGAGTGGAGACAGGTATGTCGGGGAACTTCTTGAGTTGCAGCAAGGGTGTGAAGGACCCTTTGGAAGTTCCAGTGGTCAGATGTGATTGGCCTCGAGAAGCCTCAGCGGAAATGGGCCTCATCTCGCCTGGAGGGCAAAACCTCCTGGATTTTCTCGAGTTGCGGCAGGTGCTCTCGACTTAAGACGGGGACCTCAGGGACCCGCTCTGGTGGCCTCAGGAAAGGCCAGTCCCCATGCGAGTTCCTCGGGGGCCTCTGGGGATTCCTCTCCCGTCGATGCCGGGGCCTAAGACCTTGTGTGGAGTCGGGGCCGGAACCTGAGGATTCCTCTCCAGTGCTGACATGGATCTTGGGGTACTTCTGGAGTCTCCCCAGGGGAGTCAGACCTCGTCTCGAATGCGGGCATGCACTTGCGCTTTCCTCCAGAGCGGTAGCAGCAGTGTCACGCAGTCCGCCGCGTGGATCAAAGGATCTATGGTTTTCCCTCGAGTCTTTCCCACGAGGCTTTCCCACGAGGCTTTCCCACAGGGCTGTCCCACGTGCACACGTGGTGGGAGTCGATCCTCGGCTTGAACGTCAAGGCAGTGCAGGGAAAACAGGTTCCTCTGGAATTGACTGACACATCTGGGGGACTCTTGGAATGGTGGCACGACCCTGGAGTTCCTCTCGCCTTTCCTGTGGAGAGCGCCTCCTCTTGAGATGCGACGGGAACGCCGGGAATTCTTTCCCTACGAAACAGGGAAAAGATCCCTTATCTCGAGCTGGGAGGCGGAAACGGGTCTCCCCTGGATGTGTGCGGGACCCACGTGCTTCCTCTCGAGTGGAGACGGGTATGTCGGGGAACTTCTTGAGTTGCAGCAAGGGTGTGAAGGACCCTTTGGAAGTTCCAGTGGTTAGACGTGATTAGCCTCGAGAAGCCTCAGCGGAAATGGGCCTCATCTCGCCTGGAGGACAAAACCTCCTGGATTTTCTCGAGTTGCGGCAGGTGCTCTCGACTTACTACGGGGACCTCAGGGACCCGCTCTGGTGGCCTCAGGAAAGGCCAGTCCCCATGCGAGTTCCTCGGGGGCCTCTCGGGATTCCTCTCCCGTCGATGCCGGGGCCTAAGACCTTGTGTGGAGTCGGGGCCGGAACCTGAGGATTCCTCTCCAGTGCTGACATGGATCTTGGGGTACTTCTGGAGTCTCCCCAGGGGAGTCAGTCCTCGTCTCGAATGCGGGCATGCACTTGCGCTTTCCTCCAGAGCGGTAACAGCAGTGTCACGCAGTCCGCCGCGTGGATCAAAGGATCTATGGTTTTCCCTCGAGTCTTTCCCACGAGGCTTTCCCACGAGGCTTTCCCACAGGGCTGTCCCACGTGCACACGTGGTGGGAGTCGATCCTCGGCTTGAACGTCAAGGCAGTGCAGGGAAAACAGGTTCCTCTGGAATGGACTGACACATCTGGGGGACTCTTGGAATGGTGGCACGACCCTGGAGTTCCTCTCGCCTTTCCTGTGGAGAGCGCCTCCTCTTGAGATGCGACGGGAACGCCGGGAATTCTTTCCCTACGAAACAGGGAAAGGATCCCTCATCTCGAGCTAGGAGGCGAAAACGGGGCTCCCCTGGATGTGTGCGGGACCCACGTGCTTCCTCTCGAGTGGAGACGGGTATGTCGGGGAACTTCTTGAGTTGCAGCAAGGGTGTGAAGGACCCTTTGGAAGTTCCAGTGGTTAGGCGTGATTAGCCTCGAGAAGCCTCAGCGGAAATGGGCCTCATCTCGCCTGGAGGTCAAAACGTCCTGGATTTTCTCGAGTTGCGGCAGGTGCTCTCGACTTACGACGTGGACCTCAGGGATCCGCTCTGGTGGCCTCAGGAAATGCCAGGCCCCATGCGAGTTCCTCGGAGGCCTCTCGGGATTCCTCTCCCGTCGATGCCGGGGCCTAAGACCTTGTGTGGAGTCGGGGCCGGAACCTGAGGATTCCTCTCCAGTGCTGACGCGGATCTTGGGGTACTTCTGGAGTCTCCCCAGGGGAGTCAGTCCTCGTCTCGAATGCGGGCATGCACTTGCGCTTTCCTCCAGAGCGGTAGCAGCAGTGTCACGCAGTCCGCCGCGTGGATCAAAGGATCTATGGTTTTCCCTCGAGTCTTTCCCACGAGGCTTTCCCACGAGGCTTTCCCACTGGGTTGTCCCACGTGCACACGTGGTGGGAGTCGATCCTCGGCTTGAACGTCAAGGCAGTGCAGGGAAAACAGGTTCCTCTGGAATGGACTGACACATCTGGGGGACTCTTGGAATGGTGGCACGACCCTGGAGTTCCTCTCGCCTTTCCTGTGGAGAGCGCCTCCTCTTGAGATGCGACCGGATTGCCGGGAATTCTTTCCTATGAAACAGGGAAAGGATCCCTCATCTCGAGCTAGGAGGCGGAAACGGGGCTACCCTGGATGTGTGCGCGACCCTCGTGCTTCCTCTCGAGTGGAGACGGGTATGTCGGGGAACTTCTTGAGTTGCAGCAAGGGTGTGAAGGACCCTTTGGAAGTTCCAGTGGTTAGATGTTTTTGGCCTCGAGAAGCCTCAGCGGAAATGGGCCTCATCTCGTCTGGAGGGCAAAACCTCCTGGATTTTCTCGAGTTGCGACAGGTGCTCTCGACTTACGACGGGGACCTCAGGGACCCGCTCTGGTGGCCTCAGGAAAGGCCAGTCCCCATGCGACTTCCTCGGGGGCCTTTCCGGATTCCTCTCCCGTCGATGCCGGGGCCTAAGACCTTGTGTGGAGTCGGGGCCGGAACCTGAGGATTCCTCTCCAGTGCTGACATGGATCTTGGGGTACTTCTGGAGTCTCCCCAGGGGAGTCAGTCCTCGTCTGGAATGCGGGCATGCACTTGCGCTATCCTCCAGAGCGGTAGCAGCAGTGTCAAGCAGTCCGCCGCGTGGATCAAAGGATCTATGGTTTTCCCTCGAGTCTTTCCCACGAGGCTTTCCCACGAGGCTTTCCCACAGGGCTGTCCCACGTGCACACGTGGTGGGAGTCGATCCTCGGCTTGAACGTCAAGGCAGTTCAGGGAAAACAGGTTCCTCTGGAATGGAATGACACATCTGGGGGACTCTTGGAATGGTGGCACGACCCTGGAGTTCCTCTCGCCTTTCCTGTGGAGAGCGCCTCCTCTTGAGATGCGATGGGAACGCCGGAATTCTTTCCCTACGAAACAGGGAAAGGATCCCTCATTTCGAGCTTGGAGGCCGAAACGGGGCTCCCCTGGATGTGTGCGGGAACCCACGTGCTTCCTCTCGAGTGGAGACAGGTATGTCGGGGAACTTCTTGAGTTGCAGCAAGGGTGTGAAGGACCCTTTGGAAGTTCCAGTGGTTAGATGTGATTAGCCTCGAGAAGCCTCAGCGGAAATGGGCCTCATCTCGCCTGGAGGGCAAAACCTCCTGGATGTTCTCGAGCTGGGGCAGGTGCTCTCGACTTACAACGGGGACCTCAGAGACCCGCTCTGGTGGCCTCAGGAAAGGCCAGTCCCCATGCGACTTCCTCGGGTCCTCTCGGGATTCCTCTCCCGTCGATGCTGGGGCCTAAGACCTTGTGTGGAGTCGGGGCCGGAACCTGAGGATTCCTCTCCAGTGCTGACATGGATCTTGGGGTACTTCTGGAGTCTCCCCAGGGGAGTCAGTCCTCGTCTCGAATGCGGGCATGCACTTGCGCTTTCCTCCAGAGCGGTAGCAGCAGTGTCACGCAGTCCACCGCGTGGATCAAAGGATCTATGGTTTTCCCTCTAGGCTTTCCCACGAGGCTTTCCCACGAGGCTTTCCCACTGGGTTGTCCCACGTGCACACGTGGTGGGAGTCGATCCTCGGCTTGAACCTCAAGGCAGTGCAGGGAAAACAGGTTCCTCTGGAATGGACTGACACATCTGGGGGTCTCTTGGAATGGTGGCACGACCCTGGAGTTCCTCTCGCCGTTCCTGTGGAGAGCGCCTCCTCTTGAGATGCGACAGGAATGCCGGGAATTCTTTCCTACGAAACAGGGAAAGGATCCCTCATCTCGAGCTAGGAGGTGGAAACGGGGCTACCCTGGATGTGTGCGGGACCCCTCGTGCTTCCTCTCGAGTGGAGACGGGTATGTCGGGGAACTTCTAGAGTTGCAGCAAGGGTGTGAAGGACCCTTTGGAAGTTCAAGTGGTTAGAGGTGATTAGCCTCGAGAAGCCTCAGCGGAAATGGGCCTCATCTCGCCTGGAGGTCAAAACGTCCTGGATTTTCTCGAGTTGCGGCAGGTGCTCTCGACTTACGACCTGGACCTCAGGGATCCGCTCTGGTGGCCTCAGGAAATGCCAGGCCCCATGCGAGTTCCTCGGAGGCCTCTCGGGATTCCTCTCCCGTCGATGCCGGGGCCTAAGACCTTGTGTGGAGTCGGGGCCGGAACCTGAGGATTCCTCTCCAGTGCTGACATGGATCTTGGGGTACTTCTGGAGTCTCCCCAGGGAAGTCAGTCCTCGTCTCGAATGCGGGCATGCACTTGTGCTTTCCTACAGAGCGGTAGCAGCAGTGTCACACAGTCCGCCGCGTGGATCAAAGGATCTATGGTTTTCCCTCGAGTCTTTCCCACGAGGCTTTCCCACGAGGCTTTCCCACAGGGCTGTCCCACGTGCACACGTGGTGGGAGTCGATCCTCGGCTTGAACGTCAAGGCAGTGAAGGGAAAACAGGTCCTCTTGAATGGACTGACACATCTGGGGGACTCTTGGAATGGTGCCACGACCCTGGAGTTCCTCTCGCCTTTCCTGTGGAGAGCGCCTCCTCTTGAGATGCGACGAGAACGCCGGGAATTCTTTCCCTGCGAAACAGGGAAAGGATCCCTCATCTCGAGCTAGGAGGCGGAAACGGGGCTCCCCTGGATGTGTGCGGGACCCCACGTGCTTCCTCTCGAGTGGAGACGGGTATGTCCCGGAACTGCTTGAGTTGCAGCAAGGGTGTGAAGGACCCTTTGGAAGTTCCAGTGGTTAGATGTGATTAGCCCCGAGAAGCCTCATCGGAAATGGGCCTCATCTCGCCTGGAGGGCAAAACCTCCTGGATTTTCTCGAGTTGCGGCAGGTGCTCTCGACTTACGACGCGGACCTCAGGGACCCGCTCTGGTGGCCTCAGGAAAGGCCAGTCCCCATGCGAGTTCCTCGGGGGCCTCTCGGGATTCCTCTCCCGTCGATGCCGGGGCCTAAGACCTTGTGTGGAGTCGGGGCCGGAACCTGAGGATTCCTCTCCAGTGCTGACATGGATCTTGGGGTACTTCTGGAGTCTCCCCAGGGGAGTCAGTCCTCGTCTCGAATGCGGGCATGCACTTGCGCTTTCCTCCAGAGCGGTAGCATCAGTGTCACGCAGTCCGCCGCGTGGATCAAAGGATCTATGGTTTTCCCTCGAGTCTTTCCCACGAGGCTTTCCCACGAGGCTTTCCCACAGGGCTGTCCCACGAGCACACGTGGTGGGAGTCGATCCTCGGCTTGAACGTCAAGGCAGTGCAGGGAAAACAGGTTCCTCTGGAATGGACTGACACATCTGGGGGACTCTTGGAATGGTGGCACGACCCTGGAGTTCCTCTCGCCTTTCCTGTGGAGAGCGCCTCCTCTTGAGATGCGACGGGAACGCCGGGAATTCTTTCCCTACGAAACAGGGAAAGGATCCCTCATCTCGATCTAGGAGGCCGAAACGGGGCTCCCCTGGATGTGTGCGGGACCCACGTGCTTCCTCTCGAGTGGAGACGGGTATGTCGGGGAACTTCTTGAGTTGCAGCAAGGGTGTGAAGGACCCTTTGGAAGTTCCAGTGGTTAGACGTGATTAGCCTCGAGAAGCCTCAGCGGAAATGGGCCTCATCTCGCCTGGAGGGCAAAACCTCCTGGATTTTCTCGAGTTGCGGCAGGTGCTCTCGACTTACGACGGGGACCTCAGGGATCCGCTCTGGTGGCCTCAGGAAATGCCAGGCCCCATGCGAGTTCCTCGGAGGCCTCTCGGGATTCCTCTCCCGTCGATGCCGGGGCCTAAGACCTTGTGTGGAGTCGGGGCCGGAACCTGAGGATTCCTCTCCAGTGCTGACATGGATCTTGGGGTACTTCTGGAGTCTCCCCAGGGGAGTCAGTCCTCGTCTCGAATGCGGGCATGCACTTGCGCTTTCCTCCTGAGCGGTAGCAGCAGTGTCACGCAGTCCGCCCCGTGGATCAAAGGATCTATGGTTTTCCCTCGAGTCTTTCCCACGAGGCATTCCCACGAGGCTTTCCCACAGGGCTGTCCCACGAGCACACGTGGTGGGAGTCGATCCTCGGCTTGAACGTCAAGGCAGTGCAGGGAAAACAGGTTCCTCTGGAATGGACTGACACATCTGGGGGACTCTTGGAATGGTGGCACGACCCTGGAGTTCCTCTAGCCTTTCCTGTGGAGAGCGCCTCCTCTTGAGATGCGACGGGAACGCCGGGAATTCTTTCCCTACGAAACAGGGAAAGGATCACTCATCTCGAGCTAGGAGGCGGAAACGGGGCTCCCCTGGATGTGTGCGGGACACCACGTGCTTCCTCTCGAGTGGAGACGGGTATGTGGGGGAACTTCTTGAGTTGCAGCAAGGGTGTGAAGGACCCTTTGGAAGTTCCAGTGGTTAGATGTGATCAGCCTCGAGAAGCCTCAGCGGAAATGGGCCTCAACTCGCCTGGATGGCAAAACCTCCTAGATTTTCTCGAGTTGTGGCAGGTGCTCTCGACTTACGACGGGGACCTCAGGGACCCGCTCTGTTGGCCTCAGGAAAGGCCAGTCCCCATGCGAGTTCCTCGGGGGCCTCTCGGGATTCCTCTCCCGTCGATGCCGGGGCCGAAGACCTTGTGTGGAGTCGGGGCCGGAACCTGAGGATTCCTCTCCAGTGCTGACATGGATCTTGGGGTACTTCTGGAGTCTCCCAAGGGGAGTCGTCCTCGTCTCGAATGCGGGCATGCACTTGCGCTTTCCTCCAGAGGGGTAGCAGCAGTGTCACGCAGTCCGCCGCGTGGATCAAAGGATCTATGGTTTTCCCTCGAGTCTTTCCCACGAGGCTTTCCCACGAAGCTTTCCCACACGGCTGTCCCACGAGCACACGTGGTGGGAGTCGATCCTGGGCTTGAACGTCAAGGCAGTGCAGGGAAAACAGGTTCCTCTGGAATGGACTGACACATCTGGGGGACTCTTGGAATGGTGGCATGACCCTGGAGTTCCTCTCGCCTTTCCTGTGGAGAGCGCCTCCTCTTGAGATGCGACGGGAACGCCGGGAATTCTTTCCCTATGAAACAGGGAAAGGATCCCTCATCTCGAGCTAGGAGTCGGAAACGGGGCTCCCCTGGATGTGTGTGGGACCCCACGTGCTTCCTCTCGAGTGCAGACGGGTATGTCGCGGAACTGCTTGAGTTGCAGCAAGGGTGTGAAGGACCCTTTGGAAGTTCCAGTGGTTAGATGTGATTGGCCTCGAGAAGCCTCAGCGGAAATGGGCCTCATCTCGCCTGGAGGGCAAAACCTCCTGGATTTTCTCGAGTGCGGCAGGTGCTCTCGACTTACGACGGGGATCTCAGGGACCCGCTCTGGTGGCCTCAGGAAAGGCCAGTCCCCATGCGAGTTCCTCGGGGGCCTCTCGGGATTCCTCTCCCGTCGATGCCGGGGCCTAAGACCTTGTGTGGAGTCGGGGCCGGAACCTGAGGATTCCTCTCCAGTGCTGACATGGATCTTGGGGTACTTCTGGAGTCTCCCCAGGGGAGTCAGTCCTCGTCTCGAATGCGGGCATGCACTTGCGCTTTCCTCCAGAGCGGTAGCAGCAGTGTCACGCAGTCCGCCGCGTGGATCAAAGGATCTATGGTTTTCCCTCGAGGCTTTCCCACGAGGCTTTCCCACGAGGCTTTCCCACGAGGCTTTCCCACAGGGCTGTCCCACGTGCACACGTGGTGGGAGTGGATCCTCGGCTTGAACGTCAAGGCAGTGCAGGGAAAACAGGTTCCTCTGGAATGGACTGACACATCTGGGGGACTCTTGGAATGGTGGCACGACCCTGGAGTTCCTCTCGCCTTTCCTGTGGAGAGCGCCTCCTCTTGAGATGCGACGGGAACGCCGGGAATTCTTTCCCTACGAAACAGCGAAAGGATCCCTCATCTCGAGCTAGGAGGTGGAAACGGGGCTCCCCTGGATGTGTGCGGGACCCCACTTGCTTCCTCTCGAGTGTA
This sequence comes from Ovis canadensis, assembly GCF_042477335.2. Classification (NCBI taxonomy): domain Eukaryota; kingdom Metazoa; phylum Chordata; class Mammalia; order Artiodactyla; family Bovidae; genus Ovis; species Ovis canadensis. The sequence goes on from NC_091267.1 coordinate 10,060,633, forward strand.
CACGGGTATGTCGGGGAACTTCTTGATTTGCAGCAAGGGTGTGAAGGACCCTTTGGAAGTTCCAGTGGTTAGACGTGATTAGGCTCCAGAAGCCTCAGCGGAAATGGGCCTCAACTCGCCTGGAGGGCAAAACCTCCTGGATTTTCTCGAGTTGCGGCAGGTGCTCTCGACTTACGACGGGGACCTCAGGGACCCTCTCTGGTGGCCTCAGGAAAGGCCAGTCCCCATGCGAGTTCCTCGGGGGCCTCTCGGGATTCCTCTCCCGTCGATGCCGGGGCCTAAGACCTTGTGTGGAGTCGGGGCTGGAACCTGAGGATTCCTCTCCAGTGCTGACATGGATCTTGGGGTACTTCTGGAGTCTCCCCAGGTGAGTCAATCCTAGTCTCGAATGCGGGCATGCACTTGCGCTTTCCTCCAGAGCGGTAGCAGCAGTGTCACGCAGTCCGCCGCGTGGATCAAAGGATCTATGGTTTTCCCTCGAGTCTTTCCCACGAGGCTTTCCCACGAGGCTTTCCCACAGGTCTGTCCCACGTGCACACGTGGTGGGAGTCGATCCTCGGCTTGAACGTCAAGGCAGTGCAGGGAAAACAGGTTCCTCTGGAATGGACTGACACATCTGGGGGTCTCTTGGAATGGTGCCACGAGCCTGGAGTTCCTCTCTAATTTCCTGTGGAGAGCGCCACCTCTTGACTTGCGACGGGAACGCCGGGAATTCTTTCCCTACGAAACAGGGAAAGGATCCCTCATCTCGAGCTAGGAGGCGGAAAAGGGGCTCCCCTGGATGTGTGCCGGACCCCACGTCCTTCCTCTCGAGTGGAGACGGGTATGTCGGGGAACTTCTTGAGTTGCAGCAAGGGTGTGAAGGACCCTTTGGAAGTTCCAGTGGTTAGATGTGATTGGCCTCGAGAAGCCTCAGCGGAAATGGGCTTCATCTCCCCTGGAGGGCAAAACCGCCTGGATTTTCTCGAGTTGCGGCAGGTGCTCTCGACTTACGACGAGGACCTCAGGGACCCGCTCTGGTGGCCTCAGGAAAGGCCAGTCCCGATGCGAGTTCCTCGGGGGCCTCTGGGGATTCCTCTCCCATCGATGCCGGTGCCTAAGACCTTGTGTGGAGTCGGGGCCGGAACCTGAGGATTCCTCTCCAGTGCTGACATGGATCTTGGGGTATTTCTGTTGTCTCCCCAGGAGAGTCAGTCCTCGTCTCGAATGCGGGCATGCACTTGCGCTTTCCTCCAGAGCGGTAGGAGCAGTGTCACGCAGTCCGCCGCGTGGATCAAAGGATCTATGATTTTCCCTCGAGTCTTTCAAACGAGGCTTTCCCACGAGGCTTTCCCACAGGGCTGTCCCACGTGCACACGTGGTGGGAGTCGATCCTCGGCTTGAACGTCAAGGCAGTGCAGGGAAAACAGGTTCCTCTGGAATGGACTGACACATCTGGGGGACTCTTGGAATGGTGTCACGACCCTGGAGTTCCTCTCGCCTTTCCTGTGGAGAGCGCCTCCTCTTGAGATGCGACGGGAACGCCGGGAATTCTTTCCCTACGAAACAGGGAAAGGATCCCTCATCTCGAGCTAGGAGGCGGAAACGGGGCTCCCCTGGATGTGTGCCGGACCCCACCTGCTTCCTCTCGAGTGGAGACGGGTATGTCGGGGAACTTCTTGAGTTGCAGCAAGGGTGTGAAGCACCCTTTGGAAGTTCCAGTGGTTAGATGTGATTGGCCTCGAGAAGCCTCAGCGGAAATGGGCCTCATCTCGCCTGGAGGGCAAAACCTCCTGGATTTTCTCGAGTTGCGGCAGGTGCTCTCGACTTACGACGGGGACCTCAGGGACCCGCTCTGGTGGCCTCAGGAAAGGCCAGTCCCGATGCGAGTTCCTCGGGGGCCTCTGGGGATTCCTCTCCCATCGTTGCCGGTGCCTAAGACCTTGTGTGGAGTCGGGGCCGGAACCTGAGGATTCCTCTCCAGTGCTGACATGGATCTTGGGGTATTTCTGTTGTCTCCCCAGGAGAGTCAGTCCTCGTCTCGAATGCGGGCATGCACTTGCGCTTTCCTCCAGAGCGGTAGCAGCAGTGTCACGCAGTCCGCCGCGTGGATCAAAGGATCTATGATTTTCCCTCGAGTCTTTCAAACGAGGCTTTCCCACGAGGCTTTCCCACAGGGCTGTCCCACGTGCACACGTGGTGGGATTGGATCCTCGGCTTGAACGTCAAGGCAGTGCAGGGAAAACAGGTTCCTCTGGAATGGACTGACACATCTGGGGGACTCTTGGAATGGTGGTACGACCCTGGAGTTCCTCTTGCCTTTCCTGTGGAGAGCGCCTCCTCTTGAGATGCGACGGAAACGCCGGGAATTCTTTCCCTACGAAACAGGGAAAGGATCCCTCATCTCGAGCTAGGAGGCGGAAACGGGGCTCCCCTGGATGTGTGCGGGACCCCACGTGCTTCCTCTCGAGTGGAGACGGGTATGTCGGGGAACTTCTTGAGTTGCAGCAAGGGTGTGAAGGACCCTTTGGAAGTTCCAGTGGTTAGATGTGATTGGCCTCGAGAAGCCTCAGCGGAAATGGGCCTCATCTCGCCTGGAGGGCAAAACCGCCTGGATTTTCTCGAGTTGCGGCAGGTGCTCTCGACTTACGACGGGGACCTCAGGGACCCGCTCTGGTGGCCTCAGAACAGGCCAGTCCCCATGCGAGTTCCTCGGGGGCCTCTCGGGATTCCTCTCCCGTCGATGCCGGGGCCTAAGACCTTGTGTGGAGTCGGGGCCGGAACCTGAGGATTCCTCTCCAGTGCTGACATGGATCTTGGGGTACTTCTGGAGTCTCCCCAGGGGAGTCAGTCCTCGTCTCGAATGCGGGCATGCACTTGCGCTTTCCTCCAGAGCGGTAGCAGCAGTGTCACGCAGTCCGCCGCGTGGATCAAAGGATCTATGGTTTTCCCTCGAGTCTTTCCCACGAGGCTTTCCCACGAGGCTTTCCCACAGGGCTGTCCCACGTGCACACGTGGTGGGAGTCGATCCTCTGCTTGAACGTCAAGGGAGTGCAGGGAAAACAGGTTCCTCTGGAATGGACTGACACCTCTGGGGGACTCTTGGAATGGTGGCACGACCCTGGAGTTCCTCTCGCCTTTCCTGTGGAGAGCGCCTCCTCTTGAGATGCGACGGGAACGCCGGGAATTCTTTCCCTACGAAACAGGGAAAGGATCCCTCATCTCGAGCTAGGAGGCGGAAAAGGGGCTCCCCTGGATGTGTGCCGGAACCCACGTGCTTCCTCTCGAGTTGAGACGGGTATGTCGGGGAACTTCTTGAGTTGCAGCAAGGGTGTGAAGGACCCTTTGGAAGTTCCAGTGGTTAGATGTGATTGGCCTCGAGAAGCCTCAGCGGAAATGGGCTTCATCTCGCCTGGAGGGCAAAACCGCCTGGATTTTCTCGAGTTGCGGCAGGTGCTCTCGACTTACGACGAGGACCTCAGGGACCCGCTCTGGTGGCCTCAGGAAAGGCAAGTCCCCATGCGAGTTCCTCTGGGGATTCCTCTCCCGTCGATGCCGGGGCCTAAGACCTTGTGTGAAGTCGGGGCCGGAACCTGAGGATTCCTCTCCAGTGCTGACCTGGATCTTGGGGTACTTCTGGAGTCTCCCCAGGGGAGTCAGTCCTCGTCTCGAATGCGGGCATGCACTTGCGCTTTCCTCCAGAGCGGTAGCAGCAGTGTCACACAGTCCGCCGCGTGGATCAAAGGATCTATGGTTTTCCCTCGAGGCTTTCCCACGAGGCTTTCCCACGAGGCTTTCCCTCAGGGCTGTCCCACGTGCACACGTGGTGGGAGTCGATCCTCGGCTTGAACGTCAAGGCAGTGCAGGGAAAACAGGTTCCTCTGGAATGGACTGACACATCTGGGGGACTCTTGGAATGGTGGCACGACCCTGGAGTTCCTCTCGCCTTTCCTGTGGAGAGCGCCTCCTCTTGAGATGCGACGGGAACGCCGGGAATTCTTTCTCTACGAAACAGGGAAAGGATCCCTCATCTCGAGCTAGGAGGCGGAAACGGGGCTCCCCTGGATGTGTGCGGGACCCCACGTGCTTCCTTTCGAGTGGAGACGGGTATGTCGGGGAACTTCTTGAGTTGCAGCAAGGGTGTGAAGTACCCTTTGGAAGTTCCAGTGTTTAGACGTGATTAGCCTCGAAAACCTCTGCAGAAATGAGCCTCATCTCGCCTGGAGGGCAAAACATCCTGGATTTTCTCAAGTTGCGGCAGGTGATCTCGACTTACGACGGGGACCTCAGGGACCCGCTCTGGTGGCCTCAGGAAAAGCCAGTCCCCATGCGAGTTCCTTGGGGGCCTCTCGGGATCCCTCTCCCGTCGATGCCGGGGCCTAAGTCCTTGTGTGGAGTCGGGGCCGGAACCTGAGGATTCCTCTCCAGTGCTGACATGGATCTTGGGGTACTTCTGGAGTCTTCCCAGGGGAGTCAGTCCTCGTCTCGAATGCGGGCATGCACTTGCGCTTTCCTCCAGAGCCGTAGCAGCAGTGTCACGGAGCCCGCCGCGTGGATCAAAGGATCTATGGTTTTCCCTCGAGTCTTTCCCACGAGGCTTTCCCACGAGGCTTTCCCACAGGGCTGTCCCACGTGCACACGTGGTGGGAGTCGATCCTCGGCTTGAAAGTCAAGGCAGTGCAGGGAAAACAGGTTCCTCTGTAATGGACTGACACATCTGGGGGTCTCTTGGAATGGTGGCACGACCCTGGAGTTCCTCTCGCCTTTCCTGTGGAGAGCGCCTCCTCTTGAGATGCGACGGGAACGCCGGGAATTCTTTCCCTACGAAACAGGGAAAGGATCCCTCATCTCGAGCTAGGAGGCGGAAACGGGGCTCCCCTGGATGTGTGCGGGACGCCACGTGCTTCCTCTCGAGTGGAGACGGGTATGTCGGGGAACTTCTTGAGTTGCAGCAAGGGTGTGAAGGACCCTTTGGAAGTTCCAGTGGTTAGATGTGATTGGCCTCGAGAAGCCTCAGCGGAAATGGGCCTCATCTCGCCTGGAGGGCAAAACCGCCTGGATTTTCTCGAGTTGCGGCAGGTGCTCTCGACTTTCGACTAGGACCTCAGGGACCCGCTCTGGTGGCCTCAGGAAAGGCCAGTCCCCATGCGCGTTCCTCTGGGGATTCCTCTCCCTTCGATGCCGGGGCCTAAGACCTTGTGTGGAGTCGGGGCCGGAACCTGAGGATTCCTCTCCAGTGCTGACATGGATCTTGGGGTACTTCTGGAGTCTCCCCAGGGGAGTCAGTCCTCGTCTCGAATGCGGGCATGCACTTGCGCTTTCCTCCAGAGCGGTAGCAGCAGTGTCACGCAGTCCGCCGCGTGGATCAAAGGATCTATGGTTTTCCCTCGAGTCTTTCCCACGAGGCTTTCCCACGAGGCTTTCCCACAGGGCTGTCCCACGTGCACACGTGGTGGGAGTCGATCCTCGGCTTGAACGTCAAGGCAGTTCAGGGAAAACAGGTTCCTCTGGAATGGACTGACACATCTGGGGGACTCTTGGAAGGTGGCACGACACTTCAGTTCCTCTCGCCTTTCCTGTGGAGAGCGCCTCCTCTTGAGATGCGACGGGAACGCCGGGAATTCTTTCCCTACGAAACATGGAAAGGATCCCTCATCTCGAGCTAGGAGGCGGAAACGGGGCTCCCCTGGATGTGTGCGGGACCCACGTGCTTCCTCTCGAGTGGAGACGGGTATGTCGGGGAACTTCTTGAGTTGCAGCAAGGGTGTGAAGGACCCTTTGGAAGTTCCAGTGGTTAGATGTTATTAGCCTCGAGAAGCCTCAGCGGAAATGGGCCTCATCTCGCCTGGAGGGCAAAACCTCCTGGATTTTCTCGAGTTGCGGCAGGTGCTCTCGACTTATGACAGGGACCTCAGCGACCCTCTCTGGTGGCCTCAGGAAAGGCCAGTCCCCATGCGAGTTCCTCGGGGGCCTCTGGGGATTCCTCTCCCGTCGATGCCGGGGCCTATGTCCTTGTGTGGAGTCGGGGTCGGAACCTGAGGATTCCTCTCCAGTGCTGACATGGATCTTGGGGTACTTCTGGAGTCTCCCCAGGGGAGTCAGTCCTCGTCTCGAATGCGGGCATGCACTTGCGCTTTCCTCCAGAGCGGTAGCAGCAGTGTCACGCAGTCCGCCGCGTGGATCAAAGGATCTATGGTTTTCCCTCGAGTCTTTCCCACGAGGCTTTCCCACGAGGCTTTCCCACAGGGCTGTCCCACGTGCACACGTGGTGGGAGTCGATCCTAGGCTTGATCGTCAAGGCAGTGCAGGGAAAACAGGTTCCTCTGGAATGGACTGACACATCTGGGGGACTCTTGGAATGGTGTCACGACCCTGGAGTTCCTCTCGCCTTCCTGTGGAGAGCGCCTCCTTTTGAGATGCGACCGGATCGCCGGGATTTCTTTCCCTTCGAAACAGGGAAAGGATCCCTCATCTCGTCCTAGGAGGCGGAAACGGGGCTCCCCTGGATGTGTGCGGGAAACCACGTGCTTCCTCTCGAGTGGAGACGGGTATGTCGGGGAACTTCTTGAGTTGCAGCAATGGTGTGAAGGACCCTTTGGAAGTTCCAGTGGTTAGATGTGATTGGCCTTGAAAACCCTCAGCGAAAATGGGCCTCATCTCGCCTGGAGGGCAAAACCTCCTGGATTTTCTCGAGTTGCGGCAGGTGCTCTCGACTTACGACGGGGACCTCAGGGAACCGCTCTGGTGGCCTCAGGAAAGGCCAGTCCCCATGCGAGTTCCTCGGGGGCCTCTCGGGATTCCTCTCCCGTCGATGCCAGGGCCTAAGACCTTGTGTGGAGTCGGGGCCGGAACCTGAGGATTCTTCTCCAGTGCTGACATGGACCTTGGGGTACTTCTGGAGTCTCCCCAGGGGAGTCAGTCCTCGTCTCGAATGCGGGCATGCACTTGAGCTTTCCTCCAGAGCGGTAGCAGCAGTGTCACGCAGTCCGCCGCGTGGATCAAAGGATCTATGGTTTTCCCTCGAGTCTTTCCCACGAGGCTTTCCCACGAGGCTTTCCCACAGGGCTGTCCCACGTGCACACGTTGTGGGAGTCGATCCTCGACTTGAACATCAAGGCAGTGCAGGGAAAAAAGGTTCCTCTGGAATGGACTGACACATCTGGGTGACTCTTGGAATGGTGTCACGACCCTGGAGTTCCTCTCGCCTTTCCTGTGGAGAGCGCCTCCTCTTGAGATGCGACGGGAACGCCGGGAATTCTTTCCTTACGAAACAGGGAAAGGATCCCTCATCTCGAGCTAGGAGGCGGAAACGGGGCTCCCCTGGATGTGTGCGGGACACCACGTGCTTCCTCTCGAGTGCAGATGGGTATGTCGGGGAACTTCTTGAGTTGCAGCAAGGGTGTGAAGGACCCTTTGGAAGTTCCAGTGGTTAGATGTGATTGGCCTCGAGAAGCCTCAGCGGAAATGGGCCTCATCTCGCCTGGAGGGCAAAACCTCCTGGATTTTCTCGAGTTGCGGCAGGTGCTCTCGACTTACGACGGGGACCTCAGGGACCCGTTCTGGTGGCCTCAGGAAAGGCCAGTCCCCATGCGAGTTCCTCGGGGGCCTCTCGGGATTCCTCTCCCGTCGATGCCGGGGCCTAAGACCTTGTGTGGAGTCGGGGCCGGAACCTGAGGATTCCTCTCCAGTGCTGACATGGATCTTGGGGTACTTCTGGAGTCTCCCCAGGGGAGTCAGTCCTCGTCTCGAATGCGGGCATGCACTTGCGCTTTCCTCCAGAGCGGTAGCAGCAGTGTCACGCAGTCCGCCGCGTGGATCAAAGGATCTATGGTTTTCCCTCGAGTCTTTCCCACGAGGCTTTCCCGCGAGGCTTTCCCACAGGGCTGTCCCACGTGCACACGTGGTGGGAGTCGATCCTCGGCTTGAACGTCAAGGCAGTGCAGGGAAAACAGGTTCCTCTGGAATGGACTGACACATCTGGGGGACTCTTGGAATGGTGTCTCGACCCTGGAGTTCCTCTCGCCTTTCCTGTGGAGAGCGCCTCCTCTTGAGATGCGACGGGAACGCCGGGAATTCTTTCCCTACGAAACAGGGAAAGGATCCCTCATCTCGAGCTAGGAGGCGGAAACGGGGCTCCCCTGGATGTGTGCGGGACCCCACGTGCTTCCTCTCGAGTGCAGACGGGTATGTCGGGGAACTTCTTGAGTTGCAGCAATGGTGTGAAGGACCCTTTGGAAGTTCCAGTGGTTAGACGTGATTAGCCTCGAGAAGCCTCAGTGGAAATGGGCCTCATCTCGCCTGGAGGGCAAAACCTCCTGGATTTTCTCGAGTTGCGGCAGGTGCTCTCGACTTACGACGGGGACCTCAGGGACACGCTCTGGTGGCCTCAGGAAAGGCCAGTCCCCATGCGAGTTCCTCGGGGGCCTCTCGGGATTCCTCTCCCGTCGATGCCGGGGCCTAAGACCTTGTGTGGAGTCGAGCCCGGAACCGGAGGATTCCTCTCCAGTGCTGACATGGATCTTGGGGTACTTCTGGAGTCTCCCCAGGGGAGTCAGTCCTCGTCTCGAATGCGGGCATGCACTTGCGCTTTCCTCCAGAGCGGTAGCAGCAGTGTCACGCAGTCCGCCGCGTGGATCAAAGGATCTATGGTTTTCCCTCGAGTCTTTCCCACGAGGCTTTCCCACGAGGCTTTCCCACAGGGCTGTCCCACGTGCACACGTGGTGGGAGTCGATCCTCGGCTTGAACGTCAAGACAGTGCAGGGAAAACAGGTTCCTCTGGAATGGACTGACACATCTGGGGGACTCTTGGAATGGTGTCTCGACCCTGGAGTTCCTCTCGCCTTTCGTGTGGAGAGCGCCTCCTCTTGAGATGCGACGGGAACGCCGGGAATTCTTTCCCTACGAAACAGGGAAAGGATCCCTCATCTCGAGCTAGGAGGCGGAAACGGGGCTCCCCTGGATGTGTGCGGGACCCCACGTGCTTCCTCTCGAGTGCAGACGGGTATGTCGGGGAACTTCTTGAGTTGCAGCAATGGTGTGAAGGACCCTTTGGAAGTTCCAGTGGTTAGACGTGATTAGCCTCGAGAAGCCTCAGTGGAAATGGGCCTCATCTCGCCTGGAGGGCAAAACCTCCTGGATTTTCTCGAGTTGCGGCAGGTGCTCTCGACTTACGACGGGGACCTCAGGGACACGCTCTGGTGGCCTCAGGAAAGGCCAGTCCCCATGCGAGTTCCTCGGGGGCCTCTCGGGATTCCTCTCCCGTCGATGCCGGGGCCTAAGACCTTGTGTGGAGTCGAGCCCGGAACCGGAGGATTCCTCTCCAGTGCTGACATGGATCTTGGGGTACTTCTGGAGTCTCCCCAGGGGAGTCAGTCCTCGTCTCGAATGCGGGCATGCACTTGCGCTTTCCTCCAGAGCGGTAGCAGCAGTGTCACGCAGTCCGCCGCGTGGATCAAAGGATCTATGGTTTTCCCTCGAGTCTTTCCCACGAGGCTTTCCCACGAGGCTTTCCCACAGGGCTGTCCCACGTGCACACGTGGTGGGAGTCGATCCTCGGCTTGAACGTCAAGACAGTGCAGGGAAAACAGGTTCCTCTGGAATGGACTGACACATCTGGGGGACTCTTGGAATGGTGTCTCGACCCTGGAGTTCCTCTCGCCTTTCCTGTGGAGAGCGCCTCCTCTTGAGATGCGACGGGAACGCCGGGAATTCTTTCCCTACGAAACAGGGAAAGGATCCCTCATCTCGAGCTAGGAGGCGGAAACGGGGCTCCCCTGGATGTGTGCGGGACCCCACGTGCTTCCTCTCGAGTGCAGACGGGTATGTCGGGGAACTTCTTGAGTTGCAGCAATGGTGTGAAGGACCCTTTGGAAGTTCCAGTGGTTAGACGTGATTAGCCTCGAGAAGCCTCAGTGGAAATGGGCCTCATCTCGCCTGAAGGGCAAAACCTCCTGGATTTTCTCGAGTTGCGGCAGGTGCTCTCGACTTACGACGGGGACCTCAGGGACACGCTCTGGTGGCCTCAGGAAAGGCCAGTCCCCATGCGAGTTCCTCGGGGGCGTCTCGGGATTCCTCTCCCGTCGATTCCGGGGCCAAGACCTTGTGTGGAGTCGGGGCCGGAACCTGAGGATTCCTCTCCAGTGCTGACATGGATCTTGGGGTACTTCTGGAGTCTCCCCAGGGGAGTCAGTCCTCGTCTCGAATGCGGGCATGCACTTGCGCTTTCCTCCAGAGCGTTAGCAGCAGTGTCACGCAGTCCGCCGCGTGGATCAAAGGATCTATGGTTTTCCCTCGAGTCTTTCCCACGAGGCTTTCCCACGAGGCTTTCCCACAGGGCTGTCCCACGTGCACACGTGGTTGGAGTCGATCCTCGGCTTGAACGTCAAGGCAGTGCAGGGAAAACAGGTTCCTCTGGAATGGACTGACACATCTGGGGACTCTTGGAATGGTGGCAAGACCTTGGAGTTCCTTTCGCCTTTCCTGTGGAGAGCGCCTTCTCTTGAAATGCGACGGGAACGCCGGGAATTCTTTCCCTACGAAACAGGGAAAGGATCCCTCATCTCGAGCTAGGAGGCGGAAACGGGGCTCCCCTGGATGTGTTCGGGACCCCACGTGCTTCCCCTCGAGTGGAGACGGGTATGTCGGGGAACTTCTTGAGTTGCAGCAATGGTGTGAAGGACCCTTTGGAAGTTCCAGTGGTTAGATGTGATTGGCCTCGAGAAGCCTCAGCGGAAATGGGCCTCATCTCTCCTACAGGGCAAAACCTCCTGGATTTTCTCGAGTTGCTGCAGGTGCTAGCGACTTACGACGGGGACCTCAGGGACCCGCTCTGGTGGCCTCAGGACAGGCCAGTCCCCATGCGAGTTCCTCGGGGGCCTCTCGGGATTCCTCTCCCGTCGATGCCGGGGCCTAAGACCTTGTGTGGAGTCGGGGCCGGAACCTGAGGATTCCTCTCCAGTGCTGACATGGATCTTGGGGTACTTCTGGAGTCTCCCCAGGGGAGTCAGTCCTCGTCTCGAATGCGGGCATGCACTTGCGCTTTCCCCAGAGCGGTAGCAGCAGTGTCACGCAGTCCGCCGCGTGGATCAAAGGATCTATGGTTTTCCCTCGAGTCTTTCCCACGAGGCTTTCCCACGAGGCTTTCCCACAGGGCTGTCCCACGTGCACACGTGGTGGGAGTCGATCCTCGGCTTGAACGTCAAGGCAGTACAGGGAAAACAGGTTCCTCTGGAATGGACTGGCACATCTGGGGGACTCTTGGAATGGTGGCACGACCCTGGAGTTCCTCTCGCCTTTCCTGTGGAGAGCGCCTCCTCTTGAGATGCGACGGGAACGCCGGGAATTCTTTCCCTACGAAACAGGGAAAGGATCCCTCATCTCGTCCTAGGAGGCGGAAACGGGGCTCCCCTGGATTTGTGCGGGACCCCACGTGCTTCCTCTCGAGTGCAGACGGGTATGTCGGGGAACTTCTTGAGTTGCAGCAATCGTGTGAAGGACCCTTTGGAAGTTCCAGTGGATAGATGTGATTGGCCTCGAGAAGCCTCAGCGGAAATGGGCCTCATCTCGCCTGGAGGGCAAAACCTCCTGGATTTTCTCGAGTTGCGGCAGGTGCTCTCGACTTACGACGGGGACCTCAGGGACCCGCTCTGGGGGCCTCAGGAAAGGCCAGTCCCCATGCGAGTTCCTCGGGGGCCTCTCGGGATTCCTCTCCCGTCGATTCCGGGGCCTAAGACCTTGTGTGGAGTCGGGGCCGGAACCTGAGGATTCCTCTCCAGTGCTGACATGGATCTTGGGGTACTTCTGGAGTCTCCCCAGGGGAGTCAGTCCTCGTCTCGAATGCGGGCATGCACTTGCGCTTTCCTCCATAGCGGTAGCAGCAGTGTCACGCAGTCCGCCTCGTGGATCAAAGGATCTATGGTTTTCCCTCGAGTCTTTCCACGAGGCTTTCCCACGAGGCTTTCCCACAGGGCTGTCCCACGTGCACACGTGGTGGGAGTCGATCCTCGGCTTGAACGTCAAGGCAGTGCAGGGAAAACAGGTTCCTCTGGAATGGACTGACACATCTGGAGGACTCTTGGAATGGTGGCACGACCCTGGAGTTCCTCTCGCCTTTCCTGTGGAGAGCGCCTCCTCTTGAGATGCGACGGGAACGCCGGGAATTCTTTCCCTACGAAACAGGGAAAGGATCCCTCATCTCGAGCTAGGAGGCGGAAACGGGGCTGCCCTGGATGTGTGCGGGACCCCACGTGCTTCCTCTCGAGTGGAGACGGGTATGTCGGGGAACTTCTTGAGTTGCAGTAATGGTGTGAAGGACCCTTTGGAAGTTCCAGTGGTTAGATGTGATTGGCCTCGAGAAGCCTCAGCGGAAATGGGCCTCATCTCGCCTGGAGGGCAAAACCTCCTGGATTTTCTCGAGTTGCGGCAGGTGCTCTCGACTTACGACGGGGACCTCAGGGAACCGCTCTGGTGGCCTCAGGAAAGGCCAGTCCCCATGCGAGTTCCTCGGGGGCGTCTCGGGATTCCTCTCCCGTCGATGCCGGGGCCAAGACCTTGTGTGGAGTCGGGGCCGGAACCTGAGGATTCCTCTCCAGTGCTGACATGGATCTTGGGGTACTTCTGGAGTCTCCCCAGGGGCGTCAGTCCTCGTCTCGAATGCGGGCATGCACTTGCGCTTTCCTCCAGAGCGGTAGCAGCAGTGTCACGCAGTCCGCCGCGTGGATCAAAGGATCTATGGTTTTCCCTCGAGTCTTTCCCACGAGGCTTTCCCACGAGGCTTTCCCACAGGGCTGTCCCACGTGCACACGTGGTTGGAGTCGATCCTCGGCTTGAACGTCAAGGCAGTGCAGGGAAAACAGGTTCCTCTGGAATGGACTGACACATCTGGGGACTCTTGGAATGGTGGCAAGACCCTGGAGTTCCTTTCGCCTTTCCTGTGGAGATCGCCTTCTCTTGAAATGCGACGGGAACGCCGGGAATTCTTTCCCTACGAAACAGATAAAGGATCCCTCATCTCGAGCTAGGAGGCGGAAACGGGGCTCCCCTGGATGTGTTCGGGACCCCACGTGCTTCCCCTCGAGTGGAGACGGGTATGTCGGGGAACTTCTTGAGTTGCAGCAATGGTGTGAAGGACCCTTTGGAAGGTCCAGTGGTTAGATGTGATTGGCCTCGAGAAGCCTCAGCGGAAATGGGCCTCATCTCTCCTACAGGGCAAAACCTCCTGGATTTTCTCGAGTTGCTGCAGGTGCTAGCGACTTACGACGGGGACCTCAGGGACCCGCTCTGGTGGCCTCAGGACAGGCCAGTCCCCATGCGAGTTCCTCGGGGGCCTCTCGGGATTCCTCTCCCGTCGATTCCGGGGCCTAAGACCTTGTGTGGAGTCGGGGCCGGAACCTGAGGATTCCTCTCCAGTGCTGACATGGATCTTGGGGTACTTCTGGAGTCTCCCCAGGGGAGTCAGTCCTCGTCTCGAATGCGGGCATGCACTTGCGCTTTCCCCAGAGCGGTAGCAGCAGTGTCACGCAGTCCGCCGCGTGGATCAAAGGATCTATGGTTTTCCCTCGAGTCTTTCCCACGAGGCTTTCCCACGAGGCTTTCCCACAGGGCTGTCCCACGTGCACACGTGGTGGGAGTCGATCCTCGGCTTGAACGTCAAGGCAGTACAGGGAAAACAGGTTCCTCTGGAATGGACTGGCACATCTGGGGGACTCTTGGAATGGTGGCACGACCCTGGAGTTCCTCTCGCCTTTCCTGTGGAGAGCGCCTCCTCTTGAGATGCGACGGGAACGCCGGGAATTCTTTCCCTACGAAACAGGGAAAGGATCCCTCATCTCGAGCTAGGAGGCGGAAACGGGGCTCCCCTGGATGTGTGCGGGACCCTACGTGCTTCCTCTCGAGTGGAGACGGGTATGTCGGGGAACTTCTTGAGTTGCAGCAATCGTGTGAAGGACCCTTTGGAAGTTCCAGTGGATAGATGTGATTGGCCTCGAGAAGCCTCAGCGGAAATGGGCCTCATCTCGCCTGGAGGGCAAAACCTCCTGGATTTTCTCGAGTTGCGGCAGGTGCTCTCGACTTACGACGGGGACCTCAGGGAACCGCTCTGGTGGCCTCAGGAAAGGCCAGTCCCCATGCGAGTTCCTCGGGGGCGTCTCGGGATTCCTCTCCCGTCGATGCCGGGGCCAAGACCTTGTGTGGAGTCGGGGCCGGAACCTGAGGATTCCTCTCCAGTGCTGACATGGATCTTGGGGTACGTCTGGAGTCTCCCCAGGGGAGTCAGTCCTCGTCTCGAATGCGGGCATGCATTGCGCTTTCCTCCAGAGCTGTAGCAGCAGTGTCACGCAGTCCGCCGCGTGGATCAAAGGATCTATGGTTTTCCCTCGAGTCTTTCCCACGAGGCTTTCCCACGAGGCTTTCCCACAGGGCTGTCCCACGTGCACACGTGGTGGGAGTCAATCCTCGGCTTGAACGTCAAGGCAGTGCAGGGAAAACAGGTTCCTCTGGAATGGACTGACACATCTGGGGGACTCTTGGAATGGTGGCACGACCCTGGAGTTCCTCTTGCCTTTCCTGTGGAGAGCCCCTCCTCTTGAGATGCGACGGGAACGCCGGGAATTCTTTCCCTACGAAACAGGGAAAGGATCCCTCATCTCGAGCTAGGAGGCGGAAACGGGGCTGCCCTGGATGTGTGTGGGACACCACGTGCTTCCTCTCGAGTGGAGACGGGTATGTCGGGGAACTTCTTGAGTTGCAGCAAGGGTGTGAAGGACCCTTTGGAAGTTCCAGTGGTTAGATGTGATTGGCCTCGAGAAGCCTCAGCGGAAATGGGCCTCATCTCGCCTGGAGGGCAAAACCTCCTGGATTTTCTCGAGTTGCGGCAGGTGCTCTCGACTTACGACGGGGACCTCAGGGACCCGCTCTGGTGGCCTCAGGAAAGGCCAGTCCCCATGCGAGTTCCTCGGGGGCCTCTCGGGATTCCTCTCCCGTCGATGCCGGGGCCTAAGACCTTGTGTGGGGTCGGGGCCGGAACCTGAGGATTCCTCTCCAGTGCTGACATGGATCTTGGGGTACTTCTGGAGTGTCCCCAGGGTAGTCAGTCCTCGTCTCGAATGCGGGCATGCATTGCGCTTTCCTCCAGAGCGGTAGCAGCAGTGTCACACAGTCCGACGCGTGGATCAAAGGATCTATGGTTTTCCCTCGAGTCTTTCCCACGAGGCTTTCCCACGAGGCTTTCCCACAGGGCTGTCCCACGTGCACACGTGGTGGTAGTCGATCCTCGGCTTGAACGTCAAGGCAGTGCAGGGAAAACAGGTTCCTCTGGAATGGACTGACACATCTGGGGGACTCTTGGAATGGTGGCACGACCCTGGAGTTCCTCTCGCCTTTCCTGTGGAGAGCGCCTCCTCTTGAGATGCGACGGGAACGCCGGGAATTCTTTCCCTACGAAACAGGGAAAGGATCCCTCATCTCGAGCTAGGAGGCGGAAACGGGGCTCCCCTGGATGTGTGCGGGACACCACGTGCTCCCTCTCGAGTGCAGACGGGTATGTCGGGGAACTTCTTGAGTTGCAGCAAGGGTGTGAAGGACCCTTTGGAAGTTCCAGTGGTTAGATGTGATTGGCCTCGAGAAGCCTCAGCGGAAATGGGCCTCTTCTCGCCTGGAGGGCAAAACCTCCTGGATTTTTTCGAGTTGCGGCAGGTGCTCTCGACTTACGACGGGGACCTCAGGGACCCGCTCTGGTGGCCTCAGGAAAGGACAGTCCCCATGCGAGTTCCTCGGGGGCGTCTCGGGATTCCTCTCCCGTCGATGCCGGGGCCTAAGACCTTGTGTGGAGTCGGGGCCGGAACCTGAGGATTCCTCTCCAGTGCTGACATGGATCTTGGGGTATTTCTGGAGTCTCCCCAGGGGAGTCAGTCCTCGTCTCGAATGCGGGCATGCACTTGCGCTTTCCTCCAGAGCGGTAGCAGCAGTGTCACGCAGTCCGCCGCGTGGATCAAAGGATCTATGGTTTTCCCTCGAGTCTTTCCCACGAGGCTTTCCCACGAGGCTTTCCCACAGGGCTGTCCCACGTGCACACGTGGTGGGAGTCGATCCTCGGCTTGAACGTCAAGGCAGTGCAGGGAAAACAGGTTCCTCTGGAATGGACTGACACATCTGGGGGACTCTTGGAATGGTGGCACGACCCTGGAGTTCCTCTCGCCTTTCCTGTGGAGTGTGCCTCCTCTTGAGATGCGACGGGAACGCCGGGAATTCTTTCCCTACGAAACAGGGAAAAGATCCCTCATCTCGAGCTAGGAGGCGGAAACGGGGCTCCCCTGGATATGTGCGGGACACCACGTGCTTCCTCTCGAGTGGAGACGGGTATGTCGGGGAACTTCTTGAGTTGCAGCAAGGGTGTGAAGGACCCTTTGGAAGTTCCAGTGGTCAGACGTGATTGGCCTCGAGAAGCCTCAGCGGAAATGGGCCTCATGTCGCCTGGAAGGCAAAACCTCCTGGATTTTCTCGAGTTGCGGCAGGTGCTCTCCACTTACGACGGGGACCTCAGGGAACCGCTCTGGTGGCCTCAGGAAAGGCCAGTCCCCATGCGAGTTCCTCGGGGGCCTCTCGGGATTCCTCTCCCGTCGATGCCGGGGCCTAAGACCGTGTGTGGAGTCGGGGCCGGAACCTGAGGATTCCTCTCCAGTGCTGACATGGATCTTGGGGTACTTCTGGAGTCTCCCCAGGGGAGTCAGTCCTCGTCTCGAATGCGGGCATGCACTTGCGCTTTCCTCCAGAGCGGTAGCAGCAGTGTCACGCAGTCTGCCGCGTGGATCAAAGGATCTATGGTTTTCCCTCGAGGCTTTTCCACGAGGCTTTCCACGAGGCTTTCCCACAGGGCTGTCCCACGTGCACACGTGGTGGGAGTCGATCCTCGGCTTGAACGTCAAGGCAGTGCAGGGAAAACAGGTTCCTCTGGAATGGACTGACACATCTGGGGGACCCTTGGAATGGTGGCACGACCCTGGAGTTCCTCTCGCCTTTCCTGTGGAGAGCGCCTCCTCTTGAGATGCGACG
This sequence comes from Ovis canadensis, assembly GCF_042477335.2. NCBI lineage: Eukaryota > Metazoa > Chordata > Mammalia > Artiodactyla > Bovidae > Ovis > Ovis canadensis. The sequence goes on from NC_091267.1 coordinate 10,077,659, forward strand.
GGAACGCCGGGAATTCTTTCCCTACGAAAGAGGGAAAGGATCCCTCATCTCGAGCTAGGAGGCGGAAACGGGGCTCCCCTGGATGTGTGCGGGACACCACGTGCTTCCTCTCGAGTGGAGACGGGTATGTCGGGGAACTTCTTGAGTTGCAGCAAGGGTGTGAAGGACCCTTTGGAAGTTCCAGTGGTTAGATGTGATTGGCCTCGAGAAGCCTCAGCGGAAATGGGCCTCATCTCGCCTGGAGGGCAAAACCTCCTGGATTTTCTCGAGTTGCGGCAGGTGCTCTCGACTTACGACGGGGACCTCAGGGACCCGCTCTGGTGGCCTCAGGAAAGGCCAGTCCCCATGCGAGTTCCTCGGGGGCCTCTCGGGATTCCTCTCCCGTCGATGCCGGGGCCTAAGACCTTGTGTGGAGTCGGGGCCGGAACCTGAGGATTCCTCTCCAGTGCTGACATGGATCTTGGGGTACTTCTGGAGTGTCCCCAGGGGAGTCAGACCTCGTCTCGAATGCGGACATGCACTTGCGCTTTCCTCCAGAGCGGTAGCAGCAGTGTCACGCAGTCCGCCGCGTGGATCAAAGGATCTATGGTTTTCCCTCGAGTCTTTTCCACGAGGCTTTCCACGAGGCTTTCCCACAGGGCTATCCCACGTGCACACGTGGTGGGAGTCGATCCTCGGCTTGAACGTCAAGGCAGTGCAGGGAAAACAGGTTCCTCTGGAATGGACTGACACATCTGGGGGACTCTTGGAATGGTGGCACGACCCTGGAGTTCCTCTCGCCTTTCCTGTGGAGAGCGCCTCCTCTTGAGATGCGACGGGAACGCCGGGAATGCTTTCCCTACGAAACAGGGAAAGGATCCCTCATCTCGAGCTAGGAGGCGGAAACGGGGCTCCCCTGGATGTGTGCGGGACCCCACGTGCTTCCTCTCTAGTGGAGACGGGTATGTCGGGGAACTTTTGAGTTGCAGCAAGGGTGTGAAGGACCCTTTGGAAGTTCCAGTGGTTAGACGTGATTAGGCTCCAGAAGCCTCAGCGGAAATGGGCCTCATCTCGCCTGGAGGGCAAAACCTCCTGGATTTTCTCGAGTTGCGGCAGGTGCTCTCGACTTATGACGGGGACCTCAGGGACCCGCTCTGGTGGCCTCAGGAAAGGCCAGTCCCCATGCGAGTTCCTCGGGGGCCTCTGGGGATTCCTCTCCCTTCGATGCTGGGGCCTAAGACCTTGTGTGGAGTCGGGGCCGGAACCTGAGGATTCCTCTCCAGTGCTGACATGGATCTTGGGGTACTTCTGGAGTCTCCCCAGGGGAGTCAGTCTTCGTCTCGAATGCGGGCATGCACTTGCGCTTTCCTCCAGAGCGGAAGCAGCAGTGTCACGCAGTCCACCGCGTGGATCAAAGGATCTATGGTTTTCCCTCGAGTCTTTCCCACGAGGCTTTCCCACGAGGCTTTCCCACAGGGCTGTCCCACGTGAACACGTGGTGGGAGTCGATCCTCGGCTTGAACGTCAAGGCAGTGAAGGGAAAACAGGTTCCTCTGGAATGGACTGACACATCTGGGAGACTCTTGGAATGGTGGCACGACCCTGGAGTTCCTCTCGCCTTTCCTGTGGAGAGCGCCTCCTCTTGAGATGCGACGGGAACTCCGGGAATTCTTTCCCTACGAAACAGGGAAAGGATCCCTCTTATCGAGCTAGGAGGCGGAAACGGGGCTCCCCTGGATGTGTGCGGGACCCCACGTGCTTCCTCTCGAGTGCAGACGGGTAAGTCGGGGAAATTCTTGAGTTGCAGCAAGGGTGTGAAGGACCCTTTGGAAGTTCCAGTGGTTAGACGTGATTGGCCTCGAGAAGACTCAGCGGAAATGGGCCTCATCTCGCCTGGAGGGCAAAACCTCCTGGATTTTCTCGAGTTGCTGCAGGTGCTCTCGACTTACGACGGGGACCTCAGGGACCCGCTCTGGTGGCCTCAGGAAAGGCCAGTCCACATGCGAGTTCCTCGGGGGCCTCTCGGGATTCCTCTCCCGTCGATGCCGGGGCCTAAGACCTTGTGTGGAGTCGGGGCCGGAACCTGAGGATTCCTCTCCAGTGCTGACATGGATCTTGGGGTACTTCTGGAGTCTCCCCAGGGGAGTCAGTCCTCGTCTCGAATGCGGGCATGCACTTGCGCTTTCCTCCAGAGCTGTAGCAGCAGTGTCACGCAGTCCGCCGCGTGGATCAAAGGATCTATGGTTTTCCCTCGAGTCTTTCCCACGAGGCTTTCCCACGAGGCTTTCCCACAGGGCTGTCCCACGTGCACACGTGGTGGGAGTCGATCCTCGGCTTGAACGTCAAGGCAGTGCAGGGAAAACAGGTTCCTCTGGAATGGACTGACACATCTGGGGGTCTCTTGGAATGGTGGCATGACCCTGGAGTTCCTCTCGCCTTTCCTGTGGAGAGCGCCTCCTCCTGAGATGCGACGGGAACGCCTGGAATTCTTTCCCTACGAAACAGGGAAAGGATCCCTCATCTCGAGCTAGGAGGCGGAAACGGGGCTCTCCTGGATGTGTGCGGGACACCACGTGCTTCCTCTCGAGTGCAGACGGGTATGTCGGGGAACTTCTTGAGTTGCAGCAAGGGTGTGAAGGACCCTTTGGAAGTTCCAGTGGTTAGATGTGATTGGCCTCGAGAAGCCTCAGCGGAAATGGGCCTCATCTCGCCTGGAGGGCAAAACCTCCTGGATTTTCTCGAGTTGTGGCAGGTGCTCTCGACTTACGACGGGGACCTCAGGGACCCGCTCTGGTGGCCTCAGGAAAGGCCAGTCCCCATGCGAGTTCCTCGGGAGCCTATCGGGATTCCTCTCCCGTCGATGCCGGGGCCTAAGACCTTGTGTGGAGTCGGGGCCGGAACCTGAGGATTCCTCTCCAGTGCTGACATGGATCTTGGGGTACTTCTGGAGTCTCCCCAGGGGAGTCAGTCCTCGTCTCGAATGCGGGCATGCACTTGCGCTTTCCTCCAGAGCGGTAGCAGCAGTGTCACGCAGTCCGCCGCGTGGATCAAAGGATCTATGGTTTTCCCTCGAGTCTTTCCCACGAGGCTTTCCCACGAGGCTTTCCCACAGGGCTGTCCCACGTGCACACGTGGTGGGAGTCGATCCTCGGCTTGAACGTCAAGGCAGTGCAGGGAAAACAGGTTCCTCTGGAATGGACTGACACATCTGGGGGACTCTTGGAATGGTGTCACGACCCTGGAGTACCTCTCGCCTTTCCTGTGGAGAGCGCCTCCTCTTGAGATGCGACGGGAACGCCGGGAATTCTTTCCCTACGAAACAGGGAAAGGATCCCTCATCTCGAGCTAGGAGGCGGAAACGGGGCTCCCCTGGATGTGTGCGGGACCCACGTGCTTCCGCTCGAGTGGAGACGGGTATGTCGGGGAACTTCTTGAGTTGCAGCAAGGGTGTGAAGGACCCTTTGGAAGTTCCAGTGGTTAGATGTGATTGGCCTCGAGAAGCCTCAGCGGAAATGGGCCTCATCTCGCCTGGAGGGCAAAACCTCCTGGATTTTCTCGAGTTGCGGCAGGTGCTCTCGACTTACGACGGGGACCTAGGGAGCCGCTCTGGTGGCCTCAGGAAAGACCAGTCCCCATGCGAGTTCCTCGGGGGCCTCTCGGGATTCCTCTCCCGTCGATGCCGGGGCCTAAGACCTTGTGTGGAGTCGGGGCCGGAACCTGAGGATTCCTCTCCAGTGCTGACATGGATCTTGGGGTACTTCTGGAGTCTCCCCAGGGGAGTCAGTCCTCGTCTCGAATGCGGGCATGCACTTGCGCTTTCCTCCAGAGCGGTAGCAGCAGTGTCACGCAGTCCGCCGCGTGGATCAAAGGATCTATGGTTTTCCCTCGAGTCTTTCCCACGAGGCTTTCCCACGAGGCTTTCCCACAGGGCTGTCCCACGTGCACACGTGGTGGGAGTCGATCCTCGGCTTGAACGTCAAGGCAGTGCAGGGAAAACAGGTTCCTCTGGAATGGACTGACACATCTGGGGGACTCTTGGAATGGTGGCACGACCCTGGAGTTCCTCTCGCCTTTCCTGTGGAGTGTGCCTCCTCTTGAGATGCGACGGGAACGCCGGGAATTCTTTCCCTACGAAACAGGGAAAGGATCCCTCATCTCGAGCTAGGAGGCGGAAACGGGGCTCCCCTGGATGTGTGCGGGACACCACGTGCTTCCTCTCGAGTGGAGACGGGTATGTCGGGGAACTTCTTGAGTTGCAGCAAGGGTGTGAAGGACCCTTTGGAAGTTCCAGTGGTTAGACGTGATTGGCCTCGAGAAGCCTCAGCGGAAATGGGCCTCATCTCGCCTGGAAGGCAAAACCTCCTGGATTTTCTCGAGTTGCGGCAGGTGCTCTCCACTTACGACGGGGACCTCAGGGAACCGCTCTGGTGGCCTCAGGAAAGGCCAGTCCCCATGCGAGTTCCTCGGGGGCCTCTCGGGATTCCTCTCCCGTCGATGCCGGGGCCTAAGACCGTGTGTGGAGTCGGGGCCGGAACCTGAGGATTCCTCTCCAGTGCTGACATGGATCTTGGGGTACTTCTGGAGTCTCCCCAGGGGAGTCAGTCCTCGTCTCGAATGCGGGCATGCACTTGCGCTTTCCTCCAGAGCGGTAGCAGCAGTGTCACGCAGTCTGCCGCGTGGATCAAAGGATCTATGGTTTTCCCTCGAGGCTTTTCCACGAGGCTTTCCACGAGGCTTTCCCACAGGGCTGTCCCACGTGCACACGTGGTGGGAGTCGATCCTCGGCTTGAACGTCAAGGCAGTGCAGGGAAAACAGGTTCCTCTGGAATGGACTGACACATCTGGGGGACCCTTGGAATGGTGGCACGACCCTGGAGTTCCTCTCGCCTTTCCTGTGGAGAGCGCCTCCTCTTGAGATGCGACGGGAACGCCGGGAATTCTTTCCCTACGAAAGAGGGAAAGGATCCCTCATCTCGAGCTAGGAGGCGGAAACGGGGCTCCCCTGGATGTGTGCGGGACACCACGTGCTTCCTCTCGAGTGGAGACGGGTATGTCGGGGAACTTCTTGAGTTGCAGCAAGGGTGTGAAGGACCCTTTGGAAGTTCCAGTGGTTAGATGTGATTGGCCTCGAGAAGCCTCAGCGGAAATGGGCCTCATCTCGCCTGGAGGGCAAAACCTCCTGGATTTTCTCGAGTTGCGGCAGGTGCTCTCGACTTACGACGGGGACCTCAGGGACCCGCTCTGGTGGCCTCAGGAAAGGCCAGTCCCCATGCGAGTTCCTCGGGGGCCTCTCGGGATTCCTCTCCCGTCGATGCCGGGGCCTAAGACCTTGTGTGGAGTCGGGGCCGGAACCTGAGGATTCCTCTCCAGTGCTGACATGGATCTTGGGGTACTTCTGGAGTGTCCCCAGGGGAGTCAGACCTCGTCTCGAATGCGGACATACACTTGCGCTTTCCTCCAGAGCGGTAGCAGCAGTGTCACGCAGTCCGCCGCGTGGATCAAAGGATCTATGGTTTTCCCTCGAGTCTTTTCCACGAGGCTTTCCACGAGGCTTTCCCACAGGGCTATCCCACGTGTACACGTGGTGGGAGTCGATCCTCGGCTTGAACGTCAAGGCAGTGCAGGGAAAACAGGTTCCTCTGGAATGGACTGACACATCTGGGGGACTCTTGGAATGGTGGCACGACCCTGGAGTTCCTCTCGCCTTTCCTGTGGAGAGCGCCTCCTCTTGAGATGCGACGGGAACGCCGGGAATGCTTTCCCTACGAAACAGGGAAAGGATCCCTCATCTCGAGCTAGGAGGCGGAAACGGGGCTCCCCTGGATGTGTGCGGGACCCCACGTGCTTCCTCTCGAGTGGAGACGGGTATGTCGGGGAAGTTTTGAGTTGCAGCAAGGGTGTGAAGGACCCTTTGGAAGTTCCAGTGGTTAGACGTGATTATCCTCGAGAAGCCTAAGCGGAAATGGGCCTCATCTCGCCTGGAGGGCAAAACCTCCTGGATTTTCTCGAGTTGCGGCAGGTGCTCTCGACTTATGACGGGGACCTCAGGGACCCGCTCTGGTGGCCTCAGGAAAGGCCAGTCCCCATGCGAGTTCCTCGGGGGCCTCTGGGGATTCCTCTCCCTTCGATGCTGGGGCCTAAGACCTTGTGTGGAGTCGGGGCCGGAACCTGAGGATTCCTCTCCAGTGCTGACATGGATCTTGGGGTACTTCTGGAGTCTCCCCAGGGGAGTCAGTCTTCGTCTCGAATGCGGGCATGCACTTGCGCTTTCCTCCAGAGCGGAAGCAGCAGTGTCACGCAGTCCACCGCGTGGATCAAAGGATCTATGGTTTTCCCTCGAGTCTTTCCCACGAGGCTTTCCCACGAGGCTTTCCCACAGGGCTGTCCCACGTGCACACGTGGTGGGAGTCGATCCTCGGCTTGAACGTCAAGGCAGTGCAGGGAAAACAGGTTCCTCTGGAATGGATTGACACATCTGGGAGACTCTTGGAATGGTGGCACGACCCTGGAGTTCCTCTCGCCTTTCCTTTGGAGAGCGCCTCCTCTTGAGATGCGACGGGAACTCCGGGAATTCTTTCCCTACGAAACAGGGAAAGGATCCCTCTTATCGAGCTAGGAGGCGGAAACGGGGCTCCCCTGGATGTGTGCGGGACCCCACGTGCTTCCTCTCGAGTGCAGACGGGTAAGTCGGGGAAATTCTTGAGTTGCAGCAAGGGTGTGAAGGACCCTTTGGAAGTTCCAGTGGTTAGATGTGATTGGCCTTGAGAAGCCTCAGCGGAAATGGGCCTCATCTCGCCTGGAGGGCAAAACCTCCTGGATTTTCTCGAGTTGTGGCAGGTGCTCTCGACTTACGACGGGGACCTCAGGGACCCGCTCTGGTGGCCTCAGGAAAGGCCAGTCCCCATGCGAGTTCTTCGGGAGCCTATCGGGATTCCTCTCCCGTCGATGCCGGGGCCTAAGACCTTGTGTGGAGTCGGGGCCGGAACCTGAGGATTCCTCTCCAGTCCTGACATGGATCTTGGGGTACTTCTGGAGTCTCCCCAGGGGAGTCAGTCCTCGTCTCGAATGCGGGCATGCACTTGCGCTTTCCTCCAGAGCGGTAGCAGCAGTGTCACGCAGTCCGCCGCGTGGATCAAAGGATCTATGGTTTTCCCTCGAGTCTTTCCCACGAGGCTTTCCCACGAGGCTTTCCCACAGGGCTGTCCCACGTGCACACGTGGTGGGAGTCGATCCTCGGCTTGAACGTCAAGGCAGTGCAGGGAAAACAGGTTCCTCTGGAATGGACTGACACATCTGGGGGACTCTTGGAATGGTGTCACGACCCTGGAGTACCTCTCGCCTTTCCTGTGGAGAGCGCCTCCTCTTGAGATGCGACGGGAACGCCGGGAATTCTTTCCCTACGAAACAGGGAAAGGATCCCTCATCTCGAGCTAGGAGGCGGAAACGGGGCTCCCCTGGATGTGTGCGGGACCCACGTGCTTCCGCTCGAGTGGAGACGGGTATGTCGGGGAACTTCTTGAGTTGCAGCAATGGTGTGAAGGACCCTTTGGAAGTTCCAGTGGTTAGATGTGATTGGCCTCGAGAAGCCTCAGCGGAAATGGGCCTCATCTCGCCTGGAGGGCAAAACCTCCTGGATTTTCTCGAGTTGCGGCAGGTGCTCTCGACTTACGACGGGGACGTCAGGGACCCGCTCTGGTGGCCTCAGGAAAGACCAGTCCCCATGCGAGTTCCTCGGGGGCCTCTCGGGATTCCTCTCCCGTCGATGCTGGGGCCTAAGACCTTGTGTGGAGTCGGGGCCGGAACCTGAGGATTCCTCTCCAGTGCTGACATGGATCTTGGGGTACTTCTGGAGTCTCCCCAGGGGAGTCAGTCCTCGTCTCGAATGCGGGCATGCACTTGCGCTTTCCTCCAGAGCGGTAGCAGCAGTGTCATGCAGTCCGCCGCGTGGATCAAAGGATCTATGGTTTTCCCTCGAGTCTTTCCCACGAGGCTTTCCCACGAGGCTTTCCCACAGGGCTGTCCCACGTACACACGTGTTGGGAGTCGATCCTCGGCTTGAACGTCAAGGCAATGCAGGGAAAACAGGTTCCTCTGGAATGGACTGACACATCAGGGGGTCTCTTGGAATGGTGGCACGACCCTGGAGATCCTCTCGCCTTTCCTGTGGAGAGCGCCACCTCTTGAGATGCGACGGGAACGCCGGGAATTCTTTCCCTACGAAACAGGGAAAGGATCCCTCATCTCGAGCTCGGAGGCGGAAACGGGGCTCCCCTGGATGTGTGCGGGACCCCACGTGCTTCCTCTCGAGTGGAGACGGGTATGTCGCGGAACTGCTTCAGTTGTAGCAAGGGTGTGAAGGACCCTTTGGAAGTTCCAGTGGTTAGATGTGATTAGCCTCGAGAAGCCTCAGCGGAAATGGGCCTCATCTCGCCTGGAGGGCAAAACCTCCTGGATTTTCTCGAGTTGCGGCAGGTGCTCTCGACTTACGACGGGGACGTCAGGGACCCGCTCTGGTGGCCTCAGGAAAGGCCAGTCCCCATGCGAGTTCCTCGGGGGCCTCTCGGGATTCCTCTCCCGTCGATGCTGGGGCCTAAGACCTTGTGTGGAGTCGGGGCCGGAACCTGAGGATTCCTCTCCAGTGCTGACATGGATCTTGGGGTACTTCTGGAGTCTCCCCAGGGGAGTCAGTCCTCGTCTCGAATGCGGGCATGCACTTGCGCTTTTCTCCAGAGCGGTAGCAGCAGTGTCACGCAGTCCGTCGCGTGGATCAAAGGATCTATGGTTTTCCCTCGAGTCTTTCCCACGAGGCTTTCCCACGAGGCTTTCCCACAGGGCTGTCCCACGTGCACACGTGGTGGGAGTCGATCCTCGGCTTGAACGTCAAGGCAGTGCAGGGAAAACAGGTTCCTCTGGAATGGACTGACACATCTGGGGGACTCTTGGAATGGTGGCACGACCCTGGAGTTCCTATCGCCTTTCCTGTGGAGAGCGCCTCCTCTTGAGATGCGACGGGAACGCCGGGAATTCTTTCCCTACGAAACAGGGAAAGGATCCCTCATCTCGAGCTAGGAGGCGGAAACGGGGCTCCCCTGGATGTGTGCGGGACCCCACGTGCTTCCTCTCGAGTGGAGACGGGTATGTCGGGGAACTTCTTGAGTTGCAGCAAGGGTGTGAAGGACCCTTTGGAAGTTCCAGTGGTTAGATGTGATTAGCCTCGAGAAGCCTCAGCGGAAATGGGCCTCATCTCGCCTGGAGGGCAAAACCTCCTGGATTTTCTCGAGTTGCGGCAGGTGCTCTCGACTTATGACGCGGACCTCAGGGACCCGCTCTGGTGGCCTCAGGAAAGGCCAGTCCCCATGCGAGTTCCTCGGGGGCCTCTCGGGATTCCTCTCCCTTCGATGCCGGGGCCTAAGACCTTGTGTTGAGTCGGGGCCGGAACCTGAGGATTCCTCTCCAGTGCTGACATGGATCTTGGGGTACTTCTGGAGTCTCCCCAGGGGAGTCAGTCCTCGTCTCGAATGCGGGCATGCACTTGCGCTTTCCTCCAGAGCGGTAGCAGCAGTGTCACGCAGTCCGCCGCGTGGATCAAAGGATCTATGGTTTTCCCTCGAGTCTTTCCCACGAGGCTTTCCCACGAGGCTTTCCCACAGGGCTGTCCCACGTGCACACGTGGTGGGAGTCGATCCTCGGCTTGAACGTCAAGGCAGTGCAGGGAAAACAGGTTCCTCTGGAATGGACTGACACATCTGGGGGACTCTTGGAATGGTGGCACGACCCTGGAGTTCCTCTCGCCTTTCCTGTGGAGAGCGCCTCCTCTTGAGATGCGACGGGAACGCCGGGAATTCTTTCCCTACGAAACAGGGAAAGGATCCCTCATCTCGAGCTAGGAGGCGGAAACGGGGCTCCCCTGGATGTGTGCGGGACCCCACGTGCTTCCTCTCGAGTGGAGACGGGTATGTCGGGGAACTTCTTGAGTTGCAGCAAGGGTGTGAAGGACCCTTTGGAAGTTCCAGTGGTTAGACGTGATTAGCCTCGAGAAGCCTCAGCGGAAATGGGCCTCATCTCGCCTGGAGGGCAAAACCTCCTGGATTTTCTCGAGTTGCGGCAGGTGCTCTCGACTTACGACGGGGACCTCAGGGACCCGCTCTGGTGGCCTCAGGAAAGGCCAGTCCCCATGCGAGTTCCTCGGGGGCCTCTCGGGATTCCTCTCCCGTCGATGCCGGGGCCTAAGACCTTGTGTGGAGTCGGGGCCGGAACCTGAGGATTCCTCTCCAGTGCTGACATGGATCTTGGGGTACTTCTGGAGTCTCCCCAGGGGAGTCAGTCCTCGTCTCGAATGCGGGCATGCACTTGCGCTTTCCTCCAGAGCGGTAGCAGCAGTGTCACGCAGTCCGCCGCGTGGATCAAAGGATCTATGGTTTTCCCTCGAGTCTTTCCCACGAGGCTTTCCCACGAGGCTTTCCCACAGGGCTGTCCCACGTGCACACGTGGTGGGAGTCGATCCTCGGCTTGAACGTCAAGGCAGTGCAGGGAAAACAGGTTCCTCTGGAATGGACTGACACATCTGGGGGACTCTTGGAATGGTGGCACGACCCTGGAGTTCCTCTCGCCTTTCCTGTGGAGACCGCCTCCTCTGGAGATGCGACGGGAACACCGGGAATTCTTTCCCTACGAAACAGGGAAAGGATCCCTCATCTCGAGCTAGGAGGCGGAAACGGGGCTCCCCTGGATGTGTGCGGGACCCCACGTGCTTCCTCTCGAGTGGAGACGGGTATGTCGGGGAACTTCTTGAGTTGCAGCAAGGGTGTGAAGGACCCATGGAAGTTCCAGTGGTTAGACGTTATTAGCCTCGAGAAGCCTCAGCGGAAATGGGCCTCATCTTGCCTGGAGGGCAAAACCTCCTGGATTTTCTCGAGTTGCGGCAGGTGCTCTCGACTTACGACGGTGACCTCAGGGACCTGCTCTGGTGGCCTCAGGAAAGGCCAGTCCCCATGCGAGTTCCTCGGGGGCCTCTCGGGATTCCTCTCCCGTCGATGCCGGGGCCTAAGACCTTGTGTGGAGTCGGGGCCGGAACCTGAGGATTCCTCTCCAGTGCTGACATGGATCTTGGGGTACTTCTGGAGTCTCCCCAGGGGAGTCAGTCCTCGTCTCGAATGCGGGCATGCACTTGCGCTTTCCTCCAGAGCTGTAGCAGCAGTGTCACGCAGTCCGCCGCGTGGATCAAAGGATCTATGGTTTTCCCTCGAGTCTTTCCCACGAGGCTTTCCCACGAGGCTTTCCCACAGGGCTGTCCCACGTGCACACGTGGTGGGAGTCGATCCTCGGCTTGAACGTCAAGGCAGTGCAGGGAAAACAGGTTCCTCTGGAATGGACTGACACATCTGGGGGACTCTTGGAATGGTGGCACGACCCTGGAGTTCCTCTCGCCTTTCCTGTGGAGAGCGCCTCCTCTTGAGATGCGACGGGAACGCCGGGAATTCTTTCCCTACGAAACAGGGAAAGGATCCCTCATCTCGAGCTAGGAGGCGGAAACGGGGCTCCCCTGGATGTGTGCGGGACCCCACGTGCTTCCTCTCGAGTGGAGACGGGTATGTCGGGGAACTTCTTGAGTTGCAGCAAGGGTGTGAAGGACCCTTTGGAAGTTCCAGTGGTTAGACGTGATTAGGCTCGAGAAGCATCAGCGGAAATGGGCCTCATCTGGCCTGGAGGGCAAAACCTCCTGGATTTTCTCGAGTTGCGGCAGGTGCTCTCGACTTACGATGGGGACCTCAGGGACCCGCTCTGGTGGCCTCAGGAAAGGCCAGTCCCCATGCGAGTTCCTCGGGGGCCTCTCGGGATTCCTCTCCCGTCGATGCCAGGACCTAAGACCTTGTGTGGAGTCGGGGCCGGAACCTGAGGATTCCTCTCCAGTGCTGACATGGATCTTGGGGTACTTCTGGAGTCTCCCCAGGGGAGTCAGTCCTCGTCTCGAATGCGGGCATGCACTTGCGCTTTCCTCCAGAGCGGTAGCAGCAGTGTCACGCAGTCCGCCGCGTGGATCAAAGGATCTATGGTTTTCCCTCGAGTCTTTCCCACGAGGCTTTCCCACGAGGCTTTCCCACAGGGCTGTCCCACGTGCACACGTGGTGGGAGTCGATCCTCGGCTTGAACGTCAAGGCAGTGCAGGGAAAACAGGTTCCTCTGGAATGGACTGACACATCTGGGGGACTCTTGGAATGGTGGCACGACCCTGGAGTTCCTCTCGCCTTTCCTGTGTAGACCGCCTCCTCTGGAGATGCGACGGGAACACCGGGAATTCTTTCCCTACGAAACAGGGAAAGGATCCCTCATCTCGAGCTAGGAGGCGGAAACGGGGCTCCCCTGGATGTGTGCGGGACCCCACGTGCTTCCTCTCGAGTGGAGACGGGTATGTCGGGGAACTTCTTGAGTTGCAGCAAGGGTGTGAAGGACCCATGGAAGTTCCAGTGGTTAGACGTTATTAGCCTCGAGAAGCCTCAGCGGAAATGGGCCTCATCTTGCCTGGAGGGCAAAACCTCCTGGATTTTCTCGAGTTGCGGCAGGTGCTCTCGACTTACGACGGTGACCTCAGGGACCTGCTCTGGTGGCCTCAGGAAAGGCCAGTCCCCATGCGAGTTCCTCGGGGGCCTCTCGGGATTCCTCTCCCGTCGATTCCGGGGCGAAGACCTTGTGTGGAGTCGGGGCCGGAACCTGAGGATTCCTCTCCAGTGCTGACATGGATCTTGGGGTACTTCTGGAGTCTCCCCAGGGGCGTCAGTCCTCGTCTCGAATGCGGGCATGCACTTGCGCTTTCCTCCAGAGCGGTAGCAGCAGTGTCACGCAGTCCGCCGCGTGGATCAAAGGATCTATGGTTTTCCCTCGAGTCTTTCCCACGAGGCTTTCCCACGAGGCTTTCCCACAGGGCTGTCCCACGTGAACACGTGGTGGGAGTCGATCCTCGGCTTGAACTTCAACGCAGTGCAGGGAAAACAGGTTCCTCTGGAATGGACTGACATATCTGGGGGTCTCTTGGAATGGTATCTCGACCCTGGAGTTCCTATCGCCTTTCCTGTGGAGAGCGCCTCCTCTTGAGATGCGACGGGAACGCCGGGAATTCTTTCCCTACGAAACAGGGAAAGGATCCCTCATCTCGAGCTAGGAGGCGGAAACGGGGCTCCCCTGGATGTGTGTGGGACACCACGTGCTTCCTCTCGAGTGGAGACGGTTATGTCGGGGAACTTCTTGAGTTGCAGCAAGGGTGTGAAGGACCCTTTGGAAGTTCCAGTGGTTACATGTGATTGGCCTCGAGAAGCCTCAGCGGAAATGGTCCTCATCTCGCCTGCAGGGCAAAACCTCCTGGATTTTCTCGAGTTGCGGCAGGTGCTCTCGACTTACGACGGGGACCTCAGGGACCCGCTCTGGTGGCCTCAGGAAAGGCCAGTCCCCATGCGAGTTCCTCGGGGGCCTCTCGGGATTCCTCTCCCGTCGATGCCGGGGCCTAAGACCTTGTGTGGAGTCGGGGCCGGAACCTGAGGATTCCTCTCCAGTGCTGACATGGATCTTGGGGTACTTCTGGAGTCTCCCCAGGGGAGTCAGTCCTCGTCTCGAATGCGGTCATGCACTTGCGCTTTCCTCCAGAGCGGTAGCAGCAGTGTCACGCAGTCCGCCGCGTGGATCAAAGGATCTATGGTTTTCCCTCGAGTCTTTCCCACGAGGCTTTCCCACGAGGCTTTCCCACAGGGCTGTCCCACGTGCACACGTGGTGGGAGTCGTTCCTCGGCTTGAACGTCAAGGCAGTGCAGGGAAAACAGGTTCCTCTGGAATGGACTGGCACATCTGGGGGACTCTTGGAATGGTGGCACGACCCTGGAGTTCCTCTCGCCTTTCCTGTGGAGAGTTCCTCCTCTTGAGATGCGACGGGAACGCCGGGAATTCTTTCCCTACGAAACAGGGAAAGGATCCCTCATCTCGAGCTATGAGGCGGAAACAGGGCTCCCCTGGATGTGTGCGGGACCCACGTGCTTCCTCTCGAGTGGAGACGGGTATGTCGGGGAACATCTTGAGTTGCAGCAAGGGTGTGAAGGACCCTTTGGAAGTTCCAGTGGTTAGACGTAGATTGGCCTCGAGAAGCCTCAGCGGAAATGGGCCTCATCTCGCCTGGAGGGCAAAACCTCCTGGATATTCTCGAGTTGCGGCAGGTGCTCTCGACTTGCGACGGGGACCTCAGGGACCCGCTCTGGTGGCCTCAGGAAAGGCCAGTCCCCTTGCGAATTCCTCGGGGGCCTCTCGGGATTCCTCTCCCGTCGATGCCGGGGCCTAAGACCTTGTGTGGAGTCGGGGCCGGAACCTGAGGATTCCTCTCCAGTGCTGACATGGATCTTGGGGTACTTCTGGAGTCTCCCCAGGGGAGTCAGTCCTCGTCTCGAATGCGGGCATGCACTTGCGCTTTCCTCCAGAGCGGTAGCAGCAGTGTCACGCAGTCCGCCGCGTGGATCAAAGGATCTATGGTTTTCCCTCGAGTCTTTCCCACGAGGCTTTCCCACGAGGCTTTCCCTCAGGGCTGTCCCACGTGCACACGTGGTGGGAATCGATCCTCGGCTTGAACTTCAACGCAGTGCAGGGAAAACAGGTTCCTCTGGAATGGACTGACACATCTGGGGGACTCTTGGAATGGTGGAACGACCCTGGAGTTCCTCTCGCCTTTCCTGTGGAGAGCGCCTCCTCTTGAGATGCGACGGGAACGCCGGGAATTCTTTCCCTACGAAACAGGGAAAGGATCCCTCATCTCGAGCTAGGAGGCGGAAACGGGGCTCCCCTGGATGTGTGCGTGACCCCACGTGCTTCCTCTCGAGTGCAGACGGGTATGTCGGGGAACTTCTTGAGTTGCAGCAATGGTGTGAAGGACCCTTTGGAAGTTCCAGTGGTTAGATGTGATTGGCCTCGAGAAGCCTCAGCGGAAATGGGCCTCATCTCGCCTGGAGGGCAAAACCTCCTGGATTTTCTCGAGTTGCGGCAGGTGCTCTCGACTTAAGACGGGGACCTCAGGGAAACGCTCTGGTGGCCTCAGGAAAGGCCAGTCCCCATGCGAGTTCCTCGGGCGCGTCTCGGGATTCCTCTCCCGTCGATGCCGGGGCCAAGACCTTTTGTTGAGTCGGGGCCGGAACCTGAGGATTCCTCTGCAGTGCTGACATGGATCTTGGGGTACTTCTGGAGTCTCCCCAGGGGAGTCAGTCCTCGTCTCGAATGCGGGCATGCACTTGCGCTTCCCTCCAGAGCGGTAGCAGCAGTGTCACGCAGTCCGCCCCGTGGATCAAAGGATGTTTGGTTTTCCCTCGAGTCTTTCCCACGAGGCTTTCCCACGAGGCTTTCCCACAGGGCTGTCCCACGTGCACACGTGGTGGGAGTCGATCCTCGGCTTGAACGTCAAGGCAGTGCAGAGAAAACAGGTTCCTCTGGAATGGACTGACACATCTGGGGGACTCTTGGAATGGTGGCACGACCCTGGAGTTCCTCTCGCCTTTCCTGTGGAGAGCGCCTCCTCTTGAGATGCGACGGGAACGCCGGGAATTCTTTCCCTACGAAACAGGGAAAGGATCCCTCATCTCGAGCTAGGAGGCGGAAAGGGGGCTCCCCTGGATGTGTGCGTGACCCACGTGCTTCCTCTCGAGTGGAGACGGGTATGTCGGGGAACTTCTTGAGTTGCAGCAAGGGTGTGAAGGACCCTTTGGAAGTTACAGTGGTTAGACGTGATTAGCCTCGAGAAGCCTCAGCGGAAATGGGCCTCATCTCGCCTGGAGGGCAAAACCTCCTGGATTCTCTCGAGTTGCGGCAGGTGCTCTCGACTTACGACGGGGACCTCAGGGTCCCGCTCTGGTGGCCTCAGGAAAGGCCAGTCCCCATGCGAATTCCTCGGGGGCCTCTCGGGATTCCTCACCCGTCGATGCCGGGGCCTAAGACCTTGTGTGTAGTCGGGGCCGGAACCTGAGGATTCCTCTCCAGTGCTGACATGGATCTTGGGGTACTTCTGGAGTCTCCCCAGGGGAGTCAGTCCTCGTCTCGAATGCGGGCATGCACTTGCGCTTTCCTCCAGAGCGGTAGCAGCAGTGTCACGCAGTCCGCCGCGTGGATCAAAGGATCTATGGTTTTCCCTCGAGTCTTTCCCACGAGGCTTTCCCACGAGGCTTTCCCACAGGGCTGTCCCACGTGCACACGTGGTGGGAGTCGATCCTCGGCTTGAACGTCAAGGCAGTGCAGGGAAAACAGGTTCCTCTGGAATGGACTGACACATCTGGGGGACTCTTGGAATGGTGGCTCGACCCTGGAGTTCCTCTCGCCTTTCCTGTGGAGAGCGCCTCCTCTTGAGATGCGACGGGAACGCCGGGAATTCTTTCCCTACGAAACAGGGAAAGGATCCCTCATCTCGAGCTAGGAGGCGGAAACGGGGCTCCCCTGAATGTGTGCGGGACCCACGTGCTTCCTCTCGAGTGGAGACGGGTATGTCGGGGAACTTCTTGAGTTGCAGCAAGGGTGTGAAGGACCCTTTGGAAATTCCAGTGGTTAGACGTGATTGGCCTCGAGAAGCCTCAGCGGAAATGGGCCTCATCTCGCCTGGAGGGCAAAACCTCCTTGATATTCTCGAGTTGCGGCAGGTGCTCTCGACTTACGACGGGGACCTCAGGGACCCGCTCTGGTGGCCTCAGGAAAGGCCAGTCCCCATGCGAATTCCTCGGGGGCCTCTCGGGATTCCTCTCCCGTCGATGCCGGGGCCTAAGACCTTGTGTGGAGTCGGGGCCGGAACCTGAGGATTCCTCTCCAGTGCTGACATGGATCTTGGGGTACTTCTGGAGTCTCCCCAGGGGAGTCAGTCCTCGTCTCGA
Source organism: Ovis canadensis (assembly GCF_042477335.2). NCBI lineage: Eukaryota > Metazoa > Chordata > Mammalia > Artiodactyla > Bovidae > Ovis > Ovis canadensis. The sequence continues at coordinate 10,094,512 of NC_091267.1, forward strand.
ATGCGGGCATGCACTTGCACTTTCCTCCAGAGTGGTAGGAGCAGTGTCACGCAGTCCGCCGCGTGGATCAAAGGATCTATGGTTTTCCCTCGAGTCTTTCCCTCGAGGCTTTCCCACGAGGCTTTCCCACAGGGCTGTCCCACGTGCACACGTTTTGGGAGTCGATCCTCGGCTTGAACGTCAAGGCAGTGCAGGGAAAACAGGTTCCTCTGGAATGGACTGACATATCTGGGGGTCTCTTGGAATGGTATCTCGACCCTGGAGTTCCTATCGCCTTTCCTGTGGAGAGCGCCTCCTCTTGAGATGCGACGGGAACGCCGGGAATTCTTTCCCTACGAAACAGGGAAAGGATCCCTCATCTCGAGCTAGGAGGCGGAAACGGGGCTCCCCTGGATGTGTGTGGGACACCACGTGCTTCCTCTCGAGTGGAGACGGTTATGTCGGGGAACTTCTTGAGTTGCAGCAAGGGTGTGAAGGACCCTTTGGAAGTTCCAGTGGTTACATGTGATTGGCCTCGAGAAGCCTCAGCGGAAATGGTCCTCATCTCGCCTGCAGGGCAAAACCTCCTGGATTTTCTCGAGTTGCGGCAGGTGCTCTCGACTTACGACGGGGACCTCAGGGACCCGCTCTGGTGGCCTCAGGAAAGGCCAGTCCCCATGCGAGTTCCTCGGGGGCCTCTCGGGATTCCTCTCCCGTCGATGCCGGGGCCTAAGACCTTGTGTGGAGTCGGGGCCGGAACCTGAGGATTCCTCTCCAGTGCTGACATGGATCTTGGGGTACTTCTGGAGTCTCCCCAGGGGAGTCAGTCCTCGTCTCGAATGCGGGCATGCATTGCGCTTTCCTCCAGAGCGGTAGCAGCAGTGTCACGCAGTCCGCCGCGTGGATCAAAGGATCTATGGTTTTCCCTCGAGTCTTTCCCACGAGGCTTTCCCACGAGGCTTTCCCACAGGGCTGTCCCACGTGCACACGTGGTGGGAGTCGATCCTCGGCTTGAACGTCAAGGCAGTGCAGGGAAAACAGGTTCCTCTGGAATGGACTGACACATCTGGTGGACTCTTGGAATGGTGTCTCGACCCTGGAGTTCCTATCGCCTTTCCTGAGGAGAGCGCCTCCTCTTGAGATGCGACGGGAACGCCGGGAATTCTTTCCCTACGAAACAGGGAAAGGATCCCTCATCTCGAGGTAGGAGGCGGAAACGGGGCTCCCCTGGATGTGTGCGGGACCCCACGTGCTTCCTCTCGAGTGGAGACGGGTATGTCGGGGAACTTCTTGAGTTGCAGCAAGGGTGTGAAGGACCCTTTGGAAGTTCCAGTGGTTAGATGTGATTGGCCTCGAGAAGCCTCAGCGGAAATGGGCCTCATCTGGACTGGAGGGCAAAACCTCCTGGATTTTCTCGAGTTGCGGCAGGTGCTCTCGACTTACGACGGGGACCTCAGGGACCCGCTCTGGTGGCCTCAGGAAAGGCCAGTCCCCATGCGAGTTCCTCGGGGGCGTCTCGGGATTCCTCTCCCGTCGATGCCGGGGCCTAAGACCTTGTGTGGAGTCGTGGCCGGAACCTGAGGATTCCTCTCCAGTGCTGACATGGATCTTGGGGAACTTCTGGAGTCTCCCCAGGGGAGTCAGTCCTCGTCTCGAATGCGGGCATGCACTTGCGCTTTCCTCCAGAGCGGTAGCAGCAGTGTCACGCAGTCCGCCGCGTGGATCAAAGGATCTATGGTTTTCCCTCGAGTCTTTCCCACGAGGCTTTCCCACGAGGCTTTCCCACAGGGCTGTCCCACGTGCACACGTGTTGGGAGTCGATCCTCGGCTTGAACGTCAAGGCAGTGCAGGGAAAACAGGTTCCTCTGCAATGGACTGACACATCTGGGGGACTCTTGGAATGGTGGCAGGACCCTGGAGTTCCTCTCGCTTTTCCTGTGGAGAGCGCCTCCTCTTGAGATGCGACGGGAACGCCGGGAATTCTTTCCCTACGAAACAGGGAAAGGATCCCTCATCTCGAAATAGGAGGCAGAAACGGGGCTCCCCTGGATGTGTGCGGGACCCCACGTGCTTCCTCTCGAGTGGAGACGGGTATGTCGGGGAACTTCTTGAGTTGCAGCAAGGGTGTGAAGGACCCTTTGGAAGTTCCAGTGGTTAGACGTGATTAGCCTCGAGAAGCCTCAGCGGAAATGGGCCTCATCTCGCCTGGAGGGCAAAACCTCCTGGATTTTCTCGAGTTGCGGCAGGTGCTCTCGACTTACGACGGGGACCTCAGGGACCCGCTCTGGTGGCCTCAGGAAAGGCCAGTCCCCATGCGAGTTCCTCGGGGGCCTCTCGGGATTCCTCTCCCGTCGATGCCGGGGCCTAAGACCTTGTGTGGAGTCGGGGCCGGAACCTGAGGATTCCTCTCCAGTGCTGACATGGATCTTGGGGTACTTCTGGAGTCTCCCCAGGGGAGTCAGTCCTCGTCTCGAATGCGGGCATGCACTTGTGCTTTCCTCCAGAGCGGTAGCAGCAGTGTCTCGCAGTCCGCCGCGTGGATCAAAGGATCTATGGTTTTCCCTCGAGTCTTTCCCACGAGGCTTTCCCACGAGGCTTTCCACAGGGCTGTCCCACGTGCACACGTGGTGGGAGTCGATCCTCGGCTTGAACGTCAAGGCAGTGCAGGGAAAACAGGTTCCTCTGGAATGGACTGACACATCTGGGGGACTCTTGGAATGGTGGCACGACCCTTCAGTTCCTCTCGCCTTTCCTGTGGAGTGCGCCTCATCTTGAGATGCGACGGGAACGCCGGGAATTCTTTCCCTACGAAACAGGGAAAGGATCCCTCATCTCGAGCTAGGAGGCGGAAACGGGGCTCCCCTGGATGTGTGCGGGACCCCACGTGCTTCCTCTCGAGTGGAGACGGGTATGTCGGGGAACTTCTTGAGTTGCAGCAAGGGTGTGAAGGACCCTTTGGAAGTTCCAGTGGTTAGACGTGATTAGCCTAGAGAAGCCTCAGCGGAAATGGGCCTCATCTCGCCTGGAGGGCAAAACCTCCTGGATTTTCTCGAGTTGCGGCAGGTGCTCTCGACTTACGACGGGGACCTCAGGGACCCACTCTGGTGGCCTCAGGAAAGGCCAGTCCCCAGGCGAGTTCCTCGGGGGCCTCTCGGGATTCCTCTCCCGTCCATGCCGGGGCCTAAGACCTTGTGTGGAGTCGGGGCCGGAACCTGAGGATTCCTCTCCAGTGCTGGCAGGGATCTTGGGGTACTTCTGGAGTCTCCCCAGGGGAGTCAGTCCTCGTCTCGAATGCGGGCATGCACTTGCGCTTTCCTCCAGAGCGGTAGCAGCAGTGTCACGCAGTCCGCTGCGTGGATCAAAGGATCTATGGTTTTCCCTCGAGTCTTTCCCACGAGGCTTTCCCACGAGGCTTTCCCACAGGGCTGTAGCACGTGCACACGTGGTGGGAGTCTATCCTCGGCTTGAACGTCAAGGCAGTGCAGGGAAAACAGGTTATTCTGGAATGGACTGACACATCTGGGGGTCTCTTGGAATGGTGCCACGACCCTGGAGTTCCTCTCGCCTTTCCTGTGGAGAGCGCCTCCTCTTGAGATGCGACGGGAACGCCGCGAATTCTTTCCCTACGAAACAGGGAAAGGATCACTCATCTCGAGCTAGGAGGCGGAAACGGGGCTCCCCTGGATGTGTGCGGGACCCCACGTGCTTCCTCTCGAGTGGAGACGGGTATGTCGGGGAACTTCTTGAGTTGCAGCAAGGGTGTGAAGGACCCTTTGGAAGTTCCAGTGGTTAGACGTGATTAGCCTCGAGAAGCCTCAGCGGAAATGGGCCTCATCTCGCCTGGAGGGCAAAACCTCCTGGATTTTCTCGAGTTGCGGCAGGTGCTCTCGACTTACGACGGGGACCTCAGGGACCCGCTCTGGTGGCCTCAGGAAAGGCCAGTCCCCATGCGAGTTCCTCGGGGGCCTCTCGGGATTCCTCTCCCGTCGATGCCGGGGCCTAAGACCTTGTGTGGAGTCGGGGCCGGAACCTGAGGATTCCTCTCCAGTGCTGACATGGATCTTGGGGTACTTCTGGAGTCTCCCCAGGGGAGTCAGTCCTCGTCTCGAATGCGGGCATGCACTTGCGCTTTCCTCCAGAGCGGTAGCAGCAGTGTCACGCAGTCCGCCGCGTGGATCAAAGGATCTATGGTTTTCCCTCGAGTCTTTCCCACGAGGCTTTCCCACGAGGCTTTCCCACAGGGCTGTCCCACGTGCACACGTGGTGGGAGTCGATCCTCGGCTTGAACGTCAAGGCAGTGCAGGGAAAACAGGTTCCTCTGGAATGGACTGACACATCTGGGGGACTCTTGGAATGGTGGCACGACCCTGGAGTTCCTCTCGCCTTTCCTGTGGAGAGCGCCTCCTCTTGAGATGCGACGGGAACGCCGGGAATTCTTTCCCTACGAAACAGGGAAAGGATCCCTCATCTCGAGCTAGGAGGCGGAAACGGGGCTCCCCTGGATGTGTGCGGGACCCCACGTGCTTCCTCTCGAGTGGAGACGGGTATGTCGGGGAACGTCTTGAGTTGCAGTAAGGGTGTGAAGGACCCTTTGGAAGTTCCAGTGGTTAGACGTGATTAGCCTCGAGAAGCCTCAGCGGAATTGGGCCTCATCTCGCCTGGAGGGCAAAACCTCCTGGATTTTCTCGAGTTGCGGCAGGTGCTCTCGACTTACGACGGGGACCTCAGGGACCCGCTCTGGTGGCCTCAGGAAAGGCCAGTCCCCATGCGAGTTCCTCGGGGGCCTCTCGGCATTCCTCTCCCGTCGATGCCGGGGCCTAAGACCTTGTGTGGAGTCGGGGCCGGAACCTGAGGATTCCTCTCCAGTGCTGACATGGATCTTGGGGTACTTCTGGAGTCTCCCCAGGGGTGTCTGTCCTCGTCTCGAATGCGGGCATGCACCTGCGCTTTCCTCCAGAGCGGTAGCCGCAGTGTCACGCAGTCCGCCGCGTGGATCAAAGGATCTATGGTTTTCCCTCGAGTCTTTCCCACGAGGCTTTCCCACGAGGCTTTCCCACGAGGCTTTCCCACAGGGCTGTCCCACGTGCACACGTGGTGGGAGTCGATCCTCGGCTTGAACGTCAAGGCAGTGCAGGGAAAACAGGTTCCTCTGAAATGGACTGACACATCTGGGGGACTCTTGGAATGGTGGCACGACCCTGGAGTTCCTCTCGCCTTTCCTGTGGAGGGCGCCTCCTCTTGAGATGCGACGGGAACGCCGGGAATTCTTTCCCTACGAAACAGGGAAAGGATCCCTCATCTCGAGCTAGGAGGCGGAAACGGGGCTCCCCTGGAAGTGTGCGGGACCCCACGTGCTTCCTCTCGAGTGGAGACGGGTATGTCGGGGAACTTCTTGAGTTGCAGCAAGGGTGTGAAGGACCCTTTGGAAGTTCCAGTGGTTAGACGTGATTAGCCTCGAGAAGCCTCAGCGGAAATGGGCCTCATCTCGCCTGGAGGGCAAAACCTCCTGGATTTTCTCGAGTTGCAGGAGGTGCTCTCGAATTACGACGGGGACCTCAGGGACCCGCTCTGGTGGCCTCAGAAAAGGCCAGTCCCCATGCGAGTTCCTCGGGGGCCTCTCGGGATTCCTCTCCCGTCGATGCCGGGGCCTAAGACCTTGTGTGGAGTCGGGGCCGGAACCTGAGGATTCCTCTCCAGTGCTGACATGGATCTTGGGGTACTCCTGGAGTCTCCCCAGGGGAGTCAGTCCTCGTCTCAAATGCGGGCATGCACTTGCGCTTTCCTCCAGAGCGGTAGCAGCAGTGTCACGCAGTCCGCCGCGTGGATCAAAGGATCTTTGGTTTTCCCTCGAGTCTCCCACGAGGCTTTCACACGAGGCTTTAACACAGGGCTGTCCCACGTGCACACGTGGTGGGAGTGGATCCTCGGCTTGAACGTCAAGGCAGTGCAGGGAAAACAGGTTCCTCTGGAATGGACTGACACATCTGGGGGACTCTTGGAATGGTGGCACGACCCTGGAGTTCCTCTCGCCTTTCCTGTGGAGAGCGCCTCCTCTTGAAATGCGACGGGAACGCCGGGAATTCTTTCCCTAGGAAACAGGGAAAGGATCCCTCATCTCGAGCTAGGAGGCGGAAACGGGGCTCCCCTGGATTTGTGCGGGACGCCACGTGCTTCCTCTCGAGTGGAGACAGGTATGTCGGGGAACTTCTTGAGTTGCAGCAAGGGTGTGAAGGACCCTTTGGAAGTTCCAGTGGTTAGACGTGATTAGCCTCGAGAAGCCTCAGCGGAAATGGGCCTCATCTCGGCTGGAGGGCAAAACCTCCTGGATTTTCTCGAGTTGCGGCAGGTGCTCTCGACTTACGACGGGGACCTCAGGGACCCGCTCTGGTGGCCTCAGGAAAGGCCAGTCCCCATGCGAGTTCCTCGGGGGCCTCTCCGGATTCCTCTCCCGTCGATGACGGGGCCTAAGACCTTGTGTGGAGTCGGGGCCGGAACCTGAGGATTCCTCTCCAGTGCTGACATGGATCTTGGGGTACTTCTGGAGTCTCCCCAGGGGAGTCAGTCCTCGTCTCGAATGCGGGCATGCACTTGCGCTTTCCTCCAGAGCGGTAGCAGCAGTGTCACGCAGTCCGCCGCGTGGATCAAAGGATCTATGGTTTTCCCTCGAGTCTTTCCCACGAGGCTTTCCCACGAGGCTTTCCCACAGGGCTGTCCCACGTGCACACGTGGTGGGAGTGGATCCTCGGCTTGAACGTCAAGGCAGTGCAGGGAAAACAGGTTCCTCTGGAATGGACTGACACATCTGGGGGACTCTTGGAATGGTGGCACGACCCTGGAGTTCCTCTCGCCTTTCCTGTGGAGAGCGCCTCCTCTTGAGATGCGACGGGAACGCCGGGAATTCTTTCCCTACGAAACAGGGAAAGGATCCCTCATCTCGAGCTAGGAGGCGGAAACGGGGCTCCCCTGGATGTGTGCGGGACCCCACGTGCTTCCTCTCGAGTGGAGACGGGTATGTCGGGGAACTTCTTGAGTTGCAGTAAGGGTGTGAAGGACCCTTTGGAAGTTCCAGTGGTTAGACGTGATTAGCCTCGAGAAGCCTCAGCGGAATTCGGCCTCATCTCGCCTGGAGGGCAAAACCTCCTGGATTTTCTCGAGTTGCGGCAGGTGCTCTCGACTTACGACGGGGACCTCAGGGACCCGCTCTGGTGGCCTCAGGAAAGGCCAGTCCCCATGCGAGTTCCTCGGGGGCCTCTCGGGATTCCTCTCCCGTCGATGCCGGGGCCTAAGACCTTGTGTGGAGTCGGGGCCGGAACCTGAGGATTCCTCTCCAGTGCTGACATGGATCTTGGGGTACTTCTGGAGTCTCCCCAGGGGAGTCAGTCCTCGTCTCGAATGCGGGCATGCACCTGCGCTTTCCTCCAGAGCGGAAGCAGCAGTGTCACGCAGTCCGCCGCGTGGATCAAAGGATCTATGGTTTTCCCTCGAGTCTTTCCCACGAGGCTTTCCCACGAGGCTTTCCCACAGGGCTGTCCCACGTGCACACGTGGTGGGAGTCGATCCTCGGCTTGAACGTCAAGGCAGTGCAGGGAAAACAGGTTCCTCTGGAATGGACTGACACATCTGGGGGACTCTTGGAATGGTGGCACGACCCTGGAGTTCCTCTCGCCTTTCCTGTGGAGAGCGCCTCCTCTTGAGATGCGACTGGAACGCCGGGAATTCTTTCCCTACGAAACAGGGAAAGGATCCCTCATCTCGAGCTAGGAGGCGGAAACGGGGCTCCCCTGGATGCGTGCGAGACCCACGTGCTTCCTCTCGAGTGGAGACGGGTATGTCGGGGAACTTCTTGAGTTGCAGCAAGGGTGTGAAGGACCCTTTGGAAGTTCCAGTGGTTAGACGTGATTAGCCTCGAGAAGCCTCAGCGGAAATGGGCCTCATCTCGCCTGGAGGGCAAAACCTCCTGGATTTTCTCGAGTTGCGGCAGGTGCTCTCGACTTACGACGGGGACCTCAGGGACCCGCTCTGGTGGCCTCAGGAAAGGCCAGTCCCCATGCGAGTTCCTCGGGGGCCTCTCGGGATTCCTCTCCCGTCGATGCCGGGGCCTAAGACCTTGTGTGGAGTCGGGGCCGGAACCTGAGGATTCCTCTCCAGTGCTGACATGGATCTTGGGGTACTTCTGGAGTCTCCCCAGGGGAGTCAGTCCTCGTCTCGAATGCGGGCATGCACTTGCGCTTTCCTCCAGAACGGTAGCAGCAGTGTCACGCAGTCCGCCGCGTGGATCAAAGGATCTATGGTTTTCCCTCGAGTCTTTCCCACGAGGCTTTCCCACGAGGCTTTCCCACAGGGCTGTCCCACGTGCACACGTGGTGGGAGTGGATCCTCGGCTTGAAAGTCAAGGCAGTGCAGGGAAAACAGGTTCCTCTGGAATGGACTGACACATCTGGGGGACTCTTGGAATGGTGGCACGACCCTGGAGTTCCTCTCGCCTTTCCTGTGGAGAGCGCCTCCTCTTGAGATGCGACGGGAACGCCGGGAAATCTTTCCCTACGAAACAGGGAAAGGATCCCTCATCTCGAGCTAGGAGGGGGAAACGGGGCTCCCCTGGATGTGTGCGGGACCCCACGTGCTTCCTCTCGAGTGGAGACGGGTATGTCGGGGAACTTCTTGAGTTGCAGCAAGGGTGTGAAGCACCCTTTGGAAGATCCAGTGGTTAGACGTGATTAGCCTCGAGAAGCCTCAGCGGAAATGGGCCTCATCTCGCCTGGAGGGCAAAACCTCCTGGATTTTCTCGAGTTGCGGCAGGTGCTCTCGACTTACGACGGGGACCTCAGGGACCCGCTCTGGTGGCCTCAGGAAAGGCCAGACCCCATGCGAGTTCCTCGGGGGCCTCTCGGGATTCCTCTCCCGTCGATGCCGGGGCCTAAGACCTTGTGTGGAGTCGGGGCCGGAACCTGAGGATTCCTCTCCAGTGCTGACATGGATCTTGGGGTAATTCTAGAGTCTCCCCAGGGGAGTCAGTCCTCGTCTCGAATGCGGGCATGCACTTGCGCTTTCCTCCAGAGCGGTAGCAGCAGTGTCACGCAGTCCGCCGCGTGGATCAAAGGATCTATGTTTTTCCCTCGAGTCTTTCCCACGAGGCTTTCCCACGAGGCTTTCCCACAGGGCTGTCCCAAGTGCACACGTGGTGGGAGTGGATCCTCGGCTTGAACGTCAAGGCAGTGCAGGGAAAACAGGTTCCTCTGGAATGGACTGACACATCTGGGGGACTCTTGGAATGGTGGCACGACCCTGGAGTTCCTCTCGCCTTTCCTGTGGAGGGCGCCTCCTCTTGAGATGCGACGGGAACGCCGGGAATTCTTTCCCTACGAAACAGGGAAAGGATCCCTCATCTCGAGCTAGGAGGCGGAAACGGGGCTCCCCTGGATGTGTGCGGGACACCACGTGCTTCCTCTCGAGTGGAGACGGGTAAGTCCGGGAACTTCTTGAGTTGCAGCAAGGGTGTGAAGGACCCTTTGGAAGTTCCAGTGGTTAGACGTGATTAGCCTCGAGAAGCCTCAGCGGAAATGGGCCTCATCTCGCCTGGAGGGCAAAACCTCCTGGATTTTCTCGAGTTGCGGCAGGTGCTCTCGACTTACGACGGGGACCTCAGGGACCCGCTCTGGTGGCCTCAGGAAAGGCCAGTCCCCAGGCCAGTTCCTCGGGGGCCTCTCGGGATTCCTCTCCTCTCCATGCCGGGGCCTAAGACCTTGTGTGGAGTCGGGGCCGGAACCTGAGGATTCCTCTCCAGTGCTGACATGGATCTTGGGGTACTTCTGGAGTCTCCCCAGGGGAGTCAGTCCTCGTCTCGAATGCGGGCATGCACTTGCGCTTCCCTCCAGAGCGGTAGCAGCAGTGTCACGCAGTCCGCCGCGTGGATCAAAGGATCTATGGTTTTCCCTCGAGTCTTTCCCACGAGGCTTTCCCACGAGGCTTTCCCACAGGGCTGTCCCACGTGCACACGTGGTGGGAGTGGATCCTCGGCTTGAACGTCAAGGCAGTGCAGGGAAAACAGGTTCCTCTGGAATGGACTGACACATCTGGGGGTCTCTTGGAATGGTGCCACGACCCTGGAGTTCCTCTCGCCTTTCCTGTGGAGAGCGCCTCCTCTTGAGATGCGACGGGAACGCCGGGAATTCTTTCCCTACGAAACAGGGAAAGGATCACTCATCTCGAGCTAGGAGGCGGAAACGGGGATCCCCTGGATGTGTGCGGGACCCCACGTGCTTCCTCTCGAGTGGAGACAGGTATGTCGCGGAACTGCTTGAGTTGCAGCAAGGGTGTGAAGGACCCTTTGGAAGTTCCAGTGGTTAGATGTGATTGGCCTCCAGAAGCCTCAGCGGAAATGGGCCTCATCTCGCCTGGAGGGCAAAACCTCCTGGATTTTCTCGAGTGCGGCAGGTGCTCTCGACTTACGACGGGGACCTCAGGGACCTGCTCTGGTGGCCTCAGGAAAGGCCAGTCCCCATGCGAGTTCCTCGGGGGCCTCTCGGGATTCCTCTCCCGTCGATGCCGGGGCCTAAGACCTTGTGTGGAGTCGGGGCCGGAACCTGAGGATTCCTCTCCAGTGCTGACATGGATCTTGGGGTACTTCTGGAGTCTCCCCAGGGGAGTCAGTCCTCGTCTCGAATGCGGGCATGCACATGCGCTTTCCTCCAGAGTGGTAGCAGCAGTGTCACGCAGTCCTCCGCGTGGATCAAAGGATCTATGGTTTTCCCTCGAGTCTTTCCCACGAGGCTTTCCCACGAGGCTTTCCCACAGGGCTGTCCCACGTGCACACGTGGTGGGAGTCGATCCTCGGCTTGAACGTCAAGGCAGTGCAGGGAAAACAGGTTCCTCTGGAATGGACTGACACATCTGGGGGACTCTTGGAATGGTGGCACGACCCTGGAGTTCCTCTCGCCTTTCCTGTGGAGAGCGCCTCCACTTGAGATGCGACGGGAACGCCGGGAATTCTTTCCCTACGAAACAGGGAAAGGATCCCTCATCTCGAGCTAGGAGGCGGAAACGGGGCTCCCCTGGATGTGTGCGGGACCCCACGTGCTTCCTCTCGAGTGGAGACGGGTATGTCGGGGAACTTCTTGAGTTGCAGCAAGGATGTGAAGGACCCTTTGGAAGTTCCAGTGGTTAGACGTGATTAGCCTCGAGAAGCCTCAGCGGAAATGGGCCTCATCTCGCCTGGAGGGCAAAACCTCCTGGATTTTCTCGAGTTGCGGCAGGTGCTCTCGACTTACGACGGGGACCTCAGGGACCCGCTCTGGTGGCCTCAGGAAAGGCCAGTCCCCATGCGAGTTCCTCGGGGGCCTCTCGGGATTCCTCTCCCGTCGATGCCGGGGCCTAAGACCTTGTGTGGAGTCGGGGCCGGAACCTGAGGATTCCTCTCCAGTGCTGACATGGATCTTGGGGTACTTCTGGAGTCTCCCCAGGGGAGTCAGTCCTCGTCTCGAATGCGGGCATGCACTTGCGCTTTCCTCCAGAACGGTAGCAGCAGTGTCACGCAGTCCGCCGCGTGGATCAAAGGATCTATGGTTTTCCCTCGAGTCTTTCCCACGAGGCTTTCCCACGAGGCTTTCCCACAGGGCTGTCCCACGTGCACACGTGGTGGGAGTGGATCCTCGGCTTGAACGTCAAGGCAGTGCAGGGAAAACAGGTTCCTCTGAAATGGACTGACACATCTGGGGGACTCTTGGAATGGTGGCACGACCCTGGAGTTCCTCTCGCCTTTCCTGTGGAGAGCGCATCCTCTTGAGATGCGACGGGAACGCCGGGAATTCTTTCCCTACGAAACAGGGAAAGGATCCCTCATCTCGAGCTAGGAGGCGGAAACGGGGCTCCCCTGGATGTGTGCGGGACCCCACGTGCTTCCTCTCGAGTGGAGACGGGTATGTCGGGGAACTTCTTGAGTTGCAGCAAGGGTGTGAAGGACCCTTTGGAAGTTCCAGTGGTTAGACGTGATTAGCCTCGAGAAGCCTCAGCGGAAATGGGCCTCATCTCGCCTGGAGGGCAAAACCTCCTGGATTTTCTCGAGTTGCGGCAGGTACTCTCGACTTACGACGGGGACCTCAGGGACCCGCTCTGGTGGCCTCAGAAAAGGCCAATCCCCATGCGAGTTCCTCGGGGGCCTCTCGGGATACCTCTCCCGTCGATGCCGGGGCCTAAGACCTTGTGTGGAGTCGGGGCCGGAACCTGAGGATTCCTCTCCAGTGCTGACATGGATCTTAGGGTAATTCTGGAGTCTCTCCAGGGGAGTCAGTCCTCGTCTCGAATGCGGGCATGCACTTGCGCTTTCCTCCAGAGCGGTAGCAGCAGTTTCACGCAGTCCGCCGCGTGGATCAAAGGATCTATGGTTTTCCCTCGAGTCTTTCCCACGAGGCTTTCCCACGAGGCTTTCCCACAGGGCTGTCCCACGTGCACACGTGGTGGGAGTCGATCCTCGGCTTGAACGTCAAGGCAGTGCAGGGAAAACAGGTTCCTCTGGAATGGACTGACACATCTGGGGGACTCTTGGAATGGTGGCACGACCCTGGAGTTCCTCTCGCCTTTCCTGTGGAGAGCGCCTCCTCTTGAGATGCGACGGGAACGCCGGGAATTCTTTCCCTACGAAACAGGGAAAGGATCCCTCATCTCGAGCTAGGAGGCGGAAACGGGGCTCCCCTGGATGTGTGCGGGACCCCACGTGCTTCCTCTCGAGTGGAGACGGGTATGTCGGGGAACTTCTTGAGTTGCAGCAAGGGTGTGAAGGACCCTTTGGAAGTTCCAGTGGTTAGACGTGATTAGCCTCGAGAAGCCTCAGCGGAAATGGGCCTCATCTCGCCTGGAGGGCAAAACCTCCTGGATTTTCTCGAGTTGTGGCAGGTGCTCTCGACTTACGACGGGGACCTCAGGGACCCGCTCTGGTGGCCTCAGGAAAGGCCAGTCCCCATGAGAGTTCCTCGGGGGCCTCTCGGGATTCCTCTCCCGTCGATGACGGGGCCTAAGACCTTGTGTGGAGTCGGGGCCGGAACCTGAGGATTCCTCTCCAGTGCTGACATGGATCTTGGGGTACTTCTGGAGTCTCCCCAGGGGAGTCAGTCCTCGTCTCGAATGCGGGCATGCACTTGCGCTTTCCTCCAGAGCGGTAGCAGCAGTGTCTCGCTGTCCGCCGCGTGGATCAAAGGATCTATGGTTTTCCCTCGAGTCTTTCCCACGAGGCTTTCCCTCGAGGCTTTCCCACAGGGCTGTCCCACGTGCACACGTGGTGGGAGTCGATCCTCGGCTTGAACGTCAAGGCAGTGCAGGGAAAACAGGTTCCTCTGGAATGGACTGACACATCTGGGGGACTCTTGGAATGGTGGCACGACCCTGGAGTTCCTCTCGCCTTTCCTGTGGAGAGCGCCTCCTCTTGAGATGCGACGGGAACGCCGGGAATTCTTTCCCTAGGAAACAGGGAAAGGATCCCTCATCTCGAGCTAGGAGGCGGAAACGGGGCTCCCCTGGATGTGTGCGGGACCCCACGTGCTTCCTCTCGAGTGGAGACGGGTATGTCGGGGAACTTCTTGAGTTGCAGCAAGGGTGTGAAGGACCCTTTGGAAGTTCCAGTGGTTAGACGTGATTAGACTCGAGAAGCCTCAGCGGAAATGGGCCTCATCTCGCCTGGAGGGCAAAACCTCCTGGATTTTCTCGAGTTGCGGCAGGTGCTCTCGACTTACGACGGGGACCTCAGGGACCCGCTCTGGTGGCCTCAGGAAAGGCCAGTCCCCATGCGAGTTCCTCGGGGGCCTCTCGGGATACCTCTCCCGTCGATGCCGGGGCCTAAGACCTTGTGTGGAGTCGGGGCCGGAACCTGAGGATTCCTCTCCAGTGCTGACATGGATCTTGGGGTACTTCTGGAGTCTCCCCAGGGGAGTCAGTCCTCGTCTCGAATGCGGGCATGCACTTGCGCTTTCCTCCAGAGCGGTAGCAGCAGTGTCACGCAGTCCGCCGCGTGGATCAAAGGATCTATGGTTTTCCCTCGAGTCTTTCCCACGAGGCTTTCCCACGAGGCTTTCCCACAGGCCTGTCCCACGTGCACACGTGGTGGGAGTCGATCCTCGGCTTGAACGTCAAGGCAGTGCAGGGAAAACAGGTTCCTCTGGAATGGACTGACACATCTGGGGGACTCTTGGAATGGTGGCACGACCCTGGAGTTCCTCTCGCCTTTCCTGTGGAGAGCACCTCCTCTTGAGATGCGACGGGAACGCCGGGAATTCTTTCCCTACGAAACAGGGAAAGGATCCCTCATCTCGAGCTAGGAGGCGGAAACGGGGCTCCCCTGGATGTGTGCGGGACCCCACGTGCTTCCTCTCGAGTGGAGACGTGTATGTCGGGGAACTTCTTGAGTTGCAGCAAGGGTGTGAAGGACCCTTTGGAAGTTCCAGTGGTTAGACGTGATTAGCCTCGAGAAGCCTCAGCGGAAATGGGCCTCATCTCGCCTGGAGGGCAAAACCTCCTGGATTTTCTCGAGTTGCGGCAGGTGCTCTCGACTTACGACGGGGACCTCAGGGACCCGCTCTGGTGGCCTCAGGAAAGGCCAGTCCCCATGCGAGTTCCTCGGGGGCCTCTCGGGATTCCTCTCCCGTCGATGCCGGGGCCAAGACCTTGTGTGGAGTCGGGGCCGGAACCTGAGGATTCCTCTCCAGTGCTGACATGGATCATGGGGTACTTCTGGAGTCTCCCCAGGGGAGTCAGTCCTCGTCTCGAATGCGGGCATGCACTTGCGCTTTCCTCCAGAGCGGTAGCAGCAGTGTCACGCAGTCCGCCGCGTGGATCAAAGGATCTATGGTTTTCCCTCGAGTCTTTCCCACGAGGCTTTCCCACGAGGCTTTCCCACAGGGCTGTCCCACGTGCACACGTGGTGGGAGTCGATCCTCGGCTTGAACGTCAAGGCAGTGCAGGGAAAACAGGTTCCTCTGGAATGGACTGACACATCTGGGGGACTCTTGGAATGGTGGCACGACCCTGGAGTTCCTCTCGCCTTTCCTGTGGAGAGCGCCTCCTCTTGAGATGCGACGGGAACGCCGGGAATTCTTTCCCTACGAAACAGGGAAAGGATCCCTCATCTCGAGCTAGGAGGCGGAAACGGGGCTCCCCTGGATGTGTGCGGGACCCCACGTGCTTCCTCTCGAGTGGAGACGGGTATGTCGGGGAACTTCTTGAGTTGCAGCAAGGGTGTGAAGGACCCTTTGGAAGTTCCAGTGGTTAGACGTGATTAGCCTCGAGAAGCCTCAGCGGAAATGGGCCTCATCTCGCCTGGAGGGCAAAACCTCCTGGATTTTCTCGAGTTGCGGCAGGTGCTCTCGACTTACGACGGGGACCTCAGGGACCCGCTCTGGTGGCCTCAGGAAAGGCCAGTCCCCATGCGAGTTCCTCGGGGGCCTCTCGGGATTCCTCTCCCGTCGATGCCGGGGTCTAAGACCTTGTGTGGAGTCGGGGCCGGAACCTGAAGATTCCTCTCCAGTGCTGACATGGATCTTGGGGTACTTCTGGAGTCTCCCCAGGGGAGTCAGTCCTCGTCTCGAATGCGGGCATGCACTTGCGCTTTCCTCCAGAGCGGTAGCAGCAGTGTCACGCAGTCCGCCGCGTGGATCAAAGGATCTATGGTTTCCCTCGAGTCTTTCCCACGAGGCTTTCCCACGAGGCTTTCCCACAGGGCTGTCCCACGTGCACACGTGGTGGGAGTCGATCCTCGGCTTGAACGTCAAGGAAGTGCAGGGAAAACAGGTTCCTCTGGAATGGACTGACACATCTGGGGGACTCTTGGAATGGTGGCACGACCCTGGAGTTCCTCTCGCCTTTCCTGTGGAGAGCGCCTCCTCTTGAGATGCGACGGGAACGCCGGGAATTCTTTCCCTACGAAACAGGGAAAGGATCCCTCATCTCGAGCTAGGAGGCGGAAACGGGGCTCCCCTGGATGTGTGCGGGACTCCACGTGCTTCCTCTCGAGTGGAGACGGGTATGTCGGGGAACTTCTTGAGTTGCAGCAAGGGTGTGAAGGACCCTTTGGAAGTTCCAGTGGTTAGACGTGATTAGCCTCGAGAAGCCTCAGCGGAAATGGGCCTCATCTCGCCTGGAGGGCAAAACCTCCTGGATTTTCTCGAGTTGCGGCAGGTGCTCTCGACTTACGACGGGGACCTCAGGGACCCGCTCTGGTGGCCTCAGTAAAGGCCAGTCCGATGCGAGTTCCTCGGGGGCGTCTCGGGATTCCTCTCCCGTCGATGCCGGGGCCTAAGACCTTGTGTGGAGTCGGGGCCGGAACCTGAGGATTCCTCTCCAGTGCTGACATGGATCTTGGGGTACTTCTGGAGTCTCCCCAGGGGAGTCAGTCCTCGTCTCGAATGCGGGCATGCACTTGCGCTTTCCTCCAGAGCGGTAGCAGCAGTGTCACGCAGTCCGCCGCGTGGATCAAAGGATCTATGGTTTTCCCTCGAGTCTTTACCACGAGGCTTTCCCACGAGGCTTTCCCACAGGGCTGTCCCACGTGCACACGTGGTGGGAGTGGATCCTCGGCTTGAACGTCAAGGCAGTGCAGGGAAAACATGTTCCTCTGGAATGGACTGACACATCTGGGGGACTCTTGGAATGTTGGCACGACCCTGGAGTTCCTCTCGCCTTTCCTGTGGAGAGCGCCTCCTCTTGAGATGCGACGGGAACGCCGGGAATTCTTTCCCTACGAAACAGGGAAAGGATCCCTCATCTCGAGCTAGGAGGCGGAAACGGGGCTCCCCTGGATGTGTGCGGGACCCCACGTGCTTCCTCTCGAGTGGAGACGGGTATGTCGGGGAACTTCTTGAGTTGCAGCAAGGGTGTGAAGGACCCTTTGGAAGTTCCAGTGGTTAGACGTGATTAGCCTCGAGAAGCCTCAGCGGAAATGGGCCTCATCTCGCCTGGAGGGCAAAACCTCCTGGATTTCCTCGAGTTGCGGCAGGTGCTCTCGATTTACGACGGGGACCTCAGGGACCCGCTCTGGTGGCCTCAGGAAAGGCCAGTCCCCATGCGAGTTACTCGGGGGCCTCTCGGGATTCCTCTCCCGTCGATGCCGGGGCCTAAGACCTTGTGTGGAGTCGGGGCCGGAACCTGAGGATTCCTCTCCAGTGCTGACATGGATCTTGGGGTACTTCTGGAGTCTCCCCAGGGGAGTCAGTCCTCGTCTCGAATGCGGGCATGCACTTGCGCTTTCCTCCAGAGCGGTAGCAGCAGTGTCACGCAGTCCGCCGCGTGGATCAAAGGATCTATGGTTTCCCTCGAGTCTTTCCCACGAGGCTTTCCCACGAGGCTTTCCCACACGGCTGTCCCACGTGCACACGTGGTGGGAGTCGATCCTCGGCTTGAACGTCAAGGAAGTGCAGGGAAAACAGGTTCCTCTGGAATGGACTGACACATCTGGGGGACTCTTGGAATGGTGGCACGACCCTGGAGTTCCTCTCGCCTTTCCTGTGGAGAGCGCCTCCTCTTGAGATGCGACGGGAACGCCGGGAATTCTTTCCCTACGAAACAGGGAAAGGATCCCTCATCTCGAGCTAGGAGGCGTAAACGGGGCTCCCCTGGATGTGTGCGGGACCCCACGTGCTTCCTCTCGAGTGGAGACGGGTATGTCGGGGAACTTCTTGAGTTGCAGCAAGGGTGTGAAGGACCCTTTGGAAGTTCCAGTGGTTAGACGTGATTAGCCTCGAGAAGCCTCAGCGGAAATGGGCCTCATCTCGCCTGGAGGGCAAAACCTCCTGGATTTTCTCGAGTTGCGGCAGGTGCTCTCGACTTACGACGGGGACCTCAGGGACCCGCTCTGGTGGCCTCAGTAAAGGCCAGTCCCATGCGAGTTCCTCGGGGGCCTCTCGGGATTCCTCTCCCGTCGATGCCGGGGCCTAAGACCTTGTGTGGAGTCGGGGCCGGAACCTGAGGATTCCTCTCCAGTGCTGACATGGATCTTGGGGTACTTCTGGAGTCTCCCCAGGGGAGTCAGTCCTCGTCTCGAATGCGGGCATGCACTTGCGCTTTCCTCCAGAGCGGTAGCAGCAGTGTCACGCAGTCCGCCGCCTGGATCAAAGGATCTATGGTTTTCCCTCGAGTCTTTCCCACGAGGCTTTCCCACGAGGCTTTAACACAGGGCTGTCCCACGTGCACACGTGGTGGGAGTGGATCCTCGGCTTGAACGTCAAGGCAGTGCAGGGAAAACATGTTCCTCTGGAATGGACTGACACATCTGGGGGACTCTTGGAATGTTGGCACGACCCTGGAGTTCCTCTCGCCTTTCCTGTGGAGAGCGCCTCCTCTTGAGATGCGACGGGAACGCCGGGAATTCTTTCCCTAGGAAACAGGGAAAGGATCCCTCATCTCGAGCTAGGAGGCGGAAACGGGGCTCCCCTGGATGTGTGCGGGACCCCACGTGCTTCCTCTCGAGTGGAGACGGGTATGTCGGGGAACTTCTTGAGTTGCAGCAAGGGTGTGAAGGACCCTTTGGAAGTTCCAGTGGTTAGACGTGATTAGCCTCGAGAAGCCTCAGCGGAAATGGGCCTCATCTCGCCTGGAGGGCAAAACCTCCTGGATTTTCTCGAGTTGCGGCAGGTGCTCTCGACTTACGACGGGGACCTCAGGGACCCGCTCTGGTGGCCTCAGGAAAGGCCAGTCCCCATGCGAGTTCCTCGGGGGCCTCTCGGGATTCCTCTCCCGTCGATGCCGGGGCCTAAGACCTTGTGTGGAGTCGGGGCCGGAACCTGAGGATTCCTCTCCAGTGCTGACATGGATCCTGGGGTACTTCTGGAGTCTCCCCAGGGGAGTCAGTCCTCGTCTCGAATGCGGGCATGCACTTGCGCTTTCCTCCAGAGCGGTAGCAGCAGTGTCACGCAGTCCGCCGCGTGGATCAAAGGATCTATGGTTTTCCCTCGAGTCTTTCCCACGAGGCTTTCCCACGAGGCTTTCCCACAGGGCTGTCCCACGTGCACACGTGGTGGGAGTGGATCCTCGGCTTGAACGTCAAGGCAGTGCAGGGAAAACAGGTTCCTCTGGAATGGACTGACACATCTGGGGGACTCTTGGAATGTTGGCACGACCCTGGAGTTCCTCTCGCCTTTCCTGTGGAGAGCGCCTCCTCTTGAGATGCGACGGGAACGCCGGGAATTCTTTCCCTAGGAAACAGGGAAAGGATCCCTCATCTCGAGCTAGGAGGCGGAAACGGGTCTCCCCTGGATGTGTGCGGGACCCCACGTGCTTCCTCTCGAGTGGAGACGGGTATGTCGGGGAACTTCTTGAGTTGCAGCAAGGGTGTGAAGGACCCTTTGGAAGTTCCAGTGGTTAGACGTGATTAGCCTCGAGAAGCCTCAGCGGAAATGGGCCTCATCTCGCCTGGAGGGCAAAACCTCCTGGATTTTCTCGAGTTGCGGCAGGTGCTCTCGACTTACGACGGGGACCTCAGGGACCCGCTCTGGTGGCCTCAGGAAAGGCCAGTCCCCATGCGAGTTCCTCGGGGGCCTCTCGGGATTCCTCTCCCGTCGATGCCGGGGCCTAAGACCTTGTGTGGAGTCGGGGCCGGAACCTGAGGATTCCTCTCCAGTGCTGACATGGATCTTGGGGTACTTCTGGAGTCTCCCCAGGGGAGTCAGTCCTCGTCTCGAATGCGGGCATGCACTTGCGCTTTCCTCCAGAGCGGTAGCAGCAGTGTCACGCAGTCCGCCGCGTGGATCAAAGGATCTATGGTTTTCCCTCGAGTCTTTCCCACGAGGCTTTCCCACGAGGCTTTCCCACAGGGCTGTCCCACGTGCACACGTGGTGGGAGTGGATCCTCGGCTTGAACGTCAAGGCAGTGCAGGGAAAACAGGTTCCTCTGGAATGGACTGACACATCTGGGGGACTCTTGGAATGGTGTCACGACCCTGGAGTTCCTCTCGCCTTTCCTGTGGAGAGCGCCTCCTCTTGAGATGCGACGGGAACGCCGGGAATTCTTTCCCTACGAAACAGGGAAAGGATCCCTCATCTCGAGCTAGGAGGCGGAAACGGGGCTCCCCTGGCTGTGTGCGGGACCCCACGTGCTTCCTCTCGAGTGGAGACGGGTATGTCGGGGAACTTCTTGAGTTGCAGCAAGGGTGTGAAGGACCCTTCGGAAGTTCCAGTGGTTAGACGTGATTAGCCTCGAGAAGCCTCAGCGGAAATGGGCCTCATCTCGCCTGGAGGGCAAAACCTCCTGGATTTTCTCGAGTTGCGGCAGGTGCTCTCGACTTACGACGGGGACCTCAGGGACCCGCTCTGGTGGCCTCAGGAAAGGCCAGTCCCATGCGAGTTCCTCGGGGGCGTCTCGGGATTCCTCTCCCGTCGATGCCGGGGCCTAAGACCTTGTGTGGACTCGGGGACGGAACCTGAGGATTCCTCTCCAGTGGTGACATGGATCTTGGGGTACTTCTGGAGTCTCCCCAGGGGAGTCAGTCCTCGTCTCGAATGCGGGCATGCACTTGCGCTTTCCTCCAGAGCGGTAGCAGCAGTGTCACGCAGTCCGCCGCGTGGATCAAAGGATCTATGGTTTCCCTCGAGTCTTTCCCACGAGGCTTTCCCACGAGGCTTTCCCACAGGGCTGTCCCACGTGCACACGTGGTGGGAGTCGATCCTCGGCTTGAACGTCAAGGAAGTGCAGGGAAAACAGGTTCCTCTGGAATGGACTGACACATCTGGGGGACTCTTGGAATGGTGGCACGACCCTGGAGTTCCTCTCGCCTTTCCTGTGGAGAGCGCCTCCTCTTGAGATGCGACGGGAACGCCGGGAATTCTTTCCCTACGAAACAGGGAAAGGATCCCTCATCTCGAGCTAGGAGGCGGAAACGGGGCTCCCCTGGATGTGTGAGGGACCCCACGTGCTTCCTCTCGAGTGGAGACGGGTATGTCGGGGAACTTCTTGAGTTGCAGCAAGGGTGTGAAGGACCCTTTGGAAGTTCCAGTGGTTAGACGTGATTAGCCTCGAGAAGCCTCAGCGGAAATGGGCCTCATCTCGCCTGGAGGGCAAAACCTCCTGGATTTTCTCGAGTTGCGGCAGGTGCTCTCGACTTACGACGGGGACCTCAGGGACCCGCTCTGGTGGCCTCAGTAAAGGCCAGTCCCATGCGAGTTCCTCGGGGGCCTCTCGGGATTCCTCTCCCGTCGATGCCGGGGCCTAAGACCTTGTGTGGAGTCGGGGCCGGAACCTGAGGATTCCTCTCCAGTGCTGACATGGATCTTGGGGTACTTCTGGAGTCTCCCCAGGGGAGTCAGTCCTCGTCTCGAATGCGGGCATGCACTTGCGCTTTCCTCCAGAGCGGTAGCAGCAGTGTCACGCAGTCCGCCGCGTGGATCAAAGGATCTATGGTTTTCCCTCGAGTCTTTCCCACGAGGCTTTCCCACGAGGCTTTCCCACAGGGCTGTCCCACGTGCACACGTGGTGGGAGTCGATCCTCGGCTTGAACGTCAAGGCAGTGCAGGGAAAACAGGTTCCTCTGGAATGGACTGACACATCTGGGGAACTCTTGGAATGGTGGCACGACCCTGGAGTTCCTCTCGCCTTTCCTGTGGAGAGCGCCTCCTCTTGAGATGCGACGGGAACGCCGGGAATTCTTTCCCTACGAAACAGGGAAAGGATCCCTCATCTCGAGCTAGGAGGCGGAAACGGGGCTCCCCTGGATGTGTGCGGGACCCCACGTGCTTCCTCTCGAGTGGAGACGGGTATGTCGGGGAACTTCTTGAGTTGCAGCAAGGGTGTGAAGCACCCTTTGGAAGTTCCAGTGGTTAGACGTGATTAGCCTCGAGAAGCCTCAGCGGAAATGGGCCTCATCTCGCCTGGAGGGCAAAACCTCCTGGATTTTCTCGAGTTGTGGCAGGTGCTCTCGATTTACGACGGGGACCTCAGGGACCCGCTCTGGTGGCCTCAGGAAAGGCCAGTCCCCATGCGAGTTCCTCGGGGGCCTCTCGGGATTCCTCTCCCGTCGATGCCGGGGCCTAAGACCTTGTGTGGAGTCGGGGCCGGAACCTGAGGATTCCTCTCCAGTGCTGACATGGATCTTGGCGTACTCCTGGAGTCTCCCCAGGGGAGTCAGTCCTCGTCTCGAATGCGGGCATGCACTTGCGCTTTCCTCCAGAGCGGTAGCAGCAGTGTCACGCAGTCCGCCGCGTGGATCAAAGGATCTATGGTTTTCCCTCGAGTCTTTCCCACGAGGCTTTCCCACGAGGCTTTCCCACAGGGCTGTCCCACGTGCACACGTGCTGGGAGTCGATCCTCGGCTTGAACGTCAAGGAAGTGCAGGGAAAACAGGTTCCTCTGGAATGGACTGACACATCTGGGGGACTCTTGGAATGGTGGCACGACCCTGGAGTTCCTCTCGCCTTTCCGGTGGAGAGCGCCTCCTCTTGAGATGCGACGGGAACGCCGGGAATTCTTTCCCTACGAAACAGGGAAAGGATCCCTCATTTCTAGCTAGGAGGCGGAAACGGGGCTCCCCTGGATGTGTGCGGGACCCCACGTGCTTCCTCTCGAGTGGAGACGGGTATGTCGGGGAACTTCTTGAGTTGCAGCAAGGGTGTGAAGGACCCTTTGGAAGTTCCAGTGGTTAGACGTGATTAGCCTCGAGAAGCCTCAGCGGAAATGGGCCTCATCTCGCCTGGAGGGCAAAACCTCCTGGATTTTCTCGAGTTGCGGCAGGTGCTCTCGACTTACGACGGGGACCTCAGGGACCCGCTCTGGTGGCCTCAGGAAAGGCCAGTCCCATGCGAGTTCCTCGGGGGCGTCTCGGGATTCCTCTCCCGTCGATGCCGGGGCCTAAGACCTTGTGTGGACTCGGGGACGGAACCTGAGGATTCCTCTCCAGTGCTGACATGGATCTTGGGGTACTTCTGGAGTCTCCCCAGGGGAGTCAGTCCTCGTCTCGAATGCGGGCATGCACTTGCGCTTTCCTCCAGAGCGGTAGCAGCAGTGTCACGCAGTCCGCCGCGTGGATCAAAGGATCTATGGTTTTCCCTCGAGTATTTCCCACGAGGCTTTCCCACGAGGCTTTCCCACAGGGCTGTCCCACGTGCACACGTGGTGGGAGTGGATCCTCGGCTTGAACGTCAAGGCAGTGCAGGGAAAACAGGTTCCTCTGGAATGGACTGACACATCTGGGGGACTCTTGGAATGGTGGCACGACCCTGGAGTTCCTCTCGCCTTTACTGTGGAGAGCGCCTCCTCTTGAGATGCGACGGGAACGCCGGGAATTCTTTCCCTACGAAACAGGGAAAGGATCCCTCATCTCGAGCTAGGAGGCGGAAACGGGTCTCCCCTGGATGTGTGCTGGACCCCACGTGCTTCCTCTCGAGTGGAGACGGGTATGTCGGGGAACTTCTTGAGTTGCAGCAAGGGTGTGAAGCACCCTTTGGAAGTTCCAGTGGTTAGACGTGATTAGCCTCGAGAAGCCTCAGCGGAAATGGGCCTCATCTCGCATGGAGGGCAAAACCTCCTGGATTTCCTCGAGTTGCGGCAGGTGCTCTCGATTTACGACGGGGACCTCAGGGACCCGCTCTGGTGGCCTCAGGAAAGGCCAGTCCCCATGCGAGTTCCTCGGGGGCCTCTCGGGATTCCTCTCCCGTCGATGCCGGGTCCTAAGACATTGTGTGGAGTCGGGGACGGAACCTGAGGATTCCTCTCCAGTGCTGACATGGATCTTGGGGTACTTCTGGAGTCTCCCCAGGGGAGTCAGTCCTCGTCTCGAATGCGGGCATGCACTTGCGCTTTCCTCCAGAGCGGTAGCAGCAGTGTCACGCAGTCCGCCGCGTGGATCAAAGGATCTATGGTTTTCCCTCGAGTCTTTCCCACGAGGCTTTCCCACGAGGCTTTCCCACAGGGCTGTCCCACGTGCACACGTGGTGGGAGTCGATCCTCGGCTTGAACGTCAAGGCAGTGCAGGGAAAACAGGTTCCTCTGGAATGGACTGACACATCTGGGGGACTCTTGGAATGGTGGCACGACCCTGGAGTTCCTCTCGCCTTTCCTGTGGAGAGCGCCTCCTCTTGAGATGCGACGGGAACGCCGGGAATTCTTTCCCTACGAAACAGGGAAAGGATCCCTCATCTCGAGCTAGGAGGCGGAAACGGGGCTCCCCTGGATGTGTGCGGAACCCCACGTGCTTCCTCTCGAGTGGAGACGGGTATGTCGGGCAACTTCTTGAGTTGCAGCAAGGGTGTGAAGGACCCTTTGGAAGTTCCAGTGGTTAGACGTGATTAGCCTCGAGAAGCCTCAGCGGAAATGGGCCTCATCTCGCCTGGAGGGCAAAACCTCCTGAATTTTCTCGAGTTGCGGCAGGTGCTCTCGACTTACGACGGGGACCTCAGGGACCCGCTCTGGTGGCCTCAGGAAAGGCCAGTCCCATGCGAGTTCCTCGGGGGCGTCTCGGGATTCCTCTCCCGTCGATGCCGGGGCCTAAGACCTTGTGTGGAGTCGGGGCCGGAACCTGAGGATTCCTCTCCAGTGCTGACATGGATCTTGGGGTACTTCTGGAGTCTCCCCAGGGGAGTCAGTCCTCGTCTCGAATGCGGGCATGCACTTGCGCTTTCCTCCAGAGCGGTAGCAGCAGTGTCACGCAGTCCGCCGCGTGGATCAAAGGATCTATGGTTTTCCCTCGAGTCTTTCCCACGAGGATTTCCCACGAGGCTTTCCCACAGGGCTGTCCCACGTGCACACGTGGTGGGAGTCGATCCTCGGCTTGAACGTCAAGGCAGTGCAGGGAAAACAGGTTCCTCTGGAATGGACTGACACATCTGGGGGACTCTTGGAATTGTGGCACGACCCTGGAGTTCCTCTCGCCTTTCCTGTGGAGACCGCCTCCTCTGGAGATGCGACGGGAACGCCGGGAATTCTTTCCCTACGAAACAGGGAAAGGATCCCTCATCTCGAGCAAGGAGGCGGAAACGTGGCTCCCCTGGATGTGTGAGGAACCCCACGTGCTTCCTCTCGAGTGGAGACAGGTATGTCGGGGAACTTCTTGAGTTGCAGCAAGGGTGTGAAGCACCCTTTGGAAGTTCCAGTGGTTAGACGTGATTAGCCTCGAGAAGCCTCAGCGGAAATGGGCCTCATCTCGCCTGGAGGGCAAAACCTCCTGGATTTTCTCGAGTTGCGGCAGGTGCTCTCGACTTACGACGGGGACCTCAGGGACCCTCTCTGGTGGCCTCAGGAAAGGCCAGTCCCCATGCGAGTTCCTCGGGGGCCTCTCGGGATTCCTCTCCCGTCGATGCCGGGGCCTAAGACCTGGTGTGGAGTCGGGGCCGGAACCTGAGGATTCCTCTCCAGTGCTGACATGGATCTTGGGGTACTTCTGGAGTCTCCCCAGGGGAGTCAGTCCTCGTCTCGAATGCGGGCATGCACTTGCGCTTTCCTCCAGAGCGGTAGCAGCAGTGTCACGCAGTCCGCCGCATGGATCAAAGGATCTATGGTTTTCCCTCGAGTCTTTCCCACGAGGCTTTCCCACGAGGCTTTCCCACAGGGCTGTCCCACTTGCACACGTGGTGGGAGTCGATCCTCGGCTTGAACGTCAAGGCAGTGCAGGGAAAACAGGTTCCTCTGGAATGGAATGACACATCTGGGGGACTCTTGGAATGGTGGCACGACCCTGGAGTTCCTCTCGCCTTTCCTGTGGAGAGCGCCTCCTCTTGAGATGCGACGGGAACGCCGGGAATTCTTTCCCTACGAAACAGGGAAAGGATCCCTCATCTCGAGCTAGGAGGCGGAAACGGGGCTCCCTTGGATGTGTGCGGGACCCCACGTGCTTCCTCTCGAGTGGAGACGTGTATGTCGGGGAACTTCTTGAGTTGCAGCAAGGGTGTGAAGGACCCTTTGGAAGTTCCAGTGGTTAGACGTGATTAGCCTCGAGAAGCCTCAGCGGAAATGGGCCTCATCTCGCCTGGAGGGCAAAACCTCCTGGATTTTCTGGAGTTGCGGCAGGTGCTCTCGACTTACGACGGGGACCTCAGGGACCCGCTCTGGTGGCCTCAGGAAAGGCCAGTCCCCATGCGAGTTCCTCGGGGGCCTCTCGGGATTCCTCTCCCGTCGATGCCGGGGCCTAAGACCTTGTGTGGAGTCGGGGCCGGAACCTGAGGATTCCTCTCCAGTGCTGACATGGATCTTGGGGTACTTCTGGAGTCTCCCCAGGGGAGTCAGTCCTCGTCTCGAATGCGGGCATGCACTTGCGCTTTCCTCCAGAGCGGTAGCAGCAGTGTCACGCAGTCCGCCGCGTGGATCAAAGGATCTATGGTTTTCCCTCGAGTCTTTCCCACGAGGCTTTCCCACGAGGCTTTCCCACAGGGCTGTCCCACGTGCACACGTGGTGGGAGTCGATCCTCGGCTTGAACGTCAAGGCAGTGCAGGGAAAACCGGTTCCTCTGGAATGGACTGACACATCTGGGGGACTCTTGGAATTCTGGCACGACCCTGGAGTTCCTCTTGCCTTTCCTGTGGAGAGCGCCTCCTCTTGAGATGCGACGGGAACGCCGGGAATTCTTTCCCTACGAAACAGGGAAAGGATCCCTCATCTCGAGCTAGGAGGCGGAAACGGGTCTCCCCTGGATGTGTGCGGGACCCCATGTGCTTCCTCTCGAGTGGAGACGGGTATGTCGGGGAACTTCTTGAGATGCAGCAAGGGTGTGAAGGACCCTTTGGAAGTTCCAGTGGTTAGACGTGATTAGCCTCGAGAATCCTCAGCGGAAATGGGCCTCATCTCGCCTGGAGGGGAAAACCTCCTGGATTTTCTCGAGTTGCGGCAGGTGCTCTCGACTTACGACGGGGACCTCAGGGACCCGCTCTGGTGGCCTCAGGAAAGGCCAGTCCCCAGGCGAGTTCCTCGGGGGCCTCTAGGGATTCCTCTCCCGTCCATGCCGGGGCCTAAGACCTTGTGTGGAGTCGGGGCCGGAACCTGAGGATTCCTCTCCAGTGCTGACATGGATCTTGGGGTACTTCTGGAGTCTCCCCAGGGGAGTCAGTCCTCGTCTCGAATGCGGGCATGCACTTGCCCTTTCCTCCAGAGCGGTAGCAGCAGTGTCACGCATTCCGCCACGTGGATCAAAGGATCTATGGTTTTCCCTCGAGTCTTTCCCACGAGGCTTTCCCACGAGGCTTTCCCACAGGGCTGTCCCACGTGCACACGTGGTGGGAGTCGATCCTCGGCTTGAACGTCAAGGCAGTGCAGGGAAAACAGGTTCCTCTGGAATGGACTGACACATCTGGGGGTCTCTTGGAATGGTGCCACGACCCTGGAGTTCCTCTCGCCTTTCCTGTGGAGAGCGCCTCCTCTTGAGATGCGACGGGAACCCCGGGAATTCTTTCCCTACGAAACAGGGAAAGGATCCCTCATCTCGAGCTAGGAGGCGGAAACGGGGCTCCCCTGGATGTGTGTGGGACCCCACGTGCTTCCTCTCGAGTGGAGACGGGTATGTCGGGGAACTTCTTGAGATGCAGCAAGGGTGTGAAGGACCCTTTGGATGTTCCAGTGGTTAGACGTGATTAGCCTCGAGAAGCCTCAGCGGAAATGGGCCTCATCTCGCCTGGAGGGCAAAACCTCCTGGATTTTCTCGAGTTGCGGCAGGTGCTCTCGACTTACGACGGGGACCTCAGGGACCCGCTCTGGTGGCCTCAGGAAAGGCCAGTCCCCATGCGAGTTCCTCGGGGGCCTCTCGGGATTCCTCTCCCGTCGATGCCGGGGCCTAAGACCTTGTGTGGAGTTGGGGCCGGAACCTGAGGATTCCTCTCCAGTGCTGACATGGATCTTGGGGTAATTCTGGAGTCTCCCCAGGGGAGTCAGTCCTCGTCTCGAATGCGGGCATGCACTTGCGCTTTGCTCCAGAGCGGTAGCAGCAGTGTCACGCAGTCCGCCGCGTGGATCAAAGGATCTATGGTTTTCCCTCGAGTCTTTCCCATGAGGCTTTCCCACGTGGCTTTCCCACAGGGCTGTCCCACGTGCACACGTGGTGGGAGTCGATCCTCGGCTTGAACGTCAAGGCAGTGCAGGGAAAACAGGTTCCTCTGGAATGGACTGACACATCTGGGGGTCTCTTGGAATGGTGCCACGACCCTGGAGTTCCTCTCCCCTTTCCTGTGGAGAGCGCGTCCTCTTGAGATGCGATGGGAACGCCGGGAATTCTTTCCCTACTAAACAGGGAAAGGATCACTCATCTCGAGCTAGGAGGCGGAAACGGGGCTCCCCTGGATGTGTGCGGGACCCCACGTGCTTCCTCTCGAGTGGATACGGGTATGTCGCGGACCTGCTTGAGTTGCAGCAAGGGTGTGAAGGACCCTTTGGAAGTTCCAGTGGTTAGACGTGATTAGCCTCGAGTTGCCTCAGCGGAAATGGGCCTCATCTCGCCTGGAGGGCAAAACCTCCTGGATTTTCTCGAGTTGCGGTAGGTGCTCTCGACTTACGATGGGGACCTCAGGGACCCGCTCTGGTGGCCTCAGGAAAGGCCAGTCCCCATGCGAGTTCCTCGGGGGCCTCTCGGCAGTCCTCTCCCGTCGATGCCGGGGCCTAAGACCTTGTGTGGGTCGGGGCCGGATCCTGAGGATTCCTCTCCAGTGCTGACATGGATCTTGGGGTACTTCTGGAGTCTCCCCAGGGGAGTCAGTCCTCGTCTCGAATTCGGGCATGCACTTGCGCTTTCCTCAGAGCGGTAGCAGCAGTGTCACGCAGTCCGCCACGTGGATCAAAGGATCTATGGTTTTCCCTCGAGTCTTTCCCACGAGGCTTTCCCACAGGGCTGTCCCACGTGCACACGTGGTGGGAGTCGATCCTCGGCTTGAACGTCAAGGCAGTGCAGGGAAAACAGGTTCCTCTGGAATGGACTGACACATCTGGGGGACTCTTGGAATGGTGGCACGACCCTGGAGTTCCTCTCGCCTTTCCTGTGGAGAGCGCCTCCTCTTGAGATGCGACGGGAACGCCGGGAATTCTTTCCCTACGAAACAGGGAAAGGATCCCTCATCTCGAGCTAGGAGGCGGAAACGGGGCTCCCCTGGATGTGTGCGGGACCCCACGTGCTTCCTCTCGAGTGGAGACGGGTATGTCGGGGAACTTCTTGAGATGCAGCAAGGGTGTGAAGTACCCTTTGGAAGTTCCAGTGGTTAGACGTGATTAGCCTCGAGAAGCCTCAGCGGAAATGGGCCTCATCTCGCCTGGAGGGCAAAACCTCCTGGATTTTCTCGAGTTGCGGCAGGTGCTCTCGACTTACGACGGGGACCTCAGGGATCCGCTCTGGTGGCCTCAGGAAAGGCCAGTCCCCATGCGAGTTCCTCGGGGGCCTCTCGGGATTACTCTCCCGTCGATGCCGGGGCCTAAGACCTTGTTTGGAGTCGGGGCCGGAACCTGAGGATTCCTCTCCAGTGCTGACATGGATCTTCGGGTAATTCTGGAGTCTCCCCAGGGGAGTCAGTCCTCGTCTCGAATGCGGGCATGCACTTGCGCTTTCCTCCAGAGCGGTAGCAGCAGTGTCACGCAGTCCGCCGCGTGGATCAAAGGATCTATGGTTTTCCCTCGAGTCTTTCCCACGAGGCTTTCCCACGAGGCTTTCCCACAGGGCTGTCCCACGTGCACACGTGGTGGGAGTGGATCCTCGGCTTGAACGTCAAAGCAGTGCAGGGAAAACAGGTTCCTCTGGAATGGACTGACACATCTGGGGGACTCTTGGAATGGTGGCACGACCCTGGAGTTCCTCTCGCCTTTCCTGTGGAGAGCGCCTCCTCTTGAGATGCGACGGGAACGCCAGGAATTCTTTCCCTACGAAAAAGGGAAAGGATCCCTCATCTCGAGCTAGGAGGCGGAAACGGGGCTCCCCTGGATGTGTGCGGGACCCCACGTGCTTCCTCTCGAGTGGAGACGGGTATGTCGGGGAACTTCTTGAGTTGCAGCAAGGGTGTGAAGGACCCTTTGGAAGTTCCAGTGGTTAGACGTGATTAGCCTCAAGAAGCCTCAGCGGAAATGGGCCTCATCTCGCCTGGAGGGCAAAACCTCCTGGATTTTCTCGAGTTGCGGCAGGTGCTCTCGACTTACGACGGGGACCTCAGGGACCCGGTCTGGTGGCCTCAGGAAAGGCCAGTCCCCATGCGAGTTCCTCGGGGGCCTCTCGGGATTCCTCTCCCGTCGATGCCGGGGCCTAAGACCTTGTGTGGAGTCGGGGCCGGAACCTGAGGATTCCTCTCCAGTGCTGACATGGATCTTGGGGTACTTCTGGAGTCTCCCCAGGGGAGTCAGTCCTCGTCTCGAATGCGGGCATGCACTTGCGCTTTCCTCAGAGCGGTAGCAGCAGTGTCACGCAGTCCGCCGCGTGGATCAAAGGATCTATGGTTTTCCCTCGAGTCTTTCCCACGAGGCTTTCCCACAGGGCTGTCCCACGTGCACACGTGGTGGGAGTCGATCCTCGGCTTGAACGTCAAGGCAGTGCAGGGAAAACAGGTTCCTCTGGAATGGACTGACACATCTGGGGGACTCTTGGAATGGTGGCACGACCCTGGAGTTCCTCTCGCCTTTCCTGTGGAGAGCGCCTCCTCTTGAGATGCGACGGGAACGCCGGGAATTCTTTCCCTACGAAACAGGGAAAGGATCCCTCATCTCGAGCTAGGAGGCGGAAACGGGGCTCCCCTGGATGTGTGCGGGACCCCACGTGCTTCCTCTCGAGTGGAGACGGGTATGTCGGGGAACTTCTTGAGATGCAGCAAGGGTGTGAAGTACCCTTTGGAAGTTCCAGTGGTTAGACGTGATTAGCCTCGAGAAGCCTCAGCGGAAATGGGCCTCATCTCGCCTGGAGGGCAAAACCTCCTGGATTTTCTCGAGTTGCGGCAGGTGCTCTCGACTTACGACGGGGACCTCAGGGATCCGCTCTGGTGGCCTCAGGAAAGGCCAGTCCCCATGCGAGTTCCTCGGGGGCCTCTCGGGATTCCTCTCCCGTCGATGCCGGGGCCTAAGACCTTGTGTGGAGTCGGGGCCGGAACCTGAGGATTCCTCTCCAGTGCTGACATGGATCTTCGGGTAATTCTGGAGTCTCCCCAGGGGAGTCAGTCCTCGTCTCGAATGCGGGCATGCACTTGCGCTTTCCTCCAGAGCGGTAGCAGCAGTGTCACGCAGTCCGCCGCGTGGATCAAAGGATCTATGGTTTTCCCTCGAGTCTTTCCCACGAGGCTTTCCCACGAGGCTTTCCCACAGGGCTGTCGCACGGGCACACGTGGTGGGAGTCGATCCTCGGCTTGAACGTCAAGGCAGTGCAGGGAAAACAGGTTCCTCTGGAATGGACTGACACATCTGGGGGACTCTTGGAATGGTGGCACGACCCTGGAGTTCCTCTCGCCTTTCCTGTGGAGAGCGCCTCCTCTTGAGATGCGAAGGGAACGCCGGGAATTCTTTCCCTACGAAACAGGGAAAGGATCCCTCATCTCGAGCTAGGAGGTGGAAACGGGGCTCCCCTGGATGTGTGCGGGACCCCACGTGCTTCCTCTCGAGTGGAGACGGGTTTGTCGGGGAACTTCTTGAGATGCAGCAAGATTGTGAAGGACCCTTTGGAAGTTCCAGTGGTTAGACGTGATTAGCCTCGAGAAGCCTCAGCGGAAATGGGCCTCATCTCGCCTGGAGGGCAAAACCTCCTGGATTTTCTCGAGTTGCGGCAGGTGCTCTCGACTTACGACGGGGACCTCAGGGACCCGCTCTGGTGGCCTCAGGAAAGACCAGTCCCCATGCGAGTTCCTCGGGGGCCTCTCGGGATTCCTCTCCCGTCGATGCCGGGGCCTAAGACCTTGTGTGGAGTCGGGGCCGGAACCTGAGGATTCCTCTCCAGTGCTGACATGGATCTTGGGGTACTTCTGGAGTCTCCCCAGGGGAGTCAGTCCTCGTCTCGAATGCGGGCATGCACTTGCGCTTTCCTCCAGAGCGGTAGCAGCAGTGTCACGCAGTCCGCCGCGTGGATCAAAGGATCTATGGTTTTCCCTCGAGTCTTTCCCACGAGGCTTTCCCACGAGGCTTTCCCACAGGGCTGTCCCACGTGCACACGTGGTGGGAGTCGATCCTCGGCTTGAACGTCAAGGCAGTGCAGGGAAAACAGGTTCCTCTGGAATGGACTGACACATCTGGGGGACTCTTGGAATGGTGGCACGACCCTGGAGTTCCTCTCGCCTTTCCTGTGGAGAGCGCCTCCTCTTGAGATGCGACGGGAACGCCGGGAATTCTTTCCCTAGGAAACAGGGAAAGGATCCCTCATCTCGAGCTAGGAGGCGGAAACGGGGCCCCTGGATGTGTGCGGGACCCCACGTGCTTCCTCTCGAGTGGAGACGGGTATGTCGGGGAACTTCTTGAGTTGCAGCAAGGGTGTGAAGGACCCTTTGGAAGTTCCAGTGGTTAGACGTGATTAGCCTCGAGAAGCCTCAGCGGAAATGGGCCTCATCTCGCCTGGAGGGCAAAACCTCCTGGATTTTCTCGAGTTGCGGCAGGTGCTCTCGACTTACGACGGGGACCTCAGGGACCCGCTCTGGTGGCCTCAGGAAAGGCCAGTCCCCATGCGAGTTCCTCGGGGGCCTCTCGGGATTCCTCTCCCGTCGATGCCGGGGCCTAAGACCTTGTGTGGAGTCGGGGCCGGAACCTGAGGATTCCTCTCCAGTGCTGACATGGATCTTGGGGAACTTCTGGAGTCTCCCCAGGGGAGTCAGTACTCGTCTCGAATGCGGGCATGCACTTGCGCTTTCCTCCCGAGCGGTAGCAGCAGTGTCACGCAGTCCGCCGCGTGGATCAAAGGATCTATGGTTTTCCCTCGAGTCTTTCCCACGAGGCTTTCCCACAGGGCTGTCCCACGTGCACACGTGGTGGGAGTCGATCCTCGGCTTGAACGTCAAGGCAGTGCAGGGAAAACAGGTTCCTCTGGAATGGACTGACACATCTGGGGGACTCTTGGAATGGTGGCACGACCCTGGAGTTCCTCTCGCCTTTCCTGTGGAGAGCGCTTCCTCTTGAGATGCAACGGGAACGCCGGGAATTCTTTCCCTACGAAACAGGGAAAGGATCCCTCATCTCGAGCTAGGAGGCGGAAACGGGGCTCCCCTGGATGTGTGCGGGACCCCACGTGCTTCCTCTCGAGTGGAGACGGGTATGTCGGGGAACTTCTTGAGATGCAGCAAGGGTGTGAAGGACCCTTTGGAAGTTCCATTGGTTAGACGTGATTAGACTCGAGAAGCCTCAGCGGAAATGGGCCTCATCTCGCCTGGAGGGCAAAACCTCCTGGATTTTCTCGAGTTGCGGCAGGTGCTCTCGACTTACGACGGGGACCTCAGGGACCCGGTCTGGTGGCCTCAGGAAAGGCCAGTCCCCATGCGAGTTCCTCGGGGGCCTCTCGGGATTCCTCTCCCGTCGATGCCGGGGCCTAAGACCTTGTGTGGAGTCGGGGCCGGAACCTGAGGATTCCTCTCCAGTGCTGACATGGATCTTGGGGTACTTCTGGAGTCTCCCCAGGGGAGTCAGTCCTCGTCTCGAATGCGGGCATGCACTTGCGCTTTCCTCCAGAGCGGTAGCAGCAGTGTCACGCAGTCCGCCGCGTGGATCAAAGGATCTATGGTTTTCCCTCGAGTCTTTCCCACGAGGCTTTCCCACGAGGCTTTCCCACAGGGCTGTCCCACGTGCACACGTGGTGGGAGTCGATCCTCGGCTTGAACGTCAAGGCAGTGCAGGGAAAACAGGTTCCTCTGGAATGGACTGACACATCTGGGGGACTCTTGGAATGGTGGCACGACCCTGGAGTTCCTCTCGCCTTTCCTGTGGAGAGCGCCTCCTCTTGAGATGCGACGGGAACGCCGGGAATTCTTTCCCTACGAAACAGGGAAAGGATCCCTCATCTCGAGCTAGGAGGCGGAAACGGGGCTCCCCTGGATGTGTGCGGGAGCCCACGTGCTTCCTCTCGAGTGGAGACGGGTATGTCGGGGAACTTCTTGAGTTGCAGCAAGGGTGTGAAGGACCCTTTGGAAGTTCCAGTGGTTAGACGTGATTAGCCTCGAGAAGCCTCAGCGGAAATGGGCCTCATCTCGCCTGGAGGGCAAAACCTCCTGGATTTTCTCGAGTTGCGGCAGGTGCTCTCGACTTACGACGGGGACCTCAGGGACCCGCTCTGGTGGCCTCAGGAAAGGCCAGTCCCCATGCGAGTTCCTCGGGGGCCTCTCGGGATTCCTCTCCCGTCGATGCCGGGGCCTAAGACCTTGTGTGGAGTCGGGGCCGGAACCTGAGGATTCCTCTCCAGTGCTGACATGGATCTTCGGGTAATTCTGGAGTCTCCCCAGGGGAGTCAGTCCTCGTCTCGAATGCGGGCATGCACTTGCGCTTTCCTCCAGAGCGGTAGCAGCAGTGTCACGCAGTCCGCCGCGTGGATCAAAGGATCTATGGTTTTCCCTCGAGTCTAACCCACGAGGCTTTCCCACAGGGCTGTCCCACGTGCACACGTGGTGGGAGTCGATCCTCGGCTTGAACGTCAAGGCAGTGCAGGGAAAACAGGTTCCTCTGGAATGGACTGACACATCTGGGGGACTCTTGGAATGGTGGCACGACCCTGGAGTTCCTCTCGCCTTTCCTGTGGAGAGCGCTTCCTCTTGAGATGCGACGGGAACGCCGGGAATTCTTTCCCTACGAAACAGGGAAAGGATCCCTCATCTCGAGCTAGGAGGCGGAAACGGGGCTCCCCTGGATGTGTGCGGGACCCCACGTGCTTCCTCTCGAGTGGAGACGGGTATGTCGGGGAACTTCTTGAGATGCAGCAAGGGTGTGAAGGACCCTTTGGAAGTTCCATTGGTTAGACGTGATTAGCCTCGAGAAGCCTCAGCGGAAATGGGCCTCATCTCGCCTGGAGGGCAAAACCTCCTGGATTTTCTCGAGTTGCGGCAGGTGCTCTCGACTTACGACGGGGACCTCAGGGACCCGCTCTGGTGGCCTCAGGAAAGGCCAGTCCCCATGCGAGTTCCTCGGGGGCCTCTCGGGATTCCTCTCCCGTCGATGCCGGGGCCTAAGACCTTGTGTGGAGTCGGGGCCGGAACCTGAGGATTCCTCTCCAGTGCTGACATGGATCTTGGGGTACTTCTGGAGTCTCCCCAGGGGCGTCAGTCCTCGTCTCGAATGCGGGCATGCACTTGCGCTTTCCTCCAGAGCGGTAGCAGCAGTGTCACGCAGTCCGCCGCGTGGATCAAAGGATCTATGGTTTTCCCTCGAGTCTTTCCCACGAGGCTTTCCCACGAGGCTTTCCCACAGGGCTGTCCCACGTGAACACGTGGTGGGAGTCGATCCTCGGCTTGAACTTCAACGCAGTGCAGGGAAAACAGGTTCCTCTGGAATGGACTGACATATCTGGGGGTCTCTTGGAATGGTATCTCGACCCTGGAGTTCCTATCGCCTTTCCTGTGGAGAGCGCCTCCTCTTGAGATGCGACGGGAACGCCGGGAATTCTTTCCCTACGAAACAGGGAAAGGATCCCTCATCTCGAGCTAGGAGGCGGAAACGGGGCTCCCCTGGATGTGTGTGGGACACCACGTGCTTCCTCTCGAGTGGAGACGGTTATGTCGGGGAACTTCTTGAGTTGCAGCAAGGGTGTGAAGGACCCTTTGGAAGTTCCAGTGGTTACATGTGATTGGCCTCGAGAAGCCTCAGCGGAAATGGTCCTCATCTCGCCTGCAGGGCAAAACCTCCTGGATTTTCTCGAGTTGCGGCAGGTGCTCTCGACTTACGACGGGGACCTCAGGGACCCGCTCTGGTGGCCTCAGGAAAGGCCAGTCCCCATGCGAGTTCCTCGGGGGCCTCTCGGGATTCCTCTCCCGTCGATGCCGGGGCCTAAGACCTTGTGTGGAGTCGGGGCCGGAACCTGAGGATTCCTCTCCAGTGCTGACATGGATCTTGGGGTACTTCTGGAGTCTCCCCAGGGGAGTCAGTCCTCGTCTCGAATGCGGTCATGCACTTGCGCTTTCCTCCAGAGCGGTAGCAGCAGTGTCACGCAGTCCGCCGCGTGGATCAAAGGATATATGGTTTTCCCTCGAGTCTTTCCCACGAGGCTTTCCCACGAGGCTTTCCCACAGGGCTGTCCCACGTGCACACGTGGTGGGAGTCGTTCCTCGGCTTGAACGTCAAGGCAGTGCAGGGAAAACAGGTTCCTCTGGAATGGACTGGCACATCTGGGGGACTCTTGGAATGGTGGCACGACCCTGGAGTTCCTCTCGCCTTTCCTGTGGAGAGTTCCTCCTCTTGAGATGCGACGGGAACGCCGGGAATTCTTTCCCTACGAAACAGGGAAAGGATCCCTCATCTCGAGCTATGAGGCGGAAACAGGGCTCCCCTGGATGTGTGCGGGACCCACGTGCTTCCTCTCGAGTGGAGACGGGTATGTCGGGGAACATCTTGAGTTGCAGCAAGGGTGTGAAGGACCCTTTGGAAGTTCCAGTGGTTAGACGTGATTGGCCTCGAGAAGCCTCAGCGGAAATGGGCCTCATCTCGCCTGGAGGGCAAAACCTCCTGGATATTCTCGAGTTGCGGCAGGTGCTCTCGACTTGCGACGGGGACCTCAGGGACCCGCTCTGGTGGCCTCAGGAAAGGCCAGTCCCCTTGCGAATTCCTCGGGGGCCTCTCGGGATTCCTCTCCCGTCGATGCCGGGGCCTAAGACCTTGTGTGGAGTCGGGGCCGGAACCTGAGGATTCCTCTCCAGTGCTGACATGGATCTTGGGGTACTTCTGGAGTCTCCCCAGGGGAGTCAGTCCTCGTCTCGAATGCGGGCATGCACTTGCGCTTTCCTCCAGAGCGGTAGCAGCAGTGTCACGCAGTCCGCCGCGTGGATCAAAGGATCTATGGTTTTCCCTCGAGTCTTTCCCACGAGGCTTTCCCACGAGGCTTTCCCTCAGGGCTGTCCCACGTGCACACGTGGTGGGAATCGATCCTCGGCTTGAACTTCAACGCAGTGCAGGGAAAACAGGTTCCTCTGGAATGGACTGACACATCTGGGGGACTCTTGGAATGGTGGAACGACCCTGGAGTTCCTCTCGCCTTTCCTGTGGAGAGCGCCTCCTCTTGAGATGCGACGGGAACGCCGGGAATTCTTTCCCTACGAAACAGGGAAAGGATCCCTCATCTCGAGCTAGGAGGCGGAAACGGGGCTCCCCTGGATGTGTGCGTGACCCCACGTGCTTCCTCTCGAGTGCAGACGGGTATGTCGGGGAACTTCTTGAGTTGCAGCAATGGTGTGAAGGACCCTTTGGAAGTTCCAGTGGTTAGATGTGATTGGCCTCGAGAAGCCTCAGCGGAAATGGGCCTCATCTCGCCTGGAGGGCAAAACCTCCTGGATTTTCTCGAGTTGCGGCAGGTGCTCTCGACTTAAGACGGGGACCTCAGGGAAACGCTCTGGTGGCCTCAGGAAAGGCCAGTCCCCATGCGAGTTCCTCGGGCGCGTCTCGGGATTCCTCTCCCGTCGATGCCGGGGCCAAGACCTTTTGTTGAGTCGGGGCCGGAACCTGAGGATTCCTCTGCAGTGCTGACATGGATCTTGGGGTACTTCTGGAGTCTCCCCAGGGGAGTCAGTCCTCGTCTCGAATGCGGGCATGCACTTGCGCTTCCCTCCAGAGCGGTAGCAGCAGTGTCACGCAGTCCGCCCCGTGGATCAAAGGATGTTTGGTTTTCCCTCGAGTCTTTCCCACGAGGCTTTCCCACGAGGCTTTCCCACAGGGCTGTCCCACGTGCACACGTGGTGGGAGTCGATCCTCGGCTTGAACGTCAAGGCAGTGCAGAGAAAACAGGTTCCTCTGGAATGGACTGACACATCTGGGGGACTCTTGGAATGGTGGCACGACCCTGGAGTTCCTCTCGCCTTTCCTGTGGAGAGCGCCTCCTCTTGAGATGCGACGGGAACGCCGGGAATTCTTTCCCTACGAAACAGGGAAAGGATCCCTCATCTCGAGCTAGGAGGCGGAAAGGGGGCTCCCCTGGATGTGTGCGTGACCCACGTGCTTCCTCTCGAGTGGAGACGGGTATGTCGGGGAACTTCTTGAGTTGCAGCAAGGGTGTGAAGGACCCTTTGGAAGTTACAGTGGTTAGACGTGATTAGCCTCGAGAAGCCTCAGCGGAAATGGGCCTCATCTCGCCTGGAGGGCAAAACCTCCTGGATTCTCTCGAGTTGCGGCAGGTGCTCTCGACTTACGACGGGGACCTCAGGGACCCGCTCTGGTGGCCTCAGGAAAGGCCAGTCCCCATGCGAATTCCTCGGGGGCCTCTCGGGATTCCTCACCCGTCGATGCCGGGGCCTAAGACCTTGTGTGTAGTCGGGGCCGGAACCTGAGGATTCCTCTCCAGTGCTGACATGGATCTTGGGGTACTTCTGGAGTCTCCCCAGGGGAGTCAGTCCTCGTCTCGAATGCGGGCATGCACTTGCACTTTCCTCCAGAGTGGTAGGAGCAGTGTCACGCAGTCCGCCGCGTGGATCAAAGGATCTATGGTTTTCCCTCGAGTCTTTCCCTCGAGGCTTTCCCACGAGGCTTTCCCACAGGGCTGTCCCACGTGCACACGTTTTGGGAGTCGATCCTCGGCTTGAACGTCAAGGCAGTGCAGGGAAAACAGGTTCCTCTGGAATGGACTGACATATCTGGGGGTCTCTTGGAATGGTATCTCGACCCTGGAGTTCCTATCGCCTTTCCTGTGGAGAGCGCCTCCTCTTGAGATGCGACGGGAACGCCGGGAATTCTTTCCCTACGAAACAGGGAAAGGATCCCTCATCTCGAGCTAGGAGGCGGAAACGGGGCTCCCCTGGATGTGTGTGGGACACCACGTGCTTCCTCTCGAGTGGAGACGGTTATGTCGGGGAACTTCTTGAGTTGCAGCAAGGGTGTGAAGGACCCTTTGGAAGTTCCAGTGGTTACATGTGATTGGCCTCGAGAAGCCTCAGCGGAAATGGTCCTCATCTCGCCTGCAGGGCAAAACCTCCTGGATTTTCTCGAGTTGCGGCAGGTGCTCTCGACTTACGACGGGGACCTCAGGGACCCGCTCTGGTGGCCTCAGGAAAGGCCAGTCCCCATGCGAGTTCCTCGGGGGCCTCTCGGGATTCCTCTCCCGTCGATGCCGGGGCCTAAGACCTTGTGTGGAGTCGGGGCCGGAACCTGAGGATTCCTCTCCAGTGCTGACATGGATCTTGGGGTACTTCTGGAGTCTCCCCAGGGGAGTCAGTCCTCGTCTCGAATGCGGGCATGCATTGCGCTTTCCTCCAGAGCGGTAGCAGCAGTGTCACGCAGTCCGCCGCGTGGATCAAAGGATCTATGGTTTTCCCTCGAGTCTTTCCCACGAGGCTTTCCCACGAGGCTTTCCCACAGGGCTGTCCCACGTGCACACGTGGTGGGAGTCGATCCTCGGCTTGAACGTCAAGGCAGTGCAGGGAAAACAGGTTCCTCTGGAATGGACTGACACATCTGGTGGACTCTTGGAATGGTGTCTCGACCCTGGAGTTCCTATCGCCTTTCCTGAGGAGAGCGCCTCCTCTTGAGATGCGACGGGAACGCCGGGAATTCTTTCCCTACGAAACAGGGAAAGGATCCCTCATCTCGAGGTAGGAGGCGGAAACGGGGCTCCCCTGGATGTGTGCGGGACCCCACGTGCTTCCTCTCGAGTGGAGACGGGTATGTCGGGGAACTTCTTGAGTTGCAGCAAGGGTGTGAAGGACCCTTTGGAAGTTCCAGTGGTTAGATGTGATTGGCCTCGAGAAGCCTCAGCGGAAATGGGCCTCATCTGGACTGGAGGGCAAAACCTCCTGGATTTTCTCGAGTTGCGGCAGGTGCTCTCGACTTACGACGGGGACCTCAGGGACCCGCTCTGGTGGCCTCAGGAAAGGCCAGTCCCCATGCGAGTTCCTCGGGGGCGTCTCGGGATTCCTCTCCCGTCGATGCCGGGGCCTAAGACCTTGTGTGGAGTCGTGGCCGGAACCTGAGGATTCCTCTCCAGTGCTGACATGGATCTTGGGGAACTTCTGGAGTCTCCCCAGGGGAGTCAGTCCTCGTCTCGAATGCGGGCATGCACTTGCGCTTTCCTCCAGAGCGGTAGCAGCAGTGTCACGCAGTCCGCCGCGTGGATCAAAGGATCTATGGTTTTCCCTCGAGTCTTTCCCACGAGGCTTTCCCACGAGGCTTTCCCACAGGGCTGTCCCACGTGCACACGTGTTGGGAGTCGATCCTCGGCTTGAACGTCAAGGCAGTGCAGGGAAAACAGGTTCCTCTGCAATGGACTGACACATCTGGGGGACTCTTGGAATGGTGGCAGGACCCTGGAGTTCCTCTCGCTTTTCCTGTGGAGAGCGCCTCCTCTTGAGATGCGACGGGAACGCCGGGAATTCTTTCCCTACGAAACAGGGAAAGGATCCCTCATCTCGAAATAGGAGGCAGAAACGGGGCTCCCCTGGATGTGTGCGGGACCCCACGTGCTTCCTCTCGAGTAGAGACGGGTATGTCGGGGAACTTCTTGAGTTGCAGCAAGGGTGTGAAGGACCCTTTTGAAGTTCCAGTGGTTAGACGTGATTAGCCTCGAGAAGCCTCAGCGGAAATGGGCCTCATCTCGCCTGGAGGGCAAAACCTCCTGGATTTTCTCGAGTTGCGGCAGGTGCTCTCGACTTACGACGGGGACCTCAGGGACCCGCTCTGGTGACCTCAGGAAAGGCCAGTCCCCATGCGAGTTCCTCGGGGGCCTCTCGGGATTACTTTCCCGTCGATGCCGGGGCCTAAGACCTTGTGTGGAGTCGGGGCCGGGACCTGAGGATTCCTCTCCAGTGCTGACATGGATCTTGGGGTACTTCTGGAGTCTCCCCAGGGGAGTCAGTCCTCGTCTCGAAAGCGGGCATGCACTTGTGCTTTCCTCCAGAGCGGTAGCAGCAGTGTCTCGCAGTCCGCCGCGTGGATCAAAGGATCTATGGTTTTCCCTCGAGTCTTTCCCACGAGGCTTTCCCACGAGGCTTTCCACAGGGCTGTCCCACGTGCACACGTGGTGGGAGTCGATCCTCGGCTTGAACGTCAAGGCAGTGCAGGGAAAACAGGTTCCTCTGGAATGGACTGACACATCTGGGGGACTCTTGGAATGGTGGCACGACCCTTCAGTTCCTCTCGCCTTTCCTGTGGAGTGCGCCTCATCTTGAGATGCGACGGGAACGCCGGGAATTCTTTCCCTACGAAACAGGGAAAGGATCCCTCATCTCGAGCTAGGAGGCGGAAACGGGGCTCCCCTGGATGTGTGCGGGACCCCACGTGCTTCCTCTCGAGTGGAGACGGGTATGTCGGGGAACTTCTTGAGTTGCAGCAAGGGTGTGAAGGACCCTTTGGAAGTTCCAGTGGTTAGACGTGATTAGCCTAGAGAAGCCTCAGCGGAAATGGGCCTCATCTCGCCTGGAGGGCAAAACCTCCTGGATTTTCTCGAGTTGCGGCAGGTGCTCTCGACTTACGACGGGGACCTCAGGGACCCACTCTGGTGGCCTCAGGAAAGGCCAGTCCCCAGGCGAGTTCCTCGGGGGCCTCTCGGGATTCCTCTCCCGTCCATGCCGGGGCCTAAGACCTTGTGTGGAGTCGGGGCCGGAACCTGAGGATTCCTCTCCAGTGCTGGCAGGGATCTTGGGGTACTTCTGGAGTCTCCCCAGGGGAGTCAGTCCTCGTCTCGAATGCGGGCATGCACTTGCGCTTTCCTCCAGAGCGGTAGCAGCAGTGTCACGCAGTCCGCTGCGTGGATCAAAGGATCTATGGTTTTCCCTCGAGTCTTTCCCACGAGGCTTTCCCACGAGGCTTTCCCACAGGGCTGTAGCACGTGCACACGTGGTGGGAGTCTATCCTCGGCTTGAACGTCAAGGCAGTGCAGGGAAAACAGGTTATTCTGGAATGGACTGACACATCTGGGGGTCTCTTGGAATGGTGCCACGACCCTGGAGTTCCTCTCGCCTTTCCTGTGGAGAGCGCCTCCTCTTGAGATGCGACGGGAACGCCGCGAATTCTTTCCCTACGAAACAGGGAAAGGATCACTCATCTCGAGCTAGGAGGCGGAAACGGGGCTCCCCTGGATGTGTGCGGGACCCCACGTGCTTCCTCTCGAGTGGAGACGGGTATGTCGGGGAACTTCTTGAGTTGCAGCAAGGGTGTGAAGGACCCTTTGGAAGTTCCAGTGGTTAGACGTGATTAGCCTCGAGAAGCCTCAGCGGAAATGGGCCTCATCTCGCCTGGAGGGCAAAACCTCCTGGATTTTCTCGAGTTGCGGCAGGTGCTCTCGACTTACGACGGGGACCTCAGGGACCCGCTCTGGTGGCCTCAGGAAAGGCCAGTCCCCATGCGAGTTCCTCGGGGGCCTCTCGGGATTCCTCTCCCGTCGATGCCGGGGCCTAAGACCTTGTGTGGAGTCGGGGCCGGAACCTGAGGATTCCTCTCCAGTGCTGACATGGATCTTGGGGAACTTCTGGAGTCTCCCCAGGGGAGTCAGTCCTCGTCTCGAATGCGGGCATGCACTTGCGCTTTCCTCCAGAGCGGTAGCAGCAGTGTCACGCAGTCCGCCGCGTGGATCAAAGGATCTATGGTTTTCCCTCGAGTCTTTCCCACGAGGCTTTCCCACGAGGCTTTCCCACAGGGCTGTCCCACGTGCACACGTGTTGGGAGTCGATCCTCGGCTTGAACGTCAAGGCAGTGCAGGGAAAACAGGTTCCTCTGCAATGGACTGACACATCTGGGGGACTCTTGGAATGGTGGCAGGACCCTGGAGTTCCTCTCGCTTTTCCTGTGGAGAGCGCCTCCTCTTGAGATGCGACGGGAACGCCGGGAATTCTTTCCCTACGAAACAGGGAAAGGATCCCTCATCTCGAAATAGGAGGCAGAAACGGGGCTCCCCTGGATGTGTGCGGGACCCCACGTGCTTCCTCTCGAGTAGAGACGGGTATGTCGGGGAACTTCTTGAGTTGCAGCAAGGGTGTGAAGGACCCTTTTGAAGTTCCAGTGGTTAGACGTGATTAGCCTCGAGAAGCCTCAGCGGAAATGGGCCTCATCTCGCCTGGAGGGCAAAACCTCCTGGATTTTCTCGAGTTGCGGCAGGTGCTCTCGACTTACGACGGGGACCTCAGGGACCCGCTCTGGTGACCTCAGGAAAGGCCAGTCCCCATGCGAGTTCCTCGGGGGCCTCTCGGGATTACTTTCCCGTCGATGCCGGGGCCTAAGACCTTGTGTGGAGTCGGGGCCGGGACCTGAGGATTCCTCTCCAGTGCTGACATGGATCTTGGGGTACTTCTGGAGTCTCCCCAGGGGAGTCAGTCCTCGTCTCGAATGCGGGCATGCACTTGTGCTTTCCTCCAGAGCGGTAGCAGCAGTGTCTCGCAGTCCGCCGCGTGGATCAAAGGATCTATGGTTTTCCCTCGAGTCTTTCCCACGAGGCTTTCCCACGAGGCTTTCCACAGGGCTGTCCCACGTGCACACGTGGTGGGAGTCGATCCTCGGCTTGAACGTCAAGGCAGTGCAGGGAAAACAGGTTCCTCTGGAATGGACTGACACATCTGGGGGACTCTTGGAATGGTGGCACGACCCTTCAGTTCCTCTCGCCTTTCCTGTGGAGTGCGCCTCATCTTGAGATGCGACGGGAACGCCGGGAATTCTTTCCCTACGAAACAGGGAAAGGATCCCTCATCTCGAGCTAGGAGGCGGAAACGGGGCTCCCCTGGATGTGTGCGGGACCCCACGTGCTTCCTCTCGAGTGGAGACGGGTATGTCGGGGAACTTCTTGAGTTGCAGCAAGGGTGTGAAGGACCCTTTGGAAGTTCCAGTGGTTAGACGTGATTAGCCTAGAGAAGCCTCAGCGGAAATGGGCCTCATCTCGCCTGGAGGGCAAAACCTCCTGGATTTTCTCGAGTTGCGGCAGGTGCTCTCGACTTACGACGGGGACCTCAGGGACCCACTCTGGTGGCCTCAGGAAAGGCCAGTCCCCAGGCGAGTTCCTCGGGGGCCTCTCGGGATTCCTCTCCCGTCCATGCCGGGGCCTAAGACCTTGTGTGGAGTCGGGGCCGGAACCTGAGGATTCCTCTCCAGTGCTGGCAGGGATCTTGGGGTACTTCTGGAGTCTCCCCAGGGGAGTCAGTCCTCGTCTCGAATGCGGGCATGCACTTGCGCTTTCCTCCAGAGCGGTAGCAGCAGTGTCACGCAGTCCGCTGCGTGGATCAAAGGATCTATGGTTTTCCCTCGAGTCTTTCCCACGAGGCTTTCCCACGAGGCTTTCCCACAGGGCTGTAGCACGTGCACACGTGGTGGGAGTCTATCCTCGGCTTGAACGTCAAGGCAGTGCAGGGAAAACAGGTTATTCTGGAATGGACTGACACATCTGGGGGTCTCTTGGAATGGTGCCACGACCCTGGAGTTCCTCTCGCCTTTCCTGTGGAGAGCGCCTCCTCTTGAGATGCGACGGGAACGCCGCGAATTCTTTCCCTACGAAACAGGGAAAGGATCACTCATCTCGAGCTAGGAGGCGGAAACGGGGCTCCCCTGGATGTGTGCGGGACCCCACGTGCTTCCTCTCGAGTGGAGACGGGTATGTCGGGGAACTTCTTGAGTTGCAGCAAGGGTGTGAAGGACCCTTTGGAAGTTCCAGTGGTTAGACGTGATTAGCCTCGAGAAGCCTCAGCGGAAATGGGCCTCATCTCGCCTGGAGGGCAAAACCTCCTGGATTTTCTCGAGTTGCGGCAGGTGCTCTCGACTTACGACGGGGACCTCAGGGACCCGCTCTGGTGGCCTCAGGAAAGGCCAGTCCCCATGCGAGTTCCTCGGGGGCCTC
The DNA here is from genome assembly GCF_042477335.2 of Ovis canadensis. Taxonomy (NCBI): domain Eukaryota; kingdom Metazoa; phylum Chordata; class Mammalia; order Artiodactyla; family Bovidae; genus Ovis; species Ovis canadensis. The sequence continues at coordinate 10,139,296 of NC_091267.1, forward strand.
TCGGGATTCCTCTCCCGTCGATGCCGGGGCCTAAGACCTTGTGTGGAGTCGGGGCCGGAACCTGAGGATTCCTCTCCAGTGCTGACATGGATCTTGGGGTACTTCTGGAGTCTCCCCAGGGGAGTCAGTCCTCGTCTCGAATGCGGGCATGCACTTGTGCTTTCCTCCAGAGCGGTAGCAGCAGTGTCTCGCAGTCCGCCGCGTGGATCAAAGGATCTATGGTTTTCCCTCGAGTCTTTCCCACGAGGCTTTCCCACGAGGCTTTCCACAGGGCTGTCCCACGTGCACACGTGGTGGGAGTCGATCCTCGGCTTGAACGTCAAGGCAGTGCAGGGAAAACAGGTTCCTCTGGAATGGACTGACACATCTGGGGGACTCTTGGAATGGTGGCACGACCCTTCAGTTCCTCTCGCCTTTCCTGTGGAGTGCGCCTCATCTTGAGATGCGACGGGAACGCCGGGAATTCTTTCCCTACGAAACAGGGAAAGGATCCCTCATCTCGAGCTAGGAGGCGGAAACGGGGCTCCCCTGGATGTGTGCGGGACCCCACGTGCTTCCTCTCGAGTGGAGACGGGTATGTCGGGGAACTTCTTGAGTTGCAGCAAGGGTGTGAAGGACCCTTTGGAAGTTCCAGTGGTTAGACGTGATTAGCCTAGAGAAGCCTCAGCGGAAATGGGCCTCATCTCGCCTGGAGGGCAAAACCTCCTGGATTTTCTCGAGTTGCGGCAGGTGCTCTCGACTTACGACGGGGACCTCAGGGACCCACTCTGGTGGCCTCAGGAAAGGCCAGTCCCCAGGCGAGTTCCTCGGGGGCCTCTCGGGATTCCTCTCCCGTCCATGCCGGGGCCTAAGACCTTGTGTGGAGTCGGGGCCGGAACCTGAGGATTCCTCTCCAGTGCTGGCAGGGATCTTGGGGTACTTCTGGAGTCTCCCCAGGGGAGTCAGTCCTCGTCTCGAATGCGGGCATGCACTTGCGCTTTCCTCCAGAGCGGTAGCAGCAGTGTCACGCAGTCCGCTGCGTGGATCAAAGGATCTATGGTTTTCCCTCGAGTCTTTCCCACGAGGCTTTCCCACGAGGCTTTCCCACAGGGCTGTAGCACGTGCACACGTGGTGGGAGTCTATCCTCGGCTTGAACGTCAAGGCAGTGCAGGGAAAACAGGTTATTCTGGAATGGACTGACACATCTGGGGGTCTCTTGGAATGGTGGCACGACCCTGGAGTTCCTCTCGCCTTTCCTGTGGAGAGCGCCTCCTCTTGAGATGCGACGGGAACGCCGCGAATTCTTTCCCTACGAAACAGGGAAAGGATCACTCATCTCGAGCTAGGAGGCGGAAACGGGGCTCCCCTGGATGTGTGCGGGACCCCACGTGCTTCCTCTCGAGTGGAGACGGGTATGTCGGGGAACTTCTTGAGTTGCAGCAAGGGTGTGAAGGACCCTTTGGAAGTTCCAGTGGTTAGACGTGATTAGCCTCGAGAAGCCTCAGCGGAAATGGGCCTCATCTCGCCTGGAGGGCAAAACCTCCTGGATTTTCTCGAGTTGCGGCAGGTGCTCTCGACTTACGACGGGGACCTCAGGGACCCGCTCTGGTGGCCTCAGGAAAGGCCAGTCCCCATGCGAGTTCCTCGGGGGCCTCTCGGGATTCCTCTCCCGTCGATGCCGGGGCCTAAGACCTTGTGTGGAGTCGGGGCCGGAACCTGAGGATTCCTCTCCAGTGCTGACATGGATCTTGGGGTACTTCTGGAGTCTCCCCAGGGGAGTCAGTCCTCGTCTCGAATGCGGGCATGCACTTGCGCTTTCCTCCAGAGCGGTAGCAGCAGTGTCACGCAGTCCGCCGCGTGGATCAAAGGATCTATGGTTTTCCCTCGAGTCTTTCCCACGAGGCTTTCCCACGAGGCTTTCCCACAGGGCTGTCCCACGTGCACACGTGGTGGGAGTCGATCCTCGGCTTGAACGTCAAGGCAGTGCAGGGAAAACAGGTTCCTCTGGAATGGACTGACACATCTGGGGGACTCTTGGAATGGTGGCACGACCCTGGAGTTCCTCTCGCCTTTCCTGTGGAGAGCGCCTCCTCTTGAGATGCGACGGGAACGCCGGGAATTCTTTCCCTACGAAACAGGGAAAGGATCCCTCATCTCGAGCTAGGAGGCGGAAACGGGGCTCCCCTGGATGTGTGCGGGACCCCACGTGCTTCCTCTCGAGTGGAGACGGGTATGTCGGGGAACGTCTTGAGTTGCAGTAAGGGTGTGAAGGACCCTTTGGAAGTTCCAGTGGTTAGACGTGATTAGCCTCGAGAAGCCTCAGCGGAATTGGGCCTCATCTCGCCTGGAGGGCAAAACCTCCTGGATTTTCTCGAGTTGCGGCAGGTGCTCTCGACTTACGACGGGGACCTCAGGGACCCGCTCTGGTGGCCTCAGGAAAGGCCAGTCCCCATGCGAGTTCCTCGGGGGCCTCTCGGCATTCCTCTCCCGTCGATGCCGGGGCCTAAGACCTTGTGTGGAGTCGGGGCCGGAACCTGAGGATTCCTCTCCAGTGCTGACATGGATCTTGGGGTACTTCTGGAGTCTCCCCAGGGGTGTCTGTCCTCGTCTCGAATGCGGGCATGCACCTGCGCTTTCCTCCAGAGCGGTAGCCGCAGTGTCACGCAGTCCGCCGCGTGGATCAAAGGATCTATGGTTTTCCCTCGAGTCTTTCCCACGAGGCTTTCCCACGAGGCTTTCCCACGAGGCTTTCCCACAGGGCTGTCCCACGTGCACACGTGGTGGGAGTCGATCCTCGGCTTGAACGTCAAGGCAGTGCAGGGAAAACAGGTTCCTCTGAAATGGACTGACACATCTGGGGGACTCTTGGAATGGTGGCACGACCCTGGAGTTCCTCTCGCCTTTCCTGTGGAGGGCGCCTCCTCTTGAGATGCGACGGGAACGCCGGGAATTCTTTCCCTACGAAACAGGGAAAGGATCCCTCATCTCGAGCTAGGAGGCGGAAACGGGGCTCCCCTGGAAGTGTGCGGGACCCCACGTGCTTCCTCTCGAGTGGAGACGGGTATGTCGGGGAACTTCTTGAGTTGCAGCAAGGGTGTGAAGGACCCTTTGGAAGTTCCAGTGGTTAGACGTGATTAGCCTCGAGAAGCCTCAGCGGAAATGGGCCTCATCTCGCCTGGAGGGCAAAACCTCCTGGATTTTCTCGAGTTGCAGGAGGTGCTCTCGAATTACGACGGGGACCTCAGGGACCCGCTCTGGTGGCCTCAGAAAAGGCCAGTCCCCATGCGAGTTCCTCGGGGGCCTCTCGGGATTCCTCTCCCGTCGATGCCGGGGCCTAAGACCTTGTGTGGAGTCGGGGCCGGAACCTGAGGATTCCTCTCCAGTGCTGACATGGATCTTGGGGTACTCCTGGAGTCTCCCCAGGGGAGTCAGTCCTCGTCTCGAATGCGGGCATGCACTTGCGCTTTCCTCCAGAGCGGTAGCAGCAGTGTCACGCAGTCCGCCGCGTGGATCAAAGGATCTTTGGTTTTCCCTCGAGTCTCCCACGAGGCTTTCACACGAGGCTTTAACACAGGGCTGTCCCACGTGCACACGTGGTGGGAGTGGATCCTCGGCTTGAACGTCAAGGCAGTGCAGGGAAAACAGGTTCCTCTGGAATGGACTGACACATCTGGGGGACTCTTGGAATGGTGGCATGACCCTGGAGTTCCTCTCGCCTTTCCTGTGGAGAGCGCCTCCTCTTGAAATGCGACGGGAACGCCGGGAATTCTTTCCCTAGGAAACAGGGAAAGGATCCCTCATCTCGAGCTAGGAGGCGGAAACGGGGCTCCCCTGGATTTGTGCGGGACGCCACGTGCTTCCTCTCGAGTGGAGACAGGTATGTCGGGGAACTTCTTGAGTTGCAGCAAGGGTGTGAAGGACCCTTTGGAAGTTCCAGTGGTTAGACGTGATTAGCCTCGAGAAGCCTCAGCGGAAATGGGCCTCATCTCGGCTGGAGGGCAAAACCTCCTGGATTTTCTCGAGTTGCGGCAGGTGCTCTCGACTTACGACGGGGACCTCAGGGACCCGCTCTGGTGGCCTCAGGAAAGGCCAGTCCCCATGCGAGTTCCTCGGGGGCCTCTCCGGATTCCTCTCCCGTCGATGACGGGGCCTAAGACCTTGTGTGGAGTCGGGGCCGGAACCTGAGGATTCCTCTCCAGTGCTGACATGGATCTTGGGGTCCTTCTGGAGTCTCCCCAGGGGAGTCAGTCCTCGTCTCGAATGCGGGCATGCACTTGCGCTTTCCTCCAGAGCGGTAGCAGCAGTGTCACGCAGTCCGCCGCGTGGATCAAAGGATCTATGGTTTTCCCTCGAGTCTTTCCCACGAGGCTTTCCCACGAGGCTTTCCCACAGGGCTGTCCCACGTGCACACGTGGTGGGAGTGGATCCTCGGCTTGAACGTCAAGGCAGTGCAGGGAAAACAGGTTCCTCTGGAATGGACTGACACATCTGGGGGACTCTTGGAATGGTGGCACGACCCTGGAGTTCCTCTCGCCTTTCCTGTGGAGAGCGCCTCCTCTTGAGATGCGACGGGAACGCCGGGAATTCTTTCCCTACGAAACAGGGAAAGGATCCCTCATCTCGAGCTAGGAGGCGGAAACGGGGCTCCCCTGGATGTGTGCGGGACCCCACGTGCTTCCTCTCGAGTGGAGACGGGTATGTCGGGGAACTTCTTGAGTTGCAGTAAGGGTGTGAAGGACCCTTTGGAAGTTCCAGTGGTTAGACGTGATTAGCCTCGAGAAGCCTCAGCGGAATTCGGCCTCATCTCGCCTGGAGGGCAAAACCTCCTGGATTTTCTCGAGTTGCGGCAGGTGCTCTCGACTTACGACGGGGACCTCAGGGACCCGCTCTGGTGGCCTCAGGAAAGGCCAGTCCCCATGCGAGTTCCTCGGGGGCCTCTCGGGATTCCTCTCCCGTCGATGCCGGGGCCTAAGACCTTGTGTGGAGTCGGGGCCGGAACCTGAGGATTCCTCTCCAGTGCTGACATGGATCTTGGGGTACTTCTGGAGTCTCCCCAGGGGAGTCAGTCCTCGTCTCGAATGCGGGCATGCACCTGCGCTTTCCTCCAGAGCGGTAGCAGCAGTGTCACGCAGTCCGCCGCGTGGATCAAAGGATCTATGGTTTTCCCTCGAGTCTTTCCCACGAGGCTTTCCCACGAGGCTTTCCCACAGGGCTGTCCCACGTGCACACGTGGTGGGAGTCGATCCTCGGCTTGAACGTCAAGGCAGTGCAGGGAAAACAGGTTCCTCTGGAATGGACTGACACATCTGGGGGACTCTTGGAATGGTGGCACGACCCTGGAGTTCCTCTCGCCTTTCCTGTGGAGAGCGCCTCCTCTTGAGATGCGACTGGAACGCCGGGAATTCTTTCCCTACGAAACAGGGAAAGGATCCCTCATCTCGAGCTAGGAGGCGGAAACGGGGCTCCCCTGGATGCGTGCGAGACCCACGTGCTTCCTCTCGAGTGGAGACGGGTATGTCGGGGAACTTCTTGAGTTGCAGCAAGGGTGTGAAGGACCCTTTGGAAGTTCCAGTGGTTAGACGTGATTAGCCTCGAGAAGCCTCAGCGGAAATGGGCCTCATCTCGCCTGGAGGGCAAAACCTCCTGGATTTTCTCGAGTTGCGGCAGGTGCTCTCGACTTACGACGGGGACCTCAGGGACCCGCTCTGGTGGCCTCAGGAAAGGCCAGTCCCCATGCGAGTTCCTCGGGGGCCTCTCGGGATTCCTCTCCCGTCGATGCCGGGGCCTAAGACCTTGTGTGGAGTCGGGGCCGGAACCTGAGGATTCCTCTCCAGTGCTGACATGGATCTTGGGGTACTTCTGGAGTCTCCCCAGGGGAGTCAGTCCTCGTCTCGAATGCGGGCATGCACTTGCGCTTTCCTCCAGAACGGTAGCAGCAGTGTCACGCAGTCCGCCGCGTGGATCAAAGGATCTATGGTTTTCCCTCGAGTCTTTCCCACGAGGCTTTCCCACGAGGCTTTCCCACAGGGCTGTCCCACGTGCACACGTGGTGGGAGTGGATCCTCGGCTTGAAAGTCAAGGCAGTGCAGGGAAAACAGGTTCCTCTGGAATGGACTGACACATCTGGGGGACTCTTGGAATGGTGGCACGACCCTGGAGTTCCTCTCGCCTTTCCTGTGGAGAGCGCCTCCTCTTGAGATGCGACGGGAACGCCGGGAAATCTTTCCCTACGAAACAGGGAAAGGATCCCTCATCTCGAGCTAGGAGGGGGAAACGGGGCTCCCCTGGATGTGTGCGGGACCCCACGTGCTTCCTCTCGAGTGGAGACGGGTATGTCGGGGAACTTCTTGAGTTGCAGCAAGGGTGTGAAGCACCCTTTGGAAGATCCAGTGGTTAGACGTGATTAGCCTCGAGAAGCCTCAGCGGAAATGGGCCTCATCTCGCCTGGAGGGCAAAACCTCCTGGATTTTCTCGAGTTGCGGCAGGTGCTCTCGACTTACGACGGGGACCTCAGGGACCCGCTCTGGTGGCCTCAGGAAAGGCCAGACCCCATGCGAGTTCCTCGGGGGCCTCTCGGGATTCCTCTCCCGTCGATGCCGGGGCCTAAGACCTTGTGTGGAGTCGGGGCCGGAACCTGAGGATTCCTCTCCAGTGCTGACATGGATCTTGGGGTAATTCTAGAGTCTCCCCAGGGGAGTCAGTCCTCGTCTCGAATGCGGGCATGCACTTGCGCTTTCCTCCAGAGCGGTAGCAGCAGTGTCACGCAGTCCGCCGCGTGGATCAAAGGATCTATGTTTTTCCCTCGAGTCTTTCCCACGAGGCTTTCCCACGAGGCTTTCCCACAGGGCTGTCCCAAGTGCACACGTGGTGGGAGTGGATCCTCGGCTTGAACGTCAAGGCAGTGCAGGGAAAACAGGTTCCTCTGGAATGGACTGACACATCTGGGGGACTCTTGGAATGGTGGCACGACCCTGGAGTTCCTCTCGCCTTTCCTGTGGAGGGCGCCTCCTCTTGAGATGCGACGGGAACGCCGGGAATTCTTTCCCTACGAAACAGGGAAAGGATCCCTCATCTCGAGCTAGGAGGCGGAAACGGGGCTCCCCTGGATGTGTGCGGGACACCACGTGCTTCCTCTCGAGTGGAGACGGGTAAGTCCGGGAACTTCTTGAGTTGCAGCAAGGGTGTGAAGGACCCTTTGGAAGTTCCAGTGGTTAGACGTGATTAGCCTCGAGAAGCCTCAGCGGAAATGGGCCTCATCTCGCCTGGAGGGCAAAACCTCCTGGATTTTCTCGAGTTGCGGCAGGTGCTCTCGACTTACGACGGGGACCTCAGGGACCCGCTCTGGTGGCCTCAGGAAAGGCCAGTCCCCAGGCCAGTTCCTCGGGGGCCTCTCGGGATTCCTCTCCTCTCCATGCCGGGGCCTAAGACCTTGTGTGGAGTCGGGGCCGGAACCTGAGGATTCCTCTCCAGTGCTGACATGGATCTTGGGGTACTTCTGGAGTCTCCCCAGGGGAGTCAGTCCTCGTCTCGAATGCGGGCATGCACTTGCGCTTCCCTCCAGAGCGGTAGCAGCAGTGTCACGCAGTCCGCCGCGTGGATCAAAGGATCTATGGTTTTCCCTCGAGTCTTTCCCACGAGGCTTTCCCACGAGGCTTTCCCACAGGGCTGTCCCACGTGCACACGTGGTGGGAGTGGATCCTCGGCTTGAACGTCAAGGTAGTGCAGGGAAAACAGGTTCCTCTGGAATGGACTGACACATCTGGGGGTCTCTTGGAATGGTGCCACGACCCTGGAGTTCCTCTCGCCTTTCCTGTGGAGAGCGCCTCCTCTTGAGATGCGACGGGAACGCCGGGAATTCTTTCCCTACGAAACAGGGAAAGGATCACTCATCTCGAGCTAGGAGGCGGAAACGGGGATCCCCTGGATGTGTGCGGGACCCCACGTGCTTCCTCTCGAGTGGAGACAGGTATGTCGCGGAACTGCTTGAGTTGCAGCAAGGGTGTGAAGGACCCTTTGGAAGTTCCAGTGGTTAGATGTGATTGGCCTCCAGAAGCCTCAGCGGAAATGGGCCTCATCTCGCCTGGAGGGCAAAACCTCCTGGATTTTCTCGAGTGCGGCAGGTGCTCTCGACTTACGACGGGGACCTCAGGGACCTGCTCTGGTGGCCTCAGGAAAGGCCAGTCCCCATGCGAGTTCCTCGGGGGCCTCTCGGGATTCCTCTCCCGTCGATGCCGGGGCCTAAGACCTTGTGTGGAGTCGGGGCCGGAACCTGAGGATTCCTCTCCAGTGCTGACATGGATCTTGGGGTACTTCTGGAGTCTCCCCAGGGGAGTCAGTCCTCGTCTCGAATGCGGGCATGCACATGCGCTTTCCTCCAGAGTGGTAGCAGCAGTGTCACGCAGTCCTCCGCGTGGATCAAAGGATCTATGGTTTTCCCTCGAGTCTTTCCCACGAGGCTTTCCCACGAGGCTTTCCCACAGGGCTGTCCCACGTGCACACGTGGTGGGAGTCGATCCTCGGCTTGAACGTCAAGGCAGTGCAGGGAAAACAGGTTCCTCTGGAATGGACTGACACATCTGGGGGACTCTTGGAATGGTGGCACGACCCTGGAGTTCCTCTCGCCTTTCCTGTGGAGAGCGCCTCCACTTGAGATGCGACGGGAACGCCGGGAATTCTTTCCCTACGAAACAGGGAAAGGATCCCTCATCTCGAGCTAGGAGGCGGAAACGGGGCTCCCCTGGATGTGTGCGGGACCCCACGTGCTTCCTCTCGAGTGGAGACGGGTATGTCGGGGAACTTCTTGAGTTGCAGCAAGGATGTGAAGGACCCTTTGGAAGTTCCAGTGGTTAGACGTGATTAGCCTCGAGAAGCCTCAGCGGAAATGGGCCTCATCTCGCCTGGAGGGCAAAACCTCCTGGATTTTCTCGAGTTGCGGCAGGTGCTCTCGACTTACGACGGGGACCTCAGGGACCCGCTCTGGTGGCCTCAGGAAAGGCCAGTCCCCATGCGAGTTCCTCGGGGGCCTCTCGGGATTCCTCTCCCGTCGATGCCGGGGCCTAAGACCTTGTGTGGAGTCGGGGCCGGAACCTGAGGATTCCTCTCCAGTGCTGACATGGATCTTGGGGTACTTCTGGAGTCTCCCCAGGGGAGTCAGTCCTCGTCTCGAATGCGGGCATGCACTTGCGCTTTCCTCCAGAACGGTAGCAGCAGTGTCACGCAGTCCGCCGCGTGGATCAAAGGATCTATGGTTTTCCCTCGAGTCTTTCCCACGAGGCTTTCCCACGAGGCTTTCCCACAGGGCTGTCCCACGTGCACACGTGGTGGGAGTGGATCCTCGGCTTGAACGTCAAGGCAGTGCAGGGAAAACAGGTTCCTCTGAAATGGACTGACACATCTGGGGGACTCTTGGAATGGTGGCACGACCCTGGAGTTCCTCTCGCCTTTCCTGTGGAGAGCGCATCCTCTTGAGATGCGACGGGAACGCCGGGAATTCTTTCCCTACGAAACAGGGAAAGGATCCCTCATCTCGAGCTAGGAGGCGGAAACGGGGCTCCCCTGGATGTGTGCGGGACCCCACGTGCTTCCTCTCGAGTGGAGACGGGTATGTCGGGGAACTTCTTGAGTTGCAGCAAGGGTGTGAAGGACCCTTTGGAAGTTCCAGTGGTTAGACGTGATTAGCCTCGAGAAGCCTCAGCGGAAATGGGCCTCATCTCGCCTGGAGGGCAAAACCTCCTGGATTTTCTCGAGTTGCGGCAGGTACTCTCGACTTACGACGGGGACCTCAGGGACCCGCTCTGGTGGCCTCAGAAAAGGCCAATCCCCATGCGAGTTCCTCGGGGGCCTCTCGGGATACCTCTCCCGTCGATGCCGGGGCCTAAGACCTTGTGTGGAGTCGGGGCCGGAACCTGAGGATTCCTCTCCAGTGCTGACATGGATCTTAGGGTAATTCTGGAGTCTCTCCAGGGGAGTCAGTCCTCGTCTCGAATGCGGGCATGCACTTGCGCTTTCCTCCAGAGCGGTAGCAGCAGTGTCACGCAGTCCGCCGCGTGGATCAAAGGATCTATGGTTTTCCCTCGAGTCTTTCCCACGAGGCTTTCCCACGAGGCTTTCCCACAGGGCTGTCCCACGTGCACACGTGGTGGGAGTCGATCCTCGGCTTGAACGTCAAGGCAGTGCAGGGAAAACAGGTTCCTCTGGAATGGACTGACACATCTGGGGGACTCTTGGAATGGTGGCACGACCCTGGAGTTCCTCTCGCCTTTCCTGTGGAGAGCGCCTCCACTTGAGATGCGACGGGAACGCCGGGAATTCTTTCCCTACGAAACAGGGAAAGGATCCCTCATCTCGAGCTAGGAGGCGGAAACGGGGCTCCCCTGGATGTGTGCGGGACCCCACGTGCTTCCTCTCGAGTGGAGACGGGTATGTCGGGGAACTTCTTGAGTTGCAGCAAGGGTGTGAAGGACCCTTTGGAAGTTCCAGTGGTTAGACGTGATTAGCCTCGAGAAGCCTCAGCGGAAATGGGCCTCATCTCGCCTGGAGGGCAAAACCTCCTGGATTTTCTCGAGTTGTGGCAGGTGCTCTCGACTTACGACGGGGACCTCAGGGACCCGCTCTGGTGGCCTCAGGAAAGGCCAGTCCCCATGAGAGTTCCTCGGGGGCCTCTCGGGATTCCTCTCCCGTCGATGACGGGGCCTAAGACCTTGTGTGGAGTCGGGGCCGGAACCTGAGGATTCCTCTCCAGTGCTGACATGGATCTTGGGGTACTTCTGGAGTCTCCCCAGGGGAGTCAGTCCTCGTCTCGAATGCGGGCATGCACTTGCGCTTTCCTCCAGAGCGGTAGCAGCAGTGTCTCGCTGTCCGCCGCGTGGATCAAAGGATCTATGGTTTTCCCTCGAGTCTTTCCCACGAGGCTTTCCCTCGAGGCTTTCCCACAGGGCTGTCCCACGTGCACACGTGGTGGGAGTCGATCCTCGGCTTGAACGTCAAGGCAGTGCAGGGAAAACAGGTTCCTCTGGAATGGACTGACACATCTGGGGGACTCTTGGAATGGTGGCACGACCCTGGAGTTCCTCTCGCCTTTCCTGTGGAGAGCGCCTCCTCTTGAGATGCGACGGGAACGCCGGGAATTCTTTCCCTAGGAAACAGGGAAAGGATCCCTCATCTCGAGCTAGGAGGCGGAAACGGGGCTCCCCTGGATGTGTGCGGGACCCCACGTGCTTCCTCTCGAGTGGAGACGGGTATGTCGGGGAACTTCTTGAGTTGCAGCAAGGGTGTGAAGGACCCTTTGGAAGTTCCAGTGGTTAGACGTGATTAGACTCGAGAAGCCTCAGCGGAAATGGGCCTCATCTCGCCTGGAGGGCAAAACCTCCTGGATTTTCTCGAGTTGCGGCAGGTGCTCTCGACTTACGACGGGGACCTCAGGGACCCGCTCTGGTGGCCTCAGGAAAGGCCAGTCCCCATGCGAGTTCCTCGGGGGCCTCTCGGGATACCTCTCCCGTCGATGCCGGGGCCTAAGACCTTGTGTGGAGTCGGGGCCGGAACCTGAGGATTCCTCTCCAGTGCTGACATGGATCTTGGGGTACTTCTGGAGTCTCCCCAGGGGAGTCAGTCCTCGTCTCGAATGCGGGCATGCACTTGCGCTTTCCTCCAGAGCGGTAGCAGCAGTGTCACGCAGTCCGCCGCGTGGATCAAAGGATCTATGGTTTTCCCTCGAGTCTTTCCCACGAGGCTTTCCCACGAGGCTTTCCCACAGGCCTGTCCCACGTGCACACGTGGTGGGAGTCGATCCTCGGCTTGAACGTCAAGGCAGTGCAGGGAAAACAGGTTCCTCTGGAATGGACTGACACATCTGGGGGACTCTTGGAATGGTGGCACGACCCTGGAGTTCCTCTCGCCTTTCCTGTGGAGAGCACCTCCTCTTGAGATGCGACGGGAACGCCGGGAATTCTTTCCCTACGAAACAGGGAAAGGATCCCTCATCTCGAGCTAGGAGGCGGAAACGGGGCTCCCCTGGATGTGTGCGGGACCCCACGTGCTTCCTCTCGAGTGGAGACGTGTATGTCGGGGAACTTCTTGAGTTGCAGCAAGGGTGTGAAGGACCCTTTGGAAGTTCCAGTGGTTAGACGTGATTAGCCTCGAGAAGCCTCAGCGGAAATGGGCCTCATCTCGCCTGGAGGGCAAAACCTCCTGGATTTTCTCGAGTTGCGGCAGGTGCTCTCGACTTACGACGGGGACCTCAGGGACCCGCTCTGGTGGCCTCAGGAAAGGCCAGTCCCCATGCGAGTTCCTCGGGGGCCTCTCGGGATTCCTCTCCCGTCGATGCCGGGGCCAAGACCTTGTGTGGAGTCGGGGCCGGAACCTGAGGATTCCTCTCCAGTGCTGACATGGATCATGGGGTACTTCTGGAGTCTCCCCAGGGGAGTCAGTCCTCGTCTCGAATGCGGGCATGCACTTGCGCTTTCCTCCAGAGCGGTAGCAGCAGTGTCACGCAGTCCGCCGCGTGGATCAAAGGATCTATGGTTTTCCCTCGAGTCTTTCCCACGAGGCTTTCCCACGAGGCTTTCCCACAGGGCTGTCCCACGTGCACACGTGGTGGGAGTCGATCCTCGGCTTGAACGTCAAGGCAGTGCAGGGAAAACAGGTTCCTCTGGAATGGACTGACACATCTGGGGGACTCTTGGAATGGTGGCACGACCCTGGAGTTCCTCTCGCCTTTCCTGTGGAGAGCGCCTCCTCTTGAGATGCGACGGGAACGCCGGGAATTCTTTCCCTACGAAACAGGGAAAGGATCCCTCATCTCGAGCTAGGAGGCGGAAACGGGGCTCCCCTGGATGTGTGCGGGACCCCACGTGCTTCCTCTCGAGTGGAGACGGGTATGTCGGGGAACTTCTTGAGTTGCAGCAAGGGTGTGAAGGACCCTTTGGAAGTTCCAGTGGTTAGACGTGATTAGCCTCGAGAAGCCTCAGCGGAAATGGGCCTCATCTCGCCTGGAGGGCAAAACCTCCTGGATTTTCTCGAGTTGCGGCAGGTGCTCTCGACTTACGACGGGGACCTCAGGGACCCGCTCTGGTGGCCTCAGGAAAGGCCAGTCCCCATGCGAGTTCCTCGGGGGCCTCTCGGGATTCCTCTCCCGTCGATGCCGGGGTCTAAGACCTTGTGTGGAGTCGGGGCCGGAACCTGAAGATTCCTCTCCAGTGCTGACATGGATCTTGGGGTACTTCTGGAGTCTCCCCAGGGGAGTCAGTCCTCGTCTCGAATGCGGGCATGCACTTGCGCTTTCCTCCAGAGCGGTAGCAGCAGTGTCACGCAGTCCGCCGCGTGGATCAAAGGATCTATGGTTTCCCTCGAGTCTTTCCCACGAGGCTTTCCCACGAGGCTTTCCCACAGGGCTGTCCCACGTGCACACGTGGTGGGAGTCGATCCTCGGCTTGAACGTCAAGGAAGTGCAGGGAAAACAGGTTCCTCTGGAATGGACTGACACATCTGGGGGACTCTTGGAATGGTGGCACGACCCTGGAGTTCCTCTCGCCTTTCCTGTGGAGAGCGCCTCCTCTTGAGATGCGACGGGAACGCCGGGAATTCTTTCCCTACGAAACAGGGAAAGGATCCCTCATCTCGAGCTAGGAGGCGGAAACGGGGCTCCCCTGGATGTGTGCGGGACTCCACGTGCTTCCTCTCGAGTGGAGACGGGTATGTCGGGGAACTTCTTGAGTTGCAGCAAGGGTGTGAAGGACCCTTTGGAAGTTCCAGTGGTTAGACGTGATTAGCCTCGAGAAGCCTCAGCGGAAATGGGCCTCATCTCGCCTGGAGGGCAAAACCTCCTGGATTTTCTCGAGTTGCGGCAGGTGCTCTCGACTTACGACGGGGACCTCAGGGACCCGCTCTGGTGGCCTCAGTAAAGGCCAGTCCGATGCGAGTTCCTCGGGGGCGTCTCGGGATTCCTCTCCCGTCGATGCCGGGGCCTAAGACCTTGTGTGGAGTCGGGGCCGGAACCTGAGGATTCCTCTCCAGTGCTGACATGGATCTTGGGGTACTTCTGGAGTCTCCCCAGGGGAGTCAGTCCTCGTCTCGAATGCGGGCATGCACTTGCGCTTTCCTCCAGAGCGGTAGCAGCAGTGTCACGCAGTCCGCCGCGTGGATCAAAGGATCTATGGTTTTCCCTCGAGTCTTTACCACGAGGCTTTCCCACGAGGCTTTCCCACAGGGCTGTCCCACGTGCACACGTGGTGGGAGTGGATCCTCGGCTTGAACGTCAAGGCAGTGCAGGGAAAACATGTTCCTCTGGAATGGACTGACACATCTGGGGGACTCTTGGAATGTTGGCACGACCCTGGAGTTCCTCTCGCCTTTCCTGTGGAGAGCGCCTCCTCTTGAGATGCGACGGGAACGCCGGGAATTCTTTCCCTAGGAAACAGGGAAAGGATCCCTCATCTCGAGCTAGGAGGCGGAAACGGGGCTCCCCTGGATGTGTGCGGGACCCCACGTGCTTCCTCTCGAGTGGAGACGGGTATGTCGGGGAACTTCTTGAGTTGCAGCAAGGGTGTGAAGGACCCTTTGGAAGTTCCAGTGGTTAGACGTGATTAGCCTCGAGAAGCCTCAGCGGAAATGGGCCTCATCTCGCCTGGAGGGCAAAACCTCCTGGATTTCCTCGAGTTGCGGCAGGTGCTCTCGATTTACGACGGGGACCTCAGGGACCCGCTCTGGTGGCCTCAGGAAAGGCCAGTCCCCATGCGAGTTACTCGGGGGCCTCTCGGGATTCCTCTCCCGTCGATGCCGGGGCCTAAGACCTTGTGTGGAGTCGGGGCCGGAACCTGAGGATTCCTCTCCAGTGCTGACATGGATCTTGGGGTACTTCTGGAGTCTCCCCAGGGGAGTCAGTCCTCGTCTCGAATGCGGGCATGCACTTGCGCTTTCCTCCAGAGCGGTAGCAGCAGTGTCACGCAGTCCGCCGCGTGGATCAAAGGATCTATGGTTTCCCTCGAGTCTTTCCCACGAGGCTTTCCCACGAGGCTTTCCCACACGGCTGTCCCACGTGCACACGTGGTGGGAGTCGATCCTCGGCTTGAACGTCAAGGAAGTGCAGGGAAAACAGGTTCCTCTGGAATGGACTGACACATCTGGGGGACTCTTGGAATGGTGGCACGACCCTGGAGTTCCTCTCGCCTTTCCTGTGGAGAGCGCCTCCTCTTGAGATGCGACGGGAACGCCGGGAATTCTTTCCCTACGAAACAGGGAAAGGATCCCTCATCTCGAGCTAGGAGGCGTAAACGGGGCTCCCCTGGATGTGTGCGGGACCCCACGTGCTTCCTCTCGAGTGGAGACGGGTATGTCGGGGAACTTCTTGAGTTGCAGCAAGGGTGTGAAGGACCCTTTGGAAGTTCCAGTGGTTAGACGTGATTAGCCTCGAGAAGCCTCAGCGGAAATGGGCCTCATCTCGCCTGGAGGGCAAAACCTCCTGGATTTTCTCGAGTTGCGGCAGGTGCTCTCGACTTACGACGGGGACCTCAGGGACCCGCTCTGGTGGCCTCAGTAAAGGCCAGTCCCATGCGAGTTCCTCGGGGGCCTCTCGGGATTCCTCTCCCGTCGATGCCGGGGCCTAAGACCTTGTGTGGAGTCGGGGCCGGAACCTGAGGATTCCTCTCCAGTGCTGACATGGATCTTGGGGTACTTCTGGAGTCTCCCCAGGGGAGTCAGTCCTCGTCTCGAATGCGGGCATGCACTTGCGCTTTCCTCCAGAGCGGTAGCAGCAGTGTCACGCAGTCCGCCGCCTGGATCAAAGGATCTATGGTTTTCCCTCGAGTCTTTCCCACGAGGCTTTCCCACGAGGCTTTAACACAGGGCTGTCCCACGTGCACACGTGGTGGGAGTGGATCCTCGGCTTGAACGTCAAGGCAGTGCAGGGAAAACATGTTCCTCTGGAATGGACTGACACATCTGGGGGACTCTTGGAATGTTGGCACGACCCTGGAGTTCCTCTCGCCTTTCCTGTGGAGAGCGCCTCCTCTTGAGATGCGACGGGAACGCCGGGAATTCTTTCCCTAGGAAACAGGGAAAGGATCCCTCATCTCGAGCTAGGAGGCGGAAACGGGGCTCCCCTGGATGTGTGCGGGACCCCACGTGCTTCCTCTCGAGTGGAGACGGGTATGTCGGGGAACTTCTTGAGTTGCAGCAAGGGTGTGAAGCACCCTTTGGAAGTTCCAGTGGTTAGACGTGATTAGCCTCGAGAAGCCTCAGCGGAAATGGGCCTCATCTCGCCTGGAGGGCAAAACCTCCTGGATTTCCTCGAGTTGCGGCAGGTGCTCTCGATTTACGACGGGGACCTCAGGGACACGCTCTGGTGGCCTCAGGAAAGGCCAGTCCCCATGCGAGTTCCTCGGGGGCCTCTCGGGATTCCTCTCCCGTCGATGCCGGGGCCTAAGACCTTGTGTGGAGTCGAGGCCGGAACCTGAGGATTCCTCTCCAGTGCTGACATGGATCTTGGGGTACTTCTGGAGTCTCCCCAGGGGAGTCAGTCCTCGTCTCGAATGCGGGCATGCACTTGCGCTTTCCTCCAGAGCGGTAGCAGCAGTGTCACGCAGTCCGCCGCGTGGATCAAAGGATCTATGGTTTCCCTCGAGTCTTTCCCACGAGGCTTTCCCACGAGGCTTTCCCACAGGGCTGTCCCACGTGTACACGTAGTGGGAGTCGATCCTCGGCTTGAACGTCAAGGAAGTGCAGGGAAAACAGGTTCCTCTGGAATGGACTGACACATCTGGGGGACTCTTGGAATGGTGGCACGACCCTGGAGTTCCTCTCGCCTTTCCTGTGAAGAGCGCCTCCTCTTGAGATGCGACGGGAACGCCGGGAATTCTTTCCCTACGAAACAGGGAAAGGATCCCTCATCTCGAGCTAGGAGGCGTAAACGGGGCTCCCCTGGATGTGTGAGGGACCCCACGTGCTTCCTCTCGAGTGGAGACGGGTATGTCGGGGAACTTCTTGAGTTGCAGCAAGGGTGTGAAGGACCCTTTGGAAGTTCCAGTGGTTAGACGTGATTAGCCTCGAGAAGCCTCAGCGGAAATGGGCCTCATCTCGCCTGGAGGGCAAAACCTCCTGGATTTTCTCGAGTTGCGGCAGGTGCTCTCGACTTACGACGGGGACCTCAGGGACCCGCTCTGGTGGCCTCAGTAAAGGCCAGTCCCATGCGAGTTCCTCGGGGGCCTCTCGGGATTCCTCTCCCGTCGATGCCGGGGCCTAAGACCTTGTGTGGAGTCGGGGCCGGAACCTGAGGATTCCTCTCCAGTGCTGACATGGATCTTGGGGTACTTCTGGAGTCTCCCCAGGGGAGTCAGTCCTCGTCTCGAATGCGGGCATGCACTTGCGCTTTCCTCCAGAGCGGTAGCAGCAGTGTCACGCAGTCCGCCGCGTGGATCAAAGGATCTATGGTTTTCCCTCGAGTCTTTCCCACGAGGCTTTCCCACGAGGCTTTAACACAGGGCTGTCCCACGTGCACACGTGGTGGGAGTGGATCCTCGGCTTGAACGTCAAGGCAGTGCAGGAAAACAGGTTCCTCTGGAATGGACTGACACATCTGGGGGACTCTTGGAATGTTGGCACGACCCTGGAGTTCCTCTCGCCTTTCCTGTGGAGAGCGCCTCCTCTTGAGATGCGACGGGAACGCCGGGAATTCTTTCCCTAGGAAACAGGGAAAGGATCCCTCATCTCGAGCTAGGAGGCGGAAACGGGGCTCCCCTGGATGTGTGCGGGACCCCACGTGCTTCCTCTCGAGTGGAGACGGGTATGTCGGGGAACTTCTTGAGTTGCAGCAAGGGTGTGAAGGACCCTTTGGAAGTTCCAGTGGTTAGACGTGATTAGCCTCGAGAAGCCTCAGCGGAAATGGGCCTCATCTCGCCTGGAGGGCAAAACCTCCTGGATTTTCTCGAGTTGCGGCAGGTGCTCTCGACTTACGACGGGGACCTCAGGGACCCGCTCTGGTGGCCTCAGGAAAGGCCAGTCCCCATGCGAGTTCCTCGGGGGCCTCTCGGGATTCCTCTCCCGTCGATGCCGGGGCCTAAGACCTTGTGTGGAGTCGGGGCCGGAACCTGAGGATTCCTCTCCAGTGCTGACATGGATCCTGGGGTACTTCTGGAGTCTCCCCAGGGGAGTCAGTCCTCGTCTCGAATGCGGGCATGCACTTGCGCTTTCCTCCAGAGCGGTAGCAGCAGTGTCACGCAGTCCGCCGCGTGGATCAAAGGATCTATGGTTTTCCCTCGAGTCTTTCCCACGAGGCTTTCCCACGAGGCTTTCCCACAGGGCTGTCCCACGTGCACACGTGGTGGGAGTGGATCCTCGGCTTGAACGTCAAGGCAGTGCAGGGAAAACAGGTTCCTCTGGAATGGACTGACACATCTGGGGGACTCTTGGAATGTTGGCACGACCCTGGAGTTCCTCTCGCCTTTCCTGTGGAGAGCGCCTCCTCTTGAGATGCGACGGGAACGCCGGGAATTCTTTCCCTAGGAAACAGGGAAAGGATCCCTCATCTCGAGCTAGGAGGCGGAAACGGGTCTCCCCTGGATGTGTGCGGGACCCCACGTGCTTCCTCTCGAGTGGAGACGGGTATGTCGGGGAACTTCTTGAGTTGCAGCAAGGGTGTGAAGGACCCTTTGGAAGTTCCAGTGGTTAGACGTGATTAGCCTCGAGAAGCCTCAGCGGAAATGGGCCTCATCTCGCCTGGAGGGCAAAACCTCCTGGATTTTCTCGAGTTGCGGCAGGTGCTCTCGACTTACGACGGGGACCTCAGGGACCCGCTCTGGTGGCCTCAGGAAAGGCCAGTCCCCATGCGAGTTCCTCGGGGGCCTCTCGGGATTCCTCTCCCGTCGATGCCGGGGCCTAAGACCTTGTGTGGAGTCGGGGCCGGAACCTGAGGATTCCTCTCCAGTGCTGACATGGATCTTGGGGTACTTCTGGAGTCTCCCCAGGGGAGTCAGTCCTCGTCTCGAATGCGGGCATGCACTTGCGCTTTCCTCCAGAGCGGTAGCAGCAGTGTCACGCAGTCCGCCGCGTGGATCAAAGGATCTATGGTTTTCCCTCGAGTCTTTCCCACGAGGCTTTCCCACGAGGCTTTCCCACAGGGCTGTCCCACGTGCACACGTGGTGGGAGTGGATCCTCGGCTTGAACGTCAAGGCAGTGCAGGGAAAACAGGTTCCTCTGGAATGGACTGACACATCTGGGGGACTCTTGGAATGGTGGCACGACCCTGGAGTTCCTCTCGCCTTTCCTGTGGAGAGCGCCTCCTCTTGAGATGCGACGGGAACGCCGGGAATTCTTTCCCTACGAAACAGGGAAAGGATCCCTCATCTCGAGCTAGGAGGCGGAAACGGGGCTCCCCTGGCTGTGTGCGGGACCCCACGTGCTTCCTCTCGAGTGGAGACGGGTATGTCGGGGAACTTCTTGAGTTGCAGCAAGGGTGTGAAGGACCCTTCGGAAGTTCCAGTGGTTAGACGTGATTAGCCTCGAGAAGCCTCAGCGGAAATGGGCCTCATCTCGCCTGGAGGGCAAAACCTCCTGGATTTTCTCGAGTTGCGGCAGGTGCTCTCGACTTACGACGGGGACCTCAGGGACCCGCTCTGGTGGCCTCAGGAAAGGCCAGTCCCATGCGAGTTCCTCGGGGGCGTCTCGGGATTCCTCTCCCGTCGATGCCGGGGCCTAAGACCTTGTGTGGACTCGGGGACGGAACCTGAGGATTCCTCTCCAGTGGTGACATGGATCTTGGGGTACTTCTGGAGTCTCCCCAGGGGAGTCAGTCCTCGTCTCGAATGCGGGCATGCACTTGCGCTTTCCTCCAGAGCGGTAGCAGCAGTGTCACGCAGTCCGCCGCGTGGATCAAAGGATCTATGGTTTTCCCTCGAGTCTTTCCCACGAGGCTTTCCCACGAGGCTTTCCCACAGGGCTGTCCCAAGTGCACACGTGGTGGGAGTCGATCCTCGGCTTGAACGTCAAGGCAGTGCAGGGAAAACAGGTTCCTCTGGAATGGACTGACACATCTGGGGGACTCTTGGAATGGTGGCACGACCCTGGAGTTCCTCTCGCCTTTCCTGTGGAGAGCGCCTCCTCTTGAGATGCGACGGGAACGCCGGGAATTCTTTCCCTACGAAACAGGGAAAGGATCCCTCATCTCGAGCTAGGAGGCGGAAACGGGGCTCCCCTGGATGTGTGCGGGACCCCACGTGCTTCCTCTCGAGTGGAGACGGGTATGTCGGGGAACTTCTTGAGTTGCAGCAAGGGTGTGAAGGACCCTTTGGAAGTTCCAGTGGTTAGACGTGATTACCCTCGAGAAGCCTCAGCGGAAATGGGCCTCATCTCGCCTGGAGGGCAAAACCTCCTGGATTTTCTCGAGTTGCGGCAGGTGCTCTCGACTTACGACGGGGACCTCAGGGACCCGCTCTGGTGGCCTCAGTAAAGGCCAGTCCCATGCGAGTTCCTCGGGGGCGTCTCGGGATTCCTCTCCCGTCGATGCCGGGGCCTAAGACCTTGTGTGGAGTCGGGGCCGGAACCTGAGGATTCCTCTCCAGTGCTGACATGGATCTTGGGGTACTTCTGGAGTCTCCCCAGGGGAGTCAGTCCTCGTCTCGAATGCGGGCATGCACTTGCGCTTTCCTCCAGAGCGGTAGCAGCAGTGTCACGCAGTCCGCCGCGTGGATCAAAGGATCTATGGTTTTCCCTCGAGTCTTTACCACGAGGCTTTCCCACGAGGCTTTAACACAGGGCTGTCCCACGTGCACACGTGGTGGGAGTGGATCCTCGGCTTGAACGTCAAGGCAGTGCAGGGAAAACATGTTCCTCTGGAATGGACTGACACATCTGGGGGACTCTTGGAATGTTGGCACGACCCTGGAGTTCCTCTCGCCTTTCCTGTGGAGAGCGCCTCCTCTTGAGATGCGACGGGAACGCCGGGAATTCTTTCCCTAGGAAACAGGGAAAGGATCCCTCATCTCGAGCTAGGAGGCGGAAACGGGGCTCCCCTGGATGTGTGTGGGACCCCACGTGCTTCCTCTCGAGTGGAGACGGGTATGTCGGGGAACTTCTTGAGTTGCAGCAAGGGTGTGAAGCACCCTTTGGAAGTTCCAGTGGTTAGACGTGATTAGCCTCGAGAAGCCTCAGCGGAAATGGGCCTCATCTCGCCTGGAGGGCAAAACCTCCTGGATTTCCTCGAGTTGCGGCAGGTGCTCTCGATTTACGACGGGGACCTCAGGGACCCGCTCTGGTGGCCTCAGGAAAGGCCAGTCCCCATGCGAGTTCCTCGGGGGCCTCTCGGGATTCCTCTCCCGTCGATGCCGGGGCCTAAGACCTTGTGTGGAGTCGGGGCCGGAACCTGAGGATTCCTCTCCAGTGCTGACATGGATCTTGGGGTACTTCTGGAGTCTCCCCAGGGGAGTCAGTCCTCGTCTCGAATGCGGGCATGCACTTGCGCTTTCCTCCAGAGCGGTAGCAGCAGTGTCACGCAGTCCGCCGCGTGGATCAAAGGATCTATGGTTTCCCTCGAGTCTTTCCCACGAGGCTTTCCCACGAGGCTTTCCCACAGGGCTGTCCCACGTGCACACGTGGTGGGAGTCGATCCTCGGCTTGAACGTCAAGGAAGTGCAGGGAAAACAGGTTCCTCTGGAATGGACTGACACATCTGGGGGACTCTTGGAATGGTGGCACGACCCTGGAGTTCCTCTCGCCTTTCCTGTGGAGAGCGCCTCCTCTTGAGATGCGACGGGAACGCCGGGAATTCTTTCCCTACGAAACAGGGAAAGGATCCCTCATCTCGAGCTAGGAGGCGGAAACGGGGCTCCCCTGGATGTGTGAGGGACCCCACGTGCTTCCTCTCGAGTGGAGACGGGTATGTCGGGGAACTTCTTGAGTTGCAGCAAGGGTGTGAAGGACCCTTTGGAAGTTCCAGTGGTTAGACGTGATTAGCCTCGAGAAGCCTCAGCGGAAATGGGCCTCATCTCGCCTGGAGGGCAAAACCTCCTGGATTTTCTCGAGTTGCGGCAGGTGCTCTCGACTTACGACGGGGACCTCAGGGACCCGCTCTGGTGGCCTCAGTAAAGGCCAGTCCCATGCGAGTTCCTCGGGGGCCTCTCGGGATTCCTCTCCCGTCGATGCCGGGGCCTAAGACCTTGTGTGGAGTCGAGCCCGGAACCGGAGGATTCCTCTCCAGTGCTGACATGGATCTTGGGGTACTTCTGGAGTCTCCCCAGGGGAGTCAGTCCTCGTCTCGAATGCGGGCATGCACTTGCGCTTTCCTCCAGAGCGGTAGCAGCAGTGTCACGCAGTCCGCCGCGTGGATCAAAGGATCTATGGTTTTCCCTCGAGTCTTTCCCACGAGGCTTTCCCACGAGGCTTTCCCACAGGGCTGTCCCACGTGCACACGTGGTGGGAGTCGATCCTCGGCTTGAACGTCAAGGCAGTGCAGGGAAAACAGGTTCCTCTGGAATGGACTGACACATCTGGGGAACTCTTGGAATGGTGGCACGACCCTGGAGTTCCTCTCGCCTTTCCTGTGGAGAGCGCCTCCTCTTGAGATGCGACGGGAACGCCGGGAATTCTTTCCCTACGAAACAGGGAAAGGATCCCTCATCTCGAGCTAGGAGGCGGAAACGGGGCTCCCCTGGATGTGTGCGGGACCCCACGTGCTTCCTCTCGAGTGGAGACGGGTATGTCGGGGAACTTCTTGAGTTGCAGCAAGGGTGTGAAGCACCCTTTGGAAGTTCCAGTGGTTAGACGTGATTAGCCTCGAGAAGCCTCAGCGGAAATGGGCCTCATCTCGCCTGGAGGGCAAAACCTCCTGGATTTTCTCGAGTTGTGGCAGGTGCTCTCGATTTACGACGGGGACCTCAGGGACCCGCTCTGGTGGCCTCAGGAAAGGCCAGTCCCCATGCGAGTTCCTCGGGGGCCTCTCGGGATTCCTCTCCCGTCGATGCCGGGGCCTAAGACCTTGTGTGGAGTCGGGGCCGGAACCTGAGGATTCCTCTCCAGTGCTGACATGGATCTTGGCGTACTCCTGGAGTCTCCCCAGGGGAGTCAGTCCTCGTCTCGAATGCGGGCATGCACTTGCGCTTTCCTCCAGAGCGGTAGCAGCAGTGTCACGCAGTCCGCCGCGTGGATCAAAGGATCTATGGTTTTCCCTCGAGTCTTTCCCACGAGGCTTTCCCACGAGGCTTTCCCACAGGGCTGTCCCACGTGCACACGTGCTGGGAGTCGATCCTCGGCTTGAACGTCAAGGAAGTGCAGGGAAAACAGGTTCCTCTGGAATGGACTGACACATCTGGGGGACTCTTGGAATGGTGGCACGACCCTGGAGTTCCTCTCGCCTTTCCGGTGGAGAGCGCCTCCTCTTGAGATGCGACGGGAACGCCGGGAATTCTTTCCCTACGAAACAGGGAAAGGATCCCTCATTTCGAGCTAGGAGGCGGAAACGGGGCTCCCCTGGATGTGTGCGGGACCCCACGTGCTTCCTCTCGAGTGGAGACGGGTATGTCGGGGAACTTCTTGAGTTGCAGCAAGGGTGTGAAGGACCCTTTGGAAGTTCCAGTGGTTAGACGTGATTAGCCTCGAGAAGCCTCAGCGGAAATGGGCCTCATCTCGCCTGGAGGGCAAAACCTCCTGGATTTTCTCGAGTTGCGGCAGGTGCTCTCGACTTACGACGGGGACCTCAGGGACCCGCTCTGGTGGCCTCAGGAAAGGCCAGTCCCATGCGAGTTCCTCGGGGGCGTCTCGGGATTCCTCTCCCGTCGATGCCGGGGCCTAAGACCTTGTGTGGACTCGGGGACGGAACCTGAGGATTCCTCTCCAGTGCTGACATGGATCTTGGGGTACTTCTGGAGTCTCCCCAGGGGAGTCAGTCCTCGTCTCGAATGCGGGCATGCACTTGCGCTTTCCTCCAGAGCGGTAGCAGCAGTGTCACGCAGTCCGCCGCGTGGATCAAAGGATCTATGGTTTTCCCTCGAGTATTTCCCACGAGGCTTTCCCACGAGGCTTTCCCACAGGGCTGTCCCACGTGCACACGTGGTGGGAGTGGATCCTCGGCTTGAACGTCAAGGCAGTGCAGGGAAAACAGGTTCCTCTGGAATGGACTGACACATCTGGGGGACTCTTGGAATGGTGGCACGACCCTGGAGTTCCTCTCGCCTTTACTGTGGAGAGCGCCTCCTCTTGAGATGCGACGGGAACGCCGGGAATTCTTTCCCTACGAAACAGGGAAAGGATCCCTCATCTCGAGCTAGGAGGCGGAAACGGGTCTCCCCTGGATGTGTGCTGGACCCCACGTGCTTCCTCTCGAGTGGAGACGGGTATGTCGGGGAACTTCTTGAGTTGCAGCAAGGGTGTGAAGCACCCTTTGGAAGTTCCAGTGGTTAGACGTGATTAGCCTCGAGAAGCCTCAGCGGAAATGGGCCTCATCTCGCATGGAGGGCAAAACCTCCTGGATTTCCTCGAGTTGCGGCAGGTGCTCTCGATTTACGACGGGGACCTCAGGGACCCGCTCTGGTGGCCTCAGGAAAGGCCAGTCCCCATGCGAGTTCCTCGGGGGCCTCTCGGGATTCCTCTCCCGTCGATGCCGGGTCCTAAGACCTTGTGTGGAGTCGGGGACGGAACCTGAGGATTCCTCTCCAGTGCTGACATGGATCTTGGGGTACTTCTGGAGTCTCCCCAGGGGAGTCAGTCCTCGTCTCGAATGCGGGCATGCACTTGCGCTTTCCTCCAGAGCGGTAGCAGCAGTGTCACGCAGTCCGCCGCGTGGATCAAAGGATCTATGGTTTTCCCTCGAGTCTTTCCCACGAGGCTTTCCCACGAGGCTTTCCCACAGGGCTGTCCCACGTGCACACGTGGTGGGAGTCGATCCTCGGCTTGAACGTCAAGGCAGTGCAGGGAAAACAGGTTCCTCTGGAATGGACTGACACATCTGGGGGACTCTTGGAATGGTGGCACGACCCTGGAGTTCCTCTCGCCTTTCCTGTGGAGAGCGCCTCCTCTTGAGATGCGACGGGAACGCCGGGAATTCTTTCCCTACGAAACAGGGAAAGGATCCCTCATCTCGAGCTAGGAGGCGGAAACGGGGCTCCCCTGGATGTGTGCGGAACCCCACGTGCTTCCTCTCGAGTGGAGACGGGTATGTCGGGCAACTTCTTGAGTTGCAGCAAGGGTGTGAAGGACCCTTTGGAAGTTCCAGTGGTTAGACGTGATTAGCCTCGAGAAGCCTCAGCGGAAATGGGCCTCATCTCGCCTGGAGGGCAAAACCTCCTGAATTTTCTCGAGTTGCGGCAGGTGCTCTCGACTTACGACGGGGACCTCAGGGACCCGCTCTGGTGGCCTCAGGAAAGGCCAGTCCCATGCGAGTTCCTCGGGGGCGTCTCGGGATTCCTCTCCCGTCGATGCCGGGGCCTAAGACCTTGTGTGGAGTCGGGGCCGGAACCTGAGGATTCCTCTCCAGTGCTGACATGGATCTTCGGGTAATTCTGGAGTCTCCCCAGGGGAGTCAGTCCTCGTCTCGAATGCGGGCATGCACTTGCGCTTTCCTCCAGAGCGGTAGCAGCAGTGTCACGCAGTCCGCCGCGTGGATCAAAGGATCTATGGTTTTCCCTCGAGTCTTTCCCACGAGGATTTCCCACGAGGCTTTCCCACAGGGCTGTCCCACGTGCACACGTGGTGGGAGTCGATCCTCGGCTTGAACGTCAAGGCAGTGCAGGGAAAACAGGTTCCTCTGGAATGGACTGACACATCTGGGGGACTCTTGGAATTGTGGCACGACCCTGGAGTTCCTCTCGCCTTTCCTGTGGAGACCGCCTCCTCTGGAGATGCGACGGGAACGCCGGGAATTCTTTCCCTACGAAACAGGGAAAGGATCCCTCATCTCGAGCAAGGAGGCGGAAACGTGGCTCCCCTGGATGTGTGAGGAACCCCACGTGCTTCCTCTCGAGTGGAGACAGGTATGTCGGGGAACTTCTTGAGTTGCAGCAAGGGTGTGAAGCACCCTTTGGAAGTTCCAGTGGTTAGACGTGATTAGCCTCGAGAAGCCTCAGCGGAAATGGGCCTCATCTCGCCTGGAGGGCAAAACCTCCTGGATTTTCTCGAGTTGCGGCAGGTGCTCTCGACTTACGACGGGGACCTCAGGGACCCTCTCTGGTGGCCTCAGGAAAGGCCAGTCCCCATGCGAGTTCCTCGGGGGCCTCTCGGGATTCCTCTCCCGTCGATGCCGGGGCCTAAGACCTGGTGTGGAGTCGGGGCCGGAACCTGAGGATTCCTCTCCAGTGCTGACATGGATCTTGGGGTACTTCTGGAGTCTCCCCAGGGGAGTCAGTCCTCGTCTCGAATGCGGGCATGCACTTGCGCTTTCCTCCAGAGCGGTAGCAGCAGTGTCACGCAGTCCGCCGCATGGATCAAAGGATCTATGGTTTTCCCTCGAGTCTTTCCCACGAGGCTTTCCCACGAGGCTTTCCCACAGGGCTGTCCCACTTGCACACGTGGTGGGAGTCGATCCTCGGCTTGAACGTCAAGGCAGTGCAGGGAAAACAGGTTCCTCTGGAATGGAATGACACATCTGGGGGACTCTTGGAATGGTGGCACGACCCTGGAGTTCCTCTCGCCTTTCCTGTGGAGAGCGCCTCCTCTTGAGATGCGACGGGAACGCCGGGAATTCTTTCCCTACGAAACAGGGAAAGGATCCCTCATCTCGAGCTAGGAGGCGGAAACGGGGCTCCCTTGGATGTGTGCGGGACCCCACGTGCTTCCTCTCGAGTGGAGACGTGTATGTCGGGGAACTTCTTGAGTTGCAGCAAGGGTGTGAAGGACCCTTTGGAAGTTCCAGTGGTTAGACGTGATTAGCCTCGAGAAGCCTCAGCGGAAATGGGCCTCATCTCGCCTGGAGGGCAAAACCTCCTGGATTTTCTGGAGTTGCGGCAGGTGCTCTCGACTTACGACGGGGACCTCAGGGACCCGCTCTGGTGGCCTCAGGAAAGGCCAGTCCCCATGCGAGTTCCTCGGGGGCCTCTCGGGATTCCTCTCCCGTCGATGCCGGGGCCTAAGACCTTGTGTGGAGTCGGGGCCGGAACCTGAGGATTCCTCTCCAGTGCTGACATGGATCTTGGGGTACTTCTGGAGTCTCCCCAGGGGAGTCAGTCCTCGTCTCGAATGCGGGCATGCACTTGCGCTTTCCTCCAGAGCGGTAGCAGCAGTGTCACGCAGTCCGCCGCGTGGATCAAAGGATCTATGGTTTTCCCTCGAGTCTTTCCCACGAGGCTTTCCCACGAGGCTTTCCCACAGGGCTGTCCCACGTGCACACGTGGTGGGAGTCGATCCTCGGCTTGAACGTCAAGGCAGTGCAGGGAAAACCGGTTCCTCTGGAATGGACTGACACATCTGGGGGACTCTTGGAATTCTGGCACGACCCTGGAGTTCCTCTTGCCTTTCCTGTGGAGAGCGCCTCCTCTTGAGATGCGACGGGAATGCCGGGAATTCTTTCCCTACGAAACAGGGAAAGGATCCCTCATCTCGAGCTAGGAGGCGGAAACGGGTCTCCCCTGGATGTGTGCGGGACCCCATGTGCTTCCTCTCGAGTGGAGATGGGTATGTCGGGGAACTTCTTGAGATGCAGCAAGGGTGTGAAGGACCCTTTGGAAGTTCCAGTGGTTAGACGTGATTAGCCTCGAGAATCCTCAGCGGAAATGGGCCTCATCTCGCCTGGAGGGGAAAACCTCCTGGATTTTCTCGAGTTGCGGCAGGTGCTCTCGACTTACGACGGGGACCTCAGGGACCCGCTCTGGTGGCCTCAGGAAAGGCCAGTCCCCAGGCGAGTTCCTCGGGGGCCTCTCGGGATTCCTCTCCCGTCCATGCCGGGGCCTAAGACCTTGTGTGGAGTCGGGGCCGGAACCTGAGGATTCCTCTCCAGTGCTGACATGGATCTTGGGGTACTTCTGGAGTCTCCCCAGGGGAGTCAGTCCTCGTCTCGAATGCGGGCATGCACTTGCGCTTTCCTCCAGAGCGGTAGCAGCAGTGTCACGCAGTCCGCCACGTGGATCAAAGGATCTATGGTTTTCCCTCGAGTCTTTCCCACGAGGCTTTCCCACGAGGCTTTCCCACAGGGCTGTCCCACGTGCACACGTGGTGGGAGTCGATCCTCGGCTTGAACGTCAAGGCAGTGCAGGGAAAACAGGTTCCTCTGGAATGGACTGACACATCTGGGGGTCTCTTGGAATGGTGCCACGACCCTGGAGTTCCTCTCGCCTTTCCTGTGGAGAGCGCCTCCTCTTGAGATGCGACGGGAACCCCGGGAATTCTTTCCCTACGAAACAGGGAAAGGATCCCTCATCTCGAGCTAGGAGGCGGAAACGGGGCTCCCCTGGATGTGTGTGGGACCCCACGTGCTTCCTCTCGAGTGGAGACGGGTATGTCGGGGAACTTCTTGAGATGCAGCAAGGGTGTGAAGGACCCTTTGGATGTTCCAGTGGTTAGACGTGATTAGCCTCGAGAAGCCTCAGCGGAAATGGGCCTCATCTCGCCTGGAGGGCAAAACCTCCTGGATTTTCTCGAGTTGCGGCAGGTGCTCTCGACTTACGACGGGGACCTCAGGGACCCGCTCTGGTGGCCTCAGGAAAGGCCAGTCCCCATGCGAGTTCCTCGGGGGCCTCTCGGGATTCCTCTCCCGTCGATGCCGGGGCCTAAGACCTTGTGTGGAGTCGGGGCCGGAACCTGAGGATTCCTCTCCAGTGCTGACATGGATCTTGGGGTAATTCTGGAGTCTCCCCAGGGGAGTCAGTCCTCGTCTCGAATGCGGGCATGCACTTGCGCTTTGCTCCAGAGCGGTAGCAGCAGTGTCACGCAGTCCGCCGCGTGGATCAAAGGATCTATGGTTTTCCCTCGAGTCTTTCCCATGAGGCTTTCCCACGTGGCTTTCCCACAGGGCTGTCCCACGTGCACACGTGGTGGGAGTCGATCCTCGGCTTGAACGTCAAGGCAGTGCAGGGAAAACAGGTTCCTCTGGAATGGACTGACACATCTGGGGGTCTCTTGGAATGGTGCCACGACCCTGGAGTTCCTCTCCCCTTTCCTGTGGAGAGCGCGTCCTCTTGAGATGCGATGGGAACGCCGGGAATTCTTTCCCTACTAAACAGGGAAAGGATCACTCATCTCGAGCTAGGAGGCGGAAACGGGGCTCCCCTGGATGTGTGCGGGACCCCACGTGCTTCCTCTCGAGTGGATACGGGTATGTCGCGGAACTGCTTGAGTTGCAGCAAGGGTGTGAAGGACCCTTTGGAAGTTCCAGTGGTTAGACGTGATTAGCCTCGAGTTGCCTCAGCGGAAATGGGCCTCATCTCGCCTGGAGGGCAAAACCTCCTGGATTTTCTCGAGTTGCGGTAGGTGCTCTCGACTTACGATGGGGACCTCAGGGACCCGCTCTGGTGGCCTCAGGAAAGGCCAGTCCCCATGCGAGTTCCTCGGGGGCCTCTCGGCATTCCTCTCCCGTCGATGCCGGGGCCTAAGACCTTGTGTGGGTCGGGGCCGGATCCTGAGGATTCCTCTCCAGTGCTGACATGGATCTTGGGGTACTTCTGGAGTCTCCCCAGGGGAGTCAGTCCTCGTCTCGAATTCGGGCATGCACTTGCGCTTTCCTCAGAGCGGTAGCAGCAGTGTCACGCAGTCCGCCACGTGGATCAAAGGATCTATGGTTTTCCCTCGAGTCTTTCCCAGGAGGCTTTCCCACAGGGCTGTCCCACGTGCACACGTGGTGGGAGTCGATCCTCGGCTTGAACGTCAAGGCAGTGCAGGGAAAACAGGTTCCTCTGGAATGGACTGACACATCTGGGGGACTCTTGGAATGGTGGCACGACCCTGGAGTTCCTCTCGCCTTTCCTGTGGAGAGCGCCTCCTCTTGAGATGCGACGGGAACGCCGGGAATTCTTTCCCTACGAAACAGGGAAAGGATCCCTCATCTCGAGCTAGGAGGCGGAAACGGGGCTCCCCTGGATGTGTGCGGGACCCCACGTGCTTCCTCTCGAGTGGAGACGGGTATGTCGGGGAACTTCTTGAGATGCAGCAAGGGTGTGAAGTACCCTTTGGAAGTTCCAGTGGTTAGACGTGATTAGCCTCGAGAAGCCTCAGCGGAAATGGGCCTCATCTCGCCTGGAGGGCAAAACCTCCTGGATTTTCTCGAGTTGCGGCAGGTGCTCTCGACTTACGACGGGGACCTCAGGGATCCGCTCTGGTGGCCTCAGGAAAGGCCAGTCCCCATGCGAGTTCCTCGGGGGCCTCTCGGGATTACTCTCCCGTCGATGCCGGGGCCTAAGACCTTGTTTGGAGTCGGGGCCGGAACCTGAGGATTCCTCTCCAGTGCTGACATGGATCTTCGGGTAATTCTGGAGTCTCCCCAGGGGAGTCAGTCCTCGTCTCGAATGCGGGCATGCACTTGCGCTTTCCTCCAGAGCGGTAGCAGCAGTGTCACGCAGTCCGCCGCGTGGATCAAAGGATCTATGGTTTTCCCTCGAGTCTTTCCCACGAGGCTTTCCCACGAGGCTTTCCCACAGGGCTGTCCCACGTGCACACGTGGTGGGAGTGGATCCTCGGCTTGAACGTCAAAGCAGTGCAGGGAAAACAGGTTCCTCTGGAATGGACTGACACATCTGGGGGACTCTTGGAATGGTGGCACGACCCTGGAGTTCCTCTCGCCTTTCCTGTGGAGAGCGCCTCCTCTTGAGATGCGACGGGAACGCCAGGAATTCTTTCCCTACGAAAAAGGGAAAGGATCCCTCATCTCGAGCTAGGAGGCGGAAACGGGGCTCCCCTGGATGTGTGCGGGACCCCACGTGCTTCCTCTCGAGTGGAGACGGGTATGTCGGGGAACTTCTTGAGTTGCAGCAAGGGTGTGAAGGACCCTTTGGAAGTTCCAGTGGTTAGACGTGATTAGCCTCAAGAAGCCTCAGCGGAAATGGGCCTCATCTCGCCTGGAGGGCAAAACCTCCTGGATTTTCTCGAGTTGCGGCAGGTGCTCTCGACTTACGACGGGGACCTCAGGGACCCGGTCTGGTGGCCTCAGGAAAGGCCAGTCCCCATGCGAGTTCCTCGGGGGCCTCTCGGGATTCCTCTCCCGTCGATGCCGGGGCCTAAGACCTTGTGTGGAGTCGGGGCCGGAACCTGAGGATTCCTCTCCAGTGCTGACATGGATCTTGGGGTACTTCTGGAGTCTCCCCAGGGGAGTCAGTCCTCGTCTCGAATGCGGGCATGCACTTGCGCTTTCCTCAGAGCGGTAGCAGCAGTGTCACGCAGTCCGCCGCGTGGATCAAAGGATCTATGGTTTTCCCTCGAGTCTTTCCCACGAGGCTTTCCCACAGGGCTGTCCCACGTGCACACGTGGTGGGAGTCGATCCTCGGCTTGAACGTCAAGGCAGTGCAGGGAAAACAGGTTCCTCTGGAATGGACTGACACATCTGGGGGACTCTTGGAATGGTGGCACGACCCTGGAGTTCCTCTCGCCTTTCCTGTGGAGAGCGCCTCCTCTTGAGATGCGACGGGAACGCCGGGAATTCTTTCCCTACGAAACAGGGAAAGGATCCCTCATCTCGAGCTAGGAGGCGGAAACGGGGCTCCCCTGGATGTGTGCGGGACCCCACGTGCTTCCTCTCGAGTGGAGACGGGTATGTCGGGGAACTTCTTGAGATGCAGCAAGGGTGTGAAGTACCCTTTGGAAGTTCCAGTGGTTAGACGTGATTAGCCTCGAGAAGCCTCAGCGGAAATGGGCCTCATCTCGCCTGGAGGGCAAAACCTCCTGGATTTTCTCGAGTTGCGGCAGGTGCTCTCGACTTACGACGGGGACCTCAGGGATCCGCTCTGGTGGCCTCAGGAAAGGCCAGTCCCCATGCGAGTTCCTCGGGGGCCTCTCGGGATTCCTCTCCCGTCGATGCCGGGGCCTAAGACCTTGTGTGGAGTCGGGGCCGGAACCTGAGGATTCCTCTCCAGTGCTGACATGGATCTTCGGGTAATTCTGGAGTCTCCCCAGGGGAGTCAGTCCTCGTCTCGAATGCGGGCATGCACTTGCGCTTTCCTCCAGAGCGGTAGCAGCAGTGTCACGCAGTCCGCCGCGTGGATCAAAGGATCTATGGTTTTCCCTCGAGTCTTTCCCACGAGGCTTTCCCACGAGGCTTTCCCACAGGGCTGTCCCACGTGCACACGTGGTGGGAGTGGATCCTCGGCTTGAACGTCAAGGCAGTGCAGGGAAAACAGGTTCCTCTGGAATGGACTGACACATCTGGGGGACTCTTGGAATGGTGGCACGACCCTGGAGTTCCTCTCGCCTTTCCTGTGGAGAGCGCCTCCTCTTGAGATGCGACGGGAACGCCGGGAATTCTTTCCCTACGAAACAGGGAAAGGATCCCTCATCTCGAGCTAGGAGGCGGAAACGGGGCTCCCCTGGATGTGTGCGGGACCCCACGTGCTTCCTCTCGAGTGGAGACGGGTATGTCGGGGAACTTCTTGAGATGCACCAAGGGTGTGAAGGACCCTTTGGAAGTTCCATTGGTTAGACGTGATTAGCCTCGAGAAGCCTCAGCGGAAATGGGCCTCATCTCGCCTGGAGGGCAAAACCTCCTGGATTTTCTCGAGTTGCGGCAGGTGCTCTCGACTTACGACGGGGACCTCAGGGACCCGGTCTGGTGGCCTCAGGAAAGGCCAGTCCCCATGCGAGTTCCTCGGGGGCCTCTCGGGATTCCTCTCCCGTCGATGCCGGGGCCTAAGACCTTGTGTGGAGTCGGGGCCGGAACCTGAGGATTCCTCTCCAGTGCTGACATGGATCTTGGGGTACTTCTGGAGTCTCCCCAGGGGAGTCAGTCCTTGTCTCGAATGCGGGCATGCACTTGCGCTTTCCTCCAGAGCGGTAGCAGCAGTGTCACGCAGTCCGCCGCGTGGATCAAAGGATCTATGGTTTCCCCTCGAGTCTTTCCCACGAGGCTTTCCCACGAGGCTTTCCCACAGGGCTGTCCCACGTGCACACGTGGTGGGAGTCGATCCTCGGCTTGAACGTCAAGGCAGTGCAGGGAAAACAGGTTCCTCTGGAATGAACTGACACATCTGGGGGACTCTTGGAATGGTGGCACGACTCTGGAGTTCCTCTCGCCTTTCCTGTGGAGAGCGCCTCCTCTTGAGATGTGACGGGAACGCCGGGAATTCTTTCCCTACGAAACAGGGAAAGGATCCCTCATCTCGAGCTAGGAGGCGGAAACGGGGCTCCCCTGGATGTGTGCGGGACCCCACGTGCTTCCTCTCGAGTGGAGACGTGTATGTCGGGGAACTTCTTGAGTTGCAGCAAGGGTGTGAAGGACCCTTTGGAAGTTCCAGTGGTTAGACGTGATTAGCCTCGAGAAGCCTCAGCGGAAATGGGCCTCATCTCGCCTGGAGGGCAAAACCTCCTGGATTTTCTGGAGTTGCGGCAGGTGCTCTCGACTTACGACGGGGACCTCAGGGACCCGCTCTGGTGGCCTCAGGAAAGGCCAGTCCCCATGCGAGTTCCTCGGGGGCCTCTCGGGATTCCTCTCCCGTCGATGCCGGGGCCTAAGACCTTGTGTGGAGTCGGGGCCGGAACCTGAGGATTCCTCTCCAGTGCTGACATGGATCTTGGGGTACTTCTGGAGTCTCCCGAGGGGAGTCAGTCCTCGTCTCGAATGCGGGCATGAACTTGCGCTTTCCTCCAGAGCGGTAGCAGCAGTGTCACGCAGTCCGCCGCGTGGATCAAAGGATCTATGGTTTTCCCTCGAGTCTTTCCCACGAGGCTTTCCCACGAGGCTTTCCCACAGGGCTGTCGCACGGGCACACGTGGTGGGAGTCGATCCTCGGCTTGAACGTCAAGGCAGTGCAGGGAAAACAGGTTCCTCTGGAATGGACTGACACATCTGGGGGACTCTTGGAATGGTGGCACGACCCTGGAGTTCCTCTCGCCTTTCCTGTGGAGAGCGCCTCCTCTTGAGATGCGAAGGGAACGCCGGGAATTCTTTCCCTACGAAACAGGGAAAGGATCCCTCATCTCGAGCTAGGAGGTGGAAACGGGGCTCCCCTGGATGTGTGCGGGACCCCACGTGCTTCCTCTCGAGTGGAGACGGGTTTGTCGGGGAACTTCTTGAGATGCAGCAAGATTGTGAAGGACCCTTTGGAAGTTCCAGTGGTTAGACGTGATTAGCCTCGAGAAGCCTCAGCGGAAATGGGCCTCATCTCGCCTGGAGGGCAAAACCTCCTGGATTTTCTCGAGTTGCGGCAGGTGCTCTCGACTTACGACGGGGACCTCAGGGACCCGCTCTGGTGGCCTCAGGAAAGACCAGTCCCCATGCGAGTTCCTCGGGGGCCTCTCGGGATTCCTCTCCCGTCGATGCCGGGGCCTAAGACCTTGTGTGGAGTCGGGGCCGGAACCTGAGGATTCCTCTCCAGTGCTGACATGGATCTTGGGGTACTTCTGGAGTCTCCCCAGGGGAGTCAGTCCTCGTCTCGAATGCGGGCATGCACTTGCGCTTTCCTCCAGAGCGGTAGCAGCAGTGTCACGCAGTCCGCCGCGTGGATCAAAGGATCTATGGTTTTCCCTCGAGTCTTTCCCACGAGGCTTTCCCACGAGGCTTTCCCACAGGGCTGTCCCACGTGCACACGTGGTGGGAGTCGATCCTCGGCTTGAACGTCAAGGCAGTGCAGGGAAAACAGGTACCTCTGGAATGGACTGACACATCTGGGGGACTCTTGGAATGGTGGCACGACCCTGGAGTTCCTCTCGCCTTTCCTGTGGAGAGCGCCTCCTCTTGAGATGCGACGGGAACGCCGGGAATTCTTTCCCTAGGAAACAGGGAAAGGATCCCTCATCTCGAGCTAGGAGGCGGAAACGGGGCCCCTGGATGTGTGCGGGACCCCACGTGCTTCCTCTCGAGTGGAGACGGGTATGTCGGGGAACTTCTTGAGTTGCAGCAAGGGTGTGAAGGACCCTTTGGAAGTTCCAGTGGTTAGACGTGATTAGCCTCGAGAAGCCTCAGCGGAAATGGGCCTCATCTCGCCTGGAGGGCAAAACCTCCTGGATTTTCTCGAGTTGCGGCAGGTGCTCTCGACTTACGACGGGGACCTCAGGGACCCGCTCTGGTGGCCTCAGGAAAGGCCAGTCCCCATGCGAGTTCCTCGGGGGCCTCTCGGGATTCCTCTCCCGTCGATGCCGGGGCCTAAGACCTTGTGTGGAGTCGGGGCCGGAACCTGAGGATTCCTCTCCAGTGCTGACATGGATCTTGGGGAACTTCTGGAGTCTCCCCAGGGGAGTCAGTACTCGTCTCGAATGCGGGCATGCACTTGCGCTTTCCTCCCGAGCGGTAGCAGCAGTGTCACGCAGTCCGCCGCGTGGATCAAAGGATCTATGGTTTTCCCTCGAGTCTTTCCCACGAGGCTTTCCCACAGGGCTGTCCCACGTGCACACGTGGTGGGAGTCGATCCTCGGCTTGAACGTCAAGGCAGTGCAGGGAAAACAGGTTCCTCTGGAATGGACTGACACATCTGGGGGACTCTTGGAATGGTGGCACGACCCTGGAGTTCCTCTCGCCTTTCCTGTGGAGAGCGCTTCCTCTTGAGATGCAACGGGAACGCCGGGAATTCTTTCCCTACGAAACAGGGAAAGGATCCCTCATCTCGAGCTAGGAGGCGGAAACGGGGCTCCCCTGGATGTGTGCGGGACCCCACGTGCTTCCTCTCGAGTGGAGACGGGTATGTCGGGGAACTTCTTGAGATGCAGCAAGGGTGTGAAGCACCCTTTGGAAGTTCCATTGGTTAGACGTGATTAGACTCTAGAAGCCTCAGCGGAAATGGGCCTCATCTCGCCTGGAGGGCAAAACCTCCTGGATTTTCTCGAGTTGCGGCAGGTGCTCTCGACTTACGACGGGGACCTCAGGGACCCGGTCTGGTGGCCTCAGGAAAGGCCAGTCCCCATGCGAGTTCCTCGGGGGCCTCTCGGGATTCCTCTCCCGTCGATGCCGGGGCCTAAGACCTTGTGTGGAGTCGGGGCCGGAACCTGAGGATTCCTCTCCAGTGCTGACATGGATCTTGGGGTACTTCTGGAGTCTCCCCAGGGGAGTCAGTCCTCGTCTCGAATGCGGGCATGCACTTGCGCTTTCCTCCAGAGCGGTAGCAGCAGTGTCACGCAGTCCGCCGCGTGGATCAAAGGATCTATGGTTTTCCCTCGAGTCTTTCCCACGAGGCTTTCCCACGAGGCTTTCCCACAGGGCTGTCCCACGTGCACACGTGGTGGGAGTCGATCCTCGGCTTGAACGTCAAGGCAGTGCAGGGAAAACAGGTTCCTCTGGAATGGACTGACACATCTGGGGGACTCTTGGAATGGTGGCACGACCCTGGAGTTCCTCTCGCCTTTCCTGTGGAGAGCGCCTCCTCTTGAGATGCGACGGGAACGCCGGGAATTCTTTCCCTACGAAACAGGGAAAGGATCCCTCATCTCGAGCTAGGAGGCGGAAACGGGGCTCCCCTGGATGTGTGCGGGAGCCCACGTGCTTCCTCTCGAGTGGAGACGGGTATGTCGGGGAACTTCTTGAGTTGCAGCAAGGGTGTGAAGGACCCTTTGGAAGTTCCAGTGGTTAGACGTGATTAGCCTCGAGAAGCCTCAGCGGAAATGGGCCTCATCTCGCCTGGAGGGCAAAACCTCCTGGATTTTCTCGAGTTGCGGCAGGTGCTCTCGACTTACGACGGGGACCTCAGGGACCCGCTCTGGTGGCCTCAGGAAAGGCCAGTCCCCATGCGAGTTCCTCGGGGGCCTCTCGGGATTCCTCTCCCGTCGATGCCGGGGCCTAAGACCTTGTGTGGAGTCGGGGCCGGAACCTGAGGATTCCTCTCCAGTGCTGACATGGATCTTCGGGTAATTCTGGAGTCTCCCCAGGGGAGTCAGTCCTCGTCTCGAATGCGGGCATGCACTTGCGCTTTCCTCCAGAGCGGTAGCAGCAGTGTCACGCAGTCCGCCGCGTGGATCAAAGGATCTATGGTTTTCCCTCGAGTCTAACCCACGAGGCTTTCCCACAGGGCTGTCCCACGTGCACACGTGGTGGGAGTCGATCCTCGGCTTGAACGTCAAGGCAGTGCAGGGAAAACAGGTTCCTCTGGAATGGACTGACACATCTGGGGGACTCTTGGAATGGTGGCACGACCCTGGAGTTCCTCTCGCCTTTCCTGTGGAGAGCGCTTCCTCTTGAGATGCGACGGGAACGCCGGGAATTCTTTCCCTACGAAACAGGGAAAGGATCCCTCATCTCGAGCTAGGAGGCGGAAACGGGGCTCCCCTGGATGTGTGCGGGACCCCACGTGCTTCCTCTCGAGTGGAGACGGGTATGTCGGGGAACTTCTTGAGATGCAGCAAGGGTGTGAAGGACCCTTTGGAAGTTCCATTGGTTAGACGTGATTAGCCTCGAGAAGCCTCAGCGGAAATGGGCCTCATCTCGCCTGGAGGGCAAAACCTCCTGGATTTTCTCGAGTTGCGGCAGGTGCTCTCGACTTACGACGGGGACCTCAGGGACCCGCTCTGGTGGCCTCAGGAAAGGCCAGTCCCCATGCGAGTTCCTCGGGGGCCTCTCGGGATTCCTCTCCCGTCGATGCCGGGGCCTAAGACCTTGTGTGGAGTCGGGGCCGGAACCTGAGGATTCCTCTCCAGTGCTGACATGGATCTTGGGGTACTTCTGGAGTCTCCCCAGGGGAGTCAGTCCTCGTCTCGAATGCGGGCATGCACTTGCGCTTTCCTCCAGAGCGGTAGCAGCAGTGTCACGCAGTCCGCCGCGTGGATCAAAGGATCTATGGTTTCCCCTCGAGTCTTTCCCACGAGGCTTTCCCACGAGGCTTTCCCACAGGGCTGTCCCACGTGCACACGTGGTGGGAGTCGATCCTCGGCTTGAACGTCAAGGCAGTGCAGGGAAAACAGGTTCCTCTGGAATGGACTGACACATCTGGGGGACTCTTGGAATGGTGGCACGACTCTGGAGTTCCTCTCGCCTTTCCTGTGGAGAGCGCCTCCTCTTGAGATGCGACGGGAACGCCGGGAATTCTTTCCATACGAAACAGGGAAAGGATCCCTCATCTCGAGCTAGGAGGCGGAAACGGGGCTCCCCTGGATGTGTGCGGGACCCCACGTGCTTCCTCTCGAGTGGAGACGTGTATGTCGGGGAACTTCTTGAGTTGCAGCAAGGGTGTGAAGGACCCTTTGGAAGTTCCAGTGGTTAGACGTGATTAGCCTCGAGAAGCCTCAGCGGAAATGGGCCTCATCTCGCCTGGAGGGCAAAACCTCCTGGATTTTCTGGAGTTGCGGCAGGTGCTCTCGACTTACGACGGGGACCTCAGGGACCCGCTCTGGTGGCCTCAGGAAAGGCCAGTCCCCATGCGAGTTCCTCGGGGGCCTCTCGGGATTCCTCTCCCGTCGATGCCGGGGCCTAAGACCTTGTGTGGAGTCGGGGCCGGAACCTGAGGATTCCTCTCCAGTGCTGACATGGATCTTGGGGTACTTCTGGAGTCTCCCCAGGGGAGTCAGTCCTCGTCTCGAATGCGGGCATGCACTTGCGCTTTCCTCCAGAGCGGTAGCAGCAGTGTCACGCAGTCCGCCGCGTGGATCAAAGGATCTATGGTTTTCCCTCGAGTCTTTCCCACGAGGCTTTCCCACGAGGCTTTCCCACAGGGCTGTCGCACGTGCACACGTGGTGGGAGTCGATCCTCGGCTTGAACGTCAAGGCAGTGCAGGGAAAACAGGTTCCTCTGGAATGGACTGACACATCTGGGGGACTCTTGGAATGGTGGCACGACCCTGGAGTTCCTCTCGCCTTTCCTGTGGAGAGCGCCTCCTCTTGAGATGCGAAGGGAACGCCGGGAATTCTTTCCCTACGAAACAGGGAAAGGATCCCTCATCTCGAGCTAGGAGGTGGAAACGGGGCTCCCCTGGATGTGTGCGGGACCCCACGTGCTTCCTCTCGAGTGGAGACGGGTTTGTCGGGGAACTTCTTGAGATGCAGCAAGGGTGTGAAGGACCCTTTGGAAGTTCCAGTGGTTAGACGTGATTAGCCTCGAGAAGCCTCAGCGGAAATGGGCCTCATCTCGCCTGGAGGGCAAAACCTCCTGGATTTTCTCGAGTTGCGGCAGGTGCTCTCGACTTACGACGGGGACCTCAGGGACCCGGTCTGGTGGCCTCAGGAAAGGCCAGTCCCCATGCGAGTTCCTCGGGGGCCTCTCGGGATTCCTCTCCCGTCGATGCCGGGGCCTAAGACCTTGTGTGGAGTCGGGGCCGGAACCTGAGGATTCCTCTCCAGTGCTGACATGGATCTTGGGGTACTTCTGGAGTCTCCCCAGGGGAGTCAGTCCTCGTCTCGAATGCGGGCATGCACTTGCGCTTTCCTCCAGAGCGGTAGCAGCAGTGTCACGCAGTCCGCCGCGTGGATCAAAGGATCTATGGTTTTCCCTCGAGTCTTTCCCACGAGGCTTTCCCACGAGGCTTTCCCACAGGGCTGTCCCACGTGCACACGTGGTGGGAGTCGATCCTCGGCTTGAACGTCAAGGCAGTGCAGGGAAAACAGGTTCCTCTGGAATGGACTGACACATCTGGGGGACTCTTGGAATGGTGGCACGACCCTGGAGTTCCTCTCGCCTTTCCTGTGGAGAGCGCCTCCTCTTGAGATGCGACGGGAACGCCGGGAATTCTTTCCCTACGAAACAGGGAAAGGATCCCTCATCTCGAGCTAGGAGGCGGAAACGGGGCTCCCCTGGGTGTGTGCGGGACCCCACGTGCTTCCTCTCGAGTGGAGACGGGTATGTCGGGGAACTTCTTGAGTTGCAGCAAGGGTGTGAAGGACCCTTTGGAAGTTCCAGTGGTTAGACGTGATTAGCCTCGAGAAGCCTCAGCGGAAATGGGCCTCATCTCGCCTGGAGGGCAAAACCTCCTGGATTTTCTCGAGTTGCGGCAGGTGCTCTCGACTTACGACGGGGACCTCAGGGACCCGCTCTGGTGGCCTCAGGAAAGGCCAGTCCCCATGCGAGTTCCTCGGGGGCCTCTCGGGATTCCTCTCCCGTCGATGCCGGGGCCTAAGACCTTGTGTGGAGTCGGGGCCGGAACCTGAGGATTCCTCTCCAGTGCTGACATGGATCTTGGGGAACTTCTGGAGTCTCCCCAGGGGAGTCAGTCCTCGTCTCGAATGCGGGCATGCACTTGCGCTTTCCTCCAGAGCGGTAGCAGCAGTGTCACGCAGTCCGCCGCGTGGATCAAAGGATCTATGGTTTTCCCTCGAGTCTTTCCCACGAGGCTTTCCCACGAGGCTTTCCCACAGGGCTGTCCCACGTGCACACGTGGTGGGAGTCGATCCTCGGCTTGAACGTCAAGGCAGTGCAGGGAAAACAGGTTCCTCTGGAATGGACTGACACATCTGGGGGACTCTTGGAATGGTGGCACGACCCTGGAGTTCCTCTCGACTTTCCTGTGGAGAGCGCCTCCTCTTGAGATGCGACGGGAACGCCGGGAATTCTTTCCCTACGAAACAGGGAAAGGATCCCTCATCTCGAGCTAGGAGGCGGAAACGGGTCTCCCCTGGATGTGTGCGGGACCCCACGTGCTTCCTCTCGAGTGGAGACGGGTATGTCAGGGAACTTCTTGAGTTGCAGCAAGGGTGTGAAGGACCCTTTGGAAGTTCCAGTGGTTAGACGTGATTAGCCTCGAGAAGCCTCAGCGGAAATGGGCCTCATCTCGCCTGGAGGGCAAAACCTCCTGGATTTTCTCGAGTTGCGGCAGGTGCTCTCGACTTACGACGGGGACCTCAGGGACCCGCTCTGGTGGCCTCAGGAAAGGCCAGTCCCCATGCGAGTTCCTCGAGGGCCTCTCGGGATTCCTCTCCCGTCGATGCCGGGGCCTAAGACCTTGTGTGGAGTCGGGGCCTGAACCTGAGGATTCCTCTCCAGTGCTGACATGGATCTTCGGGTAATTCTGGAGTCTCCCCAGGGGAGTCAGTCCTCGTCTCGAATGCGGGCATGCACTTGCGCTTTCCTCCAGAGCGGTAGCAGCAGTGTCACGCAGTCCACCGCGTGGATCAAAGGATCTATGGTTTTCCCTCGAGTCTTTCCCACGAGGCTTTCCCACAGGGCTGTCCCACGTGCACACGTGGTGGGAGTCGATCCTCGGCTTGAACGTCAAGGCAGTGCAGGGAAAACAGGTTCCTCTGAAATGGACTGACACATCTGGGGGACTCTTGGAATGGTGGCACGACCCTGGAGTTCCTCTCGCCTTTCCTGTGGAGAGCGCTTCCTCTTGAGATGCGACGGGAACGCCGGGAATTCTTTCCCTACGAAACAGGGAAAGGATCCCTCATCTCGAGCTAGGAGGCGGAAACGGGGCTCCCCTGGATGTGTGCGGGACCCCACGTGCTTCCTCTCGAGTGGAGACGGGTATGTCGGGGAACTTCTTGAGATGCAGCAAGGGTGTGAAGGACCCTTTGGAAGTTCCATTGGTTAGACGTGATTAGCCTCGAGAAGCCTCAGCGGAAATGGGCCTCATCTCGC
The DNA here is from genome assembly GCF_042477335.2 of Ovis canadensis. Taxonomy (NCBI): domain Eukaryota; kingdom Metazoa; phylum Chordata; class Mammalia; order Artiodactyla; family Bovidae; genus Ovis; species Ovis canadensis. The sequence continues at coordinate 10,180,809 of NC_091267.1, forward strand.
CTGGAGGGCAAAACCTCCTGGATTTTCTCGAGTTGCGGCAGGTGCTCTCGACTTACGACGGGGACCTCAGGGACCCGGTCTGGTGGCCTCAGGAAAGGCCAGTCCCCATGCGAGTTCCTCGGGGGCCTCTCGGGATTCCTCTCCCGTCGATGCCGGGGCCTAAGACCTTGTGTGGAGTCGGGGCCGGAACCTGAGGATTCCTCTCCAGTGCTGACATGGATCTTGGGGTACTTCTGGAGTCTCCCCAGGGGAGTCAGTCCTCGTCTCGAATGCGGGCATGCACTTGGGCTTTCCTCCAGAGCGGTAGCAGCAGTGTCACGCAGTCCGCCGCGTGGATCAAAGGATCTATGGTTTTCCCTCGAGTCTTTCCCACGAGGCTTTCCCACGAGGCTTTCCCACAGGGCTGTCCCACGTGCACACGTGGTGGGAGTCGATCCTCGGCTTGAACGTCAAGGCAGTGCAGGGAAAACAGGTTCCTCTGGAATGGACTGACACATCTGGGGGACTCTTGGAATGGTGGCACGACCCTGGAGTTCCTCTCGCCTTTCCTGTGGAGAGCGCCTCCTCTTGAGATGCGACGGGAACGCCGGGAATTCTTTCCCTACGAAACAGGGAAAGGATCCCTCATCTCGAGCTAGGAGGCGGAAACGGGGCTCCCCTGGATGTGTGCGGGACCCCACGTGCTTCCTCTCGAGTGGAGACGGGTATGTCGGGGAACTTCTTGAGTTGCAGCAAGGGTGTGAAGGACCCTTTGGAAGTTCCAGTGGTTAGACGTGATTAGCCTCGAGAAGCCTCAGCGGAAATGGGCCTCATCTCGCCTGGAGGGCAAAACCTCCTGGATTTTCTCGAGTTGCGGCAGGTGCTCTCGACTTACGACGGGGACCTCAGGGACCCGCTCTGGTGGCCTCAGGAAAGGCCAGTCCCCATGCTAGTTCCTCGGGGGCCTCTCGGGATTCCTCTCCCGTCGATGCCGGGGCCTAAGACCTTGTGTGGATTCGGGGCCGGAACCTGAGGATTCCTCTCCAGTGCTGACATGGATCTTCGGGTAATTCTGGAGTCTCCCCAGGGGAGTCAGTCCTCGTCTCGAATGCGGGCATGCACTTGCGCTTTCCTCCAGAGCGGTAGCAGCAGTGTCACGCAGTCCGCCGCGTGGATCAAAGGATCTATGGTTTTCCCTCGAGTCTAACCCACGAGGCTTTCCCACAAGGCTGTCCCACGTGCACACGTGGTGGGAGTCGATCCTCGGCTTGAACGTCAAGGCAGTGCAGGGAAAACAGGTTCCTCTGGAATGGACTGACACATCTGGGGGACTCTTGGAATGGTGGCACGACCCTGGAGTTCCTCTCGCCTTTCCGGTGGAGAGCGCCTCCTCTTGAGATGCGACGGGAACGCCGGGAATTCTTTCCCTACGAAACAGGGAAAGGATCCCTCATCTCGAGCTAGGAGGCGGAAACGGGGCTCCCCTGGATGTGTGCGGGACCCCACGTGCTTCCTCTCGAGTGGAGACGGGTATGTCGGGGAACTTCTTGAGATGCAGCAAGGGTGTGAAGGACCCTTTGGAAGTTCCATTGGTTAGACGTGATTAGCCTCGAGAAGCCTCAGCGGAAATGGGCCTCATCTCGCCTGGAGGGCAAAACCTCCTGGATTTTCTCGAGTTGCGGCAGGTGCTCTCGACTTACGACGGGGACCTCAGGGACCCGCTCTGGTGGCCTCAGGAAAGGCCAGTCACCATGCGAGTTCCTCGGGGGCCTCTCGGGATTCCTCTCCCGTCGATGCCGGGGCCTAAGACCTTGTGTGGAGTCGGGGCCGGAACCTGAGGATTCCTCTCCAGTGCTGACATGGATCTTGGGGTACTTCTGGAGTCTCCCCAGGGGAGTCAGTCCTCGTCTCGAATGCGGGCATGCACTTGCGCTTTCCTCCAGAGCGGTAGCAGCAGTGTCACGCAGTTCGCCGCGTGGATCAAAGGATCTATGGTTTTCCCTCGAGTCTTTACCACGAGGCTTTCCCACGAGGCTTTCCCACAGGGCTGTCCCACGTGCTCACGTGGTGGGAGTCGATCCTCGGCTTGAACGTCAAGGCAGTGCAGGGAAAACAGGTTCCTCTGGAATGGACTGACACATCTGGGGGACTCTTGGAATGGTGGCACGACCCTGGAGTTCCTCTCGCCTTTCCTGTGGAGAGCGCCTCCTCTTGAGATGCGACGGGAACGCCGGGAATTCTTTCCCTACGAAACAGGGAAAGGATCCCTCATCTCGAGCTAGGAGGCGGAAACGGGGCTCCCCTGGATGTGTGCGGGACCCCACGTGCTTCCTCTCGAGTGGAGACGGGTATGTCGGGGAACTTCTTGAGTTGCAGCAAGGGTGTGAAGGACCCTTTGGAAGTTCCAGTGGTTAGACGTGATTAGCCTCGAGAAGCCTCAGCGGAAATGGCCTCATCTCGCCTGGAGGGCAAAACCTCCTGGATTTTCTCGAGTTGCGGCAGGTGCTCTCGACTTACGACGGGGACCTCAGGGACCCGCTCTGGTGGCCTCAGGAAAGGCCAGTCCCCATGCGAGTTCCTCGGGGGCCTCTCGGGATTCCTCTCCCGTCGATGCCGGGGCCTAAGACCTTGTGTGGAGTCGGGGCCGGAACCTGAGGATTCCTCTCCAGTGCTGACATGGATCTTGGGGAACTTCTGGAGTCTCCCCAGGGGAGTCAGTACTCGTCTCGAATGCGGGCATGCACTTGCGCTTTCCTCCAGAGCGGTAGCAGCAGTGTCACGCAGTCCGCCGCGTGGATCAAAGGATCTATGGTTTTCCCTCGAGTCTTTCCGACGAGGCTTTCCCACGAGGCTTTTCCACAGGGCTGTCCCACGTGCACACGTGGTGGGAGTCGATCCTCGGCTTGAACGTCAAGGCAGCGCAGGGAAAACAGGTTCCTCTGGAATGGACTGACACATCTGGGGGACTCTTGGAATGGTGGCACGACCCTGGAGTTCCTCTCGACTTTCCTGTGGAGAGCGCCTCCTCTTGAGATGCGACGGGAACGCCGGGAATTCTTTCGCTACGAAACAGGGAAAGGATCCCTCATCTCGAGCTAGGAGGCGGAAACGGGTCTCCCCTGGATGTGTGCGGGACCACACGTGCTTCCTCTCGAGTGGAGACGGGTATGTCGGGGAACTTCTTGAGATGCAGCAAGGGTGTGAAGGACCCTTTGGAAGTTCCAGTGGTTAGACGTGATTAGCCTCGAGAAGCCTCAGCGGAAATGGGCCTCATCTCGCCTGGAGGGCAAAACCTCCTGGATTTTCTCGAGTTGCGGCAGGTGATCTCGACTTATGACGGGGACCTCAGGGACCCGTCTGGTGGCCTCAGGAAAGGCCAGTCCCCATGCGAGTTCCTCGGGGGCCTCTCGGGATTCCTCTCCCGTCGACGCCGGGGCCTAAGACCTTGTGTGGAGTCGGGGCCGGAACCTGAGGATTCCTCTCCAGTGCTGACATGGATCTTCGGGTAATTCTGGAGTCTCCCCAGGGGAGTCAGTCCTCGTCTCGAATGCGGGCATGCACTTGCGCTTTCCTCCAGAGCGGTAGCAGCAGTGTCACGCAGTCCGCCGCGTGGATCAAAGGATCTATGGTTTTCCCTCGAGTCTTTCCCACGAGGCTTTCCCACAGGGCTGTCCCACGTGCACACGTGGTGGGAGTGGATCCTCGGCTTGAACGTCAAGGCAGTGCAGGGAAAACAGGTTCCTCTGGAATGGACTGACATATCTGGGGGACTCTTGGAATGGTGGCACGACCCTGGAGTTCCTCTCGCCTTTCCTGTGGAGAGCGCTTCCTCTTGAGATGCGACGGGAACGCCGGGAATTCTTTCCCTACGAAACAGGGAAAGGATCCCTCATCTCGAGCTAGGAGGCGGAAACGGGGCTCCCCTGGATGTGTGCGGGACCCCACGTGCTTCCTCTCGAGTGGATACGGGTATGTCGGGGAACTTCTTGAGATGCAGCAAGGGTGTGAAGGACCCTTTGGAAGTTCCATTGGTTAGACGTGATTAGCCTCGAGAAGCCTCAGCGGAAATGGGCCTCATCTCGCCTGGAGGGCAAAACCTCCTGGATTTTCTCGAGTTGCGGCAGGTGCTCTCGACTTACGACGGGGACCTCAGGGACCCGGTCTGGTGGCCTCAGGAAAGGCCAGTCCCCATGCGAGTTCCTCGGGGGCCTCTCGGGATTCCTCTCCCGTCGATGCCGGGGCCTAAGACCTTGTGTGGAGTCGGGGCCGGAACCTGAGGATTCCTCTCCAGTGCTGACATGGATCTTGGGGTACTTCTGGAGTCTCCCCAGGGGAGTCAGTCCTCGTCTCGAATGCGGGCATGCACTTGCGCTTTCCTCCAGAGCGGTAGCAGCAGTGTCACGCAGTCCGCCGCGTGGATCAAAGGATCTATGGTTTTCCCTCGAGTCTTTCCCACGAGGCTTTCCCACGAGGCTTTCCCACAGGGCTGTCCCACGTGCACACGTGGTGGGAGTCGATCCTCGGCTTGAACGTCAAGGCAGTGCAGGGAAAACAGGTTCCTCTGGAATGGACTGACACATCTGGGGGACTCTTGGAATGGTGGCACGACCCTGGAGTTCCTCTCGCCTTTCCTGTGGAGAGCGCCTCCTCTTGAGATGCGACGGGAACGCCGGGAATTCTTTCCCTACGAAACAGGGAAAGGATCCCTCATCTCGAGCTAGGAGGCGGAAACGGGGCTCCCCTGGATGTGTGCGGGACCCCACGTGCTTCCTCTCGAGTGGAGACGGGTATGTCGGGGAACTTCTTGAGTTGCAGCAAGGGTGTGAAGGACCCTTTGGAAGTTCCAGTGGTTAGACGTGATTAGCCTCGAGAAGCCTCAGCGGAAATGGGCCTCATCTCGCCTGGAGGGCAAAACCTCCTGGATTTTCTCGAGTTGCGGCAGGTGCTCTCGACTTACGATGGGGACCTCAGGGACCCGCTCTGGTGGCCTCAGGAAAGGCCAGTCCCCATGCGAGTTCCTCGGGGGCCTCTCGGGATTCCTCTCCCGTCGATGCCGGGGCCTAAGACCTTGTGTGGAGTCGGGGCCGGAACCTGAGGATTCCTCTCCAGTGCTGACATGGATCTTGGGGAACTTCTGGAGTCTCCCCAGGGGAGTCAGTACTCGTCTCGAATGCGGCCATGCACTTGCGCTTTCCTCCAGAGCGGTAGCAGCAGTGTCACGCAGTCCGCCGCGTGGATCAAAGGATCTATGGTTTTCCCTCGAGTCTTTCCCACGAGGCTTTCCCACGAGGCTTTCCCACAGGGCTGTCCCACGTGCACACGTGGTGGGAGTCGATCCTCGGCTTGAACGTCAAGGCAGTGCAGGGAAAACAGGTTCCTCTGGAATGGACTGACACATCTGGGGGACTCTTGGAATGGTGGCACGACCCTGGAGTTCCTCTCGACTTTCCGGTGGAGAGCGCCTCCTCTTGAGATGCGACGGGAACGCCGGGAATTCTTTCCCTACGAAACAGGGAAAGGATCCCTCATCTCGAGCTAGGAGGCGGAAACGGGTCTCCCCTGGATGTGTGCGGGACCCCACGTGCTTCCTCTCGAGTGGAGACGGGTATGTCGGGGAACTTCTTGAGATGCAGCAAGGGTGTGAAGGACCCTTTGGAAGTTCCAGTGGTTAGACGTGATTAGCCTCGAAAAGCCTCAGCGGAAATGGGCCTCATCTCGCCTGGAGGGCAAAACCTCCTGGATTTTCTCGAGTTGCGGCAGGTGCTCTCGACTTACGACGGGGACCTCAGGGACCCGCTCTGGTGGCCTCAGGAAAGGCCAGTCCCCATGCGAGTTCCTCGGGGGCCTCTCGGGATTCCTCTCCCGTCGATGCCGGGTCCTAAGACCTTGTGTGGAGTCGGGGCCGGAACCTGAGGATTCCTCTCCAGTGCTGACATGGATCTTCGGGTAATTCTGGAGTCTCCCCAGGGGAGTCAGTCCTCGTCTCGAATGCGGGCATGCACTTGCGCTTTCCTCCAGAGCGGTAGAAGCAGTGTCACGCAGTCCGCCGCGTGGATCAAAGGATCTATGGTTTTCCCTCGAGTCTAACCCACGAGGCTTTCCCACAGGGCTGTCCCACGTGCACACGTGGTGGGAGTCGATCCTCGGCTTGAACGTCAAGGCAGTGCAGGGAAAACAGGTTCCTCTGGAATGGACTGACACATCTGGGGGACTCTTGGAATGGTGGCACGACCCTGGAGTTCCTCTCGCCTTTCCTGTGGAGAGCGCTTCCTCTTGAAATGCGACGGGAACGCCGGGAATTCTTTCCCTACGAAACAGGGAAAGGATCCCTCATCTCGAGCTAGGAGGCGGAAACGGGGCTCCCCTGGATGTGTGCGGGACCCCACGTGCTTCCTCTCGAGTGGAGACGGGTATGTCGGGGAACTTCTTGAGATGCAGCAAGGGTGTGAAGGACCCTTTGGAAGTTCCATTGGTTAGACGTGATTAGCCTCGAGAAGCCTCAGCGGAAATGGGCCTCATCTCGCCTGGAGGGCAAAACCTCCTGGATTTTCTCGAGTTGCGGCAGGTGCTCTCGACTTACGACGGGGACCTCAGGGACCCGGTCTGGTGGCCTCAGGAAAGGCCAGTCCCCATGCGAGTTCCTCGGGGGCCTCTCGGGATTCCTCTCCCGTCGATGCCGGGGCCTAAGACCTGGTGTGGAGTCGGGGCCGGAACCTGAGGATTCCTCTCCAGTGCTGACATGGATCTTGGGGTACTTCTGGAGTCTCCCCAGGGGAGTCAGTCCTCGTCTCGAATGCGGGCATGCACTTGCGCTTTCCTCCAGAGCGGTAGCAGCAGTGTCACGCAGTCCGCCGCGTGGATCAAAGGATCTATGGTTTTCCCTCGAGTCTTTCCCACGAGGCTTTCCCACGAGGCTTTCCCACAGGGCTGTCCCACGTGCACACGTGGTGGGAGTCGATCCTCGGCTTGAACGTCAAGGCAGTGCAGGGAAAACAGGTTCCTCTGGAATGGACTGACACATCTGGGGGACTCTTGGAATGGTGGCACGACCCTGGAGTTCCTCTCGCCTTTCCTGTGGAGAGCGCCTCCTCTTGAGATGCGACGGGAACGCCGGGAATTCTTTCCCTACGAAACAGGGAAAGGATCCCTCATCTCGAGCTAGGAGGCGGAAACGGGGCTCCCCTGGATGTGTGCGGGACCCCACGTGCTTCCTCTCGAGTGGAGACGGGTATGTCGGGGAACTTCTTGAGTTGCAGCAAGGGTGTGAAGGACCCTTTGGAAGTTCCAGTGGTTAGACGTGATTAGCCTCGAGAAGCCTCAGCGGAAATGGGCCTCATCTCGCCTGGAGGGCAAAACCTCCTGGATTTTCTCGAGTTGCGGCAGCTGCTCTCGACTTACGACGGGGACCTCAGGGACCCGCTCTGGTGGCCTCAGGAAAGGCCAGTCCCCATGCGAGTTCCTCGGGGGCCTCTCGGGATTCCTCTCCCGTCGATGCCGGGGCCTATGACCTTGTGTGGAGTCGGGGCCGGAACCTGAGGATTCCTCTCCAGTGCTGACATGGATCTTGGGGTACTCCTGGAGTCTCCCCAGGGGAGTCAGTCCTCGTCTCGAATGCGGGCATGCACTTGCGCTTTCCTCCAGAGCGGTAGCAGCAGTGTCACGCAGTCCACCGCGTGGATCAAAGGATCTATGGTTTTCCCTCGAGTCTTTCCCACGAGGCTTTCCCACGAGGCTTTCCCACAGGGCTGTCCCACGTGCACACGTGGTGGGAGTGGATCCTTGGCTTGAACGTCAAGGCAGTGCAGGGAAAACAGGTTCCTCTGGAATGGACTGACACATCTGGGGGACTCTTGGAATGGTGGCACGACTCTGGAGTTCATCTCGCCTTTCCTGTGGAGAGCGCCTCCTCTTGAGATGCGACGGGAACGCCGGGAATTCTTTCCCTACGAAACAGGGAAAGGATCCCTCATCTCGAGCTAGGAGGCGGAAACGGGGCTCCCCTGGATGTGTGCGGGAGCCCACGTGCTTCCTCTCGATGGAGACGGGTATGTCGGGGAACTTCTTGAGTTGCAGCAAGGGTGTGAAGGACCCTTTGGAAGTTCCAGTGGTTAGACGTGATTAGCCTCGAGAAGCCTCAGCGGAAATGGGCCTCATCTCGCCTGGAGGGCAAAACCTCCTGGATTTTCTCGAGTTGCGGCAGGTGCTCTCGACTTACGACGGGGACCTCAGGGACCCGCTCTGGTGGCCTCAGGAAAGGCCAGTCCCCATGCGAGTTCCTTGGGGGCCTCTCGGGATTCCTCTCCCGTCGATGCCAGGGCCTAAGACCTTGTGTGGAGTCGGGGCCGGAACCTGAGGATTCCTCTCCAGTGCTGACATGGATCTTGGGGAACTTCTGGAGTCTCCCCAGGGGAGTCAGTACTCGTCTCGAATGCGGGCATGCACTTGCGCTTTCCTCCAGAGCGGTAGCAGCAGTGTCACGCAGTCCGCCGCGTGGATCAAAGGATCTATGGTTTTCCCTCGAGTCTTTCCCACGAGGCTTTCCCACGAGGCTTTCCCACAGGGCTGTCCCACGTGCACACGTGGTGGGAGTCGATCCTCGGCTTGAACGTCAAGGCAGTGCAGGGAAAACAGGTTCCTCTGGAATGGACTGACACATCTGGGGGACTCTTGGATTGGTGGCACGACCCTGGAGTTCCTCTCGCCTTTCCTGTGGAGAGCGCCTCCTCTTGAGATGCGACGGGAACGCCGGGAATTCTTTCCCTACGAAACAGGGAAAGGATACCTCATCTCGAGCTAGGAGGCGGAAACGGGTCTCCCCTGGATGTGTGCGGGACCCCACGTGCTTCCTCTCGAGTGGAGACGGGTATGTCGGGGAACTTCTTGAGATGCAGCAAGGGTGTGAAGGACCCTTTGGAAGTTCCAGTGGTTAGACGTGATTAGCCTCGAGAAGCCTCAGCGGAAATGGGCCTCATCTCGCCTGGAGGGCAAAACCTCCTGGATTTTCTCGAGTTGCGGCAGGTGCTCTCGACTTACGACGGGGACCTCAGGGACCCGCTCTGGTGGCCTCAGGAAAGGCCAGTCCCCATGCGAGTTCCTCGGGGGCCTCTCGGGATTCCTCTCCCGTCGATGCCGGGGCCTAAGACCTTGTGTGGAGTCGGGGCCGGAACCTGAGGATTCCTCTCCAGTGCTGACATGGATCTTCGGGTAATTCTGGAGTCTCCCCAGGGGAGTCAGTCCTCGTCTCGAATGCGGGCATGCACTTGCGCTTTCCTCCAGAGCGGTAGCAGCAGTGTCACGCAGTCCGCCGCGTGGATCAAAGGATCTATGGTTTTCCCTCGAGTCTAACCCACGAGGCTTTCCCACAGGGCTGTCCCACGTGCACACGTGGTGGGAGTCGATCCTCGGCTTGAACGTCAAGGCAGTGCAGGGAAAACAGGTTCCTCTGGAATGGACTGACACATCTGGGGGACTCTTGGAATGGTGGCACGACCCTGGAGTTCCTCTCGCCTTTCCGGTGGAGAGCGCCTCCTCTTGAGATGCGACGGGAACGCCGGGAATTCTTTCCCTACGAAACAGGGAAAGGATCCCTCATCTCGAGTTAGGAGGCGGAAACGGGGCTCCCCTGGATGTGTGCGGGACCCCACGTGCTTCCTCTCGAGTGGAGACGGGTATGTCGGGGAACTTCTTGAGTTGCAGCAAGGGTGTGAAGGACCCTTTGGAAGTTCCAGTGGTTAGACGTGATTAGCCTCGAGAAGCCTCAGCGGAAATGGGCCTCATCTCGCCTGGAGGGCAAAACCTCCTGGATTTTCTCGAGTTGCGGCAGGTGCTCTCGACTTACGATGGGGACCTCAGGGACCCGCTCTGGTGGCCTCAGGAAAGGCCAGTCCCCATGCGAGTTCCTCGGGGGCCTCTCGGGATTCCTCTCCCGTCGATGCCGGGGCCTAAGACCTTGTGTGGAGTCGGGGCCGGAACCTGAGGATTCCTCTCCAGTGCTGACATGGATCTTGGGGAACTTCTGGAGTCTCCCCAGGGGAGTCAGTACTCGTCTCGAATGCGGCCATGCACTTGCGCTTTCCTCCAGAGCGGTAGCAGCAGTGTCACGCAGTCCGCCGCGTGGATCAAAGGATCTATGGTTTTCCCTCGAGTCTTTCCCACGAGGCTTTCCCACGAGGCTTTCCCACAGGGCTGTCCCACGTGCACACGTGGTGGGAGTCGATCCTCGGCTTGAACGTCAAGGCAGTGCAGGGAAAACAGGTTCCTCTGGAATGGACTGACACATCTGGGGGACTCTTGGAATGGTGGCACGACCCTGGAGTTCCTCTCGACTTTCCTGTGGAGAGCGCCTCCTCTTGAGATGCGACGGGAACGCCGGGAATTCTTTCCCTACGAAACAGGGAAAGGATCCCTCATCTCGAGCTAGGAGGCGGAAACGGGTCTCCCCTGGATGTGTGCGGGACCCCACGTGCTTCCTCTCGAGTGGAGACGGGTATGTCGGGGAACTTCTTGAGATGCAGCAAGGGTGTGAAGGACCCTTTGGAAGTTCCAGTGGTTAGACGTGATTAGCCTCGAAAAGCCTCAGCGGAAATGGGCCTCATCTCGCCTGGAGGGCAAAACCTCCTGGATTTTCTCGAGTTGCGGCAGGTGCTCTCGACTTACGACGGGGACCTCAGGGACCCGCTCTGGTGGCCTCAGGAAAGGCCAGTCCCCATGCGAGTTCCTCGGGGGCCTCTCGGGATTCCTCTCCCGTCGATGCCGGGTCCTAAGACCTTGTGTGGAGTCGGGGCCGGAACCTGAGGATTCCTCTCCAGTGCTGACATGGATCTTCGGGTAATTCTGGAGTCTCCCCAGGGGAGTCAGTCCTCGTCTCGAATGCGGGCATGCACTTGCGCTTTCCTCCAGAGCGGTAGCAGCAGTGTCACGCAGTCCGCCGCGTGGATCAAAGGATCTATGGTTTTCCCTCGAGTCTAACCCACGAGGCTTTCCCACAGGGCTGTCCCACGTGCACACGTGGTGGGAGTCGATCCTCGGCTTGAACGTCAAGGCAGTGCAGGGAAAACAGGTTCCTCTGGAATGGACTGACACATCTGGGGGACTCTTGGAATGGTGGCACGACCCTGGAGTTCCTCTCGCCTTTCCTGTGGAGAGCGCTTCCTCTTGAAATGCGACGGGAACGCCGGGAATTCTTTCCCTACGAAACAGGGAAAGGATCCCTCATCTCGAGCTAGGAGGCGGAAACGGGGCTCCCCTGGATGTGTGCGGGACCCCACGTGCTTCCTCTCGAGTGGAGACGGGTATGTCGGGGAACTTCTTGAGATGCAGCAAGGGTGTGAAGGACCCTTTGGAAGTTCCATTGGTTAGACGTGATTAGCCTCGAGAAGCCTCAGCGGAAATGGGCCTCATCTCGCCTGGAGGGCAAAACCTCCTGGATTTTCTCGAGTTGCGGCAGGTGCTCTCGACTTACGACGGGGACCTCAGGGACCCGGTCTGGTGGCCTCAGGAAAGGCCAGTCCCCATGCGAGTTCCTCGGGGGCCTCTCGGGATTCCTCTCCCGTCGATGCCGGGGCCTAAGACCTGGTGTGGAGTCGGGGCCGGAACCTGAGGATTCCTCTCCAGTGCTGACATGGATCTTGGGGTACTTCTGGAGTCTCCCCAGGGGAGTCAGTCCTCGTCTCGAATGCGGGCATGCACTTGCGCTTTCCTCCAGAGCGGTAGCAGCAGTGTCACGCAGTCCGCCGCGTGGATCAAAGGATCTATGGTTTTCCCTCGAGTCTTTCCCACGAGGCTTTCCCACGAGGCTTTCCCACAGGGCTGTCCCACGTGCACACGTGGTGGGAGTCGATCCTCGGCTTGAACGTCAAGGCAGTGCAGGGAAAACAGGTTCCTCTGGAATGGACTGACACATCTGGGGGACTCTTGGAATGGTGGCACGACCCTGGAGTTCCTCTCGCCTTTCCTGTGGAGAGCGCCTCCTCTTGAGATGCGACGGGAACGCCGGGAATTCTTTCCCTACGAAACAGGGAAAGGATCCCTCATCTCGAGCTAGGAGGCGGAAACGGGGCTCCCCTGGATGTGTGCGGGACCCCACGTGCTTCCTCTCGAGTGGAGACGGGTATGTCGGGGAACTTCTTGAGTTGCAGCAAGGGTGTGAAGGACCCTTTGGAAGTTCCAGTGGTTAGACGTGATTAGCCTCGAGAAGCCTCAGCGGAAATGGGCCTCATCTCGCCTGGAGGGCAAAACCTCCTGGATTTTCTCGAGTTGCGGCAGGTGCTCTCGACTTACGACGGGGACCTCAGGGACCCGCTCTGGTGGCCTCAGGAAAGGCCAGTCCCCATGCGAGTTCCTCGGGGGCCTCTCGGGATTCCTCTCCCGTCGATGCCGGGGCCTATGACCTTGTGTGGAGTCGGGGCCGGAACCTGAGGATTCCTCTCCAGTGCTGACATGGATCTTGGGGTACTCCTGGAGTCTCCCCAGGGGAGTCAGTCCTCGTCTCGAATGCGGGCATGCACTTGCGCTTTCCTCCAGAGCGGTAGCAGCAGTGTCACGCAGTCCACCGCGTGGATCAAAGGATCTATGGTTTTCCCTCGAGTCTTTCCCACGAGGCTTTCCCACGAGGCTTTCCCACAGGGCTGTCCCACGTGCACACGTGGTGGGAGTGGATCCTCGGCTTGAACGTCAAGGCAGTGCAGGGAAAACAGGTTCCTCTGGAATGGACTGACACATCTGGGGGACTCTTGGAATGGTGGCACGACTCTGGAGTTCCTCTCGCCTTTCCTGTGGAGAGCGCCTCCTCTTGAGATGCGACGGGAACGCCGGGAATTCTTTCCCTACGAAACAGGGAAAGGATCCCTCATCTCGAGCTAGGAGGCGGAAACGGGGCTCCCCTGGATGTGTGCGGGAGCCCACGTGCTTCCTCTCGATGGAGACGGGTATGTCGGGGAACTTCTTGAGTTGCAGCAAGGGTGTGAAGGACCCTTTGGAAGTTCCAGTGGTTAGACGTGATTAGCCTCGAGAAGCCTCAGCGGAAATGGGCCTCATCTCGCCTGGAGGGCAAAACCTCCTGGATTTTCTCGAGTTGCGGCAGGTGCTCTCGACTTACGACGGGGACCTAAGGGACCCGCTCTGGTGGCCTCAGGAAAGGCCAGTCCCCATGCGAGTTCCTTGGGGGCCTCTCGGGATTCCTCTCCCGTCGATGCCAGGGCCTAAGACCTTGTGTGGAGTCGGGGCCGGAACCTGAGGATTCCTCTCCAGTGCTGACATGGATCTTGGGGAACTTCTGGAGTCTCCCCAGGGGAGTCAGTACTCGTCTCGAATGCGGGCATGCACTTGCGCTTTCCTCCAGAGCGGTAGCAGCAGTGTCACGCAGTCCGCCGCGTGGATCAAAGGATCTATGGTTTTCCCTCGAGTCTTTCCCACGAGGCTTTCCCACGAGGCTTTCCCACAGGGCTGTCCCACGTGCACACGTGGTGGGAGTCGATCCTCGGCTTGAACGTCAAGGCAGTGCAGGGAAAACAGGTTCCTCTGGAATGGACTGACACATCTGGGGGACTCTTGGATTGGTGGCACGACCCTGGAGTTCCTCTCGCCTTTCCTGTGGAGAGCGCCTCCTCTTGAGATGCGACGGGAACGCCGGGAATTCTTTCCCTACGAAACAGGGAAAGGATACCTCATCTCGAGCTAGGAGGCGGAAACGGGTCTCCCCTGGATGTGTGCGGGACCCCACGTGCTTCCTCTCGAGTGGAGACGGGTATGTCGGGGAACTTCTTGAGATGCAGCAAGGGTGTGAAGGACCCTTTGGAAGTTCCAGTGGTTAGACGTGATTAGCCTCGAGAAGCCTCAGCGGAAATGGGCCTCATCTCGCCTGGAGGGCAAAACCTCCTGGATTTTCTCGAGTTGCGGCAGGTGCTCTCGACTTACGACGGGGACCTCAGGGACCCGCTCTGGTGGCCTCAGGAAAGGCCAGTCCCCATGCGAGTTCCTCGGGGGCCTCTCGGGATTCCTCTCCCGTCGATGCCGGGGCCTAAGACCTTGTGTGGAGTCGGGGCCGGAACCTGAGGATTCCTCTCCAGTGCTGACATGGATCTTCGGGTAATTCTGGAGTCTCCCCAGGGGAGTCAGTCCTCGTCTCGAATGCGGGCATGCACTTGCGCTTTCCTCCAGAGCGGTAGCAGCAGTGTCACGCAGTCCGCCGCGTGGATCAAAGGATCTATGGTTTTCCCTCGAGTCTAACCCACGAGGCTTTCCCACAGGGCTGTCCCACGTGCACACGTGGTGGGAGTCGATCCTCGGCTTGAACGTCAAGGCAGTGCAGGGAAAACAGGTTCCTCTGGAATGGACTGACACATCTGGGGGACTCTTGGAATGGTGGCACGACCCTGGAGTTCCTCTCGCCTTTCCGGTGGAGAGCGCCTCCTCTTGAGATGCGACGGGAACGCCGGGAATTCTTTCCCTACGAAACAGGGAAAGGATCCCTCATCTCGAGTTAGGAGGCGGAAACGGGGCTCCCCTGGATGTGTGCGGGACCCCACGTGCTTCCTCTCGAGTGGAGACGGGTATGTCGGGGAACTTCTTGAGATGCAGCAAGGGTGTGAAGGACCCTTTGGAAGTTCCATTGGTTAGACGTGATAAGCCTCGAGAAGCCTCAGCGGAAATGGGCCTCATCTCGCCTGGAGGGCAAAACCTCCTGGATTTTCTCAAGTTGCGGCAGGTGCTCTCGACTTACGACGGGGACCTCAGGGACCCGCTCTGGTGGCCTCAGGAAAGGCCAGTCCCCATGCGAGTTCCTCGGGGGCCTCTCGGGATTCCTCTCCCGTCGATGCCGGGGCCTAAGACCTTGTGTGGAGTCGGGGCCGGAACCTGAGGATTCCTCTCCAGTGCTGACATGGATCTTGGGGTACTTCTGGAGTCTCCCCAGGGGAGTCAGTCCTCGTCTCGAATGCGGGCATGCACTTGCGCTTTCCTCCAGAGCGGTAGCAGCAGTGTCACGCAGTCCGCCGCGTGGATCAAAGGATCTATGGTTTTCCCTCGAGTCTTTCCCACGAGGCTTTCCCACGAGGCTTTCCCACAGGGCTGTCCCACGTGCACACGTGGTGGGAGTCGATCCTCGGCTTGAACGTCAAGGCAGTGCAGGGAAAACAGGTTCCTCTGGAATGGACTGACACATCTGGGGGACTCTTGGAATGGTGGCACGACCCTGGAGTTCCTCTCGCCTTTCCTGTGGAGAGCGCCTCCTCTTGAGATGCGACGGGAACGCCGGGAATTCTTTCCCTACGAAACAGGGAAAGGATCCCTCATCTCGAGCTAGGAGGCGGAAACGGGGCTCCCCTGGATGTGTGCGGGACCCCACGTGCTTCCTCTCGAGTGGAGACGGGTATGTCGGGGAACTTCTTGAGTTGCAGCAAGGGTGTGAAGGACCCTTTGGAAGTTCCAGTGGTTAGACGTGATTAGCCTCGAGAAGCCTCAGCGGAAATGGGCCTCATCTCGCCTGGAGGGCAAAACCTCCTGGATTTTCTCGAGTTGCGGCAGGTGCTCTCGACTTACGACGGGGACCTCAGGGACCCGCTCTGGTGGCCTCAGGAAAGGCCAGTCCCCATGCGAGTTCCTCGGGGGCCTCTCGGGATTCCTCTCCCGTCGATGCCGGGGCCTAAGACCTTGTGTGGAGTCGGGGCCGGAACCTGAGGATTCCTCTCCAGTGCTGACATGGATCTTGGGGTACTTCTGGAGTCTCCCCAGGGGAGTCAGTCCTCGTCTCGAATGCGGGCATGCACTTGCGCTTTCCTCCAGAGCGGTAGCAGCAGTGTCACGCAGTCCGCCGCGTGGATCAAAGGATCTATGGTTTTCCCTCGAGTCTTTCCCACGAGGCTTTCCCACGAGGCTTTCCCACAGGGCTGTCCCACGTGCACACGTGGTGGGAGTCGATCCTCGGCTTGAACGTCAAGGCAGTGCAGGGAAAACAGGTTCCTCTGGAATGGACTGACACATCTGGGGGACTCTTGGAATGGTGGCACGACCCTGGAGTTCCTCTCGCCTTTCCTGTGGAGAGCGCCTCCTCTTGAGATGCGACGGGAACGCCGGGAATTCTTTCCCTACGAAACAGGGAAAGGATCCCTCATCTCGAGCTAGGAGGCGGAAACGGGGCTCCCCTGGATGTGTGCGGGACCCCACGTGCTTCCTCTCGAGTGGAGACGGGTATGTCGGGGAACTTCTTGAGTTGCAGCAAGGGTGTGAAGGACCCTTTGGAAGTTCCAGTGGTTAGACGTGATTAGCCTCGAGAAGCCTCAGCGGAAATGGGCCTCATCTCGCCTGGAGGGCAAAACCTCCTGGATTTTCTCGAGTTGCGGCAGGTGCTCTCGACTTACGACGGGGACCTCAGGGACCCGCTCTGGTGGCCTCAGGAAAGGCCAGTCCCCATGCGAGTTCCTCGGGGGTGTCTCGGGATTCCTCTCCCGTCGATGCCGGGGCCTAAGACCTTGTGTGGATTCGGGGCCGGAACCTGAGGATTCCTCTCCAGTGCTGACATGGATCTTCGGGTAATTCTGGAGTCTCCCCAGGGGAGTCAGTCCTCGTCTCGAATGCGGGCATGCACTTGCGCTTTCCTCCAGAGCGGTAGCAGCAGTGTCACGCAGTCCGCCGCGTGGATCAAAGGATCTATGGTTTTCCCTCGAGTCTTTCCCACGAGGCTTTCCCACGAGGCTTTCCCACAGGGCTGTCCCACGTGCTCACGTGGTGGGAGTCGATCCTCGGCTTGAACGTCAAGGCAGTGCAGGGAAAACAGGTTCCTCTGGAATGGACTGACACATCTGGGGGACTCTTGGAATGGTGGCACGACCCTGGAGTTCCTCTCGCCTTTCCTGTGGAGAGCGCCTCCTCTTGAGATGCGACGGGAACGCCGGGAATTCTTTCCCTACGAAACAGGGAAAGGATCCCTCATCTCGAGCTAGGAGGCGGAAACGGGGCTCCCCTGGATGTGTGCGGGACCCCACGTGCTTCCTCTCGAGTGGAGACGGGTATGTCGGGGAACTTCTTGAGTTGCAGCAAGGGTGTGAAGGACCCTTTGGAAGTTCCAGTGGTTAGACGTGATTAGCCTCGAGAAGCCTCAGCGGAAATGGGCCTCATCTCGCCTGGAGGGCAAAACCTCCTGGATTTTCTCGAGTTGCGGCAGGTGCTCTCGACTTACGACGGGGACCTCAGGGACCCGCTCTGGTGGCCTCAGGAAAGGCCAGTCCCCATGCGAGTTCCTCGGGGGCCTCTCGGGATTCCTCTCCCGTCGATGCCGGGGCCTAAGACCTTGTGTGGAGTCGGGGCCGGAACCTGAGGATTCCTCTCCAGTGCTGACATGGATCTTGGGGAACTTCTGGAGTCTCCCCAGGGGAGTCAGTACTCGTCTCGAATGCGGGCATGCACTTGCGCTTTCCTCCAGAGCGGTAGCAGCAGTGTCACGCAGTCCGCCGCGTGGATCAAAGGATCTATGGTTTTCCCTCGAGTCTTTCCCACGAGGCTTTCCCACGAGGCTTTCCCACAGGGCTGTCCCACGTGCACACGTGGTGGGAGTCGATCCTCGGCTTGAACGTCAAGGCAGTGCAGGGAAAACAGGTTCCTCTGGAATGGACTGACACATCTGGGGGACTCTTGGAATGGTGGCACGACCCTGGAGTTCCTCTCGACTTTCCTGTGGAGAGCGCCTCCTCTTGAGATGCGACGGGAACGCCGGGAATTCTTTCCCTACGAAACAGGGAAAGGATCCCTCATCTCGAGCTAGGAGGCGGAAACGGGTCTCCCCTGGATGTGTGCGGGACCCCACGTGCTTCCTCTCGAGTGGAGACGGGTATGTCGGGGAACTTCTTGAGATGCAGCAAGGGTGTGAAGGACCCTTTGGAAGTTCCAGTGGTTAGACGTGATTAGCCTCGAGAAGCCTCAGCGGAAATGGGCCTCATCTCGCCTGGAGGGCAAAACCTCCTGGATTTTCTCGAGTTGCGGCAGGTGATCTCGACTTACGACGGGGACCTCAGGGACCCGTCTGGTGGCCTCAGGAAAGGCCAGTCCCCATGCGAGTTCCTCGGGGGCCTCTCGGGATTCCTCTCCCGTCGACGCCGGGGCCTAAGACCTTGTGTGGAGTCGGGGCCGGAACCTGAGGATTCCTCTCCAGTGCTGACATGGATCTTCGGGTAATTCTGGAGTCTCCCCAGGGGAGTCAGTCCTCGTCTCGAATGCGGGCATGCACTTGCGCTTTCCTCCAGAGCGGTAGCAGCAGTGTCACGCAGTCCGCCGCGTGGATCAAAGGATCTATGGTTTTCCCTCGAGTCTTTCCCACGAGGCTTTCCCACAGGGCTGTCCCACGTGCACACGTGGTGGGAGTGGATCCTCGGCTTGAACGTCAAGGCAGTGCAGGGAAAACAGGTTCCTCTGGAATGGACTGACATATCTGGGGGACTCTTGGAATGGTGGCACGACCCTGGAGTTCCTCTCGCCTTTCCTGTGGAGAGCGCTTCCTCTTGAGATGCGACGGGAACGCCGGGAATTCTTTCCCTACGAAACAGGGAAAGGATCCCTCATCTCGAACTAGGAGGCGGAAACGGGGCTCCCCTGGATGTGTGCGGGAGCCCACGTGCTTCCTCTCGAGTGGAGACGGGTATGTCGGGGAACTTCTTGAGATGCAGCAAGGGTGTGAAGGACCCTTTGGAAGTTCCATTGGTTAGACGTGATTAGCCTCGAGAAGCCTCAGCGGAAATGGGCCTCATCTCGCCTGGATGGCAAAACCTCCTGGATTTTCTCGAGTTGCGGCAGGTGCTCTCGACTTACGACGGGGACCTCAGGGACCCGGTCTGGTGGCCTCAGGAAAGGCCAGTCCCCATGCGAGTTCCTCGGGGGCCTCTCGGGATTCCTCTCCCGTCGATGCCGGGGCCTAAGACCTTGTGTGGAGTCGGGGCCGGAACCTGAGGATTCCTCTCCAGTGCTGACATGGATCTTGGGGTACTTCTGGAGTCTCCCCAGGGGAGTCAGTCCTCGTCTCGAATGCGGGCATGCACTTGCGCTTTCCTCCAGAGCGGTAGCAGCAGTGTCACGCAGTCCGCCGCGTGGATCAAAGGATCTATGGTTTTCCCTCGAGTCTTTCCCACGAGGCTTTCCCACGAGGCTTTCCCACAGGGCTGTCCCACGTGCACACGTGGTGGGAGTCGATCCTCGGCTTGAACGTCAAGGCAGTGCAGGGAAAACAGGTTCCTCTGGAATGGACTGACACATCTGGGGGACTCTTGGAATGGTGGCACGACCCTGGAGTTCCTCTCGCCTTTCCTGTGGAGAGCGCCTCCTCTTGAGATGCGACGGGAACGCCGGGAATTCTTTCCCTACGAAACAGGGAAAGGATCCCTCATCTCGAGCTAGGAGGCGGAAACGGGGCTCCCCTGGATGTGTGCGGGACCCCACGTGCTTCCTCTCGAGTGGAGACGGGTATGTCGGGGAACTTCTTGAGTTGCAGCAAGGGTGTGAAGGACCCTTTGGAAGTTCCAGTGGTTAGACGTGATTAGCCTCGAGAAGCCTCAGCGGAAATGGGCCTCATCTCGCCTGGAGGGCAAAACCTCCTGGATTTTCTCGAGTTGCGGCAGGTGCTCTCGACTTACGATGGGGACCTCAGGGACCCGCTCTGGTGGCCTCAGGAAAGGCCAGTCCCCATGCGAGTTCCTCGGGGGCCTCTCGGGATTCCTCTCCCGTCGATGCCGGGGCCTAAGACCTTGTGTGGAGTCGGGGCCGGAACCTGAGGATTCCTCTCCAGTGCTGACATGGATCTTGGGGAACTTCTGGAGTCTCCCCAGGGGAGTCAGTACTCGTCTCGAATGCGGCCATGCACTTGCGCTTTCCTCCAGAGCGGTAGCAGCAGTGTCACGCAGTCCGCCGCGTGGATCAAAGGATCTATGGTTTTCCCTCGAGTCTTTCCCACGAGGCTTTCCCACGAGGCTTTCCCACAGGGCTGTCCCACGTGCACACGTGGTGGGAGTCGATCCTCGGCTTGAACGTCAAGGCAGTGCAGGGAAAACAGGTTCCTCTGGAATGGACTGACACATCTGGGGGACTCTTGGAATGGTGGCACGACCCTGGAGTTCCTCTCGACTTTCCTGTGGAGAGCGCCTCCTCTTGAGATGCGACGGGAACGCCGGGAATTCTTTCCCTACGAAACAGGGAAAGGATCCCTCATCTCGAGCTAGGAGGCGGAAACGGGTCTCCCCTGGATGTGTGCGGGACCCCACGTGCTTCCTCTCGAGTGGAGACGGGTATGTCGGGGAACTTCTTGAGATGCAGCAAGGGTGTGAAGGACCCTTTGGAAGTTCCAGTGGTTAGACGTGATTAGCCTCGAAAAGCCTCAGCGGAAATGGGCCTCATCTCGCCTGGAGGGCAAAACCTCCTGGATTTTCTCGAGTTGCGGCAGGTGCTCTCGACTTACGACGGGGACCTCAGGGACCCGCTCTGGTGGCCTCAGGAAAGGCCAGTCCCCATGCGAGTTCCTCGGGGGCCTCTCGGGATTCCTCTCCCGTCGATGCCGGGTCCTAAGACCTTGTGTGGAGTCGGGGCCGGAACCTGAGGATTCCTCTCCAGTGCTGACATGGATCTTCGGGTAATTCTGGAGTCTCCCCAGGGGAGTCAGTCCTCGTCTCGAATGCGGGCATGCACTTGCGCTTTCCTCCAGAGCGGTAGCAGCAGTGTCACGCAGTCCGCCGCGTGGATCAAAGGATCTATGGTTTTCCCTCGAGTCTAACCCACGAGGCTTTCCCACAGGGCTGTCCCACGTGCACACGTGGTGGGAGTCGATCCTCGGCTTGAACGTCAAGGCAGTGCAGGGAAAACAGGTTCCTCTGGAATGGACTGACACATCTGGGGGACTCTTGGAATGGTGGCACGACCCTGGAGTTCCTCTCGCCTTTGCTGTGGAGAGCGCTTCCTCTTGAAATGCGACGGGAACGCCGGGAATTCTTTCCCTACGAAACAGGGAAAGGATCCCTCATCTCGAGCTAGGAGGCGGAAACGGGGCTCCCCTGGATGTGTGCGGGACCCCACGTGCTTCCTCTCGAGTGGAGACGGGTATGTCGGGGAACTTCTTGAGATGCAGCAAGGGTGTGAAGGACCCTTTGGAAGTTCCATTGGTTAGACGTGATTAGCCTCGAGAAGCCTCAGCGGAAATGGGCCTCATCTCGCCTGGAGGGCAAAACCTCCTGGATTTTCTCGAGTTGCGGCAGGTGCTCTCGACTTACGACGGGGACCTCAGGGACCCGGTCTGGTGGCCTCAGGAAAGGCCAGTCCCCATGCGAGTTCCTCGGGGGCCTCTCGGGATTCCTCTCCCGTCGATGCCGGGGCCTAAGACCTGGTGTGGAGTCGGGGCCGGAACCTGAGGATTCCTCTCCAGTGCTGACATGGATCTTGGGGTACTTCTGGAGTCTCCCCAGGGGAGTCAGTCCTCGTCTCGAATGCGGGCATGCACTTGCGCTTTCCTCCAGAGCGGTAGCAGCAGTGTCACGCAGTCCGCCGCGTGGATCAAAGGATCTATGGTTTTCCCTCGAGTCTTTCCCACGAGGCTTTCCCACGAGGCTTTCCCACAGGGCTGTCCCACGTGCACACGTGGTGGGAGTCGATCCTCGGCTTGAACGTCAAGGCAGTGCAGGGAAAACAGGTTCCTCTGGAATGGACTGACACATCTGGGGGACTCTTGGAATGGTGGCACGACCCTGGAGTTCCTCTCGCCTTTCCTGTGGAGAGCGCCTCCTCTTGAGATGCGACGGGAACGCCGGGAATTCTTTCCCTACGAAACAGGGAAAGGATCCCTCATCTCGAGCTAGGAGGCGGAAACGGGGCCCCCTGGATGTGTGCGGGACCCCACGTGCTTCCTCTCGAGTGGAGACGGGTATGTCGGGGAACTTCTTGAGTTACAGCAAGGGTGTGAAGGACCCTTTGGAAGTTCCAGTGGTTAGACGTGATTAGCCTCGAGAAGCCTCAGCGGAAATGGGACTCACCTCGCCTGGAGGGCAAAACCTCCTGGATTTTCTCGAGTTGCGGCAGGTGCTCTCGACTTACGACGGGGACCTCAGGGACCCGCTCTGGTGGCCTCAGGAAAGGCCAGTCCCCATGCGAGTTCCTCGGGGGCCTCTCGGGATTCCTCTCCCGTCGATGCCGGGGCCTAAGACCTTGTGTGGAGTCGGGGCCGGAACCTGAGGATTCCTCTCCAGTGCTGACATGGATCTTGGGGTACTCCTGGAGTCTCCCCAGGGGAGTCAGTCCTCGTCTCGAATGCGGGCATGCACTTGCGCTTTCCTCCAGAGCGGTAGCAGCAGTGTCACGCAGTCCACCGCGTGGATCAAAGGATCTATGGTTTTCCCTCGAGTCTTTCCCACGAGGCTTTCCCACGAGGCTTTCCCACAGGGCTGTCCCACGTGCACACGTGGTGGGAGTGGATCCTCGGCTTGAACGTCAAGGCAGTGCAGGGAAAACAGGTTCCTCTGGAATGGACTGACACATCTGGGGGACTCTTGGAATGGTGGCACGACTCTGGAGTTCCTCTCGCCTTTCCTGTGGAGAGCGCCTCCTCTTGAGATGCGACGGGAACGCCGGGAATTCTTTCCCTACGAAACAGGGAAAGGATCCCTCATCTCGAGCTAGGAGGCGGAAACGGGGCTCCCCTGGATGTGTGCGGGACCCCACGTGCTTCCTCTCGAGTGGAGACGGGTATGTCGGGGAACTTCTTGAGATGCAGCAAGGGTGTGAAGGACCCTTTGGAAGTTCCATTGGTTAGACGTGATTAGCCTCGAGAAGCCTCAGCGGAAATGGGCCTCATCTCGCCTGGAGGGCAAAACCTCCTGGATTTTCTCGAGTTGCGGCAGGTGCTCTCGACTTACGACGGGGACCTCAGGGACCCGGTCTGGTGGCCTCAGGAAAGGCCAGTCCCCATGCGAGTTCCTCGGGGGCCTCTCGGGATTCCTCTCCCGTCGATGCCGGGGCCTAAGACCTGGTGTGGAGTCGGGGCCGGAACCTGAGGATTCCTCTCCAGTGCTGACATGGATCTTGGGGTACTTCTGGAGTCTCCCCAGGGGAGTCAGTCCTCGTCTCGAATGCGGGCATGCACTTGCGCTTTCCTCCAGAGCGGTAGCAGCAGTGTCACGCAGTCCGCCGCGTGGATCAAAGGATCTATGGTTTTCCCTCGAGTCTTTCCCACGAGGCTTTCCCACGAGGCTTTCCCACAGGGCTGTCCCACGTGCACACGTGGTGGGAGTCGATCCTCGGCTTGAACGTCAAGGCAGTGCAGGGAAAACAGGTTCCTCTGGAATGGACTGACACATCTGGGGGACTCTTGGAATGGTGGCACGACCCTGGAGTTCCTCTCGCCTTTCCTGTGGAGAGCGCCTCCTCTTGAGATGCGACGGGAACGCCGGGAATTCTTTCCCTACGAAACAGGGAAAGGATCCCTCATCTCGAGCTAGGAGGCGGAAACGGGGCTCCCCTGGATGTGTGCGGGACCCCACGTGCTTCCTCTCGAGTGGAGACGGGTATGTCGGGGAACTTCTTGAGTTACAGCAAGGGTGTGAAGGACCCTTTGGAAGTTCCAGTGGTTAGACGTGATTAGCCTCGAGAAGCCTCAGCGGAAATGGGACTCACCTCGCCTGGAGGGCAAAACCTCCTGGATTTTCTCGAGTTGCGGCAGGTGCTCTCGACTTACGACGGGGACCTCAGGGACCCGCTCTGGTGGCCTCAGGAAAGGCCAGTCCCCATGCGAGTTCCTCGGGGGCCTCTCGGGATTCCTCTCCCGTCGATGCCGGGGCCTAAGACCTTGTGTGGAGTCGGGGCCGGAACCTGAGGATTCCTCTCCAGTGCTGACATGGATCTTGGGGTACTCCTGGAGTCTCCCCAGGGGAGTCAGTCCTCGTCTCGAATGCGGGCATGCACTTGCGCTTTCCTCCAGAGCGGTAGCAGCAGTGTCACGCAGTCCGCCGCGTGGATCAAAGGATCTATGGTTTTCCCTCGAGTCTTTCCCACGAGGCTTTCCCACGAGGCTTTCCCACAGGGCTGTCCCACGTGCACACGTGGTGGGAGTGGATCCTCGGCTTGAACGTCAAGGCAGTGCAGGGAAAACAGGTTCCTCTGGAATGGACTGACACATCTGGGGGACTCTTGGAATGGTGGCACGACTCTGGAGTTCCTCTCGCCTTTCCTGTGGAGAGCGCCTCCTCTTGAGATGCGACGGGAACGCCGGGAATTCTTTCCCTACGAAACAGGGAAAGGATCCCTCATCTCGAGCTAGGAGGCGGAAACGGGGCTCCCCTGGATGTGTGCGGGAGCCCACGTGCTTCCTCTCGAGTGGAGACGGGTATGTCGGGGAACTTCTTGAGTTGCAGCAAGGGTGTGAAGGACCCTTTGGAAGTTCCAGTGGTTAGACGTGATTAGCCTCGAGAAGCCTCAGCGGAAATGGGCCTCATCTCGCCTGGAGGGCAAAACCTCCTGGATTTTCTGGAGTTGCGGCAGGTGCTCTCGACTTACGACGGGGACCTCAGGGACCCGCTCTGGTGGCCTCAGGAAAGGCCAGTCCCCATGCGAGTTCCTCGGGGGCCTCTCGGGATTCCTCTCCCGTCGATGCCGGGGCCTAAGACCTTGTGTGGAGTCGGGGCCGGAACCTGAGGATTCCTCTCCAGTGCTGACATGGATCTTGGGGTACTTCTGGAGTCTCCCCAGGGGAGTCAGTACTCGTCTCGAATGCGGGCATGCACTTGCGCTTTCCTCCAGAGCGGTAGCAGCAGTGTCACGCAGTCCGCCGCGTGGATCAAAGGATCTATGGTTTTCCCTCGAGTCTTTCCCACGAGGCTTTCCCACGAGGCTTTCCCACAGGGCTGTCCCACGTGCACACGTGGTGGGAGTCGATCCTCGGCTTGAACGTCAAGGCAGTGCAGGGAAAACAGGTTCCTCTGGAATGGACTGACACATCTGGGGGACTCTTGGAATGGTGGCACGACCCTGGAGTTCCTCTCGCCTTTCCTGTGGAGAGCGCCTCCTCTTGAGATGCGACGGGAACGCCGGGAATTCTTTCCCTACGAAACAGGGAAAGGATACCTCATCTCGAGCTAGGAGGCGGAAACGGGTCTCCCCTGGATGTGTGCGGGACCCCACGTGCTTCCTCTCGAGTGGAGACGGGTATGTCGGGGAACTTCTTGAGATGCAGCAAGGGTGTGAAGGACCCTTTGGAAGTTCCAGTGGTTAGACGTGATTAGCCTCGAGAAGCCTCAGCGGAAATGGGCCTCATCTCGCCTGGAGGGCAAAACCTCCTGGATTTTCTCGAGTTGCGGCAGGTGCTCTCGACTTACGACGGGGACCTCAGGGACCCGCTCTGGTGGCCTCAGGAAAGGCCAGTCCCCATGCGAGTTCCTCGGGGGCCTCTCGGGATTCCTCTCCCGTCGATGCCGGGGCCTAAGACCTTGTGTGGAGTCGGGGCCGGAACCTGAGGATTCCTCTCCAGTGCTGACATGGATCTTCGGGTAATTCTGGAGTCTCCCCAGGGGAGTCAGTCCTCGTCTCGAATGCGGGCATGCACTTGCGCTTTCCTCCAGAGCGGTAGCAGCAGTGTCACGCAGTCCGCCGCGTGGATCAAAGGATCTATGGTTTTCCCTCGAGTCTAACCCACGAGGCTTTCCCACAGGGCTGTCCCACGTGCACACGTGGTGGGAGTCGATCCTCGGCTTGAACGTCAAGGCAGTGCAGGGAAAACAGGTTCCTCTGGAATGGACTGACACATCTGGGGGACTCTTGGAATGGTGGCACAACCCTGGAGTTCCTCTCGCCTTTCCTGTGGAGAGCGCTTCCTCTTGAGATGCGACGGGAACGCCGGGAATTCTTTCCCTACGAAACAGGGAAAGGATCCCTCATCTCGAGCTAGGAGGCGGAAACGGGGCTCCCCTGGATGTGTGCGGGACCCCACGTGCTTCCTCTCGAGTGGAGACGGGTATGTCGGGGAACTTCTTGAGATGCAGCAAGGGTGTGAAGGACCCTTTGGAAGTTCCATTGGTTAGACGTGATTAGCCTCGAGAAGCCTCAGCGGAAATGGGCCTCATCTCGCCTGGAGGGCAAAACCTCCTGGATTTTCTCGAGTTGCGGCAGGTGCTCTCGACTTACGACGGGGACCTCAGGGACCCGGTCTGGTGGCCTCAGGAAAGGCCAGTCCCCATGCGAGTTCCTCGGGCGCCTCTCGGGATTCCTCTCCCGTCGATGCCGGGGCCTAAGACCTTGTGTGGAGTCGGGGCCGGAACCTGAGGATTCCTCTCCAGTGCTGACATGGATCTTGGGGTACTTCTGGAGTCTCCCCAGGGGAGTCAGTCCTCGTCTCGAATGCGGGCATGCACTTGCGCTTTCCTCCAGAGCGGTAGCAGCAGTGTCACGCAGTCCGCCGCGTGGATCAAAGGATCTATGGTTTTCTCTCGAGTCTTTCCCACGAGGCTTTCCCACGAGGCTTTCCCACAGGGCTGTCCCACGTGCACACGTGGTGGGAGTCGATCCTCGGCTTGAACGTCAAGGCAGTGCAGGGAAAACAGGTTCCTCTGGAATGGACTGACACATCTGGGGGACTCTTGGAATGGTGGCACGACCCTGGAGTTCCTCTCGCCTTTCCTGTGGAGAGCGCCTCCTCTTGAGATGCGACGGGAACGCCGGGAATTCTTTCCCTACGAAACAGGGAAAGGATCCCTCATCTCGAGCTAGGAGGCGGAAACGGGGCTCCCCTGGATGTGTGCGGGACCCCACGTGCTTCCTCTCGAGTGGAGACGGGTATGTCGGGGAACTTCTTGAGTTGCAGCAAGGGTGTGAAGGACCCTTTGGAAGTTCCAGTGGTTAGACGTGATTAGCCTCGAGAAGCCTCAGCGGAAATGGGCCTCATCTCGCCTGGAGGGCAAAACCTCCTGGATTTTCTCGAGTTGCGGCAGGTGCTCTCGACTTACGACGGGGACCTCAGGGACCCGGTCTGGTGGCCTCAGGAAAGGCCAGTCCCCATGCGAGTTCCTCGGGGGCCTCTCGGGATTCCTCTCCCGTCGATGCCGGGGCCTAAGACCTTGTGTGGAGTCGGGGCCGGAACCTGAGGATTCCTCTCCAGTGCTGACATGGATCTTCGGGTAATTCTGGAGTCTCCCCAGGGGAGTCAGTCCTCGTCTCGAATGCGGGCATGCACTTGCGCTTTCCTCCAGAGCGGTAGCAGCAGTGTCACGCAGTCCGCCGCGTGGATCAAAGGATCTATGGTTTTCCCTCGAGTCTAACCCACGAGGCTTTCCCACAGGGCTGTCCCACGTGCACACGTGGTGGGAGTCGATCCTCGGCTTGAACGTCAAGGCAGTGCAGGGAAAACAGGTTCCTCTGGAATGGACTGACACATCTGGGGGACTCTTGGAATGGTGGCACGACCCTGGAGTTCCTCTCGCCTTTCCGGTGGAGAGCGCCTCCTCTTGAGATGCGACGGGAACGCCGGGAATTCTTTCCCTACGAAACAGGGAAAGGATCCCTCATCTCGAGTTAGGAGGCGGAAACGGGGCTCCCCTGGATGTGTGCAGGACCCCACGTGCTTCCTCTCGAGTGGAGACGGGTATGTCGGGGAACTTCTTGAGATGCAGCAAGGGTGTGAAGGACCCTTTGGAAGTTCCATTGGTTAGACGTGATAAGCCTCGAGAAGCCTCAGCGGAAATGGGCCTCATCTCGCCTGGAGGGCAAAACCTCCTGGATTTTCTCGAGTTGCGGCAGGTGCTCTCGACTTACGACGGGGACCTCAGGGACCCGCTCTGGTGGCCTCAGGAAAGGCCAGTCCCCATGCGAGTTCCTCGGGGGCCTCTCGGGATTCCTCTCCCGTCGATGCCGGGGCCTAAGACCTTGTGTGGAGTCGGGGCCGGAACCTGAGGATTCCTCTCCAGTGCTGACATGGATCTTGGGGTACTTCTGGAGTCTCCCCAGGGGAGTCAGTCCTCGTCTCGAATGCGGGCATGCACTTGCGCTTTCCTCCAGAGCGGTAGCAGCAGTGTCACGCAGTCCGCCGCGTGGATCAAAGGATCTATGGTTTTCCCTCGAGTCTTTCCCACGAGGCTTTCCCACGAGGCTTTCCCACAGGGCTGTCCCACGTGCACACGTGGTGGGAGTCGATCCTCGGCTTGAACGTCAAGGCAGTGCAGGGAAAACAGGTTCCTCTGGAATGGACTGACACATCTGGGGGACTCTTGGAATGGTGGCACGACCCTGGAGTTCCTCTCGCCTTTCCTGTGGAGAGCGCCTCCTCTTGAGATGCGACGGGAACGCCGGGAATTCTTTCCCTACGAAACAGGGAAAGGATCCCTCATCTCGAGCTAGGAGGCGGAAACGGGGCTCCCCTGGATGTGTGCGGGACCCCACGTGCTTCCTCTCGAGTGGAGACGGGTATGTCGGGGAACTTCTTGAGTTGCAGCAAGGGTGTGAAGGACCCTTTGGAAGTTCCAGTGGTTAGACGTGATTAGCCTCGAGAAGCCTCAGCGGAAATGGGCCTCATCTCGCCTGGAGGGCAAAACCTCCTGGATTTTCTCGAGTTGCGGCAGGTGCTCTCGACTTACGACGGGGACCTCAGGGACCCGGTCTGGTGGCCTCAGGAAAGGCCAGTCCCCATGCGAGTTCCTCGAGGGCCTCTCGGGATTCCTCTCCCGTCGATGCCGGGGCCTAAGACCTTGTGTGGAGTCGGGGCCGGAACCTGAGGATTCCTCTCCAGTGCTGACATGGATCTTGGGGTACTTCTGGAGTCTCCCCAGGGGAGTCAGTCCTCGTCTCGAATGCGGGCATGCACTTGCGCTTTCCTCCAGAGCGGTAGCAGCAGTGTCACGCAGTCCGCCGCGTGGATCAAAGGATCTATGGTTTTCCCTCGAGTCTTTCCCACGAGGCTTTCCCACGAGGCTTTCCCACAGGGCTGTCCCACGTGCACACGTGGTGGGAGTCGATCCTCGGCTTGAACGTCAAGGCAGTGCAGGGAAAACAGGTTCCTCTGGAATGGACTGACACATCTGGGGGACTCTTGGAATGGTGGCACGACCCTGGAGTTCCTCTCGCCTTTCCTGTGGAGAGCGCCTCCTCTTGAGATGCGACGGGAACGCCGGGAATTCTTTCCCTACGAAACAGGGAAAGGATCCCTCATCTCGAGCTAGGAGGCGGAAACGGGGCTCCCCTGGATGTGTGCGGGACCCCACGTGCTTCCTCTCGAGTGGAGACGGGTATGTCGGGGAACTTCTTGAGTTGCAGCAAGGGTGTGAAGGACCCTTTGGAAGTTCCAGTGGTTAGACGTGATTAGCCTCGAGAAGCCTCAGCGGAAATGGGCCTCATCTCGCCTGGAGGGCAAAACCTCCTGGATTTTCTCGAGTTGCGGCAGGTGCTCTCGACTTACGACGGGGACCTCAGGGACCCGCTCTGGTGGCCTCAGGAAAGGCCAGTCCCCATGCGAGTTCCTCGGGGGTGTCTCGGGATTCCTCTCCCGTCGATGCCGGGGCCTAAGACCTTGTGTGGAGTCGGGGCCGGAACCTGAGGATTCCTCTCCAGTGCTGACATGGATCTTCGGGTAATTCTGGAGTCTCCCCAGGGGAGTCAGTCCTCGTCTCGAATGCGGGCATGCACTTGCGCTTTCCTCCAGAGCGGTAGCAGCAGTGTCACGCAGTCCGCGGCGTGGATCAAAGGATCTATGGTTTTCCCTCGAGTCTAACCCACGAGGCTTTCCCACAGGGCTGTCCCACGTGCACACGTGGTGGGAGTCGATCCTCGGCTTGAACGTCAAGGCAGTGCAGGGAAAACAGGTTCCTCTGGAATGGACTGACACATCTGGGGGACTCTTGGAATGGTGGCACGACCCTGGAGTTCCTCTCGCCTTTCCTGTGGAGAGCGCCTCCTCTTGAGATGCGACGGGAACGCCGGGAATTCTTTCCCTACGAAACAGGGAAAGGATCCCTCATCTCGAGCTAGGAGGCGGAAACGGGGCTCCCCTGGATGTGTGCGGGACCCCACGTGCTCCACTCGAGTGGAGACGGGTATGTCGGGGAACTTCTTGAGTTGCAGCAAGGGTGTGAAGGACCCTTTGGAAGTTCCAGTGGTTAGACGTGATTAGCCTCGAGAAGCCTCAGCGGAAATGGGCCTCATCTCGCCTGGAGGGCAAAACCTCCTGGATTTTCTCGAGTTGCGGCAGGTGCTCTCGACTTACGACGGGGACCTCAGGGACCCGGTCTGGTGGCCTCAGGAAAGGCCAGTCCCCATGCGAGTTCCTCGGGGGCCTCTCGGGATTCCTCTCCCGTCGATGCCGGGGCCTAAGACCTTGTGTGGAGTCGGGGCCGGAACCTGAGGATTCCTCTCCAGTGCTGACATGGATCTTGGGGTACTTCTGGAGTCTCGCCAGGGGAGTCAGTCCTCGTCTCGAATGCGGGCATGCACTTGCGCTTTCCTCCAGAGCGGTAGCAGCAGTGTCACGCAGTCCGCCGCGTGGATCAAAGGATCTATGGTTTTCCCTCGAGTCTTTCCCACGAGGCTTTCCCACGAGGCTTTCCCACAGGGCTGTCCCACGTGCACACGTGGTGGGAGTCGATCCTCGGCTTGAACGTCAAGGCAGTGCAGGGAAAACAGGTTCCTATGGAATGGACTGACACATCTGGGGGACTCTTGGAATTGTGGCACGACCCTGGAGTTCCTCTCGCCTTTCCTGTGGAGAGCGCCTCCTCTTGAGATGCGACGGGAACGCCGGGAATTCTTTCCCTACGAAACAGGGAAAGGATCCCTCATCTCGAGCTAGGAGGCGGAAACGGGGCTCCCCTGGATGTGTGCGGGACCCCACGTGCTTCCTCTCGAGTGGAGACGGGTATGTCGGGTAACTTCTTGAGTTGCAGCAAGGGTGTGAAGGACCCTTTGGAAGTTCCAGTGGTTAGACGTGATTAGCCTCGAGAAGCCTCAGCGGAAATGGGCCTCATCTCGCCTGGAGGGCAAAACCTCCTGGATTTTCTCGAGTTGCGGCAGGTGCTCTCGACTTACGACGGGGACCTCAGGGACCCGGTCTGGTGGCCTCAGGAAAGGCCAGTCCCCATGCGAGTTCCTCGGGGGCCTCTCGGGATTCCTCTCCCGTCGATGCCGGGGCCTAAGACCTTGTGTGGAGTCGGGGCCGGAACCTGAGGATTCCTCTCCAGTGCTGACATGGATCTTGGGGTACTTCTGGAGTCTCCCCAGGGGAGTCAGTCCTCGTCTCGAATGCGGGCATGCACTTGCGCTTTCCTCCAGAGCGGTAGCAGCAGTGTCACGCAGTCCACCGCGTGGATCAAAGGATCTATGGTTTTCCCTCGAGTCTTTCCCACGAGGCTTTCCCACGAGGCTTTCCCACAGGGCTGTCCCACGTGCACACGTGGTGGGAGTGGATCCTCGGCTTGAACGTCAAGGCAGTGCAGGGAAAACAGGTTCCTCTGGAATGGACTGACACATCTGGGGGACTCTTGGAATGGTGGCACGACTCTGGAGTTCCTCTCGCCTTTCCTGTGGAGAGCGCCTCCTCTTGAGATGCGACGGGAACGCCGGGAATTCTTTCCCTACGAAACAGGGAAAGGATCCCTCATCTCGAGCTAGGAGGCGGAAACGGGGCTCCCCTGGATGTGTGCGGGACCCCACGTGCTTCCTCTCGAGTGGAGACGGGTATGTCGGGGAACTTCTTGAGTTGCAGCAAGGGTGTGAAGGACCCTTTGGAAGTTCCAGTGGTTAGACGTGATTAGCCTCGAGAAGCCTCAGCGGAAATGGGCCTCATCTCGCCTGGAGGGCAAAACCTCCTGGATTTTCTCGAGTTGCGGCAGGTGCTCTCGACTTACGACGGGGACCTCAGGGACCCGCTCTGGTGGCCTCAGGAAAGGCCAGTCCCCATGCGAGTTCCTCGGGGGCCTCTCGGGATTCCTCTCCCGTCGATGCCGGGGCCTAAGACCTTGTGTGGAGTCGGGGCCGGAACCTGAGGATTCCTCTCCAGTGCTGACATGGATCTTGGGGAACTTCTGGAGTCTCCCCAGGGGAGTCAGTCCTCGTCTCGAATGCGGGCATGCACTTGCGCTTTCCTCCAGAGCGGTAGCAGCAGTGTCACGCAGTCCGCCGCGTGGATCAAAGGATCTATGGTTTTCCCTCGGGTCTTTCCCACGAGGCTTTCCCACGAGGCTTTCCCACAGGGCTGTCCCACGTGCACACGTGGTGGGAGTCGATCCTCGGCTTGAACGTCAAGGCAGTGCAGGGAAAACAGGTTCCTCTGGAATGGACTGACACATCTGGGGGACTCTTGGAATGGTGGCACGACCCTGGAGTTCCTCTCGCCTTTCCTGTGGAGAGCGCCTCCTCTTGAGATGCGACGGGAACGCCGGGAATTCTTTCCCTACGAAACAGGGAAAGGATCCCTCATCTCGAGCTAGGAGGCGGAA
Source organism: Ovis canadensis (assembly GCF_042477335.2). Classification (NCBI taxonomy): domain Eukaryota; kingdom Metazoa; phylum Chordata; class Mammalia; order Artiodactyla; family Bovidae; genus Ovis; species Ovis canadensis. Next base: position 10,213,208 of record NC_091267.1, read on the forward strand.
ACGGGTCTCCCCTGGATGTGTGCGGGACCCCACGTGCTTCCTCTCGAGTGGAGACGGGTATGTCGGGGAACTTCTTGAGATGCAGCAAGGGTGTGAAGGACCCTTTGGAAGTTCCAGTGGTTAGACGTGATTAGCCTCGAGAAGCCTCAGCGGAAATGGGCCTCATCTCGCCTGGAGGGCAAAACCTCCTGGATTTTCTCGAGTTGCGGCAGGTGCTCTCGACTTACGACGGGGACCTCAGGGACCCGCTCTGGTGGCCTCAGGAAAGGCCAGTCCCCATGCGAGTTCCTCGGGGGCGTCTCGGGATTCCTCTCCCGTCGATGCCGGGGCCTAAGACCTTGTGTGGAGTCGGGGCCGGAACCTGAGGATTCCTCTCCAGTGCTGACATGGATCTTCGGGTAATTCTGGAGTCTCCCCAGGGGAGTCAGTCCTCGTCTCGAATGCGGGCATGCACTTGCGCTTTCCTCCAGAGCGGTAGCAGCAGTGTCACGCAGTCCGCCGCGTGGATCAAAGGATCTATGGTTTTCCCTCGAGTCTAACCCACGAGGCTTTCCCACAGGGCTGTCCCACGTGCACACGTGGTGGGAGTCGATCCTCGGCTTGAACGTCAAGGCAGTGCAGGGAAAACAGGTTCCTCTGGAATGGACTGACACATCTGGGGGACTCTTGGAATGGTGGCACGACCCTGGAGTTCCTCTCGCCTTTCCTGTGGAGAGCGCTTCCTCTTGAGATGCGACGGGAACGCCGGGAATTCTTTCCCTACGAAACAGGGAAAGGATCCCTCATCTCGAGCTAGGAGGCGGAAACGGGGCTCCCCTGGATGTGTGCGGGACCCCACGTGCTTCCTCTCGAGTGGAGACGGGTATGTCGGGGAACTTCTTGAGATGCAGCAAGGGTGTGAAGGACCCTTTGGAAGTTCCATTGGTTAGACGTGATTAGCCTCGAGAAGCCTCAGCGGAAATGGTCCTAATCTCGCCTGGAGGGCAAAACCTCCTGGATTTTCTCGAGTTGCGGCAGGTGCTCTCGACTTACGACGGGGACCTCAGGGACCCGGTCTGGTGGCCTCAGGAAAGGCCAGTCCCCATGCGAGTTCCTCGGGGGCCTCTCGGGATTCCTCTCCCGTCGATGCCGGGGCCTAAGACCTTGTGTGGAGTCGGGGCCGGAACCTGAGGATTCCTCTCCAATGCTGACATGGATCTTGGGGTACTTCTGGAGTCTCCCCAGGGGAGTCAGTCCTCGTCTCGAATGCGGGCATGCACTTGCGCTTTCCTCCAGAGCGGTAGCAGCAGTGTCACGCAGTCCGCCGCGTGGATCAAAGGATCTATGGTTTTCCCTCGAGTCTTTCCCACGAGGCTTTCCCACGAGGCTTTCCCACAGGGCTGTCCCACGTGCACACGTGGTGGGAGTCGATCCTCGGCTTGAACGTCAAGGCAGTGCAGGGAAAACAGGTTCCTCTGGAATGGACTGACACATCTGGGGGACTCTTGGAATGGTGGCACGACCCTGGAGTTCCTCTCGCCTTTCCTGTGGAGAGCGCCTCCTCTTGAGATGCGACGGGAACGCCGGGAATTCTTTCCCTACGAAACAGGGAAAGGATCCCTCATCTCGAGCTAGGAGGCGGAAACGGGGCTCCCCTGGATGTGTGCGGGACCCCACGTGCTTCCTCTCGAGTGGAGACGGGTATGTCGGGGAACTTCTTGAGTTGCAGCAAGGGTGTGAAGGACCCTTTGGAAGTTCCAGTGGTTAGACGTGATTAGCCTCGAGAAGCCTCAGCGGAAATGGGCCTCATCTCGCCTGGAGGGCAAAACCTCCTGGATTTTCTCGAGTTGCGGCAGGTGCTCTCGACTTACGACGGGGACCTCAGGGACCCGGTCTGGTGGCCTCAGGAAAGGCCAGTCCCCATGCGAGTTCCTCGGGGGCCTCTCGGGATTCCTCTCCCGTCGATGCCGGGGCCTAAGACCTTGTGTGGAGTCGGGGCCGGAACCTGAGGATTCCTCTCCAGTGCTGACATGGATCTTGGGGTACTTCTGGAGTCTCCCCAGGGGAGTCAGTCCTCGTCTCGAATGCGGGCATGCACTTGCGCTTTCCTCCAGAGCGGTAGCAGCAGTGTCACGCAGTCCACCGCGTGGATCAAAGGATCTATGGTTTTCCCTCGAGTCTTTCCCACGAGGCTTTCCCACGAGGCTTTCCCACAGGGCTGTCCCACGTGCACACGTGGTGGGAGTGGATCCTCGGCTTGAACGTCAAGGCAGTGCAGGGAAAACAGGTTCCTCTGGAATGGACTGACACATCTGGGGGACTCTTGGAATGGTGGCACGACTCTGGAGTTCCTCTCGCCATTCCTGTGGAGAGCGCCTCCTCTTGAGATGCGACGGGAACGCCGGGAATTCTTTCCCTACGAAACAGGGAAAGGATCCCTCATCTCGAGCTAGGAGGCGGAAACGGGGCTCCCCTGGATGTGTGCGGGACCCCACGTGCTTCCTCTCGAGTGGAGACGGGTATGTCGGGGAACTTCTTGAGATGCAGCAAGGGTGTGAAGGTCCCTTTGGAAGTTCCATTGGTTAGACGTGATTAGCCTCGAGAAGCCTCAGCGGAAATGGGCCTCATCTCGCCTGGAGGGCAAAACCTCCTGGATTTTCTCGAGTTGCGGCAGGTGCTCTCGACTTACGACGGGGACCTCAGGGACCCGCTCTGGTGGCCTCAGGAAAGGCCAGTCCCCATGCGAGTTCCTCGGGGGCCTCTCGGGATTCCTCTCCCGTCGATGCCGGGGCCTAAGACCTTGTGTGGAGTCGGGGCCGGAACCTGAGGATTCCTCTCCAGTGCTGACATGGATCTTCGGGTAATTCTGGAGTCTCCCCAGGGGAGTCAGTCCTCGTCTCGAATGCGGGCATGCACTTGCGCTTTCCTCCAGAGCGGTAGCAGCAGTGTCACGCAGTCCGCCGCGTGGATCAAAGGATCTATGGTTTTCCCTCGAGTCTTTCCCACGAGGCTTTCCCACGAGGCTTTCCCACAGGGCTGTCCCACGTGCACACGTGCTGGGAGTCGATCCTCGGCTTGAACGTCAAGGCAGTGCAGGGAAAACAGGTTCCTCTGGAATGGACTGACACATCTGGGGGACTCTTGGAATGGTGGCACGACCCTGGAGTTCCTCTCGCCTTTCCTGTGGAGAGCGCCTCCTCTTGAGATGCGACGGGAACGCCGGGAATTCTTTCCCTACGAAACAGGGAAAGGATCCCTCATCTCGAGCTAGGAGGCGGAAACGGGGCTCCCCTGGATGTGTGCGGGACCCCACGTGCTTCCTCTCGAGTGGAGACGGGTATGTCGGGGAACTTCTTGAGTTGCAGCAAGGGTGTGAAGGACCCTTTGGAAGTTCCAGTGGTTAGACGTGATTAGCCTCGAGAAGCCTCAGCGGAAATGGGCCTCATCTCGCCTGGAGGGCAAAACCTCCTGGATTTTCTCGAGTTGCGGCAGGTGCTCTCGACTTACGACGGGGACCTCAGGGACCCGCTCTGGTGGCCTCAGGAAAGGCCAGTCCCCATGCGAGTTCCTCGGGGGCCTCTCGGGATTCCTCTCCCGTCGATGCCGGGGCCTAAGACCTTGTGTGGAGTCGGGGCCGGAACCTGAGGATTCCTCTCCAGTGCTGACATGGATCTTGGGGTACTTCTGGAGTCTCCCCAGGGGAGTCAGTCCTCGTCTCGAATGCGGGCATGCACTTGCGCTTTCCTCCAGAGCGGTAGCAGCAGTGTCACGCAGTCCACCGCGTGGATCAAAGGATCTATGGTTTTCCCTCGAGTCTTTCCCACGAGGCTTTCCCACGAGGCTTTCCCACAGGGCTGTCCCACGTGCACACGTGGTGGGAGTGGATCCTCGGCTTGAACGTCAAGGCAGTGCAGGGAAAACAGGTTCCTCTGGAATGGACTGACACATCTGGGGGACTCTTGGAATGGTGGCACGACTCTGGAGTTCCTCTCGCCTTTCCTGTGGAGAGCGCCTCCTCTTGAGATGCGACGGGAACGCCGGGAATTCTTTCCCTATGAAACAGGGAAAGGATCCCTCATCTCGAGCTAGGAGGCGGAAACGGGGCTCCCCTGGATGTGTGCGGGACCCCACGTGCTTCCTCTCGAGTGGAGACGGGTATGTAGGGGAACTTCTTGAGTTGCAGCAAGGGTGTGAAGGACCCTTTGGAAGTTCCAGTGGTTAGACGTGATTAGCCTCGAGAAGCCTCATCGGAAATGGGCCTCATCTCGCCTGGAGGGCAAAACGTCCTGGATTTTCTCGAGTTGCGGCAGGTGCTCTCGACTTACGACGGGGACCTCAGGGACCCGCTCTGGTGGCCTCAGGAAAGGCCAGTCCCCATGCGAGTTCCTCGGGGGCCTCTCGGGATTCCTCTCCCGTCGATGCCGGGGCCTAAGACCTTGTGTGGAGTCGGGGCCGGAACCTGAGGATTCCTCTCCAGTGCTGACATGGATCTTGGGGTACTTCTGGAGTCTCCCCAGGGGAGTCAGTCCTCGTCTCGAATGCGGGCATGCACTTCCGCTTTCCTCCAGAGCGGTAGCAGCAGTGTCACGCAGTCCGCCGCGTGGATCAAAGGATCTATGGTTTTCCCTCGAGTCTTTCCCACGAGGCTTTCCCACGAGGCTTTCCCACAGGGCTGTCCCACGTGCACACGTGGTGGGAGTCAATCCTCGGCTTGAACGTCAAGGCAGTGCAGGGAAAACAGGTTCCTCTGGAATGGACTGACACATCTGGGGGACTCTTGGAATGGTGGCACGACCCTGGAGTTCCTCTCGCCTTTCCTGTGGAGAGCGCCTCCTCTTGAGATGCGACGGGAACACCGGGAATTCTTTCCCTACGAAACAGGGAAAGGATCCCTCATCTCGAGCTAGGAGGCGGAAACGGGGCTCCCCTGGATGTGTGCGGGACCCCACGTGCTTCCTCTCGAGTGGAGACGTGTATGTCGGGGAACTTCTTGAGTTGCAGCAAGGGTGTGAAGGACCCTTTGGAAGTTCCAGTGGTTAGACGTGATTAGCCTCGAGAAGCCTCAGCGGAAATGGGCCTCATCTCGCCTGGAGGGCAAAACCTCGTGGATTTTCTCGAGTTGCGGCAGGTGCTCTCGACTTACGACGGGGACCTCAGGGACCCGCTCTGGTGGCCTCAGGAAAGGCCAGTCCCCATGCGAGTTCCTCGGGGGCCTCTCGGGATTCCTCTCCCGTCGATGCCGGGGCCTAAGACCTTGTGTGGAGTCGGGGCCGGAACCTGAGGATTCCTCTCCAGTGCTGACATGGATCTTGGGGTACTTCTGGAGTCTCCCCAGGGGAGTCAGTCCTCGTCTCGAATGCGGGCATGCACTTCCGCTTTCCTCCAGAGCGGTAGCAGCAGTGTCACGCAGTCCGCCGCGTGGATCAAAGGATCTATGGTTTTCCCTCGAGTCTTTCCCACGAGGCTTTCCCACGAGGCTTTCCCACAGGGCTGTCCCACGTGCACACGTGGTGGGAGTCGATCCTCGGCTTGAACGTCAAGGCAGTGCAGGGAAAACAGGTTCCTCTGGAATGGACTGACACATCTGGGGGACTCTTGGAATGGTGGCACGACCCTGGAGTTCCTCTCGCCTTTCCTGTGGAGAGCGCCTCCTCTTGAGATGCGACGGGAACGCCTGGAATTCTTTCCCTACGAAACAGGGAAAGGATCCCTCATCTCGAGCTAGGAGGCGGAAACGGGTCTCCCCTGGATGTGTGCGGGACCCCACGTGCTTCCTCTCGAGTGGAGACGGGTATGTCGGGGAACTTCTTGAGATGCAGCAAGGGTGTGAATGACCCTTTGGAAGTTCCAGTGGTTAGACGTGATTAGCCTCGAGAAGCCTCAGCGGAAATGGGCCTCATCTCGCCTGGAGGGCAAAACCTCCTGGATTTTCTCGAGTTGCGGCAGGTGCTCTCGACTTACGACGGGGACCTCAGGGACCCGCTCTGGTGGCCTCAGGAAAGGCCAGTCCCCATGCGAGTTCCTCGGGGGCCTCTCGGGATTCCTCTCCCGTCGATGCCGGGGCCTAAGACCTTGTGTGGAGTCGGGGCCGGAACCTGAGGATTCCTCTCCAGTGCTGACATGGATCTTCGGGTAATTCTGGAGTCTCCCCAGGGGAGTCAGTCCTCGTCTCGAATGCGGGCATGCACTTGCGCTTTCCTCCAGAGCGGTAGCAGCAGTGTCACGCAGTCCGCCGCGTGGATCAAAGGATCTATGGTTTTCCCTCGAGTCTTTCCCACGAGGCTTTCCCACGAGGCTTTCCCACAGGGCTGTCCCAAGTGCACACGTGGTGGGAGTCGATCCTCGGCTTGAACGTCAAGGCAGTGCAGGGAAAACAGGTTCCTCTGGAATGGACTGACACATCTGGGGGACTCTTGGAATGGTGGCACGACCCTGGAGTTCCTCTCGCCTTTCCTGTGGAGAGCGCCTCCTCTTGAGATGCGACGGGAACGCCGGGAATTCTTTCCCTACGAAACAGGGAAAGGATCCCTCATCTCGAGCTAGGAGGCGGAAACGGGGCTCCCCTGGATGTGTGCGGGACCCCACGTGCTTCCTCTCGAGTGGAGACGGGTATGTCGGGGAACTTCTTGAGATGCAGCAAGGGTGGGAAGGACCCTTTGGAAGTTCCAGTGGTTAGACGTGATTAGCCTCGAGAAGCCTCAGCGGAAATGGGCCTCATCTCGCCTGGAGGGCAAAACCTCCTGGATTTTCTCGAGTTGCGGCAGGTGCTCTCGACTTACGACGGGGACCTCAGGGACCCGGTCTGGTGGCCTCAGGAAAGGCCAGTCCCCATGCGAGTTCCTCGGGGGCCTCTCGGGATTCCTCTCCCGTCGATGCCGGGGCCTAAGACCTTGTGTGGAGTCGGGGCCGGAACCTGAGGATTCCTCTCCAGTGCTGACATGGATCTTGGGGTACTTCTGGAGTCTCCCCAGGGGAGTCAGTCCTCGTCTCGAATGCGGGCATGCACTTCCGCTTTCCTCCAGAGCGGTAGCAGCAGTGTCACGCAGTCCGCCGCGTGGATCAAAGGATCTATGGTTTTCCCTTGAGTCTTTCCCACGAGGCTTTCCCACGAGGCTTTCCCACAGGGCTGTCCCACGTGCACACGTGGTGGGAGTCGATCCTCGGCTTGAACGTCAAGGCAGTGCAGGGAAAACAGGTTCCTCTGGAATGGACTGACACATCTGGGGGACTCTTGGAATGGTGGCACGACCCTGGAGTTCCTCTCGCCTTTCCTGTGGAGAGCGCCTCCTCTTGAGATGCGACGGGAACGCCGGGAATTCTTTCCCTACGAAACAGGGAAAGGATCCCTCATCTAGAGCTAGGAGGCGGAAACGGGGCTCCCCTGGATGTGTGCGGGACCCCACGTGCTTCCTCTCGAGTGGAGACGGGTATGTCGGGGAACTTCTTGAGTTGCAGCAAGGGTGTGAAGGACCCTTTGGAAGTTCCAGTGGTTAGACGTGATTAGCCTCGAGAAGCCTCAGCGGAAATGGGCCTCATCTCGCCTGGAGGGCAAAACCTCCTGGATTTTCTCGAGTTGCGGCAGGTGCTCTCGACTTACGACGGGGACCTCAGGGACCCGCTCTGGTGGCCTCAGGAAAGGCCAGTCCCCATGCGAGTTCCTCGGGGGCCTCTCGGGATTCCTCTCCCGTCGATGCCGGGGCCTAAGACCTTGTGTGGAGTCGGGGCCGGAACCTGAGGATTCCTCTCCAGTGCTGACATGGATCTTGGGGTACTTCTGGAGTCTCCCCAGGGGAGTCAGTTCTCGTCTCGAATGCGAGCATGCACTTGCGCTTTCCTCCAGAGCGGTAGCAGCAGTGTCACGCAGTCCGCCGCGTGGATCAAAGGATCTATGGTTTTCCCTCGAGTCTTTCCCACGAGGCTTTCCCACGAGGCTTTCCCACAGGGCTGTCCCACGTGCACACGTGGTGGGAGTCGATCCTCGGCTTGAACGTCAAGGCAGTGCAGGGAAAACAGGTTCCTCTGGAATGGACTGACACATCTGGGGGACTCTTGGAATGGTGGCACGACCCTGGAGTTCCTCTCGCCTTTCCTGTGGAGAGCGCCTCCTCTTGAGATGCGACGGGAACGCCGGGAATTCTTTCCCTACGAAACAGGGAAAGGATCCCTCATCTCGAGCTAGGAGGCGGAAACGGGGCTCCCCTGGATGTGTGCGGGACCCCACGTGCTTCCTCTCGAGTGGAGACGGGTATGTCGGGGAACTTCTTGAGTTGCAGCAAGGGTGTGAAGGACCCTTTGGAAGTTCCAGTGGTTAGACGTGATTAGCCTCGAGAAGCCTCAGCGGAAATGGGCCTCATCTCGCCTGGAGGGCAAAACCTCCTGGATTTTCTCGAGTTGCGGCAGGTGCTCTCGACTTACGACGGGGACCTCAGGGACCCGCTCTGGTGGCCTCAGGAAAGGCCAGTCCCCATGCGAGTTCCTCGGGGGCCTCTCGGGATTCCTCTCCCGTCGATGCCGGGGCCTAAGACCTTGTGTGGAGTCGGGGCCGGAACCTGAGGATTCCTCTCCAGTGCTGACATGGATCTTCGGGTAATTCTGGAGTCTCCCCAGGGGAGTCAGTCCTCGTCTCGAATGCGGGCATGCACTTGCGCTTTCCTCCAGAGCGGTAGCAGCAGTGTCACGCAGTCCGCCGCGTGGATCAAAGGATCTATGGTTTTCCCTCGAGTCTTTCCCACGAGGCTTTCCCACGAGGCTTTCCCACAGGGCTGTCCCAAGTGCACACGTGGTGGGAGTCGATCCTCGGCTTGAACGTCAAGGCAGTGCAGGGAAAACAGGTTCCTCTGGAATGGACTGACACATCTGGGGGACTCTTGGAATGGTGGCACGACCCTGGAGTTCCTCTCGCCTTTCCTGTGGAGAGCGCCTCCTCTTGAGATGCGACGGGAACGCCGGGAATTCTTTCCCTACGAAACAGGGAAAGGATCCCTCATCTCGAGCTAGGAGGCGGAAACGGGGCTCCCCTGGATGTGTGCGGGACCCCACGTGCTTCCTCTCGAGTGGAGACGGGTATGTCGGGGAACTTCTTGAGATGCAGCAAGGGTGGGAAGGACCCTTTGGAAGTTCCAGTGGTTAGACGTGATTAGCCTCGAGAAGCCTCAGCGGAAATGGGCCTCATCTCGCCTGGAGGGCAAAACCTCCTGGATTTTCTCGAGTTGCGGCAGGTGCTCTCGACTTACGACGGGGACCTCAGGGACCCGCTCTGGTGGCCTCAGGAAAGGCCAGTCCCCATGCGAGTTCCTCGGGGGCCTCTCGGGATTCCTCTCCCGTCGATGCTGGGGCCTAAGACCTTGTGTGGAGTCGGGGCCGGAACCTGAGGATTCCTCTCCAGTGCTGACATGGATCTTGGGGTACTTTTGGAGTCTCCCCAGGGGAGTCAGTCCTCGTCTCGAATGCGGGCATGCACTTGCGCTTTCCTCCAGAGCGGTAGCAGCAGTGTCACGCAGTCCGCCGCGTGGATCAAAGGATCTATGGTTTTCCCTTGAGTCTTTCCCACGAGGCTTTCCCACGAGGCTTTCCCACAGGGCTGTCCCACGTGCACACGTGGTGGGAGTCGATCCTCGGCTTGAACGTCAAGGCAGTGCAGGGAAAACAGGTTCCTCTGGAATGGACTGACACATCTGGGGGACTCTTGGAATGGTGGCACGACCCTGGAGTTCCTCTCGCCTTTCCTGTGGAGAGCGCCTCCTCTTGAGATGCGACGGGAACGCCGGGAATTCTTTCCCTACGAAACAGGGAAAGGATCCCTCATCTAGAGCTAGGAGGCGGAAACGGGGCTCCCCTGGATGTGTGCGGGACCCCACGTGCTTCCTCTCGAGTGGAGACGGGTATGTCGGGGAACTTCTTGAGTTGCAGCAAGGGTGTGAAGGACCCTTTGGAAGTTCCAGTGGTTAGACGTGATTAGCCTCGAGAAGCCTCAGCGGAAATGGGCCTCATCTCGCCTGGAGGGCAAAACCTCCTGGATTTTCTCGAGTTGCGGCAGGTGCTCTCGACTTACGACGGGGACCTCAGGGACCCGCTCTGGTGGCCTCAGGAAAGGCCAGTCCCCATGCGAGTTCCTCGGGGGCCTCTCGGGATTCCTCTCCCGTCGATGCCGGGGCCTAAGACCTTGTGTGGAGTCGGGGCCGGAACCTGAGGATTCCTCTCCAGTGCTGACATGGATCTTGGGGTACTTCTGGAGTCTCCCCAGGGGAGTCAGTCCTCGTCTCGAATGCGGGCATGCACTTGCGCTTTCCTCCAGAGCGGTAGCAGCAGTGTCACGCAGTCCGCCGCGTGGATCAAAGGATCTATGGTTTTCCCTCGAGTCTTTCCCACGAGGCTTTCCCACGAGGCTTTCCCACAGGGCTGTCCCACGTGCACACGTGGTGGGAGTCGATCCTCGGCTTGAACGTCAAGGCAGTGCAGGGAAAACAGGTTCCTCTGGAATGGACTGACACATCTGGGGGACTCTTGGAATGGTGGCACGACTCTGGAGTTCCTCTCGCCTTTCCTGTGGAGAGCGCCTCCTCTTGAGATGCGACGGGAACGCCGGGAATTCTTTCCCTACGAAACAGGGAAAGGATCCCTCATCTCGAGCTAGGAGGCGGAAACGGGGCTCCCCTGGATGTGTGCGGGACCCCACGTGCTTCCTCTCGAGTGGAGACGTGTATGTCGGGGAACTTCTTGAGTTGCAGCAAGGGTGTGAAGGACCCTTTGGAAGTTCCAGTGGTTAGACGTGATTAGCCTCGAGAAGCCTCAGCGGAAATGGGCCTCATCTCGCCTGGAGGGCAAAACCTCCTGGATTTTCTCGAGTTGCGGCAGGTGCTCTCGACTTACGACGGGGACCTCAGGGACCCGCTCTGGTGGCCTCAGGAAAGGCCAGTCCCCATGCGAGTTCCTCGGGGGCCTCTCGGGATTCCTCTCCCGTCGATGCCGGGGCCTAAGACCTTGTGTGGAGTCGGGGCCGGAACCTGAGGATTCCTCTCCAGTGCTGACATGGATCTTGGGGTACTTCTGGAGTCTCCCCAGGGGAGTCAGTCCTCGTCTCGAATGCGGGCATGCACTTGCGCTTTCCTCCAGAGCGGTAGCAGCAGTGTCACGCAGTCCGCCGCGTGGATCAAAGGATCTATGGTTTTCCCTCGAGTCTTTCCCACGAGGCTTTCCCACGAGGCTTTCCCACAGGGCTGTCCCACGTGCACACGTGGTGGGAGTCGATCCTCGGCTTGAACGTCAAGGCAGTGCAGGGAAAACAGGTTCCTCTGGAATGGACTGACACATCTGGGGGACTCTTGGAATGGTGGCACGACCCTGGAGTTCCTCTCGCCTTTCCTGTGGAGAGCGCCTCCTCTTGAGATGCGACGGGAACGCCGGGAATTCTTTCCCTACGAAACAGGGAAAGGATCCCTCATCTCGAGCTAGGAGGCGGAAACGGGGCTCCCCTGGATGTGTGCGGGACCCCACGTGCTTCCTCTCGAGTGGAGACGGGTTTGTCGGGGAACTTCTTGAGATGCAGCAAGGGTGTGAAGGACCCTTTGGAAGTTCCAGTGGTTAGACGTGATTAGCCTCGAGAAGCCTCAGCGGAAATGGGCCTCATCTCGACTGGAGGGCAAAACCTCCTGGATTTTCTCGAGTTGCGGCAGGTGCTCTCGACTTACGACGGGGACCTCAGGGACCCGCTCTGGTGGCCTCAGGAAAGGCCAGTCCCCATGCGAGTTCCTCGGGGGCCTCTCGGCATTCCTCTCCCGTCGATGCCGGGGCCTAAGACCTTGTGTGGAGTCGGGGCCGGAACCTGAGGATTCCTCCCCAGTGCTGACATGGATCTTGGGGTACTTCTGGAGTCTCCCCAGGGGAGTCAGTCCTCGTCTCGAATGCATGCATGCACATGCGCTTTCCTCCAGAGCGGTAGCAGCAGTGTCACGCAGTCCTCCGCGTGGATCAAAGGATCTATGGTTTTCTCTCGAGTCTTTCCCACGAAGCTTTCCCACGAGGCTTTCCCACAGGGCTGTCCCACGTGCACACGTGGTGGGAGTGGATCCTCGGCTTGAACGTCAAGGCAGTGCAGGGAAAACAGGTTCCTCTGGAATGGACTGACATATCTGGGGGACTCTTGGAATGGTGGCACGACCCTGGAGTTCCTCTCGCCTTTCCTGTGGAGAGCGCCTCCTCTTGAGATGCGACGGGAACGCCGGGAATTCTTTCCCTACGAAACAGGGAAAGGATCCCTCATCTCGAGCTAGGAGTCGGAAACGGGGCTCCCCTGGATGTGTGCGGGACCCCACGTGCTTCCTCTCGAGTGGAGACGGGTATGTCGGGGAACTTCTTGAGATGCAGCAAGGGTGGGAAGGACCCTTTGGAAGTTCCAGTGGTTAGACGTGATTAGCCTCGAGAAGCCTCAGCGGAAATGGGCCTCATCTCGCCTGGAGGGCAAAACCTCCTGGATTTTCTCGAGTTGCGGCAGGTGCTCTCGACGTACGACGGGGACCTCAGGGACCCGCTCTGGTGGCCTCAGGAAAGGCCAGTCCCCATGCGAGTTCCTCGGGGGCCTCTCGGGATTCCTCTCCCGTCGATGCCGGGGCCTAAGACCTTGTGTGGAGTCGGGGCCGGAACCTGAGGATTCCTCTCCAGTGCTGACATGCATCTTGGGGTACTTCTGGAGTCTCCCCAGGGGAGTCAGTCCTCGTCTCGAATGCGGGCATGCACTTGCGCTTTCCTCCAGAGCGGTAGCAGCAGTGTCACGCAGTCCGCCGCGTGGATCAAAGGATCTATGGTTTTCCCTCGAGTCTTTCCCACGAGGCTTTCCCACGAGGCTTTCCCACAGGGCTGTCCCACGTGCACACGTGGTGGGAGTCGATCCTCGGCTTGAACGTCAAGGCAGTGCAGGGAAAACAGGTTCCTCTGGAATGGACTGACACATCTGGGGGACTCTTGGAATGGTGGCACGACCCTGGAGTTCCTCTCGCCTTTCCTGTGGAGAGCGCCTCCTCTTGAGATGCGACGGGAACGCCGGGAATTCTTTCCCTACGAAACAGGGAAAGGATCCCTCATCTCGAGCTAGGAGGCGGAAACGGGGCTCCCCTGGATGTGTGCGGGACCCCACGTGCTTCCTCTCGAGTGGAGACGGGTATGTCGGGGAACTTCTTGAGTTGCAGCAAGGGTGTGAAGGACCCTTTGGAAGTTCCAGTGGTTAGACGTGATTAGCCTCGAGAAGCCTCAGCGGAAATGGGCCTCATCTCGCCTGGAGGGCAAAACCTCCTGGATTTTCTCGAGTTGCGGCAGGTGCTCTCGACTTACGACGGGGACCTCAGGGACCCGCTCTGGTGGCCTCAGGAAAGGCCAGTCCCCATGCGAGTTCCTCGGCGGCCTCTCGGGATTCCTCTCCCGTCGATGCCGGGGCCTAAGACCTTGTGTGGAATCGGGGCCGGAACCTGAGGATTCCTCTCCAGTGCTGACATGGATCTTGGGGTACTTCTGGAGTCTCCCCAGGGGAGTCAGTCCTCGTCTCGAATGCGGGCATGCACTTGCGCTTTCCACCAGAGCGGTAGCAGCAGTGTCACGCAGTCCGCCGCGTGGATCAAAGGATCTATGGTTTTCCCTCGAGTCTTTCCCACGAGGCTTTCCCACGAGGCTTTCCCACAGGGCTGTCCCACGTGCACACGTGATGGGAGTGGATCCTCGGCTTGAACGTCAAGGCAGTGAAGGGAAAACAGGTTCCTCTGGAATGGACTGACACATCTGGGGGACTCTTGGAATGGTGGCACGACCCTGGAGTTCCTCTCGCCTTTCCTGTGGAGAGCGCCTCCTCTTGAGATGCGACGGAAACGCCGGGAATTCTTTCCCTACGAAACAGGGAAAGGATCCCTCATCTCGAGCTAGGAGGCGGAAACGGGGCTCCCCTGGATGTGTGCGGGACCCCACGTGCTTCCTCTCGAGTGGAGACGGGTATGTCGGGGAACTTCTTGAGTTGCAGCAAGGGTGTGAAGGACCCCTTGGAAGTTCCAGTGGTTAGACGTGATTAGCCTCGAGAAGCCTCAGCGGAAATGGGCCTCATCTCGCCTGGAGGGCAAAACCTCCTGGATTTTCTCGAGTTGCGGCAGGTGCTCTCTACTTACGATGGGGACCTCAGGGACCCGCTCTGGTGGCCTCAGGAAAGGCCAGTCCCCATGCGAGTTCCTCAGGGGCCTCTCGGCATTCCTCTCCCGTCGATCCCGGGGCCTAAGACCTTGTGTGGAGTCGGGGCCGGAACCTGAGGATTCCTCTCCAGTGCTGACATGGATCTTGGGGTACTTCTATAGTCTCCCCAGGGGAGTCAGTCCTCGTCTCGAATGCGGGCATGCACTTGCGCTTTCCTCCAGAGCGGTAGCAGCAGTGTCACGCAGTCCGCCGCGTGGATCAAAGGATCTATGGTTTTCCCTCGAGTCTTTCCCACGAGGCTTTCCCACGAGGCTTTCCCACAGGGCTGTCCCACGTGCACACGTGGTGGGAGTCGATCCTCGGCTTGAACGTCAAGGCAGTGCAGGGAAAACAGGTTCCTCTGGAATGGACTGACACATCTGGGGGACTCTTGGAATGGTGGCACGACCCTGGAGTTCCTCTCGCCTTTCCTGTGGAGAGCGCCTCCTCTTGAGATGCGACGGGAACGCCGGGAATTCTTTCCCTACGAAACAGGGAAAGGATCCCTCATCTCGAGCTAGGAGGCGGAAACGGGGCTCCCCTGGATGTGTGCGGGACCCCACGTGCTTCCTCTCGAGTGGAGACGGGTATGTCGGGGAACTTCTTGAGTTGCAGCAAGGGTGTGAAGGACCCTTTGGAAGTTCCAGTGGTTAGACGTGATTAGCCTCGAGAAGCCTCAGCGGAAATGGGCCTCATCTCGCCTGGAGGGCAAAACCTCCTGGATTTTCTCGAGTTGCGGCAGGTGCTCTCGACTTACGACGGGGACCTCAGGGACCCGGTCTGGTGGCCTCAGGAAAGGCCAGTCCCCATGCGAGTTCCTCGGGGGCCTCTCGGGATTCCTCTCCCGTCGATGCCGGGTCCTAAGACCTTGTGTGGAGTCGGGGCCGGCACCTGAGGATTCCTCTCCAGTGCTGACATGGATCTTGGGGTACTTCTGGAGCCTCCCCAGGGGAGTCAGTCCTCGTCTCGAATGCGGGCATGCACTTGTGCTTTCCTCCAGAGCGGTAGCAGCAGTGTCACGCAGTCCTCCGCGTGGATCAAAGGATCTATGGTTTTCCCTCGAGTCTTTCCCACGAGGCTTTCCCACGAGGCTTTCCCACAGGGCTGTCCCACGTGCACACGTGGTGGGAGTCGATCCTCGGCTTGAACGTCAAGGCAGTGAAGGGAAAACAGGTTCCTCTGGAATGGACTGACACATCTGGGGGACTCTTGGAATTGTGGCACGACCCTGGAGTTCCTCTCGCCTTTCCTGTGGAGAGCGCCTCCTCTTGAGATGCGACGGAAACGCCGGGAATTCTTTCCCTACGAAACAGGGAAAGGATCCCTCATCTCGAGCTAGGAGGCGGAAACGGGGCTCCCCTGGATGTGTGCGGGACCCACGTGCTTCCTCTCGAGTGGAGACGGGTATGTCGGGGAACTTCTTGAGTTTCAGCAAGGGTGTGAAGGACCCTTTGGAAGTTCCAGTGGTTAGACGTGATTAGCCTCGAGAAGCCTCAGCGGAAATGGGCCTCATCTCGCCTGGAGGGCAAAGCCTCCTGGATTTTCTCGAGTTGCCGCAGGTGCTCTCGACTTACGACGGGGACCTCAGGGACCCGCTCTGGTGGCCTCAGGAAAGGCCAGTCCCCATTCGAGTTCCTCGGGGGCCTCTCGGGATTCCTCTCCCGTCGATGCCAGGGACTAAGACCTTGTGTGGAGTCGGGGTCGGAACCTGAGGATTCCTCTCATGTGCTGACATGGATCTTGGAGTACTTCTGGAGTCTCCCCAGGGGAGTCAGTCCTCGTCTCGAATGCGGGCATGCACTTGCGCTTTCCTCCAGAGCGGTAGCAGCAGTGTCACGCAGTCCGCCGCGTGGATCAAAGGATCTATGGTTTTCCCTCGAGTCTTTCCCACGAGGCTTTCCCACGAGGCTTTCCCACAGGGCTGTCCCACGTGCACACGTGGTGGGAGTCGATCCTCGGCTTGAACGTCAAGGCAGTGCAGGGAAAACAGGTTCCTCTGGAATGGACTGACACATCTGGGGGACTCTTGGTATGGTGTCACGACCCTGGAGTTCCTCTCGCCTTTCCTGTGGAGAGCGCCTCCTCTTGAGATGCGACGGGAACGCCGGGAATTCTTTCCCTACGAAACAGGCAAAGGATCCCTCATCTCGAGCTAGGAGGCGGAAACGGGGCTCCCCTGGATGTGTGCGGGACCCACGTGCTTCCTCTCGAGTGGAGACGTGTATGTCGGGGAACTTCTTGAGTTGCAGCAAGGGTGTGAAGGACCCTTTGGAAGTTCCAGTGGTTAGACGTGATTAGCCTCGAGAAGCCTCGGCGGAAATGGGCCTCATCTCGCCTGGAGGGCAAAACCTCCTGGATTTTCTCGAGTTGCGGCAGGTGCTCTCGACTTACGACGGAGACCTCAGGGACCTGCTCTGGTGGCCTCAGGAAAGGCCAGTCCCCATGCGAGTTCCTCGGGGGCCTCTCGGGATTCCTCTCCCGTCGATGCCGGGGCCTAAGACCTTGTGTGGAGTCGGGGCCGGAACCTGAGGATTCCTCTCCAGTGCTGACATGGATCTTGGGGTACTTCTGGAGTCTCCCCAGGGGAGTCAGTCCTCGTCTCGAATGCCGGCATGCACTTACGCTTTCCTCCACAGCGGTAGCAGCAGTGTAACGCTTCTGCCGCGTGGATCAAAGGATCTATGGTTTTCCCTCGAGTCTTTCCCACGAGGCTTTCCCACGAGGCTTTCCCACAGGGCTGTCCCACGTGCACACGTGGTCGGAGTCGATCCTCGGCTTGAACGTCAAGGCAGTGCAGGGAAAACAGGTTCCTCTGGAATGGACTGACACATCTGGGTGACTCTTGGAATGGTGTCACGACCCTGGAGTTCCTCTCGCCTTTCCTGTGGAGAGCGCCTCCTCTTGAGATGCGACGGGAACGCCGGGTATTCTTTCCCTACGAAACAGGGAAAGGATCCCTCATCTCGAGCTAGGAGGCGGAAACGGGGCTCCCCTGGATGTGTGCGGGACCCACGTGCTTCCTCTCGAGTGGAGACGGGTATGTCGGGGAACTTCTTGAGTTGCAGCAAGGGTGTGAAGGACCCTTTGGAAGTTCCAGTGGTTAGACGTGATTAGCCTCGAGAAGCCTCAGCGGAAATGGGCCTCATCTCGCCTGGAGGGCAAAACCTCCTGGATTTTCTCGAGTTGCGGCAGGTGCTCTCGACGTACGACGGGGACCTCAGGGACCCGCTCTGGTGGCCTCAGGAAAGGCCAGTCCCCATGCGAGTTCCTCGGGGGCCTCTCGGGATTCCTCTCCCGTCGATGCCGGGGCCTAAGACCTTGTGTGGAGTCGGGGCCGGAACCTGAGGATTCCTCTCCAGTGCTGACATGCATCTTGGGGTACTTCTGGAGTCTCCCCAGGGGAGTCAGTCCTCGTCTCGAATGCGGGCATGCACTTGCGCTTTCCTCCAGAGCGGTAGCAGCAGTGTCACGCAGTCCGCCGCGTGGATCAAAGGATCTATGGTTTTCCCTCGAGTCTTTCCCACGAGGCTTTCCCACGAGGCTTTCCCACAGGGCTGTCCCACGTGCACACGTGGTGGGAGTCGATCCTCGGCTTGAACGTCAAGGCAGTGCAGGGAAAACAGGTTCCTCTGGAATGGACTGACACATCTGGGGGACTCTTGGAATGGTGGCACGACCCTGGAGTTCCTCTCGCCTTTCCTGTGGAGAGCGCCTCCTCTTGAGATGCGACGGGAACGCCGGGAATTCTTTCCCTACGAAACAGGGAAAGGATCCCTCATCTCGAGCTAGGAGGCGGAAACGGGGCTCCCCTGGATGTGTGCGGGACCCCACGTGCTTCCTCTCGAGTGGAGACGGGTATGTCGGGGAACTTCTTGAGTTGCAGCAAGGGTGTGAAGGACCCTTTGGAAGTTCCAGTGGTTAGACGTGATTAGCCTCGAGAAGCCTCAGCGGAAATGGGCCTCATCTCGCCTGGAGGGCAAAACCTCCTGGATTTTCTCGAGTTGCGGCAGGTGCTCTCGACTTACGACGGGGACCTCAGGGACCCGCTCTGGTGGCCTCAGGAAAGGCCAGTCCCCATGCGAGTTCCTCGGCGGCCTCTCGGGATTCCTCTCCCGTCGATGCCGGGGCCTAAGACCTTGTGTGGAGTCGGGGCCGGAACCTGAGGATTCCTCTCCAGTGCTGACATGGATCTTGGGGTACTTCTGGAGTCTCCCCAGGGGAGTCAGTCCTCGTCTCGAATGCGGGCATGCACTTGCGCTTTCCACCAGAGCGGTAGCAGCAGTGTCACGCAGTCCGCCGCGTGGATCAAAGGATCTATGGTTTTCCCTCGAGTCTTTCCCACGAGGCTTTCCCACGAGGCTTTCCCACAGGGCTGTCCCACGTGCACACGTGATGGGAGTGGATCCTCGGCTTGAACGTCAAGGCAGTGAAGGGAAAACAGGTTCCTCTGGAATGGACTGACACATCTGGGGGACTCTTGGAATGGTGGCACGACCCTGGAGTTCCTCTCGCCTTTCCTGTGGAGAGCGCCTCCTCTTGAGATGCGACGGAAACGCCGGGAATTCTTTCCCTACGAAACAGGGAAAGGATCCCTCATCTCGAGCTAGGAGGCGGAAACGGGGCTCCCCTGGATGTGTGCGGGACCCCACGTGCTTCCTCTCGAGTGGAGACGGGTATGTCGGGGAACTTCTTGAGTTGCAGCAAGGGTGTGAAGGACCCCTTGGAAGTTCCAGTGGTTAGACGTGATTAGCCTCGAGAAGCCTCAGCGGAAATGGGCCTCATCTCGCCTGGAGGGCAAAACCTCCTGGATTTTCTCGAGTTGCGGCAGGTGCTCTCTACTTACGATGGGGACCTCAGGGACCCGCTCTGGTGGCCTCAGGAAAGGCCAGTCCCCATGCGAGTTCCTCAGGGGCCTCTCGGCATTCCTCTCCCGTCGATCCCGGGGCCTAAGACCTTGTGTGGAGTCGGGGCCGGAACCTGAGGATTCCTCTCCAGTGCTGACATTGATCTTGGGGTACTTCTATAGTCTCCCCAGGGGAGTCAGTCCTCGTCTCGAATGCGGGCATGCACTTGCGCTTTCCTCCAGAGCGGTAGCAGCAGTGTCACGCAGTCCGCCGCGTGGATCAAAGGATCTATGGTTTTCCCTCGAGTCTTTCCCACGAGGCTTTCCCACGAGGCTTTCCCACAGGGCTGTCCCACGTGCACACGTGGTGGGAGTCGATCCTCGGCTTGAACGTCAAGGCAGTGCAGGGAAAACAGGTTCCTCTGGAATGGACTGACACATCTGGGGGACTCTTGGAATGGTGGCACGACCCTGGAGTTCCTCTCGCCTTTCCTGTGGAGAGCGCCTCCTCTTGAGATGCGACGGGAACGCCGGGAATTCTTTCCCTACGAAACAGGGAAAGGATCCCTCATCTCGAGCTAGGAGGCGGAAACGGGGCTCCCCTGGATGTGTGCGGGACCCCACGTGCTTCCTCTCGAGTGGAGACGGGTATGTCGGGGAACTTCTTGAGTTGCAGCAAGGGTGTGAAGGACCCTTTGGAAGTTCCAGTGGTTAGACGTGATTAGCCTCGAGAAGCCTCAGCGGAAATGGGCCTCATCTCGCCTGGAGGGCAAAACCTCCTGGATTTTCTCGAGTTGCGGCAGGTGCTCTCGACTTACGACGGGGACCTCAGGGACCCGCTCTGGTGGCCTCAGGAAAGGCCAGTCCCCATGCGAGTTCCTCGGGGGCCTCTCGGGATTCCTCTCCCGTCGATGCCGGGTCCTAAGACCTTGTGTGGAGTCGGGGCCGGCACCTGAGGATTCCTCTCCAGTGCTGACATGGATCTTGGGGTACTTCTGGAGCCTCCCCAGGGGAGTCAGTCCTCGTCTCGAATGCGGGCATGCACTTGTGCTTTCCTCCAGAGCGGTAGCAGCAGTGTCACGCAGTCCTCCGCGTGGATCAAAGGATCTATGGTTTTCCCTCGAGTCTTTCCCACGAGGCTTTCCCACGAGGCTTTCCCACAGGGCTGTCCCACGTGCACACGTGGTGGGAGTCGATCCTCGGCTTGAACGTCAAGGCAGTGAAGGGAAAACAGGTTCCTCTGGAATGGACTGACACATCTGGGGGACTCTTGGAATTGTGGCACGACCCTGGAGTTCCTCTCGCCTTTCCTGTGGAGAGCGCCTCCTCTTGAGATGCGACGGAAACGCCGGGAATTCTTTCCCTACGAAACAGGGAAAGGATCCCTCATCTCGAGCTAGGAGGCGGAAACGGGGCTCCCCTGGATGTGTGCGGGACCCACGTGCTTCCTCTCGAGTGGAGACGGGTATGTCGGGGAACTTCTTGAGTTTCAGCAAGGGTGTGAAGGACCCTTTGGAAGTTCCAGTGGTTAGACGTGATTAGCCTCGAGAAGCCTCAGCGGAAATGGGCCTCATCTCGCCTGGAGGGCAAAGCCTCCTGGATTTTCTCGAGTTGCCGCAGGTGCTCTCGACTTACGACGGGGACCTCAGGGACCCGCTCTGGTGGCCTCAGGAAAGGCCAGTCCCCATTCGAGTTCCTCGGGGGCCTCTCGGGATTCCTCTCCCGTCGATGCCAGGGACTAAGACCTTGTGTGGAGTCGGGGTCGGAACCTGAGGATTCCTCTCATGTGCTGACATGGATCTTGGAGTACTTCTGGAGTCTCCCCAGGGGAGTCAGTCCTCGTCTCGAATGCGGGCATGCACTTGCGCTTTCCTCCAGAGCGGTAGCAGCAGTGTCACGCAGTCCGCCGCGTGGATCAAAGGATCTATGGTTTTCCCTCGAGTCTTTCCCACGAGGCTTTCCCACGAGGCTTTCCCACAGGGCTGTCCCACGTGCACACGTGGTGGGAGTCGATCCTCGGCTTGAACGTCAAGGCAGTGCAGGGAAAACAGGTTCCTCTGGAATGGACTGACACATCTGGGGGACTCTTGGTATGGTGTCACGACCCTGGAGTTCCTCTCGCCTTTCCTGTGGAGAGCGCCTCCTCTTGAGATGCGACGGGAACGCCGGGAATTCTTTCCCTACGAAACAGGCAAAGGATCCCTCATCTCGAGCTAGGAGGCGGAAACGGGGCTCCCCTGGATGTGTGCGGGACCCACGTGCTTCCTCTCGAGTGGAGACGTGTATGTCGGGGAACTTCTTGAGTTGCAGCAAGGGTGTGAAGGACCCTTTGGAAGTTCCAGTGGTTAGACGTGATTAGCCTCGAGAAGCCTCGGCGGAAATGGGCCTCATCTCGCCTGGAGGGCAAAACCTCCTGGATTTTCTCGAGTTGCGGCAGGTGCTCTCGACTTACGACGGAGACCTCAGGGACCTGCTCTGGTGGCCTCAGGAAAGGCCAGTCCCCATGCGAGTTCCTCGGGGGCCTCTCGGGATTCCTCTCCCGTCGATGCCGGGGCCTAAGACCTTGTGTGGAGTCGGGGCCGGAACCTGAGGATTCCTCTCCAGTGCTGACATGGATCTTGGGGTACTTCTGGAGTCTCCCCAGGGGAGTCAGTCCTCGTCTCGAATGCCGGCATGCACTTACGCTTTCCTCCACAGCGGTAGCAGCAGTGTAACGCTTCTGCCGCGTGGATCAAAGGATCTATGGTTTTCCCTCGAGTCTTTCCCACGAGGCTTTCCCACGAGGCTTTCCCACAGGGCTGTCCCACGTGCACACGTGGTCGGAGTCGATCCTCGGCTTGAACGTCAAGGCAGTGCAGGGAAAACAGGTTCCTCTGGAATGGACTGACACATCTGGGTGACTCTTGGAATGGTGTCACGACCCTGGAGTTCCTCTCGCCTTTCCTGTGGAGAGCGCCTCCTCTTGAGATGCGACGGGAACGCCGGGTATTCTTTCCCTACGAAACAGGGAAAGGATCCCTCATCTCGAGCTAGGAGGCGGAAACGGGGCTCCCCTGGATGTGTGCGGGACCCACGTGCTTCCTCTCGAGTGGAGACGGGTATGTCGGGGAACTTCTTGAGTTGCAGCAAGGGTGTGAAGGACCCTTTGGAAGTTCCAGTGGTTAGACGTGATTAGCCTCGAGAAGCCTCAGCGGAAATGGGCCTCATCTCGCCTGGAGGGCAAAACCTCCTGGATTTTCTCGAGTTGCGGCAGGTGCTCTCGACTTACGACGGGGACCTCAGGGACCCGCTCTGGTGGCCTCAGGAAAGGCCAGTCCCCATGCGAGTTCCTCGGGGGCCTCTCGGCATTCCTCTCCCGTCGATGCCGGGGCCTAAGACCTTGTGTGGAGTCGGGGCCGGAACCTGAGTATTCCTCTCCAGTGCTGACATGGATCTTGGGGTACTTCTGGAGTCTCCCCAGGGGAGTCAGTCCTCGTCTCGAATGCGGGCATGCACTTGCGCTTTCCTCCAGAGCGGTAGCAGCAGTGTCACGCAGTCCGCCGCGTGGATCAAAGGATCTATGGTTTTCCCTCGAGTCTTTCCCACGAGGCTTTCCCACAGGGCTGTCCCACGTGCACACGTGGTGGGAGTCGATCCTCGGCTTGAACGTCAAGGCAGTGCAGGGAAAACAGGTTCCTCTGGAATGGACTGACACATCTGGGGGACTCTTGGAATGGTGTCACGACCCTGGAGTTCCTCTCGCCTTTCCTGTGGAGAGCGCCTCCTCTTGAGATGCGACGGAAACGCCGGGAATTCTTTCCCTACGAAACAGGGAAAGGATCCCTCATCTCGAGCTAGGAGGCGGAAACGGGGCTCCCCTGGATGTGTGCGGGACCCACGTGCTTCCTCTCGAGTGGAGACGGGTATGTCGGGGAACTTCTTGAGTTGAAGCAAGGGTGTGAAGGACCCTTTGGAAGTTCCAGTGGTTAGACGTGATTAGCCTCGAGAAGCCTCAGCGGAAATGGGCCTCATCTCGCCTGGAGGGCAAAACCTCCTGGATTTTCACGAGTTGCCGCAGGTGCTCTCGACTTACGACGGGGACCTCAGGGACCCGCTCTGGTGGCCTCAGGAAAGGCCAGTCCCCATGCGAGTTCCTCGGGGGCCTCTCGGGATTCCTCTCCCGTCGATGCCGGGACCTAAGACCTTGTGTGGAGTCGGGGCCGGAACCTGAGGATTCCTCTCCAGTGCTGACATGGATCTTGGGGTACTTCTGGAGTCTCCCCAGGGGAGTCAGTCCTCGTCTCGAATGCGGGCATGCACTTGCGCTTTCCTCCAGAGCGGTAGCAGCAGTGTCACGCAGTCCGCCGCGTGGATCAAAGGATCTATGGTTTTCCCTCGAGTCTTTCCCACGAGGCTTTCCCACGAGGCTTTCCCACAGGGCTGTCCCACGTGCACACGTGGTGGGAGTCGAACCTCGGCTTGAACGTCAAGGCAGTGCAGGGAAAACAGGTTCCTCTGGAATGGACTGACACATCTGGGGGACTCTTGGAATGGTGGCATGACCCTGGAGTTCCTCTCGCCTTTCCTGTGGAGAGCGCCTCCTCTTGAGATGCGACGGGAACGCCGAGAATTCTTTCCCTACGAAACAGGGAAAGGATCCCTCATCTCGAGCTAGGAGGCGGAAACGGGGCTCCCCTGGATGTGTGCGGGACACCACGTGCTTCCTCTCGAGTGGAGACGGGTATGTCGGGGAACTTCTTGAGTAGCAGCAAGGGTGTGAAGGACCCTTTGGAAGTTCCAGTGGTTAGATGTGATTGGCCTCGAGAAGCCTCAGCGGAAATGGGCCTCATCTCGCCTGGAGGGCAAAACCTCCTGGATTTTCTCAAGTTGCGGCAGGTGCTCTCGACTTACGACGGGGACCTCAGGGTCCCGCTCTGGTGGCCTCAGGAAAGGCCAGTCCCCATGCGAGTTCCTCGGGGGCCTCTCGGGATTCCTCTCCCGTCGATGCCGGGGCCTAAGACTTTGTGTGGAGTCGGGGCCGGAACCTGAGGATTCCTCTCCAGTGCTGACATGGATCTTGGGGTACTTCTGGAGTCTCCCCAGGGGAGTCAGTCCTCGTCTCGAATGCGGGCATGCACTTGCGCTTTCCTCCAGAGCGGTAGCAGCAGTGTCACGCAGTCCGCCGCGTGGATCAAAGGATCTATGGTTTTCCCTCGAGTCTTTCCCACGAGGCTTTCCCACGAGGCTTTCCCACAGGGCTGTCCCACGTGCACACGTGGTGGGAGTGGATCCTCGGCTTGAACGTCAAGGCAGTGCAGGGAAAACAGGTTCCTCTGGAATGGACTGACACATCTGGGGGACTCTTGGAATGGTGTCACGACCCTGGAGTTCCTCTCGCCTTTCCTCTGGAGAGCGCCTCCTCTTGAGATGCGACGGGAACGCCGGGAATTCTTTCCCTACGAAACAGGGAAAGGATCCCTCATCTCGAGCTAGGAGGCGGAAACGGGGCTCCCCTGGATGTGTGCAGGACCCACGTGCTTCGTCTCGAGTGGAGTCGTGTATGTCGGGGAACTTCTTGAGTTGCAGCAAGGGTGTGAAGGACCCTTTGAAGTTCCAGTGGTTAGACGTGATTAGCCTCGAGAAGCCTCAGCCGAAATGGGCCTCATCTCGCCTCGAGGGCAAAACCTCCTGGATTTTCTCGAGTTGCGGCAGGTGCTCTCGACTTACGACGGAGACCTCAGGGACCTGCTCTGGTGGCCTCAGGAAAGGCCAGTCCCCATGCGAGTTCCTCGGGGGCCTCTCGGGATTCCTCTCCCGTCGATGCCGGGGCGTAAGACCTTGTGTGGAGTAGGGGCCAGAACCTGAGGATTCCTCTCCAGTGCTGACATGGATCTTGGGGTACTTCTGGAGTCTCCCCAGGGGAGTCAGTCCTCATCTCGAATGCGGGCATGCACTTGCGCTTTCCTCCAGAGCGGTAGCAGCAGTGTAACGCTTCTGCCGCGTGGATAAAGGATCTATGGTTTTCCCTCGAGTCTTTCCCACGAGGCTTTCCCACGAGGCTTTCCCACAGGGCTGTCCCACGTGCACATGTGGTGGGAGTCGATCCTCGGCTTGAACGTCAAGTCAGTGCAGGGAAAACAGGTTCCTCTGGAATGGACTGACACATCTGGGTGACTCTTGGAATGGTGTCACGACCCTGGAGTTCCTCTCGCCTTTCCTGTGGAGAGCGCCTCCTCTTGAGATGCGACGGAAACGCCGGGAATTCTTTCCCTACGAAACAGGGAAAGGATCCCTCATCTCGAGCTAGGAGGCGGAAACGGGGCTCCCCTGGATGTGTGCGGGACCCACGTGCTTCCTCTCGAGTGGAGACGGGTATGTCGGGGAACTTCTTGAGTTGAAGCAAGGGTGTGAAGGACCCTTTGGAAGTTCCAGTGGTTAGACGTGATTAGCCTCGAGAAGCCTCAGCGGAAATGGGCCTCATCTCGCCTGGAGGGCAAAACCTCCTGGATTTTCACGAGTTGCCGCAGGTGCTCTCGACTTACGACGGGGACCTCAGGGACCCGCTCTGGTGGCCTCAGTAAAGGCCAGTCCCATGCGAGTTCCTCGGGGGCCTCTCGGGATTCCTCTCCCGTCGATGCCGGGGCCTAAGACCTTGTGTGGAGTCGGGGCCGGAACCTGAGGATTCCTCTCCAGTGCTGACATGGATCTTGGGGTACTTCTGGAGTCTCCCCAGGGGAGTCAGTCCTCGTCTCGAATGCGGGCATGCACTTGCGCTTTCCTCCAGAGCGGTAGCAGCAGTGTCACGCAGTCCGCCGCGTGGATCAAAGGATCTATGGTTTTCCCTCGAGTCTTTCCCACGAGGCTTTCCCACGAGGCTTTCCCACAGGGCTGTCCCACGTGCACACGTGGTGGGAGTCGATCCTCGGCTTGAACGTCAAGGCAGTGCAGGGAAAACTGGTTCCTCTGGAATGGACTGACACATCTGGGGGACTCTTGGAATGGTGTCACGACCCTGGAGTTCCTCTCGCCTTTCCTGTGGAGAGCGCCTCCTCTTGAGATGCGACGGGAACGCCGGGAATTCTTTCCCTACGAAACAGGGAAAGGATCCCTCATCTCGAGCTAGGAGGCGGAAACGGGGCTCCCCTGGATGTGTGCGGGACCCACGTGCTTCCTCTCGAGTGGAGACGGGTATGTCGGGGAACTTCTTGAGTTGCAGCAAGGGTGTGAAGGACCCTTTGGAAGTTCCAGTGGTTAGATGTGATTGGCCTCGAGAAGCCTCAGCGGAAATGGGCCTCATCTCGCCTGGAGGGCAAAACCTCCTGGATTTTCTCAAGTTGCGGCAGGTGCTCTCGACTTACGACGGGGACCTCAGGGACCCGCTCTGGTGGCCTCAGGAAAGGCCAGTCCCCATGTGAGTTCCTCGGGGGCCTCTCGGGATTCCTCTCCCGTCGATGCCGGGGCCTAAGACCTTGTGTGGAGTCGGGGCCGGAACCTGAGGATTCCTCTCCAGTGCTGACATGGATCTTGGGGTACTTCTGGAGTCTCCCCAGGGGAGTCAGTCCTCGTCTCGAATGCGGGCATGCACTTGCGCTTTCCTCCAGAGCGGTAGCAGCAGTGTCACGCAGTCCGCCGCGTGGATCAAAGGATCTATGGTTTTCCCTCGAGTCTTTCCCACGAGGCTTTCCCACCAGGCTTTCCCACAGGGCTGTCCCACGTGCACACGTGGTGGGAGTCGATCCTCGGCTTGAACGTCAAGGCAGTGCAGGGAAAACAGGTTCCTCTGGAATGGACTGACACATCTGGGGGACTCTTGGAATGGTGGCACGACCCTGGAGTTCCTCTCGCCTTTCCTGTGGAGAGCGCCTCCTCTTGAGATGCGACGGAAACGCCGGGAATTCTTTCCCTACGAAACAGGGAAAGGATCCCTCATCTCGAGCTAGGAGGCGGAAACGGGGCTCCCCTGGATGTGTGCGGGACCCCACGTGCTTCCTCTCGAGTGGAGACGGGTATGTCGGGGAACTTCTTGAGTTGCAGCAAGGGTGTGAAGGACCCTTTGGAAGTTCCAGTGGTTAGACGTGATTGGCCTCGAGAAGCCTCAGCGGAAATGGGCCTCATCTCGCCTGGAGGGCAAAACCTCCTGGATTTTCTCGAGTTGCGGCAGGTGCTCTCGACTTACGACGGGGACCTCAGGGAACCGCTCTGTTGGCCTCAGGAAAGGCCAGTCCCCATGCGAGTTCCTCGGGGGCCTCTCGGGATTCCTCTCCCGTCGATGCCGGGGCCTAAGACCTTGTGTGGAGTCGGGGCCGGAACCTGAGGATTCCTCTCCAGTGCTGACATGGATCTTGGGGTACTTCTGGAGTCTCCCCAGGGGAGTCAGTCCTCGTCTCGAATGCGGGCATGCACTTGCGCTTTCCTCCAGAGCGGTAGCAGCAGTGTCACGCAGTCCGCCGCGTGGATAAAAGGATCTATGGTTTTCCCTCGAGTCTTTCCCACGAGGCTTTCCCACGAGGCTTTCCCACAGGGCTGTCCCACGTGCACACGTGGTGGGAGTCGATCCTCGGCTTGAACGTCAAGGCAGTGCAGGGAAAACAGGTTCCTCTGGAATGGACTGACACATCTGGGGGACTCTTGGAATGGTGGCATGACCCTGGAGTTCCTCTCACCTTTCCTGTGGAGAGCGCCTCCTCTTGAGATGCGACGGGAACGCCGGGAATTCTTTCTCTACGAAACAGGGAAAGGATCCCTCATCTCGAGCTAGGAGGCGGAAACGGGGCTCCCCTGGATGTGTGCGGGACCCCACGTGCTTCCTCTCGAGTGGAGACGGGTATGTCGGGGAACTTCTTGAGTTGCAGCAAGGGTGTGAAGGACCCTTTGGAAGTTCCAGTGGTTAGATGTGATTGGCCTCGAGAAGCCTCAGCGGAAATGGGCCTCATCTCGCCTGGAGGGCAAAACCTCCTGGATTTTCTCAAGTTGCGGCAGGTGCTCTCGACTTACGACGGGGACCTCAGGGACCCGCTCTGGTGGCCTCAGGAAAGGCCAGTCCCCATGCGAGTTCCTCGGGGGCCTCTCGGGATTCCTCTCCCGTCGATGCCGGGGCCTAAGACCTTGTGTGGAGTCGGGGCCGGAACCTGAGGATTCCTCTCCAGTGCTGACATGGATCTTGGGGTACTTCTGGAGTCTCCCCAGGGGAGTCAGTCCTCGTCTCGAATGCGGGCATGCACTTGCGCTTTCCTCCAGAGCGGTAGCAGCAGTGTCACGCAGTCCTCCGCGTGGATCAAAGGATCTATGGTTTTCCCTCGAGTATTTCCCACGAGGCTTTCCCACGAGGCTTTCCCACAGGGCTGTCCCACGTGCACACGTGGTGGGAGTCGATCCTCGGCTTGAACGTCAAGGCAGTGCAGGGAAAACAGGTTCCTCTGGAATGGACTGACACATCTGGGGGACTCTTGGAATGGTGGCACGACCCTGGAGTTCCTCTCGCCTTTCCTGTGGAGAGCGCCTCCTCTTGAGATGCGACGGGAACGCCGGGAATTCTTTCCCTACGAAACAGGGAAAGGATCCCTCATCTCGAGCTAGGAGGCGGAAACGGGGCTCCCCTGGATGTGTGCGGGACCCCACGTGCTTCCTCTCGAGTGGAGACGGGTATGTCGGGGAACTTCTTGAGTTGCAGCAAGGGTGTGAAGGACCCTTTGGAAGTTCCAGTGGTTAGACGTGATTGGCCTCGAGAAGCCTCAGCGGAAATGGGCCTCATCTCGCCTGGAGGGCAAAACCTCCTGGATTTTCTCGAGTTGCGGCAGGTGCTCTCGACTTACGACGGGGACCTCAGGGAACCGCTCTGGTGGCCTCAGGAAAGGCCAGTCCCCATGCGAGTTCCTCGGGGGCCTCTCGGGATTCCTCTCCCGTCGATGCCGGGGCCTAAGACCTTGTGTGGAGTCGGGGCCGGAACCTGAGGATTCCTCTCCAGTGCTGACATGGATCTTGGGGTACTTCTGGAGTCTCCCCAGGGGAGTCAGTCCTCGTCTCGAATGCGGGCATGCACTTGCGCTTTCCTCCAGAGCGGTAGCAGCAGTGTCACGCAGTCCGCCGCGTGGATCAAAGGATCTATGGTTTTCCCTCGAGTCTTTCCCACGAGGCTTTCCCACGAGGCTTTCCCACAGGGCTGTCCCACGTGCACACGTGGTGGGAGTGGATCCTCGGCTTGAACCTCAAGGCAGTGCAGGGAAAACTGGTTCCTCTGGAATGGACTGACACATCTGGGGGACTCTTGGAATGGTGGCACGACCCTGGAGTTCCTCTCGCCTTTCCTGTGGAGAGCGCCTCCTCTTGAGATGCGACGGGAACGCCGGGAATTCTTTCCCTACGAAACAGGGAAAGGATCCCTCATCTCGAGCTAGGAGGCGGAAACGGGGCTCCCCTGGATGTGTGCGGGACCAACGTGCTTCCTCTCGAGTGGAGACGGGTATGTCGGGGAACTTCTTGAGTTGCAGCAAGGGTGTGAACGACCCTTTGGAAGTTCCAGTGGTTAGATGTGATTGGCCTCGAGAAGCCTCAGCGGAAATGGGCCTCATCTCGCCTGGAGGGCAAAACCTCCTGGATTTTCTCAAGTTGCGGCAGGTGCTCTCGACTTACGACGGGGACCTCAGGGACCCGCTCTGGTGGCCTCAGGAAAGGCCAGTCCCCATGCGAGTTCCTCGGGGGCCTCTCGGGATTCCTCTCCCGTCGATGCCGGGGCCTAAGACCTTGTGTGGAGTCGGGGCCGAAACCTGAGGATTCCTCTCCAGTGCTGACATGGATCTTGGGGTACTTCTGGAGTCTCCCCAGGGGAGTCAGTCCTCGTCTCGAATGCGGGCATGCACTTGCGCTTTCCTCCAGAGCGGTAGCAGCAGTGTCACGCAGTCCGCCGCGTGGATCAAAGGATCTATGGTTTTCCCTCGAGTCTTTCCCACGAGGCTTTCCCACGAGGCTTTCCCACAGGGCTGTCCCACGTGCACACGTGGTGGGAGTCGATCCTCGGCTTGAACGTCAAGGCAGTGCAGGGAAAACAGGTTCCTCTGGAATGGACTGACACATCTGGGGGACTCTTGGAATGGTAGCATGACCCTGGAGTTCCTCTCACCTTTCCTGTGGAGAGCGCCTCCTCTTGAGATGCGACGGGAACGCCGGGAATTCTTTCTCTACGAAACAGGGAAAGGATCCCTCATCTCGAGCTAGGAGGCGGAAACGGGGCTCCCCTGGATGTGTGCGGGACCCCACGTGCTTCCTCTCGAGTGGAGACGGGTATGTCGGGGAACTTCTTGAGTTGCAGCAAGGGTGTGAAGGACCCTTTGGAAGTTCCAGTGGTTAGACGTGATTAGCCTCGAGAAGCCTCAGCCGAAATGGGCCTCATCTCGCCTGGAGGGCAAAACCTCCTGGATTTTCTCGAGTTGCGGCAGGTGCTCTCGACTTACGACGGGGACCTCAGGGAACCGCTCTGGTGGCCTCAGGAAAGGCCAGTCCCCATGCGAGTTCCTCGGGGGCCTCTCGGGATTCCTCTCCCGTCGATGCCGGGGCCTAAGACCTTGTGTCGAGTCGGGGCCGGAACCTGAGGATTCCTCTCCAGTGCTGACATGGATCTTGGGGTACTTCTGGAGTCTCCCCAGGGGAGTCAGTCCTCGTCTCGAATGCGGGCATGCACTTGCGCTTTCCTCCAGAGCGGTAGCAGCAGTGTCACGCAGTCCGCCGCGTGGATCAAAGGATCTATGGTTTTCCCTCGAGTCTTTCCCACGAGGCTTTCCCACGAGGCTTTCCCACAGGGCTGTCCCACGTGCACACGTGGTGGGAGTGGATCCTCGGCTTGAACGTCAAGGCAGTGCAGGGAAAACTGGTTCCTCTGGAATGGACTGACACATCTGGGGGACTCGTGGAATGGTGTCACGACCCTGGAGTTCCTCTCGCCTTTCCTGTGGAGAGCGCCTCCTCTTGAGATGCGACAGGAACGCCGGGAATTCTTTCCCTTCGAAACAGGGAAAGGATCCCTCATCTCGAGCTAGGAGGCGGAAACGGGGCTCCCCTGGATGTGTGCGGGACCCACGTGCTTCCTCTCGAGTGGAGACGGGTATGTCGGGGAACTTCTTGAGTTGCAGCAAGGGTGTGAAGGACCCTTTGGAAGTTCCAGTGGTTAGATGTGATTGGCCTCGAGAAGCCTCAGCGGAAATGGGCCTCATCTCGCCTGGAGGGCAAAACCTCCTGGATTTTCTCAAGTTGCGGCAGGTGCTCTCGACTTACGACGGGGACCTCAGGGACCCGCTCTGGTGGCCTCAGGAAAGGCCAGTCCCCATGCGAGTTCCTCGGGGGCCTCTCGGGATTCCTCTCCCGTCGATGCCGGGGCCTAAGACCTTGTGTGGAGTCGGGGCCGGAACCTGAGGATTCCTCTCCAGTGCTGACATGGATCTTGGGGTACTTCTGGAGTCTCCCCAGGGGAGTCAGTCCTCGTCTCGAATGCGGGCATGCACTTGCGCTTTCCTCCAGAGCGGTAGCAGCAGTGTCACGCAGTCCGCCGCGTGGATCAAAGGATCTATGGTTTTCCCTCGAGTCTTTCCCACGAGGCTTTCCCACGAGGCTTTCCCACAGGGCTGTCCCACGTGCACAAGTGGTGGGAGTCGATCCTCGGCTTGAACGTCAAGGCAGTGCAGGGAAAACAGGTTCCTCTGGAATGGACTGACACATCTGGGGGACTCTTGGAATGGTGGCACGACCCTGGAGTTCCTCTCGCCTTTCCTGTGGAGAGCGCCTCCTCTTGAGATTCGACGGAAACGCCGGGAATTCTTTCCCTACGAAACAGGGAAAGGATCCCTCATCTCGAGCTAGGAGGCGGAAACGGGGCTCCCCTGGATGTGTGCGGGACCCCACGTGCTTCCTCTCGAGTGGAGACGGGTATGTCGGGGAACTTCTTGAGTTGCAGCAAGGGTGTTAAGGACCCTTTGGAAGTTCCAGTGGTTAGACGTGATTGGCCTCGAGAAGCCTCAGCGGAAATGGGCCTCATCTCGCCTGGAGGGCAAAACCTCCTGGATTTTCTCGAGTTGCGGCAGGTGCTCTCGACTTACGACGGGGACCTCAGGGAACCGCTCTGGTGGCCTCAGGAAAGGCCAGTCCCCATGCGAGTTCCTCGGGGGCCTCTCGGGATTCCTCTCCCGTCGATGCCGGGGCCTAAGACCTTGTGTGGAGTCGGGGCCGGAACCTGAGGATTCCTCTCCAGTGCTGACATGGATCTTGGGGTAATTCTGAAGTCTCCCCAGGGGAGTCAGTCCTCGTCTCGAATGCGGGCATGCACTTGCGCTTTCCTCCAGAGCGGTAGCAGCAGTGTCACGCAGTCCGCCGCGTGGATCAAAGGATCTATGGTTTTCCCTCGAGTCTTTCCCACGAGGCTTTCCCACGAGGCTTTCCCACAGGGCTGTCCCACGTGCACACGTGGTGGGAGTCGATCCTCGGCTTGAACGTCAAGGCAGTGCAGGGAAAAGAAGTTCCTCTGGAATGGACTGACACATCTGGGGGACTCTTGGAATGGTGGCATGACCCTGGAGTTCCTCTCACCTTTCCTGTGGAGAGCGCCTCCTCTTGAGATGCGACGGGAACGCCGGGAATTCTTTCTCTACGAAACAGGGAAAGGATCCCTCATCTCGAGCTAGGAGGCGGAAACGGGGCTCCCCTGGATGTGTGCGGGACCCCACGTGCTTCCTCTCGAGTGGAGACGGGTATGTCGGGGAACTTCTTGAGTTGCAGCAAGGGTGTGAAGGACCCTTTGGAAGTTCCAGTGGTTAGATGTGATTGGCCTCGAGAAGCCTCAGCGGAAATGGGCCTCATCTCGCCTGGAGGGCAAAACCTCCTGGATTTTCTCAATTTGCGGCAGGTGCTCTCGACTTACGACGGGGACCTCAGGGACCCGCTCTGGTGGCCTCAGGAAAGGCCAGTCCCCATGCGAGTTCCTCGGGGGCCTCTCGGGATTCCTCTCCCGTC
The DNA here is from genome assembly GCF_042477335.2 of Ovis canadensis. Taxonomy (NCBI): domain Eukaryota; kingdom Metazoa; phylum Chordata; class Mammalia; order Artiodactyla; family Bovidae; genus Ovis; species Ovis canadensis. The sequence goes on from NC_091267.1 coordinate 10,246,203, forward strand.
GATGCCGGGGCCTAAGACCTTGTGTGGAGTCGGGGCCGGAACCTGAGGATTCCTCTCCAGTGCTGACATGGATCTTGGGGTACTTCTGGAGTCTCCCCAGGGGAGTCAGTCCTCGTCTCGAATGCGGGCATGCACTTGCGCTTTCCTCCAGAGCGGTAGCAGCAGTGTCACGCAGTCCGCCGCGTGGATCAAAGGATCTATGGTTTTCCCTCGAGTCTTTCCCACGAGGCTTTCCCACGAGGCTTTCCCACAGGGCTGTCCCACGTGCACACGTGGTGGGAGTCGATCCTCGGCTTGAACGTCAAGGCAGTGCAGGGAAAACAGGTTCCTCTGGAATGGACTGACACATTTGGGTGACTCTTGGAATGGTGTCACGACCCTGGAGTTCCTCTCGCCTTTCCTGTGGAGAGCGCCTCCTCTTGAGATGCGACGGGAACGCCGGGAATTCTTTCCCTACGAAACAGGGAAAGGATCCCTTATCTCGAGCTAGGAGGCGGAAACGGGGCTCCCCTGGATGTGTGCGGGACCCACGTGCTTCCTCTCGAGTGGAGACGGGTATGTCGGGGAACTTCTTGAGTTGAAGCAAGGGTGTGAAGGACCCTTTGGAAGTTCCAGTGGTTAGACGTGATTAGCCTCGAGAAGCCTCAGCGGAAATGGGCCTCATCTCGCCTGGAGGGCAAAACCTCCTGGATTTTCACGAGTTGCCGCAGGTGCTCTCGACTTACGACGGGGACCTCAGGGACCCGCTCTGGTGGCCTCAGGAAAGGCCAGTCCCCATGCGAGTTCCTCGGGGGCCTCTCGGGATTCCTCTCCCGTCGATGCCGGGACCTAAGACCTTGTGTGGAGTCGGGGCCGGAACCTGAGGATTCCTCTCCAGTGCTGACATGGATCTTGGGGTACTTCTGGAGTCTCCCCAGGGGAGTCAGTCCTCGTCTCGAATGCGGGCATGCACTTGCGCTTTCCTCCAGAGCGGTAGCAGCAGTGTCACGCAGTCCGCCGCGTGGATCAAAGGATCTATGGTTTTCCCTCGAGTCTTTCCCACGAGGCTTTCCCACGAGGCTTTCCCACAGGGCTGTCCCACGTGCACACGTGGTGGGAGTCGATCCTCGGCTTGAACGTCAAGGCAGTGCAGGGAAAACAGGTTCCTCTGGAATGGACTGACACATCTGGGGGTCTCTTGGAATGGTGGCACGACCCTGGAGTTCCTCTCGCCTTTCCTGTGGAGAGCGCCTCCTCTTGAGATGCGACGGGAACGCCGGGAATTCTTTCCCTATGAAACAGGGAAAGGATCCCTCATCTCGAGCTAGGAGGCGGAAACGGGGCTCCCCTGGATGTGTGCGGGACCCCACGTGCTTCCTCTCGAGTGGAGACGGGTATGTCGGGGAACTTCTTGAGTTGCAGCAAGGGTGTGAAGGACCCTTTGGAAGTTCCAGTGGTTAGACGTGATTGGCCTCGAGAAGCCTCAGCGGAAATGGGCCTCATCTCGCCTGGAGGGCAAAACCTCCTGGATTTTCTCGAGTTGCGGCAGGTGCTCTCGACTTACGACGGGGACCTCAGGGACCCGCTCTGGTGGCCTCAGGAAAGGCCAGTCCCCATGCGAGTTCCTCGGGGGCCTCTCGGGATTCCTCTCCCGTCGATGCCGGGGCCTAAGACCTTGTGTGGAGTCTGGGCCGGAACCTGAGGATTCCTCTCCAGTGCTGACATGGATCTTGGGGTACTTCTGGAGTCTCCCCAGGGGAGTCAGTCCTCGTCTCGAATGCGGGCATGCACTTGCGCTTTCCTCCAGAGCGGTAGCAGCAGTGTCACGCAGTCCGCCGCGTGGATCAAAGGATCTATGGTTTTCCCTCGAGTCTTTCCCACGAGGCTTTCCCACGAGGCTTTCCCACAGGGCTGTCCCACGTGCACACGTGGTGGGAGTGGATCCTCGGCTTGAACGTCAAGGCAGTGCAGGGAAAACTGGTTCCTCTGGAATGGACTGACACATCTGGGGGACTCGTGGAATGGTGTCACGACCCTGGAGTTCCTCTCGCCTTTCCTGTGGAGAGCGCCTCCTCTTGAGATGCGACGGGAACGCCGGGAATTCTTTCCCTACGAAACAGGGAAAGGATCCCTCATCTCGAGCTAGGAGGCGGAAACGGGGCTCCCCTGGATGTGTGCGGGACCCACGTGCTTCCTCTCGAGTGGAGACGGGTATGTCGGGGAACTTCTTGAGTTGCAGCAAGGGTGTGAAGGACCCTTTGGAAGTTCCAGTGGTTAGATGTGATTGGCCTCGAGAAGCCTCAGCGGAAATGGGCCTCATCTCGCCTGGAGGGCAAAACCTCCTGGATTTTCTCAAGTTGCGGCAGGTGCTCTCGACTTACGACGGGGACCTCAGGGACCCGCTCTGGTGGCCTCAGGAAAGGCCAGTCCCCATGCGAGTTCCTCGGGGGCCTCTCGGGATTCCTCTCCCGTCGATGCCGGGGCCTAAGACCTTGTGTGGAGTCGGGGCCGGAACCTGAGGATTCCTCTCCAGTGCTGACATGGATCTTGGGGTACTTCTGGAGTCTCCCCAGGGGAGTCAGTCCTCTTCTCGAATGCGGGCATGCACTTGCGCTTTCCTCCAGAGCGGTAGCAGCAGTGTCACGCAGTCCGCCGCGTGGATCAAAGGATCTATGGTTTTCCCTCGAGTCTTTCCCACGAGGCTTTCCCACGAGGCTTTCCCACAGGGCTGTCCCACGTGCACACGTGGTGGGAGTCGATCCTCGGCTTGAACGTCAAGGCAGTGCAGGGAAAACAGGTTCCTCTGGAATGGACTGACACATCTGGGGGACTCTTGGAATGGTGGCACGACCCTGGAGTTCCTCTCGCCTTTCCTGTGGAGAGCGCCTCCTCTTGAGATGCGACGGGAATGCCGGGAATTCTTTCCCTACGAAACAGGGAAAGGATCCCTCATCTCGAGCTAGGAGGCGGAAACGGGGCTCCCCTGGATGTGTGCGGGACCCCACGTGCTTCCTCTCGAGTGGAGACGGGTATGTCGGGGAACTTCTTGAGTTGCAGCAAGGGTGTGAAGGACCCTTTGGAAGTTCCAGTGGTTAGACGTGATTGGCCTCGAGAAGCCTCAGCGGAAATGGGCCTCATCTCGCCTGGAGGGCAAAACCTCCTGGATTTTCTCGAGTTGCGGCAGGTGCTCTCGACATACGACGGGGACCTCAGGGAACCGCTCTGGTGGCCTCAGGAAAGGCCAGTCCCCATGCGAGTTCCTCGGGGGCCTCTCGGGATTCCTCTCCCGTCGATGCCGGGGCCTAAGACCTTGTGTGGAGTCGGGGCCGGAACCTGAGGATTCCTCTCCAGTGCTGACATGGATCTTGGGGTACTTCTGGAGTCTCCCCAGGGGAGTCAGTCCTCGTCTCGAATGCGGGCATGCACTTGCGCTTTCCTCCAGAGCGGTAGCAGCAGTGTCACGCAGTCCGCCGCGTGGATAAAAGGATCTATGGTTTTCCCTCGAGTCTTTCCCACGAGGCTTTCCCACGAGGCTTTCCCACAGGGCTGTCCCACGTGCACACGTGGTGGGAGTGGATCCTCGGCTTGAACGTCAAGGCAGTGCAGGGAAAACTGGTTCCTCTGGAATGGACTGACACATCTGGGGGACTCTTGGAATGGTGTCACGACCCTGGAGTTCCTCTCGCCTTTCCTGTGGAGAGCGCCTCCTCTTGAGATGCGACGGGAACGCCGGGAATTCTTTCCCTACGAAACAGGGAAAGGATCCCTCATCTCGAGCTAGGAGGCGGAAACGGGGCTCCCCTGGATGTGTGCGGGACCCACGTGCTTCCTCTCGAGTGGAGACGGGTATGTCGGGGAACTTCTTGAGTTGCAGCAAGTGTGTGAAGGACCCTTTGGAAGTTCCAGTGGTTAGATGTGATTGGCCTCGAGAAGCCTCAGCGGAAATGGGCCTCATCTCGCCTGGAGGGCAAAACCTCCTGGATTTTCTCAAGTTGCGGCAGGTGCTCTCGACTTACGACGGGGACCTCAGGGACCCGCTCTGGTGGCCTCAGGAAAGGCCAGTCCCCATGCGAGTTCCTCGGGGGCCTCTCGGGATTCCTCTCCCGTCGATGCCGGGGCCTAAGACCTTGTGTGGAGTCGGGGCCGGAACCTGAGGATTCCTCTCCAGTGCTGACATGGATCTTGGGGTACTTCTGGAGTCTCCCCAGGGGAGTCAGTCCTCGTCTCGAATGCGGGCATGCACTTGCGCTTTCCTCCAGAGCGGTAGCAGCAGTGTCACGCAGTCCGCCGCGTGGATCAAAGGATCTATGGTTTTCCCTCGAGTCTTTCCCACGAGGCTTTCCCACGAGGCTTTCCCACAGGGCTGTCCCACGTGCACACGTGGTGGGAGTCGATCCTCGGCTTGAACGTCAAGGCAGTGCAGGGAAAACAGGTTCCTCTGGAATGGACTGACACATCTGGGGGACTCTTGGAATGGTGGCACGACCCTGGAGTTCCTCTCGCCTTTCCTGTGGAGAGCGCCTCCTCTTGAGATGCGACGGGAACGCCGGGAATTCTTTCCCTACGAAACAGGGAAAGGATCCCTCATCTCGAGCTAGGAGGCGGAAACGGGGCTCCCCTGGATGTGTGCGGGACCCCACGTGCTTCCTCTCGAGTGGAGACGGGTATGTCGGGGAACTTCTTGAGTTGCAGCAAGGGTGTGAAGGACCCTTTGGAAGTTCCAGTGGTTAGATGTGATTGGCCTCGAGAAGCGTCAGCGGAAATGGGCCTCATCTCGCCTGGAGGGCAAAACCTCCGAGATTTTCTCGAGTTGCGGCAGGTGCTCTCGACTTACGAAGAGGACCTCAGGGACCCGCTTTGGTGGCCTCAGGAAAGGCCAGTCCCCATGCGAGTTCCTCGGGGGCCTCTCGGGATTCCTCTCCCGTCGATGCCGGGGCCTAAGACCTTGTGTGGAGTCGGGGCCGGAACCTGAGGATTCCTCTCCAGTGCTGACATGGATCTTGGGGTACTTCTGGAGTCTCCCCAGGGGATTCAGTCCTCGTCTCGAATGCGGGCATGCACTTGCGCTTTCCTCCAGAGCGGTAGCAGCAGTGTCACGCAGTCCGCCGCGTGGATCAAAGGATCTATGGTTTTCCCTCGAGTCTTTCCCACGAGGCTTTCCCACGAGGCTTTCCCACAGGGCTGTCCCACGTGCACACGTGGTGGGAGTCGATCCTCGGCTTGAACGTCAACGCAGTGCAGGGAAAACAGGTTCCTCTGGAATGGACTGACACATCTGGGGGACTCTTGGAATGGTGGCATGACCCTGGAGTTCCTCTCGCCTTACCTGTGGAGAGCCCCTCCTCTTGAGATGCGACGGGAACGCCGGGAATTCTTTCCCTACGAAACAGGGAAAGGATCCCTCATCTCGAGCTAGGAGGCGGAAACGGGGCTACCCTGGATGTGTGCGGGACACCACGTGCTTCCTCTCGAGTGCAGACGGGTATGTCGGGGAACTTCTTGAGTTGCAGCAAGGGTGTGAAGGACCCTTTGGAAGTTCCAGTGGTTAGATGTGATTGGCCTCGAGAAGCCTCAGCGGAAATGGGCCTCATCTCGCCTGGAGGGCAAAACCTCCTGGATTTTCTCGAGTTGCGGCAGGTGCTCTCGACTTACGACGGGGACCTCAGGGACCCGCTCTGGTGGCCTCAGGAAAGGCCAGTCCCCATGCGAGTTCCTTGGGGGCGTCTCGGGATTCCTCTCCCGTCGATGCCGGGGCCTAAGACCTTGTGTGGAGTCGGGGCCGGAACTTGAGGATTCCTCTCCAGTGCTGACATGGATCTTGGGGTACTTCTGGAGTCTCCCCAGGGGAGTCAGTCCTCGTCTCGAATGCGGGCATGCACTTGCGCTTTCCTCCAGAGCGGTAGCAGCAGTGTCACGCAGTCCGCCGCGTGGATCAAAGGATCTATGGTTTTCCCTCGAGTCTTTCCCACGAGGCTTTCCGACGAGGCTTTCCCACAGGGCTGTCCCACGTGCACACGTGGTGGGAGTCGATCCTCGGCTTGAACGTCAAGGCAGTGCAGGGAAAACAGATTCCTCTGGAATGGACTGACATATCTGGGGGACTCTTGGAATGGTGGCACGACCCTGGAGTTCCTCTCGCCTTTCCTGTGGAGAGTGCCTCCTCTTGAGATGCGACGGGAACGCCGGGAATTCTTTCCCTACGAAACAGGGAAAGGATCCCTCATCTCGAGCTAGGAGGCGGAAACGGCGCTCCCCTGGATGTGTGCGGGACACCACGTGCTTCCTCTCGAGTGGAGACGGGTATGTCGGGGAACTTCTTGAGTTGCAGCAAGGGTGTGAAGGACCCTTTGGAAGTTCCAGTGGTTAGATGTGATTGGCCTCGAGAAGCCTCAGCGGAAATGGGCCTCATCTCGCCTGGAGGGCAAAACCTCCTGGATTTTCTCGAGTTGCGGCAGGTGCTCTCGACTTACGACGGGGACCTAAGGGACCCGCTCTGGTGGCCTCAGGAAAGGCCAGTCCCCATGCGAGTTCCTCGGGGGCCTCTCGGGATTCCTCTCCCGTCGATGTCGGGACCTAAAACCTTGTGTGGAGTCGGGGCCGGAACCTGAGGATTCCTCTCCAGTGCTGACATGGATCTTGGGGTACTTCTTGAGTCTCCCCAGGGAAGTCAGTCCTCGTCTCGAATGCGGGCATGCACTTGCGCTTTCCTCCAGAGCGGTAGCAGCAGTGTCACGCAGTCCGCCCCGTGGATCAAAGGATCTATGGTTTTCCCTCGAGTCTTTCCCACGAGGCTTTCCCACGAGGCTTTCCCACAGGGCTGTCCCACGTGCACACGTGGTGGGAGTCGATCCTCGGCTTGAACGTCAAGGCAGTGCAGGGAAAACAGGTTCCTCTGGAATGGACTGACACATCTGGGGGACTCTTGGAATGGTGGCACGACCCTGGAGTTCCTCTCGCCTTTCCTGTGGAGAGCGTCTCCTCTTGAGATGCGACGGGAACGACGGGAATTCTTTCCCTACGAAACAGGGAAAGGATCCCTCATCTCGAGCCAGGGGGCGGAAACGGAGCTCCCCTGGATGTGTGCGGGACCCCACGTGCTTCCTCTCGAGTGGAGACGGGTATGTCGGGGAACTTCTTGAGTTGCAGCAATGGTGTGAAGGACCCTTTGGAAGTTCCAGTGGTTAGATGTGATTGGCCTCGAGAAGCCTCAGCGGAAATGGGCCTCATCTCGCCTGGAGGGCAAAACCTCCTGGATTTTCTCGAGTTGCGGCAGGTGCTCTCGACTTACGACGGGGACCTCAGGGAACCGCTCTGGTGGCCTCAGGAAAGGCCAGTCCCCATGCGAGTTCCACGGGGGCCTCTCGGGATTCCTCTCCCGTCGATGCCGGGGCCTAAGACCTTGTGTGGAGTCGGGGCCGGAACCTGAGGATTCCTCTCCAGTGCTGACATGGATCTTGGGGTACTTCTGGAGTCTCCCCAGGGGAGTCAGTCCTCGTCTCAAATGCGGGCATGCACTTGCGCTTTCCTCCAGAGCGGTAGCAGCAGTGTCACGCAGTCCGCCGCGTGGATCAAAGGATCTATGGTTTTCCCTCGAGTCTTTCCCACGAGGCTTTCCCACGAGGCTTTCGCACAGGGCTGTCCCACGTGCACACGTGGTGGGAGTCGATCCTCGGCTTGAACGTCAAGGCAGTGCAGGGAAAACAGATTCCTCTGGAATGGACTGACACATCTGGGGGACTCTTGGAATGGTGGCACGACCCTGGAGTTCCTCTCGCCTTTCCTGTGGAGAGCGCCTCCTCTTGAGATGCGACGGGAACGCCGGGAATTCTTTCCCTACGAAACAGGGAAAGGATCCCTCATCTCGAGCTAGGAGGCGGAAACGGGGCTCCCCTGGATGTGTGCGTGACACCACGTGCTTCCTCACGAGTGGAGACGGGTATGTCGGGGAACTTCTTGAGTTGCAGCAAGGGTGTGAAGGACCCATGGAAGTTCCAGTGGTTAGACGTGATTAGCCTCGAGAAGCCTCAGCGGAAATGGGCCTCATCTCGCCTGGAGGGCAAAACCTCCTGGATTTTCTCGAGTTGCGGCAGGTGCTCTCGACTTACGACGGGGACCTCAGGGATCCGCTCTGGTGGCCTCAGGAAAGGCCAGTCCCCATGCGAGTTCCTCGGGGGCCTCTCGGGATTCCTCTCCCGTCGATGCCGGGGCCTAAGACCTTGTTTGGAGTCGGGGCCGGAACCTGAGGATTCCTCTCCAGTGCTGACATGGATCTTCGGGTAATTCTGGAGTCTCCCCAGGGGAGTCAGTCCTCGTCTCGAATGCGGGCATGCACTTGCGCTTTCCTCCAGAGCGGTAGCAGCAGTGTCACGCAGTCCGCCGCGTGGATCAAAGGATCTATGGTTTTCCCTCGAGTCTTTCCCACGAGGCTTTCCCACGAGGCTTTCCCACAGGGCTGTCCCACGTGCACACGTGGTGGGAGTGGATCCTCGGCTTGAACGTTAAGGCAGTGCAGGGAAAACAGGTTCCTCTGGAATGGACTGACACATCTGGGGGACTCTTGGAATGGTGGCATGTCCCTGGAGTTCCTCTCGCCTTTCCTGTGGAGAGCGCCTCCTCTTGAGATGCGACGGGAACGCCGGGAATTCTTTCCCTATGAAACAGTGAAAGGATCCCTCATCTCGAGCTAGGAGGCGGAAACGGGGCTCCCCTGGATGTGTGCGGGACACCACGTGCTTCCTCTCGAGTGCAGACGGGTATGTCGGGGAACTTCTTGAGTTGCAGCAAGGGTGTGAAGGACCCTTTGGAAGTTCCAGTGGTTAGATGTGATTGGCCTCGAGAAGCCTCAGCGGAAATGGGCCTCATCTCGCCTGGAGGGCAAAACCTCCTGGATTTTCTCGAGTTGCGGCAGGTGCTCTCGACTTACGACGGGGACCTCAGGGACCCGCTCTGGTGGCCTCAGGAAAGGCCAGTACCCATGCGAGTTCCTCGGGGGCCTCTCGGGATTCCTCTCCCGTCGATGCCGGTGCCTAAGACCTTGTGTGGAGTCGGGGCCGGAACCTGAGGATTCCTCTCCAGTGCTGACATGGATCTTGGGGTACTTCTGGAGTCTCCCCAGGGGAGTCAGTCCTCCTCTCGAATGCGGACATGCACTTGCGCTTTCCTCCAGAGCGGTAGCAGCAGTGACACGCAGTCCGCCGCGTGGATCAAAGGATCTATTGTTTTCCCTCGAGTCTTTCCCACGAGGCTTTCCTACGAGGCTTTCCCACAGGACTCTCCCACGTGCACAGGTGGTGGGAGTCGATCCTCGGCTTGAACGTCAAGGCCGTGCAGGGAAAACAGGTTCCTCTGGAATGGACTGACACATCTGGGGGACTCTTGGAATGGTGGCACGACCCTGGAGTTCCTCTCGCCTTTCCTGTGGAGAGCGCCTCCTCTTGAGATGCGTCGGAAACGCCGGGAATTCTTTCCCTACGAAACAGGGAAAGGATCCCTCATCTCGAGCTAGGAGGCGGAAACGGGGCTCCCCTGTATGTGTGCGGGACCCCACGTGCTTCCTCTTGAGTGGAGACGGGTATGTCGGGGAACTTCTTGAGTTGCAGCAATGGTGTGAATGACCCTTTGGAAGTTCCAGTGGTTAGATGTGATTGGCCTCGAGAAGCCTCAGCGGAAATGGGCCTCATCTCGCCTGGAGGGCAAAACCTCCTGAATTTTCTCGAGTTGCGGCAGCTGCTCTCGACTTACGACGGGGACCTCAGGGAACCGCTCTGTTGGCCTCAGGAAAAGCCAGTCCCCATGCGGGTTCCTCGGGGGCGTCTCGGGATTCCTCTCCCGTCGATGCCGGGGCCTAAGACCTTGTGTGGAGTCGGGGCCGGAACCTGAGGATTCCTCTCCAGTGCTGACATGGATCTTGGGGTACTTCTGGAGTCTCCCCAGGGGAGTCAGTTCTCGTCTCGAATGCGGGCATGCATTGCGCTTTCCTCCAGAGCGGTAGCAGCAGTGTCACGCAGTCCGCCGCGTGGATCAAAGGATCTATGGTTTTCCCTCGAGTCTTTCCCACGAGGCTTTCCCTCAGGGCTGTCCCACGTGCACACGTGGTGGGAGTCGATCCTCGTCTTGAACGTCAAGGCAGTGCAGGGAAAACAGGTTCCTCTGGAATGGACTGACGCATCTGGGGGACTCTTGGAATGGTGGCACGACCCTGGAGTTCCTCTCGCCTTTCCTGTGGAGAGCGCCTCCTCTTGAGATGCGACGGGAACGCCGGGAATTCTTTCCCTACGAAACAGGGAAAGGATCACTCATCTCGAGCAAGGAGGCGGAAACGGGGCTCCCCTGGTGGTGTGCGGGACACCACGTGCTTCCTCTCGAGTGGAGACGGGTATGTCGGGGAACTTCTTGAGTTGCAGCAAGGGTGTGAAGGACCCTTTGGAAGTTCCAGTGGTTAGATGTGATTGGCCTCGAGAAGCCTCAGCGGAAATGGGCCTCATCTCGCCTGGAGGGCAAAACCTCCTGGATTTTCTCGAGTTGCGGCAGGTGCTCTCGACTTACGACGGGGACCTCAGGGACCCGCTCTGGTGGCCTCAGGAAAGGCCAGTCCCCATGCGAGTTCCACGGGGGCCTCTCGGCATTCCTCTCCCGTCGAGGCCGGGGCCTAAGACCTTGTGTGGAGTCGGGGCCGGAACCTGAGGATTCCTCTCCAGTGCTGACATGGATCTTGGGGTACTTCTGGAGTCTCCCCAGGGGAGTCAGTCCTCGTCTCGAATGCGGGCATGCACTTGCGCTTTCCTCCAGAGCGGTAGCAGCAGTGTCACGCAGTCCGCCGCGTGGATCAAAGGATCTATGGTTTTCCCTCGAGTCTTTCCCACGAGGCTTTCCCACGAGGCTTTCCCACAGGGCTGTCCCACGTGCACACGTGGTGGGAGTCGATCCTCGGCTTGAACGTCAAGGCAGTGCAGGGAAAACAGGTTCCTCTGGAATGGACTGACACATCTGGGGGACTCTTGGAATTGTGTGACGACCCTGGAGTTCCTCTCCCTTTCCTGTGGAGAGCGCCTCCTCTTGAGATGCGACGGGAACGCCGGGAATTCTTTCCCTACGAAACAGGGAAAGGATCCCTCATCTCGAGCTAGGAGGCGGAAACGGGGCTCCCCTGGATGTGTGCGGGACCCACGTGCTTCCTCACGAGTGGAGACGTGTATGTCGGGGAACTTCTTGAGTTGCAGCAAGGGTGTCAAGGACCCTTTGGAAGTTCCAGTGGTTAGACGTGATTAGCCTCGAGAAGCCTCAGCGGAAATGGGCCTCATCTCGCCTGGAGGGCAAAACCTCCTGGATTTTCTCGAGTTGCGGCAGGTGCTCTCGACTTACGACGGGGACCTCAGGGACCCGCTCTGGTGGCGTCAGGAAAGGCCAGTCCCCATGCGAGTTCCTCGGGGGCCTCTCAGGATTCCACTCCCGTCGATGCCGGGGCCTAAGACCTTGTGTGGAGTCGGGGCCGGAACCTGAGGATTCCTCTCCAGTGCTGACATGGATCTTGGGGTACTTCTGGAGTCTCCCCAGGGGAGTCAGTCCTCGTCTCGAATGCGGGCATGCACTTGCGCTTTCCTCCAGAGCGGTAGCAGCAGTGTCACGCAGTCCGCCGCGTGGATCAAAGGATCTATGGTTTTCCCTCGAGTCTTTCCCACGAGGCTTTCCGACGAGGCTTTCCCACAGGGCTGTCCCACGTGCACACGTGGTGGGAGTCGATCCTCGGCTTGAACGTCAAGGCAGTGCAGGGAAAACAGATTCCTCTGGAATGGACTGACACATCTGGGGGACTCTTGGAATGGTGGCACGACCCTGGAGTTCCTCTCGCCTTTCCTGTGGAGAGTGCCTCCTCTTGAGATGCGACGGGAACGCCGGGAATTCTTTCCCTACGAAACAGGGAAAGGATCCCTCATCTCGAGCTAGGAGGCGGAAACGGCGCTCCCCTGGATGTGTGCGGGACACCACGTGCTTCCTCTCGAGTGGAGACGGGTATGTCGGGGAACTTCTTGAGTTGCAGCAAGGGTGTGAAGGACCCTTTGGAAGTTCCAGTGGTTAGATGTGATTGGCCTCGAGAAGCCTCAGCGGAAATGGGCCTCATCTCGCCTGGAGGGCAAAACCTCCTGGATTTTCTCGAGTTGCGGCAGGTGCTCTCGACTTACGACGGGGACCTAAGGGACCCGCTCTGGTGGCCTCAGGAAAGGCCAGTCCCCATGCGAGTTCCTCGGGGGCCTCTCGGGATTCCTCTCCCGTCGATGTCGGGACCTAAAACCTTGTGTGGAGTCGGGGCCGGAACCTGAGGATTCCTCTCCAGTGCTGACATGGATCTTGGGGTACTTCTTGAGTCTCCCCAGGGAAGTCAGTCCTCGTCTCGAATGCGGGCATGCACTTGCGCTTTCCTCCAGAGCGGTAGCAGCAGTGTCACGCAGTCCGCCCCGTGGATCAAAGGATCTATGGTTTTCCCTCGAGTCTTTCCCACGAGGCTTTCCCACGAGGCTTTCCCACAGGGCTGTCCCACGTGCACACGTGGTGGGAGTCGATCCTCGGCTTGAACGTCAAGGCAGTGCAGGGAAAACAGGTTCCTCTGGAATGGACTGACACATCTGGGGGACTCTTGGAATGGTGGCACGACCCTGGAGTTCCTCTCGCCTTTCCTGTGGAGAGCATCTCCTCTTGAGATGCGACGGGAACGACGGGAATTCTTTCCCTACGAAACAGGGAAAGGATCCCTCATCTCGAGCCAGGGGGCGGAAACGGAGCTCCCCTGGATGTGTGCGGGACCCCACGTGCTTCCTCTCGAGTGGAGAAGGGTATGTCGGGGAACTTCTTGAGTTGCAGCACTGGTGTGAAGGACCCTTTGGAAGTTCCAGTGGTTAGATGTGATTGGCCTCGAGAAGCCTCAGCGGAAATGGGCCTCATCTCGCCTGGAGGGCAAAACCTCCTGGATTTTCTCGAGTTGCGGCAGGTGCTCTCGACTTACGACGGGGACCTCAGGGAACCGCTCTGGTGGCCTCAGGAAAGGCCAGTCCCCATGCGAGTTCCACGGGGGCCTCTCGGGATTCCTCTCCCGTCGATGCCGGGGCCTAAGACCTTGTGTGGAGTCGGGGCCGGAACCTGAGGATTCCTCTCCAGTGCTGACATGGATCTTGGGGTACTTCTGGAGTCTCCCCAGGGGAGTCAGTCCTCGTCTCAAATGCGGGCATGCACTTGCGCTTTCCTCCAGAGCGGTAGCAGCAGTGTCACGCAGTCCGCCGCGTGGATCAAAGGATCTATGGTTTTCCCTCGAGTCTTTCCCACGAGGCTTTCCCACGAGGCTTTCGCACAGGGCTGTCCCACGTGCACACGTGGTGGGAGTCGATCCTCGGCTTGAACGTCAAGGCAGTGCAGGGAAAACAGATTCCTCTGGAATGGACTGACACATCTGGGGGACTCTTGGAATGGTGGCACGACCCTGGAGTTCCTCTCGCCTTTCCTGTGGAGAGCGCCTCCTCTTGAGATGCGACGGGAACGCCGGGAATTCTTTCCCTACGAAACAGGGAAAGGATCCCTCATCTCGAGCTAGGAGGCGGAAACGGGGCTCCCCTGGATGTGTGCGGGACACCACGTGCTTCCTCACGAGTGGAGACGGGTATGTCGGGGAACTTCTTGAGTTGCAGCAAGGGTGTGAAGGACCCATGGAAGTTCCAGTGGTTAGACGTGATTAGCCTCGAGAAGCCTCAGCGGAAATGGGCCTCATCTCGCCTGGAGGGCAAAACCTCCTGGATTTTCTCGAGTTGCGGCAGGTGCTCTCGACTTACGACGGGGACCTCAGGGATCCGCTCTGGTGGCCTCAGGAAAGGCCAGTCCCCATGCGAGTTCCTCGGGGGCCTCTCGGGATTCCTCTCCCGTCGATGCCGGGGCCTAAGACCTTGTTTGGAGTCGGGGCCGGAACCTGAGGATTCCTCTCCAGTGCTGACATGGATCTTCGGGTAATTCTGGAGTCTCCCCAGGGGAGTCAGTCCTCGTCTCGAATGCGGGCATGCACTTGCGCTTTCCTCCAGAGCGGTAGCAGCAGTGTCACGCAGTCCGCCGCGTGGATCAAAGGATCTATGGTTTTCCCTCGAGTCTTTCCCACGAGGCTTTCCCACGAGGCTTTCCCACAGGGCTGTCCCACGTGCACACGTGGTGGGAGTGGATCCTCGGCTTGAACGTTAAGGCAGTGCAGGGAAAACAGGTTCCTCTGGAATGGACTGACACATCTGGGGGACTCTTGGAATGGTGGCATGTCCCTGGAGTTCCTCTCGCCTTTCCTGTGGAGAGCGCCTCCTCTTGAGATGCGACGGGAACGCCGGGAATTCTTTCCCTATGAAACAGTGAAAGGATCCCTCATCTCGAGCTAGGAGGCGGAAACGGGGCTCCCCTGGATGTGTGCGGGACACCACGTGCTTCCTCTCGAGTGCAGACGGGTATGTCGGGGAACTTCTTGAGTTGCAGCAAGGGTGTGAAGGACCCTTTGGAAGTTCCAGTGGTTAGATGTGATTGGCCTCGAGAAGCCTCAGCGGAAATGGGCCTCATCTCGCCTGGAGGGCAAAACCTCCTGGATTTTCTCGAGTTGCGGCAGGTGCTCTCGACTTACGACGGGGACCTCAGGGACCCGCTCTGGTGGCCTCAGGAAAGGCCAGTACCCATGCGAGTTCCTCGGGGGCCTCTCGGGATTCCTCTCCCGTCGATGCCGGTGCCTAAGACCTTGTGTGGAGTCGGGGCCGGAACCTGAGGATTCCTCTCCAGTGCTGACATGGATCTTGGGGTACTTCTGGAGTCTCCCCAGGGGAGTCAGTCCTCCTCTCGAATGCGGACATGCACTTGCGCTTTCCTCCAGAGCGGTAGCAGCAGTGTCACGCAGTCCGCCGCGTGGATCAAAGGATCTATGGTTTTCCCTCGAGTCTTTCCCACGAGGCTTTCCGACGAGGCTTTCCCACAGGGCTGTCCCACGTGCACACGTGGTGGGAGTCGATCCTCGGCTTGAACGTCAAGGCAGTGCAGGGAAAACAGATTCCTCTGGAATGGACTGACACATCTGGGGGACTCTTGGAATGGTGGCACGACCCTGGAGTTCCTCTCGCCTTTCCTGTGGAGAGTGCCTCCTCTTGAGATGCGACGGGAACGCCGGGAATTCTTTCCCTACGAAACAGGGAAAGGATCCCTCATCTCGAGCTAGGAGGCGGAAACGGCGCTCCCCTGGATGTGTGCGGGACACCACGTGCTTCCTCTCGAGTGGAGACGGGTATGTCGGGGAACTTCTTGAGTTGCAGCAAGGGTGTGAAGGACCCTTTGGAAGTTCCAGTGGTTAGATGTGATTGGCCTCGAGAAGCCTCAGCGGAAATGGGCCTCATCTCGCCTGGAGGGCAAAACCTCCTGGATTTTCTCGAGTTGCGGCAGGTGCTCTCGACTTACGACGGGGACCTAAGGGACCCGCTCTGGTGGCCTCAGGAAAGGCCAGTCCCCATGCGAGTTCCTCGGGGGCCTCTCGGGATTCCTCTCCCGTCGATGTCGGGACCTAAAACCTTGTGTGGAGTCGGGGCCGGAACCTGAGGATTCCTCTCCAGTGCTGACATGGATCTTGGGGTACTTCTTGAGTCTCCCCAGGGAAGTCAGTCCTCGTCTCGAATGCGGGCATGCACTTGCGCTTTCCTCCAGAGCGGTAGCAGCAGTGTCACGCAGTCCGCCCCGTGGATCAAAGGATCTATGGTTTTCCCTCGAGTCTTTCCCACGAGGCTTTCCCACGAGGCTTTCCCACAGGGCTGTCCCACGTGCACACGTGGTGGGAGTCGATCCTCGGCTTGAACGTCAAGGCAGTGCAGGGAAAACAGGTTCCTCTGGAATGGACTGACACATCTGGGGGACTCTTGGAATGGTGGCACGACCCTGGAGTTCCTCTCGCCTTTCCTGTGGAGAGCGTCTCCTCTTGAGATGCGACGGGAACGACGGGAATTCTTTCCCTACGAAACAGGGAAAGGATCCCTCATCTCGAGCCAGGGGGCGGAAACGGAGCTCCCCTGGATGTGTGCGGGACCCCACGTGCTTCCTCTCGAGTGGAGACGGGTATGTCGGGGAACTTCTTGAGTTGCAGCAATGGTGTGAAGGACCCTTTGGAAGTTCCAGTGGTTAGATGTGATTGGCCTCGAGAAGCCTCAGCGGAAATGGGCCTCATCTCGCCTGGAGG
This sequence comes from Ovis canadensis, assembly GCF_042477335.2. Lineage (NCBI taxonomy): Eukaryota > Metazoa > Chordata > Mammalia > Artiodactyla > Bovidae > Ovis > Ovis canadensis. The sequence goes on from NC_091267.1 coordinate 10,262,401, forward strand.
GCAAAACCTCCTGGATTTTCTCGAGTTGCGGCAGGTGCTCTCGACTTACGACGGGGACCTCAGGGAACCGCTCTGGTGGCCTCAGGAAAGGCCAGTCCCCATGCGAGTTCCACGGGGGCCTCTCGGGATTCCTCTCCCGTCGATGCCGGGGCCTAAGACCTTGTGTGGAGTCGGGGCCGGAACCTGAGGATTCCTCTCCAGTGCTGACATGGATCTTGGGGTACTTCTGGAGTCTCCCCAGGGGAGTCAGTCCTCGTCTCAAATGCGGGCATGCACTTGCGCTTTCCTCCAGAGCGGTAGCAGCAGTGTCACGCAGTCCGCCGCGTGGATCAAAGGATCTATGGTTTTCCCTCGAGTCTTTCCCACGAGGCTTTCCCACGAGGCTTTCGCACAGGGCTGTCCCACGTGCACACGTGGTGGGAGTCGATCCTCGGCTTGAACGTCAAGGCAGTGCAGGGAAAACAGATTCCTCTGGAATGGACTGACACATCTGGGGGACTCTTGGAATGGTGGCACGACCCTGGAGTTCCTCTCGCCTTTCCTGTGGAGAGCGCCTCCTCTTGAGATGCGACGGGAACGCCGGGAATTCTTTCCCTACGAAACAGGGAAAGGATCCCTCATCTCGAGCTAGGAGGCGGAAACGGGGCTCCCCTGGATGTGTGCGGGACACCACGTGCTTCCTCACGAGTGGAGACGGGTATGTCGGGGAACTTCTTGAGTTGCAGCAAGGGTGTGAAGGACCCATGGAAGTTCCAGTGGTTAGACGTGATTAGCCTCGAGAAGCCTCAGCGGAAATGGGCCTCATCTCGCCTGGAGGGCAAAACCTCCTGGATTTTCTCGAGTTGCGGCAGGTGCTCTCGACTTACGACGGGGACCTCAGGGATCCGCTCTGGTGGCCTCAGGAAAGGCCAGTCCCCATGCGAGTTCCTCGGGGGCCTCTCGGGATTCCTCTCCCGTCGATGCCGGGGCCTAAGACCTTGTTTGGAGTCGGGGCCGGAACCTGAGGATTCCTCTCCAGTGCTGACATGGATCTTCGGGTAATTCTGGAGTCTCCCCAGGGGAGTCAGTCCTCGTCTCGAATGCGGGCATGCACTTGCGCTTTCCTCCAGAGCGGTAGCAGCAGTGTCACGCAGTCCGCCGCGTGGATCAAAGGATCTATGGTTTTCCCTCGAGTCTTTCCCACGAGGCTTTCCCACGAGGCTTTCCCACAGGGCTGTCCCACGTGCACACGTGGTGGGAGTGGATCCTCGGCTTGAACGTTAAGGCAGTGCAGGGAAAACAGGTTCCTCTGGAATGGACTGACACATCTGGGGGACTCTTGGAATGGTGGCATGTCCCTGGAGTTCCTCTCGCCTTTCCTGTGGAGAGCGCCTCCTCTTGAGATGCGACGGGAACGCCGGGAATTCTTTCCCTATGAAACAGTGAAAGGATCCCTCATCTCGAGCTAGGAGGCGGAAACGGGGCTCCCCTGGATGTGTGCGGGACACCACGTGCTTCCTCTCGAGTGCAGACGGGTATGTCGGGGAACTTCTTGAGTTGCAGCAAGGGTGTGAAGGACCCTTTGGAAGTTCCAGTGGTTAGATGTGATTGGCCTCGAGAAGCCTCAGCGGAAATGGGCCTCATCTCGCCTGGAGGGCAAAACCTCCTGGATTTTCTCGAGTTGCGGCAGGTGCTCTCGACTTACGACGGGGACCTCAGGGACCCGCTCTGGTGGCCTCAGGAAAGGCCAGTACCCATGCGAGTTCCTCGGGGGCCTCTCGGGATTCCTCTCCCGTCGATGCCGGTGCCTAAGACCTTGTGTGGAGTCGGGGCCGGAACCTGAGGATTCCTCTCCAGTGCTGACATGGATCTTGGGGTACTTCTGGAGTCTCCCCAGGGGAGTCAGTCCTCCTCTCGAATGCGGACATGCACTTGCGCTTTCCTCCAGAGCGGTAGCAGCAGTGACACGCAGTCCGCCGCGTGGATCAAAGGATCTATGGTTTTCCCTCGAGTCTTTCCCACGAGGCTTTCCTACGAGGCTTTCCCACAGGACTCTCCCACGTGCACAGGTGGTGGGAGTCGATCCTCGGCTTGAACGTCAAGGCCGTGCAGGGAAAACAGGTTCCTCTGGAATGGACTGACACATCTGGGGGACTCTTGGAATGGTGGCACGACCCTGGAGTTCCTCTCGCCTTTCCTGTGGAGAGCGCCTCCTCTTGAGATGCGTCGGAAACGCCGGGAATTCTTTCCCTACGAAACAGGGAAAGGATCCCTCATCTCGAGCTAGGAGGCGGAAACGGGGCTCCCCTGTATGTGTGCGGGACCCCACGTGCTTCCTCTTGAGTGGAGACGGGTATGTCGGGGAACTTCTTGAGTTGCAGCAATGGTGTGAATGACCCTTTGGAAGTTCCAGTGGTTAGATGTGATTGGCCTCGAGAAGCCTCAGCGGAAATGGGCCTCATCTCGCCTGGAGGGCAAAACCTCCTGAATTTTCTCGAGTTGCGGCAGCTGCTCTCGACTTACGACGGGGACCTCAGGGAACCGCTCTGTTGGCCTCAGGAAAAGCCAGTCCCCATGCGGGTTCCTCGGGGGCGTCTCGGGATTCCTCTCCCGTCGATGCCGGGGCCTAAGACCTTGTGTGGAGTCGGGGCCGGAACCTGAGGATTCCTCTCCAGTGCTGACATGGATCTTGGGGTACTTCTGGAGTCTCCCCAGGGGAGTCAGTTCTCGTCTCGAATGCGGGCATGCATTGCGCTTTCCTCCAGAGCGGTAGCAGCAGTGTCACGCAGTCCGCCGCGTGGATCAAAGGATCTATGGTTTTCCCTCGAGTCTTTCCCACGAGGCTTTCCCTCAGGGCTGTCCCACGTGCACACGTGGTGGGAGTCGATCCTCGTCTTGAACGTCAAGGCAGTGCAGGGAAAACAGGTTCCTCTGGAATGGACTGACGCATCTGGGGGACTCTTGGAATGGTGGCACGACCCTGGAGTTCCTCTCGCCTTTCCTGTGGAGAGCGCCTCCTCTTGAGATGCGACGGGAACGCCGGGAATTCTTTCCCTACGAAACAGGGAAAGGATCACTCATCTCGAGCAAGGAGGCGGAAACGGGGCTCCCCTGGATGTGTGCGGGACACCACGTGCTTCCTCTCGAGTGGAGACGGGTATGTCGGGGAACTTCTTGAGTTGCAGCAAGGGTGTGAAGGACCCTTTGGAAGTTCCAGTGGTTAGATGTGATTGGCCTCGAGAAGCCTCAGCGGAAATGGGCCTCATCTCGCCTGGAGGGCAAAACCTCCTGGATTTTCTCGAGTTGCCGCAGGTGCTCTCGACTTACGACGGGGACCTCAGGGACCCGCTCTGGTGGCCTCAGGAAAGGCCAGTCCCCATGCGAGTTCCACGGGGGCCTCTCGGCATTCCTCTCCCGTCGATGCCGGGGCCTAAGACCTTGTGTGGCGTCGGGGCCGGAACCTGAGGATTCCTCTCCAGTGCTGACATGGATCTTGGGGTACTTCTGGAGTCTCCCCAGGGGAGTCAGTCCTCGTCTCGAATGCGGGCATGCACTTGCGCTTTCCTCCAGAGCGGTAGCAGCAGTGTCACGCAGTCCGCCGCGTGGATCAAAGGATCTATGGTTTTCCCTCGAGTCTTTCCCACGAGGCTTTCCCACGAGGCTTTCCCACAGGGCTGTCCCACGTGCACACGTGGTGGGAGTCGATCCTCGGCTTGAACGTCAAGGCAGTGCAGGGAAAACAGGTTCCTCTGGAATGGACTGACACATCTGGGGGACTCTTGGAATTGTGTGACGACCCTGGAGTTCCTCTCCCTTTCCTGTGGAGAGCGCCTCCTCTTGAGATGCGACGGGAACGCCGGGAATTCTTTCCCTACGAAACAGGGAAAGGATCCCTCATCTCGAGCTAGGAGGCGGAAACGGGGCTCCCCTGGATGTGTGCGGGACCCACGTGCTTCCTCACGAGTGGAGACGTGTATGTCGGGGAACTTCTTGAGTTGCAGCAAGGGTGTCAAGGACCCTTTGGAAGTTCCAGTGGTTAGACGTGATTAGCCTCGAGAAGCCTCAGCGGAAATGGGCCTCATCTCGCCTGGAGGGCAAAACCTCCTGGATTTTCTCGAGTTGCGGCAGGTGCTCTCGACTTACGACGGGGACCTCAGGGACCCGCTCTGGTGGCGTCAGGAAAGGCCAGTCCCCATGCGAGTTCCTCGGGGGCCTCTCAGGATTCCACTCCCGTCGATGCCGGGGCCTAAGACCTTGTGTGGAGTCGGGGCCGGAACCTGAGGATTCCTCTCCAGTGCTGACATGGATCTTGGGGTACTTCTGGAGTCTCCCCAGGGGAGTCAGTCCTCGTCTCGAATGCGGGCATGCACTTGCGCTTTCCTCCAGCGGTAGCAGCAGTGTCACGCAGTCCGCCGCGTGGATCAAAGGATCTGTGGTTTTCCCTCGAGTCTTTCCCACGAGGCTTTCCCACGAGGCTTTCCCACAGGGCTGTCCCACGTGCACACGTGGTGGGAGTCGATCCTCGGCTTGAACGTCAAGGCAGTGAAGGGAAAACAGGTTCCTCTGGAATGGACTGACACATCTGGGGGACTCTTGGAATGGTGGCACGACCCTGGAGTTCCTCTCGCCTTTCCTGTGGAGAGCGCCTCCTCTTGAGATGCGACGGGAACGCCGGGAATTCTTTCCCTACGAAACAGGGAAAGGATCCCTCATCTCGAGCTAGGAGGCGGAAACGGGGCTCCCCTGGATGTGTGCGGGACCCCACGTGCTTCCTCTCGAGTGGAGACGGGTATGTCGGGGACCTTCTTGAGTTGCAGCAAGGGTGTGAAGGACCCTTTGGAAGTTCCAGTGGTTAGATGTGATTGGCCTCGAGAAGCGTCAGCGGAAATGGGCCTCATCTCGCCTGGAGGGCAAAACCTCCGAGATTTTCTCGAGTTGCGGCATGTGCTCTCGACTTACGACGAGGACCTCAGGGACCCGCTTTGGTGGCCTCAGGAAAGGCCAGTCCCCATGCGAGTTCCTCTGGGGATTCCTCTCCCGTCGATGCCGGGGCCTAAGACCTTGTGTGGAGTCGGGGCCGGAACCTGAGGATTCCTCTCCAGTGCTGACATGGATCTTGGGGTACTTCTGGAGTCTCCCCAGGGGAGTCAGTCCTCGTCTCGAATGCGGGCATGCACTTGCGCTTTCCTCCAGAGCGGTAGCAGCAGTGTCACGCAGTCCGCCGCATGGATCAAAGGATCTATGGTTTTCCCTCGAGTCTTTCCCACGAGGCTTTCCCACGAGGCTTTCCCACAGGGCTGTCCCACGTGCACACGTGGTGGGAGTCGATCCTCGGCTTGAACGTCAAGGCAGTGCAGGGAAAACAGGTTCCTCTGGAATGGACTGACACATCTGGGGGACTCTTGGAATGGTGGCACGACCCTGGAGTTCCTCTCGCCTTTCCTGTGGAGAGCGCCTCCTCTTGAGATGCGACGGGAACGCCGGGAATTCTTTCCCTACGAAACAGGGAAAGGATCCCTCATCTCGAGCTAGGAGGCGGAAACGGGGCTCCCCTGGATGTGTGCGGGACACCACGTGCTTCCTCTCGAGTGGAGACGGGTATGTCGGGGAACTTCTTGAGTTGCAGCAAGGGTGTGAAGGACCCTTTGGAAGTTCCAGTGGTTAGACGTGATTGGCCTCGAGAAGCCTCAGCGGAAATGGGCCTCATCTCGCCTGGAGGGCAAAACCTCCTGGATTTTCTCGAGTTGCGGCAGGTGCTCTCGACTTACGACGGGGACCTCAGGGACCCGCTCTGGTGGCCTCAGGAAAGGCCAGTCCCCATTCGAGTTCCACGGGGGCCTCTCGGCATTCCTCTCCCGTCGAGGCCGGGGCCTAAGACCTTGTGTGGAGTCGGGGCCGGAACCTGAGGATTCCTCTCCAGTGCTGACATGGATCTTGGGGTACTTCTGGAGTCTCCCCAGGGGAGTCAGTCCTCGTCTCGAATGCGGGCATGCACTTGCGCTTTCCTCCAGAGCGGTAGCAGCAGTGTCACGCAGTCCGCCGCGTGGATCAAAGGATCTATGGTTTTCCCTCGAGTCTTTCCCACGAGGCTTTCCCACGAGGCTTTCCCACAGGGCTGTCCCACGTGCACACGTGGTGGGAGTCGATCCTCGGCTTGAACGTCAAGGCAGTGCAGGGAAAACAGGTTCCTCGGGAATGGACTGACACATCTGGGGGACTCTTGGAATGGTGGCACGACCCTGGAGTTCCTCTCGCCTTTCCTGTGGAGAGCGCCTCCTCTTGAGATGCGACGGGAACGCCGGGAATTCTTTCCCTACGAAACAGGGAAAGGATCCCTCATCTCGAGCTAGGAGGCGGAAACGGGGCTCCCCTGGATGTGTGCGGGACCCACGTGCTTCGTCTCGAGTGGAGACGGTATGTCGGGGAACTTCTTGAGTTGCAGCAAGGGTGTGAATGACCCTTTGGAAGTTCAGTGGTTAGACGTGATTAGCCTCGAGAAGCCTCAGCGGAAATGGGCCTCATCTCACCTGGAGGGCAAAACATCCTGGATATTCTCGAGTTGCGGCAGGTGCTCTCGACTTACGACGGGGACCTCAGGGACCCGCTCTGGTGGCCTCAGGAAAGGCCAGTCCCCAAGCGAGTTCTTCGGGAGCCTCTCGGGATTCCTCTCCCGTCGATGCCGGGGCCTAAGACCTTGTGTGGAGTCGGGGCCGGAACCTGAGGATTCCTCTCCAGTGCTGACATGGATCTTGGGGTACTTCTGGAGTCTCCCCAGGGGAGTCAGTCCTCGTCTCGAATGCGGGCATGCACTTGCGCTTTCCTCCAGAGCGGTAGCAGCAGTGTCACGCAGTCCGCCGCGTGGATCAAAGGATCTATGGTTTTCCCTCGAGTCTTTCTCACGAGGCTTTCCCACGAGGCTTTCCCACAGGGCTGTCCCACGTGCACACGTGGTGGGAGTCGATCCTCGGCTTGAACGTCAAGGCAGTGCAGGGAAAACAGGTTCCTCTGGAATGGACTGACACATCTGGGGGACTCTTGGAATGGTGGCATGACCCTGGAGTTCCTCTCGCCTTACCTGTGGAGAGCCCCTCCTCTTGAGATGCGACGGGAACGCCGGGAATTCTTTCCCTACGAAACAGGGAAAGGATCCCTCATCTCGAGCTAGGAGGCGGAAACGGGGCTACCCTGGATGTGTGCGGGACACCACGTGCTTCCTCTCGAGTGCAGACGGGTATGTCGGGGAACTTCTTGAGTTGCAGCAAGGGTGTGAAGGACCCTTTGGAAGTTCCAGTGGTTAGATGTGATTGGCCTCGAGAAGCCTCAGCGGAAATGGGCCTCATCTCGCCTGGAGGGCAAAACCTCCTGGATTTTCTCGAGTTGCGGCAGGTGCTCTCGACTTACGACGGGGACCTCAGGGACCCGCTCTGGTGGCCTCAGGAAAGGCCAGTCCCCATGCGAGTTCCTCGGGGGCCTCTCGGGATTCCTCTCCCGTCGATGCCGGGGCCTAAGACCTTGTGTGGAGTCGGGGCCGGAACTTGAGGATTCCTCTCCAGTGCTGACATGGATCTTGGGGTACATCTGGAGTCTCCCCAGGGGAGTCAGTCCTCGTCTCGAATGCGGGCATGCACTTGCGCTTTCCTCCAGAGCGGTAGCAGCAGTGTCACGCAGTCCGCCGCGTGGATCAAAGGATCTATGGTTTTCCCTCGAGTCTTTCCCACGAGGCTTTCCCACGAGGCTTTCCCACAGGGCTGTCCCACGTGCACACGTGGTGGGAGTCGATCCTCGGCTTGAACGTCAAGGCAGTGCAGGGAAAACAGATTCCTCTGGAATGGACTGACACATCTGGGGGACTCTTGGAATGGTGGCACGACCCTGGAGTTCCTCTCGCCTTTCCTGTGGAGAGCGCCTCCTCTTGAGATGCGACGGGAACGCCGGGAATTCTTTCCCTACGAAACAGGGAAAGGATCCCTCATCTCGAGCTAGGAGGCGGGAACGGGGCTCCCCTGGATGTGTGCGGGACCCCACGTGTTTCCTCTCGAGTGGAGACGTGTATGTCGGGGAACTTCTTGAGTTGCAGCAAGGGTGTGAATGACCCTTTGGAAGTTCCAGTGGTTAGACGTGATTAGCCTCGAGAAGCCTCAGCGGAAATGGGCCTCATCTCGTCTGGAGGGCAAAACCTCCTGGATTTTCTCGAGTTGCGGCAGGTGCTCTCGACTTACGACGGGGACCTCAGGGACCCGCTCTGGTGGCCTCAGGAAAGGCCAGACCCCATGCGAGTTCCTCGGGGGCCTCTCGGGATTCCTCTCCCGTCGATGCCGGGGCCTAAGACCTTGTGTGGAGTCGGGGCCGGAACCTGAGGATTCCTCTCCAGTGCTGACATGGATCTTGGGGTACTTCTGGAGTCTCCCCAGGGGAGTCAGTCCTCGTCTCGAATGCGGGCATGCACTTGCGCTTTCCTCCAGAGCGGTAGCAGCAGTGTCACGCAGTCCGCCGCGTGGATCAAAGGATCTATGGTTTTCCCTCGAGTCTTTCCCACGAGGCTTTCCCACGAGGCTTTCCCACAGGGCTGTCCCACGTGCACACGTGGTGGGAGTCGATCCTCGGCTTGAACGTCAAGGCAGTGCAGGGAAAACAGGTTCCTCTGGAATGGACTGACACATCTGGGGGACTCTTGGAATGGTGGCATGACCCTGGAGTTCCTCTCGCCTTACCTGTGGAGAGCCCCTCCTCTTGAGATGCGACGGGAACGCCGGGAATTCTTTCCCTACGAAACAGGGAAAGGATCCCTCATCTCGAGCTAGGAGGCGGAAACGGGGCTACCCTGGATGTGTGCGGGACACCACGTGCTTCCTCTCGAGTGCAGACGGGTATGTCGGGGAACTTCTTGAGTTGCAGAAAGGGTGTGAAGGACCCTTTGGAAGTTCCAGTGGTTAGATGTGATTGGCCTCGAGAAGCCTCAGCGGAAATGGGCCTCATTTCGCCTGGAGGTGAAAACCTCCTGGATTTTCTCGTGTTGCGGCAGGTGCTCTCGACTTACGACGGGGACCTCAGGGACCCGCTCTGGTGGCCTCAGGAAAGGCCAGTCCCCATGCGAGTTCCTCGAGGGCCTCTCGGGATTCCTCTCCCATTGATGCCGGGGCCTAAGACCTTGTGTGGAGTCGGGGCCGGAACTTGAGGATTCCTCTCCAGTGCTGACATGGATCTTGGGGTACTTCTGGAGTCTCCCCAGGGGAGTCAGTCCTCGTCTCGAATGCGGGCATGCACTTGCGCTTTCCTCCAGAGCGGTAGCAGCAGTGTCACGCAGTCCGCCGCGTGGATCAAAGGATCTATGGTTTTCCCTCGAGTCTTTCCCACGAGGCTTTCCCACGAGGCTTTCCCACAGGGCTGTCCCACGTGCACACGTGGTGGGAGTCGATCCTCGGCTTGAACGTCAACGCAGTGCAGGGAAAACAGATTCCTCTGGAATGGACTGACACATCTGGGGGACTCTTGGAATGGTGACACGACCCTGGATTTCCTCTCGCCTTTCCTGTGGAGAGCGCCTCCTCTTGAGATGCGACGGGAACGCCGGGAATTATTTCCCTACGAAACAGGGAAAGGATCACTCATCTCGAGCTAGGAGGCGGAAACGGGGCTCCCCTGGTGGTGTGCGGGACACCACGTGCTTCCTCTCGAGTGGAGACGGGTATGTCGGGGAACTTCTTGAGTTGAAGCAAGGGTGTGAAGGACCCTTTGGAAGTTCCAGTGGTTAGATGTGATTGGCCTCGAGAAGCCTCAGCGGAAATGGGCCTCATCTCGCCTGGAGGGCAAAACCTCCTGGATTTTCTCGAGTTGCGGCAGGTGCTCTCGACTTACGACGGAGACCTCAGGGACCCGCTCTGGTGGCCTCATTAAAGGCAAGTCCCCATGCGAGTTCCACGGGGGCCTCTCGGCATTCCTCTCCCGTCGAGGCCGGGGCCTAAGACCTTGTGTGGAGTCGGGGCCGGAACCTGAGGATTCCTCTCCAGTTCTGACATGGATCTTGGGGTACTTCTGGAGTCTCCCCAGGGGAGTCAGTCCTCGTCTCGAATGCGGGCATGCACTTGCGCTTTCCTCCAGAGCGGTAGCAGCAGTGTCACGCAGTCCGCCGCGTGGATCAAAGGATCTATGGTTTTCCCTCGAGTCTTTCCCACGAGGCTTTCCCACGAGGCTTTCCCACAGGGCTGTCCCACGTGCACACGTGGTGGGAGTCGATCCTGGGCTTGAACGTCAAGGCAGTGCAGGGAAAACAGGTTCCTCTGGAATGGACTGACACATCTGGGGGACTCTTGGAATGGTGTCACGACCCTGGAGTTCCTCTCGCCTTTCCTGTGGAGAGCGCCTCCTCTTGAGATGCGACGAGAACGCCGGGAATTCTTTCCCTACGAAACAGGGAATGGATCCCTCATCTCGAGCTAGGAGGCGGAAACGGGGCTCCCCTGGATGTGTGCGGGACCCCACGTGCTTCCTCTCGAGTGGAGACAGGTATGTCGGGGAACTTCTTGAGTTGAAGCAAGGGTGTGAAGGACCCTTTGGAAGTTCCAGTGGTTAGATGTGATTGGCCTCGAGAAGCCTCAGCGGAAATGGGCCTCATCTCGCCTGGAGGGCAAAACCTCCTGGATTTTCTCGAGTTGCGACAGGTGCTCTCGACTTACGACGGGGACCTCAGGGAACCGCTCTGGTGGCCTCAGGAAAGGCCAGTCCCCATGCGAGTTCCACGGGGGCCTCTCGGGATTCCTCTCCCGTCGATGCCGGGGCCTAAGACCTTGTGTGGAGTCGGGGCCGGAACCTGAGGATTCCTCTCCAGTGTTGACATGGATCTTGGGGTACTTCTGGAGTCTCCCCAGGGGAGTCAGTCCTCGTCTCGAATGCGGGCATGCACTTGCGCTTTCCTCCAGAGCGGTAGCAGCAGTGTCACGCAGTCTGCCGCGTGGATCAAAGGATCTATGGTTTTCCCTCGAGTCTTTCCCACGAGGCTTTCCACGAGGCTTTCCACAGGGCTGTCCCACGTGCACACGTGGCGGGAGTCGATCCTCGGCTTCAACGTCAAGGCAGTGCAGGGAAAACAGGTTCCTCTGGAATGGACTGACACATCTGGGGGACTCTTGGAATGGTGGCACGACCCTGGAGTTCCTCTCGCCATTCCTGTGGAGAGCGCCTCCTCTTGAGATGCGACGGGAACGCCGGGAATTCTTTCCCTACGAAACAGGGAAAGGATCCCTCATGTCGAGCTAGGAGGCGGAAACGGGGCTCCCCTGGATGTGTGCGGGACCCACGTCCTTCCTCTCGAGTGGAGACGGGTATGTCGGGGAACTTCTTGAGTTGCAGCAATGGTGTGAAGGACCCTTTGGAAGTTCCAGCGGTTAGATGTGATTGGCCTCGAGAAGCCTCAGCGGAAATGGGCCTCATCTCGCCTGGAGGGCAAAACCTCCTGGATTTTCTCGAGTTACGGCAGGTGCTCTCGACTTACGACGGGGACCTCAGGGACCCGCTCTGGTGGCCTCAGGAAAGGCCAGACCCCATGCGAGTTCCTCGGGGGCCTCTCGGGATTCCTCTCCCGTCGATGCCGGGGCCTAAGACCTTGTGTGGAGTCGGGGCCGGAACCTGAGGATTCCTCTCCAGTGCTGACATGGATCTTGGGGTACTTCTGGAGTCTCCCCAGGGGAGTCAGTCCTCGTCTCGAATGCGGGCATGCACTTGCGCTTTCCTCCAGAGCGGTAGCAGCAGTGTCACGCAGTCCGCCGCGTGGATCAAAGGATCTATGGTTTTCCCTCGAGTCTTTCCCACGAGGCTTTCCCACGAGGCTTTCCCACAGGGCTGTCCCACGTGCACACGTGGTGGGAGTCGATCCTCGGCTTGAACGTCAAGGCAGTGCAGGGAAAACAGGTTCCTCTGGAATGGACTGACACATCTGGGGGACTCTTGGAATGGTGGCACGACCCTGGAGTTCCTCTCGCCTTACCTGTGGAGAGCCCCTCCTCTTGAGATGCGACGGGAACGCCGGGAATTCTTTCCCTACGAAACAGGGAAAGGATCCCTCATCTCGAGCTAGGAGGCGGAAACGGGGCTACCCTGGATGTGTGCGGGACACCACGTGCTTCCTCTCGAGTGCAGACGGGTATGTCGGGGAACTTCTTGAGTTGCAGAAAGGGTGTGAAGGACCCTTTGGAAGTTCCAGTGGTTAGATGTGATTGGCCTCGAGAAGCCTCAGCGGAAATGGGCCTCATTTCGCCTGGAGGTGAAAACCTCCTGGATTTTCTCGTGTTGCGGCAGGTGCTCTCGACTTACGACGGGGACCTCAGGGACCCGCTCTGGTGGCCTCAGGAAAGGCCAGTCCCCATGCGAGTTCCTCGAGGGCCTCTCGGGATTCCTCTCCCATTGATGCCGGGGCCTAAGACCTTGTGTGGAGTCGGGGCCGGAACTTGAGGATTCCTCTCCAGTGCTGACATGGATCTTGGGGTACTTCTGGAGTCTCCCCAGGGGAGTCAGTCCTCGTCTCGAATGCGGGCATGCACTTGCGCTTTCCTCCAGAGCGGTAGCAGCAGTGTCACGCAGTCCGCCGCGTGGATCAAAGGATCTATGGTTTTCCCTCGAGTCTTTCCCACGAGGCTTTCCCACGAGGCTTTCCCACAGGGCTGTCCCACGTGCACACGTGGTGGGAGTCGATCCTCGGCTTGAACGTCAACGCAGTGCAGGGAAAACAGATTCCTCTGGAATGGACTGACACATCTGGGGGACTCTTGGAATGGTGTCACGACCCTGGAGTTCCTCTCGCCTTTCCTGTGGAGAGCGCCTCCTCTTGAGATGCGACGGGAACGCCGGGAATTCTTTCCCTACGAAACAGGGAAAGGATCACTCATCTCGAGCTAGGAGGCGGAAACGGGGCTCCCCTGGTGGTGTGCGGGACACCACGTGCTTCCTCTCGAGTGGAGACGGGTATGTCGGGGAACTTCTTGAGTTGAAGCAAGGGTGTGAAGGACCCTTTGGAAGTTCCAGTGGTTAGATGTGATTGGCCTCGAGAAGCCTCAGCGGAAATGGGCCTCATCTCGCCTGGAGGGCAAAACCTCCTGGATTTTCTCGAGTTGCGGCAGGTGCTCTCGACTTACGACGGGGACCTCAGGGACCCGCTCTGGTGGCCTCATTAAAGGCAAGTCCCCATGCGAGTTCCACGGGGGCCTCTCGGCATTCCTCTCCCGTCGAGGCCGGGGCCTAAGACCTTGTGTGGAGTCGGGGCCGGAACCTGAGGATTCCTCTCCAGTTCTGACATGGATCTTGGGGTACTTCTGGAGTCTCCCCAGGGGAGTCAGTCCTCGTCTGGAATGCGGGCATGCACTTGCGCTTTCCTCCAGAGCGGTAGCAGCAGTGTCACGCAGTCCGCCGCGTGGATCAAAGGATCTATGGTTTTCCCTCGAGTCTTTCCCACGAGGCTTTCCCACGAGGCTTTCCCACAGGGCTGTCCCACGTGCACACGTGGTGGGAGTCGATCCTGGGCTTGAACGTCAAGGCAGTGCAGGGAAAACAGGTTCCTCTGGAATGGACTGACACATCTGGGGGACTCTTGGAATGGTGTCACGACCCTGGAGTTCCTCTCGCCTTTCCTGTGGAGAGCGCCTCCTCTTGAGATGCGACGAGAACGCCGGGAATTCTTTCCCTACGAAACAGGGAATGGATCCCTCATCTCGAGCTAGGAGGCGGAAACGGGGCTCCCCTGGATGTGTGCGGGACCCCACGTGCTTCCTCTCGAGTGGAGACAGGTATGTCGGGGAACTTCTTGAGTTGAAGCAAGGGTGTGAAGGACCCTTTGGAAGTTCCAGTGGTTAGATGTGATTGGCCTCGAGAAGCCTCAGCGGAAATGGGCCTCATCTCGCCTGGAGGGCAAAACCTCCTGGATTTTCTCGAGTTGCGACAGGTGCTCTCGACTTACGACGGGGACCTCAGGGAACCGCTCTGGTGGCCTCAGGAAAGGCCAGTCCCCATGCGAGTTCCACGGGGGCCTCTCGGGATTCCTCTCCCGTCGATGCCGGGGCCTAAGACCTTGTGTGGAGTCGGGGCCGGAACCTGAGGATTCCTCTCCAGTGTTGACATGGATCTTGGGGTACTTCTGGAGTCTCCCCAGGGGAGTCAGTCCTCGTCTCGAATGCGGGCATGCACTTGCGCTTTCCTCCAGAGCGGTAGCAGCAGTGTCACGCAGTCTGCCGCGTGGATCAAAGGATCTATGGTTTTCCCTCGAGTCTTTCCCACGAGGCTTTCCACGAGGCTTTCCACAGGGCTGTCCCACGTGCACACGTGGCGGGAGTCGATCCTCGGCTTCAACGTCAAGGCAGTGCAGGGAAAACAGGTTCCTCTGGAATGGACTGACACATCTGGGGGACTCTTGGAATGGTGGCATGACCCTGGATTTCCTCTCGCCTTTCCTGTGGAGAGCGCCTCCTCTTGAGATGCGACGGGAACGCCGGGAATTCTTTCCCTACGAAACAGGGAAAGGATCACTCATCTCGAGCTAGGAGGCGGAAACGGGGCTCCCCTGGTGGTGTGCGGGACACCACGTGCTTCCTCTCGAGTGGAGACGGGTATGTCGGGGAACTTCTTGAGTTGAAGCAAGGGTGTGAAGGACCCTTTGGAAGTTCCAGTGGTTAGATGTGATTGGCCTCGAGAAGCCTCAGCGGAAATGGGCCTCATCTCGCCTGGAGGGCAAAACCTCCTGGATTTTCTCGAGTTGCGGCAGGTGCTCTCGACTTACGACGGGGACCTCAGGGACCCGCTCTGGTGGCCTCATTAAAGGCAAGTCCCCATGCGAGTTCCACGGGGGCCTCTCGGCATTCCTCTCCCGTCGAGGCCGGGGCCTAAGACCTTGTGTGGAGTCGGGGCCGGAACCTGAGGATTCCTCTCCAGTTCTGACATGGATCTTGGGGTACTTCTGGAGTCTCCCCAGGGGAGTCAGTCCTCGTCTGGAATGCGGGCATGCACTTGCGCTTTCCTCCAGAGCGGTAGCAGCAGTGTCACGCAGTCCGCCGCGTGGATCAAAGGATCTATGGTTTTCCCTCGAGTCTTTCCCACGAGGCTTTCCCACGAGGCTTTCCCACAGGGCTGTCCCACGTGCACACGTGGTGGGAGTCGATCCTGGGCTTGAACGTCAAGGCAGTGCAGGGAAAACAGGTTCCTCTGGAATGGACTGACACATCTGGGGGACTCTTGGAATGGTGTCACGACCCTGGAGTTCCTCTCGCCTTTCCTGTGGAGAGCGCCTCCTCTTGAGATGCGACGAGAACGCCGGGAATTCTTTCCCTACGAAACAGGGAATGGATCCCTCATCTCGAGCTAGGAGGCGGAAACGGGGCTCCCCTGGATGTGTGCGGGACCCCACGTGCTTCCTCTCGAGTGGAGACAGGTATGTCGGGGAACTTCTTGAGTTGAAGCAAGGGTGTGAAGGACCCTTTGGAAGTTCCAGTGGTTAGATGTGATTGGCCTCGAGAAGCCTCAGCGGAAATGGGCCTCATCTCGCCTGGAGGGCAAAACCTCCTGGATTTTCTCGAGTTGCGACAGGTGCTCTCGACTTACGACGGGGACCTCAGGGAACCGCTCTGGTGGCCTCAGGAAAGGCCAGTCCCCATGCGAGTTCCACGGGGGCCTCTCGGGATTCCTCTCCCGTCGATGCCGGGGCCTAAGACCTTGTGTGGAGTCGGGGCCGGAACCTGAGGATTCCTCTCCAGTGTTGACATGGATCTTGGGGTACTTCTGGAGTCTCCCCAGGGGAGTCAGTCCTCGTCTCGAATGCGGGCATGCACTTGCGCTTTCCTCCAGAGCGGTAGCAGCAGTGTCACGCAGTCTGCCGCGTGGATCAAAGGATCTATGGTTTTCCCTCGAGTCTTTCCCACGAGGCTTTCCACGAGGCTTTCCACAGGGCTGTCCCACGTGCACACGTGGCGGGAGTCGATCCTCGGCTTCAACGTCAAGGCAGTGCAGGGAAAACAGGTTCCTCTGGAATGGACTGACACATCTGGGGGACTCTTGGAATGGTGGCACGACCCTGGAGTTCCTCTCGCCATTCCTGTGGAGAGCGCCTCCTCTTGAGATGCGACGGGAACGCCGGGAATTCTTTCCCTACGAAACAGGGAAAGGATCCCTCATGTCGAGCTAGGAGGCGGAAACGGGGCTCCCCTGGATGTGTGCGGGACCCACGTCCTTCCTCTCGAGTGGAGACGGGTATGTCGGGGAACTTCTTGAGTTGCAGCAATGGTGTGAAGGACCCTTTGGAAGTTCCAGCGGTTAGATGTGATTGGCCTCGAGAAGCCTCAGCGGAAATGGGCCTCATCTCGCCTGGAGGGCAAAACCTCCTGGATTTTCTCGAGTTGCGGCAGGTGCTCTCGACTTACGACGGGGACCTCAGGGAACCGCTCTGGTGGCCTCAGGAAAGGCCAGTCCCCATGCGAGTTCCACGGGGGCCTCTCGGGATTCCTCTCCCGTCGTTGCAGGGGCCTAAGACCTTGTGTGGAGTCGGGGCCGGAACCTGAGGATTCCTCTCCAGTGCTGACATGGATCTTGGGGTACTTCTGGAGTCTCTCCAGGGGAGTCAGTCCTCGTCTCGAATGCGGGCATGCACTTGCGCTTTCCTCCAGAGCGGTAGCAGCAGTGTCACGCAGTCCGCCGCGTGGATCAAAGGATCTGTGGTTTTCCCTCGAGTCTTTCCCACGAGGCTTTCCCACGAGGCTTTCCCACAGGGCTGTCCCACGTGCACACGTGGTGGGAGTCGATCCTCGGCTTGAACGTCAAGGCAGTGAAGGGAAAACAGGTTCCTCTGGAATGGACTGACACATCTGGGGGACTCTCGGAATGGTGGCACGACCCTGGAGTTCCTCTCGCCTTTCCTGTGGAGAGCGCCTCCTCTTGAGATGCGACGGGAACGCCGGGAATTCTTTCCCTACGAAACAGGGAAAGGATCCCTCATCTCGAGCTAGGAGGCGGAAACGGGGCTCCCCTGGATGTGTGCGGGACCCCACGTGCTTCCTCTCGAGTGAGTCGGGTATGTCGGGGACCTTCTTGAGTTGCAGCAAGGGTGTGAAGGACCCTTTGGAAGTTCCAGTGGTTAGATGTGATTGGCCTCGAGAAGCGTCAGCGGAAATGGGCCTCATCTCGCCTGGAGGGCAAAACCTCCGAGATTTTCTCGAGTTGCGGCATGTGCTCTCGACTTACGACGAGGACCTCAGGGACCCGCTTTGGTGGCCTCAGGAAAGGCCAGTCCCCATGCGAGTTCCTCTGGGGATTCCTCTCCCGTCGATGCCGGGGCCTAAGACCTTGTGTGGAGTCGGGGCCGGAACCTGAGGATTCCTCTCCAGTGCTGACATGGATCTTGGGGTACTTCTGGAGTCTCCCCAGGGGAGTCAGTCCTCGTCTCGAATGCGGGCATGCACTTGCGCTTTCCTCCAGAGCGGTAGCAGCAGTGTCACGCAGTCCGCCGCGTGGATCAAAGGATCTATGGTTTTCCCTCGAGTCTTTCCCACGAGGCTTTCCCACGAGGCTTTCCCACAGGGCTGTCCCACGTGCACACGTGGTGGGAGTCGATCCTCGGCTTGAACGTCAAGGCAGTGAAGGGAAAACAGGTTCCTCTGGAATGGACTGACACATCTGGGGGACTCTTGGAATGGTGTCACGACCCTGGAGTTCCTCTCGCCTTTCCTGTGGAGAGCGCCTCCTCTTGAGATGCGACGGGAACGCCGGGAATTCTTTCCCTACGAAACAGGGAAAGGATCCCTCATCTCGAGCTAGGAGGCGGAAACGGGGCTCCCCTGGATGTGTGCGGGACACCACGTGCTTCCTCTCGAGTGGAGACGGGTATGTCGGGGAACTTCTTGAGTTGCAGCAAGGGTGTGAAGGACCCTTTGGAAGTTCCAGTGGTTAGATGTGATTGGCCTCGAGAAGCCTCAGCGGAAATGGGCCTCATCTCGCCTGGAGGGCAAAACCTCCTGGATTTTCTCGAGTTGCGGCAGGTGCTCTCGACTTACGATGGGGACCTCAGGGACCCGCTCTGGTGGCCTCAGGAAAGGCCAGTCCCCATGCGAGTTCCTCGGGGGCCTCTCGGGATTCCTCTCCCGTCCATGCCGGGGCCTAAGACCTTGTGTGGAGTCGGGGCTGGAACCTGAGGATTCCTCTCCAGTGCTGACATGGATCTTGGGGTACTTCTGGAGTCTCCCCAGGGAAGTCAGTCCTCGTCTCGAATGCGGGCATGCACTTGCGCTTTCCTCCAGAGCGGTAGCAGCAGTGTCACGCAGTCCTCCCCGTGGATCAAAGGATCTATGGTTTTCCCTCGAGTCTTTCCCACGAGGCTTTCCCACGAGGCTTTCCCACAGGGCTGTCCCACGTGCACACGTGGTGGGAGTCGATCCTCGGCTTGAACGTCAAGGCAGTGCAGGGAAAACAGGTTCCTCTGGAATGGACTGACACATCTGGGGGACTCTTGGAATGGTGGCACGACCCTGGAGTTCCTCTCGCCTTTCCTGTGGAGAGCGTCTCCTCTTGAGATGCGACGGGAACGCCGGGAATTCTTTCCCTACGAAACAGGGAAAGGATCCCTCACTCGAGCCAGGGGGCGGAAACGGAGCTCCCCTGGATGTGTGCGGGACCCCACGTGCTTCCTCTCGAGTGGAGACGGTATGTCGGGGAACTTCTTGAGTTGCAGCAAGGGGGTGAAGGACCCTTTGGAAGTTCCAGTGGTTAGATGTGATTGGCCTCGAGAAGCCTCAGCGGAAATGGGCCTCATCTCGCCTGGAGGGCAAAACCTCCTGGATTTTCTCGAGTTGCGGCAGGTGCTCTCGACTTACGATGGGGACCTCAGGGACCCGCTCTGGTGGCCTCAGGAAAGGCCAGTCCCCATGCGAGTTCCTCGGGGGCCTCTCGGGATTCCTCTCCCGTCCATGCCGGGGCCTAAGACCTTGTGTGGAGTCGGGGCTGGAACCTGAGGTTTCCTCTCCAGTGCTGACATGGATCTTGGGGTACTTCTGGAGTCTCCCCAGGGAAGTCAGTCCTCGTCTCGAATGCGGGCATGCACTTGCGCTTTCCTCCAGAGCGGTAGCAGCAGTGTCACGCAGTCCTCCCCGTGGATCAAAGGATCTATGGTTTTCCCTCGAGTCTTTCCCACGAGGCTTTCCCACGAGGCTTTCCCACAGGGCTGTCCCACGTGCACACGTGGTGGGAGTCGATCCTCGGCTTGAACGTCAAGGCAGTGCAGGGAAAACAGGTTCCTCTGGAATGGACTGACACATCTGGGGGACTCTTGGAATGGTGGCACGACCCTGGAGTTCCTCTCGCCTTTCCTGTGGAGAGCGTCTCCTCTTGAGATGCGACGGGAACGCCGGGAATTCTTTCCCTACGAAACAGGGAAAGGATCCCTCACTCGAGCCAGGGGGCGGAAACGGAGCTCCCCTGGATGTGTGCGGGACCCCACGTGCTTCCTCTCGAGTGGAGACGGTATGTCGGGGAACTTCTTGAGTTGCAGCAAGGGTGTGAAGGACCCTTTGGAAGTTCCAGTGGTTAGATGTGATTGGCCTCGAGAAGCCTCAGCGGAAATGGGCCTCATCTCGCCTGGAGGGCAAAACCTCCTGGATTTTCTCGAGTTGCGGCAGGTGCTCTCGACTTACGACGGGGACCTCAGGGACCCGCTCTGGTGGCGTCAGGAAAGGCCAGTCCCCATGCGAGTTCCTCGGGGGCCTCTCAGGATTCCACTCGCTTCGATGCCGGGGCCTAAGACCTTGTGTGGAGTCGGGGCCGGAACCTGAGGATTCCTCTCCAGTGCTGACATGGATCTTGGGGTACTTCTGGAGTCTCCCCAGGGGAGTCAGTCCTCGTCTCGAATGCGGGCATGCACTTGCGCTTTCCTCCAGAGCGGTAGCAGCAGTGTCACGCAGTCCGCCGCGTGGATCAAAGGATCTATGGTTTTCCCTCGAGTCTTTCCCACGAGGCTTTCCCACGAGGCTTTCCCACAGGGCTGTCCCACGTGCACACGTGGTGGGAGTCGATCCTCGGCTTGAACGTCTAGGCAGTGCAGGGAAAACAGGTTCCTCTGGAATGGACTGACACATCTGGGGGACTCTTGGAATGGTGGCACGACCCTGGAGTTCCTCTCGCCTTTCCTGTGGAGAGCGCCTCCTCTTGAGATGCGACGGGAACGCCGGGAATTCTTTCCCTACGAAACAGGGAAAGGATCCCTCATCTCGAGCTAGGAGGCGGAAACGGGGCTCCCCTGGATGTGTGCGGGACCCCACGTGCTTCCTCTCGAGTGCAGACGGGTATGTCGGGGAACTTCTTGAGTTGCAGCAAGGGTGTGAAGGACCCTTTGGAAGTTCCAGTGGTTAGATGTGATTGGCCTCGAGAAGCCTCAGCGGAAATGGGCCTCATCTCTCCTGGAGGGCAAAAGCTCCTGGATTTTCTCGAGTTGCGGCAGGTGCTCTCGACTTACGACGGGGACCTCAGGGACCCGCTCTGGTGGCCTCAGTAAAGGCCAGTCCCCATGCGAGTTCCACGGGGGCCTCTCGGGATTCCTCTCCCTTCGATGCCGGGGCCTAAGACCTTGTGTGGAGTCGGGGCCGGAACCTGAGGATTCCTCTCCAGTGTTGACATGGATCTTGGGGTACTTCTGGAGTCTCCCCAGGGGAGTCAGTCCTCGTCTCGAATGCGGGCATGCACTTGCGCTTTCCTGCAGAGCGGTAGCAGCAGTGTCACGCAGTCCGCCGCGTGGATCAAAGGATCTATGTTTTTCCCTCGAGTCTTTCCCACGAGGCTTTCCACGAGGCTTTCCCACAGGGCTGTCCCACGTGCACACGTGGTGGGAGTCGATCCTCGGCTTCAACGTCAAGGCAGTGCAGGGAAAACAGGTTCCTCTGGAATGGACTGACACATCTGGGGGACTCTTGGAATGGTGGCATGACCCTGGAGTTCCTCTCGCCATTCCTGTGGAGAGCGCCTCCTCTTGAGATGCGACGGGATCGCCGGGAATTCTTTCCCTACGAAACAGGGAAAGGATCCCTCATCTCGAGCTAGGAGGCGGAAACGGGGCTCCCCTGGATGTGTGCGGGACCCACGTGTTTCCTCTCCAGTGGAGACGGGTATGTCGGGGAACTTCTTGAGTTGCAGCAAGAGTGTGAATGACCCTTTGGAAGTTCCAGTGGTTAGACGTGATTAGCCTCGAGAAGCCTCAGCGGAAATGGGCCTCATCTCGCCTGGAGGGCAAAACCTCCTGGATTTTCTCGAGTTGCGGCAGGTGCTCTCGACTTACGACGGGGACCTCAGGGACCCGCTCTTGTGGCCTCAGGAAAGGCCAGTCCCCATGCGAGTTCCTCGGGGGCCTCTCGGGATTCCTCTCCCGTCGATGCCGGGGCCTAAGACCTTGTGTGGAGTCGGGGCTGGAACCTGAGGATTCCTCTCCAGTGCTGACATGGATCTTGGGGTACTTCTGGAGTCTCCCAAGGGGAGTCGTCCTCGTCTCGAATGCGGGCATGCACTTGCGCTTTCCTCCAGAGCGGTAGCAGCAGTGTCACGCAGTCCGCCGCGTGGATCAAAGGATCTATGGTTTTCCCTCGAGTCTTTCCCACGAGGCTTTCACACGAAGCTTTCCCACAGGGCTGTCCCACGAGCACACGTGGTGGGAGTCGATCTTCGGCTTGAACGTCAAGGCAGTGCAGGGAAAACAGGTTCCTCTGGAATGGACTGACACATCTGGGGGACTCTTGGAATGGTGGCATGACCCTGGAGTTCCTCTCGCCTTTCCTGTGGAGAGCGCCTCCTCTTGAGATGCGACGGGAACGCCGGGAATTCTTTCTCTACGAAACAGTGAAAGGATCCCTCATCTCGACCGAGGAGTCGGAAACGGGGCTCCCCTGGATGTGTGCGGGACCCCACGTGCTTCCTCTCGAGTGGAGACGGGTATGTCGGGGAACTTCTTGAGTTGCAGCAAGGGTGTGAAGGACCGTTTGGAAGTTCCAGTGGTTAGATGTGATTGGCCCCGAGAAGCCTCATCGGAAATGGGCCTCATCTCGCCTGGAGGGCGAAACCTCCTGGATTTTCTCGAGTTGTGGCAGGTGCTCTCGACTTACGACGGGGACCTCAGGGACCCGCTCTGGTGGCCTCAGAAAAGACCAATCCCCTTGCGAGTTCCTCGGGGGCCTCTCAGGATTCCTCTCCCGTCAATTCAAGGGCCAAAGACCTTGTGTGGAGTCGCGGCCGGAACCTGAGGATTCCTCTCCCGGGCTGACATGGATCTTGGGGTACTTCTGGAGTCTCCCCAGGGGAGTCAGTCCTCGTCTCGAATGCGGGCATGCACTTGCGCTTTCCTCCAGAGCGGTAGCAGCAGTGTCACGCAGTCCGCCACGTGGATCAAAGAATCTATGGTTTTCCATCGAGTCTTTCCCACGAGGCTTTCCCACGAGGCTTTCCCACAGGGCTGTCCCACGTGCACACGTGGTGGGAGTCGATCCTCGGCTTGAACGTCAAGGCAGTGAAGGGAAAACAGGTTCCTCTTGAATGGACTGACACATCTGGGGTACTCTTGGTATGGTGGCACGACCCTGGAGTTCCTCTCGTCTTTCCTGTGGAGAGCGCCTCCTCTTGAAATGCGACGGGAACGCCGGGAATTCTTTCCCTACGAAACAGGGAAAGGATCACTCATCTCGAGCTAGGAGGCGGAAATGGGTCTCCCCTGTATGTGTGCGGGACCCACGTGCTTCCTCTCGTGTGGAGACGGGTATGTCGGGGAACTTCTTGAGTTGCAGCAAGGGTGTGAAGCACCCTTTGGCAGTTCCAGTGGTTAGACGTGATTAGCCTCGAGAAGCCTCAGCGGAAATGGGCCTCATCTCGCCTGGAGGGCAAATCCTCCTGGATTTTCTCGAGTTGCGGCAGGTGCTCTCGACTTACGAAGGGGACCTCAGGGACCCGCTTTGCTGGCCTCAGGAAAGGCCAGTCCCCATGCGAGTTCCACGGGGGCATCTCGGGATTCCTCTCCCGTCAATGCCGGGGCCTAAGACCTTGTGTGGAGTCGGGGCCGGAACCTGAGGATTCCTCTCCAGTGCTGACATGGATCCTGGGGTACTTCTGGAGTCTCCCAAGGGGAGTCGTCCTCGTCTCGAATGCGGGCATGGACTTGCGCTTTCCTCCAGAGCGGTAGCAGCAGTGTCACGCAGTCCGCCGCGTGGATCAAAGGATCTATGATTTTCCCTCGAGTCTTTCCCACGAGGCTTTCCCACGAAGCTTTCCCACAGGGCTGTCCCACGAGCACACGTGGTGGGAGTCGATCCTCGGCTTGAACGTCAAGGCAGTGCAGGGAAAACAGGTTCCTCTGGAATGGACTGACACATCTAGGGGACTCTTGGAATGGTGGCATGACCCTGGAGTTCCTCTCGCCTTTCCTGTGGAGAGCGCCTCCTCTTGAGATGCGACGGGAACGCCGGGAATTCTTTCCCTACGAAACAGGGAAAGGATCCCTCATCTCGAGCTAGGAGGCGGAAACGGTGCTCCCCTGGATGTGTGCGGGACCCCACGTGCTTCCTCTCGAGTGGAGACAGGTATGTCGGGGAACTTCTTGAGTTGCAGCAAGGGTGTGAAGGACCGTTTGGAAATTCCAGTGGTTAGATGTGATTGGCCTCGAGAAGCCTCATCGGAAATGGGCCTCATCTCGCCTGGAGCGCGAAACTTCCTGGATTTTCTCAAGTTGTGGCAGGTGCTCTCGACTTACGACGGGGACCTCAGGGACCCGCTCTGGTGGCCTCAGAAAAGGCCAGTCCCCATGCGAGTTCCTCGGTGGCCTCTCGGGATTCCTCTCCCGTCAATGCCAGGGCCTAATTCCTTGTGTGGAGTCGGGGCCGGAACCTGAGGATTCCTCTCCAGTGCTGACATGGATCTTGGGGTACTTCTGGAGTCTCCCCAGGGGAGTCAGTCCTCGTCTCGAATGCGGGCATGCACTTGCGCTTTCCTCCAGAGCGGTAGCAGCATTGTCACGCAGTCCGCCACGTGGATCAAATGATCTATGGTTTTCCCTTGAGTCTTTCCCACGAGGCTTTCCCACGAGGCTTTCCCACAGGGCTGTCCCACGTGCACACGTGGTGGGAGTCGATCCTCGGCTTGAACGTCAAGGCAGTGAAGGGAAAACAGGTTCCTCTTGAATGGACTGACACATCTGGGGTACTCTTGGAATGGTGGCACGACCCTGGAGTTCCTCTCGCCTTTCCTGTGGAGAGCGCCTCCTCTTGAGATGCGACGGGAACGCCGGAATTCTTTCCTACGAAACAGGGAAAGGATCCATCATCTCGAGCTAGGAGGCGGAAACGGGGCTCCCCTGGATGTGTGCGGGACCCCACGTGCTTCCTCTCGAGTGGAGACGGGTATGTCGGGGAACTTCTTGAGTTGCAGCAAGGGTGTGAAGGACCCTTTGGAAGTTCCAGTGGTTAGATGTGATTGGCCTCGAGAAGCCTCAGCGGAAATGGGCCTCATCTCGCCTGGAGGGCAAAACCTCCTGGATTTTCTCGAGTTGCGGCAGGTGCTCTCGACTTACGACGGGGACCTCAGGGACCCGCTCTGGTGGCCTCAGGAAAGGCCAGTCCCCATGCGAGTTCCTCGTGGGCCTCTCGGCATTCCTCTCCCGTCGATGCCGGGGCCTAAGACCTTGTGTGGAGTCGGGGCCGGAACCTGAGGATTCCTCTCCAGTGCTGACAAGGATCTTGGGGTACTTCTGGAGTCTCCCCAGGGGAGTCAGTCCTCGTCTCGAATGCGGGCATGCACTTGCGCTTTCCTCCAGAGCGGTAGCAGCAGTGTCACGCAGTCCGCCGCGTGGATCAAAGGATCTATGGTTTTCCCTCGAGTCTTTCCCACGAGGCTTTCCCACGAGGCTTTCCCACAGGGCTGTCCCACGTGCACACGTGGTGGGAGTCGATCCTCGGCTTGAACGTCAAGGCAGTGCAGGGAAAACAGGTTCCTCTGGAATGGACTGACACATCTGGGGGACTCTTGGAATGGTGGCACGACCCTGGAGTTCCTCTCGCCTTTCCTGTGGAGAGCGCCTCCTCTTGAGATGCGACGGGAACGCCGGGAATTCTTTCCCTACGAAACAGGGAAAGGATCCCTCATCTCGAGCTAGGAGGCGGAAACGGGGCTCCCCTGGATGTGTGCGGGACCCCACGTGCTTCCTCTCGAGTGGAGACGAGTATGTCGGGGAACTTCTTGAGTTGCAGCAAGGGTGTGAAGGACCCTTTGGAAGTTCCAGTGGTTAGATGTGATTAGCCTCGAGAAGCCTCATCGGAAATGGGCCTCATCTCGCCTGGAGGGCAAAACCTCCTGGATTTTCTCAAGTTGCGGCAGGTGCTCTCGACTTACGACGGGGACCTCAGGGACCCGCTCTGGTGGCCTCAGGAAAGGCCAGTCCCCATGCGAGTTCCTCGTGGGCCTCTCGGCATTCCTCTCCCGTCGATGCCGGGGCCTAAGACCTTGTGTGGAGTCGGGGCCGGAACCTGAGGATTCCTCTCCAGTGCTGACAAGGATCTTGGGGTACTTCTGGAGTCTCCCCAGGGGAGTCAGTCCTCGTCTCGAATGCGGGCATGCACTTGCGCTTTCCTCCAGAGCGGTAGCAGCAGTGTCACGCAGTCCGCCGCGTGGATCAAAGGATCTATGGTTTTCCCTCGAGTCTTTCCCACGAGGCTTTCCCACGAGGCTTTCCCACAGGGCTGTCCCACGTGCACACGTGGTGGGAGTCGATCCTCGGCTTGAACGTCAAGACAGTGCAGGGAAAACAGGTTCCTCTGGAATGGACTGACACATCTGGGGGACTCTTGGAATGGTGGCACGACCCTGGAGTTCCTCTCGCCTTTCCTGTGGAGAGCGCCTCCTCTTGAGATGCGACGGGAACGCCGGGAATTCTTTCCCTACGAAACAGGGAAAGGATCCCTCATCTCGAGCTAGGAGGCGGAAACGGGGCTCCCCTGGATGTGTGCGGGACCCCACGTGCTTCCTCTCGAGTGGAGACGAGTATGTCGGGGAACTTCTTGAGTTGCAGCAAGGTTGTGAAGGACCCTTTGGAAGTTCCAGTGGTTAGATGTGATTAGCCTCGAGAAGCCTCATCGGAAATGGGCCTCATCTCGCCTGGAGGGCAAAACCTCCTGGATTTTCTCAAGTTGCGGCAGGTGCTCTCGACTTACGACGGGGACCTCAGGGACCCGCTCTGGTGGCCTCAGGAAAGGCCAGTCCCCATGCGAGTTCCTCGGGGGCCTCACGGGATTCCTCTCCCGTCGATGCCGGGGCCTAAGACCTTGTGTGGAGTCGGGGCCGGAACCTGAGGATTCCTCTCCAGGGCTGACATGGATCTTGGGGTACTTCTGGAGTCTCCCCAGGGGAGTCAGTCCTCGTCTGGAATGCGGGCATGCACTTGCGCTATCCTCCAGAGCGGTAGCAGCAGTGTCACGCACTCCGCCGCGTGCATCAAAGTATCTATGGTTTTCCCTCTAGTCTTTCCCACGAGGCTTTCCCACGAGGCCTTCCCAAGGGCTGTCCCACGTGCACACGTGGTGGGAGTCGATCCTCGGCTTGAACGTGAAGGCAGTGCAGGGAAAACAGGTTCCTCTGGAATGGACTGACATATCTGGGGGACACTTTGGATGGTGGCACGACGCTGGAGTCCTCTCGCCTTTCCTGTGGAGAGCGCCTCCTCTTGAGATGCGACGGGAACACCGGGAATTCTTTCCCTAAGAAACAGGGAAAGGATCCCTCATCTCGAGCTTGGAGGCGGAAACGGGGCTCCCCTGGATGTGTGCGGGACCCTCGTGCTTCCTCTCGAGTGGAGACGGGTATGTCGGGGAACTTCTTGAGTTGCAGCAAGGGTGTCAAGGACCCTTTGGAAGTTCCAGTGGTTAGACGTGATTAGCCTCTAGAAGCCTCAGCGGAAATGGGCCTCATCTCGCCTGGAGGGCAAAACCTCCTGGATTTTCTCGAGTTGCGGCAGGTGCTCTCGACTTACGACCGGGACCTCAGGGACCCGCTCTGGTGGCCTCAGGAAAGGCCAGTCCCCATGCGAGTTCCTCGGGGGCCTCTCGGGATTCCTCATACGTCGATGCCGGGGCATAAGACCTTGTGTGGAGTCGGGGCCGGAACCTGAGGATTCCTCTCCAGTGCTGACATGGATCTTGGGGTACTTCTGGAGTCTCCCCAGGGGAGTCAGTCTTCGTCTCGAATGCGAGCATGCACTTGCGCTTTCCTCCAGAGTGGTAGCAGCAGTGTCACGCAGTCCGCCGCGTGGATCAAAGGATCTATGGTTTTCCCTCGAGTCTTTCCCACGAGGCTTTCCCACGAGGCTTTCCACAGGGCTGTCCCACGTGCACACGTGGTGTGACTCGATTCTCGGCTTGAACGTCAAGGCAGTGCAGGGAAAACAGGTTCCTCTGGAATGGACTGACATATCTGGGGGACACTTTGGATGGTGGCACGACGCTGGAGTCCTCTCGCCTTTCCTGTGGAGAGGGCCTCCCCTTGAGATGCGACGGGAACACCGGGAATTCTTTCCCTACGAAACAGGGAAAGGATCCCTCATCTCGAGCTAGGAGGCGGAAACGGGGCTCCCCTGGTTATGTGCGGGACCCTCGTGCTTCCTCTCGAGTGGAGACGGGTATGTCGGGGAACTTCTTGAGTTGCAGCAAGGGTGTGAAGGACCCTTTGGAAGTTCCAGTGGTTAGACGTGATTAGCCTCGAGAAGCCTCAGCGGAAATGGGCCTCATCTCGCCTGGAGGGCAAAACCTCTTGGATTTTCTCGAGTTGCGGCAGGTGCTCTCGACTTACGACCGGGACCTCAGGGACCCGCTCTGGTGGCCTCAGGAAAGGGCAGTCCCCATGCGACTTCCTCGGGGGCCTCTCGGGATTCCTCTCCCGTCGATGCCGGGGCCTAAGACCTTGTGTGGAGTCGGGGCCGGAACCTGAGGATTCCTCTCCAGTGCTGACATGGATCTTGAGGTACTTCTGGAGTCTCCCCAGGGGAGTCAGTCTTCGTCCCGAATGCGAGCATGCACTTGCGCTTTCCTCCAGAGCGGTAGCAGCAGTGTCACGCAGTCCGCCGCGTGGATCAAAGGATCTATGGTTTTCCCTCGAGTCTTTCCCACGAGGCTTTCCCACGAGGCTTTCCACAGGGCTGTCCCACGTGCACACGTGGTGTGACTCGATCCTAGGCTTGAACGTCAAGGCAGTGCAGGGAAAACAGGTTCCTCTGGAATGGACTGACACATCTGGGGGACTCTTGGAATGGTGGCACGACCCTGGAGTTCCTCTCGCCTTTCCTGTGGAGAGCGCCTCCTCTTGAGATGCAACGGGAATGCCGGGAATTCTTTCCCTACGAAACAGGGAAAGGATCCCTCATCTCGAGCTAGGAGGCGGAAATGGGGCTCCCCTGGATGTTTGCGGGACCCCACGTGCTTCCTCTCGAGTGGAGACGGGTATGTCGGGGAACTTCTTGAGTTGCAGCAAGGGTGTGAAGGACCCTTTGGAAGTTCCAGTGGTTAGATGTGATTGGCCTCGAGAAGCCTCAGCGGAAATGGGCCTCATCTCGCCTGGAGGGCAAAACCTCCTGGATTTTCTCGAGTTGCGGCAGGTGCTCTCGACTTACGACGGGGACCTCAGGGACCCGCTCTGGTGGCCTCAGGAAAGGGCAGTCCCCATGCGACTTCCTCGGGGGCCTCTCGGGATTCCTCTCCCGTCGATGCCGGGGCCTAAGACCTTGTGTGGAGTCGGGGCCGGAACCAGAAGATTCCTCTCCAGTGCTGACATGGATCTTGGGGTACCTCTGGAGTCTCCCCAGGGGAGTCAGTCCTCGTTTCGAATGCGGGCATGCACTTGCGTTTTCCTCCAGAGCGGTAGCAGCAGTGTCACGCAGTCCGTCGCGTGGATCAAAGGGTCTATGGTTTTCCCTCGAGTCTTTCCCACGAGGCTTTCCCACGAGGCTTTCCCACAGGGCTGTCCCACGTGCACACGTGGTGGGAGTCGATCCTCGGCTTGAACGTCAAGGAAGTGCAGGGAAAACAGGTTCCTCTGGAATGGACTGACACATATGGGGTCTCTTGGAATGGTGGCACGACCCTGGAGTTCCTCTCGCCTTTCCTGTGGGAGTGCCTCCTCTTGAGATGCGACGGGAACGCCGGGAATTCTTTCCCTACGAAACAGGGAAAGGATCCCTCATCTCGAGCTAGGAGGTGGAAACGGGGCTACCCTGGATGTGTGCGGGACCCCACGTGCTTCCTCTCGAGTGGAGACAGGTATGTCGGGGAACTTCTAGAGTTGCAGCAAGGGTGTGAAGGACCCTTTGGAAGTTCCAGTGGTTAGATGTGATTGGCCTCGAGAAGCCTCAGCGGAAATGGGCCTCATCTCGCCTGGAGGGCAAAACCTCCCGGATTTTCTCGAGTTGCGTCATGTGCTCTCGACTTACGACGGGGACCTCGGGGACCCGCTCTGGTGGCCTCAGGAAAGGCCAGTCCCCATGCGAGTTCCTCGGGGGCCTCTCGGGATTCCTCTCCCGTCGATGCCGGGGCCTAAGACCTTGTGTGGAGTCGGGGGCGGAACCTGAGGATTCCTCTCCAGTGCTGACATGGATCTTGGGGTACTTCTGGAGTCTCCCCAGGGGAGTCAGTCCTCGTCTCGAATGCGGGCATGCACTTGCGCTTTCCTCCAGAGCGGTAGCAGCAGTGTCACGCAGTCCGCCGCGTGGATCAAAGGATCTATGGTTTTCCCTCGAGTCTTTCCCACGAGGCTTTCCCACGAGGCTTTCCACAGGGCTGTCCCACGTGCACACGTGGTGGGAGTCGATCCTCGGCTTCAACGTCAAGGCAGTAAAGGGAAAACAGGTTCCTCTGGAATGGACTGACACATCTGGGGTCTCTTGGAATGGTGGCACAACCCTGGAGTTCCTCTCGCCTTTCCTGTTGAGAGCGCCTCCTCTTGAGATGCGACGGGAACGCCGGGAATTCTTTCCCTACGAAACAGGGAAAGGATCCCTCATCTCGAGCTAGGAGGTGGAAACGGGGCTACCCTCGATGTGTGCGGGACCCCACGTGCTTCCTCTCGAGTGGAGACGGGTATGTCGGGGAACTTCTAGATTTGCAGCAAGGGTGTGAAGGACCCTTTGGAAGTTCCAGTGGTTAGATGTGATTGGCCTCGAGAAGCCTCAGCGGAAATGGGCCTCATCTCGCCTGGAGGGCAAAACCTCCTGAATTTTCTCGAGTTGCGGCAGGTGCTCTCGACTTACGACGGGGACTTCAGGGACCCGCTCTGGTGGCCTCAGGAAAGGGCAGTACCCATGCGACTTCCTCGGGGGCCTCTCGGGATTCCTCTCCCGTCGATGCCGGGGCCGAAGTCCTTGTGTGGAGTCGGGGCCGGAACCAGAAGATTCCTCTCCAGTGCTGACATGGATTTTGGGGTATTTCTGGAGTCTCCACAGGGGAGTCAGTCCTCGTCTCGAATGCGGGCATGCACTTGCGCTTTCCTCCAGAGCGGTAGCAGCAGTGTCACGCAGTCAGCCGCGTGGATCAAAGGATCTATGGTTTTCCCTTGAGTCTTTCTCACGAGGCTTTCCCACGAGGCTTTCCCACAGGGCTGTCCCAGGTGCACACGTGGTGGGAGTCGATCCTCGGCTTGAACGTCAAGGCAGTGCAGGTAAAACAGGTTCCTCTGGAATGGACTGACACATCTGGGGGACTCTTGGAATGGTGGCACGACCCTGGAGTTCCTCTCGCCTTTCCTGTGGAGAGCGCCTCCTCTTGAGATGCGACGGGAACGCCGGGAATTCTTTCCCTACGAAACAGGGAAAGGATCCCTAATCTCGAGCTAGGAGGCGGAAACGGGGCTCCCCTGGATGTGTGCGGGACCCCACGTGCTTCCTCTCGAGTGGAGCCGGGTATGTCGGGGAACTTCTTGAGTTGCAGCAAGGGTGTGAAGGACCCTTTGGAAGTTCCAGTGGTTAGACGTGATTAGCCTCGAGAAGCCTCAGCGGAAATGGGCCTCATCTCGCCTGGAGGGCAAAAGCTCCTGGATTTTCTCGAGTTGCGGCAGGTGCTCTCGACTTACGACGGGGACCTCAGGGACCCGCTCTGGTGGCCTCAGGAAAGGCCAGTCCCCATGCGAGTTCCTCGGGGGCCTCTCGGGATTCCTCTCCCGTCGTTGCCGGGGCCTAAGACCTTGTGTGGAGTCGGGGCCGGAACCTGAGGATTCCTCTCCAGTGCTGACATGGATCTTGGGGTACTTCTGGAGTCTCCCCAGGGGAGTCAGTCCTCGTCTCGAATGCGGGCATGCACTTGCTCTTTCCTCCAGAGCGGTAGCAGCAGTGTCACGCAGTCTGCCGCGTGGATCAAAGGATCTATGGTTTTCCCTCGAGTCTTTCCCACGAGGCTTTCCCACGAGGCTTTCCCACAGGGCTGTCCCACGTGCACACGTGGTGGGAGTCGATCCTCGGCTTGAACGTCAAGGCAGTGCAGGGAAAACAGGTTCCTCTGGAATGGACTGACACATCTGGGGGACTCTTGGAATGGTGGCACGACCCTGGAGTTCCTCTCGCCTTTCCTGTGGAGAGCGCCTCCTCTTGAGATGCGACGGGAACACCGGGAATTCTTTCCCTACGAAACAGGGAAAGGATCCCTCATCTCGAGCTAGGAGGCGGAAACGGGGCTCCCCTGGATGTGTGCGGGACCCCACGTGCTTCCTCTCGAGTGGAGACGGGTATGTCGGGGAACTTCTTGAGTAGCAGCAAGGGTGTGAAGGACCCTTTGGAAGTTCCAGTGGTTAGATGTGATTGGCCTCGAGAAGCCTGAGCGGAAATGGGCCTCATCTCGCCTGGAGGGCAAAACCTCCTGGATTTTCTCGAGTTGCGGCAGGTGCTCTTGACTTACGACGGGGACCTCAGGGACCCGCTCTGGTGGCCTCAGGAAAGGCCAGTCCCCATGCAAGTTCCTCGGGAGCCTCTCGGGATTCCTCTCCCGTCGATGCCGGGGCCTAAGACCTTGTGTGGAGTCGGGGCCGGAACCTGAGGATTCCTCTCCAGTGCTGACATGGATCTTGGGGTACTTCTGGAGTCTCCCCAGGGGAGTCAGTCCTCGTCTCGAATGCGGGCATGCACTTGTGCTTTCCTCCAGAGCGGTAGCAGCAGTGTCACGCAGTCCGCCGCGTGGATCAAAGGTTCTATGGTTTTCCCTCGAGTCTTTCCCACGAGGCTTTCCCACGAGGCTTTCCCACAGGGCTGTCCCACGTGCACACGTGGTGGGAGTGGATCCTCGGCTTGAACGTCAAGGCAGTGCAGGGAAAACAGGTTCCTCTGGAATGGACTGACACATTTGGGGGCTCTTGGAATGGTGGCACGACCCTCGAGTTCCTCTCGCCTTTCCT
This sequence comes from Ovis canadensis, assembly GCF_042477335.2. Lineage (NCBI taxonomy): Eukaryota > Metazoa > Chordata > Mammalia > Artiodactyla > Bovidae > Ovis > Ovis canadensis. The sequence continues at coordinate 10,294,774 of NC_091267.1, forward strand.
GTGGAGAGCGCCTCCTCTTGAGATGCGACGGGAACGCCGGGAATTCTTTCCCTACGAAACAGGGTAAGGATCCCTCATCTCGAGCTAGGAGGCGGAAACGGGGCTCCCCTGGATGTGTGCGGGACCCACGTGCTTCCTCTCGAGTGGAGACGGGTATGTCGGGGAACTTCTTGAGTTGCAGCAAGGGTGTGAAGGACCCTTTGGAAGTTCCAGTGGTTAGATGTGATTGGCCTCGAGAAGCCTCAGCGGAAATGGGCCTCATCTTGCCTGGAGGGCAAAACCTCCTGGATTTTCTCGAGTTGCGGCAGGTGCTCTCGACTTACGATGGGGACCTCAGGGACCCGCTCTGGTGGCCTCAGGAAAGGCCAGTCCCCATGCGAGTTCCTCGGGGGCCTCTCGGCATTCCTCTCCCGTCGATGCCGGGGCCTAAGACCTTGTGTGGAGTCGGGGCCGGAACCTGAGTATTCCTCTCCAGTGCTGACATGGATCTTGGGGTACTTCTGGAGTCTCCCCAGGGGAGTCAGTCCTCGTCTCCAATGCGGTCATGCACTTGCGCTTTCCTCCAGAGCGGTAGCAGCAGTGTCACGCAGTCCGCCGCGTGGATCAAAGGATTTATGGTTTTCCCTCGAGTCTTTTCCAAGAGGCTTTCCCACGAGGCTTTCCCACAGGGCTGTCCCACGTGCACACGTGGTGGGAGTCGATCCTCGGCTTGAACGTCAAGGCAGTGCAGGGAAAACAGGTTCCTCTGGAATGGACTGACACATTTGGGGGACTCTTGGAATGGTGGCACGACCCTGGAGTTCCTCTCGCCTTTCCTGTGGAGAGCGCCTCCTCTTGAGATGCGACGGGAACGCCGGGGATTCTTTCCCTACGAAACAGGGAAAGGATCCCTCATCTCGAGCTAGGAGGCGGAAACGGGGCTCCCCTGGATGTGTGCGGGACCCCATGTGCTTCCTCTCGAGTGAGACGGGTATGTCTGGGAACTTCTTGAGTTGCAGCAAGGGTGTGAAGGACCCTTTGGAAGTTCCAGTGGTTAGACGTGATTAGCCTCGAGAAGCCTCAGCGGAAATGGGCCTCATCTCGCCTGGAGGGCAAAACCTCCTGGATTTTCTCGAGTTGCGGCAGGTGCTCTCGACTTACGACGGGGACCTCAGGGACCCGCTCTGGTGGCCTCAGGAAAGGCCAGTCCCCATGCGAGTTCCTCGGGGGCCTCTCGGGATTCCTCTCCCGTCGATGCCGGGGCCTAAGACCTTGTGTGGAGTCGGGGCCGGAACCTGAGGATTCCTCTCCAGTGCTGACATGGATCTTGGGGTACTTCTGGAGTCTCCCCAGGGGAGTCAGTCCTCGTCTCGAATGCGGGCATGCACTTGGGCTTTCCTCCAGAGCGGTAACAGCAGCGTCACGCAGTCCGCCGCGTGGATCAAAGGATCTATGGTTTTCCCTCGAGTCTTTCCCACGAGGCTTTCCCACAGGGCTGTCCCACGTGCACAGGTGGTGGGAGTCGATCCTCGGCTTGAACGTCAAGGCAGTGCAGGGAAAACAGGTTCCTCTGGAATGGACTGACACATCTGGGGGACTCTTGGAATGGTGGCACGACCCTGGAGTTCCTCTCGCCTTTCCTGTGGAGAGCGCCTCCTCTTGAGATGCGACGGGAACGCCGGGAATTCTTTCCCTACGAAACAGGGAAAGGATCCCTCATCTCGAGCTAGGAGGCGGAAACGGGGCTCCCCTGGATGTGTGCGGGACCCCACGTGCTTCCTCTCGAGTGGAGACGGGTATGTCGGGGAACTTCTTGAGTTGCAGCAAGGGTGTGAAGGACCCTTTGGAAGTTCCAGTGGTTAGACGTGATTAGCCTCGAGAAGCCTCAGCGGAAATGGGCCTCATCTCGCCTGGAGGGCAAAACCTCCTGGATTTTCTCGAGTTGCGGCAGGTGCTCTCGACTTACGACGGGGACCTCAGGGACCCGCTCTGGTGGCCTCAGGAAAGGCCAGTCCCCATGCGAGTTCCTCGGGGGTCTCTCGGGATTCCTCTCCCGTCGATGCCGGGGCCTAAGACCTTGTGTGGAGTCGGGGCCGGAACCTGAGGATTCCTCTCCAGTGCTGACATGGATCTTGGGGTACTTCTGGAGTCTCCCCAGGGGAGTCAGTCCTCGTCTCGAATGCGGGCATGCACTTGCGCTTTCCTCCAGAGCGGTAGCAGCAGTGTCACGCAGTCCGCCACGTGGATCAAAGGATATATGGTTTTCCCTTGAGTCTTTCTCACGAGGCTTTCCCACGAGGCTTTCCCACAGGGCTGTCCCACGTGCACACGTGGTGGGAGTCGATCCTCGGCTTGAACGTCAAGGCAGTGCAGGGAAAACAGGTTCCTCTGGAATGGACTGACACATTTGGGGGACTCTTGGAATGGTGGCACGACCCTGGAGTTCCTCTCGCCTTTCCTGTGGAGAGCGCATCCTCTTGAGATGCGACGGGAACGCCGGGAATTCTTTCCCTACCAAACAGGGAAAGGATCCCTCATCTCGAGCTAGGAGGCGGAAACGGGGCTCCCCTGGATGTGTGCGGGACCCCACGTGCTTCCTCTCGAGTGGAGACGGGTATGTCGGGGAACTTCTTGAGTTACAGCAAGGGTGTGAAGGACCCTTTGGAAGTTCCAGTGGTTAGACGTGATTAGCCTCGAGAAGCCTCAGCGGAAATGGGCCTCATCTCGCCTGGAGGGCAAAACCTCCTGGATTTTCTCGAGTTGCGGCAGGTGCTCTCGACTTACGACGGGGACCTCAGGGACCCGCTCTGGGGGCCTCAGGAAAGGCCAGTCCCCATGCGAGTTCCTCGGGGGCCTCTCGGGATTCCTCTCCCGTCGATGCCGGGGCCTAAGACCTTGTGTGGAGTCGGGGCCGGAACCTGAGGATTCCTCTCCAGTGCTGACATGGATCTTGGGGTACTTCTGGAGTCTCCCCAGGGGAGTCAGTCCTCGTCTCGAATGCGGGCATGCACTTGCGCTTTCCTCCAGAGCGGTAGCAGCAGTGTCACGCAGTCCGCCGCGTGGATCAAAGGATCTATGGTTTTCCCTTGAGTCTTTCTCACGAGGCTTTCCCACGAGGCTTTCCCACAGGGCTGTCCCACGTGCACACGTGGTGGGAGTCGATCCTCGGCTTGAACGTCAAGGCAGTGCAGGAAAAACAGGTTCCTCTGGAATGGACTGACACATCTGGGGGACTCTTGGAATGGTGGCACGACCCTGGAGTTCCTCTCGCCTTTCCTGTGGAGAGCGCCTCCTCTTGAGATGCGACGGGAACGCCGGGAATTCTTTCCCTACGAAACAGGGAAAGGATCCCTCATCTCGAGCTAGGAGGCGGAAACGGGGCTCCCCTGGATGTGTGCGGGACCCCACGTGCTTCCTCTCGAGTGGAGACGGGTATGTCAGGGAACTTCTTGAGTTGCAGCAAGGGTGTGAAGGACCCTTTGGAAGTTCCAGTGGTTAGACGTGATTAGCCTCGAGAAGCCTCAGCGGAAATGGGCCTCATCTCGCCTGGAGGGCAAAACCTCCTGGATTTTCTCGAGTTGCGGCAGGTGCTCTCGACTTACGACGGGGACCTCAGGGACCCGCTCTGGTGGCCTCAGGAAAGGCCAGTCCCCATGCGACTTCCTCGGGGGCCTCTCCGGATTCCTCTCCCGTCGATGCCGGTGCCGAAGACCTTGTGTGGAGTCGGGGCCGGAACCTGAGGATTCCTCTCCAGTGCTGACATGGATCTTGGGGTACTTCTGGAGTCTCCCCAGGGGAGTCAGTCTTCGTCTCGAATGCGAGCATGCACTTGCGCTTTCCTCCAGAGCGGTAGCAGCAGTGTCACGCAGTCCTCCGCGTGGATCAAAGGATCTATGGTTTTCCCTCGAGTCTTTCCCACGAGGCTTTCCCACGAGGCTTTCCACAGGGCTGTCCCACGTGCACACGTGGTGTGACTCGATCCTAGGCTTGAACGTCAAGGCAGTGCAGGGAAAACAGGTTCCTCTGGAATGGACTGACACATCTGGGGGACTCTTGGAATGGTGGCACGACCCTGGAGTTCCTCTCGCCTTTCCTGTGGAGAGCGCCTCCTCTTGAGATGCAACGGGAATGCCGGGAATTCTTTCCCTACGAAACAGGGAAAGGATCCCTCATCTCGAGCTAGGAGGCGGAAATGGGGCTCCCCTGGATGTTTGCGGGACCCCACGTGCTTCCTCTCGAGTCGAGACGGGTATGTCGGGGAACTTCTTGAGTTGCAGCAAGGGTGTGAAGGACCCTTTGGAAGTTCCAGTGGTTAGATGTGATTGGCCTCGAGAAGCCTCAGCGGAAATGGGCCTCATCTCGCCTGGAGGGCAAAACCTCCTGGATTTTCTCGAGTTGCGGCAGGTGCTCTCGACTTACGACGGGGACCTCAGGGACCCGCTCTGGTGGCCTCAGGAAAGGCCAGTCCCCATGCGAGTTCCTCGGGGGCCTCTCGGGATTCCTCTCCCGTCGATGCCGGGCCCTAAGACCTTGTGTGGAGTCGGGGCCGGAACCAGAAGATTCCTCTCCAGTGCTGACATGGATGTTGGGGTACTTCTGGAGTCTCCCCAGGGGAGTCAGTCCTCGTTTCGAATGCGGGCATGCACTTGCGCTTTCCTCCAGAGCGGTAGCAGCAGTGTCACGCAGTCCGCCGCGTGGATCAAAGGATCTATGGTTTTCCCTCGAGTCTTTCCCACGAGGCTTTCCCACGAGGCTTTCCCACAGGGCTGTCCCACGTGCACACGTGGGGGGAGTCGATCCTCGGCTTGAACGTCAAGGCAGTGCAGGGAAAACAGGTTCCTCTGGAATGGACTGACACATATGGGGTCTCTTGGAATGGTGGCACGACCCTGGATTTCCTCTCGCCTTTCCTGTGGGAGTGCCTCCTCTTGAGATGTGACGGGAACGCCGGGAATTCTTTCCCTACGAAACAGGGAAAGGATCCCTCATCTCGAGCTAGGAGGTGGAAACGGGGCTACCCTGGATGTGTGCGGGACCCCACGTGCTTCCTCTCGAGTGGAGACGGGTATGTCGGGGAACTTCTAGAGTTGCAGCAAGGGTGTGAAGGACCCTTTGGAAGTTCCAGTGGTTAGATGTGATTGGCCTCGAGAAGCCTCAGCGGAAATGGGCCTCATCTCGCCTGGAGGGCAAAACCTCCTGGATTTTCTCGAGTTGCGTCATGTGCTCTCGACTTACGACGGGGACCTCAGGGACCCGCTCTGGTGGCCTCAGGAAAGGCCAGTCCCCATGCGAGTTCCTCGGGGGCCTCTCGGGATTCCTCTCCCGTCGATGCCGGGGCCTAAGACCTTGTGTGGAGTCGGGGCCGGAACCTGAGGATTCCTCTCCAGTGCTGACATGGATCTTGGGGTACTTCTGGAGTCTCCCCAGGGGAGTCAGTCCTCGTCTCGAATGCGGGCATGCACTTGCGCTTTCCTCCAGAGCGGTAGCAGCAGTGTCACGCAGTCCGCCCCGTGGATCAAAGGATCTATGGTTTTCCCTTGAGTCTTTCTCACGAGGCTTTCCCACGAGGCTTTCCCACAGGGCTGTCCCACGTGCACACGTGGTGGGAGTCGATCCTCGGCTTGAACGTCAAGGCAGTGCAGGTAAAACAGGTTCCTCTGGAATGGACTGACACATCTGGGGGACTCTTGGAATGGTGGCACGACCCTGGAGTTCCTCTCGCCTTTCCTGTGGAGAGCGCCTCCTCTTGAGATGCGACGGGAACGCCGGGAATTCTTTCCCTACGAAACAGGGAAAGGATCCCTAATCTCGAGCTAGGAGGCGGAAACGGGGCTCCCCTGGATGTGTGCGGGACCCCACGTGCTTCCTCTCGAGTAGAGCCGGGTATGTCGGGGAACTTCTTGAGTTGCAGCAAGGGTGTGAAGGACCCTTTGGAAGTTCCAGTGGTTAGACGTGATTAGCCTCGAGAAGCCTCAGCGGAAATGGGCCTCATCTCGCCTTTAGGGCAAAAGCTCCTGGATTTTCTCGAGTTGCGGCATGTGCTCTCGACTTACGACGGGGACCTCAGGGACCCGCTCTGGTGGCCTCAGGAAAGGCCAGTCCCCATGCGAGTTCCTCGGGGGCCTCTCGGGATTCCTCTCCCGTCGTTGCCGGGGCCTAAGACCTTGTGTGGAGTCGGGGCCGGAACCTGAGGATTCCTCTCCAGTGCTGACATGGATCTTGGGGTACTTCTGGAGTCTCCCCAGGGGAGTCAGTCCTCGTCTCGAATGCGGGCATGCACTTGCGCTTTCCTCCAGAGCGGTAGCAGCAGTGTCACGCAGTCTGCCGCGTGGATCAAAGGATCTATGGTTTTCCCTCGAGTCTTTCCCATGAGGCTTTCCCACGAGGCTTTCCCACAGGGCTGTCCCACGTGCACACGTGGTGGGAGTCGATCCTCGGCTTGAACGTCAAGGCAGTGCAGGGAAAACAGGTTCCTCTGGAATGGACTGACACATCTGGGGGACTCTTGGAATGGTGGCACGACCCTGGAGTTCCTCTCGCCTTTCCTGTGGAGAGCGCCTCCTCTTGAGATGCGACGGGAACGCCGGGAATTCTTTCCCTACGAAACAGGGAAAGGATCCCTCATCTCGAGCTAGGAGGCGGAAACGGGGCTCCCCTGGATGTGTGCGGGATACCACGTGCTTCCTATCGAGTGGAGACGGGTATGTCGGGGAACTTCTTGAGTAGCAGCAAGGGTGTGAAGGACCCTTTGGAAGTTCCAGTGGTTAGATGTGATTGGCCTCGAGAAGCCTGAGCGGAAATGGGCCTCATCTCGCCTGGAGGGCAAAACCTCCTGGATTTTCTCGAGTTGCGGCAGGTGCTCTCGACTTCCGACGGGGACCTCAGGGACCCGCTCTGGTGGCCTCAGGAAAGGCCAGTCCCCATGCGAGTTCCTCGGGGGCCTCTCGGGATTCCTCTCCCGTCGATGCCGGGGCCTAAGACCTTGTGTGGAGTCGGGGCCGCAACCTGAGGATTCCTCTCCAGTGCTGACATGGATCTTGGGGTACTTCTGGAGTCTCCCCAGGGGAGTCAGTCCTCGTCTCGAATGCGGGCATGCACTTGTGCTTTCCTCCAGAGCGGTAGCAGCAGTGTCACGCAGTCCGCCCCGTGGATCAAAGGTTCTATGGTTTTCCCTCGAGTCTTTCCCACGAGGCTTTCCCACGAGGCTTTCCCACAGGGCTGTCCCACGTGCACACGTGGTGGGAGTCGATCCTCGGCTTGAACGTCAAGGCAGTGCAGGGAAAACAGGTTCCTCTGGAATGGACTGACACATTTGGGGGCTCTTGGAATGGTGGCACGACCCTCGAGTTCCTCTCGCCTTTCCTGTGGAAAGCGCCTCCTCTTGAGATGCGACGGGAACGCCGGGAATTCTTTCCCTACGAAACAGGGTAAGGATCCCTCATCTCGAGCTAGGAGGCGGAAACGGGGCTCCCCTGGATGTGTGCGGGACCCCACGTGCTTCCTCTCGAGTGGAGACGGGTATGTCGGGGAACTTCTTGAGTTGCAGCAAGGGTGTGAAGGACCCTTTGGAAGTTCCAGTGGTTAGATGTGATTGGCCTCGAGAAGCCTCAGCGGAAATGGGCCTCATCTTGCCTGGAGGGCAAAACCTCCTGGATTTTCTCGAGTTGCGGCAGGTGCTCTCGACTTACGATGGGGACCTCAGGGACCCGCTCTGGTGGCCTCAGGAAAGGCCAGTCCCCATGCGAGTTCCTCGGGGGCCTCTCGGCATTCCTCTCCCGTCAATGCCGGGGCCTAAGACCTTGTGTGGAGTCGGGGCCGGAACCTGAGTATTCCTCTCCAGTGCTGACATGGATCTTGGGGTACTTCTGGAGTCTCCCCAGGGGAGTCAGTCCTCGTCTCCAATGTGGTCATGCACTTGCGCTTTCCTCCAGAGCGGTAGCAGCAGTGTCACGCAGTCCGCCGCGTGGATCAAAGGATTTATGGTTTTCCCTCGAGTCTTTTCCACGAGGCTTTCCCACGAGGCTTTCCCACAGGGCTGTCCCACGTGCACACGTGGTGGGAGTCGATCCTCGGCTTGAACGTCAAGGCAGTGCAGGGAAAACAGGTTCCTCTGGAATGGACTGACACATTTGGGGGACTCTTGGAATGGTGGCACGACCCTGGAGTTCCTCTCGCCTTTCCTGTGGAGAGCGCCTCCTCTTGAGATGCGACGGGAACGCCGGGAATTCTTTCCCTACGAAACAGGGAAAGGATCCCTCATCTCGAGCTAGGAGGCGGAAACGGGGCTCCCCTGGATGTGTGCGGGACCCCATGTGCTTCCTCTCGAGTGGAGACGGGTATGTCTGGGAACTTCTTGAGTTGCAGCAAGGGTGTGAAGGACCCTTTGGAAGTTCCAGTGGTTAGACGTGATTAGCCTCGAGAAGCCTCAGCGGAAATGGGCCTCATCTCGCCTGGAGGGCAAAACCTCCTGGATTTTCTCGAGTTGCGGCAGGTGCTCTCGACTTACGACGGGGACCTCAGGGACCCGCTCTGGGGGCCTCAGGAAAGGCCAGTCCCCATGCGAGTTCCTCGGGGGCCTCTCGGGATTCCTCTCCCGTCGATGCCGGGGCCTAAGACCTTGTGTGGAGTCGGGGCCGGAACCTGAGGATTCCTCTCCAGTGCTGACATGGATCTTGGGGTACTTCTGGAGTCTCCCCAGGGGAGTCAGTCCTCGTCTCGAATGCGGGCATGCACTTGCGCTTTCCTCCAGAGCGGTAGCAGCAGTGTCACGCAGTCCGCCGCGTGGATCAAAGGATCTATGGTTTTCCCTTGAGTCTTTCTCACGAGGCTTTCCCACGAGGCTTTCCCACAGGGCTGTCCCACGTGCACACGTGGTGGGAGTCGATCCTCGGCTTGAACGTCAAGGCAGTGCAGGAAAAACAGGTTCCTCTGGAATGGACTGACACATCTGGGGGACTCTTGGAATGGTGGCACGACCCTGGAGTTCCTCTCGCCTTTCCTGTGGAGAGCGCCTCCTCTTGAGATGCGACGGGAACGCCGGGAATTCTTTCCCTACGAAACAGGGAAAGGATCCCTCATCTCGAGCTAGGAGGCGGAAACGGGGCTCCCCTGGATGTGTGCGGGACCCCACGTGCTTCCTCTCGAGTGGAGACGGGTATGTCAGGGAACTTCTTGAGTTGCAGCAAGGGTGTGAAGGACCCTTTGGAAGTTCCAGTGGTTAGACGTGATTAGCCTCGAGAAGCCTCAGCGGAAATGGGCCTCATCTCGCCTGGAGGGCAAAACCTCCTGGATTTTCTCGAGTTGCGGCAGGTGCTCTCGACTTACGACGGGGACCTCAGGGACCCGCTCTGGTGGCCTCAGGAAAGGCCAGTCCCCATGCGACTTCCTCGGGGGCCTCTCCGGATTCCTCTCCCGTCGATGCCGGTGCCGAAGACCTTGTGTGGAGTCGGGGCCGGAACCTGAGGATTCCTCTCCAGTGCTGACATGGATCTTGGGGTACTTCTGGAGTCTCCCCAGGGGAGTCAGTCTTCGTCTCGAATGCGAGCATGCACTTGCGCTTTCCTCCAGAGCGGTAGCAGCAGTGTCACGCAGTCCTCCGCGTGGATCAAAGGATCTATGGTTTTCCCTCGAGTCTTTCCCACGAGGCTTTCCCACGAGGCTTTCCACAGGGCTGTCCCACGTGCACACGTGGTGTGACTCGATCCTAGGCTTGAACGTCAAGGCAGTGCAGGGAAAACAGGTTCCTCTGGAATGGACTGACACATCTGGGGGACTCTTGGAATGGTGGCACGACCCTGGAGTTCCTCTCGCCTTTCCTGTGGAGAGCGCCTCCTCTTGAGATGCAACGGGAATGCCGGGAATTCTTTCCCTACGAAACAGGGAAAGGATCCCTCATCTCGAGCTAGGAGGCGGAAATGGGGCTCCCCTGGATGTTTGCGGGACCCCACGTGCTTCCTCTCGAGTCGAGACGGGTATGTCGGGGAACTTCTTGAGTTGCAGCAAGGGTGTGAAGGACCCTTTGGAAGTTCCAGTGGTTAGATGTGATTGGCCTCGAGAAGCCTCAGCGGAAATGGGCCTCATCTCGCCTGGAGGGCAAAACCTCCTGGATTTTCTCGAGTTGCGGCAGGTGCTCTCGACTTACGACGGGGACCTCAGGGACCCGCTCTGGTGGCCTCAGGAAAGGCCAGTCCCCATGCGAGTTCCTCGGGGGCCTCTCGGGATTCCTCTCCCGTCGATGCCGGGCCCTAAGACCTTGTGTGGAGTCGGGGCCGGAACCAGAAGATTCCTCTCCAGTGCTGACATGGATGTTGGGGTACTTCTGGAGTCTCCCCAGGGGAGTCAGTCCTCGTTTCGAATGCGGGCATGCACTTGCGCTTTCCTCCAGAGCGGTAGCAGCAGTGTCACGCAGTCCGCCGCGTGGATCAAAGGATCTATGGTTTTCCCTCGAGTCTTTCCCACGAGGCTTTCCCACGAGGCTTTCCCACAGGGCTGTCCCACGTGCACACGTGGTGGGAGTCGATCCTCGGCTTGAACGTCAAGGCAGTGCAGGGAAAACAGGTTCCTCTGGAATGGACTGACACATATGGGGTCTCTTGGAATGGTGGCACGACCCTGGATTTCCTCTCGCCTTTCCTGTGGGAGTGCCTCCTCTTGAGATGTGACGGGAACGCCGGGAATTCTTTCCCTACGAAACAGGGAAAGGATCCCTCATCTCGAGCTAGGAGGTGGAAACGGGGCTACCCTGGATGTGTGCGGGACCCCACGTGCTTCCTCTCGAGTGGAGACGGGTATGTCGGGGAACTTCTAGAGTTGCAGCAAGGGTGTGAAGGACCCTTTGGAAGTTCCAGTGGTTAGATGTGATTGGCCTCGAGAAGCCTCAGCGGAAATGGGCCTCATCTCGCCTGGAGGGCAAAACCTCCTGGATTTTCTCGAGTTGCGTCATGTGCTCTCGACTTACGACGGGGACCTCAGGGACCCGCTCTGGTGGCCTCAGGAAAGGCCAGTCCCCATGCGAGTTCCTCGGGGGCCTCTCGGGATTCCTCTCCCGTCGATGCCGGGGCCTAAGACCTTGTGTGGAGTCGGGGCCGGAACCTGAGGATTCCTCTCCAGTGCTGACATGGATCTTGGGGTACTTCTGGAGTCTCCCCAGGGGAGTCAGTCCTCGTCTCGAATGCGGGCATGCACTTGCGCTTTCCTCCAGAGCGGTAGCAGCAGTGTCACGCAGTCCGCCGCGTGGATCAAAGGATCTATGGTTTTCCCTTGAGTCTTTCTCACGAGGCTTTCCCACGAGGCTTTCCCACAGGGCTGTCCCACGTGCACACGTGGTGGGAGTCGATCCTCGGCTTGAACGTCAAGGCAGTGCAGGTAAAACAGGTTCCTCTGGAATGGACTGACACATCTGGGGGACTCTTGGAATGGTGGCACGACCCTGGAGTTCCTCTCGCCTTTCCTGTGGAGAGCGCCTCCTCTTGAGATGCGACGGGAACGCCGGGAATTCTTTCCCTACGAAACAGGGAAAGGATCCCTAATCTCGAGCTAGGAGGCGGAAACGGGGCTCCCCTGGATGTGTGCGGGACCCCACGTGCTTCCTCTCGAGTAGAGCCGGGTATGTCGGGGAACTTCTTGAGTTGCAGCAAGGGTGTGAAGGACCCTTTGGAAGTTCCAGTGGTTAGACGTGATTAGCCTCGAGAAGCCTCAGCGGAAGTGGGCCTCATCTCGCCTTTAGGGCAAAAGCTCCTGGATTTTCTCGAGTTGCGGCATGTGCTCTCGACTTACGACGGGGACCTCAGGGACCCGCTCTGGTGGCCTCAGGAAAGGCCAGTCCCCATGCGAGTTCCTCGGGGGCCTCTCGGGATTCCTCTCCCGTCGTTGCCGGGGCCTAAGACCTTGTGTGGAGTCGGGGCCGGAACCTGAGGATTCCTCTCCAGTGCTGACATGGATCTTGGGGTACTTCTGGAGTCTCCCCAGGGGAGTCAGTCCTCGTCTCGAATGCGGGCATGCACTTGCGCTTTCCTCCAGAGCGGTAGCAGCAGTGTCACGCAGTCTGCCGCGTGGATCAAAGGATCTATGGTTTTCCCTCGAGTCTTTCCCATGAGGCTTTCCCACGAGGCTTTCCCACAGGGCTGTCCCACGTGCACACGTGGTGGGAGTCGATCCTCGGCTTGAACGTCAAGGCAGTGCAGGGAAAACAGGTTCCTCTGGAATGGACTGACACATCTGGGGGACTCTTGGAATGGTGGCACGACCCTGGAGTTCCTCTCGCCTTTCCTGTGGAGAGCGCCTCCTCTTGAGATGCGACGGGAACGCCGGGAATTCTTTCCCTACGAAACAGGGAAAGGATCCCTCATCTCGAGCTAGGAGGCGGAAACGGGGCTCCCCTGGATGTGTGCGGGATACCACGTGCTTCCTATCGAGTGGAGACGGGTATGTCGGGGAACTTCTTGAGTAGCAGCAAGGGTGTGAAGGACCCTTTGGAAGTTCCAGTGGTTAGATGTGATTGGCCTCGAGAAGCCTGAGCGGAAATGGGCCTCATCTCGCCTGGAGGGCAAAACCTCCTGGATTTTCTCGAGTTGCGGCAGGTGCTCTCGACTTCCGACGGGGACCTCAGGGACCCGCTCTGGTGGCCTCAGGAAAGGCCAGTCCCCATGCGAGTTCCTCGGGGGCCTCTCGGGATTCCTCTCCCGTCGATGCCGGGGCCTAAGACCTTGTGTGGAGTCGGGGCCGCAACCTGAGGATTCCTCTCCAGTGCTGACATGGATCTTGGGGTACTTCTGGAGTCTCCCCAGGGGAGTCAGTCCTCGTCTCGAATGCGGGCATGCACTTGTGCTTTCCTCCAGAGCGGTAGCAGCAGTGTCACGCAGTCCGCCCCGTGGATCAAAGGTTCTATGGTTTTCCCTCGAGTCTTTCCCACGAGGCTTTCCCACGAGGCTTTCCCACAGGGCTGTCCCACGTGCACACGTGGTGGGAGTCGATCCTCGGCTTGAACGTCAAGGCAGTGCAGGGAAAACAGGTTCCTCTGGAATGGACTGACACATTTGGGGGCTCTTGGAATGGTGGCACGACCCTCGAGTTCCTCTCGCCTTTCCTGTGGAAAGCGCCTCCTCTTGAGATGCGACGGGAACGCCGGGAATTCTTTCCCTACGAAACAGGGTAAGGATCCCTCATCTCGAGCTAGGAGGCGGAAACGGGGCTCCCCTGGATGTGTGCGGGACCCCACGTGCTTCCTCTCGAGTGGAGACGGGTATGTCGGGGAACTTCTTGAGTTGCAGCAAGGGTGTGAAGGACCCTTTGGAAGTTCCAGTGGTTAGATGTGATTGGCCTCGAGAAGCCTCAGCGGAAATGGGCCTCATCTTGCCTGGAGGGCAAAACCTCCTGGATTTTCTCGAGTTGCGGCAGGTGCTCTCGACTTACGATGGGGACCTCAGGGACCCGCTCTGGTGGCCTCAGGAAAGGCCAGTCCCCATGCGAGTTCCTCGGGGGCCTCTCGGCATTCCTCTCCCGTCAATGCCGGGGCCTAAGACCTTGTGTGGAGTCGGGGCCGGAACCTGAGTATTCCTCTCCAGTGCTGACATGGATCTTGGGGTACTTCTGGAGTCTCCCCAGGGGAGTCAGTCCTCGTCTCCAATGTGGTCATGCACTTGCGCTTTCCTCCAGAGCGGTAGCAGCAGTGTCACGCAGTCCGCCGCGTGGATCAAAGGATTTATGGTTTTCCCTCGAGTCTTTTCCACGAGGCTTTCCCACGAGGCTTTCCCACAGGGCTGTCCCACGTGCACACGTGGTGGGAGTCGATCCTCGGCTTGAACGTCAAGGCAGTGCAGGGAAAACAGGTTCCTCTGGAATGGACTGACACATTTGGGGGACTCTTGGAATGGTGGCACGACCCTGGAGTTCCTCTCGCCTTTCCTGTGGAGAGCGCCTCCTCTTGAGATGCGACGGGAACGCCGGGAATTCTTTCCCTACGAAACAGGGAAAGGATCCCTCATCTCGAGCTAGGAGGCGGAAACGGGGCTCCCCTGGATGTGTGCGGGACCCCATGTGCTTCCTCTCGAGTGGAGACGGGTATGTCTGGGAACTTCTTGAGTTGCAGCAAGGGTGTGAAGGACCCTTTGGAAGTTCCAGTGGTTAGACGTGATTAGCCTCGAGAAGCCTCAGCGGAAATGGGCCTCATCTCGCCTGGAGGGCAAAACCTCCTGGATTTTCTCGAGTTGCGGCAGGTGCTCTCGACTTACGACGGGGACCTCAGGGACCCGCTCTGGTGGCCTCAGGAAAGGCCAGTCCCCATGCGAGTTCCTCGGGGGCCTCTCGGGATTCCTCTCCCGTCGATGCCGGGGCCTAAGACCTTGTGTGGAGTCGGGGCCGGAACCTGAGGATTCCTCTCCAGTGCTGACATGGATCTTGGGGTACTTCTGAAGTCTCCCCAGGGGAGTCAGTCCTCGTCTCGAATGCGGGCATGCACTTGGGCTTTCCTCCAGAGCGGTAGCAGCAGTGTCACGCAGTCCGCCGCGTGGATCAAAGGATCTATGGTTTTCCCTCGAGTCTTTCCCACGAGGCTTTCCCACGAGGCTTTCCCACAGGGCTGTCCCACGTGCACAAGTGGTGGGAGTCGATCCTCGGCTTGAACGTCAAGGCAGTGCAGGGAAAACAGGTTCCTCTGGAATGGACTGACACATCTGGGGGACTCTTGGAATGGTGGCACGACCCTGGAGTTCCTCTCGCCTTTCCTGTGGAGAGCGCCTCCTCTTGAGATGCGACGGGAACGCCGGGAATTCTTTCCCTACGAAACAGGGAAAGGATCCCTCATCTCGAGCTAGGAGGCGGAAACGGGGCTCCCCTGGATGTGTGCGGGACCCCACGTGCTTCCTCTCGAGTGGAGACGGGTATGTCGGGGAACTTCTTGAGTTGCAGCAAGGGTGTGAAGGACCCTTTGGAAGTTCCAGTGGTTAGACGTGATTAGCCTCGAGAAGCCTCAGCGGAAATGGGCCTCATCTCGCCTGGAGGGCAAAACCTCCTGGATTTTCTCGAGTTGCGGCAGGTGCTCTCGACTTACGACGGGGACCTCAGGGACCCGCTCTGGTGGCCTCAGGAAAGGCCAGTCCCCATGCGAGTTCCTCGGGGGTCTCTCGGGATTCCTCTCCCGTCGATGCCGGGGCCTAAGACCTTGTGTGGAGTCGGGGCCGGAACCTGAGGATTCCTCTCCAGTGCTGACATGGATCTTGGGGTACTTCTGGAGTCTCCCCAGGGGAGTCAGTCCTCGTCTCGAATGCGGGCATGCACTTGCGCTTTCCTCCAGAGCGGTAGCAGCAGTGTCACGCAGTCCGCCGCGTGGATCAAAGGATCTATGGTTTTCCCTTGAGTCTTTCTCACGAGGCTTTCCCACGAGGCTTTCCCACAGGGCTGTCCCACGTGCACACGTGGTGGGAGTCGATCCTCGGCTTGAACGTCAAGGCAGTGCAGGGAAAACAGGTTCCTCTGGAATGGACTGACACATTTGGGGGACTCTTGGAATGGTGGCACGACCCTGGAGTTCCTCTCGCCTTTCCTGTGGAGAGCGCCTCCTCTTGAGATGCGACGGGAACGCCGGGAATTCTTTCCCTACGAAACAGGGAAAGGATCCCTCATCTCGAGCTAGGAGGCGGAAACGGGGCTCCCCTGGATGTGTGCGGGACCCCACGTGCTTCCTCTCGAGTGGAGACGGGTATGTCGGGGAACTTCTTGAGTTGCAGCAAGGGTGTGAAGGACCCTTTGGAAGTTCCAGTGGTTAGACGTGATTAGCCTCGAGAAGCCTCAGCGGAAATGGGCCTCATCTCGCCTGGAGGGCAAAACCTCCTGGATTTTCTCGAGTTGCGGCAGGTGCTCTCGACTTCCGACGGGGACCTCAGGGACCCGCTCTGGTGGCCTCAGGAAAGGCCAGTCCCCATGCGAGTTCCTCGGGGGCCTCTCAGGATTCCTCTCCCGTCGATGCCGGGGCCTAAGACCTTGTGTGGAGTCGGGGCCGGAACCTGAGGATTCCTCTCCAGTGCTGACATGGATCTTGGGGTACTTCTGGAGTCTCCCCAGGGGAGTCAGTCCTCGTCTCGAATGCGGGCATGCACTTGGGCTTTCCTCCAGAGCGGTAGCAGCAGTGTCACGCAGTCCGCCGCGTGGATCAAAGGATCTATGGTTTTCCCTCGAGTCTTTCCCACGAGGCTTTCCCACGAGGCTTTCCCACAGGGCTGTCCCACGTGCACACGTGGTGGGAGTCGATCCTCGGCTTGAACGTCAAGGCAGTGCAGGGAAAACAGGTTCCTCTGGAATGGACTGACACATCTGGGGGACTCTTGGAATGGTGGCACGACCCTGGAGTTCCTCTCGCCTTTCCTGTGGAGAGCGCCTCCTCTTGAGATGCGACGGGAACGCCGGGAATTCTTTACCTACGAAACAGGGAAAGGATCCCTCATCTCGAGCTAGGAGGCGGAAACGGGGCTCCCCTGGATGTGTGCGGGACCCCACGTGCTTCCTCTCGAGTGGAGACGGGTATGTCGGGGAACTTCTTGAGTTGCAGCAAGGGTGTGAAGGACCCTTTGGAAGTTCCAGTGGTTAGACGTGATTAGCCTCGAGAAGCCTCAGCGGAAATGGGCCTCATCTCGCCTGGAGGGCAAAACCTCCTGGATTTTCTCGAGTTGCGGCAGGTGCTCTCGACTTACGACGGGGACCTCAGGGACCCGCTCTGGTGGCCTCAGGAAAGGCCAGTCCCCATGCGAGTTCCTCGGGGGCCTCTCGGGATTCCTCTCCCGTCGATGAGGGGCCTAAGACCTTGTGTGGAGTCGGGGCCGGAACCTGAGGATTCCTCTCCAGTGCTGACATGGATCTTGGGGTACTTCTGGAGTCTCCCCAGGGGAGTCAGTCCTCGTCTCGAATGCGGGCATGCACTTGGGCTTTCCTCCAGAGCGGTAGCAGCAGTGTCACGCAGTCCGCCGCGTGGATCAAAGGATCTATGGTTTTCCCTCGAGTCTTTCCCACGAGGCTTTCCCACGAGGCTTTCCCACAGGGCTGTCCCACGTGCACAAGTGGTGGGAGTCGATCCTCGGCTTGAACGTCAAGGCAGTGCAGGGAAAACAGGTTCCTCTGGAATGGACTGACACATCTGGGGGACTCTTGGAATGGTGGCACGACCCTGGAGTTCCTCTCGCCTTTCCTGTGGAGAGCGCCTCCTCTTGAGATGCGACGGGAACGCCGGGAATTCTTTCCCTACGAAACAGGGAAAGGATCCCTCATCTCGAGCTAGGAGGCGGAAACGGGGCTCCCCTGGATGTGTGCGGGACACCACGTGCTTCCTCTCGAGTGGAGACGGGTATGTCGGGGAACTTCTTGAGTTGCAGTAAGGGTGTGAAGGACCCTTTGGAAGTTCCAGTGGTTAGACGTGATTAGCCTCGAGAAGCCTCAGCGGAAATGGGCCTCATCTCGCCTGGAGGGCAAAACCTCCTGGATTTTCTCGAGTTGCGGCAGGTGCTCTCGACTTACGACGGGGACCTCAGGGACCCGCTCTGGTGGCCTCAGGAAAGGCCAGTCCCCATGCGAGTTCCTCGGGGGCCTCTCGGGATTCCTCTCCCGTCGTTGCCGGGGCCTAAGACCTTGTGTGGAGTCGGGGCCGGAACCTGAGGATTCCTCTCCAGTGCTGACATGGATCTTGGGGTACTTCTGGAGTCTCCCCAGGGGAGTCAGTCCTCGTCTCGAATGCGGGCATGCACTTGCGCTTTCCTCCAGAGCGGTAGCAGCAGTGTCACGCAGTCCGCCGCATGGATCAAAGGATCTATGGTTTTCCCTCGAGTCTTTCCCACGAGGCTTTCCCACGAGGCTTTCCCACAGGGCTGTCCCACGTGCACACGTGGTGGGAGTCGATCCTTGGCTTGAACGTCAAGGCAGTGCAGGGAAAACAGGTACCTCTGGAATGGACTGACACATCTGGGGGACTCTTGGAATGGTGGCACGACCCTGGAGTTCCTCTCGCCTTTCCTGTGGAGAGCGCCTCCTCTTGAGATGCGACGGGAACGCCGGGAATTCTTTCCCTACGAAACAGGAAAGGATCCCTCATCTCGAGCTAGGAGGCGGAAACGGGGCTCCCCTGGATGTGTGCGGGACCCCACGTGCTTCCTCTCGAGTGGAGACGTGTATGTCGGGGAACTTCTTGAGTTGCAGCAAGGGTGTGAAGGACCCTTTGGAAGTTCCAGTGGTTAGACGTGATTAGCCTCGAGAAGCCTCAGCTGAAATGGGCCTCATCTCGCCTGGAGGGCAAAACCTCCTGGATTTTCTCGAGTTGCGGCAGGTGCTCTCGACTTACGACGGGGACCTCAGGGACCCGCTCTGGTGGCCTCAGGAAAGGCCAGTCCCCATGCGAGTTCCTCGGGGGCCTCTCGGGATTCCTCTCCCGTCGATGCCGGGGCCTAAGACCTTGTGTGGAGTCGGGGCCGGAACCTGAGGATTCCTCTCCAGTGCTGAAATGGATCTTGGTGTACTTCTGGAGTCTCCCCAGGGGAGTCAGTCCTCGTCTCGAATGCGGGCATGCACTTGCGCTTTCCTCCAGAGCGGTAGCAGCAGTGTCACGCAGTCCGCCGCGTGGATCAAAGGATCTATGGTTTTCCCTTGAGTCTTTCTCACGAGGCTTTCCCACGAGGCTTTCCCACAGGGCTGTCCCACGTGCACACGTGGTGGGAGTCGATCCTCGGCTTGAACGTCAAGGCAGTGCAGGGAAAACAGGTTCCTCTGGAATGGACTGACACATTTGGGGGACTCTTGGAATGGTGGCACGACCCTGGAGTTCCTCTCGCCTTTCCTGTGGAGAGCGCCTCCTCTTGAGATGCGACGGGAACGCCGGGAATTCTTTCCCTACGAAACAGGGAAAGGATCCCTCAACTCGAGCTAGGAGGCGGAAACGGGGCTCCCCTGGATGTGTGCGGGACCCCACGTGCTTCCTCTCGAGTGGAGACGGGTATGTCGGGGAACTTCTTGAGTTGCAGCAAGGGTGTGAAGGACCCTTTGGAAGTTCCAGTGGTTAGACGTGTTTAGCCTCGAGAAGCCTCAGCGGAAATGGGCCTCATCTCGCCTGGAGGGCAAAACCTCCTGGATTTTCTCGAGTTGCGGCAGGTGCTCTCGACTTACGACGGGGACCTCAGGGACCCGCTCTGGTGGCCTCAGGAAAGGCCTGTCCCCATGCGAGTTCCTCGGGGGCCTCTCGGGATTCCTCTCCCGTCGATGCCGGGGCCTAAGACCTTGTGTGGAGTCGGGGCCGGAACCTGAGGATTCCTCTCCAGTGCTGAAATGGATCTTGGTGTACTTCTGGAGTCTCCCCAGGGGAGTCAGTCCTCGTCTCGAATGCGGGCATGTACTTGCGCTTTCCTCCAGAGCGGTAGCAGCAGTGTCACGCAGTCCGCCGCGTGGATCAAAGGATCTATGGTTTTCCCTCGAGTCTTTCCCACGAGGCTTTCCCACGAGGCTTTCCCACAGGGCTGTCCCACGTGCACAGGTGGTGGGAGTCGATCCTCGGCTTGAACGTCAAGGCAGTGCAGGGAAAACAGGTTCCTCTGGAATGGACTGACCCATCTGGGGGCTCTTGGAATGGTGGCACGACCCTGGAGTTCCTCTCGCCTTTCCTGTGGAGAGCGCCTCCTCTTGAGATGCGACGGGAACCCCGGGAATTCTTTACCTACGAAACAGGGAAAGGATCCCTCATCTCGAGCTAGGAGGCGGAAACGGTGCTCCCCTGGATGTGTGCGGGACCCCACGTGCTTCCTCTCGAGTGGAGACGGGTATGTCGGGGAACTTCTTGAGTTGCAGCAAGGGTGTGAAGGACCCTTTGGAAGTTCCAGTGGTTAGACGTGATTAGCCTCGAGAAGCCTCAGCGGAAATGGGCCTCATCTCGCCTGGAGGGCAAAACCTCCTGGATTTTCTCGAGTTGCGGCAGGTGCTCTCGACTTGCGACGGGGACCTCAGGGACCCGCTCTGGTGGCCTCAGGAAAGGCCAGTCCACATGCGAGTTCCTCGGGGGCCTCTCGGGATTCCTCTCCCGTCGTTGCCGGGGCCTAAGACCTTGTGTGGAGTCGGGGCCGGAACCTGAGGATTCCTCTCCAGTGCTGACATGGATCTTGGGGTACTTCTGGAGTCTCCCCAGGGGAGTCAGTCCTCGTCTCGAATGCGGGTATGCACTTGCGCTTTCCTCCAGAGCGGTAGCAGTAGTGTCACGCAGTCCGCCGCTTGGATCAAAGGATCTATGGTTTTCCCTCGAGTCTTTCCCACGAGGCTTTCCCACGAGGCTTTCCCACAGGGCTGTCCCACGTGCACACGTGGTGGGAGTGGATCCTCGGCTTGAAAGTCAAGGCAGTGCAGGGAAAACAGGTTCCTCTGGAATGGACTGACACATCTGGGGGACTCTTGGAATGCTGGCACGACCCTGGAGTTCCTCTCGCTTTTCCTGTGGAGAGCGCCTCCTCTTGAGATGCGACGGGAACGCCGGGAATTCTTTCCCTAAGAAACAGGGAAAGGATCCCTCATCTCGAGCTAGGAGGCGGAAACGGGCTCCCCTGGATGTGTGCGGGACCCCACGTGCTTCCTCTCGAGTGGAGACGGGTATGTCGGGGAACTTCTTGAGTTGCAGCAAGGGTGTGAAGGACCCTTTGGAAGTTCCAGTGGTTAGATGTGATTAGCCTCGAGAAGCCTCAGCGGAAATGGGCCTCATCTCGCCTGGAGGGCAAAACCTCCTGGATTTTCTCGAGTTGCGGCAGGTGCTCTCGACTTACGACGGGGACCTCAGGGACCCGCTCTGGTGGCCTCAGGAAAGGCCAGTCCCCATGCGAGTTCCTCGGGGGCCTCTCGGGATTCCTCTCCCATTGATGCCGGGGCCTAAGACCTTGTGTGGAGTCGGGGCCGGAACCTGAGGATTCCTCTCCAGTGCTGACATGGATCATGGGGTACTTCTGGAGTCTCCCCAGGGGAGTCAGTCCTCGTCTCGAATGCGGGCATGTACTTGCGCTTTCCTCCAGAGCGGTAGCAGCAGTGTCACGCAGTCCGCCGCGTGGATCAAAGGATCTATGGTTTTCCCTCGAGTCTTTCCCACGAGGCTTTCCCACGAGGCTTTCCCACAGGGCTGTCCCACGTGCACACGTGGTTTGAGTGGATCCTCGGCTTGAACGTCAAGGCAGTGCAGGGAAAACAGGTTCCTCTGGAATGGACTGACACATCTGGGGGACTCTTGGAATGGTGGCACGACCCTGGAGTTCCTCTCGCCTTTCCTGTGGAGAGCGCCTCCTCTTGAGATGCGACGGGAACGCCGGGAATTCTTTCCCTACGAAACAGGGAAAGGATCCCTCAACTCGAGCTAGGAGGCGGAAACGGGGCTCCCCTGGATGTGTGCGGGACCCCACGTGCTTCCTCTCGAGTGGAGACGGGTATGTCGGGGAACTTCTTGAGTTGCAGCAAGGGTGTGAAGGACCCTTTGGAAGTTCCAGTGGTTAGACGTGATTAGCCTCGAGAAGCCTCAGCGGAAATGGGCCTCATCTCGCCTGGAGGGCAAAACCTCCTGGATTTTCTCGAGTTGCGGCAGGTGCTCTCGACTTACGACGGGGACCTCAGGGACCCGCTCTGGTGGCCTCAGGAAAGGCCTGTCCCCATGCGAGTTCCTCGGGGGCCTCTCGGGATTCCTCTCCCGTCGATGCCGGGGCCTAAGACCTTGTGTGGAGTCGGGGCCGGAACCTGAGGATTCCTCTCCAGTGCTGAAATGGATCTTGGTGTACTTCTGGAGTCTCCCCAGGGGAGTCAGTCCTCGTCTCGAATGCGGGCATGTACTTGCGCTTTCCTCCAGAGCGGTAGCAGCAGTGTCACGCAGTCCGCCGCGTGGATCAAAGGATCTATGGTTTTCCCTCGAGTCTTTCCCACGAGGCTTTCCCACGAGGCTTTCCCACAGGGCTGTCCCACGTGCACAGGTGGTGGGAGTCGATCCTCGGCTTGAACGTCAAGGCAGTGCAGGGAAAACAGGTTCCTCTGGAATGGACTGACCCATCTGGGGGCTCTTGGAATGGTGGCACGACCCTGGAGTTCCTCTCGCCTTTCCTGTGGAGAGCGCCTCCTTTTGAGATGCGACGGGAACCCCGGGAATTCTTTACCTACGAAACAGGGAAAGGATCCCTCATCTCGAGCTAGGAGGCGGAAACGGTGCTCCCCTGGATGTGTGCGGGACCCCACGTGCTTCCTCTCGAGTGGAGACGGGTATGTCGGGGAACTTCTTGAGTTGCAGCAAGGGTGTGAAGGACCCTTTGGAAGTTCCAGTGGTTAGACGTGATTAGCCTCGAGAAGCCTCAGCGGAAATGGGCCTCATCTCGCCTGGAGGGCAAAACCTCCTGGATTTTCTCGAGTTGCGGCAGGTGCTCTCGACTTGCGACGGGGACCTCAGGGACCCGCTCTGGTGGCCTCAGGAAAGGCCAGTCCACATGCGAGTTCCTCGGGGGCCTCTCGGTATTCCTCTCCCGTCGTTGCCGGGGCCTAAGACCTTGTGTGGAGTCGGGGCCGGAACCTGAGGATTCCTCTCCAGTGCTGACATGGATCTTGGGGTACTTCTGGAGTCTCCCCAGGGGAGTCAGTCCTCGTCTCGAATGCGGGTATGCACTTGCGCTTTCCTCCAGAGCGGTAGCAGTAGTGTCACGCAGTCCGCCGCTTGGATCAAAGGATCTATGGTTTTCCCTCGAGTCTTTCCCACGAGGCTTTCCCACGAGGCTTTCCCACAGGGCTGTCCCACGTGCACACGTGGTGGGAGTGGATCCTCGGCTTGAAAGTCAAGGCAGTGCAGGGAAAACAGGTTCCTCTGGAATGGACTGACACATCTGGGGGACTCTTGGAATGCTGGCACGACCCTGGAGTTCCTCTCGCTTTTCCTGTGGAGAGCGCCTCCTCTTGAGATGCGACGGGAACGCCGGGAATTCTTTCCCTAAGAAACAGGGAAAGGATCCCTCATCTCGAGCTAGGAGGCGGAAACGGGCTCCCCTGGATGTGTGCGGGACCCCACGTGCTTCCTCTCGAGTGGAGACGGGTATGTCGGGGAACTTCTTGAGTTGCAGCAAGGGTGTGAAGGACCCTTTGGAAGTTCCAGTGGTTAGATGTGATTAGCCTCGAGAAGCCTCAGCGGAAATGGGCCTCATCTCGCCTGGAGGGCAAAACCTCCTGGATTTTCTCGAGTTGCGGCATGTGCTCTCGACTTACGACGGGGACCTCAGGGACCCGCTCTGGTGACCTCAGGAAAGGCCAGTCCCCATGCGAGTTCCTCGGGGGCCTCTCGGGATTCCTCTCCCATTGATGCCGGGGCCTAAGACCTTGTGTGGAGTCGGGGCCGGAACCTGAGGATTCCTCTCCAGTGCTGACATGGATCATGGGGTACTTCTGGAGTCTCCCCAGGGGAGTCAGTCCTCGTCTCGAATGCGGGCATGTACTTGCGCTTTCCTCCAGAGCGGTAGCAGCAGTGTCACGCAGTCCGCCGCGTGGATCAAAGGATCTATGGTTTTCCCTCGAGTCTTTCCCACGAGGCTTTCCCACGAGGCTTTCCCACAGGGCTGTCCCACGTGCACACGTGGTTTGAGTGGATCCTCGGCTTGAACGTCAAGGCAGTGCAGGGAAAACAGGTTCCTCTGGAATGGACTGACACATCTGGGGGACTCTTGGAATGGTGGCACGACCCTGGAGTTCCTCTCGCCTTTCCTGTGGAGAGCGCCTCCTCTTGAGATGCGACGGGAACGCCGGGAATTCTTTCCCTACGAAACAGGGAAAGGATCCCTCAACTCGAGCTAGGAGGCGGAAACGGGGCTCCCCTGGATGTGTGCGGGACCCCACGTGCTTCCTCTCGAGTGGAGACGGGTATGTCGGGGAACTTCTTGAGTTGCAGCAAGGGTGTGAAGGACCCTTTGGAAGTTCCAGTGGTTAGACGTGATTAGCCTCGAGAAGCCTCAGCGGAAATGGGCCTCATCTCGCCTGGAGGGCAAAACCTCCTGGATTTTCTCGAGTTGCGGCAGGTGCTCTCGACTTACGACGGGGACCTCAGGGACCCGCTCTGGTGGCCTCAGGAAAGGCCTGTCCCCATGCGAGTTCCTCGGGGGCCTCTCGGGATTCCTCTCCCGTCGATGCCGGGGCCTAAGACCTTGTGTGGAGTCGGGGCCGGAACCTGAGGATTCCTCTCCAGTGCTGAAATGGATCTTGGTGTACTTCTGGAGTCTCCCCAGGGGAGTCAGTCCTCGTCTCGAATGCGGGCATGTACTTGCGCTTTCCTCCAGAGCGGTAGCAGCAGTGTCACGCAGTCCGCCGCGTGGATCAAAGGATCTATGGTTTTCCCTCGAGTCTTTCCCACGAGGCTTTCCCACGAGGCTTTCCCACAGGGCTGTCCCACGTGCACAGGTGGTGGGAGTCGATCCTCGGCTTGAACGTCAAGGCAGTGCAGGGAAAACAGGTTCCTCTGGAATGGACTGACCCATCTGGGGGCTCTTGGAATGGTGGCACGACCCTGGAGTTCCTCTCGCCTTTCCTGTGGAGAGCGCCTCCTTTTGAGATGCGACGGGAACCCCGGGAATTCTTTACCTACGAAACAGGGAAAGGATCCCTCATCTCGAGCTAGGAGGCGGAAACGGTGCTCCCCTGGATGTGTGCGGGACCCCACGTGCTTCCTCTCGAGTGGAGACGGGTATGTCGGGGAACTTCTTGAGTTGCAGCAAGGGTGTGAAGGACCCTTTGGAAGTTCCAGTGGTTAGACGTGATTAGCCTCGAGAAGCCTCAGCGGAAATGGGCCTCATCTCGCCTGGAGGGCAAAACCTCCTGGATTTTCTCGAGTTGCGGCAGGTGCTCTCGACTTGCGACGGGGACCTCAGGGACCCGCTCTGGTGGCCTCAGGAAAGGCCAGTCCACATGCGAGTTCCTCGGGGGCCTCTCGGGATTCCTCTCCCGTCGTTGCCGGGGCCTAAGACCTTGTGTGGAGTCGGGGCCGGAACCTGAGGATTCCTCTCCAGTGCTGACATGGATCTTGGGGTACTTCTGGAGTCTCCCCAGGGGAGTCAGTCCTCGTCTCGAATGCGGGTATGCACTTGCGCTTTCCTCCAGAGCGGTAGCAGTAGTGTCACGCAGTCCGCCGCTTGGATCAAAGGATCTATGGTTTTCCCTCGAGTCTTTCCCACGAGGCTTTCCCACGAGGCTTTCCCACAGGGCTGTCCCACGTGCACACGTGGTGGGAGTGGATCCTCGGCTTGAAAGTCAAGGCAGTGCAGGGAAAACAGGTTCCTCTGGAATGGACTGACACATCTGGGGGACTCTTGGAATGCTGGCACGACCCTGGAGTTCCTCTCGCTTTTCCTGTGGAGAGCGCCTCCTCTTGAGATGCGACGGGAACGCCGGGAATTCTTTCCCTAAGAAACAGGGAAAGGATCCCTCATCTCGAGCTAGGAGGCGGAAACGGGCTCCCCTGGATGTGTGCGGGACCCCACGTGCTTCCTCTCGAGTGGAGACGGGTATGTCGGGGAACTTCTTGAGTTGCAGCAAGGGTGTGAAGGACCCTTTGGAAGTTCCAGTGGTTAGATGTGATTAGCCTCGAGAAGCCTCAGCGGAAATGGGCCTCATCTCGCCTGGAGGGCAAAACCTCCTGGATTTTCTCGAGTTGCGGCATGTGCTCTCGACTTACGACGGGGACCTCAGGGACCCGCTCTGGTGACCTCAGGAAAGGCCAGTCCCCATGCGAGTTCCTCGGGGGCCTCTCGGGATTCCTCTCCCATTGATGCCGGGGCCTAAGACCTTGTGTGGAGTCGGGGCCGGAACCTGAGGATTCCTCTCCAGTGCTGACATGGATCATGGGGTACTTCTGGAGTCTCCCCAGGGGAGTCAGTCCTCGTCTCGAATGCGGGCATGTACTTGCGCTTTCCTCCAGAGTGGTAGCAGCAGTGTCACGCAGTCCGCCGCGTGGATCAAAGGATCTATGGTTTTCCCTCGAGTCTTTCCCACGAGGCTTTCCCACGAGGCTTTCCCACAGGACTGTCCCACGTGCACACGTGGTTTGAGTGGATCCTCGGCTTGAACGTCAAGGCAGTGCAGGGAAAACAGGTTCCTCTGGAATGGACTGACACATCTGGGGGACTCTTGGAATGGTGGCACGACACTGGAGTTCCTCTCGCCTTTCCTGTGGAGAGCGCCTCCTCTTGAGATGCGACGGGAACGCCGGGAATTCTTTCCCTATGAAACAGGGAAAGGATCCCTCATCTCGAGCTAGGAGGCGGAAACGGGGCTCCCCTGGATGTGTGCGGGATACCACGTGCTTCCTATCGAGTTGAGACGGGTATGTCGGGGAACTTCTTGAGTAGCAGCAAGGGTGTGAAGGACCCTTTGGAAGTTCCAGTGTTTAGATGTGATTGGCCTCGAGAAGCCTCAGCGGAAATGGGCCTCATCTCGCCTGGAGGGCAAAACCTCCTGGATTTTCTCGAGTTGCGGCAGGTGCTCTCGACTTACGACGGGGACCTCAGGGACCCGCTCTGGTGGCCTCAGGAAAGGCCAGTCCCCATGCGAGTTCCTCGGGGGCCTCTCGGGATTCCTCTCCCGTCGATGCCGGGGCCTAAGACCTTGTGTGGAGTCGGGGCCGGAACCTGAGGATTCCTCTCCAGTGCTGACATGGATCTTGGGGTACTTCTGGAGTCTCCCCAGGGGAGTCAGTCCTCGTCTCGAATGCGGGCATGCACTTGCGCTTTCCTCCAGAGCGGTAGCAGCAGTGTCACGCAGTCCGCCGCGTGGATCAAAGGATCTATGGTTTTCCCTCGAGTCTTTCCCACGAGGCTTTCCCACGAGGCTTTCCCACAGGGCTGTCCCACGTGCACACGTGGTGGGAGTCGATCCTCGGCTTGAACGTCAAGGCAGTGCAGGGAAAACAGGTTCCTCTGGAATGGACTGACACATCTGGGCGTCTCTTGGAATGGTGGCACGACCCTGGAGTTCCTCTCGCCTCTCCTGTGGAGAGCGCCTCCTCTTGAGATGCGACGGGAACGCCGGGAATTCTTTCCCTAAGAAACAGGGAAAGGATCCCTCATCTCGAGCTAGGAGGCGGAAACGGGGCTCCCCTGGATGTGTGCGGGACCCCACGTGCTTCCTCTCGAGTGGAGACGGGTATGTCGGGGAACTTCTTGAGTTGCAGCAAGGGTGTGAAGGACCCTTTGGAAGTTCCAGTGGTTAGATGTGATTAGCCTCGAGAAGCCTCAGCGGAAATGGGCCTCATCTCGCCTGGAGGGCAAAACCTCCTGTATTTTCTCGAGTTGCGGCAGGTGCTCTCGACTTACGACGGGGACCACAGGGACCCGCTCTGGGGGCCTCAGGAAAAGCCAGTCCCCATGCGAGTTCCTCGGGGGCCTCTCGGGATTCCTCTCCCGTCGATGCCGGGGCCTAAGACCTTGTGTGGAGTCGGGGCCGGAACCTGAGGATTCCTCTCCAGTGCTGACATGGATCTTGGGGTACTTCTGGAGTCTCCCCAGGGGAGTCAGTCCTCGTCTCGAATGCGGGCATGCACTTGCGCTTTCCTCCAGAGCGGTAGCAGCAGTGTCACGCAGTCCGCCGCGTGGATCAAAGGATCTATGGTTTTCCCTCGAGTCTTTCCCACGAGGCTTTCCCACGAGGCTTTCCCACAGGGCTGTCCCACGTGCACAGGTGGTGGGAGTCGATCCTCGGCTTGAACGTCAAGGCAGTGCAGGGAAAACAGGTTCCTCTGGAATGGACTGACACATCTGGGCGTCTCTTGGAATGGTGGCACGACCCTGGAGTTCCTCTCGCCTCTCCTGTGGAGAGCGCCTCCTCTTGAGATGCGACGGGAACGCCGGGAATTCTTTCCCTAAGAAACAGGGAAAGGATCCCTCATCTCGAGCTAGGAGGCGGAAACGGGGCTCCCCTGGATGTGTGCGGGACCCCACGTGCTTCCTCTCGAGTGGAGACGGGTATGTCGGGGAACTTCTTGAGTTGCAGCAAGGGTGTGAAGGACCCTTTGGAAGTTCCAGTGGTTAGATGTGATTAGCCTCGAGAAGCCTCAGCGGAAATGGGCCTCATCTCGCCTGGAGGGCAAAACCTCCTGGATTTTCTCGAGTTGCGGCAGGTGCTCTCGACTTACGACGGGGACCACAGGGACCCGCTCTGGGGGCCTCAGGAAAAGCCAGTCCCCATGCGAGTTCCTCGGGGGCCTCTCGGGATTCCTCTCCCGTCGATGCCGGGGCCTAAGACCTTGTGTGGAGTCGGGGCCGGAACCTGAGGATTCCTCTCCAGTGCTGACATGGATCTTGGGGTACTTCTGGAGTCTCCCCAGGGGAGTCAGTCCTCGTCTCGAATGCGGGCATGCACTTGCGCTTTCCTCCAGAGCGGTAGCAGCAGTGTCACGCAGTCCGCCGCGTGGATCAAAGGATCTATGGTTTTCCCTCGAGTCTTTCCCACGAGGCTTTCCCACGAGGCTTTCCCACAGGGCTGTCCCACGTGCACACGTGGTGGTAGTCGATCCTCGGCTTGAACGTCAAGGCAGTGCAGGGAAAACAGGTTCCTCTGGAATGGACTGACACATCTGGGGGACTCTTGGAATGGTGGCACGACCCTGGAGTTCCTCTCGCCTTTCCTGTGGAGAGCGCCTCCTCTTGAGATGCGACGGGAACGCCGGGAATTCTTTCCCTACGAAACAGGGAAAGGATCCCTCATCTCGAGCTAGGAGGCGGAAACGGGGCTCCCCTGGATGTGTGCGGGACCCCACGTGCTTCCTCTCGAGTGGAGACGGGTATGTCGGGGAACTTCTTGAGTAGCAGCAAGGGTGTGAAGGACCCTTTGGAAGTTCCAGTGGTTAGATGTGATTGGCCTCGAGAAGCCTCAGCGGAAATGTGCCTCATCTCGCCTGGAGGGCAAAACCTCCTGGATTTTCTCGAGTTACGGCAGGTGCTCTCGACTTACGACGGGGACCTCAGGGACCCGCTCTGGTGGCCTCAGGAAAGGCCAGTCCCCATGCGAGTTCCTCGGGGGCCTCTCGGGATTCCTCTCCCGTTGATGCCGGGGCCTAAGACCTTGTGTGGAGTCGGGGCCGGAACCTGAGGATTCCTCTCCAGTGCTGACATGGATCTTGGGGTACTTCTGGAGTCTTCCCAGGGGAGTCAGTCCTCGTCTCGAATGCGGGCATGCACTTGCGCTTTCCTCCAGAGCGGTAGCAGCAGTGTCACGCAGTCCGCCGCGTGGATCAAAGGATCTATGATTTTCCCTCGAGTCTTTCCCACGAGGCTTTCCCACGAGGCTTTCCCACAGGGCTGTCCCACGTGCACAGGTGGTGGGAGTCGATCCTCGGCTTGAACGTCAAGGCAGTGCAGGGAAAACAGGTTCCTCTGGAATGGACTGACCCATCTGGGCGTCTCTTGGAATGGTGGCACGACCCTGGAGTTCCTCTCGCCTCTCCTGTGGAGAGCGCCTCCTCTTGAGATGCGACGGGAATGCCGGGAATTCTTTCCCTAAGAAACAGGGAAAGGATCCCTCATCTCGAGCTAGGAGGCGGAAACGGGCTCCCCTGGATGTGTGCGGGACCCCACGTGCTTCCTCTCGAGTGGAGACGGGTATGTCGGGGAACTTCTTGAGTTGCAGCAAGGGTGTGAAGGACCCTTTGGAAGTTCCAGTGTTTAGATGTGATTAGCCTCGAGAAGCCTCAGCGGAAATGGGCCTCATCTCGCCTGGAGGGCAAAACCTCCTGGATTTTCTCGAGTTGCGGCATGTGCTCTCGACTTACGACGGGGACCTCAGGGACCCGCTCTGGTGACCTCAGGAAAGGCCAGTCCCCATGCGAGTTCCTCGGCGGCCTCTCGGGATTCCTCTCCCATTGATGCCGGGGCCTAAGACCTTGTGTGGAGTCGGGGCCGGAACCTGAGGATTCCTCTCCAGTGCTGACATGGATCATGGGGTACTTCTGGAGTCTCCCCAGGGGAGTCAGTCCTCGTCTCGAATGCGGGCATGCACTTGCGCTTTCCTCCAGAGCGGTAGCAGCAGTGTCACGCAGTCCGCCGCGTGGATCAAAGGATCTATGGTTTTCCCTCGAGTCTTTCCCAAGAGGCTTTCCCACGAGGCTTTCCCACAGGGCTGTCCCACGTGCACACGTGGTGGGAGTGGATCCTCGGCTTGAACGTCAAGGCAGTGCAGGGAAAACAGGTTCCTCTGGAATGGACTGACACATCTGTGGGACTCTTGGAATGGTGGCACGACCCTGGAGTTCCTCTCGCCTTTCCTGTGGAGAGCGCCTCCTCTTGAGATGCGACGGGAACGCCGGGAATTCTTTACCTACGAAACAGTGAAAGGATCCCTCATCTCGAGCTAGGAGGCGGAAACGGGGCTCCCCTGGATGTGTGCGGGACCCCACGTGCTTCCTCTCGAGTGAAGACGGGTATGTCGGGGAATATCTTGAGTTGCAGCAAGGGTGTGAAGGACCCTTTGGAAGTTCCAGTGGTTAGACGTGATTAGCCTCGAGAAGCCTCAGCGGAAATGGGCCTCATCTCGCCTGGAGGGCAAATCCTCCTGGATTTTCTCGAGTTGCGGCAGGTGCTCTCGACTTACGACGGGGACCTCAGGGACCCGCTCTGGTGGCCTCAGGAAAGGCCAGTCCCCATGCGAGTTCCTCGGGGGCCTCTCGGGATTCCTCTCCCGTCGTTGTCGGGGCCTAAGACCTTGTGTGGAGTCGGGGCCGGAACCTGAGGATTCCTCTCCAGTGCTGACATGGATCTTGGGGTACTTCTGGAGTCTCCCCAGGGGAGCCAGTCCTCGTCTCGAATGCCGGTATGCACTTGCGCTTTCCTCCAGAGCGGTAGCAGTAGTGTCACGCAGTCCGCCGCGTGGATCAAAGGATCTATGGTTTTCCCTCGAGTCTTTCCCACGAGGCTTTCCCACGAGGCTTTCCCACAGGGCTGTCCCACGTGCACACGTGGTGGGAGTGGATCCTCGGCTTGAACGTCAAGGCAGTGCAGGGAAAACAGGTTCCTCTGGCATGGACTGACACATCTGGGGGACTCTTGGAATGGTGGCACGACCCTGGAGTTCCTCTCGCCTTTCCTGTGGAGAGCGCCTCCTCTTGAGATGCGACGGGAACGCCGGGAATTTTTTCCCTACGAAACAGGGAAAGGATCCCTCATCTCGAGCTAGGAGGCGGAAACGGGGCTCCCCTGGATGTGTGCGGGATACCACGTGCTTCCTATCGAGTGGAGACGGGTATGTCGGGGAACTTCTTGAGTAGCAGCAAGGGTGTGAAGGACCCTTTGGAAGTTCCGGTGGTTAGATGTGATTGGCCTCGAGAAGCCTCAGCGGAAATGGGCCTCATCTCGCCTGGAGGGCAAAACCTCCTGGATTTTCTCGAGTTACGGCAGGTGCTCTCGACTTACGACGGGGACCTCAGGGACCCGCTCTGGTGGCCTCAGGAAAGGCCAGTCCCCATGCGAGTTCCTCGGGGGCCTCTCGGGATTCCTCTCCCGTCGATGCCGGGGCCTAAGACCTTGTGTGGAGTCGGGGCCGGAACCTGAGGATTCCTCTCCAGTGCTGACATGGATCTTGGGGTACTTCTGGAGTCTCCCCAGGGGAGTCAGTCCTCGTCTCGAATGCGGGCATGCACTTGCGCTTTCCTCCAGAGCGGTAGCAGCAGTGTCACGCAGTCCGCCGCGTGGATCAAAGGATCTATGGTTTTCCCTCGAGTCTTTCCCACGAGGCTTTCCCACGAGGCTTTCCCACAGGGCTGTCCCACGTGCACACGTGGTGGGAGTCGATCCTCGGCTTGAACGTCAAGGCAGTGCAGGGAAAACAGGTTCCTCTGGAATGGACTGACCCATCTGGGCGTCTCTTGGAATGGTGGCACGACCCTGGAGTTCCTCTCGCCTCTCCTGTGGAGAGCGCCTCCTCTTGAGATGCGACGGGAACGCCGGGAATTCTTTCCCTACGAAACAGTGAAAAGATCCCTCATCTCGAGCTAGGAGGCGGAAACGGGGCTCCCCTGGATGTTTACGGGACCCCACGTGCTTCCTCTCGAGTGGAGACGGGTATGTCGGGGAACTTCTTGAGTTGCAGCAAGGGTGTGAAGGACCCTTTGGAAGTTCCAGTGGTTAGATGTGATTAGCCTCGAGAAGCCTCAGCGGAAATGGGCCTCATCTCGCCTGGAGGGCAAAACCTCCTGGATTTTCTCGAGTTGCGGCATGTGCTCTCGACTTACGACGGGGACCTCAGGGACCCGCTCCGGTGACCTCAGGAAAGGCCAGTCCCCATGCGAGTTCCTCGGGGGCCTCTCGGGATTCCTCTCACATTGATGCCGGGACCTAAGACCTTGTGTGGAGTCGGGGCCGGAACCTGAGGTTTCCTCTCCAGTGCTGACATGGATCATGGGGTACTTCTGGAGTCTCCCCAGGGGAGTCAGTCCTCGTCTCAAATGCGGGCATGTACTTACCCTTTCCTCCAGAGCGGTAGCAGCAGTGTCACGCAGTCCGCCGCGTGGATCAAAGGATCTATGGTTTTCCCTCGAGTCTTTCCCACGAGGCTTTCCCACGAGGCTTTCCCACAGGGCTGTCCCACGTGCACACGTGGTGGGAGTCGATCCTCGGCTTGAACGTCAAGGCAGTGCAGGGAAAACAGGTTCCTCTGGAATGGACTGACACATCTGGGGGACTCTTGGAATGGTGGCACGACCCTGGAGTTCCTCTCGCCTTTCCTGTGGAGAGCGCCTCCTCTTGAGATGCGACGGGAACGCCGGGAATTCTTTCCCTAAGAAACAGGGAAAGGATCCCTCATCTCGAGCTAGGAGGCGGAAACGGGGCTCCCCTGGATGTGTGCGGGATACCACGTGCTTCCTATCGAGTGGAGACGGGTATGTCGGGGAACTTCTTGAGTAGCAGCAAGGGTGTGAAGGACCCTTTGGAAGTTCCAGTGGTTAGATGTGATTGGCCTCGAGAAGCCTCAGCGGAAATGGGCCTCATCTCGCCTGGAGGGCAAAACCTCATGGATTTTCTCGCGTTACGGCAGGTGCTCTCGACTTACGACGGGGACCTCAGGGACCCGCTCTGGTGGCCTCAGGAAAGGCCAGTCCACATGCGAGTTCCTCGGGGGCCTCTCGGGATTCCTCTCCCGTCGATGCCGGGGCCTAAGACCTTGTGTGGAGTCGGGGCCGGAACCTGAGGATTCCTCTCCAGTGCTGACATGGATCTTGGGGTACTTCTGGAGTCTCCCCAGGGGAGTCAGTCCTCGTCTCGAATGCGGGCATGCACTTGCGCTTTCCTCCAGAGCGGTAGCAGCAGTGTCACGCAGTCCGCCGCGTGGATCAAAGGATCTATGGTTTTCCCTCGAGTCTTTCCCACGAGGCTTTCCCACGAGGCTTTCCCACGAGGCTTTCCCACAGGGCTGTCCCACGTGCACACGTGGTGGGAGTCGATCCTCGGCTTGAACGTCAAGGCAGTGCAGGGAAAACAGGTTCCTCTGGAATGGACTGACACATCTGGGGGACTCTTGGAATGGTGGCATGACCCTGGAGTTCCTCTCGCCTTTCCTGTGGAGAGCGCCTCCTCTTGAGATGCGACGGGAACGCCGGGAATTCTTTCCTACGAAACAGGGAAAGGATCCCTCATCTCGAGCTAGGAGGCGGAAACGGGGCTCCCCTGGATGTGTGTGGGACCCCACGTGCTTCCTCTCGAGTGGAGACGGGTATGTCGCGGAACTTCTTGAGTTGCAACAAGGGTGTGAAGGACCCTTTGGAAGTTCCAGTGGTTAGACGTGATTAGCCTCGAGAAGCCTCAGCGGAAATGGGCCTCATCTCGCCTGGAGGGCAAAACCTCCTGGATTTTCTCGAGTTGCGGCAGGTGCTCTCGACTTACGACGGGGACCTCAGGGACCCGCTCTGGTGGCCTCAGGAAAAGCCAGTCCCCATGCGAGTTCCTCGGGGGCCTCTCGGGATTCCTCTCCGGTCGATGCCGGGGCCTAAGACCTTGTGTGGAGTCGGGGCCGGAACCTGAGGATGCCTCTCCAGTGCTGACATGGATCTTGGGGTACTTCTGGAGTCTCCCCAGGGGAGTCAGTCCTCGTCTCGAATGCGGGCATGCACTTGCGCTTTCCTCCAGAGCGGTAGCAGCAGTGTCACGCAGTCCGCCGCGTGGATCAAAGGATCTATGGTTTTCCCTCGAGTCTTTCCCACGAGGCTTTCCCACGAGGCTTTCCCACAGGGCTGTCCCACGTGCACAGGTGGTGGGAGTCGATCCTCGGCTTGAACGTCAAGACAGTGCAGGGAAAACAGGTTCCTCTGGAATGGACTGACACATCTGGGCGTCTCTTGGAATGGTGGCACGACCCTGGAGTTCCTCTCGCCTCTCCTGTGGAGAGCGCCTCCTCTTGAGATGCGACGGGAACGCCGGGAATTCTTTCCCTAAGAAACAGGGAAAGGATCCCTCATCTCGAGCTAGGAGGCGGAAACGGGGCTCCCCTGAATGTGTGCGGGACCCCACGTGCTTCCTCTCGAGTGGAGACGGGTATGTCGGGGAACTTCTTGAGTTGCAGCAAGGGTGTGAAGGACCCTTTGGAAGTTCCAGTGGTTAGATGTGATTAGCCTCGAGAAGCCTCAGCGGAAATGGGCCTCATCTCGCCTGGAGGGCAAAACCTCCTGGATTTTCTCGAGTTGCGGCAGGTGCTCTCGACTTACGACGGGGACCTCAGTGACCCGCTCTGGTGACCTCAGGAAAGGCCAGTCCCCATGCGAGTTCCTCGGGGGCCTCTCGGGATTCCTCTCCCATTGATGCCGGGGCCTAAGACCTTGTGTGGAGTCGGGGCCGGAACCTGAGGATTCCTCTCCAGTGCTGACATGGATCATGGGGTACTTCTGGAGTCTCCCCAGGGGAGTCAGTCCTCGTCTCGAATGCGGGCATGTACTTGCGCTTTCCTCCAGAGCGGTAGAAGCAGTGTCACGCAGTCCGCCGCGTGGATCAAAGGATCTATGGTTTTCCTTCGAGTCTTTCCCACGAGGCTTTCCCACGAGGCTTTCCCACAGGGCTGTCCCACGTGCACACGTGGTGGTAGTCGATCCTCGGCTTGAACGTCAAGGCAGTGCAGGGAAAACAGGTTCCTCTGGAATGGACTGACACATCTGGGGGACTCTTGGAATGGTGGCACGACCCTTGAGTTCCTCTCGCCTTTCCTGTGGAGAGCGCCTCCTCTTGAGATGCGACGGGAACGCCGGGAATTCTTTCCCTACGAAACAGGGAAAGGATCCCTCATTTCGAGCTAGGAGGCGGAAACGGGGCTCCCCTGGATGTGTGCGGGACCCCACGTGCTTCCTATCGAGTGGAGACGGGTATGTCGGGGAACTTCTTGAGTAGCAGCAAGGGTGTGAAGGACCCTTTGGAAGTTCCAGTGGTTAGATGTGATTGGCCTCGAGAAGCCTCAGAGGAAATGTGCCTCATCTCGCCTGGAGGGCAAAACCTCCTGGATTTTCTCGAGTTACGGCAGGTGCTCTCGACTTACGACGGGGACCTCAGGGACCCGCTCTGGTGGCCTCAGGAAAGGCCAGTCCCCATGCGAGTTCCTCGGGGGCCTCTCGGGATTCCTCTCCCGTCGATGCCTGGGCCTAAGACCTTGTGTGGAGTCGGGGCCGGAACCTGAGGATTCCTCTCCAGTGCTGACATGGATCTTGGGGTACTTCTGGAGTCTCCCCAGGGGAGTCAGTCCTCGTCTCGAATGCGGGCATGCACTTGCGCTTTCCTCCAGAGCGGTAGCAGCAGTGTCACGCAGTCCGCCGCGTGGATCAAAGGATCTATGGTTTTCCCTCGAGTCTTTCCCACGAGGCTTTCCCACGAGGCTTTCCCACATGGCTGTCCCACGTGCACACGTGGTGGGAGTCGATCCTCGGCTTGAACGTCAAGGCAGTGCAGGGAAAACAGGTTCCTCTGGAATGGACTGACACATCTGGGCGTCTCTTGGAATGGTGGCACGACCCTGGAGTTCCTCTCGCCTCTCCTGTGGAGAGCCCCTCCTCTTGAGATGCGACGGGAACGCCGGGAATTCTTTCCTAAGAAACAGGGAAAGGATCCCTCATCTCGAGCTAGGAGGCGGAAACGGGGCTCCCCTGGATGTGTGCGGGACCCCACGTGCTACCTCTCGAGTGGAGATGGGTATGTCGCGGAACTTCTTGAGTTGCAGCAAGGGTGTGAAGGACCCTTTGGAAGTTCCAGTGGTTAGATGTGATTAGCCTTGAGAAGCCTCAGCGGAAATGGGCCTCATCTCGCCTGGAGGGCAAAACCTCCTGGATTTTCTCGAGTTGCGGCATGTGCTCTCGACTTACGACGGGGACCTCGGGGTACCGCTCTGGTGACCTCAGGAAATGCCAGTCCCCATGCGAGTTCCTCGGGGGCCTCTCGGGATTCCTCTCCCATCGATGCCGGGGCCTAAGACCTTGTGTGGAGTCGGGGCCGGAACCTGAGGATTCCTCTCCAGTGCTGACATGGATCTTGGGGTACTTCTGGAGTCTCCCCAGGGGAGTCAGTCCTCGTCTCGAATGCGAGCATGCACTTGCGCTTTCCTCCAGAGCGGTAGCAGCAGTGTCACGCAGTCCGCCGCGTGGATCAAAGGATCTATGGTTTTCCCTCGAGTCTTTCCCACGAGGCTTTCCCACGAGGCTTTCCCACAGGGCTGTCCCACGTGCACACGTGGTGGGAGTCGATCCTCGGCTTGAACGTCAAGGCAGTGCAGGGAAAACAGGTTCCTCTGGAATGGACTGACACATCTGGGGGTCTCTTGGAATGGTGGCACGACCCTGGAGTTCCTCTCGCCTTTCCTGTGGAGAGCGCCTCCTCTTGAGTTGCGACGGGAACGCCGGGAATTCTTTCCCTACGAAACAGGGAAAGGATCCCTCATCTCGAGCTAGGAGGCGGAAACGTGGCTCCCCTGGATGTGTGCGGGACCCCACGTGCTTCCTCTCGAGTGGAGACGGGTATGTCGGGGAACTTCTTGAGTTGCAGCAAGGGTGTGAAGGACCCTTTGGAAGTTCCAGTGGTTACACGTGATTAGCCTCGAGAAGCCTCAGCGGAAATGGGCCTCATCTCGCCTGGAGGGCAAAACCTCCTGGATTTTCTCGAGTTGCGGCAGGTGCTCTCGACTTACGACGGGGACCTCAGGGACCCGCTCTGGTGGCCTCAGGAAAGGCCAGTCCCCATGCGAGTTCCTCGGGGGCCTCTCGGGATTCCTCTCCCGTCGATGCCGGGGCCTAAGACCTTGTGTGGAGTCGGGGCCGGAACCTGAGGATTCCTCTCCAGTGCTGACATGGATCTTGGGGTACTTCTGGAGTCTCCCCAGGGGAGTCAGTCCTCGTCTCGAATGCGGGCATGCACTTGCGCTTTCCTCCAGAGCGGTAGCAGCAGTGTCACGCAGTCCGCCGCGTGGATCAAAGGATCTATGGTTTTCCCTCGAGTCTTTCCCACGAGGCTTTCCCACGAGGCTTTCCCACAGGGCTGTCCCACGTGCACACGTGGTGGGAGTCGATCCTCGGCTTGAACGTCAAGGCAGTGCAGGGAAAACAGGTTCCTCTGGAATGGACTGACACATCTGGGGGACTCTTGGAATGGTGGCACGACCCTGGAGTTCCTCTCGCCTTTCCTGTGGAGAGCGCCTCCTCTTGAGATGCGACGGGAACGCCGGGAATTCTTTCTCTACGAAACAGGGAAAGGATCCCTCATCTCGAGCTAGGAGGCGGAAACGGGGCTCCCCTGGATGTGTGCGGGACCCCACGTGCTTCCTCTCGAGTGGAGACGGGTATGTCGGGGAACTTCATGAGTTGCAGCAAGGGTGTGAAGGACCCTTTGGAAGTTCCAGTGGTTAGACGTGATTAGCCTCGAGAAGCCTCAGCGGAAATGGGCCTCATCTCGCCTGGAGGGCAAAACCTCCTGGATTTTCTCGAGTTGCGGCAGGTGCTCTCGACTTACGACGGGGACCTCAGGGACCCGCTCTGGTGGCCTCAGGAAAGGCCAGTCCCCATGCGAGTTCCTCGGGGGCCTCTCGGGATTCCTCTCCCGTCGTTGCCGGGGCCTAAGACCTTGTGTGGAGTCGAGGCCGGAACCTGTGGATTCCTCTCCAGTGCTGACATGGATCTTGGGGTACTTCTGGAGTCTCCCCAGGGGAGTCAGTCCTCGTCTCGAATGCGGGCATGCACTTGCGCTTTCCTCCAGAGCGGTAGCAGCAGTGTCACGCAGTCCGCCGCGTGGATCAAAGGATCTATGGTTTTCCCTCGAGTCTTTCCCACGAGGCTTTCCCACGAGGCTTTCCCACAGGGCTGTCCCACGTGCACACGTGGTGGGAGTCGATCCTCGGCTTGAACGTCAAGGCAGTGCAGGGAAAACAGGTTCCTCTGGAATGGACTGACACATCTGGGGGACTCTTGGAATGGTGGCACGACCCTGGAGTTCCTCTCGCCTTTCCTGTGGAGAGCGCCTCCTCTTGAGATGCGACGGGAACGCCGGGAATTCTTTACCTACGAAACAGGGAAAGGATCCCTCATCTCGAGCTAGGAGGCGGAAACGGGGCTCCCCTGGATGTGTGCGGGACCCCACGTGCTTCCTCTCGAGTGGAGACGGGTATGTCAGGGAACATCTTGAATTGCAGCAAGGGTGTGAAGGACCCTTTGGAAGTTCCAGTGGTTAGACGTGATTAGCCTCGAGAAGCCTCAGCGGAAATGGGCCTCATCTCGCCTGGAGGGCAAAACCTCTTGGATTTTCTCGAGTTGCGGCAGGTGCTCTCGACTTACGACGGGGACCTCAGGGACCCGCTCTGGTGGCCTCAGGAAAGGCCAGTCCCCATGGGAGTTCCTCGGGAGCCTCTCGGGATTCCTCTCCCATCGATGCCGGGACCTAAGACCTTGTGTGGAGTCGGGGCCGGAACCTGAGGATTCCTCTCCAGTGCTGACATGGATCTTGGGGTACTTCTGGAGTCTCCCCAGGGAGTCAGTCCTCGTCTCGAATGCGGGCATGCACTTGCGCTTTCCTCCAGAGCGGTAGCAGCAGTGTCACGCAGTCCGCCGCGTGGATCAAAGGATCTATGGTTTTCCCTCGAGTCTTTCCCACGAGGCTTTCCCACGAGGCTTTCCCACAGGGCTGTCCCACGTGCACACGTGGTGGGAGTCGATCCTCGGCTTGAACGTCAAGGCAGTGCAGGGAAAACAGGTTCCTCTGGAATGGACTGACACATCTGGGGGTCTCTTGGAATGGTGGCACGACCCTGGAGTTCCTCTCGCCTTTCCTGTGGAGAGCGCCTCCTCTTGAGATGCGACGGGAACGCCGGGAATTTTTTCCCTACGAAACAGGGAAAGGATCCCTCATCTCGAGCTAGGAGGCGGAAACGGGGCTCCCCTGGATGTGTGCGGGATACCACGTGCTTCCTATCGAGTGGAGACGGGTATGTCGGGGAACTTCTTGAGTAGCAGCAAGGGTGTGAAGGACCCTTTGGAAGTTCCAGTGGTTAGATGTGATTGGCCTCGAGAAGCCTCAGCGGAAATGGGCCTCATCTCGCCTGGAGGGCAAAACCTCCTGGATTTTCTCGAGTTACGGCAGGTGCTCTCGACTTACGACGGGGACCTCAGGGACCCGCTCTGGTGGCCTCAGGAAAGGCCAGTCCCCATGCGAGTTCCTCGGGGGCCTCTCGGGATTCCTCTCCCGTCGATGCCGGGGCCTAAGACCTTGTGTGGAGTCGGGGCCGGAACCTGAGGATTCCTCTCCAGTGCTGACATGGATCTTGGGGTACTTCTGGAGTCTCCCCAGGGGAGTCAGTCCTCGTCTCGAATGCGGGCATGCACTTGCGCTTTCCTCCAGAGCGGTAGCAGCAGTGTCACGCAGTCCGCCGCGTGGATCAAAGGATCTATGGTTTTCCCTCGAGTCTTTCCCACGAGGCTTTCCCACGAGGCTTTCCCACAGGGCTGTCCCACGTGCACAGGTGGTGGGAGTCGATCCTCGGCTTGAACGTCAAGGGAGTGCAGGGAAAACAGGTTCCTCTGGAATGGACTGACCCATCTGGGCGTCTCTTGGAATGGTGGCACGACCCTGGAGTTCCTCTCGCCTCTCCTGTGGAGAGCGCCTCCTCTTGAGATGCGACGGGAACGCCGGGAATGCTTTCCCTACGAAACAGGGAAAAGATCCCTCATCTCGAGCTAGGAGGCGGAAACGGGGCTCCCCTGGATGTGTACGGGACCCCACGTGCTTCCTCTCGAGTGGAGACGGGTATGTCGGGGAACTTCTTGAGTTGCAGCAAGGGTGTGAAGGACCCTTTGGAAGTTCCAGTGGTTAGATGTGATTAGCCTCGAGAAGCCTCAGCGGAAATGGGCCTCATCTCGCCTGGAGGGCAAAACCTCCTGGATTTTCTCGAGTTGCGGCAGGTGCTCTCGACTTACGACGGGGACCTCAGGGACCCGCTCTGGTGGCCTCAGGAAAGGCCAGTCCCCATGCGAGTTCCTCGGGGGCCTCTCGGGATTCCTCTCCCGTCGTTGCCGGGGCCTAAGACCTTGTGTGGAGTCGGGGCCGGAACCTGAGGATTCCTCTCCAGTGCTGACATGGATCTTGGGGTACTTCTGGAGTCTCCCCAGGGGAGTCAGTCCTCGTCTCGAATGCGGGCATGCACTTGCGCTTTCCTCCAGAGCGGTAGCAGCAGTGTCACGCAGTCCGCCGCGTGGATCAAAGGATCTATGGTTTTCCCTCGAGTCTTTCCCACGAGGCTTTCCCACGAGGCTTTCCCACAGGGCTCTCCCACGTGCACACGTGGTGGGAGTCGATCCTCAGCTTGAACGTCAAGGCAGTGCAGGGAAAACAGGTTCCTCTGGAATGGACTGACACATTTGGGGGACTCTTGGAATGGTGGCACGACCCTGGAGTTCCTCTCGCCTTTCCTGTGGAGAGCGCCTCCTCTTGAGATGCGACGGGAACGCCGGGAATTCTTTCCCTACGAAACAGGGAAAGGATCCCTCATCTCGAGCTAGGAGGCGGAAACGGGGCTCCGCTGGATGTGTGCGGGACCCCACGTGCTTCCTCTCGAGTGGAGACGGGTATGTCGGGGAACTTCTTGAGTTGCAACAAGGGTGTGAAGGACCCTTTGGAAGTTCCAGTGGTTAGACGTGATTAGCCTCGAGAAGCCTCAGTGGAAATGGGCCTCATCTCGCCTGGAGGGCAAAACCTCCTGAATTTTCTCGAGTTGCGTCAGGTGCTCTCGACTTACGACGGGGACCTCAGGGACCCGCTCTGGTGGCCTCAGGAAAGGCCAGTCCCCATGCGAGTTCCTCGGGGGCCTCTCGGGATTCCTCTCCCGTCGATGCCGGGGCCTAAGACCTTGTGTGGAGTCGGGGCCGGAACCTGAGGATTCCTCTCCAGTGCTGACATGGATCTTGGGGTACTTCTGGAGTCTCCCCAGGGGAGTCAGTCCTCGTCTCGAATGCGGGCATGCACTTGCGCTTTCCTCCAGAGCGGTAGCAGCAGTGTCACGCAGTCCGCCGCGTGGATCAAAGGATCTATGGTTTTCCCTCGAGTCTTTCCCACGAGGCTTTCCCACGAGGCTTTCCCACGAGGCTTTCCCACAGGGCTGTCCCACGTGCACACGTGGTGGGAGTCGATCCTCGGCTTGAACGTCAAGGCAGTAAAGGGAAAACAGGTTCCTCTGGAATGGACTGACACATCTGGGGGACTCTTGGAATGGTGGCATGACCCTGGAGTTCCTCTCGCCTTTCCTGTGGAGAGCGCCTCCTCTTGAGATGCGACGGGAACGCCGGGAATTCTTTGCTACGAAACAGGGAAAGGATCCCTCATCTCGAGCTAGGAGGCGGAAACGGGGC
Organism: Ovis canadensis; assembly: GCF_042477335.2. Classification (NCBI taxonomy): domain Eukaryota; kingdom Metazoa; phylum Chordata; class Mammalia; order Artiodactyla; family Bovidae; genus Ovis; species Ovis canadensis. The sequence goes on from NC_091267.1 coordinate 10,336,586, forward strand.
TCCCCTGGATGTGTGTGGGACCCCACGTGCTTCCTCTCGAGTGGAGACGGGTATGTCGGGGAACTTCTTGAGTTGCAACAAGGGTGTGAAGGACCCTTTGGAAGTTCCAGTGGTTAGACGTGATTAGCCTCGAGAAGCCTCAGCGGAAATGGGCCTCATCTCGCCTGGAGGGCAAAACCTCCTGGATTTTCTCGAGTTGCGGCAGGTGCTCTCGACTTACGACGGGGACCTCAGGGACCCGCTCTGGTGGCCTCAGGAAAAGCCAGTCCCCATGCGAGTTCCTCGGGGGCCTCTCGGGATTCCTCTCCGGTCGATGCCGGGGCCTAAGACCTTGTGTGGAGTCGGGGCCGGAACCTGAGGATGCCTCTCCAGTGCTGACATGGATCTTGGGGTACTTCTGGAGTCTCCCCAGGGGAGTCAGTCCTCGTCTCGAATGCGGGCATACACTTGCGCTTTCCTCCAGAGCGGTAGCAGCAGTGTCACGCAGTCCGCCGCGTGGATCAAAGGATCTATGGTTTTCCCTCGAGTCTTTCCCACGAGGCTTTCCCACGAGGCTTTCCCACAGGGCTGTCCCACGTGCACAGGTGGTGGGAGTCGATCCTCGGCTTGAACGTCAAGGCAGTGCAGGGAAAACAGGTTCCTCTGGAATGGACTGACACATCTGGGCGTCTCTTGGAATGGTGGCACGACCCTGGAGTTCCTCTCGCCTCTCCTGTGGAGAGCGCCTCCTCTTGAGATGCGACGGGAACGCCGGGAATTCTTTCCCTAAGAAACAGGGAAAGGATCCCTCATCTCGAGCTAGGAGGCGGAAACGGGGCTCCCCTGAATGTGTGCGGGACCCCACGTGCTTCCTCTCGAGTGGAGACGGGTATGTCGGGGAACTTCTTGAGTTGCAGCAAGGGTGTGAAGGACCCTTTGGAAGTTCCAGTGGTTAGATGTGATTAGCCTCGAGAAGCCTCAGCGGAAATGGGCCTCATCTCGCCTGGAGGGCAAAACCTCCTGGATTTTCTCGAGTTGCGGCAGGTGCTCTCGACTTACGACGGGGACCTCAGTGACCCGCTCTGGTGACCTCAGGAAAGGCCAGTCCCCATGCGAGTTCCTCGGGGGCCTCTCGGGATTCCTCTCCCATTGATGCCGGGGCCTAAGACCTTGTGTGGAGTCGGGGCCGGAACCTGAGGATTCCTCTCCAGTGCTGACATGGATCATGGGGTACTTCTGGAGTCTCCCCAGGGGAGTCAGTCCTCGTCTCGAATGCGGGCATGTACTTGCGCTTTCCTCCAGAGCGGTAGAAGCAGTGTCACGCAGTCCGCCGCGTGGATCAAAGGATCTATGGTTTTCCTTCGAGTCTTTCCCACGAGGCTTTCCCACGAGGCTTTCCCACAGGGCTGTCCCACGTGCACACGTGGTGGTAGTCGATCCTCGGCTTGAACGTCAAGGCAGTGCAGGGAAAACAGGTTCCTCTGGAATGGACTGACACATCTGGGGGACTCTTGGAATGGTGGCACGACCCTGGAGTTCCTCTCGCCTTTCCTGTGGAGAGCGCCTCCTCTTGAGATGCGACGGGAACGCCGGGAATTCTTTCCCTACGAAACAGGGAAAGGATCCCTCATCTCGAGCTAGGAGGCGGAAACGGGGCTCCCCTGGATGTGTGCGGGACCCCACGTGCTTCCTATCGAGTGGAGACGGGTATGTCGGGGAACTTCTTGAGTAGCAGCAAGGGTGTGAAGGACCCTTTGGAAGTTCCACTGGTTAGATGTGATTGGCCTCGAGAAGCCTCAGAGGAAATGTGCCTCATCTCGCCTGGAGGGCAAAACCTCCTGGATTTTCTCGAGTTACGGCAGGTGCTCTCGACTTACGACGGGGACCTCAGGGACCCGCTCTGGTGGCCTCAGGAAAGGCCAGTCCCCATGCGAGTTCCTCGGGGGCCTCTCGGGATTCCTCTCCCGTCGATGCCGGGGCCTAAGACCTTGTGTGGAGTCGGGGCCGGAACCTGAGGATTCCTCTCCAGTGCTGACATGGATCTTGGGGTACTTCTGGAGTCTCCCCAGGGGAGTCAGTCCTCGTCTCGAATGCGGGCATGCACTTGCGCTTTCCTCCAGAGCGGTAGCAGCAGTGTCACGCAGTCCGCCGCGTGGATCAAAGGATCTATGGTTTTCCCTCGAGTCTTTCCCACGAGGCTTTCCCACGAGGCTTTCCCACATGGCTGTCCCACGTGCACACGTGGTGGGAGTCGATCCTCGGCTTGAACGTCAAGGCAGTGCAGGGAAAACAGGTTCCTCTGTAATGGACTGACACATCTGGGCGTCTCTTGGAATGGTGGCACGACCCTGGAGTTCCTCTCGCCTCTCCTGTGGAGAGCCCCTCCTCTTGAGATGCGACGGGAACGCCGGGAATTCTTTCCTAAGAAACAGGGAAAGGATCCCTCATCTCGAGCTAGGAGGCGGAAACGGGGCTCCCCTGGATGTGTGCGGGACCCCACGTGCTACCTCTCGAGTGGAGATGGGTATGTCGCGGAACTTCTTGAGTTGCAGCAAGGGTGTGAAGGACCCTTTGGAAGTTCCAGTGGTTAGATGTGATTAGCCTTGAGAAGCCTCAGCGGAAATGGGCCTCATCTCGCCTGGAGGGCAAAACCTCCTGGATTTTCTCGAGTTGCGGCATGTGCTCTCGACTTACGACGGGGACCTCGGGGTACCGCTCTGGTGACCTCAGGAAATGCCAGTCCCCATGCGAGTTCCTCGGGGGCCTCTCGGGATTCCTCTCCCATCGATGCCGGGGCCTAAGACCTTGTGTGGAGTCGGGGCCGGAACCTGAGGATTCCTCTCCAGTGCTGACATGGATCTTGGGGTACTTCTGGAGTCTCCCCAGGGGAGTCAGTCCTCGTCTCGAATGCGAGCATGCACTTGCGCTTTCCTCCAGAGCGGTAGCAGCAGTGTCACGCAGTCCGCCGCGTGGATCAAAGGATCTATGGTTTTCCCTCGAGTCTTTCCCACGAGGCTTTCCCACGAGGCTTTCCCACAGGGCTGTCCCACGTGCACACGTGGTGGGAGTCGATCCTCGGCTTGAACGTCAAGGCAGTGCAGGGAAAACAGGTTCCTCTGGAATGGACTGACACATCTGGGGGACTCTTGGAATGGTGGCACGACCCTGGAGTTCCTCTCGCCTTTCCTGTGGAGAGCGCCTCCTCTTGAGTTGCGACGGGAACGCCGGGAATTCTTTCCCTACGAAACAGGGAAAGGATCCCTCATCTCGAGCTAGGAGGCGGAAACGTGGCTCCCCTGGATGTGTGCGGGACCCCACGTGCTTCCTCTCGAGTGGAGACGGGTATGTCGGGGAACTTCTTGAGTTGCAGCAAGGGTGTGAAGGACCCTTTGGAAGTTCCAGTGGTTACACGTGATTAGCCTCGAGAAGCCTCAGCGGAAATGGGCCTCATCTCGCCTGGAGGGCAAAACCTCCTGGATTTTCTCGAGTTGCGGCAGGTGCTCTCGACTTACGACGGGGACCTCAGGGACCCGCTCTGGTGGCCTCAGGAAAGGCCAGTCCCCATGCGAGTTCCTCGGGGGCCTCTCGGGATTCCTCTCCCGTCGATGCCGGGGCCTAAGACCTTGTGTGGAGTCGGGGCCGGAACCTGAGGATTCCTCTCCAGTGCTGACATGGATCTTGGGGTACTTCTGGAGTCTCCCCAGGGGAGTCAGTCCTCGTCTCGAATGCGGGCATGCACTTGCGCTTTCCTCCAGAGCGGTAGCAGCAGTGTCACGCAGTCCGCCGCGTGGATCAAAGGATCTATGGTTTTCCCTCGAGTCTTTCCCACGAGGCTTTCCCACGAGGCTTTCCCACAGGGCTGTCCCACGTGCACACGTGGTGGGAGTCGATCCTCGGCTTGAACGTCAAGGCAGTGCAGGGAAAACAGGTTCCTCTGGAATGGACTGACACATCTGGGGGACTCTTGGAATGGTGGCACGACCCTGGAGTTCCTCTCGCCTTTCCTGTTGAGAGCGCCTCCTCTTGAGATGCGACGGGAACGCCGGGAATTCTTTCTCTACGAAACAGGGAAAGGATCCCTCATCTCGAGCTAGGAGGCGGAAACGGGGCTCCCCTGGATGTGTGCGGGACCCCACGTGCTTCCTCTCGAGTGGAGACGGGTATGTCGGGGAACTTCATGAGTTGCAGCAAGGGTGTGAAGGACCCTTTGGAAGTTCCAGTGGTTAGACGTGATTAGCCTCGAGAAGCCTCAGCGGAAATGGGCCTCATCTCGCCTGGAGGGCAAAACCTCCTGGATTTTCTCGAGTTGCGGCAGGTGCTCTCGACTTACGACGGGGACCTCAGGGACCCGCTCTGGTGGCCTCAGGAAAGGCCAGTCCCCATGCGAGTTCCTCGGGGGCCTCTCGGGATTCCTCTCCCGTCGTTGCCGGGGCCTAAGACCTTGTGTGGAGTCGAGGCCGGAACCTGTGGATTCCTCTCCAGTGCTGACATGGATCTTGGGGTACTTCTGGAGTCTCCCCAGGGGAGTCAGTCCTCGTCTCGAATGCGGGCATGCACTTGCGCTTTCCTCCAGAGCGGTAGCAGCAGTGTCACGCAGTCCGCCGCGTGGATCAAAGGATCTATGGTTTTCCCTCGAGTCTTTCCCACGAGGCTTTCCCACGAGGCTTTCCCACAGGGCTGTCCCACGTGCACACGTGGTGGGAGTCGATCCTCGGCTTGAACGTCAAGGCAGTGCAGGGAAAACAGGTTCCTCTGGAATGGACTGACACATCTGGGGGACTCTTGGAATGGTGGCACGACCCTGGAGTTCCTCTCGCCTTTCCTGTGGAGAGCGCCTCCTCTTGAGATGCGACGGGAACGCCGGGAATTCTTTACCTACGAAACAGGGAAAGGATCCCTCATCTCGAGCTAGGAGGCGGAAACGGGGCTCCCCTGGATGTGTGCGGGACCCCACGTGCTTCCTCTCGATTGGAGACGGGTATGTCAGGGAACATCTTGAATTGCAGCAAGGGTGTGAAGGACCCTTTGGAAGTTCCAGTGGTTAGACGTGATTAGCCTCGAGAAGCCTCAGCGGAAATGGGCCTCATCTCGCCTGGAGGGCAAAACCTCTTGGATTTTCTCGAGTTGCGGCAGGTGCTCTCGACTTACGACGGGGACCTCAGGGACCCGCTCTGGTGGCCTCAGGAAAGGCCAGTCCCCATGCGAGTTCCTCGGGAGCCTCTCGGGATTCCTCTCCCATCGATGCCGGGACCTAAGACCTTGTGTGGAGTCGGGGCCGGAACCTGAGGATTCCTCTCCAGTGCTGACATGGATCTTGGGGTACTTCTGGAGTCTCCCCAGGGAGTCAGTCCTCGTCTCGAATGCGGGCATGCACTTGCGCTTTCCTCCAGAGCGGTAGCAGCAGTGTCACGCAGTCCGCCGCGTGGATCAAAGGATCTATGGTTTTCCCTCGAGTCTTTCCCACGAGGCTTTCCCACGAGGCTTTCCCACAGGGCTGTCCCACGTGCACACGTGGTGGGAGTCGATCCTCGGCTTGAACGTCAAGGCAGTGCAGGGAAAACAGGTTCCTCTGGAATGGACTGACACATCTGGGGGTCTCTTGGAATGGTGGCACGACCCTGGAGTTCCTCTCGCCTTTCCTGTGGAGAGCGCCTCCTCTTGAGTTGCGACGGGAACGCCGGGAATTCTTTCCCTACGAAACAGGGAAAGGATCCCTCATCTCGAGCTAGGAGCCGGAAACGTGGCTCCCCTGGATGTGTGCGGGACCCCACGTGCTTCCTCTCGAGTGGAGACGGGTATGTCGGGGAACTTCTTGAGTTGCAGCAAGGGTGTGAAGGACCCTTTGGAAGTTCCAGTGGTTACACGTGATTAGCCTCGAGAAGCCTCAGCGGAAATGGGCCTCATCTCGCCTGGAGGGCAAAACCTCCTGAATTTTCTCGAGTTGCGGCAGGTGCTCTCGACTTACGACGGGGACCTCAGGGACCCGCTCTGGTGGCCTCAGGAAAGGCCAGTCCCCATGCGAGTTCCTCGGGGGCCTCTCGGGATTCCTCTCCCGTCGATGCCGGGGCCTAAGACCTTGTGTGTAGTCGGGGCCGGAACCTGAGGATTCCTCTCCAGTGCTGACATGGATCTTGGGGTACTTCTGGAGTCTCCCCAGGGGAGTCAGTCCTCGTCTCGAATGCGGGCATGCACTTGCGCTTTCCTCCAGAGCGGTAGCAGCAGTGTCACGCAGTCCGCCGCGTGGATCAAAGGATCTATGGTTTTCCCTCGAGTCTTTCCCACGAGGCTTTCCCACGAGGCTTTCCCACAGGGCTGTCCCACGTGCACACGTGGTGGGAGTCGATCCTCGGCTTGAACGTCAAGGCAGTGCAGGGAAAACAGGTTCCTCTGGAATGGACTGACCCATCTGGGCGTCTCTTGGAGTGGTGGCACGACCCTGGAGTTCCTCTTGCCTCTCCTGTGGAGAGCGCCTCCTCTTGAGATGCGACGGGAACGCCGGGAATTCTTTCCCTAAGAAACAGGGAAAGGATCCCTCATCTCGAGCTAGGAGGCGGAAACGGGGCTCCCCTGGATGTGTGCGGGACCCCACGTGCTTCCTCTCGAGTGGAGACGGGTATGTCGGGGAACTTCTTGAGTTGCAGCAAGGGTGTGAAGGACCCTTTGGAAGTTCCAGTGGTTAGATGTGATTAGCCTCGAGAAGCCTCAGCGGAAATGGGCCTCATCTCGCCTGGAGGGCAAAACCTCCTGGATTTTCTCGAGTTGCGGCAGGTGCTCTCGACTTACGACGGGGACCTCAGGGACCCGCTCTGGTGGCCTCAGGAAAGGCCAGTCCCCATGCGAGTTCCTCGGGGGCCTCTCGGGATTCCTCTCCCGTCGTTGCCGGGGCCTAAGACCTTGTGTGGAGTCGGGGCCGGAACTTGAGGATTCCTCTCCAGTGCTTACATGGATCTTGGGGTACTTCTGGAGTCTCCCCAGGGGAGTCAGTCCTCGTCTCGAATGCGGGCATGCACTTGCGCTTTCCTCCAGAGCGGTAGCAGCAGTGTCACGCAGTCCGCCGCGTGGATCAAAGGATCTATGGTTTTCCCTCGAGTCTTTCCCACGAGGCTTTCCCACGAGGCTTTCCCACAGGGCTGTCCCACGTGCACACGTGGTGGTAGTCGATCCTCGGCTTGAACGTCAAGGCAGTGCAGGGAAAACAGGTTCCTCTGGAATGGACTGACACATCTGGGGGACTCTTGGAATGGTGGCACGACCCTGGAGTTCCTCTCGCCTTTCCTGTGGAGAGCGCCTCCTCTTGAGATGCGACGGGAACGCCGGGAATTCTTTCCTACGAAACAGGGAAAGGATCCCTCATCTCGAGCTAGGAGGCGGAAACGGGGCTCCCCTGGATGTGTGCGGGACCCCACGTGCTTCCTCTCGAGTGGAGACGGGTATGTCGGGGAACTTCTTGAGTTGCAACAAGGGTGTGAAGGACCCTTTGGAAGTTCCAGTGGTTAGACGTGATTAGCCTCGAGAAGCCTCAGCGGAAATGGGCCTCATCTCGCCTGGAGGGCAAAACCTCCTGGATTTTCTCGAGTTGCGGCAGGTGCTCTCGACTTACGACGGGGACCTCAGGGACCCGCTCTGGTGGCCTCAAGAAAAGCCAGTCCCCATGCGAGTTCCTCGGGGGCCTCTCGGGATTCCTCTCCCGTCGATGCCGGGGCCTAAGACCTTGTGTGGAGTCGGGGCCGGAACCTGAGGATTCCTCTCCAGTGCTGACATGGATCTTGGGGTACTTCTGGAGTCTCCCCAGGGGAGTCAGTCCTCGTCTCGAATGCGGGCATGCACTTGCGCTTTCCTCCAGAGCGGTAGCAGCAGTGTCACGCAGTCCGCCGCGTGGATCAAAGGATCTATGGTTTTCCCTCGAGTCTTCCCACGAGGCTTTCCACGAGGCTTTCCCACAGGGCTGTCCCACGTGCACAGGTGGTGGGAGTGGATCCTCGGCTTGAACGTCAAGGCAGTGCAGGGAAAACAGGTTCCTCTGGAATGGACTGACCCATCTGGGCGTCTCTTGGAATGGTGGCACGACCCTGGAGTTCCTCTCGCCTCTCCTGTGGAGAGTGCCTCCTCTTGAGATGCGACGGGAACGCCGGTAATTCTTTCCCTAAGAAACAGGGAAAGGATCCCTCATCTCGAGCTAGGAGGCGGAAACGGGGCTCCCTTGGATGTGTGCGGGACCCCACGTGCTTCCTCTCGAGTGGAGACGGGTATGTAGGGGAACTTCTTGAGTTGCAGCAAGGGTGTGAAGGACCCTTTGGAAGTTCCAGTGGTTAGATGTGATTAGCCTCGAGAAGCCTCAGCGGAAATGGGCCTCATCTCGCCTGGAGGGCAAAACCTCCTGGATTTTCTCGAGTTGCGGCATGTGCTCTCGACTTAGGACGGGGACCTCAGTGACCCGCTCTGGTGACCTCAGGAAAGGCCAGTCCCCATGCGAGTTCCTCGGGGGCCTCTCGGGATTCCTCTCCCATTGATGCCGGGGCCTAAGACCTTTTGTGGAGTCGGGGCCGGAACCTGAGGATTCCTCTCCAGTGCTGACATGGATCATGGGGTACTTCTGGAGTCTCCCCAGGGGAGTCAGTCCTCGTTTCGAATGCGGGCATGTACTTGCGCTTTCCTCCAGAGCGGTAGCAGCAGTGTCACGCAGTCCGCCGCGTGGATCAAAGGATCTATGGTTTTCCTTCGAGTCTTTCCCACGAGGCTTTCCCACGAGGCTTTCCCAAAGGGCTGTCCCACGTGCACACGTGGTGGGAGTGGATCCTCGGCTTGAACGTCAAGGCAGTGCAGGGAAAACAGGTTCCTCTGGAATGGACTGACACATCTGGGGGACTCTTGGAATGGTGGCACGACCCTGGAGTTCCTCTCGCCTTTCCTGTGGAGAGCGCCTCCTCTTGAGATGCGACGGGAACCCCGGGAATTCTTTCCCTACGAAACAGGGAAAGGATCCCTCATCTCGAGCTAGGAGGCGGAAACGGGGCTCCCCTGGATGTGTGCGGGACCCCACGTGCTTCCTCTCGAGTGGAAATGGGTATGTCGGGGAACTTCTTGAGTGCAGCAAGGGTGTGAAGGACCCTTTGGAAGTTCCAGTGGTTAGATGTGATTGGCCTCGAGAAGCCTCAGCGGATATGGGCCTCATCTCGCCTGGAGGGCAAAACCTCCTGGATTTTCTCGAGTTACGGCAGGTGCTCTCGACTTACGACCGGGACCTCAGGGACCCGCTCTGGTGGCCTCAGGAAAGGCCAGTCCCCATGCGAGTTCCTCGGGGGCCTCTCGGCATTCCTCTCCCGTCGATGCCGGGGCCTAAGACCTTGTGTGGAGTCGGGGCCGGAACCTGAGGATTCCTCTCCAGTGCTGACATGGATCTTGGGGTACTTCTGGAGTCTCCCCAGGGGAGTCAGTCCTCGTATCGAATGCGGGCATGCACTTGCGCTTTCCTCCAGAGCGGTAGCAGCAGTGTCACGCAGTCCGCCGCGTGGATCAAAGGATCTATGGTTTTCCCTCGAGTCTTTCCCACGAGGCTTTCCCACGAGGCTTTCCCACAGGGCTGTCCCACGTGCACACGTGGTGGGAGTCGATCCTCGGCTTGAACGTCAAGGCAGTGCAGGGAAAACAGGTTCCTCTGGAATGGACTGACACATCTGGGCGTCTCTTGGAATGGTGGCACGACCCTGGAGTTCCTCTCGCCTTTCCTGTGGAGAGCGCCTCCTCTTGAGATGCGACGGGAACGCCGGGAATTCTTTCCCTACGAAACAGGGAAAGGATCCCTCATCTCGAGCTAGGAGGCGGAAACGGGGCTCCCCTGGATGTGTGCGGGACCCCACGTGCTTCCTCTCGAGTGGAGACGGGTATGTCGGGGAACTTCTTGAGTTGCAGCAAGGGTGTGAAGGACCCTTTGGAAGTTCCAGTGGTTAGACGTGATTAGCCTCGAGAAGCCTCAGCGGAAATGGGCCTCATCTCGCCTGGAGGGCAAAACCTCCTGGATTTTCTCGAGTTGCGGCAGGTGCTCTCGACTTACGACGGGGACCTCAGGGACCCGCTCTGGTGGCCTCAGGAAAGGCCAGTCCCCATGCGAGTTCCTCGGGGGCCTCTCGGGATTCCTCTCCCGTCGATGCCGGGGCCTAAGACCTTGTGTGGAGTCGGGGCCGGAACCTAAGGATTCCTCTCCAGTGCTGACATGGATCTTGGGGTACTTCTGGAGTCTCCCCAGGGGAGTCAGTCCTCGTCTCGAATGCGGGCATGCACTTGCGCTTTCCTCCAGAGCGGTAGCAGCAGTGTCACGCAGTCCGCCGCGTGGATCAAAGGATCTATGGTTTTCCCTCGAGTCTTTCCCACGAGGCTTTCCCACGAGGCTTTCCCACAGGGCTGTCCCACGTGCACAGGTGGTGGGAGTCGATCCTCGGCTTGAACGTCAAGGCAGTGCAGGGAAAACAGGTTCCTCTGGAATGGACTGACCCATCTGGGCGTCTCTTGGAGTGGTGGCACGACCCTGGAGTTCCTCTCGCCTCTCCTGTGGAGAGCGCCTCCTCTTGAGATGCGACGGGAACGCCGGGAATTCTTTCCCTAAGAAACAGGGAAAGGATCCCTCATCTCGAGCTAGGAGGCGGAAACGGGGCTCCCCTGGATGTGTGCGGGACCCCACGTGCTTCCTCTCGAGTGGAGACGGGTATGTCGGGGAACTTCTTGAGTTGCAGCAAGGGTGTGAAGGACCCTTTGGAAGTTCCAGTGGTTAGATGTGATTAGCCTCGAGAAGCCTCAGCGGAAATGGGCCTCATCTCGCCTGGAGGGCAAAACCTCCTGGATTTTCTCGAGTTGCGGCAGGTGCTCTCGACTTACGACGGGGACCTCAGGGACCCGCTCTGGTGGCCTCAGGAAAGGCCAGTCCCCATGCGAGTTCCTCGGGGGCCTCTCGGGATTCCTCTCCCGTCGTTGCCGGGGCCTAAGACCTTGTGTGGAGTCGGGGCCGGAACCTGAGGATTCCTCTCCAGTGCTGACATGGATCTTGGGGTACTTCTGGAGTCTCCCCAGGGGAGTCAGTCCTCGTCTCGAATGCGGGCATGCACTTGCGCTTTCCTCCAGAGCGGTAGCAGCAGTGTCACGCAGTCCGCCGCGTGGATCAAAGGATCTATGGTTTTCCCTCGAGTCTTTCCCACGAGGCTTTCCCACGAGGCTTTCCCACAGGGCTGTTCCACGTGCACACGTGGTGGGAGTGGATCCTCGGCTTGAACGTCAAGGCAGTGCAGGGAGAACAGGTTCCTCTGGAATGGACTGACACATCTGGGGGACTCTTGGAATGGTGGTACGACCCTGGAGTTCCTCTCGCCTTTCCTGTGGAGAGCGCCTCCTCTTGAGATGCGACGGGAACGCCGGGAATTCTTTCCCTACGAAACAGGGAAAGGATCCCTCATCTCGAGCTAGGAGGCGGAAACGGGGCTCCCCTGGATGTGTGCGGGACCCCACGTGCTTCCTCTCGAGTGGAGACGGGTATGTCGGGGAATTCTTGAGTTGCAGCAAGGGTGTGAAGGACCCTTTGGAAGTTCCAGTGGTTAGACGTGATTCGCCGCGAGAAGCCTCAGCGGAAATGGGCCTCATCTCGCCTGGAGGGCAAAACCTGCTGGATTTTCTCGAGTTGCGGCAGGTGCTCCCGACTTACGACGGGGACCTCAGGGACCCGCTCTGGTGGCCTCAGGAAAGGCCAGTCCCCATGCGAATTCCTCGGGGGCCTCTCGGGATTACTCTCCCGTCGATGCCGGGGCCTAAGACCTTGTGTGGAGTCGGGGCCGGAACCTGAGGATTCCTCTCCAGTGCTGACATGGATCTTGGGGTACTTCTGGAGTCTCCCCAGGGGAGTCAGTCCTCGTCTCGAATGCGGGCATGCACTTGCGCTTTCCTCCAGAGCGGTAGCAGCAGTGTCACGCAGTCCGCCGCGTGGATCAAAGGATCTATGGTTTTCCCTCGAGTCTTTCCCACGAGGCTTTCCCACGAGGCTTTCCCACAGGGCTGTCCCACGTGCACACGTGGTGGGAGTCGATCCTCGGCTTGAACGTCAAGGCAGTGCAGGGAAAACAGGTTCCTCTGGAATGGACTGACACATCTGGGGGACTCTTGGAATGGTGGCACGACCCTGGAGTTCCTCTCGCCTTTCCTGTGGAGAGCGCCTCCTCTTGAGATGCGACGGGAACGCCGGGAATTCTTTACCTACGAAACAGGGAAAGGATCCCTCATCTCGAGCTAGGAGGCGGAAACGGGGCTCCCCTGGATGTGTGCGGGACCCCACGTGCTTCCTCTCGATTGGAGACGGGTATGTCAGGGAACATCTTGAATTGCAGCAAGGGTGTGAAGGACCCTTTGGAAGTTCCAGTGGTTAGACGTGATTAGCCTCGAGAAGCCTCAGCGGAAATGGGCCTCATCTCGCCTGGAGGGCAAAACCTCTTGGATTTTCTCGAGTTGCGGCAGGTGCTCTCGACTTACGACGGGGACCTCAGGGACCCGCTCTGGTGGCCTCAGGAAAGGCCAGTCCCCATGCGAGTTCCTCGGGAGCCTCTCGGGATTCCTCTCCCATCGATGCCGGGACCTAAGACCTTGTGTGGAGTCGGGGCCGGAACCTGAGGATTCCTCTCCAGTGCTGACATGGATCTTGGGGTACTTCTGGAGTCTCCCCAGGGAGTCAGTCCTCGTCTCGAATGCGGGCATGCACTTGCGCTTTCCTCCAGAGCGGTAGCAGCAGTGTCACGCAGTCCGCCGCGTGGATCAAAGGATCTATGGTTTTCCCTCGAGTCTTTCCCACGAGGCTTTCCCACGAGGCTTTCCCACAGGGCTGTCCCACGTGCACACGTGGTGGGAGTCGATCCTCGGCTTGAACGTCAAGGCAGTGCAGGGAAAACAGGTTCCTCTGGAATGGACTGACACATCTGGGGGTCTCTTGGAATGGTGGCACGACCCTGGAGTTCCTCTCGCCTTTCCTGTGGAGAGCGCCTCCTCTTGAGTTGCGACGGGAACGCCGGGAATTCTTTCCCTACGAAACAGGGAAAGGATCCCTCATCTCGAGCTAGGAGCCGGAAACGTGGCTCCCCTGGATGTGTGCGGGACCCCACGTGCTTCCTCTCGAGTGGAGACGGGTATGTCGGGGAACTTCTTGAGTTGCAGCAAGGGTGTGAAGGACCCTTTGGAAGTTCCAGTGGTTACACGTGATTAGCCTCGAGAAGCCTCAGCGGAAATGGGCCTCATCTCGCCTGGAGGGCAAAACCTCCTGAATTTTCTCGAGTTGCGGCAGGTGCTCTCGACTTACGACGGGGACCTCAGGGACCCGCTCTGGTGGCCTCAGGAAAGGCCAGTCCCCATGCGAGTTCCTCGGGGGCCTCTCGGGATTCCTCTCCCGTCGATGCCGGGGCCTAAGACCTTGTGTGTAGTCGGGGCCGGAACCTGAGGATTCCTCTCCAGTGCTGACATGGATCTTGGGGTACTTCTGGAGTCTCCCCAGGGGAGTCAGTCCTCGTCTCGAATGCGGGCATGCACTTGCGCTTTCCTCCAGAGCGGTAGCAGCAGTGTCACGCAGTCCGCCGCGTGGATCAAAGGATCTATGGTTTTCCCTCGAGTCTTTCCCACGAGGCTTTCCCACGAGGCTTTCCCACAGGGCTGTCCCACGTGCACACGTGGTGGGAGTCGATCCTCGGCTTGAACGTCAAGGCAGTGCAGGGAAAACAGGTTCCTCTGGAATGGACTGACCCATCTGGGCGTCTCTTGGAGTGGTGGCACGACCCTGGAGTTCCTCTTGCCTCTCCTGTGGAGAGCGCCTCCTCTTGAGATGCGACGGGAACGCCGGGAATTCTTTCCCTAAGAAACAGGGAAAGGATCCCTCATCTCGAGCTAGGAGGCGGAAACGGGGCTCCCCTGGATGTGTGCGGGACCCCACGTGCTTCCTCTCGAGTGGAGACGGGTATGTCGGGGAACTTCTTGAGTTGCAGCAAGGGTGTGAAGGACCCTTTGGAAGTTCCAGTGGTTAGATGTGATTAGCCTCGAGAAGCCTCAGCGGAAATGGGCCTCATCTCGCCTGGAGGGCAAAACCTCCTGGATTTTCTCGAGTTGCGGCAGGTGCTCTCGACTTACGACGGGGACCTCAGGGACCCGCTCTGGTGGCCTCAGGAAAGGCCAGTCCCCATGCGAGTTCCTCGGGGGCCTCTCGGGATTCCTCTCCCGTCGTTGCCGGGGCCTAAGACCTTGTGTGGAGTCGGGGCCGGAACTTGAGGATTCCTCTCCAGTGCTTACATGGATCTTGGGGTACTTCTGGAGTCTCCCCAGGGGAGTCAGTCCTCGTCTCGAATGCGGGCATGCACTTGCGCTTTCCTCCAGAGCGGTAGCAGCAGTGTCACGCAGTCCGCCGCGTGGATCAAAGGATCTATGGTTTTCCCTCGAGTCTTTCCCACGAGGCTTTCCCACGAGGCTTTCCCACAGGGCTGTCCCACGTGCACACGTGGTGGTAGTCGATCCTCGGCTTGAACGTCAAGGCAGTGCAGGGAAAACAGGTTCCTCTGGAATGGACTGACACATCTGGGGGACTCTTGGAATGGTGGCACGACCCTGGAGTTCCTCTCGCCTTTCCTGTGGAGAGCGCCTCCTCTTGAGATGCGACGGGAACGCCGGGAATTCTTTCCTACGAAACAGGGAAAGGATCCCTCATCTCGAGCTAGGAGGCGGAAACGGGGCTCCCCTGGATGTGTGCGGGACCCCACGTGCTTCCTCTCGAGTGGAGACGGGTATGTCGGGGAACTTCTTGAGTTGCAACAAGGGTGTGAAGGACCCTTTGGAAGTTCCAGTGGTTAGACGTGATTAGCCTCGAGAAGCCTCAGCGGAAATGGGCCTCATCTCGCCTGGAGGGCAAAACCTCCTGGATTTTCTCGAGTTGCGGCAGGTGCTCTCGACTTACGACGGGGACCTCAGGGACCCGCTCTGGTGGCCTCAAGAAAAGCCAGTCCCCATGCGAGTTCCTCGGGGGCCTCTCGGGATTCCTCTCCCGTCGATGCCGGGGCCTAAGACCTTGTGTGGAGTCGGGGCCGGAACCTGAGGATTCCTCTCCAGTGCTGACATGGATCTTGGGGTACTTCTGGAGTCTCCCCAGGGGAGTCAGTCCTCGTCTCGAATGCGGGCATGCACTTGCGCTTTCCTCCAGAGCGGTAGCAGCAGTGTCACGCAGTCCGCCGCGTGGATCAAAGGATCTATGGTTTTCCCTCGAGTCTTCCCACGAGGCTTTCCACGAGGCTTTCCCACAGGGCTGTCCCACGTGCACAGGTGGTGGGAGTGGATCCTCGGCTTGAACGTCAAGGCAGTGCAGGGAAAACAGGTTCCTCTGGAATGGACTGACCCATCTGGGCGTCTCTTGGAATGGTGGCACGACCCTGGAGTTCCTCTCGCCTCTCCTGTGGAGAGTGCCTCCTCTTGAGATGCGACGGGAACGCCGGTAATTCTTTCCCTAAGAAACAGGGAAAGGATCCCTCATCTCGAGCTAGGAGGCGGAAACGGGGCTCCCTTGGATGTGTGCGGGACCCCACGTGCTTCCTCTCGAGTGGAGACGGGTATGTAGGGGAACTTCTTGAGTTGCAGCAAGGGTGTGAAGGACCCTTTGGAAGTTCCAGTGGTTAGATGTGATTAGCCTCGAGAAGCCTCAGCGGAAATGGGCCTCATCTCGCCTGGAGGGCAAAACCTCCTGGATTTTCTCGAGTTGCGGCATGTGCTCTCGACTTACGACGGGGACCTCAGTGACCCGCTCTGGTGACCTCAGGAAAGGCCAGTCCCCATGCGAGTTCCTCGGGGGCCTCTCGGGATTCCTCTCCCATTGATGCCGGGGCCTAAGACCTTTTGTGGAGTCGGGGCCGGAACCTGAGGATTCCTCTCCAGTGCTGACATGGATCATGGGGTACTTCTGGAGTCTCCCCAGGGGAGTCAGTCCTCGTTTCGAATGCGGGCATGTACTTGCGCTTTCCTCCAGAGCGGTAGCAGCAGTGTCACGCAGTCCGCCGCGTGGATCAAAGGATCTATGGTTTTCCCTCGAGTCTTTCCCACGAGGCTTTCCCACGAGGCTTTCCCAAAGGGCTGTCCCACGTGCACACGTGGTGGGAGTGGATCCTCGGCTTGAACGTCAAGGCAGTGCAGGGAAAACAGGTTCCTCTGGAATGGACTGACACATCTGGGGGACTCTTGGAATGGTGGCACGACCCTGGAGTTCCTCTCGCCTTTCCTGTGGAGAGCGCCTCCTCTTGAGATGCGACGGGAACCCCGGGAATTCTTTCCCTACGAAACAGGGAAAGGATCCCTCATCTCGAGCTAGGAGGCGGAAACGGGGCTCCCCTGGATGTGTGCGGGACCCCACGTGCTTCCTCTCGAGTGGAAATGGGTATGTCGGGGAACTTCTTGAGTGCAGCAAGGGTGTGAAGGACCCTTTGGAAGTTCCAGTGGTTAGATGTGATTGGCCTCGAGAAGCCTCAGCGGATATGGGCCTCATCTCGCCTGGAGGGCAAAACCTCCTGGATTTTCTCGAGTTACGGCAGGTGCTCTCGACTTACGACCGGGACCTCAGGGACCCGCTCTGGTGGCCTCAGGAAAGGCCAGTCCCCATGCGAGTTCCTCGGGGGCCTCTCGGCATTCCTCTCCCGTCGATGCCGGGGCCTAAGACCTTGTGTGGAGTCGGGGCCGGAACCTGAGGATTCCTCTCCAGTGCTGACATGGATCTTGGGGTACTTCTGGAGTCTCCCCAGGGGAGTCAGTCCTCGTATCGAATGCGGGCATGCACTTGCGCTTTCCTCCAGAGCGGTAGCAGCAGTGTCACGCAGTCCGCCGCGTGGATCAAAGGATCTATGGTTTTCCCTCGAGTCTTTCCCACGAGGCTTTCCCACGAGGCTTTCCCACAGGGCTGTCCCACGTGCACACGTGGTGGGAGTCGATCCTCGGCTTGAACGTCAAGGCAGTGCAGGGAAAACAGGTTCCTCTGGAATGGACTGACACATCTGGGCGTCTCTTGGAATGGTGGCACGACCCTGGAGTTCCTCTCGCCTTTCCTGTGGAGAGCGCCTCCTCTTGAGATGCGACGGGAACGCCGGGAATTCTTTCCCTACGAAACAGGGAAAGGATCCCTCATCTCGAGCTAGGAGGCGGAAACGGGGCTCCCCTGGATGTGTGCGGGACCCCACGTGCTTCCTCTCGAGTGGAGACGGGTATGTCGGGGAACTTCTTGAGTTGCAGCAAGGGTGTGAAGGACCCTTTGGAAGTTCCAGTGGTTAGACGTGATTAGCCTCGAGAAGCCTCAGCGGAAATGGGCCTCATCTCGCCTGGAGGGCAAAACCTCCTGGATTTTCTCGAGTTGCGGCAGGTGCTCTCGACTTACGACGGGGACCTCAGGGACCCGCTCTGGTGGCCTCAGGAAAGGCCAGTCCCCATGCGAGTTCCTCGGGGGCCTCTCGGGATTCCTCTCCCGTCGATGCCGGGGCCTAAGACCTTGTGTGGAGTCGGGGCCGGAACCTAAGGATTCCTCTCCAGTGCTGACATGGATCTTGGGGTACTTCTGGAGTCTCCCCAGGGGAGTCAGTCCTCGTCTCGAATGCGGGCATGCACTTGCGCTTTCCTCCAGAGCGGTAGCAGCAGTGTCACGCAGTCCGCCGCGTGGATCAAAGGATCTATGGTTTTCCCTCGAGTCTTTCCCACGAGGCTTTCCCACGAGGCTTTCCCACAGGGCTGTCCCACGTGCACAGGTGGTGGGAGTCGATCCTCGGCTTGAACGTCAAGGCAGTGCAGGGAAAACAGGTTCCTCTGGAATGGACTGACCCATCTGGGCGTCTCTTGGAGTGGTGGCACGACCCTGGAGTTCCTCTCGCCTCTCCTGTGGAGAGCGCCTCCTCTTGAGATGCGACGGGAACGCCGGGAATTCTTTCCCTAAGAAACAGGGAAAGGATCCCTCATCTCGAGCTAGGAGGCGGAAACGGGGCTCCCCTGGATGTGTGCGGGACCCCATGTGCTTCCTCTCGAGTGGAGACGGGTATGTCGGGGAACTTCTTGAGTTGCAGCAAGGGTGTGAAGGACCCTTTGGAAGTTCCAGTGGTTAGATGTGATTAGCTTCGAGAAGCCTCAGCGGAAATGGGCCTCATCTCGCCTGGAGGGCAAAACCTCCTGGATTTTCTCGAGTTGCGGCAGGTGCTCTCGACTTACGACGGGGACCTCAGGGACCCGCTCTGGTGGCCTCAGGAAAGGCCAGTCCCCATGCGAGTTCCTCGGGGGCCTCTCGGGATTCCTCTCCCGTCGTTGCCGGGGCCTAAGACCTTGTGTGGAGTCGGGGCCGGAACCTGAGGATTCCTCTCCAGTGCTGACATGGATCTTGGGGTACTTCTGGAGTCTCCCCAGGGGAGTCAGTCCTCGTCTCGAATGCGGGCATGCACTTGCGCTTTCCTCCAGAGCGGTAGCAGCAGTGTCACGCAGTCCGCCGCGTGGATCAAAGGATCTATGGTTTTCCCTCGAGTCTTTCCCACGAGGCTTTCCCACGAGGCTTTCCCACAGGGCTGTTCCACGTGCACACGTGGTGGGAGTGGATCCTCGGCTTGAACGTCAAGGCAGTGCAGGGAGAACAGGTTCCTCTGGAATGGACTGACACATCTGGGGGACTCTTGGAATGGTGGTACGACCCTGGAGTTCCTCTCGCCTTTCCTGTGGAGAGCGCCTCCTCTTGAGATGCGACGGGAACGCCGGGAATTCTTTCCCTACGAAACAGGGAAAGGATCCCTCATCTCGAGCTAGGAGGCGGAAACGGGGCTCCCCTGGATGTGTGCGGGACCCCACGTGCTTCCTCTCGAGTGGAGACGGGTATGTCGGGGAATTCTTGAGTTGCAGCAAGGGTGTGAAGGACCCTTTGGAAGTTCCAGTGGTTAGACGTGATTCGCCGCGAGAAGCCTCAGCGGAAATGGGCCTCATCTCGCCTGGAGGGCAAAACCTGCTGGATTTTCTCGAGTTGCGGCAGGTGCTCCCGACTTACGACGGGGACCTCAGGGACCCGCTCTGGTGGCCTCAGGAAAGGCCAGTCCCCATGCGAATTCCTCGGGGGCCTCTCGGGATTACTCTCCCGTCGATGCCGGGGCCTAAGACCTTGTGTGGAGTCGGGGCCGGAACCTGAGGATTCCTCTCCAGTGCTGACATGGATCTTGGGGTACTTCTGGAGTCTCCCCAGGGGAGTCAGTCCTCGTCTCAAATGCGGGCATGCACTTGCGCTTTCCTCTAGAGCGGTAGCAGCAGTGTCACGCAGTCCGCCGCGTGGATCAAAAGATCTATGGTTTTCCCTCGAGTCTTTCCCACGAGGCTTTCCCACGAGGCTTTCCCACAGGGCTGTCCCACGTGCACAGGTGGTGGGAGTCGATCCTCGGCTTGAACGTCAAGGCAGTGCAGGGAAAACAGGTTCCTCTGGAATGGACTGACACATCTGGGGGACTCTTGGAATGGTGGCACGACCCTGGAGTTCCTCTCGCCTTTCCTGTGGAGAGCGCCTCTTCTTGAGATGCGACGGGAACGCCGGGAATTCTTTCCCTACGAAACAGGGAAAGGATCCCTCATCTCGAGCTAGGAGGCGGACGGGGCTCCCCTGGATGTGTGCGGGACACCACGTGCTTCCTATCGAGTGGAGACGGGTATGTCGGGGAACTTCTTGAGTAGCAGCAAGGGTGTGAAGGACCCTTTGGAAGTTCCAGTGTTTAGATGTGATTGGCATCGAGAAGCCTCAGCGGAAATGGGCCTCATCTCGCCTGGAGGGCAAAACCTCCTGGATTTTCTCGAGTTACGGCAGGTGTTCTCGACTTACGACGGGGACCTCAGGGACCCGCTCTGGTGGCCTCAGGAAAGGCCAGTCCCCATGCGAGTTCCTCGGGGGCCTCTCGGGATTCCTCTCCCGTCGATGCCGGGGCCTAAGACCTTGTGTGGAGTCGGGGCCGGAACCTGAGGATTCCTCTCCAGTGCTGACATGGATCTTGGGGTACTTCTGGAGTCTCCCCAGGGGAGTCAGTCCTCGTCTCGAATGCGGGCATGCACTTGCGCTTTCCTCCAGAGCGGTAGCAGCAGTGTCACGCGGTCCGCCGCGTGGATCAAAGGATCTATGGTTTTCCCTCGAGTCTTTCCCACGAGGCTTTCCCACGAGGCTTTCCCACAGGGCTGTCCCACGTGCACACGTGGTGGGAGTCGATCCTCGGCTTGAACGTCAAGGCAGTGCAGGGAAAACAGGTTCCTCTGGAATGGACTGACACATCTGGGGGTCTCTTGGAATGGTGGCACGACCCTGGAGTTCCTCTCGCCTTTCCTGTGGAGAGCGCCTCCTCTTGAGTTGCGACGGGAAGGCCGGGAATTCTTTCCCTACGAAACAGGGAAAGGATCCCTCATCTCGAGCTAGGAGGCGGAAACGTGGCTCCCCTGGATGTGTGCGGGACCCCACGTGCTTCCTCTAGAGTGGAGACGGGTATGTCGGGGAACTTCTTGAGTTGCAGCAAGGGTGTGAAGGACCCTTTGGAAGTTCCAGTGGTTACACGTGATTAGCCTCGAGAAGCCTCAGCGGAAATGGGCCTCATCTCGCCTGGAGGGCAAAACCTCCTGGATTTTCTCGAGTTGCGGCAGGTGCTCTCGACTTACGACGGGGACCTCAGTGACCCGCTCTGGTGGCCTCAGGAAAGGCCAGTCCCCATGCGAGTTCCTCGGGGGCCTCTGGGGATTCCTCTCCCGTCGATGCCGGGGCCTAAGACCTTGTGTGGAGTCGGGGCCGGAACCTGAGGATTCCTCTCCAGTGCTGACATGGATCTTGGGGTACTTCTGGAGTCTCCCCAGGGGAGTCAGTCCTCGTCTCGAATGCGGGCATGCACTTGCGCTTTCCTCCAGAGCGGTAGCAGCAGTGTCACGCAGTCCGCCGCGTGGATCAAAGGATCTATGGTTTTCCCTCGAGTCTTTCCCACGAGGCTTTCCCACGAGGCTTTCCCACAGGGCTGTCCCACGTGCACACGTGGTGGGAGTCGATCCTCGGCTTGAACGTCAAGGCAGTGCAGGGAAAACAGGTTCCTCTGGAATGGACTGACACATCTGGGGGACTCTTGGAATGGTGGCACGACCCTGGAGTTCCTCTCGCCTTTCCTGTGGAGAGCGCCTCCTCTTGAGATGCGACGGGAACGCCGGGAATTCTTTCCCTACGAAACAGGGAAAGGATCCCTCATCTCGAGCTAGGAGGCGGAAACGGGGCTCCCCTGGATGTGTGCGGGACCCCACGTGCTTCCTCTCGAGTGGAGACGGGTATGTCGGGGAACTTCTTGAGTTGCAGCAAGGGTGTGAAGGACCCTTTGGAAGTTCCAGTGGTTAGACGTGATTAGCCTCGAGAAGCCTCAGCGGAAATGGGCCTCATCTCGCCTGGAGGGCAAAACCTCCTGGATTTTCTCGAGTTGCGGCAGGTGCTCTCGACTTACGACGGGGACCTCAGGGACCCGCTCTGGTGGCCTCAGGAAAGGCCAGTCCCCATGCGAGTTTCTCGGGGGCCTCTCGGGATTCCTCTCCCGTCGTTGCCGGGGCCTAAGACCTTGTGTGGAGTCGGGGCCGGAACCTGAGGATTCCTCTCCAGTGCTGACATGGATCTTGATGTACTTCTGGAGTCTCCCCAGGGGAGTCAGTCCTCGTCTCGAATGCGGGCATGCACTTGCGCTTTCCTCCAGAGCGGTAGCAGCAGTGTCACGCAGTCCGCCGCGTGGATCAAAGGATCTATGGTTTTCCCTCGAGTCTTTCCCACGAGGCTTTCCCACGAGGCTTTCCCACAGGGCTGTCCCACGTGCACACGTGGTGGGAGTCGATCCTCGGCTTGAACGTCAAGGCAGTGCAGGGAAAACAGGTTCCTCTGGAATGGACTGACACATCTGGGGGACTCTTGGAATGGTGGCACGACCCTGGAGTTCCTCTCGCCTTTCCTGTGGAGAGCGCCTCCTCTTGAGATGCGACGGGAACGCCGGGAATTCTTTACCTACGAAACAGGGAAAGGATCCCTCATCTCGAGCTAGGAGGCGGAAACGGGGCTCCCCTGGATGTGTGCGGGACCCCACGTGCTTCCTCTCGAGTGGAGACGGGTATGTCAGGGAACATCTTGAATTGCAGCAAGGGTGTGAAGGACCCTTTGGAAGTTCCAGTGGTTAGACGTGATTAGCCTCGAGAAGCCTCAGCGGAAATGGGCCTCATCTCGCCTGGAGGGCAAAACCTCCTGGATTTTCTCGAGTTGCGGCAGGTGCTCTCGACTTACGACGGGGACCTCAGGGACCCGCTCTGGTGGCCTCAGGAAAGGCCAGTCCCCATGCGAGTTCCTCGGGAGCCTCTCGGGATTCCTCTCCCATCGATGCCGGGGCCTAAGACCTTGTGTGGAGTCGGGGCCGGAACCTGAGGATTCCTCTCCAGTGCTGACATGGATCTTGGGGTACTTCTGGAGTCTCCCCAGGGAGTCAGTCCTCGTCTCGAATGCGGGCATGCACTTGCGCTTTCCTCCAGAGCGGTAGCAGCAGTGTCACGCAGTCCGCCGCGTGGATCAAAGGATCTATGGTTTTCCCTCGAGTCTTTCCCACGAGGCTTTCCCACGAGGCTTTCCCACAGGGCTGTCCCACGTGCACACGTGGTGGGAGTCGATCCTCGGCTTGAACGTCAAGGCAGTGCAGGGAAAACAGGTTCCTCTGGAATGGACTGACACATCTGAGGGTCTCTTGGAATGGTGGCACGACCCTGGAGTTCCTCTCGCCTTTCCTGTGGAGAGCGCCTCCTCTTGAGTTGCGACGGGAACGCCGGGAATTCTTTCCCTACGAAACAGGGAAAGGATCCCTCATCTCGAGCTAGGAGGCGGAAACGTGGCTCCCCTGGATGTGTGCGGGACCCCACGTGCTTCCTCTCGAGTGGAGACGGGTATGTCGGGGAACTTCTTGAGATGCAGCAAGGGTGTGAAGGACCCTTTGGAAGTTCCAGTGGTTACACGTGATTAGCCTCGAGAAGCCTCAGCGGAAATGGGCCTCATCTCGCCTGGAGGGCAAAACCTCCTGGATTTTCTCGAGTTGCGGCAGGTGCTCTCGACTTACGACGGGGACCTCAGGGACCCGCTCTGGTAGCCTCAGGAAAGGCCAGTCCCCATGCGAGTTCCTCGGGGGCCTCTCGGGATTCCTCTCCCGTCGATGCCGGGGCCTAAAACCTTGTGTGGAGTCGGGGCCGGAACCTGAGGATTCCTCTCCAGTGCTGACATGGATCTTGGGGTACTTCTGGAGTCTCCCCAGGGGAGTCAGTCCTCGTCTCGAATGCGGGCATGCACTTGCGCTTTCCTCCAGAGCGGTAGCAGCAGTGTCACGCAGTCCGCCGCGTGGATCAAAGGATCTATGGTTTTCCCTCGAGTCTTTCCCACGAGGCTTTCCCACGAGGCTTTCCCACAGGGCTGTCCCACGTGCACAGGTGGTGGGAGTCGATCCTCGGCTTGAACGTCAAGGCAGTGCAGGGAAAACAGGTTCCTCTGGAATGGACTGACCCATCTGGGCGTCTCTTGGAGTGGTGGCACGACCCTGGAGTTCCTCTCGCCTCTCCTGTGGAGAGCGCCTCCTCTTGAGATGCGACGGGAACGCCGGGAATTCTTTCCCTAAGAAACAGGGAAAGGATCCCTCATCTCGAGCTAGGAGGCGGAAACGGGGCTCCCCTGGATGTGTGCGGGACCCCACGTGCTTCCTCTCGAGTGGAGACGGGTATGTCGGGGAACTTCTTGAGTTGCAGCAAGGGTGTGAAGGACCCTTTGGAAGTTCCAGTGGTTAGATGTGATTAGCCTCGAGAAGCCTCAGCGGAAATGGGCCTCATCTCGCCTGGAGGGCAAAACCTCCTGGATTTTCTCGAGTTGCGGCAGGTGCTCTCGACTTACGACGGGGACCTCAGGGACCCGCTCTGGTGGCCTCAGGAAAGGCCAGTCCCCATGCGAGTTCCTCGGGGGCCTCTCGGGATTCCTCTCCCGTCGTTGCCGGGGCCTAAGACCTTGTGTGGAGTCGGGGCCGGAACCTGAGGATTCCTCTCCAGTGCTGACATGGATCTTGGGGTACTTCTGGAGTCTCCCCAGGGGAGTCAGTCCTCGTCTCGAATGCGGGCATGCACTTGCGCTTTCCTCCAGAGCGGTAGCAGCAGTGTCACGCAGTCCGCCGCGTGGATCAAAGGATCTATGGTTTTCCCTTGAGTCTTTCCCAAGAGGCTTTCCCACGAGGCTTTCCCACAGGGCTGTCCCACGTGCACACGTGGTGGGAGTCGATCCTCGGCTTGAACGTCAAGGCAGTGCAGGGAAAACAGGTTCCTCTGGAATGGACTGACACATCTGGGGGACTCTTGGAATGGTGGCACGACCCTGGAGTTCCTCTCGCCTTTCCTGTGGAGAGCGCCTCCTCTTGAGATGCGACGGGAACGCCGGGAATTCTTTCCCTACGAAACAGGGAAAGGATCCCTCATCTCGAGCTAGGAGGCGGAAACGGGGCTCCCCTGGATGTGTGCGGGACCCCACGTGCTTCCTCTCGAGTGGAGACGGGTATGTAGGGGAACTTCTTGAGTTGCAGCAAGGGTGTGAAGGACCCTTTGGAAGTTCCAGTGGTTAGATGTGATTAGCCTCGAGAAGCCTCAGCGGAAATGGGCCTCATCTCGCCTGGAGGGCAAAACCTCCTGGATTTTCTCGAGTTGCGGCATGTGCTCTCGACTTACGACGGGGACATCAGTGACCCGCTCTGGTGACCTCAGGAAAGGCCAGTCCCCATGCGAGGTCCTCGGGGGCCTCTCGGGATTCCTCTCCCATTGATGCCGGGGCCTAAGACCTTGTGTGGAGTCGGGGCCGGAACCTGAGTATTCCTCTCCAGTGCTGACATGGATCATGGGGTACTTCTGGAGTCTCCCCAGGGGAGTCAGTCCTCGTCTCGAATGCGGGCATGCACTTGCGCTTTCCTCCAGAGCGGTAGCAGCAGTGTCACGCAGTCCGCCGCGTGGATCAAAGGATCTATGGTTTTCCCTGGAGTCTTTCCCACGAGGCTTTCCCACGAGGCTTTCCCACAGGGCTGTCCCACGTGCACACGTGGTGGGAGTGGATCCTCGGCTTGAACGTCAAGGCAGTGCAGGGAAAACAGGTTCCTCTGGGATGGACTGACACATCTGGGGGACTCTTGGAATGGTGGCACGACCCTGGAGTTCCTCTCGCCTTTCCTGTGGAGAGCGCCTCCTCTTGAGATGCGACGGGAACGCCGGGAATTCTTTCCCTACGAAACAGGGAAAGGATCCCTCATCTCGAGCTAGGAGGCGGAAACGGGGCTCCCCTGGATGTGTGCGGGACCCCACGTGCTTCCTCTCGAGTGGAGACGGGTATGTCGGGGAACTTCTTGAGTTGCAGCAAGGGTGTGAAGGACCCTTTGGAAGTTCCAGTGGTTAGACGTGATTAGCCTCGAGAAGCCTCAGCGGAAATGGGCCTCATCTCGCCTGGAGGGCAAAACCTCCTGGATTTTCTCGAGTTGCGGCAGGTGCTCTCGACTTACGACGGGGACCTCAGGGACCCGCTCTGGTGGCCTCAGGAAAGGCCAGTCCCCATGCGAGTTTCTCGGGGGCCTCTCGGGATTCCTCTCCCGTCGTTGCCGGGGCCTAAGACCTTGTGTGGAGTCGGGGCCGGAACCTGAGGATTCCTCTCCAGTGCTGACATGGATCTTGATGTACTTCTGGAGTCTCCCCAGGGGAGTCAGTCCTCGTCTCGAATGCGGGCATGCACTTGCGCTTTCCTCCAGAGCGGTAGCAGCAGTGTCACGCAGTCCGCCGCGTGGATCAAAGGATCTATGGTTTTCCCTCGAGTCTTTCCCACGAGGCTTTCCCACGAGGCTTTCCCACAGGGCTGTCCCACGTGCACACGTGGTGGGAGTCGATCCTCGGCTTGAACGTCAAGGCAGTGCAGGGAAAACAGGTTCCTCTGGAATGGACTGACACATCTGGGGGACTCTTGGAATGGTGGCACGACCCTGGAGTTCCTCTCGCCTTTCCTGTGGAGAGCGCCTCCTCTTGAGATGCGACGGGAACGCCGGGAATTCTTTACCTACGAAACAGGGAAAGGATCCCTCATCTCGAGCTAGGAGGCGGAAACGGGGCTCCCCTGGATGTGTGCGGGACCCCACGTGCTTCCTCTCGAGTGGAGACGGGTATGTCAGGGAACATCTTGAATTGCAGCAAGGGTGTGAAGGACCCTTTGGAAGTTCCAGTGGTTAGACGTGATTAGCCTCGAGAAGCCTCAGCGGAAATGGGCCTCATCTCGCCTGGAGGGCAAAACCTCCTGGATTTTCTCGAGTTGCGGCAGGTGCTCTCGACTTACGACGGGGACCTCAGGGACCCGCTCTGGTGGCCTCAGGAAAGGCCAGTCCCCATGCGAGTTCCTCGGGAGCCTCTCGGGATTCCTCTCCCATCGATGCCGGGGCCTAAGACCTTGTGTGGAGTCGGGGCCGGAACCTGAGGATTCCTCTCCAGTGCTGACATGGATCTTGGGGTACTTCTGGAGTCTCCCCAGGGAGTCAGTCCTCGTCTCGAATGCGGGCATGCACTTGCGCTTTCCTCCAGAGCGGTAGCAGCAGTGTCACGCAGTCCGCCGCGTGGATCAAAGGATCTATGGTTTTCCCTCGAGTCTTTCCCACGAGGCTTTCCCACGAGGCTTTCCCACAGGGCTGTCCCACGTGCACACGTGGTGGGAGTCGATCCTCGGCTTGAACGTCAAGGCAGTGCAGGGAAAACAGGTTCCTCTGGAATGGACTGACACATCTGGGGGTCTCTTGGAATGGTGGCACGACCCTGGAGTTCCTCTCGCCTTTCCTGTGGAGAGCGCCTCCTCTTGAGTTGCGACGGGAACGCCGGGAATTCTTTCCCTACGAAACAGGGAAAGGATCCCTCATCTCGAGCTAGGAGGCGGAAACGTGGCTCCCCTGGATGTGTGCGGGACCCCACGTGCTTCCTCTCGAGTGGAGACGGGTATGTCGGGGAACTTCTTGAGTTGCAGCAAGGGTGTGAAGGACCCTTTGGAAGTTCCAGTGGTTAGATGTGATTAGCCTCGAGAAGCCTCAGCGGAAATGGGCCTCATCTCGCCTGGAGGGCAAAACCTCCTGGATTTTCTCGAGTTGCGGCAGGTGCTCTCGACTTACGACGGGGACCTCAGGGACCCGCTCTGGTGGCCTCAGGAAAGGCCAGTCCCCATGCGAGTTCCTCGGGGGCCTCTCGGGATTCCTCTCCCGTCGTTGCCGGGGCCTAAGACCTTGTGTGGAGTCGGGGCCGGAACCTGAGGATTCCTCTCCAGTGCTGACATGGATCTTGGGGTACTTCTGGAGTCTCCCCAGGGGAGTCAGTCCTCGTCTCGAATGCGGGCATGCACTTGCGCTTTCCTCCAGAGCGGTAGCAGCAGTGTCACGCAGTCCGCCGCGTGGATCAAAGGATCTATGGTTTTCCCTTGAGTCTTTCCCAAGAGGCTTTCCCACGAGGCTTTCCCACAGGGCTGTCCCACGTGCACACGTGGTGGGAGTCGATCCTCGGCTTGAACGTCAAGGCAGTGCAGGGAAAACAGGTTCCTCTGGAATGGACTGACACATCTGGGGGACTCTTGGAATGGTGGCACGACCCTGGAGTTCCTCTCGCCTTTCCTGTGGAGAGCGCCTCCTCTTGAGATGCGACGGGAACGCCGGGAATTCTTTCCCTACGAAACAGGGAAAGGATCCCTCATCTCGAGCTAGGAGGCGGAAACGGGGCTCCCCTGGATGTGTGCGGGACCCCACGTGCTTCCTCTCGAGTGGAGACGGGTATGTAGGGGAACTTCTTGAGTTGCAGCAAGGGTGTGAAGGACCCTTTGGAAGTTCCAGTGGTTAGATGTGATTAGCCTCGAGAAGCCTCAGCGGAAATGGGCCTCATCTCGCCTGGAGGGCAAAACCTCCTGGATTTTCTCGAGTTGCGGCATGTGCTCTCGACTTACGACGGGGACATCAGTGACCCGCTCTGGTGACCTCAGGAAAGGCCAGTCCCCATGCGAGGTCCTCGGGGGCCTCTCGGGATTCCTCTCCCATTGATGCCGGGGCCTAAGACCTTGTGTGGAGTCGGGGCCGGAACCTGAGTATTCCTCTCCAGTGCTGACATGGATCATGGGGTACTTCTGGAGTCTCCCCAGGGGAGTCAGTCCTCGTCTCGAATGCGGGCATGCACTTGCGCTTTCCTCCAGAGCGGTAGCAGCAGTGTCACGCAGTCCGCCGCGTGGATCAAAGGATCTATGGTTTTCCCTGGAGTCTTTCCCACGAGGCTTTCCCACGAGGCTTTCCCACAGGGCTGTCCCACGTGCACACGTGGTGGGAGTGGATCCTCGGCTTGAACGTCAAGGCAGTGCAGGGAAAACAGGTTCCTCTGGGATGGACTGACACATCTGGGGGACTCTTGGAATGGTGGCACGACCCTGGAGTTCCTCTCGCCTTTCCTGTGGAGAGCGCCTCCTCTTGAGATGCGACGGGAACCCCGGGAATTCTTTCCCTACGAAACAGGGAAAGGATCCCTCATCTCGAGCTACGAGGCGGAAACGGGGCTCGCCTGGATGTGTGCGGGACCCCACGTGCTTCCTCTCGAGTGGAGACGGGTATGTCGGGGAACTTCTTGAGTTGCAGCAAGGGTGTGAAGGACCCTTTGGAAGTTCCAGTGGTTACACGTGATTAGCCTCGAGAAGCCTCAGCGGAAATGGGCCTCATCTCGCCTGGAGGGCAAAACCTCCTGGATTTTCTCGAGTTGCGGCAGGTGCTCTCGACTTACGACGGGGACGTCAGGGACCCGCTCTGGTGGCCTCAGGAAAGGCCAGTCCCCATGCGAGTTCCTCGGGGGCCTCTCGGGATTCCTCTCCCGTCGATGCCGGGGCCTAAGACCATGTGTGGAGTCGGGGCCGGAACCTGAGGATTCCTCTCCAGTGCTGACATGGATCTTGGGGTACTTCTGGAGTCTCCCCAGGGGAGTCAGTCCTCGTCTCGAATGCGGGCATGCACTTGCGCTTTCCTCCAGAGCGGTAGCAGCAGTGTCACGCAGTCCGCCGCGTGGATCAAAGGATCTATGGTTTTCCCTCGAGTCTTTCCCACTAGGCTTTCCCACGAGGCTTTCCCACAGGGCTGTTCCACGTGCACACGTGGTGGGAGTGGATCCTCGGCTTGAACGTCAAGGCAGTGCAGGGAAAACAGGTTCCTCTGGGATGGACTGACACATCTGGGGGACTCTTGGAATGGTGGCACGACCCTGGAGTTCCTCTCGCCTTTCCTGTGGAGAGCGCCTCCTCTTGAGATGCGACGGGAACGCCGGGAATTCTTTCCCTACGAAACAGGGAAATGATCCCTCATCTCGAGCTACGAGGCGGAAACGGGGCTCCCCTGGATGTGTGCGGGACACCACGTGCTTCCTATCGAGTGGAGACGGGTATGTCGGGGAACTTCTTGAGTAGCAGCAAGGGTGTGAAGGACCCTTGGGAAGTTCCAGTGTTTAGATGTGATTGGCCTCGAGAAGCCTCAGCGGAAATGGGCCTCATCTCGCCTGGAGGGCAAAACCTCCTGGATTTTCTCGAGTTACGGCAGGTGTTCTCAACTTACGACGGGGACCTCAGGGACCCGCTCTGGTGGCCTCAGGAAAGGCCTGTCCCCATGCGAGTTCCTCGGGGGCCTCTCGGGATTCCTCTCCCGTCGATGCCGGGGCCTAAGACCTTGTGTGGAGTCGGGGCCGGAACCTGAGGATTCCTCTCCAGTGCTGACATGGATCTTGGGGTACTTCTGGAGTCTCCCCAGGGGAGTCAGTCCTCGTCTCGAATGCGGGCATGCACTTGCGCTTTCCTCCAGAGCGGTAGCAGCAGTGTCACGCGGTCCGCCGCGTGGATCAAAGGATCTATGGTTTTCCCTCGAGTCTTTCCCACGAGGCTTTCCCACGAGGCTTTCCCACAGGGCTGTCCCACGTGCACACGTGGTGGGAGTCGATCCTCGGCTTGAACGTCAGGCAGTGCAGGGAAAACAGGTTCCTCTGGAATGGACTGACACATCTGGGGGACTCTTGGAATGGTGCCACGACCCTGGAGTTCCTCTCGCCTTTCCTGTGGAGAGCGCCACCTCTTGAGATGCGACGGGAACGCCGGGAATTCTTTCCCTACGAAACAGGGAAAGGATCCCTCATCTCGAGCTAGAAGGCGGAAACGGGGCTCCCCTGGATGGGTGCGGGACCCCACGTGCTTCCTCTCGAGTGGAGACGGGTATGTCGGGGAACTTCTTGAGTTGCAGCAATGGTGTGAAGGACCCTTTGGAAGTTTCAGCGGTTAGATGTGATTAGCCTCGAGAAGCCTCAGCGGAAATGGGCCTCATCTCGCCTGGAGGGCAAAACCTCCTGGATTTTCTCGAGTTGCGGCAGGTGCTCTCGACTTACGATGGGGACCTCAGGGACCCGCTCTGGTGGCCTCAGGAAAGGCCAGTCCCCATGCGAGTTCCTCGGGGGCCTCTCGGCATTCCTCTCCCGTCGATGCAGGGGCCTTAGACCTTGTGTGGAGTCGGGGCCGGAACCTGAGGATTCCTCTCCAGTGCTGACATGGATCTTGGGGTACTTCTGGAGTCTCCCCAGGGGAGTCAGTCCTCGTCTCGAATGCGGGCATGCACTTGCGCTTTCCTCCAGAGCGGTAGCAGCAGTGTCACGCAGTCCACCGCGTGGATCAAAGGATCTATGGTTTTCCCTGGAGTCTTTCCCACGAGGCTTTCCCACGAGGCTTTCCCACAGGGCTGTCCCACGTGCACACGTGGTGGGAGTGGATCCTCGGCTTGAACGTCAAGGCAGTGCAGGGAAAACAGGTTCCTCTGGGATGGACTGACACATCTGGGGGACTCTTGGAATGGTGGCACGACCCTGGAGTTCCTCTCGCCTTTCCTGTGGAGAGCGCCTCCTCTTGAGATGCGACGGGAACGCCGGGAATTCTTTCCCTACGAAACAGGGAAAGGATCCCTCATCTCGAGCTACGAGGCGGAAACGGGGCTCCCCTGGATGTGTGCGGGACCCCACGTGCTTCCTCTCAAGTGGAGACGGGTATGTCGGGGAACTTCTTGAGTTGCAGCAAGGGTGTGAAGGACCCTTTGGAAGTTTCAGTGGTTAGACGTGATTAGCCTCGAGAAGCCTCAGCGGAAATGGGCCTCATCTCGCCTGGAGGGCAAAACCTCCTGGATTTTCTCGAGTTGCGGCAGGTGCTCTCGACTTACGACGGGGACCGCAGGGACCCGCTCTGGTGGCCTCAGGAAAGGCCAGTCCCCATGCGAGTTCCTCGGGGGCCTCTCGGGATTCCTCTCCCGTCTATGCCGGGGCCTAAGACCTTGTGTGGAGTCGGGGCCGGAACCTGAGGATTCCTCTCCAGTGCTGACATGGATCTTGGGGTACTTCTGGAGTCTCCCCAGGGGAGTCAGTCCTCGTCTCGAATGCGGGCATGCACTTGCGCTTTCCTCCAGAGCGGTAGCAGCAGTGTCACGCAGTCGGCCGCGTGGATCAAAGGATCTATGGTTTTCCATGGAGTCTTTCCCACGAGGCTTTCCCACGAGGCTTTCCCACAGGGCTGTCCCACGTGCACACGTGGTGGGAGTCGATCCTCGGCTTGAACGTCAAGACACTGCAGGGAAAACAGGTTCCTCTGGAATGGATTGACACATCTGGGCGACTCTTGGAATGGTGGCACGACCCTGGAGTTCCTCTCGCCTTTCCTGTGGAGAGCGCCTCCTCTTGAGATGCGACGAGAACGCCGGGAATTCTTTCCCTACGAAACAGGGAAAGGATCCCTCATCTCGAGCTAGGAGGCGGAAACGGGGCTCCCCTGGATGTGTGCGGGACCCCACGTGCTTCCTCTCGAGTGGAGACGGGTATGTCGGGAAACTTCTTGAGATGCAGCAAGGGTGTGAAGGACCCTATGGAAGTTCCAGTGGTTAGACGTGATTAGCCTCGAGAAGCCTCAGCGGAAATGGGCCTCATCTCGCCTGGAGGGCAAAACCTCCTGGATTTTCTCGAGTTGCGGCAGGTGCTCTCGACTTACGAAGGGGACCTCAGGGACCCGCTCTGGTGGCCTCAGGAAAGGCCAGTCCCCATGCGAGTTCCTCGGGGGCCTCTCGGGATTCCTCTCCCGTGGATGCCGGGGCCTAAGACCTTGTGTGGAGTCGGGGCCGGAACCTGAGGATTCCTCTCCAGTGCTGACATGGATCTTGGGGTACTTCTGGAGCCTCCACTGGGGAGTCAGTCCTCGTCTCGAATGCGGGCATGCACTTGCGCTTTCCTCCAGAGCGGTAGCAGCAGTGTCACGCAGTCCGCCGCGTGGATCAAAGGATCTATGGTTTTCCCTCGAGTCTTTCCCACGAGGCTTTCCCACGAGGCTTTCCCACAGGGCTGTCCCACGTGCACACGTGGTGGGAGTCGATCCTCGGCTTGAACGTCAAGGCAGTGCAGGGAAAACAGGTTCCTCTGGAATGGACTGACACATCTGGGGGACTCTTGGAATGGTGGCACGACCCTGGAGTTCCTCTCGCCTTTCCTGTGGAGAGCGCCTCCTCTTGAGATGCGACGGGAACGCCGGGAATTCTTTCCCTACGAAACAGGGAAAGGATCCCTCATCTCGAGCTAGGAGGCGGAAACGGGGCTCCCCTGGATGTGTGCGGGACCCCACGTGCTTCCTCTCGAGTGGAGACGGGTATGTCGGGGAACTTCTTGAGATGCAGCAAGGATGTGAAGGACCCTTTGGAAGTTCCAGTGGTTAGACGTGATTAGCCTCGAGAAGCCTCATCAGAAATGGGCCTCATCTCGCCTGGAGGGCAAAACCTCCTGGATTTTCTCGAGTTGCGGCAGGTGCTCTCGACTTACGACGAGGACCTCCGGGACCCGCTCTGGTGGCCTCAGGAAAGGCTAGTCCCCATGCGAGTTCCTCGGGGGCCTCTCGGGATTCCTCTCCCATCGATGCCGGGGCCTAAGACCTTGTGTGGAGTCGGGGCCGGAACCTGAGGATTCCTCTCCAGTGCTGACATGGATCTTGGGGTACTTCTGGAGTCTCCCCAGGGGAGTCAGTCCTCGTCTCGAATGCGGGCATGCACTTGCGCTTTCCTCCAGAGCGGTAGCAGCAGTGTCACGCAGTCCGCCGCGTGGATCAAAGGATCTATGGTTTTCCCTCGAGTCTTCCCACGAGGCTTTCCACGAGGCTTTCCCACAGGGCTGTCCCACGTGCACAGGTGGTGGGAGTGGATCCTCGGCTTGAACGTCAAGGCAGTGCAGGGAAAACAGGTTCCTCTGGAATGGACTGACCCATCTGGGCGTCTCTTGGAATGGTGGCACGACCCTGGAGTTCCTCTCGCCTCTCCTGTGGAGAGTGCCTCCTCTTGAGATGCGACGGGAACGCCGGTAATTCTTTCCCTAAGAAACAGGGAAAGGATCCCTCATCTCGAGCTAGGAGGCGGAAACGGGGCTCCCCTGGATGTGTGCGGGACCCCACGTGCTTCCTCTCGAGTGGAAATGGGTATGTCGGGGAACTTCTTGAGTTGCAGCAAGGGTGTGAAGGACCCTTTGGAAGTCCCAGTGGTTAGATGTGATTGGCCTCGAGAAGCCTCAGCGGATATGGGCCTCATCTCGCCTGGAGGGCAAAACCTCCTGGATTTTCTCGAGTTACGGCAGGTGCTCTCGACTTACGACCGGGACCTCAGGGACCCGCTCTGGTGGCCTCAGGAAAGGCCAGTCCCCATGCGAGTTCCTCGGGGGCCTCTCGGCATTCCTCTCCCGTCGATGCCGGGGCCTAAGACCTTGTGTGGAGTCGGGGCCGGAACCTGAGGATTCCTCTCCAGTGCTGACATGGATCTTGGGCTACTTCTGGAGTCTCCCCAGGGGAGTCAGTCCTCGTATCGAATGCGGGCATGCACTTGCGCTTTCCTCCAGAGCGGTAGCAGCAGTGTCACGCAGTCCGCCGCGTGGATCAAAGGATCTATGGTTTTCCCTCGAGTCTTTCCCACGAGGCTTTCCCACGAGGCTTTCCCACAGGGCTGTCCCACGTGCACACGTGGTGGGAGTCGATCCTCGGCTTGAACGTCAAGGCAGTGCAGGGAAAACAGGTTCCTCTGGAATGGACTGACACATCTGGGCGTCTCTTGGAATGGTGGCACGACCCTGGAGTTCCTCTCGCCTTTCCTGTGGAGAGCGCCTCCTCTTGAGATGCGACGGGAACGCCGGGAATTCTTTCCCTACGAAACAGGGAAAGGATCCCTCATCTCGAGCTAGGAGGCGGAAACGGGGCTCCCCTGGATGTGTGCGGGACCCCACGTGCTTCCTCTCGAGTGGAGACGGGTATGTCGGGGAACTTCTTGAGTTGCAGCAAGGGTGTGAAGGACCCTTTGGAAGTTCCAGTGGTTAGACGTGATTAGCCTCGAGAAGCCTCAGCGGAAATGGGCCTCATCTCGCCTGGAGGGCAAAACCTCCTGGATTTTCTCGAGTTGCGGCAGGTGCTCTCGACTTACGACGGGGACCTCAGGGACCCGCTCTGGTGGCCTCAGGAAAGGCCAGTCCCCATGCGAGTTCCTCGGTGGCCTCTCGGGATTCCTCTCCCGTCGATGCCGGGGCCTAAGACCTTGTGTGGAGTCGGGGCCGGAACCTGAGGATTCCTCTCCAGTGCTGACATGGATCTTGGGGTACTTCTGGAGTCTCCCCAGGGGAGTCAGTCCTCGTCTCGAATGCGGGCATGCACTTGCGCTTTCCTCCAGAGCGGTAGCAGCAGTGTCACGCAGTCCGCCGCGTGGATCAAAGGATCTATGGTTTTCCCTCGAGTCTTTCCCACGAGGCTTTCCCACGAGGCTTTCCCACAGGGCTGTCCCACGTGCACAGGTGGTGGGAGTTGATCCTCGGCTTGAACGTCAAGGCAGTGCAGGGAAAACAGGTTCCTCTGGAATGGACTGACCCATCTGGGCGTCTCTTGGAGTGGTGGCACGACCCTGGAGTTCCTCTCGCCTCTCCTGTGGAGAGCGCCTCCTCTTGAGATGCGACGGGAACGCCGGGAATTCTTTCCCTAAGAAACAGGGAAAGGATCCCTCATCTCGAGCTAGGAGGCGGAAACGGGGCTCCCCTGGATGTGTGCGGGACCCCATGTGCTTCCTCTCGAGTGGAGACGGGTATGTCGGGGAACTTCTTGAGTTGCAGCAAGGGTGTGAAGGACCCTTTGGAAGTTCCAGTGGTTAGATGTGATTAGCCTCGAGAAGCCTCAGCGGAAATGGGCCTCATCTCGCCTGGAGGGCAAAACCTCCTGGATTTTCTCGAGTTGCGGCAGGTGCTCTCGACTTACGACGGGGACCTCAGGGACCCGCTCTGGTGGCCTCAGGAAAGGCCAGTCCCCATGCGAGTTCCTCGGGGGCCTCTCGGGATTCCTCTCCCGTCGTTGCCGGGGCCTAAGACCTTGTGTGGAGTCGGGGCCGGAACCTGAGGATTCCTCTCCAGTGCTGACATGGATCTTGGGGTACTTCTGGAGTCTCCCCAGGGGAGTCAGTCCTCGTCTCGAATGCGGGCATGCACTTGCGCTTTCCTCCAGAGCGGTAGCAGCAGTGTCACGCAGTCCGCCGCGTGGATCAAAGGATCTATGGTTTTCCCTCGAGTCTTTCCCACGAGGCTTTCCCACGAGGCTTTCCCACAGGGCTGTTCCACGTGCACACGTGGTGGGAGTGGATCCTCGGCTTGAACGTCAAGGCAGTGCAGGGAGAACAGGTTCCTCTGGAATGGACTGACACATCTGGGGGACTCTTGGAATGGTGGTACGACCCTGGAGTTCCTCTCGCCTTTCCTGTGGAGAGCGCCTCCTCTTGAGATGCGACGGGAACGCCGGGAATTCTTTCCCTACGAAACAGGGAAAGGATCCCTCATCTCGAGCTAGGAGGCGGAAACGGGGCTCCCCTGGATGTGTGCGGGACCCCACGTGCTTCCTCTCGAGTGGAGACGGGTATGTCGGGGAACTTCTTGAGTAGCAGCAAGGGTGTGAAGGACCCTTTGGAAGTTCCAGTGTTTAGATGTGATTGGCATCGAGAAGCCTCAGCGGAAATGGGCCTCATCTCGCCTGGAGGGCAAAACCTCCTGGATTTTCTCGAGTTACGGCAGGTGTTCTCGACTTACGACGGGGACCTCAGGGACCCGCTCTGGTGGCCTCAGGAAAGGCCAGTCCCCATGCGAGTTCCTCGGGGGCCTCTCGGGATTCCTCTCCCGTCGATGCCGGGGTCTAAGACCTTGTGTGGAGTCGGGGCCGGAACCTGAGGATTCCTCTCCAGTGCTGACATGGATCTTGGGGTACTTCTGGAGTCTCCCCAGGGGAGTCAGTCCTCGTCTCGAATGCGGGCATGCACTTGCGCTTTCCTCCAGAGCGGTAGCAGCAGTGTCACGCGGTCCGCCGCGTGGATCAAAGGATCTATGGTTTTCCCTCGAGTCTTTCCCACGAGGCTTTCCCACGAGGCTTTCCCACAGGGCTGTCCCACGTGCACACGTGGTGGGAGTCGATCCTCGGCTTGAACGTCAAGGCAGTGCAGGGAAAACAGGTTCCTCTGGAATGGACTGACACATCTGGGGGTCTCTTGGAATGGTGGCACGACCCTGGAGTTCCTCTCGCCTTTCCTGTGGAGAGCGCCTCCTCTTGAGTTGCGACGGGAAGGCCGGGAATTCTTTCCCTACGAAACAGGGAAAGGATCCCTCATCTCGAGCTAGGAGGCGGAAACGTGGCTCCCCTGGATGTGTGCGGGACCCCACGTGCTTCCTCTAGAGTGGAGACGGGTATGTCGGGGAACTTCTTGAGTTGCAGCAAGGGTGTGAAGGACCCTTTGGAAGTTCCAGTGTTTACACGTGATTAGCCTCGAGAAGCCTCAGCGGAAATGGGCCTCATCTCGCCTGGAGGGCAAAACCTCCTGGATTTTCTCGAGTTGCGGCAGGTGCTCTCGACTTACGACGGGGACCTCAGTGACCCGCTCTGGTGGCCTCAGGAAAGGCCAGTCCCCATGCGAGTTCCTCGGGGGCCTCTCGGGATTCCTCTCCCGTCGATGCCGGGGCCTAAGACCTTGTGTGGAGTCGGGGCCGGAACCTGAGGATTCCTCTCCAGTGCTGACATGGATCTTGGGGTACTTCTGGAGTCTCCCCAGGGGAGTCAGTCCTCGTCTCGAATGCGGGCATGCACTTGCGCTTTCCTCCAGAGCGGTAGCAGCAGTGTCACGCAGTCCGCCGCGTGGATCAAAGGATCTATGGTTTTCCCTCGAGTCTTTCCCACGAGGCTTTCCCACGAGGCTTTCCCACAGGGCTGTCCCACGTGCACACGTGGTGGGAGTCGATCCTCGGCTTGAACGTCAAGGCAGTGCAGGGAAAACAGGTTCCTCTGGAATGGACTGACACATCTGGGGGACTCTTGGAATGGTGGCACGACCCTGGAGTTCCTCTCGCCTTTCCTGTGGAGAGCGCCTCCTCTTGAGATGCGACGGGAACGCCGGGAATTCTTTCCCTACGAAACAGGGAAAGGATCCCTCATCTCGAGCTAGGAGGCGGAAACGGGGCTCCCCTGGATGTGTGCGGGACCCCACGTGCTTCCTCTCGAGTGGAGACGGGTATGTCGGGGAACTTCTTGAGTTGCAGCAAGGGTGTGAAGGACCCTTTGGAAGTTCCAGTGGTTAGACGTGATTAGCCTCGAGAAGCCTCAGCGGAAATGGGCCTCATCTCGCCTGGAGGGCAAAACCTCCTGGATTTTCTCGAGTTGCGGCAGGTGCTCTCGACTTACGACGGGGACCTCAGGGACCCGCTCTGGTGGCCTCAGGAAAGGCCAGTCCCCATGCGAGTTTCTCGGGGGCCTCTCGGGATTCCTCTCCCGTCGTTGCCGGGGCCTAAGACCTTGTGTGGAGTCGGGGCCGGAACCTGAGGATTCCTCTCCAGTGCTGACATGGATCTTGATGTACTTCTGGAGTCTCCCCAGGGGAGTCAGTCCTCGTCTCGAATGCGGGCATGCACTTGCGCTTTCCTCCAGAGCGGTAGCAGCAGTGTCACGCCGTCCGCCGCGTGGATCAAAGGATCTATGGTTTTCCCTCGAGTCTTTCCCACGAGGCTTTCCCACGAGGCTTTCCCACAGGGCTGTCCCACGTGCACACGTGGTGGGAGTCGATCCTCGGCTTGAACGTCAAGGCAGTGCAGGGAAAACAGGTTCCTCTGGAATGGACTGACACATCTGGGGGACTCTTGGAATGGTGGCACGACCCTGGAGTTCCTCTCGCCTTTCCTGTGGAGAGCGCCTCCTCTTGAGATGCGACGGGAACGCCGGGAATTCTTTCCCTACGAAACAGGGAAAGGATCCCTCATCTCGAGCTAGGAGGCGGAAACGGGGCTCCCCTGGATGTGTGCGGGACCCCACGTGCTTCCTCTCGAGTGGAGACGGGTATGTCAGGGAACATCTTGAATTGCAGCAAGGGTGTGAAGGACCCTTTGGAAGTTCCAGTGGTTAGACGTGATTAGCCTCGAGAAGCCTCAGCGGAAATGGGCCTCATCTCGCCTGGAGGGCAAAACCTCCTGGATTTTCTCGAGTTGCGGCAGGTGCTCTCGACTTACGACGGGGACCTCAGGGACCCGCTGTGGTGGCCTCAGGAAAGGCCAGTCCCCATGCGAGTTCCTCGGGAGCCTCTCGGGATTCCTCTCCCATCGATGCCGGGGCCTAAGACCTTGTGTGGAGTCGGGGCCGGAACCTGAGGATTCCTCTCCAGTGCTGACATGGATCTTGGGGTACTTCTGGAGTCTCCCCAGGGAGTCAGTCCTCGTCTCGAATGCGGGCATGCACTTGCGCTTTCCTCCAGAGCGGTAGCAGCAGTGTCACGCAGTCCGCCGCGTGGATCAAAGGATCTATGGTTTTCCCTCGAGTCTTTCCCACGAGGCTTTCCCACGAGGCTTTCCCACAGGGCTGTCCCACGTGCACACGTGGTGGGAGTCGATCCTCGGCTTGAACGTCAAGGCAGTGCAGGGAAAACAGGTTCCTCTGGAATGGACTGACACATCTGGGGGTCTCTTGGAATGGTGGCACGACCCTGGAGTTCCTCTCGCCTTTCCTGTGGAGAGCGCCTCCTCTTGAGTTGCGACGGGAACGCCGGGAATTCTTTCCCTACGAAACAGGGAAAGGATCCCTCATCTCGAGCTAGGAGGCGGAAACGTGGCTCCCCTGGATGTGTGCGGGACCCCACGTGCTTCCTCTCGAGTGGAGACGGGTATGTCGGGGAACTTCTTGAGTTGCAGCAAGGGTGTGAAGGACCCTTTGGAAGTTCCAGTGGTTACACGTGATTAGCCTCGAGAAGCCTCAGCGGAAATGGGCCTCATCTCGCCTGGAGGGCAAAACCTCCTGGATTTTCTCGAGTTGCGGCAGGTGCTCTCGACTTACGACGGGGACCTCAGGGACCCGCTCTGGTAGCCTCAGGAAAGGCCAGTCCCCATGCGAGTTCCTCGGGGGCCTCTCGGGATTCCTCTCCCGTCGATGCCGGGGCCTAAAACCTTGTGTGGAGTCGGGGCCGGAACCTGAGGATTCCTCTCCAGTGCTGACATGGATCTTGGAGTACTTCTGGAGTCTCCCCAGGGGAGTCAGTCCTCGTCTCGAATGCGGGCATGCACTTGCGCTTTCCTCCAGAGCGGTAGCAGCAGTGTCACGCAGTCCGCCGCGTGGATCAAAGGATCTATGGTTTTCCCTCGAGTCTTTCCCACGAGGCTTTCCCACGAGGCTTTCCCACAGGGCTGTCCCACGTGCACAGGTGGTGGGAGTCGATCCTCGGCTTGAACGTCAAGGCAGTGCAGGGAAAACAGGTTCCTCTGGAATGGACTGACCCATCTGGGCGTCTCTTGGAGTGGTGGCACGACCCTGGAGTTCCTCTCGCCTCTCCTGTGGAGAGCGCCTCCTCTTGAGATGCGACGGGAACGCCGGGAATTCTTTCCCTAAGAAACAGGGAAAGGATCCCTCATCTCGAGCTAGGAGGCGGAAACGGGGCTCCCCTGGATGTGTGCGGGACCCCACGTGCTTCCTCTCGAGTGGAGACGGGTATGTCGGGGAACTTCTTGAGTTGCAGCAAGGGTGTGAAGGACCCTTTGGAAGTTCCAGTGGTTAGATGTGATTAGCCTCGAGAAGCCTCAGCGGAAATGGGCCTCATCTCGCCTGGAGGGCAAAACCTCCTGGATTTTCTCGAGTTGCGGCAGGTGCTCTCGACTTACGACGGGGACCTCAGGGACCCGCTCTGGTGGCCTCAGGAAAGGCCAGTCCCCATGCGAGTTCCTCGGGGGCCTCTCGGGATTCCTCTCCCGTCGTTGCCGGGGCCTAAGACCTTGTGTGGAGTCGGGGCCGGAACCTGAGGATTCCTCTCCAGTGCTGACATGGATCTTGGGGTACTTCTGGAGTCTCCCCAGGGGAGTCAGTCCTCGTCTCGAATGCGGGCATGCACTTGCGCTTTCCTCCAGAGCGGTAGCAGCAGTGTCACGCAGTCCGCCGCGTGGATCAAAGGATCTATGGTTTTCCCTTGAGTCTTTCCCAAGAGGCTTTCCCACGAGGCTTTCCCACAGGGCTGTCCCACGTGCACACGTGGTGGGAGTCGATCCTCGGCTTGAACGTCAAGGCAGTGCAGGGAAAACAGGTTCCTCTGGAATGGACTGACACATCTGGGGGACTCTTGGAATGGTGGCACGACCCTGGAGTTCCTCTCGCCTTTCCTGTGGAGAGCGCCTCCTCTTGAGATGCGACGGGAACGCCGGGAATTCTTTCCCTACGAAACAGGGAAAGGATCCCTCATCTCGAGCTAGGAGGCGGAAACGGGGCTCCCCTGGATGTGTGCGGGACCCCACGTGCTTCCTCTCGAGTGGAGACGGGTATGTAGGGGAACTTCTTGAGTTGCAGCAAGGGTGTGAAGGACCCTTTGGAAGTTCCAGTGGTTAGATGTGATTAGCCTCGAGAAGCCTCAGCGGAAATGGGCCTCATCTCGCCTGGAGGGCAAAACCTCCTGGATTTTCTCGAGTTGCGGCATGTGCTCTCGACTTACGACGGGGACATCAGTGACCCGCTCTGGTGACCTCAGGAAAGGCCAGTCCCCATGCGAGGTCCTCGGGGGCCTCTCGGGATTCCTCTCCCATTGATGCCGGGGCCTAAGACCTTGTGTGGAGTCGGGGCCGGAACCTGAGTATTCCTCTCCAGTGCTGACATGGATCATGGGGTACTTCTGGAGTCTCCCCAGGGGAGTCAGTCCTCGTCTCGAATGCAGGCATGCACTTGCGCTTTCCTCCAGAGCGGTAGCAGCAGTGTCACGCAGTCCGCCGCGTGGATCAAAGGATCTATGGTTTTCCCTGGAGTCTTTCCCACGAGGCTTTCCCACGAGGCTTTCCCACAGGGCTGTCCCACGTGCACACGTGGTGGGAGTGGATCCTCGGCTTGAACGTCAAGGCAGTGCAGGGAAAACAGGTTCCTCTGGGATGGACTGACACATCTGGGGGACTCTTGGAATGGTGGCACGACCCTGGAGTTCCTCTCGCCTTTCCTGTGGAGAGCGCCTCCTCTTGAGATGCGACGGGAACCCCGGGAATTCTTTCCCTACGAAACAGGGAAAGGATCCCTCATCTCGAGCTACGAGGCGGAAACGGGGCTCGCCTGGATGTGTGCGGGACCCCACGTGCTTCCTCTCGAGTGGAGACGGGTATGTCGGGGAACTTCTTGAGTTGCAGCAAGGGTGTGAAGGACCCTTTGGAAGTTCCAGTGGTTACACGTGATTAGCCTCGAGAAGCCTCAGCGGAAATGGGCCTCATCTCGCCTGGAGGGCAAAACCTCCTGGATTTTCTCGAGTTGCGGCAGGTGCTCTCGACTTACGACGGGGACCTCAGGGACCCGCTCTGGTAGCCTCAGGAAAGGCCAGTCCCCATGCGAGTTCCTCGGGGGCCTCTCGGGATTCCTCTCCCGTCGATGCCGGGGCCTAAAACCTTGTGTGGAGTCGGGGCCGGAACCTGAGGATTCCTCTCCAGTGCTGACATGGATCTTGGGGTACTTCTGGAGTCTCCCCAGGGGAGTCAGTCCTCGTCTCGAATGCGGGCATGCACTTGCGCTTTCCTCCAGAGCGGTAGCAGCAGTGTCACGCAGTCCGCCGCGTGGATCAAAGGATCTATGGTTTTCCCTCGAGTCTTTCCCACGAGGCTTTCCCACGAGGCTTTCCCACAGGGCTGTCCCACGTGCACAGGTGGTGGGAGTCGATCCTCGGCTTGAACGTCAAGGCAGTGCAGGGAAAACAGGTTCCTCTGGAATGGACTGACCCATCTGGGCGTCTCTTGGAGTGGTGGCACGACCCTGGAGTTCCTCTCGCCTCTCCTGTGGAGAGCGCCTCCTCTTGAGATGCGACGGGAACGCCGGGAATTCTTTCCCTAAGAAACAGGGAAAGGATCCCTCATCTCGAGCTAGGAGGCGGAAACGGGGCTCCCCTGGATGTGTGCGGGACCCCACGTGCTTCCTCTCGAGTGGAGACGGGTATGTCGGGGAACTTCTTGAGTTGCAGCAAGGGTGTGAAGGACCCTTTGGAAGTTCCAGTGGTTAGATGTGATTAGCCTCGAGAAGCCTCAGCGGAAATGGGCCTCATCTCGCCTGGAGGGCAAAACCTCCTGGATTTTCTCGAGTTGCGGCAGGTGCTCTCGACTTACGACGGGGACCTCAGGGACCCGCTCTGGTGGCCTCAGGAAAGGCCAGTCCCCATGCGAGTTCCTCGGGGGCCTCTCGGGATTCCTCTCCCGTCGTTGCCGGGGCCTAAGACCTTGTGTGGAGTCGGGGCCGGAACCTGAGGATTCCTCTCCAGTGCTGACATGGATCTTGGGGTACTTCTGGAGTCTCCCCAGGGGAGTCAGTCCTCGTCTCGAATGCGGGCATGCACTTGCGCTTTCCTCCAGAGCGGTAGCAGCAGTGTCACGCAGTCCGCCGCGTGGATCAAAGGATCTATGGTTTTCCCTCGAGTCTTTCCCACGAGGCTTTCCCACGAGGCTTTCCCACAGGGCTGTCCCACGTGCACAGGTGGTGGGAGTCGATCCTCGGCTTGAACGTCAAGGCAGTGCAGGGAAAACAGGTTCCTCTGGAATGGACTGACCCATCTGGGCGTCTCTTGGAGTGGTGGCACGACCCTGGAGTTCCTCTCGCCTCTCCTGTGGAGAGCGCCTCCTCTTGAGATGCGACGGAAACGCCGGGAATTCTTTCCCTAAGAAACAGGGAAAGGATCCCTCATCTCGAGCTAGGAGGCGGAAACGGGGCTCCCCTGGATGTGTGCGGGACCCCACGTGCTTCCTCTCGAGTGGAGACGGGTATGTCGGGGAACTTCTTGAGTTGCAGCAAGGGTGTGAAGGACCCTTTGGAAGTTCCAGTGGTTAGATGTGATTAGCCTCGAGAAGCCTCAGCGGAAATGGGCCTCATCTCGCCTGGAGGGCAAAACCTCCTGGATTTTCTCGAGTTGCGGCAGGTGCTCTCGACTTACGACGGGGACCTCAGGGACCCGCTCTGGTGGCCTCAGGAAAGGCCAGTCCCCATGCGAGTTCCTCGGGGGCCTCTCGGGATTCCTCTCCCGTCGTTGCCGGGGCCTAAGACCTTGTGTGGAGTCGGGGCCGGAACCTGAGGATTCCTCTCCAGTGCTGACATGGATCTTGGGGTACTTCTGGAGTCTCCCCAGGGGAGTCAGTCCTCGTCTCGAATGCGGGCATGCACTTGCGCTTTCCTCCAGAGCGGTAGCAGCAGTGTCACGCAGTCCGCCGCGTGGATCAAAGGATCTATGGTTTTCCCTTGAGTCTTTCCCAAGAGGCTTTCCCACGAGGCTTTCCCACAGGGCTGTCCCACGTGCACACGTGGTGGGAGTCGATCCTCGGCTTGAACGTCAAGGCAGTGCAGGGAAAACAGGTTCCTCTGGAATGGACTGACACATCTGGGGGACTCTTGGAATGGTGGCACGACCCTGGAGTTCCTCTCGCCTTTCCTGTGGAGAGCGCCTCCTCTTGAGATGCGACGGGAACGCCGGGAATTCTTTCCCTACGAAACAGGGAAAGGATCCCTCATCTCGAGCTAGGAGGCGGAAACGGGGCTCCCCTGGATGTGTGCGGGACCCCACGTGCTTCCTCTCGAGTGGAGACGGGTATGTAGGGGAACTTCTTGAGTTGCAGCAAGGGTGTGAAGGACCCTTTGGAAGTTCCAGTGGTTAGATGTGATTAGCCTCGAGAAGCCTCAGCGGAAATGGGCCTCATCTCGCCTGGAGGGCAAAACCTCCTGGATTTTCTCGAGTTGCGGCATGTGCTCTCGACTTACGACGGGGACATCAGTGACCC
Source organism: Ovis canadensis (assembly GCF_042477335.2). Classification (NCBI taxonomy): domain Eukaryota; kingdom Metazoa; phylum Chordata; class Mammalia; order Artiodactyla; family Bovidae; genus Ovis; species Ovis canadensis. The sequence goes on from NC_091267.1 coordinate 10,380,977, forward strand.
GCTCTGGTGACCTCAGGAAAGGCCAGTCCCCATGCGAGGTCCTCGGGGGCCTCTCGGGATTCCTCTCCCATTGATGCCGGGGCCTAAGACCTTGTGTGGAGTCGGGGCCGGAACCTGAGTATTCCTCTCCAGTGCTGACATGGATCATGGGGTACTTCTGGAGTCTCCCCAGGGGAGTCAGTCCTCGTCTCGAATGCGGGCATGCACTTGCGCTTTCCTCCAGAGCGGTAGCAGCAGTGTCACGCAGTCCGCCGCGTGGATCAAAGGATCTATGGTTTTCCCTGGAGTCTTTCCCACGAGGCTTTCCCACGAGGCTTTCCCACAGGGCTGTCCCACGTGCACACGTGGTGGGAGTGGATCCTCGGCTTGAACGTCAAGGCAGTGCAGGGAAAACAGGTTCCTCTGGGATGGACTGACACATCTGGGGGACTCTTGGAATGGTGGCACGACCCTGGAGTTCCTCTCGCCTTTCCTGTGGAGAGCGCCTCCTCTTGAGATGCGACGGGAACCCCGGGAATTCTTTCCCTACGAAACAGGGAAAGGATCCCTCATCTCGAGCTACGAGGCGGAAACGGGGCTCGCCTGGATGTGTGCGGGACCCCACGTGCTTCCTCTCGAGTGGAGACGGGTATGTCGGGGAACTTCTTGAGTTGCAGCAAGGGTGTGAAGGACCCTTTGGAAGTTCCAGTGGTTACACGTGATTAGCCTCGAGAAGCCTCAGCGGAAATGGGCCTCATCTCGCCTGGAGGGCAAAACCTCCTGGATTTTCTCGAGTTGCGGCAGGTGCTCTCGACTTACGACGGGGACCTCAGGGACCCGCTCTGGTGGCCTCAGGAAAGGCCAGTCCCCATGCGAGTTCCTCGGGGGCCTCTCGGGATTCCTCTCCCGTCGATGCCGGGGCCTAAGACCATGTGTGGAGTCGGGGCCGGAACCTGAGGATTCCTCTCCAGTGCTGACATGGATCTTGGGGTACTTCTGGAGTCTCCCCAGGGGAGTCAGTCCTCGTCTCGAATGCGGGCATGCACTTGCGCTTTCCTCCAGAGCGGTAGCAGCAGTGTCACGCAGTCCGCCGCGTGGATCAAAGGATCTATGGTTTTCCCTCGAGTCTTTCCCACTAGGCTTTCCCACGAGGCTTTCCCACAGGGCTGTTCCACGTGCACACGTGGTGGGAGTGGATCCTCGGCTTGAACGTCAAGGCAGTGCAGGGAAAACAGGTTCCTCTGGAATGGACTGACACATCTGGGGGACTCTTGGAATGGTGGTACGACCCTGGAGTTCCTCTCGCCTTTCCTGTGGAGAGCGCCTCCTCTTGAGATGCGACGGGAACACCGGGAATTCTTTCCCTACGAAACAGGGAAAGGATCCCTCATCTCGAGCTAGGAGGCGGAAACGGGGCTCCCCTGGATGTGTGCGGGACCCCACGTGCTTCCTCTCGAGTGGAGACGGGTATGTCGGGGAATTCTTGAGTTGCAGCAAGGGTGTGAAGGACCCTTTGGAAGTTCCAGTGGTTAGACGTGATTCGCCGCGAGAAGCCTCAGCGGAAATGGGCCTCATCTCGCCTGGAGGGCAAAACCTGCTGGATTTTCTCGAGTTGCGGCAGGTGCTCTCGACTTACGACGGGGACCTCAGGGACCCGCTCTGGTGGCCTCAGGAAAGGCCAGTCCCCATGTGAATTCCTCGGGGGCCTCTCGGGATTACTCTCCCGTCGATGCCGGGGCCTAAGACCTTGTGTGGAGTCGGGGCCGGAACCTGAGGATTCCTCTCCAGTGCTGACATGGATCTTGGGGTACTTCTGGAGTCTCCCCAGGGGAGTCAGTCCTCGTCTCGAATGCGGGCATGCACTTGCGCTTTCCTCCAGAGCGGTAGCAGCAGTGTCACGCAGTTCGCCGCGTGGATCAAAGGATCTATGGTTTTCCCTCGAGTCTTTCCCACGAGGCTTTCCCACGAGGCTTTCCCAAAGGGCTGTCCCACGTGCACACGTGGTGGGAGTCGATCCTCGGCTTGAACGTCAGGCAGTGCAGGGAAAACAGGTTCCTCTGGAATGGACTGACACATCTGGGGGTCTCTTGGAATGGTGCCACGACCCTGGAGTTCCTCTCGCCTTTCCTGTGGATAGCGCCACCTCTTGAGATGCGACGGGAACGCCGGGAATTCTTTCCCTACGAAACAGGGAAAGGATCCCTCATCTCGAGCTAGGAGGCGGAAACGGGGCTCCCCTGGATGGGTGCGGGACCCCACGTGCTTCCTCTCGAGTGGAGACGGGTATGTCGGGGAACTTCTTGAGTTGCAGCAATGGTGTGAAGGACCCTTTGGAAGTTCCAGCGGTTAGATGTGATTAGCCTCTAGAAGCCTCAGCGGAAATGGGCCTCATCTCGCCTGGAGGGCAAAACCTCCTGGATTTTCTCGAGTTGCGGCAGGTGCTCTCGTCTTACGATGGGGACCTCAGGGACCCGCTCTGGTGGCCTCAGGAAAGGCCAGTCCACATGCGAGTTCCTCGGGGGCCTCTCGGCATTCCTCTCCCGTCGATGCAGGGGCCTAAGACCTTGTGTGGAGTCGGGGCCGGAACCTGAGGATTCCTCTCCAGTGCTGACATGGATCTTGGGGTACTTCTGGAGTCTCCCCAGGGGAGTCAGTCCTCGTCTCGAATGCGGGCATGCACTTGCGCTTTCCTCCAGAGCGGTAGCAGCAGTGTCACGCAGTCCGCCGCGTGGATCAAAGGATCTATGGTTTTCCCTGGAGTCTTTCCCACGAGGCTTTCCCACGAGGCTTTCCCACAGGGCTGTCCCACGTGCACACGTGGTGGGAGTGGATCCTCGGCTTGAACGTCAAGGCAGTGCAGGGAAAACAGGTTCCTCTGGGATGGACTGACACATCTGGGGGACTCTTGGAATGGTGGCACGACCCTGGAGTTCCTCTCGCCTTTCCTGTGGAGAGCGCCTCCTCTTGAGATGCGACGGGAACGCCGGGAATTCTTTCCCTACGAAACAGGGAAAGGATCCCTCATCTCGAGCTACGAGGCGGAAACGGGGCTCCCCTGGATGTGTGCGGGACACCACGTGCTTCCTATCGAGTGGAGACGGGTATGTCGGGGAACTTCTTGAGTAGCAGCAAGGGTGTGAAGGACCCTTGGGAAGTTCCAGTGTTTAGATGTGATTGGCCTCGAGAAGCCTCAGCGGAAATGGGCCTCATCTCGCCTGGAGGGCAAAACCTCCTGGATTTTCTCGAGTTACGGCAGGTGTTCTCAACTTACGACGGGGACCTCAGGGACCCGCTCTGGTGGCCTCAGGAAAGGCCTGTCCCCATGCGAGTTCCTCGGGGGCCTCTCGGGATTCCTCTCCCGTCGATGCCGGGGCCTAAGACCTTGTGTGGAGTCGGGGCCGGAACCTGAGGATTCCTCTCCAGTGCTGACATGGATCTTGGGGTACTTCTGGAGTCTCCCCAGGGGAGTCAGTCCTCGTCTCGAATGCGGGCATGCACTTGCGCTTTCCTCCAGAGCGGTAGCAGCAGTGTCACGCGGTCCGCCGCGTGGATCAAAGGATCTATGGTTTTCCCTCGAGTCTTTCCCACGAGGCTTTCCCACGAGGCTTTCCCACAGGGCTGTCCCACGTGCACACGTGGTGGCAGTCGATCCTCGGCTTGAACGTCAGGCAGTGCAGGGAAAACAGGTTCCTCTGGAATGGACTGACACATCTGGGGGACTCTTGGAATGGTGCCACGACCCTGGAGTTCCTCTCGCCTTTCCTGTGGAGAGCGCCACCTCTTGAGATGCGACGGGAACGCCGGGAATTCTTTCCCTACGAAACAGGGAAAGGATCCCTCATCTCGAGCTAGAAGGCGGAAGCGGGGCTCCCCTGGATGGGTGCGGGACCCCACGTGCTTCCTCTCGAGTGGAGACGGGTATGTCGGGGAACTTCTTGAGTTGCAGCAATGGTGTGAAGGACCCTTTGGAAGTTTCAGCGGTTAGATGTGATTAGCCTCGAGAAGCCTCAGCGGAAATGGGCCTCATCTCGCCTGGAGGGCAAAACCTCCTGGATTTTCTCGAGTTGCGGCAGGTGCTCTCGACTTACGATGGGGACCTCAGGGACCCGCTCTGGTGGCCTCAGGAAAGGCCAGTCCCCATGCGAGTTCCTCGGGGGCCTCTCGGCATTCCTCTCCCGTCGATGCAGGGGCCTTAGACCTTGTGTGGAGTCGGGGCCGGAACCTGAGGATTCCTCTCCAGTGCTGACATGGATCTTGGGGTACTTCTGGAGTCTCCCCAGGGGAGTCAGTCCTCGTCTCGAATGCGGGCATGCACTTGCGCTTTCCTCCAGAGCGGTAGCAGCAGTGTCACGCAGTCCACCGCGTGGATCAAAGGATCTATGGTTTTCCCTGGAGTCTTTCCCACGAGGCTTTCCCACGAGGCTTTCCCACAGGGCTGTCCCACGTGCACACGTGGTGGGAGTGGATCCTCGGCTTGAACGTCAAGGCAGTGCAGGGAAAACAGGTTCCTCTGGGATGGACTGACACATCTGGGGGACTCTTGGAATGGTGGCACGACCCTGGAGTTCCTCTCGCCTTTCCTGTGGAGAGCGCCTCCTCTTGAGATGCGACGGGAACGCCGGGAATTCTTTCCCTACGAAACAGGGAAAGGATCCCTCATCTCGAGCTACGAGGCGGAAACGGGGCTCCCCTGGATGTGTGCGGGACCCCACGTGCTTCCTCTCAAGTGGAGACGGGTATGTCGGGGAACTTCTTGAGTTGCAGCAAGGGTGTGAAGGACCCTTTGGAAGTTCCAGTGGTTAGACGTGATTAGCCTCGAGAAGCCTCAGCGGAAATGGGCCTCATCTCGCCTGGAGGGCAAAACCTCCTGGATTTTCTCGAGTTGCGGCAGGTGCTCTCGACTTACGACGGGGACCTCAGGGACCCGCTCTGGTGGCCTCAGGAAAGGCCAGTCCCCATGCGAGTTCCTCGGGGGCCTCTCGGGATTCCTCTCCCGTCTATGCCGGGGCCTAAGACCTTGTGTGGAGTCGGGGCCGGAACCTGAGGATTCCTCTCCAGTGCTGACATGGATCTTGGGGTACTTCTGGAGTCTCCCCAGGGGAGTCAGTCCTCGTCTCGAATGCGGGCATGCACTTGCGCTTTCCTCCAGAGCGGTAGCAGCAGTGTCACGCAGTCCGCCGCGTGGATCAAAGGATCTATGGTTTTCCCTCGAGTCTTTCCCACGAGGCTTTCCCACGAGGCTTTCCCACAGGGCTGTCCAAGTGCACACGTGGTGGGAGTGGATCCTCGGCTTGAACGTCAAGGCAGTGCAGGGAAAACAGGTTCCTCTGGAATGGACTGACACATCTGGGGGACTCTTGGAATGGTGGCACGACCCTGGAGTTCCTCTCGCCTTTCCTGTGGAGAGCGCCTCCTCTTGAGATGCGACGGGAACGCCGGGAATTCTTTCCCTACGAAACAGGGAAAGGATCCCTCATCTCGAGCTACGAGGCGGAAACGGGGCTCCCCTGGATGTGTGCGGGACCCCACGTGCTTCCTCTCGAGTGGAGACGGGTATGTCGGGGAACTTCTTGAGTTGCAGCAAGGGTGTGAAGGACCCTTTGGAAGTTCCAGTGGTTAGACGTGATTAGCCTCGAGAAGCCTCAGCAGAAATGGGCCTCATCTCGCCTGGAGGGCAAAACCTCCTGGATTTTCTCGAGTTGCGGCAGGTGCTCTCGACTTACGACGGGGACCTCAGGGACCCGCTCTGGTGGCCTCAGGAAAGGCCAGTCCCCATGCGAGTTCCTCGGGGGCCTCTCGGGATTCCTCTCCCGTCGATGCCGGGGCCTAAGACCTTGTGTGGAGTCGGGGCCGGAACCTGAGGATTCCTCTCCAGTGCTGACATGGATCTTGGGGTACTTCTGGAGTCTCCCCAGGGGAGTCAGTCCTCGTCTCGAATGCGGGCATGCACTTGCGCTTTCCTCCAGAGCGGTAGCAGCAGTGTCACGCAGTCGGCCGCGTGGATCAAAGGATCTATGGTTTTCCATGGAGTCTTTCCCACGAGGCTTTCCCACGAGGCTTTCCCACAGGGCTGTCCCACGTGCACACGTGGTGGGAGTCGATCCTCGGCTTGAACGTCAAGACACTGCAGGGAAAACAGGTTCCTCTGGAATGGATTGACACATCTGGGCGACTCTTGGAATGGTGGCACGACCCTGGAGTTCCTCTCGCCTTTCCTGTGGAGAGCGCCTCCTCTTGAGATGCGACGAGAACGCCGGGAATTCTTTCCCTACGAAACAGGGAAAGGATCCCTCATCTCGAGCTAGGAGGCGGAAACGGGGCTCCCCTGGATGTGTGCGGGACCCCACGTGCTTCCTCTCGAGTGGAGACGGGTATGTCGGGAAACTTCTTGAGATGCAGCAAGGGTGTGAAGGACCCTATGGAAGTTCCAGTGGTTAGACGTGATTAGCCTCGAGAAGCCTCAGCGGAAATGGGCCTCATCTCGCCTGGAGGGCAAAACCTCCTGGATTTTCTCGAGTTGCGGCAGGTGCTCTCGACTTACGAAGGGGACCTCAGGGACCCGCTCTGGTGGCCTCAGGAAAGGCCAGTCCCCATGCGAGTTCCTCGGGGGCCTCTCGGGATTCCTCTCCCGTGGATGCCGGGGCCTAAGACCTTGTGTGGAGTCGGGGCCGGAACCTGAGGATTCCTCTCCAGTGCTGACATGGATCTTGGGGTACTTCTGGAGCCTCCACTGGGGAGTCAGTCCTCGTCTCGAATGCGGGCATGCACTTGCGCTTTCCTCCAGAGCGGTAGCAGCAGTGTCACGCAGTCCGCCGCGTGGATCAAAGGATCTATGGTTTTCCCTCGAGTCTTTCCCACGAGGCTTTCCCACGAGGCTTTCCCACAGGGCTGTCCCACGTGCACACGTGGTGGGAGTCGATCCTCGGCTTGAACGTCAAGGCAGTGCAGGGAAAACAGGTTCCTCTGGAATGGACTGACACATCTGGGGGACTCTTGGAATGGTGGCACGACCCTGGAGTTCCTCTCGCCTTTCCTGTGGAGAGCGCCTCCTCTTGAGATGCGACGGGAACGCCGGGAATTCTTTCCCTACGAAACAGGGAAAGGATCCCTCATCTCGAGCTAGGAGGCGGAAACGGGGCTCCCCTGGATGTGTGCGGGACCCCACGTGCTTCCTCTCGAGTGGAGACGGGTATGTCGGGGAACTTCTTGAGATGCAGCAAGGATGTGAAGGACCCTTTGGAAGTTCCAGTGGTTAGACGTGATTAGCCTCGAGAAGCCTCATCAGAAATGGGCCTCATCTCGCCTGGAGGGCAAAACCTCCTGGATTTTCTCGAGTTGCGGCAGGTGCTCTCGACTTACGACGAGGACCTCCGGGACCCGCTCTGGTGGCCTCAGGAAAGGCTAGTCCCCATGCGAGTTCCTCGGGGGCCTCTCGGGATTCCTCTCCCATCGATGCCGGGGCCTAAGACCTTGTGTGGAGTCGGGGCCGGAACCTGAGGATTCCTCTCCAGTGCTGACATGGATCTTGGGGTACTTCTGGAGTCTCCCCAGGGGAGTCAGTCCTCGTCTCGAATGCGGGCATGCACTTGCGCTTTCCTCCAGAGCGGTAGCAGCAGTGTCACGCAGTCCGCCGCGTGGATCAAAGGATCTATGGTTTTCCCTCGAGTCTTTCCCACGAGGCTTTCCCACGAGGCTTTCCCACGAGGCTTTCCCATAGGGCTGTCCCACGTGCACACGTGGTGGGAGTCGATCCTCGGCTTGAACGTCAAGGCAGTGCAGGGAAAACAGGTTCCTCTGGAATGGACTGACACATCTGGGGGACTCTTGGAATGGTGGCACGACCCTGGAGTTCCTCTCGCCTTTCCTGTGGAGAGCGCCTCCTCTTGAGATGCGACGGGAACGCCGGGAATTCTTTCCCTACGAAACAGGGAAAGGATCCCTCATCTCGAGCTAGGAGGCGGAAACGGGGCTCCCCTGGATGTGTGCGGGACACCACGTGCTTACTCTCGAGTGGAGACGGGTATGTCGGGGAAATTCTTGAGTTGCAACAAGGGTGTGAAGGACCCTTTGGAAGTTCCAGTGGTTAGACGTGATTAGCCTAGAGAAGCCTCAGCGGAAATGGGCCTCATCTCTCCTGGAGGGCAAAACCTCCTGGATTTTCTCGAGTTGCGGCAGGTTCTCTCGACTTACGATGGGGACCTCAGGGACCCGCTCTCGTGGCCTCAGGAAAGGCCAGTCCCCATGCGAGTTCCTCGGGGGCCTCTCGGCATTCCTCTCCCGTCGATGCCGGGGCCTAAGACCTTGTGTGGAGTCGGGGCCGGAACCTGAGGATTCCTCTCCAGTGCTGACATGGATCTTGGGGTACTTCTGGAGTCTCCCCAGGGGAGTCAGTCCTCATCTCGAATGCGGGCATGCACTTGCGCTTTCCTCCAGAGCGGTAGCAGCAGTGTCACGCAGTCCGCCGCGTGGATCAAAGGATCTATGGTTTTCCCTCGAGTCTTTCCCACGAGGCTTTCCCACGAGGCTTTCCCACAGGGCTGTCTCACGTGCACACGTGGTGGGAGTGGATCCTCGGCTTGAACGTCAAGGCAGTGAAGGGAAAACAGGTTCCTCTGGAATGGACTGACACATCTGGGGGACTCTTGGAATGGTGGCACGACCCTGGAGTTCCTCTCGCCTTTTCTGAGGAGAGCGCCTCCTCTTGAGATGCGGCGGGAACGCCGGGAATTCTTTCCCTACGAAACAGGGAAAGGATCCCTCATCTCGAGCTAGGAGGCGGAAACGGGTCTCCCCTGGATGTGTGCGGGACCCCACGTGCTTCCTCTCGAGTGGAGACGGGTATGTCGGGGAACTTCTTGAGTTGCAGCAAGGGTGTGAAGGACCCTTTGGAAGTTCCAGTGGTTAGACGTGATTAGCCTCGAGAAGCCTCAGTGGAAATGGGCCTCATCTCGCCTGGAGGGCAAAACCTCCTGGATTTTCTCGAGTTGCGGCATGTGCTCTTGCCTTACGACGGGGACCTCAGGGACCCGCTCTGGTGGCCTCAGGAAAGGCCAGTCCCCATGCGAGTTCCTCGGGGGCCTCTCGTGATTCCTCTCCCGGCGATGCCGGGGCCTAAGACCTTGTGTGGAGTCGGGGCCGGAACCTGAGGATTCCTCTCCAGTGCTGACATGGATCTTGGGGTACTTCTAGAGTCTCCCCAGGGGAGTCAGTCCTCGTCTCGAATGCGGGCATGCACTTGCGCTTTCCTCCAGAGCGGTAGCAGCAGTGTCACGCAGTCCGCCGCGTGGATCAAAGGATCTATGGTTTTCCCTGGAGTCTTTCCCACGAGTCTTTCCCACGAGGCTTTCCCACGAGGCTTTCCCGCAGGGCTGTCCCACGTGCACACGTGTTGGGAGTGGATCATCGGCTTGAACGTCAAGGCAGTGCAGGGAAAACAGGTTCCTCTGGAATGGACTGACACATCTGGGGGACTCTTGGAATGGTGGCACGACCCTGGAGTTCCTCTCGCCTTTCCTGTGGAGAGCGCCTCCTCTTGAGATGCGACGGGAACGCCGGGAATTCTTTCCCTACGAAACAGGGAAAGGATCCCTCATCTCGAGCTAGGAGGCGGAAACGGGGCTCCCCTGGATGGGTGCGGGACCCCACGTGCTTCCTCTCGAGTGGAGACGGGTATGTCGGGGAACTTCTTGAGTTGCAGCAATGGTGTGAAGGACCCTTTGGAAGTTCCAGCGGTTAGATGTGATTAGCCTCTAGAAGCCTCAGCGGAAATGGGCCTCATCTCGCCTGGAGGGCAAAACCTCCTGGATTTTCTCGAGTTGCGGCAGGTGCTCTCGTCTTACGATGGGGACCTCAGGGACCCGCTCTGGTGGCCTCAGGAAAGGCCAGTCCACATGCGAGTTCCTCGGGGGCCTCTCGGCATTCCTCTCCCGTCGATGCAGGGGCCTAAGACCTTGTGTGGAGTCGGGGCCGGAACCTGAGGATTCCTCTCCAGTGCTGACATGGATCTTGGGGTACTTCTGGAGTCTCCCCAGGGGAGTCAGTCCTCGTCTCGAATGCGGGCATGCACTTGCGCTTTCCTCCAGAGCGGTAGCAGCAGTGTCACGCAGTCCGCCGCGTGGATCAAAGGATCTATGGTTTTCCCTGGAGTCTTTCCCACGAGGCTTTCCCACGAGGCTTTCCCACAGGGCTGTCCCACGTGCACACGTGGTGGGAGTGGATCCTCGGCTTGAACGTCAAGGCAGTGCAGGGAAAACAGGTTCCTCTGGGATGGACTGACACATCTGGGGGACTCTTGGAATGGTGGCACGACCCTGGAGTTCCTCTCGCCTTTCCTGTGGAGAGCGCCTCCTCTTGAGATGCGACGGGAACGCCGGGAATTCTTTCCCTACGAAACAGGGAAAGGATCCCTCATCTCGAGCTACGAGGCGGAAACGGGGCTCCCCTGGATGTGTGCGGGACACCACGTGCTTCCTATCGAGTGGAGACGGGTATGTCGGGGAACTTCTTGAGTAGCAGCAAGGGTGTGAAGGACCCTTGGGAAGTTCCAGTGTTTAGATGTGATTGGCCTCGAGAAGCCTCAGCGGAAATGGGCCTCATCTCGCCTGGAGGGCAAAACCTCCTGGATTTTCTCGAGTTACGGCAGGTGTTCTCAACTTACGACGGGGACCTCAGGGACCCGCTCTGGTGGCCTCAGGAAAGGCCTGTCCCCATGCGAGTTCCTCGGGGGCCTCTCGGGATTCCTCTCCCGTCGATGCCGGGGCCTAAGACCTTGTGTGGAGTCGGGGCCGGAACCTGAGGATTCCTCTCCAGTGCTGACATGGATCTTGGGGTACTTCTGGAGTCTCCCCAGGGGAGTCAGTCCTCGTCTCGAATGCGGGCATGCACTTGCGCTTTCCTCCAGAGCGGTAGCAGCAGTGTCACGCGGTCCGCCGCGTGGATCAAAGGATCTATGGTTTTCCCTCGAGTCTTTCCCACGAGGCTTTCCCACGAGGCTTTCCCACAGGGCTGTCCCACGTGCACACGTGGTGGCAGTCGATCCTCGGCTTGAACGTCAGGCAGTGCAGGGAAAACAGGTTCCTCTGGAATGGACTGACACATCTGGGGGACTCTTGGAATGGTGCCACGACCCTGGAGTTCCTCTCGCCTTTCCTGTGGAGAGCGCCACCTCTTGAGATGCGACGGGAACGCCGGGAATTCTTTCCCTACGAAACAGGGAAAGGATCCCTCATCTCGAGCTAGAAGGCGGAAGCGGGGCTCCCCTGGATGGGTGCGGGACCCCACGTGCTTCCTCTCGAGTGGAGACGGGTATGTCGGGGAACTTCTTGAGTTGCAGCAATGGTGTGAAGGACCCTTTGGAAGTTTCAGCGGTTAGATGTGATTAGCCTCGAGAAGCCTCAGCGGAAATGGGCCTCATCTCGCCTGGAGGGCAAAACCTCCTGGATTTTCTCGAGTTGCGGCAGGTGCTCTCGACTTACGATGGGGACCTCAGGGACCCGCTCTGGTGGCCTCAGGAAAGGCCAGTCCCCATGCGAGTTCCTCGGGGGCCTCTCGGCATTCCTCTCCCGTCGATGCAGGGGCCTTAGACCTTGTGTGGAGTCGGGGCCGGAACCTGAGGATTCCTCTCCAGTGCTGACATGGATCTTGGGGTACTTCTGGAGTCTCCCCAGGGGAGTCAGTCCTCGTCTCGAATGCGGGCATGCACTTGCGCTTTCCTCCAGAGCGGTAGCAGCAGTGTCACGCAGTCCACCGCGTGGATCAAAGGATCTATGGTTTTCCCTGGAGTCTTTCCCACGAGGCTTTCCCACGAGGCTTTCCCACAGGGCTGTCCCACGTGCACACGTGGTGGGAGTGGATCCTCGGCTTGAACGTCAAGGCAGTGCAGGGAAAACAGGTTCCTCTGGGATGGACTGACACATCTGGGGGACTCTTGGAATGGTGGCACGACCCTGGAGTTCCTCTCGCCTTTCCTGTGGAGAGCGCCTCCTCTTGAGATGCGACGGGAACGCCGGGAATTCTTTCCCTACGAAACAGGGAAAGGATCCCTCATCTCGAGCTACGAGGCGGAAACGGGGCTCCCCTGGATGTGTGCGGGACCCCACGTGCTTCCTCTCAAGTGGAGACGGGTATGTCGGGGAACTTCTTGAGTTGCAGCAAGGGTGTGAAGGACCCTTTGGAAGTTCCAGTGGTTAGACGTGATTAGCCTCGAGAAGCCTCAGCGGAAATGGGCCTCATCTCGCCTGGAGGGCAAAACCTCCTGGATTTTCTCGAGTTGCGGCAGGTGCTCTCGACTTACGACGGGGACCTCAGGGACCCGCTCTGGTGGCCTCAGGAAAGGCCAGTCCCCATGCGAGTTCCTCGGGGGCCTCTCGGGATTCCTCTCCCGTCTATGCCGGGGCCTAAGACCTTGTGTGGAGTCGGGGCCGGAACCTGAGGATTCCTCTCCAGTGCTGACATGGATCTTGGGGTACTTCTGGAGTCTCCCCAGGGGAGTCAGTCCTCGTCTCGAATGCGGGCATGCACTTGCGCTTTCCTCCAGAGCGGTAGCAGCAGTGTCACGCAGTCCGCCGCGTGGATCAAAGGATCTATGGTTTTCCCTCGAGTCTTTCCCACGAGGCTTTCCCACGAGGCTTTCCCACAGGGCTGTCCAAGTGCACACGTGGTGGGAGTGGATCCTCGGCTTGAACGTCAAGGCAGTGCAGGGAAAACAGGTTCCTCTGGAATGGACTGACACATCTGGGGGACTCTTGGAATGGTGGCACGACGCTGGAGTCCTCTCGCCTTTCCTGTGGAGAGCGCCTCCTCTTGAGATGCGACGGGAACGCCGGGAATTCTTTCCCTACGAAACAGGGAAAGGATCCCTCATCTCGAGCTACGAGGCGGAAACGGGGCTCCCCTGGATGTGTGCGGGACCCCACGTGCTTCCTCTCGAGTGGAGACGGGTATGTCGGGGAACTTCTTGAGTTGCAGCAAGGGTGTGAAGGACCCTTTGGAAGTTCCAGTGGTTAGACGTGATTAGCCTCGAGAAGCCTCAGCAGAAATGGGCCTCATCTCGCCTGGAGGGCAAAACCTCCTGGATTTTCTCGAGTTGCGGCAGGTGCTCTCGACTTACGACGGGGACCTCAGGGACCCGCTCTGGTGGCCTCAGGAAAGGCCAGTCCCCATGCGAGTTCCTCGGGGGCCTCTCGGGATTCCTCTCCCGTCGATGCCGGGGCCTAAGACCTTGTGTGGAGTCGGGGCCGGAACCTGAGGATTCCTCTCCAGTGCTGACATGGATCTTGGGGTACTTCTGGAGTCTCCCCAGGGGAGTCAGTCCTCGTCTCGAATGCGGGCATGCACTTGCGCTTTCCTCCAGAGCGGTAGCAGCAGTGTCACGCAGTCGGCCGCGTGGATCAAAGGATCTATGGTTTTCCATGGAGTCTTTCCCACGAGGCTTTCCCACGAGGCTTTCCCACAGGGCTGTCCCACGTGCACACGTGGTGGGAGTCGATCCTCGGCTTGAACGTCAAGACACTGCAGGGAAAACAGGTTCCTCTGGAATGGATTGACACATCTGGGCGACTCTTGGAATGGTGGCACGACCCTGGAGTTCCTCTCGCCTTTCCTGTGGAGAGCGCCTCCTCTTGAGATGCGACGAGAACGCCGGGAATTCTTTCCCTACGAAACAGGGAAAGGATCCCTCATCTCGAGCTAGGAGGCGGAAACGGGGCTCCCCTGGATGTGTGCGGGACCCCACGTGCTTCCTCTCGAGTGGAGACGGGTATGTCGGGAAACTTCTTGAGATGCAGCAAGGGTGTGAAGGACCCTATGGAAGTTCCAGTGGTTAGACGTGATTAGCCTCGAGAAGCCTCAGCGGAAATGGGCCTCATCTCGCCTGGAGGGCAAAACCTCCTGGATTTTCTCGAGTTGCGGCAGGTGCTCTCGACTTACGAAGGGGACCTCAGGGACCCGCTCTGGTGGCCTCAGGAAAGGCCAGTCCCCATGCGAGTTCCTCGGGGGCCTCTCGGGATTCCTCTCCCGTGGATGCCGGGGCCTAAGACCTTGTGTGGAGTCGGGGCCGGAACCTGAGGATTCCTCTCCAGTGCTGACATGGATCTTGGGGTACTTCTGGAGCCTCCACTGGGGAGTCAGTCCTCGTCTCGAATGCGGGCATGCACTTGCGCTTTCCTCCAGAGCGGTAGCAGCAGTGTCACGCAGTCCGCCGCGTGGATCAAAGGATCTATGGTTTTCCCTCGAGTCTTTCCCACGAGGCTTTCCCACGAGGCTTTCCCACAGGGCTGTCCCACGTGCACACGTGGTGGGAGTCGATCCTCGGCTTGAACGTCAAGGCAGTGCAGGGAAAACAGGTTCCTCTGGAATGGACTGACACATCTGGGGGACTCTTGGAATGGTGGCACGACCCTGGAGTTCCTCTCGCCTTTCCTGTGGAGAGCGCCTCCTCTTGAGATGCGACGGGAACGCCGGGAATTCTTTCCCTACGAAACAGGGAAAGGATCCCTCATCTCGAGCTAGGAGGCGGAAACGGGGCTCCCCTGGATGTGTGCGGGACCCCACGTGCTTCCTCTCGAGTGGAGACGGGTATGTCGGGGAACTTCTTGAGATGCAGCAAGGATGTGAAGGACCCTTTGGAAGTTCCAGTGGTTAGACGTGATTAGCCTCGAGAAGCCTCATCAGAAATGGGCCTCATCTCGCCTGGAGGGCAAAACCTCCTGGATTTTCTCGAGTTGCGGCAGGTGCTCTCGACTTACGACGAGGACCTCCGGGACCCGCTCTGGTGGCCTCAGGAAAGGCTAGTCCCCATGCGAGTTCCTCGGGGGCCTCTCGGGATTCCTCTCCCATCGATGCCGGGGCCTAAGACCTTGTGTGGAGTCGGGGCCGGAACCTGAGGATTCCTCTCCAGTGCTGACATGGATCTTGGGGTACTTCTGGAGTCTCCCCAGGGGAGTCAGTCCTCGTCTCGAATGCGGGCATGCACTTGCGCTTTCCTCCAGAGCGGTAGCAGCAGTGTCACGCAGTCCGCCGCGTGGATCAAAGGATCTATGGTTTTCCCTCGAGTCTTTCCCACGAGGCTTTCCCACGAGGCTTTCCCACGAGGCTTTCCCATAGGGCTGTCCCACGTGCACACGTGGTGGGAGTCGATCCTCGGCTTGAACGTCAAGGCAGTGCAGGGAAAACAGGTTCCTCTGGAATGGACTGACACATCTGGGGGACTCTTGGAATGGTGGCACGACCCTGGAGTTCCTCTCGCCTTTCCTGTGGAGAGCGCCTCCTCTTGAGATGCGACGGGAACGCCGGGAATTCTTTCCCTACGAAACAGGGAAAGGATCCCTCATCTCGAGCTAGGAGGCGGAAACGGGGCTCCCCTGGATGTGTGCGGGACACCACGTGCTTCCTCTCGAGTGGAGACGGGTATGTCGGGGAAATTCTTGAGTTGCAACAAGGGTGTGAAGGACCCTTTGGAAGTTCCAGTGGTTAGACGTGATTAGCCTAGAGAAGCCTCAGTGGAAATGGGCCTCATCTCTCCTGGAGGGCAAAACCTCCTGGATTTTCTCGAGTTGCGGCAGGTTCTCTCGACTTACGATGGGGACCTCAGGGACCCGCTCTCGTGGCCTCAGGAAAGGCCAGTCCCCATGCGAGTTCCTCGGGGGCCTCTCGGCATTCCTCTCCCGTCGATGCCGGGGCCTAAGACCTTGTGTGGAGTCGGGGCCGGAACCTGAGGATTCCTCTCCAGTGCTGACATGGATCTTGGGGTACTTCTGGAGTCTCCCCAGGGGAGTCAGTCCTCATCTCGAATGCGGGCATGCACTTGCGCTTTCCTCCAGAGCGGTAGCAGCAGTGTCACGCAGTCCGCCGCGTGGATCAAAGGATCTATGGTTTTCCCTCGAGTCTTTCCCACGAGGCTTTCCCACGAGGCTTTCCCACAGGGCTGTCTCACGTGCACACGTGGTGGGAGTGGATCCTCGGCTTGAACGTCAAGGCAGTGAAGGGAAAACAGGTTCCTCTGGAATGGACTGACACATCTGGGGGACTCTTGGAATGGTGGCACGACCCTGGAGTTCCTCTCGCCTTTTCTGAGGAGAGCGCCTCCTCTTGAGATGCGGCGGGAACGCCGGGAATTCTTTCCCTACGAAACAGGGAAAGGATCCCTCATCTCGAGCTAGGAGGCGGAAACGGGTCTCCCCTGGATGTGTGCGGGACCCCACGTGCTTCCTCTCGAGTGGAGACGGGTATGTCGGGGAACTTCTTGAGTTGCAGCAAGGGTGTGAAGGACCCTTTGGAAGTTCCAGTGGTTAGACGTGATTAGCCTCGAGAAGCCTCAGTGGAAATGGGCCTCATCTCGCCTGGAGGGCAAAACCTCCTGGATTTTCTCGAGTTGCGGCATGTGCTCTTGCCTTACGACGGGGACCTCAGGGACCCGCTCTGGTGGCCTCAGGAAAGGCCAGTCCCCATGCGAGTTCCTCGGGGGCCTCTCGTGATTCCTCTCCCGGCGATGCCGGGGCCTAAGACCTTGTGTGGAGTCGGGGCCGGAACCTGAGGATTCCTCTCCAGTGCTGACATGGATCTTGGGGTACTTCTAGAGTCTCCCCAGGGGAGTCAGTCCTCGTCTCGAATGCGGGCATGCACTTGCGCTTTCCTCCAGAGCGGTAGCAGCAGTGTCACGCAGTCCGCCGCGTGGATCAAAGGATCTATGGTTTTCCCTGGAGTCTTTCCCACGAGTCTTTCCCACGAGGCTTTCCCACGAGGCTTTCCCGCAGGGCTGTCCCACGTGCACACGTGTTGGGAGTGGATCATCGGCTTGAACGTCAAGGCAGTGCAGGGAAAACAGGTTCCTCTGGAATGGACTGACACATCTGGGGGACTCTTGGAATGGTGGCACGACCCTGGAGTTCCTCTCGCCTTTCCTGTGGAGAGCGCCTCCTCTTGAGATGCGACGGGAACGCCGGGAATTCTTTCCCTACGAAACAGGGAAAGGATCCCTCATCTCGAGCTAGGAGGCGGAAACGGGGCTCCCCTGGATGTGTGCGGGACCCCACGTGCTTCCTCTCGAGTGGAGACGGGTATGTCGGGGAACTTCTTGAGTTGCAGCAAGGGTGTGAAGGACCCTTTGGAAGTTCCAGTGGTTAGACGTGATTGGCCTCGAGAAGCCTCAGCGCAAATGGGCCTCATCTCGCCTGGAGGGCAAAACCTCCTGGATTTTCTCGAGTTGCGGCAGGTGCTCTCGACTTACGACGGGGACCTCAGGGACCCGCTCTGGTGGCCTCAGGAAAGGCCAGTCCCCATGCGAGTTCCTCGGGTGCCTCTCGGGATTACTCTCCCGCCGATGCCGGGGCCTAAGACCTTGTGTGGAGTCGGGGCCGGAACCTGAGGATTCCTCTCCAGTGCTGACATGGATCTTGGGGTACTTCTGGAGTCTCCCCAGGGGAGTCAGTCCTCGTCTCGAATGCGGGCATGCACTTGCGCTTTCCTCCAGAGCGGTAGCAGCAGTGTCACGCAGTCCGCCGCGTGGATCAAAGGATCTATGGTTTTCCCTCGAGTCTTTCCCACGAGGCTTTCCCACGAGGCTTTCCCTCAGGGCTGTCCCACGTGCACACGTGGTGGGAGTCGATCCTCGGCTTGAACGTCAAGACACTGCAGGGAAAACAGGTTCCTCTGGAATGGATTGACACATCTGGGCGACTCTTGGAATGGTGGCACGACCCTGGAGTTCCTCTCGCCTTTCCTGTGGAGAGCGCCTCCTCTTGAGATGCGACGAGAACGCCGGGAATTCTTTCCCTGCGAAACAGGGAAAGGATCCCTCATCTCGAGCTAGGAGGCGGAAACGGGGCTCCCCTGGATGTGTGCGGGACCCCACGTGCTTCCTCTCGAGTGGAGACGGGTATGTCGGGAAACTTCTTGAGATGCAGCAAGGGTGTGAAGGACCCTATGGAAGTTCCAGTGGTTAGACGTGATTAGCCTCGAGAAGCCTCAGCGGAAATGGGCCTCATCTCGCCTGGAGGGCAAAACCTCCTGGATTTTCTCGAGTTGCGGCAGGTGCTCTCGACTTACGACGGGGACCTCAGGGACCCGCTCTGGTGGCCTCAGGAAAGGCCAGTCCCCATGCGAGTTCCTCGGGGGCCTCTCGGGATTCCTCTCCCGTCGATGCCGGGGCCTAAGACCTTGTGTGGAGTCGGGGCCGGAACCTGAGAATTCCTCTCCAGTGCTGACATGGATCTTGGGGTACTTCTGGAGCCTCCACTGGGGAGTCAGTCCTCGTCTCGAATGCGGGCATGCACTTGCGCTTTCCTCCAGAGCGGTAGCAGCAGTGTCACGCAGTCCGCCGCGTGGATCAAAGGATCTATGGTTTTCCCTCGAGTCTTTCCCACGAGGCTTTCCCACGAGGCTTTCCCACAGGGCTGTCCCACGTGCACACGTGGTGGGAGTCGATCCTCGGCTTGAACGTCAAGGCAGTGCAGGGAAAACAGGTTCCTCTGGAATGGACTGACACATCTGGGGGACTCTTGGAATGGTGGCACGACCCTGGAGTTCCTCTCGCCTTTCCTGTGGAGAGCGCCTCCTCTTGAGATGCGACGGGAACGCCGGGAATTCTTTCCCTACGAAACAGGGAAAGGATCCCTCATCTCGAGCTAGGAGGCGAAAACGGGGCTCCCCTGGATGTGTGCGGGACCCCACGTGCTTCCTCTCGAGTGGAGACGGGTATGTCGGGGAACTTCTTGAGATGCAGCAAGGATGTGAAGGACCCTTTGGAAGTTCCAGTGGTTAGACGTGATTAGCCTCGAGAAGCCTCATCAGAAATGGGCCTCATCTCGCCTGGAGGGCAAAACCTCCTGGATTTTCTCGAGTTGCGGCAGGTGCTCTCGACTTACGACGGGGACCTCAGGGACCCGCTCTGGTGGCCTCAGGAAAGGCTAGTCCCCATGCGAGTTCCTCGGGGGCCTCTCGGGATTCCTCTCCCGTCGATGCCGGGGCCTAAGACCTTGTGTGGAGTCGGGGCCGGAACCTGAGGATTCCTCTCCAGTGCTGACATGGATCTTGGGGTACTTCTGGAGTCTCCCCAGGGGAGTCAGTCCTCGTCTCGAATGCGGGCATGCACTTGCGCTTTCCTCCAGAGCGGTAGCAGCAGTGTCACGCAGTCCGCCGCGTGGATCAAAGGATCTATGGTTTTCCCTCGAGTCTTTCCCACGAGGCTTTCCCACGAGGCTTTCCCACGAGGCTTTCCCACAGGGCTGTCCCACGTGCACACGTGGTGGGAGTCGATCCTCGGCTTGAACGTCAAGGCAGTGAAGGGAAAACAGGTTCCTCTGGAATGGACTGACACATCTGGGGGACTCTTGGAATGGTGGCACGACCCTGGAGTTCCTCTCGCCTTTTCTGAGGAGAGCGCCTCCTCTTGAGATGCGGCGGGAACGCCGGGAATTCTTTCCCTACGAAACAGGGAAAGGATCCCTCATCTCGAGCTAGGAGGCGGAAACGGGGCTCCCCTGGATGTGTGCGGGACCCCACGTGCTTCCTCTCGAGTGGAGACGGGTATGTCGGGGAACTTCTTGAGTTGCAGCAAGGGTGTGAAGGACCCTTTGGAAGTTCCAGTGGTTAGACGTGATTAGCCTCGAGAAGCCTCAGCGGAAATGGGCCTCATCTCGCCTGGAGGGCAAAACCTCCTGGATTTTCTCGAGTTGCGGCAGGTGCTCTCGACTTACGAAGGGGACCTCAGGGACCCGCTCTGGTGGCCTCAGGAAAGGCCAGTCCCCATGCGAGTTCCTCGGGGGCCTCTCGTGATTCCTCTCCCGGCGATGCCGGGGCCTAAGACCTTGTGTGGAGTCGGGGCCGGAACCTGAGGATTCCTCTCCAGTGCTGACATGGATCTTGGGGTACTTCTGGAGTCTCCCCAGGGGAGTCAGTCCTCGTCTCGAATGCGGGCATGCACTTGCGCTTTCCTCCATAGCGGTAGCAGCAGTGTCACGCAGTCCGCCGCGTGGATCAAAGGATCTATGGTTTTCCCTCGAGTCTTTCCCACGAGTCTTTCCCACGAGGCTTTCCCACGAGGCTTTCCCACAGGGCTGTCCCACGTGCACACGTGGTGGGAGTGGATCATCGGCTTGAACGTCAAGGCAGTGCAGGGAAAACAGGTTCCTCTGGAATGGACTGACACATCTGGGGGACTCTTGGAATGGTGGCACGACCCTGGAGTTCCTCTCGCCTTTCCTGTGGAGAGCGCCTCCTCTTGAGATGCGACGGGAACGCCGGGAATTCTTTCCCTACGAAACAGGGAAAGGATCCCTCATCTCGAGCTAGGAGGCGGAAACGGGGCTCCCCTGGATGTGTGCGGGACCCCACGTGCTTCCTCTCGAGTGGAGACGGGTATGTCGGGGAACTTCTTGAGTTGCAGCAAGGGTGTGAAGGACCCTTTGGAAGTTCCAGTGGTTAGACGTGATTGGCCTCGAGAAGCCTCAGCGGAAATGGGCCTCATCTCGCCTGGAGGGCAAAACCTCCTGGATTTTCTCGAGTTGCGGCAGGTGCTCTCGACTTACGACGGGGACCTCAGGGACCCGCTCTGGTGGCCTCAGGAAAGGCCAGTCCCCATGCGAGTTCCTCGGGGGCCTCTCGTGATTCCTCTCCCGGCGATGCCGGGGCCTAAGACCTTGTGTGGAGTCGGGGCCGGAACCTGAGGATTCCTCTCCAGTGCTGACATGGATCTTGGGGTACTTCTGGAGTCTCCCCAGGGGAGTCAGTCCTCGTCTCGAATGCGGGCATGCACTTGCGCTTTCCTCCATAGCGGTAGCAGCAGTGTCACACAGTCCGCCGCGTGGATCAAAGGATCTATGGTTTTCCCTCGAGTCTTTCCCACGAGTCTTTCCCACGAGGCTTTCCCACGAGGCTTTCCCACAGGGCTGTCCCACGTGCACACGTGGTGGGAGTGGATCATCGGCTTGAACGTCAAGGCAGTGCAGGGAAAACAGGTTCCTCTGGAATGGACTGACACATCTGGGGGACTCTTGGAATGGTGGCACGACCCTGGAGTTCCTCTCGCCTTTCCTGTGGAGAGCGCCTCCTCTTGAGATGCGACGGGAACGCCGGGAATTCTTTCCCTACGAAACAGGGAAAGGATCCCTCATCTCGAGCTAGGAGGCGGAAACGGGGCTCCCCTGGATGTGTGCGGGACCCTCGTGCTTCCATTCGAGTGGAGACGGGTATGTCGGGGAACTTCTTGAGTTGCAGCAAGGGTGTGAAGGACCCTTTGGAAGTTCCAGTGGTTAGATGTGATTAGCCATGAGAAGCCTCAGCGGAAATGGGCCTCATCTCGCCTGGAGGGCAAAACCTCCTGGATTTTCTCGAGTTGCGGCAAGTGCTCTCGACCTACGACGGGGACCTCAGGGACCCACTCGGGTGGCCACAGGAAAGGCCAGTCCCCATGCGAGTTCCTCGGGGGCCTCTGGGGATTCCTCTCCCGTCGATGCCGGGGCCTAAGACCTTGTGTGGATTCGGGGCCGGAACCTGAGGATTCCTCTCCAGTGCTGACATGGATCTTGGGGTACTTCTGGAGTCTCCCCAGGGGAGTCAGTCCTCGTCTCGAATGCGGGCATGCACTTGCGCTTTCCACCAGAGCGGTAGCAGCAGTGTCATGCTTCCGCCGCGTGGATCAAAGGATCTATGGTTTTCCCTCGAGTCTTTCCCACGAGGCTTTCCCACGAGGCTTTCCCACAGGGCTGTCCCACGTGCACACGTGGTGGGAGTCGATCCTTGGCTTGAACGTCAAGGCAGTGCAGGGAAAACAGGTTCCTCTGGAATGGACTGACACATCTGGGGGACTCTTGGAATGGTGTCACGACCCTGGAGTACCTCTCGCCTTTCCTGTGGAGAGCGCCTCCTCTTGAGATGCGACGGGAACGCCGGGAATTCTTTCCCTAAGAAACAGGGAAAGGATCCCTCATCTCGAGCTAGGAGGCGGAAACGGGGCTCCCCTGGATGTGTGCGGGGCCCCACGTGCTTCCTCTCGAGTGGAGACGGGTATGTCGGGGAACTTCTTGAGTTGCAGCAAGGGTGTGAAGGACCCGTTGGACGTTCCAGTATTTAGACGTGATTAGCCTCGAGAAGCCTCAGCGGAAATGGGCATCATCTCGCCTGGAGGGCAAAACCTCCTGGATTTTCTCGAGTTGCGGCAGGTGCTCTCGACTTACGACGAGGACCTCAGGGACCCGCTCTGGTGGCCTCAGGAAAGGCCAGTCCCCATGCGAGTTCCTCGGGGGCCTTTCGGGATTCCTCTCCCGTGGATGCCGGGGCCTAAGACCTTGTGTGGAGTCGGGGCCGGAACCTGAGGATTCCTCTCCAGTACTGATATGGATCTTGGGGTACTTTGGGAGTCTCCCCAGGGGAATCAGTCCTCGTCTCGAATGCGGGCATGCACTTGCGCTTTCCTCCAGAGCGGTAGCAGCAGTGTCACGCAGTCCGCCACGTGGATCAAAGGATCTATGGTTTTCCCTCGAGTCTTTCCCACGAGGTTTTCCCACGAGGCTTTCCCACAGGGCTGTCCCACGTGCACACGTGGTGGGAGTCGATCCTCGGCTTGAACGTCAAGGCAGTGCAGGGAAAACAGGTTCCTCTGTAATGGACTGACATATCTGGGGGTCTCTTGGAATGGTGGCGTGACCCTGGAGTTCCTCTCCCCTTTCCTGTGGAGAGCGTCTCCTCTTGAGATGCGACGGGAACGCCGGGAATTCTTTCCCTATGAAACAGGGAAAGGATCCCTCATCTCGATCTAGGAGGCGGAAACGGTGCTCCCCTGGATGTGTGCGGGACCCCACGTGCTTCCTCTGGAGTGGAGACGGGTATGTTGGGGAACTTCTTTAGTCGCAGCAAGGGTGTGAAGGACCAGTTGGAAGTTCCAGTATTTAGAGCTGATTAGCCTCGAGAAGCCTCAGCGGAAATGGGCCTCATCTCGCCTGGAGGGCAAAACCTCCTGGATTTTCTCGAGTTGCGGCAGGTGTTCTCGACTTACGACGGGGACCTCAGGGACCCGCTCTGGTGGCCTCAGGAAAGGCCAGTCCCCATGCGAGTTCCTCGGGGGCCTCTGGGGATTCCTCTCCCATCAATGCCGGTGCCTAAGACCTTGTGTGGAGTTGGGGCCGGAACCTGAGGATTCCTCTCCAGTGCTGACATGGATCTTGGGGTACTTCTGGAGTCTCCCCAGGGGAGTCAGTCCTCGTCTCGAATGCGGGCATGCACTTGCGCTTTCCTCCAGAGCGGTAGCAGCAGTGTCACGCAGTCCGCCGCGTGGATCAAAGGATCTATGGTTTTCCCTCGAGTCTTTCCCACGAGGCTTTCCCACAGGGCTGTCCCACGTGCACACGTGGTGAGAGTCGATCCTCGGCTTGAACGTCAAGGCAGTGCAGGGAAAACAGGTTCCTCTGGAATGGACTGACACATCCTGGGGACTCTTGGAATGGTGGCACGACCCCGGCGTTCCTCTCACCTTTCCTGTGGAGAGCGCCTCCTCTTGAGATGCGACGGGAACGCCGGGAATTCTTTCCCTACGAAACAGGGAAAGGATCGCTCATCTCGAGCTAGGAATCGGAAACGGGGCTCCCCTGGATGTGTGCGGGACCCCACGTGATTCCTCTCGAGTGGAGACGGGTATGTCGGGGAACTTCTTGAGTTGCTTCAAGGGTGTGAAGGACCCGTTGGACGTTCCAGTATTTAGACGTGATTAGCCTCGAGAAGCCTCAGCGGAAATGGGCCTCATCTCGCCTGGAGGGCAAAACCTCCTGGATTTTCTCGTGTTTCGGCAGGTGCTCTCGACTTACGACGGGGAACTCAGGGAACCACTCTGGTGGCCTCAGGAAAGGCCAGTCCCCATGCGAATTCCTCGGGGGCCTCTCGGGATTCCTCTCCCGTCGATGCCGGGGCCTAAGACCTTCTGTGGAGTCGGGGCCGGAACCTGAGGATTCCTCTCCAGTGCTGACATGGATCTTGAGGTACTTCTGGAGTCTCCCCAGGGGAGTCAGTCCTCGTCTCGAATGCGGGCATGCACTTGTGCTTTCCTGCAGAGCGGTACCAGCAGTGTCACGCAGTCCGCCCAATGGATCAAAGGATCTATGGTTTTCCCTCGAGGCTTTCCCACGAGGCTTTCCCACGAGGCTTTCCCTCAGGGCTGTCCCACGTGCACACGTGGTGGGAGTCGATCCTCGGCTTGAACGTCAAGGCAGTGCAGGGAAAACAGGTTCCTCTGGAATGGACTGACACATCTGGGGGACTCTTGGAATGGTGGCACGACCCTTCAGTTCCTCTCGCCTTTCCTGTGGAGAGCGCCTCCTCTTGAGATGCGACGGGAACGCCGGGAATTCTTTCTCTACGAAACAGGGAAAGGATCCCTCATCTCGAGCTAGGAGGGGGAAACGGGGCTCCCCTGGATGTGTGCGGGACACCACGTGCTTCCTTTCGAGTGGAGACGGGTATGTCGGGGAACTTCTTGAGTTGCAGCAAGGGTGTGAAGGACCCTTTGGAAGTTCCAGTGTTTAGACGTGATTAGCCTCGAAAACCTCTGCGGAAATGAGCCTCATCTCGCCTGGAGGGCAAAACATCCTGGATTTTCTCGAGTTGCGGCAGGTGATCTCGACTTACGACGGGGACCTCAGGGACCCGCTCTGGTGGCCTCAGGAAAAGCCAGTCCCCATGCGAGTTCCTCAGGGGCCTCTCGGGATCCCTCTCCCGTCGATGCCGGGGCCTAAGTCCTTGTGTGGACTCGGGGCCGGAACCTGAGGATTTCTCTCCAGTGCTGACATGGATCTTGGGGTACTTCTGGAGTCTCCCCAGGGGAGTCAGTCCTCGTCTCGAATGCGGGCATGCACTTGCGCTTTCCTCCAGAGCGGTAGCAGCAGTGTCACGGAGCCCGCCGCGTGGATCAAAGGATCTATGGTTTTCCCTCGAGTCTTTCCCACTAGGCTTTCCCACGAGGCTTTCCCACAGGGATGTCCCACGTGCACACGTGGTGGGAGTCGATCCTCGGCTTGAAAGTCAAGGCAGTGCAGGGAAAACAGGTTCCTCTGTAATGGACTGACACATCTGGGGGTCTCTTGGAATGGTGGCACGACCCTGGAGTTCCTCTCCCCTTACCTGTGGAGAGCGCCTCCTCTTGAGATACGACGGGAACGCCGGGAATTCTTTCCCTACGAAACAGGGAAAGGATCCCTCATCTCGAGCTAGGAGGCGAAACGGGGCTCCCCTGGATGTGTGCGGGACACCACGTGCTTCCTCTCGAGTGGAGACGGGTATGTCGGGGAACTTCTTGAGCTGCAGCAAGGGTGTGAAGGACCCTTTGGAAGTTCCAGTGGTTCGATGTGATTGGCCTCGAGAAGCCTCAGCGGAAATGGGCCTCATCTCGCCTGGAGGGCAAAACCTCCTGGATTTTCTCGAGTTGCGGCATGTGCTCTCGACTTTCGACGGGGACCTCAGGGACCCGCTCTGGTGGCCTCAGGAAAGGCCAGTCCCCATGCGAGTTCCTCGGGGGCCTCTGGATATTCCTCTCCCGTCGATGCCGGGGCCTAAGACCTTGTGTGGAGTCGGGGCCGGAACCTGAGGATTCCTCTCCAGTGCTGACATGGATCTTGGGGTACTTCTGGAGTCTCTCCAGGGGAGTCAGTCCTCGTCTCGAATGCGGGCATGCACTTGCGCTTTCCTCCAGAGCGGTAGCAGCAGTGTCACGCAGTCCGCCGCGAGGATCAAAGGATCTATGGTTTTCCCTCGAGTCTTTCCCACGAGGCTTTCCCACGAGGCTTTCCCGCAGGGCTGTCCCACGTGCACACGTGGTGGGAGTCGATCCTCGGCTTGAACGTCAAGGCAGTGCAGGGAAAACAGGTTCCTCTGGAATGGACTGACACATCTGGGGGACTCTTGGAATGGTGGCACGACCCTGGAGTTCCTCTCGCCTTTCCTGTGGAGAGCGCCTCCTCTTGAGATGCGACGGGAACGCCGGGAATTCTTTCCCTACGAAACAGGGAAAGGATCCCTCATCTCGAGCTAGGAGGCGGAAACGGGGCTCCCCTGGATGTGTGCGGGACCCCACGTGCTTCCTCTCGAGTGGAGACGGGTATGTCGGGGAACTTCTTGATTTGCAGCAAGGGTGTGAAGGGCCCTTTGGAAGTTCCAGTTGTTAGACGTGATTAGGCTCCAGAAGCCTCAGCGGAAATGGGCCTCATCTCGCCTGGAGGGCAAAACCTCCTGGATTTTCTCGAGTTGCGGCAGGTGCTCTCGACTTACGACGGGGACCTCAGGGACCCGCTCTGGTGGCCTCAGAACAGGCCAGTCCCCATGCGAGTTCCTCGGGGGCCTCTCGGGATTCCTCTCCCGTCGATGCCGGGGCCTAAGACCTTGTGTGGACTCGGGGCCTGAACCTGAGGATTCCTCTCCAGTGCTGACATGGATCTTGGGGTACTTCTGGAGTCTCCCCAGGGGAGTCAGTCCTCGTCTCGAATGCGGGCATGCACTTGCGCTTTCCTCCAGAGCGGTAGCAGCAGTGTCACGCAGTCCGCCGCGTGGATCAAAGGATCTATGGTTTTCCCTCGAGTCTTTCCCACGAGGCTTTCCCACGAGGCTTTCCCACAGGGCTGTCCCACGTGCACACGTGGTGGGAGTCGATCCTCGGCTTGAACGTCAAGGCAGTGCAGGGAAAACAGGTTCCTCTGGAATGGACTGACACATCTGGGGGACTCTTGGAATGGTGGCAAGACCCTGGAGTTCCTCTCGCCTTTCCTGTGGAGAGCGCCTCCTCTTGAGATGCGACGGGAACGCCGGGAATTCTTTCCCTACGAAACAGATAAAGGATCCCTCATCTCGAGCTAGGAGGCGGAAACGGGGCTCCCGTGGATGTGTTCGGGACCCCACGTGCTTCCCCTCGAGTGGAGACGGGTATGTCGGGGAACTTCTTGAGTTGCAGCAATGGTGTGAAGGACCCTTTGGAAGTTCCAGTGGTTAGATGAGATTGGCCTCGAGAAGCCTCAGCGGAAATGGGCCTCATTTCGCCTGGAGGGCAAAACCTCCTGGATATTCTCGAGTTGCGGCAGGTGCTCTCGACTTACGACGGGGACCTCAGGGACCCGCTCTGGTGGCCTCAGGAAAGGCCAGTCCCCATGCGAATTCCTCGGGGGCCTCTCGGGATTCCTCTCCCGTCGATGCCGGGGCCTAAGACCTTGTGTGTAGTCGGGGCCGGAACCTGAGGATTCCTCTCCAGTGCTGACATGGATCTTGGGGTACTTCTGGAGTCTCCCCAGGGGATCCAGTCCTCGTCTCGAATGCGGGCATGCACTTGCGCTTTCCTCCAGAGCGGTAGCAGCAGTGTCACGCAGTCCGCCGCGTGGATCAAAGGATCTATGGTTTTCCCTCGAGTCTTTCCCACGAGGCTTTCCCACGAGGCTTTCCCACAGGGCTGTCCCACGTGCACACGTGGTGGGAGTCGATCCTCGGCTTGAACTTCAACGCAGTGCAGGGAAAACAGGTTCCTCTGGAATGGACTGACACATCTGGGGGACTCTTGGAATGGTGGAACGACCCTGGAGTTACTCTCGCCTTTCCTGTGGAGAGCGCCTCCTCTTGAGATGCGACGGGAACGCCGGGAATTCTTTCCCTACGAAACAGGGAAAGGATCCCTCATCTCGAGCTAGGAGGCGGAAACGGGGCTCCCCTGGATGTGTGCGGGACCCCACGTGCTTCCTTTCGAGTGGAGACGGGTATGTCGGGGAACTTCTTGAGTTGCAGCAATGGTGTGAAGGACCCTTTGGAAGTTCCAGTGGTTAGATGTGATTGGCCTCGAGAAGCCTCAGCGGAAATGGGCCTCATCTCGCCTGGAGGGCAAAACCTCCTGGATTTTCTCGAGTTGCGGCAGGTGCTCTCGACTTACGACGGGGACCTCAGGGAAACGCTCTGGTGGCCTCAGGAAAGGCCAGTCCCCATGCGAGTTCCTCGGGGGCGTCTCGGGATTCCTCTCCCGCCGATGCCGGGGCCAAGACCTTGTGTGGAGTCGGGGCCGGAACCTGAGGATTCCTCTCCAGTGCTGACATGGATCTTGGGGTACTTCTGGAGTCTCCCCAGAGGAGTCAGTCCTCGTCTCGAATGCGGGCATGCACTTGCGCTTCCCTCCAGAGCGGTAGCAGCAGTGTCACGCAGTCCGCCGCGTGGATCAAAGGATGTTTGGTTTTCCCTCGAGTCTTTCCCACGAGGCTTTCCCACGAGGCTTTCCCACAGGGCTGTCCCACGTGCACACGTGGTGGGAGTCGATCCTCGGCTTGAACGTCAAGGCAGTGCAGGGAAAACAGGTTCCTCTGGAATGAACTGACACATCTGGGGGACTCTTGGAATGGTGGCACGACCCTGGAGTTCCTCTCGCCTTTCCTGTGGAGAGCGCCTCCTCTTGAGATGCGATGGGAACGCCGGGAATTCTTTCCCTACGAAACAGGGAAAGGATCCCTCATCTCGATCTAGGAGGCGGAAACGGGGCTCCACTGGATGTGTGCGGGACACCACGTGCTTCCTCTCGAGTGGAGACGGGTATGTCGGGGAACTTCTTGAGTTGCAGCAATGGTGTGAAGGACCCTTTGGAAGTTCCAGTGGTTAGATGTGATTGGCCTCGAGAAGCCTCAGCGGAAATGGGCCTCATCTCGCCTGGAGGGCAAAACCTCCTGGATTTTCTCGAGTTGCGGCAGGTGCTCTCGACTTACGACGGGGACCTCAGGGACCCGATCTGGTGGCCTCAGGAAAGGCCAGTCCCCATGCGAGTTCCTCGGGGGCCTCTCGGGATTCCTCTCCCGTCGATGCCGGGGCCTAAGACCTTGTGTGGAGTCGGGGCCGGAACCTGAGGATTCCTCTCCAGTGCTGACATGGATCTAGGGGGAACTTCTGGAGTCTCCCCAGGGGAGTCAGTCCTCGTCTCGAATGCGGGCATGCACTTGCGCTTTCCTCCAGAGCGGTAGCAGCAGTGTCACGCAGTCCGCCGCGTGGATCAAAGGATCTATGGTTTTCCCTCGAGCCTTTCCCAAGAGGCTTTTCCACGAGGCTTTCCCACAGGGCTGTCCCACGTGCACACGTGGTGGGAGTCGATCCTCGGCTTGAACGTCAAGGCAGTGCAGGGAAAACAGGTTCCTCTGGAATGGACTGACACATCTGGGGGACTCTTGGAATGGTGGCACGACCCTGGAGTTCCTCTCGCCTTTCCTGTGGAGAGCGCCTCCTCTTGAGATGCGACGGGAACGCCGGGAATTCTTTCCCTACGAAACAGGGAAAAGATCCCTCATCTCGAGCTAGGAGGCGGAAACGGGGCTGCCCTGGATGTGTGCGGGACCCCACGTGCATCCTCTCGAGTGGAGACGGGTATGTCGGGGAACTTCTTGAGTTGCAGCAATGGTGTGAAGGACCCTTTGGAAGTTCCAGTGGTTAGATGTGATTGGCCTCGAGAAGCCTCAGCGGAAATGGGCCTCATCTCGCCTGGAGGGCAAAACCTCCTGGATTCTCTCGAGTTGCGGCAGGTGCTCTCGACTTACGACGGGGACCTCAGGGACCCGCTCTGGTGGCCTCAGGAAAGGCCAGTCCCCATGCGAATTCCTCGGGGGCCTCTCGGGATTCCTCTCCCGACGATGCCGGGGCCTAAGACCTTGTGTGTAGTCGGGGCCGGAACCTGAGGATTCCTCTCCAGTGCTGACATGGATCTTGGGGTACTTCTGGAGTCTCCCCAGGGGAGTCAGTCCTCGTCTCGAATGCGGGCATGCACTTGCGCTTTCCTCCAGAGCGGTAGCAGCAGTGTCACGCAGTCCGCCGCGTGGATCAAAGGATCTATGGTTTTCCCTCGAGTCTTTCCCACGAGGCTTTCCCACGAGGCTTTCCCACAGGGCTGTCCCACGTGCACACGTGGTGGGAGTCGATCCTCGGCTTGAACTTCAACGCAGTGCAGGGAAAACAGGTTCCTCTGGAATGGACTGACACATCTGGGGGACTCTTGGAATGGTGGAACGACCCTGGAGTTACTCTCGCC
The DNA here is from genome assembly GCF_042477335.2 of Ovis canadensis. NCBI lineage: Eukaryota > Metazoa > Chordata > Mammalia > Artiodactyla > Bovidae > Ovis > Ovis canadensis. Next base: position 10,410,960 of record NC_091267.1, read on the forward strand.
TTTCCTGTGGAGAGCGCCTCCTCTTGAGATGCGACGGGAACGCCGGGAATTCTTTCCCTACGAAACAGGGAAAGGATCCCTCATCTCGAGCTAGGAGGCGGAAACGGGGCTCCCCTGGATGTGTGCGGGACCCCACGTGCTTCCTCTCGAGTGGAGACGGGTATGTCGGGGAACTTCTTGAGTTGCAGCAATGGTGTGAAGGACCCTTTGGAAGTTCCAGTGGTTAGATGTGATTGGCCTCGAGAAGCCTCAGCAGAAATGGGCCTCATCTCGCCTGGAGGGCAAAACCTCCTGGATTTTCTCGAGTTGCGGCAGGTGCTCTCGACTTACGAAGGGGACCTCAGGGACCCGCTCTGGTGGCCTCAGGAAAGGCCAGTCCCCATGCGAGTTCCTCGGGGGCGTCTCGGGATTCCTCTCCCGTCGATGCCGGGGCCAAGACCTTGTGTGGAGTCGGGGCCGGAACCTGAGGATTCCTCTCCAGTGCTGACATGGATCTTGGGGTACTTCTGGAGTCTCCCCAGAGGAGTCAGTCCTCGTCTCGAATGCGGGCATGCACTTGCGCTTCCCTCCAGAGCGGTAGCAGCAGTGTCACGCAGTCCGCCGCGTGGATCAAAGGATGTTTGGTTTTCCGTCGAGTCTTTCCCACGAGGCTTTCCCACGAGGCTTTCCCACAGGGCTGTCCCACGTGCACACGTGGTGGGAGTCGATCCTCGGCTTGAACGTCAAGGCAGTGCAGGGAAAACAGGTTCCTCTGGAATGGACTGACACATCTGGGGGACTCTTGGAATGGTGGCACGACCCTGGAGTTCCTCTCGCCTTTCCTGTGTAGAGCGCCTCCTCTTGAGATGCGACGGGACGCCGGGAATTCTTTCCCTAAGAAACAGGGAAAGGATCCCTCATCTCGAGCTAGGAGGCGGAAAGGGGGCTCCCCTGGATGTTTGCGTGACCCACGTGCTTCCTCTCGAGTGGAGACGGGTATGTCGGGGAACTTCTTGAGTTGCAGCAAGGGTGTGAAGGACCCTTTGGAAGTTCCAGTGGTTAGACGTGATTAGCCTCGAGAAGCCTCAGCGGAAATGGGCCTCATCTCGCCTGGAGGGCAAAACCTCCTGGATTCTCTCGAGTTGCGGCAGGTGCTCTCGACTTACGACGGGGACCTCAGGGACCCGCTCTGGTGGCCTCAGGAAAGGCCAGTCCCCATGCGAATTCCTCGGGGGCCTCTCGGGATTCCTATCCCGTCGATGCCGGGGCCTAAGACCTTGTGTGGAGTCGGGGCCGGAACCTGAGGATTCCTCTCCAGTGCTGACATGGATCTTGGGGTACTTCTGGAGTCTCCCCAGGGGAGTCAGTCCTCGTCTCGAATGCGGGCATGCACTTGCGCTTTCCTCCAGAGCGGTAGCAGCAGTGTCACGCAGTCCGCCGCGTGGATCAAAGGATCTATGGTTTTCCCTCGAGTCTTTCCCACGAGGCTTTCCCACGAGGCTTTCCCACAGGGCTGTCCCACGTGCACACGTGGTGGGAGTCGATCCTCGGCTTGAACGTCAAGGCAGTGCAGGGAAAACAGGTTCCTCTGGAATGGACTGACACATCTGGGGGACTCTTGGAATGGTGGCACGACCCTGGAGTTCCTCTCGCCTTTCCTGTGGAGAGCGCCTCCTCTTGAGATGCGACGGGAACGCCGGGAATTCTTTCCCTACGAAACAGGGAAAGGATCCCTCATCTCGAGCTAGGAGGCGGAAACGGGGCTCCCCTGGATGTGTGCAGGACCCCACGTGCTTCCTCTCGAGTGGAGACGGGTATATCGGGGAACTTCTTGAGTTGCAGCAAGGGTGTGAAGGACCCTTTGGAAGTTCCAGTGGTTAGACGTGATTGGCCTCGAGAAGCCTCAGCGGAAATGGGCCTCATCTCGCCTGGAGGGCAAAACCTCCTGGATTTTCTCGAGTTGCGGCAGGTGCTCTCGACTTACGACGGGGACCTCAGGGACCCGCTCTGGTGGCCTCAGGAAAGGCCAGTCCCCATGCGAGTTCCTCGGGGGCCTCTCGGGATTCCTCTCCCGTCGATGCCGGGGCCTAAGACCTTGTGTGGAGTCGGGGCCGGAACCTTAGGATTCCTCTCCAGTGCTGACATGGATCTTGGGGTACTTCTGGAGTCTCCCCAGGGGAGTCAGTCCTCGTCTCGAATGCGGGCATGCACTTGCGCTTTCCACCAGAGCGGTAGCAGCAGTGTCACGCAGTCCGCCGCGTGGATCAAAGGATCTATGGTTTTCCCTCGAGTCTTTCCCACGAGGCTTTCCCACGAGGCTTTCCCACAGGGCTGTCCCACGTGCACACGTGGTGGGATTCGATCCTCGGCTTGAACGTCAAGTGCAGGGAAAACAGGTTCCTCTGGAATGGACTGACACATCTGGGGTCTCTTGGAATGGTGGCACGACCCTGGAGTTCCTATCGCCTTTCCTGTGGAGAGCGCGTCCTCTTGAGATGCGACAGGAACGCCGGGAATTCTTTCCCTACGAAACAGGGAAAGGATCCCTCATCTCGAGCTAGGAGGCGGAAACGGGGCTCCCCTGGATGTGTGCGGGACACCACGTGCTTCCTCTCGAGTTCAGACGGGTATGTCGGGGAACTTCTTGAGTTGCAGCAATGGTGTGAAGGACCCTTTGGCAGTTCCAGTGGTTAGATGTGATTGGCCTCGAGAAGCCTCAGCGGAAATGGGCCTCATCTCGCCTGGAGGGCAAAACCTCCTGGATTTTCTCGAGTTGCGGCAGGTGGTCTCGACTTACGACGGGGACCTCAGGGAACCGCTCTGGTGGCCTCAGGAAAGGCCAGTCCCCATGCGAGTTCCTCGGGGGCCTCTCGGGATTCCTCTCCCGTCGATGCCGGGGCCTAAGACCTTGTGTGGAGTCGGGGCCGGAACCTGAGGATTCCTCTCCACTGCTGACATGGATCTTGGGGTACTTCTGGAGTCTCCCCAGGGGAGTCAGTCCTCGTCTCGAATGCGGGCATGCACTTGCGCTTTCCTCCAGAGCTGTAGCAGCAGTGTCACGCAGTCCGCCGCGTGGATCAAAGGATGTTTGGTTTTCCCTCGAGTCTTTCCCACGAGGTTTTCCCACGAGGCTGTCCCACGTGCACACGTGGTGGGAGTCGATCCTCAGCTTGAACGTCAAGGCAGTGCAGAGAAAACTGGTTCCTCTGGAATGGACTGACACATCTGGGGGACTCTTGGAATGATGGCACGACCCTGGAGTTCCTCTCGCCTTTCCTGTGGAGAGCGCCTCCTCTTGAGATGCGACGGGAACGCCGGGAATTCTTTCCCTACGAAACAGGGAAAGGATCCCTCATCTCGAGCTAGGAGGCGGAAACGGGGCTCCCCTGGATGTGTGCGGGACCCACGTGCTTCCTCTCGAGTGGAGACGGGTATGTCGGGGAACTTCTTGAGTTGCAGCAAGGGTGTGAAGGACCCTTTGGAAGTTCCAGTGGTTAGACGTGATTAGCCTCGAGAAGCCTCAGCGGAAATGGGCCTCATCTCGCCTGGAGGGCAAAACCTCCTGGATTTTCTCGAGTTGCGGCAGGTGCTCTCGACTTACGACGGGGACCTCAGGGAACCGCTCTGGTGGCCTCAGGAAAGGCCAGTCCCCATGCGAGTTCTTTGGGGGCCTCTCGGGATTTCTCTCCCGTCGATGCCGGGGCCTAAGACCTTGTGTGGAGTCGGGGCCGGAACCTGAGGATTCCTCTCCAGTGCTGACATGGATCTTGGGGTACTTCTGGAGTCTCCCCAGGGGAGTCAGTCCTCGTCTCGAATGCGGGCATGCATTGCGCTTTCCTCCAGAGCGGTAGCAGCAGTGTCACGGAGTCCGCCGCGTGGATCAAAGGATCTATGGTTTTCCCTCGAGTCTTTCCCACGAGGCTTCCCCACGAGTCTTTCCCATAGGGCTGTCCCACGTGCACACGTGGTGGGAGTCGATCCTCGGCTTGAACGTCAAGGCAGTGCAGGGAAAACAGGTTCCTCTGGAATGGACTGACACATCTGGGGGACTCTTGGAATGGTGGCACGACCATGGAGTTCCTCTCCCCTTTCCTGTGGAGAGCGCCTCCTCCTGAGATGCGACGGGAACGCCGGGAATTCTTTCCCTACGAAACAGGGAAAGGATCCCTCATCTCGAGCTAGGAGGCGGAAACGTGGCTACCCTGGATGTGTGCGGGACCCACGTGCTTCCTCTCGAGTGGAGACGGGTATGTCGGGGAACTTCTTGAGTTGCAGCAAGGGTGTGAAGGACCCTTTGGAAGTTCCAGTGGTTAGACGTGATTAGCCTCGAGAAGCCTCAGCGGAAATGGGCCTCATCTCGCCTGGATGGCAAAACCTCCTGGATTTTCTCGAGTTGCGGCAGGTGCTCTCGACTTACGACGGGGACCTCAGGGACCCGCTCTGGTGGCCTCAGGAAAGGCCAGTCCCCATGTGAGTTCCTCGTGGGCCTCTCGGGATTCCTCTCCCGTCGATGCCGGGGCCTAAGACCTTGTGTGGAGTCGGGGCTGGAACCTGAGGATTCCTTTCCAGTGCTGACATGGATCTTGGGGTACTTCTGGAGTCTCCCCAGGGGAGTCAGTCCTCGTCTCGAATGCGGGCATGCACTTGCGCTTTCCTCCAGAGCTGTAGCAGCAGTGTCACGCAGTCCGCCGTGTGGATCAAAGGATCTATGGTTTTCCCTCGAGTCTTTCCCACGAGGCTTTCCCACGAGGCTTTCCCACAGGGCTGTCCCACGTGCACACGTGGTGGGAGTCGATCCTCGGCTTGAACGTCAAGGCAGTGCAGGGAAAACAGGTACCTCTGGAATGGACTGACACATCTGGGGGACTCTTGGAATGGTGGCATGACCCTGGAGTTTCTCTCGCCTTTCCTGTGGAGAGCACCTCCTCCTGAGATGCGACGGGAACGCCGGGAATTCTTTCCCTACGAAACAGGGAAAGGATCCCTCATCTCGAGCTAGGAGGCGGAAACGGGGCTCCCCTGGATGTGTGCGGGACACCACGTGCTTCCTCTCGAGTGCAGACGGGTATGTCGGGGAACTTCTTGAGTTGCAGAAAGGGTGTGAAGGACCCTTTGGAAGTTCCAGTGGTTAGATGTGATTGGCCTCGAGAAGCCTCAGCGGAAATGGGCCTCATCTCGCCTGGAGGGCAAAACCTCCTGGATTTTCTCGAGTTGTGGCAGGTGCTCTCGACTTACGACGGGGACCTCAGGGACCCGCTCTGGTGGCCTCAGGAAAGGCCAGTTCCCATGCGAGTTCCTCGGAGGCCTATCGGGATTCCTCTCCCGTCGATGCCGGGGCCTAAGACCTTGTGTGGAGTCGGGGCCGGAACCTGAGGATTCCTCTCCAGTGCTGACATGGATCTTGGGGTACTTCTGGAGTCTCCCCAGGGGAGTCAGTCCTCGTCTCGAATGCGGGCATGCACTTGCGCTTTCCTCCAGAGCGGTAGCAGCAGTGTCACGCAGTCCGCCGCGTGGATCAAAGGATCTATGGTTTTCCCTCGAGTCTTTCCCACGAGGCTTTCCCACAGGGCTGTCCCACGTGCACACGTGGTGGGAGTCGATCCTCGGCTTGAACGTCAAGGCAGTGCAGGGAAAACAGGTTCCTCTGGAATGGACTGACACATCTGGGGGACTCTTGGAATGGTGGCATGACCCTGGAGTTCCTCTCGCCTTTCCTGTGGAGAGCGCCTCCTCTTGAGATGCGACGGGAACGCCGGGAATTCTTTCCCTACGAAACAGGGAAAGGATCCCTCATCTCGAGCTAGGAGGCGGAAACGGGGCTCCACTGGATGTGTGCGGGACCCCACGTGCTTCCTCTCGAGTGGAGACGGGTATGTCGGGGAACTTCTTGAGTTGCAGCAAGGGTGTGAAGGACCCTTTGGAAGTTCCAGTGGTTAGACGTGATTAGCCTCGAGAAGCCTCAGCGGAAATGTGCCTCATCTCGCCTGGAGGGCAAAACCTCCTGGATTTTCTCGAGTTGCGGCAGGTGCTCTCGACTTACGACGGGGACCTCAGGAACCCGCTCTGGTGGCCTCAGGAAAGGCCAGTCCCCATGCGAGTTCCTCGGGGGCCTCTCGGCATTCCTCTCCCGTCGATGCCGGGGCCTAAGACCTTGTGTGGAGTCGGGGCCGGAGCCTGAGGATTCCTCTCCAGTGCTGACATGGATCTTGGGGTACTTCTGGAGTCTCCCCAGGGGAGTCAGTCCTCGTCTCGAATGCGGGCATGCACTTGCGCTTTCCTCCAGAGCGGTAGCAGCAGTGTCACGCAGTTCGCCGCGTGGATCAAAGGATCTATGGTTTTCCCTCGAGTCTTTCCCACGAGGCTTTCCCACGAGGCTTTCCCACAGGGCTGTCCCACGTGCACACGTGGTGGGAGTCGATCCTCGGCTTGAACGTCAAGGCAGTGCAGGGAAAACAGGTTCCTCTGGAATGGACTGACACATCTGGGGGACTCTTGGAATGGTGGCACGACCCTGGAGTTCCTCTCGCCTTTCCAGTGGAGAGAGCCTCCTCTTGAGATGCGACGGGAACGCCGGGAATTCTTTCCCTACGAAACAGGGAAAGGATCCCTCATCTCGAGCTAGGAGGCGGAAACGGGGCTCCCCTGGATGTGTGCGGGACCCCACGTGCTTCCTCTCGAGTGGAGACGGGTATGTCGGGGAACTTCTTGAGTTGCAGCAAGGGTGTGAAGGACCCTTTGGAAGTTCCAGTGGTTAGACGTGATTAGCCTCGAGAAGCCTCAGCGGAAATGGGCCTCATCTCGCCTGTAGGGCAAAACCTCCTGGATTTTCTCGAGTTGCGGCAGGTGCTCTCGACTTATGACGGGGACCTCAGGGACCCGCTCTGGTGGCCTCAGGAAAGGCCAGTCCCCATGCGAGTTCCTCGGGGGCCTCTGGGCATTCCTCTCCCGTCGATGCCGGGGCCTAAGACCTTGTGTGGAGTCGGGGCCGGAACCTGAGGATTCCTCTCCAGAGCTGACATGGATCTTGGGGTACTTCTGGAGTCTCCCCAGGGGAGTCAGTCCTCGTCTCGAATGCGGGCATGCACTTGCGCTTTCCTCCAGAGCGGTAGCAGCAGTGTCACGCAGTCCGCCGCGTGGATCAAAGGATCTATGGTTTTCCCTCGAGTCTTTCCCACGAGGCTTTTCCACGAGGCTTTCCCACAGGGCTGTCCCACGTGCACACGTGGTGGGAGTCGATCCTCGGCTTGAACGTCAAGGCAGTGCAGGGAAAACAGGTTCCTCTGGAATGGACTGACACATCTGGTGGACTCTTGGAATGGTGGCACGACCCTGGAGTTCCTCTCGCCTTTCCTGTGGAGAGCGCCACCTCTTGAGATGCGACGGGAACGCCGGGAATTCTTTCCCTACGAAACAGGGAAAGGATCCCTCATCTCGAGTTAGGAGGCGGAAACGGGGCTCCCCTGGATGTGTGCGGGACCCCACGTGCTTCCTCTCGAGTGGAGACGGGTATGTCGGGGAACTGCTTCCGTTGCAGCAAGGGTGTGAAGGACCCTTTGGAAGTTCCAGTGGTTAGACGTGATTAGCTTCGAGAAGCCTCATCGGAAATGGGCCTCATCTCGCCTGGAGGGCAAAACCTCCTGGATTTTTCGGGTTGCGGCAGGTGCTCTCGACTTACGACGGGCACCTCAGGGACCCGCTCTGGTGGCCTCAGGAAAGCCTAGTCCCCATGCGAGTTCCACGGGGGCGTCTCGGGATTCCTCTCCCGTCGATGCCGGGGCCTAAGACCTTGTGTGGAGTCGGGGACGGAACCTGAGGATTCCTCTCCAGTGCTGACATGGATCTTGGGGTACTTCTGGAGTCTCCCCAGGGGAGTCAGTCCTCGTCTCGAATGCGGGCATGCACTTGCGTTTTCCTCCAGAGCGGTAGCAGAAGTGTCACGCAGTCCGCCGCGTGGATCAAAGGATCTATGGTTTTCCCTCGAGTCTTTCCCACGAGGCTTTCCCACGAGGCTTTCCCAAAGGGCTGTCCCACGTGCACACGTGGTGGGAGTCGATCCTCGGCTTGAACGTCAAGGCAGTGCAGGGAAAACAGGTTCCTCTGGAATGGACTGACACATCTGGGGGACTCTTGGAATGGTGGCACGACCCTGGAGTTCCTCTCGCCTTTCCTGTGGAGAGCGCCTCCTCTTGAGATGAGACGGGAACGCCGGGAATTCTTTCCCTACGAAACAGGGAAAGGATCCCTCATCTCGAGCTAGGAGGCGGAAACGGGGCTCCCCTGGATGTGTGCGGGACCCCACGTGCTTCCTCTCGAGTGGAGACGGGTATGTCGGGGAACTTCTTGAGTTGCAGCAAGGGTGTGAAGGACCCTTTGGAAGTTCAGTGGTTAGACGTGATTAGCCTCGAGAAGCCTCAGCGGAAATGGGCCTCATCTCGCCTGGAGGGCAAAACCTCCTGGATTTTCTCGAGTTGCGGCAGGTGCTCTCGACTTACGACGGGGACCTCAGGGACCCGCTCTGGTGGCCTCAGGAAAGGCCAGTCCCCATGCGAGTTCCTCGGGGGCCTCTCGGCATTCCTCTCCCGTCGATGCCGGGGCCTAAGACCTTGTGTGGAGTCGGGGCCGGAACCTGAGGATTCCTCTCCAGTGCTGACATGGAACTTGGGGTACTTCTGTAGTCTCCCCAGGGGAGTCAGTCCTCGTCTCGAATGCGGGCATGCACTTGCGCTTTCCTCCAGAGCGGTAGCAGCAGTGTCACGCAGTCCGCCGCGTGGAACAAAGGATCTATGGTTTTCCCTCGAGTCTTTCCCACGAGGCTTTCCCACGAGGCTTTCCCACAGGGCTGTCCCACGTGCACACGTGGTGGGAGTCGATCCTCGGCTTGAACGTCAAGGCAGTGCAGGGAAAACAGGTTCCTCTGGAATGGACTGACACATCTGGGGGACTCTTGGAATGGTGGCACGACCCTGGAGTTCCGCTCGCCTTTCCTGTGGAGAGCGCCTCCTCTTGAGATGCGACGGGAACGCCGGGAATTCTTTCCCTACGAAACAGGGAAAGGATCCCTCATCTCGAGCTAGGAGGCGGAAACGGGGCTCCCCTGGATGTGTGCGGGACACCACGTGCTTCCTCTCGAGTGGAGACGGGTATGTCGGGGAACTTCTTGAGTTGCAGCAAGGGTGTGAAGGACCCTTTGGAAGTTCCAGTGGTTAGACGTGATTAGCCTCGAGAAGCCTCAGTGGAAATGGGCCTCATCTCGCCTGGAGGGCAAAACCTCCTGGATTTTCTCGAGTTGTGGCAGGTGCTCTCGACTTACGACGGGCACCTCAGGGACCCGCTCTGGTTGCCTCAGGAAAGGCCAGTCCCCATGCGAGTTCCTCGGGGGCGTCTCGGGATTCCTCTCCCGTCGATGCCGGGGCCTAAGACCTTGTGTGGAGTCGGGGCCGAAACCTGAGGATTCCTCTCCAGTGCTGACATGGATCTTGGGGTACTTCTGGAGTCTCCCCAGGGGAGTCAGTCCTCGTCTCGAATGCGGGCATGCACTTGCGCTTTCCTCCAGAGCGGTAGCAGCAGTGTCACGCAGTCCGCCGCGTGGATCAAAGGATCTATGGTTTTCCCTCGAGTCTTTCCCACGAGGCTTTCCCACGAGGCTTTAACACAGGGCTGTCCCACGTGCACATGTGGTGGGAGTCGATCCTCGGCTTGAACGTCAAGGCAGTGCAGGGAAAACAGGTTCCTCTGGAATGGACTGACACATCTGGGGGACTCTTGGAATGGTGGCACGACCCTGGAGTTCCTCTCGCCTTTCCTGTGGAGAGAGCCTCCTCTTGAGATGCCACGGGAACGCCGGGAATTCTTTCCCTACGAAACAGGGAAAGGATCCCTCATCTCGAGCTAGGAGGCGGAAACGGGGCTCCCCTGGATGTGTGCGGGACCCCACGTGCTTCCTCTCGGGTGGAGACGGGTATGTCGGGGAACTTCTTGAGTTGCAGCAAGGGTGTGAAGGACCCTTTGGAAGTTCCAGTGGTTAGACGTGATTAGCCTCGAGAAGCCTCAGCGGAAATGGGCCTCATCTCGCCTGGAGGGCAAAACCTCCTGGATTTTCTCGAGTTGCGGCAGGTGCTCTCGACTTATGACGGGGACCTCAGGGACGCGCTCTGGTGGCCTCAGGAAAGGCCAGTCCCCATGCGAGTTCCTCGGGGGCCTCTGGGCATTCCTCTCCCGTCGATGCCGGGGCCTAAGACCTTGTGTGGAGTCGGGGCCGGAACCTGAGGATTCCTCTCCAGAGCTGACATGGATCTTGGGGTACTTCTGGAGTCTCCCCAGGGGAGTCAGTCCTCGTCTCGAATGCGGGCATGCACTTGCGCTTTCCTCCAGAGCGGTAGCAGCAGTGTCACGCAGTCCGCCGCGTGGATCAAAGGATCTATGGTTTTCCCTCGAGTCTTTCCCACGAGGCTTTCCCACGAGGCTTTCCCACAGGGCTGTCCCACGTGCACACGTGGTGGGAGTCGATCCTCGGCTTGAACGTCAAGGCAGTGCAGGGAAAACAGGTTCCTCTGGAATGGACTGACACATCTGGTGGACTCTTGGAATGGTGGCACGACCCTGGAGTTCCTCTCGCCTTTCCTGTGGAGAGCGCCACCTCTTGAGATGCGACGGGAACGCCGGGAATTCTTTCCCTACGAAACAGGGAAAGGATCCCTCATCTCGAGCTAGGAGGCGGAAACGGGGCTCCCCTGGATGTGTGCGGGACCCCACGTGCTTCCTCTCGAGTGGAGACGGGTATGTCGGGGAACTGCTTCCGTTGCAGCAAGGGTGTGAAGGACCCTTTGGAAGTTCCAGTGGTTAGATGTGATTAGCCTCGAGAAGCCTCAGCGGAAATGGGCCTCATCTCGCCTGGAGGGCAAAACCTCCTGGAATTTCTCGAGCTGCGGCAGGTGCTCTCGACTTACGACGGGGACCTCAGGGACCCGCTCTGGTGGCCTCAGGAAAGGCCAGTCCCCATGCGAGTTCCTCGGGGGCCTCTCGGCATTCCTCTCCCGTCGATGCCGGGGCCTAAGACCTTGTGTGGAGTCGGGGCCGGAACCTGAGGATTCCTCTCCAGAGCTGACATGGATCTTGGGGTACTTCTGGAGTCTCCCCAGGAGAGTCAGTCCTCGTCTCGAATGCGGGCATGCACTTGCGCTTTCCTCCAGAGCGGTAGCAGCAGTGTCACGCAGTCCGCCGCGTGGATCAAAGGATCTATGGTTTTCCCTCGAGTCTTTCCCACGAGGCTTTCCCACGAGGCTTTCCCACAGGGCTGTCCCACGTGCACACGTGGTGGGAGTCGATCCTCGGCTTGAACGTCAAGGCAGTGCAGGGAAAACAGGTTCCTCTGGAATGGACTGACACATCTGGGGGACTCTTGGAATGGTGGCACGACCCTGGAGTTCCTCTCGCCTTTCCTGTGGAGAGCGCCTCCTCTTGAGATGTGACGGGAACGCCGGAATTCTTTCCCTACGAAACAGGGAAAGGATCCCTCATCTCGAGCTAGGAGGCGGAAACGGGGCTCCCCTGGATGCGTGCGGGACCCCACGTGCTTCCTCTCGAGTGGAGACGGGTATGTCGCGGAACTGCTTCCGTTGCAGCAAGGGTGTGAAGGACCCTTTGGAAGTTCCAGTGGTTAGATGTGATTAGCCTCGAGAAGCCTCAGCGGAAATGGGCCTCATCTCGCCTGGAGGGCAAAACCTCCTGGATTTTCTCGAGTTGCGGCAGGTGCTCTCGACTTACGACGGGGACCTCAGGGACCCGCTCTTGTGGCCTCAGGAAAGGCCAGTCCCCATGCGAGTTCCTCGGGGGCCTCTCGGCATTCCTCTCCCGTCGATGCCGGGGCCTAAGACCTTGTGTGGAGTCGGGGCCGGAACCTGAGGATTCCTCTCCAGTGCTGACATGGATCTTGGGGTACTTCTGGAGTCTCCCCAGGGGAGTCAGTCCTCGTCTCGAATGCGGGCATGCACTTGCGCTTTCCTCCAGAGCGGTAGCAGCAGTGTCACGCAGTCCGCCGCGTGGATCAAAGGATCTATGGTTTTCCCTCGAGTCTTTCCCACGAGGCTTTCCCACGAGGCTTTCCCACAGGGCTGTCCCACGTGCACACGTGGTGGGATTCGATCCTTGGCTTGAACGTCAAGGCAGTGCAGGGAAAACAGGTTCCTCTGGAATGGACTGACACATCTGGGGGACTCTTGGAATGGTGGCACGACCCTGGAGTTCCTCTCGCCTTTCCTGTGGAGAGCGCCTCCTCTTGAGATGCGACGGGAACGCCGGGAATTCTTTCCCTACGAAACAGGGAAAGGATCCCTCATCTCGAGCTAGGAGGCGGAAACGGGGCTCCCCTGGATGTGTGCGGGACCCCACGTGCTTCCTCTCGAGTGGAGACGGGTATGTCGGGGAACTGCTTGAGTTGCAGCAAGGGTGTGAAGGACCCTTTGGAAGTTCCAGTGGTTAGATGTGATTAGCCTCGAGAGCCTCACCGGAAATGGGCCTCATCTCGCCTGGAGGGCAAATCCTCCTGGATTTTATCGAGTTGCGGCAGGTGCTCTCGACTTACGACGGGGACCTCAGGGACCCGCTCTGGTGGCCTAAGGAAAGGCCAGTCCCCATGCGAGTTCCTAGTGGGCCCTTAGGGATTCCTCTGCCGTCGATGCCGGGGCCTAAGACCTTGTGTGGAGTCGGGGCCGGAACCTGAGGATTCCTCTCCAGTGCTGACATGGATCTTGGGGTACTTCTGGAGTCTCCCCAGGGGAGTCAGTCCTCGTCTCGAATGCGGGCATGCACTTGCGCTTTCCTCCAGAGCGGTAGCAGCAGTGTCACGCAGTCCGCCGCGTGGGTCAAAGGATCTATGGTTTTCCCTCCAGTCTTTCCCACGAGGCTTTCCCACGAGGCTTTCCCACAGGGCTGTCCCACGTGCACACGTGCTGGAAGTCGATCCTCGGCTTGAACGTCAAGGCAGTGCAGGGAAAACAGGTTCCTCTGGAATGGACTGACACATCTGCGGGACTCTTGGAATGGTGGCACGACCCTGGAGTTCCTCTCGCCTTTCCTGTGGAGAGCGCCTCCTCTTGAGATGCGACGGGAACGCCGGGAATTCTTTCCCTACGAAACAGGGAAAGGATCCCTCATCTCGAGCTAGGAGGCGGAAACGGGGCTCCCCTGGATGTGTGCGGGACCCCACGTGCTTCCTCTCGAGTGGAGACGGGTATGTCGGGGAACTGCTTGAGTTGCAGCAAGGGTGTGAAGGACCCTTTGGAAGTTCCAGTGGTTAGATGTGATTAGCCTCGAGAGCCTCAGCGGAAATGGGCCTCATCTCGACTGGAGGGCAAATCCTCCTGGATTTTATCGAGTTGCGGCAGGTGCTCTCGACTTACGACGGGGACCTCAGGGACCCGCTCTGGTGGCCTAAGGAAAGGCCAGTCCCCATGCGAGTTCCTAGTGGGCCCTTAGGGATTCCTCTGCCGTCGATGCCGGGGCCTAAGACCTTGTGTGGAGTCGGGGCCGGAACCTCAGGATTCCTCTCCAGTGCTGACATGAATCTTGGGGTACTTCTGGAGTCTCCCCAGGGGAGTTAGTCCTCGTCTCGAATGCGGGCATGCACTTGCGCTTTCCTCCAGAGCGGTAGCAGCAGTGTCACGCAGTCCGCCGCGTGGGTCAAAGGATCTATGGTTTTCCTTCCAGTCTTTCCCACGAGGCTTTCCCACGAGGCATTCCCACAGGGCTGTCCCACGTGCACACGTGTTGGAAGTCGATCCTCGGCTTGAACGTCAAGGCAGTGCAGGGAAAACAGGTTCCTCTGGAATGGACTGACACATCTGCGGGACGCTTGGAATGGTGGCACGACCCTGGAGTTCCTCTCGCCTTTCCTGTGGAGAGCGCCTCCTCTTGAGATGCGACGGGAACGCCGGGAATTCTTTCCCTACGAAACAGGGAAAGGATCCCTCAGCTCGAGCTAGGAGGCGGAAACGGGGCTCCCCTGGATGTGTGCGGGACCCCACGTGCTTCCTCTCGAGTGGAGACGGGTATGTCGGGGAACTTCTTGAGTTGCAGCAAGGGTGTGAACGACCCTTTGGAAGTTCCAGTGGTTAGACGTGATTAGGCTCGAGAAGCCTCAGCGGAAATGGGCCTCATCTCGCCTGGAGGGCAAAACCTCCTGGATTTTCTCGAGTTGCGGCAGGTGCTCTCGACTTACGACGGGGACCTCAGGGACCCGCTCTGGTGGCCTCAGGAAAGGCCAGTCCCCATGCGAGTTCCTCGGGGGCCTCTCGGGATTCCTCTCCCGTCGATGCCGGGGCCTAAGACCTTGTGTGGAGTCGGGGCCGGGACCTGAGGATTCCTCTCCAGTGCTGACATGGATCTTGGGGTACTTCTGGAGTCTCCCCAGGGGAGTCAGTCCTCGTCTCGAATGCGGGCATGCACTTGCGCTTTCCTCCAGAGCGGTAGCAGCAGTGTCACGCAGTCCGCCGCGTGGATCAAAGGATCTATGGTTTTCCCTCGAGTCTTTCCCACGAGGCTTTCCCACGAGGCTTTCCCACAGGGCTGTCCCACGTGCACACGTGGTGGGAGTCGATCCTCGGCTTGAACGTCAAGGCAGTGCAGGGAAAACAGGTTCCTCTGGAATGGACTGACACATCTGGGGGACTCTTGGAATGGTGGCACGACCCTGGAGTTCCTCTCGCCTTTCCTGTGGAGAGCGCCTCCTCTTGAGATGCGACGGGAACGCCGGGAATTCTTTCCCTACGAAACAGGGAAAGGATCCCTCATCTCGAGCTAGGAGGCGGAAACGGGGCTCCCCTGGATGTGTGCGGGACCCCACGTGCTTCCTCTCAAGTGGAGACGGGTATGTCGGGGAACTTCTTGAGTTGCAGCAAGGGTGTGAAGGACCCATGGAAGTTCCAGTGGTTAGACGTGATTAGCCTCGAGAAGCCTCAGCGGAAATGGGCCTCATCTCGCCTGGAGGGCAAAACCTCCTGGATTTTCTCGAGTTGCGGCAGGTGCTCTCAACTTACGACGGGGACCTCAGGGACCCGCTCTGGTGGCCTCAGGAAAGGCCAGTCCCCATGCGAGTTCCTCGGGGGCCTCTCGGCATTCCTCTCCCGTCGATGCCGGGGCCTAAGACCTTGTGTGGAGTCGGGGCCGGAACCTGAGGATTCCTCTCCAGTGCTGACATGGATCTTGGGGTACTTCTGGAGTCTCCCCAGGGGAGTCAGTCCTCGTCTCGAATGCGGGCATGCACTTGCGCTTTCCTCCAGAGCGGTAGCAGCAGTGTCACGCAGTCCGCCGCGTGGATCAAAGGATCTATGGTTTTCCCTCGAGTCTTTCCCACGAGGCTTTCCCACGAGGCTTTCCCACAGGGCTGTCCCACGTGCACACGTGGTGGGAGTCGATCCTCGGCTTGAACGTCAAGGCAGTGCAGGGAAAACAGGTTCCTCTGGAATGGACTGACACATCTGGGGACTCTTGGAATGGTGGCACGACCCTGGAGTTCCTCTCCCCTTTCCTGTGGAGAGCGCCTCCTCTTGAGATGCGACGGGAACGCCTGGAATTCTTTCCCTATGAAACAGGGAAAGGATCCCTCATCTCGAGCTAGGAGGCGGAAACGAGGCTCCCCTGGATGTGTGCGGGACCCCACGTGCTTCCTCTCGAGTGGGGACGGGTATGTCGGGGAACTTCTTGAGTTGCAGCAAGGGTGTGAAGGACCCTTTGGAAGTTCCAGTGGTTAGACGTGATTAGCCTCGAGAAGCCTCAGCGGAAATGGGCCTCATCTCGCCTGGAGGGCAAAACCTCCTGGATTTTCTCGAGTTGCGGCAGGTGCTCTCGACTTACGACGGGGACCTCAGGGAACCGCTCTGGTGGCCTCAGGAAAGGCCAGTCCCCATGCGAGTTCCTCGGGGGCCTCTCGGGATACCTCTCCCGTCGATGCCGGGGCCTAAGACCTTGTGTGGAGTCGGGGCCGGAAACTGAGGATTCCTATCCAGTGCTGACATGGATCTTGGGGTACTTCTGGAGTCTCCCCAGGGGAGTCAGTCCTCGTCTCGAATGCGGGCATGCACTTGCGCTTTCCTCCAGAGCGGTAGCAGCAGTGTCACGCAGTCCGCCGCGTGGATCAAAGGATCTATGGTTTTCCCTCGAGTATTTCCCACGAGGCTTTCCCACGAGGCTTTCCCACAGGGCTGTCCCACGTGCACACGTGGTGGGAGTCGATCCTCGGCTTGAACGTCAAGGCAGTGCAGGGAAAACAGGTTCCTCTGGAATGGACTGACACATCTCGGGGACTCTTGGAATGGTGGCACGACCCTGGAGTTCCTCTCGCCTTTCCTGTGGAGAAAGCCTCCTCTTGAGATGCGACGGGAATGCCGGGAATTCTTTCCCTACGAAACAGGGAAAGGATCCCTCATCTCGAGCTAGGATTCGGAAATGGGGCTCTAGTGGATGTGTGCGGGACCCCACGTGCTTCCTCTCGAGTGGAGACGGGTATGTCGGGGAACTTCTTGAGTTGCAGCAAGGGTGTGAAGGACCCTTTGGAAGTTCCAGTGGTTAGACGTGATTAGCCTCGAGAAGCCTCAGCGGAAATGGGCCTCATCTCGCCTGGAGGGCAAAACCTCCTGGATTTTCTCGAGTTGCGGCAGGTGCTCTCGACTTATGACGGGGACCTCAGGGACGCGCTCTGGTGGCCTCAGGAAAGGCCAGTCCCCATGCGAGTTCCTCGGGGGCCTCTGGGCATTCCTCTCCCGTCGATGCCGGGGCCTAAGACCTTGTGTGGAGTCGGGGCCGGAACCTGAGGATTCCTCTCCAGAGCTGACATGGATCTTGGGGTACTTCTGGAGTCTCCCCAGGGGAGTCAGTCCTCGTCTCGAATGCGGGCATGCACTTGCGCTTTCCTCCAGAGCGGTAGCAGCAGTGTCACGCAGTCCGCCGCGTGGATCAAAGGATCTATGGTTTTCCCTCGAGTCTTTCCCACGAGGCTTTCCCACGAGGCTTTCCCACAGGGCTGTCCCACGTGCACACGTGGTGGGAGTCGATCCTCGGCTTGAACGTCAAGGCAGTGCAGGGAAAACAGGTTCCTCTGGAATGGACTGACACATCTGGTGGACTCTTGGAATGGTGGCACGACCCTGGAGTTCCTCTCGCCTTTCCTGTGGAGAGCGCCACCTCTTGAGATGCGACGGGAACGCCGGGAATTCTTTCCCTACGAAACAGGGAAAGGATCCCTCATCTCGAGCTAGGAGGCGGAAACGGGGCTCCCCTGGATGTGTGCGGGACCCCACGTGCTTCCTCTCGAGTGGAGACGGGTATGTCGGGGAACTGCTTCCGTTGCAGCAAGGGTGTGAAGGACCCTTTGGAAGTTCCAGTGGTTAGATGTGATTAGCCTCGAGAAGCCTCAGCGGAAATGGGCCTCATCTCGCCTGGAGGGCAAAACCTCCTGGAATTTCTCGAGCTGCGGCAGGTGCTCTCGACTTACGACGGGGACCTCAGGGACCCGCTCTGGTGGCCTCAGGAAAGGCCAGTCCCCATGCGAGTTCCTCGGGGGCCTCTCGGCATTCCTCTCCCGTCGATGCCGGGGCCTAAGACCTTGTGTGGAGTCGGGGCCGGAACCTGAGGATTCCTCTCCAGAGCTGACATGGATCTTGGGGTACTTCTGGAGTCTCCCCAGGAGAGTCAGTCCTCGTCTCGAATGCGGGCATGCACTTGCGCTTTCCTCCAGAGCGGTAGCAGCAGTGTCACGCAGTCCGCCGCGTGGATCAAAGGATCTATGGTTTTCCCTCGAGTCTTTCCCACGAGGCTTTCCCACGAGGCTTTCCCACAGGGCTGTCCCACGTGCACACGTGGTGGGAGTCGATCCTCGGCTTGAACGTCAAGGCAGTGCAGGGAAAACAGGTTCCTCTGGAATGGACTGACACATCTGGGGGACTCTTGGAATGGTGGCACGACCCTGGAGTTCCTCTCGCCTTTCCTGTGGAGAGCGCCTCCTCTTGAGATGTGACGGGAACGCCGGAATTCTTTCCCTACGAAACAGGGAAAGGATCCCTCATCTCGAGCTAGGAGGCGGAAACGGGGCTCCCCTGGATGCGTGCGGGACCCCACGTGCTTCCTCTCGAGTGGAGACGGGTATGTCGCGGAACTGCTTCCGTTGCAGCAAGGGTGTGAAGGACCCTTTGGAAGTTCCAGTGGTTAGATGTGATTAGCCTCGAGAAGCCTCAGCGGAAATGGGCCTCATCTCGCCTGGAGGGCAAAACCTCCTGGATTTTCTCGAGTTGCGGCAGGTGCTCTCGACTTACGACGGGGACCTCAGGGACCCGCTCTTGTGGCCTCAGGAAAGGCCAGTCCCCATGCGAGTTCCTCGGGGGCCTCTCGGCATTCCTCTCCCGTCGATGCCGGGGCCTAAGACCTTGTGTGGAGTCGGGGCCGGAACCTGAGGATTCCTCTCCAGTGCTGACATGGATCTTGGGGTACTTCTGGAGTCTCCCCAGGGGAGTCAGTCCTCGTCTCGAATGCGGGCATGCACTTGCGCTTTCCTCCAGAGCGGTAGCAGCAGTGTCACGCAGTCCGCCGCGTGGATCAAAGGATCTATGGTTTTCCCTCGAGTCTTTCCCACGAGGCTTTCCCACGAGGCTTTCCCACAGGGCTGTCCCACGTGCACACGTGGTGGGATTCGATCCTTGGCTTGAACGTCAAGGCAGTGCAGGGAAAACAGGTTCCTCTGGAATGGACTGACACATCTGGGGGACTCTTGGAATGGTGGCACGACCCTGGAGTTCCTCTCGCCTTTCCTGTGGAGAGCGCCTCCTCTTGAGATGCGACGGGAACGCCGGGAATTCTTTCCCTACGAAACAGGGAAAGGATCCCTCATCTCGAGCTAGGAGGCGGAAACGGGGCTCCCCTGGATGTGTGCGGGACCCCACGTGCTTCCTCTCGAGTGGAGACGGGTATGTCGGGGAACTGCTTGAGTTGCAGCAAGGGTGTGAAGGACCCTTTGGAAGTTCCAGTGGTTAGATGTGATTAGCCTCGAGAGCCTCACCGGAAATGGGCCTCATCTCGCCTGGAGGGCAAATCCTCCTGGATTTTATCGAGTTGCGGCAGGTGCTCTCGACTTACGACGGGGACCTCAGGGACCCGCTCTGGTGGCCTAAGGAAAGGCCAGTCCCCATGCGAGTTCCTAGTGGGCCCTTAGGGATTCCTCTGCCGTCGATGCCGGGGCCTAAGACCTTGTGTGGAGTCGGGGCCGGAACCTGAGGATTCCTCTCCAGTGCTGACATGGATCTTGGGGTACTTCTGGAGTCTCCCCAGGGGAGTCAGTCCTCGTCTCGAATGCGGGCATGCACTTGCGCTTTCCTCCAGAGCGGTAGCAGCAGTGTCACGCAGTCCGCCGCGTGGGTCAAAGGATCTATGGTTTTCCCTCCAGTCTTTCCCACGAGGCTTTCCCACGAGGCTTTCCCACAGGGCTGTCCCACGTGCACACGTGCTGGAAGTCGATCCTCGGCTTGAACGTCAAGGCAGTGCAGGGAAAACAGGTTCCTCTGGAATGGACTGACACATCTGCGGGACTCTTGGAATGGTGGCACGACCCTGGAGTTCCTCTCGCCTTTCCTGTGGAGAGCGCCTCCTCTTGAGATGCGACGGGAACGCCGGGAATTCTTTCCCTACGAAACAGGGAAAGGATCCCTCATCTCGAGCTAGGAGGCGGAAACGGGGCTCCCCTGGATGTGTGCGGGACCCCACGTGCTTCCTCTCGAGTGGAGACGGGTATGTCGGGGAACTGCTTGAGTTGCAGCAAGGGTGTGAAGGACCCTTTGGAAGTTCCAGTGGTTAGATGTGATTAGCCTCGAGAGCCTCAGCGGAAATGGGCCTCATCTCGACTGGAGGGCAAATCCTCCTGGATTTTATCGAGTTGCGGCAGGTGCTCTCGACTTACGACGGGGACCTCAGGGACCCGCTCTGGTGGCCTAAGGAAAGGCCAGTCCCCATGCGAGTTCCTAGTGGGCCCTTAGGGATTCCTCTGCCGTCGATGCCGGGGCCTAAGACCTTGTGTGGAGTCGGGGCCGGAACCTCAGGATTCCTCTCCAGTGCTGACATGAATCTTGGGGTACTTCTGGAGTCTCCCCAGGGGAGTTAGTCCTCGTCTCGAATGCGGGCATGCACTTGCGCTTTCCTCCAGAGCGGTAGCAGCAGTGTCACGCAGTCCGCCGCGTGGGTCAAAGGATCTATGGTTTTCCTTCCAGTCTTTCCCACGAGGCTTTCCCACGAGGCATTCCCACAGGGCTGTCCCACGTGCACACGTGTTGGAAGTCGATCCTCGGCTTGAACGTCAAGGCAGTGCAGGGAAAACAGGTTCCTCTGGAATGGACTGACACATCTGCGGGACGCTTGGAATGGTGGCACGACCCTGGAGTTCCTCTCGCCTTTCCTGTGGAGAGCGCCTCCTCTTGAGATGCGACGGGAACGCCGGGAATTCTTTCCCTACGAAACAGGGAAAGGATCCCTCAGCTCGAGCTAGGAGGCGGAAACGGGGCTCCCCTGGATGTGTGCGGGACCCCACGTGCTTCCTCTCGAGTGGAGACGGGTATGTCGGGGAACTTCTTGAGTTGCAGCAAGGGTGTGAACGACCCTTTGGAAGTTCCAGTGGTTAGACGTGATTAGGCTCGAGAAGCCTCAGCGGAAATGGGCCTCATCTCGCCTGGAGGGCAAAACCTCCTGGATTTTCTCGAGTTGCGGCAGGTGCTCTCGACTTACGACGGGGACCTCAGGGACCCGCTCTGGTGGCCTCAGGAAAGGCCAGTCCCCATGCGAGTTCCTCGGGGGCCTCTCGGGATTCCTCTCCCGTCGATGCCGGGGCCTAAGACCTTGTGTGGAGTCGGGGCCGGGACCTGAGGATTCCTCTCCAGTGCTGACATGGATCTTGGGGTACTTCTGGAGTCTCCCCAGGGGAGTCAGTCCTCGTCTCGAATGCGGGCATGCACTTGCGCTTTCCTCCAGAGCGGTAGCAGCAGTGTCACGCAGTCCGCCGCGTGGATCAAAGGATCTATGGTTTTCCCTCGAGTCTTTCCCACGAGGCTTTCCCACGAGGCTTTCCCACAGGGCTGTCCCACGTGCACACGTGGTGGGAGTCGATCCTCGGCTTGAACGTCAAGGCAGTGCAGGGAAAACAGGTTCCTCTGGAATGGACTGACACATCTGGGGGACTCTTGGAATGGTGGCACGACCCTGGAGTTCCTCTCGCCTTTCCTGTGGAGAGCGCCTCCTCTTGAGATGCGACGGGAACGCCGGGAATTCTTTCCCTACGAAACAGGGAAAGGATCCCTCATCTCGAGCTAGGAGGCGGAAACGGGGCTCCCCTGGATGTGTGCGGGACCCCACGTGCTTCCTCTCAAGTGGAGACGGGTATGTCGGGGAACTTCTTGAGTTGCAGCAAGGGTGTGAAGGACCCATGGAAGTTCCAGTGGTTAGACGTGATTAGCCTCGAGAAGCCTCAGCGGAAATGGGCCTCATCTCGCCTGGAGGGCAAAACCTCCTGGATTTTCTCGAGTTGCGGCAGGTGCTCTCAACTTACGACGGGGACCTCAGGGACCCGCTCTGGTGGCCTCAGGAAAGGCCAGTCCCCATGCGAGTTCCT
Source organism: Ovis canadensis (assembly GCF_042477335.2). NCBI lineage: Eukaryota > Metazoa > Chordata > Mammalia > Artiodactyla > Bovidae > Ovis > Ovis canadensis. The sequence continues at coordinate 10,432,573 of NC_091267.1, forward strand.
CGGGGGCCTCTCGGCATTCCTCTCCCGTCGATGCCGGGGCCTAAGACCTTGTGTGGAGTCGGGGCCGGAACCTGAGGATTCCTCTCCAGTGCTGACATGGATCTTGGGGTACTTCTGGAGTCTCCCCAGGGGAGTCAGTCCTCGTCTCGAATGCGGGCATGCACTTGCGCTTTCCTCCAGAGCGGTAGCAGCAGTGTCACGCAGTCCGCCGCGTGGATCAAAGGATCTATGGTTTTCCCTCGAGTCTTTCCCACGAGGCTTTCCCACGAGGCTTTCCCACAGGGCTGTCCCACGTGCACACGTGGTGGGAGTCGATCCTCGGCTTGAACGTCAAGGCAGTGCAGGGAAAACAGGTTCCTCTGGAATGGACTGACACATCTGGGGACTCTTGGAATGGTGGCACGACCCTGGAGTTCCTCTCCCCTTTCCTGTGGAGAGCGCCTCCTCTTGAGATGCGACGGGAACGCCTGGAATTCTTTCCCTATGAAACTGGGAAAGGATCCCTCATCTCGAGCTAGGAGGCGGAAACGAGGCTCCCCTGGATGTGTGCGGGACCCCACGTGCTTCCTCTCGAGTGGGGACGGGTATGTCGGGGAACTTCTTGAGTTGCAGCAAGGGTGTGAAGGACCCTTTGGAAGTTCCAGTGGTTAGACGTGATTAGCCTCGAGAAGCCTCAGCGGAAATGGGCCTCATCTCGCCTGGAGGGCAAAACCTCCTGGATTTTCTCGAGTTGCGGCAGGTGCTCTCGACTTACGACGGGGACCTCAGGGAACCGCTCTGGTGGCCTCAGGAAAGGCCAGTCCCCATGCGAGTTCCTCGGGGGCCTCTCGGGATACCTCTCCCGTCGATGCCGGGGCCTAAGACCTTGTGTGGAGTCGGGGCCGGAAACTGAGGATTCCTATCCAGTGCTGACATGGATCTTGGGGTACTTCTGGAGTCTCCCCAGGGGAGTCAGTCCTCGTCTCGAATGCGGGCATGCACTTGCGCTTTCCTCCAGAGCGGTAGCAGCAGTGTCACGCAGTCCGCCGCGTGGATCAAAGGATCTATGGTTTTCCCTCGAGTATTTCCCACGAGGCTTTCCCACGAGGCTTTCCCACAGGGCTGTCCCACGTGCACACGTGGTGGGAGTCGATCCTCGGCTTGAACGTCAAGGCAGTGCAGGGAAAACAGGTTCCTCTGGAATGGACTGACACATCTCGGGGACTCTTGGAATGGTGGCACGACCCTGGAGTTCCTCTCGCCTTTCCTGTGGAGAAAGCCTCCTCTTGAGATGCGACGGGAATGCCGGGAATTCTTTCCCTACGAAACAGGGAAAGGATCCCTCATCTCGAGCTAGGATTCGGAAATGGGGCTCTAGTGGATGTGTGCGGGACCCCACGTGCTTCCTCTCGAGTGGAGACGGGTATGTCGGGGAACTTCTTGAGTTGCAGCAAGGGTGTGAAGGACCCATGGAAGTTCCAGTGGTTAGACGTGATTAGCCTCGAGAAGCCTCAGCGGAAATGGGCCTCATCTCGCCTGGAGGGCAAAACCTCCTGGATTTTCTCGAGTTGCGGCAGGTGCTCTCGACTTACGGCGGGGACCTCAGGGACCCGCTCTGGTGGCCTCAGGAAAGGCCAGTCCCCATGCGAGTTCCTCGGGGGCCTCTCGGGATTCCTCTCCCGTCCATGCCGGGGCCTAAGACCTTGTGTGGAGTCGGGGCCGGAACCTGAGGATTCCTCTCCAGTGCTGACATGGATCTTGGGGTACTTCTGGAGTCTCCCCAGGGGAGTCAGTCCTCGTCTCGAATGCGGGCATGCACTTGCACTTTCCTCCAGAGCGGTAGCAGCAGTGTCACGCAGTCCGCCGCATGGATCAAAGGATCTATGGTTTTCCCTCGAGTCTTTCCCACGAGGCTTTCCCACGAGGCTTTCCCACAGGGCTGTCCCACGTGCACACGTGGTGGGAGTCGATCCTCGGCTTGAACGTCAAGGCAGTGCAGGGAAAACAGGTTCCTCTGGAATGGACTGACACATCTGGGGGACTCTTGGAATGGTGGCACGACCCTGGAGTTCCTCTCGCCTTTCCTGTGGAGAGCGCCTCCTCTTGAAATGCGACGGGAACGCCGGGAATTCTTTCCCTAAGAAACAGGGAAAGGATCCCTCATCTCGAGCTAGGAGGCGGAAACGGGGCTCCCCTGGATGTGTGCGGGACCCCACTTGCTTCCTCTCGAGTGGAGACGGGTATGTCGGGGAACTTCTTGAGTTGCAGCAATGGTGTGAAGGACCCTTTGGAAGTTCCAGTGGTTAGATGTGATTGGCCTCGAGAAGCCTAAGCGGAAATGGGCCTCATCTCGCCTGGAGGGCAAAACCTCCTGGATTTTCTCGAGTTGCGGCAGGTGCTCTCGACTTACGACGGGGACCTCAGGGACCCGCTCTGGTGGCCTCAGGAAAGGCCAGTCCCCATGCGAGTTCCTCGGGGGCGTCTCGGGATTCCTCTCCCGTCGATGCCGGGGCCTAAGACCTTGTGTGGAATCGGGGCCGGAACCTGAGGATTCCTCTCCAGTGCTGACATGGATCTTGGGGTACTTCTGGAGTCTCCCCAGGGGAGTCAGTCCTCGTCTCGAATGCGGGCATGCACTTTCGCTTTCCTCCAGAGCGGTAGCAGCAGTGTCACGGAGTCCGCCCAATGGATCAAAGGATCTATGGTTTTCCCTCGAGTCTTTCCCACGAGGCTTTCCCACGAGGCTTTCCCACAGGGCTGTCCCACGTGCACACGTGGTGGGAGTCGATCCTCGGCTTGAACGTCAAGCAGTGCAGGGAAAACAGGTTCCTCTGGAATGGACTGACACATCTGGGGGACTCTTGGAATGGTGGCACGACCCTGGAGTTCCTCTCGCCTTTCCTGTGGAGAGTGCCTCCTCTTGAGATGCGACGGGAACGCCGGGAATTCTTTCCCTACGAAACAGGGAAAGGATCCCTCATCTCGAGCTAGGAGGCGGAAACGGGGCTCCCCTGGATGTGTGCGGGACCCCACGTGCTTCCTCTCGAGTGGAGACGGGTATGTCGGGGAACTTCTTGAGTTGCAGCAATGGTGTGAAGGACCCTTTGGAAGTTCCAGTGGTCAGATGTGATTGGCCTCGAGAAGCCTCAGCGGAAATGGGCCTCATCTCGCCTGGAGGGCAAAACCTCCTGGATTTTCTCGAGTTGCGGCAGGTGCTCTCGACATACGACGGGGACCTCACGGACCCGCTCTAGTGGCCTCAGGAAAGGCCAGTCCCCATGCGAGTTCCTCGGGGGCCTCTGGGGATTCCTCTCCCGTCGATGCCGGGGCCTAAGTCCTTGTGTGGAGTCGGGGCCGGGACCTGAGGATTCCTCTCCAGTGCTGACATGGATCTTGGGGTACTTCTGGAGTCTCCACAGGGGAGTCAGTCTTCGTCTCGAATGCGGGCATGCACTTGCGCTTTCCTCCAGGGCGGTAGCAGCAGTGTCACGCAGTCCGCCTCGTGGATCAAAGGATCTATGGTTTTCCCTCGAGTCTTTTCCACGAGGCTTTCCCACGAGGCTTTCCCACAGGGCTGTCCCACGTGCACACGTGGTGGGAGTCGATCCTTGGCTTGAACGTCAAGGCAGTGCAGGGAAAACAGGTTCCTCTGGAATGGACTGACACATCTGGGGGACTCTTGGAATGGTGGCACGACCCTGGAGTTCCTCTCGCCTTTCCTGTGGAGAGCGCCTCCTCTTGAGATGCGACGGGAACGTCGGGAATTCTTTCCCTACGAAACAGGGAAAGGATCCCTCATCTCGAGCTAGGAGGCGGAAACGGGGCTCCCCTGGATGTGTGCGGGACCCCACGTGCTTCCTCTCGAGTGGAGACGGGTATGTCGGGGAACTTCTTGAGTTGCAGCAAGGGTGTGAACGACCCTTTGGAAGTTCCAGTGGTTAGACGTGATTAGGCTCGAGAAGCCTCAGCGGAAATGGGCCTCATCTCGCCTGGAGGGCAAAACCTCCTGGATTTTCTCGAGTTGCGGCAGGTGCTCTCGACTTACGACGGGGACCTCAGGGACCCGCTCTGGTGGCCTCAGGAAAGGCCAGTCCCCATGCGAGTTCCTCGGGGGCCTCTCGGGATTCCTCTCCCGTCGATGCCGGGGCCTAAGACCTTGTGTGGAGTCGGGGCCGGGACCTGAGGATTCCTCTCCAGTGCTGACATGGATCTTGGGGTACTTCTGGAGTCTCCCCAGGGGAGTCAGTCCTCGTCTCGAATGCGGGCATGCACTTGCGCTTTCCTCCAGAGCGGTAGCAGCAGTGTCACGCAGTCCGCCGCGTGGATCAAAGGATCTATGGTTTTCCCTCGAGTCTTTCCCACGAGGCTTTCCCACGAGGCTTTCCCACAGGGCTGTCCCACGTGCACACGTGGTGGGAGTCGATCCTCGGCTTGAACGTCAAGGCAGTGCAGGGAAAACAGGTTCCTCTGGAATGGACTGACACATCTGGGGGACTCTTGGAATGGTGGCACGACCCTGGAGTTCCTCTCGCCTTTCCTGTGGAGAGCGCCTCCTCTTGAGATGCGACGGGAACGCCGGGAATTCTTTCCCTACGAAACAGGGAAAGGATCCCTCATCTCGAGCTAGGAGGCGGAAACGGGGCTCCCCTGGATGTGTGCGGGACCCCACGTGCTTCCTCTCAAGTGGAGACGGGTATGTCGGGGAACTTCTTGAGTTGCAGCAAGGGTGTGAAGGACCCATGGAAGTTCCAGTGGTTAGACGTGATTAGCCTCGAGAAGCCTCAGCGGAAATGGGCCTCATCTCGCCTGGAGGGCAAAACCTCCTGGATTTTCTCGAGTTGCGGCAGGTGCTCTCAACCTACGACGGGGACCTCAGGGACCCGCTCTGGTGGCCTCAGGAAAGGCCAGTCCCCATGCGAGTTCCTCGGGGGCCTCTCGGCATTCCTCTCCCGTCGATGCCGGGGCCTAAGACCTTGTGTGGAGTCGGGGCCGGAACCTGAGGATTCCTCTCCAGTGCTGACATGGATCTTGGGGTACTTCTGGAGTCTCCCCAGGGGAGTCAGTCCTCGTCTCGAATGCGGGCATGCACTTGCGCTTTCCTCCAGAGCGGTAGCAGCAGTGTCACGCAGTCCGCCGCGTGGATCAAAGGATCTATGGTTTTCCCTCGAGTCTTTCCCACGAGGCTTTCCCACGAGGCTTTCCCACAGGGCTGTCCCACGTGCACACGTGGTGGGAGTCGATCCTCGGCTTGAACGTCAAGGCAGTGAAGGGAAAACAGGTTCCTCTGGAATGGACTGACACATCTGGGGGACTCTTGGAATGGTGGCACGACCCTGGAGTTCCTCTCGCCTTTTCTGAGGAGAGCGCCTCCTCTTGAGATGCGGCGGGAACGCCGGGAATTCTTTCCCTACGAAACAGGGAAAGGATCCCTCATCTCGAGCTAGGAGGCGGAAACGGGGCTCCCCTGGATGTGTGCGGGACCCCACTTGCTTCCTCTCGAGTGGAGACGGGTATGTCGGGGAACTTCTTGAGTTGCAGCAATGGTGTGAAGGACCCTTTGGAAGTTCCAGTGGTTAGATGTGATTGGCCTCGAGAAGCCTAAGCGGAAATGGGCCTCATCTCGCCTGGAGGGCAAAACCTCCTGGATTTTCTCGAGTTGCGGCAGGTGCTCTCGACTTACGACGGGGACCTCAGGGACCCGCTCTGGTGGCCTCAGGAAAGGCCAGTCCCCATGCGAGTTCCTCGGGGGCGTCTCGGGATTCCTCTCCCGTCTATGCCGGGGCCTAAGACCTTGTGTGGAATCGGGGCCGGAACCTGAGGATTCCTCTCCAGTGCTGACATGGATCTTGGGGTACTTCTGGAGTCTCCCCAGGGGAGTCAGTCCTCGTCTCGAATGCGGGCATGCACTTTCGCTTTCCTCCAGAGCGGTAGCAGCAGTGTCACGGAGTCCGCCCAATGGATCAAAGGATCTATGGTTTTCCCTCGAGTCTTTCCCACGAGGCTTTCCCACGAGGCTTTCCCACAGGGCTGTCCCACGTGCACACGTGGTGGGAGTCGATCCTCGGCTTGAACGTCAAGCAGTGCAGGGAAAACAGGTTCCTCTGGAATGGACTGACACATCTGGGGGACTCTTGGAATGGTGGCACGACCCTGGAGTTCCTCTCGCCTTTCCTGTGGAGAGTGCCTCCTCTTGAGATGCGACGGGAACGCCGGGAATTCTTTCCCTACGAAACAGGGAAAGGATCCCTCATCTCGAGCTAGGAGGCGGAAACGGGGCTCCCCTGGATGTGTGCGGGACCCCACGTGCTTCCTCTCGAGTGGAGACGGGTATGTCGGGGAACTTCTTGAGTTGCAGCAATGGTGTGAAGGACCCTTTGGAAGTTCCAGTGGTCAGATGTGATTGGCCTCGAGAAGCCTCAGCGGAAATGGGCCTCATCTCGCCTGGAGGGCAAAACCTCCTGGATTTTCTCGAGTTGCGGCAGGTGCTCTCGACTTACGACGGGGACCTCACGGACCCGCTCTAGTGGCCTCAGGAAAGGCCAGTCCCCATGCGAGTTCCTCGGGGGCCTCTGGGGATTCCTCTCCCGTCGATGCCGGGGCCTAAGACCTTGTGTGGAGTCGGGGCCGGAACCTGAGGATTCCTCTCCAGAGCTGACATGGATCTTGGGGTACTTCTGGAGTCTCCCCAGGGGAGTCAGTCCTCGTCTCGAATGCGGGCATGCACTTGCGCTTTCCTCCAGAGCGGTAGCAGCAGTGTCACGCAGTCCGCCGCGTGGATCAAAGGATCTATGGTTTTCCCTCGAGTCTTTCCCACGAGGCTTTCCCACGAGGCTTTCCCACAGGGCTGTCCCACGTGCACACGTGGTGGGAGTCGATCCTCGGCTTGAACGTCAAGGCAGTGCAGGGAAAACAGGTTCCTCTGGAATGGACTGACACATCTGGTGGACTCTTGGAATGGTGGCACGACCCTGGAGTTCCTCTCGCCTTTCCTGTGGAGAGCGCCACCTCTTGAGATGCGACGGGAACGCCGGGAATTCTTTCCCTACGAAACAGGGAAAGGATCCCTCATCTCGAGCTAGGAGGCGGAAACGGGGCTCCCCTGGATGTGTGCGGGACCCCACGTGCTTCCTCTCGAGTGGAGACGGGTATGTCGGGGAACTGCTTCCGTTGCAGCAAGGGTGTGAAGGACCCTTTGGAAGTTCCAGTGGTTAGATGTGATTAGCCTCGAGAAGCCTCAGCGGAAATGGGCCTCATCTCGCCTGGAGGGCAAAACCTCCTGGAATTTCTCGAGCTGCGGCAGGTGCTCTCGACTTACGACGGGGACCTCAGGGACCCGCTCTGGTGGCCTCAGGAAAGGCCAGTCCCCATGCGAGTTCCTCGGGGGCCTCTCGGCATTCCTCTCCCGTCGATGCCGGGGCCTAAGACCTTGTGTGGAGTCGGGGCCGGAACCTGAGGATTCCTCTCCAGAGCTGACATGGATCTTGGGGTACTTCTGGAGTCTCCCCAGGAGAGTCAGTCCTCGTCTCGAATGCGGGCATGCACTTGCGCTTTCCTCCAGAGCGGTAGCAGCAGTGTCACGCAGTCCGCCGCGTGGATCAAAGGATCTATGGTTTTCCCTCGAGTCTTTCCCACGAGGCTTTCCCACGAGGCTTTCCCACAGGGCTGTCCCACGTGCACACGTGGTGGGAGTCGATCCTCGGCTTGAACGTCAAGGCAGTGCAGGGAAAACAGGTTCCTCTGGAATGGACTGACACATCTGGGGGACTCTTGGAATGGTGGCACGACCCTGGAGTTCCTCTCGCCTTTCCTGTGGAGAGCGCCTCCTCTTGAGATGTGACGGGAACGCCGGAATTCTTTCCCTACGAAACAGGGAAAGGATCCCTCATCTCGAGCTAGGAGGCGGAAACGGGGCTCCCCTGGATGCGTGCGGGACCCCACGTGCTTCCTCTCGAGTGGAGACGGGTATGTCGCGGAACTGCTTCCGTTGCAGCAAGGGTGTGAAGGACCCTTTGGAAGTTCCAGTGGTTAGATGTGATTAGCCTCGAGAAGCCTCAGCGGAAATGGGCCTCATCTCGCCTGGAGGGCAAAACCTCCTGGATTTTCTCGAGTTGCGGCAGGTGCTCTCGACTTACGACGGGGACCTCAGGGACCCGCTCTTGTGGCCTCAGGAAAGGCCAGTCCCCATGCGAGTTCCTCGGGGGCCTCTCGGCATTCCTCTCCCGTCGATGCCGGGGCCTAAGACCTTGTGTGGAGTCGGGGCCGGAACCTGAGGATTCCTCTCCAGTGCTGACATGGATCTTGGGGTACTTCTGGAGTCTCCCCAGGGGAGTCAGTCCTCGTCTCGAATGCGGGCATGCACTTGCGCTTTCCTCCAGAGCGGTAGCAGCAGTGTCACGCAGTCCGCCGCGTGGATCAAAGGATCTATGGTTTTCCCTCGAGTCTTTCCCACGAGGCTTTCCCACGAGGCTTTCCCACAGGGCTGTCCCACGTGCACACGTGGTGGGATTCGATCCTTGGCTTGAACGTCAAGGCAGTGCAGGGAAAACAGGTTCCTCTGGAATGGACTGACACATCTGGGGGACTCTTGGAATGGTGGCACGACCCTGGAGTTCCTCTCGCCTTTCCTGTGGAGAGCGCCTCCTCTTGAGATGCGACGGGAACGCCGGGAATTCTTTCCCTACGAAACAGGGAAAGGATCCCTCATCTCGAGCTAGGAGGCGGAAACGGGGCTCCCCTGGATGTGTGCGGGACCCCACGTGCTTCCTCTCGAGTGGAGACGGGTATGTCGGGGAACTGCTTGAGTTGCAGCAAGGGTGTGAAGGACCCTTTGGAAGTTCCAGTGGTTAGATGTGATTAGCCTCGAGAGCCTCACCGGAAATGGGCCTCATCTCGCCTGGAGGGCAAATCCTCCTGGATTTTATCGAGTTGCGGCAGGTGCTCTCGACTTACGACGGGGACCTCAGGGACCCGCTCTGGTGGCCTAAGGAAAGGCCAGTCCCCATGCGAGTTCCTAGTGGGCCCTTAGGGATTCCTCTGCCGTCGATGCCGGGGCCTAAGACCTTGTGTGGAGTCGGGGCCGGAACCTGAGGATTCCTCTCCAGTGCTGACATGGATCTTGGGGTACTTCTGGAGTCTCCCCAGGGGAGTCAGTCCTCGTCTCGAATGCGGGCATGCACTTGCGCTTTCCTCCAGAGCGGTAGCAGCAGTGTCACGCAGTCCGCCGCGTGGGTCAAAGGATCTATGGTTTTCCCTCCAGTCTTTCCCACGAGGCTTTCCCACGAGGCTTTCCCACAGGGCTGTCCCACGTGCACACGTGCTGGAAGTCGATCCTCGGCTTGAACGTCAAGGCAGTGCAGGGAAAACAGGTTCCTCTGGAATGGACTGACACATCTGCGGGACTCTTGGAATGGTGGCACGACCCTGGAGTTCCTCTCGCCTTTCCTGTGGAGAGCGCCTCCTCTTGAGATGCGACGGGAACGCCGGGAATTCTTTCCCTACGAAACAGGGAAAGGATCCCTCATCTCGAGCTAGGAGGCGGAAACGGGGCTCCCCTGGATGTGTGCGGGACCCCACGTGCTTCCTCTCGAGTGGAGACGGGTATGTCGGGGAACTGCTTGAGTTGCAGCAAGGGTGTGAAGGACCCTTTGGAAGTTCCAGTGGTTAGATGTGATTAGCCTCGAGAGCCTCAGCGGAAATGGGCCTCATCTCGACTGGAGGGCAAATCCTCCTGGATTTTATCGAGTTGCGGCAGGTGCTCTCGACTTACGACGGGGACCTCAGGGACCCGCTCTGGTGGCCTAAGGAAAGGCCAGTCCCCATGCGAGTTCCTAGTGGGCCCTTAGGGATTCCTCTGCCGTCGATGCCGGGGCCTAAGACCTTGTGTGGAGTCGGGGCCGGAACCTCAGGATTCCTCTCCAGTGCTGACATGAATCTTGGGGTACTTCTGGAGTCTCCCCAGGGGAGTTAGTCCTCGTCTCGAATGCGGGCATGCACTTGCGCTTTCCTCCAGAGCGGTAGCAGCAGTGTCACGCAGTCCGCCGCGTGGGTCAAAGGATCTATGGTTTTCCTTCCAGTCTTTCCCACGAGGCTTTCCCACGAGGCATTCCCACAGGGCTGTCCCACGTGCACACGTGTTGGAAGTCGATCCTCGGCTTGAACGTCAAGGCAGTGCAGGGAAAACAGGTTCCTCTGGAATGGACTGACACATCTGCGGGACGCTTGGAATGGTGGCACGACCCTGGAGTTCCTCTCGCCTTTCCTGTGGAGAGCGCCTCCTCTTGAGATGCGACGGGAACGCCGGGAATTCTTTCCCTACGAAACAGGGAAAGGATCCCTCAGCTCGAGCTAGGAGGCGGAAACGGGGCTCCCCTGGATGTGTGCGGGACCCCACGTGCTTCCTCTCGAGTGGAGACGGGTATGTCGGGGAACTTCTTGAGTTGCAGCAAGGGTGTGAACGACCCTTTGGAAGTTCCAGTGGTTAGACGTGATTAGGCTCGAGAAGCCTCAGCGGAAATGGGCCTCATCTCGCCTGGAGGGCAAAACCTCCTGGATTTTCTCGAGTTGCGGCAGGTGCTCTCGACTTACGACGGGGACCTCAGGGACCCGCTCTGGTGGCCTCAGGAAAGGCCAGTCCCCATGCGAGTTCCTCGGGGGCCTCTCGGGATTCCTCTCCCGTCGATGCCGGGGCCTAAGACCTTGTGTGGAGTCGGGGCCGGGACCTGAGGATTCCTCTCCAGTGCTGACATGGATCTTGGGGTACTTCTGGAGTCTCCCCAGGGGAGTCAGTCCTCGTCTCGAATGCGGGCATGCACTTGCGCTTTCCTCCAGAGCGGTAGCAGCAGTGTCACGCAGTCCGCCGCGTGGATCAAAGGATCTATGGTTTTCCCTCGAGTCTTTCCCACGAGGCTTTCCCACGAGGCTTTCCCACAGGGCTGTCCCACGTGCACACGTGGTGGGAGTCGATCCTCGGCTTGAACGTCAAGGCAGTGCAGGGAAAACAGGTTCCTCTGGAATGGACTGACACATCTGGGGGACTCTTGGAATGGTGGCACGACCCTGGAGTTCCTCTCGCCTTTCCTGTGGAGAGCGCCTCCTCTTGAGATGCGACGGGAACGCCGGGAATTCTTTCCCTACGAAACAGGGAAAGGATCCCTCATCTCGAGCTAGGAGGCGGAAACGGGGCTCCCCTGGATGTGTGCGGGACCCCACGTGCTTCCTCTCAAGTGGAGACGGGTATGTCGGGGAACTTCTTGAGTTGCAGCAAGGGTGTGAAGGACCCATGGAAGTTCCAGTGGTTAGACGTGATTAGCCTCGAGAAGCCTCAGCGGAAATGGGCCTCATCTCGCCTGGAGGGCAAAACCTCCTGGATTTTCTCGAGTTGCGGCAGGTGCTCTCAACTTACGACGGGGACCTCAGGGACCCGCTCTGGTGGCCTCAGGAAAGGCCAGTCCCCATGCGAGTTCCTCGGGGGCCTCTCGGCATTCCTCTCCCGTCGATGCCGGGGCCTAAGACCTTGTGTGGAGTCGGGGCCGGAACCTGAGGATTCCTCTCCAGTGCTGACATGGATCTTGGGGTACTTCTGGAGTCTCCCCAGGGGAGTCAGTCCTCGTCTCGAATGCGGGCATGCACTTGCGCTTTCCTCCAGAGCGGTAGCAGCAGTGTCACGCAGTCCGCCGCGTGGATCAAAGGATCTATGGTTTTCCCTCGAGTCTTTCCCACGAGGCTTTCCCACGAGGCTTTCCCACAGGGCTGTCCCACGTGCACACGTGGTGGGAGTCGATCCTCGGCTTGAACGTCAAGGCAGTGCAGGGAAAACAGGTTCCTCTGGAATGGACTGACACATCTGGGGACTCTTGGAATGGTGGCATGACCCTGGAGTTCCTCTCCCCTTTCCTGTGGAGAGCGCCTCCTCTTGAGATGCGACGGGAACGCCTGGAATTCTTTCCCTATGAAACAGGGAAAGGATCCCTCATCTCGAGCTAGGAGGCGGAAACGAGGCTCCCCTGGATGTGTGCGGGACCCCACGTGCTTCCTCTCGAGTGGGGACGGGTATGTCGGGGAACTTCTTGAGTTGCAGCAAGGGTGTGAAGGACCCTTTGGAAGTTCCAGTGGTTAGACGTGATTAGCCTCGAGAAGCCTCAGCGGAAATGGGCCTCATCTCGCCTGGAGGGCAAAACCTCCTGGATTTTCTCGAGTTGCGGCAGGTGCTCTCGACTTACGACGGGGACCTCAGGGAACCGCTCTGGTGGCCTCAGGAAAGGCCAGTCCCCATGCGAGTTCCTCGGGGGCCTCTCGGGATACCTCTCCCGTCGATGCCGGGGCCTAAGACCTTGTGTGGAGTCGGGGCCGGAAACTGAGGATTCCTATCCAGTGCTGACATGGATCTTGGGGTACTTCTGGAGTCTCCCCAGGGGAGTCAGTCCTCGTCTCGAATGCGGGCATGCACTTGCGCTTTCCTCCAGAGCGGTAGCAGCAGTGTCACGCAGTCCGCCGCGTGGATCAAAGGATCTATGGTTTTCCCTCGAGTATTTCCCACGAGGCTTTCCCACGAGGCTTTCCCACAGGGCTGTCCCACGTGCACACGTGGTGGGAGTCGATCCTCGGCTTGAACGTCAAGGCAGTGCAGGGAAAACAGGTTCCTCTGGAATGGACTGACACATCTCGGGGACTCTTGGAATGGTGGCACGACCCTGGAGTTCCTCTCGCCTTTCCTGTGGAGAAAGCCTCCTCTTGAGATGCGACGGGAATGCCGGGAATTCTTTCCCTACGAAACAGGGAAAGGATCCCTCATCTCGAGCTAGGATTCGGAAATGGGGCTCTAGTGGATGTGTGCGGGACCCCACGTGCTTCCTCTCGAGTGGAGACGGGTATGTCGGGGAACTTCTTGAGTTGCAGCAAGGGTGTGAAGGACCCATGGAAGTTCCAGTGGTTAGACGTGATTAGCCTCGAGAAGCCTCAGCGGAAATGGGCCTCATCTCGCCTGGAGGGCAAAACCTCCTGGATTTTCTCGAGTTGCGGCAGGTGCTCTCGACTTACGGCGGGGACCTCAGGGACCCGCTCTGGTGGCCTCAGGAAAGGCCAGTCCCCATGCGAGTTCCTCGGGGGCCTCTCGGGATTCCTCTCCCGTCCATGCCGGGGCCTAAGACCTTGTGTGGAGTCGGGGCCGGAACCTGAGGATTCCTCTCCAGTGCTGACATGGATCTTGGGGTACTTCTGGAGTCTCCCCAGGGGAGTCAGTCCTCGTCTCGAATGCGGGCATGCACTTGCACTTTCCTCCAGAGCGGTAGCAGCAGTGTCACGCAGTCCGCCGCATGGATCAAAGGATCTATGGTTTTCCCTCGAGTCTTTCCCACGAGGCTTTCCCACGAGGCTTTCCCACAGGGCTGTCCCACGTGCACACGTGGTGGGAGTCGATCCTCGGCTTGAACGTCAAGGCAGTGCAGGGAAAACAGGTTCCTCTGGAATGGACTGACACATCTGGGGGACTCTTGGAATGGTGGCACGACCCTGGAGTTCCTCTCGCCTTTCCTGTGGAGAGCGCCTCCTCTTGAAATGCGACGGGAACGCCGGGAATTCTTTCCCTAAGAAACAGGGAAAGGATCCCTCATCTCGAGCTAGGAGGCGGAAACGGGGCTCCCCTGGATGTGTGCGGGACCCCACTTGCTTCCTCTCGAGTGGAGACGGGTATGTCGGGGAACTTCTTGAGTTGCAGCAATGGTGTGAAGGACCCTTTGGAAGTTCCAGTGGTTAGATGTGATTGGCCTCGAGAAGCCTAAGCGGAAATGGGCCTCATCTCGCCTGGAGGGCAAAACCTCCTGGATTTTCTCGAGTTGCGGCAGGTGCTCTCGACTTACGACGGGGACCTCAGGGACCCGCTCTGGTGGCCTCAGGAAAGGCCAGTCCCCATGCGAGTTCCTCGGGGGCGTCTCGGGATTCCTCTCCCGTCGATGCCGGGGCCTAAGACCTTGTGTGGAATCGGGGCCGGAACCTGAGGATTCCTCTCCAGTGCTGACATGGATCTTGGGGTACTTCTGGAGTCTCCCCAGGGGAGTCAGTCCTCGTCTCGAATGCGGGCATGCACTTTCGCTTTCCTCCAGAGCGGTAGCAGCAGTGTCACGGAGTCCGCCCAATGGATCAAAGGATCTATGGTTTTCCCTCGAGTCTTTCCCACGAGGCTTTCCCACGAGGCTTTCCCACAGGGCTGTCCCACGTGCACACGTGGTGGGAGTCGATCCTCGGCTTGAACGTCAAGCAGTGCAGGGAAAACAGGTTCCTCTGGAATGGACTGACACATCTGGGGGACTCTTGGAATGGTGGCACGACCCTGGAGTTCCTCTCGCCTTTCCTGTGGAGAGTGCCTCCTCTTGAGATGCGACGGGAACGCCGGGAATTCTTTCCCTACGAAACAGGGAAAGGATCCCTCATCTCGAGCTAGGAGGCGGAAACGGGGCTCCCCTGGATGTGTGCGGGACCCCACGTGCTTCCTCTCGAGTGGAGACGGGTATGTCGGGGAACTTCTTGAGTTGCAGCAATGGTGTGAAGGACCCTTTGGAAGTTCCAGTGGTCAGATGTGATTGGCCTCGAGAAGCCTCAGCGGAAATGGGCCTCATCTCGCCTGGAGGGCAAAACCTCCTGGATTTTCTCGAGTTGCGGCAGGTGCTCTCGACTTACGACGGGGACCTCACGGACCCGCTCTAGTGGCCTCAGGAAAGGCCAGTCCCCATGCGAGTTCCTCGGGGGCCTCTGGGGATTCCTCTCCCGTCGATGCCGGGGCCTAAGTCCTTGTGTGGAGTCGGGGCCGGGACCTGAGGATTCCTCTCCAGTGCTGACATGGATCTTGGGGTACTTCTGGAGTCTCCACAGGGGAGTCAGTCTTCGTCTCGAATGCGGGCATGCACTTGCGCTTTCCTCCAGGGCGGTAGCAGCAGTGTCACGCAGTCCGCCTCGTGGATCAAAGGATCTATGGTTTTCCCTCGAGTCTTTTCCACGAGGCTTTCCCACGAGGCTTTCCCACAGGGCTGTCCCACGTGCACACGTGGTGGGAGTCGATCCTTGGCTTGAACGTCAAGGCAGTGCAGGGAAAACAGGTTCCTCTGGAATGGACTGACACATCTGGGGGACTCTTGGAATGGTGGCACGACCCTGGAGTTCCTCTCGCCTTTCCTGTGGAGAGCGCCTCCTCTTGAGATGCGACGGGAACGTCGGGAATTCTTTCCCTACGAAACAGGGAAAGGATCCCTCATCTCGAGCTAGGAGGCGGAAACGGGGCTCCCCTGGATGTGTGCGGGACCCCACGTGCTTCCTCTCGAGTGGAGACGGGTATGTCGGGGAACTTCTTGAGTTGCAGCAAGGGTGTGAACGACCCTTTGGAAGTTCCAGTGGTTAGACGTGATTAGGCTCGAGAAGCCTCAGCGGAAATGGGCCTCATCTCGCCTGGAGGGCAAAACCTCCTGGATTTTCTCGAGTTGCGGCAGGTGCTCTCGACTTACGACGGGGACCTCAGGGACCCGCTCTGGTGGCCTCAGGAAAGGCCAGTCCCCATGCGAGTTCCTCGGGGGCCTCTCGGGATTCCTCTCCCGTCGATGCCGGGGCCTAAGACCTTGTGTGGAGTCGGGGCCGGGACCTGAGGATTCCTCTCCAGTGCTGACATGGATCTTGGGGTACTTCTGGAGTCTCCCCAGGGGAGTCAGTCCTCGTCTCGAATGCGGGCATGCACTTGCGCTTTCCTCCAGAGCGGTAGCAGCAGTGTCACGCAGTCCGCCGCGTGGATCAAAGGATCTATGGTTTTCCCTCGAGTCTTTCCCACGAGGCTTTCCCACGAGGCTTTCCCACAGGGCTGTCCCACGTGCACACGTGGTGGGAGTCGATCCTCGGCTTGAACGTCAAGGCAGTGCAGGGAAAACAGGTTCCTCTGGAATGGACTGACACATCTGGGGGACTCTTGGAATGGTGGCACGACCCTGGAGTTCCTCTCGCCTTTCCTGTGGAGAGCGCCTCCTCTTGAGATGCGACGGGAACGCCGGGAATTCTTTCCCTACGAAACAGGGAAAGGATCCCTCATCTCGAGCTAGGAGGCGGAAACGGGGCTCCCCTGGATGTGTGCGGGACCCCACGTGCTTCCTCTCAAGTGGAGACGGGTATGTCGGGGAACTTCTTGAGTTGCAGCAAGGGTGTGAAGGACCCATGGAAGTTCCAGTGGTTAGACGTGATTAGCCTCGAGAAGCCTCAGCGGAAATGGGCCTCATCTCGCCTGGAGGGCAAAACCTCCTGGATTTTCTCGAGTTGCGGCAGGTGCTCTCAACCTACGACGGGGACCTCAGGGACCCGCTCTGGTGGCCTCAGGAAAGGCCAGTCCCCATGCGAGTTCCTCGGGGGCCTCTCGGCATTCCTCTCCCGTCGATGCCGGGGCCTAAGACCTTGTGTGGAGTCGGGGCCGGAACCTGAGGATTCCTCTCCAGTGCTGACATGGATCTTGGGGTACTTCTGGAGTCTCCCCAGGGGAGTCAGTCCTCGTCTCGAATGCGGGCATGCACTTGCGCTTTCCTCCAGAGCGGTAGCAGCAGTGTCACGCAGTCCGCCGCGTGGATCAAAGGATCTATGGTTTTCCCTCGAGTCTTTCCCACGAGGCTTTCCCACGAGGCTTTCCCACAGGGCTGTCCCACGTGCACACGTGGTGGGAGTCGATCCTCGGCTTGAACGTCAAGGCAGTGCAGGGAAAACAGGTTCCTCTGGAATGGACTGACACATCTGGGGACTCTTGGAATGGTGGCACGACCCTGGAGTTCCTCTCCCCTTTCCTGTGGAGAGCGCCTCCTCTTGAGATGCGACGGGAACGCCTGGAATTCTTTCCCTATGAAACAGGGAAAGGATCCCTCATCTCGAGCTAGGAGGCGGAAACGAGGCTCCCCTGGATGTGTGCGGGACCCCACGTGCTTCCTCTCGAGTGGGGACGGGTATGTCGGGGAACTTCTTGAGTTGCAGCAAGGGTGTGAAGGACCCTTTGGAAGTTCCAGTGGTTAGACGTGATTAGCCTCGAGAAGCCTCAGCGGAAATGGGCCTCATCTCGCCTGGAGGGCAAAACCTCCTGGATTTTCTCGAGTTGCGGCAGGTGCTCTCGACTTACGACGGGGACCTCAGGGAACCGCTCTGGTGGCCTCAGGAAAGGCCAGTCCCCATGCGAGTTCCTCGGGGGCCTCTCGGGATACCTCTCCCGTCGATGCCGGGGCCTAAGACCTTGTGTGGAGTCGGGGCCGGAAACTGAGGATTCCTATCCAGTGCTAACATGGATCTTAGGGTACTTCTGGAGTCTCCCCAGGGGAGTCAGTCCTCGTCTCGAATGCGGGCATGCACTTGCGCTTTCCTCCAGAGCGGTAGCAGCAGTGTCACGCAGTCCGCCGCGTGGATCAAAGGATCTATGGTTTTCCCTCGAGTATTTCCCACGAGGCTTTCCCACGAGGCTTTCCCACAGGGCTGTCCCACGTGCACACGTGGTGGGAGTCGATCCTCGGCATGAACGTCAAGGCAGTGCAGGGAAAACAGGTTCCTCTGGAATGGACTGACACATCTCGGGGACTCTTGGAATGGTGGCACGACCCTGGAGTTCCTCTCGCCTTTCCTGTGGAGAAAGCCTCCTCTTGAGATGCGACGGGAATGCCGGGAATTCTTTCCCTACGAAACAGGGAAAGGATCCCTCATCTCGAGCTAGGATTCGGAAATGGGGCTCTAGTGGATGTGTGCGGGACCCCACGTGCTTCCTCTCGAGTGGAGACGGGTATGTCGGGGAACTTCTTGAGTTGCAGCAAGGGTGTGAAGGACCCATGGAAGTTCCAGTGGTTAGACGTGATTAGCCTCGAGAAGCCTCAGCGGAAATGGGCCTCATCTCGCCTGGAGGGCAAAACCTCCTGGATTTTCTCGAGTTGCGGCAGGTGCTCTCGACTTACGGCGGGGACCTCAGGGACCCGCTCTGGTGGCCTCAGGAAAGGCCAGTCCCCATGCGAGTTCCTCGGGGGCCTCTCGGGATTCCTCTCCCGTCCATGCCGGGGCCTAAGACCTTGTGTGGAGTCGGGGCCGGAACCTGAGGATTCCTCTCCAGTGCTGACATGGATCTTGGGGTACTTCTGGAGTCTCCCCAGGGGAGTCAGTCCTCGTCTCGAATGCGGGCATGCACTTGCACTTTCCTCCAGAGCGGTAGCAGCAGTGTCACGCAGTCCGCCGCATGGATCAAAGGATCTATGGTTTTCCCTCGAGTCTTTCCCACGAGGCTTTCCCACGAGGCTTTCCCACAGGGCTGTCCCACGTGCACACGTGGTGGGAGTCGATCCTCGGCTTGAACGTCAAGGCAGTGCAGGGAAAACAGGTTCCTCTGGAATGGACTGACACATCTGGGGGACTCTTGGAATGGTGGCACGACCCTGGAGTTCCTCTCGCCTTTCCTGTGGAGAGCGCCTCCTCTTGAAATGCGACGGGAACGCCGGGAATTCTTTCCCTAAGAAACAGGGAAAGGATCCCTCATCTCGAGCTAGGAGGCGGAAACGGGGCTCCCCTGGATGTGTGCGGGACCCCACTTGCTTCCTCTCGAGTGGAGACGGGTATGTCGGGGAACTTCTTGAGTTGCAGCAATGGTGTGAAGGACCCTTTGGAAGTTCCAGTGGTTAGATGTGATTGGCCTCGAGAAGCCTAAGCGGAAATGGGCCTCATCTCGCCTGGAGGGCAAAACCTCCTGGATTTTCTCGAGTTGCGGCAGGTGCTCTCGACTTACGACGGGGACCTCAGGGACCCGCTCTGGTGGCCTCAGGAAAGGCCAGTCCCCATGCGAGTTCCTCGGGGGCGTCTCGGGATTCCTCTCCCGTCTATGCCGGGGCCTAAGACCTTGTGTGGAATCGGGGCCGGAACCTGAGGATTCCTCTCCAGTGCTGACATGGATCTTGGGGTACTTCTGGAGTCTCCCCAGGGGAGTCAGTCCTCGTCTCGAATGCGGGCATGCACTTTCGCTTTCCTCCAGAGCGGTAGCAGCAGTGTCACGGAGTCCGCCCAATGGATCAAAGGATCTATGGTTTTCCCTCGAGTCTTTCCCACGAGGCTTTCCCACGAGGCTTTCCCACAGGGCTGTCCCACGTGCACACGTGGTGGGAGTCGATCCTCGGCTTGAACGTCAAGCAGTGCAGGGAAAACAGGTTCCTCTGGAATGGACTGACACATCTGGGGGACTCTTGGAATGGTGGCACGACCCTGGAGTTCCTCTCGCCTTTCCTGTGGAGAGTGCCTCCTCTTGAGATGCGACGGGAACGCCGGGAATTCTTTCCCTACGAAACAGGGAAAGGATCCCTCATCTCGAGCTAGGAGGCGGAAACGGGGCTCCCCTGGATGTGTGCGGGACCCCACGTGCTTCCTCTCGAGTGGAGACGGGTATGTCGGGGAACTTCTTGAGTTGCAGCAATGGTGTGAAGGACCCTTTGGAAGTTCCAGTGGTCAGATGTGATTGGCCTCGAGAAGCCTCAGCGGAAATGGGCCTCATCTCGCCTGGAGGGCAAAACCTCCTGGATTTTCTCGAGTTGCGGCAGGTGCTCTCGACTTACGACGGGGACCTCACGGACCCGCTCTAGTGGCCTCAGGAAAGGCCAGTCCCCATGCGAGTTCCTCGGGGGCCTCTGGGGATTCCTCTCCCGTCGATGCCGGGGCCTAAGTCCTTGTGTGGAGTCGGGGCCGGGACCTGAGGATTCCTCTCCAGTGCTGACATGGATCTTGGGGTACTTCTGGAGTCTCCACAGGGGAGTCAGTCTTCGTCTCGAATGCGGGCATGCACTTGCGCTTTCCTCCAGGGCGGTAGCAGCAGTGTCACGCAGTCCGCCTCGTGGATCAAAGGATCTATGGTTTTCCCTCGAGTCTTTTCCACGAGGCTTTCCCACGAGGCTTTCCCACAGGGCTGTCCCACGTGCACACGTGGTGGGAGTCGATCCTTGGCTTGAACGTCAAGGCAGTGCAGGGAAAACAGGTTCCTCTGGAATGGACTGACACATCTGGGGGACTCTTGGAATGGTGGCACGACCCTGGAGTTCCTCTCGCCTTTCCTGTGGAGAGCGCCTCCTCTTGAGATGCGACGGGAACGTCGGGAATTCTTTCCCTACGAAACAGGGAAAGGATCCCTCATCTCGAGCTAGGAGGCGGAAACGGGGCTCCCCTGGATGTGTGCGGGACCCCACGTGCTTCCTCTCGAGTGGAGACGGGTATGTCGGGGAACTGCTTGAGTTGCAGCAAGGGTGTGAAGGACCCTTTGGAAGTTCCAGTGGTTAGACGTGATTAGCCTCGAGAAGCCTCAGCGGAAATGGGCCTCATCTCGCCTGGAGGGCAAATCCTCCTGGATTTTATCGAGTTGGGGCAGGTGCTCTCGACTTACGACGGGGACCTCAGGGACCCGCTCTGGTGGCCTAAGGAAAGGCCAGTCCCCATGCGAGTTCCTAGTGGGCCCTTAGGGATTCCTCTGCCGTCGATGCCGGGGCCTAAGACCTTGTGTGGAGTCGGGGCCGGAACCTGAGGATTCCTCTCCAGTGCTGACATGGATCTTGGGGTACTTCTGGAGTCTCCCCAGGGGAGTCAGTCCTCGTCTCGAATGCGGGCATGCACTTGCGCTTTCCTCCAGAGCGGTAGCAGCAGTGTCACGCAGTCCGCCGCGTGGGTCAAAGGATCTATGGTTTTCCCTCCAGTCTTTCCCACGAGGCTTTCCCACGAGGCTTTCCCACAGGGCTGTCCCACGTGCACACGTGTTGGAAGTCGATCCTCGGCTTGAACGTCAAGGCAGTGCAGGGAAAACAGGTTCCTCTGGAATGGACTGACACATCTGCGGGACTCTTGGAATGGTGGCACGACCCTGGAGTTCCTCTCGCCTTTCCTGTGGAGAGCGCCTCCTCTTGAGATGCGACGGGAACCCCAGGAATTCTTTCCCTACGAAACAGGGAAAGGATCCCTCATCTCGAGCTAGGAGGCGGAAACGGGGCTCCCCTGGATGTGTGCGGGACCCCACGTGCTTCCTCTCGAGTGGAGACGGGTATGTCGGGGAACTGCTTGAGTTGCAGCAAGGGTGTGAAGGACCCTTTGGAAGTTCCAGTGGTTAGATGTGATTAGCCTCGAGAGCCTCAGCGGAAATGGGCCTCATCTCGCCTGGAGGGCAAATCCTCCTGGATTTTATCGAGTTGCGGCAGGTGCTCTCGACTTACGACGGGGACCTCAGGGACCCGCTCTGGTGGCCTAAGGAAAGGCCAGTCCCCATGCGAGTTCCTAGTGGGCCCTTAGGGATTCCTCTGCCGTCGATGCCGGGGCCTAAGACCTTGTGTGGAGTCGGGGCCGGAACCTGAGGATTCCTCTCCAGTGCTGACATGGATCTTGGGGTACTTCTGGAGTCTCCCCAGGGGAGTCAGTCCTCGTCTCGAATGCGGGCATGCACTTGCGCTTTCCTCCAGAGCGGTAGCAGCAGTGTCACGCAGTCCGCCGCGTGGGTCAAAGGATCTATGGTTTTCCCTCGAGTCTTTCCCACGAGGCTTTCCGACGAGGCTTTCCCACAGGGCTGTCCCACGTGCCCACGTGTTGGAAGTCGATCCTCGGCTTGAACGTCAAGGCAGTGCAGGGAAAACAGGTTCCTCTGGAATGGACTGACACATCTGCGGGACTCTTGGAATGGTGGCACGACCCTGGAGTTCCTCTCGCCTTTCCTGTGGAGAGCGCCTCCTCTTGAGATGCGACGGGAACCCCGGGAATTCTTTCCCTACGAAACAGGGAAAGGATCCCTCATCTCGAGCTAGGAGGCGGAAACGGGGCTCCCCTGGATGTGTGCGGGACCCCACGTGCTTCCTCTCGAGTGGAGACGGGTATGTCGGGGAACTTCTTGAGTTGCAGCAAGGGTGTGAAGGACCCTTTGGAAGTTCCAGTGGTTAGACGTGATTAGGCTCGAGAAGCCTCAGCGGAAATGGGCCTCATCTCGCCTGGAGGGCAAAACCTCCTGGATTTTCTCGAGTTGCGGCAGGTGCTCTCGACTTACGACGGGGACCTCAGGGACCCGCTCTGGTGGCCTCAGGAAAGGCCAGTCCCCATGCGAGTTCCTCGGGGCCTCTCGGGATTCCTCTCCCGTCGATGCCGGGGCCTAAGACCTTGTGTGGAGTCGGGGCCGGGACCTGAGGATTCCTCTCCAGTGCTGACATGGATCTTGGGGTACTTCTGGAGTCTCCCCAGGGGAGTCAGTCCTCGTCTCGAATGCGGGCATGCACTTGCGCTTTCCTCCAGAGCGGTAGCAGCAGTGTCACGCAGTCCGCCGCGTGGATCAAAGGATCTATGGTTTTCCCTCGAGTCTTTCCCACGAGGCTTTCCCACGAGGCTTTCCCACAGGGCTGTCCCACGTGCACACGTGGTGGGAGTCGATCCTCGGCTTGAACGTCAAGGCAGTGCAGGGAAAACAGGTTCCTCTGGAATGGACTGACACATCTGGGGGACTCTTGGAATGGTGGCACGACCCTGGAGTTCCTCTCGCCTTTCCTGTGGAGAGCGCCTCCTCTTGAGATGCGACGGGAACGCCGGGAATTCTTTCCCTACGAAACAGGGAAAGGATCCCTCATCTCGAGCTAGGAGGCGGAAACGGGGCTCCCCTGGATGTGTGCGGGACCCCACGTGCTTCCTCTCAAGTGGAGACGGGTATGTCGGGGAACTTCTTGAGTTGCAGCAAGGGTGTGAAGGACCCATGGAAGTTCCAGTGGTTAGACGTGATTAGCCTCGAGAAGCCTCAGCGGAAATGGGCCTCATCTCGCCTGGAGGGCAAAACCTCCTGGATTTTCTCGAGTTGCGGCAGGTGCTCTCAACTTACGACGGTGACCTCAGGGACCCGCTCTGGTGGCCTCAGGAAAGGCCAGTCCCCATGCGAGTTCCTCGGGGGCCTCTCGGGATTCCTCTCCCGTCGATGCCGGGGCCTAAGACCTTGTGTGGAGTCGGGGCCGGAACCTGAGGATTCCTCTCCAGTGCTGACATGGATCTTGGGGTACTTCTGGAGTCTCCCCAGGGGAGTCAGTCCTCGTCTCGAATGCGGGCATGCACTTGCGCTTTCCTCCAGAGCGGTAGCAGCAGTGTCACGCAGTCCGCCGCGTGGATCAAAGGATCTATGGTTTTCCCTCGAGTCTTTCCCACGAGGCTTTCCCACGAGGCTTTCCCACAGGGCTGTCCCACGTGCACACGTGGTGGGAGTCGATCCTCGGCTTGAACGTCAAGGCAGTGCAGGGAAAACAGGTTCCTCTGGAATGGACTGACACATCTGGGGACTCTTGGAATGGTGGCACGACCCTGGAGTTCCTCTCCCCTTTCCTGTGGAGAGCGCCTCCTCTTGAGATGCGACGGGAACGCCGGGAATTCTTTCCCTACGAAACAGGGAAAGGATCCCTCATCTCGAGCTAGGAGGCGGAAACGGGGTTCCCCTGGATGTGTGCGGGACCCCACGTGCTTCCTCTCGAGTGGAGACGGGTATGTCGGGGAACTTCTTGAGTTGCAGCAAGGGTGTGAAGGACCCTTTGGAAGTTCCAGTGGTTAGACGTGATTAGCCTCGAGAAGCCTCAGCGGAAATGGGCCTCATCTCGCCTGGAGGGCAAAACCTCCTGGATTTTCTCGAGTTGCGGCAGGTGCTCTCGACTTACGACGGGGACCTCAGGGAACCGCTCTGGTGGCCTCAGGAAAGGCCAGTCCCCATGCGAGTTCCTCGGGGCCTCTCGGGATTCCTCTCCCGTCGATGCCGGGGCCTAAGACCTTGTGTGGAGTCGGGGCCGGAACCTGAGGATTCCTATCCAGTGCTGACATGGATCTTGGGGTACTTCTGGAGTCTCCCCAGGGGAGTCAGTCCTCGTCTCGAATGCGGGCATGCACTTGCGCTTTCCTCCAGAGCGGTAGCAGCAGTGTCACGCAGTCCTCCGCGTGGATCAAAGGATCTATGGTTTTCCCTCGAGTCTTTCCCACGAGTCTTTCCCACGAGGCTTTCCCACAGGGCTGTCCCACGTGCACACGTGGTGGGAGTCGATCCTCGGCTTGAACGTCAAGGCAGTGCAGGGAAAACAGGTTCCTCTGGAATGGACTGACACATCTGGGGGACTCTTGGAATGGTGGCACGACCCTGGAGTTCCTCTCGCCTTTCCTGTGAAGAGCGCCTCCTCTTGAGATGCGACGGGAACGCCGGGAATTCTTTCCCTACGAAACAGGGAAAGGATCCCTCATCTCGAGCTAGGAGGCGGAAACGGGGCTCCCCTGGATGTGTGCGGGACCCCACGTGCTTCCTCTCGAGTGGAGACGGGTATGTCGGGGAACTTCTTGAGTTGCAGCAAGGGTGTGAAGGACCCTTTGGAAGTTCCAGTGGTTAGACGTGATTAGCCTCGAGAAGCCTCAGCGGAAATGGGCCTCATCTCGCCTGGAGGGCAAAACCTCCTGGATTTTCTCGAGTTGCGGCAGGTGCTCTCGACTTACGACGGGGACCTCAGGGAACCGCTCTGGTGGCCTCAGGAAAGGCCAGTCCCCATGCGAGTTCCTCGGGGGCCTCTCGGCATTCCTCTCCCGTCGATGCCGGGGCCTAAGACCTTGTGTGGAGTCGGGGCCGGAACCTGAGGATTCCTCTCCAGTGCTGACATGGATCTTGGGGTACTTCTGCAGTCTCCCCAGGGGAGTCAGTCCTCGTCTCGAATGCGGGCATGCACTTGCGCTTTCCTCCAGAGCGGTAGCAGCAGTGTCACGCAGTCCGCCGCGTGGATCAAAGGATCTATGGTTTTCCCTCGAGTCTTTCCCACGAGGCTTTCCCACGAGGCTTTCCCACAGGGCTGTCCCACGTGCACACGTGGTGGGAGTCGATCCTCGGCTTGAACGTCAAGGCAGTGCAGGGAAAACAGGTTCCTCTGGAATGGACTGACACATCTGGGGACTCTTGGAATGGTGGCACGACCCTGGAGTTCCTCTCCCCTTTCCTGTGGAGAGCGCCTCCTCTTGAGATGCGACGGGAACGCCGGGAATTCTTTCCCTACGAAACAGGGAAAGGATCCCTCATCTCGAGCTAGGAGGCGGAAACGGGGTTCCCCTGGATGTGTGCGGGACCCCACGTGCTTCCTCTCGAGTGGAGACGGGTATGTCGGGGAACTTCTTGAGTTGCAGCAAGGGTGTGAAGGACCCTTTGGAAGTTCCAGTGGTTAGACGTGATTAGCCTCGAGAAGCCTCAGCGGAAATGGGCCTCATCTCGCCTGGAGGGCAAAACCTCCTGGATTTTCTCGAGTTGCGGCAGGTGCTCTCGACTTACGACGGGGACCTCAGGGAACCGCTCTGGTGGCCTCAGGAAAGGCCAGTCCCCATGCGAGTTCCTCGGGGCCTCTCGGGATTCCTCTCCCGTCGATGCCGGGGCCTAAGACCTTGTGTGGAGTCGGGGCCGGAACCTGAGGATTCCTATCCAGTGCTGACATGGATCTTGGGGTACTTCTGGAGTCTCCCCAGGGGAGTCAGTCCTCGTCTCGAATGCGGGCATGCACTTGCGCTTTCCTCCATAGCGGTAGCAGCAGTGTCACGCAGTCCTCCGCGTGGATCAAAGGATCTATGGTTTTCCCTCGAGTCTTTCCCACGAGTCTTTCCCACGAGGCTTTCCCACAGGGCTGTCCCACGTGCACACGTGGTGGGAGTCGATCCTCGGCTTGAACGTCAAGGCAGTGCAGGGAAAACAGGTTCCTCTGGAATGGACTGACACATCTGGGGGACTCTTGGAATGGTGGCACGACCCTGGAGTTCCTCTCGCCTTTCCTGTGAAGAGCGCCTCCTCTTGAGATGCGACGGGAACGCCGGGAATTCTTTCCCTACGAAACAGGGAAAGGATCCCTCATCTCGAGCTAGGAGGCGGAAACGGGGCTCCCCTGGATGTGTGCGGGACCCCACGTGCTTCCTCTCGAGTGGAGACGGGTATGTCGGGGAACTTCTTGAGTTGCAACAAGGGTGTGAAGGACCCTTTGGAAGTTCCAGTGGTTAGACGTGATTAGCCTCGAGAAGCCTCAGCGGAAATGGGCCTCATCTCGCCTGGAGGGCAAAACCTCCTGGATTTTCTCGAGTTGCGGCAGGTGCTCTCGACTTACGACGGGGACCTCAGGGAACCGCTCTGGTGGCCTCAGGAAAGGCCAGTCCCCATGCGAGTTCCTCGGGGGCCTCTCGGCATTCCTCTCCCGTCGATGCCGGGGCCTAAGACCTTGTGTGGAGTCGGGGCCGGAACCTGAGGATTCCTCTCCAGTGCTGACATGGATCTTGGGGTACTTCTGCAGTCTCCCCAGGGGAGTCAGTCCTCGTCTCGAATGCGGGCATGCACTTGCGCTTTCCTCCAGAGCGGTAGCAGCAGTGTCACGCAGTCCGCCGCGTGGATCAAAGGATCTATGGTTTTCCCTCGAGTCTTTCCCACGAGGCTTTCCCACGAGGCTTTCCCACAGGGCTGTCCCACGTGCACACGTGGTGGGAGTCGATCCTCGGCTTGAACGTCAAGGCAGTGCAGGGAAAACAGGTTCCTCTGGAATGGACTGACACATCTGGGGGACTCTTGGAATGGTGGCACGACCCTGGAGTTCCTCTCGCCTTTCCTGTGGAGAGCGCCTCCTCTTGAGATGCGACGGGAACGCCGGGAATTCTTTCCCTACGAAACAGGGAAAGGATCCCTCATCTCGAGCTAGGAGGCGGAAACGGGGCTCCCCTGGATGTGTGCGGGACCCCACGTGCTTCCTCTCGAGTGGAGACGGGTATGTCGGGGAACTTCTTGAGTTGCAGCAAGGGTGTGAAGGACCCTTTGGAAGTTCCAGTGGTTAGACGTGATTAGCCTCGAGAAGCCTCAGCGGAAATGGGCCTCATCTCGCCTGGAGGGCAAAACCTCCTGGATTTTCTCGAGTTGCGGCAGGTGCTCTCGACTTACGACGTGGACCTCAGGGACCCGCTCTGGTGGCCTCAGGAAAGGCCAGTCCCCATGCGAGTTCCTCGGGGGCCTCTCGGGATTCCTCTCCCGTCGATGCCGGGGCCTAAGACCTTGTGTGGAGTCGGGGCCGGAACCTGAGGATTCCTCTCCAGTGCTGACATGGATCTTGGGGTACTTCTGGAGTCTCCCCAGGGGAGTCAGTCCTCGTCTCGAATGCGGGCATGCACTTGCGCTTTCCTCCAGAGCGGTAGCAGCAGTGTCACGCAGTCCGCCGCGTGGATCAAAGGATCTATGGTTTTCCCTCGAGTCTTTCCCACGAGGCTTTCCCACGAGGCTTTCCCACAGGGCTGTCCCACGTGCACACGAGGTGGGAGTCGATCCTCGGCTTGAACGTCAAGGCAGTGCAGGGAAAACAGGTTCCTCTGGAATGGACTGACACATCTGGGGGTCTCTTGGAATGGTGGCACGACCCTGGAGTTCCTCTCGCCTTTCCTGTGGAGAGCGCCACCTCTTGAGATGCGACGGGAACGCCGGGAATTCTTTCCCTACGAAACAGGGAAAGGATCCCTCATCTCGAGCTAGGAGGCGGAAACGGGGCTCCCCTGGATGTGTGCGGGACCCCACGTGCTTCCTCTCGAGTGGAGACGGGTATGTCGCGGAACTGCTTCAGTTGCAGCAAGGGTGTGAAGGACCCTTTGGAAGTTCCAGTGGTTAGACGTGATTAGCCTCGAGAAGCCTCAGCGGAAATGGGCCTCATCTCGCCTGGAGGGCAAAACCTCCTGGATTTTCTCGAGTTGCGGCAGGTGCTCTCGACTTACGACGGGGACCTCAGGGAACCGCTCTGGTGGCCTCAGGAAAGGCCAGTCCCCATGCGAGTTCCTCGGGGGCCTCTCGGCATTCCTCTCCCGTCGATGCCTGGGCCTAAGACCTTGTGTGGAGTCGGGGCCGGAACCTGAGGATTCCTCTCCAGTGCTGACATGGATCTTGGGGTACTTCTGGAGTCTCCCCAGGGGAGTCAGTCCTCGTCTCGAATGCGGGCATGCACTTGCGCTTTCCTCCAGAGCGGTAGCAGCAGTGTCACGCAGTCCGCCGCGTGGATCAAAGGATCTATGGTTTTCCCTCGAGTCTTTCCCACGAGGCTTTCCCACGAGGCTTTCCCACAGGGCTGTCCCACGTGCACACGTGGTGGGAGTCGATCCTCGGCTTGAACGTCAAGGCAGTGCAGGGAATACAGGTTCCTCTGGAATGGACTGACACATCTGGGGGACTCTTGGAATGGTGGCACGACCCTGGAGTTCCTCTCGCCTTTCCTGTGGAGAGCGCCTCCTCTTGAGATGCGACGGGAACGCCGGGAATTCTTTCCCTACGAAACAGGGAAAGGATCCCTCATCTCGAGCTAGGAGGCGGAAACGGGGCTCCCCTGGATGTGTGCGGGACCCCACGTGCTTCCTCTCGAGTGGAGACGGGTATGTCGGGGAACTTCTTGAGTTGCAGCAAGGGTGTGAAGGACCCTTTGGAAGTTCCGGTGGTTAGACGTGATTAGCCTCGAGAAGCCTCAGCGGAAATGGGCCTCATCTCGCCTGCAGGGCAAAACCTCCTGGATTTTCTCGAGTTGCGGCAGGTGCTCTCGACTTACGACGGGGACCTCAGGGACCCGCTCTGGTGGCCTCAGGAAAGGCCAGTCCCCATGCGAGTTCCTCGGGGGCCTCTCGGGATTCATCTCCCGTCGATGCCGGGGCCTAAGACCTTGTGTGGAGTCGGGGCCGGAACCTGAGGATTCCTCTCCAGTGCTGACATGGATCTTGGGGTACTTCTGGAGTCTCCCCAGGGGAGTCAGTCCTCGTCTCGAATGCGGGCATGCACTTGCGCTTTCCTCCAGAGCGGTAGCAGCAGTGTCACGCAGTCCGCCGCGTGGATCAAAGGATCTATGGTTTTCCCTCGAGTCTTTCCCACGAGGCTTTCCCACGAGGCTTTCCCACAGGGCTGTCCCACGTGCACACGTGGTGGGAGTGGATCCTCGGCTTGAACGTCAAGGCAGTGCAGGGAAAACAGGTCCTCTGGAATGGACTGACACATCTGGGGGTCTCTTGGAATGGTAGCACGACCCTGGAGTTCCTCTCGCCTTTCCTGTGGAGAGCGCCATCTCTTGAGATGCGACGGGAACGCCGGGAATTCTTTCCCTACGAAACAGGGAAAGGATCCCTCATCTCGAGCTAGGAGGCGGAAACGGGGCTCCCCTGGATGTGTGCGGGACCCCACGTGCTTCCTCTCGAGTGGAGACGGGTATGTCGCGGAACTGCTTCAGTTGCAGCAAGGGTGTGAAGGACCCTTTGGAAGTTCCAGTGGTTAGATGTGATTAGCCTCGAGAAGCCTCAGCGGAAATGGGCCTCATCTCGCCTGGAGGGCAAAACCTCCTGGATTTTCTCGAGTTGCGGCAGGTGCTCTCGACTTACGACGGGGACCTCAGGGACCCGCTCTGGTTGCCTCAGGAAAGGCCAGTCCCCATGCGAGTTCCTTGGGGGCCTCTCGGGATTCCTCTCCCGTCGATGCCGGGGCCTAAGACCTTGTGTGGAGTCGGGGCCGGAACCTGAGGATTCCTCTCCAGTGCTGACATGGATCTTGGGGCACTTCTGGAGTTTCCCCAGGGGAGTCAGTCCTCGTCTCGAATGCGGGCATGCACTTGCGCTTTCCTCCAGAGCGGTAGCAGCAGTGTCACGCAGTCCGCCGCGTGGATCAAAGGATCTATGGTTTTCCCTCGAGTCTTTACCACGAGGCTTTTCCACGACGCTTTCCCACAGGGCTGTCCCACGTGCACACGTGGTGGGAGTCGATCCTCGGCTTGAACGTCAAGGCAGTGCAGGGAAAACAGGTTCCTCTGGAATGGACTGACACATCTGGGGGACTCTTGGAATGGTGGCACGACCCTGGAGTTCCTCTCGCCTTTCCTGTGGAGAGCGCCTCCTCTTGAGATGCGACGGGAACGCCGGGAATTCTTTCCCTACGAAACAGGGAAAGGATCCCTCATCTCGAGCTAGGAGGCGGAAACGGGGCTCCCCTGGATGTGTGCGGGACCCCACGTGCTTCCTCTCGTGTGGAGACGGGTATGTCGGGGAACTTCTTGAGTTGCAGCAAGGGTGTGAAGGACCCTTTGGAAGTTCCAGTGGTTAGATGTGATTAGCCTCGAGAAGCCTCAGCGGAAATGGGCCTCATCTCGCCTGCAGGGCAAAACCTCCTGGATTTTCTCGAGTTGCGGCAGGTGCTCTCGACTTACGACGGGGACCTCAGGGACCCGCTCTGGTGGCCTCAGGAAAGGCCAGTCCCCATGCGAGTTCCTCGGGGGCCTCTCGGGATTCCTCTCCCGTCGATGCCGGGGCCTAAGACCTTGTGTGGAGTCGGGGTCGGAACCTGAGGATTCCTCTCCAGTGCTGACATGGATCTTGGGGTACTTCTGGAGTCTCCCCAGGGGAGTCAGTCCTCGTCTCGAATGCGGTCATGCACTTGCGCTTTCCTCCAGAGCGGTAGCAGCAGTGTCATGCAGTCCGCCGCGTGGATCAAAGGATCTATGTTTTTCCCTCGAGTCTTTCCCACGAGGCTTTCCCACGAGGCTTTCCCACAGGGCTGTCCCACGTGCACACGTGGTGGGAGTGGATCCTCGGCTTGAACGTCAAGGCAGTGCAGGGAAAACAGGTTCCTCTGGAATGGACTGACACATCTGGGGGTCTCTTGGAATGGTGGCACGACCCTGGAGTTCCTCTCGCCTTTCCTGTGGAGAGCGCCACCTCTTGAGATGCGACGGGAACGCCGGGAATTCTTTCCCTACGAAACAGGGAAAGGATCCCTCATCTCGAGCTAGGAAGCGGAAACGGGGCTCCCCTGGATGTGTGCGGGACCCCACGTGCTTCCTCTCGAGTGGAGACGGGTATGTCGCGGAACTGCTTCAGTTGCAGCAAGGGTGTGAAGGACCTTTGGAAGTTCCAGTGGTTAGATGTGATTAGCCTCGAGAAGCCTCAGCGGAAATGGGCCTCATCTCGCCTGGAGGGCAAAACCTCCTGGATTTTCTCGAGTTGCGGCAGGTGCTCTCGACTTACGACGGGGACCTCAGGGACCCGCTCTGGTGGCCTCAGGAAAGGCCAGTCCCCATGCGAGTTCCTTGGGGGCCTCTCGGGATTCCTCTCCCGTCGATGCCGGGGCCTAAGACCTTGTGTGGAGTCGGGGCCGGAACCTGAGGATTCCTCTCCAGTGCTGACATGGATCTTGGGGCAACTCTGGAGTCTCCCCAGGGGAGTCAGTCCTCGTCTCGAATGCGGGCATGCACTTGCGCTTTCCTCCAGAGCGGTAGCAGCAGTGTCACGCAGTCCGCCGCGTGGATCTAAGGATCTATGGTTTTCCCTCGAGTCTTTCCCACGAGGCTTTCCCACGAGGCTTTCCCACAGGGCTGTCCCACGTGCACACGTGGTGGGAGTCGATCCTCGGCTTGAACGTCAAGGCAGTGCAGGGAAAACAGGTTCCTCTGGAATGGACTGACACATCTGGGGGACTCTTGGAATGGTGGCACGACCCTGGAGTTCCTCTCGCCTTTCCTGTGGAGAGCGCCTCCTCTTGAGATGCGACGGGAACGCCGGGAATTCTTTCCCTACGAAACAGGGAAAGGATCCCTCATCTCGAGCTAGGAGGCGGAAACGGGGCTCCCCTGGATGTGTGCGGGACCCCACGTGCTTCCTCTCGAGTGGAGACGGGTATGTCGGGGAACTTCTTGAGTTGCAGCAAGGGTGTGAAGGACCCTTTGGAAGTTCCAGTAGTTAGACGTGATTAGCCTCGAGAAGCCTCAGCGGAAATGGGCCTCATCTCGCCTGGAGGGCAAAACCTCCTGGATTTTCTCGAGTTGCGGCAGGTGCTCTCGACTTACGACGGGGACCTCAGGGACCCGCTCTGGTGGCCTCAGGAAAGGCCAGTCCCCATGCGAGTTCCTCGGGGGCCTCTCGGGATTCCTCTCCCGTCGATGCCGGGGCCTAAGACCTTGTGTGGAGTCGGGGCCGGAACCTGAGGATTCCTCTCCAGTGCTGACATGTATCTTGGGGCACTTCTGGAGTCTCCCCAGGGGAGTCAGTCCTCGTCTCGAATGCGGGCATGCACTTGCGCTTTCCTCCAGAGCGGTAGCAGCAGTGTCACGCAGTCCGCCGCGTGGATCAAAGGATCTATGGTTTTCCCTCGAGTCTTTCCCACGAGGCTTTCCCACGAGGCTTTCCCACAGGGCTGTCCCACGTGCACACGTGGTGGGAGTCGATCCTCGGCTTGAACGTCAAGGCAGTGCAGGGAAAACAGGTTCCTCTGGAATGGACTGACACATCTGGGGGACTCTTGGAATGGTGGCACGACCCTGGAGTTCCTCTCGCCTTTCCTGTGGAGAGCGCCTCCTCTTGAGATGCGACGGGAACGCCGGGAATTCTTTCCCTACGAAACAGGGAAAGGATCCCTCATCTCGAGCTAGGAGGCGGATACGGGGCTCCCCTGGATGTGTGCGGGACCCCACGTGCTTCCTCTCGAGTGGAGACGGGTATGTCGGGGAACTTCTTGAGTTGCAGCAAGGGTGTGAAGGACCCTTTGGAAGTTCCAGTGGTTAGACGTGATTAGCCTCGAGAAGCCTCAGCGGAAATGGGCCTCATCTCGCCTGGAGGGCAAAACCTCCTGGATTTTCTCGAGTTGCGGCAGGTGCTCTCGACTTACGACGGGGACCTCAGGGACCCGCTCTGGTGGCCTGAGGAAAGGCCAGTCCCCATGCGAGTTCCTCGGGGGCCTCTCGGGATTCCTCTCCCTTCGATGCCGGGGCCTAAGACCTTGTGTGGAGTCGGGGCCGGAACCTGAGGATTCCTCTCCAGTGCTGACATGGATCTTGGGGTACTTCTGGCGTCTCCCCAGGGGAGTCAGTCTTCGTCTCGAATGCGGGCATGCACGTGCGCTTTCCTCCAGAGCGGTAGCAGCAGTGTCACGCAGTCCGCCGCGTGGATCAAAGGATCTATGGTTTTCCCTCGAGTCTTTCCCACGAGGCTTTCCCACGAGGCTTTCCCACAGGGCTGTCCCACGTGCACACGTGGTGGGAGTCGATCCTCGGCTTGAACGTCAAGGCAGTGCAGGGAAAACAGGTTCCTCTGGAATGGACTGACACATCTGGGGGACTCTTGGAATGGTGGCACGACCCTGGAGTTCCTCTCGCCTTTCCTGTGGAGAGCGCCTCCTCTTGAGATGCGACGGGAACGCCGGGAATTCTTTCCCTACGAAACAGGGAAAGGATCCCTCATCTCGAGCTAGGAGGCGGAAAAGGGGCTCCCCTGGATGTGTGCGGGACCCCACGTGCTTCCTCTCGAGTGGAGACGGGTATGTCGCAGAACTGCTTCAGTTGCAGCAAGGGTGTGAAGGACCCTTTGGAAGTTCCAGTGGTTAGACGTGATTAGCCTCGAGAAGCCTCAGCGGAAATGGGCCTCATCTCGCCTGGAGGGCAAAACCTCCTGGATTTTCTCGAGTTGCGGCAGGTGCTCTCGACTTACGACGCGGACCTCAGGGACCCGCTCTGCTGGCCTCAGGAAAGGCCAGTCCCCATGCGAGTTCCTCGGGGGCCTCTTGGGATTCCTCTCCCGTCGATGCCGGGGCCTAAGACCTTGTGTGGAGTCGGGGCCGGAACCTGAGGATTCCTCTCCAGTGCTGACATGGATCTTGGGGTACTTCTGGAGTCTCCCCAGGGGAGTCAGTCCTCGTCTCGAATGCGGGCATGCACTTGCGCTTTCCTCCAGAGTGGTAGCAGCAGTGTCACGCAGTCCGCCGCGTGGATCAAAGGATCTATGGTTTTCCCTCGAGTCTTTCCCACGAGGCTTTCCCACGAGGCTTTCCCACAGGGCTGTCCCACGTGCACACGTGGTGGGAGTCGAACCTCGGCTTGAACGTCAAGGCAGTGCAGGGAAAACAGGTTCCTCTGGAATGGACTGACACATCTGGGGGACTCTTGGAATGGTGGCATGACCCTGGAGTTCCTCTCGCCTTTCCTGTGGAGAGCGCCTCCTCTTAAGATGCGACGGGAACGCCGGGAATTCTTTCCCTACGAAACAGGGAAAGGATCCCTCATCTCGAGCTAGGAGGCGGAAACGGGGATCCCCTGGATGTGTGCGGGACACCACGTGCTTCCTCTCGAGTGGAGACGGGTATGTCGGGGAACTTCTTGAGTTGCAGCAAGGGTGTGAAGGACCCTTTGGAAGTTCCAGTGGTTAGATGTGATTGGCCTCGAGAAGCCTCAGCGGAAATGGGCCTCATCTCGCCTGGAGGGCAAAACCTCCTGGATTTTCTGAAGTTGCGGCAGGTGCTCTCGATTTACGACGGGGACCTCAGGGACCCGCTCTGGTGGCCTCAGGAAAGGCCAGTCCCCATGCGAGTTCCTCGGGGGCCTCTCGGGATTCCTCTCCCGTCGATGCCGGGGCCTAAGACCTTGTGTGGAGTCGGGGCCGGAACCTGAGGATTCCTCTCCAGTGCTGACATGGATCTTGGGGTACTTCTGGAGTCTCCCCAGGTGAGTCAGTCCTCGTCTCGAATGCGGGCATGCACTTGCGCTTTCCTCCAGAGCGGTAGCAGCAGTGTCACGCAGTCCGCCGCATGGATCAAAGGATCTATGGTTTTCCCTCGAGTCTTTCCCACGAGGCTTTCCCACGAGGCTTTCCCACAGGGCTGTCCACGTGCACACGTGGTGGGAGTCGATCCTCGGCTTGAACGTCAAGGCAGTGGAGGGAAAACAGGTTCCTCTGGAATGGACTGACACATCTGGGGGACTCTTGGAATGGTGGCACGACCCTGGAGTTCCTCTCGCCTTTCCTGTGGAGAGCGCCTCCTCTTCAGATGCGACGGGAACGCCGGGAATTCTTTCCCTACGAAACAGGGAAAGGATCCCTCATCTCGAGCTAGGAGGCGGAAACGGGGCTCCCCTGGATGTGTGCGGGACCCCACGTGCTTCCTCTCGAGTGGAGACGGGTATGTCGCGGAACTGCTTCAGTTGCAGCAAGGGTGTGAAGGACCCTTTGGAAGTTCCAGTGGTTAGACGTGATTGGCCTCGAGAAGCCTCAGCGGAAATGGGCCTCATCTCGCCTGGAGGGCAAAACCTCCTGGATTTTCTCGAGTTGCGGCAGGTGCTCTCGACTTACGACGGGGACCTCAGGGAACCGCTCTGGTGGCCTCATGAAAGGCCAGTCCCCATGCGAGTTCCTCGGGGGCCTCTCGGGATTCCTCTCCCGTCGATGCCGGGGCCTAAGACCTTGTGTGGAGTCGGGGCCGGAACCTGAGGATTCCTCTCCAGTGCTGACATGGATCTTGGGGTACTTCTGGAGTCTCCCTAGGGGAGTCAGTCCTCGTCTCGAATGCGGGCATGCACTTGCGCTTTCCTCCAGAGCGGTAGCAGCAGTGTCACGCAGTCCGCCGCGTGGATCAAAGGATCTATGGTTTTCCCTCGAGTCTTTCCCACGAGGCTTTCCCACGAGGCTTTCCCACAGGGCTGTCCCACGTGCACACGTGGTGGGAGTCGATCCTCGGCTTGAACGTCAAGGCAGTGCAGGGAAAACAGTTTCCTCTGGAATGGACTGACACATCTGGGGGACTCTTGGAATGGTGGCACGACCCTGGAGTTCCTCTCGCCTTTCCTGTGGAGAGCGCCTCCTCTTGAGATGCGACGGGAACGCCGGGAATTCTTTCCCTACGAAACAGGGAAAGGATCCCTCATCTCGAGCTAGGAGGCGGAAACGGGGCTCCCCTGGATGTGTGCGGGACCCCACGTGCTTCCTCTCGAGTGGAGACGGGTATGTCGGGGAACTTCTTGAGTTGCAGCAAGGGTGTGAAGGACCCTTTGGAAGTTCCAGTGGTTAGACGTGATTGGCCTCGAGAAGCCTCAGCGGAAATGGGCCTCATCTCGCCTGGAGGGCAAAACCTCCTGGATTTTCTCGAGTTGCGGCAGGTGCTCTCGACTTACGACGGGGACCTCAGGGACCCGCTCTGGTGGCCTCAGGAAAGGCCAGTCCCCATGCGAGTTCCTCGGGGGCCTCTCGGGATTCCTCTCCCGTCGATGCCGGGGCCTAAGACCTTGTGTGGAGTCGGGGCCGGAACCTGAGGATTCCTCTCCAGTGCTGACATGGATCTTGGGGTACTTCTGGAGTCTCCCTAGGGGATTCAGTCCTCGTCTCGAATGCGGGCATGCACTTGCGCTTTCCTCCAGAGCGGTAGCAGCAGTGTCACGCAGTCCGCCGCGTGGATCAAAGGATCTATGGTTTTCCCTCGAGTCTTTCCCACGAGGCTTTCCCACGAGGCTTTCCCACTGGGCTGTCCAACGAGCACACGTGTTGGGAGTCGATCCTCGGCCTGAACATCAAGGCAGTGCAGGGAAAACAGGTTCCTCTGTAATGGACAGACACATCTGGGGTCTCTTGGAATGGTCGCACGACCCTGGAGTTCCTCTCGCCTTTTCTGTGGGAGTGCCTCCTCTTGAGATGCGACGGGAACGCCGGGAATTCTTTCCCTACGAAACAGGGAAAGGATCCCTCATCTCGAGCTAGGAGGCGGAAACGGGGCTCCCCTGGATGTGTGAGGGACCCTCGTGCTTCCTCTTGAGTGGAGACGGGTATGTCGGGGAACTTCTAGAGTTGCAGCAAGGGTGTGAAGGACCCTTTGGAAGTTCCAGTGGTTAGATGTGATTAGCCTCGAGAAGCCTCAGCGGAAATGGGCCTCATCTCGCCTGGAGGGCAAAACCTCTTGGATTTTCTCGAGTTGCGGCATGTGCTCTCGACTTACGACGGGGACCTCAGGGAACCGCTCTGGTGACCTCAGGAAAGGCCAGTCCCCATGCGAGTTCCTCGGAGGCCTCTCGGGATTCCTCTCCCGTCGATGCCGGGGCCTAAGACCTTGTGTGGAATCGGGGCCGGAACCTGAGGATTCCTCTCCAGTGCTCACATGGATCTTGGGGTACTTCTGGAGTCTCCCCAGGGGAGTCAGTCTTCGTCTCGAATGCGGGCATGCACTTGCGCTTTCCTCCAGAGCGGTAGCAGCAGTGTCACGCAGTCCGCCGCGTGGATCAAAGGATCTATGGTTTTCCCTCGAGTCTTTCCCACGAGGCTTTCCCACGAGGCTTTCCCACAGGGCTGTCCCACGTGCACACGTGGTGGGAGTCGATCCTCGGCTTGAACGTCAAGGCAGTGCAGGGAAAACAGGTTCCTCTGGAATGGACTGACACATCTGGGGGACTCTTGGAATGGTGGCACGACCCTGGAGTTCCTCTCGCCTTTCCTGTGGAGAGCGCCTCCTCTTGAGATGCGACGGGAACGCCGGGAATTCTTTCCCTACGAAACAGGGAAAGGATCCCTCATCTCGAGCTAGGAGGCGGAAACGGGGCTCCCCTGGATGTGTGCGGGACCCCACGTGCTTCCTCTCGAGTGGAGACGGGTATGTCGGGGAACTTCTTGAGTTGCAGCAAGGGTGTGAAGGACCCTTTGGAAGTTCCAGTGGTTAGACGTGATTGGCCTCGAGAAGCCTCAGCGGAAATGGGCCTCATCTCGCCTGGAGGGCAAAACCTCCTGGATTTTCTCGAGTTGCGGCAGGTGCTCTCGACTTACGACGGGGACCTCATGGACCCGCTCTGGTGGCCTCAGGAAAGGCCAGTCCCCATGCGAGTTCCTCGGGGGCCTCTCGGGATTCCTCTATCGTCGATGCCGGGGCCGAAGACCTTGTGTGGAGTCGGGGCCGGAACCTGAGGATTCCTCTCCAGTGCTGACATGGATCTTGGGGTACTTCTGGAGTCTCCCCAGGGGAGTCAGTCCTCGTCTCGAATGCGGGCATGCACTTGCGCTTTCCTCCAGAGCGGTAGCAGCAGTGTCACGCAGTCCACCGCGTGGATTAAAGTATCTATGGTTTTCCCTCGAGTCTTTCCCACGAGGCTTTCCCACAGGGCTGTCCCACGTGCACACGTGGTGGGAGTCGATCCTCGGCTTGAACGTCAAGGCAGTGCAGGGAAAACAGGTTCCTCTGGAAAGGACTGACACATCTGGGGGACTCTTGGAATGGTGGCACGACCCTGGAGTTCCTCTCGCCTTTCCTGTGGAGAGCGCCTCCTCTTGAGATGCGACGGGAACGCCGGGAATTCTTTCCCTACGAAACAGGGAAAGGATCCCTCATCTCGAGCTAGGAGGCGGAAACGGGGCTCCCCTGGATGTGTGCGGGACCCCACGTGCTTCCTCTCGAGTGGAGACGGGTATGTCGGGGAACTTCTTGAGTTGCAGCAAGGGTGTGAAGGACCCTTTG
This sequence comes from Ovis canadensis, assembly GCF_042477335.2. Lineage (NCBI taxonomy): Eukaryota > Metazoa > Chordata > Mammalia > Artiodactyla > Bovidae > Ovis > Ovis canadensis. The sequence continues at coordinate 10,470,794 of NC_091267.1, forward strand.
GAAGTTCCAGTGGTTAGACGTGATTGGCCTCGAGAAGCCTCAGCGGAAATGGGCCTCATCTCGCCTGGAGGGCAAAACCTCCTGGATTTTCTCGAGTTGCGGCAGGTGCTCTCGACTTACGACGGGGACCTCAGGGACCCGCTCTGGTGGCCTCAGGAAAGGGCAGTCCCCATGCGAGTTCCTCGGGGGCCTCTCGGGATTCCTCTCCCGTCGATGCCGGGGCCTAAGACCTTGTGTGGAGTCGGGGCCGGAACCTGAGGATTCCTCTCCAGTGCTGACATGGATCTTGGGGTACTTCTGGAGTCTCCCTAGGGGATTCAGTCCTCGTCTCGAATGCGGGCATGCACTTGCGCTTTCCTCCAGAGCGGTAGCAGCAGTGTCACGCAGTCCGCCGCGTGGATCAAAGGATCTATGGTTTTCCCTCGAGTCTTTCCCACGAGGCTTTCCCACGAGGCTTTCCCACTGGGCTGTCCAACGAGCACACGTGTTGGGAGTCGATCCTCGGCCTGAACATCAAGGCAGTGCAGGGAAAACAGGTTCCTCTGTAATGGACAGACATATCTGGGGTCTCTTGGAATGGTCGCACGACCCTGGAGTTCCTCTCGCCTTTTCTGTGGGAGTGCCTCCTCTTGAGATGCGACGGGAACGCCGGGAATTCTTTCCCTACGAAACAGGGAAAGGATCCCTCATCTCGAGCTAGGAGGCGGAAACGGGGCTCCCCTGGATGTGTGAGGGACCCTCGTGCTTCCTCTTGAGTGGAGACGGGTATGTCGGGGAACTTCTAGAGTTGCAGCAAGGGTGTGAAGGACCCTTTGGAAGTTCCAGTGGTTAGATGTGATTAGCCTCGAGAAGCCTCAGCGGAAATGGGCCTCATCTCGCCTGGAGGGCAAAACCTCTTGGATTTTCTCGAGTTGCGGCATGTGCTCTCGACTTACGACGGGGACCTCAGGGAACCGCTCTGGTGACCTCAGGAAAGGCCAGTCCCCATGCGAGTTCCTCGGAGGCCTCTCGGGATTCCTCTCCCTTCGATGCCGGGGCCTAAGACCTTGTGTGGAGTCGGGGCCGGAACCTGAGGATTCCTCTCCAGTGCTGACATGGATCTTGGGGTACTTCTGGATCTCCCCAGGGCAGTCAGTCCTCGTCTCGAATGCTGGCATGCACTTGCGCTTTCCTCCAGAGCGGTAGCAGCAGTGTCACGCAGTCCGCCGCGTGGATCAAAGGATCTATGGTTTTCCCTCGAGTCTTTCCCACGAGGCTTTCCCACGAGGCTTTCCACAGGGCTGTCCCACGTGCACACGTGGTGGGACTCGATCCTCGGCTTGAACGTCAAGGTAAGGCAGGGAAAACACGTTCCTCTGGAATGGACTGACACATCTGGGGGACTCTTGGAATGGTGGCACGACCCTGGAGTTCCTCTCGCCTTTCCTGTGGAGAGCGCCTCCTCTTGAGATGCGACGGGAACGCCGGGAATTCGTTCCCTACGAAACAGGGAAAGGATCCCTCATCTCGAGCTAGGAGGCGGAAACGGGGCTCCCCTGGATGGGTGCGGGACCCCACGTGCTTCCTCTCGAGTGGAGACGGGTATGTCGGGGAACTTCTTGAGTTGCAGCAAGGGTGTGAAGGACCCTTTGGAAGTTCCAGTGGTTAGACGTGATTGGCCTCGAGAAGCCTCAGCGGAAATGGGCCTCATCTCGCCTGGAGGGCAAAACCTCCTGGATTTTCTCGAGTTGCGGCAGGTGCTCTCGACTTACGACGGGGACCTCATAGACCCGCTCTGGTGGCCTCAGGAAAGGCCAGTCCCCATGCGAGTTCCTCGGGGGCCTCTCGGGATTCCTCTATCGTCGATGCCGGGGCCGAAGACCTTGTGTGGAGTCGGGGCCGGAACCTGAGGATTCCTCTCCAGTGCTGACATGGATCTTGGGGTACTTCTGGAGTCTCCCCAGGGGAGTCAGTCCTCGTCTCGAATGCGGGCATGCACTTGCGCTTTCCTCCAGAGCGGTAGCAGCAGTGTCACGCAGTCCACCGCGTGGATTAAAGTATCTATGGTTTTCCCTCGAGTCTTTCCCACGAGGCTTTCCCACAGGGCTGTCCCACGTGCACACGTGGTGGGAGTCGATCCTCGGCTTGAACGTCAAGGCAGTGCAGGGAAAACAGGTTCCTCTGGAAAGGACTGACACATCTGGGGGACTCTTGGAATGGTGGCACGACCCTGGAGTTCCTCTCGCCTTTCCTGTGGAGAGCGCCTCCTCTTGAGATGCGACGGGAACGCCGGGAATTCTTTCCCTACGAAACAGGGAAAGGATCCCTCATCTCGAGCTAGGAGGCGGAAACGGGGCTCCCCTGGATGTGTGCGGGACCCCACGTGCTTCCTCTCGAGTGGAGACGGGTATGTCGGGGAACTTCTTGAGTTGCAGCAAGGGTGTGAAGGACCCTTTGGAAGTTCCAGTGGTTAGACGTGATTGGCCTCGAGAAGCCTCAGCGGAAATGGGCCTCATCTCGCCTGGAGGGCAAAACCTCCTGGATTTTCTCGAGTTGCGGCAGGTGCTCTCGACTTACGACGGGGACCTCAGGGACCCGCTCTGGTGGCCTCAGGAAAGGCCAGTCCCCATGCGAGTTCCTCGGGGGCCTCTCGGGATTCCTCTCCCGTCGATGCCGGGGCCTAAGACCTTGTGTGGAGTCGGGGCCGGAACCTGAGGATTCCTCTCCAGTGCTGACATGGATCTTGGGGTACTTCTGGAGTCTCCCTAGGGGATTCAGTCCTCGTCTCGAATGCGGGCATGCACTTGCGCTTTCCTCCAGAGCGGTAGCAGCAGTGTCACGCAGTCCGCCGCGTGGATCAAAGGATCTATGGTTTTCCCTCGAGTCTTTCCCACGAGGCTTTCCCACGAGGCTTTCCCACTGGGCTGTCCAACGAGCACACGTGTTGGGAGTCGATCCTCGGCCTGAACATCAAGGCAGTGCAGGGAAAACAGGTTCCTCTGTAATGGACAGACATATCTGGGGTCTCTTGTAATGGTCGCACGACCCTGGAGTTCCTCTCGCCTTTTCTGTGGGAGTGCCTCCTCTTGAGATGCGACGGGAACGCCGGGAATTCTTTCCCTACGAAACAGGGAAAGGATCCCTCATCTCGAGCTAGGAGGCGGAAACGGGGCTCCCCTGGATGTGTGAGGGACCCTCGTGCTTCCTCTTGAGTGGAGACGGGTATGTCGGGGAACTTCTAGAGTTGCAGCAAGGGTGTGAAGGACCCTTTGGAAGTTCCAGTGGTTAGATGTGATTAGCCTCGAGAAGCCTCAGCGGAAATGGGCCTCATCTCGCCTGGAGGGCAAAACCTCTTGGATTTTCTCGAGTTGCGGCATGTGCTCTCGACTTACGACGGGGACCTCAGGGAACCGCTCTGGTGACCTCAGGAAAGGCCAGTCCCCATGCGAGTTCCTCGGAGGCCTCTCGGGATTCCTCTCCCTTCGATGCCGGGGCCTAAGACCTTGTGTGGAGTCGGGGCCGGAACCTGAGGATTCCTCTCCAGTGCTGACATGGATCTTGGGGTACTTCTGGATCTCCCCAGGGCAGTCAGTCCTCGTCTCGAATGCTGGCATGCACTTGCGCTTTCCTCCAGAGCGGTAGCAGCAGTGTCACGCAGTCCGCCGCGTGGATCAAAGGATCTATGGTTTTCCCTCGAGTCTTTCCCACGAGGCTTTCCCACGAGGCTTTCCACAGGGCTGTCCCACGTGCACACGTGGTGGGACTCGATCCTCGGCTTGAACGTCAAGGTAAGGCAGGGAAAACACGTTCCTCTGGAATGGACTGACACATCTGGGGGACTCTTGGAATGGTGGCACGACCCTGGAGTTCCTCTCGCCTTTCCTGTGGAGAGCGCCTCCTCTTGAGATGCGACGGGAACGCCGGGAATTCGTTCCCTACGAAACAGGGAAAGGATCCCTCATCTCGAGCTAGGAGGCGGAAAAGGGGCTCCCCTGGATGTGTGCGGGACCCCACGTGCTTCCTCTCGAGTGGAGACGGGTATGTCGGGGAACTTCTTGAGTTGCAGCAAGGGTGTGAAGGACCCTTTGGAAGTTTCAGTGGTTAGACGTGATTAGCCTCGAGAAGCCTCAGCGGAAATGGGCCTCATCTCGCCTGGAGGTCAAAACCTCCTGGATTTTCTCGAGTTGCGGCAGGTGCTCTCGACTTACGACGGGGACCTCAGGGACCCGCTCTGGTGGCCTCAGGAAAGGCCAGTCCCCATGCGAGTTCCTCGGGGGCCTCTCGGGATTCCTCTCCCGTCGATGCCGGGGCCTAAGACCTTGTGTGGAATCGGGGCCGGAACCTGAGGATTCCTCTCCAGTGCTCACATGGATCTTGGGGTACTTCTGGAGTCTCCCCAGGGGAGTCAGTCCTCGTCTCGAATGCGGGCATGCACTTGCGCTTTCCTCCAGAGCGGTAGCAGCAGTGTCACGCAGTCCGCCGCGTGGATCAAAGGATCTATGGTTTTCCCTCGAGTCTTTCCCACGAGGCTTTCCCACGAGGCTTTCCCACAGGGCTGTCCCACGTGCACACGTGGTGGGAGTCGATCCTCGGCTTGAACGTCAAGGCAGTGCAGGGAAAACAGGTTCCTCTGGAATGGACTGACACATCTGGGGGACTCTTGGAATGGTGGCACGACCCTGGAGTTCCTCTCGCCTTTCCTGTGGAGAGCGCCTCCTCTTGAGATGCGACGGGAACGCCGGGAATTCTTTCCCTACGAAACAGGGAAAGGATCCCTCATCTCGAGCTAGGAGGCGGAAACGGGGCTCCCCTGGATGTGTGCGGGACCCCACGTGCTTCCTCTCGAGTGGAGACGGGTATGTCGGGGAACTTCTTGAGTTGCAGCAAGGGTGTGAAGGACCCTTTGGAAGTTCCAGTGGTTAGACGTGATTAGCCTCGAGAAGCCTCAGCGGAAATGGGCCTCATCTCGCCTGGAGGGCAAAACCTCCTGGATTTTCTCGAGTTGCGGCAGATGCTCTCGACTTACGACGGAGACCTCAGGGACCCGCTCTGGTGGCCTCAGGAAAGGCCAGTCCCCATGCGAGTTCCTCGGGGGCCTCTCGGCATTCCTCTCCCGTCGATGCCGGGGCCTAAGACCTTGTGTGGAGTCGGGTCCGGAACCTGAGGATTCCTCTCCAGTGCTGACATGGATCTTGGGGTACTTCTGGAGTCTCCCCAGGGGAGTCAGTCCTCGTCTCGAATGCGGGCATGCACTTGCGCTTTCCTCCAGAGCGGTAGCAGCAGTGTCACGCAGTCCGCCGCGTGGATCAAAGGATCTATGGTTTTCCCTCGAGTCTTTCCCACGAGGCTTTCCCACGAGGCTTTCCCACTGGGCTGTCCAACGAGCACACGTGGTGGGAGACGATTCTCGGCTTGAACATCAAGGTAGTGCAGGGAAAACAGGTTCCTCTGTAATGGACAGACACATCAGGGGTCTCTTGGAATGGTCGCACGACCCTGGAGTTCCTCTCGCCTTTCCTGTAGAGAGCGCCTCCTCTTGAGATGCGACGGGAACGCCGGGAATTCATTCCCTATGAACCAGGGAAAGGATCCCTCATCTCGAGCTAGGAGGCGGAAATGGGGCTCCCCTGGATGTTTGCGGGACCCCACGTGCTTCCTCTCGAGTGGAGACGGGTATGTGGGGGAACTTCTTGAGTTGCAGCAAGGGTGTGAAGGACCCTTTGGAAATTCCAGTGTTTAGATGTGATTGGCCTCGAGAAGCCTCAGCGGAAATGGGCCTCATCTCGCCTGGAGGGCAAAACCTCCTGGATTTTCTCGAGTTGCGGCAGGTGCTCTCGACTTACGACGGGGACGTCAGGGACCCGCTCTGGTGGCCTCAGGAAAGGCCAGTCCCCATGCGAGTTCCTCGGGGGCCTCTCGGGATTCCTCTCCCGTCGATGAGGGGCCTAAGACCTTGTGTGGAGTCGGGGCCGGAACCTGAGGATTCCTCTCCAGTGCTGACATGGATCTTGGGGTACTTCTGGAGTCTCCCCAGGGGAGTCAGTCCTCGTCTCGAATGCGGGCATGCACTTGCGCTTTCCTCCAGAGCGGTAGCAGCAGTGTCACGCAGTCCGCCGCGTGGATCAAAGGATCTATGGTTTTCCCTCGAGTCTTTCCCACGAGGCTTTCCCACGAGGCTTTCCCACAGGGCTGTCCCACGTGCACACGTGGTGGGAGTCGATCCTCGGCTTGAACGTCAAGGCAGTGCAGGGAAAACAGGTTCCTCTGGAATGGACTGACACATCTGGGGGACTCTTGGAATGGTGGCACGACCCTGGAGTTCCTCTCGCCTTTCCTGTGGAGAGCGCCTCCTCTTGAGATGCGACGGGAACGCCGGGAATTCTTTCCCTACGAAACAGGGAAAGGATCCCTCATCTCGAGCTAGGAGGCGGAAACGGGGCTCCCCTGGATGTGTGCGGGACCCCACGTGCTTCCTCTCGAGTGGAGACGGGTATGTCGGGGAACTTCTTGAGTTGCAGCAAGGGTGTGAAGGACCCTTTGGAAGTTCCAGTGGTTAGACGTGATTGGCCTCGAGAAGCCTCAGCGGAAATGGGCCTCATCTCGCCTGGAGGGCAAAACCTCCTGGATTTTCTCGAGTTGCGGCAGGTGCTCTCGACTTACGACGGGGACCTCATGGACCCGCTCTGGTGGCCTCAGGAAAGGCCAGTCCCCATGCGAGTTCCTCGGGGGCCTCTCGGGATTCCTCTATCGTCGATGCCGGGGCCGAAGACCTTGTGTGGAGTCGGGGCCGGAACCTGAGGATTCCTCTCCAGTGCTGACATGGATCTTGGGGTACTTCTGGAGTCTCCCCAGGGGAGTCAGTTCTCGTCTCGAATGCGGGCATGCACTTGCGCTTTCCTCCAGAGCGGTAGCAGCAGTGTCACGCAGTCCACCGCGTGGATTAAAGTATCTATGGTTTTCCCTCGAGTCTTTCCCACGAGGCTTTCCCACGAGGCTTTCCCACTGGGCTGTCCAACGAGCACACGTGGTGGGAGTCGATCCTCGGCTTGAACGTCAAGGCAGTGCAGGGAAAACAGGTTCCTCTGTAATGGACAGACACATCTGGGGTCTCTTGGAATGGTCGCACGACCCTGGAGTTCATCTCGCCTTTTCTGTGGGAGCGCCTCCTCTTGAGATGCGACGGGAATGCCGGGAATTCTTTCCCTACGAAACAGGGAAAGGATCCCTCATCTCGAGCTAGGAGGCGGAAACGGGGCTCCCCTGTATGTGTGAGGGACCCTCGTGATTCCTCTTGAGTGGAGACGGGTATGTCGGGGAACTTCTAGAGTTGCAGCAAGGGTGTGAAGGACCCTTTGGAAGTTCCAGTGGTTAGATGTGATTAGCCTCGAGAAGCCTCAGCGGAAATGGGCCTCATCTCGCCTGGAGGGCAAAACCTCCTGGATTTTCTCGAGTTGCGGCATGTGCTCTCGACTTACGACGGGGACCTCAGGGACCCGCTCTGGTGACCTCAGGAAAGGCCAGTCCCCATGCGAGTTCCTCGGAGGCCTCTCTGGATTCCTCTCCCGTCGATGCCGGGGCCTAAGACCTTGTGTGGAGTCGGGGCCGGAACCTGAGGATTCCTCTCCAGTGCTGACATGGATATTGGGGTACTTCTGGAGTCTCCCCAGGGGAGTCAGTCCTCGTCTCGAATGCGGGCATGCACTTGCGGTTTCCTCCAGAGCAGTAGCAGCAGTGTCACGCAGTCCGCCGCGTGGATCAAAGGATCTATGGTTTTCCCTCGAGTCTTTCCCACGAGGCTTTCCCACGAGGCTTTCCACAGGGCTGTCCCACGTGCACACGTGGTGGGACTCGATCCTCGGCTTGAACGTCAAGGTAGTGCAGGGAAAACACGTTCCTCTGGAATGGACTGACACATCTGGGGGACTCTTGGAATGGTGGCATGACCCTGGAGTTCCTCTCGCCTTTCCTGTGGAGAGCGCCTCCTCTTGAGATGCGACGGGAACGCCGGGAATTCGTTCCCTACGAAACAGGGAAAGGATCCCTCATCTCGAGCTAGGAGGCGGAAATGGGGCTCCCCTGGATGTTTGCGGGACCCCACGTGCTTCCTCTCGAGTGGAGACGGGTATGTCGGGGAACTTCTTGAGTTGCAGCAAGGGTGTGAAGGACCCTTTGGAAGTTCCAGTGTTTAGATGTGATTGGCCTCGAGAAGCCTCAGCGGAAATGGGCCTCATCTCGCCTGGAGGGCAAAACCTCCTGGATTTTCTCGAGTTGCGGCAGGTGCTCTCGACTTACGACGGGGACGTCAGGGACCCGCTCTGGTGGCCTCAGGAAAGGCCAGTCCCCATGCGAGTTCCTCGGGGGCCTCTCGGGATTCCTCTCCCGTCGATGCCGGCGCCGAAGACCTTGTGTGGAGTCGGGGCCGGAACCTGAGGATTCCTCTCCAGTGCTGACATCGATCTTGGGGTACTTCTGGAGTCTCCCCAGGGGAGTCATTCCTCGTCTCGAATGCGGGCATGCACTTGCGCTTTCCTCCAGAGCGGTAGCAGCAGTGTCACGCAGTCCGCCGCGTGGATCAAAGGATCTATGGTTTTCCCTCGAGTCTTTCCCACGAGGCTTTCCCACGAGGCTTTCCCACAGGGCTGTCCCACGTGCACACGTGGTGGGAGTCGATCCTCGGCTTGAACGTCAAGGCAGTGCAGGGAAAACAGGTTCCTCTGGAAAGGACTGACACATCTGGGGGACTCTTGGAATGGTGGCACGACCCTGGAGTTCCTCTCGCCTTTCCTGTGGACAGCGCCTCCTCTTGAGATGCGACGGGAACGCCGGGAATTCTTTCCCTACGAAACAGGGAAAGGATCCCTCATCTCGAGCTAGGAGGCGGAAACGGGGCTCCCCTGGATGTGTGCGGGACCCCACGTGCTTCCTCTCGAGTGGAGACGGGTATGTCGGGGAACTTCTTGAGTTGCAGCAAGGGTGTGAAGGACCCTTTGGAAGTTCCAGTGGTTAGACGTGATTAGCCTCGAGAAGCCACAGCGGAAATGGGCCTCATCTCGCCTGGAGGGCAAAACTTCCTGGATTTTCTCGAGTTGCGGCAGGTGCTCTCGACTTACGACGGGGACCTCAGGGACCCGCTCTGGTGGCCTCAGGAAAGGCCAGTCCCCATGCGAGTTCCTCGGGGGCCTCTCGGGATTCCTCTCCCGTCGATGCCGGGGCCTAAGACCTTGTGTGGAGTCGGGGCCGGAACCTGAGGATTCCTCTCCAGTGCTGACATGGATCTTGGGGTACTTCTGGAGTCTCCCCAGGGGAGTCAGTCCTCGTCTCGAATGCGGGCATGCACTTGCGCTTTCCTCCAGAGCGGTAGCAGCAGTGTCACGCAGTCTGCCGCGTGGATCAAAGGATCTATGGTTTTCCCTCGAGTCTTTCCCACGAGGCTTTCCCACGAGGCTTTCCCACAGGGCTGTCCCACGTGCACACGTGGTGGGAGTCGATCCTCGGCTTGAACGTCAAGGCAGTGCAGGGAAAACAGGTTCCTCTGGAATGGACTGACACATCTGCGGGACTCTTGGAATGGTGTCAATACCCTGGAGTTCTTCTCGCCTTTCCTGTGGAGAGCGCCTCCTCTTGAGATGCGACGGGAACGCCGGAATTCTTTCCCTATGAAACAGGGAAAGGATCCCTCATCTCGAGCTAGGAGGCGGAAACGGGGCTCCCCTGGATGTGTGCGGGACCCCACGTGCTTCCTCTCGAGTGGAGACGGGTATGTGGGGGAACTTCTTGAGTTGCAGCAAGGGTGTGAAGGACCCTTTGGAAGTTCCAGTGGTTAGACGTGATTAGCCTCGAGAAGCCTCAGCGGAAATGGGCCTCATCTCGCCTGGAGGGCAAATCCTCCTGGATGTTCTCGAGTTGCGGCAGGTGCTCTCGACTTACAACGGGGACCTCAGGGACCCGCTCTGGTGGCCTCAGGAAAGGCCAGTCCCCATGCGAGTTCCTCGGGGGCCTCTCGGGATTCCTCTCCCGTCGATGCCGGGGCCTAAGACCTTGTGTGGAGTCGGGGCCGGAACCTGAGGATTCCTCTCCAGTGCTGACATGGATCTTGGGGTACTTCTGGAGTCTCCCCAGGGGAGTCAGTCCTCGTCTCGAATGCGGGCATGCACTTGCGCTTTCCTCCAGAGCGGTAGCAGCAGTGTCACGCAGTCCGCCGCGTGGATCAAAGGATCTATGGTTTTCCCTCGAGTCTTTCCCACGAGGCTTTCCCACGAGGCTTTCCCACTGGGCTGTCCAACGAGCACACGTGGTGGGAGTCGATCCTCGGCTTGAACATCAAGGCAGTGCAGGGAAAACAGGTTCCTCTGTAATGGAGAGACACATCTGGGGTCTCTTGGAATGGTCGCACGACCCTGGAGTTCCTCTCGCCTTTTCTGTGGGAGCGCCTCCTCTTGAGTTGCGACGGGAACGCCGGGAATTCTTTCCCTACGAAACAGGGAAAGGATCCCTCATCTCGAGCTAGGAGGCGGAATCGGGGCTCCCCTGGATGTGTGAGGGACCCTCGTGCTTCCTCTTGAGTGGAGACGGGTATGTCGGGGAACTTCTTGAGTTGCAGCAAGGGTGTGAAGGACCCTTTGGAAGTTCCAGTGGTTAGATGTGATTAGCCTCGAGAAGCCTCAGCGGAAATGGGCCTCATCTCGCCTGGAGGGCAAAACCTCCTGGATTTTCTCGAGTTGCGGCATGTGCTCTCGACTTACGACGGGGAGCTCAGGGACCCGCTCTGGTGACCTCAGGAAAGGCCAGTCCCCATGCGAGTTCCTCGGGGGCCTCTCGGGATTCCTCTCCCTTCGATGCCGGGGCCTAAGACCTTGTGTGGAGTCGGGGCCGGAACCTGAGGATTCCTCTCCAGTGCTGACATGGATCTTGGGGTACTTCTGGAGTCTCCCCAGGGGAGTCAGTCCTCGTCTCGAATGCGGGCATGCACTTGCGCTTTCCTCCAGAGCGGTAGCAGCAGTGTCACGCAGTCCGCCGCGTGGATCAAAGGATCTATGGTTTTCCCTCGAGTCTTTCCCACGAGGCTTTCCCACGAGGCTTTCCCACAGGGCTGTCCCACGTGCACACGTGGTGGAAGTCGATCCTCGGCTTGAACTCAAGGCAGTGCAGGGAAAACAGGTTCCTCTGGAATGGACTGACACATCTGCGGGACTCTTGGAATGGTGTCACGACCCTGGAGTTCTTCTCGCCTTTCCTGTGGAGAGCGCCTCCTCTTGAGATGCGACGGGAACGCCAGAATTCTTTCCCTATGAAACAGGGAAAGGATCCCTCATCTCGAGCTAGGAGGCGGAAACGGGGCTCCCCTGGATGTGTGCGGGACCCCACGTGCTTCCTCTCGAGTGGAGACGGGTATGTCGGGGAACTTCTTGAGTTGCAGCAAGGGTGTGAAGGACCCTTTGGAATTTCCAGTGGTTAGATGTGATTGGCCTCGAGAAGCCTCAGCGGAAATGGGCCTCATCTCGCCTGGAGGGCAAAACCTCCTGGATTTTCTCGAGTTGCGGCAGGTGCTCTCGATTTATGATGGGGACCTCGGGGACCCTATCTGGTGGCCTCAGGAAAGGCCAGTCCCCATGCGAGTTCCTCGGGGGCCTCTCGGGATTCCTCTCCCGTCGATGCCGGGGCCTAAGACCTTGTGTGGAGTCGGGGCCGCAACCTGAGGATTCCTCTCCAGTGCTGACATGGATCTTGGGGTACTTCTGGAGTCTCCCCAGGGGAGTCAGTCCTCGTCTCGAATGCGGGCATGCACTTGCGCTTTCCTCCAGAGCGGTAGCAGCAGTGTCACGCAGTCCGCCGCGTGGATCAAAGGATCTATGGTTTTCCCTCGAGTCTTTCCCACGAGGCTTTCCCACGAGGCTTTCCCACAGGGCTGTCCCACGTGCACACGTGGTGGGAGTCGATCCTCGGCTTGAACGTCAAGGCAGTGCAGGGAAAACAGGTTCCTCTGGAATGGACTGACACATCTGGGGGTCTCTTGGAATGGTGCCCCGACCCTGGAGTTCCTCTCGCCTTTCCTGTGGAGAGCGCCACCTCTTGAGTTGCGACGGGAACGCCGGGAATTCTTTCCCTACGAAACAGGGAAAGGATCCCTCATCTCGAGCTAGGAGGCGGAAACGAGGCTCCCCTGGATGTGTGCGGGACCCCACGTGCTTCCTCTCGAGTGGAGACGGGTATGTCGCGGAACTGCTTGAGTTGCAGCAAGGGTGTGAAGGACCCTTTGGAAGTTCCAGTGGTTAGATATGATTAGCCTCGAGAAGCCTCAGCGGAAATGGGCCTCATCTCGCCTGGAGGGCAAATCCTCCTGGATTTTCTCGAGTTGCGGCAGGTGCTCTCGACTTTCGATGGGGACCTCAGGGACCCGCTCTGGTGGCCTCAGGAAAGGCCAGTCCCCATGCGAGTTCCTCGGGGGCCTCTCGGGATTCCTCTCCCGTCGATGAGGGGCCTAAGACCTTGTGTGGAGTCGGGGCCGGAACCTGAGGATTCCTCTCCAGTGCTGACATGGATCTTGGGGTACTTCTGGAGTCTCCCCAGGGGAGTCAGTCCTCGTCTCGAATGCGGGCATGCACTTGCGCTTTCCTCCAGAGCGGTAGCAGCAGTGTCACGCAGTCCGCCGCGTGGATCAAAGGATCTATGGTTTTCCCTCGAGTCTTTCCCACGAGGCTTTCCCACGAGGCTTTCCCACAGGGCTGTCCCACGTGCACACGTGGTGGAAGTCGATCCTCGGCTTAAACTCAAGGCAGTGCAGGGAAAACAGGTTCCTCTGGAATGGACTGACACATCTGCGGGACTCTTGGAATGGTGTCACGACACTGGAGTTCTTCTCGCCTTTCCTGTGGAGAGCGCCTCCTCTTGAGATGCGACGGGAACGCCAGAATTCTTTCCCTATGAAACAGGGAAAGGATCCCTCATCTCGAGCTAGGAGGCGGAAACGGGGCTCCCCTGGATGTGTGCGGGACCCCACGTGCTTCCTCTCGAGTGGAGACGGGTATGTCGGGGAACTTCTTGAGTTGCAGCAAGGGTGTGAAGGACCCTTTGGAATTTCCAGTGGTTAGATGTGATTGGCCTCGAGAAGCCTCAGCGGAAATGGGCCTCATCTCGCCTGCAGGGCAAAACCTCCTGGATTTTCTCGAGTTGCGGCAGGTGCTCTCGACTTACGACGGGGACCTCAGGGACGCGCTCTGGTGGCCTCAGGAAAGGCCAGTCCCCATGCGAGTTCCTCGGGGGCCTCTCGGGATTCCTCTCCCGTCGATGAGGGGCCTAAGACCTTGTGTGGAGTCGGGGCCGGAACCTGAGGATTCCTCTCCAGTGCTGACATGGATCTTGGGGTACTTCTGGAGTCTCCCCAGGGGAGTCAGTCCTTGTCTCGAATGCGGGCATGCACTTGCGCTTTCCTCCAGAGCGGTAGCAGCAGTGTCACGCAGTCCGCCGCGTGGATCAAAGGATCTATGGTTTTCCCTCGAGTCTTTCCCACGAGGCTTTCCCACGAGGCTTTCCCACAGGGCTGTCCCACGTGCACACGTGGTGGGAGTCGATCCTCGGCTTGAACGTCAAGGCAGTGCAGGGAAAACAGGTTCCTCTGGAATGGACTGACACATCTGGGGGACTCTTGGAATGGTGGCACGACCCTGGAGTTCCTCTCGCCTTTCCTGTGGAGAGCGCCTCCTCTTGAGATGCGACGTGAACGCCGGGAATTCTTTCCCTACGAAACAGGGAAAGGATCCCTCATCTCGAGCTAGGAGGCGGAAACGGGGCTCCCCTGGATGTGTGCGGGACCCCACGTGCTTCCTCTCGAGTGGAGACGGGTATGTCGGGGAACTTCTAGAGTTGCAGCAAGGGTGTGAAGGACCCTTTGGAAGTTCCAGTGGTTAGATGTGATTAGCCTCGAGAAGCCTCAGCGGAAATGGGCCTCATCTCGCCTGGAGGGCAAAACCTCCTGGATTTTCTCGAGTTGCGGCATGTGCTCTCGACTTACGACGGGGAGCTCAGGGACCCGCTCTGGTGACCTCAGGAAAGGCCAGTCCCCATGCGAGTTCCTCGGGGGCCTCTCTGGATTCCTCTCCCTTCGATGAGGGGCCTAAGACCTTGTGTGGAGTCGGGGCCGGAACCTGAGGATTCCTCTCCAGTGCTGACATGGATCTTGGGGTACTTCTGGAGTCTCCCCAGGGGAGTCAGTCCTCGTCTCGAATGCGGGCATGCACTTGCGGTTTCCTCCAGAGCGGTAGCAGCAGTGTCACGCAGTCCGCCGCGTGGATCAAAGGATCTATGGTTTTCCCTCGAGTCTTTCCCACGAGGCTTTCCCACGAGGCTTTCCACAGGGCTGTCCCACGTGCACACGTGGTGGGACTCGATCCTCGGCTTGAACGTCAAGGTAGTGCAGGGAAAACACGTTCCTCTGGAATGGACTGACACATCTGGGGGACTCTTGGAATGGTGGCACGACCCTGGAGTTCCTCTCGCCTTTCCTGTGGAGAGCGCCTCCTCTTGAGATGCGACGGGAACGCCGGGAATTCTTTCCCTACGAAACAGGGAAAGGATCCCTCATCTCGAGCTAGGAGGCGGAAACGGGGCTCCCCTGGATGTGTGCGGGACCCCACGTGCTTCCTCTCGAGTGGAGACGGGTATGTCGGGGAACTGCTTGAGTTGCAGCAAGGGTGTGAAGGACCCTTTGGAAGTTCCAGTGGTTAGATATGATTAGCCTCGAGAAGCCTCAGCGGAAATGGGCCTCATCTCGCCTGGAGGGCAAATCCTCCTGGATTTTCTCGAGTTGCGGCAGGTGCTCTCGACTTAGGATGGGGACCTCAGGGACCCGCTCTGGTGGCCTCAGGAAAGGCCAGTCCCCATGCGAGTTCCTCGGGGGCCTCTCGGGATTCCTCTCCCGTCGATGAGGGGCCTAAGACCTTGTGTGGAGTCGGGGCCGGAACCTGAGGATTCCTCTCCACTGCTGACATGGATCTTGGGGTACTTCTGGAGTCTCCCCAGGGGAGTCAGTCCTCGTCTCGAATGCGGGCATGCAATTGCGCTTTCCTCCAGAGCGGTAGCAGCAGTGTCACGCAGTCCACCGCATGGATTAAAGTATCTATGGTTTTCCCTCGAGGCTTTCCCACGAGGCTTTCCCACAGGGCTGTCCCACGTGCACACGTGGTGGGAGTCGATCCTCGGCTTGAACGTCAAGGCAGTGCAGGGAAAACAGGTTCCTCTGGAATGGACTGACACATCTGGGGGACTCTTGGAATGGTGGCACGACCCTGGAGTTCCTCTCGCCTTTCCTGTGGAGAGCGCCTCCTCTTGAGATGCGACGGGAACGCCGGGAATTCTTTCCCTACGAAACAGGGAAAGGATCCCTCATCTCGAGCTAGGAGGCGGAAACGGGGCTCCCCTGGATGGGTGCGGGACCCCACGTGCTTCCTCTCGAGTGGAGACGGGTATGTCGGGGAACTTCTTGAGTTGCAGCAAGGGTGTGAAGGACCCTTTGGAAGTTCCAGTGGTTAGACGTGATTGGCCTCGAGAAGCCTCAGCGGAAATGGGCCTCATCTCGCCTGGAGGGCAAAACCTCCTGGATTTTCTCGAGTTGCGGCAGGTGCTCTCGACTTACGACGGGGACCTCATGGACCCGCTCTTGTGGCCTCAGGAAAGGCCAGTCCCCATGCGAGTTCCTCGGGGGCCTCTCGGGATTCCTCTATCGTCGATGCCGGGGCCGAAGACCTTGTGTGGAGTCGGGGCCGGAACCTGAGGATTCCTCTCCAGTGCTGACATGGATCTTGGGGTACTTCTGGAGTCTCCCCAGGGGAGTCAGTCCTCGTCTCGAATGCGGGCATGCACTTGCGCTTTCCTCCAGAGCGGTAGCAGCAGTGTCACGCAGTCCACCGCGTGGATTAAAGTATCTATGGTTTTCCCTCGAGTCTTTCTCACGAGGCTTTCCCACAGGGCTGTCCCACGTGCACACGTGGTGGGAGTCGATCCTCGGCTTGAACGTCAAGGCAGTGCAGGGAAAACAGGTTCCTCTGGAAAGGACTGACACATCTGGGGGACTCTTGGAATGGTGGCACGACCCTGGAGTTCCTCTCGCCTTTCCTGTGGAGAGCGCCTCCTCTTGAGATGCGACGGGAACGCCGGGAATTCTTTCCCTACGAAACAGGGAAAGGATCCCTCATCTCGAGCTAGGAGGCGGAAACGGGGCTCCCCTGGATGTGTGCGGGACCCCACGTGCTTCCTCTCGAGTGGAGACGGGTATGTGGGGGAACTTCTTGAGTTGCAGCAAGGGTGTGAAGGACCCTTTGGAAGTTCCAGTGGTTAGACGTGATTGGCCTCGAGAAGCCTCAGCGGAAATGGGCCTCATCTCGCCTGGAGGGCAAAACCTCCTGGATTTTCTCGAGTTGCGGCAGGTGCTCTCGACTTACGACGGGGACCTCAGGGACCCGCTCTGGTGGCCTCAGGAAAGGCCAGTCCCCATGCGAGTTCCTCGGGGGCCTCTCGGGATTCCTCTCCCGTCGATGCCGGGGCCTAAGACCTTGTGTGGAGTCGGGGCCGGAACCTGAGGATTCCTCTCCAGTGCTGACATGGATCTTGGGGTACTTCTGGAGTCTCCCTAGGGGATTCAGTCCTCGTCTCGAATGCGGGCATGCACTTGCGCTTTCCTCCAGAGCGGTAGCAGCAGTGTCACGCAGTCCGCCGCGTGGATCAAAGGATCTATGGTTTTCCCTCGAGTCTTTCCCACGAGGCTTTCCCACGAGGCTTTCCCACTGGGCTGTCCAACGAGCACACGTGTTGGGAGTCGATCCTCGGCCTGAACATCAAGGCAGTGCAGGGAAAACAGGTTCCTCTGTAATGGACAGACACATCTGGGGTCTCTTGGAATGGTCGCACGACCCTGGAGTTCCTCTCGCCTTTTCTGTGGGAGTGCCTCCTCTTGAGATGCGACGGGAACGCCGGGAATTCTTTCCCTACGAAACAGGGAAAGGATCCCTCATCTCGAGCTAGGAGGCGGAAACGGGGCTCCCCTGGATGTGTGAGGGACCCTCGTGCTTCCTCTTGAGTGGAGACGGGTATGTCGGGGAACTTCTAGAGTTGCAGCAAGGGTGTGAAGGACCCTTTGGAAGTTCCAGTGGTTAGATGTGATTAGCCTCGAGAAGCCTCAGCGGAAATGGGCCTCATCTCGCCTGGAGGGCAAAACCTCTTGGATTTTCTCGAGTTGCGGCATGTGCTCTCGACTTACGACGGGGACCTCAGGGAACCGCTCTGGTGACCTCAGGAAAGGCCAGTCCCCATGCGAGTTCCTCGGAGGCCTCTCGGGATTCCTCTCCCGTCGATGCCGGGGCCTAAGACCTTGTGTGGAATCGGGGCCGGAACCTGAGGATTCCTCTCCAGTGCTCACATGGATCTTGGGGTACTTCTGGAGTCTCCCCAGGGGAGTCAGTCTTCGTCTCGAATGCGGGCATGCACTTGCGCTTTCCTCCAGAGCGGTAGCAGCAGTGTCACGCAGTCCGCCGCGTGGATCAAAGGATCTATGGTTTTCCCTCGAGTCTTTCCCACGAGGCTTTCCCACGAGGCTTTCCCACAGGGCTGTCCCACGTGCACACGTGGTGGGAGTCGATCCTCGGCTTGAACGTCAAGGCAGTGCAGGGAAAACAGGTTCCTCTGGAATGGACTGACACATCTGGGGGACTCTTGGAATGGTGGCACGACCCTGGAGTTCCTCTCGCCTTTCCTGTGGAGAGCGCCTCCTCTTGAGATGCGACGGGAACGCCGGGAATTCTTTCCCTACGAAACAGGGAAAGGATCCCTCATCTCGAGCTAGGAGGCGGAAACGGGGCTCCCCTGGATGTGTGCGGGACCCCACGTGCTTCCTCTCGAGTGGAGACGGGTATGTCGGGGAACTTCTTGAGTTGCAGCAAGGGTGTGAAGGACCCTTTGGAAGTTCCAGTGGTTAGACGTGATTAGCCTCGAGAAGCCTCAGCGGAAATGGGCCTCATCTCGCCTGGAGGGCAAAACCTCCTGGATTTTCTCGAGTTGCGGCAGATGCTCTCGACTTACGACGGAGACCTCAGGGACCCGCTCTGGTGGCCTCAGGAAAGGCCAGTCCCCATGCGAGTTCCTCGGGGGCCTCTCGGCATTCCTCTCCCGTCGATGCCGGGGCCTAAGACCTTGTGTGGAGTCGGGTCCGGAACCTGAGGATTCCTCTCCAGTGCTGACATGGATCTTGGGGTACTTCTGGAGTCTCCCCAGGGGAGTCAGTCCTCGTCTCGAATGCGGGCATGCACTTGCGCTTTCCTCCAGAGCGGTAGCAGCAGTGTCACGCAGTCCGCCGCGTGGATCAAAGGATCTATGGTTTTCCCTCGAGTCTTTCCCACGAGGCTTTCCCACGAGGCTTTCCCACTGGGCTGTCCAACGAGCACACGTGGTGGGAGACGATTCTCGGCTTGAACATCAAGGCAGTGCAGGGAAAACAGGTTCCTCTGTAATGGACAGACACATCTGGGGTCTCTTGGAATGGTCGCACGACCCTGGAGTTCCTCTCGCCTTTCCTGTAGAGAGCGCCTCCTCTTGAGATGCGACGGGAACGCCGGGAATTCGTTCCCTATGAACCAGGGAAAGGATCCCTCATCTCGAGCTAGGAGGCGGAAATGGGGCTCCCCTGGATGTTTGCGGGACCCCACGTGCTTCCTCTCGAGTGGAGACGGGTATGTCGGGGAACTTCTTGAGTTGCAGCAAGGGTGTGAAGGACCCTTTGGAAATTCCAGTGTTTAGATGTGATTGGCCTCGAGAAGCCTCAGCGGAAATGGGCCTCATCTCGCCTGGAGGGCAAAACCTCCTGGATTTTCTCGAGTTGCGGCAGGTGCTCTCGACTTACGACGGGGACGTCAGGGACCCGCTCTGGTGGCCTCAGGAAAGGCCAGTCCCCATGCGAGTTCCTCGGGGGCCTCTCGGGATTCCTCTCCCGTCGATGAGGGGCCTAAGACCTTGTGTGGAGTCGGGGCCGGAACCTGAGGATTCCTCTCCAGTGCTGACATGGATCTTGGGGTACTTCTGGAGTCTCCCCAGGGGAGTCAGTCCTCGTCTCGAATGCGGGCATGCACTTGCGCTTTCCTCCAGAGCGGTAGCAGCAGTGTCACGCAGTCCGCCGCGTGGATCAAAGGATCTATGGTTTTCCCTCGAGTCTTTCCCACGAGGCTTTCCCACGAGGCTTTCCCACAGGGCTGTCCCACGTGCACACGTGGTGGGAGTCGATCCTCGGCTTGAACGTCAAGGCAGTGCAGGGAAAACAGGTTCCTCTGGAATGGACTGACACATCTGGGGGACTCTTGGAATGGTGGCACGACCCTGGAGTTCCTCTCGCCTTTCCTGTGGAGAGCGCCTCCTCTTGAGATGCGACGGGAACGCCGGGAATTCTTTCCCTACGAAACAGGGAAAGGATCCCTCATCTCGAGCTAGGAGGCGGAAACGGGGCTCCCCTGGATGGGTGCGGGACCCCACGTGCTTCCTCTCGAGTGGAGACGGGTATGTCGGGGAACTTCTTGAGTTGCAGCAAGGGTGTGAAGGACCCTTTGGAAGTTCCAGTGGTTAGACGTGATTGGCCTCGAGAAGCCTCAGCGGAAATGGGCCTCATCTCGCCTGGAGGGCAAAACCTCCTGGATTTTCTCGAGTTGCGGCAGGTGCTCTCGACTTACGACGGGGACCTCATGGACCCGCTCTGGTGGCCTCAGGAAAGGCCAGTCCCCATGCGAGTTCCTCGGGGGCCTCTCGGGATTCCTCTATCGTCGATGCCGGGGCCGAAGACCTTGTGTGGAGTCGGGGCCGGAACCTGAGGATTCCTCTCCAGTGCTGACATGGATCTTGGGGTACTTCTGGAGTCTCCCCAGGGGAGTCAGTCCTCGTCTCGAATGCGGGCATGCACTTGCGCTTTCCTCCAGAGCGGTAGCAGCAGTGTCACGCAGTCCACCGCGTGGATTAAAGTATCTATGGTTTTCCCTCGAGTCTTTCCCACGAGGCTTTCCCACAGGGCTGTCCCACGTGCACACGTGGTGGTAGTCGATCCTCGGCTTGAACGTCAAGGCAGTGCAGGGAAAACAGGTTCCTCTGGAAAGGACTGACACATCTGGGGGACTCTTGGAATGGTGGCACGACCCTGGAGTTCCTCTCGCCTTTCCTGTGGAGAGCGCCTCCTCTTGAGATGCGACGGGAACGCCGGGAATTCTTTCCCTACGAAACAGGGAAAGGATCCCTCATCTCGAGCTAGGAGGCGGAAACGGGGCTCCCCTGGATGTGTGCGGGACCCCACGTGCTTCCTCTCGAGTGGAGACGGGTATGTCGGGGAACTTCTTGAGTTGCAGCAAGGGTGTGAAGGACCCTTTGGAAGTTCCAGTGGTTAGACGTGATTGGCCTCGAGAAGCCTCAGCGGAAATGGGCCTCATCTCGCCTGGAGGGCAAAACCTCCTGGATTTTCTCGAGTTGCGGCAGGTGCTCTCGACTTACGACGGGGACCTCAGGGACCCGCTCTGGTGGCCTCAGGAAAGGCCAGTCCCCATGCGAGTTCCTCGGGGGCCTCTCGGGATTCCTCTCCCGTCGATGCCGGGGCCTAAGACCTTGTGTGGAGTCGGGGCCGGAACCTGAGGATTCCTCTCCAGTGCTGACATGGATCTTGGGGTACTTCTGGAGTCTCCCTAGGGGATTCAGTCCTCGTCTCGAATGCGGGCATGCACTTGCGCTTTCCTCCAGAGCGGTAGCAGCAGTGTCACGCAGTCCGCCGCGTGGATCAAAGGATCTATGGTTTTCCCTCGAGTCTTTCCCACGAGGCTTTCCCACGAGGCTTTCCCACTGGGCTGTCCAACGAGCACACGTGTTGGGAGTCGATCCTCGGCCTGAACATCAAGGCAGTGCAGGGAAAACAGGTTCCTCTGTAATGGACAGACATATCTGGGGTCTCTTGGAATGGTCGCACGACCCTGGAGTTCCTCTCGCCTTTTCTGTGGGAGTGCCTCCTCTTGAGATGCGACGGGAACGCCGGGAATTCTTTCCCTACGAAACAGGGAAAGGATCCCTCATCTCGAGCTAGGAGGCGGAAACGGGGCTCCCCTGGATGTGTGAGGGACCCTCGTGCTTCCTCTTGAGTGGAGACGGGTATGTCGGGGAACTTCTAGAGTTGCAGCAAGGGTGTGAAGGACCCTTTGGAAGTTCCAGTGGTTAGATGTGATTAGCCTCGAGAAGCCTCAGCGGAAATGGGCCTCATCTCGCCTGGAGGGCAAAACCTCTTGGATTTTCTCGAGTTGCGGCATGTGCTCTCGACTTACGACGGGGACCTCAGGGAACCGCTCTGGTGACCTCAGGAAAGGCCAGTCCCCATGCGAGTTCCTCGGAGGCCTCTCGGGATTCCTCTCCCTTCGATGCCGGGGCCTAAGACCTTGTGTGGAGTCGGGGCCGGAACCTGAGGATTCCTCTCCAGTGCTGACATGGATCTTGGGGTACTTCTGGATCTCCCCAGGGCAGTCAGTCCTCGTCTCGAATGCTGGCATGCACTTGCGCTTTCCTCCAGAGCGGTAGCAGCAGTGTCACGCAGTCCGCCGCGTGGATCAAAGGATCTATGGTTTTCCCTCGAGTCTTTCCCACGAGGCTTTCCCACGAGGCTTTCCACAGGGCTGTCCCACGTGCACACGTGGTGGGACTCGATCCTCGGCTTGAACGTCAAGGTAAGGCAGGGAAAACACGTTCCTCTGGAATGGACTGACACATCTGGGGGACTCTTGGAATGGTGGCACGACCCTGGAGTTCCTCTCGCCTTTCCTGTGGAGAGCGCCTCCTCTTGAGATGCGACGGGAACGCCGGGAATTCGTTCCCTACGAAACAGGGAAAGGATCCCTCATCTCGAGCTAGGAGGCGGAAAAGGGGCTCCCCTGGATGTGTGCGGGACCCCACGTGCTTCCTCTCGAGTGGAGACGGGTATGTCGGGGAACTTCTTGAGTTGCAGCAAGGGTGTGAAGGACCCTTTGGAAGTTTCAGTGGTTAGACGTGATTAGCCTCGAGAAGCCTCAGCGGAAATGGGCCTCATCTCGCCTGGAGGTCAAAACCTCCTGGATTTTCTCGAGTTGCGGCAGGTGCTCTCGACTTACGACGGGGACCTCAGGGACCCGCTCTGGTGGCCTCAGGAAAGGCCAGTCCCCATGCGAGTTCCTCGGGGGCCTCTCGGGATTCCTCTCCCGTCGATGCCGGGGCCTAAGACCTTGTGTGGAATCGGGGCCGGAACCTGAGGATTCCTCTCCAGTGCTCACATGGATCTTGGGGTACTTCTGGAGTCTCCCCAGGGGAGTCAGTCCTCGTCTCGAATGCGGGCATGCACTTGCGCTTTCCTCCAGAGCGGTAGCAGCAGTGTCACGCAGTCCGCCGCGTGGATCAAAGGATCTATGGTTTTCCCTCGAGTCTTTCCCACGAGGCTTTCCCACGAGGCTTTCCCACAGGGCTGTCCCACGTGCACACGTGGTGGGAGTCGATCCTCGGCTTGAACGTCAAGGCAGTGCAGGGAAAACAGGTTCCTCTGGAATGGACTGACACATCTGGGGGACTCTTGGAATGGTGGCACGACCCTGGAGTTCCTCTCGCCTTTCCTGTGGAGAGCGCCTCCTCTTGAGATGCGACGGGAACGCCGGGAATTCTTTCCCTACGAAACAGGGAAAGGATCCCTCATCTCGAGCTAGGAGGCGGAAACGGGGCTCCCCTGGATGTGTGCGGGACCCCACGTGCTTCCTCTCGAGTGGAGACGGGTATGTCGGGGAACTTCTTGAGTTGCAGCAAGGGTGTGAAGGACCCTTTGGAAGTTCCAGTGGTTAGACGTGATTAGCCTCGAGAAGCCTCAGCGGAAATGGGCCTCATCTCGCCTGGAGGGCAAAACCTCCTGGATTTTCTCGAGTTGCGGCAGATGCTCTCGACTTACGACGGAGACCTCAGGGACCCGCTCTGGTGGCCTCAGGAAAGGCCAGTCCCCATGCGAGTTCCTCGGGGGCCTCTCGGCATTCCTCTCCCGTCGATGCCGGGGCCTAAGACCTTGTGTGGAGTCGGGTCCGGAACCTGAGGATTCCTCTCCAGTGCTGACATGGATCTTGGGGTACTTCTGGAGTCTCCCCAGGGGAGTCAGTCCTCGTCTCGAATGCGGGCATGCACTTGCGCTTTCCTCCAGAGCGGTAGCAGCAGTGTCACGCAGTCCGCCGCGTGGATCAAAGGATCTATGGTTTTCCCTCGAGTCTTTCCCACGAGGCTTTCCCACGAGGCTTTCCCACTGGGCTGTCCAACGAGCACACGTGGTGGGAGACGATTCTCGGCTTGAACATCAAGGTAGTGCAGGGAAAACAGGTTCCTCTGTAATGGACAGACACATCTGGGGTCTCTTGGAATGGTCGCACGACCCTGGAGTTCCTCTCGCCTTTCCTGTAGAGAGCGCCTCCTCTTGAGATGCGACGGGAACGCCGGGAATTCATTCCCTATGAACCAGGGAAAGGATCCCTCATCTCGAGCTAGGAGGCGGAAATGGGGCTCCCCTGGATGTTTGCGGGACCCCACGTGCTTCCTCTCGAGTGGAGACGGGTATGTGGGGGAACTTCTTGAGTTGCAGCAAGGGTGTGAAGGACCCTTTGGAAATTCCAGTGTTTAGATGTGATTGGCCTCGAGAAGCCTCAGCGGAAATGGGCCTCATCTCGCCTGGAGGGCAAAACCTCCTGCATTTTCTCGAGTTGCGGCAGGTGCTCTCGACTTACGACGGGGACGTCAGGGACCCGCTCTGGTGGCCTCAGGAAAGGCCAGTCCCCATGCGAGTTCCTCGGGGGCCTCTCGGGATTCCTCTCCCGTCGATGAGGGGCCTAAGACCTTGTGTGGAGTCGGGGCCGGAACCTGAGGATTCCTCTCCAGTGCTGACATGGATCTTGGGGTACTTCTGGAGTCTCCCCAGGGGAGTCAGTCCTCGTCTCGAATGCGGGCATGCACTTGCGCTTTCCTCCAGAGCGGTAGCAGCAGTGTCACGCAGTCCGCCGCGTGGATCAAAGGATCTATGGTTTTCCCTCGAGTCTTTCCCACGAGGCTTTCCCACGAGGCTTTCCCACAGGGCTGTCCCACGTGCACACGTGGTGGGAGTCGATCCTCGGCTTGAACGTCAAGGCAGTGCAGGGAAAACAGGTTCCTCTGGAATGGACTGACACATCTGGGGGACTCTTGGAATGGTGGCACGACCCTGGAGTTCCTCTCGCCTTTCCTGTGGAGAGCGCCTCCTCTTGAGATGCGACGGGAACGCCGGGAATTCTTTCCCTACGAAACAGGGAAAGGATCCCTCATCTCGAGCTAGGAGGCGGAAACGGGGCTCCCCTGGATGTGTGCGGGACCCCACGTGCTTCCTCTCGAGTGGAGACGGGTATGTCGGGGAACTTCTTGAGTTGCAGCAAGGGTGTGAAGGACCCTTTGGAAGTTCCAGTGGTTAGACGTGATTGGCCTCGAGAAGCCTCAGCGGAAATGGGCCTCATCTCGCCTGGAGGGCAAAACCTCCTGGATTTTCTCGAGTTGCGGCAGGTGCTCTCGACTTACGACGGGGACCTCATGGACCCGCTCTGGTGGCCTCAGGAAAGGCCAGTCCCCATGCGAGTTCCTCGGGGGCCTCTCGGGATTCCTCTATCGTCGATGCCGGGGCCGAAGACCTTGTGTGGAGTCGGGGCCGGAACCTGAGGATTCCTCTCCAGTGCTGACATGGATCTTGGGGTACTTCTGGAGTCTCCCCAGGGGAGTCAGTTCTCGTCTCGAATGCGGGCATGCACTTGCGCTTTCCTCCAGAGCGGTAGCAGCAGTGTCACGCAGTCCACCGCGTGGATTAAAGTATCTATGGTTTTCCCTCGAGTCTTTCCCACGAGGCTTTCCCACAGGGCTGTCCCACGTGCACACGTGGTGGGAGTCGATCCTCGGCTTGAACGTCAAGGCAGTGCAGGGAAAACAGGTTCCTCTGGAAAGGACTGACACATCTGGGGGACTCTTGGAATGGTGGCACGACCCTGGAGTTCCTCTCTCCTTTCCTGTGGAGAGCGCCTCCTCTTGAGATGCGACGGGAACGCCGGGAATTCTTTCCCTACGAAACAGGGAAAGGATCCCTCATCTCGAGCTAGGAGGCGGAAACGGGGCTCCCCTGGATGTGTGCGGGACCCCACGTGCTTCCTCTCGAGTGGAGACGGGTATGTCGGGGAACTTCTTGAGTTGCAGCAAGGGTGTGAAGGACCCTTTGGAAGTTCCAGTGGTTAGACGTGATTAGCCTCGAGAAGCCACAGCGGAAATGGGCCTCATCTCGCCTGGAGGGCAAAACTTCCTGGATTTTCTCGAGTTGCGGCAGGTGCTCTCGACTTACGACGGGGACCTCAGGGACCCGCTCTGGTGGCCTCAGGAAAGGCCAGTCCCCATGCGAGTTCCTCGGGGGCCTCTCGGGATTCCTCTCCCGTCGATGCCGGGGCCTAAGACCTTGTGTGGAGTCGGGGCCGGAACCTGAGGATTCCTCTCCAGTGCTGACATGGATCTTGGGGTACTTCTGGAGTCTCCCCAGGGGAGTCAGTCCTCGTCTCGAATGCGGGCATGCACTTGCGCTTTCCTCCAGAGCGGTAGCAGCAGTGTCACGCAGTCCGCCGCGTGGATCAAAGGATCTATGGTTTTCCCTCGAGTCTTTCCCACGAGGCTTTCCCACGAGGCTTTCCCACTGGGCTGTCCAACGAGCACACGTGGTGGGAGTCGATCCTCGGCTTGAACATCAAGGCAGTGCAGGGAAAACAGGTTCCTCTGTAATGGACAGACACATCTGGGGTCTCTTGGAATGGTCGCACGACCCTGGAGTTCCTCTCGCCTTTTCTGTGGGAGCGCCTCCTCTTGAGATGCGACGGGAACGCCGGGAATTCTTTCCCTACGAAACAGGGAAAGGATCCCTCATCTCGAGCTAGGAGGCGGAAACGGGGCTCCCCTGTATGTGTGAGGGACCCTCGTGCTTCCTCTTGAGTGGAGACGGGTATGTCGGGGAACTTCTAGAGTTGCAGCAAGGGTGTGAAGGACCCTTTGGAAGTTCCAGTGGTTAGATGTGATTAGCCTCGAGAAGCCTCAGCGGAAATGGGCCTCATCTCGCCTGGAGGGCAAAACCTCCTGGATTTTCTCGAGTTGCGGCATGTGCTCTCGACTTACGACGGGGACCTCAGGGACCCGCTCTGGTGACCTCAGGAAAGGCCAGTCCCCATGCGAGTTCCTCGGAGGCCTCTCTGGATTCCTCTCCCTTCGATGCCGGGGCCTAAGACCTTGTGTGGAGTCGGGGCCGGAACCTGAGGATTCCTCTCCAGTGCTGACATGGATCTTGGGGTACTTCTGGAGTCTCCCCAGGGGAGTCAGTCCTCGTCTCGAATGCGGGCATGCACTTGCGCTTTCCTCCAGAGCGGTAGCAGCAGTGTCACGCAGTCCGCCGCGTGGATCAAAGGATCTATGGTTTTCCCTCGAGTCTTTCCCACGAGGCTTTCCCACGAGGCTTTCCACAGGGCTGTCCCACGTGCACACGTGGTGGGACTCGATCCTCGGCTTGAACGTCAAGGTAGTGCAGGGAAAACAGGTACCTCTGGAATGGACTGACACATCTGGGGGACTCTTGGAATGGTGGCATGACCCTGGAGTTCCTCTCGCCTTTCCTGTGGAGAGCGCCTCCTCTTGAGATGCGACGGGAACGCCGGGAATTCGTTCCCTACGAAACAGGGAAAGGATCCCTCATCTCGAGCTAGGAGGCGGAAATGGGGCTCCCCTGGATGTTTGCGGGACCCCACGTGCTTCCTCTCGAGTGGAGACGGGTATGTCGGGGAACTTCTTGAGTTGCAGCAAGGGTGTGAAGGACCCTTTGGAAATTCCAGTGTTTAGATGTGATTGGCCTCGAGAAGCCTCAGCGGAAATGGGCCTCATCTCGCCTGGAGGGCAAAACCTCCTGGATTTTCTCGAGTTGCGGCAGGTGCTCTCGACTTACGACGGGGACGTCAGGGACCCGCTCTGGTGGCCTCAGGAAAGGCCAGTCCCCATGCGAGTTCCTCGGGGGCCTCTCGGGATTCCTCTCCCGTCGATGAGGGGCCTAAGACCTTGTGTGGAGTCGGGGCCGGAACCTGAGGATTCCTCTCCAGTGCTGACATGGATCTTGGGGTACTTCTGGAGTCTCCCCAGGGGAGTCAGTCCTCGTCTCGAATGCGGGCATGCACTTGCGCTTTCCTCCAGAGCGGTAGCAGCAGTGTCACGCAGTCCGCCGCGTGGATCAAAGGATCTATGGTTTTCCCTCGAGTCTTTCCCACGAGGCTTTCCCACGAGGCTTTCCCACAGGGCTGTCCCACGTGCACACGTGGTGGGAGTCGATCCTCGGCTTGAACGTCAAGGCAGTGCAGGGAAAACAGGTTCCTCTGGAATGGACTGACACATCTGGGGGACTCTTGGAATGGTGGCACGACCCTGGAGTTCCTCTCGCCTTTCCTGTGGAGAGCGCCTCCTCTTGAGATGCGACGGGAACGCCGGGAATTCTTTCCCTACGAAACAGGGAAAGGATCCCTCATCTCGAGCTAGGAGGCGGAAACGGGGCTCCCCTGGATGTGTGCGGGACCCCACGTGCTTCCTCTCGAGTGGAGACGGGTATGTCGGGGAACTTCTTGAGTTGCAGCAAGGGTGTGAAGGACCCTTTGGAAGTTCCAGTGGTTAGACGTGATTGGCCTCGAGAAGCCTCAGCGGAAATGGGCCTCATCTCGCCTGGAGGGCAAAACCTCCTGGATTTTCTCGAGTTGCGGCAGGTGCTCTCGACTTACGACGGGGACCTCATGGACCCGCTCTGGTGGCCTCAGGAAAGGCCAGTCCCCATGCGAGTTCCTCGGGGGCCTCTCGGGATTCCTCTATCGTCGATGCCGGGGCCGAAGACCTTGTGTGGAGTCGGGGCCGGAACCTGAGGATTCCTCTCCAGTGCTGACATGGATCTTGGGGTACTTCTGGAGTCTCCCCAGGGGAGTCAGTTCTCGTCTCGAATGCGGGCATGCACTTGCGCTTTCCTCCAGAGCGGTAGCAGCAGTGTCACGCAGTCCACCGCGTGGATTAAAGTATCTATGGTTTTCCCTCGAGTCTTTCCCACGAGGCTTTCCCACAGGGCTGTCCCACGTGCACACGTGGTGGGAGTCGATCCTCGGCTTGAACGTCAAGGCAGTGCAGGGAAAACAGGTTCCTCTGGAAAGGACTGACACATCTGGGGGACTCTTGGAATGGTGGCACGACCCTGGAGTTCCTCTCTCCTTTCCTGTGGAGAGCGCCTCCTCTTGAGATGCGACGGGAACGCCGGGAATTCTTTCCCTACGAAACAGGGAAAGGATCCCTCATCTCGAGCTAGGAGGCGGAAACGGGGCTCCCCTGGATGTGTGCGGGACCCCACGTGCTTCCTCTCGAGTGGAGACGGGTATGTCGGGGAACTTCTTGAGTTGCAGCAAGGGTGTGAAGGACCCTTTGGAAGTTCCAGTGGTTAGACGTGATTAGCCTCGAGAAGCCACAGCGGAAATGGGCCTCATCTCGCCTGGAGGGCAAAACTTCCTGGATTTTCTCGAGTTGCGGCAGGTGCTCTCGACTTACGACGGGGACCTCAGGGACCCGCTCTGGTGGCCTCAGGAAAGGCCAGTCCCCATGCGAGTTCCTCGGGGGCCTCTCGGGATTCCTCTCCCGTCGATGCCGGGGCCTAAGACCTTGT
This sequence comes from Ovis canadensis, assembly GCF_042477335.2. Lineage (NCBI taxonomy): Eukaryota > Metazoa > Chordata > Mammalia > Artiodactyla > Bovidae > Ovis > Ovis canadensis. The sequence continues at coordinate 10,499,535 of NC_091267.1, forward strand.
GTGGAGTCGGGGCCGGAACCTGAGGATTCCTCTCCAGTGCTGACATGGATCTTGGGGTACTTCTGGAGTCTCCCCAGGGGAGTCAGTCCTCGTCTCGAATGCGGGCATGCACTTGCGCTTTCCTCCAGAGCGGTAGCAGCAGTGTCACGCAGTCCGCCGCGTGGATCAAAGGATCTATGGTTTTCCCTCGAGTCTTTCCCACGAGGCTTTCCCACGAGGCTTTCCCACTGGGCTGTCCAACGAGCACACGTGGTGGGAGTCGATCCTCGGCTTGAACATCAAGGCAGTGCAGGGAAAACAGGTTCCTCTGTAATGGACAGACACATCTGGGGTCTCTTGGAATGGTCGCACGACCCTGGAGTTCCTCTCGCCTTTTCTGTGGGAGCGCATCCTCTTGAGATGCGACGGGAACGCCGGGAATTCTTTCCCTACGAAACAGGGAAAGGATCCCTCATCTCGAGCTAGGAGGCGGAAACGGGGCTCCCCTGTATGTGTGAGGGACCCTCGTGCTTCCTCTTGAGTGGAGACGGGTATGTCGGGGAACTTCTAGAGTTGCAGCAAGGGTGTGAAGGACCCTTTGGAAGTTCCAGTGGTTAGATGTGATTAGCCTCGAGAAGCCTCAGCGGAAATGGGCCTCATCTCGCCTGGAGGGCAAAACCTCCTGGATTTTCTCGAGTTGCGGCATGTGCTCTCGACTTACGACGGGGACCTCAGGGACCCGCTCTGGTGACCTCAGGAAAGGCCAGTCCCCATGCGAGTTCCTCGGAGGCCTCTCTGGATTCCTCTCCCTTCGATGCCGGGGCCTAAGACCTTGTGTGGAGTCGGGGCCGGAACCTGAGGATTCCTCTCCAGTGCTGACATGGATCTTGGGGTACTTCTGGAGTCTCCCCAGGGGAGTCAGTCCTCGTCTCGAATGCGGGCATGCACTTGCGCTTTCCTCCAGAGCGGTAGCAGCAGTGTCACGCAGTCCGCCGCGTGGATCAAAGGATCTATGGTTTTCCCTCGAGTCTTTCCCACGAGGCTTTCCCACGAGGCTTTCCACAGGGCTGTCCCACGTGCACACGTGGTGGGACTCGATCCTCGGCTTGAACGTCAAGGTAGTGCAGGGAAAACAGGTACCTCTGGAATGGACTGACACATCTGGGGGACTCTTGGAATGGTGGCATGACCCTGGAGTTCCTCTCGCCTTTCCTGTGGAGAGCGCCTCCTCTTGAGATGCGACGGGAACGCCGGGAATTCGTTCCCTACGAAACAGGGAAAGGATCCCTCATCTCGAGCTAGGAGGCGGAAATGGGGCTCCCCTGGATGTTTGCGGGACCCCACGTGCTTCCTCTCGAGTGGAGACGGGTATGTCGGGGAACTTCTTGAGTTGCAGCAAGGGTGTGAAGGACCCTTTGGAAGTTCCAGTGTTTAGATGTGATTGGCCTCGAGAAGCCTCAGCGGAAATGGGCCTCATCTCGCCTGGAGGGCAAAACCTCCTGGATTTTCTCGAGTTGCGGCAGGTGCTCTCGACTTACGACGGGGACCTCAGGGACCCGCTCTGGTGGCCTCAGGAAAGGCCAGTCCCCATGCGAGTTCCTCGGGGGCCTCTCGGGATTCCTCTCCCGTCGATGCCGGCGCCGAAGACCTTGTGTGGAGTCGGGGCCGGAACCTGAGGATTCCTCTCCAGTGCTGACATCGATCTTGGGGTACTTCTGGAGTCTCCCCAGGGGAGTCATTCCTCGTCTCGAATGCGGGCATGCACTTGCGCTTTCCTCCAGAGCGGTAGCAGCAGTGTCACGCAGTCCGCCGCGTGGATCAAAGGATCTATGGTTTTCCCTCGAGTCTTTCCCACGAGGCTTTCCCACGAGGCTTTCCCACAGGGCTGTCCCACGTGCACACGTGGTGGGAGTCGATCCTCGGCTTGAACGTCAAGGCAGTGCAGGGAAAACAGGTTTCTCTGGAAAGGACTGACACATCTGGGGGACTCTTGGAATGGTGGCACGACCCTGGAGTTCCTCTCGCCTTTCCTGTGGAGAGCGCCTCCTCTTGAGATGCGACGGGAACGCCGGGAATTCTTTCCCTACGAAACAGGGAAAGGATCCCTCATCTCGAGCTAGGAGGCGGAAACGGGGCTCCCCTGGATGTGTGCGGGACCCCACGTGCTTCCTCTCAGTGGAGACGGGTATGTCGGGGAACTTCTTGAGTTGCAGCAAGGGTGTGAAGGACCCTTTGGAAGTTCCAGTGGTTAGACGTGATTAGCCTCGAGAAGCCTCAGCGGAAATGGGCCTCATCTCGCCTGGAGGGCAAAACCTCCTGGATTTTCTCGAGTTGCGGCAGGTGCTCTCGACTTACGACGGGGACCTCAGGGACCCGCTCTGGTGGCCTCAGGAAATGCCAGTCCCCATGCGAGTTCCTCGGGGGCCTCTCGGGATTCCTCTCCCGTCGATGCCGGGGCCTAAGACCTTGTGTGGAGTCGGGGCCGGAACCTGAGGATTCCTCTCCAGTACTGACATGGATCTTGGGGTACTTCTGGAGTCTCCCCAGGGGAGTCAGTCCTCGTCTCGAATGCGGGCATGCACTTGCGCTTTCCTCCAGAGCGGTAGCAGCAGTGTCACGCAGTCCGCCGCGTGGATCAAAGGATCTATGGTTTTCCCTCGAGTCTTTCCCGCGAGGCTTTCCCACGAGGCTTTCCCACAGGGCTGTCCCACGTGCACACGTGGTGGGAGTGGATCCTCGGCTTGAACGTCAAGGCAGTGCAGGGAAAACAGGTTCCTCTGGAATGGACTGACACATCTGGGGGACTCTTGGAATGGTGGCACCACCCTGGAGTTCCTCTCGCCTTTCCTGTGGAGAGCGCCTCCTCTTGAGATGCGACGGGAACGCCGGGAATTCTTTCCCTACGAAACAGGGAAAGGATCCCTCATCTCGAGCTAGGAGGCGGAAACGGGGCTCCCCTGGATGTGTGCGGGAACCCACGTGCTTCCTCTCGAGTCTAGACGGGTATGTCGGGGAACTTCTTGAGTTGCAGCAAGGGTGTGAAAGACCCTTTGGAAGTTCCAGTGGTTAGACGTGTTTAGCCTCGAGAAGCCTCAGCGGAAATGGGCCTCATCTCGCCTGGAGGGCAAAACCTCCTGGATTTTCTCGAGTTGCGGCAGGTGCTCTCGACTTACGACGGGGACCTCAGGGACCCGCTCTGGTGGCCTCAGGAAAGGCCAGTCCCCATGCGAGTTCCTCGGGGGCCTCTCGGCATTCCTCTCCCGTCGATGCCGGGGCCTAAGACCTTGTGTGGAGTCGGGGCCGGAACCTGAGGATTCCTCTCCAGTGCTGACATGGATCTTGGGGTACTTCTGGAGTCTCCCCAGGGGAGTCAGTCCTCGTCTCGAATGCGGGCATGCACTTGCGCTTTCCTCCAGAGCGGTAGCAGCAGTGTCACGCAGTCCGCCGCGTGGATCAAAGGATCTATGGTTTTCCCTCGAGTCTTTCCCACGAGGCTTTCCCACGAGGCTTTCCCACAGGGCTGTCCCACGTGCACACGTGGTGGGAGTCGATCCTCGGCTTGAACGTCAAGGCAGTGCAGGGAAAACAGGTTCCTCTGGAATGGACTGACACATCTGGGGGACTCTTGGAATGGTGGCACGACCCTGGAGTTCCTCTCGCCTTTCCTGTGGAGAGCGCCTCCTCTTGAGATGCGACGGGAACGCCGGGAATTCTTTCCCTACGAAACAGGGAAAGGATCCCTCATCTCGAGCTAGGAGGCGGAAACGGGGCTCCCCTGGATGTGTGCGGGACCCCACGTGCTTCCTCTCGAGTGGAGACGGGTATGTCGGGGAACTTCTTGAGTTGCAGCAAGGGTGTGAAGGACCCTTTGGAAGTTCCAGTGGTTAGATGTGATTAGCCTCGAGAAGCCTCAGGGGAAATGGGCCTCATCTCGCCTGAAGGGCAAAACCTCCTGGATTTTCTCGAGTTGCGGCAGGTGCTCTCGACTTACGACGGGGACCTCAGGGACCCGCTCTGGTGGCCTCAGGAATGGCCAGTCCCCATGCGATTTCCTCGGGGGCCTCTCGGGATTCCTCTCCCGTCGATGCCGGGGCCTAAGACCTTGTGTGGAGTCGGGGCCGGAACCTGAGGATTCCTCTCCAGTGCTGACATGGATCTTGGGGTACTTCTGGAGTCTCCCCAGGGGACTCAGTCCTCGTCTCGAATGCGGGTATGCACTTGAGCTTTCCTCCAGAGCGGTAGCAGCAGTGTCACTCAGTCCGCCGCGTGGATCAAAGGATCTATGGTTTTCCCTCGAGTCTTTCCCACGAGGCTTTCCCACGAGGCTTCCCCACAGGGCTGTCCCACGTGCACACGTGGTGGGAGTCGATCCTCGGCTTGAACGTCAAGGCAGTGCAGGGAAAACAGGTTCCTCTGGAATGGACTGACACATCTGGGGGACTCTTGGAATGGTGGCACGACCCTGGAGTTCCTCTCGCCTTTCCTGTGGACAGCGCCTCCTCTTGAGATGCGACGGGAACGCCGGGAATTCTTTCCCTACGAAACAGGGAAAGGATCCCTCATCTCGAGCTAGGAGGCGGAAACGGGGCTCCCCTGGATGTGTGCGGGACCCCACGTGCTTCCTCTTGAGTGGAGACGGGTATGTCGGGGAACTTCTAGAGTTGCAGCAAGGGTGTGAAGGACCCTTTGGAAGTTCCAGTGGTTAGATGTGATTAGCCTCGAGAAGCCTCAGCGGAAATGGGCCTCATCTCGCCTGGAGGGCAAAACCTCTTGGATTTTCTCGAGTTGCGGCATGTGCTCTCGACTTACGACGGGGACCTCAGGGACCCGCTCTGGTGACCTCAGGAAAGGCCAGTCCCCATGCGAGTTCCTCGGAGGCCTCTCGGGATTCCTCTCCCTTCGATGCCGGGGCCTATGACCTTGTGTGGAGTCGGGGCCGGAACCTGAGGATTCCTCTCCAGTGCTGACATGGATCTTGGGGTACTTCTGGATCTCCCCAGGGCAGTCAGTCCTCGTCTCGAATGCTGGCATGCACTTGCGCTTTCCTACAGAGCGGTAGCAGCAGTGTCACGCAGTCCGCCGCGTGGATCAAAGGATCTATGGTTTTCCCTCGAGTCTTTCCCACGAGGCTTTCCCACGAGGCTTTCCACAGGGCTGTCCCACGTGCACACGTGGTGGGATTCGATCCTCGGCTTGAACGTCAAGGTAAGGCAGGGAAAACACGTTCCTCTGGAATGGACTGACACATCTGGGGGACTCTTGGAATGGTGGCACGACCCTGGAGTTCCTCTCGCCTTTCCTGTGGAGAGCGCCTCCTCTTGAGATGCGACGGGAACGCCGGGAATTCGTTCCCTACGAAACAGGGAAAGGATCCCTCATCTCGAGCTAGGAGGCGGAAAAGGGGCTCCCCTGGATGTGTGCGGGACCCCACGTGCTTCCTCTCGAGTGGAGACGGGTATGTCGGGGAACTTCTTGAGTTGCAGCAAGGGTGTGAAGGACCCTTTGGAAGTTTCAGTGGTTAGACGTGATTAGCCTCGAGAAGCCTCAGCGGAAATGGGCCTCATCTCGCCTGGAGGTCAAAACCTCCTGGATTTTCTCGAGTTGCGGCAGGTGCTCTCGACTTACGACGGGGACCTCAGGGACCCGCTCTGGTGGCCTCAGGAAAGGCCAGTCCCCATGCGAGTTCCTCGGGGGCCTCTCGGGATTCCTCTCCCGTCGATGCCGGGGCCTAAGACCTTGTGTGGAGTCGGGGCCGGAACCTGAGGATTCCTCTCCAGTGCTCACATGGATCTTGGGGTACTTCTGGAGTCTCCCCAGGGGAGTCAGTCCTCGTCTCGAATGCGGGCATGCACTTGCGCTTTCCTCCAGAGCGGTAGCAGCAGTGTCACGCAGTCCGCCGCGTGGATCAAAGGATCTATGGTTTTCCCTCGAGTCTTTCCCACGAGGCTTTCCCACGAGGCTTTCCCACAGGGCTGTCCCACGTGCACACGTGGTGGGAGTCGATCCTCGGCTTGAACGTCAAGGCAGTGCAGGGAAAACAGGTTCCTCTGGAATGGACTGACACATCTGGGGGACTCTTGGAATGGTGGCACGACCCTGGAGTTCCTCTCGCCTTTCCTGTGGAGAGCGCCTCCTCTTGAGATGCGACGGGAACGCCGGGAATTCTTTCCCTACGAAACAGGGAAAGGATCCCTCATCTCGAGCTAGGAGGCGGAAACGGGGCTCCCCTGGATGTGTGCGGGACCCCACGTGCTTCCTCTCGAGTGGAGACGGGTATGTCGGGGAACTTCTTGAGTTGCAGCAAGGGTGTGAAGGACCCTTTGGAAGTTCCAGTGGTTAGACGTGATTAGCCTCGAGAAGCCACAGCGGAAATGGGCCTCATCTCGCCTGGAGGGCAAAACTTCCTGGATTTTCTCGAGTTGCGGCAGGTGCTCTCGACTTACGACGGGGACCTCAGGGACCCGCTCTGGTGGCCTCAGGAAAGGCCAGTCCCCATGCGAGTTCCTCGGGGGCCTCTCGGGATTCCTCTCCCGTCGATGCCGGGGCCTAAGACCTTGTGTGGAGTCGGGGCCGGAACCTGAGGATTCCTCTCCAGTGCTGACATGGATCTTGGGGTACTTCTGGAGTCTCCCCAGGGGAGTCAGTCCTCGTCTCGAATGCGGGCATGCACTTGCGCTTTCCTCCAGAGCGGTAGCAGCAGTGTCACGCAGTCCGCCGCGTGGATCAAAGGATCTATGGTTTTCCCTCGAGTCTTTCCCACGAGGCTTTCCCCCGAGGCTTTCCCACGGGGCTGTCCAACGAGCACACGTGGTGGGAGTCGATCCTCGGCTTGAACATCAAGGCAGTGCAGGGAAAACAGGTTCCTCTGTAATGGACAGACACATCTGGGGTCTCTTGGAATGGTCGCACGACCCTGGAGTTCATCTCGCCTTTTCTGTGGGAGCGCCTCCTCTTGAGATGCGACGGGAACGCCGGGAATTCTTTCCCTACGAAACAGGGAAAGGATCCCTCATCTCGAGCTAGGAGGCGGAAACGGGGCTCCCCTGGTTGTGTGAGGGACCCTCGTGATTCCTCTTGAGTGGAGACGGGTATGTCGGGGAACTTCTAGAGTTGCAGCAAGGGTGTGAAGGACCCTTTGGAAGTTCCAGTGGTTAGATGTGATTAGCCTCGAGAAGCCTCAGCGGAAATGGGCCTCATCTCGCCTGGAGGGCAAAACCTCCTGGATTTTCTCGAGTTGCGGCATGTGCTCTCGACTTACGACGGGGACCTCAGGGACCCGCTCTGGTGACCTCAGGAAAGGCCAGTCCCCATGCGAGTTCCTCGGAGGCCTCTCTGGATTCCTCTCCCTTCGATGCCGGGGCCTAAGACCTTGTGTGGAGTCGGGGCCGGAACCTGAGGATTCCTCTCCAGTGCTGACATGGATCTTGGGGTACTTCTGGAGTCTCCCCAGGGGAGTCAGTCCTCGTCTCGAATGCGGGCATGCACTTGCGGTTTCCTCCAGAGCGGTAGCAGCAGTGTCACGCAGTCCGCCGCGTGGATCAAAGGATCTATGGTTTTCCCTCGAGTCTTTCCCACGAGGCTTTCCACAGGGCTGTCCCACGTGCACACGTGGTGGGACTCGATCCTCGGCTTGAACGTCAAGGTAGTGCAGGGAAAACACGTTCCTCTGGAATGGACTGACACATCTGGGGGACTCTTGGAATGGTGGCATGACCCTGGAGTTCCTCTCGCCTTTCCTGTGGAGAGCGCCTCCTCTTGAGATGCGACGGGAACGCCGGGAATTCGTTCCCTACGAAACAGGGAAAGGATCCCTCATCTCGAGCTAGGAGGCGGAAATGGGGCTCCCCTGGATGTTTGCGGGACCCCACGTGCTTCCTCTCGAGTGGAGACGGGTATGTCGGGGAACTTCTTGAGTTGCAGCAAGGGTGTGAAGGACCCTTTGGAAGTTCCAGTGTTTAGATGTGATTGGCCTCGAGAAGCCTCAGCGGAAATGGGCCTCATCTCGCCTGGAGGGCAAAACCTCCTGGATTTTCTCGAGTTGCGGCAGGTGCTCTCGACTTACGACGGGGACGTCAGGGACCCGCTCTGGTGGCCTCAGGAAAGGCCAGTCCCCATGCGAGTTCCTCGGGGGCCTCTCGGGATTCCTCTCCCGTCGATGCCGGCGCCGAAGACCTTGTGTGGAGTCGGGGCCGGAACCTGAGGATTCCTCTCCAGTGCTGACATCGATCTTGGGGTACTTCTGGAGTCTCCCCAGGGGAGTCATTCCTCGTCTCGAATGCGGGCATGCACTTGCGCTTTCCTCCAGAGCGGTAGCAGCAGTGTCACGCAGTCCGCCGCGTGGATCAAAGGATCTATGGTTTTCCCTCGAGTCTTTCCCACGAGGCTTTCCCACGAGGCTTTCCCACAGGGCTGTCCCACGTGCACACGTGGTGGGAGTCGATCCTCGGCTTGAACGTCAAGGCAGTGCAGGGAAAACAGGTTCCTCTGGAAAGGACTGACACATCTGGGGGACTCTTGGAATGGTGGCACGACCCTGGAGTTCCTCTCGCCTTTCCTGTGGACAGCGCCTCCTCTTGAGATGCGACGGGAACGCCGGGAATTCTTTCCCTACGAAACAGGGAAAGGATCCCTCATCTCGAGCTAGGAGGCGGAAACGGGGCTCCCCTGGATGTGTGCGGGACCCCACGTGCTTCCTCTCGAGTGGAGACGGGTATGTCGGGGAACTTCTTGAGTTGCAGCAAGGGTGTGAAGGACCCTTTGGAAGTTCCAGTGGTTAGACGTGATTAGCCTCGAGAAGCCACAGCGGAAATGGGCCTCATCTCGCCTGGAGGGCAAAACTTCCTGGATTTTCTCGAGTTGCGGCAGGTGCTCTCGACTTACGACGGGGACCTCAGGGACCCGCTCTGGTGGCCTCAGGAAAGGCCAGTCCCCATGCGAGTTCCTCGGGGGCCTCTCGGGATTCCTCTCCCGTCGATGCCGGGGCCTAAGACCTTGTGTGGAGTCGGGGCCGGAACCTGAGGATTCCTCTCCAGTGCTGACATGGATCTTGGGGTACTTCTGGAGTCTCCCCAGGGGAGTCAGTCCTCGTCTCGAATGCGGGCATGCACTTGCGCTTTCCTCCAGAGCGGTAGCAGCAGTGTCACGCAGTCCGCCGCGTGGATCAAAGGATCTATGGTTTTCCCTCGAGTCTTTCCCACGAGGCTTTCCCACGAGGCTTTCCCACAGGGCTGTCCCACGTGCACACGTGGTGGGAGTCGATCCTCGGCTAGAACGTCAAGGCAGTGCAGGGAAAACAGGTTCCTCTGGAATGGACTGACACATCTGCGGGACTCTTGGAATGGTGTCAAGACCCTGGAGTTCTTCTCGCCTTTCCTGTGGAGAGCGCCTCCTCTTGAGATGCGACGGGAACGCCGGAATTCTTTCCCTATGAAACAGGGAAAGGATCCCTCATCTCGAGCTAGGAGGCGGAAACGGGGCTCCCCTGGATGTGTGCGGGACCCCACGTGCTTCCTCTCGAGTGGAGACGGGTATGTCGGGGAACTTCTTGAGTTGCAGCAAGGGTGTGAAGGACCCTTTGGAAGTTCCAGTGGTTAGACGTGATTAGCCTGGAGAAGCCTCAGCGGAAATGGGCCTCATCTCGCCTGGAGGGCAAATCCTCCTGGATGTTCTCGAGTTGCGGCAGGTGCTCTCGACTTACAACGGGGACCTCAGGGACCCGCTCTGGTGGCCTCAGGAAAGGCCAGTCCCCATGCGAGTTCCTCGGGGGCCTCTCGGGATTCCTCTCCCGTCGATGCCGGGGCCTAAGACCTTGTGTGGAGTCGGGGCCGGAACCTGAGGATTCCTCTCCAGTGCTGACATGGATCTTGGGGTACTTCTGGAGTCTCCCCAGGGGAGTCAGTCCTCGTCTCGAATGCGGGCATGCACTTGCGCTTTCCTCCAGAGCGGTAGCAGCAGTGTCACGCAGTCCGCCGCGTGGATCAAAGGATCTATGGTTTTCCCTCGAGTCTTTCCCACGAGGCTTTCCCACGAGGCTTTCCCACTGGGCTGTCCAACGAGCACACGTGGTGGGAGTCGATCCTCGGCTTGAACATCAAGGCAGTGCAGGGAAAACAGGTTCCTCTGTAATGGAGAGACACATCTGGGGTCTCTTGGAATGGTCGCACGACCCTGGAGTTCCTCTCGCCTTTTCTGTGGGAGCGCCTCCTCTTGAGTTGCGACGGGAACGCCGGGAATTCTTTCCCTACGAAACAGGGAAAGGATCCCTCATCTCGAGCTAGGAGGCGGAATCGGGGCTCCCCTGGATGTGTGAGGGACCCTCGTGCTTCCTCTTGAGTGGAGACGGGTATGTCGGGGAACTTCTTGAGTTGCAGCAAGGGTGTGAAGGACCCTTTGGAAGTTCCAGTGGTTAGATGTGATTAGCCTCGAGAAGCCTCAGCGGAAATGGGCCTCATCTCGCCTGGAGGGCAAAACCTCCTGGATTTTCTCGAGTTGCGGCATGTGCTCTCGACTTACGACGGGGAGCTCAGGGACCCGCTCTGGTGACCTCAGGAAAGGCCAGTCCCCATGCGAGTTCCTCGGGGGCCTCTCTGGATTCCTCTCCCTTCGATGCCGGGGCCTAAGACCTTGTGTGGAGTCGGGGCCGGAACCTGAGGATTCCTCTCCAGTGCTGACATGGATCTTGGGGTACTTCTGGAGTCTCCCCAGGGGAGTCAGTCCTCGTCTCGAATGCGGGCATGCACTTGCGCTTTCCTCCAGAGCGGTAGCAGCAGTGTCACGCAGTCCGCCGCGTGGATCAAAGGATCTATGGTTTTCCCTCGAGTCTTTCCCACGAGGCTTTCCCACGAGGCTTTCCCACAGGGCTGTCCCACGTGCACACGTGGTGGAAGTCGATCCTCGGCTTGAACTCAAGGCAGTGCAGGGAAAACAGGTTCCTCTGGAATGGACTGACACATCTGCGGGACTCTTGGAATGGTGTCACGACCCTGGAGTTCTTCTCGCCTTTCCTGTGGAGAGCGCCTCCTCTTGAGATGCGACGGGAACGCCAGAATTCTTTCCCTATGAAACAGGGAAAGGATCCCTCATCTCGAGCTAGGAGGCGGAAACGGGGCTCCCCTGGATGTGTGCGGGACCCCACGTGCTTCCTCTCGAGTGGAGACGGGTATGTCGGGGAACTTCTTGAGTTGCAGCAAGGGTGTGAAGGACCCTTTGGAATTTCCAGTGGTTAGATGTGATTGGCCTCGAGAAGCCTCAGCGGAAATGGGCCTCATCTCGCCTGGAGGGCAAAACCTCCTGGATTTTCTCGAGTTGCGGCAGGTGCTCTCGACTTACGACGGGGACCTCAGGGACGCGCTCTGGTGGCCTCAGGAAAGGCCAGTCCCCATGCGAGTTCCTCGGGGGCCACTCGGGATTCCTCTCCCGTCGATGAGGGGCCTAAGACCTTGTGTGGAGTCGGGGCCGGAACCTGAGGATTCCTCTCCAGTGCTGACATGGCTCTTGGGGTACTTCTGGAGTCTCCCCAGGGGAGTCAGTCCTCGTCTCGAATGCGGGCATGCACTTGCGCTTTCCTCCAGAGCGGTAGCAGCAGTGTCACGCAGTCCGCCGCGTGGATCAAAGGATCTATGGTTTTCCCTCGAGTCTTTCCCACGAGGCTTTCCCACGAGGCTTTCCCACAGGGCTGTCCCACGTGCACACGTGGTGGGAGTCGATCCTCGGCTTGAACGTCAAGGCAGTGCAGGGAAAACAGGTTCCTCTGGAATGGACTGACACATCTGGGGGACTCTTGGAATGGTGGCACGACCCTGGAGTTCCTCTCGCCTTTCCTGTGGAGAGCGCCTCCTCTTGAGATGCGACGGGAACGCCGGGAATTCTTTCCCTACGAAACAGGGAAAGGATCCCTCATCTCGAGCTAGGAGGCGGAAACGGGGCTCCCCTGGATGTGTGCGGGACCCCACGTGCTTCCTCTCGAGTGGAGACGGGTATGTCGGGGAACTTCTTGAGTTGCAGCAAGGGTGTGAAGGACCCTTTGGAAGTTCCAGTGGTTAGACGTGATTAGCCTCGAGAAGCCTCAGCGGAAATGGGCCTCATCTCGCCTGGAGGGCAAAACCTCCTGGATTTTCTCGAGTTGCGGCAGGTGCTCTCGACTTACGACGGGGACCTCAGGGACCCGCTCTGGTGGCCTCAGGAAAGGCCAGTCCCCATGCGAGTTCCTCGGGGGCCTCTCGGGATTCCTCTCCCGTCGATGCCGGGGCCTAAGACCTTGTGTGGAGTCGGGGCCGGAACCTGAGGATTCCTCTCCAGTGCTGACATGGATCTTGGGGTACTTCTGGAGTCTCCCCAGGGGAGTCAGTCCTCGTCTCGAATGCGGGCATGCACTTGCGCTTTCCTCCAGAGCGGTAGCAGCAGTGTCACGCAGTCCGCCGCGTGGATCAAAGGATCTATGGTTTTCCCTCGAGTCTTTCCCACGAGGCTTTCCCACGAGGCTTTCCCACAGGGCTGTCCCACGTGCACACGTGGTGGGAGTCGATCCTCGGCTTGAACGTCAAGGCAGTGCAGGGAAAACAGGTTCCTCTGGAATGGACTGACACATCTGGGGGACTCTTGGAATGGTGGCACGACCCTGGAGTTCCTCTCGCCTTTCCTGTGGAGACCGCCTCCTCTGGAGATGCGACGGGAACACCGGGAATTCTTTCCCTACGAAACAGGGAAAGGATCCCTCATCTCGAGCTAGGAGGCGGAAACGGGGCTCCCCTGGATGTGTGCGGGACCCCACGTGCTTCCTCTCGAGTGGAGACGGGTATGTCGGGGAACTTCTTGAGTTGCAGCAAGGGTGTGAAGGACCCATGGAAGTTCCAGTGGTTAGACGTTATTAGCCTCGAGAAGCCTCAGCGGAAATGGGCCTCATCTTGCCTGGAGGGCAAAACCTCCTGGATTTTCTCGAGTTGCGGCAGGTGCTCTCGACTTACGACGGTGACCTCAGGGACCTGCTCTGGTGGCCTCAGGAAAGGCCAGTCCCCATGCGAGTTCCTCGGGGGCCTCTCGGGATTCCTCTCCCGTCGATGCCGGGGCCTAAGACCTTGTGTGGAGTCGGGGCCGGAACCTGAGGATTCCTCTCCAGTGCTGACATGGATCTTGGGGTACTTCTGGAGTCTCCCCAGGGGAGTCAGTCCTCGTCTCGAATGCGGGCATGCACTTGCGCTTTCCTCCAGAGCTGTAGCAGCAGTGTCACGCAGTCCGCCGCGTGGATCAAAGGATCTATGGTTTTCCCTCGAGTCTTTCCCACGAGGCTTTCCCACGAGGCTTTCCCACAGGGCTGTCCCACGTGCACACGTGGTGGGAGTCGATCCTCGGCTTGAACGTCAAGGCAGTGCAGGGAAAACAGGTTCCTCTGGAATGGACTGACACATCTGGGGGACTCTTGGAATGGTGGCACGACCCTGGAGTTCCTCTCGCCTTTCCTGTGGAGAGCGCCTCCTCTTGAGATGCGACGGGAACGCCGGGAATTCTTTCCCTACGAAACAGGGAAAGGATCCCTCATCTCGAGCTAGGAGGCGGAAACGGGGCTCCCCTGGATGTGTGCGGGACCCCACGTGCTTCCTCTCGAGTGGAGACGGGTATGTCGGGGAACTTCTTGAGTTGCAGCAAGGGTGTGAAGGACCCTTTGGAAGTTCCAGTGGTTAGACGTGATTAGGCTCGAGAAGCATCAGCGGAAATGGGCCTCATCTGGCCTGGAGGGCAAAACCTCCTGGATTTTCTCGAGTTGCGGCAGGTGCTCTCGACTTACGATGGGGACCTCAGGGACCCGCTCTGGTGGCCTCAGGAAAGGCCAGTCCCCATGCGAGTTCCTCGGGGGCCTCTCGGGATTCCTCTCCCGTCGATGCCAGGACCTAAGACCTTGTGTGGAGTCGGGGCCGGAACCTGAGGATTCCTCTCCAGTGCTGACATGGATCTTGGGGTACTTCTGGAGTCTCCCCAGGGGAGTCAGTCCTCGTCTCGAATGCGGGCATGCACTTGCGCTTTCCTCCAGAGCGGTAGCAGCAGTGTCACGCAGTCCGCCGCGTGGATCAAAGGATCTATGGTTTTCCCTCGAGTCTTTCCCACGAGGCTTTCCCACGAGGCTTTCCCACAGGGCTGTCCCACGTGCACACGTGGTGGGAGTCGATCCTCGGCTTGAACGTCAAGGCAGTGCAGGGAAAACAGGTTCCTCTGGAATGGACTGACACATCTGGGGGACTCTTGGAATGGTGGCACGACCCTGGAGTTCCTCTCGCCTTTCCTGTGTAGACCGCCTCCTCTGGAGATGCGACGGGAACACCGGGAATTCTTTCCCTACGAAACAGGGAAAGGATCCCTCATCTCGAGCTAGGAGGCGGAAACGGGGCTCCCCTGGATGTGTGCGGGACCCCACGTGCTTCCTCTCGAGTGGAGACGGGTATGTCGGGGAACTTCTTGAGTTGCAGCAAGGGTGTGAAGGACCCATGGAAGTTCCAGTGGTTAGACGTTATTAGCCTCGAGAAGCCTCAGCGGAAATGGGCCTCATCTTGCCTGGAGGGCAAAACCTCCTGGATTTTCTCGAGTTGCGGCAGGTGCTCTCGACTTACGACGGTGACCTCAGGGACCTGCTCTGGTGGCCTCAGGAAAGGCCAGTCCCCATGCGAGTTCCTCGGGGGCCTCTCGGGATTCCTCTCCCGTCGATGCCGGGGCCTAAGACCTTGTGTGGAGTCGGGGCCGGAACCTGAGGATTCCTCTCCAGTGCTGACATGGATCTTGGGGTACTTCTGGAGTCTCCCCAGGGGAGTCAGTCCTCGTCTCGAATGCGGGCATGCACTTGCGCTTTCCTCCAGAGCGGTAGCAGCAGTGTCACGCAGTCCGCCGTGTGGATCAAAGGATCTATGGTTATCCCTCGAGTCTTTCCCACGAGGCTTTCCCACAGGGCTGTCCCACTTGCACACGTGGTGGGAGTGGATCCTCGGCTTGAACGTCAAGGCAGTGCAGGGAAAACAGGTTCCTCTGGAATGGACTGACACATCTGGGGGACTCTTGGAATGGTGGCACGACCCTGGAGTTCCTCTCGCCTTTCCTGTGGAGAGCGCCTCCTCTGGAGATGCGACGGGAACGCCGGGAATTCTTTGCCTACGAAACAGGGAAAGGATCCCTCATCTCGAGCTAGGAGGCGGAAACGGGGCTTCCCTGGATGTGTGCGTGACCCCACGTGCTTCCTCTCGAGTGCAGACGGGTATGTCGGGGAACTTCTTGAGTTGCAGCAAGGGTGTGAAGGACCCTTTGGAAGTTCCAGTGGTTAGACGTGATTAGCCTCGAGAAGCCTCAGCGGAAATGGGCCTCATCTCGCCTGGAGGGCAAAACCTCCTGGATTTTCTCGAGTTGCGGCAGGTGCTCTCGACTTACGACGGGGACCTCAGGGACCCGCTCTGGTGGCCTCAGAACAGGCCAGTCCCCATGCGAGTTCCTCGGGGGCCTCTCGGGATTCCTCTCCCGTCGATGCCGGGGCCTAAGACCTTGTGTGGAGTCGGGGCCGGAACCTGAGGATTCCTCTCCAGTGCTGACATGGATCTTGGGGTACTTCTGGAGTCTCCCCAGGGGAGTCAGTCCTCGTCTCGAATGCGGGCATGCACTTGCGCTTTCCTCCAGAGCGGTAGCAGCAGTGTCTCGCAGTCCGCCGTGTGGATCAAAGGATCTATGTTTTTCCCTCGAGTCTTTCCCACGAGGCTTTCCCACGAGGCTTTCCCACAGGGCTGTCCCACGTTCACACGTGGTGGGAGTCGATCCTCGGCTTGAACGTCAACGCAGTGCAGGGAAAACAGGTTCCTCTGGAATGGACTGACACCTCTGGGGGACTCTTGGAATGGTGGCACGACCCTGGACTTCCTCTCGCCTTTCCTGTGGAGAGCGCCTCCTCTTGAGAAGCGACGGGACCGCCGGGAATTCTTTCCCTACGAAACAGGGAAAGGATCCCTCATCTCGAGCTAGGAGGCGGAAACGGGGCTCCCCTGGATGTGTGCGGGACCCCACGTGCTTCCTCTCGAGTGCAGACGGGTATGTCGGGGAACTTCTTGAGTTGCAGCAATGGTGTGAAGGACCCTTTGGAAGTTCCAGTGGATAGATGTGATTGGCCTCGAGAAGCCTCAGCGGAAATGGGCCTCATCTCGCCTGGAGGGCAAAACCTCCTGGATTTTCTCGAGTTGCGGCAGGTGCTCTCGACTTACGACGGGGACCACAGGGACCCGCTCTGTTGGCCTCAGGAAAGGCCAGTTCCGATGCGAGTTCCTCGGGGGCCTCTCGGGATTCCTCTCCCGTCGATGCCGGGGCCTAAGACCTTGTGTGGAGTCGGGGCCGGAACCTGAGGATTCCTCTCCAGTGCTGACATGGATCTTGGGGTACTTCTGGAGTCTCCCCAGGGGAGTCAGTCCTCGTCTCGAATGCGGGCATGCACTTGCGCTTTCCTCCAGAGCGGTAGCAGCAGTGTCACGCAGTCCGCCGCGTGGATCAAAGGATCTATGGTTTTCCCTCGAGTCTTTCCCACGAGGCTTTCCCACGAGGCTTTCCCACAGGGCTGTCCCACGTGCACACGTGGTGGGAGTCGATCCTGGGCTTGAACGTCAAGGCAGTGCAGGGAAAACAGGTTCCTCTGGAATGGACTGACACATCTGGGGGACTCTTGGAATGGTGGCACGACCCTGGAGTTCCTCTCGCCTTTCCTGTGGAGAGCGCCTCCTCTTGAGATGCGACGGGAACGCCGGGAATTCTTTCCCTAGGAAACAGGGAAAGGATCCCTCATCTCGAGCTAGGAGGCGGAAACGGGGCTGCCCTGGATGTGTGCGGGACCCCACGTGCTTCCTCTCGAGTGGAGACGGGTATGTCGGGGAACTTCTTGAGTTGCAGCAATGGTGTGAAGGACCCTTTGGAAGTTCCAGTGGTTAGATGTGATTGGCCTCGAGAAGCCTCAGCGGAAATGGGCCTCATCTCGCCTGGAGGGCAAAACCTCCTGGATTTTCTCGAGTTGCGGCAGGTGCTCTCGACTTACGACGGGGACCTCAGGGAACCGCTCTGGTGGCCTCAGGAAAGGCCAGTCCCCATGCGAGTTCCTCGGGGGCGTCTCGGGATTCCTCTCCCGTCGATTCCGGGGCGAAGACCTTGTGTGGAGTCGGGGCCGGAACCTGAGGATTCCTCTCCAGTGCTGACATGGATCTTGGGGTACTTCTGGAGTCTCCCCAGGGGCGTCAGTCCTCGTCTCGAATGCGGGCATGCACTTGCGCTTTCCTCCAGAGCGGTAGCAGCAGTGTCACGCAGTCCGCCGCGTGGATCAAAGGATCTATGGTTTTCCCTCGAGTCTTTCCCACGAGGCTTTCCCACGAGGCTTTCCCACAGGGCTGTCCCACGTGAACACGTGGTGGGAGTCGATCCTCGGCTTGAACTTCAACGCAGTGCAGGGAAAACAGGTTCCTCTGGAATGGACTGACATATCTGGGGGTCTCTTGGAATGGTATCTCGACCCTGGAGTTCCTATCGCCTTTCCTGTGGAGAGCGCCTCCTCTTGAGATGCGACGGGAACGCCGGGAATTCTTTCCCTACGAAACAGGGAAAGGATCCCTCATCTCGAGCTAGGAGGCGGAAACGGGGCTCCCCTGGATGTGTGTGGGACACCACGTGCTTCCTCTCGAGTGGAGACGGTTATGTCGGGGAACTTCTTGAGTTGCAGCAAGGGTGTGAAGGACCCTTTGGAAGTTCCAGTGGTTACATGTGATTGGCCTCGAGAAGCCTCAGCGGAAATGGTCCTCATCTCGCCTGCAGGGCAAAACCTCCTGGATTTTCTCGAGTTGCGGCAGGTGCTCTCGACTTACGACGGGGACCTCAGGGACCCGCTCTGGTGGCCTCAGGAAAGGCCAGTCCCCATGCGAGTTCCTCGGGGGCCTCTCGGGATTCCTCTCCCGTCGATGCCGGGGCCTAAGACCTTGTGTGGAGTCGGGGCCGGAACCTGAGGATTCCTCTCCAGTGCTGACATGGATCTTGGGGTACTTCTGGAGTCTCCCCAGGGGAGTCAGTCCTCGTCTCGAATGCGGTCATGCACTTGCGCTTTCCTCCAGAGCGGTAGCAGCAGTGTCACGCAGTCCGCCGCGTGGATCAAAGGATCTATGGTTTTCCCTCGAGTCTTTCCCACGAGGCTTTCCCACGAGGCTTTCCCACAGGGCTGTCCCACGTGCACACGTGGTGGGAGTCGTTCCTCGGCTTGAACGTCAAGGCAGTGCAGGGAAAACAGGTTCCTCTGGAATGGACTGGCACATCTGGGGGACTCTTGGAATGGTGGCACGACCCTGGAGTTCCTCTCGCCTTTCCTGTGGAGAGTTCCTCCTCTTGAGATGCGACGGGAACGCCGGGAATTCTTTCCCTACGAAACAGGGAAAGGATCCCTCATCTCGAGCTATGAGGCGGAAACAGGGCTCCCCTGGATGTGTGCGGGACCCACGTGCTTCCTCTCGAGTGGAGACGGGTATGTCGGGGAACATCTTGAGTTGCAGCAAGGGTGTGAAGGACCCTTTGGAAGTTCCAGTGGTTAGACGTGATTGGCCTCGAGAAGCCTCAGCGGAAATGGGCCTCATCTCGCCTGGAGGGCAAAACCTCCTGGATATTCTCGAGTTGCGGCAGGTGCTCTCGACTTGCGACGGGGACCTCAGGGACCCGCTCTGGTGGCCTCAGGAAAGGCCAGTCCCCTTGCGAATTCCTCGGGGGCCTCTCGGGATTCCTCTCCCGTCGATGCCGGGGCCTAAGACCTTGTGTGGAGTCGGGGCCGGAACCTGAGGATTCCTCTCCAGTGCTGACATGGATCTTGGGGTACTTCTGGAGTCTCCCCAGGGGAGTCAGTCCTCGTCTCGAATGCGGGCATGCACTTGCGCTTTCCTCCAGAGCGGTAGCAGCAGTGTCACGCAGTCCGCCGCGTGGATCAAAGGATCTATGGTTTTCCCTCGAGTCTTTCCCACGAGGCTTTCCCACGAGGCTTTCCCTCAGGGCTGTCCCACGTGCACACGTGGTGGGAATCGATCCTCGGCTTGAACTTCAACGCAGTGCAGGGAAAACAGGTTCCTCTGGAATGGACTGACACATCTGGGGGACTCTTGGAATGGTGGAACGACCCTGGAGTTCCTCTCGCCTTTCCTGTGGAGAGCGCCTCCTCTTGAGATGCGACGGGAACGCCGGGAATTCTTTCCCTACGAAACAGGGAAAGGATCCCTCATCTCGAGCTAGGAGGCGGAAACGGGGCTCCCCTGGATGTGTGCGTGACCCCACGTGCTTCCTCTCGAGTGCAGACGGGTATGTCGGGGAACTTCTTGAGTTGCAGCAATGGTGTGAAGGACCCTTTGGAAGTTCCAGTGGTTAGATGTGATTGGCCTCGAGAAGCCTCAGCGGAAATGGGCCTCATCTCGCCTGGAGGGCAAAACCTCCTGGATTTTCTCGAGTTGCGGCAGGTGCTCTCGACTTAAGACGGGGACCTCAGGGAAACGCTCTGGTGGCCTCAGGAAAGGCCAGTCCCCATGCGAGTTCCTCGGGCGCGTCTCGGGATTCCTCTCCCGTCGATGCCGGGGCCAAGACCTTTTGTTGAGTCGGGGCCGGAACCTGAGGATTCCTCTGCAGTGCTGACATGGATCTTGGGGTACTTCTGGAGTCTCCCCAGGGGAGTCAGTCCTCGTCTCGAATGCGGGCATGCACTTGCGCTTCCCTCCAGAGCGGTAGCAGCAGTGTCACGCAGTCCGCCCCGTGGATCAAAGGATGTTTGGTTTTCCCTCGAGTCTTTCCCACGAGGCTTTCCCACGAGGCTTTCCCACAGGGCTGTCCCACGTGCACACGTGGTGGGAGTCGATCCTCGGCTTGAACGTCAAGGCAGTGCAGAGAAAACAGGTTCCTCTGGAATGGACTGACACATCTGGGGGACTCTTGGAATGGTGGCACGACCCTGGAGTTCCTCTCGCCTTTCCTGTGGAGAGCGCCTCCTCTTGAGATGCGACGGGAACGCCGGGAATTCTTTCCCTACGAAACAGGGAAAGGATCCCTCATCTCGAGCTAGGAGGCGGAAAGGGGGCTCCCCTGGATGTGTGCGTGACCCACGTGCTTCCTCTCGAGTGGAGACGGGTATGTCGGGGAACTTCTTGAGTTGCAGCAAGGGTGTGAAGGACCCTTTGGAAGTTACAGTGGTTAGACGTGATTAGCCTCGAGAAGCCTCAGCGGAAATGGGCCTCATCTCGCCTGGAGGGCAAAACCTCCTGGATTCTCTCGAGTTGCGGCAGGTGCTCTCGACTTACGACGGGGACCTCAGGGACCCGCTCTGGTGGCCTCAGGAAAGGCCAGTCCCCATGCGAATTCCTCGGGGGCCTCTCGGGATTCCTCACCCGTCGATGCCGGGGCCTAAGACCTTGTGTGTAGTCGGGGCCGGAACCTGAGGATTCCTCTCCAGTGCTGACATGGATCTTGGGGTACTTCTGGAGTCTCCCCAGGGGAGTCAGTCCTCGTCTCGAATGCGGGCATGCACTTGCGCTTTCCTCCAGAGCGGTAGCAGCAGTGTCACGCAGTCCGCCGCGTGGATCAAAGGATCTATGGTTTTCCCTCGAGTCTTTCCCACGAGGCTTTCCCACGAGGCTTTCCCACAGGGCTGTCCCACGTGCACACGTGGTGGGAGTCGATCCTCGGCTTGAACGTCAAGGCAGTGCAGGGAAAACAGGTTCCTCTGGAATGGACTGACACATCTGGGGGACTCTTGGAATGGTGGCTCGACCCTGGAGTTCCTCTCGCCTTTCCTGTGGAGAGCGCCTCCTCTTGAGATGCGACGGGAACGCCGGGAATTCTTTCCCTACGAAACAGGGAAAGGATCCCTCATCTCGAGCTAGGAGGCGGAAACGGGGCTCCCCTGAATGTGTGCGGGACCCACGTGCTTCCTCTCGAGTGGAGACGGGTATGTCGGGGAACTTCTTGAGTTGCAGCAAGGGTGTGAAGGACCCTTTGGAAATTCCAGTGGTTAGACGTGATTGGCCTCGAGAAGCCTCAGCGGAAATGGGCCTCATCTCGCCTGGAGGGCAAAACCTCCTGGATATTCTCGAGTTGCGGCAGGTGCTCTCGACTTACGACGGGGACCTCAGGGACCCGCTCTGGTGGCCTCAGGAAAGGCCAGTCCCCATGCGAATTCCTCGGGGGCCTCTCGGGATTCCTCTCCCGTCGATGCCGGGGCCTAAGACCTTGTGTGGAGTCGGGGCCGGAACCTGAGGATTCCTCTCCAGTGCTGACATGGATCTTGGGGTACTTCTGGAGTCTCCCCAGGGGAGTCAGTCCTCGTCTCGAATGCGGGCATGCACTTGCACTTTCCTCCAGAGTGGTAGGAGCAGTGTCACGCAGTCCGCCGCGTGGATCAAAGGATCTATGGTTTTCCCTCGAGTCTTTCCCTCGAGGCTTTCCCACGAGGCTTTCCCACAGGGCTGTCCCACGTGCACACGTTTTGGGAGTCGATCCTCGGCTTGAACGTCAAGGCAGTGCAGGGAAAACAGGTTCCTCTGGAATGGACTGACATATCTGGGGGTCTCTTGGAATGGTATCTCGACCCTGGAGTTCCTATCGCCTTTCCTGTGGAGAGCGCCTCCTCTTGAGATGCGACGGGAACGCCGGGAATTCTTTCCCTACGAAACAGGGAAAGGATCCCTCATCTCGAGCTAGGAGGCGGAAACGGGGCTCCCCTGGATGTGTGTGGGACACCACGTGCTTCCTCTCGAGTGGAGACGGTTATGTCGGGGAACTTCTTGAGTTGCAGCAAGGGTGTGAAGGACCCTTTGGAAGTTCCAGTGGTTACATGTGATTGGCCTCGAGAAGCCTCAGCGGAAATGGTCCTCATCTCGCCTGCAGGGCAAAACCTCCTGGATTTTCTCGAGTTGCGGCAGGTGCTCTCGACTTACGACGGGGACCTCAGGGACCCGCTCTGGTGGCCTCAGGAAAGGCCAGTCCCCATGCGAGTTCCTCGGGGGCCTCTCGGGATTCCTCTCCCGTCGATGCCGGGGCCTAAGACCTTGTGTGGAGTCGGGGCCGGAACCTGAGGATTCCTCTCCAGTGCTGACATGGATCTTGGGGTACTTCTGGAGTCTCCCCAGGGGAGTCAGTCCTCGTCTCGAATGCGGGCATGCATTGCGCTTTCCTCCAGAGCGGTAGCAGCAGTGTCACGCAGTCCGCCGCGTGGATCAAAGGATCTATGGTTTTCCCTCGAGTCTTTCCCACGAGGCTTTCCCACGAGGCTTTCCCACAGGGCTGTCCCACGTGCACACGTGGTGGGAGTCGATCCTCGGCTTGAACGTCAAGGCAGTGCAGGGAAAACAGGTTCCTCTGGAATGGACTGACACATCTGGTGGACTCTTGGAATGGTGTCTCGACCCTGGAGTTCCTATCGCCTTTCCTGAGGAGAGCGCCTCCTCTTGAGATGCGACGGGAACGCCGGGAATTCTTTCCCTACGAAACAGGGAAAGGATCCCTCATCTCGAGGTAGGAGGCGGAAACGGGGCTCCCCTGGATGTGTGCGGGACCCCACGTGCTTCCTCTCGAGTGGAGACGGGTATGTCGGGGAACTTCTTGAGTTGCAGCAAGGGTGTGAAGGACCCTTTGGAAGTTCCAGTGGTTAGATGTGATTGGCCTCGAGAAGCCTCAGCGGAAATGGGCCTCATCTGGACTGGAGGGCAAAACCTCCTGGATTTTCTCGAGTTGCGGCAGGTGCTCTCGACTTACGACGGGGACCTCAGGGACCCGCTCTGGTGGCCTCAGGAAAGGCCAGTCCCCATGCGAGTTCCTCGGGGGCGTCTCGGGATTCCTCTCCCGTCGATGCCGGGGCCTAAGACCTTGTGTGGAGTCGTGGCCGGAACCTGAGGATTCCTCTCCAGTGCTGACATGGATCTTGGGGAACTTCTGGAGTCTCCCCAGGGGAGTCAGTCCTCGTCTCGAATGCGGGCATGCACTTGCGCTTTCCTCCAGAGCGGTAGCAGCAGTGTCACGCAGTCCGCCGCGTGGATCAAAGGATCTATGGTTTTCCCTCGAGTCTTTCCCACGAGGCTTTCCCACGAGGCTTTCCCACAGGGCTGTCCCACGTGCACACGTGTTGGGAGTCGATCCTCGGCTTGAACGTCAAGGCAGTGCAGGGAAAACAGGTTCCTCTGCAATGGACTGACACATCTGGGGGACTCTTGGAATGGTGGCAGGACCCTGGAGTTCCTCTCGCTTTTCCTGTGGAGAGCGCCTCCTCTTGAGATGCGACGGGAACGCCGGGAATTCTTTCCCTACGAAACAGGGAAAGGATCCCTCATCTCGAAATAGGAGGCAGAAACGGGGCTCCCCTGGATGTGTGCGGGACCCCACGTGCTTCCTCTCGAGTAGAGACGGGTATGTCGGGGAACTTCTTGAGTTGCAGCAAGGGTGTGAAGGACCCTTTTGAAGTTCCAGTGGTTAGACGTGATTAGCCTCGAGAAGCCTCAGCGGAAATGGGCCTCATCTCGCCTGGAGGGCAAAACCTCCTGGATTTTCTCGAGTTGCGGCAGGTGCTCTCGACTTACGACGGGGACCTCAGGGACCCGCTCTGGTGACCTCAGGAAAGGCCAGTCCCCATGCGAGTTCCTCGGGGGCCTCTCGGGATTACTTTCCCGTCGATGCCGGGGCCTAAGACCTTGTGTGGAGTCGGGGCCGGGACCTGAGGATTCCTCTCCAGTGCTGACATGGATCTTGGGGTACTTCTGGAGTCTCCCCAGGGGAGTCAGTCCTCGTCTCGAATGCGGGCATGCACTTGTGCTTTCCTCCAGAGCGGTAGCAGCAGTGTCTCGCAGTCCGCCGCGTGGATCAAAGGATCTATGGTTTTCCCTCGAGTCTTTCCCACGAGGCTTTCCCACGAGGCTTTCCACAGGGCTGTCCCACGTGCACACGTGGTGGGAGTCGATCCTCGGCTTGAACGTCAAGGCAGTGCAGGGAAAACAGGTTCCTCTGGAATGGACTGACACATCTGGGGGACTCTTGGAATGGTGGCACGACCCTTCAGTTCCTCTCGCCTTTCCTGTGGAGTGCGCCTCATCTTGAGATGCGACGGGAACGCCGGGAATTCTTTCCCTACGAAACAGGGAAAGGATCCCTCATCTCGAGCTAGGAGGCGGAAACGGGGCTCCCCTGGATGTGTGCGGGACCCCACGTGCTTCCTCTCGAGTGGAGACGGGTATGTCGGGGAACTTCTTGAGTTGCAGCAAGGGTGTGAAGGACCCTTTGGAAGTTCCAGTGGTTAGACGTGATTAGCCTAGAGAAGCCTCAGCGGAAATGGGCCTCATCTCGCCTGGAGGGCAAAACCTCCTGGATTTTCTCGAGTTGCGGCAGGTGCTCTCGACTTACGACGGGGACCTCAGGGACCCACTCTGGTGGCCTCAGGAAAGGCCAGTCCCCAGGCGAGTTCCTCGGGGGCCTCTCGGGATTCCTCTCCCGTCCATGCCGGGGCCTAAGACCTTGTGTGGAGTCGGGGCCGGAACCTGAGGATTCCTCTCCAGTGCTGGCAGGGATCTTGGGGTACTTCTGGAGTCTCCCCAGGGGAGTCAGTCCTCGTCTCGAATGCGGGCATGCACTTGCGCTTTCCTCCAGAGCGGTAGCAGCAGTGTCACGCAGTTAGCTGCGTGGATCAAAGGATCTATGGTTTTCCCTCGAGTCTTTCCCACGAGGCTTTCCCACGAGGCTTTCCCACAGGGCTGTAGCACGTGCACACGTGGTGGGAGTCTATCCTCGGCTTGAACGTCAAGGCAGTGCAGGGAAAACAGGTTATTCTGGAATGGACTGACACATCTGGGGGTCTCTTGGAATGGTGCCACGACCCTGGAGTTCCTCTCGCCTTTCCTGTGGAGAGCGCCTCCTCTTGAGATGCGACGGGAACGCCGCGAATTCTTTCCCTACGAAACAGGGAAAGGATCACTCATCTCGAGCTAGGAGGCGGAAACGGGGCTCCCCTGGATGTGTGCGGGACCCCACGTGCTTCCTCTCGAGTGGAGACGGGTATGTCGGGGAACTTCTTGAGTTGCAGCAAGGGTGTGAAGGACCCTTTGGAAGTTCCAGTGGTTAGACGTGATTAGCCTCGAGAAGCCTCAGCGGAAATGGGCCTCATCTCGCCTGGAGGGCAAAACCTCCTGGATTTTCTCGAGTTGCGGCAGGTGCTCTCGACTTACGACGGGGACCTCAGGGACCCGCTCTGGTGGCCTCAGGAAAGGCCAGTCCCCATGCGAGTTCCTCGGGGGCCTCTCGGGATTCCTCTCCCGTCGATGCCGGGGCCTAAGACCTTGTGTGGAGTCGGGGCCGGAACCTGAGGATTCCTCTCCAGTGCTGACATGGATCTTGGGGTACTTCTGGAGTCTCCCCAGGGGAGTCAGTCCTCGTCTCGAATGCGGGCATGCACTTGTGCTTTCCTCCAGAGCGGTAGCAGCAGTGTCTCGCAGTCCGCCGCGTGGATCAAAGGATCTATGGTTTTCCCTCGAGTCTTTCCCACGAGGCTTTCCCACGAGGCTTTCCACAGGGCTGTCCCACGTGCACACGTGGTGGGAGTCGATCCTCGGCTTGAACGTCAAGGCAGTGCAGGGAAAACAGGTTCCTCTGGAATGGACTGACACATCTGGGGGACTCTTGGAATGGTGGCACGACCCTTCAGTTCCTCTCGCCTTTCCTGTGGAGTGCGCCTCATCTTGAGATGCGACGGGAACGCCGGGAATTCTTTCCCTACGAAACAGGGAAAGGATCCCTCATCTCGAGCTAGGAGGCGGAAACGGGGCTCCCCTGGATGTGTGCGGGACCCCACGTGCTTCCTCTCGAGTGGAGACGGGTATGTCGGGGAACTTCTTGAGTTGCAGCAAGGGTGTGAAGGACCCTTTGGAAGTTCCAGTGGTTAGACGTGATTAGCCTAGAGAAGCCTCAGCGGAAATGGGCCTCATCTCGCCTGGAGGGCAAAACCTCCTGGATTTTCTCGAGTTGCGGCAGGTGCTCTCGACTTACGACGGGGACCTCAGGGACCCACTCTGGTGGCCTCAGGAAAGGCCAGTCCCCAGGCGAGTTCCTCGGGGGCCTCTCGGGATTCCTCTCCCGTCCATGCCGGGGCCTAAGACCTTGTGTGGAGTCGGGGCCGGAACCTGAGGATTCCTCTCCAGTGCTGGCAGGGATCTTGGGGTACTTCTGGAGTCTCCCCAGGGGAGTCAGTCCTCGTCTCGAATGCGGGCATGCACTTGCGCTTTCCTCCAGAGCGGTAGCAGCAGTGTCACGCAGTCCGCTGCGTGGATCAAAGGATCTATGGTTTTCCCTCGAGTCTTTCCCACGAGGCTTTCCCACGAGGCTTTCCCACAGGGCTGTAGCACGTGCACACGTGGTGGGAGTCTATCCTCGGCTTGAACGTCAAGGCAGTGCAGGGAAAACAGGTTATTCTGGAATGGACTGACACATCTGGGGGTCTCTTGGAATGGTGCCACGACCCTGGAGTTCCTCTCGCCTTTCCTGTGGAGAGCGCCTCCTCTTGAGATGCGACGGGAACGCCGCGAATTCTTTCCCTACGAAACAGGGAAAGGATCACTCATCTCGAGCTAGGAGGCGGAAACGGGGCTCCCCTGGATGTGTGCGGGACCCCACGTGCTTCCTCTCGAGTGGAGACGGGTATGTCGGGGAACTTCTTGAGTTGCAGCAAGGGTGTGAAGGACCCTTTGGAAGTTCCAGTGGTTAGACGTGATTAGCCTCGAGAAGCCTCAGCGGAAATGGGCCTCATCTCGCCTGGAGGGCAAAACCTCCTGGATTTTCTCGAGTTGCGGCAGGTGCTCTCGACTTACGACGGGGACCTCAGGGACCCGCTCTGGTGGCCTCAGGAAAGGCCAGTCCCCATGCGAGTTCCTCGGGGGCCTCTCGGGATTCCTCTCCCGTCGATGCCGGGGCCTAAGACCTTGTGTGGAGTCGGGGCCGGAACCTGAGGATTCCTCTCCAGTGCTGACATGGATCTTGGGGTACTTCTGGAGTCTCCCCAGGGGAGTCAGTCCTCGTCTCGAATGCGGGCATGCACTTGCGCTTTCCTCCAGAGCGGTAGCAGCAGTGTCACGCAGTCCGCCGCGTGGATCAAAGGATCTATGGTTTTCCCTCGAGTCTTTCCCACGAGGCTTTCCCACGAGGCTTTCCCACAGGGCTGTCCCACGTGCACACGTGGTGGGAGTCGATCCTCGGCTTGAACGTCAAGGCAGTGCAGGGAAAACAGGTTCCTCTGGAATGGACTGACACATCTGGGGGACTCTTGGAATGGTGGCACGACCCTGGAGTTCCTCTCGCCTTTCCTGTGGAGAGCGCCTCCTCTTGAGATGCGACGGGAACGCCGGGAATTCTTTCCCTACGAAACAGGGAAAGGATCCCTCATCTCGAGCTAGGAGGCGGAAACGGGGCTCCCCTGGATGTGTGCGGGACCCCACGTGCTTCCTCTCGAGTGGAGACGGGTATGTCGGGGAACGTCTTGAGTTGCAGTAAGGGTGTGAAGGACCCTTTGGAAGTTCCAGTGGTTAGACGTGATTAGCCTCGAGAAGCCTCAGCGGAATTGGGCCTCATCTCGCCTGGAGGGCAAAACCTCCTGGATTTTCTCGAGTTGCGGCAGGTGCTCTCGACTTACGACGGGGACCTCAGGGACCCGCTCTGGTGGCCTCAGGAAAGGCCAGTCCCCATGCGAGTTCCTCGGGGGCCTCTCGGCATTCCTCTCCCGTCGATCCCGGGGCCTAAGACCTTGTGTGGAGTCGGGGCCGGAACCTGAGGATTCCTCTCCAGTGCTGACATGGATCTTGGGGTACTTCTGGAGTCTCCCCAGGGGTGTCTGTCCTCGTCTCGAATGCGGGCATGCACCTGCGCTTTCCTCCAGAGCGGTAGCCGCAGTGTCACGCAGTCCGCCGCGTGGATCAAAGGATCTATGGTTTTCCCTCGAGTCTTTCCCACGAGGCTTTCCCACGAGGCTTTCCCACGAGGCTTTCCCACAGGGCTGTCCCACGTGCACACGTGGTGGGAGTCGATCCTCGGCTTGAACGTCAAGGCAGTGCAGGGAAAACAGGTTCCTCTGAAATGGACTGACACATCTGGGGGACTCTTGGAATGGTGGCACGACCCTGGAGTTCCTCTCGCCTTTCCTGTGGAGGGCGCCTCCTCTTGAGATGCGACGGGAACGCCGGGAATTCTTTCCCTACGAAACAGGGAAAGGATCCCTCATCTCGAGCTAGGAGGCGGAAACGGGGCTCCCCTGGAAGTGTGCGGGACCCCACGTGCTTCCTCTCGAGTGGAGACGGGTATGTCGGGGAACTTCTTGAGTTGCAGCAAGGGTGTGAAGGACCCTTTGGAAGTTCCAGTGGTTAGACGTGATTAGCCTCGAGAAGCCTCAGCGGAAATGGGCCTCATCTCGCCTGGAGGGCAAAACCTCCTGGATTTTCTCGAGTTGCAGGAGGTGCTCTCGAATTACGACGGGGACCTCAGGGACCCGCTCTGGTGGCCTCAGAAAAGGCCAGTCCCCATGCGAGTTCCTCGGGGGCCTCTCGGGATTCCTCTCCCGTCGATGCCGGGGCCTAAGACCTTGTGTGGAGTCGGGGCCGGAACCTGAGGATTCCTCTCCAGTGCTGACATGGATCTTGGGGTACTCCTGGAGTCTCCCCAGGGGAGTCAGTCCTCGTCTCGAATGCGGGCATGCACTTGCGCTTTCCTCCAGAGCGGTAGCAGCAGTGTCACGCAGTCCGCCGCGTGGATCAAAGGATCTTTGGTTTTCCCTCGAGTCTCACACGAGGCTTTCACACGAGGCTTTAACACAGGGCTGTCCCACGTGCACACGTGGTGGGAGTGGATCCTCGGCTTGAACGTCAAGGCAGTGCAGGGAAAACAGGTTCCTCTGGAATGGACTGACACATCTGGGGGACTCTTCGAATGGTGGCACGACCCTGGAGTTCCTCTCGCCTTTCCTGTGGAGAGCGCCTCCTCTTGAAATGCGACGGGAACGCCGGGAATTCTTTCCCTAGGAAACAGGGAAAGGATCCCTCATCTCGAGCTAGGAGGCGGAAACGGGGCTCCCCTGGATTTGTGCGGGACGCCACGTGCTTCCTCTCGAGTGGAGACAGGTATGTCGGGGAACTTCTTGAGTTGCAGCAAGGGTGTGAAGGACCCTTTGGAAGTTCCAGTGGTTAGACGTGATTAGCCTCGAGAAGCCTCAGCGGAAATGGGCCTCATCTCGGCTGGAGGGCAAAACCTCCTGGATTTTCTCGAGTTGCGGCAGGTGCTCTCGACTTACGACGGGGACCTCAGGGACCCGCTCTGGTGGCCTCAGGAAAGGCCAGTCCCCATGCGAGTTCCTCGGGGGCCTCTCCGGATTCCTCTCCCGTCGATGACGGGGCCTAAGACCTTGTGTGGAGTCGGGGCCGGAACCTGAGGATTCCTCTCCAGTGCTGACATGGATCTTGGGGTACTTCTGGAGTCTCCCCAGGGGAGTCAGTCCTCGTCTCGAATGCGGGCATGCACTTGCGCTTTCCTCCAGAGCGGTAGCAGCAGTGTCACGCAGTCCGCCGCGTGGATCAAAGGATCTATGGTTTTCCCTCGAGTCTTTCCCACGAGGCTTTCCCACGAGGCTTTCCCACAGGGCTGTCCCACGTGCACACGTGGTGGGAGTGGATCCTCGGCTTGAACGTCAAGGCAGTGCAGGGAAAACAGGTTCCTCTGGAATGGACTGACACATCTGGGGGACTCTTGGAATGGTGGCACGACCCTGGAGTTCCTCTCGCCTTTCCTGTGGAGAGCGCCTCCTCTTGAGATGCGACGGGAACGCCGGGAATTCTTTCCCTACGAAACAGGGAAAGGATCCCTCATCTCGAGCTAGGAGGCGGAAACGGGGCTCCCCTGGATGTGTGCGGGACCCCACGTGCTTCCTCTCGAGTGGAGACGGGTATGTCGGGGAACTTCTTGAGTTGCAGTAAGGGTGTGAAGGACCCTTTGGAAGTTCCAGTGGTTAGACGTGATTAGCCTCGAGAAGCCTCAGCGGAATTCGGCCTCATCTCGCCTGGAGGGCAAAACCTCCTGGATTTTCTCGAGTTGCGGCAGGTGCTCTCGACTTACGACGGGGACCTCAGGGACCCGCTCTGGTGGCCTCAGGAAAGGCCAGTCCCCATGCGAGTTCCTCGGGGGCCTCTCGGGATTCCTCTCCCGTCGATGCCGGGGCCTAAGACCTTGTGTGGAGTCGGGGCCGGAACCTGAGGATTCCTCTCCAGTGCTGACATGGATCTTGGGGTACTTCTGGAGTCTCCCCAGGGGAGTCAGTCCTCGTCTCGAATGCGGGCATGCACCTGCGCTTTCCTCCAGAGCGGTAGCAGCAGTGTCACGCAGTCCGCCGCGTGGATCAAAGGATCTATGGTTTTCCCTCGAGTCTTTCCCACGAGGCTTTCCCACGAGGCTTTCCCACAGGGCTGTCCCACGTGCACACGTGGTGGGAGTCGATCCTCGGCTTGAACGTCAAGGCAGTGCAGGGAAAACAGGTTCCTCTGGAATGGACTGACACATCTGGGGGACTCTTGGAATGGTGGCACGACCCTGGAGTTCCTCTCGCCTTTCCTGTGGAGAGCGCCTCCTCTTGAGATGCGACTGGAACGCCGGGAATTCTTTCCCTACGAAACAGGGAAAGGATCCCTCATCTCGAGCTAGGAGGCGGAAACGGGGCTCCCCTGGATGCGTGCGAGACCCACGTGCTTCCTCTCGAGTGGAGACGGGTATGTCGGGGAACTTCTTGAGTTGCAGCAAGGGTGTGAAGGACCCTTTGGAAGTTCCAGTGGTTAGACGTGATTAGCCTCGAGAAGCCTCAGCGGAAATGGGCCTCATCTCGCCTGGAGGGCAAAACCTCCTGGATTTTCTCGAGTTGCGGCAGGTGCTCTCGACTTACGACGGGGACCTCAGGGACCCGCTCTGGTGGCCTCAGGAAAGGCCAGTCCCCATGCGAGTTCCTCGGGGGCCTCTCGGGATTCCTCTCCCGTCGATGCCGGGGCCTAAGACCTTGTGTGGAGTCGGGGCCGGAACCTGAGGATTCCTCTCCAGTGCTGACATGGATCTTGGGGTACTTCTGGAGTCTCCCCAGGGGAGTCAGTCCTCGTCTCGAATGCGGGCATGCACTTGCGCTTTCCTCCAGAACGGTAGCAGCAGTGTCACGCAGTCCGCCGCGTGGATCAAAGGATCTATGGTTTTCCCTCGAGTCTTTCCCACGAGGCTTTCCCACGAGGCTTTCCCACAGGGCTGTCCCACGTGCACACGTGGTGGGAGTGGATCCTCGGCTTGAAAGTCAAGGCAGTGCAGGGAAAACAGGTTCCTCTGGAATGGACTGACACATCTGGGGGACTCTTGGAATGGTGGCACGACCCTGGAGTTCCTCTCGCCTTTCCTGTGGAGAGCGCCTCCTCTTGAGATGCGACGGGAACGCCGGGAAATCTTTCCCTACGAAACAGGGAAAGGATCCCTCATCTCGAGCTAGGAGGGGGAAACGGGGCTCCCCTGGATGTGTGCGGGACCCCACGTGCTTCCTCTCGAGTGGAGACGGGTATGTCGGGGAACTTCTTGAGTTGCAGCAAGGGTGTGAAGCACCCTTTGGAAGATCCAGTGGTTAGACGTGATTAGCCTCGAGAAGCCTCAGCGGAAATGGGCCTCATCTCGCCTGGAGGGCAAAACCTCCTGGATTTTCTCGAGTTGCGGCAGGTGCTCTCGACTTACGACGGGGACCTCAGGGACCCGCTCTGGTGGCCTCAGGAAAGGCCAGACCCCATGCGAGTTCCTCGGGGGCCTCTCGGGATTCCTCTCCCGTCGATGCCGGGGCCTAAGACCTTGTGTGGAGTCGGGGCCGGAACCTGAGGATTCCTCTCCAGTGCTGACATGGATCTTGGGGTAATTCTAGAGTCTCCCCAGGGGAGTCAGTCCTCGTCTCGAATGCGGGCATGCACTTGCGCTTTCCTCCAGAGCGGTAGCAGCAGTGTCACGCAGTCCGCCGCGTGGATCAAAGGATCTATGTTTTTCCCTCGAGTCTTTCCCACGAGGCTTTCCCACGAGGCTTTCCCACAGGGCTGTCCCAAGTGCACACGTGGTGGGAGTGGATCCTCGGCTTGAACGTCAAGGCAGTGCAGGGAAAACAGGTTCCTCTGGAATGGACTGACACATCTGGGGGACTCTTGGAATGGTGGCACGACCCTGGAGTTCCTCTCGCCTTTCCTGTGGAGGGCGCCTCCTCTTGAGATGCGACGGGAACGCCGGGAATTCTTTCCCTACGAAACAGGGAAAGGATCCCTCATCTCGAGCTAGGAGGCGGAAACGGGGCTCCCCTGGATGTGTGCGGGACACCACGTGCTTCCTCTCGAGTGGAGACGGGTAAGTCCGGGAACTTCTTGAGTTGCAGCAAGGGTGTGAAGGACCCTTTGGAAGTTCCAGTGGTTAGACGTGATTAGCCTCGAGAAGCCTCAGCGGAAATGGGCCTCATCTCGCCTGGAGGGCAAAACCTCCTGGATTTTCTCGAGTTGCGGCAGGTGCTCTCGACTTACGACGGGGACCTCAGGGACCCGCTCTGGTGGCCTCAGGAAAGGCCAGTCCCCAGGCCAGTTCCTCGGGGGCCTCTCGGGATTCCTCTCCTCTCCATGCCGGGGCCTAAGACCTTGTGTGGAGTCGGGGCCGGAACCTGAGGATTCCTCTCCAGTGCTGACATGGATCTTGGGGTACTTCTGGAGTCTCCCCAGGGGAGTCAGTCCTCGTCTCGAATGCGGGCATGCACTTGCGCTTCCCTCCAGAGCGGTAGCAGCAGTGTCACGCAGTCCGCCGCGTGGATCAAAGGATCTATGGTTTTCCCTCGAGTCTTTCCCACGAGGCTTTCCCACGAGGCTTTCCCACAGGGCTGTCCCACGTGCACACGTGGTGGGAGTGGATCCTCGGCTTGAACGTCAAGGCAGTGCAGGGAAAACAGGTTCCTCTGGAATGGACTGACACATCTGGGGGTCTCTTGGAATGGTGCCACGACCCTGGAGTTCCTCTCGCCTTTCCTGTGGAGAGCGCCTCCTCTTGAGATGCGACGGGAACGCCGGGAATTCTTTCCCTACGAAACAGGGAAAGGATCACTCATCTCGAGCTAGGAGGCGGAAACGGGGATCCCCTGGATGTGTGCGGGACCCCACGTGCTTCCTCTCGAGTGGAGACAGGTATGTCGCGGAACTGCTTGAGTTGCAGCAAGGGTGTGAAGGACCCTTTGGAAGTTCCAGTGGTTAGATGTGATTGGCCTCCAGAAGCCTCAGCGGAA
Source organism: Ovis canadensis (assembly GCF_042477335.2). Taxonomy (NCBI): domain Eukaryota; kingdom Metazoa; phylum Chordata; class Mammalia; order Artiodactyla; family Bovidae; genus Ovis; species Ovis canadensis. The sequence goes on from NC_091267.1 coordinate 10,532,842, forward strand.
ATGGGCCTCATCTCGCCTGGAGGGCAAAACCTCCTGGATTTTCTCGAGTGCGGCAGGTGCTCTCGACTTACGACGGGGACCTCAGGGACCTGCTCTGGTGGCCTCAGGAAAGGCCAGTCCCCATGCGAGTTCCTCGGGGGCCTCTCGGGATTCCTCTCCCGTCGATGCCGGGGCCTAAGACCTTGTGTGGAGTCGGGGCCGGAACCTGAGGATTCCTCTCCAGTGCTGACATGGATCTTGGGGTACTTCTGGAGTCTCCCCAGGGGAGTCAGTCCTCGTCTCGAATGCGGGCATGCACATGCGCTTTCCTCCAGAGTGGTAGCAGCAGTGTCACGCAGTCCTCCGCGTGGATCAAAGGATCTATGGTTTTCCCTCGAGTCTTTCCCACGAGGCTTTCCCACGAGGCTTTCCCACAGGGCTGTCCCACGTGCACACGTGGTGGGAGTCGATCCTCGGCTTGAACGTCAAGGCAGTGCAGGGAAAACAGGTTCCTCTGGAATGGACTGACACATCTGGGGGACTCTTGGAATGGTGGCACGACCCTGGAGTTCCTCTCGCCTTTCCTGTGGAGAGCGCCTCCACTTGAGATGCGACGGGAACGCCGGGAATTCTTTCCCTACGAAACAGGGAAAGGATCCCTCATCTCGAGCTAGGAGGCGGAAACGGGGCTCCCCTGGATGTGTGCGGGACCCCACGTGCTTCCTCTCGAGTGGAGACGGGTATGTCGGGGAACTTCTTGAGTTGCAGCAAGGATGTGAAGGACCCTTTGGAAGTTCCAGTGGTTAGACGTGATTAGCCTCGAGAAGCCTCAGCGGAAATGGGCCTCATCTCGCCTGGAGGGCAAAACCTCCTGGATTTTCTCGAGTTGCGGCAGGTGCTCTCGACTTACGACGGGGACCTCAGGGACCCGCTCTGGTGGCCTCAGGAAAGGCCAGTCCCCATGCGAGTTCCTCGGGGGCCTCTCGGGATTCCTCTCCCGTCGATGCCGGGGCCTAAGACCTTGTGTGGAGTCGGGGCCGGAACCTGAGGATTCCTCTCCAGTGCTGACATGGATCTTGGGGTACTTCTGGAGTCTCCCCAGGGGAGTCAGTCCTCGTCTCGAATGCGGGCATGCACTTGCGCTTTCCTCCAGAACGGTAGCAGCAGTGTCACGCAGTCCGCCGCGTGGATCAAAGGATCTATGGTTTTCCCTCGAGTCTTTCCCACGAGGCTTTCCCACGAGGCTTTCCCACAGGGCTGTCCCACGTGCACACGTGGTGGGAGTGGATCCTCGGCTTGAACGTCAAGGCAGTGCAGGGAAAACAGGTTCCTCTGAAATGGACTGACACATCTGGGGGACTCTTGGAATGGTGGCACGACCCTGGAGTTCCTCTCGCCTTTCCTGTGGAGAGCGCATCCTCTTGAGATGCGACGGGAACGCCGGGAATTCTTTCCCTACGAAACAGGGAAAGGATCCCTCATCTCGAGCTAGGAGGCGGAAACGGGGCTCCCCTGGATGTGTGCGGGACCCCACGTGCTTCCTCTCGAGTGGAGACGGGTATGTCGGGGAACTTCTTGAGTTGCAGCAAGGGTGTGAAGGACCCTTTGGAAGTTCCAGTGGTTAGACGTGATTAGCCTCGAGAAGCCTCAGCGGAAATGGGCCTCATCTCGCCTGGAGGGCAAAACCTCCTGGATTTTCTCGAGTTGCGGCAGGTACTCTCGACTTACGACGGGGACCTCAGGGACCCGCTCTGGTGGCCTCAGAAAAGGCCAATCCCCATGCGAGTTCCTCGGGGGCCTCTCGGGATACCTCTCCCGTCGATGCCGGGGCCTAAGACCTTGTGTGGAGTCGGGGCCGGAACCTGAGGATTCCTCTCCAGTGCTGACATGGATCTTAGGGTAATTCTGGAGTCTCTCCAGGGGAGTCAGTCCTCGTCTCGAATGCGGGCATGCACTTGCGCTTTCCTCCAGAGCGGTAGCAGCAGTGTCACGCAGTCCGCCGCGTGGATCAAAGGATCTATGGTTTTCCCTCGAGTCTTTCCCACGAGGCTTTCCCACGAGGCTTTCCCACAGGGCTGTCCCACGTGCACACGTGGTGGGAGTCGATCCTCGGCTTGAACGTCAAGGCAGTGCAGGGAAAACAGGTTCCTCTGGAATGGACTGACACATCTGGGGGACTCTTGGAATGGTGGCACGACCCTGGAGTTCCTCTCGCCTTTCCTGTGGAGAGCGCCTCCTCTTGAGATGCGACGGGAACGCCGGGAATTCTTTCCCTACGAAACAGGGAAAGGATCCCTCATCTCGAGCTAGGAGGCGGAAACGGGGCTCCCCTGGATGTGTGCGGGACCCCACGTGCTTCCTCTCGAGTGGAGACGGGTATGTCGGGGAACTTCTTGAGTTGCAGCAAGGGTGTGAAGGACCCTTTGGAAGTTCCAGTGGTTAGACGTGATTAGCCTCGAGAAGCCTCAGCGGAAATGGGCCTCATCTCGCCTGGAGGGCAAAACCTCCTGGATTTTCTCGAGTTGTGGCAGGTGCTCTCGACTTACGACGGGGACCTCAGGGACCCGCTCTGGTGGCCTCAGGAAAGGCCAGTCCCCATGAGAGTTCCTCGGGGGCCTCTCGGGATTCCTCTCCCGTCGATGACGGGGCCTAAGACCTTGTGTGGAGTCGGGGCCGGAACCTGAGGATTCCTCTCCAGTGCTGACATGGATCTTGGGGTACTTCTGGAGTCTCCCCAGGGGAGTCAGTCCTCGTCTCGAATGCGGGCATGCACTTGCGCTTTCCTCCAGAGCGGTAGCAGCAGTGTCTCGCTGTCCGCCGCGTGGATCAAAGGATCTATGGTTTTCCCTCGTGTCTTTCCCACGAGGCTTTCCCTCGAGGCTTTCCCACAGGGCTGTCCCACGTGCACACGTGGTGGGAGTCGATCCTCGGCTTGAACGTCAAGGCAGTGCAGGGAAAACAGTTTCCTCTGGAATGAACTGACACATCTGGGGGACTCTTGGAATGGTGGCACGACTCTGGAGTTCCTCTCGCCTTTCCTGTGGAGAGCGCCTCCTCTTGAGATGCGACGGGAACGCCGGGAATTCTTTCCCTACGAAACAGGGAAAGGATCCCTCATCTCGAGCTAGGAGGCGGAAACGGGGCTCCCCTGGATGTGTGCGGGACCCCACGTGCTTCCTCTCGAGTGGAGACGTGTATGTCGGGGAACTTCTTGAGTTGCAGCAAGGGTGTGAAGGACCCTTTGGAAGTTCCAGTGGTTAGACGTGATTAGCCTCGAGAAGCCTCAGCGGAAATGGGCCTCATCTCGCCTGGAGGGCAAAACCTCCTGGATTTTCTGGAGTTGCGGCAGGTGCTCTCGACTTACGACGGGGACCTCAGGGACCCGCTCTGGTGGCCTCAGGAAAGGCCAGTCCCCATGCGAGTTCCTCGGGGGCCTCTCGGGATTCCTCTCCCGTCGATGCCGGGGCCTAAGACCTTGTGTGGAGTCGGGGCCGGAACCTGAGGATTCCTCTCCAGTGCTGACATGGATCTTGGGGTACTTCTGGAGTCTCCCGAGGGGAGTCAGTCCTCGTCTCGAATGCGGGCATGAACTTGCGCTTTCCTCCAGAGCGGTAGCAGCAGTGTCACGCAGTCCGCCGCGTGGATCAAAGGATCTATGGTTTTCCCTCGAGTCTTTCCCACGAGGCTTTCCCACGAGGCTTTCCCACAGGGCTGTCGCACGGGCACACGTGGTGGGAGTCGATCCTCGGCTTGAACGTCAAGGCAGTGCAGGGAAAACAGGTTCCTCTGGAATGGACTGACACATCTGGGGGACTCTTGGAATGGTGGCACGACCCTGGAGTTCCTCTCGCCTTTCCTGTGGAGAGCGCCTCCTCTTGAGATGCGAAGGGAACGCCGGGAATTCTTTCCCTACGAAACAGGGAAAGGATCCCTCATCTCGAGCTAGGAGGTGGAAACGGGGCTCCCCTGGATGTGTGCGGGACCCCACGTGCTTCCTCTCGAGTGGAGACGGGTTTGTCGGGGAACTTCTTGAGATGCAGCAAGATTGTGAAGGACCCTTTGGAAGTTCCAGTGGTTAGACGTGATTAGCCTCGAGAAGCCTCAGCGGAAATGGGCCTCATCTCGCCTGGAGGGCAAAACCTCCTGGATTTTCTCGAGTTGCGGCAGGTGCTCTCGACTTACGACGGGGACCTCAGGGACCCGCTCTGGTGGCCTCAGGAAAGACCAGTCCCCATGCGAGTTCCTCGGGGGCCTCTCGGGATTCCTCTCCCGTCGATGCCGGGGCCTAAGACCTTGTGTGGAGTCGGGGCCGGAACCTGAGGATTCCTCTCCAGTGCTGACATGGATCTTGGGGTACTTCTGGAGTCTCCCCAGGGGAGTCAGTCCGCGTCTCGAATGCGGGCATGCACTTGCGCTTTCCTCCAGAGCGGTAGCAGCAGTGTCACGCAGTCCGCCGCGTGGATCAAAGGATCTATGGTTTTCCCTCGAGTCTTTCCCACGAGGCTTTCCCACGAGGCTTTCCCACAGGGCTGTCCCACGTGCACACGTGGTGGGAGTCGATCCTCGGCTTGAACGTCAAGGCAGTGCAGGGAAAACAGGTTCCTCTGGAATGGACTGACACATCTGGGGGACTCTTGGAATGGTGGCACGACCCTGGAGTTCCTCTCGCCTTTCCTGTGGAGAGCGCCTCCTCTTGAGATGCGACGGGAACGCCGGGAATTCTTTCCCTAGGAAACAGGGAAAGGATCCCTCATCTCGAGCTAGGAGGCGGAAACGGGGCCCCTGGATGTGTGCGGGACCCCACGTGCTTCCTCTCGAGTGGAGACGGGTATGTCGGGGAACTTCTTGAGTTGCAGCAAGGGTGTGAAGGACCCTTTGGAAGTTCCAGTGGTTAGACGTGATTAGCCTCGAGAAGCCTCAGCGGAAATGGGCCTCATCTCGCCTGGAGGGCAAAACCTCCTGGATTTTCTCGAGTTGCGGCAGGTGCTCTCGACTTACGACGGGGACCTCAGGGACCCGCTCTGGTGGCCTCAGGAAAGGCCAGTCCCCATGCGAGTTCCTCGGGGGCCTCTCGGGATTCCTCTCCCGTCGATGCCGGGGCCTAAGACCTTGTGTGGAGTCGGGGCCGGAACCTGAGGATTCCTCTCCAGTGCTGACATGGATCTTGGGGAACTTCTGGAGTCTCCCCAGGGGAGTCAGTACTCGTCTCGAATGCGGGCATGCACTTGCGCTTTCCTCCCGAGCGGTAGCAGCAGTGTCACGCAGTCCGCCGCGTGGATCAAAGGATCTATGGTTTTCCCTCGAGTCTTTCCCACGAGGCTTTCCCACAGGGCTGTCCCACGTGCACACGTGGTGGGAGTCGATCCTCGGCTTGAACGTCAAGGCAGTGCAGGGAAAACAGGTTCCTCTGGAATGGACTGACACATCTGGGGGACTCTTGGAATGGTGGCACGACCCTGGAGTTCCTCTCGCCTTTCCTGTGGAGAGCGCTTCCTCTTGAGATGCAACGGGAACGCCGGGAATTCTTTCCCTACGAAACAGGGAAAGGATCCCTCATCTCGAGCTAGGAGGCGGAAACGGGGCTCCCCTGGATGTGTGCGGGACCCCACGTGCTTCCTCTCGAGTGGAGACGGGTATGTCGGGGAACTTCTTGAGATGCAGCAAGGGTGTGAAGGACCCTTTGGAAGTTCCATTGGTTAGACGTGATTAGACTCGAGAAGCCTCAGCGGAAATGGGCCTCATCTCGCCTGGAGGGCAAAACCTCCTGGATTTTCTCGAGTTGCGGCAGGTGCTCTCGACTTACGACGGGGACCTCAGGGACCCGGTCTGGTGGCCTCAGGAAAGGCCAGTCCCCATGCGAGTTCCTCGGGGGCCTCTCGGGATTCCTCTCCCGTCGATGCCGGGGCCTAAGACCTTGTGTGGAGTCGGGGCCGGAACCTGAGGATTCCTCTCCAGTGCTGACATGGATCTTGGGGTACTTCTGGAGTCTCCCCAGGGGAGTCAGTCCTCGTCTCGAATGCGGGCATGCACTTGCGCTTTCCTCCAGAGCGGTAGCAGCAGTGTCACGCAGTCCGCCGCGTGGATCAAAGGATCTATGGTTTTCCCTCGAGTCTTTCCCACGAGGCTTTCCCACGAGGCTTTCCCACAGGGCTGTCCCACGTGCACACGTGGTGGGAGTCGATCCTCGGCTTGAACGTCAAGGCAGTGCAGGGAAAACAGGTTCCTCTGGAATGGACTGACACATCTGGGGGACTCTTGGAATGGTGGCACGACCCTGGAGTTCCTCTCGCCTTTCCTGTGGAGAGCGCCTCCTCTTGAGATGCGACGGGAACGCCGGGAATTCTTTCCCTACGAAACAGGGAAAGGATCCCTCATCTCGAGCTAGGAGGCGGAAACGGGGCTCCCCTGGATGTGTGCGGGAGCCCACGTGCTTCCTCTCGAGTGGAGACGGGTATGTCGGGGAACTTCTTGAGTTGCAGCAAGGGTGTGAAGGACCCTTTGGAAGTTCCAGTGGTTAGACGTGATTAGCCTCGAGAAGCCTCAGCGGAAATGGGCCTCATCTCGCCTGGAGGGCAAAACCTCCTGGATTTTCTCGAGTTGCGGCAGGTGCTCTCGACTTACGACGGGGACCTCAGGGACCCGCTCTGGTGGCCTCAGGAAAGGCCAGTCCCCATGCGAGTTCCTCGGGGGCCTCTCGGGATTCCTCTCCCGTCGATGCCGGGGCCTAAGACCTTGTGTGGAGTAGGGGCCGGAACCTGAGGATTCCTCTCCAGTGCTGACATGGATCTTCGGGTAATTCTGGAGTCTCCCCAGGGGAGTCAGTCCTCGTCTCGAATGCGGGCATGCACTTGCGCTTTCCTCCAGAGCGGTAGCAGCAGTGTCACGCAGTCCGCCGCGTGGATCAAAGGATCTATGGTTTTCCCTCGAGTCTAACCCACGAGGCTTTCCCACAGGGCTGTCCCACGTGCACACGTGGTGGGAGTCGATCCTCGGCTTGAACGTCAAGGCAGTGCAGGGAAAACAGGTTCCTCTGGAATGGACTGACACATCTGGGGGACTCTTGGAATGGTGGCACGACCCTGGAGTTCCTCTCGCCTTTCCTGTGGAGAGCGCTTCCTCTTGAGATGCGACGGGAACGCCGGGAATTCTTTCCCTACGAAACAGGGAAAGGATCCCTCATCTCGAGCTAGGAGGCGGAAACGGGGCTCCCCTGGATGTGTGCGGGACCCCACGTGCTTCCTCTCGAGTGGAGACGGGTATGTCGGGGAACTTCTTGAGATGCAGCAAGGGTGTGAAGGACCCTTTGGAAGTTCCATTGGTTAGACGTGATTAGCCTCGAGAAGCCTCAGCGGAAATGGGCCTCATCTCGCCTGGAGGGCAAAACCTCCTGGATTTTCTCGAGTTGCGGCAGGTGCTCTCGACTTACGACGGGGACCTCAGGGACCCGCTCTGGTGGCCTCAGGAAAGGCCAGTCCCCATGCGAGTTCCTCGGGGGCCTCTCGGGATTCCTCTCCCGTCGATGCCGGGGCCTAAGACCTTGTGTGGAGTCGGGGCCGGAACCTGAGGATTCCTCTCCAGTGCTGACATGGATCTTGGGGTACTTCTGGAGTCTCCCCAGGGGCGTCAGTCCTCGTCTCGAATGCGGGCATGCACTTGCGCTTTCCTCCAGAGCGGTAGCAGCAGTGTCACGCAGTCCGCCGCGTGGATCAAAGGATCTATGGTTTTCCCTCGAGTCTTTCCCACGAGGCTTTCCCACGAGGCTTTCCCACAGGGCTGTCCCACGTGAACACGTGGTGGGAGTCGATCCTCGGCTTGAACTTCAACGCAGTGCAGGGAAAACAGGTTCCTCTGGAATGGACTGACATATCTGGGGGTCTCTTGGAATGGTATCTCGACCCTGGAGTTCCTATCGCCTTTCCTGTGGAGAGCGCCTCCTCTTGAGATGCGACGGGAACGCCGGGAATTCTTTCCCTACGAAACAGGGAAAGGATCCCTCATCTCGAGCTAGGAGGCGGAAACGGGGCTCCCCTGGATGTGTGTGGGACACCACGTGCTTCCTCTCGAGTGGAGACGGTTATGTCGGGGAACTTCTTGAGTTGCAGCAAGGGTGTGAAGGACCCTTTGGAAGTTCCAGTGGTTACATGTGATTGGCCTCGAGAAGCCTCAGCGGAAATGGTCCTCATCTCGCCTGCAGGGCAAAACCTCCTGGATTTTCTCGAGTTGCGGCAGGTGCTCTCGACTTACGACGGGGACCTCAGGGACCCGCTCTGGTGGCCTCAGGAAAGGCCAGTCCCCATGCGAGTTCCTCGGGGGCCTCTCGGGATTCCTCTCCCGTCGATGCCGGGGCCTAAGACCTTGTGTGGAGTCGGGGCCGGAACCTGAGGATTCCTCTCCAGTGCTGACATGGATCTTGGGGTACTTCTGGAGTCTCCCCAGGGGAGTCAGTCCTCGTCTCGAATGCGGTCATGCACTTGCGCTTTCCTCCAGAGCGGTAGCAGCAGTGTCACGCAGTCCGCCGCGTGGATCAAAGGATATATGGTTTTCCCTCGAGTCTTTCCCACGAGGCTTTCCCACGAGGCTTTCCCACAGGGCTGTCCCACGTGCACACGTGGTGGGAGTCGTTCCTCGGCTTGAACGTCAAGGCAGTGCAGGGAAAACAGGTTCCTCTGGAATGGACTGGCACATCTGGGGGACTCTTGGAATGGTGGCACGACCCTGGAGTTCCTCTCGCCTTTCCTGTGGAGAGTTCCTCCTCTTGAGATGCGACGGGAACGCCGGGAATTCTTTCCCTACGAAACAGGGAAAGGATCCCTCATCTCGAGCTATGAGGCGGAAACAGGGCTCCCCTGGATGTGTGCGGGACCCACGTGCTTCCTCTCGAGTGGAGACGGGTATGTCGGGGAACATCTTGAGTTGCAGCAAGGGTGTGAAGGACCCTTTGGAAGTTCCAGTGGTTAGACGTGATTGGCCTCGAGAAGCCTCAGCGGAAATGGGCCTCATCTCGCCTGGAGGGCAAAACCTCCTGGATATTCTCGAGTTGCGGCAGGTGCTCTCGACTTGCGACGGGGACCTCAGGGACCCGCTCTGGTGGCCTCAGGAAAGGCCAGTCCCCTTGCGAATTCCTCGGGGGCCTCTCGGGATTCCTCTCCCGTCGATGCCGGGGCCTAAGACCTTGTGTGGAGTCGGGGCCGGAACCTGAGGATTCCTCTCCAGTGCTGACATGGATCTTGGGGTACTTCTGGAGTCTCCCCAGGGGAGTCAGTCCTCGTCTCGAATGCGGGCATGCACTTGCGCTTTCCTCCAGAGCGGTAGCAGCAGTGTCACGCAGTCCGCCGCGTGGATCAAAGGATCTATGGTTTTCCCTCGAGTCTTTCCCACGAGGCTTTCCCACGAGGCTTTCCCTCAGGGCTGTCCCACGTGCACACGTGGTGGGAATCGATCCTCGGCTTGAACTTCAACGCAGTGCAGGGAAAACAGGTTCCTCTGGAATGGACTGACACATCTGGGGGACTCTTGGAATGGTGGAACGACCCTGGAGTTCCTCTCGCCTTTCCTGTGGAGAGCGCCTCCTCTTGAGATGCGACGGGAACGCCGGGAATTCTTTCCCTACGAAACAGGGAAAGGATCCCTCATCTCGAGCTAGGAGGCGGAAACGGGGCTCCCCTGGATGTGTGCGTGACCCCACGTGCTTCCTCTCGAGTGCAGACGGGTATGTCGGGGAACTTCTTGAGTTGCAGCAATGGTGTGAAGGACCCTTTGGAAGTTCCAGTGGTTAGATGTGATTGGCCTCGAGAAGCCTCAGCGGAAATGGGCCTCATCTCGCCTGGAGGGCAAAACCTCCTGGATTTTCTCGAGTTGCGGCAGGTGCTCTCGACTTAAGACGGGGACCTCAGGGAAACGCTCTGGTGGCCTCAGGAAAGGCCAGTCCCCATGCGAGTTCCTCGGGCGCGTCACGGGATTCCTCTCCCGTCGATGCCGGGGCCAAGACCTTTTGTTGAGTCGGGGCCGGAACCTGAGGATTCCTCTGCAGTGCTGACATGGATCTTGGGGTACTTCTGGAGTCTCCCCAGGGGAGTCAGTCCTCGTCTCGAATGCGGGCATGCACTTGCGCTTCCCTCCAGAGCGGTAGCAGCAGTGTCACGCAGTCCGCCCCGTGGATCAAAGGATGTTTGGTTTTCCCTCGAGTCTTTCCCACGAGGCTTTCCCACGAGGCTTTCCCACAGGGCTGTCCCACGTGCACACGTGGTGGGAGTCGATCCTCGGCTTGAACGTCAAGGCAGTGCAGAGAAAACAGGTTCCTCTGGAATGGACTGACACATCTGGGGGACTCTTGGAATGGTGGCACGACCCTGGAGTTCCTCTCGCCTTTCCTGTGGAGAGCGCCTCCTCTTGAGATGCGACGGGAACGCCGGGAATTCTTTCCCTACGAAACAGGGAAAGGATCCCTCATCTCGAGCTAGGAGGCGGAAAGGGGGCTCCCCTGGATGTGTGCGTGACCCACGTGCTTCCTCTCGAGTGGAGACGGGTATGTCGGGGAACTTCTTGAGTTGCAGCAAGGGTGTGAAGGACCCTTTGGAAGTTACATTGGTTAGACGTGATTAGCCTCGAGAAGCCTCAGCGGAAATGGGCCTCATCTCGCCTGGAGGGCAAAACCTCCTGGATTCTCTCGAGTTGCGGCAGGTGCTCTCGACTTACGACGGGGACCTCAGGGACCCGCTCTGGTGGCCTCAGGAAAGGCCAGTCCCCATGCGAATTCCTCGGGGGCCTCTCGGGATTCCTCACCCGTCGATGCCGGGGCCTAAGACCTTGTGTGTAGTCGGGGCCGGAACCTGAGGATTCCTCTCCAGTGCTGACATGGATCTTGGGGTACTTCTGGAGTCTCCCCAGGGGAGTCAGTCCTCGTCTCGAATGCGGGCATGCACTTGCGCTTTCCTCCAGAGCGGTAGCAGCAGTGTCACGCAGTCCGCCGCGTGGATCAAAGGATCTATGGTTTTCCCTCGAGTCTTTCCCACGAGGCTTTCCCACGAGGCTTTCCCACAGGGCTGTCCCACGTGCACACGTGGTGGGAGTCGATCCTCGGCTTGAACGTCAAGGCAGTGCAGGGAAAACAGGTTCCTCTGGAATGGACTGACACATCTGGGGGACTCTTGGAATGGTGGCTCGACCCTGGAGTTCCTCTCGCCTTTCCTGTGGAGAGCGCCTCCTCTTGAGATGCGACGGGAACGCCGGGAATTCTTTCCCTACGAAACAGGGAAAGGATCCCTCATCTCGAGCTAGGAGGCGGAAACGGGGCTCCCCTGAATGTGTGCGGGACCCACGTGCTTCCTCTCGAGTGGAGACGGGTATGTCGGGGAACTTCTTGAGTTGCAGCAAGGGTGTGAAGGACCCTTTGGAAATTCCAGTGGTTAGACGTGATTGGCCTCGAGAAGCCTCAGCGGAAATGGGCCTCATCTCGCCTGGAGGGCAAAACCTCCTGGATATTCTCGAGTTGCGGCAGGTGCTCTCGACTTACGACGGGGACCTCAGGGACCCGCTCTGGTGGCCTCAGGAAAGGCCAGTCCCCATGCGAATTCCTCGGGGGCCTCTCGGGATTCCTCTCCCGTCGATGCCGGGGCCTAAGACCTTGTGTGGAGTCGGGGCCGGAACCTGAGGATTCCTCTCCAGTGCTGACATGGATCTTGGGGTACTTCTGGAGTCTCCCCAGGGGAGTCAGTCCTCGTCTCGAATGCGGGCATGCACTTGCACTTTCCTCCAGAGTGGTAGGAGCAGTGTCACGCAGTCCGCCGCGTGGATCAAAGGATCTATGGTTTTCCCTCGAGTCTTTCCCTCGAGGCTTTCCCACGAGGCTTTCCCACAGGGCTGTCCCACGTGCACACGTTTTGGGAGTCGATCCTCGGCTTGAACGTCAAGGCAGTGCAGGGAAAACAGGTTCCTCTGGAATGGACTGACATATCTGGGGGTCTCTTGGAATGGTATCTCGACCCTGGAGTTCCTATCGCCTTTCCTGTGGAGAGCGCCTCCTCTTGAGATGCGACGGGAACGCCGGGAATTCTTTCCCTACGAAACAGGGAAAGGATCCCTCATCTCGAGCTAGGAGGCGGAAACGGGGCTCCCCTGGATGTGTGTGGGACACCACGTGCTTCCTCTCGAGTGGAGACGGTTATGTCGGGGAACTTCTTGAGTTGCAGCAAGGGTGTGAAGGACCCTTTGGAAGTTCCAGTGGTTACATGTGATTGGCCTCGAGAAGCCTCAGCGGAAATGGTCCTCATCTCGCCTGCAGGGCAAAACCTCCTGGATTTTCTCGAGTTGCGGCAGGTGCTCTCGACTTACGACGGGGACCTCAGGGACCCGCTCTGGTGGCCTCAGGAAAGGCCAGTCCCCATGCGAGTTCCTCGGGGGCCTCTCGGGATTCCTCTCCCGTCGATGCCGGGGCCTAAGACCTTGTGTGGAGTCGGGGCCGGAACCTGAGGATTCCTCTCCAGTGCTGACATGGATCTTGGGGTACTTCTGGAGTCTCCCCAGGGGAGTCAGTCCTCGTCTCGAATGCGGGCATGCATTGCGCTTTCCTCCAGAGCGGTAGCAGCAGTGTCACGCAGTCCGCCGCGTGGATCAAAGGATCTATGGTTTTCCCTCGAGTCTTTCCCACGAGGCTTTCCCACGAGGCTTTCCCACAGGGCTGTCCCACGTGCACACGTGGTGGGAGTCGATCCTCGGCTTGAACGTCAAGGCAGTGCAGGGAAAACAGGTTCCTCTGGAATGGACTGACACATCTGGTGGACTCTTGGAATGGTGTCTCGACCCTGGAGTTCCTATCGCCTTTCCTGAGGAGAGCGCCTCCTCTTGAGATGCGACGGGAACGCCGGGAATTCTTTCCCTACGAAACAGGGAAAGGATCCCTCATCTCGAGGTAGGAGGCGGAAACGGGGCTCCCCTGGATGTGTGCGGGACCCCACGTGCTTCCTCTCGAGTGGAGACGGGTATGTCGGGGAACTTCTTGAGTTGCAGCAAGGGTGTGAAGGACCCTTTGGAAGTTCCAGTGGTTAGATGTGATTGGCCTCGAGAAGCCTCAGCGGAAATGGGCCTCATCTGGACTGGAGGGCAAAACCTCCTGGATTTTCTCGAGTTGCGGCAGGTGCTCTCGACTTACGACGGGGACCTCAGGGACCCGCTCTGGTGGCCTCAGGAAAGGCCAGTCCCCATGCGAGTTCCTCGGGGGCGTCTCGGGATTCCTCTCCCGTCGATGCCGGGGCCTAAGACCTTGTGTGGAGTCGTGGCCGGAACCTGAGGATTCCTCTCCAGTGCTGACATGGATCTTGGGGAACTTCTGGAGTCTCCCCAGGGGAGTCAGTCCTCGTCTCGAATGCGGGCATGCACTTGCGCTTTCCTCCAGAGCGGTAGCAGCAGTGTCACGCAGTCCGCCGCGTGGATCAAAGGATCTATGGTTTTCCCTCGAGTCTTTCCCACGAGGCTTTCCCACGAGGCTTTCCCACAGGGCTGTCCCACGTGCACACGTGTTGGGAGTCGATCCTCGGCTTGAACGTCAAGGCAGTGCAGGGAAAACAGGTTCCTCTGCAATGGACTGACACATCTGGGGGACTCTTGGAATGGTGGCAGGACCCTGGAGTTCCTCTCGCTTTTCCTGTGGAGAGCGCCTCCTCTTGAGATGCGACGGGAACGCCGGGAATTCTTTCCCTACGAAACAGGGAAAGGATCCCTCATCTCGAAATAGGAGGCAGAAACGGGGCTCCCCTGGATGTGTGCGGGACCCCACGTGCTTCCTCTCGAGTAGAGACGGGTATGTCGGGGAACTTCTTGAGTTGCAGCAAGGGTGTGAAGGACCCTTTTGAAGTTCCAGTGGTTAGACGTGATTAGCCTCGAGAAGCCTCAGCGGAAATGGGCCTCATCTCGCCTGGAGGGCAAAACCTCCTGGATTTTCTCGAGTTGCGGCAGGTGCTCTCGACTTACGACGGGGACCTCAGGGACCCGCTCTGGTGACCTCAGGAAAGGCCAGTCCCCATGCGAGTTCCTCGGGGGCCTCTCGGGATTACTTTCCCGTCGATGCCGGGGCCTAAGACCTTGTGTGGAGTCGGGGCCGGGACCTGAGGATTCCTCTCCAGTGCTGACATGGATCTTGGGGTACTTCTGGAGTCTCCCCAGGGGAGTCAGTCCTCGTCTCGAATGCGGGCATGCACTTGTGCTTTCCTCCAGAGCGGTAGCAGCAGTGTCTCGCAGTCCGCCGCGTGGATCAAAGGATCTATGGTTTTCCCTCGAGTCTTTCCCACGAGGCTTTCCCACGAGGCTTTCCACAGGGCTGTCCCACGTGCACACGTGGTGGGAGTCGATCCTCGGCTTGAACGTCAAGGCAGTGCAGGGAAAACAGGTTCCTCTGGAATGGACTGACACATCTGGGGGACTCTTGGAATGGTGGCACGACCCTTCAGTTCCTCTCGCCTTTCCTGTGGAGTGCGCCTCATCTTGAGATGCGACGGGAACGCCGGGAATTCTTTCCCTACGAAACAGGGAAAGGATCCCTCATCTCGAGCTAGGAGGCGGAAACGGGGCTCCCCTGGATGTGTGCGGGACCCCACGTGCTTCCTCTCGAGTGGAGACGGGTATGTCGGGGAACTTCTTGAGTTGCAGCAAGGGTGTGAAGGACCCTTTGGAAGTTCCAGTGGTTAGACGTGATTAGCCTAGAGAAGCCTCAGCGGAAATGGGCCTCATCTCGCCTGGAGGGCAAAACCTCCTGGATTTTCTCGAGTTGCGGCAGGTGCTCTCGACTTACGACGGGGACCTCAGGGACCCACTCTGGTGGCCTCAGGAAAGGCCAGTCCCCAGGCGAGTTCCTCGGGGGCCTCTCGGGATTCCTCTCCCGTCCATGCCGGGGCCTAAGACCTTGTGTGGAGTCGGGGCCGGAACCTGAGGATTCCTCTCCAGTGCTGGCAGGGATCTTGGGGTACTTCTGGAGTCTCCCCAGGGGAGTCAGTCCTCGTCTCGAATGCGGGCATGCACTTGCGCTTTCCTCCAGAGCGGTAGCAGCAGTGTCACGCAGTCCGCTGCGTGGATCAAAGGATCTATGGTTTTCCCTCGAGTCTTTCCCACGAGGCTTTCCCACGAGGCTTTCCCACAGGGCTGTAGCACGTGCACACGTGGTGGGAGTCTATCCTCGGCTTGAACGTCAAGGCAGTGCAGGGAAAACAGGTTATTCTGGAATGGACTGACACATCTGGGGGTCTCTTGGAATGGTGCCACGACCCTGGAGTTCCTCTCGCCTTTCCTGTGGAGAGCGCCTCCTCTTGAGATGCGACGGGAACGCCGCGAATTCTTTCCCTACGAAACAGGGAAAGGATCACTCATCTCGAGCTAGGAGGCGGAAACGGGGCTCCCCTGGATGTGTGCGGGACCCCACGTGCTTCCTCTCGAGTGGAGACGGGTATGTCGGGGAACTTCTTGAGTTGCAGCAAGGGTGTGAAGGACCCTTTGGAAGTTCCAGTGGTTAGACGTGATTAGCCTCGAGAAGCCTCAGCGGAAATGGGCCTCATCTCGCCTGGAGGGCAAAACCTCCTGGATTTTCTCGAGTTGCGGCAGGTGCTCTCGACTTACGACGGGGACCTCAGGGACCCGCTCTGGTGGCCTCAGGAAAGGCCAGTCCCCATGCGAGTTCCTCGGGGGCCTCTCGGGATTCCTCTCCCGTCGATGCCGGGGCCTAAGACCTTGTGTGGAGTCGGGGCCGGAACCTGAGGATTCCTCTCCAGTGCTGACATGGATCTTGGGGTACTTCTGGAGTCTCCCCAGGGGAGTCAGTCCTCGTCTCGAATGCGGGCATGCACTTGTGCTTTCCTCCAGAGCGGTAGCAGCAGTGTCTCGCAGTCCGCCGCGTGGATCAAAGGATCTATGGTTTTCCCTCGAGTCTTTCCCACGAGGCTTTCCCACGAGGCTTTCCACAGGGCTGTCCCACGTGCACACGTGGTGGGAGTCGATCCTCGGCTTGAACGTCAAGGCAGTGCAGGGAAAACAGGTTCCTCTGGAATGGACTGACACATCTGGGGGACTCTTGGAATGGTGGCACGACCCTTCAGTTCCTCTCGCCTTTCCTGTGGAGTGCGCCTCATCTTGAGATGCGACGGGAACGCCGGGAATTCTTTCCCTACGAAACAGGGAAAGGATCCCTCATCTCGAGCTAGGAGGCGGAAACGGGGCTCCCCTGGATGTGTGCGGGACCCCACGTGCTTCCTCTCGAGTGGAGACGGGTATGTCGGGGAACTTCTTGAGTTGCAGCAAGGGTGTGAAGGACCCTTTGGAAGTTCCAGTGGTTAGACGTGATTAGCCTAGAGAAGCCTCAGCGGAAATGGGCCTCATCTCGCCTGGAGGGCAAAACCTCCTGGATTTTCTCGAGTTGCGGCAGGTGCTCTCGACTTACGACGGGGACCTCAGGGACCCACTCTGGTGGCCTCAGGAAAGGCCAGTCCCCAGGCGAGTTCCTCGGGGGCCTCTCGGGATTCCTCTCCCGTCCATGCCGGGGCCTAAGACCTTGTGTGGAGTCGGGGCCGGAACCTGAGGATTCCTCTCCAGTGCTGGCAGGGATCTTGGGGTACTTCTGGAGTCTCCCCAGGGGAGTCAGTCCTCGTCTCGAATGCGGGCATGCACTTGCGCTTTCCTCCAGAGCGGTAGCAGCAGTGTCACGCAGTCCGCTGCGTGGATCAAAGGATCTATGGTTTTCCCTCGAGTCTTTCCCACGAGGCTTTCCCACGAGGCTTTCCCACAGGGCTGTAGCACGTGCACACGTGGTGGGAGTCTATCCTCGGCTTGAACGTCAAGGCAGTGCAGGGAAAACAGGTTATTCTGGAATGGACTGACACATCTGGGGGTCTCTTGGAATGGTGCCACGACCCTGGAGTTCCTCTCGCCTTTCCTGTGGAGAGCGCCTCCTCTTGAGATGCGACGGGAACGCCGGGAATTCTTTCCCTACGAAACAGGGAAAGGATCCCTCATCTCGAGCTAGGAGGCGGAAACGGGGCTCCCCTGGATGTGTGCGGGACCCCACGTGCTTCCTCTCGAGTGGAGACGGGTATGTCGGGGAACTTCTTGAGTTGCAGCAAGGGTGTGAAGGACCCTTTGGAAGTTCCAGTGGTTAGACGTGATTAGCCTCGAGAAGCCTCAGCGGAAATGGGCCTCATCTCGCCTGGAGGGCAAAACCTCCTGGATTTTCTCGAGTTGCGGCAGGTGCTCTCGACTTACGACGGGGACCTCAGGGACCCGCTCTGGTGGCCTCAGGAAAGGCCAGTCCCCATGCGAGTTCCTCGGGGGCCTCTCGGGATTCCTCTCCCGTCGATGCCGGGGCCTAAGACCTTGTGTGGAGTCGGGGCCGGAACCTGAGGATTCCTCTCCAGTGCTGACATGGATCTTGGGGTACTTCTGGAGTCTCCCCAGGGGAGTCAGTCCTCGTCTCGAATGCGGGCATGCACTTGCGCTTTCCTCCAGAGCGGTAGCAGCAGTGTCACGCAGTCCGCCGCGTGGATCAAAGGATCTATGGTTTTCCCTCGAGTCTTTCCCACGAGGCTTTCCCACGAGGCTTTCCCACAGGGCTGTCCCACGTGCACACGTGGTGGGAGTCGATCCTCGGCTTGAACGTCAAGGCAGTGCAGGGAAAACAGGTTCCTCTGGAATGGACTGACACATCTGGGGGACTCTTGGAATGGTGGCACGACCCTGGAGTTCCTCTCGCCTTTCCTGTGGAGAGCGCCTCCTCTTGAGATGCGACGGGAACGCCGGGAATTCTTTCCCTACGAAACAGGGAAAGGATCCCTCATCTCGAGCTAGGAGGCGGAAACGGGGCTCCCCTGGATGTGTGCGGGACCCCACGTGCTTCCTCTCGAGTGGAGACGGGTATGTCGGGGAACGTCTTGAGTTGCAGTAAGGGTGTGAAGGACCCTTTGGAAGTTCCAGTGGTTAGACGTGATTAGCCTCGAGAAGCCTCAGCGGAATTGGGCCTCATCTCGCCTGGAGGGCAAAACCTCCTGGATTTTCTCGAGTTGCGGCAGGTGCTCTCGACTTACGACGGGGACCTCAGGGACCCGCTCTGGTGGCCTCAGGAAAGGCCAGTCCCCATGCGAGTTCCTCGGGGGCCTCTCGGCATTCCTCTCCCGTCGATGCCGGGGCCTAAGACCTTGTGTGGAGTCGGGGCCGGAACCTGAGGATTCCTCTCCAGTGCTGACATGGATCTTGGGGTACTTCTGGAGTCTCCCCAGGGGTGTCTGTCCTCGTCTCGAATGCGGGCATGCACCTGCGCTTTCCTCCAGAGCGGTAGCCGCAGTGTCACGCAGTCCGCCGCGTGGATCAAAGGATCTATGGTTTTCCCTCGAGTCTTTCCCACGAGGCTTTCCCACGAGGCTTTCCCACGAGGCTTTCCCACAGGGCTGTCCCACGTGCACACGTGGTGGGAGTCGATCCTCGGCTTGAACGTCAAGGCAGTGCAGGGAAAACAGGTTCCTCTGAAATGGACTGACACATCTGGGGGACTCTTGGAATGGTGGCACGACCCTGGAGTTCCTCTCGCCTTTCCTGTGGAGGGCGCCTCCTCTTGAGATGCGACGGGAACGCCGGGAATTCTTTCCCTACGAAACAGGGAAAGGATCCCTCATCTCGAGCTAGGAGGCGGAAACGGGGCTCCCCTGGAAGTGTGCGGGACCCCACGTGCTTCCTCTCGAGTGGAGACGGGTATGTCGGGGAACTTCTTGAGTTGCAGCAAGGGTGTGAAGGACCCTTTGGAAGTTCCAGTGGTTAGACGTGATTAGCCTCGAGAAGCCTCAGCGGAAATGGGCCTCATCTCGCCTGGAGGGCAAAACCTCCTGGATTTTCTCGAGTTGCAGGAGGTGCTCTCGAATTACGACGGGGACCTCAGGGACCCGCTCTGGTGGCCTCAGAAAAGGCCAGTCCCCATGCGAGTTCCTCGGGGGCCTCTCGGGATTCCTCTCCCGTCGATGCCGGGGCCTAAGACCTTGTGTGGAGTCGGGGCCGGAACCTGAGGATTCCTCTCCAGTGCTGACATGGATCTTGGGGTACTCCTGGAGTCTCCCCAGGGGAGTCAGTCCTCGTCTCGAATGCGGGCATGCACTTGCGCTTTCCTCCAGAGCGGTAGCAGCAGTGTCACGCAGTCCGCCGCGTGGATCAAAGGATCTTTGGTTTTCCCTCGAGTCTCCCACGAGGCTTTCACACGAGGCTTTAACACAGGGCTGTCCCACGTGCACACGTGGTGGGAGTGGATCCTCGGCTTGAACGTCAAGGCAGTGCAGGGAAAACAGGTTCCTCTGGAATGGACTGACACATCTGGGGGACTCTTGGAATGGTGGCACGACCCTGGAGTTCCTCTCGCCTTTCCTGTGGAGAGCGCCTCCTCTTGAAATGCGACGGGAACGCCGGGAATTCTTTCCCTAGGAAACAGGGAAAGGATCCCTCATCTCGAGCTAGGAGGCGGAAACGGGGCTCCCCTGGATTTGTGCGGGACGCCACGTGCTTCCTCTCGAGTGGAGACAGGTATGTCGGGGAACTTCTTGAGTTGCAGCAAGGGTGTGAAGGACCCTTTGGAAGTTCCAGTGGTTAGACGTGATTAGCCTCGAGAAGCCTCAGCGGAAATGGGCCTCATCTCGGCTGGAGGGCAAAACCTCCTGGATTTTCTCGAGTTGCGGCAGGTGCTCTCGACTTACGACGGGGACCTCAGGGACCCGCTCTGGTGGCCTCAGGAAAGGCCAGTCCCCATGCGAGTTCCTCGGGGGCCTCTCCGGATTCCTCTCCCGTCGATGACGGGGCCTAAGACCTTGTGTGGAGTCGGGGCCGGAACCTGAGGATTCCTCTCCAGTGCTGACATGGATCTTGGGGTACTTCTGGAGTCTCCCCAGGGGAGTCAGTCCTCGTCTCGAATGCGGGCATGCACTTGCGCTTTCCTCCAGAGCGGTAGCAGCAGTGTCACGCAGTCCGCCGCGTGGATCAAAGGATCTATGGTTTTCCCTCGAGTCTTTCCCACGAGGCTTTCCCACGAGGCTTTCCCACAGGGCTGTCCCACGTGCACACGTGGTGGGAGTGGATCCTCGGCTTGAACGTCAAGGCAGTGCAGGGAAAACAGGTTCCTCTGGAATGGACTGACACATCTGGGGGACTCTTGGAATGGTGGCACGACCCTGGAGTTCCTCTCGCCTTTCCTGTGGAGAGCGCCTCCTCTTGAGATGCGACGGGAACGCCGGGAATTCTTTCCCTACGAAACAGGGAAAGGATCCCTCATCTCGAGCTAGGAGGCGGAAACGGGGCTCCCCTGGATGTGTGCGGGACCCCACGTGCTTCCTCTCGAGTGGAGACGGGTATGTCGGGGAACTTCTTGAGTTGCAGTAAGGGTGTGAAGGACCCTTTGGAAGTTCCAGTGGTTAGACGTGATTAGCCTCGAGAAGCCTCAGCGGAATTCGGCCTCATCTCGCCTGGAGGGCAAAACCTCCTGGATTTTCTCGAGTTGCGGCAGGTGCTCTCGACTTACGACGGGGACCTCAGGGACCCGCTCTGGTGGCCTCAGGAAAGGCCAGTCCCCATGCGAGTTCCTCGGGGGCCTCTCGGGATTCCTCTCCCGTCGATGCCGGGGCCTAAGACCTTGTGTGGAGTCGGGGCCGGAACCTGAGGATTCCTCTCCAGTGCTGACATGGATCTTGGGGTACTTCTGGAGTCTCCCCAGGGGAGTCAGTCCTCGTCTCGAATGCGGGCATGCACCTGCGCTTTCCTCCAGAGCGGTAGCAGCAGTGTCACGCAGTCCGCCGCGTGGATCAAAGGATCTATGGTTTTCCCTCGAGTCTTTCCCACGAGGCTTTCCCACGAGGCTTTCCCACAGGGCTGTCCCACGTGCACACGTGGTGGGAGTCGATCCTCGGCTTGAACGTCAAGGCAGTGCAGGGAAAACAGGTTCCTCTGGAATGGACTGACACATCTGGGGGACTCTTGGAATGGTGGCACGACCCTGGAGTTCCTCTCGCCTTTCCTGTGGAGAGCGCCTCCTCTTGAGATGCGACTGGAACGCCGGGAATTCTTTCCCTACGAAACAGGGAAAGGATCCCTCATCTCGAGCTAGGAGGCGGAAACGGGGCTCCCCTGGATGCGTGCGAGACCCACGTGCTTCCTCTCGAGTGGAGACGGGTATGTCGGGGAACTTCTTGAGTTGCAGCAAGGGTGTGAAGGACCCTTTGGAAGTTCCAGTGGTTAGACGTGATTAGCCTCGAGAAGCCTCAGCGGAAATGGGCCTCATCTCGCCTGGAGGGCAAAACCTCCTGGATTTTCTCGAGTTGCGGCAGGTGCTCTCGACTTACGACGGGGACCTCAGGGACCCGCTCTGGTGGCCTCAGGAAAGGCCAGTCCCCATGCGAGTTCCTCGGGGGCCTCTCGGGATTCCTCTCCCGTCGATGCCGGGGCCTAAGACCTTGTGTGGAGTCGGGGCCGGAACCTGAGGATTCCTCTCCAGTGCTGACATGGATCTTGGGGTACTTCTGGAGTCTCCCCAGGGGAGTCAGTCCTCGTCTCGAATGCGGGCATGCACTTGCGCTTTCCTCCAGAACGGTAGCAGCAGTGTCACGCAGTCCGCCGCGTGGATCAAAGGATCTATGGTTTTCCCTCGAGTCTTTCCCACGAGGCTTTCCCACGAGGCTTTCCCACAGGGCTGTCCCACGTGCACACGTGGTGGGAGTGGATCCTCGGCTTGAAAGTCAAGGCAGTGCAGGGAAAACAGGTTCCTCTGGAATGGACTGACACATCTGGGGGACTCTTGGAATGGTGGCACGACCCTGGAGTTCCTCTCGCCTTTCCTGTGGAGAGCGCCTCCTCTTGAGATGCGACGGGAACGCCGGGAAATCTTTCCCTACGAAACAGGGAAAGGATCCCTCATCTCGAGCTAGGAGGGGGAAACGGGGCTCCCCTGGATGTGTGCGGGACCCCACGTGCTTCCTCTCGAGTGGAGACAGGTATGTCGCGGAACTGCTTGAGTTGCAGCAAGGGTGTGAAGGACCCTTTGGAAGTTCCAGTGGTTAGATGTGATTGGCCTCCAGAAGCCTCAGCGGAAATGGGCCTCATCTCGCCTGGAGGGCAAAACCTCCTGGATTTTCTCGAGTGCGGCAGGTGCTCTCGACTTACGACGGGGACCTCAGGGACCTGCTCTGGTGGCCTCAGGAAAGGCCAGTCCCCATGCGAGTTCCTCGGGGGCCTCTCGGGATTCCTCTCCCGTCGATGCCGGGGCCTAAGACCTTGTGTGGAGTCGGGGCCGGAACCTGAGGATTCCTCTCCAGTGCTGACATGGATCTTGGGGTACTTCTGGAGTCTCCCCAGGGGAGTCAGTCCTCGTCTCGAATGCGGGCATGCACATGCGCTTTCCTCCAGAGTGGTAGCAGCAGTGTCACGCAGTCCTCCGCGTGGATCAAAGGATCTATGGTTTTCCCTCGAGTCTTTCCCACGAGGCTTTCCCACGAGGCTTTCCCACAGGGCTGTCCCACGTGCACACGTGGTGGGAGTCGATCCTCGGCTTGAACGTCAAGGCAGTGCAGGGAAAACAGGTTCCTCTGGAATGGACTGACACATCTGGGGGACTCTTGGAATGGTGGCACGACCCTGGAGTTCCTCTCGCCTTTCCTGTGGAGAGCGCCTCCACTTGAGATGCGACGGGAACGCCGGGAATTCTTTCCCTACGAAACAGGGAAAGGATCCCTCATCTCGAGCTAGGAGGCGGAAACGGGGCTCCCCTGGATGTGTGCGGGACCCCACGTGCTTCCTCTCGAGTGGAGACGGGTATGTCGGGGAACTTCTTGAGTTGCAGCAAGGATGTGAAGGACCCTTTGGAAGTTCCAGTGGTTAGACGTGATTAGCCTCGAGAAGCCTCAGCGGAAATGGGCCTCATCTCGCCTGGAGGGCAAAACCTCCTGGATTTTCTCGAGTTGCGGCAGGTGCTCTCGACTTACGACGGGGACCTCAGGGACCCGCTCTGGTGGCCTCAGGAAAGGCCAGTCCCCATGCGAGTTCCTCGGGGGCCTCTCGGGATTCCTCTCCCGTCGATGCCGGGGCCTAAGACCTTGTGTGGAGTCGGGGCCGGAACCTGAGGATTCCTCTCCAGTGCTGACATGGATCTTGGGGTACTTCTGGAGTCTCCCCAGGGGAGTCAGTCCTCGTCTCGAATGCGGGCATGCACTTGCGCTTTCCTCCAGAACGGTAGCAGCAGTGTCACGCAGTCCGCCGCGTGGATCAAAGGATCTATGGTTTTCCCTCGAGTCTTTCCCACGAGGCTTTCCCACGAGGCTTTCCCACAGGGCTGTCCCACGTGCACACGTGGTGGGAGTGGATCCTCGGCTTGAACGTCAAGGCAGTGCAGGGAAAACAGGTTCCTCTGAAATGGACTGACACATCTGGGGGACTCTTGGAATGGTGGCACGACCCTGGAGTTCCTCTCGCCTTTCCTGTGGAGAGCGCATCCTCTTGAGATGCGACGGGAACGCCGGGAATTCTTTCCCTACGAAACAGGGAAAGGATCCCTCATCTCGAGCTAGGAGGCGGAAACGGGGCTCCCCTGGATGTGTGCGGGACCCCACGTGCTTCCTCTCGAGTGGAGACGGGTATGTCGGGGAACTTCTTGAGTTGCAGCAAGGGTGTGAAGGACCCTTTGGAAGTTCCAGTGGTTAGACGTGATTAGCCTCGAGAAGCCTCAGCGGAAATGGGCCTCATCTCGCCTGGAGGGCAAAACCTCCTGGATTTTCTCGAGTTGCGGCAGGTACTCTCGACTTACGACGGGGACCTCAGGGACCCGCTCTGGTGGCCTCAGAAAAGGCCAATCCCCATGCGAGTTCCTCGGGGGCCTCTCGGGATAACTCTCCCGTCGATGCCGGGGCCTAAGACCTTGTGTGGAGTCGGGGCCGGAACCTGAGGATTCCTCTCCAGTGCTGACATGGATCTTAGGGTAATTCTGGAGTCTCTCCAGGGGAGTCAGTCCTCGTCTCGAATGCGGGCATGCACTTGCGCTTTCCTCCAGAGCGGTAGCAGCAGTGTCACGCAGTCCGCCGCGTGGATCAAAGGATCTATGGTTTTCCCTCGAGTCTTTCCCACGAGGCTTTCCCACGAGGCTTTCCCACAGGGCTGTCCCACGTGCACACGTGGTGGGAGTCGATCCTCGGCTTGAACGTCAAGGCAGTGCAGGGAAAACAGGTTCCTCTGGAATGGACTGACACATCTGGGGGACTCTTGGAATGGTGGCACGACCCTGGAGTTCCTCTCGCCTTTCCTGTGGAGAGCGCCTCCTCTTGAGATGCGACGGGAACGCCGGGAATTCTTTCCCTACGAAACAGGGAAAGGATCCCTCATCTCGAGCTAGGAGGCGGAAACGGGGCTCCCCTGGATGTGTGCGGGACCCCACGTGCTTCCTCTCGAGTGGAGACGGGTATGTCGGGGAACTTCTTGAGTTGCAGCAAGGGTGTGAAGGACCCTTTGGAAGTTCCAGTGGTTAGACGTGATTAGCCTCGAGAAGCCTCAGCGGAAATGGGCCTCATCTCGCCTGGAGGGCAAAACCTCCTGGATTTTCTCGAGTTGTGGCAGGTGCTCTCGACTTACGACGGGGACCTCAGGGACCCGCTCTGGTGGCCTCAGGAAAGGCCAGTCCCCATGAGAGTTCCTCGGGGGCCTCTCGGGATTCCTCTCCCGTCGATGACGGGGCCTAAGACCTTGTGTGGAGTCGGGGCCGGAACCTGAGGATTCCTCTCCAGTGCTGACATGGATCTTGGGGTACTTCTGGAGTCTCCCCAGGGGAGTCAGTCCTCGTCTCGAATGCGGGCATGCACTTGCGCTTTCCTCCAGAGCGGTAGCAGCAGTGTCTCGCTGTCCGCCGCGTGGATCAAAGGATCTATGGTTTTCCCTCGAGTCTTTCCCACGAGGCTTTCCCTCGAGGCTTTCCCACAGGGCTGTCCCACGTGCACACGTGGTGGGAGTCGATCCTCGGCTTGAACGTCAAGGCAGTGCAGGGAAAACAGGTTCCTCTGGAATGGACTGACACATCTGGGGGACTCTTGGAATGGTGGCACGACCCTGGAGTTCCTCTCGCCTTTCCTGTGGAGAGCGCCTCCTCTTGAGATGCGACGGGAACGCCGGGAATTCTTTCCCTAGGAAACAGGGAAAGGATCCCTCATCTCGAGCTAGGAGGCGGAAACGGGGCTCCCCTGGATGTGTGCGGGACCCCACGTGCTTCCTCTCGAGTGGAGACGGGTATGTCGGGGAACTTCTTGAGTTGCAGCAAGGGTGTGAAGGACCCTTTGGAAGTTCCAGTGGTTAGACGTGATTAGACTCGAGAAGCCTCAGCGGAAATGGGCCTCATCTCGCCTGGAGGGCAAAACCTCCTGGATTTTCTCGAGTTGCGGCAGGTGCTCTCGACTTACGACGGGGACCTCAGGGACCCGCTCTGGTGGCCTCAGGAAAGGCCAGTCCCCATGCGAGTTCCTCGGGGGCCTCTCGGGATACCTCTCCCGTCGATGCCGGGGCCTAAGACCTTGTGTGGAGTCGGGGCCGGAACCTGAGGATTCCTCTCCAGTGCTGACATGGATCTTGGGGTACTTCTGGAGTCTCCCCAGGGGAGTCAGTCCTCGTCTCGAATGCGGGCATGCACTTGCGCTTTCCTCCAGAGCGGTAGCAGCAGTGTCACGCAGTCCGCCGCGTGGATCAAAGGATCTATGGTTTTCCCTCGAGTCTTTCCCACGAGGCTTTCCCACGAGGCTTTCCCACAGGCCTGTCCCACGTGCACACGTGGTGGGAGTCGATCCTCGGCTTGAACGTCAAGGCAGTGCAGGGAAAACAGGTTCCTCTGGAATGGACTGACACATCTGGGGGACTCTTGGAATGGTGGCACGACCCTGGAGTTCCTCTCGCCTTTCCTGTGGAGAGCACCTCCTCTTGAGATGCGACGGGAACGCCGGGAATTCTTTCCCTACGAAACAGGGAAAGGATCCCTCATCTCGAGCTAGGAGGCGGAAACGGGGCTCCCCTGGATGTGTGCGGGACCCCACGTGCTTCCTCTCGAGTGGAGACGTGTATGTCGGGGAACTTCTTGAGTTGCAGCAAGGGTGTGAAGGACCCTTTGGAAGTTCCAGTGGTTAGACGTGATTAGCCTCGAGAAGCCTCAGCGGAAATGGGCCTCATCTCGCCTGGAGGGCAAAACCTCCTGGATTTTCTCGAGTTGCGGCAGGTGCTCTCGACTTACGACGGGGACCTCAGGGACCCGCTCTGGTGGCCTCAGGAAAGGCCAGTCCCCATGCGAGTTCCTCGGGGGCCTCTCGGGATTCCTCTCCCGTCGATGCCGGGGCCAAGACCTTGTGTGGAGTCGGGGCCGGAACCTGAGGATTCCTCTCCAGTGCTGACATGGATCATGGGGTACTTCTGGAGTCTCCCCAGGGGAGTCAGTCCTCGTCTCGAATGCGGGCATGCACTTGCGCTTTCCTCCAGAGCGGTAGCAGCAGTGTCACGCAGTCCGCCGCGTGGATCAAAGGATCTATGGTTTTCCCTCGAGTCTTTCCCACGAGGCTTTCCCACGAGGCTTTCCCACAGGGCTGTCCCACGTGCACACGTGGTGGGAGTCGATCCTCGGCTTGAACGTCAAGGCAGTGCAGGGAAAACAGGTTCCTCTGGAATGGACTGACACATCTGGGGGACTCTTGGAATGGTGGCACGACCCTGGAGTTCCTCTCGCCTTTCCTGTGGAGAGCGCCTCCTCTTGAGATGCGACGGGAACGCCGGGAATTCTTTCCCTACGAAACAGGGAAAGGATCCCTCATCTCGAGCTAGGAGGCGGAAACGGGGCTCCCCTGGATGTGTGCGGGACCCCACGTGCTTCCTCTCGAGTGGAGACGGGTATGTCGGGGAACTTCTTGAGTTGCAGCAAGGGTGTGAAGGACCCTTTGGAAGTTCCAGTGGTTAGACGTGATTAGCCTCGAGAAGCCTCAGCGGAAATGGGCCTCATCTCGCCTGGAGGGCAAAACCTCCTGGATTTTCTCGAGTTGCGGCAGGTGCTCTCGACTTACGACGGGGACCTCAGGGACCCGCTCTGGTGGCCTCAGGAAAGGCCAGTCCCCATGCGAGTTCCTCGGGGGCCTCTCGGGATTCCTCTCCCGTCGATGCCGGGGTCTAAGACCTTGTGTGGAGTCGGGGCCGGAACCTGAAGATTCCTCTCCAGTGCTGACATGGATCTTGGGGTACTTCTGGAGTCTCCCCAGGGGAGTCAGTCCTCGTCTCGAATGCGGGCATGCACTTGCGCTTTCCTCCAGAGCGGTAGCAGCAGTGTCACGCAGTCCGCCGCGTGGATCAAAGGATCTATGGTTTCCCTCGAGTCTTTCCCACGAGGCTTTCCCACGAGGCTTTCCCACAGGGCTGTCCCACGTGCACACGTGGTGGGAGTCGATCCTCGGCTTGAACGTCAAGGAAGTGCAGGGAAAACAGGTTCCTCTGGAATGGACTGACACATCTGGGGGACTCTTGGAATGGTGGCACGACCCTGGAGTTCCTCTCGCCTTTCCTGTGGAGAGCGCCTCCTCTTGAGATGCGACGGGAACGCCGGGAATTCTTTCCCTACGAAACAGGGAAAGGATCCCTCATCTCGAGCTAGGAGGCGGAAACGGGGCTCCCCTGGATGTGTGCGGGACTCCACGTGCTTCCTCTCGAGTGGAGACGGGTATGTCGGGGAACTTCTTGAGTTGCAGCAAGGGTGTGAAGGACCCTTTGGAAGTTCCAGTGGTTAGACGTGATTAGCCTCGAGAAGCCTCAGCGGAAATGGGCCTCATCTCGCCTGGAGGGCAAAACCTCCTGGATTTTCTCGAGTTGCGGCAGGTGCTCTCGACTTACGACGGGGACCTCAGGGACCCGCTCTGGTGGCCTCAGTAAAGGCCAGTCCGATGCGAGTTCCTCGGGGGCGTCTCGGGATTCCTCTCCCGTCGATGCCGGGGCCTAAGACCTTGTGTGGAGTCGGGGCCGGAACCTGAGGATTCCTCTCCAGTGCTGACATGGATCTTGGGGTACTTCTGGAGTCTCCCCAGGGGAGTCAGTCCTCGTCTCGAATGCGGGCATGCACTTGCGCTTTCCTCCAGAGCGGTAGCAGCAGTGTCACGCAGTCCGCCGCGTGGATCAAAGGATCTATGGTTTTCCCTCGAGTCTTTACCACGAGGCTTTCCCACGAGGCTTTCCCACAGGGCTGTCCCACGTGCACACGTGGTGGGAGTGGATCCTCGGCTTGAACGTCAAGGCAGTGCAGGGAAAACATGTTCCTCTGGAATGGACTGACACATCTGGGGGACTCTTGGAATGTTGGCACGACCCTGGAGTTCCTCTCGCCTTTCCTGTGGAGAGCGCCTCCTCTTGAGATGCGACGGGAACGCCGGGAATTCTTTCCCTAGGAAACAGGGAAAGGATCCCTCATCTCGAGCTAGGAGGCGGAAACGGGGCTCCCCTGGATGTGTGCGGGACCCCACGTGCTTCCTCTCGAGTGGAGACGGGTATGTCGGGGAACTTCTTGAGTTGCAGCAAGGGTGTGAAGGACCCTTTGGAAGTTCCAGTGGTTAGACGTGATTAGCCTCGAGAAGCCTCAGCGGAAATGGGCCTCATCTCGCCTGGAGGGCAAAACCTCCTGGATTTCCTCGAGTTGCGGCAGGTGCTCTCGATTTACGACGGGGACCTCAGGGACCCGCTCTGGTGGCCTCAGGAAAGGCCAGTCCCCATGCGAGTTACTCGGGGGCCTCTCGGGATTCCTCTCCCGTCGATGCCGGGGCCTAAGACCTTGTGTGGAGTCGGGGCCGGAACCTGAGGATTCCTCTCCAGTGCTGACATGGATCTTGGGGTACTTCTGGAGTCTCCCCAGGGGAGTCAGTCCTCGTCTCGAATGCGGGCATGCACTTGCGCTTTCCTCCAGAGCGGTAGCAGCAGTGTCACGCAGTCCGCCGCGTGGATCAAAGGATCTATGGTTTCCCTCGAGTCTTTCCCACGAGGCTTTCCCACGAGGCTTTCCCACACGGCTGTCCCACGTGCACACGTGGTGGGAGTCGATCCTCGGCTTGAACGTCAAGGAAGTGCAGGGAAAACAGGTTCCTCTGGAATGGACTGACACATCTGGGGGACTCTTGGAATGGTGGCACGACCCTGGAGTTCCTCTCGCCTTTCCTGTGGAGAGCGCTTCCTCTTGAGATGCGACGGGAACGCCGGGAATTCTTTCCCTACGAAACAGGGAAAGGATCCCTCATCTCGAGCTAGGAGGCGTAAACGGGGCTCCCCTGGATGTGTGCGGGACCCCACGTGCTTCCTCTCGAGTGGAGACGGGTATGTCGGGGAACTTCTTGAGTTGCAGCAAGGGTGTGAAGGACCCTTTGGAAGTTCCAGTGGTTAGACGTGATTAGCCTCGAGAAGCCTCAGCGGAAATGGGCCTCATCTCGCCTGGAGGGCAAAACCTCCTGGATTTTCTCGAGTTGCGGCAGGTGCTCTCGACTTACGACGGGGACCTCAGGGACCCGCTCTGGTGGCCTCAGTAAAGGCCAGTCCCATGCGAGTTCCTCGGGGGCCTCTCGGGATTCCTCTCCCGTCGATGCCGGGGCCTAAGACCTTGTGTGGAGTCGGGGCCGGAACCTGAGGATTCCTCTCCAGTGCTGACATGGATCTTGGGGTACTTCTGGAGTCTCCCCAGGGGAGTCAGTCCTCGTCTCGAATGCGGGCATGCACTTGCGCTTTCCTCCAGAGCGGTAGCAGCAGTGTCACGCAGTCCGCCGCCTGGATCAAAGGATCTATGGTTTTCCCTCGAGTCTTTCCCACGAGGCTTTCCCACGAGGCTTTAACACAGGGCTGTCCCACGTGCACACGTGGTGGGAGTGGATCCTCGGCTTGAACGTCAAGGCAGTGCAGGGAAAACATGTTCCTCTGGAATGGACTGACACATCTGGGGGACTCTTGGAATGTTGGCACGACCCTGGAGTTCCTCTCGCCTTTCCTGTGGAGAGCGCCTCCTCTTGAGATGCGACGGGAACGCCGGGAATTCTTTCCCTAGGAAACAGGGAAAGGATCCCTCATCTCGAGCTAGGAGGCGGAAACGGGGCTCCCCTGGATGTGTGCGGGACCCCACGTGCTTCCTCTCGAGTGGAGACGGGTATGTCGGGGAACTTCTTGAGTTGCAGCAAGGGTGTGAAGCACCCTTTGGAAGTTCCAGTGGTTAGACGTGATTAGCCTCGAGAAGCCTCAGCGGAAATGGGCCTCATCTCGCCTGGAGGGCAAAACCTCCTGGATTTCCTCGAGTTGCGGCAGGTGCTCTCGATTTACGACGGGGACCTCAGGGACACGCTCTGGTGGCCTCAGGAAAGGCCAGTCCCCATGCGAGTTCCTCGGGGGCCTCTCGGGATTCCTCTCCCGTCGATGCCGGGGCCTAAGACCTTGTGTGGAGTCGAGGCCGGAACCTGAGGATTCCTCTCCAGTGCTGACATGGATCTTGGGGTACTTCTGGAGTCTCCCCAGGGGAGTCAGTCCTCGTCTCGAATGCGGGCATGCACTTGCGCTTTCCTCCAGAGCGGTAGCAGCAGTGTCACGCAGTCCGCCGCGTGGATCAAAGGATCTATGGTTTCCCTCGAGTCTTTCCCACGAGGCTTTCCCACGAGGCTTTCCCACAGGGCTGTCCCACGTGTACACGTAGTGGGAGTCGATCCTCGGCTTGAACGTCAAGGAAGTGCAGGGAAAACAGGTTCCTCTGGAATGGACTGACACATCTGGGGGACTCTTGGAATGGTGGCACGACCCTGGAGTTCCTCTCGCCTTTCCTGTGAAGAGCGCCTCCTCTTGAGATGCGACGGGAACGCCGGGAATTCTTTCCCTACGAAACAGGGAAAGGATCCCTCATCTCGAGCTAGGAGGCGTAAACGGGGCTCCCCTGGATGTGTGAGGGACCCCACGTGCTTCCTCTCGAGTGGAGACGGGTATGTCGGGGAACTTCTTGAGTTGCAGCAAGGGTGTGAAGGACCCTTTGGAAGTTCCAGTGGTTAGACGTGATTAGCCTCGAGAAGCCTCAGCGGAAATGGGCCTCATCTCGCCTGGAGGGCAAAACCTCCTGGATTTTCTCGAGTTGCGGCAGGTGCTCTCGACTTACGACGGGGACCTCAGGGACCCGCTCTGGTGGCCTCAGTAAAGGCCAGTCCCATGCGAGTTCCTCGGGGGCCTCTCGGGATTCCTCTCCCGTCGATGCCGGGGCCTAAGACCTTGTGTGGAGTCGGGGCCGGAACCTGAGGATTCCTCTCCAGTGCTGACATGGATCTTGGGGTACTTCTGGAGTCTCCCCAGGGGAGTCAGTCCTCGTCTCGAATGCGGGCATGCACTTGCGCTTTCCTCCAGAGCGGTAGCAGCAGTGTCACGCAGTCCGCCGCGTGGATCAAAGGATCTATGGTTTTCCCTCGAGTCTTTCCCACGAGGCTTTCCCACGAGGCTTTAACACAGGGCTGTCCCACGTGCACACGTGGTGGGAGTGGATCCTCGGCTTGAACGTCAAGGCAGTGCAGGAAAACAGGTTCCTCTGGAATGGACTGACACATCTGGGGGACTCTTGGAATGTTGGCACGACCCTGGAGTTCCTCTCGCCTTTCCTGTGGAGAGCGCCTCCTCTTGAGATGCGACGGGAACGCCGGGAATTCTTTCCCTAGGAAACAGGGAAAGGATCCCTCATCTCGAGCTAGGAGGCGGAAACGGGGCTCCCCTGGATGTGTGCGGGACCCCACGTGCTTCCTCTCGAGTGGAGACGGGTATGTCGGGGAACTTCTTGAGTTGCAGCAAGGGTGTGAAGGACCCTTTGGAAGTTCCAGTGGTTAGACGTGATTAGCCTCGAGAAGCCTCAGCGGAAATGGGCCTCATCTCGCCTGGAGGGCAAAACCTCCTGGATTTTCTCGAGTTGCGGCAGGTGCTCTCGACTTACGACGGGGACCTCAGGGACCCGCTCTGGTGGCCTCAGGAAAGGCCAGTCCCCATGCGAGTTCCTCGGGGGCCTCTCGGGATTCCTCTCCCGTCGATGCCGGGGCCTAAGACCTTGTGTGGAGTCGGGGCCGGAACCTGAGGATTCCTCTCCAGTGCTGACATGGATCCTGGGGTACTTCTGGAGTCTCCCCAGGGGAGTCAGTCCTCGTCTCGAATGCGGGCATGCACTTGCGCTTTCCTCCAGAGCGGTAGCAGCAGTGTCACGCAGTCCGCCGCGTGGATCAAAGGATCTATGGTTTTCCCTCGAGTCTTTCCCACGAGGCTTTCCCACGAGGCTTTCCCACAGGGCTGTCCCACGTGCACACGTGGTGGGAGTGGATCCTCGGCTTGAACGTCAAGGCAGTGCAGGGAAAACAGGTTCCTCTGGAATGGACTGACACATCTGGGGGACTCTTGGAATGTTGGCACGACCCTGGAGTTCCTCTCGCCTTTCCTGTGGAGAGCGCCTCCTCTTGAGATGCGACGGGAACGCCGGGAATTCTTTCCCTAGGAAACAGGGAAAGGATCCCTCATCTCGAGCTAGGAGGCGGAAACGGGTCTCCCCTGGATGTGTGCGGGACCCCACGTGCTTCCTCTCGAGTGGAGACGGGTATGTCGGGGAACTTCTTGAGTTGCAGCAAGGGTGTGAAGGACCCTTTGGAAGTTCCAGTGGTTAGACGTGATTAGCCTCGAGAAGCCTCAGCGGAAATGGGCCTCATCTCGCCTGGAGGGCAAAACCTCCTGGATTTTCTCGAGTTGCGGCAGGTGCTCTCGACTTACGACGGGGACCTCAGGGACCCGCTCTGGTGGCCTCAGGAAAGGCCAGTCCCCATGCGAGTTCCTCGGGGGCCTCTCGGGATTCCTCTCCCGTCGATGCCGGGGCCTAAGACCTTGTGTGGAGTCGGGGCCGGAACCTGAGGATTCCTCTCCAGTGCTGACATGGATCTTGGGGTACTTCTGGAGTCTCCCCAGGGGAGTCAGTCCTCGTCTCGAATGCGGGCATGCACTTGCGCTTTCCTCCAGAGCGGTAGCAGCAGTGTCACGCAGTCCGCCGCGTGGATCAAAGGATCTATGGTTTTCCCTCGAGTCTTTCCCACGAGGCTTTCCCACGAGGCTTTCCCACAGGGCTGTCCCACGTGCACACGTGGTGGGAGTGGATCCTCGGCTTGAACGTCAAGACAGTGCAGGGAAAACAGGTTCCTCTGGAATGGACTGACACATCTGGGGGACTCTTGGAATGGTGTCACGACCCTGGAGTTCCTCTCGCCTTTCCTGTGGAGAGCGCCTCCTCTTGAGATGCGACGGGAACGCCTTGAATTCTTTCCCTACGAAACAGGGAAAGGATCCCTCATCTCGAGCTAGGAGGCGGAAACGGGGCTCCCCTGGCTGTGTGCGGGACCCCACGTGCTTCCTCTCGAGTGGAGACGGGTATGTCGGGGAACTTCTTGAGTTGCAGCAAGGGTGTGAAGGACCCTTCGGAAGTTCCAGTGGTTAGACGTGATTAGCCTCGAGAAGCCTCAGCGGAAATGGGCCTCATCTCGCCTGGAGGGCAAAACCTCCTGGATTTTCTCGAGTTGCGGCAGGTGCTCTCGACTTACGACGGGGACCTCAGGGACCCGCTCTGGTGGCCTCAGGAAAGGCCAGTCCCATGCGAGTTCCTCGGGGGCGTCTCGGGATTCCTCTCCCGTCGATGCCGGGGCCTAAGACCTTGTGTGGACTCGGGGACGGAACCTGAGGATTCCTCTCCAGTGGTGACATGGATCTTGGGGTACTTCTGGAGTCTCCCCAGGGGAGTCAGTCCTCGTCTCGAATGCGGGCATGCACTTGCGCTTTCCTCCAGAGCGGTAGCAGCAGTGTCACGCAGTCCGCCGCGTGGATCAAAGGATCTATGGTTTTCCCTCGAGTCTTTCCCACGAGGCTTTCCCACGAGGCTTTCCCACAGGGCTGTCCCAAGTGCACACGTGGTGGGAGTCGATCCTCGGCTTGAACGTCAAGGCAGTGCAGGGAAAACAGGTTCCTCTGGAATGGACTGACACATCTGGGGGACTCTTGGAATGGTGGCACGACCCTGGAGTTCCTCTCGCCTTTCCTGTGGAGAGCGCCTCCTCTTGAGATGCGACGGGAACGCCGGGAATTCTTTCCCTACGAAACAGGGAAAGGATCCCTCATCTCGAGCTAGGAGGCGGAAACGGGGCTCCCCTGGATGTGTGCGGGACCCCACGTGCTTCCTCTCGAGTGGAGACGGGTATGTCGGGGAACTTCTTGAGTTGCAGCAAGGGTGTGAAGGACCCTTTGGAAGTTCCAGTGGTTAGACGTGATTAGCCTCGAGAAGCCTCAGCGGAAATGGGCCTCATCTCGCCTGGAGGGCAAAACCTCCTGGATTTTCTCGAGTTGCGGCAGGTGCTCTCGACTTACGACGGGGACCTCAGGGACCCGCTCTGGTGGCCTCAGTAAAGGCCAGTCCCATGCGAGTTCCTCGGGGGCGTCTCGGGATTCCTCTCCCGTCGATGCCGGGGCCTAAGACCTTGTGTGGAGTCGGGGCCGGAACCTGAGGATTCCTCTCCAGTGCTGACATGGATCTTGGGGTACTTCTGGAGTCTCCCCAGGGGAGTCAGTCCTCGTCTCGAATGCGGGCATGCACTTGCGCTTTCCTCCAGAGCGGTAGCAGCAGTGTCACGCAGTCCGCCGCGTGGATCAAAGGATCTATGGTTTTCCCTCGAGTCTTTACCACGAGGCTTTCCCACGAGGCTTTAACACAGGGCTGTCCCACGTGCACACGTGGTGGGAGTGGATCCTCGGCTTGAACGTCAAGGCAGTGCAGGGAAAACATGTTCCTCTGGAATGGACTGACACATCTGGGGGACTCTTGGAATGTTGGCACGACCCTGGAGTTCCTCTCGCCTTTCCTGTGGAGAGCGCCTCCTCTTGAGATGCGACGGGAACGCCGGGAATTCTTTCCCT
This sequence comes from Ovis canadensis, assembly GCF_042477335.2. Lineage (NCBI taxonomy): Eukaryota > Metazoa > Chordata > Mammalia > Artiodactyla > Bovidae > Ovis > Ovis canadensis. Next base: position 10,567,780 of record NC_091267.1, read on the forward strand.
AGGAAACAGGGAAAGGATCCCTCATCTCGAGCTAGGAGGCGGAAACGGGGCTCCCCTGGATGTGTGTGGGACCCCACGTGCTTCCTCTCGAGTGGAGACGGGTATGTCGGGGAACTTCTTGAGTTGCAGCAAGGGTGTGAAGCACCCTTTGGAAGTTCCAGTGGTTAGACGTGATTAGCCTCGAGAAGCCTCAGCGGAAATGGGCCTCATCTCGCCTGGAGGGCAAAACCTCCTGGATTTCCTCGAGTTGCGGCAGGTGCTCTCGATTTACGACGGGGACCTCAGGGACCCGCTCTGGTGGCCTCAGGAAAGGCCAGTCCCCATGCGAGTTCCTCGGGGGCCTCTCGGGATTCCTCTCCCGTCGATGCCGGGGCCTAAGACCTTGTGTGGAGTCGGGGCCGGAACCTGAGGATTCCTCTCCAGTGCTGACATGGATCTTGGGGTACTTCTGGAGTCTCCCCAGGGGAGTCAGTCCTCGTCTCGAATGCGGGCATGCACTTGCGCTTTCCTCCAGAGCGGTAGCAGCAGTGTCACGCAGTCCGCCGCGTGGATCAAAGGATCTATGGTTTCCCTCGAGTCTTTCCCACGAGGCTTTCCCACGAGGCTTTCCCACAGGGCTGTCCCACGTGCACACGTGGTGGGAGTCGATCCTCGGCTTGAACGTCAAGGAAGTGCAGGGAAAACAGGTTCCTCTGGAATGGACTGACACATCTGGGGGACTCTTGGAATGGTGGCACGACCCTGGAGTTCCTCTCGCCTTTCCTGTGGAGAGCGCCTCCTCTTGAGATGCGACGGGAACGCCGGGAATTCTTTCCCTACGAAACAGGGAAAGGATCCCTCATCTCGAGCTAGGAGGCGGAAACGGGGCTCCCCTGGATGTGTGAGGGACCCCACGTGCTTCCTCTCGAGTGGAGACGGGTATGTCGGGGAACTTCTTGAGTTGCAGCAAGGGTGTGAAGGACCCTTTGGAAGTTCCAGTGGTTAGACGTGATTAGCCTCGAGAAGCCTCAGCGGAAATGGGCCTCATCTCGCCTGGAGGGCAAAACCTCCTGGATTTTCTCGAGTTGCGGCAGGTGCTCTCGACTTACGACGGGGACCTCAGGGACCCGCTCTGGTGGCCTCAGTAAAGGCCAGTCCCATGCGAGTTCCTCGGGGGCCTCTCGGGATTCCTCTCCCGTCGATGCCGGGGCCTAAGACCTTGTGTGGAGTCGGGGCCGGAACCTGAGGATTCCTCTCCAGTGCTGACATGGATCTTGGGGTACTTCTGGAGTCTCCCCAGGGGAGTCAGTCCTCGTCTCGAATGCGGGCATGCACTTGCGCTTTCCTCCAGAGCGGTAGCAGCAGTGTCACGCAGTCCGCCGCGTGGATCAAAGGATCTATGGTTTTCCCTCGAGTCTTTCCCACGAGGCTTTCCCACGAGGCTTTCCCACAGGGCTGTCCCACGTGCACACGTGGTGGGAGTCGATCCTCGGCTTGAACGTCAAGGCAGTGCAGGGAAAACAGGTTCCTCTGGAATGGACTGACACATCTGGGGAACTCTTGGAATGGTGGCACGACCCTGGAGTTCCTCTCGCCTTTCCTGTGGAGAGCGCCTCCTCTTGAGATGCGACGGGAACGCCGGGAATTCTTTCCCTACGAAACAGGGAAAGGATCCCTCATCTCGAGCTAGGAGGCGGAAACGGGGCTCCCCTGGATGTGTGCGGGACCCCACGTGCTTCCTCTCGAGTGGAGACGGGTATGTCGGGGAACTTCTTGAGTTGCAGCAAGGGTGTGAAGCACCCTTTGGAAGTTCCAGTGGTTAGACGTGATTAGCCTCGAGAAGCCTCAGCGGAAATGGGCCTCATCTCGCCTGGAGGGCAAAACCTCCTGGATTTTCTCGAGTTGTGGCAGGTGCTCTCGATTTACGACGGGGACCTCAGGGACCCGCTCTGGTGGCCTCAGGAAAGGCCAGTCCCCATGCGAGTTCCTCGGGGGCCTCTCGGGATTCCTCTCCCGTCGATGCCGGGGCCTAAGACCTTGTGTGGAGTCGGGGCCGGAACCTGAGGATTCCTCTCCAGTGCTGACATGGATCTTGGCGTACTCCTGGAGTCTCCCCAGGGGAGTCAGTCCTCGTCTCGAATGCGGGCATGCACTTGTGCTTTCCTCCAGAGCGGTAGCAGCAGTGTCACGCAGTCCGCCGCGTGGATCAAAGGATCTATGGTTTTCCCTCGAGTCTTTCCCACGAGGCTTTCCCACGAGGCTTTCCCACAGGGCTGTCCCACGTGCACACGTGCTGGGAGTCGATCCTCGGCTTGAACGTCAAGGAAGTGCAGGGAAAACAGGTTCCTCTGGAATGGACTGACACATCTGGGGGACTCTTGGAATGGTGGCACGACCCTGGAGTTCCTCTCGCCTTTCCGGTGGAGAGCGCCTCCTCTTGAGATGCGACGGGAACGCCGGGAATTCTTTCCCTACGAAACAGGGAAAGGATCCCTCATTTCGAGCTAGGAGGCGGAAACGGGGCTCCCCTGGATGTGTGCGGGACCCCACGTGCTTCCTCTCGAGTGGAGACGGGTATGTCGGGGAACTTCTTGAGTTGCAGCAAGGGTGTGAAGGACCCTTTGGAAGTTCCAGTGGTTAGACGTGATTAGCCTCGAGAAGCCTCAGCGGAAATGGGCCTCATCTCGCCTGGAGGGCAAAACCTCCTGGATTTTCTCGAGTTGCGGCAGGTGCTCTCGACTTACGACGGGGACCTCAGGGACCCGCTCTGGTGGCCTCAGGAAAGGCCAGTCCCATGCGAGTTCCTCGGGGGCGTCTCGGGATTCCTCTCCCGTCGATGCCGGGGCCTAAGACCTTGTGTGGACTCGGGGACGGAACCTGAGGATTCCTCTCCAGTGCTGACATGGATCTTGGGGTACTTCTGGAGTCTCCCCAGGGGAGTCAGTCCTCGTCTCGAATGCGGGCATGCACTTGCGCTTTCCTCCAGAGCGGTAGCAGCAGTGTCACGCAGTCCGCCGCGTGGATCAAAGGATCTATGGTTTTCCCTCGAGTATTTCCCACGAGGCTTTCCCACGAGGCTTTCCCACAGGGCTGTCCCACGTGCACACGTGGTGGGAGTGGATCCTCGGCTTGAACGTCAAGGCAGTGCAGGGAAAACAGGTTCCTCTGGAATGGACTGACACATCTGGGGGACTCTTGGAATGGTGGCACGACCCTGGAGTTCCTCTCGCCTTTACTGTGGAGAGCGCCTCCTCTTGAGATGCGACGGGAACGCCGGGAATTCTTTCCCTACGAAACAGGGAAAGGATCCCTCATCTCGAGCTAGGAGGCGGAAACGGGTCTCCCCTGGATGTGTGCTGGACCCCACGTGCTTCCTCTCGAGTGGAGACGGGTATGTCGGGGAACTTCTTGAGTTGCAGCAAGGGTGTGAAGCACCCTTTGGAAGTTCCAGTGGTTAGACGTGATTAGCCTCGAGAAGCCTCAGCGGAAATGGGCCTCATCTCGCATGGAGGGCAAAACCTCCTGGATTTCCTCGAGTTGCGGCAGGTGCTCTCGATTTACGACGGGGACCTCAGGGACCCGCTCTGGTGGCCTCAGGAAAGGCCAGTCCCCATGCGAGTTCCTCGGGGGCCTCTCGGGATTCCTCTCCCGTCGATGCCGGGTCCTAAGACCTTGTGTGGAGTCGGGGACGGAACCTGAGGATTCCTCTCCAGTGCTGACATGGATCTTGGGGTACTTCTGGAGTCTCCCCAGGGGAGTCAGTCCTCGTCTCGAATGCGGGCATGCACTTGCGCTTTCCTCCAGAGCGGTAGCAGCAGTGTCACGCAGTCCGCCGCGTGGATCAAAGGATCTATGGTTTTCCCTCGAGTCTTTCCCACGAGGCTTTCCCACGAGGCTTTCCCACAGGGCTGTCCCACGTGCACACGTGGTGGGAGTCGATCCTCGGCTTGAACGTCAAGGCAGTGCAGGGAAAACAGGTTCCTCTGGAATGGACTGACACATCTGGGGGACTCTTGGAATGGTGGCACGACCCTGGAGTTCCTCTCGCCTTTCCTGTGGAGAGCGCCTCCTCTTGAGATGCGACGGGAACGCCGGGAATTCTTTCCCTACGAAACAGGGAAAGGATCCCTCATCTCGAGCTAGGAGGCGGAAACGGGGCTCCCCTGGATGTGTGCGGAACCCCACGTGCTTCCTCTCGAGTGGAGACGGGTATGTCGGGCAACTTCTTGAGTTGCAGCAAGGGTGTGAAGGACCCTTTGGAAGTTCCAGTGGTTAGACGTGATTAGCCTCGAGAAGCCTCAGCGGAAATGGGCCTCATCTCGCCTGGAGGGCAAAACCTCCTGAATTTTCTCGAGTTGCGGCAGGTGCTCTCGACTTACGACGGGGACCTCAGGGACCCGCTCTGGTGGCCTCAGGAAAGGCCAGTCCCATGCGAGTTCCTCGGGGGCGTCTCGGGATTCCTCTCCCGTCGATGCCGGGGCCTAAGACCTTGTGTGGAGTCGGGGCCGGAACCTGAGGATTCCTCTCCAGTGCTGACATGGATCTTGGGGTACTTCTGGAGTCTCCCCAGGGGAGTCAGTCCTCGTCTCGAATGCGGGCATGCACTTGCGCTTTCCTCCAGAGCGGTAGCAGCAGTGTCACGCAGTCCGCCGCGTGGATCAAAGGATCTATGGTTTTCCCTCGAGTCTTTCCCACGAGGATTTCCCACGAGGCTTTCCCACAGGGCTGTCCCACGTGCACACGTGGTGGGAGTCGATCCTCGGCTTGAACGTCAAGGCAGTGCAGGGAAAACAGGTTCCTCTGGAATGGACTGACACATCTGGGGGACTCTTGGAATTGTGGCACGACCCTGGAGTTCCTCTCGCCTTTCCTGTGGAGACCGCCTCCTCTGGAGATGCGACGGGAACGCCGGGAATTCTTTCCCTACGAAACAGGGAAAGGATCCCTCATCTCGAGCAAGGAGGCGGAAACGTGGCTCCCCTGGATGTGTGAGGAACCCCACGTGCTTCCTCTCGAGTGGAGACAGGTATGTCGGGGAACTTCTTGAGTTGCAGCAAGGGTGTGAAGCACCCTTTGGAAGTTCCAGTGGTTAGACGTGATTAGCCTCGAGAAGCCTCAGCGGAAATGGGCCTCATCTCGCCTGGAGGGCAAAACCTCCTGGATTTTCTCGAGTTGCGGCAGGTGCTCTCGACTTACGACGGGGACCTCAGGGACCCTCTCTGGTGGCCTCAGGAAAGGCCAGTCCCCATGCGAGTTCCTCGGGGGCCTCTCGGGATTCCTCTCCCGTCGATGCCGGGGCCTAAGACCTGGTGTGGAGTCGGGGCCGGAACCTGAGGATTCCTCTCCAGTGCTGACATGGATCTTGGGGTACTTCTGGAGTCTCCCCAGGGGAGTCAGTCCTCGTCTCGAATGCGGGCATGCACTTGCGCTTTCCTCCAGAGCGGTAGCAGCAGTGTCACGCAGTCCGCCGCATGGATCAAAGGATCTATGGTTTTCCCTCGAGTCTTTCCCACGAGGCTTTCCCACGAGGCTTTCCCACAGGGCTGTCCCACTTGCACACGTGGTGGGAGTCGATCCTCGGCTTGAACGTCAAGGCAGTGCAGGGAAAACAGGTTCCTCTGGAATGGAATGACACATCTGGGGGACTCTTGGAATGGTGGCACGACCCTGGAGTTCCTCTCGCCTTTCCTGTGGAGAGCGCCTCCTCTTGAGATGCGACGGGAACGCCGGGAATTCTTTCCCTACGAAACAGGGAAAGGATCCCTCATCTCGAGCTAGGAGGTGGAAACGGGGCTCCCTTGGATGTGTGCGGGACCCCACGTGCTTCCTCTCGAGTGGAGACGTGTATGTCGGGGAACTTCTTGAGTTGCAGCAAGGGTGTGAAGGACCCTTTGGAAGTTCCAGTGGTTAGACGTGATTAGCCTCGAGAAGCCTCAGCGGAAATGGGCCTCATCTCGCCTGGAGGGCAAAACCTCCTGGATTTTCTGGAGTTGCGGCAGGTGCTCTCGACTTACGACGGGGACCTCAGGGACCCGCTCTGGTGGCCTCAAGAAAGGCCAGTCCCCATGCGAGTTCCTCGGGGGCCTCTCGGGATTCCTCTCCCGTCGATGCCGGGGCCTAAGACCTTGTGTGGAGTCGGGGCCGGAACCTGAGGATTCCTCTCCAGTGCTGACATGGATCTTGGGGTACTTCTGGAGTCTCCCCAGGGGAGTCAGTCCTCGTCTCGAATGCGGGCATGCACTTGCGCTTTCCTCCAGAGCGGTAGCAGCAGTGTCACGCAGTCCGCCGCGTGGATCAAAGGATCTATGGTTTTCCCTCGAGTCTTTCCCACGAGGCTTTCCCACGAGGCTTTCCCACAGGGCTGTCCCACGTGCACACGTGGTGGGAGTCGATCCTCGGCTTGAACGTCAAGGCAGTGCAGGGAAAACCGGTTCCTCTGGAATGGACTGACACATCTGGGGGACTCTTGGAATTCTGGCACGACCCTGGAGTTCCTCTTGCCTTTCCTGTGGAGAGCGCCTCCTCTTGAGATGCGACGGGAACGCCGGGAATTCTTTCCCTACGAAACAGGGAAAGGATCCCTCATCTCGAGCTAGGAGGCGGAAACGGGTCTCCCCTGGATGTGTGCGGGACCCCATGTGCTTCCTCTCGAGTGGAGATGGGTATGTCGGGGAACTTCTTGAGATGCAGCAAGGGTGTGAAGGACCCTTTGGAAGTTCCAGTGGTTAGACGTGATTAGCCTCGAGAATCCTCAGCGGAAATGGGCCTCATCTCGCCTGGAGGGGAAAACCTCCTGGATTTTCTCGAGTTGCGGCAGGTGCTCTCGACTTACGACGGGGACCTCAGGGACCCGCTCTGGTGGCCTCAGGAAAGGCCAGTCCCCAGGCGAGTTCCTCGGGGGCCTCTCGGGATTCCTCTCCCGTCCATGCCGGGGCCTAAGACCTTGTGTGGAGTCGGGGCCGGAACCTGAGGATTCCTCTCCAGTGCTGACATGGATCTTGGGGTACTTCTGGAGTCTCCCCAGGGGAGTCAGTCCTCGTCTCGAATGCGGGCATGCACTTGCGCTTTCCTCCAGAGCGGTAGCAGCAGTGTCACGCAGTCCGCCACGTGGATCAAAGGATCTATGGTTTTCCCTCGAGTCTTTCCCACGAGGCTTTCCCACGAGGCTTTCCCACAGGGCTGTCCCACGTGCACACGTGGTGGGAGTCGATCCTCGGCTTGAACGTCAAGGCAGTGCAGGGAAAACAGGTTCCTCTGGAATGGACTGACACATCTGGGGGTCTCTTGGAATGGTGCCACGACCCTGGAGTTCCTCTCGCCTTTCCTGTGGAGAGCGCCTCCTCTTGAGATGCGACGGGAACCCCGGGAATTCTTTCCCTACGAAACAGGGAAAGGATCCCTCATCTCGAGCTAGGAGGCGGAAACGGGGCTCCCCTGGATGTGTGTGGGACCCCACGTGCTTCCTCTCGAGTGGAGACGGGTATGTCGGGGAACTTCTTGAGATGCAGCAAGGGTGTGAAGGACCCTTTGGATGTTCCAGTTGTTAGACGTGATTAGCCTCGAGAAGCCTCAGCGGAAATGGGCCTCATCTCGCCTGGAGGGCAAAACCTCCTGGATTTTCTCGAGTTGCGGCAGGTGCTCTCGACTTACGACGGGGACCTCAGGGACCCGCTCTGGTGGCCTCAGGAAAGGCCAGTCCCCATGCGAGTTCCTCGGGGGCCTCTCGGGATTCCTCTCCCGTCGATGCCGGGGCCTAAGACCTTGTGTGGAGTCGGGGCCGGAACCTGAGGATTCCTCTCCAGTGCTGACATGGATCTTGGGGTAATTCTGGAGTCTCCCCAGGGGAGTCAGTCCTCGTCTCGAATGCGGGCATGCACTTGCGCTTTGCTCCAGAGCGGTAGCAGCAGTGTCACGCAGTCCGCCGCGTGGATCAAAGGATCTATGGTTTTCCCTCGAGTCTTTCCCATGAGGCTTTCCCACGTGGCTTTCCCACAGGGCTGTCCCACGTGCACACGTGGTGGGAGTCGATCCTCGGCTTGAACGTCAAGGCAGTGCAGGGAAAACAGGTTCCTCTGGAATGGACTGACACATCTGGGGGTCTCTTGGAATGGTGCCACGACCCTGGAGTTCCTCTCCCCTTTCCTGTGGAGAGCGCGTCCTCTTGAGATGCGATGGGAACGCCGGGAATTCTTTCCCTACTAAACAGGGAAAGGATCACTCATCTCGAGCTAGGAGGCGGAAACGGGGCTCCCCTGGATGTGTGCGGGACCCCACGTGCTTCCTCTCGAGTGGATACGGGTATGTCGCGGAACTGCTTGAGTTGCAGCAAGGGTGTGAAGGACCCTTTGGAAGTTCCAGTGGTTAGACGTGATTAGCCTCGAGTTGCCTCAGCGGAAATGGGCCTCATCTCGCCTGGAGGGCAAAACCTCCTGGATTTTCTCGAGTTGCGGTAGGTGCTCTCGACTTACGATGGGGACCTCAGGGACCCGCTCTGGTGGCCTCAGGAAAGGCCAGTCCCCATGCGAGTTCCTCGGGGGCCTCTCGGCATTCCTCTCCCGTCGATGCCGGGGCCTAAGACCTTGTGTGGGTCGGGGCCGGATCCTGAGGATTCCTCTCCAGTGCTGACATGGATCTTGGGGTACTTCTGGAGTCTCCCCAGGGGAGTCAGTCCTCGTCTCGAATTCGGGCATGCACTTGCGCTTTCCTCAGAGCGGTAGCAGCAGCGTCACGCAGTCCGCCACGTGGATCAAAGGATCTATGGTTTTCCCTCGAGTCTTTCCCACGAGGCTTTCCCACAGGGCTGTCCCACGTGCACACGTGGTGGGAGTCGATCCTCGGCTTGAACGTCAAGGCAGTGCAGGGAAAACAGGTTCCTCTGGAATGGACTGACACATCTGGGGGACTCTTGGAATGGTGGCACGACCCTGGAGTTCCTCTCGCCTTTCCTGTGGAGAGCGCCTCCTCTTGAGATGCGACGGGAACGCCGGGAATTCTTTCCCTACGAAACAGGGAAAGGATCCCTCATCTCGAGCTAGGAGGCGGAAACGGGGCTCCCCTGGATGTGTGCGGGACCCCACGTGCTTCCTCTCGAGTGGAGACGGGTATGTCGGGGAACTTCTTGAGATGCAGCAAGGGTGTGAAGTACCCTTTGGAAGTTCCAGTGGTTAGACGTGATTAGCCTCGAGAAGCCTCAGCGGAAATGGGCCTCATCTCGCCTGGAGGGCAAAACCTCCTGGATTTTCTCGAGTTGCGGCAGGTGCTCTCGACTTACGACGGGGACCTCAGGGATCCGCTCTGGTGGCCTCAGGAAAGGCCAGTCCCCATGCGAGTTCCTCGGGGGCCTCTCGGGATTACTCTCCCGTCGATGCCGGGGCCTAAGACCTTGTTTGGAGTCGGGGCCGGAACCTGAGGATTCCTCTCCAGTGCTGACATGGATCTTCGGGTAATTCTGGAGTCTCCCCAGGGGAGTCAGTCCTCGTCTCGAATGCGGGCATGCACTTGCGCTTTCCTCCAGAGCGGTAGCAGCAGTGTCACGCAGTCCGCCGCGTGGATCAAAGGATCTATGGTTTTCCCTCGAGTCTTTCCCACGAGGCTTTCCCACGAGGCTTTCCCACAGGGCTGTCCCACGTGCACACGTGGTGGGAGTGGATCCTCGGCTTGAACGTCAAAGCAGTGCAGGGAAAACAGGTTCCTCTGGAATGGACTGACACATCTGGGGGACTCTTGGAATGGTGGCACGACCCTGGAGTTCCTCTCGCCTTTCCTGTGGAGAGCGCCTCCTCTTGAGATGCGACGGGAACGCCAGGAATTCTTTCCCTACGAAAAAGGGAAAGGATCCCTCATCTCGAGCTAGGAGGCGGAAACGGGGCTCCCCTGGATGTGTGCGGGACCCCACGTGCTTCCTCTCGAGTGGAGACGGGTATGTCGGGGAACTTCTTGAGTTGCAGCAAGGGTGTGAAGGACCCTTTGGAAGTTCCAGTGGTTAGACGTGATTAGCCTCAAGAAGCCTCAGCGGAAATGGGCCTCATCTCGCCTGGAGGGCAAAACCTCCTGGATTTTCTCGAGTTGCGGCAGGTGCTCTCGACTTACGACGGGGACCTCAGGGACCCGGTCTGGTGGCCTCAGGAAAGGCCAGTCCCCATGCGAGTTCCTCGGGGGCCTCTCGGGATTCCTCTCCCGTCGATGCCGGGGCCTAAGACCTTGTGTGGAGTCGGGGCCGGAACCTGAGGATTCCTCTCCAGTGCTGACATGGATCTTGGGGTACTTCTGGAGTCTCCCCAGGGGAGTCAGTCCTCGTCTCGAATGCGGGCATGCACTTGCGCTTTCCTCAGAGCGGTAGCAGCAGTGTCACGCAGTCCGCCGCGTGGATCAAAGGATCTATGGTTTTCCCTCGAGTCTTTCCCACGAGGCTTTCCCACAGGGCTGTCCCACGTGCACACGTGGTGGGAGTCGATCCTCGGCTTGAACGTCAAGGCAGTGCAGGGAAAACAGGTTCCTCTGGAATGGACTGACACATCTGGGGGACTCTTGGAATGGTGGCACGACCCTGGAGTTCCTCTCGCCTTTCCTGTGGAGAGCGCCTCCTCTTGAGATGCGACGGGAACGCCGGGAATTCTTTCCCTACGAAACAGGGAAAGGATCCCTCATCTCGAGCTAGGAGGCGGAAACGGGGCTCCCCTGGATGTGTGCGGGACCCCACGTGCTTCCTCTCGAGTGGAGACGGGTATGTCGGGGAACTTCTTGAGATGCAGCAAGGGTGTGAAGTACCCTTTGGAAGTTCCAGTGGTTAGACGTGATTAGCCTCGAGAAGCCTCAGCGGAAATGGGCCTCATCTCGCCTGGAGGGCAAAACCTCCTGGATTTTCTCGAGTTGCGGCAGGTGCTCTCGACTTACGACGGGGACCTCAGGGATCCGCTCTGGTGGCCTCAGGAAAGGCCAGTCCCCATGCGAGTTCCTCGGGGGCCTCTCGGGATTCCTCTCCCGTCGATGCCGGGGCCTAAGACCTTGTGTGGAGTCAGGGCCGGAACCTGAGGATTCCTCTCCAGTGCTGACATGGATCTTCGGGTAATTCTGGAGTCTCCCCAGGGGAGTCAGTCCTCGTCTCGAATGCGGGCATGCACTTGCGCTTTCCTCCAGAGCGGTAGCAGCAGTGTCACGCAGTCCGCCGCGTGGATCAAAGGATCTATGGTTTTCCCTCGAGTCTTTCCCACGAGGCTTTCCCACGAGGCTTTCCCACAGGGCTGTCCCACGTGCACACGTGGTGGGAGTGGATCCTCGGCTTGAACGTCAAGGCAGTGCAGGGAAAACAGGTTCCTCTGGAATGGACTGACACATCTGGGGGACTCTTGGAATGGTGGCACGACCCTGGAGTTCCTCTCGCCTTTCCTGTGGAGAGCGCCTCCTCTTGAGATGCGACGGGAACGCCGGGAATTCTTTCCCTACGAAACAGGGAAAGGATCCCTCATCTCGAGCTAGGAGGCGGAAACGGGGCTCCCCTGGATGTGTGCGGGACCCCACGTGCTTCCTCTCGAGTGGAGACGGGTATGTCGGGGAACTTCTTGAGATGCAGCAAGGGTGTGAAGGACCCTTTGGAAGTTCCATTGGTTAGACGTGATTAGCCTCGAGAAGCCTCAGCGGAAATGGGCCTCATCTCGCCTGGAGGGCAAAACCTCCTGGATTTTCTCGAGTTGCGGCAGGTGCTCTCGACTTACGACGGGGACCTCAGGGACCCGGTCTGGTGGCCTCAGGAAAGGCCAGTCCCCATGCGAGTTCCTCGGGGGCCTCTCGGGATTCCTCTCCCGTCGATGCCGGGGCCTAAGACCTTGTGTGGAGTCGGGGCCGGAACCTGAGGATTCCTCTCCAGTGCTGACATGGATCTTGGGGTACTTCTGGAGTCTCCCCAGGGGAGTCAGTCCTTGTCTCGAATGCGGGCATGCACTTGCGCTTTCCTCCAGAGCGGTAGCAGCAGTGTCACGCAGTCCGCCGCGTGGATCAAAGGATCTATGGTTTCCCCTCGAGTCTTTCCCACGAGGCTTTCCCACGAGGCTTTCCCACAGGGCTGTCCCACGTGCACACGTGGTGGGAGTCGATCCTCGGCTTGAACGTCAAGGCAGTGCAGGGAAAACAGGTTCCTCTGGAATGAACTGACACATCTGGGGGACTCTTGGAATGGTGGCACGACTCTGGAGTTCCTCTCGCCTTTCCTGTGGAGAGCGCCTCCTCTTGAGATGCGACGGGAACGCCGGGAATTCTTTCCCTACGAAACAGGGAAAGGATCCCTCATCTCGAGCTAGGAGGCGGAAACGGGGCTCCCCTGGATGTGTGCGGGACCCCACGTGCTTCCTCTCGAGTGGAGACGTGTATGTCGGGGAACTTCTTGAGTTGCAGCAAGGGTGTGAAGGACCCTTTGGAAGTTCCAGTGGTTAGACGTGATTAGCCTCGAGAAGCCTCAGCGGAAATGGGCCTCATCTCGCCTGGAGGGCAAAACCTCCTGGATTTTCTGGAGTTGCGGCAGGTGCTCTCGACTTACGACGGGGACCTCAGGGACCCGCTCTGGTGGCCTCAGGAAAGGCCAGTCCCCATGCGAGTTCCTCGGGGGCCTCTCGGGATTCCTCTCCCGTCGATGCCGGGGCCTAAGACCTTGTGTGGAGTCGGGGCCGGAACCTGAGGATTCCTCTCCAGTGCTGACATGGATCTTGGGGTACTTCTGGAGTCTCCCGAGGGGAGTCAGTCCTCGTCTCGAATGCGGGCATGAACTTGCGCTTTCCTCCAGAGCGGTAGCAGCAGTGTCACGCAGTCCGCCGCGTGGATCAAAGGATCTATGGTTTTCCCTCGAGTCTTTCCCACGAGGCTTTCCCACGAGGCTTTCCCACAGGGCTGTCGCACGGGCACACGTGGTGGGAGTCGATCCTCGGCTTGAACGTCAAGGCAGTGCAGGGAAAACAGGTTCCTCTGGAATGGACTGACACATCTGGGGGACTCTTGGAATGGTGGCACGACCCTGGAGTTCCTCTCGCCTTTCCTGTGGAGAGCGCCTCCTCTTGAGATGCGAAGGGAACGCCGGGAATTCTTTCCCTACGAAACAGGGAAAGGATCCCTCATCTCGAGCTAGGAGGTGGAAACGGGGCTCCCCTGGATGTGTGCGGGACCCCACGTGCTTCCTCTCGAGTGGAGACGGGTTTGTCGGGGAACTTCTTGAGATGCAGCAAGATTGTGAAGGACCCTTTGGAAGTTCCAGTGGTTAGACGTGATTAGCCTCGAGAAGCCTCAGCGGAAATGGGCCTCATCTCGCCTGGAGGGCAAAACCTCCTGGATTTTCTCGAGTTGCGGCAGGTGCTCTCGACTTACGACGGGGACCTCAGGGACCCGCTCTGGTGGCCTCAGGAAAGACCAGTCCCCATGCGAGTTCCTCGGGGGCCTCTCGGGATTCCTCTCCCGTCGATGCCGGGGCCTAAGACCTTGTGTGGAGTCGGGGCCGGAACCTGAGGATTCCTCTCCAGTGCTGACATGGATCTTGGGGTACTTCTGGAGTCTCCCCAGGGGAGTCAGTCCTCGTCTCGAATGCGGGCATGCACTTGCGCTTTCCTCCAGAGCGGTAGCAGCAGTGTCACGCAGTCCGCCGCGTGGATCAAAGGATCTATGGTTTTCCCTCGAGTCTTTCCCACGAGGCTTTCCCACGAGGCTTTCCCACAGGGCTGTCCCACGTGCACACGTGGTGGGAGTCGATCCTCGGCTTGAACGTCAAGGCAGTGCAGGGAAAACAGGTTCCTCTGGAATGGACTGACACATCTGGGGGACTCTTGGAATGGTGGCACGACCCTGGAGTTCCTCTCGCCTTTCCTGTGGAGAGCGCCTCCTCTTGAGATGCGACGGGAACGCCGGGAATTCTTTCCCTAGGAAACAGGGAAAGGATCCCTCATCTCGAGCTAGGAGGCGGAAACGGGGCCCCTGGATGTGTGCGGGACCCCACGTGCTTCCTCTCGAGTGGAGACGGGTATGTCGGGGAACTTCTTGAGTTGCAGCAAGGGTGTGAAGGACCCTTTGGAAGTTCCAGTGGTTAGACGTGATTAGCCTCGAGAAGCCTCAGCGGAAATGGGCCTCATCTCGCCTGGAGGGCAAAACCTCCTGGATTTTCTCGAGTTGCGGCAGGTGCTCTCGACTTACGACGGGGACCTCAGGGACCCGCTCTGGTGGCCTCAGGAAAGGCCAGTCCCCATGCGAGTTCCTCGGGGGCCTCTCGGGATTCCTCTCCCGTCGATGCCGGGGCCTAAGACCTTGTGTGGAGTCGGGGCCGGAACCTGAGGATTCCTCTCCAGTGCTGACATGGATCTTGGGGAACTTCTGGAGTCTCCCCAGGGGAGTCAGTACTCGTCTCGAATGCGGGCATGCACTTGCGCTTTCCTCCCGAGCGGTAGCAGCAGTGTCACGCAGTCCGCCGCGTGGATCAAAGGATCTATGGTTTTCCCTCGAGTCTTTCCCACGAGGCTTTCCCACAGGGCTGTCCCACGTGCACACGTGGTGGGAGTCGATCCTCGGCTTGAACGTCAAGGCAGTGCAGGGAAAACAGGTTCCTCTGGAATGGACTGACACATCTGGGGGACTCTTGGAATGGTGGCACGACCCTGGAGTTCCTCTCGCCTTTCCTGTGGAGAGCGCTTCCTCTTGAGATGCAACGGGAACGCCGGGAATTCTTTCCCTACGAAACAGGGAAAGGATCCCTCATCTCGAGCTAGGAGGCGGAAACGGGGCTCCCCTGGATGTGTGCGGGACCCCACGTGCTTCCTCTCGAGTGGAGACGGGTATGTCGGGGAACTTCTTGAGATGCAGCAAGGGTGTGAAGGACCCTTTGGAAGTTCCATTGGTTAGACGTGATTAGACTCTAGAAGCCTCAGCGGAAATGGGCCTCATCTCGCCTGGAGGGCAAAACCTCCTGGATTTTCTCGAGTTGCGGCAGGTGCTCTCGACTTACGACGGGGACCTCAGGGACCCGGTCTGGTGGCCTCAGGAAAGGCCAGTCCCCATGCGAGTTCCTCGGGGGCCTCTCGGGATTCCTCTCCCGTCGATGCCGGGGCCTAAGACCTTGTGTGGAGTCGGGGCCGGAACCTGAGGATTCCTCTCCAGTGCTGACATGGATCTTGGGGTACTTCTGGAGTCTCCCCAGGGGAGTCAGTCCTCGTCTCGAATGCGGGCATGCACTTGCGCTTTCCTCCAGAGCGGTAGCAGCAGTGTCACGCAGTCCGCCGCGTGGATCAAAGGATCTATGGTTTTCCCTCGAGTCTTTCCCACGAGGCTTTCCCACGAGGCTTTCCCACAGGGCTGTCCCACGTGCACACGTGGTGGGAGTCGATCCTCGGCTTGAACGTCAAGGCAGTGCAGGGAAAACAGGTTCCTCTGGAATGGACTGACACATCTGGGGGACTCTTGGAATGGTGGCACGACCCTGGAGTTCCTCTCGCCTTTCCTGTGGAGAGCGCCTCCTCTTGAGATGCGACGGGAACGCCGGGAATTCTTTCCCTACGAAACAGGGAAAGGATCCCTCATCTCGAGCTAGGAGGCGGAAACGGGGCTCCCCTGGATGTGTGCGGGAGCCCACGTGCTTCCTCTCGAGTGGAGACGGGTATGTCGGGGAACTTCTTGAGTTGCAGCAAGGGTGTGAAGGACCCTTTGGAAGTTCCAGTGGTTAGACGTGATTAGCCTCGAGAAGCCTCAGCGGAAATGGGCCTCATCTCGCCTGGAGGGCAAAACCTCCTGGATTTTCTCGAGTTGCGGCAGGTGCTCTCGACTTACGACGGGGACCTCAGGGACCCGCTCTGGTGGCCTCAGGAAAGGCCAGTCCCCATGCGAGTTCCTCGGGGGCCTCTCGGGATTCCTCTCCCGTCGATGCCGGGGCCTAAGACCTTGTGTGGAGTCGGGGCCGGAACCTGAGGATTCCTCTCCAGTGCTGACATGGATCTTCGGGTAATTCTGGAGTCTCCCCAGGGGAGTCAGTCCTCGTCTCGAATGCGGGCATGCACTTGCGCTTTCCTCCAGAGCGGTAGCAGCAGTGTCACGCAGTCCGCCGCGTGGATCAAAGGATCTATGGTTTTCCCTCGAGTCTAACCCACGAGGCTTTCCCACAGGGCTGTCCCACGTGCACACGTGGTGGGAGTCGATCCTCGGCTTGAACGTCAAGGCAGTGCAGGGAAAACAGGTTCCTCTGGAATGGACTGACACATCTGGGGGACTCTTGGAATGGTGGCACGACCCTGGAGTTCCTCTCGCCTTTCCTGTGGAGAGCGCTTCCTCTTGAGATGCGACGGGAACGCCGGGAATTCTTTCCCTACGAAACAGGGAAAGGATCCCTCATCTCGAGCTAGGAGGCGGAAACGGGGCTCCCCTGGATGTGTGCGGGACCCCACGTGCTTCCTCTCGAGTGGAGACGGGTATGTCGGGGAACTTCTTGAGATGCAGCAAGGGTGTGAAGGTCCCTTTGGAAGTTCCATTGGTTAGACGTGATTAGCCTCGAGAAGCCTCAGCGGAAATGGGCCTCATCTCGCCTGGAGGGCAAAACCTCCTGGATTTTCTCGAGTTGCGGCAGGTGCTCTCGACTTACGACGGGGACCTCAGGGACCCGCTCTGGTGGCCTCAGGAAAGGCCAGTCCCCATGCGAGTTCCTCGGGGGCCTCTCGGGATTCCTCTCCCGTCGATGCCGGGGCCTAAGACCTTGTGTGGAGTCGGGGCCGGAACCTGAGGATTCCTCTCCAAGGCTGACATGGATCTTGGGGTACTTCTGGAGTCTCCCCAGGGGAGTCAGTCCTCGTCTCGAATGCGGGCATGCACTTGCGCTTTCCTCCAGAGCGGTAGCAGCAGTGTCACGCAGTCCGCCGCGTGGATCAAAGGATCTATGGTTTCCCCTCGAGTCTTTCCCACGAGGCTTTCCCACGAGGCTTTCCCACAGGGCTGTCCCACGTGCACACGTGGTGGGAGTCGATCCTCGGCTTGAACGTCAAGGCAGTGCAGGGAAAACAGGTTCCTCTGGAATGGACTGACACATCTGGGGGACTCTTGGAATGGTGGCACGACTCTGGAGTTCCTCTCGCCTTTCCTGTGGAGAGCGCCTCCTCTTGAGATGCGACGGGAACGCCGGGAATTCTTTCCATACGAAACAGGGAAAGGATCCCTCATCTCGAGCTAGGAGGCGGAAACGGGGCTCCCCTGGATGTGTGCGGGACCCCACGTGCTTCCTCTCGAGTGGAGACGTGTATGTCGGGGAACTTCTTGAGTTGCAGCAAGGGTGTGAAGGACCCTTTGGAAGTTCCAGTGGTTAGACGTGATTAGCCTCGAGAAGCCTCAGCGGAAATGGGCCTCATCTCGCCTGGAGGGCAAAACCTCCTGGATTTTCTGGAGTTGCGGCAGGTGCTCTCGACTTACGACGGGGACCTCAGGGACCCGCTCTGGTGGCCTCAGGAAAGGCCAGTCCCCATGCGAGTTCCTCGGGGGCCTCTCGGGATTCCTCTCCCGTCGATGCCGGGGCCTAAGACCTTGTGTGGAGTCGGGGCCGGAACCTGAGGATTCCTCTCCAGTGCTGACATGGATCTTGGGGTACTTCTGGAGTCTCCCCAGGGGAGTCAGTCCTCGTCTCGAATGCGGGCATGCACTTGCGCTTTCCTCCAGAGCGGTAGCAGCAGTGTCACGCAGTCCGCCGCGTGGATCAAAGGATCTATGGTTTTCCCTCGAGTCTTTCCCACGAGGCTTTCCCACGAGGCTTTCCCACAGGGCTGTCGCACGTGCACACGTGGTGGGAGTCGATCCTCGGCTTGAACGTCAAGGCAGTGCAGGGAAAACAGGTTCCTCTGGAATGGACTGACACATCTGGGGGACTCTTGGAATGGTGGCACGACCCTGGAGTTCCTCTCGCCTTTCCTGTGGAGAGCGCCTCCTCTTGAGATGCGAAGGGAACGCCGGGAATTCTTTCCCTACGAAACAGGGAAAGGATCCCTCATCTCGAGCTAGGAGGTGGAAACGGGGCTCCCCTGGATGTGTGCGGGACCCCACGTGCTTCCTCTCGAGTGGAGACGGGTTTGTCGGGGAACTTCTTGAAATGCAGCAAGGGTGTGAAGGACCCTTTGGAAGTTCCAGTGGTTAGACGTGATAAGCCTCGAGAAGCCTCAGCGGAAATGGGCCTCATCTCGCCTGGAGGGCAAAACCTCCTGGATTTTCTCGAGTTGCGGCAGGTGCTCTCGACTTACGACGGGGACCTCAGGGACCCGGTCTGGTGGCCTCAGGAAAGGCCAGTCCCCATGCGAGTTCCTCGGGGGCCTCTCGGGATTCCTCTCCCGTCGATGCCGGGGCCTAAGACCTTGTGTGGAGTCGGGGCCGGAACCTGAGGATTCCTCTCCAGTGCTGACATGGATCTTGGGGTACTTCTGGAGTCTCCCCAGGGGAGTCAGTCCTCGTCTCGAATGCGGGCATGCACTTGCGCTTTCCTCCAGAGCGGTAGCAGCAGTGTCACGCAGTCCGCCGCGTGGATCAAAGGATCTATGGTTTTCCCTGGAGTCTTTCCCACGAGGCTTTCCCACGAGGCTTTCCCACAGGGCTGTCCCACGTGCACACGTGGTGGGAGTCGATCCTCGGCTTGAACGTCAAGGCAGTGCAGGGAAAACAGGTTCCTCTGGAATGGACTGACACATCTGGGGGACTCTTGGAATGGTGGCACGACCCTGGAGTTCCTCTCGCCTTTCCTGTGGAGAGCGCCTCCTCTTGAGATGCGACGGGAACGCCGGGAATTCTTTCCCTACGAAACAGGGAAAGGATCCCTCATCTCGAGCTAGGAGGCGGAAACGGGGCTCCCCTGGGTGTGTGCGGGACCCCACGTGCTTCCTCTCGAGTGGAGACGGGTATGTCGGGGAACTTCTTGAGTTGCAGCAAGGGTGTGAAGGACCCTTTGGAAGTTCCAGTGGTTAGACGTGATTAGCCTCGAGAAGCCTCAGCGGAAATGGGCCTCATCTCGCCTGGAGGGCAAAACCTCCTGGATTTTCTCGAGTTGCGGCAGGTGCTCTCGACTTACGACGGGGACCTCAGGGACCCGCTCTGGTGGCCTCAGGAAAGGCCAGTCCCCATGCGAGTTCCTCGGGGGCCTCTCGGGATTCCTCTCCCGTCGATGCCGGGGCCTAAGACCTTGTGTGGAGTCGGGGCCGGAACCTGAGGATTCCTCTCCAGTGCTGACATGGATCTTGGGGAACTTCTGGAGTCTCCCCAGGGGAGTCAGTACTCGTCTCGAATGCGGGCATGCACTTGCGCTTTCCTCCAGAGCGGTAGCAGCAGTGTCACGCAGTCCGCCGCGTGGATCAAAGGATCTATGGTTTTCCCTCGAGTCTTTCCCACGAGGCTTTCCCACGAGGCTTTCCCACAGGGCTGTCCCACGTGCACACGTGGTGGGAGTCGATCCTCGGCTTGAACGTCAAGGCAGTGCAGGGAAAACAGGTTCCTCTGGAATGGACTGACACATCTGGGGGACTCTTGGAATGGTGGCACGACCCTGGAGTTCCTCTCGACTTTCCTGTGGAGAGCGCCTCCTCTTGAGATGCGACGGGAACGCCGGGAATTCTTTCCCTACGAAACAGGGAAAGGATCCCTCATCTCGAGCTAGGAGGCGGAAACGGGTCTCCCCTGGATGTGTGCGGGACCCCACGTGCTTCCTCTCGAGTGGAGACGGGTATGTCAGGGAACTTCTTGAGTTGCAGCAAGGGTGTGAAGGACCCTTTGGAAGTTCCAGTGGTTAGACGTGATTAGCCTCGAGAAGCCTCAGCGGAAATGGGCCTCATCTCGCCTGGAGGGCAAAACCTCCTGGATTTTCTCGAGTTGCGGCAGGTGCTCTCGACTTACGACGGGGACCTCAGGGACCCGCTCTGGTGGCCTCAGGAAAGGCCAGTCCCCATGCGAGTTCCTCGAGGGCCTCTCGGGATTCCTCTCCCGTCGATGCCGGGGCCTAAGACCTTGTGTGGAGTCGGGGCCTGAACCTGAGGATTCCTCTCCAGTGCTGACATGGATCTTCGGGTAATTCTGGAGTCTCCCCAGGGGAGTCAGTCCTCGTCTCGAATGCGGGCATGCACTTGCGCTTTCCTCCAGAGCGGTAGCAGCAGTGTCACGCAGTCCACCGCGTGGATCAAAGGATCTATGGTTTTCCCTCGAGTCTTTCCCACGAGGCTTTCCCACAGGGCTGTCCCACGTGCACACGTGGTGGGAGTCGATCCTCGGCTTGAACGTCAAGGCAGTGCAGGGAAAACAGGTTCCTCTGAAATGGACTGACACATCTGGGGGACTCTTGGAATGGTGGCACGACCCTGGAGTTCCTCTCGCCTTTCCTGTGGAGAGCGCTTCCTCTTGAGATGCGACGGGAACGCCGGGAATTCTTTCCCTACGAAACAGGGAAAGGATCCCTCATCTCGAGCTAGGAGGCGGAAACGGGGCTCCCCTGGATGTGTGCGGGACCCCACGGGCGGCCTCTCGAGTGGAGACGGGTATGTCGGGGAACTTCTTGAGATGCAGCAAGGGTGTGAAGGACCCTTTGGAAGTTCCATTGGTTAGACGTGATTAGCCTCGAGAAGCCTCAGCGGAAATGGGCCTCATCTCGCCTGGAGGGCAAAACCTCCTGGATTTTCTCGAGTTGCGGCAGGTGCTCTCGACTTACGACGGGGACCTCAGGGACCCGGTCTGGTGGCCTCAGGAAAGGCCAGTCCCCATGCGAGTTCCTCGGGGGCCTCTCGGGATTCCTCTCCCGTCGATGCCGGGGCCTAAGACCTTGTGTGGAGTCGGGGCCGGAACCTGAGGATTCCTCTCCAGTGCTGACATGGATCTTGGGGTACTTCTGGAGTCTCCCCAGGGGAGTCAGTCCTCGTCTCGAATGCGGGCATGCACTTGGGCTTTCCTCCAGAGCGGTAGCAGCAGTGTCACGCAGTCCGCCGCGTGGATCAAAGGATCTATGGTTTTCCCTCGAGTCTTTCCCACGAGGCTTTCCCACGAGGCTTTCCCACAGGGCTGTCCCACGTGCACACGTGGTGGGAGTCGATCCTCGGCTTGAACGTCAAGGCAGTGCAGGGAAAACAGGTTCCTCTGGAATGGACTGACACTTCTGGGGGACTCTTGGAATGGTGGCACGACCCTGGAGTTCCTCTCGCCTTTCCTGTGGAGAGCGCCTCCTCTTGAGATGCGACGGGAACGCCGGGAATTCTTTCCCTACGAAACAGGGAAAGGATCCCTCATCTCGAGCTAGGAGGCGGAAACGGGGCTCCCCTGGATGTGTGCGGGACCCCACGTGCTTCCTCTCGAGTGGAGACGGGTATGTCGGGGAACTTCTTGAGTTGCAGCAAGGGTGTGAAGGACCCTTTGGAAGTTCCAGTGGTTAGACGTGATTAGCCTCGAGAAGCCTCAGCGGAAATGGGCCTCATCTCGCCTGGAGGGCAAAACCTCCTGGATTTTCTCGAGTTGCGGCAGGTGCTCTCGACTTACGACGGGGACCTCAGGGACCCGCTCTGGTGGCCTCAGGAAAGGCCAGTCCCCATGCTAGTTCCTCGGGGGCCTCTCGGGATTCCTCTCCCGTCGATGCCGGGGCCTAAGACCTTGTGTGGATTCGGGGCCGGAACCTGAGGATTCCTCTCCAGTGCTGACATGGATCTTCGGGTAATTCTGGAGTCTCCCCAGGGGAGTCAGTCCTCGTCTCGAATGCGGGCATGCACTTGCGCTTTCCTCCAGAGCGGTAGCAGCAGTGTCACGCAGTCCGCCGCGTGGATCAAAGGATCTATGGTTTTCCCTCGAGTCTAACCCACGAGGCTTTCCCACAAGGCTGTCCCACGTGCACACGTGGTGGGAGTCGATCCTCGGCTTGAACGTCAAGGCAGTGCAGGGAAAACAGGTTCCTCTGGAATGGACTGACACATCTGGGGGACTCTTGGAATGGTGGCACGACCCTGGAGTTCCTCTCGCCTTTCCGGTGGAGAGCGCCTCCTCTTGAGATGCGACGGGAACGCCGGGAATTCTTTCCCTACGAAACAGGGAAAGGATCCCTCATCTCGAGCTAGGAGGCGGAAACGGGGCTCCCCTGGATGTGTGCGGGACCCCACGTGCTTCCTCTCGAGTGGAGACGGGTATGTCGGGGAACTTCTTGAGATGCAGCAAGGGTGTGAAGGACCCTTTGGAAGTTCCATTGGTTAGACGTGATTAGCCTCGAGAAGCCTCAGCGGAAATGGGCCTCATCTCGCCTGGAGGGCAAAACCTCCTGGATTTTCTCGAGTTGCGGCAGGTGCTCTCGACTTACGACGGGGACCTCAGGGACCCGCTCTGGTGGCCTCAGGAAAGGCCAGTCACCATGCGAGTTCCTCGGGGGCCTCTCGGGATTCCTCTCCCGTCGATGCCGGGGCCTAAGACCTTGTGTGGAGTCGGGGCCGGAACCTGAGGATTCCTTTCCAGTGCTGACATGGATCTTGGGGTACTTCTGGAGTCTCCCCAGGGGAGTCAGTCCTCGTCTCGAATGCGGGCATGCACTTGCGCTTTCCTCCAGAGCGGTAGCAGCAGTGTCACGCAGTTCGCCGCGTGGATCAAAGGATCTATGGTTTTCCCTCGAGTCTTTACCACGAGGCTTTCCCACGAGGCTTTCCCACAGGGCTGTCCCACGTGCTCACGTGGTGGGAGTCGATCCTCGGCTTGAACGTCAAGGCAGTGCAGGGAAAACAGGTTCCTCTGGAATGGACTGACACATCTGGGGGACTCTTGGAATGGTGGCACGACCCTGGAGTTCCTCTCGCCTTTCCTGTGGAGAGCGCCTCCTCTTGAGATGCGACGGGAACGCCGGGAATTCTTTCCCTACGAAACAGGGAAAGGATCCCTCATCTCGAGCTAGGAGGCGGAAACGGGGCTCCCCTGGATGTGTGCGGGACCCCACGTGCTTCCTCTCGAGTGGAGACGGGTATGTCGGGGAACTTCTTGAGTTGCAGCAAGGGTGTGAAGGACCCTTTGGAAGTTCCAGTGGTTAGACGTGATTAGCCTCGAGAAGCCTCAGCGGAAATGGCCTCATCTCGCCTGGAGGGCAAAACCTCCTGGATTTTCTCGAGTTGCGGCAGGTGCTCTCGACTTACGACTGGGACCTCAGGGACCCGCTCTGGTGGCCTCAGGAAAGGCCAGTCCCCATGCGAGTTCCTCGGGGGCCTCTCGGGATTCCTCTCCCGTCGATGCCGGGGCCTAAGACCTTGTGTGGAGTCGGGGCCGGAACCTGAGGATTCCTCTCCAGTGCTGACATGGATCTTGGGGAACTTCTGGAGTCTCCCCAGGGGAGTCAGTACTCGTCTCGAATGCGGGCATGCACTTGCGCTTTCCTCCAGAGCGGTAGCAGCAGTGTCACGCAGTCCGCCGCGTGGATCAAAGGATCTATGGTTTTCCCTCGAGTCTTTCCGACGAGGCTTTCCCACGAGGCTTTTCCACAGGGCTGTCCCACGTGCACACGTGGTGGGAGTCGATCCTCGGCTTGAACGTCAAGGCAGCGCAGGGAAAACAGGTTCCTCTGGAATGGACTGACACATCTGGGGGACTCTTGGAATGGTGGCACGACCCTGGAGTTCCTCTCGACTTTCCTGTGGAGAGCGCCTCCTCTTGAGATGCGACGGGAACGCCGGGAATTCTTTCGCTACGAAACAGGGAAAGGATCCCTCATCTCGAGCTAGGAGGCGGAAACGGGTCTCCCCTGGATGTGTGCGGGACCACACGTGCTTCCTCTCGAGTGGAGACGGGTATGTCGGGGAACTTCTTGAGATGCAGCAAGGGTGTGAAGGACCCTTTGGAAGTTCCAGTGGTTAGACGTGATTAGCCTCGAGAAGCCTCAGCGGAAATGGGCCTCATCTCGCCTGGAGGGCAAAACCTCCTGGATTTTCTCGAGTTGCGGCAGGTGATCTCGACTTATGACGGGGACCTCAGGGACCCGTCTGGTGGCCTCAGGAAAGGCCAGTCCCCATGCGAGTTCCTCGGGGGCCTCTCGGGATTCCTCTCCCGTCGACGCCGGGGCCTAAGACCTTGTGTGGAGTCGGGGCCGGAACCTGAGGATTCCTCTCCAGTGCTGACATGGATCTTCGGGTAATTCTGGAGTCTCCCCAGGGGAGTCAGTCCTCGTCTCGAATGCGGGCATGCACTTGCGCTTTCCTCCAGAGCGGTAGCAGCAGTGTCACGCAGTCCGCCGCGTGGATCAAAGGATCTATGGTTTTCCCTCGAGTCTTTCCCACGAGGCTTTCCCACAGGGCTGTCCCACGTGCACACGTGGTGGGAGTGGATCCTCGGCTTGAACGTCAAGGCAGTGCAGGGAAAACAGGTTCCTCTGGAATGGACTGACATATCTGGGGGACTCTTGGAATGGTGGCACGACCCTGGAGTTCCTCTCGCCTTTCCTGTGGAGAGCGCTTCCTCTTGAGATGCGACGGGAACGCCGGGAATTCTTTCCCTACGAAACAGGGAAAGGATCCCTCATCTCGAGCTAGGAGGCGGAAACGGGGCTCCCCTGGATGTGTGCGGGACCCCACGTGCTTCCTCTCGAGTGGAGACGGGTATGTCGGGGAACTTCTTGAGATGCAGCAAGGGTGTGAAGGACCCTTTGGAAGTTCCATTGGTTAGACGTGATTAGCCTCGAGAAGCCTCAGCGGAAATGGGCCTCATCTCGCCTGGAGGGCAAAACCTCCTGGATTTTCTCGAGTTGCGGCAGGTGCTCTCGACTTACGACGGGGACCTCAGGGACCCGGTCTGGTGGCCTCAGGAAAGGCCAGTCCCCATGCGAGTTCCTCGGGGGCCTCTCGGGATTCCTCTCCCGTCGATGCCGGGGCCTAAGACCTTGTGTGGAGTCGGGGCCGGAACCTGAGGATTCCTCTCCAGTGCTGACATGGATCTTGGGGTACTTCTGGAGTCTCCCCAGGGGAGTCAGTCCTCGTCTCGAATGCGGGCATGCACTTGCGCTTTCCTCCAGAGCGGTAGCAGCAGTGTCACGCAGTCCGCCGCGTGGATCAAAGGATCTATGGTTTTCCCTCGAGTCTTTCCCACGAGGCTTTCCCACGAGGCTTTCCCACAGGGCTGTCCCACGTGCACACGTGGTGGGAGTCGATCCTCGGCTTGAACGTCAAGGCAGTGCAGGGAAAACAGGTTCCTCTGGAATGGACTGACACATCTGGGGGACTCTTGGAATGGTGGCACGACCCTGGAGTTCCTCTCGCCTTTCCTGTGGAGAGCGCCTCCTCTTGAGATGCGACGGGAACGCCGGGAATTCTTTCCCTACGAAACAGGGAAAGGATCCCTCATCTCGAGCTAGGAGGCGGAAACGGGGCTCCCCTGGATGTGTGCGGGACCCCACGTGCTTCCTCTCGAGTGGAGACGGGTATGTCGGGGAACTTCTTGAGTTGCAGCAAGGGTGTGAAGGACCCTTTGGAAGTTCCAGTGGTTAGACGTGATTAGCCTCGAGAAGCCTCAGCGGAAATGGGCCTCATCTCGCCTGGAGGGCAAAACCTCCTGGATTTTCTCGAGTTGCGGCAGGTGCTCTCGACTTACGATGGGGACCTCAGGGACCCGCTCTGGTGGCCTCAGGAAAGGCCAGTCCCCATGCGAGTTCCTCGGGGGCCTCTCGGGATTCCTCTCCCGTCGATGCCGGGGCCTAAGACCTTGTGTGGAGTCGGGGCCGGAACCTGAGGATTCCTCTCCAGTGCTGACATGGATCTTGGGGAACTTCTGGAGTCTCCCCAGGGGAGTCAGTACTCGTCTCGAATGCGGCCATGCACTTGCGCTTTCCTCCAGAGCGGTAGCAGCAGTGTCACGCAGTCCGCCGCGTGGATCAAAGGATCTATGGTTTTCCCTCGAGTCTTTCCCACGAGGCTTTCCCACGAGGCTTTCCCACAGGGCTGTCCCACGTGCACACGTGGTGGGAGTCGATCCTCGGCTTGAACGTCAAGGCAGTGCAGGGAAAACAGGTTCCTCTGGAATGGACTGACACATCTGGGGGACTCTTGGAATGGTGGCACGACCCTGGAGTTCCTCTCGACTTTCCTGTGGAGAGCGCCTCCTCTTGAGATGCGACGGGAACGCCGGGAATTCTTTCCCTACGAAACAGGGAAAGGATCCCTCATCTCGAGCTAGGAGGCGGAAACGGGTCTCCCCTGGATGTGTGCGGGACCCCACGTGCTTCCTCTCGAGTGGAGACGGGTATGTCGGGGAACTTCTTGAGATGCAGCAAGGGTGTGAAGGACCCTTTGGAAGTTCCAGTGGTTAGACGTGATTAGCCTCGAAAAGCCTCAGCGGAAATGGGCCTCATCTCGCCTGGAGGGCAAAACCTCCTGGATTTTCTCGAGTTGCGGCAGGTGCTCTCGACTTACGACGGGGACCTCAGGGACCCGCTCTGGTGGCCTCAGGAAAGGCCAGTCCCCATGCGAGTTCCTCGGGGGCCTCTCGGGATTCCTCTCCCGTCGATGCCGGGTCCTAAGACCTTGTGTGGAGTCGGGGCCGGAACCTGAGGATTCCTCTCCAGTGCTGACATGGATCTTCGGGTAATTCTGGAGTCTCCCCAGGGGAGTCAGTCCTCGTCTCGAATGCGGGCATGCACTTGCGCTTTCCTCCAGAGCGGTAGCAGCAGTGTCACGCAGTCCGCCGCGTGGATCAAAGGATCTATGGTTTTCCCTCGAGTCTAACCCACGAGGCTTTCCCACAGGGCTGTCCCACGTGCACACGTGGTGGGAGTCGATCCTCGGCTTGAACGTCAAGGCAGTGCAGGGAAAACAGGTTCCTCTGGAATGGACTGACACATCTGGGGGACTCTTGGAATGGTGGCACGACCCTGGAGTTCCTCTCGCCTTTCCTGTGGAGAGCGCTTCCTCTTGAAATGCGACGGGAACGCCGGGAATTCTTTCCCTACGAAACAGGGAAAGGATCCCTCATCTCGAGCTAGGAGGCGGAAACGGGGCTCCCCTGGATGTGTGCGGGACCCCACGTGCTTCCTCTCGAGTGGAGACGGGTATGTCGGGGAACTTCTTGAGATGCAGCAAGGGTGTGAAGGACCCTTTGGAAGTTCCATTGGTTAGACGTGATTAGCCTCGAGAAGCCTCAGCGGAAATGGGCCTCATCTCGCCTGGAGGGCAAAACCTCCTGGATTTTCTCGAGTTGCGGCAGGTGCTCTCGACTTACGACGGGGACCTCAGGGACCCGGTCTGGTGGCCTCAGGAAAGGCCAGTCCCCATGCGAGTTCCTCGGGGGCCTCTCGGGATTCCTCTCCCGTCGATGCCGGGGCCTAAGACCTGGTGTGGAGTCGGGGCCGGAACCTGAGGATTCCTCTCCAGTGCTGACATGGATCTTGGGGTACTTCTGGAGTCTCCCCAGGGGAGTCAGTCCTCGTCTCGAATGCGGGCATGCACTTGCGCTTTCCTCCAGAGCGGTAGCAGCAGTGTCACGCAGTCCGCCGCGTGGATCAAAGGATCTATGGTTTTCCCTCGAGTCTTTCCCACGAGGCTTTCCCACGAGGCTTTCCCACAGGGCTGTCCCACGTGCACACGTGGTGGGAGTCGATCCTCGGCTTGAACGTCAAGGCAGTGCAGGGAAAACAGGTTCCTCTGGAATGGACTGACACATCTGGGGGACTCTTGGAATGGTGGCACGACCCTGGAGTTCCTCTCGCCTTTCCTGTGGAGAGCGCCTCCTCTTGAGATGCGACGGGAACGCCGGGAATTCTTTCCCTACGAAACAGGGAAAGGATCCCTCATCTCGAGCTAGGAGGCGGAAACGGGGCTCCCCTGGATGTGTGCGGGACCCCACGTGCTTCCTCTCGAGTGGAGACGGGTATGTCGGGGAACTTCTTGAGTTGCAGCAAGGGTGTGAAGGACCCTTTGGAAGTTCCAGTGGTTAGACGTGATTAGCCTCGAGAAGCCTCAGCGGAAATGGGCCTCATCTCGCCTGGAGGGCAAAACCTCCTGGATTTTCTCGAGTTGCGGCAGCTGCTCTCGACTTACGACGGGGACCTCAGGGACCCGCTCTGGTGGCCTCAGGAAAGGCCAGTCCCCATGCGAGTTCCTCGGGGGCCTCTCGGGATTCCTCTCCCGTCGATGCCGGGGCCTATGACCTTGTGTGGAGTCGGGGCCGGAACCTGAGGATTCCTCTCCAGTGCTGACATGGATCTTGGGGTACTCCTGGAGTCTCCCCAGGGGAGTCAGTCCTCGTCTCGAATGCGGGCATGCACTTGCGCTTTCCTCCAGAGCGGTAGCAGCAGTGTCACGCAGTCCACCGCGTGGATCAAAGGATCTATGGTTTTCCCTCGAGTCTTTCCCACGAGGCTTTCCCACGAGGCTTTCCCACAGGGCTGTCCCACGTGCACACGTGGTGGGAGTGGATCCTTGGCTTGAACGTCAAGGCAGTGCAGGGAAAACAGGTTCCTCTGGAATGGACTGACACATCTGGGGGACTCTTGGAATGGTGGCACGACTCTGGAGTTCCTCTCGCCTTTCCTGTGGAGAGCGCCTCCTCTTGAGATGCGACGGGAACGCCGGGAATTCTTTCCCTACGAAACAGGGAAAGGATCCCTCATCTCGAGCTAGGAGGCGGAAACGGGGCTCCCCTGGATGTGTGCGGGAGCCCACGTGCTTCCTCTCGATGGAGACGGGTATGTCGGGGAACTTCTTGAGTTGCAGCAAGGGTGTGAAGGACCCTTTGGAAGTTCCAGTGGTTAGACGTGATTAGCCTCGAGAAGCCTCAGCGGAAATGGGCCTCATCTCGCCTGGAGGGCAAAACCTCCTGGATTTTCTCGAGTTGCGGCAGGTGCTCTCGACTTACGACGGGGACCTCAGGGACCCGCTCTGGTGGCCTCAGGAAAGGCCAGTCCCCATGCGAGTTCCTTGGGGGCCTCTCGGGATTCCTCTCCCGTCGATGCCAGGGCCTAAGACCTTGTGTGGAGTCGGGGCCGGAACCTGAGGATTCCTCTCCAGTGCTGACATGGATCTTGGGGAACTTCTGGAGTCTCCCCAGGGGAGTCAGTACTCGTCTCGAATGCGGGCATGCACTTGCGCTTTCCTCCAGAGCGGTAGCAGCAGTGTCACGCAGTCCGCCGCGTGGATCAAAGGATCTATGGTTTTCCCTCGAGTCTTTCCCACGAGGCTTTCCCACGAGGCTTTCCCACAGGGCTGTCCCACGTGCACACGTGGTGGGAGTCGATCCTCGGCTTGAACGTCAAGGCAGTGCAGGGAAAACAGGTTCCTCTGGAATGGACTGACACATCTGGGGGACTCTTGGATTGGTGGCACGACCCTGGAGTTCCTCTCGCCTTTCCTGTGGAGAGCGCCTCCTCTTGAGATGCGACGGGAACGCCGGGAATTCTTTCCCTACGAAACAGGGAAAGGATACCTCATCTCGAGCTAGGAGGCGGAAACGGGTCTCCCCTGGATGTGTGCGGGACCCCACGTGCTTCCTCTCGAGTGGAGACGGGTATGTCGGGGAACTTCTTGAGATGCAGCAAGGGTGTGAAGGACCCTTTGGAAGTTCCAGTGGTTAGACGTGATTAGCCTCGAGAAGCCTCAGCGGAAATGGGCCTCATCTCGCCTGGAGGGCAAAACCTCCTGGATTTTCTCGAGTTGCGGCAGGTGCTCTCGACTTACGACGGGGACCTCAGGGACCCGCTCTGGTGGCCTCAGGAAAGGCCAGTCCCCATGCGAGTTCCTCGGGGGCCTCTCGGGATTCCTCTCCCGTCGATGCCGGGGCCTAAGACCTTGTGTGGAGTCGGGGCCGGAACCTGAGGATTCCTCTCCAGTGCTGACATGGATCTTCGGGTAATTCTGGAGTCTCCCCAGGGGAGTCAGTCCTCGTCTCGAATGCGGGCATGCACTTGCGCTTTCCTCCAGAGCGGTAGCAGCAGTGTCACGCAGTCCGCCGCGTGGATCAAAGGATCTATGGTTTTCCCTCGAGTCTAACCCACGAGGCTTTCCCACAGGGCTGTCCCACGTGCACACGTGGTGGGAGTCGATCCTCGGCTTGAACGTCAAGGCAGTGCAGGGAAAACAGGTTCCTCTGGAATGGACTGACACATCTGGGGGACTCTTGGAATGGTGGCACGACCCTGGAGTTCCTCTCGCCTTTCCGGTGGAGAGCGCCTCCTCTTGAGATGCGACGGGAACGCCGGGAATTCTTTCCCTACGAAACAGGGAAAGGATCCCTCATCTCGAGTTAGGAGGCGGAAACGGGGCTCCCCTGGATGTGTGCGGGACCCCACGTGCTTCCTCTCGAGTGGAGACGGGTATGTCGGGGAACTTCTTGAGTTGCAGCAAGGGTGTGAAGGACCCTTTGGAAGTTCCAGTGGTTAGACGTGATTAGCCTCGAGAAGCCTCAGCGGAAATGGGCCTCATCTCGCCTGGAGGGCAAAACCTCCTGGATTTTCTCGAGTTGCGGCAGGTGCTCTCGACTTACGATGGGGACCTCAGGGACCCGCTCTGGTGGCCTCAGGAAAGGCCAGTCCCCATGCGAGTTCCTCGGGGGCCTCTCGGGATTCCTCTCCCGTCGATGCCGGGGCCTAAGACCTTGTGTGGAGTCGGGGCCGGAACCTGAGGATTCCTCTCCAGTGCTGACATGGATCTTGGGGAACTTCTGGAGTCTCCCCAGGGGAGTCAGTACTCGTCTCGAATGCGGCCATGCACTTGCGCTTTCCTCCAGAGCGGTAGCAGCAGTGTCACGCAGTCCGCCGCGTGGATCAAAGGATCTATGGTTTTCCCTCGAGTCTTTCCCACGAGGCTTTCCCACGAGGCTTTCCCACAGGGCTGTCCCACGTGCACACGTGGTGGGAGTCGATCCTCGGCTTGAACGTCAAGGCAGTGCAGGGAAAACAGGTTCCTCTGGAATGGACTGACACATCTGGGGGACTCTTGGAATGGTGGCACGACCCTGGAGTTCCTCTCGACTTTCCTGTGGAGAGCGCCTCCTCTTGAGATGCGACGGGAACGCCGGGAATTCTTTCCCTACGAAACAGGGAAAGGATCCCTCATCTCGAGCTAGGAGGCGGAAACGGGTCTCCCCTGGATGTGTGCGGGACCCCACGTGCTTCCTCTCGAGTGGAGACGGGTATGTCGGGGAACTTCTTGAGATGCAGCAAGGGTGTGAAGGACCCTTTGGAAGTTCCAGTGGTTAGACGTGATTAGCCTCGAAAAGCCTCAGCGGAAATGGGCCTCATCTCGCCTGGAGGGCAAAACCTCCTGGATTTTCTCGAGTTGCGGCAGGTGCTCTCGACTTACGACGGGGACCTCAGGGACCCGCTCTGGTGGCCTCAGGAAAGGCCAGTCCCCATGCGAGTTCCTCGGGGGCCTCTCGGGATTCCTCTCCCGTCGATGCCGGGTCCTAAGACCTTGTGTGGAGTCGGGGCCGGAACCTGAGGATTCCTCTCCAGTGCTGACATGGATCTTCGGGTAATTCTGGAGTCTCCCCAGGGGAGTCAGTCCTCGTCTCGAATGCGGGCATGCACTTGCGCTTTCCTCCAGAGCGGTAGCAGCAGTGTCACGCAGTCCGCCGCGTGGATCAAAGGATCTATGGTTTTCCCTCGAGTCTAACCCACGAGGCTTTCCCACAGGGCTGTCCCACGTGCACACGTGGTGGGAGTCGATCCTCGGCTTGAACGTCAAGGCAGTGCAGGGAAAACAGGTTCCTCTGGAATGGACTGACACATCTGGGGGACTCTTGGAATGGTGGCACGACCCTGGAGTTCCTCTCGCCTTTCCTGTGGAGAGCGCTTCCTCTTGAAATGCGACGGGAACGCCGGGAATTCTTTCCCTACGAAACAGGGAAAGGATCCCTCATCTCGAGCTAGGAGGCGGAAACGGGGCTCCCCTGGATGTGTGCGGGACCCCACGTGCTTCCTCTCGAGTGGAGACGGGTATGTCGGGGAACTTCTTGAGATGCAGCAAGGGTGTGAAGGACCCTTTGGAAGTTCCATTGGTTAGACGTGATTAGCCTCGAGAAGCCTCAGCGGAAATGGGCCTCATCTCGCCTGGAGGGCAAAACCTCCTGGATTTTCTCGAGTTGCGGCAGGTGCTCTCGACTTACGACGGGGACCTCAGGGACCCGGTCTGGTGGCCTCAGGAAAGGCCAGTCCCCATGCGAGTTCCTCGGGGGCCTCTCGGGATTCCTCTCCCGTCGATGCCGGGGCCTAAGACCTGGTGTGGAGTCGGGGCCGGAACCTGAGGATTCCTCTCCAGTGCTGACATGGATCTTGGGGTACTTCTGGAGTCTCCCCAGGGGAGTCAGTCCTCGTCTCGAATGCGGGCATGCACTTGCGCTTTCCTCCAGAGCGGTAGCAGCAGTGTCACGCAGTCCGCCGCGTGGATCAAAGGATCTATGGTTTTCCCTCGAGTCTTTCCCACGAGGCTTTCCCACGAGGCTTTCCCACAGGGCTGTCCCACGTGCACACGTGGTGGGAGTCGATCCTCGGCTTGAACGTCAAGGCAGTGCAGGGAAAACAGGTTCCTCTGGAATGGACTGACACATCTGGGGGACTCTTGGAATGGTGGCACGACCCTGGAGTTCCTCTCGCCTTTCCTGTGGAGAGCGCCTCCTCTTGAGATGCGACGGGAACGCCGGGAATTCTTTCCCTACGAAACAGGGAAAGGATCCCTCATCTCGAGCTAGGAGGCGGAAACGGGGCTCCCCTGGATGTGTGCGGGACCCCACGTGCTTCCTCTCGAGTGGAGACGGGTATGTCGGGGAACTTCTTGAGTTGCAGCAAGGGTGTGAAGGACCCTTTGGAAGTTCCAGTGGTTAGACGTGATTAGCCTCGAGAAGCCTCAGCGGAAATGGGCCTCATCTCGCCTGGAGGGCAAAACCTCCTGGATTTTCTCGAGTTGCGGCAGGTGCTCTCGACTTACGACGGGGACCTCAGGGACCCGCTCTGGTGGCCTCAGGAAAGGCCAGTCCCCATGCGAGTTCCTCGGGGGCCTCTCGGGATTCCTCTCCCGTCGATGCCGGGGCCTATGACCTTGTGTGGAGTCGGGGCCGGAACCTGAGGATTCCTCTCCAGTGCTGACATGGATCTTGGGGTACTCCTGGAGTCTCCCCAGGGGAGTCAGTCCTCGTCTCGAATGCGGGCATGCACTTGCGCTTTCCTCCAGAGCGGTAGCAGCAGTGTCACGCAGTCCACCGCGTGGATCAAAGGATCTATGGTTTTCCCTCGAGTCTTTCCCACGAGGCTTTCCCACGAGGCTTTCCCACAGGGCTGTCCCACGTGCACACGTGGTGGGAGTGGATCCTCGGCTTGAACGTCAAGGCAGTGCAGGGAAAACAGGTTCCTCTGGAATGGACTGACACATCTGGGGGACTCTTGGAATGGTGGCACGACTCTGGAGTTCCTCTCGCCTTTCCTGTGGAGAGCGCCTCCTCTTGAGATGCGACGGGAACGCCGGGAATTCTTTCCCTACGAAACAGGGAAAGGATCCCTCATCTCGAGCTAGGAGGCGGAAACGGGGCTCCCCTGGATGTGTGCGGGAGCCCACGTGCTTCCTCTCGATGGAGACGGGTATGTCGGGGAACTTCTTGAGTTGCAGCAAGGGTGTGAAGGACCCTTTGGAAGTTCCAGTGGTTAGACGTGATTAGCCTCGAGAAGCCTCAGCGGAAATGGGCCTCATCTCGCCTGGAGGGCAAAACCTCCTGGATTTTCTCGAGTTGCGGCAGGTGCTCTCGACTTACGACGGGGACCTCAGGGACCCGCTCTGGTGGCCTCAGGAAAGGCCAGTCCCCATGCGAGTTCCTTGGGGGCCTCTCGGGATTCCTCTCCCGTCGATGCCAGGGCCTAAGACCTTGTGTGGAGTCGGGGCCGGAACCTGAGGATTCCTCTCCAGTGCTGACATGGATCTTGGGTAACTTCTGGAGTCTCCCCAGGGGAGTCAGTACTCGTCTCGAATGCGGGCATGCACTTGCGCTTTCCTCCAGAGCGGTAGCAGCAGTGTCACGCAGTCCGCCGCGTGGATCAAAGGATCTATGGTTTTCCCTCGAGTCTTTCCCACGAGGCTTTCCCACGAGGCTTTCCCACAGGGCTGTCCCACGTGCACACGTGGTGGGAGTCGATCCTCGGCTTGAACGTCAAGGCAGTGCAGGGAAAACAGGTTCCTCTGGAATGGACTGACACATCTGTGGGACTCTTGGATTGGTGGCACGACCCTGGAGTTCCTCTCGCCTTTCCTGTGGAGAGCGCCTCCTCTTGAGATGCGACGGGAACGCCGGGAATTCTTTCCCTACGAAACAGGGAAAGGATACCTCATCTCGAGCTAGGAGGCGGAAACGGGTCTCCCCTGGATGTGTGCGGGACCCCACGTGCTTCCTCTCGAGTGGAGACGGGTATGTCGGGGAACTTCTTGAGATGCAGCAAGGGTGTGAAGGACCCTTTGGAAGTTCCAGTGGTTAGACGTGATTAGCCTCGAGAAGCCTCAGCGGAAATGGGCCTCATCTCGCCTGGAGGGCAAAACCTCCTGGATTTTCTCGAGTTGCGGCAGGTGCTCTCGACTTACGACGGGGACCTCAGGGACCCGCTCTGGTGGCCTCAGGAAAGGCCAGTCCCCATGCGAGTTCCTCGGGGGCCTCTCGGGATTCCTCTCCCGTCGATGCCGGGGCCTAAGACCTTGTGTGGAGTCGGGGCCGGAACCTGAGGATTCCTCTCCAGTGCTGACATGGATCTTCGGGTAATTCTGGAGTCTCCCCAGGGGAGTCAGTCCTCGTCTCGAATGCGGGCATGCACTTGCGCTTTCCTCCAGAGCGGTAGCAGCAGTGTCACGCAGTCCGCCGCGTGGATCAAAGGATCTATGGTTTTCCCTCGAGTCTAACCCACGAGGCTTTCCCACAGGGCTGTCCCACGTGCACACGTGGTGGGAGTCGATCCTCGGCTTGAACGTCAAGGCAGTGCAGGGAAAACAGGTTCCTCTGGAATGGACTGACACATCTGGGGGACTCTTGGAATGGTGGCACGACCCTGGAGTTCCTCTCGCCTTTCCGGTGGAGAGCGCCTCCTCTTGAGATGCGACGGGAACGCCGGGAATTCTTTCCCTACGAAACAGGGAAAGGATCCCTCATCTCGAGTTAGGAGGCGGAAACGGGGCTCCCCTGGATGTGTGCGGGACCCCACGTGCTTCCTCTCGAGTGGAGACGGGTATGTCGGGGAACTTCTTGAGATGCAGCAAGGGTGTGAAGGACCCTTTGGAAGTTCCATTGGTTAGACGTGATAAGCCTCGAGAAGCCTCAGCGGAAATGGGCCTCATCTCGCCTGGAGGGCAAAACCTCCTGGATTTTCTCAAGTTGCGGCAGGTGCTCTCGACTTACGACGGGGACCTCAGGGACCCGCTCTGGTGGCCTCAGGAAAGGCCAGTCCCCATGCGAGTTCCTCGGGGGCCTCTCGGGATTCCTCTCCCGTCGATGCCGGGGCCTAAGACCTTGTGTGGAGTCGGGGCCGGAACCTGAGGATTCCTCTCCAGTGCTGACATGGATCTTGGGGTACTTCTGGAGTCTCCCCAGGGGAGTCAGTCCTCGTCTCGAATGCGGGCATGCACTTGCGCTTTCCTCCAGAGCGGTAGCAGCAGTGTCACGCAGTCCGCCGCGTGGATCAAAGGATCTATGGTTTTCCCTCGAGTCTTTCCCACGAGGCTTTCCCACGAGGCTTTCCCACAGGGCTGTCCCACGTGCACACGTGGTGGGAGTCGATCCTCGGCTTGAACGTCAAGGCAGTGCAGGGAAAACAGGTTCCTCTGGAATGGACTGACACATCTGGGGGACTCTTGGAATGGTGGCACGACCCTGGAGTTCCTCTCGCCTTTCCCGTGGAGAGCGCCTCCTCTTGAGATGCGACGGGAACGCCGGGAATTCTTTCCCTACGAAACAGGGAAAGGATCCCTCATCTCGAGCTAGGAGGCGGAAACGGGGCTCCCCTGGATGTGTGCGGGACCCCACGTGCTTCCTCTCGAGTGGAGACGGGTATGTCGGGGAACTTCTTGAGTTGCAGCAAGGGTGTGAAGGACCCTTTGGAAGTTCCAGTGGTTAGACGTGATTAGCCTCGAGAAGCCTCAGCGGAAATGGGCCTCATCTCGCCTGGAGGGCAAAACCTCCTGGATTTTCTCGAGTTGCGGCAGGTGCTCTCGACTTACGATGGGGACCTCAGGGACCCGCTCTGGTGGCCTCAGGAAAGGCCAGTCCCCATGCGAGTTCCTCGGGGGCCTCTCGGGATTCCTCTCCCGTCGATGCCGGGGCCTAAGACCTTGTGTGGAGTCGGGGCCGGAACCTGAGGATTCCTCTCCAGTGCTGACATGGATCTTGGGGTACTTCTGGAGTCTCCCCAGGGGAGTCAGTCCTCGTCTCGAATGCGGGCATGCACTTGCGCTTTCCTCCAGAGCGGTAGCAGCAGTGTCACGCAGTCCGCCGCGTGGATCAAAGGATCTATGGTTTTCCCTCGAGTCTTTCCCACGAGGCTTTCCCACGAGGCTTTCCCACAGGGCTGTCCCACGTGCACACGTGGTGGGAGTCGATCCTCGGCTTGAACGTCAAGGCAGTGCAGGGAAAACAGGTTCCTCTGGAATGGACTGACACATCTGGGGGACTCTTGGAATGGTGGCACGACCCTGGAGTTCCTCTCGCCTTTCCTGTGGAGAGCGCCTCCTCTTGAGATGCGACGGGAACGCCGGGAATTCTTTCCCTACGAAACAGGGAAAGGATCCCTCATCTCGAGCTAGGAGGCGGAAACGGGGCTCCCCTGGATGTGTGCGGGACCCCACGTGCTTCCTCTCGAGTGGAGACGGGTATGTCGGGGAACTTCTTGAGTTGCAGCAAGGGTGTGAAGGACCCTTTGGAAGTTCCAGTGGTTAGACGTGATTAGCCTCGAGAAGCCTCAGCGGAAATGGGCCTCATCTCGCCTGGAGGGCAAAACCTCCTGGATTTTCTCGAGTTGCGGCAGGTGCTCTCGACTTACGACGGGGACCTCAGGGACCCGCTCTGGTGGCCTCAGGAAAGGCCAGTCCCCATGCGAGTTCCTCGGGGGTGTCTCGGGATTCCTCTCCCGTCGATGCCGGGGCCTAAGACCTTGTGTGGAGTCGGGGCCGGAACCTGAGGATTCCTCTCCAGTGCTGACATGGATCTTCGGGTAATTCTGGAGTCTCCCCAGGGGAGTCAGTCCTCGTCTCGAATGCGGGCATGCACTTGCGCTTTCCTCCAGAGCGGTAGCAGCAGTGTCACGCAGTTCGCCGCGTGGATCAAAGGATCTATGGTTTTCCCTCGAGTCTTTCCCACGAGGCTTTCCCACGAGGCTTTCCCACAGGGCTGTCCCACGTGCTCACGTGGTGGGAGTCGATCCTCGGCTTGAACGTCAAGGCAGTGCAGGGAAAACAGGTTCCTCTGGAATGGACTGACACATCTGGGGGACTCTTGGAATGGTGGCACGACCCTGGAGTTCCTCTCGCCTTTCCTGTGGAGAGCGCCTCCTCTTGAGATGCGACGGGAACGCCGGGAATTCTTTCCCTACGAAACAGGGAAAGGATCCCTCATCTCGAGCTAGGAGGCGGAAACGGGGCTCCCCTGGATGTGTGCGGGACCCCACGTGCTTCCTCTCGAGTGGAGACGGGTATGTCGGGGAACTTCTTGAGTTGCAGCAAGGGTGTGAAGGACCCTTTGGAAGTTCCAGTGGTTAGACGTGATTAGCCTCGAGAAGCCTCAGCGGAAATGGGCCTCATCTCGCCTGGAGGGCAAAACCTCCTGGATTTTCTCGAGTTGCGGCAGGTGCTCTCGACTTACGACGGGGACCTCAGGGACCCGCTCTGGTGGCCTCAGGAAAGGCCAGTCCCCATGCGAGTTCCTCGGGGGCCTCTCGGGATTCCTCTCCCGTCGATGCCGGGGCCTAAGACCTTGTGTGGAGTCGGGGCCGGAACCTGAGGATTCCTCTCCAGTGCTGACATGGATCTTGGGGAACTTCTGGAGTCTCCCCAGGGGAGTCAGTACTCGTCTCGAATGCGGGCATGCACTTGCGCTTTCCTCCAGAGCGGTAGCAGCAGTGTCACGCAGTCCGCCGCGTGGATCAAAGGATCTATGGTTTTCCCTCGAGTCTTTCCGACGAGGCTTTCCCACGAGGCTTTCCCACAGGGCTGTCCCACGTGCACACGTGGTGGGAGTCGATCCTCGGCTTGAACGTCAAGGCAGTGCAGGGAAAACAGGTTCCTCTGGAATGGACTGACACATCTGGGGGACTCTTGGAATGGTGGCACGACCCTGGAGTTCCTCTCGACTTTCCTGTGGAGAGCGCCTCCTCTTGAGATGCGACGGGAACGCCGGGAATTCTTTCCCTACGAAACAGGGAAAGGATCCCTCATCTCGAGCTAGGAGGCGGAAACGGGTCTCCCCTGGATGTGTGCGGGACCCCACGTGCTTCCTCTCGAGTGGAGACGGGTATGTCGGGGAACTTCTTGAGATGCAGCAAGGGTGTGAAGGACCCTTTGGAAGTTCCAGTGGTTAGACGTGATTAGCCTCGAGAAGCCTCAGCGGAAATGGGCCTCATCTCGCCTGGAGGGCAAAACCTCCTGGATTTTCTCGAGTTGCGGCAGGTGATCTCGACTTACGACGGGGACCTCAGGGACCCGTCTGGTGGCCTCAGGAAAGGCCAGTCCCCATGCGAGTTCCTCGGGGGCCTCTCGGGATTCCTCTCCCGTCGACGCCGGGGCCTAAGACCTTGTGTGGAGTCGGGGCCGGAACCTGAGGATTCCTCTCCAGTGCTGACATGGATCTTCGGGTAATTCTGGAGTCTCCCCAGGGGAGTCAGTCCTCGTCTCGAATGCGGGCATGCACTTGCGCTTTCCTCCAGAGCGGTAGCAGCAGTGTCACGCAGTCCGCCGCGTGGATCAAAGGATCTATGGTTTTCCCTCGAGTCTTTCCCACGAGGCTTTCCCACAGGGCTGTCCCACGTGCACACGTGGTGGGAGTGGATCCTCGGCTTGAACGTCAAGGCAGTGCAGGGAAAACAGGTTCCTCTGGAATGGACTGACATATCTGGGGGACTCTTGGAATGGTGGCACGACCCTGGAGTTCCTCTCGCCTTTCCTGTGGAGAGCGCTTCCTCTTGAGATGCGACGGGAACGCCGGGAATTCTTTCCCTACGAAACAGGGAAAGGATCCCTCATCTCGAGCTAGGAGGCGGAAACGGGGCTCCCCTGGATGTGTGCGGGAGCCCACGTGCTTCCTCTCGAGTGGAGACGGGTATGTCGGCGAACTTCTTGAGATGCAGCAAGGGTGTGAAGGACCCTTTGGAAGTTCCATTGGTTAGACGTGATTAGCCTCGAGAAGCCTCAGCGGAAATGGGCCTCATCTCGCCTGGAGGGCAAAACCTCCTGGATTTTCTCGAGTTGCGGCAGGTGCTCTCGACTTACGACGGGGACCTCAGGGACCCGGTCTGGTGGCCTCAGGAAAGGCCAGTCCCCATGCGAGTTCCTCGGGGGCCTCTCGGGATTCCTCTCCCGTCGATGCCGGGGCCTAAGACCTTGTGTGGAGTCGGGGCCGGAACCTGAGGATTCCTCTCCAGTGCTGACATGGATCTTGGGGTACTTCTGGAGTCTCCCCAGGGGAGTCAGTCCTCGTCTCGAATGCGGGCATGCACTTGCGCTTTCCTCCAGAGCGGTAGCAGCAGTGTCACGCAGTCCGCCGCGTGGATCAAAGGATCTATGGTTTTCCCTCGAGTCTTTCCCACGAGGCTTTCCCACGAGGCTTTCCCACAGGGCTGTCCCACGTGCACACGTGGTGGGAGTCGATCCTCGGCTTGAACGTCAAGGCAGTGCAGGGAAAACAGGTTCCTCTGGAATGGACTGACACATCTGGGGGACTCTTGGAATGGTGGCACGACCCTGGAGTTCCTCTCGCCTTTCCTGTGGAGAGCGCCTCCTCTTGAGATGCGACGGGAACGCCGGGAATTCTTTCCCTACGAAACAGGGAAAGGATCCCTCATCTCGAGCTAGGAGGCGGAAACGGGGCTCCCCTGGATGTGTGCGGGACCCCACGTGCTTCCTCTCGAGTGGAGACGGGTATGTCGGGGAACTTCTTGAGTTGCAGCAAGGGTGTGAAGGACCCTTTGGAAGTTCCAGTGGTTAGACGTGATTAGCCTCGAGAAGCCTCAGCGGAAATGGGCCTCATCTCGCCTGGAGGGCAAAACCTCCTGGATTTTCTCGAGTTGCGGCAGGTGCTCTCGACTTACGATGGGGACCTCAGGGACCCGCTCTGGTGGCCTCAGGAAAGGCCAGTCCCCATGCGAGTTCCTCGGGGGCCTCTCGGGATTCCTCTCCCGTCGATGCCGGGGCCTAAGACCTTGTGTGGAGTCGGGGCCGGAACCTGAGGATTCCTCTCCAGTGCTGACATGGATCTTGGGGAACTTCTGGAGTCTCCCCAGGGGAGTCAGTACTCGTCTCGAATGCGGCCATGCACTTGCGCTTTCCTCCAGAGCGGTAGCAGCAGTGTCACGCAGTCCGCCGCGTGGATCAAAGGATCTATGGTTTTCCCTCGAGTCTTTCCCACGAGGCTTTCCCACGAGGCTTTCCCACAGGGCTGTCCCACGTGCACACGTGGTGGGAGTCGATCCTCGGCTTGAACGTCAAGGCAGTGCAGGGAAAACAGGTTCCTCTGGAATGGACTGACACATCTGGGGGACTCTTGGAATGGTGGCACGACCCTGGAGTTCCTCTCGACTTTCCTGTGGAGAGCGCCTCCTCTTGAGATGCGACGGGAACGCCGGGAATTCTTTCCCTACGAAACAGGGAAAGGATCCCTCATCTCGAGCTAGGAGGCGGAAACGGGTCTCCCCTGGATGTGTGCGGGACCCCACGTGCTTCCTCTCGAGTGGAGACGGGTATGTCGGGGAACTTCTTGAGATGCAGCAAGGGTGTGAAGGACCCTTTGGAAGTTCCAGTGGTTAGACGTGATTAGCCTCGAAAAGCCTCAGCGGAAATGGGCCTCATCTCGCCTGGAGGGCAAAACCTCCTGGATTTTCTCGAGTTGCGGCAGGTGCTCTCGACTTACGACGGGGACCTCAGGGACCCGCTCTGGTGGCCTCAGGAAAGGCCAGTCCCCATGCGAGTTCCTCGGGGGCCTCTCGGGATTCCTCTCCCGTCGATGCCGGGTCCTAAGACCTTGTGTGGAGTCGGGGCCGGAACCTGAGGATTCCTCTCCAGTGCTGACATGGATCTTCGGGTAATTCTGGAGTCTCCCCAGGGGAGTCAGTCCTCGTCTCGAATGCGGGCATGCACTTGCGCTTTCCTCCAGAGCGGTAGCAGCAGTGTCACGCAGTCCGCCGCGTGGATCAAAGGATCTATGGTTTTCCCTCGAGTCTAACCCACGAGGCTTTCCCACAGGGCTGTCCCACGTGCACACGTGGTGGGAGTCGATCCTCGGCTTGAACGTCAAGGCAGTGCAGGGAAAACAGGTTCCTCTGGAATGGACTGACACATCTGGGGGACTCTTGGAATGGTGGCACGACCCTGGAGTTCCTCTCGCCTTTGCTGTGGAGAGCGCTTCCTCTTGAAATGCGACGGGAACGCCGGGAATTCTTTCCCTACGAAACAGGGAAAGGATCCCTCATCTCGAGCTAGGAGGCGGAAACGGGGCTCCCCTGGATGTGTGCGGGACCCCACGTGCTTCCTCTCGAGTGGAGACGGGTATGTCGGGGAACTTCTTGAGATGCAGCAAGGGTGTGAAGGACCCTTTGGAAGTTCCATTGGTTAGACGTGATTAGCCTCGAGAAGCCTCAGCGGAAATGGGCCTCATCTCGCCTGGAGGGCAAAACCTCCTGGATTTTCTCGAGTTGCGGCAGGTGCTCTCGACTTACGACGGGGACCTCAGGGACCCGGTCTGGTGGCCTCAGGAAAGGCCAGTCCCCATGCGAGTTCCTCGGGGGCCTCTCGGGATTCCTCTCCCGTCGATGCCGGGGCCTAAGACCTGGTGTGGAGTCGGGGCCGGAACCTGAGGATTCCTCTCCAGTGCTGACATGGATCTTGGGGTACTTCTGGAGTCTCCCCAGGGGAGTCAGTCCTCGTCTCGAATGCGGGCATGCACTTGCGCTTTCCTCCAGAGCGGTAGCAGCAGTGTCACGCAGTCCGCCGCGTGGATCAAAGGATCTATGGTTTTCCCTCGA
Source organism: Ovis canadensis (assembly GCF_042477335.2). NCBI lineage: Eukaryota > Metazoa > Chordata > Mammalia > Artiodactyla > Bovidae > Ovis > Ovis canadensis. The sequence goes on from NC_091267.1 coordinate 10,609,892, forward strand.
GTCTTTCCCACGAGGCTTTCCCACGAGGCTTTCCCACAGGGCTGTCCCACGTGCACACGTGGTGGGAGTCGATCCTCGGCTTGAACGTCAAGGCAGTGCAGGGAAAACAGGTTCCTCTGGAATGGACTGACACATCTGGGGGACTCTTGGAATGGTGGCACGACCCTGGAGTTCCTCTCGCCTTTCCTGTGGAGAGCGCCTCCTCTTGAGATGCGACGGGAACGCCGGGAATTCTTTCCCTACGAAACAGGGAAAGGATCCCTCATCTCGAGCTAGGAGGCGGAAACGGGGCCCCCTGGATGTGTGCGGGACCCCACGTGCTTCCTCTCGAGTGGAGACGGGTATGTCGGGGAACTTCTTGAGTTACAGCAAGGGTGTGAAGGACCCTTTGGAAGTTCCAGTGGTTAGACGTGATTAGCCTCGAGAAGCCTCAGCGGAAATGGGACTCACCTCGCCTGGAGGGCAAAACCTCCTGGATTTTCTCGAGTTGCGGCAGGTGCTCTCGACTTACGACGGGGACCTCAGGGACCCGCTCTGGTGGCCTCAGGAAAGGCCAGTCCCCATGCGAGTTCCTCGGGGGCCTCTCGGGATTCCTCTCCCGTCGATGCCGGGGCCTAAGACCTTGTGTGGAGTCGGGGCCGGAACCTGAGGATTCCTCTCCAGTGCTGACATGGATCTTGGGGTACTCCTGGAGTCTCCCCAGGGGAGTCAGTCCTCGTCTCGAATGCGGGCATGCACTTGCGCTTTCCTCCAGAGCGGTAGCAGCAGTGTCACGCAGTCCACCGCGTGGATCAAAGGATCTATGGTTTTCCCTCGAGTCTTTCCCACGAGGCTTTCCCACGAGGCTTTCCCACAGGGCTGTCCCACGTGCACACGTGGTGGGAGTGGATCCTCGGCTTGAACGTCAAGGCAGTGCAGGGAAAACAGGTTCCTCTGGAATGGACTGACACATCTGGGGGACTCTTGGAATGGTGGCACGACTCTGGAGTTCCTCTCGCCTTTCCTGTGGAGAGCGCCTCCTCTTGAGATGCGACGGGAACGCCGGGAATTCTTTCCCTACGAAACAGGGAAAGGATCCCTCATCTCGAGCTAGGAGGCGGAAACGGGGCTCCCCTGGATGTGTGCGGGAGCCCACGTGCTTCCTCTCGAGTGGAGACGGGTATGTCGGGGAACTTCTTGAGATGCAGCAAGGGTGTGAAGGACCCTTTGGAAGTTCCATTGGTTAGACGTGATTAGCCTCGAGAAGCCTCAGCGGAAATGGGCCTCATCTCGCCTGGAGGGCAAAACCTCCTGGATTTTCTCGAGTTGCGGCAGGTGCTCTCGACTTACGACGGGGACCTCAGGGACCCGGTCTGGTGGCCTCAGGAAAGGCCAGTCCCCATGCGAGTTCCTCGGGGGCCTCTCGGGATTCCTCTCCCGTCGATGCCGGGGCCTAAGACCTGGTGTGGAGTCGGGGCCGGAACCTGAGGATTCCTCTCCAGTGCTGACATGGATCTTGGGGTACTTCTGGAGTCTCCCCAGGGGAGTCAGTCCTCGTCTCGAATGCGGGCATGCACTTGCGCTTTCCTCCAGAGCGGTAGCAGCAGTGTCACGCAGTCCGCCGCGTGGATCAAAGGATCTATGGTTTTCCCTCGAGTCTTTCCCACGAGGCTTTCCCACGAGGCTTTCCCACAGGGCTGTCCCACGTGCACACGTGGTGGGAGTCGATCCTCGGCTTGAACGTCAAGGCAGTGCAGGGAAAACAGGTTCCTCTGGAATGGACTGACACATCTGGGGGACTCTTGGAATGGTGGCACGACCCTGGAGTTCCTCTCGCCTTTCCTGTGGAGAGCGCCTCCTCTTGAGATGCGACGGGAACGCCGGGAATTCTTTCCCTACGAAACAGGGAAAGGATCCCTCATCTCGAGCTAGGAGGCGGAAACGGGGCTCCCCTGGATGTGTGCGGGACCCCACGTGCTTCCTCTCGAGTGGAGACGGGTATGTCGGGGAACTTCTTGAGTTACAGCAAGGGTGTGAAGGACCCTTTGGAAGTTCCAGTGGTTAGACGTGATTAGCCTCGAGAAGCCTCAGCGGAAATGGGACTCACCTCGCCTGGAGGGCAAAACCTCCTGGATTTTCTCGAGTTGCGGCAGGTGCTCTCGACTTACGACGGGGACCTCAGGGACCCGCTCTGGTGGCCTCAGGAAAGGCCAGTCCCCATGCGAGTTCCTCGGGGGCCTCTCGGGATTCCTCTCCCGTCGATGCCGGGGCCTAAGACCTTGTGTGGAGTCGGGGCCGGAACCTGAGGATTCCTCTCCAGTGCTGACATGGATCTTGGGGTACTCCTGGAGTCTCCCCAGGGGAGTCAGTCCTCGTCTCGAATGCGGGCATGCACTTGCGCTTTCCTCCAGAGCGGTAGCAGCAGTGTCACGCAGTCCACCGCGTGGATCAAAGGATCTATGGTTTTCCCTCGAGTCTTTCCCACGAGGCTTTCCCACGAGGCTTTCCCACAGGGCTGTCCCACGTGCACACGTGGTGGGAGTGGATCCTCGGCTTGAACGTCAAGGCAGTGCAGGTAAAACAGGTTCCTCTGGAATGGACTGACACATCTGGGGGACTCTTGGAATGGTGGCACGACTCTGGAGTTCCTCTCGCCTTTCCTGTGGAGAGCGCCTCCTCTTGAGATGCGACGGGAACGCCGGGAATTCTTTCCCTACGAAACAGGGAAAGGATCCCTCATCTCGAGCTAGGAGGCGGAAACGGGGCTCCCCTGGATGTGTGCGGGAGCCCACGTGCTTCCTCTCGAGTGGAGACGGGTATGTCGGGGAACTTCTTGAGTTGCAGCAAGGGTGTGAAGGACCCTTTGGAAGTTCCAGTGGTTAGACGTGATTAGCCTCGAGAAGCCTCAGCGGAAATGGGCCTCATCTCGCCTGGAGGGCAAAACCTCCTGGATTTTCTGGAGTTGCGGCAGGTGCTCTCGACTTACGACGGGGACCTCAGGGACCCGCTCTGGTGGCCTCAGGAAAGGCCAGTCCCCATGCGAGTTCCTCGGGGGCCTCTCGGGATTCCTCTCCCGTCGATGCCGGGGCCTAAGACCTTGTGTGGAGTCGGGGCCGGAACCTGAGGATTCCTCTCCAGTGCTGACATGGATCTTCGGGTAATTCTGGAGTCTCCCCAGGGGAGTCAGTCCTCGTCTCGAATGCGGGCATGCACTTGCGCTTTCCTCCAGAGCGGTAGCAGCAGTGTCACGCAGTCCGTCGCGTGGATCAAAGGATCTATGGTTTTCCCTCGAGTCTTTCCCACGAGGCTTTCCCACGAGGCTTTCCCACAGGGCTGTCCCACGTGCACACGTGGTGGGAGTCGATCCTCGGCTTGAACGTCAAGGCAGTGCAGGGAAAACAGGTTCCTCTGGAATGGACTGACACATCTGGGGGACTCTTGGAATGGTGGCACGACCCTGGAGTTCCTCTCGCCTTTCCTGTGGAGAGCGCCTCCTCTTGAGATGCGACGGGAACGCCGGGAATTCTTTCCCTACGAAACAGGGAAAGGATCCCTCATCTCGAGCTAGGAGGCGGAAACGGGGCTCCCCTGGATGTGTGCGGGACCCCACGTGCTTCCTCTCGAGTGGAGACGGGTATGTCGGGGAACTTCTTGAGTTACAGCAAGGGTGTGAAGGACCCTTTGGAAGTTCCAGTGGTTAGACGTGATTAGCCTCGAGAAGCCTCAGCGGAAATGGGACTCACCTCGCCTGGAGGGCAAAACCTCCTGGATTTTCTCGAGTTGCGGCAGGTGCTCTCGACTTACGACGGGGACCTCAGGGACCCGCTCTGGTGGCCTCAGGAAAGGCCAGTCCCCATGCGAGTTCCTCGGGGGCCTCTCGGGATTCCTCTCCCGTCGATGCCGGGGCCTAAGACCTTGTGTGGAGTCGGGGCCGGAACCTGAGGATTCCTCTCCAGTGCTGACATGGATCTTGGGGTACTCCTGGAGTCTCCCCAGGGGAGTCAGTCCTCGTCTCGAATGCGGGCATGCACTTGCGCTTTCCTCCAGAGCGGTAGCAGCAGTGTCACGCAGTCCGCCGCGTGGATCAAAGGATCTATGGTTTTCCCTCGAGTCTTTCCCACTAGGCTTTCCCACGAGGCTTTCCCACAGGGCTGTCCCACGTGCACACGTGGTGGGAGTGGATCCTCGGCTTGAACGTCAAGGCAGTGCAGGGAAAACAGGTTCCTCTGGAATGGACTGACACATCTGGGGGACTCTTGGAATGGTGGCACGACTCTGGAGTTCCTCTCGCCTTTCCTGTGGAGAGCGCCTCCTCTTGAGATGCGACGGGAACGCCGGGAATTCTTTCCCTACGAAACAGGGAAAGGATCCCTCATCTCGAGCTAGGAGGCGGAAACGGGGCTCCCCTGGATGTGTGCGGGAGCCCACGTGCTTCCTCTCGAGTGGAGACGGGTATGTCGGGGAACTTCTTGAGTTGCAGCAAGGGTGTGAAGGACCCTTTGGAAGTTCCAGTGGTTAGACGTGATTAGCCTCGAGAAGCCTCAGCGGAAATGGGCCTCATCTCGCCTGGAGGGCAAAACCTCCTGGATTTTCTGGAGTTGCGGCAGGTGCTCTCGACTTACGACGGGGACCTCAGGGACCCGCTCTGGTGGCCTCAGGAAAGGCCAGTCCCCATGCGAGTTCCTCGGGGGCCTCTCGGGATTCCTCTCCCGTCGATGCCGGGGCCTAAGACCTTGTGTGGAGTCGGGGCCGGAACCTGAGGATTCCTCTCCAGTGCTGACATGGATCTTGGGGTACTTCTGGAGTCTCCCCAGGGGAGTCAGTACTCGTCTCGAATGCGGGCATGCACTTGCGCTTTCCTCCAGAGCGGTAGCAGCAGTGTCACGCAGTCCGCCGCGTGGATCAAAGGATCTATGGTTTTCCCTCGAGTCTTTCCCACGAGGCTTTCCCACGAGGCTTTCCCACAGGGCTGTCCCACGTGCACACGTGGTGGGAGTCGATCCTCGGCTTGAACGTCAAGGCAGTGCAGGGAAAACAGGTTCCTCTGGAATGGACTGACACATCTGGGGGACTCTTGGATTGGTGGCACGACCCTGGAGTTCCTCTCGCCTTTCCTGTGGAGAGCGCCTCCTCTTGAGATGCGACGGGAACGCCGGGAATTCTTTCCCTACGAAACAGGGAAAGGATACCTCATCTCGAGCTAGGAGGCGGAAACGGGTCTCCCCTGGATGTGTGCGGGACCCCACGTGCTTCCTCTCGAGTGGAGACGGGTATGTCGGGGAACTTCTTGAGATGCAGCAAGGGTGTGAAGGACCCTTTGGAAGTTCCAGTGGTTAGACGTGATTAGCCTCGAGAAGCCTCAGCGGAAATGGGCCTCATCTCGCCTGGAGGGCAAAACCTCCTGGATTTTCTCGAGTTGCGGCAGGTGCTCTCGACTTACGACGGGGACCTCAGGGACCCGCTCTGGTGGCCTCAGGAAAGGCCAGTCCCCATGCGAGTTCCTCGGGGGCCTCTCGGGATTCCTCTCCCGTCGATGCCGGGGCCTAAGACCTTGTGTGGAGTCGGGGCCGGAACCTGAGGATTCCTCTCCAGTGCTGACATGGATCTTCGGGTAATTCTGGAGTCTCCCCAGGGGAGTCAGTCCTCGTCTCGAATGCGGGCATGCACTTGCGCTTTCCTCCAGAGCGGTAGCAGCAGTGTCACGCAGTCCGCCGCGTGGATCAAAGGATCTATGGTTTTCCCTCGAGTCTAACCCACGAGGCTTTCCCACAGGGCTGTCCCACGTGCACACGTGGTGGGAGTCGATCCTCGGCTTGAACGTCAAGGCAGTGCAGGGAAAACAGGTTCCTCTGGAATGGACTGACACATCTGGGGGACTCTTGGAATGGTGGCACAACCCTGGAGTTCCTCTCGCCTTTCCTGTGGAGAGCGCTTCCTCTTGAGATGCGACGGGAACGCCGGGAATTCTTTCCCTACGAAACAGGGAAAGGATCCCTCATCTCGAGCTAGGAGGCGGAAACGGGGCTCCCCTGGATGTGTGCGGGACCCCACGTGCTTCCTCTCGAGTGGAGACGGGTATGTCGGGGAACTTCTTGAGATGCAGCAAGGGTGTGAAGGACCCTTTGGAAGTTCCATTGGTTAGACGTGATTAGCCTCGAGAAGCCTCAGCGGAAATGGGCCTCATCTCGCCTGGAGGGCAAAACCTCCTGGATTTTCTCGAGTTGCGGCAGGTGCTCTCGACTTACGACGGGGACCTCAGGGACCCGGTCTGGTGGCCTCAGGAAAGGCCAGTCCCCATGCGAGTTCCTCGGGCGCCTCTCGGGATTCCTCTCCCGTCGATGCCGGGGCCTAAGACCTTGTGTGGAGTCGGGGCCGGAACCTGAGGATTCCTCTCCAGTGCTGACATGGATCTTGGGGTACTTCTGGAGTCTCCCCAGGGGAGTCAGTCCTCGTCTCGAATGCGGGCATGCACTTGCGCTTTCCTCCAGAGCGGTAGCAGCAGTGTCACGCAGTCCGCCGCGTGGATCAAAGGATCTATGGTTTTCTCTCGAGTCTTTCCCACGAGGCTTTCCCACGAGGCTTTCCCACAGGGCTGTCCCACGTGCACACGTGGTGGGAGTCGATCCTCGGCTTGAACGTCAAGGCAGTGCAGGGAAAACAGGTTCCTCTGGAATGGACTGACACATCTGGGGGACTCTTGGAATGGTGGCACGACCCTGGAGTTCCTCTCGCCTTTCCTGTGGAGAGCGCCTCCTCTTGAGATGCGACGGGAACGCCGGGAATTCTTTCCCTACGAAACAGGGAAAGGATCCCTCATCTCGAGCTAGGAGGCGGAAACGGGGCTCCCCTGGATGTGTGCGGGACCCCACGTGCTTCCTCTCGAGTGGAGACGGGTATGTCGGGGAACTTCTTGAGTTGCAGCAAGGGTGTGAAGGACCCTTTGGAAGTTCCAGTGGTTAGACGTGATTAGCCTCGAGAAGCCTCAGCGGAAATGGGCCTCATCTCGCCTGGAGGGCAAAACCTCCTGGATTTTCTCGAGTTGCGGCAGGTGCTCTCGACTTACGACGGGGACCTCAGGGACCCGCTCTGGTGGCCTCAGGAAAGGCCAGTCCCCATGCGAGTTCCTCGGGGGCCTCTCGGGATTCCTCTCCCGTCGATGCCGGGGCCTAAGACCTTGTGTGGAGTCGGGGCCGGAACCTGAGGATTCCTCTCCAGTGCTGACATGGATCTTCGGGTAATTCTGGAGTCTCCCCAGGGGAGTCAGTCCTCGTCTCGAATGCGGGCATGCACTTGCGCTTTCCTCCAGAGCGGTAGCAGCAGTGTCACGCAGTCCGCCGCGTGGATCAAAGGATCTATGGTTTTCCCTCGAGTCTAACCCACGAGGCTTTCCCACAGGGCTGTCCCACGTGCACACGTGGTGGGAGTCGATCCTCGGCTTGAACGTCAAGGCAGTGCAGGGAAAACAGGTTCCTCTGGAATGGACTGACACATCTGGGGGACTCTTGGAATGGTGGCACGACCCTGGAGTTCCTCTCGCCTTTCCGGTGGAGAGCGCCTCCTCTTGAGATGCGACGGGAACGCCGGGAATTCTTTCCCTACGAAACAGGGAAAGGATCCCTCATCTCGAGTTAGGAGGCGGAAACGGGGCTCCCCTGGATGTGTGCAGGACCCCACGTGCTTCCTCTCGAGTGGAGACGGGTATGTCGGGGAACTTCTTGAGATGCAGCAAGGGTGTGAAGGACCCTTTGGAAGTTCCATTGGTTAGACGTGATAAGCCTCGAGAAGCCTCAGCGGAAATGGGCCTCATCTCGCCTGGAGGGCAAAACCTCCTGGATTTTCTCGAGTTGCGGCAGGTGCTCTCGACTTACGACGGGGACCTCAGGGACCCGCTCTGGTGGCCTCAGGAAAGGCCAGTCCCCATGCGAGTTCCTCGGGGGCCTCTCGGGATTCCTCTCCCGTCGATGCCGGGGCCTAAGACCTTGTGTGGAGTCGGGGCCGGAACCTGAGGATTCCTCTCCAGTGCTGACATGGATCTTGGGGTACTTCTGGAGTCTCCCCAGGGGAGTCAGTCCTCGTCTCGAATGCGGGCATGCACTTGCGCTTTCCTCCAGAGCGGTAGCAGCAGTGTCACGCAGTCCGCCGCGTGGATCAAAGGATCTATGGTTTTCCCTCGAGTCTTTCCCACGAGGCTTTCCCACGAGGCTTTCCCACAGGGCTGTCCCACGTGCACACGTGGTGGGAGTCGATCCTCGGCTTGAACGTCAAGGCAGTGCAGGGAAAACAGGTTCCTCTGGAATGGACTGACACATCTGGGGGACTCTTGGAATGGTGGCACGACCCTGGAGTTCCTCTCGCCTTTCCTGTGGAGAGCGCCTCCTCTTGAGATGCGACGGGAACGCCGGGAATTCTTTCCCTACGAAACAGGGAAAGGATCCCTCATCTCGAGCTAGGAGGCGGAAACGGGGCTCCCCTGGATGTGTGCGGGACCCCACGTGCTTCCTCTCGAGTGGAGACGGGTATGTCGGGGAACTTCTTGAGTTGCAGCAAGGGTGTGAAGGACCCTTTGGAAGTTCCAGTGGTTAGACGTGATTAGCCTCGAGAAGCCTCAGCGGAAATGGGCCTCATCTCGCCTGGAGGGCAAAACCTCCTGGATTTTCTCGAGTTGCGGCAGGTGCTCTCGACTTACGACGGGGACCTCAGGGACCCGGTCTGGTGGCCTCAGGAAAGGCCAGTCCCCATGCGAGTTCCTCGAGGGCCTCTCGGGATTCCTCTCCCGTCGATGCCGGGGCCTAAGACCTTGTGTGGAGTCGGGGCCGGAACCTGAGGATTCCTCTCCAGTGCTGACATGGATCTTGGGGTACTTCTGGAGTCTCCCCAGGGGAGTCAGTCCTCGTCTCGAATGCGGGCATGCACTTGCGCTTTCCTCCAGAGCGGTAGCAGCAGTGTCACGCAGTCCGCCGCGTGGATCAAAGGATCTATGGTTTTCCCTCGAGTCTTTCCCACGAGGCTTTCCCACGAGGCTTTCCCACAGGGCTGTCCCACGTGCACACGTGGTGGGAGTCGATCCTCGGCTTGAACGTCAAGGCAGTGCAGGGAAAACAGGTTCCTCTGGAATGGACTGACACATCTGGGGGACTCTTGGAATGGTGGCACGACCCTGGAGTTCCTCTCGCCTTTCCTGTGGAGAGCGCCTCCTCTTGAGATGCGACGGGAACGCCGGGAATTCTTTCCCTACGAAACAGGGAAAGGATCCCTCATCTCGAGCTAGGAGGCGGAAACGGGGCTCCCCTGGATGTGTGCGGGACCCCACGTGCTTCCTCTCGAGTGGAGACGGGTATGTCGGGGAACTTCTTGAGTTGCAGCAAGGGTGTGAAGGACCCTTTGGAAGTTCCAGTGGTTAGACGTGATTAGCCTCGAGAAGCCTCAGCGGAAATGGGCCTCATCTCGCCTGGAGGGCAAAACCTCCTGGATTTTCTCGAGTTGCGGCAGGTGCTCTCGACTTACGACGGGGACCTCAGGGACCCGCTCTGGTGGCCTCAGGAAAGGCCAGTCCCCATGCGAGTTCCTCGGGGGTGTCTCGGGATTCCTCTCCCGTCGATGCCGGGGCCTAAGACCTTGTGTGGAGTCGGGGCCGGAACCTGAGGATTCCTCTCCAGTGCTGACATGGATCTTCGGGTAATTCTGGAGTCTCCCCAGGGGAGTCAGTCCTCGTCTCGAATGCGGGCATGCACTTGCGCTTTCCTCCAGAGCGGTAGCAGCAGTGTCACGCAGTCCGCCGCGTGGATCAAAGGATCTATGGTTTTCCCTCGAGTCTAACCCACGAGGCTTTCCCACAGGGCTGTCCCACGTGCACACGTGGTGGGAGTCGATCCTCGGCTTGAACGTCAAGGCAGTGCAGGGAAAACAGGTTCCTCTGGAATGGACTGACACATCTGGGGGACTCTTGGAATGGTGGCACGACCCTGGAGTTCCTCTCGCCTTTCCTGTGGAGAGCGCCTCCTCTTGAGATGCGACGGGAACGCCGGGAATTCTTTCCCTACGAAACAGGGAAAGGATCCCTCATCTCGAGCTAGGAGGCGGAAACGGGGCTCCCCTGGATGTGTGCGGGACCCCACGTGCTTCCACTCGAGTGGAGACGGGTATGTCGGGGAACTTCTTGAGTTGCAGCAAGGGTGTGAAGGACCCTTTGGAAGTTCCAGTGGTTAGACGTGATTAGCCTCGAGAAGCCTCAGCGGAAATGGGCCTCATCTCGCCTGGAGGGCAAAACCTCCTGGATTTTCTCGAGTTGCGGCAGGTGCTCTCGACTTACGACGGGGACCTCAGGGACCCGGTCTGGTGGCCTCAGGAAAGGCCAGTCCCCATGCGAGTTCCTCGGGGGCCTCTCGGGATTCCTCTCCCGTCGATGCCGGGGCCTAAGACCTTGTGTGGAGTCGGGGCCGGAACCTGAGGATTCCTCTCCAGTGCTGACATGGATCTTGGGGTACTTCTGGAGTCTCGCCAGGGGAGTCAGTCCTCGTCTCGAATGCGGGCATGCACTTGCGCTTTCCTCCAGAGCGGTAGCAGCAGTGTCACGCAGTCCGCCGCGTGGATCAAAGGATCTATGGTTTTCCCTCGAGTCTTTCCCACGAGGCTTTCCCACGAGGCTTTCCCACAGGGCTGTCCCACGTGCACACGTGGTGGGAGTCGATCCTCGGCTTGAACGTCAAGGCAGTGCAGGGAAAACAGGTTCCTATGGAATGGACTGACACATCTGGGGGACTCTTGGAATTGTGGCACGACCCTGGAGTTCCTCTCGCCTTTCCTGTGGAGAGCGCCTCCTCTTGAGATGCGACGGGAACGCCGGGAATTCTTTCCCTACGAAACAGGGAAAGGATCCCTCATCTCGAGCTAGGAGGCGGAAACGGGGCTCCCCTGGATGTGTGCGGGACCCCACGTGCTTCCTCTCGAGTGGAGACGGGTATGTCGGGTAACTTCTTGAGTTGCAGCAAGGGTGTGAAGGACCCTTTGGAAGTTCCAGTGGTTAGACGTGATTAGCCTCGAGAAGCCTCAGCGGAAATGGGCCTCATCTCGCCTGGAGGGCAAAACCTCCTGGATTTTCTCGAGTTGCGGCAGGTGCTCTCGACTTACGACGGGGACCTCAGGGACCCGGTCTGGTGGCCTCAGGAAAGGCCAGTCCCCATGCGAGTTCCTCGGGGGCCTCTCGGGATTCCTCTCCCGTCGATGCCGGGGCCTAAGACCTTGTGTGGAGTCGGGGCCGGAACCTGAGGATTCCTCTCCAGTGCTGACATGGATCTTGGGGTACTTCTGGAGTCTCCCCAGGGGAGTCAGTCCTCGTCTCGAATGCGGGCATGCACTTGCGCTTTCCTCCAGAGCGGTAGCAGCAGTGTCACGCAGTCCACCGCGTGGATCAAAGGATCTATGGTTTTCCCTCGAGTCTTTCCCACGAGGCTTTCCCACGAGGCTTTCCCACAGGGCTGTCCCACGTGCACACGTGGTGGGAGTGGATCCTCGGCTTGAACGTCAAGGCAGTGCAGGGAAAACAGGTTCCTCTGGAATGGACTGACACATCTGGGGGACTCTTGGAATGGTGGCACGACTCTGGAGTTCCTCTCGCCTTTCCTGTGGAGAGCGCCTCCTCTTGAGATGCGACGGGAACGCCGGGAATTCTTTCCCTACGAAACAGGGAAAGGATCCCTCATCTCGAGCTAGGAGGCGGAAACGGGTCTCCCCTGGATGTGTGCGGGACCCCACGTGCTTCCTCTCGAGTGGAGACGGGTATGTCGGGGAACTTCTTGAGATGCAGCAAGGGTGTGAAGGACCCTTTGGAAGTTCCAGTGGTTAGACGTGATTAGCCTCGAGAAGCCTCAGCGGAAATGGGCCTCATCTCGCCTGGAGGGCAAAACCTCCTGGATTTTCTCGAGTTGCGGCAGGTGCTCTCGACTTACGACGGGGACCTCAGGGACCCGCTCTGGTGGCCTCAGGAAAGGCCAGTCCCCATGCGAGTTCCTCGGGGGCCTCTCGGGATTCCTCTCCCGTCGATGCCGGGGCCTAAGACCTTGTGTGGAGTCGGGGCCGGAACCTGAGGATTCCTCTCCAGTGCTGACATGGATCTTCGGGTAATTCTGGAGTCTCCCCAGGGGAGTCAGTCCTCGTCTCGAATGCGGGCATGCACTTGCGCTTTCCTCCAGAGCGGTAGCAGCAGTGTCACGCAGTCCGCCGCGTGGATCAAAGGATCTATGGTTTTCCCTCGAGTCTAACCCACGAGGCTTTCCCACAGGGCTGTCCCACGTGCACACGTGGTGGGAGTCGATCCTCGGCTTGAACGTCAAGGCAGTGCAGGGAAAACAGGTTCCTCTGGAATGGACTGACACATCTGGGGGACTCTTGGAATGGTGGCACGACCCTGGAGTTCCTCTCGCCTTTCCTGTGGAGAGCGCTTCCTCTTGAGATGCGACGGGAACGCCGGGAATTCTTTCCCTACGAAACAGGGAAAGGATCCCTCATCTCGAGCTAGGAGGCGGAAACGGGGCTCCCCTGGATGTGTGCGGGACCCCACGTGCTTCCTCTCGAGTGGAGACGGGTATGTCGGGGAACTTCTTGAGATGCAGCAAGGGTGTGAAGGACCCTTTGGAAGTTCCATTGGTTAGACGTGATTAGCCTCGAGAAGCCTCAGCGGAAATGGTCCTAATCTCGCCTGGAGGGCAAAACCTCCTGGATTTTCTCGAGTTGCGGCAGGTGCTCTCGACTTACGACGGGGACCTCAGGGACCCGGTCTGGTGGCCTCAGGAAAGGCCAGTCCCCATGCGAGTTCCTCGGGGGCCTCTCGGGATTCCTCTCCCGTCGATGCCGGGGCCTAAGACCTTGTGTGGAGTCGGGGCCGGAACCTGAGGATTCCTCTCCAATGCTGACATGGATCTTGGGGTACTTCTGGAGTCTCCCCAGGGGAGTCAGTCCTCGTCTCGAATGCGGGCATGCACTTGCGCTTTCCTCCAGAGCGGTAGCAGCAGTGTCACGCAGTCCGCCGCGTGGATCAAAGGATCTATGGTTTTCCCTCGAGTCTTTCCCACGAGGCTTTCCCACGAGGCTTTCCCACAGGGCTGTCCCACGTGCACACGTGGTGGGAGTCGATCCTCGGCTTGAACGTCAAGGCAGTGCAGGGAAAACAGGTTCCTCTGGAATGGACTGACACATCTGGGGGACTCTTGGAATGGTGGCACGACCCTGGAGTTCCTCTCGCCTTTCCTGTGGAGAGCGCCTCCTCTTGAGATGCGACGGGAACGCCGGGAATTCTTTCCCTACGAAACAGGGAAAGGATCCCTCATCTCGAGCTAGGAGGCGGAAACGGGGCTCCCCTGGATGTGTGCGGGACCCCACGTGCTTCCTCTCGAGTGGAGACGGGTATGTCGGGGAACTTCTTGAGTTGCAGCAAGGGTGTGAAGGACCCTTTGGAAGTTCCAGTGGTTAGACGTGATTAGCCTCGAGAAGCCTCAGCGGAAATGGGCCTCATCTCGCCTGGAGGGCAAAACCTCCTGGATTTTCTCGAGTTGCGGCAGGTGCTCTCGACTTACGACGGGGACCTCAGGGACCCGGTCTGGTGGCCTCAGGAAAGGCCAGTCCCCATGCGAGTTCCTCGGGGGCCTCTCGGGATTCCTCTCCCGTCGATGCCGGGGCCTAAGACCTTGTGTGGAGTCGGGGCCGGAACCTGAGGATTCCTCTCCAGTGCTGACATGGATCTTGGGGTACTTCTGGAGTCTCCCCAGGGGAGTCAGTCCTCGTCTCGAATGCGGGCATGCACTTGCGCTTTCCTCCAGAGCGGTAGCAGCAGTGTCACGCAGTCCACCGCGTGGATCAAAGGATCTATGGTTTTCCCTCGAGTCTTTCCCACGAGGCTTTCCCACGAGGCTTTCCCACAGGGCTGTCCCACGTGCACACGTGGTGGGAGTGGATCCTCGGCTTGAACGTCAAGGCAGTGCAGGGAAAACAGGTTCCTCTGGAATGGACTGACACATCTGGGGGACTCTTGGAATGGTGGCACGACTCTGGAGTTCCTCTCGCCATTCCTGTGGAGAGCGCCTCCTCTTGAGATGCGACGGGAACGCCGGGAATTCTTTCCCTACGAAACAGGGAAAGGATCCCTCATCTCGAGCTAGGAGGCGGAAACGGGGCTCCCCTGGATGTGTGCGGGACCCCACGTGCTTCCTCTCGAGTGGAGACGGGTATGTCGGGGAACTTCTTGAGATGCAGCAAGGGTGTGAAGGTCCCTTTGGAAGTTCCATTGGTTAGACGTGATTAGCCTCGAGAAGCCTCAGCGGAAATGGGCCTCATCTCGCCTGGAGGGCAAAACCTCCTGGATTTTCTCGAGTTGCGGCAGGTGCTCTCGACTTACGACGGGGACCTCAGGGACCCGCTCTGGTGGCCTCAGGAAAGGCCAGTCCCCATGCGAGTTCCTCGGGGGCCTCTCGGGATTCCTCTCCCGTCGATGCCGGGGCCTAAGACCTTGTGTGGAGTCGGGGCCGGAACCTGAGGATTCCTCTCCAGTGCTGACATGGATCTTCGGGTAATTCTGGAGTCTCCCCAGGGGAGTCAGTCCTCGTCTCGAATGCGGGCATGCACTTGCGCTTTCCTCCAGAGCGGTAGCAGCAGTGTCACGCAGTCCGCCGCGTGGATCAAAGGATCTATGGTTTTCCCTCGAGTCTTTCCCACGAGGCTTTCCCACGAGGCTTTCCCACAGGGCTGTCCCACGTGCACACGTGCTGGGAGTCGATCCTCGGCTTGAACGTCAAGGCAGTGCAGGGAAAACAGGTTCCTCTGGAATGGACTGACACATCTGGGGGACTCTTGGAATGGTGGCACGACCCTGGAGTTCCTCTCGCCTTTCCTGTGGAGAGCGCCTCCTCTTGAGATGCGACGGGAACGCCGGGAATTCTTTCCCTACGAAACAGGGAAAGGATCCCTCATCTCGAGCTAGGAGGCGGAAACGGGGCTCCCCTGGATGTGTGCGGGACCCCACGTGCTTCCTCTCGAGTGGAGACGGGTATGTCGGGGAACTTCTTGAGTTGCAGCAAGGGTGTGAAGGACCCTTTGGAAGTTCCAGTGGTTAGACGTGATTAGCCTCGAGAAGCCTCAGCGGAAATGGGCCTCATCTCGCCTGGAGGGCAAAACCTCCTGGATTTTCTCGAGTTGCGGCAGGTGCTCTCGACTTACGACGGGGACCTCAGGGACCCGCTCTGGTGGCCTCAGGAAAGGCCAGTCCCCATGCGAGTTCCTCGGGGGCCTCTCGGGATTCCTCTCCCGTCGATGCCGGGGCCTAAGACCTTGTGTGGAGTCGGGGCCGGAACCTGAGGATTCCTCTCCAGTGCTGACATGGATCTTCGGGTAATTCTGGAGTCTCCCCAGGGGAGTCAGTCCTCGTCTCGAATGCGGGCATGCACTTGCGCTTTCCTCCAGAGCGGTAGCAGCAGTGTCACGCAGTCCGCCGCGTGGATCAAAGGATCTATGGTTTTCCCTCGAGTCTTTCCCACGAGGCTTTCCCACGAGGCTTTCCCACAGGGCTGTCCCAAGTGCACACGTGGTGGGAGTCGATCCTCGGCTTGAACGTCAAGGCAGTGCAGGGAAAACAGGTTCCTCTGGAATGGACTGACACATCTGGGGGACTCTTGGAATGGTGGCACGACCCTGGAGTTCCTCTCGCCTTTCCTGTGGAGAGCGCCTCCTCTTGAGATGCGACGGGAACGCCGGGAATTCTTTCCCTACGAAACAGGGAAAGGATCCCTCATCTAGAGCTAGGAGGCGGAAACGGGGCTCCCCTGGATGTGTGCGGGACCCCACGTGCTTCCTCTCGAGTGGAGACGGGTATGTCGGGGAACTTCTTGAGTTGCAGCAAGGGTGTGAAGGACCCTTTGGAAGTTCCAGTGGTTAGACGTGATTAGCCTCGAGAAGCCTCAGCGGAAATGGGCCTCATCTCGCCTGGAGGGCAAAACCTCCTGGATTTTCTCGAGTTGCGGCAGGTGCTCTCGACTTACGACGGGGACCTCAGGGACCCGCTCTGGTGGCCTCAGGAAAGGCCAGTCCCCATGCGAGTTCCTCGGGGGCCTCTCGGGATTCCTCTCCCGTCGATGCCGGGGCCTAAGACCTTGTGTGGAGTCGGGGCCGGAACCTGAGGATTCCTCTCCAGTGCTGACATGGATCTTGGGGTACTTCTGGAGTCTCCCCAGGGGAGTCAGTCCTCGTCTCGAATGCGAGCATGCACTTGCGCTTTCCTCCAGAGCGGTAGCAGCAGTGTCACGCAGTCCGCCGCGTGGATCAAAGGATCTATGGTTTTCCCTCGAGTCTTTCCCACGAGGCTTTCCCACGAGGCTTTCCCACAGGGCTGTCCCACGTGCACACGTGGTGGGAGTCGATCCTCGGCTTGAACGTCAAGGCAGTGCAGGGAAAACAGGTTCCTCTGGAATGGACTGACACATCTGGGGGACTCTTGGAATGGTGGCACGACCCTGGAGTTCCTCTCGCCTTTCCTGTGGAGAGCGCCTCCTCTTGAGATGCGACGGGAACGCCGGGAATTCTTTCCCTACGAAACAGGGAAAGGATCCCTCATCTCGAGCTAGGAGGCGGAAACGGGGCTCCCCTGGATGTGTGCGGGACCCCACGTGCTTCCTCTCGAGTGGAGACGGGTATGTCGGGGAACTTCTTGAGTTGCAGCAAGGGTGTGAAGGACCCTTTGGAAGTTCCAGTGGTTAGACGTGATTAGCCTCGAGAAGCCTCAGCGGAAATGGGCCTCATCTCGCCTGGAGGGCAAAACCTCCTGGATTTTCTCGAGTTGCGGCAGGTGCTCTCGACTTACGACGGGGACCTCAGGGACCCGCTCTGGTGGCCTCAGGAAAGGCCAGTCCCCATGCGAGTTCCTCGGGGGCCTCTCGGGATTCCTCTCCCGTCGATGCCGGGGCCTAAGACCTTGTGTGGAGTCGGGGCCGGAACCTGAGGATTCCTCTCCAGTGCTGACATGGATCTTCGGGTAATTCTGGAGTCTCCCCAGGGGAGTCAGTCCTCGTCTCGAATGCGGGCATGCACTTGCGCTTTCCTCCAGAGCGGTAGCAGCAGTGTCACGCAGTCCGCCGCGTGGATCAAAGGATCTATGGTTTTCCCTCGAGTCTTTCCCACGAGGCTTTCCCACGAGGCTTTCCCACAGGGCTGTCCCAAGTGCACACGTGGTGGGAGTCGATCCTCGGCTTGAACGTCAAGGCAGTGCAGGGAAAACAGGTTCCTCTGGAATGGACTGACACATCTGGGGGACTCTTGGAATGGTGGCACGACCCTGGAGTTCCTCTCGCCTTTCCTGTGGAGAGCGCCTCCTCTTGAGATGCGACGGGAACGCCGGGAATTCTTTCCCTACGAAACAGGGAAAGGATCCCTCATCTCGAGCTAGGAGGCGGAAACGGGGCTCCCCTGGATGTGTGCGGGACCCCACGTGCTTCCTCTCGAGTGGAGACGGGTATGTCGGGGAACTTCTTGAGATGCAGCAAGGGTGTGAAGGACCCTTTGGAAGTTCCATTGGTTAGACGTGATTAGCCTCGAGAAGCCTCAGCGGAAATGGTCCTAATCTCGCCTGGAGGGCAAAACCTCCTGGATTTTCTCGAGTTGCGGCAGGTGCTCTCGACTTACGACGGGGACCTCAGGGACCCGGTCTGGTGGCCTCAGGAAAGGCCAGTCCCCATGCGAGTTCCTCGGGGGCCTCTCGGGATTCCTCTCCCGTCGATGCCGGGGCCTAAGACCTTGTGTGGAGTCGGGGCCGGAACCTGAGGATTCCTCTCCAATGCTGACATGGATCTTGGGGTACTTCTGGAGTCTCCCCAGGGGAGTCAGTCCTCGTCTCGAATGCGGGCATGCACTTGCGCTTTCCTCCAGAGCGGTAGCAGCAGTGTCACGCAGTCCGCCGCGTGGATCAAAGGATCTATGGTTTTCCCTCGAGTCTTTCCCACGAGGCTTTCCCACGAGGCTTTCCCACAGGGCTGTCCCACGTGCACACGTGGTGGGAGTCGATCCTCGGCTTGAACGTCAAGGCAGTGCAGGGAAAACAGGTTCCTCTGGAATGGACTGACACATCTGGGGGACTCTTGGAATGGTGGCACGACCCTGGAGTTCCTCTCGCCTTTCCTGTGGAGAGCGCCTCCTCTTGAGATGCGACGGGAACGCCGGGAATTCTTTCCCTACGAAACAGGGAAAGGATCCCTCATCTCGAGCTAGGAGGCGGAAACGGGGCTCCCCTGGATGTGTGCGGGACCCCACGTGCTTCCTCTCGAGTGGAGACGGGTATGTCGGGGAACTTCTTGAGTTGCAGCAAGGGTGTGAAGGACCCTTTGGAAGTTCCAGTGGTTAGACGTGATTAGCCTCGAGAAGCCTCAGCGGAAATGGGCCTCATCTCGCCTGGAGGGCAAAACCTCCTGGATTTTCTCGAGTTGCGGCAGGTGCTCTCGACTTACGACGGGGACCTCAGGGACCCGGTCTGGTGGCCTCAGGAAAGGCCAGTCCCCATGCGAGTTCCTCGGGGGCCTCTCGGGATTCCTCTCCCGTCGATGCCGGGGCCTAAGACCTTGTGTGGAGTCGGGGCCGGAACCTGAGGATTCCTCTCCAGTGCTGACATGGATCTTGGGGTACTTCTGGAGTCTCCCCAGGGGAGTCAGTCCTCGTCTCGAATGCGGGCATGCACTTGCGCTTTCCTCCAGAGCGGTAGCAGCAGTGTCACGCAGTCCACCGCGTGGATCAAAGGATCTATGGTTTTCCCTCGAGTCTTTCCCACGAGGCTTTCCCACGAGGCTTTCCCACAGGGCTGTCCCACGTGCACACGTGGTGGGAGTGGATCCTCGGCTTGAACGTCAAGGCAGTGCAGGGAAAACAGGTTCCTCTGGAATGGACTGACACATCTGGGGGACTCTTGGAATGGTGGCACGACTCTGGAGTTCCTCTCGCCATTCCTGTGGAGAGCGCCTCCTCTTGAGATGCGACGGGAACGCCGGGAATTCTTTCCCTACGAAACAGGGAAAGGATCCCTCATCTCGAGCTAGGAGGCGGAAACGGGGCTCCCCTGGATGTGTGCGGGACCCCACGTGCTTCCTCTCGAGTGGAGACGGGTATGTCGGGGAACTTCTTGAGATGCAGCAAGGGTGTGAAGGTCCCTTTGGAAGTTCCATTGGTTAGACGTGATTAGCCTCGAGAAGCCTCAGCGGAAATGGGCCTCATCTCGCCTGGAGGGCAAAACCTCCTGGATTTTCTCGAGTTGCGGCAGGTGCTCTCGACTTACGACGGGGACCTCAGGGACCCGCTCTGGTGGCCTCAGGAAAGGCCAGTCCCCATGCGAGTTCCTCGGGGGCCTCTCGGGATTCCTCTCCCGTCGATGCCGGGGCCTAAGACCTTGTGTGGAGTCGGGGCCGGAACCTGAGGATTCCTCTCCAGTGCTGACATGGATCTTCGGGTAATTCTGGAGTCTCCCCAGGGGAGTCAGTCCTCGTCTCGAATGCGGGCATGCACTTGCGCTTTCCTCCAGAGCGGTAGCAGCAGTGTCACGCAGTCCGCCGCGTGGATCAAAGGATCTATGGTTTTCCCTCGAGTCTTTCCCACGAGGCTTTCCCACGAGGCTTTCCCACAGGGCTGTCCCACGTGCACACGTGCTGGGAGTCGATCCTCGGCTTGAACGTCAAGGCAGTGCAGGGAAAACAGGTTCCTCTGGAATGGACTGACACATCTGGGGGACTCTTGGAATGGTGGCACGACCCTGGAGTTCCTCTCGCCTTTCCTGTGGAGAGCGCCTCCTCTTGAGATGCGACGGGAACGCCGGGAATTCTTTCCCTACGAAACAGGGAAAGGATCCCTCATCTCGAGCTAGGAGGCGGAAACGGGGCTCCCCTGGATGTGTGCGGGACCCCACGTGCTTCCTCTCGAGTGGAGACGGGTATGTCGGGGAACTTCTTGAGTTGCAGCAAGGGTGTGAAGGACCCTTTGGAAGTTCCAGTGGTTAGACGTGATTAGCCTCGAGAAGCCTCAGCGGAAATGGGCCTCATCTCGCCTGGAGGGCAAAACCTCCTGGATTTTCTCGAGTTGCGGCAGGTGCTCTCGACTTACGACGGGGACCTCAGGGACCCGCTCTGGTGGCCTCAGGAAAGGCCAGTCCCCATGCGAGTTCCTCGGGGGCCTCTCGGGATTCCTCTCCCGTCGATGCCGGGGCCTAAGACCTTGTGTGGAGTCGGGGCCGGAACCTGAGGATTCCTCTCCAGTGCTGACATGGATCTTCGGGTAATTCTGGAGTCTCCCCAGGGGAGTCAGTCCTCGTCTCGAATGCGGGCATGCACTTGCGCTTTCCTCCAGAGCGGTAGCAGCAGTGTCACGCAGTCCGCCGCGTGGATCAAAGGATCTATGGTTTTCCCTCGAGTCTTTCCCACGAGGCTTTCCCACGAGGCTTTCCCACAGGGCTGTCCCAAGTGCACACGTGGTGGGAGTCGATCCTCGGCTTGAACGTCAAGGCAGTGCAGGGAAAACAGGTTCCTCTGGAATGGACTGACACATCTGGGGGACTCTTGGAATGGTGGCACGACCCTGGAGTTCCTCTCGCCTTTCCTGTGGAGAGCGCCTCCTCTTGAGATGCGACGGGAACGCCGGGAATTCTTTCCCTACGAAACAGGGAAAGGATCCCTCATCTAGAGCTAGGAGGCGGAAACGGGGCTCCCCTGGATGTGTGCGGGACCCCACGTGCTTCCTCTCGAGTGGAGACGGGTATGTCGGGGAACTTCTTGAGTTGCAGCAAGGGTGTGAAGGACCCTTTGGAAGTTCCAGTGGTTAGACGTGATTAGCCTCGAGAAGCCTCAGCGGAAATGGGCCTCATCTCGCCTGGAGGGCAAAACCTCCTGGATTTTCTCGAGTTGCGGCAGGTGCTCTCGACTTACGACGGGGACCTCAGGGACCCGCTCTGGTGGCCTCAGGAAAGGCCAGTCCCCATGCGAGTTCCTCGGGGGCCTCTCGGGATTCCTCTCCCGTCGATGCCGGGGCCTAAGACCTTGTGTGGAGTCGGGGCCGGAACCTGAGGATTCCTCTCCAGTGCTGACATGGATCTTGGGGTACTTCTGGAGTCTCCCCAGGGGAGTCAGTCCTCGTCTCGAATGCGAGCATGCACTTGCGCTTTCCTCCAGAGCGGTAGCAGCAGTGTCACGCAGTCCGCCGCGTGGATCAAAGGATCTATGGTTTTCCCTCGAGTCTTTCCCACGAGGCTTTCCCACGAGGCTTTCCCACAGGGCTGTCCCACGTGCACACGTGGTGGGAGTCGATCCTCGGCTTGAACGTCAAGGCAGTGCAGGGAAAACAGGTTCCTCTGGAATGGACTGACACATCTGGGGGACTCTTGGAATGGTGGCACGACCCTGGAGTTCCTCTCGCCTTTCCTGTGGAGAGCGCCTCCTCTTGAGATGCGACGGGAACGCCGGGAATTCTTTCCCTACGAAACAGGGAAAGGATCCCTCATCTCGAGCTAGGAGGCGGAAACGGGGCTCCCCTGGATGTGTGCGGGACCCCACGTGCTTCCTCTCGAGTGGAGACGGGTATGTCGGGGAACTTCTTGAGTTGCAGCAAGGGTGTGAAGGACCCTTTGGAAGTTCCAGTGGTTAGACGTGATTAGCCTCGAGAAGCCTCAGCGGAAATGGGCCTCATCTCGCCTGGAGGGCAAAACCTCCTGGATTTTCTCGAGTTGCGGCAGGTGCTCTCGACTTACGACGGGGACCTCAGGGACCCGCTCTGGTGGCCTCAGGAAAGGCCAGTCCCCATGCGAGTTCCTCGGGGGCCTCTCGGGATTCCTCTCCCGTCGATGCCGGGGCCTAAGACCTTGTGTGGAGTCGGGGCCGGAACCTGAGGATTCCTCTCCAGTGCTGACATGGATCTTCGGGTAATTCTGGAGTCTCCCCAGGGGAGTCAGTCCTCGTCTCGAATGCGGGCATGCACTTGCGCTTTCCTCCAGAGCGGTAGCAGCAGTGTCACGCAGTCCGCCGCGTGGATCAAAGGATCTATGGTTTTCCCTCGAGTCTTTCCCACGAGGCTTTCCCACGAGGCTTTCCCACAGGGCTGTCCCAAGTGCACACGTGGTGGGAGTCGATCCTCGGCTTGAACGTCAAGGCAGTGCAGGGAAAACAGGTTCCTCTGGAATGGACTGACACATCTGGGGGACTCTTGGAATGGTGGCACGACCCTGGAGTTCCTCTCGCCTTTCCTGTGGAGAGCGCCTCCTCTTGAGATGCGACGGGAACGCCGGGAATTCTTTCCCTACGAAACAGGGAAAGGATCCCTCATCTCGAGCTAGGAGGCGGAAACGGGGCTCCCCTGGATGTGTGCGGGACCCCACGTGCTTCCTCTCGAGTGGAGACGGGTATGTCGGGGAACTTCTTGAGATGCAGCAAGGGTGGGAAGGACCCTTTGGAAGTTCCAGTGGTTAGACGTGATTAGCCTCGAGAAGCCTCAGCGGAAATGGGCCTCATCTCGCCTGGAGGGCAAAACCTCCTGGATTTTCTCGAGTTGCGGCAGGTGCTCTCGACTTACGACGGGGACCTCAGGGACCCGGTCTGGTGGCCTCAGGAAAGGCCAGTCCCCATGCGAGTTCCTCGGGGGCCTCTCGGGATTCCTCTCCCGTAGATGCTGGGGCCTAAGACCTTGTGTGGAGTCGGGGCCGGAACCTGAGGATTCCTCTCCAGTGCTGACATGGATCTTGGGGTACTTTTGGAGTCTCCCCAGGGGAGTCAGTCCTCGTCTCGAATGCGGGCATGCACTTGCGCTTTCCTCCAGAGCGGTAGCAGCAGTGTCACGCAGTCCGCCGCGTGGATCAAAGGATCTATGGTTTTCCCTTGAGTCTTTCCCACGAGGCTTTCCCACGAGGCTTTCCCACAGGGCTGTCCCACGTGCACACGTGGTGGGAGTCGATCCTCGGCTTGAACGTCAAGGCAGTGCAGGGAAAACAGGTTCCTCTGGAATGGACTGACACATCTGGGGGACTCTTGGAATGGTGGCACGACCCTGGAGTTCCTCTCGCCTTTCCTGTGGAGAGCGCCTCCTCTTGAGATGCGACGGGAACGCCGGGAATTCTTTCCCTACGAAACAGGGAAAGGATCCCTCATCTAGAGCTAGGAGGCGGAAACGGGGCTCCCCTGGATGTGTGCGGGACCCCACGTGCTTCCTCTCGAGTGGAGACGGGTATGTCGGGGAACTTCTTGAGTTGCAGCAAGGGTGTGAAGGACCCTTTGGAAGTTCCAGTGGTTAGACGTGATTAGCCTCGAGAAGCCTCAGCGGAAATGGGCCTCATCTCGCCTGGAGGGCAAAACCTCCTGGATTTTCTCGAGTTGCGGCAGGTGCTCTCGACTTACGACGGGGACCTCAGGGACCCGCTCTGGTGGCCTCAGGAAAGGCCAGTCCCCATGCGAGTTCCTCGGGGGCCTCTCGGGATTCCTCTCCCGTCGATGCCGGGGCCTAAGACCTTGTGTGGAGTCGGGGCCGGAACCTGAGGATTCCTCTCCAGTGCTGACATGGATCTTGGGGTACTTCTGGAGTCTCCCCAGGGGAGTCAGTCCTCGTCTCGAATGCGGGCATGCACTTGCGCTTTCCTCCAGAGCGGTAGCAGCAGTGTCACGCAGTCCGCCGCGTGGATCAAAGGATCTATGGTTTTCCCTCGAGTCTTTCCCACGAGGCTTTCCCACGAGGCTTTCCCACAGGGCTGTCCCACGTGCACACGTGGTGGGAGTCGATCCTCGGCTTGAACGTCAAGGCAGTGCAGGGAAAACAGGTTCCTCTGGAATGGACTGACACATCTGGGGGACTCTTGGAATGGTGGCACGACTCTGGAGTTCCTCTCGCCTTTCCTGTGGAGAGCGCCTCCTCTTGAGATGCGACGGGAACGCCGGGAATTCTTTCCCTACGAAACAGGGAAAGGATCCCTCATCTCGAGCTAGGAGGCGGAAACGGGGCTCCCCTGGATGTGTGCGGGACCCCACGTGCTTCCTCTCGAGTGGAGACGTGTATGTCGGGGAACTTCTTGAGTTGCAGCAAGGGTGTGAAGGACCCTTTGGAAGTTCCAGTGGTTAGACGTGATTAGCCTCGAGAAGCCTCAGCGGAAATGGGCCTCATCTCGCCTGGAGGGCAAAACCTCCTGGATTTTCTCGAGTTGCGGCAGGTGCTCTCGACTTACGACGGGGACCTCAGGGACCCGCTCTGGTGGCCTCAGGAAAGGCCAGTCCCCATGCGAGTTCCTCGGGGGCCTCTCGGGATTCCTCTCCCGTCGATGCCGGGGCCTAAGACCTTGTGTGGAGTCGGGGCCGGAACCTGAGGATTCCTCTCCAGTGCTGACATGGATCTTGGGGTACTTCTGGAGTCTCCCCAGGGGAGTCAGTCCTCGTCTCGAATGCGGGCATGCACTTGCGCTTTCCTCCAGAGCGGTAGCAGCAGTGTCACGCAGTCCGCCGCGTGGATCAAAGGATCTATGGTTTTCCCTCGAGTCTTTCCCACGAGGCTTTCCCACGAGGCTTTCCCACAGGGCTGTCCCACGTGCACACGTGGTGGGAGTCGATCCTCGGCTTGAACGTCAAGGCAGTGCAGGGAAAACAGGTTCCTCTGGAATGGACTGACACATCTGGGGGACTCTTGGAATGGTGGCACGACCCTGGAGTTCCTCTCGCCTTTCCTGTGGAGAGCGCCTCCTCTTGAGATGCGACGGGAACGCCGGGAATTCTTTCCCTACGAAACAGGGAAAGGATCCCTCATCTCGAGCTAGGAGGCGGAAACGGGGCTCCCCTGGATGTGTGCGGGACCCCACGTGCTTCCTCTCGAGTGGAGACGGGTTTGTCGGGGAACTTCTTGAGATGCAGCAAGGGTGTGAAGGACCCTTTGGAAGTTCCAGTGGTTAGACGTGATTAGCCTCGAGAAGCCTCAGCGGAAATGGGCCTCATCTCGCCTGGAGGGCAAAACCTCCTGGATTTTCTCGAGTTGCGGCAGGTGCTCTCGACTTACGACGGGGACCTCAGGGACCCGCTCTGGTGGCCTCAGGAAAGGCCAGTCCCCATGCGAGTTCCTCGGGGGCCTCTCGGCATTCCTCTCCCGTCGATGCCGGGGCCTAAGACCTTGTGTGGAGTCGGGGCCGGAACCTGAGGATTCCTCCCCAGTGCTGACATGGATCTTGGGGTACTTCTGGAGTCTCCCCAGGGGAGTCAGTCCTCGTCTCGAATGCATGCATGCACATGCGCTTTCCTCCAGAGCGGTAGCAGCAGTGTCACGCAGTCCTCCGCGTGGATCAAAGGATCTATGGTTTTCTCTCGAGTCTTTCCCACGAAGCTTTCCCACGAGGCTTTCCCACAGGGCTGTCCCACGTGCACACGTGGTGGGAGTGGATCCTCGGCTTGAACGTCAAGGCAGTGCAGGAAAAACAGGTTCCTCTGGAATGGACTGACATATCTGGGGGACTCTTGGAATGGTGGCACGACCCTGGAGTTCCTCTCGCCTTTCCTGTGGAGAGCGCCTCCTCTTGAGATGCGACGGGAACGCCGGGAATTCTTTCCCTACGAAACAGGGAAAGGATCCCTCATCTCGAGCTAGGAGGCGGAAACGGGGCTCCCCTGGATGTGTGCGGGACCCCACGTGCTTCCTCTCGAGTGGAGACGGGTATGTCGGGGAACTTCTTGAGATGCAGCAAGGGTGGGAAGGACCCTTTGGAAGTTCCAGTGGTTAGACGTGATTAGCCTCGAGAAGCCTCAGCGGAAATGGGCCTCATCTCGCCTGGAGGGCAAAACCTCCTGGATTTTCTCGAGTTGCGGCAGGTGCTCTCGACGTACGACGGGGACCTCAGGGACCCGCTCTGGTGGCCTCAGGAAAGGCCAGTCCCCATGCGAGTTCCTCGGGGGCCTCTCGGGATTCCTCTCCCGTCGATGCCGGGGCCTAAGACCTTGTGTGGAGTCGGGGCCGGAACCTGAGGATTCCTCTCCAGTGCTGACATGCATCTTGGGGTACTTCTGGAGTCTCCCCAGGGGAGTCAGTCCTCGTCTCGAATGCGGGCATGCACTTGCGCTTTCCTCCAGAGCGGTAGCAGCAGTGTCACGCAGTCCGCCGCGTGGATCAAAGGATCTATGGTTTTCCCTCGAGTCTTTCCCACGAGGCTTTCCCACGAGGCTTTCCCACAGGGCTGTCCCACGTGCACACGTGGTGGGAGTCGATCCTCGGCTTGAACGTCAAGGCAGTGCAGGGAAAACAGGTTCCTCTGGAATGGACTGACACATCTGGGGGACTCTTGGAATGGTGGCACGACCCTGGAGTTCCTCTCGCCTTTCCTGTGGAGAGCGCCTCCTCTTGAGATGCGACGGGAACGCCGGGAATTCTTTCCCTACGAAACAGGGAAAGGATCCCTCATCTCGAGCTAGGAGGCGGAAACGGGGCTCCCCTGGATGTGTGCGGGACCCCACGTGCTTCCTCTCGAGTGGAGACGGGTATGTCGGGGAACTTCTTGAGTTGCAGCAAGGGTGTGAAGGACCCTTTGGAAGTTCCAGTGGTTAGACGTGATTAGCCTCGAGAAGCCTCAGCGGAAATGGGCCTCATCTCGCCTGGAGGGCAAAACCTCCTGGATTTTCTCGAGTTGCGGCAGGTGCTCTCGACTTACGACGGGGACCTCAGGGACCCGCTCTGGTGGCCTCAGGAAAGGCCAGTCCCCATGCGAGTTCCTCGGCGGCCTCTCGGGATTCCTCTCCCGTCGATGCCGGGGCCTAAGACCTTGTGTGGAGTCGGGGCCGGAACCTGAGGATTCCTCTCCAGTGCTGACATGGATCTTGGGGTACTTCTGGAGTCTCCCCAGGGGAGTCAGTCCTCGTCTCGAATGCGGGCATGCACTTGCGCTTTCCACCAGAGCGGTAGCAGCAGTGTCACGCAGTCCGCCGCGTGGATCAAAGGATCTATGGTTTTCCCTCGAGTCTTTCCCACGAGGCTTTCCCACGAGGCTTTCCCACAGGGCTGTCCCACGTGCACACGTGATGGGAGTGGATCCTCGGCTTGAACGTCAAGGCAGTGAAGGGAAAACAGGTTCCTCTGGAATGGACTGACACATCTGGGGGACTCTTGGAATGGTGGCACGACCCTGGAGTTCCTCTCGCCTTTCCTGTGGAGAGCGCCTCCTCTTGAGATGCGACGGAAACGCCGGGAATTCTTTCCCTACGAAACAGGGAAAGGATCCCTCATCTCGAGCTAGGAGGCGGAAACGGGGCTCCCCTGGATGTGTGCGGGACCCCACGTGCTTCCTCTCGAGTGGAGACGGGTATGTCGGGGAACTTCTTGAGTTGCAGCAAGGGTGTGAAGGACCCCTTGGAAGTTCCAGTGGTTAGACGTGATTAGCCTCGAGAAGCCTCAGCGGAAATGGGCCTCATCTCGCCTGGAGGGCAAAACCTCCTGGATTTTCTCGAGTTGCGGCAGGTGCTCTCTACTTACGATGGGGACCTCAGGGACCCGCTCTGGTGGCCTCAGGAAAGGCCAGTCCCCATGCGAGTTCCTCAGGGGCCTCTCGGCATTCCTCTCCCGTCGATCCCGGGGCCTAAGACCTTGTGTGGAGTCGGGGCCGGAACCTGAGGATTCCTCTCCAGTGCTGACATGGATCTTGGGGTACTTCTATAGTCTCCCCAGGGGAGTCAGTCCTCGTCTCGAATGCGGGCATGCACTTGCGCTTTCCTCCAGAGCGGTAGCAGCAGTGTCACGCAGTCCGCCGCGTGGATCAAAGGATCTATGGTTTTCCCTCGAGTCTTTCCCACGAGGCTTTCCCACGAGGCTTTCCCACAGGGCTGTCCCACGTGCACACGTGGTGGGAGTCGATCCTCGGCTTGAACGTCAAGGCAGTGCAGGGAAAACAGGTTCCTCTGGAATGGACTGACACATCTGGGGGACTCTTGGAATGGTGGCACGACCCTGGAGTTCCTCTCGCCTTTCCTGTGGAGAGCGCCTCCTCTTGAGATGCGACGGGAACGCCGGGAATTCTTTCCCTACGAAACAGGGAAAGGATCCCTCATCTCGAGCTAGGAGGCGGAAACGGGGCTCCCCTGGATGTGTGCGGGACCCCACGTGCTTCCTCTCGAGTGGAGACGGGTATGTCGGGGAACTTCTTGAGTTGCAGCAAGGGTGTGAAGGACCCTTTGGAAGTTCCAGTGGTTAGACGTGATTAGCCTCGAGAAGCCTCAGCGGAAATGGGCCTCATCTCGCCTGGAGGGCAAAACCTCCTGGATTTTCTCGAGTTGCGGCAGGTGCTCTCGACTTACGACGGGGACCTCAGGGACCCGCTCTGGTGGCCTCAGGAAAGGCCAGTCCCCATGCGAGTTCCTCGGGGGCCTCTCGGGATTCCTCTCCCGTCGATGCCGGGTCCTAAGACCTTGTGTGGAGTCGGGGCCGGCACCTGAGGATTCCTCTCCAGTGCTGACATGGATCTTGGGGTACTTCTGGAGCCTCCCCAGGGGAGTCAGTCCTCGTCTCGAATGCGGGCATGCACTTGTGCTTTCCTCCAGAGCGGTAGCAGCAGTGTCACGCAGTCCTCCGCGTGGATCAAAGGATCTATGGTTTTCCCTCGAGTCTTTCCCACGAGGCTTTCCCACGAGGCCTTCCCACAGGGCTGTCCCACGTGCACACGTGGTGGGAGTCGATCCTCGGCTTGAACGTCAAGGCAGTGAAGGGAAAACAGGTTCCTCTGGAATGGACTGACACATCTGGGGGACTCTTGGAATGGTGGCACGACCCTGGAGTTCCTCTCGCCTTTCCTGTGGAGAGCGCCTCCTCTTGAGATGCGACGGAAACGCCGGGAATTCTTTCCCTACGAAACAGGGAAAGGATCCCTCATCTCGAGCTAGGAGGCGGAAACGGGGCTCCCCTGGATGTGTGCGGGACCCACGTGCTTCCTCTCGAGTGGAGACGGGTATGTCGGGGAACTTCTTGAGTTTCAGCAAGGGTGTGAAGGACCCTTTGGAAGTTCCAGTGGTTAGACGTGATTAGCCTCGAGAAGCCTCAGCGGAAATGGGCCTCATCTCGCCTGGAGGGCAAAGCCTCCTGGATTTTCTCGAGTTGCCGCAGGTGCTCTCGACTTACGACGGGGACCTCAGGGACCCGCTCTGGTGGCCTCAGGAAAGGCCAGTCCCCATTCGAGTTCCTCGGGGGCCTCTCGGGATTCCTCTCCCGTCGATGCCAGGGACTAAGACCTTGTGTGGAGTCGGGGTCGGAACCTGAGGATTCCTCTCATGTGCTGACATGGATCTTGGAGTACTTCTGGAGTCTCCCCAGGGGAGTCAGTCCTCGTCTCGAATGCGGGCATGCACTTGCGCTTTCCTCCAGAGCGGTAGCAGCAGTGTCACGCAGTCCGCCGCGTGGATCAAAGGATCTATGGTTTTCCCTCGAGTCTTTCCCACGAGGCTTTCCCACGAGGCTTTCCCACAGGGCTGTCCCACGTGCACACGTGGTGGGAGTCGATCCTCGGCTTGAACGTCAAGGCAGTGCAGGGAAAACAGGTTCCTCTGGAATGGACTGACACATCTGGGGGACTCTTGGTATGGTGTCACGACCCTGGAGTTCCTCTCGCCTTTCCTGTGGAGAGCGCCTCCTCTTGAGATGCGACGGGAACGCCGGGAATTCTTTCCCTACGAAACAGGCAAAGGATCCCTCATCTCGAGCTAGGAGGCGGAAACGGGGCTCCCCTGGATGTGTGCGGGACCCACGTGCTTCCTCTCGAGTGGAGACGTGTATGTCGGGGAACTTCTTGAGTTGCAGCAAGGGTGTGAAGGACCCTTTGGAAGTTCCAGTGGTTAGACGTGATTAGCCTCGAGAAGCCTCGGCGGAAATGGGCCTCATCTCGCCTGGAGGGCAAAACCTCCTGGATTTTCTCGAGTTGCGGCAGGTGCTCTCGACTTACGACGGAGACCTCAGGGACCTGCTCTGGTGGCCTCAGGAAAGGCCAGTCCCCATGCGAGTTCCTCGGGGGCCTCTCGGGATTCCTCTCCCGTCGATGCCGGGGCCTAAGACCTTGTGTGGAGTCGGGGCCGGAACCTGAGGATTCCTCTCCAGTGCTGACATGGATCTTGGGGTACTTCTGGAGTCTCCCCAGGGGAGTCAGTCCTCGTCTCGAATGCGGGCATGCACTTACGCTTTCCTCCACAGCGGTAGCAGCAGTGTAACGCTTCTGCCGCGTGGATCAAAGGATCTATGGTTTTCCCTCGAGTCTTTCCCACGAGGCTTTCCCACGAGGCTTTCCCACAGGGCTGTCCCACGTGCACACGTGGTCGGAGTCGATCCTCGGCTTGAACGTCAAGGCAGTGCAGGGAAAACAGGTTCCTCTGGAATGGACTGACACATCTGGGTGACTCTTGGAATGGTGTCACGACCCTGGAGTTCCTCTCGCCTTTCCTGTGGAGAGCGCCTCCTCTTGAGATGCGACGGGAACGCCGGGTATTCTTTCCCTACGAAACAGGGAAAGGATCCCTCATCTCGAGCTAGGAGGCGGAAACGGGGCTCCCCTGGATGTGTGCGGGACCCACGTGCTTCCTCTCGAGTGGAGACGGGTATGTCGGGGAACTTCTTGAGTTGCAGCAAGGGTGTGAAGGACCCTTTGGAAGTTCCAGTGGTTAGACGTGATTAGCCTCGAGAAGCCTCAGCGGAAATGGGCCTCATCTCGCCTGGAGGGCAAAACCTCCTGGATTTTCTCGAGTTGCGGCAGGTGCTCTCGACTTACGACGGGGACCTCAGGGACCCGCTCTGGTGGCCTCAGGAAAGGCCAGTCCCCATGCGAGTTCCTCGGGGGCCTCTCGGCATTCCTCTCCCGTCGATGCCGGGGCCTAAGACCTTGTGTGGAGTCGGGGCCGGAACCTGAGTATTCCTCTCCAGTGCTGACATGGATCTTGGGGTACTTCTGGAGTCTCCCCAGGGGAGTCAGTCCTCGTCTCGAATGCGGGCATGCACTTGCGCTTTCCTCCAGAGCGGTAGCAGCAGTGTCACGCAGTCCGCCGCGTGGATCAAAGGATCTATGGTTTTCCCTCGAGTCTTTCCCACGAGGCTTTCCCACAGGGCTGTCCCACGTGCACACGTGGTGGGAGTCGATCCTCGGCTTGAACGTCAAGGCAGTGCAGGGAAAACAGGTTCCTCTGGAATGGACTGACACATCTGGGGGACTCTTGGAATGGTGTCACGACCCTGGAGTTCCTCTCGCCTTTCCTGTGGAGAGCGCCTCCTCTTGAGATGCGACGGAAACGCCGGGAATTCTTTCCCTACGAAACAGGGAAAGGATCCCTCATCTCGAGCTAGGAGGCGGAAACGGGGCTCCCCTGGATGTGTGCGGGACCCACGTGCTTCCTCTCGAGTGGAGACGGGTATGTCGGGGAACTTCTTGAGTTGAAGCAAGGGTGTGAAGGACCCTTTGGAAGTTCCAGTGGTTAGACGTGATTAGCCTCGAGAAGCCTCAGCGGAAATGGGCCTCATCTCGCCTGGAGGGCAAAACCTCCTGGATTTTCACGAGTTGCCGCAGGTGCTCTCGACTTACGACGGGGACCTCAGGGACCCGCTCTGGTGGCCTCAGGAAAGGCCAGTCCCCATGCGAGTTCCTCGGGGGCCTCTCGGGATTCCTCTCCCGTCGATGCCGGGACCTAAGACCTTGTGTGGAGTCGGGGCCGGAACCTGAGGATTCCTCTCCAGTGCTGACATGGATCTTGGGGTACTTCTGGAGTCTCCCCAGGGGAGTCAGTCCTCGTCTCGAATGCGGGCATGCACTTGCGCTTTCCTCCAGAGCGGTAGCAGCAGTGTCACGCAGTCCGCCGCGTGGATCAAAGGATCTATGGTTTTCCCTCGAGTCTTTCCCACGAGGCTTTCCCACGAGGCTTTCCCACAGGGCTGTCCCACGTGCACACGTGGTGGGAGTCGAACCTCGGCTTGAACGTCAAGGCAGTGCAGGGAAAACAGGTTCCTCTGGAATGGACTGACACATCTGGGGGACTCTTGGAATGGTGGCATGACCCTGGAGTTCCTCTCGCCTTTCCTGTGGAGAGCGCCTCCTCTTGAGATGCGACGGGAACGCCGAGAATTCTTTCCCTACGAAACAGGGAAAGGATCCCTCATCTCGAGCTAGGAGGCGGAAACGGGGCTCCCCTGGATGTGTGCGGGACACCACGTGCTTCCTCTCGAGTGGAGACGGGTATGTCGGGGAACTTCTTGAGTAGCAGCAAGGGTGTGAAGGACCCTTTGGAAGTTCCAGTGGTTAGATGTGATTGGCCTCGAGAAGCCTCAGCGGAAATGGGCCTCATCTCGCCTGGAGGGCAAAACCTCCTGGATTTTCTCAAGTTGCGGCAGGTGCTCTCGACTTACGACGGGGACCTCAGGGTCCCGCTCTGGTGGCCTCAGGAAAGGCCAGTCCCCATGCGAGTTCCTCGGGGGCCTCTCGGGATTCCTCTCCCGTCGATGCCGGGGCCTAAGACTTTGTGTGGAGTCGGGGCCGGAACCTGAGGATTCCTCTCCAGTGCTGACATGGATCTTGGGGTACTTCTGGAGTCTCCCCAGGGGAGTCAGTCCTCGTCTCGAATGCGGGCATGCACTTGCGCTTTCCTCCAGAGCGGTAGCAGCAGTGTCACGCAGTCCGCCGCGTGGATCAAAGGATCTATGGTTTTCCCTCGAGTCTTTCCCACGAGGCTTTCCCACGAGGCTTTCCCACAGGGCTGTCCCACGTGCACACGTGGTGGGAGTCGATCCTCGGCTTGAACGTCAAGGCAGTGCAGGGAAAACAGGTTCCTCTGGAATGGACTGACACATCTGGGGGACTCTTGGAATGGTGTCACGACCCTGGAGTTCCTCTCGCCTTTCCTCTGGAGAGCGCCTCCTCTTGAGATGCGACGGGAACGCCGGGAATTCTTTCCCTACGAAACAGGGAAAGGATCCCTCATCTCGAGCTAGGAGGCGGAAACGGGGCTCCCCTGGATGTGTGCAGGACCCACGTGCTTCGTCTCGAGTGGAGTCGTGTATGTCGGGGAACTTCTTGAGTTGCAGCAAGGGTGTGAAGGACCCTTTGAAGTTCCAGTGGTTATACGTGATTAGCCTCGAGAAGCCTCAGCCGAAATGGGCCTCATCTCGCCTCGAGGGCAAAACCTCCTGGATTTTCTCGAGTTGCGGCAGGTGCTCTCGACTTACGACGGAGACCTCAGGGACCTGCTCTGGTGGCCTCAGGAAAGGCCAGTCCCCATGCGAGTTCCTCGGGGGCCTCTCGGGATTCCTCTCCCGTCGATGCCGGGGCGTAAGACCTTGTGTGGAGTCGGGGCCAGAACCTGAGGATTCCTCTCCAGTGCTGACATGGATCTTGGGGTACTTCTGGAGTCTCCCCAGGGGAGTCAGTCCTCATCTCGAATGCGGGCATGCACTTGCGCTTTCCTCCAGAGCGGTAGCAGCAGTGTAACGCTTCTGCCGCGTGGATAAAGGATCTATGGTTTTCCCTCGAGTCTTTCCCACGAGGCTTTCCCACGAGGCTTTCCCACAGGGCTGTCCCACGTGCACATGTGGTGGGAGTCGATCCTCGGCTTGAACGTCAAGTCAGTGCAGGGAAAACAGGTTCCTCTGGAATGGACTGACACATCTGGGTGACTCTTGGAATGGTGTCACGACCCTGGAGTTCCTCTCGCCTTTCCTGTGGAGAGCGCCTCCTCTTGAGATGCGACGGAAACGCCGGGAATTCTTTCCCTACGAAACAGGGAAAGGATCCCTCATCTCGAGCTAGGAGGCGGAAACGGGGCTCCCCTGGATGTGTGCGGGACCCACGTGCTTCCTCTCGAGTGGAGACGGGTATGTCGGGGAACTTCTTGAGTTGAAGCAAGGGTGTGAAGGACCCTTTGGAAGTTCCAGTGGTTAGACGTGATTAGCCTCGAGAAGCCTCAGCGGAAATGGGCCTCATCTCGCCTGGAGGGCAAAACCTCCTGGATTTTCACGAGTTGCCGCAGGTGCTCTCGACTTACGACGGGGACCTCAGGGACCCGCTCTGGTGGCCTCAGTAAAGGCCAGTCCCATGCGAGTTCCTCGGGGGCCTCTCGGGATTCCTCTCCCGTCGATGCCGGGGCCTAAGACCTTGTGTGGAGTCGGGGCCGGAACCTGAGGATTCCTCTCCAGTGCTGACATGGATCTTGGGGTACTTCTGGAGTCTCCCCAGGGGAGTCAGTCCTCGTCTCGAATGCGGGCATGCACTTGCGCTTTCCTCCAGAGCGGTAGCAGCAGTGTCACGCAGTCCGCCGCGTGGATCAAAGGATCTATGGTTTTCCCTCGAGTCTTTCCCACGAGGCTTTCCCACGAGGCTTTCCCACAGGGCTGTCCCACGTGCACACGTGGTGGGAGTCGATCCTCGGCTTGAACGTCAAGGCAGTGCAGGGAAAACTGGTTCCTCTGGAATGGACTGACACATCTGGGGGACTCTTGGAATGGTGTCACGACCCTGGAGTTCCTCTCGCCTTTCCTGTGGAGAGCGCCTCCTCTTGAGATGCGACGGGAACGCCGGGAATTCTTTCCCTACGAAACAGGGAAAGGATCCCTCATCTCGAGCTAGGAGGCGGAAACGGGGCTCCCCTGGATGTGTGCGGGACCCACGTGCTTCCTCTCGAGTGGAGACGGGTATGTCGGGGAACTTCTTGAGTTGCAGCAAGGGTGTGAAGGACCCTTTGGAAGTTCCAGTGGTTAGATGTGATTGGCCTCGAGAAGCCTCAGCGGAAATGGGCCTCATCTCGCCTGGAGGGCAAAACCTCCTGGATTTTCTCAAGTTGCGGCAGGTGCTCTCGACTTACGACGGGGACCTCAGGGACCCGCTCTGGTGGCCTCAGGAAAGGCCAGTCCCCATGTGAGTTCCTCGGGGGCCTCTCGGGATTCCTCTCCCGTCGATGCCGGGGCCTAAGACCTTGTGTGGAGTCGGGGCCGGAACCTGAGGATTCCTCTCCAGTGCTGACATGGATCTTGGGGTACTTCTGGAGTCTCCCCAGGGGAGTCAGTCCTCGTCTCGAATGCGGGCATGCACTTGCGCTTTCCTCCAGAGCGGTAGCAGCAGTGTCACGCAGTCCGCCGCGTGGATCAAAGGATCTATGGTTTTCCCTCGAGTCTTTCCCACGAGGCTTTCCCACCAGGCTTTCCCACAGGGCTGTCCCACGTGCACACGTGGTGGGAGTCGATCCTCGGCTTGAACGTCAAGGCAGTGCAGGGAAAACAGGTTCCTCTGGAATGGACTGACACATCTGGGGGACTCTTGGAATGGTGGCACGACCCTGGAGTTCCTCTCGCCTTTCCTGTGGAGAGCGCCTCCTCTTGAGATGCGACGGAAACGCCGGGAATTCTTTCCCTACGAAACAGGGAAAGGATCCCTCATCTCGAGCTAGGAGGCGGAAACGGGGCTCCCCTGGATGTGTGCGGGACCCCACGTGCTTCCTCTCGAGTGGAGACGGGTATGTCGGGGAACTTCTTGAGTTGCAGCAAGGGTGTGAAGGACCCTTTGGAAGTTCCAGTGGTTAGACGTGATTGGCCTCGAGAAGCCTCAGCGGAAATGGGCCTCATCTCGCCTGGAGGGCAAAACCTCCTGGATTTTCTCGAGTTGCGGCAGGTGCTCTCGACTTACGACGGGGACCTCAGGGAACCGCTCTGTTGGCCTCAGGAAAGGCCAGTCCCCATGCGAGTTCCTCGGGGGCCTCTCGGGATTCCTCTCCCGTCGATGCCGGGGCCTAAGACCTTGTGTGGAGTCGGGGCCGGAACCTGAGGATTCCTCTCCAGTGCTGACATGGATCTTGGGGTACTTCTGGAGTCTCCCCAGGGGAGTCAGTCCTCGTCTCGAATGCGGGCATGCACTTGCGCTTTCCTCCAGAGCGGTAGCAGCAGTGTCACGCAGTCCGCCGCGTGGATAAAAGGATCTATGGTTTTCCCTCGAGTCTTTCCCACGAGGCTTTCCCACGAGGCTTTCCCACAGGGCTGTCCCACGTGCACACGTGGTGGGAGTCGATCCTCGGCTTGAACGTCAAGGCAGTGCAGGGAAAACAGGTTCCTCTGGAATGGACTGACACATCTGGGGGACTCTTGGAATGGTGGCATGACCCTGGAGTTCCTCTCACCTTTCCTGTGGAGAGCGCCTCCTCTTGAGATGCGACGGGAACGCCGGGAATTCTTTCTCTACGAAACAGGGAAAGGATCCCTCATCTCGAGCTAGGAGGCGGAAACGGGGCTCCCCTGGATGTGTGCGGGACCCCACGTGCTTCCTCTCGAGTGGAGACGGGTATGTCGGGGAACTTCTTGAGTTGCAGCAAGGGTGTGAAGGACCCTTTGGAAGTTCCAGTGGTTAGATGTGATTGGCCTCGAGAAGCCTCAGCGGAAATGGGCCTCATCTCGCCTGGAGGGCAAAACCTCCTGGATTTTCTCAAGTTGCGGCAGGTGCTCTCGACTTACGACGGGGACCTCAGGGACCCGCTCTGGTGGCCTCAGGAAAGGCCAGTCCCCATGCGAGTTCCTCGGGGGCCTCTCGGGATTCCTCTCCCGTCGATGCCGGGGCCTAAGACCTTGTGTGGAGTCGGGGCCGGAACCTGAGGATTCCTCTCCAGTGCTGACATGGATCTTGGGGTACTTCTGGAGTCTCCCCAGGGGAGTCAGTCCTCGTCTCGAATGCGGGCATGCACTTGCGCTTTCCTCCAGAGCGGTAGCAGCAGTGTCACGCAGTCCTCCGCGTGGATCAAAGGATCTATGGTTTTCCCTCGAGTATTTCCCACGAGGCTTTCCCACGAGGCTTTCCCACAGGGCTGTCCCACGTGCACACGTGGTGGGAGTCGATCCTCGGCTTGAACGTCAAGGCAGTGCAGGGAAAACAGGTTCCTCTGGAATGGACTGACACATCTGGGGGACTCTTGGAATGGTGGCACGACCCTGGAGTTCCTCTCGCCTTTCCTGTGGAGAGCGCCTCCTCTTGAGATGCGACGGGAACGCCGGGAATTCTTTCCCTACGAAACAGGGAAAGGATCCCTCATCTCGAGCTAGGAGGCGGAAACGGGGCTCCCCTGGATGTGTGCGGGACCCCACGTGCTTCCTCTCGAGTGGAGACGGGTATGTCGGGGAACTTCTTGAGTTGCAGCAAGGGTGTGAAGGACCCTTTGGAAGTTCCAGTGGTTAGACGTGATTGGCCTCGAGAAGCCTCAGCGGAAATGGGCCTCATCTCGCCTGGAGGGCAAAACCTCCTGGATTTTCTCGAGTTGCGGCAGGTGCTCTCGACTTACGACGGGGACCTCAGGGAACCGCTCTGGTGGCCTCAGGAAAGGCCAGTCCCCATGCGAGTTCCTCGGGGGCCTCTCGGGATTCCTCTCCCGTCGATGCCGGGGCCTAAGACCTTGTGTGGAGTCGGGGCCGGAACCTGAGGATTCCTCTCCAGTGCTGACATGGATCTTGGGGTACTTCTGGAGTCTCCCCAGGGGAGTCAGTCCTCGTCTCGAATGCGGGCATGCACTTGCGCTTTCCTCCAGAGCGGTAGCAGCAGTGTCACGCAGTCCGCCGCGTGGATCAAAGGATCTATGGTTTTCCCTCGAGTCTTTCCCACGAGGCTTTCCCACGAGGCTTTCCCACAGGGCTGTCCCACGTGCACACGTGGTGGGAGTGGATCCTCGGCTTGAACCTCAAGGCAGTGCAGGGAAAACTGGTTCCTCTGGAATGGACTGACACATCTGGGGGACTCTTGGAATGGTGGCACGACCCTGGAGTTCCTCTCGCCTTTCCTGTGGAGAGCGCCTCCTCTTGAGATGCGACGGGAACGCCGGGAATTCTTTCCCTACGAAACAGGGAAAGGATCCCTCATCTCGAGCTAGGAGGCGGAAACGGGGCTCCCCTGGATGTGTGCGGGACCAACGTGCTTCCTCTCGAGTGGAGACGGGTATGTCGGGGAACTTCTTGAGTTGCAGCAAGGGTGTGAACGACCCTTTGGAAGTTCCAGTGGTTAGATGTGATTGGCCTCGAGAAGCCTCAGCGGAAATGGGCCTCATCTCGCCTGGAGGGCAAAACCTCCTGGATTTTCTCAAGTTGCGGCAGGTGCTCTCGACTTACGACGGGGACCTCAGGGACCCGCTCTGGTGGCCTCAGGAAAGGCCAGTCCCCATGCGAGTTCCTCGGGGGCCTCTCGGGATTCCTCTCCCGTCGATGCCGGGGCCTAAGACCTTGTGTGGAGTCGGGGCCGAAACCTGAGGATTCCTCTCCAGTGCTGACATGGATCTTGGGGTACTTCTGGAGTCTCCCCAGGGGAGTCAGTCCTCGTCTCGAATGCGGGCATGCACTTGCGCTTTCCTCCAGAGCGGTAGCAGCAGTGTCACGCAGTCCGCCGCGTGGATCAAAGGATCTATGGTTTTCCCTCGAGTCTTTCCCACGAGGCTTTCCCACGAGGCTTTCCCACAGGGCTGTCCCACGTGCACACGTGGTGGGAGTCGATCCTCGGCTTGAACGTCAAGGCAGTGCAGGGAAAACAGGTTCCTCTGGAATGGACTGACACATCTGGGGGACTCTTGGAATGGTAGCATGACCCTGGAGTTCCTCTCACCTTTCCTGTGGAGAGCGCCTCCTCTTGAGATGCGACGGGAACGCCGGGAATTCTTTCTCTACGAAACAGGGAAAGGATCCCTCATCTCGAGCTAGGAGGCGGAAACGGGGCTCCCCTGGATGTGTGCGGGACCCCACGTGCTTCCTCTCGAGTGGAGACGGGTATGTCGGGGAACTTCTTGAGTTGCAGCAAGGGTGTGAAGGACCCTTTGGAAGTTCCAGTGGTTAGACGTGATTAGCCTCGAGAAGCCTCAGCCGAAATGGGCCTCATCTCGCCTGGAGGGCAAAACCTCCTGGATTTTCTCGAGTTGCGGCAGGTGCTCTCGACTTACGACGGGGACCTCAGGGAACCGCTCTGGTGGCCTCAGGAAAGGCCAGTCCCCATGCGAGTTCCTCGGGGGCCTCTCGGGATTCCTCTCCCGTCGATGCCGGGGCCTAAGACCTTGTGTGGAGTCGGGGCCGGAACCTGAGGATTCCTCTCCAGTGCTGACATGGATCTTGGGGTACTTCTGGAGTCTCCCCAGGGGAGTCAGTCCTCGTCTCGAATGCGGGCATGCACTTGCGCTTTCCTCCAGAGCGGTAGCAGCAGTGTCACGCAGTCCGCCGCGTGGATCAAAGGATCTATGGTTTTCCCTCGAGTCTTTCCCACGAGGCTTTCCCACGAGGCTTTCCCACAGGGCTGTCCCACGTGCACACGTGGTGGGAGTGGATCCTCGGCTTGAACGTCAAGGCAGTGCAGGGAAAACTGGTTCCTCTGGAATGGACTGACACATCTGGGGGACTCGTGGAATGGTGTCACGACCCTGGAGTTCCTCTCGCCTTTCCTGTGGAGAGCGCCTCCTCTTGAGATGCGACAGGAACGCCGGGAATTCTTTCCCTTCGAAACAGGGAAAGGATCCCTCATCTCGAGCTAGGAGGCGGAAACGGGGCTCCCCTGGATGTGTGCGGGACCCACGTGCTTCCTCTCGAGTGGAGACGGGTATGTCGGGGAACTTCTTGAGTTGCAGCAAGGGTGTGAAGGACCCTTTGGAAGTTCCAGTGGTTAGATGTGATTGGCCTCGAGAAGCCTCAGCGGAAATGGGCCTCATCTCGCCTGGAGGGCAAAACCTCCTGGATTTTCTCAAGTTGCGGCAGGTGCTCTCGACTTACGACGGGGACCTCAGGGACCCGCTCTGGTGGCCTCAGGAAAGGCCAGTCCCCATGCGAGTTCCTCGGGGGCCTCTCGGGATTCCTCTCCCGTCGATGCCGGGGCCTAAGACCTTGTGTGGAGTCGGGGCCGGAACCTGAGGATTCCTCTCCAGTGCTGACATGGATCTTGGGGTACTTCTGGAGTCTCCCCAGGGGAGTCAGTCCTCGTCTCGAATGCGGGCATGCACTTGCGCTTTCCTCCAGAGCGGTAGCAGCAGTGTCACGCAGTCCGCCGCGTGGATCAAAGGATCTATGGTTTTCCCTCGAGTCTTTCCCACGAGGCTTTCCCACGAGGCTTTCCCACAGGGCTGTCCCACGTGCACAAGTGGTGGGAGTCGATCCTCGGCTTGAACGTCAAGGCAGTGCAGGGAAAACAGGTTCCTCTGGAATGGACTGACACATCTGGGGGACTCTTGGAATGGTGGCACGACCCTGGAGTTCCTCTCGCCTTTCCTGTGGAGAGCGCCTCCTCTTGAGATTCGACGGAAACGCCGGGAATTCTTTCCCTACGAAACAGGGAAAGGATCCCTCATCTCGAGCTAGGAGGCGGAAACGGGGCTCCCCTGGATGTGTGCGGGACCCCACGTGCTTCCTCTCGAGTGGAGACGGGTATGTCGGGGAACTTCTTGAGTTGCAGCAAGGGTGTTAAGGACCCTTTGGAAGTTCCAGTGGTTAGACGTGATTGGCCTCGAGAAGCCTCAGCGGAAATGGGCCTCATCTCGCCTGGAGGGCAAAACCTCCTGGATTTTCTCGAGTTGCGGCAGGTGCTCTCGACTTACGACGGGGACCTCAGGGAACCGCTCTGGTGGCCTCAGGAAAGGCCAGTCCCCATGCGAGTTCCTCGGGGGCCTCTCGGGATTCCTCTCCCGTCGATGCCGGGGCCTAAGACCTTGTGTGGAGTCGGGGCCGGAACCTGAGGATTCCTCTCCAGTGCTGACATGGATCTTGGGGTAATTCTGAAGTCTCCCCAGTGGAGTCAGTCCTCGTCTCGAATGCGGGCATGCACTTGCGCTTTCCTCCAGAGCGGTAGCAGCAGTGTCACGCAGTCCGCCGCGTGGATCAAAGGATCTATGGTTTTCCCTCGAGTCTTTCCCACGAGGCTTTCCCACGAGGCTTTCCCACAGGGCTGTCCCACGTGCACACGTGGTGGGAGTCGATCCTCGGCTTGAACGTCAAGGCAGTGCAGGGAAAAGAAGTTCCTCTGGAATGGACTGACACATCTGGGGGACTCTTGGAATGGTGGCATGACCCTGGAGTTCCTCTCACCTTTCCTGTGGAGAGCGCCTCCTCTTGAGATGCGACGGGAACGCCGGGAATTCTTTCTCTACGAAACAGGGAAAGGATCCCTCATCTCGAGCTAGGAGGCGGAAACGGGGCTCCCCTGGATGTGTGCGGGACCCCACGTGCTTCCTCTCGAGTGGAGACGGGTATGTCGGGGAACTTCTTGAGTTGCAGCAAGGGTGTGAAGGACCCTTTGGAAGTTCCAGTGGTTAGATGTGATTGGCCTCGAGAAGCCTCAGCGGAAATGGGCCTCATCTCGCCTGGAGGGCAAAACCTCCTGGATTTTCTCAATTTGCGGCAGGTGCTCTCGACTTACGACGGGGACCTCAGGGACCCGCTCTGGTGGCCTCAGGAAAGGCCAGTCCCCATGCGAGTTCCTCGGGGGCCTCTCGGGATTCCTCTCCCGTCGATGCCGGGGCCTAAGACCTTGTGTGGAGTCGGGGCCGGAACCTGAGGATTCCTCTCCAGTGCTGACATGGATCTTGGGGTACTTCTGGAGTCTCCCCAGGGGAGTCAGTCCTCGTCTCGAATGCGGGCATGCACTTGCGCTTTCCTCCAGAGCGGTAGCAGCAGTGTCACGCAGTCCGCCGCGTGGATCAAAGGATCTATGGTTTTCCCTCGAGTCTTTCCCACGAGGCTTTCCCACGAGGCTTTCCCACAGGGCTGTCCCACGTGCACACGTGGTGGGAGTCGATCCTCGGCTTGAACGTCAAGGCAGTGCAGGGAAAACAGGTTCCTCTGGAATGGACTGACACATTTGGGTGACTCTTGGAATGGTGTCACGACCCTGGAGTTCCTCTCGCCTTTCCTGTGGAGAGCGCCTCCTCTTGAGATGCGACGGGAACGCCGGGAATTCTTTCCCTACGAAACAGGGAAAGGATCCCTTATCTCGAGCTAGGAGGCGGAAACGGGGCTCCCCTGGATGTGTGCGGGACCCACGTGCTTCCTCTCGAGTGGAGACGGGTATGTCGGGGAACTTCTTGAGTTGAAGCAAGGGTGTGAAGGACCCTTTGGAAGTTCCAGTGGTTAGACGTGATTAGCCTCGAGAAGCCTCAGCGGAAATGGGCCTCATCTCGCCTGGAGGGCAAAACCTCCTGGATTTTCACGAGTTGCCGCAGGTGCTCTCGACTTACAACGGGGACCTCAGGGACCCGCTCTGGTGGCCTCAGGAAAGGCCAGTCCCCATGCGAGTTCCTCGGGGGCCTCTCGGGATTCCTCTCCCGTCGATGCCGGGACCTAAGACCTTGTGTGGAGTCGGGGCCGGAACCTGAGGATTCCTCTCCAGTGCTGACATGGATCTTGGGGTACTTCTGGAGTCTCCCCAGGGGAGTCAGTCCTCGTCTCGAATGCGGGCATGCACTTGCGCTTTCCTCCAGAGCGGTAGCAGCAGTGTCACGCAGTCCGCCGCGTGGATCAAAGGATCTATGGTTTTCCCTCGAGTCTTTCCCACGAGGCTTTCCCACGAGGCTTTCCCACAGGGCTGTCCCACGTGCACACGTGGTGGGAGTCGATCCTCGGCTTGAACGTCAAGGCAGTGCAGGGAAAACAGGTTCCTCTGGAATGGACTGACACATCTGGGGGTCTCTTGGAATGGTGGCACGACCCTGGAGTTCCTCTCGCCTTTCCTGTGGAGAGCGCCTCCTCTTGAGATGCGACGGGAACGCCGGGAATTCTTTCCCTATGAAACAGGGAAAGGATCCCTCATCTCGAGCTAGGAGGCGGAAACGGGGCTCCCCTGGATGTGTGCGGGACCCCACGTGCTTCCTCTCGAGTGGAGACGGGTATGTCGGGGAACTTCTTGAGTTGCAGCAAGGGTGTGAAGGACCCTTTGGAAGTTCCAGTGGTTAGACGTGATTGGCCTCGAGAAGCCTCAGCGGAAATGGGCCTCATCTCGCCTGGAGGGCAAAACCTCCTGGATTTTCTCGAGTTGCGGCAGGTGCTCTCGACTTACGACGGGGACCTCAGGGACCCGCTCTGGTGGCCTCAGGAAAGGCCAGTCCCCATGCGAGTTCCTCGGGGGCCTCTCGGGATTCCTCTCCCGTCGATGCCGGGGCCTAAGACCTTGTGTGGAGTCTGGGCCGGAACCTGAGGATTCCTCTCCAGTGCTGACATGGATCTTGGGGTACTTCTGGAGTCTCCCCAGGGGAGTCAGTCCTCGTCTCGAATGCGGGCATGCACTTGCGCTTTCCTCCAGAGCGGTAGCAGCAGTGTCACGCAGTCCGCCGCGTGGATCAAAGGATCTATGGTTTTCCCTCGAGTCTTTCCCACGAGGCTTTCCCACGAGGCTTTCCCACAGGGCTGTCCCACGTGCACACGTGGTGGGAGTGGATCCTCGGCTTGAACGTCAAGGCAGTGCAGGGAAAACTGGTTCCTCTGGAATGGACTGACACATCTGGGGGACTCGTGGAATGGTGTCACGACCCTGGAGTTCCTCTCGCCTTTCCTGTGGAGAGCGCCTCCTCTTGAGATGCGACGGGAACGCCGGGAATTCTT
The DNA here is from genome assembly GCF_042477335.2 of Ovis canadensis. Lineage (NCBI taxonomy): Eukaryota > Metazoa > Chordata > Mammalia > Artiodactyla > Bovidae > Ovis > Ovis canadensis. The sequence goes on from NC_091267.1 coordinate 10,653,401, forward strand.
TCCCTACGAAACAGGGAAAGGATCCCTCATCTCGAGCTAGGAGGCGGAAACGGGGCTCCCCTGGATGTGTGCGGGACCCACGTGCTTCCTCTCGAGTGGAGACGGGTATGTCGGGGAACTTCTTGAGTTGCAGCAAGGGTGTGAAGGACCCTTTGGAAGTTCCAGTGGTTAGATGTGATTGGCCTCGAGAAGCCTCAGCGGAAATGGGCCTCATCTCGCCTGGAGGGCAAAACCTCCTGGATTTTCTCAAGTTGCGGCAGGTGCTCTCGACTTACGACGGGGACCTCAGGGACCCGCTCTGGTGGCCTCAGGAAAGGCCAGTCCCCATGCGAGTTCCTCGGGGGCCTCTCGGGATTCCTCTCCCGTCGATGCCGGGGCCTAAGACCTTGTGTGGAGTCGGGGCCGGAACCTGAGGATTCCTCTCCAGTGCTGACATGGATCTTGGGGTACTTCTGGAGTCTCCCCAGGGGAGTCAGTCCTCTTCTCGAATGCGGGCATGCACTTGCGCTTTCCTCCAGAGCGGTAGCAGCAGTGTCACGCAGTCCGCCGCGTGGATCAAAGGATCTATGGTTTTCCCTCGAGTCTTTCCCACGAGGCTTTCCCACGAGGCTTTCCCACAGGGCTGTCCCACGTGCACACGTGGTGGGAGTCGATCCTCGGCTTGAACGTCAAGGCAGTGCAGGGAAAACAGGTTCCTCTGGAATGGACTGACACATCTGGGGGACTCTTGGAATGGTGGCACGACCCTGGAGTTCCTCTCGCCTTTCCTGTGGAGAGCGCCTCCTCTTGAGATGCGACGGGAATGCCGGGAATTCTTTCCCTACGAAACAGGGAAAGGATCCCTCATCTCGAGCTAGGAGGCGGAAACGGGGCTCCCCTGGATGTGTGCGGGACCCCACGTGCTTCCTCTCGAGTGGAGACGGGTATGTCGGGGAACTTCTTGAGTTGCAGCAAGGGTGTGAAGGACCCTTTGGAAGTTCCAGTGGTTAGACGTGATTGGCCTCGAGAAGCCTCAGCGGAAATGGGCCTCATCTCGCCTGGAGGGCAAAACCTCCTGGATTTTCTCGAGTTGCGGCAGGTGCTCTCGACATACGACGGGGACCTCAGGGAACCGCTCTGGTGGCCTCAGGAAAGGCCAGTCCCCATGCGAGTTCCTCGGGGGCCTCTCGGGATTCCTCTCCCGTCGATGCCGGGGCCTAAGACCTTGTGTGGAGTCGGGGCCGGAACCTGAGGATTCCTCTCCAGTGCTGACATGGATCTTGGGGTACTTCTGGAGTCTCCCCAGGGGAGTCAGTCCTCGTCTCGAATGCGGGCATGCACTTGCGCTTTCCTCCAGAGCGGTAGCAGCAGTGTCACGCAGTCCGCCGCGTGGATAAAAGGATCTATGGTTTTCCCTCGAGTCTTTCCCACGAGGCTTTCCCACGAGGCTTTCCCACAGGGCTGTCCCACGTGCACACGTGGTGGGAGTGGATCCTCGGCTTGAACGTCAAGGCAGTGCAGGGAAAACTGGTTCCTCTGGAATGGACTGACACATCTGGGGGACTCTTGGAATGGTGTCACGACCCTGGAGTTCCTCTCGCCTTTCCTGTGGAGAGCGCCTCCTCTTGAGATGCGACGGGAACGCCGGGAATTCTTTCCCTACGAAACAGGGAAAGGATCCCTCATCTCGAGCTAGGAGGCGGAAACGGGGCTCCCCTGGATGTGTGCGGGACCCACGTGCTTCCTCTCGAGTGGAGACGGGTATGTCGGGGAACTTCTTGAGTTGCAGCAAGTGTGTGAAGGACCCTTTGGAAGTTCCAGTGGTTAGATGTGATTGGCCTCGAGAAGCCTCAGCGGAAATGGGCCTCATCTCGCCTGGAGGGCAAAACCTCCTGGATTTTCTCAAGTTGCGGCAGGTGCTCTCGACTTACGACGGGGACCTCAGGGACCCGCTCTGGTGGCCTCAGGAAAGGCCAGTCCCCATGCGAGTTCCTCGGGGGCCTCTCGGGATTCCTCTCCCGTCGATGCCGGGGCCTAAGACCTTGTGTGGAGTCGGGGCCGGAACCTGAGGATTCCTCTCCAGTGCTGACATGGATCTTGGGGTACTTCTGGAGTCTCCCCAGGGGAGTCAGTCCTCGTCTCGAATGCGGGCATGCACTTGCGCTTTCCTCCAGAGCGGTAGCAGCAGTGTCACGCAGTCCGCCGCGTGGATCAAAGGATCTATGGTTTTCCCTCGAGTCTTTCCCACGAGGCTTTCCCACGAGGCTTTCCCACAGGGCTGTCCCACGTGCACACGTGGTGGGAGTCGATCCTCGGCTTGAACGTCAAGGCAGTGCAGGGAAAACAGGTTCCTCTGGAATGGACTGACACATCTGGGGGACTCTTGGAATGGTGGCATGACCCTGGAGTTCCTCTCATCTTTCCTGTGGAGAGAGCCTCCTCTTGAGATGCGACGGGAACGCCGGGAATTCTTTCTCTACGAAACAGGGAAAGGATCCCTCATCTCGAGCTAGGAGGCGGAAACGGGGCTCCCCTGGATGTGTGCGGGACCCCACGTGCTTCCTCTCGAGTGGAGACGGGTATGTCGGGGAACTTCTTGAGTTGCAGCAAGGGTGTGAAGGACCCTTTGGAAGTTCCAGTGGTTAGATGTGATTGGCCTCGAGAAGCCTCAGCGGAAATGGGCCTCATCTCGCCTGGAGGGCAAAACCTCCTGGATTTTCTCGAGTTGCGGCAGGTGCTCTCGACTTACGACGGGGACCTCAGGGACCCGCTCTGGTGGCCTCAGGAAAGGCCAGTCCCCATGCGAGTTCCTCGGGGGCCTCTCGGGATTCCTCTCCAGTCGATGCCGGGGCCTAAGACCTTGTGTGGAGTCGGGGCCGGAACCTGAGGATTCCTCTCCAGTGCTGACATGGATCTTGGGGTACTTCTGGAGTCTCCCCAGGGGAGTCAGTCCTCGTCTCGAATGCGGGCATGCACTTGCGCTTTCCTCCAGAGCGGTAGCAGCAGTGTCACGCATTCCGCCGCGTGGATCAAAGGATCTATGGTTTTCCCTCGAGTCTTTCCCACGAGGCTTTCCCACGAGGCTTTCCCACAGGGCTGTCCCACGTGCACACGTGGTGGGAGTCGATCCTCGGCTTGAACGTCAAGGCAGTGCAGGGAAAACAGGTTCCTCTGGAATGGACTGACACATCTGGGGGACTCTTGGAATGGTGGCACGACCCTGGAGTTCCTCTCGCCTTTCCTGTGGAGAGCGCCTCCTCTTGAGATGCGACGGGAACGCCGGGAATTTTTTCCCTACGAAACAGGGAAAGGATCCCTCATCTCGAGCTAGGAGGCGGAAACGGGGCTCCCCTGGATGTGTGCGGGACCCCACGTGCTTCCTCTCGAGTGGAGACGGGTATGTCGGGGAACTTCTTGAGTTGCAGCAAGGGTGTGAAGGACCCTTTGGAAGTTCCAGTGGTTAGACGTGATTGGCCTCGAGAAGCCTCAGCGGAAATGGGCCTCATCTCGCCTGGAGGGCAAAACCTCCTGGATTTTCTCAAGTTGCGGCAGGTGCTCTCGACTTACGACGGGGACCTCAGGGACCCGCTCTGGTGGCCTCAGGAAAGGCCAGTCCCCATGCGAGTTCCTCGGGGGCCTCTCGGGATTCCTCTCCCGTCGATGCCGGGGCCTAAGACCTTGTGTGGAGTCGGGGCCGGAACCTGAGGATTCCTCTCCAGTGCTGACATGGATCTTGGGGTACTTCTGGAGTCTCCCCAGGGGAGTCAGTCCTCGTCTCGAATGCGGGCATGCACTTGCGCTTTCCTCCAGAGCGGTAGCAGCAGTGTCACGCAGTCCGCCGCGTGGATCAAAGGATCTATGGTTTTCCCTCGAGTCTTTCCCACGAGGCTTTCCCACGAGGCTTTCCCACAGGGCTGTCCCACGTGCACACGTGGTGGGAGTCGATCCTCGGCTTGAACGTCAAGGCAGTGCAGGGAAAACAGGTTCCTCTGGAATGGACTGACACATCTGGGGGACTCTTGGAATGGTGGCACGACCCTGGAGTTCCTCTCGCCTTTCCTGTGGAGAGCGCCTCCTCTTGAGATGCGACGGGAACGCCGGGAATTTTTTCCCTACGAAACAGGGAAAGGATCCCTCATCTCGAGCTAGGAGGCGGAAACGGGGCTCCCCTGGATGTGTGCGGGACCCCACGTGCTTCCTCTCGAGTGGAGACGGGTATGTCGGGGAACTTCTTGAGTTGCAGCAAGGGTGTGAAGGACCCTTTGGAAGTTCCAGTGGTTAGACGTGATTGGCCTCGAGAACCCTCAGCGGAAATGGGCCTCATCTCGCCTGGAGGGCAAAACCTCCTGGATTTTCTCGAGTTGCGGCAGGTGCTCTCGACTTACGACGGGGACCTCAGGGACCCGCTCTGGTGGCCTCAGGAAAGGCCAGTCCCCATGCGAGTTCCTCGGGGGCCTCTCGGGATTCCTCTCCCGTCGATGCCGGGGCCTAAGACCTTGTGTGGAGTTGGGCCCGGAACCTGAGGATTCCTCTCCAGTGCTGACATGGATCTTGGGGTACTTCTGGAGTCTCCCCAGGGGAGTCAGTCCTCGTCTCGAATGCGGGCATGCACTTGCGCTTTCCTCCAGAGCGGTAGCAGCAGTGTCACGCAGTCCGCCGCGTGGATCAAAGGATCTATGGTTTTCCCTCGAGTCTTTCCCACGAGGCTTTCCCACGAGGCTTTCCACAGGGCTGTCCCACGTGCACACGTGGTGGGAGTCAATCCTCGGCTTGAACGTCAAGGCAGTGCAGGGAAAACAGGTTCCTATGGAATGGACTGACACATCTGGGGGACTCTTGGAATGGTGGCACGACCCTGGAGTTCCTCTCGCCTTTCCTGTGGAGAGCGCCTCCTCTTGAGATGCGACGGGAACGCCGGGAATTCTTTCCCTACGAAACAGGGAAAGGATCCCTCATCTCGAGCTAGGAGGCGGAAACGGGGCTCCCCTGGATGTGTGCGGGACCCCACGTGCTTCCTCTCGAGTGGAGACTGGTATGTCGGGGAACTTCTTGAGTTGCAGCAAGGGTGTGAAGGACCCTTTGGAAGTTCCAGTGGTTAGACGTGATTGGCCTCGAGAACCCTCAGCGGAAATGGGCCTCATCTCGCCTGGAGGGCAAAACCTCCTGGATTTTCTCGAGTTGCGGCAGGTGCTCTCGACTTACGACGGGGACCTCAGGGACCCGCTCTGGTGGCCTCAGGAAAGGCCAGTCCCCATGCGAGTTCCTCGGGGGCCTCTCGGGATTCCTCTCCCGTCGAAGCCGGGGCCTAAGACCTTGTGTGGAGTCGGGGCCGGAACCTGAGGATTCCTCTCCAGTGCTGACATGGATCTTGGGGTACTTCTGGAGTCTCCCCAGGGGAGTCAGTCCTCTTCTCGAATGCGGGCATGCACTTGCGCTTTCCTCCAGAGCGGTAGCAGCATTGTCACGCAGTCCGCCGCGTGGATCAAAGGATCTATGGTTTTCCCTCGAGTCTTTCCCACGAGGCTTTCCCACGAGGCTTTCCCACAGGGCTGTCCCACGTGCACACGTGGTGGGAGTCGATCCTCGGCTTGAACGTCAAGGCAGTGCAGGGAAAACAGGTTCCTCTGGAATGGACTGACACATCTGGGGGACTCTTGGAATGGTGGCACGACCCTGGAGTTCCTCTCGCCTTTCCTGTGGAGAGCGCCTCCTCTTGAGATGCGACGGGAACGCCGGGAATTCTTTCCCTACGAAACAGGGAAAGGATCCCTCATCTCGAGCTAGGAGGCGGAAACGGGGCTCCCCTGGATGTGTGCGGGACCCCACGTGCTTCCTCTCGAGTGGAGACGGGTATGTCGGGGAACTTCTTGAGTTGCAGCAAGGGTGTGAAGGACCCTTTGGAAGTTCCAGTGGTTAGACGTGATTGGCCTCGAGAAGCCTCAGCGGAAATGGGCCTCATCTCGCCTGGAGGGCAAAACCTCCTGGATTTTCTCGAGTTGCGGCAGGTGCTCTCGACTTACGACGGGGACCTCAGGGAACCGCTCTGGTGGCCTCAGGAAAGGCCAGTCCCCATGCGAGTTCCTCGGGGGCCTCTCGGGATTCCTCTCCCGTCGATGCCGGGGCCTAAGACCTTGTGTGGAGTCGGGGCCGGAACCTGAGGGTTCCTCTCCAGTGCTGACATGGATCTTGGGGTACTTCTGGAGTCTCCCCAGGGGAGTCAGTCCTCGTCTCGAATGCGGGCATGCACTTGCGCTTTCCTCCAGAGCGGTAGCAGCAGTGTCACGCAGTCCGCCGCGTGGATCAAAGGATCTATGGTTTTCCCTCGAGTCTTTCCCACGAGGCTTTCCCACGAGGCTTTCCACAGGGCTGTCCCACGTGCACACGTGGTGGGAGTCGATCCTCGGCTTGAACGTCAAGGCAGTGCAGGGAAAACAGGTTCCTATGGAATGGACTGACACATCTGGGGGACTCTTGGAATGGTGGCACGACCCTGGAGTTCCTCTCGCCTTTCCTGTGGAGAGCGCCTCCTCTTGAGATGCGACGGGAACGCCGGGAATTCTTTCCCTACGAAACAGGGAAAGGATCCCTCATCTCGAGCTAGGAGGCGGAAACGGGGCTCCCCTGGATGTGTGCGGGACCCCACGTGCTTCCTCTCGAGTGGAGACGGGTATGTCGGGGAACTTCTTGAGTTGCAGCAAGGGTGTGAAGGACCCTTTGGAAGTTCCAGTGGTTAGACGTGATTGGCCTCGAGAACCCTCAGCGGAAATGGGCCTCATCTCGCCTGGAGGGCAAAACCTCCTGGATTTTCTCGAGTTGCGGCAGGTGCTCTCGACTTACGACGGGGACCTCAGGGACCCGCTCTGGTGGCCTCAGGAAAGGCCAGTCCCCATGCGAGTTCCTCGGGGGCCTCTCGGGATTCCTCTCCCGTCGAAGCCGGGGCCTAAGACCTTGTGTGGAGTCGGGGCCGGAACCTGAGGATTCCTCTCCAGTGCTGACATGGATCTTGGGGTACTTCTGGAGTCTCCCCAGGGGAGTCAGTCCTCTTCTCGAATGCGGGCATGCACTTGCGCTTTCCTCCAGAGCGGTAGCAGCAGTGTCACGCAGTCCGCCGCGTGGATCAAAGGATCTATGGTTTTCCCTCGAGTCTTTCCCACGAGGCTTTCCCACGAGGCTTTCCCACAGGGCTGTCCCACGTGCACACGTGGTGGGAGTCGATCCTCGGCTTCAACGTCAAGGCAGTGCAGGGAAAACAGGTTCCTCTGGAATGGACTGACACATCTGGGGGACTCTTGGAATGGTGGCACGACCCTGGAGTTCCTCTCGCCTTTCCTGTGGAGAGCGCCTCCTCTTGAGATGCGACGGGAACGCCGGGAATTCTTTCCCTACGAAACAGGGAAAGGATCCCTCATCTCGAGCTAGGAGGCGGAAACGGGGCTCCCCTGGATGTGTGCGGGACCCCACGTGCTTCCTCTCGAGTGGAGACGGGTATGTCGGGGAACTTCTTGAGTTGCAGCAAGGGTGTTAAGGACCCTTTGGAAGTTCCAGTGGTTAGACGTGATTGGCCTCGAGAACCCTCAGCGGAAATGGGCCTCATCTCGCCTGGAGGGCAAAACCTCCTGGATTTTCTCGAGTTGCGGCAGGTGCTCTCGACTTACGACGGGGACCTCAGGGACCCGCTCTGGTGGCCTCAGGAAAGGCCAGTCCCCATGCGAGTTCCTCGGGGGCCTCTCGGGATTCCTCTCCCGTCGATGCCGGGGCCTAAGACCTTGTGTGGAGTCGGGGCCGGAACCTGAGGATTCCTCTCCAGTGCTGACATGGATCTTGGGGTACTTCTGGAGTCTCCCCAGGGGAGTCAGTCCTCTTCTCGAATGCGGGCATGCACTTGCGCTTTCCTCCAGAACGGTAGCAGCAGTGTCACGCAGTCCGCCGCGTGGTTCAAAGGATCTATGGTTTTCCCTCGAGTCTTTCCCACGAGGCTTTCCCACGAGGCTTTCCCACAGGGCTGTCCCACGTGCACACGTGGTGGGAGTGGATCCTCGGCTTGAACGTCAAGGCAGTGCAGGGAAAACTGGTTCCTCTGGAATGGACTGACACATCTGGGGGACTCTTGGAATGGTGTCACGACCCTGGAGTTCCTCTCGCCTTTCCTGTGGAGAGCGCCTCCTCTTGAGATGCGACGGGAACGCCGGGAATTCTTTCCCTAGGAAACAGTGAAAGGATCCCTCATCTCGAGCTAGGAGGCGGAAACGGGGCTCCCCTGGATGTGTGCGGGACCCACGTGCTTCCTCTCGAGTGGAGACGGGTATGTCGGGGAACTTCTTGAGTTGCAGCAAGGGTGTGAAGGACCCTTTGGAAGTTCCAGTGGTTAGATGTGATTGGCCTCGAGAAGCCTCAGCGGAAATGGGCCTCATCTCGCCTGGAGGGCAAAACCTCCTGGATTTTCTCGAGTTGCGGCAGGTGCTCTCGACTTACGACGGGGACCTCAGGGACCCGCTCTGGTGGCCTCAGGAAAGGCCAGTCCCCATGCGAGTTCCTCGGGGGCCTCTCGGGATTCCTCTCCCGTCGATCCCGGGGCCTAAGACCTTGTGTGGAGTCGGGGCCGGAACCTGAGGATTCCTCTCCAGTGCTGACATGGATCTTGGGGTACTTCTGGAGTCTCCCCAGGGGAGTCAGTCCTCGTCTCGAATGCGGGCATGCACTTGCGCTTTCCTCCAGAGCGGTAGCAGCAGTGTCACGCAGTCCGCCGCGTGGATCAAAGGATCTATGGTTTTCCCTCGAGTCTTTCCCACGAGGCTTTCCCACGAGGCTTTCCCACAGGGCTGTCCCACGTGCACACGTGGTGGGAGTCGATCCTCGGCTTGAACGTCAAGGCAGTGCAGGGAAAACAGGTTCCTCTGGAATGGACTGACACATCTGGGGGACTCTTGGAATGGTGGCACGACCCTGGAGTTCCTCTCGCCTTTCCTGTGGAGAGCGCCTCCTCTTGAGATGCGACGGGAACGCCGGGAATTCTTTCCCTACGAAACAGGGAAAGGATCCCTCATCTCGAGCTAGGAGGCGGAAACGGGGCTCCCCTGGATGTGTGCGGGACCCCACGTGCTTCCTCTCGAGTGGAGACGGTATGTCGGGGAACTTCTTGAGTTGCAGCAAGGGTGTGAAGGACCCTTTGGAAGTTCCAGTGGTTAGACGTGATTGGCCTCGAGAACCCTCAGCGGAAATGGGCCTCATCTCGCCTGGAGGGCAAAACCTCCTGGATTTTCTCGAGTTGCGGCAGGTGCTCTCGACTTACGACGGGGACCTCAGGGACCCGCTCTGGTGGCCTCAGGAAAGGCCAGTCCCCAACGAGTTCCTCGGGGGCCTCTCGGGATTCCTCTCCCGTCGATGCCGGGGCCTAAGACCTTGTGTGGAGTTGGGGCCGGAACCTGAGGATTCCTCTCCAGTGCTGACATGGATCTTGGGGTACTTCTGGAGTCTCCCCAGGGGAGTCAGTCCTCGTCTCGAATGCGGGCATGCACTTGCGCTTTCCTCCAGAGCGGTAGCAGCAGTGTCACGCAGTCCGCCGCGTGGATCAACGGATCTATGGTTTTCCCTCGAGTCTTTCCCACGAGGCTTTCCCACGAGGCTTTCCACAGGGCTGTCCCACGTGCACACGTGGTGGCAGTCGATCCTCGGCTTGAACGTCAAGGCAGTGCAGGGAAAACAGGTTCCTCTGGAATGGACTGACACATCTGGGGGACTCTTGGAATGGTGGCACGACCCTGGAGTTCCTCTCACCTTTCCTGTGGAGAGCGCCTCCTCTTGAGATGCGACGGGAACGCCGGGAATTCTTTCCCTACGAAACAGGGAAAGGATCCCTCATCTCGAGCTAGGAGGCGGAAAAGGGGCTCCCCTGGATGTGTGCGGGACCCCACGTGCTTCCTCTCGAGTGGAGACGGGTGTGTCGTGGAACTTCTTGAGTTGCAGCAAGGGTGTGAAGGACCCTTTGGAAGTTCCAGTGGTTAGACGTGATTAGCCTCGAGAAGCCTCAGCGGAAATGGGCCTCATCTCGCCTGGAGGGCAAAACCTCCTGGATTTTTTCGAGTTGCGGCAGGTGCTCTCGACTTACGACGGGGACCTCAGGGAACCGCTCTGGTGGCCTCAGGAAAGGCCAGTCCCCATGCGAGTTCCTCGGGGGCCTCTCGGGATTCCTCTCCCGTCGATGCCGGGGCCTAAGACCTTGTGTGGAGTCGGGGCCGGAACCTGAGGATTCCTCTCCAGTGCTGACATGGATCTTGGGGTACTTCTGGAGTCTCCCCAGGGGAGTCAGTCCTCGTCTCGAATGCGGGCATGCACTTGCGCTTTCCTCCAGAGCGGTAGCAGCAGTGTCACGCAGTCCGCCGCGTGGATAAAAGGATCTATGGTTTTCCCTCGAGTCTTTCCCACGAGGCTTTCCCACGAGGCTTTCCCACAGGGCTGTCCCACGTGCACACGTGGTGGGAGTGGATCCTCGGCTTGAACGTCAAGGCAGTGAAGGGAAAACAGGTTCCTCTGGAATGGACTGACACATCTGGGGGACTCTTGGAATGGTGTCACGACCCTGGAGTTCCTCTCGCCTTTCCTGTGGAGAGCGCCTCCTCTTGAGATGCGACGGAACGCCGGGAATTCTTTCCCTACGAAACAGGGAAAGGATCCCTCATCTCGAGCTAGGAGGCGGAAACGGGGCTCCCCTGGATGTGTGCGGGACCCACGTGCTTCGTCTCGAGTGGAGACGTGTATGTCGGGGAACATCTTGAGTTGCAGCAAGGGTGTGAAGGACCCTTTGGAAGTTCCAGTGGTTAGACGTGATTAGCCTCGAGAAGCCTCATCCGAAATGGGCCTCATCTCGCCTCGAGGGTAAAACCTCCTGGATTTTCTCGAGTTGCGGCAGGTGCTCTCGACTTACGACGGAGACCTCAGGGACCTGCTCTGGTGGCCTCAGGAAAGGCCAGTCCCCATGCGAGTTCCTCGGGGGCCTCTCGGGATTCCTCTCCCGTCGATGCCGGGGCCTAAGACCTTGTGTGGAGTCGGGGCCGGAACCTGAGGATTCCTCTCCAGTGCTGACATGGATCTTGGGGTACTTCTGGAGTCTCCTCAGGGGAGTCAGTCCTCATCTCGAATGCGGGCATGCACTTGCGCTTTCCTCCAGAGCGGTAGCAGCAGTGTAACGCTTCTGCCGCGTGGATCAAAGGATCTATGGTTTTCCCTCGAGTCTTTCCCACGAGGCTTTCCCACGAGGCTTTCCCACAGGGCTGTCCCACGTGCACACGTGGTGGGAGTCGATCCTCGGCTTGAACGTCAAGGCAGTGCAGGGAAAACAGGTTCCTCTGGAATGGACTGACACATCTGGGGTACTCTTGGAATGGTGTCACGACCCTGGAGTTCCTCTCGCCTTTCCTGTGGAGAGCGCCTCCTCTTGAGATGCGACGGAAACGCCGGGAATTCTTTCCCTACGAAACAGGGAAAGGATCCCTCATCTCGAGCTAGGAGGCGGAAACGGGGCTCCCCTGGATGTGTGCGGGACCCACGTGCTTCCTCTCGAGTGGAGACGGGTATGTCGGGGAACTTCTTGAGTTGAAGCAAGGGTGTGAAGTACCCTTTGGAAGTTCCAGTGGTTAGACGTGATTAGCCTCGAGAAGCCTCAGCGGAAATGGGCCTCATCTCGCCTGGAGGGCAAAACCTCCTGGATTTTCTCGAGTTGCGGCAGGTGCTCTCGACTTACGACGGGGACCTCAGGGAACCGCTCTGGTGGCCTCAGGAAAGGCCAGTCCCCATGCGAGTTCCTCGGGGGCCTCTCGGGATTCCTCTCCCGTCGATGCCGGGGCCTAAGACCTTGTGTGGAGTCGGGGCCGGAACCTGAGGATTCCTCTCCAGTGCTGACATGGATCTTGGGGTACTTCTGGAGTCTCCCCAGGGGAGTCAGTCCTCGTCTCGAATGCGGGCATGCACTTGCGCTTTCCTCCAGAGCTGTAGCAGCAGTGTCACGCAGTCCGCCGCGTGGATCAAAGGATCTATGGTTTTCCCTCGAGTCTTTCCCACGAGGCTTTCCCACGAGGCTTTCCCACAGGGCTGTCCCACGTGCACACGTGGTGGGAGTCGAACCTCGGCTTGAACGTCAAGGCAGTGCAGGGAAAACAGGTTCCTCTGGAATGGACTGACACATCTGGGGGACTCTTGGAATTGTGGCATGACCCTGGAGTTCCTCTCGCCTTTCCTGTGGAGAGCGCCTCCTCTTGAGATGCGACGGGAACGCCGGGAATTCTTTCCCTACGAAACAGGGAAAGGATCCCTCATCTCGAGCTAGGAGGTGGAAACGGGGCTCCCCTGGATGTGTGCGGGACCCCACGTGCTTCCTCTCGAGTGGAGACGGGTATGTCGGGGAACTTCTTGAGTTGCAGCAAGGGTGTGAAGCACCCTTTGGAAGTTCCAGTGGTTAGATGTGATTGGCCTCGAGAAGCCTCAGCGGAAATGGGCCTCATCTCGCCTGGAGGGCAAAACCTCCTGGATTTTCTCGAGTTGCGGCAGGTGCTCTCGACTTACGACGGGGACCTCAGGGACCCGCTCTGGTGGCCTCAGGAAAGGCCAGTCCCCATGCGAGTTCCTCGGGGGCCTCTCGGGATTCCTCTCCCGTCGATGCCGGGGCCTAAGACCTTGTGTGGAGTCGGGGCCGGAACCTGAGGATTCCTCTCCAGTGCTGACATGGATCTTGGGGTACTTCTGGAGTCTCCCCAGGGGAGTCAGTCCTCGTCTCGAATGCGGGCATGCACTTGCGCTTTCCTCCAGAGCGGTAGCAGCAGTGTCACGCAGTCCGCCGCGTGGATCAAAGGATCTATGGTTTTCCCTCGAGTCTTTCCCACGAGGCTTTCCCACGAGGCTTTCCCACAGGGCTGTCCCACGTGCACAGGTGGTGGGAGTCGATCCTTGGCTTGAACGTCAAGGCAGTGCAGGGAAAACTGGTTCCTCTGGAATGGACTGACACATCTGCGGGACTCTTGGAATGGTGTCACGACCCTGGAGTTCCTCTCGCCTTTCCTGTGGAGAGCGTCTCCTCTTGAGATGCGACGGGAACGCCGGGAATTCTTTCCCTACGAAACAGGGAAAGGATCCCTCATCTCGAGCTAGGAGGCGGAAACGGGGCTCCCCTGGATCTGTGCGGGACCCACGTGCTTCCTCTCAAGTGGAGACGGGTATGTCGGGGAACTTCTTGAGTTGCAGCAAGGGTGTGAAGGACCCTTTGGAAGTTCCAGTGGTTAGACGTGATTAGCCTCGAGAAGCCTCAGCCGAAATGGGCATCATCTCGCCTCGAGGGCAAAACCTCCTGGATTTTCTCAAGTTGCGGCAGGTGCTCTCGACTTACGACGGGGACCTCAGGGACCCGCTCTGGTGGCCTCAGGAAAGGCCAGTCCCCATGCGAGTTCCTCGGGGGCCTCTCGGGATTCCTCTCCCGTCGATGCCGGGGCCTAAGACCTTGTGTGGAGTCGGGGCCGGAACCTGAGGATTCCTCTACAGTGCTGACATGGATCTTGGGGTACTTCTGGAGTCTCCCCAGGGGAGTCAGTCCTCGTCTCGAATGCGGGCATGCACTTGCGCTTTCCTCCAGAGCGGTAGCAGCAGTGTCACGCAGTCCGCCGCGTGGATCAAAGGATCTATGGTTTTCCCTCGAGTCTTTCCCACGAGGCTTTCCCACGAGGCTTTCCCACAGGGCTGTCCCACGTGCTCACGTGGTGGGAGTCGATCCTCGGCTTGAACGTCAAGGCAGTGCAGGGAAAACAGGTTCCTCTGGAATGGACTGACAAATCTGGGGGACTCTTGGAATGGTGTCACGACCCTGGAGTTCCTCTCGCCTTTCCTGTGGAGAGCGCCTCCTCTTGAGATGCGACGGGAACGCCGGGAATTCTTTCCCTTCGAAACAGGGAAAGGATCCCTCATCTCGAGCTAGGAGGCGGAAACGGGGCTCCCCTGGATGTGTGTGGGACACCACGTGCTTCCTCTCGAGTGGAGACGGGTATGTCGGGGAACTTCTTGAGTTGCAGCAAGCGTGTGAAGGACCCTTTGGAAGTTCCAGTGGTTAGATGTGATTGGCCTCGAGAAGCCTCAGCGGAAATGGGCCTCATCTCGCCTGGAGGGCAAAACCTCCTGGATTTTCTCGAGTTGCGGCAGGTGCTCTCGACTTACGACGGGGACCTCAGGGACCCGCTCTGGTGGCCTCAGGAAAGGCCAGTCCCCATGCGAGTTCCTCGGGGGCCTCTCGGGATTCCTCTCCCGTCGATGCCGGGGCTTAAGACCTTGTGTGGAGTCGGGGCCGGAACCTGAGGATTCCTCTCCAGTGCTGACATGGATCTTGGGGTACTTCTGGAGTCTCCCCAGGGGAGTCAGTCCTCGTCTCGAATGCGGGCATGCACTTGCGCTTTCCTCCAGAGCGGTAGCAGCAGTGTCACGCAGTCCGCCGCGTGGATCAAAGGATCTATGGTTTTCCCTCGAGTCTTTCCCACGAGGGTTTCCCACGAGGCTTTCCCACAGGGCTGTCCCACGTGCACACGTGGTGGGAGTCGATCCTCGGCTTGAACGTCAAGGCAGTGCAGGGAAAACAGGTTCCTCTGGAATGGACTGACACATCTGGGGGACTCTTGGAATGGTGGCACGACCCTGGAGTTCCTCTCGCCTTTCCTGTGGAGAGCGCCTCCTCTTGAGATGCGACGGGAACGCCGGGAATTCTTTCCCTACGAAACAGGGAAAGGATCCCTCATCTCGAGCTAGGAGGCGGAAACGGGGCTCCCCTGGATGTGTGCGGGTCCCCACGTGCTTCCTCTCGAGTGGAGACGGGTATGTCGGGGAACTTCTTGAGTTGCAGCAAGGGTGTGAAGGACCCTTTGGAAGTTCCAGTGGTTAGATGTGATTGGCCTCGAGAAGCGTCAGCGGAAATGGGCCTCATCTCGCCTGGAGGGCAAAACCTCCGAGATTTTCTCGAGTTGCGGCAGGTGCTCTCGACTTACGAAGAGGACCTCAGGGACCCGCTTTGGTGGCCTCAGGAAAGGCCAGTCCCCATGCGAGTTCCTCGGGGGCCTCTCGGGATTCCTCTCCCGTCGATGCCGGGGCCTAAGACCTTGTGTGGAGTCGGGGCCGGAACCTGAGGATTCCTCTCCAGTGCTGACATGGATCTTGGGGTACTTCTGGAGTCTCCCCAGGGGATTCAGTCCTCGTCTCGAATGCGGGCATGCACTTGCGCTTTCCTCCAGAGCGGTAGCAGCAGTGTCACGCAGTCCGCCGCGTGGATCAAAGGATCTATGGTTTTCCCTCGAGTCTTTCCCACGAGGCTTTCCCACGAGGCTTTCCCACAGGGCTGTCCCACGTGCACACGTGGTGGGAGTCGATCCTCGGCTTGAACGTCAACGCAGTGCAGGGAAAACAGGTTCCTCTGGAATGGACTGACACATCTGGGGGACTCTTGGAATGGTGGCACGACCCTGGAGTTCCTCTCGCCTTTCCTGTGGAGAGCGCCTCCTCTTGAGATGCGACGGGAACGCCGGGAATTCTTTCCCTACGAAACAGGGAAAGGATCCCTCATCTCGAGCTAGGAGGCGGAAACGGGGCTCCCCTGGATGTGTGCGTGACACCACGTGCTTCCTCACGAGTGGAGACGGGTATGTCGGGGAACTTCTTGAGTTGCAGCAAGGGTGTGAAGGACCCATGGAAGTTCCAGTGGTTAGACGTGATTAGCCTCGAGAAGCCTCAGCGGAAATGGGCCTCATCTCGCCTGGAGGGCAAAACCTCCTGGATTTTCTCGAGTTGCGGCAGGTGCTCTCGACTTACGACGGGGACCTCAGGGATCCGCTCTGGTGGCCTCAGGAAAGGCCAGTCCCCATGCGAGTTCCTCGGGGGCCTCTCGGGATTCCTCTCCCGTCGATGCCGGGGCCTAAGACCTTGTTTGGAGTCGGGGCCGGAACCTGAGGATTCCTCTCCAGTGCTGACATGGATCTTCGGGTAATTCTGGAGTCTCCCCAGGGGAGTCAGTCCTCGTCTCGAATGCGGGCATGCACTTGCGCTTTCCTCCAGAGCGGTAGCAGCAGTGTCACGCAGTCCGCCGCGTGGATCAAAGGATCTATGGTTTTCCCTCGAGTCTTTCCCACGAGGCTTTCCCACGAGGCTTTCCCACAGGGCTGTCCCACGTGCACACGTGGTGGGAGTGGATCCTCGGCTTGAACGTTAAGGCAGTGCAGGGAAAACAGGTTCCTCTGGAATGGACTGACACATCTGGGGGACTCTTGGAATGGTGGCATGTCCCTGGAGTTCCTCTCGCCTTTCCTGTGGAGAGCGCCTCCTCTTGAGATGCGACGGGAACGCCGGGAATTCTTTCCCTATGAAACAGTGAAAGGATCCCTCATCTCGAGCTAGGAGGCGGAAACGGGGCTCCCCTGGATGTGTGCGGGACACCACGTGCTTCCTCTCGAGTGCAGACGGGTATGTCGGGGAACTTCTTGAGTTGCAGCAAGGGTGTGAAGGACCCTTTGGAAGTTCCAGTGGTTAGATGTGATTGGCCTCGAGAAGCCTCAGCGGAAATGGGCCTCATCTCGCCTGGAGGGCAAAACCTCCTGGATTTTCTCGAGTTGCGGCAGGTGCTCTCGACTTACGACGGGGACCTCAGGGACCCGCTCTGGTGGCCTCAGGAAAGGCCAGTACCCATGCGAGTTCCTCGGGGGCCTCTCGGGATTCCTCTCCCGTCGATGCCGGTGCCTAAGACCTTGTGTGGAGTCGGGGCCGGAACCTGAGGATTCCTCTCCAGTGCTGACATGGATCTTGGGGTACTTCTGGAGTCTCCCCAGGGGAGTCAGTCCTCCTCTCGAATGCGGACATGCACTTGCGCTTTCCTCCAGAGCGGTAGCAGCAGTGACACGCAGTCCGCCGCGTGGATCAAAGGATCTATTGTTTTCCCTCGAGTCTTTCCCACGAGGCTTTCCTACGAGGCTTTCCCACAGGACTCTCCCACGTGCACAGGTGGTGGGAGTCGATCCTCGGCTTGAACGTCAAGGCCGTGCAGGGAAAACAGGTTCCTCTGGAATGGACTGACACATCTGGGGGACTCTTGGAATGGTGGCA
Organism: Ovis canadensis; assembly: GCF_042477335.2. Lineage (NCBI taxonomy): Eukaryota > Metazoa > Chordata > Mammalia > Artiodactyla > Bovidae > Ovis > Ovis canadensis. The sequence goes on from NC_091267.1 coordinate 10,670,489, forward strand.
CGACCCTGGAGTTCCTCTCGCCTTTCCTGTGGAGAGCGCCTCCTCTTGAGATGCGTCGGAAACGCCGGGAATTCTTTCCCTACGAAACAGGGAAAGGATCCCTCATCTCGAGCTAGGAGGCGGAAACGGGGCTCCCCTGTATGTGTGCGGGACCCCACGTGCTTCCTCTTGAGTGGAGACGGGTATGTCGGGGAACTTCTTGAGTTGCAGCAATGGTGTGAATGACCCTTTGGAAGTTCCAGTGGTTAGATGTGATTGGCCTCGAGAAGCCTCAGCGGAAATGGGCCTCATCTCGCCTGGAGGGCAAAACCTCCTGAATTTTCTCGAGTTGCGGCAGCTGCTCTCGACTTACGACGGGGACCTCAGGGAACCGCTCTGTTGGCCTCAGGAAAAGCCAGTCCCCATGCGGGTTCCTCGGGGGCGTCTCGGGATTCCTCTCCCGTCGATGCCGGGGCCTAAGACCTTGTGTGGAGTCGGGGCCGGAACCTGAGGATTCCTCTCCAGTGCTGACATGGATCTTGGGGTACTTCTGGAGTCTCCCCAGGGGAGTCAGTTCTCGTCTCGAATGCGGGCATGCATTGCGCTTTCCTCCAGAGCGGTAGCAGCAGTGTCACGCAGTCCGCCGCGTGGATCAAAGGATCTATGGTTTTCCCTCGAGTCTTTCCCACGAGGCTTTCCCTCAGGGCTGTCCCACGTGCACACGTGGTGGGAGTCGATCCTCGTCTTGAACGTCAAGGCAGTGCAGGGAAAACAGGTTCCTCTGGAATGGACTGACGCATCTGGGGGACTCTTGGAATGGTGGCACGACCCTGGAGTTCCTCTCGCCTTTCCTGTGGAGAGCGCCTCCTCTTGAGATGCGACGGGAACGCCGGGAATTCTTTCCCTACGAAACAGGGAAAGGATCACTCATCTCGAGCAAGGAGGCGGAAACGGGGCTCCCCTGGTGGTGTGCGGGACACCACGTGCTTCCTCTCGAGTGGAGACGGGTATGTCGGGGAACTTCTTGAGTTGCAGCAAGGGTGTGAAGGACCCTTTGGAAGTTCCAGTGGTTAGATGTGATTGGCCTCGAGAAGCCTCAGCGGAAATGGGCCTCATCTCGCCTGGAGGGCAAAACCTCCTGGATTTTCTCGAGTTGCGGCAGGTGCTCTCGACTTACGACGGGGACCTCAGGGACCCGCTCTGGTGGCCTCAGGAAAGGCCAGTCCCCATGCGAGTTCCACGGGGGCCTCTCGGCATTCCTCTCCCGTCGAGGCCGGGGCCTAAGACCTTGTGTGGAGTCGGGGCCGGAACCTGAGGATTCCTCTCCAGTGCTGACATGGATCTTGGGGTACTTCTGGAGTCTCCCCAGGGGAGTCAGTCCTCGTCTCGAATGCGGGCATGCACTTGCGCTTTCCTCCAGAGCGGTAGCAGCAGTGTCACGCAGTCCGCCGCGTGGATCAAAGGATCTATGGTTTTCCCTCGAGTCTTTCCCACGAGGCTTTCCCACGAGGCTTTCCCACAGGGCTGTCCCACGTGCACACGTGGTGGGAGTCGATCCTCGGCTTGAACGTCAAGGCAGTGCAGGGAAAACAGGTTCCTCTGGAATGGACTGACACATCTGGGGGACTCTTGGAATTGTGTGACGACCCTGGAGTTCCTCTCCCTTTCCTGTGGAGAGCGCCTCCTCTTGAGATGCGACGGGAACGCCGGGAATTCTTTCCCTACGAAACAGGGAAAGGATCCCTCATCTCGAGCTAGGAGGCGGAAACGGGGCTCCCCTGGATGTGTGCGGGACCCACGTGCTTCCTCACGAGTGGAGACGTGTATGTCGGGGAACTTCTTGAGTTGCAGCAAGGGTGTCAAGGACCCTTTGGAAGTTCCAGTGGTTAGACGTGATTAGCCTCGAGAAGCCTCAGCGGAAATGGGCCTCATCTCGCCTGGAGGGCAAAACCTCCTGGATTTTCTCGAGTTGCGGCAGGTGCTCTCGACTTACGACGGGGACCTCAGGGACCCGCTCTGGTGGCGTCAGGAAAGGCCAGTCCCCATGCGAGTTCCTCGGGGGCCTCTCAGGATTCCACTCCCGTCGATGCCGGGGCCTAAGACCTTGTGTGGAGTCGGGGCCGGAACCTGAGGATTCCTCTCCAGTGCTGACATGGATCTTGGGGTACTTCTGGAGTCTCCCCAGGGGAGTCAGTCCTCGTCTCGAATGCGGGCATGCACTTGCGCTTTCCTCCAGAGCGGTAGCAGCAGTGTCACGCAGTCCGCCGCGTGGATCAAAGGATCTATGGTTTTCCCTCGAGTCTTTCCCACGAGGCTTTCCGACGAGGCTTTCCCACAGGGCTGTCCCACGTGCACACGTGGTGGGAGTCGATCCTCGGCTTGAACGTCAAGGCAGTGCAGGGAAAACAGATTCCTCTGGAATGGACTGACACATCTGGGGGACTCTTGGAATGGTGGCACGACCCTGGAGTTCCTCTCGCCTTTCCTGTGGAGAGTGCCTCCTCTTGAGATGCGACGGGAACGCCGGGAATTCTTTCCCTACGAAACAGGGAAAGGATCCCTCATCTCGAGCTAGGAGGCGGAAACGGCGCTCCCCTGGATGTGTGCGGGACACCACGTGCTTCCTCTCGAGTGGAGACGGGTATGTCGGGGAACTTCTTGAGTTGCAGCAAGGGTGTGAAGGACCCTTTGGAAGTTCCAGTGGTTAGATGTGATTGGCCTCGAGAAGCCTCAGCGGAAATGGGCCTCATCTCGCCTGGAGGGCAAAACCTCCTGGATTTTCTCGAGTTGCGGCAGGTGCTCTCGACTTACAACGGGGACCTAAGGGACCCGCTCTGGTGGCCTCAGGAAAGGCCAGTCCCCATGCGAGTTCCTCGGGGGCCTCTCGGGATTCCTCTCCCGTCGATGTCGGGACCTAAAACCTTGTGTGGAGTCGGGGCCGGAACCTGAGGATTCCTCTCCAGTGCTGACATGGATCTTGGGGTACTTCTTGAGTCTCCCCAGGGAAGTCAGTCCTCGTCTCGAATGCGGGCATGCACTTGCGCTTTCCTCCAGAGCGGTAGCAGCAGTGTCACGCAGTCCGCCCCGTGGATCAAAGGATCTATGGTTTTCCCTCGAGTCTTTCCCACGAGGCTTTCCCACGAGGCTTTCCCACAGGGCTGTCCCACGTGCACACGTGGTGGGAGTCGATCCTCGGCTTGAACGTCAAGGCAGTGCAGGGAAAACAGGTTCCTCTGGAATGGACTGACACATCTGGGGGACTCTTGGAATGGTGGCACGACCCTGGAGTTCCTCTCGCCTTTCCTGTGGAGAGCGTCTCCTCTTGAGATGCGACGGGAACGACGGGAATTCTTTCCCTACGAAACAGGGAAAGGATCCCTCATCTCGAGCCAGGGGGCGGAAACGGAGCTCCCCTGGATGTGTGCGGGACCCCACGTGCTTCCTCTCGAGTGGAGACGGGTATGTCGGGGAACTTCTTGAGTTGCAGCAATGGTGTGAAGGACCCTTTGGAAGTTCCAGTGGTTAGATGTGATTGGCCTCGAGAAGCCTCAGCGGAAATGGGCCTCATCTCGCCTGGAGGGCAAAACCTCCTGGATTTTCTCGAGTTGCGGCAGGTGCTCTCGACTTACGACGGGGACCTCAGGGAACCGCTCTGGTGGCCTCAGGAAAGGCCAGTCCCCATGCGAGTTCCACGGGGGCCTCTCGGGATTCCTCTCCCGTCGATGCCGGGGCCTAAGACCTTGTGTGGAGTCGGGGCCGGAACCTGAGGATTCCTCTCCAGTGCTGACATGGATCTTGGGGTACTTCTGGAGTCTCCCCAGGGGAGTCAGTCCTCGTCTCAAATGCGGGCATGCACTTGCGCTTTCCTCCAGAGCGGTAGCAGCAGTGTCACGCAGTCCGCCGCGTGGATCAAAGGATCTATGGTTTTCCCTCGAGTCTTTCCCACGAGGCTTTCCCACGAGGCTTTCGCACAGGGCTGTCCCACGTGCACACGTGGTGGGAGTCGATCCTCGGCTTGAACGTCAAGGCAGTGCAGGGAAAACAGATTCCTCTGGAATGGACTGACACATCTGGGGGACTCTTGGAATGGTGGCACGACCCTGGAGTTCCTCTCGCCTTTCCTGTGGAGAGCGCCTCCTCTTGAGATGCGACGGGAACGCCGGGAATTCTTTCCCTACGAAACAGGGAAAGGATCCCTCATCTCGAGCTAGGAGGCGGAAACGGGGCTCCCCTGGATGTGTGCGGGACACCACGTGCTTCCTCACGAGTGGAGACGGGTATGTCGGGGAACTTCTTGAGTTGCAGCAAGGGTGTGAAGGACCCATGGAAGTTCCAGTGGTTAGACGTGATTAGCCTCGAGAAGCCTCAGCGGAAATGGGCCTCATCTCGCCTGGAGGGCAAAACCTCCTGGATTTTCTCGAGTTGCGGCAGGTGCTCTCGACTTACGACGGGGACCTCAGGGATCCGCTCTGGTGGCCTCAGGAAAGGCCAGTCCCCATGCGAGTTCCTCGGGGGCCTCTCGGGATTCCTCTCCCGTCGATGCCGGGGCCTAAGACCTTGTTTGGAGTCGGGGCCGGAACCTGAGGATTCCTCTCCAGTGCTGACATGGATCTTCGGGTAATTCTGGAGTCTCCCCAGGGGAGTCAGTCCTCGTCTCGAATGCGGGCATGCACTTGCGCTTTCCTCCAGAGCGGTAGCAGCAGTGTCACGCAGTCCGCCGCGTGGATCAAAGGATCTATGGTTTTCCCTCGAGTCTTTCCCACGAGGCTTTCCCACGAGGCTTTCCCACAGGGCTGTCCCACGTGCACACGTGGTGGGAGTGGATCCTCGGCTTGAACGTTAAGGCAGTGCAGGGAAAACAGGTTCCTCTGGAATGGACTGACACATCTGGGGGACTCTTGGAATGGTGGCATGTCCCTGGAGTTCCTCTCGCCTTTCCTGTGGAGAGCGCCTCCTCTTGAGATGCGACGGGAACGCCGGGAATTCTTTCCCTATGAAACAGTGAAAGGATCCCTCATCTCGAGCTAGGAGGCGGAAACGGGGCTCCCCTGGATGTGTGCGGGACACCACGTGCTTCCTCTCGAGTGCAGACGGGTATGTCGGGGAACTTCTTGAGTTGCAGCAAGGGTGTGAAGGACCCTTTGGAAGTTCCAGTGGTTAGATGTGATTGGCCTCGAGAAGCCTCAGCGGAAATGGGCCTCATCTCGCCTGGAGGGCAAAACCTCCTGGATTTTCTCGAGTTGCGGCAGGTGCTCTCGACTTACGACGGGGACCTCAGGGACCCGCTCTGGTGGCCTCAGGAAAGGCCAGTACCCATGCGAGTTCCTCGGGGGCCTCTCGGGATTCCTCTCCCGTCGATGCCGGTGCCTAAGACCTTGTGTGGAGTCGGGGCCGGAACCTGAGGATTCCTCTCCAGTGCTGACATGGATCTTGGGGTACTTCTGGAGTCTCCCCAGGGGAGTCAGTCCTCCTCTCGAATGCGGACATGCACTTGCGCTTTCCTCCAGAGCGGTAGCAGCAGTGACACGCAGTCCGCCGCGTGGATCAAAGGATCTATGGTTTTCCCTCGAGTCTTTCCCACGAGGCTTTCCTACGAGGCTTTCCCACAGGACTCTCCCACGTGCACAGGTGGTGGGAGTCGATCCTCGGCTTGAACGTCAAGGCCGTGCAGGGAAAACAGGTTCCTCTGGAATGGACTGACACATCTGGGGGACTCTTGGAATGGTGGCACGACCCTGGAGTTCCTCTCGCCTTTCCTGTGGAGAGCGCCTCCTCTTGAGATGCGTCGGAAACGCCGGGAATTCTTTCCCTACGAAACAGGGAAAGGATCCCTCATCTCGAGCTAGGAGGCGGAAACGGGGCTCCCCTGTATGTGTGCGGGACCCCACGTGCTTCCTCTTGAGTGGAGACGGGTATGTCGGGGAACTTCTTGAGTTGCAGCAATGGTGTGAATGACCCTTTGGAAGTTCCAGTGGTTAGATGTGATTGGCCTCGAGAAGCCTCAGCGGAAATGGGCCTCATCTCGCCTGGAGGGCAAAACCTCCTGAATTTTCTCGAGTTGCGGCAGCTGCTCTCGACTTACGACGGGGACCTCAGGGAACCGCTCTGTTGGCCTCAGGAAAAGCCAGTCCCCATGCGGGTTCCTCGGGGGCGTCTCGGGATTCCTCTCCCGTCGATGCCGGGGCCTAAGACCTTGTGTGGAGTCGGGGCCGGAACCTGAGGATTCCTCTCCAGTGCTGACATGGATCTTGGGGTACTTCTGGAGTCTCCCCAGGGGAGTCAGTTCTCGTCTCGAATGCGGGCATGCATTGCGCTTTCCTCCAGAGCGGTAGCAGCAGTGTCACGCAGTCCGCCGCGTGGATCAAAGGATCTATGGTTTTCCCTCGAGTCTTTCCCACGAGGCTTTCCCTCAGGGCTGTCCCACGTGCACACGTGGTGGGAGTCGATCCTCGTCTTGAACGTCAAGGCAGTGCAGGGAAAACAGGTTCCTCTGGAATGGACTGACGCATCTGGGGGACTCTTGGAATGGTGGCACGACCCTGGAGTTCCTCTCGCCTTTCCTGTGGAGAGCGCCTCCTCTTGAGATGCGACGGGAACGCCGGGAATTCTTTCCCTACGAAACAGGGAAAGGATCACTCATCTCGAGCAAGGAGGCGGAAACGGGGCTCCCCTGGTGGTGTGCGGGACACCACGTGCTTCCTCTCGAGTGGAGACGGGTATGTCGGGGAACTTCTTGAGTTGCAGCAAGGGTGTGAAGGACCCTTTGGAAGTTCCAGTGGTTAGATGTGATTGGCCTCGAGAAGCCTCAGCGGAAATGGGCCTCATCTCGCCTGGAGGGCAAAACCTCCTGGATTTTCTCGAGTTGCGGCAGGTGCTCTCGACTTACGACGGGGACCTCAGGGACCCGCTCTGGTGGCCTCAGGAAAGGCCAGTCCCCATGCGAGTTCCACGGGGGCCTCTCGGCATTCCTCTCCCGTCGAGGCCGGGGCCTAAGACCTTGTGTGGCGTCGGGGCCGGAACCTGAGGATTCCTCTCCAGTGCTGACATGGATCTTGGGGTACTTCTGGAGTCTCCCCAGGGGAGTCAGTCCTCGTCTCGAATGCGGGCATGCACTTGCGCTTTCCTCCAGAGCGGTAGCAGCAGTGTCACGCAGTCCGCCGCGTGGATCAAAGGATCTATGGTTTTCCCTCGAGTCTTTCCCACGAGGCTTTCCCACGAGGCTTTCCCACAGGGCTGTCCCACGTGCACACGTGGTGGGAGTCGATCCTCGGCTTGAACGTCAAGGCAGTGCAGGGAAAACAGGTTCCTCTGGAATGGACTGACACATCTGGGGGACTCTTGGAATTGTGTGACGACCCTGGAGTTCCTCTCCCTTTCCTGTGGAGAGCGCCTCCTCTTGAGATGCGACGGGAACGCCGGGAATTCTTTCCCTACGAAACAGGGAAAGGATCCCTCATCTCGAGCTAGGAGGCGGAAACGGGGCTCCCCTGGATGTGTGCGGGACCCACGTGCTTCCTCACGAGTGGAGACGTGTATGTCGGGGAACTTCTTGAGTTGCAGCAAGGGTGTCAAGGACCCTTTGGAAGTTCCAGTGGTTAGACGTGCTTAGCCTCGAGAAGCCTCAGCGGAAATGGGCCTCATCTCGCCTGGAGGGCAAAACCTCCTGGATTTTCTCGAGTTGCGGCAGGTGCTCTCGACTTACGACGGGGACCTCAGGGACCCGCTCTGGTGGCGTCAGGAAAGGCCAGTCCCCATGCGAGTTCCTCGGGGGCCTCTCAGGATTCCACTCCCGTCGATGCCGGGGCCTAAGACCTTGTGTGGAGTCGGGGCCGGAACCTGAGGATTCCTCTCCAGTGCTGACATGGATCTTGGGGTACTTCTGGAGTCTCCCCAGGGGAGTCAGTCCTCGTCTCGAATGCGGGCATGCACTTGCGCTTTCCTCCAGCGGTAGCAGCAGTGTCACGCAGTCCGCCGCGTGGATCAAAGGATCTGTGGTTTTCCCTCGAGTCTTTCCCACGAGGCTTTCCCACGAGGCTTTCCCACAGGGCTGTCCCACGTGCACACGTGGTGGGAGTCGATCCTCGGCTTGAACGTCAAGGCAGTGAAGGGAAAACAGGTTCCTCTGGAATGGACTGACACATCTGGGGGACTCTTGGAATGGTGGCACGACCCTGGAGTTCCTCTCGCCTTTCCTGTGGAGAGCGCCTCCTCTTGAGATGCGACGGGAACGCCGGGAATTCTTTCCCTACGAAACAGGGAAAGGATCCCTCATCTCGAGCTAGGAGGCGGAAACGGGGCTCCCCTGGATGTGTGCGGGACCCCACGTGCTTCCTCTCGAGTGGAGACGGGTATGTCGGGGACCTTCTTGAGTTGCAGCAAGGGTGTGAAGGACCCTTTGGAAGTTCCAGTGGTTAGATGTGATTGGCCTCGAGAAGCGTCAGCGGAAATGGGCCTCATCTCGCCTGGAGGGCAAAACCTCCGAGATTTTCTCGAGTTGCGGCATGTGCTCTCGACTTACGACGAGGACCTCAGGGACCCGCTCTGGTGGCCTCAGGAAAGGCCAGTCCCCATTCGAGTTCCACGGGGGCCTCTCGGCATTCCTCTCCCGTCGAGGCCGGGGCCTAAGACCTTGTGTGGAGTCGGGGCCGGAACCTGAGGATTCCTCTCCAGTGCTGACATGGATCTTGGGGTACTTCTGGAGTCTCCCCAGGGGAGTCAGTCCTCGTCTCGAATGCGGGCATGCACTTGCGCTTTCCTCCAGAGCGGTAGCAGCAGTGTCACGCAGTCCGCCGCGTGGATCAAAGGATCTATGGTTTTCCCTCGAGTCTTTCCCACGAGGCTTTCCCACGAGGCTTTCCCACAGGGCTGTCCCACGTGCACACGTGGTGGGAGTCGATCCTCGGCTTGAACGTCAAGGCAGTGCAGGGAAAACAGGTTCCTCGGGAATGGACTGACACATCTGGGGGACTCTTGGAATGGTGGCACGACCCTGGAGTTCCTCTCGCCTTTCCTGTGGAGAGCGCCTCCTCTTGAGATGCGACGGGAACGCCGGGAATTCTTTCCCTACGAAACAGGGAAAGGATCCCTCATCTCGAGCTAGGAGGCGGAAACGGGGCTCCCCTGGATGTGTGTGGGACCCACGTGCTTCGTCTCGAGTGGAGACGGTATGTCGGGGAACTTCTTGAGTTGCAGCAAGGGTGTGAATGACCCTTTGGAAGTTCAGTGGTTAGACGTGATTAGCCTCGAGAAGCCTCAGCGGAAATGGGCCTCATCTCACCTGGAGGGCAAAACATCCTGGATATTCTCGAGTTGCGGCAGGTGCTCTCGACTTACGACGGGGACCTCAGGGACCCGCTCTGGTGGCCTCAGGAAAGGCCAGTCCCCAAGCGAGTTCTTCGGGAGCCTCTCGGGATTCCTCTCCCGTCGATGCCGGGGCCTAAGACCTTGTGTGGAGTCGGGGCCGGAACCTGAGGATTCCTCTCCAGTGCTGACATGGATCTTGGGGTACTTCTGGAGTCTCCCCAGGGGAGTCAGTCCTCGTCTCGAATGCGGGCATGCACTTGCGCTTTCCTCCAGAGCGGTAGCAGCAGTGTCACGCAGTCCGCCGCGTGGATCAAAGGATCTATGGTTTTCCCTCGAGTCTTTCTCACGAGGCTTTCCCACGAGGCTTTCCCACAGGGCTGTCCCACGTGCACACGTGGTGGGAGTCGATCCTCGGCTTGAACGTCAAGGCAGTGCAGGGAAAACAGGTTCCTCTGGAATGGACTGACACATCTGGGGGACTCTTGGAATGGTGGCATGACCCTGGAGTTCCTCTCGCCTTACCTGTGGAGAGCCCCTCCTCTTGAGATGCGACGGGAACGCCGGGAATTCTTTCCCTACGAAACAGGGAAAGGATCCCTCATCTCGAGCTAGGAGGCGGAAACGGGGCTACCCTGGATGTGTGCGGGACACCACGTGCTTCCTCTCGAGTGCAGACGGGTATGTCGGGGAACTTCTTGAGTTGCAGCAAGGGTGTGAAGGACCCTTTGGAAGTTCCAGTGGTTAGATGTGATTGGCCTCGAGAAGCCTCAGCGGAAATGGGCCTCATCTCGCCTGGAGGGCAAAACCTCCTGGATTTTCTCGAGTTGCGGCAGGTGCTCTCGACTTACGACGGGGACCTCAGGGACCCGCTCTGGTGGCCTCAGGAAAGGCCAGTCCCCATGCGAGTTCCTCGGGGGCCTCTCGGGATTCCTCTCCCGTCGATGCCGGGGCCTAAGACCTTGTGTGGAGTCGGGGCCGGAACTTGAGGATTCCTCTCCAGTGCTGACATGGATCTTGGGGTACATCTGGAGTCTCCCCAGGGGAGTCAGTCCTCGTCTCGAATGCGGGCATGCACTTGCGCTTTCCTCCAGAGCGGTAGCAGCAGTGTCACGCAGTCCGCCGCGTGGATCAAAGGATCTATGGTTTTCCCTCGAGTCTTTCCCACGAGGCTTTCCCACGAGGCTTTCCCACAGGGCTGTCCCACGTGCACACGTGGTGGGAGTCGATCCTCGGCTTGAACGTCAAGGCAGTGCAGGGAAAACAGATTCCTCTGGAATGGACTGACACATCTGGGGGACTCTTGGAATGGTGGCACGACCCTGGAGTTCCTCTCGCCTTTCCTGTGGAGAGCGCCTCCTCTTGAGATGCGACGGGAACGCCGGGAATTCTTTCCCTACGAAACAGGGAAAGGATCCCTCATCTCGAGCTAGGAGGCGGGAACGGGGCTCCCCTGGATGTGTGCGGGACCCCACGTGTTTCCTCTCGAGTGGAGACGTGTATGTCGGGGAACTTCTTGAGTTGCAGCAAGGGTGTGAATGACCCTTTGGAAGTTCCAGTGGTTAGACGTGATTAGCCTCGAGAAGCCTCAGCGGAAATGGGCCTCATCTCGTCTGGAGGGCAAAACCTCCTGGATTTTCTCGAGTTGCGGCAGGTGCTCTCGACTTACGACGGGGACCTCAGGGACCCGCTCTGGTGGCCTCAGGAAAGGCCAGACCCCATGCGAGTTCCTCGGGGGCCTCTCGGGATTCCTCTCCCGTCGATGCCGGGGCCTAAGACCTTGTGTGGAGTCGGGGCCGGAACCTGAGGATTCCTCTCCAGTGCTGACATGGATCTTGGGGTACTTCTGGAGTCTCCCCAGGGGAGTCAGTCCTCGTCTCGAATGCGGGCATGCACTTGCGCTTTCCTCCAGAGCGGTAGCAGCAGTGTCACGCAGTCCGCCGCGTGGATCAAAGGATCTATGGTTTTCCCTCGAGTCTTTCCCACGAGGCTTTCCCACGAGGCTTTCCCACAGGGCTGTCCCACGTGCACACGTGGTGGGAGTCGATCCTCGGCTTGAACGTCAAGGCAGTGCAGGGAAAACAGGTTCCTCTGGAATGGACTGACACATCTGGGGGACTCTTGGAATGGTGGCATGACCCTGGAGTTCCTCTCGCCTTACCTGTGGAGAGCCCCTCCTCTTGAGATGCGACGGGAACGCCGGGAATTCTTTCCCTACGAAACAGGGAAAGGATCCCTCATCTCGAGCTAGGAGGCGGAAACGGGGCTACCCTGGATGTGTGCGGGACACCACGTGCTTCCTCTCGAGTGCAGACGGGTATGTCGGGGAACTTCTTGAGTTGCAGAAAGGGTGTGAAGGACCCTTTGGAAGTTCCAGTGGTTAGATGTGATTGGCCTCGAGAAGCCTCAGCGGAAATGGGCCTCATTTCGCCTGGAGGTGAAAACCTCCTGGATTTTCTCGTGTTGCGGCAGGTGCTCTCGACTTACGACGGGGACCTCAGGGACCCGCTCTGGTGGCCTCAGGAAAGGCCAGTCCCCATGCGAGTTCCTCGAGGGCCTCTCGGGATTCCTCTCCCATTGATGCCGGGGCCTAAGACCTTGTGTGGAGTCGGGGCCGGAACTTGAGGATTCCTCTCCAGTGCTGACATGGATCTTGGGGTACTTCTGGAGTCTCCCCAGGGGAGTCAGTCCTCGTCTCGAATGCGGGCATGCACTTGCGCTTTCCTCCAGAGCGGTAGCAGCAGTGTCACGCAGTCCGCCGCGTGGATCAAAGGATCTATGGTTTTCCCTCGAGTCTTTCCCACGAGGCTTTCCCACGAGGCTTTCCCACAGGGCTGTCCCACGTGCACACGTGGTGGGAGTCGATCCTCGGCTTGAACGTCAAGGCAGTGCAGGGAAAACAGATTCCTCTGGAATGGACTGACACATCTGGGGGACTCTTGGAATGGTGACACGACCCTGGATTTCCTCTCGCCTTTCCTGTGGAGAGCGCCTCCTCTTGAGATGCGACGGGAACGCCGGGAATTCTTTCCCTACGAAACAGGGAAAGGATCACTCATCTCGAGCTAGGAGGCGGAAACGGGGCGCCCCTGGTGGTGTGCGGGACACCACGTGCTTCCTCTCGAGTGGAGACGGGTATGTCGGGGAACTTCTTGAGTTGAAGCAAGGGTGTGAAGGACCCTTTGGAAGTTCCAGTGGTTAGATGTGATTGGCCTCGAGAAGCCTCAGCGGAAATGGGCCTCATCTCGCCTGGAGGGCAAAACCTCCTGGATTTTCTCGAGTTGCGGCAGGTGCTCTCGACTTACGACGGAGACCTCAGGGACCCGCTCTGGTGGCCTCATTAAAGGCAAGTCCCCATGCGAGTTCCACGGGGGCCTCTCGGCATTCCTCTCCCGTCGAGGCCGGGGCCTAAGACCTTGTGTGGAGTCGGGGCCGGAACCTGAGGATTCCTCTCCAGTTCTGACATGGATCTTGGGGTACTTCTGGAGTCTCCCCAGGGGAGTCAGTCCTCGTCTCGAATGCGGGCATGCACTTGCGCTTTCCTCCAGAGCGGTAGCAGCAGTGTCACGCAGTCCGCCGCGTGGATCAAAGGATCTATGGTTTTCCCTCGAGTCTTTCCCACGAGGCTTTCCCACGAGGCTTTCCCACAGGGCTGTCCCACGTGCACACGTGGTGGGAGTCGATCCTGGGCTTGAACGTCAAGGCAGTGCAGGGAAAACAGGTTCCTCTGGAATGGACTGACACATCTGGGGGACTCTTGGAATGGTGTCACGACCCTGGAGTTCCTCTCGCCTTTCCTGTGGAGAGCGCCTCCTCTTGAGATGCGACGAGAACGCCGGGAATTCTTTCCCTACGAAACAGGGAATGGATCCCTCATCTCGAGCTAGGAGGCGGAAACGGGGCTCCCCTGGATGTGTGCGGGACCCCACGTGCTTCCTCTCGAGTGGAGACAGGTATGTCGGGGAACTTCTTGAGTTGAAGCAAGGGTGTGAAGGACCCTTTGGAAGTTCCAGTGGTTAGATGTGATTGGCCTCGAGAAGCCTCAGCGGAAATGGGCCTCATCTCGCCTGGAGGGCAAAACCTCCTGGATTTTCTCGAGTTGCGACAGGTGCTCTCGACTTACGACGGGGACCTCAGGGAACCGCTCTGGTGGCCTCAGGAAAGGCCAGTCCCCATGCGAGTTCCACGGGGGCCTCTCGGGATTCCTCTCCCGTCGATGCCGGGGCCTAAGACCTTGTGTGGAGTCGGGGCCGGAACCTGAGGATTCCTCTCCAGTGTTGACATGGATCTTGGGGTACTTCTGGAGTCTCCCCAGGGGAGTCAGTCCTCGTCTCGAATGCGGGCATGCACTTGCGCTTTCCTCCAGAGCGGTAGCAGCAGTGTCACGCAGTCTGCCGCGTGGATCAAAGGATCTATGGTTTTCCCTCGAGTCTTTCCCACGAGGCTTTCCACGAGGCTTTCCACAGGGCTGTCCCACGTGCACACGTGGCGGGAGTCGATCCTCGGCTTCAACGTCAAGGCAGTGCAGGGAAAACAGGTTCCTCTGGAATGGACTGACACATCTGGGGGACTCTTGGAATGGTGGCACGACCCTGGAGTTCCTCTCGCCATTCCTGTGGAGAGCGCCTCCTCTTGAGATGCGACGGGAACGCCGGGAATTCTTTCCCTACGAAACAGGGAAAGGATCCCTCATGTCGAGCTAGGAGGCGGAAACGGGGCTCCCCTGGATGTGTGCGGGACCCACGTCCTTCCTCTCGAGTGGAGACGGGTATGTCGGGGAACTTCTTGAGTTGCAGCAATGGTGTGAAGGACCCTTTGGAAGTTCCAGCGGTTAGATGTGATTGGCCTCGAGAAGCCTCAGCGGAAATGGGCCTCATCTCGCCTGGAGGGCAAAACCTCCTGGATTTTCTCGAGTTACGGCAGGTGCTCTCGACTTACGACGGGGACCTCAGGGACCCGCTCTGGTGGCCTCAGGAAAGGCCAGACCCCATGCGAGTTCCTCGGGGGCCTCTCGGGATTCCTCTCCCGTCGATGCCGGGGCCTAAGACCTTGTGTGGAGTCGGGGCCGGAACCTGAGGATTCCTCTCCAGTGCTGACATGGATCTTGGGGTACTTCTGGAGTCTCCCCAGGGGAGTCAGTCCTCGTCTCGAATGCGGGCATGCACTTGCGCTTTCCTCCAGAGCGGTAGCAGCAGTGTCACGCAGTCCGCCGCGTGGATCAAAGGATCTATGGTTTTCCCTCGAGTCTTTCCCACGAGGCTTTCCCACGAGGCTTTCCCACAGGGCTGTCCCACGTGCACACGTGGTGGGAGTCGATCCTCGGCTTGAACGTCAAGGCAGTGCAGGGAAAACAGGTTCCTCTGGAATGGACTGACACATCTGGGGGACTCTTGGAATGGTGGCATGACCCTGGAGTTCCTCTCGCCTTACCTGTGGAGAGCCCCTCCTCTTGAGATGCGACGGGAACGCCGGGAATTCTTTCCCTACGAAACAGGGAAAGGATCCCTCATCTCGAGCTAGGAGGCGGAAACGGGGCTACCCTGGATGTGTGCGGGACACCACGTGCTTCCTCTCGAGTGCAGACGGGTATGTCGGGGAACTTCTTGAGTTGCAGAAAGGGTGTGAAGGACCCTTTGGAAGTTCCAGTGGTTAGATGTGATTGGCCTCGAGAAGCCTCAGCGGAAATGGGCCTCATTTCGCCTGGAGGTGAAAACCTCCTGGATTTTCTCGTGTTGCGGCAGGTGCTCTCGACTTACGACGGGGACCTCAGGGACCCGCTCTGGTGGCCTCAGGAAAGGCCAGTCCCCATGCGAGTTCCTCGAGGGCCTCTCGGGATTCCTCTCCCATTGATGCCGGGGCCTAAGACCTTGTGTGGAGTCGGGGCCGGAACTTGAGGATTCCTCTCCAGTGCTGACATGGATCTTGGGGTACTTCTGGAGTCTCCCCAGGGGAGTCAGTCCTCGTCTCGAATGCGGGCATGCACTTGCGCTTTCCTCCAGAGCGGTAGCAGCAGTGTCACGCAGTCCGCCGCGTGGATCAAAGGATCTATGGTTTTCCCTCGAGTCTTTCCCACGAGGCTTTCCCACGAGGCTTTCCCACAGGGCTGTCCCACGTGCACACGTGGTGGGAGTCGATCCTCGGCTTGAACGTCAACGCAGTGCAGGGAAAACAGATTCCTCTGGAATGGACTGACACATCTGGGGGACTCTTGGAATGGTGACACGACCCTGGATTTCCTCTCGCCTTTCCTGTGGAGAGCGCCTCCTCTTGAGATGCGACGGGAACGCCGGGAATTCTTTCCCTACGAAACAGGGAAAGGATCACTCATCTCGAGCTAGGAGGCGGAAACGGGGCTCCCCTGGTGGTGTGCGGGACACCACGTGCTTCCTCTCGAGTGGAGACGGGTATGTCGGGGAACTTCTTGAGTTGAAGCAAGGGTGTGAAGGACCCTTTGGAAGATCCAGTGGTTAGATGTGATTGGCCTCGAGAAGCCTCAGCGGAAATGGGCCTCATCTCGCCTGGAGGGCAAAACCTCCTGGATTTTCTCGAGTTGCGGCAGGTGCTCTCGACTTACGACGGGGACCTCAGGGACCCGCTCTGGTGGCCTCATTAAAGGCAAGTCCCCATGCGAGTTCCACGGGGGCCTCTCGGCATTCCTCTCCCGTCGAGGCCGGGGCCTAAGACCTTGTGTGGAGTCGGGGCCGGAACCTGAGGATTCCTCTCCAGTTCTGACATGGATCTTGGGGTACTTCTGGAGTCTCCCCAGGGGAGTCAGTCCTCGTCTGGAATGCGGGCATGCACTTGCGCTTTCCTCCAGAGCGGTAGCAGCAGTGTCACGCAGTCCGCCGCGTGGATCAAAGGATCTATGGTTTTCCCTCGAGTCTTTCCCACGAGGCTTTCCCACGAGGCTTTCCCACAGGGCTGTCCCACGTGCACACGTGGTGGGAGTCGATCCTGGGCTTGAACGTCAAGGCAGTGCAGGGAAAACAGGTTCCTCTGGAATGGACTGACACATCTGGGGGACTCTTGGAATGGTGTCACGACCCTCTAGTTCCTCTCGCCTTTCCTGTGGAGAGCGCCTCCTCTTGAGATGCGACGAGAACGCCGGGAATTCTTTCCCTACGAAACAGGGAATGGATCCCTCATCTCGAGCTAGGAGGCGGAAACGGGGCTCCCCTGGATGTGTGCGGGACCCCACGTGCTTCCTCTCGAGTGGAGACAGGTATGTCGGGGAACTTCTTGAGTTGAAGCAAGGGTGTGAAGGACCCTTTGGAAGTTCCAGTGGTTAGATGTGATTGGCCTCGAGAAGCCTCAGCGGAAATGGGCCTCATCTCGCCTGGAGGGCAAAACCTCCTGGATTTTCTCGAGTTGCGACAGGTGCTCTCGACTTACGACGGGGACCTCAGGGAACCGCTCTGGTGGCCTCAGGAAAGGCCAGTCCCCATGCGAGTTCCACGGGGGCCTCTCGGGATTCCTCTCCCGTCGATGCCGGGGCCTAAGACCTTGTGTGGAGTCGGGGCCGGAACCTGAGGATTCCTCTCCAGTGTTGACATGGATCTTGGGGTACTTCTGGAGTCTCCCCAGGGGAGTCAGTCCTCGTCTCGAATGCGGGCATGCACTTGCGCTTTCCTCCAGAGCGGTAGCAGCAGTGTCACGCAGTCTGCCGCGTGGATCAAAGGATCTATGGTTTTCCCTCGAGTCTTTCCCACGAGGCTTTCCACGAGGCTTTCCACAGGGCTGTCCCACGTGCACACGTGGCGGGAGTCGATCCTCGGCTTCAACGTCAAGGCAGTGCAGGGAAAACAGGTTCCTCTGGAATGGACTGACACATCTGGGGGACTCTTGGAATGGTGGCACGACCCTGGAGTTCCTCTCGCCATTCCTGTGGAGAGCGCCTCCTCTTGAGATGCGACGGGAACGCCGGGAATTCTTTCCCTACGAAACAGGGAAAGGATCCCTCATGTCGAGCTAGGAGGCGGAAACGGGGCTCCCCTGGATGTGTGCGGGACCCACGTCCTTCCTCTCGAGTGGAGACGGGTATGTCGGGGAACTTCTTGAGTTGCAGCAATGGTGTGAAGGACCCTTTGGAAGTTCCAGCGGTTAGATGTGATTGGCCTCGAGAAGCCTCAGCGGAAATGGGCCTCATCTCGCCTGGAGGGCAAAACCTCCTGGATTTTCTCGAGTTGCGGCAGGTGCTCTCGACTTACGACGGGGACCTCAGGGAACCGCTCTGGTGGCCTCAGGAAAGGCCAGTCCCCATGCGAGTTCCACGGGGGCCTCTCGGGATTCCTCTCCCGTCGTTGCAGGGGCCTAAGACCTTGTGTGGAGTCGGGGCCGGAACCTGAGGATTCCTCTCCAGTGCTGACATGGATCTTGGGGTACTTCTGGAGTCTCTCCAGGGGAGTCAGTCCTCGTCTCGAATGCGGGCATGCACTTGCGCTTTCCTCCAGAGCGGTAGCAGCAGTGTCACGCAGTCCGCCGCGTGGATCAAAGGATCTGTGGTTTTCCCTCGAGTCTTTCCCACGAGGCTTTCCCACGAGGCTTTCCCACAGGGCTGTCCCACGTGCACACGTGGTGGGAGTCGATCCTCGGCTTGAACGTCAAGGCAGTGAAGGGAAAACAGGTTCCTCTGGAATGGACTGACACATCTGGGGGACTCTCGGAATGGTGGCACGACCCTGGAGTTCCTCTCGCCTTTCCTGTGGAGAGCGCCTCCTCTTGAGATGCGACGGGAACGCCGGGAATTCTTTCCCTACGAAACAGGGAAAGGATCCCTCATCTCGAGCTAGGAGGCGGAAACGGGGCTCCCCTGGATGTGTGCGGGACCCCACGTGCTTCCTCTCGAGTGGAGTCGGGTATGTCGGGGACCTTCTTGAGTTGCAGCAAGGGTGTGAAGGACCCTTTGGAAGTTCCAGTGGTTAGATGTGATTGGCCTCGAGAAGCCTCAGCGGAAAGGGGCCTCATCTCGCCTGGAGGGCAAAACCTCCGAGATTTTCTCGAGTTGCGGCATGTGCTCTCGACTTACGACGAGGACCTCAGGGACCCGCTTTGGTGGCCTCAGGAAAGGCCAGTCCCCATGCGAGTTCCTCTGGGGATTCCTCTCCCGTCGATGCCGGGGCCTAAGACCTTGTGTGGAGTCGGGGCCGGAACCTGAGGATTCCTCTCCAGTGCTGACATGGATCTTGGGGTACTTCTGGAGTCTCCCCAGGGGAGTCAGTCCTCGTCTCGAATGCGGGCATGCACTTGCGCTTTCCTCCAGAGCGGTAGCAGCAGTGTCACGCAGTCCGCCGCGTGGATCAAAGGATCTATGGTTTTCCCTCGAGTCTTTCCCACGAGGCTTTCCCACGAGGCTTTCCCACAGGGCTGTCCCACGTGCACACGTGGTGGGAGTCGATCCTCGGCTTGAACGTCAAGGCAGTGAAGGGAAAACAGGTTCCTCTGGAATGGACTGACACATCTGGGGGACTCTTGGAATGGTGTCACGACCCTGGAGTTCCTCTCGCCTTTCCTGTGGAGAGCGCCTCCTCTTGAGATGCGACGGGAACGCCGGGAATTCTTTCCCTACGAAACAGGGAAAGGATCCCTCATCTCGAGCTAGGAGGCGGAAACGGGGCTCCCCTGGATGTGTGCGGGACACCACGTGCTTCCTCTCGAGTGGAGACGGGTATGTCGGGGAACTTCTTGAGTTGCAGCAAGGGTGTGAAGGACCCTTTGGAAGTTCCAGTGGTTAGATGTGATTGGCCTCGAGAAGCCTCAGCGGAAATGGGCCTCATCTCGCCTGGAGGGCAAAACCTCCTGGATTTTCTCGAGTTGCGGCAGGTGCTCTCGACTTACGATGGGGACCTCAGGGACCCGCTCTGGTGGCCTCAGGAAAGGCCAGTCCCCATGCGAGTTCCTCGGGGGCCTCTCGGGATTCCTCTCCCGTCCATGCCGGGGCCTAAGACCTTGTGTGGAGTCGGGGCTGGAACCTGAGGATTCCTCTCCAGTGCTGACATGGATCTTGGGGTACTTCTGGAGTCTCCCCAGGGAAGTCAGTCCTCGTCTCGAATGCGGGCATGCACTTGCGCTTTCCTCCAGAGCGGTAGCAGCAGTGTCACGCAGTCCTCCCCGTGGATCAAAGGATCTATGGTTTTCCCTCGAGTCTTTCCCACGAGGCTTTCCCACGAGGCTTTCCCACAGGGCTGTCCCACGTGCACACGTGGTGGGAGTCGATCCTCGGCTTGAACGTCAAGGCAGTGCAGGGAAAACAGGTTCCTCTGGAATGGACTGACACATCTGGGGGACTCTTGGAATGGTGGCACGACCCTGGAGTTCCTCTCGCCTTTCCTGTGGAGAGCGTCTCCTCTTGAGATGCGACGGGAACGCCGGGAATTCTTTCCCTACGAAACAGGGAAAGGATCCCTCACTCGAGCCAGGGGGCGGAAACGGAGCTCCCCTGGATGTGTGCGGGACCCCACGTGCTTCCTCTCGAGTGGAGACGGTATGTCGGGGAACTTCTTGAGTTGCAGCAAGGGGGTGAAGGACCCTTTGGAAGTTCCAGTGGTTAGATGTGATTGGCCTCGAGAAGCCTCAGCGGAAATGGGCCTCATCTCGCCTGGAGGGCAAAACCTCCTGGATTTTCTCGAGTTGCGGCAGGTGCTCTCGACTTACGATGGGGACCTCAGGGACCCGCTCTGGTGGCCTCAGGAAAGGCCAGTCCCCATGCGAGTTCCTCGGGGGCCTCTCGGGATTCCTCTCCCGTCCATGCCGGGGCCTAAGACCTTGTGTGGAGTCGGGGCTGGAACCTGAGGTTTCCTCTCCAGTGCTGACATGGATCTTGGGGTACTTCTGGAGTCTCCCCAGGGAAGTCAGTCCTCGTCTCGAATGCGGGCATGCACTTGCGCTTTCCTCCAGAGCGGTAGCAGCAGTGTCACGCAGTCCTCCCCGTGGATCAAAGGATCTATGGTTTTCCCTCGAGTCTTTCCCACGAGGCTTTCCCACGAGGCTTTCCCACAGGGCTGTCCCACGTGCACACGTGGTGGGAGTCGATCCTCGGCTTGAACGTCAAGGCAGTGCAGGGAAAACAGGTTCCTCTGGAATGGACTGACACATCTGGGGGACTCTTGGAATGGTGGCACGACCCTGGAGTTCCTCTCGCCTTTCCTGTGGAGAGCGTCTCCTCTTGAGATGCGACGGGAACGCCGGGAATTCTTTCCCTACGAAACAGGGAAAGGATCCCTCACTCGAGCCAGGGGGCGGAAACGGAGCTCCCCTGGATGTGTGCGGGACCCCACGTGCTTCCTCTCGAGTGGAGACGGTATGTCGGGGAACTTCTTGAGTTGCAGCAAGGGTGTGAAGGACCCTTTGGAAGTTCCAGTGGTTAGATGTGATTGGCCTCGAGAAGCCTCAGCGGAAATGGGCCTCATCTCGCCTGGAGGGCAAAACCTCCTGGATTTTCTCGAGTTGCGGCAGGTGCTCTCGACTTACGACGGGGACCTCAGGGACCCGCTCTGGTGGCGTCAGGAAAGGCCAGTCCCCATGCGAGTTCCTCGGGGGCCTCTCAGGATTCCACTCCCTTCGATGCCGGGGCCTAAGACCTTGTGTGGAGTCGGGGCCGGAACCTGAGGATTCCTCTCCAGTGCTGACATGGATCTTGGGGTACTTCTGGAGTCTCCCCAGGGGAGTCAGTCCTCGTCTCGAATGCGGGCATGCACTTGCGCTTTCCTCCAGAGCGGTAGCAGCAGTGTCACGCAGTCCGCCGCGTGGATCAAAGGATCTATGGTTTTCCCTCGAGTCTTTCCCACGAGGCTTTCCCACGAGGCTTTCCCACAGGGCTGTCCCACGTGCACACGTGGTGGGAGTCGATCCTCGGCTTGAACGTCTAGGCAGTGCAGGGAAAACAGGTTCCTCTGGAATGGACTGACACATCTGGGGGACTCTTGGAATGGTGGCACGACCCTGGAGTTCCTCTCGCCTTTCCTGTGGAGAGCGCCTCCTCTTGAGATGCGACGGGAACGCCGGGAATTCTTTCCCTACGAAACAGGGAAAGGATCCCTCATCTCGAGCTAGGAGGCGGAAACGGGGCTCCCCTGGATGTGTGCGGGACCCCACGTGCTTCCTCTCGAGTGCAGACGGGTATGTCGGGGAACTTCTTGAGTTGCAGCAAGGGTGTGAAGGACCCTTTGGAAGTTCCAGTGGTTAGATGTGATTGGCCTCGAGAAGCCTCAGCGGAAATGGGCCTCATCTCTCCTGGAGGGCAAAAGCTCCTGGATTTTCTCGAGTTGCGGCAGGTGCTCTCGACTTACGACGGGGACCTCAGGGACCCGCTCTGGTGGCCTCAGTAAAGGCCAGTCCCCATGCGAGTTCCACGGGGGCCTCTCGGGATTCCTCTCCCTTCGATGCCGGGGCCTAAGACCTTGTGTGGAGTCGGGGCCGGAACCTGAGGATTCCTCTCCAGTGTTGACATGGATCTTGGGGTACTTCTGGAGTCTCCCCAGGGGAGTCAGTCCTCGTCTCGAATGCGGGCATGCACTTGCGCTTTCCTGCAGAGCGGTAGCAGCAGTGTCACGCAGTCCGCCGCGTGGATCAAAGGATCTATGTTTTTCCCTCGAGTCTTTCCCACGAGGCTTTCCACGAGGCTTTCCCACAGGGCTGTCCCACGTGCACACGTGGTGGGAGTCGATCCTCGGCTTCAACGTCAAGGCAGTGCAGGGAAAACAGGTTCCTCTGGAATGGACTGACACATCTGGGGGACTCTTGGAATGGTGGCATGACCCTGGAGTTCCTCTCGCCATTCCTGTGGAGAGCGCCTCCTCTTGAGATGCGACGGGATCGCCGGGAATTCTTTCCCTACGAAACAGGGAAAGGATCCCTCATCTCGAGCTAGGAGGCGGAAACGGGGCTCCCCTGGATGTGTGCGGGACCCACGTGTTTCCTCTCCAGTGGAGACGGGTATGTCGGGGAACTTCTTGAGTTGCAGCAAGAGTGTGAATGACCCTTTGGAAGTTCCAGTGGTTAGACGTGATTAGCCTCGAGAAGCCTCAGCGGAAATGGGCCTCATCTCGCCTGGAGGGCAAAACCTCCTGGATTTTCTCGAGTTGCGGCAGGTGCTCTCGACTTACGACGGGGACCTCAGGGACCCGCTCTTGTGGCCTCAGGAAAGGCCAGTCCCCATGCGAGTTCCTCGGGGGCCTCTCGGGATTCCTCTCCCGTCGATGCCGGGGCCTAAGACCTTGTGTGGAGTCGGGGCTGGAACCTGAGGATTCCTCTCCAGTGCTGACATGGATCTTGGGGTACTTCTGGAGTCTCCCAAGGGGAGTCGTCCTCGTCTCGAATGCGGGCATGCACTTGCGCTTTCCTCCAGAGCGGTAGCAGCAGTGTCACGCAGTCCGCCGCGTGGATCAAAGGATCTATGGTTTTCCCTCGAGTCTTTCCCACGAGGCTTTCACACGAAGCTTTCCCACAGGGCTGTCCCACGAGCACACGTGGTGGGAGTCGATCTTCGGCTTGAACGTCAAGGCAGTGCAGGGAAAACAGGTTCCTCTGGAATGGACTGACACATCTGGGGGACTCTTGGAATGGTGGCATGACCCTGGAGTTCCTCTCGCCTTTCCTGTGGAGAGCGCCTCCTCTTGAGATGCGACGGGAACGCCGGGAATTCTTTCTCTACGAAACAGTGAAAGGATCCCTCATCTCGACCGAGGAGTCGGAAACGGGGCTCCCCTGGATGTGTGCGGGACCCCACGTGCTTCCTCTCGAGTGGAGACGGGTATGTCGGGGAACTTCTTGAGTTGCAGCAAGGGTGTGAAGGACCGTTTGGAAGTTCCAGTGGTTAGATGTGATTGGCCCCGAGAAGCCTCATCGGAAATGGGCCTCATCTCGCCTGGAGGGCGAAACCTCCTGGATTTTCTCGAGTTGTGGCAGGTGCTCTCGACTTACGACGGGGACCTCAGGGACCCGCTCTGGTGGCCTCAGAAAAGACCAATCCCCTTGCGAGTTCCTCGGGGGCCTCTCAGGATTCCTCTCCCGTCAATTCAAGGGCCAAAGACCTTGTGTGGAGTCGCGGCCGGAACCTGAGGATTCCTCTCCCGGGCTGACATGGATCTTGGGGTACTTCTGGAGTCTCCCCAGGGGAGTCAGTCCTCGTCTCGAATGCGGGCATGCACTTGCGCTTTCCTCCAGAGCGGTAGCAGCAGTGTCACGCAGTCCGCCACGTGGATCAAAGAATCTATGGTTTTCCATCGAGTCTTTCCCACGAGGCTTTCCCACGAGGCTTTCCCACAGGGCTGTCCCACGTGCACACGTGGTGGGAGTCGATCCTCGGCTTGAACGTCAAGGCAGTGAAGGGAAAACAGGTTCCTCTTGAATGGACTGACACATCTGGGGTACTCTTGGTATGGTGGCACGACCCTGGAGTTCCTCTCGTCTTTCCTGTGGAGAGCGCCTCCTCTTGAAATGCGACGGGAACGCCGGGAATTCTTTCCCTACGAAACAGGGAAAGGATCACTCATCTCGAGCTAGGAGGCGGAAATGGGTCTCCCCTGTATGTGTGCGGGACCCACGTGCTTCCTCTCGTGTGGAGACGGGTATGTCGGGGAACTTCTTGAGTTGCAGCAAGGGTGTGAAGCACCCTTTGGCAGTTCCAGTGGTTAGACGTGATTAGCCTCGAGAAGCCTCAGCGGAAATGGGCCTCATCTCGCCTGGAGGGCAAATCCTCCTGGATTTTCTCGAGTTGCGGCAGGTGCTCTCGACTTACGAAGGGGACCTCAGGGACCCGCTTTGCTGGCCTCAGGAAAGGCCAGTCCCCATGCGAGTTCCACGGGGGCATCTCGGGATTCCTCTCCCGTCAATGCCGGGGCCTAAGACCTTGTGTGGAGTCGGGGCCGGAACCTGAGGATTCCTCTCCAGTGCTGACATGGATCCTGGGGTACTTCTGGAGTCTCCCCAGGGGAGTCAGTCCTCGTCTCGAATGCGGGCATGCACTTGCGCTTTCCTCCAGAGCGGTAGCAGCAGTGTCACGCAGTCCGCCGCGTGGATCAAAGGATCTATGCTTTTCCCTCGAGTCTTTCCCACGAGGCTTTCCCACGAGGCTTTCACACAGGGCTGTCCAACGAGCACACGTGGTGGGAGTCGATCCTCGGCTTGAACGTCAAGGCAGTGCAGGGAAAACAGGTTCTTCTGGAATGGACTGACACATCTAGGGGACCCTTGGAATGGTGGCACGACCCTGGAGTTCCTCTCGCCTTTCCTGTGGAGAGCGCCTCCTCTTGAGATGCAACGGGAAGGCCGGGAATTCTTTCCCTACGAAACAGGGAAAGGATCCCTCATCTCGAGCTAGGAGGCGGAAACGGGGCTCCCCTGGATGTGTGCGGGACACCACGAGCTTCCTCTCGAGTGGAGACGGGTATGTCGCGGAACTGCTTGAGTTGCTGCAAGGGTGTGAAGGACCCTTTGGAAGTTCCAGTGGTTAGATGTGATCAGCCTCGAGAAGCCTCAGCAGAAATGGGCCTCAAATCGCCTGGAGGGCAAAACCTCCTAGATTTTCTCGAGTTGTGGCAGGTGCTCTCCACTTACGACGGGGACCTCAGGGACCCGCTCTGGTGGCCTCAGGAAAGGCCAGTCCCCATGCGAGTTCCTCGGGGGCCTCTCGGGATTCCTCTCCCGTCGATGCCGGGGCCTAAGACCTTGTGTGGAGTCGGGGCTGGAACCTGAGGATTCCTCTCCAGTGCTGACATGGATCTTGGGGTACTTCTGGAGTCTCCCAAGGGGAGTCGTCCTCGTCTCGAATGCGGGCATGGACTTGCGCTTTCCTCCAGAGCGGTAGCAGCAGTGTCACGCAGTCCGCCGCGTGGATCAAAGGATCTATGATTTTCCCTCGAGTCTGTCCCACGAGGCTTTCCCACGAAGCTTTCCCACAGGGCTGTCCCACGAGCACACGTGGTGGGAGTCGATCCTCGGCTTGAACGTCAAGGCAGTGCAGGGAAAACAGGTTCCTCTGGAATGGACTGACACATCTAGGGGACTCTTGGAATGGTGGCATGACACTGGAGTTCCTCTCGCCTTTCCTGTGGAGAGCGCCTCCTCTTGAGATGCGACGGGAACGCCGGGAATTCTTTCCCTACGAAACAGGGAAAGGATCCCTCATCTCGAGCTAGGAGGCGGAAACGGTGCTCCCCTGGATGTGTGCGGGACCCCACGTGCTTCCTCTCGAGTGGAGACAGGTATGTCGGGGAACTTCTTGAGTTGCAGCAAGGGTGTGAAGGACCGTTTGGAAATTCCAGTGGTTAGATGTGATTGGCCTCGAGAAGCCTCATCGGAAATGGGCCTCATCTCGCCTGGAGCGCGAAACTTCCTGGATTTTCTCAAGTTGTGGCAGGTGCTCTCGACTTACGACGGGGACCTCAGGGACCCGCTCTGGTGGCCTCAGAAAAGGCCAGTCCCCATGCGAGTTCCTCGGTGGCCTCTCGGGATTCCTCTCCCGTCAATGCCAGGGCCTAATTCCTTGTGTGGAGTCGGGGCCGGAACCTGAGGATTCCTCTCCAGTGCTGACATGGATCTTGGGGTACTTCTGGAGTCTCCCCAGGGGAGTCAGTCCTCGTCTCGAATGCGGGCATGCACTTGCGCTTTCCTCCAGAGCGGTAGCAGCATTGTCACGCAGTCCGCCACGTGGATCAAATGATCTATGGTTTTCCCTTGAGTCTTTCCCACGAGGCTTTCCCACGAGGCTTTCCCACAGGGCTGTCCCACGTGCACACGTGGTGGGAGTCGATCCTCGGCTTGAACGTCAAGGCAGTGAAGGGAAAACAGGTTCCTCTTGAATGGACTGACACATCTGGGGTACTCTTGGAATGGTGGCACGACCCTGGAGTTCCTCTCGCCTTTCCTGTGGAGAGCGCCTCCTCTTGAGATGCGACGGGAACGCCGGAATTCTTTCCTACGAAACAGGGAAAGGATCCATCATCTCGAGCTAGGAGGCGGAAACGGGGCTCCCCTGGATGTGTGCGGGACCCCACGTGCTTCCTCTCGAGTGGAGACGGGTATGTCGGGGAACTTCTTGAGTTGCAGCAAGGGTGTGAAGGACCCTTTGGAAGTTCCAGTGGTTAGATGTGATTGGCCTCGAGAAGCCTCAGCGGAAATGGGCCTCATCTCGCCTGGAGGGCAAAACCTCCTGGATTTTCTCGAGTTGCGGCAGGTGCTCTCGACTTACGACGGGGACCTCAGGGACCCGCTCTGGTGGCCTCAGGAAAGGCCAGTCCCCATGCGAGTTCCTCGTGGGCCTCTCGGCATTCCTCTCCCGTCGATGCCGGGGCCTAAGACCTTGTGTGGAGTCGGGGCCGGAACCTGAGGATTCCTCTCCAGTGCTGACAAGGATCTTGGGGTACTTCTGGAGTCTCCCCAGGGGAGTCAGTCCTCGTCTCGAATGCGGGCATGCACTTGCGCTTTCCTCCAGAGCGGTAGCAGCAGTGTCACGCAGTCCGCCGCGTGGATCAAAGGATCTATGGTTTTCCCTCGAGTCTTTCCCACGAGGCTTTCCCACGAGGCTTTCCCACAGGGCTGTCCCACGTGCACACGTGGTGGGAGTCGATCCTCGGCTTGAACGTCAAGGCAGTGCAGGGAAAACAGGTTCCTCTGGAATGGACTGACACATCTGGGGGACTCTTGGAATGGTGGCACGACCCTGGAGTTCCTCTCGCCTTTCCTGTGGAGAGCGCCTCCTCTTGAGATGCGACGGGAACGCCGGGAATTCTTTCCCTACGAAACAGGGAAAGGATCCCTCATCTCGAGCTAGGAGGCGGAAACGGGGCTCCCCTGGATGTGTGCGGGACCCCACGTGCTTCCTCTCGAGTGGAGACGAGTATGTCGGGGAACTTCTTGAGTTGCAGCAAGGGTGTGAAGGACCCTTTGGAAGTTCCAGTGGTTAGATGTGATTAGCCTCGAGAAGCCTCATCGGAAATGGGCCTCATCTCGCCTGGAGGGCAAAACCTCCTGGATTTTCTCAAGTTGCGGCAGGTGCTCTCGACTTACGACGGGGACCTCAGGGACCCGCTCTGGTGGCCTCAGGAAAGGCCAGTCCCCATGCGAGTTCCTCGTGGGCCTCTCGGCATTCCTCTCCCGTCGATGCCGGGGCCTAAGACCTTGTGTGGAGTCGGGGCCGGAACCTGAGGATTCCTCTCCAGTGCTGACAAGGATCTTGGGGTACTTCTGGAGTCTCCCCAGGGGAGTCAGTCCTCGTCTCGAATGCGGGCATGCACTTGCGCTTTCCTCCAGAGCGGTAGCAGCAGTGTCACGCAGTCCGCCGCGTGGATCAAAGGATCTATGGTTTTCCCTCGAGTCTTTCCCACGAGGCTTTCCCACGAGGCTTTCCACAGGGCTGTCCCACGTGCACACGTGGTGTGACTCGATTCTCGGCTTGAACGTCAAGGCAGTGCAGGGAAAACAGGTTCCTCTGGAATGGACTGACATATCTGGGGGACACTTTGGATGGTGGCACGACGCTGGAGTCCTCTCGCCTTTCCTGTGGAGAGGGCCTCCCCTTGAGATGCGACGGGAACACCGGGAATTCTTTCCCTACGAAACAGGGAAAGGATCCCTCATCTCGAGCTAGGAGGCGGAAACGGGGCTCCCCTGGTTATGTGGGGGACCCTCGTGCTTCCTCTCGAGTGGAGACGGGTATGTCGGGGAACTTCTTGAGTTGCAGCAAGGGTGTGAAGGACCCTTTGGAAGTTCCAGTGGTTAGACGTGATTAGCCTCGAGAAGCCTCAGCGGAAATGGGCCTCATCTCGCCTGGAGGGCAAAACCTCTTGGATTTTCTCGAGTTGCGGCAGGTGCTCTCGACTTACGACCGGGACCTCAGGGACCCGCTCTGGTGGCCTCAGGAAAGGGCAGTCCCCATGCGACTTCCTCGGGGGCCTCTCGGGATTCCTCTCCCGTCGATGCCGGGGCCTAAGACCTTGTGTGGAGTCGGGGCCGGAACCTGAGGATTCCTCTCCAGTGCTGACATGGATCTTGAGGTACTTCTGGAGTCTCCCCAGGGGAGTCAGTCTTCGTCCCGAATGCGAGCATGCACTTGCGCTTTCCTCCAGAGCGGTAGCAGCAGTGTCACGCAGTCCGCCGCGTGGATCAAAGGATCTATGGTTTTCCCTCGAGTCTTTCCCACGAGGCTTTCCCACGAGGCTTTCCACAGGGCTGTCCCACGTGCACACGTGGTGTGACTCGATCCTAGGCTTGAACGTCAAGGCAGTGCAGGGAAAACAGGTTCCTCTGGAATGGACTGACACATCTGGGGGACTCTTGGAATGGTGGCACGACCCTGGAGTTCCTCTCGCCTTTCCTGTGGAGAGCGCCTCCTCTTGAGATGCAACGGGAATGCCGGGAATTCTTTCCCTACGAAACAGGGAAAGGATCCCTCATCTCGAGCTAGGAGGCGGAAATGGGGCTCCCCTGGATGTTTGCGGGACCCCACGTGCTTCCTCTCGAGTGGAGACGGGTATGTCGGGGAACTTCTTGAGTTGCAGCAAGGGTGTGAAGGACCCTTTGGAAGTTCCAGTGGTTAGATGTGATTGGCCTCGAGAAGCCTCAGCGGAAAT
The DNA here is from genome assembly GCF_042477335.2 of Ovis canadensis. Classification (NCBI taxonomy): domain Eukaryota; kingdom Metazoa; phylum Chordata; class Mammalia; order Artiodactyla; family Bovidae; genus Ovis; species Ovis canadensis. The sequence continues at coordinate 10,699,333 of NC_091267.1, forward strand.
GGGCCTCATCTCGCCTGGAGGGCAAAACCTCCTGGATTTTCTCGAGTTGCGGCAGGTGCTCTCGACTTACGACGGGGACCTCAGGGACCCGCTCTGGTGGCCTCAGGAAAGGGCAGTCCCCATGCGACTTCCTCGGGGGCCTCTCGGGATTCCTCTCCCGTCGATGCCGGGGCCTAAGACCTTGTGTGGAGTCGGGGCCGGAACCAGAAGATTCCTCTCCAGTGCTGACATGGATCTTGGGGTACCTCTGGAGTCTCCCCAGGGGAGTCAGTCCTCGTTTCGAATGCGGGCATGCACTTGCGTTTTCCTCCAGAGCGGTAGCAGCAGTGTCACGCAGTCCGTCGCGTGGATCAAAGGGTCTATGGTTTTCCCTCGAGTCTTTCCCACGAGGCTTTCCCACGAGGCTTTCCCACAGGGCTGTCCCACGTGCACACGTGGTGGGAGTCGATCCTCGGCTTGAACGTCAAGGAAGTGCAGGGAAAACAGGTTCCTCTGGAATGGACTGACACATATGGGGTCTCTTGGAATGGTGGCACGACCCTGGAGTTCCTCTCGCCTTTCCTGTGGGAGTGCCTCCTCTTGAGATGCGACGGGAACGCCGGGAATTCTTTCCCTACGAAACAGGGAAAGGATCCCTCATCTCGAGCTAGGAGGTGGAAACGGGGCTACCCTGGATGTGTGCGGGACCCCACGTGCTTCCTCTCGAGTGGAGACAGGTATGTCGGGGAACTTCTAGAGTTGCAGCAAGGGTGTGAAGGACCCTTTGGAAGTTCCAGTGGTTAGATGTGATTGGCCTCGAGAAGCCTCAGCGGAAATGGGCCTCATCTCGCCTGGAGGGCAAAACCTCCCGGATTTTCTCGAGTTGCGTCATGTGCTCTCGACTTACGACGGGGACCTCGGGGACCCGCTCTGGTGGCCTCAGGAAAGGCCAGTCCCCATGCGAGTTCCTCGGGGGCCTCTCGGGATTCCTCTCCCGTCGATGCCGGGGCCTAAGACCTTGTGTGGAGTCGGGGGCGGAACCTGAGGATTCCTCTCCAGTGCTGACATGGATCTTGGGGTACTTCTGGAGTCTCCCCAGGGGAGTCAGTCCTCGTCTCGAATGCGGGCATGCACTTGCGCTTTCCTCCAGAGCGGTAGCAGCAGTGTCACGCAGTCCGCCGCGTGGATCAAAGGATCTATGGTTTTCCCTCGAGTCTTTCCCACGAGGCTTTCCCACGAGGCTTTCCACAGGGCTGTCCCACGTGCACACGTGGTGGGAGTCGACCTCGGCTTCAACGTCAAGGCAGTAAAGGGAAAACAGGTTCCTCTGGAATGGACTGACACATCTGGGGTCTCTTGGAATGGTGGCACAACCCTGGAGTTCCTCTCGCCTTTCCTGTTGAGAGCGCCTCCTCTTGAGATGCGACGGGAACGCCGGGAATTCTTTCCCTACGAAACAGGGAAAGGATCCCTCATCTCGAGCTAGGAGGTGGAAACGGGGCTACCCTCGATGTGTGCGGGACCCCACGTGCTTCCTCTCGAGTGGAGACGGGTATGTCGGGGAACTTCTAGATTTGCAGCAAGGGTGTGAAGGACCCTTTGGAAGTTCCAGTGGTTAGATGTGATTGGCCTCGAGAAGCCTCAGCGGAAATGGGCCTCATCTCGCCTGGAGGGCAAAACCTCCTGAATTTTCTCGAGTTGCGGCAGGTGCTCTCGACTTACGACGGGGACCTCAGGGACCCGCTCTGGTGGCCTCAGGAAAGGGCAGTACCCATGCGACTTCCTCGGGGGCCTCTCGGGATTCCTCTCCCGTCGATGCCGGGGCCGAAGTCCTTGTGTGGAGTCGGGGCCGGAACCAGAAGATTCCTCTCCAGTGCTGACATGGATCTTGGGGTATTTCTGGAGTCTCCCCAGGGGAGTCAGTCCTCGTCTCGAATGCGGGCATGCACTTGCGCTTTCCTCCAGAGCGGTAGCAGCAGTGTCACGCAGTCAGCCGCGTGGATCAAAGGATCTATGGTTTTCCCTTGAGTCTTTCTCACGAGGCTTTCCCACGAGGCTTTCCCACAGGGCTGTCCCAGGTGCACACGTGGTGGGAGTCGATCCTCGGCTTGAACGTCAAGGCAGTGCAGGTAAAACAGGTTCCTCTGGAATGGACTGACACATCTGGGGGACTCTTGGAATGGTGGCACGACCCTGGAGTTCCTCTCGCCTTTCCTGTGGAGAGCGCCTCCTCTTGAGATGCGACGGGAACGCCGGGAATTCTTTCCCTACGAAACAGGGAAAGGATCCCTAATCTCGAGCTAGGAGGCGGAAACGGGGCTCCCCTGGATGTGTGCGGGACCCCACGTGCTTCCTCTCGAGTGGAGCCGGGTATGTCGGGGAACTTCTTGAGTTGCAGCAAGGGTGTGAAGGACCCTTTGGAAGTTCCAGTGGTTAGACGTGATTAGCCTCGAGAAGCCTCAGCGGAAATGGGCCTCATCTCGCCTGGAGGGCAAAAGCTCCTGGATTTTCTCGAGTTGCGGCAGGTGCTCTCGACTTACGACGGGGACCTCAGGGACCCGCTCTGGTGGCCTCAGGAAAGGCCAGTCCCCATGCGAGTTCCTCGGGGGCCTCTCGGGATTCCTCTCCCGTCGTTGCCGGGGCCTAAGACCTTGTGTGGAGTCGGGGCCGGAACCTGAGGATTCCTCTCCAGTGCTGACATGGATCTTGGGGTACTTCTGGAGTCTCCCCAGGGGAGTCAGTCCTCGTCTCGAATGCGGGCATGCACTTGCTCTTTCCTCCAGAGCGGTAGCAGCAGTGTCACGCAGTCTGCCGCGTGGATCAAAGGATCTATGGTTTTCCCTCGAGTCTTTCCCACGAGGCTTTCCCACGAGGCTTTCCCACAGGGCTGTCCCACGTGCACACGTGGTGGGAGTCGATCCTCGGCTTGAACGTCAAGGCAGTGCAGGGAAAACAGGTTCCTCTGGAATGGACTGACACATCTGGGGGACTCTTGGAATGGTGGCACGACCCTGGAGTTCCTCTCGCCTTTCCTGTGGAGAGCGCCTCCTCTTGAGATGCGACGGGAACACCGGGAATTCTTTCCCTACGAAACAGGGAAAGGATCACTCATCTCGAGCTAGGAGGCGGAAACGGGGCTCCCCTGGATGTGTGCGGGACCCCACGTGCTTCCTCTCGAGTGGAGACGGGTATGTCGGGGAACTTCTTGAGTAGCAGCAAGGGTGTGAAGGACCCTTTGGAAGTTCCAGTGGTTAGATGTGATTGGCCTCGAGAAGCCTGAGCGGAAATGGGCCTCATCTCGCCTGGAGGGCAAAACCTCCTGGATTTTCTCGAGTTGCGGCAGGTGCTCTTGACTTACGACGGGGACCTCAGGGACCCGCTCTGGTGGCCTCAGGAAAGGCCAGTCCCCATGCAAGTTCCTCGGGAGCCTCTCGGGATTCCTCTCCCGTCGATGCCGGGGCCTAAGACCTTGTGTGGAGTCGGGGCCGGAACCTGAGGATTCCTCTCCAGTGCTGACATGGATCTTGGGGTACTTCTGGAGTCTCCCCAGGGGAGTCAGTCCTCGTCTCGAATGCGGGCATGCACTTGTGCTTTCCTCCAGAGCGGTAGCAGCAGTGTCACGCAGTCCGCCGCGTGGATCAAAGGTTCTATGGTTTTCCCTCGAGTCTTTCCCACGAGGCTTTCCCACGAGGCTTTCCCACAGGGCTGTCCCACGTGCACACGTGGTGGGAGTGGATCCTCGGCTTGAACGTCAAGGCAGTGCAGGGAAAACAGGTTCCTCTGGAATGGACTGACACATTTGGGGGCTCTTGGAATGGTGGCACGACCCTCGAGTTCCTCTCGCCTTTCCTGTGGAGAGCGCCTCCTCTTGAGATGCGACGGGAACGCCGGGAATTCTTTCCCTACGAAACAGGGTAAGGATCCCTCATCTCGAGCTAGGAGGCGGAAACGGGGCTCCCCTGGATGTGTGCGGGACCCACGTGCTTCCTCTCGAGTGGAGACGGGTATGTCGGGGAACTTCTTGAGTTGCAGCAAGGGTGTGAAGGACCCTTTGGAAGTTCCAGTGGTTAGATGTGATTGGCCTCGAGAAGCCTCAGCGGAAATGGGCCTCATCTTGCCTGGAGGGCAAAACCTCCTGGATTTTCTCGAGTTGCGGCAGGTGCTCTCGACTTACGATGGGGACCTCAGGGACCCGCTCTGGTGGCCTCAGGAAAGGCCAGTCCCCATGCGAGTTCCTCGGGGGCCTCTCGGCATTCCTCTCCCGTCGATGCCGGGGCCTAAGACCTTGTGTGGAGTCGGGGCCGGAACCTGAGTATTCCTCTCCAGTGCTGACATGGATCTTGGGGTACTTCTGGAGTCTCCCCAGGGGAGTCAGTCCTCGTCTCCAATGCGGTCATGCACTTGCGCTTTCCTCCAGAGCGGTAGCAGCAGTGTCACGCAGTCCGCCGCGTGGATCAAAGGATTTATGGTTTTCCCTCGAGTCTTTTCCAAGAGGCTTTCCCACGAGGCTTTCCCACAGGGCTGTCCCACGTGCACACGTGGTGGGAGTCGATCCTCGGCTTGAACGTCAAGGCAGTGCAGGGAAAACAGGTTCCTCTGGAATGGACTGACACATTTGGGGGACTCTTGGAATGGTGGCACGACCCTGGAGTTCCTCTCGCCTTTCCTGTGGAGAGCGCCTCCTCTTGAGATGCGACGGGAACGCCGGGGATTCTTTCCCTACGAAACAGGGAAAGGATCCCTCATCTCGAGCTAGGAGGCGGAAACGGGGCTCCCCTGGATGTGTGCGGGACCCCATGTGCTTCCTCTCGAGTGAGACAGGTATGTCTGGGAACTTCTTGAGTTGCAGCAAGGGTGTGAAGGACCCTTTGGAAGTTCCAGTGGTTAGACGTGATTAGCCTCGAGAAGCCTCAGCGGAAATGGGCCTCATCTCGCCTGGAGGGCAAAACCTCCTGGATTTTCTCGAGTTGCGGCAGGTGCTCTCGACTTACGACGGGGACCTCAGGGACCCGCTCTGGTGGCCTCAGGAAAGGCCAGTCCCCATGCGAGTTCCTCGGGGGCCTCTCGGGATTCCTCTCCCGTCGATGCCGGGGCCTAAGACCTTGTGTGGAGTCGGGGCCGGAACCTGAGGATTCCTCTCCAGTGCTGACATGGATCTTGGGGTACTTCTGGAGTCTCCCCAGGGGAGTCAGTCCTCGTCTCGAATGCGGGCATGCACTTGGGCTTTCCTCCAGAGCGGTAACAGCAGCGTCACGCAGTCCGCCGCGTGGATCAAAGGATCTATGGTTTTCCCTCGAGTCTTTCCCACGAGGCTTTCCCACAGGGCTGTCCCACGTGCACAGGTGGTGGGAGTCGATCCTCGGCTTGAACGTCAAGGCAGTGCAGGGAAAACAGGTTCCTCTGGAATGGACTGACACATCTGGGGGACTCTTGGAATGGTGGCACGACCCTGGAGTTCCTCTCGCCTTTCCTGTGGAGAGCGCCTCCTCTTGAGATGCGACGGGAACGCCGGGAATTCTTTCCCTACGAAACAGGGAAAGGATCCCTCATCTCGAGCTAGGAGGCGGAAACGGGGCTCCCCTGGATGTGTGCGGGACCCCACGTGCTTCCTCTCGAGTGGAGACGGGTATGTCGGGGAACTTCTTGAGTTGCAGCAAGGGTGTGAAGGACCCTTTGGAAGTTCCAGTGGTTAGACGTGATTAGCCTCGAGAAGCCTCAGCGGAAATGGGCCTCATCTCGCCTGGAGGGCAAAACCTCCTGGATTTTCTCGAGTTGCGGCAGGTGCTCTCGACTTACGACGGGGACCTCAGGGACCCGCTCTGGTGGCCTCAGGAAAGGCCAGTCCCCATGCGAGTTCCTCGGGGGTCTCTCGGGATTCCTCTCCCGTCGATGCCGGGGCCTAAGACCTTGTGTGGAGTCGGGGCCGGAACCTGAGGATTCCTCTCCAGTGCTGACATGGATCTTGGGGTACTTCTGGAGTCTCCCCAGGGGAGTCAGTCCTCGTCTCGAATGCGGGCATGCACTTGCGCTTTCCTCCAGAGCGGTAGCAGCAGTGTCACGCAGTCCGCCACGTGGATCAAAGGATCTATGGTTTTCCCTTGAGTCTTTCTCACGAGGCTTTCCCACGAGGCTTTCCCACAGGGCTGTCCCACGTGCACACGTGGTGGGAGTCGATCCTCGGCTTGAACGTCAAGGCAGTGCAGGTAAAACAGGTTCCTCTGGAATGGACTGACACATCTGGGGGACTCTTGGAATGGTGGCACGACCCTGGAGTTCCTCTCGCCTTTCCTGTGGAGAGCGCCTCCTCTTGAGATGCGACGGGAACGCCGGGAATTCTTTCCCTACGAAACAGGGAAAGGATCCCTAATCTCGAGCTAGGAGGCGGAAACGGGGCTCCCCTGGATGTGTGCGGGACCCCACGTGCTTCCTCTCGAGTGGAGCCGGGTATGTCGGGGAACTTCTTGAGTTGCAGCAAGGGTGTGAAGGACCCTTTGGAAGTTCCAGTGGTTAGACGTGATTAGCCTCGAGAAGCCTCAGCGGAAATGGGCCTCATCTCGCCTGGAGGGCAAAAGCTCCTGGATTTTCTCGAGTTGCGGCAGGTGCTCTCGACTTACGACGGGGACCTCAGGGACCCGCTCTGGTGGCCTCAGGAAAGGCCAGTCCCCATGCGAGTTCCTCGGGGGCCTCTCGGGATTCCTCTCCCGTCGTTGCCGGGGCCTAAGACCTTGTGTGGAGTCGGGGCCGGAACCTGAGGATTCCTCTCCAGTGCTGACATGGATCTTGGGGTACTTCTGGAGTCTCCCCAGGGGAGTCAGTCCTCGTCTCGAATGCGGGCATGCACTTGCTCTTTCCTCCAGAGCGGTAGCAGCAGTGTCACGCAGTCTGCCGCGTGGATCAAAGGATCTATGGTTTTCCCTCGAGTCTTTCCCACGAGGCTTTCCCACGAGGCTTTCCCACAGGGCTGTCCCACGTGCACACGTGGTGGGAGTCGATCCTCGGCTTGAACGTCAAGGCAGTGCAGGGAAAACAGGTTCCTCTGGAATGGACTGACACATCTGGGGGACTCTTGGAATGGTGGCACGACCCTGGAGTTCCTCTCGCCTTTCCTGTGGAGAGCGCCTCCTCTTGAGATGCGACGGGAACACCGGGAATTCTTTCCCTACGAAACAGGGAAAGGATCCCTCATCTCGAGCTAGGAGGCGGAAACGGGGCTCCCCTGGATGTGTGCGGGACCCCACGTGCTTCCTCTCGAGTGGAGACGGGTATGTCGGGGAACTTCTTGAGTAGCAGCAAGGGTGTGAAGGACCCTTTGGAAGTTCCAGTGGTTAGATGTGATTGGCCTCGAGAAGCCTGAGCGGAAATGGGCCTCATCTCGCCTGGAGGGCAAAACCTCCTGGATTTTCTCGAGTTGCGGCAGGTGCTCTTGACTTACGACGGGGACCTCAGGGACCCGCTCTGGTGGCCTCAGGAAAGGCCAGTCCCCATGCAAGTTCCTCGGGAGCCTCTCGGGATTCCTCTCCCGTCGATGCCGGGGCCTAAGACCTTGTGTGGAGTCGGGGCCGGAACCTGAGGATTCCTCTCCAGTGCTGACATGGATCTTGGGGTACTTCTGGAGTCTCCCCAGGGGAGTCAGTCCTCGTCTCGAATGCGGGCATGCACTTGTGCTTTCCTCCAGAGCGGTAGCAGCAGTGTCACGCAGTCCGCCGCGTGGATCAAAGGTTCTATGTTTTTCCCTCGAGTCTTTCCCACGAGGCTTTCCCACGAGGCTTTCCCACAGGGCTGTCCCACGTGCACACGTGGTGGGAGTGGATCCTCGGCTTGAACGTCAAGGCAGTGCAGGGAAAACAGGTTCCTCTGGAATGGACTGACACATTTGGGGGCTCTTGGAATGGTGGCACGACCCTCGAGTTCCTCTCGCCTTTCCTGTGGAGAGCGCCTCCTCTTGAGATGCGACGGGAACGCCGGGAATTCTTTCCCTACGAAACAGGGTAAGGATCCCTCATCTCGAGCTAGGAGGCGGAAACGGGGCTCCCCTGGATGTGTGCGGGACCCACGTGCTTCCTCTCGAGTGGAGACGGGTATGTCGGGGAACTTCTTGAGTTGCAGCAAGGGTGTGAAGGACCCTTTGGAAGTTCCAGTGGTTAGATGTGATTGGCCTCGAGAAGCCTCAGCGGAAATGGGCCTCATCTTGCCTGGAGGGCAAAACCTCCTGGATTTTCTCGAGTTGCGGCAGGTGCTCTCGACTTACGATGGGGACCTCAGGGACCCGCTCTGGTGGCCTCAGGAAAGGCCAGTCCCCATGCGAGTTCCTCGGGGGCCTCTCGGCATTCCTCTCCCGTCGATGCCGGGGCCTAAGACCTTGTGTGGAGTCGGGGCCGGAACCTGAGTATTCCTCTCCAGTGCTGACATGGATCTTGGGGTACTTCTGGAGTCTCCCCAGGGGAGTCAGTCCTCGTCTCCAATGCGGTCATGCACTTGCGCTTTCCTCCAGAGCGGTAGCAGCAGTGTCACGCAGTCCGCCGCGTGGATCAAAGGATTTATGGTTTTCCCTCGAGTCTTTTCCAAGAGGCTTTCCCACGAGGCTTTCCCACAGGGCTGTCCCACGTGCACACGTGGTGGGAGTCGATCCTCGGCTTGAACGTCAAGGCAGTGCAGGGAAAACAGGTTCCTCTGGAATGGACTGACACATTTGGGGGACTCTTGGAATGGTGGCACGACCCTGGAGTTCCTCTCGCCTTTCCTGTGGAGAGCGCCTCCTCTTGAGATGCGACGGGAACGCCGGGGATTCTTTCCCTACGAAACAGGGAAAGGATCCCTCATCTCGAGCTAGGAGGCGGAAACGGGGCTCCCCTGGATGTGTGCGGGACCCCATGTGCTTCCTCTCGAGTGAGACGGGTATGTCTGGGAACTTCTTGAGTTGCAGCAAGGGTGTGAAGGACCCTTTGGAAGTTCCAGTGGTTAGACGTGATTAGCCTCGAGAAGCCTCTGCGGAAATGGGCCTCATCTCGCCTGGAGGGCAAAACCTCCTGGATTTTCTCGAGTTGCGGCAGGTGCTCTCGACTTACGACGGGGACCTCAGGGACCCGCTCTGGTGGCCTCAGGAAAGGCCAGTCCCCATGCGAGTTCCTCGGGGGCCTCTCGGGATTCCTCTCCCGTCGATGCCGGGGCCTAAGACCTTGTGTGGAGTCGGGGCCGGAACCTGAGGATTCCTCTCCAGTGCTGACATGGATCTTGGGGTACTTCTGGAGTCTCCCCAGGGGAGTCAGTCCTCGTCTCGAATGCGGGCATGCACTTGGGCTTTCCTCCAGAGCGGTAACAGCAGCGTCACGCAGTCCGCCGCGTGGATCAAAGGATCTATGGTTTTCCCTCGAGTCTTTCCCACGAGGCTTTCCCACAGGGCTGTCCCACGTGCACAGGTGGTGGGAGTCGATCCTCGGCTTGAACGTCAAGGCAGTGCAGGGAAAACAGGTTCCTCTGGAATGGACTGACACATCTGGGGGACTCTTGGAATGGTGGCACGACCCTGGAGTTCCTCTCGCCTTTCCTGTGGAGAGCGCCTCCTCTTGAGATGCGACGGGAACGCCGGGAATTCTTTCCCTACGAAACAGGGAAAGGATCCCTCATCTCGAGCTAGGAGGCGGAAACGGGGCTCCCCTGGATGTGTGCGGGACCCCACGTGCTTCCTCTCGAGTGGAGACGGGTATGTCGGGGAACTTCTTGAGTTGCAGCAAGGGTGTGAAGGACCCTTTGGAAGTTCCAGTGGTTAGACGTGATTAGCCTCGAGAAGCCTCAGCGGAAATGGGCCTCATCTCGCCTGGAGGGCAAAACCTCCTGGATTTTCTCGAGTTGCGGCAGGTGCTCTCGACTTACGACGGGGACCTCAGGGACCCGCTCTGGTGGCCTCAGGAAAGGCCAGTCCCCATGCGAGTTCCTCGGGGGTCTCTCGGGATTCCTCTCCCGTCGATGCCGGGGCCTAAGACCTTGTGTGGAGTCGGGGCCGGAACCTGAGGATTCCTCTCCAGTGCTGACATGGATCTTGGGGTACTTCTGGAGTCTCCCCAGGGGAGTCAGTCCTCGTCTCGAATGCGGGCATGCACTTGCGCTTTCCTCCAGAGCGGTAGCAGCAGTGTCACGCAGTCCGCCACGTGGATCAAAGGATATATGGTTTTCCCTTGAGTCTTTCTCACGAGGCTTTCCCACGAGGCTTTCCCACAGGGCTGTCCCACGTGCACACGTGGTGGGAGTCGATCCTCGGCTTGAACGTCAAGGCAGTGCAGGGAAAACAGGTTCCTCTGGAATGGACTGACACATTTGGGGGACTCTTGGAATGGTGGCACGACCCTGGAGTTCCTCTCGCCTTTCCTGTGGAGAGCGCATGCTCTTGAGATGCGACGGGAACGCCGGGAATTCTTTCCCTACCAAACAGGGAAAGGATCCCTCATCTCGAGCTAGGAGGCGGAAACGGGGCTCCCCTGGATGTGTGCGGGACCCCACGTGCTTCCTCTCGAGTGGAGACGGGTATGTCGGGGAACTTCTTGAGTTACAGCAAGGGTGTGAAGGACCCTTTGGAAGTTCCAGTGGTTAGACGTGATTAGCCTCGAGAAGCCTCAGCGGAAATGGGCCTCATCTCGCCTGGAGGGCAAAACCTCCTGGATTTTCTCGAGTTGCGGCAGGTGCTCTCGACTTACGACGGGGACCTCAGGGACCCGCTCTGGGGGCCTCAGGAAAGGCCAGTCCCCATGCGAGTTCCTCGGGGGCCTCTCGGGATTCCTCTCCCGTCGATGCCGGGGCCTAAGACCTTGTGTGGAGTCGGGGCCGGAACCTGAGGATTCCTCTCCAGTGCTGACATGGATCTTGGGGTACTTCTGGAGTCTCCCCAGGGGAGTCAGTCCTCGTCTCGAATGCGGGCATGCACTTGCGCTTTCCTCCAGAGCGGTAGCAGCAGTGTCACGCAGTCCGCCGCGTGGATCAAAGGATCTATGGTTTTCCCTTGAGTCTTTCTCACGAGGCTTTCCCACGAGGCTTTCCCACAGGGCTGTCCCACGTGCACACGTGGTGGGAGTCGATCCTCGGCTTGAACGTCAAGGCAGTGCAGGAAAAACAGGTTCCTCTGGAATGGACTGACACATCTGGGGGACTCTTGGAATGGTGGCACGACCCTGGAGTTCCTCTCGCCTTTCCTGTGGAGAGCGCCTCCTCTTGAGATGCGACGGGAACGCCGGGAATTCTTTCCCTACGAAACAGGGAAAGGATCCCTCATCTCGAGCTAGGAGGCGGAAACGGGGCTCCCCTGGATGTGTGCGGGACCCCACGTGCTTCCTCTCGAGTGGAGACGGGTATGTCAGGGAACTTCTTGAGTTGCAGCAAGGGTGTGAAGGACCCTTTGGAAGTTCCAGTGGTTAGACGTGATTAGCCTCGAGAAGCCTCAGCGGAAATGGGCCTCATCTCGCCTGGAGGGCAAAACCTCCTGGATTTTCTCGAGTTGCGGCAGGTGCTCTCGACTTACGACGGGGACCTCAGGGACCCGCTCTGGTGGCCTCAGGAAAGGCCAGTCCCCATGCGACTTCCTCGGGGGCCTCTCCGGATTCCTCTCCCGTCGATGCCGGTGCCGAAGACCTTGTGTGGAGTCGGGGCCGGAACCTGAGGATTCCTCTCCAGTGCTGACATGGATCTTGGGGTACTTCTGGAGTCTCCCCAGGGGAGTCAGTCTTCGTCTCGAATGCGAGCATGCACTTGCGCTTTCCTCCAGAGCGGTAGCAGCAGTGTCACGCAGTCCTCCGCGTGGATCAAAGGATCTATGGTTTTCCCTCGAGTCTTTCCCACGAGGCTTTCCCACGAGGCTTTCCACAGGGCTGTCCCACGTGCACACGTGGTGTGACTCGATCCTAGGCTTGAACGTCAAGGCAGTGCAGGGAAAACAGGTTCCTCTGGAATGGACTGACACATCTGGGGGACTCTTGGAATGGTGGCACGACCCTGGAGTTCCTCTCGCCTTTCCTGTGGAGAGCGCCTCCTCTTGAGATGCAACGGGAATGCCGGGAATTCTTTCCCTACGAAACAGGGAAAGGATCCCTCATCTCGAGCTAGGAGGCGGAAATGGGGCTCCCCTGGATGTTTGCGGGACCCCACGTGCTTCCTCTCGAGTCGAGACGGGTATGTCGGGGAACTTCTTGAGTTGCAGCAAGGGTGTGAAGGACCCTTTGGAAGTTCCAGTGTTTAGATGTGATTGGCCTCGAGAAGCCTCAGCGGAAATGGGCCTCATCTCGCCTGGAGGGCAAAACCTCCTGGATTTTCTCGAGTTGCGGCAGGTGCTCTCGACTTACGACGGGGACCTCAGGGACCCGCTCTGGTGGCCTCAGGAAAGGCCAGTCCCCATGCGAGTTCCTCGGGGGCCTCTCGGGATTCCTCTCCCGTCGATGCCGGGCCCTAAGACCTTGTGTGGAGTCGGGGCCGGAACCAGAAGATTCCTCTCCAGTGCTGACATGGATGTTGGGGTACTTCTGGAGTCTCCCCAGGGGAGTCAGTCCTCGTTTCGAATGCGGGCATGCACTTGCGCTTTCCTCCAGAGCGGTAGCAGCAGTGTCACGCAGTCCGCCGCGTGGATCAAAGGATCTATGGTTTTCCCTCGAGTCTTTCCCACGAGGCTTTCCCACGAGGCTTTCCCACAGGGCTGTCCCACGTGCACACGTGGTGGGAGTCGATCCTCGGCTTGAACGTCAAGGCAGTGCAGGGAAAACAGGTTCCTCTGGAATGGACTGACACATATGGGGTCTCTTGGAATGGTGGCACGACCCTGGATTTCCTCTCGCCTTTCCTGTGGGAGTGCCTCCTCTTGAGATGTGACGGGAACGCCGGGAATTCTTTCCCTACGAAACAGGGAAAGGATCCCTCATCTCGAGCTAGGAGGTGGAAACGGGGCTACCCTGGATGTGTGCGGGACCCCACGTGCTTCCTCTCGAGTGGAGACGGGTATGTCGGGGAACTTCTAGAGTTGCAGCAAGGGTGTGAAGGACCCTTTGGAAGTTCCAGTGGTTAGATGTGATTGGCCTCGAGAAGCCTCAGCGGAAATGGGCCTCATCTCGCCTGGAGGGCAAAACCTCCTGGATTTTCTCGAGTTGCGTCATGTGCTCTCGACTTACGACGGGGACCTCAGGGACCCGCTCTGGTGGCCTCAGGAAAGGCCAGTCCCCATGCGAGTTCCTCGGGGGCCTCTCGGGATTCCTCTCCCGTCGATGCCGGGGCCTAAGACCTTGTGTGGAGTCGGGGCCGGAACCTGAGGATTCCTCTCCAGTGCTGACATGGATCTTGGGGTACTTCTGGAGTCTCCCCAGGGGAGTCAGTCCTCGTCTCGAATGCGGGCATGCACTTGCGCTTTCCTCCAGAGCGGTAGCAGCAGTGTCACGCAGTCCGCCGCGTGGATCAAAGGATCTATGGTTTTCCCTTGAGTCTTTCTCACGAGGCTTTCCCACGAGGCTTTCCCACAGGGCTGTCCCACGTGCACACGTGGTGGGAGTCGATCCTCGGCTTGAACGTCAAGGCAGTGCAGGTAAAACAGGTTCCTCTGGAATGGACTGACACATCTGGGGGACTCTTGGAATGGTGGCACGACCCTGGAGTTCCTCTCGCCTTTCCTGTGGAGAGCGCCTCCTCTTGAGATGCGACGGGAACGCCGGGAATTCTTTCCCTACGAAACAGGGAAAGGATCCCTAATCTCGAGCTAGGAGGCGGAAACGGGGCTCCCCTGGATGTGTGCGGGACCCCACGTGCTTCCTCTCGAGTAGAGCCGGGTATGTCGGGGAACTTCTTGAGTTGCAGCAAGGGTGTGAAGGACCCTTTGGAAGTTCCAGTGGTTAGACGTGATTAGCCTCGAGAAGCCTCAGCGGAAATGGGCCTCATCTCGCCTTTAGGGCAAAAGCTCCTGGATTTTCTCGAGTTGCGGCATGTGCTCTCGACTTACGACGGGGACCTCAGGGACCCGCTCTGGTGGCCTCAGGAAAGGCCAGTCCCCATGCGAGTTCCTCGGGGGCCTCTCGGGATTCCTCTCCCGTCGTTGCCGGGGCCTAAGACCTTGTGTGGAGTCGGGGCCGGAACCTGAGGATTCCTCTCCAGTGCTGACATGGATCTTGGGGTACTTCTGGAGTCTCCCCAGGGGAGTCAGTCCTCGTCTCGAATGCGGGCATGCACTTGCGCTTTCCTCCAGAGCGGTAGCAGCAGTGTCACGCAGTCTGCCGCGTGGATCAAAGGATCTATGGTTTTCCCTCGAGTCTTTCCCATGAGGCTTTCCCACGAGGCTTTCCCACAGGGCTGTCCCACGTGCACACGTGGTGGGAGTCGATCCTCGGCTTGAACGTCAAGGCAGTGCAGGGAAAACAGGTTCCTCTGGAATGGACTGACACATCTGGGGGACTCTTGGAATGGTGGCACGACCCTGGAGTTCCTCTCGCCTTTCCTGTGGAGAGCGCCTCCTCTTGAGATGCGACGGGAACGCCGGGAATTCTTTCCCTACGAAACAGTGAAAGGATCCCTCATCTCGAGCTAGGAGGCGGAAACGGGGCTCCCCTGGATGTGTGCGGGATACCACGTGCTTCCTATCGAGTGGAGACGGGTATGTCGGGGAACTTCTTGAGTAGCAGCAAGGGTGTGAAGGACCCTTTGGAAGTTCCAGTGGTTAGATGTGATTGGCCTCGAGAAGCCTGAGCGGAAATGGGCCTCATCTCGCCTGGAGGGCAAAACCTCCTGGATTTTCTCGAGTTGCGGCAGGTGCTCTCGACTTCCGACGGGGACCTCAGGGACCCGCTCTGGTGGCCTCAGGAAAGGCCAGTCCCCATGCGAGTTCCTCGGGGGCCTCTCGGGATTCCTCTCCCGTCGATGCCGGGGCCTAAGACCTTGTGTGGAGTCGGGGCCGGAACCTGAGGATTCCTCTCCAGTGCTGACATGGATCTTGGGGTACTTCTGGAGTCTCCCCAGGGGAGTCAGTCCTCGTCTCGAATGCGGGCATGCACTTGTGCTTTCCTCCAGAGCGGTAGCAGCAGTGTCACGCAGTCCGCCCCGTGGATCAAAGGTTCTATGGTTTTCCCTCGAGTCTTTCCCACGAGGCTTTCCCACGAGGCTTTCCCACAGGGCTGTCCCACGTGCACACGTGGTGGGAGTCGATCCTCGGCTTGAACGTCAAGGCAGTGCAGGGAAAACAGGTTCCTCTGGAATGGACTGACACATTTGGGGGCTCTTGGAATGGTGGCACGACCCTCGAGTTCCTCTCGCCTTTCCTGTGGAAAGCGCCTCCTCTTGAGATGCGACGGGAACGCCGGGAATTCTTTCCCTACGAAACAGGGTAAGGATCCCTCATCTCGAGCTAGGAGGCGGAAACGGGGCTCCCCTGGATGTGTGCGGGACCCCACGTGCTTCCTCTCGAGTGGAGACGGGTATGTCGGGGAACTTCTTGAGTTGCAGCAAGGGTGTGAAGGACCCTTTGGAAGTTCCAGTGGTTAGATGTGATTGGCCTCGAGAAGCCTCAGCGGAAATGGGCCTCATCTTGCCTGGAGGGCAAAACCTCCTGGATTTTCTCGAGTTGCGGCAGGTGCTCTCGACTTACGATGGGGACCTCAGGGACCCGCTCTGGTGGCCTCAGGAAAGGCCAGTCCCCATGCGAGTTCCTCGGGGGCCTCTCGGCATTCCTCTCCCGTCAATGCCGGGGCCTAAGACCTTGTGTGGAGTCGGGGCCGGAACCTGAGTATTCCTCTCCAGTGCTGACATGGATCTTGGGGTACTTCTGGAGTCTCCCCAGGGGAGTCAGTCCTCGTCTCCAATGTGGTCATGCACTTGCGCTTTCCTCCAGAGCGGTAGCAGCAGTGTCACGCAGTCCGCCGCGTGGATCAAAGGATTTATGGTTTTCCCTCGAGTCTTTTCCACGAGGCTTTCCCACGAGGCTTTCCCACAGGGCTGTCCCACGTGCACACGTGGTGGGAGTCGATCCTCGGCTTGAACGTCAAGGCAGTGCAGGGAAAACAGGTTCCTCTGGAATGGACTGACACATTTGGGGGACTCTTGGAATGGTGGCACGACCCTGGAGTTCCTCTCGCCTTTCCTGTGGAGAGCGCCTCCTCTTGAGATGCGACGGGAACGCCGGGAATTCTTTCCCTACGAAACAGGGAAAGGATCCCTCATCTCGAGCTAGGAGGCGGAAACGGGGCTCCCCTTGATGTGTGCGGGACCCCATGTGCTTCCTCTCGAGTGGAGACGGGTATGTCTGGGAACTTCTTGAGTTGCAGCAAGGGTGTGAAGGACCCTTTGGAAGTTCCAGTGGTTAGACGTGATTAGCCTCGAGAAGCCTCAGCGGAAATGGGCCTCATCTCGCCTGGAGGGCAAAACCTCCTGGATTTTCTCGAGTTGCGGCAGGTGCTCTCGACTTACGACGGGGACCTCAGGGACCCGCTCTGGTGGCCTCAGGAAAGGCCAGTCCCCATGCGAGTTCCTCGGGGGCCTCTCGGGATTCCTCTCCCGTCGATGCCGGGGCCTAAGACCTTGTGTGGAGTCGGGGCCGGAACCTGAGGATTCCTCTCCAGTGCTGACATGGATCTTGGGGTACTTCTGAAGTCTCCCCAGGGGAGTCAGTCCTCGTCTCGAATGCGGGCATGCACTTGGGCTTTCCTCCAGAGCGGTAGCAGCAGTGTCACGCAGTCCGCCGCGTGGATCAAAGGATCTATGGTTTTCCCTCGAGTCTTTCCCACGAGGCTTTCCCACGAGGCTTTCCCACAGGGCTGTCCCACGTGCACAAGTGGTGGGAGTCGATCCTCGGCTTGAACGTCAAGGCAGTGCAGGGAAAACAGGTTCCTCTGGAATGGACTGACACATCTGGGGGACTCTTGGAATGGTGGCACGACCCTGGAGTTCCTCTCGCCTTTCCTGTGGAGAGCGCCTCCTCTTGAGATGCGACGGGAACGCCGGGAATTCTTTCCCTACGAAACAGGGAAAGGATCCCTCATCTCGAGCTAGGAGGCGGAAACGGGGCTCCCCTGGATGTGTGCGGGACCCCACGTGCTTCCTCTCGAGTGGAGACGGGTATGTCGGGGAACTTCTTGAGTTGCAGCAAGGGTGTGAAGGACCCTTTGGAAGTTCCAGTGGTTAGACGTGATTAGCCTCGAGAAGCCTCAGCGGAAATGGGCCTCATCTCGCCTGGAGGGCAAAACCTCCTGGATTTTCTCGAGTTGCGGCAGGTGCTCTCGACTTACGACGGGGACCTCAGGGACCCGCTCTGGTGGCCTCAGGAAAGGCCAGTCCCCATGCGAGTTCCTCGGGGGTCTCTCGGGATTCCTCTCCCGTCGATGCCGGGGCCTAAGACCTTGTGTGGAGTCGGGGCCGGAACCTGAGGATTCCTCTCCAGTGCTGACATGGATCTTGGGGTACTTCTGGAGTCTCCCCAGGGGAGTCAGTCCTCGTCTCGAATGCGGGCATGCACTTGCGCTTTCCTCCAGAGCGGTAGCAGCAGTGTCCCGCAGTCCGCCGCGTGGATCAAAGGATCTATGGTTTTCCCTTGAGTCTTTCTCACGAGGCTTTCCCACGAGGCTTTCCCACAGGGCTGTCCCACGTGCACACGTGGTGGGAGTCGATCCTCGGCTTGAACGTCAAGGCAGTGCAGGGAAAACAGGTTCCTCTGGAATGGACTGACACATTTGGGGGACTCTTGGAATGGTGGCACGACCCTGGAGTTCCTCTCGCCTTTCCTGTGGAGAGCGCCTCCTCTTGAGATGCGACGGGAACGCCGGGAATTCTTTCCCTACGAAACAGGGAAAGGATCCCTCATCTCGAGCTAGGAGGCGGAAACGGGGCTCCCCTGGATGTGTGCGGGACCCCACGTGCTTCCTCTCGAGTGGAGACGGGTATGTCGGGGAACTTCTTGAGTTGCAGCAAGGGTGTGAAGGACCCTTTGGAAGTTCCAGTGGTTAGACGTGATTAGCCTCGAGAAGCCTCAGCGGAAATGGGCCTCATCTCGCCTGGAGGGCAAAACCTCCTGGATTTTCTCGAGTTGCGGCAGGTGCTCTCGACTTCCGACGGGGACCTCAGGGACCCGCTCTGGTGGCCTCAGGAAAGGCCAGTCCCCATGCGAGTTCCTCGGGGGCCTCTCAGGATTCCTCTCCCGTCGATGCCGGGGCCTAAGACCTTGTGTGGAGTCGGGGCCGGAACCTGAGGATTCCTCTCCAGTGCTGACATGGATCTTGGGGTACTTCTGGAGTCTCCCCAGGGGAGTCAGTCCTCGTCTCGAATGCGGGCATGCACTTGGGCTTTCCTCCAGAGCGGTAGCAGCAGTGTCACGCAGTCCGCCGCGTGGATCAAAGGATCTATGGTTTTCCCTCGAGTCTTTCCCACGAGGCTTTCCCACGAGGCTTTCCCACAGGGCTGTCCCACGTGCACACGTGGTGGGAGTCGATCCTCGGCTTGAACGTCAAGGCAGTGCAGGGAAAACAGGTTCCTCTGGAATGGACTGACACATCTGGGGGACTCTTGGAATGGTGGCACGACCCTGGAGTTCCTCTCGCCTTTCCTGTGGAGAGCGCCTCCTCTTGAGATGCGACGGGAACGCCGGGAATTCTTTACCTACGAAACAGGGAAAGGATCCCTCATCTCGAGCTAGGAGGCGGAAACGGGGCTCCCCTGGATGTGTGCGGGACCCCACGTGCTTCCTCTCGAGTGGAGACGGGTATGTCGGGGAACTTCTTGAGTTGCAGCAAGGGTGTGAAGGACCCTTTGGAAGTTCCAGTGGTTAGACGTGATTAGCCTCGAGAAGCCTCAGCGGAAATGGGCCTCATCTCGCCTGGAGGGCAAAACCTCCTGGATTTTCTCGAGTTGCGGCAGGTGCTCTCGACTTACGACGGGGACCTCAGGGACCCGCTCTGGTGGCCTCAGGAAAGGCCAGTCCCCATGCGAGTTCCTCGGGGGCCTCTCGGGATTCCTCTCCCGTCGATGAGGGGCCTAAGACCTTGTGTGGAGTCGGGGCCGGAACCTGAGGATTCCTCTCCAGTGCTGACATGGATCTTGGGGTACTTCTGGAGTCTCCCCAGGGGAGTCAGTCCTCGTCTCGAATGCGGGCATGCACTTGGGCTTTCCTCCAGAGCGGTAGCAGCAGTGTCACGCAGTCCGCCGCGTGGATCAAAGGATCTATGGTTTTCCCTCGAGTCTTTCCCACGAGGCTTTCCCACGAGGCTTTCCCACAGGGCTGTCCCACGTGCACAAGTGGTGGGAGTCGATCCTCGGCTTGAACGTCAAGGCAGTGCAGGGAAAACAGGTTCCTCTGGAATGGACTGACACATCTGGGGGACTCTTGGAATGGTGGCACGACCCTGGAGTTCCTCTCGCCTTTCCTGTGGAGAGCGCCTCCTCTTGAGATGCGACGGGAACGCCGGGAATTCTTTCCCTACGAAACAGGGAAAGGATCCCTCATCTCGAGCTAGGAGGCGGAAACGGGGCTCCCCTGGATGTGTGCGGGACACCACGTGCTTCCTCTCGAGTGGAGACGGGTATGTCGGGGAACTTCTTGAGTTGCAGTAAGGGTGTGAAGGACCCTTTGGAAGTTCCAGTGGTTAGACGTGATTAGCCTCGAGAAGCCTCAGCGGAAATGGGCCTCATCTCGCCTGGAGGGCAAAACCTCCTGGATTTTCTCGAGTTGCGGCAGGTGCTCTCGACTTACGACGGGGACCTCAGGGACCCGCTCTGGTGGCCTCAGGAAAGGCCAGTCCCCATGCGAGTTCCTCGGGGGCCTCTCGGGATTCCTCTCCCGTCGTTGCCGGGGCCTAAGACCTTGTGTGGAGTCGGGGCCGGAACCTGAGGATTCCTCTCCAGTGCTGACATGGATCTTGGGGTACTTCTGGAGTCTCCCCAGGGGAGTCAGTCCTCGTCTCGAATGCGGGCATGCACTTGCGCTTTCCTCCAGAGCGGTAGCAGCAGTGTCACGCAGTCCGCCGCATGGATCAAAGGATCTATGGTTTTCCCTCGAGTCTTTCCCACGAGGCTTTCCCACGAGGCTTTCCCACAGGGCTGTCCCACGTGCACACGTGGTGGGAGTCGATCCTTGGCTTGAACGTCAAGGCAGTGCAGGGAAAACAGGTACCTCTGGAATGGACTGACACATCTGGGGGACTCTTGGAATGGTGGCACGACCCTGGAGTTCCTCTCGCCTTTCCTGTGGAGAGCGCCTCCTCTTGAGATGCGACGGGAACGCCGGGAATTCTTTCCCTACGAAACAGGAAAGGATCCCTCATCTCGAGCTAGGAGGCGGAAACGGGGCTCCCCTGGATGTGTGCGGGACCCCACGTGCTTCCTCTCGAGTGGAGACGTGTATGTCGGGGAACTTCTTGAGTTGCAGCAAGGGTGTGAAGGACCCTTTGGAAGTTCCAGTGGTTAGACGTGATTAGCCTCGAGAAGCC
This sequence comes from Ovis canadensis, assembly GCF_042477335.2. Classification (NCBI taxonomy): domain Eukaryota; kingdom Metazoa; phylum Chordata; class Mammalia; order Artiodactyla; family Bovidae; genus Ovis; species Ovis canadensis. The sequence goes on from NC_091267.1 coordinate 10,719,729, forward strand.
TCAGCTGAAATGGGCCTCATCTCGCCTGGAGGGCAAAACCTCCTGGATTTTCTCGAGTTGCGGCAGGTGCTCTCGACTTACGACGGGGACCTCAGGGACCCGCTCTGGTGGCCTCAGGAAAGGCCAGTCCCCATGCGAGTTCCTCGGGGGCCTCTCGGGATTCCTCTCCCGTCGATGCCGGGGCCTAAGACCTTGTGTGGAGTCGGGGCCGGAACCTGAGGATTCCTCTCCAGTGCTGAAATGGATCTTGGTGTACTTCTGGAGTCTCCCCAGGGGAGTCAGTCCTCGTCTCGAATGCGGGCATGCACTTGCGCTTTCCTCCAGAGCGGTAGCAGCAGTGTCACGCAGTCCGCCGCGTGGATCAAAGGATCTATGGTTTTCCCTTGAGTCTTTCTCACGAGGCTTTCCCACGAGGCTTTCCCACAGGGCTGTCCCACGTGCACACGTGGTGGGAGTCGATCCTCGGCTTGAACGTCAAGGCAGTGCAGGGAAAACAGGTTCCTCTGGAATGGACTGACACATTTGGGGGACTCTTGGAATGGTGGCACGACCCTGGAGTTCCTCTCGCCTTTCCTGTGGAGAGCGCCTCCTCTTGAGATGCGACGGGAACGCCGGGAATTCTTTCCCTACGAAACAGGGAAAGGATCCCTCAACTCGAGCTAGGAGGCGGAAACGGGGCTCCCCTGGATGTGTGCGGGACCCCACGTGCTTCCTCTCGAGTGGAGACGGGTATGTCGGGGAACTTCTTGAGTTGCAGCAAGGGTGTGAAGGACCCTTTGGAAGTTCCAGTGGTTAGACGTGATTAGCCTCGAGAAGCCTCAGCGGAAATGGGCCTCATCTCGCCTGGAGGGCAAAACCTCCTGGATTTTCTCGAGTTGCGGCAGGTGCTCTCGACTTACGACGGGGACCTCAGGGACCCGCTCTGGTGGCCTCAGGAAAGGCCTGTCCCCATGCGAGTTCCTCGGGGGCCTCTCGGGATTCCTCTCCCGTCGATGCCGGGGCCTAAGACCTTGTGTGGAGTCGGGGCCGGAACCTGAGGATTCCTCTCCAGTGCTGAAATGGATCTTGGTGTACTTCTGGAGTCTCCCCAGGGGAGTCAGTCCTCGTCTCGAATGCGGGCATGTACTTGCGCTTTCCTCCAGAGCGGTAGCAGCAGTGTCACGCAGTCCGCCGCGTGGATCAAAGGATCTATGGTTTTCCCTCGAGTCTTTCCCACGAGGCTTTCCCACGAGGCTTTCCCACAGGGCTGTCCCACGTGCACAGGTGGTGGGAGTCGATCCTCGGCTTGAACGTCAAGGCAGTGCAGGGAAAACAGGTTCCTCTGGAATGGACTGACCCATCTGGGGGCTCTTGGAATGGTGGCACGACCCTGGAGTTCCTCTCGCCTTTCCTGTGGAGAGCGCCTCCTCTTGAGATGCGACGGGAACCCCGGGAATTCTTTACCTACGAAACAGGGAAAGGATCCCTCATCTCGAGCTAGGAGGCGGAAACGGTGCTCCCCTGGATGTGTGCGGGACCCCACGTGCTTCCTCTCGAGTGGAGACGGGTATGTCGGGGAACTTCTTGAGTTGCAGCAAGGGTGTGAAGGACCCTTTGGAAGTTCCAGTGGTTAGACGTGATTAGCCTCGAGAAGCCTCAGCGGAAATGGGCCTCATCTCGCCTGGAGGGCAAAACCTCCTGGATTTTCTCGAGTTGCGGCAGGTGCTCTCGACTTGCGACGGGGACCTCAGGGACCCGCTCTGGTGGCCTCAGGAAAGGCCAGTCCACATGCGAGTTCCTCGGGGGCCTCTCGGGATTCCTCTCCCGTCGTTGCCGGGGCCTAAGACCTTGTGTGGAGTCGGGGCCGGAACCTGAGGATTCCTCTCCAGTGCTGACATGGATCTTGGGGTACTTCTGGAGTCTCCCCAGGGGAGTCAGTCCTCGTCTCGAATGCGGGTATGCACTTGCGCTTTCCTCCAGAGCGGTAGCAGTAGTGTCACGCAGTCCGCCGCTTGGATCAAAGGATCTATGGTTTTCCCTCGAGTCTTTCCCACGAGGCTTTCCCACGAGGCTTTCCCACAGGGCTGTCCCACGTGCACACGTGGTGGGAGTGGATCCTCGGCTTGAAAGTCAAGGCAGTGCAGGGAAAACAGGTTCCTCTGGAATGGACTGACACATCTGGGGGACTCTTGGAATGCTGGCACGACCCTGGAGTTCCTCTCGCTTTTCCTGTGGAGAGCGCCTCCTCTTGAGATGCGACGGGAACGCCGGGAATTCTTTCCCTAAGAAACAGGGAAAGGATCCCTCATCTCGAGCTAGGAGGCGGAAACGGGCTCCCCTGGATGTGTGCGGGACCCCACGTGCTTCCTCTCGAGTGGAGACGGGTATGTCGGGGAACTTCTTGAGTTGCAGCAAGGGTGTGAAGGACCCTTTGGAAGTTCCAGTGGTTAGATGTGATTAGCCTCGAGAAGCCTCAGCGGAAATGGGCCTCATCTCGCCTGGAGGGCAAAACCTCCTGGATTTTCTCGAGTTGCGGCATGTGCTCTCGACTTACGACGGGGACCTCAGGGACCCGCTCCGGTGACCTCAGGAAAGGCCAGTCCCCATGCGAGTTCCTCGGGGGCCTCTCGGGATTCCTCTCCCATTGATGCCGGGGCCTAAGACCTTGTGTGGAGTCGGGGCCGGAACCTGAGGATTCCTCTCCAGTGCTGACATGGATCATGGGGTACTTCTGGAGTCTCCCCAGGGGAGTCAGTCCTCGTCTCGAATGCGGGCATGTACTTGCGCTTTCCTCCAGAGCGGTAGCAGCAGTGTCACGCAGTCCGCCGCGTGGATCAAAGGATCTATGGTTTTCCCTCGAGTCTTTCCCACGAGGCTTTCCCACGAGGCTTTCCCACAGGGCTGTCCCACGTGCACACGTGGTTTGAGTGGATCCTCGGCTTGAACGTCAAGGCAGTGCAGGGAAAACAGGTTCCTCTGGAATGGACTGACACATCTGGGGGACTCTTGGAATGGTGGCACGACCCTGGAGTTCCTCTCGCCTTTCCTGTGGAGAGCGCCTCCTCTTGAGATGCGACGGGAACGCCGGGAATTCTTTCCCTACGAAACAGGGAAAGGATCCCTCAACTCGAGCTAGGAGGCGGAAACGGGGCTCCCCTGGATGTGTGCGGGACCCCACGTGCTTCCTCTCGAGTGGAGACGGGTATGTCGGGGAACTTCTTGAGTTGCAGCAAGGGTGTGAAGGACCCTTTGGAAGTTCCAGTGGTTAGACGTGATTAGCCTCGAGAAGCCTCAGCGGAAATGGGCCTCATCTCGCCTGGAGGGCAAAACCTCCTGGATTTTCTCGAGTTGCGGCAGGTGCTCTCGACTTACGACGGGGACCTCAGGGACCCGCTCTGGTGGCCTCAGGAAAGGCCTGTCCCCATGCGAGTTCCTCGGGGGCCTCTCGGGATTCCTCTCCCGTCGATGCCGGGGCCTAAGACCTTGTGTGGAGTCGGGGCCGGAACCTGAGGATTCCTCTCCAGTGCTGAAATGGATCTTGGTGTACTTCTGGAGTCTCCCCAGGGGAGTCAGTCCTCGTCTCGAATGCGGGCATGTACTTGCGCTTTCCTCCAGAGCGGTAGCAGCAGTGTCACGCAGTCCGCCGCGTGGATCAAAGGATCTATGGTTTTCCCTCGAGTCTTTCCCACGAGGCTTTCCCACGAGGCTTTCCCACAGGGCTGTCCCACGTGCACAGGTGGTGGGAGTCGATCCTCGGCTTGAACGTCAAGGCAGTGCAGGGAAAACAGGTTCCTCTGGAATGGACTGACCCATCTGGGGGCTCTTGGAATGGTGGCACGACCCTGGAGTTCCTCTCGCCTTTCCTGTGGAGAGCGCCTCCTTTTGAGATGCGACGGGAACCCCGGGAATTCTTTACCTACGAAACAGGGAAAGGATCCCTCATCTCGAGCTAGGAGGCGGAAACGGTGCTCCCCTGGATGTGTGCGGGACCCCACGTGCTTCCTCTCGAGTGGAGACGGGTATGTCGGGGAACTTCTTGAGTTGCAGCAAGGGTGTGAAGGACCCTTTGGAAGTTCCAGTGGTTAGACGTGATTAGCCTCGAGAAGCCTCAGCGGAAATGGGCCTCATCTCGCCTGGAGGGCAAAACCTCCTGGATTTTCTCGAGTTGCGGCAGGTGCTCTCGACTTGCGACGGGGACCTCAGGGACCCGCTCTGGTGGCCTCAGGAAAGGCCAGTCCACATGCGAGTTCCTCGGGGGCCTCTCGGGATTCCTCTCCCGTCGTTGCCGGGGCCTAAGACCTTGTGTGGAGTCGGGGCCGGAACCTGAGGATTCCTCTCCAGTGCTGACATGGATCTTGGGGTACTTCTGGAGTCTCCCCAGGGGAGTCAGTCCTCGTCTCGAATGCGGGTATGCACTTGCGCTTTCCTCCAGAGCGGTAGCAGTAGTGTCACGCAGTCCGCCGCTTGGATCAAAGGATCTATGGTTTTCCCTCGAGTCTTTCCCACGAGGCTTTCCCACGAGGCTTTCCCACAGGGCTGTCCCACGTGCACACGTGGTGGGAGTGGATCCTCGGCTTGAAAGTCAAGGCAGTGCAGGGAAAACAGGTTCCTCTGGAATGGACTGACACATCTGGGGGACTCTTGGAATGCTGGCACGACCCTGGAGTTCCTCTCGCTTTTCCTGTGGAGAGCGCCTCCTCTTGAGATGCGACGGGAACGCCGGGAATTCTTTCCCTAAGAAACAGGGAAAGGATCCCTCATCTCGAGCTAGGAGGCGGAAACGGGCTCCCCTGGATGTGTGCGGGACCCCACGTGCTTCCTCTCGAGTGGAGACGGGTATGTCGGGGAACTTCTTGAGTTGCAGCAAGGGTGTGAAGGACCCTTTGGAAGTTCCAGTGGTTAGATGTGATTAGCCTCGAGAAGCCTCAGCGGAAATGGGCCTCATCTCGCCTGGAGGGCAAAACCTCCTGGATTTTCTCGAGTTGCGGCATGTGCTCTCGACTTACGACGGGGACCTCAGGGACCCGCTCTGGTGACCTCAGGAAAGGCCAGTCCCCATGCGAGTTCCTCGGGGGCCTCTCGGGATTCCTCTCCCATTGATGCCGGGGCCTAAGACCTTGTGTGGAGTCGGGGCCGGAACCTGAGGATTCCTCTCCAGTGCTGACATGGATCATGGGGTACTTCTGGAGTCTCCCCAGGGGAGTCAGTCCTCGTCTCGAATGCGGGCATGTACTTGCGCTTTCCTCCAGAGTGGTAGCAGCAGTGTCACGCAGTCCGCCGCGTGGATCAAAGGATCTATGGTTTTCCCTCGAGTCTTTCCCACGAGGCTTTCCCACGAGGCTTTCCCACAGGACTGTCCCACGTGCACACGTGGTTTGAGTGGATCCTCGGCTTGAACGTCAAGGCAGTGCAGGGAAAACAGGTTCCTCTGGAATGGACTGACACATCTGGGGGACTCTTGGAATGGTGGCACGACCCTGGAGTTCCTCTCGCCTTTCCTGTGGAGAGCGCCTCCTCTTGAGATGCGACGGGAACGCCGGGAATTCTTTCCCTACGAAACAGGGAAAGGATCCCTCATCTCGAGCTAGGAGGCGGAAACGGGGCTCCCCTGGATGTGTGCGGGATACCACGTGCTTCCTATCGAGTTGAGACGGGTATGTCGGGGAACTTCTTGAGTAGCAGCAAGGGTGTGAAGGACCCTTTGGAAGTTCCAGTGTTTAGATGTGATTGGCCTCGAGAAGCCTCAGCGGAAATGGGCCTCATCTCGCCTGGAGGGCAAAACCTCCTGGATTTTCTCGAGTTGCGGCAGGTGCTCTCGACTTACGACGGGGACCTCAGGGACCCGCTCTGGTGGCCTCAGGAAAGGCCAGTCCCCATGCGAGTTCCTCGGGGGCCTCTCGGGATTCCTCTCCCGTCGATGCCGGGGCCTAAGACCTTGTGTGGAGTCGGGGCCGGAACCTGAGGATTCCTCTCCAGTGCTGACATGGATCTTGGGGTACTTCTGGAGTCTCCCCAGGGGAGTCAGTCCTCGTCTCGAATGCGGGCATGCACTTGCGCTTTCCTCCAGAGCGGTAGCAGCAGTGTCACGCAGTCCGCCGCGTGGATCAAAGGATCTATGGTTTTCCCTCGAGTCTTTCCCACGAGGCTTTCCCACGAGGCTTTCCCACAGGGCTGTCCCACGTGCACACGTGGTGGGAGTCGATCCTCGGCTTGAACGTCAAGGCAGTGCAGGGAAAACAGGTTCCTCTGGAATGGACTGACACATCTGGGCGTCTCTTGGAATGGTGGCACGACCCTGGAGTTCCTCTCGCCTCTCCTGTGGAGAGCGCCTCCTCTTGAGATGCGACGGGAACGCCGGGAATTCTTTCCCTAAGAAACAGGGAAAGGATCCCTCATCTCGAGCTAGGAGGCGGAAACGGGGCTCCCCTGGATGTGTGCGGGACCCCACGTGCTTCCTCTCGAGTGGAGACGGGTATGTCGGGGAACTTCTTGAGTTGCAGCAAGGGTGTGAAGGACCCTTTGGAAGTTCCAGTGGTTAGATGTGATTAGCCTCGAGAAGCCTCAGCGGAAATGGGCCTCATCTCGCCTGGAGGGCAAAACCTCCTGTATTTTCTCGAGTTGCGGCAGGTGCTCTCGACTTACGACGGGGACCACAGGGACCCGCTCTGGGGGCCTCAGGAAAAGCCAGTCCCCATGCGAGTTCCTCGGGGGCCTCTCGGGATTCCTCTCCCGTCGATGCCGGGGCCTAAGACCTTGTGTGGAGTCGGGGCCGGAACCTGAGGATTCCTCTCCAGTGCTGACATGGATCTTGGGGTACTTCTGGAGTCTCCCCAGGGGAGTCAGTCCTCGTCTCGAATGCGGGCATGCACTTGCGCTTTCCTCCAGAGCGGTAGCAGCAGTGTCACGCAGTCCGCCGCGTGGATCAAAGGATCTATGGTTTTCCCTCGAGTCTTTCCCACGAGGCTTTCCCACGAGGCTTTCCCACAGGGCTGTCCCACGTGCACAGGTGGTGGGAGTCGATCCTCGGCTTGAACGTCAAGGCAGTGCAGGGAAAACAGGTTCCTCTGGAATGGACTGACACATCTGGGCGTCTCTTGGAATGGTGGCACGACCCTGGAGTTCCTCTCGCCTCTCCTGTGGAGAGCGCCTCCTCTTGAGATGCGACGGGAACGCCGGGAATTCTTTCCCTAAGAAACAGGGAAAGGATCCCTCATCTCGAGCTAGGAGGCGGAAACGGGGCTCCCCTGGATGTGTGCGGGACCCCACGTGCTTCCTCTCGAGTGGAGACGGGTATGTCGGGGAACTTCTTGAGTTGCAGCAAGGGTGTGAAGGACCCTTTGGAAGTTCCAGTGGTTAGATGTGATTAGCCTCGAGAAGCCTCAGCGGAAATGGGCCTCATCTCGCCTGGAGGGCAAAACCTCCTGGATTTTCTCGAGTTGCGGCAGGTGCTCTCGACTTACGACGGGGACCACAGGGACCCGCTCTGGGGGCCTCAGGAAAAGCCAGTCCCCATGCGAGTTCCTCGGGGGCCTCTCGGGATTCCTCTCCCGTCGATGCCGGGGCCTAAGACCTTGTGTGGAGTCGGGGCCGGAACCTGAGGATTCCTCTCCAGTGCTGACATGGATCTTGGGGTACTTCTGGAGTCTCCCCAGGGGAGTCAGTCCTCGTCTCGAATGCGGGCATGCACTTGCGCTTTCCTCCAGAGCGGTAGCAGCAGTGTCACGCAGTCCGCCGCGTGGATCAAAGGATCTATGGTTTTCCCTCGAGTCTTTCCCACGAGGCTTTCCCACGAGGCTTTCCCACAGGGCTGTCCCACGTGCACACGTGGTGGTAGTCGATCCTCGGCTTGAACGTCAAGGCAGTGCAGGGAAAACAGGTTCCTCTGGAATGGACTGACACATCTGGGGGACTCTTGGAATGGTGGCACGACCCTGGAGTTCCTCTCGCCTTTCCTGTGGAGAGCGCCTCCTCTTGAGATGCGACGGGAACGCCGGGAATTCTTTCCCTACGAAACAGGGAAAGGATCCCTCATCTCGAGCTAGGAGGCGGAAACGGGGCTCCCCTGGATGTGTGCGGGACCCCACGTGCTTCCTCTCGAGTGGAGACGGGTATGTCGGGGAACTTCTTGAGTAGCAGCAAGGGTGTGAAGGACCCTTTGGAAGTTCCAGTGGTTAGATGTGATTGGCCTCGAGAAGCCTCAGCGGAAATGTGCCTCATCTCGCCTGGAGGGCAAAACCTCCTGGATTTTCTCGAGTTACGGCAGGTGCTCTCGACTTACGACGGGGACCTCAGGGACCCGCTCTGGTGGCCTCAGGAAAGGCCAGTCCCCATGCGAGTTCCTCGGGGGCCTCTCGGGATTCCTCTCCCGTTGATGCCGGGGCCTAAGACCTTGTGTGGAGTCGGGGCCGGAACCTGAGGATTCCTCTCCAGTGCTGACATGGATCTTGGGGTACTTCTGGAGTCTTCCCAGGGGAGTCAGTCCTCGTCTCGAATGCGGGCATGCACTTGCGCTTTCCTCCAGAGCGGTAGCAGCAGTGTCACGCAGTCCGCCGCGTGGATCAAAGGATCTATGGTTTTCCCTCGAGTCTTTCCCACGAGGCTTTCCCACGAGGCTTTCCCACAGGGCTGTCCCACGTGCACAGGTGGTGGGAGTCGATCCTCGGCTTGAACGTCAAGGCAGTGCAGGGAAAACATGTTCCTCTGGAATGGACTGACCCATCTGGGCGTCTCTTGGAATGGTGGCACGACCCTGGAGTTCCTCTCGCCTCTCCTGTGGAGAGCGCCTCCTCTTGAGATGCGACGGGAACGCCGGGAATTCTTTCCCTAAGAAACAGGGAAAGGATCCCTCATCTCGAGCTAGGAGGCGGAAACGGGCTCCCCTGGATGTGTGCGGGACCCCACGTGCTTCCTCTCGAGTGGAGACGGGTATGTCGGGGAACTTCTTGAGTTGCAGCAAGGGTGTGAAGGACCCTTTGGAAGTTCCAGTGTTTAGATGTGATTAGCCTCGAGAAGCCTCAGCGGAAATGGGCCTCATCTCGCCTGGAGGGCAAAACCTCCTGGATTTTCTCGAGTTGCGGCATGTGCTCTCGACTTACGACGGGGACCTCAGGGACCCGCTCTGGTGACCTCAGGAAAGGCCAGTCCCCATGCGAGTTCCTCGGCGGCCTCTCGGGATTCCTCTCCCATTGATGCCGGGGCCTAAGACCTTGTGTGGAGTCGGGGCCGGAACCTGAGGATTCCTCTCCAGTGCTGACATGGATCATGGGGTACTTCTGGAGTCTCCCCAGGGGAGTCAGTCCTCGTCTCGAATGCGGGCATGCACTTGCGCTTTCCTCCAGAGCGGTAGCAGCAGTGTCACGCAGTCCGCCGCGTGGATCAAAGGATCTATGGTTTTCCCTCGAGTCTTTCCCAAGAGGCTTTCCCACGAGGCTTTCCCACAGGGCTGTCCCACGTGCACACGTGGTGGGAGTGGATCCTCGGCTTGAACGTCAAGGCAGTGCAGGGAAAACAGGTTCCTCTGGAATGGACTGACACATCTGTGGGACTCTTGGAATGGTGGCACGACCCTGGAGTTCCTCTCGCCTTTCCTGTGGAGAGCGCCTCCTCTTGAGATGCGACGGGAACGCCGGGAATTCTTTACCTACGAAACAGTGAAAGGATCCCTCATCTCGAGCTAGGAGGCGGAAACGGGGCTCCCCTGGATGTGTGCGGGACCCCACGTGCTTCCTCTCGAGTGAAGACGGGTATGTCGGGGAATATCTTGAGTTGCAGCAAGGGTGTGAAGGACCCTTTGGAAGTTCCAGTGGTTAGACGTGATTAGCCTCGAGAAGCCTCAGCGGAAATGGGCCTCATCTCGCCTGGAGGGCAAATCCTCCTGGATTTTCTCGAGTTGCGGCAGGTGCTCTCGACTTACGACGGGGACCTCAGGGACCCGCTCTGGTGGCCTCAGGAAAGGCCAGTCCACATGCGAGTTCCTCGGGGGCCTCTCGGGATTCCTCTCCCGTCGTTGCCGGGGCCTAAGACCTTGTGTGGAGTCGGGGCCGGAACCTGAGGATTCCTCTCCAGTGCTGACATGGATCTTGGGGTACTTCTGGAGTCTCCCCAGGGGAGTCAGTCCTCGTCTCGAATGCGGGTATGCACTTGCGCTTTCCTCCAGAGCGGTAGCAGTAGTGTCACGCAGTCCGCCGCTTGGATCAAAGGATCTATGGTTTTCCCTCGAGTCTTTCCCACGAGGCTTTCCCACGAGGCTTTCCCACAGGGCTGTCCCACGTGCACACGTGGTGGGAGTGGATCCTCGGCTTGAAAGTCAAGGCAGTGCAGGGAAAACAGGTTCCTCTGGAATGGACTGACACATCTGGGGGACTCTTGGAATGCTGGCACGACCCTGGAGTTCCTCTCGCTTTTCCTGTGGAGAGCGCCTCCTCTTGAGATGCGACGGGAACGCCGGGAATTCTTTCCCTAAGAAACAGGGAAAGGATCCCTCATCTCGAGCTAGGAGGCGGAAACGGGCTCCCCTGGATGTGTGCGGGACCCCACGTGCTTCCTCTCGAGTGGAGACGGGTATGTCGGGGAACTTCTTGAGTTGCAGCAAGGGTGTGAAGGACCCTTTGGAAGTTCCAGTGGTTAGATGTGATTAGCCTCGAGAAGCCTCAGCGGAAATGGGCCTCATCTCGCCTGGAGGGCAAAACCTCCTGGATTTTCTCGAGTTGCGGCATGTGCTCTCGACTTACGACGGGGACCTCAGGGACCCGCTCTGGTGACCTCAGGAAAGGCCAGTCCCCATGCGAGTTCCTCGGGGGCCTCTCGGGATTCCTCTCCCATTGATGCCGGGGCCTAAGACCTTGTGTGGAGTCGGGGCCGGAACCTGAGGATTCCTCTCCAGTGCTGACATGGATCATGGGGTACTTCTGGAGTCTCCCCAGGGGAGTCAGTCCTCGTCTCGAATGCGGGCATGTACTTGCGCTTTCCTCCAGAGCGGTAGCAGCAGTGTCACGCAGTCCGCCGCGTGGATCAAAGGATCTATGGTTTTCCCTCGAGTCTTTCCCACGAGGCTTTCCCACGAGGCTTTCCCACAGGGCTGTCCCACGTGCACACGTGGTTTGAGTGGATCCTCGGCTTGAACGTCAAGGCAGTGCAGGGAAAACAGGTTCCTCTGGAATGGACTGACACATCTGGGGGACTCTTGGAATGGTGGCACGACCCTGGAGTTCCTCTCGCCTTTCCTGTGGAGAGCGCCTCCTCTTGAGATGCGACGGGAACGCCGGGAATTCTTTCCCTACGAAACAGGGAAAGGATCCCTCAACTCGAGCTAGGAGGCGGAAACGGGGCTCCCCTGGATGTGTGCGGGACCCCACGTGCTTCCTCTCGAGTGGAGACGGGTATGTCGGGGAACTTCTTGAGTTGCAGCAAGGGTGTGAAGGACCCTTTGGAAGTTCCAGTGGTTAGACGTGATTAGCCTCGAGAAGCCTCAGCGGAAATGGGCCTCATCTCGCCTGGAGGGCAAAACCTCCTGGATTTTCTCGAGTTGCGGCAGGTGCTCTCGACTTACGACGGGGACCTCAGGGACCCGCTCTGGTGGCCTCAGGAAAGGCCTGTCCCCATGCGAGTTCCTCGGGGGCCTCTCGGGATTCCTCTCCCGTCGATGCCGGGGCCTAAGACCTTGTGTGGAGTCGGGGCCGGAACCTGAGGATTCCTCTCCAGTGCTGAAATGGATCTTGGTGTACTTCTGGAGTCTCCCCAGGGGAGTCAGTCCTCGTCTCGAATGCGGGCATGTACTTGCGCTTTCCTCCAGAGCGGTAGCAGCAGTGTCACGCAGTCCGCCGCGTGGATCAAAGGATCTATGGTTTTCCCTCGAGTCTTTCCCACGAGGCTTTCCCACGAGGCTTTCCCACAGGGCTGTCCCACGTGCACAGGTGGTGGGAGTCGATCCTCGGCTTGAACGTCAAGGCAGTGCAGGGAAAACAGGTTCCTCTGGAATGGACTGACCCATCTGGGGGCTCTTGGAATGGTGGCACGACCCTGGAGTTCCTCTCGCCTTTCCTGTGGAGAGCGCCTCCTTTTGAGATGCGACGGGAACCCCGGGAATTCTTTACCTACGAAACAGGGAAAGGATCCCTCATCTCGAGCTAGGAGGCGGAAACGGTGCTCCCCTGGATGTGTGCGGGACCCCACGTGCTTCCTCTCGAGTGGAGACGGGTATGTCGGGGAACTTCTTGAGTTGCAGCAAGGGTGTGAAGGACCCTTTGGAAGTTCCAGTGGTTAGACGTGATTAGCCTCGAGAAGCCTCAGCGGAAATGGGCCTCATCTCGCCTGGAGGGCAAAACCTCCTGGATTTTCTCGAGTTGCGGCAGGTGCTCTCGACTTGCGACGGGGACCTCAGGGACCCGCTCTGGTGGCCTCAGGAAAGGCCAGTCCACATGCGAGTTCCTCGGGGGCCTCTCGGGATTCCTCTCCCGTCGTTGCCGGGGCCTAAGACCTTGTGTGGAGTCGGGGCCGGAACCTGAGGATTCCTCTCCAGTGCTGACATGGATCTTGGGGTACTTCTGGAGTCTCCCCAGGGGAGTCAGTCCTCGTCTCGAATGCGGGTATGCACTTGCGCTTTCCTCCAGAGCGGTAGCAGTAGTGTCACGCAGTCCGCCGCTTGGATCAAAGGATCTATGGTTTTCCCTCGAGTCTTTCCCACGAGGCTTTCCCACGAGGCTTTCCCACAGGGCTGTCCCACGTGCACACGTGGTGGGAGTGGATCCTCGGCTTGAAAGTCAAGGCAGTGCAGGGAAAACAGGTTCCTCTGGAATGGACTGACACATCTGGGGGACTCTTGGAATGCTGGCACGACCCTGGAGTTCCTCTCGCTTTTCCTGTGGAGAGCGCCTCCTCTTGAGATGCGACGGGAACGCCGGGAATTCTTTCCCTAAGAAACAGGGAAAGGATCCCTCATCTCGAGCTAGGAGGCGGAAACGGGCTCCCCTGGATGTGTGCGGGACCCCACGTGCTTCCTCTCGAGTGGAGACGGGTATGTCGGGGAACTTCTTGAGTTGCAGCAAGGGTGTGAAGGACCCTTTGGAAGTTCCAGTGGTTAGATGTGATTAGCCTCGAGAAGCCTCAGCGGAAATGGGCCTCATCTCGCCTGGAGGGCAAAACCTCCTGGATTTTCTCGAGTTGCGGCATGTGCTCTCGACTTACGACGGGGACCTCAGGGACCCGCTCTGGTGACCTCAGGAAAGGCCAGTCCCCATGCGAGTTCCTCGGGGGCCTCTCGGGATTCCTCTCCCATTGATGCCGGGGCCTAAGACCTTGTGTGGAGTCGGGGCTGGAACCTGAGGATTCCTCTCCAGTGCTGACATGGATCATGGGGTACTTCTGGAGTCTCCCCAGGGGAGTCAGTCCTCGTCTCGAATGCGGGCATGTACTTGCGCTTTCCTCCAGAGTGGTAGCAGCAGTGTCACGCAGTCCGCCGCGTGGATCAAAGGATCTATGGTTTTCCCTCGAGTCTTTCCCACGAGGCTTTCCCACGAGGCTTTCCCACAGGACTGTCCCACGTGCACACGTGGTTTGAGTGGATCCTCGGCTTGAACGTCAAGGCAGTGCAGGGAAAACAGGTTCCTCTGGAATGGACTGACACATCTGGGGGACTCTTGGAATGGTGGCACGACCCTGGAGTTCCTCTCGCCTTTCCTGTGGAGAGCGCCTCCTCTTGAGATGCGACGGGAACGCCGGGAATTCTTTCCCTACGAAACAGGGAAAGGATCCCTCATCTCGAGCTAGGAGGCGGAAACGGGGCTCCCCTGGATGTGTGCGGGATACCACGTGCTTCCTATCGAGTTGAGACGGGTATGTCGGGGAACTTCTTGAGTAGCAGCAAGGGTGTGAAGGACCCTTTGGAAGTTCCAGTGTTTAGATGTGATTGGCCTCGAGAAGCCTCAGCGGAAATGGGCCTCATCTCGCCTGGAGGGCAAAACCTCCTGGATTTTCTCGAGTTGCGGCAGGTGCTCTCGACTTACGACGGGGACCTCAGGGACCCGCTCTGGTGGCCTCAGGAAAGGCCAGTCCCCATGCGAGTTCCTCGGGGGCCTCTCGGGATTCCTCTCCCGTCGATGCCGGGGCCTAAGACCTTGTGTGGAGTCGGGGCCGGAACCTGAGGATTCCTCTCCAGTGCTGACATGGATCTTGGGGTACTTCTGGAGTCTCCCCAGGGGAGTCAGTCCTCGTCTCGAATGCGGGCATGCACTTGCGCTTTCCTCCAGAGCGGTAGCAGCAGTGTCACGCAGTCCGCCGCGTGGATCAAAGGATCTATGGTTTTCCCTCGAGTCTTTCCCACGAGGCTTTCCCACGAGGCTTTCCCACAGGGCTGTCCCACGTGCACACGTGGTGGGAGTCGATCCTCGGCTTGAACGTCAAGGCAGTGCAGGGAAAACAGGTTCCTCTGGAATGGACTGACACATCTGGGCGTCTCTTGGAATGGTGGCACGACCCTGGAGTTCCTCTCGCCTCTCCTGTGGAGAGCGCCTCCTCTTGAGATGCGACGGGAACGCCGGGAATTCTTTCCCTAAGAAACAGGGAAAGGATCCCTCATCTCGAGCTAGGAGGCGGAAACGGGGCTCCCCTGGATGTGTGCGGGACCCCACGTGCTTCCTCTCGAGTGGAGACGGGTATGTCGGGGAACTTCTTGAGTTGCAGCAAGGGTGTGAAGGACCCTTTGGAAGTTCCAGTGGTTAGATGTGATTAGCCTCGAGAAGCCTCAGCGGAAATGGGCCTCATCTCGCCTGGAGGGCAAAACCTCCTGTATTTTCTCGAGTTGCGGCAGGTGCTCTCGACTTACGACGGGGACCACAGGGACCCGCTCTGGGGGCCTCAGGAAAAGCCAGTCCCCATGCGAGTTCCTCGGGGGCCTCTCGGGATTCCTCTCCCGTCGATGCCGGGGCCTAAGACCTTGTGTGGAGTCGGGGCCGGAACCTGAGGATTCCTCTCCAGTGCTGACATGGATCTTGGGGTACTTCTGGAGTCTCCCCAGGGGAGTCAGTCCTCGTCTCGAATGCGGGCATGCACTTGCGCTTTCCTCCAGAGCGGTAGCAGCAGTGTCACGCAGTCCGCCGCGTGGATCAAAGGATCTATGGTTTTCCCTCGAGTCTTTCCCACGAGGCTTTCCCACGAGGCTTTCCCACAGGGCTGTCCCACGTGCACAGGTGGTGGGAGTCGATCCTCGGCTTGAACGTCAAGGCAGTGCAGGGAAAACAGGTTCCTCTGGAATGGACTGACACATCTGGGCGTCTCTTGGAATGGTGGCACGACCCTGGAGTTCCTCTCGCCTCTCCTGTGGAGAGCGCCTCCTCTTGAGATGCGACGGGAACGCCGGGAATTCTTTCCCTAAGAAACAGGGAAAGGATCCCTCATCTCGAGCTAGGAGGCGGAAACGGGGCTCCCCTGGATGTGTGCGGGACCCCACGTGCTTCCTCTCGAGTGGAGACGGGTATGTCGGGGAACTTCTTGAGTTGCAGCAAGGGTGTGAAGGACCCTTTGGAAGTTCCAGTGGTTAGATGTGATTAGCCTCGAGAAGCCTCAGCGGAAATGGGCCTCATCTCGCCTGGAGGGCAAAACCTCCTGGATTTTCTCGAGTTGCGGCAGGTGCTCTCGACTTACGACGGGGACCACAGGGACCCGCTCTGGGGGCCTCAGGAAAAGCCAGTCCCCATGCGAGTTCCTCGGGGGCCTCTCGGGATTCCTCTCCCGTCGATGCCGGGGCCTAAGACCTTGTGTGGAGTCGGGGCCGGAACCTGAGGATTCCTCTCCAGTGCTGACATGGATCTTGGGGTACTTCTGGAGTCTCCCCAGGGGAGTCAGTCCTCGTCTCGAATGCGGGCATGCACTTGCGCTTTCCTCCAGAGCGGTAGCAGCAGTGTCACGCAGTCCGCCGCGTGGATCAAAGGATCTATGGTTTTCCCTCGAGTCTTTCCCACGAGGCTTTCCCACGAGGCTTTCCCACAGGGCTGTCCCACGTGCACAGGTGGTGGGAGTCGATCCTCGGCTTGAACGTCAAGGCAGTGCAGGGAAAACAGGTTCCTCTGGAATGGACTGACACATCTGGGGGACTCTTGGAATGGTGGCACGACCCTGGAGTTCCTCTCGCCTTTCCTGTGGAGAGCGCCTCCTCTTGAGATGCGACGGGAACGCCGGGAATTCTTTCCCTACGAAACAGGGAAAGGATCCCTCATCTCGAGCTAGGAGGCGGAAACGGGGCTCCCCTGGATGTGTGCGGGACCCCACGTGCTTCCTCTCGAGTGGAGACGGGTATGTCGGGGAACTTCTTGAGTAGCAGCAAGGGTGTGAAGGACCCTTTGGAAGTTCCAGTGGTTAGATGTGATTGGCCTCGAGAAGCCTCAGCGGAAATGTGCCTCATCTCGCCTGGAGGGCAAAACCTCCTGGATTTTCTCGAGTTACGGCAGGTGCTCTCGACTTACGACGGGGACCTCAGGGACCCGCTCTGGTGGCCTCAGGAAAGGCCAGTCCCCATGCGAGTTCCTCGGGGGCCTCTCGGGATTCCTCTCCCGTTGATGCCGGGGCCTAAGACCTTGTGTGGAGTCGGGGCCGGAACCTGAGGATTCCTCTCCAGTGCTGACATGGATCTTGGGGTACTTCTGGAGTCTTCCCAGGGGAGTCAGTCCTCGTCTCGAATGCGGGCATGCACTTGCGCTTTCCTCCAGAGCGGTAGCAGCAGTGTCACGCAGTCCGCCGCGTGGATCAAAGGATCTATGGTTTTCCCTCGAGTCTTTCCCACGAGGCTTTCCCACGAGGCTTTCCCACAGGGCTGTCCCACGTGCACAGGTGGTGGGAGTCGATCCTCGGCTTGAACGTCAAGGCAGTGCAGGGAAAACAGGTTCCTCTGGAATGGACTGACCCATCTGGGCGTCTCTTGGAATGGTGGCACGACCCTGGAGTTCCTCTCGCCTCTCCTGTGGAGAGCGCCTCTTGAGATGCGACGGGAACGCCGGGAATTCTTTCCCTAAGAAACAGGGAAAGGATCCCTCATCTCGAGCTAGGAGGCGGAAACGGGCTCCCCTGGATGTGTGCGGGACCCCACGTGCTTCCTCTCGAGTGGAGACGGGTATGTCGGGGAACTTCTTGAGTTGCAGCAAGGGTGTGAAGGACCCTTTGGAAGTTCCAGTGTTTAGATGTGATTAGCCTCGAGAAGCCTCAGCGGAAATGGGCCTCATCTCGCCTGGAGGGCAAAACCTCCTGGATTTTCTCGAGTTGCGGCATGTGCTCTCGACTTACGACGGGGACCTCAGGGACCCGCTCTGGTGACCTCAGGAAAGGCCAGTCCCCATGCGAGTTCCTCGGCGGCCTCTCGGGATTCCTCTCCCATTGATGCCGGGGCCTAAGACCTTGTGTGGAGTCGGGGCCGGAACCTGAGGATTCCTCTCCAGTGCTGACATGGATCATGGGGTACTTCTGGAGTCTCCCCAGGGGAGTCAGTCCTCGTCTCGAATGCGGGCATGCACTTGCGCTTTCCTCCAGAGCGGTAGCAGCAGTGTCACGCAGTCCGCCGCGTGGATCAAAGGATCTATGGTTTTCCCTCGAGTCTTTCCCAAGAGGCTTTCCCACGAGGCTTTCCCACAGGGCTGTCCCACGTGCACACGTGGTGGGAGTGGATCCTCGGCTTGAACGTCAAGGCAGTGCAGGGAAAACAGGTTCCTCTGGAATGGACTGACACATCTGTGGGACTCTTGGAATGGTGGCACGACCCTGGAGTTCCTCTCGCCTTTCCTGTGGAGAGCGCCTCCTCTTGAGATGCGACGGGAACGCCGGGAATTCTTTACCTACGAAACAGTGAAAGGATCCCTCATCTCGAGCTAGGAGGCGGAAACGGGGCTCCCCTGGATGTGTGCGGGACCCCACGTGCTTCCTCTCGAGTGAAGACGGGTATGTCGGGGAATATCTTGAGTTGCAGCAAGGGTGTGAAGGACCCTTTGGAAGTTCCAGTGGTTAGACGTGATTAGCCTCGAGAAGCCTCAGCGGAAATGGGCCTCATCTCGCCTGGAGGGCAAATCCTCCTGGATTTTCTCGAGTTGCGGCAGGTGCTCTCGACTTACGACGGGGACCTCAGGGACCCGCTCTGGTGGCCTCAGGAAAGGCCAGTCCCCATGCGAGTTCCTCGGGGGCCTCTCGGGATTCCTCTCCCGTCGTTGTCGGGGCCTAAGACCTTGTGTGGAGTCGGGGCCGGAACCTGAGGATTCCTCTCCAGTGCTGACATGGATCTTGGGGTACTTCTGGAGTCTCCCCAGGGGAGCCAGTCCTCGTCTCGAATGCCGGTATGCACTTGCGCTTTCCTCCAGAGCGGTAGCAGTAGTGTCACGCAGTCCGCCGCGTGGATCAAAGGATCTATGGTTTTCCCTCGAGTCTTTCCCACGAGGCTTTCCCACGAGGCTTTCCCACAGGGCTGTCCCACGTGCACACGTGGTGGGAGTGGATCCTCGGCTTGAACGTCAAGGCAGTGCAGGGAAAACAGGTTCCTCTGGCATGGACTGACACATCTGGGGGACTCTTGGAATGGTGGCACGACCCTGGAGTTCCTCTCGCCTTTCCTGTGGAGAGCGCCTCCTCTTGAGATGCGACGGGAACGCCGGGAATTCTTTCCCTACGAAACAGGGAAAGGATCCCTCATCTCGAGCTAGGAGGCGGAAACGGGGCTCCCCTGGATGTGTGCGGGATACCACGTGCTTCCTATCGAGTGGAGACGGGTATGTCGGGGAACTTCTTGAGTAGCAGCAAGGGTGTGAAGGACCCTTTGGAAGTTCCAGTGGTTAGATGTGATTGGCCTCGAGAAGCCTCAGCGGAAATGGGCCTAATCTCGCCTGGAGGGCAAAACCTCCTGGATTTTCTCGAGTTACGGCAGGTGCTCTCGACTTACGACGGGGACCTCAGGGACCCGCTCTGGTGGCCTCAGGAAAGGCCAGTCCCCATGCGAGTTCCTCGGGGGCCTCTCGGGATTCCTCTCCCGTCGATGCCGGGGCCTAAGACCTTGTGTGGAGTCGGGGCCGGAACCTGAGGATTCCTCTCCAGTGCTGACATGGATCTTGGGGTACTTCTGGAGTCTCCCCAGGGGAGTCAGTCCTCGTCTCGAATGCGGGCATGCACTTGCGCTTTCCTCCAGAGCGGTAGCAGCAGTGTCACGCAGTCCGCCGCGTGGATCAAAGGATCTATGGTTTTCCCTCGAGTCTTTCCCACGAGGCTTTCCCACGAGGCTTTCCCACAGGGCTGTCCCACGTGCACACGTGGTGGGAGTCGATCCTCGGCTTGAACGTCAAGGCAGTGCAGGGAAAACAGGTTCCTCTGGAATGGACTGACCCATCTGGGCGTCTCTTGGAATGGTGGCACGACCCTGGAGTTCCTCTCGCCTCTCCTGTGGAGAGCGCCTCCTCTTGAGATGCGACGGGAACGCCGGGAATTCTTTCCCTACGAAACAGGGAAAAAATCCCTCATCTCGAGCTAGGAGGCGGAAACGGGGCTCCCCTGGATGTTTACGGGACCCCACGTGCTTCCTCTCGAGTGGAGACGGGTATGTCGGGGAACTTCTTGAGTTGCAGGAAGGGTGTGAAGGACCCTTTGGAAGTTCCAGTGGTTAGATGTGATTAGCCTCGAGAAGCCTCAGCGGAAATGGGCCTCATCTCGCCTGGAGGGCAAAACCTCCTGGATTTTCTCGAGTTGCGGCATGTGCTCTCGACTTACGACGGGGACCTCAGGGACCCGCTCCGGTGACCTCAGGAAAGGCCAGTCCCCATGCGAGTTCCTCGGGGGCCTCTCGGGATTCCTCTCACATTGATGCCGGGACCTAAGACCTTGTGTGGAGTCGGGGCCGGAACCTGAGGTTTCCTCTCCAGTGCTGACATGGATCATGGGGTACTTCTGGAGTCTCCCCAGGGGAGTCAGTCCTCGTCTCAAATGCGGGCATGTACTTACCCTTTCCTCCAGAGCGGTAGCAGCAGTGTCACGCAGTCCGCCGCGTGGATCAAAGGATCTATGGTTTTCCCTCGAGTCTTTCCCACGAGGCTTTCCCACGAGGCTTTCCCACAGGGCTGTCCCACGTGCACACGTGGTGGGAGTCGATCCTCGGCTTGAACGTCAAGGCAGTGCAGGGAAAACAGGTTCCTCTGGAATGGACTGACACATCTGGGGGACTCTTGGAATGGTGGCACGACCCTGGAGTTCCTCTCGCCTTTCCTGTGGAGAGCGCCTCCTCTTGAGATGCGACGGGAACGCCGGGAATTCTTTCCCTAAGAAACAGGGAAAGGATCCCTCATCTCGAGCTAGGAGGCGGAAACGGGGCTCCCCTGGATGTGTGCGGGATACCACGTGCTTCCTATCGAGTGGAGACGGGTATGTCGGGGAACTTCTTGAGTAGCAGCAAGGGTGTGAAGGACCCTTTGGAAGTTCCAGTGGTTAGATGTGATTGGCCTCGAGAAGCCTCAGCGGAAATGTGCCTCATCTCGCCTGGAGGGCAAAACCTCATGGATTTTCTCGCGTTACGGCAGGTGCTCTCGACTTACGACGGGGACCTCAGGGACCCGCTCTGGTGGCCTCAGGAAAGGCCAGTCCACATGCGAGTTCCTCGGGGGCCTCTCGGGATTCCTCTCCCGTCGATGCCGGGGCCTAAGACCTTGTGTGGAGTCGGGGCCGGAACCTGAGGATTCCTCTCCAGTGCTGACATGGATCTTGGGGTACTTCTGGAGTCTCCCCAGGGGAGTCAGTCCTCGTCTCGAATGCGGGCATGCACTTGCGCTTTCCTCCAGAGCGGTAGCAGCAGTGTCACGCAGTCCGCCGCGTGGATCAAAGGATCTATGGTTTTCCCTCGAGTCTTTCCCACGAGGCTTTCCCACGAGGCTTTCCCACAGGGCTGTCCCACGTGCACACGTGGTGGAGTCGATCCTCGGCTTGAACGTCAAGGCAGTGCAGGGAAAACAGGTTCCTCTGGAATGGACTGACCCATCTGGGCGTCTCTTGGAATGGTGGCACGACCCTGGAGTTCCTCTCGCCTCTCCTGTGGAGAGCGCCTCCTCTTGAGATGCGACGGGAATGCCGGGAATTCTTTCCCTAAGAAACAGGGAAAGGATCCCTCATCTCGAGCTAGGAGGCGGAAACGGGGCTCCCCTGGATGTGTGCGGGACCCCACGTGCTTCCTCTCGAGTGGAGACGGGTATGTCGGGGAACTTCTTGAGTTGCAACAAGGGTGTGAAGGACCCTTTGGAAGTTCCAGTGGTTAGACGTGATTAGCCTCGAGAAGCCTCAGCGGAAATGGGCCTCATCTCGCCTGGAGGGCAAAACCTCCTGGATTTTCTCGAGTTGCGGCAGGTGCTCTCGACTTACGACGGGGACCTCAGGGACCCGCTCTGGTGGCCTCAGGAAAAGCCAGTTCCCATGCGAGTTCCTCGGGGGCCTCTCGGGATTCCTCTCCCGTCGATGCCGGGGCCTAAGACCTTGTGTGGAGTCGGGGCCGGAACCTGAGGATTCCTCTCCAGTGCTGACATGGATCTTGGGGTACTTCTGGAGTCTCCCCAGGGGAGTCAGTCCTCGTCTCGAATGCGGGCATGCACTTGCGCTTTCCTCCAGAGCGGTAGCAGCAGTGTCACGCAGTCCGCCGCGTGGATCAAAGGATCTATGGTTTTCCCTCGAGTCTTTCCCACGAGGCTTTCCCACGAGGCTTTCCCACAGGGCTGTCCCACGTGCACAGGTGGTGGGAGTCGATCCTCGGCTTGAACGTCAAGGCAGTGCAGGGAAAACAGGTTCCTCTGGAATGGACTGACACATCTGGGCGTCTCTTGGAATGGTGGCACGACCCTGGAGTTCCTCTCGCCTCTCCTGTGGAGAGCGCCTCCTCTTGAGATGCGACGGGAACGCCGGGAATTCTTTCCCTAAGAAACAGGGAAAGGATCCCTCATCTCGAGCTAGGAGGCGGAAACGGGGCTCCCCTGGATGTGTGCGGGACCCCACGTGCTTCCTCTCGAGTGGAGACGGGTATGTCGGGGAACTTCTTGAGTTGCAGCAAGGGTGTGAAGGACCCTTTGGAAGTTCCAGTGGTTAGATGTGATTAGCCTCGAGAAGCCTCAGCGGAAATGGGCCTCATCTCGCCTGGAGGGCAAAACCTCCTGGATTTTCTCGAGTTGCGGCAGGTGCTCTCGACTTACGACGGGGACCACAGGGACCCGCTCTGGGGGCCTCAGGAAAAGCCAGTCCCCATGCGAGTTCCTCGGGGGCCTCTCGGGATTCCTCTCCCGTCGATGCCGGGGCCTAAGACCTTGTGTGGAGTCGGGGCCGGAACCTGAGGATTCCTCTCCAGTGCTGACATGGATCTTGGGGTACTTCTGGAGTCTCCCCAGGGGAGTCAGTCCTCGTCTCGAATGCGGGCATGCACTTGCGCTTTCCTCCAGAGCGGTAGCAGCAGTGTCACGCAGTCCGCCGCGTGGATCAAAGGATCTATGGTTTTCCCTCGAGTCTTTCCCACGAGGCTTTCCCACGAGGCTTTCCCACAGGGCTGTCCCACGTGCACAGGTGGTGGGAGTCGATCCTCGGCTTGAACGTCAAGGCAGTGCAGGGAAAACAGGTTCCTCTGGAATGGACTGACACATCTGGGCGTCTCTTGGAATGGTGGCACGACCCTGGAGTTCCTCTCGCCTCTCCTGTGGAGAGCGCCTCCTCTTGAGATGCGACGGGAACGCCGGGAATTCTTTCCCTAAGAAACAGGGAAAGGATCCCTCATCTCGAGCTAGGAGGCGGAAACGGGGCTCCCCTGGATGTGTGCGGGACCCCACGTGCTTCCTCTCGAGTGGAGACGGGTATGTCGGGGAACTTCTTGAGTTGCAGCAAGGGTGTGAAGGACCCTTTGGAAGTTCCAGTGGTTAGATGTGATTAGCCTCGAGAAGCCTCAGCGGAAATGGGCCTCATCTCGCCTGGAGGGCAAAACCTCCTGGATTTTCTCGAGTTGCGGCATGTGCTCTCGACTTACGACGGGGACCTCAGTGACCCGCTCTGGTGACCTCAGGAAAGGCCAGTCCCCATGCGAGTTCCTCGGGGGACTCTCGGGATTCCTCTCCCATTGATGCCGGGGCCTAAGACCTTGTGTGGAGTCGGGGCCGGAACCTGAGGATTACTCTCCTGTGCTGACATGGATCATGGGGTACTTCTGGAGTCTCCCCAGGGGAGTCAGTCCTCGTCTCGAATGCGGGCATGTACTTGCGCTTTCCTCCAGAGCGGTAGAAGCAGTGTCACGCAGTCCGCCGCGTGGATCAAAGGATCTATGGTTTTCCTTCGAGTCTTTCACACGAGGCTTTCCCACGAGGCTTTCCCACAGGGCTGTCCCACGTGCACACGTGGTGGTAGTCGATCCTCGGCTTGAACGTCAAGGCAGTGCAGGGAAAACAGGTTCCTCTGGAATGGACTGACACATCTGGGGGACTCTTGGAATGGTGGCACGACCCTGGAGTTCCTCTCGCCTTTCCTGTGGAGAGCGCCTCCTCTTGAGATGCGACGGGAACGCCGGGAATTCTTTCCCTACGAAACAGGGAAAGGATCCCTCATCTCGAGCTAGGAGGCGGAAACGGGGCTCCCCTGGATGTGTGCGGGACCCCACCTGCTTCCTCTCGAGTGGAGACGGGTATGTCGGGGAACTTCTTGAGTAGCAGCAAGGGTGTGAAGGACCCTTTGGAAGTTCCAGTGGTTAGATGTGATTGGCCTCGAGAAGCCTCAGCGGAAATGGGCCTCATCTCGCCTGGAGGGCAAAACCTCCTGGATTTTCTCGAGTTACGGCAGGTGCTCTCGACTTACGACGGGGACCTCAGGGACCCGCTCTGGTGGCCTCAGGAAAGGCCAGTCCCCATGCGAGTTCCTCGGGGGCCTCTCGGGATTCCTCTCCCGTCGATGCCGGGGCCTAAGACCTTGTGTGGAGTCGGGGCCGGAACCTGAGGATTCCTCTCCAGTGCTGACATGGATCTTGGGGTACTTCTGGAGTCTCCCCAGGGGAGTCAGTCCTCGTCTCGAATGCGGGCATGCACTTGCGCTTTCCTCCAGAGCGGTAGCAGCAGTGTCACGCAGTCCGCCGCGTGGATCAAAGGATATATGGTTTTCCCTCGAGTCTTTCCCATGAGGCTTTCCCACGAGGCTTTCCCACAGGGCTCTCCCACGTGCACACGTGGTGGGAGTCGATCCTCAGCTTGAACGTCAAGGCAGTGCAGGGAAAACAGGTTCCTCTGGAATGGACTGACACATTTGGGGGACTCTTGGAATGGTGGCACGACCCTGGAGTTCCTCTCGCCTTTCCTGTGGAGAGCGCCTCCTCTTGAGATGCGACGGGAACACCGGGAATTCTTTCCCTACGAAACAGGGAAAGGATCCCTCATCTCGAGCTAGGAGGCGGAAACGGGGCTCCGCTGGATGTGTGCGGGACCCCACGTGCTTCCTCTCGAGTGGAGACGGGTATGTCGGGGAACTTCTTGAGTTGCAACAAGGGTGTGAAGGACCCTTTGGAAGTTCCAGTGGTTAGACGTGATTAGCCTCGAGAAGCCTCAGTGGAAATGGGCCTCATCTCGCCTGGAGGGCAAAACCTCCTGAATTTTCTCGAGTTGCGTCAGGTGCTCTCGACTTAAGACGGGGACCTCAGGGACCCGCTCTGGTGGCCTCAGGAAAGGCCAGTCCCCATGCGAGTTCCTCGGGGGCCTCTCGGGATTCCTCTCCCGTCGATGCCGGGGCCTAAGACCTTGTGTGGAGTCGGGGCCGGAACCTGAGGATTCCTCTCCAGTGCTGACATGGATCTTGGCGTACTTCTGGAGTCTCCCCAGGGGAGTCAGTCCTCGTCTCGAATGCGGGCATGCACTTGCGCTTTCCTCCAGAGCGGTAGCAGCAGTGTCACGCAGTCCGCCGCGTGGATCAAAGGATCTATGGTTTTCCCTCGAGTCTTTCCCACGAGGCTTTCCCACGAGGCTTTCCCACGAGGCTTTCCCACAGGGCTGTCCCACGTGCACACGTGGTGGGAGTCGATCCTCGGCTTGAACGTCAAGGCAGTGCAGGGAAAACAGGTTCCTCTGGAATGGACTGACACATCTGGGGGACTCTTGGAATGGTGGCATGACCCTGGAGTTCCTCTCGCCTTTCCTGTGGAGAGCGCCTCCTCTTGAGATGCGACGGGAACGCCGGGAATTCTTTCCTACGAAACAGGGAAAGGATCCCTCATCTCGAGCTAGGAGGCGGAAACGGGGCTCCCCTGGATGTGTGTGGGACCCCACGTGCTTCCTCTCGAGTGGAGACGGGTATGTCGCGGAACTTCTTGAGTTGCAACAAGGGTGTGAAGGACCCTTTGGAAGTTCCAGTGGTTAGACGTGATTAGCCTCGAGAAGCCTCAGCGGAAATGGGCCTCATCTCGCCTGGAGGGCAAAACCTCCTGGATTTTCTCGAGTTGCGGCAGGTGCTCTCGACTTACGACGGGGACCTCAGGGACCCGCTCTGGTGGCCTCAGGAAAAGCCAGTCCCCATGCGAGTTCCTCGGGGGCCTCTCGGGATTCCTCTCCGGTCGATGCCGGGGCCTAAGACCTTGTGTGGAGTCGGGGCCGGAACCTGAGGATGCCTCTCCAGTGCTGACATGGATCTTGGGGTACTTCTGGAGTCTCCCCAGGGGAGTCAGTCCTCGTCTCGAATGCGGGCATGCACTTGCGCTTTCCTCCAGAGCGGTAGCAGCAGTGTCACGCAGTCCGCCGCGTGGATCAAAGGATCTATGGTTTTCCCTCGAGTCTTTCCCACGAGGCTTTCCCACGAGGCTTTCCCACAGGGCTGTCCCACGTGCACAGGTGGTGGGAGTCGATCCTCGGCTTGAACGTCAAGACAGTGCAGGGAAAACAGGTTCCTCTGGAATGGACTGACACATCTGGGCGTCTCTTGGAATGGTGGCACGACCCTGGAGTTCCTCTCGCCTCTCCTGTGGAGAGCGCCTCCTCTTGAGATGCGACGGGAACGCCGGGAATTCTTTCCCTAAGAAACAGGGAAAGGATCCCTCATCTCGAGCTAGGAGGCGGAAACGGGGCTCCCCTGAATGTGTGCGGGACCCCACGTGCTTCCTCTCGAGTGGAGACGGGTATGTCGGGGAACTTCTTGAGTTGCAGCAAGGGTGTGAAGGACCCTTTGGAAGTTCCAGTGGTTAGATGTGATTAGCCTCGAGAAGCCTCAGCGGAAATGGGCCTCATCTCGCCTGGAGGGCAAAACCTCCTGGATTTTCTCGAGTTGCGGCAGGTGCTCTCGACTTACGACGGGGACCTCAGTGACCCGCTCTGGTGACCTCAGGAAAGGCCAGTCCCCATGCGAGTTCCTCGGGGGCCTCTCGGGATTCCTCTCCCATTGATGCCGGGGCCTAAGACCTTGTGTGGAGTCGGGGCCGGAACCTGAGGATTCCTCTCCAGTGCTGACATGGATCATGGGGTACTTCTGGAGTCTCCCCAGGGGAGTCAGTCCTCGTCTCGAATGCGGGCATGTACTTGCGCTTTCCTCCAGAGCGGTAGAAGCAGTGTCACGCAGTCCGCCGCGTGGATCAAAGGATCTATGGTTTTCCTTCGAGTCTTTCCCACGAGGCTTTCCCACGAGGCTTTCCCACAGGGCTGTCCCACGTGCACACGTGGTGGTAGTCGATCCTCGGCTTGAACGTCAAGGCAGTGCAGGGAAAACAGGTTCCTCTGGAATGGACTGACACATCTGGGGGACTCTTGGAATGGTGGCACGACCCTTGAGTTCCTCTCGCCTTTCCTGTGGAGAGCGCCTCCTCTTGAGATGCGACGGGAACGCCGGGAATTCTTTCCCTACGAAACAGGGAAAGGATCCCTCATTTCGAGCTAGGAGGCGGAAACGGGGCTCCCCTGGATGTGTGCGGGACCCCACGTGCTTCCTATCGAGTGGAGACGGGTATGTCGGGGAACTTCTTGAGTAGCAGCAAGGGTGTGAAGGACCCTTTGGAAGTTCCAGTGGTTAGATGTGATTGGCCTCGAGAAGCCTCAGAGGAAATGTGCCTCATCTCGCCTGGAGGGCAAAACCTCCTGGATTTTCTCGAGTTACGGCAGGTGCTCTCGACTTACGACGGGGACCTCAGGGACCCGCTCTGGTGGCCTCAGGAAAGGCCAGTCCCCATGCGAGTTCCTCGGGGGCCTCTCGGGATTCCTCTCCCGTCGATGCCTGGGCCTAAGACCTTGTGTGGAGTCGGGGCCGGAACCTGAGGATTCCTCTCCAGTGCTGACATGGATCTTGGGGTACTTCTGGAGTCTCCCCAGGGGAGTCAGTCCTCGTCTCGAATGCGGGCATGCACTTGCGCTTTCCTCCAGAGCGGTAGCAGCAGTGTCACGCAGTCCGCCGCGTGGATCAAAGGATCTATGGTTTTCCCTCGAGTCTTTCCCACGAGGCTTTCCCACGAGGCTTTCCCACATGGCTGTCCCACGTGCACACGTGGTGGGAGTCGATCCTCGGCTTGAACGTCAAGGCAGTGCAGGGAAAACAGGTTCCTCTGGAATGGACTGACACATCTGGGCGTCTCTTGGAATGGTGGCACGACCCTGGAGTTCCTCTCGCCTCTCCTGTGGAGAGCCCCTCCTCTTGAGATGCGACGGGAACGCCGGGAATTCTTTCCTAAGAAACAGGGAAAGGATCCCTCATCTCGAGCTAGGAGGCGGAAACGGGGCTCCCCTGGATGTGTGCGGGACCCCACGTGCTACCTCTCGAGTGGAGATGGGTATGTCGCGGAACTTCTTGAGTTGCAGCAAGGGTGTGAAGGACCCTTTGGAAGTTCCAGTGGTTAGATGTGATTAGCCTTGAGAAGCCTCAGCGGAAATGGGCCTCATCTCGCCTGGAGGGCAAAACCTCCTGGATTTTCTCGAGTTGCGGCATGTGCTCTCGACTTACGACGGGGACCTCGGGGTACCGCTCTGGTGACCTCAGGAAATGCCAGTCCCCATGCGAGTTCCTCGGGGGCCTCTCGGGATTCCTCTCCCATCGATGCCGGGGCCTAAGACCTTGTGTGGAGTCGGGGCCGGAACCTGAGGATTCCTCTCCAGTGCTGACATGGATCTTGGGGTACTTCTGGAGCCTCCCCAGGGGAGTCAGTCCTCGTCTCGAATGCGAGCATGCACTTGCGCTTTCCTCCAGAGCGGTAGCAGCAGTGTCACGCAGTCCGCCGCGTGGATCAAAGGATCTATGGTTTTCCCTCGAGTCTTTCCCACGAGGCTTTCCCACGAGGCTTTCCCACAGGGCTGTCCCACGTGCACACGTGGTGGGAGTCGATCCTCGGCTTGAACGTCAAGGCAGTGCAGGGAAAACAGGTTCCTCTGGAATGGACTGACACATCTGGGGGTCTCTTGGAATGGTGGCACGACCCTGGAGTTCCTCTCGCCTTTCCTGTGGAGAGCGCCTCCTCTTGAGTTGCGACGGGAACGCCGGGAATTCTTTCCCTACGAAACAGGGAAAGGATCCCTCATCTCGAGCTAGGAGGCGGAAACGTGGCTCCCCTGGATGTGTGCGGGACCCCACGTGCTTCCTCTCGAGTGGAGACGGGTATGTCGGGGAACTTCTTGAGTTGCAGCAAGGGTGTGAAGGACCCTTTGGAAGTTCCAGTGGTTACACGTGATTAGCCTCGAGAAGCCTCAGCGGAAATGGGCCTCATCTCGCCTGGAGGGCAAAACCTCCTGGATTTTCTCGAGTTGCGGCAGGTGCTCTCGACTTACGACGGGGACCTCAGGGACCCGCTCTGGTGGCCTCAGGAAAGGCCAGTCCCCATGCGAGTTCCTCGGGGGCCTCTCGGGATTCCTCTCCCGTCGATGCCGGGGCCTAAGACCTTGTGTGGAGTCGGGGCCGGAACCTGAGGATTCCTCTCCAGTGCTGACATGGATCTTGGGGTACTTCTGGAGTCTCCCCAGGGGAGTCAGTCCTCGTCTCGAATGCGGGCATGCACTTGCGCTTTCCTCCAGAGCGGTAGCAGCAGTGTCACGCAGTCCGCCGCGTGGATCAAAGGATCTATGGTTTTCCCTCGAGTCTTTCCCACGAGGCTTTCCCACGAGGCTTTCCCACAGGGCTGTCCCACGTGCACACGTGGTGGGAGTCGATCCTCGGCTTGAACGTCAAGGCAGTGCAGGGAAAACAGGTTCCTCTGGAATGGACTGACACATCTGGGGGACTCTTGGAATGGTGGCACGACCCTGGAGTTCCTCTCGCCTTTCCTGTGGAGAGCGCCTCCTCTTGAGATGCGACGGGAACGCCGGGAATTCTTTCTCTACGAAACAGGGAAAGGATCCCTCATCTCGAGCTAGGAGGCGGAAACGGGGCTCCCCTGGATGTGTGCGGGACCCCACGTGCTTCCTCTCGAGTGGAGACGGGTATGTCGGGGAACTTCATGAGTTGCAGCAAGGGTGTGAAGGACCCTTTGGAAGTTCCAGTGGTTAGACGTGATTAGCCTCGAGAAGCCTCAGCGGAAATGGGCCTCATCTCGCCTGGAGGGCAAAACCTCCTGGATTTTCTCGAGTTGCGGCAGGTGCTCTCGACTTACGACGGGGACCTCAGGGACCCGCTCTGGTGGCCTCAGGAAAGGCCAGTCCCCATGCGAGTTCCTCGGGGGCCTCTCGGGATTCCTCTCCCGTCGTTGCCGGGGCCTAAGACCTTGTGTGGAGTCGAGGCCGGAACCTGTGGATTCCTCTCCAGTGCTGACATGGATCTTGGGGTACTTCTGGAGTCTCCCCAGGGGAGTCAGTCCTCGTCTCGAATGCGGGCATGCACTTGCGCTTTCCTCCAGAGCGGTAGCAGCAGTGTCACGCAGTCCGCCGCGTGGATCAAAGGATCTATGGTTTTCCCTCGAGTCTTTCCCACGAGGCTTTCCCACGAGGCTTTCCCACAGGGCTGTCCCACGTGCACACGTGGTGGGAGTCGATCCTCGGCTTGAACGTCAAGGCAGTGCAGGGAAAACAGGTTCCTCTGGAATGGACTGACACATCTGGGGGACTCTTGGAATGGTGGCACGACCCTGGAGTTCCTCTCGCCTTTCCTGTGGAGAGCGCCTCCTCTTGAGATGCGACGGGAACGCCGGGAATTCTTTACCTACGAAACAGGGAAAGGATCCCTCATCTCGAGCTAGGAGGCGGAAACGGGGCTCCCCTGGATGTGTGCGGGACCCCACGTGCTTCCTCTCGAGTGGAGACGGGTATGTCAGGGAACATCTTGAATTGCAGCAAGGGTGTGAAGGACCCTTTGGAAGTTCCAGTGGTTAGACGTGATTAGCCTCGAGAAGCCTCAGCGGAAATGGGCCTCATCTCGCCTGGAGGGCAAAACCTCTTGGATTTTCTCGAGTTGCGGCAGGTGCTCTCGACTTACGACGGGGACCTCAGGGACCCGCTCTGGTGGCCTCAGGAAAGGCCAGTCCCCATGGGAGTTCCTCGGGAGCCTCTCGGGATTCCTCTCCCATCGATGCCGGGACCTAAGACCTTGTGTGGAGTCGGGGCCGGAACCTGAGGATTCCTCTCCAGTGCTGACATGGATCTTGGGGTACTTCTGGAGTCTCCCCAGGGAGTCAGTCCTCGTCTCGAATGCGGGCATGCACTTGCGCTTTCCTCCAGAGCGGTAGCAGCAGTGTCACGCAGTCCGCCGCGTG
The DNA here is from genome assembly GCF_042477335.2 of Ovis canadensis. Taxonomy (NCBI): domain Eukaryota; kingdom Metazoa; phylum Chordata; class Mammalia; order Artiodactyla; family Bovidae; genus Ovis; species Ovis canadensis. The sequence goes on from NC_091267.1 coordinate 10,750,351, forward strand.
GATCAAAGGATCTATGGTTTTCCCTCGAGTCTTTCCCACGAGGCTTTCCCACGAGGCTTTCCCACAGGGCTGTCCCACGTGCACACGTGGTGGGAGTCGATCCTCGGCTTGAACGTCAAGGCAGTGCAGGGAAAACAGGTTCCTCTGGAATGGACTGACACATCTGGGGGTCTCTTGGAATGGTGGCACGACCCTGGAGTTCCTCTCGCCTTTCCTGTGGAGAGCGCCTCCTCTTGAGATGCGACGGGAACGCCGGGAATTTTTTCCCTACGAAACAGGGAAAGGATCCCTCATCTCGAGCTAGGAGGCGGAAACGGGGCTCCCCTGGATGTGTGCGGGATACCACGTGCTTCCTATCGAGTGGAGACGGGTATGTCGGTGAACTTCTTGAGTAGCAGCAAGGGTGTGAAGGACCCTTTGGAAGTTCCAGTGGTTAGATGTGATTGGCCTCGAGAAGCCTCAGCGGAAATGGGCCTCATCTCGCCTGGAGGGCAAAACCTCCTGGATTTTCTCGAGTTACGGCAGGTGCTCTCGACTTACGACGGGGACCTCAGGGACCCGCTCTGGTGGCCTCAGGAAAGGCCAGTCCCCATGCGAGTTCCCCGGGGGCCTCTCGGGATTCCTCTCCCGTCGATGCCGGGGCCTAAGACCTTGTGTGGAGTCGGGGCCGGAACCTGAGGATTCCTCTCCAGTGCTGACATGGATCTTGGGGTACTTCTGGAGTCTCCCCAGGGGAGTCAGTCCTCGTCTCGAATGCGGGCATGCACTTGCGCTTTCCTCCAGAGCGGTAGCAGCAGTGTCACGCAGTCCGCCGCGTGGATCAAAGGATCTATGGTTTTCCCTCGAGTCTTTCCCACGAGGCTTTCCCACGAGGCTTTCCCACAGGGCTGTCCCACGTGCACAGGTGGTGGGAGTCGATCCTCGGCTTGAACGTCAAGGGAGTGCAGGGAAAACAGGTTCCTCTGGAATGGACTGACCCATCTGGGCGTCTCTTGGAATGGTGGCACGACCCTGGAGTTCCTCTCGCCTCTCCTGTGGAGAGCGCCTCCTCTTGAGATGCGACGGGAACGCCGGGAATTCTTTCCCTACGAAACAGGGAAAAGATCCCTCATCTCGAGCTAGGAGGCGGAAACGGGGCTCCCCTGGATGTGTACGGGACCCCACGTGCTTCCTCTCGAGTGGAGACGGGTATGTCGGGGAACTTCTTGAGTTGCAGCAAGGGTGTGAAGGACCCTTTGGAAGTTCCAGTGGTTAGATGTGATTAGCCTCGAGAAGCCTCAGCGGAAATGGGCCTCATCTCGCCTGGAGGGCAAAACCTCCTGGATTTTCTCGAGTTGCGGCAGGTGCTCTCGACTTACGACGGGGACCTCAGGGACCCGCTCTGGTGGCCTCAGGAAAGGCCAGTCCCCATGCGAGTTCCTCGGGGGCCTCTCGGGATTCCTCTCCCGTCGTTGCCGGGGCCTAAGACCTTGTGTGGAGTCGGGGCCGGAACCTGAGGATTCCTCTCCAGTGCTGACATGGATCTTGGGGTACTTCTGGAGTCTCCCCAGGGGAGTCAGTCCTCGTCTCGAATGCGGGCATGCACTTGCGCTTTCCTCCAGAGCGGTAGCAGCAGTGTCACGCAGTCCGCCGCGTGGATCAAAGGATCTATGGTTTTCCCTCGAGTCTTTCCCACGAGGCTTTCCCACGAGGCTTTCCCACAGGGCTCTCCCACGTGCACACGTGGTGGGAGTCGATCCTCAGCTTGAACGTCAAGGCAGTGCAGGGAAAACAGGTTCCTCTGGAATGGACTGACACATTTGGGGGACTCTTGGAATGGTGGCACGACCCTGGAGTTCCTCTCGCCTTTCCTGTGGAGAGCGCCTCCTCTTGAGATGCGACGGGAACGCCGGGAATTCTTTCCCTACGAAACAGGGAAAGGATCCCTCATCTCGAGCTAGGAGGCGGAAACGGGGCTCCGCTGGATGTGTGCGGGACCCCACGTGCTTCCTCTCGAGTGGAGACGGGTATGTCGGGGAACTTCTTGAGTTGCAACAAGGGTGTGAAGGACCCTTTGGAAGTTCCAGTGGTTAGACGTGATTAGCCTCGAGAAGCCTCAGTGGAAATGGGCCTCATCTCGCCTGGAGGGCAAAACCTCCTGAATTTTCTCGAGTTGCGTCAGGTGCTCTCGACTTACGACGGGGACCTCAGGGACCCGCTCTGGTGGCCTCAGGAAAGGCCAGTCCCCATGCGAGTTCCTCGGGGGCCTCTCGGGATTCCTCTCCCGTCGATGCCGGGGCCTAAGACCTTGTGTGGAGTCGGGGCCGGAACCTGAGGATTCCTCTCCAGTGCTGACATGGATCTTGGGGTACTTCTGGAGTCTCCCCAGGGGAGTCAGTCCTCGTCTCGAATGCGGGCATGCACTTGCGCTTTCCTCCAGAGCGGTAGCAGCAGTGTCACGCAGTCCGCCGCGTGGATCAAAGGATCTATGGTTTTCCCTCGAGTCTTTCCCACGAGGCTTTCCCACGAGGCTTTCCCACGAGGCTTTCCCACAGGGCTGTCCCACGTGCACACGTGGTGGGAGTCGATCCTCGGCTTGAACGTCAAGGCAGTAAAGGGAAAACAGGTTCCTCTGGAATGGACTGACACATCTGGGGGACTCTTGGAATGGTGGCATGACCCTGGAGTTCCTCTCGCCTTTCCTGTGGAGAGCGCCTCCTCTTGAGATGCGACGGGAACGCCGGGAATTCTTTGCTACGAAACAGGGAAAGGATCCCTCATCTCGAGCTAGGAGGCGGAAACGGGGCTCCCCTGGATGTGTGTGGGACCCCACGTGCTTCCTCTCGAGTGGAGACGGGTATGTCGGGGAACTTCTTGAGTTGCAACAAGGGTGTGAAGGACCCTTTGGAAGTTCCAGTGGTTAGACGTGATTAGCCTCGAGAAGCCTCAGCGGAAATGGGCCTCATCTCGCCTGGAGGGCAAAACCTCCTGGATTTTCTCGAGTTGCGGCAGGTGCTCTCGACTTACGACGGGGACCTCAGGGACCCGCTCTGGTGGCCTCAGGAAAAGCCAGTCCCCATGCGAGTTCCTCGGGGGCCTCTCGGGATTCCTCTCCGGTCGATGCCGGGGCCTAAGACCTTGTGTGGAGTCGGGGCCGGAACCTGAGGATGCCTCTCCAGTGCTGACATGGATCTTGGGGTACTTCTGGAGTCTCCCCAGGGGAGTCAGTCCTCGTCTCGAATGCGGGCATGCACTTGCGCTTTCCTCCAGAGCGGTAGCAGCAGTGTCACGCAGTCCGCCGCGTGGATCAAAGGATCTATGGTTTTCCCTCGAGTCTTTCCCACGAGGCTTTCCCACGAGGCTTTCCCACAGGGCTGTCCCACGTGCACAGGTGGTGGGAGTCGATCCTCGGCTTGAACGTCAAGGCAGTGCAGGGAAAACAGGTTCCTCTGGAATGGACTGACACATCTGGGCGTCTCTTGGAATGGTGGCACGACCCTGGAGTTCCTCTCGCCTCTCCTGTGGAGAGCGCCTCCTCTTGAGATGCGACGGGAACGCCGGGAATTCTTTCCCTAAGAAACAGGGAAAGGATCCCTCATCTCGAGCTAGGAGGCGGAAACGGGGCTCCCCTGAATGTGTGCGGGACCCCACGTGCTTCCTCTCGAGTGGAGACGGGTATGTCGGGGAACTTCTTGAGTTGCAGCAAGGGTGTGAAGGACCCTTTGGAAGTTCCAGTGGTTAGATGTGATTAGCCTCGAGAAGCCTCAGCGGAAATGGGCCTCATCTCGCCTGGAGGGCAAAACCTCCTGGATTTTCTCGAGTTGCGGCAGGTGCTCTCGACTTACGACGGGGACCTCAGTGACCCGCTCTGGTGACCTCAGGAAAGGCCAGTCCCCATGCGAGTTCCTCGGGGGCCTCTCGGGATTCCTCTCCCATTGATGCCGGGGCCTAAGACCTTGTGTGGAGTCGGGGCCGGAACCTGAGGATTCCTCTCCAGTGCTGACATGGATCATGGGGTACTTCTGGAGTCTCCCCAGGGGAGTCAGTCCTCGTCTCGAATGCGGGCATGTACTTGCGCTTTCCTCCAGAGCGGTAGAAGCAGTGTCACGCAGTCCGCCGCGTGGATCAAAGGATCTATGGTTTTCCTTCGAGTCTTTCCCACGAGGCTTTCCCACGAGGCTTTCCCACAGGGCTGTCCCACGTGCACACGTGGTGGTAGTCGATCCTCGGCTTGAACGTCAAGGCAGTGCAGGGAAAACAGGTTCCTCTGGAATGGACTGACACATCTGGGGGACTCTTGGAATGGTGGCACGACCCTGGAGTTCCTCTCGCCTTTCCTGTGGAGAGCGCCTCCTCTTGAGATGCGACGGGAACGCCGGGAATTCTTTCCCTACGAAACAGGGAAAGGATCCCTCATCTCGAGCTAGGAGGCGGAAACGGGGCTCCCCTGGATGTGTGCGGGACCCCACGTGCTTCCTATCGAGTGGAGACGGGTATGTCGGGGAACTTCTTGAGTAGCAGCAAGGGTGTGAAGGACCCTTTGGAAGTTCCACTGGTTAGATGTGATTGGCCTCGAGAAGCCTCAGAGGAAATGTGCCTCATCTCGCCTGGAGGGCAAAACCTCCTGGATTTTCTCGAGTTACGGCAGGTGCTCTCGACTTACGACGGGGACCTCAGGGACCCGCTCTGGTGGCCTCAGGAAAGGCCAGTCCCCATGCGAGTTCCTCGGGGGCCTCTCGGGATTCCTCTCCCGTCGATGCCGGGGCCTAAGACCTTGTGTGGAGTCGGGGCCGGAACCTGAGGATTCCTCTCCAGTGCTGACATGGATCTTGGGGTACTTCTGGAGTCTCCCCAGGGGAGTCAGTCCTCGTCTCGAATGCGGGCATGCACTTGCGCTTTCCTCCAGAGCGGTAGCAGCAGTGTCACGCAGTCCGCCGCGTGGATCAAAGGATCTATGGTTTTCCCTCGAGTCTTTCCCACGAGGCTTTCCCACGAGGCTTTCCCACATGGCTGTCCCACGTGCACACGTGGTGGGAGTCGATCCTCGGCTTGAACGTCAAGGCAGTGCAGGGAAAACAGGTTCCTCTGTAATGGACTGACACATCTGGGCGTCTCTTGGAATGGTGGCACGACCCTGGAGTTCCTCTCGCCTCTCCTGTGGAGAGCCCCTCCTCTTGAGATGCGACGGGAACGCCGGGAATTCTTTCCTAAGAAACAGGGAAAGGATCCCTCATCTCGAGCTAGGAGGCGGAAACGGGGCTCCCCTGGATGTGTGCGGGACCCCACGTGCTACCTCTCGAGTGGAGATGGGTATGTCGCGGAACTTCTTGAGTTGCAGCAAGGGTGTGAAGGACCCTTTGGAAGTTCCAGTGGTTAGATGTGATTAGCCTTGAGAAGCCTCAGCGGAAATGGGCCTCATCTCGCCTGGAGGGCAAAACCTCCTGGATTTTCTCGAGTTGCGGCATGTGCTCTCGACTTACGACGGGGACCTCGGGGTACCGCTCTGGTGACCTCAGGAAATGCCAGTCCCCATGCGAGTTCCTCGGGGGCCTCTCGGGATTCCTCTCCCATCGATGCCGGGGCCTAAGACCTTGTGTGGAGTCGGGGCCGGAACCTGAGGATTCCTCTCCAGTGCTGACATGGATCTTGGGGTACTTCTGGAGTCTCCCCAGGGGAGTCAGTCCTCGTCTCGAATGCGAGCATGCACTTGCGCTTTCCTCCAGAGCGGTAGCAGCAGTGTCACGCAGTCCGCCGCGTGGATCAAAGGATCTATGGTTTTCCCTCGAGTCTTTCCCACGAGGCTTTCCCACGAGGCTTTCCCACAGGGCTGTCCCACGTGCACACGTGGTGGGAGTCGATCCTCGGCTTGAACGTCAAGGCAGTGCAGGGAAAACAGGTTCCTCTGGAATGGACTGACACATCTGGGGGACTCTTGGAATGGTGGCACGACCCTGGAGTTCCTCTCGCCTTTCCTGTGGAGAGCGCCTCCTCTTGAGTTGCGACGGGAACGCCGGGAATTCTTTCCCTACGAAACAGGGAAAGGATCCCTCATCTCGAGCTAGGAGGCGGAAACGTGGCTCCCCTGGATGTGTGCGGGACCCCACGTGCTTCCTCTCGAGTGGAGACGGGTATGTCGGGGAACTTCTTGAGTTGCAGCAAGGGTGTGAAGGACCCTTTGGAAGTTCCAGTGGTTACACGTGATTAGCCTCGAGAAGCCTCAGCGGAAATGGGCCTCATCTCGCCTGGAGGGCAAAACCTCCTGGATTTTCTCGAGTTGCGGCAGGTGCTCTCGACTTACGACGGGGACCTCAGGGACCCGCTCTGGTGGCCTCAGGAAAGGCCAGTCCCCATGCGAGTTCCTCGGGGGCCTCTCGGGATTCCTCTCCCGTCGATGCCGGGGCCTAAGACCTTGTGTGGAGTCGGGGCCGGAACCTGAGGATTCCTCTCCAGTGCTGACATGGATCTTGGGGTACTTCTGGAGTCTCCCCAGGGGAGTCAGTCCTCGTCTCGAATGCGGGCATGCACTTGCGCTTTCCTCCAGAGCGGTAGCAGCAGTGTCACGCAGTCCGCCGCGTGGATCAAAGGATCTATGGTTTTCCCTCGAGTCTTTCCCACGAGGCTTTCCCACGAGGCTTTCCCACAGGGCTGTCCCACGTGCACACGTGGTGGGAGTCGATCCTCGGCTTGAACGTCAAGGCAGTGCAGGGAAAACAGGTTCCTCTGGAATGGACTGACACATCTGGGGGACTCTTGGAATGGTGGCACGACCCTGGAGTTCCTCTCGCCTTTCCTGTTGAGAGCGCCTCCTCTTGAGATGCGACGGGAACGCCGGGAATTCTTTCTCTACGAAACAGGGAAAGGATCCCTCATCTCGAGCTAGGAGGCGGAAACGGGGCTCCCCTGGATGTGTGCGGGACCCCACGTGCTTCCTCTCGAGTGGAGACGGGTATGTCGGGGAACTTCATGAGTTGCAGCAAGGGTGTGAAGGACCCTTTGGAAGTTCCAGTGGTTAGACGTGATTAGCCTCGAGAAGCCTCAGCGGAAATGGGCCTCATCTCGCCTGGAGGGCAAAACCTCCTGGATTTTCTCGAGTTGCGGCAGGTGCTCTCGACTTACGACGGGGACCTCAGGGACCCGCTCTGGTGGCCTCAGGAAAGGCCAGTCCCCATGCGAGTTCCTCGGGGGCCTCTCGGGATTCCTCTCCCGTCGTTGCCGGGGCCTAAGACCTTGTGTGGAGTCGAGGCCGGAACCTGTGGATTCCTCTCCAGTGCTGACATGGATCTTGGGGTACTTCTGGAGTCTCCCCAGGGGAGTCAGTCCTCGTCTCGAATGCGGGCATGCACTTGCGCTTTCCTCCAGAGCGGTAGCAGCAGTGTCACGCAGTCCGCCGCGTGGATCAAAGGATCTATGGTTTTCCCTCGAGTCTTTCCCACGAGGCTTTCCCACGAGGCTTTCCCACAGGGCTGTCCCACGTGCACACGTGGTGGGAGTCGATCCTCGGCTTGAACGTCAAGGCAGTGCAGGGAAAACAGGTTCCTCTGGAATGGACTGACACATCTGGGGGACTCTTGGAATGGTGGCACGACCCTGGAGTTCCTCTCGCCTTTCCTGTGGAGAGCGCCTCCTCTTGAGATGCGACGGGAACGCCGGGAATTCTTTACCTACGAAACAGGGAAAGGATCCCTCATCTCGAGCTAGGAGGCGGAAACGGGGCTCCCCTGGATGTGTGCGGGACCCCACGTGCTTCCTCTCGATTGGAGACGGGTATGTCAGGGAACATCTTGAATTGCAGCAAGGGTGTGAAGGACCCTTTGGAAGTTCCAGTGGTTAGACGTGATTAGCCTCGAGAAGCCTCAGCGGAAATGGGCCTCATCTCGCCTGGAGGGCAAAACCTCTTGGATTTTCTCGAGTTGCGGCAGGTGCTCTCGACTTACGACGGGGACCTCAGGGACCCGCTCTGGTGGCCTCAGGAAAGGCCAGTCCCCATGCGAGTTCCTCGGGAGCCTCTCGGGATTCCTCTCCCATCGATGCCGGGACCTAAGACCTTGTGTGGAGTCGGGGCCGGAACCTGAGGATTCCTCTCCAGTGCTGACATGGATCTTGGGGTACTTCTGGAGTCTCCCCAGGGAGTCAGTCCTCGTCTCGAATGCGGGCATGCACTTGCGCTTTCCTCCAGAGCGGTAGCAGCAGTGTCACGCAGTCCGCCGCGTGGATCAAAGGATCTATGGTTTTCCCTCGAGTCTTTCCCACGAGGCTTTCCCACGAGGCTTTCCCACAGGGCTGTCCCACGTGCACACGTGGTGGGAGTCGATCCTCGGCTTGAACGTCAAGGCAGTGCAGGGAAAACAGGTTCCTCTGGAATGGACTGACACATCTGGGGGTCTCTTGGAATGGTGGCACGACCCTGGAGTTCCTCTCGCCTTTCCTGTGGAGAGCGCCTCCTCTTGAGTTGCGACGGGAACGCCGGGAATTCTTTCCCTACGAAACAGGGAAAGGATCCCTCATCTCGAGCTAGGAGCCGGAAACGTGGCTCCCCTGGATGTGTGCGGGACCCCACGTGCTTCCTCTCGAGTGGAGACGGGTATGTCGGGGAACTTCTTGAGTTGCAGCAAGGGTGTGAAGGACCCTTTGGAAGTTCCAGTGGTTACACGTGATTAGCCTCGAGAAGCCTCAGCGGAAATGGGCCTCATCTCGCCTGGAGGGCAAAACCTCCTGAATTTTCTCGAGTTGCGGCAGGTGCTCTCGACTTACGACGGGGACCTCAGGGACCCGCTCTGGTGGCCTCAGGAAAGGCCAGTCCCCATGCGAGTTCCTCGGGGGCCTCTCGGGATTCCTCTCCCGTCGATGCCGGGGCCTAAGACCTTGTGTGTAGTCGGGGCCGGAACCTGAGGATTCCTCTCCAGTGCTGACATGGATCTTGGGGTACTTCTGGAGTCTCCCCAGGGGAGTCAGTCCTCGTCTCGAATGCGGGCATGCACTTGCGCTTTCCTCCAGAGCGGTAGCAGCAGTGTCACGCAGTCCGCCGCGTGGATCAAAGGATCTATGGTTTTCCCTCGAGTCTTTCCCACGAGGCTTTCCCACGAGGCTTTCCCACAGGGCTGTCCCACGTGCACACGTGGTGGGAGTCGATCCTCGGCTTGAACGTCAAGGCAGTGCAGGGAAAACAGGTTCCTCTGGAATGGACTGACCCATCTGGGCGTCTCTTGGAGTGGTGGCACGACCCTGGAGTTCCTCTTGCCTCTCCTGTGGAGAGCGCCTCCTCTTGAGATGCGACGGGAACGCCGGGAATTCTTTCCCTAAGAAACAGGGAAAGGATCCCTCATCTCGAGCTAGGAGGCGGAAACGGGGCTCCCCTGGATGTGTGCGGGACCCCACGTGCTTCCTCTCGAGTGGAGACGGGTATGTCGGGGAACTTCTTGAGTTGCAGCAAGGGTGTGAAGGACCCTTTGGAAGTTCCAGTGGTTAGATGTGATTAGCCTCGAGAAGCCTCAGCGGAAATGGGCCTCATCTCGCCTGGAGGGCAAAACCTCCTGGATTTTCTCGAGTTGCGGCAGGTGCTCTCGACTTACGACGGGGACCTCAGGGACCCGCTCTGGTGGCCTCAGGAAAGGCCAGTCCCCATGCGAGTTCCTCGGGGGCCTCTCGGGATTCCTCTCCCGTCGTTGCCGGGGCCTAAGACCTTGTGTGGAGTCGGGGCCGGAACTTGAGGATTCCTCTCCAGTGCTTACATGGATCTTGGGGTACTTCTGGAGTCTCCCCAGGGGAGTCAGTCCTCGTCTCGAATGCGGGCATGCACTTGCGCTTTCCTCCAGAGCGGTAGCAGCAGTGTCACGCAGTCCGCCGCGTGGATCAAAGGATCTATGGTTTTCCCTCGAGTCTTTCCCACGAGGCTTTCCCACGAGGCTTTCCCACAGGGCTGTCCCACGTGCACACGTGGTGGTATTCGATCCTCGGCTTGAACGTCAAGGCAGTGCAGGGAAAACAGGTTCCTCTGGAATGGACTGACACATCTGGGGGACTCTTGGAATGGTGGCACGACCCTGGAGTTCCTCTCGCCTTTCCTGTGGAGAGCGCCTCCTCTTGAGATGCGACGGGAACGCCGGGAATTCTTTCCTACGAAACAGGGAAAGGATCCCTCATCTCGAGCTAGGAGGCGGAAACGGGGCTCCCCTGGATGTGTGCGGGACCCCACGTGCTTCCTCTCGAGTGGAGACGGGTATGTCGGGGAACTTCTTGAGTTGCAACAAGGGTGTGAAGGACCCTTTGGAAGTTCCAGTGGTTAGACGTGATTAGCCTCGAGAAGCCTCAGCGGAAATGGGCCTCATCTCGCCTGGAGGGCAAAACCTCCTGGATTTTCTCGAGTTGCGGCAGGTGCTCTCGACTTACGACGGGGACCTCAGGGACCCGCTCTGGTGGCCTCAAGAAAAGCCAGTCCCCATGCGAGTTCCTCGGGGGCCTCTCGGGATTCCTCTCCCGTCGATGCCGGGGCCTAAGACCTTGTGTGGAGTCGGGGCCGGAACCTGAGGATTCCTCTCCAGTGCTGACATGGATCTTGGGGTACTTCTGGAGTCTCCCCAGGGGAGTCAGTCCTCGTCTCGAATGCGGGCATGCACTTGCGCTTTCCTCCAGAGCGGTAGCAGCAGTGTCACGCAGTCCGCCGCGTGGATCAAAGGATCTATGGTTTTCCCTCGAGTCTTCCCACGAGGCTTTCCACGAGGCTTTCCCACAGGGCTGTCCCACGTGCACAGGTGGTGGGAGTGGATCCTCGGCTTGAACGTCAAGGCAGTGCAGGGAAAACAGGTTCCTCTGGAATGGACTGACCCATCTGGGCGTCTCTTGGAATGGTGGCACGACCCTGGAGTTCCTCTCGCCTCTCCTGTGGAGAGTGCCTCCTCTTGAGATGCGACGGGAACGCCGGTAATTCTTTCCCTAAGAAACAGGGAAAGGATCCCTCATCTCGAGCTAGGAGGCGGAAACGGGGCTCCCTTGGATGTGTGCGGGACCCCACGTGCTTCCTCTCGAGTGGAGACGGGTATGTAGGGGAACTTCTTGAGTTGCAGCAAGGGTGTGAAGGACCCTTTGGAAGTTCCAGTGGTTAGATGTGATTAGCCTCGAGAAGCCTCAGCGGAAATGGGCCTCATCTCGCCTGGAGGGCAAAACCTCCTGGATTTTCTCGAGTTGCGGCATGTGCTCTCGACTTAGGACGGGGACCTCAGTGACCCGCTCTGGTGACCTCAGGAAAGGCCAGTCCCCATGCGAGTTCCTCGGGGGCCTCTCGGGATTCCTCTCCCATTGATGCCGGGGCCTAAGACCTTTTGTGGAGTCGGGGCCGGAACCTGAGGATTCCTCTCCAGTGCTGACATGGATCATGGGGTACTTCTGGAGTCTCCCCAGGGGAGTCAGTCCTCGTTTCGAATGCGGGCATGTACTTGCGCTTTCCTCCAGAGCGGTAGCAGCAGTGTCACGCAGTCCGCCGCGTGGATCAAAGGATCTATGGTTTTCCTTCGAGTCTTTCCCACGAGGCTTTCCCACGAGGCTTTCCCAAAGGGCTGTCCCACGTGCACACGTGGTGGGAGTGGATCCTCGGCTTGAACGTCAAGGCAGTGCAGGGAAAACAGGTTCCTCTGGAATGGACTGACACATCTGGGGGACTCTTGGAATGGTGGCACGACCCTGGAGTTCCTCTCGCCTTTCCTGTGGAGAGCGCCTCCTCTTGAGATGCGACGGGAACCCCGGGAATTCTTTCCCTACGAAACAGGGAAAGGATCCCTCATCTCGAGCTAGGAGGCGGAAACGGGGCTCCCCTGGATGTGTGCGGGACCCCACGTGCTTCCTCTCGAGTGGAAATGGGTATGTCGGGGAACTTCTTGAGTGCAGCAAGGGTGTGAAGGACCCTTTGGAAGTTCCAGTGGTTAGATGTGATTGGCCTCGAGAAGCCTCAGCGGATATGGGCCTCATCTCGCCTGGAGGGCAAAACCTCCTGGATTTTCTCGAGTTACGGCAGGTGCTCTCGACTTACGACCGGGACCTCAGGGACCCGCTCTGGTGGCCTCAGGAAAGGCCAGTCCCCATGCGAGTTCCTCGGGGGCCTCTCGGGATTCCTCTCCCGTCGATGCCGGGGCCTAAGACCTTGTGTGGAGTCGGGGCCGGAACCTGAGGATTCCTCTCCAGTGCTGACATGGATCTTGGGGTACTTCTGGAGTCTCCCCAGGGGAGTCAGTCCTCGTCTCGAATGCGGGCATGCACTTGCGCTTTCCTCCAGAGCGGTAGCAGCAGTGTCACGCAGTCCGCCGCGTGGATCAAAGGATCTATGGTTTTCCCTCGAGTCTTTCCCACGAGGCTTTCCCACGAGGCTTTCCCACAGGGCTGTCCCACGTGCACACGTGGTGGTATTCGATCCTCGGCTTGAACGTCAAGGCAGTGCAGGGAAAACAGGTTCCTCTGGAATGGACTGACACATCTGGGGGACTCTTGGAATGGTGGCACGACCCTGGAGTTCCTCTCGCCTTTCCTGTGGAGAGCGCCTCCTCTTGAGATGCGACGGGAACGCCGGGAATTCTTTCCTACGAAACAGGGAAAGGATCCCTCATCTCGAGCTAGGAGGCGGAAACGGGGCTCCCCTGGATGTGTGCGGGACCCCACGTGCTTCCTCTCGAGTGGAGACGGGTATGTCGGGGAACTTCTTGAGTTGCAACAAGGGTGTGAAGGACCCTTTGGAAGTTCCAGTGGTTAGACGTGATTAGCCTCGAGAAGCCTCAGCGGAAATGGGCCTCATCTCGCCTGGAGGGCAAAACCTCCTGGATTTTCTCGAGTTGCGGCAGGTGCTCTCGACTTACGACGGGGACCTCAGGGACCCGCTCTGGTGGCCTCAAGAAAAGCCAGTCCCCATGCGAGTTCCTCGGGGGCCTCTCGGGATTCCTCTCCCGTCGATGCCGGGGCCTAAGACCTTGTGTGGAGTCGGGGCCGGAACCTGAGGATTCCTCTCCAGTGCTGACATGGATCTTGGGGTACTTCTGGAGTCTCCCCAGGGGAGTCAGTCCTCGTCTCGAATGCGGGCATGCACTTGCGCTTTCCTCCAGAGCGGTAGCAGCAGTGTCACGCAGTCCGCCGCGTGGATCAAAGGATCTATGGTTTTCCCTCGAGTCTTCCCACGAGGCTTTCCACGAGGCTTTCCCACAGGGCTGTCCCACGTGCACAGGTGGTGGGAGTGGATCCTCGGCTTGAACGTCAAGGCAGTGCAGGGAAAACAGGTTCCTCTGGAATGGACTGACCCATCTGGGCGTCTCTTGGAATGGTGGCACGACCCTGGAGTTCCTCTCGCCTCTCCTGTGGAGAGTGCCTCCTCTTGAGATGCGACGGGAACGCCGGTAATTCTTTCCCTAAGAAACAGGGAAAGGATCCCTCATCTCGAGCTAGGAGGCGGAAACGGGGCTCCCTTGGATGTGTGCGGGACCCCACGTGCTTCCTCTCGAGTGGAGACGGGTATGTAGGGGAACTTCTTGAGTTGCAGCAAGGGTGTGAAGGACCCTTTGGAAGTTCCAGTGGTTAGATGTGATTAGCCTCGAGAAGCCTCAGCGGAAATGGGCCTCATCTCGCCTGGAGGGCAAAACCTCCTGGATTTTCTCGAGTTGCGGCATGTGCTCTCGACTTAGGACGGGGACCTCAGTGACCCGCTCTGGTGACCTCAGGAAAGGCCAGTCCCCATGCGAGTTCCTCGGGGGCCTCTCGGGATTCCTCTCCCATTGATGCCGGGGCCTAAGACCTTTTGTGGAGTCGGGGCCGGAACCTGAGGATTCCTCTCCAGTGCTGACATGGATCATGGGGTACTTCTGGAGTCTCCCCAGGGGAGTCAGTCCTCGTTTCGAATGCGGGCATGTACTTGCGCTTTCCTCCAGAGCGGTAGCAGCAGTGTCACGCAGTCCGCCGCGTGGATCAAAGGATCTATGGTTTTCCTTCGAGTCTTTCCCACGAGGCTTTCCCACGAGGCTTTCCCAAAGGGCTGTCCCACGTGCACACGTGGTGGGAGTGGATCCTCGGCTTGAACGTCAAGGCAGTGCAGGGAAAACAGGTTCCTCTGGAATGGACTGACACATCTGGGGGACTCTTGGAATGGTGGCACGACCCTGGAGTTCCTCTCGCCTTTCCTGTGGAGAGCGCCTCCTCTTGAGATGCGACGGGAACCCCGGGAATTCTTTCCCTACGAAACAGGGAAAGGATCCCTCATCTCGAGCTAGGAGGCGGAAACGGGGCTCCCCTGGATGTGTGCGGGACCCCACGTGCTTCCTCTCGAGTGGAAATGGGTATGTCGGGGAACTTCTTGAGTGCAGCAAGGGTGTGAAGGACCCTTTGGAAGTTCCAGTGGTTAGATGTGATTGGCCTCGAGAAGCCTCAGCGGATATGGGCCTCATCTCGCCTGGAGGGCAAAACCTCCTGGATTTTCTCGAGTTACGGCAGGTGCTCTCGACTTACGACCGGGACCTCAGGGACCCGCTCTGGTGGCCTCAGGAAAGGCCAGTCCCCATGCGAGTTCCTCGGGGGCCTCTCGGCATTCCTCTCCCGTCGATGCCGGGGCCTAAGACCTTGTGTGGAGTCGGGGCCGGAACCTGAGGATTCCTCTCCAGTGCTGACATGGATCTTGGGGTACTTCTGGAGTCTCCCCAGGGGAGTCAGTCCTCGTATCGAATGCGGGCATGCACTTGCGCTTTCCTCCAGAGCGGTAGCAGCAGTGTCACGCAGTCCGCCGCGTGGATCAAAGGATCTATGGTTTTCCCTCGAGTCTTTCCCACGAGGCTTTCCCACGAGGCTTTCCCACAGGGCTGTCCCACGTGCACACGTGGTGGGAGTCGATCCTCGGCTTGAACGTCAAGGCAGTGCAGGGAAAACAGGTTCCTCTGGAATGGACTGACACATCTGGGCGTCTCTTGGAATGGTGGCACGACCCTGGAGTTCCTCTCGCCTTTCCTGTGGAGAGCGCCTCCTCTTGAGATGCGACGGGAACGCCGGGAATTCTTTCCCTACGAAACAGGGAAAGGATCCCTCATCTCGAGCTAGGAGGCGGAAACGGGGCTCCCCTGGATGTGTGCGGGACCCCACGTGCTTCCTCTCGAGTGGAGACGGGTATGTCGGGGAACTTCTTGAGTTGCAGCAAGGGTGTGAAGGACCCTTTGGAAGTTCCAGTGGTTAGACGTGATTAGCCTCGAGAAGCCTCAGCGGAAATGGGCCTCATCTCGCCTGGAGGGCAAAACCTCCTGGATTTTCTCGAGTTGCGGCAGGTGCTCTCGACTTACGACGGGGACCTCAGGGACCCGCTCTGGTGGCCTCAGGAAAGGCCAGTCCCCATGCGAGTTCCTCGGGGGCCTCTCGGGATTCCTCTCCCGTCGATGCCGGGGCCTAAGACCTTGTGTGGAGTCGGGGCCGGAACCTAAGGATTCCTCTCCAGTGCTGACATGGATCTTGGGGTACTTCTGGAGTCTCCCCAGGGGAGTCAGTCCTCGTCTCGAATGCGGGCATGCACTTGCGCTTTCCTCCAGAGCGGTAGCAGCAGTGTCACGCAGTCCGCCGCGTGGATCAAAGGATCTATGGTTTTCCCTCGAGTCTTTCCCACGAGGCTTTCCCACGAGGCTTTCCCACAGGGCTGTCCCACGTGCACAGGTGGTGGGAGTCGATCCTCGGCTTGAACGTCAAGGCAGTGCAGGGAAAACAGGTTCCTCTGGAATGGACTGACCCATCTGGGCGTCTCTTGGAGTGGTGGCACGACCCTGGAGTTCCTCTCGCCTCTCCTGTGGAGAGCGCCTCCTCTTGAGATGCGACGGGAACGCCGGGAATTCTTTCCCTAAGAAACAGGGAAAGGATCCCTCATCTCGAGCTAGGAGGCGGAAACGGGGCTCCCCTGGATGTGTGCGGGACCCCACGTGCTTCCTCTCGAGTGGAGACGGGTATGTCGGGGAACTTCTTGAGTTGCAGCAAGGGTGTGAAGGACCCTTTGGAAGTTCCAGTGGTTAGATGTGATTAGCCTCGAGAAGCCTCAGCGGAAATGGGCCTCATCTCGCCTGGAGGGCAAAACCTCCTGGATTTTCTCGAGTTGCGGCAGGTGCTCTCGACTTACGACGGGGACCTCAGGGACCCGCTCTGGTGGCCTCAGGAAAGGCCAGTCCCCATGCGAGTTCCTCGGGGGCCTCTCGGGATTCCTCTCCCGTCGTTGCCGGGGCCTAAGACCTTGTGTGGAGTCGGGGCCGGAACCTGAGGATTCCTCTCCAGTGCTGACATGGATCTTGGGGTACTTCTGGAGTCTCCCCAGGGGAGTCAGTCCTCGTCTCGAATGCGGGCATGCACTTGCGCTTTCCTCCAGAGCGGTAGCAGCAGTGTCACGCAGTCCGCCGCGTGGATCAAAGGATCTATGGTTTTCCCTCGAGTCTTTCCCACGAGGCTTTCCCACGAGGCTTTCCCACAGGGCTGTTCCACGTGCACACGTGGTGTGAGTGGATCCTCGGCTTGAACGTCAAGGCAGTGCAGGGAGAACAGGTTCCTCTGGAATGGACTGACACATCTGGGGGACTCTTGGAATGGTGGTACGACCCTGGAGTTCCTCTCGCCTTTCCTGTGGAGAGCGCCTCCTCTTGAGATGCGACGGGAACGCCGGGAATTCTTTCCCTACGAAACAGGGAAAGGATCCCTCATCTCGAGCTAGGAGGCGGAAACGGGGCTCCCCTGGATGTGTGCGGGACCCCACGTGCTTCCTCTCGAGTGGAGACGGGTATGTCGGGGAATTCTTGAGTTGCAGCAAGGGTGTGAAGGACCCTTTGGAAGTTCCAGTGGTTAGACGTGATTCGCCGCGAGAAGCCTCAGCGGAAATGGGCCTCATCTCGCCTGGAGGGCAAAACCTGCTGGATTTTCTCGAGTTGCGGCAGGTGCTCCCGACTTACGACGGGGACCTCAGGGACCCGCTCTGGTGGCCTCAGGAAAGGCCAGTCCCCATGCGAATTCCTCGGGGGCCTCTCGGGATTACTCTCCCGTCGATGCCGGGGCCTAAGACCTTGTGTGGAGTCGGGGCCGGAACCTGAGGATTCCTCTCCAGTGCTGACATGGATCTTGGGGTACTTCTGGAGTCTCCCCAGGGGAGTCAGTCCTCGTCTCGAATGCGGGCATGCACTTGCGCTTTCCTCCAGAGCGGTAGCAGCAGTGTCACGCAGTCCGCCGCGTGGATCAAAGGATCTATGGTTTTCCCTCGAGTCTTTCCCACGAGGCTTTCCCACGAGGCTTTCCCACAGGGCTGTCCCACGTGCACACGTGGTGGGAGTCGATCCTCGGCTTGAACGTCAAGGCAGTGCAGGGAAAACAGGTTCCTCTGGAATGGACTGACACATCTGGGGGACTCTTGGAATGGTGGCACGACCCTGGAGTTCCTCTCGCCTTTCCTGTGGAGAGCGCCTCCTCTTGAGATGCGACGGGAACGCCGGGAATTCTTTACCTACGAAACAGGGAAAGGATCCCTCATCTCGAGCTAGGAGGCGGAAACGGGGCTCCCCTGGATGTGTGCGGGACCCCACGTGCTTCCTCTCGATTGGAGACGGGTATGTCAGGGAACATCTTGAATTGCAGCAAGGGTGTGAAGGACCCTTTGGAAGTTCCAGTGGTTAGACGTGATTAGCCTCGAGAAGCCTCAGCGGAAATGGGCCTCATCTCGCCTGGAGGGCAAAACCTCTTGGATTTTCTCGAGTTGCGGCAGGTGCTCTCGACTTACGACGGGGACCTCAGGGACCCGCTCTGGTGGCCTCAGGAAAGGCCAGTCCCCATGCGAGTTCCTCGGGAGCCTCTCGGGATTCCTCTCCCATCGATGCCGGGACCTAAGACCTTGTGTGGAGTCGGGGCCGGAACCTGAGGATTCCTCTCCAGTGCTGACATGGATCTTGGGGTACTTCTGGAGTCTCCCCAGGGAGTCAGTCCTCGTCTCGAATGCGGGCATGCACTTGCGCTTTCCTCCAGAGCGGTAGCAGCAGTGTCACGCAGTCCGCCGCGTGGATCAAAGGATCTATGGTTTTCCCTCGAGTCTTTCCCACGAGGCTTTCCCACGAGGCTTTCCCACAGGGCTGTCCCACGTGCACACGTGGTGGGAGTCGATCCTCGGCTTGAACGTCAAGGCAGTGCAGGGAAAACAGGTTCCTCTGGAATGGACTGACACATCTGGGGGTCTCTTGGAATGGTGGCACGACCCTGGAGTTCCTCTCGCCTTTCCTGTGGAGAGCGCCTCCTCTTGAGTTGCGACGGGAACGCCGGGAATTCTTTCCCTACGAAACAGGGAAAGGATCCCTCATCTCGAGCTAGGAGCCGGAAACGTGGCTCCCCTGGATGTGTGCGGGACCCCACGTGCTTCCTCTCGAGTGGAGACGGGTATGTCGGGGAACTTCTTGAGTTGCAGCAAGGGTGTGAAGGACCCTTTGGAAGTTCCAGTGGTTACACGTGATTAGCCTCGAGAAGCCTCAGCGGAAATGGGCCTCATCTCGCCTGGAGGGCAAAACCTCCTGAATTTTCTCGAGTTGCGGCAGGTGCTCTCGACTTACGACGGGGACCTCAGGGACCCGCTCTGGTGGCCTCAGGAAAGGCCAGTCCCCATGCGAGTTCCTCGGGGGCCTCTCGGGATTCCTCTCCCGTCGATGCCGGGGCCTAAGACCTTGTGTGGAGTCGGGGCCGGAACCTGAGGATTCCTCTCCAGTGCTGACATGGATCTTGGGGTACTTCTGGAGTCTCCCCAGGGGAGTCAGTCCTCGTCTCGAATGCGGGCATGCACTTGCGCTTTCCTCCAGAGCGGTAGCAGCAGTGTCACGCAGTCCGCCGCGTGGATCAAAGGATCTATGGTTTTCCCTCGAGTCTTTCCCACGAGGCTTTCCCACGAGGCTTTCCCACAGGGCTGTCCCACGTGCACACGTGGTGGGAGTCGATCCTCGGCTTGAACGTCAAGGCAGTGCAGGGAAAACAGGTTCCTCTGGAATGGACTGACCCATCTGGGCGTCTCTTGGAGTGGTGACACGACCCTGGAGTTCCTCTTGCCTCTCCTGTGGAGAGCGCCTCCTCTTGAGATGCGACGGGAACGCCGGGAATTCTTTCCCTAAGAAACAGGGAAAGGATCCCTCATCTCGAGCTAGGAGGCGGAAACGGGGCTCCCCTGGATGTGTGCGGGACCCCACGTGCTTCCTCTCGAGTGGAGACGGGTATGTCGGGGAACTTCTTGAGTTGCAGCAAGGGTGTGAAGGACCCTTTGGAAGTTCCAGTGGTTAGATGTGATTAGCCTCGAGAAGCCTCAGCGGAAATGGGCCTCATCTCGCCTGGAGGGCAAAACCTCCTGGATTTTCTCGAGTTGCGGCAGGTGCTCTCGACTTACGACGGGGACCTCAGGGACCCGCTCTGGTGGCCTCAGGAAAGGCCAGTCCCCATGCGAGTTCCTCGGGGGCCTCTCGGGATTCCTCTCCCGTCGTTGCCGGGGCCTAAGACCTTGTGTGGAGTCGGGGCCGGAACTTGAGGATTCCTCTCCAGTGCTTACATGGATCTTGGGGTACTTCTGGAGTCTCCCCAGGGGAGTCAGTCCTCGTCTCGAATGCGGGCATGCACTTGCGCTTTCCTCCAGAGCGGTAGCAGCAGTGTCACGCAGTCCGCCGCGTGGATCAAAGGATCTATGGTTTTCCCTCGAGTCTTTCCCACGAGGCTTTCCCACGAGGCTTTCCCACAGGGCTGTCCCACGTGCACACGTGGTGGTAGTCGATCCTCGGCTTGAACGTCAAGGCAGTGCAGGGAAAACAGGTTCCTCTGGAATGGACTGACACATCTGGGGGACTCTTGGAATGGTGGCACGACCCTGGAGTTCCTCTCGCCTTTCCTGTGGAGAGCGCCTCCTCTTGAGATGCGACGGGAACGCCGGGAATTCTTTCCTACGAAACAGGGAAAGGATCCCTCATCTCGAGCTAGGAGGCGGAAACGGGGCTCCCCTGGATGTGTGCGGGACCCCACGTGCTTCCTCTCGAGTGGAGACGGGTATGTCGGGGAACTTCTTGAGTTGCAACAAGGGTGTGAAGGACCCTTTGGAAGTTCCAGTGGTTAGACGTGATTAGCCTCGAGAAGCCTCAGCGGAAATGGGCCTCATCTCGCCTGGAGGGCAAAACCTCCTGGATTTTCTCGAGTTGCGGCAGGTGCTCTCGACTTACGACGGGGACCTCAGGGACCCGCTCTGGTGGCCTCAAGAAAAGCCAGTCCCCATGCGAGTTCCTCGGGGGCCTCTCGGGATTCCTCTCCCGTCGATGCCGGGGCCTAAGACCTTGTGTGGAGTCGGGGCCGGAACCTGAGGATTCCTCTCCAGTGCTGACATGGATCTTGGGGTACTTCTGGAGTCTCCCCAGGGGAGTCAGTCCTCGTCTCGAATGCGGGCATGCACTTGCGCTTTCCTCCAGAGCGGTAGCAGCAGTGTCACGCAGTCCGCCGCGTGGATCAAAGGATCTATGGTTTTCCCTCGAGTCTTCCCACGAGGCTTTCCACGAGGCTTTCCCACAGGGCTGTCCCACGTGCACAGGTGGTGGGAGTGGATCCTCGGCTTGAACGTCAAGGCAGTGCAGGGAAAACAGGTTCCTCTGGAATGGACTGACCCATCTGGGCGTCTCTTGGAATGGTGGCACGACCCTGGAGTTCCTCTCGCCTCTCCTGTGGAGAGTGCCTCCTCTTGAGATGCGACGGGAACGCCGGTAATTCTTTCCCTAAGAAACAGGGAAAGGATCCCTCATCTCGAGCTAGGAGGCGGAAACGGGGCTCCCTTGGATGTGTGCGGGACCCCACGTGCTTCCTCTCGAGTGGAGACGGGTATGTAGGGGAACTTCTTGAGTTGCAGCAAGGGTGTGAAGGACCCTTTGGAAGTTCCAGTGGTTAGATGTGATTAGCCTCGAGAAGCCTCAGCGGAAATGGGCCTCATCTCGCCTGGAGGGCAAAACCTCCTGGATTTTCTCGAGTTGCGGCATGTGCTCTCGACTTACGACGGGGACCTCAGTGACCCGCTCTGGTGACCTCAGGAAAGGCCAGTCCCCATGCGAGTTCCTCGGGGGCCTCTCGGGATTCCTCTCCCATTGATGCCGGGGCCTAAGACCTTTTGTGGAGTCGGGGCCGGAACCTGAGGATTCCTCTCCAGTGCTGACATGGATCATGGGGTACTTCTGGAGTCTCCCCAGGGGAGTCAGTCCTCGTTTCGAATGCGGGCATGTACTTGCGCTTTCCTCCAGAGCGGTAGCAGCAGTGTCACGCAGTCCGCCGCGTGGATCAAAGGATCTATGGTTTTCCTTCGAGTCTTTCCCACGAGGCTTTCCCACGAGGCTTTCCCAAAGGGCTGTCCCACGTGCACACGTGGTGGGAGTGGATCCTCGGCTTGAACGTCAAGGCAGTGCAGGGAAAACAGGTTCCTCTGGAATGGACTGACACATCTGGGGGACTCTTGGAATGGTGGCACGACCCTGGAGTTCCTCTCGCCTTTCCTGTGGAGAGCGCCTCCTCTTGAGATGCGACGGGAACCCCGGGAATTCTTTCCCTACGAAACAGGGAAAGGATCCCTCATCTCGAGCTAGGAGGCGGAAACGGGGCTCCCCTGGATGTGTGCGGGACCCCACGTGCTTCCTCTCGAGTGGAAATGGGTATGTCGGGGAACTTCTTGAGTGCAGCAAGGGTGTGAAGGACCCTTTGGAAGTTCCAGTGGTTAGATGTGATTGGCCTCGAGAAGCCTCAGCGGATATGGGCCTCATCTCGCCTGGAGGGCAAAACCTCCTGGATTTTCTCGAGTTACGGCAGGTGCTCTCGACTTACGACCGGGACCTCAGGGACCCGCTCTGGTGGCCTCAGGAAAGGCCAGTCCCCATGCGAGTTCCTCGGGGGCCTCTCGGCATTCCTCTCCCGTCGATGCCGGGGCCTAAGACCTTGTGTGGAGTCGGGGCCGGAACCTGAGGATTCCTCTCCAGTGCTGACATGGATCTTGGGGTACTTCTGGAGTCTCCCCAGGGGAGTCAGTCCTCGTATCGAATGCGGGCATGCACTTGCGCTTTCCTCCAGAGCGGTAGCAGCAGTGTCACGCAGTCCGCCGCGTGGATCAAAGGATCTATGGTTTTCCCTCGAGTCTTTCCCACGAGGCTTTCCCACGAGGCTTTCCCACAGGGCTGTCCCACGTGCACACGTGGTGGGAGTCGATCCTCGGCTTGAACGTCAAGGCAGTGCAGGGAAAACAGGTTCCTCTGGAATGGACTGACACATCTGGGCGTCTCTTGGAATGGTGGCATGACCCTGGAGTTCCTCTCGCCTTTCCTGTGGAGAGCGCCTCCTCTTGAGATGCGACGGGAACGCCGGGAATTCTTTCCCTACGAAACAGGGAAAGGATCCCTCATCTCGAGCTAGGAGGCGGAAACGGGGCTCCCCTGGATGTGTGCGGGACCCCACGTGCTTCCTCTCGAGTGGAGACGGGTATGTCGGGGAACTTCTTGAGTTGCAGCAAGGGTGTGAAGGACCCTTTGGAAGTTCCAGTGGTTAGACGTGATTAGCCTCGAGAAGCCTCAGCGGAAATGGGCCTCATCTCGCCTGGAGGGCAAAACCTCCTGGATTTTCTCGAGTTGCGGCAGGTGCTCTCGACTTACGACGGGGACCTCAGGGACCCGCTCTGGTGGCCTCAGGAAAGGCCAGTCCCCATGCGAGTTCCTCGGGGGCCTCTCGGGATTCCTCTCCCGTCGATGCCGGGGCCTAAGACCTTGTGTGGAGTCGGGGCCGGAACCTAAGGATTCCTCTCCAGTGCTGACATGGATCTTGGGGTACTTCTGGAGTCTCCCCAGGGGAGTCAGTCCTCGTCTCGAATGCGGGCATGCACTTGCGCTTTCCTCCAGAGCGGTAGCAGCAGTGTCACGCAGTCCGCCGCGTGGATCAAAGGATCTATGGTTTTCCCTCGAGTCTTTCCCACGAGGCTATCCCACGAGGCTTTCCCACAGGGCTGTCCCACGTGCACAGGTGGTGGGAGTCGATCCTCGGCTTGAACGTCAAGGCAGTGCAGGGAAAACAGGTTCCTCTGGAATGGACTGACCCATCTGGGCGTCTCTTGGAGTGGTGGCACGACCCTGGAGTTCCTCTCGCCTCTCCTGTGGAGAGCGCCTCCTCTTGAGATGCGACGGGAACGCCGGGAATTCTTTCCCTAAGAAACAGGGAAAGGATCCCTCATCTCGAGCTAGGAGGCGGAAACGGGGCTCCCCTGGATGTGTGCGGGACCCCATGTGCTTCCTCTCGAGTGGAGACGGGTATGTCGGGGAACTTCTTGAGTTGCAGCAAGGGTGTGAAGGACCCTTTGGAAGTTCCAGTGGTTAGATGTGATTAGCCTCGAGAAGCCTCAGCGGAAATAGGCCTCATCTCGCCTGGAGGGCAAAACCTCCTGGATTTTCTCGAGTTGCGGCAGGTGCTCTCGACTTACGACGGGGACCTCAGGGACCCGCTCTGGTGGCCTCAGGAAAGGCCAGTCCCCATGCGAGTTCCTCGGGGGCCTCTCGGGATTCCTCTCCCGTCGTTGCCGGGGCCTAAGACCTTGTGTGGAGTCGGGGCCGGAACCTGAGGATTCCTCTCCAGTGCTGACATGGATCTTGGGGTACTTCTGGAGTCTCCCCAGGGGAGTCAGTCCTCGTCTCGAATGCGGGCATGCACTTGCGCTTTCCTCCAGAGCGGTAGCAGCAGTGTCACGCAGTCCGCCGCGTGGATCAAAGGATCTATGGTTTTCCCTCGAGTCTTTCCCACGAGGCTTTCCCACGAGGCTTTCCCACAGGGCTGTTCCACGTGCACACGTGGTGGGAGTGGATCCTCGGCTTGAACGTCAAGGCAGTGCAGGGAGAACAGGTTCCTCTGGAATGGACTGACACATCTGGGGGACTCTTGGAATGGTGGTACGACCCTGGAGTTCCTCTCGCCTTTCCTGTGGAGAGCGCCTCCTCTTGAGATGCGACGGGAACGCCGGGAATTCTTTCCCTACGAAACAGGGAAAGGATCCCTCATCTCGAGCTAGGAGGCGGAAACGGGGCTCCCCTGGATGTGTGCGGGACCCCACGTGCTTCCTCTCGAGTGGAGACGGGTATGTCGGGGAATTCTTGAGTTGCAGCAAGGGTGTGAAGGACCCTTTGGAAGTTCCAGTGGTTAGACGTGATTCGCCGCGAGAAGCCTCAGCGGAAATGGGCCTCATCTCGCCTGGAGGGCAAAACCTGCTGGATTTTCTCGAGTTGCGGCAGGTGCTCCCGACTTACGACGGGGACCTCAGGGACCCGCTCTGGTGGCCTCAGGAAAGGCCAGTCCCCATGCGAATTCCTCGGGGGCCTCTCGGGATTACTCTCCCGTCGATGCCGGGGCCTAAGACCTTGTGTGGAGTCGGGGCCGGAACCTGAGGATTCCTCTCCAGTGCTGACATGGATCTTGGGGTACTTCTGGAGTCTCCCCAGGGGAGTCAGTCCTCGTCTCAAATGCGGGCATGCACTTGCGCTTTCCTCTAGAGCGGTAGCAGCAGTGTCACGCAGTCCGCCGCGTGGATCAAAAGATCTATGGTTTTCCCTCGAGTCTTTCCCACGAGGCTTTCCCACGAGGCTTTCCCACAGGGCTGTCCCACGTGCACAGGTGGTGGGAGTCGATCCTCGGCTTGAACGTCAAGGCAGTGCAGGGAAAACAGGTTCCTCTGGAATGGACTGACACATCTGGGGGACTCTTGGAATGGTGGCACGACCCTGGAGTTCCTCTCGCCTTTCCTGTGGAGAGCGCCTCTTCTTGAGATGCGACGGGAACGCCGGGAATTCTTTCCCTACGAAACAGGGAAAGGATCCCTCATCTCGAGCTAGGAGGCGGACGGGGCTCCCCTGGATGTGTGCGGGACACCACGTGCTTCCTATCGAGTGGAGACGGGTATGTCGGGGAACTTCTTGAGTAGCAGCAAGGGTGTGAAGGACCCTTTGGAAGTTCCAGTGTTTAGATGTGATTGGCATCGAGAAGCCTCAGCGGAAATGGGCCTCATCTCGCCTGGAGGGCAAAACCTCCTGGATTTTCTCGAGTTACGGCAGGTGTTCTCGACTTACGACGGGGACCTCAGGGACCCGCTCTGGTGGCCTCAGGAAAGGCCAGTCCCCATGCGAGTTCCTCGGGGGCCTCTCGGGATTCCTCTCCCGTCGATGCCGGGGCCTAAGACCTTGTGTGGAGTCGGGGCCGGAACCTGAGGATTCCTCTCCAGTGCTGACATGGATCTTGGGGTACTTCTGGAGTCTCCCCAGGGGAGTCAGTCCTCGTCTCGAATGCGGGCATGCACTTGCGCTTTCCTCCAGAGCGGTAGCAGCAGTGTCACGCGGTCCGCCGCGTGGATCAAAGGATCTATGGTTTTCCCTCGAGTCTTTCCCACGAGGCTTTCCCACGAGGCTTTCCCACAGGGCTGTCCCACGTGCACACGTGGTGGGAGTCGATCCTCGGCTTGAACGTCAAGGCAGTGCAGGGAAAACAGGTTCCTCTGGAATGGACTGACACATCTGGGGGTCTCTTGGAATGGTGGCACGACCCTGGAGTTCCTCTCGCCTTTCCTGTGGAGAGCGCCTCCTCTTGAGTTGCGACGGGAAGGCCGGGAATTCTTTCCCTACGAAACAGGGAAAGGATCCCTCATCTCGAGCTAGGAGGCGGAAACGTGGCTCCCCTGGATGTGTGCGGGACCC
Source organism: Ovis canadensis (assembly GCF_042477335.2). Taxonomy (NCBI): domain Eukaryota; kingdom Metazoa; phylum Chordata; class Mammalia; order Artiodactyla; family Bovidae; genus Ovis; species Ovis canadensis. Next base: position 10,776,045 of record NC_091267.1, read on the forward strand.
CACGTGCTTCCTCTAGAGTGGAGACGGGTATGTCGGGGAACTTCTTGAGTTGCAGCAAGGGTGTGAAGGACCCTTTGGAAGTTCCAGTGGTTACACGTGATTAGCCTCGAGAAGCCTCAGCGGAAATGGGCCTCATCTCGCCTGGAGGGCAAAACCTCCTGGATTTTCTCGAGTTGCGGCAGGTGCTCTCGACTTACGACGGGGACCTCAGTGACCCGCTCTGGTGGCCTCAGGAAAGGCCAGTCCCCATGCGAGTTCCTCGGGGGCCTCTCGGGATTCCTCTCCCGTCGATGCCGGGGCCTAAGACCTTGTGTGGAGTCGGGGCCGGAACCTGAGGATTCCTCTCCAGTGCTGACATGGATCTTGGGGTACTTCTGGAGTCTCCCCAGGGGAGTCAGTCCTCGTCTCGAATGCGGGCATGCACTTGCGCTTTCCTCCAGAGCGGTAGCAGCAGTGTCACGCAGTCCGCCGCGTGGATCAAAGGATCTATGGTTTTCCCTCGAGTCTTTCCCACGAGGCTTTCCCACGAGGCTTTCCCACAGGGCTGTCCCACGTGCACACGTGGTGGGAGTCGATCCTCGGCTTGAACGTCAAGGCAGTGCAGGGAAAACAGGTTCCTCTGGAATGGACTGACACATCTGGGGGACTCTTGGAATGGTGGCACGACCCTGGAGTTCCTCTCGCCTTTCCTGTGGAGAGCGCCTCCTCTTGAGATGCGACGGGAACGCCGGGAATTCTTTCCCTACGAAACAGGGAAAGGATCCCTCATCTCGAGCTAGGAGGCGGAAACGGGGCTCCCCTGGATGTGTGCGGGACCCCACGTGCTTCCTCTCGAGTGGAGACGGGTATGTCGGGGAACTTCTTGAGTTGCAGCAAGGGTGTGAAGGACCCTTTGGAAGTTCCAGTGGTTAGACGTGATTAGCCTCGAGAAGCCTCAGCGGAAATGGGCCTCATCTCGCCTGGAGGGCAAAACCTCCTGGATTTTCTCGAGTTGCGGCAGGTGCTCTCGACTTACGACGGGGACATCAGGGACCCGCTCTGGTGGCCTCAGGAAAGGCCAGTCCCCATGCGAGTTTCTCGGGGGCCTCTCGGGATTCCTCTCCCGTCGTTGCCGGGGCCTAAGACCTTGTGTGGAGTCGGGGCCGGAACCTGAGGATTCCTCTCCAGTGCTGACATGGATCTTGATGTACTTCTGGAGTCTCCCCAGGGGAGTCAGTCCTCGTCTCGAATGCGGGCATGCACTTGCGCTTTCCTCCAGAGCGGTAGCAGCAGTGTCACGCAGTCCGCCGCGTGGATCAAAGGATCTATGGTTTTCCCTCGAGTCTTTCCCACGAGGCTTTCCCACGAGGCTTTCCCACAGGGCTGTCCCACGTGCACACGTGGTGGGAGTCGATCCTCGGCTTGAACGTCAAGGCAGTGCAGGGAAAACAGGTTCCTCTGGAATGGACTGACACATCTGGGGGACTCTTGGAATGGTGGCACGACCCTGGAGTTCCTCTCGCCTTTCCTGTGGAGAGCGCCTCCTCTTGAGATGCGACGGGAACGCCGGGAATTCTTTACCTACGAAACAGGGAAAGGATCCCTCATCTCGAGCTAGGAGGCGGAAACGGGGCTCCCCTGGATGTGTGCGGGACCCCACGTGCTTCCTCTCGAGTGGAGACGGGTATGTCAGGGAACATCTTGAATTGCAGCAAGGGTGTGAAGGACCCTTTGGAAGTTCCAGTGGTTAGACGTGATTAGCCTCGAGAAGCCTCAGCGGAAATGGGCCTCATCTCGCCTGGAGGGCAAAACCTCCTGGATTTTCTCGAGTTGCGGCAGGTGCTCTCGACTTACGACGGGGACCTCAGGGACCCGCTCTGGTGGCCTCAGGAAAGGCCAGTCCCCATGCGAGTTCCTCGGGAGCCTCTCGGGATTCCTCTCCCATCGATGCCGGGGCCTAAGACCTTGTGTGGAGTCGGGGCCGGAACCTGAGGATTCCTCTCCAGTGCTGACATGGATCTTGGGGTACTTCTGGAGTCTCCCCAGGGAGTCAGTCCTCGTCTCGAATGCGGGCATGCACTTGCGCTTTCCTCCAGAGCGGTAGCAGCAGTGTCACGCAGTCCGCCGCGTGGATCAAAGGATCTATGGTTTTCCCTCGAGTCTTTCCCACGAGGCTTTCCCACGAGGCTTTCCCACAGGGCTGTCCCACGTGCACACGTGGTGGGAGTCGATCCTCGGCTTGAACGTCAAGGCAGTGCAGGGAAAACAGGTTCCTCTGGAATGGACTGACACATCTGAGGGTCTCTTGGAATGGTGGCACGACCCTGGAGTTCCTCTCGCCTTTCCTGTGGAGAGCGCCTCCTCTTGAGTTGCGACGGGAACGCCGGGAAATCTTTCCCTACGAAACAGGGAAAGGATCCCTCATCTCGAGCTAGGAGGCGGAAACGTGGCTCCCCTGGATGTGTGCGGGACCCCACGTGCTTCCTCTCGAGTGGAGACGGGTATGTCGGGGAACTTCTTGAGTTGCAGCAAGGGTGTGAAGGACCCTTTGGAAGTTCCAGTGGTTACACGTGATTAGCCTCGAGAAGCCTCAGCGGAAATGGGCCTCATCTCGCCTGGAGGGCAAAACCTCCTGGATTTTCTCGAGTTGCGGCAGGTGCTCTCGACTTACGACGGGGACCTCAGGGACCCGCTCTGGTAGCCTCAGGAAAGGCCAGTCCCCATGCGAGTTCCTCGGGGGCCTCTCGGGATTCCTCTCCCGTCGATGCCGGGGCCTAAAACCTTGTGTGGAGTCGGGGCCGGAACCTGAGGATTCCTCTCCAGTGCTGACATGGATCTTGGGGTACTTCTGGAGTCTCCCCAGGGGAGTCAGTCCTCGTCTCGAATGCGGGCATGCACTTGCGCTTTCCTCCAGAGCGGTAGCAGCAGTGTCACGCAGTCCGCCGCGTGGATCAAAGGATCTATGGTTTTCCCTCGAGTCTTTCCCACGAGGCTTTCCCACGAGGCTTTCCCACAGGGCTGTCCCACGTGCACAGGTGGTGGGAGTCGATCCTCGGCTTGAACGTCAAGGCAGTGCAGGGAAAACAGGTTCCTCTGGAATGGACTGACCCATCTGGGCGTCTCTTGGAGTGGTGGCACGACCCTGGAGTTCCTCTCGCCTCTCCTGTGGAGAGCGCCTCCTCTTGAGATGCGACGGGAACGCCGGGAATTCTTTCCCTAAGAAACAGGGAAAGGATCCCTCATCTCGAGCTAGGAGGCGGAAACGGGGCTCCCCTGGATGTGTGCGGGACCCCACGTGCTTCCTCTCGAGTGGAGACGGGTATGTCGGGGAACTTCTTGAGTTGCAGCAAGGGTGTGAAGGACCCTTTGGAAGTTCCAGTGGTTAGATGTGATTAGCCTCGAGAAGCCTCAGCGGAAATGGGCCTCATCTCGCCTGGAGGGCAAAACCTCCTGGATTTTCTCGAGTTGCGGCAGGTGCTCTCGACTTACGACGGGGACCTCAGGGACCCGCTCTGGTGGCCTCAGGAAAGGCCAGTCCCCATGCGAGTTCCTCGGGGGCCTCTCGGGATTCCTCTCCCGTCGTTGCCGGGGCCTAAGACCTTGTGTGGAGTCGGGGCCGGAACCTGAGGATTCCTCTCCAGTGCTGACATGGATCTTGGGGTACTTCTGGAGTCTCCCCAGGGGAGTCAGTCCTCGTCTCGAATGCGGGCATGCACTTGCGCTTTCCTCCAGAGCGGTAGCAGCAGTGTCACGCAGTCCGCCGCGTGGATCAAAGGATCTATGGTTTTCCCTTGAGTCTTTCCCAAGAGGCTTTCCCACGAGGCTTTCCCACAGGGCTGTCCCACGTGCACACGTGGTGGGAGTCGATCCTCGGCTTGAACGTCAAGGCAGTGCAGGGAAAACAGGTTCCTCTGGAATGGACTGACACATCTGGGGGACTCTTGGAATGGTGGCACGACCCTGGAGTTCCTCTCGCCTTTCCTGTGGAGAGCGCCTCCTCTTGAGATGCGACGGGAACGCCGGGAATTCTTTCCCTACGAAACAGGGAAAGGATCCCTCATCTCGAGCTAGGAGGCGGAAACGGGGCTCCCCTGGATGTGTGCGGGACCCCACGTGCTTCCTCTCGAGTGGAGACGGGTATGTAGGGGAACTTCTTGAGTTGCAGCAAGGGTGTGAAGGACCCTTTGGAAGTTCCAGTGGTTAGATGTGATTAGCCTCGAGAAGCCTCAGCGGAAATGGGCCTCATCTCGCCTGGAGGGCAAAACCTCCTGGATTTTCTCGAGTTGCGGCATGTGCTCTCGACTTACGACGGGGACATCAGTGACCCGCTCTGGTGACCTCAGGAAAGGCCAGTCCCCATGCGAGGTCCTCGGGGGCCTCTCGGGATTCCTCTCCCATTGATGCCGGGGCCTAAGACCTTGTGTGGAGTCGGGGCCGGAACCTGAGTATTCCTCTCCAGTGCTGACATGGATCATGGGGTACTTCTGGAGTCTCCCCAGGGGAGTCAGTCCTCGTCTCGAATGCGGGCATGCACTTGCGCTTTCCTCCAGAGCGGTAGCAGCAGTGTCACGCAGTCCGCCGCGTGGATCAAAGGATCTATGGTTTTCCCTGGAGTCTTTCCCACGAGGCTTTCCCACGAGGCTTTCCCACAGGGCTGTCCCACGTGCACACGTGGTGGGAGTGGATCCTCGGCTTGAACGTCAAGGCAGTGCAGGGAAAACAGGTTCCTCTGGGATGGACTGACACATCTGGGGGACTCTTGGAATGGTGGCACGACCCTGGAGTTCCTCTCGCCTTTCCTGTGGAGAGCGCCTCCTCTTGAGATGCGACGGGAACGCCGGGAATTCTTTCCCTACGAAACAGGGAAAGGATCCCTCATCTCGAGCTAGGAGGCGGAAACGGGGCTCCCCTGGATGTGTGCGGGACCCCACGTGCTTCCTCTCGAGTGGAGACGGGTATGTCGGGGAACTTCTTGAGTTGCAGCAAGGGTGTGAAGGACCCTTTGGAAGTTCCAGTGGTTAGACGTGATTAGCCTCGAGAAGCCTCAGCGGAAATGGGCCTCATCTCGCCTGGAGGGCAAAACCTCCTGGATTTTCTCGAGTTGCGGCAGGTGCTCTCGACTTACGACGGGGACCTCAGGGACCCGCTCTGGTGGCCTCAGGAAAGGCCAGTCCCCATGCGAGTTTCTCGGGGGCCTCTCGGGATTCCTCTCCCGTCGTTGCCGGGGCCTAAGACCTTGTGTGGAGTCGGGGCCGGAACCTGAGGATTCCTCTCCAGTGCTGACATGGATCTTGATGTACTTCTGGAGTCTCCCCAGGGGAGTCAGTCCTCGTCTCGAATGCGGGCATGCACTTGCGCTTTCCTCCAGAGCGGTAGCAGCAGTGTCACGCAGTCCGCCGCGTGGATCAAAGGATCTATGGTTTTCCCTCGAGTCTTTCCCACGAGGCTTTCCCACGAGGCTTTCCCACAGGGCTGTCCCACGTGCACACGTGGTGGGAGTCGATCCTCGGCTTGAACGTCAAGGCAGTGCAGGGAAAACAGGTTCCTCTGGAATGGACTGACACATCTGGGGGACTCTTGGAATGGTGGCACGACCCTGGAGTTCCTCTCGCCTTTCCTGTGGAGAGCGCCTCCTCTTGAGATGCGACGGGAACGCCGGGAATTCTTTACCTACGAAACAGGGAAAGGATCCCTCATCTCGAGCTAGGAGGCGGAAACGGGGCTCCCCTGGATGTGTGCGGGACCCCACGTGCTTCCTCTCGAGTGGAGACGGGTATGTCAGGGAACATCTTGAATTGCAGCAAGGGTGTGAAGGACCCTTTGGAAGTTCCAGTGGTTAGACGTGATTAGCCTCGAGAAGCCTCAGCGGAAATGGGCCTCATCTCGCCTGGAGGGCAAAACCTCCTGGATTTTCTCGAGTTGCGGCAGGTGCTCTCGACTTACGACGGGGACCTCAGGGACCCGCTCTGGTGGCCTCAGGAAAGGCCAGTCCCCATGCGAGTTCCTCGGGAGCCTCTCGGGATTCCTCTCCCATCGATGCCGGGGCCTAAGACCTTGTGTGGAGTCGGGGCCGGAACCTGAGGATTCCTCTCCAGTGCTGACATGGATCTTGGGGTACTTCTGGAGTCTCCCCAGGGAGTCAGTCCTCGTCTCGAATGCGGGCATGCACTTGCGCTTTCCTCCAGAGCGGTAGCAGCAGTGTCACGCAGTCCGCCGCGTGGATCAAAGGATCTATGGTTTTCCCTCGAGTCTTTCCCACGAGGCTTTCCCACGAGGCTTTCCCACAGGGCTGTCCCACGTGCACACGTGGTGGGAGTCGATCCTCGGCTTGAACGTCAAGGCAGTGCAGGGAAAACAGGTTCCTCTGGAATGGACTGACACATCTGGGGGTCTCTTGGAATGGTGGCACGACCCTGGAGTTCCTCTCGCCTTTCCTGTGGAGAGCGCCTCCTCTTGAGTTGCGACGGGAACACCGGGAATTCTTTCCCTACGAAACAGGGAAAGGATCCCTCATCTCGAGCTAGGAGGCGGAAACGTGGCTCCCCTGGATGTGTGCGGGACCCCACGTGCTTCCTCTCGAGTGGAGACGGGTATGTCGGGGAACTTCTTGAGTTGCAGCAAGGGTGTGAAGGACCCTTTGGAAGTTCCAGTGGTTAGATGTGATTAGCCTCGAGAAGCCTCAGCGGAAATGGGCCTCATCTCGCCTGGAGGGCAAAACCTCCTGGATTTTCTCGAGTTGCGGCAGGTGCTCTCGACTTACGACGGGGACCTCAGGGACCCGCTCTGGTGGCCTCAGGAAAGGCCAGTCCCCATGCGAGTTCCTCGGGGGCCTCTCGGGATTCCTCTCCCGTCGTTGCCGGGGCCTAAGACCTTGTGTGGAGTCGGGGCCGGAACCTGAGGATTCCTCTCCAGTGCTGACATGGATCTTGGGGTACTTCTGGAGTCTCCCCAGGGGAGTCAGTCCTCGTCTCGAATGCGGGCATGCACTTGCGCTTTCCTCCAGAGCGGTAGCAGCAGTGTCACGCAGTCCGCCGCGTGGATCAAAGGATCTATGGTTTTCCCTTGAGTCTTTCCCAAGAGGCTTTCCCACGAGGCTTTCCCACAGGGCTGTCCCACGTGCACACGTGGTGGGAGTCGATCCTCGGCTTGAACGTCAAGGCAGTGCAGGGAAAACAGGTTCCTCTGGAATGGACTGACACATCTGGGGGACTCTTGGAATGGTGGCACGACCCTGGAGTTCCTCTCGCCTTTCCTGTGGAGAGCGCCTCCTCTTGAGATGCGACGGGAACGCCGGGAATTCTTTCCCTACGAAACAGGGAAAGGATCCCTCATCTCGAGCTAGGAGGCGGAAACGGGGCTCCCCTGGATGTGTGCGGGACCCCACGTGCTTCCTCTCGAGTGGAGACGGGTATGTAGGGGAACTTCTTGAGTTGCAGCAAGGGTGTGAAGGACCCTTTGGAAGTTCCAGTGGTTAGATGTGATTAGCCTCGAGAAGCCTCAGCGGAAATGGGCCTCATCTCGCCTGGAGGGCAAAACCTCCTGGATTTTCTCGAGTTGCGGCATGTGCTCTCGACTTACGACGGGGACATCAGTGACCCGCTCTGGTGACCTCAGGAAAGGCCAGTCCCCATGCGAGGTCCTCGGGGGCCTCTCGGGATTCCTCTCCCATTGATGCCGGGGCCTAAGACCTTGTGTGGAGTCGGGGCCGGAACCTGAGTATTCCTCTCCAGTGCTGACATGGATCATGGGGTACTTCTGGAGTCTCCCCAGGGGAGTCAGTCCTCGTCTCGAATGCGGGCATGCACTTGCGCTTTCCTCCAGAGCGGTAGCAGCAGTGTCACGCAGTCCGCCGCGTGGATCAAAGGATCTATGGTTTTCCCTGGAGTCTTTCCCACGAGGCTTTCCCACGAGGCTTTCCCACAGGGCTGTCCCACGTGCACACGTGGTGGGAGTGGATCCTCGGCTTGAACGTCAAGGCAGTGCAGGGAAAACAGGTTCCTCTGGGATGGACTGACACATCTGGGGGACTCTTGGAATGGTGGCACGACCCTGGAGTTCCTCTCGCCTTTCCTGTGGAGAGCGCCTCCTCTTGAGATGCGACGGGAACCCCGGGAATTCTTTCCCTACGAAACAGGGAAAGGATCCCTCATCTCGAGCTACGAGGCGGAAACGGGGCTCGCCTGGATGTGTGCGGGACCCCACGTGCTTCCTCTCGAGTGGAGACGGGTATGTCGGGGAACTTCTTGAGTTGCAGCAAGGGTGTGAAGGACCCTTTGGAAGTTCCAGTGGTTACACGTGATTAGCCTCGAGAAGCCTCAGCGGAAATGGGCCTCATCTCGCCTGGAGGGCAAAACCTCCTGGATTTTCTCGAGTTGCGGCAGGTGCTCTCGACTTACGACGGGGACGTCAGGGACCCGCTCTGGTGGCCTCAGGAAAGGCCAGTCCCCATGCGAGTTCCTCGGGGGCCTCTCGGGATTCCTCTCCCGTCGATGCCGGGGCCTAAGACCATGTGTGGAGTCGGGGCCGGAACCTGAGGATTCCTCTCCAGTGCTGACATGGATCTTGGGGTACTTCTGGAGTCTCCCCAGGGGAGTCAGTCCTCGTCTCGAATGCGGGCATGCACTTGCGCTTTCCTCCAGAGCGGTAGCAGCAGTGTCACGCAGTCCGCCGCGTGGATCAAAGGATCTATGGTTTTCCCTCGAGTCTTTCCCACTAGGCTTTCCCACGAGGCTTTCCCACAGGGCTGTTCCACGTGCACACGTGGTGGGAGTGGATCCTCGGCTTGAACGTCAAGGCAGTGCAGGGAAAACAGGTTCCTCTGGAATGGACTGACACATCTGGGGGACTCTTGGAATGGTGGTACTACCCTGGAGTTCCTCTCGCCTTTCCTGTGGAGAGCGCCTCCTCTTGAGATGCGACGGGAACACCGGGAATTCTTTCCCTACGAAACAGGGAAAGGATCCCTCATCTCGAGCTAGGAGGCGGAAACGGGGCTCCCCTGGATGTGTGCGGGACCCCACGTGCTTCCTCTCGAGTGGAGACGGGTATGTCGGGGAATTCTTGAGTTGCAGCAAGGGTGTGAAGGACCCTTTGGAAGTTCCAGTGGTTAGACGTGATTCGCCGCGAGAAGCCTCAGCGGAAATGGGCCTCATCTCGCCTGGAGGGCAAAACCTGCTGGATTTTCTCGAGTTGCGGCAGGTGCTCTCGACTTACGACGGGGACCTCAGGGACCCGCTCTGGTGGCCTCAGGAAAGGCCAGTCCCCATGTGAATTCCTCGGGGGCCTCTCGGGATTACTCTCCCGTCGATGCCGGGGCCTAAGACCTTGTGTGGAGTCGGGGCCGGAACCTGAGGATTCCTCTCCAGTGCTGACATGGATCTTGGGGTACTTCTGGAGTCTCCCCAGGGGAGTCAGTCCTCGTCTCGAATGCGGGCATGCACTTGCGCTTTCCTCCAGAGCGGTAGCAGCAGTGTCACGCAGTCCGCCGCGTGGATCAAAGGATCTATGGTTTTCCCTCGAGTCTTTCCCACGAGGCTTTCCCACGAGGCTTTCCCAAAGGGCTGTCCCACGTGCACACGTGGTGGGAGTCGATCCTCGGCTTGAACGTCAGGCAGTGCAGGGAAAACAGGTTCCTCTGGAATGGACTGACACATCTGGGGGTCTCTTGGAATGGTGCCACGACCCTGGAGTTCCTCTCGCCTTTCCTGTGGATAGCGCCACCTCTTGAGATGCGACGGGAACGCCGGGAATTCTTTCCCTACGAAACAGGGAAAGGATCCCTCATCTCGAGCTAGGAGGCGGAAACGGGGCTCCCCTGGATGGGTGCGGGACCCCACGTGCTTCCTCTCGAGTGGAGACGGGTATGTCGGGGAACTTCTTGAGTTGCAGCAATGGTGTGAAGGACCCTTTGGAAGTTCCAGCGGTTAGATGTGATTAGCCTCTAGAAGCCTCAGCGGAAATGGGCCTCATCTCGCCTGGAGGGCAAAACCTCCTGGATTTTCTCGAGTTGCGGCAGGTGCTCTCGTCTTACGATGGGGACCTCAGGGACCCGCTCTGGTGGCCTCAGGAAAGGCCAGTCCACATGCGAGTTCCTCGGGGGCCTCTCGGCATTCCTCTCCCGTCGATGCAGGGGCCTAAGACCTTGTGTGGAGTCGGGGCCGGAACCTGAGGATTCCTCTCCAGTGCTGACATGGATCTTGGGGTACTTCTGGAGTCTCCCCAGGGGAGTCAGTCCTCGTCTCGAATGCGGGCATGCACTTGCGCTTTCCTCCAGAGCGGTAGCAGCAGTGTCACGCAGTCCGCCGCGTGGATCAAAGGATCTATGGTTTTCCCTGGAGTCTTTCCCACGAGGCTTTCCCACGAGGCTTTCCCACAGGGCTGTCCCACGTGCACACGTGGTGGGAGTGGATCCTCGGCTTGAACGTCAAGGCAGTGCAGGGAAAACAGGTTCCTCTGGGATGGACTGACACATCTGGGGGACTCTTGGAATGGTGGCACGACCCTGGAGTTCCTCTCGCCTTTCCTGTGGAGAGCGCCTCCTCTTGAGATGCGACGGGAACGCCGGGAATTCTTTCCCTACGAAACAGGGAAATGATCCCTCATCTCGAGCTACGAGGCGGAAACGGGGCTCCCCTGGATGTGTGCGGGACACCACGTGCTTCCTATCGAGTGGAGACGGGTATGTCGGGGAACTTCTTGAGTAGCAGCAAGGGTGTGAAGGACCCTTGGGAAGTTCCAGTGTTTAGATGTGATTGGCCTCGAGAAGCCTCAGCGGAAATGGGCCTCATCTCGCCTGGAGGGCAAAACCTCCTGGATTTTCTCGAGTTACGGCAGGTGTTCTCAACTTACGACGGGGACCTCAGGGACCCGCTCTGGTGGCCTCAGGAAAGGCCTGTCCCCATGCGAGTTCCTCGGGGGCCTCTCGGGATTCCTCTCCCGTCGATGCCGGGGCCTAAGACCTTGTGTGGAGTCGGGGCCGGAACCTGAGGATTCCTCTCCAGTGCTGACATGGATCTTGGGGTACTTCTGGAGTCTCCCCAGGGGAGTCAGTCCTCGTCTCGAATGCGGGCATGCACTTGCGCTTTCCTCCAGAGCGGTAGCAGCAGTGTCACGCGGTCCGCCGCGTGGATCAAAGGATCTATGGTTTTCCCTCGAGTCTTTCCCACGAGGCTTTCCCACGAGGCTTTCCCACAGGGCTGTCCCACGTGCACACGTGGTGGGAGTCGATCCTCGGCTTGAACGTCAGGCAGTGCAGGGAAAACAGGTTCCTCTGGAATGGACTGACACATCTGGGGGACTCTTGGAATGGTGCCACGACCCTGGAGTTCCTCTCGCCTTTCCTGTGGAGAGCGCCACCTCTTGAGATGCGACGGGAACGCCGGGAATTCTTTCCCTACGAAACAGGGAAAGGATCCCTCATCTCGAGCTAGAAGGCGGAAACGGGGCTCCCCTGGATGGGTGCGGGACCCCACGTGCTTCCTCTCGAGTGGAGACGGGTATGTCGGGGAACTTCTTGAGTTGCAGCAATGGTGTGAAGGACCCTTTGGAAGTTTCAGCGGTTAGATGTGATTAGCCTCGAGAAGCCTCAGCGGAAATGGGCCTCATCTCGCCTGGAGGGCAAAACCTCCTGGATTTTCTCGAGTTGCGGCAGGTGCTCTCGACTTACGATGGGGACCTCAGGGACCCGCTCTGGTGGCCTCAGGAAAGGCCAGTCCCCATGCGAGTTCCTCGGGGGCCTCTCGGCATTCCTCTCCCGTCGATGCAGGGGCCTTAGACCTTGTGTGGAGTCGGGGCCGGAACCTGAGGATTCCTCTCCAGTGCTGACATGGATCTTGGGGTACTTCTGGAGTCTCCCCAGGGGAGTCAGTCCTCGTCTCGAATGCGGGCATGCACTTGCGCTTTCCTCCAGAGCGGTAGCAGCAGTGTCACGCAGTCCACCGCGTGGATCAAAGGATCTATGGTTTTCCCTGGAGTCTTTCCCACGAGGCTTTCCCACGAGGCTTTCCCACAGGGCTGTCCCACGTGCACACGTGGTGGGAGTGGATCCTCGGCTTGAACGTCAAGGCAGTGCAGGGAAAACAGGTTCCTCTGGGATGGACTGACACATCTGGGGGACTCTTGGAATGGTGGCACGACCCTGGAGTTCCTCTCGCCTTTCCTGTGGAGAGCGCCTCCTCTTGAGATGCGACGGGAACGCCGGGAATTCTTTCCCTACGAAACAGGGAAAGGATCCCTCATCTCGAGCTACGAGGCGGAAACGGGGCTCCCCTGGATGTGTGCGGGACCCCACGTGCTTCCTCTCAAGTGGAGACGGGTATGTCGGGGAACTTCTTGAGTTGCAGCAAGGGTGTGAAGGACCCTTTGGAAGTTTCAGTGGTTAGACGTGATTAGCCTCGAGAAGCCTCAGCGGAAATGGGCCTCATCTCGCCTGGAGGGCAAAACCTCCTGGATTTTCTCGAGTTGCGGCAGGTGCTCTCGACTTACGACGGGGACCTCAGGGACCCGCTCTGGTGGCCTCAGGAAAGGCCAGTCCCCATGCGAGTTCCTCGGGGGCCTCTCGGGATTCCTCTCCCGTCTATGCCGGGGCCTAAGACCTTGTGTGGAGTCGGGGCCGGAACCTGAGGATTCCTCTCCAGTGCTGACATGGATCTTGGGGTACTTCTGGAGTCTCCCCAGGGGAGTCAGTCCTCGTCTCGAATGCGGGCATGCACTTGCGCTTTCCTCCAGAGCGGTAGCAGCAGTGTCACGCAGTCGGCCGCGTGGATCAAAGGATCTATGGTTTTCCATGGAGTCTTTCCCACGAGGCTTTCCCACTAGGCTTTCCCACAGGGCTGTCCCACGTGCACACGTGGTGGGAGTCGATCCTCGGCTTGAACGTCAAGACACTGCAGGGAAAACAGGTTCCTCTGGAATGGATTGACACATCTGGGCGACTCTTGGAATGGTGGCACGACCCTGGAGTTCCTCTCGCCTTTCCTGTGGAGAGCGCCTCCTCTTGAGATGCGACGAGAACGCCGGGAATTCTTTCCCTACGAAACAGGGAAAGGATCCCTCATCTCGAGCTAGGAGGCGGAAACGGGGCTCCCCTGGATGTGTGCGGGACCCCACGTGCTTCCTCTCGAGTGGAGACGGGTATGTCGGGAAACTTCTTGAGATGCAGCAAGGGTGTGAAGGACCCTATGGAAGTTCCAGTGGTTAGACGTGATTAGCCTCGAGAAGCCTCAGCGGAAATGGGCCTCATCTCGCCTGGAGGGCAAAACCTCCTGGATTTTCTCGAGTTGCGGCAGGTGCTCTCGACTTACGAAGGGGACCTCAGGGACCCGCTCTGGTGGCCTCAGGAAAGGCCAGTCCCCATGCGAGTTCCTCGGGGGCCTCTCGGGATTCCTCTCCCGTGGATGCCGGGGCCTAAGACCTTGTGTGGAGTCGGGGCCGGAACCTGAGGATTCCTCTCCAGTGCTGACATGGATCTTGGGGTACTTCTGGAGCCTCCACTGGGGAGTCAGTCCTCGTCTCGAATGCGGGCATGCACTTGCGCTTTCCTCCAGAGCGGTAGCAGCAGTGTCACGCAGTCCGCCGCGTGGATCAAAGGATCTATGGTTTTCCCTCGAGTCTTTCCCACGAGGCTTTCCCACGAGGCTTTCCCACAGGGCTGTCCCACGTGCACACGTGGTGGGAGTCGATCCTCGGCTTGAACGTCAAGGCAGTGCAGGGAAAACAGGTTCCTCTGGAATGGACTGACACATCTGGGGGACTCTTGGAATGGTGGCACGACCCTGGAGTTCCTCTCGCCTTTCCTGTGGAGAGCGCCTCCTCTTGAGATGCGACGGGAACGCCGGGAATTCTTTCCCTACGAAACAGGGAAAGGATCCCTCATCTCGAGCTAGGAGGCGGAAACGGGGCTCCCCTGGATGTGTGCGGGACCCCACGTGCTTCCTCTCGAGTGGAGACGGGTATGTCGGGGAACTTCTTGAGATGCAGCAAGGATGTGAAGGACCCTTTGGAAGTTCCAGTGGTTAGACGTGATTAGCCTCGAGAAGCCTCATCAGAAATGGGCCTCATCTCGCCTGGAGGGCAAAACCTCCTGGATTTTCTCGAGTTGCGGCAGGTGCTCTCGACTTACGACGAGGACCTCCGGGACCCGCTCTGGTGGCCTCAGGAAAGGCTAGTCCCCATGCGAGTTCCTCGGGGGCCTCTCGGGATTCCTCTCCCATCGATGCCGGGGCCTAAGACCTTGTGTGGAGTCGGGGCCGGAACCTGAGGATTCCTCTCCAGTGCTGACATGGATCTTGGGGTACTTCTGGAGTCTCCCCAGGGGAGTCAGTCCTCGTCTCGAATGCGGGCATGCACTTGCGCTTTCCTCCAGAGCGGTAGCAGCAGTGTCACGCAGTCCGCCGCGTGGATCAAAGGATCTATGGTTTTCCCTCGAGTCTTCCCACGAGGCTTTCCACGAGGCTTTCCCACAGGGCTGTCCCACGTGCACAGGTGGTGGGAGTGGATCCTCGGCTTGAACGTCAAGGCAGTGCAGGGAAAACAGGTTCCTCTGGAATGGACTGACCCATCTGGGCGTCTCTTGGAATGGTGGCACGACCCTGGAGTTCCTCTCGCCTCTCCTGTGGAGAGTGCCTCCTCTTGAGATGCGACGGGAACGCCGGTAATTCTTTCCCTAAGAAACAGGGAAAGGATCCCTCATCTCGAGCTAGGAGGCGGAAACGGGGCTCCCCTGGATGTGTGCGGGACCCCACGTGCTTCCTCTCGAGTGGAAATGGGTATGTCGGGGAACTTCTTGAGTTGCAGCAAGGGTGTGAAGGACCCTTTGGAAGTCCCAGTGGTTAGATGTGATTGGCCTCGAGAAGCCTCAGCGGATATGGGCCTCATCTCGCCTGGAGGGCAAAACCTCCTGGATTTTCTCGAGTTACGGCAGGTGCTCTCGACTTACGACCGGGACCTCAGGGACCCGCTCTGGTGGCCTCAGGAAAGGCCAGTCCCCATGCGAGTTCCTCGGGGGCCTCTCGGCATTCCTCTCCCGTCGATGCCGGGGCCTAAGACCTTGTGTGGAGTCGGGGCCGGAACCTGAGGATTCCTCTCCAGTGCTGACATGGATCTTGGGCTACTTCTGGAGTCTCCCCAGGGGAGTCAGTCCTCGTATCGAATGCGGGCATGCACTTGCGCTTTCCTCCAGAGCGGTAGCAGCAGTGTCACGCAGTCCGCCGCGTGGATCAAAGGATCTATGGTTTTCCCTCGAGTCTTTCCCACGAGGCTTTCCCACGAGGCTTTCCCACAGGGCTGTCCCACGTGCACACGTGGTGGGAGTCGATCCTCGGCTTGAACGTCAAGGCAGTGCAGGGAAAACAGGTTCCTCTGGAATGGACTGACACATCTGGGCGTCTCTTGGAATGGTGGCACGACCCTGGAGTTCCTCTCGCCTTTCCTGTGGAGAGCGCCTCCTCTTGAGATGCGACGGGAACGCCGGGAATTCTTTCCCTACGAAACAGGGAAAGGATCCCTCATCTCGAGCTAGGAGGCGGAAACGGGGCTCCCCTGGATGTGTGCGGGACCCCACGTGCTTCCTCTCGAGTGGAGACGGGTATGTCGGGGAACTTCTTGAGTTGCAGCAAGGGTGTGAAGGACCCTTTGGAAGTTCCAGTGGTTAGACGTGATTAGCCTCGAGAAGCCTCAGCGGAAATGGGCCTCATCTCGCCTGGAGGGCAAAACCTCCTGGATTTTCTCGAGTTGCGGCAGGTGCTCTCGACTTACGACGGGGACCTCAGGGACCCGCTCTGGTGGCCTCAGGAAAGGCCAGTCCCCATGCGAGTTCCTCGGTGGCCTCTCGGGATTCCTCTCCCGTCGATGCCGGGGCCTAAGACCTTGTGTGGAGTCGGGGCCGGAACCTGAGGATTCCTCTCCAGTGCTGACATGGATCTTGGGGTACTTCTGGAGTCTCCCCAGGGGAGTCAGTCCTCGTCTCGAATGCGGGCATGCACTTGCGCTTTCCTCCAGAGCGGTAGCAGCAGTGTCACGCAGTCCGCCGCGTGGATCAAAGGATCTATGGTTTTCCCTCGAGTCTTTCCCACGAGGCTTTCCCACGAGGCTTTCCCACAGGGCTGTCCCACGTGCACAGGTGGTGGGAGTT
Organism: Ovis canadensis; assembly: GCF_042477335.2. Lineage (NCBI taxonomy): Eukaryota > Metazoa > Chordata > Mammalia > Artiodactyla > Bovidae > Ovis > Ovis canadensis. Next base: position 10,792,153 of record NC_091267.1, read on the forward strand.
GATCCTCGGCTTGAACGTCAAGGCAGTGCAGGGAAAACAGGTTCCTCTGGAATGGACTGACCCATCTGGGCGTCTCTTGGAGTGGTGGCACGACCCTGGAGTTCCTCTCGCCTCTCCTGTGGAGAGCGCCTCCTCTTGAGATGCGACGGGAACGCCGGGAATTCTTTCCCTAAGAAACAGGGAAAGGATCCCTCATCTCGAGCTAGGAGGCGGAAACGGGGCTCCCCTGGATGTGTGCGGGACCCCATGTGCTTCCTCTCGAGTGGAGACGGGTATGTCGGGGAACTTCTTGAGTTGCAGCAAGGGTGTGAAGGACCCTTTGGAAGTTCCAGTGGTTAGATGTGATTAGCCTCGAGAAGCCTCAGCGGAAATGGGCCTCATCTCGCCTGGAGGGCAAAACCTCCTGGATTTTCTCGAGTTGCGGCAGGTGCTCTCGACTTACGACGGGGACCTCAGGGACCCGCTCTGGTGGCCTCAGGAAAGGCCAGTCCCCATGCGAGTTCCTCGGGGGCCTCTCGGGATTCCTCTCCCGTCGTTGCCGGGGCCTAAGACCTTGTGTGGAGTCGGGGCCGGAACCTGAGGATTCCTCTCCAGTGCTGACATGGATCTTGGGGTACTTCTGGAGTCTCCCCAGGGGAGTCAGTCCTCGTCTCGAATGCGGGCATGCACTTGCGCTTTCCTCCAGAGCGGTAGCAGCAGTGTCACGCAGTCCGCCGCGTGGATCAAAGGATCTATGGTTTTCCCTCGAGTCTTTCCCACGAGGCTTTCCCACGAGGCTTTCCCACAGGGCTGTTCCACGTGCACACGTGGTGGGAGTGGATCCTCGGCTTGAACGTCAAGGCAGTGCAGGGAGAACAGGTTCCTCTGGAATGGACTGACACATCTGGGGGACTCTTGGAATGGTGGTACGACCCTGGAGTTCCTCTCGCCTTTCCTGTGGAGAGCGCCTCCTCTTGAGATGCGACGGGAACGCCGGGAATTCTTTCCCTACGAAACAGGGAAAGGATCCCTCATCTCGAGCTAGGAGTCGGAAACGGGGCTCCCCTGGATGTGTGCGGGACCCCACGTGCTTCCTCTCGAGTGGAGACGGGTATGTCGGGGAACTTCTTGAGTAGCAGCAAGGGTGTGAAGGACCCTTTGGAAGTTCCAGTGTTTAGATGTGATTGGCATCGAGAAGCCTCAGCGGAAATGGGCCTCATCTCGCCTGGAGGGCAAAACCTCCTGGATTTTCTCGAGTTACGGCAGGTGTTCTCGACTTACGACGGGGACCTCAGGGACCCGCTCTGGTGGCCTCAGGAAAGGCCAGTCCCCATGCGAGTTCCTCGGGGGCCTCTCGGGATTCCTCTCCCGTCGATGCCGGGGTCTAAGACCTTGTGTGGAGTCGGGGCCGGAACCTGAGGATTCCTCTCCAGTGCTGACATGGATCTTGGGGTACTTCTGGAGTCTCCCCAGGGGAGTCAGTCCTCGTCTCGAATGCGGGCATGCACTTGCGCTTTCCTCCAGAGCGGTAGCAGCAGTGTCACGCGGTCCGCCGCGTGGATCAAAGGATCTATGGTTTTCCCTCGAGTCTTTCCCACGAGGCTTTCCCACGAGGCTTTCCCACAGGGCTGTCCCACGTGCACACGTGGTGGGAGTCGATCCTCGGCTTGAACGTCAAGGCAGTGCAGGGAAAACAGGTTCCTCTGGAATGGACTGACACATCTGGGGGTCTCTTGGAATGGTGGCACGACCCTGGAGTTCCTCTCGCCTTTCCTGTGGAGAGCGCCTCCTCTTGAGTTGCGACGGGAAGGCCGGGAATTCTTTCCCTACGAAACAGGGAAAGGATCCCTCATCTCGAGCTAGGAGGCGGAAACGTGGCTCCCCTGGATGTGTGCGGGACCCCACGTGCTTCCTCTAGAGTGGAGACGGGTATGTCGGGGAACTTCTTGAGTTGCAGCAAGGGTGTGAAGGACCCTTTGGAAGTTCCAGTGTTTACACGTGATTAGCCTCGAGAAGCCTCAGCGGAAATGGGCCTCATCTCGCCTGGAGGGCAAAACCTCCTGGATTTTCTCGAGTTGCGGCAGGTGCTCTCGACTTACGACGGGGACCTCAGTGACCCGCTCTGGTGGCCTCAGGAAAGGCCAGTCCCCATGCGAGTTCCTCGGGGGCCTCTCGGGATTCCTCTCCCGTCGATGCCGGGGCCTAAGACCTTGTGTGGAGTCGGGGCCGGAACCTGAGGATTCCTCTCCAGTGCTGACATGGATCTTGGGGTACTTCTGGAGTCTCCCCAGGGGAGTCAGTCCTCGTCTCGAATGCGGGCATGCACTTGCGCTTTCCTCCAGAGCGGTAGCAGCAGTGTCACGCAGTCCGCCGCGTGGATCAAAGGATCTATGGTTTTCCCTCGAGTCTTTCCCACGAGGCTTTCCCACGAGGCTTTCCCACAGGGCTGTCCCACGTGCACACGTGGTGGGAGTCGATCCTCGGCTTGAACGTCAAGGCAGTGCAGGGAAAACAGGTTCCTCTGGAATGGACTGACACATCTGGGGGACTCTTGGAATGGTGGCACGACCCTGGAGTTCCTCTCGCCTTTCCTGTGGAGAGCGCCTCCTCTTGAGATGCGACGGGAACGCCGGGAATTCTTTCCCTACGAAACAGGGAAAGGATCCCTCATCTCGAGCTAGGAGGCGGAAACGGGGCTCCCCTGGATGTGTGCGGGACCCCACGTGCTTCCTCTCGAGTGGAGACGGGTATGTCGGGGAACTTCTTGAGTTGCAGCAAGGGTGTGAAGGACCCTTTGGAAGTTCCAGTGGTTAGACGTGATTAGCCTCGAGAAGCCTCAGCGGAAATGGGCCTCATCTCGCCTGGAGGGCAAAACCTCCTGGATTTTCTCGAGTTGCGGCAGGTGCTCTCGACTTACGACGGGGACCTCAGGGACCCGCTCTGGTGGCCTCAGGAAAGGCCAGTCCCCATGCGAGTTTCTCGGGGGCCTCTCGGGATTCCTCTCCCGTCGTTGCCGGGGCCTAAGACCTTGTGTGGAGTCGGGGCCGGAACCTGAGGATTCCTCTCCAGTGCTGACATGGATCTTGATGTACTTCTGGAGTCTCCCCAGGGGAGTCAGTCCTCGTCTCGAATGCGGGCATGCACTTGCGCTTTCCTCCAGAGCGGTAGCAGCAGTGTCACGCCGTCCGCCGCGTGGATCAAAGGATCTATGTTTTTCCCTCGAGTCTTTCCCACGAGGCTTTCCCACGAGGCTTTCCCACAGGGCTGTCCCACGTGCACACGTGGTGGGAGTCGATCCTCGGCTTGAACGTCAAGGCAGTGCAGGGAAAACAGGTTCCTCTGGAATGGACTGACACATCTGGGGGACTCTTGGAATGGTGGCACGACCCTGGAGTTCCTCTCGCCTTTCCTGTGGAGAGCGCCTCCTCTTGAGATGCGACGGGAACGCCGGGAATTCTTTCCCTACGAAACAGGGAAAGGATCCCTCATCTCGAGCTAGGAGGCGGAAACGGGGCTCCCCTGGATGTGTGCGGGACCCCACGTGCTTCCTCTCGAGTGGAGACGGGTATGTCAGGGAACATCTTGAATTGCAGCAAGGGTGTGAAGGACCCTTTGGAAGTTCCAGTGGTTAGACGTGATTAGCCTCGAGAAGCCTCAGCGGAAATGGGCCTCATCTCGCCTGGAGGGCAAAACCTCCTGGATTTTCTCGAGTTGCGGCAGGTGCTCTCGACTTACGACGGGGACCTCAGGGACCCGCTCTGGTGGCCTCAGGAAAGGCCAGTCCCCATGCGAGTTCCTCGGGAGCCTCTCGGGATTCCTCTCCCATCGATGCCGGGGCCTAAGACCTTGTGTGGAGTCGGGGCCGGAACCTGAGGATTCCTCTCCAGTGCTGACATGGATCTTGGGGTACTTCTGGAGTCTCCCCAGGGAGTCAGTCCTCGTCTCGAATGCGGGCATGCACTTGCGCTTTCCTCCAGAGCGGTAGCAGCAGTGTCACGCAGTCCGCCGCGTGGATCAAAGGATCTATGGTTTTCCCTCGAGTCTTTCCCACGAGGCTTTCCCACGAGGCTTTCCCACAGGGCTGTCCCACGTGCACACGTGGTGGGAGTCGATCCTCGGCTTGAACGTCAAGGCAGTGCAGGGAAAACAGGTTCCTCTGGAATGGACTGACACATCTGGGGGTCTCTTGGAATGGTGGCACGACCCTGGAGTTCCTCTCGCCTTTCCTGTGGAGAGCGCCTCCTCTTGAGTTGCGACGGGAACGCCGGGAATTCTTTCCCTACGAAACAGGGAAAGGATCCCTCATCTCGAGCTAGGAGGCGGAAACGTGGCTCCCCTGGATGTGTGCGGGACCCCACGTGCTTCCTCTCGAGTGGAGACGGGTATGTCGGGGAACTTCTTGAGTTGCAGCAAGGGTGTGAAGGACCCTTTGGAAGTTCCAGTGGTTACACGTGATTAGCCTCGAGAAGCCTCAGCGGAAATGGGCCTCATCTCGCCTGGAGGGCAAAACCTCCTGGATTTTCTCGAGTTGCGGCAGGTGCTCTCGACTTACGACGGGGACCTCAGGGACCCGCTCTGGTAGCCTCAGGAAAGGCCAGTCCCCATGCGAGTTCCTCGGGGGCCTCTCGGGATTCCTCTCCCGTCGATGCCGGGGCCTAAAACCTTGTGTGGAGTCGGGGCCGGAACCTGAGGATTCCTCTCCAGTGCTGACATGGATCTTGGAGTACTTCTGGAGTCTCCCCAGGGGAGTCAGTCCTCGTCTCGAATGCGGGCATGCACTTGCGCTTTCCTCCAGAGCGGTAGCAGCAGTGTCACGCAGTCCGCCGCGTGGATCAAAGGATCTATGGTTTTCCCTCGAGTCTTTCCCACGAGGCTTTCCCACGAGGCTTTCCCACAGGGCTGTCCCACGTGCACAGGTGGTGGGAGTCGATCCTCGGCTTGAACGTCAAGGCAGTGCAGGGAAAACAGGTTCCTCTGGAATGGACTGACCCATCTGGGCGTCTCTTGGAGTGGTGGCACGACCCTGGAGTTCCTCTCGCCTCTCCTGTGGAGAGCGCCTCCTCTTGAGATGCGACGGGAACGCCGGGAATTCTTTCCCTAAGAAACAGGGAAAGGATCCCTCATCTCGAGCTAGGAGGCGGAAACGGGGCTCCCCTGGATGTGTGCGGGACCCCACGTGCTTCCTCTCGAGTGGAGACGGGTATGTCGGGGAACTTCTTGAGTTGCAGCAAGGGTGTGAAGGACCCTTTGGAAGTTCCAGTGGTTAGATGTGATTAGCCTCGAGAAGCCTCAGCGGAAATGGGCCTCATCTCGCCTGGAGGGCAAAACCTCCTGGATTTTCTCGAGTTGCGGCAGGTGCTCTCGACTTACGACGGGGACCTCAGGGACCCGCTCTGGTGGCCTCAGGAAAGGCCAGTCCCCATGCGAGTTCCTCGGGGGCCTCTCGGGATTCCTCTCCCGTCGTTGCCGGGGCCTAAGACCTTGTGTGGAGTCGGGGCCGGAACCTGAGGATTCCTCTCCAGTGCTGACATGGATCTTGGGGTACTTCTGGAGTCTCCCCAGGGGAGTCAGTCCTCGTCTCGAATGCGGGCATGCACTTGCGCTTTCCTCCAGAGCGGTAGCAGCAGTGTCACGCAGTCCGCCGCGTGGATCAAAGGATCTATGGTTTTCCCTTGAGTCTTTCCCAAGAGGCTTTCCCACGAGGCTTTCCCACAGGGCTGTCCCACGTGCACACGTGGTGGGAGTCGATCCTCGGCTTGAACGTCAAGGCAGTGCAGGGAAAACAGGTTCCTCTGGAATGGACTGACACATCTGGGGGACTCTTGGAATGGTGGCACGACCCTGGAGTTCCTCTCGCCTTTCCTGTGGAGAGCGCCTCCTCTTGAGATGCGACGGGAACGCCGGGAATTCTTTCCCTACGAAACAGGGAAAGGATCCCTCATCTCGAGCTAGGAGGCGGAAACGGGGCTCCCCTGGATGTGTGCGGGACCCCACGTGCTTCCTCTCGAGTGGAGACGGGTATGTAGGGGAACTTCTTGAGTTGCAGCAAGGGTGTGAAGGACCCTTTGGAAGTTCCAGTGGTTAGATGTGATTAGCCTCGAGAAGCCTCAGCGGAAATGGGCCTCATCTCGCCTGGAGGGCAAAACCTCCTGGATTTTCTCGAGTTGCGGCATGTGCTCTCGACTTACGACGGGGACATCAGTGACCCGCTCTGGTGACCTCAGGAAAGGCCAGTCCCCATGCGAGGTCCTCGGGGGCCTCTCGGGATTCCTCTCCCATTGATGCCGGGGCCTAAGACCTTGTGTGGAGTCGGGGCCGGAACCTGAGTATTCCTCTCCAGTGCTGACATGGATCATGGGGTACTTCTGGAGTCTCCCCAGGGGAGTCAGTCCTCGTCTCGAATGCGGGCATGCACTTGCGCTTTCCTCCAGAGCGGTAGCAGCAGTGTCACGCAGTCCGCCGCGTGGATCAAAGGATCTATGGTTTTCCCTGGAGTCTTTCCCACGAGGCTTTCCCACGAGGCTTTCCCACAGGGCTGTCCCACGTGCACACGTGGTGGGAGTGGATCCTCGGCTTGAACGTCAAGGCAGTGCAGGGAAAACAGGTTCCTCTGGGATGGACTGACACATCTGGGGGACTCTTGGAATGGTGGCACGACCCTGGAGTTCCTCTCGCCTTTCCTGTGGAGAGCGCCTCCTCTTGAGATGCGACGGGAACCCCGGGAATTCTTTCCCTACGAAACAGGGAAAGGATCCCTCATCTCGAGCTACGAGGCGGAAACGGGGCTCGCCTGGATGTGTGCGGGACCCCACGTGCTTCCTCTCGAGTGGAGACGGGTATGTCGGGGAACTTCTTGAGTTGCAGCAAGGGTGTGAAGGACCCTTTGGAAGTTCCAGTGGTTACACGTGATTAGCCTCGAGAAGCCTCAGCGGAAATGGGCCTCATCTCGCCTGGAGGGCAAAACCTCCTGGATTTTCTCGAGTTGCGGCAGGTGCTCTCGACTTACGACGGGGACCTCAGGGACCCGCTCTGGTAGCCTCAGGAAAGGCCAGTCCCCATGCGAGTTCCTCGGGGGCCTCTCGGGATTCCTCTCCCGTCGATGCCGGGGCCTAAAACCTTGTGTGGAGTCGGGGCCGGAACCTGAGGATTCCTCTCCAGTGCTGACATGGATCTTGGGGTACTTCTGGAGTCTCCCCAGGGGAGTCAGTCCTCGTCTCGAATGCGGGCATGCACTTGCGCTTTCCTCCAGAGCGGTAGCAGCAGTGTCACGCAGTCCGCCGCGTGGATCAAAGGATCTATGGTTTTCCCTCGAGTCTTTCCCACGAGGCTTTCCCACGAGGCTTTCCCACAGGGCTGTCCCACGTGCACAGGTGGTGGGAGTCGATCCTCGGCTTGAACGTCAAGGCAGTGCAGGGAAAACAGGTTCCTCTGGAATGGACTGACCCATCTGGGCGTCTCTTGGAGTGGTGGCACGACCCTGGAGTTCCTCTCGCCTCTCCTGTGGAGAGCGCCTCCTCTTGAGATGCGACGGGAACGCCGGGAATTCTTTCCCTAAGAAACAGGGAAAGGATCCCTCATCTCGAGCTAGGAGGCGGAAACGGGGCTCCCCTGGATGTGTGCGGGACCCCACGTGCTTCCTCTCGAGTGGAGACGGGTATGTCGGGGAACTTCTTGAGTTGCAGCAAGGGTGTGAAGGACCCTTTGGAAGTTCCAGTGGTTAGATGTGATTAGCCTCGAGAAGCCTCAGCGGAAATGGGCCTCATCTCGCCTGGAGGGCAAAACCTCCTGGATTTTCTCGAGTTGCGGCAGGTGCTCTCGACTTACGACGGGGACCTCAGGGACCCGCTCTGGTGGCCTCAGGAAAGGCCAGTCCCCATGCGAGTTCCTCGGGGGCCTCTCGGGATTCCTCTCCCGTCGTTGCCGGGGCCTAAGACCTTGTGTGGAGTCGGGGCCGGAACCTGAGGATTCCTCTCCAGTGCTGACATGGATCTTGGGGTACTTCTGGAGTCTCCCCAGGGGAGTCAGTCCTCGTCTCGAATGCGGGCATGCACTTGCGCTTTCCTCCAGAGCGGTAGCAGCAGTGTCACGCAGTCCGCCGCGTGGATCAAAGGATCTATGGTTTTCCCTCGAGTCTTTCCCACGAGGCTTTCCCACGAGGCTTTCCCACAGGGCTGTCCCACGTGCACAGGTGGTGGGAGTCGATCCTCGGCTTGAACGTCAAGGCAGTGCAGGGAAAACAGGTTCCTCTGGAATGGACTGACCCATCTGGGCGTCTCTTGGAGTGGTGGCACGACCCTGGAGTTCCTCTCGCCTCTCCTGTGGAGAGCGCCTCCTCTTGAGATGCGACGGGAACGCCGGGAATTCTTTCCCTAAGAAACAGGGAAAGGATCCCTCATCTCGAGCTAGGAGGCGGAAACGGGGCTCCCCTGGATGTGTGCGGGACCCCACGTGCTTCCTCTCGAGTGGAGACGGGTATGTCGGGGAACTTCTTGAGTTGCAGCAAGGGTGTGAAGGACCCTTTGGAAGTTCCAGTGGTTAGATGTGATTAGCCTCGAGAAGCCTCAGCGGAAATGGGCCTCATCTCGCCTGGAGGGCAAAACCTCCTGGATTTTCTCGAGTTGCGGCAGGTGCTCTCGACTTACGACGGGGACCTCAGGGACCCGCTCTGGTGGCCTCAGGAAAGGCCAGTCCCCATGCGAGTTCCTCGGGGGCCTCTCGGGATTCCTCTCCCGTCGTTGCCGGGGCCTAAGACCTTGTGTGGAGTCGGGGCCGGAACCTGAGGATTCCTCTCCAGTGCTGACATGGATCTTGGGGTACTTCTGGAGTCTCCCCAGGGGAGTCAGTCCTCGTCTCGAATGCGGGCATGCACTTGCGCTTTCCTCCAGAGCGGTAGCAGCAGTGTCACGCAGTCCGCCGCGTGGATCAAAGGATCTATGGTTTTCCCTTGAGTCTTTCCCAAGAGGCTTTCCCACGAGGCTTTCCCACAGGGCTGTCCCACGTGCACACGTGGTGGGAGTCGATCCTCGGCTTGAACGTCAAGGCAGTGCAGGGAAAACAGGTTCCTCTGGAATGGACTGACACATCTGGGGGACTCTTGGAATGGTGGCACGACCCTGGAGTTCCTCTCGCCTTTCCTGTGGAGAGCGCCTCCTCTTGAGATGCGACGGGAACGCCGGGAATTCTTTCCCTACGAAACAGGGAAAGGATCCCTCATCTCGAGCTAGGAGGCGGAAACGGGGCTCCCCTGGATGTGTGCGGGACCCCACGTGCTTCCTCTCGAGTGGAGACGGGTATGTAGGGGAACTTCTTGAGTTGCAGCAAGGGTGTGAAGGACCCTTTGGAAGTTCCAGTGGTTAGATGTGATTAGCCTCGAGAAGCCTCAGCGGAAATGGGCCTCATCTCGCCTGGAGGGCAAAACCTCCTGGATTTTCTCGAGTTGCGGCATGTGCTCTCGACTTACGACGGGGACATCAGTGACCCGCTCTGGTGACCTCAGGAAAGGCCAGTCCCCATGCGAGGTCCTCGGGGGCCTCTCGGGATTCCTCTCCCATTGATGCCGGGGCCTAAGACCTTGTGTGGAGTCGGGGCCGGAACCTGAGTATTCCTCTCCAGTGCTGACATGGATCATGGGGTACTTCTGGAGTCTCCCCAGGGGAGTCAGTCCTCGTCTCGAATGCGGGCATGCACTTGCGCTTTCCTCCAGAGCGGTAGCAGCAGTGTCACGCAGTCCGCCGCGTGGATCAAAGGATCTATGGTTTTCCCTGGAGTCTTTCCCACGAGGCTTTCCCACGAGGCTTTCCCACAGGGCTGTCCCACGTGCACACGTGGTGGGAGTGGATCCTCGGCTTGAACGTCAAGGCAGTGCAGGGAAAACAGGTTCCTCTGGGATGGACTGACACATCTGGGGGACTCTTGGAATGGTGGCACGACCCTGGAGTTCCTCTCGCCTTTCCTGTGGAGAGCGCCTCCTCTTGAGATGCGACGGGAACCCCGGGAATTCTTTCCCTACGAAACAGGGAAAGGATCCCTCATCTCGAGCTACGAGGCGGAAACGGGGCTCGCCTGGATGTGTGCGGGACCCCACGTGCTTCCTCTCGAGTGGAGACGGGTATGTCGGGGAACTTCTTGAGTTGCAGCAAGGGTGTGAAGGACCCTTTGGAAGTTCCAGTGGTTACACGTGATTAGCCTCGAGAAGCCTCAGCGGAAATGGGCCTCATCTCGCCTGGAGGGCAAAACCTCCTGGATTTTCTCGAGTTGCGGCAGGTGCTCTCGACTTACGACGGGGACCTCAGGGACCCGCTCTGGTGGCCTCAGGAAAGGCCAGTCCCCATGCGAGTTCCTCGGGGGCCTCTCGGGATTCCTCTCCCGTCGATGCCGGGGCCTAAGACCATGTGTGGAGTCGGGGCCGGAACCTGAGGATTCCTCTCCAGTGCTGACATGGATCTTGGGGTACTTCTGGAGTCTCCCCAGGGGAGTCAGTCCTCGTCTCGAATGCGGGCATGCACTTGCGCTTTCCTCCAGAGCGGTAGCAGCAGTGTCACGCAGTCCGCCGCGTGGATCAAAGGATCTATGGTTTTCCCTCGAGTCTTTCCCACTAGGCTTTCCCACGAGGCTTTCCCACAGGGCTGTTCCACGTGCACACGTGGTGGGAGTGGATCCTCGGCTTGAACGTCAAGGCAGTGCAGGGAAAACAGGTTCCTCTGGAATGGACTGACACATCTGGGGGACTCTTGGAATGGTGGTACGACCCTGGAGTTCCTCTCGCCTTTCCTGTGGAGAGCGCCTCCTCTTGAGATGCGACGGGAACACCGGGAATTCTTTCCCTACGAAACAGGGAAAGGATCCCTCATCTCGAGCTAGGAGGCGGAAACGGGGCTCCCCTGGATGTGTGCGGGACCCCACGTGCTTCCTCTCGAGTGGAGACGGGTATGTCGGGGAATTCTTGAGTTGCAGCAAGGGTGTGAAGGACCCTTTGGAAGTTCCAGTGGTTAGACGTGATTCGCCGCGAGAAGCCTCAGCGGAAATGGGCCTCATCTCGCCTGGAGGGCAAAACCTGCTGGATTTTCTCGAGTTGCGGCAGGTGCTCTCGACTTACGACGGGGACCTCAGGGACCCGCTCTGGTGGCCTCAGGAAAGGCCAGTCCCCATGTGAATTCCTCGGGGGCCTCTCGGGATTACTCTCCCGTCGATGCCGGGGCCTAAGACCTTGTGTGGAGTCGGGGCCGGAACCTGAGGATTCCTCTCCAGTGCTGACATGGATCTTGGGGTACTTCTGGAGTCTCCCCAGGGGAGTCAGTCCTCGTCTCGAATGCGGGCATGCACTTGCGCTTTCCTCCAGAGCGGTAGCAGCAGTGTCACGCAGTTCGCCGCGTGGATCAAAGGATCTATGGTTTTCCCTCGAGTCTTTCCCACGAGGCTTTCCCACGAGGCTTTCCCAAAGGGCTGTCCCACGTGCACACGTGGTGGGAGTCGATCCTCGGCTTGAACGTCAGGCAGTGCAGGGAAAACAGGTTCCTCTGGAATGGACTGACACATCTGGGGGTCTCTTGGAATGGTGCCACGACCCTGGAGTTCCTCTCGCCTTTCCTGTGGATAGCGCCACCTCTTGAGATGCGACGGGAACGCCGGGAATTCTTTCCCTACGAAACAGGGAAAGGATCCCTCATCTCGAGCTAGGAGGCGGAAACGGGGCTCCCCTGGATGGGTGCGGGACCCCACGTGCTTCCTCTCGAGTGGAGACGGGTATGTCGGGGAACTTCTTCAGTTGCAGCAATGGTGTGAAGGACCCTTTGGAAGTTCCAGCGGTTAGATGTGATTAGCCTCTAGAAGCCTCAGCGGAAATGGGCCTCATCTCGCCTGGAGGGCAAAACCTCCTGGATTTTCTCGAGTTGCGGCAGGTGCTCTCGTCTTACGATGGGGACCTCAGGGACCCGCTCTGGTGGCCTCAGGAAAGGCCAGTCCACATGCGAGTTCCTCGGGGGCCTCTCGGCATTCCTCTCCCGTCGATGCAGGGGCCTAAGACCTTGTGTGGAGTCGGGGCCGGAACCTGAGGATTCCTCTCCAGTGCTGACATGGATCTTGGGGTACTTCTGGAGTCTCCCCAGGGGAGTCAGTCCTCGTCTCGAATGCGGGCATGCACTTGCGCTTTCCTCCAGAGCGGTAGCAGCAGTGTCACGCAGTCCGCCGCGTGGATCAAAGGATCTATGGTTTTCCCTGGAGTCTTTCCCACGAGGCTTTCCCACGAGGCTTTCCCACAGGGCTGTCCCACGTGCACACGTGGTGGGAGTGGATCCTCGGCTTGAACGTCAAGGCAGTGCAGGGAAAACAGGTTCCTCTGGGATGGACTGACACATCTGGGGGACTCTTGGAATGGTGGCACGACCCTGGAGTTCCTCTCGCCTTTCCTGTGGAGAGCGCCTCCTCATGAGATGCGACGGGAACGCCGGGAATTCTTTCCCTACGAAACAGGGAAAGGATCCCTCATCTCGAGCTACGAGGCGGAAACGGGGCTCCCCTGGATGTGTGCGGGACACCACGTGCTTCCTATCGAGTGGAGACGGGTATGTCGGGGAACTTCTTGAGTAGCAGCAAGGGTGTGAAGGACCCTTGGGAAGTTCCAGTGTTTAGATGTGATTGGCCTCGAGAAGCCTCAGCGGAAATGGGCCTCATCTCGCCTGGAGGGCAAAACCTCCTGGATTTTCTCGAGTTACGGCAGGTGTTCTCAACTTACGACGGGGACCTCAGGGACCCGCTCTGGTGGCCTCAGGAAAGGCCTGTCCCAATGCGAGTTCCTCGGGGGCCTCTCGGGATTCCTCTCCCGTCGATGCCGGGGCCTAAGACCTTGTGTGGAGTCGGGGCCGGAACCTGAGGATTCCTCTCCAGTGCTGACATGGATCTTGGGGTACTTCTGGAGTCTCCCCAGGGGAGTCAGTCCTCGTCTCGAATGCGGGCATGCACTTGCGCTTTCCTCCAGAGCGGTAGCAGCAGTGTCACGCGGTCCGCCGCGTGGATCAAAGGATCTATGGTTTTCCCTCGAGTCTTTCCCACGAGGCTTTCCCACGAGGCTTTCCCACAGGGCTGTCCCACGTGCACACGTGGTGGCAGTCGATCCTCGGCTTGAACGTCAGGCAGTGCAGGGAAAACAGGTTCCTCTGGAATGGACTGACACATCTGGGGGACTCTTGGAATGGTGCCACGACCCTGGAGTTCCTCTCGCCTTTCCTGTGGAGAGCGCCACCTCTTGAGATGCGACGGGAACGCCGGGAATTCTTTCCCTACGAAACAGGGAAAGGATCCCTCATCTCGAGCTAGAAGGCGGAAGCGGGGCTCCCCTGGATGGGTGCGGGACCCCACGTGCTTCCTCTCGAGTGGAGACGGGTATGTCGGGGAACTTCTTGAGTTGCAGCAATGGTGTGAAGGACCCTTTGGAAGTTTCAGCGGTTAGATGTGATTAGCCTCGAGAAGCCTCAGCGGAAATGGGCCTCATCTCGCCTGGAGGGCAAAACCTCCTGGATTTTCTCGAGTTGCGGCAGGTGCTCTCGACTTACGATGGGGACCTCAGGGACCCGCTCTGGTGGCCTCAGGAAAGGCCAGTCCCCATGCGAGTTCCTCGGGGGCCTCTCGGCATTCCTCTCCCGTCGATGCAGGGGCCTTAGACCTTGTGTGGAGTCGGGGCCGGAACCTGAGGATTCCTCTCCAGTGCTGACATGGATCTTGGGGTACTTCTGGAGTCTCCCCAGGGGAGTCAGTCCTCGTCTCGAATGCGGGCATGCACTTGCGCTTTCCTCCAGAGCGGTAGCAGCAGTGTCACGCAGTCCACCGCGTGGATCAAAGGATCTATGGTTTTCCCTGGAGTCTTTCCCACGAGGCTTTCCCACGAGGCTTTCCCACAGGGCTGTCCCACGTGCACACGTGGTGGGAGTGGATCCTCGGCTTGAACGTCAAGGCAGTGCAGGGAAAACAGGTTCCTCTGGGATGGACTGACACATCTGGGGGACTCTTGGAATGGTGGCACGACCCTGGAGTTCCTCTCGCCTTTCCTGTGGAGAGCGCCTCCTCTTGAGATGCGACGGGAACGCCGGGAATTCTTTCCCTACGAAACAGGGAAAGGATCCCTCATCTCGAGCTACGAGGCGGAAACGGGGCTCCCCTGGATGTGTGCGGGACCCCACGTGCTTCCTCTCGAGTGGAGACGGGTATGTCGGGGAACTTCTGGAGTTGCAGCAAGGGTGTGAAGGACCCTTTGGAAGTTCCAGTGGTTAGACGTGATTAGCCTCGAGAAGCCTCAGCGGAAATGGGCCTCATCTCGCCTGGAGGGCAAAACCTCCTGGATTTTCTCGAGTTGCGGCAGGTGCTCTCGACTTACGACGGGGACCTCAGGGACCCGCTCTGGTGGCCTCAGGAAAGGCCAGTCCCCATGCGAGTTCCTCGGGGGCCTCTCGGGATTCCTCTCCCGTCTATGCCGGGGCCTAAGACCTTGTGTGGAGTCGGGGCCGGAACCTGAGGATTCCTCTCCAGTGCTGACATGGATCTTGGGGTACTTCTGGAGTCTCCCCAGGGGAGTCAGTCCTCGTCTCGAATGCGGGCATGCACTTGCGCTTTCCTCCAGAGCGGTAGCAGCAGTGTCACGCAGTCCGCCGCGTGGATCAAAGGATCTATGGTTTTCCCTCGAGTCTTTCCCACGAGGCTTTCCCACGAGGCTTTCCCACAGGGCTGTCCAAGTGCACACGTGGTGGGAGTGGATCCTCGGCTTGAACGTCAAGGCAGTGCAGGGAAAACAGGTTCCTCTGGAATGGACTGACACATCTGGGGGACTCTTGGAATGGTGGCACGACCCTGGAGTTCCTCTCGCCTTTCCTGTGGAGAGCGCCTCCTCTTGAGATGCGACGGGAACGCCGGGAATTCTTTCCCTACGAAACAGGGAAAGGATCCCTCATCTCGAGCTACGAGGCGGAAACGGGGCTCCCCTGGATGTGTGCGGGACCCCACGTGCTTCCTCTCGAGTGGAGACGGGTATGTCGGGGAACTTCTTGAGTTGCAGCAAGGGTGTGAAGGACCCTTTGGAAGTTCCAGTGGTTAGACGTGATTAGCCTCGAGAAGCCTCAGCAGAAATGGGCCTCATCTCGCCTGGAGGGCAAAACCTCCTGGATTTTCTCGAGTTGCGGCAGGTGCTCTCGACTTACGACGGGGACCTCAGGGACCCGCTCTGGTGGCCTCAGGAAAGGCCAGTCCCCATGCGAGTTCCTCGGGGGCCTCTCGGGATTCCTCTCCCGTCGATGCCGGGGCCTAAGACCTTGTGTGGAGTCGGGGCCGGAACCTGAGGATTCCTCTCCAGTGCTGACATGGATCTTGGGGTACTTCTGGAGTCTCCCCAGGGGAGTCAGTCCTCGTCTCGAATGCGGGCATGCACTTGCGCTTTCCTCCAGAGCGGTAGCAGCAGTGTCACGCAGTCGGCCGCGTGGATCAAAGGATCTATGGTTTTCCATGGAGTCTTTCCCACGAGGCTTTCCCACGAGGCTTTCCCACAGGGCTGTCCCACGTGCACACGTGGTGGGAGTCGATCCTCGGCTTGAACGTCAAGACACTGCAGGGAAAACAGGTTCCTCTGGAATGGATTGACACATCTGGGCGACTCTTGGAATGGTGGCACGACCCTGGAGTTCCTCTCGCCTTTCCTGTGGAGAGCGCCTCCTCTTGAGATGCGACGAGAACGCCGGGAATTCTTTCCCTACGAAACAGGGAAAGGATCCCTCATCTCGAGCTAGGAGGCGGAAACGGGGCTCCCCTGGATGTGTGCGGGACCCCACGTGCTTCCTCTCGAGTGGAGACGGGTATGTCGGGAAACTTCTTGAGATGCAGCAAGGGTGTGAAGGACCCTATGGAAGTTCCAGTGGTTAGACGTGATTAGCCTCGAGAAGCCTCAGCGGAAATGGGCCTCATCTCGCCTGGAGGGCAAAACCTCCTGGATTTTCTCGAGTTGCGGCAGGTGCTCTCGACTTACGAAGGGGACCTCAGGGACCCGCTCTGGTGGCCTCAGGAAAGGCCAGTCCCCATGCGAGTTCCTCGGGGGCCTCTCGGGATTCCTCTCCCGTGGATGCCGGGGCCTAAGACCTTGTGTGGAGTCGGGGCCGGAACCTGAGGATTCCTCTCCAGTGCTGACATGGATCTTGGGGTACTTCTGGAGCCTCCACTGGGGAGTCAGTCCTCGTCTCGAATGCGGGCATGCACTTGCGCTTTCCTCCAGAGCGGTAGCAGCAGTGTCACGCAGTCCGCCGCGTGGATCAAAGGATCTATGGTTTTCCCTCGAGTCTTTCCCACGAGGCTTTCCCACGAGGCTTTCCCACAGGGCTGTCCAAGTGCACACGTGGTGGGAGTCGATCCTCGGCTTGAACGTCAAGGCAGTGCAGGGAAAACAGGTTCCTCTGGAATGGACTGACACATCTGGGGGACTCTTGGAATGGTGGCACGACCCTGGAGTTCCTCTCGCCTTTCCTGTGGAGAGCGCCTCCTCTTGAGATGCGACGGGAACGCCGGGAATTCTTTCCCTACGAAACAGGGAAAGGATCCCTCATCTCGAGCTAGGAGGCGGAAACGGGGCTCCCCTGGATGTGTGCGGGACCCCACGTGCTTCCTCTCGAGTGGAGACGGGTATGTCGGGGAACTTCTTGAGATGCAGCAAGGATGTGAAGGACCCTTTGGAAGTTCCAGTGGTTAGACGTGATTAGCCTCGAGAAGCCTCATCAGAAATGGGCCTCATCTCGCCTGGAGGGCAAAACCTCCTGGATTTTCTCGAGTTGCGGCAGGTGCTCTCGACTTACGACGAGGACCTCCGGGACCCGCTCTGGTGGCCTCAGGAAAGGCTAGTCCCCATGCGAGTTCCTCGGGGGCCTCTCGGGATTCCTCTCCCATCGATGCCGGGGCCTAAGACCTTGTGTGGAGTCGGGGCCGGAACCTGAGGATTCCTCTCCAGTGCTGACATGGATCTTGGGGTACTTCTGGAGTCTCCCCAGGGGAGTCAGTCCTCGTCTCGAATGCGGGCATGCACTTGCGCTTTCCTCCAGAGCGGTAGCAGCAGTGTCACGCAGTCCGCCGCGTGGATCAAAGGATCTATGGTTTTCCCTCGAGTCTTTCCCACGAGGCTTTCCCACGAGGCTTTCCCACGAGGCTTTCCCATAGGGCTGTCCCACGTGCACACGTGGTGGGAGTCGATCCTCGGCTTGAACGTCAAGGCAGTGCAGGGAAAACAGGTTCCTCTGGAATGGACTGACACATCTGGGGGACTCTTGGAATGGTGGCACGACCCTGGAGTTCCTCTCGCCTTTCCTGTGGAGAGCGCCTCCTCTTGAGATGCGACGGGAACGCCGGGAATTCTTTCCCTACGAAACAGGGAAAGGATCCCTCATCTCGAGCTAGGAGGCGGAAACGGGGCTCCCCTGGATGTGTGCGGGACACCACGTGCTTCCTCTCGAGTGGAGACGGGTATGTCGGGGAAATTCTTGAGTTGCAACAAGGGTGTGAAGGACCCTTTGGAAGTTCCAGTGGTTAGACGTGATTAGCCTAGAGAAGCCTCAGCGGAAATGGGCCTCATCTCTCCTGGAGGGCAAAACCTCCTGGATTTTCTCGAGTTGCGGCAGGTTCTCTCGACTTACGATGGGGACCTCAGGGACCCGCTCTCGTGGCCTCAGGAAAGGCCAGTCCCCATGCGAGTTCCTCGGGGGCCTCTCGGCATTCCTCTCCCGTCGATGCCGGGGCCTAAGACCTTGTGTGGAGTCGGGGCCGGAACCTGAGGATTCCTCTCCAGTGCTGACATGGATCTTGGGGTACTTCTGGAGTCTCCCCAGGGGAGTCAGTCCTCATCTCGAATGCGGGCATGCACTTGCGCTTTCCTCCAGAGCGGTAGCAGCAGTGTCACGCAGTCCGCCGCGTGGATCAAAGGATCTATGGTTTTCCCTCGAGTCTTTCCCACGAGGCTTTCCCACGAGGCTTTCCCACAGGGCTGTCTCACGTGCACACGTGGTGGGAGTGGATCCTCGGCTTGAACGTCAAGGCAGTGAAGGGAAAACAGGTTCCTCTGGAATGGACTGACACATCTGGGGGACTCTTGGAATGGTGGCACGACCCTGGAGTTCCTCTCGCCTTTTCTGAGGAGAGCGCCTCCTCTTGAGATGCGGCGGGAACGCCGGGAATTCTTTCCCTACGAAACAGGGAAAGGATCCCTCATCTCGAGCTAGGAGGCGGAAACGGGTCTCCCCTGGATGTGTGCGGGACCCCACGTGCTTCCTCTCGAGTGGAGACGGGTATGTCGGGGAACTTCTTGAGTTGCAGCAAGGGTGTGAAGGACCCTTTGGAAGTTCCAGTGGTTAGACGTGATTAGCCTCGAGAAGCCTCAGTGGAAATGGGCCTCATCTCGCCTGGAGGGCAAAACCTCCTGGATTTTCTCGAGTTGCGGCATGTGCTCTTGCCTTACGACGGGGACCTCAGGGACCCGCTCTGGTGGCCTCAGGAAAGGCCAGTCCCCATGCGAGTTCCTCGGGGGCCTCTCGTGATTCCTCTCCCGGCGATGCCGGGGCCTAAGACCTTGTGTGGAGTCGGGGCCGGAACCTGAGGATTCCTCTCCAGTGCTGACATGGATCTTGGGGTACTTCTAGAGTCTCCCCAGGGGAGTCAGTCCTCGTCTCGAATGCGGGCATGCACTTGCGCTTTCCTCCAGAGCGGTAGCAGCAGTGTCACGCAGTCCGCCGCGTGGATCAAAGGATCTATGGTTTTCCCTGGAGTCTTTCCCACGAGTCTTTCCCACGAGGCTTTCCCACGAGGCTTTCCCGCAGGGCTGTCCCACGTGCACACGTGTTGGGAGTGGATCATCGGCTTGAACGTCAAGGCAGTGCAGGGAAAACAGGTTCCTCTGGAATGGACTGACACATCTGGGGGACTCTTGGAATGGTGGCACGACCCTGGAGTTCCTCTCGCCTTTCCTGTGGAGAGCGCCTCCTCTTGAGATGCGACGGGAACGCCGGGAATTCTTTCCCTACGAAACAGGGAAAGGATCCCTCATCTCGAGCTAGGAGGCGGAAACGGGGCTCCCCTGGATGGGTGCGGGACCCCACGTGCTTCCTCTCGAGTGGAGACGGGTATGTCGGGGAACTTCTTGAGTTGCAGCAATGGTGTGAAGGACCCTTTGGAAGTTCCAGCGGTTAGATGTGATTAGCCTCTAGAAGCCTCAGCGGAAATGGGCCTCATCTCGCCTGGAGGGCAAAACCTCCTGGATTTTCTCGAGTTGCGGCAGGTGCTCTCGTCTTACGATGGGGACCTCAGGGACCCGCTCTGGTGGCCTCAGGAAAGGCCAGTCCACATGCGAGTTCCTCGGGGGCCTCTCGGCATTCCTCTCCCGTCGATGCAGGGGCCTAAGACCTTGTGTGGAGTCGGGGCCGGAACCTGAGGATTCCTCTCCAGTGCTGACATGGATCTTGGGGTACTTCTGGAGTCTCCCCAGGGGAGTCAGTCCTCGTCTCGAATGCGGGCATGCACTTGCGCTTTCCTCCAGAGCGGTAGCAGCAGTGTCACGCAGTCCGCCGCGTGGATCAAAGGATCTATGGTTTTCCCTGGAGTCTTTCCCACGAGGCTTTCCCACGAGGCTTTCCCACAGGGCTGTCCCACGTGCACACGTGGTGGGAGTGGATCCTCGGCTTGAACGTCAAGGCAGTGCAGGGAAAACAGGTTCCTCTGGGATGGACTGACACATCTGGGGGACTCTTGGAATGGTGGCACGACCCTGGAGTTCCTCTCGCCTTTCCTGTGGAGAGCGCCTCCTCTTGAGATGCGACGGGAACGCCGGGAATTCTTTCCCTACGAAACAGGGAAAGGATCCCTCATCTCGAGCTACGAGGCGGAAACGGGGCTCCCCTGGATGTGTGCGGGACACCACGTGCTTCCTATCGAGTGGAGACGGGTATGTCGGGGAACTTCTTGAGTAGCAGCAAGGGTGTGAAGGACCCTTGGGAAGTTCCAGTGTTTAGATGTGATTGGCCTCGAGAAGCCTCAGCGGAAATGGGCCTCATCTCGCCTGGAGGGCAAAACCTCCTGGATTTTCTCGAGTTGCGGCAGGTGCTCTCGACTTACGACGGGGACCTCAGGGACCCGCTCTGGTGGCCTCAGGAAAGGCCTGTCCCCATGCGAGTTCCTCGGGGGCCTCTCGGGATTCCTCTCCCGTCGATGCCGGGGCCTAAGACCTTGTGTGGAGTCGGGGCCGGAACCTGAGGATTCCTCTCCAGTGCTGACATGGATCTTGGGGTACTTCTGGAGTCTCCCCAGGGGAGTCAGTCCTCGTCTCGAATGCGGGCATGCACTTGCGCTTTCCTCCAGAGCGGTAGCAGCAGTGTCACGCGGTCCGCCGCGTGGATCAAAGGATCTATGGTTTTCCCTCGAGTCTTTCCCACGAGGCTTTCCCACGAGGCTTTCCCACAGGGCTGTCCCACGTGCACACGTGGTGGCAGTCGATCCTCGGCTTGAACGTCAGGCAGTGCAGGGAAAACAGGTTCCTCTGGAATGGACTGACACATCTGGGGGACTCTTGGAATGGTGCCACGACCCTGGAGTTCCTCTCGCCTTTCCTGTGGAGAGCGCCACCTCTTGAGATGCGACGGGAACGCCGGGAATTCTTTCCCTACGAAACAGGGAAAGGATCCCTCATCTCGAGCTAGAAGGCGGAAGCGGGGCTCCCCTGGATGGGTGCGGGACCCCACGTGCTTCCTCTCGAGTGGAGACGGGTATGTCGGGGAACTTCTTGAGTTGCAGCAATGGTGTGAAGGACCCTTTGGAAGTTTCAGCGGTTAGATGTGATTAGCCTCGAGAAGCCTCAGCGGAAATGGGCCTCATCTCGCCTGGAGGGCAAAACCTCCTGGATTTTCTCGAGTTGCGGCAGGTGCTCTCGACTTACGATGGGGACCTCAGGGACCCGCTCTGGTGGCCTCAGGAAAGGCCAGTCCCCATGCGAGTTCCTCGGGGGCCTCTCGGCATTCCTCTCCCGTCGATGCAGGGGCCTTAGACCTTGTGTGGAGTCGGGGCCGGAACCTGAGGATTCCTCTCCAGTGCTGACATGGATCTTGGGGTACTTCTGGAGTCTCCCCAGGGGAGTCAGTCCTCGTCTCGAATGCGGGCATGCACTTGCGCTTTCCTCCAGAGCGGTAGCAGCAGTGTCACGCAGTCCACCGCGTGGATCAAAGGATCTATGGTTTTCCCTGGAGTCTTTCCCACGAGGCTTTCCCACGAGGCTTTCCCACAGGGCTGTCCCACGTGCACACGTGGTGGGAGTGGATCCTCGGCTTGAACGTCAAGGCAGTGCAGGGAAAACAGGTTCCTCTGGGATGGACTGACACATCTGGGGGACTCTTGGAATGGTGGCACGACCCTGGAGTTCCTCTCGCCTTTCCTGTGGAGAGCGCCTCCTCTTGAGATGCGACGGGAACGCCGGGAATTCTTTCCCTACGAAACAGGGAAAGGATCCCTCATCTCGAGCTACGAGGCGGAAACGGGGCTCCCCTGGATGTGTGCGGGACCCCACGTGCTTCCTCTCAAGTGGAGACGGGTATGTCGGGGAACTTCTTGAGTTGCAGCAAGGGTGTGAAGGACCCTTTGGAAGTTCCAGTGGTTAGACGTGATTAGCCTCGAGAAGCCTCAGCGGAAATGGGCCTCATCTCGCCTGGAGGGCAAAACCTCCTGGATTTTCTCGAGTTGCGGCAGGTGCTCTCGACTTACGACGGGGACCTCAGGGACCCGCTCTGGTGGCCTCAGGAAAGGCCAGTCCCCATGCGAGTTCCTCGGGGGCCTCTCGGGATTCCTCTCCCGTCTATGCCGGGGCCTAAGACCTTGTGTGGAGTCGGGGCCGGAACCTGAGGATTCCTCTCCAGTGCTGACATGGATCTTGGGGTACTTCTGGAGTCTCCCCAGGGGAGTCAGTCCTCGTCTCGAATGCGGGCATGCACTTGCGCTTTCCTCCAGAGCGGTAGCAGCAGTGTCACGCAGTCCGCCGCGTGGATCAAAGGATCTATGGTTTTCCCTCGAGTCTTTCCCACGAGGCTTTCCCACGAGGCTTTCCCACAGGGCTGTCCAAGTGCACACGTGGTGGGAGTGGATCCTCGGCTTGAACGTCAAGGCAGTGCAGGGAAAACAGGTTCCTCTGGAATGGACTGACACATCTGGGGGACTCTTGGAATGGTGGCACGACCCTGGAGTTCCTCTCGCCTTTCCTGTGGAGAGCGCCTCCTCTTGAGATGCGACGGGAACCCCGGGAATTCTTTCCCTACGAAACAGGGAAAGGATCCCTCATCTCGAGCTACGAGGCGGAAACGGGGCTCCCCTGGATGTGTGCGGGACCCCACGTGCTTCCTCTCGAGTGGAGACGGGTATGTCGGGGAACTTCTTGAGTTGCAGCAAGGGTGTGAAGGACCCTTTGGAAGTTCCAGTGGTTAGACGTGATTAGCCTCGAGAAGCCTCAGCAGAAATGGGCCTCATCTCGCCTGGAGGGCAAAACCTCCTGGATTTTCTCGAGTTGCGGCAGGTGCTCTCGACTTACGACGGGGACCTCAGGGACCCGCTCTGGTGGCCTCAGGAAAGGCCAGTCCCCATGCGAGTTCCTCGGGGGCCTCTCGGGATTCCTCTCCCGTCGATGCCGGGGCCTAAGACCTTGTGTGGAGTCGGGGCCGGAACCTGAGGATTCCTCTCCAGTGCTGACATGGATCTTGGGGTACTTCTGGAGTCTCCCCAGGGGAGTCAGTCCTCGTCTCGAATGCGGGCATGCACTTGCGCTTTCCTCCAGAGCGGTAGCAGCAGTGTCACGCAGTCGGCCGCGTGGATCAAAGGATCTATGGTTTTCCATGGAGTCTTTCCCACGAGGCTTTCCCACGAGGCTTTCCCACAGGGCTGTCCCACGTGCACACGTGGTGGGAGTCGATCCTCGGCTTGAACGTCAAGACACTGCAGGGAAAACAGGTTCCTCTGGAATGGATTGACACATCTGGGCGACTCTTGGAATGGTGGCACGACCCTGGAGTTCCTCTCGCCTTTCCTGTGGAGAGCGCCTCCTCTTGAGATGCGACGAGAACGCCGGGAATTCTTTCCCTACGAAACAGGGAAAGGATCCCTCATCTCGAGCTAGGAGGCGGAAACGGGGCTCCCCTGGATGTGTGCGGGACCCCACGTGCTTCCTCTCGAGTGGAGACGGGTATGTCGGGAAACTTCTTGAGATGCAGCAAGGGTGTGAAGGACCCTATGGAAGTTCCAGTGGTTAGACGTGATTAGCCTCGAGAAGCCTCAGCGGAAATGGGCCTCATCTCGCCTGGAGGGCAAAACCTCCTGGATTTTCTCGAGTTGCGGCAGGTGCTCTCGACTTACGAAGGGGACCTCAGGGACCCGCTCTGGTGGCCTCAGGAAAGGCCAGTCCCCATGCGAGTTCCTCGGGGGCCTCTCGGGATTCCTCTCCCGTGGATGCCGGGGCCTAAGACCTTGTGTGGAGTCGGGGCCGGAACCTGAGGATTCCTCTCCAGTGCTGACATGGATCTTGGGGTACTTCTGGAGCCTCCACTGGGGAGTCAGTCCTCGTCTCGAATGCGGGCATGCACTTGCGCTTTCCTCCAGAGCGGTAGCAGCAGTGTCACGCAGTCCGCCGCGTGGATCAAAGGATCTATGGTTTTCCCTCGAGTCTTTCCCACGAGGCTTTCCCACGAGGCTTTCCCACAGGGCTGTCCCACGTGCACACGTGGTGGGAGTCGATCCTCGGCTTGAACGTCAAGGCAGTGCAGGGAAAACAGGTTCCTCTGGAATGGACTGACACATCTGGGGGACTCTTGGAATGGTGGCACGACCCTGGAGTTCCTCTCGCCTTTCCTGTGGAGAGCGCCTCCTCTTGAGATGCGACGGGAACGCCGGGAATTCTTTCCCTACGAAACAGGGAAAGGATCCCTCATCTCGAGCTAGGAGGCGGAAACGGGGCTCCCCTGGATGTGTGCGGGACCCCACGTGCTTCCTCTCGAGTGGAGACGGGTATGTCGGGGAACTTCTTGAGATGCAGCAAGGATGTGAAGGACCCTTTGGAAGTTCCAGTGGTTAGACGTGATTAGCCTCGAGAAGCCTCATCAGAAATGGGCCTCATCTCGCCTGGAGGGCAAAACCTCCTGGATTTTCTCGAGTTGCGGCAGGTGCTCTCGACTTACGACGAGGACCTCCGGGACCCGCTCTGGTGGCCTCAGGAAAGGCTAGTCCCCATGCGAGTTCCTCGGGGGCCTCTCGGGATTCCTCTCCCATCGATGCCGGGGCCTAAGAC
The DNA here is from genome assembly GCF_042477335.2 of Ovis canadensis. Classification (NCBI taxonomy): domain Eukaryota; kingdom Metazoa; phylum Chordata; class Mammalia; order Artiodactyla; family Bovidae; genus Ovis; species Ovis canadensis. Next base: position 10,816,445 of record NC_091267.1, read on the forward strand.
CTTGTGTGGAGTCGGGGCCGGAACCTGAGGATTCCTCTCCAGTGCTGACATGGATCTTGGGGTACTTCTGGAGTCTCCCCAGGGGAGTCAGTCCTCGTCTCGAATGCGGGCATGCACTTGCGCTTTCCTCCAGAGCGGTAGCAGCAGTGTCACGCAGTCCGCCGCGTGGATCAAAGGATCTATGGTTTTCCCTCGAGTCTTTCCCACGAGGCTTTCCCACGAGGCTTTCCCACGAGGCTTTCCCATAGGGCTGTCCCACGTGCACACGTGGTGGGAGTCGATCCTCGGCTTGAACGTCAAGGCAGTGCAGGGAAAACAGGTTCCTCTGGAATGGACTGACACATCTGGGGGACTCTTGGAATGGTGGCACGACCCTGGAGTTCCTCTCGCCTTTCCTGTGGAGAGCGCCTCCTCTTGAGATGCGACGGGAACGCCGGGAATTCTTTCCCTACGAAACAGGGAAAGGATCCCTCATCTCGAGCTAGGAGGCGGAAACGGGGCTCCCCTGGATGTGTGCGGGACCCACGTGCTTCCTCTCGAGTGGAGACGGGTATGTCGGGGAAATTCTTGAGTTGCAACAAGGGTGTGAAGGACCCTTTGGAAGTTCCAGTGGTTAGACGTGATTAGCCTAGAGAAGCCTCAGCGGAAATGGGCCTCATCTCTCCTGGAGGGCAAAACCTCCTGGATTTTCTCGAGTTGCGGCAGGTTCTCTCGACTTACGATGGGGACCTCAGGGACCCGCTCTCGTGGCCTCAGGAAAGGCCAGTCCCCATGCGAGTTCCTCGGGGGCCTCTCGGCATTCCTCTCCCGTCGATGCCGGGGCCTAAGACCTTGTGTGGAGTCGGGGCCGGAACCTGAGGATTCCTCTCCAGTGCTGACATGGATCTTGGGGTACTTCTGGAGTCTCCCCAGGGGAGTCAGTCCTCATCTCGAATGCGGGCATGCACTTGCGCTTTCCTCCAGAGCGGTAGCAGCAGTGTCACGCAGTCCGCCGCGTGGATCAAAGGATCTATGGTTTTCCCTCGAGTCTTTCCCACGAGGCTTTCCCACGAGGCTTTCCCACAGGGCTGTCTCACGTGCACACGTGGTGGGAGTGGATCCTCGGCTTGAACGTCAAGGCAGTGAAGGGAAAACAGGTTCCTCTGGAATGGACTGACACATCTGGGGGACTCTTGGAATGGTGGCACGACCCTGGAGTTCCTCTCGCCTTTTCTGAGGAGAGCGCCTCCTCTTGAGATGCGGCGGGAACGCCGGGAATTCTTTCCCTACGAAACAGGGAAAGGATCCCTCATCTCGAGCTAGGAGGCGGAAACGGGTCTCCCCTGGATGTGTGCGGGACCCCACGTGCTTCCTCTCGAGTGGAGACGGGTATGTCGGGGAACTTCTTGAGTTGCAGCAAGGGTGTGAAGGACCCTTTGGAAGTTCCAGTGGTTAGACGTGATTAGCCTCGAGAAGCCTCAGTGGAAATGGGCCTCATCTCGCCTGGAGGGCAAAACCTCCTGGATTTTCTCGAGTTGCGGCATGTGCTCTTGCCTTACGACGGGGACCTCAGGGACCCGCTCTGGTGGCCTCAGGAAAGGCCAGTCCCCATGCGAGTTCCTCGGGGGCCTCTCGTGATTCCTCTCCCGGCGATGCCGGGGCCTAAGACCTTGTGTGGAGTCGGGGCCGGAACCTGAGGATTCCTCTCCAGTGCTGACATGGATCTTGGGGTACTTCTAGAGTCTCCCCAGGGGAGTCAGTCCTCGTCTCGAATGCGGGCATGCACTTGCGCTTTCCTCCAGAGCGGTAGCAGCAGTGTCACGCAGTCCGCCGCGTGGATCAAAGGATCTATGGTTTTCCCTGGAGTCTTTCCCACGAGTCTTTCCCACGAGGCTTTCCCACGAGGCTTTCCCGCAGGGCTGTCCCACGTGCACACGTGTTGGGAGTGGATCATCGGCTTGAACGTCAAGGCAGTGCAGGGAAAACAGGTTCCTCTGGAATGGACTGACACATCTGGGGGACTCTTGGAATGGTGGCACGACCCTGGAGTTCCTCTCGCCTTTCCTGTGGAGAGCGCCTCCTCTTGAGATGCGACGGGAACGCCGGGAATTCTTTCCCTACGAAACAGGGAAAGGATCCCTCATCTCGAGCTAGGAGGCGGAAACGGGGCTCCCCTGGATGTGTGCGGGACCCCACGTGCTTCCTCTCGAGTGGAGACGGGTATGTCGGGGAACTTCTTGAGTTGCAGCAAGGGTGTGAAGGACCCTTTGGAAGTTCCAGTGGTTAGACGTGATTGGCCTCGAGAAGCCTCAGCGCAAATGGGCCTCATCTCGCCTGGAGGGCAAAACCTCCTGGATTTTCTCGAGTTGCGGCAGGTGCTCTCGACTTACGATGGGGACCTCAGGGACCCGCTCTGGTGGCCTCAGGAAAGGCCAGTCCCCATGCGAGTTCCTCGGGTGCCTCTCGGGATTACTCTCCCGCCGATGCCGGGGCCTAAGACCTTGTGTGGAGTCGGGGCCGGAACCTGAGGATTCCTCTCCAGTGCTGACATGGATCTTGGGGTACTTCTGGAGTCTCCCCAGGGGAGTCAGTCCTCGTCTCGAATGCGGGCATGCACTTGCGCTTTCCTCCAGAGCGGTAGCAGCAGTGTCACGCAGTCCGCCGCGTGGATCAAAGGATCTATGGTTTTCCCTCGAGTCTTTCCCACGAGGCTTTCCCACGAGGCTTTCCCTCAGGGCTGTCCCACGTGCACACGTGGTGGGAGTCGATCCTCGGCTTGAACGTCAAGACACTGCAGGGAAAACAGGTTCCTCTGGAATGGATTGACACATCTGGGCGACTCTTGGAATGGTGGCACGACCCTGGAGTTCCTCTCGCCTTTCCTGTGGAGAGCGCCTCCTCTTGAGATGCGACGAGAACGCCGGGAATTCTTTCCCTGCGAAACAGGGAAAGGATCCCTCATCTCGAGCTAGGAGGCGGAAACGGGGCTCCCCTGGATGTGTGCGGGACCCCACGTGCTTCCTCTCGAGTGGAGACGGGTATGTCGGGAAACTTCTTGAGATGCAGCAAGGGTGTGAAGGACCCTATGGAAGTTCCAGTGGTTAGACGTGATTAGCCTCGAGAAGCCTCAGCGGAAATGGGCCTCATCTCGCCTGGAGGGCAAAACCTCCTGGATTTTCTCGAGTTGCGGCAGGTGCTCTCGACTTACGACGGGGACCTCAGGGACCCGCTCTGGTGGCCTCAGGAAAGGCCAGTCCCCATGCGAGTTCCTCGGGGGCCTCTCGGGATTCCTCTCCCGTCGATGCCGGGGCCTAAGACCGTGTGTGGAGTCGGGGCCGGAACCTGAGAATTCCTCTCCAGTGCTGACATGGATCTTGGGGTACTTCTGGAGCCTCCACTGGGGAGTCAGTCCTCGTCTCGAATGCGGGCATGCACTTGCGCTTTCCTCCAGAGCGGTAGCAGCAGTGTCACGCAGTCCGCCGCGTGGATCAAAGGATCTATGGTTTTCCCTCGAGTCTTTCCCACGAGGCTTTCCCACGAGGCTTTCCCACAGGGCTGTCCCACGTGCACACGTGGTGGGAGTCGATCCTCGGCTTGAACGTCAAGGCAGTGCAGGGAAAACAGGTTCCTCTGGAATGGACTGACACATCTGGGGGACTCTTGGAATGGTGGCACGACCCTGGAGTTCCTCTCGCCTTTCCTGTGGAGAGCGCCTCCTCTTGAGATGCGACGGGAACGCCGGGAATTCTTTCCCTACGAAACAGGGAAAGGATCCCTCATCTCGAGCTAGGAGGCGAAAACGGGGCTCCCCTGGATGTGTGCGGGACCCCACGTGCTTCCTCTCGAGTGGAGACGGGTATGTCGGGGAACTTCTTGAGATGCAGCAAGGATGTGAAGGACCCTTTGGAAGTTCCAGTGGTTAGACGTGATTAGCCTCGAGAAGCCTCATCAGAAATGGGCCTCATCTCGCCTGGAGGGCAAAACCTCCTGGATTTTCTCGAGTTGCGGCAGGTGCTCTCGACTTACGACGGGGACCTCAGGGACCCGCTCTGGTGGCCTCAGGAAAGGCTAGTCCCCATGCGAGTTCCTCGGGGGCCTCTCGGGATTCCTCTCCCGTCGATGCCGGGGCCTAAGACCTTGTGTGGAGTCGGGGCCGGAACCTGAGGATTCCTCTCCAGTGCTGACATGGATCTTGGGGTACTTCTGGAGTCTCCCCAGGGGAGTCAGTCCTCGTCTCGAATGCGGGCATGCACTTGCGCTTTCCTCCAGAGCGGTAGCAGCAGTGTCACGCAGTCCGCCGCGTGGATCAAAGGATCTATGGTTTTCCCTCGAGTCTTTCCCACGAGGCTTTCCCACGAGGCTTTCCCACGAGGCTTTCCCACAGGGCTGTCCCACGTGCACACGTGGTGGGAGTCGATCCTCGGCTTGAACGTCAAGGCAGTGAAGGGAAAACAGGTTCCTCTGGAATGGACTGACACATCTGGGGGACTCTTGGAATGGTGGCACGACCCTGGAGTTCCTCTCGCCTTTTCTGAGGAGAGCGCCTCCTCTTGAGATGCGGCGGGAACGCCGGGAATTCTTTCCCTACGAAACAGGGAAAGGATCCCTCATCTCGAGCTAGGAGGCGGAAACGGGGCTCCCCTGGATGTGTGCGGGACCCCACGTGCTTCCTCTCGAGTGGAGACGGGTATGTCGGGGAACTTCTTGAGTTGCAGCAAGGGTGTGAAGGACCCTTTGGAAGTTCCAGTGGTTAGACGTGATTAGCCTCGAGAAGCCTCAGCGGAAATGGGCCTCATCTCGCCTGGAGGGCAAAACCTCCTGGATTTTCTCGAGTTGCGGCAGGTGCTCTCGACTTACGAAGGGGACCTCAGGGACCCGCTCTGGTGGCCTCAGGAAAGGCCAGTCCCCATGCGAGTTCCTCGGGGGCCTCTCGTGATTCCTCTCCCGGCGATGCCGGGGCCTAAGACCTTGTGTGGAGTCGGGGCCGGAACCTGAGGATTCCTCTCCAGTGCTGACATGGATCTTGGGGTACTTCTGGAGTCTCCCCAGGGGAGTCAGTCCTCGTCTCGAATGCGGGCATGCACTTGCGCTTTCCTCCATAGCGGTAGCAGCAGTGTCACGCAGTCCGCCGCGTGGATCAAAGGATCTATGGTTTTCCCTCGAGTCTTTCCCACGAGTCTTTCCCACGAGGCTTTCCCACGAGGCTTTCCCACAGGGCTGTCCCACGTGCACACGTGGTGGGAGTGGATCATCGGCTTGAACGTCAAGGCAGTGCAGGGAAAACAGGTTCCTCTGGAATGGACTGACACATCTGGGGGACTCTTGGAATGGTGGCACGACCCTGGAGTTCCTCTCGCCTTTCCTGTGGAGAGCGCCTCCTCTTGAGATGCGACGGGAACGCCGGGAATTCTTTCCCTACGAAACAGGGAAAGGATCCCTCATCTCGAGCTAGGAGGCGGAAACGGGGCTCCCCTGGATGTGTGCGGGACCCCACGTGCTTCCTCTCGAGTGGAGACGGGTATGTCGGGGAACTTCTTGAGTTGCAGCAAGGGTGTGAAGGACCCTTTGGAAGTTCCAGTGGTTAGACGTGATTGGCCTCGAGAAGCCTCAGCGGAAATGGGCCTCATCTCGCCTGGAGGGCAAAACCTCCTGGATTTTCTCGAGTTGCGGCAGGTGCTCTCGACTTACGACGGGGACCTCAGGGACCCGCTCTGGTGGCCTCAGGAAAGGCCAGTCCCCATGCGAGTTCCTCGGGGGCCTCTCGTGATTCCTCTCCCGGCGATGCCGGGGCCTAAGACCTTGTGTGGAGTCGGGGCCGGAACCTGAGGATTCCTCTCCAGTGCTGACATGGATCTTGGGGTACTTCTGGAGTCTCCCCAGGGGAGTCAGTCCTCGTCTCGAATGCGGGCATGCACTTGCGCTTTCCTCCATAGCGGTAGCAGCAGTGTCACGCAGTCCGCCGCGTGGATCAAAGGATCTATGGTTTTCCCTCGAGTCTTTCCCACGAGTCTTTCCCACGAGGCTTTCCCACGAGGCTTTCCCACAGGGCTGTCCCACGTGCACACGTGGTGGGAGTGGATCATCGGCTTGAACGTCAAGGCAGTGCAGGGAAAACAGGTTCCTCTGGAATGGACTGACACATCTGGGGGACTCTTGGAATGGTGGCACGACCCTGGAGTTCCTCTCGCCTTTCCTGTGGAGAGCGCCTCCTCTTGAGATGCGACGGGAACGCCGGGAATTCTTTCCCTACGAAACAGGGAAAGGATCCCTCATCTCGAGCTAGGAGGCGGAAACGGGGCTCCCCTGGATGTGTGCGGGACCCCACGTGCTTCCTCTCGAGTGGAGACGGGTATGTCGGGGAACTTCTTGAGTTGCAGCAAGGGTGTGAAGGACCCTTTGGAAGTTCCAGTGGTTAGACGTGATTGGCCTCGAGAAGCCTCAGCGGAAATGGGCCTCATCTCGCCTGGAGGGCAAAACCTCCTGGATTTTCTCGAGTTGCGGCAGGTGCTCTCGACTTACGACGGGGACCTCAGGGACCCGCTCTGGTGGCCTCAGGAAAGGCCAGTCCCCATGCGAGTTCCTCGGGGGCCTCTCGGGATTACTCTCCCGTCGATGCCGGGGCCTAAGACCTTGTGTGGAGTCGGGGCCGGAACCTGAGGATTCCTCTCCAGTGCTGACATGGATCTTGGGGTACTTCTGGAGTCTCCCCAGGGGAGTCAGTCCTCGTGTCGAATGCGGGCATGCACTTGCGCTTTCCTCCAGAGCGGTAGCAGCAGTGTCACGCAGTCCGCCGCGTGGATCAAAGGATCTATGGTTTTCCCTCGAGTCTTTCCCACGAGGCTTTCCCACGAGGCTTTCCCTCAGGGCTGTCCCACGTGCACACGTGGTGGGAGTCGATCCTCGGCTTGAACGTCAAGGCAGTGCAGGGAAAACAGGTTCCTCTGGAATGGACTGACACATCTGGGGGACTCTTGGAATGGTGGCACGACCCTGGAGTTCCTCTCGCCTTTCCTGTGGAGAGCGCCTCCTCTTGAGATGAGACGGGAACGCCGGGAATTCTTTCCCTACGAAACAGGGAAAGGATCCCTCATCTCGAGCTAGGAGGCGGAAACGGGGCTCCCCTGGATGTGTGCGGGACCCTCGTGCTTCCATTCGAGTGGAGACGGGTATGTCGGGGAACTTCTTGAGTTGCAGCAAGGGTGTGAAGGACCCTTTGGAAGTTCCAGTGGTTAGATGTGATTAGCCATGAGAAGCCTCAGCGGAAATGGGCCTCATCTCGCCTGGAGGGCAAAACCTCCTGGATTTTCTCGAGTTGCGGCAAGTGCTCTCGACCTACGACGGGGACCTCAGGGACCCACTCGGGTGGCCACAGGAAAGGCCAGTCCCCATGCGAGTTCCTCGGGGGCCTCTGGGGATTCCTCTCCCGTCGATGCCGGGGCCTAAGACCTTGTGTGGATTCGGGGCCGGAACCTGAGGATTCCTCTCCAGTGCTGACATGGATCTTGGGGTACTTCTGGAGTCTCCCCAGGGGAGTCAGTCCTCGTCTCGAATGCGGGCATGCACTTGCGCTTTCCACCAGAGCGGTAGCAGCAGTGTCATGCTTCCGCCGCGTGGATCAAAGGATCTATGGTTTTCCCTCGAGTCTTTCCCACGAGGCTTTCCCACGAGGCTTTCCCACAGGGCTGTCCCACGTGCACACGTGGTGGGAGTCGATCCTTGGCTTGAACGTCAAGGCAGTGCAGGGAAAACAGGTTCCTCTGGAATGGACTGACACATCTGGGGGACTCTTGGAATGGTGTCACGACCCTGGAGTACCTCTCGCCTTTCCTGTGGAGAGCGCCTCCTCTTGAGATGCGACGGGAACGCCGGGAATTCTTTCCCTAAGAAACAGGGAAAGGATCCCTCATCTCGAGCTAGGAGGCGGAAACGGGGATCCCCTGGATGTGTGCGGGGCCCCACGTGCTTCCTCTCGAGTGGAGACGGGTATGTCGGGGAACTTCTTGAGTTGCAGCAAGGGTGTGAAGGACCCGTTGGACGTTCCAGTATTTAGACGTGATTAGCCTCGAGAAGCCTCAGCGGAAATGGGCATCATCTCGCCTGGAGGGCAAAACCTCCTGGATTTTCTCGAGTTGCGGCAGGTGCTCTCGACTTACGACGAGGACCTCAGGGACCCGCTCTGGTGGCCTCAGGAAAGGCCAGTCCCCATGCGAGTTCCTCGGGGGCCTTTCGGGATTCCTCTCCCGTGGATGCCGGGGCCTAAGACCTTGTGTGGAGTCGGGGCCGGAACCTGAGGATTCCTCTCCAGTACTGATATGGATCTTGGGGTACTTTGGGAGTCTCCCCAGGGGAATCAGTCCTCGTCTCGAATGCGGGCATGCACTTGCGCTTTCCTCCAGAGCAGTAGCAGCAGTGTCACGCAGTCCGCCACGTGGATCAAAGGATCTATGGTTTTCCCTCGAGTCTTTCCCACGAGGTTTTCCCACGAGGCTTTCCCACAGGGCTGTCCCACGTGCACACGTGGTGGGAGTCGATCCTCGGCTTGAACGTCAAGGCAGTGCAGGGAAAACAGGTTCCTCTGTAATGGACTGACATATCTGGGGGTCTCTTGGAATGGTGGCGTGACCCTGGAGTTCCTCTCCCCTTTCCTGTGGAGAGCGTCTCCTCTTGAGATGCGACGGGAACGCCGGGAATTCTTTCCCTATGAAACAGGGAAAGGATCCCTCATCTCGATCTAGGAGGCGGAAACGGTGCTCCCCTGGATGTGTGCGGGACCCCACGTGCTTCCTCTGGAGTGGAGACGGGTATGTTGGGGAACTTCTTTAGTCGCAGCAAGGGTGTGAAGGACCAGTTGGAAGTTCCAGTATTTAGAGCTGATTAGCCTCGAGAAGCCTCAGCGGAAATGGGCCTCATCTCGCCTGGAGGGCAAAACCTCCTGGATTTTCTCGAGTTGCGGCAGGTGTTCTCGACTTACGACGGGGACCTCAGGGACCCGCTCTGGTGGCCTCAGGAAAGGCCAGTCCCCATGCGAGTTCCTCGGGGGCCTCTGGGGATTCCTCTCCCATCAATGCCGGTGCCTAAGACCTTGTGTGGAGTTGGGGCCGGAACCTGAGGATTCCTCTCCAGTGCTGACATGGATCTTGGGGTACTTCTGGAGTCTCCCCAGGGGAGTCAGTCCTCGTCTCGAATGCGGGCATGCACTTGCGCTTTCCTCCAGAGCGGTAGCAGCAGTGTCACGCAGTCCGCCGCGTGGATCAAAGGATCTATGGTTTTCCCTCGAGTCTTTCCCACGAGGCTTTCCCACAGGGCTGTCCCACGTGCACACGTGGTGAGAGTCGATCCTCGGCTTGAACGTCAAGGCAGTGCAGGGAAAACAGGTTCCTCTGGAATGGACTGACACATCCTGGGGACTCTTGGAATGGTGGCACGACCCCGGCGTTCCTCTCACCTTTCCTGTGGAGAGCGCCTCCTCTTGAGATGCGACGGGAACGCCGGGAATTCTTTCCCTACGAAACAGGGAAAGGATCGCTCATCTCGAGCTAGGAATCGGAAACGGGGCTCCCCTGGATGTGTGCGGGACCCCACGTGATTCCTCTCGAGTGGAGACGGGTATGTCGGGGAACTTCTTGAGTTGCTTCAAGGGTGTGAAGGACCCGTTGGACGTTCCAGTATTTAGACGTGATTAGCCTCGAGAAGCCTCAGCGGAAATGGGCCTCATCTCGCCTGGAGGGCAAAACCTCCTGGATTTTCTCGTGTTTCGGCAGGTGCTCTCGACTTACGACGGGGAACTCAGGGAACCACTCTGGTGGCCTCAGGAAAGGCCAGTCCCCATGCGAATTCCTCGGGGGCCTCTCGGGATTCCTCTCCCGTCGATGCCGGGGCCTAAGACCTTCTGTGGAGTCGGGGCCGGAACCTGAGGATTCCTCTCCAGTGCTGACATGGATCTTGAGGTACTTCTGGAGTCTCCCCAGGGGAGTCAGTCCTCGTCTCGAATGCGGGCATGCACTTGTGCTTTCCTGCAGAGCGGTACCAGCAGTGTCACGCAGTCCGCCCAATGGATCAAAGGATCTATGGTTTTCCCTCGAGGCTTTCCCACGAGGCTTTCCCACGAGGCTTTCCCTCAGGGCTGTCCCACGTGCACACGTGGTGGGAGTCGATCCTCGGCTTGAACGTCAAGGCAGTGCAGGGAAAACAGGTTCCTCTGGAATGGACTGACACATCTGGGGGACTCTTGGAATGGTGGCACGACCCTTCAGTTCCTCTCGCCTTTCCTGTGGAGAGCGCCTCCTCTTGAGATGCGACGGGAACGCCGGGAATTCTTTCTCTACGAAACAGGGAAAGGATCCCTCATCTCGAGCTAGGAGGGGGAAACGGGGCTCCCCTGGATGTGTGCGGGACCCCACGTGCTTCCTTTCGAGTGGAGACGGGTATGTCGGGGAACTTCTTGAGTTGCAGCAAGGGTGTGAAGGACCCTTTGGAAGTTCCAGTGTTTAGACGTGATTAGCCTCGAAAACCTCTGCGGAAATGAGCCTCATCTCGCCTGGAGGGCAAAACATCCTGGATTTTCTCGAGTTGCGGCAGGTGATCTCGACTTACGACGGGGACCTCAGGGACCCGCTCTGGTGGCCTCAGGAAAAGCCAGTCCCCATGCGAGTTCCTCAGGGGCCTCTCGGGATCCCTCTCCCGTCGATGCCGGGGCCTAAGTCCTTGTGTGGACTCGGGGCCGGAACCTGAGGATTTCTCTCCAGTGCTGACATGGATCTTGGGGTACTTCTGGAGTCTCCCCAGGGGAGTCAGTCCTCGTCTCGAATGCGGGCATGCACTTGCGCTTTCCTCCAGAGCGGTAGCAGCAGTGTCACGGAGCCCGCCGCGTGGATCAAAGGATCTATGGTTTTCCCTCGAGTCTTTCCCACTAGGCTTTCCCACGAGGCTTTCCCACAGGGATGTCCCACGTGCACACGTGGTGGGAGTCGATCCTCGGCTTGAAAGTCAAGGCAGTGCAGGGAAAACAGGTTCCTCTGTAATGGACTGACACATCTGGGGGTCTCTTGGAATGGTGGCACGACCCTGGAGTTCCTCTCCCCTTACCTGTGGAGAGCGCCTCCTCTTGAGATACGACGGGAACGCCGGGAATTCTTTCCCTACGAAACAGGGAAAGGATCCCTCATCTCGAGCTAGGAGGCGAAACGGGGCTCCCCTGGATGTGTGCGGGACACCACGTGCTTCCTCTCGAGTGGAGACGGGTATGTCGGGGAACTTCTTGAGCTGCAGCAAGGGTGTGAAGGACCCTTTGGAAGTTCCAGTGGTTCGATGTGATTGGCCTCGAGAAGCCTCAGCGGAAATGGGCCTCATCTCGCCTGGAGGGCAAAACCTCCTGGATTTTCTCGAGTTGCGGCATGTGCTCTCGACTTTCGACGGGGACCTCAGGGACCCGCTCTGGTGGCCTCAGGAAAGGCCAGTCCCCATGCGAGTTCCTCGGGGGCCTCTGGATATTCCTCTCCCGTCGATGCCGGGGCCTAAGACCTTGTGTGGAGTCGGGGCCGGAACCTGAGGATTCCTCTCCAGTGCTGACATGGATCTTGGGGTACTTCTGGAGTCTCTCCAGGGGAGTCAGTCCTCGTCTCGAATGCGGGCATGCACTTGCGCTTTCCTCCAGAGCGGTAGCAGCAGTGTCACGCAGTCCGCCGCGAGGATCAAAGGATCTATGGTTTTCCCTCGAGTCTTTCCCACGAGGCTTTCCCACGAGGCTTTCCCGCAGGGCTGTCCCACGTGCACACGTGGTGGGAGTCGATCCTCGGCTTGAACGTCAAGGCAGTGCAGGGAAAACAGGTTCCTCTGGAATGGACTGACACATCTGGGGGACTCTTGGAATGGTGGCACGACCCTGGAGTTCCTCTCGCCTTTCCTGTGGAGAGCGCCTCCTCTTGAGATGCGACGGGAACGCCGGGAATTCTTTCCCTACGAAACAGGGAAAGGATCCCTCATCTCGAGCTAGGAGGCGGAAACGGGGCTCCCCTGGATGTGTGCGGGACCCCACGTGCTTCCTCTCGAGTGGAGACGGGTATGTCGGGGAACTTCTTGATTTGCAGCAAGGGTGTGAAGGGCCCTTTGGAAGTTCCAGTGGTTAGACGTGATTAGGCTCCAGAAGCCTCAGCGGAAATGGGCCTCATCTCGCCTGGAGGGCAAAACCTCCTGGATTTTCTCGAGTTGCGGCAGGTGCTCTCGACTTACGACGGGGACCTCAGGGACCCGCTCTGGTGGCCTCAGAACAGGCCAGTCCCCATGCGAGTTCCTCGGGGGCCTCTCGGGATTCCTCTCCCGTCGATGCCGGGGCCTAAGACCTTGTGTGGACTCGGGGCCTGAACCTGAGGATTCCTCTCCAGTGCTGACATGGATCTTGGGGTACTTCTGGAGTCTCCCCAGGGGAGTCAGTCCTCGTCTCGAATGCGGGCATGCACTTGCGCTTTCCTCCAGAGCGGTAGCAGCAGTGTCACGCAGTCCGCCGCGTGGATCAAAGGATCTATGGTTTTCCCTCGAGTCTTTCCCACGAGGCTTTCCCACGAGGCTTTCCCACAGGGCTGTCCCACGTGCACACGTGGTGGGAGTCGATCCTCGGCTTGAACGTCAAGGCAGTGCAGGGAAAACAGGTTCCTCTGGAATGGACTGACACATCTGGGGGACTCTTGGAATGGTGGCAAGACCCTGGAGTTCCTCTCGCCTTTCCTGTGGAGAGCGCCTCCTCTTGAGATGCGACGGGAACGCCGGGAATTCTTTCCCTACGAAACAGATAAAGGATCCCTCATCTCGAGCTAGGAGGCGGAAACGGGGCTCCCGTGGATGTGTTCGGGACCCCACGTGCTTCCCCTCGAGTGGAGACGGGTATGTCGGGGAACTTCTTGAGTTGCAGCAATGGTGTGAAGGACCCTTTGGAAGTTCCAGTGGTTAGATGAGATTGGCCTCGAGAAGCCTCAGCGGAAATGGGCCTCATTTCGCCTGGAGGGCAAAACCTCCTGGATATTCTCGAGTTGCGGCAGGTGCTCTCGACTTACGACGGGGACCTCAGGGACCCGCTCTGGTGGCCTCAGGAAAGGCCAGTCCCCATGCGAATTCCTCGGGGGCCTCTCGGGATTCCTCTCCCGTCGATGCCGGGGCCTAAGACCTTGTGTGGAGTCGGGGCCGGAACCTGAGGATTCCTCTCCAGTGCTGACATGGATCTTGGGGTACTTCTGGAGTCTCCCCAGGGGAGTCAGTCCTCGTCTCGAATGCGGGCATGCACTTGCGCTTTCCTCCAGAGCGGTAGCAGCAGTGTCACGCAGTCCGCCGCGTGGATCAAAGGATCTATGGTTTTCCCTCGAGCCTTTCCCAAGAGGCTTTTCCACGAGGCTTTCCCACAGGGCTGTCCCACGTGCACACGTGGTGGGAGTCGATCCTCGGCATGAACGTCAAGGCAGTGCAGGGAAAACAGGTTCCTCTGGAATGGACTGACACATCTGGGGGACTCTTGGAATGGTGGCACGACCCTGGAGTTCCTCTCGCCTTTCCTGTGGAGAGCGCCTCCTCTTGAGATGCGACGGGAACGCCGGGAATTCTTTCCCTACGAAATAGGGAAAAGATCCCTCATCTCGAGCTAGGAGGCGGAAACGGGGCTGCCCTGGATGTGTGCGGGACCCCACGTGCATCCTCTCGAGTGGAGACGGGTATGTCGGGGAACTTCGGGAGTTGCAGCAATGGTGTGAAGGACCCTTTGGAAGTTCCAGTGGTTAGATGTGATTGGCCTCGAGAAGCCTCAGCGGAAATGGGCCTCATCTCGCCTGGAGGGCAAAACCTCCTGGATTCTCTCGAGTTGCGGCAGGTGCTCTCGACTTACGACGGGGACCTCAGGGACCCGCTCTGTTGGCCTCAGGAAAGGCCAGTCCCCATGCGAATTCCTCGGGGGCCTCTCGGGATTCCTCTCCCGACGATGCCGGGGCCTAAGACCTTGTGTGTAGTCGGGGCCGGAACCTGAGGATTCCTCTCCAGTGCTGACATGGATCTTGGGGTACTTCTGGAGTCTCCCCAGGGGAGTCAGTCCTCGTCTCGAATGCGGGCATGCACTTGCGCTTTCCTCCAGAGCGGTAGCAGCAGTGTCACGCAGTCCGCCGCGTGGATCAAAGGATCTATGGTTTTCCCTCGAGTCTTTCCCACGAGGCTTTCCCACGAGGCTTTCCCACAGGGCTGTCCCACGTGCACACGTGGTGGGAGTCGATCCTCGGCTTGAACTTCAACGCAGTGCAGGGAAAACAGGTTCCTCTGGAATGGACTGACACATCTGGGGGACTCTTGGAATGGTGGAACGACCCTGGAGTTACTCTCGCCTTTCCAGTGGAGAGCGCCTCCTCTTGAGATGCGACGGGAACGCCGGGAATTCTTTCCCTACGAAACAGGGAAAGGATCCCTCATCTCGAGCTAGGAGGCGGAAACGGGGCTCCCCTGGATGTGTGCGGGACCCCACGTGCTTCCTCTCGAGTGGAGACGGGTATGTCGGGGAACTTCTTGAGTTGCAGCAATGGTGTGAAGGACCCTTTGGAAGTTCCAGTGGTTAGATGTGATTGGCCTCGAGAAGCCTCAGCAGAAATGGGCCTCATCTCGCCTGGAGGGCAAAACCTCCTGGATTTTCTCGAGTTGCGGCAGGTGCTCTCGACTTACGAAGGGGACCTCAGGGACCCGCTCTGGTGGCCTCAGGAAAGGCCAGTCCCCATGCGAGTTCCTCGGGGGCGTCTCGGGATTCCTCTCCCGTCGATGCCGGGGCCAAGACCTTGTGTGGAGTCGGGGCCGGAACCTGAGGATTCCTCTCCAGTGCTGACATGGATCTTGGGGTACTTCTGGAGTCTCCCCAGAGGAGTCAGTCCTCGTCTCGAATGCGGGCATGCACTTGCGCTTCCCTCCAGAGCGGTAGCAGCAGTGTCACGCAGTCCGCCGCGTGGATCAAAGGATGTTTGGTTTTCCCTCGAGTCTTTCCCACGAGGCTTTCCCACGAGGCTTTCCCACAGGGCTGTCCCACGTGCACACGTGGTGGGAGTCGATCCTCGGCTTGAACGTCAAGGCAGTGCAGGGAAAACAGGTTCCTCTGGAATGGACTGACACATCTGGGGGACTCTTGGAATGGTGGCACGACCCTGGAGTTCCTCTCGCCTTTCCTGTGTAGAGCGCCTCCTCTTGAGATGCGACGGGACGCCGGGAATTCTTTCCCTAAGAAACAGGGAAAGGATCCCTCATCTCGAGCTAGGAGGCGGAAAGGGGGCTCCCCTGGATGTTTGCGTGACCCACGTGCTTCCTCTCGAGTGGAGACGGGTATGTCGGGGAACTTCTTGAGTTGCAGCAAGGGTGTGAAGGACCCTTTGGAAGTTCCAGTGGTTAGACGTGATTAGCCTCGAGAAGCCTCAGCGGAAATGGGCCTCATCTCGCCTGGAGGGCAAAACCTCCTGGATTCTCTCGAGTTGCGGCAGGTGCTCTCGACTTACGACGGGGACCTCAGGGACCCGCTCTGGTGGCCTCAGGAAAGGCCAGTCCCCATGCGAATTCCTCGGGGGCCTCTCGGGATTCCTATCCCGTCGATGCCGGGGCCTAAGACCTTGTGTGGAGTCGGGGCCGGAACCTGAGGATTCCTCTCCAGTGCTGACATGGATCTTGGGGTACTTCTGGAGTCTCCCCAGGGGAGTCAGTCCTCGTCTCGAATGCGGGCATGCACTTGCGCTTTCCTCCAGAGCGGTAGCAGCAGTGTCACGCAGTCCGCCGCGTGGATCAAAGGATCTATGGTTTTCCCTCGAGTCTTTCCCACGAGGCTTTCCCACGAGGCTTTCCCACAGGGCTGTCCCACGTGCACACGTGGTGGGAGTCGATCCTCGGCTTGAACGTCAAGGCAGTGCAGGGAAAACAGGTTCCTCTGGAATGGACTGACACATCTGGGGGACTCTTGGAATGGTGGCACGACCCTGGAGTTCCTCTCGCCTTTCCTGTGGAGAGCGCCTCCTCTTGAGATGCGACGGGAACGCCGGGAATTCTTTCCCTACGAAACAGGGAAAGGATCCCTCATCTCGAGCTAGGAGGCGGAAACGGGGCTCCCCTGGATGTGTGCAGGACCCCACGTGCTTCCTCTCGAGTGGAGACGGGTATATCGGGGAACTTCTTGAGTTGCAGCAAGGGTGTGAAGGACCCTTTGGAAGTTCCAGTGGTTAGACGTGATTGGCCTCGAGAAGCCTCAGCGGAAATGGGCCTCATCTCGCCTGGAGGGCAAAACCTCCTGGATTTTCTCGAGTTGCGGCAGGTGCTCTCGACTTACGACGGGGACCTCAGGGACCCGCTCTGGTGGCCTCAGGAAAGGCCAGTCCCCATGCGAGTTCCTCGGGGGCCTCTCGGGATTCCTCTCCCGTCGATGCCGGGGCCTAAGACCTTGTGTGGAGTCGGGGCCGGAACCTTAGGATTCCTCTCCAGTGCTGACATGGATCTTGGGGTACTTCTGGAGTCTCCCCAGGGGAGTCAGTCCTCGTCTCGAATGCGGGCATGCACTTGCGCTTTCCACCAGAGCGGTAGCAGCAGTGTCACGCAGTCCGCCGCGTGGATCAAAGGATCTATGGTTTTCCCTCGAGTCTTTCCCACGAGGCTTTCCCACGAGGCTTTCCCACAGGGCTGTCCCACGTGCACACGTGGTGGGATTCGATCCTCGGCTTGAACTTCAAGTGCAGGGAAAACAGGTTCCTCTGGAATGGACTGACACATCTGGGGTCTCTTGGAATGGTGGCACGACCCTGGAGTTCCTATCGCCTTTCCTGTGGAGAGCGCGTCCTCTTGAGATGCGACAGGAACGCCGGGAATTCTTTCCCTACGAAACAGGGAAAGGATCCCTCATCTCGAGCTAGGAGGCGGAAACGGGGCTCCCCTGGATGTGTGCGGGACACCACGTGCTTCCTCTCGAGTTCAGACGGGTATGTCGGGGAACTTCTTGAGTTGCAGCAATGGTGTGAAGGACCCTTTGGCAGTTCCAGTGGTTAGATGTGATTGGCCTCGAGAAGCCTCAGCGGAAATGGGCCTCATCTCGCCTGGAGGGCAAAACCTCCTGGATTTTCTCGAGTTGCGGCAGGTGGTCTCGACTTACGACGGGGACCTCAGGGAACCGCTCTGGTGGCCTCAGGAAAGGCCAGTCCCCATGCGAGTTCCTCGGGGGCCTCTCGGGATTCCTCTCCCGTCGATGCCGGGGCCTAAGACCTTGTGTGGAGTCGGGGCCGGAACCTGAGGATTCCTCTCCACTGCTGACATGGATCTTGGGGTACTTCTGGAGTCTCCCCAGGGGAGTCAGTCCTCGTCTCGAATGCGGGCATGCACTTGCGCTTTCCTCCAGAGCTGTAGCAGCAGTGTCACGCAGTCCGCCGCGTGGATCAAAGGATGTTTGGTTTTCCCTCGAGTCTTTCCCACGAGGTTTTCCCACGAGGCTGTCCCACGTGCACACGTGGTGGGAGTCGATCCTCAGCTTGAACGTCAAGGCAGTGCAGAGAAAACTGGTTCCTCTGGAATGGACTGACACATCTGGGGGACTCTTGGAATGATGGCACGACCCTGGAGTTCCTCTCGCCTTTCCTGTGGAGAGCGCCTCCTCTTGAGATGCGACGGGAACGCCGGGAATTCTTTCCCTACGAAACAGGGAAAGGATCCCTCATCTCGAGCTAGGAGGCGGAAACGGGGCTCCCCTGGATGTGTGCGGGACCCACGTGCTTCCTCTCGAGTGGAGACGGGTATGTCGGGGAACTTCTTGAGTTGCAGCAAGGGTGTGAAGGACCCTTTGGAAGTTCCAGTGGTTAGACGTGATTAGCCTCGAGAAGCCTCAGCGGAAATGGGCCTCATCTCGCCTGGAGGGCAAAACCTCCTGGATTTTCTCGAGTTGCGGCAGGTGCTCTCGACTTACGACGGGGACCTCAGGGAACCGCTCTGGTGGCCTCAGGAAAGGCCAGTCCCCATGCGAGTTCTTTGGGGGCCTCTCGGGATTTCTCTCCCGTCGATGCCGGGGCCTAAGACCTTGTGTGGAGTCGGGGCCGGAACCTGAGGATTCCTCTCCAGTGCTGACATGGATCTTGGGGTACTTCTGGAGTCTCCCCAGGGGAGTCAGTCCTCGTCTCGAATGCGGGCATGCATTGCGCTTTCCTCCAGAGCGGTAGCAGCAGTGTCACGGAGTCCGCCGCGTGGATCAAAGGATCTATGGTTTTCCCTCGAGTCTTTCCCACGAGGCTTCCCCACGAGTCTTTCCCATAGGGCTGTCCCACGTGCACACGTGGTGGGAGTCGATCCTCGGCTTGAACGTCAAGGCAGTGCAGGGAAAACAGGTTCCTCTGGAATGGACTGACACATCTGGGGGACTCTTGGAATGGTGGCACGACCATGGAGTTCCTCTCCCCTTTCCTGTGGAGAGCGCCTCCTCCTGAGATGCGACGGGAACGCCGGGAATTCTTTCCCTACGAAACAGGGAAAGGATCCCTCATCTCGAGCTAGGAGGCGGAAACGTGGCTACCCTGGATGTGTGCGGGACCCACGTGCTTCCTCTCGAGTGGAGACGGGTATGTCGGGGAACTTCTTGAGTTGCAGCAAGGGTGTGAAGGACCCTTTGGAAGTTCCAGTGGTTAGACGTGATTAGCCTCGAGAAGCCTCAGCGGAAATGGGCCTCATCTCGCCTGGATGGCAAAACCTCCTGGATTTTCTCGAGTTGCGGCAGGTGCTCTCGACTTACGACGGGGACCTCAGGGACCCGCTCTGGTGGCCTCAGGAAAGGCCAGTCCCCATGTGAGTTCCTCGTGGGCCTCTCGGGATTCCTCTCCCGTCGATGCCGGGGCCTAAGACCTTGTGTGGAGTCGGGGCTGGAACCTGAGGATTCCTTTCCAGTGCTGACATGGATCTTGGGGTACTTCTGGAGTCTCCCCAGGGGAGTCAGTCCTCGTCTCGAATGCGGGCATGCACTTGCGCTTTCCTCCAGAGCTGTAGCAGCAGTGTCACGCAGTCCGCCGTGTGGATCAAAGGATCTATGGTTTTCCCTCGAGTCTTTCCCACGAGGCTTTCCCACGAGGCTTTCCCACAGGGCTGTCCCACGTGCACACGTGGTGGGAGTCGATCCTCGGCTTGAACGTCAAGGCAGTGCAGGGAAAACAGGTACCTCTGGAATGGACTGACACATCTGGGGGACTCTTGGAATGGTGGCATGACCCTGGAGTTTCTCTCGCCTTTCCTGTGGAGAGCACCTCCTCCTGAGATGCGACGGGAACGCCGGGAATTCTTTCCCTACGAAACAGGGAAAGGATCCCTCATCTCGAGCTAGGAGGCGGAAACGGGGCTCCCCTGGATGTGTGCGGGACACCACGTGCTTCCTCTCGAGTGCAGACGGGTATGTCGGGGAACTTCTTGAGTTGCAGAAAGGGTGTGAAGGACCCTTTGGAAGTTCCAGTGGTTAGATGTGATTGGCCTCGAGAAGCCTCAGCGGAAATGGGCCTCATCTCGCCTGGAGGGCAAAACCTCCTGGATTTTCTCGAGTTGTGGCAGGTGCTCTCGACTTACGACGGGGACCTCAGGGACCCGCTCTGGTGGCCTCAGGAAAGGCCAGTTCCCATGCGAGTTCCTCGGAGGCCTATCGGGATTCCTCTCCCGTCGATGCCGGGGCCTAAGACCTTGTGTGGAGTCGGGGCCGGAACCTGAGGATTCCTCTCCAGTGCTGACATGGATCTTGGGGTACTTCTGGAGTCTCCCCAGGGGAGTCAGTCCTCGTCTCGAATGCGGGCATGCACTTGCGCTTTCCTCCAGAGCGGTAGCAGCAGTGTCACGCAGTCCGCCGCGTGGATCAAAGGATCTATGGTTTTCCCTCGAGTCTTTCCCACGAGGCTTTCCCACAGGGCTGTCCCACGTGCACACGTGGTGGGAGTCGATCCTCGGCTTGAACGTCAAGGCAGTGCAGGGAAAACAGGTTCCTCTGGAATGGACTGACACATCTGGGGGACTCTTGGAATGGTGGCATGACCCTGGAGTTCCTCTCGCCTTTCCTGTGGAGAGCGCCTCCTCTTGAGATGCGACGGGAACGCCGGGAATTCTTTCCCTACGAAACAGGGAAAGGATCCCTCATCTCGAGCTAGGAGGCGGAAACGGGGCTCCACTGGATGTGTGCGGGACCCCACGTGCTTCCTCTCGAGTGGAGACGGGTATGTCGGGGAACTTCTTGAGTTGCAGCAAGGGTGTGAAGGACCCTTTGGAAGTTCCAGTGGTTAGACGTGATTAGCCTCGAGAAGCCTCAGCGGAAATGTGCCTCATCTCGCCTGGAGGGCAAAACCTCCTGGATTTTCTCGAGTTGCGGCAGGTGCTCTCGACTTACGACGGGGACCTCAGGAACCCGCTCTGGTGGCCTCAGGAAAGGCCAGTCCCCATGCGAGTTCCTCGGGGGCCTCTCGGCATTCCTCTCCCGTCGATGCCGGGGCCTAAGACCTTGTGTGGAGTCGGGGCCGGAGCCTGAGGATTCCTCTCCAGTGCTGACATGGATCTTGGGGTACTTCTGGAGTCTCCCCAGGGGAGTCAGTCCTCGTCTCGAATGCGGGCATGCACTTGCGCTTTCCTCCAGAGCGGTAGCAGCAGTGTCACGCAGTTCGCCGCGTGGATCAAAGGATCTATGGTTTTCCCTCGAGTCTTTCCCACGAGGCTTTCCCACGAGGCTTTCCCACAGGGCTGTCCCACGTGCACACGTGGTGGGAGTCGATCCTCGGCTTGAACGTCAAGGCAGTGCAGGGAAAACAGGTTCCTCTGGAATGGACTGACACATCTGGGGGACTCTTGGAATGGTGGCACGACCCTGGAGTTCCTCTCGCCTTTCCAGTGGAGAGAGCCTCCTCTTGAGATGCGACGGGAACGCCGGGAATTCTTTCCCTACGAAACAGGGAAAGGATCCCTCATCTCGAGCTAGGAGGCGGAAACGGGGCTCCCCTGGATGTGTGCGGGACCCCACGTGCTTCCTCTCGAGTGGAGACGGGTATGTCGGGGAACTTCTTGAGTTGCAGCAAGGGTGTGAAGGACCCTTTGGAAGTTCCAGTGGTTAGACGTGATTAGCCTCGAGAAGCCTCAGCGGAAATGGGCCTCATCTCGCCTGTAGGGCAAAACCTCCTGGATTTTCTCGAGTTGCGGCAGGTGCTCTCGACTTATGACGGGGACCTCAGGGACCCGCTCTGGTGGCCTCAGGAAAGGCCAGTCCCCATGCGAGTTCCTCGGGGGCCTCTGGGCATTCCTCTCCCGTCGATGCCGGGGCCTAAGACCTTGTGTGGAGTCGGGGCCGGAACCTGAGGATTCCTCTCCAGAGCTGACATGGATCTTGGGGTACTTCTGGAGTCTCCCCAGGGGAGTCAGTCCTCGTCTCGAATGCGGGCATGCACTTGCGCTTTCCTCCAGAGCGGTAGCAGCAGTGTCACGCAGTCCGCCGCGTGGATCAAAGGATCTATGGTTTTCCCTCGAGTCTTTCCCACGAGGCTTTTCCACGAGGCTTTCCCACAGGGCTGTCCCACGTGCACACGTGGTGGGAGTCGATCCTCGGCTTGAACGTCAAGGCAGTGCAGGGAAAACAGGTTCCTCTGGAATGGACTGACACATCTGGTGGACTCTTGGAATGGTGGCACGACCCTGGAGTTCCTCTCGCCTTTCCTGTGGAGAGCGCCACCTCTTGAGATGCGACGGGAACGCCGGGAATTCTTTCCCTACGAAACAGGGAAAGGATCCCTCATCTCGAGTTAGGAGGCGGAAACGGGGCTCCCCTGGATGTGTGCGGGACCCCACGTGCTTCCTCTCGAGTGGAGACGGGTATGTCGGGGAACTGCTTCCGTTGCAGCAAGGGTGTGAAGGACCCTTTGGAAGTTCCAGTGGTTAGACGTGATTAGCTTCGAGAAGCCTCATCGGAAATGGGCCTCATCTCGCCTGGAGGGCAAAACCTCCTGGATTTTCTCGGGTTGCGGCAGGTGCTCTCGACTTACGACGGGCACCTCAGGGACCCGCTCTGGTGGCCTCAGGAAAGCCTAGTCCCCATGCGAGTTCCACGGGGGCGTCTCGGGATTCCTCTCCCGTCGATGCCGGGGCCTAAGACCTTGTGTGGAGTCGGGGACGGAACCTGAGGATTCCTCTCCAGTGCTGACATGGATCTTGGGGTACTTCTGGAGTCTCCCCAGGGGAGTCAGTCCTCGTCTCGAATGCGGGCATGCACTTGCGTTTTCCTCCAGAGCGGTAGCAGAAGTGTCACTCAGTCCGCCGCGTGGATCAAAGGATCTATGGTTTTCCCTCGAGTCTTTCCCACGAGGCTTTCCCACGAGGCTTTCCCAAAGGGCTGTCCCACGTGCACACGTGGTGGGAGTCGATCCTCGGCTTGAACGTCAAGGCAGTGCAGGGAAAACAGGTTCCTCTGGAATGGACTGACACATCTGGGGGACTCTTGGAATGGTGGCACGACCCTGGAGTTCCTCTCGCCTTTCCTGTGGAGAGCGCCTCCTCTTGAGATGAGACGGGAACGCCGGGAATTCTTTCCCTACGAAACAGGGAAAGGATCCCTCATCTCGAGCTAGGAGGCGGAAACGGGGCTCCCCTGGATGTGTGCGGGACCCCACGTGCTTCCTCTCGAGTGGAGACGGGTATGTCGGGGAACTTCTTGAGTTGCAGCAAGGGTGTGAAGGACCCTTTGGAAGTTCAGTGGTTAGACGTGATTAGCCTCGAGAAGCCTCAGCGGAAATGGGCCTCATCTCGCCTGGAGGGCAAAACCTCCTGGATTTTCTCGAGTTGCGGCAGGTGCTCTCGACTTACGACGGGGACCTCAGGGACCCGCTCTGGTGGCCTCAGGAAAGGCCAGTCCCCATGCGAGTTCCTCGGGGGCCTCTCGGCATTCCTCTCCCGTCGATGCCGGGGCCTAAGACCTTGTGTGGAGTCGGGGCCGGAACCTGAGGATTCCTCTCCAGTGCTGACATGGATCTTGGGGTACTTCTGGAGTCTCCCCAGGGGAGTCAGTCCTCGTCTCGAATGCGGGCATGCACTTGCGCTTTCCTCCAGAGCGGTAGCAGCAGTGTCACGCAGTCCGCCGCGTGGAACAAAGGATCTATGGTTTTCCCTCGAGTCTTTCCCACGAGGCTTTCCCACGAGGCTTTCCCACAGGGCTGTCCCACGTGCACACGTGGTGGGAGTCGATCCTCGGCTTGAACGTCAAGGCAGTGCAGGGAAAACAGGTTCCTCTGGAATGGACTGACACATCTGGGGGACTCTTGGAATGGTGGCACGACCCTGGAGTTCCGCTCGCCTTTCCTGTGGAGAGCGCCTCCTCTTGAGATGCGACGGGAACGCCGGGAATTCTTTCCCTACGAAACAGGGAAAGGATCCCTCATCTCGAGCTAGGAGGCGGAAACGGGGCTCCCCTGGATGTGTGCGGGACACCACGTGCTTCCTCTCGAGTGGAGACGGGTATGTCGGGGAACTTCTTGAGTTGCAGCAAGGGTGTGAAGGACCCTTTGGAAGTTCCAGTGGTTAGACGTGATTAGCCTCGAGAAGCCTCAGTGGAAATGGGCCTCATCTCGCCTGGAGGGCAAAACCTCCTGGATTTTCTCGAGTTGCGGCAGGTGCTCTCGACTTACGACGGGCACCTCAGGGACCCGCTCTGGTTGCCTCAGGAAAGGCCAGTCCCCATGCGAGTTCCTCGGGGGCGTCTCGGGATTCCTCTCCCGTCGATGCCGGGGCCTAAGACCTTGTGTGGAGTCGGGGCCGAAACCTGAGGATTCCTCTCCAGTGCTGACATGGATCTTGGGGTACTTCTGGAGTCTCCCCAGGGGAGTCAGTCCTCGTCTCGAATGCGGGCATGCACTTGCGCTTTCCTCCAGAGCGGTAGCAGCAGTGTCACGCAGTCCGCCGCGTGGATCAAAGGATCTATGGTTTTCCCTCGAGTCTTTCCCACGAGGCTTTCCCACGAGGCTTTAACACAGGGCTGTCCCACGTGCACATGTGGTGGGAGTCGATCCTCGGCTTGAACGTCAAGGCAGTGCAGGGAAAACAGGTTCCTCTGGAATGGACTGACACATCTGGGGGACTCTTGGAATGGTGGCACGACCCTGGAGTTCCTCTCGCCTTTCCTGTGGAGAGAGCCTCCTCTTGAGATGCCACGGGAACGCCGGGAATTCTTTCCCTACGAAACAGGGAAAGGATCCCTCATCTCGAGCTAGGAGGCGGAAACGGGGCTCCCCTGGATGTGTGCGGGACCCCACGTGCTTCCTCTCGGGTGGAGACGGGTATGTCGGGGAACTTCTTGAGTTGCAGCAAGGGTGTGAAGGACCCTTTGGAAGTTCCAGTGGTTAGACGTGATTAGCCTCGAGAAGCCTCAGCGGAAATGGGCCTCATCTCGCCTGGAGGGCAAAACCTCCTGGATTTTCTCGAGTTGCGGCAGGTGCTCTCGACTTATGACGGGGACCTCAGGGACGCGCTCTGGTGGCCTCAGGAAAGGCCAGTCCCCATGCGAGTTCCTCGGGGGCCTCTGGGCATTCCTCTCCCGTCGATGCCGGGGCCTAAGACCTTGTGTGGAGTCGGGGCCGGAACCTGAGGATTCCTCTCCAGAGCTGACATGGATCTTGGGGTACTTCTGGAGTCTCCCCAGGGGAGTCAGTCCTCGTCTCGAATGCGGGCATGCACTTGCGCTTTCCTCCAGAGCGGTAGCAGCAGTGTCACGCAGTCCGCCGCGTGGATCAAAGGATCTATGGTTTTCCCTCGAGTCTTTCCCACGAGGCTTTCCCACGAGGCTTTCCCACAGGGCTGTCCCACGTGCACACGTGGTGGGAGTCGATCCTCGGCTTGAACGTCAAGGCAGTGCAGGGAAAACAGGTTCCTCTGGAATGGACTGACACATCTGGTGGACTCTTGGAATGGTGGCACGACCCTGGAGTTCCTCTCGCCTTTCCTGTGGAGAGCGCCACCTCTTGAGATGCGACGGGAACGCCGGGAATTCTTTCCCTACGAAACAGGGAAAGGATCCCTCATCTCGAGCTAGGAGGCGGAAACGGGGCTCCCCTGGATGTGTGCGGGACCCCACGTGCTTCCTCTCGAGTGGAGACGGGTATGTCGGGGAACTGCTTCCGTTGCAGCAAGGGTGTGAAGGACCCTTTGGAAGTTCCAGTGGTTAGATGTGATTAGCCTCGAGAAGCCTCAGCGGAAATGGGCCTCATCTCGCCTGGAGGGCAAAACCTCCTGGAATTTCTCGAGTTGCGGCAGGTGCTCTCGACTTACGACGGGGACCTCAGGGACCCGCTCTGGTGGCCTCAGGAAAGGCCAGTCCCCATGCGAGTTCCTCGGGGGCCTCTCGGCATTCCTCTCCCGTCGATGCCGGGGCCTAAGACCTTGTGTGGAGTCGGGGCCGGAACCTGAGGATTCCTCTCCAGAGCTGACATGGATCTTGGGGTACTTCTGGAGTCTCCCCAGGAGAGTCAGTCCTCGTCTCGAATGCGGGCATGCACTTGCGCTTTCCTCCAGAGCGGTAGCAGCAGTGTCACGCAGTCCGCCGCGTGGATCAAAGGATCTATGGTTTTCCCTCGAGTCTTTCCCACGAGGCTTTCCCACGAGGCTTTCCCACAGGGCTGTCCCACGTGCACACGTGGTGGGAGTCGATCCTCGGCTTGAACGTCAAGGCAGTGCAGGGAAAACAGGTTCCTCTGGAATGGACTGACACATCTGGGGGACTCTTGGAATGGTGGCACGACCCTGGAGTTCCTCTCGCCTTTCCTGTGGAGAGCGCCTCCTCTTGAGATGTGACGGGAACGCCGGAATTCTTTCCCTACGAAACAGGGAAAGGATCCCTCATCTCGAGCTAGGAGGCGGAAACGGGGCTCCCCTGGATGCGTGCGGGACCCCACGTGCTTCCTCTCGAGTGGAGACGGGTATGTCGCGGAACTGCTTCCGTTGCAGCAAGGGTGTGAAGGACCCTTTGGAAGTTCCAGTGGTTAGATGTGATTAGCCTCGAGAAGCCTCAGCGGAAATGGGCCTCATCTCGCCTGGAGGGCAAAACCTCCTGGATTTTCTCGAGTTGCGGCAGGTGCTCTCGACTTACGACGGGGACCTCAGGGACCCGCTCTTGTGGCCTCAGGAAAGGCCAGTCCCCATGCGAGTTCCTCGGGGGCCTCTCGGCATTCCTCTCCCGTCGATGCCGGGGCCTAAGACCTTGTGTGGAGTCGGGGCCGGAACCTGAGGATTCCTCTCCAGTGCTGACATGGATCTTGGGGTACTTCTGGAGTCTCCCCAGGGGAGTCAGTCCTCGTCTCGAATGCGGGCATGCACTTGCGCTTTCCTCCAGAGCGGTAGCAGCAGTGTCACGCAGTCCGCCGCGTGGATCAAAGGATCTATGGTTTTCCCTCGAGTCTTTCCCACGAGGCTTTCCCACGAGGCTTTCCCACAGGGCTGTCCCACGTGCACACGTGGTGGGATTCGATCCTTGGCTTGAACGTCAAGGCAGTGCAGGGAAAACAGGTTCCTCTGGAATGGACTGACACATCTGGGGGACTCTTGGAATGGTGGCACGACCCTGGAGTTCCTCTCGCCTTTCCTGTGGAGAGCGCCTCCTCTTGAGATGCGACGGGAACGCCGGGAATTCTTTCCCTACGAAACAGGGAAAGGATCCCTCATCTCGAGCTAGGAGGCGGAAACGGGGCTCCCCTGGATGTGTGCGGGACCCCACGTGCTTCCTCTCGAGTGGAGACGGGTATGTCGGGGAACTGCTTGAGTTGCAGCAAGGGTGTGAAGGACCCTTTGGAAGTTCCAGTGGTTAGATGTGATTAGCCTCGAGAGCCTCACCGGAAATGGGCCTCATCTCGCCTGGAGGGCAAATCCTCCTGGATTTTATCGAGTTGCGGCAGGTGCTCTCGACTTACGACGGGGACCTCAGGGACCCGCTCTGGTGGCCTAAGGAAAGGCCAGTCCCCATGCGAGTTCCTAGTGGGCCCTTAGGGATTCCTCTGCCGTCGATGCCGGGGCCTAAGACCTTGTGTGGAGTCGGGGCCGGAACCTGAGGATTCCTCTCCAGTGCTGACATGGATCTTGGGGTACTTCTGGAGTCTCCCCAGGGGAGTCAGTCCTCGTCTCGAATGCGGGCATGCACTTGCGCTTTCCTCCAGAGCGGTAGCAGCAGTGTCACGCAGTCCGCCGCGTGGGTCAAAGGATCTATGGTTTTCCCTCCAGTCTTTCCCACGAGGCTTTCCCACGAGGCTTTCCCACAGGGCTGTCCCACGTGCACACGTGTTGGAAGTCGATCCTCGGCTTGAACGTCAAGGCAGTGCAGGGAAAACAGGTTCCTCTGGAATGGACTGACACATCTGCGGGACTCTTGGAATGGTGGCACGACCCTGGAGTTCCTCTCGCCTTTCCTGTGGAGAGCGCCTCCTCTTGAGATGCGACGGGAACGCCGGGAATTCTTTCCCTACGAAACAGGGAAAGGATCCCTCATCTCGAGCTAGGAGGCGGAAACGGGGCTCCCCTGGATGTGTGCGGGACCCCACGTGCTTCCTCTCGAGTGGAGACGGGTATGTCGGGGAACTGCTTGAGTTGCAGCAAGGGTGTGAAGGACCCTTTGGAAGTTCCAGTGGTTAGATGTGATTAGCCTCGAGAGCCTCAGCGGAAATGGGCCTCATCTCGACTGGAGGGCAAATCCTCCTGGATTTTATCGAGTTGCGGCAGGTGCTCTCGACTTACGACGGGGACCTCAGGGACCCGCTCTGGTGGCCTAAGGAAAGGCCAGTCCCCATGCGAGTTCCTAGTGGGCCCTTAGGGATTCCTCTGCCGTCGATGCCGGGGCCTAAGACCTTGTGTGGAGTCGGGGCCGGAACCTCAGGATTCCTCTCCAGTGCTGACATGAATCTTGGGGTACTTCTGGAGTCTCCCCAGGGGAGTTAGTCCTCGTCTCGAATGCGGGCATGCACTTGCGCTTTCCTCCAGAGCGGTAGCAGCAGTGTCACGCAGTCCGCCGCGTGGGTCAAAGGATCTATGGTTTTCCTTCCAGTCTTTCCCACGAGGCTTTCCCACGAGGCATTCCCACAGGGCTGTCCCACGTGCACACGTGTTGGAAGTCGATCCTCGGCTTGAACGTCAAGGCAGTGCAGGGAAAACAGGTTCCTCTGGAATGGACTGACACATCTGCGGGACGCTTGGAATGGTGGCACGACCCTGGAGTTCCTCTCGCCTTTCCTGTGGAGAGCGCCTCCTCTTGAGATGCGACGGGAACGCCAGGAATTCTTTCCCTACGAAACAGGGAAAGGATCCCTCAGCTCGAGCTATGAGGCGGAAACGGGGCTCCCCTGGATGTGTGCGGGACCCCACGTGCTTCCTCTCGAGTGGAGACGGGTATGTCGGGGAACTTCTTGAGTTGCAGCAAGGGTGTGAACGACCCTTTGGAAGTTCCAGTGGTTAGACGTGATTAGGCTCGAGA
Source organism: Ovis canadensis (assembly GCF_042477335.2). Classification (NCBI taxonomy): domain Eukaryota; kingdom Metazoa; phylum Chordata; class Mammalia; order Artiodactyla; family Bovidae; genus Ovis; species Ovis canadensis. The sequence goes on from NC_091267.1 coordinate 10,844,886, forward strand.
AGCCTCAGCGGAAATGGGCCTCATCTCGCCTGGAGGGCAAAACCTCCTGGATTTTCTCGAGTTGCGGCAGGTGCTCTCGACTTACGACGGGGACCTCAGGGACCCGCTCTGGTGGCCTCAGGAAAGGCCAGTCCCCATGCGAGTTCCTCGGGGGCCTCTCGGGATTCCTCTCCCGTCGATGCCGGGGCCTAAGACCTTGTGTGGAGTCGGGGCCGGGACCTGAGGATTCCTCTCCAGTGCTGACATGGATCTTGGGGTACTTCTGGAGTCTCCCCAGGGGAGTCAGTCCTCGTCTCGAATGCGGGCATGCACTTGCGCTTTCCTCCAGAGCGGTAGCAGCAGTGTCACGCAGTCCGCCGCGTGGATCAAAGGATCTATGGTTTTCCCTCGAGTCTTTCCCACGAGGCTTTCCCACGAGGCTTTCCCACAGGGCTGTCCCACGTGCACACGTGGTGGGAGTCGATCCTCGGCTTGAACGTCAAGGCAGTGCAGGGAAAACAGGTTCCTCTGGAATGGACTGACACATCTGGGGGACTCTTGGAATGGTGGCACGACCCTGGAGTTCCTCTCGCCTTTCCTGTGGAGAGCGCCTCCTCTTGAGATGCGACGGGAACGCCGGGAATTCTTTCCCTACGAAACAGGGAAAGGATCCCTCATCTCGAGCTAGGAGGCGGAAACGGGGCTCCCCTGGATGTGTGCGGGACCCCACGTGCTTCCTCTCAAGTGGAGACGGGTATGTCGGGGAACTTCTTGAGTTGCAGCAAGGGTGTGAAGGACCCATGGAAGTTCCAGTGGTTAGACGTGATTAGCCTCGAGAAGCCTCAGCGGAAATGGGCCTCATCTCGCCTGGAGGGCAAAACCTCCTGGATTTTCTCGAGTTGCGGCAGGTGCTCTCAACTTACGACGGGGACCTCAGGGACCCGCTCTGGTGGCCTCAGGAAAGGCCAGTCCCCATGCGAGTTCCTCGGGGGCCTCTCGGCATTCCTCTCCCGTCGATGCCGGGGCCTAAGACCTTGTGTGGAGTCGGGGCCGGAACCTGAGGATTCCTCTCCAGTGCTGACATGGATCTTGGGGTACTTCTGGAGTCTCCCCAGGGGAGTCAGTCCTCGTCTCGAATGCGGGCATGCACTTGCGCTTTCCTCCAGAGCGGTAGCAGCAGTGTCACGCAGTCCGCCGCGTGGATCAAAGGATCTATGGTTTTCCCTCGAGTCTTTCCCACGAGGCTTTCCCACGAGGCTTTCCCACAGGGCTGTCCCACGTGCACACGTGGTGGGAGTCGATCCTCGGCTTGAACGTCAAGGCAGTGCAGGGAAAACAGGTTCCTCTGGAATGGACTGACACATCTGGGGACTCTTGGAATGGTGGCACGACCCTGGAGTTCCTCTCCCCTTTCCTGTGGAGAGCGCCTCCTCTTGAGATGCGACGGGAACGCCTGGAATTCTTTCCCTATGAAACAGGGAAAGGATCCCTCATCTCGAGCTAGGAGGCGGAAACGAGGCTCCCCTGGATGTGTGCGGGACCCCACGTGCTTCCTCTCGAGTGGGGACGGGTATGTCGGGGAACTTCTTGAGTTGCAGCAAGGGTGTGAAGGACCCTTTGGAAGTTCCAGTGGTTAGACGTGATTAGGCTCGAGAAGCCTCAGCGGAAATGGGCCTCATCTCGCCTGGAGGGCAAAACCTCCTGGATTTTCTCGAGTTGCGGCAGGTGCTCTCGACTTACGACGGGGACCTCAGGGAACCGCTCTGGTGGCCTCAGGAAAGGCCAGTCCCCATGCGAGTTCCTCGGGGGCCTCTCGGGATACCTCTCCCGTCGATGCCGGGGCCTAAGACCTTGTGTGGAGTCGGGGCCGGAAACTGAGGATTCCTATCCAGTGCTGACATGGATCTTGGGGTACTTCTGGAGTCTCCCCAGGGGAGTCAGTCCTCGTCTCGAATGCGGGCATGCACTTGCGCTTTCCTCCAGAGCGGTAGCAGCAGTGTCACGCAGTCCGCCGCGTGGATCAAAGGATCTATGGTTTTCCCTCGAGTATTTCCCACGAGGCTTTCCCACGAGGCTTTCCCACAGGGCTGTCCCACGTGCACACGTGGTGGGAGTCGATCCTCGGCTTGAACGTCAAGGCAGTGCAGGGAAAACAGGTTCCTCTGGAATGGACTGACACATCTCGGGGACTCTTGGAATGGTGGCACGACCCTGGAGTTCCTCTCGCCTTTCCTGTGGAGAAAGCCTCCTCTTGAGATGCGACGGGAATGCCGGGAATTCTTTCCCTACGAAACAGGGAAAGGATCCCTCATCTCGAGCTAGGATTCGGAAATGGGGCTCTAGTGGATGTGTGCGGGACCCCACGTGCTTCCTCTCGAGTGGAGACGGGTATGTCGGGGAACTTCTTGAGTTGCAGCAAGGGTGTGAAGGACCCATGGAAGTTCCAGTGGTTAGACGTGATTAGCCTCGAGAAGCCTCAGCGGAAATGGGCCTCATCTCGCCTGGAGGGCAAAACCTCCTGGATTTTCTCGAGTTGCGGCAGGTGCTCTCGACTTACGGCGGGGACCTCAGGGACCCGCTCTGGTGGCCTCAGGAAAGGCCAGTCCCCATGCGAGTTCCTCGGGGGCCTCTCGGGATTCCTCTCCCGTCCATGCCGGGGCCTAAGACCTTGTGTGGAGTCGGGGCCGGAACCTGAGGATTCCTCTCCAGTGCTGACATGGATCTTGGGGTACTTCTGGAGTCTCCCCAGGGGAGTCAGTCCTCGTCTCGAATGCGGGCATGCACTTGCACTTTCCTCCAGAGCGGTAGCAGCAGTGTCACGCAGTCCGCCGCATGGATCAAAGGATCTATGGTTTTCCCTCGAGTCTTTCCCACGAGGCTTTCCCACGAGGCTTTCCCACAGGGCTGTCCCACGTGCACACGTGGTGGGAGTCGATCCTCGGCTTGAACGTCAAGGCAGTGCAGGGAAAACAGGTTCCTCTGGAATGGACTGACACATCTGGGGGACTCTTGGAATGGTGGCACGACCCTGGAGTTCCTCTCGCCTTTCCTGTGGAGAGCGCCTCCTCTTGAAATGCGACGGGAACGCCGGGAATTCTTTCCCTAAGAAACAGGGAAAGGATCCCTCATCTCGAGCTAGGAGGCGGAAACGGGGCTCCCCTGGATGTGTGCGGGACCCCACTTGCTTCCTCTCGAGTGGAGACGGGTATGTCGGGGAACTTCTTGAGTTGCAGCAATGGTGTGAAGGACCCTTTGGAAGTTCCAGTGGTTAGATGTGATTGGCCTCGAGAAGCCTAAGCGGAAATGGGCCTCATCTCGCCTGGAGGGCAAAACCTCCTGGATTTTCTCGAGTTGCGGCAGGTGCTCTCGACTTACGACGGGGACCTCAGGGACCCGCTCTGGTGGCCTCAGGAAAGGCCAGTCCCCATGCGAGTTCCTCGGGGGCGTCTCGGGATTCCTCTCCCGTCGATGCCGGGGCCTAAGACCTTGTGTGGAATCGGGGCCGGAACCTGAGGATTCCTCTCCAGTGCTGACATGGATCTTGGGGTACTTCTGGAGTCTCCCCAGGGGAGTCAGTCCTCGTCTCGAATGCGGGCATGCACTTTCGCTTTCCTCCAGAGCGGTAGCAGCAGTGTCACGGAGTCCGCCCAATGGATCAAAGGATCTATGGTTTTCCCTCGAGTCTTTCCCACGAGGCTTTCCCACGAGGCTTTCCCACAGGGCTGTCCCACGTGCACACGTGGTGGGAGTCGATCCTCGGCTTGAACGTCAAGCAGTGCAGGGAAAACAGGTTCCTCTGGAATGGACTGACACATCTGGGGGACTCTTGGAATGGTGGCACGACCCTGGAGTTCCTCTCGCCTTTCCTGTGGAGAGTGCCTCCTCTTGAGATGCGACGGGAACGCCGGGAATTCTTTCCCTACGAAACAGGGAAAGGATCCCTCATCTCGAGCTAGGAGGCGGAAACGGGGCTCCCCTGGATGTGTGCGGGACCCCACGTGCTTCCTCTCGAGTGGAGACGGGTATGTCGGGGAACTTCTTGAGTTGCAGCAATGGTGTGAAGGACCCTTTGGAAGTTCCAGTGGTCAGATGTGATTGGCCTCGAGAAGCCTCAGCGGAAATGGGCCTCATCTCGCCTGGAGGGCAAAACCTCCTGGATTTTCTCGAGTTGCGGCAGGTGCTCTCGACTTACGACGGGGACCTCACGGACCCGCTCTAGTGGCCTCAGGAAAGGCCAGTCCCCATGCGAGTTCCTCGGGGGCCTCTGGGGATTCCTCTCCCGTCGATGCCGGGGCCTAAGTCCTTGTGTGGAGTCGGGGCCGGGACCTGAGGATTCCTCTCCAGTGCTGACATGGATCTTGGGGTACTTCTGGAGTCTCCACAGGGGAGTCAGTCTTCGTCTCGAATGCGGGCATGCACTTGCGCTTTCCTCCAGGGCGGTAGCAGCAGTGTCACGCAGTCCGCCTCGTGGATCAAAGGATCTATGGTTTTCCCTCGAGTCTTTTCCACGAGGCTTTCCCACGAGGCTTTCCCACAGGGCTGTCCCACGTGCACACGTGGTGGGAGTCGATCCTTGGCTTGAACGTCAAGGCAGTGCATGGAAAACAGGTTCCTCTGGAATGGACTGACACATCTGGGGGACTCTTGGAATGGTGGCACGACCCTGGAGTTCCTCTCGCCTTTCCTGTGGAGAGCGCCTCCTCTTGAGATGCGACGGGAACGTCGGGAATTCTTTCCCTACGAAACAGGGAAAGGATCCCTCATCTCGAGCTAGGAGGCGGAAACGGGGCTCCCCTGGATGTGTGCGGGACCCCACGTGCTTCCTCTCGAGTGGAGACGGGTATGTCGGGGAACTTCTTGAGTTGCAGCAAGGGTGTGAACGACCCTTTGGAAGTTCCAGTGGTTAGACGTGATTAGGCTCGAGAAGCCTCAGCGGAAATGGGCCTCATCTCGCCTGGAGGGCAAAACCTCCTGGATTTTCTCGAGTTGCGGCAGGTGCTCTCGACTTACGACGGGGACCTCAGGGACCCGCTCTGGTGGCCTCAGGAAAGGCCAGTCCCCATGCGAGTTCCTCGGGGGCCTCTCGGGATTCCTCTCCCGTCGATGCCGGGGCCTAAGACCTTGTGTGGAGTCGGGGCCGGGACCTGAGGATTCCTCTCCAGTGCTGACATGGATCTTGGGGTACTTCTGGAGTCTCCCCAGGGGAGTCAGTCCTCGTCTCGAATGCGGGCATGCACTTGCGCTTTCCTCCAGAGCGGTAGCAGCAGTGTCACGCAGTCCGCCGCGTGGATCAAAGGATCTATGGTTTTCCCTCGAGTCTTTCCCACGAGGCTTTCCCACGAGGCTTTCCCACAGGGCTGTCCCACGTGCACACGTGGTGGGAGTCGATCCTCGGCTTGAACGTCAAGGCAGTGCAGGGAAAACAGGTTCCTCTGGAATGGACTGACACATCTGGGGGACTCTTGGAATGGTGGCACGACCCTGGAGTTCCTCTCGCCTTTCCTGTGGAGAGCGCCTCCTCTTGAGATGCGACGGGAACGCCGGGAATTCTTTCCCTACGAAACAGGGAAAGGATCCCTCATCTCGAGCTAGGAGGCGGAAACGGGGCTCCCCTGGATGTGTGCGGGACCCCACGTGCTTCCTCTCAAGTGGAGACGGGTATGTCGGGGAACTTCTTGAGTTGCAGCAAGGGTGTGAAGGACCCATGGAAGTTCCAGTGGTTAGACGTGATTAGCCTCGAGAAGCCTCAGCGGAAATGGGCCTCATCTCGCCTGGAGGGCAAAACCTCCTGGATTTTCTCGAGTTGCGGCAGGTGCTCTCAACCTACGACGGGGACCTCAGGGACCCGCTCTGGTGGCCTCAGGAAAGGCCAGTCCCCATGCGAGTTCCTCGGGGGCCTCTCGGCATTCCTCTCCCGTCGATGCCGGGGCCTAAGACCTTGTGTGGAGTCGGGGCCGGAACCTGAGGATTCCTCTCCAGTGCTGACATGGATCTTGGGGTACTTCTGGAGTCTCCCCAGGGGAGTCAGTCCTCGTCTCGAATGCGGGCATGCACTTGCGCTTTCCTCCAGAGCGGTAGCAGCAGTGTCACGCAGTCCGCCGCGTGGATCAAAGGATCTATGGTTTTCCCTCGAGTCTTTCCCACGAGGCTTTCCCACGAGGCTTTCCCACAGGGCTGTCCCACGTGCACACGTGGTGGGAGTCGATCCTCGGCTTGAACGTCAAGGCAGTGCAGGGAAAACAGGTTCCTCTGGAATGGACTGACACATCTGGGGACTCTTGGAATGGTGGCACGACCCTGGAGTTCCTCTCCCCTTTCCTGTGGAGAGCGCCTCCTCTTGAGATGCGACGGGAACGCCTGGAATTCTTTCCCTATGAAACAGGGAAAGGATCCCTCATCTCGAGCTAGGAGGCGGAAACGAGGCTCCCCTGGATGTGTGCGGGACCCCACGTGCTTCCTCTCGAGTGGGGACGGGTATGTCGGGGAACTTCTTGAGTTGCAGCAAGGGTGTGAAGGACCCTTTGGAAGTTCCAGTGGTTAGACGTGATTAGCCTCGAGAAGCCTCAGCGGAAATGGGCCTCATCTCGCCTGGAGGGCAAAACCTCCTGGATTTTCTCGAGTTGCGGCAGGTGCTCTCGACTTACGACGGGGACCTCAGGGAACCGCTCTGGTGGCCTCAGGAAAGGCCAGTCCCCATGCGAGTTCCTCGGGGGCCTCTCGGGATACCTCTCCCGTCGATGCCGGGGCCTAAGACCTTGTGTGGAGTCGGGGCCGGAAACTGAGGATTCCTATCCAGTGCTGACATGGATCTTGGGGTACTTCTGGAGTCTCCCCAGGGGAGTCAGTCCTCGTCTCGAATGCGGGCATGCACTTGCGCTTTCCTCCAGAGCGGTAGCAGCAGTGTCACGCAGTCCGCCGCGTGGATCAAAGGATCTATGGTTTTCCCTCGAGTATTTCCCACGAGGCTTTCCCACGAGGCTTTCCCACAGGGCTGTCCCACGTGCACACGTGGTGGGAGTCGATCCTCGGCTTGAACGTCAAGGCAGTGCAGGGAAAACAGGTTCCTCTGGAATGGACTGACACATCTCGGGGACTCTTGGAATGGTGGCACGACCCTGGAGTTCCTCTCGCCTTTCCTGTGGAGAAAGCCTCCTCTTGAGATGCGACGGGAATGCCGGGAATTCTTTCCCTACGAAACAGGGAAAGGATCCCTCATCTCGAGCTAGGATTCGGAAATGGGGCTCTAGTGGATGTGTGCGGGACCCCACGTGCTTCCTCTCGAGTGGAGACGGGTATGTCGGGGAACTTCTTGAGTTGCAGCAAGGGTGTGAAGGACCCATGGAAGTTCCAGTGGTTAGACGTGATTAGCCTCGAGAAGCCTCAGCGGAAATGGGCCTCATCTCGCCTGGAGGGCAAAACCTCCTGGATTTTCTCGAGTTGCGGCAGGTGCTCTCGACTTACGGCGGGGACCTCAGGGACCCGCTCTGGTGGCCTCAGGAAAGGCCAGTCCCCATGCGAGTTCCTCGGGGGCCTCTCGGGATTCCTCTCCCGTCCATGCCGGGGCCTAAGACCTTGTGTGGAGTCGGGGCCGGAACCTGAGGATTCCTCTCCAGTGCTGACATGGATCTTGGGGTACTTCTGGAGTCTCCCCAGGGGAGTCAGTCCTCGTCTCGAATGCGGGCATGCACTTGCACTTTCCTCCAGAGCGGTAGCAGCAGTGTCACGCAGTCCGCCGCATGGATCAAAGGATCTATGGTTTTCCCTCGAGTCTTTCCCACGAGGCTTTCCCACGAGGCTTTCCCACAGGGCTGTCCCACGTGCACACGTGGTGGGAGTCGATCCTCGGCTTGAACGTCAAGGCAGTGCAGGGAAAACAGGTTCCTCTGGAATGGACTGACACATCTGGGGGACTCTTGGAATGGTGGCACGACCCTGGAGTTCCTCTCGCCTTTCCTGTGGAGAGCGCCTCCTCTTGAAATGCGACGGGAACGCCGGGAATTCTTTCCCTAAGAAACAGGGAAAGGATCCCTCATCTCGAGCTAGGAGGCGGAAACGGGGCTCCCCTGGATGTGTGCGGGACCCCACTTGCTTCCTCTCGAGTGGAGACGGGTATGTCGGGGAACTTCTTGAGTTGCAGCAATGGTGTGAAGGACCCTTTGGAAGTTCCAGTGGTTAGATGTGATTGGCCTCGAGAAGCCTAAGCGGAAATGGGCCTCATCTCGCCTGGAGGGCAAAACCTCCTGGATTTTCTCGAGTTGCGGCAGGTGCTCTCGACTTACGACGGGGACCTCAGGGACCCGCTCTGGTGGCCTCAGGAAAGGCCAGTCCCCATGCGAGTTCCTCGGGGGCGTCTCGGGATTCCTCTCCCGTCGATGCCGGGGCCTAAGACCTTGTGTGGAATCGGGGCCGGAACCTGAGGATTCCTCTCCAGTGCTGACATGGATCTTGGGGTACTTCTGGAGTCTCCCCAGGGGAGTCAGTCCTCGTCTCGAATGCGGGCATGCACTTTCGCTTTCCTCCAGAGCGGTAGCAGCAGTGTCACGGAGTCCGCCCAATGGATCAAAGGATCTATGGTTTTCCCTCGAGTCTTTCCCACGAGGCTTTCCCACGAGGCTTTCCCACAGGGCTGTCCCACGTGCACACGTGGTGGGAGTCGATCCTCGGCTTGAACGTCAAGCAGTGCAGGGAAAACAGGTTCCTCTGGAATGGACTGACACATCTGGGGGACTCTTGGAATGGTGGCACGACCCTGGAGTTCCTCTCGCCTTTCCTGTGGAGAGTGCCTCCTCTTGAGATGCGACGGGAACGCCGGGAATTCTTTCCCTACGAAACAGGGAAAGGATCCCTCATCTCGAGCTAGGAGGCGGAAACGGGGCTCCCCTGGATGTGTGCGGGACCCCACGTGCTTCCTCTCGAGTGGAGACGGGTATGTCGGGGAACTTCTTGAGTTGCAGCAATGGTGTGAAGGACCCTTTGGAAGTTCCAGTGGTCAGATGTGATTGGCCTCGAGAAGCCTCAGCGGAAATGGGCCTCATCTCGCCTGGAGGGCAAAACCTCCTGGATTTTCTCGAGTTGCGGCAGGTGCTCTCGACTTACGACGGGGACCTCACGGACCCGCTCTAGTGGCCTCAGGAAAGGCCAGTCCCCATGCGAGTTCCTCGGGGGCCTCTGGGGATTCCTCTCCCGTCGATGCCGGGGCCTAAGTCCTTGTGTGGAGTCGGGGCCGGGACCTGAGGATTCCTCTCCAGTGCTGACATGGATCTTGGGGTACTTCTGGAGTCTCCACAGGGGAGTCAGTCTTCGTCTCGAATGCGGGCATGCACTTGCGCTTTCCTCCAGGGCGGTAGCAGCAGTGTCACGCAGTCCGCCTCGTGGATCAAAGGATCTATGGTTTTCCCTCGAGTCTTTTCCACGAGGCTTTCCCACGAGGCTTTCCCACAGGGCTGTCCCACGTGCACACGTGGTGGGAGTCGATCCTTGGCTTGAACGTCAAGGCAGTGCAGGGAAAACAGGTTCCTCTGGAATGGACTGACACATCTGGGGGACTCTTGGAATGGTGGCACGACCCTGGAGTTCCTCTCGCCTTTCCTGTGGAGAGCGCCTCCTCTTGAGATGCGACGGGAACGCCGGGAATTCTTTCCCTACGAAACAGGGAAAGGATCCCTCATCTCGAGCTAGGAGGCGGAAACGGGGCTCCCCTGGATGTGTGCGGGACCCCACGTGCTTCCTCTCGAGTGGAGACGGGTATGTCGGGGAACTGCTTGAGTTGCAGCAAGGGTGTGAAGGACCCTTTGGAAGTTCCAGTGGTTAGATGTGATTAGCCTCGAGAGCCTCAGCGGAAATGGGCCTCATCTCGCCTGGAGGGCAAATCCTCCTGGATTTTATCGAGTTGGGGCAGGTGCTCTCGACTTACGACGGGGACCTCAGGGACCCGCTCTGGTGGCCTAAGGAAAGGCCAGTCCCCATGCGAGTTCCTAGTGGGCCCTTAGGGATTCCTCTGCCGTCGATGCCGGGGCCTAAGACCTTGTGTGGAGTCGGGGCCGGAACCTGAGGATTCCTCTCCAGTGCTGACATGGATCTTGGGGTACTTCTGGAGTCTCCCCAGGGGAGTCAGTCCTCGTCTCGAATGCGGGCATGCACTTGCGCTTTCCTCCAGAGCGGTAGCAGCAGTGTCACGCAGTCCGCCGCGTGGGTCAAAGGATCTATGGTTTTCCCTCCAGTCTTTCCCACGAGGCTTTCCCACGAGGCTTTCCCACAGGGCTGTCCCACGTGCACACGTGTTGGAAGTCGATCCTCGGCTTGAACGTCAAGGCAGTGCAGGGAAAACAGGTTCCTCTGGAATGGACTGACACATCTGCGGGACTCTTGGAATGGTGGCACGACCCTGGAGTTCCTCTCGCCTTTCCTGTGGAGAGCGCCTCCTCTTGAGATGCGACGGGAACCCCAGGAATTCTTTCCCTACGAAACAGGGAAAGGATCCCTCATCTCGAGCTAGGAGGCGGAAACGGGGCTCCCCTGGATGTGTGCGGGACCCCACGTGCTTCCTCTCGAGTGGAGACGGGTATGTCGGGGAACTGCTTGAGTTGCAGCAAGGGTGTGAAGGACCCTTTGGAAGTTCCAGTGGTTAGATGTGATTAGCCTCGAGAGCCTCAGCGGAAATGGGCCTCATCTCGCCTGGAGGGCAAATCCTCCTGGATTTTATCGAGTTGCGGCAGGTGCTCTCGACTTACGACGGGGACCTCAGGGACCCGCTCTGGTGGCCTAAGGAAAGGCCAGTCCCCATGCGAGTTCCTAGTGGGCCCTTAGGGATTCCTCTGCCGTCGATGCCGGGGCCTAAGACCTTGTGTGGAGTCGGGGCCGGAACCTGAGGATTCCTCTCCAGTGCTGACATGGATCTTGGGGTACTTCTGGAGTCTCCCCAGGGGAGTCAGTCCTCGTCTCGAATGCGGGCATGCACTTGCGCTTTCCTCCAGAGCGGTAGCAGCAGTGTCACGCAGTCCGCCGCGTGGGTCAAAGGATCTATGGTTTTCCCTCGAGTCTTTCCCACGAGGCTTTCCGACGAGGCTTTCCCACAGGGCTGTCCCACGTGCCCACGTGTTGGAAGTCGATCCTCGGCTTGAACGTCAAGGCAGTGCAGGGAAAACAGGTTCCTCTGGAATGGACTGACACATCTGCGGGACTCTTGGAATGGTGGCACGACCCTGGAGTTCCTCTCGCCTTTCCTGTGGAGAGCGCCTCCTCTTGAGATGCGACGGGAACCCCGGGAATTCTTTCCCTACGAAACAGGGAAAGGATCCCTCATCTCGAGCTAGGAGGCGGAAACGGGGCTCCCCTGGATGTGTGCGGGACCCCACGTGCTTCCTCTCGAGTGGAGACGGGTATGTCGGGGAACTTCTTGAGTTGCAGCAAGGGTGTGAAGGACCCTTTGGAAGTTCCAGTGGTTAGACGTGATTAGGCTCGAGAAGCCTCAGCGGAAATGGGCCTCATCTCGCCTGGAGGGCAAAACCTCCTGGATTTTCTCGAGTTGCGGCAGGTGCTCTCGACTTACGACGGGGACCTCAGGGACCCGCTCTGGTGGCCTCAGGAAAGGCCAGTCCCCATGCGAGTTCCTCGGGGCCTCTCGGGATTCCTCTCCCGTCGATGCCGGGGCCTAAGACCTTGTGTGGAGTCGGGGCCGGGACCTGAGGATTCCTCTCCAGTGCTGACATGGATCTTGGGGTACTTCTGGAGTCTCCCCAGGGGAGTCAGTCCTCGTCTCGAATGCGGGCATGCACTTGCGCTTTCCTCCAGAGCGGTAGCAGCAGTGTCACGCAGTCCGCCGCGTGGATCAAAGGATCTATGGTTTTCCCTCGAGTCTTTCCCACGAGGCTTTCCCACGAGGCTTTCCCACAGGGCTGTCCCACGTGCACACGTGGTGGGAGTCGATCCTCGGCTTGAACGTCAAGGCAGTGCAGGGAAAACAGGTTCCTCTGGAATGGACTGACACATCTGGGGGACTCTTGGAATGGTGGCACGACCCTGGAGTTCCTCTCGCCTTTCCTGTGGAGAGCGCCTCCTCTTGAGATGCGACGGGAACGCCGGGAATTCTTTCCCTACGAAACAGGGAAAGGATCCCTCATCTCGAGCTAGGAGGCGGAAACGGGGCTCCCCTGGATGTGTGCGGGACCCCACGTGCTTCCTCTCAAGTGGAGACGGGTATGTCGGGGAACTTCTTGAGTTGCAGCAAGGGTGTGAAGGACCCATGGAAGTTCCAGTGGTTAGACGTGATTAGCCTCGAGAAGCCTCAGCGGAAATGGGCCTCATCTCGCCTGGAGGGCAAAACCTCCTGGATTTTCTCGAGTTGCGGCAGGTGCTCTCAACTTACGACGGTGACCTCAGGGACCCGCTCTGGTGGCCTCAGGAAAGGCCAGTCCCCATGCGAGTTCCTCGGGGGCCTCTCGGGATTCCTCTCCCGTCGATGCCGGGGCCTAAGACCTTGTGTGGAGTCGGGGCCGGAACCTGAGGATTCCTCTCCAGTGCTGACATGGATCTTGGGGTACTTCTGGAGTCTCCCCAGGGGAGTCAGTCCTCGTCTCGAATGCGGGCATGCACTTGCGCTTTCCTCCAGAGCGGTAGCAGCAGTGTCACGCAGTCCGCCGCGTGGATCAAAGGATCTATGGTTTTCCCTCGAGTCTTTCCCACGAGGCTTTCCCACGAGGCTTTCCCACAGGGCTGTCCCACGTGCACACGTGGTGGGAGTCGATCCTCGGCTTGAACGTCAAGGCAGTGCAGGGAAAACAGGTTCCTCTGGAATGGACTGACACATCTGGGGACTCTTGGAATGGTGGCACGACCCTGGAGTTCCTCTCCCCTTTCCTGTGGAGAGCGCCTCCTCTTGAGATGCGACGGGAACGCCGGGAATTCTTTCCCTACGAAACAGGGAAAGGATCCCTCATCTCGAGCTAGGAGGCGGAAACGGGGTTCCCCTGGATGTGTGCGGGACCCCACGTGCTTCCTCTCGAGTGGAGACGGGTATGTCGGGGAACTTCTTGAGTTGCAGCAAGGGTGTGAAGGACCCTTTGGAAGTTCCAGTGGTTAGACGTGATTAGCCTCGAGAAGCCTCAGCGGAAATGGGCCTCATCTCGCCTGGAGGGCAAAACCTCCTGGATTTTCTCGAGTTGCGGCAGGTGCTCTCGACTTACGACGGGGACCTCAGGGAACCGCTCTGGTGGCCTCAGGAAAGGCCAGTCCCCATGCGAGTTCCTCGGGGCCTCTCGGGATTCCTCTCCCGTCGATGCCGGGGCCTAAGACCTTGTGTGGAGTCGGGGCCGGAACCTGAGGATTCCTATCCAGTGCTGACATGGATCTTGGGGTACTTCTGGAGTCTCCCCAGGGGAGTCAGTCCTCGTCTCGAATGCGGGCATGCACTTGCGCTTTCCTCCAGAGCGGTAGCAGCAGTGTCACGCAGTCCTCCGCGTGGATCAAAGGATCTATGGTTTTCCCTCGAGTCTTTCCCACGAGTCTTTCCCACGAGGCTTTCCCACAGGGCTGTCCCACGTGCACACGTGGTGGGAGTCGATCCTCGGCTTGAACGTCAAGGCAGTGCAGGGAAAACAGGTTCCTCTGGAATGGACTGACACATCTGGGGGACTCTTGGAATGGTGGCACGACCCTGGAGTTCCTCTCGCCTTTCCTGTGAAGAGCGCCTCCTCTTGAGATGCGACGGGAACGCCGGGAATTCTTTCCCTACGAAACAGGGAAAGGATCCCTCATCTCGAGCTAGGAGGCGGAAACGGGGCTCCCCTGGATGTGTGCGGGACCCCACGTGCTTCCTCTCGAGTGGAGACGGGTATGTCGGGGAACTTCTTGAGTTGCAGCAAGGGTGTGAAGGACCCTTTGGAAGTTCCAGTGGTTAGACGTGATTAGCCTCGAGAAGCCTCAGCGGAAATGGGCCTCATCTCGCCTGGAGGGCAAAACCTCCTGGATTTTCTCGAGTTGCGGCAGGTGCTCTCGACTTACGACGGGGACCTCAGGGAACCGCTCTGGTGGCCTCAGGAAAGGCCAGTCCCCATGCGAGTTCCTCGGGGGCCTCTCGGCATTCCTCTCCCGTCGATGCCGGGGCCTAAGACCTTGTGTGGAGTCGGGGCCGGAACCTGAGGATTCCTCTCCAGTGCTGACATGGATCTTGGGGTACTTCTGCAGTCTCCCCAGGGGAGTCAGTCCTCGTCTCGAATGCGGGCATGCACTTGCGCTTTCCTCCAGAGCGGTAGCAGCAGTGTCACGCAGTCCGCCGCGTGGATCAAAGGATCTATGGTTTTCCCTCGAGTCTTTCCCACGAGGCTTTCCCACGAGGCTTTCCCACAGGGCTGTCCCACGTGCACACGTGGTGGGAGTCGATCCTCGGCTTGAACGTCAAGGCAGTGCAGGGAAAACAGGTTCCTCTGGAATGGACTGACACATCTGGGGACTCTTGGAATGGTGGCACGACCCTGGAGTTCCTCTCCCCTTTCCTGTGGAGAGCGCCTCCTCTTGAGATGCGACGGGAACGCCGGGAATTCTTTCCCTACGAAACAGGGAAAGGATCCCTCATCTCGAGCTAGGAGGCGGAAACGGGGTTCCCCTGGATGTGTGCGGGACCCCACGTGCTTCCTCTCGAGTGGAGACGGGTATGTCGGGGAACTTCTTGAGTTGCAGCAAGGGTGTGAAGGACCCTTTGGAAGTTCCAGTGGTTAGACGTGATTAGCCTCGAGAAGCCTCAGCGGAAATGGGCCTCATCTCGCCTGGAGGGCAAAACCTCCTGGATTTTCTCGAGTTGCGGCAGGTGCTCTCGACTTACGACGGGGACCTCAGGGAACCGCTCTGGTGGCCTCAGGAAAGGCCAGTCCCCATGCGAGTTCCTCGGGGCCTCTCGGGATTCCTCTCCCGTCGATGCCGGGGCCTAAGACCTTGTGTGGAGTCGGGGCCGGAACCTGAGGATTCCTATCCAGTGCTGACATGGATCTTGGGGTACTTCTGGAGTCTCCCCAGGGGAGTCAGTCCTCGTCTCGAATGCGGGCATGCACTTGCGCTTTCCTCCATAGCGGTAGCAGCAGTGTCACGCAGTCCTCCGCGTGGATCAAAGGATCTATGGTTTTCCCTCGAGTCTTTCCCACGAGTCTTTCCCACGAGGCTTTCCCACAGGGCTGTCCCACGTGCACACGTGGTGGGAGTCGATCCTCGGCTTGAACGTCAAGGCAGTGCAGGGAAAACAGGTTCCTCTGGAATGGACTGACACATCTGGGGGACTCTTGGAATGGTGGCACGACCCTGGAGTTCCTCTCGCCTTTCCTGTGAAGAGCGCCTCCTCTTGAGATGCGACGGGAACGCCGGGAATTCTTTCCCTACGAAACAGGGAAAGGATCCCTCATCTCGAGCTAGGAGGCGGAAACGGGGCTCCCCTGGATGTGTGCGGGACCCCACGTGCTTCCTCTCGAGTGGAGACGGGTATGTCGGGGAACTTCTTGAGTTGCAGCAAGGGTGTGAAGGACCCTTTGGAAGTTCCAGTGGTTAGACGTGATTAGCCTCGAGAAGCCTCAGCGGAAATGGGCCTCATCTCGCCTGGAGGGCAAAACCTCCTGGATTTTCTCGAGTTGCGGCAGGTGCTCTCGACTTACGACGGGGACCTCAGGGAACCGCTCTGGTGGCCTCAGGAAAGGCCAGTCCCCATGCGAGTTCCTCGGGGGCCTCTCGGCATTCCTCTCCCGTCGATGCCGGGGCCTAAGACCTTGTGTGGAGTCGGGGCCGGAACCTGAGGATTCCTCTCCAGTGCTGACATGGATCTTGGGGTACTTCTGCAGTCTCCCCAGGGGAGTCAGTCCTCGTCTCGAATGCGGGCATGCACTTGCGCTTTCCTCCAGAGCGGTAGCAGCAGTGTCACGCAGTCCGCCGCGTGGATCAAAGGATCTATGGTTTTCCCTCGAGTCTTTCCCACGAGGCTTTCCCACGAGGCTTTCCCACAGGGCTGTCCCACGTGCACACGTGGTGGGAGTCGATCCTCGGCTTGAACGTCAAGGCAGTGCAGGGAAAACAGGTTCCTCTGGAATGGACTGACACATCTGGGGGACTCTTGGAATGGTGGCACGACCCTGGAGTTCCTCTCGCCTTTCCTGTGGAGAGCGCCTCCTCTTGAGATGCGACGGGAACGCCGGGAATTCTTTCCCTACGAAACAGGGAAAGGATCCCTCATCTCGAGCTAGGAGGCGGAAACGGGGCTCCGCTGGATGTGTGCGGGACCCCACGTGCTTCCTCTCGAGTGGAGACGGGTATGTCGGGGAACTTCTTGAGTTGCAGCAAGGGTGTGAAGGACCCTTTGGAAGTTCCAGTGGTTAGACGTGATTAGCCTCGAGAAGCCTCAGCGGAAATGGGCCTCATCTCGCCTGGAGGGCAAAACCTCCTGGATTTTCTCGAGTTGCGGCAGGTGCTCTCGACTTACGACGGGGACCTCAGGGACCCGCTCTGGTGGCCTCAGGAAAGGCCAGTCCCCATGCGAGTTCCTCGGGGGCCTCTCGGGATTCCTCTCCCGTCGATGCCGGGGCCTAAGACCTTGTGTGGAGTCGGGGCCGGAACCTGAGGATTCCTCTCCAGTGCTGACATGGATCTTGGGGTACTTCTGGAGTCTCCCCAGGGGAGTCAGTCCTCGTCTCGAATGCGGGCATGCACTTGCGCTTTCCTCCAGAGCGGTAGCAGCAGTGTCACGCAGTCCGCCGCGTGGATCAAAGGATCTATGGTTTTCCCTCGAGTCTTTCCCACGAGGCTTTCCCACGAGGCTTTCCCACAGGGCTGTCCCACGTGCACACGAGGTGGGAGTCGATCCTCGGCTTGAACGTCAAGGCAGTGCAGGGAAAACAGGTTCCTCTGGAATGGACTGACACATCTGGGGGTCTCTTGGAATGGTGGCACGACCCTGGAGTTCCTCTCGCCTTTCCTGTGGAGAGCGCCACCTCTTGAGATGCGACGGGAACGCCGGGAATTCTTTCCCTACGAAACAGGGAAAGGATCCCTCATCTCGAGCTAGGAGGCGGAAACGGGGCTCCCCTGGATGTGTGCGGGACCCCACGTGCTTCCTCTCGAGTGGAGACGGGTATGTCGCGGAACTGCTTCAGTTGCAGCAAGGGTGTGAAGGACCCTTTGGAAGTTCCAGTGGTTAGACGTGATTAGCCTCGAGAAGCCTCAGCGGAAATGGGCCTCATCTCGCCTGGAGGGCAAAACCTCCTGGATTTTCTCGAGTTGCGGCAGGTGCTCTCGACTTACGACGGGGACCTCAGGGAACCGCTCTGGTGGCCTCAGGAAAGGCCAGTCCCCATGCGAGTTCCTCGGGGGCCTCTCGGCATTCCTCTCCCGTCGATGCCTGGGCCTAAGACCTTGTGTGGAGTCGGGGCCGGAACCTGAGGATTCCTCTCCAGTGCTGACATGGATCTTGGGGTACTTCTGGAGTCTCCCCAGGGGAGTCAGTCCTCGTCTCGAATGCGGGCATGCACTTGCGCTTTCCTCCAGAGCGGTAGCAGCAGTGTCACGCAGTCCGCCGCGTGGATCAAAGGATCTATGGTTTTCCCTCGAGTCTTTCCCACGAGGCTTTCCCACGAGGCTTTCCCACAGGGCTGTCCCACGTGCACACGTGGTGGGAGTCGATCCTCGGCTTGAACGTCAAGGCAGTGCAGGGAATACAGGTTCCTCTGGAATGGACTGACACATCTGGGGGACTCTTGGAATGGTGGCACGACCCTGGAGTTCCTCTCGCCTTTCCTGTGGAGAGCGCCTCCTCTTGAGATGCGACGGGAACGCCGGGAATTCTTTCCCTACGAAACAGGGAAAGGATCCCTCATCTCGAGCTAGGAGGCGGAAACGGGGCTCCCCTGGATGTGTGCGGGACCCCACGTGCTTCCTCTCGAGTGGAGACGGGTATGTCGGGGAACTTCTTGAGTTGCAGCAAGGGTGTGAAGGACCCTTTGGAAGTTCCGGTGGTTAGACGTGATTAGCCTCGAGAAGCCTCAGCGGAAATGGGCCTCATCTCGCCTGCAGGGCAAAACCTCCTGGATTTTCTCGAGTTGCGGCAGGTGCTCTCGACTTACGACGGGGACCTCAGGGACCCGCTCTGGTGGCCTCAGGAAAGGCCAGTCCCCATGCGAGTTCCTCGGGGGCCTCTCGGGATTCATCTCCCGTCGATGCCGGGGCCTAAGACCTTGTGTGGAGTCGGGGCCGGAACCTGAGGATTCCTCTCCAGTGCTGACATGGATCTTGGGGTACTTCTGGAGTCTCCCCAGGGGAGTCAGTCCTCGTCTCGAATGCGGGCATGCACTTGCGCTTTCCTCCAGAGCGGTAGCAGCAGTGTCACGCAGTCCGCCGCGTGGATCAAAGGATCTATGGTTTTCCCTCGAGTCTTTCCCACGAGGCTTTCCCACGAGGCTTTCCCACAGGGCTGTCCCACGTGCACACGTGGTGGGAGTGGATCCTCGGCTTGAACGTCAAGGCAGTGCAGGGAAAACAGGTCCTCTGGAATGGACTGACACATCTGGGGGTCTCTTGGAATGGTAGCACGACCCTGGAGTTCCTCTCGCCTTTCCTGTGGAGAGCGCCATCTCTTGAGATGCGACGGGAACGCCGGGAATTCTTTCCCTACGAAACAGGGAAAGGATCCCTCATCTCGAGCTAGGAGGCGGAAACGGGGCTCCCCTGGATGTGTGCGGGACCCCACGTGCTTCCTCTCGAGTGGAGACGGGTATGTCGCGGAACTGCTTCAGTTGCAGCAAGGGTGTGAAGGACCCTTTGGAAGTTCCAGTGGTTAGATGTGATTAGCCTCGAGAAGCCTCAGCGGAAATGGGCCTCATCTCGCCTGGAGGGCAAAACCTCCTGGATTTTCTCGAGTTGCGGCAGGTGCTCTCGACTTACGACGGGGACCTCAGGGACCCGCTCTGGTTGCCTCAGGAAAGGCCAGTCCCCATGCGAGTTCCTTGGGGGCCTCTCGGGATTCCTCTCCCGTCGATGCCGGGGCCTAAGACCTTGTGTGGAGTCGGGGCCGGAACCTGAGGATTCCTCTCCAGTGCTGACATGGATCTTGGGGCACTTCTGGAGTTTCCCCAGGGGAGTCAGTCCTCGTCTCGAATGCGGGCATGCACTTGCGCTTTCCTCCAGAGCGGTAGCAGCAGTGTCACGCAGTCCGCCGCGTGGATCAAAGGATCTATGGTTTTCCCTCGAGTCTTTACCACGAGGCTTTTCCACGACGCTTTCCCACAGGGCTGTCCCACGTGCACACGTGGTGGGAGTCGATCCTCGGCTTGAACGTCAAGGCAGTGCAGGGAAAACAGGTTCCTCTGGAATGGACTGACACATCTGGGGGACTCTTGGAATGGTGGCACGACCCTGGAGTTCCTCTCGCCTTTCCTGTGGAGAGCGCCTCCTCTTGAGATGCGACGGGAACGCCGGGAATTCTTTCCCTACGAAACAGGGAAAGGATCCCTCATCTCGAGCTAGGAGGCGGAAACGGGGCTCCCCTGGATGTGTGCGGGACCCCACGTGCTTCCTCTCGTGTGGAGACGGGTATGTCGGGGAACTTCTTGAGTTGCAGCAAGGGTGTGAAGGACCCTTTGGAAGTTCCAGTGGTTAGATGTGATTAGCCTCGAGAAGCCTCAGCGGAAATGGGCCTCATCTCGCCTGCAGGGCAAAACCTCCTGGATTTTCTCGAGTTGCGGCAGGTGCTCTCGACTTACGACGGGGACCTCAGGGACCCGCTCTGGTGGCCTCAGGAAAGGCCAGTCCCCATGCGAGTTCCTCGGGGGCCTCTCGGGATTCCTCTCCCGTCGATGCCGGGGCCTAAGACCTTGTGTGGAGTCGGGGTCGGAACCTGAGGATTCCTCTCCAGTGCTGACATGGATCTTGGGGTACTTCTGGAGTCTCCCCAGGGGAGTCAGTCCTCGTCTCGAATGCGGTCATGCACTTGCGCTTTCCTCCAGAGCGGTAGCAGCAGTGTCATGCAGTCCGCCGCGTGGATCAAAGGATCTATGTTTTTCCCTCGAGTCTTTCCCACGAGGCTTTCCCACGAGGCTTTCCCACAGGGCTGTCCCACGTGCACACGTGGTGGGAGTGGATCCTCGGCTTGAACGTCAAGGCAGTGCAGGGAAAACAGGTTCCTCTGGAATGGACTGACACATCTGGGGGTCTCTTGGAATGGTGGCACGACCCTGGAGTTCCTCTCGCCTTTCCTGTGGAGAGCGCCACCTCTTGAGATGCGACGGGAACGCCGGGAATTCTTTCCCTACGAAACAGGGAAAGGATCCCTCATCTCGAGCTAGGAAGCGGAAACGGGGCTCCCCTGGATGTGTGCGGGACCCCACGTGCTTCCTCTCGAGTGGAGACGGGTATGTCGCGGAACTGCTTCAGTTGCAGCAAGGGTGTGAAGGACCTTTGGAAGTTCCAGTGGTTAGATGTGATTAGCCTCGAGAAGCCTCAGCGGAAATGGGCCTCATCTCGCCTGGAGGGCAAAACCTCCTGGATTTTCTCGAGTTGCGGCAGGTGCTCTCGACTTACGACGGGGACCTCAGGGACCCGCTCTGGTGGCCTCAGGAAAGGCCAGTCCCCATGCGAGTTCCTTGGGGGCCTCTCGGGATTCCTCTCCCGTCGATGCCGGGGCCTAAGACCTTGTGTGGAGTCGGGGCCGGAACCTGAGGATTCCTCTCCAGTGCTGACATGGATCTTGGGGCAACTCTGGAGTCTCCCCAGGGGAGTCAGTCCTCGTCTCGAATGCGGGCATGCACTTGCGCTTTCCTCCAGAGCGGTAGCAGCAGTGTCACGCAGTCCGCCGCGTGGATCTAAGGATCTATGGTTTTCCCTCGAGTCTTTCCCACGAGGCTTTCCCACGAGGCTTTCCCACAGGGCTGTCCCACGTGCACACGTGGTGGGAGTCGATCCTCGGCTTGAACGTCAAGGCAGTGCAGGGAAAACAGGTTCCTCTGGAATGGACTGACACATCTGGGGGACTCTTGGAATGGTGGCACGACCCTGGAGTTCCTCTCGCCTTTCCTGTGGAGAGCGCCTCCTCTTGAGATGCGACGGGAACGCCGGGAATTCTTTCCCTACGAAACAGGGAAAGGATCCCTCATCTCGAGCTAGGAGGCGGAAACGGGGCTCCCCTGGATGTGTGCGGGACCCCACGTGCTTCCTCTCGAGTGGAGACGGGTATGTCGGGGAACTTCTTGAGTTGCAGCAAGGGTGTGAAGGACCCTTTGGAAGTTCCAGTAGTTAGACGTGATTAGCCTCGAGAAGCCTCAGCGGAAATGGGCCTCATCTCGCCTGGAGGGCAAAACCTCCTGGATTTTCTCGAGTTGCGGCAGGTGCTCTCGACTTACGACGGGGACCTCAGGGACCCGCTCTGGTGGCCTCAGGAAAGGCCAGTCCCCATGCGAGTTCCTCGGGGGCCTCTCGGGATTCCTCTCCCGTCGATGCCGGGGCCTAAGACCTTGTGTGGAGTCGGGGCCGGAACCTGAGGATTCCTCTCCAGTGCTGACATGTATCTTGGGGCACTTCTGGAGTCTCCCCAGGGGAGTCAGTCCTCGTCTCGAATGCGGGCATGCACTTGCGCTTTCCTCCAGAGCGGTAGCAGCAGTGTCACGCAGTCCGCCGCGTGGATCAAAGGATCTATGGTTTTCCCTCGAGTCTTTCCCACGAGGCTTTCCCACGAGGCTTTCCCACAGGGCTGTCCCACGTGCACACGTGGTGGGAGTCGATCCTCGGCTTGAACGTCAAGGCAGTGCAGGGAAAACAGGTTCCTCTGGAATGGACTGACACATCTGGGGGACTCTTGGAATGGTGGCACGACCCTGGAGTTCCTCTCGCCTTTCCTGTGGAGAGCGCCTCCTCTTGAGATGCGACGGGAACGCCGGGAATTCTTTCCCTACGAAACAGGGAAAGGATCCCTCATCTCGAGCTAGGAGGCGGAAAAGGGGCTCCCCTGGATGTGTGCGGGACCCCACGTGCTTCCTCTCGAGTGGAGACGGGTATGTCGCAGAACTGCTTCAGTTGCAGCAAGGGTGTGAAGGACCCTTTGGAAGTTCCAGTGGTTAGACGTGATTAGCCTCGAGAAGCCTCAGCGGAAATGGGCCTCATCTCGCCTGGAGGGCAAAACCTCCTGGATTTTCTCGAGTTGCGGCAGGTGCTCTCGACTTACGACGCGGACCTCAGGGACCCGCTCTGCTGGCCTCAGGAAAGGCCAGTCCCCATGCGAGTTCCTCGGGGGCCTCTTGGGATTCCTCTCCCGTCGATGCCGGGGCCTAAGACCTTGTGTGGAGTCGGGGCCGGACCCTGAGGATTCCTCTCCAGTGCTGACATGGATCTTGGGGTACTTCTGGAGTCTCCCCAGGGGAGTCAGTCCTCGTCTCGAATGCGGGCATGCACTTGCGCTTTCCTCCAGAGTGGTAGCAGCAGTGTCACGCAGTCCGCCGCGTGGATCAAAGGATCTATGGTTTTCCCTCGAGTCTTTCCCACGAGGCTTTCCCACGAGGCTTTCCCACAGGGCTGTCCCACGTGCACACGTGGTGGGAGTCGAACCTCGGCTTGAACGTCAAGGCAGTGCAGGGAAAACAGGTTCCTCTGGAATGGACTGACACATCTGGGGGACTCTTGGAATGGTGGCATGACCCTGGAGTTCCTCTCGCCTTTCCTGTGGAGAGCGCCTCCTCTTAAGATGCGACGGGAACGCCGGGAATTCTTTCCCTACGAAACAGGGAAAGGATCCCTCATCTCGAGCTAGGAGGCGGAAACGGGGATCCCCTGGATGTGTGCGGGACACCACGTGCTTCCTCTCGAGTGGAGACGGGTATGTCGGGGAACTTCTTGAGTTGCAGCAAGGGTGTGAAGGACCCTTTGGAAGTTCCAGTGGTTAGATGTGATTGGCCTCGAGAAGCCTCAGCGGAAATGGGCCTCATCTCGCCTGGAGGGCAAAACCTCCTGGATTTTCTGAAGTTGCGGCAGGTGCTCTCGATTTACGACGGGGACCTCAGGGACCCGCTCTGGTGGCCTCAGGAAAGGCCAGTCCCCATGCGAGTTCCTCGGGGGCCTCTCGGGATTCCTCTCCCGTCGATGCCGGGGCCTAAGACCTTGTGTGGAGTCGGGGCCGGAACCTGAGGATTCCTCTCCAGTGCTGACATGGATCTTGGGGTACTTCTGGAGTCTCCCCAGGTGAGTCAGTCCTCGTCTCGAATGCGGGCATGCACTTGCGCTTTCCTCCAGAGCGGTAGCAGCAGTGTCACGCAGTCCGCCGCATGGATCAAAGGATCTATGGTTTTCCCTCGAGTCTTTCCCACGAGGCTTTCCCACGAGGCTTTCCCACAGGGCTGTCCACGTGCACACGTGGTGGGAGTCGATCCTCGGCTTGAACGTCAAGGCAGTGGAGGGAAAACAGGTTCCTCTGGAATGGACTGACACATCTGGGGGACTCTTGGAATGGTGGCACGACCCTGGAGTTCCTCTCGCCTTTCCTGTGGAGAGCGCCTCCTCTTCAGATGCGACGGGAACGCCGGGAATTCTTTCCCTACGAAACAGGGAAAGGATCCCTCATCTCGAGCTAGGAGGCGGAAACGGGGCTCCCCTGGATGTGTGCGGGACCCCACGTGCTTCCTCTCGAGTGGAGACGGGTATGTCGCGGAACTGCTTCAGTTGCAGCAAGGGTGTGAAGGACCCTTTGGAAGTTCCAGTGGTTAGACGTGATTGGCCTCGAGAAGCCTCAGCGGAAATGGGCCTCATCTCGCCTGGAGGGCAAAACCTCCTGGATTTTCTCGAGTTGCGGCAGGTGCTCTCGACTTACGACGGGGACCTCAGGGAACCGCTCTGGTGGCCTCATGAAAGGCCAGTCCCCATGCGAGTTCCTCGGGGGCCTCTCGGGATTCCTCTCCCGTCGATGCCGGGGCCTAAGACCTTGTGTGGAGTCGGGGCCGGAACCTGAGGATTCCTCTCCAGTGCTGACATGGATCTTGGGGTACTTCTGGAGTCTCCCTAGGGGAGTCAGTCCTCGTCTCGAATGCGGGCATGCACTTGCGCTTTCCTCCAGAGCGGTAGCAGCAGTGTCACGCAGTCCGCCGCGTGGATCAAAGGATCTATGGTTTTCCCTCGAGTCTTTCCCACGAGGCTTTCCCACGAGGCTTTCCCACAGGGCTGTCCCACGTGCACACGTGGTGGGAGTCGATCCTCGGCTTGAACGTCAAGGCAGTGCAGGGAAAACAGTTTCCTCTGGAATGGACTGACACATCTGGGGGACTCTTGGAATGGTGGCACGACCCTGGAGTTCCTCTCGCCTTTCCTGTGGAGAGCGCCTCCTCTTGAGATGCGACGGGAACGCCGGGAATTCTTTCCCTACGAAACAGGGAAAGGATCCCTCATCTCGAGCTAGGAGGCGGAAACGGGGCTCCCCTGGATGTGTGCGGGACCCCACGTGCTTCCTCTCGAGTGGAGACGGGTATGTCGGGGAACTTCTTGAGTTGCAGCAAGGGTGTGAAGGACCCTTTGGAAGTTCCAGTGGTTAGACGTGATTGGCCTCGAGAAGCCTCAGCGGAAATGGGCCTCATCTCGCCTGGAGGGCAAAACCTCCTGGATTTTCTCGAGTTGCGGCAGGTGCTCTCGACTTACGACGGGGACCTCAGGGACCCGCTCTGGTGGCCTCAGGAAAGGCCAGTCCCCATGCGAGTTCCTCGGGGGCCTCTCGGGATTCCTCTCCCGTCGATGCCGGGGCCTAAGACCTTGTGTGGAGTCGGGGCCGGAACCTGAGGATTCCTCTCCAGTGCTGACATGGATCTTGGGGTACTTCTGGAGTCTCCCTAGGGGATTCAGTCCTCGTCTCGAATGCGGGCATGCACTTGCGCTTTCCTCCAGAGCGGTAGCAGCAGTGTCACGCAGTCCGCCGCGTGGATCAAAGGATCTATGGTTTTCCCTCGAGTCTTTCCCACGAGGCTTTCCCACGAGGCTTTCCCACTGGGCTGTCCAACGAGCACACGTGTTGGGAGTCGATCCTCGGCCTGAACATCAAGGCAGTGCAGGGAAAACAGGTTCCTCTGTAATGGACAGACACATCTGGGGTCTCTTGGAATGGTCGCACGACCCTGGAGTTCCTCTCGCCTTTTCTGTGGGAGTGCCTCCTCTTGAGATGCGACGGGAACGCCGGGAATTCTTTCCCTACGAAACAGGGAAAGGATCCCTCATCTCGAGCTAGGAGGCGGAAACGGGGCTCCCCTGGATGTGTGAGGGACCCTCGTGCTTCCTCTTGAGTGGAGACGGGTATGTCGGGGAACTTCTAGAGTTGCAGCAAGGGTGTGAAGGACCCTTTGGAAGTTCCAGTGGTTAGATGTGATTAGCCTCGAGAAGCCTCAGCGGAAATGGGCCTCATCTCGCCTGGAGGGCAAAACCTCTTGGATTTTCTCGAGTTGCGGCATGTGCTCTCGACTTACGACGGGGACCTCAGGGAACCGCTCTGGTGACCTCAGGAAAGGCCAGTCCCCATGCGAGTTCCTCGGAGGCCTCTCGGGATTCCTCTCCCGTCGATGCCGGGGCCTAAGACATTGTGTGGAATCGGGGCCGGAACCTGAGGATTCCTCTCCAGTGCTCACATGGATCTTGGGGTACTTCTGGAGTCTCCCCAGGGGAGTCAGTCTTCGTCTCGAATGCGGGCATGCACTTGCGCTTTCCTCCAGAGCGGTAGCAGCAGTGTCACGCAGTCCGCCGCGTGGATCAAAGGATCTATGGTTTTCCCTCGAGTCTTTCCCACGAGGCTTTCCCACGAGGCTTTCCCACAGGGCTGTCCCACGTGCACACGTGGTGGGAGTCGATCCTCGGCTTGAACGTCAAGGCAGTGCAGGGAAAACAGGTTCCTCTGGAATGGACTGACACATCTGGGGGACTCTTGGAATGGTGGCACGACCCTGGAGTTCCTCTCGCCTTTCCTGTGGAGAGCGCCTCCTCTTGAGATGCGACGGGAACGCCGGGAATTCTTTCCCTACGAAACAGGGAAAGGATCCCTCATCTCGAGCTAGGAGGCGGAAACGGGGCTCCCCTGGATGTGTGCGGGACCCCACGTGCTTCCTCTCGAGTGGAGACGGGTATGTCGGGGAACTTCTTGAGTTGCAGCAAGGGTGTGAAGGACCCTTTGGAAGTTCCAGTGGTTAGACGTGATTGGCCTCGAGAAGCCTCAGCGGAAATGGGCCTCATCTCGCCTGGAGGGCAAAACCTCCTGGATTTTCTCGAGTTGCGGCAGGTGCTCTCGACTTACGACGGGGACCTCATGGACCCGCTCTGGTGGCCTCAGGAAAGGCCAGTCCCCATGCGAGTTCCTCGGGGGCCTCTCGGGATTCCTCTATCGTCGATGCCGGGGCCGAAGACCTTGTGTGGAGTCGGGGCCGGAACCTGAGGATTCCTCTCCAGTGCTGACATGGATCTTGGGGTACTTCTGGAGTCTCCCCAGGGGAGTCAGTCCTCGTCTCGAATGCGGGCATGCACTTGCGCTTTCCTCCAGAGCGGTAGCAGCAGTGTCACGCAGTCCACCGCGTGGATTAAAGTATCTATGGTTTTCCCTCGAGTCTTTCCCACGAGGCTTTCCCACAGGGCTGTCCCACGTGCACACGTGGTGGGAGTCGATCCTCGGCTTGAACGTCAAGGCAGTGCAGGGAAAACAGGTTCCTCTGGAAAGGACTGACACATCTGGGGGACTCTTGGAATGGTGGCACGACCCTGGAGTTCCTCTCGCCTTTCCTGTGGAGAGCGCCTCCTCTTGAGATGCGACGGGAACGCCGGGAATTCTTTCCCTACGAAACAGGGAAAGGATCCCTCATCTCGAGCTAGGAGGCGGAAACGGGGCTCCCCTGGATGTGTGCGGGACCCCACGTGCTTCCTCTCGAGTGGAGACGGGTATGTCGGGGAACTTCTTGAGTTGCAGCAAGGGTGTGAAGGACCCTTTGGAAGTTCCAGTGGTTAGACGTGATTGGCCTCGAGAAGCCTCAGCGGAAATGGGCCTCATCTCGCCTGGAGGGCAAAACCTCCTGGATTTTCTCGAGTTGCGGCAGGTGCTCTCGACTTACGACGGGGACCTCAGGGACCCGCTCTGGTGGCCTCAGGAAAGGGCAGTCCCCATGCGAGTTCCTCGGGGGCCTCTCGGGATTCCTCTCCCGTCGATGCCGGGGCCTAAGACCTTGTGTGGAGTCGGGGCCGGAACCTGAGGATTCCTCTCCAGTGCTGACATGGATCTTGGGGTACTTCTGGAGTCTCCCTAGGGGATTCAGTCCTCGTCTCGAATGCGGGCATGCACTTGCGCTTTCCTCCAGAGCGGTAGCAGCAGTGTCACGCAGTCCGCCGCGTGGATCAAAGGATCTATGGTTTTCCCTCGAGTCTTTCCCACGAGGCTTTCCCACGAGGCTTTCCCACTGGGCTGTCCAACGAGCACACGTGTTGGGAGTCGATCCTCGGCCTGAACATCAAGGCAGTGCAGGGAAAACAGGTTCCTCTGTAATGGACAGACATATCTGGGGTCTCTTGGAATGGTCGCACGACCCTGGAGTTCCTCTCGCCTTTTCTGTGGGAGTGCCTCCTCTTGAGATGCGACGGGAACGCCGGGAATTCTTTCCCTACGAAACAGGGAAAGGATCCCTCATCTCGAGCTAGGAGGCGGAAACGGGGCTCCCCTGGATGTGTGAGGGACCCTCGTGCTTCCTCTTGAGTGGAGACGGGTATGTCGGGGAACTTCTAGAGTTGCAGCAAGGGTGTGAAGGACCCTTTGGAAGTTCCAGTGGTTAGATGTGATTAGCCTCGAGAAGCCTCAGCGGAAATGGGCCTCATCTCGCCTGGAGGGCAAAACCTCTTGGATTTTCTCGAGTTGCGGCATGTGCTCTCGACTTACGACGGGGACCTCAGGGAACCGCTCTGGTGACCTCAGGAAAGGCCAGTCCCCATGCGAGTTCCTCGGAGGCCTCTCGGGATTCCTCTCCCTTCGATGCCGGGGCCTAAGACCTTGTGTGGAGTCGGGGCCGGAACCTGAGGATTCCTCTCCAGTGCTGACATGGATCTTGGGGTACTTCTGGATCTCCCCAGGGCAGTCAGTCCTCGTCTCGAATGCTGGCATGCACTTGCGCTTTCCTCCAGAGCGGTAGCAGCAGTGTCACGCAGTCCGCCGCGTGGATCAAAGGATCTATGGTTTTCCCTCGAGTCTTTCCCACGAGGCTTTCCCACGAGGCTTTCCACAGGGCTGTCCCACGTGCACACGTGGTGGGACTCGATCCTCGGCTTGAACGTCAAGGTAAGGCAGGGAAAACACGTTCCTCTGGAATGGACTGACACATCTGGGGGACTCTTGGAATGGTGGAACGACCCTGGAGTTCCTCTCGCCTTTCCTGTGGAGAGCGCCTCCTCTTGAGATGCGACGGGAACGCCGGGAATTCGTTCCCTACGAAACAGGGAAAGGATCCCTCATCTCGAGCTAGGAGGCGGAAAAGGGGCTCCCCTGGATGTGTGCGGGACCCCACGTGCTTCCTCTCGAGTGGAGACGGGTATGTCGGGGAACTTCTTGAGTTGCAGCAAGGGTGTGAAGGACCCTTTGGAAGTTTCAGTGGTTAGACGTGATTAGCCTCGAGAAGCCTCAGCGGAAATGGGCCTCATCTCGCCTGGAGGTCAAAACCTCCTGGATTTTCTCGAGTTGCGGCAGGTGCTCTCGACTTACGACGGGGACCTCAGGGACCCGCTCTGGTGGCCTCAGGAAAGGCCAGTCCCCATGCGAGTTCCTCGGGGGCCTCTCGGGATTCCTCTCCCGTCGATGCCGGGGCCTAAGACCTTGTGTGGAATCGGGGCCGGAACCTGAGGATTCCTCTCCAGTGCTCACATGGATCTTGGGGTACTTCTGGAGTCTCCCCAGGGGAGTCAGTCCTCGTCTCGAATGCGGGCATGCACTTGCGCTTTCCTCCAGAGCGGTAGCAGCAGTGTCACGCAGTCCGCCGCGTGGATCAAAGGATCTATGGTTTTCCCTCGAGTCTTTCCCACGAGGCTTTCCCACGAGGCTTTCCCACAGGGCTGTCCCACGTGCACACGTGGTGGGAGTCGATCCTCGGCTTGAACGTCAAGGCAGTGCAGGGAAAACAGGTTCCTCTGGAATGGACTGACACATCTGGGGGACTCTTGGAATGGTGGCACGACCCTGGAGTTCCTCTCGCCTTTCCTGTGGAGAGCGCCTCCTCTTGAGATGCGACGGGAACGCCGGGAATTCGTTCCCTATGAACCAGGGAAAGGATCCCTCATCTCGAGCTAGGAGGCGGAAATGGGGCTCCCCTGGATGTTTGCGGGACCCCACGTGCTTCCTCTCGAGTGGAGACGGGTATGTCGGGGAACTTCTTGAGTTGCAGCAAGGGTGTGAAGGACCCTTTGGAAATTCCAGTGTTTAGATGTGATTGGCCTCGAGAAGCCTCAGCGAAAATGGGCCTCATCTCGCCTGGAGGGCAAAACCTCCTGGATTTTCTCGAGTTGCGGCAGGTGCTCTCGACTTACGACGGGGACGTCAGGGACCCGCTCTGGTGGCCTCAGGAAAGGCCAGTCCCCATGCGAGTTCCTCGGGGGCCTCTCGGGATTCCTCTCCCGTCGATGAGGGGCCTAAGACCTTGTGTGGAGACGGGCCGGAACCTGAGGATTCCTCTCCAGTGCTGACATGGATCTTGGGGTACTTCTGGAGTCTCCCCAGGGGAGTCAGTCCTCGTCTCGAATGCGGGCATGCACTTGCGCTTTCCTCCAGAGCGGTAGCAGCAGTGTCACGCAGTCCGCCGCGTGGATCAAAGGATCTATGGTTTTCCCTCGAGTCTTTCCCACGAGGCTTTCCCACGAGGCTTTCCCACAGGGCTGTCCCACGTGCACACGTGGTGGGAGTCGATCCTCGGCTTGAACGTCAAGGCAGTGCAGGGAAAACAGGTTCCTCTGGAATGGACTGACACATCTGGGGGACTCTTGGAATGGTGGCACGACCCTGGAGTTCCTCTCGCCTTTCCTGTGGAGAGCGCCTCCTCTTGAGATGCGACGGGAACGCCGGGAATTCTTTCCCTACGAAACAGGGAAAGGATCCCTCATCTCGAGCTAGGAGGCGGAAACGGGGCTCCCCTGGATGTGTGCGGGACCCCACGTGCTTCCTCTCGAGTGGAGACGGGTATGTCGGGGAACTTCTTGAGTTGCAGCAAGGGTGTGAAGGACCCTTTGGAAGTTCCAGTGGTTAGACGTGATTGGCCTCGAGAAGCCTCAGCGGAAATGGGCCTCATCTCGCCTGGAGGGCAAAACCTCCTGGATTTTCTCGAGTTGCGGCAGGTGCTCTCGACTTACGACGGGGACCTCATGGACCCGCTCTGGTGGCCTCAGGAAAGGCCAGTCCCCATGCGAGTTCCTCGGGGGCCTCTCGGGATTCCTCTATCGTCGATGCCGGGGCCGAAGACCTTGTGTGGAGTCGGGGCCGGAACCTGAGGATTCCTCTCCAGTGCTGACATGGATCTTGGGGTACTTCTGGAGTCTCCCCAGGGGAGTCAGTCCTCGTCTCGAATGCGGGCATGCACTTGCGCTTTCCTCCAGAGCGGTAGCAGCAGTGTCACGCAGTCCACCGCGTGGATTAAAGTATCTATGGTTTTCCCTCGAGTCTTTCCCACGAGGCTTTCCCACAGGGCTGTCCCACGTGCACACGTGGTGGGAGTCGATCCTCGGATTGAACGTCAAGGCAGTGCAGGGAAAACAGGTTCCTCTGGAAAGGACTGACACATCTGGGGGACTCTTGGAATGGTGGCACGACCCTGGAGTTCCTCTCGCCTTTCCTGTGGAGAGCGCCTCCTCTTGAGATGCGACGGGAACGCCGGGAATTCTTTCCCTACGAAACAGGGAAAGGATCCCTCATCTCGAGCTAGGAGGCGGAAACGGGGCTCCCCTGGATGTGTGCGGGACCCCACGTGCTTCCTCTCGAGTGGAGACGGGTATGTCGGGGAACTTCTTGAGTTGCAGCAAGGGTGTGAAGGACCCTTTGGAAGTTCCAGTGGTTAGACGTGATTGGCCTCGAGAAGCCTCAGCGGAAATGGGCCTCATCTCGCCTGGAGGGCAAAACCTCCTGGATTTTCTCGAGTTGCGGCAGGTGCTCTCGACTTACGACGGGGACCTCAGGGACCCGCTCTGGTGGCCTCAGGAAAGGCCAGTCCATATGCGAGTTCCTCGGGGGCCTCTCGGGATTCCTCTCCCGTCGATGCCGGGGCCTAAGACCTTGTGTGGAGTCAGGGCCGGAACCTGAGGATTCCTCTCCAGTGCTGACATGGATCTTGGGGTACTTCTGGAGTCTCCCTAGGGGATTCAGTCCTCGTCTCGAATGCGGGCATGCACTTGCGCTTTCCTCCAGAGCGGTAGCAGCAGTGTCACGCAGTCCGCCGCGTGGATCAAAGGATCTATGGTTTTCCCTCGAGTCTTTCCCACGAGGCTTTCCCACGAGGCTTTCCCACTGGGCTGTCCAACGAGCACACGTGTTGGGAGTCGATCCTCGGCCTGAACATCAAGGCAGTGCAGGGAAAACAGGTTCCTCTGTAATGGACAGACAAATCTGGGGTCTCTTGGAATGGTCGCACGACCCTGGAGTTCCTCTCGCCTTTTCTGTGGGAGTGCCTCCTCTTGAGATGCGACGGGAACGCCGGGAATTCTTTCCCTACGAAACAGGGAAAGGATCCCTCATCTCGAGCTAGGAGGCGGAAACGGGGCTCCCCTGGATGTGTGAGGGACCCTCGTGCTTCCTCTTGAGTGGAGACGGGTATGTCGGGGAACTTCTAGAGTTGCAGCAAGGGTGTGAAGGACCCTTTGGAAGTTCCAGTGGTTAGATGTGATTAGCCTCGAGAAGCCTCAGCGGAAATGGGCCTCATCTCGCCTGGAGGGCAAAACCTCTTGGATTTTCTCGAGTTGCGGCATGTGCTCTCGACTTACGACGGGGACCTCAGGGAACCGCTCTGGTGACCTCAGGAAAGGCCAGTCCCCATGCGAGTTCCTCGGAGGCCTCTCGGGATTCCTCTCCCTTCGATGCCGGGGCCTAAGACCTTGTGTGGAGTCGGGGCCGGAACCTGAGGATTCCTCTCCAGTGCTGACATGGATCTTGGGGTACTTCTGGATCTCCCCAGGGCAGTCAGTCCTCGTCTCGAATGCTGGCATGCACTTGCGCTTTCCTCCAGAGCGGTAGCAGCAGTGTCACGCAGTCCGCCGCGTGGATCAAAGGATCTATGGTTTTCCCTCGAGTCTTTCCCACGAGGCTTTCCCACGAGGCTTTCCACAGGGCTGTCCCACGTGCACACGTGGTGGGACTCGATCCTCGGCTTGAACGTCAAGGTAAGGCAGGGAAAACACGTTCCTCTGGAATGGACTGACACATCTGGGGGACTCTTGGAATGGTGGCACGACCCTGGAGTTCCTCTCGCCTTTCCTGTGGAGAGCGCCTCCTCTTGAGATGCGACGGGAACGCCGGGAATTCGTTCCCTACGAAACAGGGAAAGGATCCCTCATCTCGAGCTAGGAGGCGGAAAAGGGGCTCCCCTGGATGTGTGCGGGACCCCACGTGCTTCCTCTCGAGTGGAGACGGGTATGTCGGGGAACTTCTTGAGTTGCAGCAAGGGTGTGAAGGACCCTTTGGAAGTTTCAGTGGTTAGACGTGATTAGCCTCGAGAAGCCTCAGCGGAAATGGGCCTCATCTCGCCTGGAGGTCAAAACCTCCTGGATTTTCTCGAGTTGCGGCAGGTGCTCTCGACTTACGACGGGGACCTCAGGGACCCGCTCTGGTGGCCTCAGGAAAGGCCAGTCCCCATGCGAGTTCCTCGGGGGCCTCTCGGGATTCCTCTCCCGTCGATGCCGGGGCCTAAGACCTTGTGTGGAATCGGGGCCGGAACCTGAGGATTCCTCTCCAGTGCTCACATGGATCTTGGGGTACTTCTGGAGTCTCCCCAGGGGAGCCAGTCCTCGTCTCGAATGCGGGCATGCACTTGCGCTTTCCTCCAGAGCGGTAGCAGCAGTGTCACGCAGTCCGCCGCGTGGATCAAAGGATCTATGGTTTTCCCTCGAGTCTTTCCCACGAGGCTTTCCCACGAGGCTTTCCCACAGGGCTGTCCCACGTGCACACGTGGTGGGAGTCGATCCTCGGCTTGAACGTCAAGGCAGTGCAGGGAAAACAGGTTCCTCTGGAATGGACTGACACATCTGGGGGACTCTTGGAATGGTGGCACGACCCTGGAGTTCCTCTCGCCTTTCCTGTGGAGAGCGCCTCCTCTTGAGATGCGACGGGAACGCCGGGAATTCTTTCCCTACGAAACAGGGAAAGGATCCCTCA
This sequence comes from Ovis canadensis, assembly GCF_042477335.2. Taxonomy (NCBI): domain Eukaryota; kingdom Metazoa; phylum Chordata; class Mammalia; order Artiodactyla; family Bovidae; genus Ovis; species Ovis canadensis. Next base: position 10,878,202 of record NC_091267.1, read on the forward strand.
TCTCGAGCTAGGAGGCGGAAACGGGGCTCCCCTGGATGTGTGCGGGACCCCACGTGCTTCCTCTCGAGTGGAGACGGGTATGTCGGGGAACTTCTTGAGTTGCAGCAAGGGTGTGAAGGACCCTTTGGAAGTTCCAGTGGTTAGACGTGATTAGCCTCGAGAAGCCTCAGCGGAAATGGGCCTCATCTCGCCTGGAGGGCAAAACCTCCTGGATTTTCTCGAGTTGCGGCAGATGCTCTCGACTTACGACGGAGACCTCAGGGACCCGCTCTGGTGGCCTCAGGAAAGGCCAGTCCCCATGCGAGTTCCTCGGGGGCCTCTCGGCATTCCTCTCCCGTCGATGCCGGGGCCTAAGACCTTGTGTGGAGTCGGGTCCGGAACCTGAGGATTCCTCTCCAGTGCTGACATGGATCTTGGGGTACTTCTGGAGTCTCCCCAGGGGAGTCAGTCCTCGTCTCGAATGCGGGCATGCACTTGCGCTTTCCTCCAGAGCGGTAGCAGCAGTGTCACGCAGTCCGCCGCGTGGATCAAAGGATCTATGGTTTTCCCTCGAGTCTTTCCCACGAGGCTTTCCCACGAGGCTTTCCCACTGGGCTGTCCAACGAGCACACGTGGTGGGAGACGATTCTCGGCTTGAACATCAAGGTAGTGCAGGGAAAACAGGTTCCTCTGTAATGGACAGACACATCTGGGGTCTCTTGGAATGGTCGCACGACCCTGGAGTTCCTCTCGCCTTTCCTGTAGAGAGCGCCTCCTCTTGAGATGCGACGGGAACGCCGGGAATTCATTCCCTATGAACCAGGGAAAGGATCCCTCATCTCGAGCTAGGAGGCGGAAATGGGGCTCCCCTGGATGTTTGCGGGACCCCACGTGCTTCCTCTCGAGTGGAGACGGGTATGTGGGGGAACTTCTTGAGTTGCAGCAAGGGTGTGAAGGACCCTTTGGAAATTCCAGTGTTTAGATGTGATTGGCCTCGAGAAGCCTCAGCGGAAATGGGCCTCATCTCGCCTGGAGGGCAAAACCTCCTGGATTTTCTCGAGTTGCGGCAGGTGCTCTCGACTTACGACGGGGACGTCAGGGACCCGCTCTGGTGGCCTCAGGAAAGGCCAGTCCCCATGCGAGTTCCTCGGGGGCCTCTCGGGATTCCTCTCCCGTCGATGAGGGGCCTAAGACCTTGTGTGGAGTCGGGGCCGGAACCTGAGGATTCCTCTCCAGTGCTGACATGGATCTTGGGGTACTTCTGGAGTCTCCCCAGGGGAGTCAGTCCTCGTCTCGAATGCGGGCATGCACTTGCGCTTTCCTCCAGAGCGGTAGCAGCAGTGTCACGCAGTCCGCCGCGTGGATCAAAGGATCTATGGTTTTCCCTCGAGTCTTTCCCACGAGGCTTTCCCACGAGGCTTTCCCACAGGGCTGTCCCACGTGCACACGTGGTGGGAGTCGATCCTCGGCTTGAACGTCAAGGCAGTGCAGGGAAAACAGGTTCCTCTGGAATGGACTGACACATCTGGGGGACTCTTGGAATGGTGGCACGACCCTGGAGTTCCTCTCGCCTTTCCTGTGGAGAGCGCCTCCTCTTGAGATGCGACGGGAACGCCGGGAATTCTTTCCCTACGAAACAGGGAAAGGATCCCTCATCTCGAGCTAGGAGGCGGAAACGGGGCTCCCCTGGATGTGTGCGGGACCCCACGTGCTTCCTCTCGAGTGGAGACGGGTATGTCGGGGAACTTCTTGAGTTGCAGCAAGGGTGTGAAGGACCCTTTGGAAGTTCCAGTGGTTAGACGTGATTGGCCTCGAGAAGCCTCAGCGGAAATGGGCCTCATCTCGCCTGGAGGGCAAAACCTCCTGGATTTTCTCGAGTTGCGGCAGGTGCTCTCGACTTACGACGGGGACCTCATGGACCCGCTCTGGTGGCCTCAGGAAAGGCCAGTCCCCATGCGAGTTCCTCGGGGGCCTCTCGGGATTCCTCTATCGTCGATGCCGGGGCCGAAGACCTTGTGTGGAGTCGGGGCCGGAACCTGAGGATTCCTCTCCAGTGCTGACATGGATCTTGGGGTACTTCTGGAGTCTCCCCAGGGGAGTCAGTTCTCGTCTCGAATGCGGGCATGCACTTGCGCTTTCCTCCAGAGCGGTAGCAGCAGTGTCACGCAGTCCACCGCGTGGATTAAAGTATCTATGGTTTTCCCTCGAGTCTTTCCCACGAGGCTTTCCCACGAGGCTTTCCCACTGGGCTGTCCAACGAGCACACGTGGTGGGAGTCGATCCTCGGCTTGAACATCAAGGCAGTGCAGGGAAAACAGGTTCCTCTGTAATGGACAGACACATCTGGGGTCTCTTGGAATGGTCGCACGACCCTGGAGTTCATCTCGCCTTTTCTGTGGGAGCGCCTCCTCTTGAGATGCGACGGGAATGCCGGGAATTCTTTCCCTACGAAACAGGGAAAGGATCCCTCATCTCGAGCTAGGAGGCGGAAACGGGGCTCCCCTGTATGTGTGAGGGACCCTCGTGATTCCTCTTGAGTGGAGACGGGTATGTCGGGGAACTTCTAGAGTTGCAGCAAGGGTGTGAAGGACCCTTTGGAAGTTCCAGTGGTTAGATGTGATTAGCCTCGAGAAGCCTCAGCGGAAATGGGCCTCATCTCGCCTGGAGGGCAAAACCTCCTGGATTTTCTCGAGTTGCGGCATGTGCTCTCGACTTACGACGGGGACCTCAGGGACCCGCTCTGGTGACCTCAGGAAAGGCCAGTCCCCATGCGAGTTCCTCGGAGGCCTCTCTGGATTCCTCGCCCTTCGATGCCGGGGCCTAAGACCTTGTGTGGAGTCGGGGCCGGAACCTGAGGATTCCTCTCCAGTGCTGACATGGATATTGGGGTACTTCTGGAGTCTCCCCAGGGGAGTCAGTCCTCGTCTCGAATGCGGGCATGCACTTGCGGTTTCCTCCAGAGCAGTAGCAGCAGTGTCACGCAGTCCGCCGCGTGGATCAAAGGATCTATGGTTTTCCCTCGAGTCTTTCCCACGAGGCTTTCCCACGAGGCTTTCCACAGGGCTGTCCCACGTGCACACGTGGTGGGACTCGATCCTCGGCTTGAACGTCAAGGTAGTGCAGGGAAAACACGTTCCTCTGGAATGGACTGACACATCTGGGGGACTCTTGGAATGGTGGCACGACCCTGGAGTTCCTCTCGCCTTTCCTGTGGAGAGCGCCTCCTCTTGAGATGCGACGGGAACGCCGGGAATTCGTTCCCTACGAAACAGGGAAAGGATCCCTCATCTCGAGCTAGGAGGCGGAAATGGGGCTCCCCTGGATGTTTGCGGGACCCCACGTGCTTCCTCTCGAGTGGAGACGGGTATGTCGGGGAACTTCTTGAGTTGCAGCAAGGGTGTGAAGGACCCTTTGGAAGTTCCAGTGTTTAGATGTGATTGGCCTCGAGAAGCCTCAGCGGAAATGGGCCTCATCTCGCCTGGAGGGCAAAACCTCCTGGATTTTCTCGAGTTGCGGCAGGTGCTCTCGACTTACGACGGGGACGTCAGGGACCCGCTCTGGTGGCCTCAGGAAAGGCCAGTCCCCATGCGAGTTCCTCGGGGGCCTCTCGGGATTCCTCTCCCGTCGATGCCGGCGCCGAAGACCTTGTGTGGAGTCGGGGCCGGAACCTGAGGATTCCTCTCCAGTGCTGACATCGATCTTGGGGTACTTCTGGAGTCTCCCCAGGGGAGTCATTCCTCGTCTCGAATGCGGGCATGCACTTGCGCTTTCCTCCAGAGCGGTAGCAGCAGTGTCACGCAGTCCGCCGCGTGGATCAAAGGATCTATGGTTTTCCCTCGAGTCTTTCCCACGAGGCTTTCCCACGAGGCTTTCCCACAGGGCTGTCCCACGTGCACACGTGGTGGGAGTCGATCCTCGGCTTGAACGTCAAGGCAGTGCAGGGAAAACAGGTTCCTCTGGAAAGGACTGACACATCTGGGGGACTCTTGGAATGGTGGCACGACCCTGGAGTTCCTCTCGCCTTTCCTGTGGACAGCGCCTCCTCTTGAGATGCGACGGGAACGCCGGGAATTCTTTCCCTACGAAACAGGGAAAGGATCCCTCATCTCGAGCTAGGAGGCGGAAACGGGGCTCCCCTGGATGTGTGCGGGACCCCACGTGCTTCCTCTCGAGTGGAGACGGGTATGTCGGGGAACTTCTAGAGTTGCAGCAAGGGTGTGAAGGACCCTTTGGAAGTTCCAGTGGTTAGACGTGATTAGCCTCGAGAAGCCACAGCGGAAATGGGCCTCATCTCGCCTGGAGGGCAAAACTTCCTGGATTTTCTCGAGTTGCGGCAGGTGCTCTCGACTTACGACGGGGACCTCAGGGACCCGCTCTGGTGGCCTCAGGAAAGGCCAGTCCCCATGCGAGTTCCTCGGGGGCCTCTCGGGATTCCTCTCCCGTCGATGCCGGGGCCTAAGACCTTGTGTGGAGTCGGGGCCGGAACCTGAGGATTCCTCTCCAGTGCTGACATGGATCTTGGGGTACTTCTGGAGTCTCCCCAGGGGAGTCAGTCCTCGTCTCGAATGCGGGCATGCACTTGCGCTTTCCTCCAGAGCGGTAGCAGCAGTGTCACGCAGTCTGCCGCGTGGATCAAAGGATCTATGGTTTTCCCTCGAGTCTTTCCCACGAGGCTTTCCCACGAGGCTTTCCCACAGGGCTGTCCCACGTGCACACGTGGTGGGAGTCGATCCTCGGCTTGAACGTCAAGGCAGTGCAGGGAAAACAGGTTCCTCTGGAATGGACTGACACATCTGCGGGACTCTTGGAATGGTGTCAATACCCTGGAGTTCTTCTCGCCTTTCCTGTGGAGAGCGCCTCCTCTTGAGATGCGACGGGAACGCCGGAATTCTTTCCCTATGAAACAGGGAAAGGATCCCTCATCTCGAGCTAGGAGGCGGAAACGGGGCTCCCCTGGATGTGTGCGGGACCCCACGTGCTTCCTCTCGAGTGGAGACGGGTATGTGGGGGAACTTCTTGAGTTGCAGCAAGGGTGTGAAGGACCCTTTGGAAGTTCCAGTGGTTAGACGTGATTAGCCTCGAGAAGCCTCAGCGGAAATGGGCCTCATCTCGCCTGGAGGGCAAATCCTCCTGGATGTTCTCGAGTTGCGGCAGGTGCTCTCGACTTACAACGGGGACCTCAGGGACCCGCTCTGGTGGCCTCAGGAAAGGCCAGTCCCCATGCGAGTTCCTCGGGGGCCTCTCGGGATTCCTCTCCCGTCGATGCCGGGGCCTAAGACCTTGTGTGGAGTCGGGGCCGGAACCTGAGGATTCCTCTCCAGTGCTGACATGGATCTTGGGGTACTTCTGGAGTCTCCCCAGGGGAGTCAGTCCTCGTCTCGAATGCGGGCATGCACTTGCGCTTTCCTCCAGAGCGGTAGCAGCAGTGTCACGCAGTCCGCCGCGTGGATCAAAGGATCTATGGTTTTCCCTCGAGTCTTTCCCACGAGGCTTTCCCACGAGGCTTTCCCACTGGGCTGTCCAACGAGCACACGTGGTGGGAGTCGATCCTCGGCTTGAACATCAAGGCAGTGCAGGGAAAACAGGTTCCTCTGTAATGGAGAGACACATCTGGGGTCTCTTGGAATGGTCGCACGACCCTGGAGTTCCTCTCGCCTTTTCTGTGGGAGCGCCTCCTCTTGAGTTGCGACGGGAACGCCGGGAATTCTTTCCCTACGAAACAGGGAAAGGATCCCTCATCTCGAGCTAGGAGGCGGAATCGGGGCTCCCCTGGATGTGTGAGGGACCCTCGTGCTTCCTCTTGAGTGGAGACGGGTATGTCGGGGAACTTCTTGAGTTGCAGCAAGGGTGTGAAGGACCCTTTGGAAGTTCCAGTGGTTAGATGTGATTAGCCTCGAGAAGCCTCAGCGGAAATGGGCCTCATCTCGCCTGGAGGGCAAAACCTCCTGGATTTTCTCGAGTTGCGGCATGTGCTCTCGACTTACGACGGGGAGCTCAGGGACCCGCTCTGGTGACCTCAGGAAAGGCCAGTCCCCATGCGAGTTCCTCGGGGGCCTCTCTGGATTCCTCTCCCTTCGATGCCGGGGCCTAAGACCTTGTGTGGAGTCGGGGCCGGAACCTGAGGATTCCTCTCCAGTGCTGACATGGATCTTGGGGTACTTCTGGAGTCTCCCCAGGGGAGTCAGTCCTCGTCTCGAATGCGGGCATGCACTTGCGCTTTCCTCCAGAGCGGTAGCAGCAGTGTCACGCAGTCCGCCGCGTGGATCAAAGGATCTATGGTTTTCCCTCGAGTCTTTCCCACGAGGCTTTCCCACGAGGCTTTCCCACAGGGCTGTCCCACGTGCACACGTGGTGGAAGTCGATCCTCGGCTTGAACTCAAGGCAGTGCAGGGAAAACAGGTTCCTCTGGAATGGACTGACACATCTGCGGGACTCTTGGAATGGTGTCACGACCCTGGAGTTCTTCTCGCCTTTCCTGTGGAGAGCGCCTCCTCTTGAGATGCGACGGGAACGCCAGAATTCTTTCCCTATGAAACAGGGAAAGGATCCCTCATCTCGAGCTAGGAGGCGGAAACGGGGCTCCCCTGGATGTGTGCGGGACCCCACGTGCTTCCTCTCGAGTGGAGACGGGTATGTCGGGGAACTTCTTGAGTTGCAGCAAGGGTGTGAAGGACCCTTTGGAATTTCCAGTGGTTAGATGTGATTGGCCTCGAGAAGCCTCAGCGGAAATGGGCCTCATCTCGCCTGGAGGGCAAAACCTCCTGGATTTTCTCGAGTTGCGGCAGGTGCTCTCGATTTATGATGGGGACCTCGGGGACCCTATCTGGTGGCCTCAGGAAAGGCCAGTCCCCATGCGAGTTCCTCGGGGGCCTCTCGGGATTCCTCTCCCGTCGATGCCGGGGCCTAAGACCTTGTGTGGAGTCGGGGCCGCAACCTGAGGATTCCTCTCCAGTGCTGACATGGATCTTGGGGTACTTCTGGAGTCTCCCCAGGGGAGTCAGTCCTCGTCTCGAATGCGGGCATGCACTTGCGCTTTCCTCCAGAGCGGTAGCAGCAGTGTCACGCAGTCCGCCGCGTGGATCAAAGGATCTATGGTTTTCCCTCGAGTCTTTCCCACGAGGCTTTCCCACGAGGCTTTCCCACAGGGCTGTCCCACGTGCACACGTGGTGGGAGTCGATCCTCGGCTTGAACGTCAAGGCAGTGCAGGGAAAACAGGTTCCTCTGGAATGGACTGACACATCTGGGGGTCTCTTGGAATGGTGCCCCGACCCTGGAGTTCCTCTCGCCTTTCCTGTGGAGAGCGCCACCTCTTGAGTTGCGACGGGAACGCCGGGAATTCTTTCCCTACGAAACAGGGAAAGGATCCCTCATCTCGAGCTAGGAGGCGGAAACGAGGCTCCCCTGGATGTGTGCGGGACCCCACGTGCTTCCTCTCGAGTGGAGACGGGTATGTCGCGGAACTGCTTGAGTTGCAGCAAGGGTGTGAAGGACCCTTTGGAAGTTCCAGTGGTTAGATATGATTAGCCTCGAGAAGCCTCAGCGGAAATGGGCCTCATCTCGCCTGGAGGGCAAATCCTCCTGGATTTTCTCGAGTTGCGGCAGGTGCTCTCGACTTTCGATGGGGACCTCAGGGACCCGCTCTGGTGGCCTCAGGAAAGGCCAGTCCCCATGCGAGTTCCTCGGGGGCCTCTCGGGATTCCTCTCCCGTCGATGAGGGGCCTAAGACCTTGTGTTGAGTCGGGGCAGGAACCTGAGGATTCCTCTCCAGTGCTGACATGGATCTTGGGGTACTTCTGGAGTCTCCCCAGGGGAGTCAGTCCTCGTCTCGAATGCGGGCATGCACTTGCGCTTTCCTCCAGAGCGGTAGCAGCAGTGTCACGCAGTCCGCCGCGTGGATCAAAGGATCTATGGTTTTCCCTCGAGTCTTTCCCACGAGGCTTTCCCACGAGGCTTTCCCACAGGGCTGTCCCACGTGCACACGTGGTGGAAGTCGATCCTCGGCTTAAACTCAAGGCAGTGCAGGGAAAACAGGTTCCTCTGGAATGGACTGACACATCTGCGGGACTCTTGGAATGGTGTCACGACACTGGAGTTCTTCTCGCCTTTCCTGTGGAGAGCGCCTCCTCTTGAGATGCGACGGGAACGCCAGAATTCTTTCCCTATGAAACAGGGAAAGGATCCCTCATCTCGAGCTAGGAGGCGGAAACGGGGCTCCCCTGGATGTGTGCGGGACCCCACGTGCTTCCTCTCGAGTGGAGACGGGTATGTCGGGGAACTTCTTGAGTTGCAGCAAGGGTGTGAAGGACCCTTTGGAATTTCCAGTGGTTAGATGTGATTGGCCTCGAGAAGCCTCAGCGGAAATGGGCCTCATCTCGCCTGCAGGGCAAAACCTCCTGGATTTTCTCGAGTTGCGGCAGGTGCTCTCGACTTACGACGGGGACCTCAGGGACGCGCTCTGGTGGCCTCAGGAAAGGCCAGTCCCCATGCGAGTTCCTCGGGGGCCTCTCGGGATTCCTCTCCCGTCGATGAGGGGCCTAAGACCTTGTGTGGAGTCGGGGCCGGAACCTGAGGATTCCTCTCCAGTGCTGACATGGATCTTGGGGTACTTCTGGAGTCTCCCCAGGGGAGTCAGTCCTTGTCTCGAATGCGGGCATGCACTTGCGCTTTCCTCCAGAGCGGTAGCAGCAGTGTCACGCAGTCCGCCGCGTGGATCAAAGGATCTATGGTTTTCCCTCGAGTCTTTCCCACGAGGCTTTCCCACGAGGCTTTCCCACAGGGCTGTCCCACGTGCACACGTGGTGGGAGTCGATCCTCGGCTTGAACGTCAAGGCAGTGCAGGGAAAACAGGTTCCTCTGGAATGGACTGACACATCTGGGGGACTCTTGGAATGGTGGCACGACCCTGGAGTTCCTCTCGCCTTTCCTGTGGAGAGCGCCTCCTCTTGAGATGCGACGTGAACGCCGGGAATTCTTTCCCTACGAAACAGGGAAAGGATCCCTCATCTCGAGCTAGGAGGCGGAAACGGGGCTCCCCTGGATGTGTGCGGGACCCCACGTGCTTCCTCTCGAGTGGAGACGGGTATGTCGGGGAACTTCTAGAGTTGCAGCAAGGGTGTGAAGGACCCTTTGGAAGTTCCAGTGGTTAGATGTGATTAGCCTCGAGAAGCCTCAGCGGAAATGGGCCTCATCTCGCCTGGAGGGCAAAACCTCCTGGATTTTCTCGAGTTGCGGCATGTGCTCTCGACTTACGACGGGGAGCTCAGGGACCCGCTCTGGTGACCTCAGGAAAGGCCAGTCCCCATGCGAGTTCCTCGGGGGCCTCTCTGGATTCCTCTCCCTTCGATGAGGGGCCTAAGACCTTGTGTGGAGTCGGGGCCGGAACCTGAGGATTCCTCTCCAGTGCTGACATGGATCTTGGGGTACTTCTGGAGTCTCCCCAGGGGAGTCAGTCCTCGTCTCGAATGCGGGCATGCACTTGCGGTTTCCTCCAGAGCGGTAGCAGCAGTGTCACGCAGTCCGCCGCGTGGATCAAAGGATCTATGGTTTTCCCTCGAGTCTTTCCCACGAGGCTTTCCCACGAGGCTTTCCACAGGGCTGTCCCACGTGCACACGTGGTGGGACTCGATCCTCGGCTTGAACGTCAAGGTAGTGCAGGGAAAACACGTTCCTCTGGAATGGACTGACACATCTGGGGGACTCTTGGAATGGTGGCACGACCCTGGAGTTCCTCTCGCCTTTCCTGTGGAGAGCGCCTCCTCTTGAGATGCGACGGGAACGCCGGGAATTCTTTCCCTACGAAACAGGGAAAGGATCCCTCATCTCGAGCTAGGAGGCGGAAACGGGGCTCCCCTGGATGTGTGCGGGACCCCACGTGCTTCGTCTCGAGTGGAGACGGGTATGTCGGGGAACTGCTTGAGTTGCAGCAAGGGTGTGAAGGACCCTTTGGAAGTTCCAGTGGTTAGATATGATTAGCCTCGAGAAGCCTCAGCGGAAATGGGCCTCATCTCGCCTGGAGGGCAAATCCTCCTGGATTTTCTCGAGTTGCGGCAGGTGCTCTCGACTTAGGATGGGGACCTCAGGGACCCGCTCTGGTGGCCTCAGGAAAGGCCAGTCCCCATGCGAGTTCCTCGGGGGCCTCTCGGGATTCCTCTCCCGTCGATGAGGGGCCTAAGACCTTGTGTGGAGTCGGGGCCGGAACCTGAGGATTCCTCTCCACTGCTGACATGGATCTTGGGGTACTTCTGGAGTCTCCCCAGGGGAGTCAGTCCTCGTCTCGAATGCGGGCATGCACTTGCGCTTTCCTCCAGAGCGGTAGCAGCAGTGTCACGCAGTCCACCGCATGGATTAAAGTATCTATGGTTTTCCCTCGAGGCTTTCCCACGAGGCTTTCCCACAGGGCTGTCCCACGTGCACACGTGGTGGGAGTCGATCCTCGGCTTGAACGTCAAGGCAGTGCAGGGAAAACAGGTTCCTCTGGAATGGACTGACACATCTGGGGGACTCTTGGAATGGTGGCACGACCCTGGAGTTCCTCTCGCCTTTCCTGTGGAGAGCGCCTCCTCTTGAGATGCGACGGGAACGCCGGGAATTCTTTCCCTACGAAACAGGGAAAGGATCCCTCATCTCGAGCTAGGAGGCGGAAACGGGGCTCCCCTGGATGGGTGCGGGACCCCACGTGCTTCCTCTCGAGTGGAGACGGGTATGTCGGGGAACTTCTTGAGTTGCAGCAAGGGTGTGAAGGACCCTTTGGAAGTTCCAGTGGTTAGACGTGATTGGCCTCGAGAAGCCTCAGCGGAAATGGGCCTCATCTCGCCTGGAGGGCAAAACCTCCTGGATTTTCTCGAGTTGCGGCAGGTGCTCTCGACTTACGACGGGGACCTCATGGACCCTCTCTTGTGGCCTCAGGAAAGGCCAGTCCCCATGCGAGTTCCTCGGGGGCCTCTCGGGATTCCTCTATCGTCGATGCCGGGGCCGAAGACCTTGTGTGGAGTCGGGGCCGGAACCTGAGGATTCCTCTCCAGTGCTGACATGGATCTTGGGGTACTTCTGGAGTCTCCCCAGGGGAGTCAGTCCTCGTCTCGAATGCGGGCATGCACTTGCGCTTTCCTCCAGAGCGGTAGCAGCAGTGTCACGCAGTCCACCGCGTGGATTAAAGTATCTATGGTTTTCCCTCGAGTCTTTCTCACGAGGCTTTCCCACAGGGCTGTCCCACGTGCACACGTGGTGGGAGTCGATCCTCGGCTTGAACGTCAAGGCAGTGCAGGGAAAACAGGTTCCTCTGGAAAGGACTGACACATCTGGGGGACTCTTGGAATGGTGGCACGACCCTGGAGTTCCTCTCGCCTTTCCTGTGGAGAGCGCCTCCTCTTGAGATGCGACGGGAACGCCGGGAATTCTTTCCCTACGAAACAGGGAAAGGATCCCTCATCTCGAGCTAGGAGGCGGAAACGGGGCTCCCCTGGATGTGTGCGGGACCCCACGTGCTTCCTCTCGAGTGGAGACGGGTATGTGGGGGAACTTCTTGAGTTGCAGCAAGGGTGTGAAGGACCCTTTGGAAGTTCCAGTGGTTAGACGTGATTGGCCTCGAGAAGCCTCAGCGGAAATGGGCCTCATCTCGCCTGGAGGGCAAAACCTCCTGGATTTTCTCGAGTTGCGGCAGGTGCTCTCGACTTACGACGGGGACCTCAGGGACCCGCTCTGGTGGCCTCAGGAAAGGCCAGTCCCCATGCGAGTTCCTCGGGGGCCTCTCGGGATTCCTCTCCCGTCGATGCCGGGGCCTAAGACCTTGTGTGGAGTCGGGGCCGGAACCTGAGGATTCCTCTCCAGTGCTGACATGGATCTTGGGGTACTTCTGGAGTCTCCCTAGGGGATTCAGTCCTCGTCTCGAATGCGGGCATGCACTTGCGCTTTCCTCCAGAGCGGTAGCAGCAGTGTCACGCAGTCCGCCGCGTGGATCAAAGGATCTATGGTTTTCCCTCGAGTCTTTCCCACGAGGCTTTCCCACGAGGCTTTCCCACTGGGCTGTCCAACGAGCACACGTGTTGGGAGTCGATCCTCGGCCTGAACATCAAGGCAGTGCAGGGAAAACAGGTTCCTCTGTAATGGACAGACACATCTGGGGTCTCTTGGAATGGTCGCACGACCCTGGAGTTCCTCTCGCCTTTTCTGTGGGAGTGCCTCCTCTTGAGATGCGACGGGAACGCCGGGAATTCTTTCCCTACGAAACAGGGAAAGGATCCCTCATCTCGAGCTAGGAGGCGGAAACGGGGCTCCCCTGGATGTGTGAGGGACCCTCGTGCTTCCTCTTGAGTGGAGACGGGTATGTCGGGGAACTTCTAGAGTTGCAGCAAGGGTGTGAAGGACCCTTTGGAAGTTCCAGTGGTTAGATGTGATTAGCCTCGAGAAGCCTCAGCGGAAATGGGCCTCATCTCGCCTGGAGGGCAAAACCTCTTGGATTTTCTCGAGTTGCGGCATGTGCTCTCGACTTACGACGGGGACCTCAGGGAACCGCTCTGGTGACCTCAGGAAAGGCCAGTCCCCATGCGAGTTCCTCGGAGGCCTCTCGGGATTCCTCTCCCGTCGATGCCGGGGCCTAAGACCTTGTGTGGAATCGGGGCCGGAACCTGAGGATTCCTCTCCAGTGCTCACATGGATCTTGGGGTACTTCTGGAGTCTCCCCAGGGGAGTCAGTCTTCGTCTCGAATGCGGGCATGCACTTGCGCTTTCCTCCAGAGCGGTAGCAGCAGTGTCACGCAGTCCGCCGCGTGGATCAAAGGATCTATGGTTTTCCCTCGAGTCTTTCCCACGAGGCTTTCCCACGAGGCTTTCCCACAGGGCTGTCCCACGTGCACACGTGGTGGGAGTCGATCCTCGGCTTGAACGTCAAGGCAGTGCAGGGAAAACAGGTTCCTCTGGAATGGACTGACACATCTGGGGGACTCTTGGAATGGTGGCACGACCCTGGAGTTCCTCTCGCCTTTCCTGTGGAGAGCGCCTCCTCTTGAGATGCGACGGGAACGCCGGGAATTCTTTCCCTACGAAACAGGGAAAGGATCCCTCATCTCGAGCTAGGAGGCGGAAACGGGGCTCCCCTGGATGTGTGCGGGACCCCACGTGCTTCCTCTCGAGTGGAGACGGGTATGTCGGGGAACTTCTTGAGTTGCAGCAAGGGTGTGAAGGACCCTTTGGAAGTTCCAGTGGTTAGACGTGATTAGCCTCGAGAAGCCTCAGCGGAAATGGGCCTCATCTCGCCTGGAGGGCAAAACCTCCTGGATTTTCTCGAGTTGCGGCAGATGCTCTCGACTTACGACGGAGACCTCAGGGACCCGCTCTGGTGGCCTCAGGAAAGGCCAGTCCCCATGCGAGTTCCTCGGGGGCCTCTCGGCATTCCTCTCCCGTCGATGCCGGGGCCTAAGACCTTGTGTGGAGTCGGGTCCGGAACCTGAGGATTCCTCTCCAGTGCTGACATGGATCTTGGGGTACTTCTGGAGTCTCCCCAGGGGAGTCAGTCCTCGTCTCGAATGCGGGCATGCACTTGCGCTTTCCTCCAGAGCGGTAGCAGCAGTGTCACGCAGTCCGCCGCGTGGATCAAAGGATCTATGGTTTTCCCTCGAGTCTTTCCCACGAGGCTTTCCCACGAGGCTTTCCCACTGGGCTGTCCAACGAGCACACGTGGTGGGAGACGATTCTCGGCTTGAACATCAAGGCAGTGCAGGGAAAACAGGTTCCTCTGTAATGGACAGACACATCTGGGGTCTCTTGGAATGGTCGCACGACCCTGGAGTTCCTCTCGCCTTTCCTGTAGAGAGCGCCTCCTCTTGAGATGCGACGGGAACGCCGGGAATTCGTTCCCTATGAACCAGGGAAAGGATCCCTCATCTCGAGCTAGGAGGCGGAAATGGGGCTCCCCTGGATGTTTGCGGGACCCCACGTGCTTCCTCTCGAGTGGAGACGGGTATGTCGGGGAACTTCTTGAGTTGCAGCAAGGGTGTGAAGGACCCTTTGGAAATTCCAGTGTTTAGATGTGATTGGCCTCGAGAAGCCTCAGCGGAAATGGGCCTCATCTCGCCTGGAGGGCAAAACCTCCTGGATTTTCTCGAGTTGCGGCAGGTGCTCTCGACTTACGACGGGGACGTCAGGGACCCGCTCTGGTGGCCTCAGGAAAGGCCAGTCCCCATGCGAGTTCCTCGGGGGCCTCTCGGGATTCCTCTCCCGTCGATGAGGGGCCTAAGACCTTGTGTGGAGTCGGGGCCGGAACCTGAGGATTCCTCTCCAGTGCTGACATGGATCTTGGGGTACTTCTGGAGTCTCCCCAGGGGAGTCAGTCCTCGTCTCGAATGCGGGCATGCACTTGCGCTTTCCTCCAGAGCGGTAGCAGCAGTGTCACGCAGTCCGCCGCGTGGATCAAAGGATCTATGGTTTTCCCTCGAGTCTTTCCCACGAGGCTTTCCCACGAGGCTTTCCCACAGGGCTGTCCCACGTGCACACGTGGTGGGAGTCGATCCTCGGCTTGAACGTCAAGGCAGTGCAGGGAAAACAGGTTCCTCTGGAATGGACTGACACATCTGGGGGACTCTTGGAATGGTGGCACGACCCTGGAGTTCCTCTCGCCTTTCCTGTGGAGAGCGCCTCCTCTTGAGATGCGACGGGAACGCCGGGAATTCTTTCCCTACGAAACAGGGAAAGGATCCCTCATCTCGAGCTAGGAGGCGGAAACGGGGCTCCCCTGGATGGGTGCGGGACCCCACGTGCTTCCTCTCGAGTGGAGACGGGTATGTCGGGGAACTTCTTGAGTTGCAGCAAGGGTGTGAAGGACCCTTTGGAAGTTCCAGTGGTTAGACGTGATTGGCCTCGAGAAGCCTCAGCGGAAATGGGCCTCATCTCGCCTGGAGGGCAAAACCTCCTGGATTTTCTCGAGTTGCGGCAGGTGCTCTCGACTTACGACGGGGACCTCATGGACCCGCTCTGGTGGCCTCAGGAAAGGCCAGTCCCCATGCGAGTTCCTCGGGGGCCTCTCGGGATTCCTCTATCGTCGATGCCGGGGCCGAAGACCTTGTGTGGAGTCGGGGCCGGAACCTGAGGATTCCTCTCCAGTGCTGACATGGATCTTGGGGTACTTCTGGAGTCTCCCCAGGGGAGTCAGTCCTCGTCTCGAATGCGGGCATGCACTTGCGCTTTCCTCCAGAGCGGTAGCAGCAGTGTCACGCAGTCCACCGCGTGGATTAAAGTATCTATGGTTTTCCCTCGAGTCTTTCCCACGAGGCTTTCCCACAGGGCTGTCCCACGTGCACACGTGGTGGGAGTCGATCCTCGGCTTGAACGTCAAGGCAGTGCAGGGAAAACAGGTTCCTCTGGAAAGGACTGACACATCTGGGGGACTCTTGGAATGGTGGCACGACCCTGGAGTTCCTCTCGCCTTTCCTGTGGAGAGCGCCTCCTCTTGAGATGCGACGGGAACGCCGGGAATTCTTTCCCTACGAAACAGGGAAAGGATCCCTCATCTCGAGCTAGGAGTCGGAAACGGGGCTCCCCTGGATGTGTGCGGGACCCCACGTGCTTCCTCTCGAGTGGAGACGGGTATGTCGGGGAACTTCTTGAGTTGCAGCAAGGGTGTGAAGGACCCTTTGGAAGTTCCAGTGGTTAGACGTGATTGGCCTCGAGAAGCCTCAGCGGAAATGGGCCTCATCTCGCCTGGAGGGCAAAACCTCCTGGATTTTCTCGAGTTGCGGCAGGTGCTCTCGACTTACGACGGGGACCTCAGGGACCCGCTCTGGTGGCCTCAGGAAAGGCCAGTCCCCATGCGAGTTCCTCGGGGGCCTCTCGGGATTCCTCTCCCGTCGATGCCGGGGCCTAAGACCTTGTGTGGAGTCGGGGCCGGAACCTGAGGATTCCTCTCCAGTGCTGACATGGATCTTGGGGTACTTCTGGAGTCTCCCTAGGGGATTCAGTCCTCGTCTCGAATGCGGGCATGCACTTGCGCTTTCCTCCAGAGCGGTAGCAGCAGTGTCACGCAGTCCGCCGCGTGGATCAAAGGATCTATGGTTTTCCCTCGAGTCTTTCCCACGAGGCTTTCCCACGAGGCTTTCCCACTGGGCTGTCCAACGAGCACACGTGTTGGGAGTCGATCCTCGGCCTGAACATCAAGGCAGTGCAGGGAAAACAGGTTCCTCTGTAATGGACAGACATATCTGGGGTCTCTTGGAATGGTCGCACGACCCTGGAGTTCCTCTCGCCTTTTCTGTGGGAGTGCCTCCTCTTGAGATGCGACGGGAACGCCGGGAATTCTTCCCCTACGAAACAGGGAAAGGATCCCTCATCTCGAGCTAGGAGGCGGAAACGGGGCTCCCCTGGATGTGTGAGGGACCCTCGTGCTTCCTCTTGAGTGGAGACGGGTATGTCGGGTAACTTCTAGAGTTGCAGCAAGGGTGTGAAGGACCCTTTGGAAGTTCCAGTGGTTAGATGTGATTAGCCTCGAGAAGCCTCAGCGGAAATGGGCCTCATCTCGCCTGGAGGGCAAAACCTCTTGGATTTTCTCGAGTTGCGGCATGTGCTCTCGACTTACGACGGGGACCTCAGGGAACCGCTCTGGTGACCTCAGGAAAGGCCAGTCCCCATGCGAGTTCCTCGGAGGCCTCTCGGGATTCCTCTCCCTTCGATGCCGGGGCCTAAGACCTTGTGTGGAGTCGGGGCCGGAACCTGAGGATTCCTCTCCAGTGCTGACATGGATCTTGGGGTACTTCTGGATCTCCCCAGGGCAGTCAGTCCTCGTCTCGAATGCTGGCATGCACTTGCGCTTTCCTCCAGAGCGGTAGCAGCAGTGTCACGCAGTCCGCCGCGTGGATCAAAGGATCTATGGTTTTCCCTCGAGTCTTTCCCACGAGGCTTTCCCACGAGGCTTTCCACAGGGCTGTCCCACGTGCACACGTGGTGGGACTCGATCCTCGGCTTGAACGTCAAGGTAAGGCAGGGAAAACACGTTCCTCTGGAATGGACTGACACATCTGGGGGACTCTTGGAATGGTGGCACGACCCTGGAGTTCCTCTCGCCTTTCCTGTGGAGAGCGCCTCCTCTTGAGATGCGACGGGAACGCCGGGAATTCGTTCCCTACGAAACAGGGAAAGGATCCCTCATCTCGAGCTAGGAGGCGGAAAAGGGGCTCCCCTGGATGTGTGCGGGACCCCACGTGCTTCCTCTCGAGTGGAGACGGGTATGTCGGGGAACTTCTTGAGTTGCAGCAAGGGTGTGAAGGACCCTTTGGAAGTTTCAGTGGTTAGACGTGATTAGCCTCGAGAAGCCTCAGCGGAAATGGGCCTCATCTCGCCTGGAGGTCAAAACCTCCTGGATTTTCTCGAGTTGCGGCAGGTGCTCTCGACTTACGACGGGGACCTCAGGGACCCGCTCTGGTGGCCTCAGGAAAGGCCAGTCCCCATGCGAGTTCCTCGGGGGCCTCTCGGGATTCCTCTCCCGTCGATGCCGGGGCCTAAGACCTTGTGTGGAATCGGGGCCGGAACCTGAGGATTCCTCTCCAGTGCTCACATGGATCTTGGGGTACTTCTGGAGTCTCCCCAGGGGAGTCAGTCCTCGTCTCGAATGCGGGCATGCACTTGCGCTTTCCTCCAGAGCGGTAGCAGCAGTGTCACGCAGTCCGCCGCGTGGATCAAAGGATCTATGGTTTTCCCTCGAGTCTTTCCCACGAGGCTTTCCCACGAGGCTTTCCCACAGGGCTGTCCCACGTGCACA
Source organism: Ovis canadensis (assembly GCF_042477335.2). Taxonomy (NCBI): domain Eukaryota; kingdom Metazoa; phylum Chordata; class Mammalia; order Artiodactyla; family Bovidae; genus Ovis; species Ovis canadensis. Next base: position 10,895,922 of record NC_091267.1, read on the forward strand.
CGTGGTGGGAGTCGATCCTCGGCTTGAACGTCAAGGCAGTGCAGGGAAAACAGGTTCCTCTGGAATGGACTGACACATCTGGGGGACTCTTGGAATGGTGGCACGACCCTGGAGTTCCTCTCGCCTTTCCTGTGGAGAGCGCCTCCTCTTGAGATGCGACGGGAACGCCGGGAATTCTTTCCCTACGAAACAGGGAAAGGATCCCTCATCTCGAGCTAGGAGGCGGAAACGGGGCTCCCCTGGATGTGTGCGGGACCCCACGTGCTTCCTCTCGAGTGGAGACGGGTATGTCGGGGAACTTCTTGAGTTGCAGCAAGGGTGTGAAGGACCCTTTGGAAGTTCCAGTGGTTAGACGTGATTAGCCTCGAGAAGCCTCAGCGGAAATGGGCCTCATCTCGCCTGGAGGGCAAAACCTCCTGGATTTTCTCGAGTTGCGGCAGATGCTCTCGACTTACGACGGAGACCTCAGGGACCCGCTCTGGTGGCCTCAGGAAAGGCCAGTCCCCATGCGAGTTCCTCGGGGGCCTCTCGGCATTCCTCTCCCGTCGATGCCGGGGCCTAAGACCTTGTGTGGAGTCGGGTCCGGAACCTGAGGATTCCTCTCCAGTGCTGACATGGATCTTGGGGTACTTCTGGAGTCTCCCCAGGGGAGTCAGTCCTCGTCTCGAATGCGGGCATGCACTTGCGCTTTCCTCCAGAGCGGTAGCAGCAGTGTCACGCAGTCCGCCGCGTGGATCAAAGGATCTATGGTTTTCCCTCGAGTCTTTCCCACGAGGCTTTCCCACGAGGCTTTCCCACTGGGCTGTCCAACGAGCACACGTGGTGGGAGACGATTCTCGGCTTGAACATCAAGGTAGTGCAGGGAAAACAGGTTCCTCTGTAATGGACAGACACATCTGGGGTCTCTTGGAATGGTCGCACGACCCTGGAGTTCCTCTCGCCTTTCCTGTAGAGAGCGCCTCCTCTTGAGATGCGACGGGAACGCCGGGAATTCATTCCCTATGAACCAGGGAAAGGATCCCTCATCTCGAGCTAGGAGGCGGAAATGGGGCTCCCCTGGATGTTTGCGGGACCCACGTGCTTCCTCTCGAGTGGAGACGGGTATGTGGGGGAACTTCTTGAGTTGCAGCAAGGGTGTGAAGGACCCTTTGGAAATTCCAGTGTTTAGATGTGATTGGCCTCGAGAAGCCTCAGCGGAAATGGGCCTCATCTCGCCTGGAGGGCAAAACCTCCTGGATTTTCTCGAGTTGCGGCAGGTGCTCTCGACTTACGACGGGGACGTCAGGGACCCGCTCTGGTGGCCTCAGGAAAGGCCAGTCCCCATGCGAGTTCCTCGGGGGCCTCTCGGGATTCCTCTCCCGTCCATGAGGGGCCTAAGACCTTGTGTGGAGTCGGGGCCGGAACCTGAGGATTCCTCTCCAGTGCTGACATGGATCTTGGGGTACTTCTGGAGTCTCCCCAGGGGAGTCAGTCCTCGTCTCGAATGCGGGCATGCACTTGCGCTTTCCTCCAGAGCGGTAGCAGCAGTGTCACGCAGTCCGCCGCGTGGATCAAAGGATCTATGGTTTTCCCTCGAGTCTTTCCCACGAGGCTTTCCCACGAGGCTTTCCCACAGGGCTGTCCCACGTGCACACGTGGTGGGAGTCGATCCTCGGCTTGAACGTCAAGGCAGTGCAGGGAAAACAGGTTCCTCTGGAATGGACTGACACATCTGGGGGACTCTTGGAATGGTGGCACGACCCTGGAGTTCCTCTCGCCTTTCCTGTGGAGAGCGCCTCCTCTTGAGATGCGACGGGAACGCCGGGAATTCTTTCCCTACGAAACAGGGAAAGGATCCCTCATCTCGAGCTAGGAGGCGGAAACGGGGCTCCCCTGGATGTGTGCGGGACCCCACGTGCTTCCTCTCGAGTGGAGACGGGTATGTCGGGGAACTTCTTGAGTTGCAGCAAGGGTGTGAAGGACCCTTTGGAAGTTCCAGTGGTTAGACGTGATTGGCCTCGAGAAGCCTCAGCGGAAATGGGCCTCATCTCGCCTGGAGGGCAAAACCTCCTGGATTTTCTCGAGTTGCGGCAGGTGCTCTCGACTTACGACGGGGACCTCATGGACCCGCTCTGGTGGCCTCAGGAAAGGCCAGTCCCCATGCGAGTTCCTCGGGGGCCTCTCGGGATTCCTCTATCGTCGATGCCGGGGCCGAAGACCTTGTGTGGAGTCGGGGCCGGAACCTGAGGATTCCTCTCCAGTGCTGACATGGATCTTGGGGTACTTCTGGAGTCTCCCCAGGGGAGTCAGTTCTCGTCTCGAATGCGGGCATGCACTTGCGCTTTCCTCCAGAGCGGTAGCAGCAGTGTCACGCAGTCCACCGCGTGGATTAAAGTATCTATGGTTTTCCCTCGAGTCTTTCCCACGAGGCTTTCCCACAGGGCTGTCCCACGTGCACACGTGGTGGGAGTCGATCCTCGGCTTGAACGTCAAGGCAGTGCAGGGAAAACAGGTTCCTCTGGAAAGGACTGACACATCTGGGGGACTCTTGGAATGGTGGCACGACCCTGGAGTTCCTCTCTCCTTTCCTGTGGAGAGCGCCTCCTCTTGAGATGCGACGGGAACGCCGGGAATTCTTTCCCTACGAAACAGGGAAAGGATCCCTCATCTCGAGCTAGGAGGCGGAAACGGGGCTCCCCTGGATGTGTGCGGGACCCCACGTGCTTCCTCTCGAGTGGAGACGGGTATGTCGGGGAACTTCTTGAGTTGCAGCAAGGGTGTGAAGGACCCTTTGGAAGTTCCAGTGGTTAGACGTGATTAGCCTCGAGAAGCCACAGCGGAAATGGGCCTCATCTCGCCTGGAGGGCAAAACTTCCTGGATTTTCTCGAGTTGCGGCAGGTGCTCTCGACTTACGACGGGGACCTCAGGGACCCGCTCTGGTGGCCTCAGGAAAGGCCAGTCCCCATGCGAGTTCCTCGGGGGCCTCTCGGGATTCCTCTCCCGTCGATGCCGGGGCCTAAGACCTTGTGTGGAGTCGGGGCCGGAACCTGAGGATTCCTCTCCAGTGCTGACATGGATCTTGGGGTACTTCTGGAGTCTCCCCAGGGGAGTCAGTCCTCGTCTCGAATGCGGGCATGCACTTGCGCTTTCCTCCAGAGCGGTAGCAGCAGTGTCACGCAGTCCGCCGCGTGGATCAAAGGATCTATGGTTTTCCCTCGAGTCTTTCCCACGAGGCTTTCCCACGAGGCTTTCCCACTGGGCTGTCCAACGAGCACACGTGGTGGGAGTCGATCCTCGGCTTGAACATCAAGGCAGTGCAGGGAAAACAGGTTCCTCTGTAATGGACAGACACATCTGGGGTCTCTTGGAATGGTCGCACGACCCTGGAGTTCCTCTCGCCTTTTCTGTGGGAGCGCATCCTCTTGAGATGCGACGGGAACGCCGGGAATTCTTTCCCTACGAAACAGGGAAAGGATCCCTCATCTCGAGCTAGGAGGCGGAAACGGGGCTCCCCTGTATGTGTGAGGGACCCTCGTGCTTCCTCTTGAGTGGAGACGGGTATGTCGGGGAACTTCTAGAGTTGCAGCAAGGGTGTGAAGGACCCTTTGGAAGTTCCAGTGGTTAGATGTGATTAGCCTCGAGAAGCCTCAGCGGAAATGGGCCTCATCTCGCCTGGAGGGCAAAACCTCCTGGATTTTCTCGAGTTGCGGCATGTGCTCTCGACTTACGACGGGGACCTCAGGGACCCGCTCTGGTGACCTCAGGAAAGGCCAGTCCCCATGCGAGTTCCTCGGAGGCCTCTCTGGATTCCTCTCCCTTCGATGCCGGGGCCTAAGACCTTGTGTGGAGTCGGGGCCGGAACCTGAGGATTCCTCTCCAGTGCTGACATGGATCTTGGGGTACTTCTGGAGTCTCCCCAGGGGAGTCAGTCCTCGTCTCGAATGCGGGCATGCACTTGCGCTTTCCTCCAGAGCGGTAGCAGCAGTGTCACGCAGTCCGCCGCGTGGATCAAAGGATCTATGGTTTTCCCTCGAGTCTTTCCCACGAGGCTTTCCCACGAGGCTTTCCACAGGGCTGTCCCACGTGCACACGTGGTGGGACTCGATCCTCGGCTTGAACGTCAAGGTAGTGCAGGGAAAACAGGTACCTCTGGAATGGACTGACACATCTGGGGGACTCTTGGAATGGTGGCATGACCCTGGAGTTCCTCTCGCCTTTCCTGTGGAGAGCGCCTCCTCTTGAGATGCGACGGGAACGCCGGGAATTCGTTCCCTACGAAACAGGGAAAGGATCCCTCATCTCGAGCTAGGAGGCGGAAATGGGGCTCCCCTGGATGTTTGCGGGACCCCACGTGCTTCCTCTCGAGTGGAGACGGGTATGTCGGGGAACTTCTTGAGTTGCAGCAAGGGTGTGAAGGACCCTTTGGAAGTTCCAGTGTTTAGATGTGATTGGCCTCGAGAAGCCTCAGCGGAAATGGGCCTCATCTCGCCTGGAGGGCAAAACCTCCTGGATTTTCTCGAGTTGCGGCAGGTGCTCTCGACTTACGACGGGGACCTCAGGGACCCGCTCTGGTGGCCTCAGGAAAGGCCAGTCCCCATGCGAGTTCCTCGGGGGCCTCTCGGGATTCCTCTCCCGTCGATGCCGGCGCCGAAGACCTTGTGTGGAGTCGGGGCCGGAACCTGAGGATTCCTCTCCAGTGCTGACATCGATCTTGGGGTACTTCTGGAGTCTCCCCAGGGGAGTCATTCCTCGTCTCGAATGCGGGCATGCACTTGCGCTTTCCTCCAGAGCGGTAGCAGCAGTGTCACGCAGTCCGCCGCGTGGATCAAAGGATCTATGGTTTTCCCTCGAGTCTTTCCCACGAGGCTTTCCCACGAGGCTTTCCCACAGGGCTGTCCCACGTGCACACGTGGTGGGAGTCGATCCTCGGCTTGAACGTCAAGGCAGTGCAGGGAAAACAGGTTTCTCTGGAAAGGACTGACACATCTGGGGGACTCTTGGAATGGTGGCACGACCCTGGAGTTCCTCTCGCCTTTCCTGTGGAGAGCGCCTCCTCTTGAGATGCGACGGGAACGCCGGGAATTCTTTCCCTACGAAACAGGGAAAGGATCCCTCATCTCGAGCTAGGAGGCGGAAACGGGGCTCCCCTGGATGTGTGCGGGACCCCACGTGCTTCCTCTCAGTGGAGACGGGTATGTCGGGGAACTTCTTGAGTTGCAGCAAGGGTGTGAAGGACCCTTTGGAAGTTCCAGTGGTTAGACGTGATTAGCCTCGAGAAGCCTCAGCGGAAATGGGCCTCATCTCGCCTGGAGGGCAAAACCTCCTGGATTTTCTCGAGTTGCGGCAGGTGCTCTCGACTTACGACGGGGACCTCAGGGACCCGCTCTGGTGGCCTCAGGAAATGCCAGTCCCCATGCGAGTTCCTCGGGGGCCTCTCGGGATTCCTCTCCCGTCGATGCCGGGGCCTAAGACCTTGTGTGGAGTCGGGGCCGGAACCTGAGGATTCCTCTCCAGTACTGACATGGATCTTGGGGTACTTCTGGAGTCTCCCCAGGGGAGTCAGTCCTCGTCTCGAATGCGGGCATGCACTTGCGCTTTCCTCCAGAGCGGTAGCAGCAGTGTCACGCAGTCCGCCGCGTGGATCAAAGGATCTATGGTTTTCCCTCGAGTCTTTCCCGCGAGGCTTTCCCACGAGGCTTTCCCACAGGGCTGTCCCACGTGCACACGTGGTGGGAGTGGATCCTCGGCTTGAACGTCAAGGCAGTGCAGGGAAAACAGGTTCCTCTGGAATGGACTGACACATCTGGGGGACTCTTGGAATGGTGGCACCACCCTGGAGTTCCTCTCGCCTTTCCTGTGGAGAGCGCCTCCTCTTGAGATGCGACGGGAACGCCGGGAATTCTTTCCCTACGAAACAGGGAAAGGATCCCTCATCTCGAGCTAGGAGGCGGAAACGGGGCTCCCCTGGATGTGTGCGGGAACCCACGTGCTTCCTCTCGAGTCTAGACGGGTATGTCGGGGAACTTCTTGAGTTGCAGCAAGGGTGTGAAAGACCCTTTGGAAGTTCCAGTGGTTAGACGTGTTTAGCCTCGAGAAGCCTCAGCGGAAATGGGCCTCATCTCGCCTGGAGGGCAAAACCTCCTGGATTTTCTCGAGTTGCGGCAGGTGCTCTCGACTTACGACGGGGACCTCAGGGACCCGCTCTGGTGGCCTCAGGAAAGGCCAGTCCCCATGCGAGTTCCTCGGGGGCCTCTCGGCATTCCTCTCCCGTCGATGCCGGGGCCTAAGACCTTGTGTGGAGTCGGGGCCGGAACCTGAGGATTCCTCTCCAGTGCTGACATGGATCTTGGGGTACTTCTGGAGTCTCCCCAGGGGAGTCAGTCCTCGTCTCGAATGCGGGCATGCACTTGCGCTTTCCTCCAGAGCGGTAGCAGCAGTGTCACGCAGTCCGCCGCGTGGATCAAAGGATCTATGGTTTTCCCTCGAGTCTTTCCCACGAGGCTTTCCCACGAGGCTTTCCCACAGGGCTGTCCCACGTGCACACGTGGTGGGAGTCGATCCTCGGCTTGAACGTCAAGGCAGTGCAGGGAAAACAGGTTCCTCTGGAATGGACTGACACATCTGGGGGACTCTTGGAATGGTGGCACGACCCTGGAGTTCCTCTCGCCTTTCCTGTGGAGAGCGCCTCCTCTTGAGATGCGACGGGAACGCCGGGAATTCTTTCCCTACGAAACAGGGAAAGGATCCCTCATCTCGAGCTAGGAGGCGGAAACGGGGCTCCCCTGGATGTGTGCGGGACCCCACGTGCTTCCTCTCGAGTGGAGACGGGTATGTCGGGGAACTTCTTGAGTTGCAGCAAGGGTGTGAAGGACCCTTTGGAAGTTCCAGTGGTTAGATGTGATTAGCCTCGAGAAGCCTCAGGGGAAATGGGCCTCATCTCGCCTGAAGGGCAAAACCTCCTGGATTTTCTCGAGTTGCGGCAGGTGCTCTCGACTTACGACGGGGACCTCAGGGACCCGCTCTGGTGGCCTCAGGAATGGCCAGTCCCCATGCGATTTCCTCGGGGGCCTCTCGGGATTCCTCTCCCGTCGATGCCGGGGCCTAAGACCTTGTGTGGAGTCGGGGCCGGAACCTGAGGATTCCTCTCCAGTGCTGACATGGATCTTGGGGTACTTCTGGAGTCTCCCCAGGGGACTCAGTCCTCGTCTCGAATGCGGGTATGCACTTGAGCTTTCCTCCAGAGCGGTAGCAGCAGTGTCACTCAGTCCGCCGCGTGGATCAAAGGATCTATGGTTTTCCCTCGAGTCTTTCCCACGAGGCTTTCCCACGAGGCTTCCCCACAGGGCTGTCCCACGTGCACACGTGGTGGGAGTCGATCCTCGGCTTGAACGTCAAGGCAGTGCAGGGAAAACAGGTTCCTCTGGAATGGACTGACACATCTGGGGGACTCTTGGAATGGTGGCACGACCCTGGAGTTCCTCTCGCCTTTCCTGTGGACAGCGCCTCCTCTTGAGATGCGACGGGAACGCCGGGAATTCTTTCCCTACGAAACAGGGAAAGGATCCCTCATCTCGAGCTAGGAGGCGGAAACGGGGCTCCCCTGGATGTGTGCGGGACCCCACGTGCTTCCTCTTGAGTGGAGACGGGTATGTCGGGGAACTTCTAGAGTTGCAGCAAGGGTGTGAAGGACCCTTTGGAAGTTCCAGTGGTTAGATGTGATTAGCCTCGAGAAGCCTCAGCGGAAATGGGCCTCATCTCGCCTGGAGGGCAAAACCTCTTGGATTTTCTCGAGTTGCGGCATGTGCTCTCGACTTACGACGGGGACCTCAGGGACCCGCTCTGGTGACCTCAGGAAAGGCCAGTCCCCATGCGAGTTCCTCGGAGGCCTCTCGGGATTCCTCTCCCTTCGATGCCGGGGCCTATGACCTTGTGTGGAGTCGGGGCCGGAACCTGAGGATTCCTCTCCAGTGCTGACATGGATCTTGGGGTACTTCTGGATCTCCCCAGGGCAGTCAGTCCTCGTCTCGAATGCTGGCATGCACTTGCGCTTTCCTACAGAGCGGTAGCAGCAGTGTCACGCAGTCCGCCGCGTGGATCAAAGGATCTATGGTTTTCCCTCGAGTCTTTCCCACGAGGCTTTCCCACGAGGCTTTCCACAGGGCTGTCCCACGTGCACACGTGGTGGGATTCGATCCTCGGCTTGAACGTCAAGGTAAGGCAGGGAAAACACGTTCCTCTGGAATGGACTGACACATCTGGGGGACTCTTGGAATGGTGGCACGACCCTGGAGTTCCTCTCGCCTTTCCTGTGGAGAGCGCCTCCTCTTGAGATGCGACGGGAACGCCGGGAATTCGTTCCCTACGAAACAGGGAAAGGATCCCTCATCTCGAGCTAGGAGGCGGAAAAGGGGCTCCCCTGGATGTGTGCGGGACCCCACGTGCTTCCTCTCGAGTGGAGACGGGTATGTCGGGGAACTTCTTGAGTTGCAGCAAGGGTGTGAAGGACCCTTTGGAAGTTTCAGTGGTTAGACGTGATTAGCCTCGAGAAGCCTCAGCGGAAATGGGCCTCATCTCGCCTGGAGGTCAAAACCTCCTGGATTTTCTCGAGTTGCGGCAGGTGCTCTCGACTTACGACGGGGACCTCAGGGACCCGCTCTGGTGGCCTCAGGAAAGGCCAGTCCCCATGCGAGTTCCTCGGGGGCCTCTCGGGATTCCTCTCCCGTCGATGCCGGGGCCTAAGACCTTGTGTGGAGTCGGGGCCGGAACCTGAGGATTCCTCTCCAGTGCTCACATGGATCTTGGGGTACTTCTGGAGTCTCCCCAGGGGAGTCAGTCCTCGTCTCGAATGCGGGCATGCACTTGCGCTTTCCTCCAGAGCGGTAGCAGCAGTGTCACGCAGTCCGCCGCGTGGATCAAAGGATCTATGGTTTTCCCTCGAGTCTTTCCCACGAGGCTTTCCCACGAGGCTTTCCCACTGGGCTGTCCAACGAGCACACGTGGTGGGAGTCGATCCTCGGCTTGAACATCAAGGCAGTGCAGGGAAAACAGGTTCCTCTGTAATGGACAGACACATCTGGGGTCTCTTGGAATGGTCGCACGACCCTGGAGTTCATCTCGCCTTTTCTGTGGGAGCGCCTCCTCTTGAGATGCGACGGGAACGCCGGGAATTCTTTCCCTACGAAACAGGGAAAGGATCCCTCATCTCGAGCTAGGAGGCGGAAACGGGGCTCCCCTGGTTGTGTGAGGGACCCTCGTGATTCCTCTTGAGTGGAGACGGGTATGTCGGGGAACTTCTAGAGTTGCAGCAAGGGTGTGAAGGACCCTTTGGAAGTTCCAGTGGTTAGATGTGATTAGCCTCGAGAAGCCTCAGCGGAAATGGGCCTCATCTCGCCTGGAGGGCAAAACCTCCTGGATTTTCTCGAGTTGCGGCATGTGCTCTCGACTTACGACGGGGACCTCAGGGACCCGCTCTGGTGACCTCAGGAAAGGCCAGTCCCCATGCGAGTTCCTCGGAGGCCTCTCTGGATTCCTCTCCCTTCGATGCCGGGGCCTAAGACCTTGTGTGGAGTCGGGGCCGGAACCTGAGGATTCCTCTCCAGTGCTGACATGGATCTTGGGGTACTTCTGGAGTCTCCCCAGGGGAGTCAGTCCTCGTCTCGAATGCGGGCATGCACTTGCGGTTTCCTCCAGAGCGGTAGCAGCAGTGTCACGCAGTCCGCCGCGTGGATCAAAGGATCTATGGTTTTCCCTCGAGTCTTTCCCACGAGGCTTTCCACAGGGCTGTCCCACGTGCACACGTGGTGGGACTCGATCCTCGGCTTGAACGTCAAGGTAGTGCAGGGAAAACACGTTCCTCTGGAATGGACTGACACATCTGGGGGACTCTTGGAATGGTGGCATGACCCTGGAGTTCCTCTCGCCTTTCCTGTGGAGAGCGCCTCCTCTTGAGATGCGACGGGAACGCCGGGAATTCGTTCCCTACGAAACAGGGAAAGGATCCCTCATCTCGAGCTAGGAGGCGGAAATGGGGCTCCCCTGGATGTTTGCGGGACCCCACGTGCTTCCTCTCGAGTGGAGACGGGTATGTCGGGGAACTTCTTGAGTTGCAGCAAGGGTGTGAAGGACCCTTTGGAAGTTCCAGTGTTTAGATGTGATTGGCCTCGAGAAGCCTCAGCGGAAATGGGCCTCATCTCGCCTGGAGGGCAAAACCTCCTGGATTTTCTCGAGTTGCGGCAGGTGCTCTCGACTTACGACGGGGACGTCAGGGACCCGCTCTGGTGGCCTCAGGAAAGGCCAGTCCCCATGCGAGTTCCTCGGGGGCCTCTCGGGATTCCTCTCCCGTCGATGCCGGCGCCGAAGACCTTGTGTGGAGTCGGGGCCGGAACCTGAGGATTCCTCTCCAGTGCTGACATCGATCTTGGGGTACTTCTGGAGTCTCCCCAGGGGAGTCATTCCTCGTCTCGAATGCGGGCATGCACTTGCGCTTTCCTCCAGAGCGGTAGCAGCAGTGTCACGCAGTCCGCCGCGTGGATCAAAGGATCTATGGTTTTCCCTCGAGTCTTTCCCACGAGGCTTTCCCACGAGGCTTTCCCACAGGGCTGTCCCACGTGCACACGTGGTGGGAGTCGATCCTCGGCTTGAACGTCAAGGCAGTGCAGGGAAAACAGGTTCCTCTGGAAAGGACTGACACATCTGGGGGACTCTTGGAATGGTGGCACGACCCTGGAGTTCCTCTCGCCTTTCCTGTGGACAGCGCCTCCTCTTGAGATGCGACGGGAACGCCGGGAATTCTTTCCCTACGAAACAGGGAAAGGATCCCTCATCTCGAGCTAGGAGGCGGAAACGGGGCTCCCCTGGATGTGTGCGGGACCCCACGTGCTTCCTCTCGAGTGGAGACGGGTATGTCGGGGAACTTCTTGAGTTGCAGCAAGGGTGTGAAGGACCCTTTGGAAGTTCCAGTGGTTAGACGTGATTAGCCTCGAGAAGCCACAGCGGAAATGGGCCTCATCTCGCCTGGAGGGCAAAACTTCCTGGATTTTCTCGAGTTGCGGCAGGTGCTCTCGACTTACGACGGGGACCTCAGGGACCCGCTCTGGTGGCCTCAGGAAAGGCCAGTCCCCATGCGAGTTCCTCGGGGGCCTCTCGGGATTCCTCTCCCGTCGATGCCGGGGCCTAAGACCTTGTGTGGAGTCGGGGCCGGAACCTGAGGATTCCTCTCCAGTGCTGACATGGATCTTGGGGTACTTCTGGAGTCTCCCCAGGGGAGTCAGTCCTCGTCTCGAATGCGGGCATGCACTTGCGCTTTCCTCCAGAGCGGTAGCAGCAGTGTCACGCAGTCCGCCGCGTGGATCAAAGGATCTATGGTTTTCCCTCGAGTCTTTCCCACGAGGCTTTCCCACGAGGCTTTCCCACAGGGCTGTCCCACGTGCACACGTGGTGGGAGTCGATCCTCGGCTTGAACGTCAAGGCAGTGCAGGGAAAACAGGTTCCTCTGGAATGGACTGACACATCTGCGGGACTCTTGGAATGGTGTCAAGACCCTGGAGTTCTTCTCGCCTTTCCTGTGGAGAGCGCCTCCTCTTGAGATGCGACGGGAACGCCGGAATTCTTTCCCTATGAAACAGGGAAAGGATCCCTCATCTCGAGCTAGGAGGCGGAAACGGGGCTCCCCTGGATGTGTGCGGGACCCCACGTGCTTCCTCTCGAGTGGAGACGGGTATGTCGGGGAACTTCTTGAGTTGCAGCAAGGGTGTGAAGGACCCTTTGGAAGTTCCAGTGGTTAGACGTGATTAGCCTGGAGAAGCCTCAGCGGAAATGGGCCTCATCTCGCCTGGAGGGCAAATCCTCCTGGATGTTCTCGAGTTGCGGCAGGTGCTCTCGACTTACAACGGGGACCTCAGGGACCCGCTCTGGTGGCCTCAGGAAAGGCCAGTCCCCATGCGAGTTCCTCGGGGGCCTCTCGGGATTCCTCTCCCGTCGATGCCGGGGCCTAAGACCTTGTGTGGAGTCGGGGCCGGAACCTGAGGATTCCTCTCCAGTGCTGACATGGATCTTGGGGTACTTCTGGAGTCTCCCCAGGGGAGTCAGTCCTCGTCTCGAATGCGGGCATGCACTTGCGCTTTCCTCCAGAGCGGTAGCAGCAGTGTCACGCAGTCCGCCGCGTGGATCAAAGGATCTATGGTTTTCCCTCGAGTCTTTCCCACGAGGCTTTCCCACGAGGCTTTCCCACTGGGCTGTCCAACGAGCACACGTGGTGGGAGTCGATCCTCGGCTTGAACATCAAGGCAGTGCAGGGAAAACAGGTTCCTCTGTAATGGAGAGACACATCTGGGGTCTCTTGGAATGGTCGCACGACCCTGGAGTTCCTCTCGCCTTTTCTGTGGGAGCGCCTCCTCTTGAGTTGCGACGGGAACGCCGGGAATTCTTTCCCTACGAAACAGGGAAAGGATCCCTCATCTCGAGCTAGGAGGCGGAATCGGGGCTCCCCTGGATGTGTGAGGGACCCTCGTGCTTCCTCTTGAGTGGAGACGGGTATGTCGGGGAACTTCTTGAGTTGCAGCAAGGGTGTGAAGGACCCTTTGGAAGTTCCAGTGGTTAGATGTGATTAGCCTCGAGAAGCCTCAGCGGAAATGGGCCTCATCTCGCCTGGAGGGCAAAACCTCCTGGATTTTCTCGAGTTGCGGCATGTGCTCTCGACTTACGACGGGGAGCTCAGGGACCCGCTCTGGTGACCTCAGGAAAGGCCAGTCCCCATGCGAGTTCCTCGGGGGCCTCTCTGGATTCCTCTCCCTTCGATGCCGGGGCCTAAGACCTTGTGTGGAGTCGGGGCCGGAACCTGAGGATTCCTCTCCAGTGCTGACATGGATCTTGGGGTACTTCTGGAGTCTCCCCAGGGGAGTCAGTCCTCGTCTCGAATGCGGGCATGCACTTGCGCTTTCCTCCAGAGCGGTAGCAGCAGTGTCACGCAGTCCGCCGCGTGGATCAAAGGATCTATGGTTTTCCCTCGAGTCTTTCCCACGAGGCTTTCCCACGAGGCTTTCCCACAGGGCTGTCCCACGTGCACACGTGGTGGAAGTCGATCCTCGGCTTGAACTCAAGGCAGTGCAGGGAAAACAGGTTCCTCTGGAATGGACTGACACATCTGCGGGACTCTTGGAATGGTGTCACGACCCTGGAGTTCTTCTCGCCTTTCCTGTGGAGAGCGCCTCCTCTTGAGATGCGACGGGAACGCCAGAATTCTTTCCCTATGAAACAGGGAAAGGATCCCTCATCTCGAGCTAGGAGGCGGAAACGGGGCTCCCCTGGATGTGTGCGGGACCCCACGTGCTTCCTCTCGAGTGGAGACGGGTATGTCGGGGAACTTCTTGAGTTGCAGCAAGGGTGTGAAGGACCCTTTGGAATTTCCAGTGGTTAGATGTGATTGGCCTCGAGAAGCCTCAGCGGAAATGGGCCTCATCTCGCCTGGAGGGCAAAACCTCCTGGATTTTCTCGAGTTGCGGCAGGTGCTCTCGACTTACGACGGGGACCTCAGGGACGCGCTCTGGTGGCCTCAGGAAAGGCCAGTCCCCATGCGCGTTCCTCGGGGGCCTCTCGGGATTCCTCTCCCGTCGATGAGGGGCCTAAGACCTTGTGTGGAGTCGGGGCCGGAACCTGAGGATTCCTCTCCAGTGCTGACATGGATCTTGGGGTACTTCTGGAGTCTCCCCAGGGGAGTCAGTCCTTGTCTCGAATGCGGGCATGCACTTGCGCTTTCCTCCAGAGCGGTAGCAGCAGTGTCACGCAGTCCGCCGCGTGGATCAAAGGATCTATGGTTTTCCCTCGAGTCTTTCCCACGAGGCTTTCCCACGAGGCTTTCCCACAGGGCTGTCCCACGTGCACACGTGGTGGGAGTCGATCCTCGGCTTGAACGTCAAGGCAGTGCAGGGAAAACAGGTTCCTCTGGAATGGACTGACACATCTGGGGGACTCTTGGAATGGTGGCACGACCCTGGAGTTCCTCTCGCCTTTCCTGTGGAGAGCGCCTCCTCTTGAGATGCGACGTGAACGCCGGGAATTCTTTCCCTACGAAACAGGGAAAGGATCCCTCATCTCGAGCTAGGAGGCGGAAACGGGGCTCCCCTGGATGTGTGCGGGACCCCACGTGCTTCCTCTCGAGTGGAGACGGGTATGTCGGGGAACTTCTAGAGTTGCAGCAAGGGTGTGAAGGACCCTTTGGAAGTTCCAGTGGTTAGATGTGATTAGCCTCGAGAAGCCTCAGCGGAAATGGGCCTCATCTCGCCTGGAGGGCAAAACCTCCTGGATTTTCTCGAGTTGCGGCATGTGCTCTCGACTTACGACGGGGAGCTCAGGGACACGCTCTGGTGACCTCAGGAAAGGCCAGTCCCCATGCGAGTTCCTCGGGGGCCTCTCTGGATTCCTCTCCCTTCGATGAGGGGCCTAAGACCTTGTGTGGAGTCGGGGCCGGAACCTGAGGATTCCTCTCCAGTGCTGACATGGATCTTGGGGTACTTCTGGAGTCTCCCCAGGGGAGTCAGTCCTCGTCTCGAATGCGGGCATGCACTTGCGGTTTCCTCCAGAGCGGTAGCAGCAGTGTCACGCAGTCCGCCGCGTGGATCAAAGGATCTATGGTTTTCCCTCGAGTCTTTCCCACGAGGCTTTCCCACGAGGCTTTCCACAGGGCTCTCCCACGTGCACACGTGGTGGGACTCGATCCTCGGCTTGAACGTCAAGGTAGTGCAGGGAAAACACGTTCCTCTGGAATGGACTGACACATCTGGGGGACTCTTGGAATGGTGGCACGACCCTGGAGTTCCTCTCGCCTTTCCTGTGGAGAGCGCCTCCTCTTGAGATGCGACGGGAACGCCGGGAATTCTTTCCCTACGAAACAGGGAAAGGATCCCTCATCTCGAGCTAGGAGGCGGAAACGGGGCTCCCCTGGATGTGTGCGGGACCCCACGTGCTTCCTCTCGAGTGGAGACGGGTATGTCGGGGAACTGCTTGAGTTGCAGCAAGGGTGTGAAGGACCCTTTGGAAGTTCCAGTGGTTAGATATGATTAGCCTCGAGAAGCCTCAGCGGAAATGGGCCTCATCTCGCCTGGAGGGCAAATCCTCCTGGATTTTCTCGAGTTGCGGCAGGTGCTCTCGACTTAGGATGGGGACCTCAGGGACCCGCTCTGGTGGCCTCAGGAAAGGCCAGTCCCCATGCGAGTTCCTCGGGGGCCTCTCGGGATTCCTCTCCCGTCGATGAGGGGCCTAAGACCTTGTGTGGAGTCGGGGCCGGAACCTGAGGATTCCTCTCCACTGCTGACATGGATCTTGGGGTACTTCTGGAGTCTCCCCAGGGGAGTCAGTCCTCGTCTCGAATGCGGGCATGCACTTGCGCTTTCCTCCAGAGCGGTAGCAGCAGTGTCACGCAGTCCACCGCGTGGATTAAAGTATCTATGGTTTTCCCTCGAGGCTTTCCCACGAGGCTTTCCCACAGGGCTGTCCCACGTGCACACGTGGTGGGAGTCGATCCTCGGCTTGAACGTCAAGGCAGTGCAGGGAAAATAGGTTCCTCTGGAATGGACTGACACATCTGGGGGACTCTTGGAATGGTGGCACGACCCTGGAGTTCCTCTCGCCTTTCCTGTGGAGAGCGCCTCCTCTTGAGATGCGACGGGAACGCCGGGAATTCTTTCCCTACGAAACAGGGAAAGGATCCCTCATCTCGAGCTAGGAGGCGGAAACGGGGCTCCCCTGGATGTGTGCGGGACCCCACGTGCTTCCTCTCGAGTGGAGACGGGTATGTCGGGGAACTTCTTGAGTTGCAGCAAGGGTGTGAAGGACCCTTTGGAAGTTCCAGTGGTTAGACGTGATTGGCCTCGAGAAGCCTCAGCGGAAATGGGCCTCATCTCGCCTGGAGGGCAAAACCTCCTGGATTTTCTCGAGTTGCGGCAGGTGCTCTCGACTTACGACGGGGACCTCAGGGACCCGCTCTGGTGGCCTCAGGAAAGGCCAGTCCCCATGCGAGTTCCTCGGGGGCCTCTCGGGATTCCTCTCCCGTCGATGCCGGGGCCTAAGACCTTGTGTGGAGTCGGGGCCGGAACCTGAGGATTCCTCTCCAGTGCTGACATGGATCTTGGGGTACTTCTGGAGTCTCCCCAGGGGAGTCAGTCCTCGTCTCGAATGCGGGCATGCACTTGCGCTTTCCTCCAGAGCGGTAGCAGCAGTGTAACGCAGTCCACCGCGTGGATTAAAGTATCTATGCTTTTCACTCGAGTCTTTCCCACGAGGCTTTCCCACGAGGCTTTCCCACAGGGCTGTCCCACGTGCACACGTGGTGGGAGTCGATCCTCGGCTTGAACGTCAAGGCAGTGCAGGGAAAACAGGTTCCTCTGGAATGGACTGACACATCTGGGGGTCTCTTGGAATGGTGGCACGACCCTGGAGTTCCTCTCGCCTTTCCTGTGGAGAGCGCCACCTCTTGAGTTGCGACGGGAACGCCGGGAATTCTTTCCCTAAGAAACAGGGAAAGGATCCCTCATCTCGAGCTAGGAGGCGGAAACGGGGCTCCCCTGGATGTGTGCGGGACCCCACGTGCTTCCTCTCGAGTGGAGACGGGTATGTCGCGGAACTGCTTGAGTTGCAGCAAGGGTGTGAAGGACCCTTTGGAAGTTCCAGTGGTTAGATATGATTAGCCTCGAGAAGCCTCAGCGGAAATGGGCCTCATCTCGCCTGGAGGGCAAATCCTCCTGGATGTTCTCGAGTTGCGGCAGGTGCTCTCGACTTTCGATGGGGACCTCAGGGACCCGCTCTGGTGGCCTCAGGAAAGGCCAGTCCCCATGCGAGTTCCTCGGGGGCCTCTCGGGATTCCTCTCCCGTCGATGAGGGGCCTAAGACCTTGTGTGGAGTCGGGGCCGGAACCTGAGGATTCCTCTCCAGTGCTGACATGGATCTTGGGGTACTTCTGGAGTCTCCCCAGGGGAGTCAGTCCTCGTCTCGAATGCGGGCATGCACTTGCGCTTTCCTCCAGAGCGGTAGCAGCAGTGTCACGCAGTCCGCCGCGTGGATCAAAGGATCTATGGTTTTCCCTCGAGTCTTTCCCACGAGGCTTTCCCACGAGGCTTTCCCACAGGGCTGTCCCACGTGCACACGTGGTGGAAGTCGATCCTCGGCTTGAACTCAAGGCAGTGCAGGGAAAACAGGTTCCTCTGGAATGGACTGACACATCTGCGGGACTCTTGGAATGGTGTCACGACCCTGGAGTTCTTCTCGCCTTTCCTGTGGAGAGCGCCTCCTCTTGAGATGCGACGGGAACGCCAGAATTCTTTCCCTATGAAACAGGGAAAGGATCCCTCATCTCTAGCTAGGAGGCGGAAACGGGGCTCCCCTGGATGTGTGCGGGACCCCACGTGCTTCCTCTCGAGTGGAGACGGGTATGTCGGGGAACTTCTTGAGTTGCAGCAAGGGTGTGAAGGACCCTTTGGAATTTCCAGTGGTTAGATGTGATTGGCCTCGAGAAGCCTCAGCGGAAATGGGCCTCATCTCGCCTGGAGGGCAAAACCTCCTGGATTTTCTCGAGTTGCGGCAGGTGCTCTCGACTTACGACGGGGACCTCAGGGACCCGCTCTGGTGGCCTCAGGAAAGGCCAGTCCCCATGCGAGTTCCTCGGGGGCCTCTCGGGATTCCTCTCCAGTCGATCCCGGGGCGTAAGACCTTGTGTGGAGTCAGGGCCGGAACCTGAGGATTCCTCTCCAGTGCTGACATGGATCTTGGGGTACTTCTGGAGTCTCCCCAGGGGAGTCAGTCCTCGTCTCGAATGCGGACATGCACTTGCGCTTTCCTCCAGAGCGGTAGCAGCAGTGTCACGCAGTCCGCCGCGTGGATCAAAGGATCTATGGTTTTCCCTCGAGTCTTTCCCACGAGGCTTTCCCACGAGGCTTTCCCACAGGGCTGTCCGACGAGCACACGTGGTGGGAGTCGATCCTCGGCTTGAACATCAAGGCAGTGCAGGGAAAACAGGTTCCTCTGCAATTGACAGACACATCTGGGGTCTCTTGGAATGGTCGCACGACCCTGGAGTTCCTCTCGCCTTTTCTGTGGGATCGCCTCCTCTTGAGATGCGACGGTAACGCCGGGAATTCTTTCCCTACGAAACAGGGAAAGGATCCCTCATCTCGAGCTAGGATGCGGAAACGGGGCTCCCCTGGATGTGTGAGGGACCCTCGTGCTTCCTCTTGAGTGGAGACGGGTATGTCGGGGAACTTCTAGAGTTGCAGCAAGGGTGTGAAGGACCCTTTGGAAATTCCAGTGGTTAGATGTGATTAGCCTCGAGAAGCCTCAGCGGAAATGGGCCTCATCTCGCCTGGAGGGCAAAACCTCCTGGATTTTCTCGAGTTGGGGCATGTGCTCTCGACGTACGACGGGGACCTCAGGGACCCGCTCTGGTGACCTCAGGAAAGGCCAGTCCCCATGCGAGTTCCTCGGGGCCTCTCGGGATTCCTCTCCCGTCGATGCCGGGGCCTAAGACCTTGTGTGGAGTCGGGGCAGGAACCTGAGGATTCCTCTCCAGTGCTGACATGGATCTTGGGGTACTTCTGGAGTCTCCCTAGGGGAGTCAGTCCTCGTCTCGAATGCGGGCATGCACTTGCGCTTTCCTCCAGAGCGGTAGCAGCAGTGTCCGCAGTCCGCCGCGTGGATCAAAGGATCTATGGTTTTCCCTCGAGTCTTTCCCACGAGGCTTTCCCACGAGGCTTTCCACAGGGCTGTCCCACGTGCACACGTGGTGGGACTCGATCCTCGGCTTGAACGTCAAGGTAGTGCAGGGAAAACACGTTCCTCTGGAATGGACTGACACATCTGGGGGACTCTTGGAATGGTGGCATGACCCTGGAGTTCCTCTCGCCTTTCCTGTGGAGAGCGCCTCCTCTTGAGATGCGACGGGAACGCCGGGAATTCGTTCCCTACGAAACAGGGAAAGGATCCCTCATCTCGAGCTAGGAGGCGGAAATGGGGCTCCCCTGGATGTTTGCGGGACCGCACGTGCTTCCTCTCGAGTGCAGACGGGTATGTCGGGGAACTTCTTGAGTTGCAGCAAGGGTGTGAAGGACCCTTTGGAAGTTCCAGTGGTTAGATGTGATTGGCCTCGAGAAGCCTCAGCGGAAATGGGCCTCATCTTGCCTGGAGGGCAAAACCTCCTGGATTTTCTCGAGTTGCGGCAGGTGCTCTCGACTTACGACGGGGACGTCAGGGACCCGCTCTGGTGGCCTCAGGAAAGGCCAGTCCCCATGCGAGTTCCTCGGGGGCCTCTCGGGATTCCTCTCCCGTCGATGCCGGCGCCGAAGACCTTGTGTGGAGTCGGGGCCGGAACCTGAGGATTCCTCTCCAGTGCTGACATGGATCTTGGGGTACTTCTGGAGTCTCCCCAGGGGAGTCAGTCCTCGTCTCGAATGCGGGCATGCACTTGCGCTTTCCTCCAGAGCGGTAGCAGCAGTGTCACGCAGTCCGCCGCGTGGATCAAAGGATCTATGGTTTTCCCCCGAGTCTTTCCCACGAGGCTTTCCCACGAGGCTTTCCCACAGGGCTGTCCCACGTGCACACGTGGTGGGAGTCGATCCTCGGCTTGAACGTCAAGGCAGTGCAGGGAAAACAGGTTCCTCTGGAATGGACTGACACATCTGGGGGTCTCTTGGAATGGTGCCCCGACCCTGGAGTTCCTCTCGCCTTTCCTTTGGAGAGCGCCACCTCTTGATTTGCGACGGGAACGCCGGGAATTCTTTCCCTACGAAACAGGGAAAGGATCCCTCATCTCGAGCTAGGAGGCGGAAACGGGGCTCCCCTGGATGTGTGCGGGACCCCACGTGTTCCTCTCGAGTGGAGACGGGTATGTCGCGGAACTGCTTGAGTTGCAGCAAGGGTGTGAAGGACCCTTTGGAAGTTCCAGTGGTTAGATATGATTAGCCTCGAGAAGCCTCAGCGGAAATGGGCCTCATCTCGCCTGGAGGACAAATCCTCCTGGATGTTCTCGAGTTGCGGCAGGTGCTCTCGACTTACGACGGGGACCTCAGGGACCCGCTCTGGTGGCCTCAGGAAAGGCCAGTCCCCATGCGAGTTCCTCGGGGGCCTCTCGGGATTCCTCTCCCGTCGATGAGGGGCCTAAGACATTGTGTGGAGTCGGGGCCGGAACCTGAGGATTCCTCTCCAGTGCTGACATGGATCTTGGGGTACTTCTGGAGTCTCCCCAGGGGAGTCAGTCCTCGTCTCGAATGCGGGCATGCACTTGCGCTTTCCTCCAGAGCGGTAGCAGCAGTGTCACGCAGTCCGCCGCGTGGATCAAAGGATCTATGGTTTTCCCTCGAGTCTTTCCCACGAGGCTTTCCCACGAGGCTTTCCCACAGGGCTGTCCCACGTGCACACGTGGTGGAAGTCGATCCTCGGCTTGAACGTCAAGGCAGTGCAGGGAAAACAGGTTCCTCTGGAATGGACTGACACATCTGCGGGACTCTTGGAATGGTGTCACGACCATGGAGTTCTTCTCGCCTTTCCTGTGGAGAGCGCCTCCTCTTGAGATGCGACGGGAACGCCAGAATTCTTTCCCTATGAAACAGGGAAAGGATCCCTCATCTCGAGCTAGGAGGCGGAAACGGGGCTCCCCTGGATGTGTGCGGGACCCCACGTGCTTCCTCTCGAGTGGAGACGGGTATGTCGGGGAACTTCTTGAGTTGCAGCAAGGGTGTGAAGGACCCTTTGGAATTTCCAGTGGTTAGATGTGATTGGCCTCGAGAAGCCTCATCGGAAATGGGCCTCATCTCGCCTGGAGGGCAAAACCTCCTGGATTTTCTCGAGTTGCGGCAGGTGCTCTCGACTTACGACGGGGACCTCAGGGACCCGCTCTGGTGGCCTCAGGAAAGGCGAGTCCCCATGCGAGTTCCTCGGGGGCCTCTCGGGATTCCTCTCCCGTCGATGCCGGGGCGTAAGACCTTGTGTGGAGTCAGGGCCGGAACCTGAGGATTCCTCTCCAGTGCTGACATGGATCTTGGGGTACTTCTGGAGTCTCCCCAGGGGAGTCAGTCCTCGTCTCGAATGCGGGCATGCACTTGCGCTTTCCTCCAGAGCGGTAGCAGCAGTGTCACGCAGTCCGCCGCGTGGATCAAAGATCTATGGTTTTCCCTCGAGTCTTTCCCACGAGGCTTTCCCACGAGGCTTTCCCACAGGGCTGTCCCACGTGCACACGTGGTGGGAGTCGATCCTCGGCTTGAAAGTCAAGGCAGTGCAGGGAAAACAGGTTCCTCTGGAATGGACTGACACATCTGGGGGTCTCTTGGAATGGTGCCACGACCCTGGAGTTCCTCTCCCCTTTCTTGTGGAGAGCGCCTCCTCTTGAGATGCGACGGGAACGCCGGGAATTCTTTCCCTACGAAACAGGGAAAGGATCCCTCATCTCGAGCTAGGAGGCGGAAACGGGGCTCCCCTGGATGTGTGCGGGACCCCACGTGCTTCCTCTCGAGTGGAGACGGGTATGTCGCGGAACTGCTTGAGTTGCAGCAAGGGTGTGAAGGACCCTTTGGAAGTTACAGTGGTTATATGTGATTAGCCTCGATAAGCCTCAGCGGAAATGGGCCTCATCTCGCCTGGAGGGCAAAACCTCCTGGATTTTCTCGAGTTGCGGCAGGTGCTCTCGACTTACGACGGGGACCTCAGGGACCCGCTCTGGTGGCATCAGGAAAGGCCAGTCCCGATGCGACTTCCTCAGGGGCCTCTCGGGATACCTCTCACGTCGATGTCGGGGCCTAAGACCTTGTGTGGACTCGGCGCCGGAACCTGAGCATTCCTCTCCAGTGCTGACATGGGTTTTGGGGTACTTCTGGAGTCTCCCCAGGGGAGTCAGTCCTCGTCTGGAATGCGGGCATGCACTTGCGCTATCCTCCAGAGCAGTAGCAGCAGTGTCACGCAGTCCGCCGCCTGGATCAAAGGATCTATCGTTTTCCCTCGAGTCTTTCCCACGAGGCTTTCCCAAGAGGCTTTCCCACAGGGCTGTCCCACGTGCACACGTGGTGGGAGTCGATCCTCGGCTTGAACGTCAAGGCAGTGCAGGGAAAACAGGTTCCTCTGGAATGGACTGACACATCGGGGGACTCTTGGAATGGTGGCACGACCCTGGAGTTCCTCTCGCCTTTCCTGTGGAGAGCGCCTCCTCTTGAGATGCGACGGGAACGCCGGGAATTCTTTCCCTACGAAACAGGGAAAGGATCCCTCATCTCGAGCTAGGAGGCGGAAACGGGGCTCCCCTGGATGTGTGCGGGACCCCACGTGCTTCCTCTCGAGTGGAGATGGGTATGTCGGGGAACTTCTTGAGTTGCAGCAAGGGTGTGAAGGACCCTTTGGAAGTTCCAGTGGTTAGACGTGATTAGTCTCGAGAAGCCACAGCGGAAATGGGCCTCATCTCGCCTGGAGGGCAAAACTTCCTGGATTTTCTCGAGTTGCGGCAGGTGCTCTCGACTTACGACGGGGACCTCAGGGACCCGCTCTGGTGGCCTCAGGAAAGGCCAGTCCCCATGCGAGTTCCTCGGGGGCCTCTCGGGATTCCTCTCCCTTCGATGCCGGGGCCTAAGACCTTGTGTGGAGTCGGGGCCGGAACCTGAGGATTCCTCTCCAGTGCTGACATGGATCTTGGGGTACTTCTGGAGTCTCCCCAGGGGAGTCAGTCCTCGTCTCGAATGCGGGCATGCACTTGCGCTTTCCTCCAGAGCGGTAGCAGCAGTGTCACGCAGTCCGCCGCGTGGATCAAAGGATCTATGGTTTTCCCTCGAGTCTTTCCCACGAGGCTTTCCCACGAGGCTTTCCCACTGGGCTGTCCAACGAGCACACGTGGTGGGAGTCGATCCTCGGCTTGAACATCAAGGCAGTGCATGGAAAACAGGTTCCTCTGTAATGGACAGACACATCTGGGGTCTCTTGGAATGGTCGCACGACCCTGGAGTTCCTCTCGCCTTTTCTGTGGGAGCGCCTCCTCTTGAGATGCGACGGGAACGCCGGGAATTCTTTCCCTACGAAACAGGGAAAGGATCCCTCATCTCGAGCTAGGAGGCGGAAACGGGGCTCCCCTGGATGTGTGAGGGACCCTCGTGCTTCCTCTTGAGTGGAGACGGGTATGTCGGGGAACTTCTAGAGTTGCAGCAAGGGTGTGAAGGACCCTTTGGAAGTTCCAGTGGTTAGATGTGATTAGCCTCGAGAAGCCTCAGCGGAAATGGGCCTCATCTCGCCTGGAGGGCAAAACCTCCTGGATTTTCTCGAGTTGCGGCATGTGCTCTCGACTTACGACGGGGAGCTCAGGGACCCGCTCTGGTGACCTCAGGAAAGGCCAGTCCCCATGCGAGTTCCTCGGGGGCCTCTCTGGATTCCTCTCCCTTCGATGCCGGGGCCTAAGACCTTGTGTGGAGTCCGGGCCGGAACCTGAGGATTCCTCTCCAGTGCTGACATGGATCTTGGGGTACTTCTGGAGTCTCCCCAGGGGAGTCAGTCCTCGTCTCGAATGCGGGCATGCACTTGCGGTTTCCTCCAGAGCGGTAGCAGCAGTGTCACGCAGTCCGCCGCGTGGATCAAAGGATCTATGGTTTTCCCTCGAGTCTTTCCCCCGAGGCTTTCCCACGAGGCTTTCCACAGGGCTGTCCCACGTGCACACGTGGTGGGACTCGATCCTCGGCTTGAACGTCAAGGTAGTGCAGGGAAAACACGTTCCTCTGGAATGGACTGACACATCTGGGGGACTCTTGGAATGGTGGCACGACCCTGGAGTTCCTCTCGCCTTTCCTGTGGAGAGCGCCTCCTCTTGAGATGCGACGGGAACGCCGGGAATTCTTTCCCTACGAAACACGGAAAGGATCCCTCATCTCGAGCTAGGAGGCGGAAACGGGGCTCCCCTGGATGTGTGCGGGACCCCACGTGATTCCTCTCGATTGGAGACGGGTATGTCGCGGAACTGCTTGAGTTGCAGCAAGGGTGTGAAGGACCCTTTGGAAGTTCCAGTGGTTAGATATGATTAGCCTCGAGAAGCCTCAGCGGAAATGGGCCTCATCTCGCCTGGAGGGCAAATCCTCCTGGATTTTCTCGAGTTGCGGCAGGTGCTCTCGACTTACGATGGGGACCTCAGGGACCCGCTCTGGTGGCCTCAGGAAAGGCCAGTCCCCATGCGAGTTCCTCGGGGGCCTCTCGGGATTCCTCTCCCGTCGATGAGGGGCCTAAGACCTTGTGTGGAGTCGGGGCCGGAACCTGAGGATTCCTCTCCAGTGCTGACATGGATCTTGGGGTACTTCTGGAGTCTCCCCAGGGGAGTCAGTCCTCGTCTCGAATGCGGGCATGCACTTGCGCTTTCCTCCAGAGCGGTAGCAGCAGTGTCACGCAGTCCGCCGCGTGGATCAAAGGATCTATGGTTTTCCCTCGAGTCTTTCCCACGAGGCTTTCCCACGAGGCTTTCCCACAGGGCTGTCCCACGTGCACACGTGGTGGGAGTCGATCCTCGGCTTGAACGTCAAGGCAGTGCAGGGAAAACAGGTTCCTCTGGAATGGACTGACACATCTGCGGGACTCTTGGAATGGTGTCAAGACCCTGGAGTTCTTCTCGCCTTTCCTGTGGAGAGCGCCTCCTCTTGAGATGCGACGGGAACGCCGGAATTCTTTCCCTATGAAACAGGGAAAGGATCCCTCATCTCGAGCTAGGAGGGGGAAACGGGGCTCCCCTGGATGTGTGCGGCACCCCACGTGCTTCCTCTCGAGTGGAGACGGGTATGTCGGGGAACTTCTTGAGTTGCAGCAAGGGTGTGAAGGACCCTTTGGAAGTTCCAGTGGTTAGACGTGATTAGGCTCGAGAAGCCTCAGCGGAAATGGGCCTCATCTCGCCTGGAGGGCAAAACCTCCTGGATTTTCTCGAGTTGCGGCAGGTGCTCTCGACTTATGATGGGGACCTCAGGGACCCTATCTGGTGGCCTCAGGAAAGGCCAGTCCCCATGCGAGTTCCTCGGGGGCCTCTCGGGATTCCTCTCCCGTCGATGCCGGGGCCTAAGACCTTGTGTGGAGTCGGGGCCGCAACCTGAGGATTCCTCTCCAGTGCTGACATGGATCTTGGGGTACTTCTGGAGTCTCCCCAGGGGAGTCAGTCCTCGTCTCGAATGCGGGCATGCACTTGCGCTTTCCTCCAGAGCGGTAGCAGCAGTGTGACGCAGTCCGCCGCGTGGATCAAAGGATCTATGGTTTTCCCTCGAGTCTTTCCCACGAGGCTTTCCCACGAGGCTTTCCCACAGGGCTGTCCCACGTGCACACGTGGTGGGAGTCGATCCTCGGCTTGAACGTCAAGGCAGTGCAGGGAAAACAGGTTCCTCTGGAATGGACTGACACATCTGGGGGTCTCTTGGAATGGTGCCCCGACCCTGGAGTTCCTCTCGCCTTTCCTGTGGAGAGCGCCACCTCTTGAGTTGCGACGGGAACGCCGGGAATTCTTTCCCTACGAAACAGGGAAAGGATCCCTCATCTCGAGCTAGGAGGCGGAAACGGGGCTCCCCTGGATGTGTGCGGGACCCCACGTGCTTCCTCTCGAGTGGAGACGGGTATGTCGGGGAACTTCTTGAGTTGCAGCAAGGGTGTGAAGGACCCTTTGAAATTTCCAGTGGTTAGATGTGATTGGCCTCGAGAAGCCTCAGCGGAAATGGGCCTCATCTTGCCTGGAGGGCAAAACCTCCTGGATTTTCTCGAGTTGCGGCAGGTGCTCTCGACTTACGACGGGGACGTCAGGGACCCGCTCTGGTGGCCTCAGGAAAGGCCAGTCCCCATGCGAGTTCCTCGGGGGCCTCTCGGGATTCCTCTCCCGTCGATGCCGGCGCCGAAGACCTTGTGTGGAGTCGGGGCCGGAACCTGAGGATTCCTCTCCAGTGCTGACATGGATCTTGGGGTACTTCTGGAGTCTCCCCAGGGGAGTCAGTCCTCGTCTCGAATGCGGGCATGCACTTGCGCTTTCCTCCAGAGCGGTAGCAGCAGTGTCACGCAGTCCGCCGCGTGGATCAAAGGATCTATGGTTTTCCCCCGAGTCTTTCCCACGAGGCTTTCCCACGAGGCTTTCCCACAGGGCTGTCCCACGTGCACACGTGGTGGGAGTCGATCCTCGGCTTGAACGTCAAG
Organism: Ovis canadensis; assembly: GCF_042477335.2. Lineage (NCBI taxonomy): Eukaryota > Metazoa > Chordata > Mammalia > Artiodactyla > Bovidae > Ovis > Ovis canadensis. The sequence goes on from NC_091267.1 coordinate 10,922,050, forward strand.
GCAGTGCAGGGAAAACAGGTTCCTCTGGAATGGACTGACACATCTGGGGGTCTCTTGGAATGGTGCCCCGACCCTGGAGTTCCTCTCGCCTTTCCTTTGGAGAGCGCCACCTCTTGATTTGCGACGGGAACGCCGGGAATTCTTTCCCTACGAAACAGGGAAAGGATCCCTCATCTCGAGCTAGGAGGCGGAAACGGGGCTCCCCTGGATGTGTGCGGGACCCCACGTGTTCCTCTCGAGTGGAGACGGGTATGTCGCGGAACTGCTTGAGTTGCAGCAAGGGTGTGAAGGACCCTTTGGAAGTCCCAGTGGTTAGATATGATTAGCCTCGAGAAGCCTCAGCGGAAATGGGCCTCATCTCGCCTGGAGGACAAATCCTCCTGGATTTTCTCGAGTTGCGGCAGGTGCTCTCGACTTACGACGGGGACCTCAGGGACCCGCTCTGGTGGCCTCAGGAAAGGCCAGTCCCCATGCGAGTTCCTCGGGGGCCTCTCGGGATTCCTCTCCCGTCGATGCCGGGGCGTAAGACCTTGTGTGGAGTCAGGGCCGGAACCTGAGGATTCCTCTCCAGTGCTGACATGGATCTTGGGGTACTTCTGGAGTCTCCCCAGGGGAGTCAGTCCTCGTCTCGAATGCGGGCATGCACTTGCGCTTTCCTCCAGAGCGGTAGCAGCAGTGTCACGCAGTCCGCCGCGTGGATCAAAGATCTATGGTTTTCCCTCGAGTCTTTCCCACGAGGCTTTCCCACGAGGCTTTCCCACAGGGCTGTCCCACGTGCACACGTGGTGGGAGTCGATCCTCGGCTTGAAAGTCAAGGCAGTGCAGGGAAAACAGGTTCCTCTGGAATGGACTGACACATCTGGGGGTCTCTTGGAATGGTGCCACGACCCTGGAGTTCCTCTCCCCTTTCTTGTGGAGAGCGCCTCCTCTTGAGATGCGACGGGAACGCCGGGAATTCTTTCCCTACGAAACAGGGAAAGGATCCCTCATCTCGAGCTAGGAGGCGGAAACGGGGCTCCCCTGGATGTGTGCGGGACCCCACGTGCTTCCTCTCGAGTGGAGACGGGTATGTCGCGGAACTGCTTGAGTTGCAGCAAGGGTGTGAAGGACCCTTTGGAAGTTACAGTGGTTATATGTGATTAGCCTCGATAAGCCTCAGCGGAAATGGGCCTCATCTCGCCTGGAGGGCAAAACCTCCTGGATTTTCTCGAGTTGCGGCAGGTGCTCTCGACTTACGACGGGGACCTCAGGGACCCGCTCTGGTGGCATCAGGAAAGGCCAGTCCCCATGCGACTTCCTCAGGGGCCTCTCGGGATACCTCTCACGTCGATGTCGGGGCCTAAGACCTTGTGTGGACTCGGCGCCGGAACCTGAGCATTCCTCTCCAGTGCTGACATGGGTTTTGGGGTACTTCTGGAGTCTCCCCAGGGGAGTCAGTCCTCGTCTGGAATGCGGGCATGCACTTGCGCTATCCTCCAGAGCAGTAGCAGCAGTGTCACGCAGTCCGCCGCCTGGATCAAAGGATCTATCGTTTTCCCTCGAGTCTTTCCCACGAGGCTTTCCCACGAGGCTTTCCCACAGGGCTGTCCCACGTGCACACATGGTGGGAGTGGATCCTCGGCTTGAACGTCAAGGCAGTGCAGGGAAAACAGGTTCCTCTGGAATGGACTGACACTTCTGGGGGACTCTTGGAATGGTGGCACGACCCTGGAGTTCCTCTCGCCTTTCCTGTGGAGAGCGCCTCCTCTTGAGATGCGACGGGAACGCCGGGAATTCTTTCCCTACGAAACAGGGAAAGGATCCCTCATCTCGAACTAGGAGGCGGAAACGGGGCTCCCCTGGATGTGTGCGGGACCCCACGTGCTTCCTCTCCAGTGGAGACGGGTATGTCGGGGATCTTCTTGAGTTGCAGCAAGGGTGTGAAGGACCCTTTGGAAGTTCCAGTGGTTAGACGTGATTAGGCTCGAGAAGCCTCAGCGGAAATGGGCCTCATCTCGCCTGGAGGGCAAAACCTCCTGGATTTTCTCGAGTTGCGGCAGGTGCTCTCGACTTATGATGGGGACCTCAGGGACCCTCTCTGGTGGCCTCAGGAAAGGCCAGTCCCCATGCGAGTTCCTCGGGGGCCTCTCGGGATTCCTCTCCCGTCGATGCCGGGGCCTAAGACCTTGTGTGGAGTCGGGGCCGCAACCTGAGGATTCCTCTCCAGTGCTGACATGGATCTTGGGGTACTTCTGGAGTCTCCCCAGGGGAGACAGTCCTCGTCTCGAATGCGGGCATGCACTTGCGCTTTCCTCCAGAGCGGTAGCAGCAGTGTCACGCAGTCCGCCGCGTGGATCAAAGGATCTATGGTTTTCCCTCGAGTCTTTCCCACGAGGCTTTCCCACGAGGCTTTCCCACAGGGCTGTCCCACGTGCACACGTGGTGGGAGTCGATCCTCGGCTTGAACGTCAAGGCAGTGCAGGGAAAACAGGTTCCTCTGGAATGGACTGACACATCTGGGGGTCTCTTGGAATGGTGCCCCGACCCTGGAGTTCCTCTCGCCTTTCCTGTGGAGAGCGCCACCTCTTGAGTTGCGACGGGAACGCCGGGAATTCTTTCCCTACGAAAAAGGGAAAGGATCCCTCATCTCGAGCTAGGAGGCGGAAACGGGGCTCCCCTGGATGTGTGGGGGACCCCACGTGCTTCCTCTCGAGTGGAGACGGGTATGTCGCGGAACTGCTTGAGTTGCAGCAAGGGTGTGAAGGACCCTTTGGAAGTTTCAGTGGTTAGATATGATTAGCCTCGAGAAGCCTCAGCGGAAATGGTCCTCATCTCGCCTGGAGGGCAAATCCTCCTGGATTTTCTCGAGTTGCGGCAGGTGCTCTTGACTTACGATGGGGACCTCAGGGACCCGCTCTGGTGGCCTCAGGAAAGGCCAGTCCCCATGCGAGTTCCTCGGGGGCCTCTCGGGATTCCTCTCCCGTCGATGAGGGGCCTAAGACCTTGTGTGGAGTCGGGGCCGGAACCTGAGGATTCCTCTCCAGTGCTGACATGGATCTTGGGGTACTTCTGGAGTCTCCCCAGGGGAGTCAGTCCTCCTCTCGAATGCGGGCATGCACTTGCACTTTCCTCCAGAGCGGTAGTAGCAGTGTCACGCAGTCCGCCGCGTGGATTAAAGTATCTATGGTTTTCCCTCGAGTCTTTCCCACGAGGCTTTCCCACAGGGCTGTCCCACGTGCACACGTGGTGGAAGTCGATCCTCGGCTTGATCGTCAAGGCAGTGCAGGGAAAACAGGTTCCTCTGGAATGGACTGACACATCTGCGGGACTCTTGGAATGGTGTCACGACCCTGGAGTTCTTCTCGCCTTTCCTGTGGAGAGCGCCTCCTCTTGAGATGCGACGGGAACGCCGGAATTCTTTCCCTATGAAACAGGGAAAGGATCCCTGATCTCGAGCTCGGAGGCGGAAACGGGGCTCCCCTGGATGTGTGCGGGACCCCACGTGCTTCCTCTCGAGTGGAGACGGGTATGTCGGGGAACTTCTTGAGTTGCAGCAAGGGTGTGAAGGACCCTTTGGAATTTCCAGTGGTTAGATGTGATTGGCCTCGAGAAGCCTCATCGGAAATGGGCCTCATCTCGCCTGGAGGGCAAAACCTCCTGGGTTTTCTCGAGTTGCGGCAGGTGCTCTCGACTTACGACGGGGACCTCAGGGACCCGCTCTGGTGGCCTCAGGAAAGGCCAGTCCCCATGCGAGTTCCTCGGGGGCCTCTCGGGATTCCTCTCCCGTCGATGCCGGGGCCTAAGACCTTGTGTGGAGTCGGGGCCGGAACCTGAGGATTCCTCTTCAGTGCTGACATGGATCTTGGGGTACTTCTGGAGTCTCCCCAGGGGAGTCAGTCCTCGTCTCGAATGCGGGCATGCACTTGCGCTTTCCTCCAGAGCGGTAGCAGCAGTGTCACGCAGTCCGCCGCGTGGATCAAAGGATCTACGGTTTTCCCTCGAGTCTTTCCCACGAGGCTTTCCCACGAGGCTTTCCCACAGGGCTGTCCCACGTGCACACGTGGTGGGAGTCGATCCTCTGCTTGAACGTCAAGGCAGTGCAGGGAAAACAGGTTCCTCTGGAATGGAATGACACATCTGGGGGTCTCTTGGAATGGTGCCCCGACCCTGGAGTTCCTCTCGCCTTTCCTGTGGAGAGCGCCACCTCTTGAGTTGCGACGGGAACGCCGGGAATTCTCTCCCTACGATACAGGGAAAGGATCCCTCATCTCGAGCTAGGAGGCGGAAACGGGGCTCCCCTGGATGTGTGCGGGACCCCACGTGCTTCCTCTCGAGTGGAGACGGGTATGTCGGGGAACTTCTTGAGTTGCAGCAAGGGTGTGAAGGACCCTTTGGAAGTTCCAGTGGTTAGACGTGATTGGCCTCGAGAAGCCTCAGCGGAAATGGGCCTCATCTCGCCTGGAGGGCAAAACCTCCTGGATTTTCTCGAGTTGCGGCAGGTGCTCTCGACTTACGACGGGGACCTCAGGGACCCGCTCTGGTGGCCTCAGGAAAGGCCAGTCCCCATGCGAGTTCCTCGGGGGCCTCTCGGGATTCCTCTCCCGTCGATGCCGGGGCCTAAGACCTTGTGTGGAGTCGGGGCCGGAACCTGAGGATTCCTCTCCAGTGCTGACATGGATCTTGGGGTACTTCTGGAGTCTCCCCAGGGGAGTCAGTCCTCGTCTCGAATGCGGGCATGCACTTGCGCTTTCCTCCAGAGCGGTAGTAGCAGTGTCACACAGTCCGCCGCGTGGATTAAAGTATCTATGGTTTTCCCTCGAGTCTTTCCCACGAGGCTTTCCCACAGGGCTGTCCCACGTGCACACGTGGTGGGAGTCGATCCTCGGCTTGAACGTCAAGGCAGTGCAGGGAAAACAGGTTCCTCTGGAATGGACTGACACATCTGGGGGACTCTTGGAATGGTGGCACGACCCTGGATTTCCTCTCGCCTTTCCTGTGGAGAGCTCCTCCTCTTGAGATGCGACGGGAACGCCGGGAATTCTTTCCCTACGAAACAGGGAAAGGATCCCTCATCTCGAGCTAGGAGGCGGAAACGGGGCTCCCCTGGATGTGTGCGGGACCCCACGTGCTTCCTCTCGAGTGGAGACGGGTATGTCGCGGATCTGCTTCAGTTGCAGCAAGGGTGTGAAGGACCCTTTGGAAGTTCCAGTGGTTAGATGTGATTAGCCTAGAGAAGCCTCAGCGGAAATGGGCCTCATCTCGCCTGGAGGGCAAAACCTCCTGGATTTTCTCGAGTTGCGGCAGGTGCTCTCGACTTACGACGGGGACCTCAGGGACCCGCTCTGGTGGCCTCAGGAAAGGCCAGTCCCCATGCGAGTTCCTGGGGGGCCTCTCGGCATTCCTCTCCCGTCGATGCCGGGGCCTAAGACCTTGTGTGGAGTCGGGGCCGGAACCTGAGGATTCCTCTCCAGTGCTGACATGGATCTTGGGGTACTTCTGGAGTCTCCCCAGGGGAGTCAGTCCTCGTTTCGAATGCGGGCATGCACTTGCGCTTTCCTCCAGAGCGGTAGCAGCAGTGTCACGCAGTCCGCCGCGTGGACCAAAGGATCTATGGTTTTCCCTCGAGTCTTTCCCACGAGGCTTTCCCACGAGGCTTTCCCACAGGGCTGTCCCACGTGCACACGTGGTGGGAGTCGATCCTCGGCTTGAACGTCAAGGCAGTGCAGGGAAAACAGGTTCCTCTGGAATGGAATGACACATCTGGGGGACTCTTGGAATGGTGGCACGACCCTGGAGTTCCTCTCGCCTTTCCTGTGGAGAGCGCCTCCTCTTGAGATGCGATGGGAACGTCGGGAATTCTTTCTCTACGAAACAGGGAAAGGATCCCTCATCTCGAGCTAGGAGGCGGAAACGGGGCTCCCCTGCATGTGTGCGGGACCCCACGTGCTTCCTCTTGAGTGGAGACGGGTATGTCGGGGAACTTCTTGAGTTGCAGCAAGGGTGTGAAGGACCCTTTGGAAGTTTCAGTGGTTAGACGTGATTAGCCTCGAGAAGCCTCAGAGGAAATGGGCCTCATCTCGCCTGGAGGGCAAAACCTCCTGGATTTTCTCGAGTTGCGGCAGGTGCTCTCGACTTACGACGGGGACCTCAGGGACCCGCTCTGGTGGCCTCAGGAAAGGCCAGTCCCCATGCGAGTTCCTCGGGGGCCTCTCGGGATTCCTCTCCCGTCGATGCCGGGGCCTAAGACCTTGTGTGGAGTCGGGGCCGGAACCTGAGGATTCCTCTCCAGTGCTGACATGGATCTTGGGGTACTTCTGGAGTCTCCCCAGGGGAGTCAGTCCTCGTCTCAAATGCGGGCATGCACTTGCGCTTTCCTCCAGAGTGGTAGCAGCAGTGTCACGCAGTCCGCCGTGTGGATCAAAGGATCTATGGTTTTCCCTCGAGTCTTTCCCACGAGGCTTTCCCACGAGGCTTTCCCACTGGGCTGTCATACGAGCACACGTGGTGGGAGTCGATCCTCGGCTTGAACATCAAGGCAGTGCAGGGAAAACAGGTTCCTCTGGAATGGACAGACACATCTGGGGTCTCTTGGAATGGTCGCACGACCCTGGAGTTCCTCTCGCCTTTTCTGTGGGAGCGCCTCCTCTTAAGATGCGACGGGAACGCCGGGAATTCTTTCCCTACGAAACAGGGAAAGGATCCCTCATCTCGAGCTAGGAGGCGGAAACGGGGCTCCCCTGGATGTGTGCGGGACCCCACGTGCTTCCTCTCGAGTGGAGACGGGAATGTCGGGGAACTTCTTGAGTTTCAGCAAGGGTGTGAAGGACCCTTTGGAAGTTCCAGTGGTTAGACGTGATTGGCCTCGAGAAGCCTCAGCGGAAAAGGGCCTCATCTCGCCTGGAGGGCAAAACCTCCTGGATTTTCTCGAGTTGCGGCAGGTGCTCTCGACTTACGAGGGGGACCTCAGGGACCCGCTCTGGTGGCCTCAGGAAAGGCCAGTCCCCATGCGAGTTCCTCGGGGGCCTCTCGGGATTCCTCTCCCGTCGATGCCGGCGCCGAAGACCTTGTGTGGAGTCGGGGCCGGAACCTGAGGATTCCTCTCCAGTGCTGACATGGATCTTGGGGTACTTCTGGAGTCTCCCCAGGGGAGTCAGTCCTCGTCTCGAATGCGGGCATGCACTTGCGCTTTCCTCCAGATCGGTAGCAGCAGTGTCACGCAGTCCGCCGCGTGGATCAAAGGATCTATGGTTTTCCCCCGAGTCTTTCCCACGAGGCTTTCCCACGAGGCTTTCCCACAGGGCTGTCCCACGTGCACACGTGGTGGGAGTCGATCCTCGGCTTGAACGTCAAGGCAGTGCAGGGAAAACAGGTTCCTCTGGAATGGACTGACACATCTGGGGGACTCTTGGAATGGTGGCACGACCCTGGAGTTCCTCTCGCCTTTCCTGTGGAGAGCGCCTCCTCTTGAGATGCGACGTGAACGCCGGGAATTCTTTACCTACGAAACAGGGAAAGGATCCCTCATCTCGAGCTAGGAGGCGGAAACGGGGCTCCCCTGGATGTGTGCGGGACCCCACGTGCTTCCTCTCGAGTGGAGACGGGTATGTCGTGGAACTTCTTGAGTTGCAGCAAGGGTGTGAAGGACCCTTTGGAAGTTCCAGTGGTTAGACGTGATTGGCCTTGAGAAGCCTCAGCGGAAATGGGCCTCATCTCGCCTGGAGGGCAAAACCTCCTGGATTTTCTCGAGTTGCGGCAGGTGCTCTCGACTTACGACGGGGACCTCAGGGACCCGCTCTGGTGGCCTCAGGAAAGGCCAGTCCCCATGCGAGTTCCTCGGGGGCCTCTCGGGATTCCTCTCCCGTCGATCCCGGGGCCTAAGACCTTGTGTGGAGTCGGGGCCGGAACCTGAGGATTCCTCCCCAGTGCTGACATGGATCTTGGGGTACTTCTGGAGTCTCCCCAGGGGAGTCAGTCCTCGTCTCGAATGCGGGCATGCACTTGCGCTTTCCTCCAGAGCGGTAGCAGCAGTGTCACGCAGTCCGCCGCGTTGATCAAAGGATCTATGGTTTTCCCTCGAGTCTTTCCCACGAGGCTTTCCCACGAGGCTTTCCCACAGGGCTGTCCCACGAGCACACGTGGTGGGAGTCGATCCTCGGCTTGAACATCAAGGCAGTGCAGGGAAAACAGGTTCCTCTGCAATTGACAGACACATCTGGGGTCTCTTGGAATGGTCGCACGACCCTGGAGTTCCTCTCGCCTTTTCTGTGGGAGCGCCTCCTCTTGAGATGCGACGGTAACGCCGGGAATTCTTTCCCTACGAAACAGGGAAAGGATCCCTCATCTCGAGCTAGGAGGCGGAAACGGGGCTCCCCTGGATGTGTGCGGGACCCCACGTGCTTCCTCTTGAGTGGAGACGGGTATGTCGGGGAACTTCTAGAGTTGCAGCAAGGGTGTGAAGGACCCTTTGGAAATTCCAGTGGTTAGATGTGATTAGCCTCGAGAAGCCTCAGCGGAAATGGGCCTCATCTCGCCTGGAGGGCAAAACCTCCTGGATTTTCTCGAGTTGCGGCAGGTGCTCTCGACGTACGACGGGGACCTCAGGGACCCGCTCTGGTGACCTCAGGAAAGGCCAGTCCCCATGCGAATTCCTCGGTGGCCTCTCGGGATTCCTCTCCCTTCGATGCCGGGGCCTAAGACCTTGTGTGGAGTCGGGGCCGGAACCTGAGGATTCCTCTCCAGTTCTGACATGGATCTTGGGGTACTTCTGGAGTCTCCCCAGGGGAGTCAGTCCTCGTCTCCAATGCGGGCATGCACTTGCGCTTTCCTCCAGAGCGGTAGCAGCAGTGTCCGCAGTCCGCCGCGTGGATCAAAGGATCTATGGTTTTCCCTCGAGTCTTTCCCACGAGGCTTTCCCACGAGGCTTTCCACAGGGCTGTCCCACGTGCACACGTGGTGGGACTCGATCCTCGGCTTGAACGTCAAGGTAGTGCAGGGAAAACACGTTCCTCTGGAATGGACTGACACATCTGGGGGACTCTTGGAATGGTGGCACGACCCTGGAGTTCCTCTCGCCTTTCCTGTGGAGAGCGCCTCCTCTTGAGATGCGACGGGAACGCCGGGAATTCGTTCCCTACGAAACAGGGAAAGGATCCCTCATCTCGAGCTAGGAGGCGGAAATGGGGCTCCCCTGGATGTTTGCGGGACCGCACGGGCTTCCTCTCGAGTGCAGACGGGTATGTCGGGGAACTTCTTGAGTTGCAGCAAGGGTGTGAAGGACCCTTTGGAAGTTCCAGTGGTTAGATGTGATTGGCCTCGAGAAGCCTCAGCGGAAATGGGCCTCATCTCGCCTGGAGGTCAAAACCTCCTGGATTTTCTCGAGTTGCGGCAGGTGCTCTCGACTTATGATGGGGACGTCAGGGACCCGCTCTGGTGGCCTCAGGAAAGGTCAGTCCCCATGCGAGTTCCTCGGGGGCCTCTCGGGATTCCTCTCCCGTCGATGCCGGCGCCGAAGACCTTGTGTGGAGTCGGGGCCGGAACCTGAGGATTCCTCTCCAGTGCTGACATGGATCTTGGGGTACTTCTGGAGTCTCCCCAGGGGAGTCAGTCCTCGTCTCGAATGCGGGCATGCACTTGCGCTTTCCTCCAGAGCGGTAGCAGCAGTGTCACGCAGTCCGCCGCGTGGATCAAAGGATCTATGGTTTTCCCCCGAGTCTTTCCCACGAGGCTTTCCCACGAGGCTTTCCCACAGGGCTGTCCCACGTGCACACGTGGTGGGAGTCGATCCTCGGCTTGAACGTCAAGGCAGTGCAGGGAAAACTGGTTCCTCTGGAATGGACTGACACATCTGGGGGTCTCTTGGAATGGTGCCCCGACCCTGGAGTTCTTCTCGCCTTTCCTGTGGAGAGCGCCTCCTCTTGAGATGCGACGGGAACGCCAGAATTCTTTCCCTACGAAACAGGGAAAGGATCCCTCATCTCGAGCTAGGAGGCGGAAACGGGGCTCCCCTGGATGTGTGCGGGACCCCACGTGCTTCCTCTCGAGTGGAGACGGGTATGTCGGGGAACTTCTTGAGTTGCAGCAAGGGTGTGAAGGTCCCTTTGGAATTTCCAGTGGTTAGATGTGATTGGCCTCGAGAAGCCTCATCGGAAATGGGCCTCATCTCGCCTGGAGGGCAAAACCTCCTGGATTTTCTCGAGTTGCGGCAGGTGCTCTCGACTTACGACGGGGACCTCAGGGACCCGCTCTGGTGGCCTCAGGAAAGGCCAGTCCCCATGCGAGTTCCTCGGGGGCCTCTCGGGATTCCTCTCCCGTCGATGCCGGGGCCTAAGACCTTGTGTGGAGTCAGGGCCGGAACCTGAGGATTCCTCTCCAGTGCTGACATGGATCTTGGGGTACTTCTGGAGTCTCCCCAGGGGAGTCAGTCCTCGTCTCGAATGCGGGCATGCACTTGCGCTTTCCTCCAGAGCGGTAGCAGCAGTGTCACGCAGTCCGCCGCGTGGATCAAAGGATCTATGGTTTTCCCTCGAGTCTTTCCCACGAGGCTTTCCCACGAGGCTTTCCCACAGGGCTGTCCCACGTGCACACGTGGTGGGAGTCGATCCTCGGCTTGAAAGTCAAGGCAGTGCAGGGAAAACAAGTTCCTCTGGAATGGACTGACACATCTGGGGGTCTCTTGGAATGGTGCCACGACCCTGGAGTTCCTCTCCCCTTTCTTGTGGAGAGCGCCTCCTCTTGAGATGCGACGGGAACGCCGGGAATTCTTTCCCTACGAAACAGGGAAAGGATCCCTCATCTCGAGCTAGGAGGCGGAAACGGGGCTCCCCTGGATGTGTGCGGGACCCCACGTGCTTCCTCTCGAGTGGAGACGGGTATGTCGCGGATCTGCTTCAGTTGCAGCAAGGGTGTGAAGGACCCTTTGGAAGTTACAGTGGTTATATGTGATTAGCCTCGATAAGCCTAAGCGGAAATGGGCCTCATCTCGCCTGGAGGGCAAAACCTCCTGGATTTTCTCGAGTTGCGGCAGGTACTCTCGACTTACGACGGGGACCTTAGAGACCCGCTCTGCTGGCCTCAGGAAAGGCCAGTCCCCATGTGAGTTCCTCGGGGGCGTCTCGGGATTCCTCTCCCGTCGATGCCGGGGCCTAAGACCTTGTGTGGAGTCGGGGCCACAACCTGAGGATTCCTCTCCAGTGCTGACATGGATCTTGGGGTACTTCTGGAGTCTCCCCAGGGGAGTCAGTCCTCGTCTCGAATGCGGGCATGCACTTGCGCTTTCCTCCAGAGCGGTAGCAGCAGTGTCACGCAGTCCGCCGCGTGGATCAAAGGATCTATGGTTTTCCCTCGAGTCTTTCCCACGAGGCTTTCCCACGAGGCTTTCCCACAGGGCTGTCCCACGTGCACACGTGGTGGGAGTCGATCCTCGGCTTGAACGTCAAGGCAGTGCAGGGAAAACAGGTTACTCTGGAATGGACTGACACATCTGGGGGTCTCTTGGAATGGTGCCCCGACCCTGGAGTTCCTCTCGCCTTTCCTGTGGAGAGCGCCACCTCTTGAGTTGCGACGGGAACGCCGGGAATTCTTTCCCTACGAAACAGGGAAAGGATCCCTCATCTCGAGCTAGGAGGCGGAAACGGGGCTCCCCTGGATGTGTGGGGGACCCCACGTGTTTCCTCTCGAGTGGAGACGGGTATGTCGCGGAACTGCTTGAATTGCAGCAAGGGTGTGAAGGACCCTTTGGAAGTTCCAGTGGTTAGATATGATTAGCCTCGAGAAGCCTCAGCGGAAATGGGCCTCTTCTCGCCTGGAGGGCAAATCCTCCTGGATTTTCTCGAGTTGCGGCAGGTGCTCTCGACTTATGATGGGGACCTCAGGGACCCGCTCTGGTGGCCTCAGGAAAGGCCAGTCCCCATGCGAGTTCCTCGGGGGCCTCTCGGGATTCCTCTCCCGTCGATGAGGGGCCTAAGACCTTGTGTGGAGTCGGGGCCGGAACCTGAGGATTCCTCTCCAGTGCTGACATGGATCTTGGGGTACTTCTGGAGTCTCCCCAGGGGAGTCAGTCCTCGTCTCGAATGCGGGCATGCACTTGCGCTTTCCTCCAGAGCGGTAGCAGCAGTGTCACGCAGTCCGCCGCGTGCATCAAAGGATCTATGGTTTTCCCTCGAGTCTTTCCCACGAGGCTTTCCCACGAGGCTTTCCCACAGGGCTGTCCCACGTGCACACGTGGTGGAAGTCGATCCTCGGCTTGAACGTCAAGGCAGTGCAGGGAAAACAGGTTCCTCTGGAATGGACTGACACATCTGCGGGACTCTTGGAATGGTGTCACGACCCTGGAGTTCTTCTGGCCTTTCTTGTGGAGAGCGCCTCCTCTTGAGATGCGACGGGAACGCCGGAATTCTTTCCCTACGAAACAGGGAAAGGATCCCTCATCCCGAGCTAGGAGGCGGAAACGGGGCTCCCCTGGATGTGTGCGGGACCCCACGTGCTTCCTCTCGAGTGGAGACGGGTATGTCGGGGAACTTCTTGAGTTGCAGCAAGGGTGTGAAGGACCCTTTGGAAGTTCCAGTGGTTAGACGTGATTAGGCTCGAGAAGCCTCAGCGGAAATGGGCCTCATCTCGCCTGGAGGGCAAAACTTCCTGGATTTTCTCGAGTTGCGGCAGGTGCTCTCGACTTACGACGGGGACCTCAGGGACCCGCTCTGGTGGCCTCAGGATAGGCCAGTCCCCATGCGAGTTCCTCGGGGGCCTCTCGGGATTCCTCTCCCGTCGATGCCGGGGCCTAAGACCTTGTGTGGAGTCGGGGCCGGAACCTGAGGATTCCTCTCCAGTGCTGACATGGATCTGGGGTACTTCTGGAGTCTCCCCAGGGGAGTCAGTCCTTGTCTCGAATGCGGGCATTCATTGCGCTTTCCTCCAGAGCGGTAGCAGCAGTGTCACGCAGTCCGCCGCGTGGATCAAAGGATCTATGGTTTTCCCTCGAGTCTTTCCCACGAGGCTTTCCCACGAGGCTTTCCCACTGGGCTGTCCAACGAGCACACGTGTTGGGAGTCGATCCTCGGCTTGAACATCAAGGCAGTGCAGGGAAAACAGGTTCCTCTGTAATGGACAGACACATCTGGGGTCTCTTGAAATGGTCGCACGACCCTGGAGTTCCTCTCGCCTTTTCTGTGGGAGCGCCTCCTCTTGAGATGCGACGGGAACGCCGGGAATTCTTTCCCTACGAAACAGGGAAAGGATCCCTCATCTCGAGCTAGGAGGCGGAAACGGGGCTCCCCTGGATGTGTGCGGGACCCTCGTGCTTCCTCTTGAGTGGAGACGGGTATGTCGGGGAACTTCTAGAGTTGCAGCAAGGGTGTGAAGGACCCTTTGGAAGTTCCAGTGGTTAGATGTGATTAGCCTCGAGAAGCCTCAGCGGAAATGGGCCTCATCTCGCCTGGAGGGCAAAACCTCTTGGATTTTCTCGAGTTGCGGCATGTGCTCTCGACTTACGACGGGGACCTCAGGGACCCGCTCTGGTGACCTCAGGAAAGGCCAGTCCCCATGCGAGTTCCTCGGGGGCCTCTCGGGATTCCTCTCCCTTCGATGCCGTGGCCAAAGACCTTGTGTGGAGTCGGGGCCGGAACCTGAGGATTCCTCTCCAGTGCTGACATGGATCTTGGGGTACTTCTGGAGTCTCCCCAGGGGAGTCAGTCCTCGTCTCCAATGCGGGCATGCACTTGCGCTTTCCTCCAGAGCGGTAGCAGCAGTGTCCGCAGTCCGCCGCGTGGATCAAAGGATCTATGGTTTTCCCTCGAGTCTTTCCCACGAGGCTTTCCCACGAGGCTTTCCACAGGGCTGTCCCACGTGCACACGTGGTGGGACTCGATCCTCGGCTTGAACGTCAAGGTAGTGCAGGGAAAACACGTTCCTCTGGAATGGACTGACACATCTGGGGGACTCTTGGAATGGTGGCACGACCCTGGAGTTCCTCTCGCCTTTCCTGTGGAGAGCGCCTCCTCTTGAGATGCGACGGGAACGCCGGGAATTCGTTCCCTACGAAACAGGGAAAGGATCCCTCATCTCGAGCTAGGAGGCGGAAATGGGGCTCCCCTGGATGTTTGCGGGACCGCACGGGCTTCCTCTCGAGTGCAGACGGGTATGTCGGGGAACTTCTTGAGTTGCAGCAAGGGTGTGAAGGACCCTTTGGAAGTTCCAGTGGTTAGATGTGATTGGCCTCGAGAAGCCTCAGCGGAAATGGGCCTCATCTCGCCTGGAGGGCAAAACCTCCTGGATTTTCTCGAGTTGCGGCAGGTGCTCTCGACTTACGACGGGGACGTCAGGGACCCGCTCTGGTGGCCTCAGGAAAGGTCAGTCCCCATGCGAGTTCCTCGGGGGCCTCTCGGGATTTCTCTCCCGTCGATGCCGGCGCCGAAGACCTTGTGTGGAGTCGGGGCCGGAACCTGAGGATTCCTCTCCAGTGCTGACATGGATCTTGGGGTACTTCTGGAGTCTCCCCAGGGGAGTCAGTCCTCGTCTCGAATGCGGGCATGCACTTGCGCTTTCCTCCAGAGCGGTAGCAGCAGTGTCACGCAGTCCGCCGCGTGGATCAAAGGATCTATGGTTTTCCCCCGAGTCTTTCCCACGAGGCTTTCCCACGAGGCTTTCCCACAGGGCTGTCCCACGTGCACACGTGGTGGGAGTCGATCCTCGGCTTGAACGTCAAGGCAGTGCAGGGAAAACTGGTTCCTCTGGAATGGACTGACACATCTGGGGGTCTCTTGGAATGGTGCCCCGACCCTGGAGTTCTTCTCGCCTTTCCTGTGGAGAGCGCCTCCTCTTGAGATGCGACGGGAACGCCAGAATTCTTTCCCTACGAAACAGGGAAAGGATCCCTCATCTCGAGCTAGGAGGCGGAAACGGGGCTCCCCTGGATGTGTGCGGGACCCCACGTGCTTCCTCTCGAGTGGAGACGGGTATGTCGGGGAACTTCTTGAGTTGCAGCAAGGGTGTGAAGGTCCCTTTGGAATTTCCAGTGGTTAGATGTGATTGGCCTCGAGAAGCCTCATCGGAAATGGGCCTCATCTCGCCTGGAGGGCAAAACCTCCTGGATTTTCTCGAGTTGCGGCAGGTGCTCTCGACTTACGACGGGGACCTCAGGGACCCGCTCTGGTGGCCTCAGGAAAGGCCAGTCCCCATGCGAGTTCCTCGGGGGCCTCTCGGGATTCCTCTCCCGTCGATGCCGGGGCCTAAGACCTTGTGTGGAGTCAGGGCCGGAACCTGAGGATTCCTCTCCAGTGCTGACATGGATCTTGGGGTACTTCTGGAGTCTCCCCAGGGGAGTCAGTCCTCGTCTCGAATGCGGGCATGCACTTGCGCTTTCCTCCAGAGCGGTAGCAGCAGTGTCACGCAGTCCGCCGCGTGGATCAAAGGATCTATGGTTTTCCCTCGAGTCTTTCCCACGAGGCTTTCCCACGAGGCTTTCCCACAGGGCTGTCCCACGTGCACACGTGGTGGGAGTCGATCCTCGGCTTGAAAGTCAAGGCAGTGCAGGGAAAACAAGTTCCTCTGGAATGGACTGACACATCTGGGGGTCTCTTGGAATGGTGCCACGACCCTGGAGTTCCTCTCCCCTTTCTTGTGGAGAGCGCCTCCTCTTGAGATGCGACGGGAACGCCGGGAATTCTTTCCCTACGAAACAGGGAAAGGATCCCTCATCTCGAGCTAGGAGGCGGAAACGGGGCTCCCCTGGATGTGTGCGGGACCCCACGTGCTTCCTCTCGAGTGGAGACGGGTATGTCGCGGAACTGCTTGAGTTACAGCAAGGGTGTGAAGGACCCTTTGGAAGTTACAGTGGTTATATGTGATTAGCCTCGATAAGCCTAAGCGGAAATGGGCCTCATCTCGCCTGGAGGGCAAAACCTCCTGGATTTTCTCGAGTTGCGGCAGGTACTCTCGACTTACGACGGGGACCTCAGGGACCCGCTCTGGTGGCCTCAGGAAAGGCCAGTCCCCATGCGACTTCCTCAGGGGCCTCTCGGGATTCCTCTCACGTCGATGTCGGGGCCTAAGACCTTGTGTGGACTCGGGGCCGGAACCTGAGGATTCCTCTCCAGTGCTGACATGGGTCTTGGGGTACTTCTGGAGTCTCCCCAGGGGAGTCAGTCCTCGTCTGGAATGAGGGCATGCACTTGCGCTATCCTCCAGAGCAGTAGCAGCAGTGTCACGCAGTCCGCCGCCTGGATCAAAGGATCTATCGTTTTCCCTCGAGTCTTTCCCACGAGGCTTTCCCACGAGGCTTTCCCACAGGGCTGTCCCACGTGCACACGTGTTGGGAGTCGATCCTCGGCTTGAACGTCAAGGCAGTGCAGGGAAAACAGGTTCCTCTGGAATGGACTGACACATCTGGGGGACTCTTGGAATGGTGGCACGACCCTGGAGTTCCTCTCGCCTTTCCTGTGGAGAGCGCCTCCTCTTGAGATGCGACGGGAACGCCTGGAATTCTTTCCCTACGAAACAGGGAAAGGATCCCTCATCTCGAACTAGGAGGCGGAAACGGGGCTCCCCTGGATGTGTGCCGGACCCCACGTACTTCCTCTCGAGTGGAGACGGGTATGTCGGGGAACTTCTTGAGTTGCAGCAAGGGTGTGAAGGACCCTTTGGAAGTTCCAGTGG
The DNA here is from genome assembly GCF_042477335.2 of Ovis canadensis. NCBI lineage: Eukaryota > Metazoa > Chordata > Mammalia > Artiodactyla > Bovidae > Ovis > Ovis canadensis. The sequence goes on from NC_091267.1 coordinate 10,938,676, forward strand.
TTAGACGTGATTAGGCTCGAGAAGCCTCAGCGGAAATGGGCCTCATCTCGCCTGGAGGGCAAAACCTCCTGGATTTTCTCGAGTTGCGGCAGGTGCTCTCGACTTACGACGGGGACCTCAGGGACCCGCTCTGGTGGCCTCAGGAAAGGCCAGTCCCCATGCGAGTTCCTCGGGGGCGTCTCGGGATTCCTCTCCCGTCGATGCCGGGGCCTAAGACCTTGTGTGGAGTCGGGGCCACAACCTGAGGATTCCTCTCCAGTGCTGACATGGATCTTGGGGTACTTCTGGAGTCTCCCCAGGGGAGTCAGTCCTCGTCTCGAATGCGGGCATGCACTTGCGCTTTCCTCCAGAGCGGTAGCAGCAGTGTCACGCAGTCCGCCGCGTGGATCAAAGGATCTATGGTTTTCCCTCGAGTCTTTCCCACGAGGCTTTCCCACGAGGCTTTCCCACAGGGCTGTCCCACGTGCACACGTGGTGGGAGTCGATCCTCGGCTTGAACGTCAAGGCAGTGCAGGGAAAACAGGTTCCTCTGGAATGGACTGACACATCTGGGGGTCTCTTGGAATGGTGCCCCGACCCTGGAGTTCCTCTCGCCTTTCCTGTGGAGAGCGCCACCTCTTGAGTTGCGACGGGAACGCCGGGAATTCTTTCCCTACGAAACAGGGAAAGGATCCCTCATCTCGAGCTAGGAGGCGGAAACGGGGCTCCCCTGGATGTGTGGGGGACCCCACGTGTTTCCTCTCGAGTGGAGACGGGTATGTCGCGGATCTGCTTGAGTTGCAGCAAGGGTGTGAAGGACCCTTTGGAAGTTCCAGTGGTTAGATATGATTAGCCTCGAGAAGCCTCAGCGGAAATGGGCCTCATCTCGCCTGGAGGGCAAATCCTCCTGGATTTTCTCGAGTTGCGGCAGGTGCTCTCGACTTATGATGGGGACCTCAGGGACCGGCTCTGGTGGCCTCAGGAAAGGCCAGTCCCCATGCGAGTTCCTCGGGGGCCTCTCGGGATTCCTCTCCCGTCGATGAGGGGCCTAAGACCTTGTGTGGAGTCGGGGCCGGAACCTGAGGATTCCTCTCCAGTGCTGACATGGATCTTGGGGTACTTCTGGAGTCTCCCCAGGGGAGTCAGTCCTCGTCTCGAATGCGGGCATGCACTTGCGCTTTCCTCCAGAGCGGTAGCAGCAGTGTCACGCAGTCCGCCGCGTGCATCAAAGGATCTATGGTTTTCCCTCGAGTCTTTCCCACGAGGCTTTCCCACGAGGCTTTCCCACAGGGCTGTCCCACGTGCACACGTGGTGGAAGTCGATCCTCGGCTTGAACGTCAAGGCAGTGCAGGGAAAACAGGTTCCTCTGGAATGGACTGACACATCTGCGGGACTCTTGGAATGGTGTCACGACCCTGGAGTTCTTCTGGCCTTTCTTGTGGAGAGCGCCTCCTCTTGAGATGCGACGGGAACGCCGGAATTCTTTCCCTATGAAACAGGGAAAGGATCCCTCATCTCGAGCTAGGAGGCGGAAACGGGGCTCCCCTGGATGTGTGCGGGACCCCACGTGCTTCCTCTCGAGTGGAGACGGGTATGTCGGGGAACTTCTTGAGTTGCAGCAAGGGTGTGAAGGACCCTTTGGAAGTTCCAGTGGTTAGACGTGATTGGCCTCGAGAAGCCTCAGCGGAAATGGGCCTCATCTCGCCTGGAGGGCAAAACCTCCTGGATTTTCTCGAGTTGCGGCAGGTGCTCTCGACTTACGACGGGGACCTCAGGGACCCGCTCTGGTGGCCTCAGGAAAGGCCAGTCCCCATGCGAGTTCCTCGGCGGCCTCTCGGGATTCCTCTCCCGTCGATGCCGGGGCCTAAGACCTTGTGTGGAGTCGGGGCCGGAACCTGAGGATTCCTCTCCAGTGCTGACATGGATCTTGGGGTACTTCTGGAGTCTCCCCAGGGGAGTCAGTCCTCGTCTCGAATGCGGGCATGCACTTGCGCTTTCCTCCAGAGCGGTAGTAGCAGTGTCACGCAGTCCGCCGCGTGGATTAAAGTATCTATGGTTTTCCCTCGAGTCTTTCCCACGAGGCTTTCCCACAGGGCTGTCCCACGTGCACACGTGGTGGGAGTCGATCCTCGGCTTGAACGTCAAGGCAGTGCAGGGAAAACAGGTTCCTCTGGAATGGACTGACACATCTGGGGGACTCTTGGAATGGTGGCACGACCCTGGAGTTCCTCTCGCCTTTCCTGTGGAGAGCGCCTCCTCTTGAGATGCGACGGGAACGCCGGGAATTCTTTCCCTACGAAACAGGGAAAGGATCCCTCATCCCGAGCTAGGAGGCGGAAACGGGGCTCCCCTGGATGTGTGCGGGACCCCACGTGCTTCCTCTCGAGTGGAGACGGGTATGTCGGGGAACTTCTTGAGTTGCAGCAAGGGTGTGAAGGACCCTTTGGAAGTTCCAGTGGTTAGACGTGATTAGGCTCGAGAAGCCTCAGCGGAAATGGGCCTCATCTCGCCTGGAGGGCAAATCCTCCTGGATTTTCTCGAGTTGCGGCAGGTGCTCTCGACTTAGGATGGGGACCTCAGGGACCGGCTCTGGTGGCCTCAGGAAAGGCCAGTCCCCATGCGAGTTCCTCGGGGGCCTCTCGGGATTCCTCTCCCGTCGATGAGGGGCCTAAGACCTTGTGTGGAGTCGGGGCCGGAACCTGAGGATTCCTCTCCAGTGCTGACATGGATCTGGGGTACTTCTGGAGTCTCCCCAGGGGAGTCAGTCCTTGTCTCGAATGCGGGCATTCATTGCGCTTTCCTCCAGAGCGGTAGCAGCAGTGTCACGCAGTCCGCCGCGAGGATCAAAGGATCTATGGTTTTCCCTCGAGTCTTTCCCACGAGGCTTTCCCACGAGGCTTTCCCACTGGGCTGTCCAACGAGCACACGTGTTGGGAGTCGATCCTCGGCTTGAACATCAAGGCAGTGCAGGGAAAACAGGTTCCTCTGTAATGGACAGACACATCTGGGGTCTCTTGAAATGGTCGCACGACCCTGGAGTTCCTCTCGCCTTTTCTGTGGGAGCGCCTCCTCTTGAGATGCGACGGGAACGCCGGGAATTCTTTCCCTACGAAACAGGGAAAGGATCCCTCATCTCGAGCTAGGAGGCGGAAACGGGGCTCCCCTGGATGTGTGCGGGACCCTCGTGCTTCCTCTTGAGTGGAGACGGGTATGTCGGGGAACTTCTAGAGTTGCAGCAAGGGTGTGAAGGACCCTTTGGAAGTTCCAGTGGTTAGATGTGATTAGCCTCGAGAAGCCTCAGCGGAAATGGGCCTCATCTCGCCTGGAGGGCAAAACCTCTTGGATTTTCTCGAGTTGCGGCATGTGCTCTCGACTTACGACGGGGACCTCAGGGACCCGCTCTGGTGACCTCAGGAAAGGCCAGTCCCCATGCGAGTTCCTCGGGGGCCTCTCGGGATTCCTCTCCCTTCGATGCCGTGGCCTAAGACCTTGTGTGGAGTCGGGGCCGGAACCTGAGGATTCCTCTCCAGTGCTGACATGGATCTTGGGGTACTTCTGGAGTCTCCCCAGGGGAGTCAGTCCTCGTCTCGAATGCGGGCATGCACTTGCGCTTTCCTCCAGAGCGGTAGCAGCAGTGTCACGCAGTCCGCCGCGTGGATCAAAGGATCTATGGTTTTCCCTCGAGTCTTTCCCACGAGGCTTTCCCACGAGGCTTTCCCACAGGGCTGTCCCACGTGCACACGTGGTGGGAGTCGATCCTCGGCTTGAACGTCAAGGCAGTGCAGGGAAAACAGGTTCCTCTGGAATGGACTGACACATCTGGGGGACTCTTGGAATGGTGTCACGACCCTGGAGTTCCTCTCGCCTTTCCTGTGGAGAGCGCCTCCTCTTGAGATGCGACGGGAACGCCGGGAATTCTTTCCCACGAAACAGGGAAAGGATCCCTCATCTCGAGCTAGGAGGCGGAAACGCAGCTCCCCTGGATGTGTGCGGGACCCCACGTGCTTCCTCTCGAGTGGAGACGGGTATGTCGGGGAACTTCTTGAGTTGCAGCAAGGGTGTGAAGGACCCTTTGGAAGTTCCAGTGGTTAGATGTGATTGGCCTCGAGAAGCCTCAGCGGAAATGGGCCTCATCTCGCCTGGAGGGCAAAACCTCCTGGATTTTCTCGAGTTGCGGCAGGTGCTCTCGACTTACGACGGGGACCTCAGGGAACCGCTCTGGTGGCCTCAGGAATGGCCAGTCCCCATGCGAGTTCCTCGGGGGCCTCTCGGGATTCCTCTCCCGTCGATGCCGGGGCCTAAGACCTTGTGTGGAGTCGGGGCCGGAACCTGAGGATTCCTCTCCAGTGCTGACATGGATCTTGGGGTACTTCTGGATTCTCCCCAGGGGAGTCAGTCCTCGTCTCGAATGCGGGCATGCACTTGAGCTTTCCTCCAGAGCGTTAGCAGCAGTGTCACGCAGTGCGCCGCGTGGAGCAAAGGATCTATGATTTTCCCTCGAGTCTTTCCCACGAGGCTTTCCAACGAGGCTTTCCCACAGGGCTGTCCCACGTGCACACGTGGTGGGAGTCGATCCTCGGCTTGAACGTCAAGGCAGTGCAGGGAAAACAGGTTCCTCTGGAATGGACTGACATATCTGGGGGACACTTTAGATGGTTGCACGACGCTGGAGTCCTCTCGCCTTTCCTGTGGCGAGCGCCTCCTCTTGAGATGCGACGGGAACTCCGGGAATTCTTTCCCTACGAAACAGGGAAAGGATCCCTCATCTCGAGCTAGGAGGCGGAAACGGGGCTCCCCTGGATGTGTGCGGGACCCTCGTGCTTCCTCTCGAATGGAAACGGGTATGTCGGGGAACTTCTTGAGTTGCAGCAAGGGTGTGAAGGACCCTTTGGAAGTTCCAGTGTTTAGATGTGATTAGGCTCGAGAAGCCTCAGCGGAAATGGGCCTCATCTCGCCTGGAGGGCAAAACCTCCTGGATTTTCTCGAGTTGCGGCAGGTGCTCTCGACTTACGACGGGGACCTCAGGGAACCGCTCTGGTGGCCTCAGGAAAGGCCAGTCCCCATGCGAGTTCCTCGGGGGCCTCTCGGGATTCCTCTCCCGTCGATGCCGGGGCCTAAGACCTTGTGTGGAGTCGGGGCCGGAACCTGAGGATTCCTCTCCAGTGCTGACATGGATCTTGGGGTACTTCTGGAGTCTCCCCAGGGGAGTCAGTCCTCGTGTCGAATGCGGGCAGGCACTTGCGCTTTCCTCCAGAGCGGTAGCAGCAGTGTCACGCAGTCCGCCGCGTGGATCAAAGGATCTATGGTTTTCCCTCGAGTCTTTCCCACGAGGCTTTCCCACGAGGCTTTCCACAGGGCTGTCCCACGTGCACACGTGGTGGGAGTCGATCCTCGGCTTGAACTTCAAGGCAGTGCAGGGAAAACAGGTTCCTCTGGAATGGACTGACACATCTGGGGGACTCTTGGAATGGTGGCACGACCCTGGAGTTCCTCTCGCCTTTCCTGTGGAGAGCGCCTCCTCTTGAGATGCGACGGGAACGCCGGGAATTGTTTCCCTACGAAACAGGGAAAGGATCCCTCATCTCGAGCTAGGAGTCGGAAATGGGGTCCCCTGGATTTTTGCGGGACCCCACGTGCTTCCTCTCGAGTGGAGACGGGTATGTCCGGGAACTTCTTGAGTTGCAGCAAGGGTGTGAAGGACCCTTTGGGAGTTCCAGTGGTTAGATGTGATTGGCCTCGAGAAGCCTCAGCAGAAATGGGCCTCATCTCGCCTGGAGAGCAAAACCTCTTGGATTTTCTCGAGTTGCGGCAGGTGCTCTCGACTTACGACGGGGACTTCAGGGACCCGCTCTGGTGGCCTCAGGAAAGGCCAGTCCCCATGCGAGTTCCTCGGGGGCCTCTCGGGATTCCTCTCCCGTCGATGCCGGGGCCGAAGACCTTGTGTGGAGTCGGGGCCTGAACCAGAGGATTCCTCTCCAGTGCTGACATGGATCCTGGGGTACTTCTGGAGTCTCCCCAGGGGAGTCAGTCCTCGTCTCGAATGCGGGCATGCACTTGCGCTTTCCTCCAGAGCGGTAGCAGCAGTGTCACGCAGTCCGCCGCGTGGATCAAAGGATCTATGGTTGTCCCTCGAGTCTTTCCCACGAGGCTTTCCCACGAGGCTTTCCCACAGGGCTGTCCCACGTGCACACGTGGTGGGAGTCGATCCTCGGCTTGAACGTCAGGCAGTGCAGGGAAAACAGGTTCCTCTGGAATGGACTGACACATCTGGGGGTCTCTTGGAATGGTGCCACGACCCTGGAGTTCCTCTCGCCTTTCCTTTGGAGAGCGCCACCTCTTGAGATGCGACGGGAACGCCGGGAATTCTTTCCCTACGAAACAGGGAAAGGATCCCTCATCTCGAGCTAGGAGGCGGAAACGGGGCTCCCCTGGATTGGTGCGGGGCCCCACGTGCTTCCTCTCGAGTGGAGACGGGTATGTCGCGGAACTGCTTGAGTTGCAGCAAGGGTGTGAAGGACCCTTTGGAAGTTCCAGTGGTTAGACGTGATTAGCCTCGAGAAGCCTCAGCGGAAATGGGCCTCATCTCGCCTGGAGGGCAAAACCTCCTGGATTTTCTCGAGTTGCGGCAGGTGCTCTCGACTTACGACGGGGACCTCAGGGACCCGCTCTGGTGGCCTCAGGAAAGGCCAGTCCCCATGCGAGTTCCTCGGGGGCCTCTCGGCATTCCTCTGCGTCGATGCCGGGGCCTAAGACCTTGTGTGGAGTCGGGGCCGGAACCTGAGGATTCCTCTCCAGTGCTGACATGGATCTTGGGATACTTCTGGAGTCTCCCCAGGGGAGTCAGTCCTCGTCTCGAATGCGGGCATGCACTTGCGCTTTCCTCCAGAGCGGTAGCAGCAGTGTCACGCAGTCCGACGCTTGGATCAAAGGATCTATGGTTTTCCCTCGAGTCTTTCCCACGAGGCTTTCCCACGAGGCTTTCACACAGGGCTGTCCCACGTGCACACGTGGTGGGAGTGGATCCTCGGCTTGAACGTCAAGGCAGTGCAGGGAAAACAGTTTCCTCTGGAATGGACTGACACATCTGGGGGACTCTTGGAATGGTGGCACGACCCTGGAGTTCCTCTCGCTTTTCCTGTGGAGAGCGCCTCCTCTTGAGATGCGACGGGAACGCCGGGAATTCTTTCCCTACGAAACAGGGAAAGGATCCCTCATCTCGAGCTAGGAGGCGGAAACGGGGCTCCCCTGGATGTGTGCGGGACCCCACGTGCTTCCTCTCGAGTATAGACGGGTATGTCGGGGAACTTCTTGAGTTGCAGCAAGGGTGTGAAGGACCCTTTGGAAGTTCCAGTGGTTAGACGTGATTAGCCTCGAGAAGCCTCAGCGGAAATGGGCCTCATCTCGCCTGGAGGGCAAAACCTCCTGGATTTTCTCGAGTTGCGGCAGGTGCTCTCGACTTACGACGGGGACCTCAGGGACCCGCTCTGGTGGCCTCAGGAAAGGCCAGTCCCCATGCGAGTTCCTCGGGGGCCTCTCGGCATTCCTCTCCGTCGATGCCGGGGCCTAAGACCTTGTGTGGAGTCGGGGCCGGAACCTGAGGATTCCTCTCCAGTGCTGACATGGATCTTGGGGTACTTCTGGAGTCTCCCCAGGGGAGTCAGTCCTCGTCTCGAATGCGGGCATGCACTTGCGCTTTCCTCCAGAGCGGTAGCAGCAGTGTCACGCAGTCCGACGCTTGGATCAAAGGATCTATGGTTTTCCCTCGAGTCTTTCCCACGAGGCTTTCCCACGAGGCTTTCACACAGGGCTGTCCCACGTGCACACGTGGTGGGAGTGGATCCTCGGCTTGAACGTCAAGGCAGTGCAGGGAAAACAGGTTCCTCTGGAATGGACTGACACATCTGGGGGACTCTTGGAATGGTGGCACGACCCTGGAGTTCCTCTCGCCTTTCCTGTGGAGAGCGCCTCCTCTTGAGATGCGACGGGAACGCCGGGAATTCTTTCCCTACGAAACAGGGAAAGGATCCCTCATCTCGAGCTAGGAGGCGGAAACGGGGCTCCCCTGGATGTGTGCGGGACCCCACGTGCTTCCTCTCGAGTATAGACAGGTATGTCGGGGAACTTCTTGAGTTGCAGCAAGGGTGTGAAGGACCCTTTGGAAGTTCCAGTGGTTAGACGTGATTCGCCTCGAGAAGCCACAGCGGAAATGGGCCTCATCTCGCCTGGAGGGCAAAACCTCCTGGATTTTCTCGAGTTGCGGCAGGTGCTCTCGACTTACGACGGGGACCTCAGGGACACGCTCTGGTGGCCTCAGGAAAGGCCAGTCCCCATGCGAGTTCCTCGGGGGCCTCTCGGGATTCCTCTCCCGTCGATGCCGGGGCCTAAGACCTTGTGTGGAGTCGGGGCCGTGACCTGAGGATTCCTCTCCAGTGCTGACATGGATCTTGGGGTACTTCTGGAGTCTCCCCAGGGGAGTCAGTCCTCGTCTCGAATGCGGGCATGCACTTGCGCTTTCCTCCAGAGCAGGAGCAGCAGTGACACGCAGTCCGCCGCGTGGATCAAAGGATGTATGGTTTTCCCTCGAGTCTTTCCCACGAGGCTTTCCCACGAGGCTTTCCACAGGGCTGTCCCACGTGCACACGTGGTGGGACTCGATCCTCGGCTTGAACGTCAAGACAGTGCAGGGAAAACAGGTTCCTCTGGAATGGACTGACACATCTGGGGGCCTCTTGGAATGGTGGCACGACCCTGGAGTTCCTCTCGCCTTTCCTGTGGAGAGCGCCTCCTCTTGAGATGCGACGGGAACGCCGGGAATTCTTTCCCTACGAAACAGGGAAAGGATCCCTCATCTCTAGCTAGGAGGCGGAAATGGGGCTCCCCTGGATGTGTGCGGGACCCCACGTGCTTCCTCTCGAGTGGAGACGGGTATGTCGGGGAACTTCTTGAGTTGCAGCAAGGGTGTGAAGGACCCTTTGGAAGTTTCAGTGGTTAGATGTGATTGGCCTCGAGAAGCCTCAGCGGAAATGGGCCTCATCTCGCCTGGAGGGCAAAACCTCCTGGATTTTCTCGAGTTGCGGCAGGTGCTCTCGACTTACGATGGGGACCTCAGGGACCCGCTCTGGTGGCCTCAGGAAAGGCCAGTCCCCATGCGAGTTCCTCGGGGGCCTCTCGGGATTCCTCTCCCGTCGATGCCGGGGCCTAAGACCTTGTGTGGAGTCGGGGCCGGAACCTGAGGATTCCTCTCCAATGCTGACATGGATCTTGGGGTACTTCTGGAGTCTCCCCAGGGGAGTCAGTCCTCGTCTCGAATGCGGGCATGCACTTGCGCTTTCCTCCAGAGCGGTAGCAGAAGTGTCACGCAGTCCGCCGCGTGGATCAAAGGATCTATGGTTTTCCCTCGAGTCTTTCCCACGAGGCTTTCCCACGAGGCTTTCACATAGGGCTGTCCCACGTGCACACGTGGTGGGAGTGGATCCTTGGCTTGAACGTCAAGGCAGTGCAGGGAAAACAGGTTCCTCTGGAATGGACTGACACATCTGGGGGACTCTTGGAATGGTGGCACGACCCTGGAGTTCCTCTCGCCTTTCCTGTGGAGAGCGCCTCCTCTTGAGATGCGACGGGAACGCCGGGAATTCTTTCCCTACGAAACAGGGAAACGATCCCTCATCTCGAGCTAGGAGGCGGAAACGGGGCTCCCCTGGATGTGTGCGGGACCCCACGTGCTTCCTCTCGAGTGGAGACGGGTATGTCCGGGAACTTCTTGAGTTGCAGCAAGGGGGTGAAGGACCCTTTTGAAGTTCCAGTGTTTAGACGTGATTCGCCTCGAGAAACCACAGCGGAAATGGGCCTCATCTCGCCTGGAGGGCAAAACCTCCTGGATTTTCTCGAGTTGCAGCAGGTGCTCTCGACTTACGACGGGGACCTCAGGGACCCGCTCTGGTGGCCTCAGGAAAGGCCAGTCCCCATGCGAGTTCCTCGGGGGCCTCTCGGGATTCCTCTCCCGTCGATGCCGGGGCCTAAGACCTTGTGTGGAGTCGGGGCCGGGACCTGAGGATTCCTCTCCAGTGCTGACATGGATCTTGGGGTACTTCTGGAGTCTCCCCAGGGGAGTCAGTCCTCGTCTCGAATGCGGGCATGCTCTTGCGCTTTCCTCCAGAGCGGTAGCAGCAGTGTCACGCAGTCCGCCGCGTGGATCAAAGGATCTATGGTTTTCCCTCGAGTCTTTCCCACGAGGCTTTCCCACGAGGCTTTCACACAGGGCTGTCCCACGTGCACACGTGGTGGGAGTCGATCCTCGGCTTGAACGTCAGGCAGTGCAGGGAAAACAGGTTCCTCTGGAATGGACTGACACATCTGGGGGTCTCTTGGAATGGTGCCACGACCTTGGAGTTCCTCTCGCCTTTCCTGTGGAGAGCGCCACCTCTTGAGATGCGACGGGAACGCCGGGAATTCTTTCCCTACGAAACAGGGAAAGGATCCCTCATCTCGAGCTAGGAGGCGGAAACGGGGCTCCCCTGAATGGGTGCGGGACCCCACGTGCTTCCTCTCGAGTGGAGACGGGTATGTCGCGGAACTGCTTGAGTTGCAGCAATGGTGTGAAGGACCGTTGGAAGTTCCAGCGGTTAGATGTGATTAGCCTCGAGAAGCCTCAGCGGAAATGGGCCTCATCTCGCCTGGAGGGCAAAACCTCCTGGATTTTCTCGAGTTGCAGCAGGTGCTCTCGACTTACGATGGGGACCTCAGGGACCCGCTCTGGTGGCCCCAGGAAAGGCCAGTCCCCATGCGACTTCCTCGGGGGCCTCTCGGGATTCCTCTCCCGTCGATGCCGGGGCCTAAGACCTTGTGTGGAGTCGGGGCCGGAACCTGAGGATTCCTCTCCAGTGTTGACATGGATCTTGGGGTACTTCTGGAGTCTCCCCAGGGGAGTCAGTCCTCATCTCGAATGCGGGCATGCACTTGCGCTTTCCTCCAGAGCGGTAGGAGCTGTGTCACGCAGTCCGCCGCGTGGATCAAAGGATCTATGGTTTTCCCTCGAGTCTTTCCCACGAGGCTTTCCCACGAGGCTTTCCCACAGGGCTGTCCCACGTGCACACGTGGTGGGACTCGATCCTCGGCTTGAACGTTAAGGCAGTGCAGGGAAAACAGGTTCCTCAGGAATGGATTGACACATCTGGGGTACTCTTGGAATGGTGCCACGACCCTGGAGTTCCTCTCGCCTTTCCTGTGGAGAGCGCCTCCTCTTGAGATGCGACGGGAACGCCGGGAATTCTTTCCCTACGAAACAGGGAAAGGATCCCTCATCTCGAGCTAGGAGGCGGAAACGGGGCTAACCTGGATGTGTGCGGGACCCCACGTGCTTCCTCTCGAGTGGAGACGGGTATGTCGGGGAACTTCTTGAGTTGCAGCAAGGGTGTGAAGCACCCTTTGGCAGTTCCAGTGGTTAGACGTGATTCGCCTCGAGAAACCTCAGCGGAAATGGGCCTCATCTCGCCTGGAGGGCAAAACCTCCTGGATTTTCTCGAGTTGCGGCAGGTGCTCTCGACTTACGACGAGGACCTCAGGGACCCGCTCTGGTGGCCTCAGGAAAGGCCAGTCCCCATGCGAGTTCCTCGGGGGCATCTCGGGATTCCTCTCCCGTCGAAGCCGGGGCCTAAGACCTTGTGTGGAGTCGGGGCCGGAACCTGAGGATTCCTCTCCAGTGCTGACATGGATCTTGGGGTACTTCTGGAGTCTCCCCAGGGGAGTCAGTCCTCGTCTCGAATGCGGGCATGCACTTGCGCTTTCCTCCAGAGCGGTAGCAGCAGTGTCACGCCGTCCGCCGCGTGGATCAAAGGATCTATGGTTTTCCCTCGAGTCTTTCCCAAGAGGCTTTCCCACGAGGCTTTCCCACAGGGCTGTCCCACGTGCACACGTGGTGGGAGTGGATCCTCGGCTTGAACGTCAAGGCAGTGCAGGGAAAACAGGTTCCTCTGGAATGGACTGACACATCTGGGGGACTCTTGGAATGGTGGCACGACCCTGGAGTTCCTCTCGCCTTTCCTGTGGAGAGCGCCTCCTCTTGAGATGCGACGGGAACGCCGGGAATTCTTTCCCTACGAAACAGGGAAAGGATCCCTCATCTCGAGCTAGGAGGCGGAAACGGGGCTCCCCTGGATGTGTGAGGGACCCTCGTGCTTCCTCTTGAGTGGAGACGGGTATGTCGGGGAACTTCTAGAGTTGCAGCAAGGGTGTGAAGGACCCTTTGGAAATTCCAGTGGTTAGATGTGATTAGCCTCGAGAAGCCTCAGCGGAAATGGGCCTCATCTCGCCTGGAGGGCAAAACCTCCTGGATTTTCTCGAGTTGCGGCAGGTGCTCTCGACGTACGACGGGGACCTCAGGGACCCGCTCTGGTGACCTCAGGAAAGGCCAGTCCCCATGCGAATTCCTCGGTGGCCTCTCGGGATTCCTCTCCCTTCGATGCCGGGGCCTAAGACCTTGTGTGGAGTCGGGGCCGGAACCTGAGGATTCCTCTCCAGTTCTGACATGGATCTTGGGGTACTTCTGGAGTCTCCCCAGGGGAGTCAGTCCTCGTCTCCAATGCGGGCATGCACTTGCGCTTTCCTCCAGAGCGGTAGCAGCAGTGTCCGCAGTCCGCCGCGTGGATCAAAGGATCTATGGTTTTCCCTCGAGTCTTTCCCACGAGGCTTTCCCACGAGGCTTTCCACAGGGCTGTCCCACGTGCACACGTGGTGGGACTCGATCCTCGGCTTGAACGTCAAGGTAGTGCAGGGAAAACACGTTCCTCTGGAATGGACTGACACATCTGGGGGACTCTTGGATGGTGGCACGACCCTGGAGTTCCTCTCGCCTTTCCTGTGGAGAGCGCCTCCTCTTGAGATGCGACGGGAACGCCGGGAATTCGTTCCCTACGAAACAGGGAAAGGATCCCTCATCTCGAGCTAGGAGGCGGAAATGGGGCTCCCCTGGATGTTTGCGGGACCGCACGGGCTTCCTCTCGAGTGCAGACGGGTATGTCGGGGAACTTCTTGAGTTGCAGCAAGGGTGTGAAGGACCCTTTGGAAGTTCCAGTGGTTAGATGTGATTGGCCTCGAGAAGCCTCAGCGGAAATGGGCCTCATCTCGCCTGGAGGGCAAAACCTCCTGGATTTTCTCGAGTTGCGGCAGGTGCTCTCGACTTACGACGGGGACGTCAGGGACCCGCTCTGGTGGCCTGAGGAAAGGTCAGTCCCCATGCGAGTTCCTCGGGGGCCTCTCGGGATTCCTCTCCCGTCGATGCCGGCGCCGAAGACCTTGTGTGGAGTCGGGGCCGGAACCTGAGGATTCCTCTCCAGTGCTGACATGGATCTTGGGGTACTTCTGGAGTCTCCCCAGGGGAGTCAGTCCTCGTCTCGAATGCGGGCATGCACTTGCGCTTTCCTCCAGAGCGGTAGCAGCAGTGTCACGCAGTCCGCCGCGTGGATCAAAGGATCTATGGTTTTCCCCCGAGTCTTTCCCACGAGGCTTTCCCACGAGGCTTTCCCACAGGGCTGTCCCACGTGCACACGTGGTGGGAGTCGATCCTCGGCTTGAACGTCAAGGCAGTGCAGGGAAAACTGGTTCCTCTGGAATGGACTGACACATCTGGGGGTCTCTTGGAATGGTGCCCCGACCCTGGAGTTCTTCTCGCCTTTCCTGTGGAGAGCGCCTCCTCTTGAGATGCGACGGGAACGCCAGAATTCTTTCCCTACGAAACAGGGAAAGGATCCCTCATCTCGAGCTAGGAGGCGGAAACGGGGCTCCCCTGGATGTGTGCGGGACCCCACGTGCTTCCTCTCGAGTGGAGACGGGTATGTCGGGGAACTTCTTGAGTTGCAGCAAGGGTGTGAAGGTCCCTTTGGAATTTCCAGTGGTTAGATGTGATTGGCCTCGAGAAGCCTCATCGGAAATGGGCCTCATCTCGCCTGGAGGGCAAAACCTCCTGGATTTTCTCGAGTTGCGGCAGGTGCTCTCGACTTACGACGGGGACCTCAGGGACCCGCTCTGGTGGCCTCAGGAAAGGCCAGTCCCCATGCGAGTTCCTCGGGGGCCTCTCGGGATTCCTCTCCCGTCGATGCCGGGGCCTAAGACCTTGTGTGGAGTCAGGGCCGGAACCTGAGGATTCCTCTCCAGTGCTGACATGGATCTTGGGGTACTTCTGGAGTCTCCCCAGGGGAGTCAGTCCTCGTCTCGAATGCGGGCATGCACTTGCGCTTTCCTCCAGAGCGGTAGCAGCAGTGTCACGCAGTCCGCCGCGTGGATCAAAGGATCTATGGTTTTCCCTCGAGGCTTTCCCACGAGGCTTTCCCACGAGGCTTTCCCACAGGGCTGTCCCACGTGCACACGTGGTGGGAGTCGATCCTCGGCTTGAAAGTCAAGGCAGTGCAGGGAAAACAAGTTCCTCTGGAATGGACTGACACATCTGGGGGTCTCTTGGAATGGTGCCACGACCCTGGAGTTCCTCTCCCCTTTCTTGTGGAGAGCGCCTCCTCTTGAGATGCGACGGGAACGCCGGGAATTCTTTCCCTACGAAACAGGGAAAGGATCCCTCATCTCGAGCTAGGAGGCGGAAACGGGGCTCCCCTGGATGTGTGCGGGACCCCACGTGCTTCCTCTCGAGTGGAGACGGGTATGTCGCGGAACTGCTTGAGTTACAGCAAGGGTGTGAAGGACCCTTTGGAAGTTACAGTGGTTATATGTGATTAGCCTCGATAAGCCTAAGCGGAAATGGGCCTCATCTCGCCTGGAGGGCAAAACCTCCTGGATTTTCTCGAGTTGCGGCAGGTACTCTCGACTTACGACGGGGACCTCAGGGACCCGCTCTGGCGGCCTCAGGAAAGGCCAGTCCCCATGCGACTTCCTCAGGGGCCTCTCGGGATTCCTCTCACGTCGATGTCGGGGCCTAAGACCTTGTGTGGACTCGGGGCCGGAACCTGAGGATTCCTCTCCAGTGCTGACATGGGTCTTGGGGTACTTCTGGAGTCTCCCCAGGGGAGTCAGTCCTCGTCTCGAATGCGGGCATGCACTTGCACTTTCCTCCAGAGCGGTAGCAGCAGTGTCACGCAGTCCGCCGCGTGGATCAAAGGATCTATGGTTTTCCCTCGAGTCTTTCCCACGAGGCTTTCCCACGAGGCTTTCCACAGGGCTGTCCCACGTGCACACGTGGTGGGACTCGATCCTCGGCTTGAACGTCAAGACAGTGCAGGGAAAACAGGTTCCTCTGGAATGGACTGACACATCTGGGGGCCTCTTGGAATGGTGGCACGACCCTGGAGTTCCTCTCGCCTTTCCTGTGGAGAGCGCCTCCTCTTGAGATGCGACGGGAACGCCGGGAATTCTTTCCCTACGAAACAGGGAAAGGATCCCTCATCTCTAGCTAGGAGGCGGAAATGGGGCTCCCCTGGATGTGTGCGGGACCCCACGTGCTTCCTCTCGAGTGGAGACGGGTATGTCGGGGAACTTCTTGAGTTGCAGCAAGGGTGTGAAGGACCCTTTGGAAGTTTCAGTGGTTAGATGTGATTGGCCTCGAGAAGCCTCAGCGGAAATGGGCCTCATCTCGCCTGGAGGGCAAAACCTCCTGGATTTTCTCGAGTTGCGGCAGGTGCTCTCGACTTACGATGGGGACCTCAGGGACCCGCTCTGGTGGCCTCAGGAAAGGCCAGTCCCCATGCGAGTTCCTCGGGGGCCTCTCGGGATTCCTCTCCCGTCGATGCCGGGGCCTAAGACCTTGTGTGGAGTCGGGGCCGGAACCTGAGGATTCCTCTCCAATGCTGACATGGATCTTGGGGTACTTCTGGAGTCTCCCCAGGGGAGTCAGTCCTCGTCTCGAATGCGGGCATGCACTTGCGCTTTCCTCCAGAGCGGTAGCAGAAGTGTCACGCAGTCCGCCGCGTGGATCAAAGGATCTATGGTTTTCCCTCGAGTCTTTCCCACGAGGCTTTCCCACGAGGCTTTCACATAGGGCTGTCCCACGTGCACACGTGGTGGGAGTGGATCCTTGGCTTGAACGTCAAGGCAGTTCAGGGAAAACAGGTTCCTCTGGAATGGACTGACACATCTGGGGGACTCTTGGAATGGTGGCACGACCCTGGAGTTCCTCTCGCCTTTCCTGTGGAGAGCGCCTCCTCTTGAGATGCGACGGGAACGCCGGGAATTCTTTCCCTACGAAACAGGGAAACGATCCCTCATCTCGAGCTAGGAGGCGGAAACGGGGCTCCCCTGGATGTGTGCGGGACCCCACGTGCTTCCTCTCGAGTGGAGACGGGTATGTCCGGGAACTTCTTGAGTTGCAGCAAGGGGGTGAAGGACCCTTTGGAAGTTCCAGTGGTTAGACGTGATTCGCCTCGAGAAACCACAGCGGAAATGGGCCTCATCTCGCCTGGAGGGCAAAACCTCCTGGATTTTCTCGAGTTGCAGCAGGTGCTCTCGACTTACGACGGGGACCTCAGGGACCCGCTCTGGTGGCCTCAGGAAACGCCAGTCCCCATGCGAGTTCCTCGGGGGCCTCTCGGGATTCCTCTCCCGTCGATGCCGGGGCCTAAGACCTTGTGTGGAGTCGGGGCCGGGACATGAGGATTCCTCTCCAGTGCTGACATGGATCTTGGGGTACTTCTGGAGTCTCCCCAGGGGAGTCAGTCCTCGTCTCGAATGCGGGCATGCTCTTGCGCTTTCCTCCAGAGCGGTAGCAGCAGTGTCACGCAGTCCGCCGCGTGGATCAAAGGATCTATGGTTTTCCCTCGAGTCTTTCCCACGAGGCTTTCCCACGAGGCTTTCACACAGGGCTGTCCCACGTGCACACGTGGTGGGAGTCGATCCTCGGCTTGAACGTCAGGCAGTGCAGGGAAAACAGGTTCCTCTGGAATGGACTGACACATCTGGGGGTCTCTTGGAATGGTGCCACGACCTTGGAGTTCCTCTCGCCTTTCCTGTGGAGAGCGCCACCTCTTGAGATGCGACGGGAACGCCGGGAATTCTTTCCCTACGAAACAGGGAAAGGATCCCTCATCTCGAGCTAGGAGGCGGAAACGGGGCTCCCCTGAATGGGTGCGGGACCCCACGTGCTTCCTCTCGAGTGGAGACGGGTATGTCGCGGAACTGCTTGAGTTGCAGCAATGGTGTGAAGGACCGTTGGAAGTTCCAGCGGTTAGATGTGATTAGCCTCGAGAAGCCTCAGCGGAAATGGGCCTCATCTCGCCTGGAGGGCAAAACCTCCTGGATTTTCTCGAGTTGCAGCAGGTGCTCTCGACTTACGATGGGGACCTCAGGGACCCGCTCTGGTGGCCCCAGGAAAGGCCAGTCCCCATGCGACTTCCTCGGGGGCCTCTTGGGATTCCTCTCCCGTCGATGCCGGGGCCTAAGACCTTGTGTGGAGTCGGGGCCGGAACCTGAGGATTCCTCTCCAGTGTTGACATGGATCTTGGGGTACTTCTGGAGTCTCCCCAGGGGAGTCAGTCCTCATCTCGAATGCGGGCATGCACTTGCGCTTTCCTCCAGAGCGGTAGGAGCTGTGTCACGCAGTCCGCCGCGTGGATCAAAGGATCTATGGTTTTCCCTCGAGTCTTTCCCACGAGGCTTTCCCACGAGGCTTTCCCACAGGGCTGTCCCACGTGCACACGTGGTGGGACTCGATCCTCGGCTTGAACGTTAAGGCAGTGCAGGGAAAACAGGTTCCTCAGGAATGGATTGACACATCTGGGGTACTCTTGGAATGGTGCCACGACCCTGGAGTTCCTCTCGCCTTTCCTGTGGAGAGCGCCTCCTCTTGAGATGCGACGGGAACGCCGGGAATTCTTTCCCTACGAAACAGGGAAAGGATCCCTCATCTCGAGCTAGGAGGCGGAAACGGGGCTAACCTGGATGTGTGCGGGACCCCACGTGCTTCCTCTCGAGTGGAGACGGGTATGTCGGGGAACTTCTTGAGTTGCAGCAAGGGTGTGAAGCACCCTTTGGCAGTTCCAGTGGTTAGACGTGATTCGCCTCGAGAAACCTCAGCGGAAATGGGCCTCATCTCGCCTGGAGGGCAAAACCTCCTGGATTTTCTCGAGTTGCGGCAGGTGCTCTCGACTTACGACGAGGACCTCAGGGACCCGCTCTGGTGGCCTCAGGAAAGGCCAGTCCCCATGCGAGTTCCTCGGGGGCATCTCGGGATTCCTCTCCCGTCGAAGCCGGGGCCTAAGACCTTGTGTGGAGTCGGGGCCGGAACCTGAGGATTCCTCTCCAGTGCTGACATGGATCTTGGGGTACTTCTGGAGTCTCCCCAGGGGAGTCAGTCCTCGTCTCGAATGCGGGCATGCACTTGCGCTTTCCTCCAGAGCGGTAGCAGCAGTGTCACGCCGTCCGCCGCGTGGATCAAAGGATCTATGGTTTTCCCTCGAGTCTTTCCCAAGAGGCTTTCCCACGAGGCTTTCCCACAGGGCTGTCCCACGTGCACACGTGGTGGGAGTGGATCCTCGGCTTGAACGTCAAGGCAGTGCAGGGAAAACAGGTTCCTCTGGAATGGACTGACACATCTGGGGGACTCTTGGAATGGTGGCACGACCCTGGAGTTCCTCTCGCCTTTCCTGTGGAGAGCGCCTCCTCTTGAGATGCGACGGGAACGCCGGGAATTCTTTCCCTACGAAACAGGGAAAGGATCCCTCATCTCGAGCTAGGAGGCGGAAACGGGGCTCCCCTGGATGTGTGAGGGACCCTCGTGCTTCCTCTTGAGTGGAGACGGGTATGTCGGGGAACTTCTAGAGTTGCAGCAAGGGTGTGAAGGACCCTTTGGAAATTCCAGTGGTTAGATGTGATTAGCCTCGAGAAGCCTCAGCGGAAATGGGCCTCATCTCGCCTGGAGGGCAAAACCTCCTGGATTTTCTCGAGTTGCGGCAGGTGCTCTCGACGTACGACGGGGACCTCAGGGACCCGCTCTGGTGACCTCAGGAAAGGCCAGTCCCCATGCGAATTCCTCGGTGGCCTCTCGGGATTCCTCTCCCTTCGATGCCGGGGCCTAAGACCTTGTGTGGAGTCGGGGCCGGAACCTGAGGATTCCTCTCCAGTTCTGACATGGATCTTGGGGTACTTCTGGAGTCTCCCCAGGGGAGTCAGTCCTCGTCTCCAATGCGGGCATGCACTTGCGCTTTCCTCCAGAGCGGTAGCAGCAGTGTCACGCAGTCCGCCGCGTGGATCAAAGGATCTATGGTTTTCCCTCGAGTCTTTCCCACGAGGCTTTCCCACGAGGCTTTCCACAGGGCTGTCCCACGTGCACACGTGGTGGGACTCGATCCTCGGCTTGAACGTCAAGGTAGTGCAGGGAAAACACGTTCCTCTGGAATGGACTGACACATCTGGGGGACTCTTGGATGGTGGCACGACCCTGGAGTTCCTCTCGCCTTTCCTGTGGAGAGCGCCTCCTCTTGAGATGCGACGGGAACGCCGGGAATTCGTTCCCTACGAAACAGGGAAAGGATCCCTCATCTCGAGCTAGGAGGCGGAAATGGGGCTCCCCTGGATGTTTGCGGGACCGCACGGGCTTCCTCTCGAGTGCAGACGGGTATGTCGGGGAACTTCTTGAGTTGCAGCAAGGGTGTGAAGGACCCTTTGGAAGTTCCAGTGGTTAGATGTGATTGGCCTCGAGAAGCCTCAGCGGAAATGGGCCTCATCTCGCCTGGAGGGCAAAACCTCCTGGATTTTCTCGAGTTGCGGCAGGTGCTCTCGACTTACGACGGGGACGTCAGGGACCCGCTCTGGTGGCCTGAGGAAAGGTCAGTCCCCATGCGAGTTCCTCGGGGGCCTCTCGGGATTCCTCTCCCGTCGATGCCGGCGCCGAAGACCTTGTGTGGAGTCGGGGCCGGAACCTGAGGATTCCTCTCCAGTGCTGACATGGATCTTGGGGTACTTCTGGAGTCTCCCCAGGGGAGTCAGTCCTCGTCTCGAATGCGGGCATGCACTTGCGCTTTCCTCCAGAGCGGTAGCAGCAGTGTCACGCAGTCCGCCGCGTGGATCAAAGGATCTATGGTTTTCCCCCGAGTCTTTCCCACGAGGCTTTCCCACGAGGCTTTCCCACAGGGCTGTCCCACGTGCACACGTGGTGGGAGTCGATCCTCGGCTTGAACGTCAAGGCAGTGCAGGGAAAACTGGTTCCTCTGGAATGGACTGACACATCTGGGGGTCTCTTGGAATGGTGCCCCGACCCTGGAGTTCTTCTCGCCTTTCCTGTGGAGAGCGCCTCCTCTTGAGATGCGACGGGAACGCCAGAATTCTTTCCCTACGAAACAGGGAAAGGATCCCTCATCTCGAGCTAGGAGGCGGAAACGGGGCTCCCCTGGATGTGTGCGGGACCCCACGTGCTTCCTCTCGAGTGGAGACGGGTATGTCGGGGAACTTCTTGAGTTGCAGCAAGGGTGTGAAGGTCCCTTTGGAATTTCCAGTGGTTAGATGTGATTGGCCTCGAGAAGCCTCATCGGAAATGGGCCTCATCTCGCCTGGAGGGCAAAACCTCCTGGATTTTCTCGAGTTGCGGCAGGTGCTCTCGACTTACGACGGGGACCTCAGGGACCCGCTCTGGTGGCCTCAGGAAAGGCCAGTCCCCATGCGAGTTCCTCGGGGGCCTCTCGGGATTCCTCTCCCGTCGATGCCGGGGCCTAAGACCTTGTGTGGAGTCAGGGCCGGAACCTGAGGATTCCTCTCCAGTGCTGACATGGATCTTGGGGTACTTCTGGAGTCTCCCCAGGGGAGTCAGTCCTCGTCTCGAATGCGGGCATGCACTTGCGCTTTCCTCCAGAGCGGTAGCAGCAGTGTCACGCAGTCCGCCGCGTGGATCAAAGGATCTATGGTTTTCCCTCGAGTCTTTCCCACGAGGCTTTCCCACGAGGCTTTCCCACAGGGCTGTCCCACGTGCACACGTGGTGGGAGTCGATCCTCGGCTTGAAAGTCAAGGCAGTGCAGGGAAAACAAGTTCCTCTGGAATGGACTGACACATCTGGGGGTCTCTTGGAATGGTGCCACGACCCTGGAGTTCCTCTCCCCTTTCTTGTGGAGAGCGCCTCCTCTTGAGATGCGACGGGAACGCCGGGAATTCTTTCCCTACGAAACAGGGAAAGGATCCCTCATCTCGAGCTAGGAGGCGGAAACGGGGCTCCCCTGGATGTGTGCGGGACCCCACATGCTTCCTCTCGAGTGGAGACGGGTATGTCGCGGAACTGCTTGAGTTACAGCAAGGGTGTGAAGGACCCTTTGGAAGTTACAGTGGTTATATGTGATTAGCCTCGATAAGCCTAAGCGGAAATGGGCCTCATCTCGCCTGGAGGGCAAAACCTCCTGGATTTTCTCGAGTTGCGGCAGGTACTCTCGACTTACGACGGGGACCTCAGGGACCCGCTCTGGTGGCCTCAGGAAAGGCCAGTCCCCATGCGACTTCCTCAGGGGCCTCTCGGGATTCCTCTCACGTCGATGTCGGGGCCTAAGACCTTGTGTGGACTCGGGGCCGGAACCTGAGGATTCCTCTCCAGTGCTGACATGGGTCTTGGGGTACTTCTGGAGTCTCCCCAGGGGAGTCAGTCCTCGTCTGGAATGCGGGCATGCACTTGCGCTATCCTCCAGAGCAGTAGCAGCAGTGTCACGCAGTCCGCCGCCTGGATCAAAGGATCTATCGTTTTCCCTCGAGTCTTTCCCACGAGGCTTTCCCACGAGGCTTTCCCACAGGGCTGTCCCACGTGCACACGTGTTGGGAGTCGATCCTCGGCTTGAACGTCAAGGCAGTGCAGGGAAAACAGGTTCCTCTGGAATGGACTGACACATCTGGGGGACTCTTGGAATGGTGGCACGACCCTGGAGTTCCTCTCGCCTTTCCTGTGGAGAGCGCCTCCTCTTGAGATGCGACGGGAACGCCTGGAATTCTTTCCCTACGAAACAGGGAAAGGATCCCTCATCTCGAACTAGGAGGCGGAAACGGGGCTCCCCTGGATGTGTGCCGGACCCCACGTACTTCCTCTCGAGTGGAGACGGGTATGTCGGGGAACTTCTTGAGTTGCAGCAAGGGTGTGAAGGACCCTTTGGAAGTTCCAGTGGTTAGACGTGATTAGGCTCGAGAAGCCTCAGCGGAAATGGGCCTCATCTCGCCTGGAGGGCAAAACCTCCTGGATTTTCTCGAGTTGCGGCAGGTGCTCTCGACTTACGACGGGGACCTCAGGGACCCGCTCTGGTGGCCTCAGGAAAGGCCAGTCCCCATGTGAGTTCCTCGGGGGCGTCTCGGGATTTCTCTCCCGTCGATGCCGGGGCCTAAGACCTTGTGTGGAGTCGGGGCCACAACCTGAGGATTCCTCTCCAGTGCTGACATGGATCTTGGGGTACTTCTGGAGTCTCCCCAGGGGAGTCAGTCCTCGTCTCGAATGCGGGCATGCACTTGCACTTTCCTCCAGAGCGGTAGCAGCAGTGTCACGCAGTCCGCCGCGTGGATCAAAGGATCTATGGTTTTCCCTCGAGTCTTTCCCACGAGGCTTTCCCACGAGGCTTTCCACAGGGCTGTCCCACGTGCACACGTGGTGGGAGTCGATCCTCGGCTTGAACGTCAAGGCAGTGCAGGGAAAACAGGTTCCTCTGGAATGGACTGACACATCTGGGGGTCTCTTGGAATGGTGCCCCGACCCTGGAGTTCCTCTCGCCTTTCCTGTGGAGAGCGCCACCTCTTGAGTTGCGACGGGAACGCCGGGAATTCTTTCCCTACGAAACAGGGAAAGGATCCCTCATCTCGAGCTAGGAGGCGGAAACGGGGCTCCCCTGGATGTGTGGGGGACCCCACGTGTTTCCTCTCGAGTGGAGACGGGTATGTCGCGGAACTGGTTGAGTTGCAGCAAGGGTGTGAAGGACCCTTTGGAAGTTCCAGTGGTTAGATATGATTAGCCTCGAGAAGCCTCAGCGGAAATGGGCCTCATCTCGCCTGGAGGGCAAATCCTCCTGGATGTTCTCGAGTTGCGGCAGGTGCTCTCGACTTATGATGGGGACCTCAGGGACCCGCTCTGGTGGCCTCAGGAAAGGCCAGTCCCCATGCGAGTTCCTCGGGGGCCTCTCGGGATTCCTCTCCCGTCGATGAGGGGCCTAAGACCTTGTGTGGAGTCGGGGCCGGAACCTGAGGATTCCTCTCCAGTGCTGACATGGATCTTGGGGTACTTCTGGAGTCTCCCCAGGGGAGTCAGTCCTCGTCTCGAATGCGGGCATGCACTTGCGCTTTCCTCCAGAGCGGTAGCAGCAGTGTCACGCAGTCCGCCGCGTGCATCAAAGGATCTATGGTTTTCCCTCGAGTCTTTCCCACGAGGCTTTCCCACGAGGCTTTCCCACAGGGCTGTCCCACGTGCACACGTGGTGGAAGTCGATCCTCGGCTTGAACGTCAAGGCAGTGCAGGGAAAACAGGTTCCTCTGGAATGGACTGACACATCTGCGGGACTCTTGGAATGGTGTCACGACCCTGGAGTTCTTCTGGCCTTTCTTGTGGAGAGCGCCTCCTCTTGAGATGCGACGGGAACGCCGGAATTCTTTCCCTATGAAACAGGGAAAGGATCCCTCATCTCGAGCTAGGAGGCGGAAACGGGGCTCCCCTGGATGTGTGCGGGACCCCACGTGCTTTCTCTCGAGTGGAGACGGGTATGTCGGGGAACTTCTTGAGTTGCAGCAAGGGTGTGAAGGACCCTTTGGAAGTTCCAGTGGTTAGACGTGATTGGCCTCGAGAAGCCTCAGCGGAAATGGGCCTCATCTCGCCTGGAGGGCAAAACCTCCTGGATTTTCTCGAGTTGCGGCAGGTGCTCTCGACTTACGACGGGGACCTCAGGGACCCGCTCTGGTGGCCTCAGGAAAGGCCAGTCCCCATGCGAGTTCCTCGGGGGCCTCTCGGGATTCCTCTCCCGTCGATGCCGGGGCCTAAGACCTTGTGTGGAGTCGGGGCCGGAACCTGAGGATTCCTCTCCAGTGCTGACATGGATCTTGGGGTACTTCTGGAGTCTCCCCAGGGGAGTCAGTCCTCGTCTCGAATGCGGGCATGCACTTGCGCTTTCCTCCAGAGCGGTAGTAGCAGTGTCACGCAGTCCGCCGCGTGGATTAAAGTATCTATGGTTTTCCCTCGAGTCTTTCCCACGAGGCTTTCCCACAGGGCTGTCCCACGTGCACACGTGGTGGGAGTCGATCCTCGGCTTGAACGTCAAGGCAGTGCAGGGAAAACAGGTTCCTCTGGAATGGACTGACACATCTGGGGGACTCTTGGAATGGTGGCACGACCCTGGAGTTCCTCTCGCCTTTCCTGTGGAGAGCGCCTCCTCTTGAGATGCGACGGGAACGCCGGGAATTCTTTCCCTACGAAACAGGGAAAGGATCCCTCATCCCGAGCTAGGAGGCGGAAACGGGGCTCCCCTGGATGTGTGCGGGACCCCACGTGCTTCCTCTCGAGTGGAGACGGGTATGTCGGGGAACTTCTTGAGTTGCAGCAAGGGTGTGAAGGACCCTTTGGAAGTTCCAGTGGTTAGACGTGATTAGGCTCGAGAAGCCTCAGCGGAAATGGGCCTCATCTCACCTGGAGGGCAAAACTTCCTGGATTTTCTCGAGTTGCGGCAGGTGCTCTCGACTTACGACGGGGACCTCAGGGACCCGCTCTGGTGGCCTCAGGATAGGCCAGTCCCCATGCGAGTTCCTCGGGGGCCTCTCGGGATTCCTCTCCCGTCGATGCCGGGGCCTAAGACCTTGTGTGGAGTCGGGGCCGGAACCTGAGGATTCCTCTCCAGTGCTGACATGGATCTGGGGTACTTCTGGAGTCTCCCCAGGGGAGTCAGTCCTTGTCTCGAATGCGGGCATTCATTGCGCTTTCCTCCAGAGCGGTAGCAGCAGTGTCACGCAGTCCGCCGCGTGGATCAAAGGATCTATGGTTTTCCCTCGAGTCTTTCCCACGAGGCTTTCCCACGAGGCTTTCCCACTGGGCTGTCCAACGAGCACACGTGTTGGGAGTCGATCCTCGGCTTGAACATCAAGGCAGTGCAGGGAAAACAGGTTCCTCTGTAATGGACAGACACATCTGGGGTCTCTTGAAATGGTCGCACGACCCTGGAGTTCCTCTCGCCTTTTCTGTGGGAGCGCCTCCTCTTGAGATGCGACGGGAACGCCGGGAATTCTTTCCCTACGAAACAGGGAAAGGATCCCTCATCTCGAGCTAGGAGGCGGAAACGGGGCTCCCCTGGATGTGTGCGGGACCCTCGTGCTTCCTCTTGAGTGGAGACGGGTATGTCGCGGAACTGCTTGAGTTGCAGCAAGGGTGTGAAGGACCCTTTGGAAGTTCCAGTGGTTAGATGTGATTGGCCTCGAGAAGCCTCAGCGGAAATGGGCCTCATCGCGCCTGGAGGGCAAAACCTCCTGGATTTTCTCGAGTTGTGGCAGGTGCTCTCGACTTACGACGGGGATCTCAGGGAACCGCTCTGGTGGCCTCAGGAAAGGCCAGTCCCCATGCGAGTTCCTCTGGGGCGTCTCGGGATTCCTCTCCCGTCGATGCCGGGGCCTAAGACCTTGTGTGGAGTCGGGGCCGGAACCTGAGGATTCCTCTCCAGTGCTGACATGGATCTTGGGGTACTTCTCTAGTCTCCCCAGGGGAGTCAGTCCTCGTCTCGAATGCGGGCATGCACTTGCGCTTTCCTCCAGAGCGGTAGCAGCAGTGACACGCAGTCCGCCGCGTGGATCAAAGGATCTATGGTTTTCCCTCGAGTCTTTCCCACGAGGCTTTCCCACGAGGCTTTCCCACAGGGCTGTCCCACGTGCACACGTGGTGGGAGTCGATCCTCGGCTTGAACGTCAAGGCAGTGCAGGGAAAACAGGTTCCTCTGGATTGGACTGACACATCTGGGAGACTCTTGGAATGGTGTCTCGACCCTGGAATTCCTCTCGCCTTTCCTGTGGAGAGCGCCTCCTCTTGAGATGCGACGGGAACGCCGGGAATTCTTTCCCTACGAAACAGGGAAAGGATCCCTCATCTCGAGCTAGGAAGCGGAAACGGGGCTCCCCTGGATGTGTGCGGGTCCCCACGTGCTTCCTCTCGAGTGGAGACGGGTATGTCGGGGAACTTCTTGAGTTGCAGCAAGGGTGTGAAGGACCCTTTGAAAGTTCCAGTGGTTAGACGTGATTGGCCTCGAGAAGCCTCAGCGGAAATGGGCCTCATCTCGCCTGGAGGGCAAAACCTCCTGGATTTTCTCGAGTTGCGGCAGGTGCTCTCGACTTAGGACGGGGACCTCAGGTACCCGCTCTGGTGGCCTCAGGAAAGGCCAGTCCCCATGCGAGTTCCTCGGGGGCGTCTCGGGATTCCTCTCCCGTAGATGCCGGGGCCTAAGACCTTGTGTGGAGTCGGGGCCGGAACCTGAGGATTCCTCTCCAGTGCTGACATGGATCTTGGGGTACTTCTGGAGTCTCCCCAGGGGAGTCAGTCCTCGTCTCGAATGCGGGCATGCACTTGCGCTTTCCTCCAGAGCGGTAGCAGCAGTGTCACGCAGTCCGCCGGGTGGATCAAAGGATCTATGGTTTTCCCTCGAGTCTTTCCCACGAGGCTTTCCCACGAGGCTTTCCCACAGGGCTGTCCCACGTGCACACGTGGTGGGAGTCGATCCTCGGCTTGAACGTCAAGGCAGTGCAGGGAAAACAGGTTCCTCTGGAATGGACTGACACATCTGGGGGACTCTTGGAATGGTGGCACCACCCTTCAGTTCCTCTCGCCTTTCCTGTGGAGAGCGCCTCCTCTTGAGATGCGACGGGAACGCCGGGAATTCTTTCCCTACGAAACAGGGAAAGGATCCCTCATCTCGAGCTAGGAGGCGGAAACGGGGCTCCCCTGGATGTGTGCGGGACCCACGTGCTTCCTCTCGAGTGGAGACGGGTATGTCGGGGATCTTCTTGAGTTGCAGCAAGGGTGTGAAGGACCCTTTGGAAGTTCCAGTGGTTAGACGTGATTAGCCTCGAGAAGCCTCAGCGGAAATGGGCCTCATCTCGCCTGGAGGGCAAAACCTCCTGGATTTTCTCGAGTTGCGGCAGGTGCTCTCGACTTACGACGGGGACCTCAGGGACCCGCTCTGTTGGCCTCCGGAAAGGCCAGTCCCCATGCGAGTTCCTCGGGGGCCTCTGGGGATTCCTCTCCCGTCGATGCCGGGGCCTAAGTCCTTGTGTGGAGTCGGGGCCGAAACCTGAGGATTCCTCTCCAGTGCTGACATGGATCTTGGGGTACTTCTGGAGTCTCCCCAGGGGAGTCAGTCCTCGTCTCGAATGCGGGCATGCACTTGCGCTTTCCTCCAGAGCGGTAGCAGCAGTGTCACGCAGTCCGCCGCGTGGATCAAAGGATCTATGGTTTTCCCTCGAGTCTTTCCCACGAGGCTTTCTCACAGGGCTGTCCCAGGTGCACACGTGGTGGGAGTCGATCCTCGGCTTGAACGTCAAGGCAGTGCAGGGAAAACAGGTTCCTCTGGAATGGACTGACACATCTGGGGGATTCTTGGAATGGTGGCATGACCCTGGAGTTCCTCTCGCCTTTCCTGTGGAGAGCGCCTCCTCTTGAGATGCGACGGGAACGCCGGGAATTCTTTCCCTACGAAACAGGGAAAGGATCCCTCATCTCGAGCTAGGAGGCGGAAACGGGGCTCCCCTGGATGTGTGCGGGACACCACGTGCTTCCTCTCGTGTGCAGACGGGTATGTCGGGGAACTTCTTGAGTTGCAGCAAGGGTGTGAAGGACCCTTTGGAAGTTCCAGTGGTTAGATGTGATTGGCCTCGAGACGCCTCAGCGGAAATGGGCCTCATCTCGCCTGGAGGGCAAAACCTCCTGGATTTTCTCGAGTTGCGGCAGGTGCTCTCGACTTACGACGGGGACCTCAGGGACCCGCTCTGGTGGCCTCAGGAAAGGCCAGTCCCCATGCGAATTCCTCGGGGGCCTCTCGGGATTCCTCTCCCGTCGATGCCGGGGCCTAAGACCTTGTGTGGAGTCGGGGCCGGAACCTGAGGATTCCTCTCCAGTGCTGACATGGATCTTGGGGTACTTCTGGAGTCTCCCCAGGGGAGTCAGTCCTCGTCTCGAATGCGGGCATGCACTTGCACTTTCCTCCAGAGCGGTAGCAGCAGTGTCACGCAGTCCGCCGCGTGGATCAAAGGATCTATGGTTTTCCCTCGAGTCTTTCCCACGAGGCTTTCCCACGAGGCTTTCCCACAGGGCTGTCCCACGGGCACACGTGGTGGGAGTCGATCCTCAGCTTGAACGTCAAGGCAGTGCAGGGAAAACAGGTTCCTCTGGAATGGACTGACACATCTGGGGGACTCTTGGAATGGTGTCTCGACCCTGGAGTTCCTCTCGCCTTTCCTTTGGAGAGCGCCTCCGCTTGAGATGCGACGGGAACGCCGGAAATTCTTTCCCTAAGAAACAGGTAAAGGATCCCTCATCTCGAGCTAGGAGGCGGAAACGGGGATCCCCTGGATGTGTGCGGGACACCGCGTGCTTCCTCTCGAGTGGAGACGGGTATGTCGGGGAACTTCTTGAGTTGCAGCAAGGGTGTGAAGGACCCTTTGGAAGTTCCAGTGGTTAGATGTGATTGGCCTCGAGAAGCCTCAGCGGAAATGGGCCTCATCTCGCCTGGAGGGCAAAACCTCCTGGATTTTCTCGAGTTGCAGCAGGTGTTCTCGACTTACGACGGGGACCTCAGGGACCCGCTCTGGTGGCCTCAGGAAAGGCCAGTCCCCATGCGAGTTCCTCGGGGGCCTCTGGGGATTCCTCTCCCGTCGATGCCGGGGCCTAAGACCTTGTGTGGAGTCGGGGCCGGAACCTGAGGATTCCTCTCCAGTGCTGACATGGATCTTGGGGTACTTCTGGAGTCTCCCCAGGGGAGTCAGTCCTCGTCTCGAATGCGGGCATGCACTTGCGCTTTCCTCCAGAGCGGTAGCAGCAGTGTCACGCAGTCCGCCGCGTGGATCAAAGGATCTATGGTTTTCCCTCGAGTCTTTCCCACGAGGCTTTCCCACGAGGCTTTCCCACAGGGCTGTCCCACGTGCACACGTGGTGGGAGTCGATCCTCGGCTTGAACGTCAAGGCAGTGCAGGGAAAACAGGTTCCTCTGGAATGGACTGACAAATCTGGGGGACTCTTGGAATGGTGGCACGACCCTGGAGTTCCTCTCGCCTTTCCTGTGGAGAGCGCCTCCGCTTGAGATGCGACGGGAACGCCGGAAATTCTTTCCCTAAGAAACAGGTAAAGGATCCCTCATCTCGAGCTAGGAGGCGGAAACGGGGATCCCCTGGATGTGTGCGGGACACCGCGTGCTTCCTCTCGAGTGGAGACGGGTATGTCGGGGAACTTCTTGAGTTGCAGCAATGGTGTGAAGGACCCTTTGGAAGTTCCAGTGGTTAGATGTGATTGGCCTCGAGAAGGCTCAGCGGAAATGGGCCTCATCTCGCCTGGAGGGCAAAACCTCCTGGATTTTCTCGAGTTGCGGCAGGTGC
This sequence comes from Ovis canadensis, assembly GCF_042477335.2. Taxonomy (NCBI): domain Eukaryota; kingdom Metazoa; phylum Chordata; class Mammalia; order Artiodactyla; family Bovidae; genus Ovis; species Ovis canadensis. The sequence goes on from NC_091267.1 coordinate 10,968,141, forward strand.
TCTCGACTTACGACCGGGACCTCAGGGACCCGCTCTGGTGGCCTCAGGAAAGGCCAGTCCCCATGCGAGTTCCTCGGGGGCCTCTCGGGATTCCTCTCCCGTCCATACTGGGGCCTAAGACCTTGTGTGGAGTCGGGGCCGGAACCTGAGGATTCCTCTCCAGTGCTGACATGGATCTTGGGGTACTTCTGGAGTCTCCCCAGGGGAGTCAGTCCTCGTCTCGAATGCGGGCATGCACTTGCGCTTTCCTCCAGAGCAGTGGCAGCAGTGTCACGCAGTCCGCCTCGTGGATCAAAGGATCTATGGTTTTCCCTCGAGTCTTTTCCACGAGGCTTTCCCACGAGGCTTTCCCACAGGGCTGTCCCACGTGCACACGTGGTGGGAGTCGATCCTCGGCTTGAACGTCAAGGCAGTGCAGGGAAAACAGGTTCCTCTGGAATGGACTGACACATCTGGGGGACTCTTGGAATGGTGGCGCGACCCTTCAGTTCCTCTCGCCTTTCCTGTGGAGAGCGCCTACTCTTGAGATGCGACGGGAACGCCGGGAATTCTTTCCCTACGAAAGAGGGAAAGGATCCCTCATCTCGAGCTAGGAGGCGGAAACGGGGCTCCCCTGGATGTGTGCGGGACCCCACGTGCTTCCTCTCGAGTGGAGACGGGTATGTCGGGGAACTTCTTGAGTTGCAGCAAGGGTGTGAAGGACCCTTTGGAAGTTCCAGTGGTTAGATGTGATTGGCCTCGAGAAGCCTCAGCGGTAATGGGCCTCATCTCGCCTGGAGGGCAAAACCTCCTGGGTTTTCTCGAGTTGCGGCAGGTGCTCTCGACTTACGACGGGGACCTCAGGGACCCGCACTGGTGGCCTCAGGAAAGGCCAGTCCCCATGCCAGTTCCTCGGGGACCTCTCGGGGTTCCTCTCCCGTCGATGCCGGGGCCGAAGACCTTGTGTGGAGTCGGGGCCGGAACATGAGGATTCCTCTCCAGTGCTGACATGGATCTTGGGGTACTTCTGGAGTCTCCCCAGGGGAGTCAGTCCTCGTCTCGAATGCGGGCATGCACTTGCGCTTTCCTCCAGAGCGGTAGCAGCAGTGTCACGCAATCCGCCGCGTGGATCAAAGGATCTATGGTTTTCCCTCGAGTCTTTCCCACGAGGCTTTCCCACGAGGCTTTCCCACAGGGCTGTCCCACGTGCACACGTGGTGGGAGTCGATCCTCGGCTTGAACGTCAAGGCAGTGCAGGGAAAACAGGTTCCTCTGGAATGGACTGACACATCTGGGGGATTCTTGGAATGGTGGCATGACCCTGGAGTTCCTCTCGCCTTTCCTGTGGAGAGCGCCTCCTCTTGAGATGCGACGGGAACGCCGGGAATTCTTTCCCTACGAAACAGGGAAAGGATCCCTCATCTCGAGCTAGGAGGCGGAAACGGGGCTCCCCTGGATGTGTGCGGGACACCACGTGCTTCCTCTCGTGTGCAGACGGGTATGTCGGGGAACTTCTTGAGTTGCAGCAAGGGTGTGAAGGACCCTTTGGAAGTTCCAGTGGTTAGATGTGATTGGCCTCGAGACGCCTCAGCGGAAATGGGCCTCATCTCGCCTGGAGGGCAAAACCTCCTGGATTTTCTCGAGTTGCGGCAGGTGCTCTCGACTTACGACGGGGACCTCAGGGACCCGCTCTGGTGGCCTCAGGAAAGGCCAGTCCCCATGCGAATTCCTCGGGGGCCTCTCGGGATTCCTCTCCCGTCGATGCCGGGGCCTAAGACCTTGTGTGGAGTCGGGGCCGGAACCTGAGGATTCCTCTCCAGTGCTGACATGGATCTTGGGGTACTTCTGGAGTCTCCCCAGGGGAGTCAGTCCTCGTCTCGAATGCGGGCATGCACTTGCACTTTCCTCCAGAGCGGTAGCAGCAGTGTCACGCAGTCCGCCGCGTGGATCAAAGGATCTATGGTTTTCCCTCGAGTCTTTCCCACGAGGCTTTCCCACGAGGCTTTCCCACAGGGCTGTCCCACGGGCACACGTGGTGGGAGTCGATCCTCAGCTTGAACGTCAAGGCAGTGCAGGGAAAACAGGTTCCTCTGGAATGGACTGACACATCTGGGGGACTCTTGGAATGGTGTCTCGACCCTGGAGTTCCTCTCGCCTTTCCTTTGGAGAGCGCCTCCGCTTGAGATGCGACGGGAACGCCGGAAATTCTTTCCCTAAGAAACAGGTAAAGGATCCCTCATCTCGAGCTAGGAGGCGGAAACGGGGATCCCCTGGATGTGTGCGGGACACCGCGTGCTTCCTCTCGAGTGGAGACGGGTATGTCGGGGAACTTCTTGAGTTGCAGCAAGGGTGTGAAGGACCCTTTGGAAGTTCCAGTGGTTAGATGTGATTGGCCTCGAGAAGCCTCAGCGGAAATGGGCCTCATCTCGCCTGGAGGGCAAAACCTCCTGGATTTTCTCGAGTTGCAGCAGGTGTTCTCGACTTACGACGGGGACCTCAGGGACCCGCTCTGGTGGCCTCAGGAAAGGCCAGTCCCCATGCGAGTTCCTCGGGGGCCTCTGGGGATTCCTCTCCCGTCGATGCCGGGGCCTAAGACCTTGTGTGGAGTCGGGGCCGGAACCTGAGGATTCCTCTCCAGTGCTGACATGGATCTTGGGGTACTTCTGGAGTCTCCCCAGGGGAGTCAGTCCTCGTCTCTAATGCGGGCATGCACTTGCGCTTTCCTCCAGAGCGGTAGCAGCAGTGTCACGCAGTCCGCCGCGTGGATCAAAGGATCTATGGTTTTCCCTCGAGTCTTTCCCACGAGGCTTTCCCACGAGGCTTTCCCACAGGGCTGTCCCACGTGCACACGTGGTGGGAGTCGATCCTCGGCTTGAACGTCAAGGCAGTGCAGGGAAAACAGGTTCCTCTGGAATGGACTGACAAATCTGGGGGACTCTTGGAATGGTGGCACGACCCTGGAGTTCCTCTCGCCTTTCCTGTGGAGAGCGCCTCCGCTTGAGATGCGACGGGAACGCCGGAAATTCTTTCCCTAAGAAACAGGTAAAGGATCCCTCATCTCGAGCTAGGAGGCGGAAACGGGGATCCCCTGGATGTGTGCGGGACACCGCGTGCTTCCTCTCGAGTGGAGACGGGTATGTCGGGGAACTTCTTGAGTTGCAGCAATGGTGTGAAGGACCCTTTGGAAGTTCCAGTGGTTAGATGTGATTGGCCTCGAGAAGGCTCAGCGGAAATGGGCCTCATCTCGCCTGGAGGGCAAAACCTCCTGGATTTTCTCGAGTTGCGGCAGGTGCTCTCGACTTACGACCGGGACCTCAGGGACCCGCTCTGGTGGCCTCAGGAAAGGCCAGTCCCCATGCGAGTTCCTCGGGGGCCTCTCGGGATTCCTCTCCCGTCCATACTGGGGCCTAAGACCTTGTGTGGAGTCGGGGCCGGAACCTGAGGATTCCTCTCCAGTGCTGACATGGATCTTGGGGTACTTCTGGAGTCTCCCCAGGGGAGTCAGTCCTCGTCTCGAATGCGGGCATGCACTTGCGCTTTCCTCCAGAGCAGTGGCAGCAGTGTCACGCAGTCCGCCTCGTGGATCAAAGGATCTATGGTTTTCCCTCGAGTCTTTTCCACGAGGCTTTCCCACGAGGCTTTCCCACAGGGCTGTCCCACGTGCACACGTGGTGGGAGTCGATCCTCGGCTTGAACGTCAAGGCAGTGCAGGGAAAACAGGTTCCTCTGGAATGGACTGACACATCTGGGGGACTCTTGGAATGGTGGCGCGACCCTTCAGTTCCTCTCGCCTTTCCTGTGGAGAGCGCCTACTCTTGAGATGCGACGGGAACGCCGGGAATTCTTTCCCTACGAAAGAGGGAAAGGATCCCTCATCTCGAGCTAGGAGGCGGAAACGGGGCTCCCCTGGATGTGTGCGGGACCCCACGTGCTTCCTCTCGAGTGGAGACGGGTATGTCGGGGAACTTCTTGAGTTGCAGCAAGGGTGTGAAGGACCCTTTGGAAGTTCCAGTGGTTAGATGTGATTGGCCTCGAGAAGCCTCAGCGGTAATGGGCCTCATCTCGCCTGGAGGGCAAAACCTCCTGGGTTTTCTCGAGTTGCGGCAGGTGCTCTCGACTTACGACGGGGACCTCAGGGACCCGCACTGGTGGCCTCAGGAAAGGCCAGTCCCCATGCCAGTTCCTCGGGGACCTCTCGGGGTTCCTCTCCCGTCGATGCCGGGGCCGAAGACCTTGTGTGGAGTCGGGGCCGGAACATGAGGATTCCTCTCCAGTGCTGACATGGATCTTGGGGTACTTCTGGAGTCTCCCCAGGGGAGTCAGTCCTCGTCTCGAATGCGGGCATGCACTTGCGCTTTCCTCCAGAGCGGTAGCAGCAGTGTCACGCAATCCGCCGCGTGGATCAAAGGATCTATGGTTTTCCCTCGAGTCTTTCCCACGAGGCTTTCCCACGAGGCTTTCCCACAGGGCTGTCCCACGTGCACACGTGGTGGGAGTCGATCCTCGGCTTGAACGTCAAGGCAGTGCAGGGAAAACAGGTTCCTCTGGAATGGACTGACACATCTGGGGGATTCTTGGAATGGTGGCATGACCCTGGAGTTCCTCTCGCCTTTCCTGTGGAGAGCGCCTCCTCTTGAGATGCGACGGGAACGCCGGGAATTCTTTCCCTACGAAACAGGGAAAGGATCCCTCATCTCGAGCTAGGAGGCGGAAACGGGGCTCCCCTGGATGTGTGCGGGACACCACGTGCTTCCTCTCGTGTGCAGACGGGTATGTCGGGGAACTTCTTGAGTTGCAGCAAGGGTGTGAAGGACCCTTTGGAAGTTCCAGTGGTTAGATGTGATTGGCCTCGAGACGCCTCAGCGGAAATGGGCCTCATCTCGCCTGGAGGGCAAAACCTCCTGGATTTTCTCGAGTTGCGGCAGGTGCTCTCGACTTACGACGGGGACCTCAGGGACCCGCTCTGGTGGCCTCAGGAAAGGCCAGTCCCCATGCGAATTCCTCGGGGGCCTCTCGGGATTCCTCTCCCGTCGATGCCGGGGCCTAAGACCTTGTGTGGAGTCGGGGCCGGAACCTGAGGATTCCTCTCCAGTGCTGACATGGATCTTGGGGTACTTCTGGAGTCTCCCCAGGGGAGTCAGTCCTCGTCTCGAATGCGGGCATGCACTTGCACTTTCCTCCAGAGCGGTAGCAGCAGTGTCACGCAGTCCGCCGCGTGGATCAAAGGATCTATGGTTTTCCCTCGAGTCTTTCCCACGAGGCTTTCCCACGAGGCTTTCCCACAGGGCTGTCCCACGGGCACACGTGGTGGGAGTCGATCCTCAGCTTGAACGTCAAGGCAGTGCAGGGAAAACAGGTTCCTCTGGAATGGACTGACACATCTGGGGGACTCTTGGAATGGTGTCTCGACCCTGGAGTTCCTCTCGCCTTTCCTTTGGAGAGCGCCTCCGCTTGAGATGCGACGGGAACGCCGGAAATTCTTTCCCTAAGAAACAGGTAAAGGATCCCTCATCTCGAGCTAGGAGGCGGAAACGGGGATCCCCTGGATGTGTGCGGGACACCGCGTGCTTCCTCTCGAGTGGAGACGGGTATGTCGGGGAACTTCTTGAGTTGCAGCAAGGGTGTGAAGGACCCTTTGGAAGTTCCAGTGGTTAGATGTGATTGGCCTCGAGAAGCCTCAGCGGAAATGGGCCTCATCTCGCCTGGAGGGCAAAACCTCCTGGATTTTCTCGAGTTGCAGCAGGTGTTCTCGACTTACGACGGGGACCTCAGGGACCCGCTCTGGTGGCCTCAGGAAAGGCCAGTCCCCATGCGAGTTCCTCGGGGGCCTCTGGGGATTCCTCTCCCGTCGATGCCGGGGCCTAAGACCTTGTGTGGAGTCGGGGCCGGAACCTGAGGATTCCTCTCCAGTGCTGACATGGATCTTGGGGTACTTCTGGAGTCTCCCCAGGGGAGTCAGTCCTCGTCTCGAATGCGGGCATGCACTTGCGCTTTCCTCCAGAGCGGTAGCAGCAGTGTCACGCAGTCCGCCGCGTGGATCAAAGGATCTATGGTTTTCCCTCGAGTCTTTCCCACGAGGCTTTCCCACGAGGCTTTCCCACAGGGCTGTCCCACGTGCACACGTGGTGGGAGTCGATCCTCGGCTTGAACGTCAAGGCAGTGCAGGGAAAACAGGTTCCTCTGGAATGGACTGACAAATCTGGGGGACTCTTGGAATGGTGGCACGACCCTGGAGTTCCTCTCGCCTTTCCTGTGGAGAGCGCCTCCGCTTGAGATGCGACGGGAACGCCGGAAATTCTTTCCCTAAGAAACAGGTAAAGGATCCCTCATCTCGAGCTAGGAGGCGGAAACGGGGATCCCCTGGATGTGTGCGGGACACCGCGTGCTTCCTCTCGAGTGGAGACGGGTATGTCGGGGAACTTCTTGAGTTGCAGCAATGGTGTGAAGGACCCTTTGGAAGTTCCAGTGGTTAGATGTGATTGGCCTCGAGAAGGCTCAGCGGAAATGGGACTCATCTCGCCTGGAGGGCAAAACCTCCTGGATTTTCTCGAGTTGCGGCAGGTGCTCTCGACTTACGACCGGGACCTCAGGGACCCGCTCTGGTGGCCTCAGGAAAGGCCAGTCCCCATGCGAGTTCCTCGGGGGCCTCTCGGGATTCCTCTCCCGTCCATACTGGGGCCTAAGACCTTGTGTGGAGTCGGGGCCGGAACCTGAGGATTCCTCTCCAGTGCTGACATGGATCTTGGGGTACTTCTGGAGTCTCCCCAGGGGAGTCAGTCCTCGTCTCGAATGCGGGCATGCACTTGCGCTTTCCTCCAGAGCAGTGGCAGCAGTGTCACGCAGTCCGCCTCGTGGATCAAAGGATCTATGGTTTTCCCTCGAGTCTTTTCCACGAGGCTTTCCCACGAGGCTTTCCCACAGGGCTGTCCCACGTGCACACGTGGTGGGAGTCGATCCTCGGCTTGAACGTCAAGGCAGTGCAGGGAAAACAGGTTCCTCTGGAATGGACTGACACATCTGGGGGACTCTTGGAATGGTGGCGCGACCCTTCAGTTCCTCTCGCCTTTCCTGTGGAGAGCGCCTACTCTTGAGATGCGACGGGAACGCCGGGAATTCTTTCCCTACGAAAGAGGGAAAGGATCCCTCATCTCGAGCTAGGAGGCGGAAACGGGGCTCCCCTGGATGTGTGCGGGACCCCACGTGCTTCCTCTCGAGTGGAGACGGGTATGTCGGGGAACTTCTTGAGTTGCAGCAAGGGTGTGAAGGACCCTTTGGAAGTTCCAGTGGTTAGATGTGATTGGCCTCGAGAAGCCTCAGCGGTAATGGGCCTCATCTCGCCTGGAGGGCAAAACCTCCTGGGTTTTCTCGAGTTGCGGCAGGTGCTCTCGACTTACGACGGGGACCTCAGGGACCCGCACTGGTGGCCTCAGGAAAGGCCAGTCCCCATGCCAGTTCCTCGGGGACCTCTCGGGGTTCCTCTCCCGTCGATGCCGGGGCCGAAGACCTTGTGTGGAGTCGGGGCCGGAACATGAGGATTCCTCTCCAGTGCTGACATGGATCTTGGGGTACTTCTGGAGTCTCCCCAGGGGAGTCAGTCCTCGTCTCGAATGCGGGCATGCACTTGCGCTTTCCTCCAGAGCGGTAGCAGCAGTGTCACGCAATCCGCCGCGTGGATCAAAGGATCTATGGTTTTCCCTCGAGTCTTTCCCACGAGGCTTTCCCACGAGGCTTTCCCACAGGGCTGTCCCACGTGCACACGTGGTGGGAGTCGATCCTCGGCTTGAACGTCAAGGCAGTGCAGGGAAAACAGGTTCCTCTGGAATGCACTGACACATCTGGGGGACTCTTGGAATGGTGGCACGACCCTGGAGTTCCTCTCCCCTTTCCTGTGGAGAGCGCCTCCTCTTGAGATGCGACGGGAACGCCGGGAATTCTTTCCCTACGAAACAGGGAAAGGATCCCTCATCTCGAGCTAGGAGGCGGAAACGGGGCTCCCCTGGATGTGTGCGGGACACCATGTGCTTCCTCTCGAGTGCAGACGGGTATGTCGGGGAACTTCTTGAGTTGCAGCAAGGGTGTGAAGGACCCTTTGGAAGTTCCAGTGGTTAGATGTGATTGGCCTCGAGAAGCCTCAGCGGAAATGGGCCTCATCTCGCCTGGAGGGCAAAACCTCCTGGATTTTCTCGAGTTGCGGCAGGTGCTCTCGACTTACGACGGGGACCTCAGGGACCCGCTCTGGTGGCCTCAGGAAAGGCCAGTCCCCATGCGAGTTCCTCGGGGGCCTCTCGGGATTCCTCTCCCGTCGATGCCGGCGCCGAAGACCTTGTGTGGAGTCGGGGCCGGAACCTGAGGATTCCTCTCCAGTGCTGACATGGATCTTGGGGTACTTCTGGAGTCTCCCCAGGGGAGTCAGTCCTCATCTCGAATGCGGGCATGCACTTGCGCTTTCCTCCAGAGCGGTAGCAGCAGTGTCACGCAGCCCGCCGCGTGGATCAAAGGATCTATGGTTTTCCCTCGAGTCTTTCCCACGAGGCTTTCCCACGAGGCTTTCTCACAGGGCTGTCCCACGTGCACACGTGGTGGGAGTCGATCCTCGGCTTGAACGTCAAGGCAGTGCAGGGAAAACAGGTTCCTCTGGAATGGACTGACACATCTGGGGGACTCTTGGTATGGTGTCATGACCCTGGAGTTCCTCTCGCCTTTCCTGTGGAGAGCGCCTCCTCTTGAGTTGCGACGGGAATGCCGGGAATTCTTTCCCTACGAAACAGGGAAAGGATCCCTCATATCGAGCTAGGAGGCGGAAACGGGGCTCCCCTGGATGTGTGCGGGACCCACGTGCTTCCTCTCGAGTGGAGACGGGTATGTCGGGGAACTTCTTGAGTTGCAGCAAGGGTGTGAAGGACCCTTTGGAAGTTCCAGTGGTTAGACGTGATTAGCCTCCAGAAGCCTCAGCGGAAATGGGCCTCATCTCGCCTGGAGGGCAAAACCTCCTGGATTTTCTCGAGTTGCGGCAGGTGCTCTCGACTTACGACGGGGACCTCAGTGACCCGCTCTGGTGGCCTCAGGAAAGGCCAGTCCCCATGCGAGTTCCTCGGGGGCCTCTGGGGATTCCTCTCCCGTCGATGCCGGGGCCTATGACCTTGTGTGGAGTCGGGGCCGGAACATGAGGATTCCTCTCCAGTGCTGACATGGATCTTGGGGTACTTCTGGAGTCTCCCCAGGGGAGTCAGTCCTTGTCTCGAATGCGGGCATGCACTTGCGCTTTCCTCCAGAGCGGTAGCAGCAGTGTCACGCAGTCCGCCGCGTGGGTCGAAGGATCTATGGTTTTCCCTCGAGTCTTTCCCACGAGGCTTTCCCACGAGGCTTTCCCACAGGGCTGTCCCACGTGCACACGTGGTGGGAGTCGATCCTCGGCTTGAACGTCAAGGCAGTGCAGGGAAAACAGGTTCCTCTGGAATGGACTGACACATCTGGGGGACTCTTGGAATGGTGGCACGACCCTGGAGTTCCTCTCCCCTTTCCTGTGGAGAGCGCCTCCTCTTGAGATGCGACGGGAACGCCGGGAATTCTTTCCCTACGAAACAGGGAAAGGATCCCTCATCTCGAGCTAGGAGGCGGAAACGGGGCTTCCCTGGATGTGTGCGGGACACCACGTGCTTCCTCTCGAGTGCAGACGGGTATGTCGGGGAACTTCTTGAGTTGCAGCAAGGGTGTGAAGGACCCTTTGGAAGTTCCAGTGGTTAGATGTGATTGGCCTCGAGAAGCCTCAGCGGAAATGGTCCTCATCTCGCCTGGAGGGCAAAACCTCCTGGATTTTCTCGAGTTGCGGCAGGTGCTCTCGACTTACGACGGGGACCTCAGGGACCCGCTCTGGTGGCCTCAGGAAAGGCCAGTCCCCATGCGAGTTCCTCGGGGGCCTCTCGGGATTCCTCTCCCGTCGATGCCGGGGCCTAAGACCTTGTGTGGAGTCGGGGCCGGAACCTGAGGATTCCTCTCCAGTGCTGACATGGATCTTGTGGTACTTCTGGAGTCTCCCCAGGGGAGTCAGTCCTCGTCTCGAATGCGGGCATACTCTTGCGCTTTCCTCCAGAGCGGTAGCAGCAGTGTCACACAGTCCGCCGCGTGGATCAAAGGATCTATGGTTTTCCCTCGAGTCTTTCCCACGAGGCTTTCCCAAGAGGCTTTCCCACAGGGCTGTCCCACGTGCACACGTGGTGGGAGTCGATCCTCGGCTTGAACGTCAAGGCAGTGCAGGGAAAACAGGTTCCTCTGGAATGGACTGACACATCTGCGGGACTCTTGGAATGGTGGCACGACCCTGGAGTTCCTCTCGCCTTTCCTGTGGAGAGCGCCTCCTCTTGAGATGCGACGAGAACGCCGGGAATTCTTTCCCTACGAAACAGGGAAAGGATCCCTCATCTCGAGCTAGGAGGCGGAAACGGGGCTCCCCTGGACGTGTGCGGGACCCACATGCTTCCTCTCGAGTGGAGACGGGTATGTCGGGGAACTTCTTGAGTTGCAGCAAGGGTGTGAAGGACCCTTTGGAAGTTCCAGTGGTTAGACGTGATTAGCCTCCAGAAGCCTCAGCGGAAATGGGCCTCATCTCGCCTGGAGGGCAAAACCTCCTGGATTTTCTCGAGTTGCGGCAGGTGCTCTCGACTTACGACGGGGACCTCAGGGACCCGCTCTGGTGGCCTCAGGAAAGGCCAGTCCCCATGCGAGTTCCTCGGGGGCCTCTGGGGATTCCTCTCCCGTCGATGCCGGGGCCTAAGACCTTGTGTGGAGTCGGGGCCGGAACCTGAGGATTCCTCTCCAGTGCTGACATGGATCTTGGGGTACTTCTGGAGTCTCCCTAGGGGAGTCAGTCCTCGTCTCGAATGCGGGCATGCACTTGCGCTTTCCTCCAGAGCGGTAGCAGCAGTGTCACGCAGTCCGCCGCGTGGATCAAAGGATCTATGGTTTTCCCTCGAGTCTTTCCCACGAGGCTTTCCCACGAGGCTTTCCCACAGGGCTATCCCACGTGCACACGTGGTGGGAGTCGATCCTCGGCTTGAACGTCAAGGCAGTGCAGGGAAAACAGGTTCCTCTGGAATGGACTGACACATCTGGGGGACTCTTGGAATGGTGGCACGACCCTGGAGTTCCTCTCCCCTTTCCTGTGGAGAGCGCCTCCTCTTGAGATGCGACGGGAACGCCGGGAATTCTTTCCCTACGAAACAGGGAAAGGATCCCTCATCTCGAGCTAGGAGGCGGAAATGGGGCTCCCCTGGATGTGTGCGGGACACCACGGGCTTCCTCTCGAGTGCAGACGGGTATGTCGGGGAACTTCTTGAGTTGCAGCAAGGGTGTGAAGGACCCTTTGGTAGTTCCAGTGGTTAGACGTGATTAGCCTCCAGAAGCCTCAGCGGAAATGGGCCTCATCTCGCCTGGAGGGCAAAACCTCCTGGATTTTCTCGAGTTGCGGCAGGTGCTCTCGACTTATGACGGGGACCTCAGGGACCCGCTCTGGTGGCCTCAGGAAAGGCCAGTCCCCATGCGAGTTCCTCGGGGGCCTCTGGGGATTCCTCTCCCGTCGATGCCGGGGCCTAAGACCTTGTGTGGAGTCGGGGCCGGAACCTGAGGATTCTTCTCCAGTGCTGACATGGATCTTGGGGTACTTCTGGAGTCTCCCCAGGGGAGTCAGTCCTCGTCTCGAATGCGGGCATGCACTTGCGCTTTCCTCCAGAGCGGTAGCAGCAGTGTCACGCAGTCCGCCGCGTGGATCAAAGGATCTATGGTTTTCCCTCGAGTCTTTCCCACGAGGCTTTCCCACGAGGCTTTCCCACAGGGCTGTCCCACGTGCACACGTGGTGGGAGTCGATCCTCGGCTTGAACGTCAAGGCAGAGCAGGGAAAACAGGTTCCTCTGGAATGGACTGACACATCTGGGGGACTCTTGGAATGGTGTCACGACCCTGGAGTTCCTCTCGCCTTTCCTGTGGAGAGCGCCTCCTCTTGAGATGCGACGGGAACGCCGGGAATTCTTTCCCTACGAAACAGGGAAAGGATCCCTCATCTCGAGCTAGGAGGCGGAAACGGGGCTTCCCTGGATGTGTGCGGGACACCACGTGCTTCCTCTCGATTGCAGACGGGTATGTCGGGGAACTTCTTGAGTTGCACCAAGGGTGTGAAGGACCCTTTGGAAGTTCCAGTGGTTAGATGTGATTGGCCTCGAGAAGCCTCAGCGGAAATGGGCCTCATCTCGCCTGGAGGGCAAAACCTCCTGGATTTTCTCGAGTTGCGGCAGGTGCTCTCGACTTACGACGGGGACCTCAGGGACCCGCTCTGGTGGCCTCAGGAAAGGCCAGTCCCCATGCGAGTTCCTCGGGGGCCTCTCGGGATTCCTCTCTCGTCGATGCCGGGGCCTAAGTCCTTGTGTGGAGTCGGGGCCGGAACCTGAGGATTCCTCTCCAGTGCTGACATGGATCTTGGGGTACTTCTGGAGTCTCCCCAGGGGAGTCAGTCCTCGTCTCGAATGCGGGCATGCACTTGCGCTTTCCTCCAGAGCGGTGGCAGCAGTGTCACGCAGTCCGCCGGGTGGATCAAAGGATCTATGGTTTTCCCTCGAGTCTTTCCCACGAGGCTTTCCCACCAGGCTTTCCCACAGGGCTGTCCCACGTGCATACGTGGTGGGACTCGATCCTCGGCTTGAACTTCAAGGCAGTGCAGGGAAAACAGGTTCCTCTGGAATGGACTGACACATCTGGGGGACTCTTGGAATGGTGGCACGACCCTGGAGTTCCTCTCCCCTTTCCTGTGGAGAGCGCCTCCTCTTGAGATGCGACGGGAACGCCGGGAATTCTTTCCCTACGAAACAGGGAAAGGATCCCTCATCTCGAGCTAGGAGGCGGAAACGGGGCTTCCCTGGATGTGTGCGGGACACCACGTGCTTCCTCTCGAGTGCAGACGGGTATGTCGGGGAACTTCTTGAGTTGCAGCAAGGGTGTGAAGGACCCTTTGGAAGTTCCAGTGGTTAGATGTGATTGGCCTCGAGAAGCCTCAGCGGAAATGGTCCTCATCTCGCCTGGAGGGCAAAACCTCCTGGATTTTCTCGAGTTGCGGCAGGTGCTCTCGACTTACGACGGGGACCTCAGGGACCCGCTCTGGTGGCCTCAGGAAAGGCCAGTCCCCATGCGAGTTCCTCGGGGGCCTCTCGGGATTCCTCTCCCGTCGATGCCGGGGCCTAAGACCTTGTGTGGAGTCGGGGCCGGAACCTGAGGATTCCTCTCCAGTGCTGACATGGATCTTGTGGTACTTCTGGAGTCTCCCCAGGGGAGTCAGTCCTCGTCTCGAATGCGGGCATACTCTTGCGCTTTCCTCCAGAGCGGTAGCAGCAGTGTCACACAGTCCGCCGCGTGGATCAAAGGATCTATGGTTTTCCCTCGAGTCTTTCCCACGAGGCTTTCCCAAGAGGCTTTCCCACAGGGCTGTCCCACGTGCACACGTGGTGGGAGTCGATCCTCGGCTTGAACGTCAAGGCAGTGCAGGGAAAACAGGTTCCTCTGGAATGGACTGACACATCTGCGGGACTCTTGGAATGGTGGCACGACCCTGGAGTTCCTCTCGCCTTTCCTGTGGAGAGCGCCTCCTCTTGAGATGCGACGAGAACGCCGGGAATTCTTTCCCTACGAAACAGGGAAAGGATCCCTCATCTCGAGCTAGGAGGCGGAAACGGGGCTCCCCTGGACGTGTGCGGGACCCACATGCTTCCTCTCGAGTGGAGACGGGTATGTCGGGGAACTTCTTGAGTTGCAGCAAGGGTGTGAAGGACCCTTTGGAAGTTCCAGTGGTTAGACGTGATTAGCCTCCAGAAGCCTCAGCGGAAATGGGCCTCATCTCGCCTGGAGGGCAAAACCTCCTGGATTTTCTCGAGTTGCGGCAGGTGCTCTCGACTTACGACGGGGACCTCAGGGACCCGCTCTGGTGGCCTCAGGAAAGGCCAGTCCCCATGCGAGTTCCTCGGGGGCCTCTGGGGATTCCTCTCCCGTCGATGCCGGGGCCTAAGACCTTGTGTGGAGTCGGGGCCGGAACCTGAGGATTCCTCTCCAGTGCTGACATGGATCTTGGGGTACTTCTGGAGTCTCCCTAGGGGAGTCAGTCCTCGTCTCGAATGCGGGCATGCACTTGCGCTTTCCTCCAGAGCGGTAGCAGCAGTGTCACGCAGTCCGCCGCGTGGATCAAAGGATCTATGGTTTTCCCTCGAGTCTTTCCCACGAGGCTTTCCCACGAGGCTTTCCCACAGGGCTATCCCACGTGCACACGTGGTGGGAGTCGATCCTCGGCTTGAACGTCAAGGCAGTGCAGGGAAAACAGGTTCCTCTGGAATGGACTGACACATCTGGGGGACTCTTGGAATGGTGGCACGACCCTGGAGTTCCTCTCCCCTTTCCTGTGGAGAGCGCCTCCTCTTGAGATGCGACGGGAACGCCGGGAATTCTTTCCCTACGAAACAGGGAAAGGATCCCTCATCTCGAGCTAGGAGGCGGAAATGGGGCTCCCCTGGATGTGTGCGGGACACCACGGGCTTCCTCTCGAGTGCAGACGGGTATGTCGGGGAACTTCTTGAGTTGCAGCAAGGGTGTGAAGGACCCTTTGGTAGTTCCAGTGGTTAGACGTGATTAGCCTCCAGAAGCCTCAGCGGAAATGGGCCTCATCTCGCCTGGAGGGCAAAACCTCCTGGATTTTCTCGAGTTGCGGCAGGTGCTCTCGACTTATGACGGGGACCTCAGGGACCCGCTCTGGTGGCCTCAGGAAAGGCCAGTCCCCATGCGAGTTCCTCGGGGGCCTCTGGGGATTCCTCTCCCGTCGATGCCGGGGCCTAAGACCTTGTGTGGAGTCGGGGCCGGAACCTGAGGATTCTTCTCCAGTGCTGACATGGATCTTGGGGTACTTCTGGAGTCTCCCCAGGGGAGTCAGTCCTCGTCTCGAATGCGGGCATGCACTTGCGCTTTCCTCCAGAGCGGTAGCAGCAGTGTCACGCAGTCCGCCGCGTGGATCAAAGGATCTATGGTTTTCCCTCGAGTCTTTCCCACGAGGCTTTCCCACGAGGCTTTCCCACAGGGCTGTCCCACGTGCACACGTGGTGGGAGTCGATCCTCGGCTTGAACGTCAAGGCAGAGCAGGGAAAACAGGTTCCTCTGGAATGGACTGACACATCTGGGGGACTCTTGGAATGGTGTCACGACCCTGGAGTTCCTCTCGCCTTTCCTGTGGAGAGCGCCTCCTCTTGAGATGCGACGGGAACGCCGGGAATTCTTTCCCTACGAAACAGGGAAAGGATCCCTCATCTCGAGCTAGGAGGCGGAAACGGGGCTTCCCTGGATGTGTGCGGGACACCACGTGCTTCCTCTCGATTGCAGACGGGTATGTCGGGGAACTTCTTGAGTTGCACCAAGGGTGTGAAGGACCCTTTGGAAGTTCCAGTGGTTAGATGTGATTGGCCTCGAGAAGCCTCAGCGGAAATGGGCCTCATCTCGCCTGGAGGGCAAAACCTCCTGGATTTTCTCGAGTTGCGGCAGGTGCTCTCGACTTACGACGGGGACCTCAGGGACCCGCTCTGGTGGCCTCAGGAAAGGCCAGTCCCCATGCGAGTTCCTCGGGGGCCTCTCGGGATTCCTCTCTCGTCGATGCCGGGGCCTAAGTCCTTGTGTGGAGTCGGGGCCGGAACCTGAGGATTCCTCTCCAGTGCTGACATGGATCTTGGGGTACTTCTGGAGTCTCCCCAGGGGAGTCAGTCCTCGTCTCGAATGCGGGCATGCACTTGCGCTTTCCTCCAGAGCGGTGGCAGCAGTGTCACGCAGTCCGCCGGGTGGATCAAAGGATCTATGGTTTTCCCTCGAGTCTTTCCCACGAGGCTTTCCCACCAGGCTTTCCCACAGGGCTGTCCCACGTGCATACGTGGTGGGACTCGATCCTCGGCTTGAACTTCAAGGCAGTGCAGGGAAAACAGGTTCCTCTGGAATGGACTGACACATCTGGGGGACTCTTGGAATGGTGGCACGACCCTGGAGTTCCTCTCGCCTTTCCTGTGGAGAGCGCCTCCTCTTGAGATGCGACGGGAACGCCGGGAATTCTTTCCCTACGAAACAGTGAAAGGATCCCTCATCTCGAGCTAGGAGGCGGAAACGGGGCCCCCTGGATGTGTTCGGGACTCAAGTGCTTCCTCTCGAGTGGAGACGGGTATGTCGGGGAACTTCTTGAGTTGCAGCAAGGGTGTGAAGGACCCTTTGGAAGTTCCAGTGGTTAGATGTGATTGGCCTCGAGAAGCCTCAGCGGAAATGGGCCTCATCTCGCCTGGAGGGCAAAACCTCCTGGATTTTCTCGAGTTGCGGCAGGTGCTCTCGACTTACGACGGGGACCTCAGGGACCCGCTCTGGTGGCCTCAGGAAAGGCCAGTCCCCAGGCGAGTTCCTCGGGGGCCTCTGGGGATTCCTCTCCCGTCGATGCTGGGGCCTAAGTCCTTGTGTGGAGTCGGGACCGGAACCTGAGGTTTCCTCTCCAGTGCTGACATGGATCTTGGGGTACTTCTGGAGTCTCCCCAGGGGAGTCAGTCTTCGTCTCGAATGCGGGCATGCACTTGCGCTTTCCTCCAGAGCGGTAGCAGCAGTGTCACGCTGTCAGCCTCGTGGATCAAAAGATCTATGGTTTTCCCTCGAGTCTTTCCCACGAGGCTTTCCCACGAGGCTTTCCCACAGGTCTGTCCCACGTGCACACGTGGTGGGAGTGGATCCTTGGCTTGAACGTCAAGGCAGTGCAGGGAAAACAGTTTCCTCTGGAATGGACTGACACATCTGGGGGACTCTTGGAATGGTGGCACGACCCTGGAGTTCCTCTCGCCTTTCCTGTGGAGAGCGCCTCCTCTTGAGATGCGACGGGAACGCCGGGAATTCTTTCCCTACGAAACAGGGAAAGGATCCCTCATCTCGAGCTAGGAGGCGGAAACGGGGCTCCCCTGGATGTGTGCGGGACCCCACGTGCTTCCTCTCGAGTGGAGACGGGTATGTCGGGGACCTTCTTGAGTTGCAGCAAGGGTGTGAAGGACCCTTTGGATGTTCCAGTGGTTAGATGTGATTAGCCTCGAGAAGCCTCAGCGGAAATGAGCCTCATCTCGCCTGGAGGGCAAAACCTCCTGGATTTTCTCGAGTTGCGGCAGGTGCTCTCGACTTACGACGGGGACCTCAGGGACCCGCTCTGGTGGCCTCAGGAAAGGCCAGTCCCCAGGCGAGTTCCTAGGGGGCCTCTGGGGATTCCTCTCCCGTCGATGCTGGGGCCTAAGTCCTTGTGTGGAGTCGGGACCGGAACCTGAGGTTTCCTCTCCAGTGCTGACATGGATCTTGGGGTACTTCTGGAGTCTCCCCAGGGGAGTCAGTCTTCGTCTCGAATGCGGGCATGCACTTGCGCTTTCCTCCAGAGCGGTAGCAGCAGTGTCACGCTGTCCGCCTCGTGGATCAAAAGATCTATGGTTTTCCCTCGAGTCTTTCCCACGAGGCTTTCCCACGAGGCTTTCCCACAGGTCTGTCCCACGTGCACACGTGGTGGGAGTCGATCCTCGGCTTGAACGTCAAGGCAGTGCAGGGAAAATAGTTTCCTCTGGAATGGACTGACACATCTGGGGGACTCTTGGAATGGTGTCACGACCCTGGAGTTCCTCTCGCCTTTCCTGTGGAGAGCGCCTCCTCTTGAGATGCGACGGGAACGCCGGGAATTCTTTCCCTAAGAAACAGGGAAAGGATCCCTCATCTCGAGCTAGGAGGCGGAAACGGGGCTCCCCTGGATGTGTGCGGGACCCCACGTGCTTCCTCTCGAGTGGAGACGGGTATGTCGGGGAACTTCTTGAGTTGCAGCAATGGTGTGAAGGACCCTTTGGAAGTTCCAGTGGTTAGATGTGATTGGCCTCGAGAAGCCTCAGCGGAAATTGGCCTCATCTCGCCTGGAGGGCAAAACCTCCTGGATTTTCTCGAGTTGCGGCAGGTGCTCTCGACTTACGACGGGGACCTCAGGGACCCGCTCTGGTGGCCTCAGGAAAGGCCAGTCCCCATGCGAGTTCCTCGGGTGCCTCTCGGGATTCCTCTCCCGTCGATGCCGGGGCCTAAGACCTTGTGTGGAGTCGGGGCCGGAACCTGAGGATTCCTCTCCAGTGCTGACATGGATCTTGGGGTACTTCTGGAGTCTCCCCAGGGGAGTCAGTCCTCGTCTCGAATGCGGGCATGCACTTGCGCTTTCCTCCAGAGCGGTGGCAGCAGTGTCACGCAGTCCGCCGCGTGGATCAAAGGATGTTTGGTTTTCCCTCGAGTCTTTCCCACGAGGCTTTCCCACGAGGCTTTCCCACAGGGCTGTCCCACGTGCACACGTGGTGGGACTCGATCCTCGGCTTGAACTTCAAGGCAGTGCAGGGAAAACAGGTTCCTCTGGAATGGACTGACACATCTGGGGGACCTTTGGAATGGTGGCACGACCCTTCAGTTCCTCTCGCCTTTCCTGTGGAGAGCGCCTCCTCTTGAGATGCGACGGGAACGCCGGGAATTCTTTCCCTAAGAAACAGTGAAAGGATTCCTCATCTCGAGCTAGGAGGCGGAAACGGGGCCCCCTGGATGTGTTCGGGACTCAAGTGCTTCCTCTCGAGTGGAGACGGGTATGTCGGGGAACTTCTTGAGTTGCAGCAAGGGTGTGAAGGACCCTTTGGAAGTTCCAGTGGTTAGACGTGATTAGCCTCGAGAAGCCTCAGCGGAAATGGGCCTCATCTCGCCTGGAGGGCAAAACCTCCTGGATTTTCTCGAGTTGCGGCAGGTGCTCTCGACTTACGACGGGGACCTCAGGGACCCGCTCTGTTGGCCTCAGGAAAGGCCAGTCCCCAGGCGAGTTCCTCGGGGGCCTCTGGGGATTCCTCTCCCGTCGATGCTGGGGCCGAAGTCCTTGTGTGGAGTCGGGACCGGAACCTGAGGTTTCCTCTCCAGTGCTGACATGGATCTTGGGGTACTTCTGGAGTCTCCCCAGGGGAGTCAGTCTTCGTCTCGAATGCGGGCATGCACTTGCGCTTTCCTCCAGAGCGGTAGCAGCAGTGTCACGCTGTCCGCCTCGTGGATCAAAAGATCTATGGTTTTCCATCGAGTCTTTCCCACGAGGCTTTCCCACGAGGCTTTCCCACAGGTCTGTCCCACGTGCACACGTGGTGGGAGTCGATCCTCGGCTTGAACGTCAAGGCAGTGCAGGGAAAACAGTTTCCTCTGGAATGGACTGACACATCTGGGGGACTCTTGGAATGGTGGCACGACCCTGGAGTTCCTCTCGCCTTTCCTGTGGAGAGCGCCTCCTCTTGAGATGCGACGGGAACGCCGGGAATTCTTTCCCTAAGAAACAGGGAAAGGATCCCTCATCTCGAGCTAGGAGGCGGAAACGGGGCTCCCCTGGATGTGTGCGGGACCCACGTGCTTCCTCTCGAGTGAGACGGGTATGTCGGGGAACTTCTTGAGTTGCAGCAATGGTGTGAATGACCCTTTGGAAGTCCAGTGGTTAGATGTGATTGGCCTCGAGAAGCCTCAGCGGAAATGGGCCTCATCTCGCCTGGAGGGCAAAACCTCCTGGATTTTCTCGAGTTGCGGCAGGTGCTCTCGACTTACGACGGGGACCTCAGGGACCCGCTCTGGTGGCCTCAGGAAAGGCCAGTCCCCATGCGAGTTCCTCGGGGGCCTCTCGGGATTCCTCTCCCGTCAATGCCGGGCCTACGACCTTGTGTGGAGTCGGAGCCGGAACCTGAGGATTCCTCTCCAGTGCTGACATGGATCTTGGGGTACTTCTGGAGTCTCCACAGGGGAGTCAGTCCTCGACTCGAATGCGGGCATGCACTTGCGCTTTCCTCCAGAGCGGTAGCAGCAGTGTCACGCAGTCCGCCGCGTGGATCAAAGGATCTATGGTTTTCCCTCGAGTCTTTCCCACGAGGCTTTCCCACGAGGCTTTCCCACAGGGCTGTCCCACGTGCACACGTGGTGGGAGTTGATCCTCGGCTTGAACGTCAAGGCAGTGCAGGGAAAACAGGTTCCTCTGGAATGGACTGACACATCTGGGGGACTCTTGGAATGGTGGCACGACCCTGGAGTTCCTCTCGCCTTTCCTGTGGAGAGCGCCTCCTCTTGAGATGCGACGGGAACACCGGGAATTCTTTCCCTACGAAACAGGGAAAGGATCCCTCATCTCGAGCTAGGAGGCGAAACGGGGCTCCCCTGGATGTGTGCGGGACCCCACGTGCTTCCTCTCGAGTGGAGACGGGTATGTCGGGGAACTTCTTGAGTTGCAGCAAGGGTGTGAAGGACCCTTTGGAAGTTCCAGTGGTTAGATGTGATTGGCCTCGAGAAGCCTCAGCGGAAATGGGCCTCATCTCGCCTGGAGGGCAAAACCTCCTGGATTTTCTCGAGTTGCGGCAGGTGCTCTCGACTTAGGACGGGGACCTCAGGGAACCGCTCTGGAGGCCTCAGGAAAGGCCAGTCCCCATGCGAGTTCCTCGGGGGCCTCTCGGGATTCCTCTCCCGTCGATGCCAGGGCCTATGACCTTGTGTGGAGTCGAGGCCGGAACCTGAGGATTCCTCTCCAGTGCTGACATGGATCTTGGGGTACTTCTGGAGTCTCCCCAGGGGAGTAAGTCCTCGTCTCGAATGCGGTCATGCACTTGGGCTTTCCTCCAGAGCGGTAGCAGCAGTGTCACGCAGTCCGCCGCGTGGATCAAAGGATCTATGGTTTTCCCTCGAGTCTTTCCCACGAGGCTTTCCCACGAGGCTTTCCCACAGGGCTGTCCCACGTGCACACGTGGTGGGAGTCGATCCTCGGCTTGAACGTCAAGGCAGTGCAGGGAAAACAGGTTCCTCTGGAATGGACTGACAAATCTGGGGGACTCTTGGAATGGTGTCACGACCCTGGAGTTCCTCTCGCCTTTCCTGTGGAGAGCGCCTCCTCTTGAGATGCGACGGGAACGCCGGGAATTCTTTCCCTACGAAACAGGGAAAGGATCCCTCATCTCGAGCTAGGAGGCGAAACGGGGCTCCCCTGTATGTGTGCGGGACCCCACGTGCTTCCTCTCGAGTGGAGACGGGTATGTCGGGGAACTTCTTGAGTTGCAGCAATGGTGTGAAGGACCCTTTGGAAGTTCCAGTGGTTAGATGTGATTGGCCTCGAGAAGCCTCAGCGGAAATGGGCCTCATCTCGCCTGGAGGGCAAAACCTCCTGGATTTTCTCGAGTTGCGGCAGGTGCTCTCGACTTACGACGGGGACCTCAGGGACCCCCTCTGGTGGCCTCAGGCAAGGCCAGTCCCTATGCGATTTCCACGGGGGCCTCTCGGGATTCCTCTCCCGTCGATGCCGGGGCCTAAGACCTTGTGTGGAGTCGGGGCCGGAACCTGAGGATTCCTCTCCAGTGCTGACATGGATCTTGGGGTACTTCTGGAGTCTCCCCAGGGGAGTCAGTACTCGTCTCGAATGCGGGCATGCACTTGCGCTTTCCTCCAGAGCGTTAGCAGCATTGTCACGCAGTCCGCCGCGTGGATCAAAGGATCTATGGTTTTCCCTCGAGTCTTTCCCACGAGGCTTTCCCACGAGGCTTTCCCACAGGGCTGTCCCACGTGAACACGTGGTGGGAGTCGATCCTCGGCTTGAACGTCAAGGCAGTGCAGGGAAAAAGGTTCCTCTGGAATGGACTGACACATCTGGGGGACTCTTGGAATGGTGTCACGACCCTGGAGTTCCTATCGCCTTTCCTGTGGAGAGCGCCTCCTCTTGAGATGCGACGGGAACGCCGGGAAATCTTTCCCTACGAAACAGCGAAAGGATCCCTCATCTCGAGCTAGGAGGCGGAAACGGGGCTCCCCTGGATGTGTGCGGGACCCCACGTGCTTCCTCTCGAGTGGAGACGGGTATTTCGGGGAACTTCTTGAGTTGCAGCTATGGTGTGAAGGACCCTTTGGAAGTCCAGTGGTTAGATGTGATTGGCCTCGAGAAGCCTCAGCGGAAATGGACCTCATCTCGCCTGGAGGGCAAAACCTCCTGGATTTTCTCGAGTTGCGGCAGGTGCTCTCGACTTACGGCGGGGACCTCAGGGACCCGCTCTGGTGGCCTCAGGAAAGGCCAGTCCCCATGCGAGTTCCTCGGGGGCCTCTCGGGATTCCTCTCCCGTCGATGCCGGGGCCTAAGACCTTGTGTGGAGTCGGGGCGGGAACCTGAGGGTTCCTCTCCAGTGCTGACATGGATCTTGGGGTACTTCTGGAGTCTCCCCAGGGGAGTCAGTCCTCGTCTCGAATGCGGGCATGCACTTGCGCTTTCCTCCAGAGCGGTAGCAGCAGTGTCACGCAGTCCGCCGCGTGGATCAAAGGATCTATGGTTTTCCCTCGAATCTTTCCCACGAGGCTTTCCCACGAGGCTTTCCCACAGGGCTGTCCCACGTGCACACGTGGTGGGAGTCGATCCTCGGCTTGAACGTCAAGGCTGTGCAGGGAAAACAGGTTCCTCTGGAATGGACTGACACATCTGGGGGACTCTTGGAATGGTGGCACGACCCTGGAGTTCCTCTCGCCTTTCCTGTGGAGAGCGCCTCCTCTTGAGATGCGACGGGAACGCCGGGAATTCTTTCCCTACGAAACAGGGAAAGGATCCCTCATCTCGAGCTAGGAGGCGGAAACGGGGCTACCCTGGATGTGTGCGGGACCCCACGTGCTTCCTCTCGAGTGGAGACGGGTATGTCGGGGAACTTCTTGAGTTGCAGCAAGGGTGTGAAGGACCCTTTGGAAGTTCCAGTGGTTAAACGTGATTAGCCTCGAGAAGCCTCAGCGGAAATGGGCCTCATCTCGCCTGGAGGGCAAAACCTCCTGGATTTTCTCGAGTTGCGGCAGGTGCTCTCGACTTACGACGGGGACCTCAGGGACCCGCTCTGGTGGCCTCAGGAAAGGCCAGTCCCCATGCGAGTTCCTCGGGGGCCTCTCGGGATTCCTCTCCCGTCGATGCCGGGGCCTAAGACCTTGTGTGGAGTCGGGGCCGGAAACTGAGGATTCCTCTCCAGTGCTGACATGGATCTTGGGGTACTTCTGGAGTCTCCCCAGGGGAGTCAGTCCTCGTCTCGAATGCGGGCATGCACTTGCGCTTTCCTCCAGAGCGGTAGCAGCAGTGTCACGCAGTCCGCCGCGTGGATCAAAGGATCTATGGTTTTCCCTCGAGTCTTTCCCACGAGGCTTTCCCACGAGGTTTCCCACAGGGCTGTCCCACGTGCACACGTGGTGGGAGTCGATCCTCGGCTTGAACATCAAGGCAATGCAGGGAAAACAGGTTCCTCTATAATGGACTGACATATCTGGGGGTCTCTTGGAATGGTGGCACGACCCTGGAGTTCCTCTCCCCTTTCCTGTGGAGAGCACCTCCTCTTGAGATGCGACGGGAACGCCGGGAATTCTTTCCCTATGAAACAGGGAAAGGATCCCTCATCTCGATCTAGGAGGCGGAAACGGTGCTCCCCTGGATGTGTGCGGGACCCCACGTGCTTCCTCTGGAGTGGAGACGGGTATGTTGGGGAACTTCTTTAGTCGCAGCAAGGGTGTGAAGGACCCGTTGGAAGTTCCAGTATTTAGACGTGATTAGCCTCTAGAAGCCTCAGCGGAAATGGGCCTCATCTCGCCTGGAGGGCAAAACCTCCTGGATTTTCTCGAGTTGCGGCAGGTGCTCTCGACTTACGACATGGACCTCAGGGACCCGCTCTGGTGGCCTCAGGAAAGGCCAGTCCCCATGCGAGTTCCTCGGGGGCCTCTGGGGATTCCTCTCCCATCGATGCCGGTGCCTAAGACCTTGTGTGGTGTCGGGGCCGGACCCTGAGGATTCCTCTCCAGTGCTGACATGGATCTTGGGGTACTTCTGGAGTCTCCCCAGGGGAGTCAGTCCTCGTCTCGAATGCGGGCATGCACTTGCGCTTTCCTCCAGAGCGGTAGCAGCAGTGTCACGCAGTCTGCCGCGTGGATCAAAGCATCTATGGTTTTCCCTCGAGTCTTTCCCACGAGGCTTTCCCACGAGGCTTTCCCACAGGGCTGTCCCACGTGCACACGTGGTGGGAGTCGATCCTCGTCTTGAACGTCAAGGCAGTGCAGGGAAAACAGGTTCCTCTGGAATGGACTGACACATCTGGGGGACTCTTGGAATGGTGTCACGACCCTGGAGTTCCTATCGCCTTTCCTGTGGAGAGCGCCTCCTCTTGAGATACGAAGGGAACGCCGGGAATTCTTTCCCTACGAAACAGGTAAAGGATCCCTCATCTCGAGCTAGGAGCCGGAAACGGGGCTCCCCTGGATGTGTGCGGGACCCACGTGCTTCCTCTCGAGTGAGACGGGTATGTCGGGGAACTTCTTGATTTGCAGCAATGGTGTGAAGGACCCTTTGGAAGTTCCAGTGGTTAGACGTGATTAGCCTCCAGAAGCCTCAGCGGAAATGGGCCTCATATCGCCTGGAGGGCAAAACCTCCTGGATTTTCTCGAGTTGCGGCAGGTGCTCTCGACTTACGACGGGGACCTCAGGGACCCGCTCTGGTGGCCTCAGGAAAGGCCAGTCCCCTTGCGAGTTCCTCTGGGGATTCCTCTCCCGTCGATGCCGGGGCCTAAGACCTTGTCTGGAGTCGGGGCCGGAACCTGAGGATTCCTCTCCAGTGCTGACATGGATCTTGGGGTACTTCTGGAGTCTCCCCAGGGGAGTCAGTCCTCGTCTCGAATGCGGGCATGCACTTGCGCTTTCCTCCAGAGCGGTAGCAGCAGTGTCACGCAGTCCGCCGCATGGATCAAAGGATCCATGGTTTTCCCTCGAGTCTTTCCCACGAGGCTTTCCCACGAGGCTTTCCCACAGGGCTGTCCCACGTGCACACGTGGTGGGAGTCGATCCTTGGCTTGAACGTCAAGGCAGTGCAGGGAAAACAGGTTCCTCTGGAATGGACTGACACATCTGGGGGACTCTTGGAATGGTGGCACGACCCTGGAGTTCCTCTCGCTTTTCCTGTGGAGAGCGCCTCCTCTTGAGATGCGACGGGAACGCCGGGAATTCTTTCCCTACGAAACAGGGAAAGGATCCCTCATCTCGAGCTAGGAGGCGGAAACGGGGCTCCCCTGGATGTGTGCAGGACCCCACGTGCTTCCTCTCGAGTGGAGACGGATATGTCGGGGAACTTCTTGAGTTGCAGCAAGGGTGTGAAGGACCCTTTGGAAGTTCCAGTGGTTAGATGTGATTGGCCTCGAGAAGCCTCAGCGGAAATGGGCCTCATCTCGCCTGGAGGGCAAAACCTCCTGGATTTTCTCGAGTTGCGGCAGGTGCTCTCGACTTACGACGGGGACCTCAGGGACCCGCTGTGGTGGCCTCAGGAAAGGCCAGTCTCCTTGCGAGTTCCTCGGGGGCCTCTCGGGATTCCTCTCCCGTCGATGCCGGGGCCTAAGTCCTTGTCTGGAGTCGGGGCCGGAACCTGAGGATTCCTCTCCAGTGCTGACATGGATCTTGGGGTACTTCTGGAGTCTCCCCAGGGGAGTCAGTCCTCGTCTCGAATGCGGGCATGCACTTGCGCTTTCCTCCAGAGCGGTAGCAGCAGTGTCACGCAGTCCGCCGCGTGGATCAAAGGATCTATGGTTTTCCCTCGAGTCTTTCCCACGAGGCTTTCCCACGAGGCTTTCCCACAGGACTGTCCCACGTGAACACGTGGTGGGAGTCGATCCTCGGCTTGAACGTCAAGGCAGTGCAGGGAAAAAGGTTCCTCTGGAATGGACTGACACATCTGGGGGACTCTTGGAATGGTGTCACGACCCTGGAGTTCCTCTCGCCTTTCCTGTGGAGAGCGCCTCCTCTTGAGATGCGACGGGAACGCCGGGAATTCTTTCCCTACGAAACAGGGAAAGGATCCCTCATCTCGAGCTAGGAGGCGGAAACGGGGCTCCCATGGATGTGTGCGGGACCCCACGTGCTTCCTCTCGAGTGGAGACGGGTATTTCGGGGAACTTCTTGAGTTGCAGCAATGGTGTGAATGACCCTTTGGAAGTCCAGTGGTTAGATGTGATTGGCCTCGAGAAGCCTCAGCGGAAATGGGCCTCATCTCGCCTGAAGGGCAAAACCTCCTGGATTTTATCGAGTTGCGGCAGGTGCTCTCGACTTACGACGGGGACCTCAGGGACCCGCTCTGGTGGCCTCAGGAAAGGCCAGTCCCCATGCGAGTTCCTCGGGGGCCTCTCGGGATTCCTCTCCCGTCGATGCCGGGCCTACGACCTTGTGTGGAGTCGGAGCCGGAACCTGAGGATTCCTCTCCAGTGCTGACATGGATCTTGGGGTAATTCTGGGTCTCCCCAGGGGAGTAAGTCCTCGTCTCGAATATGGTCATGCACTTGGGCTTTCCTCCAGAGCGGTAGCAGCAGTGTCACGCAGTCCGCCGCGTGGATCAAAGGATCTATGGTTTTCCCTCGAGTCTTTCCCACGAGGCTTTCCCACGAGGCTTTCCCACAGGGCTGTCCCACGTGCACACGTGGTGGGAGTCGATCCTCGGCTTGAACGTCAAGGCAGTGCAGGGAAAACAGGTTCCTCTGGAATGGACTGACACATCTGGGGGACTCTTGGAATGGTGGCACGACCCTGGAGTTCCTCTCCCCTTTCCTGTGGAGAGCGCCTCCTCTTGAGATGCGACGGGAACGCCGGGAATTCTTTCCCTACGAAACAGGGAAAGGATCCCTCATCTCGAGCTAGGAGGCGAAACGGGGCTCCCCTGTATGTGTGCGGGACCCCACGTGCTTCCTCTCGAGTGGAGACGGGTATGTCGGGGAACTTCTTGAGTTGCAGCAATGGTGTGAAGGACCCTTTGGAAGTTCCAGTGGTTAGATGTGATTGGCCTCGAGAAGCCTCAGCGGAAATGGGCCTCATCTCGCCTGGAGGGCAAAACCTCCTGGATTTTCTCGAGTTGCGGCAGGTGCTCTCGACTTACGACGGGGACCTCAGGGACCCCCTCTGGTGGCCTCAGGCAAGGCCAGTCCCTATGCGATTTCCACGGGGGCCTCTCGGGATTCCTCTCCCGTCGATGCCGGGGCCTAAGACCTTGTGTGGAGTCGGGGCCGGAACCTGAGGATTTCTCTCCAGTGCTGACATGGATCTTGGGGTACTTCTTGAGTCTCCCCAGGGGAGTCAGTCCTCGTCTCGAATGCGGGCATGCACTTGCGCTTTCCTCCAGAGCGGTAGCAGCAGTGTCACGCAGTCCGCCGCGTGGATCAAAGGATCTATGGTTTTCCCTCGAGTCTTTCCCACGAGGCTTTCCCACGAGGCTTTCCCACAGGACTGTCCCACGTGAACACGTGGTGGGAGTCGATCCTCGGCTTGAACGTCAAGGCAGTGCAGGGAAAAAGGTTCCTCTGGAATGGACTGACACATCTGGGGGACTCTTGGAATGGTGTCACGACCCTGGAGTTCCTATCGCCTTTCCTGTGGAGAGCGCCTCCTCTTGAGATGCGACGGGAACGCCGGGAATTCTTTCCCTACGAAACAGGGAAAGGATCCCTCATCTCGAGCTAGGAGGCGAAACGGGGCTCCCCTGGATGTGTGCGGGACCCCACGTGCTTCCTCTCGAGTGGAGACGGGTATGTCGGGGAACTTCTTGAGTTGCAGCAATGGTGTGAAGGACCCTTTGGAAGTTCCAGTGGTTAGATGTGATTGGCCTCGAGAAGCCTCAGCGGAAATGGGCCTCATTTCGCCTGGAGGGCAAAACCTCCTGGATTTTCTCGAGTTGCGGCAGGTGCTCTCGACTTACGACGGGGACCTCAGGGACCCCCTCTGGTGGCCTCAGGCAAGGCCAGTCCCCATGCGAGTTCCACGGGGGCCTCTCGGGATTCCTCTCCCGTCGATGCCGGGGCCTAAGACCTTGTGTGGAGTCGGGGCCGGAACCTGAGGATTCCTCTCCAGTGCTGACATGGATCTTGGGGTACTTCTGGAGTCTCCCCAGGGGAGTCAGTCCTCGTCTCGAATGCGGGCATGCACTTGCGCTTTCCTCCAGAGCGGTAGCAGCAGTGTCACGCAGTCCGCCGCGTGGATCAAAGGATCTATGGTTTTCCCTCGAGTCTTTCCCACGAGGCTTTCCCACGAGGCTTTCCCACAGGGCTGTCCCACTTGCACACGTGGTGGGAGTCGATCCTCGGCTTGAACGTCAAGGCAGTGAAGGGAAAACAGGTTCCTCTGGAATGGACTGACACATCTGGGGGACTCTTGGAATGGTGTCACGACCCTGGAGTTCCTATCGCTTTTCCTGTGGAGAGCGCCTCCTCTTGAGATGCGACGGGAACACCGGGAATTCTTTCCCTACAAAACAGGGAAAGGATCCCTCATCTCGAGCTAGGAGGCGGAAACGGGGCTCCCCTGGATGTGTGAGGGACCCCACGTGCTTCCTCTCGAGTGGAGACAGGTATGTCGGGGAACTTCTTGAGTTGCAGCAATGGTGTGAAGGACCCTTTGGAAGTTCCAGTGGTTAGATGTGATTGGCCTCGAGAAGCCTCAGCGGAAATGGGCCTCATCTCGCCTGGAGGGCAAAACCTCCTGGATTTTCTCGAGTTGCGGCAGGTGCTCTCGACTTACGACGGGGACCTCAGGGACCCGCTCTGGTGGCCTCAGGAAAGGCCAGTCCCCATGCGAGTTCCTCGGGGGCCTCTCGGGATTCCTCTCCCGTCGATGCCGGGGCCTAAGACCTTGTGTGGAGTCGGGACGGAACCTGAGGATTCATCTCAAGTGCTGACATGGATCTTGGGGTACTTCTGGAGTCTCCCCAGGGGAGTCAGTCCTCGTCTCGAATGCGGGCATGCACTTGCCCTTTCCTCCAGAGCGGTAGCAGCAGTGTCACGCAGTCTGCCGCGTGGATCAAAGGATCTATGGTTTTCCCCCGAGTCTTTCCCACGAGGCTTTCCCACGAGGCTTTCCCACAGGGCTGTCCCACGTGCACACGTGGTGGGAGTCGATCCTCGGCTTGAACGTCAAGGCAGTGCAGGGAAAACAGGTTCCTCTGGAATGGACTGACACATCTGGGGGACTCTTGGAATGGTGGCACGACCCTTCAGTTCCTCTCGCCTTTCCTGTGGAGAGCGCCTCCTCTTGAGATGCGACGGGTACGCCGGGAATTCTTTCCCTACGAAACAGGGAAAGGATCCCTCATCTCGAGCTAGGAGGCGAAACGGGGCTCCCCTGGATGTGTGCGGGACCCCACGTGCTTCCTCTCGAGTGGAGACGGGTATGTCGGGGAACTTCTTGAGTTGCAGCTAGGGTGTGAAGGACCCTTTGGAAGTTCCAGTGGTTAGATGTGATTGGCCTCGAGAAGCCTCAGCGGAAATGGGCCTCATCTCGCCTGGAGGGCAAAACCTCCTGGATTTTCTCGAGTTGCGGCAGGTGCTCTCGACTTAGGACGGGGACCTCAGGGAACCGCTCTGGAGGCCTCAGGAAAGGCCAGTCCCCATGCGAGTTCCTCGGGGGCCTCTCGGGATTCCTCTCCCGTCGATGCCAGGGCCTATGACCTTGTGTGGAGTCGAGGCCTGAACCTGAGGATTCCTCTCCAGTGCTGACATGGATCTTGGGGTACTTCTGGAGTCTCCCCAGGGGAGTCTGTGCTCGTCTCGAATGCGGGCATGCACTTGCGCTTTCCTCCAGAGCGGTAGCAGCAGTGTCCGCAGTCCGCCGCGTGGATCAAAGGATCTATGGTTTTCCCTCGAGTCTTTCCCACGAGGCTTTCCCACGAGGCTTTCCACAGGGCTGTCCCACGTGCACACGTGGTGGGAGTCGATCCTCGGCTTGAACGTCAAGGTAGTGCAGGGAAAACACGTTCCTCTGGAATGGACTGACACATCTGGGGGACTCTTGGAATGGTGGCACGACACTGGAGTTCCTCTCGCCTTTCCTGTGGAGAGCGCCTCCTCTTTAGATGCGACGGGAACGCCGGGAATTCTTTCCCTACGAAACAGGGAAAGGATCCCTCATCTCGAGCTAGGAGGCGAAACGGGGCTCCCCTGGATGTGTGCGGGACCCCACGTGCTTCCTCTCGAGTGGAGACGGGTATGTCGGGGAACTTCTTGAGTTGCAGCAAGGGTGTGAAGGACCCTTTGGAAGTTCCACTGGTTAGATGTGATTGGCCTCGAGAAGCCTCAGCGGAAATGGGCCTCATCTGGCCTGGAGGGCAAAACCTCCTGGATTTTCTCGAGTTGCGGCAGGTGCTCTCGACTTACGAAGGGGACCTCAGGGAACAGCTCTGGTGGCCTCAGGAAAGGCCAGTCCCCATGCGAGTTCCTCGGGGGCCTCTCGGGATTCCTCTCCCGTCGATGCCGGGGCCTAAGACCTTGTGTGGAGTCGGGGCCGGAACCTGAGGATTCCTCTCCAGTGCTGACATGGATCTTGGGGTACTTCTGGAGTCTCCCCAGGGGAGTCAGTCCTCGTCTCGAATGCGGGCATGCACTTGCGCTTTCCTCCAGAGCGGTAGCAGCAGTGTCACGCAGTCCGCCGCGTGGATCAAAGGATCTATGGTTTTCCCTCGAGTCTTTCCCACGAGGCTTTCCCACGAGGCTTTCACACAGGGCTGTCCCACAGGGCTGTCCCACGTGCACACGTGGTGGGAGTCGATCCTCGGCTTGAACGTCAAGGCAGTGCAGGGAAAACAGGTTCCTCTGGAATGGACTGACACATCTGGGGGACTCTTGGAATGGTGGCACGACCCTGGAGTTCCTCTCACCTTTCCTGTGGAGAGCGCCTCCTCTTGAGATGCGACGGGAACGCCGGGAATTCTTTCCCTGCGAAACAGGGAAAGGATCCCTCATCTCGAGCTAGGAGGCAGAAACGGGGCTCCCCTGGATGTGTGCGGGACACCACGTGCTTCCTTTCGAGTGCAGACGGGTATGTCGGGGAACTTCTTGAGTTGCAGCAATGGTGTGAAGGACCCTTTGGAAGTTCCAGTGGTTAGATGTGATTGGCCTCGAGAAGCCTCAGCGGAAATGGGCCTCATCTCGCCTGGAGGGCAAAACCTCCTGGATTTTCTCGAGTTGCGGCAGGTGCTCTCGACTTACGACGGGGACCTCAGGGACCCGCTCTGGTGGCCTCAGGAAAGGCCAGTCCCCATGCGAGTTCCTCGGGGCCCTCTCGGGATTCCTCCCCCGTCGATGCCGGGGCCTAAGACCTTGTGTGGAGTCGGGGCCGGAACCTGAGGATTCCTCTCCAGTGCTGACATGGATCTTGGGGTACTTCTGGAGTCTCCCCAGGGGAGTCAGTCCTCGTCTCGAATACGGGCATGCCCTTGCGCTTTCCTCCAGAGCGGTAGCAGCAGTGTCACGCAGTCCGCCGCGTGGATCAAAGGATCTATGGTTTTCCCTCGAGTCTTTCCCACGAGGCTTTCCCACGAGGCTTTCCCACAGGGCTGTCCCACGTGCACACGTGGTGGGAGTCGATCCTCGGCTTGAACGTCAAGGCAGTGCAGGGAAACCAGGTTCCTCTGGAATGGACTGACACATCTGGGGGACTCTTGGAATGGTGGCACGACCCTGGAGTTCCTCTCGCCTTTCCTGTGGAGAGCGCCTCCTCTTGAGATGCGACGGGAACGCCGGGAATTCTTTCCCTACGAAACAGGGAAAGGATCCCTCATCTCGAGCTAGGAGGTGGAAACGGGGCTCCCCTGGATGTGTGCGGGACCCCACGTGCTTCCTCTCGATTGGAAACGGGTATGTCGGGGAACTTCTTGAGTTGCAGCAATGGTGTGAAGGACCCTTTGGAAGTTCCTGTGGTTAGATGTGATTGGCCTCGAGAAGCCTCAGCGGAAATGGGCCTCATCTCGCCTGGAGGGCAAAACCTCCTGGATTTTCTCGAGTTGCGGCAGGTGCTCTCGACTTACGACGGGGACCTCAGGGACCCGCTCTGGTGGCCTCAGGAAAGGCCAGTCCCCATGCGAGTTCCTCGGGGGCCTCTCGGGATTCCTCTCCCGTAGATGCCGGGGCCTAAGACCTTGTGTGGAGTCGGGGCCGGAACCTGAGGATTCCTCTCCAGTGCTGACATGGATCTTGGGGTACTTCTGGAGTCTTCCCAGGGGAGTCAGTCCTTGTCTCGAATGCGGGCATGCACTTGCGCTTTCCTCCAGAGCGGTAGCAGCAGTGTCACGCAGTCCGCCGCGTGGATCAAAGGATCTATGGTTTTCCCTCGAGTCTTTCCCACGAGGCTTTCCCACGAGGCTTTCCCACAGGGCTGTCCCACGTGCACACGTGGTGGGAGTCGATCCTCGGCTTGAACCTCAAGGCAGTGCAGGGAAAACATTTTCCTCTGGAATGGACTGACACATCTGGGGGACTCTTGGAATGGTGGCACGACCCTGGAGTTCCTCTTGCCTTTCCTGTGGAGAGCGCCTCCTCTTGAGATGCGACGGGAACGCCGGGAATTCTTTCCCTACGAAACAGGGAAAGGATACCTCATCTCGAGCTAGGAGGCGGAAACGGGGCTCCCCTGGATGTGTGCGGGACACCACGTGCTTCCTCTCGAGTGGAGACAGGTATGTCGGGGAACTTCTCGAGTTGCAGCAATGGTGTGAAGGACCCTTTGGAAGTTCCAGTGGTTAGATGTGATTGGCCTCGAGAAGCCTCAGCGGAAATGGGCCTCATCTCGCCTGGAGAGCAAAACCTCCTGGATTTTCTCGAGTTGCGGCAGGTGCTCTCGACTTACGACGGGGACCTCAGGGAACCGCTCTGGTGGCCTCAGGAAAGGCCAGTCCCCATGCGAGTTCCTCGGTAGCGTCTCGGGATTCCTCTCCCGTCGATGCCGGGGCCTAAGACCTTGTGTGGAGTCGGGGCCGGAACCTGAGGATTCCTCTCCAGTGCTGACATGGATCTTGGGGTACTTCTGGAGTCTCCCCAGGGGAGTCCGTCCTCGTCTCGAATGCGGGCATGCACTTGCGCTTTCCTCCAGAGCGGTAGCAGCAGTGTCACGCAGTCCGCCGCGTGGATCAAAGGATCTATGGTTTTCCCTCGAGTCTTTCCCACGAGGCTTTCCCACGAGGCTTTCCCACAGGGCTGTCCCACAGGGCTGTCCCACGTGCACACGTGGTGGGAGTCGATCCTCGGCTTGAACGTCAAGGCAGTGCAGGGAAAACAGGTTCCTCTGGAATGGACTGACACATCTGGGGGACTCTTGGAATGGTGGCACGACCCTGGAGTTCCTCTCGCCTTTCCTGTGGAGAGCGCCTCCTCTTGAGATGCGACGGGAACGCCGGGAATTCTTTCCCTACGAAACAGGGAAAGGATCCCTCATCTCGAGCTAGGAGGCGGAAACGGGGCTCCCCTGGATGTGTGCGGGACCCCACGTGCTTCCTCTCGAGTGGAGACGGCTATGTCGGGAACTTCTTGAGTTGCAGCAATGGTGTGAAGGACCCTTTGGAAGTTCCAGTGGTTAGATGTGATTGGCCTCGAGAAGCCTCAGCGGAAATGGGCCTCATCTCGCCTGGAGGGCAAAACCTCCTGGATTTTCTAGAGTTGCGGCAGGTGCTCTCGACTTACGACGGGGACCTCAGGGAACCGCTCTGGTGGCCTCAGGAAAGGCCAGTCCCCATGCGAGTTCCTCGGGGGCGTCTCGGGATTCCTCTCCCGTCGATGCCGGGTCCTAAGACCTTGTGTGGAGCCGGGGCCGGAACCTGAGGATTCCTCTCCAGTGCTGACATGGATCTTGGGGTACTTCGGGAGTCTCCCCAGGGGAGTCAGTCCTCGTCTCGAATGCGGGCATGCCTTGCGCTTTCCTCCAGAGCGGTAGCAGCAGTGTCACGCAGTCCGCCGCGTGGATCAAAGGATGTTTGGTTTTCCCTCGAGTCTTTCCCACGAGGCTTTCCCACGAGGCTGTCCCACGTGCACACGTGGTGGGAGTCGATCCTCGGCTTGAACGTCAAGGCAGTGCAGGGAAAACAGGTTCCTCTGGAATGGACTGACACATCTGGGGGACTCTTGGAATGGTGGCACGACCCTGGAGTTCCTCTCGCCTTTCCTGTGGAGAGCGCCTCCTCTTGAGACGCGACGGGAATGCCGGGAATTCTTTCCCTACGAAACAGGGAAAGGATCCCTCATCTCGAGCTAGGAGGCGGAAACGGGGCTCCCCTGGGTGTGTGCGGGACACCACGTGCTTCCTCTCGAGTGGAGACGGGTATGTCGGGGAACTTCTTGAGTTGCAGCAAGGGTGTGAAGGACCCTTTGGAAGTTCCAGTGGTTAGATGTGATTAGCCTCGAGAAGCCTCAGCGGAAATGGACCTCATCTCGAGTGGAGGGCAAAACTTCCTGGATTTTCTCGAGTTGCGGCAGGTGCTCTCGACTTACGACGGGGACCTCAGGGACCCGCTCTGGTGGCCTCAGGAAAGGCCAGTCCCCATGCGAGTTCCTCGGGGGCCTCTCGGGATTCCTCTCCCGTCGATGCCGGGGCCTAAGACCTTGTGTGGAGTCGGGGCCGGAACCTGAGGATTCCTCTCCAGTGCTGACATGGATCTTGGGGTACTTCTGGAGTCTCCCCAGGGGAGTCAGTCCTCGTCTCGAATGCGGGCATGCACTTGCGCTTTCCTCCAGAGCGGTAGCAGCAGTGTCACGCAGTCCGCCGCGTGGATCAAAGGATCTATGGTTTTCCCTCGAGTCTTTCCCACGAGGCTTTCCCACGAGGCTTTCCCACTGGGCTGTCCAACGAGCACACGTGTTGGGAGTCGATCCTCGGCTTGAACATCAAGGCAGTGCAGGGAAAACAGGTTCCTCTGCAATGGACAGACACATCTGGGGTCTCTTGGAATGGTCGCACGACCCTGGAGTTCCTCTCGCCTTTTCTGTGGGAGCGCCTCCTCTTGAGATGCGACGGGAACGCCGGGAAATCTTTCCCTACGAAACAGGGAAAGGATCCCTCATCTCGAGCTAGGAGGCGGAAACGGGGCTCCCCTGGATGTGTGAGGGACCCTCGTGCTTCCTCTTGAGTGGAGACGGGTATGTCGGGGAACTTCTAGAGTTGCAGCAAGGGTGTGAAGGACCCTTTGGAAGTTCCAGTGGTTAGATGTGATTAGCCTCGAGAAGCCTCAGCGGAAATGGGCCTCATCTCGCCTGGAGGGCAAAACCTCTTGGATTTTCTCGAGTTGCGGCATGTGCTCTCGACTTACGACGGGGACCTCAGGGACCCGCTCTGGTGGGCTCAGGAAAGGCCAGTCCCCATGCGAGTTCCTCGGGGGCCTCTCGGGATTCCTCTCCCTTCGATGCCGTGGCCTAAGACCTTGTGTGGAGTCGGGGCCGGAACCTGAGGTTTCCTCTCCAGTGCTGACATGGATCTTGGGGTACTTCTGGAGTCTCCCCAGGGGAGTCAGTCCTCGTCTCGAATGGGGCATGCACTTGCGCTTTCCTCCAGAGCGGTAGCAGCAGTGTCACGAAGTCCGCCGCGTGGATCAAAGGATCTATGGTTTTCCCCCGAGTCTTTCCCACGAGGCTTTCCCACGAGGCTTTCCAC
This sequence comes from Ovis canadensis, assembly GCF_042477335.2. Lineage (NCBI taxonomy): Eukaryota > Metazoa > Chordata > Mammalia > Artiodactyla > Bovidae > Ovis > Ovis canadensis. The sequence goes on from NC_091267.1 coordinate 11,003,636, forward strand.
AGGGCTGTCCCACGTGCACACGTGGTGGGAGTCGATCCTCGGCTTGAACGTCAAGGCAGTGCAGGGAAAACAGGTTCCTCTGGAATGGACTGACACATCTGGGGGACTCTTGGAATGGTGGCACGACCCTGGAGTTCCTCTCGCCTTTCCTGTGGAGAGCGCCTTCTCTTGAGATGCGACGGGAACGCCGGGAATTCTTTCCCTACGAAACAGGGAAAGGATCCCTCATCTCGAACTAGGAGGCGGAAACGGGGCTCCCCTGGATGTGTGCGGGACCCCACGTGCTTCCTCTCGAGTGGAGACGGTATGTGGGGGCTCTTCTTGAGTTGCAGCAAGGTTGTGAAGGACCCTTTGGAAGTTCCAGTGGTTAGACGTGATTAGGCTCCAGAAGCCTCAGCGGAAATGGGCCTCATCTCGCCTGGAGGGCAAAACCTCCTGGATTTTCTCGAGTTGCGGCAGGTGCTCTCGACTTATGATGGGGACCTCAGGGACCCTCTCTGGTGGCCTCAGGAAAGGCCAGTCCCCATGCGAGTTCCTCGGGGGCCTCTCGGGATTCCTCTCCCGTCGATGCCGGGGCCTAAGACCTTGTGTGGAGTCGGGGCCGGAACCTGAGGATTCCTCTCCAGTGCTGACATGGATCTTGGGGTACTTCTGGAGTCTCCCCAGGGGAGTCAGTCCTCGTCTCGAATGCGGGCATGCACTTGCGCTTTCCTCCAGAGCGGTAGCAGCAGTGTCACGCAGTCCGCCGCGTGGATCAAAGGATCTATGGTTTTCCCTCGAGTCTTTCCCACGAGGCTTTCCCACGAGGCTTTCCCACTGGGCTGTCCAACGAGCACACGTGTTGGGAGTCGATCCTCGGCTTGAACATCAAGGCAGTGCAGGGAAAACAGGTTCCTCTGCAATGGACAGACACATCTGGGGTCTCTTGGAATGGTCGCACGACCCTGGAGTTCCTCTCGCCTTTTCTGTGGGAGCGCCTCCTCTTGAGATGCGACGGGAACGCCGGGAATTCTTTCCCTACGAAACAGGGAAAGGATCCCTCATCTCGAGCTAGGAGGCGGAAACGGGGCTCCCCTGGATGTGTGAGGGACCCTCGTGCTTCCTCTTGAGTGGAGACGGGTATGTCGGGGAACTTCTAGAGTTGCAGCAAGGGTGTGAAGGACCCTTTGGAAGTTCCAGTGGTTAGATGTGATTAGCCTCGAGAAGCCTCAGCGGAAATGGGCCTCATCTCGCCTGGAGGGCAAAACCTCTTGGATTTTCTCGAGTTGCGGCATGTGCTCTCGACTTACGACGGGGACCTCAGGGACCCGCTCTGGTGACCTCAGGAAAGGCCAGTCCCCATGCGAGTTCCTCGGGGGCCTCTCGGGACTCCTCTCCCTTCGATGCCGTGGCCTAAGACCTTGTGTGGAGTCGGGGCCGGAACCTGAGGTTTCCTCTCCAGTGCTGACATGGATCTTGGGGTACTTCTGGAGTCTCCCCAGGGGAGTCAGTCCTCGTCTCGAATGGGGCATGCACTTGCGCTTTCCTCCAGAGCGGTAGCAGCAGTGTCACGAAGTCCGCCGCGTGGATCAAAGGATCTATGGTTTTCCCCCGAGTCTTTCCCACGAGGCTTTCCCACGAGGCTTTCCACAGGGCTGTCCCACGTGCACACGTGGTGGGAGTCGATCCTCGGCTTGAACGTCAAGGCAGTGCAGGGAAAACAGGTTCCTCTGGAATGGACTGACACATCTGGGGGACTCTTGGAATGGTGGCACGACCCTGGAGTTCCTCTCGCCTTTCCTGTGGAGAGCGCCTTCTCTTGAGATGCGACGGGAACGCCGGGAATTCTTTCCCTACGAAACAGGGAAAGGATCCCTCATCTCGAACTAGGAGGCGGAAACGGGGCTCCCCTGGATGTGTGCGGGACCCCACGTGCTTCCTCTCGAGTGGAGACGGTATGTGGGGGCTCTTCTTGAGTTGCAGCAAGGTTGTGAAGGACCCTTTGGAAGTTCCAGTGGTTAGACGTGATTAGGCTCCAGAAGCCTCAGCGGAAATGGGCCTCATCTCGCCTGGAGGGCAAAACCTCCTGGATTTTCTCGAGTTGCGGCAGGTGCTCTCGACTTATGATGGGGACCTCAGGGACCCTCTCTGGTGGCCTCAGGAAAGGCCAGTCCCCATGCGAGTTCCTCGGGGGCCTCTCGGGATTCCTCTCCCGTCGATGCCGGGGCCTAAGACCTTGTGTGGAGTCGGGGCCGCAACCTGAGGATTCCTCTCCAGTGCTGACATGGATCTTGGGGTACTTCTGGAGTCTCCCCAGGGGAGTCAGTCCTCGTCTCGAATGCGGGCATGCACTTGCGCTTTCCTCCAGAGCGGTAGCAGCAGTGTCACGCAGTCCGCCGCGTGGATCAAAGGATCTATGGTTTTCCCTCGAGTCTTTCCCATGAGGCTTTCCCACGAGGCTTTCCCACAGGGCTGTCCCACGTGCACACGTGGTGGGAGTCGATCCTCGGCTTGAACGTCAAGGCAGTGCAGGGAAAACAGGTTCCTCTGGAATGAACTGACACATCTGGGGGTCTCTTGGAATGGTGCCCCGACCCTGGAGTTCCTCTCGCCTTTCCTGTGGAGAGCGCCACCTCTTGAGTTGCGATGGGAAGGCCGGGAATTCTTTCCCTACGAAACAGGGAAAGGATCCCTCATCTCGAGCTAGGAGGCGGAAACGGGGCTCCCCTGGATGTGTGCGGGACCCCACGTGCTTCCTCTCGAGTGGAGACGGGTATGTCGCGGAACTGCTTGAGTTGCAGCAAGGGTGTGAAGGACCCTTTGGAAGTTCCAGTGGTTAGATATGATTAGCCTGGAGAAGCCTCAGCGGAAATGGGCCTCATCTCGCCTGGAGGGCAAATCCTCCTGGATGTTCTCGAGTTGCGGCAAGTGCTCCCGACTTACGATGGGGACCTCAGGGACCCGCTCTGGTGGCCTCAGGAAAGGCCAGTCCCCATGCGAGTTCCTCGGGGGCCTCTCGGGATTCCTCTCCCGTCGATGAGGGGCCTAAGACCTTGTGTGGAGTCGGGGCCGGAACCTGAGGATTCCTCTCCAGTGCTGACATGGATCTTGGGGTACTTCTGGAGTCTCCCCAGGGGAGTCAATCCTCGTCTCGAATGCGGGCATGCACTTGCGCTTTCCTCCAGAGCGGTAGCAGCAGTGTCACGCAGTCCGCCGCGTGGATCAAAGGATCTATTGTTTTCCCTCGAGTCTTTCCCACGAGGCTTTCCCACGAGGCTTTCCCACAGGGCTGTCCCACGTGCACACGTGGTGGGAGTCGATCCTCGGCTTGAACGTCAAGGCAGTGCAGGGAAAACAGGTTCCTCTGGAATGGACTGACACATCTGGGGGACTCTTGGAATGGTGGCACGACCCTGGAGTTCCTCTCGCCTTTCCTGTGGAGAGCGCCTCCTCTTGAGATGCGACGTGAACGCCAGGGAATTCTCTCCCTACGAAACAGGGAAAGGATCCCTCATCTCGAGCTAGGAGGCGGAAACGGGGCACCCCTGGATGTGTGCGGGACCCCACGTGCTTCCTCTCGAGTGGAGACGGGTATGTCGGGGAACTTCTTGAGTTGCAGCAAGGGTGTGAAGGACCCTTTGGAATTTCCAGTGGTTAGATGTGATTGGCCTCGAGAAGCCTCATCGGAAATGGGCCTCATCTCGCCTGGAGGGCAAAACCTCCTGGGTTTTCTCGAGTTGCGGCAGGTGCTCTCAACTTACGACGGGGACCTCAGGGACCCGCTCTGGTGGCCTGAGGAAAGGCCAGTCCCCATGCGAGTTCCTCGGGGGCCTCTCGGGATTCCTCTCCCGTCGATGCCGGGGCCTAAGACCTTGTGTGGAGTCGGGGCCGCAACCTGAGGATTCCTCTCCAGTGCTGACATGGATCTTGGGGTACTTCTGGAGTCTCCCCAGGGGAGTCAGTCCTCGTCTCGAATGCGGGCATGCACTTGCGCTTTCCTCCAGAGCGGTAGCAGCAGTGTCACGCAGTCCGCCGCGTGGATCAAAGGATCTATGGTTTTCCCTCGAGTCTTTCCCACGAGGCTTTCCCACGAGGCTTTCCCACAGGGCTGTCCCACGTGCACACGTGGTGGGAGTCGATCCTCGGCTTGAACGTCAAGGCAGTGCAGGGAAAACAGGTTCCTCTGGAATGGACTGACACATCTGGGGGACTCTTGGAATGGTGGCACGACCCTGGAGTTCCTCTCGCCTTTCCTGTGGAGAGCGCCTTCTCTTGAGATGCGACGGGAACGCCGGGAATTCTTTCCCTACGAAACAGGGAAAGGATCCCTCATCTCGAGCTAGGAGGCGGAAACGGGGCTCCCCTGGATGTGTGCGGGACCCCACGTGCTTCCTCTCGAGTGGAGACGGGTATGTCGGGGAACTTCTTGAGTTGCAGCAATGGTGTGAAGGACCCTTTGGAAGTTCCAGTGGTTAGATGTGATTGGCCTCGAGAAGCCTCAGCGGAAATGGGCCTCATCTCGCCTGGAGGGCAAAACCTCCTGGATTTTCTAGAGTTGCGGCAGGTGCTCTCGACTTACGACGGGGACCTCAGGGAACCGCTCTGGTGGCCTCAGGAAAGGCCAGTCCCCATGCGAGTTCCTCGGGGGCGTCTCGGGATTCCTCTCCCGTCGATGCCGGGTCCTAAGACCTTGTGTGGAGCCGGGGCCGGAACCTGAGGATTCCTCTCCAGTGCTGACATGGATCTTGGGGTACTTCGGGAGTCTCCCCAGGGGAGTCAGTCCTCGTCTCGAATGCGGGCATGCCTTGCGCTTTCCTCCAGAGCGGTAGCAGCAGTGTCACGCAGTCCGCCGCGTGGATCAAAGGATGTTTGGTTTTCCCTCGAGTCTTTCCCACGAGGCTTTCCCACGAGGCTGTCCCACGTGCACACGTGGTGGGAGTCGATCCTCGGCTTGAACGTCAAGGCAGTGCAGGGAAAACAGGTTCCTCTGGAATGGACTGACACATCTGGGGGACTCTTGGAATGGTGGCACGACCCTGGAGTTCCTCTCGCCTTTCCTGTGGAGAGCGCCTCCTCTAGAGACGCGACGGGAACGCCGGGAATTCTTTCCCTACGAAACAGGGAAAGGATCCCTCATCTCGAGCTAGGAGGCGGAAACGGGGCTCCCCTGGATGTGTGCGGGACACCACGTGCTTCCTCTCGAGTGGAGACGGGTATGTCGGGGAACTTCTTGAGTTGCAGCAAGGGTGTGAAGGACCCTTTGGAAGTTCCAGTGGTTAGATGTGATTAGCCTCGAGAAGCCTCAGCGGAAATGGACCTCATCTCGAGTGGAGGGCAAAACTTCCTGGATTTTCTCGAGTTGCGGCAGGTGCTCTCGACTTACGACGGGGACCTCAGGGACCCGCTCTGGTGGCCTCAGGAAAGGCCAGTCCCCATGCGAGTTCCTCGGGGGCCTCTCGGGATTCCTCTCCCGTCGATGCCGGGGCCTAAGACCTTGTGTGGAGTCGGGGCCGGAACCTGAGGATTCCTCTCCAGTGCTGACATGGATCTTGGGGTACTTCTGGAGTCTCCCCAGGGGAGTCAGTCCTCGTCTCGAATGCGGGCATGCACTTGCGCTTTCCTCCAGAGCGGTAGCAGCAGTGTCACTCAGTCCGCCGCGTGGATCAAAGGATCTATGGTTTTCCCTCGAGTCTTTCCCACGAGGCTTTCCCACGAGGCTTTCCCACAGGGCTGTCCCACGTGCACACGTGGTGGGAGTCGATCCTCGGCTTGAACGTCAAGGCAGTGCAGGGAAAACAGGTTCCTCTGGAATGGACTGACACATCTGGGGGACTCTTGGAATGGTGGCACGACCCTGGAGTTCCTCTCGCCTTTCCTGTGGAGAGCGCCACCTCTTGAGATGCGACGGGAACGCCGGGAATTCTTTCCCTATGAAACAGGGAAAGGATCCCTCATCTCGTGCTAGGAGGCGGAAACGGGGCTCCCCTGGATGTGTGCGGGACCCCACGTGCTTCCTCTCGAGTGGAGACGGGTATGTCGGGGAAATTCTTGAGTTGCAGCAAGGGTGTGAAGGACCCTTTGGAAGTTCCAGTGGTTAGACGTGATTGGCCTCGAGAAGCCTCAGCGGAAATGGGCCTCATCTCGCCTGGAGGGCAAAACCTCCTGGATTTTCTCGAGTTGCGGCAGGTGCTCTCGACTTACGACGGGGACCTCAGGGACCCGCTCTGGTGGCCTCAGGAAAGGCCAGTCCCCATGCGAGTTCCTCGGGGGCCTCTCGGGATTCCTCTCCCGTCGATGCCGGGGCCTAAGACCTTGTGTGGAGTCGGGGCCGGAACCTGAGGATTCCTCTCCAGTGCTGACATGGATCTTGGGGTACTTCTGTAGTCTCCCCAGGGGAGTCAGTCCTCGTCTCGAATGCGGGCATGCACTTGCGCTTTCCTCCAGAGCGGTAGCAGCAGTGTCACGCAGTCCGCCGCGTGGATCAAAGGATCTATGGTTTTCCCTCGAGTCTTTCCCACGAGGCTTTCCCACGAGGCTTTCCCACTGGGCTGTCCAACGAGCACACGTGTTGGGAGTCGATCCTCGGCTTGAACATCAAGGCAGTGCAGGGAAAACAGGTTCCTCTGCAATGGACAGACACATCTGGGGTCTCTTGGAATGGTCGCACGACCCTGGAGTTCCTCTCGCCTTTTCTGTGGGAGCGCCTCCTCTTGAGATGCGACGGGAACGCCGGGAATTCTTTCCCTACGAAACAGGGAAAGGATCCCTCATCTCGAGCTAGGAGGCGGAAACGGGGCTCCCCTGGATGTGTGAGGGACCCTCGTGCTTCCTCTTGAGTGGAGACGGGTATGTCGGGGAACTTCTAGAGTTGCAGCAAGGGTGTGAAGGACCCTTTGGAAGTTCCAGTGGTTAGATGTGATTAGCCTCGAGAAGCCTCAGCGGAAATGGGCCTCATCTCGCCTGGAGGGCAAAACCTCTTGGATTTTCTCGAGTTGCGGCATGTGCTCTCGACTTACGACGGGGACCTCAGGGACCCGCTCTGGTGACCTCAGGAAAGGCCAGTCCCCATGCGAGTTCCTCGGGGGCCTCTCGGGATTCCTCTCCCTTCGATGCCGTGGCCTAAGACCTTGTGTGGAGTCGGGGCCGGAACCTGAGGATTCCTCTCCAGTGCTGACATGGATCTTGGGGTACTTCTGGAGTCTCCCCAGGGGAGTCAGTCCTCGTCTCGAATGGGGCATGCACTTGCGCTTTCCTCCAGAGCGGTAGCAGCAGTGTCACGAAGTCCGCCGCGTGGATCAAAGGATCTATGGTTTTCCCTCGAGTCTTTCCCACGAGGCTTTCCCACGAGGCTTTCCACAGGGCTGTCCCACGTGCACACGTGGTGGGAGTCGATCCTCGGCTTGAACGTCAAGGCAGTGCAGGGAAAACAGGTTCCTCTGGAATGGACTGACACATCTGGGGGACTCTTGGAATGGTGGCACGACCCTGGAGTTCCTCTCGCCTTTCCTGTGGAGAGCGCCTCCTCTTGAGATGCGACGGGAACGCCGGGAATTCTTTCCCTACGAAACAGGGAAAGGATCCCTCATCTCGAACTAGGAGGCGGAAACGGGGCTCCCCTGAATGTGTGCGGGACCCCACGTGCTTCCTCTCGAGTGGAGACGGGTATGTGGGGGCTCTTCTTGAGTTGCAGCAAGGGTGTGAAGGACCCTTTGGAAGTTCCAGTGGTTAGACGTGATTAGGCTCCAGAAGACTCAGCGGAAATGGGCCTCATCTCGCCTGGAGGGCAAATCCTCCTGGATGTTCTCGAGTTGCGGCAAGTGCTCCCGACTTACGATGGGGACCTCAGGGACCCGCTCTGGTGGCCTCAGGAAAGGCCAGTCCCCATGCGAGTTCCTCGGGGGCCTCTCGGGATTCCTCTCCCGTCAATGAGGGGCCTAAGACCTTGTGTGGAGTCGGGGCCGGAACCTGAGGATTCCTCTCCAGTGCTGACATGGATCTTGGGGTACTTCTGGAGTCTCCCCAGGGGAGTCAATCCTCGTCTCGAATGCGGGCATGCACTTGCGCTTTCCTCCAGAGCGGTAGCAGCAGTGTCACGCAGTCCGCCGCGTGGATCAAAGGATCTATTGTTTTCCCTCGAGTCTTTCCCACGAGGCTTTCCCACGAGGCTTTCCCACAGGGCTGTCCCACGTGCACACGTGGTGGGAGTCGATCCTCGGCTTGAACGTCAAGGCAGTGCAGGGAAAACAGGTTCCTCTGGAATGGACTGACACATCTGGGGGACTCTTGGAATGGTGGCACGACCCTGGAGTTCCTCTCGCCTTTCCTGTGGAGAGCGCCTCCTCTTGAGATGCGACGTGAACGCCAGGGAATTCTCTCCCTACGAAACAGGGAAAGGATCCCTCATCTCGAGCTAGGAGGCGGAAACGGGGCTCCCCTGGATGTGTGCGGGACCCCACGTGCTTCCTCTCGAGTGGAGACGGGTATGTCGGGGAACTTCTTGAGTTGCAGCAAGGGTGTGAAAGATCCTTTGGAATTTCCAGTGGTTAGATGTGATTGGCCTCGAGAAGCCTCATCGGAAATGGGCCTCATCTCGCCTGGAGGGCAAAACCTCCTGGGTTTTCTCGAGTTGCGGCAGGTGCTCTCAACTTACGACGGGGACCTCAGGGACCCGCTCTGGTGGCCTCAGGAAAGGCCAGTCCCCATGCGAGTTCCTCGGGGGCCTCTCGGGATTCCTCTCCCGTCGATGCCGGGGCCTAAGACCTTGTGTGGAGTCGGGGCCGCAACCTGAGGATTCCTCTCCAGTGCTGACATGGATCTTGGGGTACTTCTGGAGTCTCCCCAGGGGAGTCAGTCCTCGTCTCGAATGCGGGCATGCACTTGCGCTTTCCTCCAGAGCGGTAGCAGCAGTGTCACGCAGTCCGCCGCGTGGATCAAAGGATCTATGGTTTTCCCTCGAGTCTTTCCCACGAGGCTTTCCCACGAGGCTTTCCCACAGGGCTGTCCCACGTGCACACGTGGTGGGAGTCGATCCTCGGCTTGAACGTCAAGGCAGTGCAGGGAAAACAGGTTCCTCTGGAATGAACTGACACATCTGGGGGTCTCTTGGAATGGTGCCCCGACCCTGGAGTTCTTCTCGCCTTTCCTGTGGAGAGCGCCACCTCTTGAGTTGCGACGGGAACGCCGGGAATTCTTTCCCTACGAAACAGGGAAAGGATCACTCATCTCGAGCTAGGAGGCGGAAACGGGGCTCCCCTGGATGTGTGCGGGACCCCACGTGCTTCCTCTCGAGTGGAGACGGGTATGTCGGGGAACTTCTTGAGTTGCAGCAAGGGTGTGAAGGACCCTTTGGAAGTTCCAGTGGTTAGACGTGATTGGCCTCGAGAAGCCTCAGCGGAAATGGGCCTCATCTCGCCTGGAGGGCAAAACCTCCTGGATTTTCTCGAGTTGCGGCAGGTGCTCTCGACTTACGACGGGGACCTCAGGGACCCGCTCTGGTGGCCTCAGGAAAGGCCAGTCCCCATGCTAGTTCCTCGGGGGCCTCTCGGGATTCCTCTCCCGTCGATGCCGGGGCCTAAGACCTTGTGTGGAGTCGGGGCCGGAACCTGAGGATTCCTCTCCAGTGCTGACATGGATCTTGGGGTACTTCTGGAGTCTCCCCAGGGGAGTCAGTCCTCGTCTCGAATGCGGGCATGCACTTGCGCTTTCCTCCAGAGCGGTAGTAGCAGTGTAACTCAGTCCGCCGCGTGGATCAAAGGATCTATGGTTTTCCCTCGAGTCTTTCCCACGAGGCTTTCCCACGAGGCTTTCCCACAGGGCTGTCCCACGTGCACACGTGGTGGGAGTAGATCCTCGGCTTGAACGTCAAGGCAGTGCAGGGAAAACAGGTTCCTCTGGAATGGACTGACACATCTGGGGGACTCTTGGAATGGTGGCACGACCCTGGAGTTCCTCTCGCCTTTCCTGTGGAGAGCGCCTCCTCTTGAGATGCGACGGGAACGCCGGAATTCTTTCCCTATGAAACAGGGAAAGGATCCCTCATCTCGAGCTAGGAGGCGGAAACGGGGCTCCCCTGGATGTGTGCGGGACCCCACGTGCTTCCTCTCGAGTGGAGACGGGTATGTCGGGGAACTTCTTGAGTTGCAGCAAGGGTGTGAAGGACCCTTTGGAATTTCCAGTGGTTAGATGTGATTGGCCTCGAGAAGCCTCATCGGAAATGGGCCTAATCTCGCCTGGAGGGCAAAACCTCCTGGGTTTTCTCGAGTTGCGGCAGGTGCTCTCGACTTACGACGGGGACCTCAGGGACCCGCTCTGGTGGCCTCAGGAAAGGCCAGTCCCCATGCGAGTTCCTCGGGGGCCTCTCGGGATTCCTCTCCCGTCGATGCCGGGGCCGAAGACCTTGTGTGGAGTCGGGGCCGGAACCTGAGGATTCCTCTTCAGTGCTGACATGGATCTTGGGGTACTTCTGGAGTCTCCCCAGGGGAGTCAGTCCTCGTCTCGAATGCAGGCATGCACTTCCGCTTTCGTCCAGAGCGGTAGCAGCAGTGTCACGCAGTCCGCCGCGTGGATCAAAGGATCTATGGTTTTCCCTCGACTCTTTCCCACGAGGCTTTCCCACGAGGCTTTCCCACAGGGCTGTCCCACGTGCACACGTGGTGGGAGTCGATCCTCGGCTTGAACGTCAAGGCAGTGCAGGGAAAACAGGTTCCTCTGGAATGGACTGACACATCTGGGGGACTCTTGGAATGGTGGCACGACCCTGGAGTTCCTCTCGCCTTTCCTGTGGAGAGCGCCTCCTCTTGAGATGCGACGGGAACGCCGGGAATTCTTTCCCTACGAAACAGGGAAAGGATCACTCATCTCGAACTAGGAGGCGGAAACGGGGCTCCCCTGAATGTGTGCGGGACCCCACGTGCTTCCTCTCGAGTGGAGACGGGTATGTCGGGGAACTTCTTGAGTTGCAGCAACGGTGTGAAGGACCCTTTGGAAGTTCCAGTGGTTAGACGTGATTAGGCTCGAGAAGCCTCAGCGGAAATGGGCCTCATCTCGCCTGGAGGGCAAAACCTCCTGGATTTTCTCGAGTTGCGGCAGGTGCTCTCGACTTACGATGGGGATCTCAGGGACCCTCTCTGGTGGCCTCAGGAAAGGCCAGTCCCCTTGCGAGTTCCTCGGGGGCCTCTCGGGATTCCTCTCCCGTCGATGCCGGGGCCTAAGACCTTGTGTGGAGTCGGGGCCCCAACCTGAGGATTCCTCTCCAGTGCTGACATGGATCTTGGGGTACTTCTGGAGTCTCCCCAGGGGAGTCAGTCCTCGTCTCGAATGCGGGCATGCACTTGCGCTTTCCTCCAGAGCGGTAGCAGCAGTGTCACGCAGTCCGACGCGTGGATCAAAGGATCTATGGTTTTCCCTCGAGTCTTTCCCGCGAGGCTTTCCCACAGGGCTGTCCCACGTGCACACGTGGTGGGAGTCGATCCTCGGCTTGAACGTCAAGGCAGTGCAGGGAAAACAGATTCCTCTGGAATGGACTGACACATCTGCGGGACTCTTGGAATGGTGTCACGACCCTGGAGTTCTTCTCGCCTTTCCTGTGGAGAGCGCCTCCTCTTGAGATGCGACGGGAACGCCAGAATTCTTTCCCTATGAAACAGGGAAAGGATCCCTCATCTCGAGCTAGGAGGCGGAAACGGGGCTCCCCTGGATGTGTGCGGGACCCCACGTGCTTCCTCTCGAGTGGAGACGGGTATGTCGGGGAACTTCTTGAGTTGCAGCAAGGGTGTGAAGGACCCTTTGGAATTTCCAGTGGTTAGATGTGATTGGCCTTGAGAAGCCTCAGCGGAAATGGGCCTCATTTCGCCTGGAGGGCAAAACCTCCTGGATTTTCTCGAGTTGCGGCAGGTGCTCTCGACTTACGACGGGGACCTCAGGGACCCGCTCTGGTGGCCTCAGGAAAGGCCAGTCCCCATGCGAGTTCCTCGGGGGCCTCTCGGGATTCCTCTCCCGTCGATGCCGGGGCCTAAGACCTTGTGTGGAGTCGGGGCCGGAACCTGAGGATTCCTCTCCAGTGCTGACATGGATCTTGGGGTACTTCTGGAGTCTCCCCAGGGGAGTCAGTCCTCGTCTCGAATGCGGGCATGCACTTGCGCTTTCCTCCAGAGCGGTAGCAGCAGTGTCACGCAGTCCGCCGCGTGGATCAAAGGATCTATGGTTTTCCCTCGAGTCTTTCCCACGAGGCTTTCCCACGAGGCTTTCCCACAGGGCTGTCCCACGAGCACACGTGGTGGGAGTCGATCCTCGGCTTGAACATCAAGGCAGTGCAGGGAAAACAGGTTCCTCTGTAATTGACAGACACATCTGGGGTCTCTTGGAATGGTCGCACGACCCTGGAGTTCCTCTCGCCTTTTCTGTGGGAGCGCCTCCTCTTGAGATGCGACGGGAACGCCGGGAATTCTTTCCCTACGAAACAGGGAAAGGATCCCTCATCTCGAGCTAGGAGGCGGAAACGGGGCTCCCCTGGATGTGTGCGGGACCCTCGTGCTTCCTCTCGAGTGGAGACGGGTATGTCGGGGAACTTCTTGAGTTGCAGCAAGGGTGTGAAGGACCCTTTGAAAGTTCCAGTGGTTAGATGTGATTGGCCTCGAGAAGCATCAGCGGAAATGGTCCTCATCTGGCCTGGAGGGCAAAACCTCCTGGATTTTCTCGAGTTACGGCAGGTGCTCTCGACTTACGACGGGGACCTCAGGGACCCGCTCTGGTGGCCTCAGGAAAGGCCAGTCCCCATGCGAGTTCCTCGGGGGCCTCTCGGGATTCCTATCCCGTCGATGCCGGGGCCTAAGACCTTGTGTGGAGTCGGGGCCGGAACCTGAGGATTCCTTTCCAGTGCTGAAATGGATCTTGGGGTACTTCTGGAGTCTCCCCAGGGGCGTCAGTCCTCGTCTCGAATGCGGGCATGCACTTGCGCTTTCCTCCATAGCGGTAGCAGCAGTGTCAGGCAGTCCGCCGCGTGGATCAAAGGATCTATGGTTTTCCCTCGAGTCTTTCCCACGAGGCTTTCCCACGAGGCTTTCCACAGGGCTGTCCCACGTGCACACGTGGTGGGAGTCGATCCTCGGCTTGAATGTCAAGGCAGTGCAGGGAAAACAGTTTCCTCTGGAATGGACTGACCCATCTGGGGGACTCTTGGAATGGTGGCACGACGCTGGAGTTCCTCTCGCCTTTCCTGTGGAGAGCGCCTCCTCTTGAGATGCGACGGAAACGCCGGGAATTCTTTCCCTACGAAACAGGGAAAGGATCCCTCATCTCGAGCTAGGAGGCGGAAACGGGGCTCCCCTGGATGTGTGCGGGACCCCACGTGCTTCCTCTCGGATGGAGACGGGTATGTCGGGGAACTTCTTGAGTTGCAGCAAGGGTGTGAAGGACCCTTTGGAAGTTCCAGGGGTTAGACGTGATTGGCCTCGAGAAGCCTCAGTGAAAATGGGCCTCATCTCGCCTGGAGGGCAAAACCTCGTGGATTTTCTCGAGTTGCGGCAGGTGCTCTCGACTTACGACGGGGACCTCAGGGACCCGCTCTGGTGGCCTCAGGAAAGGCCAGTCCCAATGCGAGTTCCTCGGGGGCCTCTCGGGATTCCTCTCACGTCGATGCCGGGGCCTAAGACCTTGTGTGGAGTCGGGGCCGGAACCTTAGGATTCCTCTCCAGTGCTGACATGGATCTTGGGGTACTTCTGGAGTCTCCCCAGGGGAGTCAGTCCTCGTCTCGAATGCGGGCATGCATTGCGCTTTCCTCCAGAGCGGTAGCAGCAGTGTCACGCAGTCCGCCGCGTGGATCAAAGGATCTATGGTTTTCCCTCGAGTCTTTCCCACGAGGCTTTCCCACGAGGCTTTCCCACAGGGCTGTCCCACGTGCACACGTGGTGGGAGTCGATCCTCGGCTTGAACGTCAAGTGCAGGGAAAACAGGTTCCTCTGGAATGGACTGACACATCTGGGGGACTCTTGGAATGGTGGCACGACCCTGGAATTCCTCTCGCCTTTCCTGTGGAGAGCGCCTCCTCTTGAGATGCGACGGGAACGCCGGGAATTCTTTCCCTACGAAACAGGGAAAGGATCCCTCATCTCGAGCTAGGAGGCGGAAAGGGGGCTCCCCTGGATGTGTGCGGGACCCACGTGCTTCCTCTCGAGTGGAGACGGGTATGTCGGGAAACTTCTTGAGTTGCAGCAAGGGTGTGAAGGACCCTTTGGAAGTTCAAATGGTTAGATGTGATTGGCCTCGAGAAGCCTCAGCGGAAATGGGCCTCATCTCGCCTGGAGGGCAAAACCGCCTGGATTTTCTCGAGTTGCGGCAGGTGCTCTCGACTTACGACGAGGACCTCAGGGACCCTCTCTGGTGGCCTCAGGAAAGGCCAGTCCCCATGCGAGTTCCTCTGGGGATTCCTCTCCCGTCGATGCCGGGGCCTAAGACCTTGTGTGGAGTCGGGGCCGGAACCTGAGGATTCCTCTCCAGTGCTGACATGGATCTTGGGGTACTTCTGGAGTCTCCCCAGGGGAGTCAGTCCTCGTCTCGAATGCAGGCATGCACTTGCGCTTTCCTCCAGAGCGGTAGCAGCAGTGTCACGCAGTCCACCGCATGGATCAAAGGATCTATGGTTTTCCCTCGAGTCTTTCCCACGAGGCTTTCCCACGAGGCTTTCTCACAGGGCTGTCCCACGTGCACACGTGGTGGGACTCGATCCTTGGCTTGAACGTCAAGGCAGTGCAGGGAAAACAGGTTCCTCTGGAATGGACTGACACATCTGGGGGACTCTTGGAATGGTGGCACGACCCTGGAGTTCCTCTCGCCTTTCCTGTGGAGAGCGCCTCCTCTTGAGATGCGACGGGAACGCCGGGAATTCTTTCCCTACGAAAGAGGGAAAGGATCCCTCATCTCGAGCTAGGAGGCGGAAACGGGGCTCCCATGGATGTGTGCGGGACCCCACGTGCTTCCTTTCGAGTGGAGACGGGTATGTCGGGGAACTTCTTGAGTTGCAGCAAGGGGGTGAAGGACCCTTTGGAAGTTCCAGTGTTTAGATGTGATTAGCCTCGAGAAGCCTCAGCGGAAATGGGCCTCATCTCGCCTGGAGGGCAAAACCTCCTGGATTTTCTCGAGTTGCGGCAGGTGCTCTCGACGTACGATGGGGACCTCAGGGAACCGCTCTGGTGGCCTCAGGAAAGGCCAGTCCCCATGCGAGTTCCTCGGGGGCGTCTCGGGATTCCTCTCCCGTCGATGCCGGGGCCTAAGACCTTGTGTGGAGTCGGGGCCGGAACCTGAGGATTCCTCTCCAGTGCTGACATGGATCTTGGGGTACTTCTGGAGTCTCCCCAGGGGAGTCAGTCCTCGGCTCGAATGCGGGCATGCACTTGCGCTTTCCTCCAGAGCGGTAGCAGCAGTGTCACGCAGTCCGCCGCGTGGATCAAAGGATCTATGGTTTTCCCTCGAGTCTTTCCCACGAGGCTTTCCCACGAGTCTTTCCCACAGGTCTGTCCCACGTGCACACGTGGTGGGAGTCGATCCTCGGCTTGAACGTCAAGGCAGTGCAGGGAAAACAGGTTCCTCTGGAATGGACTGACACATCTGGGGGACTCTTGGAATGGTGGCATGACCCTGGAGTTCCTCTCGCCTTTCCTGTGGAGAGCGCCTCCTCTTGAGATGCGACGGGAACGCCGGGAATTCTTTCCCTACGAAACAGGGAAAGGATCCCTCATCTCGAGCTAGGAGGCGGAAACGGGGCTCCCCTGGATGTGTTCGGGACACCACGTTCTTCCTCTCGAGTGCAGACGGGTATGTCGGGGAACTTCTTGAGTTGCAGCAAGGGTGTGAAGGACCCTTTGGAAGTTCCAGTGGTTAGATGTGATTGGCCTCGAGAAGCCTCAGCGGAAATGGGCCTCATCTCGCCTGGAGGGCAAAACCTCCTGGATTTTCTCGAGTTGCGGCAGGTGCTCTCGACTTACGACGGGGACCTCAGGGACCCGCTCTGGTGGCCTCAGGAAAGGCCAGTCCCCATGCGAGTTCCTCGGGGGCCTCTCGGGATTCCTCTCCCGTCGATGCCGGGGCCTAAGACCTTGTGTGGAGTCGGGGCCGGAACCTGAGGATTCCTCTCCAGTGCTGACATGGATCTTGGGGTACTTCTGGAGTCTCCCCAGGGGAGTCAGGCCTCGTCTCGAATGCGGGCATGCACTTGCGCTTTCCTCCAGAGCGGTAGCAGCAGTGTCACGCAGTCCGCCGCGTGGATCAAAGGATCTATGGTTTTCCCTCGAGTCTTTCCCAAGAGGCTTTCCCACGAGGCTTTCCCACAGGGCTGTCCCACGTGCACACGTGGTGGGAGTCGATCCTCGGCTTGAACGTCAAGGCAGTGCAGGGAAAACAGGTTCCTCTGGAATATACTGACACATCTGGGGGACTCTTGGAATGGTGTCACGACCCTGGAGTTCCTCTCGACTTTCCTGTGGAGAGCGCCTCCTCTTGAGATGCGACGGGAACGCCGGGAATTCTTTCCCTACGAAACAGGGAAAGGATCCCTCATCTCGAGCTAGGAGGCGAAACGGGGCTCCCCTGGATGTGTGTGGGACACCACGTGCTTCCTCTCGAGTGGAGACGGGTATGTCGGGGAACTTCTTGAGTTGCAGCAAGGGTGTGCAGGACCCTTTGGAAGTTCCAGTGGTTAGATGTGATTGGCCTCGAGAAGCCTCAGCGGAAATGGGCCTCATCTCGCCTGGAGGGCAAAACCTCCTGGATTTTCTCGAGTTGCGGCAGGTGCTCTCGACTTACGACGGGGACCTCAGGGACCCGCTCTGGTGGCCTCAGGAAAGGCCAGTCCCCATGCGAGTTCCTCGGGGGCGTCTCGGGATTCCTCTCCCGTCGATGCCGGGGCCTAAGACCTTGTGTGGAGTCGGGGCCGGAACCTGAGGATTCCTCTCCAGTGCTGACATGGATCTTGGGGTACTTCTGGAGTCTCCCCAGGGGAGTCAGTCCTCGTCTCGAATGCGGGCATGCACTTGCGCTTTCCTCCAGAGCGGTAGCAGCAGTGTCACGCAGTCCGCCGCGTGGATCAAAGGATCTATGGTTTTCCCTCGAGTCTTTCCCACGAGGCTTTCCCACGAGGCTTTCCCACAGGGCTGTCCCACGTGCACACGTGGTGGGAGTCGATCCTCGGCTTGAACGTCAAGGCAGTGCAGGGAAAACAGGTTCCTCTGGAATGGACTGACACATCTGGGGGACTCTTGGAATGGTGTCACGACCCTGGAGTTCCTCTCGACTTTCCTGTGGAGAGCGCCTCCTCTTGAGATGCGACGGGAACGCCGGGAATTCTTTCCCTACGAAACAGGGAAAGGATCCCTCATCTCGAGCTAGGAGGCGAAACGGGGCTCCCCTGGATGTGTGTGGGATACCACGTGCTTCCTCTCGAGTGGAGACGGGTATGTCGGGGAACTTCTTGAGTTGCAGCAAGGGTGTGCAGGACCCTTTGGAAGTTCCAGTGGTTAGATGTGATTGGCCTCGAGAAGCCTCAGCGGAAATGGGCCTCATCTCGCCTGGAGGGCAAAACCTCCTGGATTTTCTCGAGTTGCGGCAGGTGCTCTCGACTTACGACGGGGACCTCAGGGACCCGCTCTGGTGGCCTCAGGAAAGGCCAGTCCCCATGCGAGTTCCTCGGGGACCTCTCGGGATTCCTCTCCCGTCGATGCCGGGGCCTAAGACCTTGTGTGGAGTCGGGGCCGGAACCTGAGGATTCCTCTCCAGTGCTGACATGGATCTTGGGGTACTTCTGGAGTCTCCCCAGGGGAGTCAGTCCTCGTCTCGAATGCGGGCATGCACTTGCGCTTTCCTCCAGAGCGCTAGCAGCAGTGTCACGCAGTCCGCCGCGTGGATCAAAGGATCTATGGTTTTCCCTCGAGTCTTTCCCACGAGGCTTTCCCACGAGGCTTTCCCACAGGGCTGGCCCACGTGCACACGTGGTGGGAGTCGATCCTCGGCTTGAACGTCAAGGCAGTGCAGGGAAAACAGGTTCCTCTGGAATGGACTGACACATCTGGGGAACTCTGGGAATGGTGTCACGACCCTGGAGTTCCTCTCGCCTTTCCTGTGGAGAGCGCCTCCTCTTGAGATGCGACGGGAACGCCGGGAATTCTTTCCCTACGAAACAGGGAAAGGATCCCTCATCTCGAGCTAGGAGGCGGAAACGGGGCTCCCCTGGATGTGTGCGGGAACCCACGTGCTTCCTCTCGAGTGGAGACGGGTATGTCTGGGAAGTTCTTGAGTTGCAGCAAGGGTGTGAAGGACCCTTTGGAAGTTCCAGTGGTTAGATGTGATTGGCCTCGAGAAGCCTCAGCGGAAATGGGCCTCATCTCGCCTGGAGGTCAAAACCTCCTGGGTTTTCTCGAGTTGCGGCAGGTGCTCTCGACTTACGACGGGGACCTCAGGGAACCGCTCTGGTGGCCTCAGGAAAGGCCAGTCCCCATGCGAGTTCCTCGGGGGCGTCTCGGGATTCCTCTCCCGTCGATGCCGGGGCCTAAGACCTTGTGTGGAGTCGGGGCCGGACCTGAGGATTCCTCTCCAGTGCTGACATGGATCTTGGGGTACTTCTGGAGTCTCCCCAGGGGAGTCAGTCCTCGTCTCGAATGCGGGCATGCACTTGCGCTTTCCTCCAGAGCGGTAGCAGCAGTGTCACGCAGTCCGCCGCATGGATCAAAGGATCTATGGTTTTCCCTCGAGTCTTTCCCACAGGGCTGTCCCACGTGCACACGTGGTGGGAGTCGATCCTCGGTTTGAACGTCAAGGCAGTGCAGGGAAAACAGGTTCCTCTGGAATGGACTGACACATCTGGGGGACTCTTGGAATGGTGGCACGACCCTGGAGTTCCTCTCGCCTTTCCTGTGGAGAGCGCCTCCTCTTGAGATGCGACGGGAACGCCGGGAATTCTTTCCCTACGAAACAGGGAAAGGATCCCTCATCTCGAGCTAGGAGGCGAAACGGGGCTCCCCTGGATGTGTGCGGGACACCACGTGCTTCCTCTCGAGTGGAGACGGGTATGTCGGGGAACTTCTTGAGTTGCAGCAAGGGTGTGCAGGACCCTTTGGAAGTTCCAGTGGTTAGATGTGATTGGCCTCGAGAAGCCTCAGCGGAAATGGGCCTCATCTCGCCTGGAGGGCAAAACCTCCTGGATTTTCTCCAGTTGCGGCAGGTGCTCTCGACTTACTACGGGGACCTCAGGGACCCGCTCTGGTGGCCTCAGGAAAGGCCAGTCCCCATGCGAGTTCCTCGGGGGCCTCTCGGGATTCCTCTCCCGTCGATGCCGGGGCCTAAGACCTTGTGTGGAGTCGGGGCCGGAACCTGAGGATTCCTCTCCAGTGCTGACATGGATCTTGGGTTACTTCTGGAGTCTCCCCAGGGGAGTCAGTCCTCGTCTCGAATGCGTGCATGCACTTGCGCTTTCCTCCAGAGCGGTAGCAGCAGTGTCACGCAGTCCGCCGCGTGGATCAAAGGATCTATGGTTTTCCCTCGAGTCTTTCCCACGAGGCTTTCCCACGAGGCTTTCCCACAGGGCTGTCCCACGTGCACACGTGGTGGGAGTCGATCCTCGGCTTGAATGTCAAGGCAGTGCAGGGAAAACAGGTTCCTCTGGAATGGACTGACACATCTGGGGGACTCTTGGAATGGTGTCACGACCCTGGAGTTCCTCTCGCCTTTCCTGTGGAGAGCGCCTCCTCCTCAGATGCGACGGGAACGCCGGGAATTCTTTCCCTACGAAACAGGGAAAGGATCCCTCATCTCGAGCTAGGAGGCGGAAACGGGGCTCCCCTGGATGTGTGCGGGAACCCACGTGCTACCTCTCGAGTGGAGACGGGTATGTCGGGGAACTTCTTGAGTTTCAACAATGGTGTGAAGGACCCTTTGGAATTTCCAGTTTTTTGATGTGATTGGCCTCGAGAAGCCTCAGCGGAAATGGGCCTCATCTCGCCTGGAGGGCAAAACCTCCTGGATTTTCTCGAGTTGCGGCAGGTGCTCTCGACGTACGACGGGGACCTCAGGGAACCGCTCTGGTGGCCTCAGGAAAGGCCAGTCCCCATGCGAGTTCCTCGGGGGTGTCTCGGGATTCCTCTCCCGTCGATGCCGGGGCCTAAGACCTTGTGTGGAGTCGGGGCCGGAACCTGAGGATTCCTCTCCAGTGCTGACATGCATCTTGGGGTACTTCTGGAGTCTCCCCAGGGGAGTCAGTCCTCGGCTCGAATGTGGGCATGCACTTGCGCTTTCCTCCAGAGCGGTAGCAGCAGTGTCACGCAGTCCGCCGCAAGGATCAAAGGATATATGGTTTTCCCTCGAGTCTTTCCCACAGGGCTGTCCCACGTGCACACGTGGTGGGAGTCGATCCTCGGCTTGAACGTCAAGGCAGTGCAGGGAAAACAGGTTCCTCTGGAATGGACTGACACATCTGGGGGACTCTTGGAATGCTGGCACGACCCTGGAGTTCCTCTCGACTTTCCTGTGGAGAGCGCCTCCTCTTGAGATGCGACGGGAACGCCGGGAATTCTTTCCCTACGAAACAGGGAAAGGATCCCTCATCTCGAGCTAGGAGGCGGAAACGGGGCTCCCCTGGATGTGTTCGGGACATCACGTGCTTCCTCTCGAGTGCAGACGGGTATGTCGGGGAACTTCTTGAGTTGCAGCAAGGGTGTGAAGGACCCTTTGGAAGTTCCAGTGGTTAGATGTGATTGGCCTCGAGAAGCCTCAGCGGAAATGGGCCTCATCTCGCCTGGAGGGCAAAACCTCCTGGATTTTCTCGAGTTGCGGCAGGTGCTCTCGACTTACGACGGGGACCTCAGGGACCCGCTCTGGTGGCCTCAGGAAAGGCCAGTCCCCATGCGAGTTCCTCGGGGACCTCTCGGGATTCCTCTCCCGTCGATGCCGGGGCCTAAGACCTTGTGTGGAGTCGGGGCCGGAACCTGAGGATTCCTCTCCAGTGCTGACATGGATCTTGGGGTACTTCTGGAGTCTCCCCAGGGGAGTCAGGCCTCGTCTCGAATGCGGGCATGCACTTGCGCT
The DNA here is from genome assembly GCF_042477335.2 of Ovis canadensis. Lineage (NCBI taxonomy): Eukaryota > Metazoa > Chordata > Mammalia > Artiodactyla > Bovidae > Ovis > Ovis canadensis. The sequence goes on from NC_091267.1 coordinate 11,024,679, forward strand.
TTCCTCCAGAGCGGTAGCAGCAGTGTCACGCAGTCCGCCGCGTGGATCAAAGGATCTATGGTTTTCCCTCGAGTCTTTCCCACGAGGCTTTCCCACGAGGCTTTCCCACAGGGCTGTCCCACGTGCACACGTGGTGGGAGTCGATCCTCGGCTTGAACGTCACGGCAGTGCAGGGAAAACAGGTTCCTCTGCAATGGACTGACACATCTTTGGGACTCTTGGAATGGTGTCACGACCCTGGAGTTCCTCTCGACTTTCCTGTGGAGAGCGCCTCCTCTTGAGATGCGACGGGAACGCCGGGAATTCTTTCCCTACGAAACAGGGAAAGGATCCCTCATCTCGAGCTAGGAGGCGGAAACGGGGCTCCCCTGGATGTGTGCGGGACCCCACGTGCTTCCTCTCGAGTGGAGACGGGTATGTCGGGGAACTTCTTGAGTTGCAGCAATGGTGTGAAGGACCCTTTGGAAGTTCCAGTGGTTAGATGTGATTGGCCTCGAGAAGCCTCAGCGGAAATGGGCCTCATCTCGCCTGGAGGGCAAAACCTCCTGGATTTTCTCGAGTTGCGGCAGGTGCTCTCGACTTACGACGGGGACCTCAGGGAACCGCTCTGGTGGCCTCAGGAAAGGCCAGCCCCCATGCGAGTTCCTCGGGGGCCTCTCGGGATTCCTCTCCCGTCGATGCCGGGGCCTAAGACCTTGTGTGGAGTCGGGGCTGGAACCTGAGGATTCCTCTCCAGTGCTGACATGGATCTTGGGGTACTTCTGGAGTCTCCCCAGGGGAGTCAGTCCTCGTCTCGAATGCGGGCATGCACTTGCGCTTTCCTCCAGAGCGGTAGCAGCAGTGTCACGCAGTCCGCCGCGTGGATCAAAGGATCTATGGTTTTCCCTCGAGTCTTTCCCACGAGGATTTCCCAAGGGGCTTTCCCACAGGGCTGTCCCACGTGCACACGTGGTGGGAGTCGATCCTCGGCTTGAACGTCAAGGCAGTGCAGGCAAAACAGGTTCCCCTGGAATGGACTGACACATCTGGGGGACTCTTGGAATGGTGGCATGACCCTGGAATTCCTCTCGCCTTTCCTGTGGAGAGCGCCTCCTCTTGAGATGCGACGGGAACGCCGGGAATTCTTTCCCTACGAAACAGGGAAAGGATCCCTCATCTCGAGCTAGGAGGCGGAAACGGAGCTCCCCTGGATGTGTGCGGGACCCCACGTGCTTCCTCTCGAGTGGAGACGGGTATGTCGGGGAACTTCTTGAGTTGCAGCAACGGTGTGAAGGACCCTTTGGAAGTTCCAGTGGTTAGATGTGATTGGCCTCGAGAAGCCTCAGCGGAAATGGGCCTCATCTCGCCTGGAGGTGAAAACCTCCTGGATTTACTCGAGTTGCGGCAGGTGCTCTCGACTTACGACGGGGACCTCAGGGACCCGCTCTGGTGGCCTCAGGAAAGGCCAGTCCCCATGCGAGTTCCTCGGGGGCGTCTCGGGATTCCTCTCCCGTCTATGCCGGGGCCTAAGACCTTGTGTGGAGTCGGGGCCGGAACCTGAGGATTCCTCTCCAGTGCTGACATGGATCTTGGGGTACTTCTGGAGTCTCCCCAGGGGAGTCAGTCCTCGTCTCGAATGCGGGCATGCACTTGCGCTTTCCTCCAGAGCGGTAGCAGCAGTGTCACGCAGTCCGCCGCGTGGATCAAAGGATCTATGGTTTTCCCTCGAGTCTTTCCCACGAGGCTTTCCCACGAGGCTTTCCCACAGGGCTGTCCCACGTGCACACGTGGTGGGAGTCGATCCTCGGCTTGAACGTCACGGCAGTGCAGGGAAAACAGGTTCCTCTGGAATATACTGACACATCTTTGGGACTCTTGGAATGGTGTCACGACCCTGGAGTTCCTCTCGCCTTTCCTGTGGAGAGCGCCTCCTCTTGAGATGCGACGGGAACGCCGGGAATTCTTTCCCTACGAAACAGGGAAAGGATCCCTCATCTCGAGCTAGGAGGCGGAAACGGGGCTCCCCTGGATGTGTGCGGGACCCCACGTGCTTCCTCTCGAGTGGAGACGGGTATGTCGGGGAACTTCTTGAGTTGCAGCAATGGTATGAAGGACCCTTTGGAAGTTCCAGTGTTTAGATGTGATTGGCCTCGAGAAGCCTCAGCGGAAATGGGCCTCATCTCGCCTGGAGGGCAAAACCTCCTGGATTTTCTCGAGTTGCGGCAGGTGCTCTCGACTTACGACGGGGACCTCAGGGAACCGCTCTGGTGGCCTCAGGAAAGGCCAGTCCCCATGCGAGTTCCTCGGGGGCCTCTCGGGATTCCTCTCCCGTCGATGCCGGGGCCTAAGACCTTGTGTGGAGTCGGGGCTGGAACCTGAGGATTCCTCTCCAGTGCTGACATGGATCTTGGGGAACTTCTGGAGTCTCCCCAGGGGAGTCAGTCCTCGTCTCGAATGCGGGCATGCACTTGGGCTTTCCTCCAGAGCGGTAGCAGCAGTGTCACGCAGTCCGCCGCGTGGATCAAAGGATCTATGGTTTTCCCTCGAGTCTTTCCCACGAGGATTTCCCAAGAGGCTTTCCCACAGGGCTGTCCCACGTGCACACGTGGTGGGAGTCGATCCTCGGCTTGAACGTCAAGGCAGTGCAGGGAAAACAGGTTCCCCTGGAATGGACTGACACATCTGGGGGACTCTTGGAATGGTGGCATGACCCTGGAATTCCTCTCGCCTTTCCTGTGGAGAGCGCCTCCTCTTGAGATGCGACGGGAACGCCGGGAATTCTTTCCCTAAGAAACAGGGAAAGGATCCCTCATCTCGAGCTAGGAGGCGGAAACGGAGCTCCCCTGGATGTGTGCGGGACCCCACGTGCTTCCTCTCGAGTGGAGACGGGTATGTCGGGGAACTTCTTGAGTTGCAGCAACGGTGTGAAGGACCCTTTGGAAGTTCCAGTGGTTAGATGTGATTGGCCTCGAGAAGCCTCAGCGGAAATGGGCCTCATCTCGCCTGGAGGTGAAAACCTCCTGGATTTACTCGAGTTGCGGCAGGTGCTCTCGACTTACGACGGGGACCTCAGGGACCCGCTCTGGTGGCCTCAGGAAAGGCCAGTCCCCATGCGAGTTCCTCGGGGGCCTCTCGGGATTCCTCTCCCGTCTATGCCGGGGCCTAAGACCTTGTGTGGAGTCGGGGCCGGAACCTGAGGATTCCTCTCCAGTGCTGACATGGATCTTGGGGTACTTCTGGAGTCTCCCCAGGGGAGTCAGTCCTCGTCTCGAATGCGGGCATGCACTTGCGCTTTCCTCCAGAGCGGTAGCAGCAGTGTCACGCAGTCCGCCGCGTGGATCAAAGGATCTATGGTTTTCCCTCGAGTCTTTCCCACGAGGCTTTCCCACGAGGCTTTCCCACAGGGCTGTCCCACGTGCACACGTGGTGGGAGTCGATCCTCGGCTTGAACGTCAAGGCAGTGCAGGGAAAACAGGTTCCTCTGGAATATACTGACACATCTTTGGGACTCTTGGAATGGTGTCACGACCCTGGAGTTCCTCTCGCCTTTCCTGTGGAGAGCGCCTCCTCTTGAGATGCGACGGGAACGCCGGGAATTCTTTCCCTACGAAACAGGGAAAGGATCCCTCTTCTCGAGCTAGGAGGCGGAAACGGGGCTCCCCTGGATGTGTGCGGGACCCCACGTGCTTCCTCTCGAGTGGAGACGGGTATGTCGGGGAACTTCTTGAGTTGCAGCAATGGTGTGAAGGACCCTTTGGAAGTTCCAGTGGTTAGATGTGATTGGCCTCGAGAAGCCTCAGCGGAAATGGGCCTCATCTCGCCTGGAGGGCAAAACCTCCTGGATTTTCTCGAGTTGCGGCAGGTGCTCTCGACTTACGACGGGGACCTCAGGGACCCGCTCTGGTGGCCTCAGGAAAGGCCAGTCCCCATGCGAGTTCCTCGGGGGCCTCTCGGGATTCCTCTCCCGTCGATGCCGGGGCCTAAGACCTTGTGTGGGGTCGGGGCCGGAACCTGAGGATTCCTCTCCAGTGCTGACATGGATCTTGGGGTATTTCTGGAGTCTCCCCAGGGGAGTCAGTCCTCGTCTCGAATGCGGGCATGCACTTGCGCTTTCCTCAGAGCGGTAGCAGCAGTGTCACGCAGTCCGCCGCGTGGATCAAAGGATCTATGGTTTTCCCTCAAGTCTTTCCCACGAGGCTTTCCCACGAAGCTTTCCCACAGGGCTGTCCCACGTGCACACGTGGTGGGAGTCGATCCTCGGCTTGAACGTCAAGTCAGTGCAGGGAAAACAGGTTCCTCTGGAATGGACTGACACATCTGGGGGACTCTTGGAATGGTGGCATGACCCTGGAGTTCCTCTCGCCTTTCCTGTGGAGAGCGCCTCCTCTTGAGATGCGACGGGAACGCCGGGAATTCTTTCCCTACGAAACAGGGAAAGGATCCCTCATCTCGAGCTAGGAGGCGGAAACGCGGCTCCCCTGGATGTGTGCGGGACACCACGTGCTTCCTCTCGAGTGCAGACGGGTATGTCGGGGAACTTCTTGAGTTGCAGCAAGGGTGTGAAGGACCCTTTGGAAGTTCCAGGGTTGGATGTGATTGGCCTCGAGAAGCCTCAGCGGAAATGGGCCTCATCTCGCCTGGAGGGCAAAACCTCCTGGATTTTCTCGAGTTGCAGCAGGTGTTCTCGACTTACGACGGGGACCTCAGGGACCCGCTCTGGTGGCCTCAGGAAAGGCCAGTCCCCATGCGAGTTCCTCGGGGGCCTCTCGGGATTCCTCTCCCGTCGATGCCGGGGCCTAAGACCTTGTGTGGAGTCGGGGCCGGAACCTGAGGATTCCTCTCCAGTGCTGACATGGATCTTGGGGTACTTCTGGAGTCTCCCCAGGGGAGTCAGTCCTCGTCTCGAATGCGGGCATGCACTTGCGCTTTCCTCCAGAGCGGTAGCAGCAGTGTCACGCAGTCCACCGCGTGGATCAACGGATCTATGGTTTTCCCTGGAGTCTTTCCCACGAGGCTTTCCCACGAGGCTTTCCCACAGGGCTGTCCCACGTGCACACGTGGTGGGAGTCGATCCTCGGCTTGAACGTCAAGGCAGTGCAGGGAAAACAGGTTCCTCTGGAATGTACTGACACATCTGGGGGACTCTTGGAATGGTGGCACGACCCTGGAGTTCCTCTCGCCTTTCCTGTGGAGAGCGCCTCCTCTTGAGATGCGACGGGAACGCCGGGAATTCTTTCCCTACGAAACAGGGAAAGGATCCCTCATCTCGAGCTAGGAGGCGGAAACGGGGCTCCCCTGGATGTGTGCGGGACCCACGTGCTTCCTCTCGAGTGGAGACCGGTATGTCGGGGAACTTCTTGAGTTGCAGCAATGGTGTGAAGGACCCTTTGGAAGTTCCAGTGGTTAGACGTGATTAGCCTCGAGAAGCCTCAGCGGAAATGGGCCTCATCTCGCCTGGAGGTGAAAACCTCCTGGATTTTCTCGAGTTGCGGCACTTGCTCTCGACTTACGACGGGGACCTCAGGGATCCGCTCTGGTGGCCTCAGGAAAGGCCAGTCCCCATGCGAGTTCCTCGGGGGCCTCTCGGGATTCCTCTCCCGTCGATTCCGGGGCCTAAGACCTTGTGTGGAGTCGGGGCCGGAACCTGAGGATTCCTCTCCAGTGCTGACATGGATCTTGGGGTACTTCTGGAGTCTCCCCAGGGGAGTCAGTCCTGCTCTCGAATGCGGGCATGCACTTGCGCTTTCCTCCAGAGCGGTAGCAGCAGTGTCACGCAGTCCGCCGCGTGGGTCAAAGGATCTATGGTTTTCCCTCGAGTCTTTCCCACGAGGCTTTCCCACGAGGCTTTCCCACAGGGCTGTCCCACGTGCACACGTGTTGGGAGTCGATCCTCGGCTTGAACGTCAAGGCAGTGTAGGGAAAACATGTTCCTCTGGAATGGACTGACATATCTGGGGGACTCTTTGAATGGTGGCACGACGCTGGAGTCCTCTCGCCTTTCCTTTGGAGAGCGCCTCCTCTTGAGATGCGACGGGAACGCCGGGAATTCTTTCCCTACGAAACAGGGAAAGGATCCCTCATCTCGAGCTAGGAGGCGGAAACGGGGCTACCCTGGATGTGTGCGGGACACCACGTGCTTCCTCTCGAGTGGAGACGGGTATGTCGGGGAACTTCTTGAGTTGCAGCAAGGGTGTGAAGGACCCTTTGGAAGTTCCAGTGATTAGACGTGATTAGCCTCGAGAAGCCTCAGCGGAAATGGGCCTCATCTCGCATGGAGGGCAAAACCTCCTGGATTTTCTCCAGTTGCGGCAGGTGCTCTCGACTTACGACCGGGACCTCAGGGACCCGCTCTGGTGGCCTCAGGAAAGGCCAGTCCCCATGCGAGTTCCTCGGGGGCCCCTCGGGATTCCTCTCCCGTCGATGCCGGGGCCTAAGATCTTGTGTGGAGTCGGGGCCGGAACCTGAGGATTCCTCTCCAGTGCTGACATGGTTCTTGGGGTACTTCTGGAGTCTCCCCAGGGGAGTCAGTCCTCGTCTCGAATGCGGGCATGCACTTGCGCTTTCCTCCAGAGCGGTAGCAGCAGTGTCACGCAGTCCGCCGCGTGGATCAAAAGATCTATGGTTTTCCCTCGAGTCTTTCCCACGAGGCTTTCCCACGAGGCTTTCCCACAGGGCTGTCCCACGTGCACACGTGGTGGGAGTCGATCCTCGGCTTGAACGTCAAGGCAGTGCAGGGAACACAGGTTCCTCTGGAATGGACTGACACATCTGGGGGACTCTTGGAATGGTGTCACGACACTGGAGTTCCTCTCGCCTTTCCTGTGGAGAGCGCCTCCTCTTGAGATGCGACAGGAACGCCGGGAATTCTTTCCCTACGAAACAGGGAAAGGATCCCTCATCTCGAGCTATGAGCCGGAAACGGGGCTCCCCTGGATGTGTGCGGGACACCACGTACTTCCTCTCGAGTGCAGACGGGTATGTCGGGGAACTTCTTGAGTTGCAGCAAGGGTGTGAAGGACCCTTTGGAAGTTCCAGTGGTTAGATGTGATTGGCCTCGAGAAGCCTCAGCGGAAATGGGCCTCATCTCGCCTGGAGGGCAAAACCTCCTGGATTTTCTCGAGTTGCGGCAGGTGCTCTCGACTTACGACGGGGACCTCAGGGACCCGCTCTGGTGGCCTAAGGAAAGGCCAGTCCCCATGCGAGTTCCTCGGGGGCCTCTCGGGATTCCTCTCCCGTCGATGCCGGGGCCTAAGACCTTGTGTGGAGTCGGGGCCGGAACCTGAGGATTCCTCTCCAGTGCTGACATGGATCTTGGGGTACTTCTTGAGTCTCTCCAGGGGAGACAGTCCTCGTCTCGAATGCGGGCATGCACTTGCGCTTTCCTCCAGAGCGGTAGCAGCAGTGTCACGCAGTCCGCCGCGTGGATCAAAGGATCTATGGTTTTCCCTCGAGTCTTTCCCACGAGGTTTTCCCACGAGGCTTTCGCACAGGGCTGTCCCACGTGCACACGTGTTGGGAGTCGATCCTCGGCTTGAACGTCAAGGCAGTGCAGGGAAAACAGGTTCCTCTGGAATGGACTGACACATCTGGGGGACTCTTGGAATGGTGGCATGACCCTGGAGTTTCTCTCGCCTGTCCTGTGGAGAGCGCCTCCTCTTGAGATGCGACGGGAACGCCGGGAATTCTTTCCCTACGAAACAGGGAAAGGATCCCTCATCTCGAGCTAGGAGGCGGAAACGGGGCTCCCCTGGATGTGTGCGGGACACCACGTGCTTCCTCTCGAGTGCAGACGGGTATGTCGGGGAACTTCTTGAGTTGCAGCAAGGGTGTGAAGGACCCTTTGGAAGTTCCAGTGGTTAGATGTGATTGGCCTCGAGAAGCCTCAGCGGAAATGGGCCTCATCTCGCCTGGAGGTGAAAACCTCCTGGATTTACTCGAGTTGCGGCAGGTGCTCTCGACTTACGACGGGAACCTCAGGGACCCGCTCTGGTGGCCTCAGGAAAGGCCAGTCCCCATGCGAGTTCCTCGGGGGCCTCTCGGGATTCCTCTCCAATCTATGCCGGGGCCTAAGACCTTGTGTGGAGTCGGGGCCGGAACCTGAGGATTCCTCTCCAGTGCTGACATGGATCTTGGGGTACTTCTGGAGTCTCCCCAGGGGAGTCAGGCCTCGTCTCCAATGCGGGCATGCACTTGCGCTTTCCTCCAGAGCGGTAGCAGCAGTGTCACGCAGTCCGCCGCGTGGATCAACGGATCTATGGTTTTCCCTCGAGTCTTTCCCACGAGGCTTTCCCACGAGGCTTTCCCACAGGGCTGTCCCACGTGCACACGTGTTGGGAGTCGATCCTCGGCTTGAACGTCAAGGCAGTGCAGGGAAAACAGGTTCCTCTGGAATGGACTGACACATCTGGGGGACTCTTGGAATGGTGGCATGAACCTGGAGTTCCTCTCGCCTGTCCTGTGGAGAGCGCCTCCTCTTGAGATGCGACGGGAACGCCGGGAATTCTTTCCCTACGAAACAGGGAAAGGATCCCTCATCTCGAGCTAGGAGGCGGAAACCGGGCTCCCCTGGATGTGTGCGGGACACCACGTACTTCCTCTCGAGTGCAAACGGGTATGTCGGGGAACTTCTTGAGTTGCAGCAAGGGTGTGAAGGACCCTTTGGAAGTTCCAGTGGTTAGATGTGATTGGCCTCGAGAAGCCTCAGCGGAAATGGGCCTCATCTCGCCTGGAGGTGAAAACCTCCTGGATTTACTCGAGTTGCGGCAGGTGCTCTCGACTTACGACGGGGACCTCAGGGACCCGCTCTGGTGGCCTCAGGAAAGGCCAGTCCCCATGCGAGTTCCTCGGGGGCCTCTCGGGATTCCTCTCCCGTCTATGCCGGGGCCTAAGACCTTGTGTGGAGTCGGGGCCGGAACCTGAGGATTCCTCTCCAGTGCTGACATGGATCTTGGGGTACTTTTGGAGTCTCCCCAGGGGAGTCAGGCCTCGTCTCGAATGCGGGCATGCACTTGCGCTTTCCTCCAGAGCGGTAGCAGCAGTGTCACGCAGTCCGCCGCGTGGATCAAAGGATCTATGGTTTTCCCTCGAGTCTTTCCCACGAGGCTTTCCCACGAGGCTTTCCCACAGGGCTGTCCCACGTGCACACGTGGTGGGAGTCGATCCTCGGCTTGAACGTCAAGGCAGTGCAGGGAAAACAGGTTCCTCTGGAATGGACTGACACATCTGGGGGACTCTTGGAATGGTGGCACGACCCTGGAGTTCCTCTCGCCTTTCCTGTGGAGAGCGCCTCCTCTTGAGATGCGACGGGAACGCCGGGAATTCTTTCCCTACGAAAAAGGGAAAGGATCCCTCATCTCGAGCTAGGAGGCGGAAACGGGGCTCCCCTGGATGTGTGCGGGACCCCACGTGCTTCCTCTCGAGTGGAGACGGGTATGTCGGGGAACTTCTTGAGGTGCAGCAATGGTGTGAAGGACCCTTTGGAAGTTCCAGTGGTTAGATGTGATTGGCCTCGAGAAGCCTCAGCGGAAATGGGCCTCATCTCGCCTGGAGGGCAAAACCTCCTGGATTTTCTCGAGTTGCGGCAGGTGCTCTCGACTTACGACGGGGACCTCAGGGACCCGCTCTGGTGGCCTCAGGAAAGGCCAGTCCCCATGCGAGTTCCTCGGGGGCCTCTCGGGATTCCTCTCCCGTCGATGCCGGGGCCTAAGACCTTGTGTGGAGTCGGGGCCGGAACCTGAGGATTCCTCTCCAGTGCTGACATGGATCTTGGGGTACTTCTTGAGTCTCTCCAGGGGAGACAGTCCTCGTCTCGAATGCGGGCATGCACTTGCGCTTTCCTCCAGAGCGGTAGCAGCAGTGTCACGCAGTCCGCCGCGTGGATCAAAGGATCTATGGTTTTCCCTCGAGTCTTTCCCACGAGGTTTTCCCACGAGGCTTTCGCACAGGGCTGTCCCACGTGCACACGTGTTGGGAGTCGATCCTCGGCTTGAACGTCAAGGCAGTGCAGGGAAAACAGGTTCCTCTGGAATGGACTGACACATCTGGGGGACTCTTGGAATGGTGGCATGACCCTGGAGTTCCTCTCGCCTGTCCTGTGGAGAGCGCCTCCTCTTGAGATGCGACGGGAACGCCGGGAATTCTTTCCCTACGAAACAGGGAAAGGATCCCTCATCTCGAGCTAGGAGGCGGAAACGGGGCTCCCCTGAATGTGTGCGGGACACCACGTGCTTCCTCTCGAGTGCAGACGGGTATGTCGGGGAACTTCTTGAGTTGCAGCAAGGGTGTGAAGGACCCTTTGGAAGTTCCAGTGGTTAGATGTGATTGGCCTCGAGAAGCCTCAGCGGAAATGGGCCTCATCTCGCCTGGAGGTGAAAACCTCCTGGATTTACTCGAGTTGCGGCAGGTGCTCTCGACTTACGACGGGGACCTCAGGGACCCGCTCTGGTGGCCTCAGGAAAGGCCAGTCCCCATGCGAGTTCCTCGGGGGCCTCTCGGGATTCCTCTCCCGTCTATGCCGGGGCCTAAGACCTTGTGTGGAGTCGGGGCCGGAACCTGAGGATTCCTCTCCAGTGCTGACATGGATCTTGGGGTACTTCTGGAGTCTCCCCAGGGGAGTCAGTCCTCGTCTCGAATGCGGGCATGCACTTGCGCTTTCCTCCAGAGCGGTAGCAGCAGTGTCACGCAGTCCGCCGCGTGGATCAAAGGATCTATGGTTTTCCCTCGAGTCTTTCCCACGAGGCTTTCCCACGAGGCTTTCCCACAGGGCTGTCCCACGTGCACACGTGGTGGGAGTCGATCCTCGGCTTGAACGTCAAGGCAGTGCAGGGAAAACAGGTTCCTCTGGAATGGACTGACACATCTGGGGGACTCTTGGAATGGTGTCACGACCCTGGAGTTCCTCTCGCCTTTCCTGTGGAGAGCGCCTCCTCTTGAGATGCGACGGGAACGCCGGGAATTCTTTCCCTACGAAACAGGGAAAGGATCCCTCATCTCGAGCTAGGAGGCGGAAACGGGGCTCCCCTGGATGTGTGCGGGACCCCACGTGCTTCCTCTCGAGTGGAGACGGGTATGTCGGGGAACTTCTTGAGTTGCAGCAATGGTGTGAAGGACCCTTTGGAAGTTCCAGTGGTTAGATGTGATTGGCCTCGAGAAGCCTCAGCGGAAATGGGCCTCATCTCGCCTGGAGGGCAAAACCTCCTGGATTTTCTCGAGTTGCGGCATGTGCTCTCGACTTACGACGGGGACGTCAGGGACCCGCTCTGGTGGCCTCAGGAAAGGCCAGTCCCCATGCGAGTTCCTCGGGGGCCTCTCGGGATTCCTCTCCCGTCGATGCCGGGGCCTAAGACCTTGTGTGGAGTCGGGGCCGGAACCTGAGGATTCCTCTCCAGTGCTGACATGGATCTTGGGGTACTTCTGGAGTCTCCCCAGGGGAGTCAGTCCTCGTCTCGAATGCGGGCATGCACTTGCGCTTTCCTCCAGAGCGGTAGCAGCAGTGTCACGCAGTCTGCCGCGTGGATCAAAAGATCTATGGTTTTCCCTCGAGTCTTTCCCACGAGGCTTTCCCACGAGGCTTTCCCACAGGGCTGTCCCACGTGCACAGGTGGTGGGAGTCGATCCTCGGCTTGAACGTCAAGGCAGTGCAGGGAAAACAGGTTCCTCTGGAATGGACTGACACATCTGGGGGACTCTTGGAATGGTGTCACGACCCTGGAGTTCCTCTCGCCTTTCCTGTGGAGAGCGCCTCCTCTTGAGATGCGACGGGAACGCCGGGAATTCTTTCCCTACCAAACAGGGAAAGGATCCCTCATCTCGAGCTAGGAGGCGGAAACGGGGCTCCCCTGGATGTGTGCGGGACCCCACGTGCTTCCTCTCGAGTGGAGACGGGTATGTCGGGGAACTTCTTGAGTTGCAGCAATGGTGTGAAGGACCTTTTGAAAGTTCCAGTGGTTAGATGTGATTGGCCTCGAGAAGCCTCAGCGGAAATGGGCCTCATGTCGCCTGGAGGGCAAAACCTCCTGGATTTTCTCGAGTTGCGGCAGGTGCTCTCGACTTACGACGGGGACCTCAGGGACCCGCTCTGGTGGTCTCAGGAAAGGCCAGTCCCCATGCGAGTTCCTCGGGGGCCTCTCGGGATTCCTCTCCCGTCGATGCCGGGGCCTAAGACCTTGTGTGGAGTCGGGGCCGGAACCTGAGGATTCCTCTCCAGTGCTGACATGGATCTTGGGGTACTTCTGGAGTCTCCCCAGGGGAGTCAGTCCTCGTCTCGAATGCGGGCATGCACTTGCGCTTTCCTCCAGAGCGGTAGCAGCAGTGTCACGCAGTCCGCCGCGTGGATCAACGGATCTATGGTTTTCCCTCGAGTCTTTCCCACGAGGCTTTCCCACGAGGCTTTCCCACAGGGCTGTTCCACGTGCACACGTGGTGGGAGTCGATCCTCGGCTTGAACGTCAAGGCAGTGCAGGGAAAACAGGTTCCTCTGGAATGGACTGACACATCTGGGGGACTCTTGGAATGGTGGCACGACCCTGGAGTTCCTCTTGCCTTTCCTGTGGAGAGCGCCTCCTCTTGAGATGCGACGGGAACGCCGGGAATTCTTTCCCTACGAAACAGGGCAAGGATCCCTCATCTCGAGGTAGGAGGCGGAAACGGGGCTCCCCTGGATGTGTGCGGGACCCACGTGCTTCCTCTCGAGTGGAGACGGGTATGTCGGGGAACTTCTTGAGTTGCAGCAAGGGTGTGAAGGACCCTTTGGAAGTTCCAGTGGTTAGACGTGATTAGCCTCGAGAAGCCTCAGCGGAAATGGGCCTCATCTCGCCTGGAGGGCAAAACCTCCTGGATTTTCTCGAGTTGCGGCACGTGCTCTCGAATTACGACGGGGACCTCAGGGATCCGCTCTGGTGGCCTCAGGAAAGGCCAGTCCCCATGCGAGTTCCTCGGGGGCCTCTCGGGATTCCTCTCCCGTCGATGCCGGGGCCTAAGACCTTGTGTGGAGTCGGGGCCGGAACCTGAGGATTCCTCTCCAGTGCTGACATGGATCTTGGGGTACTTCTGGAGTCTCCCCAGGGGAGTCAGTCCTCCTCTCGAATGCGGGCATGCACTTGCGCTTTCCTCCATAGCGGTAGCAGCAGTGTCACACAGTCCACCGCGTAGATCAAAGGATCTATGGTTTTCCCTCGAGTCTTTCCCACGAGGCTTTCCCACAGGGCTGTCCCACGTGCACACGTGGTGGGAGTCGATCCTCGGCTTGAACGTCAAGGCAGTGCAGGGAAAACATGTTCCTCTGGAATGGACTGACACATCTGGGGGACTCTTGGAATGGTGTCACGACCCTGGAGTTCCTCTCGCCTTTCCTGTGGAGAGCGCCTCCTCTTGTGATGCGACGGGAACGCCGGGAATTCTTTCCCTACGAAACAGGGAAAGGATCCCTCATCTCGAGGTAGGAGGCGGAAACGGGGCTCCCCTGGATGTGTGCGGGACGCCACGTGCTTCCTCTCGAGTGGAGACGGGTATGTCGGGGAACTTCTTGAGTTGCAACAAGGGTGTGAAGGACCCTTTGGAAGTTCCAGTGGTTAGAAGTGATTAGCCTCGAGAAGCCTCAGCGGAAATGGGTCTCATCTCGCCTGGAGAGCAAAACCTCCTGGATTTTCTCGAGTTGCGGCAGGTGCTCTCGACTTACGACGGGGACCTCAGAGACCCGCTCTGGTGGCCTCAGGAAAGGCCAGTCCCCATGTGAGTTCCTCGGGTCCTCTCGGGATTCCTCTCCCGTCGATGCTGGGGCCTAAGACCTTGTGTGGAGTCGGGGCCGGAACCTGAGGATTCCTCTCCAGTGCTGACATGGATCTTGGGGTACTTCTGGAGTCTCCCAGGTGAGTCAGTCCTCGTCTCCAATGCGGGCATGCACTTGCGCTATCCTCCAGAGCGGTAGCAGCAGTGTCAAGCAGTCCGCCGCGTGCATCAAAGGATCTATGGTTTTCCCTCGAGTCTTTCCCACGAGGCTTTCCCACGAGGCCTTCCCACAGGGCTGTCCCACGTGCACACGTGGTGGGAGTCGATTCTCGGCTTGAACGTCAAGGCAGTGCCGGGAAAACAGGTTCCTCTGGAATGGACTGACATATCTGGGGGACACTTTAGATGGTGGCACGACGCTGGAGTCCTCTCGAATTTCCTGTGGAGAGCGCCTCCTCATGAGATGCGACGGGAACGCCGGGAATTCTTTCCCTACGAAACAGGGAAAGGATACCTCATCTCGAGCTAGGAGGCGGAAACGGGGCTCCCCTGGATGTGTGCGGGAACCTCGTGCTTCCTCTCGAGTGGAGACGGGTATGTCGGGGAACTTCTTAAGTTGCAGCAAGGGTGTGAAGGACCCTTTGGAAGTTCCAGTGGTTAGATGTGATTGGCCTCCAGAAGCCTCAGCGGAAATGGGCCTCATCTCGACTGGAGGGCAAAACCTCCTGGATTTTCTCGAGTTGCGGCAGGTGCTCTCGACTTACGACGGGGACCTCAGGGACCCGCTCTGGTGGCCTCAGGAAAGGCCAGTCCCCATGCGAGTTCTTCGGGGGCCTCTCGGGATTCCTCTCCCGTCGATGCCGGGGCCTAAGACCTTGTGTGGAGTCGGGGCCGGAACCTGAGGATTCCTCTCCAGTGCTGACATGCATCTTGGGGTACTTCTGGAGTCTCCCCTGGGGAGTCAGTCCTCGTCTCGAATGCGGGCATGCACTTGCGCTTTCCTCCAGAGCGGTAGCAGCAGTGCCACCCAGTCCGCCGCGTGGATGAAAGGATCTATGGTTTTCCCTCGAGTCTTTCCCACGAGGCTTTCCCACAGGGCTGTCCCACGTGCACACGTGGTGGGAGACGATCCTCGGCTTGAACGTCAAGGCAGTGCAGGGAAAACAGGTTCCTCTGGAATGGACTGACACATCTGGGGGTCTCTTGGAATGGTGCCACGACCCTGGAGTTCCTCTCGCCTTTCCTGTGGAGAACGCCTCCTCTTGAGATGCGACGGGAACGCCGGGAATTCTTTCCCTAAAAAACAGGGAAAGGATCACTCATCTCGAGCTAGGAGGCGGAAACGGGTCTCCCCTGGATGTGTGCGGGACCCCACGTGCTTCCTCTCGAGTGGAGATGGGTATGTCGGGGAACTTCTTGAGTTGCAGCAAGGGTGTGAAGGACCCTTTGGAAGTTCCAGTTGTTAGACGTGATTAGCCTCGAGAAGCCTCAGCGGAAATGGGCCTCATCTCGCCTGGAGGGCAAAACCTCCTGGATTTTCTCGAGTTGCGGCATGTGCTCTCGACTTCCGACAGGGACCTCGGGGACCCGCTCTGGGGACCTCAGGAAAGGCCAGTCCCCATGCGAGTTCCTCGGGGGCCTCTCGGGATTCCTCTCCCATTGATGCCGGGGCCTAAGACGTTGTGTGGAGTCAGGGCCGGAACCTGAGGATTCCTCTCCAGTGCTGACATGGATCTTGGGGTACTTCTGGAGTCTCCCCAGGGGAGTCAGTCCTCGTCTCGAATGTGGGCATGCACTTGCGCTTTCCTCTAGAGCGGTAGCAGCAGTGTCACGCAGTCCGCCGCGTGGATCAAAGGATCTATGGTTTTCCCTCGAGTCTTTCCCACGAGGCTTTCCCACGAGGCTTTACCACAGGGCTGTCCCACGTGCACACTTGGTGGGAGTCGATCCTCGGCTTGAACGTCAAGGCAGTGCAGGGAAAACAGTTTCCTCTGTAATGGACTGACACATCTCGGCGTCTCTTGGAATGGTGGCACGACCCTGGAGTTCCTCTCGCCTCTCCTGTGGAGAGCGCCTCCTCTTGAGATGCGACGGGAACGCCGGGAATTCTTTCCCTAAGAAACAGGGAAAGGATCCCTCATCTCGAGCTAGGAGGCGGAAACGGGGCTCCCCTGGATGTGTGCGGGACCCCACGTGCTTCCTCTCGAGTTGAGACGGGTATGTCGGGGAACTTCATGAGTTGCAGCAAGGGTGTGAAGGACCCTTTGGAAGTTCCAGTGGTTAGATGTGATTAGCCTCGAGAAGCCTCAGCGGAAATGGGCCTCATCTCGCCTGGAGGGCAAAACCTCCTGGATTTTCTCGAGTTGCGGCAGGTGCTCTCGACTTACGACGGGGACCTCAGGGACCCGCTCTGGTGGCCTCAGGAAAGGCCAGTCCCCATGCGAGTTCCACGGGGGCCTCTCGGGATTCCTCTCCCGTCGATGCCGGGGCCTAAGACCTTGTGTGGAGTCGGGGCCGGAACCTGAGGATTCCTCTCCAGTGCTGACATGGATCTTGGGGTACTTCTGGAGTCTCCCCAGGGGAGTCAGTCCTCGTCTCGAATGCGGGCATGCACTTGCGCTTTCCTCCAGAGCGGTAGCAGCAGTGCCACCCAGTCCGCCGCGTGGATGAAAGGATCTGTGGATTTCCCTCGAGTCTTTCCCACGAGGCTTTCCCACAGGGCTGTCCCACGTGCACACGTGGTGGGAGACGATCCTCGGCTTGAACGTCAAGGCAGTGCAGGGAAAACAGGTTCCTCTGGAATGGACTGACACATCTGGGGGTCTCTTGGAATGGTGCCACGACCCTGGAGTTCCTCTCGCCTTTCCTGTGGAGAGCGCCTCCTCTTGAGATGCGACGGGAACGCCGGGAATTCTTTCCCTACGAAACAGGGAAAGGATCCCTCATCTCGAGCTAGGAGGCGGAAACGGGGCTCCCCTGGATGTGTGCGGGACCCCACGTGCTTCCTCTCGAGTGGAGACGGGTATGTCGGGGAACTTCTTGAGTTGCAGCAAGGGTGTGAAGGACCCTTTGGAAGTTCCAGTTGTTAGACGTGATTAGCCTCGAGAAGCCTCAGCGGAAATGGGCCTCATCTCGCCTGGAGGGCAAAACCTCCTGGATTTTCTCGAGTTGCGGCAGGTACTCTCGACTTACGACGGGGACCTCAGGGACCCACTCTGGTGGCCTCAGGAAAGGCCAGTCCCCATGCGAGTTCCTCGCGGGCCTCTGGGGATTCCTATCCCGTCGATGCTGGGGCCTAAGACCTTGTGTGGAGTCGGGGCCGGAACCTGAGGATTCCTCTCCAGTGCTGACATGGATCTTGGGGTACTTCTGGAGTCTCCCCAGGGGAGTCAGTCCTCGTCTCGAATGCGGGCATGCACTTGCGCTTTCCTCCAGAGCGGTAGCAGCAGTGTCACGCAGTCCGCCGCGTGCATCAAAGGATCTATGGTTTTCCCTCGAGTCTTTCCCACGAGGCTTTCCCACGAGGCTTTCCCACAGGGCTGTCCCACGTGCACACTTGGTGGGAGTCGATCCTCGGCTTGAACGTCAAGGCAGTGCAGGGAAAACAGGTTCCTCTGGAATGGACTGACACATCTGGGCGTCTCTTGGAATGGTGGCACGACCCTGGAGTTCCTCTCGCCTCTCCTGTGGAGGACGCCTCCTCTTGAGATGCGACGGGAACGCCGGGAATTCTTACCCTAAGAAACAGGGAAAGGATCCCTCATCTCGAGCTAGGAGGGGGAAACGGGGCTCCCCTGGATGTGTACGGGACGCCACGTGTTTCCTCTCGAGTGGAGACGGGTATGTCGGGGAATTTCTTGAGTTGCAGCAAGGGTGTGAAGGATCCTTTGGAAGTTCCAGTGGTTAGATGTGATTGGCCTCGAGAAGCCTCAGCGGAAATGGGCCTCATCTCGCCTGGAGGGCAAAACCTCCTGGATTTTCTCGAGTTGCGGCAGGTGCTCTCGACTTACGACGGGGACCTCAGGGAACCGCTCTGGTGGCCTCAGGAAAGGACAGTCCCGATGCGAGTTCCTCGGGGGCCTCTCGGCATTCCTCTCCCGTCGATGCCGGGGCCTAAGACCTTGTGTGGAGTCGGGGCCGGAACCTGAGGATTCCTCTCCAGTGCTGACATGGATCTTGGGGTACTTCTGTAGTCTCCCCAGGGGAGTCAGTCCTCGTCTCGAATGCGGGCATGCACTTGCGCTTTCCTCCAGAGCGGTAGCAGCAGTATCACGCAGTCCGCCGCGTGGATCAACGGATCTTTGGTTTTCCCTCGAGTCTTTCCCACGAGGCTTTCCCACGAGGCTTTCCCACAGGGCTGTCCCACGTGCACACGTGGTGGGAGTGGATCCTCGGTTTGAACGTCAAGGCAGTGCAGGGAAAACTGGTTCCTCTGGAATGGACTGACACATCTGGGGGACTCTTGGAATGGTGGCACGACCCTGGAGTTCCTCTCGCCTTTCCTGTGGAGAGCGCCTCCTCTTGAGATGCGACGGGAACGCCGGGAATTCTTTCCCTACGAAACAGGGAAAGGATCCCTCATCTCGAGCTAGGAGGCGGAAACGGGGCTCCCCTGGATGTGTGCGGGACCCCACGTGCTTCCTCTCGAGTGGAGACGGGTATGTCGGGGAACTTCTTGAGTTGCAGCAATGGTGTGAAGCACCCTTTGGAAGTTCCAGTGGTTAGACGTGATTAGCCTCGAGAAGCCTCAGCGGAAATGGGCCTCATCTCGCCTGGAGGGCAAAACCTCCTGGATTTTCTCGAGTTGCGGCAGGTGCTCTCGACTTACGACGGGGACCTCAGGGACCCGCTCTGGTGGCCTCAGGAAAGGCCAGTCCCCATGCGAGTTCCTCGGGGGCGTCTCGGGATTCCTCTCCCGTCGATGCCGGGGCCTAAGACCTTGTGTGGAGTCGGGGCCGGAATCTGAGGATTCCTCTCCAGTGCTGACATGGATCTTGGGGTACTTCTGGAGTCTCCCCAGGGGAGTCAGTCCTCGTCTCGAATGCGGGCATGCACTTGCGCTTTCCTCCAGAGCGGTAGCAGCAGTGTCACGCAGTCCGCCGCGTGGATCAAAGGATCTATGGTTTTCCCTCGAATTTTCCCACGAGGCTTTCCCACGAGGCTTTCCCACAGGGCTGTCCCACGGCACACGTGGTGGGAGTCGATCCTCGGCTTGAACGTCAAGGCAGTGCAGGGAAAACAGGTTCCTCTGGAATGGACTGACACATCTGGGGGACTCTTGGAATGGTGGCATGACCCTGGAGTTCCTCTCGCCTTTCCTGTGGAGAGCGCCTCCTCTTGAAATGCGACGGGAACGCCGGGAATTCTTTCCCTACGAAACAGGGAAAGGATCCCTCATCTCGAGCTAGGAGGCGGAAACGGGGCTCCCCTGGATGTGTGCGGGACCCCACGTGCTTCCTCTCGAGTGGAGACGGGTATGTCGGGGAACTTCTTGAGTTGCAGCCAGGGTGTGAAGGACCCTTTGGAAGTTCCAGTGGTTAGATGTGATTGGCCTCGAGAAGCCTCGGCGGAAATGGGCCTCATCTCGCCTGGAGGGCAAAACCTCCTGGATTTTCTCGAGTTGCGGCAGGTGCTCTCGACTTACGACGGGGACCTCAGGGACCCGCTCTGGTGGCCTCAGGAAAGGCCAGTCCCCATGCGAGTTCCTCGGGGGCCTCTCGGGATTCCTCTCCCGTCGATGCCGGGGCCTAAGACCTTGTGTGGAGTCGGGGCCGGAACCTGAGGATTCCTCTCCAGTGCTGACATGGATCTTGGGGTACTTCTGGAGTCTCCCCAGGGGAGTCAGTCCTCGTCTCGAATGCGGGCATGCACTTGCGCTTTCCTCCAGAGCGGTAGCAGCAGTGTCACGCAGTCCGCCGCGTGCATCAAAGGATCTATGGTTTTCCCTCGAGTCTTTCCCACGAGGCTTTCCCACGAGGCTTTCCCACAGGGCTGTCCCACGTGCACACGTGGTGGGAGTGGATCCTCGTCTTGAACGTCAAGGCAGTGCAGGGAAAACAGGTTCCTCTGGAATGGACTGACACATCTGGGGGACTCTTGGAATGGTGGCACGACCCTGGAGTTCCTCTCGCCTTTCCTGTGGAGAGCGCCTCCTCTTGAGATGCGACGGGAACGCCGGAAATTCTTTCCCTACGAAACAGGGAAAGGATCCCTCATCTCGAGCTAGGAGGCGGAAACGGGGCTCCCCTGGATGTGTGCGGGACCCCACGTGCTTCCTCTCGAGTGGAGACGGGTATGTCGGGGAACTTCTTGAGTTGCAGCAAGGGTGTGAAGGACCCTTTGGAAGTTCCAGTGGTTAGACGTGATTCGCCTCGAGAAGCCTCAGCGGAAATGGGCCTCATCTCGCCTGGAGGGCAAAACCTCCTGGATTTTCTCGAGTTGCGGCAGGTGCTCTCGACTTACGACGGGGACGTCAGGGACCCGCTCTGGTGGCCTCAGGAAAGGCCAGTCCCCATGCGAGTTCCTCGGGGGCCTCTCGGGATTCCTCTCCCGTCGATGCCGGGGCCTAAGACCTTGTGTGGAGTCGGGGCCGGAACCTGAGGATTCCTCTCCAGTGCTGACATGGATCTTGGGGTACTTCTGGAGTCTCCCCAGGGGAGTCAGTCCTCGTCTCGAATGCGGGCATGCACTTGCGCTTTCCTCCAGAGCGGTAGCAGCAGTGTCACGCAGTCCGCCGCGTGGATCAAAGGATCTATGGTTTTCCCTCGAGTCTTTCCCACGAGGCTTTCCCACGAGGCTTTCCCACAGGGCTGTCCCACGTGCACACGTGGTGGGAGTCGATCCTCGGCTTGAACGTCAAGGCAGTGCAGGGAAAACAGGTTCCTCTGGAATGGACTGACACATCTGGGGGACTCTTGGAATGGTGGCACGACCCTGGAGTTCCTCTCGCCTTTCCTGTGGAGAGCACCTCCTCTTGAGATGCGACGGGAATGCCGGGAATTCTTTCCCTGCGAAACAGGGAAAGGATCCCTCATCTCGAGCTAGGAGGCGGAAACGGGGCTCCCCTGGATGTGTGCGGGACACCACGTGCTTCCTCTCGAGTGGAGACGGGTATGTCGGGGAACTTCTTGAGTTGCAGCAAGGGTGTGAAGGACCCTTTGGAAGTTCCAGTGGTTAGACGTGATTAGCCTCGAGAAGCCTCAGCGGAAATGGGCCTCATCTCGCCTGGAGGGCAAAACCTCCTGGATTTTCTCGAGTTGCGGCAGGTGCTCTCAACTTACGACGGGGACCTCAGGGACCCGCTCTGGTGGCCTCAGGAAAGGCCAGTCCCCATGCGAGTTCCTCGGGGGCCTCTCGGGATTCCTCTCCCGTCGATGCCGGGGCCTAAGACCTTGTGTGGAGTCGGGGCCGGAACCTGAGGATTCCTCTCCAGTGCTGACATGGATCTTGGGGTACTTCTGGAGTCTCCCCAGGGGAGTCAGTCCTCCTCTCGAATGCGGGCATGCACTTGCGCTTTCCTCCAGAGCGGTAGCAGCAGTGTCACGCAGTCCGCCGCGTGGATCAAAAGATCTATGGTTTTCCCTCGAGTCTTTCCCACGAGGCTTTCCCACGAGGCTTTCCCACAGGGCTGTCCCACGTTCACAGGTGGTGGGAGTCGATCCTCGGCTTGAACGTCAAGGCAGTGCAGGGAAAACAGGTTCCTCTGGAATGGACTGACACATCTGGGGGACTCTTGGAATGGTGTCACGACCCTGGAGTTCCTCTCGCCTTTCCTGTGGAGAGCGCCTCCTCTTGAGATGCGACGGGAACGCCGGGAATTCTTTCCCTACGAAACAGGGAAAGGATCCCTCATCTCGAGCTAGGAGGCGGAAACGGGGCTCCCCTGGATGTGTGCGGGACCCCACGTGCTTCCTCTCGAGTGGAGACGGGTATGTCGGGGAACTTCTTGAGTTGCAGCAATGGTGTGAAGGACCCTTTGAAAGTTCCAGTGGTTAGATGTGATTGTCCTCGAGAAGCCTCAGCGGAAATGGGCCTCATGTCGCCTGGAGGGCAAAACCTCCTGGATTTTCTCGAGTTGCGGCAGGTGCTCTCGACTTACGACGGGGACCTCAGGGACCCGCTCTGGTGGTCTCAGGAAAGGCCAGTCCCCATGCGAGTTCCTCGGGGGCCTCTCGGGATTCCTCTCCCGTCGATGCCGGGGCCTAAGACCTTGTGTGGAGTCGGGGCCGGAACCAGAGGATTCCTCTCCAGTGCTGACATGGATCTTGGGGTACTTCTGGAGTCTCCCCAGGGGAGTCAGTCCTCGTCTCGAATGCGGGCATGCACTTGCGCTTTCCTCCAGAGCGGTAGCAGCAGTGTCACGCAGTCCGCCGCGTGGATCAACGGATCTATGGTTTTCCCTCGAGTCTTTCCCACGAGGCTTTCCCACGAGGCTTTCCCACAGGGCTGTTCCACGTGCACACGTGGTGGGAGTCGATCCTCGGCTTGAACGTCAAGGCAGTGCAGGGAAAACAGGTTCCTCTGGAATGGACTGACACATCTGGGGGACTCTTGGAATGGTGGCACGACCCTGGAGTTCCTCTTGCCTTTCCTGTGGAGAGCGCCTCCTCTTGAGATGCGACGGGAACGCCGGGAATTCTTTCCCTACGAAACAGGGAAAGGATCCCTCATCTCGAGCTAGGAGGCGGAAACGGGGCTCCCCTGGATGTGTGCGGGACCCTCGTGCTTCCTCTCGAGTGGAGACGGGTATGTCGGGGAACTTCTTGAGTTGCAGCAATGGTGTGAAGGACCCTTTGGAAGTTCCAGTGGTTAGACGTGATTAGCCTCGAGAAGCCTCAGCGGAAATGGGCCTCATCTCGCCTGGAGGGCAAAACCTCCTGGATTTTCTCGAGTTGCGGCACGTGCTCTCGAATTACGACGGGGACCTCAGGGATCCGCTCTGGTGGCCTCAGGAAAGGCCAGTCCCCATGCGAGTTCCTCGGGGGCCTCTCGGGATTCCTCTCCCGTCGATGCCGGGGCCTAAGACCTTGTGTGGAGTCGGGGCCGGAACCTGAGGATTCCTCTCCAGTGCTGACATGGATCTTGGGGTACTTCTGGAGTCTCCCCAGGGGAGTCAGTCCTCCTCTCGAATGCGGGCATGCACTTGCGCTTTCCTCCATAGCGGTAGCAGCAGTGTCACACAGTCCACCGCGTAGATCAAAGGATCTATGGTTTTCCCTCGAGTCTTTCCCACGAGGCTTTCCCACAGGGCTGTCCCACGTGCACACGTGGTGGGAGTCGATCCTCGGCTTGAACGTCAAGGCAGTGCAGGGAAAACATGTTCCTCTGGAATGGACTGACACATCTGGGGGACTCTTGGAATGGTGTCACGACCCTGGAGTTCCTCTCGCCTTTCCTGTGGAGAGCGCCTCCTCTTGTGATGCGACGGGAACGCCGGGAATTCTTTCCCTACGAAACAGGGAAAGGATCCCTCATCTCGAGGTAGGAGGCGGAAACGGGGCTCCCCTGGATGTGTGCGGGACGCCACGTGCTTCCTCTCGAGTGGAGACGGGTATGTCGGGGAACTTCTTGAGTTGCAACAAGGGTGTGAAGGACCCTTTGGAAGTTCCAGTGGTTAGAAGTGATTAGCCTCGAGAAGCCTCAGCGGAAATGGGTCTCATCTCGCCTGGAGAGCAAAACCTCCTGGATTTTCTCGAGTTGCGGCAGGTGCTCTCGACTTACGACGGGGACCTCAGAGACCCGCTCTGGTGGCCTCAGGAAAGGCCAGTCCCCATGTGAGTTCCTCGGGTCCTCTCGGGATTCCTCTCCCGTCGATGCTGGGGCCTAAGACCTTGTGTGGAGTCGGGGCCGGAACCTGAGGATTCCTCTCCAGTGCTGACATGGATCTTGGGGTACTTCTGGAGTCTCCCAGGTGAGTCAGTCCTCGTCTCCAATGCGGGCATGCACTTGCGCTATCCTCCAGAGCGGTAGCAGCAGTGTCAAGCAGTCCGCCGCGTGCATCAAAGGATCTATGGTTTTCCCTCGAGTCTTTCCCACGAGGCTTTCCCACGAGGCCTTCCCACAGGGCTGTCCCACGTGCACACGTGGTGGGAGTCGATTCTCGGCTTGAACGTCAAGGCAGTGCAGGGAAAACAGGTTCCTCTGGAATGGACTGACATATCTGGGGGACACTTTAGATGGTGGCACGACGCTGGAGTCCTCTCGAATTTCCTGTGGAGAGCGCCTCCTCATGAGATGCGACGGGAACGCCGGGAATTCTTTCCCTACGAAACAGGGAAAGGATACCTCATCTCGAGCTAGGAGGCGGAAACGGGGCTCCCCTGGATGTGTGCGGGAACCTCGTGCTTCCTCTCGAGTGGAGACGGGTATGTCGGGGAACTTCTTAAGTTGCAGCAAGGGTGTGAAGGACCCTTTGGAAGTTCCAGTGGTTAGATGTGATTGGCCTCCAGAAGCCTCAGCGGAAATGGGCCTCATCTCGACTGGAGGGCAAAACCTCCTGGATTTTCTCGAGTTGCGGCAGGTGCTCTCGACTTACGACGGGGACCTCAGGGACCCGCTCTGGTGGCCTCAGGAAAGGCCAGTCCCCATGCGAGTTCCTCGGGGGCCTCTCGGGATTCCTCTCCCGTCGATGCCGGGGCCTAAGACCTTGTGTGGAGTCGGGGCCGGAACCTGAGGATTCCTCTCCAGTGCTGACATGCATCTTGGGGTACTTCTGGAGTCTCCCCAGGGGAGTCAGTCCTCGTCTCGAATGCGGGCATGCACTTGCGCTTTCCTCCAGAGCGGTAGCAGCAGTGCCACCCAGTCCGCCGCGTGGATGAAAGGATCTATGGTTTTCCCTCGAGTCTTTCCCACGAGGCTTTCCCACAGGGCTGTCCCACGTGCACACGTGGTGGGAGACGATCCTCGGCTTGAACGTCAAGGCAGTGCAGGGAAAACAGGTTCCTCTGGAATGGACTGACACATCTGGGGGTCTCTTGGAATGGTGCCACGACCCTGGAGTTCCTCTCGCCTTTCCTGTGGAGAACGCCTCCTCTTGAGATGCGACGGGAACGCCGGGAATTCTTTCCCTAAAAAACAGGGAAAGGATCCCTCATCTCGAGCTAGGAGGCGGAAACGGGTCTCCCCTGGATGTGTGCGGGACCCCACGTGCTTCCTCTCGAGTGGAGATGGGTATGTCGGGGAACTTCTTGAGTTGCAGCAAGGGTGTGAAGGACCCTTTGGAAGTTCCAGTTGTTAGACGTGATTAGCCTCGAGAAGCCTCAGCGGAAATGGGCCTCATCTCGCCTGGAGGGCAAAACCTCCTGGATTTTCTCGAGTTGCGGCATGTGCTCTCGACTTCCGACAGGGACCTCGGGGACCCGCTCTGGGGACCTCAGGAAAGGCCAGTCCCCATGCGAGTTCCTCGGGGGCCTCTCGGGATTCCTCTCCCATCGATGCCGGGGCCTAAGACGTTGTGTGGAGTCAGGGCCGGAACCTGAGGATTCCTCTCCAGTGCTGACATGGATCTTGGGGTACTTCTGGAGTGTCCCCAGGGGAGTCAGTCCTCGTCTCGAATGTGGGCATGCACTTGCGCTTTCCTCTAGAGCGGTAGCAGCAGTGTCACGCAGTCCGCCGCGTGGATCAAAGGATCTATGGTTTTCCCTCGAGTCTTTCCCACGAGGCTTTCCCACGAGGCTTTACCACAGGGCTGTCCCACGTGCACACTTGGTGGGAGTCGATCCTCGGCTTGAACGTCAAGGCAGTGCAGGGAAAACAGTTTCCTCTGTAATGGACTGACACATCTCGGCGTCTCTTGGAATGGTGGCACGACCCTGGAGTTCCTCTCGCCTCTCCTGTGGAGAGCGCCTCCTCTTGAGATGCGACGGGAACGCCGGGAATTCTTTCCCTAAGAAACAGGGAAAGGATCCCTCATCTCGAGCTAGGAGGCGGAAACGGGGCTCCCCTGGATGTGTGCGGGACCCCACGTGCTTCCTCTCGAGTTGAAACGGGTATGTCGGGGAACTTCATGAGTTGCAGCAAGGGTGTGAAGGACCCTTTGGAAGTTCCAGTGGTTAGATGTGATTAGCCTCGAGAAGCCTCAGCGGAAATGGGCCTCATCTCGCCTGGAGGGCAAAACCTCCTGGATTTTCTCGAGTTGCGGCAGGTGCTCTCGACTTACGACGGGGACCTCAGGGACCCGCTCTGGTGGCCTCAGGAAAGGCCAGTCCCCATGCGAGTTCCACGGGGGCCTCTCGGGATTCCTCTCCCGTCGATGCCGGGGCCTAAGACCTTGTGTGGAGTCGGGGCCGGAACCTGAGGATTCCTCTCCAGTGCTGACATGGATCTTGGGGTACTTCTGGAGTCTCCCCAGGGGAGTCAGTCCTCGTCTCGAATGCGGGCATGCACTTGCGCTTTCCTCCAGAGCGGTAGCAGCAGTGCCACCCAGTCCGCCGCGTGGATGAAAGGATCTGTGGATTTCCCTCGAGTCTTTCCCACGAGGCTTTACCACAGGGCTGTCCCACGTGCACACGTGGTGGGAGACGATCCTCGGCTTGAACGTCAAGGCAGTGCAGGGAAAACAGGTTCCTCTGGAATGGACTGACACATCTGGGGGTCTCTTGGAATGGTGCCACGACCCTGGAGTTCCTCTCGCCTTTCCTGTGGAGAACGCCTCCTCTTGAGATGCGACGGGAACGCCGGGAATTCTTTCCCTAAAAAACAGGGAAAGGATCCCTCATCTCGAGCTAGGAGGCGGAAACGGGGCTCCCCTGGATGTGTGCGGGACCCCACGTGCTTCCTCTCGAGTGGAGATGGGTATGTCGGGGAACTTCTTGAGTTGCAGCAAGGGTGTGAAGGACCCTTTGGAAGTTCCAGTTGTTAGACGTGATTAGCCTCGAGAAGCCTCAGCGGAAATGGGCCTCATCTCGCCTGGAGGGCAAAACCTCCTGGATTTTCTCGAGTTGCGGCATGTGCTCTCGACTTCCGACAGGGACCTCGGGGACCCGCTCTGGTGACCTCAGGAAAGGCCAGTCCCCATGCGAGTTCCTCGGGGGCCTCTCGGGATTCCTCTCCCATCGATGCCGGGGCCTAAGACGTTGTGTGGAGTCAGGGCCGGAACCTGAGGATTCCTCTCCAGTGCTGACATGGATCTTGGGGTACTTCTGGAATCTCCCCAGGGGAGTCAGTCCTCGTCTCGAATGCGGGCATGCACTTGCGCTTTCCTCCAGAGCGGTAGCAGCAGTGTCACGCAGTCCGCCGCGTGGATCAAAGGATCTATGGTTTTCCCTCGAGTCTTTCCCACGAGGCTTTCCCACGAGGCTTTCCCACAGGGCTGTCCCACGTGCACACGTGGTGGGAGTCGATCCTCGGCTTGAACGTCAAGGCAGTGCAGGGAAAACAGGTTCCTCTGGAATGGACTGACACATCTGGGGGACTCTTGGAATGGTGGCACGACCCTGGAGTTCCTCTCGACTTTCCTGTGGAGAGCGCCTCCTCTTGAGATGCGACGGGAACGCCGGGAATTCTTTCCCTAAGAAACAGGGAAAGGATCCCTCATCTCGAGCTAGGAGGCGGAAACGGGGCTCCCCTGGATGTGTACGGGACCCCACGTGCTTCCTCTCGAGTGGAGACGGGTATGTCGGGGAACTTCTTGAGTTGCAGCAAGGGTGTGAAGGACCCTTTGGAAGTTCCAGTGGTTAGACGTGATTAGCCTCGAGAAGCCTCAGCGGAAATGGGCCTCATCTCGCCTGGAGGGCAAAACCTCCTGGATTTTCTCGAGTTGCGGCAGGTACTCTCGACTTACGACGGGGACCTCAGGGACCCACTCTGGTGGCCTCAGGAAAGGCCAGTCCCCATGCGAGTTCCTCGGGGGCCTCTGGGGATTCCTATCCCGTCGATGCTGGGGCCTAAGACCTTGTGTGGAGTCGGGGCCGGAACCTGAGGATTCCTCTCCAGTGCTGACATGGATCTTGGGGTACTTCTGGAGTCTCCCCAGGGGAGTCAGTCCTCGTCTCGAATGCGGGCATGCACTTGCGCTTTCCTCCAGAGCGGTAGCAGCAGTGTCACGCAGTCCGCCGCGTGCATCAAAGGATCTATGGTTTTCCCTCGAGTCTTTCCCACGAGGCTTTCCCACGAGGCTTTCCCACAGGGCTGTCCCACGTGCACACTTGGTGGGAGTCGATCCTCGGCTTGAACGTCAAGGCAGTGCAGGGAAAACAGGTTCCTCTGGAATGGACTGACACATCTGGGCGTCTCTTGGAATGGTGGCACGACCCTGGAGTTCCTCTCGCCTCTCCTGTGGAGGACGCCTCCTCTTGAGATGCGACGGGAACGCCGGGAATTCTTACCCTAAGAAACAGGGAAAGGATCCCTCATCTCGAGCTAGGAGGGGGAAACGGGGCTCCCCTGGATGTGTACGGGACGCCACGTGTTTCCTCTCGAGTGGAGACGGGTATGTCGGGGAACTTCTGGAGTTGCAGCAAGGGTGTGAAGGACCCTTTGGAAGTTCCAGTGGTTAGATGTGATTGGCCTCGAGAAGCCTCAGCGGAAATGGGCCTCATCTCGCCTGGAGGGCAAAACCTCCTGGATTTTCTCGAGTTGCGGCAGGTGCTCTCGACTTACGACGGGGACCTCAGGGAACCGCTCTGGTGGCCTCAGGAAAGGACAGTCCCGATGCGAGTTCCTCGGGGGCCTCTCGGCATTCCTCTCCCGTCGATGCCGGGGCCTAAGACCTTGTGTGGAGTCGGGGCCGGAACCTGAGGATTCCTCTCCAGTGCTGACATGGATCTTGGGGTACTTCTGTAGTCTCCCCAGGGGAGTCAGTCCTCGTCTCGAATGCGGGCATGCACTTGCGCTTTCCTCCAGAGCGGTAGCAGCAGTATCACGCAGTCCGCCGCGTGGATCAACGGATCTATGGTTTTCCCTCGAGTCTTTCCCACGAGGCTTTCCCACGAGGCTTTCCCACAGGGCTGTCCCACGTGCACACGTGGTGGGAGTGGATCCTCGGTTTGAACGTCAAGGCAGTGCAGGGAAAACTGGTTCCTCTGGAATGGACTGACACATCTGGGGGACTCTTGGAATGGTGGCACGACCCTGGAGTTCCTCTCGCCTTTCCTGTGGAGAGCGCCTCCTCTTGAGATGCGACGGGAACGCCGGGAATTCTTTCCCTACGAAACAGGGAAAGGATCCCTCATCTCGAGCTAGGAGGCGGAAACGGGGCTCCCCTGGATGTGTGCGGGACCCCACGTGCTTCCTCTCGAGTGGAGACGGGTATGTCGGGGAACTTCTTGAGTTGCAGCAATGGTGTGAAGCACCCTTTGGAAGTTCCAGTGGTTAGACGTGATTAGCCTCGAGAAGCCTCAGCGGAAATGGGCCTCATCTCGCCTGGAGGGCAAAACCTCCTGGATTTTCTCGAGTTGCGGCAGGTGCTCTCGACTTACGACGGGGACCTCAGGGACCAGCTCTGGTGGCCTCAGGAAAGGCCAGTCCCCATGCGAGTTCCTCGGGGGCGTCTCGGGATTCCTCTCCCGTCGATGCCGGGGCCTAAGACCTTGTGTGGAGTCGGGGCCGGAATCTGAGGATTCCTCTCCAGTGCTGACATGGATCTTGGGGTACTTCTGGAGTCTCCCGAGGGGAGTCAGTCCTCGTCTCGAATGCGGGCATGCACTTGCGCTTTCCTCCAGAGCGGTAGCAGCAGTGTCACGCAGTCCGCCGCGTGGATCAAAGGATCTATGGTTTTCCCTCGAATTTTCCCACGAGGCTTTCCCACGAGGCTTTCCCACAGGGCTGTCCCACGGCACACGTGGTGGGAGTCGATCCTCGGCTTGAACGTCAAGGCAGTGCAGGGAAAACAGGTTCCTCTGGAATGGACTGACACATCTGGGGGACTCTTGGAATGGTGGCATGACCCTGGAGTTCCTCTCGCCTTTCCTGTGGAGAGCGCCTCCTCTTGAAATGCGACGGGAACGCCGGGAATTCTTTCCCTACGAAACAGGGAAAGGATCCCTCATCTCGAGCTAGGAGGCGGAAACGGGGCTCCCCTGGATGTGTGCGGGACCCCACGTGCTTCCTCTCGAGTGGAGACGGGTATGTCGGGGAACTTCTTGAGTTGCAGCCAGGGTGTGAAGGACCCTTTGGAAGTTCCAGTGGTTAGATGTGATTGGCCTCGAGAAGCCTCGGCGGAAATGGGCCTCATCTCGCCTGGAGGGCAAAACCTCCTGGATTTTCTCGAGTTGCGGCAGGTGCTCTCGACTTACGACGGGGACCTCAGGGACCCGCTCTGGTGGCCTCAGGAAAGGCCAGTCCCCATGCGAGTTCCTCGGGGGCCTCTCGGGATTCCTCTCCCGTCGATGCCGGGGCCTAAGACCTTGTGTGGAGTCGGGGCCGGAACCTGAGGATTCCTCTCCAGTGCTGACATGGATCTTGGGGTACTTCTGGAGTCTCCCCAGGGGAGTCAGTCCTCGTCTCGAATGCGGGCATGCACTTGCGCTTTCCTCCAGAGCGGTAGCAGCAGTGTCACGCAGTCCGCCGCGTGCATCAAAGGATCTATGGTTTTCCCTCGAGTCTTTCCCACGAGGCTTTCCCACGAGGCTTTCCCACAGGGCTGTCCCACGTGCACACGTGGTGGGAGTGGATCCTCGTCTTGAACGTCAAGGCAGTGCAGGGAAAACAGGTTCCTCTGGAATGGACTGACACATCTGGGGGACTCTTGGAATGGTGGCACGACCCTGGAGTTCCTCTCGCCTTTCCTGTGGAGAGCGCCTCCTCTTGAGATGCGACGGGAACGCCGGGAATTCTTTCCCTACGAAACAGGGAAAGGATCCCTCATCTCGAGCTAGGAGGCGGAAACGGGGCTCCCCTGGATGTGTGCGGGACCCCACGTGCTTCCTCTCGATTGGAGACGGGTATGTCGGGGAACTTCTTCAGTTGCAGCAAGGGTGTGAAGGACCCTTTGGAAGTTCCAGTGGTTAGACGTGATTCGCCTCGAGAAGCCTCAGCGGAAATGGGCCTCATCTCGCCTGGAGGGCAAAACCTCCTGGATTTTCTCGAGTTGCGGCAGGTGCTCTCGACTTACGACGGGGACGTCAGGGACCCGCTCTGGTGGCCTCAGGAAAGGCCAGTCCCCATGCGAGTTCCTCGGGGGCCTCTCGGGATTCCTCTCCCGTCGATGCCGGGGCCTAAGACCTTGTGTGGAGTCGGGGCCGGAACCTGAGGATTCCTCTCCAGTGCTGACATGGATCTTGGGGTACTTCTGGAGTCTCCCCAGGGGAGTCAGTCCTCGTCTCGAATGCGGGCATGCACTTGCGCTTTCCTCCAGAGCGGTAGCAGCAGTGTCACGCAGTCCGCCGCGTGGATCAAAGGATCTATGGTTTTCCCTCGAGTCTTTCCCACGAGGCTTTCCCACGAGGCTTTCCCACAGGGCTGTCCCACGTGCACACGTGGTGGGAGTCGATCCTCGGCTTGAACGTCAAGGCAGTGCAGGGAAAACAGGTTCCTCTGGAATGGACTGACACATCTGGGGGACTCTTGGAATGGTGGCACGACCCTGGAGTTCCTCTCGCCTTTCCTGTGGAGAGCACCTCCTCTTGAGATGCGACGGGAATGCCGGGAATTCTTTCCCTGCGAAACAGGGAAAGGATCCCTCATCTCGAGCTAGGAGGCGGAAACGGGGCTCCCCTGGATGTGTGCGGGACACCACGTGCTTCCTCTCGAGTGGAGACGGGTATGTCGGGGAACTTCTTGAGTTGCAGCAAGGGTGTGAAGGACCCTTTGGAAGTTCCAGTGGTTAGACGTGATTAGCCTCGAGAAGCCTCAGCGGAAATGGGCCTCATCTCGCCTGGAGGGCAAAACCTCCTGGATTTTCTCGAGTTGCGGCAGGTGCTCTCAACTTACGACGGGGACCTCAGGGACCCGCTCTGGTGGCCTCAGGAAAGGCCAGTCCCCATGCGAGTTCCTCGGGGGCCTCTCGGGATTCCTCTCCCGTCGATGCCGGGGCCTAAGACCTTGTGTGGAGTCGGGGCCGGAACCTGAGGATTCCTCTCCAGTGCTGACATGGATCTTGGGGTACTTCTGGAGTCTCCCCAGGGGAGTCAGTCCTCGTCTCGAATGCGGGCATGCACTTGCGCTTTCCTCCAGAGCGGTAGCAGCAGTGTCACGCAGTCCGCCGCGTGGATCAAAGGATCTATGGTTTTCCCTCGAGTCTTTCCCACGAGGCTTTCCCACGAGGCTTTCCCACAGGGCTGTCCCACGTGCACACGTGGTGGGAGTGGATCCTCGGCTTGAACGTCAAGGCAGTGCAGGGAAAACAGGTTCCTCTGGAATGGACTGACACATCTGGGGGACTCTTGGAATGGTGGCACGACCCTGGAGTTCCTCTCGCCTTTCCTGTGGAGAGCCCCTCCTCTTGAGATGCGACGGGAACGCCGGGAATTCTTTCCCTACGAAACAGGGAAAGGATCCCTCATCTCGAGCTAGGAGGCGGAAACGGGGCTCCCCTGGATGTGTGCGGGACCCCACGTGCTTCCTCTCGAGTGGAGACGGGTATGTCGGGGAACTTCTTGAGTTGCAGCAAGGGTGTGAAGGACCCTTTGGAAGTTCAAGTGGTTAGACGTGATTCGCCTCGAGAAGCCTCAGCGGAAATGGGCCTCATCTCGCCTGGAGGGCAAAACCTCCTGGATTTTCTCGAGTTGCGGCAGGTGCTCTCGACTTACGACGGGGACCTCAGGGACCCTCTCTGGTGGCCTCAGGAAAGGCCAGTCCCCATGCGAGTTCCTCGGGGGCCTCTCGGCATTCCTCTCCCTTCGATGCCGGGGCCTAAGACCTTGTGTGGAGTCGGGGCCGGAACCTGAGGGTTCCTCTCCAGTGCTGACATGGATCTTGGGGTACTTCTGGAGTCTCCCCAGGGGAGTCAGTCCTCGTCTCGAATGCGGGCATGCACTTGCGCTTTCCTCCAGAGCGGTCGCAGCAGTGTCACGCAGTCCGCCCCGTGGATCAAAGGATCTATGGTTTTCCCTCGAGTCTTTCCCACGAGGCTTTCCCACGAGGCTTTCCCACAGGGCTGTCCCACGTGCACACGTGGTGGGAGTGGATCCTCGTCTTGAACGTCAAGGCAGTGCAGGGAAAACAGGTTCCTCTGGAATGGACTGACACATCTGGGGGACTCTTGGAATGGTGGCACGACCCTGGAGTTCCTCTCGCCTTTCCTGTGGAGAGCGCCTCCTCTTGAGATGCGACGGGAACGCCGGGAATTCTTTCCCTACGAAACAGGGAAAGGATCCCTCATCTCGAGCTAGGAGGCGGAAACGGGGCTCCCCTGGATGTGTGCGGGACCCCACGTGCTTCCTCTCGAGTGGAGACGGGTATGTCGGGGAACTTCTTCAGTTGCAGCAAGGGTGTGAAGGACCCTTTGGAAGTTCCAGTGGTTAGACGTGATTCGCCTCGAGAAGCCTCAGCGGAAATGGGCCTCATCTCGCCTGGAGGGCAAAACCTCCTGGATTTTCTCGAGTTGCGGCAGGTGCTCTCGACTTACGACGGGGACGTCAGGGACCCGCTCTGGTGGCCTCAGGAAAGGCCAGTCCCCATGCGAGTTCCTCGGGGGCCTCTCGGGATTCCTCTCCCGTCGATGCCCGGGCCTAAGACCTTGTGTGGAGTCGGGGCCGGAACCTGAGGATTCCTCTCCAGTG
This sequence comes from Ovis canadensis, assembly GCF_042477335.2. NCBI lineage: Eukaryota > Metazoa > Chordata > Mammalia > Artiodactyla > Bovidae > Ovis > Ovis canadensis. The sequence continues at coordinate 11,058,041 of NC_091267.1, forward strand.
CTGACATGGATCTTGGGGTACTTCTGGAGTCTCCCCAGGGGAGTCAGTCCTCGTCTCGAATGCGGGCATGCACTTGCGCTTTCCTCCAGAGCGGTAGCAGCAGTGTCACGCAGTCCGCCGCGTGGATCAAAGGATCTATGGTTTTCCCTCGAGTCTTTCCCACGAGGCTTTCCCACGAGGCTTTCCCACAGGGCTGTCCCACGTGCACACGTGGTGGGAGTCGATCCTCGGCTTGAACGTCAAGGCAGTGCAGGGAAAACAGGTTCCTCTGGAATGGACTGACACATCTGGGGGACTCTTGGAATGGTGGCACGACCCTGGAGTTCCTCTCGCCTTTCCTGTGGAGAGCGCCTCCTCTTGAGATGCGACGGGAACGCCGGGAATTCTTTCCCTACGAAACAGGGAAAGGATCCCTCATCTCGAGCTAGGAGGCGGAAACGGGGCTCCCCTGGATGTGTGCGGGACCCCACGTGCTTCCTCTCGAGTGGAGACGGGTATGTCGGGGAACTTCTTCAGTTGCAGCAAGGGTGTGAAGGACCCTTTGGAAGTTCCAGTGGTTAGACGTGATTCGCCTCGAGAAGCCTCAGCGGAAATGGGCCTCATCTCGCCTGGAGGGCAAAACCTCCTGGATTTTCTCGAGTTGCGGCAGGTGCTCTCGACTTACGACGGGGACGTCAGGGACCCGCTCTGGTGGCCTCAGGAAAGGCCAGTCCCCATGCGAGTTCCTCGGGGGCCTCTCGGGATTCCTCTCCCGTCGATGCCCGGGCCTAAGACCTTGTGTGGAGTCGGGGCCGGAACCTGAGGATTCCTCTCCAGTGCTGACATGGATCTTGGGGTACTTCTGGAGTCTCCCCAGGGGAGTCAGTCCTCGTCTCGAATGCGGGCATGCACTTGCGCTTTCCTCCAGAGCGGTAGCAGCAGTGTCACGCAGTCCGCCGCGTGGATCAAAGGATCTATGGTTTTCCCTCGAGTCTTTCCCACGAGGCTTTCCCACGAGGCTTTCCCACAGGGCTGTCCCACGTGCACACGTGGTGGGAGTGGATCCTCGGCTTGAACGTCAAGGCAGTGCAGGGAAAACAGGTTCCTCTGGAATGGACTGACACATCTGGGGGACTCTTGGAATGGTGGCACGACCCTGGAGTTCCTCTCGCCTTTCCTGTGGAGAGCGCCTCCTCTTGAGATGCGACGGCAACGCCGGGAATTCTTTCCCTACAAAACAGGGAAAGGATCCCTCATCTCGAGCTAGGAGGCGGAAACGGGGCTCCCCTGGATGTGTGCGGGACCCCACGTGCTTCCTCTCGAGTGGAGACGGGTATGTCGGGGAACTTCTTGAGTTGCAGCAAGGGTGTGAAGGACCCTTTGGAAGTTCAAGTGGTTAGACGTGATTCGCCTCGAGAAGCCTCAGCGGAAATGGGCCTCATCTCGCCAGGAGGGCAAAACCTCCTGGATTTTCTCGAGTTGCGGCAGGTGCTCTCGACTTACGACGGGGACCTCAGGGACCCTCTCTGGTGGCCTCAGGAAAGGCCAGTCCCCATGCGAGTTCCTCGGGGGCCTCTCGGCATTCCTCTCCCGTCGATGCCGGGGCCTAAGACCTTGTGTGGAGTCGGGGCCGGAACCTGAGGGTTCCTCTCCAGTGCTGACATGGATCTTGGGGTACTTCTGGAGTCTCCCCAGGGGAGTCAGTCCTCGTCTCGAATGCGGGCATGCACTTGCGCTTTCCTCCAGAGCGGTAGCAGCAGTGTCACGCAGTCCACCGCGTGGATCAAAGGATCTATGGTTTTCCCTCGAGTCTTTCCCACGAGGCTTTCCCACGAGGCTTTCCCACAGGGCTGTCCCACGTGCACACGTGGTGGGAGTCGATCCTCGGCTTGAACGTCAAGGCAGTGCAGGGAAAACAGGTTCCTCTGGAATGGACTGACACATCTGGGGGACTCTTGGAATGGTGGCACGACCCTGGAGTTCCTCTCGCCCTTCCTGTGGAGAGCGCCTCCTCTTGAGATGCGACGGGAACGCCGGGAATTCTTTCCCTAGGAAACAGGGAAAGGATCCCTCATCTCGAGCTAGGAGGCGGAAACGGGGCTCCCCTGGATGTGTGCGGGACACCACGTGCTTCCTCTCGAGTGGAGACGGGTATGTCGGGGAACTTCTTGAGTTGCAGCAAGGGTGTGAAGGACCCTTTGGAAGTTCCAGTGGTTAGATGTGATTGGCCTCAAGAAGCCTCAGCGGAAATGGGCCTCATCTCGCCTGGAGGGCAAAACCTCCTGGATTTTCTCGAGTTGCGGCAGGTGCTCTCGACTTACGACGGGGACCTCAGGGACCCGCTCTGGTGGCCTCATGAAAGGCCAGTCCCCATGCGAGTTCCTCGGGGGCCTCTCGGGATTCCTCTCCCGTCGATGCCGGGGCCTAAGACCTTGTGTGGAGTCGGGGCCGGAACCTGAGGATTCTTCTCCAGTGCTGACATGGATCTTGGGGTACTTCTGGAGTCTCCCCAGGGGAGTCAGTCCTCGTCTCGAATGCGGGCATGCACTTGTGCTTTCCTCCAGAGCGGTAGCAGCAGTGTCACGCAGTCCACCGCGTGGATCAAAGGATCTATGGTTTTCCCTCGAGTCTTTCCCACGAGGCTTTCCCACGAGGCTTTCCCACAGGGCTGTCCCACGTGCACACGTGGTGGGAGTGGATCCTCGTCTTGAACGTCAAGGCAGTGCAGGGAAAACAGGTTCCTCTGGAATGGACTGACACATCTGGGGGACTCTTGGAATGGTAGCACGACCCTGGAGTTCCTCTCGCCTTTCCTGTGGAGAGCGCCTCCTCTTGAGATGCGACGGGAACGCCGGGAATTCTTTCCCTACGAAACAGGGAAAGGATCCCTCATCTCGAGCTAGGAGGCGGAAACGGGGCTCCCCTGGATGTGTGCGGGACCCCACGTGCTTCCTCTCGAGTGGAGACGGGTATGTTGGGGAACTTCTTGAGTTGCAGCAAGGGTGTGAAGGACCCTTTGGAAGTTCCAGTGGTTAGACTTGATTCGCCTCGAGAAGCCTCAGCGGAATTGGGCCTCATCTCGCCTGGAGGGCAAAACCTCCTGGATTTTCTCGAGTTGCGGCAGGTGCTCTCGACTTACGACGGGGACCTCAGGGACCCGCTCTGGAGGCCTCAGGAAAGGCCAGTCCCCATGCGAGTTCCTCGGGGGCCTCTCGGGATTCCTCTCCCGTCGATGCCCGGGCCTAAGACCTTGTGTGGAGTCGGGGCCGGAACCTGAGGATTCCTCTCCAGTGCTGACATGGATCTTGGGGTACTTCTGGAGTCTCCCCAGGGGAGTCAGTCCTCGTCTCGAATGCGGGCATGCACTTGCGCTTTCCTCCAGAGCGGTAGCAGCAGTGTCACGCAGTCCGCCGCGTGGATCAAAGGATCTATGGTTTTCCCTCGAGTCTTTCCCACGAGGCTTTCCCACGAGGCTTTCCCACAGGGCTGTCCCACGTGCACACGTGGTGGGAGTGGATCCTCGGCTTGAACGTCAAGGCAGTGCAGGGAAAACAGGTTCCTCTGGAATGGACTGACACATCTGGGGGACTCTTGGAATGGTGGCACGACCCTGGAGTTCCTCTCGCCTTTCCTGTGGAGAGCGCCTCCTCTTGAGATGCGACGGGAACGCCGGGAATTCTTTCCCTACGAAACAGGGAAAGGATCCCTCATCTCGAGCTAGGAGGCGGAAACGGGGCTCCCCTGGATGTGTGCGGGACCCCACGTGCTTCCTCTCGAGTGGAGACGGGTATGTCGGGGAACTTCTTGAGTTGCAGCAAGGGTGTGAAGGACCCTTTGGAAGTTCCAGTGGTTAGACGTGATTCGCCTCGAGAAGCCTCAGCGGAAATGGGCCTCATCTCGCCTGGAGGGCAAAACCTCCTGGATTTTCTCGAGTTGCGGCAGGTGCTCTCGACTTACGACGGGGACGTCAGGGACCCGCTCTGGTGGCCTCAGGAAAGGCCAGTCCCCATGCGAGTTCCTCGGGGGCCTCTCGGGATTCCTCTCCCGTCGATGCCGGGGCCTAAGACCTTGTGTGGAGTCGGGGCCGGAACCTGAGGATTCCTCTCCAGTGCTGACATGGATCTTGGGGTACTTCTGGAGTCTCCCCAGGGGAGTCAGTCCTCGTCTCGAATGCGGGCATGCACTTGCGCTTTCCTCCAGAGCGGTAGCAGCAGTGTCACGCAGTCCGCCGCGTGGATCAAAGGATCTATGGTTTTCCCTCGAGTCTTTCCCACGAGGCTTTCCCACGAGGCTTTCCCACAGGGCTGTCCCACGTGCACACGTGGTGGGAGTCGATCCTCGGCTTGAACGTCAAGGCAGTGCAGGGAAAACAGGTTCCTCTGGAATGGACTGACACATCTGGGGGACTCTTGGAATGGTGGCACGACCCTGGAGTTCCTCTCGCCTTTCCTGTGGAGAGCACCTCCTCTTGAGATGCGACGGGAATGCCGGGAATTCTTTCCCTGCGAAACAGGGAAAGGATCCCTCATCTCGAGCTAGGAGGCGGAAACGGGGCTCCCCTGGATGTGTGCGGGACACCACGTGCTTCCTCTCGAGTGGAGACGGGTATGTCGGGGAACTTCTTGAGTTGCAGCAAGGGTGTGAAGGACCCTTTGGAAGTTCCAGTGGTTAGACGTGATTAGCCTCGAGAAGCCTCAGCGGAAATGGGCCTCATCTCGCCTGGAGGGCAAAACCTCCTGGATTTTCTCGAGTTGCGGCAGGTGCTCTCAACTTACGACGGGGACCTCAGGGACCCGCTCTGGTGGCCTCAGGAAAGGCCAGTCCCCATGCGAGTTCCTCGGGGGCCTCTCAGGATTCCTCTCCCGTCGATGCCGGGGCCTAAGACCTTGTGTGGAGTCGGGGCCGGAACCTGAGGATTCCTCTCCAGTGCTGACATGGATCTTGGGGTACTTCTGGAGTCTCCCCAGGGGAGTCAGTCCTCGTCTCGAATGCGGGCATGCACTTGCGCTTTCCTCCAGAGCGGTAGCAGCAGTGTCACGCAGTCCGCCGCGTGGATCAAAGGATCTATGGTTTTCCCTCGAGTCTTTCCCACGAGGCTTTCCCACGAGGCTTTCCCACAGGGCTGTCCCACGTGCACACGTGGTGGGAGTGGATCCTCGGCTTGAACGTCAAGGCAGTGCAGGGAAAACAGGTTCCTCTGGAATGGACTGACACATCTGGGGGACTCTTGGAATGGTGGCACGACCCTGGAGTTCCTCTCGCCTTTCCTGTGGAGAGCGCCTCCTCTTGAGATGCGACGGCAACGCCGGGAATTCTTTCCCTACAAAACAGGGAAAGGATCCCTCATCTCGAGCTAGGAGGCGGAAACGGGGCTCCCCTGGATGTGTGCGGGACCCCACGTGCTTCCTCTCGAGTGGAGACGGGTATGTCGGGGAACTTCTTAAGTTGCAGCAAGGGTGTGAAGGACCCTTTGGAAGTTCAAGTGGTTAGACGTGATTCGCCTCGAGAAGCCTCAGCGGAAATGGGCCTCATCTCGCCTGGAGGGCAAAACCTCCTGGATTTTCTCGAGTTGCGGCAGGTGCTCTCGACTTACGACGGGGACCTCAGGGACCCTCTCTGGTGGCCTCAGGAAAGGCCAGTCCCCATGCGAGTTCCTCGGGGGCCTCTCGGCATTCCTCTCCCGTCGATGCCGGGGCCTAAGACCTTGTGTGGAGTCGGGGCCGGAACCTGAGGGTTCCTCTCCAGTGCTGACATGGATCTTGGGGTACTTCTGGAGTCTCCCCAGGGGAGTCAGTCCTCGTCTCGAATGCGGGCATGCACTTGCGCTTTCCTCCAGAGCGGTAGCAGCAGTGTCACGCAGTCCACCGCGTGGATCAAAGGATCTATGGTTTTCCCTCGAGTCTTTCCCACGAGGCTTTCCCACGAGGCTTTCCCACAGGGCTGTCCCACGTGCACACGTGGTGGGAGTCGATCCTCGGCTTGAACGTCAAGGCAGTGCAGGGAAAACAGGTTCCTCTGGAATGGACTGACACATCTGGGGGACTCTTGGAATGGTGGCACGACCCTGGAGTTCCTCTCGCCCTTCCTGTGGAGAGCGCCTCCTCTTGAGATGCGACGGGAACGCCGGGAATTCTTTCCCTACGAAACAGGGAAAGGATCCCTCATCTCGAGCTAGGAGGCGGAAACGGGGCTCCCCTGGATGTGTGCGGGACACCACGTGCTTCCTCTCGAGTGGAGACGGGTATGTCGGGGAACTTCTTGAGTTGCAGCAAGGGTGTGAAGGACCCTTTGGAAGTTCCAGTGGTTAGATGTGATTGGCCTCAAGAAGCCTCAGCGGAAATGGGCCTCATCTCGCCTGGAGGGCAAAACCTCCTGGATTTTCTCGAGTTGCGGCAGGTGCTCTCGACTTACGACGGGGACCTCAGGGACCCGCTCTGGTGGCCTCATGAAAGGCCAGTCCCCATGCGAGTTCCTCGGGGGCCTCTCGGGATTCCTCTCCCGTCGATGCCGGGGCCTAAGACCTTGTGTGGAGTCGGGGCCGGAACCTGAGGATTCTTCTCCAGTGCTGACATGGATCTTGGGGTACTTCTGGAGTCTCCCCAGGGGAGTCAGTCCTCGTCTCGAATGCGGGCATGCACTTGTGCTTTCCTCCAGAGCGGTAGCAGCAGTGTCACGCAGTCCACCGCGTGGATCAAAGGATCTATGGTTTTCCCTCGAGTCTTTCCCACGAGGCTTTCCCACGAGGCTTTCCCACAGGGCTGTCCCACGTGCACACGTGGTGGGAGTGGATCCTCGTCTTGAACGTCAAGGCAGTGCAGGGAAAACAGGTTCCTCTGGAATGGACTGACACATCTGGGGGACTCTTGGAATGGTAGCACGACCCTGGAGTTCCTCTCGCCTTTCCTGTGGAGAGCGCCTCCTCTTGAGATGCGACGGGAACGCCGGGAATTCTTTCCCTACGAAACAGGGAAAGGATCCCTCATCTCGAGCTAGGAGGCGGAAACGGGGCTCCCCTGGATGTGTGCGGGACCCCACGTGCTTCCTCTCGAGTGGAGACGGGTATGTCGGGGAACTTCTTGAGTTGCAGCAAGGGTGTGAAGGACCCTTTGGAAGTTCCAGTGGTTAGACTTGATTCGCCTCGAGAAGCCTCAGCGGAATTGGGCCTCATCTCGCCTGGAGGGCAAAACCTCCTGGATTTTCTCGAGTTGCGGCAGGTGCTCTCGACTTACGACGGGGACCTCAGGGACCCGCTCTGGAGGCCTCAGGAAAGGCCAGTCCCCATGCGAGTTCCTCGGGGGCCTCTCGGGATTCCTCTCCCGTCGATGCCCGGGCCTAAGACCTTGTGTGGAGTCGGGGCCGGAACCTGAGGATTCCTCTCCAGTGCTGACATGGATCTTGGGGTACTTCTGGAGTCTCCCCAGGGGAGTCAGTCCTCGTCTCGAATGCGGGCATGCACTTGCGCTTTCCTCCAGAGCGGTAGCAGCAGTGTCACGCAGTCCGCCGCGTGGATCAAAGGATCTATGGTTTTCCCTCGAGTCTTTCCCACGAGGCTTTCCCACGAGGCTTTCCCACAGGGCTGTCCCACGTGCACACGTGGTGGGAGTGGATCCTCGGCTTGAACGTCAAGGCAGTGCAGGGAAAACAGGTTCCTCTGGAATGGACTGACACATCTGGGGGACTCTTGGAATGGTGGCACGACCCTGGAGTTCCTCTCGCCTTTCCTGTGGAGAGCGCCTCCTCTTGAGATGCGACGGGAACGCCGGGAATTCTTTCCCTACGAAACAGGGAAAGGATCCCTCATCTCGAGCTAGGAGGCGGAAACGGGGCTCCCCTGGATGTGTGCGGGACCCCACGTGCTTCCTCTCGAGTGGAGACGGGTATGTCGGGGAACTTCTTGAGTTGCAGCAAGGGTGTGAAGGACCCTTTGGAAGTTCCAGTGGTTAGACGTGATTCGCCTCGAGAAGCCTCAGCGGAAATGGGCCTCATCTCGCCTGGAGGGCAAAACCTCCTGGATTTTCTCGAGTTGCGGCAGGTGCTCTCAACTTACGACGGGGACCTCAGGGACCCGCTCTGGTGGCCTCAGGAAAGGCCAGTCCCCATGCGAGTTCCTCGGGGGCCTCTCGGGATTCCTCTCCCGTCGATGCCGGGGCCTAAGACCTTGTGTGGAGTCGGGGCCGGAACCTGAGGATTCCTCTCCAGTGCTGACATGGATCTTGGGGTACTTCTGGAGTCTCCCCAGGGGAGTCAGTCCTCGTCTCGAATGCGGGCATGCACTTGCGCTTTCCTCCAGAGCGGTAGCAGCAGTGTCACGCAGTCCGCCGCGTGGATCAAAGGATCTATGGTTTTCCCTCGAGTCTTTCCCACGAGGCTTTCCCACGAGGCTTTCCCACAGGGCTGTCCCACGTGCACACGTGGTGGGAGTGGATCCTCGGCTTGAACGTCAAGGCAGTGCAGGGAAAACAGGTTCCTCTGGAATGGACTGACACATCTGGGGGACTCTTGGAATGGTGGCACGACCCTGGAGTTCCTCTCGCCTTTCCTGTGGAGAGCGCCTCCTCTTGAGATGCGACGGCAACGCCGGGAATTCTTTCCCTACAAAACAGGGAAAGGATCCCTCATCTCGAGCTAGGAGGCGGAAACGGGGCTCCCCTGGATGTGTGCGGGACCCCACGTGCTTCCTCTCGAGTGGAGACGGGTATGTCGGGGAACTTCTTAAGTTGCAGCAAGGGTGTGAAGGACCCTTTGGAAGTTCAAGTGGTTAGACGTGATTCGCCTCGAGAAGCCTCAGGGGAAATGGGCCTCATCTCGCCTGGAGGGCAAAACCTCCTGGATTTTCTCGAGTTGCGGCAGGTGCTCTCGACTTACGACGGGGACCTCAGGGACCCTCTCTGGTGGCCTCAGGAAAGGCCAGTCCCCATGCGAGTTCCTCGGGGGCCTCTCGGCATTCCTCTCCCGTCGATGCCGGGGCCTAAGACCTTGTGTGGAGTCGGGGCCGGAACCTGAGGGTTCCTCTCCAGTGCTGACATGGATCTTGGGGTACTTCTGGAGTCTCCCCAGGGGAGTCAGTCCTCGTCTCGAATGCGGGCATGCACTTGCGCTTTCCTCCAGAGCGGTAGCAGCAGTGTCACGCAGTCCGCCGCGTGGATCAAAGGATCTATGGTTTTCCCTCGAGTCTTTCCCACGAGGCTTTCCCACGAGGCTTTCCCACAGGGCTGTCCCACGTGCACACGTGGTGGGAGTCGATCCTCGGCTTGAACGTCAAGGCAGTGCAGGGAAAACAGGTTCCTCTGGAATGGACTGACACATCTGGGGGACTCTTGGAATGGTGGCACGACCCTGGAGTTCCTCTCGCCTTTCCTGTGGAGAGCGCCTCCTCTTGAGATGCGACGGGAACGCCGGGAATTCTTTCCCTACGAAACAGGGAAAGGATCCCTCATCTCGAGCTAGGAGGCGGAAACGGGGCTCCCCTGGATGTGTGCGGGACCCCACGTGCTTCCTCTCGAGTGGAGACGGGTATGTCGGGGAACTTCTTGAGTTGCAGCAAGGGTGTGAAGGACCCTTTGGAAGTTCCAGTGGTTAGACGTGATTCGCCTCGAGAAGCCTCAGCGGAAATGGGCCTCATCTCGCCTGGAGGGCAAAACCTCCTGGATTTTCTCGAGTTGCGGCAGGTGCTTTCGACTTACGACGGGGACCTCAGGGACCCGCTCTGGTGGCCTCAGGAAAGGCCAGTCCCCATGCGAGTTCCTCGGGGGCCTCTCGGGATTCCTCTCCCGTCGATGCCGGGGCCTAAGACCTTGTGTGGAGTCGGGGCCGGAACCTGAGGATTCCTCTCCAGTGCTGACATGGATCTTGGGGTACGTCTGGAGTCTCCCCAGGGGAGTCAGGCCTCGTCTCGAATGCGGGCATGCACTTGCGCTTTCCTCCAGAGTGGTAGCAGCAGTGTCACGCAGTCTGCCGCGTGGATCAAAGGATCTATGGTTTTCCCTCGAGTCTTTCCCACAAGGCTTTCCCACGAGGCTTTCCCACAGGGCTGTCCCACGTGCACACGTGGTGGGAGTGGATCCTCGGCTTGAACGTCAAGGCAGTGCAGGGAAAACAGGTTCCTCTGGAATGGACTGACACATCTGGGGGACTCTTGGAATGGTGGCACGACCCTGGAGTTCCTCTCGCCTTTCCTGTGGAGAGCGCCTCCTCTTGAGATGCGACGGGAACGCCGGGAATTCTTTCCCTACGAAACAGGGAAAGGATCCCTCATCTCGAGCTAGGAGGCGGAAACGGGGCTCCCCTGGATGTGTGCGGGACCCCACGTGCTTCCTCTCGAGTGGAGACGGGTATGTCGGGGAACTTCTTGAGTTGCAGCAAGGGTGTGAAGGACCCTTTGGAAGTTCCAGTGGTTAGACGTGATTCGCCTCGAGAAGCCTCAGCGGAAATGGGCCTCATCTCGCCTGGAGGGCAAAACCTCCTGGATTTTCTCAAGTTGCGGCAGGTGCTCTCGACTTACGACGCGGACCTCAGGGACCCGCTCTGGTGGCCTCAGGAAAGGCCAGTCCCCATGCGAGTTCCTCGGGGGCCTCTCGGGATTCCTCTCCCGTCGATGCCGGGGCCTAAGACCTTGTGTGGAGTCGGGGCCGGAACCTGAGGATTCCTCTCCAGTGCTGACATGGATCTTGGGGTACGTCTGGAGTCTCCCCAGGGGAGTCAGTCCTCGTCTCGAATGCGGGCATGCACTTGTGCTTTCCTCCAGAGTGGTAGCAGCAGTGTCACGCAGTCCGCCGCGTGGATCAAAGGATCTATGGTTTTCCCTCGAGTCTTTCCCAGGAGGCTTTCCCACGAGGCTTTCCCACAGGGCTGTCCCACGTGCACACGTGGTGGGAGTGGATCCTCGGCTTGAACGTCAAGGCAGTGCAGGGAAAACAGGTTCCTCTGGAATGGACTGACACATCTGGGGGACTCTTGGAATGGTGGCACGACCCTGGAGTTCCTCTCGCCTTTCCTGTGGAGAGCGCCTCCTCTTGAGATGCGACGGGATCGCCGGGAATTCTTTCCCTACGAAACAGGGAAAGGATCCCTCATCTCGAGTTAGGAGGCGGAAACGGGTCTCCCCTGGATGTGTGCGGGACCCCACGTGCTTTCTCTCGAGTGGAGATGGGTATGTCGGGGAACTTCTTGAGTTGCAGCAAGGGTGTGAAGGACCCTTTGGAAGTTCCAGTGGTTAGATGTGATTGGCCTCGAGAAGCCTCAGCGGAAATGGGCCTAATCTCGCCTGGAGGGCAAAACCTCCTGGATTTTCTCGAGTTGCGGCATGTGCTCTCGACTTACGACGGGGCCTCAGGGACCCGCTCTGGTGGCCTCAGGAAAGGCCAGTCCCCATGCGAGTTCCTCGGGGGCCTCTCGGCATTCCTCTCCCGTCGATGCCGGGGCCTAAGACCTTGTGTGGAGTCGGGGCCGGAACCTGAGGATTCCTCTCCAGTGCTGACATGGATCTTGGGGTATTTCTGGAGTCTCCCCAGGGGAGTCAGTCCTCGTCTCGAATGCGGGCATGCACTTGTGCTTTCCTCCAGAGCGGTAGCAGCAGTGTCACGCAGTCCGCCGCGTGGATCAAAGGATCTATGGTTTTCCCTCGAGTCTTTCCCACGAGGCTTTCCCACGAGGCTTTCCCACAGGGCTGTCCCACGTGCACACGTGGTGGGAGTGGATCCTCGGCTTGAACGTCAAGGCAGTGCAGGGAAAACAGGTTCCTCTGGAATGGACTGACACATCTGGGGGACTCTTGGAATGGTGGCACGACCCTGGAGTTCCTCTCGCCTTTCCTGTGGAGAGCGCCTCCTCTTGAGATGCGACGGGATCACCGGGAATTCTTTCCCTACGAAACAGGGAAAGGATCCCTCATCTCGAGCTAGGAGGCGGAAACGGGGCTCCCCTGGATGTGTGCGGGACCCCACGTGCTTCCTCTCGAGTGGAGACGGGTATGTCGGGGAACTTCTTGAGTTGCAGCAAGGGTGTGAAGGACCCTTTGGAAGTTCCAGTGGTTAGACGTGATTAGCCTCGAGAAGCCTCAGCGGAAATGGGCCTCATCTCGCCTGGAGGGCAAAACCTCCTGGATTTTCTCGAGTTGCGGCAGGTGCTCTCGACTTATGACGCGGACCTCAGGGACCCGCTCTGGTGGCCTCAGGAAAGGCCAGTCCCCATGCGAGTTCCTCGGGGGCCTCTCGGGATTCCTCTCCCGTCGATGCCGGGGCCTAAGACCTTGTGTGGAGTCGGGGCCGGAACCTGAGGATTCCTCTCCAGTGCTGACATGGATCTTGGGGTACTTCTGGAGTCTCCCCAGGGGAGTCAGTCCTCGTCTCGAATGCGGGCATGCACTTGCGCTTTCCTCCAGAGCGGTAGCAGCAGTGTCACGCAGTCCGCCGCGTGGATCAAAGGATCTATGGTTTTCCCTCGAGTCTTTCCCACGAGGCTTTCCCACGAGGCTTTCCCACAGGGCTGTCCCACGTGCACACGTGGTGGGGGTCGATCCTCGGCTTGAACGTCAAGGCAGTGCAGGGAAAACAGGTTCCTCTGGAATGGACTGACACATCTGGGGGACTCTTGGAATGGTGGCACGACCCTGGAGTTCCTCTCGCCTTTCCTGTGGAGAGCGCCTCCTCTTGAGATGCGACGGGAACGCCGGGAATTCTTTCCCTACGAAACAGGGAAAGGATCTCTCATCTCGAGCTAGGAGGCGGAAACGGGGCTCCCCTGGATGTGTGCGGGACATCACGTGCTTCCTCTCGAGTGCAGACGGGTATGTCGGGGAACTTCTTGAGTTGCAACAAGGGTGTGAAGAACCCTTTGGAAGTTCCAGTGGTTAGATGTGATTGGCCTCGAGAAGCCTCAGCGGAAATGGGCCTCATCTCGCCTGGAGGGCAAAACCTCCTTGATTTTCTCGAGTTGCGGCAGGTGCTCTCGACTTACGACGGGGACCTCAGGGACCCGCTCTGGTGGCCTCAGGAAAGGCCAGTCCCCATGCGAGTTCCTCGGGGGCCTCTCGGGATTCCTCTCCCGTCGATGCCGGGGCCTAAGACCTTGTGTGGAGTCGGGGCCGGAACCTGAGGATTCCTCTCCAGTGCTGACATGGATCTTGGGGTACTTCTGGAGTCTCCCCAGGGGAGTCAGTCCTCGTCTCGAATGCGGGCATGCACTTGCGCTTTCCTCCAGAGCGGTAGCAGCAGTGTCACGCAGTCCGCCGCGTGGATCTAAGGATCTATGGTTTTCCCTCGAGTCTTTCCCACGAGGCTTTCCCACGAGGCTTTCCCACAGGGCTGTCCCACGTGAACACGTGGTGGGAGTCGATCCTCGGCTTGAACTTCAAGGCAGTGCAGGGAAAACAGGTTCCTCTGGAATGGACTGACACATCTGGGGGACTCTTGGAATGGTGGCATGACCCTGGAGTTCCTCTCGCCTTTCGTGTGGAGAGCGCCTCCTCTTGAGATGCGACGGGAACGCCTGGAATTCTTTCCCTACGAAACAGGGAAAGGATACCTCATCTCGAGCTAGGAGGCGGAAACGGGGCTCCCCTGGATGTGTGCGGACCCCACGTGCTTCCCCTCAAGTGGAGACGGGTATTTCGGGAAACTTCTTGGGTTGCAGCAATGGTGTGAAGGACCCTTTGGAAGTTCCAGTGGTTAGATGTGATTGGCCTCGAGAAGCCTCAGCGGAAATGGGCCTCATCTCGCCTGGAGGGCAAAACCTCCTGGATTTTCTCGAGTTGCGGCAGGTGCTCTCGACTTACGACGGGGACCTCAGGGAACCCCTCTGGTGGCCTCAGGAAGGCCAGTCCCCATGCGAGTTCCTCGGGGGCGTCTCGGGATTCCTCTCCCGTCAATGCCGGGGCCTAAGTCCTTGTGTGGAGTCGGGGCCGGAACCTGAGTATTCCTCTCCAGTGCTGACATGGACCTTGGGGTACTTCTGGAGTCTCCCCAGGGGAGTCAGTCCTCCTCTCTAATGCGGGCATGCACTTGCGCTTTCTTCCAGAGCGGTAGCAGCAGCGTCACGCAGTCCGCCGCGTGGATCAAAGGATCTATGGTTTTCCCTCGAGTCTTTCCCACGAGGCTTTCCCACGAGGCTTTCCCACAGGGCTGTCCCACGTGCACACGTGGTGGGAGTCGATCCTCGGCTTGAACGTCAAGGCAGTGCAGGGAAAACAGGTTCCTCTGGAATGGACTGACACATCTGGGGGACTCTTGGAATGGTGGCACGACCCTGGAGTTCCTCTCGCCTTTCCTGTGGAGAGAGCCTCCTCTTGAGATGCGACGGGAACGCCGGGAATTCTTTCCCTACGAAACAGGGAAAGGATCCCTCATCTCGAGCTAGGAGGCGGAAACGGGGCTCCCCTGGATGTGTGCGGGACACCACGTGCCTCCTCTCGAGTGGAGACGGGTATGTCGGGGAACTTCTTGAGTTGCAGCAAGGGTGTGAAGGACCCTTTGGAAGTTCCAGTGGTTAGACGAGATTGGCCTTGAGAAGCCTCAGCGGAAATGGGCCTCATCTCGCCTGGAGGGCAAAACCTCCTGGATTTTCTCGAGTTGCGGCAGGTGCTCTCGACTTACGACGGGAACCTCAGGGACCCGCTCTGGTGGCCTCAGGAAAGGCCAGTCCCCATGCGAGTTCCTCGGGGGCGTCTCGGGATTCCTCTCCCGTCGATGCCGGGGCCTAAGACCTTGTGTGGATTCGGGGCCGGAACCTGAGGATTCCTCTCCAGTGCTGACATGGATCTTGGGGTACTTCTGGAGTCTCCCCAGGGTAGTCAGTCCTCGTCTCGAGTGCGGGCATGCACTTGCGCTTTCCTCCATAGCGGTAGCATCAGTGTCACGCAGTCCGCCGCGTGGATCAAAGGATATATGGTTTTCCCTCGAGTCTTTCCCACGAGGCTTTCCCACGAGGCTTTCACACAGGGCTGTCCCACAGGGCTGTCCCACGTGCACACGTGGTGGGAGTCGATCCTCGGCTTGAACGTCAAGGCAGTGCAGGGAAAACAGGTTCCTCTGGAATGGACTGACACATCTGGGGGACTCTTGGAATGGTGGCACGACCCTGGAGTTCCTCTCGCCTTTCGTGTGGAGAGCGCCTCCTCTTGAGATGCGACGGGAACCCCGGGAATTCTTTCCCTACGAAACAGGGAAAGGATCCCTCATCTCGAGCTAGGAGGCGGAAACGGGTCTCCCCTGGATGTGTGCGGGACACCACGTGCTTCCTCTCGAGTGGAGACGGGTATGTCGGGGAACTTCTTGAGTTGCAGCAAGGGTGTGAAGGACCCTTTGGAAGTTCCAGTGGTTAGATGTGATTGGCCTCGAGAAGCCTCAGCGGAAATGGGCCTCATCTCGCATGTAGGGCAAAACCTCCTGGATTTTCTCGAGTTGCGGCAGGTGCTCTCGACTTACGACGGGAACCTCAGGGACCTGCTCTGGTGGCCTCAGGAAAGGCCAGTCCCCATGCGAGTTCCTCGGGGGCCTCTCGGGATTCCTCTCCCGTCGATGCCGGGGCCTAAGACCTTGTGTGGAGTCGGGGCCGGAACCTGAGGATTCCTCTCCAGTGCTGACATGGATCTTGGGGTACTTCTGGAGTCTCCCCAGGGGAGTCAGTCCTCGTCTCGAATGCGGGAATGCACTTGCGCTTTCCTCCAGAGCGGTAGCAGCAGTGTCACGCAGTCCACCGCGTGGATCAAAGGATCTATGGTTTTCCCTCGAGTCTTTCCCAGGAGGCTTTCCCACGAGGCTTTCCCACAGGGCTGTCCCACGTGCACACGTGGTGAGAGTCGATCCTCGGCTTGAACGTCAAGGCAGTGCAGGGAAAACAGGTTCCTCTGGAATGGACTGACACATCTGGGGGACTCTTGGAATGGTGGCACGACCCTGGAGTTCCTCTCGCCTTTCCTGTGGAGAGCGCCTCCTCTTGAGATGCGACCAGAACGCCGGGAATTCTTTCCGTACGAAAAAGGGAAAGGATCCCTCATCTCGAGCTAGGAGGCGGAAACGGGGCTCCCCTGGATGTGTGCGGGACCCACGTGCTTCCTCTCGAGTGGAGACGGGTATGTCGGGGAACTTCTTGAGTTGCAGCAAGGGTGTGAAGGACCCTTTGGAAGTTCCAGTGGTTAGACGTGATTAGCCTCGAGAAGCCTCAGCGGAAATGGGCCTCATCTCGCCTGGAGGGCAAAACCTCCTGGATTTTCTCGAGTTGCGGCAGGTGCTCTCGACTTACGACGGGCACCTCAGGGACCCGCTCTGGTGGCCTCAGGAAAGGCCAGTCCCCATGCGAGTTCCTCGGGGGCCTCTCGGGATTCCTCTCCCGGCGATGCCGGGGCCTAAGACCTTGTGTGGAGTCGGGGCCGGAACCTGAGGATTCCTCTCCAGTGCTGACATGGATCTTGGGGTACTTCTGGAGTCTCCCCAGGGGAGTCAGTCCTCGTCTCGAATGCGGGCATGCACTTGCGCTTTCCTCCAGAGTGGTAGCAGCAGTGTCACGCAGTCCGCCGCGTGGATCAAAGGATCTATGGTTTTCCCTCGAGTCTTTCCCACGAGGCTTTCCCACGAGGCTGTCCCACGTGCACACGTGGTGGGAGTCGATCCTCGGCTTGAACGTCAAGGCAGTGCAGGGAAAACAGGTTCCTCTGGAATGGACTGACACATCTGGGGGACTCTTGGAATGGTGGCACGACCCTGGAGTTCCTCTCGCCTTTCCTGTGGAGAGCACCTCCACTTGAGATGCGAGGGGAACGCCGGGAATTCTTTCCCTACGAAACAGGGAAAGGATCCCTCATCTCGAGCTAGGAGGCGGAAACGGGACTCCCGTGGATGTGTGCGGGACCCACGTGCTTCCTCTTGAGTGGAGACGGGTATGTCCGGGAACTTCTTGAGTTGCAGCAAGGTTGTGAAGGACCCTTTGGAAGTTCCAGTGGTTAGACGTGATTAGCCTCGAGAAGCCTCAGCAAAAATGGGCCTCATCTCGCCTGGGGGGCAAAACCTCCTGGATTTTCTCGAGTTTCGGCAGGTGCTCTCGACTTACGACGGGGATCTCAGGGACCCGCTCTGGTGGCCTCAGGAAAGGCCAGTCCCCATGCGAGTTCCTCGGGGGCCTCTCGGGATTCCTCTCCCGTTGATGCCGGGGCCTAAGACCTTGTGTGGAGTCGGGGCCGGAACCTGAGGATTCCTCTCCAGTGCTGACATGGATCTTGGGGTACTTCTGGAGTCTCCCCAGGGGAGTCAGTCCTCGTCTCGAATGCGGGCATGCACTTGCGCTTTCCTCCAGAGCGGTAGCAGCAGTGTCACGCAGTCCGCCGCGTGGATCAAAGGATCTATGGTTTTCCCTCGAGTCTTTCCCACGAGGATTTCCCACGAGGCTTTCCCACAGGGCTGTCCCACGTGCACACGTGGTGGGAGTCGATCCTCGGCTTGAACGTCAAGGCAGTGCAGGGAAAACAGGTTCCTCTGGAATGGACTGACACATCTGGGGGACTCTTGGAATGGTGGCACGACCCTGGAGTTCCTCTCGCCTTTCCTGTGGAGAGCGCCTCCTCTTGAGATGCGACGGGAACGCCGGGAATTCTTTCCCTACGAAACAGGGAAAGGATCCCTCATCTCGAGCTAGGAGGCGGAAACGGGGCTCCCCTGGATGTGTGCGGGACCCACTTGCTTCCTCTCGAGTGGAGACGGGTATGTCGGGGAACTTCTTGAGTTGCAGCAAGGGTGTGAAGGACCCTTTGGAAGTTCCAGTGGTTAGACGTGATTAGCCTCGAGAAGCCTCAGCGGAAATGGGCCTCATCTCGCCTGGAGGGCAAAACCTCCTGGATTTTCTCGAGTTGCGGCAGGTGCTCTCGACTTACGACGGGGACCTCAGGGACCCGATCTGGTGGACTCAGGAAAGGCCAGTCCCCATGCGAGTTCCTCGGGGGCCTCTTGGGATTCCTCTCCCGTCGATGCCGGGGCCTAAGACCGTGTGTGGAGTCGGGGCCGGAACCTGAGGATTCCTCTCCAGTGCTGACATTTATCTTGGGGTACTTCTGGAGTCTCCCCAGGGGAGTCAGTCCTCGTCTCGAATGCGGGCATGCACTTGCGCTTTCCTCCAGAGCGGTAGCAGCAGTGTCACGCAGTCCGCCGCGTGGATCAAAGGATCTATGGTTTTCCCTCGAGTCTTTCCCACGAGGCTTTCCCACGAGGCTTTCCCACAGGGCTGTCCCACGTGCACACGTGGTGGGAGTCGATCCTCGGCTTGAACGTCAAGGCAGTGCAGGGAAAACAGGTTCCTCTGGAATGGACTGACACATCTGGGGGACTCTTGGAATGGTGGCACGACCCTGGAGTTCCTCTCGCCTTTCCTGTGGAGAGCGCCTCCTCTTGAGATGCGACGGGAACGCCGGGAATTCTTTCCCTACGAAACAGGGAAAGGATCCCTCATCTCGAGCTAGGAGGCGGAAACGGCGCTCCCCTGGATGTGTGCGGGACACCACGTGCTTCCTCTCGAGTGGAGACGGGTATGTCGGGGAACTTCTTGAGTTGCAGCAAGGGTGTGAAGGACCCTTTGGAAGTTCCAGTGGTTAGATGTGATTGGCCTCGAGAAGCCTCAGCGGAAATGGGCCTCATCTCGCCTGGAGGGCAAAACCTCCTGGATTTTCTCGAGTTGCGGCAGGTGCTCTCGACTTACGACGAGGACCTCAGGGACCCGCTCTGGTGGCCTCAGGGAAGGCCAGTCCCCATGCGAGTTCCTCGGGGGCCTCTCGGGATTCCTCTCCCGTCGATGCCGGGGCCTAAGACCTTGTGTGGAGTCGGGGCAGGAACCTGAGGATTCCTCTCCAGTGCTGACAAGGATCTTGGGGTACTTCTGGAGTCTCCCCAGGGGAGTCAGTCCTCGTCTCGAATGCGGGCATGCACTTGCGCTTTCCTCCAGAGCGGTAGCAGCAGTGTCACGCAGTCCGCCGCGTGGATCAAAGGATCTATGGTTTTCCCTCGAGTCTTTCCCACGAGGCTTTCCCACGAGGCTTTCCCACAGGGCTGTCCCACGTGCACACGTGGTGGGAGTCGATCCTCGGCTTGAACGTCAAGGCAGTGCAGGGAAAACAGGTTCCTCTGGAATGGACTGACACATCTGGGGGACTCTTGGAATGGTGGCACGACCCTGGAGTTCCTCTCCCTCTCCTGTGGAGAGCACCTCCTCTTGAGATGCGACGGGAACGCCGGGAATTCTTTCCCTACGAAACAGGGAAGGATCCCTCATCTCGAGCTAGGAGGCGGAAACGGAGCTCCCCTGGATGTGTGCGGGACCCCACGTGCTTCCTCTCGAGTGGAGATGGGTATGTCGGGGAACTTCTTGAGTTGCAGCAATGGTGTGAAGGACCCTTTGGAAGTTCCAGTGGTTAGATGTGATTGGCCTCGAGAAGCCTCAGCGGAAATGGGCCTCATCTCGCCTGGAGGGCAAAACCTCCTTGATTTTCTCGAGTTGCGGCAGGTGCTCTCGACTTACGACGGGGACCTCAGGGAACCGCTCTGGTGGCCTCAGGAAAGGCCAGTCCCCATGCGAGTTCCTCGGGAGCGTCTCGGGATTCCTCTCCCGTCGATGCCGGGGCCTAAGACCTTGTGTGGAGTCGGGGCCGGAACCTGAGGATTCCTCTCCAGTGCTGACATGGATCTTGGGGTACTTCTGGAGTCTCCCCAGGGGAGTCCGTCCTCGTCTCGAATGCGGGCATGCACTTGCGCTTTCCTCCAGAGCGGTAGCAGCAGTGTCACGCAGTCCGCCGCGTGGATCAAAGGATTTATGGTTTTCCCTCGAGTCTTTCCCACGAGGCTTTCCCACGAGGCTTTCCCACAGGGCTGTCCCACGTGCACACGTGGTGGGAGTCGATCCTCGGCTTGAACGTCAAGGCAGTGCAGGGAAAACAGGTTCCTCTGGAATGGACTGACAAATCTGGGGGACTCTTGGAATGGTGGCACGACCCTGGAGTTCCTCTCGCCTTTCCTGTGGAGAGCGCCTCCTCTTGAGATGCGACGGGAACGCCGGGAATTCTTTCCCTACGAAACAGGGAAGGATCCCTCATCTCGAGCTAGGAGGCGGAAACGGGGCTCCCCTGGATGTGTGTGGGACACCACGTGCTTCCTCTCGAGTGGAGACGGGTATGTCGAGGAACTTCTTGAGTTGCAGCAAGGGTGTGAAGGACCCTTTGGAAGTTCCAGTGGTTAGATGTGATTGGCCTCGAGAAGCCTCAGCGGAAATGGGCCTCATCTCGCCTGGAGGGCAAAACCTCCTGGATTTTCTCGAGTTGCGGCAGGTGCTCTCGACTTACGACGGGGACCTCAGGGACCCGCTCTGGTGGCCTCAGGAAAGGCCAGTCCCCATGCGAGTTCCTCGGGGGCCTCTCGGGATTCCTCTCTCGTCGATGCCGGGGCCTAAGACCTTGTGTGGAGTCGGGGCCGGAACCTGAGGTTTCCTCTCCAGTGCTGACATGGATCTTGGGGTACTTCTGGAGTCTCCCCAGGGGAGTCAGTCCTCGTCTCGAATGCGGGCATGCACTTGCGCTTTCCTCCATAGCGGTAGCATCAGTGTCACGCAGTCCGCCGCGTGGATCAAAGGATCTATGGTTTTCCCTCGAGTCTTTCCCACGAGGCTTTCCCACGAGGCTTTCCCACAGGGCTGTCCCACGTGCACACGTGGTGGGAGTCGATCCTCGGCTTGAACGTCAAGGCAGTGCAGGGAAAACAGGTTCCTCTGGAATGGACTGACAAATCTGGGGGACTCTTGGAATGGTGTCACGACCCTGGAGTTCCTCTCGCCTTTCCTGTGGAGAGCGCCTCCTCTTGAGATGCGACTGGAACGCCGGGAATTCTTTCCCTACGAAACAGGGAAGGATCCCTCATCTCGAGCTAGGAGGCGGAAACGGGGCTCCCCTGGATGTGTGAGGGACCCCACGTGCTTCCTCTCGAGTGGAGACGGGTATGTCGGGGAACTTCTTGAGTTGCAGCAATGGTGTGAAGGACCCTTTGGAAGTTCCAGTGGTTAGACGTGATTTGCCTCGAGAAGCCTCAGGGGAAATGGGCCTCATCTCGCCTGGAGGGCAAAACCTCCTGGATTTTCTCGAGATGCGGCAGGTGCTCTCGACTTACGACGGGGACCTCAGGGAACCGCTCTGGTGGCCTCAGGAAAGGCCAGTCCCCATGCGAGTTCCTCGGGGGCCTCTCGGGATTCCTCTCCCGTCGATGCCGGGGCCTAAGACCTTGTGTGGAGTCGGGGCCGGAACCTGAGGTTTCCTCTCCAGTGCTGACATGGATCTTGGGGTACTTCTGGAGTCTCCCCAGGGGAGTCAGTCCTCGTCTCGAATGCGGGCATGCACTTGCGCTTTCCTCCAGAGGGGTAGCAGCAGTGTCACGCAGTCCGCCGCGTGGATCAAAGGATCTATGGTTTTCCCTCGAGTCTTTCCCACGAGGCTTTCCCACGAAGCTTTCCCACAGGGCTCTCCCACGTGCACACGTGGTGGGAGTCGATCCTTGGCTTGAACGTCAAGGCAGTGCAGGGAAAACAGGTTCCTCTGGAATGGACTGACACATCTGGGGGACTCTTGGAATGGTGGCACGACCCTGGAATTCCTCTCGCCTTTCCTGTGGAGAGCGCCTCCTCTTGAGATGCGACGGGAACGCCGGGAATTCTTTCCCTACGAAACAGGGAAAGGATCACTCATCTCGAGCTAGGAGTCGGAAACGAAGCTCCCTTGGATGTGGGCGGGACACCACGTGCTTCCCCTCGAGTGGAGACGGGTATGTCGGGGAACTTCTTGAGTTGCAGCAAGGGTGTGAAGGACCCTTTGGAAGTTCCAGTGGTTAGACGTGATTTGCCTCGAGAAGCCTCAGCGGAAATGGGCCTCATCTCGCCTGGAGGGCAAAACCTCCTGGATTTTCTCGAGTTGCGGCAGGTGCTCTCGACTTACGACGGGGACCTCAGGGACCCGCTCTGGTGGCCTCAGGAAAGGCCAGTCCCCATGAGAGTTCACGGGGGCCTCTCGGGATTCCTCTCCCGTCGATGCCGGGGCCTAAGACCTTGTGTGGAGTCGGGGCCGGAACCTGAGGATTCCTCTCCAGTGCTGACATGGATCTTGGGGTACTTCTGGAGTCTCCCCAGGGGAGTCAGTCCTCGTCTCGAATGCGGGCATGCACTTGCGGTTTCCTCCAGAGGGGTAGCAGCAGTGTCACGCAGTCCGCCGCGTGGATCAAAGGATCTATGGTTTTCCCTCGAGTCTTTCCCACAGGGCTGTCCCACGTGCACAAGTGGTGGGAGTCGATCCTCGGCTTGAACGTCAAGGCAGTGCAGGGAAAACAGGTTCCTCTGGAATGGACTGACCCATCTGGGGGACTCTTCGAATGGTGGCACGACCCTGGAGTTCCTCTCGGCTTTCCTGTGGAGAGCGCCTCCTCTTGAGATGCGACGGGAACACCGGGAATTCTTTCCCTACGAAGCAGGGAAAGGATCCCTCATCTCGAGCTAGGAGGCGGAAACGGGGCTACCCTGGATGTGTGCGGGACACCACGTGCTTCCTCTCGAGTGCAGACGGGTATGACGGGGAACTTCTTGAGTTGCAGCAAGGGTGTGAAGGACCCTTTGGAAGTTCCAGTGGTTAGATGTGATTGGCCTCGAGAAGCCTCAGCGGAAATGGGCCTCATCTCGCCTGGAGGGCAAAACCTCCTGGATTTTCTCGAGTTGCGGCAGGTGCTCTCGACTTACGACGGGGACGTCAGGGACCCGCTCTGGTGGCCTCAGGAAAGGCCAGTCCCCATGCGAGTTCCTCGGGGGCCTCTCGGGATTCCTCTCCCGTCGATGCCGGGGCCTAAGACCTTGTGTGGAGTCGGGGCCGGAACCTGAGGATTCCTCTCCAGTGCTGACATGGATCTTGGGGTACTTCTGGAGTCTCCCCAGGGGAGTCAGTCCTCGTCTCGAATGCGGGCATGCACTTGCGCTTTCCTCCAGAGCGGTAGCAGCAGTGTCACGCAGTCCGCCGCGTGGATCAAAGGATCTATGGTTTTCCCTCGAGTCTTTCCCACGTGGCTTTCCCACGAGGCTTTCCCACAGGGCTGTCCCACGTGCACACGTGGAGGGACTCGATCCTCGGCTTGAACGTCAAGGCAGTGCAGGGAAAACAGGTTCCTCTGGAATGGACTGACACATCTGGGCGACTCTTGAAATGGTGTCACGACCCTGGAGTTCCTCTCGCCTTTCCTGTGGAGAGCGCCTCCTCTTGAGATGCGACGGGAACGCCGGGAATTCTTTCCCTACGAAACAGGGAAAGGATCCCTCATCTCGAGCTAGGAGGCGGAAACGGGGCTCCCCTGGATGTGTGCGGGACACCACGTGCTTCCTCTCGAGTGGAGACGGGTATGTCGGGGAATTTCTTGAGTTGCATCAAGGGTGTGAAGGACCCTTTGGAAGTTCCAGTGGTTAGACGTGATTGGCCTCGAGAAGCCTCAGCGGAAATGGGCCTCATCTCGCCTGGAGGGCAAAACCTCCTGGATTTTCTCGAGTTGCGGCAGGTGCTCTCGACTTACGACGGGGACCTCAGGGACCCGCTCTGGGGGCCTCAGGAAAGTCCAGTCCCCAGGCGAGTTCCTCGGGGGCCTCTCGGGATTCCTCTCCCGTCGATGCCGGGGCCTAAGACCTTGTGTGGAGTCGGGGCCGGAACCTTAGGATTCCTCTCCAGTGCTGACATGGATCTTGGGGTACTTCTGGAGTCTCCCCAGGGGAGTCAGTCCTCGTCTCGAATGCGGGCATGCACTTACGCTTTCCTCCAAAGCGGTAGCAGCAGTGTCACGCAGTCCGCCGCGTGGATCAAAGGATGTATGGTTTTCCCTCGAGTCTTTCCCACGAGGCTTTCCCACGTGGCTTTCCCACAGGGCTGTCCCACGTGCACACGTGGTGGGAGTCGATCCTCGGCTTGAACGTCAAGGCAGTGCAGGGAAAACTGGTTCCTCTGGAATGGACTGACACATCTGTGGGTCTCTTGGAATGGTGGCACGACCCTGGAGTTCCTCTCCCCTTTCCTGTGGAGAGCGCCTCCTCTTGAGATGCGACCGGAACGCCGGGAATTCTTTCCCTACGAAACAGGGAAAGGATCCCTCATCTCGAGCTAGGAGGCGGAAACGGGGCTCCCCTGGATGTGTGAGGGACCCCACGTGCTTCCTCTCGAGTGGAGACGGGTATGTCGGGGAACTTCTTGAGTTGCAGCAATGGTGTGAAGGACCCTTTGGAAGTTCCAGTGGTTAGACGTGATTTGCCTCGAGAAGCCTCAGGGGAAATGGGCCTCATCTCGCCTGGAGGGCAAAACCTCCTGGATTTTCTCGAGATGCGGCAGGTGCTCTCGACTTACGACGGGGACCTCAGGGAACCGCTCTGGTGGCCTCAGGAAAGGCCAGTCCCCATGCGAGTTCCTCGGGGGCCTCTCGGGATTCCTCTCCCGTCGATGCCGGGGCCTAAGACCTTGTGTGGAGTCGGGCCCGGAACCTGAGGATTCCTCTCCAGTGCTGACATGGATCTTGGGGTACTTCTGGAGTCTCCCCAGGGGAGTCAGTCCTCGTCTCGAATGCGGGCATGCACTTGCGCTTTCCTCCAGAGGGGTAGCAGCAGTGTCACGCAGTCCGCCGCGTGGATCAAAGGATCTATGGTTTTCCCTCGAGTCTTTCCCACGAGGCTTTCCCACGAAGCTTTCCCGCAGGGCTCTCCCACGTGCACACGTGGTGGGAGTCGATCCTTGGCTTGAACGTCAAGGCAGTGCAGGGAAAACAGGTTCCTCTGGAATGGACTGACACATCTGGGGGACTCTTGGAATGGTGGCACGACCCTGGAATTCCTCTCGCCTTTCCTGTGGAGAGCGCCTCCTCTTGAGATGCGACGGGAACGCCGGGAATTCTTTCCCTACGAAACAGGGAAAGGATCACTCATCTCGAGCTAGGAGTCGGAAACGAAGCTCCCTTGGATGTGGGCGGGACACCACGTGCTTCCCCTCGAGTGGAGACGGGTATGTCGGGGAACTTCTTGAGTTGCAGCAAGGGTGTGAAGGACCCTTTGGAAGTTCCAGTGGTTAGACGTGATTTGCCTCGAGAAGCCTCAGCGGAAATGGGCCTCATCTCGCCTGGAGGGCAAAACCTCCTGGATTTTCTCGAGTTGCGGCAGGTGCTCTCGACTTACGACGGGGACCTCAGGGACCCGCTCTGGTGGCCTCAGGAAAGGCCAGTCCCCATGAGAGTTCACGGGGGCCTCTCGGGATTCCTCTCCCGTCGATGCCGGGGCCTAAGACCTTGTGTGGAGTCGGGGCCGGAACCTGAGGATTCCTCTCCAGTGCTGACATGGATCTTGGGGTACTTCTGGAGTCTCCCCAGGGGAGTCAGTCCTCGTCTCGAATGCGGGCATGCACTTGCGCTTTCCTCCAGAGGGGTAGCAGCAGTGTCACGCAGTCCGCCGCGTGGATCAAAGGATCTATGGTTTTCCCTCGAGTCTTTCCCACAGGGCTGTCCCACGTGCACAAGTGGTGGGAGTCGATCCTCGGCTTGAACGTCAAGGCAGTGCAGGGAAAACAGGTTCCTCTGGAATGGACTGACCCATCTGGGGGACTCTTCGAATGGTGGCACGACCCTGGAGTTCCTCTCGGCTTTCCTGTGGAGAGCGCCTCCTCTTGAGATGCGACGGGAACACCGGGAATTCTTTCCCTACGAAGCAGGGAAAGGATCCCTCATCTCGAGCTAGGAGGCGGAAACGGGGCTACCCTGGATGTGTGCGGGACACCACGTGCTTCCTCTCGAGTGCAGACGGGTATGACGGGGAACTTCTTGAGTTGCAGCAAGGGTGTGAAGGACCCTTTGGAAGTTCCAGTGGTTAGATGTGATTGGCCTCGAGAAGCCTCAGCGGAAATGGGCCTCATCTCGCCTGGAGGGCAAAACCTCCTGGATTTTCTCGAGTTGCGGCAGGTGCTCTCGACTTACGACGGGGACCTCAGGGACCCGCTCTGGTGGCCTCAGGAAAGGCCAGTCCCCATGCGAGTTCCTCGGGGGCCTCTCGGGATTCCTCTCCCGTCGATGCCGGGGCCTAAGACCTTGTGTGGAGTCGGGCCCGGAACCTGAGGATTCCTCTCCAGTGCTGACATGGATCTTGGGGTACTTCTGGAGTCTCCCCAGGGGAGTCAGTCCTCGTCTCGAATGCGGGCATGCACTTGCGCTTTCCTCCAGAGGGGTAGCAGCAGTGTCACGCAGTCCGCCGCGTGGATCAAAGGATCTATGGTTTTCCCTCGAGTCTTTCCCACGAGGCTTTCCCACGAAGCTTTCCCACAGGGCTCTCCCACGTGCACACGTGGTGGGAGTCGATCCTTGGCTTGAACGTCAAGGCAGTGCAGGGAAAACAGGTTCCTCTGGAATGGACTGACACATCTGGGGGACTCTTGGAATGGTGGCACGACCCTGGAATTCCTCTCGCCTTTCCTGTGGAGAGCGCCTCCTCTTGAGATGCGACGGGAACGCCGGGAATTCTTTCCCTACGAAACAGGGAAAGGATCACTCATCTCGAGCTAGGAGTCGGAAACGAAGCTCCCTTGGATTTGGGCGGGACACCACGTGCTTCCCCTCGAGTGGAGACGGGTATGTCGGGGAACTTCTTGAGTTGCAGCAAGGGTGTGAAGGACCCTTTGGAAGTTCCAGTGGTTAGACGTGATTTGCCTCGAGAAGCCTCAGCGGAAATGGGCCTCATCTCGCCTGGAGGGCAAAACCTCCTGGATTTTCTCGAGTTGCGGCAGGTGCTCTCGACTTACGACGGGGACCTCAGGGACCCGCTCTGGTGGCCTCAGGAAAGGCCAGTCCCCATGAGAGTTCACGGGGGCCTCTCGGGATTCCTCTCCCGTCGATGCCGGGGCCTAAGACCTTGTGTGGAGTCGGGGCCGGAACCTGAGGATTCCTCTCCAGTGCTGACATGGATCTTGGGGTACTTCTGGAGTCTCCCCAGGGGAGTCAGTCCTCGTCTCGAATGCGGGCATGCACTTGCGCTTTCCTCCAGAGGGGTAGCAGCAGTGTCACGCAGTCCGCCGCGTGGATCAAAGGATCTATGGTTTTCCCTCGAGTCTTTCCCACAGGGCTGTCCCACGTGCACAAGTGGTGGGAGTCGATCCTCGGCTTGAACGTCAAGGCAGTGCAGGGAAAACAGGTTCCTCTGGAATGGACTGACCCATCTGGG
The DNA here is from genome assembly GCF_042477335.2 of Ovis canadensis. Taxonomy (NCBI): domain Eukaryota; kingdom Metazoa; phylum Chordata; class Mammalia; order Artiodactyla; family Bovidae; genus Ovis; species Ovis canadensis. The sequence goes on from NC_091267.1 coordinate 11,085,236, forward strand.
GGACTCTTCGAATGGTGGCACGACCCTGGAGTTCCTCTCGGCTTTCCTGTGGAGAGCGCCTCCTCTTGAGATGCGACGGGAACACCGGGAATTCTTTCCCTACGAAGCAGGGAAAGGATCCCTCATCTCGAGCTAGGAGGCGGAAACGGGGCTACCCTGGATGTGTGCGGGACACCACGTGCTTCCTCTCGAGTGCAGACGGGTATGACGGGGAACTTCTTGAGTTGCAGCAAGGGTGTGAAGGACCCTTTGGAAGTTCCAGTGGTTAGATGTGATTGGCCTCGAGAAGCCTCAGCGGAAATGGGCCTCATCTCGCCTGGAGGGCAAAACCTCCTGGATTTTCTCGAGTTGCGGCAGGTGCTCTCGACTTACGACGGGGACCTCAGGGACCCGCTCTGGTGGCCTCAGGAAAGGCCAGTCCCCATGCGAGTTCCTCGGGGGCCTCTCGGGATTCCTCTCCCGTCGATGCCGGGGCCTAAGACCTTGTGTGGAGTCGGGGCCGGAACCTGAGGATTCCTCTCCAGTGCTGACATGGATCTTGGGGTACTTCTGGAGTCTCCCCAGGGGAGTCAGTCCTCGTCTCGAATGCGGGCATGCACTTGCGCTTTCCTCCAGAGCGGTAGCAGCAGTGTCACGCAGTCCGCCGCGTGGATCAAAGGATCTATGGTTTTCCCTCGAGTCTTTCCCACGTGGCTTTCCCACGAGGCTTTCCCACAGGGCTGTCCCACGTGCACACGTGGAGGGACTCGATCCTCGGCTTGAACGTCAAGGCAGTGCAGGGAAAACAGGTTCCTCTGGAATGGACTGACACATCTGGGCGACTCTTGAAATGGTGTCACGACCCTGGAGTTCCTCTCGCCTTTCCTGTGGAGAGCGCCTCCTCTTGAGATGCGACGGGAACGCCGGGAATTCTTTCCCTACGAAACAGGGAAAGGATCCCTCATCTCGAGCTAGGAGGCGGAAACGGGGCTCCCCTGGATGTGTGCGGGACACCACGTGCTTCCTCTCGAGTGGAGACGGGTATGTCGGGGAATTTCTTGAGTTGCATCAAGGGTGTGAAGGACCCTTTGGAAGTTCCAGTGGTTAGACGTGATTGGCCTCGAGAAGCCTCAGCGGAAATGGGCCTCATCTCGCCTGGAGGGCAAAACCTCCTGGATTTTCTCGAGTTGCGGCAGGTGCTCTCGACTTACGACGGGGACCTCAGGGACCCGCTCTGGGGGCCTCAGGAAAGTCCAGTCCCCAGGCGAGTTCCTCGGGGGCCTCTCGGGATTCCTCTCCCGTCGATGCCGGGGCCTAAGACCTTGTGTGGAGTCGGGGCCGGAACCTTAGGATTCCTCTCCAGTGCTGACATGGATCTTGGGGTACTTCTGGAGTCTCCCCAGGGGAGTCAGTCCTCGTCTCGAATGCGGGCATGCACTTACGCTTTCCTCCAAAGCGGTAGCAGCAGTGTCACGCAGTCCGCCGCGTGGATCAAAGGATGTATGGTTTTCCCTCGAGTCTTTCCCACGAGGCTTTCCCACGTGGCTTTCCCACAGGGCTGTCCCACGTGCACACGTGGTGGGAGTCGATCCTCGGCTTGAACGTCAAGGCAGTGCAGGGAAAACAGGTTCCTCTGGAATGGACTGACACATCTGGGGGACTCTTGGAATGGTGTCTCGACCCTGGAGTTCCTCTCGCCTTTCCTGTGGAGAGCGCCTCCTCTTGAGATGCGACGGGAACGCCGGGAATTCTTTCCCTTCGAAACAGGGAAAGGATCCCTCATCTCGAGCTAGGAGGCGAAACGGGGCTCCCCTGGATGTGTGCGGGACCCCACGTGCTTCCTCTCGAGTGGAGACGGGTATGTCGGGGAACTTCTTGAGTTGCAGCAAGGGTGTGAAGGACCCTTTGGAAGTTCCAGTGGTTAGATGTGATTGGCCTCGAGAAGCCTCAGCGGAAATGGGCCTCATCTCGCCTGGAGGGCAAAACCTCCTGGATTTTCTCGAGTTGCGGCAGGTGCTCTCGACTTACGACGGGGACCTCAGGGACCCGCTCTGGTGGCCTCAGGAAAGGCCAGTCCCCATGCGAGTTCCTCGGGGGCCTCTCGGGATTCCTCTCCCGTCGATGCCGGGGCCTAAGACCTTGTGTGGAGTCGGGGCCGGAACCTGAGGATTCCTCTCCAGTGCTGACATGGATCTTGGGGTACTTCTGGAGTCTCCCCAGGGGAGTCAGTCCTCGTCTCGAATGCGGGCATGCACTTGCGCTTTCCTCCAGAGCGGTAGCAGCAGTGTCACGCAGTCCGCCGTGTGGATCAAAGGATCTATGGTTTTCCCTCGAGTCTTTCCCACGAGGCTTTCCCACGAGGCTTTCCCACAGGGCTGTCCCACGTGCACACGTTGTGGGAGTCGATCCTCGGCTTGAACGTCAAGGCAGTGCAGGGAAAACAGGTTCCTCTGGAATGGACTGACACATCTGGGGGACTCTTGGAATGGTGGCACGACCCTGGAGTTCCTCTCGCCTTTCCTGTGGAGAGCGCCTCCTCTTGAGATGCGACGGGAACGCCGGGAATTCTTTCCCTACGAAACAGGGAAAGGATCCCTCATCTCGAGCTAGGTGGCGGAAACGGGGCTCCCCTGGATGTGTGCGGGACACCACGTGCTTCCTCTCGAGTGCAGACGGGTATGTCGGGGAACTTCTTGAGTTGCAGCAAGGGTGTGAAGGACCCTTTGGAAGTTCCAGTAGTTACATGTTATTGGCCTCGAGAAGCCTCAGCGGAAATGGGCCTCATCTCGCCTGGAGGGCAAAACCTCCTGGATTTTCTCGAGTTGCGGCAGGTGCTCTCGACTTACCACGGGGACCTCAGGGACCCGCTCTGGTGGCCTCAGGAAAGGCCAGTCCCCATGCGAGTTCCTCGGGGGCCTCTGGGGATTCCTCTCCCGTCGATGCCGGGGCATAAGTCCTTGTGTGGAGTCAGGGCCGGAACCTGAGGATTCCTCTCCAGTGCTGACATGGATCTTGGGGTACTTCTGGAGTCTCCCCAGGGGAGGCAGTCTTCGTCTCGAATGCGGGCATGCACTTGCGCTTTCTTCCAGAGCGGTAGCAACAGTGTCACGCAGTCCGCCGCGTGGATCAAAGGATCTATGGTTTTCCCTCGAGTCTTTTCCACGAGGCTTCCCACGAGGCTTTCCCACAGGGCTCTCCCACGTGCACACGTGGTGGGAGTCGATCCTTGGCTTGAACGTCAAGGCAGTGCAGGGAAAACAGGTTCCTCTGGAATGGACTGACATATCTGGGGGACTCTTGGAATGGTGGCACGACCCTGGAGTTCCTCTCGCCTTTCCTGTGGAGAGCGCCTCCTCTTGAGATGCGACGGGAACGCCGGGAATTCTTTCCCTACGAAACAGGGAAAGGATCCCTCATCTCGAGCTAGGAGTCGGAAACGAAGCTCCCCTGGATGTGGGTGGGACACCACGTGCTTCCCCTCGAGTGGAGACGGGTATGTCGGGGAACTTCTTGAGTTGCAGCAAGGGTGTGAAGGACCCTTTGAAGTTCCAGTGGTTAGACGTGATTAGCCTCGAGAAGCCTCAGCGGAAATGGGCCTCATCTCGCCTGGAGGGCAAAACCTCCTGGATTTTCTCGAGTTGCGGCAGGTGCTCTCGACTTACGACGGGGACCTCAGGGAACCGCTCTGGTGGCCTCAGGAAAGGCGAGTCCCCATGCGAGTTCCTCGGGGGCCTCTCGGGATTCCTCTCCCGTCGATGCCGGGGCCTAAGACCTTGTGTGGAGTCGGGGCCGGAACCTGAGGATTCCTCTCCAGTGCTGACATGGATCTTGGGGTACTTCTGGAGTCTCCCCAGGGGAGTCAGTCCTCGTCTCGAATGCGGGCATGCACTTGCGCTTTCCTCCAGAGCGGTAGCAGCAGTGTCACGCAGTCCGCCGCGTGGATCAAAGGATCTATGGTTTCCCTCGAGTCTTTCCCACGAGGCTTTCCCACGAGGCTTTCCCACAGGGCTGTCCCACGTGCACACGTGGTGGGAGTCGATCCTCGGCTTGAACGTCAAGGCAGTGCGGGGAAAACAGGTTCCTCTGGAATGGACTGACACATCTGGGGGACTCTTGGAATGGTGTCACGACCCTGGAGTTCCTCTCGACTTTCCTGTGGAGAGCGCCTCCTCTTGAGATGCGACGGGAACGCCGGGAATTCTTTCCCTACGAAACAGGGAAAGGATCCCTCATCTCGAGCTAGGAGACGGAAACGGGGCTCCCCTCGATGTGTGCCGGAACCCACGTGCTTCCTCTCGAGTGGAGACGGGTATGTCGGGGAACTTCTTGAGTTGCAGCAATGGTGTGAAGGACGCTTTGGAAGTTCCAGTGGTTAGATGTGATTGGCCTCGAGAAGCCTCAGCGGAAATGGGCCTCATCTCGCCTGGAGGGCAAAACCTCCTGGATTTTCTCGAGTTGCGGCAGGTGCTCTCGACTTACGACGTCGACCTCAGGGAACCGCTCTGGTGGCCTCAGGAAAGGCCAGTCCCCATGAGAGTTCCTCGGGGGCCTCTCGGGTTCCTCTCCCGTCGATGCCGGGGCCTAAGACCTTGTGTGGAGTCGGGGCCGGAACCTGAGGATTCCTCTCCAGTGCTGACATGGATCTTGGGGTACTTCTGGAGTCTCCCCAGGGGAGGCAGTCTTCGTCTCGAATGCGGTCATGCACTTGCGCTTTCCTCCAGAGCGGTAGCAGCAGTGTCACGCAGTCCGCCGCGTGGATCAAAGGATCTATGGTTTTCCCTCGAGTCTTTTCCACGAGGCTTCCCACGAGGCTTTCCCACAGGGCTCTCCCACGTGCACACGTGGTGGGAGTCGATCCTTGGCTTGAACGTCAAGGCAGTGCAGGGAAAACAGGTTCCTCTGGAATGGACTGACATATCTGGGGGACTCTTGGAATGGTGGCACAACCCTGGAGTTCCTCTCGCCTTTCCTGTGGAGAGCGCCTGCTCTTGAGATGCGACGGGAACGCCGGGAATTCTTTCCCTACGAAACAGGGAAAGGATCCCTCATCTCGAGCTAGGAGTCGGAAACGAAGCTCCCCTGGATGTGGGCGGGACACCACGTGCTTCCCCTCGAGTGGAGACGGGTATGTCGGGGAACTTCTTGAGTTGCAGCAAGGGTGTGAAGGACCCTTTGAAAGTTCCAGTGGTTAGACGTGATTAGCCTCGAGAAGCCTCAGCGGAAATGGGCCTCATCTCGCCTGGAGGGCAAAACCTCCTGGATTTTCTCGAGTTGCGGCAGGTGCTCTCGACTTACGACGGGGACCTCAGGGAACCGCTCTGGTGGCCTCAGGAAAGGCCAGTCCCCATGCGAGTTCCTCGGGAGCCTCTCGGGATTCCTCTCCCGTCGATGCCGGGGCCTAAGACCTTGTGTGGAGTCGGGGCCGGAACCTGAGGATTCCTCTCCAGTGCTGACATGGATCTTGGGGTACTTCTGGAGTCTCCCCAGGGGAGTCAGTCCTCGTCTCGAATGCGGGCATGCACTTGCGCTTTCCTCCAGAGCTGCAGCAGCAGTGTCACGCAGTCCGCCGCGTGGATCAAAGGATCTATGGTTTCCCTCGAGTCTTTCCCACGAGGCTTTCCCACGAGGCTTTCCCACAGGGCTGTCCCACGTGCACACGTGGTGGGAGTAGATCCTCGGCTTGAACGTCAAGGCAGTGCGGGGAAAACAGGTTCCTCTGGAATGGACTGACACATCTGGGGGACTCTTGGAATGGTGTCACGAACCTGGAGTTCCTCTCGACTTTCCTGTGGAGAGCGCCTCCTCTTGAGATGCGACGGGAACGCCGGGAATTCTTTCCCTACGAAACAGGGAAAGGATCCCTCATCTCGAGCTAGGAGGCGGAAACGGGGCTCCCCTCGATGTGTGCCGGAACCCACGTGCTTCCTCTCGAGTGGAGATGGGTATGTCGGGGAACTTCTTGAGTTGCAGCAATGGTGTGAAGGACCCTTTGGAAGTTCCAGTGGTTAGATGTGATTGGCCTCGAGAAGCCTCAGCGGAAATGGGCCTCATCTCGCCTGGAGGGCAAAACCTCCTGGATTTTCTCGAGTTGCGGCAGGTGCTCTCGACTTACGACGTCGACCTCAGGGAACCGCTCTGGTGGCCTCAGGAAAGGCCAGTCCCCATGAGAGTTCCTCGGGGGCCTCTCGGGTTCCTCTCCCGTCGATGCCGGGGCCTAAGACCTTGTGTGGAGTCGGGGCCGGAACCTGAGGATTCCTCTCCAGTGCTGACATGGATCTTGGGGTACTTCTGGAGTCTCCCCAGGGGAGTCAGTCCTCGTCTCGAATGCGGGCATGCACTTGCGCTTCCTCCAGAGCGGTAGCAGCAGTGTCACGCAGTCCGCCGCGTGGATCAAAGGATCTATGGTTTTCCCTCGAGTCTTTCCCACGAGGCTTTCCCACGAGGCTTTCCCACAGGGCTGTCCCACGTGCACACGTGGTGGGAGTCGATCCTCGGGTTGAACGTCAAGGCAGTGCAGGGAAAACAGGTTCCTCTGGAATGGACTGACACATATGGGGGACTCTTGGAATGGTGGCACGACCCTGGAGTTCCTCTCGCCTTTCCTGTGGAGAGCGCCTCCTCTTGAGATGCGACGGGAACGCCGGGAATTCTTTCCCTACGAAACAGGGAAAGGATCCCTCATCTCGAGCTAGGAGGCGGAAACGGGGCTCCCCTGGATGTGTGCGGGACCCCACGTGCTTCCTCTCGAGTGGAGACGGGTATGTCGGGGAACTTCTTGAGTTGCAGCAAGGGTGTGCAGGACCCTTTGGAAGTTCCAGTGGTTAGATGTGATTGGCCTCGAGAAGCCTCAGCGGAAATGGGCCTCATCTCGCCTGGAGGGCAAAACCTCCTGGATATTCTCGAGTTGCGGCAGGTGCTCTCGACTTACGACGGGGACCTCAGGGACCCGCTCTGGTGGCCTCAGGAAAGGCCAGTCCCCATGCGAGTTCCTCGGGGGCCTCTCGGGATTCCTCTCCCGTCGATGCCGGGGCCTAAGACCTTGTGTGGAGTCGGGGCCGGAACCTGAGGATTCCTCTCCAGTGCTGACATGGATCTTGGGGTACTTCTGGAGTCTCCCCAGGGGAGTCAGTCCTCGGCTCGAATGCGGGCATGCACTTGCGCTTTCCTCCAGAGCGGTAGCAGCAGTGTCACGCAGTCCGCTGCAAGGATCAAAGGATCTATGGTTTTCCCTCGAGTCTTTCCCACAGGGCTGTCCCACGTGCACACGTGGTGGGAGTCGATCCTCGGCTTGAACGTCAAGGCAGTGCAGGGAAAACAGGTTCCTCTGGAATGGACTGACACATCTGGGGGACTCTTGGAATGGTGGCATGACCCTGGAGTTCCTCTCGCCTTTCCTGTGGAGAGCGCCTCCTCTTGAGATGCGACGGGAACGCCGGGAATTCTTTCCCTACGAAACAGCGAAAGGATCCCTCATCTCGAGCTAGGAGGCGAAACGGGGCTCCCCTGGATGTGTGCGGGACACCACGTGCTTCCTCTCGAGTGGAGACGGGTATGTCGGGGAACTTCTTGAGTTGCAGCAAGGGTGTGCAGGACCCTTTGGAAGTTCCAGTGGTTAGATGTGATTGGCCTCGAGAAGCCTCAGCGGAAATGGGCCTCATCTCGCCTGGAGGGCAAAACCTCCTGGATTTTCTCGAGTTGCGGCAGGTGCTCTCGACTTACGACGGGGACCTCAGGGACCCGCTCTGGTGGCCTCAGGAAAGGCCAGTCCCCATGCGAGTTCCTCGGGGGCCTCTCGGGATTCCTCTCCCGTCGATGCCGGGGCCTAAGACCTTGTGTGGAGTCGGGGCCGGAACCTGAGGATTCCTCTCCAGTGCTGACATGGATCTTGGGGTACTTCTGGAGTCTCCCCAGGGGAGTCAGTCCTCGTCTCGAATGCGGGCATGCATTTGCGCTTTCCTCCAGAGCGGTAGCAGCAGTGTCACGCAGTCCGACGCGTGGATCAACGGATCTATGGTTTTCCCTCGAGTCTTTCCCACGAGGCTTTGCCACGAGGCTTTCCCACAGGGCTGTCCCACGTGCACACGTGGTGGGAGTCGATCCTCGGCTTGAATGTCAAGGCAGTTCAGGGAAAACAGGTTCCTCTGGAATGGACTGACACATCTGGGGGACTCTTGGAATGGTGTCACGACCCTGGAGTTCCTCTCGCCTATCCTGTGGAGAGCGCCTCCTCCTCAGATGCGACGGGAACGCCGGGAATTCTTTCCCTACGAAACAGGGAAAGGATCCCTCATCTCGAGCTAGGAGGCGGAAACGGGGCTCCCCTGGATGTGTGCGGGAACCCACGTGCTACCTCTCGAGTGGAGACGGGTATGTCGGGGAACTTCTTGAGTTGCAGCAATGGTGTGAAGGACCCTTTGGAATTTCCAGTGGTTTGATGTGATTGGCCTCGAGAAGCCTCAGCGGAAGTGGGCCTCATCTCGCCTGGAGGGCAAAACCTCCTGGATTTTCTCGAGTTGCGGCAGGTGCTCTCGACGTACGACGGGGACCTCAGGGACCCGCTCTGGTGGCCTCAGGAAAGGCCAGTCCCCATGCGAGTTCCTCGGGGGCGTCTCGGCTTCCTCTCCCGTCGATGCCGGGGCCTAAGACCTTGTGTGGAGTCGGGGCCGGAACCTGAGGATTCCTCTCCAGTGCTGACATGGATCTTGGGAACTTCTGGAGTCTCCCCAGGGGAGTCAGTCCTCGTCTCGAATGCGGGCATGCACTTGCGCTTCCTCCAGAGCGGTAGCAGCAGTGTCACGCAGTCCGCCGCGTGGATCAAAGGATCTATGGTTTTCCCTCGAGTCTTTCCCACGAGGCTTTCCCACGAGGCTTTCCCACAGGGCTGTCCCACGTGCACACGTGGTGGGAGTCGATCCTCGGCTTGAACGTCAAGGCAGTGCAGGGAAAACAGGTTCCTCTGGAATGGACTGACACATCTGGGGGACTCTTGGAATGGGCGCATGACCCTGGAGTTCCTCTCGCCTTTCCTGTGGAGAGCGCCTCCTCTTGAGATGCGACGGGAACGCCGGGAATTCTTTCCCTAGGAAACAGGGAAAGGATCCTTCATCTCGAGCTAGGAGGCGGAAACGGGGCTCCCCTGGATGTGTGCGGGACACCACGTGCTTCCTCTCGAGTGCAGACGGGTATGTCGGGGAACTTCTTGAGTTGCAGCAATGGTGTGTAGGACCCTTTGGATGTTCCAGTGGTTAGATGTGATTGGCCTCGAGAAGCCTCAGCGGAAATGGGCCTCATCTCGCCTGGAGGGCAAAACCTCCTGGATTTTCTCGAGTTGCGGCAGGTGCTCTCGACTTACGACGGGGACCTCAGGGAACCGCTCTGGTGGCCTCAGGAAAGGCCAGTCCCCATGCGAGTTCCTCGGGGGTGTCTCGGGATTCCTCTCCCGTCGATGCCGGGGCCTAAGACCTTGTGTGGAGTCGGGGTCGGAGCCTGAGGATTCCTCTCCAGTGCTGACATGGATCTTGGGGTACTTCTGGAGTCTCCCCAGGGGAGTCAGTCCTCGGCTCGAATGCGGGCATGCACTTGCGCTTTCCTCCAGAGCGGTAGCAGCAGTGTCACGCAGTCCGCCGCAAGGATCAAAGGATATATGGTTTTCCCTCGAGTCTTTCCCACAGGGCTGTCCCACGTGCACACGTGGTGGGAGTCGATCCTCGGCTTGAACGTCAAGGCAGTGCAGGGAAAACAGGTTCCTCTGGAATGGACTGACACATCTGGGGGACTCTTGGAATGGTGGCATGACCCTGGAGTTCCTCTCGCCTTTCCTTTGGAGAGCGCCTCCTCTTGAGATGCGACGGGAACGCCGGGAATTCTTTCCCTACGAAACAGGGAAAGGATCCCTCATCTCGAGCTAGGAGGCGGAAACCGGGCTCCCCTGGATGTGTGCGGGAACCCACGTGCTTCCTCTCGAGTGGAGACGGGTATGTCGGGGAACTTCTTGAGTTGCAGCAATGGTGTGTAGGACCCTTTGGATGTTCCAGTGGTTAGATGTGATTGGCCTCGAGAAGCCTCAGCGGAAATGGGCCTCATCTCGCCTGGAGGGCAAAACCTCCTGGATTTTCTCGAGTTGCGGCAGGTGCTCTCGACTTACGACGGGGACCTCAGGGAACCGCTCTGGTGGCCTCAGGAAAGGCCAGTCCCCATGCGAGTTCCTCGGGGGTGTCTCGGGATTCCTCTCCCGTCGATGCCGGGGCCTAAGACCTTGTGTGGAGTCGGGGCCGGAGCCTGAGGATTCCTCTCCAGTGCTGACATGGATCTTGGGGTACTTCTGGAGTCTCCCCAGGGGAGTCAGTCCTCGGCTCGAATGCGGGCATGCACTTGCGCTTTCCTCCAGAGCGGTAGCAGCAGTGTCACGCAGTCCGCCGCAAGGATCAAAGGATATATGGTTTTCCCTCGAGTCTTTCCCACAGGGCTGTCCCACGTGCACACGTGGTGGGAGTCGATCCTCGGCTTGAACGTCAAGGCAGTGCAGGGAAAACAGGTTCCTCTGGAATGGACTGACACATCTGGGGGACTCTTGGAATGGTGGCATGACCCTGGAGTTCCTCTCGCCTTTCCTGTGGAGAGCGCCTCCTCTTGAGATGCGACGGGAACGCCGGGAATTCTTTCCCTACGAAACAGGGAAAGGATCCCTCATCTCGAGCTAGGAGGCGGAAACCGGGCTCCCCTGGATGTGTGCGGGAACCCACGTGCTTCCTCTCGAGTGGAGACGGGTATGTCGGGGAACTTCTTGAGTTGCAGCAATGGTGTGTAGGACCCTTTGGATGTTCCAGTGGTTAGATGTGATTGGCCTCGAGAAGCCTCAGCGGAAATGGGCCTCATCTCGCCTGGAGGGCAAAACCTCCTGGATTTTCTCGAGTTGCGGCAGGTGCTCTCGACTTACGACGGGGACCTCAGGGAACCGCTCTGGTGGCCTCAGGAAAGGCCAGTCCCCATGCGAGTTCCTCGGGGGTGTCTCGGGATTCCTCTCCCGTCGATGCCGGGGCCTAAGACCTTGTGTGGAGTCGGGGCCGGAACCTGAGGATTCCTCTCCAGTGCTGACATGGATCTTGGGGTACTTCTGGAGTCTCCCCAGGGGAGTCAGTCCTCGGCTCGAATGCGGGCATGCACTTGCGCTTTCCTCCAGAGCGGTAGCAGCAGTGTCACGCAGTCCGCCGCAAGGATCAAAGGATATATGGTTTTCCCTCGAGTCTTTCCCACAGGGCTGTCCCACGTGCACACGTGGTGGGAGTCGATCCTCGGCTTGAACGTCAAGGCAGTGCAGGGAAAACAGGTTCCTCTGGAATGGACTGACACATCTGGGGGACTCTTGGAATGGTGTCACGACCCTGGAGATCCTCTCGCCTTTCCTGTGGAGAGCGCCTCCTCTTGAGATGCGACGGGAACGCCGGGAATTCTTTCCCTACGAAACAGGGAAAGGATCCCTCATCTCGAGCTAGGAGGCGAAACGGGGCTCCCCTGGATGAGTGCGGGACACCACGTGCTTCCTTTCGAGTGGAGACGGGTATGTCGGGGAACTTCTTGAGTTGCAGCAAGGGTGTGCAGGACCCTTTGGAAGTTCCAGTGGTTAGATGTGATTGGCCTCGAGAAGCCTCAGCGGAAATGGGCCTCATCTCGCCTGGAGGGCAAATCCTCCTGGATTTTCTCGAGTTGCGGCAGGTGCTCTCGACTTACGACGGGGACCTCAGGGACCCGCTCTGATGGCCTCAGGAAAGGCCAGTCCCCATGCGAGTTCCTCGGGGGCCTCTCGGGATTCCTCTCCCGTCGATGCCGGGGCCTAAGACCTTGTGTGGAGTCGGGGCCGGAACCTGAGGATTCCTCTCCAGTGCTGACATGGATCTTGGGGTACTTCTGGAGTCTCCCCAGGGGAGTCAGTCCTCGTCTCGAATGCGGGCATGCACTTGCGCTTTCCTCCAGAGCGGTAGGAGCAGTGTCACGCAGTCCGCCGCGTGGATCAACGGATCTATGGTTTTCCCTCGAGTCTTTCCCACGAGGCTTTCCCACGAGGCTTTCCCACAGGGCTGTCCCACGTGCACACGTGGTGGGAGTCGATCCTCGGCTTGAACGTCAAGGCAGTGCAGGGAAAACAGGTTCCTCTGGAATGGACTGACACATCTGGGGGACTCTTGGAATTGTGTCACGACCCTGGAGTTCCTCTCGCCTTTCCTGTGGAGAGCGCCTCCTCTTGAGATGCGACGGGAACGCCGGGAATTCTTTCCCTACGAAACAGGGAAAGGATCCCTCATCTCGAGCTAGGAGGCGGAAACGGGGCTCCCCTGGATGTGTGCGGGACCCCACGTGCTTCCTCTCGAGTGGAGACGGGTATGTCGGGGAACTTCTTGAGTTGCAGCAATGGTGTGAAGGACCCTTTGGAAGTTCCAGTGGTTAGATGTGATTGGCCTCGAGAAGCCTCAGCGGAAATGGGCCTCATCTCGCCTGGAGGGCAAAACCTCCTGGATTTTCTCGAGTTGCGGCAGGTGCTCTCGACGTACGACGGGGACCTCAGGGAACCGCTCTGGTGGCCTCAGGAAAGGCCAGTCCCCATGCGAGTTCCTCGGGGGCGTCTCGGGATTCCTCTCCCGTCGATGCCGGGGCCTAAGACCTTGTGTGGAGTCGGGGCCGGAACCTGAGGATTCCTCTCCAGTGCTGACATGGATCTTGGGGTACTTCTGGAGTCTCCCCAGGTGAGTCAGTCCTCTTCTCGAATGCGGGCATGCACTTGCGCTTTCCCCCATAGCGGTAGCAGCAGTGTCACGCAGTCCGCCGCGTGTATCAAAGGATCTATGGTTTTCCCTCGAGTCTTTCCCACGAGGCTTTCCCACGAGGCTTTCCCACAGGGCTGTCCCACGTGCACACGTGGTGGGAGTCGATCCTCGGCTTGAACGTCAAGGCAGTGCAGGGAAAACAGGTTACTCTGGAATGGACTGACACATCTGGGGGACTCTGGGAATGGTGGCACGACCCTGGAGTTCCTCTCGACTTTCCTGTGGAGAGCGCCTCCTCTTGAGATGCGACGGGAACGCCGGGAATTCTTTCCCTACGAAACAGGGAAAGGATCCCTCATCTCGAGCTAGGAGGCGGAAACGGGGCTCCCCTTGATGTGTGCGGGAACCCACGTGCTTCCTCTCGAGTGGAGACGGGTATGTCGGGGAACTTCTTGAGTTGCAGCAATGGTGTGAAGGACCCTTTGGAAGTTCCAGTGGTTAGATGTGATTGGCCTCGAGAAGCCTCAGCGGAAATGGGCCTCATCTCGCCTGGAGGGCAAAACCTCCTGGATTTTCTCGAGTTGCGGCAGGTGCTCTCGACTTACGACGGGGACCTCAGGGAACCGCTCTGGTGGCCTCAGGAAAGGCCAGTCCCCATGCGAGCTCCTCGGGGGCCTCTCGGGTTCCTCTCCCGTCGATGCCGGGGCCTAAGACCTTGTGTGGAGTCGGGGCCGGAACCTGAGGATTCCTCTCCAGTGCTGACATGGATCTTGGGGTACTTCTGGAGTCTCCCCAGGGGAGTCAGTCCTCGTCTCGAATGCGGGCATGCACTTGCGCTTCCTCCAGAGCGGTAGCAGCAGTGTCACGCAGTCCGCCGCGTGGATCAAAGGATCTATGGTTTTCCCTCGAGTCTTTCCCACGAGGCTTTCCCACGAGTCTTTCCCACAGGGCTGTCCCACGTGCACACGTGGTGGGAGTCGATCCTCGGCTTGAACGTCAAGGCAGTGCAGGGAAAACAGGTTCCTCTGGAATGGACTGACACATCTGGGGGACTCTTGGAATGGTGGCACGACCCTGGAGTTCCTCTCGCCTTTCCTTTGGAGAGCGCCTCCTCTTGAGATGCGACGGGAACTCCGGGAATTCTTTCCCTACGAAACAGGGAAAGGATCCCTCATCTCGAGCTCGGAGGCGGAAACGGGGCTCCCCTGGATGTGTGCGGGAACCCACGTGCTTCCTCTCGAGTGGAGACGGGTATGTCGGGGAACTTCTTGAGTTGCAGCAATGGTGTGTAGGACCCTTTGGATGTTCCAGTGGTTAGATGTGATTGGCCTCAAGAAGCCTCAGCGGAAATGGGCCTCATCTCGCCTGGAGGGCAAAACCTCCTGGATTTTCTCGAGTTGCGGCAGGTGCTCTCGACGTACGACGGGGACCTCAGGGACCCGCTCTGGTGGCCTCAGGAAAGGCCAGTCCCCATGCGAGTTCCTAGGGGGCCTCTCGGGATTCCTCTCCCGTCGATGCCGGGGCCTAAGACCTTGTGTGGAGTCGGGGCCGGAACCTGAGGATTCCTCTCCAGTGCTGACATGGATCTTGGGGTACTTCTGGAGTCTCCCCAGGGGAGTCAGTCATCGTCTCGAATGCGGGCATGCACTTGCGCTTTCCTCCAGAGCGGTAGCAGCAGTGTCACGCAGTCCGCCGCGTGGATCAACGGATCTATGGTTTTCCCTCGAGTCTTTCCCACGAGGCTTTCCCACGAGGCTTTCCCACAGGGCTGTCCCACGTGCACACGTGGTGGGAGTCGATCCTCGGCTTGAACGTCAAGGCAGTGCAGGGAAAACAGGTTCCTCTGGAATGGACTGACACATCTGGGGAACTCTGGGAATGGTGTCACGACCCTGGAGTTCCTCTCGCCTTTCCTGTGGAGAGCGCCTCCTCTTGAGATGCGACGGGAACGCCGGGAATTCTTTCCCTACGAAACAGGGAAAGGATCCCTCATCTCGAGCTAGGAGGCGGAAACGGGGCTCCCCTGGATGTGTGCGGGAACCCACGTGCTTCCTCTCGAGTGGAGACGGGTATGTCTGGGAACTTCTTGAGTTGCAGCAACGGTGTGAAGGACCCTTTGGAAGTTCCAGTGGTTAGATGTGATTGGCCTCGAGAAGCCTCAGCGGAAATGGGCCTCATCTCGCCTGGAGGGCAAAACCTCCTGGATTTTCTCGAGTTGCGGCAGGTGCTCTCGACTTACGACGGGGACCTCAGGGACCCGCTCTGGTGGCCTCAGGAAAGGCCAGTCCCCATGCGAGTTCCTCGGGGGCCTCTCGGGATTCCTCTCCCGTCGATGCCGGGGCCCAAGACCTTTTGTGGAGTCGGGGCCGGAACCTGAGGATTCCTCTCCAGTGCTGACATGGATCTTGGGGTACTTCTGGAGTCTCCCCAGGGGAGTCAGTCCTCGTCTCGAATGCGGGCATGCACTTGCGCTTTCCTCCAGAGCGGTAGCAGCAGTGTCACGCAGTCCGCCGCGTGGATCAAAGGATCTATGGTTTTCCCTCGAGTCTTTCCCACGAGGCTTTCCCACGAGGCTTTCCCACAGGGCTGTCCCACGTGCACACGTGGTGGGAGTCGATCCTCGGCTTGAACTTCAAGGCAGTGCAGGGAAAACAGGTTCCTCTGGAATGGACTGACACATCTGGGGGACTCTTGGAATGGTGTCACGACCCTGGAGTTCCTCTCGCCTTTCCTGTGGAGAGCGCCTCCTCTTGAGATGCGACGGGAACGCCGGGAATTCTTTCCCTACGAAACAGGGAAAGGATCCCTCATCTCGAGCTAGGAGGCGAAACGGGGCTCCCCTGGATGTGTGTGGGACACCACGTGCTTCCTCTCGAGTGGAGACGGGTATGTCGGGGAACTTCTTGAGTTGCAGCAAGGGTGTGCAGGACCCTTTGGAAGTTCCAGTGGTTAGATATGATTGGCCTCGAGAAGGCTCAGTGGAAATGGGCCTCATCTCGCCTGGAGGGCAAAACCTCCTGGATTTTCTCGAGTTGCGGCAGGTGCTCTCGACTTACGACGGGGACCTCAGGGACCCGCTCTGGTGGCCTCAGGAAAGGCCAGTCCCCATGCGAGTTCCTCGGGGGCCTCTCGGGATTCCTCTCCCGTCGATGCCGGGGCCTAAGACCTTGTGTGGTGTCGGGGCCGGAACCTGAGGATTCCTCTCCAGTGCTGACATGGATCTTGGGGTACTTCTGGAGTCTCCCCAGGGTAGTCAGTCCTCGTCTCGAATGCGGGCATGCACTTGCGCTTTCCTCCAGAGCGGTAGCAGCAGTGTCACGCAGTCCGCCGCGTGGATCAAAGGATCTATGGTTTTCCCTCGAGTCTTTCCCACGAGGCTTTCCCACGAGGCTTTCCCACAGGGCTGTCCCACGTGCACACGTGGTGGGAGTCGATCCTCGGCTTGAACGTCAAGGCAGTGCAGGAAAAACAGGTTCCTCTGGAATGGACTGACACATCTGGGGGACTCTTGGAATGGTGGCATGACCCTGGAGTTCCTCTCGCTTTCCTGTGGAGAGCGCGTCCTCTTGAGATGCGACGGGAACGCCGGGAATTCGTTCCCTACGAAACAGGGAAAGGATCCCTCATCTCGAGCTAGGAGGCGGAAACGGAGCTCCCCTGGATGTTTGCGGGACCCCACGTGCTTCCTCTCGAGTGGAGACGGGTATGTCGGGGAACTTCTTGAGTTGCAGCAACGGTGTGAAGGACCCTTTGGAAGTTCCAGTGGTTAGATGTGATTGGCCTCGAGAAGTCTCAGCGGAAATGGGCCTCATCTCGCCTGGAGGGCAAAACCTCCTGGGTTTTCTCGAGTTGCGGCAGGTGCTCTCGACTTACGACGGGGACCTCAGGGAACCGCTCTGGTGGCCTCAGTAAAGGCCAGTCCCCATGCGAGTTCCTCGGGGGCGTCTCGGGATTCCTCTGCCGTCGATGCCGGGGCCTAAGGCCTTGTGTGGAGTCGGGGCCGGAACCTGAGGATTCCTCTCCAGTGCTGACATGGATCTTGGGGTACTTCTGGAGTCTCCCCAGGGGAGTCAGTCCTCGTCTCGAATGCGGGCATGCACTTGCGCTTTCCTCCAGAGCGGTAGCAGCAGTGTCACGCAGTCCGCCGCGTGGATCAAAGGATCTATGGTTTTCCCTCGAGTCTTTCCCACGAGGCTTTCCCACGAGGCTTTCCCACATGGCTGTCCCACGTGCACACGTGGTGGGAGTCGATCCTCGGCTTGAACGTCACGGCAGTGCAGGGAAAACAGGTTCCTCTGGAATATACTGACACATCTTTGGGACTCTTGGAATGGTGTCACGACCCTGGAGTTCCTCTCGCCTTTCCTGTGGAGAGCGCCTCCTCTTGAGATGCGACGGGAACGCCGGGAATTCTTTCCCTACGAAACAGGGAAAGGATCCCTCATCTCGAGCTAGGAGGCGGAAACGGGGCTCCCCTGGATGTGTGCGGGACCCCACGTGCTTCCTCTCGAGTGGAGACGGGTATGTCGGGGAACTTCTTGAGTTGCAGCAATGGTGTGAAGGACCCTTTGGAAGTTCCAGTGGTTAGACGTGATTGGCCTCGAGAAGCCTCAGCGGAAATGGGCCTCATCTCGCCTGGAGGGCAAAACCTCCTGGATTTTCTCGAGTTGCGGCAGGTGCTCTCGACTTACGACGGGGACCTCAGGGACCCGCTCTGGTGGCCTCAGGAAAGGCCAGTCCCCATGCGAGTTCCTCGGGGGCCTCTCGGGATTCCTCTCCCGTCGATGCCGGGGCCTAAGACCTTGTGTGGAGTCGGGGCCGGAACCTGAGGATTCCTCTCCAGTGCTGACATGGATCTTGGGGTATTTCTGGAGTCTCCCCAGGGGAGTCAGTCCTCGTCTCGAATGCGGGCATGCACTTGCGCTTTCCTCCAGAGCGGTAGCAGCAGTGTCACGCAGTCCGCCACGTGGATCAAAGGATCTATGGTTTTCCCTCAAGTCTTTCCCACGAGGCTTTCCCACGAAGCTTTCCCACAGGGCTGTCCCACGTGCACACGTGGTGGGAGTCGATCCTCGGCTTGAACGTCAAGGCAGTGCAGGGAAAACAGGTTCCTCTGGAATGGACTGACACATCTGGGGGACTCTTGGAATGGTGGCATGACCCTGGAGTTCCTCTCGCCTTTCCTGTGGAGAGCGCCTCCTCTTGAGATGCGACGGGAACGCCGGGAATTCTTTCCCTACGAAACAGGGAAAGGATCCCTCATCTCGAGCTAGGAGGCGGAAACGGGGCTCCCCTGGATGTGTGCGGGACACCACGTGCTTCCTCTCGAGTGCAGACGGGTATGTCGGGGAACTTCTTGAGTTGCAGCAAGGGTGTGAAGGACCCTTTGGAAGTTCCAGGGTTAGATGTGATTGGCCTCGAGAAGCCTCAGCGGAAATGGGCCTCATCTCGCCTGGAGGGCAAAACCTCCTGGATTTTCTCGAGTTGCAGCAGGTGCTCTCGACTTACGACGGGGACCTCAGGGACCCGCTCTGGTGGCCTCAGGAAAGGCCAGTCCCCATGCGAGTTCCTCGGGGGCCTCTCGGGATTCTTCTCCCGTCGATGCCGGGGCCTAAGACCTTGTGTGGAGTCGGGGCCGGAACCTGAGGATTCCTCTCCAGTGCTGACATGGATCTTGGGGTACTTCTGGAGTCTCCCCAGGGGAGTCAGTCCTCGTCTCGAATGCGGGCATGCACTTGCGCTTTCCTCCAGAGCGGTAGCAGCAGTGTCACGCAGTCCGCCGCGTGGATCAACGGATCTATGGTTTTCCCTCGAGTCTTTCCCACGAGGCTTTCCCACGAGGCTTTCCCACAGGGCTGTCCCACGTGCACACGTGGTGGGGGTCGATCCTCGGCTTGAACGTCAAGGCAGTGCAGGGAAAACAGGTTCCTCTGGAATGGACTGACACATCTGGGGGACTCTTGGAATGGTGGCACGACCCTGGAGTTCCTCTCGCCTTTCCTGTGGAGAGCGCCTCCTCTTGAGATGCGACGGGAACGCCGGGAATTCTTTCCCTACGAAACAGGGAAAGGATCCCTCATCTCGAGCTAGGAGGCGGAAACGGGGCTCCCCTGGATGTGTGCGGGACCCACGTGCTTCCTCTCGAGTGGAGACGGGTATGTCGGGGAACTTCTTGAGTTGCAGCAATGGTGTGAAGGACCCTTTGGAAGTTCCAGTGGTTAGACGTGATTATCCTCGAGAAGCCTCAGCGGAAATGGGCCTCATCTCGCCTGGAGGTGAAAACCTCCTGGATTTTCTCGAGTTGCGGCACGTGCTCTCGACTTACGACGGGGACCTCAGGGATCCGCTCTGGTGGCCTCAGGAAAGGCCAGTCCCCATGCGAGTTCCTCGGGGGCCTCTCGGGATTCCTCTCCCGTCGATTCCGGGGCCTAAGACCTTGTGTGGAGTGGGGCCGGAACCTGAGGATTCCTCTCCAGTGCTGACATGGATCTTGGGGTACTTCTGGAGTCTCCCCAGGGGAGTCAGTCCTCGTCTCGAATGCGGGCATGCACTTGCGCTTTCCTCCAGAGCGGTAGCAACAGTGTCACGCAGTCCGCCGCGTGGGTCAAAGGATCTATGGTTTTCCCTCGAGTCTTTCCCACGAGGCTTTCCCACGAGGCTTTCCCACAGGGCTGTCCCACGTGCACACGTGGTGGGAGTCGATCCTCGGCTTGAACGTCAAGGCAGTGCAGGGAAAACAGGTTCCTCTGGAATGGACTGACACATCTGGGGGACTCTTGGAATGGTGGCATGACCCTGGAGTTCCTCTCGCCTTTCCTGTGGAGAGCGCCTCCTCTTGAGATGCGACGGGAACGCCGGGAATTCTTTCCCTACGAAACAGGGAAAGGATCCCTCATCTCGAGCTAGGAGGCGGAAACGGGGCTCCCCTGGATGTGTGCGGGACACCACGTGCTTCCTCTCGAGTGCAGACGGGTATGTCGGGGAACTTCTTGAGTTGCAGCAAGGGTGTGAAGGACCCTTTGGAAGTTCCAGGGTTAGATGTGATTGGCCTCGAGAAGCCTCAGCGGAAATGGGCCTCATCTCGCCTGGAGGGCAAAACCTCCTGGATTTTCTCGAGTTGCAGCAGGTGCTCTCGACTTACGACGGGGACCTCAGGGACCCGCTCTGGTGGCCTCAGGAAAGGCCAGTCCCCATGCGAGTTCCTCGGGGGCCTCTCGGGATTCCTCTCCCGTCGATGCCGGGGCCTAAGACCTTGTGTGGAGTGGGGCCGGAACCTGAGGATTCCTCTCCAGTGCTGACATGGATCTTGGGGTACTTCTGGAGTCTCCCCAGGGGAGTCAGTCCTCGTCTCGAATGCGGGCATGCACTTGCGCTTTCCTCCAGAGCGGTAGCAGCAGTGTCACGCAGTCCGCCGCGTGGATCAACGGATCTATGGTTTTCCCTCGAGTCTTTCCCACGAGGCTTTCCCACGAGGCTTTCCCACAGGGCTGTCCCACGTGCACACGTGGTGGGAGTCGATCCTCGGCTTGAACGTCAAGGCAGTGCAGGGAAAACAGGTTCCTCTGGAATGGACTGACACATCTGGGGGACTCTTGGAATGGTGGCACGACCCTGGAGTTCCTCTCGCCTTTCCTGTGGAGAGCGCCTCCTCTTGATATGCGACGGGAACGCCGGGAATTCTTTCCCTACGAAACAGGGAAAGGATCCCTCATCTCGAGCTAGGAGGCGGAAACGGGGCTCCCCTGGATATGTGCGGGACCCACGTGCTTCCTCTCGAGTGCAGACGGGTATGTCGGGGAACTTCTTGAGTTGCAGCAATGGTGTGAAGGACCCTTTGGAAGTTCCAGTGGTTAGACGTGATTAGCCTCGAGAAGCCTCAGCGGAAATGGGCCTCATCTCGCCTGGAGGTGAAAACCTCCTGGATTTTCTCGAGTTGCGGTACGTGCTCTCGACTTACGACGGGGACCTCAGGGACCCGCTCTGGTGGCCTCAGGAAAGGCCAGTCCCCATGCGAGTTCCTCGGGGGCCTCTCGGGATTCCTCTCCCGTCGATGCCGGGGCCTAAGACCTTGTGTGGAGTCGGGGCCGGAACCTGAGGATTCCTCTCCAGTGCTGACATGGATCTTGGGGTACTTCTGGAGTCTCCCCAGGGGAGTCAGTCCTCGTCTCGAATGCGGGCATGCACTTGCGCTTTCCTCCAGAGCGGTAGCAGCAGTGTCACGCAGTCCTCCGCGTGGATCAAAGGATCTATGGTTTTCCCTCGAGTCTTTCCCACGAGGCTTTCCCACGAGGCTTTCCCACAGGGCTGTCCCACGTGCACACGTGGTGGGAGTCGATCCTCGGCTTGAACGTCACGACAGTGCAGGGAAAACAGGTTCCTCTGGAATATACTGACACATCCGGGGGACTCTTGGAATGGTGTCACGACCCTGGAGTTCCTCTCGCCTTTCCTGTGGAGAGCGCCTCCTCTTGAGATGCGACGGGAACGCCGGGAATTCTTTCCCTACGAAACAGGGAAAGGATCCCTCATCTCGAGCTAGGAGGTGGAAACGGGGCTCCCCTGGATGTGTGCGGGACACCACGTGCTTCCTCTCGAGTGCAGACGGGTATGTTGGGGAACTTCTTGAGTTGCAGCAAGGGTGTGAAGGAC
Organism: Ovis canadensis; assembly: GCF_042477335.2. NCBI lineage: Eukaryota > Metazoa > Chordata > Mammalia > Artiodactyla > Bovidae > Ovis > Ovis canadensis. The sequence continues at coordinate 11,106,622 of NC_091267.1, forward strand.
TCTTTGGAAGTTCCAGTGGTTAGATGTGATTGGCCTCGAGAAGCCTCAGCGGAAATGGGCCTCATCTCGCCTGGAGGGCAAAACCTCCTGGATTTTCTCGAGTTGCCGCAGGTGCTCTCGACTTACGACGGGGACCTCAGGGACCCGCTCTGGTGGCCTCAGGAAAGGCCAGTCCCCATGCGAGTTCCTCGGGGGCCTCTCGGGATTCCTCTCCCGTCGATGCCGGGGCCTAAGACCTTGTGTGGAGTCGGGGCCGGAACCTGAGGATTCCTCTCCAGTGCTGACATGGATCTTGGGGTACTTCTGGAGTCTCCCCAGGGGAGTCAGTCCTCGTCTCGAATGCGGGCATGCACTTGCGCTTTCCTCCAGAGCGGTAGCAGCAGTGTCACGGAGTCCGCCGCGTGGATCAACGGATCTATGGTTTTCCCTCGAGTCTTTCCCACGAGGCTTTCCGACGAGGCTTTCCACAGGGCTGTCCCACGTGCACACGTGGTGGGACTCGATCCTCGGCTTGAACGTCAAGGCAGTGCAGGGAAAACAGGTTCCTCTGGAATGGACTGACACATCTGGGGGACTCTTGGAATGGTGGCACGACCCTGGAGTTCCTCTCGCCTTTCCTGTGGAGAGCGCCTCCTCTTGAGATGCGACGGGAACGCCGGGAATTCGTTCCCTACGAAACAGGGAAAGGATCCCTCATCTCTAGCTAGGAGGCGGAAATGGGGCTCCCCTGGATGTTTGCGGGACCCCACGTGCTTCCTCTCGAGTGCAGACGGGTATGTCGGGGAACTTCTTGAGTTGCAGCAAGGGTGTGAAGGACCCTTTGGAAGTTCCAGTGATTAGACGTGATTAGCCTCGAGAAGCCTCAGCGGAAATGGGCCTCATCTCGCCTGGAGGGCAAAACCTCCTGTATTTTCTCCAGTTGCGGCAGGTGCTCTCGACTTACGACGGGGACCTCAGGGACCCGCTCTGGTGGCCTCAGGAAAGGCCAGTCCCCATGCGAGTTCCTCGGGGGCCTCTCGGGATTCCTCTCCCGTCGATGCCGGGGCCTAAGACCTTGTGTGGAGTCGGGGCCGGAACCTGAGGATTCCTCTCCAGTGCTGACATGGATCTTGGGGTACTTCTGGAGTCTCCCCAGGGGAGTCAGTCCTCGTCTCGAATGCGGGCATGCACTTGCGCTTTCCTCCAGAGCGGTAGCAGCAGTGTCACGCAGTCCGCCGCGTGGATCAAAGGATCTATGGTTTTCCCTCGAGTCTTTCCCACGAGGCTTTCCCACGAGGCTTTCCCACAGGGCTGTCCCACGTGCACACGTGGTGGGAGTCGATCCTCGGCTTGAACGTCAAGGCAGTGCAGGGAAAACAGGTTCCTCTGGAATGGACTGACACATCTGGGGGACTCTTGGAATGGTGGCACGACCCTGGAGTTCCTCTCGCCTTTCCTGTGGAGAGCGCCTCCTCTTGAGATGCGACGGGAACGCCGGGAATTCTTTCCCTACGAAACAGGGAAAGGATCCCTCATCTCGAGCTAGGAGGCGGAAACGGGGCTCCCCTGGATTTGTGCGGGACGCACGTGCTTCCTCTCGAGTGGAGACGGGTATGTCGGGGAACTTCTTGAGTTGCAGCAATGGTGTGAAGGACCCTTTGGAAGTTCCAGTGGTTAGACGTCATTAGCCTCGAGAAGCCTCAGCGGAAATGGGCCTCATCTCGCCTGGAGGTGAAAACCTCCTGGATTTTCTCGAGTTGCGGCACGTGCTCTCGAATTACGACGGGGACCTCAGGGATCCGCTCTGGTGGCCTCAGGAAAGGCCAGTCCCCATGCGAGTTCCTCGGGGGCCTCTCGGGATTCCTCTCCCGTCGATGACGGGGCCTAAGACCTTGTGTGGAGTCGGGGCCGGAACCTGAGGATTCCTCTCCAGTGCTGACATGGATCTTGGGGTACTTCTGGAGTCTCCCCAGGGGAGTCAGTCCTCCTCTCGAATGCGGGCATGCACTTGAGCTTTCCTCCATAGCGGTAGCAGCAGTGTCACACAGTCCACCGCGTAGATCAAAGGATCTATGGTTTTCCCTCGAGTCTTTCCCACGAGGCTTTCCCACAGGGCTGTCCCACGTGCACACGTGGTGGGAGTCGATCCTCGGCTTGAACGTCAAGGCAGTGCAGGGAAAACAGGTTCCTCTGGAATGGACTGACACATCTGGGGGACTCTTGGAATGGTGTCACGACCCTGGAGATCCTCTCGCCTTTCCTGTGGAGAGCGCCTCCTCTTGAGATGCGACGGGAACGCCGGGAATTCTTTCCCTACGAAACAGGGAAAGGATCCCTCATCTCGAGCTAGGAGGCGAAACGGGGCTCCCCTGGATGAGTGCGGGACACCACGTGCTTCCTTTCGAGTGGAGACGGGTATGTCGGGGAACTTCTTGAGTTGCAGCAAGGGTGTGCAGGACCCTTTGGAAGTTCCAGTGGTTAGATGTGATTGGCCTCGAGAAGCCTCAGCGGAAATGGGCCTCATCTCGCCTGGAGGGCAAATCCTCCTGGATTTTCTCGAGTTGCGGCAGGTGCTCTCGACTTACGACGGGGACCTCAGGGACCCGCTCTGATGGCCTCAGGAAAGGCCAGTCCCCATGCGAGTTCCTCGGGGGCCTCTCGGGATTCCTCTCCCGTCGATGCCGGGGCCTAAGACCTTGTGTGGAGTCGGGGCCGGAACCTGAGGATTCCTCTCCAGTGCTGACATGGATCTTGGGGTACTTCTGGAGTCTCCCCAGGGGAGTCAGTCCTCGTCTCGAATGCGGGCATGCACTTGCGCTTTCCTCCAGAGCGGTAGGAGCAGTGTCACGCAGTCCGCCGCGTGGATCAACGGATCTATGGTTTTCCCTCGAGTCTTTCCCACGAGGCTTTCCCACGAGGCTTTCCCACAGGGCTGTCCCACGTGCACACGTGGTGGGAGTCGATCCTCGGCTTGAACGTCAAGGCAGTGCAGGGAAAACAGGTTCCTCTGGAATGGACTGACACATCTGGGGGACTCTTGGAATTGTGTCACGACCCTGGAGTTCCTCTCGCCTTTCCTGTGGAGAGCGCCTCCTCTTGAGATGCGACGGGAACGCCGGGAATTCTTTCCCTACGAAACAGGGAAAGGATCCCTCATCTCGAGCTAGGAGGCGGAAACGGGGCTCCCCTGGATGTGTGCGGGACCCCACGTGCTTCCTCTCGAGTGGAGACGGGTATGTCGGGGAACTTCTTGAGTTGCAGCAATGGTGTGAAGGACCCTTTGGAAGTTCCAGTGGTTAGATGTGATTGGCCTCGAGAAGCCTCAGCGGAAATGGGCCTCATCTCGCCTGGAGGGCAAAACCTCCTGGATTTTCTCGAGTTGCGGCAGGTGCTCTCGACGTACGACGGGGACCTCAGGGAACCGCTCTGGTGGCCTCAGGAAAGGCCAGTCCCCATGCGAGTTCCTCGGGGGCGTCTCGGGATTCCTCTCCCGTCGATGCCGGGGCCTAAGACCTTGTGTGGAGTCGGGGCCGGAACCTGAGGATTCCTCTCCAGTGCTGACATGGATCTTGGGGTACTTCTGGAGTCTCCCCAGGTGAGTCAGTCCTCTTCTCGAATGCGGGCATGCACTTGCGCTTTCCCCCATAGCGGTAGCAGCAGTGTCACGCAGTCCGCCGCGTGTATCAAAGGATCTATGGTTTTCCCTCGAGTCTTTCCCACGAGGCTTTCCCACGAGGCTTTCCCACAGGGCTGTCCCACGTGCACACGTGGTGGGAGTCGATCCTCGGCTTGAACGTCAAGGCAGTGCAGGGAAAACAGGTTACTCTGGAATGGACTGACACATCTGGGGGACTCTGGGAATGGTGGCACGACCCTGGAGTTCCTCTCGACTTTCCTGTGGAGAGCGCCTCCTCTTGAGATGCGACGGGAACGCCGGGAATTCTTTCCCTACGAAACAGGGAAAGGATCCCTCATCTCGAGCTAGGAGGCGGAAACGGGGCTCCCCTTGATGTGTGCGGGAACCCACGTGCTTCCTCTCGAGTGGAGACGGGTATGTCGGGGAACTTCTTGAGTTGCAGCAATGGTGTGAAGGACCCTTTGGAAGTTCCAGTGGTTAGATGTGATTGGCCTCGAGAAGCCTCAGCGGAAATGGGCCTCATCTCGCCTGGAGGGCAAAACCTCCTGGATTTTCTCGAGTTGCGGCAGGTGCTCTCGACTTACGACGGGGACCTCAGGGAACCGCTCTGGTGGCCTCAGGAAAGGCCAGTCCCCATGCGAGCTCCTCGGGGGCCTCTCGGGTTCCTCTCCCGTCGATGCCGGGGCCTAAGACCTTGTGTGGAGTCGGGGCCGGAACCTGAGGATTCCTCTCCAGTGCTGACATGGATCTTGGGGTACTTCTGGAGTCTCCCCAGGGGAGTCAGTCCTCGTCTCGAATGCGGGCATGCACTTGCGCTTCCTCCAGAGCGGTAGCAGCAGTGTCACGCAGTCCGCCGCGTGGATCAAAGGATCTATGGTTTTCCCTCGAGTCTTTCCCACGAGGCTTTCCCACGAGTCTTTCCCACAGGGCTGTCCCACGTGCACACGTGGTGGGAGTCGATCCTCGGCTTGAACGTCAAGGCAGTGCAGGGAAAACAGGTTCCTCTGGAATGGACTGACACATCTGGGGGACTCTTGGAATGGTGGCATGACCCTGGAGTTCCTCTCGCCTTTCCTTTGGAGAGCGCCTCCTCTTGAGATGCGACGGGAACGCCGGGAATTCTTTCCCTACGAAACAGGGAAAGGATCCCTCATCTCGAGCTAGGAGGCGGAAACGGGGCTCCCCTGGATGTGTGCGGGACCCCACGTGCTTCCTCTCGAGTGGAGACGGGTATGTCGGGGAACTTCTTGAGTTGCAGCAATGGTGTGTAGGACCCTTTGGATGTTCCAGTGGTTAGATGTGATTGGCCTCAAGAAGCCTCAGCGGAAATGGGCCTCATCTCGCCTGGAGGGCAAAACCTCCTGGATTTTCTCGAGTTGCGGCAGGTGCTCTCGACGTACGACGGGGACCTCAGGGACCCGCTCTGGTGGCCTCAGGAAAGGCCAGTCCCCATGCGAGTTCCTCGGGGGCCTCTCGGGATTCCTCTCCCGTCGATGCCGGGGCCTAAGACCTTGTGTGGAGTCGGGGCCGGAACCTGAGGATTCCTCTCCAGTGCTGACATGGATCTTGGGGTACTTCTGGAGTCTCCCCAGGGGAGTCAGTCATCGTCTCGAATGCGGGCATGCACTTGCGCTTTCCTCCAGAGCGGTAGCAGCAGTGTCACGCAGTCCGCCGCGTGGATCAACGGATCTATGGTTTTCCCTCGAGTCTTTCCCACGAGGCTTTCCCACGAGGCTTTCCCACAGGGCTGTCCCACGTGCACACGTGGTGGGAGTCGATCCTCGGCTTGAACGTCAAGGCAGTGCAGGGAAAACAGGTTCCTCTGGAATGGACTGACACATCTGGGGAACTCTGGGAATGGTGTCACGACCCTGGAGTTCCTCTCGCCTTTCCTGTGGAGAGCGCCTCCTCTTGAGATGCGACGGGAACGCCGGGAATTCTTTCCCTACGAAACAGGGAAAGGATCCCTCATCTCGAGCTAGGAGGCGGAAACGGGGCTCCCCTGGATGTGTGCGGGAACCCACGTGCTTCCTCTCGAGTGGAGACGGGTATGTCTGGGAACTTCTTGAGTTGCAGCAACGGTGTGAAGGACCCTTTGGAAGTTCCAGTGGTTAGATGTGATTGGCCTCGAGAAGCCTCAGCGGAAATGGGCCTCATCTCGCCTGGAGGGCAAAACCTCCTGGATTTTCTCGAGTTGCGGCAGGTGCTCTCGACTTACGACGGGGACCTCAGGGACCCGCTCTGGTGGCCTCAGGAAAGGCCAGTCCCCATGCGAGTTCCTCGGGGGCCTCTCGGGATTCCTCTCCCGTCGATGCCGGGGCCCAAGACCTTTTGTGGAGTCGGGGCCGGAACCTGAGGATTCCTCTCCAGTGCTGACATGGATCTTGGGGTACTTCTGGAGTCTCCCCAGGGGAGTCAGTCCTCGTCTCGAATGCGGGCATGCACTTGCGCTTTCCTCCAGAGCGGTAGCAGCAGTGTCACGCAGTCCGCCGCGTGGATCAAAGGATCTATGGTTTTCCCTCGAGTCTTTCCCACGAGGCTTTCCCACGAGGCTTTCCCACAGGGCTGTCCCACGTGCACACGTGGTGGGAGTCGATCCTCGGCTTGAACTTCAAGGCAGTGCAGGGAAAACAGGTTCCTCTGGAATGGACTGACACATCTGGGGGACTCTTGGAATGGTGTCACGACCCTGGAGTTCCTCTCGCCTTTCCTGTGGAGAGCGCCTCCTCTTGAGATGCGACGGGAACGCCGGGAATTCTTTCCCTACGAAACAGGGAAAGGATCCCTCATCTCGAGCTAGGAGGCGAAACGGGGCTCCCCTGGATGTGTGTGGGACACCACGTGCTTCCTCTCGAGTGGAGACGGGTATGTCGGGGAACTTCTTGAGTTGCAGCAAGGGTGTGCAGGACCCTTTGGAAGTTCCAGTGGTTAGATATGATTGGCCTCGAGAAGGCTCAGCGGAAATGGGCCTCATCTCGCCTGGAGGGCAAAACCTCCTGGATTTTCTCGAGTTGCGGCAGGTGCTCTCGACTTACGACGGGGACCTCAGGGACCCGCTCTGGTGGCCTCAGGAAAGGCCAGTCCCCATGCGAGTTCCTCGGGGGCCTCTCGGGATTCCTCTCCCGTCGATGCCGGGGCCTAAGACCTTGTGTGGTGTCGGGGCCGGAACCTGAGGATTCCTCTCCAGTGCTGACATGGATCTTGGGGTACTTCTGGAGTCTCCCCAGGGTAGTCAGTCCTCGTCTCGAATGCGGGCATGCACTTGCGCTTTCCTCCAGAGCGGTAGCAGCAGTGTCACGCAGTCCGCCGCGTGGATCAAAGGATCTATGGTTTTCCCTCGAGTCTTTCCCACGAGGCTTTCCCACGAGGCTTTCCCACAGGGCTGTCCCACGTGCACACGTGGTGGGAGTCGATCCTCGGCTTGAACGTCAAGGCAGTGCAGGAAAAACAGGTTCCTCTGGAATGGACTGACACATCTGGGGGACTCTTGGAATGGTGGCATGACCCTGGAGTTCCTCTCGCCTTTCCTGTGGAGAGCGCGTCCTCTTGAGATGCGACGGGAACGCCGGGAATTCGTTCCCTACGAAACAGGGAAAGGATCCCTCATCTCGAGCTAGGAGGCGGAAACGGAGCTCCCCTGGATGTTTGCGGGACCCCACGTGCTTCCTCTCGAGTGGAGACGGGTATGTCGGGGAACTTCTTGAGTTGCAGCAACGGTGTGAAGGACCCTTTGGAAGTTCCAGTGGTTAGATGTGATTGGCCTCGAGAAGTCTCAGCGGAAATGGGCCTCATCTCGCCTGGAGGGCAAAACCTCCTGGGTTTTCTCGAGTTGCGGCAGGTGCTCTCGACTTACGACGGGGACCTCAGGGAACCGCTCTGGTGGCCTCAGTAAAGGCCAGTCCCCATGCGAGTTCCTCGGGGGCGTCTCGGGATTCCTCTGCCGTCGATGCCGGGGCCTAAGGCCTTGTGTGGAGTCGGGGCCGGAACCTGAGGATTCCTCTCCAGTGCTGACATGGATCTTGGGGTACTTCTGGAGTCTCCCCAGGGGAGTCAGTCCTCGTCTCGAATGCGGGCATGCACTTGCGCTTTCCTCCAGAGCGGTAGCAGCAGTGTCACGCAGTCCGCCGCGTGGATCAAAGGATCTATGGTTTTCCCTCGAGTCTTTCCCACGAGGCTTTCCCACGAGGCTTTCCCACATGGCTGTCCCACGTGCACACGTGGTGGGAGTCGATCCTCGGCTTGAACGTCACGGCAGTGCAGGGAAAACAGGTTCCTCTGGAATATACTGACACATCTTTGGGACTCTTGGAATGGTGTCACGACCCTGGAGTTCCTCTCGCCTTTCCTGTGGAGAGCGCCTCCTCTTGAGATGCGACGGGAACGCCGGGAATTCTTTCCCTACGAAACAGGGAAAGGATCCCTCATCTCGAGCTAGGAGGCGGAAACGGGGCTCCCCTGGATGTGTGCGGGACCCCACGTGCTTCCTCTCGAGTGGAGACGGGTATGTCGGGGAACTTCTTGAGTTGCAGCAATGGTGTGAAGGACCCTTTGGAAGTTCCAGTGGTTAGACGTGATTGGCCTCGAGAAGCCTCAGCGGAAATGGGCCTCATCTCGCCTGGAGGGCAAAACCTCCTGGATTTTCTCGAGTTGCGGCAGGTGCTCTCGACTTACGACGGGGACCTCAGGGACCCGCTCTGGTGGCCTCAGGAAAGGCCAGTCCCCATGCGAGTTCCTCGGGGGCCTCTCGGGATTCCTCTCCCGTCGATGCCGGGGCCTAAGACCTTGTGTGGAGTCGGGGCCGGAACCTGAGGATTCCTCTCCAGTGCTGACATGGATCTTGGGGTATTTCTGGAGTCTCCCCAGGGGAGTCAGTCCTCGTCTCGAATGCGGGCATGCACTTGCGCTTTCCTCCAGAGCGGTAGCAGCAGTGTCACGCAGTCCGCCACGTGGATCAAAGGATCTATGGTTTTCCCTCAAGTCTTTCCCACGAGGCTTTCCCACGAAGCTTTCCCACAGGGCTGTCCCACGTGCACACGTGGTGGGAGTCGATCCTCGGCTTGAACGTCAAGGCAGTGCAGGGAAAACAGGTTCCTCTGGAATGGACTGACACATCTGGGGGACTCTTGGAATGGTGGCATGACCCTGGAGTTCCTCTCGCCTTTCCTGTGGAGAGCGCCTCCTCTTGAGATGCGACGGGAACGCCGGGAATTCTTTCCCTACGAAACAGGGAAAGGATCCCTCATCTCGAGCTAGGAGGCGGAAACGGGGCTCCCCTGGATGTGTGCGGGACACCACGTGCTTCCTCTCGAGTGCAGACGGGTATGTCGGGGAACTTCTTGAGTTGCAGCAAGGGTGTGAAGGACCCTTTGGAAGTTCCAGGGTTAGATGTGATTGGCCTCGAGAAGCCTCAGCGGAAATGGGCCTCATCTCGCCTGGAGGGCAAAACCTCCTGGATTTTCTCGAGTTGCAGCAGGTGCTCTCGACTTACGACGGGGACCTCAGGGACCCGCTCTGGTGGCCTCAGGAAAGGCCAGTCCCCATGCGAGTTCCTCGGGGGCCTCTCGGGATTCTTCTCCCGTCGATGCCGGGGCCTAAGACCTTGTGTGGAGTCGGGGCCGGAACCTGAGGATTCCTCTCCAGTGCTGACATGGATCTTGGGGTACTTCTGGAGTCTCCCCAGGGGAGTCAGTCCTCGTCTCGAATGCGGGCATGCACTTGCGCTTTCCTCCAGAGCGGTAGCAGCAGTGTCACGCAGTCCGCCGCGTGGATCAACGGATCTATGGTTTTCCCTCGAGTCTTTCCCACGAGGCTTTCCCACGAGGCTTTCCCACAGGGCTGTCCCACGTGCACACGTGGTGGGGGTCGATCCTCGGCTTGAACGTCAAGGCAGTGCAGGGAAAACAGGTTCCTCTGGAATGGACTGACACATCTGGGGGACTCTTGGAATGGTGGCACGACCCTGGAGTTCCTCTCGCCTTTCCTGTGGAGAGCGCCTCCTCTTGAGATGCGACGGGAACGCCGGGAATTCTTTCCCTACGAAACAGGGAAAGGATCCCTCATCTCGAGCTAGGAGGCGGAAACGGGGCTCCCCTGGATGTGTGCGGGACCCACGTGCTTCCTCTCGAGTGGAGACGGGTATGTCGGGGAACTTCTTGAGTTGCAGCAATGGTGTGAAGGACCCTTTGGAAGTTCCAGTGGTTAGACGTGATTAGCCTCGAGAAGCCTCAGCGGAAATGGGCCTCATCTCGCCTGGAGGTGAAAACCTCCTGGATTTTCTCGAGTTGCGGCACGTGCTCTCGACTTACGACGGGGACCTCAGGGATCCGCTCTGGTGGCCTCAGGAAAGGCCAGTCCCCATGCGAGTTCCTCGGGGGCCTCTCGGGATTCCTCTCCCGTCGATTCCGGGGCCTAAGACCTTGTGTGGAGTGGGGCCGGAACCTGAGGATTCCTCTCCAGTGCTGACATGGATCTTGGGGTACTTCTGGAGTCTCCCCAGGGGAGTCAGTCCTCGTCTCGAATGCGGGCATGCACTTGCGCTTTCCTCCAGAGCGGTAGCAACAGTGTCACGCAGTCCGCCGCGTGGGTCAAAGGATCTATGGTTTTCCCTCGAGTCTTTCCCACGAGGCTTTCCCACGAGGCTTTCCCACAGGGCTGTCCCACGTGCACACGTGGTGGGAGTCGATCCTCGGCTTGAACGTCAAGGCAGTGCAGGGAAAACAGGTTCCTCTGGAATGGACTGACACATCTGGGGGACTCTTGGAATGGTGGCATGACCCTGGAGTTCCTCTCGCCTTTCCTGTGGAGAGCGCCTCCTCTTGAGATGCGACGGGAACGCCGGGAATTCTTTCCCTACGAAACAGGGAAAGGATCCCTCATCTCGAGCTAGGAGGCGGAAACGGGGCTCCCCTGGATGTGTGCGGGACACCACGTGCTTCCTCTCGAGTGCAGACGGGTATGTCGGGGAACTTCTTGAGTTGCAGCAAGGGTGTGAAGGACCCTTTGGAAGTTCCAGGGTTAGATGTGATTGGCCTCGAGAAGCCTCAGCGGAAATGGGCCTCATCTCGCCTGGAGGGCAAAACCTCCTGGATTTTCTCGAGTTGCAGCAGGTGCTCTCGACTTACGACGGGGACCTCAGGGACCCGCTCTGGTGGCCTCAGGAAAGGCCAGTCCCCATGCGAGTTCCTCGGGGGCCTCTCGGGATTCCTCTCCCGTCGATGCCGGGGCCTAAGACCTTGTGTGGAGTGGGGCCGGAACCTGAGGATTCCTCTCCAGTGCTGACATGGATCTTGGGGTACTTCTGGAGTCTCCCCAGGGGAGTCAGTCCTCGTCTCGAATGCGGGCATGCACTTGCGCTTTCCTCCAGAGCGGTAGCAGCAGTGTCACGCAGTCCGCCGCGTGGATCAACGGATCTATGGTTTTCCCTCGAGTCTTTCCCACGAGGCTTTCCCACGAGGCTTTCCCACAGGGCTGTCCCACGTGCACACGTGGTGGGAGTCGATCCTCGGCTTGAACGTCAAGGCAGTGCAGGGAAAACAGGTTCCTCTGGAATGGACTGACACATCTGGGGGACTCTTGGAATGGTGGCACGACCCTGGAGTTCCTCTCGCCTTTCCTGTGGAGAGCGCCTCCTCTTGATATGCGACGGGAACGCCGGGAATTCTTTCCCTACGAAACAGGGAAAGGATCCCTCATCTCGAGCTAGGAGGCGGAAACGGGGCTCCCCTGGATATGTGCGGGACCCACGTGCTTCCTCTCGAGTGCAGACGGGTATGTCGGGGAACTTCTTGAGTTGCAGCAATGGTGTGAAGGACCCTTTGGAAGTTCCAGTGGTTAGACGTGATTAGCCTCGAGAAGCCTCAGCGGAAATGGGCCTCATCTCGCCTGGAGGTGAAAACCTCCTGGATTTTCTCGAGTTGCGGTACGTGCTCTCGACTTACGACGGGGACCTCAGGGACCCGCTCTGGTGGCCTCAGGAAAGGCCAGTCCCCATGCGAGTTCCTCGGGGGCCTCTCGGGATTCCTCTCCCGTCGATGCCGGGGCCTAAGACCTTGTGTGGAGTCGGGGCCGGAACCTGAGGATTCCTCTCCAGTGCTGACATGGATCTTGGGGTACTTCTGGAGTCTCCCCAGGGGAGTCAGTCCTCGTCTCGAATGCGGGCATGCACTTGCGCTTTCCTCCAGAGCGGTAGCAGCAGTGTCACGCAGTCCTCCGCGTGGATCAAAGGATCTATGGTTTTCCCTCGAGTCTTTCCCACGAGGCTTTCCCACGAGGCTTTCCCACAGGGCTGTCCCACGTGCACACGTGGTGGGAGTCGATCCTCGGCTTGAACGTCACGACAGTGCAGGGAAAACAGGTTCCTCTGGAATATACTGACACATCCGGGGGACTCTTGGAATGGTGTCACGACCCTGGAGTTCCTCTCGCCTTTCCTGTGGAGAGCGCCTCCTCTTGAGATGCGACGGGAACGCCGGGAATTCTTTCCCTACGAAACAGGGAAAGGATCCCTCATCTCGAGCTAGGAGGTGGAAACGGGGCTCCCCTGGATGTGTGCGGGACACCACGTGCTTCCTCTCGAGTGCAGACGGGTATGTTGGGGAACTTCTTGAGTTGCAGCAAGGGTGTGAAGGACTCTTTGGAAGTTCCAGTGGTTAGATGTGATTGGCCTCGAGAAGCCTCAGCGGAAATGGGCCTCATCTCGCCTGGAGGGCAAAACCTCCTGGATTTTCTCGAGTTGCCGCAGGTGCTCTCGACTTACGACGGGGACCTCAGGGACCCGCTCTGGTGGCCTCAGGAAAGGCCAGTCCCCATGCGAGTTCCTCGGGGGCCTCTCGGGATTCCTCTCCCGTCGATGCCGGGGCCTAAGACCTTGTGTGGAGTCGGGGCCGGAACCTGAGGATTCCTCTCCAGTGCTGACATGGATCTTGGGGTACTTCTGGAGTCTCCCCAGGGGAGTCAGTCCTCGTCTCGAATGCGGGCATGCACTTGCGCTTTCCTCCAGAGCGGTAGCAGCAGTGTCACGGAGTCCGCCGCGTGGATCAACGGATCTATGGTTTTCCCTCGAGTCTTTCCCACGAGGCTTTCCGACGAGGCTTTCCACAGGGCTGTCCCACGTGCACACGTGGTGGGACTCGATCCTCGGCTTGAACGTCAAGGCAGTGCAGGGAAAACAGGTTCCTCTGGAATGGACTGACACATCTGGGGGACTCTTGGAATGGTGGCACGACCCTGGAGTTCCTCTCGCCTTTCCTGTGGAGAGCGCCTCCTCTTGAGATGCGACGGGAACGCCGGGAATTCGTTCCCTACGAAACAGGGAAAGGATCCCTCATCTCTAGCTAGGAGGCGGAAATGGGGCTCCCCTGGATGTTTGCGGGACCCCACGTGCTTCCTCTCGAGTGGAGACGGGTATGTCGGGGAACTTCTTGAGTTGCAGCAAGGGTGTGAAGGACCCTTTGGAAGTTCCAGTGATTAGACGTGATTAGCCTCGAGAAGCCTCAGCGGAAATGGGCCTCATCTCGCCTGGAGGGCAAAACCTCCTGTATTTTCTCCAGTTGCGGCAGGTGCTCTCGACTTACGACGGGGACCTCAGGGACCCGCTCTGGTGGCCTCAGGAAAGGCCAGTCCCCATGCGAGTTCCTCGGGGGCCTCTCGGGATTCCTCTCCCGTCGATGCCGGGGCCTAAGACCTTGTGTGGAGTCGGGGCCGGAACCTGAGGATTCCTCTCCAGTGCTGACATGGATCTTGGGGTACTTCTGGAGTCTCCCCAGGGGAGTCAGTCCTCGTCTCGAATGCGGGCATGCACTTGCGCTTTCCTCCAGAGCGGTAGCAGCAGTGTCACGCAGTCCGCCGCGTGGATCAAAGGATCTATGGTTTTCCCTCGAGTCTTTCCCACGAGGCTTTCCCACGAGGCTTTCCCACAGGGCTGTCCCACGTGCACACGTGGTGGGAGTCGATCCTCGGCTTGAACGTCAAGGCAGTGCAGGGAAAACAGGTTCCTCTGGAATGGACTGACACATCTGGGGGACTCTTGGAATGGTGGCACGACCCTGGAGTTCCTCTCGCCTTTCCTGTGGAGAGCGCCTCCTCTTGAGATGCGACGGGAACGCCGGGAATTCTTTCCCTACGAAACAGGGAAAGGATCCCTCATCTCGAGCTAGGAGGCGGAAACGGGGCTCCCCTGGATTTGTGCGGGACGCACGTGCTTCCTCTCGAGTGGAGACGGGTATGTCGGGGAACTTCTTGAGTTGCAGCAATGGTGTGAAGGACCCTTTGGAAGTTCCAGTGGTTAGACGTCATTAGCCTCGAGAAGCCTCAGCGGAAATGGGCCTCATCTCGCCTGGAGGTGAAAACCTCCTGGATTTTCTCGAGTTGCGGCACGTGCTCTCGAATTACGACGGGGACCTCAGGGATCCGCTCTGGTGGCCTCAGGAAAGGCCAGTCCCCATGCGAGTTCCTCGGGGGCCTCTCGGGATTCCTCTCCCGTCGATGACGGGGCCTAAGACCTTGTGTGGAGTCGGGGCCGGAACCTGAGGATTCCTCTCCAGTGCTGACATGGATCTTGGGGTACTTCTGGAGTCTCCCCAGGGGAGTCAGTCCTCCTCTCGAATGCGGGCATGCACTTGAGCTTTCCTCCATAGCGGTAGCAGCAGTGTCACACAGTCCACCGCGTAGATCAAAGGATCTATGGTTTTCCCTCGAGTCTTTCCCACGAGGCTTTCCCACAGGGCTGTCCCACGTGCACACGTGGTGGGAGTCGATCCTCGGCTTGAACGTCAAGGCAGTGCAGGGAAAACAGGTTCCCCTGGAATGGACTGACACATCTGGGGGACTCTTGGAATTGTGGCATGACCCTGGAATTCCTCTCGCCTTTCCTGTGGAGAGCGCCTCCTCTTGAGATGCGACGGGAACGCCGGGAATTCTTTCCCTACGAAACAGGGAAAGGATCCCTCATCTCGAGCTAGGAGGCGGAAACGGAGCTCCCCTGGATGTGTGCGGGACCCCACGTGCTTCCTCACGAGTGGAGACGGGTATGTCGGGGAACTTCTTGAGTTGCAGCAACGGTGTGAAGGACCCTTTGGAAGTTCCAGTGGTTAGATGTGATTGGCCTCGAGAAGCCTCAGCGGAAATGGGCCTCATCTCGCCTGGAGGTGAAAACCTCCTGGATTTTCTCGAGTTGGGGCATGTGCTCTCGACTTACGACGGGGACCTCAGGGACCCGCTCTGGTGGCCTCAGGAAAGGCCAGTCCCCATGCGAGTTCCTCGGGGGCCTCTCGGGATTCCTCTCCCGTCTATGCCGGGGCCTAAGACCTTGTGTGGAGTCGGGGCCGGAACCTGAGGATTCCTCTCCAGTGCTGACATGGATCTTAGGGTACTTCTGGAGTCTCCCCAGGGGAGTCAGTCCTCGTCTCGAATGCGGGCATGCACTTGCGCTTTCCTCCAGAGCGGTAGCAGCAGTGTCACGCAGTCCGCCGCGTGGATCAAAGGATCTATGGTTTTCCCTCGAGTCTTTCCCACGAGGCTTTCCCACGAGGCTTTCCCACAGGGCTGTCCCACGTGCACACGTTGTGGGAGTCGATCCTCTGCTTGAACGTCACGGCAGTGCAGGGAAAACAGGTTCCTCTGGAATATACTGACACATCTTTGGGACTCTTGGAATGGTGTCACGACCCTGGAGTTCCTCTCGCCTTTCCTGTGGAGAGCGCCTCCTCTTGAGATGCGACGGGAACGCCGGGAATTCTTTCCCTACGAAACAGGGAAAGGATCCCTCATCTCGAGCTAGGAGGCGGAAACGGGGCTCCCCTGGATGTGTGCGGGACCCCACGTGCTTCCTCTCGAGTGGAGACGGGTATGTCGGGGAACTTCTTGAGTTGCAGCAATGGTGTGAAGGACCCTTTGGAAGTTCCAGTGGTTAGATGTGATTGGCCTCGAGAAGCCTCAGCGGAAATGGGCCTCATCTCGCCTGGACGGCAAAACCTCCTGGATTTTCTCGAGTTGCGGCAGGTGCTCTCGACTTACGACGGGGACCTCAGGGACCCGCTCTGGTGGCCTCAGGAAAGGCCAGTCCCCATGCGAGTTCCTCGGGGGCCTCTCGGGATTCCTCTCCCGTCGATGCCGGGGCCTAAGACCTTGTGTGGAGTCGGGGCCGGAACCTGAGGATTCCTCTCCAGTGCTGACATGGATCTTGGGGTATTTCTGGAGTCTCCCCAGGGGAGTCAGTCCTCGTCTCGAATGCGGGCATGCACTTGCGCTTTCCTCCAGAGCGGTAGCAGCAGTGTCACGCAGTCCGCCGCGTGGATCAAAGGATCTATGGTTTTCCCTTAAGTCTTTCCCATGAGGCTTTCCCACGAAGCTTTCCCACAGGGCTGTCCCACGTGCACACGTGGTGGGAGTCGATCCTCGGCTTGAACGTCAAGGCAGTGCGGGGAAAACAGGTTCCTCTGGAATGGACTGACACATCTGGGGGACTCTTGGAATGGTGGCATGACCCTGGAGTTCCTCTCGCCTTTCCTGTGGAGAGCGCCTCCTCTTGAGATGCGACGGGAACGCCGGGAATTCTTTCCCTACGAAACAGGGAAAGGATCCCTCATCTTGAGCTAGGAGGCGGAAACGGGGCTCCCCTGGATGTGTGCGGGACACCACGTGCTTCCTCTCGAGTGCAGACGGGTATGTCGGGGAACTTCTTGAGTTGCAGCAAGGGTGTGAAGGACCCTTTGGAAGTTCCAGGGTTAGATGTGATTGGCCTCGAGAAGCCTCAGCGGAAATGGGCCTCATCTCGCCTGGAGGGCAAAACCTCCTGGATTTTCTCGAGTTGCAGCAGGTGCTCTCGACTTACGACGGGGACCTCAGGGACCCGCTCTGGTGGCCTCAGGAAAGGCCAGTCCCCATGCGAGTTCCTCGGGGGCCTCTCGGGATTCCTCTCCCGTCGATGCCGGGGCCTAAGACCTTGTGTGGAGTCGGGGCCGGAACCTGAGGTTTCCTCTCCAGTGCTGACATGGATCTTGGGGTACTTCTGGAGTCTCCCCAGGGGAGTCAGTCCTCCTCTCGAATGCGGGCATGAACTTGCGCTTTCCTCCAGAGCGGTAGCAGCAGTGTCACGCAGTCCGCCGCGTGGGTCAAAGGATCTATGGTTTTCCCTCGAGTCTTTCCCACGAGGCTTTCCCACGAGGCTTTCCCACAGGGCTGTCCCACGTGCACACGTGGTGGGAGTCGATCCTCGGCTTGAACGTCAAGGCAGTGCAGGGAAAACAGGTTCCTCTGGAATGGACTGACACATCTGGGGGACTCTTGGAATGGTGGCATGACCCTGGAGTTCCTCTCGCCTGTCCTGTGGAGAGTGCCTCCTCTTGAGATGCGACGGGAACGCCGGGAATTCTTTCCCTACGAAACAGGGAAAGGATCCCTCATCTAGAGTTAGGAGGCGGAAACCGGGCTCCCCTGGATGTGTGCGGGACACCACGTGCTTCCTCTCGAGTGGAGACGGGTATGTCGGGGAACTTCTTGAGTTGCAGCAAGGGTGTGAAGGACCCTTTGGAAGTTCCAGTGGTTAGACGTGATTAGCCTCGAGAAGCCTCAGCGGAAATGGGCCTCATCTCGCCTGGAGGTGAAAACCTCCTGGATTTTCTCGAGTTGCGTCAGGTGCTCTCGACTTACGACGGGGACCTCAGGGACCCGCTCTGGTGGCCTCAGGAAAGGCCAGTCCCCATGCGAGTTCCTCGGGGGCCTCTCGGGATTCCTCTCCCGTCTATGCCGGGGCCTAAGACCTTGTGTGGAGTCGGGGCCGGAACCTGAGGATTCCTCTCCAGTGCTGACATGGATCTTGGGGTACTTCTGGAGTCTCCCCAGGGGAGTCAGTCCTCGTCTCGAATGCGGGCATGCACTTGCGCTTTCCTCCAGAGCGGTAGCAGTCCGCCGCGTGGATCAAAGGATCTATGGTTTTCCCTCGAGTCTTTCCCACGAGGCTTTCCCACGAGGCTTTCCCACAGGGCTGTCCCACGTGCACACGTGGTGGGAGTCGATCCTCGGCTTGAACGTCAAGGCAGTGCAGGGAAAACAGGTTCCTCTGGAATATACTGACACATCTGGGGGACTCTAGGAATGGTGTCACGACCCTGGAGTTCCTCTCGCCTTTCCTGTGGAGAGCGCCTCCTCTTGAGATGCGACGGGAACGCCGGGAATTCTTTCCCTACGAAACAGGGAAAGGATCCCTCATCTCGAGCTAGGAGGCGGAAACGGGGCTCCCCTGGATGTGTGCGGGACCCCACGTGCTTCCTCTCGAGTGGAGACGGGTATGTCGGGGAACTTCTTGAGTTGCAGCAATGGTGTGAAGGACCCTTTGGAAGTTCCAGTGGTTAGATGTGATTGGCCTCGAGAAGCCTCAGCGGAAATGGGCCTCATCTCGCCTGGAGGGCAAAACCTCCTGGATTTTCTCGAGTTGCGGCAGGTGCTCTCGAATTACGAAGGGGACCTCAAGGACCCGCTCTGGTGGCCTCAGGAAAGGCCAGTCCCCATGCGAGTTCCTCGGGGGCCTCTCGGGATTCCTCTCCCGTCGATGCCGGGGCCTAAGACCTTGTGTGGAGTCGGGGCCGGAACCTGAGGATTCCTCTCCAGTGCTGACATGGATCTTGGGGTACTTCTGGAGTCTCCCCAGGGGAGTCAGTCCTCGTCTCGAATGCGGGCATGCACTTGCGCTTTCCTCCAGAGCGGTAGCAGCAGTGTCACGCAGTCCGCCGCGTGGATCAACGGATCTATGGTTTTCCCTCGAGTCTTTCCCACGAGGCTTTCCCACGAGGCTTTCCCACAGGGCTGTCCCACGTGCACACGTGGTGGGAGTCGATCCTCTGCTTGAACGTCACGGCAGTGCAGGGAAAACAGGTTCCTCTGGAATGGACTGACACATCTGGGGGACTCTTGGAATGGTGTCACGACACTGGAGTTCCTCTCGCCTTTCCTGTGGAGAGCGCCTCCTCTTGAGATGCGACGGGAACGCCGGGAATTCTTTCCCTACGAAACAGGGAAAGGATCCCTCATCTCGAGCTAGGAGGCGGAAACGGGGCTCCCCTGGATGTGTGCGGGACACCACGTGCTTCCTCTCGAGTGCAGACGGGTATGTCGGGGAACTTCTTGAGTTGCAGCAAGGGTGTGAAGGACCCTTTGGAAGTTCCAGTGGTTAGATGTGATTGGCCTCGAGAAGCCTCAGCGGAAATGGGCCTCATCTCGCCTGGAGGTGAAAACCTCCTGGATTTACTCGAGTTGCGTCAGGTGCTCTCGACTTACGACGGGGACCTCAGGGACCCGCTCTGGTGGCCTCAGGAAAGGCCAGTCCCCATGCGAGTTCCTCGGGGGCCTCTCGGGATTCCTCTCCCGTCTATGCCGGGGCCTAAGACCTTGTGTGGAGTCGGGGCCGGAACCTGAGGATTCCTCTCCAGTGCTGACATGGATCTTGGGGTACTTCTGGAGTCTCCCCAGGGGAGTCAGTCCTCGTCTCGAATGCGGGCATGCACTTGCGCTTTCCTCCAGAGCGGTAGCAGTCCGCCGCGTGGATCAAAGGATCTATGGTTTTCCCTCGAGTCTTTCCCACGAGGCTTTCCCACGAGGCTTTCCCACAGGGCTGTCCCTACGTGCACACGTGGTGGGAGTCGATCCTCGGCTTGAACGTCAAGGCAGTGCAGGGAAAACAGGTTCCTCTGGAATATACTGACACATCTGGGGGACTCTAGGAATGGTGTCACGACCCTGGAGTTCCTCTCGCCTTTCCTGTGGAGAGCGCCTCCTCTTGAGATGCGACGGGAACGCCGGGAATTCTTTCCCTACGAAACAGGGAAAGGATCCCTCATCTCGAGCTAGGAGGCGGAAACGGGGCTCCCCTGGATGTGTGCGGGACCCCACGTGCTTCCTCTCGAGTGGAGACGGGTATGTCGGGGAACTTCTTGAGTTGCAGCAATGGTGTGAAGGACCCTTTGGAAGTTCCAGTGGTTAGATGTGATTGGCCTCGAGAAGCCTCAGCGGAAATGGGCCTCATCTCGCCTGGAGGGCAAAACCTCCTGGATTTTCTCGAGTTGCGGCAGGTGCTCTCGAATTACGAAGGGGACCTCAAGGACCCGCTCTGGTGGCCTCAGGAAAGGCCAGTCCCCATGCGAGTTCCTCGGGGGCCTCTCGGGATTCCTCTCCCGTCGATGCCGGGGCCTAAGACCTTGTGTGGAGTCGGGGCCGGAACCTGAGGATTCCTCTCCAGTGCTGACATGGATCTTGGGGTACTTCTGGAGTCTCCCCAGGGGAGTCAGTCCTCGTCTCGAATGCGGGCATGCACTTGCGCTTTCCTCCAGAGCGGTAGCAGCAGTGTCACGCAGTCCGCCGCGTGGATCAAAGGATCTATGGTTTTCCCTCGAGTCTTTCCCACGAGGCTTTCCCACGAGGCTTTCCCACAGGGCTGTCCCACGTGCACACGTGGTGGGAGTCGATCCTCGGCTTGAACGTCAAGGCAGTGCAGGGAAAACAGGTTCCTCTGGAATGGACTGACACATCTGGGGGACTCTTGGAATGGTGGCACGACACTGGAGTTCCTCTCGCCTTTCCTGTGGAGAGCGCCTCCTCTTGAGATGCGACGGGAACGCCGGGAATTCTTTCCCTACGAAACAGGGAAAGGATCCCTCATCTCGAGCTAGGAGGCGGAAACCGGGCTCCCCTGGATGTGTGCGGAACACCACGTGCTTCCTCTCGAGTGCAGACGGGTATGTCGGGGAACTTCTTGAGTTGCAGCAAGGGTGTGAAGGACCCTTTGGAAGTTCCAGTGGTTAGATGTGATTGGCCTCGAGAAGCCTCAGCGGAAATGGGCCTCATCTCGCCTGGAGGGCAAAACCTCCTGGATTTTCTCGAGTTGCGGCAGGTGCTCTCGACTTACGACGGGGACCTCAGGGACCCGCTCTGGTGGCCTCAGGAAAGGCCAGTCCCCATGCGAGTTCCTAGGGGGCCTCTCGGGATTCCTCTCCCGTCGATGCCGGGCCTAAGACCTTGTGTGGAGTCGGGGCCGGAACCTGAGGATTCCTCTCCAGTGCTGACATGGATCTTGGGGTACTTCTGGAGTCTCCCCAGGGGAGTCAGTCCTCGTCTCGAATGCGGGCATGCACTTGCGCTTTCCTCCAGAGCGGTAGCAGCAGTGTCACGCAGTCCGCCGCGTGGATCAAAAGATCTATGGTTTTCCCTCGAGTCTTTCCCACGAGGCTTTCCCACGAGGCTTTCCCACAGGGCTGTCCCACGTGCACACGTGGTGGGAGTCGATCCTCGGCTTGAACGTCAAGGCAGTGCAGGGAAAACAGGTTCCTCTGGAATGGACTGACACATCTGGGGGACTCTTGGAATGGTGTCACGACACTGGAGTTCCTCTCGCCTTTCCTGTGGAGAGCGCCTCCTCTTGAGATGCGACGGGAACGCCGGGAATTCTTTCCCTACGAAACAGGGAAAGGATCCCTCATCTCGAGCTAGGAGGCGGAAACGGGGCTCCCCTGGATGTGTGCGGGACACCACGTACTTCCTCTCGAGTGCAGACGGGTATGTCGGGGAACTTCTTGAGTTGCAGCAAGGGTGTGAAGGACCCTTTGGAAGTTCCAGTGGTTAGATGTGATTGGCCTCGAGAAGCCTCAGCGGAAATGGGCCTCATCTCGCCTGGAGGGCAAAACCTCCTGGATTTTCTCGAGTTGCGGCAGGTGCTCTCGACTTACGACGGGGACCTCAGGGACCCGCTCTGGTGGCCTCAGGAAAGGCCAGTCCCCATGCGAGTTCCTCGGGGGCCTCTCGGGATTCCTCTCCCGTCGATGCCGGGGCCTAAGACCTTGTGTGGAGTCGGGGCCGGAACCTGAGGATTCCTCTCCAGTGCTGACATGGATCTTGGGGTACTTCTGGAGTCTCCCCTGGGGAGTCAGTCCTCGTCTCGAATGCGGGCATGCACTTGCGCTTTCCTCCAGAGCGGTAGCAGCAGTGTCACACAGTCCGCCGCGTGGATCAAAAGATCTATGGTTTTCCCTCGAGTCTTTCCCACGAGGCTTTCCCACGAGGCTTTCCCACAGGGCTGTCCCACGTGCACACGTGGTGGGAGTCGATCCTCGGCTTGAACGTCAAGGCAGTGCAGGGAAAACAGGTTCCTCTGGAATGGACTGACACATCTGGGGGACTCTTGGAATGGTGTCACGACACTGGAGTTCCTCTCGCCTTTCCTGTGGAGAGCGCCTCCTCTTGAGATGCGACGGGAACGCCGGGAATTCTTTCCCTACGAAACAGGGAAAGGATCCCTCATCTCGAGCTAGGAGGCGGAAACGGGGCTCCCCTGGATGTGTGCGGGACACCACGTGCTTCCTCTCGAGTGCAGACGGGTATGTCGGGGAACTTCTTGAGTTGCAGCAAGGGTGTGAAGGACCCTTTGGAAGTTCCAGTGGTTAGATGTGATTGGCCTCGAGAAGCCTCAGCGGAAATGGGCCTCATCTCGCCTGGACGGCAAAACTTCCTGGATTTTCTCGAGTTGCGGCAGGTGCTCTCGACTTACGACGGGGACCTCAGGGACCCGCTCTGGTGGCCTCTGGAAAGGCCAGTCCCCATGCGAGTTCCTCGGGGGCCTCTCGGGATTCCTCTCCCGTCGATGCCGGGGCCTAAGACCTTGTGTGGAGTCGGGGCCGGAACCTGAGGATTCCTCTCCAGTGCTGACATGGATCTTGGGGTACTTCTGGAGTCTCCCCAGGGGAGTCAGTCCTCGTCTCGAATGCGGGCATGCACTTGCGCTTTCCTCCAGAGCGGTAGCAGCAGTGTCACGGAGTCCGCCGCGTGGATCAACGGATCTATGGTTTTCCCTCGAGTCTTTCCCACGAGGCTTTCCCACGAGGCTTTCCCACAGGGCTGTCCCACGTGCACACGTGGTGGGAGTCGATCCTCGGCTTGAACGTCAAGGCAGTGCAGGGAAAACAGGTTCCTCTGGAATGGACTGACACATCTGGGGGACTCTTGGAATGGTGTCACGACCCTGGAGTTCCTCTCGCCTTTCCTGTGGAGAGCGCCTCCTCTTGAGATGCGACGGGAACGCCGGGAATTCTTTCCCTACGAAACAGGGAAAGGATCCCTCATCTCGAGCTAGGAGGCGGAAACGGGGCTCCCCTGGATGTGTGCGGGACCCACGTGCTTCCTCTCGAGTGGAGACGGGTATGTCGGGGAACTTCTTGAGTTGCAGCAATGGTGTGAAGGACCCTTTGGAAGTTCCAGTGGTTAGACGTCATTAGCCTCGAGAAGCCTCAGCGGAAATGGGCCTCATCTCGCCTGGAGGTGAAAACCTCCTGGATTTTCTCGAGTTGCGGCACGTGCTCTCGAATTACGACGGGGACCTCAGGGATCCGCTCTGGTGGCCTCAGGAAAGGCCAGTCCCCATGCGAGTTCCTCGGGGGCCTCTCGGGATACCTCTCCCGTCGATGACGGGGCCTAAGACCTTGTGTGGAGTCGGGGCCGGAACCTGAGGATTCCTCTCCAGTGCTGACATGGATCTTGGGGTACTTCTGGAGTCTCCCCAGGGGAGTCAGTCCTCCTCTCGAATGCTGGCATGCACTTGCGCTTTCCTCCATAGCGGTAGCAGCAGTGTCACACAGTCCACCGCGTAGATCAAAGGATCTATGGTTTTCCCTCGAGTCTTTCCCACGAGGCTTTCCCACAGGGCTGTCCCACGTGCACACGTGGTGGGAGTCGATCCTCGGCTTGAACGTCAAGGCAGTGCAGGGAAAATATGTTCCTCTGGAATGGACTGACACATCTGGGGGACTCTTGGAATGGTGTCACGACCCTGGAGTTCCTCTCGCCTTTCCTGTGGAGAGCGCCTCCTCTTGAGATGCGACGGGAACGCCGGGAATTCTTTCCCTACGAAACAGGGAAAGGATCCCTCATCTTGAGGTAGGAGGCGGAAACGGGGCTCCCCTGGATGTGTGCGGGACGCCACGTGCTTCCTCTCCAGTGGAGACGGGTATGTCGGGGAACTTCTTGAGTTGCAACAAGGGTGTGAAGGACCCTTTGGAAGTTCCAGTGGTTAGAAGTGATTAGCCTCGAGAAGCCTCAGCGGAAATGGGTCTCATCTCGCCTGGAGAGCAAAACCTCCTGGATTTTCTCGAGTTGCGGCAGGTGCTCTCGACTTACGACGGGGACCTCAGAGACCCGCTCTGGTGGCCTCAGGAAAGGCCAGTCCCCATGCGAGTTCCTCGGGTCCTCTCGGGATTCCTCTCCCGTCGATGCTGGGGCCTAAGACCTTGTGTGGAGTCGGGGCCGGAACCTGAGGATTCCTCTCCAGTGCTGACATGGATCTTGGGGTACTTCTGGAGTCTCCCAGGGGAGTCAGTCCTCGTCTCCAATGCGGGCATGCACTTGCGCTATCCTCCAGAGCGGTAGCAGCAGTGTCAAGCAGTCCGCCGCGTGCATCAAAGGATCTATGGTTTTCCCTCGAGTCTTTCCCACGAGGCTTTCCCACGAGGCTTTCCCACAGGGCTGTCCCACGTGCACACGTGGTGGGAGTCGATCCTCGGCTTGAACGTCAAGGCAGTGCAGGGAAAACAGGTTCCTCTGGAATGGACTGACACATCTGGGGGACTCTTGGAATGGTGTCACGACACTGGAGTTCCTCTCGCCTTTCCTGTGGAGAGCGCCTCCTCTTGAGATGCGACGGGAACGCCGGGAATTCTTTCCCTACGAAACAGGGAAAGGATCCCTCATCTCGAGCTAGGAGGCGGAAACGGGGCTCCCCTGGATGTGTGCGGGACACCACGTGCTTCCTCTCGAGTGCAGACGGGTATGTCGGGGAACTTCTTGAGTTGCAGCAAGGGTGTGAAGGACCCTTTGGAAGTTCCAGTGGTTAGATGTGATTGGCCTCGAGAAGCCTCAGCGGAAATGGGCCTCATCTCGCCTGGAGGGCAAAACCTCCTGGATTTTCTCGAGTTGCGGCAGGTGCTCTCGACTTACGACGGGGACCTCAGGGACCCGCTCTGGTGGCCTCAGGAAAGGCCAGTCCCCATGCGAGTTCCTCGGGGGCCTCTCGGGATTCCTCTCCCGTCGATGCCGGGGCCTAAGACCTTGTGTGGAGTCGGGGCCGGAACCTGAGGATTCCTCTCCAGTGCTGACATGGATCTTGGGGTACTTCTGGAGTCTCCCCAGGGGAGTCAGTCCTCGTCTCGAATGCGGGCATGCACTTGCGCTTTCCTCCAGAGCGGTAGCAGCAGTGTCACGGAGTCCGCCGCGTGGATCAACGGATCTATGGTTTTCCCTCGAGTCTTTCCCACGAGGCTTTCCCACGAGGCTTTCCCACAGGGCTGTCCCACGTGCACACGTGGTGGGAGTGGATCCTCGGCTTGAACGTCAAGGCAGTGCAGGGAAAACAGGTTCCTCTGGAATGGACTGACACATCTGGGGGACTCTTGGAATGGTGTCACGACCCTGGAGTTCCTCTCGCCTTTCCTGTGGAGAGCGCCTCCTCTTGAGATGTGACGGGAACGCCGGGAATTCTTTCCCTACGAAACAGGGAAAGGATCCCTCATCTCGAGCTAGGAGGCGGAAACGGGGCTCCCCTGGATGTGTGCGGGTCCCCACGTGCTTCCTCTCGAGTGGAGACGGGTATGTCGGGGAACTTCTTGAGTTGCAGCAATGGTGTGAAGGACCCTTTGGAAGTTCCAGTGGTTAGATGTGATTAGCCTCGAGAAGCCTCAGCGGAAATGGGCCTCATGTCGCCTGGAGGGCAAAACCTCCTGGATTTTCTCGAGTTGCGGCAGGTGCTCTCGACTTACGACGGGGACCTCAGGGACCCGCTCTGGTGGTCTCAGGAAAGGCCAGTCCCCATGCGAGTTCCTCGGGGGCCTCTCAGGATTCCTCTCCCGTCGATGCCGGGGCCTAAGACCTTGTGTGGAGTTGGGGCCGGAACCTGAGGATTCCTCTCCAGTGCTGACATGGATCTTGGGGTACTTCTGGAGTCTCCCCAGGGGAGTCAGTCCTCGTCTCGAATGCGGGCATGCACTTGCGCTTTCCTCCAGAGCGGTAGCAGCAGTGTCACGCAGTCCGCCGCGTGGATCAAAGGATCTATGGTTTTCCCTCGAGTCTTTCCCACGAGGCTTTCCCACGAGGCTTTCCCACAGGGCTGTCCCACGTGCACACGTGGTGGGAGTCGATCCTCGGCTTGAACGTCAAGGCAGTGCAGGGAAAACAGGTTCCTCTGGAATGGACTGACACATCTGGGGGACTCTTGGAATGGTGGCACGACCCTGGAGTTCCTCTCGCCTTTCCTGTGGAGAGCGCCTTCTCTTGAGATGCGACGGGAACGCCGGGAATTCTTTCCCTAAGAAACAGGGAAAGGATCCCTCATCTCGAGCTAGGAGGCGGAAACGGGGCTCCCCTGGATGTGTGCGGGTCCCCACGTGCTTCCTCTCGAGTGGAGACGGGTATGTCGGGGAACTTCTTGAGTTGCAGCAATGGTGTGAAGGACCCTTTGGAAGTTCCAGTGGTTAGACGTGATTAGCCTCGAGAAGCCTCAGCGGAAATGGGCCTCATCTCGCCTGGAGGTGAAAACCTCCTGGATTTTCTCGAGTTGCGGCACGTGCTCTCGAATTACGACGGGGACCTCAGGGATCCGCTCTGGTGGCCTCAGGAAAGGCCAGTCCCCATGCGAGTTCCACGGGGGCCTCTCGGGATTCCTCTCCCGTCGATGACGGGGCCTAAGACCTTGTGTGGAGTCGGGGCCGGAACCTGAGGATTCCTCTCCAGTGCTGACATGGATCTTGGGGTACTTCTGGAGTCTCCCCAGGGGAGTCAGTCCTCCTCTCGAATGCGGGCATGCACTTGAGCTTTCCTCCATAGCGGTAGCAGCAGTGTCACACAGTCCACCGCGTAGATCAAAGGATCTATGGTTTTCCCTCGAGTCTTTCCCACGAGGCTTTCCCACAGGGCTGTCCCACGTGCACACGTGGTGGGAGTCGATCCTCGGCTTGAACGTCAAGGCAGTGCAGGGAAAACATGTTCCTCTGGAATGGACTGACACATCTGGGGGACTCTTGGAATGGTGTCACGACCCTGGAGTTCCTCTCGCCTTTCCTGTGGAGAGCGCCTCCTCTTGTGATGCGACGGGAACGCCGGGAATTCTTTCCCTACGAAACAGGGAAAGGATCCCTCATCTCGAGGTAGGAGGCGGAAACGGGGCTCCCCTGGATGTGTGCGGGACGCCACGTGCTTCCTCTCGAGTGGAGACGGGTATGTCGGGGAACTTCTTGAGTTGCAACAAGGGTGTGAAGGACCCTTTGGAAGTTCCAGTGGTTAGAAGTGATTAGCCTCGAGAAGCCTCAGCGGAAATGGGTCTCATCTCGCCTGGAGAGCAAAACGTCCTGGATTTTCTCGAGTTGCGGCAGGTGCTCTCGACTTACGACGGGGACCTCAGAGACCCGCTCTGGTGGCCTCAGGAAAGGCCAGTCCCCATGCGAGTTCCTCGGGTCCTCTCGGGATTCCTCTCCCGTCGATGCTGGGGCCTAAGACCTTGTGTGGAGTCGGGGCCGGAACCTGAGGATTCCCCTCCAGTGCTGACATGGATCTAGGGGTACTTCTGGAGTCTCCCAGGGGAGTCAGTCCTCGTCTCCAATGCGGGCATGCACTTGCGCTATCCTCCAGAGCGGTAGCAGCAGTGTCAAGCAGTCCGCCGCGTGCATCAAAGGATCTATGGTTTTCCATCGAGTCTTTCCCACGAGGCTTTCCCAGGAGGCCTTCCCACAGGGCTGTCCCACGTGCACACGTGGTGGGAGTGGATCCTCGGCTTGAACGTCAAGGCAGTGCAGGGAAAACAGGTTCCTCTGGAATGGACTGACATATCTGGGGGACACTTTAGATGGTGGCACGACGCTGGAGTCCTCTCGAATTTCCTGTGGAGAGCGCCTCCTCATGAGATGCGACGGGAACGCCGGGAATTCTTTCCCTACGAAACAGGGAAAGGATCCCTCATCTCGAACTAGGAGGCGGAAACGGGGCTCCCCTGGATGTGTGCGGGAACCTCGTGCTTCCTCTCGAGTGCAGACGGGTATGTCGGGGAACTTCTTAAGTTGCAGCAAGGGTGTGAAGGACCCTTTGGAAGTTCCAGTGGTTAGATATGATTGGCCTCGAGAAGCCTCAGCGGAAATGGGCCTCATCTCGCCTGGAGGGCAAAACCTCCTGGATTTTCTCGAGTTGCGGCAGGTGCTCTCGACTTACGACGGGGACCTCAGGGACCCGCTCTGGTGGCCTCAGGAAAGGCCAGTCCCCATGCGAGTTCCTCGGGGGCCTCTCGGGATTCCTCTCCCGTCGATGCCGGGGCCTAAGACCTTGTGTGGAGTCGGGGCCGGAACCTGAGGATTCCTCTCCAGTGCTGACATGGATCTTGGGGTACTTCTGGAGTCTCCCCAGGGGAGTCAGTCCTCGTCTCGAATGCGGGCATGCACTTGCGCTTTCCTCCAGAGCGGTAGCAGCAGTGCCACCCAGTCCGCCGCGTGGATGAAAGGATCTATGGTTTTCCCTCGAGTCTTTCCCACGAGGCTTTCCCACAGGGCTGTCCCACGTGCACACGTGGTGGGAGACGATCCTCGGCTTGAACGTCAAGGCAGTGCAGGGAAAACAGGTTCCTCTGGAATGGACTGACACATCTGGGGGTCTCTTGGATTTGTGCCACGACCCTGGAGTTCCTCTCGCCTTTCCTGTGGAGAACGCCTCCTCTTGTGATGGGACGGGAACGCCGGGAATTCTTTCCCTAAAAAACAGGGAAAGGATCCCTCATCTCGAGCTAGGAGGCGGAAACGGGGCTCCCCTGGATGTGTGCGGGACCCCACGTGCTTCCTCTCGAGTGGAGATGGGTATGTCGGGGAACTTCTCGAGTTGCAGCAAGGGTGTGAAGGACCCTTTGGAAGTTCCAGTTGTTAGACGTGATTAGCCTCGAGAAGCCTCAGCGGAAATGGGCCTCATCTCGCCTGGAGGGCAAAACCTCCTGGATTTTCTCGAGTTGCGGCATGTGCTCTCGACTTACGACAGGGACCTCGGAGACCCGCTCTGGTGACCTCAGGAAAGGCCAGTCCCCATGCGAGTTCCTCGGGGGCCTCTCGGGATTCCTCTCCCATCGATGCCGGGGCCTAAGACGTTGTGTGGAGTCAGGGCCGGAACCTGAGGATTCCTCTCCAGTGCTGACATGGATCTTGGGGTACTTCTGGAGTCTCCCCAGGGGAGTCAGTCCTCGTCTCGAATGCGGGCATGCACTTGCGCTTTCCTCCAGAGCGGTAGCAGCAGTGTCACGCAGTCCGCCGCGTGGATCAAAGGATCTATGGTTTTCCCTCGAGTTTTCCCACGAGGCTTTCCCACGAGGCTTTCCCACAGGGCTGTCCCACGTGCACACGTGGTGGGAGTCGATCCTCGGCTTGAACGTCAAGGCAGTGCAGGGAAAACAGGTTCCTCTGGAATGGACTGACACATCTGGGGGACTCTTGGAATGGTGGCACGACCCTGGAGTTCCTCTCGCCTTTCCTGTGGAGAGCGCCTCCTCTTGAAATGCGACGGGAACGCCGGCAATTCTTTCCCTAAGAAACAGGGAAAGGATCCCTCATCTCGAGCTAGGAGGTGGAAACGGGGCTCCCCTGGATGTGTGCGGGACCCCACGTGCTTCCTCTCGAGTGGAGACGGGTATGTCGGGGAACTTCTTGAGTTGCAGCAAGGGTGTGAAGGACCCTTTGTAAGTTCCAGTGGTTAGATGTGATTGGCCTCGAGAAGCCTCAGCGGAAATGGGCCTCATCTCGCCTGGAGGGCAAAACCTCCTGGATTTTCTCGAGTTGCGGCAGGTGCTCTCGACTTACGACCGGGACCTCAGGGACCCGCTCTGGTGGCCTCAGGAAAGGCCAGTCCCCATGCGAGTTCCTCGGGGGCCTCTGGGGATTCCTCTCCCGTCGATGCCGGGGCCTAAGACCTTGTGTGGAGTCGGGGCCGGAACCTGAGGATTCCTTTCCAGTGCTGACATGGATCTTGGGGTACTTCTGGAGTCTCCCTAGGGGAGTCAGTCCTCGTCTCGAATGCGGGCATGCACTTGCGCTTTCCTCCAGAGCGGTAGCAGCAGTGTCACACAGTACGCCGCTTGGATCACAGGATGTATTGTTTTCCCTCGTGTCTTTCCCACGAGTCTTTCCCACGAGGCTTTCCCACAGGGCTGTCCCACGTGCACACGTGGTGGGAGTGGATCCTCGGCTTGAACGTCAAGGCAGTGCAGGGAAAACAGGTTCCTCTGGAATGGACTGACACATCTGGGGGACTCTTGGAATGGTGGCACGACCCTGGAGTTCCTCTCGCCTTTCCTATGGAGAGCGCCTCCTCTTGAGATGCGACGGGAACGCCGGGAATTCTTTCCCTACGAAACAGGGAAAGGATCCCTCATCTCGAGCTAGGAGTCGGAAACGGGGCTCCCCTGGATGTGTGCGGGACCCCACGTGCTTCCTCTCGAGTGGAGACGGGTATGTCGGGGAACTTCTTGAGTTGCAGCAAGGGTGTGAAGGACCCTTTGGAAGTTCCAGTTGTTAGACGTGATTAGCCTCGAGAAGCCTCAGCGGAAATGGGCCTCATCTCGCCTGGAGGGCAAAACCTCCTGGATTTTCTCGAGTTGCGGCAGGTACTCTCGACTTACGACGGGGACCTCAGGGACCCACTCTGGTGGCCTCAGGAAAGGCCAGTCCCCATGCGAGTTCCTCGGGGGCCTCTCGGGATTCCTCTCCCGTCGATGCCGGGGCCTAAGACCTTGTGTGGAGTCGGGGCCGGAACCTGAGGATTCCTCTCCAGTGCTGACATGGATCTTGGGGTACTTCTGGAGTCTCCCCAGGGAGTCAGTCCTCGTCTCGAATGCGGGCATGCACTTGCGCTTTCCTCCAGAGCGGTAGCAGCAGTGTCACGCAGTCCGCCGCGTGGATCAAAGGATCTATGGTTTTCCCTCGAGTCTTTCCCACGAGGCTTTCCCACGAGGCTTTCCCACAGGGCTGTCCCACGTGCACACGTGGTGGGAGTCGATCCTCGGCTTGAACGTCAAGGCAGTGAAGGGAAAACAGGTTCCTCTGGAATGGACTGACACATCTGGGCGTCTCTTGGAATGGTGGCACGACCCTGGAGTTCCTCTCGCCTCTCCTGTGGAGAGCGCCTCCTCTTGAGATGCGACGGGAACGCCGGGAATTCTTTCCCTACGAAACAGGGAAAGGATCCCTCATCTCGAGCTAGGAGGCGGAAACGGGGCTCCCCTGGATGCGTGCGGGAACCCACGTGCTTCCTCTCGAGTGGAGACGGGTATGTCGGGGAACTTCTTGAGTTGCAGCCAGGGTGTGAAGGACCCTTTGGAAGTTACAGTGGTTAGACGTGATTGGCCGCGAGAAGCCTCAGCGGAAATGGGCCTCATCTCGCCTGGAGGGCAAAACCTCCTGGATTTTCTCGAGTTACGGCAGGTGCTCTCGACTTACGACGGGGACGTCAGGGACCCGCTCTGGTGGCCTCAGGAAAGGCCAGTCCCCATGCGAGTTCCTCGGGGGCCTTTCGGGATTCCTCTCCCGTCGATCCCGGGGCCTAAGACCTTGTGTGGAGTCGGGGCCGGAACCTGAGGATTCCTCTCCAGTGCTGACATGGATCTTGGGGTACTTCTGGAGTCTCCCCAGGGGAGTCAGTCCTCGTCTCGAAAGCGGGCATGCACTTGCGCTTTCCTCCAGAGCGGTAGCAGCAGTGTCACGCAGTCCGCCGCGTGGATCAAAGGATCTATGGTTTTCCCTCGAGTCTTTCCCACGAGGCTTTCCCACGAGGCTTTCCCACAGGGCTGTCCCACGTGCACACGTGGTGGGAGTCGATCCTCGGCTTGAACGTCAAGGCAGTGCAGGGAAAACAGTTTCCTCTGTAATGGACTGACACATCTGGGCGTCTCTTGGAATGGTGGCACGACCCTGGAGTTCCTCTCGCCTCTCCTGTGGAGAGCGCCTCCTCTTGAGATGCGACGGGAACGCCGGGAATTCTTTCCCTAAGAAACAGGGAAACGATCCCTCATCTCGAGCTAGGAGGCGGAAACGGGGCTCCCCTGGATGTGTGCGGGACCCCACGTGCTTCCTCTCGAGTGGAGACGGGTATGTCGGGGAACATCTTGAGTTGCAGCCAGGGTGTGAAGGACCCTTTGGAAGTTCCAGTGGTTAGATGTGATTGGCCTCGAGAAGCCTCAGCGGAAATGGGCCTCATCTCGCCTGGAGGGCAAAACCTCCTGGATTTTCTCGAGTTAAGGCAGGTGCTCTCGACTTACGACGGGGACCTCAGGGACCCGCTCTGGTGGCCTCAGGAAAGGCCAGTCCCCATGCGAGTTCCTCGGGGGCCTCTCGGGATTCCTCTCCCGTCGATGCCGGGGCCTAAGACCTTGTGTGGAGTCGGGGCCGGAACCTGAGGATTCCTCTCCAGTGCTGACATGGATCTTGGGGTACTTCTGGAGTCTCCCCAGGGGAGTCAGTCCTCGTCTCGAATGCGGGCATGCACTTGCGCTTTCCTCCAGAGCGGTAGCAGCAGTGTCACGCAGTCCGCCGCGTGGATCAAAGGATCTATGGTTTTCCCTCGAGTCTTTCCCACGAGGCTTTCCCACGAGGCTTTCCCACAGGGCTGTCCCACGTGCACACGTGGTGGGAGTCGATCCTCGGCTTGAACGTTAAGGCAGTGCAGGGACAACAGGTTCCTCTGGAATGGACTGACACATCTGGGGGTCTCTTGGAATGGTGCCACGACCCTGGAGTTCCTCTCGCCTTTCCTGTGGAGAGCGCCACCTCTTGAGATGCGACGGGAACGCCGGGAATTCTTTCCCTACGAAACAGGCAAAGGATCCCTCATCTCGAGCTAGGAGGCGGAAACGTGGCTCCCCTGGATTGGTGCGGGACCCCACGTGCTTCCTCTCGAGTGGAGACGGGTATGTCGCGGAACTGCTTGAGTTGCAGCAAAGGTGTGAAGGACCCTTTGGAAGTTCCAGCGGTTAGATGTGATTAGCTTCGAGAAGCCTCAGCGGAAATGGGCCTCATCTCGCCTGAAGGGCAAAACCTTCTGGATTTTCTCGAGTTGCGGCAGGTGCTCTCGACTTACGACGGGGACCTCAGGGACCCGCTCTGGTGGCCTCAGGAAAGGCCAGTCCCCATGCGAGTTCCTCGGGGGCCTCTCGGGATTCCTCTCCCGTCGATGCCGGGGCCTAAGACCTTGTGTGGAGTCGGGGCCGGAACCTGAGGATTCCTCTCCAGTGCTGACATGGATCTTGGGGTACTTCTGGAGTCTCCCCAGGGGAGTCAGTCCTCGTCTCGAATGCGGGCATGCACTTGCGCTTTCCTCCAGAGCGGTAGCAGCAGTGTCACGCAGTCC
The DNA here is from genome assembly GCF_042477335.2 of Ovis canadensis. Lineage (NCBI taxonomy): Eukaryota > Metazoa > Chordata > Mammalia > Artiodactyla > Bovidae > Ovis > Ovis canadensis. The sequence continues at coordinate 11,139,623 of NC_091267.1, forward strand.
GCCGCGTGGATCAAAGGATCTACGGTTTTCCCTCGAGTCTTTCCCACGAGGCTTTCCCACGAGGCTTTCCCACAGGGCTGTCCCACGTGCACACGTCGTGGGAGTCGATCCTCGGCTTGAACGTCAAGGCAGTGCAGGGAAAACAGGTTCCTCTGGATTGGACTGACACATCTGGGGGACTCTTGGAATGGTGGCACGACCCTGGAGTTCCTCTCGCCTTTCCTGTGGAGAGCGCCTCCTCTTGAGATGCGACGGGAACGCCGGGAATTCTTTCCCTAAGAAACAGGGAAAGGATCCCTCATCTCGAGCTAGGAGGCGGAAACGGGGCTCCCCTGGATGTGTGCGGGACCCCACGTGCTTCCTCTCGAGTGGAGACGGGTATGTCGGGGAACTTCTTGAGTTGCAGCCAGGGTGTGAAGGACCCTTTGGAAGTTCCAGTGGTTAGATGTGATTAGCTTCGAGAAGCCTCAGCGGAAATGGGCCTCATCTCGCCTGAAGGGCAAAACCTTCTGGATTTTCTCGAGTTGCGGCAGGTGCTCTCGACTTACGACGGGGACCTCAGGGACCCGCTCTGGTGGCCTCAGGAAAGGCCAGTCCCCATGCGAGTTCCTCGGGGGCCTCTCGGCATTCCTCTCCCGTCGATGCCGGGGCCTAAGACCTTGTGTGGAGTCGGGGCCGGAACCTGAGGATTCCTCTCCAGTGCTGACATGGATCTTGGGGTACTTCTGGAGTCTCCCCAGGGGAGTCAGTCCTCGTCTCGAATGCGGGCATGCACTTGCGCTTTCCTCCAGAGCGGTAGCAGCAGTGTCACGCAGTCCGCCGCGTGGATCAAAGGATCTACGGTTTTCCCTCGAGTCTTTCCCACGAGGCTTTCCCACGAGGCTTTCCCACAGGGCTGTCCCACGTGCACACGTCGTGGGAGTCGATCCTCGGCTTGAACGTCAAGGCAGTGCAGGGAAAACAGGTTCCTCTGGAATGGACTGACACATCTGGGGGACTCTTGGAATGGTGGCACGACCCTGGAGTTCCTCTCGCCTTTCCTGTGGAGAGCGCCTCCTCTTGAGATGCGACGGGAACGCCGGGAATTCTTTCCCTAAGAAACAGGGAAAGGATCCCTCATCTCGAGCTAGGAGGCGGAAACGGGGCTCCCCTGGATGTGTGCGGGACCCCACGTGCTTCCTCTCGAGTGGAGACGGGTATGTCGGGGAACTTCTTGAGTTGCAGCAATGGTGTGAAGCACCCTTTGGAAGTTCCAGTGGTTAGACGTGATTAACCTCGAGAAGCCTCAGCGGAAATGGGCCTCATCTCGCCTGGAGGGCAAAACCTCCTGGATTTTCTCGAGTTGCGGCAGGTGCTCTCGACTTACGACGGGGACCTCAGGGACCCGCTCTGGTGGCCTCAGGAAAGGCCAGTCCCCATGCGAGTTCCTCGGGGGCCTCTCGGCATTCCTCTCCCGTCGATGCCGGGGCCTAAGACCTTGTGTGGAGTCGGGGCCGGAACCTGAGGATTCCTCTCCAGTGCTGACATGGATCTTGGGGTACTTCTGGAGTCTCCCCAGGGGAGTCAGTCCTCGTCTCGAATGCGGGCATGCACTTGCGCTTTCCTCCAGAGCGGTAGCAGCAGTGTCACGCAGTCCGCCTCGTGGATCAAAGGATCTATGTTTTTCCCTCGAATTTTCCCACGAGGCTTTCCCACGAGGCTTTCCCACAGGGCTGTCCCACGGCACACGTGGTGGGAGTCGATCCTCGGCGTGAACGTCAAGGCAGTGCAGGGAAAACAGGTTCCTCTGGAATGGACTGACACATCTGGGGGACTCTTGGAATGGTGGCATGACCCTGGAGTTCCTCTCGCCTTTCCTGTGGAGAGCGCCTCCTCTTGAAATTCGACGGGAACGCCGGGAATTCTTTCCCTACGAAACAGGGAAAGGATCCCTCATCTCGAGCTAGGAGGCGGAAACGGGGCTCCCCTGGATGTGTGCGAGACCCCACGTGCTTCCTCTCGAGTGGAGACGGGTATGTCGGGGAACTTCTTGAGTTGCAGCCAGGGTGTGAAGGACCCTTTGGAAGTTCCAGTGGTTAGATGTGATTGGCCTCGAGAAGCCTCGGCGGAAATGGGCCTCATCTCGCCTGGAGGGCAAAACCTCCTGGATTTTCTCGAATTACGGCAGGTGCTCTCGACTTACGACGGGGACCTCAGGGACCCGCTCTGGTGGCCTCAGGAAAGGCCAGTCCCCATGCGAGTTCCTCGGGGGCCTCTCGGGATTCCTCTCCCGTCGATGCCGGGGCCTAAGACCTTGTGTGGAGTCGGGGCCGGAACCTGAGGATTCCTCTCCAGTGCTGACATGGATCTTGGGGTACTTCTGGAGTCTCCCCAGGGGAGTCAGTCCTCGTCTCGAATGCGGGCATGCACTTGCGCTTTCCTCCAGAGCGGTAGCAGCAGTGTCACGCAGACCGCCGAGTGGATCAAAGGATCTATGGTTTTCCCTCGAGTATTTCCCACGAGGCTTTCCCACGAGGCTTTCCCACAGGGCTGTCCCACGAGCACACGTGGTGGGAGTCGATCCTCGGCTTGAACGTCAAGGCAGTGCAGGGAAAACAGGTTCCTCTGTAATGGACTGACACATATGGGGTCTCTTGGAATGGTGGCACGACCCTGGAGTTCCTCTCGCCTTTCCTGTGGGAGCGCCTCCTCTTGAGATGCGACGGGACCGCCGGGAATTCTTTCCCTACGAAACAGGGAAAGGATCCCTCATCTCGAGCTAGGAGGTGGAAACGGGGCTACCCTGGATGTGTGCGGGACCCTCGTGCTTTCTCTCGAGTGGAGACGGGTATGTCGGGGAACTTCTTGAGTTGCAGCAAGGGTGTGAAGGACCCTTTAGAAGTTCCAGTGGTTAGATGTGATTAGCCTAGAGTAGCCTCAGCGGAAATGGGCTTCAACTCGCCTGGAGGGCAAATCTCCTGGATTTTCTCGAGTTGTGGCAGGTGCTCTCGATTTACGACGGGGACCTCAGGGACCCGCTCTGGTGACCTCAGGAAAGGCCAGTCCCCATGCGAGTTCCTCGGGGGCCTCTCGGGATTCCTCTCCCATCGATGCCGGGGCCTAAGACCTTGTGTGGAGTCGGGGCCGGGACCTGAGGATTCCTCTCCAGTGCTAACATGGATCTTGGGGTACTTCTGGAGTCTCCCCAGGGGAGTCAGTCCTCGTCTCGAATGCGGCCATGCACTTGCGCTTTCCTCCAGAGCGGTAGCAGTAGTGTCACGCAGTCCGCCGCGTGGATCAAAGGATCTATGGTTTTCCCTCGAGTCTTTCCCACGAGGCTTTCCCACGAGGCTTTCCACAGGGCTGTTCCACGTGCACACGTGGTGGGACTCGATCCTCGGCTTGAACGTCAAGGCAGTGCAGGGAAAACAGGTTCCTCTGGAATGGACTGACACATCTGGGGGACTCTTGGAATGGTGGCACGACCCTGGAGTTCCTCTCGCCTTTCCTGTGGAGAGCGACTCCTCTTGAGATGTGACGGGAACGCCGGGAATTCTTTCCCTACGAAACAGGGAAAGGATCCCTCATCTCTAGCTAGGAGGCAGAAATGGGGCTCCCATGGATGTTTGCGGGACCCCACTTGCTTCCTTTCGAGTGGAGACGGGTATGTCGGGGAACTTCTTGAGTTGCAGCAAGGGTGTGAAGGACCCTTTGGAAGTTCCAGTGATTAGATGTGATTGGCCTCGAGAAGCCTCAGCGGAAATGGGCCTCATCTCGGCTGGAGGGCAAAACCTCCTGGATTTTCTCGAGTTGCGGCAGGTGCTCTCGACTTACCATGGGGACCTCAGGGACCCGCTCTGGTGGCCTCAGGAAAGGCCAGTCCCCATGCGAGTTCCTCGGGGGCCTCTCGGGATTCCTCTCCCGTCGATGCCGGGGCCTAAGACCTTGTGTGGAGTCGGGGCCGGAACCTGAGGATTCCTCTCCAGTGCTGACATGGATCTTGGGGTACTTCTGGGGTCTCCCTAGGGGAGTCAGTCCTGGTCTCGAATGCGGGCATGCACTTGCGCTTTCCTCCAGAGCGGTAGCAGCAGTGTCACGCAGTCCGCCGCGTGGATCAAAGGATCTACGGTTTTCCCTCGAGTCTTTCCCACGAGGCTTTCCCACGAGGCTTTCCCACAGGGCTGTCCCACGTGCACACGTGGTGGGAGTGGATCCTCGGCTTGAACGTCAAGGCAGTGCAGGGAAAACAGGTTCCTCTGGAATGGACTGACACATCTGGGGGACTCTTGGAATGGTGGCACGACCCTGGAGTTCCTCTCGCCTTTCCTGTGGAGAGCGCCTCCTCTTGAGATGCGACGGGAACGCCGGGAATTCTTTCCCTACGAAACAGGGAAAGGATCCCTCATCTCGAGCTAGGAGTCGGAAACGGGGCTCCCCTGGATGTGTGCGGGACCCCACGTGCTTCCTCTCGAGTGGAGACGGGTATGTCGGGGAACTTCTTGAGTTGCAGCAAGGGTGTGAAGGACCCTTTGGAAGTTCCAGTGGTTAGAAGTGATTAGCCCCGAGAAGCCTCAGCGGAAATGGGCCTCATATCGCCTGGAGAGCAAAACCTCCTGGATTTTCTCGAGTTGCGGCAGGTACTCTCGACTTACGACGGGGACCTCAGAGACCCGCTCAGGTGGCCTCAGGAAAGGCCAGTCCCATTGCGAGTTCCTCGGGTCCTCTCGGGATTCCTCTCCCGTCGATGCCGGGGCCTAAGACCTTGTGTGGAGTCGGGGCCGGAACCTGAGGATTCCTCTCCAGTGCTGACATGGATCTTGGTGTACTTCTGGAGGCTCCCCAGGGGAGTCAGTCCTCGTCTCGAATGCGGGCATGCACTTGCGCTTTCCTCCAGAGCGGTAGCAGCAGTGTCACGCAGTCCGCCGCGTGGATCAACGGATCTATGTTTTTCCCTCGAGTCTTTCCCACGAGGCTTTCCCACGAGGCTTTCCCTCAGGGCTGTCCCACGTGCACACGTGGTGGGAGTCGATCCTCGGCTTGAACGTCAAGGCAGTGCAGGGAAAACAGGTTCCTCTGGAATGGACTGACACATCTGGGGGTCTCTTGTAATGGTGGCACGACCCTGGAGTTCCTCTCGCCTTTCCAGTGGAGAGCGCTTCCTCTTGAGATGCGACGGGAACGCCGGGAATTCTTTCCCTACAAAACAGGGAAAGGATCCCTCATCTCGAGCTAGGAGGCGGAAACGGGGCTCCCCTTGATGTGTGCGGGACCCCACGTGCTTCCTCTCGAGTGGAGACGGGTATGTCGGGGAACTTCTTGAGTTGCAGCAAGGGTGTGAAGGACCCTTTGGAAGTTCCAGTTGTTAGACGTGATTAGCCTCGAGAAGCCTCAGCGGAAATGGGCCTCATCTCGCCTGGAGGGCAAAACCTCCTGGATTTTCTCGAGTTGCGGCAGGTGCTCTCGACTTACGACGGGGACCTCAGGGACCCGCTCTGGTGGCCACAGGAAAGGCCAGTCCCCATGCGAGTTCCTCGGGGGCCTCTCGGCATTCCTCTCCCGTCGATGCCGGGGCCTAAGACCTTGTGTGGAGTCGGGGCCGGAACCTGAGGATTCCTCTCCAGTGCTGACATGGATCTTGGGGTACTTCTGGAGTCTCCCCAGGGGAGTCAGTCCTCGTCTCGAATGCGGCCATGCACTTGCGCTTTCCTCCAGAGTGGTAGCAGCAGTGTCACGCAGTCCGCCGCGTGGATCAAAGGATGTATGGTTTTCCCTCGAGTCTTTCCCACGAGGCTTTCCCACGAGGCTTTCCCACAGGGCTGTCCCACGTGCACACGTGGTGGGAGTGGATCCTCGGCTTGAACGTCAAGGCAGTGCAGGGAAAACAGGTTCCTCTGGAATGGACTGACACATCTGGGGGACTCTTGGAATGGTGGCACGACCCTGGAGTTCCTCTCGCCTTTCCTGTGGAGAGCGCCTCCTCTTGAGATGCGACGGGAACGCCGGGAATTCTTTCCCTACGAAACAGGGAAAGGATCCCTCATCTCGAGCTAGGAGGCGGAAACGGGGCTCCCCTGGATGTGTGCGGGACCCCACGTGCTTCCTCTCGAGTGGAGACGGGTATGTCGGGAAACTTCTTCAGTTGCAGCAAGGGTGTGAAGGACCCTTTGGAAGTTCCAGTGGTTAGACGTGATTCGCCTCGAGAAGCCTCAGCGGAAATGGGCCTCATCTCGCCTGGAGGGCAAAACCTCCTGGATTTTCTCGAGTTGCGGCAGGTGCTCTCGACTTACGACGGGGACATCAGGGACCCGCTCTGGTGGCCTCAGGAAAGGCCAGTCCCCATGCGAGTTCCTCGGGGGCCTCTCGGGATTCCTCTCCCGTCGATGCCGGGGCCTAAGACCTTGTGTGGAGTCGGGGCCGGAACCTGAGGATTCCTCTCCAGTGCTGCCATGGATCTTGGGGTACTTCTGGAGTCTCCCCAGGGGCGTCAGTCCTCGTCTCGAATGCGGGCATGCACTTGCGCTTTCCTCCAGAGCGGTAGGAGCAGTGTCACGCAGTCCGCCGCGTGGATCAACGGATCTATGGTTTTCCCTCGAGTCTTTCCCACGAGGCTTTCCCACGAGGCTTTCCCACAGGGCTGTCCCACGTGCACACGTGGTGGGAGTGGATCCTCGTCTTGAACGTCAAGGCAGTGCAGGGAAAACAGGTTACTCTGGAATGGACTGACACATCTGGGGGACTCTTGGAATGGTGGCACGACCCTGGAGTTCCTCTCGCCTTTCCTGTGGAGAGCGCCTCCTCTTGAGATGCGACGGGAACGCCGGGAATTCTTTCCCTAAGAAACAGGGAAAGGATCCCTCATCTCGAGCTAGGAGGCGGAAACGGGGCTCCCCTGGATGTGTGCGGGACCCCACGTGCTTCCTCTCGAGTGGAGACGGGTATGTCGGGGAACTTCTTCAGTTGCAGCAAGGGTGTGAAAGACCCTTTGGAAGTTCCAGTGGTTAGACGTGATTAGCCTCGAGAAGCCTCAGCGGAAATGGGCCTCATCTCGCCTGGAGGGCAAAACCTCCTGGATTTTCTCGAGTTGCGGCACGTGCTCTCGACTTATGACGAGGACCTCAGGGACCCGCTCTGGTGGCCTCAGGAAAGGCCAGTCCCCATGCGAGTTCCTCGGGGGCCTCTCGGGATTCCTCTCCCGTCGAAGCCGGGGCCTAAGACCTTGTGTGGAGTCGGGGCCGGAACCTGAGGATTCCTCTCCAGTGCTGACATGGATCTTGGGGTACTTCTGGAGTCTCCCCAGGGGAGTCAGTCCTCGTCTCGAATGCGGGCATGCACTTGCGCTTTCCTCCAGAGCGGTAGCAGCAGTGTCACGCAGTCCGCCTCGTGGATCAAAGGATCTATGTTTTTCCCTCGAATTTTCCCACGAGGCTTTCCCACGAGGCTTTCCCACAGGGCTGTCCCACGGCACACGTGGTGGGAGTCAATCCTCGGCTTGAACGTCAAGGCAGTGCAGGGAAAACAGGTTCCTCTGGAATGGACTGACACATCTGGGGGCTCTTGGAATGGTGGCATGACCCTGGAGTTCCTCTCGCCTTTCCTGTGGAGAGCGCCTCCTCTTGAAATTCGACGGGAACGCCGGGAATTCTTTCCCTACGAAACAGGGAAAGGATCCCTCATCTCGAGCTAGGAGGCGGAAACGGGGCTCCCCTGGATGTGTGCGAGACCCCACGTGCTTCCTCTCGAGTGGAGACGGGTATGTCGGGGAACTTCTTGAGTTGCAGCCAGGGTGTGAAGGACCCTTTGGAAGTTCCAGTGGTTAGATGTGATTGGCCTCGAGAAGCCTCGGCGGAAATGGGCCTCATCTCGCCTGGAGGGCAAAACCTCCTGGATTTTCTCGAATTACGGCAGGTGCTCTCGACTTACGACGGGGACCTCAGGGACCCGCTCTGGTGGCCTCAGGAAAGGCCAGTCCCCATGCGAGTTCCTCGGGGGCCTCTCGGGATTCCTCTCCCGTCGATGCCGGGGCCTAAGACCTTGTGTGAAGTCGGGGCCGGAACCTGAGGATTCCTCTCCAGTGCTGACATGGATCTTGGGGTACTTCTGGAGTCTCCCCAGGGGAGTCAGTCCTCGTCTCGAATGCGGGCATGCACTTGCGCTTTCCTCCAGAGCGGTAGCAGCAGTGTCACGCAGACCGCCGAGTGGATCAAAGGATCTATGGTTTTCCCTCGAGTATTTCCCACGAGGCTTTCCCACGAGGCTTTCCCACAGGGCTGTCCCACGAGCACACGTGGTGGGAGTCGATCCTCGGCTTGAACGTCAAGGCAGTGCAGGGAAAACAGGTTCCTCTGTAATGGACTGACACATATGGGGTCTCTTGGAATGGTGGCACGATCCTGGAGTTCCTCTCGCCTTTCCTGTGGGAGCGCCTCCTCTTGAGATGCGACGGGACCGCCGGGAATTCTTTCCCTACGAAACAGGGAAAGGATCCCTCATCTCGAGCTAGGAGGTGGAAACGGGGCTACCCTGGATGTGTGCGGGACCCTCGTGCTTTCTCTCGAGTGGAGACGGGTATGTCGGGGAACTTCTTGAGTTGCAGCAAGGGTGTGAAGGACCCTTTAGAAGTTCCAGTGGTTAGATGTGATTAGCCTAGAGTAGCCTCAGCGGAAATGGGCTTCATCTCGCCTGGAGGGCAAAATCTCCTGGATTTTCTCGAGTTGTGGCAGGTGCTCTCGATTTACGACGGGGACCTCAGGGACCCGCTCTGGTGACCTCAGGAAAGGCCAGTCCCCATGCGAGTTCCTCGGGGGCCTCTCGGGATTCCTCTCCCGTCTATGCCGGGGCCTAAGACCTTGTGTGGAGTCGGGGCCGGGACCTGAGGATTCCTCTCCAGTGCTGACATGGATCTTGGGGTACTTCTGGAGTCTCCCCAGGGGAGTCAGTCCTCGTCTCGAATGCGGCCATGCACTTGCGCTTTCCTCCAGAGCGGTAGCAGTAGTGTCACGCAGTCCGCCGCGTGGATCAAAGGATCTATGGTTTTCCCTCGAGTCTTTCCCACGAGGCTTTCCCACGAGGCTTTCCACAGGGCTGTTCCACGTGCACACGTGGTGGGACTCGATCCTCGGCTTGAACGTCAAGGCAGTGCAGGGAAAACAGGTTCCTCTGGAATGGACTGACACATCTGGGGGACTCTTGGAATGGTGGCACGACCCTGGAGTTCCTCTCGCCTTTCCTGTGGAGAGCGACTCCTCTTGAGATGTGACGGGAACGCCGGGAATTCTTTCCCTACGAAACAGGGAAAGGATCCCTCATCTCTAGCTAGGAGGCGGAAATGGGGCTCCCATGGATGTTTGCGGGACCCCACTTGCTTCCTTTCGAGTGGAGACGGGTATGTCGGGGAACTTCTTGAGTTGCAGCAAGGGTGTGAAGGACCCTTTGGAAGTTCCAGTGATTAGATGTGATTGGCCTCGAGAAGCCTCAGCGGAAATGGGCCTCATCTCGGCTGGAGGGCAAAACCTCCTGGATTTTCTCGAGTTGCGGCAGGTGCTCTCGACTTACCATGGGGACCTCAGGGACCCGCTCTGGTGGCCTCAGGAAAGGCCAGTCCCCATGCGAGTTCCTCGGGGGCCTCTCGGGATTCCTCTCCCGTCGATGCCGGGGCCTAAGACCTTGTGTGGAGTCGGGGCCGGAACCTGAGGATTCCTCTCCAGTGCTGACATGGATCTTGGGGTACTTCTGGGGTCTCCCTAGGGGAGTCAGTCCTGGTCTCGAATGCGGGCATGCACTTGCGCTTTCCTCCAGAGCGGTAGCAGCAGTGTCACGCAGTCCGCCGCGTGGATCACAGGACCTATGGTTTTCCCTCGAGTCTTTCCCACGAGGCTTTCCCACGAGGCTTTCCCACAGGGCTGTCCCACGTGCACACGTGGTGGGAGTGGATCCTCGGCTTGAACGTCAAGGCAGTGCAGGGAAAACAGGTTCCTCTGGAATGGACTGACACATCTGGGGGACTCTTGGAATGGTGGCACGACCCTGGAGTTCCTCTCGCCTTTCCTGTGGAGAGCGCCTCCTCTTGAGATGCGACGGGAACGCCGGGAATTCTTTCCCTACGAAACAGGGAAAGGATCCCTCATCTCGAGCTAGGAGTCGGAAACGGGGCTCCCCTGGATGTGTGCGGGACCCCACGTGCTTCCTCTCGAGTGGAGACGGGTATGTCGGGGAATTTCTTGAGTTGCAGCAAGGGTGTGAAGGACCCTTTGGAAGTTCCAGTGGTTAGAAGTGATTAGCCCCGAGAAGCCTCAGCGGAAATGGGCCTCATATCGCCTGGAGAGCAAAACCTCCTGGATTTTCTCGAGTTGCGGCAGGTACTCTCGACTTACGACGGGGACCTCAGAGACCCGCTCAGGTGGCCTCAGGAAAGGCCAGTCCCATTGCGAGTTCCTCGGGTCCTCTCGGGATTCCTCTCCCGTCGATGCCGGGGCCTAAGACCTTGTGTGGAGTCGGGGCCGGAACCTGAGGATTCCTCTCCAGTGCTGACATGGATCTTGGTGTACTTCTGGAGGCTCCCCAGGGGAGTCAGTCCTCGTCTCGAATGCGGGCATGCACTTGCGCTTTCCTCCAGAGCGGTAGCAGCAGTGTCACTCAGTCCGCCGCGTGGATCAACGGATCTATGTTTTTCCCTCGAGTCTTTCCCACGAGGCTTTCCCACGAGGCTTTCCCTCAGGGCTGTCCCACGTGCACACGTGGTGGGAGTCGATCCTCGGCTTGAACGTCAAGGCAGTGCAGGGAAAACAGGTTCCTCTGGAATGGACTGACACATCTGGGGGTCTCTTGTAATGGTGCCGCGACCCTGGATTTCCTCTCGCCTTTCCAGTGGAGAGCGCTTCCTCTTGAGATGCGACGGGAACGCCGGGAATTCTTTCCCTACAAAACAGGGAAAGGATCCCTCATCTCGAGCTAGGAGGCGGAAACGGGGCTCCCCTTGATGTGTGCGGGACCCCACGTGCTTCCTCTCGAGTGGAGACGGGTATGTCGGGGAACTTCTTGAGTTGCAGCAAGGGTGTGAAGGACCCTTTGGAAGTTCCAGTTGTTAGACGTGATTAGCCTCGAGAAGCCTCAGCGGAAATGGGCCTCATCTCGCCTGGAGGGCAAAACCTCCTGGATTTTCTCGAGTTGCGGCAGGTGCTCTCGACTTACGACCGGGACCTCAGGGACCCGCTCTGGTGGCCACAGGAAAGGCCAGTCCCCATGCGAGTTCCTCGGGGGCCTCTCGGCATTCCTCTCCCGTCGATGCCGGGGCCTAAGACCTTGTGTGGAGTCGGGGCCGGAACCTGAGGATTCCTCTCCAGTGCTGACATGGATCTTGGGGTACTTCTGGAGTCTCCCCAGGGGAGTCAGTCCTCGTCTCGAATGCGGGCATGCACTTGCGCTTTCCTCCAGAGCGGTAGCAGCAGTGTCACGCAGTCCGCCGCGTGGATCAAAGGATCTACGGTTTTCCCTCGAGTCTTTCCCACGAGGCTTTCCCACGAGGCTTTCCCACAGGGCTGTCCCACGTGCACACGTCGTGGGAGTCGATCCTCGGCTTGAACGTCAAGGCAGTGCAGGGAAAACAGGTTCCTCTGGATTGGACTGACACATCTGGGGGACTCTTGGAATGGTGGCACGACCCTGGAGTTCCTCTCGCCTTTCCTGTGGAGAGCGCCTCCTCTTGAGATGCGACGGGAACGCCGGGAATTCTTTCCCTAAGAAACAGGGAAAGGATCCCTCATCTCGAGCTAGGAGGCGGAAACGGGGCTCCCCTGGATGTGTGCGGGACCCCACGTGCTTCCTCTCGAGTGGAGACGGGTATGTCGGGGAACTTCTTGAGTTGCAGCCAGGGTGTGAAGGACCCTTTGGAAGTTCCAGTGGTTAGATGTGATTAGCTTCGAGAAGCCTCAGCGGAAATGGGCCTCATCTCGCCTGAAGGGCAAAACCTTCTGGATTTTCTCGAGTTGCGGCAGGTGCTCTCGACTTACGACGGGGACCTCAGGGACCCGCTCTGGTGGCCTCAGGAAAGGCCAGTCCCCATGCGATTTCCTCGGGGGCCTCTCGGCATTCCTCTCCTGTCGATGCCGGGGCCTAAGACCTTGTGTGGAGTCGGGGCCGGAACCTGAGGATTCCTCTCCAGTGCTGACATGGATCTTGGGGTACTTCTGGAGTCTCCCCAGGGGAGTCAGTCCTCGTCTCGAATGCGGGCATGCACTTGCGCTTTCCTCCAGAGCGGTAGCAGCAGTGTCACGCAGTCCGCCGCGTGGATCAAAGGATCTACGGTTTTCCCTCGAGTCTTTCCCACGAGGCTTTCCCACGAGGCTTTCCCACAGGGCTGTCCCACGTGCACACGTCGTGGGAGTCGATCCTCGGCTTGAACGTCAAGGCAGTGCAGGGAAAACAGGTTCCTCTGGAATGGACTGACACATCTGGGGGACTCTTGGAATGGTGGCATGACCCTGGAGTTCCTCTCGCCTTTCCTGTGGAGAGCGCCTCCTCTTGAAATTCGACGGGAACGCCGGGAATTCTTTCCCTACGAAACAGGGAAAGGATCCCTCATCTCGAGCTAGGAGGCGGAAACGGGGCTCCCCTGGATGTGTGCGAGACCCCACGTGCTTCCTCTCGAGTGGAGACGGGTATGTCGGGGAACTTCTTGAGTTGCAGCCAGGGTGTGAAGGACCCTTTGGAAGTTCCAGTGGTTAGATGTGATTGGCCTCGAGAAGCCTCGGCGGAAATGGGCCTCATCTCGCCTGGAGGGCAAAACCTCCTGGATTTTCTCGAATTACGGCAGGTGCTCTCGACTTACGACGGGGACCTCAGGGACCCGCTCTGGTGGCCTCAGGAAAGGCCAGTCCCCATGCGAGTTCCTCGGGGGCCTCTCGGGATTCCACTCCCGTCGATGCCGGGGCCTAAGACCTTGTGTGGAGTCGGGGCCGGAACCTGAGGATTCCTCTCCAGTGCTGACATGGATCTTGGGGTACTTCTGGAGTCTCCCCAGGGGAGTCAGTCCTCGTCTCGAATGCGGGCATGCACTTGCGCTTTCCTCCAGAGCGGTAGCAGCAGTGTCACGCAGACCGCCGAGTGGATCAAAGGATCTATGGTTTTCCCTCGAGTATTTCCCACGAGGCTTTCCCACGAGGCTTTCCCACAGGGCTGTCCCACGAGCACACGTGGTGGGAGTCGATCCTCGGCTTGAACGTCAAGGCAGTGCAGGGAAAACAGGTTCCTCTGTAATGGACTGACACATATGGGGTCTCTTGGAATGGTGGCACGACCCTGGAGTTCCTCTCGCCTTTCCTGTGGGAGCGCCTCCTCTTGAGATGCGACGGGACCGCCGGGAATTCTTTCCCTACGAAACAGGGAAAGGATCCCTCATCTCGAGCTAGGAGGTGGAAACGGGGCTACCCTGGATGTGTGCGGGACCCTCGTGCTTTCTCTCGAGTGGAGACGGGTATGTCGGGGAACTTCTTGAGTTGCAGCAAGGGTGTGAAGGACCCTTTAGAAGTTCCAGTGGTTAGATGTGATTAGCCTAGAGTAGCCTCAGCGGAAATGGGCTTCAACTCGCCTGGAGGGCAAAATCTCCTGGATTTTCTCGAGTTGTGGCAGGTGCTCTCGATTTACGACGGGGACCTCAGGGACCCGCTCTGGTGACCTCAGGAAAGGCCAGTCCCCATGCGAGTTCCTCGGGGGCCTCTCGGGATTCCTCTCCCGTCTATGCCGGGGCCTAAGACCTTGTGTGGAGTCGGGGCCGGGACCTGAGGATTCCTCTCCAGTGCTGACATGGATCTTGGGGTACTTCTGGAGTCTCCCCAGGGGAGTCAGTCCTCGTCTCGAATGCGGCCATGCACTTGCGCTTTCCTCCAGAGCGGTAGCAGTAGTGTCACGCAGTCCGCCGCGTGGATCAAAGGATCTATGGTTTTCCCTCGAGTCTTTCCCACGAGGCTTTCCCACGAGGCTTTCCACAGGGCTGTTCCACGTGCACACGTGGTGGGACTCGATCCTCGGCTTGAACGTCAAGGCAGTGCAGGGAAAACAGGTTCCTCTGGAATGGACTGACACATCTGGGGGACTCTTGGAATGGTGGCACGACCCTGGAGTTCCTCTCGCCTTTACTGTGGAGAGCGACTCCTCTTGAGATGTGACGGGAACGCCGGGAATTCTTTCCCTACGAAACAGGGAAAGGATCCCTCATCTCTAGCTAGGAGGCAGAAATGGGGCTCCCATGGATGTTTGCGGGACCCCACTTGCTTCCTTTCGAGTGGAGACGGGTATGTCGGGGAACTTCTTGAGTTGCAGCAAGGGTGTGAAGGACCCTTTGGAAGTTCCAGTGATTAGATGTGATTGGCCTCGAGAAGCCTCAGCGGAAATGGGCCTCATCTCGGCTGGAGGGCAAAACCTCCTGGATTTTCTCGAGTTGCGGCAGGTGCTCTCGACTTACCATGGGGACCTCAGGGACCCGCTCTGGTGGCCTCAGGAAAGGCCAGTCCCCATGCGAGTTCCTCGGGGGCCTCTCGGGATTCCTCTCCCGTCGATGCCGGGGCCTAAGACCTTGTGTGGAGTCGGGGCCGGAACCTGAGGATTCCTCTCCAGTGCTGCCATGGATCTTGGGGTACTTCTGGAGTCTCCCCAGGGGCGTCAGTCCTCGTCTCGAATGCGGGCATGCACTTGCGCTTTCCTCCAGAGCGGTAGGAGCAGTGTCACGCAGTCCGCCGCGTGGATCAACGGATCTATGGTTTTCCCTCGAGTCTTTCCCACGAGGCTTTCCCACGAGGCTTTCCCACAGGGCTGTCCCACGTGCACACGTGGTGGGAGTGGATCCTCGTCTTGAACGTCAAGGCAGTGCAGGGAAAACAGGTTACTCTGGAATGGACTGACACATCTGGGGGACTCTTGGAATGGTGGCACGACCCTGGAGTTCCTCTCGCCTTTCCTGTGGAGAGCGCCTCCTCTTGAGATGCGACGGGAACGCCGGGAATTCTTTCCCTAAGAAACAGGGAAAGGATCCCTCATCTCGAGCTAGGAGGCGGAAACGGGGCTCCCCTGGATGTGTGCGGGACCCCACGTGCTTCCTCTCGAGTGGAGACGGGTATGTCGGGGAACTTCTTCAGTTGCAGCAAGGGTGTGAAAGACCCTTTGGAAGTTCCAGTGGTTAGACGTGATTAGCCTCGAGAAGCCTCAGCGGAAATGGGCCTCATCTCGCCTGGAGGGCAAAACCTCCTGGATTTTCTCGAGTTGCGGCACGTGCTCTCGACTTTTGACGAGGACCTCAGGGACCCGCTCTGGTGGCCTCAGGAAAGGCCAGTCCCCATGCGAGTTCCTCGGGGGCCTCTCGGGATTCCTCTCCCGTCGAAGCCGGGGCCTAAGACCTTGTGTGGAGTCGGGGCCGGAACCTGAGGATTCCTCTCCAGTGCTGACATGGATCTTGGGGTACTTCTGGAGTCTCCCCAGGGGAGTCAGTCCTCGTCTCGAATGCGGGCATGCACTTGCGCTTTCCTCCAGAGCGGTAGCAGCAGTGTCACGCAGTCCGCCTCGTGGATCAAAGGATCTATGTTTTTCCCTCGAATTTTCCCACGAGGCTTTCCCACGAGGCTTTCCCACAGGGCTGTCCCACGGCACACGTGGTGGGAGTCGATCCTCGGCTTGAACGTCAAGGCAGTGCAGGGAAAACAGGTTCCTCTGGAATGGACTGACACATCTGGGGGCTCTTGGAATGGTGGCATGACCCTGGAGTTCCTCTCGCCTTTCCTGTGGAGAGCGCCTCCTCTTGAAATTCGACGGGAACGCCGGGAATTCTTTCCCTACGAAACAGGGAAAGGATCCCTCATCTCGAGCTAGGAGGCGGAAACGGGGCTCCCCTGGATGTGTGCGAGACCCCACGTGCTTCCTCTCGAGTGGAGACGGGTATGTCGGGGAACTTCTTGAGTTGCAGCCAGGGTGTGAAGGACCCTTTGGAAGTTCCAGTGGTTAGATGTGATTGGCCTCGAGAAGCCTCGGCGGAAATGGGCCTCATCTCGCCTGGAGGGCAAAACCTCCTGGATTTTCTCGAATTACGGCAGGTGCTCTCGACTTACGACGGGGACCTCAGGGACCCGCTCTGGTGGCCTCAGGAAAGGCCAGTCCCCATGCGAGTTCCTCGGGGGCCTCTCGGGATTCCTCTCCCGTCGATGCCGGGGCCTAAGACCTTGTGTGGAGTCGGGGCCGGAACCTGAGGATTCCTCTCCAGTGCTGACATGGATCTTGGGGTACTTCTGGAGTCTCCCCAGGGGAGTCAGTCCTCGTCTCGAATGCGGGCATGCACTTGCGCTTTCCTCCAGAGCGGTAGCAGCAGTGTCACGCAGACCACCGAGTGGATCAAAGGATCTATGGTTTTCCCTCGAGTATTTCCCACGAGGCTTTCCCACGAGGCTTTCCCACAGGGCTGTCCCACGAGCACACGTGGTGGGAGTCGATCCTCGGCTTGAACGTCAAGGCAGTGCAGGGAAAACAGGTTCCTCTGTAATGGACTGACACATATGGGGTCTCTTGGAATGGTGGCACGATCCTGGAGTTCCTCTCGCCTTTCCTGTGGGAGCGCCTCCTCTTGAGATGCGACGGGACCGCCGGGAATTCTTTCCCTACGAAACAGGGAAAGGATCCCTCATCTCGAGCTAGGAGGTGGAAACGGGGCTACCCTGGATGTGTGCGGGACCCTCGTGCTTTCTCTCGAGTGGAGACGGGTATGTCGGGGAACTTCTTGAGTTGCAGCAAGGGTGTGAAGGACCCTTTAGAAGTTCCAGTGGTTAGATGTGATTAGCCTAGAGTAGCCTCAGCGGAAATGGGCTTCATCTCGCCTGGAGGGCAAAATCTCCTGGATTTTCTCGAGTTGTGGCAGGTGCTCTCGATTTACGACGGGGACCTCAGGGACCCGCTCTGGTGACCTCAGGAAAGGCCAGTCCCCATGCGAGTTCCTCGGGGGCCTCTCGGGATTCCTCTCCCGTCTATGCCGGGGCCTAAGACCTTGTGTGGAGTCGGGGCCGGGACCTGAGGATTCCTCTCCAGTGCTGACATGGATCTTGGGGTACTTCTGGAGTCTCCCCAGGGGAGTCAGTCCTCGTCTCGAATGCGGCCATGCACTTGCGCTTTCCTCCAGAGCGGTAGCAGTAGTGACACGCAGTCCGCCGCGTGGATCAAAGGATCTATGGTTTTCCCTCGAGTCTTTCCCACGAGGCTTTCCCACGAGGCTTTCCACAGGGCTGTTCCACGTGCACACGTGGTGGGACTCGATCCTCGGCTTGAACGTCAAGGCAGTGCAGGGAAAACAGGTTCCTCTGGAATGGACTGACACATCTGGGGGACTCTTGGAATGGTGGCACGACCCTGGAGTTCCTCTCGCCTTTCCTGTGGAGAGCGACTCCTCTTGAGATGTGACGGGAACGCCGGGAATTCTTTCCCTACGAAACAGGGAAAGGATCCCTCATCTCTAGCTAGGAGGCAGAAATGGGGCTCCCATGGATGTTTGCGGGACCCCACTTGCTTCCTTTCGAGTGGAGACGGGTATGTCGGGGAACTTCTTGAGTTGCAGCAAGGGTGTGAAGGACCCTTTGGAAGTTCCAGTGATTAGATGTGATTGGCCTCGAGAAGCCTCAGCGGAAATGGGCCTCATCTCGGCTGGAGGGCAAAACCTCCTGGATTTTCTCGAGTTGCGGCAGGTGCTCTCGACTTACCATGGGGACCTCAGGGACCCGCTCTGGCGGCCTCAGGAAAGGCCAGTCCCCATGCGAGTTCCTCGGGGGCCTCTCGGGATTCCTCTCCCGTCGATGCCGGGGCCTAAGACCTTGTGTGGAGTCGGGGCCGGAACCTGAGGATTCCTCTCCAGTGCTGACATGGATCTTGGGGTACTTCTGGGGTCTCCCTAGGGGAGTCAGTCCTGGTCTCGAATGCGGGCATGCACTTGCGCTTTCCTCCAGAGCGGTAGCAGCAGTGTCACGCAGTCCGCCGCGTGGATCACAGGATCTATGGTTTTCCCTCGAGTCTTTCCCACGAGGCTTTCCCACGAGGCTTTCCCACAGGGCTGTCCCACGTGCACACGTGGTGGGAGTGGATCCTCGGCTTGAACGTCAAGGCAGTGCAGGGAAAACAGGTTCCTCTGGAATGGACTGACACATCTGGGGGACTCTTGGAATGGTGGCACGACCCTGGAGTTCCTCTCGCCTTTCCTGTGGAGAGCGCCTCCTCTTGAGATGCGACGGGAACGCCGGGAATTCTTTCCCTACGAAACAGGGAAAGGATCCCTCATCTCGAGCTAGGAGTCGGAAACGGGGCTCCCCTGGATGTGTGCGGGACCCCACGTGCTTCCTCTCGAGTGGAGACGGGTATGTCGGGGAATTTCTTGAGTTGCAGCAAGGGTGTGAAGGACCCTTTGGAAGTTCCAGTGGTTAGAAGTGATTAGCCCCGAGAAGCCTCAGCGGAAATGGGCCTCATATCGCCTGGAGAGCAAAACCTCCTGGATTTTCTCGAGTTGCGGCAGGTACTCTCGACTTACGACGGGGACCTCAGAGACCCGCTCAGGTGGCCTCAGGAAAGGCCAGTCCCATTGCGAGTTCCTCGGGTCCTCTCGGGATTCCTCTCCCGTCGATGCCGGGGCCTAAGACCTTGTGTGGAGTCGGGGCCGGAACCTGAGGATTCCTCTCCAGTGCTGACATGGATCTTGGGGTACTTCTGGAGGCTCCCCAGGGGAGTCAGTCCTCGTCTCGAATGCGGGCATGCACTTGCGCTTTCCTCCAGAGCGGTAGCAGCAGTGTCACGCAGTCCGCCGCGTGGATCAACGGATCTATGTTTTTCCCTCGAGTCTTTCCCACGAGGCTTTCCCACGAGGCTTTCCCTCAGGGCTGTCCCACGTGCACACGTGGTGGGAGTCGATCCTCGGCTTGAACGTCAAGGCAGTGCAGGGAAAACAGGTTCCTCTGGAATGGACTGACACATCTGGGGGTCTCTTGTAATGGTGCTGCGACCCTGGATTTCCTCTCGCCTTTCCAGTGGAGAGCGCTTCCTCTTGAGATGCGACGGGAACGCCGGGAATTCTTTCCCTACAAAACAGGGAAAGGATCCCTCATCTCGAGCTAGGAGGCGGAAACGGGGCTCCCCTTGATGTGTGCGGGACCCCACGTGCTTCCTCTCGAGTGGAGACGGGTATGTCGGGGAACTTCTTGAGTTGCAGCAAGGGTGTGAAGGACCCTTTGGAAGTTCCAGTTGTTAGACGTGATTAGCCTCGAGAAGCCTCAGCGGAAATGGGCCTCATCTCGCCTGGAGGGCAAAACCTCCTGGATTTTCTCGAGTTGCGGCAGGTGCTCTCGACTTACGACGGGGACCTCAGGGACCCGCTCTGGTGGCCACAGGAAAGGCCAGTCCCCATGCGAGTTCCTCGGGGGCCTCTCGGCATTCCTCTCCCGTCGATGCCGGGGCCTAAGACCTTGTGTGGAGTCGGGGCCGGAACCTGAGGATTCCTCTCCAGTGCTGACATGGATCTTGGGGTACTTCTGGAGTCTCCCCAGGGGAGTCAGTCCTCGTCTCGAATGCGGGCATGCACTTGCGCTTTCCTCCAGAGCGGTAGCAGCAGTGTCACGCAGTCCGCCGCGTGGATCAAAGGATCTACGGTTTTCCCTCGAGTCTTTCCCACGAGGCTTTCCCACGAGGCTTTCCCACAGGGCTGTCCCACGTGCACACGTCGTGGGAGTCGATCCTCGGCTTGAACGTCAAGGCAGTGCAGGGAAAACAGGTTCCTCTGGATTGGACTGACACATCTGGGGGACTCTTGGAATGGTGGCACGACCCTGGAGTTCCTCTCGCCTTTCCTGTGGAGAGCGCCTCCTCTTGAGATGCGACGGGAACGCCGGGAATTCTTTCCCTAAGAAACAGGGAAAGGATCCCTCATCTCGAGCTAGGAGGCGGAAACGGGGCTCCCCTGGATGTGTGCGGGACCCCACGTGCTTCCTCTCGAGTGGAGACGGGTATGTCGGGGAACTTCTTGAGTTGCAGCCAGGGTGTGAAGGACCCTTTGGAAGTTCCAGTGGTTAGATGTGATTAGCTTCGAGAAGCCTCAGCGGAAATGGGCCTCATCTCGCCTGAAGGGCAAAACCTTCTGGATTTTCTCGAGTTGCGGCAGGTGCTCTCGACTTACGACGGGGACCTCAGGGACCCGCTCTGGTGGCCTCAGGAAAGGCCAGTCCCCATGCGAGTTCCTCGGGGGCCTCTCGGCATTCCTCTCCCGTCGATGCCGGGGCCTAAGACCTTGTGTGGAGTCGGGGCCGGAACCTGAGGATTCCTCTCCAGTGCTGACATGGATCTTGGGGTACTTCTGGAGTCTCCCCAGGGGAGTCAGTCCTCGTCTCGAATGCGGGCATGCACTTGCGCTTTCCTCCAGAGCGGTAGCAGCAGTGTCACGCAGTCCGCCGCGTGGATCAAAGGATCTACGGTTTTCCCTCGAGTCTTTCCCACGAGGCTTTCCCACGAGGCTTTCCCACAGGGCTGTCCCACGTGCACACGTCGTGGGAGTCGATCCTCGGCTTGAACGTCAAGGCAGTGCAGGGAAAACAGGTTCCTCTGGAATGGACTGACACATCTGGGGGACTCTTGGAATGGTGGCATGACCCTGGAGTTCCTCTCGCCTTTCCTGTGGAGAGCGCCTCCTCTTGAAATTCGACGGGAACGCCGGGAATTCTTTCCCTACGAAACAGGGAAAGGATCCCTCATCTCGAGCTAGGAGGCGGAAACGGGGCTCCCCTGGATGTGTGCGAGACCCCACGTGCTTCCTCTCGAGTGGAGACGGGTATGTCGGGGAACTTCTTGAGTTGCAGCCAGGGTGTGAAGGACCCTTTGGAAGTTCCAGTGGTTAGATGTGATTGGCCTCGAGAAGCCTCGGCGGAAATGGGCCTCATCTCGCCTGGAGGGCAAAACCTCCTGGATTTTCTCGAATTACGGCAGGTGCTCTCGACTTACGACGGGGACCTCAGGGACCCGCTCTGGTGGCCTCAGGAAAGGCCAGTCCCCATGCGAGTTCCTCGGGGGCCTCTCGGGATTCCTCTCCCGTCGATGCCGGGGCCTAAGACCTTGTGTGGAGTCGGGGCCGGAACCTGAGGATTCCTCTCCAGTGCTGACATGGATCTTGGGGTACTTCTGGAGTCTCCCCAGGGGAGTCAGTCCTCGTCTCGAATGCGGGCATGCACTTGCGCTTTCCTCCAGAGCGGTAGCAGCAGTGTCACGCAGACCGCCGAGTGGATCAAAGGATCTATGGTTTTCCCTCGAGTATTTCCCACGAGGCTTTCCCACGAGGCTTTCCCACAGGGCTGTCCCACGAGCACACGTGGTGGGAGTCGATCCTCGGCTTGAACGTCAAGGCAGTGCAGGGAAAACAGGTTCCTCTGTAATGGACTGACACATATGGGGTCTCTTGGAATGGTGGCACGACCCTGGAGTTCCTCTCGCTTTTCCTGTGGGAGCGCCTCCTCTTGAGATGCGACGGGACCGCCGGGAATTCTTTCCCTACGAAACAGGGAAAGGATCCCTCATCTCGAGCTAGGAGGTGGAAACGGGGCTACCCTGGATGTGTGCGGGACCCTCGTGCTTTCTCTCGAGTGGAGACGGGTATGTCGGGGAACTTCTTGAGTTGCAGCAAGGGTGTGAAGGACCCTTTAGAAGTTCCAGTGGTTAGATGTGATTAGCCTAGAGTAGCCTCAGCGGAAATGGGCTTCAACTCGCATGGAGGGCAAAATCTCCTGGATTTTCTCGAGTTGTGGCAGGTGCTCTCGATTTACGACGGGGACCTCAGGGACCCGCTCTGGTGACCTGAGGAAAGGCCAGTCCCCATGCGAGTTCCTCGGGGGCCTCTCGGGATTCCTCTCCCGTCTATGCCGGGGCCTAAGACCTTGTGTGGAGTCGGGGCCGGGACCTGAGGATTCCTCTCCAGTGCTGACATGGATCTTGGGGTACTTCTGGAGTCTCCCCAGGGGAGTCAGTCCTCGTCTCGAATGCGGCCATGCACTTGCGCTTTCCTCCAGAGCGGTAGCAGTAGTGTCACGCAGTCCGCCGCGTGGATCAAAGGATCTATGGTTTTCCCTCGAGTCTTTCCCACGAGGCTTTCCCACGAGGCTTTCCACAGGGCTGTTCCACGTGCACACGTGGTGGGACTCGATCCTCGGCTTGAACGTCAAGGCAGTGCAGGGAAAACAGGTTCCTCTGGAATGGACTGACACATCTGGGGGACTCTTGGAATGGTGGCACGACCCTGGAGTTCCTCTCGCCTTTCCTGTGGAGAGCGACTCCTCTTGAGATGTGACGGGAACGCCGGGAATTCTTTCCCTACGAAACAGGGAAAGGATCCCTCATCTCTAGCTAGGAGGCAGAAATGGGGCTCCCATGGATGTTTGCGGGACCCCACTTGCTTCCTTTCGAGTGGAGACGGGTATGTCGGGGAACTTCTTGAGTTGCAGCAAGGGTGTGAAGGACCCTTTGGAAGTTCCAGTGATTAGATGTGATTGGCCTCGAGAAGCCTCAGCGGAAATGGGCCTCATCTCGGCTGGAGGGCAAAACCTCCTGGATTTTCTCGAGTTGCGGCAGGTGCTCTCGACTTACCATGGGGACCTCAGGGACCCGCTCTGGTGGCCTCAGGAAAGGCCAGTCCCCATGCGAGTTCCTCGGGGGCCTCTCGGGATTCCTCTCCCGTCGATGCCGGGGCCTAAGACCTTGTGTGGAGTCGGGGCCGGAACCTGAGGATTCCTCTCCAGTGCTGACATGGATCTTGGGGTACTTCTGGGGTCTCCCTAGGGGAGTCAGTCCTGGTCTCGAATGCGGGCATGCACTTGCGCTTTCCTCCAGAGCGGTAGCAGCAGTGTCACGCAGTCCGCCGCGTGGATCACAGGATCTATGGTTTTCCCTCGAGTCTTTCCCACGAGGCTTTCCCACGAGGCTTTCCCACAGGGCTGTCCCACGTGCACACGTGGTGGGATTGGATCCTCGGCTTGAACGTCAAGGCAGTGCAGGGAAAACAGGTTCCTCTGGAATGGACTGACACATCTGGGGGACTCTTGGAATGGTGGCACGACCCTGGAGTTCCTCTCGCCTTTCCTGTGGAGAGCGCCTCCTCTTGAGATGCGACGGGAACGCCGGGAATTCTTTCCCTACGAAACAGGGAAAGGATCCCTCATCTCGAGCTAGGAGTCGGAAACGGGGCTCCCCTGGATGTGTGCGGGACCCCACGTGCTTCCTCTCGAGTGGAGACGGGTATGTCGGGGAACTTCTTGAGTTGCAGCAAGGGTGTGAAGGACCCTTTGGAAGTTCCAGTGGTTAGAAGTGATTAGCCCCGAGAAGCCTCAGCGGAAATGGGCCTCATATCGCCTGGAGAGCAAAACCTCCTGGATTTTCTCGAGTTGCGGCAGGTACTCTCGACTTACGACGGGGACCTCAGAGACCCGCTCAGGTGGCCTCAGGAAAGGCCAGTCCCATTGCGAGTTCCTCGGGTCCTCTCGGGATTCCTCTCCCGTCGATGCCGGGGCCTAAGACCTTGTGTGGAGTCGGGGCCGGAACCTGAGGATTCCTCTCCAGTGCTGACATGGATCTTGGTGTACTTCTGGAGGCTCCCCAGGGGAGTCAGTCCTCGTCTCGAATGCGGGCATGCACTTGCGCTTTCCTCCAGAGCGGTAGCAGCAGTGTCACGCAGTCCGCCGCGTGGATCAACGGATCTATGTTTTTCCCTCGAGTCTTTCCCACGAGGCTTTCCCACGAGGCTTTCCCTCAGGGCTGTCCCACGTGCACACGTGGTGGGAGTCGATCCTCGGCTTGAACGTCAAGGCAGTGCAGGGAAAACAGGTTCCTCTGGAATGGACTGACACATCTGGGGGTCTCTTGTAATGGTGCCGCGACCCTGGATTTCCTCTCGCCTTTCCAGTGGAGAGCGCTTCCTCTTGAGATGCGACGGGAACGCCGGGAATTCTTTCCCTACAAAACAGGGAAAGGATCCCTCATCTCGAGCTAGGAGGCGGAAACGGGGCTCCCCTTGATGTGTGCGGGACCCCACGTGCTTCCTCTCGAGTGGAGACGGGTATGTCGGGGAACTTCTTGAGTTGCAGCAAGGGTGTGAAGGACCCTTTGGAAGTTCCAGTTGTTAGATGTGATTAGCCTCGAGAAGCCTCAGCGGAAATGGGCCTCATCTCGCCTGGAGGGCAAAACCTCCTGGATTTTCTCGAGTTGCGGCAGGTGCTCTCGACTTACGACGGGGACCTCAGGGACCCGCTCTGGTGGCCACAGGAAAGGCCAGTCCCCATGCGAGTTCCTCGGGGGCCTCTCGGCATTCCTCTCCCGTCGATTCCGGGGCCTAAGACCTTGTGTGGAGTCGGGGCCGGAACCTGAGGATTCCTCTCCAGTGCTGACATGGATCTTGGGGTACTTCTGGAGTCTCCCCAGGGGAGTCAGTCCTCGTCTCGAATGCGGGCATGCACTTGCGCTTTCCTCCAGAGTGGTAGCAGCAGTGTCACGCAGTCCGCCGCGTGGATCAAAGGATGTATGGTTTTCCCTCGAGTCTTTCCCACGAGGCTTTCCCACGAGGCTTTCCCACAGGGCTGTCCCACGTGCACACGTGGTGGGAGTGGATCCTCGTCTTGAACGTCAAGGCAGTGCAGGGAAAACAGGTTCCTCTGGAATGGACTGACACATCTGGGGGACTCTTGGAATGGTGGCACGACCCTGGAGTTCCTCTCGCCTTTCCTGTGGAGAGCGCCTCCTCTTGAGATGCGACGGGAACGCCGGGAATTCTTTCCCTACGAAACAGGGAAAGGATCCCTCATCTCGAGCTAGGAGGCGGAAACGGGGCTCCCCTGGATGTGTGCGGGACCCCACGTGCTTCCTCTCGAGTGGAGACGGGTATGTCGGGAAACTTCTTCAGTTGCAGCAAGGGTGTGAAGGACCCTTTGGAAGTTCCAGTGGTTAGACGTGATTCGCCTCGAGAAGCCTCAGCGGAAATGGGCCTCATCTCGCCTGGAGGCCAAAACCTCCTGGATTTTCTCGAGTTGCGGCAGGTGCTCTCGACTTACGACGGGGACATCAGGGACCCGCTCTGGTGGCCTCAGGAAAGGCCAGTCCCCATGCGAGTTCCTCGGGGGCCTCTCGGGATTCCTCTCCCGTCGATGCCGGGGCCTAAGACCTTGTGTGGAGTCGGGGCCGGAACCTGAGGATTCCTCTCCAGTGCTGCCATGGATCTTGGGGTACTTCTGGAGTCTCCCCAGGGGCGTCAGTCCTCGTCTCGAATGCGGGCATGCACTTGCGCTTTCCTCCAGAGCGGTAGCAGCAGTGTCACGCAGTCCGCCGCGTGGATCAAAGGATCTATGGTTTTCCCTCGAGTCTTTCCCACGAGGCTTTCCCACGAGTCTTTCCCACAGGGCTGTCCCACGTGCACAGGTGGTGGGAGTCGATCCTCGGCTTGAACGTCAAGGCAGTGCAGGGAAAACAGGTTCCTCTGGAATGGACTGACACATCTGGGCGTCTCTTGGAATGGTGGCACGACCCTGGAGTTCCTCTCGCCTCTCCTGTGGAGAGCGCCTCCTCTTGAGATGCGACGGGAACGCCGGGAATTCTTTCCCTAAGAAACAGGGAAAGGATCCCTCATCTCGATCTAGGAGGCGATACTGGGCTCCCCTGGATGTGTGCGGGACCCAACGTGCTTCCTCTCGAGTGGAGACGGGTATGTCTGGGAACTTCTAGAGTTGCAGCAAGGGTGTGAAGGACCCTTTGGAAGTTCCAGTGGTTAGATGTGATTAGCCTCGAGAAGCCTCAGCGGAAATGGGCCTCATCTCGCCTGGAGGGCAAAACCTCCTGGATTTTCTCGAGTTGCGGCAGGTGCTCTCCAATTACGACGGGGACATCGGGGACCCGCTCTGGTGACCTCAGGAAAGGCCAGTCCCCATGCGAGTTCCTCGGGGGCCTCTCGGGATTCCTCTCCCGTCGATGCCGGGGCCTAAGACCTTGTGTGGAGTCGGGGCCGGAACCTGAGGATTCCTCTCCAGTGCTGACATGGATCTTGGGGTACTTCTGGAGTCTCCCCAGGGGAGTCAGTCCTCGTCTCGAATGCGGGCATGCACTTGCGCTTTCCTGCAGAGCGGTAGCAGCAGTGTCACGCAGTCCGCCGCGTGGATCAAAGGATCTATGGTTTTCCCTCGAGTCTTTCCCACGAGGCTTTCCCACGAGGCTTTCCCACAGGGCTGTCCCACGTGCACACGTGGTGGGAGTGGATCCTCGTCTTGAACGTCAAGGCAGTGCAGGGAAAACAGGTTACTCTGGAATGGACTGACACATCTGGGGGACTCTTGGAATGGTGGCACGACCCTGGAGTTCCTCTCGCCTTTCCTGTGGAGAGCGCCTCCTCTTGAGATGCGACGGGAACGCCGGGAATTCTTTCCCTACGAAACAGGGAAAGGATCCCTCATCTCGAGCTAGGAGGCGGAAACGGGGCTCCCCTGGATGTGTGCGGGACCCCACGTGCTTCCTCTCGAGTGGAGACGGGTATGTCCGGGAACTTCTTCAGTTGCAGCAAGGGTGTGAAAGACCCTTTGGAAGTTCCAGTGGTTAGACGTGATTAGCCTCGAGAAGCCTCAGCGGAAATGGGCCTCATCTCGCCTGGAGGGCAAAACCTCCTGGATTTTCTCGAGTTGCGGCACGTGCTCTCGACTTATGACGAGGACCTCAGGGACCCGCTCTGGTGGCCTCAGGAAAGGCCAGTCCCCATGCGAGTTCCTCGGGGGCCTCTCGGGATTCCTCTCCCTTCGATGCCGGGGCCTAAGAACTTGTGTGGAGTCGGGGCCGGAACCTGAGGATTCCTCTCCAGTGCTGACATGGATCTTGGGGTACTTCTGGAGTCTCCCCAGGGGAGTCAGTCCTCGTCTCGAATGCGGGCATGCACTTGCACTTTCCTCCACAGCGGTAGCAGCAGTGTCACGCAGTCCGCCGCGTGGATCAAAGGATCTATGGTTTTCCCTCGAGTCTTTCCCACGAGGCTTTCCCACGAGGCTTTCCCACAGGGCTGTCCCACGTGCACACGTGGTGGGAGTGGATCCTCGGCTTGAACGTCAAGGCAGTGCAGAGAAAACAAGTTCCTCTGGAATGGACTGACACATCTGGTGGACTCTTGGAATGGTGGCACGACCCTGGAGTTCCTCTCGCCTTTCCTGTGGAGAGCGCCTCCTCTTGAGATGCGACGGGAACGCCGGGAATTCTTTCCCTACGAAACAGGGAAAGGATCCCTCATCTCGAGCTAGGAGGCGGAAACGGGGCTCCCCTGGATGTGTGTGGGACCCCACGTGCTTCCTCTCGAGTGGAGACGGGTATGTCGGGGAACTTCTTGAGTTGCAGCAAGGGTGTGAAGGACCCTTTGGAAGTTCCAGTGGTTAGACGTGATTAGCCTCGAGAAGCCTCAGCGGAAATGGGCCTCATCTCGCCTGGAGGGCAAAACCTCCTGGATTTTCTCGAGTTGCGGCAGGTGCTCTCGACTTACGACGTGGACCTCAGGGACCCGCTCTGGTGGCCTCAGGAAAGGCCAGTCCCCATGCGAGTTCCTCGGGGGCCTCTCGGGATTCCTCTCCCGTCGATGCCGGGGCCTAAGACCTTGTGTGGAGTCGGGGCCGGAAACTGAGGATTCCTCTCCAGTGCTGACATGGATCTTGGGGTACTTCTGGAGTCTCCCCAGGGGAGTCAGTCCTCGTCTCGAATGCGGGCATGCACTTGTGCTTTCCTCCAGAGCGGTAGCAGCAGTGTCACGCAGTCCGCCGCGTGGATCAAAGGATCTATGTTTTTCCTTCGAGTCTTTCCCACGAGGCTTTCCCACGAGGCTTTCCCACACGGCTGTCCCACGTGCACACGTGGTGGGAGTGGATCCTCGGCTTGAACGTCAAGGCAGTGCAGGGAAAACAGGTTCCTCTGGAATGGACTGACACATCTGGGGGACTCTTGGAATGGTGGCACGACCCTGGAGTTCCTCTCGCCCTTCCTGTGGAGAGCGCCTCCTCTTGAGATGCGACGGGAACGCCGGGAATTCTTTCCCTACGAAACAGGGAAAGGATCCCTCATCTCGAGCTAGGAGGCGGAAACGGGGCTCCCCTGGATGTGTGCGGGACACCACGTGCTTCCTCTCGAGTGGAGACGGGTATGTCGGGGAACTTCTTGAGTTGCAGCAAGGGTGTGAAGGACCCTTTGGAAGTTCCAGTGGTTAGATGTGATTGGCCTCGAGAAGCCTCAGCGGAAATGGGCCTCATCTCGCCTGGAGGGCAAAACCTCCTGGATTTTCTCGAGTTGCGGCAGGTGCTCTCGACTTACGACGGGGACCTCAGGGACCCGCTCTGGTGGCCTCATGAAAGGCCAGTCCCCATGCGAGTTCCTCGGGGGCCTCTCGGGATTCCTCTCCCGTCGATGCCGGGGCCTAAGACCTTGTGTGGAGTCGGGGCCGGAACCTGAGGATTCCTCTCCAGTGCTGACATGGATCTTTGGGTACTTCTGGAGTCTCCCCAGGGGAGTCAGTCCTCGTCTCGAATGCGGGCATGCACTTGTGCTTTCCTCCAGAGCGGTAGCAGCAGTGTCACGCAGTCCGCCGCGTGGATCAAAGGATCTATGGTTTTCCCTCGAGTCTCTCCCACGAGGCTTTCCCACGAGGCTTTCCCACAGGGCTGTCCCACCTGCACACGTGGTGGGAGTCGATCCTCTCCTTGAACGTCAAGGCAGTGCAGGGAAAACAGGTTCCTCAGGAATGGACTGACACATCTGGGGGACTCTTGGAATGGTGGCACGACCCTGGAGTTCCTCTCGCCTTTCCTGTGGAGAGCGCCTCCTCTTGAGATGCGACGGGAACTCCGGGAATTCTTTCCCTACGAAACACGGAAAGGATCCCTCATCTCGAGCTAGGAGGCGGAAACGGGGCTCCCCTGGATGTGTGCAGGACCCCACGTGCTTCCTCTCGAGTGGAGACGGGTATGTCGGGGAATTTCTTGAGTTGCAGCAAGGGTGTGAAGCGACCCTTTGGAAGTTCCAGTGGTTAGACGTGATTCGCCTCGAGAAGCCTTAGCGGAAATGGGCCTCATCTCGCCTGGAGGGCAAAACCTCCTGGATTTTCTCGAGTTGCGGCACGTGCTCTCGACTTATGACGAGGACCTCAGGGACCCGCTCTGGTGGCCTCAGGAAAGGCCAGTCCCCATGCGAGTTCCTCGGGGGCCTCTCGGGATTCCTCTCCCGTCGAAGCCGGGGCCTAAGACCTTGTGTGGAGTCGGGGCCGGAACCTGAGTATTCCTCTCCAGTGCTGACATGGATCTTGGGGTACTTCTGGAGTCTCCCCAGGGGAGTCAGTCCTCGTCTCGAAAGCGGGCATGCACTTGCGCTTTCCTCCAGAGTGGTAGCAGCAATGTCACGCAGTCCGCCGCGTGGATCAAAGGATCTATGGTTTTCCCTCGAGTCTTTCCCACGAGGCTTTCCCACGAGGCTTTCCCACAGGGCTGTCCCACGTGCACAGGTGGTGGGAGTCGATCCTCGGCTTGAACGTCAAGGCAGTGCAGGGAAAACAGGTTCCTCTGGAATGGACTGACACATCTGGGCGTCTCTTGGAATGGTGGCACGACCCTGGAGTTCCTCTCGCCTCTCCTGTGGAGAGCGCCTCCTCTTGAGATGCGACGGGAACGCCGGGAATTCTTTCCCTACGAAACAGGGAAAGGATCCCTCATCTCGAGCTAGGAGGCGGAAACGGGGCTCCCCTGGATGTGTGCGGGACCCCACGTGCTTCCTCTCGAGTGGAGACGGGTATGTCGGGGAACTTCTTGAGTTGCAGCAAGGGTGTGAAGGACCCTTAGGAAGTTCCAGTGGTTAGATGTGATTAGCCTCGAGAAGCCTCAGCGGAAATGGGCCTCATCTCGCCTGGAGGGCAAAACCTCCTGGATTTTCTCGAGTTGCGGCAGGTGCTCTCCAATTACGACGGTGACCTCGGGGACCCGCTCTGGTGACCTCAGGAAAGGCCAGTCGCCATGCGAGTTCCTCGGGGGCCTCTCGGGATTCCTCTCCCTTCGATGCCGGGGCCTAAGACCTTGTGTGGAGTCGGGGCCGGAACCTGAGGATTCCTCTCCAGTGCTGACATGGATCTTGGGGTACTTCTGGAGTCTCCCCAGGGGAGTCAGTCCTCGTCTCGAATGCGGGCATGCACTTGCGCTTTCCTCCAGAGCGGTAGCAGCAGTGTCACGCAGTCCGCCGCGTGGATCAAAGGATCTATGGTTTTCCCTCGAGTCTTTCCCACGAGGCTTTCCCACGAGGCTTTCCCACAGGGCTGTCCCACGTGCACACGTGGTGGGAGTGGATCCTCGGCTTGAACGTCAAGGCAGTGCAGGGAAAACAAGTTCCTTTGGAATGGACTGACACATCTGGTGGACTCTTGGAATGGTGGCACGACCCTGGAGTTCCTCTCGCCTTTCCTGTGGAGAGCGCCTCCTCTTGAGATGCGACGGGAACGCCGGGAATTCTTTCCCTAAGAAACAGGGAAAGGATCCCTCATCTCGAGCTAGGAGGCGGAAACGGGGCTCCCCTGGATGTGTGCGGGACCCCACGTGCTTCCTCTCGAGTGGAGACGGGTATGTCTGGGAACTTCTTGAGTTGCAGCAAGGGTGTGAAGGACCCTTTGGAAGTTCCAGTGGTTAGACGTGATTAGCCTCGAGAAGCCTCAGCGGAAATGGGCCTAATCTCGCCTGGAGGGCAAAACCTCCTGGATTTTCTCGAGTTGCGGCAGGTGCTCTCGACTTACGACGCGGACCTCAGGGACCCGCTCTGGTGGCCTCAGGAAAGGCCAGTCCCCATGCGAGTTCCTCGGGGGCCTCTCGGGATTCCTCTCCCGTCGATGCCGGGGCCTAAGACCTTGTGTGGAGTCGGGGCCGGAACCTGAGGATTCCTCTCCAGTGCTGACATGGATCTTGGGGTACTTCTGGAGTCTCCCCAGGGGAGTCAGTCCTCGTCTCGAATGCGGGCATGCACTTGCGCTTTCCTCCAGAGCGGTAGCAGCAGTGTCACGCAGTCCTCCGCGTGGATCAAAGGATCTATGGTTTTCCCTCGAGTCTTTCCCACGAGGCTTTCCCACGAGGCTTTCCCACAGGGCTGTCCCACGTGCACACGTGGTGGGAGTCGATCCTCGGCTTGAACGTCAAGGCAGTGCAGGGAAAACAGGTTCCTCTGGAATGGACTGACACATCTGGGGGACTCTTGGAATGGTGGCACGACCCTGGAGTTCCTCTCGCCTTTCCTGTGGAGAGCGCCTCCTCTTGAGATGCGACGGGAACGCCGGGAATTCTTTCCCTACGAAACAGGGAAAGGATCCCTCATCTCGAGCTAGGAGGCGGAAACGGGGCTCCCCTGGATGTGTGCGGGACCCCACGTGCTTCCTCTCGAGTGGAGACGGGTATGTCGGGGAACTTCTTGAGTTGCAGCAAGGGTGTGAAGGACCCTTTGGAAGTTCCAGTGGTTAGACGTGATTCGCCTCGAGAAGCCTCAGCGGAAATGGGCCTCATCTCGCCTGGAGGGCAAAACCTCCTGGATTTTCTCGAGTTGCGGCAGGTGCTCTCGACTTACGACGGGGACCTCAGGGACCCGCTCTGGTGGCCTCAGGAAAGGCCAGTCCCCATGCGAGTTCCTCGGGGGCCTCTCGGGATTCCTCTCCCGTCGATGCCGGGGCCTAAGACCTTGTGTGGAGTCGGGGCCGGAACCTGAGGATTCCTCTCCAGTGCTGACATGGATCTTGGGGTACTTCTGGAGTCTCCGCAGGGGAGTCAGTCCTCGTCTCGAATGCGGGCATGCACTTGCGCTTTCCTCCAGAGCGGTAGCAGCAGTGTCACGCAGTCCGCCGCGTGGATCAAAGGATGTATGGTTTTCCCTCGAGTCTTTCCCACGAGGCATTCCCACGAGGCTTTCCCACAGGGCTGTCCCACGTGCACACGTGGTGGGAGTCGATCCTCGGCTTGAACGTCAAGGCAGTGCAGGGAAAACAGGTTCCTCTGGAATGGACTGACACATCTGGGGGACTCTTGGAATGGTGGCACGACCCTGGAGTTCCTCTCGCCTTTCCTGTGGAGAGCGCCTCCTCTTGAGATGCGACGGGAACGCCGGGAATTCTTTCCCTGCGAAACAGGGAAAGGATCCCTCATCTCGAGCTAGGAGGCGGAAACGGGGCTCCCCTGGATGTGTGCGGGACCCCACGTGCTTCCTCTCGAGTGGAGACGGGTATGTCGGGGAACTTCTTCAGTTGCAGCAAGGGTGTGAAGGACCCTTTGGAAGTTCCAGTGGTTAGACGTGATTAGCCTCGAGAAGCCTCAGCGGAAATGGGCCTCATCTCGCCTGGAGGGCAAAACCTCCTGGATTTTCTCGAGTTGCGGCAGGTGCTCTCAACTTACGACGGGGACCTCAGGGACCCGCTATGGTGGCCTCAGGAAAGGCCAGTCCCCATGCGAGTTCCTCGGGGGCCTCTCGGGATTCCTCTCCCGTCGATGCCGGGGCCTAAGACCTTGTGTGGAGTCGGGGCCGGAACCTTAGGATTCCTCTCCAGTGCTGACATGGATCTTGGGGTACTTCTGGAGTCTCCCCAGGGGAGTCAGTCCTCGTCTCGAATGCGGGCATGCACTTGCGCTTTCCTCCAGAGCGGTAGCAGCAGTGTCACGCAGTCCGCCGCGTGGATCAAAGGATCTATGGTTTTCCCTCGAGTCTTTCCCACGAGGCTTTCCCACGAGGCTTTCCCACAGGGCTGTCCCACGTGCACACGTGGTGGGAGTGGATCCTCGGCTTGAACGTCAAGGCAGTGCAGGGAAAACAGGTTCCTCTGGAATGGACTGACACATCTGGGGGACTCTTGGAATGGTGGCACGACCCTGGAGTTCCTCTCGCCTTTCCTGTGGAGAGCGCCTCCTCTTGAGATGCGACGGGAACGCCGGGAATTCTTTCCCTACGAAACACGGAAAGGATCCCTCATCTCGAGCTAGGAGGCGGAAACGGGGCTCCCCTGGATGTGTGCAGGACCCCACGTGCTTCCTCTCGAGTGGAGACGGGTATGTCGGGGAATTTCTTGAGTTGCAGCAAGGGTGTGAAGCGACCCTTTGGAAGTTCCAGTGGTTAGACGTGATTCGCCTCGAGAAGCCTTAGCGGAAATGGGCCTCATCTCGCCTGGAGGGCAAAACCTCCTGGATTTTCTCGAGTTGCGGCACGTGCTCTCGACTTATGACGAGGACCTCAGGGACCCGCTCTGGTGGCCTCAGGAAAGGCCAGTCCCCATGCGAGTTCCTCGGGGGCCTCTCGGGATTCCTCTCCCGTCGAAGCCGGGGCCTAAGACCTTGTGTGGAGTCGGGGCCGGAACCTGAGGATTCCTCTCCAGTGCTGACATGGATCTTGGGGTACTTCTGGAGTCTCCCCAGGGGAGTCAGTCCTCGTCTCGAAAGCGGGCATGCACTTGCGCTTTCCTCCAGAGTGGTAGCAGCAATGTCACGGAGTCCGCCGCGTGGATCAAAGGATCTATGGTTTTCCCTCGAGTCTTTCCCACGAGGCTTTCCCACGAGGCTTTCCCACAGGGCTGTCCCACGTGCACAGGTGGTGGGAGTCGATCCTCGGCTTGAACGTCAAGGCAGTGCAGGGAAAACAGGTTCCTCTGGAATGGACTGACACATCTGGGCGTCTCTTGGAATGGTGGCACGACCCTGGAGTTCCTCTCGCCTCTCCTGTGGAGAGCGCCTCCTCTTGAGATGCGACGGGAACGCCGGGAATTCTTTCCCTACGAAACAGGGAAAGGATCCCTCATCTCGAGCTAGGAGGCGGAAACGGGGCTCCCCTGGATGTGTGCGGGACCCCACGTGCTTCCTCTCGAGTGGAGACGGGTATGTCGGGGAACTTCTTGAGTTGCAGCAAGGGTGTGAAGGACCCTTAGGAAGTTCCAGTGGTTAGATGTGATTAGCCTCGAGAAGCCTCAGCGGAAATGGGCCTCATCTCGCCTGGAGGGCAAAACCTCCTGGATTTTCTCGAGTTGCGGCAGGTGCTCTCCAATTACGACGGTGACCTCGGGGACCCGCTCTGGTGACCTCAGGAAAGGCCAGTCGCCATGCGAGTTCCTCGGGGGCCTCTCGGGATTCCTCTCCCTTCGATGCCGGGGCCTAAGACCTTGTGTGGAGTCGGGGCCGGAACCTGAGGATTCCTCTCCAGTGCTGACATGGATCTTGGGGTACTTCTGGAGTCTCCCCAGGGGAGTCAGTCCTCGTCTCGAATGCGGGCATGCACTTGCACTTTCCTCCAGAGCGGTAGCAGCAGTGTCACGCAGTCCGCCGCGTGGATCAAAGGATCTATGGTTTTCCCTCGAGTCTTTCCCACGAGGCTTTCCCACGAGGCTTTCCCACAGGGCTGTCCCACGTGCACACGTGGTGGGAGTGGATCCTCGGCTTGAACGTCAAGGCAGTGCAGGGAAAACAAGTTCCTCTGGAATGGACTGACACATCTGGTGGACTCTTGGAATGGTGGCACGACCCTGGAGTTCCTCTCGCCTTTCCTGTGGAGAGCGCCTCCTCTTGAGATGCGACGGGAACGCCGGGAATTCTTTCCCTACGAAACAGGGAAAGGATCCCTCATCTCGAGCTAGGAGGCGGAAACGGGGCTCCCCTGGATGTGTGCGGGACCCCACGTGCTTCCTCTCGAGTGGAGACGGGTATGTCTGGGAACTTCTTGAGTTGCAGCAAGGGTGTGAAGGACCCTTTGGAAGTTCCAGTGGTTAGACGTGATTAGCCTCGAGAAGCCTCAGCGGAAATGGGCCTAATCTCGCCTGGAGGGCAAAACCTCCTGGATTTTCTCGAGTTGCGGCAGGTGCTCTCGACTTACGACGCGGACCTCAGGGACCCGCTCTGGTGGCCTCAGGAAAGGCCAGTCCCCATGCGAGTTCCTCGGGGGCCTCTCGGGATTCCTCTACCGTCGATGCCGGGGCCTAAGACCTTGTGTGGAGTCGGGGCCGGAACCTGAGGATTCCTCTCCAGTGCTGACATGGATCTTGGGGTACTTCTGGAGTCTCCCCAGGGGAGTCAGTCCTCGTCTCGAATGCGGGCATGCACTTGCGCTTTCCTCCAGAGCGGTAGCAGCAGTGTCACGCAGTCCTCCGCGTGGATCAAAGGATCTATGGTTTTCCCTCGAGTCTTTCCCACGAGGCTTTCCCACGAGGCTTTCCCACAGGGCTGTCCCACGTGCACACGTGGTGGGAGTCGATCCTCGGCTTGAACGTCAAGGCAGTGCAGGGAAAACAGGTTCCTCTGGAATGGACTGACACATCTGGGGGACTCTTGGAATGGTGGCACGACCCTGGAGTTCCTCTCGCCTTTCCTGTGGAGAGCGCCTCCTCTTGAGATGTGACGGGAACGCCCGGAATTCTTTCCCTACGAAACAGGGAAAGGATCCCTCATCTCGAGCTAGGAGGCGGAAACGGGGCTCCCCTGGATGTGTGCGGGACCCCACGTGCTTCCTCTCGAGTGGAGACGGGTATGTCGGGGAACTTCTTGAGTTGCAGCAAGGGTGTGAAGGACCCTTTGGAAGTTCCAGTGGTTAGACGTGATTAGCCTCGAGAAGCCTCAGCGGAAATGGGCCTCATCTCGCCTGGAGGGCAAAACCTCCTGGATTTTCTCGAGTTGCGGCAGGTGCTCTCGACTTACGACGGGGACGTCAGGGACCCGCTCTGGTGGCCTCAGGAAAGGCCAGTCCCCATGCGAGTTCCTCGGGGGCCTCTCGGGATTCCTCTCCCGTCGATGCCGGGGCCTAAGTCCTTGTGTGGAGTCGGGGCCGGAACCTGAGGATTCCTCTCCAGTGCTGACATGGATCTTGGGGTACTTCTGGAGTCTCCCCAGGGGAGTCAGTCCTCGTCTCGAATGCGGGCATGCACTTGCGCTTTCCTCCAGAGCGGTAGCAGCAGTGTCACGCAGTCCGCCGCGTGGATCAAAGGATCTATGGTTTTCCCTCGAGTCTTTCCCACGAGGCTTTCCCACGAGGCTTTCCCACAGGGCTGTCCCACGTGCACACGTGGTGGGGGTCGATGCTCGGCTTGAACGTCAAGGCAGTGCAGGGAAAACATGTTCCTCTGGAATGGACTGACACATCTGGGGGTCTCTTGGAATGGTGTCACGACCCTGGAGTTCCTCTCGCCTTTCCTGTGGAGAGCGCCTCCTCTTGAGATGCGACGGGAACGCCGGGAATTCTTTCCCTACGAAACAGGGAAAGGATCCCTCATCTCGAGCTAGGAGGCGGAAACGGGGCTCCCCTGGATGTGTGCGGGACCCCACGTGCTTCCTCTCGAGTGGAGACGGGTATGTCGGGGAACTTCTTGAGTTGCAGCAAGGGTGTGAAGGACCCTTTGGAAGTTCCAGTGGTTAGACGTGATTAGCCTCGAGAAGCCTCAGCGGAAATGGGCCTCATCTCGCCTGGAGGGCAAAACCTCCTGGATTTTCTCGAGTTGCGGCAGGTGCTCTCGACTTACGACGGGGACCTCAGGGACCCGCTCTGGTGGCCTCAGGAAAGGCCAGTCCCCATGCGAGTTCCTCGGGGGCCTCTCGGGATTCCTCTCCCGTCGATGCCAGGGCCTAAGACCTTGTGTGGAGTCGGGGCCGGAACCTGAGGATTCCTCTCCAGTACTGACATGGATATTGGGGTACTTCTGGAGTCTCCCCAGGGGAGTCAGTCCTCGTCTCGAATGCGGGCATGCACTTGCGCTTTCCTCCAGAGCGGTAGCAGCAGTGTCACGCAGTCCGCCGCGTGGATCAAAGGATCTATGGTTTTCCCTCGAGTCTTTCCCACGAGGCTTTCCCACGAGGCTTTCCCACAGGGCTGTCCCACGTGCACACGTGGTGGGAGTCGATCCTCGGCTTGAACGTCAAGGCAGTGCAGGGAAAACAGGTTCCTCTGGAATGGACTGACACATCTGGGGGACTCTTGGAATGGTGGCACGACCCTGGAGTTCCTCTCGCCTTTCCTGTGGAGAGCGCCTCCTCTTGAGATGCGACGGGAACGCCGGGAATTCTTTCCCTACGAAACAGGGAAAGGATCCCTCATCTCGAGCTAGGAGGCGGAAACGGGGCTCCCCTGGATGTGTGCGGGACCCCACGTGCTTCCTCTCGAGTGGAGACGGGTATGTCGGGGAACTTCTTGAGTTGCAGCAAGGGTGTGAAGGACCCTTTGGAAGTTCCAGTGGTTAGACGTGATTAGCCTCGAGAAGCCTCAGCGGAAATGGGCCTCATCTCGCCTGGAGGGCAAAACCTCCTGGATTTTCTCGAGTTGCGGCAGGTGCTCTCAACTTACGACGGGGACCTCAGGGACCCGCTCTGGTGGCCTCAGGAAAGGCCAGTCCCCATGCGAGTTCCTCGGGGGCCTCTCGGGATTCCTCTCCCGTCGATGCCGGGGCCTAAGACCTTGTGTGGAGTCGGGGCCGGAACCTGAGGATTCCTCTCCAGTGCTGACATGGATCTTGGGGTACTTCTGGAGTCTCCCCAGGGGAGTCAGTCCTCGTCTCGAATGCG
The DNA here is from genome assembly GCF_042477335.2 of Ovis canadensis. Lineage (NCBI taxonomy): Eukaryota > Metazoa > Chordata > Mammalia > Artiodactyla > Bovidae > Ovis > Ovis canadensis. Next base: position 11,177,167 of record NC_091267.1, read on the forward strand.
GGCATGCACTTGCGCTTTCCTCCAGAGCGGTAGCAGCAGTGTCACGCAGTCCGCCGCCTGGATCAAAGGATCTATGGTTTTCCCTCGAGTCTTTCCCACGAGGCTTTCCCACGAGGCTTTCCCACAGGGCTGTCCCACGTGCACACGTGGTGGGAGTGGATCCTCGGCTTGAACGTCAAGGCAGTGCAGGGAAAACAGGTTCCTCTGGAATGGACTGACACATCTGGGGGACTCTTGGAATGGTGGCACGACCCTGGAGTTCCTCTCGCCTTTCCTGTGGAGAGCGCCTCCTCTTGAGATGCGACGGGAACGCCGGGAATTCTTTCCCTACGAAACAGGGAAAGGATCCCTCATCTCGAGCTAGGAGTCGGAAACGGGGCTCCCCTGGATGTGTGCGGGACCCCACGTGCTTCCTCTCGAGTGGAGACGGGTATGTCGGGGAAATTCTTGAGTTGCAGCAAGGGTGTGAAGGACCCTTTGGAAGTTCCAGTGGTTAGACGTGATTAGGCTCGAGAAGCCTCAGCGGAAATTGGCCTCATCTCGCCTGGAGGGCAAAACCTCCTGGATTTTCTCGAGTTGCGGCAGGTGCTCTCGACTTACGACGGGGGCCTCAGGGACCCGCTCTGGTGGCCTCAGTAAAGGCCAGTCCCCATGCGAGTTCCTCGGGGGCCTCTCGGGATTCCTCTCCCGTCGATGCCGGGGCCTAAGACCTTGTGTGGAGTCGGGGCCGGAACCTGAGGATTCCTCTCCAGTGCTGACATGGATCTTGGGGTACTTCTGGAGTCTCCCCAGGGGAGTCAGTCCTCGTCTCGAATGCGGGCATGCACTTGCGCTTTCCTCCAGAGCGGTAGCAGCAGTGTCACGCAGTCCGCCGCCTGGATCAAAGGATCTATGGTTTTCCCTCGAGTCTTTCCCACGAGGCTTTCCCACGAGGCTTTCCCACAGGGCTGTCCCACATGCACACGTGGTGGGAGTGGATCCTCGGCTTGAACGTCAAGGCAGTGCAAGGAAAACAGGTTCCTCTGGAATGGACTGACACATCTGGGGGACTCTTGGAATGGTGGCACGACCCTGGAGTTCCTCTCGCCTTTCCTGTGGAGAGCGCCTCCTCTTGAGATGCGACGGGAACGCCGGGAATTCTTTCCCTACAAAACAGGGAAAGGATCCCTCATCTCGAGCTATGAGGCGGAAACGGGGCTCCCCTGGATGTGTGCGGGACCCCACGTGCTTCCTCTCGAGTGCAGACGGGTATGTCGGGGAACTTCTTGAGTTGCAGCAAGGGTGTGAAGGACCCTTTGGAAGTTCCAGTGGTTAGATGTGATTAGCCTCGAGAAGCCTCAGCGGAAATGGGCCTCATCTCGCCTGGAGGGCAAAACCTCCTGGATTTTCTCGAGTTGCGGCAGGTGCTCTCGACTTACGACGGGGACGTCAGGGACCCGCTCTGGTGGCCTCAGGAAAGGCCAGTCCCCATGCGAGTTCCTCGGGGGCCTCTCGGGATTCCTCTCCCGTCGATGCCGGGGCCTAAGACCTTGTGTGGAGTCGGGGCCGGAACCTGAGGATTCCTCTCCAGTGCTGACATGGATCTTGGGGTACTTCTGGAGTCTCCCCAGGGGAGTCAGTCCTCGTCTCGAATGCGGGCATGCACTTGTGCTTTCCTCCAGAGCGGTAGCAGCAGTGTCACTCAGTCCGCCGCGTGGATCACAGGATCTATGGTTTTCCCTCGAGTCTTTCCCACGAGGCTTTCCCACGAGGCTTTCCCACAGGGCTGTCCCACGTGCACACGTGGTGGGAGTCGATCCTCGGCTTGAACGTCAAGGCAGTGCAGGGAAAACAGGTTCCTCTGGAATGGACTGACACATCTGGGGGACTCTTGGAATGGTGGCACGACCCTGGAGTTCCTCTCGCCTTTCCTGTGGAGAGCGCCTCCTCTTGAGATGCGACGGGAACGCCGGGAATTCTTTCCCTACGAAACAGGGAAAGGATCCCTCATCTCGAGCTAGGAGGCGGAAACGGGGCTCCCCTGGATGTGTGCGGGACCCCACCTGCTTCCTCTCGAGTGGAGACGGGTATGTCGGGGAACTTCTTGAGTTGCAGCAAGGGTGTGAAGGACCCTTTGGAAGTTCCAGTGGTTAGACGTGATTAGCCTCGAGAAGCCTCAGCGGAAATGGGCCTCATCTCGCCTGGAGGGCAAAACCTCCTGGATTTTCTCGAGTTGCGGCAGGTGCTCTCAACTTACGACGGGGACCTCAGGGACCCGCTCTGGTGGCCTCAGGAAAGGCCAGTCCCCATGCGAGTTCCTCGGGGGCCTCTCGGGATTCCTCTCCCGTCGATGCCGGGGCCTAAGACCTTGTGTGGAGTCGGGGCCGGAACCTGAGGATTCCTCTCCAGTGCTGACATGGATCTTGGGGTACTTCTGGAGTCTCCCCAGGGGAGTCAGTCCTCGTCTCGAATGCGGGCATGCACTTGCGCTTTCCTCCAGAGCGGTAGCAGCAGTGTCACGCAGTCCTCCGCGTGGATCAAAGGATCTATGGTTTTCCCTCGAGTCTTTCCCACGAGGCTTTCCCACGAGGCTTTCCCACAGGGCTGTCCCACGTGCACACGTGGTGTGAGTCGATCCTCGGCTTGAACGTCAAGGCAGTGCAGGGAAAACAGGTTCCTCTGGAATGGACTGACACATCTGGGGGACTCTTGGAATGGTGTCACGACCCTGGAGTTCCTCTCGCCTTTCCTGTGGAGAGCGCCTCCTCTTGAGATGCGACGGGAACGCCGGGAATTCTTTCCCTACGAAACAGGGAAAGGATCCCTCATCTCGAGCTAGGAGGCGGAAACGGGGCTCCCCTGGATGTGTGCGGGACCCCACGTGCTTCCTCTCGAGTGGAGACGGGTATGTCGGGGAACTTCTTCAGTTGCAGCAAGGGTGTGAAGGACCCTTTGGAAGTTCCAGTGGTTAGACGTGATTCGCCTCGAGAAGCCTCAGCGGAAATGGGCCTCATCTCGCCTGGAGGGCAAAACCTCCTGGATTTTCTCGAGTTGCGGCAGGTGCTCTCGACTTACGACGGGGACCTCAGGGACCCGCTCTGGTGGCCTCAGGAAAGGCCAGTCCCCATGCGAGTTCCTCGGGGGCCTCTCGGGATTCCTCTCCCGTCGATCCCGGGGCCTAAGACCTTGTGTGGAGTCGGGGCCGGAACCTGAGGATTCCTCTCCAGTGCTGACATGGATCTCGGGGTACTTCTGGAGTCTCCCCAGGGGAGTCAGTCCTCGTCTCGAATGCGGGCATGCACTTGCACTTTCCTCCAGAGCGGTAGCAGCAGTGTCACGCAGTCAGCCGTGTGGATCAAAGGATCTATGGTTTTCCCTCGAGTCTTTCCCACGAGGCTTTCCCACGAGGCTTTCCCACAGGGCTGTCCCACGTGCACACATGGTGGGAGTCGATCCTCGGCTTGAACGTCAAGGCAGTGCAGGGAAAACAGGTTCCTCTGGAATGGACTGACACATCTGGGGGACTCTTGGAATGGTGGCACGACCCTGGAGTTCCTCTCGCCTTTCCTGTGGAGAGCGCCTCCTCTTGAGATGCGACGGGAACGCCGGGAATTCTTTCCCTACGAAACAGGGAAAGGATCCCTCATCTCGAGCTAGGAGGCGGAAACGGGGCTCCCCTGGATGTGTGCGGGACCCCACGTGCTTCCTCTCGAGTGGAGACGGGTATGTCGGGGAACTTCTTGAGTTGCAGCAAGGGTGTGAAGGACCCTTTGGAAGTTCCAGTGGTTAGACGTGATTAGCCTCGAGAAGCCTCAGCGGAAATGGGCCTCATCTCGCCTGGAGGGCAAAACCTCCTGGATTTTCTCGAGTTGCGGCAGGTGCTCTCGACTTACGACGGGGACGTCAGGGACGCGCTCTGGTGGCCTCAGGAAAGGCCAGTCCCCATGCGAGTTCCTCGGGGGCCTCTCGGGATTCCTCTCCCGTCGATGCCGGGGCCTAAGACCTTGTGTGGAGTCGGGGCCGGAACCTGAGGATTCCTCTCCAGTGCTGACATGGATCTTGGGGTACTTCTGGAGTCTCCCCAGGGGAGTCAGTCCTCGTCTCGAATGCGGGCATGCACTTGCGCTTTCCTCCAGAGCGGTAGCAGCAGTGTCACGCAGTCCGCCGCGTGGATCAAAGGATCTATGGTTTTCCCTCGAGTCTTTCCCACGAGGCTTTCCCACGAGGCTTTCCCACAGGGCTGTCCCACGTGCACACGTGGTGGGAGTGGATCCTCGGCTTGAACGTCAAGGCAGTGCAGGGAAAACAGGTTCCTCTGGAATGGACTGACACATCTGGGGGACTCTTGGAATGGTGGCACGACCCTGGAGTTCCTCTCGCCTTTCCTGTGGAGAGCGCCTCCTCTTGAGATGCGACGGGAACGCCGGGAATTCTTTCCCTACAAAACAGGGAAAGGATCCCTCATCTCGAGCTAGGAGGCGGAAACGGGGCTCCCCTGGATGTGTGCGGTACCCCACGTGCTTCCTCTCGAGTGGAGACGGGTATGTCGGGGAACTTCTTGAGTTGCAGCAAGGGTGTGAAGGACCCTTTGGAAGTTCCAGTGGTTAGACGTGATTCGCCTCGAGAAGCCTCAGCGGAAATGGGCCTCATCTCGCCTGGAGGGCAAAACCTCCTGGATTTTCTCGAGTTGCGGCAGGTGCTCTCGACTTACGACGGGGACCTCAGGGACCCTCTCTGGTGGCCTCAGGAAAGGCCAGTCCCCATGCGAGTTTCTCGGGGGCCTCTCGGCATTACTCTCCCGTCGATGCCGGGGCCTAAGACCTTGTGTGGAGTCGGGGCCGGAACCTGAGGGTTCCTCTCCAGTGCTGACATGGATCTTGGGGTACTTCTGGAGTCTCCCCAGGGGAGTCAGTCCTCGTCTCGAATGCGGGTATGCACTTGCGCTTTCCTCCAGAGCGGTAGCAGCAGTGTCACGCAGTCCGCCGCGTGGATCAAAGGATCTATGGTTTTCCCTCGAGTCTTTCCCACGAGGCTTTCCCACGAGGCTTTCCCACAGGGCTGTCCCACGTGCACACGTGGTGGGAGTCGATCCTCGGCTTGAACGTCAAGGCAGTGCAGGGAAAACAGGTTCCTCTGGAATGGACTGACACATCTGGGGGACTCTTGGAATGGTGGCACGACCCTGGAGTTCCTCTCGCCTTTCCTGTGGAGAGCGCCTCCTCTTGAGATGTGACGGGAACGCCCGGAATTCTTTCCCTACGAAACAGGGAAAGGATCCCTCATCTCGAGCTAGGAGGCGGAAACGGGGCTCCCCTGGATGTGTGCGGGACCCCACGTGCTTCCTCTCGAGTGGAGACGGGTATGTCGGGGAACTTCTTGAGTTGCAGCAAGGGTGTGAAGGACCCTTTGGAAGTTCCAGTGGTTAGACGTGATTAGCCTCGAGAAGCCTCAGCGGAAATGGGCCTCATCTCGCCTGGAGGGCAAAACCTCCTGGATTTTCTCGAGTTGCGGCAGGTGCTCTCGACTTACGACGGGGACGTCAGGGACCCGCTCTGGTGGCCTCAGGAAAGGCCAGTCCCCATGCGAGTTCCTCGGGGGCCTCTCGGGATTCCTCTCCCGTCGATCCCGGGGCCTAAGACCTTGTGTGGAGTCGGGGCCGGAACCTGAGGATTCCTCTCCAGTGCTGACATGGATCTTGGGGTACTTCTGGAGTCTCCCCAGGGGAGTCAGTCCTCGTCTCGAATGCGGGCATGCACTTGTGCTTTCCTCCAGAGCGGTAGCAGCAGTGTCACTCAGTCCGCCGCGTGGATCACAGGATCTATGGTTTTCCCTCGAGTCTTTCCCACGAGGCTTTCCCACGAGGCTTTCCCACAGGGCTGTCCCACGTGCACACGTGGTGGGAGTCGATCCTCGGCTTGAACGTCAAGGCAGTGCAGGGAAAACAGGTTCCTCTGGAATGGACTGACACATCTGGGGGACTCTTGGAATGGTGGCACGACCCTGGAGTTCCTCTCGCCTTTCCTGTGGAGAGCGCCTCCTCTTGAGATGCGACGGGAACGCCGGGAATTCTTTCCCTACGAAACAGGGAAAGGATCCCTCATCTCGAGCTAGGAGGCGGAAACGGGGCTCCCCTGGATGTGTGCGGGACCCCACCTGCTTCCTCTCGAGTGGAGACGGGTATGTCGGGGAACTTCTTGAGTTGCAGCAAGGGTGTGAAGGACCCTTTGGAAGTTCCAGTGGTTAGACGTGATTAGCCTCGAGAAGCCTCAGCGGAAATGGGCCTCATCTCGCCTGGAGGGCAAAACCTCCTGGATTTTCTCGAGTTGCGGCAGGTGCTCTCAACTTACGACGGGGACCTCAGGGACCCGCTCTGGTGGCCTCAGGAAAGGCCAGTCCCCATGCGAGTTCCTCGGGGGCCTCTCGGGATTCCTCTCCCGTCGATGCCGGGGCCTAAGACCTTGTGTGGAGTCGGGGCCGGAACCTGAGGATTCCTCTCCAGTGCTGACATGGATCTTGGGGTACTTCTGGAGTCTCCCCAGGGGAGTCAGTCCTCGTCTCGAATGCGGGCATGCACTTGCGCTTTCCTCCAGAGCGGTAGCAGCAGTGTCACGCAGTCCTCCGCGTGGATCAAAGGATCTATGGTTTTCCCTCGAGTCTTTCCCACGAGGCTTTCCCACGAGGCTTTCCCACAGGGCTGTCCCACGTGCACACGTGGTGTGAGTCGATCCTCGGCTTGAACGTCAAGGCAGTGCAGGGAAAACAGGTTCCTCTGGAATGGACTGACACATCTGGGGGACTCTTGGAATGGTGTCACGACCCTGGAGTTCCTCTCGCCTTTCCTGTGGAGAGCGCCTCCTCTTGAGATGCGACGGGAACGCCGGGAATTCTTTCCCTACGAAACAGGGAAAGGATCCCTCATCTCGAGCTAGGAGGCGGAAACGGGGCTCCCCTGGATGTGTGCGGGACCCCACGTGCTTCCTCTCGAGTGGAGACGGGTATGTCGGGGAACTTCTTCAGTTGCAGCAAGGGTGTGAAGGACCCTTTGGAAGTTCCAGTGGTTAGACGTGATTCGCCTCGAGAAGCCTCAGCGGAAATGGGCCTCATCTCGCCTGGAGGGCAAAACCTCCTGGATTTTCTCGAGTTGCGGCAGGTGCTCTCGACTTACGACGGGGACCTCAGGGACCCGCTCTGGTGGCCTCAGGAAAGGCCAGTCCCCATGCGAGTTCCTCGGGGGCCTCTCGGGATTCCTCTCCCGTCGATCCCGGGGCCTAAGACCTTGTGTGGAGTCGGGGCCGGAACCTGAGGATTCCTCTCCAGTGCTGACATGGATCTCGGGGTACTTCTGGAGTCTCCCCAGGGGAGTCAGTCCTCGTCTCGAATGCGGGCATGCACTTGCACTTTCCTCCAGAGCGGTAGCAGCAGTGTCACGCAGTCAGCCGTGTGGATCAAAGGATCTATGGTTTTCCCTCGAGTCTTTCCCACGAGGCTTTCCCACGAGGCTTTCCCACAGGGCTGTCCCACGTGCACACATGGTGGGAGTCGATCCTCGGCTTGAACGTCAAGGCAGTGCAGGGAAAACAGGTTCCTCTGGAATGGACTGACACATCTGGGGGACTCTTGGAATGGTGGCACGACCCTGGAGTTCCTCTCGCCTTTCCTGTGGAGAGCGCCTCCTCTTGAGATGCGACGGGAACGCCGGGAATTCTTTCCCTACGAAACAGGGAAAGGATCCCTCATCTCGAGCTAGGAGGCGGAAACGGGGCTCCCCTGGATGTGTGCGGGACCCCACGTGCTTCCTCTCGAGTGGAGACGGGTATGTCGGGGAACTTCTTGAGTTGCAGCAAGGGTGTGAAGGACCCTTTGGAAGTTCCAGTGGTTAGACGTGATTAGCCTCGAGAAGCCTCAGCGGAAATGGGCCTCATCTCGCCTGGAGGGCAAAACCTCCTGGATTTTCTCGAGTTGCGGCAGGTGCTCTCGACTTACGACGGGGACGTCAGGGACCCGCTCTGGTGGCCTCAGGAAAGGCCAGTCCCCATGCGAGTTCCTCGGGGGCCTCTCGGGATTCCTCTCCCGTCGATGCCGGGGCCTAAGACCTTGTGTGGAGTCGGGGCCGGAACCTGAGGATTCCTCTCCAGTGCTGACATGGATCTTGGGGTACTTCTGGAGTCTCCCCAGGGGAGTCAGTCCTCGTCTCGAATGCGGGCATGCACTTGTGCTTTCCTCCAGAGCGGTAGCAGCAGTGTCACGCAGTCCGCCGCGTGGATCAAAGGATCTATGGTTTTCCCTCGAGTCTTTCCCACGAGGCTTTCCCACGAGGCTTTCCCACAGGGCTGTCCCACGTGCACACGTGGTGGGAGTGGATCCTCGGCTTGAACGTCAAGGCAGTGCAGGGAAAACAGGTTCCTCTGGAATGGACTGACACATCTGGGGGACTCTTGGAATGGTGGCACGACCCTGGAGTTCCTCTCGCCTTTCCTGTGGAGAGCGCCTCCTCTTGAGATGCGACGGGAACGCCGGGAATTCTTTCCCTACAAAACAGGGAAAGGATCCCTCATCTCGAGCTAGGAGGCGGAAACGGGGCTCCCCTGGATGTGTGCGGGACCCCACGTGCTTCCTCTCGAGTGGAGACGGGTATGTCGGGGAACTTCTTGAGTTGCAGCAAGGGTGTGAAGGACCCTTTGGAAGTTCCAGTGGTTAGACGTGATTCGCCTCGAGAAGCCTCAGCGGAAATGGGCCTCATCTCGCCTGGAGGGCAAAACCTCCTGGATTTTCTCGAGTTGCGGCAGGTGCTCTCGACTTACGACGGGGACCTCAGGGACCCTCTCTGGTGGCCTCAGGAAAGGCCAGTCCCCATGCGAGTTTCTCGGGGGCCTCTCGGCATTACTCTCCCGTCGATGCCGGGGCCTAAGACCTTGTGTGGAGTCGGGGCCGGAACCTGAGGGTTCCTCTCCAGTGCTGACATGGATCTTGGGGTACTTCTGGAGTCTCCCCAGGGGAGTCAGTCCTCGTCTCGAATGCGGGTATGCACTTGCGCTTTCCTCCAGAGCGGTAGCAGCAGTGTCACGCAGTCCGCCGCGTGGATCAAAGGATCTATGGTTTTCCCTCGAGTCTTTCCCACGAGGCTTTCCCACGAGGCTTTCCCACAGGGCTGTCCCACGTGCACACGTGGTGGGAGTCGATCCTCGGCTTGAACGTCAAGGCAGTGCAGGGAAAACAGGTTCCTCTGGAATGGGCTGACACATCTGGGGGACTCTTGGAATGGTGGCACGACCCTGGAGTTCCTCTCGCCTTTCCTGTGGAGAGCGCCTCCTCTTGAGATGTGACGGGAACGCCCGGAATTCTTTCCCTACGAAACAGGGAAAGGATCCCTCATCTCGAGCTAGGAGGCGGAAACGGGGCTCCCCTGGATGTGTGCGGGACCCCACGTGCTTCCTCTCGAGTGGAGACGGGTATGTTGGGGAACTTCTTGAGTTGCAGCAAGGGTGTGAAGGACCCTTTGGAAGTTCCAGTGGTTAGACGTGATTAGCCTCGAGAAGCCTCAGCGGAAATGGGCCTCATCTCGCCTGGAGGGCAAAACCTCCTGGATTTTCTCGAGTTGCGGCAGGTGCTCTCGACTTACGACGGGGACGTCAGGGACCCGCTCTGGTGGCCTCAGGAAAGGCCAGTAGCCATGCGAGTTCCTCGGGGGCCTCTCGGGATTCCTCTCCCGTCGATGCCGGGGCCTAAGACCTTGTGTGGAGTCGGGGCCGGAACCTGAGGATTCCTCTCCAGTGCTGACATGGATCTTGGGGTACTTCTGGAGTCTCCCCAGGGGAGTCAGTCCTCGTCTCGAATGCGGGCATGCACTTGCGCTTTCCTCCAGAGCGGTAGCAGCAGTGTCACGCAGTCCGCCGCGTGGATCAAAGGATCTATGGTTTTCCCTCGAGTCTTTCCCACGAGGCTTTCCCACGAGGCTTTCCCACAGGGCTGTCCCACGTGCACACGTGGTGGGGGTCGATGCTCGGCTTGAACGTCAAGGCAGTGCAGGGAAAACATGTTCCTCTGGAATGGACTGACACATCTGGGGGTCTCTTGGAATGGTGTCACGACCCTGGAGTTCCTCTCGCCTTTCCTGTGGAGAGCGCCTCCTCTTGAGATGCGACGGGAATGCCGGGAATTCTTTCCCTACGAAACAGGGAAAGGATCCCTCATCTCGAGCTAAGAGGCGGAAACGGGGCTCCCCTGGATGTGTGCGGGACCCCACGTGCTTCCTCTCGAGTGGAGACGGGTATGTCGGGGAACTTCTTGAGTTGCAGCAAGGGTGTGAAGGACCCTTTGGAAGTTCCAGTGGTTAGACGTGATTAGCCTCGAGAAGCCTCAGCGGAAATGGGCCTCATCTCGCCTGGAGGGCAAAACCTCCTGGATTTTCTCGAGTTGCGGCAGGTGCTCTCGACTTACGACGGGGACCTCAGGGACCCGCTCTGGTGGCCACAGGAAAGGCCAGTCCCCATGCGAGTTCCTCGGGGGCCTCTCGGGATTCCTCTCCCGTCGATGCCAGGGCCTAAGACCTTGTGTGGAGTCGGGGCCGGAACCTGAGGATTCCTCTCCAGTACTGACATGGATATTGGGGTACTTCTGGAGTCTCCCCAGGGGAGTCAGTCCTCGTCTCGAATGCGGGCATGCACTTGCGCTTTCCTCCAGAGCGGTAGCAGCAGTGTCACGCAGTCCGCCGCGTGGATCAAAGGATCTATGGTTTTCCCTCGAGTCTTTCCCACGAGGCTTTCCCACGAGGCTTTCCCACAGGGCTGTCCCACGTGCACACGTGGTGGGAGTGGATCCTCGGCTTGAACGTCAAGGCAGTGCAGGGAAAACAGGTTCCTCTGGAATGGACTGACACATCTGGGGGACTCTTGGAATGGTGGCACGACCCTGGAGTTCCTCTCGCCTTTCCTGTGGAGAGCGCCTCCTCTTGAGATGCGACGGGAACGCCGGGAATTCTTTCCCTACGAAACAGGGAAAGGATCCCTCATCTCGAGCTAGGAGGCGGAAACGGGGCTCCCCTGGATGTTTGCGGGACCCCACGTGCTTCCTCTCGAGTGGAGACGGGTATGTCGGGGAACTTCTTGAGTTGCAGCAAGGGTGTGAAGGACCCTTTGGAAGTTCCAGTGGTTAGACGTGATTAGCCTCGAGAAGCCTCAGCGGAAATGGGCCTCATCTCGCCTGGAGGGCAAAACCTCCTGGATTTTCTCGAGTTGCGGCAGGTGCTCTCGACTTACGACGGGGACCTCAGGGACCCGCTCTGGTGGCCTCAGGAAAGGCCAGTCCCCATGCGAGTTCCTCGGGGGCCTCTCGGGATTCCTCTCCCGTCGATGCCAGGGCCTAAGACCTTGTGTGGAGTCGGGGCCGGAACCTGAGGATTCCTCTCCAGTGCTGACATGGATCTTGGGGTACTTCTGGAGTCTCCCCAGGGGAGTCAGTCCTCGTCTCGAATGCGGGCATGCACTTGCGCTTTCCTCCAGAGCGGTAGTAGCAGTGTCACGCAGTCCGCCGCGTGGATCAAAGGATCTATGGTTTTCCCTCGACTCTTTCCCACGAGGCTTTCCCACAGGGCTGTCCCACGTGCACACGTGGTGGGAGTGGATCCTCGGCTTGAACGTCAAGGCAGTGCAGGGAAAACAGGTTCCTCTGGAATGGACTGACACATCTGGGGGACTCTTGGAATGGTGGCACGACCCTGGAGTTCCTCTCGCCTTTCCTGTGGAGAGCGCCTCCTCTTGAGATGCGACGGGAACGCCGGGAATTCTTTCCCTACGAAGCAGGGAAAGGATCCCTCATCTCGAGCTAGGAGGCGGAAACGGGGCACCCCTGGATGTGTGCGGGACCTCACGTGCTTCCTCTCGAGTGGAGACGGGTATGTCGGGGAACTTCTTGAGTTGCAGCAAGGGTGTGAAGGACCCTTTGGAAGTTCCAGTGGTTAGACGTGACTCCCCTCGAGAAGCCTCAGCGGAAATGGGCCTCATCTCGCCCGGAGGGCAAAACCTCCTGGATTTTCTCGAGTTGCGGCAGGTGCTCTCGACTTACGACGGGGACCTCAGGGACCCGCTCTGGTGGCCTCAGGAAAGGCCAGTCCCCATGCGAGTTCCTCGGGGGCCTCTCCGCATTCCTCTCCCGTCGATGCCGGGGCCTAAGACCTTGTGTGGAGTCGGGGCCGGAACCTGAGGATTCCTCTCCAGTGCTGACATGGATCTTGGGGTACTTCTGGAGTCTCCCCAGGGGAGTCAGTCCTCGTCTCGAATGCGGGCATGCACTTGCGCTTCCCTCCAGAGCGGTAGCAGCAGTGTCACGCAGTCCGCCGCGTGGATCAAAGCATCTATGGTTTTCCCTCGAGTCTTTCCCACGAGGCTTTCCCACGAGGCTTTCCCACAGGGCTGTCCCACGTGCACACGTGGTGGGAGTCGATCCTCGGCTTGAACGTCAAGGCAGTGCAGGGAAAACAGGTTCCTCTGGAATGGACTGACACATCTGGGGGACTCTTGGAATGGTGGCACGACCCTGGAGTTCCTCTCGCCTTTCCTGTGGAGAGCGCCTCCTCTTGAGATGCGACGGGAACGCCGGGAATTCTTTCCCTACGAAACAGGGAAAGGATCCCTCATCTCGAGCTAGGAGGCGGAAACGGGGCTCCCCTGGATGTGTGCGGGACCCCACGTGCTTCCTCTCGAGTGGAGACGGGTATGTCGGGGAACTTCTTGAGTTGCAGCAAGGGTGTGAAGGACCCTTTGGAAGTTCCAGTGGTTAGACGTGATTAGCCTCGAGAAGCCTCAGCGGAAATGGGCCTCATCTCGCCTGGGGGGCAAAACCTCCTGGATTTTCTCGAGTTGTGGCAGGTGCTCTCGACTTACGACGGGGACCTCAGGGACCCGCTCTGGTGGCCTCAGGAAAGGCCAGTCCCCATGCGAGTTCCTCGGGGGCCTCTCGGGATTCCTCTCCCGTCGATGCCGGGGCCTAAGACCTTGTGTGGAGTCGGGGCCGGAACCTGAGGATTCCTCTCCAGTGCTGACATGGATCTTGGGGTACTTCTGGAGTCACCCCAGGGGAGTCAGTCCTCGTCTCGAATGCGGGCATGCACTTGCGCTTTCCTCCAGAGCGGTAGCAGCAGTGTCACGCAGTCCGTCGCCTGGATCAAAGGATCTATGGTTTTCCCTCGAGTCTTTCCCACGAGGCTTTCCCACGAGGCTTTCCCACAGGGCTGTCCCACGTGCACACGTGGTGGGAGTGGATCCTCGGCTTGAACGTCAAGGCAGTGCAGGGAAAACAGGTTCCTCTGGAATGGACTGACACATCTGGGGGACTCTTGGAATGGTGGCACGACCCTGGAGTTCCTCTCGCCTTTCCTGTGGAGAGCGCCTCCTCTTGAGATGCGACGGGAACGCGGGGAATTCTTTCCCTACGAAACAGGGAAAGGATCCCTCATCTCGAGCTAGGAGGCGGAAACGGGGCTCCCCTGGATGTGTGCGGGACCCCACGTGCTTCCTCTCGAGTGGAGACGGGTATGTCGGGGAACTTCTTGAGTTGCAGCAAGGGTGTGAAGGACCCTTTGGAAGTTCCAGTGGTTAGACGTGATTAGCCTCGAGAAGCCTCAGCGGAAATGGGCCTCATCTCGCCTGGAGGGCAAAACCTCCTGGATTTTCTCGAGTTGCGGCAGGTGCTCTCGACTTACGACGGGGACCTCAGGGACCCGCTCTGGTGGCCTCAGGAAAGGCCAGTCCCCATGCGAGTTCCTCGGGGGCCTCTCGGCATTCCTCTCCCGTCGATGCCAGGGCCTAAGACCTTGTGTGGAGTCGGGGCCGGAACCTGAGGATTCCTCTCCAGTGCTGACATGGATCTTGGGGTACTTCTGGAGTCTCCCCAGGGGAGTCAGTCCTCGTCTCGAATGCGGGCATGCACTTGCGCTTTCCTCCAGAGCGGTAGCAGCAGTGTCACGCAGTCCGCCGCCTGGATCAAAGGATCTATGATTTTCCCTCGATTCTTTCCCACGAGGCTTTCCCACGAGGCTTTCCCACAGGGCTGTCCCACGTGCACACGTGGTGGGAGTGGATCCTCGGCTTGAACGTCAAGGCAGTGCAGGGTAAACAGGTTCCTCTGGAATGGACTGACACATCTGGGGGACTCTTGGAATGGTGGCACGACCCTGGAGTTCCTCTCGCCTTTCCTGTGGAGAGCGCCTCCTCTTGAGATGCGACGGGAACGCCGGGAATTCTTTCCCTACGAAACAGGGAAAGGATCCCTCATCTCGAGCTAGGAGGCGGAAACGGGGCACCCCTGGATGTGTGCGGGACCCCACGTGCTTCCTCTCGAGTGGAGACGGGTATGTCGGGGAACTTCTTGAGTTGCAGCAAGGGTGTGAAGGACCCTTTGGAAGTTCCAGTGGTTAGACGTGACTCGCCTCGAGAAGCCTCAGCGGAAATGGGCCTCATCTCGCCCGGAGGGCAACACCTCCTGGATTTTCTCGAGTTGCGGCAGGTGCTCTCGACTTACGACGGGGACCTCAGGGACCCGCTCTGGTGGCCTCAGGAAAGGCCAGTCCCCATGCGAGTTCCTCGGGGGCCTCTCGGCATTCCTCTCCCGTCGATGCCGGGGCCTAAGACCTTGTGTGGAGTCGGGGCCGGAACCTGAGGATTCCTCTCCAGTGCTGACATGGATCTTGGGGTACTTCTGGAGTCTCCCCAGGGGAGTCAGTCCTCGTCTCGAATGCGGGCATGCACTTGCGCTTCCCTCCAGAGCGGTAGCAGCAGTCTCATGCAGTCCGCCGCGTGGATCAAAGCATCTATGGTTTTCCCTCGAGTCTTTCCCACGAGGCTTTCCCACGAGGCTTTCCCACAGGGCTGTCCCACGTGCACACGTGGTGGGAGTCGATCCTCGGCTTGAACGTCAAGGCAGTGCAGGGAAAACAGGTTCCTCTGGAATGGACTGACACATCTGGGGGACTCTTGGAATGGTGGCACGACCCTGGAGTTCCTCTCGCCTTTCCTGTGGAGAGCGCCTCCTCTTGAGATGCGACGGGAACGCCGAGAATTCTTTCCCTACGAAACAGGGAAAGGATCCCTCATCTCGAGCTAGGAGGCGGAAACGGGGCTCCCCTGGATGTGTGCGGGACCCCACGTGCTTCCTCTCGAGTGGAGACGGGTATGTCGGGGAACTTCTTGAGTTGCAGCAAGGGTGTGAAGGACCCTTTGGAAGTTCCAGTGGTTAGACGTGATTAGCCTCGAGAAGCCTCAGCGGAAATGGGCCTCATCTCGCCTGGGGGGCAAAACCTCCTGGATTTTCTCTAGTTGTGGCAGGTGCTCTCGACTTACGACGGGGACCTCAGGGACCCGCTCTGGTGGCCTCAGGAAAGGCCAGTCCCCATGCGAGTTCCTCGGGGGCCTCTCGGAATTCCGCTCCCGTCGATGCCGGGGCCCAGGACCTTGTGTGGAGTCGGGGCCGGAACCTGAGGATTCCTCTCCAGTGCTGACATGGATCTTGGGGTTCTACTGGAGTCTCCCCAGGGGAGTCAGTCCTCGTCTCGAATGCGGGCATGGACTTGCGCTTTCCTCCAGAGCGGTAGCAGCAGTGTCACGCAGTCCGCCGCGTGGATCAAAGGATCTATGGTTTTCCCTCGAGTCTTTCCCACGAGGTTTTCCCACGAGGCTTTCCCACAGGGCTGTATCACGTGCACACGTGGTGGGAGTCAATCCTCGGCTTGAACGTCAAGGCAGTGCAGGAAAAACAGATTCCTCTGGAATGGACTGACACATCTGGGGGTCTCTTGAAATGGTGCCACGACCCTGGAGTTCCTCTCGGCTTTCCTGTGGAGAGGGCCACCTCTTGAGATGCGACGGGAACGCCGGGAATTCTTTCCCAACGAAAAAGGGAAAGGATCCCTCATCTCGAGCTAGGAGGCGGAAACGGGGCTCCCCTGGATGTGTGCGGGACCCCACGTGCTTCCTCTCGAGTGGAGATGGGTATGTCGCGGAACTGCTTGAGTTGCAACAAGGGTGTGAAGGACCCTTTGGAAGTTCCAGTGGTTAGATGTAATTAGCCTCGAGAAGCCTCAGCGGAAATGGGCCTCATCTCGCCTGGAGGGCAAAACCTCCTGGATTTTCTCGAGTTGCGGCAGGTGCTCTCGACTTACGACGGGGACATCAGGGAACCGCTCTGGTGGCCTCAGGAAAGGCCAGTCCCCATGCGAGTTCCTCGGGGGCCTCTCGGGATTCCTCTCCCGTCGATGCCGGGGCCTAAGACCTTGTGTGGAGTCGGGTCGGGAACCTGAGGATTCCTCTCCAGTGCTGACATGGATCTTGGGGTACTTCTGGAGTCTCCCCAGGGGAGTCAGTCCTCGTCTCGAATGCGGGCATGCACTTGCGCTTTCCTCCAGAGCGGTAGCAGCAGTGTCACGCAGTCCGCCGCGTGGATCAAAGGATCTATGGTTTTCCCTCGAGTCTTTCCAACGAGGCTTTCCCACGAGGCTTTCCCACAGGGCTGTCCCACGTGCACACGTGGTGGGAGTCGATCCTCGGCTTGAACGTCAAGGCAGTGCAGGGAAAACAGGTTCCTCTGGAATGGACTGACACATCTGGGGGACTCTTGGAATGGTGGCACGACCCTGGAGTTCCTCTCGCCTTTCCTGTGGAGAGCGCCTCCTCTTGAGATGCGACGGGAACGCCGGAAATTCTTTCCCTACGAAACAGGGAAAGGATCCCTCATCTCGAGCTAGGAGGCGGAAACGGGGCTCCCCTGGATGTGTGCGGGACCCACGTGCTTCCTCTCGAGTGGAGACGGGTATGTTGGGGAACTTCTTGAGTTGCAGCAAGGGTGTGAAGGACCCTTTGGAAGTTCCAGTGGTTAGACGTGATTAGCCTCGAGAAGCCTCAGCGGAAATGGGCCTCATCTCGCCTGGAGGGCAAAACCTCCTGGATTTTCTCGAGTTGCGGCAGGTGCTCTCGACTTACGACGGGGACCTCAGGGACCCGCTCTGGTGGCCTCAGGAAAGGCCAGTCCCCATGCGAGTTCCTCGGGGGCCTCTCGGGATTCCTCTCCCGTCGATGCCGGGGCCTAAGACCTTGTGTGGAGTCGGGGCGGGAACCTGAGGATTCCTCTCCAGTGCTGACATGGATCTTGGGGTACTTGTGGAGTCTCCCCAGGGGAGTCAGTCCTCGTCTCGAATGCGGGCATGCACTTGCGCTTTCCTCCAGAGCGGTAGCAGCAGTGTCACGCAGTCCGCCGCGTGGATCAAAGGATCTATGGTTTTCCCTCGAGTCTTTCCCACGAGGCTTTCCCACGAGGCTTTCCCACAGGGCTGTCCCACGTGCACACGTGGTGGGAGTCGATCCTCGGCTTGAACGTCTAGGCAGTGCAGGGAAAACAGGTTCCTCTGGAATGGACTGACTCATCTGGGGGACTCTTGGAATGGTGGCACGACCCTGGAGTTCCTCTCGCCTTTCCTGTGGAGAGCGCCTCCTCTTGAGATGCGACGGGAACGCCGGGAATTCTTTCCCTACGAAACAGGGAAAGGATCCCTCATCTCGAGCTAGGAGGCGGAAACGGGGCTCCCTGGATGTGTGCGGGACACCACGTGCTTCCTCTCGAGTGGAGACGGGTATGTCGGGGAACTTCTTGGGTTGCAGCAATGGTGTGAAGGACCCTTTGGAAGTTCCAGTGGTTAGATGTGATTGGCCTCGAGAAGCCTCAGCGGAAATGGGCCTCATCTCGCCTGGAGCGCAAAACCTCCTGGATTTTCTCGAGTTGCGGCAGGTGCTCTCGACTTACGACGGGGACCTCAGGGACCCGCTCTGGTGGCCTCAGGAAAGGCCAGTCCCCATGCGAGTTCCTCGGGGGCCTCTCGGGATTCCTCTCCCGTCGATGCCGGGGCCTAAGACCTTGTGTGGAGTCGGGGCCGGAACCTGAGGATTCCTCTCCACAACTGACATGGATCTTGGGGTACTTCTGGAGTCTCCCCAGGGGAGTCAGTCCTCGCTTCGAATGCGGTCATGCACTTGCGCTTTCCTCCAGAGCGGTAGCAGCAGTGTCACGCAGTCCGCCGCGTGGATCAAAGGATCTATGGTTTTCCCTCAAGTCTTTCCCACGAGGCTTTCCCACGAGGCTTTCCCACAGGGCTGTCCCACGTGCACACGTGGTGGGAGTCGATCCTCGGCTTTAACGTCAAGGCAGTGCAGGGAAAACAGGTTCCTCTGGAATGGACTGACACATCTGGGGGACTCTTGGAATGGTGGCACGACCCTGGAGTTCCTCTCGCCTTTCCTGTGGAGAGCGCCTCCTCTTGAGATGCGACGGGAACGCCGGGAATTCTTTCCCTACGAAACAGGGAAAGGATCCCTCATCTCGAGCTAGGAGGCGGAAACGGGGCTCCCCTGGATGTGTGCGGGACCCACGTGCTTCCTCTCGAGTGGAGACGGGTATGTCGGGGAACTTCTTGAGTTGCAGCAAGGGTGTGAAGGACCCTTTGGAAGTTCCAGTGGTTAGACGTGATCAGCCTCGAGAAGCCTCAGCGGAAATGGGCCTCATCTCGCCTGGAGGTCAAAACCTCCTGGATTTTCTCGAGTTGCGGAGGGGCTCTCGACTTACGACGGGGACCTCAGGGACCCGCTCTGGTGGCCTCAGGAAAGGCCAGTCCCCATGCGAGTTCCTCGGGGGCCTCTCAGGATTCCTCTCCCGTCGATGCCGGGGCCTAAGACCTTGTGTGGAGTCGGGGCCGGAACCTGAGGATTCCTCTCCAGTGCTGACATGGATCTTGGGGTACTTCTGGAGTCTCCCCAGGGGAGTCAGTCCTCGTCTCGAATGCGGGCATGCAATTGCGCTTTCCTCCAGAGCGGTAGCAGCAGTGTCACGCAGTCCGCCGCGTGGATCAAAGGATCTATGGTTTTCCCTCGAGTCTTTCCCACGAGGCTTTCCCACGAGGCTTTCCCACAGGGCTGTCCCACGTGCACACGTGGTGGGAGTGGATCCTCGGCTTGAACGTCAAGGCAGTGCAGGGAAAACAGGTTCCTCTGGAATGGACTGACACATCTGGGGGACTCTTAGAATGGTGGCACGACCCTGGAGTTCCTCTCGCCTTTCCTGTGGAGAGCGCCTCCTCTTGAGATGCGACGGGAACGCCGGGAATTCTTTCCCTACGAAACAGGGAAAGGATCCCTCATCTCGAGCTAGGAGGCGGAAACGGGGCTCCCCTGGATGTGTGCGGGACACCACGTGCTTCCTCTCGAGTGCAGACGGGTATATCGGGGAACTTCTTGAGTTGCAGCAAGGGTGTGAAGGACCCTTTGGAAGTTCCAGTGGTTAGATGTGATTGGCCTCGAGAAGCCTCAGCGGAAATGGGCCTCATCTCGCCTGGAGGGCAAAACCTCCTGGATTTTCTCGAGTTGCGGCAGGTGCTCTCGACTTACGACGGGGACCTCAGGGACCCGCTCTGTTGGCCTCAGGAAAGGCCAGTCCCCATGCGAGTTCCTCGGGGGCCTCTCGGGATTCCTCTCCCGTCGATGCCGAGGCCTAAGACCTTGTGTGGAGTCGGGGCCGGAACCTGAGGATTCCTCTCCAGTGCTGACATGGATCTTGGGGTACTTCTGGAGTCTCCCCAGGGGAGTCAGTCCTCGTCTCGAATGCGGGCATGCACTTGCGCTTTCCTCCAGAGTGGTAGCAGCAGTGTCACGCAGTCCGCCGCGTGGATCAAAGGATCTATGGTTTTCCCTCGAGTCTTTCCCACGAGGCTTTCCCACGAGGCTTTCCCACAGGGCTGTCCCACGTGCACACGTGGTGGGAGTCGATCCTCGGCTTGAACGTCAAGGCAGTGCAGGGAAAACAGGTTCCTCTGGAATGGACTGACTCATCTGGGGGACTCTTGGAATGGTGGCACGACCCTGGAGTTCCTCTCGCCTTTCCTGTGGAGAGCGCCTCCTCTTGAGATGCGACGGGAACGCCGGGAATTCTTTCCCTACGAAACAGGGAAAGGATCCCTCATCTCGAGCTAGGAGGCGGAATCGGGGCTCCCCTGGATCTGTGCGGGACCCACGTGCTTCCTCTCGAGTGGAGACGGGTATGTCGGGGAACTTCTTGAGTTGCAGCAAGGGTGTGAAGGACCCTTTGGAAGTTCCAGTGGTTAGATGTGATTGGCCTCGAGAAGCCTCAGCGGAAATGGGCCTCATCTCGCCTGGAGCGCAAAACCTCCTGGATTTTCTCGAGTTGCGGCAGGTGCTCTCGACTTACGACGGGGACCTCAGGGAACCGCTCTGGTGACCTCAGGAAAGGCCAGTCCCCATGCGAGTTCCTCGGGGGCCTCTCGGGATTCCTCTCCCGTCGATGCCGGGGCCTAAGACCTTGTGTGGAGTCGGGGCCGGAACCTGAGGATTCCTCTCCAGTGCTGACATGGATCTTGGGGTACTTCTGGAGTCTCCCCAGGGGAGTCAGTCCTCGTCTCGAATGCGGGCATGCACTTGCGCTTTCCTCCAGAGCGGTAGCAGCAGTGTCACGCAGTCCGCCGCGTGGATCAAAGGATCTATGGTTTTCCCTCGAGTCTTTCCCACGAGGCTTTCCCACGAGGCTTTCCCACAGGGCTGTCCCACGTGCACACGTGGTGGGACTCGATCCTCGTCTTGAACGTCAAGGCAGTGCAGGGAAAACAGGTTCCTCTGGAATGGACTGACACATCTGGGGGACTCTTGGAATGGTGGCACGACCCTGGAGTTCCTCTCGCCTTTCCTGTGGAGAGCGCCTCCTCTTGAGATGCGACGGGAACGCCGGGAATTCTTTCCCTACGAAACAGGGAAAGGATCCCTCATCTCGAGCTAGGAGGCGGAAACGGGGCTCCCCTGGATGTGTGCGGGACCCCACGTGCTTCCTCTCGAGTGGAGACGGGTATGTCGGGGAACTTCTTGAGTTGCAGCAATGGTGTGAAGGACCCTTTGGAAGTTCCAGTGGTTAGATGTGATTAGCCTCGAGAAGCCTCATCGGAAATGGGCCTCATCTCGCCTGGAGCGCAAAACCTCCTGGATTTTCTCGAGTTGCGGCAGGTGCTCTCGACTTACGACGGGGACCTCAGGGACCCGCTCTGGTGGCCTCAGGAAAGGCCAGTCCCCATGCGAGTTCCTCGGGGGCCTCTCGGGATTCCTCTCCCGTCGATGCCGGGGCCTAAGACCTTGTGTGGAGTCGGGGCCGGAACCTGAGGATTCCTCTCCACAACTGACATGGATCTTGGGGTACTTCTGGAGTCTCCCCAGGGGAGTCAGTCCTCGCTTCGAATGCGGTCATGCACTTGCGCTTTCCTCCAGAGCGGTAGCAGCAGTGTCACGCAGTCCGCCGCGTGGATCAAAGGATCTATGGTTTTCCCTCAAGTCTTTCCCACGAGGCTTTCCCACGAGGCTTTCCCACAGGGCTGTCCCACGTGCACACGTGGTGGGAGTCGATCCTCGGCTTTAACGTCAAGGCAGTGCAGGGAAAACAGGTTCCTCTGGAATGGACTGACACATCTGGGGGACTCTTGGAATGGTGGCACGACCCTGGAGTTCCTCTCGCCTTTCCTGTGGAGAGCGCCTCCTCTTGAGATGCGACGGGAACGCCGGGAATTCTTTCCCTACGAAACAGGGAAAGGATCCCTCATCTCGAGCTAGGAGGCGGAAACGGGGCTCCCCTGGATGTGTGCGGGACCCACGTGCTTCCTCTCGAGTGGAGACGGGTATGTCGGGGAACTTCTTGAGTTGCAGCAAGGGTGTGAAGGACCCTTTGGAAGTTCCAGTGGTTAGACGTGATCAGCCTCGAGAAGCCTCAGCGGAAATGGGCCTCATCTCGCCTGGAGGTCAAAACCTCCTGGATTTTCTCGAGTTGCGGAGGGGCTCTCGACTTACGACGGGGACCTCAGGGACCCGCTCTGGTGGCCTCAGGAAAGGCCAGTCCCCATGCGAGTTCCTCGGGGGCCTCTCAGGATTCCTCTCCCGTCGATGCCGGGGCCTAAGACCTTGTGTGGAGTCGGGGCCGGAACCTGAGGATTCCTCTCCAGTGCTGACATGGATCTTGGGGTACTTCTGGAGTCTCCCCAGGGGAGTCAGTCCTCGTCTCGAATGCGGGCATGCAATTGCGCTTTCCTCCAGAGCGGTAGCAGCAGTGTCACGCAGTCCGCCGCGTGGATCAAAGGATCTATGGTTTTCCCTCGAGTCTTTCCCACGAGGCTTTCCCACGAGGCTTTCCCACAGGGCTGTCCCACGTGCACACGTGGTGGGAGTGGATCCTCGGCTTGAACGTCAAGGCAGTGCAGGGAAAACAGGTTCCTCTGGAATGGACTGACACATCTGGGGGACTCTTAGAATGGTGGCACGACCCTGGAGTTCCTCTCGCCTTTCCTGTGGAGAGCGCCTCCTCTTGAGATGCGACGGGAACGCCGGGAATTCTTTCCCTACGAAACAGGGAAAGGATCCCTCATCTCGAGCTAGGAGGCGGAAACGGGGCTCCCCTGGATGTGTGCGGGACACCACGTGCTTCCTCTCGAGTGCAGACGGGTATATCGGGGAACTTCTTGAGTTGCAGCAAGGGTGTGAAGGACCCTTTGGAAGTTCCAGTGGTTAGATGTGATTGGCCTCGAGAAGCCTCAGCGGAAATGGGCCTCATCTCGCCTGGAGGGCAAAACCTCCTGGATTTTCTCGAGTTGCGGCAGGTGCTCTCGACTTACGACGGGGACCTCAGGGACCCGCTCTGTTGGCCTCAGGAAAGGCCAGTCCCCATGCGAGTTCCTCGGGGGCCTCTCGGGATTCCTCTCCCGTCGATGCCGAGGCCTAAGACCTTGTGTGGAGTCGGGGCCGGAACCTGAGGATTCCTCTCCAGTGCTGACATGGATCTTGGGGTACTTCTGGAGTCTCCCCAGGGGAGTCAGTCCTCGTCTCGAATGCGGGCATGCACTTGCGCTTTCCTCCAGAGTGGTAGCAGCAGTGTCACGCAGTCCGCCGCGTGGATCAAAGGATCTATGGTTTTCCCTCGAGTCTTTCCCACGAGGCTTTCCCACGAGGCTTTCCCACAGGGCTGTCCCACGTGCACACGTGGTGGGAGTCGATCCTCGGCTTGAACGTCAAGGCAGTGCAGGGAAAACAGGTTCCTCTGGAATGGACTGACTCATCTGGGGGACTCTTGGAATGGTGGCACGACCCTGGAGTTCCTCTCGCCTTTCCTGTGGAGAGCGCCTCCTCTTGAGATGCGACGGGAACGCCGGGAATTCTTTCCCTACGAAACAGGGAAAGGATCCCTCATCTCGAGCTAGGAGGCGGAATCGGGGCTCCCCTGGATCTGTGCGGGACCCACGTGCTTCCTCTCGAGTGGAGACGGGTATGTCGGGGAACTTCTTGAGTTGCAGCAAGGGTGTGAAGGACCCTTTGGAAGTTCCAGTGGTTAGATGTGATTGGCCTCGAGAAGCCTCAGCGGAAATGGGCCTCATCTCGCCTGGAGCGCAAAACCTCCTGGATTTTCTCGAGTTGCGGCAGGTGCTCTCGACTTACGACGGGGACCTCAGGGAACCGCTCTGGTGACCTCAGGAAAGGCCAGTCCCCATGCGAGTTCCTCGGGGGCCTCTCGGGATTCCTCTCCCGTCGATGCCGGGGCCTAAGACCTTGTGTGGAGTCGGGGCCGGAACCTGAGGATTCC
Source organism: Ovis canadensis (assembly GCF_042477335.2). Classification (NCBI taxonomy): domain Eukaryota; kingdom Metazoa; phylum Chordata; class Mammalia; order Artiodactyla; family Bovidae; genus Ovis; species Ovis canadensis. Next base: position 11,200,795 of record NC_091267.1, read on the forward strand.
TCTCCAGTGCTGACATGGATCTTGGGGTACTTCTGGAGTCTCCCCAGGGGAGTCAGTCCTCGTCTCGAATGCGGGCATGCACTTGCGCTTTCCTCCAGAGCGGTAGCAGCAGTGTCACGCAGTCCGCCGCGTGGATCAAAGGATCTATGGTTTTCCCTCGAGTCTTTCCCACGAGGCTTTCCCACGAGGCTTTCCCACAGGGCTGTCCCACGTGCACACGTGGTGGGACTCGATCCTCGTCTTGAACGTCAAGGCAGTGCAGGGAAAACAGGTTCCTCTGGAATGGACTGACACATCTGGGGGACTCTTGGAATGGTGGCACGACCCTGGAGTTCCTCTCGCCTTTCCTGTGGAGAGCGCCTCCTCTTGAGATGCGACGGGAACGCCGGGAATTCTTTCCCTACGAAACAGGGAAAGGATCCCTCATCCCGAGCTAGGAGGCGGAAACGGGGCTCCCCTGGATGTGTGCGGGACCCCACGTGCTTCCTCTCGAGTGGAGACGGGTATGTCGGGGAACTTCTTGAGTTGCAGCAATGGTGTGAAGGACCCTTTGGAAGTTCCAGTGGTTAGATGTGATTAGCCTCGAGAAGCCTCATCGGAAATGGGCCTCATCTCGCCTGGAGCGCAAAACCTCCTGGATTTTCTCGAGTTGCGGCAGGTGCTCTCGACTTACGACGGGGACCTCAGGGAACCGCTCTGGTGGCCTCAGGAAAGGCCAGTCCCCATGCGAGTTCCTCGGGGGCCTCTCGGGATTCCTCTCCCGTCGATGCCGGGGCCTAAGACCATGTGTGGAGTCGGGGCCGGAACCTGAGGATTCCTCTCCAGTGCTGACATGGATCTTGGGGTACTTCTGGAGTCTCACCAGGGGAGTCAGTCCTCGTCTCGAATGCGGGCATGCACTTGCGCTTTCCTCCAGAGCGGTAGCAGCAGTGTCACGCAGTCCGCCGCGTGGATCAAAGGATCTATGGTTTTCCCTCGAGTCTTTCCCACGAGGCTTTCCCACGAGGCTTTCCCACAGGGCTGTCCCACTTGCACACGTGGTGGGAGTCGATCCTCGGCTTGAACGTCAAGGCAGTGCAGGGAAAACAGGTTCCTCTGGAATGGACTGACACATCTGGGGGACTCTTGGAATGGTGGCACGATCCTGGAGTTCCTCTCGCCTTTCCTGTGGAGAGCGCCTCCTCTTGAGATGAGACGGGATCGCCGGGAATTCTTTCCTTACGAAACAGGGAAAGGATCCCTCATCTCGAGCTAGGAGGCGGAAACGGGGCTCCCCTGGATCTGTGCGGGACCCACGTGCTTCCTCTCGAGTGGAGACGGGTATGTCGGGGAACTTCTTGAGTTGCAGCAAGGGTGTGAAGGACCCTTTGGAAGTTCCAGTGGTTAGACGTGATTAGCCTCGAGAAGCCTCAGCGGAAATGGGCCTCATCTCGCCTGGAGGGCAAAACCTCCTGGATTTTCTCGAGTTGCGGCAGGTGCTCTCGACTTACGACGGGGACATCAGGGACCCGCTCTGGTGGCCTCAGGAAAGGCCAGTCCCCATGCGAGTTCCTCGGGGGCCTCTCGGGATTCCTCTCCCGTCGATGCCGGGGCCTAAGACCTTGTGTGGAGTCGGGGCCGGAACCTGAGGATTCCTCTCCGGAACTGACATGGATCTTGGGGTACTTCTGGAGTCTCCCCAGGGGAGTCAGTCCTCGTCTCGAATGCGGGCATGCACTTGCGCTTTCCTCCAGAGCTGTAGCAGCAGTGTCACGCAGTCCGCCGCGTGGATCAAAGGATCTATGGTTTTCCCTCGAGTCTTTCCCACGAGGCTTTCCCTCGAGGCTTTCCCACAGGGCTGTCCCACGTGCACACGTGGTGGGAGTCGATCCTCGGCTTGAACGTCTAGGCAGTGCAGGGAAAACAGGTTCCTCTGGAATGGACTGACTCATCTGGGGGACTCTTGGAATGGTGGCACGACCCTGGAGTTCCTCTCGCCTTTCCTGTGGAGAGCGCCTCCTCTTGAGATGCGACGGGAACGCCGGGAATTCTTTCCCTACGAAACAGGGAAAGGATCCCTCATCTCGAGCTAGGAGGCGGAAACGGGGCTCCCCTGGATGTGTGCGGGACCCCACGTGCTTCCTCTCGAGTGGAGACGGGTATGTCGGGGAACTTCTTGAGTTGCAGCAATGGTGTGAAGGACCCTTTGGAAGTTCCAGTGGTTAGATGTGATTGGCCTCGAGAAGCTTCAGCGGAAATGGGCCTCATCTCGCCTGGATGGCAAAACATCCTGGATTTTCTCGAGTTGCGGCAGGTGCTCTCGACTTACGACGGGGACGTCAGGGAACCGCTCTGGTGGCCTCAGGAAAGGCCAGTCCCCATGCGAGTTCCTCGGGGGCCTCTGGGGATTCCTCTCCCGTCGATGCCGGGGCCTAAGACCTTGTGTGGAGTCGGGGCCGGAACCTGAGGATTCCTCTCCAGTGCTGACATGGATCTTGGGGTACTTCTGGAGTCTCCCCAGGGGAGTCAGTCCTCGTCTCGAATGCGGGCATGCACTTGCGCTTTCCTCCAGAGCGGTAGCAGCAGTGTCACGCAGTCAGCCGCGTCGATCAAAGGATCTATGGTTTTCCCTCGAGTCTTTCCCACGAGGCTTTCCCACGAGGATTTCCCACAGGGCTGTCCCACGTGCACACGTGGTGGGACTCGATCCTCGGCTTGAACGTCAAGGCAGTGCAGGGAAAACAGGTTCCTCTGGAATGGACTGACACATTTGGGGGACTATTGGAATGGTGGCACGACCCTGGAGTTCCTCTCGCCTTTCCTGTGGAGAGCGCCTCCTCTTGAGATGCGACGGGAACGCCGGGAATTCTTTCCCTACGAAACAGGGAAAGGATCCCTCATCTCGAGCTAGGAGGCGGAAACGGGGCTCCCCTGGATGTGTGCGGGACCCCACGTGCTTCCTCTCGAGTGGAGACGGGTATGTCGGGGAACTTCTTGAGTTGCAGCAATGGTGTGAAGGACCCTTTGGAAGTTCCAGTGGTTAGATGTGATTAGCCTCGAGAAGCCTCATCGGAAATGGGCCTCATCTCTCCTGGAGGGCAAAACCTCCTGGATTTTCTCGAGTTGCGGCAGGTGCTCTCGACTTACGACGGGGACCTCAGGGAACCGCTCTGGTGGCCTCAGGAAAGGCCAGTCCCCATGCGAGTTCCTCGGGGGCCTCTCGGGATTCCTCTCCCGTCGATGCCGGGGCCTAAGACCATGTGTGGAGTCGGGGCCGGAACCTGAGGATTCCTCTCCAGTGCTGACATGGATCTTGGGGTACTTCTGGAGTCTCACCAGGGGAGTCAGTCCTCGTCTCGAATGCGGGCATGCACTTGCGCTTTCCTCCAGAGCGGTAGCAGCAGTGTCACGCAGTCCGCCGCGTGGATCAAAGGATCTATGGTTTTCCCTCGAGTCTTTCCCACGAGGCTTTCCCACGAGGCTTTCCCACAGGGCTGTCCCACGTGCACACGTGGTGGGAGTCGATCCTCGGCTTGAACGTCAAGGCAATGCAGGGAAAACAGGTTCCTCTGGAATGGACTGACACATCTGGGGGACTCTTGGAATGGTGGCACGATCCTGGAGTTCCTCTCGCCTTTCCTGTGGAGAGCGCCTCCTCTTGAGATGAGACGGGATCGCCGGGAATTCTTTCCTTACGAAACAGGGAAAGGATCCCTCATCTCGAGCTAGGAGGCGGAAACGGGGCTCCCCTGGATCTGTGCGGGACCCACGTGCTTCCTCTCGAGTGGAGACGGGTATGTCGGGGAACTTCTTGAGTTGCAGCAAGGGTGTGAAGGACCCTTTGGAAGTTCCAGTGGTTAGACGTGATTAGCCTCGAGAAGCCTCAGCGGAAATGGGCCTCATCTCGCCTGGAGGGCAAAACCTCCTGGATTTTCTCGAGTTGCGGCAGGTGCTCTCGACTTACGACGGGGACATCAGGGACCCGCTCTGGTGGCCTCAGGAAAGGCCAGTCCCCATGCGAGTTCCTCGGGGGCCTCTCGGGATTCCTCTCCCGTCGATGCCGGGGCCTAAGACCTTGTGTGGAGTCGGGTCCGGAACCTGAGGATTCCTCTCCGGAACTGACATGGATCTTGGGGTACTTCTGGAGTCTCCCCAGGGGAGTCAGTCCTCGTCTCGAATGCGGGCATGCACTTGCGCTTTCCTCCAGAGCTGTAGCAGCAGTGTCACGCAGTCCGCTGCGTGGATCAAAGGATCTATGGTTTTCCCTCGAGTCTTTCCCACGAGGCTTTCCCTCGAGGCTTTCCCACAGGGCTGTCCCACGTGCACACGTGGTGGGAGTCGATACTCGGCTTGAACGTCTAGGCAGTGCAGGGAAAACAGGTTCCTCTGGAATGGACTGACTCATCTGGGGGACTCTTGGAATGGTGGCACGACCCTGGAGTTCCTCTCGCCTTTCCTGTGGAGAGCGCCTCCTCTTGAGATGCGACGGGAACGCCGGGAATTCTTTCCCTACGAAACAGGGAAAGGATCCCTCATCTCGAGCTAGGAGGCGGAAACGGGGCTCCCCTGGATGTGTGCGGGACCCCACGTGCTTCCTCTCGAGTGGAGACGGGTATGTCGGGGAACTTCTTGAGTTGCAGCAATGGTGTGAAGGACCCTTTGGAAGTTCCAGTGGTTAGATGTGATTGGCCTCGAGAAGCCTCAGCGGAAATGGGCCTCATCTCGCCTGGAGCGCAAAACCTCCTGGATTTTCTCGAGTTGGGGCAGGTGCTCTCGACTTACGACGGGGACCTCAGGGAACCGCTCTGGTGGCCTCAGGAAAGGCCAGTCCCCATGCGAGTTCCTCGGGGGCCTCTGGGGATTCCTCTCGCGTCGATGCCGGGGCCTAAGACCTTGTGTGGAGTCGGGGCCGGAACCTGAGGATTCCTCTCCAGTGCTGACGTGGATCTTGGGGTACTTCTGGAGTCTCCCCAGGGGAGTCAGTCCTCGTCTCGAATGCGGGCATGCACTTGCGCTTTCCTCCAGAGCGGTAGCAGCAGTGTCACGCAGTCCGCCGCGTGCATCAAAGGATCTATGGTTTTCCCTCGAGACTTTCCCACGAGGCTTTCCCCCGAGGCTTTCCCACAGGGCTGTCCCACGTGCACACTTGGTGGGAGTCGATCCTCGGCTTGAACGTCAAGGCAGTGCAGGGAAAACAGGTTCCTCTGGAATGGACTGACACATCTGGGCGTCTCTTGGAATGGTGGCACGACCCTGGAGTTCCTCTCGCCTCTCCTGTGGAGAGCGCCTCCTCTTGAGATGCGACGGGAACGCCGGGAATTCTTACCCTAAGAAACAGGGAAAGGATCCCTCATCTCGAGCTAGGAGGGGGAAACGGGGCCCCCTGGATGTGTACGGGACCCCACGTGCTTCCTCTCGAGTGGAGACGGGTATGTCGGGGAACTTCTTGAGTTGCAGCAAGGGTGTGAAGGACCCTTTGGAAGTTCCAGTGGTTAGATGTGATTGGCCTTGAGAAGTCTGAGCGGAAATGGGCCTCATCTCGCCTGGAGGGCAAAACCTCCTGGATTTTCTCGAGTTGCGGCATGTGCTCTCGACTTACGACGGCGACCTCGGGGACCCGCTCTGGTGACCTCAGGAAAGGCCAGTCCCCATGCGAGTTCCTCGGGGGCCTCTCGGGATTCCTCTCCCGTCGATGCCGGGGCCTAAGACCTTGTGTGGAGTCGGGGCCGGAACCTGAGGATTCCTCTCCAGTGCTGACATGGATCTTGGGGTACTTCTGGAGTCTCCCCAGGGGAGTCAGTCCTCGTCTCGAATGCGGGCATGCACTTGCGCTTTCCTCCAGAGCGGGAGCAGCAGTGTCACGCAGTCCGCCGCGTGGATCAAAGGATCTATGGTTTTCCCTCGAGTCTTTCCCACGGGGCTTGCCCACGAGGCTTTCCCACAGGGCTGTCCCACGTGCACACGTGGTGGGAGTGGAATCTTGGCTTGAACGTCAAGGCAGTGCAGGGAAAACAGGTTCCTCTGGAATGGACTGACACATCTGGGGGACTCTTGGAATGGTGGCACGACCCTGGAGTTCCTCTCGCCTTTCCTGTGGAGAGCGCCTCCTCTTGAGATGCGACGGGAACGCCGGGAATTCTTTCCCTACGAAACAGGGAAAGGATCCCTCATCTCGAGCTAGGAGGCGGAAACGGGGCTCCCCTGGATGTGTGCGGGACCCACGTGCTTCCTCTCGAGTGGAGACGGGTATGTCGGGGAACTTCTTGAGTTGCAGCAAGGGTGTGAAGGACCCTTTGGAAGTTCCAGTGGTTAGACGTGATTAGCCTCCAGAAGCCTCAGCGGAAATGGGCCTCATCTCGCCTGGATGGCAAAACCTCCTGGATTTTCTCGAGTTGCGGGAGGTGCTCTCGACTTACGACGGGGACCTCAGGGACCCGCTCTGGTGGCCTCAGGAAAGGCCAGTCCCCATGCGAATTCCTCAGGGGCCTCTCGGGATTCCTCTCCCGTCGATGCCGGGGCCTAAGACCTTGTGTGGAGTCGGGGCCGGAACCTGAGGATTCCTCTCCAGAACTGACATGGATCTTGGGGTACTTCTGGAGTCTCCCCATTGGAGTCAGTCCTCGTCTCGAATGCGGGCATGCACTTGCGCTTTCCTCCAGAGCGGTAGCAGCAGTGTCACGCAGTCCACCGCGTGGATCAAAGGATCTATGGTTTTCCCTCGAGTCTTTCCCACGAGGCTTTCCCTCGAGGCTTTCCCACAGGGCTGTCCCACGTGCCCACGTGGTGGGAGTCGATCCTCGGCTTGAACGTCTAGGCAGTGCAGGGAAAACAGGTTCCTCTGGAATGGACTGACACATCTGGGGGACTCTTGGAATGGTGGCACGACCCTGGAGTTCCTCTCGCCTTTCCTGTGGAGAGCGCCTCCTCTTGAGATGCGACGGGAACGCCGGGAATTCTTTCCCTACGAAACAGGGAAAGGATCCCTCATCTCGAGCTAGGAGGCGGAAACGGGGCTCTCCTGGATGTGTGCGGGACCCCACGTGCTTCCTCTCGAGTGGAGACGGGTATGTCGGGGAACTTCTTGAGTTGCAGCAATGGTGTGAAGGACCCTTTGGAAGTTCCAGTGGTTAGATGTGATTGGCCTCGAGAAGCCTCAGCGGAAATGGGCCTCATCTCGCCTGGAGCGCAAAACCTCCTGGATTTTCTCGAGTTGCGGCAGGTGCTCTCGACTTACGACGGGGACCTCAGGGAACCGCTCTGGTGGCCTCAGGAAAGGCCAGTCCCCATGCGAGTTCCTCGGGGGCCTCTCGGGATTCCTCTCCCGTCGATGCCGGGGCCTAAGACCTTGTGTGGAGTCGGGGCCGGAACCTGAGGATTCCTCTCCAGTGCTGACATGGATCTTGGGGTACTTCTGGAGTCTCCCCAGGGGAGTCAGTCCTCGTCTCGAATGCGGTCATGCACTTACGCTTTCCTCCAGAGCGGTAGTAGCAGTGTCACGCAGTCCGCCGCGTGGATCAAACGATCTATGGTTTTCCCTCGAGTCTTTCCCACGAGGCTTTCCCACGAGGCTTTCCCACAGGGCTGTCCCACGTGCACACGTGGTGGGACTCGATCCTCGGCTTGAACGTCAAGGCAGTGCAGGGAAAACAGGTTCCTCTGGAATGGACTGACACATCTGGGGGACTCTTGGAATGGTGTCACGATCCTGGAGTTCCTCTCGCCTTTCCTGTGGAGAGCGCCTCCTCTTGAGATGCGACGGGAACGCCGGGAATTCTTTCCCTACGAAACAGGGAAAGGATCCCTCATCTCGAGCTAGGAGGCGGAAACGGGGCTCCCCTGGATGTGTGCGGGAACCCACGTGCTTCCTCTCGAGTGGAGACGGGTATGTCGGGGAACTTCTTGAGTTGCAGCAAGGGTGTGAAGGACCCTTTGGAAGTTCCAGTGGTTAGACGTGATTAGCCTCGAGAAGCCTCAGCGGAAATGGGCCTCATCTCGCCTGGAGGGAAAACCTCCTGGATTTTCTCGAGTTGCGGCAGGTGCTCTCGACTTACGACGGGGACCTCAGGGACCCGCTCTGGTGGCCTCAGGAAAGGCCAGTCCCCATGCGAGTTCCTCGGGGGCCTCTCGGGATTCCTCTCCCGTCGATGCCGGGGCCTAAGACCTTGTGTGGAGTCGGGGCCGGAACCTGAGGATTCCTCTCCAGTGCTGACATGGATCTTGGGGTACTTCTGGAGTCTCCCCAGGGGAGTCAGTCCTCGTCTCGAATGCGGGCATGCACTTGCGCTTTCCTCCAGAGCGGTAGCAGCAGTGTCACGCAGTCCGCCGCGTGGATCAAAGGATCTATGGTTTTCCCTCGAGTCTTTCCCACGAGGCTTTCCCAAGAGGCTTTCCCACAGGGCTGTCCCACGTGCACACGTGGTGGGAGTCGATCCTCGGCTTGAACGTCAAGGCAGTGCAGGGAAAACAGGTTCCTCTGGAATGGACTGACACATCTGGGGGACTCTTGGAATGGTGGCACGATCCTGGAGTTCCTCTCGCCTTTCCTGTGGAGAGCGCCTCCTCTTGAGATGAGACGGGATCGCCGGGAATTCTTTCCTTACGAAACAGGGAAAGGATCCCTCATCTCGAGCTAGGAGGCGGAAACGGGGCTCCCCTGGATCTGTGCGGGACCCACGTGCTTCCTCTCGAGTGGAGACGGGTATGTCGGGGAACTTCTTGAGTTGCAGCAAGGGTGTGAAGGACCCTTTGGAAGTTCCAGTGGTTAGACGTGATTAGCCTCGAGAAGCCTCAGCGGAAATGGGCCTCATCTCGCCTGGAGGGCAAAACCTCCTGGATTTTCTCGAGTTGCGGCAGGTGCTCTCGACTTACGACGGGGACATCAGGGACCCGCTCTGGTGGCCTCAGGAAAGGCCAGTCCCCATGCGAGTTCCTCGGGGGCCTCTCGGGATTCCTCTCCGATCCATGCCGGGGCCTAAGACCTTGTGTGGAGTCGGGGCCGGAACCTGAGGATTCCTCTCCGGAACTGACATGGATCTTGGGGTCCTTCTGGAGTCTCCCCAGGGGAGTCAGTCCTCGTCTCGAATGCGGGCATGCACTTGCGCTTTCCTCCAGAGCTGTACCAGCAGTGTCACGCAGTCCGCCGCGTGGATCAAAGGATCTATGGTTTTCCCTCGAGTCTTTCCCACGAGGCTTTCCCTCGAGGCTTTCCCACAGGGCTGTCCCACGTGCACACGTGGTGGGAGTCGATCCTCGGCTTGAACGTCTAGGCAGTGCAGGGAAAACAGGTTCCTCTGGAATGGACTGACTCATCTGGGGGACTCTTGGAATGGTGGCACGACCCTGGAGTTCCTCTCGCCTTTCCTGTGGAGAGCGCCTCCTCTTGAGATGCGACGGGAACGCTGGGAATTCTTTCCCTACGAAACAGGGAAAGGATCCCTCATCTCGAGCTAGGAGGCGAAAACGGGGCTCCCCTGGATGTGTGCGGGACCCACGTGCTTCCTCTCGAGTGGAGACGGGTATGTCGGGGAACTTCTTGAGTTGCAGCAAGGGTGTGAAGGACCCTTTGGAAGTTCCAGTGGTTAGATGTGATTGGCCTCGAGAAGCCTCAGCGGAAATGGGCCTCATCTCGCCTGGAGGGCAAAACCTCCTGGATTTTCTCGAGTTGCGGCAGGTGCTCTCGACTTACGACGGGGACCTCAGGGAACCGCTCTGGTGGCCTCAGGAAAGGCCAGTCCCCATGCGAGTTCCTCGGGGGCCTCTCGGGATTCCTCTCCCGTCGATGCCGGGGCCTAAGACCTTGTGTGGAGTCGGGGCCGGAACCTGAGGATTCCTCTCCAGTGCTGACATGGATCTTGGGGTTCTTCTGGAGTCTCCCCAGGGGAGTCAGTCCTCGTCTCGAATGCGGGCATGCACTTGCGCTTTCCTCCAGAGCGGTAGCAGCAGTGTCACGCAGTCCGCCGCGTGGATCAAAGGATCTATGGTTTTCCCTCGAGTCTTTCCCACGAGGCTTTCCCACGAGGCTTTCCCACAGGGCTGTCCCACGTGCACACTTGGTGGGAGTCGATCCTCGGCTTGAACGTCAAGGAATTGCAGGGAAAACAGGTTCCTCTGGAATGGACTGACACATCTGGGCGTCTCTTGGAATGGTGGCACGACCCTGGAGTTCCTCTCGCCTCTCCTGTGGAGAGCGCCTCCTCTTGAGATGCGACGGGAACGCCGGGAATTCTTTCCCTACGAAACAGGGAAAGGATCCCTCATCTCGAGGTAGGAGGCGGAAACGGGGCTCCCCTGGATGTGTGCGGGACACCACGTGCTTCCTCTCGAGTGGAGAAGGGTATGTCGGGGAACTTCTTGAGTTGCAGCAAGGGTGTGAAGGACCCTTTGGAAGTTCCAGTGGTTAGATGTGATTGGCCTCGAGAAGCCTCAGCGGAAATGGGCCTCATCTCGCCTGGAGGGCAAAACCTCCTGGATTTTCTCGAGTTGCGGCAGGTGCTCTCGACTTACGATGGGGACCTCAGGGACCCGCTCTGGTGGCCTCAGGAAAGGCCAGTCCCCATGCGAGTTCCTCGGGGGCCTCTCGGGATTCCTCTCCCGTCGATGCCGGGGCCTAAGACCTAGTGTGGAGTCGGGGCCGGAACCTGAGGATTCCTCTCCAGTGCTGACCTGGATTTTGGGGTACTTCTGGAGTCTCCCCAGGGGAGTCAGTCCTCGTCTCGAATGCGGGCATGCATTGCGCTTTCCTCCAGATCGGTAGCAGCAGTGTCACGCAGTCCGCCGCGTGGATCAAAGGATCTATGGTTTTCCCTCCAGTCTTTCCCACGAGGCTTTGACACGAGGCTTTCCCACAGGGCTGTCCCACGTGCACACGTGGTGGGAGTCGATCCTTGGCTTGAACGTCAAGGCAGTGCAGGGAAAACAGGTTCCTCTGGAATGGACTGACTCATCTGGGGGACTCTTGGAATGGTGGCACGACCCTGGAGTTCCTCTCGCCTTTCCTGTGGAGAGCGCCTCCTCTTGAGATGCGACAGGAACGCCGGGAATTCTTTCCCTACGAAACAGGGAAAGGATCCCTCATCTCGAGCTAGGAGGCGGAAACGGGGCTCCCCTGGATGTGTGCGGGACCCACGTGCTTCCTCTCGAGTGGAGACGGGTATGTCGGGGAACTTCTTGAGTTGCAGCAAGGGTGTGAAGGACCCTTTGGAAGTTCCAGTGGTTAGACGTGATTGGCCTCGAGAAGCCTCAGCGGAAATGGGCCTCATCTCGCCTGGAGGGCAAAACCTCCTGGATTTTCTCGAGTTGCGGCAGGTGCTCTCGACTTACGACGGGGACCTCAGGGACCCGCTCTGGTGGCCTCAGGAAAGGCCAGTCCCCATGCGAGTTCCTCGGGGGCCTCTCGGGATTGCTCTCCCGTCGATGCCGGGGCCTAAGACCTTGTGTGGAGTCGGGGCCGGAACCTGAGGATTCCTCTCCAGTGCTGACATGGATTTTGGGGTACTTCTGGAGTCTCCCCAGGGGAGTCAGTCCTCGTCTCGAATGCGGGCATGCATTGCGCTTTCCTCCAGAGCGGTAGCAGCAGTGTCACGCAGTCCGCCGCGTGGATCAAAGGATCTATGGTTTTCCCTCCAGTCTTTCCCACGAGGCTTTCCCACGAGGCTTTCCCACAGGGCTGTCCCACGTGCACACGTGGTGGGAGTCGATCCTCGGCTTGAACGTCAAGGCAGTGCAGGGAAAACAGGTTCCTCTGGAATGGACTGACTCATCTGCGGGACTCTTGGAATGGTGGCACGACCCTGGAATTCCTCTCGCCTTTCCTGTGGAGAGCGCCTCCTCTTGAGATGCGACGGGAACGCCGTGAATTCTTTCCCTACGATACAGGGAACGGATCCCTCATCTCGAGCTAGGATGCGGAAACGGGGCTCCCCTGGATGTGTGCGGGACACCACGTGCTTCCTCTCGAGTGGAGACGGGTATGTCGGGGAACTTCTTGAGTTGCAGCAATGGTGTGAAGGACCCTTTGGAAGTTTCAGTGGTTAGATGTGATTGGCCTCGAGAAGCCTCAGCGGAAATGGGCCTCATCTCGCCTGGAGGGCAAAACCTCCTGGATTTTCTCGAGTTGCGACAGGTGCTCTCGACTTACGACGTGGACCTCAGGGACCCGCTCTGGTGGCCTCAGGAAAGGCCAGTCCCCATGCGAGTTCCTCGGGGGCCTCTCGGGATTCCTCTCCCGTCGATGCCGGGGCCTAAGACCTTGTGTGGAGTCGGGACCGGAACCTGAGGATTCCTCTCCAGTGCTGACATGGATCTTGGGGTACTTCTGGAGTCTCCCCAGGGGAGTCAGTCCTCGTCTCGAATGCGGGCATGCATTTGCGCTTTCCTCCAGAGCGGTAGCAGCAGTGTCACGCAGTCCGCCGCGTGGATCAAAGGATCTATGGTTTTCCCTCGAGTCTTTCCCACGAGGCTTTCCCACGAGGCTTTCCCACAGGGCTGTCCCACGTGCACACGTGGTGGGAGTCGATCCTCGGCTTGAACGTCAAGGCAGTGCAGGGAAAACAGGTTCCTCTGGAATGGACTGACACATCTGGGGGACTCTTGGAATGGTGGCACGACCCTGGAGTTCCTCTCGCCTTTCCTGTGGAGAGCGCCTCCTCTTGAGATGCGACGGGAACGCCGGTAATTCTTTCCCTACAAAACAGGGAAAGGATCCCTCATCTCGAGCTAGGAGGCGGAAACGGGGCTCCCCTGGATGTGTGCGGGACCCACGTGCTTCCTCTCGAGTGGAGACGTGTATGTCGGGGAACTTCTTGAGTTGCAGCAAGGGTGTGAAGGACCCTTTGGAAGTTCCAGTGGTTAGACGTGATTAGCCTCGAGAAGCCTCAGCGGAAATGGGCCTCATCTCGCCTGGAGGGCAAAACCTCCTGGATTTTCTCGAGTTGCGGCAGGTGCTCTCGACTTACGACGGGGACCTCAGGGACCCGCTCTGGTGGCCTCAGGAAAGGCCAGTCCCCATGCGAGTTCCTCGGGGGCCTCTCGGGATTCCTCTCCCGTCGATGCCGGGGCCTAAGACCTTGTGTGGAGTCGGGGCCGGAACCTGAGGATTCCTCTCCAGTGCTGACATGGATCTTGGGGTACTTCTGGAGTCTCCCCAGGGGAGTCAGTCCTCGTCTCGAATGCGGGCATGCACTTGCGCTTTCCTCCAGAGCGGTAGCAGCAGTGTCACGCAGTCCGCCGCGTGGATCAAAGGATCTATGGTTTTCCCTCGAGTCTTTCCCACGAGGCTTTCCCACGAGGCTTTCCCACAGGGCTGTCCCACGTGCACACGTGGTGGGAGTCGATCCTCGGCTTGAACGTCAAGGCAGTGCAGGGAAAACAGGTTCCTCTGGAATGGACTGACACATCTGGGGGACTCTTAGAATGGTGTCACGACCCTGGAGTTCCTCTCGCCTTTCCTGTGGAGAGCGCCTCCTCTTGAGATGCGACGGGAATGCCGGGAATTCTTTCCCTACGAAACAGGGAAAGGATCCCTCATCTCGAGCTAGGAGGCGGAAACGGGGCTCCCCTGGATGTGTGCGGGACACCACGTGCTTCCTCTCGAGTGCAGACGGGTATGTCGGGGAACTTCTTGAATTGCAGCAAGGGTGTGAAGGACCCTTTGGAAGTTCCAGTGGTTAGACGTGATTAACCTCGAGAAGCCTCAGCGGAAATGGGCCTCATCTCGCCTGGAGGGCAAAACCTCCTGGATTTTCTCGAGTTGCGGCAGGTGCTCTCGACTTACGACGGGGACCTCAGGGACCCGCTCTGGTGGCCTCAGGAAAGGCCAGTCCCCATGCGAGTTCCTCGGGGGCCTCTCGGGATTCCTCTCCCGTCGATGCCGGGGCCTAAGACCTGTGTGGAGTAGGGGCCGGAACCTGAGGATTCCTCTCCAGTGCTGACATGGATCTTGGGGTACTTCTGGAGTCTCCCCAGGGGAGTCAGTCCTCGTCTCGAATGCGGGCATGCACTTGCGCTTTCCTCCAGATCGGTAGCAGCAGTGTCACGCAGTCCGCCGCGTGGATCAAAGGATCTATGGTTTTCCCTCGAGTCTTTCCCACGAGGCTTTCCCACGAGGCTTTCCCACAGGGCTGTCCCACGTGCACACGTGGTGGAATTCGATCCTCGGCTTGTACGTCAAAGCAGTTCAGGGAAAACAGGTTCCTCTGGAATGGAGTGACACATCTGGGGGACTCTTGGAATGGTGTCACGACCCTTCAGTTCCTCTCGCCTTTCCTGTGGAGAGCGCCTCCTCTTGAGATGCGACGGGAACGCCGGGAATTCTTTCCCTACGAAACAGGGAAAGGATCCCTCATCTCGAGCTAGGAGGCGGAAACGGGGCTCCCCTGGATGTGTGCGGGACCCACGTGCTTCCTCTCGAGTGGAGACGGGTATGTCGGGGAACTTTTTGAGTTGCAGCAAGGGTGTGAAGGACCCTTTGGAAGTTCCAGTGGTTAGACGTGATTAGCCTCGAGAAGCCTCAGCAGAAATGGGCCTCATCTCGCCTGGAGGGCAAAACCTCCTGGATTTTCTCGAGTTGCGGCAGGTGCTCTCGACTTACGACGGGGACCTCAGGGACCCGCTCTGGTGGCCTCAGGAAAGGCCAGTCCCCATGCGAGTTCCTCGGGGGCGTCTCGGGATTCCTCTCCCGTCGATGCCGGGGCCTAAGTCCTTGTGTGGAGTCGGGGCCGGAACCTGAGGATTCCTCTCCAGTGCTGACATGGATCTTGGGGTACTTCTGGAGTCTCCCCAGGGGAGGCAGTCTTCGTCTCGAATGCGGGCATGCACTTGCGCTTTCCTCCAGAGCGGTAGCAGCAGTGTCACGCAGTCCGCCGCGTGGATCAAAGGATCTATGGTTTTCCCTCGAGTCTTTTCCACGAGGCTTTCCCACGAGGCTTTCCCACAGGGCTGTCCCACGTGCACACGTGGTGGGACTCGATCCTCGGCTTGAACGTCAAGGCAGTGCAGGGAAAACAGGTTCCTCTGGAATGGACTGACACATCTGGGGGACTCTTGGAATGGTGGCACGACCCTGGAGTTCCTCTCGCCTTTCCTGTGGAGAGCGCCTCCTCTTGAGATGCGACGGGAACGCCGGGAATTTTTTCCCTACGAAACAGGGAAAGGATCCCTCATCTCGAGCTAGGAGGCGAAACGGGGCTCCCCTGGATGTGTGCGGGACACCACGTGCTTCCTCTCGAGTGGAGACGGGTATGTCGGGGAACTTCTTGAGTTGCAGCAATGGTGTGAAGGACCCTTTGGAAGTTCCAGTGGTTAGATGTGATTGGCCTCGAGAAGCCTCAGCGGAAATGGGCCTCATCTCGCCTGGAGGGCAAAACCTCCTGGATTTTCTCGAGTTGCGGCAGGTGCTCTCGACTTACGACGGGGACCTCAGGGACCCGCTCTGGTGGCCTCAGGAAAGGCCAGTCCCCATGCGAGTTCCTCGGGGACCTCTCGGGATTCCTCTCCCGTCGATGCCGGGGCCTAAGACCTTGTGTGGAGTCGGGGCCGGAACCTGAAGATTCCTCTCCAGTGCTGACATGGATCTTGGGGTACTTCTGGAGTCTCCCCAGGGGAGTCAGTCCTCGTCTCGAATGCGGGCATGCACTTGCGCTTTCCTCCAGAGCAGTAGCAGCAGTGTCACACAGTCCGCCGCGTGGATCAAAGGATCTATGGTTTTCCCTCGAGTCTCTCCCACGAGGCTTTCCCACGAGGCTTTCCCACAGGGCTGTCCCACGTGCACACGTGGTGGGAGTCGATCCTCGGCTTGAACGTCAAGGCAGTGAAGGGAAAACAGGTTCCTCTTTAATGGACTGACACATCTGGGGGACTCTTGGAATGGTGGCACGACCCTGGAGTTCCTCTCCCCTTTCCTGTGGAGAGCGCCTCCTCTTGAGATGTGACGGGAACGCCGGGAATTCTTTCCCTACGAAACAGGGAAAGGATCCCTCATCTCGAGCTAGGGGGCGGAAACGGGGCTCCCCTGGATGTGTGCGGGACCCCACGTGCTTCCTCTCGAGTGGAGACGGATATGTCGGGGAACTTCTTGAGTTGCAGCAAGGGTGTGAAGGACCCTTTGGAAGTTCCAGTGGTTAGACGTGATTAGCCTCGAGAAGCCTCAGCGGAAATGGGCCTCAACTCGCCTGAAGGGCAAAACCTCCTGGATTTTCTCGAGTTGCGGCAGGTGCTCTCGACTTACGACGGGGACCTCAGGGACCCGCTCTGGTGGCCTCAGGAAAGGCCAGTCCCCATGCGAGTTCCTCGGGGGCCTCTCGGGATTCCTCTCCCGTCGATGCCGGGGACTAAGACCTTGTGTGGAGTCGGGGCCGGAACCTGAGGATTCCTCTCCAGTGTTGACATGGATCTTGGGGTACTTCTGGAGTCTCCCCAGGGGAGTCAGTCCTCGTCTCGAATGTGGGCATGTACTTGCGCTTTCCTCCAGATTGGTAGCAGCAGTGTCACGCAGTCCGCAGCGTACATCAAAGGATCTATGGTTTTCCCTCGAGTCTTTCCCACGAGGCTTTCCAACGAGGCTTTCCCACAGGGCTGTCTAACGTGCAAACGTGGAGCGAATCGATCCTCGGCTTGAATGTCAAGGCAGTGCAGGAAAAACAGGTTCCTCTGGAATGGACTGACACATCTGGGGGACTCTTGGAATGGTGGCATGACCCTGGAGTTCCTCTCGCCTTTCCTGTGGAGAGTGCCTCCTCTTGAGATGTGACGGGAACGCCGGGAATTCTTTCCCTAAGGAACAGGGAAAGGATCCCTCATCTCGAGCTAGGAGGCGGAAACGGGGCTCCCCTGGATGTGTGCGGGACCCCACGTGCTTCCTCTCGAGTGGAGACGGGTATGTCGGGGAACTTCTTGAGTTGCAGCAAGGGTGTGAAGGACCCTTTGGAAGTTCCAGTGGTTAGACGTGATTAGCCTCGAGAAGCCACAGCGGAAATGGGCCTCATCTCGCCTGGAGGGCAAAACCTCCTGGATTTTCTCGAGTTGCGGTAGGTGCTCTCGACTTACGACGGGGACCTCAGGGACCCGCTCTGGTGGCCTCAGGAAAGGCCAGTCCCCATGCGAGTTCCTCGGGGGCATCTCGGGATTCCTCTCCCGTCGATGCCGGGTCCTAAGACCTTGTGTGGAGTCGGGGCCGGAACCTGAGGATTCCTCTCCAGTCCTGACATGGATCTTGGGGTATTTCTGGTGTCTCCCCAGGGGAGGCAGTCTTCGTCTCGAATGCGGGCATGCACTTGAGCTTTCCTCCAGAGCGGTAGCAGCAGTGTCACGCAGTCCGCCGCGTGGATCAAAGGATCTATGGTTTTCCCTCGAGTCTTTTCCACGAGGCTTTCCCACGAGGCTTTCCCACAGGGCTGTCCCACGTGCACTCGTGGTGGCAGTCGATCCTTGGCTTGAACGTCAAGGCAGTGCAGGGAAAACAGGTTCCTCTGGAATGGACTGACACATCTGGGGGACTCTTGGAATGGTGGCACGACCCTGGAGTTCCTCTCGCCTTTCCTGTGGAGAGCGCCTCCTCTTGAGATGCGACGGGAACGCCGGGAATTCTTTCCCTACGAAACAGGGAAAGGATCCCTCATCTCGAGCTAGGAGGCGGAAACTAAGCTCCCCTGGATGTGGGCGGGACACCACGTGCTTCCCCTCGAGTGGAGACGGGTATGTCGGGGAACTTCTTGAGTTGCAGCAATGGTGTGAAGGACCCTTTGGAAGTTATAGTGGTTAGACGTGATTTGCCGCGAGAAGCCTCAGGGGATATGGGCCTCATCTCGCCTGGAGGGCAAAACCTCCTGGATTTTCTCGAGTTGCGGCAGGTGCTCTCGACTTACGACGGGGACCTCAGGGACCCGCTCTGGTGGCCTCAGGAAAGGCCAGTCCCCATGCGAGTTCCTCGGGGGCCTCTCGGGATTCCTCTCCCGTCGATGCCGGGGCCTAAGACCTTGTGTGGAGTCGGGGCCGGAACCTGAGGATTCCTCTCCAGTGCTAACATGGATCTTGGGGTACTTCTGGAGTCTCCCCAGGGGAGTCAGTCCTCGTCTCTAATGCGGGCATGCATTGCGCTTTCCTCCAGATCGGTAGCAGCAGTGTCACGCAGTCCGCCGCGTGGATCAAAGGGTCTATGGTTTTCCCTCCAGTCTTTCCCACGAGGTTTTCCCACGAGGCTTTCCCACAGGGCTGTCCCACGTGCACAGGTGGTGGGAGTCGATCCTCGGCTTGAACGTCAAGGCAGTGCAGGGAAAACAGGTTCCTCTGGAATGGACTGACTCATCTGGGGGACTCTTGGAATGGTGTCACGACCCTGGAGTTCCTCTCGCCTTTCCTGTGGAGAGCGCCTCCTCTTGAGATGCGACGGGAACGCCGGGAATTCTTTCCCTAAGGAACAGGGAAAGGATCCCTCATCTCGAGCTAGGAGGCGGAAACGGGGCTCCCCTGGATGTGTGCGGGACCCCACGTGCTTCCTCTCGAGTGGAGACGGGTATGTCGGGGAACTTCTTGAGTTGCAGCAATGGTGTGAAGGACCCTTTGGAAGTTCCAGTGGTTAGATGTGATTGGCCTCGAGAAGCCTCAGCGGAAATGGGCCTCATCTCGCCTGGAGGGCAAAACCTCCTGGATTTTCTCGAGTTGCGGCAGGTGCTCTCGACTTACGACGGGGACCTCAGGGACCCGCTCTGGTGGCCTCAGGAAAGGCCAGTCCCCATGCGAGTTCCTCGGGGGCCTCTCGGGATTCCTCTCCCGTCGATGCCGGGGCCTAAGACCTTGTGTGGAGTCGGGGCCGGAACCTGAGGATTACTCTCCAGTGCTGACATGGATCTTGGGGTACTTCTGGAGTCTCCCCAGGGGAGTCAGTCCTCGTCTCGAATGCGGGCATGCACTTGCGCTTTCCTCCAGAGCGGTAGCAGCAGTGTCACGCAGTCCGCCGCGTGGATCAATGGATCTATGGTTTTCCCACGAGGCTTTCCCCCGAGGCTTTCCCACAGGGCTGTCCCACGTGCACACGTGGTGGGACTCGATCCTCGGCTTGAACGTCAAGGCAGTGCAGGGAAAACAGGTTCCTCTGGAATGGACTGACACATCTGGGGGACTCTTGGAATGGTGGCACGACCCTGGAGTTCCTCTCGCCTTTCCTGTGGAGAGAGCCTCCTCTTGAGATGCGACGGGAACGCCGGGAATTTTTTCCCTACGAAACAGGGAAAGGATCCCTCATCTCGAGCTAGGAGGCGAAACGGGGCTCCCCTGGATGTGTGCGGGACACCACGTGCTTCCTCTCGAGTGGAGACGGGTATGTCGGGGAACTTCTTGAGTTGCAGCAATGGTGTGAAGGACCCTTTGGAAGTTCCAGTGGTTAGATGTGATTGGCCTCGAGAAGCCTCAGCGGAAATGGGCCTCATCTCGCCTGGAGGGCAAAACCTCCTGGATTTTCTCGAGTTGCGGCAGGTGCTCTCGACTTACGACGGGGACCTCAGGGACCCGCTCTGGTGGCCTCAGGAAAGGCCAGTCCCCATGGGAGTTCCTCGGGGACCTCTCGGGATTCCTCTCCCGTCGATGCCGGGGCCTAAGACCTTGTGTGGAGTCGGGGCCGGAACCTGAGGATTCCTCTCCAGTGCTGACATGGATCTTGGGGTACTTCTGGAGTCTCCCCAGGGGAGTCAGTCCTCGTCTCGAATGCGGGCATGCACTTGCGCTTTCCTCCAGAGCAGTAGCAGCAGTGTCACACAGTCCGCCGCGTGGATCAAAGGATCTATGGTTTTCCCTCGAGTCTTTCCCACGAGGCTTTCCCACGAGGCTTTCCCACAGGGCTGTCCCACGTGCACACGTGGTGGGAGTCGATCCTCGGCTTGAACGTCAAGGCAGTGAAGGGAAAACTGGTTCCTCTTTAATGGACTGACACATCTGGGGGACTCTTGGAATGGTGGCACGACCCTGGAGTTCCTCTCCCCTTTCCTGTGGAGAGCGCCTCCTCTTGAGATGCGATGGGAACGCCGGGAATTCTTTCCCTACGAAACAGGGAAAGGATCCCTCATCTCGAGCTAGGGGGCGGAAACGGGGCTCCCCTGGATGTGTGCGGGACCCCACGTGCTTCCTCTCGAGTGGAGACGGATATGTCGGGGAACTTCTTGAGTTGCAGCAAGGGTGTGAAGGACCCTTTGGAAGTTCCAGTGGTTAGACGTGATTAGCCTCGAGAAGCCTCAGCGGAAATGGGCCTCAACTTGCCTGAAGGGCAAAACCTCCTGGATTTTCTCGAGTTGCGGCAGGTGCTCTCGACTTACGACGGGGACGTCAGGGACCCGCTCTGGTGGCCTCAGGAAAGGCCAGTCCCCATGAGAGTTCCTCGGGGGCCTCTCGGGATTCCTCTCCCGTCGATGCCGGGGCCTAAGACCTTGTGTGGAGTCGGGGCCGGAACCTGAGGATTCCTCTCCAGTGTGGACATGGATCTTGGGGTACTTCTGGAGTCTCCCCAGGGGAGTCAGTCCTCGTCTCGAATGTGGGCATGTACTTGCGCTTTCCTCCAGATTGGTAGCAGCAGTGTCACGCAGTCCGCAGCGTGCATCAAAGGATCTATGGTTTTCCCTCGAGTCTTTCCCACGAGGCTTTCCAACGAGGCTTTCCCACAGG
Organism: Ovis canadensis; assembly: GCF_042477335.2. NCBI lineage: Eukaryota > Metazoa > Chordata > Mammalia > Artiodactyla > Bovidae > Ovis > Ovis canadensis. The sequence continues at coordinate 11,221,417 of NC_091267.1, forward strand.
GCTGTCTAACGTGCAAACGTGGAGCGAATCGATCCTCGGCTTGAATGTCAAGGCAGTGCAGGAAAAACAGGTTCCTCTGGAATGGACTGACACATCTGGGGGACTCTTGGAATGGTGGCATGACCCTGGAGTTCCTCTCGCCTTTCCTGTGGAGAGTGCCTCCTCTTGAGATGTGACGGGAACGCCGGGAATTCTTTCCCTAAGGAACAGGGAAAGGATCCCTCATCTCGAGCTAGGAGGCGAAAACGGGGCTCCCCTGGATGTGTGCGGGACCCCACGTGCTTCCTCTCGAGTGGAGACGGGTATGTCGGGGAACTTCTTGAGTTGCAGCAAGGGTGTGAAGGACCCTTTGGAAGTTCCAGTGGTTAGACGTGATTAGCCTCGAGAAGCCACAGCGGAAATGGGCCTCATCTCGCCTGGAGGGCAAAACCTCCTGGATTTTCTCGAGTTGCGGTAGGTGCTCTCGACTTACGACGGGGACCTCAGGGACCCGCTCTGGTGGCCTCAGGAAAGGCCAGTCCCCATGCGAGTTCCTCGGGGGCATCTCGGGATTCCTCTCCCGTCGATGCCGGGGCCTAAGACCTTGTGTGGAGTCGGGGCCGGAACCTGAGGATTCCTCTCCAGTGCTGACAGGGATCTTGGGGTACTTCTGGAGTCTCCCCAGGGGAGTCAGTCCTCGTCTCGAATGCGGGCATGCACTTGCGCTTTCCTCCAGAGCGGTAGCAGCAATGTCATGCAGTCCGCCGCGTGGATCAAAGGATCTATGGTTTTCCCTCGAGTCTTTCCCACGAGGCTTTCCCACGAGGCTTTCCCACAGGGCTGTCCCACGTGCACACGTGGTGGGAGTGGATCCTCGGCTTGAACGTCAAGGCAGTGCAGGGAAAACGGGTTCCTCTGGAATGGACTGACACATCTGGGGGACTCTTGGAATGGTGGCACGACCCTGGAGTTCCTCTCGCCTTTCCTGTGGAGAGCGCCTCCTCTTGAGATGCGACAGGAACGCCGGGAATTCTTTCCCTACGAAACAGGGAAAGGATCCCTCATCTCGAGCTAGGAGGCGGAAACGGGGCTCCCCTGGATGTGTGCGGGACACCACGTGCTTCCTCTCGAGTGGAGACGGGTATGTTGGGGAACTTCTTGAGTTGCAGCAAGGGTGTGAAAGACCCTTTGGAAGTTCCAGTGGTTAGACGTGATTAGCCTCGAGAAGCCTCAGCGGAAATGGGCCTCAACTCGCCTGAAGGGCAAAACCTCTTGGATTTTCTCGAGTTGCGGCAGGTGCTCTCGACTTACGACGGGGACCTCAGGGACCCGCTCTGGTGGCCTCAGGAAAGGCCAGTCCCCATGCGAGTTCCTCGGGGGCCTCTCGGGATTCCTCTCCCGTCGATGCCGGGGACTAAGAACTTGTGTGGAGTCGGGGCCGGAACCTGAGGATTCCTCTCCAGTGTTGACATGGATCTTGGGGTACTTCTGGAGTCTCCCCAGGGGAGTCAGTCCTCGTCTCGAATGTGGGCATGTACTTGCGCTTTCCTCCAGAGCGGTAGCAGCAGTGTCACGCAGTCCGCAGCGTGCATCAAAGGATCTATGGTTTTCCCTCGAGTCTTTCCCACGAGGCTTTCCCACGAGGCTTTCCCACAGGGCTGTCTAACGTGCAAACGTGGAGCGAGTCGATCCTCGGCTTGAACGTCAAGGCAGTGCAGGAAAAACAGGTTCCTCTGGAATGGACTGACACATCTGGGGGACTCTTGGAATGGTGGCACGACCCTGGAGTTCCTCTCGCCTTTCCTGTGGAGAGTGCCTCCTCTTGAGATGTGACGGGAACGCCGGGAATTCTTTCCCTACGAAACAGGGAAAGGATCCCTCATCTCGAGCTAGGAGGCGGAAACGGGGCTCCCCTGGATGTGTGCGGGACACCACGTGCTTCCTCTCGAGTGGAGACGGGTATGTCGGGGAACTTCTTGAGTTGCAGCAAGGGTGTGAAGGACCCTTTGGAAGTTCCAGTGGTTAGACGTGATTAGCCTCGAGAAGCCTCAGCGGAAATGGGCCTCATCTCGCCTGGAGGGCAAAACCTCCTGGATTTTCTCGAGTTGCGGCAGGTGCTCTCGACTTACGACGGGGACCTCAGGGACCCGCTCTGGTGGCCTCAGGAAAGGCCAGTCCCCATGCGAGTTCCTCGGGGGCCTCTCGGGATTCCTCTCCCGTCGATGCCGGGGCCTAAGACCTTGTGTGGAGTCGGGGCCGGAACCTGAGGATTCCTCTCCAGTGCTGACATGGATCTTGGGGTACTTCTGAAGTCTCCCCAGGGGAGTCAGTCCTCGTCTCGAATGCGGGCATGCACTTGCGCTTTCCTCCAGAGCGGTAGCAGCAGTGTCACGCATTCCGCCGCGTGGATCAAAGGATCTATGGTTTTCCCTCGAGTCTTTCCCACGAGGCTTTCCCACGAGGCTTTCCCACAGGGCTGTCCCACGTGCACAGGTGGTGGGAGTCGATCCTCGGCTTGAACGTCAAGGCAGTGCAGGGAAAACAGGTTCCTCTGGAATGGACTGACACATCTGGGGGACTCTTGGAATGGTGGCACGACCCTGGATTTCCTCTCGCCTTTCCTGTGGAGAGCGCCTCCTCTTGAGATGCGACGGGAACGCCGGGTATTCTTTCCCTACGAAACAGGGAAAGGATCCCTCATCTCGAGCTAGGAGGCGGAAACGGGGCTCCCCTGGATGTGTGCGGGACCCCACGTGCTTCCTCTCGAGTGGAGACGGGTATGTCGGGGAACTTCTTGAGTTGCAGCAAGGGTGTGAAGACCCTTTGTAAGTTCCAGTGTTTAGATGTGATTGGCCTCGAGAAGCCTCAGCGGAAATGGGCCTCATCTCGCCTGGAGGGCAAAACCGCCTGGATTTTCTCGAGTTGCGGCAGGTGATCTCGACTTACGACGGGGACCTCAGGGACCCGCTCTGGTGGCCTCAGGAAAGGCCAGTCCCCATGCGAGTTCCTCGGGGGCCTCTCGGGATTCCTCTCCCGTTGATGCCGGGGCCTAAGACCTTGTGTGGAGTCGGGGCCGGAACCTGAGGATTCCTCTCCAGTGCTGACATGGATCTTGGGGTACTTCTGGAGTTTCCCCAGGGGAGTCAGTCCTCGTCTCGAATGCGGGCATGCACTTGCGCTTTCCTCCAGAGCGGTAGCAGCAGTGTCACGCAGTCCGCCGCGTGGATCAATGGATCTATGGTTTTCCCAGGAGGCTTTCCCCCGAGGCTTTCCCACAGGGCTGTCCCACGTGCACACGTGGTGGGACTCGATCCTCGGCTTGAACGTCAAGGCAGTTCAGGGAAAACAGGTTCCTCTGGAATGGACTGACACATCTGGGGGACTCTTGGAATGGTGGCACGACCCTGGAGTTCCTCTCGCCTTTCCTGTGGAGAGCGCCTCCTCTTGAGATGCGACGGGAACGCCGGGAATTTTTTCCCTACGAAACAGGGAAAGGATCCCTCATCTCGAGCTAGGAGGCGAAACGGGGCTCCCCTGGATGTGTGCGAGACACCACGTGCTTCCTCTCGAGTGGAGACGGGTATGTCGGGGAACTTCTTGAGTTGCAGCAATGGTGTGCAGGACCCTTTGGAAGTTCCAGTGGTTAGATGTGATTGGCCTCGAGAAGCCTCAGCGGAAATGGGCCTCATCTCGCCTGGAGGGCAAAACCTCCTGGATTTTCTCGAGTTGCGTCAGGTGCTCTCGACTTACGACGGGGACCTCAGGGACCCGCTCTGGTGGCCTCAGGAAAGGCCAGTCCCCATGCGAGTTCCTCGGGGGCCTCTCGGGATTCCTCTCCCGTCGATGCCGGGGCCTAAGACCTTGTGTGGAGTCGGGGCCGGAACCTGAGGATTCCTCTCCAGTGCTGACATGGATCTTGGGGTACTTCTGGAGTCTCCCCAGGGGAGTCAGTCCTCGTCTCGAATGCGGGCATGCACTTGCGCTTTCCTCCAGAGCAGTAGCAGCAGTGTCACACAGTCCGCCGCGTGGATCAAAGGATCTATGGTTTTTCCTCGAGTCTTTCCCACGAGGCTTTCCCACGATGCTTTCCCACAGGGCTGTACCACGTGTACACGTGGTGGGAGTCGATCCTCGGCTTGAACGTCAAGGCAGTGAAGGGAAAACAGGTTCCTCTTGAATGGACTGACACATCTGGGGGACTCTTGGAATGGTGGCACGACCCTGGAGTTCCTCTCGCCTTTCCTGTGGAGAGCGCCTCCTCTTGAGATGCGATGGGAACGCCGGGAATTCTTTCCCTACGAAACAGGGAGAGGATCCCTCATCTCGAGCTAGGGGGCGGAAACGGGGCTCCCCTGGATGTGTGCGGGACCCCACGTGCTTCCTCTCGAGTGGAGACGGATATGTCGGGGAACTTTTTGAGTTGCAGCAAGGGTGTGAAGGACCCTTTGGAAGTTCCAGTGGTTAGACGTGATTAGCCTCGAGAAGCCTCAGCGGAAATGGGCCTCAACTCGCCTGAAGGGCAAAACCTCCTGGATTTTCTCGAGTTGCGGCAGGTGCTCTCGACTTACGACGGGGACCTCAGGGACCCGCTCTGGTGGCCTCAGGAAAGGCCAGTCCCCATGCGAGTTCCTCGGGGGCCTCTCGGGATTCCTCTCCCGTCGATGCCGGGGACTAAGACCTTGTGTGGAGTCGGGGCCGGAACCTGAGGATTCCTCTCCAGTGTTGACATGGATCTTGGGGTACTTCTGGAGTCTCCCCAGGGGAGTCAGTCCTCGTCTCGAATGTGGGCATGTACTTGCGCTTTCCTCCAGAGCGGTAGCAGCAGTGTCACGCAGTCCGCAGCGTGCATCAAAGGATCTATGGTTTTCCCTCGAGTCTTTCCCACGAGGCTTTCCAACGAGGCTTTCCCACAGGGCTGTCTAACGTGCAAACGTGGAGCGAGTCGATCCTCGGCTTGAACGTCAAGGCAGTGCAGGGAAAACAGGTTCCTCTGGAATGGACTGACACATCTGGGGGACTCTTGGAATGGTGGCACGACCCTTCAGTTCCTCTCTCCTTTCCTGTGGAGAGCGCCTCCTCTTGAGATGCGACGGGAACGCCGGGAATTCTTTCCCTACGAAACAGGGAAAGGATCCCTCATCTCGAGCTAGGAGGCGGAAACGGGGCTCCCCTGGATGAGTGCGGGACCCACGTGCTTCCTCTCGAGTGGAGACGGGTATGTCGGGGAACTTCTTGAGTTGCAGCAAGGGTGTGAAGGACCCTTTGGAAGTTCCAGTGGTTAGACATGATTAGCCTCGAGAAGCCTCAGCGGAAATGGGCCTCATCTCGCCTGGAGGGCAAAACCTCCTGGATTTTCTCGAGTTGCGGCAGGTGCTCTCGACTTACGACGGGGACCTCAGGGACCCGTTCTGGTGGCCTCAGGAAAGGCCAGTCCCCATGCGAGTTCCTCGCGGGCCTCTGGGGATTCCTCTCCCGTCGATGCCGGGGCCTAAGTCCTTGTGTGGAGTCGGGGTCGGAACCTGAGGATTCCTCTCCAGTGCTGACATGGATCTTGGGGTATTTCTGGAGTCTCCCCAGGGGAGGCAGTCTTCGTCTCGAATGCGGGCATGCACTTGCGCTTTCCTCCAGAGCGGTAGCAGCAGTGTCACGCAGTCCGCCGCGTGGATCAAAGGATCTATGGTTTTCCCTCGAGTCTTTTCCACGAGGCTTTCCCACGAGGCTTTCCCACAGGGCACTCCCACGTGCACACGTGGTGGGAGTCGATCCTTGGCTTGAACGTCAAGGCAGTGCAGGGAAAACAGGTTCCTCTGGAATGGACTGACACATCTGGGGGACTCTTGGAATGGTGGCACGACCCTGGAGTTCCTCTCGCCTTTCCTGTGGAGAGCGCCTCCTCTTGAGATGCGACGGGAACGCCGGGAATTCTTTCCCTACGAAACAGGGAAAGGATCCCTCATCTCGAGCTAGGAGGCGGAAACTAAGCTCCCCTGGATGTGGGCGGGACACCACGTGCTTCCCCTCGAGTGGAGACGGGTATGTCGGGGAACTTCTTGAGTTGCAGCAAGGGTGTGAAGGACCCTTTGGAAGTTCCAGTGGTTAGACGTGATTTGCCTCGAGAAGCCTCAGGGGAAATGGGCCTCATCTCGCCTGGAGGGCAAAACCTCCTAGATTTTCTCGAGTTGCGGCAGGTTCTCTCGACTTACGACGGGGACCTCAGGGACCCGCTCTGGTGGCCTCAGGAAAGGCCAGTCCCCATGCGAGTTCCTCGGGGGCGTCTCGGGATTCCTCTCCCGTCGATGCCGGGGCTTAAGACCTTGTGTGGAGTGGGGGCCGGAACCTGAGGATTCCTCTCCAGTGCTGACATGGATCTTGGGGTACTTCTGGAGTCTCCCCAGGGGAGTCAGTCCTCGTCTCGAATGCGGGCATGCACTTGCGCTTTCCTCCAGAGGGATAGCAGCAGTGTCACGCACTCCGCCGCGTGGAACAAAGGATCTATGGTTTTCCCTCGAGTCTTTCCCACGAGGCTTTCCCACGAGGCTTTCCCACAGGGCTGTCCCACGTGCACACGTGGTGGGAGTCGATCCTCGGCTTGTACGTCAAGGCAGTTCAGGGAAAACAGGTTCCTCTGGAATGGACTGACACATCTGGGGGACTCTTGGAATGGTGGCACGACCCTTCAGTTCCTCTCGCCTTTCATGTGGAGAGCGCCTCCTCTTGAGATGCGACGGGAACGCCGGGAATTCTTTCCCTACGAAACAGGGAAAGGATCCCTCATCTCGAGCTTGGAAGCGGAAACGGGGCTCCCCTGAATGTGTGCGGGACCCACGTGCTTTCTCTCGAGTGGAGACGGGTATGTCGGGGAACTTCTTGAGTTGCAGCAAGGGTGTGAAGGACCCTTTGGAAGTTCCAGTGGTTAGACGTGATTAGCCTTGAGAAGCCTCAGCGGAAATGGGCCTCATCTCGCCTGGAGGGCAAAACCTCCTGGATTTTCTCGAGTTGCGGCAGGTGCTCTCGACTTACGACGGGGACCTCAGGGACCCGCTCTGGTGGCCTCAGGAAAGGCCAGTCCCCATGCGAGTTCCTCGGGGGCGTCTCGCGATTCCTCTCCCGTCGATGCCGGGGCCTAAGACCTTGTGTGGAGTCGGGGCCGGAACCTGAGGATTCCTCTCCAGTGCTGACATGGATCTTGGGGTACTTCTGGAGTCTCCCCAGGGGAGTCAGTCCTCGTCTCGAATGCGGTCATGCACTTGCGCTTTCCTCCAGAGCGGTAGCAGCAGTGTCACGCAGTCCGCCGCGTGGATCAAAGGATCTATGTTTTTCCCTCGAGTCTTTCCCACGAGGCTTTCCCACGAGGCTTTCCCACAGGGCTGTCCCACGTGCACACGTGGTGAGAGTCGATCCTCGGCTTGAACGTCAAGGCAGTGCGGGAAAAACAGGTTCCTCTGGAATGGACTGACACATCTGGGGGAATCTTGGAATGGTGGCACGACCCTGGAGTTCCTCTCGCCTTTCCTGTGGAGAGCGCCTCCTCTTGAGATGCGACGGGAACGCCGGGAATTCTTTCCCTACGAAACAGGGAAAGGATCCCTCATCTCGAGGTAGGAGGCGGAAACGTGGCTCCCCTGGATGTGTGCGGGACACCACGTGCTTCCTCTCGAGTGGAGACGGGTATGTCGGGGAACTTCTTGAGTTGCAGCAAGGGTGTGCAGGACCCTTTGGAAGTTCCAGTGGTTAGATGTGATTGGCCTCGAGAAGCCTCAGCGGAAATGGGCCTCATCTCGCCTGGAGCGCAAAACCTCCTGGATTTTCTCGAGTTGCGGCAGGTGCTCTCGACTTACGACGGGGACCTCAGGGAACCGCTCTGGTGGCCTCAGGAAAGGACAGTCCCCATGCGAGTTCCTCGGGGGCGTCTCGGGATTCCTCTCCCGTCGATGCCGGGGCCTAAGACCTTGTGTGGAGTCGGGGCCGGAACCTGAGGATTCCTCTCCAGTGCTGAAATGGATCTTGGGGTACTTCTGGAGTCTCCCCAGGGGAGTCAGTCCTCGTCTCTAATGCGGGCATGCATTGCGCTTTCCTCCAGATCGGTAGCAGCAGTGTCACGCAGTCCGCCGCGTGGATCAAAGGATCTATGGTTTTCCCTCCAGTCTTTCCCACGAGGCTTTCCCACGAGGCTTTCCCACAGGGCTGTCCCACGTGCACAGGTGGTGGGAGTTGATCCTCGGCTTGAACGTCAAGGCAGTGCAGGGAAAACAGGTTCCTCTGGAATGGACTGACTCATCTGGGGGACTCTTGGAATGGTGTCACGACCCTGGAGTTCCTCTCGCCTTTCCTGTGGAGAGCGCCTCCTCTTGAGATGCGACGGGAACGCCGGGAATTCTTTCCCTACGAAACAGGGAAAGGATCCCTCATCTCGAGCTAGGAGGCGGAAACGGGGCTCCCCTGGATGTGTGCGGGACCCCACGTGCTTCCTCTCGAGTGGAGACGGGTATGTCGGGGAACTTCTTGAGTTGCAGCAAGGGTGTGAAGGACCCTTTGGAAGTTCCAGTGGTTAGATGTGATTGGCCTCGAGAAGCCTCAGCGGAAATGGGCCTCATCTCGCCTGGAGGGCAAAACCTCCTGGATTTTCTCGAGTTGCGGCAGGTGCTCTCGACTTACGACGGGGACCTCAGGGACCCGCTCTGGTGGCCTCAGGAAAGGCCAGTCCCCATGCGAGTTCCTCGGGGGCCTCTCGGGATTCCTCTCCCTTCGATGCCGGGGCCTAAGACCTTGTGTGGAGTCGGGGCCGGAACCTGAGGATTCCTCTCCAGTGCTGACATGGATCTTGGGGTACTTCTGGAGTCTCCCCAGGGGAGTCAGTCCTCGTCTCGAATGCGGGCATGCACTTGCGCTTTCCTCCAGAGCGGTAGCAGCAGTGTCACGCAGTCCGCCGCGTGGATCAATGGATCTATGGTTTTCCCACGAGGCTTTCCCCCGAGGCTTTCCCACAGGGCTGTCCCACGTGCACACGTGGTGGGACTCGATCCTCGGCTTGAACGTCAAGGCAGTGCAGGGAAAACAGGTTCCTCTGGAATGGACTGACACATCTGGGGGACTCTTGGAATGGTGGCACGACCCTGGAGTTCCTCTCGCCTTTCCTGTGGAGAGCGCCTCCTCTTGAGATGCGACGGGAACGCCGGGAATTTTTTCCCTATGAAACAGGGAAAGGATCCCTCATCTCGAGCTAGGAGGCGAAACGGGGCTCCCCTGGATGTGTGCGGGACACCACGTGCTTCCTCTCGAGTGGAGACGGGTATGTCGGGGAACTTCTTGAGTTGCAGCAATGGTGTGAAGGACCCTTTGGAAGTTCCAGTGGTTAGATGTGATTGGCCTCGAGAAGCCTCAGCGGAAATGGGCCTCATCTCGCCTGGAGGGCAAAACCTCCTGGATTTTCTCGAGTTGCGGCAGGTGCTCTCGACTTACGACGGGGACCTCAGGGACCCGCTCTGGTGGCCTCAGGAAAGGCCAGTCCCCATGGGAGTTCCTCGGGGACCTCTCGGGATTCCTCTCCCGTCGATGCCGGGGCCTAAGACCTTGTGTGGAGTCGGGGCCGGAACCTGAGGATTCCTCTCCAGTGCTGACATGGATCTTGGGGTACTTCTGGAGTCTCCCCAGGGGAGTCAGTCCTCGTCTCGAATGCGGGCATGCACTTGCGCTTTCCTCCAGAGCAGTAGCAGCAGTGTCACACAGTCCGCCGCGTGGATCAAAGGATCTATGGTTTTCCCTCGAGTCTTTCCCACGAGGCTTTCCCACGAGGCTTTCCCACAGGGCTGTCCCACGTGCACACGTGGTGGGAGTCGATCCTCGGCTTGAACGTCAAGGCAGTGAAGGGAAAACAGGTTCCTCTTTAATGGACTGACACATCTGGGGGACTCTTGGAATGGTGGCACGACCCTGGAGTTCCTCTCCCCTTTCCTGTGGAGAGCGCCTCCTCTTGAGATGCGACGGGAACGCCGGGAATTCTTTCCCTACGAAACAGGGAAAGGATCCCTCATCTCGAGCTAGGGGGCGGAAACGGGGCTCCCCTGGATGTGTGCGGGACCCCACGTGCTTCCTCTCGAGTGGAGACGGATATGTCGGGGAACTTCTTGAGTTGCAGCAAGGGTGTGAAGGACCCTTTGGAAGTTCCAGTGGTTAGACGTGATTAGCCTCGAGAAGCCTCAGCGGAAATGGGCCTCAACTCGCCTGAAGGGCAAAACCTCCTGGATTTTCTCGAGTTGCGGCAGGTGCTCTCGACTTACGACGGGGACCTCAGGGACCCGCTCTGGTGGCCTCAGGAAAGGCCAGTCCCCATGCGAGTTCCTCGGGGGCCTCTCGGGATTCCTCTCCCGTCGATGCCGGGGACTAAGACCTTGTGTGGAGTCGGGGCCGGAACCTGAGGATTCCTCTCCAGTGTTGACATGGATCTTGGGGTACTTCTGGAGTCTCCCCAGGGGAGTCAGTCCTCGTCTCGAATGTGGGCATGTACTTGCGCTTTCCTCCAGATTGGTAGCAGCAGTGTCACGCAGTCAGCAGCGTGCATCAAAGGATCTATGGTTTTCCCTCGAGTCTTTCCCACGAGGCTTTCCAACGAGGCTTTCCCACAGGGCTGTCTAACGTGCAAACGTGGAGCGAATCGATCCTCGGCTTGAATGTCAAGGCAGTGCAGGAAAAACAGGTTCCTCTGGAATGGACTGACACATCTGGGGGACTCTTGGAATGGTGGCATGACCCTGGAGTTCCTCTCGCCTTTCCTGTGGAGAGTGCCTCCTCTTGAGATGTGACGGGAACGCCGGGAATTCTTTCCCTAAGGAACAGGGAAAGGATCCCTCATCTCGAGCTAGGAGGCGGAAACGGGGCTCCCCTGGATGTGTGCGGGACCCCACGTGCTTCCTCTCGAGTGGAGACGGGTATGTCGGGGAACTTCTTGAGTTGCAGCAAGGGTGTGAAGGACCCTTTGGAAGTTCCAGTGGTTAGACGTGATTAGCCTCGAGAAGCCACAGCGGAAATGGGCCTCATCTCGCCTGGAGGGCAAAACCTCCTGGATTTTCTCGAGTTGCGGTAGGTGCTCTCGACTTACGACGGGGACCTCAGGGACCCGCTCTGGTGGCCTCAGGAAAGGCCAGTCCCCATGCGAGTTCCTCGGGGGCATCTCGGGATTCCTCTCCCGTCGATGCCGGGGCCTAAGACCTTGTGTGGAGTCGGGGCCGGAACCTGAGGATTCCTCTCCAGTGCTGACAGGGATCTTGGGGTACTTCTGGAGTCTCCCCAGGGGAGTCAGTCCTCGTCTCGAATGCGGGCATGCACTTGCGCTTTCCTCCAGAGCGGTAGCAGCAATGTCATGCAGTCCGCCGCGTGGATCAAAGGATCTATGGTTTTCCCTCGAGTCTTTCCCACGAGGCTTTCCCACGAGGCTTTCCCACAGGGCTGTCCCACGTGCACACGTGGTGGGAGTGGATCCTCGGCTTGAACGTCAAGGCAGTGCAGGGAAAACGGGTTCCTCTGGAATGGACTGACACATCTGGGGGACTCTTGGAATGGTGGCACGACCCTGGAGTTCCTCTCGCCTTTCCTGTGGAGAGCGCCTCCTCTTGAGATGCGACAGGAACGCCGGGAATTCTTTCCCTACGAAACAGGGAAAGGATCCCTCATCTCGAGCTAGGAGGCGGAAACGGGGCTCCCCTGGATGTGTGCGGGACACCACGTGCTTCCTCTCGAGTGGAGACGGGTATGTTGGGGAACTTCTTGAGTTGCAGCAAGGGTGTGAAAGACCCTTTGGAAGTTCCAGTGGTTAGACGTGATTAGCCTCGAGAAGCCTCAGCGGAAATGGGCCTCAACTCGCCTGAAGGGCAAAACCTCTTGGATTTTCTCGAGTTGCGGCAGGTGCTCTCGACTTACGACGGGGACCTCAGGGACCCGCTCTGGTGGCCTCAGGAAAGGCCAGTCCCCATGCGAGTTCCTCGGGGGCCTCTCGGGATTCCTCTCCCGTCGATGCCGGGGACTAAGAACTTGTGTGGAGTCGGGGCCGGAACCTGAGGATTCCTCTCCAGTGTTGACATGGATCTTGGGGTACTTCTGGAGTCTCCCCAGGGGAGTCAGTCCTCGTCTCGAATGTGGGCATGTACTTGCGCTTTCCTCCAGAGCGGTAGCAGCAGTGTCACGCAGTCCGCAGCGAGCATCAAAGGATCTATGGTTTTCCCTCGAGTCTTTCCCACGAGGCTTTCCAACGAGGCTTTCCCACAGGGCTGTCTAACGTGCAAACGTGGAGCGAGTCGATCCTCGGCTTGAACGTCAAGGCAGTGCAGGAAAAACAGGTTCCTCTGGAATGGACTGACACATCTGGGGGACTCTTGGAATGGTGGCACGACCCTGGAGTTCCTCTCGCCTTTCCTGTGGAGAGTGCCTCCTCTTGAGATGTGACGGGAACGCCGGGAATTCTTTCCCTACGAAACAGGGAAAGGATCCCTCATCTCGAGCTAGGAGGCGGAAACGGGGCTCCCCTGGATGTTTGCGGGACACCACGTGCTTCCTCTCGAGTGGAGACGGGTATGTCGGGGAACTTCTTGAGTTGCAGCAAGGGTGTGAAGGACCCTTTGGAAGTTCCAGTGGTTAGACGTGATTAGCCTCGAGAAGCCTCAGCGGAAATGGGCCTCATCTCGCCTGGAGGGCAAAACCTCCTGGATTTTCTCGAGTTGCGGCAGGTGCTCTCGACTTACGACGGGGACCTCAGGGACCCGCTCTGGTGGCCTCAGGAAAGGCCAGTCCCCATGCGAGTTCCTCGGGGGCCTCTCGGGATTCCTCTCCCGTCGATGCCGGGGCCTAAGACCTTGTGTGGAGTCGGGACCGGAACCTGAGGATTCCTCTCCAGTGCTGACATGGATCTTGGGGTACTTCTGAAGTCTCCCCAGGGGAGTCAGTCCTCGTCTCGAATGCGGGCATGCACTTGCGCTTTCCTCCAGAGCGGTAGCAGCAGTGTCACGCATTCCGCCGCGTGGATCAAAGGATCTATGGTTTTCCCTCGAGTCTTTCCCACGAGGCTTTCCCACGAGGCTTTCCCACAGGGCTGTCCCACGTGCACACGTGGTGGGAGTCGATCCTCGGCTTGAACGTCAAGGCAGTGCAGGGAAAACAGGTTCCGCTGGAATGGACTGACACATCTGGGGGACTCTTGGAATGGTGGCACGACCCTGGATTTCCTCTCGCCTTTCCTGTGGAGAGCGCCTCCTCTTGAGATGCGACGGGAACGCCGGGTATTCTTTCCCTACGAAACAGGGAAAGGATCCCTCATCTCGAGCTAGGAGGCGGAAACGGGGCTCCCCTGGATGTGTGCGGGACCCCACGTGCTTCCTCTCGAGTGGAGACGGGTATGTCGGGGAACTTCTTGAGTTGCAGCAAGGGTGTGAAGACCCTTTGGAAGTTCCAGTGTTTAGATGTGATTGGCCTCGAGAAGCTTCAGCGGAAATGGGCCTCATCTCGCCTGGAGGGCAAAACCGCCTGGATTTTCTCGAGTTGCGGCAGGTGATCTCGACTTACGACGGGGACCTCAGGGACCCGCTCTGGTGGCCTCAGGAAAGGCCAGTCCCCATGCGAGTTCCTCGGGGGCCTCTCGGGATTCCTCTCCCGTCTATGCCGGGGCCTAAGACCTTGTGTGGAGTCGGGGCCGGAACCTGAGGATTCCTCTCCAGTGCTGACATGGATCTTGGGGTACTTCTGGAGTCTCCCCAGGGGAGTCAGTCCTCGTCTCGAATGCGGGCATGCACTTGCGCTTTCCTCCAGAGCGGTAGCAGCAGTGTCACGCAGTCCGCCGCGTGGATCAAAGGATCTATGGTTTTCCCAGGAGGCTTTCCCCCGAGGCTTTCCCACAGGGCTGTCCCACGTGCACACGTGGTGGGACTCGATCCTCGGCTTGAACGTCAAGGCAGTTCAGGGAAAACAGGTTCCTCTGGAATGGACTGACACATCTGGGGGACTCTTGGAATGGTGGCACGACCCTGGAGTTCCTCTCGCCTTTCCTGTGGAGAGCGCCTCCTCTTGAGATGCGACGGGAACGCCGGGAATTTTTTCCCTACGAAACAGGGAAAGGATCCCTCATCTCGAGCTAGGAGGCGAAACGGGGCTCCCCTGGATGTGTGCGAGACACCACGTGCTTCCTCTCGAGTGGAGACGGGTATGTCGGGGAACTTCTTGAGTTGCAGCAATGGTGTGAAGGACCCTTTGGAAGTTCCAGTGGTTAGATGTGATTGGCCTCGAGAAGCCTCAGCGGAAATGGGCCTCATCTCGCCTGGAGGGCAAAACCTCCTGGATTTTCTCGAGTTGCGTCAGGTGCTCTCGACTTACGACGGGGACCTCAGGGACCCGCTCTGGTGGCCTCAGGAAAGGCCAGTCCCCATGCGAGTTCCTCGGGGGCCTCTCGGGATTCCTCTCCCGTCGATGCCGGGGCCTAAGACCTTGTGTGGAGTCGGGGCCGGAACCTGAGGATTCCTCTCCAGTGCTGACATGGATCTTGGGGTACTTCTGGAGTCTCCCCAGGGGAGTCAGTCCTCGTCTCGAATGCGGGCATGCACTTGCGCTTCCCTCCAGAGCAGTAGCAGCAGTGTCACACAGTCCGCCGCGTGGATCAAAGGATCTATGGTTTTTCCTCGAGTCTTTCCCACGAGGCTTTCCCACGATGCTTTCCCACAGGGCTGTACCACGTGCACACGTGGTGGGAGTCGATCCTCGGCTTGAACGTCAAGGCAGTGAAGGGAAAACAGGTTCCTCTTGAATGGACTGACACATCTGGGGGACTCTTGGAATGGTGGCACGACCCTGGAGTTCCTCTCGCCTTTCCTGTGGAGAGCGCCTCCTCTTGAGATGCGACGGGAACGCCGGGAATTCTTTCCCTACGAAACAGGGAGAGGATCCCTCATCTCGAGCTAGGGGGCGGAAACGGGGCTCCCCTGGATGTGTGCGGGACCCCACGTGCTTCCTCTCGAGTGGAGACGGATATGTTGGGGAACTTCTTGAGTTGCAGCAAGGGTGTGAAGGACCCTTTGGAAGTTCCAGTGGTTAGACGTGATTAGCCTCGAGAAGCCTCAGCGGAAATGGGCCTCAACTCGCCTGAAGGGCAAAACCTCCTGGATTTTCTCGAGTTGCGGCAGGTGCTCTCGACTTACGACGGGGACCTCAGGGACCCGCTCTGGTGGCCTCAGGAAAGGCCAGTCCCCATGGGAGTTCCTCGGGGGCCTCTCGGGATTCCTCTCCCGTCGATGCCGGGGCCTAAGACCTTGTGTGGAGTCGGGGCCGGAACCTGAGGATTCCTCTCCAGTGTTGACATGGATCTTGGGGTACTTCTGGAGTCTCCCCAGGGGAGTCAGTCCTCGTCTCGAATGTGGGCATGTACTTGCGCTTTCCTCCAGAGCGGTAGCAGCAGTGTCACGCAGTCCGCAGCGTGCATCAAAGGATCTATGGTTTTCCCTCGAGTCTTTCCCACGAGACTTTCCAACGAGGCTTTCCCACAGGGCTGTCTAACGTGCAAACGTGGAGCGAGTCGATCCTCGGCTTGAACGTCAAGGCAGTGCAGGGAAAACAGGTTCCTCTGGAATGGACTGACACATCTGGGGGACTCTTGGAATGGTGGCACGACCCTTCAGTTCCTCTCTCCTTTCCTGTGGAGAGCGCCTCCTCTTGAGATGCGACGGGAACGCCGGGAATTCTTTCCCTGCGAAACAGGGAAAGGATCCCTCATCTCGAGCTAGGAGGCGGAAACGGGGCTCCCCTGGATGAGTGCGGGACGCACGTGCTTCCTCTCGAGTGGAGACGGGTATGTCGGGGAACTTCTTGAGTTGCAGCAAGGGTGTGAAGGACCCTTTGGAAGTTCCACTGGTTAGACATGATTAGCCTCGAGAAGCCTCAGCGGAAATGGGCCTCATCTCGCCTGGAGGGCAAAACCTCCTGGATTTTCTCGAGTTGCGGCAGGTGCTCTCGACTTACGACGGGGACCTCAGGGACCCGTTCTGGTGGCCTCAGGAAAGGCCAGTCCCCATGCGAGTTCCTCGCGGGCCTCTGGGGATTCCTCTCCCGTCGATGCCGGGGCCTAAGTCCTTGTGTGGAGTCGGGGCCGGAACCTGAGGATTCCTCTCCAGTGCTGACATGGATCTTGGGGTATTTCTGGAGTCTCCCCAGGGGAGGCAGTCTTCGTCTCGAATGCGGGCATGCACTTGCGCTTTCCTCCAGAGCGGTAGCAGTAGTGTCACGCAGTCCGCTGCGTGGATCAAAGGATCTATGGTTTTCCCTCGAGTCTTTTCCACGAGGCTTTCCCACGAGGCTTTCCCACAGGGCACTCCCACGTGCACACGTGGTGGGAGTCGATCCTTGGCTTGAACGTCAAGGCAGTGCAGGGAAAACAGGTTCCTCTGGAATGGACTGACACATCTGGGGGACTCTTGGAATGGTGGCACGACCCTGGAGTTCCTCTCGCCTTTCCTGTGGAGAGCGCCTCCTCTTGAGATGCGACGGGAACGCCGGGAATTCTTTCCCTACGAAACAGGGAAAGGATCCCTCATCTCGAGCTAGGAGACGGAAACGAAGCTCCCCTGGATGTGGGCGGGACACCACGTGCTTCCCCTCGAGTGGAGACGGGTATGTCGGGGAACTTCTTGAGTTGCAGCAAGGGTGTGAAGGACCCTTTGGAAGTTCCAGTGGTTAGACGTGATTTGCCTCGAGAAGCCTCAGGGGAAATGGGCCTCATCTCGCCTGGAGGGCAAAACCTCCTGGATTTTCTCGAGTTGCGGCAGGTTCTCTCGACTTACGACGGGGACCTCAGGGACCCGCTCTGGTGGCCTCAGGAAAGGCCAGTCCCCATGCGAGTTCCTCGGGGGCGTCTCGGGATTCCTCTCCCGTCGATGCCGGGGCCTAAGACCTTGTGTGGAGTGGGGGCCGGAACCTGAGGATTCCTCTCCAGTGCTGACATGGATCTTGGGGTACTTCTGGAGTCTCCCCAGGGGAGTCAGTCCTCGTCTCGAATGCGGGCATGCACTTGCGCTTTCCTCCAGAGGGATAGCAGCAGTGTCACGCACTCCGCCGCGTGGAACAAAGGATCTATGGTTTTCCCTCGAGTCTTTCCCACGAGGCTTTCCCACGAGGCTTTCCCACAGGGCTGTCCCACGTGCACACGTGGTGGGAGTCGATCCTCGGCTTGTACGTCAAGGCAGTTCAGGGAAAACAGGTTCCTCTGGAATGGACTGACACATCTGGGGGACTCTTGGAATGGTGGCACGACCCTTCAGTTCCTCTCGCCTTTCATGTGGAGAGCGCCTCCTCTTGAGATGCGACGGGAACGCCGGGAATTCTTTCCCTACGAAACAGGGAAAGGATCCCTCATCTCGAGCTTGGAAGCGGAAACGGGGCTCCCCTGAATGTGTGCGGGACCCACGTGCTTTCTCTCGAGTGGAGACGGGTATGTCGGGGAACTTCTTGAGTTGCAGCAAGGGTGTGAAGGACCCTTTGGAAGTTCCAGTGGTTAGACGTGATTAGCCTTGAGAAGCCTCAGCGGAAATGGGCCTCATCTCGCCTGGAGGGCAAAACCTCCTGGATTTTCTCGAGTTGCGGCAGGTGCTCTCGACTTACCACGGGGACCTCAGGGACCCGCTCTGGTGGCCTCAGGAAAGGCCAGTCCCCATGCGAGTTCCTCGGGGGCGTCTCGCGATTCCTCTCCCGTCGATGCCGGGGCCTAAGACCTTGTGTGGAGTCGGGGCCGGAACCTGAGGATTCCTCTCCAGTGCTGACATGGATCTTGGGGTACTTCTGGAGTCTCCCCAGGGGAGTCAGTCCTCGTCTCGAATGCGGTCATGCACTTGCGCTTTCCTCCAGAGCGGTAGCAGCAGTGTCACGCAGTCCGCCGCGTGGATCAAAGGATCTATGTTTTTCCCTCGAGTCTTTCCCACGAGGCTTTCCCACGAGGCTTTCCCACAGGGCTGTCCCACGTGCACACGTGGTGAGAGTCGATCCTCGGCTTGAACGTCAAGGCAGTGCGGGAAAAACAGGTTCCTCTGGAATGGACTGACACATCTGGGGGAATCTTGGAATGGTGGCACGACCCTGGAGTTCCTCTCGCCTTTCCTGTGGAGAGCGCCTCCTCTTGAGATGCGACGGGAACGCCGGGAATTCTTTCCCTACGAAACAGGGAAAGGATCCCTCATCTCGAGGTAGGAGGCGGAAACGTGGCTCCCCTGGATGTGTGCGGGACACCACGTGCTTCCTCTCGAGTGGAGACGGGTATGTCGGGGAACTTCTTGAGTTGCAGCAAGGGTGTGCAGGACCCTTTGGAAGTTCCAGTGGTTAGATGTGATTGGCCTCGAGAAGCCTCAGCGGAAATGGGCCTCATCTCGCCTGGAGCGCAAAACCTCCTGGATTTTCTCGAGTTGCGGCAGGTGCTCTCGACTTACGACGGGGACCTCAGGGAACCGCTCTGGTGGCCTCAGGAAAGGACAGTCCCCATGCGAGTTCCTCGGGGGCCTCTCGGGATTCCTCTCCCGTCGATGCCGGGGCCTAAGACCTTGTGTGGAGTCGGGGCCGGAACCTGAGGATTCCTCTCCAGTGCTGACATGGATCTTGGGGTACTTCTGGAGTCTCCCCAGGGGAGTCAGTCCTCGGCTCGAATGCGGGCATGCACTTGCGCTTTCCTCCAGAGCGGTAGCAGCAGTGTCACGCAGTCCGCCGAATGGATCAAAGGATCTATGGTTTTCCCTCGAGGCTTTCCCACAGGGCTGTCCCACGTGCACACGTGGTGGGAGTCGATCCTCGGCTTGAACGTCAAGGCAGTGCAGGGAAAACAGGTTCCTCTGGAATGGACTGACACATCTGGGGGACTCTTGGAATGGTGGCACGACCCTGGAGTTCCTCTCGCCTTTCCTGTGGAGAGCGCCTCCTCTTGAGATGCGACGGGAACGCCGGGAATTCTTTCCCTACGAAACAGGGAAAGGATCCCTCATCTCGAGCTAGGGGGCGGATACGGGGCTCCCCTGGATGTGTGCGGGACCCCACGTGCTTCCTCTCGAGTGGAGACGGATATGTCGGGGAACTTCTTGAGTTGCAGCAAGGGTGTGAAGGACCCTTTGGAAGTTCCAGTGGTTAGACGTGATTAGCCTCGAGAAGCCTCAGCGGAAATGGGCCTCAACTCGCCTGAAGGGCAAAACCTCCTGGATTTTCTCGAGTTGCGGCAGGTGCTCTCGACTTACGACGGGGACCTCAGGGACCCGCTCTGGTGGCCTCAGGAAAGGCCAGTCCCCATGCGAGTTCCTCGGGGGCCTCTCGGGATTCCTCTCCCGTCGATGCCGGGGTCTAAGACCTTGTGTGGAGTCGGGGCCGGAACCTGAGGATTCCTCTCCAGTGTTGACATGGATCTTGGGGTACTTCTGGAGTCTCCCCAGGGGAGTCAGTCCTCGTCTCGAATGTGGGCATGTACTTGCGCTTTCCTCCAGAGCGGTAGCAGCAGTGTCACGCAGTCCGCAGCGTGCATCAAAGATCTATGGTTTTCCCTCGAGTCTTTCCTACGAGGCTTTCCAACGAGGCTTTCCCACAGGGCTGTCTAACGTGCAAACGTGGAGCGAGTCGATCCTCGGCTTGAACGTCAAGGCAGTGCAGGAAAAACAGGTTCCTCTGGAATGGACTGACACATCTGGGGGACTCTTGGAATGGTGGCACGACCCTGGAGTTCCTCTCGCCTTTCCTGTGGAGAGCGCCTCCTCTTGAGATGTGACGGGAACGCCGGGAATTCTTTCCCTACGAAACAGGGAAAGGATCCCTCATCTCGAGCTAGGAGGCGGAAACGGGGCTCCCCTGGATGTGTGCGGGACCCCACGTGCTTCCTCTCGAGTGGAGACTGGTATGTCGGGGAACTTCTTGAGTTGCAGCAAGGGTGTGAAGGACCCTTTGGAAGTTCCAGTGGTTAGACGTGATTCGCCTCGAGAAGCCACAGCGGAAATGGGCCTCATCTCGCCTGGAGGGCAAAACCTCCTGGATTTTCTCGAGTTGCGGCAGGTGCTCTCGACTTACGACGGGGACCTCAGGGACCCGCTCTGGTGGCCTCAGGAAAGGCCAGTCCCCATGCGAGTTCCTCGGGGGCCTCTCGGGATTCCTCTCCCGTCGATGCCGGGGCCTAAGACCTTGTGTGGAGTCGGGGCCGGGACCTGAGAATTCCTCTCCAGTGCTGACATGGATCTTGGGGTACTTCTGGAGTCTCCCCAGGGGAGTCAGTCCTCGTCTCGAATGCGGGCATGCACTTGCGCTTTCCTCCAGAGCGGTAGCAGCAGTGTCACGCAGTCCGCCGCGTGGATCAAAGGATCTATGGTTTTCCCTCGAGTCTTTCCCACGAGGCTTTCCCACGAGGCTTTCCACAGGGCTGTCCCACGTGCACACGTGGTGGGACTCGATCCTCGGCTTGAACGTCAAGGCAGTGCAGGAAAAACAGGTTCCTCTGGAATGGACTGACACATCTGGGGGACTCTTGGAATGGTGGCACGACCCTGGAGTTCCTCTCGCCTTTCCTGTGCAGAGCGCCTCCTCTTGAGATGCGACGGGAACGCCGGGAATTCTTTCCCTACGAAACAGGGAAAGGATCCCTCATCTCTAGCTAGGAGGTGGAAATGGGGCTCCCCTGGATGTGTGCGGGACCCCACGTGCTTCCTCTCGAGTGGAGACGGGTATGTCGGGGAACTTCTTGAGTTGCAGCAAGGGTGTGAAGGACCCTTTGGAAGTTCCAGTGGTTAGATGTGATTGGCCTCGAGAAGCCTCAGCGGAAATGGGCCTCATCTCGCCTGGAGGGCAAAACCTCCTGGATTTTCTCGAGTTGCGGCAGGTGCTCTCGACTTACGATGGGGACCTCAGGGACCCGCTCTGGTGGCCTCAGGAAAGGCCAGTCCCCATGCGAGTTCCTCGGGGGCCTCTCGGGATTCCTCTCCCGTCGATGCCGGGGCCTAAGACCTTGTGTGGAGTGGGGGCCGGAACCTGAGGATTCCTCTCCAGTGCTGACATGGATCTTGGGGTACTTCTGGAGTCTCCCCAGGGGAGTCAGTCCTCGTCTCGAATGCGGGCATGCACTTGCGCTTTCCTCCAGAGCGGTAGCAGCAGTGTCACGCAGTCCGCCGCGTGGATCAAAGGATCTATGGTTTTCCCTCGAGTCTTTCCCACGAGGCTTTCCCACGAGGCTTTCCCACAGGGCTGTCCCACGTGCACACGTGGTGGGAGTGGATCCTCGGCTTGAACGTCAAGGCAGTGCAGGGAAAACAGGTTCCTCTGGAATGGACTGACACATCTGGGGGACTCTTGGAATGGTGACACGACCCTGGAGTTCCTCTCGCCTTTCCTGTGGAGAGCGCCTCCTCTTGAGATGCGACGGGAACGCCGGGAATTCTTTCCCTACGAAACAGGGAAAGGATCCCTCATCTCGAGCTAGGAGGCGGAAACGGGGCTCCCCTGGATGTGTGCGGGACACCACGTGCTTCCTCTCGAGTGCAGACGGGTATGTCGGGGAACTTCTTGAGTTGCAGCAAGGGTGTGAAGGACCCTTTGGAAGTTCCAGTGGTTAGACGTGATTCGCCTCGAGAAACCACAGCGGAAATGGGCCTCATCTCGCCTGGAGGGCAAAACCTCCTGGATTTTCTCGAGTTGCGGCAGGTGCTCTCGACTTACGACGGGGACCTCAGGGACCCGCTCTGGTGGCCTCAGGAAAGGCCAGTCCCCATGCGAGTTCCTCGGGGGCCTCTCGGGATTCCTCTCCCGTCGATGCCGGGGCCTAAGACCTTGTGTGGAGTCGGGGCCGGGACCTGAGGATTCCTCTCCAGTGCTAACATGGATCTTGGGGTACTTCTGGAGTCTCCCCAGGGGAGTCAGTCCTCGTCTCGAATGCGGGCATGCACTTGCGCTTTCCTCCAGAGCGGTAGCAGCAGTGTCACGCAGTCCGCCGCGTGGATCAAAGGATCTATGGTTTTCCCTCGAGTCTTTCCCACGAGGCTTTCCCACGAGGCTTTCCACAGGGCTGTCCCACGTGCACACGTGGTGGGAGTCGATCCTCGGCTTGAACGTCAAGGCAGTGCAGGGAAAACAGGTTCCTCTGGAATGGATTGACACATCTGGGGGACTCTTGGAATGGTGGCACGACCCTGGAGTTCCTCTCGCCTTTCCTGTGGAGAGCGCCTCCTCTTGAGATGCGACGGGAACGCCGGGAATTCTTTCCCTACGAAACAGGGAAAGGATCCCTCATCTCTAGCTAGGAGGCGGAAATGGGGCTCCCCTGGATGTTTGCGGGACCCCACGTGCTTCCTCTCGAATGGAGACGGGTATGTCGGGGAACTTCTTGAGTTGCAGCAAGGGTGTGAAGGACCCTTTGTAAGTTCCAGTGGTTAGATGTGATTGGCCTCGAGAAGCCTCAGCGGAAATGGGCCTCATCTCGCCTGGAGGGCAAAACCTCATGGATTTTCTCGAGTTGCGGCAGGTGCTCTCGACTTACGATGGGGACCTCAGGGACCCGCTCTGGTGGACTCAGGAAAGGCCAGTCCCCATGCGAGTACCTCGGGGGCCTCTCGGGATTCCTCTCCCGTCGATGCCGGGGCCTAAGACCTTGTGTGGAGTCGGGGCCGGAACCTGAGGATTCCTCTCCAGTGCTCCCATGGATCTTGGGGTACTTCTGGAGTCTCCCCAGGGGAGTCAGTCCTCGTCTCGAATGCGGGCATGCACTTGCGCTTTCCTCCAGAGCGGTAGCAGCAGTGTCACGCAGTCCGCCGCGTGGATCACAGGATCTATGGTTTTCCCTCGAGTCTTTCCCACGAGGCTTTCCCACGAGGCTTTCCCACAGGCTGTCCCACGTGCACACGTGTTTGGAGTGGATCCTCGGCTTGAACGTCAAGGCAGTGCAGGGAAAACAGGTTCCTCTGGAATGGACTGACACATCTGGGGGACTCTGGGAATGGTGGCACGACCCTGGAGTTCCTCTCGCCTTTCCTGTGGAGAGCGCCTCCTCTTGAGATGCCACGGGAACGCCGGGAATTCTTTCCCTACGAAACAGGGAAAGGATCACTCATCTCGAGCTAGGAGGCGGAAACGGGGATCCCCTGGATGTGTGCGGGACCCCACGTGCTTCCTCTCGAGTGGAGACGGGTAAGTCGGGGAACTTCTTGAGTTGCAGCAAGGGTGTGAAGGACCCTTTGGAAGTTCCAGTGGTTAGATGTGATTAACCTTGAGAAGCCTCAGCGGAAATGGGCCTCATCTCGCCTGGAGGGCAAAACCTCCTGGATTTTCTCGAGTTGCGGCAGGTGCTCTCCACTTACGACGGGGACCTCGGGGACCCGCTCTGGTGACCTCAGGAAAGGCCAATCCCCATGCGAGTTCCTCGGGGGCCTCTCGGGATTCCTCTCCCATCGATGCCGGGGCCTAAGACCTTGTGTGGAGTCGGGGCCGGAACCTGAGGATTCCTCTCCAGTGCTGACATGGATCTTGGGGTACTTCTGGAGTCTCCCCAGGGGAGTCAGTCCTCGTCTCGAATGCGGGCATGCACTTGCGCTTTCCTCCAGAGCGGTAGCAGCAATGTCACGCAGTCCGCCGCGTGGATCAAAGGATCTATGGTTTTCCCTCGAGTCTTTCCCACGAGGCTTTCCCACGAGGCTTTCCCACAGGGCTGTCCCACGTGCACACGTGGTGGGAGTGGATCCTCGGCTTGAACGTCAAGGCAGTGCAGGGAAAACAGGTTCCTCTGGAATGGACTGACACATGTGGGGGACTCTTGGAATGGTGGCACGACCCTGGAGTTCCTCTCGCCTTTCCTGTGGAGAGCGCCTCCTCTTGAGATGCGACAGGAACGCCGGGAATTCTTTCCCTACGAAACAGGGAAAGGATCCCTCATCTCGAGCTAGCAGGCGGAAACGGGGCTCCCCTGGATGTGTGCGGGACACCACGTGCTTCCTCTCGAGTAGAGACGGGTATGTTGGGGAACTTCTTGAGTTGCAGCAAGGGTGTGAAAGTCCCTTTGGAAGTTCCAGTGGTTAGATGTGATTGGCCTCGAGAAGCCTCAGCGGAAATGGGCCTCATCTCGCCTGGAGGGTAAAACCGCCTGGATTTTCTCGAGTTACGGCAGGTGCTCTTGACTTACGACGGGGACCTCAGGGACCCGCTCTGGTGGCCTCAGGAAAAGCCAGTCCCCATGCGAGTTCCTCGGGGGCCTCTCGGGATTCCTCTCCCGTCGATGCCGGGGCCTAAGACCTTGTGTGGAATCGGGGCCGGAACCTGAGGATTCCTCTCCAGTGCTGACATGGATCTTGGGGTACTTCTGGAATCTCCCCAGGGGAGTCAGTCCTCGTCTCGAATGCGGGCATTCACTTGCGCTTTCCTCCAGAGCGGTAGCAGCAGTGTCACGCAGTCCGCCGCGTGGATCAAAGGATCTATGGTTTTCCCTCGAGTCTTTCCCACGAGGCTTTCCCACGAGGCTTTCCCACAGGGATGTCCCACGTGCACACGTGGTGGGAGTGGATCCTCGGCTTGAATGTCAAGGCAGTGCAGGGAAAACAGGTTCCTCTGGAATGGACTGACACATCTGGGGGACTCTTGGAATGGTGGCACGACACTGGAGTTCCTCTCGCCTTTCCTGTGGAGATCGCCTCCTCTTGAGATGCGACGGGAACGCCGGGAATTCTTTCCCTACGAAACAGGGAAAGGATCCCTCATCTCGAGCTAGGAGGCGGAAACGGGGCTCCCCTGGATGTGTGTGGGACCCCACGTGCTTCCTCTCTAGTGGAGACGGGTATGTCGGCGAAATTCTTGAGTTGCAGCAAGGGAGTGAATGACCCTTTGGAAGTTCCAGTGGTTAGACGTGATTCGCCTCGAGAAGCCTCAGCGGAAATGGGCCTCATCTCGCCTGGAGGGCAAAACCTCCTGGATTTTCTCGAGTTGCGGCAGGTGCTCTCGACTTACGACGGGGACCACAGGGACCCGCTCTGGTGGCCTCAGGAAAGGCCAGTCCCCATGGGAGTTCCTCGGGGGCCTCTCGGGATTCCTCTCCCGTCGATGCCGGGGCCTAAGACCTTGTGTGGAGTCGGGGCCGGAACCTGAGGATTCCTCTCCAGTGCTGACATGGATCTTGGGGTACTTCTGGAGTCTCCCCAGGGAAGTCAGTCCTCGTCTCGAATGCGGGCATGCACTTGCGCTTTCCTCCAGAGCGGTAGCAGCAGTGTCACGCAGTCCGCCGCGTGGATCAAAGGATCTATGGTTTTCCCTCGAGTCTTTCCCACGAGGCTTTCCCACGAGGCTTTCCCACAGGGCTGTCCCACGTGCACAGGTGGTGGGAGTCGATCCTCGGCTTGAACGTCAAGGCAGTGCAGGAAAAACAGGTTCCTCTGGAATGGACTGACACAGCTGGAGGTCTCTTGGAATGGTGGCACGACCCTGGAGTTCCTCTCGCCTTTCCTGTGGAGAGCGCCTCCTCTTGAGATGCGACGTGAACGCCGGGAATTCTTTCCCTACGAAACAGGGAAAGGATCCCTCATCTCGAGCTAGGAGGCGGAAACGTGGCTCCCCTGGATGTGTGCGGGACCCCACGTGCTTCCTCTCGAGTGGAGACGGGTATGTCGGGGAACTTCTTGAGTTGCAGCAAGGGTGTGAAGGACCCTTTGGAAGTTCCAGTGGTTAGACGTGATTAGCCTCGAAAAGCCTCAGCGGAAATGGGCCTCATCTCGCCTGGAGGGCAAAACCTCCTGGATTTTCTCGAGTTGCAGCAGGTGCTCTCGACTTACGACGGGGACCTCAGGGACCCGCTCTGGTGGCCTCAGGAAAGGCCAGTCCCCATGCGAGTTCCTCGGGGGCCTCTCGGCATTCCTCTCCCGTCGATCCCGGGGCCTAAGACCTTGTGTGGAGTCGGGGCCGGAACCTGAGGATTCCTCTCCAGTGCTGACATGGATCTTGGGGTACTTCTGGAGTCTCCCCAGGGGAGTCAGTCCTCGTCTCGAATGCGGGCGTGCACTTGCGCTTTCCTCCAGAGCGGTAGCAGCAGTGTCACGCAGTACGCCGCGTGGATTAAAGGATCTATGGTTTTCCCTCGAGTCTTTCCCACGAGGCTTTCCCACGAGGCTTTCCCACAGGGCTGTCCCACGTGCACACGTGGTGGGAGTCGATCCTCGGCTTGAACGTCAAGGCAGTGCAGGGAAAACAGGTTCCTCTGGAATGGACTGACACATCTGGGGGTCTCTTGGAATGGTGCCACGACCCTGGAGTTCCTCTCGCCTTTCCTGTGGAGAGCGCCACCTCTTTAGATACGACGGGAACGCCGGGAATTCTTTCCCTACGAAACAGGGAAAGGATCCCTCATCTCGAGCTAGGAGGCGGAAAAGGGGCTCCCCTGGATGTGTGCGGGACCCCACGTGCTTCCTCTCGAGTGGAGACGGGTATGTCGCGGATCTGCTTCAGTTGCAGCAAGGGTGTGAAGGACCCTTTGGAAGTTCCAGTGGTTAGATGTGATTAGCCTCGAGAAGCCTCAGCGGAAATGGGCCTCATCTCGCCTGGAGGGCAAAACCTCCTGGATTTTCTCGAGTTGAGGCAGGTGCTCTCGACTTACGACGGGGACGTCAGGGACCCGCTCTGGTGGCCTCAGGAAAGGCCAGTCCCCATGCGAGTTCCTCGGGGCCTCTCGGGATTCCTCTCCCGTCGATGCCGGGGCCTAAGACCTTGTGTGGAGTCGGGGCCGGAACCTGAGGATTCCTCTCCAGTGCTGACATGGATCTTGGGGTACTTCTGGAGTCTCCCCAGGGGAGTCAGTCCTCGTCTCGAATGCGGGCATGCACTTGCGCTTTCCTCCAGAGCGGTAGCAGCAGTGTCACGCAGTCCGCCGCGTGGATCAAAGGATCTATGGTTTTCCCTCGAGTCTTTCCCACGAGGCTTTCCCACGAGGCTTTCCCACAGGGCTGTCCCACGTGCACACGTGGTGGGAGTCGATCCTCGGCTTGAACGTCAAGGCAGTGCAGGGAAAACAGGTTCCTCTGGAATGGACTGACACATCTAGGGGACTCTTGGAATGGTGGCACGACCCTGGAGTTCCTCTCGCCTTTCCTGTGGAGAGCGCCTCCTCTTGAGATGCGACGTGAACGCCGGGAATTCTTTCCCTACGAAACAGGGGAAGGATCCCTCATCTCGAGATAGGAGGCTGAAACGGGGCTCCCCTGGATGTGTGCGGGACCCCACGTGCTTCCTCTCGAGTGGAGACGGGTATGTCGGGGAACTTCTTGAGTTGCAGCAAGGGCGTGAAGGACCCTTTGGAAGTTCCAGTGGTTAGACGTGATTGGCCTCGAGAAGCCTCAGCGGAAATGGGCCTCATCTCGCCTGGAGGGCAAAACCTCCTGGATTTTCTCGAGTTGTGGCAGGTGCTCTCGACTTACGACGGGGACCTCAGGGACCCGCTCTGGTGGCCTCAGGAAAGGCCAGTCCCCATGCGAGTTCCTCGGGGGCCTCTCGGGATTCCTCTCCCGTCGATCCCGGGGCCTAAGACCTTGTGTGGAGTCGGGGCCGGAACCTGAGGATTCCTCTCCAGTGCTGACATGGATCTTGGGGTACTTCTGGAGTCTCCTCAGGGGAGTCAGTCCTCGTCTCGATTGCGGGCATGCACTTGCGCTTTCCTCCAGAGCGGTAGCAGCAGTGTCACGCAGTCCTCCGCGTGGATTAAAGGATCTATGGTTTTCCCTCGAGTCTTTCCCACGAGGCTTTCCCACAGGGCTGTCCCACGTGCACACGTGGTGGGAGTCGATCCTCGGCTTGAACGTCAAGGCAGTGCAGGGAAAACAGGTTCCTCTGGAATGGACTGACACATCTGGGGGACTCTTGGAATGGTGGCACGACCCTGGAGTTCCTCTCGCCTTTCCTGTGGAGAGCGCCTCCTCTTGAGATGCGACGGAAACGCCGGGAATTCTTTCCCTACGAAACAGGGAAAGGATCCCTCATCTCGAGCTAGGAGGCGGAAACGGGGCTCCCCTGGATGTGTGCGGGACCCCACGTGCTTCCTCTCGAGTGGAGACGGGTATGTCGGGGAACTTCTTGAGTTGCAGCAAGGGTGTGAAGGACCCTTTGGAAGTTCCAGTGGTTAGACGTGATTAGCCTCGAGAAGCCTCAGCGGAAATGGGCCTCATCTCGCCTGGAGGGCAAAACTTCCTGGATTTTCTCGAGTTGCGGCAGGTGCTCTCGACTTACGACGGGGACCTCAGGGACCCGCTCTGGTGGCCTCAGGAAAGGCCAGTCCCCATGCGAGTTCCTCGGGGGCCTCTCGGGAATCCTCTCCCGTCGATGCCGGGGCCTAAGACCTTGTGTGGAGTCGGGGCCGGAACCTGAGGATTCCTCTCCTGTGCTGACATGGATCTTGGGGTACTTCTGGAGTCTGCCCAGGGGAGTCAGTCCTCGTCTCGAATGCGGGCATGCACTTGCGCTTTCCTCCAGAGCGGTAGCAGCAGTGTCACGCAGTCCGCCGCGTGGATCAAAGGATCTATGGTTTTCCCTCGAGTCTTTCCCACGAGGCTTTCCCACGAGGCTTTCCACAGGGCTGTCCCACGTGCACACGTGGTGGGACTCGATCCTCGGCTTGAATGTCAAGGTAGTGCAGGGAAAACACGTTCCTCTGGAATGGACTGACACATCTGGGGGACTCTTGGAATGGTGCCACGACCCTGGAGTTCCTCTCGCCTTTCCTGTGGAGAGCGCCTCCTCTTGAGATGCGACGGGAACGCCGGGAATTCTTTCCCTACGAAACAGGGAAAGGATCCCTCATCTCGAGCTAGGAGGCGTAAACGGGGCTCCCCTGGATGTGTGCGGGAGCCCACGTGCTTCCTCTCGAGTGGAGACGGGTATGTCGGGGAACTTCTTGAGTTGCAGCAAGGGTGTGAAGGACCCTTTGGAAGTTCCAGTGGTTAGACGTGATTAGCCTTGAGAAGCCTCAGCGGAAATGGGCCTCATCTCGCCTGGAGGGCAAAACCTCCTGGATTTTCTTGAGTTGCGGCAGGTGCTCTCGACTTACGACGGGGACGTCAGGGACCCGATCTGGTGGCCTCAGGAAAGTCCAGTCCCCATGCGAGTTCCTCGGGGGCCTCTCGGGATTCCTCTCCCGTCGATGCCGGGGCCTAAGACCTTGTGTGGAGTCGGGGCCGGAACCTGAGGATTCCTCTCCAGTGCTGACATGGATCTTGGGGTACTTCTGGAGTCTCCCCAGGGGAGTCAGTCCTCGTCTCGAATGCGGGAATGCACTTGCGCTTTCCTCCAGAGCGGTAGCAGCAGTGTCACGCAGTCCACCGCGTGGATCAAAGGATCTATGGTTTTCCCTCGAGTTTTTCCCACGAGGCTTTCCCACGAGGCTTTCCCACAGGGCTGTCCCACGTGCACAGGTGGTGGGAGTCGATCCTCGGCTTGAACGTCAAGGCAGTGCAGGGAAAACAGGTTCCTCTGGAATGGACTGACACATCTGGAGGTCTCTTGGAATGGTGGCACGACCCTGGAGTTCCTCTCGCCTTTCCTGTGGAGAGCGCCTCCTCTTGAGATGCGACGTGAACGCCGGGAATTCTTTCCCTACGAAACAGGGAAAGGATCCCTCATCTCGAGCTAGGAGGCGGAAACGTGGCTCCCCTGGATGTGTGCGGGACCCCACGTGCTTCCTCTCGAGTGGAGGCGGGTATGTCGGGGAACTTCTTGAGTTGCAGCAAGGGTGTGAAGGACCCTTTGGAAGTTCCAGTGGTTAGACGTGATTAGCCTCGAAAAGCCTCAGCGGAAATGGGCCTCATCTCGCCTGGAGGGCAAAACCTCCTGGATTTTCTCGAGTTGCAGCAGGTGCTCTCGACTTACGACGGGGAACTCAGGGACCCGCTCTGGTGGCCTCAGGAAAGGCCAGTCCCCATGCGAGTTCCTCGGGGGCCTCTCGGCATTCCTCTCCCGTCGATCCCGGGGCCTAAGACCTTGTGTGGAGTCGGGGCCGGAACCTGACGATTCCTCTCCAGTGCTGACATGGATCTTGGGGTACTTCTGGAGTCTCCCCAGGGGAGTCAGTCCTCGTCTCGAATGCGGGCATGCACTTGCACTTTCCTCCAGAGCGGTAGCAGCAGTGTCACGCAGTCCGCCGCGTGGATTAAAGGATCTATGGTTTTCCCTCGAGTCTTTCCCACGAGGCTTTCCCACAGGGCTGTCCCACGTGCACACGTGGTGGGAGTCGATCCTCGGCTTGAACGTCAAGGCAGTGCAGGGAAAACAGGTTCCTCTGGAATGGACTGACACATCTAGGGGACTCTTGGAATGGTGGCACGACCCTGGAGTTCCTCTCGCCTTTCCTGTGGAGAGCGCCTCCTCTTGAGATGCGACGTGAACGCCGGGAATTCTTTCCCTACGAAACAGGGGAAGGATCCCTCATCTCGAGCTAGGAGGCTGAAACGGGGCTCCCCTGGATGTGTGCGGGACCCCACGTGCTTCCTCTCGAGTGGAGACGGGTATGTCGGGGAACTTCTTGAGTTGCAGCAAGGGCGTGAAGGACCCTTTGGAAGTTCCAGTGGTTAGACGTGATTGGCCTCGAGAAGCCTCAGCGGAAATGGGCCTCATCTCGCCTGGAGGGCAAAACCTCCTGGATTTTCTCGAGTTGCGGCAGGTGCTCTCGACTTACGACGGGGACCTCAGGGACCCGCTCTGGTGGCCTCAGGAAAGGCCAGTCCCCATGAGAGTTCCTCGGGGGCCTCTCGGGATTCCTCTCCCGTCGATCCCGGGGCCTAAGACCTTGTGTGGAGTCGGGGCCGGAACCTGAGGATTCCTCTCCAGTGCTGACATGGATCTTGGGGTACTTCTGGAGTCTCCCCAGGGGAGTCAGTCCTCGTCTCGAATGCGGGCATGCACTTGCGCTTTCCTCCAGAGCGGTAGCAGCAGTGTCACGCAGTCCTCCACGTGGATTAAAGGATCTATGGTTTTCCCTCGAGTCTTTCCCACGAGGCTTTCCCACAGGGCTGTCCCACGTGCACACGTGGTGGGAGTCGATCCTCGGCTTGAACGTCAAGGCAGTGCAGGGAAAACAGTTTCCTCTGGAATGGACTGACACATCTGGGGGACTCTTGGAATGGTGTCACGACCCTGGAGTTCCTCTCGCCTTTCCTGTGGAGAGCGCCTCCTCTTGAGATGCGACGGGAACGCCGGGAATTCTTTCCCTACGAAACAGGGAAAGGATCCCTCATCTCGAGCTAGGAGGCGGAAACGGGGCTCCCCTGGATGTGTGCGGGACCCCACGTGCTTCCTCTCGAGTGGAGACGGGTATGTCGGGGAACTTCTTGAGTTGCAGCAATGGTGTGAAGGACCCTTTGGAAGTTCCAGTGGTTAGATGTGATTGGCCTCGAGAAGCCTCAGCGGAAATGGGCCTCATCTCGCCTGGAGGGCAAAACCTCCTGGATTTATTCGAGTTGCGGCAGGTGCTCTCGACTTACGACGGGGACCTCAGGGACCCGCTCTGGTGGCCTCAGGAAAGGCCAGTCCCCATGCGAGTTCCTCGGGGGCCTCTGGGGATTCCTCTCCCGTCGATGCCGGGGCCTAAGACCTTGTGTGGAGTCGGGGCCGGAACCTGAGGATTCCTCTCCAGTGCTGACATGGATCTTGGGGTACTTCTGGAGTCTCCCCAGGGGAGTCAGTCCTCGTCTCGAATGCGGGCATGCACTTGCGCTTTCCATCAGAGCGGTGGCAGCAGTGTCACGCAGTCCGCCCCGTGGATCAAAGGATCTATGGTTTTCCCTCCAGTCTTTCCCACGAGGCTTTCCCACGAGGCTTTCCCACAGGGCTGTCCCACGTGCACACGTGGTGGGAGTCGATCCTCGGCTTGAACGTCAAGGCAGTGCAGGGAAAACAGGTTCCTCTGGAATGGACTGACACATGTGGGGGACTCTTGGAATGGTGGCACGACCCTGGAGTTCCTCTCGCCTTTCCTGTGGAGAGCGCCTCCTCTTGAGATGCGACGGGAACGCCGGGAATTCTTTCCCTATGAAACAGGGAAAGGATCCCTCATCTCGAGCTAGGAGGCGGAAACGCGGCTCCCCTGTATGTGTGCGGGACACCACGTGTTTCCTCTCGAGTGCAGACGGGTATGTCGGGGAACTTCTTGAGTTGCAGCAAGGGTGTGAAGGACCCTTTGGAAGTTCCAGTGGTTAGATGTGATTGGCCTCGAGAAGCCACAGCGGAAATGGGACTCATCTCGCCTGGAGGGCAAAACCTCCTGGATTTTCTCGAGTTGCGGCAGGTGCTCTCGACTTACGACGGGGACCTCAGGGACCCGCTCTGGTGGCCTCAGGAAAGGCCAGTCCCCATGCGAGTTCCTCGGGGGCCTCTCGGGATTCCTCTCCCGTCGATGCCGGGGCCTAAGACCTTGTGTGGAGTCGGGGCCGGAACCTGAGGATTCCTCTCCAGTGCTGACATGGATCTTGGGGTACTTCTGGAGTCTCCCCAGGGGAGTCAGTCCTCGTCTCGAATGCGGGCATGCACTTGCGCTTTCCTCCAGAGCGGTAGCAGCAGTGTCACGCAGTCCGCCGCGTGGATCAAAGGATCTATGGTTTTCCCTCGAGTCTTTCCCACGAGGCTTTCCCACGAGGCTTTCCCACAGGGCTGTCCCACGTGCACACGTGGTGGGAGTCGATCCTCGGCTTGAACGTCAAGGCAGTGCAGGGAAAACAGGTTCCTCTGGAATGGACTGACACATCAGGGGGACACTTGGAATGGTGGCACGACCCTGGAGTTCCTCTCGCCTTTCCTGTGGAGAGCGCCTCCTCTTGAGATGCTACGGGAACGCCGGGAATTCTTTCCCTACGAAACAGGGAAAGGATCCCTCATCTCCAGCTAGGAGGCAGAAACGGGGCTCCCCTGGATGTGTGCGGGACCCTCGTGCTTCCTCTCGAGTGGAGACAGGTATGTCGGGCAAGTTCTTTAGTTGCAGCAAGGGTGTGAAGGACCCTTTGGAAGTTCCAGTGGTTAGAGGTGATTAGCCTCGAGAAGCCTCAGCGGAAATGGGCCTCATCTCGCCTGGAGGGCAAAACCTCCTGGATTTTCTCGAGTTGCGGCAGGTGCTCTCGACTTACGACGGGGACCTCAGGGACCCGCTCTGGTGGCCTCAGGAAAGGCCAGTCCCCATGCGAGTTCCTCGGGGGCCTCTCGGGATTCCTCTCCCGTCGATGCTGGGGCCTAAGACCTTGTGTGGAGTCGGGGCCGGAACCTGAGGCTTCCTCTCCAGTGCTGACATGGATCTTGGGGTACTTCTGGAGTCTCCCCAGGGGAGTCAGTCCTCGTCTCGAATGCGGGCATGCACTTGCGCTTTCCTCCAGATCGGTAGCAGCAGTGTCACGCAGTCCGTCGCCTGTATCAAAGGATCTATGGTTTTCCCTCGAGTCTTTCCCACGAGGCTTTCCCACGAGGCTTTCCCACAGGGCTGTCCCATGTGCACACGTGGTGGGAGTCGATCCTCGGCTTGAACGTCAAGGCAGTGCAGGGAAAACAGGTACCTCTGGAATGGACTGACACATCTGGGGGACTCTTGGAATGGTGGCATGACCCTGGAGTTCCTCTCGCCTTTCCTGTGGAGAGCGCCTCCTCTTGAGATGCGACGGGAACGCCGGGAATTCTTTCCCTACGAAACAGGGAAAGGATCCCTCATCTCGAGCTAGGAGGCGGAAACGGGGCTCCCCTGGATGTGTGCGGGACCCCACGTGCTTCCTCTCGAGTGGAGACGGGTATGTCGGGGACCTTCTTGAGTTGCAGCAAGGGTGTGAAGGACCCTTTGGATGTTCCAGTGGTTAGATGTGATTAGACTCGAGAAGCCTCAGCGGAAATGGGCCTCATCTCGCCTGGAGGGCAAAACCTCCTGGATTTTCTCGAGTTGCGGCAGGTGCTCTCGACTTACGACGGGGACCTCAGGGACCCGCTCTGGTGGCCTCAGGAAAGGCCAGTCCCCATGCGAGTTCCTCGGGGGCCTCTCGGGATTCCTCTCCCGTCGATGCCGGGGCCTAAGACATTGTGTGGAGTCGGGGCCGGAAACTGAGGATTCCTCTCCAGTGCTGACATGGATCTTGGGGTACTTCTGGAGCCTCCCCAGGGGAGTCAGTCCTCGTCTCGAATGGGGGCATGCACTTGCGCTTTCCTCCAGAGCGGTAGCAGCAGTGTCACGCAGTCCGCTGCATGGATCAAAGGATCTACGGTTTTCCCTCGAGTCTTTCCCACGAGGCTTTCCCACGAGGTTTTCCCACAGGGCTGTCCCACGTGCGCACGTGGTGGGAGTCGATCCTCGGCTTGAACGTCAAGGCAATGCAGGGAAAACAGGTTCCTCTATAATGGACTGACATATCTGGGGGTCTCTTGGAATGGTGGCACGACCCTGGAGTTCCTCTCCCCTTTCCTGTGGAGAGCACCTCCTCTTGAGATGCGACGGGAACGCCGGGAATTCTTTACCTATGAAACAGGGAAAGGATCCCTCATCTCGGGCTAGGAGGCGGAAACGGTGCTCCCCTGGATGTGTGCGGGACCCCACGTGCTTCCTCTGGAGTGGAGACGGGTATGTTGGGGAACTTCTTTAGTCGCAGCAAGGGTGTGAAGGACCCGTTGGAAGTTCCAGTATTTAGACGTGATTAGCCTCGAGAAGCCTCAGCGGAAATGGGCCTCATCTCGCCTGGAGGGCAAAACCTCCTGGATTTTCTCGAGTTGCGGCAGGTGCTCTCGACTTACGACATGAACCTCAGGGACCCGCTCTGGTGGCCTCAGGAAAGGCCAGTCCCCATGCGAGTTCCTCGGGGGCCTCTGGGGATTCCTCTCCCATCGATGCCGGTGCCTAAGACCTTGTGTGGTGTCGGGGCCGGAACCTGAGGATTCCTCTCCAGTGCTGACATGGATCTTGGGGTACTTCTGGAGTCTCCCCAGGGGAGTCAGTCCTCGTCTCGAATGCGGGCATGCACTTGCGCTTTCCTCCAGAGCGGTAGCAGCAGTGTCACGCAGTCTGCCGCGTGGATCAAAGCATCTATGGTTTTCCCTCGAGTCTTTCCCACGAGGCTTTCCCACGAAGCTTTCCCACAGGGCTGTCCCACGTGCACACGTGGTGGGAGTCGATACTCGGCTTGAACGTCAAGGCAGTGCAGGGAAAACAGGTTCCTCTGGAATGGACTGACACATCTGGGGGACTCTTGGAATGGTGGCACGACCCTTCAGTTCCTCTCGCCTTTCCTGTGGAGAGGGCCTCCTCTTGAGATGCGACGGGAACGCCGGGAACTCTTTCCCTACGAAACAGGGAAAGGATCCCTCATCTCGAGCTAGGAGGCGGAAACGGGGCTCCCCTGGATGTGTGCGGGACCCCACGTGCTTCCTCTCGAGTGGAGACGGGTATGTCGGGGAACTTCTTGAGTTGCAGCAATGGTGTGAAGGACCCTTTGGAAGTTCCAGTGGTTAGATGTGATTGGCCTCGAGAAGCCTCAGCGGAAATGGGCCTCATCTCGCCTGGAGGGCAAAACCTCCTGGATTTATTCGAGTTGCGGCAGGTGCTCTCGACTTACGACGGGGACCTCAGGGACCCGCTCTGGTGGCCTCAGGAAAGTCCAGTCCCCATTCGAGTTCTTCGGGGGCCTCTCGGGATTCCTCTCCCGTCGATGCCTGGGCCTAAGACCTTGTGTGGAGTCGGGGCCGGAACCTGAGGATTCCTCTCCAGTGCTGACATGGATCTTGGGGTACTTCTGGAGTCTCCCCAGGGGAGTCAGTCCTCGTCTCGAATGCGGGCATGCACTTGCGCTTTCCTCCAGAGCGGTGGCAGCAGTGTCAGGCAGTCCGTCGCGTGGATCGAAAGATCTATGGTTTTCCCTCGAGTCTTTCCCACGAGGCTTTCCCACGAGGCTTTCCCACAGGGCTGTCCCACGTGCACACGTGGTGGGAGTCGATCCTTGGCTTGAACGTCAAGGCAGTGCAGGGAAAACAGGTTCCTCTGGAATGGACTGACACATCTGGGGGACTCTTGGAATGGTGGCACGACCCTGGAGTTCCTCTCCCCTTTCCTGTGGAGAGCGCCTCCTCTTGAGATGCGACGGGAACGCCGGGAATTCTTTCCCTACGAAACAGGGAAAGGATCCCTCATCTCGAGCTAGGAGGCGGAAACGGGGCTCCCCTGGATGTGTGCGGGACACCACGTGCTTCCTCTCGAGTGGAGACGGGTATGTCGGGGAAGTTCTTGAGTTGCAGCAAGGGTGTGAAGGACCCTTTGGAAGTTCCAGTGGTTAGACGTGATTAGCCTCGAGAAGCCTCAGCGGAAATGGGCCTCATCTCGCCTAGAGGGCAAAACCTCCTGTATTTTCTCGAGTTGCGGCAGGTGCTCTCGACTTACAACGGGGACCTCAGGGACCCGCTCTGGTGGCCTCAGGAAAGGCCAGTCCCCATCTGAGTTCCTCGGGGGCCTCCGGGGAATCCTCTCCCGTCGATGCCGGGGCCTAAGACCTTGTGTGGAGTCGGGGCCGGAACCTGAGGATTCCTCTCCAGTGCTGACATGGATCTTGGGGTACTTCTGGAGTCTCCCCAGGGGAGTCAGTCCTCGTCTCGAATGCGGGCATGCACTTGCGCTTTCCTCCAGAGCGGTAGCAGCAGTGTCACGCAGTCCGCCGCGTGGATAAAAGGATCTATGGTTTTCCCTCGAGTCTTTTCCACGAGGCTTTCCCACGAGGCTTTCCCACAGGGCTGTCCCACGTGCACACGTGGTGGGAGTCGATCCTCGGCTTGAACGTCAAGGCAGTGCAGGGAAAACAGGTTCCGCTGGAATGGACTGACACATCTGGGGGACTCTTGGAATGGTGTCACGACCCTGGAGTTCCTCTCGCCTTTCCTGTGGAGAGCGCCTCCTCTTGAGATGCGACGGTAACGCCGGGAATTCTTTCCCTACGAAACAGGGAGAGGATCCCTCATCTCGAGCTAGGAGGCGGAAACGGGGCTCCCCTGGATGTGTGCGGGACCCCACGTGCTTCCTCTCGAGTGGAGACGGGTATTTCGGGGAACGTCTTGTGTTGCAGCAATGGTGTGAAGGACCCTTTGGAAGTCCAGTGGTTAGATGTGATTGGCCTCGAGAAGCCTCAGCGGAAATGGGCCTCATCTCACCTGGAGGGCAAAACCTCCTGGATTTTCTCGAGTTGCGGCAGGTGCTCTCGACGTACGACGGGGACCTCAGGGACCCGCTCTGGTGGTCTCAGGAAAGGCCAGTCCCCATGCGAGTTCCTCGGGGGCCTCTCGGGATTCCTCTCCCGTCGATGCCGGGGCCTAAGACCTTGTGTGGAGTCGGGGCCGGAACCTGAGGATTCCTCTCCAGTGCTGACATGGATCTTGGGGTACTTCTGGAGTCTCCCCAGGGGAGTCAGTCCTCGTCTCGAATGCGGGCATGCACTTGCGCTTTCCTCCAGAGCGGTAGCAGCAGTGTCACGCAGTCCGCCGCGTGGATAAAAGGATCTATGGTTTTCCCTCGAGTCTTTTCCACGAGGCTTTCCCACGAGGCTTTCTCACAGGGCTGTCCCACGTGCACACGTGGTGGGAGTCGATCCTCGGCTTGAACGTCAAGGCAGTGCAGGGAAAACAGGTTCCGCTGGAATGGACTGACATAGCTGGGGGACTCTTGGAATGGTGTCACGACCCTGGAGTTCCTCTCGCCTTTCCTGTGGAGAGCGCCTCCTCTTGAGATGCGACGGTAACGCCGGGAATTCTTTCCCTACGAAACAGGGAAAGGATCCCTCATCTCGAGCTAGGAGGCGGAAACGGGGCTCCCCTGGATGTGTGCGGGACCCCACGTGCTTCCTCTCGAGTGGAGACGGGTATTTCGGGGAACTTCTTGAGTTGCAGCAATGGTGTGAAGGACCCTTTGGAAGTCCAGTGGTTAGATGTGATTGGCCTCGAGAAGCCTCAGCGGAAATGGGCCTCATCTCACCTGGAGGGCAAAACCTCCTGGATTTTCTCGAGTTGCGGCAGGTGCTCTCGACGTACGACGGGGACCTCAGGGACCCGCTCTGGTGGTCTCAGGAAAGGCCAGTCCCCATGCGAGTTCCTCGGGGGCCTCTCGGGATTCCTCTCCCGTCGATGCCGGGGCCTAAGACCTTGTGTGGAGTCGGGGCCGGAACCTGAGGATTCCTCTCCAGTGCTGACATGGATCTTGGGGTACTTCTGGAGTCTCCCCAGGGGAGTCAGTCCTCGTCTCGAATGCGGGCATGCACTTGCGCTTTCCTCCAGAGCGGTAGCAGCAGTGTCACGCAGTCCGCAGCGTGGATCAAAGGATCTGTGGTTTTCCCTCGAGTCTTTTCCACGAGGCTTTCCCACGAGGCTTTCCTACATGGCTGTCCCAAGTGCACAAGTGGTGGGAGTCGATCCTCGGCTTGAACGTCAAGGCAGTGCAGGGAAAACAGGTTCCTCTGGAATGGACTGACACATCTAGGGGACTCTTGGAATGGTGTCACGACCCTGGAGTTCCTCTCGCCTTTCCTGTGGAGAGCGCCTCCTCTTGAGATGCGACGGGAACGCCGGGAATTCTTTCCCTACGAAACAGGGAAAGGATCCCTCATCTCGAGCTAGGAGGCGGAAACGGGGCTCCCCTGGATGTGTGCGGGACCCCACGTGCTTCCTCTCGAGTGGAGACGGGTATGTCGGGGAACTTCTTGAGTTGCAGCAATGGTGTGAAGGACCCTTTGGAAGTTCCAGTGGTTAGATGTGATTGGCCTCGAGAAGCCTCAGCGGAAATGGGCCTCATCTCGCCTGGAGGGCAAAACCTCCTGGATTTTCTCGAGTTGCGGCAGGTGCTCTCGACTTACGACGGGGACCTCAGGGTCCCGCTCTGGTGGCCTCAGGAAAGGCCAGTCCCCATGCGAGTTCCTCGGGGGCCTCTCGGGATTCCTCTCCCGTCGATGCCGGGCCTAAGACCTTGTGTGGAGTCGGGGCCGGAACCTGAGGATACCTCTCCAGTGCTGACATGGATCTTGGGGTACTTCTGGAGTCTCCCCAGGGGAGTCAGTCCTCGTCTCGAATGCGGGCATGCACTTGCGCTTTCCTCCAGAGCGGTAGCAGCAGTGTCACGCAGTCCGCCGCGTGGATCAAAAGATCTATGGTTTTCCCTCGAGTCTTTCCCACGAGGCTTTCCCACGAGGCTTTCCCACAGGGCTGTCCCACGTGCACACGTGGTGGGAGTCGATCCTCGGCTTGAACGTCAAGGCAGTGCAGGGAAAACAGGTTCCTCTGGAATGGACTGACACATCTAGGGGACTCTTGGAATGGTGTCACGACCCTGGAGTTCCTCTCGCCTTTCCTGTGGAGAGCGCCTCCTCTTGAGATGCGACGGGAACGCCGGGAATTCTCTCCCTACGAAACAGGGAAAGGATCCCTCATCTCGAGCTAGGAGGCGGAAACGGGGCTCCCCTGGATGTGTGCGGGACCCCACGTGCTTCCTCTCGAGTGAAGACGGGTATGTCGGGGAACTTCTTGAGTTGCAGCAATGGTGTGAAGGACCCTTTGGAAGTTCCAGTGGTTAGATGTGATTGGCCTCGAGAAGCCTCAGCGGAAATGGGCCTCATCTCGCCTGGAGGGCAAAACCTCCTGGATTTTCTCGAGTTGCGGCAGGTGCTCTCGACTTACGACGGGGACCTCAGGGTCCCGCTCTGGTGGCCTCAGGAAAGGCCAGTCCCCATGCGAGTTCCTCGGGGTCCTCTCGGGATTCCTCTCCCGTCGATGCCGGGGCCTAAGACCTTGTGTGGAATCGGGGCCGGAACCTGAGGATTCCTCTCCAGTGCTGACATGGATCTTGGGGTACTTCTGGAGTCTCCCCAGGGGAGTCAGTCCTCGTCTCGAATGCGGGCATGCACTTGGGCTTTCCTCCAGAGCGGTAGCAGCAGTGTCACGCAGTCCACCGCGTGGATCAAAGGATCTATGGTTTTCCCTCGAGTCTTTCCCACGAGGCTTTCCCACGAGGCTTTCCCACAGGGCTGTCCCACGTGCACACGTGGTGGGAGTCGATCCTCGGCTTGAACGTCAAGGCAGTGCAGGGAAAACAGGTTCCTCTGGAATGGACTGACACATCTGGGGGACTCTTGGAATGGTGTCACGACCCTGGAGTTCCTCTCGCATTTCCTGTGGAGAGCGCCTCCTCTTGAGATGCGACGGGAACGCCGGGAATTCTTTCCCTACGAAACAGGGAAAGGATCCCTCATCTCGAGCTAGGAGGCGGAAACGGGGCTCCCCTGGATGTATGCGGGACCCACGTGCTTCCTCTCGAGTGCAGACGGGTATGTCGGGGAAGTTCTTGAGTTGCAGCAAGGGTGTGAAGGACCCTTTGGAAGTTCCAGTGGTTAGACGTGATTAGCCTCGAGAAGCCTCAGCGGAAATGGGCCTCATCTCGCCTGGAGGGCAAAACCTCCTGGATTTTCTCGAGTTGCGGCAGGTGCTCTCGACTTACGACGGGGACCTCAGGGACCCGCTCTGGTGGCCTCAGGAAAGGCCAGTCCCCATGCGAGTTCCTCGGGGGCCTCTCGGGATTCCTCTCCCGTCGATGCCGGGGCCTAAGACCTTGTGTGGAGTCGGGGCCTGAACCTGAGGATTCCTCTCCAGTGCTGACATGGATCTTGGGGTACTTCTGGAGTCTCCCCAAGGAAGTCAGTCCTCGTCTCGAATGCGGGCATGCACTTGCGCTTTCCTCCAGAGCGGTAGCAGCCGTGTCTCGCAGTCCGCCGCGTGGATCAAAGGATCTATGGTTTTCCCTCGAGTCTTTCCCACGAGGCTTTCCCACGAGGCTTTCCCACAGGGCTTTCCCACGTGCACACGTGGTGGGAGTCGATCCTCGGCTTGAACGTCAAGGCAGTGCAGGGAAAACAGGTTCCTCTGGAATGGACTGACACATCTGGGGGACTCTTGGAATGGTGTCACGACCCTGGAGTTCCTCTCCCCTTTCCTGTGGAGAGCGCCTCCTCTTGAGATGCGACGGGAACGCCGGGAATTCTTTCCCTACGAAACAGGGAAAGGATCCCTCATCTCGAGCTAGGAGGCGGAAACGGGGCTCCCCTGGATGTGTGCGGGACACCACGTGCTTCCTCTCGAGTGCAGACGGGTATGTCGGGGAACTTCTTGAGTTGCAGCAAGGGTGTGAAGGACCCTCTGAAAGTTCCAGTGGTTAGATGTGATTGGCCTCAAGAAGCCTCAGCGGAAATGGGCCTCATCTCGCCTGGAGGGCAAAACCTCCTGGATTTTCTCGAGTTGCGGCAGGTGCTCTCGACTTACGACGGGGACCTCAGGGACCCGCTCTGGTGGCCTCAGGAAAGGCCAGTCCCCATGCGAGTTCCTCGGGGGCCTCTCGGGATTCCTCTCCCGTCGATGCCGGGGCCTAAGACCTTGTGTGGAGTCGGGGCCGGAACCTGAGGATTCCTCTCCAGTGCTGACATGGATCTTGGGGTACTTCTGGAGTCTCCCCAGGGGAGTCAGTCCTCGTCTCGAATGCGGGCATGCACTTGCGCTTTCCTCCAGAGCGGTAGCAGCAGTGTCACGCAGTCCGCCGCGTGGATCAAAGGATCTATGTTTTTCCCTCGAGTCTTTCCCACGAGGCTTTCCCCCGAGGCTTTCCCACAGGGCTGTCCCACGTGCACACGTGGTGGGAGTCGATCCTCGGCTTGAACGTCAAGGCAGTGCAGGGAAAACAGGTTCCTCTGGAATGGGCTGATACATCTGGGGGACTCTCGGAATGGTGGCACGACCCTGGAGTTCCTCTCGCCTTTCCTGTGGAGAGCGCCTCCTCTTGAGATGCGACGGGAACGCCGGGAATTCTTTCCCTACGAAACAGGGAAAGGATCCCTCATCTCGAGCTAGGAGGAGGAAACGGGTCTCCCCTGGATGTGTGCGGGACACCACGTGCTTCCTCTCGAGTGGAGACGGGTATGTCGGGGAACTTCTTGAGTTGCAGCAAGGGTGTGAAGGACCCTTTGGAAGTTCCAGTGGTTAGATGTGATTGGACTCGAGAAGCCTCAGCGGAAATGGGCCTCATCTCGCCTGGAGGGCAAAACCTCCTGGATTTTCTCGAGTTGCGGCAGGTGCTCTCGACTTACGACCGGGACCTCAGGGACCCGCTCTGGTGGCCTCAGGAAAGGCCAGTCCCAATGCGAGTTCCTCCGGGGCCTCTCGGGATTCCTCTCCCGTGGATGCCGGGGCCTAAGACCTTGTGTGGAGTCGGGGCCGGAACCTGAGGATTGCTCTCCAGTGCTGACATGGATCTTGGGGTACTTCTGGAGTCTCCCCAGGGGAGTCAGTCCTCGTCTCGAATGCGGGCATGCACTTGCGCTTTCCTCCAGAGCGGTAGCAGCAGTGTCACGCAGTCCGCCGCGTGGATCAAAGGATCTATGGTTTTCCCTCGAGTCTTTCCCACGAGGCTTTCCCACGAGGCTTTCCCACAGGGCTGTCCCACGTGCACACGTGGTGGGAGTCGATCCTCGGCTTGAACGTCAAGGCAGTGCAGGGAAAACAGGTTCCTCTGGAATGGACTGACACATCTAGGGGACTCTTGGAATGGTGTCACGACCCTGGAGTTCCTCTCTCCTTTCCTGTGGAGAGCGCCTCCTCTTGAGATGCGACGGGAACGCCGGGAATTCTTTCCCTACGAAACAGGGAAAGGATCCCTCATCTCGAGCTAGGAGGCGGAAACGGGGCTCCCCTGGATGTGTGCGGGACCCCACGTGCTTCCTCTCGAGTGGAGACGGGTATGTCGGGGAACTTCTTGAGTTGCAGCAATGGTGTGAAGGACCCTTTGGAAGTTCCAGTGGTTAGATGTGATTGGCCTCGAGAAGCCTCAGCGGAAATGGGCCTCATCTCGCCTGGAGGGCAAAACCTCCTGGATTTTCTCGAGTTGCGGCAGGTGCTCTCGACTTACGACGGGGACCTCAGGGTCCCGCTCTGGTGGCCTCAGGAAAGGCCAGTCCCCATGCGAGTTCCTCGGGGTCCTCTCGGGATTCCTCTCCCGTCGATGCCGGGGCCTAAGACCTTGTGTGGAATCGGGGCCGGAACCTGAGGATTCCTCTCCAGTGCTGACATGGATCTTGGGGTACTTCTGGAGTCTCCCCAGGGGAGTCAGTCCTCGTCTCGAATGCGGGCATGCACTTGCGCTTTCCTCCAGAGCGGTAGCAGCAGTGTCACGCAGTCCGCCGCGTGGATCAAAGGATCTATGGTTTTCCCTCGAGTCTTTCCCACGAGTCTTTCCCACGAGGCTTTCCCACAGGGCTGTCCCACGTGCACACGTGGTGGGAGTCGATCCTCGGCTTGAACGTCAAGGCAGTGCAGGGAAAACAGGTTCCTCTGGAATGGACTGACACATCTGGGGGACTCTTGGAATGGTGTCACGACCCTGGAGTTCCTCTCGCATTTCCTGTGGAGAGCGCCTCCTCTTGAGATGCGACGGGAACGCCGGGAATTCTTTCCCTACGAAACAGGGAAAGGATCCCTCATCTCGAGCTAGGAGGCGGAAACGGGGCTCCCCTGGATGTATGCGGGACCCACGTGCTTCCTCTCGAGTGCAGACGGGTATGTCGGGGAAGTTCTTGAGTTGCAGCAAGGGTGTGAAGGACCCTTTGGAAGTTCCAGTGGTTAGACGTGATTAGCCTCGAGAAGCCTCAGCGGAAATGGGCCTCATCTCGCCTGGAGGGCAAAACCTCCTGGATTTTCTCGAGTTGCGGCAGGTGCTCTCGACTTACGACGGGGACCTCAGGGACCCGCTCTGGTGGCCTCAGGAAAGGCCAGTCCCCATGCGAGTTCCTCGGGGGCCTCTCGGGATTCCTCTCCCGTCGATGCCGGGGCCTAAGACCTTGTGTGGAGTCGGGGCCGGAACCTGAGGATTCCTCTCCAGTGCTGACATGGATCTTGGGGTACTTCTGGAGTCTCCCCAAGGAAGTCAGTCCTCGTCTCGAATGCGGGCATGCACTTGCGCTTTCCTCCAGAGCGGTAGCAGCAGTGTCACGCAGTCCGCCGCGTGGATCAAAGGATCTATGGTTTTCCCTCGAGTCTTTCCCACGAGGCTTTCCCACGAGGCTTTCCCACAGGGCTATCCCACGTGCACACGTGGTGGGAGTCGATCCTCGGCTTGAACGTCAAGGCAGTGCAGGGAAAACAGGTTCCTCTGGAATGGACTGACACATCTGGGGGACTCTTGGAATGGTGTCACGACCCTGGAGTTCCTCTCGCCTTTCCTGTGGAGAGCGCCTCCTCTTGAGATGCGACGGGAACGCCGGGAATTCTTTCCCTACGAAACAGGGAAAGGATCCCTCATCTCGAGCTAGGAGGCGGAAACGGGGCTCCCCTGGATGTGTGCGGGACACCACGTGCTTCCTCTAGAGTGCAGACGGGTATGTCGGGGAACTTCTTGAGTTGCAGCAAGGGTGTGAAGGACCCTCTGAAAGTTCCAGTGGTTAGATGTGATTGGCCTCAAGAAGCCTCAGCGGAAATGGGCCTCATCTCGCCTGGAGGGCAAAACCTCCTGGATTTTCTCGAGTTGCGGCAGGTGCTCTCGACTTACGACGGGGACCTCAGGGACCCGCTCTGGTGGCCTCAGGAAAGGCCAGTCCCCATGCGAGTTCCTCGGGGGCCTCTCGGGATTCCTCTCCCGTCGATGCCGGGGCCTAAGACCTTGTGTGGAGTCGGGGCCGGAACCTGAGGATTCCTCTCCAGTGCTGACATGGATCTTGGGGTACTTCTGGAGTCTCCCCAGGGGAGTCAGTCCTCGTCTCGAATGCGGGCATGCACTT
This sequence comes from Ovis canadensis, assembly GCF_042477335.2. Classification (NCBI taxonomy): domain Eukaryota; kingdom Metazoa; phylum Chordata; class Mammalia; order Artiodactyla; family Bovidae; genus Ovis; species Ovis canadensis. Next base: position 11,266,164 of record NC_091267.1, read on the forward strand.
GCGCTTTCCTCCAGAGCGGTAGCAGCAGTGTCACGCAGTCCGCCGCGTGGATCAAAGGATCTATGGTTTTCCCTCGAGTCTTTCCCACGAGGCTTTCCCACGAGGCTTTCCCACAGGGCTGTCCCACGTGCACACGTGGTGGGAGTCGATCCTCGGCTTGAACGTCAAGGCAGCGCAGGGAAAACAGGTTCCTCTGGAATGGGCTGATACATCTGGGGGACTCTCGGAATGGTGGCACGACCCTGGAGTTCCTCTCGCCTTTCCTGTGGAGAGCACCTCCTCTTGAGATGCGACGGGAACGCCGGGAATTCTTTCCCTACGAAACAGGGAAAGGATCCCTCATCTCGAGCTAGGAGGAGGAAACGGGTCTCCCCTGGATGTGTGCGGGACCCCACGTGCTTCCTCTCGAGTGGAGACGGGTATGTCGGGGAACTTCTTGAGTTGCAGCAAGGGTGTGAAGGACCCTTTGGAAGTTCCAGTGGTTAGATGTGATTGGACTCGAGAAGCCTCAGCGGAAATGGGCCTCATCTCGCCTGGAGGGCAAAACCTCCTGGATTTTCTCGAGTTGCGGCAGGTGCTCTCGACTTACGACCGGGACCTCAGGGACCCGCTCTGGTGGCCTCAGGAAAGGCCAGTCCCATTGCGAGTTCCTCGGGGGCCTCTCGGGATTCCTCTCCCGTGGATGCCGGGGCCTAAGACCTTGTGTGGAGTCGGGGCCGGAACCTGAGGATTCCTCTCCAGTGCTGACATGGACCTTGGGGTACTTCTGGAGTCTCCCCAGGGGAGTCACTCCTCATCTCGAATGCGGTATTGCCCTTGCGCTTAACTCCAGAGCGGTAGCAGCAGTGTCACGCAGTCCGCCGCGTGGATCAAAGGATCTATGGTTTTCCCTCGAGTCTTTCCCACGAGGCTTTCCCCCGAGGCTTTCCCACAGGGCTGTCCCACGTGCACACGTGGTGGGAGTCGATCCTCGGCTTGAACGTCAAGGCAGTGCAGGGAAAACAGGTTCCTCTGGAATGGGCTGATACATCTGGGGGACTCTCGGAATGGTGGCACGACCCTGGAGTTCCTCTCGCCTTTCCTGTGGAGAGCGCCTCCTCTTGAGATGCGACGGGAACGCCGGGAATTCTTTCCCTACGAAACAGGGAAAGGATCCCTCATCTCGAGCTAGGAGGAGGAAACGGGTCTCCCCTGGATGTGTGCGGGACACCACGTGCTTCCTCTCGAGTGGAGACGGGTATGTCGGGGAACTTCTTGAGTTGCAGCAAGGGTGTGAAGGACCCTTTGGAAGTTCCAGTGGTTAGATGTGATTGGACTCGAGAAGCCTCAGCGGAAATGGGCCTCATCTCGCCTGGAGGGCAAAACCTCCTGGATTTTCTCGAGTTGCGGCAGGTGCTCTCGACTTACGACCGGGACCTCAGGGACCCGCTCTGGTGGCCTCAGGAAAGGCCAGTCCCAATGCGAGTTCCTCGGGGGCCTCTCGGGATTCCTCTCCCGTGGATGCCGGGGCCTAAGACCTTGTGTGGAGTCGGGGCCGGAACCTGAGGATTGCTCTCCAGTGCTGACATGGATCTTGGGGTACTTCTGGAGTCTCCCCAGGGGAGTCAGTCCTCGTCTCGAATGCGGGCATGCACTTGCGCTTTCCTCCAGAGCGGTAGCAGCAGTGTCACGCAGTCCGCCGCGTGGATCAAAGGATCTATGGTTTTCCCTCGAGTCTTTCCCACGAGGCTTTCCGACGAGGCTTTCCCACAGGGCTGTCCCACGTGCACACGTGGTGGGAGTCGATCCTCGGCTTGAACGTCAAGGCAGTGCAGGGAAAACAGGTTCCTCTGGAATGGACTGACACATCCGCGGGAGTCTTGGAATGGTGGCACGACCCTGGAGTTCCTCTCGCCTTTCCTGTGGAGAGCGCCTCCTCTTGAGATGCGACGGGAACGCCGGGAATTCTTTCCCTAGGAAACAGGGAAAGGATCCCTCATCTCGAGCTAGGAGGCGGAAACGGGGCTCCCCTGGATGTGTGCGGGACCCTCGTGCTTCCTCTCGAGTGGAGACGGGTATGTTGGGGAGCTTCTTGAGTTGCAGCAAGGGTGAGAAGGACCCTTTGGATGTTCCAGTGGTTAGATGTGATTAGCCTCGAGAAGCCTCAGCGGAAATGGGCCTCATCTCGCCTGGAGGGCAAAACCTCCTGGATTTTCTCGAGTTGCGGCAGGTGCTCTCGACTTACGACGGGGACCTCAGGGACCCGCTCTGGTGGCCTCAGGAAAGGCCAGTCCCCATGCGAGTTCCTCGGGGGCCTCTCGGGATTCCTCTCCCGTCGATGCCGGGGCCTAAGACCTTGTGTGGAGTCGGGGCCGGAACCTGAGGATTCCTCTCCAGTGCTGACATGGATCTTGGGGTACTTCTGGAGTCTCCCCAGGGGAGTCAGTCCTCGTCTCGAATGCGGGCATGCACTTGCGCTTTCCTCCAGAGCGGTAGCAGCAGTGTCACGCAGTCCTCCGCGTGGATCAAAGGATCTATGGTTTTCCCTCGAGTCTTTCCCACGAGGCTTTCCCACGAGGCTTTCCCACAGGGCTGTCCCACGTGCACACGTGGTGGGAGTCGATCCTCGGCTTGAACGTCAAGGCAGTGCAGGGAAAACAGGTTCCTCTGGAATGGACTGACACATCCGGGGGACTCTTGGAATGGTGGCACGACCCTGGAGTTCCTCTCGCCTTTCCTGTGCAGAGCGCCTCCTCTTGAGATGCGACGGGAACGCCGGGAATTCTTTCCCTACGAAACAGGGTAAGGATCCCTCATCTCGAGCTAGGAGGCGGAAACGGGGCTCCCCTGGATGTGTGCGGCACCCACGTGCTTCCTCTCGAGTGGAGACGGGTATGTCGGGGAACTTCTTGAGTTGCAGCAAGGGTGAGAAGGACCCTTTGGATGTTCCAGTGGTTAGATGTGATTAGCCTCGAGAAGCATCAGCGGAAATGGGCCTCATCTCGCCTGGAGGGTAAAACCTCCTGGATGTTCTCGAGTTGCGGCAGGTGCTCTCGACTTACGACGGGGACCTCAGGGACCCGCTCTGATGGCCCCAGGAAAGGCCAGTCCCCATGCGAGTTCCTCGGGGGCCTCTCAGGATTCCTCTCCCGTAGATGCCGGGGCCTAAGACCTTGTGTGGAGTCGGGGCCGGAACCTGAGGATTCCTCTCCAGTGGTGACATGGATCTTGGGGTACTTCTGGAGTCTCCCCAGGGGAGTCAGTCCTCGTCTCGAATGCGGGCATGCACTTGCGCTTTCCTCCAGAGCGGTAGCAGCAGTGTCACGCAGTCCGCCGCGTGGATCAAAGGATCTATGGTTTTCCCTCGAGTCTTTCCCACGAGGCTTTCCCACGAGGCTTTCCCACAGGGCTGTCCCACGTGCACACGTGGTGGGAGTCGATCCTCGGCTTGAACGTCAAGGCAGTGCAGGGAAAACAGGTTCCTCTGGAATGGACTGACACATCTGGGGGACTCTTGGAATGGTGGCACGACCCTGGAGTTCCTCTCGCCTTTCCTGTGGAGAGCGCCTCCTCTTGAGATGCGACGGGAACGCCGGGAATTCTTTCCCTACGAAACAGGGAAAGGATCCCTCATCTCGAGCTAGGAGGCGGAAACGGGTCTCCCCTGGATGTGTGCGCGACCCTCGTGCTTCCTCTCGAGTGGAGACGGGTATGTCGGGGAACTTCTTGAGTTGCAGCAAGGTTGAGAAAGACCCTTTGGATGTTCCAGTGGTTAGATGTGTTTAGCCTCGAGAAGCCTCAGCGGAAATGGGCCTCATCTCGCCTGGAGGGTAAAACCTCCTGGATGTTCTCGAGTTGCGGCAGGTGCTCTCGACTTATGACGGGGACCTCAGGGACCCGCTCTGGTGGCCTCAGGAAAGGCCAGTCCCCATGCGAGTTCCTCGGGGGCCTCTCGGGATTCCTCTCCCGTCGATGCCGGGGCCTGAGACCTTGTGTGGAGTCGGGGCCGGAACCTGAGGATTCCTCTCCAGTGCTGACATGGATCTTGGGGTACTTCTGGAGTCTCCCCAGGGGAGTCAGTCCTCGTCTCGAATGCGGGCATGCACTTGCGCTTTCCTCCAGAGCGGTAGCAGCAGTGTCACGCAGTCCGCCGCGTGGATCAAAGGATCTATGGTTTTCCCTCGAGTCTTTCCCACGAGGCTTTCCCACGAGGCTTTCCCACAGGGCTGTCCCACGTGCACACGTGGTGGGAGTCGATCCTCGGCTTGAACGTCAAGGCAGTGCAGGGAAAACAGGTTCCTCTGGAATGGACTGACACATCTGGGGGACTCTTGGAATGGTGGCACGACCCTGGAGTTCCTCTCGCCTTTCCTGTGGAGAGCGCCTCCTCTTGAGATGCGACGGGAACGCCGGGAATTCTTTCCCTACGAAACAGGGAAAGGATCCCTCATCTCGAGCTAGGAGGCGGAAACGGGGCTCCCCTGGATGTGTGCGGGACCCTCGTGCTTCCTCTCGAGCGGAGACGGGTATGTCGGGGAACTTCTTGAGTTGCAGCAAGGGTGTGAAGGACCCTCTGAAAGTTCCAGTGGTTAGATGTGATTGGCCTCAAGAAGCCTCAGCGGAAATGGGCCTCATCTCGCCTGGAGGGCAAAACCTCCTGGATTTTCTCGAGTTGCGGCAGGTGCTCTCGACTTACGATGGGGACCTCAGGGACCCGCTCTGGTGGCCTCAGGAAAGGCCAGTCCCCATGCGAGTTCCTCGGGGGCCTCTCGGGATTCCTCTCCCGTCGATGCCGGGGCCTAAGACCTTGTGTGGAGTCGGGGCCGGAACCTGAGGATTCCTCTCCAGTGCTGACATGGATCTTGGGGTACTTCTGGAGTCTCCCCAGGGGAGTCAGTCCTCGTCTCGAATGCGGGCATGCACTTGCGCTTTCTTCCAGAGCGGTAGCAGCAGTGTCACGCAGTCCGCCGCGTGGATCAAAGGATCTATGGTTTTCCCTCGAGTCTTTCCCACGAGGCTTTCCCCCGAGGCTTTCCCACAGGGCTGTCCCACGTGCACACGTGGTGGGAGTCGATCCTCGGCTTGAACGTCAAGGCAGTGCAGGGAAAACAGGTTCCTCTGGAATGGGCTGATACATCTGGGGGACTCTCGGAATGGTGGCACGACCCTGGAGTTCCTCTCGCCTTTCCTGTGGAGAGCGCCTCCTCTTGAGATGCGACGGGAACGCCGGGAATTCTTTCCCTACGAAACAGGGAAAGGATCCCTCATCTCGAGCTAGGAGGAGGAAACGGGTCTCCCCTGGATGTGTGCGGGACACCACGTGCTTCCTCTCGAGTGGAGACGGGTATGTCGGGGAACTTCTTGAGTTGCAGCAAGGGTGTGAAGGACCCTTTGGAAGTTCCAGTGGTTAGATGTGATTGGACTCGAGAAGCCTCAGCGGAAATGGGCCTCATCTCGCCTGGAGGGCAAAACCTCCTGGATTTTCTCGAGTTGCGGCAGGTGCTCTCGACTTACGACCGGGACCTCAGGGACCCGCTCTGGTGGCCTCAGGAAAGGCCAGTCCCAATGCGAGTTCCTCGGGGGCCTCTCGGGATTCCTCTCCCGTGGATGCCGGGGCCTAAGACCTTGTGTGGAGTCGGGGCCGGAACCTGAGGATTGCTCTCCAGTGCTGACATGGATCTTGGGGTACTTCTGGAGTCTCCCCAGGGGAGTCAGTCCTCGTCTCGAATGCGGGCATGCACTTGCGCTTTCCTCCAGAGCGGTAGCAGCAGTGTCACGCAGTCCGCCGCGTTGATCAAAGGATCTATGGTTTTCCCTCGAGTCTTTCCCACGAGGCTTTCCCACGAGGCTTTCCCACAGGGCTGTCCCACGTGCACACGTGGTGGGAGTCGATCCTCGGCTTGAACGTCAAGGCAGTGCAGGGAAAACAGGTTCCTCTGGAATGGACTGACACATCTAGGGGACTCTTGGAATGGTGTCACGACCCTGGAGTTCCTCTCGCCTTTCCTGTGGAGAGCGCCTCCTCTTGAGATGCGACGGGAACGCCGGGAATTCTTTCCCTACGAAACAGGGAAAGGATCCCTCATCTCGAGCTAGGAGGCGGAAACGGGGCTCCCCTGGATGTGTGCGGGACCCCACGTGCTTCCTCTCGAGTGGAGACGGGTATGTCGGGGAACTTCTTGAGTTGCAGCAATGGTGTGAAGGACCCTTTGGAAGTTCCAGTGGTTAGATGTGATTGGCCTCGAGAAGCCTCAGCGGAAATGGGCCTCATCTCGCCTGGAGGGCAAAACCTCCTGGATTTTCTCGAGTTGCGGCAGGTGCTCTCGACTTACGACGGGGACCTCAGGGTCCCGCTCTGGTGGCCTCAGGAAAGGCCAGTCCCCATGCGAGTTCCTCGGGGTCCTCTCGGGATTCCTCTCCCGTCGATGCCGGGGCCTAAGACCTTGTGTGGAATCGGGGCCGGAACCTGAGGATTCCTCTCCAGTGCTGACATGGATCTTGGGGTACTTCTGGAGTCTCCCCAGGGGAGTCAGTCCTCGTCTCGAATGCGGGCATGCACTTGCGCTTTCCTCCAGAGCGGTAGCAGCAGTGTCACGCAGTCCGCCGCGTGGATCAAAGGATCTATGGTTTTCCCTCGAGTCTTTCCCACGAGTCTTTCCCACGAGGCTTTCCCACAGGGCTGTCCCACGTGCACACGTGGTGGGAGTCGATCCTCGGCTTGAACGTCAAGGCAGTGCAGGGAAAACAGGTTCCTCTGGAATGGACTGACACATCTGGGGGACTCTTGGAATGGTGTCACGACCCTGGAGTTCCTCTCGCATTTCCTGTGGAGAGCGCCTCCTCTTGAGATGCGACGGGAACGCCGGGAATTCTTTCCCTACGAAACAGGGAAAGGATCCCTCATCTCGAGCTAGGAGGCGGAAACGGGGCTCCCCTGGATGTATGCGGGACCCACGTGCTTCCTCTCGAGTGCAGACGGGTATGTCGGGGAAGTTCTTGAGTTGCAGCAAGGGTGTGAAGGACCCTTTGGAAGTTCCAGTGGTTAGACGTGATTAGCCTCGAGAAGCCTCAGCGGAAATGGGCCTCATCTCGCCTGGAGGGCAAAACCTCCTGGATTTTCTCGAGTTGCGGCAGGTGCTCTCGACTTACGACGGGGACCTCAGGGACCCGCTCTGGTGGCCTCAGGAAAGGCCAGTCCCCATGCGAGTTCCTCGGGGGCCTCTCGGGATTCCTCTCCCGTCGATGCCGGGGCCTAAGACCTTGTGTGGAGTCGGGGCCGGAACCTGAGGATTCCTCTCCAGTGCTGACATGGATCTTGGGGTACTTCTGGAGTCTCCCCAAGGAAGTCAGTCCTCGTCTCGAATGCGGGCATGCACTTGCGCTTTCCTCCAGAGCGGTAGCAGCAGTGTCACGCAGTCCGCCGCGTGGATCAAAGGATCTATGGTTTTCCCTCGAGTCTTTCCCACGAGGCTTTCCCACGAGGCTTTCCCACAGGGCTGTCCCACGTGCACACGTGGTGGGAGTCGATCCTCGGCTTGAACGTCAAGGCAGTGCAGGGAAAACAGGTTCCTCTGGAATGGACTGACACATCTGGGGGACTCTTGGAATGGTGTCACGACCCTGGAGTTCCTCTCGCCTTTCCTGTGGAGAGCGCCTCCTCTTGAGATGCGACGGGAACGCCGGGAATTCTTTCCCTACGAAACAGGGAAAGGATCCCTCATCTCGAGCTAGGAGGCGGAAACGGGGCTCCCCTGGATGTGTGCGGGACACCACGTGCTTCCTCTAGAGTGCAGACGGGTATGTCGGGGAACTTCTTGAGTTGCAGCAAGGGTGTGAAGGACCCTCTGAAAGTTCCAGTGGTTAGATGTGATTGGCCTCAAGAAGCCTCAGCGGAAATGGGCCTCATCTCGCCTGGAGGGCAAAACCTCCTGGATTTTCTCGAGTTGCGGCAGGTGCTCTCGACTTACGACGGGGACCTCAGGGACCCGCTCTGGTGGCCTCAGGAAAGGCCAGTCCCCATGCGAGTTCCTCGGGGGCCTCTCGGGATTCCTCTCCCGTCGATGCCGGGGCCTAAGACCTTGTGTGGAGTCGGGGCCGGAAGCTGAGGATTCCTCTCCAGTGCTGACATGGATCTTGGGGTACTTCTGGAGTCTCCCCAGGGGAGTCAGTCCTCGTCTCGAATGCGGGCATGCACTTGCGCTTTCCTCCAGAGCGGTAGCAGCAGTGTCACGCAGTCCGCCGCGTGGATCAAAGGATCTATGGTTTTCCCTCGAGTCTTTCCCACGAGGCTTTCCCCCGAGGCTTTCCCACAGGGCTGTCCCACGTGCACACGTGGTGGGAGTCGATCCTCGGCTTGAACGTCAAGGCAGTGCAGGGAAAACAGGTTCCTCTGGAATGGGCTGATACATCTGGGGGACTCTCGGAATGGTGGCACGACCCTGGAGTTCCTCTCGCCTTTCCTGTGGAGAGCGCCTCCTCTTGAGATGCGACGGGAACGCCGGGAATTCTTTCCCTACGAAACAGGGAAAGGATCCCTCATCTCGAGCTAGGAGGAGGAAACGGGTCTCCCCTGGATGTGTGCGGGACACCACGTGCTTCCTCTCGAGTGGAGACGGGTATGTCGGGGAACTTCTTGAGTTGCAGCAAGGGTGTGAAGGACCCTTTGGAAGTTCCAGTGGTTAGATGTGATTGGACTCGAGAAGCCTCAGCGGAAATGGGCCTCATCTCGCCTGGAGGGCAAAACCTCCTGGATTTTCTCGAGTTGCGGCAGGTGCTCTCGACTTACGACCGGGACCTCAGGGACCCGCTCTGGTGGCCTCAGGAAAGGCCAGTCCCAATGCGAGTTCCTCGGGGGCCTCTCGGGATTCCTCTCCCGTGGATGCCGGGGCCTAAGACCTTGTGTGGAGTCGGGGCCGGAACCTGAGGATTGCTCTCCAGTGCTGACATGGATCTTGGGGTACTTCTGGAGTCTCCCCAGGGGAGTCAGTCCTCGTCTCGAATGCGGGCATGCACTTGCGCTTTCCTCCAGAGCGGTAGCAGCAGTGTCACGCAGTCCGCCGCGTGGATCAAAGGATCTATGGTTTTCCCTCGAGTCTTTCCCACGAGGCTTTCCGACGAGGCTTTCCCACAGGGCTGTCCCACGTGCACACGTGGTGGGAGTCGATCCTCGGCTTGAACGTCAAGGCAGTGCAGGGAAAACAGGTTCCTCTGGAATGGACTGACACATCTAGGGGACTCTTGGAATGGTGTCACGACCCTGGAGTTCCTCTCGCCTTTCCTGTGGAGAGCGCCTCCTCTTGAGATGCGACGGGAACGCCGGGAATTCTTTCCCTACGAAACAGGGAAAGGATCCCTCATCTCGAGCTAGGAGGCGGAAACGGGGCTCCCCTGGATGTGTGCGGGACCCCACGTGCTTCCTCTCGAGTGGAGACGGGTATGTCGGGGAACTTCTTGAGTTGCAGCAATGGTGTGAAGGACCCTTTGGAAGTTCCAGTGGTTAGATGTGATTGGCCTCGAGAAGCCTCAGCGGAAATGGGCCTCATCTCGCCTGGAGGGCAAAACCTCCTGGATTTTCTCGAGTTGCGGCAGGTGCTCTCGACTTACGACGGGGACCTCAGGGACCCGCTCTGGTGGCCTCAGGAAAGGCCAGTCCCCATGCGAGTTCCTCGGGGTCCTCTCGGGATTCCTCTCCCGTCGATGCCGGGGCCTAAGACCTTGTGTGGAATCGGGGCCGGAACCTGAGGATTCCTCTCCAGTGCTGACATGGATCTTGGGGTACTTCTGGAGTCTCCCCAGGGGAGTCAGTCCTCGTCTCGAATGCGGGCATGCACTTGCGCTTTCCTCCAGAGCGGTAGCAGCAGTGTCACGCAGTCCGCCGCGTGGATCAAAGGATCTATGGTTTTCCCTCGAGTCTTTCCCACGAGTCTTTCCCACGAGGCTTTCCCACAGGGCTGTCCCACGTGCACACGTGGTGGGAGTCGATCCTCGGCTTGAACGTCAAGGCAGTGCAGGGAAAACAGGTTCCTCTGGAATGGACTGACACATCTGGGGGACTCTTGGAATGGTGTCACGACCCTGGAGTTCCTCTCGCATTTCCTGTGGAGAGCGCCTCCTCTTGAGATGCGACGGGAACGCCGGGAATTCTTTCCCTACGAAACAGGGAAAGGATCCCTCATCTCGAGCTAGGAGGAGGAAACGGGTCTCCCCTGGATGTGTGCGGGACACCACGTGCTTCCTCTCGAGTGGAGACGGGTATGTCGGGGAACTTCTTGAGTTGCAGCAAGGGTGTGAAGGACCCTTTGGAAGTTCCAGTGGTTAGATGTGATTGGACTCGAGAAGCCTCAGCGGAAATGGGCCTCATCTCGCCTGGAGGGCAAAACCTCCTGGATTTTCTCGAGTTGCGGCAGGTGCTCTCGACTTACGACCGGGACCTCAGGGACCCGCTCTGGTGGCCTCAGGAAAGGCCAGTCCCAATGCGAGTTCCTCGGGGGCCTCTCGGGATTCCTCTCCCGTCGATGCCGGGGCCTAAGACCTTGTGTGGAGTCGGGGCCGGAACCTGAGGATTGCTCTCCAGTGCTGACATGGATCTTGGGGTACTTCTGGAGTCTCCCCAGGGGAGTCAGTCCTCGTCTCGAATGCGGGCATGCACTTGCGCTTTCCTCCAGAGCGGTAGCAGCAGTGTCACGCAGTCCGCCGCGTGGATCAAAGGATCTATGGTTTTCCCTCGAGTCTTTCCCACGAGGCTTTCCGACGAGGCTTTCCCACAGGGCTGTCCCACGTGCACACGTGGTGGGAGTCGATCCTCGGCTTGAACGTCAAGGCAGTGCAGAGAAAACAGGTTCCTCTGGAATGGACTGACACATCCGCGGGAGTCTTGGAATGGTGGCACGACCCTGGAGTTCCTCTCGCCTTTCCTGTGGAGAGGGCCTCCTCTTGAGATGCGACGGGAACGCCGGGAATTCTTTCCCTAGGAAACAGGGAAAGGATCCCTCATCTCGAGCTAGGAGGCGGAAACGGGGCTCCCCTGGATGTGTGCGGGACCCTCGTGCTTCCTCTCGAGTGGAGACGGGTATGTTGGGGAACTTCTTGAGTTGCAGCAAGGGTGAGAAGGACCCTTTGGATGTTCCAGTGGTTAGATGTGATTAGCCTCGAGAAGCCTCAGCGGAAATGGGCCTCATCTCGCCTGGAGGGCAAAACCTCCTGGATTTTCTCGAGTTGCGGCAGGTGCTCTCGACTTACGACGGGGACCTCAGGGACACGCTCTGGTGGCCTCAGGAAAGGCCAGTCCCCATGCGAGTTCCTCGGGGGCCTCTCGGGATTCCTCTCCCGTCGATGCCGGGGCCTAAGACCTTGTGTGGAGTCGGGGCCGGAACCTGAGGATTCCTCTCCAGTGCTGACATGGATCTTGGGGTACTTCTGGAGTCTCCCCAGGGGAGTCAGTCCTCGTCTCGAATGCGGGCATGCACTTGCGCTTTCCTCCAGAGCGGTAGCAGCAGTGTCACGCAGTCCTCCGCGTGGATCAAAGGATCTATGGTTTTCCCTCGAGTCTTTCCCACGAGGCTTTCCCACGAGGCTTTCCCACAGGGCTGTCCCACGTGCACACGTGGTGGGAGTCGATCCTCGGCTTGAACGTCAAGGCAGTGCAGGGAAAACAGGTTCCTCTGGAATGGACTGACACATCCGGGGGACTCTTGGAATGGTGGCACGACCCTGGAGTTCCTCTCGCCTTTCCTGTGCAGAGCGCCTCCTCTTGAGATGCGACGGGAACGCCGGGAATTCTTTCCCTACGAAACAGGGTAAGGATCCCTCATCTCGAGCTAGGAGGCGGAAACGGGGCTCCCCTGGATGTGTGCGGCACCCACGTGCTTCCTCTCGAGTGGAGACGGGTATGTCGGGGAACTTCTTGAGTTGCAGCAAGGGTGAGAAGGACCCTTTGGATGTTCCAGTGGTTAGATGTGATTAGCCTCGAGAAGCATCAGCGGAAATGGGCCTCATCTCGCCTGGAGGGTAAAACCTCCTGGATGTTCTCGAGTTGCGGCAGGTGCTCTCGACTTACGACGGGGACCTCAGGGACCCGCTCTGATGGCCCCAGGAAAGGCCAGTCCCCATGCGAGTTCCTCGGGGGCCTCTCAGGATTCCTCTCCCGTAGATGCCGGGGCCTAAGACCTTGTGTGGAGTCGGGGCCGGAACCTGAGGATTCCTCTCCAGTGGTGACATGGATCTTGGGGTACTTCTGGAGTCTCCCCAGGGGAGTCAGTCCTCGTCTCGAATGCGGGCATGCACTTGCGCTTTCCTCCAGAGCGGTAGCAGCAGTGTCACGCAGTCCGCCGCGTGGATCAAAGGATCTATGGTTTTCCCTCGAGTCTTTCCCACGAGGCTTTCCCACGAGGCTTTCCCACAGGGCTGTCCCACGTGCACACGTGGTGGGAGTCGATCCTCGGCTTGAACGTCAAGGCAGTGCAGGGAAAACAGGTTCCTCTGGAATGGACTGACACATGTGGGGGACTCTTGGAATGGTGGCACGACCCTGGAGTTCCTCTCGCCTTTCCTGTGGAGAGCGCCTCCTCTTGAGATGCGACGTGAACGCCGGGAATTCTTTCCCTACGAAACAGGGAAAGGATCCCTCATCTCGAGCTAGGAGGCGGAAACGTGGCTCCCCTGGATGTGTGCGGGACCCCACGTGCTTCCTCTCGAGTGGAGGCGGGTATGTCGGGGAACTTCTTGAGTTGCAGCAAGGGTGTGAAGGACCCTTTGGAAGTTCCAGTGGTTAGACGTGATTAGCCTCGAAAAGCCTCAGCGGAAATGGGCCTCATCTCGCCTGGAGGGCAAAACCTCCTGGATTTTCTCGAGTTGCAGCAGGTGCTCTCGACTTACGACGGGGAACTCAGGGACCCGCTCTGGTGGCCTCAGGAAAGGCCAGTCCCCATGCGAGTTCCTCGGGGGCCTCTCGGCATTCCTCTCCCGTCGATCCCGGGGCCTAAGACCTTGTGTGGAGTCGGGGCCGGAACCTGACGATTCCTCTCCAGTGCTGACATGGATCTTGGGGTACTTCTGGGGTCTCCCCAGGGGAGTCAGTCCTCGTCTCGAATGCGGGCATGCACTTGCACTTTCCTCCAGAGCGGTAGCAGCAGTGTCACGCAGTCCGCCGCGTGGATTAAAGGATCTATGGTTTTCCCTCGAGTCTTTCCCACGAGGCTTTCCCACAGGGCTGTCCCACGTGCACACGTGGTGGGAGTCGATCCTCGGCTTGAACGTCAAGGCAGTGCAGGGAAAACAGGTTCCTCTGGAATGGACTGACACATCTAGGGGACTCTTGGAATGGTGGCACGACCCTGGAGTTCCTCTCGCCTTTCCTGTGGAGAGCGCCTCCTCTTGAGATGCGACGTGAACGCCGGGAATTCTTTCCCTACGAAACAGGGGAAGGATCCCTCATCTCGAGCTAGGAGGCTGAAACGGGGCTCCCCTGGATGTGTGCGGGACCCCACGTGCTTCCTCTCGAGTGGAGACGGGTATGTCGGGGACCTTCTTGAGTTGCAGCAAGGGCGTGAAGGACCCTTTGGAAGTTCCAGTGGTTAGACGTGATTGGCCTCGAGAAGCCTCAGCGGAAATGGGCCTCATCTCGCCTGGAGGGCAAAACCTCCTGGATTTTCTCGAGTTGCGGCAGGTGCTCTCGACTTACGACGGGGACCTCAGGGACCCGCTCTGGTGGCCTCAGGAAAGGCCAGTCCCCATGAGAGTTCCTCGGGGGCCTCTCGGGATTCCTCTCCCGTCGATCCCGGGGCCTAAGACCTTGTGTGGAGTCGGGGCCGGAACCTGAGGATTCCTCTCCAGTGCTGACATGGATCTTGGGGTACTTCTGGAGTCTCCCCAGGGGAGTCAGTCCTCGTCTCGAATGCGGGCATGCACTTGCGCTTTCCTCCAGAGCGGTAGCAGCAGTGTCACGCAGTCCTCCACGTGGATTAAAGGATCTATGGTTTTCCCTCGAGTCTTTCCCACGAGGCTTTCCCACAGGGCTGTCCCACGTGCACACGTGGTGGGAGTCGATCCTCGGCTTGAACGTCAAGGCAGTGCAGGGAAAACAGTTTCCTCTGGAATGGACTGACACATCTGGGGGACTCTTGGAATGGTGTCACGACCCTGGAGTTCCTCTCGCCTTTCCTGTGGAGAGCGCCTCCTCTTGAGATGCGACGGGAACGCCGGGAATTCTTTCCCTACGAAACAGGGAAAGGATCCCTCATCTCGAGCTAGGAGGCGGAAACGGGGCTCCCCTGGATGTGTGCGGGACCCCACGTGCTTCCTCTCGAGTGGAGACGGGTATGTCGGGGAACTTCTTGAGTTGCAGCAATGGTGTGAAGGACCCTTTGGAAGTTCCAGTGGTTAGATGTGATTGGCCTCGAGAAGCCTCAGCGGAAATGGGCCTCATCTCGCCTGGAGGGCAAAACCTCCTGGATTTATTCGAGTTGCGGCAGGTGCTCTCGACTTACGACGGGGACCTCAGGGACCCGCTCTGGTGGCCTCAGGAAAGGCCAGTCCCCATGCGAGTTCCTCGGGGGCCTCTGGGGATTCCTCTCCCGTCGATGCCGGGGCCTAAGACCTTGTGTGGAGTCGGGGCCGGAACCTGAGGATTCCTCTCCAGTGCTGACATGGATCTTGGGGTACTTCTGGAGTCTCCCCAGGGGAGTCAGTCCTCGTCTCGAATGCGGGCATGCACTTGCGCTTTCCATCAGAGCGGTGGCAGCAGTGTCACGCAGTCCGCCCCGTGGATCAAAGGATCTATGGTTTTCCCTCCAGTCTTTCCCACGAGGCTTTCCCACGAGGCTTACCCACAGGGCTGTCCCACGTGCACACGTGGTGGGAGTCGATCCTCGGCTTGAACGTCAAGGCAGTGCAGGGAAAACAGGTTCCTCTGGAATGGACTGACACATGTGGGGGACTCTTGGAATGGTGGCACGACCCTGGAGTTCCTCTCGCCTTTCCTGTGGAGAGCGCCTCCTCTTGAGATGCGACGGGAACGCCGGGAATTCTTTCCCTATGAAACAGGGAAAGGATCCCTCATCTCGAGCTAGGAGGCGGAAACGCGGCTCCCCTGTATGTGTGCGGGACACCACGTGTTTCCTCTCGAGTGCAGACGGGTATGTCGGGGAACTTCTTGAGTTGCAGCAAGGGTGTGAAGGACCCTTTGGAAGTTCCAGTGGTTAGATGTGATTGGCCTCGAGAAGCCACAGCGGAAATGGGACTCATCTCGCCTGGAGGGCAAAACCTCCTGGATTTTCTCGAGTTGCGGCAGGTGCTCTCGACTTACGACGGGGACCTCAGGGACCCGCTCTGGTGGCCTCAGGAAAGGCCAGTCCCCATGCGAGTTCCTCGGGGGCCTCTCGGGATTCCTCTCCCGTCGATGCCGGGGCCTAAGACCTTGTGTGGAGTCGGGGCCGGAACCTGAGGATTCCTCTCCAGTGCTGACATGGATCTTGGGGTACTTCTGGAGTCTCCCCAGGGGAGTCAGTCCTCGTCTCGAATGCGGGCATGCACTTGCGCTTTCCTCCAGAGCGGTAGCAGCAGTGTCACGCAGTCCGCCGCGTGGATCAAAGGATCTATGGTTTTCCCTCGAGTCTTTCCCACGAGGCTTTCCCACGAGGCTTTCCCACAGGGCTGTCCCACGTGCACACGTGGTGGGAGTCGATCCTCGGCTTGAACGTCAAGGCAGTGCAGGGAAAACAGGTTCCTCTGGAATGGACTGACACATCAGGGGGACACTTGGAATGGTGGCACGACCCTGGAGTTCCTCTCGCCTTTCCTGTGGAGAGCGCCTCCTCTTGAGATGCTACGGGAACGCCGGGAATTCTTTCCCTACGAAACAGGGAAAGGATCCCTCATCTCCAGCTAGGAGGCAGAAACGGGGCTCCCCTGGATGTGTGCGGGACCCTCGTGCTTCCTCTCGAGTGGAGACAGGTATGTCGGGCAAGTTCTTTAGTTGCAGCAAGGGTGTGAAGGACCCTTTGGAAGTTCCAGTGGTTAGAGGTGATTAGCCTCGAGAAGCCTCAGCGGAAATGGGCCTCATCTCGCCTGGAGGGCAAAACCTCCTGGATTTTCTCGAGTTGCGGCAGGTGCTCTCGACTTACGACGGGGACCTCAGGGACCCGCTCTGGTGGCCTCAGGAAAGGCCAGTCCCCATGCGAGTTCCTCGGGGGCCTCTCGGGATTCCTCTCCCGTCGATGCTGGGGCCTAAGACCTTGTGTGGAGTCGGGGCCGGAACCTGAGGCTTCCTCTCCAGTGCTGACATGGATCTTGGGGTACTTCTGGAGTCTCCCCAGGGGAGTCAGTCCTCGTCTCGAATGCGGGCATGCACTTGCGCTTTCCTCCAGATCGGTAGCAGCAGTGTCACGCAGTCCGTCGCCTGTATCAAAGGATCTATGGTTTTCCCTCGAGTCTTTCCCACGAGGCTTTCCCACGAGGCTTTCCCACAGGGCTGTCCCATGTGCACACGTGGTGGGAGTCGATCCTCGGCTTGAACGTCAAGGCAGTGCAGGGAAAACAGGTACCTCTGGAATGGACTGACACATCTGGGGGACTCTTGGAATGGTGGCATGACCCTGGAGTTCCTCTCGCCTTTCCTGTGGAGAGCGCCTCCTCTTGAGATGCGACGGGAACGCCGGGAATTCTTTCCCTACGAAACAGGGAAAGGATCCCTCATCTCGAGCTAGGAGGCGGAAACGGGGCTCCCCTGGATGTGTGCGGGACCCCACGTGCTTCCTCTCGAGTGGAGACGGGTATGTCGGGGACCTTCTTGAGTTGCAGCAAGGGTGTGAAGGACCCTTTGGATGTTCCAGTGGTTAGATGTGATTAGACTCGAGAAGCCTCAGCGGAAATGGGCCTCATCTCGCCTGGAGGGCAAAACCTCCTGGATTTTCTCGAGTTGCGGCAGGTGCTCTCGACTTACGACGGGGACCTCAGGGACCCGCTCTGGTGGCCTCAGGAAAGGCCAGTCCCCATGCGAGTTCCTCGGGGGCCTCTCGGGATTCCTCTCCCGTCGATGCCGGGGCCTAAGACATTGTGTGGAGTCGGGGCCGGAAACTGAGGATTCCTCTCCAGTGCTGACATGGATCTTGGGGTACTTCTGGAGCCTCCCCAGGGGAGTCAGTCCTCGTCTCGAATGGGGGCATGCACTTGCGCTTTCCTCCAGAGCGGTAGCAGCAGTGTCACGCAGTCCGCTGCATGGATCAAAGGATCTACGGTTTTCCCTCGAGTCTTTCCCACGAGGCTTTCCCACGAGGTTTTCCCACAGGGCTGTCCCACGTGCGCACGTGGTGGGAGTCGATCCTCGGCTTGAACGTCAAGGCAATGCAGGGAAAACAGGTTCCTCTATAATGGACTGACATATCTGGGGGTCTCTTGGAATGGTGGCACGACCCTGGAGTTCCTCTCCCCTTTCCTGTGGAGAGCACCTCCTCTTGAGATGCGACGGGAACGCCGGGAATTCTTTACCTATGAAACAGGGAAAGGATCCCTCATCTCGAGCTAGGAGGCGGAAATGGTGCTCCCCTGGATGTGTGCGGGACCCCACGTGCTTCCTCTGGAGTGGAGACGGGTATGTTGGGGAACTTCTTTAGTCGCAGCAAGGGTGTGAAGGACCCGTTGGAAGTTCCAGTATTTAGACGTGATTAGCCTCGAGAAGCCTCAGCGGAAATGGGCCTCATCTCGCCTGGAGGGCAAAACCTCCTGGATTTTCTCGAGTTGCGGCAGGTGCTCTCGACTTACGACATGAACCTCAGGGACCCGCTCTGGTGGCCTCAGGAAAGGCCAGTCCCCATGCGAGTTCCTCGGGGGCCTCTGGGGATTCCTCTCCCATCGATGCCGGTGCCTAAGACCTTGTGTGGTGTCGGGGCCGGAACCTGAGGATTCCTCTCCAGTGCTGACATGGATCTTGGGGTACTTCTGGAGTCTCCCCAGGGGAGTCAGTCCTCGTCTCGAATGCGGGCATGCACTTGCGCTTTCCTCCAGAGCGGTAGCAGCAGTGTCACGCAGTCTGCCGCGTGGATCAAAGCATCTATGGTTTTCCCTCGAGTCTTTCCCACGAGGCTTTCCCACGAAGCTTTCCCACAGGGCTGTCCCACGTGCACACGTGGTGGGAGTCGATACTCGGCTTGAACGTCAAGGCAGTGCAGGGAAAACAGGTTCCTCTGGAATGGACTGACACATCTGGGGGACTCTTGGAATGGTGGCACGACCCTTCAGTTCCTCTCGCCTTTCCTGTGGAGAGGGCCTCCTCTTGAGATGCGACGGGAACGCCGGGAACTCTTTCCCTACGAAACAGGGAAAGGATCCCTCATCTCGAGCTAGGAGGCGGAAACGGGGCTCCCCTGGATGTGTGCGGGACCCCACGTGCTTCCTCTCGAGTGGAGACGGGTATGTCGGGGAACTTCTTGAGTTGCAGCAATGGTGTGAAGGACCCTTTGGAAGTTCCAGTGGTTAGATGTGATTGGCCTCGAGAAGCCTCAGCGGAAATGGGCCTCATCTCGCCTGGAGGGCAAAACCTCCTGGATTTATTCGAGTTGCGGCAGGTGCTCTCGACTTACGACGGGGACCTCAGGGACCCGCTCTGGTGGCCTCAGGAAAGTCCAGTCCCCATTCGAGTTCTTCGGGGGCCTCTCGGGATTCCTCTCCCGTCGATGCCTGGGCCTAAGACCTTGTGTGGAGTCGGGGCCGGAACCTGAGGATTCCTCTCCAGTGCTGACATGGATCTTGGGGTACTTCTGGAGTCTCCCCAGGGGAGTCAGTCCTCGTCTCGAATGCGGGCATGCACTTGCACTTTCCTCCAGAGCGGTGGCAGCAGTGTCAGGCAGTCCGTCGCGTGGATCGAAAGATCTATGGTTTTCCCTCGAGTCTTTCCCACGAGGCTTTCCCACGAGGCTTTCCCACAGGGCTGTCCCACGTGCACACGTGGTGGGAGTCGATCCTTGGCTTGAACGTCAAGGCAGTGCAGGGAAAACAGGTTCCTCTGGAATGGACTGACACATCTGGGGGACTCTTGGAATGGTGGCACGACCCTGGAGTTCCTCTCCCCTTTCCTGTGGAGAGCGCCTCCTCTTGAGATGCGACGGGAACGCCGGGAATTCTTTCCCTACGAAACAGGGAAAGGATCCCTCATCTCGAGCTAGGAGGCGGAAACGGGGCTCCCCTGGATGTGTGCGGGACACCACGTGCTTCCTCTCGAGTGGAGACGGGTATGTCGGGGAAGTTCTTGAGTTGCAGCAAGGGTGTGAAGGACCCTTTGGAAGTTCCAGTGGTTAGACGTGATTAGCCTCGAGAAGCCTCAGCGGAAATGGGCCTCATCTCGCCTAGAGGGCAAAACCTCCTGTATTTTCTCGAGTTGCGGCAGGTGCTCTCGACTTACAACGGGGACCTCAGGGACCCGCTCTGGTGGCCTCAGGAAAGGCCAGTCCCCATCTGAGTTCCTCGGGGGCCTCCGGGGAATCCTCTCCCGTCGATGCCGGGGCCTAAGACCTTGTGTGGAGTCGGGGCCGGAACCTGAGGATTCCTCTCCAGTGCTGACATGGATCTTGGGGTACTTCTGGAGTCTCCCCAGGGGAGTCAGTCCTCGTCTCGAATGCGGGCATGCACTTGCGCTTTCCTCCAGAGCGGTAGCAGCAGTGTCACGCAGTCCGCCGCGTGGATAAAAGGATCTATGGTTTTCCCTCGAGTCTTTTCCACGAGGCTTTCCCACGAGGCTTTCCCACAGGGCTGTCCCACGTGCACACGTGGTGGGAGTCGATCCTCGGCTTGAACGTCAAGGCAGTGCAGGGAAAACAGGTTCCGCTGGAATGGACTGACACATCTGGGGGACTCTTGGAATGGTGTCACGACCCTGGAGTTCCTCTCGCCTTTCCTGTGGAGAGCGCCTCCTCTTGAGATGCGACGGTAACGCCGGGAATTCTTTCCCTACGAAACAGGGAAAGGATCCCTCATCTCGAGCTAGGAGGCGGAAACGGGGCTCCCCTGGATGTGTGCGGGACCCCACGTGCTTCCTCTCGAGTGGAGACGGGTATTTCGGGGAACTTCTTGAGTTGCAGCAATGGTGTGAAGGACCCTTTGGAAGTCCAGTGGTTAGATGTGATTGGCCTCGAGAAGCCTCAGCGGAAATGGGCCTCATCTCACCTGGAGGGCAAAACCTCCTGGATTTTCTCGAGTTGCGGCAGGTGCTCTCGACGTACGACGGGGACCTCAGGGACCCGCTCTGGTGGTCTCAGGAAAGGCCAGTCCCCATGCGAGTTCCTCGGGGGCCTCTCGGGATTCCTCTCCCGTCGATGCCGGGGCCTAAGACCTTGTGTGGAGTCGGGGCCGGAACCTGAGGATTCCTCTCCAGTGCTGACATGGATCTTGGGGTACTTCTGGAGTCTCCCCAGGGGAGTCAGTCCTCGTCTCGAATGCGGGCATGCACTTGCGCTTTCCTCCAGAGCGGTAGCAGCAGTGTCACGCAGTCCGCCGCGTGGATAAAAGGAGCTATGGTTTTCCCTCGAGTCTTTTCCACGAGGCTTTCCCACGAGGCTTTCCCACAGGGCTGTCCCACGTGCACACGTGGTGGGAGTCGATCCTCGGCTTGAACGTCAAGGCAGTGCAGGGAAAACAGGTTCCGCTGGAATGGACTGACTCAGCTGGGGGACTCTTGGAATGGTGTCACGACCCTGGAGTTCCTCTCGCCTTTCCTGTGGAGAGCGCCTCCTCTTGAGATGCGACGGTAACGCCGGGAATTCTTTCCCTACGAAACAGGGAAAGGATCCCTCATCTCGAGCTAGGAGGCGGAAACGGGGCTCCCCTGGATGTGTGCGGGACCCCACGTGCTTCCTCTCGAGTGGAGACGGGTATTTCGGGGAACTTCTTGAGTTGCAGCAATGGTGTGAAGGACCCTTTGGAAGTCCAGTGGTTAGATGTGATTGGCCTCGAGAAGCCTCAGCGGAAATGGGCCTCATCTCACCTGGAGGGCAAAACCTCCTGGATTTTCTCGAGTTGCGGCAGGTGCTCTCGACGTACGACGGGGACCTCAGGGACCCGCTCTGGTGGTCTCAGGAAAGGCCAGTCCCCATGCGAGTTCCTCGGGGGCCTCTCGGGATTCCTCTCCCGTCGATGCCGGGGCCTAAGACCTTGTGTGGAGTCGGGGCCGGAACCTGAGGATTCCTCTCCAGTGCTGACATGGATCTTGGGGTACTTCTGGAGTCTCCCCAGGGGAGTCAGTCCTCGTCTCGAATGCGGGCATGCACTTGCGCTTTCCTCCAGAGCGGTAGCAGCAGTGTCACGCAGTCCGCAGCGTGGATCAAAGGATCTGTGGTTTTCCCTCGAGTCTTTTCCACGAGGCTTTCCCACGAGGCTTTCCTACATGGCTGTCCCAAGTGCACAAGTGGTGGGAGTCGATCCTCGGCTTGAACGTCAAGGCAGTGCAGGGAAAACAGGTTCCTCTGGAATGGACTGACACATCTAGGGGACTCTTGGAATGGTGTCACGACCCTGGAGTTCCTCTCGCCTTTCCTGTGGAGAGCGCCTCCTCTTGAGATGCGACGGGAACGCCGGGAATTCTTTCCCTACGAAACAGGGAAAGGATCCCTCATCTCGAGCTAGGAGGCGGAAACGGGGCTCCCCTGGATGTGTGCGGGACCCCACGTGCTTCCTCTCGAGTGGAGACGGGTATGTCGGGGAACTTCTTGAGTTGCAGCAATGGTGTGAAGGACCCTTTGGAAGTTCCAGTGGTTAGATGTGATTGGCCTCGAGAAGCCTCAGCGGAAATGGGCCTCATCTCGCCTGGAGGGCAAAACCTCCTGGATTTTCTCGAGTTGCGGCAGGTGCTCTCGACTTACGACGGGGACCTCAGGGTCCCGCTCTGGTGGCCTCAGGAAAGGCCAGTCCCCATGCGAGTTCCTCGGGGGCCTCTCGGGATTCCTCTCCCGTCGATGCCGGGCCTAAGACCTTGTGTGGAGTCGGGGC
The DNA here is from genome assembly GCF_042477335.2 of Ovis canadensis. Classification (NCBI taxonomy): domain Eukaryota; kingdom Metazoa; phylum Chordata; class Mammalia; order Artiodactyla; family Bovidae; genus Ovis; species Ovis canadensis. The sequence goes on from NC_091267.1 coordinate 11,288,112, forward strand.
CGGAACCTGAGGATACCTCTCCAGTGCTGACATGGATCTTGGGGTACTTCTGGAGTCTCCCCAGGGGAGTCAGTCCTCGTCTCGAATGCGGGCATGCACTTGCGCTTTCCTCCAGAGCGGTAGCAGCAGTGTCACGCAGTCCGCCGCGTGGATCAAAAGATCTATGGTTTTCCCTCGAGTCTTTCCCACGAGGCTTTCCCACGAGGCTTTCCCACAGGGCTGTCCCACGTGCACACGTGGTGGGAGTCGATCCTCGGCTTGAACGTCAAGGCAGTGCAGGGAAAACAGGTTCCTCTGGAATGGACTGACACATCTAGGGGACTCTTGGAATGGTGTCACGACCCTGGAGTTCCTCTCGCCTTTCCTGTGGAGAGCGCCTCCTCTTGAGATGCGACGGGAACGCCGGGAATTCTTTCCCTACGAAACAGGGAAAGGATCCCTCATCTCGAGCTAGGAGGCGGAAACGGGGCTCCCCTGGATGTGTGCGGGACCCCACGTGCTTCCTCTCGAGTGAAGACGGGTATGTCGGGGAACTTCTTGAGTTGCAGCAATGGTGTGAAGGACCCTTTGGAAGTTCCAGTGGTTAGATGTGATTGGCCTCGAGAAGCCTCAGCGGAAATGGGCCTCATCTCGCCTGGAGGGCAAAACCTCCTGGATTTTCTCGAGTTGCGGCAGGTGCTCTCGACTTACGACGGGGACCTCAGGGTCCCGCTCTGGTGGCCTCAGGAAAGGCCAGTCCCCATGCGAGTTCCTCGGGGTCCTCTCGGGATTCCTCTCCCGTCGATGCCGGGGCCTAAGACCTTGTGTGGAATCGGGGCCGGAACCTGAGGATTCCTCTCCAGTGCTGACATGGATCTTGGGGTACTTCTGGAGTCTCCCCAGGGGAGTCAGTCCTCGTCTCGAATGCGGGCATGCACTTGGGCTTTCCTCCAGAGCGGTAGCAGCAGTGTCACGCAGTCCACCGCGTGGATCAAAGGATCTATGGTTTTCCCTCGAGTCTTTCCCACGAGGCTTTCCCACGAGGCTTTCCCACAGGGCTGTCCCACGTGCACACGTGGTGGGAGTCGATCCTCGGCTTGAACGTCAAGGCAGTGCAGGGAAAACAGGTTCCTCTGGAATGGACTGACACATCTGGGGGACTCTTGGAATGGTGTCACGACCCTGGAGTTCCTCTCGCATTTCCTGTGGAGAGCGCCTCCTCTTGAGATGCGACGGGAACGCCGGGAATTCTTTCCCTACGAAACAGGGAAAGGATCCCTCATCTCGAGCTCGGAGGCGGAAACGGGGCTCCCCTGGATGTATGCGGGACCCACGTGCTTCCTCTCGAGTGCAGACGGGTATGTCGGGGAAGTTCTTGAGTTGCAGCAAGGGTGTGAAGGACCCTTTGGAAGTTCCAGTGGTTAGACGTGATTAGCCTCGAGAAGCCTCAGCGGAAATGGGCCTCATCTCGCCTGGAGGGCAAAACCTCCTGGATTTTCTCGAGTTGCGGCAGGTGCTCTCGACTTACGACGGGGACCTCAGGGACCCGCTCTGGTGGCCTCAGGAAAGGCCAGTCCCCATGCGAGTTCCTCGGGGGCCTCTCGGGATTCCTCTCCCGTCGATGCCGGGGCCTAAGACCTTGTGTGGAGTCGGGGCCTGAACCTGAGGATTCCTCTCCAGTGCTGACATGGATCTTGGGGTACTTCTGGAGTCTCCCCAAGGAAGTCAGTCCTCGTCTCGAATGCGGGCATGCACTTGCGCTTTCCTCCAGAGCGGTAGCAGCCGTGTCTCGCAGTCCGCCGCGTGGATCAAAGGATCTATGGTTTTCCCTCGAGTCTTTCCCACGAGGCTTTCCCACGAGGCTTTCCCACAGGGCTTTCCCACGTGCACACGTGGTGGGAGTCGATCCTCGGCTTGAACGTCAAGGCAGTGCAGGGAAAACAGGTTCCTCTGGAATGGACTGACACATCTGGGGGACTCTTGGAATGGTGTCACGACCCTGGAGTTCCTCTCCCCTTTCCTGTGGAGAGCGCCTCCTCTTGAGATGCGACGGGAACGCCGGGAATTCTTTCCCTACGAAACAGGGAAAGGATCCCTCATCTCGAGCTAGGAGGCGGAAACGGGGCTCCCCTGGATGTGTGCGGGACACCACGTGCTTCCTCTCGAGTGCAGACGGGTATGTCGGGGAACTTCTTGAGTTGCAGCAAGGGTGTGAAGGACCCTCTGAAAGTTCCAGTGGTTAGATGTGATTGGCCTCAAGAAGCCTCAGCGGAAATGGGCCTCATCTCGCCTGGAGGGCAAAACCTCCTGGATTTTCTCGAGTTGCGGCAGGTGCTCTCGACTTACGACGGGGACCTCAGGGACCCGCTCTGGTGGCCTCAGGAAAGGCCAGTCCCCATGCGAGTTCCTCGGGGGCCTCTCGGGATTCCTCTCCCGTCGATGCCGGGGCCTAAGACCTTGTGTGGAGTCGGGGCCGGAACCTGAGGATTCCTCTCCAGTGCTGACATGGATCTTGGGGTACTTCTGGAGTCTCCCCAGGGGAGTCAGTCCTCGTCTCGAATGCGGGCATGCACTTGCGCTTTCCTCCAGAGCGGTAGCAGCAGTGTCACGCAGTCCGCCGCGTGGATCAAAGGATCTATGTTTTTCCCTCGAGTCTTTCCCACGAGGCTTTCCCCCGAGGCTTTCCCACAGGGCTGTCCCACGTGCACACGTGGTGGGAGTCGATCCTCGGCTTGAACGTCAAGGCAGTGCAGGGAAAACAGGTTCCTCTGGAATGGGCTGATACATCTGGGGGACTCTCGGAATGGTGGCACGACCCTGGAGTTCCTCTCGCCTTTCCTGTGGAGAGCGCCTCCTCTTGAGATGCGACGGGAACGCCGGGAATTCTTTCCCTACGAAACAGGGAAAGGATCCCTCATCTCGAGCTAGGAGGAGGAAACGGGTCTCCCCTGGATGTGTGCGGGACACCACGTGCTTCCTCTCGAGTGGAGACGGGTATGTCGGGGAACTTCTTGAGTTGCAGCAAGGGTGTGAAGGACCCTTTGGAAGTTCCAGTGGTTAGATGTGATTGGACTCGAGAAGCCTCAGCGGAAATGGGCCTCATCTCGCCTGGAGGGCAAAACCTCCTGGATTTTCTCGAGTTGCGGCAGGTGCTCTCGACTTACGACCGGGACCTCAGGGACCCGCTCTGGTGGCCTCAGGAAAGGCCAGTCCCAATGCGAGTTCCTCCGGGGCCTCTCGGGATTCCTCTCCCGTGGATGCCGGGGCCTAAGACCTTGTGTGGAGTCGGGGCCGGAACCTGAGGATTGCTCTCCAGTGCTGACATGGATCTTGGGGTACTTCTGGAGTCTCCCCAGGGGAGTCAGTCCTCGTCTCGAATGCGGGCATGCACTTGCGCTTTCCTCCAGAGCGGTAGCAGCAGTGTCACGCAGTCCGCCGCGTGGATCAAAGGATCTATGGTTTTCCCTCGAGTCTTTCCCACGAGGCTTTCCCACGAGGCTTTCCCACAGGGCTGTCCCACGTGCACACGTGGTGGGAGTCGATCCTCGGCTTGAACGTCAAGGCAGTGCAGGGAAAACAGGTTCCTCTGGAATGGACTGACACATCTAGGGGACTCTTGGAATGGTGTCACGACCCTGGAGTTCCTCTCTCCTTTCCTGTGGAGAGCGCCTCCTCTTGAGATGCGACGGGAACGCCGGGAATTCTTTCCCTACGAAACAGGGAAAGGATCCCTCATCTCGAGCTAGGAGGCGGAAACGGGGCTCCCCTGGATGTGTGCGGGACCCCACGTGCTTCCTCTCGAGTGGAGACGGGTATGTCGGGGAACTTCTTGAGTTGCAGCAATGGTGTGAAGGACCCTTTGGAAGTTCCAGTGGTTAGATGTGATTGGCCTCGAGAAGCCTCAGCGGAAATGGGCCTCATCTCGCCTGGAGGGCAAAACCTCCTGGATTTTCTCGAGTTGCGGCAGGTGCTCTCGACTTACGACGGGGACCTCAGGGTCCCGCTCTGGTGGCCTCAGGAAAGGCCAGTCCCCATGCGAGTTCCTCGGGGTCCTCTCGGGATTCCTCTCCCGTCGATGCCGGGGCCTAAGACCTTGTGTGGAATCGGGGCCGGAACCTGAGGATTCCTCTCCAGTGCTGACATGGATCTTGGGGTACTTCTGGAGTCTCCCCAGGGGAGTCAGTCCTCGTCTCGAATGCGGGCATGCACTTGCGCTTTCCTCCAGAGCGGTAGCAGCAGTGTCACGCAGTCCGCCGCGTGGATCAAAGGATCTATGGTTTTCCCTCGAGTCTTTCCCACGAGTCTTTCCCACGAGGCTTTCCCACAGGGCTGTCCCACGTGCACACGTGGTGGGAGTCGATCCTCGGCTTGAACGTCAAGGCAGTGCAGGGAAAACAGGTTCCTCTGGAATGGACTGACACATCTGGGGGACTCTTGGAATGGTGTCACGACCCTGGAGTTCCTCTCGCATTTCCTGTGGAGAGCGCCTCCTCTTGAGATGCGACGGGAACGCCGGGAATTCTTTCCCTACGAAACAGGGAAAGGATCCCTCATCTCGAGCTAGGAGGCGGAAACGGGGCTCCCCTGGATGTATGCGGGACCCACGTGCTTCCTCTCGAGTGCAGACGGGTATGTCGGGGAAGTTCTTGAGTTGCAGCAAGGGTGTGAAGGACCCTTTGGAAGTTCCAGTGGTTAGACGTGATTAGCCTCGAGAAGCCTCAGCGGAAATGGGCCTCATCTCGCCTGGAGGGCAAAACCTCCTGGATTTTCTCGAGTTGCGGCAGGTGCTCTCGACTTACGACGGGGACCTCAGGGACCCGCTCTGGTGGCCTCAGGAAAGGCCAGTCCCCATGCGAGTTCCTCGGGGGCCTCTCGGGATTCCTCTCCCGTCGATGCCGGGGCCTAAGACCTTGTGTGGAGTCGGGGCCGGAACCTGAGGATTCCTCTCCAGTGCTGACATGGATCTTGGGGTACTTCTGGAGTCTCCCCAAGGAAGTCAGTCCTCGTCTCGAATGCGGGCATGCACTTGCGCTTTCCTCCAGAGCGGTAGCAGCAGTGTCACGCAGTCCGCCGCGTGGATCAAAGGATCTATGGTTTTCCCTCGAGTCTTTCCCACGAGGCTTTCCCACGAGGCTTTCCCACAGGGCTATCCCACGTGCACACGTGGTGGGAGTCGATCCTCGGCTTGAACGTCAAGGCAGTGCAGGGAAAACAGGTTCCTCTGGAATGGACTGACACATCTGGGGGACTCTTGGAATGGTGTCACGACCCTGGAGTTCCTCTCGCCTTTCCTGTGGAGAGCGCCTCCTCTTGAGATGCGACGGGAACGCCGGGAATTCTTTCCCTACGAAACAGGGAAAGGATCCCTCATCTCGAGCTAGGAGGCGGAAACGGGGCTCCCCTGGATGTGTGCGGGACACCACGTGCTTCCTCTAGAGTGCAGACGGGTATGTCGGGGAACTTCTTGAGTTGCAGCAAGGGTGTGAAGGACCCTCTGAAAGTTCCAGTGGTTAGATGTGATTGGCCTCAAGAAGCCTCAGCGGAAATGGGCCTCATCTCGCCTGGAGGGCAAAACCTCCTGGATTTTCTCGAGTTGCGGCAGGTGCTCTCGACTTACGACGGGGACCTCAGGGACCCGCTCTGGTGGCCTCAGGAAAGGCCAGTCCCCATGCGAGTTCCTCGGGGGCCTCTCGGGATTCCTCTCCCGTCGATGCCGGGGCCTAAGACCTTGTGTGGAGTCGGGGCCGGAACCTGAGGATTCCTCTCCAGTGCTGACATGGATCTTGGGGTACTTCTGGAGTCTCCCCAGGGGAGTCAGTCCTCGTCTCGAATGCGGGCATGCACTTGCGCTTTCCTCCAGAGCGGTAGCAGCAGTGTCACGCAGTCCGCCGCGTGGATCAAAGGATCTATGGTTTTCCCTCGAGTCTTTCCCACGAGGCTTTCCCACGAGGCTTTCCCACAGGGCTGTCCCACGTGCACACGTGGTGGGAGTCGATCCTCGGCTTGAACGTCAAGGCAGCGCAGGGAAAACAGGTTCCTCTGGAATGGGCTGATACATCTGGGGGACTCTCGGAATGGTGGCACGACCCTGGAGTTCCTCTCGCCTTTCCTGTGGAGAGCGCCTCCTCTTGAGATGCGACGGGAACGCCGGGAATTCTTTCCCTACGAAACAGGGAAAGGATCCCTCATCTCGAGCTAGGAGGAGGAAACGGGTCTCCCCTGGATGTGTGCGGGACCCCACGTGCTTCCTCTCGAGTGGAGACGGGTATGTCGGGGAACTTCTTGAGTTGCAGCAAGGGTGTGAAGGACCCTTTGGAAGTTCCAGTGGTTAGATGTGATTGGACTCGAGAAGCCTCAGCGGAAATGGGCCTCATCTCGCCTGGAGGGCAAAACCTCCTGGATTTTCTCGAGTTGCGGCAGGTGCTCTCGACTTACGACCGGGACCTCAGGGACCCGCTCTGGTGGCCTCAGGAAAGGCCAGTCCCATTGCGAGTTCCTCGGGGGCCTCTCGGGATTCCTCTCCCGTGGATGCCGGGGCCTAAGACCTTGTGTGGAGTCGGGGCCGGAACCTGAGGATTCCTCTCCAGTGCTGACATGGACCTTGGGGTACTTCTGGAGTCTCCCCAGGGGAGTCACTCCTCATCTCGAATGCGGTATTGCCCTTGCGCTTAACTCCAGAGCGGTAGCAGCAGTGTCACGCAGTCCGCCGCGTGGATCAAAGGATCTATGGTTTTCCCTCGAGTCTTTCCCACGAGGCTTTCCCCCGAGGCTTTCCCACAGGGCTGTCCCACGTGCACACGTGGTGGGAGTCGATCCTCGGCTTGAACGTCAAGGCAGTGCAGGGAAAACAGGTTCCTCTGGAATGGGCTGATACATCTGGGGGACTCTCGGAATGGTGGCACGACCCTGGAGTTCCTCTCGCCTTTCCTGTGGAGAGCGCCTCCTCTTGAGATGCGACGGGAACGCCGGGAATTCTTTCCCTACGAAACAGGGAAAGGATCCCTCATCTCGAGCTAGGAGGAGGAAACGGGTCTCCCCTGGATGTGTGCGGGACACCACGTGCTTCCTCTCGAGTGGAGACGGGTATGTCGGGGAACTTCTTGAGTTGCAGCAAGGGTGTGAAGGACCCTTTGGAAGTTCCAGTGGTTAGATGTGATTGGACTCGAGAAGCCTCAGCGGAAATGGGCCTCATCTCGCCTGGAGGGCAAAACCTCCTGGATTTTCTCGAGTTGCGGCAGGTGCTCTCGACTTACGACCGGGACCTCAGGGACCCGCTCTGGTGGCCTCAGGAAAGGCCAGTCCCAATGCGAGTTCCTCGGGGGCCTCTCGGGATTCCTCTCCCGTGGATGCCGGGGCCTAAGACCTTGTGTGGAGTCGGGGCCGGAACCTGAGGATTGCTCTCCAGTGCTGACATGGATCTTGGGGTACTTCTGGAGTCTCCCCAGGGGAGTCAGTCCTCGTCTCGAATGCGGGCATGCACTTGCGCTTTCCTCCAGAGCGGTAGCAGCAGTGTCACGCAGTCCGCCGCGTGGATCAAAGGATCTATGGTTTTCCCTCGAGTCTTTCCCACGAGGCTTTCCGACGAGGCTTTCCCACAGGGCTGTCCCACGTGCACACGTGGTGGGAGTCGATCCTCGGCTTGAACGTCAAGGCAGTGCAGGGAAAACAGGTTCCTCTGGAATGGACTGACACATCCGCGGGAGTCTTGGAATGGTGGCACGACCCTGGAGTTCCTCTCGCCTTTCCTGTGGAGAGCGCCTCCTCTTGAGATGCGACGGGAACGCCGGGAATTCTTTCCCTAGGAAACAGGGAAAGGATCCCTCATCTCGAGCTAGGAGGCGGAAACGGGGCTCCCCTGGATGTGTGCGGGACCCTCGTGCTTCCTCTCGAGTGGAGACGGGTATGTTGGGGAGCTTCTTGAGTTGCAGCAAGGGTGAGAAGGACCCTTTGGATGTTCCAGTGGTTAGATGTGATTAGCCTCGAGAAGCCTCAGCGGAAATGGGCCTCATCTCGCCTGGAGGGCAAAACCTCCTGGATTTTCTCGAGTTGCGGCAGGTGCTCTCGACTTACGACGGGGACCTCAGGGACCCGCTCTGGTGGCCTCAGGAAAGGCCAGTCCCCATGCGAGTTCCTCGGGGGCCTCTCGGGATTCCTCTCCCGTCGATGCCGGGGCCTAAGACCTTGTGTGGAGTCGGGGCCGGAACCTGAGGATTCCTCTCCAGTGCTGACATGGATCTTGGGGTACTTCTGGAGTCTCCCCAGGGGAGTCAGTCCTCGTCTCGAATGCGGGCATGCACTTGCGCTTTCCTCCAGAGCGGTAGCAGCAGTGTCACGCAGTCCTCCGCGTGGATCAAAGGATCTATGGTTTTCCCTCGAGTCTTTCCCACGAGGCTTTCCCACGAGGCTTTCCCACAGGGCTGTCCCACGTGCACACGTGGTGGGAGTCGATCCTCGGCTTGAACGTCAAGGCAGTGCAGGGAAAACAGGTTCCTCTGGAATGGACTGACACATCCGGGGGACTCTTGGAATGGTGGCACGACCCTGGAGTTCCTCTCGCCTTTCCTGTGCAGAGCGCCTCCTCTTGAGATGCGACGGGAACGCCGGGAATTCTTTCCCTACGAAACAGGGTAAGGATCCCTCATCTCGAGCTAGGAGGCGGAAACGGGGCTCCCCTGGATGTGTGCGGCACCCACGTGCTTCCTCTCGAGTGGAGACGGGTATGTCGGGGAACTTCTTGAGTTGCAGCAAGGGTGAGAAGGACCCTTTGGATGTTCCAGTGGTTAGATGTGATTAGCCTCGAGAAGCATCAGCGGAAATGGGCCTCATCTCGCCTGGAGGGTAAAACCTCCTGGATGTTCTCGAGTTGCGGCAGGTGCTCTCGACTTACGACGGGGACCTCAGGGACCCGCTCTGATGGCCCCAGGAAAGGCCAGTCCCCATGCGAGTTCCTCGGGGGCCTCTCAGGATTCCTCTCCCGTAGATGCCGGGGCCTAAGACCTTGTGTGGAGTCGGGGCCGGAACCTGAGGATTCCTCTCCAGTGGTGACATGGATCTTGGGGTACTTCTGGAGTCTCCCCAGGGGAGTCAGTCCTCGTCTCGAATGCGGGCATGCACTTGCGCTTTCCTCCAGAGCGGTAGCAGCAGTGTCACGCAGTCCGCCGCGTGGATCAAAGGATCTATGGTTTTCCCTCGAGTCTTTCCCACGAGGCTTTCCCACGAGGCTTTCCCACAGGGCTGTCCCACGTGCACACGTGGTGGGAGTCGATCCTCGGCTTGAACGTCAAGGCAGTGCAGGGAAAACAGGTTCCTCTGGAATGGACTGACACATCTGGGGGACTCTTGGAATGGTGGCACGACCCTGGAGTTCCTCTCGCCTTTCCTGTGGAGAGCGCCTCCTCTTGAGATGCGACGGGAACGCCGGGAATTCTTTCCCTACGAAACAGGGAAAGGATCCCTCATCTCGAGCTAGGAGGCGGAAACGGGTCTCCCCTGGATGTGTGCGCGACCCTCGTGCTTCCTCTCGAGTGGAGACGGGTATGTCGGGGAACTTCTTGAGTTGCAGCAAGGTTGAGAAAGACCCTTTGGATGTTCCAGTGGTTAGATGTGTTTAGCCTCGAGAAGCCTCAGCGGAAATGGGCCTCATCTCGCCTGGAGGGTAAAACCTCCTGGATGTTCTCGAGTTGCGGCAGGTGCTCTCGACTTATGACGGGGACCTCAGGGACCCGCTCTGGTGGCCTCAGGAAAGGCCAGTCCCCATGCGAGTTCCTCGGGGGCCTCTCGGGATTCCTCTCCCGTCGATGCCGGGGCCTGAGACCTTGTGTGGAGTCGGGGCCGGAACCTGAGGATTCCTCTCCAGTGCTGACATGGATCTTGGGGTACTTCTGGAGTCTCCCCAGGGGAGTCAGTCCTCGTCTCGAATGCGGGCATGCACTTGCGCTTTCCTCCAGAGCGGTAGCAGCAGTGTCACGCAGTCCGCCGCGTGGATCAAAGGATCTATGGTTTTCCCTCGAGTCTTTCCCACGAGGCTTTCCCACGAGGCTTTCCCACAGGGCTGTCCCACGTGCACACGTGGTGGGAGTCGATCCTCGGCTTGAACGTCAAGGCAGTGCAGGGAAAACAGGTTCCTCTGGAATGGACTGACACATCTGGGGGACTCTTGGAATGGTGGCACGACCCTGGAGTTCCTCTCGCCTTTCCTGTGGAGAGCGCCTCCTCTTGAGATGCGACGGGAACGCCGGGAATTCTTTCCCTACGAAACAGGGAAAGGATCCCTCATCTCGAGCTAGGAGGCGGAAACGGGGCTCCCCTGGATGTGTGCGGGACCCTCGTGCTTCCTCTCGAGCGGAGACGGGTATGTCGGGGAACTTCTTGAGTTGCAGCAAGGGTGTGAAGGACCCTCTGAAAGTTCCAGTGGTTAGATGTGATTGGCCTCAAGAAGCCTCAGCGGAAATGGGCCTCATCTCGCCTGGAGGGCAAAACCTCCTGGATTTTCTCGAGTTGCGGCAGGTGCTCTCGACTTACGATGGGGACCTCAGGGACCCGCTCTGGTGGCCTCAGGAAAGGCCAGTCCCCATGCGAGTTCCTCGGGGGCCTCTCGGGATTCCTCTCCCGTCGATGCCGGGGCCTAAGACCTTGTGTGGAGTCGGGGCCGGAACCTGAGGATTCCTCTCCAGTGCTGACATGGATCTTGGGGTACTTCTGGAGTCTCCCCAGGGGAGTCAGTCCTCGTCTCGAATGCGGGCATGCACTTGCGCTTTCTTCCAGAGCGGTAGCAGCAGTGTCACGCAGTCCGCCGCGTGGATCAAAGGATCTATGGTTTTCCCTCGAGTCTTTCCCACGAGGCTTTCCCCCGAGGCTTTCCCACAGGGCTGTCCCACGTGCACACGTGGTGGGAGTCGATCCTCGGCTTGAACGTCAAGGCAGTGCAGGGAAAACAGGTTCCTCTGGAATGGGCTGATACATCTGGGGGACTCTCGGAATGGTGGCACGACCCTGGAGTTCCTCTCGCCTTTCCTGTGGAGAGCGCCTCCTCTTGAGATGCGACGGGAACGCCGGGAATTCTTTCCCTACGAAACAGGGAAAGGATCCCTCATCTCGAGCTAGGAGGAGGAAACGGGTCTCCCCTGGATGTGTGCGGGACACCACGTGCTTCCTCTCGAGTGGAGACGGGTATGTCGGGGAACTTCTTGAGTTGCAGCAAGGGTGTGAAGGACCCTTTGGAAGTTCCAGTGGTTAGATGTGATTGGACTCGAGAAGCCTCAGCGGAAATGGGCCTCATCTCGCCTGGAGGGCAAAACCTCCTGGATTTTCTCGAGTTGCGGCAGGTGCTCTCGACTTACGACCGGGACCTCAGGGACCCGCTCTGGTGGCCTCAGGAAAGGCCAGTCCCAATGCGAGTTCCTCGGGGGCCTCTCGGGATTCCTCTCCCGTGGATGCCGGGGCCTAAGACCTTGTGTGGAGTCGGGGCCGGAACCTGAGGATTGCTCTCCAGTGCTGACATGGATCTTGGGGTACTTCTGGAGTCTCCCCAGGGGAGTCAGTCCTCGTCTCGAATGCGGGCATGCACTTGCGCTTTCCTCCAGAGCGGTAGCAGCAGTGTCACGCAGTCCGCCGCGTTGATCAAAGGATCTATGGTTTTCCCTCGAGTCTTTCCCACGAGGCTTTCCCACGAGGCTTTCCCACAGGGCTGTCCCACGTGCACACGTGGTGGGAGTCGATCCTCGGCTTGAACGTCAAGGCAGTGCAGGGAAAACAGGTTCCTCTGGAATGGACTGACACATCTAGGGGACTCTTGGAATGGTGTCACGACCCTGGAGTTCCTCTCGCCTTTCCTGTGGAGAGCGCCTCCTCTTGAGATGCGACGGGAACGCCGGGAATTCTTTCCCTACGAAACAGGGAAAGGATCCCTCATCTCGAGCTAGGAGGCGGAAACGGGGCTCCCCTGGATGTGTGCGGGACCCCACGTGCTTCCTCTCGAGTGGAGACGGGTATGTCGGGGAACTTCTTGAGTTGCAGCAATGGTGTGAAGGACCCTTTGGAAGTTCCAGTGGTTAGATGTGATTGGCCTCGAGAAGCCTCAGCGGAAATGGGCCTCATCTCGCCTGGAGGGCAAAACCTCCTGGATTTTCTCGAGTTGCGGCAGGTGCTCTCGACTTACGACGGGGACCTCAGGGTCCCGCTCTGGTGGCCTCAGGAAAGGCCAGTCCCCATGCGAGTTCCTCGGGGTCCTCTCGGGATTCCTCTCCCGTCGATGCCGGGGCCTAAGACCTTGTGTGGAATCGGGGCCGGAACCTGAGGATTCCTCTCCAGTGCTGACATGGATCTTGGGGTACTTCTGGAGTCTCCCCAGGGGAGTCAGTCCTCGTCTCGAATGCGGGCATGCACTTGCGCTTTCCTCCAGAGCGGTAGCAGCAGTGTCACGCAGTCCGCCGCGTGGATCAAAGGATCTATGGTTTTCCCTCGAGTCTTTCCCACGAGTCTTTCCCACGAGGCTTTCCCACAGGGCTGTCCCACGTGCACACGTGGTGGGAGTCGATCCTCGGCTTGAACGTCAAGGCAGTGCAGGGAAAACAGGTTCCTCTGGAATGGACTGACACATCTGGGGGACTCTTGGAATGGTGTCACGACCCTGGAGTTCCTCTCGCATTTCCTGTGGAGAGCGCCTCCTCTTGAGATGCGACGGGAACGCCGGGAATTCTTTCCCTACGAAACAGGGAAAGGATCCCTCATCTCGAGCTAGGAGGCGGAAACGGGGCTCCCCTGGATGTATGCGGGACCCACGTGCTTCCTCTCGAGTGCAGACGGGTATGTCGGGGAAGTTCTTGAGTTGCAGCAAGGGTGTGAAGGACCCTTTGGAAGTTCCAGTGGTTAGACGTGATTAGCCTCGAGAAGCCTCAGCGGAAATGGGCCTCATCTCGCCTGGAGGGCAAAACCTCCTGGATTTTCTCGAGTTGCGGCAGGTGCTCTCGACTTACGACGGGGACCTCAGGGACCCGCTCTGGTGGCCTCAGGAAAGGCCAGTCCCCATGCGAGTTCCTCGGGGGCCTCTCGGGATTCCTCTCCCGTCGATGCCGGGGCCTAAGACCTTGTGTGGAGTCGGGGCCGGAACCTGAGGATTCCTCTCCAGTGCTGACATGGATCTTGGGGTACTTCTGGAGTCTCCCCAAGGAAGTCAGTCCTCGTCTCGAATGCGGGCATGCACTTGCGCTTTCCTCCAGAGCGGTAGCAGCAGTGTCACGCAGTCCGCCGCGTGGATCAAAGGATCTATGGTTTTCCCTCGAGTCTTTCCCACGAGGCTTTCCCACGAGGCTTTCCCACAGGGCTGTCCCACGTGCACACGTGGTGGGAGTCGATCCTCGGCTTGAACGTCAAGGCAGTGCAGGGAAAACAGGTTCCTCTGGAATGGACTGACACATCTGGGGGACTCTTGGAATGGTGTCACGACCCTGGAGTTCCTCTCGCCTTTCCTGTGGAGAGCGCCTCCTCTTGAGATGCGACGGGAACGCCGGGAATTCTTTCCCTACGAAACAGGGAAAGGATCCCTCATCTCGAGCTAGGAGGCGGAAACGGGGCTCCCCTGGATGTGTGCGGGACACCACGTGCTTCCTCTAGAGTGCAGACGGGTATGTCGGGGAACTTCTTGAGTTGCAGCAAGGGTGTGAAGGACCCTCTGAAAGTTCCAGTGGTTAGATGTGATTGGCCTCAAGAAGCCTCAGCGGAAATGGGCCTCATCTCGCCTGGAGGGCAAAACCTCCTGGATTTTCTCGAGTTGCGGCAGGTGCTCTCGACTTACGACGGGGACCTCAGGGACCCGCTCTGGTGGCCTCAGGAAAGGCCAGTCCCCATGCGAGTTCCTCGGGGGCCTCTCGGGATTCCTCTCCCGTCGATGCCGGGGCCTAAGACCTTGTGTGGAGTCGGGGCCGGAAGCTGAGGATTCCTCTCCAGTGCTGACATGGATCTTGGGGTACTTCTGGAGTCTCCCCAGGGGAGTCAGTCCTCGTCTCGAATGCGGGCATGCACTTGCGCTTTCCTCCAGAGCGGTAGCAGCAGTGTCACGCAGTCCGCCGCGTGGATCAAAGGATCTATGGTTTTCCCTCGAGTCTTTCCCACGAGGCTTTCCCCCGAGGCTTTCCCACAGGGCTGTCCCACGTGCACACGTGGTGGGAGTCGATCCTCGGCTTGAACGTCAAGGCAGTGCAGGGAAAACAGGTTCCTCTGGAATGGGCTGATACATCTGGGGGACTCTCGGAATGGTGGCACGACCCTGGAGTTCCTCTCGCCTTTCCTGTGGAGAGCGCCTCCTCTTGAGATGCGACGGGAACGCCGGGAATTCTTTCCCTACGAAACAGGGAAAGGATCCCTCATCTCGAGCTAGGAGGAGGAAACGGGTCTCCCCTGGATGTGTGCGGGACACCACGTGCTTCCTCTCGAGTGGAGACGGGTATGTCGGGGAACTTCTTGAGTTGCAGCAAGGGTGTGAAGGACCCTTTGGAAGTTCCAGTGGTTAGATGTGATTGGACTCGAGAAGCCTCAGCGGAAATGGGCCTCATCTCGCCTGGAGGGCAAAACCTCCTGGATTTTCTCGAGTTGCGGCAGGTGCTCTCGACTTACGACCGGGACCTCAGGGACCCGCTCTGGTGGCCTCAGGAAAGGCCAGTCCCAATGCGAGTTCCTCGGGGGCCTCTCGGGATTCCTCTCCCGTGGATGCCGGGGCCTAAGACCTTGTGTGGAGTCGGGGCCGGAACCTGAGGATTGCTCTCCAGTGCTGACATGGATCTTGGGGTACTTCTGGAGTCTCCCCAGGGGAGTCAGTCCTCGTCTCGAATGCGGGCATGCACTTGCGCTTTCCTCCAGAGCGGTAGCAGCAGTGTCACGCAGTCCGCCGCGTGGATCAAAGGATCTATGGTTTTCCCTCGAGTCTTTCCCACGAGGCTTTCCGACGAGGCTTTCCCACAGGGCTGTCCCACGTGCACACGTGGTGGGAGTCGATCCTCGGCTTGAACGTCAAGGCAGTGCAGGGAAAACAGGTTCCTCTGGAATGGACTGACACATCTAGGGGACTCTTGGAATGGTGTCACGACCCTGGAGTTCCTCTCGCCTTTCCTGTGGAGAGCGCCTCCTCTTGAGATGCGACGGGAACGCCGGGAATTCTTTCCCTACGAAACAGGGAAAGGATCCCTCATCTCGAGCTAGGAGGCGGAAACGGGGCTCCCCTGGATGTGTGCGGGACCCCACGTGCTTCCTCTCGAGTGGAGACGGGTATGTCGGGGAACTTCTTGAGTTGCAGCAATGGTGTGAAGGACCCTTTGGAAGTTCCAGTGGTTAGATGTGATTGGCCTCGAGAAGCCTCAGCGGAAATGGGCCTCATCTCGCCTGGAGGGCAAAACCTCCTGGATTTTCTCGAGTTGCGGCAGGTGCTCTCGACTTACGACGGGGACCTCAGGGACCCGCTCTGGTGGCCTCAGGAAAGGCCAGTCCCCATGCGAGTTCCTCGGGGTCCTCTCGGGATTCCTCTCCCGTCGATGCCGGGGCCTAAGACCTTGTGTGGAATCGGGGCCGGAACCTGAGGATTCCTCTCCAGTGCTGACATGGATCTTGGGGTACTTCTGGAGTCTCCCCAGGGGAGTCAGTCCTCGTCTCGAATGCGGGCATGCACTTGCGCTTTCCTCCAGAGCGGTAGCAGCAGTGTCACGCAGTCCGCCGCGTGGATCAAAGGATCTATGGTTTTCCCTCGAGTCTTTCCCACGAGTCTTTCCCACGAGGCTTTCCCACAGGGCTGTCCCACGTGCACACGTGGTGGGAGTCGATCCTCGGCTTGAACGTCAAGGCAGTGCAGGGAAAACAGGTTCCTCTGGAATGGACTGACACATCTGGGGGACTCTTGGAATGGTGTCACGACCCTGGAGTTCCTCTCGCATTTCCTGTGGAGAGCGCCTCCTCTTGAGATGCGACGGGAACGCCGGGAATTCTTTCCCTACGAAACAGGGAAAGGATCCCTCATCTCGAGCTAGGAGGAGGAAACGGGTCTCCCCTGGATGTGTGCGGGACACCACGTGCTTCCTCTCGAGTGGAGACGGGTATGTCGGGGAACTTCTTGAGTTGCAGCAAGGGTGTGAAGGACCCTTTGGAAGTTCCAGTGGTTAGATGTGATTGGACTCGAGAAGCCTCAGCGGAAATGGGCCTCATCTCGCCTGGAGGGCAAAACCTCCTGGATTTTCTCGAGTTGCGGCAGGTGCTCTCGACTTACGACCGGGACCTCAGGGACCCGCTCTGGTGGCCTCAGGAAAGGCCAGTCCCAATGCGAGTTCCTCGGGGGCCTCTCGGGATTCCTCTCCCGTCGATGCCGGGGCCTAAGACCTTGTGTGGAGTCGGGGCCGGAACCTGAGGATTGCTCTCCAGTGCTGACATGGATCTTGGGGTACTTCTGGAGTCTCCCCAGGGGAGTCAGTCCTCGTCTCGAATGCGGGCATGCACTTGCGCTTTCCTCCAGAGCGGTAGCAGCAGTGTCACGCAGTCCGCCGCGTGGATCAAAGGATCTATGGTTTTCCCTCGAGTCTTTCCCACGAGGCTTTCCGACGAGGCTTTCCCACAGGGCTGTCCCACGTGCACACGTGGTGGGAGTCGATCCTCGGCTTGAACGTCAAGGCAGTGCAGAGAAAACAGGTTCCTCTGGAATGGACTGACACATCCGCGGGAGTCTTGGAATGGTGGCACGACCCTGGAGTTCCTCTCGCCTTTCCTGTGGAGAGGGCCTCCTCTTGAGATGCGACGGGAACGCCGGGAATTCTTTCCCTAGGAAACAGGGAAAGGATCCCTCATCTCGAGCTAGGAGGCGGAAACGGGGCTCCCCTGGATGTGTGCGGGACCCTCGTGCTTCCTCTCGAGTGGAGACGGGTATGTTGGGGAACTTCTTGAGTTGCAGCAAGGGTGAGAAGGACCCTTTGGATGTTCCAGTGGTTAGATGTGATTAGCCTCGAGAAGCCTCAGCGGAAATGGGCCTCATCTCGCCTGGAGGGCAAAACCTCCTGGATTTTCTCGAGTTGCGGCAGGTGCTCTCGACTTACGACGGGGACCTCAGGGACACGCTCTGGTGGCCTCAGGAAAGGCCAGTCCCCATGCGAGTTCCTCGGGGGCCTCTCGGGATTCCTCTCCCGTCGATGCCGGGGCCTAAGACCTTGTGTGGAGTCGGGGCCGGAACCTGAGGATTCCTCTCCAGTGCTGACATGGATCTTGGGGTACTTCTGGAGTCTCCCCAGGGGAGTCAGTCCTCGTCTCGAATGCGGGCATGCACTTGCGCTTTCCTCCAGAGCGGTAGCAGCAGTGTCACGCAGTCCTCCGCGTGGATCAAAGGATCTATGGTTTTCCCTCGAGTCTTTCCCACGAGGCTTTCCCACGAGGCTTTCCCACAGGGCTGTCCCACGTGCACACGTGGTGGGAGTCGATCCTCGGCTTGAACGTCAAGGCAGTGCAGGGAAAACAGGTTCCTCTGGAATGGACTGACACATCCGGGGGACTCTTGGAATGGTGGCACGACCCTGGAGTTCCTCTCGCCTTTCCTGTGCAGAGCGCCTCCTCTTGAGATGCGACGGGAACGCCGGGAATTCTTTCCCTACGAAACAGGGTAAGGATCCCTCATCTCGAGCTAGGAGGCGGAAACGGGGCTCCCCTGGATGTGTGCGGCACCCACGTGCTTCCTCTCGAGTGGAGACGGGTATGTCGGGGAACTTCTTGAGTTGCAGCAAGGGTGAGAAGGACCCTTTGGATGTTCCAGTGGTTAGATGTGATTAGCCTCGAGAAGCATCAGCGGAAATGGGCCTCATCTCGCCTGGAGGGTAAAACCTCCTGGATGTTCTCGAGTTGCGGCAGGTGCTCTCGACTTACGACGGGGACCTCAGGGACCCGCTCTGATGGCCCCAGGAAAGGCCAGTCCCCATGCGAGTTCCTCGGGGGCCTCTCAGGATTCCTCTCCCGTAGATGCCGGGGCCTAAGACCT
Organism: Ovis canadensis; assembly: GCF_042477335.2. Classification (NCBI taxonomy): domain Eukaryota; kingdom Metazoa; phylum Chordata; class Mammalia; order Artiodactyla; family Bovidae; genus Ovis; species Ovis canadensis. The sequence continues at coordinate 11,306,083 of NC_091267.1, forward strand.
TGTGTGGAGTCGGGGCCGGAACCTGAGGATTCCTCTCCAGTGGTGACATGGATCTTGGGGTACTTCTGGAGTCTCCCCAGGGGAGTCAGTCCTCGTCTCGAATGCGGGCATGCACTTGCGCTTTCCTCCAGAGCGGTAGCAGCAGTGTCACGCAGTCCGCCGCGTGGATCAAAGGATCTATGGTTTTCCCTCGAGTCTTTCCCACGAGGCTTTCCCACGAGGCTTTCCCACAGGGCTGTCCCACGTGCACACGTGGTGGGAGTCGATCCTCGGCTTGAACGTCAAGGCAGTGCAGGGAAAACAGGTTCCTCTGGAATGGACTGACACATGTGGGGGACTCTTGGAATGGTGGCACGACCCTGGAGTTCCTCTCGCCTTTCCTGTGGAGAGCGCCTCCTCTTGAGATGCGACGGGAACGCCGGGAATTCTTTCCCTACGAAACAGGGAAAGGATCCCTCATCTCGAGCTAGGAGGCGGAAACGGGTCTCCCCTGGATGTGTGCGGGACCCTCGTGCTTCCTCTCGAGTGGAGACGGGTATGTCGGGGAACTTCTTGAGTTGCAGCAAGGTTGAGAAAAACCCTTTGGATGTTCCAGTGGTTAGATGTGTTTAGCCTCGAGAAGCCTCAGCGGAAATGGGCCTCATCTCGCCTGGAGGGTAAAACCTCCTGGATGTTCTCGAGTTGCGGCAGGTGCTCTCGACTTATGACGGGGACCTCAGGGACCCGCTCTGGTGGCCTCAGGAAAGGCCAGTCCCCATGCGAGTTCCTCGGGGGCCTCTCGGGATTCCTCTCCCGTCGATGCCGGGGCCTGAGACCTTGTGTGGAGTCGGGGCCGGAACCTGAGGATTCCTCTCCAGTGCTGACATGGATCTTGGGGTACTTCTGGAGTCTCCCCAGGGGAGTCAGTCCTCGTCTCGAATGCGGGCATGCACTTGCGCTTTCCTCCAGAGCGGTAGCAGCAGTGTCACGCAGTCCGCCGCGTGGATCAAAGGATCTATGGTTTTCCCTCGAGTCTTTCCCACGAGGCTTTCCCACGAGGCTTTCCCACAGGGCTGTCCCACGTGCACACGTGGTGGGAGTCGATCCTCGGCTTGAACGTCAAGGCAGTGCAGGGAAAACAGGTTCCTCTGGAATGGACTGACACATCTGGGGGACTCTTGGAATGGTGGCACGACCCTGGAGTTCCTCTCGCCTTTCCTGTGGAGAGCGCCTCCTCTTGAGATGCGACGGGAACGCCGGGAATTCTTTCCCTACGAAACAGGGAAAGGATCCCTCATCTCGAGCTAGGAGGCGGAAACGGGGCTCCCCTGGATGTGTGCGGGACCCTCGTGCTTCCTCTCGAGCGGAGACGGGTATGTCGGGGAACTTCTTGAGTTGCAGCAAGGGTGAGAAGGACCCTTTGGATGTTCCAGTGGTTAGATGTGATTAGCCTCGAGAAGTCTCAGCGGAAATGGGGCTCATCTCGCCTGGAGGGCAAAACCTCCTGGATTTTCTCGAGTGCGGCAGGTGCTCTCGACTTACTTCGGGGACCTCAGGGACCCGCTCTGGTGGCCTCAGGAAAGGCCAGTCCCCATGCGAGTTCCTCGGGGGCCTCTCGGGATTCCTCTCCCGTCGATGCCGGGGCCTAAGACCTTGTGTGGAGTCGGGGCCTGAACCTGAGGATTCCTCTCCAGTGCTGACATGGATCTTGGGGTACTTCTGGAGTCTCCCCAGGGGAGTCAGTCCTCGTCTCGAATGCGGGCATGCACTTGCGCTTTCCTCCAGAGCGGTAGCAGCAGTGTCACGCAGTCCGCCGCGTGGATCAAAGGATCTATGGTTTTCCCTCGAGTCTTTCCCACGAGGCTTTCCCACGAGGCTTTCCCACAGGGCTGTCCCACGTGCATACGTGGTGGGAGTCGATCCTCGGCTTGAACGTCAAGGCAGTGCAGGGAAAACAGGTTCCTCTGGAATGGACTGACACATCTGGGGGACTCTTGGAATGGTGTCACGACCCTGGAGTTCCTCTCGCCTTTCCTGTGGAGAGCGCCTCCTCTTGAGATGGGACGGGAACGCCGGAATTCTTTCCCTACGAAACAGGGAAAGGATCCCTCATCTCGAGCTAGGAGGCGGAAACGGGGCTCCCCTGGATGTGTGCGGGACCCACGTGCTTCCTCTCGAGTGGAGACGGGTATGTCGGGGAACTTCTTGAGTTGCAGAAAGGGTGTGAAGGACCCTTTGGAAGTTCCAGTGGTTAGACTTGATTAGCATCGAGAGGCCACAGCGGAAATGGGCCTCATCTCGCCTGGAGGGCAAAACCTCCTGGATTTTCTCGAGTTGCGGCAGGTGCTCTCGACTTACGACGGGGACCTCAGGGACCCGCTCTGGTGGCCTCAGGAAAGGCCAGTCCCCATGCGAGTTCCTCGGGGGCCTCTCGGGATTCCTCTCCCGTCGATGCCGGGGCCTAAGACCTTGTGTGGAGTCGGGGCCGGAAGCTGAGGATTCCTCTCCAGTGCTGACATGGATCTTGGGGTACTTCTGGAGTCTCCCCAGGGGAGTCAGTCCTCGTCTCGAATGCGGGCATGCACTTGCGCTTTCCTCCAGAGCGGTAGCAGCAGTGTCACGCAGTCCGCCGCGTTCATCAAAGGATTTATGGTTTTCCCTCGAGTCTTTCCCACGAGACTTTCCCACGAGGCTTTCCCACAGGGCTGTCCCACGTGCACACGTGGTGGGAGTCGATCCTCGGCTTGAACGTCAAGGCAGTGCAGGGAAAACAGGTTCCTCTGGAATGGACTGACACATCTGGGGGACTCTTGGAATGGTGGCATGACCCTGGAGTTCCTCTCGCCTTCCGGGTGGAGATCGCCTCCTCTTGAGATGCGACGGGAACGCCGGGAATTCTTTCCCTACGAAACAGGGAAAGGATCCCTCATCTCGAGCTAGGAGGCGGAAACGGGGCTTCCCTGGATGTGTGCGGGACACCACGTGCTTCCTCTCGAGTGCAGACGGGTATGTCGGGGAACTTCTTGAGTTGCAGCAAGGGTGTGAAGGACCCTTTGGAAGTTCCAGTGGTTAGATGTGATTGGCCTCGAGAAGCCTCAGCGGAAATGGCCCTCATCTCGCCTGGAGGGCAAAACCTCCTGGATTTTCTCGAGTTGCGGCAGGTGCTCTCGACTTACGACGGGGACCTCAGGGACCCGCTCTGGTGGCCTCAGGAAAGGCCAGTCCCCATGCGAGTTCCTCTGGGTCCTCTCGGGATTCCTCTCCCGTCGATGCCGGGGCCTCAGACCTTGTGTGGAGTCGGGGCCGGAACCTGAGGATTCCTCTCCAGTGCTGACATGGATCTTTCGGAACTTCTGGAGTCTCCCCAGGGGAGTCAGTCCTCGTCTCGAATGCGGGCATGCACTTGCGCTTTCCTCCAGAGCGGTAGCAGCAGTTTCACGCAGTCCGCCGCGTGGATCAAAGGATCTATGGTTTTCCCTCGAGTCTTTCCCACGAGACTTTACCACGAGGCTTTCCCACAGGGCTGTCCCACGTGCACACGTGGTGGGAGTCGATCCTCGGCTTGAACGTCAAGGCAGTGCAGGGAAAACAGGTTCCTCTGGAATGGACTGACACATCTGGGGGACTCTTGGAATGGTGGCACGACCCTGGAGTTCCTCTCGCCTTTCCTGTGGAGAGCGCCTCCTCTTGAGATGCGACGGGAACGCCGGGAATTCTTTCCCTACGAAACAGGGAAAGGATCCCTCATCTCGAGCTAGGAGGCGGAAACGGGGCTCCCCTGGATGTGTGCGGGACCCCACGTGCTTCCTCTCGAGTGGAGACGGGTATGTCGGGGAACTTCTTTAGTTGCAGCAAGGGTGTGAAGGACCCTTTGGAAGTTCCAGTGGTTAGATGTGATTGGCCTCGAGAAGCCTCAGCGGAAATGGGCCTCATCTCGCCTGGAGGGCAAAACCTCCTGGATTTTCTCGAGTTGCGGAAGGTGCTCTCGTTTAACGACGGGGACCTCAGGGACCCGCTATGGCGGCCTCAGGAAAAGCCAGTCCCCATGCGAGTTCCTCGGGGGCCTCTTGGGATTCCTCTCCCGTCGATGCCGGGGCCTAAGACCTTGTGTGGAGTCGGGGCCGGAACCTGAGGATTCCTTTCCAGTGGTGACATGGATCTTGGGGTACTTCTGGAGTCTCCCCAGGGGAGTCAGTCCTCGTCTCGAATGCGGGCATGCACTTGCGCTTTCCTCCAGAGCGGTAGCAGCAGTTTCATGCAGTCCACTGCGTGGATCAAAGGATCTATGGTTTTCCCTCGAGTCTTTCCCACGAGACTTTCCCACGAGGCTTTCCCACAGGGCTGTCCCACGTGCACACGTGGTGGGAGTCGATCCTCGGCTTGAACGTCAAGGCAGTGCAGGGAAAACAGGTTCCTCTGGAATGGACTGACACATCTGGGGGACTCTTGGAATGGTGGCATGACCCTGGAGTTCCTCTCGCCTTTCCTGTGGAGAGCGCCTCCTCTTGAGATGCGACGGGAACGCCAGGAATTCTTTCCCTACGAAACAGGGAAAGGATCCCTCATCTCGAGCTAGGAGGCGGAAACGGGGCTCCCCTGGATGTGTGCGGGACACCACGTGCTTCCTCTCGAGTGCAGACGGGTATGTCGGGGAACTTCTTGAGTTGCAGCAAGGGTGTGAAGGACCCTTTGGAAGTTCCAGTGGTTAGATGTGATTGGCCTCGAGAAGCCTCAGCGGAAATGGGCCTCATCTCGCCTGGAGGGCAAAACCTCCTGGATTTTCTCGAGTTGCGGCTGGTGCTCTCGACTTACGACGGGGACCTCAGGGACCCGCTCTGGTGGCCTCAGGAAAGGCCAGTCCCCATGCGAGTTCCTCGGGGGCCTCTCGGGATTCCTCTCCCGTCGATGCCGGGGCCTAAGACCTTGTGTGGAGTCGGGGCCGGAACCTGAGGATTCCTCTCCAGTGCTGACATGGATCTTGGGGTACTTCTGGAGTCTCCCCAGGGGAGTCAGTCCTCGTCTCGAATGCGGGCATGCACTTGCGCTTTCCTCCAGAGCGGTAGCAGCAGTGTCACGCAGTCCGCCGCGTGGATCAAAGGGTCTATGGTTTTCCCTCGAGTCTTTCCCACGAGGCTTTCCCACGAGGCTTTCCCACAGGGCTGTCCCACGTGCACACGTGGTGGGAGTCGATCCTCGGCTTGAACGTCAAGGCAGTGCAGGGTAAACAGGTTCCTCTGGAATGGACTGACACATCTGGGGGACTCTTGGAATGGTGGCACGACCCTGGAGTTCCTCTCGCCTTTCCTGTGGAGAGCACCTCCTCTTGAGATGCGACGGGAACGCCGGGAATTCTTTCCCTACGAAACAGGGAAAGGATCCCTCATCTCGAGCTAGGAGGAGGAATCGGGGCTCCCCTGGATGTGTGCAGGACCCACGTGCTTCCTCTCGAGTGGAGACGGGTATGTCGGGGAACTTCTTGAGTTGCAGCAAGGGTGTGAAGGACCCTTTGGAAGTTCCAGTGGTTAGATGTGATTAGCCTTGAGAAGCCTCAGCGGAAATGGGCCTCATCTCGCCTGGAGGGCAAAACCTCCTGGATTTTCTCGAGTTGTGGCAGGTGCTCTCGACTTAAGACGGGGACCTCAGGGACCCGCTCTGGTGGCCTCAGGAAAGGCCAGTCCCCATGTGAGTTCCTCGGGGGCCTCTCGGGATTCCTCTCCCGTCGATGCCGGGGCCTAAGACCTTGTGTGGAGTCGGGGCCGGAACCTGAGGATTCCTCTCCAGTGCTGACATGGATCTTGGGGTACTTCTGTAGTCTCCCCAGGGGAGTCAGGCCTCGTCTCGAATGTGGGCATGCACTTGCGCTTTCCTCCAGAGCGGTAGCAGCAGTGTCACGCAGTCCGCCGCGTGGATCAAACGATCTATGGTTTTCCCTCGAGTCTTTCCCACGAGGCTTTCCCACGAGGCTTTCCCACAGGGCTTTCCCACGTGCACACGTGGTGGGAGTCAATCCTCGGCTTGAACGTCAAGGCAGTGCAGGGAAAACAGGTTCCTCTGGAATGGACTGACACATCTGTGGGACTCTTGGAATGGTGGCACGACCCTGGAGTTCCTCTCGCCTTTCCTGTGGTGAGCGCCTCCTCTTGAGATGCGACGGGAACGCCGGGAATTCTTTCCCTACGAAACAGGGAAAGGATCCCTCATCTCGAGCTAGGAGGCGGAAACGGGGCTCCCCTGGATGTGTGCGGGACCCACGTGCTTCCTCTCGAGTGGAGACGGGTATGTCGGGGAACTTCTTGAGTTGCAGCAAGGGTGTGAAGGACCCTTTGGAAGTTCCAGTGGTTAGACGTGATTAGCCTCGAGAAGCCTCAGCGGAAATGGGCCTCATCTCGCCTGGAGGGCAAAACCTCCTGGATTTTCTCGAGTTGCGGCAGGTGCTCTCGACTTACGACGGGGACCTCAGGGACCCGCTCTGGTGGCCTCAGGAAAGGCCAGTCCCCATGCGAGTTCCTCAGGGACCTCTCGGGATTCCTCTCCCGTCGATGCCGGGGCCTAAGACCTTGTGTGGAGTCGGGGCCGGAACCTGAGGATTCCTCTCCAGTGTTGACATGGATCTTGGGGTACTTCTGGAGTCTCCCCAGGGGAGTCAGTCCTCGTCTCGAATGCGGGCATGCACTTGCGCTTTCCTCCAGAGCGGTAGCAGCAGTGTCACGCAGTCCGCCGCGTGGATCAAAGGATCTATGTTTTTCCCTCGAGTCTTTCCCACGAGGCTTTCCCACGAGGCTTTCCCACAGGGCTGTCCCACGTGCACACGTGGTGGGAGTCGATCCTCGGCTTGAACGTCAAGGCAGTGCAGGGAAAACAGGTTCCTCTGGAATGAACTGACACATCTGGTGGACTCTTGGAATGGTGGCATGACCCTGGAGTTCCTCTCTCCTTTCCTGTGGAGAGCGCCTCCTCTTGAGATGCGACGGGAACGCCGGGAATTCTTTCCCTACGAAACAGGGAAAGGATCCCTCATCTCGAGCTAGGAGGCGGAAACGGGGCTCCCCTGGATGTGTGCGGGACACCACGTGCTTCCTCTCGAGTGCAGACGGGTATGTCGGGGAACTTCTTGAGTTGCAGCAAGGGTGTGAAGGACCCTTTGGAAGTTCCAGTGGTTAGATGTGATTGGCCTCGAGAAGACTCAGCGGAAATGGGCCTCATCTCGCCTGGAGGGCAAAACCTCCTGGATTTTCTCGAGTTGCGGCTGGTGCTCTCGACTTACGACGGGGACCTCAGGGACCCCCTCTGGTGGCCTCAGGAAAGGCCAGTCCCCATGCGAGTTCCTCGGGGGCCTCTCGGGATTCCTCTCCCGTCGATGCCGGGGCCTAAGACCTTGTGTAGAGTCGGGGCCGGAACCTGAGGATTCCTCTCCAGTGCTGACATGGATCTTGGGGTACTTCTGGAGTCTCCCCAGGGGAGTCAGTCCTCGTCTCGAATGCGGGCATGCACTTGCGCTTTCCTCCAGAGCGGTAGCAGCAGTGTCACGCAGTCCGCCGCGTGGATCAAAGGGTCTATGGTTTTCCCTCGAGTCTTTCCCACGAGGCTTTCCCACGAGGCTTTCCCACAGGGCTGTCCCACGTGCACACGTGGTGGGAGTCGATCCTCGGCTTGAACGTCAAGGCAGTGCAGGAAAAACAGGTTCCTCTGGAATGGACTGACACATCTGGGGGACTCTTGGAATGGTGTCACGACCCTGGAGTTCCTCTCGCCTTTCCTGTGGAGAGCGCCTCCTCTTGAGATGCGACGGGAACGCCGGAATTCTTTCCCTACGAAACAGGGAAAGGATCCCTCATCTCGAGCTAGGAGGCGGAAACGGGGCTCCCCTGGATGTGTGCGGGACCCCACGTGCTTCCTCTCGAGTGGAGACGGGTATGTCGGGGTACTTCTTGAGTTGCAGAAAGGGTGTGAAGGACCCTTTGGAAGTTCCAGTGGTTAGACTTGATTAGCCTCGAGAGGCCTCAGCGGAAATGGGCCTCATCTCGCCTGGAGGGCAAAACCTCCTGGATTTTCTCGAGTTGCGGCAGGTGCTCTCGACTTACGACGGGGACCTCAGGGACCCGCTCTGGTGGCCTCAGGAAAGGCCAGTCCCCATGCGAGTTCCTCGGGGGCCTCTCGGGATTCCTCTCCCGTCGATGCCGGGGCCTAAGACCTTGTGTGGAGTCGGGGCCGGAACCTGAGGATTCCTCTCCAGTGCTGACATGGATCTTGGGGTACTTCTGGAGTCTCCCCAGGGGAGTCAGTCCTCGTCTCGAATGCGGGCATGCACTTGCGCTTTCCTCCAGAGCGGTAGCAGCAGTGTCACGCAGTCCGCCGCGTTCATCAAAGGATTTATGGTTTTCCCTCGAGTCTTTCCCACGAGGCTTTCCCACGAGGCTTTCCCACAGGGCTGTCCCACGTGCACACGTGGTGGGAGTCGATCCTCGGCTTGAACGTCAAGGCAGTGCAGGGAAAACAGGTTCCTCTGGAATGGACTGACACATCTGGGGGACTCTTGGAATGGTGGCATGACCCTGGAGTTCCTCTCGCCTTCCGGGTGGAGAGCGCCTCCTCTTGAGATGCGACGGGAATGCCGGGAATTCTTTCCCTACGAAACAAGGAAAGGATCCCTCATCTCGAGCTAGGAGGCGGAAACGGGGCTCCCCTGGATGTGTGCGGGACACCACGTGCTTCCTCTCGAGTGCAGACGGGTATGTCGGGGAACTTCTTGAGTTGCAGCAAGGGTGTGAAGGACCCTTTGGAAGTTCCAGTGGTTAGATGTGATTGGCCTCGAGAAGCCTCAGCGGAAATGGCCCTCATCTCGCCTGGAGGGCAAAACCTCCTGGATTTTCTCGAGTTGCGGCAGGTGCTCTCGACTTACGACGGGGACCTCAGGGACCCGCTATGGCGGCCTCAGGAAAGGCCAGTCCCCATGCGAGTTCCTCGGGGGCCTCTCGGGATTCCTCTCCCGTCGATGCCGGGGCCTAAGACCTTGTGTGGAGTCGGGGCCAGAACCTGAGGATTCCTCTCCAGTGCTGACATGGATCTTGGGGTACTTCTGGAGTCTCCCCAGGGGAGTCAGTCCTCGTCTCGAATGCGGGCATGCACTTGCGCTTTCCTCCAGAGCGGTAGCAGCAGTTTCATGCAGTCCGCTGCGTGGATCAAAGGATCTATGGTTTTCCCTCGAGTCTTTCCCACGAGACTTTCCCACGAGGCTTTCCCACAGGGCTGTCCCACGTGCACACGTGGTGGGAGTCGATCCTCGGCTTGAACGTCAAGGCAGTGCAGGGAAAACAGGTTCCTCTGGAATGGACTGACACATCTGTGGGACTCTTGGAATGGTGGCACGACCCTGGAGTTCCTCTCGCCTTTCCTGTGGAGAGCGCCTCCTCTTGAGATGCGACGGGAACGCCGGGAATTCTTTCCCTACGAAACAGGGAAAGGATCCCTCATCTCGAGCTAGGAGGCAGAAACGGGGCTCCCCTGGATGTGTGCGGGACACCACGTGCTTCCTCTCGAGTGCAGACGGGTATGTCGGGGAACTTCTTGAGTTGCAGCAAGGGTGTGAAGGACCCTTTGGAAGTTCCAGTGGTTAGATGTGATTGGCCTCGAGAAGCCTCAGCGGAAATGGGCCTCATCTCGCCTGGAGGGCAAAACCTCCTGGATTTTCTCGAGTTGCGGCAGGTGCTCTCGACTTACGACGGGGACCTCAGGGACCCGCTCTGGTGGCCTCAGGAAAGGCCAGTCCCCATGCGAGTTCCTCGGGGGCCTCTCGGGATTCCTCTCCCGTCGATGCCGGGGCCTAAGACCTTGTGTGGAGTCGGGGCCGGAACCTGAGGCTTCCTCTCCAGTGCTGACAGGGATCTTGGGGTACTTCTTGAGTCTCCCCAGGGGAGTCAGTCCTCGTCTCGAATGCGGGCATGCACTTGCGCTTTCCTCCAGAGCGGTAGCAGCAGTGTCACGCAGTCCGCCGCGTGGATCAAAGGATCTATGGTTTTCCCTCGAGTCTTTCCCACGAGGCTTTCCCACGAGGCTTTCCCACAGGGCTGTCCCACGTGCACACGTGGTGGGAGTCGATCCTCGGCTTGAACGTCAAGGCAGTGCAGGGAAAACAGGTTTCTCTGGAATGGACTGACACATCTGGGGGACTCTTGGAATGGTGGCATGACCCTGGAGTTCCTCTCGCCTTCCCTGTGGAGAGCGCCTCCTCTTGAGATGCGACGGGAACGCCGGGAATTCTTTCCCTACGAAACAGGGAAAGGATCCCTCATCTCGAGCTAGGAGGCGGAAACGGGGCTCCCCTGGATGTGTGCGGGACCACACGTGCTTCCTCTCGAGTGGAGACGGGTATGTCGGGGAACTTCTTTAGTTGCAGCAATGGTGTGAAGGACCCTTTGGAAGTTCCAGTGGTTAGATGTGATTGGCCTCGAGAAGCCTCAGCGGAAATGGGCCTCATCTCGCCTGGAGGGCAAAACCTCCTGGATTTTCTCGAGTTGCGGCAGGTGCTCTCGACTTACGACGGGGACCTCAGGGACCCGCTCTGGTGGCCTCAGGAAAGGCCAGTCACCATGCGAGTTCCTCGGGGGCCTCTCGGGATTCCTCTCCCGTCGATGCCGGGGCCTAAGACCTTGTGTGGCGTCGGGGCCGGAACCTGAGGATTCCTCTCCAGTGCTGACATGCATCTTGGGGTACTTCTGGAGTCTCCCCAGGGGAGTCAGTCCTCGTCTCGAATGCGGGCATGCACTTGCGCTTTCCTCCAGAGTGGTAGCAGCAGTGTCACGCAGTCCGCCGCGTGGATCAAAGGATCTATGGTTTTCCCTCGAGTCTTTCCCACGAGGCTTTCCCACGAGGCTTTCCCACGGGGCTGTCCCACGTGCACACGTGGTGGGAGTCGATCCTCGGCTTGAACGTCAAGGCAGTGCAGGGAAAACAGGTTCCTCTGGAATGGACTGACACATCTGGGGGACTCTTGGAATGGTGGCATGACCCTGGAGTTCCTCTCGCCTTTCCTGTGGAGAGCGCCACCTCTTGAGATGCGACGGGAACGCCGGGAATTCTTTCCCTACGAAACAGGGAAAGGATCCCTCATCTCGAGCTAGGAGGCGGAAACGGGGCTCCCCTGGATGTGTGTGGGACACCACGTGCTTCCTCTCGAGTGGAGACGGGTATGTCGGGGAACTTCTTGAGTTGCAGCAAGGGTGTGAAGGACCCTTTGGAAGTTCCAGTGGTTACATGTGATTGGCCTCGAGAAGCCTCAGCGGAAATGGGCCTCATCTCGCCTGGAGGGCAAAACCTCCTGGATTTTCTCGAGTTGCGGCAGGTGCTCTCGACTTACGACGGGGACCTCAGGGACCCGCTCTGGTGGCCTCAGGAAAGGCCAGTCCCCATGCGAGTTCCTCGGGGGCGTCTCGGGATTCCTCTCCCGTCGATGCCGGAGCCTAAGACCTTGTGTGGAGTCGGGGCCGGAACCTGAGGATTCCTCTCCAGTGCTGACATGGATCTTGGGGTACTTCTGGAGTCTCCCCAGGGGAGTCAGTCCTCGTCTCGAATGCGGGCATGCACTTGCGCTTTCCTCCAGAGCGGTAGCAACAGTGGCACGCAGTCCGCCGCGTGGATCAAAAGATCTATGGTTTTCCCTCGAGTCTTTCCCACGAGGCTTTCCCACGAGGCTTTCCCACACGGCTGTCCCACGTGCACACGTGGTGGGAGTCGATCCTCGGCTTGAACGTCAAGGCAGTGCAGGGAAAACAGGTTCCTCTGGAATGGACTGACACATCTGGGGGACTCTTGGAATGGTGTCACGACTTTGAAGTTCCTCTCGCCTTTCCTGTGGAGAGCGCCTCCTCTTGAGATGCGACGGGAACGCCGGGAATTCTTTCCCTACGAAACAGGGAAAGGATCCCTCATCTCGAGCTAGGAGGCGGAAACGGGGCTCCCCTGGATGTGTGCGGGACCACACGTGCTTCCTCTCGAGTGGAGACGGGTATGTCGGGGAACTTCTTTAGTTGCAGCAATGGTGTGAAGGACCCTTTGGAAGTTCCAGTGGTTAGATGTGATTGGCCTCGAGAAGCCTCAGCGGAAATGGGCCTCATCTCGCCTGGAGGGCAAAACCTCCTGGATTTTCTCGAGTTGCGGCAGGTGCTCTCGACTTACGACGGGGACCTCAGGGAACCGCTCTGGTGGCCTCAGGAAAGGCCAGTCCCCATGCGAGTTCCTCGGGGGCCTCTCGGGATTCCTCTCCCGTCGATGCCGGGGCCTAAGACCTTGTGTGGAGTCGGGGCCGGAACCTGAGGATTCCTCTCCAGTGCTGACATGCATCTTGGGGTACGTCTGGAGTCTCCCCAGGGGAGTAAGTCCTCGTCTCGAATGTGGGCATGCATTGCGCTTTCCTCCAGAGCGGTAGCAGCAGTGTCACGCAGTCCGAAGCGTGGATCAAAGGATCTATGGTTTTCCCTCGAGTCTTTCCCACGAGGCTTTCCCACGAGGCTTTCCCACAGGGCTTTACCACGTTCACACGTGGTGGGAGTCGATCCTCGGCTTGAACGTCTAGGCAGTGCAGGGAAAACAGGTTCCTCTGGAATGGACTGACACATCTGGGGGACTCTTGGAATGGTGGCACGACCCTGGAGTTCCTCTCGCCTTTCCTGTGGAGAGCGCCTCCTCTTGAGATGCGACGGGAACGCCAGGAATTCTTTCCCTACGAAACAGGGAAAGGATCCCTCATCTCGAGCTAGGAGGCGGAAACGGGGCTCCCCTGGATGTGTGCGGGACCCCACATTCTTCCTCTCGAGTGGAGACGGGTATGTCGGGGAACTTCTTGAGTTGCAGCAAGGGTGTGAAGGACCCTTTGGAAGTTCCAGTGGTTAGACGTGATTAGCCTCGAGAAGCCTCAGCGGAAATGGGCCTCATCTCGCCTGGAGGGCAAAACCGCCTGGATTTTCTCGTGTTGCGGCAGGTGCTCTCGACTTACGACGGGGACCTCAGGGACCCGCTCTGGTGGCCTCAGGAAAGGCCAGTCCCCATGCGAGTTCCTCGGGGGCCTCTCGGGATTCCTCTCCCGTCGATGCCGGGGCCTAAGACCTTGTGTGGAGTCGGGGCCGGAACCTGAGGATTCCTCTCCAGTGCTGACATGGATCTTGGGGTACTTCTGGAGTCTCCCCAGGGGAGTCAGTCCTCGTCTCGAATGCGGGCATGCACTTGCGCTTTCCTCCAGAGCGGTAGCAGTAGTGTCACGCAGTCCGCCGCGTGGATCAAAGGATCTATGGTTTTCCCTCGAGTCTTTCCCACGAGGCTTTCCAACGAGGCTTTCCCACAGGGCTGTCCCAAGTGCACACGTGGTGGGAGTCGATCCTCGGCTTGAACGTCAAGGAAGTGCAGGGAAAACAGGTTCCTCTCGTATGGACTGACACATCTGGGGGTCTCTTGGAATGTTGGCACGACCCTGGAGTTCCTCTCGCCTCTCCTGTGGAGAGTGTCTCCTCTTGAGATGCGACGGGAACGCCGGGAATTCTTTCCCTATGAATCAGGGAAAGGATCCCTCATCTCGAACTAGGAGGCGGAAACGGGGCTCCCCTGGATGTGTGCGGGAACCCACGTGCTTCCTCTCGAGTGGAGACGGGTATGTCGGGGAACTTCTTGAGTTGCAGCAAGGGTGTGAAGGACCCTTTGGAAGTACCAATGGTTAGATGTGATTATCCTCGAGAAGCCTCAGCGGAAATTGGCATCATCTCGCCTGGAGGGCAAAACCTCCTGGATTTTCTCGAGTTGCGGCAGGTGCTCTCGACTTACGAAGGGGACCTCAGGGACCCGCTCTGGTGGCCTCAGGAATGGCCAGTCCCCATGCGAGCTCCTCGGGGGCCTCTCGGGATTCCTCTCCCGTCAATGCCGGGGCCTAAGACCTTGTGTGGAGTCGGGGCCGGAACCTCAGGATTCCTCTCCAGTGCTGACATGGATCTTGGGGTACTTCTGGAGTCTCCCCAGGGGAGTCAGTCCTCGTCTCGAATGCGGGCATGCACTTGCGCTTTCCTCCAGAGCGGTAGCAGCAGTGTCACGCAGTCCGCCGCGTGGATCAAAGGATCTATGGTTTTCCCTCGAGTCTTTCCCACGAGGCTTTCCCACGAGGCTTTCCCACAGGGCTGTTCCACGTGCACACGTGCTGGGAGTCGATCCTCGGCTTGAACGTCAAGGCAGTGCAGGGAAAACAGGTTCCTCTGGAATGGACTGACACATCTGGGGGTCTCTTGGAATGGTGTCACGACCCTGGAGTTCCTCTCGCCTTTCCTGTGGAGAGCGCCAACTCTTCGGGAACGCCGGGAATTCTTTCCCTACGAAACAGGGAAAGGATCCCTCATCTCGAGCTAGGAGGCGGAAATGGGGCTCCCCTGGATGTGTGCGGGACCCCACTTGCTTCCTCTCGAGTGGAGACGGGTATGTCCCGGAACTGCTTGAGTTGCAGCAAGGGTGTGAAGGACCCTTTGGAAGTTCCAGTGGTTAGATGTGATTAGCCTCGAGAAGCCTCAGCGGAAATTGGCCTCATCTCGCCTGGAGGGCAAAACCTCCTGGATTTTCTCGAGTTCCGGCAGGTGCTCTCGACTTACGACGGGGACCTCAGGGACCCGCTCTGGTGGGCTCAGGAAAGGCCAGTCCCCATGCGAGTTCCTCGGGGGCCTCTCGGCATTCCTCTCCCGTCGATGCCGGGGCCTAAGACCTTGTGTGGAGTCGGGGCCGGAACCTCAGGATTCCTCTCCAGTGCTGACATGGATCTTGGGGTACTTCTGGAGTCTCCACAGGGGAGTCAGTCCTCGTCTCGAATGCGGGCATGCACTTGCGCTTTCCTCCAGAGCGGTAGCAGCAGTGTCACGCAGTCCGCCGCGTGAATCAAAGGATCTATGGTTTTCCCTCGAGTCTTTCCTACGAGGCTTTCCCACGAGGCTTTCCCAAGGGCTGTCCCACGTGCACACGTGGTGGGAGTCGATCCTCGGCTTGAACATCTAGGCAGTTCAGGGAAAACAGATTCCTCTGGAATGGACTGACACATCTGGGGGACTCTTGGAATGGTGGCACGACCCTGGAGTTCCTCTCGCCTTTCCTGTGGAGAACGCCTCCTCTTGAGATGCGACGGGAACGCCGGGAATTCTTTCCCTACGAAACAGGGAAAGGATCCCTCATCTCGAGCTAGGAGGCGGAAACGGGGCTCCCCTGGATGTGTGCGGGACCCCACGTGCTTCCTCTCGAGTGGAGACGGGTATGTCGGGGAACTTCTTGAGTTGCAGCAAGTGTGTGAAGGACCCTTTGGAAGTTCCAGTATTTAGACGTGATTAGCCTCGGGAAGCTTCAGCGGAAATGGGCCTCATCTCGCCTGGAGGTGAAAACCTCCTGGATTTTCTCGAGTTGCGGCAGGTGCTCTCGACTTACGACGAGGACCTCAGGGACCCGCTCTGGTGGCCTCAGGAAAGGCCAGTCCCCATGCGAGTTCCTCGGGGGCCTCTCGGGATTCCTCTCCCTTCGATGCCGGGGCCTAAGACCTTGTGAGGAGTCGGGGCCGGAACCTGAGGATTCCTCTCCCGTGCTGACATGGATCTTGGGGTACTTCTGGAGTCTCCCCAGGGGAGTCAGTCCTCGTCTGGAATGCGGGCATGCACTTGCGCTTTCCTCCAGAGCGGTAGCAGCAGTGTCACGCATTCCACCGCGTGGATCAAAGGATCTATGTTTTTCCCTCGAGTCTTTCCCACGAGGCTTTCCCACGAGGCTTTCCCACAGGGCTGTCCCACGTGCACACGTGGTGGGAGTCGATCCTCGGCTTGAACGTCAAGGCAGTGCAGGGAAAACAGGTTCCTCTGGAATGGACTGACACATCTGGGGGACTCTTGGAATGGTGGCACGACCCTGGAGTTCCTCTCGCCTTTCCTGTGCAGAGCGCCTCCTCTTGAGATGCGACGGGAACGCCGGGAATTCTTTCCCGTCGAAACAGGGAAAGGATCCCTCATCTCGAGGTGGGAGGCGGAAACGGGGCTTCCCTGGATGTGTGCGGGACCCTTGTGCTTCCTCTCGAGGGGAGACGGGTATGTCGGGGAACTTCTTGAGTTGCAGCAAGGGTGTGAAGGACCCTTTGGAAGTTCCACTGGTTAGATGTGATTAGCCTCGAGAAGCCTCAGCGGAAATGGGCCTCATCTCGCCTGGAGGGCAAAATCTCCTGGATTTTCTCGAGTTGCGGCAGGTGCTCTCGACTTACGACGGGGACCTCGGGGACCCGCTCTTGTGGCCTCAGGAAAGGCCAGTCCCCATGCGAGTTCCTCGGAGGCCTCTCGGGATTCCTCTCCCTTCGATGCCGGGGCCTAAGACCTTGTGTGGAGTCGGGGCCGGAACCTGAGGATTCCTCTCCAGTGCTGACATGGATCCTGGGGTACTTCTGGAGTCTCCCCAGGGGAGTCAGTCCTCGTCTCGAATGCGGACATGCACTTGCACTTTCCTCCAGAGCGGTAGCAGCAGTGTCAAGCAGTCCGCCGCGTGCATCAAAGGATCTATGTTTTTCCCTCGAGTCTTTCTCACGAGGCTTTCCCACGAGGCTTTCCCACAGGGCTGTCCCACGTGCACACGTGGTGGGAGTGGATCCTCGGCTTGAACGTCAAGGCAGTGCAGGGAAAACAGGTTCCTCTGGAATGGACTGACACATCTGGGGAACTCTTGGAATGGTGGCACGACCCTGGAGTTCCTCTCGCCTTTCCTGTGGAGAGTGCCTCCTCTTGAGATGCGACGGGAACGCCGGGAAATCTTTCCCTACGAAACAGTGAAAGGATCCCTCATCTCGATCTAGGAGGCGGAAACGGGGCTCCCCTGGAGGTGTGCGGGACCCCACGTGCTTCCTCTCGAGTGGAGACGGGTATGTCGGGGAACTTCTTGAGTTGCAGCAAGGGCGTGAAGGACCCTTTGGAAGTTCCAGTGGTTAGACGTGATTAGCCTCGAGAAGCCTCAGCGGAAATGGGCCTCATTTCGCCTGGAGGGCAAAACCTCCTGGATTTTCTCGAGTTGCGGCAGGTGCTCTCGACTTACGACGGGGACCTCAGGGACCCGCTCTGGTGGCCTCAGGAAAGGCCAGTCCCCATGCGAGTTCCTCGGGGGCCTCTCGGGATTCCTCTCCCGTCGATGCCGGGGCCTAAGACCTTGTGTGGAGTCGGGGCCGGAACCTGAGGATTCCTCTCCAGTGCTGACATGGATCTTGGGGTACTTCTGGAGTCTCCCCAGGGGAGTCAGTCCTCGTCTCGAATGCGGGCATGCACTTGCGCTTTCCTCCAGAGCGGTAGCAGTAGTGTCACGCAGTCCGCCGCGTGGATCAAAGGATCTATGGTTTTCCCTCGAGGCTTTCCCACGAGGCTTTCCTACGAGGCTTTCCCACAGGGCTGTCCCACGTGCACACGTGGTGGGAGTCGATCCTCGGCTTGAACGTCAAGGCAGTGCAGGGAAAACTGGTTCCTCTGGAATGGACTGACACATCTGGGGGACTCTTGGAATGGTGGCACGACCCTGGAGTTCCTCTCGCCTTTCCTGTGGAGAGCGCCTCCTCTTGAGATGCGACGGGAACGCCGGGAAATCTTTCCCTACGAAACAGGGAAAGGATCCCTCATCTCGAGCTAGGAGGCGGAAACGGGGCTAACCTGGATGTGTGCGGGACCCCACGTGCTTCCTCTCGAGCGGAGACGGGTATGTCGCGGAACTTCTTGAGTTGCAGCAAGGGTGTGAAGGACCCTTTGGAAGTTCCAGTGGTTAGACGTGATTAGCCTCGAGAAGCCTCAGCGGAAATGGGCCTCATCTCGCCTGGAGGGCAAAACCTCCTGGATTTTTTCGAGTTGCGGCAGGTGCTCTCGACTTACGACGGGGACCTCAGGGACCCGCTCTGGTGGCCTCAGGAAAGGCCAGTCCCCATGCGAGTTCCTCGGGAGCCTCTCGGGATTCCTCTCCCATCGATGCCGGGGCCTAAGACCTTGTGTGGAGTCGGGGCCGGAACCTGAGGATTCCTCTCCAGTGCTGACATGGATCTTGGGGTACTTCTGGAGTCTCCCCAGGGGAGTCAGTCCTCGTCTGGAATGCGGGCATGCACTTGCGCTTTCCCCCATAGCGGTAGCAGCAGTGTCACGCAGTCCGCCGCGTGGATCAAGGGATCTATGGTTTTCCCTCGAGTCTTTCCCACGAGGCTTTCCCACGAGGCTTTCCCACAGGGCTGTCCCACGTGCACACGTGGTGGGAGTCGATCCTCGGCTTGAACGTCATGGCAGTGCAGGGAAAACAGGTTCCTCTGGAATGGACTGACACATCTGGGGGACTCTTGGAATGGTGGCACGACCCTGGAGTTCCTCTCGCCTTTCCTGTGGAGAGCGCCTCCTCTTGAGATGCGACGGGAACGCCGGGAAATCTTTCCCTACGAAACAGGGAAAGGATCCCTCATCTCGAGCTAGGAGGCGGAAACGGGGCTCCCCTGGATGTTTGCGTGACCCCACGTGCTTCCTCTCGAGTGGAGACGGGTATGTCGCGGAACTTCTTGAGTTGCAGCAAGGGTGTGAAGGACCCTTTGGAAGTTCCAGTGGTTAGACGTGATTAGCCTCGAGAAGCCTCAGCGGAAATGGGCCTCATCTCGCCGGAGAGCAAAACTTCCTGAATTTTCTCGAATTGCGGCAGGTGCTCTCGACTTACGACGGGGACCTCGGGGACCCGCTCTGGTGGCCTCAGGAAAGGCCAGTCCCCATGCGAGTTCCTCGGGGGCCTCTCGGGATTCCTCTCCCGTCGATGCCGGGGCCTAAGACCTTGTGTGGAGTCGGGGCCGGAACCTGAGGATTCCTCTCCAGTGCTGACATGGATCTTGGGGTCCTTCTGGAGTCTCCCCAGGGGAGTCAGTCCTCGTCTCGAATGCGGGCATGCACTTGCGCTTTCCTCCAGAGCTGTAGCAGCAATGTCACGCAGTCCGCCGCATGGATCAAAGGATCTATGGTTTTCCCTCGAGTCTTTCCCACGAGGCTTTCCCACGAGGCTTTCCCACAGGGCTGTCCCACGTGCACACGTGGTGGGAGTCGATCCTCGGCTTGAACGTCAAGGCAGTGCAGGGAAAACAGGTTCCTCCTGAATGGACTGACACATCTGGGGGACTCTTGGAATGGTGGCACGACCCTGGATTTCCTCTCGCCTTTCCTGTGGAGAGCGCCTCCTCTTGAGATGCGACGGGAACGCCGGGAATTCTTTCCCTACGAAACAGGGAAAGGATCCCTCATCTCGAGCTAGGAGGCGGAAACGGGGCTCCCCTGGATGTGTGCGGGACCCCACGTGCTTCCTCTCGAGTGGAGACGTGTATGTCGGGGAACTTCTTGAGTTGCAGCAAGGGTGTGAAGGACCCTTTGGAAGTTCCAGTGGTTAGATGTGATTAGCCTCAAGAAGCCTCAGCGGAAATGGGCCTCATCTCGCCTGGAGGGCAAAACCTCCTGGATTTTCTCGAGTTGCGGCAGGTGCTCTCGACTTACGACGGGGACCTCAGGGACCCGCTCTGGTGGTTCAGGAAAGGCCAGTCCCCGTGCGAGTTCCTCGGGGGCCTCTCGGGATTCCTCTCCCGTCGATGCCGGGGCCTAAGACCTTGTGTGGAGTCGGGGCCGGAATCTGAGGATTCCTCTCCAGTGCAGACATGGATCTTGGAGTACTTCTGGAGTCTCCCCAGGGGAGTCAGTCCTCGTCTCGAATGCGGGCATGCACTTGCGCTTTCCTCCAGAGCGGTAGCAGCAGTGTCACGCAGTCCGCCGCGTGGATCAAAGGATCTATGGTTTTCCCTCGAGGCTTTCCCACGAGGCTTTCCCACAGGGCTGTCCGACGTGCACACGTGTTGGGAGTCGATCCTCGGCTTGAACGTCAAGGCAGTGCAGGGAAAACAGGTTCCTCTGGAATGGACTGACACATCTGGGGGTCTCTTGGAATGGTGCCAAGACCCTGGAGTTCCTCTCGCCTTTCCTGTGGAGAGCGCCACCTCTTGAGATGCGACGGGAACGCCGGGAATTCTTTCCCTACGAAACAGGGAAAGGATCCCTCATCTCGAGCTAGGAGGCGGAAACGGGGCTCCCCTGGATGTGTGCGGGACCCCACGTGCTTCCTCTCGAGTGGAGACGGGTATGTCGCGGAACTGCTTGAGTTGCAGCAAGGGTGTGAAGGACCCTTTGGAAGTTCCAGTGGTTAGATGTGATTGGCCTCGAGAAGCCTCAGCGGAAATGGGCCTCATCTCGCCAGGAGGGCAAAACCTCCTGGATTTTCTCGAGTTGCGGCAGGTGCTCTCGACTTACGACGGGGACCTCAGGGACCCGCTCTGGTGGCCTCAGGAAAGGCCAGTCCCCATGCGAGTTCCTCGGGAGCCTCTCGGGATTCCTCTCCCATCGATGCCGGGGCCTAAGACCTTGTGTGGAGTCGGGGCCGGAACCTGAGGATTCCTCTACAGTGCTGACATGGATCTTGGGGTACTTCTGGAGTCTCCCCAGGGGAGTCAGTCCTCGTCTGGAATGCTGGCATGCACTTGCGCTTTCCCCCATAGCGGTAGCAGCAGTGTCACGCGGTCCGCCGCGTGGATCAAGGGATCTATGGTTTTCCCTCGAGTCTTTCCCACGAGGCTTTCCCACGAGGCTTTCCCACAGGGCTGTCCCACGTGCACACGTGGTGGGAGTCGATCCTCGGCTTGAACGTCAAGGCAGTGCAGGGAAAACAGGTTCCTCTGGAATGGACTGACACATCTGGGGGACTCTTGGAATGGTGGCACGACCCTGGAGTTCCTCTCGCCTTTCCTGTGGAGAGCGCCTCCTCTTGAGATGCGACGGGAACGCCGGGAAATCTTTCCCTACGAAACAGGGAAAGGATCCCTCATCTCGAGCTAGGAGGCGGAAACGGGGCTCCCCTGGATGTGTGCGGGACCCCACGTGCTTCCTCTCGAGTGGAGACGGGTATGTCGCGGAACTTCTTGAGTTGCAGCAAGGGTGTGAAGGACCCTTTGGAAGTTCCAGTGGTTAGACGTGATTAGCCTCGAGAAGCCTCAGCGGAAATGGGCCTCATCTCGCCTGGAGGGCAAAACCTCCTGGATTTTCTCGAGTTGCGGCAGGTGCTCTCGACTTACGACGGGGACCTCTGGGACGCGCTCTGGTGGCCTCAGGAAAGGCCAGTCCCCATGCGAGTTCCTCGTGAGCCTCTCGGGATTCCTCTCCCATCGATGCCGGGGCCTAAGACCTTGTGTGGAGTCGGGGCCGGAACCTGAGGATTCCTCTCCAGTGCTGACATGGATCTTGGGGTACTTCTGGAGTCTCCCCAGGGGAGTCAGTCCTCGTCTCGAATGCGGGCATGCACTTGCACTTTCCTCCAGAGAGGTAGCAGCAGTGTCACGCAGTCCGCCGCGTGGAGCAAAGGATCTATGGTTTTCCCTCGAGTCTTTCCCACGAGGCTTTCCCACGAGGCTTTCCCACAGGGCTGTCCCACGTGCACACGTGGTGGGAGTCGATCCTCGGCTTGAACGTCAAGGCAGTGCAGGGAAAACAGGTTCCTCTGGAATGGACTGACACATCTGGGGGACTCTTGGAATGGTGGCACGACCCTGGAGTTCCTCTCGCCTTTCCTGTGGAGAGCGCCTCCTCTTGAGATGCGACGGGAACGCCGGGAAATCTTTCCCTACGAAACAGGGAAAGGATCCCTCATCTCGAGCTAGGAGGCGGAAACGGGGCTCCCCTGGATGTGTGCGGGACCCAACGTGCTTCCTCTCGAGTGGAGACGGGTATGTCGCGGAACTTCTTGAGTTGCAGCAAGGGTGTGAAGGACCCTTTGGAAGTTCCAGTGGTTAGATGTGATTGGCCTCGAGAAGCCTCAGCGGAAATGGGCCTCATCTCGCCTGGAGGGCAAAACCTCCTGGATTTTCTCGAGTTGCGGCAGGTGCTCTCGACTTACGACGGGGACCTCAGGGATCCGCTCTGGTGTCCTCAGGAAAGGCCAGTCCCCATGCGAGTTCCTCGGGGGCCTCTCGGGATTCCTCTCCCGTCGATGCCGGGGCCTAAGACCTTGTGTGGAGTCGGGGCCGGAACCTGAGGATTCCTCTCCAGTGCTGACTTGGATCTTGGGGTACTTCTGGAATCTCCCCAGGGGAGTCAGTCCTCGTCTCGAATGCGGGCATGCACTTGCGCTTTCCTCCAGAGCGGTAGCAGCAATGTCACGCAGTCCGCCGCGTGGATCAAAGGATCTATGGTTTTCCCTCGAGTCTTTCCCACGAGGCTTTCCCACGAGGCTTTCCCATAGGGCTGTCCCACGTGCACACGTGTTGGGAGTCGATCCTCGGCTTGAACGTCAAGGCAGTGCAGGGAAAACAGGTTCCTCTGGAATGGACTGACACATCTGGGGGTCTCTTGGAATGGTGCCAAGACCCTGGAGTTCCTCTCGCCTTTCCTGTGGAGAGCGCCACCTCTTGAGATGCGACGGGAACGCCGGGAATTCTTTCCCTACGAAACAGGGAAAGGATCCCTCATCTCGAGCTAGGAGGCGGAAACGGGGCTCCCCTGGATGTGTGCGGGACCCCACGTGCTTCCTCTCGAGTGGAGACGGGTATGTCGCGGAACTGCTTGAGTTGCAGCAAGGGTGTGAAGGACCCTTTGGAAGTTCCAGTGGTTAGATGTGATTGGCCTCGAGAAGCCTCAGCGGAAATGGGCCTCATCTCGCCTGGAGGGCAAAACCTCCTGGATTTTCTCGAGTTGCGGCAGGTGCTCTCGACTTACGACGGGGACCTCAGGGACCCGCTCTGGTGGCCTCAGGAAAGGCCAGTCCCCATGCGAGTTCCTCGGGGGCCTCTCGGGATTCCTCTCCCGTCGATGCCGGGGCCTAAGACCTTGTGTGGAGTCGGGGCCGGAACCTGAGGATTCCTCTCCAGTGCTGACATGGATCTTGGGGTACTTCTGAAGTCTCCCCAGGGGAGTCAGTCCTCGTCTCGAATGCGGGCATGCACTTGCGCTTTCCTCCAGAGCGGTAGCAGCAGTGTCACGCAGTCCGCCGCGTGGATCAAAGGATCTATGGTTTTCCCTCGAGTCTTTCCCACGAGGCTTTCCCACGAGTCTTTCCCACAGGGCTGTCCCACGTGCACACGTGGTGGGAGTGGATCCTCGGCTTGAACGTCAAGGCAGTGCAGGGAAAACAGGTTCCTCCTGAATGGACTGACACATCTGGGGGACTCTTGGAATGGTGGCACGACCCTGGATTTCCTCTCGCCTTTCCTGTGGAGAGCGCCTCCTCTTGAGATGCGACGGGAACGCCGGGAATTCTTTCCCTACGAAACAGGGAAAGGATCCCTCATCTCGAGCTAGGAGGCGGAAACGGGGCTCCCCTGGATGTGTGCGGGACCCCACGTGCTTCCTCTCGAGTGGAGACGTGTATGTCGGGGAACTTCTTGAGTTGCAGCAAGGGTGTGAAGGACCCTTTGGAAGTTCCAGTGGTTAGATGTGATTAGCCTCAAGAAGCCTCAGCGGAAATGGGCCTCATCTCGCCTGGAGGGCAAAACCTCCTGGATTTTCTCGAGTTGCGGCAGGTGCTCTCGACTTTCGACGGGGACCTCAGGGACCCGCTCTGGTGGTTCAGGAAAGGCCAGTCCCCGTGCGAGTTCCTCGGGGGCCTCTCGGGATTCCTCTCCCGTCGATGCCGGGGCCTAAGACCTTGTGTGGAGTCGGGGCCGGAATCTGAGGATTCCTCTCCAGTGCAGACATGGATCTTGGAGTACTTCTGGAGTCTCCCCAGGGGAGTCAGTCCTCGTCTCGAATGCGGGCATGCACTTGCGCTTTCCTCCAGAGCGGTAGCAGCAGTGTCACGCAGTCCGCCGCGTGGATCAAAGGATCTATGGTTTTCCCTCGAGGCTTTCCCACGAGGCTTTCCCACAGGGCTGTCCGACGTGCACACGTGTTGGGAGTCGATCCTCGGCTTGAACGTCAAGGCAGTGCAGGGAAAACAGGTTCCTCTGGAATGGACTGACACATCTGGGGGTCTCTTGGAATGGTGCCAAGACCCTGGAGTTCCTCTCGCCTTTCCTGTGGAGAGCGCCACCTCTTGAGATGCGACGGGAACGCCGGGAATTCTTTCCCTACGAAACAGGGAAAGGATCCCTCATCTCGAGCTAGGAGGCGGAAACGGGGCTCCCCTGGATGTGTGCGGGACCCCACGTGCTTCCTCTCGAGTGGAGACGGGTATGTCGCGGAACTGCTTGAGTTGCAGCAAGGGTGTGAAGGACCCTTTGGAAGTTCCAGTGGTTAGATGTGATTGGCCTCGAGAAGCCTCAGCGGAAATGGGCCTCATCTCGCCAGGAGGGCAAAACCTCCTGGATTTTCTCGAGTTGCGGCAGGTGCTCTCGACTTACGACGGGGACCTCAGGGACCCGCTCTGGTGGCCTCAGGAAAGGCCAGTCCCCATGCGAGTTCCTCGGGAGCCTCTCGGGATTCCTCTCCCATCGATGCCGGGGCCTAAGACCTTGTGTGGAGACGGGGCCGGAACCTGAGGATTCCTCTACAGTGCTGACATGGATCTTGGGGTACTTCTGGAGTCTCCCCAGGGGAGTCAGTCCTCGTCTGGAATGCTGGCATGCACTTGCGCTTTCCCCCATAGCGGTAGCAGCAGTGTCACGCGGTCCGCCGCGTGGATCAAGGGATCTATGGTTTTCCCTCGAGTCTTTCCCACGAGGCTTTCCCACGAGGCTTTCCCACAGGGCTGTCCCACGCGCACACGTGGTGGGAGTCGATCCTCGGCTTGAACGTCAAGGCAGTGCAGGGAAAACAGGTTCCTCTGGAATGGACTGACACATCTGGGGGACTCTTGGAATGGTGGCACGACCCTGGAGTTCCTCTCGCCTTTCCTGTGGAGAGCGCCTCCTCTTGAGATGCGACGGGAACGCCGGGAAATCTTTCCCTACGAAACAGGGAAAGGATCCCTCATCTCGAGCTAGGAGGCGGAAACGGGGCTCCCCTGGATGTGTGCGGGACCCCACGTGCTTCCTCTCGAGTGGAGACGGGTATGTCGCGGAACTTCTTGAGTTGCAGCAAGGGTGTGAAGGACCCTTTGGAAGTTCCAGTGGTTAGACGTGATTAGCCTCGAGAAGCCTCAGCGGAAATGGGCCTCATCTCGCCTGGAGGGCAAAACCTCCTGGATTTTCTCGAGTTGCGGCAGGTGCTCTCGACTTACGACGGGGACCTCTGGGACCCGCTCTGGTGGCCTCAGGAAAGGCCAGTCCCCATGCGAGTTCCTCGGGAGCCTCTCGGGATTCCTCTCCCATCGATGCCGGGGCCTAAGACCTTGTGTGGAGTCGGGGCCGGAACCTGAGGATTCCTCTCCAGTGCTGACATGGATCTTGGGGTACTTCTGGAGTCTCCCCAGGGGAGTCAGTCCTCGTCTCGAATGCGGGCATGCACTTGCACTTTCCTCCAGAGAGGTAGCAGCAGTGTCACGCAGTCCGCCGCGTGGAGCAAAGGATCTATGGTTTTCCCTCGAGTCTTTCCCACGAGGCTTTCCCACGAGGCTTTCCCACAGGGCTGTCCCACGTGCACACGTGGTGGGAGTCGATCCTCGGCTTGAACGTCAAGGCAGTGCAGGGAAAACAGGTTCCTCTGGAATGGACTGACACATCTGGGGGACTCTTGGAATGGTGGCACGACCCTGGAGTTCCTCTCGCCTTTCCTGTGGAGAGCGCCTCCTCTTGAGATGCGACGGGAACGCCGGGAAATCTTTCCCTACGAAACAGGGAAAGGATCCCTCATCTCGAGCTAGGAGGCAGAAACGGGGCTCCCCTGGATGTGTGCGGGACCCAACGTGCTTCCTCTCGAGTGGAGACGGGTATGTCGCGGAACTTCTTGAGTTGCAGCAAGGGTGTGAAGGACCCTTTGGAAGTTCCAGTGGTTAGATGTGATTGGCCTCGAGAAGCCTCAGCGGAAATGGGCCTCATCTCGCCTGGAGGGCAAAACCTCCTGGATTTTCTCGAGTTGCGGCAGGTGCTCTCGACTTACGACGGGGACCTCAGGGATCCGCTCTGGTGTCCTCAGGAAAGGCCAGTCCCCATGAGAGTTCCTCGGGGGCCTCTCGGGATTCCTCTCCCGTCGATGCCGGGGCCTAAGACCTTGTGTGGAGTCGGGGCCGGAACCTGAGGATTCCTCTCCAGTGCTGACTTGGATCTTGGGGTACTTCTGGAATCTCCCCAGGGGAGTCAGTCCTCGTCTCGAATGCGGGCATGCACTTGCGCTTTCCTCCAGAGCGGTAGCAGCAATGTCACGCAGTCCGCCGCGTGGATCAAAGGATCTATGGTTTTCCCTCGAGTCTTTCCCACGAGGCTTTCCCACGAGGCTTTCCCATAGGGCTGTCCCACGTGCACACGTGTTGGGAGTCGATCCTCGGCTTGAACGTCAAGGCAGTGCAGGGAAAACAGGTTCCTCTGGAATGGACTGACACATCTGGGGGTCTCTTGGAATGGTGCCAAGACCCTGGAGTTCCTCTCGCCTTTCCTGTGGAGAGCGCCACCTCTTGAGATGCGACGGGAACGCCGGGAATTCTTTCCCTACGAAACAGGGAAAGGATCCCTCATCTCGAGCTAGGAGGCGGAAACGGGGCTCCCCTGGATGTGTGCGGGACCCCACGTGCTTCCTCTCGAGTGGAGACGGGTATGTCGCGGAACTGCTTGAGTTGCAGCAAGGGTGTGAAGGACCCTTTGGAAGTTCCAGTGGTTAGATGTGATTGGCCTCGAGAAGCCTCAGCGGAAATGGGCCTCATCTCGCCTGGAGGGCAAAACCTCCTGGATTTTCTCGAGTTGCGGCAGGTGCTCTCGACTTACGACGGGGACCTCAGGGACCCGCTCTGGTGGCCTCAGGAAAGGCCAGTCCCCATGCGAGTTCCTCGGGGGCCTCTCGGGATTCCTCTCCCGTCGATGCCGGGGCCTAAGACCTTGTGTGGAGTCGGGGCCGGAACCTGAGGATTCCTCTCCAGTGCTGACATGGATCTTGGGGTACTTCTGAAGTCTCCCCAGGGGAGTCAGTCCTCGTCTCGAATGCGGGCATGCACTTGCGCTTTCCTCCAGAGCGGTAGCAGCAGTGTCACGCAGTCCGCCGCGTGGATCAAAGGATCTATGGTTTTCCCTCGAGTCTTTCCCACGAGGCTTTCCCACGAGTCTTTCCCACAGGGCTGTCCCACGTGCACACGTGGTGGGAGTGGATCCTCGGCTTGAACGTCAAGGCAGTGCAGGGAAAACAGGTTCCTCCTGAATGGACTGACACATCTGGGGGACTCTTGGAATGGTGGCACGACCCTGGATTTCCTCTCGCCTTTCCTGTGGAGAGCGCCTCCTCTTGAGATGCGACGGGAACGCCGGGAATTCTTTCCCTACGAAACAGGGAAAGGATCCCTCATCTCGAGCTAGGAGGCGGAAACGGGGCTCCCCTGGATGTGTGCGGGACCCCACGTGCTTCCTCTCGAGTGGAGACGTGTATGTCGGGGAACTTCTTGAGTTGCAGCAAGGGTGTGAAGGACCCTTTGGAAGTTCCAGTGGTTAGATGTGATTAGCCTCAAGAAGCCTCAGCGGAAATGGGCCTCATCTCGCCTGGAGGGCAAAACCTCCTGGATTTTCTCGAGTTGCGGCAGGTGCTCTCGACTTACGACGGGGACCTCAGGGACCCGCTCTGGTGGTTCAGGAAAGGCCAGTCCCCGTGCGAGTTCCTCGGGGGCCTCTCGGGATTCCTCTCCCGTCGATGCCGGGGCCTAAGACCTTGTGTGGAGTCGGGGCCGGAACCTGAGGATTCCTCTCCAGTGCTGACATGGATCTTGGGGTACTTCTGGAGTCTCCCCAGGGGAGTCAGTCCTCGTCTCGAATGCGGGCATGCACTTGCACTTTCCTCCAGAGAGGTAGCAGCAGTGTCACGCAGTCCGCCGCGTGGAGCAAAGGATCTATGGTTTTCCCTCGAGTCTTTCCCACGAGGCTTTCCCACGAGGCTTTCCCACAGGGCTGTCCCACGTGCACACGTGGTGGGAGTCGATCCTCGGCTTGAACGTCAAGGCAGTGCAGGGAAACAGGTTCCTCTGGAATGGACTGACACATCTGGGGGACTCTTGGAATGGTGGCACGACCCTGGAGTTCCTCTCGCCTTTCCTGTGGAGAGCGCCTCCTCTTGAGATGCGACGGGAACGCCGGGAAATCTTTCCCTACGAAACAGGGAAAGGATCCCTCATCTCGAGCTAGGAGGCGGAAACGGGGCTCCCCTGGATGTGTGCGGGACCCAACGTGCTTCCTCTCGAGTGGAGACGGGTATGTCGCGGAACTTCTTGAGTTGCAGCAAGGGTGTGAAGGACCCTTTGGAAGTTCCAGTGGTTAGATGTGATTGGCCTCGAGAAGCCTCAGCAGAAATGGGCCTCATCTCGCCTGGAGGGCAAAACCTCCTGGATTTTCTCGAGTTGCGGCAGGTGCTCTCGACTTACGACGGGGACCTCAGGGATCCGCTCTGGTGTCCTCAGGAAAGGCCAGTCCCCATGCGAGTTCCTCGGGGGCCTCTCGGGATTCCTCTCCCGTCGATGCCGGGGCCTAAGACCTTGTGTGGAGTCGGGGCCGGAACCTGAGGATTCCTCTCCAGTGCTGACATGGATCTTGGGGTACTTCTGGAATCTCCCCAGGGGAGTCAGTCCTCGTCTCGAATGCGGGCATGCACTTGCGCTTTCCTCCAGAGCGGTAGCAGCAATGTCACGCAGTCCGCCGCGTGGATCAAAGGATCTATGGTTTTCCCTCGAGTCTTTCCCACGAGGCTTTCCCACGAGGCTTTCCCATAGGGCTGTCCCACGTGCACACGTGTTGGGAGTCGATCCTCGGCTTGAACGTCAAGGCAGTGCAGGGAAAACAGGTTCCTCTGGAATGGACTGACACATCTGGGGGTCTCTTGGAATGGTGCCAAGACCCTGGAGTTCCTCTCGCCTTTCCTGTGGAGAGCGCCACCTCTTGAGATGCGACGGGAACGCCGGGAATTCTTTCCCTACGAAACAGGGAAAGGATCCCTCATCTCGAGCTAGGAGGCGGAAACGGGGCTCCCCTGGATGTGTGCGGGACCCCACGTGCTTCCTCTCGAGTGGAGACGGGTATGTCGCGGAACTGCTTGAGTTGCAGCAAGGGTGTGAAGGACCCTTTGGAAGTTCCAGTGGTTAGATGTGATTGGCCTCGAGAAGCCTCAGCGGAAATGGGCCTCATCTCGCCTGGAGGGCAAAACCTCCTGGATTTTCTCGAGTTGCGGCAGGTGCTCTCGACTTACGACGGGGACCTCAGGGACCCGCTCTGGTGGCCTCAGGAAAGGCCAGTCCCCATGCGAGTTCCTCGGGGGCCTCTCGGGATTCCTCTCCCGTCGATGCCGGGGCCTAAGACCTTGTGTGGAGTCGGGGCCGGAACCTGAGGATTCCTCTCCAGTGCTGACATGGATCTTGGGGTACTTCTGAAGTCTCCCCAGGGGAGTCAGTCCTCGTCTCGAATGCGGGCATGCACTTGCGCTTTCCTCCAGAGCGGTAGCAGCAGTGTCACGCAGTCCGCCGCGTGGATCAAAGGATCTATGGTTTTCCCTCGAGTCTTTCCCACGAGGCTTTCCCACGAGTCTTTCCCACAGGGCTGTCCCACGTGCACACGTGGTGGGAGTGGATCCTCGGCTTGAACGTCAAGGCAGTGCAGGGAAAACAGGTTCCTCCTGAATGGACTGACACATCTGGGGGACTCTTGGAATGGTGGCACGACCCTGGATTTCCTCTCGCCTTTCCTGTGGAGAGCGCCTCCTCTTGAGATGCGACGGGAACGCCGGGAATTCTTTCCCTACGAAACAGGGAAAGGATCCCTCATCTCGAGCTAGGAGGCGGAAACGGGGCTCCCCTGGATGTGTGCGGGACCCCACGTGCTTCCTCTCGAGTGGAGACGTGTATGTCGGGGAACTTCTTGAGTTGCAGCAAGGGTGTGAAGGACCCTTTGGAAGTTCCAGTGGTTAGATGTGATTAGCCTCAAGAAGCCTCAGCGGAAATGGGCCTCATCTCGCCTGGAGGGCAAAACCTCCTGGATTTTCTCGAGTTGCGGCAGGTGCTCTCGACTTACGACGGGGACCTCAGGGACCCGCTCTGGTGGTTCAGGAAAGGCCAGTCCCCGTGCGAGTTCCTCGGGGGCCTCTCGGGATTCCTCTCCCGTCGATGCCGGGGCCTAAGACCTTGTGTGGAGTCGGGGCCGGAATCTGAGGATTCCTCTCCAGTGCAGACATGGATCTTGGAGTACATCTGGAGTCTCCCCAGGGGAGTCAGTCCTCGTCTCGAATGCGGGCATGCACTTGCGCTTTCCTCCAGAGCGGTAGCAGCAGTGTCACGCAGTCCGCCGCGTGGATCAAAGGATCTATGGTTTTCCCTCGAGGCTTTCCCACGAGGCTTTACCACAGGGCTGTCCGACGTGCACACGTGTTGGGAGTCGATCCTCGGCTTGAACGTCAAGGCAGTGCAGGGAAAACAGGTTCCTCTGGAATGGACTGACACATCTGGGGGTCTCTTGGAATGGTGCCAAGACCCTGGAGTTCCTCTCGCCTTTCCTGTGGAGAGCGCCACCTCTTGAGATGCGACGGGAACGCCGGGAATTCTTTCCCTACGAAACAGGGAAAGGATCCCTCATCTCGAGCTAGGAGGCGGAAACGGGGCTCCCCTGGATGTGTGCGGGACCCCACGTGCTTCCTCTCGAGTGGAGACGGGTATGTCGCGGAACTGCTTGAGTTGCAGCAAGGGTGTGAAGGACCCTTTGGAAGTTCCAGTGGTTAGATGTGATTGGCCTCGAGAAGCCTCAGCGGAAATGGGCCTCATCTCGCCAGGAGGGCAAAACCTCCTGGATTTTCTCGAGTTGCGGCAGGTGCTCTCGACTTACGACGGGGACCTCAGGGACCCGCTCTGGTGGCCTCAGGAAAGGCCAGTCCCCATGCGAGTTCCTCGGGAGCCTCTCGGGATTCCTCTCCCATCGATGCCGGGGCCTAAGACCTTGTGTGGAGTCGGGGCCGGAACCTGAGGATTCCTCTACAGTGCTGACATGGATCTTGGGGTACTTCTGGAGTCTCCCCAGGGGAGTCAGTCCTCGTCTGGAATGCTGGCATGCACTTGCGCTTTCCCCCATAGCGGTAGCAGCAGTGTCACGCGGTCCGCCGCGTGGATCAAGGGATCTATGGTTTTCCCTCGAGTCTTTCCCACGAGGCTTTCCCACGAGGCTTTCCCACAGGGCTGTCCCACGTGCACACGTGGTGGGAGTCGATCCTCGGCTTGAACGTCAAGGCAGTGCAGGGAAAACAGGTTCCTCTGGAATGGACTGACACATCTGGGGGACTCTTGGAATGGTGGCACGACCCTGGAGTTCCTCTCGCCTTTCCTGTGGAGAGCGCCTCCTCTTGAGATGCGACGGGAACGCCGGGAAATCTTTCCCTACGAAACAGGGAAAGGATCCCTCATCTCGAGCTAGGAGGCGGAAACGGGGCTCCCCTGGATGTGTGCGGGACCCCACGTGCTTCCTCTCGAGTGGAGACGGGTATGTCGCGGAACTTCTTGAGTTGCAGCAAGGGTGTGAAGGACCCTTTGGAAGTTCCAGTGGTTAGACGAGATTAGCCTCGAGAAGCCTCAGCGGAAATGGGCCTCATCTCGCCTGGAGGGCAAAACCTCCTGGATTTTCTCGAGTTGCGGCAGGTGCTCTCGACTTACGACGGGGACCTCTGGGACCCGCTCTGGTGGCCTCAGGAAAGGCCAGTCCCCATGCGAGTTCCTCGGGAGCCTCTCGGGATTCCTCTCCCATCGATGCCGGGGCCTAAGACCTTGTGTGGAGTCGGGGCCGGAACCTGAGGATTCCTCTCCAGTGCTGACATGGATCTTGGGGTACTTCTGGAGTCTCCCCAGGGGAGTCAGTCCTCGTCTCGAATGCGGGCATGCACTTGCACTTTCCTCCAGAGAGGTAGCAGCAGTGTCACGCAGTCCGCCGCGTGGAGCAAAGGATCTATGGTTTTCCCTCGAGTCTTTCCCACGAGGCTTTCCCACGAGGCTTTCCCACAGGGCTGTCCCACGTGCACACGTGGTGGGAGTCGATCCTCGGCTTGAACGTCAAGGCAGTGCAGGGAAAACAGGTTCCTCTGGAATGGACTGACACATCTGGGGGACTCTTGGAATGGTGGCACGACCCTGGAGTTCCTCTCGCCTTTCCTGTGGAGAGCGCCTCCTCTTGAGATGCGACGGGAACGCCGGGAAATCTTTCCCTACGAAACAGGGAAAGGATCCCTCATCTCGAGCTAGGAGGCGGAAACGGGGCTCCCCTGGATGTGTGCGGGACCCAACGTGCTTCCTCTCGAGTGGAGACGGGTATGTCGCGGAACTTCTTGAGTTGCAGCAAGGGTGTGAAGGACCCTTTGGAAGTTCCAGTGGTTAGATGTGATTGGCCTCGAGAAGCCTCAGCGGAAATGGGCCTCATCTCGCCTGGAGGGCAAAACCTCCTGGATTTTCTCGAGTTGCGGCAGGTGCTCTCGCCTTATGACGGGGACCTCGGGGACCCGCTCTGGTGGCCTCAGGAAAGCCCAGTTCCCATGCGAGTTCTTCGGGGGCCTCTCGGGATTCCTCTCCCGTCGATGCCGGTGCCTAAGACCTTGTGTGGAGTAGGGGCCGGAAACTGAGGATTCCTCTCCAGTGCTGACATGGATCTTGGGGTACTTCTGGAGTCTCCCCAGGGGAGTCAGTCCTCGTCTCGAATGCGGGCATGCACTTGCACTTTCCTCCAGAGCGGTAGCAGCAGTGTCACGCAGTCCGCCGCGTGGATCAAAGGATCTATGGTTTTCCCTCGAGTCTTTCCCACGAAGCTTTCCCACGAGGCTTTCCCACAGGGCTGTCCCACGTGCACACGTGGTGGGAGTCGATCCTCGGCTTGAACGTCAAGGCAGTGCAGGGAAAACAGGTTCCTCTGGAATGGACTGACACATCTGGGGGTCTCTTGGAATGGTGCCACGACCCTGGAGTTCCTCTCGCCTTTCCTGTGGAGAGCGCCACCTCTTGAGATGTGACGGGAACGCCGGGAATTCTTTCCCTACGAAACAGGGAAAGGATCCCTCATCTCGAGCTAGGAGGCGGAAACGGGGCTCCCCTGGATGTGTGCGGGACCCCACGTTCTTCCTCTCGAGTGGAGACGGGTATGTCGCGGAACTGCTTGAGTTGCAGCTAGGGTGTGAAGGACCCTTTGGAAGTTCCAGTGGTTAGATGTGATTGGCCTCGAGAAGCCTCAGCGGAAATGGGCCTCATCTCGCCTGGAGGGCAAAACCTCCTGGATTTTCTCGAGTTGCGGCAGGTGCTCTCGACTTACGACGGGGACCTCAGGGACCCGCTCTGGTGGCCTCAGGAAAGGCCAGTCCCCATGCGAGTTCCTCGGGGGCCTCTCGGGATTCCTCTCCCGTCGATGCCGGGGCCTAAGACCTTGTGTGGAGTCGGGGCCGGAACCTGAGGATTCCTCTCCAGTGCTGACATGGATCTTGGGGTACTTCTGAAGTCTCCCCAGGGGAGTCAGTCCTCGTCTCGAATGCGGGCATGCACTTGCGCTTTCCTCCAGAGCGGTAGCAGCAGTGTCACGCAGTCCGCCGCGTGGATCAAAGGATCTATGGTTTTCCCTCGAGTCTTTCCCACGAGGCTTTCCCACGAGTCTTTCCCACAGGGCTGTCCCACGTGCACACGTGGTGGGAGTGGATCCTCGGCTTGAACGTCAAGGCAGTGCAGGGAAAACAGGTTCCTCCTGAATGGACTGACACATCTGGGGGACTCTTGGAATGGTGGCACGACCCTGGATTTCCTCTCGCCTTTCCTGTGGAGAGCGCCTCCTCTTGAGATGCGACGGGAACGCCGGGAATTCTTTCCCTACGAAACAGGGAAAGGATCCCTCATCTCGAGCTAGGAGGCGGAAACGGGGCTCCCCTGGATGTGTGCGGGACCCCACGTGCTTCCTCTCGAGTGGAGACGTGTATGTCGGGGAACTTCTTGAGTTGCAGCAAGGGTGTGAAGGACCCTTTGGAAGTTCCAGTGGTTAGATGTGATTAGCCTCAAGAAGCCTCAGCGGAAATGGGCCTCATCTCGCCTGGAGGGCAAAACCTCCTGGATTTTCTCGAGTTGCGGCAGGTGCTCTCGACTTACGACGGGGACCTCAGGGACCCGCTCTGGTGGTTCAGGAAAGGCCAGTCCCCGTGCGAGTTCCTCGGGGGCCTCTCGGGATTCCTCTCCCGTCGATGCCGGGGCCTAAGACCTTGTGTGGAGTCGGGGCCGGAATCTGAGGATTCCTCTCCAGTGCAGACATGGATCTTGGAGTACTTCTGGAGTCTCCCCAGGGGAGTCAGTCCTCGTCTCGAATGCGGGCATGCACTTGCGCTTTCCTCCAGAGCGGTAGCAGCAGTGTCACGCAGTCCGCCGCGTGGATCAAAGGATCTATGGTTTTCCCTCGAGGCTTTCCCACGAGGCTTTACCACAGGGCTGTCCGACGTGCACACGTGTTGGGAGTCGATCCTCGGCTTGAACGTCAAGGCAGTGCAGGGAAAACAGGTTCCTCTGGAATGGACTGACACATCTGGGGGTCTCTTGGAATGGTGCCAAGACCCTGGAGTTCCTCTCGCCTTTCCTGTGGAGAGCGCCACCTCTTGAGATGCGACGGGAACGCCGGGAATTCTTTCCCTACGAAACAGGGAAAGGATCCCTCATCTCGAGCTAGGAGGCGGAAACGGGGCTCCCCTGGATGTGTGCGGGACCCCACGTGCTTCCTCTCGAGTGGAGACGGGTATGTCGCGGAACTGCTTGAGTTGCAGCAAGGGTGTGAAGGACCCTTTGGAAGTTCCAGTGGTTAGATGTGATTGGCCTCGAGAAGCCTCAGCGGAAATGGGCCTCATCTCGCCAGGAGGGCAAAACCTCCTGGATTTTCTCGAGTTGCGGCAGGTGCTCTCGACTTACGACGGGGACCTCAGGGACCCGCTCTGGTGGCCTCAGGAAAGGCCAGTCCCCATGCGAGTTCCTCGGGAGCCTCTCGGGATTCCTCTCCCATCGATGCCGGGGCCTAAGACCTTGTGTGGAGTCGGGGCCGGAACCTGAGGATTCCTCTACAGTGCTGACATGGATCTTGGGGTACTTCTGGAGTCTCCCCAGGGGAGTCAGTCCTCGTCTGGAATGCTGGCATGCACTTGCGCTTTCCCCCATAGCGGTAGCAGCAGTGTCACGCGGTCCGCCGCGTGGATCAAGGGATCTATGGTTTTCCCTCGAGTCTTTCCCACGAGGCTTTCCCACGAGGCTTTCCCACAGGGCTGTCCCACGTGCACACGTGGTGGGAGTCGATCCTCGGCTTGAACGTCAAGGCAGTGCAGGGAAAACAGGTTCCTCTGGAATGGACTGACACATCTGGGGGACTCTTGGAATGGTGGCACGACCCTGGAGTTCCTCTCGCCTTTCCTGTGGAGAGCGCCTCCTCTTGAGATGCGACGGGAACGCCGGGAAATCTTTCCCTACGAAACAGGGAAAGGATCCCTCATCTCGAGCTAGGAGGCGGAAACGGGGCTCCCCTGGATGTGTGCGGGACCCCACGTGCTTCCTCTCGAGTGGAGACGGGTATGTCGCGGAACTTCTTGAGTTGCAGCAAGGGTGTGAAGGACCCTTTGGAAGTTCCAGTGGTTAGACGTGATTAGCCTCGAGAAGCCTCAGCGGAAATGGGCCTCATCTCGCCTGGAGGGCAAAACCTCCTGGATTTTCTCGAGTTGCGGCAGGTGCTCTCGACTTACGACGGGGACCTCTGGGACCCGCTCTGGTGGCCTCAGGAAAGGCCAGTCCCCATGCGAGTTCCTCGGGAGCCTCTCGGGATTCCTCTCCCATCGATGCCGGGGCCTAAGACCTTGTGTGGAGTCGGGGCCGGAACCTGAGGATTCCTCTCCAGTGCTGACATGGATCTTGGGGTACTTCTGGAGTCTCCCCAGGGGAGTCAGTCCTCGTCTCGAATGCGGGCATGCACTTGCACTTTCCTCCAGAGAGGTAGCAGCAGTGTCACGCAGTCCGCCGCGTGGAGCAAAGGATCTATGGTTTTCCCTCGAGTCTTTCCCACGAGGCTTTCCCACGAGGCTTTCCCACGAGGCTTTCCCACAGAGCTGTCCCACGTGCACACGTGGTGGGAGTCAATCCTCGGCTTGAACGTCAAGGCAGTGCAGGGAAAACAGGTTCCTCTGGAATGGACTGACACATCTGGGGGACTCTTGGAATGGTGGCACGACCCTGGAGTTCCTCTCGCCTTTCCTGTGGAGAGCGCCTCCTCTTGAGATGCGACTGGAACGCCGGGAATTCTTTTCCTACGAAACAGGGAAAGGATCCCTCATCTCGAGCTAGGCGACGGAAACGGGGCTCCCCTGGATGTGTGCGCGACCCTCGTGCTTCCTCTCAAGGGGAGACGAGTATGTCGGGGAACTTCTTGAGTTGCAGCAAGGGTGTGAAGGACCCTTTGGAAATTCCACTGGTTAGATGTGATTAGCCTCGAGAAGCCTCAGCGGAAATGAGCCTCATCTCGCCTGGAGGGCAAAACCTCCTGGATTTTCTCGAGTTGCGGCAGGTGCTCTCGACTTATGACGGGGACCTCGGGGACCCGCTCTGGTGGCCTCAGGAAAGCCCAGTTCCCATGCGAGTTCTTCGGGGGCCTCTCGGGATTCCTCTCCCGTCGATGCCGGTGCCTAAGACCTTGTGTGGAGTAGGGGCCGGAAACTGAGGATTCCTCTCCAGTGCTGACATGGATCTTGGGGTACTTCTGGAGTCTCCCCAGGGGAGTCAGTCCTCGTCTCGAATGCGGGCATGCACTTGCACTTTCCTCCAGAGCGGTAGCAGCAATGTCACGCAGTCCGCCGCGTGGATCAAAGGATCTATGGTTTTCCCTCGAGTCTTTCCCACGAAGCTTTCCCACGAGGCTTTCCCACAGGGCTGTCCCACGTGCACACGTGGTGGGAGTCGATCCTCGGCTTGAACGTCAAGGCAGTGCAGGGAAAACAGGTTCCTCTGGAATGGACTGACACATCTGGGGGTCTCTTGGAATGGTGCCACGACCCTGGAGTTCCTCTCGCCTTTCCTGTGGAGAGCGCCACCTCTTGAGATGCGACGGGAACGCCGGGAATTCTTTCCCTACGAAACAGGGAAAGGATCCCTCATCTCGAGCTAGGAGGCGGAAACGGGGCTCCCCTTGATGTGTGCGGGACCCCACGTGCTTCCTCTCGAGTGGAGACAGGTATGTCGCGGAACTGCTTGAGTTGCAGCAAGGGTGTGAAGGACCCTTTGGAAGTTCCAGTGGTTAGATGTGATTGGCCTCGAGAAGCCTCAGCGGAAATGGGCCTCATCTCGCCTGGAGGGCAAAACCTCCTGGATTTTCTGGAGTTGCGGCAGGTGCTCTCGACTTACGCCGGGGACCTCGGGGACCCGCTCTGGTGGCCTCAGGAAAGTCCAGTCCCCATGCGAGTTCCTCGGGGGCCTCTCGGGATTCCTCTCCCGTCGATGCCGGGGCCTAAGACCTTGTGTGGAGTCAGGGCCGGAACCTGAGGATACCTCTCCAGTGCTGACATGGATCTTGGGGTACTTCTGGAGTCTCCCCAGGGGAGTCAGTCCTCGTCTCGAATGCGGGCATGCACTTGCACTTTCCTCCAGAGTGGTAGCAGCAGTGTCACGCCGTCCGCCGCGTGGATCAAAGGATCTATGGTTTTCCCTCGAGTCTTTCCCACGAGGCTTTCCCACGAGGCTTTCCCACAGGGCTGTCCCACGTGCACACGTGGTGGGAGTCGATCCTCGGCTTGAACGTCAAGGCAGTGCAGGGAAAACAGGTTCCTCTGGAATGGACTGACACATCTGGGGGACTCTTGGAATGGTGGCACGACCCTGGAGTTCCTCTCGCCTTTCCTGTGGAGAGCGCCTCCTCTTGAGATGCGACGGGAACGCCGGGAATTCTTTCCCTACGAAACAGGGATAGGATCCCTCACCTCGAACTAGGAGGTGGAAACGGAGCTCCCCTGGATGTGTGCGGGAACCTCGTGCTTCCTCTCGAGTGGAGACGGTTATGTCGGGGAACTTCTTGAGTTTCAGCAAGGGTGTGAAGGACCCTTTGGAAGTTTCAGTGGTTAGATGTGATTAGCCTCGAGAAGCCTCAGCGGAAATGGGCCTCATCTCGCCTGGAGGGCAAAACCTCCTGGATTTTCTCGAGTTGCGGCAGGTGCTCTCGACTCACGACGGGGACCTCAGGGACCCGCTCTGGTGGCCTCAGGAAAGGCGAGTCCCCATGCGAGTTCCTCGGGGGCCTCTCCGGATTCCTCTCCCGTCGATGCCGGGGCCTAAGACCTTGTGTGGAGTCGGGGCCGGAACCTGAGGATTCCTCTCCAGTGCTGACATGGATCTTGGGATACTTCTGGAGTCGCCCCAGGGGAGTCAGTCCTCGTCTCGAATGCGGGCATGCACTTGTGCTTTCCTCCAGAGCGGTAGCAGCAGTGTCACGCAGTCCGCCGTGTGGATCAAAGGATCTATGGTTTTCCCTCGAGTCTTTCCCACGAGGCTTTCCCCCGAGGCTTTCCCACGAGCATTTCCCACAGGGCTGTCCCACGTGCACACGTGGTGGGAGTCGATCGTTGGCTTGAACGTCAAGGCAGTGCAGGGAAAACAGGTGCCTCTGGAATGGACTGACACATCTGGGGGACTCTTGGAATGGTCTCACGACCCTGGAGTTCCTCTCACCTTTCCTGTGGAGAGCGCCTCCTCTTGAGATGCGATGGGAACCCCGGGAATTCTTTCCCTACGAAACAGGGATAGGATCCCTCACCTCGAACTAGGAGGCGGATACGGGGCACCCCTGGATGTGTGCGGCACCCCACGTGCTTCCTTTCGAGTGGAGACGGGTATGTCGCGGAACTGCTTGAGTTGCAGCTAGGGTGTGAAGGACCCTTTGGAAGTTTCAGTGGTTAGATGTGATTAGCCTCGAGAAGCCTCAGCGGAAATGGGCCTCATCTCGCCTGGAGGGCAAAACCTCCTGGATTTTCTCGAGTTGTGGCAGGTGCTCTCGACTCACGACGGGGACCTCAGGGACCCGCTCTGGTGGCCTCAGTAAAGGCGAGTCCCCATGCGAGTTCCTCGGGGGCCTCTCGGGATTCCTCTCCCGTCGATGCCGGGGCCTAAGACCTTGTGTGGAGTCGGGGCCGCAACCTGAGGATTCCTCTCCAGTGCTGACATGGATCTTGGGATACTTCTGGAGTCTCCCCAGGGGAGTCAGTCCTCGTCTCGAATGCGGGCATGCACTTGCGCTTTCCTCCAGAGCGGTAGCAGCAGTGTCACGCAGTCCGCCGCGTGGATCAAAGGATCTATGGTTTTCCCTCGAGTCTTTCCCACGAGGCTTTCCCACGAGGCTTTCCCACGAGGCTTTCCCACAGGGCTGTCCCACGTGCACACGTGGTGGGAGTAGATTCTCGGCTTGAACGTCAAGGCAGTGCAGGGAAACAGGTTCCTCTCTAATGGACTGACACATTTGGGGGACTCGTGGAATGGTAGCACGACCCTGGAGTTCCTCTCGCCTTTCCTGTGGAGAGCGCCTCCTCTTGAGATGCGACGGGAAAGCCCGGAATTCTTTCCCTACGAAACAGGGAAAGGATCCCTCATCTTGAGCTAGGAGGCGGAAACGGGGCTCCCCTGGATGTGTGCGGGACCCTCGTGCTTCCTCTCGAGTGGATACGGGTATGTCGGGGAACTTCTTGAGTTGCAGCAAGGGTGTGAAGGACCCTTTGGAAGTTCCAGTGGTTAGATGTGATTAGCCTCGAGCAGCCTCAGGGAAATGGGCCTCATCTCGCCTGGAGGGCAAAACCTCCTGGATTTTCTCGAGTTGCGGCAGGTGCTCTCGACTTACGACGGGGACCTCGGGGACCCGCTCTGGTGGCCTCAGGAAAGGCCATTCCCCATGCGAGTTCCTCGGGGGCCTCTCGGGATTCCCCTCCCGTCGATGCTGGGGCCTAAGACCTTGTGTGGAGTCGGGGCCGGAACCTGAGGATTCCTCTCCAGTGCTGACATGGATCTTGGGGTACTTCTGGAGTCTCCCCAGGGGAGTCAGTCCTCGACTCGAATGCGCGCATGCACTTGCGCTTTCCTCCAGAGCGGTAGCAGCAGTGTCACGCAGTCCGCCGCGTGGATCAAAGGATCTATGGTTTTCCCTCGAGTCTTTCCCACGAGGCTTTCCCACGAGGCTTTCCCACGAGGATTTCCCACAGGGCTGTACCACTTGCACACGTGGTGGGAGTCGATCGTCGGCATGAACGTCAAGGCAGTGCAGGGAAAACAGGTGCCTCTGGAATGGACTGACACATCTGGGGGTCTCTTGGAATGGTGGCACGACCCTGGAGTTCCTCTCGCCTTTCCTGTGGAGAGTGCCTCCTCTTGAGATGCGACGGGAACGCCGGGAAATCTTTCCCTACGAAACAGGGAAAGGATCCCTCATCTCGAGCTAGGAGGCGGAAACGGGGCTCCCCTGGATGTGTGCGGGACCCTCGTGATTCCTCTCGAGTGGAGACGGCTATGTCGAGCAACTTCTTGAGTTGCAGCAAGGGTGTGAAGGACCCTTGGGAAGTTCCAGTGGTTAGATGTGATTAGCCTCGAGAAGCCTCAGCGGAAATGGGCCTCATCTCGCCTGGAGGGCAAAACCTCCTGGATTTTCTCGAGTTGCGGCAGGTGCTCTCGACTTACCACGGGGACCACAGGGACCCGCTCTGGTGGCCTCAGGAAAGGCCAGTCCCCATGCGAGTTCCTCGGGGGCCTCTCGGGATTCCTCTCCCGTTGATTCCGGGGTCTATGACCTTGTGTGGAGTCCGGGCCGGAACCTGAGGATTCCTATCCAGTGCTGACATGGATCTTGGGGTACTTATGGAGTCTCCCCAGGGGAGTCAGTCCTCGTCCCGAATGCGGGCATGCACTTGCGCTTTTCTCCAGAGCGGTAGCAGCAGTGTCACACAGTCCGCCGCGTGGATCAAAGGATCTATGGTTTTCCCTCGAGTCTTTCCCAAGAGGCTGTCCCAGGAGGCTTTCCCACAGGGCTGTTCCACGTGCACCCGAGGTGGGAGTAGATCCTCGGCTTGAACGTCAAGGCAGTGCAGGGAAAACAGGTTCCTCTGGAATGGACTGACACATCTGGGGGACTCTTGGATGGTGGCACGACCCTGGAGTTCCTCTCGCCTTTCCTGTGGAGAGCGCCTCCTCTTGAGATGCGACGGGAACGCCGGGAATTCTTTCCCTACTAAACAGGGAAAGGATCCCTCATCTCGAGCTAGGATGCGGAAACGGGGCTCCCCTGGATGTGTGCGGGTCCCCACGTGCTTCATCTCGAGTGGAGACGGGTATGTCGGGGTACTGCTTGAGTTGCAGCAAGGGTGTGAAGGACCCTTTGTAAGTTCCAGTGGTTAGATGTGATTAGCCTCGAGAAGCCTCAGCGGAAATGGGCCTCATCTCGCCTGGAGGGCAAAACCTCCTGGATTTTCTCGAGTTGCGGCAGGTGCTCTCAACTTACGACGGGGACCACAGGGACCCCCTCTGGTGGCCTCAGGAAAGGCCAGTCCCCATGCGAGTTCCTCGGGGGCCTCTCGGGATTCCTCTCCCGTCGATGCCGGGGCCTAAGACCTTGTGTGGAGTCGGGGCCGGAACCTGAGGATTCCTCTCCAGTGCTGACATGGATCTTGGGGTACTTCTGGAGTCTCCCAAGGGGAGTCAGTCTTCGTCTCGAATGCGGGCATGCACTTGCGCTTTCCTCTAGAGCGGTAGCAGCAGTGTCACGCAGTC
Organism: Ovis canadensis; assembly: GCF_042477335.2. Lineage (NCBI taxonomy): Eukaryota > Metazoa > Chordata > Mammalia > Artiodactyla > Bovidae > Ovis > Ovis canadensis. The sequence goes on from NC_091267.1 coordinate 11,347,924, forward strand.
CGCCGTGTGGATCAAAGGATCTATGGTTTTGCCTCGAGTCTTTCCCACGAGGCTTTCCCACGAGGCTTTCCCACAGGGCTGTACCACGTGCACACGTGGTTGTACTCGATCCTCGGCTTGAACGTCAAGGCAGTGCAGGGAAAACAGGTTCCTCTGGAATGGACTGACACATCTGGGGGTCTCTTGGAATGGTGACACGATCCTGGAGTTCCTCTCGCCTTTCCTGTGGATAGTGCGTCCTCTTGAGATGCGAAGGGAACGCCGGGAATTCTTTCCCTACGAAACAGGGAAAGGATCCCTCATCTCGAGCTAGGAGGCGGAAACGGGGCTCCCCTGGATGTGTGCGGGACCCCATGTGCTTCCTCTCGAGTGGAGACGGGTATGTCGGGGAACTTCTTGAGTTGCAGCAAGGGTGTGAAGGACCCTTTGGAAGTTCCAGTGGTTAGATGTGATTAGCCTCGAGAAGCCTCAGCGGAATTGGGCCTCATCTCGCCTGGAGGGCAAAACCTCCTGGATTTTCTCGAGTTGCGGCAGGTGCTCTCGACTTACGACGGGGACCTCAGGGACCCGCTCTGGTGGCCTCAGGAAAGGCCAGTCCCCATTCGAGTTCCTCGGGGGACTCTCGGGATTCCTCTTCCTTCGATGCCGGGGTCTATGACCTTGTGTGGAGTCCGGGCCGGAACCTGAGGATTCCTCTCCAGTGCTGACATGGATCTTGGGGTACTTCTGGAGTCTCCCCAGTTGAGTCAGTCCTCGTCTCGAATGCGGGCATGCACTTGCGCTTTCCTCCAGAGCGGTAGCAGCAGTGTCACGCAGACCGCCGCGTGGATCAAAGGATCATGGTTTTCCCTCGAGTCTTTCCCACGAGGCTTTCCCACGAGGCTTTCCCACAGGGCTGTCCCACGTGCACACGTGGTGGGAGTCGATCCTCGGCTTGAACGTCAAGGCAGTGCAGGGAAAACAGTTTCCTCTGGAATGGACTGACCCATCTGGGGGCCTCTTGGAATGGTGGCACGACCCTGGAGTTCCTCTCGCCGTTCCTGTGGAGAGCGCCTCCTCTTGAGATGCGACGGGAACGCCGGGAATTCTTTCCCTACGAAACAGGGAAAGGATCCCTCATCTCGAGCTAGGAGGCAGAAACGGGGCTCCCCTGGATGTGTGCGGGACCCCACGTGATTCCTCTCGAGTGGAGACGGGTATGTCGCGGAACTTCTTGAGTTGCAGCAAGGGTGTGAAGGACCCTTTGGAAGTTCCAGTGGTAAGATGTGATTAGCCTCGAGAAGCCTGAGCGGAAATGGGCCTCATCTCGCCTGGAGGGCAAAACCTCCTGGATTTTCTCGAGTTGCGGCAGGTGCTCTCGACTTACGATGGGGACCTCAGGGACCCGCTCTGGTGGACTCAGGAAAGGCCAGTCCCCATGCGAGTTCCTCGGGGGCCTCTCGGGATTCCTCTCCCGTCGATGCCGGGGCCTAAGACCTTGTGTGGAGTCGGGGCCGGAACCTGAGGATTCCTCTCCCGTGCTGACATGGATCTTGGGGTACTTCTGGAGTCTCCCCAGGGGAGTCAGTCCTCGTCTCGAATGCGGGCATGCACTTGCGCTTTCCTCCAGAGCGGTAGCAGCAGTATCACGCAGTCCGCCGCGTGGATCAAAGGATCTATGGTTTTCCCTCGAGTCTTTCCCAAGAGGCTTTCCAACGAGGATTTCCCACAGGCCTGTCCCACGTGCACACGTGGTGGGAGTCGATCCTCGGCTTGAACGTCAAGGCAGTGCAGGGAAAAGAGTTTCCTCTGGAATGGACTGACACATCTGGGGGACTCTTGGAATGGTGGCACGACTCTGGAGTTCCTCTTCCCTTTCCTGTGGAGAGCGCCTCCTCTTGAGATGCGACGGGAACGCCGGGAATTCTTTCCCTACTAAACAGGGAAAGGATCCCTCATCTCGAGCTATGAGGCGGAAACGGGGCTCTCCTGGATGTGTGCGGGACCCCACGTGCTTCCTCTCGAGTGGAGACGGGTATGTCGCGGAACTTCTTGAGTTGCAGCAAGGGTGTGAAGGACACTTTGGAAGTTCCAGTGGTTAGATGTGATTAGCCTCGAGAAGCCTCAGCGGAAATGGGCCTCATCTCGCCTAGAGGGCAAAACCTCCTGGATTTTCTCGAGTTGCGGCAGGTGCTCTCGACTTACTATGGGGACCTCAGGGACCCGCTCTGGTGGCCTCAGGAAAGGCCAGTCCCCATGCGAGTTCCTCGGGGGCCTCTCGGGATTCCTCTCCCGTCGATGCCGGGGCCTAAGACCTTGTGTGGAGTCGGGGCCGGAACCTGAGGATTCCTCTCCAGTGCTGACATGGATCTTGGGGTACTTCTGGAGTCTCCCCAGAGGAGTCAGTACTCGTCTCGAATGCGGTATTGCCCTTGCGCTTTCCTCCAGAGCGGTAGCAGCAGTGTCACGCAGTCCGCCGTGTGGATCAAAGGATCTATGGTTTCCCTCGAGTCTTTCCCACGAGGCTTTCCCACGAGGCTTTCCCACAGGGCAGTCCCACGTGCACACGTGGTGGGAGTCGATCCTCGGCTTGAACGTCAAGGCAGTGCAGGGAAAACAGGTTCCTCTGGAATGGACTGACACATCTGGGGGACTCTTGGAATGGTGGCACGACCCTGGAGTTCCTCTCGCCTTTCCTGTGGAGAGCGCCTCCTCTTGAGATGCGAAGGGAACGCCGGGAATTCTTTCCCTACGAAACAGGGAAAGCATCCCTCATCTCGAGCTAGGAGGCGGAAACGGGGTTCCCCTGGATGTGTGCGGGACCTTCGTGTTTCCTCTCGAGTGGAGACGGGTATGTCGGGGAACTTCTTGAGTTGCAGCAAGGGTGTGAAGGACCCTTTGGAAGTTCCAGTGGTTAGATGTGATTAGCCTCGAGAAGCCTCAGCGGAAATGGGCCTCATCTCGCCTGGAGGGCAAAACCTCCTGGATTTTCTCGAGTTCTGGCAGGTGCTCTCGACTTACGACGGGGACCTCGGGGACCCGCTCTGGTGGCCTCAGGAAAGGCCAGTCCCCATGCGAGTTCCTCGGGGGCCTCTCGGGATTCCTCTCCCGTCGATGCCGGGGCCTAAGACCTTGTGTGGAGTCGGGGCCGGAACCTGAGGATTCCTCTCCAGTGCTGACATGGATCTTGGGGTACTTCTGGAGTTTAACCAGCGGAGCCAGTCCTCGTCTCGAATGCGGGCATGCACTTGCGCTTTCCTCCAGAGCGGTAGCAGCAGTGTCACGCAGTCCGCCGCGTGGATCAAAGGATCTATGGTTTTCCCTCGAGTCTTTCCCACCAGGCTTTCCCACGAGGCTTTCCCACAGGGATGTCCCACGTGCACACGTGGTGGGAGTCGATCCTCGGCTTCAACGTCAAGGCAGTGCAGGGAAAACAGGTTCCTCTGGAATGGACTGACACATCTGGGGGACTCTTGGAATGGTGGCACGACCCTGGAGTTCCTCTCGCCTTTCCTGTGGAGAGCGCCTCCTCTTGAGATGCGACGGGAACGCCGGTAATTCTTTCCCTATGAAACACGGAAAGGATCCCTCATCTCGAGCTAGTCGGCGGAAACGGGGCTCCCCTGGATGTGTGCGCGACCCTCGTGCTTCCTCTCGAGTGGAGACGGGTCTGTCGGGGAACTTCTTGAGTTGCAGCAAGGGTGTGAAGGACCCTTTGGAAGTTCCAGTGGTTAGATGTGATTAGCCTCGAGAAGCCTCAGCGGAAATGGGCCTCATCTCGCCTGGAGGGTAAAACCTCCTGGATTTTCTCGAGTTGCGGCAGGTGCTCTCGACTTACGACGGGGACCTCAGGGACTCGCTCTGGTGGACTCAGGAAAGGCCAGTCCCCATGCGAGTTCCTCGGGGGCCTCTCGGGATTCCTCTCCCGTCGATGCCGGGGCCTAAACCTTGTGTGGTGTCGGGGCCGGAACCTGAGGATCCCTCTCCAGTGCTGACATGTAACTTGGGGTACTTCTGGAGTTTAACCAGCGGAGCCAGTCCTCGTCTCGAATGCGGGCATGCACTTGCGCTTTCCTCCAGAGCGGTAGCAGCAGTGTCACACAGTCTGCCGCGTGGATCAAAGGATCTATGGTTTTCCCTCGAGTCTTTCCCACGAGGCTTTGCCACGAGGCTTTCCCACAGGGTTGTCCCACGTGCACACGTGGTGGGAGTCGATCCTCGGCTTGAACGTCAAGGCAGTGCAGGGAAAACAGGTTCCTCTGGAATGGACTGACACATCTGGGGGACTCTTGGAATGGTGGCCCGACCCTGGAGTTCCTCTCGCCTTTCCTGTGGAGAGCGCCTCCTCTTGAGATGCGACGGGAACGCCGGGAATTCTTTCCCTACGAAACAGGGAAAGGATCCCTCATCTCGAGCTAGGAGGCGGAAACGGGGCTCCGCTGGATGTGTGCGGGACCCTCGTGCTTCCTCTCGAGTGGAGAAGGGTATGTCGGGGAACTTCTTGATTTGCAGCAAGGGTGTGAAGGACCCTTTGGAAGTTCCAGTGGTTAGATGTGATTAGCCTCGAGAAGCCTCAGCGGAAATGGGCCTCATCTCGCCTGGAGGGCAAAACCTCCTGGATTTTCTCGAGTTGCGGCAGGTGCTCTCGACTTACGATGGGGACCTCGGGGACCCGCTCTGGTGGCCTCAGGAAAGGCCAGTCCCCATGCGAGTTCCTCGGGGGCCTCTCGGGATTCCTCTCCCGTCGATGCCGGGGCCTAAGACCTTGTGTGGAGTCTGGGCCGGAACCTGAGGATTCCTCTACAATGCTGACATGGATCTTGGGGTACTTCTGGAGTCTCCCCAGAGGAGTCAGTCCTCGTCTCGAATGCGGTATTGCCCTTGCGCTTTCCTCCAGAGCGGTAGCAGCAGTGTCACGCGGTCCGCCGCGTGGATCAAAGGATCTATGGTTTTCCCTCGAGTCTTTCCCACGAGGCTTTCCCACGAGGCTTTCCCACAGGGCTGTCCCACGTGCACACGTGGTGGGAGTCGATCCTCGGCTTGAACGTCAAGGCAGTGCAGGGAAAACAGGTTCCTCTGGAATGGACTGACACATCTGGGGGACACTTGGAATGGTGGCCCGACCCTGGAGTTCCTCTCGCCTTTCCTGTGGAGAGCGCCTCCTCTTGAGATGCGACGGGAACGCCGGGAATTCTTTCCCTACGAAACAGGGAAAGGATCCGTCATCTCAAGCTGGGAGGCGGAAACGGGGCTCCCCTGGATGTGTGCGGGACCCCACGTGCTTCCTCTTGAGTGGAGACGGGTATGTCGCCGAACTGCTTGAGTTGCAGCAAGGGTGTGAAGGACCCTTTGGAAGTTCCAGTGGTTAGATGTGATTAGCCTCGAGAAGCCTCAGCGGAAATGGGCCTCATCTCGCCTGGAGGGCAAAACCTCCTGCATTTTCTCGAGTTGCGGCAGGTGCTCTCGACTTACGACAGGGACCTCAGGGACCCGCTCTGGTGGCCTCAGGAAAGGCCAGTCTCCTTGCGAGTTCCTCGGGAGCCTCTCGGGATTCCTCTCCCGTCGATGCCGGGGCCTAAGACCTTGTGTGGAGTCGGGGCCGGAACCTGAGGATTCCTCTCCAGTGCTGACATGGATCTTGGGGTACTTCTGGAGTCTCCCCAGGGGAGTCAGTCCTCGTCTCGGATGCGGTATTGCCCTTGCGCTTTCCTCCAGAGCGGTAGCAGCAGTGTCACGCAGTCCGCCGCGTGGATCAAAGGATCTATGGTTTCCCTCGAGTCTTTCCCACGAGGCTTTCCCACGAGGCTTTCCCACAGGGCTGTCCCACGTGCACACGTGGTGGGAGTCGATCCTCGGCTTGAACGTCAAGGCAGTACAGGGAAAACAGGTTCCTCTGGAATGGACTGACACATCTGGGGTCTCTTGGAATGGTGGCACGACCCTGGAGTTCCTCTCGCCTTTCCTGTGGAGAGCGCCTCCTCTTGAGATGCGACGGGAACGCCGGGAATTCTTTTCCTAGGAAACAGGGATAGGATCCCTCATCTCGAACTAGGAGGCGGAAACGGTGCTCCCCTGGATGTGTGCGGCACCCCACGTGCTTCCTCTCGAGTGGAGACGGGTATGTCACGGAACTGCTTGAGTTGCAGCAAGGGTGTGAAGGACCCTTTGGAAGTTCCAGTGGTTAGATGTGATTAGCCTCGAGAAGCCTCAGCGGAAATGGGCCTCATCTCGCCTGGAGGGCAAAACCTCATGTATTTTCTCGAGTTGCGGCAGGTGTTCTCGACTTACGACGGGGACCTCAGGGACCCGCTCTGGTAGCCTCAGGAAAGGCCAGTCTCCTTGCGAGTTCCTCGGGGGCCTCTCAGGATTCCTCTCCCGTCGATGCCGGGGCCTAAGACCTTGTGTGGAGTCGAACCCGGAACCTGAGGATTCCTCTCCAGTGCTGACATGGATCTTGGGGTACTTCTGGAGTCTCCCCAGGGGAGTCAGTCCTCGTCTCGAATGCGTGCATGCACTTGCGCTTTCCTCCAGAGCGGTAGCAGCAGTGTCAGGCAGTCCGCCGCGTGGATCAAAGGATCTATGGTTTTCCCTCGAGTCTTTCCCACGAGGCTTTCCCACGAGGCTTTCCCACAGGGCTGTCCCACGTGCACACGTGGTGGGAGTTGATCCTCGGCTTGAACGTCAAGGCAGTACAGGGAAAACAGGTTCCTCTGGAATGGACTGACACATCTGGGGGACTCTTGGAATGGTGGCACGACCCTGGAGTTCCTCTCGCCTTTCCTGTGGAGAGCGCCTCCTCTTGAGATGCGACGGGAACGCCGGGAATTCTTTCCCTATGAAACACGGAAAGGATCCCTCATCTCGAGCTAAGAGGCGGAAACGGGGCTCCCCTGAATGTGTGCGGGACCCTCGTGCTTCCTCTCGAGTGGAGACGGGTATGTCGGGGAACTTCTTGAGTTGCAGCAAGGGTGTGAAGGACCCTTTGGAAGTTCCAGTGGTTAGATGTGATTAGCCTCGAGAAGCCTCAGCGGAAATGGGCCTCATCTCGCCTGGAGGGTAAAACCTCCAGGATTTTCTCGAGTTGCGGCAGGTGCTCTCGACTTACGACGGGGACCTCAGGGACTCGCTCTGGTGGCCTCAGTAAAGGCCAGTCCCCATGCGAGTTCCTCGGGGGCCTCTCGTGATTCCTCTCCCGTCGGTTCCATGGCCTAAGACCTTGTGTGGAGTCGGGGCCGGAACCTGAGAATTCCTCTCCAGTGCTGACATGGATCTTGGGGTACTTCTGGAGTTTAACCAGCGGAGCCAGTCCTCGTCTCGAATGCGGGCATGCACTTGCGCTTTCCTCCAGAGAGGTAGCAGCAGTGTCACGCAGTCCGCCGCGTGGATCAAAGCATCTATGCTTTTCCCTCGAGTCTTTCCCACGAGGCTTTCCCACGAGGCTTTCCCACAGGGTTGTCCCACGTGCACACGTGGTGGGAGTCGATCCTCGGCTTGAACGTCAAGGCAGTGCAGGGAAAACAGGTTCCTCTGGAATGGACTGACACCTCTGGGGGACTCTTGGAATGGTGGCACGACCCTGGAGTTCCTCTCGCCTTTCCTGTGGAGAGCGCCTCCTCTTGAGATGCGACGGGAACGCCGGGAATTCTTTCCCTACGAAACAGGGAAAGGATCCCTCATCTCGAGCTAGGAGGCGGAAACGGGGCTCCCCTGTATGTGTGCGGGACCCTCGTGCTTCCTCTCGAGTGGAGAAGGTTATGTCGGGGAACTTCTTGATTTGCAGCAAGGGTGTGAAGGACCCTTTGGAAGTTCCAGTGGTTAGATGTGATTAGCCTCGAGAAGCCTCAGCGGAAATGGGCCTCATCTCGCCTGGAGGGCAAAACCTCCTGGATTTTCTCGAGTTGCGGCAGGTGCTCTCGACTTACGACGGGGACCTCGGGGACCCGCTCTGGTGGCCTCAGGAAAGGCCAGTCCCCATGCGAGTTCCTCGGGGGCCTCTCGGGATTCCTCTCCCGTCGATGCCGGGGCCTAAGACCTTGTGTGGAGTCGGGGCCGGAACCTGAGGATTCCTCTCCAGTGCTGACATGGATCTTGGGGTTCTTCTGGAGTCTCCCCAGAGGAGTCAGTCCTCGTCTCGAATGCGGTATTGCCCTTGAGCTTTCCTCCAGAGCGGTAGCAGCAGTGTCACGCGGTCCGCCGCGTGGATCAAAGGATCTATGGTTTCCCTCGAGTCTTTCCCAAGAGGCTTTCCCACGAGGCTTTCTCACAGGGCTGTCCCTCGTGCACACGTGGTGGGAGTCGATCCTCGGCTTGAACGTCAAGGCAGTGCAGGGAAAACAGGTTCCTCTGGAATGGACTGACACATCTGGGGGACTCTTGGAATGGTGGCCCGACCCTGGAGTTCCTCTCGCCTTTCCTGTGGAGAGCGCCTCCTCTTGAGATGCGACCGGAACGCCGGGAATTCTTTCCCTACGAAACAGGGAAAGGATCCGTCATCTCAAGCTGGGAGGCGGAAACGGGGCTCCCCTGGATGTGTGCGGGACCCCACGTGCTTCCTCTTGAGTGGAGACGGGTATGTCGCGGAACTGCTTGAGTTGCAGCAAGGGTGTGAAGGACCCTTTGGAAGTTCCAGTGGTTAGATGTGATTAGCCTCGAGAAGCCTCAGCGGAAATGGGCCTCATCTCGCCTGGAGGGCAAAACCTCCTGCATTTTCTCGAGTTGCGGCAGGTGCTCTCGACTTACGACAGGGACCTCAGGGACCCGCTCTGGTGGCCTCAGGAAAGGCCAGTCTCCTTGCGAGTTCCTCGGGAGCCTCTCGGGATTCCTCTCCCGTCGATGCCGGGGCCTAAGACCTTGTGTGGAGTCGGGGCCGGAACCTGAGGATTCCTCTCCAGTGCTGACATGGATCTTGGGGTACTTCTGGAGTCTCCCCAGGGGAGTCAGTCCTCGTCTCGAATGCCGGCATGCACTTGCGCTTTCCTCCAGAGCGGTAGCAGCAGTGTCACGCAGTCCGCCGCGTGGATCAAAGGATCTATGGTTTTCCCTCGAGTCTTTCCCAAGGGGCTTTCCCACGAGGCTTTCCCACAGGGCTGTCCCACGTGCAGACGTGGTGGGAGTCGATCCTCGGCTTGAACGTCAAGGCAGTGCAGGGAAAACAGGTTCCTCTGGAATGGACTGAGACATCTGGGGGACTCTTGGAATGGTGGCACGACCCTGGAGTTCCTCTCGCCTTTCCTGTGGAGAGCGCCTCCTTTTGAGATGCGACGGCAACGCCGGGAATTCTTTCCCTACGAAACAGGGATAGGATCCCTCATCTCGAACTAGGAGGCGGAAACGGGGCTCCCCTGGATGTGTGCGGCACCCCACGTGCTTCCTCTCGAGGGGAGACGGGTATGTCGGGGAACTTCTTGAGTTGCAGCAAGGGTGTGAAGGACCCTTTGGAAGTTCCAGTGCTTAGATGTGATTAGCCTCGAGAAGCCTCAGCGGAAATGGGCCTCATCTCGCCTGGAGGGCAAAACCTCCTGGATTTTCTCGAGTTGCGGCAGGTGCTCTCGACTTACGACGGAGACCTCGGGGACCCGCTCTGGTGGCCTCAGGAAATGCCAGTCCCCATGCGAGTTCCTCGGGGGCCTCTCGGGATTCCTCTCCCGTCGATGCCGGGGCCTAAGACCTTGTGTGGAGTCGGGGCCGGAACCTGAGGATTCCTCTCCAGTGCTGACATGGATCTTGGGGTACTTCTGGAGTCTCCCCAGGGGAGTCAGTCCTCGTCTCGAATGCGGGAATGCACTTGCGCTTTCCTCCAGAGCGGTAGCAGCAGTGTCACGCAGTCCGCCGCGTGGATCAAAGGATCTATGGTTTCCCTCGAGTCTTTCCCACGAGGCTTTCCCACGAGGCTTTCCCACAGGGCTGTCCCACGCGCACACGTGGTGGGAGTCGATCCTCGGCTTGAACGTCAAGGCAGTGCAGGGAAAACAGGTTCCTCTGGAATGGACTGACACATCTGGAGGACTCTTGGAATGGTGGCACGACCCTGGAGTTCCTCTCGCCTTTCCTGTGGAGAGCGCCTCCTGTTGAGATGCGACGGGAACGCCGGGAATTCTTTCCCTACAAAACAGGGAAAGGATCCCTCATCTCGAGCTAGGAGGCGGAAACGGGGCTCCCCTGGATGTGTGCGCGACCCTCGTGCTTCCTCTCGATTGGAGACTGGTATGTCGGGGAACTTCTTGAGTTGCAGCAAGGGTGTGAAGGACCCTTTGGAAGTTCCAGTGGTTAGATGTGATTAGCCTCGAGAAGCCTCAGCGGAAATGGGCCTCATCTCGCCTGGAGGGCAAAACCTCCTGCATTTTCTCGAGTTGCGGCAGGTGCTCTCGACTTACGACGGGGACCTCAGGGACCCGCTCTGGTGGCCTCAGGAAAGGCCAGTCTCCTTGCGAGTTCCTCGGGGGCCTCTCAGGATTCCTCTCCCGTCGATGCCGGGGCCTAAGACCTTGTGTGGAGTCGGGGCCGGAACCTGAGGATTCCTCTCCAGTGCTGACATGGATCTTGGGGTACTTCTGGAGTCTCCCCAGGGGAGTCAGTCCTCGTCTCGAATGCCGGCATGCACTTGCGCTTTCCTCCAGAGCGGTAGCAGCAGTGTCACGCAGTCCGCCGTGTGGATCAAAGGATCTATGGTTTTCCCTCGAGTCTTTCCCAAGGGGCTTTCCCACGAGGCTTTCCCACAGGGCTGTCCCACGTGCAGACGTGGTGGGAGTCGATCCTCGGCTTGAACGTCAAGGCAGTGCAGGGAAAACAGGTTCCTCTGGAATGGACTGACACATCTGGGGGACTCTTGGAATGGTGGCACGACCCTGGAGTTCCTCTCGCCTTTCCTGTGGAGAGCGCCTCCTTTTGAGATGCGACGGGAACGCCGGGAATTCTTTCCCTACGAAACAGGGATAGGATCCCTCATCTCGAACTAGGAGGCGGAAACGGGGCTCCCCTGGATGTGTGCGGGACCCCACGTGCTTCCTCTCGAGGGGAGACGGGTATGTCGGGGAACTTCTTGAGTTGCAGCAAGGGTGTGAAGGACCCTTTGGACGTTCCAGTGGTTAGATGTGATTAGCCTCGAGAAGCCTCAGCGGAAATGGGCCTCATCTCGCCTGGAGGGCAAAACCTCCTGCATTTTCTCGAGTTGCGGCAGGTGCTCTCGACTTACGACAGGGACCTCAGGGACCCGCTCTGGTGGCCTCAGGAAAGGCCAGTCTCCTTGCGAGTTCCTCGGGAGCCTCTCGGGATTCCTCTCCCGTCGATGCCGGGGCCTAAGACCTTGTGTGGAGTCGGGGCCGGAACCTGAGGATTCCTCTCCAGTGCTGACATGGATCTTGGGGTACTTCTGGAGTCTCCCCAGGGGAGTCAGTCCTCGTCTCGAATGCCGGCATGCACTTGCGCTTTCCTCCAGAGCGGTAGCAGCAGTGTCACGCAGTCCGCCGCGTGGATCAAAGGATCTATGGTTTTCCCTCGAGTCTTTCCCAAGGGGCTTTCCCACGAGGCTTTCCCACAGGGCTGTCCCACGTGCAGACGTGGTGGGAGTCGATCCTCGGCTTGAACGTCAAGGCAGTGCAGGGAAAACAGGTTCCTCTGGAATGGACTGAGACATCTGGGGGACTCTTGGAATGGTGGCACGACCCTGGAGTTCCTCTCGCCTTTCCTGTGGAGAGCGCCTCCTTTTGAGATGCGACGGCAACGCCGGGAATTCTTTCCCTACGAAACAGGGATAGGATCCCTCATCTCGAACTAGGAGGCGGAAACGGGGCTCCCCTGGATGTGTGCGGCACCCCACGTGCTTCCTCTCGAGGGGAGACGGGTATGTCGGGGAACTTCTTGAGTTGCAGCAAGGGTGTGAAGGACCCTTTGGAAGTTCCAGTGCTTAGATGTGATTAGCCTCGAGAAGCCTCAGCGGAAATGGGCCTCATCTCGCCTGGAGGGCAAAACCTCCTGGATTTTCTCGAGTTGCGGCAGGTGCTCTCGACTTACGACGGAGACCTCGGGGACCCGCTCTGGTGGCCTCAGGAAATGCCAGTCCCCATGCGAGTTCCTCGGGGGCCTCTCGGGATTCCTCTCCCGTCGATGCCGGGGCCTAAGACCTTGTGTGGAGTCGGGGCCGGAACCTGAGGATTCCTCTCCAGTGCTGACATGGATCTTGGGGTACTTCTGGAGTCTCCCCAGGGGAGTCAGTCCTCGTCTCGAATGCGGGAATGCACTTGCGCTTTCCTCCAGAGCGGTAGCAGCAGTGTCACGCAGTCCGCCGCGTGGATCAAAGGATCTATGGTTTCCCTCGAGTCTTTCCCACGAGGCTTTCCCACGAGGCTTTCCCACAGGGCTGTCCCACGCGCACACGTGGTGGGAGTCGATCCTCGGCTTGAACGTCAAGGCAGTGCAGGGAAAACAGGTTCCTCTGGAATGGACTGACACATCTGGAGGACTCTTGGAATGGTGGCACGACCCTGGAGTTCCTCTCGCCTTTCCTGTGGAGAGCGCCTCCTGTTGAGATGCGACGGGAACGCCGGGAATTCTTTCCCTACAAAACAGGGAAAGGATCCCTCATCTCGAGCTAGGAGGCGGAAACGGGGCTCCCCTGGATGTGTGCGCGACCCTCGTGCTTCCTCTCGATTGGAGACTGGTATGTCGGGGAACTTCTTGAGTTGCAGCAAGGGTGTGAAGGACCCTTTGGAAGTTCCAGTGGTTAGATGTGATTAGCCTCGAGAAGCCTCAGCGGAAATGGGCCTCATCTCGCCTGGAGGGCAAAACCTCCTGCATTTTCTCGAGTTGCGGCAGGTGCTCTCGACTTACGACGGGGACCTCAGGGACCCGCTCTGGTGGCCTCAGGAAAGGCCAGTCTCCTTGCGAGTTCCTCGGGGGCCTCTCAGGATTCCTCTCCCGTCGATGCCGGGGCCTAAGACCTTGTGTGGAGTCGGGGCCGGAACCTGAGGATTCCTCTCCAGTGCTGACATGGATCTTGGGGTACTTCTGGAGTCTCCCCAGGGGAGTCAGTCCTCGTCTCGAATGCCGGCATGCACTTGCGCTTTCCTCCAGAGCGGTAGCAGCAGTGTCACGCAGTCCGCCGTGTGGATCAAAGGATCTATGGTTTTCCCTCGAGTCTTTCCCAAGGGGCTTTCCCACGAGGCTTTCCCACAGGGCTGTCCCACGTGCAGACGTGGTGGGAGTCGATCCTCGGCTTGAACGTCAAGGCAGTGCAGGGAAAACAGGTTCCTCTGGAATGGACTGACACATCTGGGGGACTCTTGGAATGGTGGCACGACCCTGGAGTTCCTCTCGCCTTTCCTGTGGAGAGCGCCTCCTTTTGAGATGCGACGGGAACGCCGGGAATTCTTTCCCTACGAAACAGGGATAGGATCCCTCATCTCGAACTAGGAGGCGGAAACGGGGCTCCCCTGGATGTGTGCGGCACCCCACGTGCTTCCTCTCGAGGGGAGACGGGTATGTCGGGGAACTTCTTGAGTTGCAGCAAGGGTGTGAAGGACCCTTTGGAAGTTCCAGTGGTTAGATGTGATTAGCCTCGAGAAGCCTCAGCGGAAATGGCCCTCATCTCGCCTGGAGGGCAAAACCTCCTGGATTTTCTCGAGTTGCGGCAGGTGCTCTCGACATACGACGGGGACCTCGGGGACCCGCTCTGGTGGCCTCAGGAAATGCCAGTCCCCATGCGAGTTCCTCGGGGGCCTCTCGGGATTCCTCTCCCGTCGATGCCGGTTCCTAAGACATTGTGTGGAGTCGGGGCCGGAACCTGAGGATTCCTCTCCAGTGCTGACATGGATCTTGGGGTACTTCTGGAGTCTCCCCAGGGGAGTCAGTCCTCGTCTCGGATGCGGTATTGCCCTTGCGCTTTCCTCCAGAGCGGTAGCAGCAGTGTCACGCAGTCCGCCGCGTGGATCAAAGGATCTATGGTTTCCCTCGAGTCTTTCCCACGAGGCTTTCCCACGAGGCTTTCCCACAGGGCTGTCCCACGTGCACACGTGGTGGGAGTCGATCCTCGGCTTGAACGTCAAGGCAGTACAGGGAAAACAGGTTCCTCTGGAATGGACTGACACATCTGGGGTCTCTTGGAATGGTGGCACGACCCTGGAGTTCCTCTCGCCTTTCCTGTGGAGAGCGCCTCCTCTTGAGATGCGACGGGAACGCCGGGAATTCTTTTCCTAGGAAACAGGGATAGGATCCCTCATCTCGAACTAGGAGGCGGAAACGGTGCTCCCCTGGATGTGTGCGGCACCCCACGTGCTTCCTCTCGAGTGGAGACGGGTATGTCACGGAACTGCTTGAGTTGCAGCAAGGGTGTGAAGGACCCTTTGGAAGTTCCAGTGGTTAGATGTGATTAGCCTCGAGAAGCCTCAGCGGAAATGGGCCTCATCTCGCCTGGAGGGCAAAACCTCATGTATTTTCTCGAGTTGCGGCAGGTGTTCTCGACTTACGACGGGGACCTCAGGGACCCGCTCTGGTAGCCTCAGGAAAGGCCAGTCTCCTTGCGAGTTCCTCGGGGGCCTCTCAGGATTCCTCTCCCGTCGATGCCGGGGCCTAAGACCTTGTGTGGAGTCGAACCCGGAACCTGAGGATTCCTTTCCAGTGCTGACATGGATCTTGGGGTACTTCTGGAGTCTCCCCAGGGGAGTCAGTCCTCGTCTCGAATGCGTGCATGCACTTGCGCTTTCCTCCAGAGCGGTAGCAGCAGTGTCAGGCAGTCCGCCGCGTGGATCAAAGGATCTATGGTTTTCCCTCGAGTCTTTCCCACGAGGCTTTCCCACGAGGCTTTCCCACAGGGCTGTCCCACGTGCACACGTGGTGGGAGTTGATCCTCGGCTTGAACGTCAAGGCAGTACAGGGAAAACAGGTTCCTCTGGAATGGACTGACACATCTGGGGGACTCTTGGAATGGTGGCACGACCCTGGAGTTCCTCTCGCCTTTCCTGTGGAGAGCGCCTCCTCTTGAGATGCGACGGGAACGCCGGGAATTCTTTCCCTATGAAACACGGAAAGGATCCCTCATCTCGAGCTAAGAGGCGGAAACGGGGCTCCCCTGAATGTGTGCGGGACCCTCGTGCTTCCTCTCGAGTGGAGACGGGTATGTCGGGGAACTTCTTGAGTTGCAGCAAGGGTGTGAAGGACCCTTTGGAAGTTCCAGTGGTTAGATGTGATTAGCCTCGAGAAGCCTCAGCGGAAATGGGCCTCATCTCGCCTGGAGGGTAAAACCTCCAGGATTTTCTCGAGTTGCGGCAGGTGCTCTCGACTTACGACGGGGACCTCAGGGACTCGCTCTGGTGGCCTCAGTAAAGGCCAGTCCCCATGCGAGTTCCTCGGGGGCCTCTCGTGATTCCTCTCCCGTCGGTTCCATGGCCTAAGACCTTGTGTGGAGTCGGGGCCGGAACCTGAGAATTCCTCTCCAGTGCTGACATGGATCTTGGGGTACTTCTGGAGTTTAACCAGCGGAGCCAGTCCTCGTCTCGAATGCGGGCATGCACTTGCGCTTTCCTCCAGAGAGGTAGCAGCAGTGTCACGCAGTCCGCCGCGTGGATCAAAGCATCTATGCTTTTCCCTCGAGTCTTTCCCACGAGGCTTTCCCACGAGGCTTTCCCACAGGGTTGTCCCACGTGCACACGTGGTGGGAGTCGATCCTCGGCTTGAACGTCAAGGCAGTGCAGGGAAAACAGGTTCCTCTGGAATGGACTGACACCTCTGGGGGACTCTTGGAATGGTGGCACGACCCTGGAGTTCCTCTCGCCTTTCCTGTGGAGAGCGCCTCCTCTTGAGATGCGACGGGAACGCCGGGAATTCTTTCCCTACGAAACAGGGAAAGGATCCCTCATCTCGAGCTAGGAGGCGGAAACGGGGCTCCCCTGTATGTGTGCGGGACCCTCGTGCTTCCTCTCGAGTGGAGAAGGTTATGTCGGGGAACTTCTTGAGTTGCAGCAAGGGTGTGAAGGACCCTTTGGAAGTTCCAGTGGTTAGATGTGATTAGCCTCGAGAAGCCTCAGCGGAAATGGGCCTCATCTCGCCTGGAGGGCAAAACCTCCTGGATTTTCTCGAGTTGCGGCAGGTGCTCTCGACTTACGACGGGGACCTCGGGGACCCGCTCTGGTGGCCTCAGGAAAGGCCAGTCCCCATGCGAGTTCCTCGGGGGCCTCTCGGGATTCCTCTCCCGTCGATGCCGGGGCCTAAGACCTTGTGTGGAGTCGGGGCCGGAACCTGAGGATTCCTCTCCAGTGCTGACATGGATCTTGGGGTTCTTCTGGAGTCTCCCCAGAGGAGTCAGTCCTCGTCTCGAATGCGGTATTGCCCTTGAGCTTTCCTCCAGAGCGGTAGCAGCAGTGTCACGCGGTCCGCCGCGTGGATCAAAGGATCTATGGTTTCCCTCGAGTCTTTCCCAAGAGGCTTTCCCACGAGGCTTTCTCACAGGGCTGTCCCTCGTGCACACGTGGTGGGAGTCGATCCTCGGCTTGAACGTCAAGGCAGTGCAGGGAAAACAGGTTCCTCTGGAATGGACTGACACATCTGGGGGACTCTTGGAATGGTGGCCCGACCCTGGAGTTCCTCTCGCCTTTCCTGTGGAGAGCGCCTCCTCTTGAGATGCGACCGGAACGCCGGGAATTCTTTCCCTACGAAACAGGGAAAGGATCCGTCATCTCAAGCTGGGAGGCGGAAACGGGGCTCCCCTGGATGTGTGCGGGACCCCACGTGCTTCCTCTTGAGTGGAGACGGGTATGTCGCGGAACTGCTTGAGTTGCAGCAAGGGTGTGAAGGACCCTTTGGATGTTCCAGTGGTTAGATGTGATTAGCCTCGAGAAGCCTCAGCGGAAATGGGCCTCATCTCGCCTGGAGGGCAAAACCTCCTGCATTTTCTCGAGTTGCGGCAGGTGCTCTCGACTTACGACAGGGACCTCAGGGACCCGCTCTGGTGGCCTCAGGAAAGGCCAGTCTCCTTGCGAGTTCCTCGGGAGCCTCTCGGGATTCCTCTCCCGTCGATGCCGGGGCCTAAGACCTTGTGTGGAGTCGGGGCCGGAACCTGAGGATTCCTCTCCAGTGCTGACATGGATCTTGGGGTACTTCTGGAGTCTCCCCAGGGGAGTCAGTCCTCGTCTCGAATGCCGGCATGCACTTGCGCTTTCCTCCAGAGCGGTAGCAGCAGTGTCACGCAGTCCGCCGCGTGGATCAAAGGATCTATGGTTTTCCCTCGAGTCTTTCCCAAGGGGCTTTCCCACGAGGCTTTCCCACAGGGCTGTCCCACGTGCAGACGTGGTGGGAGTCGATCCTCGGCTTGAACGTCAAGGCAGTGCAGGGAAAACAGGTTCCTCTGGAATGGACTGAGACATCTGGGGGACTCTTGGAATGGTGGCACGACCCTGGAGTTCCTCTCGCCTTTCCTGTGGAGAGCGCCTCCTTTTGAGATGCGACGGGAACGCCGGGAATTCTTTCCCTACGAAACAGGGATAGGATCCCTCATCTCGAACTAGGAGGCGGAAACGGGGCTCCCCTGGATGTGTGCGGCACCCCACGTGCTTCCTCTCGAGGGGAGACGGGTATGTCGGGGAACTTCTTGAGTTGCAGCAAGGGTGTGAAGGACCCTTTGGAAGTTCCAGTGCTTAGATGTGATTAGCCTCGAGAAGCCTCAGCGGAAATGGGCCTCATCTCGCCTGGAGGGCAAAACCTCCTGGATTTTCTCGAGTTGCGGCAGGTGCTCTCGACTTACGACGGAGACCTCGGGAACCCGCTCTGGTGGCCTCAGGAAATGCCAGTCCCCATGCGAGTTCCTCGGGGGCCTCTCGGGATTCCTCTCCCGTCGATGCCGGGGCCTAAGACCTTGTGTGGAGTCGGGGCCGGAACCTGAGGATTCCTCTCCAGTGCTGACATGGATCTTGGGGTACTTCTGGAGTCTCCCCAGGGGAGTCAGTCCTCGTCTCGAATGCGGGCATGCACTTGCGCTTTCCTCCAGAGCGGTAGCAGCAGTGTCACGCAGTCCGCCGCGTGGATCAAAGGATCTATGGTTTCCCTCGAGTCTTTCCCACGAGGCTTTCCCACGAGGCTTTCCCACAGGGCTGTCCCACGCGCACACGTGGTGGGAGTCGATCCTCGGCTTGAACGTCAAGGCAGTGCAGGGAAAACAGGTTCCTCTGGAATGGACTGACACATCTGGAGGACTCTTGGAATGGTGGCACGACCCTGGAGTTCCTCTCGCCTTTCCTGTGGAGAGCGCCTCCTGTTGAGATGCGCCGGGAACGCCGGGAATTCTTTCCCTACAAAACAGGGAAAGGATCCCTCATCTCGAGCTAGGAGGCGGAAACGGGGCTCCCCTGGATGTGTGCGCGACCCTCGTGCTTCCTCTCGATTGGAGACTGGTATGTCGGGGAACTTCTTGAGTTGCAGCAAGGGTGTGAAGGACCCTTTGGAAGTTCCAGTGGTTAGATGTGATTAGCCTCGAGAAGCCTCAGCGGAAATGGGCCTCATCTCGCCTGGAGGGCAAAACCTCCTGCATTTTCTCGAGTTGCGGCAGGTGCTCTCGACTTACGACGGGGACCTCAGGGACCCGCTCTGGTGGACTCAGGAATGGCCAGTCTCCTTGCGAGTTCCTCGGGGGCCTCTCAGGATTCCTCTCCCGTCGATGCCGGGGCCTAAGACCTTGTGTGGAGTCGGGGCCGGAACCTGAGGATTCCTCTCCAGTGCTGACATGGATCTTGGGGTACTTCTGGAGTCTCCCCAGGGGAGTCAGTCCTCGTCTCGAATGCCGGCATGCACTTGCGCTTTCCTCCAGAGCGGTAGCAGCAGTGTCACGCAGTCCGCCGCGTGGATCAAAGGATCTATGGTTTTCCCTCGAGTCTTTCCCAAGGGGCTTTCCCACGAGGCTTTCCCACAGGGCTGTCCCACGTGCAGATGTGGTGGGAGTCGATCCTCGGCTTGAACGTCAAGGCAGTGCAGGGAAAACAGGTTCCTCTGGAATGGACTGACACATCTGGGGGACTCTTGGAATGGTGGCACGACCCTGGAGTTCCTCTCGCCTTTCCTGTGGAGAGCGCCTCCTTTTGAGATGCGACGGGAACGCCGGGAATTCTTTCCCTACGAAACAGGGATAGGATCCCTCATCTCGAACTAGGAGGCGGAAACGGGGCTCCCCTGGATGTGTGCGGCACCCCACGTGCTTCCTCTCGAGGGGAGACGGGTATGTCGGGGAACTTCTTGAGTTGCAGCAAGGGTGTGAAGGACCCTTTGGAAGTTCCAGTGGTTAGATGTGATTAGCCTCGAGAAGCCTCAGCGGAAATGGCCCTCATCTCGCCTGGAGGGCAAAACCTCCTGGATTTTCTCGAGTTGCGGCAGGTGCTCTCGACATACGACGGGGACATCGGGGACCCGCTCTGGTGGCCTCAGGAAATGCCAGTCCCCATGCGAGTTCCTCGGGGGCCTCTCGGGATCCCTCTCCCGTCGATGCCGGGTCCTAAGACCTTGTGTGGAGTCGGGGCCGGAACCTGAGGATTCCTCTCCAGTGCTGACATGGATCTTGGGGTACTTCTGGAGTCTCCCCAGGGGAGTCAGTCCTCGTCTCGGATGCGGTATTGCCCTTGCGCTTTCCTCCAGAGCGGTAGCAGCAGTGTCACGCAGTCCGCGGCGTGGATCAAAGGATCTATGGTTTCCCTCGAGTCTTTCCCACGAAGCTTTCCCACGAGGCTTTCCCACAGGGCTGTCCCACGTGCACACGTGGTGGGAGTCGATCCTCGGCTTGAACGTCAAGGCAGTACAGGGAAAACAGGTTCCTCTGGAATGGACTGACACATCTGGGGTCTCTTGGAATGGTGGCACGACCCTGGAGTTCCTCTCGCCTTTCCTGTGGAGAGCGCCTCCTCTTGAGATGCGACGGGAACGCAGGGAATTCTTTTCCTACGAAACAGGGATAGGATCCCTCATCTCGAACTAGGAGGCGGAAACGGTGCTCCCCTGGATGTGTGCGGCACCCCACGTGCTTCCTCTCGAGTGGAGACGGGTATGTCACGGAACTGCTTGAGTTGCAGCAAGGGTGTGAAGGACCCTTTGGAAGTTCCAGTGGTTAGATGTGATTAGCCTCGAGAAGCCTCAGCGGAAATGGGCCTCATCTCGCCTGGAGGGCAAAACCTCCTGCATTTTCTCGAGTTGCGGCAGGTGCTCTCGACTTACGACAGGGAC
Organism: Ovis canadensis; assembly: GCF_042477335.2. Lineage (NCBI taxonomy): Eukaryota > Metazoa > Chordata > Mammalia > Artiodactyla > Bovidae > Ovis > Ovis canadensis. The sequence continues at coordinate 11,368,090 of NC_091267.1, forward strand.
CTCAGGGACCCGCTCTGGTGGCCTCAGGAAAGGCCAGTCTCCTTGCGAGTTCCTCGGGAGCCTCTCAGGATTCCTCTCCCGTCGATGCCGGGGCCTAAGACCTTGTGTGGAGTCGGGGCCGGAACCTGAGGATTCCTCTCCAGTGCTGACATGGATCTTGGGGTACTTCTGGAGTCTCCCCAGGGGAGTCAGTCCTCGTCTCGAATGCCGGCATGCACTTGCGCTTTCCTCCAGAGCGGTAGCAGCAGTGTCACGCAGTCCGCCGCGTGGATCAAAGGATCTATGGTTTTCCCTCGAGTCTTTCCCAAGGGGCTTTCCCACGAGGCTTTCCCACAGGGCTGTCCCACGTGCACACGTGGTGGGAGTCGATCCTCGGCTTGAACGTCAAGGCAGTGCAGGGAAAACAGGTTCCTCTGGAATGGACTGAGACATCTGGGGGACTCTTGGAATGGTGGCACGACCCTGGAGTTCCTCTCGCCTTTCCTGTGGAGAGCGCCTCCTTTTGAAATGCGACGGGAACGCCGGGAATTCTTTCCCTACGAAACAGGGATAGGATCCCTCATCTCGAACTAGGAGGCGGAAACGGGGCTCCCCTGGATGTGTGCGGCACCCCACGTGCTTCCTCTCGAGGGGAGACGGGTATGTCGGGGAACTTCTTGAGTTGCAGCAAGGGTGTGAAGGACCCTTTGGAAGTTCCAGTGCTTAGATGTGATTAGCCTCGAGAAGCCTCAGCGGAAATGGGCCACATCTCGCCTGGAGGGCAAAACCTCCTGGATTTTCTCGAGTTGCGGCAGGTGCTCTCGACTTACGACGGAGACCTCGGGAACCCGCTCTGGTGGCCTCAGGAAATGCCAGTCCCCATGCGAGTTCCTCGGGGGCCTCTCGGGATTCCTCTCCCGTCGATGCCGGGGCCTAAGACCTTGTGTGGAGTCGGGGCCGGAACCTGAGGATTCCTCTCCAGTGCTGACATGGATCTTGGGGTACTTCTGGAGTCTCCCCAGGGGAGTCAGTCCTCGTCTCGAATGCGGGCATGCACTTGCGCTTTCCTCCAGAGCGGTAGCAGCAGTGTCACGCAGTCCGCCGCGTGGATCAAAGGATCTATGGTTTCCCTCGAGTCTTTCCCACGAGGCTTTCCCACGAGGCTTTCCCACAGGGCTGTCCCACGCGCACACGTGGTGGGAGTCGATCCTCGGCTTGAACGTCAAGGCAGTGCAGGGAAAACAGGTTCCTCTGGAATGGACTGACACATCTGGGGGACTCTTGGAATGGTGGCACGACCCTGGAGTTCCTCTCGCCTTTCCTGTGGAGAGCGCCTCCTGTTGAGATGCGACGGGAACGCCGGGAATTCTTTCCCTACAAAACAGGGAAAGGATCCCTCATCTCGAGCTAGGAGGCGGAAACGGGGCTCCCCTGGATGTGTGCGCGACCCTCGTGCTTCCTCTCGATTGGAGACTGGTATGTCGGGGAACTTCTTGAGTTGCAGCAAGGGTGTGAAGGACCCTTTGGAAGTTCCAGTGGTTAGATGTGATTAGCCTCGAGAAGCCTCAGCGGAAATGGGCCTCATCTCGCCTGGAGGGCAAAACCTCCTGCATTTTCTCGAGTTGCGGCAGGTGCTCTCGACTTACGACGGGGACCTCAGGGACCCGCTCTGGTGGACTCAGGAAAGGCCAGTCTCCTTGCGAGTTCCTCGGGGGCCTCTCAGGATTCCTCTCCCGTCGATGCCGGGGCCTAAGACCTTGTGTGGAGTCGGGGCCGGAACCTGAGGATTCCTCTCCAGTGCTGACATGGATCTTGGGGTACTTCTGGAGTCTCCCCAGGGGAGTCAGTCCTCGTCTCGAATGCCGGCATGCACTTGCGCTTTCCTCCAGAGCGGTAGCAGCAGTGTCACGCAGTCCGCCGTGTGGATCAAAGGATCTATGGTTTTCCCTCGAGTCTTTCCCAAGGGGCTTTCCCACGAGGCTTTCCCACAGGGCTGTCCCACGTGCAGACGTGGTGGGAGTCGATCCTCGGCTTGAACGTCAAGGCAGTGCAGGGAAAACAGGTTCCTCTGGAATGGACTGACACATCTGGGGGACTCTTGGAATGGTGGCACGACCCTGGAGTTCCTCTCGCCTTTCCTGTGGAGAGCGCCTCCTTTTGAGATGCGACGGGAACGCCGGGAATTCTTTCCCTACGAAACAGGGATAGGATCCCTCATCTCGAACTAGGAGGCGGAAACGGGGCTCCCCTGGATGTGTGCGGCACCCCACGTGCTTCCTCTCGAGGGGAGACGGGTATGTCGGGGAACTTCTTGAGTTGCAGCAAGGGTGTGAAGGACCCTTTGGAAGTTCCAGTGGTTAGATGTGATTAGCCTCGAGAAGCCTCAGCGGAAATGGGCCTCATCTCGCCTGGAGGGCAAAACCTCCTGGATTTTCTCGAGTTGCGGCAGGTGCTCTCGACATACGACGGGGACCTCGGGGACCCGCTTTTGTGGCCTCAGGAAAGGCCAGTCCCCATGCGAGTTCCTCGGAGGCCTCTCGGGATTCCTCTCCCGTCGATGCCGGGGCCTAAGACCTTGTGTGGAGTCGGGGCCGGAACCTGAGGATTCCTCTCCAGTGCTGACATGGATCTTGGGGTACTTCTGGAGTCTCCCCAGGGGAGTCAGTCCTCGTCTCGAATGCGGGCATGCACTTGCGCTTTCCTCCAGAGTGGTAGCAGCAGTGTCATGCAGTCCGCCGCGTGGATTAAAGGATCTATGGTTTTCCCTCGAGTCTTTCCCACGAGGCTTTCCCACGAGGCTTTCCCACAGGGCTGTCCCACGTGCACACGTGGTGCGAGTCGATCCTCGGCTTGAACGTCAAGGCAGTGCTGGGAAAACAGGTTCCTCTGGAATGGACTGACACATCTGGGGGACTCTTGGAATGGTGGCCCGACCCTGGAGTTCCTCTCGCCTTTCCTGTGGAGAGCGCCTCCTCTTGAGATGCGACGGGAACGCCGGGAATTCTTTCCCTACGAAACAGGGAAAGGATCCCTCATCTCGAGCTAGGAGGCGGAAACGGGGCTCCCCTGGATGTGTGCGGGACCCTCGTGCTTCCTCTCGAGTGGAGACGGGTATGTCGCGGAACTTCTTGAGTTGCAGCAAGGGTGTGAAGGACCCTTTGGAAGTTCCAGTGGTTAGATGTGATGAGCCTCGAGAAGCCTCAGCGGAAATGGGCCTCATCTCGCCTGGAGGGCAAAACCTCCTGGATTTTCTCGAGTTGCGGCAGGTGCTCTTGACTTACGACAGGGATCTCAGGCACCCGCTCTGGTGGCCTCAGGAAAGGCCAGTCCCCATGCGAGTTCCTTGGGGGCCTTTCGGGATTCCTCTCCCGTCGATGCCGGGGCCTAACAACTTCTGTGGAGTCTCGGCCGGAACCTGAGGTTTCCTCTCCAGTGCTGACATGGATCTTGGGGTACTTCTGGAGTCTCCCCAGGGGAGTCAGTCCTCATCTCGAATGCGGGCATGCACTTGCGCTTTCCTCCAGAGCGGTAGCTGCAGTGTCACGCAGTCCGCCACGTGGATCAAAGGATCTATGGTTTTCCCTCGAGTCTTTCCCACGAGGCTTTCCCACGAGGCTTTCCCACAGGGCTGTCCCACGGGCACACGTGGTGGGAGTCGATCCTCGGCTTGAACGTCAAGGCAGTGCAGGGAAAACAGGTTCCTCTGGAATGGACTGACACATCTGGGGGACTCTTGGAATGGTGGCACGACCCTGGAGATCCTCTCGACTTTCCTTTGGAGAGCGCCTCCTCTTGAGATGCGACGGGAACGCCGGGAATTCTTTCCCTACGAAACAGGGAAAGGATCCCTCATCTCGAGCTAGGAGGCGGAAACGGGGCTCCCCTGGATGTGTGCGGGACCCTCGTGCTTCCTCTCGACTGGAGACGGGTATGTCGGGGAACTTCTTGATTTGCATCAAGGGTGTGAAGGACCCTTTGTAAGTTCCAGTGGTTAGATGTGATTAGCCTCTAAAAGCCTCAGCGGAAATGGGCTTCATCTCGCCTGGAGGGCAAAACCTCCTGGATTTACTCGAGTTGAGGCAGGTGCTCTCGACTTAAGACAGGGACATCAGGCACCCGCTCTGGTGGCCTCAGGAAAGGTCAGTCCCCATGCGAGTTCCTCGGGGGCCTCTCGGGATTCCTCTCCCGTCGATGCCGGGGCCTAAGACCTTGTGTGGACTCGGGGCTGGAACCTGAGGTTTCCTCTCCAGTGCTGACATGGATCTTGCGGTAATTCTGGAGAATCCCCAGGGGAGTCAGTCCTCGTCTCGAATGTGGGCATGCCCTTGCGCTTTCCTCCAGAGCGGTAGCAGCAGTGTCACGCAGTCCGCCGCGTGGATCAAAGAATCTATGGTTTTCCCTCGAGTCTTTCCCACGAGGCTTTCCCACGAGGCTTTCCCACAGGGCTGTCACACGTGCACACGTGGTGGGAGTCGATCCTCGGCTTGAACGTCAAGGCAGTGCAGGGAAAACAGCTTCCTCTGGAATGGACTGACACATCTGCGGGACTCTTGGAATGGTGGCACGACCCTGGAGTTCCTCTCGCCTTTCCTTTTGAGAGCGCCTCCTCTTGAGATGCGACGGGAACGCCGGGAATTCTTTCCCTAAGAAAAAGGGAAAGCATACGTCATCTTGAGCTAGGAGGCGGAAACGGGGCTCCCCTGGATGTGTGCGGGACCCTCGTGCTTCCTCTCGAGTGGAGCCGGGTATGTCGGGGAACTTCTTGAGTTGCAGCAAGGGTGTGAAGGACCCTTTGGAAGTTCCAGTGGTTAGATGTGATTAGCCTGGAGAAGCCTCAGCGGAAATGGGCCTCATCTCGCCTGGAGGGCAAAACCTCCTGGATTTTCTCGAGTTGCGGCAGGTGCTCTCGACCTACGACAGGGACCTCAGGCACCCGCTCTGGTGGACTCAGGAAAGGCCAGTCCCCATGCGAGTTCCTTGGGGGCCTTTCGGGATTCCTCTCCCGTCGATGCCGGGGCCTAAGACCTTCTGTGGAGTCTCGGCCGGAACCTGAGGATTCCTCTCCAGTGCTGACATGGATCTTGGGGTACTTCTGGAGTCTCCCCAGGGGAGTCAGTCCTCATCTCGAATGCGGGCATGCACTTGAGCTTTCCTCCAGAGCGGTAGCAGCAGTGTCACGCAGTCCGCCGCGTGGATCAAAGGATCTATGGTTTTCCCTCGAGTCTTTCCCACGAGGCTTTCCCACGAGGCTTTCCCACAGGGCTGTCCCACGTGCACAAATGGTGGGAGTCGATCCTCGGCTTGAACGTCAAGGCAGTGCAGGGAAAACAGGTTCCTCTGGAATGGACTGACACATCTGGGGGACTCTTGGAATGGTGGCACGACCCTGGAGTTCCTCTCGCCTTTCCTGTGGAGAGCGCCTCCTCTTGAGATGCGACGGGAACGCCGGGAATTCTTTCCCAAAGAAACAGGGAAAGGATCCCTCATCTCGAGCTAGGAGGCGGAAACGGGGATCCCCTGGATGTGTGCGGGACCCTCGTGCTTCCTCTCGAGTGGAGACGGGTATGTCGGGGAACTTCTTGAGTTGCAGAAACGGTGTGAAGGACCCTTTGGAAGTTCCAGTGGTTAGATGTGATTAGCCTCGAGAAGCCTCAGCGGAAATGGGCCTCATCTCGCCTGGAGGGCAAAACCTCCTGGATTTTCTCGAGTTGCGGCAGGTGCTCTCGACTTACGACAGGGACCTCAGGCACCCGCTCTGGTGGCCTCAGGAAAGGCCAGTCCCCATGCGAGTTCCTTGGGGGCCTTTCGGGATTCCTCTCCCGTCGATGCCGGGGCCTAAGACCTTCTGTGGAGTCTCGGCCGGAAACTGAGGATTCCTCTCCAGTGCTGACATGGATCTTGGGGTACTTCTGGAGACTCCCCAGGGGAGTCAGTCCTCATCTCGAATGCGGGCATGCACTTGCGCTTTCCGCCATAGCGGTAGCTGCAGTGTCACGCAGTCCGCCACGTGGATCAAAGGATCTATGGTTTTCCCTCGAGTCTTTCCCACGAGGCTTTCCCACGAGGCTTTCCCACAGGGCTGTCCCACGGGCACACGTGGTGGGAGTCGATCCTCGGCTTGAACGTCAAGGCAGTGCAGGGAAAACAGGTTCCTCTGGAATGGACTGACACATCTGGGGGACTCTTGGAATGGTGGCACGACCCTGGAGATCCTCTCGACTTTCCTTTGGAGAGCGCCTCCTCTTGAGATGCGACGGGAACGCCGGGAATTCTTTCCCTACGAAACAGGGAAAGGATCCCTCATCTTGAGCTAGGAGGCGGAAACGGGGCTCCCCTGGATGTGTGCGGGACCCTCGTGCTTCCTCTCGAGTGGAGACGGGTATGTCGGGGAACTTCTTGAGTTGCAGCAAGGGTGTGAAGGACCCTTTGGAAGTTCCAGTGGTTAGATGTGATTAGCCTCGAGAAGCCTCAGCGGAAATGGGCCTCATCTCGCCTGGAGGGCAAAACCTCCTGGATTTTCTCGAGTTGCGGCAGGTGCTCTCGACCTACGACAGAGACCTCAGGCACCCGCTCTGGTGGACTCAGGAAAGGCCAGTCCCCATGCGAGTTCCTTGGGGGCCTTTCGGGATTCCTCTCCCGTCGATGCCGGGGCCTAAGACCTTCTGTGGAGTCTCGGCCGGAACCTGAGGATTCCTCTCCAGTGCTGACATGGATCTTGGGGTACTTCTGGAGTCTCCCCAGGGGAGTCAGTCCTCATCTCGAATGCGGGCATGCACTTGAGCTTTCCTCCAGAGGGGTAGCAGCTGTGTCACGCAGTCCGCAGCGTGGATCAAAGGATCTATGGTTTTCCCTCGAGTCTTTCCCACGAGGCTTTCCCACGAGGCTTTCCCACAGGGCTGTCCCACGTGCACAAATGGTGGGAGTCGATCCTCGGCTTGAACGTCAAGGCAGTGCAGGGAAAACAGGTTCCTCTGGAATGGACTGACACATCTGGGGGACTCTTGGAATGGTGGCACGACCCTGGAGTTCCTCTCGCCTTTCCTGTGGAGAGCGCCTCCTCTTGAGATGCGACGGGAACGCCGGGAATTCTTTCCCAAAGAAACAGGGAAAGGATCCCTCATCTCGAGCTAGGAGGCGGAAACGGGGCTCCCCTGGATGTGTGCGGGACCCTCGTGCTTCCTCTCGAGTGGAGCCGGGTATGTCGGGGAACTTCTTGAGTTGCAGCAAGGGTGTGAAGGACCCTTTGGAAGTTCCAGTGGTTAGATGTGATTAGCCTCGAGAAGCCTCAGCGGAAATGGGCCTCATCTCGCCTGGAGGGCAAAACCTCCTGGATTTTCTCGAGTTGCGGCAGGTGCTCTCGACTTACGACAGGGACCTCAGGCACCCGCTCTGGTGGACTCAGGAAAGGCCAGTCCCCATGCGAGTTCCTTGGGGGCCTTTCGGGATTCCTCTCCCGTCGATGCCGGGGCCTAAGACCTTCTGTGGAGTCTCGGCCGGAAACTGAGGATTCCTCTCCAGTGCTGACATGGATCTTGGGGTACTTCTGGAGACTCCCCAGGGGAGTCAGTCCTCATCTCGAATGCGGGCATGCACTTGCGCTTTCCTCCAGAGCGGTAGCAGCAGTGTCACGCTATCCGCCGCGTGGATCAAAGGATCTATGGTTTTCCCTCGAGTCTTTCCCACGAGGCTTTCCCACGAGGCTTTCAAACAGGGCTGTCCCACGTGCACACGTGGTGGGAGTCGATCCTCGGCTTGAACGTCAAGGCAGTGCAGGGAAAACAGGTTCCTCTGGAATGGACTGACACATCTGGGGGACTCTTGGAATGGTGGCACGACCCTGGAGTTCCTCTCGCCTTTCCTTTGGAGAGCGCCTCCTCTTGAGATGCGACGGGAACGCCGGGAATTCCTTCCCTAAGAAACAGGGAAAGGATCCCTCATCTCGAGCTAGGCGGCGGAAACGGGGCTCCCCTGGATGTGTGCGGGACCCTCGTGCTACCTATCGAGTGGAGACGGGTATGTCGGGGAACTTCTTGATTTGCAGCCAGGGTGTGAAGGACCCTTTGGAAGTTCCAGTGGTTAGATGTGATTAGCCTCTAAAAGCCTCAGAGGAAATGGGCTTCATCTCGCCTGGAGGGCAAAACCTCCTGGATTTACTCGAGTTGAGGCAGGTGCTCTCGACTTACGACAGGGACCTCAGGCACCCGCTCTGGTGGCCTCAGGAAAGGCCAGTCCCCATGCGAGTTCCTCGGGGGCCTCTCGGGATTCCTCTCCCGTCGATGCCGGGGCCTAAGACCTTGTGTGGACTCGGGGCTGGAACCTGAGGTTTCCTCTCCAGTGCTGACATGGATCTTGCGGTACTTCTGGAGACTCCCCAGGGGAGTCAGTCCTCATCTCGAATGCGGGCATGCACTTGCGCTTTCCGCCATAGCGGTAGCTGCAGTGTCACGCAGTCCGCCACGTGGATCAAAGGATCTATGGTTTTCCCTCGAGTCTTTCCCACGAGGCTTTCCCACGAGGCTTTCCCACAGGGCTGTCCCACGGGCACACGTGGTGGGAGTCGATCCTCGGCTTGAACGTCAAGGCAGTGCAGGGAAAACAGGTTCCTCTGGAATGGACTGACACATCTGGGGGACTCTTGAAATGGTGGCACGACCCTGGAGTTCCTCTCGCCTTTCCTGTGGAGAGCGCCTCCTCTTGAGATGCGACGGGAACGCCGGGAATTCTTTCTCAAAGAAACAGGGAAAGGATCCCTCATCTCGAGCTAGGAGGCGGAAACGGGGCTCCCCTGGATGTGTGCGGGACCCTCGTGCTTCCTCTCGAGTGGAGACGGGTATGTCGGGGAACTTCTTGAGTTGCAGCAAGGGTGTGAAGGACCCTTTGGAAGTTCCAGTGGTTAGATGTGATTAGCCTCGAGAAGCCTCAGCGGAAATGGGCCTCATCTCGCCTGGAGGGCAAAACCTCCTGGATTTTCTCGAGTTGCGGCAGGTGCTCTCGACCTACGACAGGGACCTCAGGCACCCGCTCTGGTGGCCTCAGGAAAGGCCAGTCCCCATGCGAGTTCCTTGGGGGCCTTTCGGGATTCCTCTCCCGTCGATGCCGGGGCCTAAGACCTTCTGTGGAGTCTCGGCCGGAACCTGAGGATTCCTCTCCAGTGCTGACATGGATCTTGGTGTACTTCTGGAGTCTCCCCAGGGGAGTCAGTCCTCATCTCAAATGCGGGCATGCACTTGCGCTTTCCTCCAGAGCGGTAGCAGCAGTGTCACGCAGTCCGCCGCTTGGATCAAAGGATCTATGGTTTTCCCTCGAGTCTTTCCCACGAGGCTTTCCCACGAGGCTTTCAAACAGGGCTGTCCCACGTGCACACGTGGTGGGAGTCGATCCTCGGCTTGAACGTCAAGGCAGTGCAGGGAAAACAGGTTCCTCTGGAATGGACTGACACATCTGGGGGACTCTTGGAATGGTGGCACGACCCTGGAGTTCCTCTCGCCTTTCCTGTGGAGAGCACCTCCACTTGAGATGCGTCGGGAACGCCGGGAATTCTTTCCCTATGAAACAGGGAAAGGATCCCTCATCTCGAGCTAGGAGGCGGAAACGGGGCGCCCCTGGATGTGTGCGGGACCCTCGTGCTTCCTCTCGAGTGGAGACGGGTACGTCGGGGAACTTCTTGAGTTGCAGCAAGGGTGTGAAGGACCCTTTGGAAGTTCCAGTGGTTAGATGTGATTAGCCTCGAGAAGCCTCAGCGGAAATGGGCCTCATCTCGCCTGGAGGGCAAAACCTCCTGGATTTTCTCGAGTTGCGGCAGGTGCTCTCGACTTAGGACGGGGACCTCAGGGACCCGCTCTGGTGGCCTCAGGAAAGGCCAGTCCCCATGCGAGTTCCTCGGGGTCCACTTGGGATTGCTCTCCCGTCGATGCCGGGCACTAAGACCTTGTGTGGAGTCGGGGCCGGAACCTGAGGATTCCTCTCCCGTGCTGACATGGATCTTGGGGTACTTCTGGAGTCTCCCCAGGGGAGTCAGTCCTCGTCTCGAATGCGGGCATGCACTTGCGCTTTCCTCCAGAGCGGTAGCAGAGGTGTCACCCAGTTCGCTGCGTGGATCAAAGGATCTATGGTTTTCCCTCGAGAATTTCCCTCGAGTCTTTCCCAAGTGGCTTTCCCCCGAGGCTTTCGCACAGGGCTGTCCCACGTGCACACGTGGTGGGAGTCGATCCTCGGCTTGAACGTCAAGGCAGTTCAGGGAAAACAGGTTCCTCTGGAATGGACTGACACATCTGGGGGACTATTGGAATGGTGGCACGACCCTGGAGTTCCTCTCGCCTTTCCTGTGGAGAGCGCCTCCTCTTTAGATGCGACGGGAACGCTGGGAATTCTTTCCCTACGAAACAGGGAAAGGATCCGTCATCTCGAGCTAGGAGGCGGAAACGGGACTCCCCTGGATGTGTGCGGGACCCTCGTGCTTCCTCTCGAGTGGAGACGGTTATGTCGGGGAACTTCTTGAGTTGCAGCAAGGGTGTGAAGGACCCTTTGTAAGTTCCAGTGGTTAGATGTGATTAGCCTCGAGAAGCCTCAGCGGAAATGGGCCTCATCTCGCCTGGGGGGCAAAACCTCCTGGATTTACTCGAGTTGCGGCAGGTGCTCTCGACTTACGACGGGGACCTCAGGGACACGCTCTGGTGGCCTCAGGAAAGGCCAGTCCCCATGCGAGTTCCTCGGGGGCCTCTCGGGATTCCCCTCCCGTCGATGCCGGGGCCTAAGACCTTGTGTGGAGTCGGGGCCGGAACCTGAGGATTCCTCTCCAGTGCTGACATGGAACTTGGGGTACTTCTGGAGTCTCCACAGGGGAGTCAGTCCTCGTCTCGAATGCGGGCATGCACTTGCGCTTTCCTCCATAGCGGTAGCAGCAGTGTCGCGCAGTCCCCCGCGTGGATCAAAGGATCTATGGTTTTCCCTCGAGTCTTTCCCACGAGGCTTTCCCACGAGGCTTTCAGACATGGCTGTCCCACGTGCACATGTGGTGGGAGTCGATCCTCGGCTTGAACGTCAAAGCAGTTCAGGGAAAGCAGGTTCCTCTGGAATGGACTGACACATCTGGGGGACTCTTGGAATGGTGGCACGTCCCTGGAGTTCCTCTCGCCTTTCCTGTGGAGAGCGCCTCCTCTTGAGATGCGACGGGAACGCCCGGAATTCTTTCCCTAAGAAACAGTGAAAGGATCCCTCATCTCGAGCTAAGAGGCGGAAACGGGCTCCCCTTGATGTGTGCGGGACCCTCGTGCTTCCTCTCGAGTGGAGACGGGTATGTCGGGGAACTTCTTGAGTTGCAGCAAGGGTGTGAAGGACCCTTTGGAAGTTCCAGTGGTTAGATGTGATTAGCCTCGAATAGCCTCAGTGGAAATGGGCCTCATCTGAACTGGAGGGCAAAACCTCCTGGATTTTCTCGAGTTGCGGCAGGTGCTCTCGACTTACGACGGGGACCTCAGGGACCCGCTCTGGTGGCCTCAGGAAAGGCCAGTCCCCATACGAGTTGCTCGGGGGACTCTCGGGATTCCTTTCCCGTCGATGCCGGGGCCTAAGACCTTGTGTGGAGTCGGGGCCGGAACCTGAGGATTCCTCTCCAGTGCTGACATGGATCTTGGGGTACTTCTGGAGTCTCCCCAGGGGAGTCAGTCCTCGTCTCGAATGCGGGCAGGCACTTGCGCTTTCCTCCAGAGGGGTAGCAGCAGAGTCACGCAGTCCGCCGCGTGGAGCAAAGGATCTATGGTTTTCCCCAGAGTCTTTCACACGAGTCTTTCCCACAAGGCTTTCCCACAGGGCTGTCCCACGTGCACACGTGGTGGGAGTCCATCCTCGGCTTGAACGTCGAGGCAGTGCAGGGAAAGCAGGTTCCTCTTCAATGGACTGACACATCTGGGGGACTCTTGGAATGGTGGCACGTCCCTGGAGTTCCTCTCGCCTTTCCTGTGGAGAGCGCCTCCTCTTGAGATGCGACGGGAACGCCGGGAATTCTTTCTCAAAGAAACAGGGAAAGGATCCCTCATCTCGAGCTAGGAGGCGGAAACGGGGCTCCCCTGGATGTGTGCGGGACCCTCGTGCTTCCTCTCGAGTGGAGACGGGTATGTCGGGGAACTTCTTGAGTTGCAGCAAGGGTGTGAAGGACCCTTTGGAAGTTCCAGTGGTTAGATGTGATTAGCCTCGAGAAGCCTCAGCGGAAATGGGCCTCATCTCGCCTGGAGGGCAAAACCTCCTGGATTTTCTCGAGTTGCGGCAGGTGCTCTCGACCTACGACAGGGACCTCAGGCACCCGCTCTGGTGGCCTCAGGAAAGGCCAGTCCCCATGCGAGTTCCTTGGGGGCCTTTCGGGATTCCTCTCCCGTCGATGCCGGGGCCTAAGACCTTCTGTGGAGTCTCGGCCGGAACCTGAGGATTCCTCTCCAGTGCTGACATGGATCTTGGTGTACTTCTGGAGTCTCCCCAGGGGAGTCAGTCCTCATCTCAAATGCGGGCATGCACTTGCGCTTTCCTCCAGAGCGGTAGCAGCAGTGTCACGCAGTCCGCCGCTTGGATCAAAGGATCTATGGTTTTCCCTCGAGTCTTTCCCACGAGGCTTTCCCACGAGGCTTTCAAACAGGGCTGTCCCACGTGCACACGTGGTGGGAGTCGATCCTCGGCTTGAACGTCAAGGCAGTGCAGGGAAAACAGGTTCCTCTGGAATGGACTGACACATCTGGGGGACTCTTGGAATGGTGGCACGACCCTGGAGTTCCTCTCGCCTTTCCTGTGGAGAGCACCTCCACTTGAGATGCGTCGGGAACGCCGGGAATTCTTTCCCTATGAAACAGGGAAAGGATCCCTCATCTCGAGCTAGGAGGCGGAAACGGGGCGCCCCTGGATGTGTGCGGGACCCTCGTGCTTCCTCTCGAGTGGAGACGGGTACGTCGGGGAACTTCTTGAGTTGCAGCAAGGGTGTGAAGGACCCTTTGGAAGTTCCAGTGGTTAGATGTGATTAGCCTCGAGAAGCCTCAGCGGAAATGGGCCTCATCTCGCCTGGAGGGCAAAACCTCCTGGATTTTCTCGAGTTGCGGCAGGTGCTCTCGACTTAGGACGGGGACCTCAGGGACCCGCTCTGGTGGCCTCAGGAAAGGCCAGTCCCCATGCGAGTTCCTCGGGGTCCACTTGGGATTGCTCTCCCGTCGATGCCGGGCACTAAGACCTTGTGTGGAGTCGGGGCCGGAACCTGAGGATTCCTCTCCCGTGCTGACATGGATCTTGGGGTACTTCTGGAGTCTCCCCAGGGGAGTCAGTCCTCGTCTCGAATGCGGGCATGCACTTGCGCTTTCCTCCAGAGCGGTAGCAGAGGTGTCACCCAGTTCGCTGCGTGGATCAAAGGATCTATGGTTTTCCCTCGAGAATTTCCCTCGAGTCTTTCCCAAGTGGCTTTCCCCCGAGGCTTTCGCACAGGGCTGTCCCACGTGCACACGTGGTGGGAGTCGATCCTCGGCTTGAACGTCAAGGCAGTTCAGGGAAAACAGGTTCCTCTGGAATGGACTGACACATCTGGGGGACTATTGGAATGGTGGCACGACCCTGGAGTTCCTCTCGCCTTTCCTGTGGAGAGCGCCTCCTCTTTAGATGCGACGGGAACGCTGGGAATTCTTTCCCTACGAAACAGGGAAAGGATCCGTCATCTCGAGCTAGGAGGCGGAAACGGGACTCCCCTGGATGTGTGCGGGACCCTCGTGCTTCCTCTCGAGTGGAGACGGTTATGTCGGGGAACTTCTTGAGTTGCAGCAAGGGTGTGAAGGACCCTTTGTAAGTTCCAGTGGTTAGATGTGATTAGCCTCGAGAAGCCTCAGCGGAAATGGGCCTCATCTCGCCTGGGGGGCAAAACCTCCTGGATTTACTCGAGTTGCGGCAGGTGCTCTCGACTTACGACGGGGACCTCAGGGACACGCTCTGGTGGCCTCAGGAAAGGCCAGTCCCCATGCGAGTTCCTCGGGGGCCTCTCGGGATTCCCCTCCCGTCGATGCCGGGGCCTAAGACCTTGTGTGGAGTCGGGGCCGGAACCTGAGGATTCCTCTCCAGTGCTGACATGGAACTTGGGGTACTTCTGGAGTCTCCACAGGGGAGTCAGTCCTCGTCTCGAATGCGGGCATGCACTTGCGCTTTCCTCCATAGCGGTAGCAGCAGTGTCGCGCAGTCCCCCGCGTGGATCAAAGGATCTATGGTTTTCCCTCGAGTCTTTCCCACGAGGCTTTCCCACGAGGCTTTCAGACATGGCTGTCCCACGTGCACATGTGGTGGGAGTCGATCCTCGGCTTGAACGTCAAAGCAGTTCAGGGAAAGCAGGTTCCTCTGGAATGGACTGACACATCTGGGGGACTCTTGGAATGGTGGCACGTCCCTGGAGTTCCTCTCGCCTTTCCTGTGGAGAGCGCCTCCTCTTGAGATGCGACGGGAACGCCCGGAATTCTTTCCCTAAGAAACAGTGAAAGGATCCCTCATCTCGAGCTAAGAGGCGGAAACGGGCTCCCCTTGATGTGTGCGGGACCCTCGTGCTTCCTCTCGAGTGGAGACGGGTATGTCGGGGAACTTCTTGAGTTGCAGCAAGGGTGTGAAGGACCCTTTGGAAGTTCCAGTGGTTAGATGTGATTAGCCTCGAATAGCCTCAGTGGAAATGGGCCTCATCTGAACTGGAGGGCAAAACCTCCTGGATTTTCTCGAGTTGCGGCAGGTGCTCTCGACTTACGACGGGGACCTCAGGGACCCGCTCTGGTGGCCTCAGGAAAGGCCAGTCCCCATACGAGTTGCTCGGGGGACTCTCGGGATTCCTTTCCCGTCGATGCCGGGGCCTAAGACCTTGTGTGGAGTCGGGGCCGGAACCTGAGGATTCCTCTCCAGTGCTGACATGGATCTTGGGGTACTTCTGGAGTCTCCCCAGGGGAGTCAGTCCTCGTCTCGAATGCGGGCAGGCACTTGCGCTTTCCTCCAGAGGGGTAGCAGCAGAGTCACGCAGTCCGCCGCGTGGAGCAAAGGATCTATGGTTTTCCCCAGAGTCTTTCACACGAGTCTTTCCCACAAGGCTTTCCCACAGGGCTGTCCCACGTGCACACGTGGTGGGAGTCCATCCTCGGCTTGAACGTCGAGGCAGTGCAGGGAAAGCAGGTTCCTCTTCAATGGACTGACACATCTGGGGGACTCTTGGAATGGTGGCACGTCCCTGGAGTTCCTCTCGCCTTTCCTGTGGAGAGCGCCTCCTCTTGAGATGCGACGGGAACGCCGGGAATTCTTTCCCTACGAAACAGGGAAAGGATCCCTCATCTCGAGCTAGGAGGCGGAAACGGGCTCCCCTTGATGTGTGCGGGACCCTCGTGCTTCCTCTCGAGTGGAGACGGGTAACTCGGGGAACTTCTTGAGTTGCAGCAAGGGTGTGAAGGACCCTTTGGAAGTTCCAGTGGTTACATGTGATTAGCCTCGAAAAGCCTCAGTGGAAATGGGCCTCATCTCGACTGGAGGGCAAAACCTCCTGGATTTTCTCGAGTTGAGGCAGGTGCTCTCGACTTACGTCGGGGACCACAGGGACCCGCTCTGGTGGCGTCAGGAAAGGCCAGACCCCATACGAGTTGCTCGGGGGCCTCTCGGGATTCTTCTCCCGTCGATGCCGGGGCCTAAGACCTTGTGTGGAGTCGGGGCCGGAACCTGAGGATTCCTCTCCAGTGCTGACATGGATCTTGGGGTACTTCTGAAGTCTCCCCAGGGGAATCAGTCCTCGTCTCGAATGGGGGCAGGCACTTGCGCTTTCCTCCAGAGCGGTAGCAGCAGTGTCACGCAGTCCGCCGCGTGGATCAAAGGATCTATGGTTTTCCCTCGAGTCTTTCCCACGAGGCTTTCCCACGAGGCTTTCCCACAGGACTGTCCCACATGCACACGTGGTGGGAGTCGATCCTCGGCTTGAACGTCAAGGCAGTGCAGGGAAAACAGGTTCCTCTGGAATGGACTGACACATCTGGGGGACTCTTGGAATGGTGGCACGTCCCTGGAGTTCCTCTCGCCTTTCCTGTGGAGAGCGCCTCCTCTTGAGATGCGACGGGAACGCCGGGAATTCTTTCCCTAAGAAACAGGGCAAGGATCCCTCATCTCGAGCTAAGAGGCGGAAACGGGCTCCCCTTGATGTGTGCGGGACCCACGTGCTTCCTCTCGAGTGGAGACGGGTACGTCGGGGAACTTCTTGAGTTTCAGCAAGGGTGTGAAGGACCCTTTGGAAGTTCCAGTGGTTAGATGTGATTAGCCTCGAATAGCCTCAGTTGAAATGGGCCTCATCTGAACTGGAGGGCAAAACCTCCTGGATTTTCTCGAGTTGCGGCAGGTGCTCTCGACTTACGACGGAGACCTCAGGGACCCGCTCTGGTGGCCTCAGGAAAGGCCAGTCCCCATAGGAGTTGCTCGGGGGCCTCTTGGGATTGCTCTCCCTTCGATGCCGGGGCCTAAGACCTTGTGTGGAGTCGGGGCTGGAACCTGAGGACTCCTCTCCAGTGCTGACATGGAACTTGGGGTACTTCTGGAGTCTCCCCAGGGGAGTCAGTCCTCGTCTCGAATGCGGGCATGCACTTGCGCTTTCCTCTAGAGCGGTAGCAGCAGTGTCACGCAGTCCGCCGCGTGGATCAAAGGATCTATGGTTTTCCCTCGAGTCTTTCCCACGAGTCTTTCCCACGAGGCTTTCCCACATGGCTGTCCCACGTGCAAATGTGATGGAAGTCGATCCTCGGCTTGAACGTCAAGGCAGTGCAGGGAAAGCAGGTTGCTCTGGAATGGACTGACATATCTGGGGGACTCTTGGAATGGTGGCACTTCCTGGAGTTCCTCTCGCCTTTCCTGTGGAGAGCGCCTCCTCTTGAGATGCGACGGGAACGTCGGGAATTCTTTCCCTACGAAACAGGGAAAGGATCCCTCATCTCGAGCTAGGAGGCGGAAACGGGTTCCCCTGGATGTGTGCGGGACCCTCGTGCTTCCTCTCGAGTGGAGACGGGTATGTCGGGGAACTTCTTGAGTTGCAGCAAGGGTGTGAAGGACCCTTTGGAAGATCCAGTGGTTATATGTGATTAGCCTCGAGAAGCCTCAGCGGAAATGGGCCTCATCTCGCCAGGATGGCAAAACCTCCTGGATTTTCTCGAGTTGCGGCAGGTGCTCTCGACTTACGACGGGGACCTCAGGGACCCGCTCTGGTGGCCTCAGGAAAGGCCAGTCCCCATGCTAGTTCCTCGGGGTCCTCTTGGGATTGCTCTCCCGTCGATTCCGGGGCCTAAGACCTTGTGTGGAGTCGCGGCCGGAACCTGAGGATTCCTCTCCAGTGCTGACATGGAACTTGGGGTACTTCTGGAGTCTCCCCAGGGGAGTCAGTCCTCGTCTCGAATGCGGGCATGCACTTGCGCTTTCCTCCAGAGCGGTAGCAGCAGTGTCACGCAGTCCGCCGCGTGGATCAACGGATCTATGGTTTTCCCTCGAGTCTTTCCCACGAGGCTTTCCCACGAGGCTTTCCCACAGGGCTGTCCCACGTGCACACGTGGTGGGAGTCGACCCTCGTCTTGAACGTCGATGCAGTGCAGGGAAAACAGGTTCCTCTGGAATGGACTGACACATCTGGGGGACTCTTGGAATGGTGGCACGACCCTGGAGTTCCTCTCGCCTTTCCTGTGGAAAGCGCCTCCTCTTGAGATGCGACGGGAACGCCGGGAATTCTTTCCCTAAGAAACAGGGAAAGGATCCCTCATCTCGAGCTAGGAGGCAGAAACGGCGCTCCCCTGGATGTTTGCGGGACCCTCGATCTTCCTATCGAGGGGAGATGGGTATCTCGGGGAACTTCTTGAGTTGCAGCAAGGGTGTGAAGGACCCTTTGGAAGTTCCAGTGGTTAGATGTGATTATCCTGGAGAAGCCTCAGCGGAAATGGTCCTCATCTCGCCTGGAGGCAAAACCTCCTGGATTTTCTCGAGTTGCGGCAAGTGCTCTCGACTTATGACGGGGACCTCAGGGACACGCTCTGGTGGCCTCAGGAAAGGCCAGTCCCCATGCGAGTTCCTCAGGGGCCTCTCGGGATTGCTCTCCCGTCGATGCCGGGGCCTAAGACCTTGTGTGAAGTCGGGGCCGGAACCTGAGGATTCCTCTCCAGTGCTGACATGGAACTTGGGATACTTCTGGAGTCTCCCCAGGGGAGTCAGTCCTCGTCTCGTATACGGGCATGCACTTGCGCTTTCCTCTAGAGCGGTAGCAGCAGTGTCACGCAGTCCGCCGCGTGGATCAAAGGATCTATGTTTTTCCCTCGAGTCTTTCCCACGAGGCTTTCCCACGAGGCTTTCCCACGAGGCTTTCCCACATTGCTGTCCCACGTACACATGTGGTGGAAGTCGATCCTCGGCTTGAACGTCAAGGAAGTGCAGGGAAAACAGGTTCCTCTGGAATGGACTGACACATCTGGGGGACTCTTGGAATGGTGGCACGTCCCAGGAGTTCCTCTCGCCTTTCCTGTGGAGAGCGCCTCCTCTTGAGATGCGACGGGAACGCCGGGAATTCTTTCCCTACGAAACAGGGAAATGATCCCTCATCTCGAGCTAGGAGGCGGAAACGGGGCTCCCCTGGATGTGAGCGGGACCCTCGTGCTTCCTCTCGAGTGGAGACGGGTATGTCAGGGAACTTCTTGAGTTGCAGCAAGGGTGTGAAGAACCCCTTGTGAGGTCCAGTGGTTAGATGTGATTAGCCTCGAGAAGCCTCAGAGGAAATGGGCCTCATCTCGCCTGGAGGGCAAAACCTCCTGGATTTTCTCGAATTGCGGCAGGTGCTCTCGACTTACGACGGGGACCTCAGGGACCCGCTCTGGTGGCCTCAGGAAAGGCCAGTCCCCATGCGAGTTGCACGGGGGCCTCTCGGGATTCCTCTCCCATCGATGCCGGGGCCTAAGACATTGTGTGGAGTCGGGGCCGGAACCTGAGGATTCCTCTCCAGTGCTGACATGGATCTTGGGGTACTTCTGGATTCTCCCCAGGGGAGTCAGTCCTCGTCTCGAATGCGGGCATGCACTTGAGCTTTCCTCCAGAGCGTTAGCAGCAGTGTCACGCAGTCCACCGCGTGGAGCAAAGGATCTATGATTTTCCCTCGAGTCTTTCCCACGAGGCTTTCCAACGAGGCTTTCCCACAGGGCTGTCCCACGTGCACACGTGGTGGGAGTCGATCCTCGGCTTGAACGTCAAGGCAGTGCAGGGAAAACAGGTTCCTCTGGAATGGACAGACACATCTCGGGGACTCTTGGAATGGTGGCACGACCCTGGAATTCCTCTCGCCTTTCCTGTGGAGAGCGCCTCCTCTTGAGATGCGACGGGAACCCCGGGAATTCTTTCCCTACGAAACAGGGAAAGGATCCCTCATCTCGAGCTAGGAGGCGGAAACGGGGCTCCCCCGGATGTCTGCGGGACCCTCGTGCTTCCTCTCGAGTGGTGACGGGTATCTCGGGAAATTCTTGAGTTGCAGCAAGGGTGTGAAGGACCCTTTGGAAGTTCCAGTGGTTAGATGTGATTAGCCTCGAGAAGCCTCACCGGAAATGGGCCTCATCTCGCCTGGAGGGCAAAACCTCCTGGATTTTCTCGAGTTGCGGCAGGTGCTCTCGACTTACGACGGGGACCTCAGGGACCCGCTCTGGTGGCCTCAGGAAAGGCCAGTCCCCATGCGAGTTCCTCGGGGGCCTCTCGGGATTCCTCTCCCGTCGATGCCGGGGCCTAAGACCTTGTGTGGAGTCGGGGCCGGAACCTGAGGATTCCTCTCCAGTGCTGACATGGATCTTGGGGTACTTCTGGAGTCTCCCCAGGGGAGTCAGTCCTCGTTTCGAATGCGGGCATGCACGTGGGCTTTCCTCCAGAGTGTCAGCAGCAGTGTCACGCAGTCCGCCGCGTGGATCAAGGGATCTATGGCTTTCCCTCGAGTCTTTCCCACGAGGCTTTCCCACAGGGCTATCCCACGTGCAGACCTGGTGGGAGTCGATCCTCGGCTTGAACGTCAAGGCAGTGCAGGGAAAACAGTTTCCTCTGGAATGGACTGACACATCTGGGGGACTCTTGGAATGGTGGCACAACCCTGGAGTTCCTCTCGCCTTTCCTGTGGAGAGCGCCTCCTCTTGAGATGTGAGGGAACGCCGGGAATTTTTTCCTATGAAACAGGGAAAGGATCCCTCATCTCGAGCTAGGAGGAGGAAACTGGGCTCCTCTGGATGTGTGCGGGACCCTCGTGCTTCCTCTCGAGTGGAGACGGGTATGTCGGGGAACTTCTTGAGTTGCAGCAAGGGTGTGAAGGACCCTTTGGAAGTTCCAGTGGTTAGATGTGATTAGCCTCGAGAAGCCTCAGCAGAAATGGGCCTCATCTCGCCTGGAGGGCAAAACCTCCTGGATTTTCTCGAGTTGCGGAAGGTGCTGTCGACTTACGACGGGGACCTCAGGGAACCGCTCTGGTAGCCTCAGGAAAGTCAGTCCCCATGCGAGTTCCTCGGGGGCCTAACGGGATTCCTCTCCCGTCGATGCCGGGGCCTAAGACCTTGTGTGGAGTCGGGGCCGGAACCTGAGGATTCCTCTCCAGTGCAGACATTGATCTTGGGGTACTTCTGGAGTCTCCCCAGGGGAGTCAGTCCTCGTCTCGAATGCGGGCATGCACTTGCGCTTTCCTCCAGAGCGGTAGCAGTAGTGTCACGCAGTCCGCCGGGTGGAGCAAAGGATCTATGGTTTTCCCTCGAGTCTTTCCCACGAGGCTTTCCCACTAGGCTTTCCCACAGGGCTGTCCCACGTGCACACGTGGTGGGAGTCGATCCTCGGCTTGAACGTCAAGGAAGTGCAGGGAAAACAAGTTCCTCTGGAATGGACTGACACATCTGGTGGACTCTTGGAATGGTGGCACGACCCTGGAGTTCCTCTCGCCTTTCCTGTGGAGAACGCCTCCTCTTGAGATGCGAAGGGAACGCCGGGAATTCTTTCCCTACGAAACAGGGAAAGGATTCATCATCTCGCGCTAGGAGGCAGGAACGGGGGTCCCCTGGATGTGTGCGGGACCCTCGTGCTTCCTCTCGAGTGGAGACGGGTATATCGGGGAACTTCTTGAGTTGCAGCAAGGGTGTGAAGGACCCTTTGGACGTTCCAGTGGTTAGATGTGATTAGCCTCGAGAAGCCTCAGCGGAAATGGGCCTCATCTCGCCTGGAGGGCAAAACCTCCTGGATTTTCTCGAGTTGCCCAGGTGCTCTCGACTTAGACGGGGACTTCAGGGACCCGCTCTGGTGGCCTCAGGAAAGGCCAGTCCCCACGCGAGTTCCTCGGGGGCATCTCGGGATTCCTCTCCCGTCGATGCCGGGGCCTAAGACCTTGTGTGGAGTCGGGGCCGTAACCTGAGGATTCCTCTCCAGTGCTGACATGGATCTTGGGGTAATTCTGGAGTCTCCCCAGGGGAGTCAGTCCTCGTCTCGAATGCGGCCATGCACTTGTGCTTTCCTCCAGAGCGGTAGCAGCAGTGTCACGCAGTCCGCCGCGTGGAGCAAAGGATCTATGGTTTTCCCTCGAGTCTTTCCCACGACGCTTTCCCACGAGGCTTTCCCACAGGGCTGTCCCACGTGTACACGTGGTGGGAGTCGATCCTCGGCTTGAACGTCAAGGCAGTGCAGGGAAAACAGGTTCCTCTGGAATGGACCTACACATCTGGGGGACTCATGGAATGGGGGCACGACCCTGGAATTCTTCTCGCCTTTCCTGTGGAGAGCGCCTCCTTTTGAGATGCGACGGGAACGCCAGGAAATCTTTCCCTACGAAACAGGGAAAGGATCCCTCATCTCGAACTACGAGGCGGAAACGGGGCTCCCCTGGATGTGTGCGGGACCCACGTGCTTCCTCTCGAGTGGAGACGGGTATGTCGGGGAACTTCTTGAGTTGCAGCAAGGGTGTGAAGGACCCTTTGGAAGTTCCAGTGGTTAGATGTGATTAGCCTCGAATAGCCTCAGTGGAAATGGGCCTCATCTGAACTGGAGGGCAAAACCTCCTGGATTTTCTCGAGTTGCGGCAGGTGCTCTCGACTTACGACGGGGACCTCAGGGACCCGCTCTGGTGGCCTCAGGAAAGGCCAGTCCCCATACGAGTTGCTCGGGGGCCTCTTGGGATTACTCTCCCGTCGATGCCGGGGCCTAAGACCTTGTGTGGAGTCGGGGCTGGAACCTGAGGACTCCTCTCCAGTGCTGACATGGAACTTGGGGTACTTCTGGAGTCTCCCCAGGGGAGTCAGTCCTCGTCTCGAATGCGGGCATGCACTTGCGCTTTCCTCTAGAGCGGTAGCAGCAGTGTCACGCAGTCCGCCGCGTGGATCAAAGGATCTATTGTTTTCCCTCGAGTCTTTCCCACGAGGCTTTCCCACGAGGCTTTCCCACATGGCTGTCCCACGTGCAAATGTGGTGGAAGTCGATCCTCGGCTTGAACGTCAAGGCAGTGCAGGGAAAGCAGGTTCCTCTGGAATGGAATGACACATCTGGGGGGCTCTTGGAATGGTGGCACTTCCTGGAGTTCCTCTCGCATATCCTGTGGAGAGCGCCTCCTCTTGAGATGCGACGGGAACGTCGGGAATTCTTTCCCTACGAAACAGGGAAAGGATCCCTCATCTCGAGCTAGGAGGCGGAAACGGGCTCCCCTGGATGTGTGCGGGACCCTCGTGCTTCCTCTCGAGTGGAGACGGGTATGTCACGGAACTGCTTGAGTTGCAGCTAGGGTGTGAAGGACCCTTTGGAAGTTCCAGTGGTTATATGTGATTAGCCTCGAGAAGCCTCAGCGGAAATGGGCCTCATCTTGCCAGGATGGCAAAACCTCCTGGATTTTCTCGAGTTGCGGCAGGTGCTCTCGACTTACGACGGGGACCTCAGGGACCCGTTCTGGTGGCCTCAGGAAAGGCCAGTCCCCATGCTAGTTCCTCGGGGTCCTCTTGGGATTGCTCTCCCGTCGATGCCGGGGCCTAAGACCTTGTGTGGAGTCGGGGCCGGAACCTGAGGATTCCTCTCCAGTGCTGACATGGAACTTGGGGTACTTCTGGAGTCTCCCCAGGGGAGTCAGTCCTCGTCTCGAATGCGGGCATGCACTTGCGCTTTCCTCCAGAGCGGTAGCAGCAGTGTCACGCAGTCCGCCGCGTGGATCAAAGGATCTATGGTTTTCCCTCGAGTCTTTCCCACGAGGCTTTCCCACAAGGCTTTCCCACAGGGCTGTCCCACGTGCACACGTGGTGGGAGTCGATCCTCGTCTTGAACGTCGATGCAGTACAGGGAAAACAGGTTCCTCTGGAATGGACTGACACATCTGGGGGACTCTTGGAATGGTGGCACGACCCTGGAGTTCCTCTCGCCTTTCCTGTGGAGAGCGCCTCCTCTTGAGATGCGACGGGAACGCCGGGAATTCTTTCCCTACGAAACAGGGAAAGGATCCCTCATCGAGCTAGAAGGCGGAAACGGGGCTCCCTGGATGTGTGCGGGACCCACGTGCTTCCTCTCGAGTGGAGATGGGTATGTCGGGGAACTTCTTCATTTGCAGCAAGGGTGTGAAGGACCCGTTGGAAGTTCCAGTGGTTAGATGTGATTAGCCTAGAGAGGCCTCAGCCGAAATGGGCCTCATCTCGCCTGGAGGGCAAAACCTCCTGGATTTTCTCGAGTTGCGGCAGGTGCTCTCGACTTACGACAGGGCGCTCAGGGACCCGCTCTGGTGGCCTCAGGAAAGGCCAGTCCCCATGCGAGTTCCTCGGGGGCCTCTCGGGATTCCTCTCCCGTCGATGCCGGGGCCTAAGACCTTGTGTGGAGTCGGGGCCGGAACCTGAGGATTCCTCTCCAGTGCTGACATGGATCTGGGGGTACTTCTGGAGTCTCCCCAGGGGAGTCAGTCCTCGTTTCGAATGCGGGCATGCACGTGGGCTTTCCTCCAGAGTGTCAGCAGCAGTGTCACGCAGTCCGCCACGTGGATCAAGGGATCTATGGCTTTCCCTCGAGTCTTTCCCACGAGGCTTTCCCACAGGGCTATCCCACGTGCACACCTGGTGGGATTCGATCCTCGGCTTGAACGTCAAGGCAGTGCAGGGAAAACAGGTTCCTCTGGAATGGACTGACACATCTGGGGGACTCTTGGAATGGTGGCACAACCCTGGATTTCCTCTCGCCTTTCCTGTGGAGAGCGCCTCCTCTTGAGATGCGAGGGAACGCCGGGAATTTTTTCCCTATGAAACAGGGAAAGGATCCTTCATCTCGAGCTAGGAGGAGGAAACTGGGCTCCTCTGGATGTGTGCGGGACCCTCGTGCTTCCTCTCGGGTGGAGCCGGGTATGTCGGGGAACTTCTTGAGTTGCAGCAAGGGTGTGAAGGACCCTTTGGAAGTTCCAGTGGTTAGATGTGATTAGCCTCGAGAAGCCTCAGCGGAAATGGGCCTCATCTCGCCTGGAGGGCAAAACCTCCTGGATTTTCTCGAGTTGCGGAAGGTGCTCTCGACTTACGACGGGGACCTCAGGGAACCGCTCTGGTAGCCTCAGGAATGTCAGTCCCCATGCGAGTTCCTCGGGGGCCTAACGGGATTCCTCTCCCTTCGATGCCGGGGCCTAAGACCTTGTGTGGAGTCGGGGCCGGAACCTGAGGATTCCTCTCCAGTGCAGACATGGATCTTGGGGTACTTCTGGAGTCTCCCCAGGGGAGTCAGTCCTCGTCTCGAATGCGGGCATGCACTTGCGCTTTCCTCCAGAGCGGTAGCAGTAGTGTCACGCAGTCCGCCGGGTGGAGCAAAGGATCTATGGTTTTCCCTCGAGTCTTTCCCACGAGGCTTTCCCACTAGGCTTTCCCACAGGGCTGTCCCACGTGCACACGTGGTGGGAGTCGATCCTCGGCTTGAACGTCCAGGCAGTGCAGGGAAAACAAGTTCCTCTGGAATGGACTGACACATCTGGTGGACTCTTGGAAGGGTGGCACGACCCTGGAGTTCCTCTCGCCTTTCCTGTGGAGAGCGCCTCCTCTTGAGATGCGACGGGAACGCCGGGAATTCTTTCCCTACGAAACAGGGAAAGGATCCCTCATCTCGAGCTAGGAGTCGGGAACGGGGCTCCCCTGGATGTGTCGGGGACTCTCGTGCTTCCTCTCGAGTGGAAACGGGTATGTTGGGGAACTTCTTGAGTTGCAGCAAGGGTGTGAAGGACCCTTTGGACGTTCCAGTGGTTAGATGTGATTAGCCTCGAGAAGCCTCAGCTGAAATGGGCCTCATCTCGCCTGGAGGGCAAAACCTCCTGGATTTTCTCGAGTTGCGGCAGGTGCTCTCGACTTAGACGGGGACTTCAGGGACCCGCTCTGGTGGCCTCAGGAAAGGCCAGTCCCCACGCGAGTTCCTCGGGGGCCTCTCGGGATTCCTCTCCCGTCGATGCCGGGGCCTAAGACCTTGTGTGGAGTCGGGGCCGGAACCTGAGGATTCCTCTCCAGTGCTGACATGGATCTTGGGGTACTTCTGGAGTCTCCCCAGGGGAGTCAGTCCTCGTCTCGAATACGGGCATGCACTTGAACTTTCCTCCACAGCGGTAGCAGCAGTGTGACGCAGTCCGAGCGTGGATCAAGGGATCTATTGCTTTCCCTCGAGGCTTTCCCACGAGGCTTTCCCACAGGGCTGTCCCACGTGCACCGTGGTGGGTTCGATCCTCGTCTTGAACGTCGAGGTAGTGCAGGGAAAACAGGTTCCTCTGGAATGGACTGACACATCTGGGGGACTCTTGGAATGGTGGCACGACCGTGGAGTTCCTCTTGCCTTTCCTGTGGAGAGCACCTCCTCTTGAGATGCGACGGGAACGCTGGGAATTCTTTCCCTACGAAACAGGGAAAGGATCCCTCATCTCGAGCTAGGAGGCGGAAACGGGGCTCCCCTGGATGTGTGCGGGACCCTCGTGCTTCCTCAGGAGTGGAGACGGGTATGTCGGGTAACTTGTTGAGCTGCAGCAAGGGTGTGAAGGACCCTTTGGAAGTTCCATTGGTTAGATGTGATTAGCCTCGAGAAGCCTCAGCGGAAATGGGCCTCATCTCGCCTGGAGGGCAAAACCTCCTGGATTTTCTCGAGTTGCGGCAGGTGCTCTCGACTTACGACGGGGACCTCAGGGACCCACTCTGGTGGCCTCAGGAAAGGCCAGTCCCCATGCGAGTTCCTCGGGCGCCTCTCGGGATTGCTCTCCCGTCGATGCCGGGGCCTAAGACCTTGTGTGAAGTCGGGGCCGGAACCTGAGGATTCCTCTCCAGTGCTGACATGGAACTTGGGATACTTCTGGAGTCTCCCCAGGGGAGTCAGTCCTCGTCTCGTATACGGGCATGCACTTGCGCTTTCCTCTAGAGCGGTAGCAGCAGTGTCACGCAGTCCGCCGCGTGGATCAAAGGATCTATGTTTTTCCCTCGAGTCTTTCCCACGAGGCTTTCCCACGAGGCTTTCCCACGAGGCTTTCCCACATTGCTGTCCCACGTACACATGTGGTGGAAGTCGATCCTCGGCTTGAACGTCAAGGAAGTGCAGGGAAAGCAGGTTCCTCTGGAATGGACTGACACATCTGGGGGACTCTTGGAATGGTGGCACGTCCCAGGAGTTCCTCTCGCCTTTCCTGTGGAGAGCGCCTCCTCTTGAGATGCGACGGGAACGCCGGGAATTCTTTCCCTACGAAACAGGGAAATGATCCCTCATCTCGAGCTAGGAGGCGGAAACGGGGCTCCCCTGGATGTAAGCGGGACCCTCGTGCTTCCTCTCGAGTGGAGACGGGTATGTCAGGGAACTTCTTGAGTTGCAGCAAGGGTGTGAAGAACCCCTTGTGAGGTCCAGTGGTTAGATGTGATTAGCCTCGAGAAGCCTCAGAGGAAATGGGCCTCATCTCGCCTGGAGGGCAAAACCTCCTGGATTTTCTCGAATTGCGGCAGGTGCTCTCGACTTACGACGGGGACCTCAGGGACCCGCTCTGGTGGCCTCAGGAAAGGCCAGTCCCCATGCGAGTTGCACGGGGGCCTCTCGGGATTCCTCTCCCATCGATGCCGGGGCCTAAGACCTTGTGTGGAGTCGGGGCCGGAACCTGAGGATTCCTCTCCAGTGCTGACATGGATCTTGGGGTACTTCTGGATTCTCCCCAGGGGAGTCAGTCCTCGTCTCGAATGCGGGCATGCACTTGAGCTTTCCTCCAGAGCGTTAGCAGCAGTGTCACGCAGTCCGCCGCGTGGAGCAAAGGATCTATGATTTTCCCTCGAGTCTTTCCCACGAGGCTTTCCAACGAGGCTTTCCCACAGGGCTGTCCCACGTGCACACGTGGTGGGAGTCGATCCTCGGCTTGAACGTCAAGGCAGTGCAGGGAAAACAGGTTCCTCTGGAATGGATATACACATCTCGGGGACTCTTGGAATGGTGGCACGACCCTGGAATTCCTCTCGCCTTTCCTGTGGAGAGCGCCTCCTCTTGAGATGCGACGGGAACCCCGGGAATTCTTTCCCTACGAAACAGGGAAAGGATCCCTCATCTCGAGCTAGGAGGGGGAAACGGGGCTCCCCCGGATGTCTGCGGGACCCTCGTGCTTCCTCTCGAGTGGTGACGGGTATCTCGGGAAATTCTTGAGTTGCAGCAAGGGTGTGAAGGACCCTTTGGAAGTTCCAGTGGTTAGATGTGATTAGCCTCGAGAAGCCTCACCGGAAATGGGCCTCATCTCGCCTGGAGGGCAAAACCTCCTGGATTTTCTCGAGTTGCGGCAGGTGCTCTCGACTTACGACGGGGACCTCAGGGACCCGCTCTGGTGGCCTCAGGAAAGGCCAGTCCCCATGCGAGTTCCTCGGGGGCCTCTCGGGATTCCTCTCCCGTCGATGCCGGGGCCTAAGACCTTGTGTGGAGTCGGGGCCGGAACCTGAGGATTCCTCTCCAGTGCTGACATGGATCTTGGGGTACTTCTGGAGTCTCCCCAGGGGAGTCAGTCCTCGTTTCGAATGCGGGCATGCACGTGGGCTTTCCTCCAGAGTGTCAGCAGCAGTGTCACGCAGTCCGCCGCGTGGATCAAGGGATCTATGGCTTTCCCTCGAGTCTTTCCCACGAGGCTTTCCCACAGGGCTATCCCACGTGCAGACCTGGTGGGAGTCGATCCTCGGCTTGAACGTCAAGGCAGTGCAGGGAAAACAGTTTCCTCTGGAATGGACTGACACATCTGGGGGACTCTTGGAATGGTGGCACAACCCTGGAGTTCCTCTCGCCTTTCCTGTGGAGAGCGCCTCCTCTTGAGATGTGAGGGAACGCCGGGAATTTTTTCCCTATGAAACAGGGAAAGGATCCCTCATCTCGAGCTAGGAGGAGGAAACTGGGCTCCTCTGGATGTGTGCGGGACCCTCGTGCTTCCTCTCGAGTGGAGACGGGTATGTCGGGGAACTTCTTGAGTTGCAGCAAGGGTGTGAAGGACCCTTTGGAAGTTCCAGTGGTTAGATGTGATTAGCCTCGAGAAGCCTCAGCAGAAATGGGCCTCATCTCGCCTGGAGGGCAAAACCTCCTGGATTTTCTCGAGTTGCGGAAGGTGCTGTCGACTTACGACGGGGACCTCAGGGAACCGCTCTGGTAGCCTCAGGAAAGTCAGTCCCCATGCGAGTTCCTCGGGGGCCTAACGGGATTCCTCTCCCGTCGATGCCGGGGCCTAAGACCTTGTGTGGAGTCGGGGCCGGAACCTGAGGATTCCTCTCCAGTGCAGACATTGATCTTGGGGTACTTCTGGAGTCTCCCCAGGGGAGTCAGTCCTCGTCTCGAATGCGGGCATGCACTTGCGCTTTCCTCCAGAGCGGTAGCAGTAGTGTCACGCAGTCCGCCGGGTGGAGCAAAGGATCTATGGTTTTCCCTCGAGTCTTTCCCACGAGGCTTTCCCACTAGGCTTTCCCACAGGGCTGTCCCACGTGCACACGTGGTGGGAGTCGATCCTCGGCTTGAACGTCAAGGAAGTGCAGGGAAAACAAGTTCCTCTGGAATGGACTGACACATCTGGTGGACTCTTGGAATGGTGGCACGACCCTGGAGTTCCTCTCGCCTTTCCTGTGGAGAACGCCTCCTCTTGAGATGCGAAGGGAACGCCGGGAATTCTTTCCCTACGAAACAGGGAAAGGATTCATCATCTCGCGCTAGGAGGCAGGAACGGGGGTCCCCTGGATGTGTGCGGGACCCTCGTGCTTCCTCTCGAGTGGAGACGGGTATATCGGGGAACTTCTTGAGTTGCAGCAAGGGTGTGAAGGACCCTTTGGACGTTCCAGTGGTTAGATGTGATTAGCCTCGAGAAGCCTCAGCGGAAATGGGCCTCATCTCGCCTGGAGGGCAAAACCTCCTGGATTTTCTCGAGTTGCCCAGGTGCTCTCGACTTAGACGGGGACTTCAGGGACCCGCTCTGGTGGCCTCAGGAAAGGCCAGTCCCCACGCGAGTTCCTCGGGGGCATCTCGGGATTCCTCTCCCGTCGATGCCGGGGCCTAAGACCTTGTGTGGAGTCGGGGCCGTAACCTGAGGATTCCTCTCCAGTGCTGACATGGATCTTGGGGTAATTCTGGAGTCTCCCCAGGGGAGTCAGTCCTCGTCTCGAATGCGGCCATGCACTTGTGCTTTCCTCCAGAGCGGTAGCAGCAGTGTCACGCAGTCCGCCGCGTGGAGCAAAGGATCTATGGTTTTCCCTCGAGTCTTTCCCACGACGCTTTCCCACGAGGCTTTCCCACAGGGCTGTCCCACGTGTACACGTGGTGGGAGTCGATCCTCGGCTTGAACGTCAAGGCAGTGCAGGGAAAACAGGTTCCTCTGGAATGGACCTACACATCTGGGGGACTCATGGAATGGGGGCACGACCCTGGAATTCTTCTCGCCTTTCCTGTGGAGAGCGCCTCCTTTTGAGATGCGACGGGAACGCCAGGAAATCTTTCCCTACGAAACAGGGAAAGGATCCCTCATCTCGAACTACGAGGCGGAAACGGGGCTCCCCTGGATGTGTGCGGGACCCACGTGCTTCCTCTCCAGTGGAGACGGGTATGTCGGGGAACTTCTTGAGTTGCAGCAAGGGTGTGAAGGACCCTTTGGAAGTTCCAGTGGTTAGATGTGATTAGCCTCGAATAGCCTCAGTGGAAATGGGCCTCATCTGAACTGGAGGGCAAAACCTCCTGGATTTTCTCGAGTTGCGGCAGGTGCTCTCGACTTACGACGGGGACCTCAGGGACCCGCTCTGGTGGCCTCAGGAAAGGCCAGTCCCCATACGAGTTGCTCGGGGGCCTCTTGGGATTACTCTCCCGTCGATGCCGGGGCCTAAGACCTTGTGTGGAGTCGGGGCTGGAACCTGAGGACTCCTCTCCAGTGCTGACATGGAACTTGGGGTACTTCTGGAGTCTCCCCAGGGGAGTCAGTCCTCGTCTCGAATGCGGGCAT
The DNA here is from genome assembly GCF_042477335.2 of Ovis canadensis. NCBI lineage: Eukaryota > Metazoa > Chordata > Mammalia > Artiodactyla > Bovidae > Ovis > Ovis canadensis. The sequence continues at coordinate 11,398,505 of NC_091267.1, forward strand.
GCACTTGCGCTTTCCTCTAGAGCGGTAGCAGTAGTGTCACGCAGTCCGCCGCGTGGATCAAAGGATCTATTGTTTTCCCTCGAGTCTTTCCCACGAGGCTTTCCCACGAGGCTTTCCCACATGGCTGTCCCACGTGCAAATGTGGTGGAAGTCGATCCTCGGCTTGAACGTCAAGGCAGTGCAGGGAAAGCAGGTTCCTCTGGAATGGACTGACACATCTTTGGGACTCTTGGAATGGTGGCACTTCCTGGAGTTCCTCTCGCATATCCTGTGGAGAGCGCCTCCTCTTGAGATGCGACGGGAACGTCGGGAATTCTTTCCCTACGAAACAGGGAAAGGATCCCTCATCTCGAGCTAGGAGGCGGAAACGGGCTCCCCTGGATGTGTGCGGGACCCTCGTGCTTCCTCTCGAGTGGAGACGGGTATGTCACGGAACTGCTTGAGTTGCAGCTAGGGTGTGAAGGACCCTTTGGAAGTTCCAGTGGTTATATGTGATTAGCCTCGAGAAGCCTCAGCGGAAATGGGCCTCATCTTGCCAGGATGGCAAAACCTCCTGGATTTTCTCGAGTTGCGGCAGGTGCTCTCGACTTACGACGGGGACCTCAGGGACCCGTTCTGGTGGCCTCAGGAAAGGCCAGTCCCCATGCTAGTTCCTCGGGGTCCTCTTGGGATTGCTCTCCCGTCGATGCCGGGGCCTAAGACCTTGTGTGGAGTCGGGGCCGGAACCTGAGGATTCCTCTCCAGTGCTGACATGGAACTTGGGGTACTTCTGGAGTCTCCCCAGGGGAGTCAGTCCTCGTCTCGAATGCGGGCATGCACTTGCGCTTTCCTCCAGAGCGGTAGCAGCAGTGTCACGCAGTCCGCCGCGTGGATCAAAGGATCTATGGTTTTCCCTCGAGTCTTTCCCACGAGGCTTTCCCACAAGGCTTTCCCACAGGGCTGTCCCACGTGCACACGTGGTGGGAGTCGATCCTCGTCTTGAACGTCGATGCAGTACAGGGAAAACAGGTTCCTCTGGAATGGACTGACACATCTGGGGGACTCTTGGAATGGTGGCACGACCCTGGAGTTCCTCTCGCCTTTCCTGTGGAGAGCGCCTCCTCTTGAGATGCGACGGGAACGCCGGGAATTCTTTCCCTACGAAACAGGGAAAGGATCCCTCATCGAGCTAGAAGGCGGAAACGGGGCTCCCTGGATGTGTGCGGGACCCACGTGCTTCCTCTCGAGTGGAGATGGGTATGTGGGGGAACTTCTTCATTTGCAGCAAGGGTGTGAAGGACCCGTTGAAAGTTCCAGTGGTTAGATGTGATTAGCCTAGAGAGGCCTCAGCCGAAATGGGCCTCATCTCGCCTGGAGGGCAAAACCTCCTGGATTTTCTCGAGTTGCGGCAGGTGCTCTCGACTTACGACAGGGCGCTCAGGGACCCGCTCTGGTGGCCTCAGGAAAGGCCAGTCCCCATGCGAGTTCCTCGGGGGCCTCTCGGGATTCCTCTCCCGTCGATGCCGGGGCCTAAGACCTTGTGTGGAGTCGGGGCCGGAACCTGAGGATTCCTCTCCAGTGCTGACATGGATCTTGGGGTACTTCTGGAGTCTCCCCAGGGGAGTCAGTCCTCGTTTCGAATGCGGGCATGCACGTGGGCTTTCCTCCAGAGTGTCAGCAGCAGTGTCACGCAGTCCGCCACGTGGATCAAGGGATCTATGGCTTTCCCTCGAGTCTTTCCCACGAGGCTTTCCCACAGGGCTATCCCACGTGCACACCTGGTGGGATTCGATCCTCGGCTTGAACGTCAAGGCAGTGCAGGGAAAACAGGTTCCTCTGGAATGGACTGACACATCTGGGGGACTCTTGGAATGGTGGCACAACCCTGGATTTCCTCTCGCCTTTCCTGTGGAGAGCACCTCCTCTTGAGATGCGAGGGAACGCCGGGAATTTTTTCCCTATGAAACAGGGAAAGGATCCCTCATCTCGAGCTAGGAGGAGGAAACTGGGCTCCTCTGGATGTGTGCGGGACCCTCGTGCTTCCTCTCGGGTGGAGCCGGGTATGTCGGGGAACTTCTTGAGTTGCAGCAAGGGTGTGAAGGACCCTTTGGAAGTTCCAGTGGTTAGATGTGATTAGCCTCGAGAAGCCTCAGCGGAAATGGGCCTCATCTCGCCTGGAGGGCAAAACCTCCTGGATTTTCTCGAGTTGCGGAAGGTGCTCTCGACTTACGACGGGGACCTCAGGGAACCGCTCTGGTAGCCTCAGGAATGTCAGTCCCCATGCGAGTTCCTCGGGGGCCTAACGGGATTCCTCTCCCTTCGATGCCGGGGCCTAAGACCGGGTGTGGAGTCGGGGCCGGAACCTGAGGATTCCTCTCCAGTGCAGACATGGATCTTGGGGTACTTCTGGAGTCTCCCCAGGGGAGTCAGTCCTCGTCTCGAATGCGGGCATGCACTTGCGCTTTCCTCCAGAGCGGTAGCAGTAGTGTCACGCAGTCCGCCGGGTGGAGCAAAGGATCTATGGTTTTCCCTCGAGTCTTTCCCACGAGGCTTTCCCACTAGGCTTTCCCACAGGGCTGTCCCACGTGCACACGTGGTGGGAGTCGATCCTCGGCTTGAACGTCAAGGCAGTGCAGGGAAAACAAGTTCCTCTGGAAAGGACTGACACATCTGGTGGACTCTTGGAATGGTGGCACGACCCTGGAGTTCCTCTCTCCTTTCCTGTGGAGAGCGCCTCCTCTTGAGATGCGACGGGAACGCCGGGAATTCTTTCCCTACGAAACAGGGAAAGGATCCCTCATCTCGAGCTAGGAGGCGGGAACGGGGCTCCCCTGGATGTGTCGGGGACTCTCGTGCTTCCTCTCGAGTGGAAACGGGTATGTTGGGGAACTTCTTGAGTTGCAGCAAGGGTGTGAAGGACCCTTTGGACGTTCCAGTGGTTAGATGTGATTAGCCTCGAGAAGCCTCAGCTGAAATGGGCCTCATCTCGCCTGGAGGGCAAAACCTCCTGGATTTTCTCGAGTTGCGGCAGGTGCTCTCGACTTAGACGGGGACTTCAGGGACCCGCTCTGGTGGCCTCAGGAAAGGCCAGTCCCCACGCGAGTTCCTCGGGGGCCTCTCGGGATTCCTCTCCCGTCGATGCCGGGGCCTAAGACCTTGTGTGGAGTCGGGGCCGGAACCTGAGGATTCCTCTCCAGTGCTGACATGGATCTTGGGGTACTTCTGGAGTCTCCCCAGGGGAGTCAGTCCTCGTCTCGAATACGGGCATGCACTTGAACTTTCCTCCACAGCGGTAGCAGCAGTGTGACGCAGTCCGAGCGTGGATCAAGGGATCTATTGCTTTCCCTCGAGGCTTTCCCACGAGGCTTTCCCACAGGGCTGTCCCACGTGCACCGTGGTGGGTTCGATCCTCGTCTTGAACGTCGAGGTAGTGCAGGGAAAACAGGTTCCTCTGGAATGGACTGACACATCTGGGGGACTCTTGGAATGGTGGCACGACCGTGGAGTTCCTCTTGCCTTTCCTGTGGAGAGCACCTCCTCTTGAGATGCGACGGGAACGCTGGGAATTCTTTCCCTACGAAACAGGGAAAGGATCCCTCATCTCGAGCTAGGAGGCGGAAACGGGGCTCCCCTGGATGTGTGCGGGACCCTCGTGCTTCCTCAGGAGTGGAGACGGGTATGTCGGGTAACTTGTTGAGCTGCAGCAAGGGTCTGAAGGACCCTTTGGAAGTTCCATTGGTTAGATGTGATTAGCCTCGAGAAGCCTCAGCGGAAATGGGCCTCATCTCGCCTGGAGGGCAAAACCTCCTGGATTTTCTCGAGTTGCGGCAGGTGCTCTCGACTTACGACGGGGACCTCAGGGACCCACTCTGGTGGCCTCAGGAAAGGCCAGTCCCCATGCGAGTTCCTCGGGCGCCTCTCGGGATTGCTCTCCCGCCGATGCCGGGGCCTAAGACCTTGTGTGGAGTCGGGGCCGTAACCTGAGGATTCCTCTCTAGTGCTGACATGGATCTTGGGGTACTTCTGGAGTCTCCCCAGGGGAGTCAGTCCTCGTCTCAAATGCGGGCATGCACTTGCGCTTTCTTCCAGAGCGGTAGCAGCAGTGTCACGCAGTCCGCCGCGTGGAGCAAAGGATCTATGGTTTTCCCTCGAGTCTTTCCCACGACGCTTTCCCACGAGGCTTTCCCACAGGGCTGTCCCACGTGTACACGTGGTGGGAGTCGATCCTCGGCTTGAACGTCAAGTCAGTGCAGGGAAAACAGGTTCCTCTGGAATGGACCTACACATCTGGGGGACTCATGGAATGGGGGCACGACCCTGGAATTCTTCTCGCCTTTCCTGTGGAGAGCGCCTCCTTTTGAGATGCGACGGGAACGCCAGGAAATCTTTCCCTACGAAACAGGGAAAGGATCCCTCATCTCAAACTACGAGGCGGAAACGGGGCTCCCCTGGATGTGTGCGGGACCCACGTGCTTCCTCTCGAGTGGAGACGGGTATGTCAGGGAACTTCTTGAGTTGCAGCAAGGGTGTGAAGGACCCTTTGGAAGTTCCAGTGGTTAGATGTGATTAGCCACGAATAGCCTCAGTGGAAATGGGCCTCATCTGAACTGGAGGGCAAAACCTCCTGGATTTTCTCGAGTTGCGGCAGGTGCTCTCGACTTACGACGGGGACCTCAGGGACCCGCTCTGGTGGCCTCAGGAAAGGCCAGTCCCCATACGAGTTGCTCGGGGGCCTCTTGGGATTGCTCTCCCGTCGATGCCGGGGCCTAAGACCTTGTGTGGAGTCGGGGCTGGAACCTGAGGACTCCTCTCCAGTGCTGACATGGAACTTGGGGTACTTCTGGAGTCTCCCCAGGGGAGTCAGTCCTCGTCTCGAATGCGGGCATGCACTTGCGCTTTCCTCTAGAGCGGTAGCAGCAGTGTCACGCAGTCCGCCGCGTGGATCAAAGGATCTATTGTTTTCCCTCGAGTCTTTCCCACGAGGCTTTCCCACGAGGCTTTCCCACATGGCTGTCCAACGTGCAAATGTGGTGGAAGTCGATCCTCGGCTTGAACGTCAAGGCAGTGCAGGGAAAGCAGGTTCCTCTGGAATGGACTGACACATCTGGGGGACTCTTGGAATGGTGGCACTTCCTGGAGTTCCTCTCGCATATCCTGTGGAGAGCGCCTCCTCTTGAGATGCGACGGGAACGTCTGGAATTCTTTCCCTACGAAACAGGGAAAGGATCCCTCATCTCGAGCTAGGAGGCGGAAACGGGCTCCCCTGGATGTGCGCGGGACCCTCGTGCTTCCTCTCGAGTGGAGACGGGTATGTCGGGGAACTTCTTGAGTTGCAGCTAGGGTGTGAAGGACCCTTTGGAAGTTCCAGTGGTTATATGTCATTAGCCTCGAGAAGCCTCAGCGGAAATGGGCCTCATCTTGCCAGGATGGCAAAACCTCCTGGATTTTCTCGAGTTGCGGCAGGTGCTCTCGACTTACGACGGGGACCTCAGGGACCCGTTCTGGTGGCCTCAGGAAAGGCCAGTCCCCATGCTAGTTCCTCGGGGTCCTCTTGGGATTGCTCTCCCGTCGATGCCGGGGCCTAAGACCTTGTGTGGAGTCGGGGCCGGAACCTGAGGATTCCTCTCCAGTGCTGACATGGAACTTGGGGTACTTCTGGAGTCTCCCCAGGGGAGTCAGTCCTCGTCTCGAATGCGGGCATGCACTTGCGCTTTCCTCCAGAGCGGTAGCAGCAGTGTCACCCAGTCCGCCGCGTGGATCAAAGGATCTATGGTTTTCCCTCGAGTCTTTCCCACGAGGCTTTCCCACAAGGCTTTCCCACAGGGCTGTCCCACGTGCACACGTGGTGGGAGTCGATCCTCGTCTTGAACGTCGATGCAGTACAGGGAAAACAGGTTCCTCTGGAATGGACTGACACATCTGGGGGACTCTTGGAATGGTGGCACGACCCTGGAGTTCCTCTCGCCTTTCCTGTGGAGAGCGCCTCCTCTTGAGATGCGACGGGAACGCCGGGAATTCTTTCCCTACGAAACAGGGAAAGGATCCCTCATCGAGCTAGGAGGCGGAAACGGGGCTCCCTGGATGTGTGCGGGACCCACGTGCTTCCTCTCGAGTGGAGATGGGTATGTCGGGGAACTTCTTCATTTGCAGCAAGGGTGTGAAGGACCCGTTGGAAGTTCCAGTGGTTAGATGTGATTAGCCTAGAGAGGCCTCAGCCGAAATGGGCCTCATCTCGCCTGGAGGGCAAAACCTCCTGGATTTTCTCGAGTTGCGGCAGGTGCTCTCGACTTACGACAGGGCGCTCAGGGACCCGCTCTGGTGGCCTCAGGAAAGGCCAGTCCCCATGCGAGTTCCTCGGGGGCCTCTCGGGATTCCTCTCCCGTCGATGCCGGGGCCTAAGACCTTGTGTGGAGTCGGGGCCGGAACCTGAGGATTCCTCTCCAGTGCTGACATGGATCTTGGGGTACTTCTGGAGTCTCCCCAGGGGAGTCAGTCCTCGTTTCGAATGCGGGCATGCACGTGGGCTTTCCTCCAGAGTGTCAGCAGCAGTGTCACGCAGTCCGCCGCGTGGATCAAGGGATCTATGGCTTTCCCTCGAGTCTTTCCCACGAGGCTTTCCCACAGGGCTATCCCACGTGCACACCTGGTGGGAGTCGATCCTCGGCTTGAACGTCAAGGCAGTGCAGGGAAAACAGGTTCCTCTGGAATGGACTGACACATCTGGGGGACTCTTGGAATGGTGGCACAACCCTGGATTTCCTCTCGCCTTTCCTGTGGAGAGCGCCTCCTCTTGAGATGCGAGGGAACGCCGGGAATTTTTTCCCTATGAAACAGGGAAAGGATCCCTCATCTCGAGCTAGGAGGAGGAAACTGGGCTCCCCTGGATGTGTGCGGGACCCTCGTGCTTCCTCTCGAGTGGAGCCGGGTATGTCGGGGAACTTCTTGAGTTGCAGCAAGGGTGTGAAGGACCCTTTGGAAGTTCCAGTGGTTAGATGTGATTAGCCTCGAGAAGCCTCAGCGGAAATGGGCCTCATCTCGCCTGGAGGGCAAAACCTCCTGGATTTTCTCGAGTTGCGGAAGGTGCTCTCGACTTACGACGGGGACCTCAGGGAACCGCTCTGGTAGCCTCAGGAAAATCAGTCCCCATGCGAGTTCCTCGGGGGCCTAACGGGATTCCTCTCCCGTCGATGCCGGGGCCTAAGACCTTGTGTGGAGTCGGGGCCGGAACCTGAGGATTCCTCTCCAGTGCAGACATGGATCTTGGGGTACTTCTGGAGTCTCCCCAGGGGAGTCAGTCCTCGTCTCGAATGCGGGCATGCACTTGCGCTTTCCTCCAGAGCGGTAGCAGTAGTGTCACGCAGTCCGCCGGGTGGAGCAAAGGATCTATGGTTTTCCCTCGAGTCTTTCCCACGAGGCTTTCCCACTAGGCTTTCCCACAGGGCTGTCCCACGTGCACACGTGGTGGGAGTCGATCCTCGGCTTGAACGTCCAGGCAGTGCAGGGAAAACAAGTTCCTCTGGAATGACTGACACATCTGGTGGACTCTTGGAATGGTGGCACGACCCTGGAGTTCTTCTCGCCTTTCCTGTGGAGAGCGCCTCCTCTTGAGATACGACGGGAACGCCGGGAATTCTTTCCCTATGAAACAGGGAAAGGATCCCTCATCTCGAGCTAGGAGGCGGGAACGGGGCTCCCCTGGATGTGTCGGGGACTCTCGTGCTTCCTCTCGAGTGGAAACGGGTATGTTGGGGAACTTCTTGAGTTGCAGCAAGGGTGTGAAGGACCCTTTGGACGTTCCAGTGGTTAGATGTGATTAGCCTCGAGAAGCCTCAGCGGAAATGGGCCTCATCTCGCCTGGAGGGCAAAACCTCCTGGATTTTCTCGAGTTGCAGCAGGTGCTCTCGACTTAGACGGGGACTTCAGGGACCCGCTCTGGTGGCCTCAGGAAAGGCCAGTCCCCACGCGAGTTCCTCGGGGGCCTCTCGGGATTCCTATCCCGTCGATGCCGGGGCCTAAGACCTTGTGTGGAGTCGGGGCCGGAACCTGAGGATTCCTCTCCAGTGCTGACATGGATCTTGGGGTACTTCTGGAGTCTCCCCAGGGGAGTCAGTCCTCGTTTCGAATACGGGCATGCACTTGAACTTTCCTCCACAGCGGTAGCAGCAGTGTGATGCAGTCCGAGCGTGGATCAAGGGATCTATTGCTTTCCCTCGAGGCTTTCCCACGAGGCTTTCCCACAGGGCTGTCCCAAGTGCACCGTGGTGGGTTCGATCCTCGTCTTGAACGTCGAGGTAGTGCAGGGAAAACAGGTTCCTCTGGAATGGACTGACACATCTGGGGGACTCTTGGAATGGTGGCACGACCGTGGAGTTCCGCTTGCCTTTCCTGTGGAGAGCACCTCCTCTTGAGATGCGACGGGAATGCTGGGAATTCTTTCCCTACGAAACAGGGAAAGGATCCCTCATCTCGAGCTAGGAGGCGGAAACGGGGCTCCCCTGGATGTGTGCGGGACCCTCGTGCTTCCTCAGGAGTGGAGACGGGTATGTCGGGTAACTTGTTGAGCTGCAGCAAGGGTGTGAAGGACCCTTTGGAAGTTCCATTGGTTAGATGTGATTAGCCTCGAGAAGCCTCAGCGGAAATGGGCCTCATCTCGCCTGGAGGGCAAAACCTCCTGGATTTTCTCGAGTTGCGGCAGGTGCTCTCGACTTACGACGGGGACCTCAGGGACCCACTCTGGTGGCCTCAGGAAAGGCCAGTCCCCATGCGAGTTCCTCGGGCGCCTCTCGGGATTGCTCTCCCGCCGATGCCGGGGCCTAAGACCTTGTGTGGAGTCGGGGCCGTAACCTGAGGATTCCTCTCCAGTGCTGACATGGATCTTGGGGTACTTCTGGAGTCTCCCCAGGGGAGTCAGTCCTCGTCTCAAATGCGGGCATGCACTTGCGCTTTCTTCCAGAGCGGTAGCAGCAGTGTCACGCAGTCCGCCGCTTGGAGCAAAGGATCTATGGTTTTCCCTCGAGTATTTCCCACGAGGCTTTCCCACGAGGCTTTCCCACAGGGCTGTCCCACGTGCACACGTGGTGGGAGTCGATCCTCGGCTTGAACGTCATGGCAGTGCAGGGAAAACAGGTTCCTCTGGAATGGACTGACACATCTGGGGGACTCTTGGAATGGTGGCACGACCCTGGAGTTCCTCTCGCCTTTCCTGTGGAGAGCGCCTCCTCTTGAGATGCGAAGGGAACGCCGGGAATTCTCTCCCTACGAAACAGGGAAAGGATTCATCATCTCGCGCTAGGAGGCAGGAACGGGGGTCCCCTGGATGTGTGCGGGACCCTCGTGCTTCCTCTCGAGTGGAGACGGGTATATCGGGGAACTTCTTGAGTTGCAGCAAGGGTGTGAAGGACCCTTTGGACGTTCCAGTGGTTAGATGTGATTAGCCTCGAGAAGCCTCAGCGGAAATGGGCCTCATCTCGCCTGGAGGGCAAAACCTCCTTAATTTTCTCGAGTTGCCCAGGTGCTCTCGACTTAGACGGGGACTTCAGGGACCCGCTCTGGTGGCCTCAGGAAAGGCCAGTCCCCACGCGAGTTCCTCGGGGGCATCTCGGGATTCCTCTCCCGTCGATGCCGGGGCCTAAGACCTTGTGTGGAGTCGGGGCCGGAACCTGAGGATTCCTCTCCAGTGCTGACATGGATCTTGGGGTACTTCTGGAGTCTCCCCAGGGGAGTCAGTCCTCGTCTCGAATGCGGGCATGCACTTGAACTTTCCTCCACAGCGGTAGCAGCAGTGTGACGCAGTCCGAGCGTGGATCAAGGGATCTATGGCTTTCCCTCGAGGCTTTCCAACGAGGCTTTCCCACAGGGCTGTCCCACGTGCCACCGTGGTGGGATCGATCCTCGGCTTGAACGTCGAGGCAGTGCAGGGAAAACTGGTTCCTCTGGAATGGACTGACACATCTGGGGGACTCTTGGAATGGTGGCACGACCCTGGAGTTCCTCTCGCCTTTCCTGTGGAGAGTGCCTCCTCTTGAGATGCGACGGGAACGCCGGGAATTCTTTCCCTACGAAACAGTGAAAGGATCCCTCATCTCGAGCTAGGAGGCGGAAACAGGGCTCCCCTGGATGTGTGCGGGACCCTCGTGCTTCCTCTCGAGTGGAGACAAGTATCTCGGGGAACTTCTTGAGTTGCAGCAAGGGTGTGAAGGACCCTTTGGAAGTTCCAGTGGTTAGATGTGATTAGCCTTGAATAGCCTCAGTGGAAATGGGCCTCATCTCGCCTGGAGGGCAAAACCTCCTGGATTTTCTCGAGTTGCGGCAGATGCTCTCGACTTACGACCGGGACCTCAGGGACGCGCTCTGGTGGCCTCAGGAAAGGCCAGTCCCCATGCGAGTTCCTCGGGGGCCTCTCGGGATTGCTCTCCCTTTGATGCCGGGGCCTAAGACCTTGTGTGGAGTCGGGGCCGTAACCTGAGGATTCCTCTCCAGTGCTGACATGGATCTTGGGGTAATTCTGGAGTCTCCCCAGGGGAGTCAGTCCTCGTCTCGAATGCGGCCATGCACTTGCGCTTTCCTCCAGAGCGGTAGCAGCAGTGTCACGCAGTCCGCCGCGTGGAGCAAAGGATCTATGGTTTTCCCTCGAGTCTTTCCCACGAGGCTTTCCCACGAGGCTTTCCCACAGGGCTGTCCCACGTTTACACGTGGTGGGAGTCGATCCTCGGCTTGACCGTCAAGGCAGTGCAGGGAAAACAGGTTCCTCTGGAATGGACCTACACATCTGGGGGACTCATGGAATGGGGGCACGACCCTGGAATTCTTCTCGCCTTTCCTGTGGAGAGCGCCTCCTTTTGAGATGCGACGGGAACGCCAGGAAATCTTTCCCTACGAAACAGGGAAAGGATCCCTCATCTCGAACTACGAGGCGGAAACGGGGCTCCCCTGGATGTGTGCGGGACCCTCGTGCTTCCTCTCGAGTGGAGACGGGTATGTCGGGGAAATTCTTGAGTTGCAGCAAGGGTGTGAAGGACCAGTTGGATGTTCCAGTGGTTAGATGTGATTAGCCTCGAGAAGCCTCAGTGGAAATGGGCCTCATCTCGCCTGGAGGACAACACCTCCTGGATTTTCTCGCGTTGCGGCAGGTGCTCTCGACTTACGACGGGACCCTGAGGGACCCGCTCTTGTGGCCTCAGGAAAGGCCAGTCCCCATGCCAGTTCCTCGCGGGCCTCTAGGGATTCCTCTCCCGTCGATGCCAGGGCCTAAGACCTTGTGTGGAGTTGGTGCCGGAACATGAGGATTCCTTTCCAGTGCTGACATGGATCTTGGGGTACTTCTGGAGTCTCCCCAGGGGAGTCAGTCCTCGTCTCGAATGCGGGCATGCACTTGCACTTTCCTCCAGAGAGGTAGCAGCAGTGTCACGCAGTCCGCCGCGTGGAGCAAAGGATCTATGGTTTTCCCTCGAGTCTTTCCCACGAGGCTTTCCCACGAGGCTTTCCCACAGGGCTGTCCCACGTGCACACTTGGTGGGAGTCGATCCTCGGCTTGAACGTCAAGGCAGTGCAGGGAAAACAGGTTCCTCTGGAATGGACTGACACATCTGGGGGACTCTTGGAATGGTGGCACGACCCTGGAGTTCCTCTCGCCTTTCCTGTGGAGAGCGCCTCCTCTTGAGATGCGACGGGAACGCCGGGAAATCTTTCCCTACGAAACAGGGAAAGGATCCCTCATCTCGAGCTAGGAGGCGGAAACGGGGCTCGCCTGGATGTGTGCGGGACCCAACGTGCTTCCTCTCGAGTGGAGACGGGTATGTCGCGGAACTTCTTGAGTTGCAGCAAGGGTGTGAAGGACCCTTTGGAAGTTCCAGTGGTTAGATGTGATTGGCCTCGAGAAGCCTCAGCGGAAATGGGCCTCATCTCGCCTGGAGGGCAAAACCTCCTGGATTTTCTCGAGTTGCGGCAGGTGCTCTCGACTTACGACGGGGACCTCAGGGACCCGCTCTGGTGGCCTCAAGAAATGTCAGTCCCCATGCGAGTTCCTCGGGGGCCTCTCGGGATTACTCTCCCGTCGATGCAGGGGCCTAAGACCTTGTGTGGAGTCGGGGCCGGAACCTGAGGATTCCTCTCCAGTGCTAACATGGATCTTGGGGTACTTCTGGAGTCTCCCCAGGGGAGTCAGTCCTCGTCTCGAATGCGGGCATGCACTTGCGCTTTCCTCCGGAGCGGTAGCAGCAGTGTCACGCATTCCGCCGCGTGGATCAAGGGATCTATGGCTTTCCCTCGAGGCTTTCCCACGAGGCTTTCCCACAGGGCTGTCCCACATGCACACGTGGTGGGAGTCGATCCTCGGCTTGAACGTCAAGGCAGTGCAGGGAAAACAGGTTCCTCTGTAATGGACTGACACATCTGGGGGACTCTTGGAATGGTGGCACGACCCTGGAGTTCCTCTCGCCTTTCCTGTGGAGAGCGCCTCCTCTTGAGATGCGACGGGAACTCCGGGAATTCCTTCCCTACGAAACAGGGAAAGGATCCCCCATCTCGAGCTAGGAGGCGGAAACGGGGCTCCCCTGGATGTGTGCGGGACTCTCGTGCTTCCTCTTGAGTCGAGACGGGTATGTCGGGGAACTTCTTGAGTTGCAGCAAGGGTGTGAAGGACCCTTTGGAAGTTCCAGTGGTTAGATGTGATTAGACTTGAGAAGCCTCAGTGGAAATGGGCCTCATCTCGCCTGGAGGACAACACCTCCTGGATTTTCTCGAGTTGCGGCAGGTGCTCTCGACTTACGACGGGTACCTCAGGGACCCGCTCTGGTGGTCTCAGGAAAGGCCAGTGCCCATGCGAGTTCCTCGGGGGCCTCTAGGGATTCCTCTCCCGTCGATGCCGGGGCCTAAGACCTTGTGTGGAGTCGGGGCCGGAACCTGAGGATTCCTCTCCAGTGCTGACATGGCTCTTGGGGTACTTCTGGAGTCTCCCCAGGGGAGTCAGTCCTCGTCTCTAATGCGGACATGCACTTGCGTTTTCCTCCAGAGCGGTAGCAGCAGTGTCACGCAGTCCCCCGCGTGGATCAAAGGATCTCTGGTTTTCCCTCGAGTCTTTCCCACGAGGCTTTCCCAAAGGGCTGTCCCACGTGCACACGTGGTGGGAGTCGATCCTCGGCTTGAACGTCAAGGCAGGGCAGGGAAAACAGGTTCCTCTGGAATGGACTGACACTTCTGGGTGACTCTTGGGATGGTGGCACGACCCTGGAGTTCCTCTCGCCTTTCCTGTGGAGAGCGCCTCCTCTTGAGATGCGACGGGAACGCCGGGAATTCTTTCCCTACGAAACAGGGAAAGGATCCCTCATCTCGAGCAAGGAGGCGAAAACGGGGCTCCCCTGGATGTGTACGGGACTCTCGTACGTCCTCTCCAGTGGAGACGGGTATGTCGGGGAACTTCTTGAGTTGCAACAAGGGTGTGAAGGACCCTTTGGAAGTTCCAGTGGTTAGATGTGATTAGCCTCGAGAAGCCTCAGTGGAAATGGGCCTCATCTCGCCTGGAGGGCAAAACCTCCTGGATTTTCTCGAGTTGCGGCAGGTGCTCTCGACTTACGACGGGGACCACAGGGACCCGTTCTGGTGGCCTCAGGAAAGGCCAGTCCCCATGCGAGTTCCTCGGGGGCCTCTCGGGATTCCTCTCCCGTCGATGCGGGGGCCTAAGACCTTGTTTGGAGTCGGGGCCGGAACCTGAGGATTCCTCTCCAGTGCTGACATGGATCTTGGGGTACTTCTGGAGTCTCCCCAGGGGAGTCAGTACTCGTCTCGAATGCGGGCATGCACTTGCCCTTTCCTCCAGAGCGGTAGCAGCAGTGTCACGCAATCCGCCGCGTGGATCAAAGGATCTATGGTTTTCCCTCGGGTCTTTCCCGCGAGGCTTTCCCACGAGGCTTTCCCTCAGGGCTGTCCCACGTTCACACGTGGTGGTAGTCTATCCTCGGCTTGAACTTCAAGGCAGTGCAGGGAAAACAGGTTCCTCTGGAATGGACTGACACATCTGGGGACTCGTGGAATGGTGGCACAACCCTGGAGATCCTCTCGCCTTTCCTGAGGAGAGCGCCTCCTCTTTAGATGCGACGGGAACGACGGGAATTCTTTCCCTACGAAACAGGGAAAGGATACCTCATCTCGAGCTAGGAGGCGGAAACGGGGCTCCCCTGGATGTGTGCGGGAACCTCGTGCTTCCTCTCAAGTGGAGACGGGTATGTCGGGGAACTTCTTGAGTTGCAGCAAGGGTGTGAAGGACCCTTTGGAAGTTCCAGTGGTTAGATGTGATTAGCCTCATAAAGCCTCAGTGGAAATGAGATTCATCTCGCCTGGAGGGCAAAACCTCCTGGATTTTCTCGAGTTGCGGCAGGTGCTCTCGACTTACGACTGGGACCTCAGGGACCCGCTCTGGTGGCCTCAGGAATGGGAGTTCCTCGGGGTCCTCTCGGGATTGCTCTCCCGTCGATGCCGGGGCCTAAGACCTTGTGTGGAGTCGGGGCCGGAACATTAGGATTCCTCTCCAGTGCTGACATGGATCTTGGGGTACTTCTGGAGTCTCCCCAGCGGAGTCAGTCCTCGTGTCGATTGCGGGCATGCACTTGCGCTTTCCTCCAGAGCGGTAGCAACAGTGTCACGCATTCCACCACGTGGATCAAAGGATCTATGGTTTTCCCTCGAGTCTTTCCCACGAGGCTTTCCCACGATGCTTTCCCACAGGGCTGTCCCACGTGCACACGTGGTGGGAGTCGATCCTCGGCTTGAACGTCAAGGCAGTGCAGGGAAAACAGGTTCCTCTGGAATGGACTGACACATCTGGGGGACTCTTGGAATTGTGGCACGACCCTGGAGTTCCTCTCGCCTTTCCTGTGGAGAGCGCCTGCTCTTGAGATGCGACGGGAACGCTGGGAATTCTTTCCCTATGAAACAGGGAAAGGATCCCTCATCTCGAGCTAGGAGGCGGAAACGGGGCTCCCCTGGATGTGTGCGGGACCCTCGTGCTTCCTCTCGAGTGAAGACGGGTATGTCGCGGAACTTCTTGAGTTGCAGCAAGGGTGCGAAGGACCCTTTGGAAGTTCCAGTGGTTAAATGTGATTAGCCTCGACAAGCATCAGCGGACATGGGCCTCATCTCGCCTGGAGGGCAAAACCTCCTGGATTTTCTCGAGTTGAGGCATGTGCTCTCGACTTACGACGGGGCCCTCAGGGACCCGCTCTGGTGGCCTCAGGAAAGGCCAGTCCCCATACGAGTTCCTCGGGGGCCTCTCGGGATTCCTCTCCCGTCGATGCTGGGGCCTAAGACCTCGTGTGGAGTCGGGGCCGGAACCTGAGGATTCCTCTCCAGTGCTGACATGGATCTTGGGGTACTTCTGAAGTCTCCCCAGGGGAGTCAGTCCTCGTCTCGAATGCGGGCATGCACTTGCGCTTTCCTCCAAAGCGGTAGCAGCAATGTCACGCAGTCCGCCGCCTGGATCAAAGAATCTATGGTTTTCCCTCGAGTCTTTCCCACGAGGCTTTCCCACGAGGCTTTTCCACAGGGCTGTCCCACGTGCACACGTGGTGGGAGTAGATCCTCGGCTTGAACGTCAAGGCAGGGCAGGGAAAACAGGTTCCTCTGGAATGGACTGACAGATCTTGGGGACTCTTGGAATGGTGGCACGACCCTGGAGTTCCTCTCGCCTTTCCTGTGGAGACCGCCTCCTTTTGAGATGCGACGGGAACGCCGGAAATTCTTTCCCTACGAAACAGGGAAAGGATCCCTCATCTCGAGCTAGGAGGCAGAAACTGGGCTCCCCTGGATGTGTGCGGGACCCTCGTGCTTCCTCTCGAGTGGAGACGGGTATGTCGGGGAACTTCTTGAGTTGCAGCAAGGGTGTGAAGGACCCTTTGGAAGTTCCAGTGGTTAGATGTGATTAGCCTCGAGAAGCCTCAGCGGAAATGGGCCTCATCTCGCCTGGAGGTCAAAACCTCCTGGATTTTCTCGAGTTGCGGCAGGTGCTCTCGACTTACGACGCGGACCTCAGGGACTCGCTCTGGTGACCTCTAGAAAGGTCAGTCCCCATGCGAGCTCCTCGGGGGCCTCTCGGGATTCCTCTCCCGTCGATGCCGTGGCCTAATACCTTGTGTGGAGTCGGGGCCGGAACCTGAGGATTCCTCTCCAGTGCTGACATGGATCTTGGGGTACTTCTGGAGTCTCCCCAGGGGAGTCAGTGCTCGTCTCGAATGCGGGCATGCACTTGCGCTTTCCTCCAGAGCGGTAGCAGCAGTGTCACGCATTCCACCGCGTTGATCAAGGGATCTATGGCTTTCCCTCGAGGCTTTCCCACAGGCTGTCCCAAGTGCCACCGTGGTGGGAGTCGTTCCACGGCATGAACATCGAGGCAGTGCAGGGAAAATACATTCCTCTGGAATGGACTGACACATCTGGGGGACTCTTGGAATGGTGGCACGACCCTGGAGTTCCTCTCGCCTTTCCTGTGTAGAGCGCCTCCTCTTGAGATGCGACGGGAACGCCGGGAATTCTTTCCCTACGAAACAGGGAAAGGATCCCTCATCTTGAGCTAGGAGGCGGAAACGGGGCTCCCCTGGATGTGTGCGGGACCCTCGTGCTTCCTCTCGAGTGGGGACGGGTATGTCGGGGAACTTCTTGAGTTGCAGCAAGCGTTTGAAAGACCCTTTGGAATTTCCAGTGGTTAGATGTGATTAGCCTCGAGAAGCCTCAGCGGAAATGGGCCTCATCTCGCCTGGAGGGCAAAACCTCCTGGATTTTCTCGAGTTGCGGCAGGTGCTCTCGATATACGACGGGGACCTCCGGGACCCGCTCTGGTGGCCTCAGGAATGGCCAGTCCCAATGCGTGTTCCTCGGGGGCCTCTCGGGATTCCTCTCCTGTCGATGCCGGAGCCTAAGACCTTGTGTGGAGTCGGGGCCGGAACCTGAGGATTCCTCTCCATTGCTGACATGGATCTTGGGGTACTTCTTAAGTCTCCCCAGGGGAGTCAGTGCTCGTCTCGAATGCGGGAATCCACTTGCGATTTCCTCCAGAGCGGTAGCAGCACTGTCACGCAGTCCGCCGCGTGGATCAAAGGATCTATGGTATTCCCTCGAGTCTTTCCCACGAGGCTTTCCCACGAGGCTTTCCCACAGGGCTGTCCCACGTGCACACGTGGTGGGAGTTGATCCTCGGCTTGAACGTCAAGGCAGTGCAGGATTAAAAGGTTGCTCTGGAATGGACTGACACATCTGGGGGACTATTGGAATGGTGGCACGACCCTGGAGTTCCTCTCGCCTTTCCTGTGGAGAGCGCCTCCTCTTGAGATGCGACGGAAACGCCGGGAATTCTTTCCCTAAGAAATAGGGAAAGGATCCCTCATCTCGAGCTCGGAGGCGGAAACGGGTCTCCCCTGGATGTGTGTGGGTCCCTCGTGCTTCCTCTCGAGTGGAGTCGGGTATGTCGGTGAACTTCTTGAGTTGCAGCAAGGGTGTGAAGGACCCTTTGGAAGTTCCAGTGGTTAGACGTGATTAGCCTCGAGAAGCCTCAGCGGAAATGGGCCTCATCTCGCCTTGAGGGCAAAACCTCCTGGATTTTCTCGAGTTGCGGCAGGTGCCCTCGACTTACGACGGGGCCCTCAGGGACCCGCTCTGGTGGCCTCAGGAAAGGCCAGGCCCCATGAGAGTTCCTCGGGGGCCTGTCGGGATTCCTGTCCTGTCGATGCCGGGGCCTAAGACCTTGTGTGGAGTCGTGGCCGGAACCTGAGGATTCATCTCCAGTGCTGACATGGATCTTGGGGTGCTTCTGGAGTCTCCCCAGGGGAGTCAGTCCTCGTCTCGAATGCGGGCATGCACTTGCGCTTTCCTCCAGAGAGGTAGCAGCAGAATCACGCATTCCGCCGCGTGGATCAAGGGATCTATGGCTTTCCCTCGAGGCTTTCCCACAGGGCTGTCCCGAGTGCCACCGTGGTGGGAGTCGATCCACGGCATGAACGTCGAGGCAGTGCAGGGAAAATACATTCCTCTGGAATGGACTGACATATCTGGGGGACTCTTGGAATGGTGGCACGACCCTGGAGTTCCTCTCGCCTTTCCTGTGGAGAGCGCCTCCTCTTGAGATGCGACGGGAACGCCGGGAATTCTTTCCCTACGAAACAGGGAAAGGATCCCTCATCTCGAGCTAGGAGGCGAAAACGGGGCTGCCCTGGATGTGTGCAGGACCCTCGTGCTTCCTCTCGAGTGGAGACTGGTATGTCGGGGAACTTCTTGAGTTGCAGCAAGCGTGTGAAAGACCCTTTGGAATTTCCAGTGGTTAGATGTGATTAGCCTCGA
This sequence comes from Ovis canadensis, assembly GCF_042477335.2. Taxonomy (NCBI): domain Eukaryota; kingdom Metazoa; phylum Chordata; class Mammalia; order Artiodactyla; family Bovidae; genus Ovis; species Ovis canadensis. The sequence goes on from NC_091267.1 coordinate 11,416,802, forward strand.
GAAGCCTCAGCGGAAATGGGCCTCATCTCGCCTGGAGGGCAAAACTTCCTGGATTTTCTCGAGTTGCGGCAGGTGCTCTCGACTTATGATGGGGACCTCAGGGACCTGCACTGGTGGCCTCAGGAAAAGCCAGTCCCCATGCGAGTTCCTCGGCGGCCTCTCGGGATACCTCTCCCGTCGATGCCGGGGCCTAAGACCTTGTGTGGAGTCGGGGCCGGAACCTGAGGATTCCTCTCCAGTGCTGACATGGATCTTGGGGTACTTCTGGTGTCTCCCCAGGGGAGTCAGTCCTCGTCTCGAATGCGGGCATGCACTTGCGCTTTCCTCCAGAGCGGTAGCAGCAGTGTCACGCAGTCCGCCGCGTGGATAAAGGGATCTATGGCTTTCCCTCGAGGCTTTCCCACGAGGCATTCCCACAGGGATGTCCCACGTCCACACGTGGTGGGAGTCGATCCTCGGCTTGAACGTCAAGGCAGTGCAGGGAAAACAGGTTCCTCTGGAATGGACTGACACATCTGGGGGACTCTTGGAATGGTGGCACGACCCTGGAGTTCCTCTCGCCTTTCCTATGGAGAGCGCCTCCTCTTGAGATGCGACGGGAACGCCGGGAATTCTTTCCCTACGAAACAGGGAAAGGATCCCTCATCTCGAGCTAGGAGGCGAACAAGGGGCTCCCCTGGATGTGTGCGGGACCCTCGTGCTTCTTCTCGTGTGGAGACGGGTATGTCGGGGAACTTCATGAGTTGCAGCAAGCGTGTGAAAGACCCTTTGGAATTTCCAGTGGTTAGATGTGATTAGCCTCTAGAAGCCTCAGCGGAAATGGGCCTCATCTCGCCTGGAGGGCAAAACCTCCTGGATTTTCTCGAGTTGCGGCAGGTGCTCTCGACTTACGATGTGGACCTCAGCGACCTGCTCTGGTGGCCTCAGTAAAGGCCAGTCCCCATGCGAGTTCCTCAGGGGCCTCTCGGGATTCCTCTCCCGTCGATGCCGGGGCCTAAGACCTTGTGTGGAGTCAGGGCCGGAACCTGAGGATTCCTCTCCAGTGCTGATATGGATCTTGGGGTACTTCTGGAGTCTCCCCAGGGGAGTCAGTCCTCGTCTCGAATGCGGGCATGCACTTGCGCTTTCCTCCATAGCGGTAGCAGTGGTGTCACGCAGTCCGCCGCGTGGGTCATGGGATCTATGGCTTTCCCTCGAGGCTTTCCCGCAAGGCTTTCCCACAGGGCTGTCCCACGTGCACACGTGGTGGGAGTCGATCCTCGGCTTGAACGTCAAGGCAGTGCAGGAAAAACAGGTTCCTCTGGAATGGACTGAGACATCTAGGGGTCTCTGGGAATGGTTGCACGACGCTGGAGTTCTCGCCTTTCCTGTGGAGAGCACCTCCTCTTGGGACGCGACGGGAGTGCCCAGAATTCTTTCCCGAACCATCAGCGAAAGTATCCCTCATCTCGAGCAACGAGGCGGAATCTGGGCTCCTCTGGATGTGGCCGGGACCCTCGTGCTTCCTCTCGAGTGGAGACGGGTATGTCGGTGAACTTCTTGATTTGCAGCAAGGCTGTGAAGGACCCTTTGTACTTTCCAGGGTTAGATGTGATTATCCTAGAGACGCCTCAGTGGAAATGGGCCTCATCTATCCTGGAGGTGAGAACGTCCTGGATTTTCTCAAGTTGTGGCACGTGCTCTCGTCTTATGACGGTGACGAAAGGGACCGACTCTGGTGGCCTCAGGACTGGTCAGTCCCCATTCAAGTTGTTCGGGGCCTTCTGGGGAATCCTCTCCTTTGATGCCGGGGCCTAAGACCTTGTGTGGAGTCGGGCCCGGTACATGAGGATTCCTCTCCAGTGTTGAAATGGATCTTGGGTCACTTCTGGAGTCTCCCCAGGGGAGTTAGTCCTCGTCTCGAAAGGGGGCATGCACGTGCACGTTCCTTCCGACCTGTAGCAGCAGTGTCACGCTTCCCGTCGCGTGGATCAAGGGATCTGTGGCTTTCCCTCGAGGCTTTCCCAGGAGGCTTTCCCACAGGGCTGTCCCACGTGAGACTGTGGTGGGAGTCGATCCTCGGCGTGAAAGTCGAGGCAGTGCAGGGAAAACAGGTTCCTCCGGAATGGACTGACACATCTGGGGGACTCTTGGAATGGTGGCGCGACGCTGGATTTGCTCTCACCTTTCCTGTGGAGAGCACCTCCTCTTGTGATGCGACGGGAACGCCCAGGATTCTCTCCCGAACAAGCAGCGAAAGGATCCCTCAGCTCGACCTACGAGGCGGAAACGGAGCTCTTCTGGATGTGAGCGGGACCCACGTGCTTCCTTTCGAGTGGAGAGGGGTATGTCGGGGAACTTCTTGAGTTGCAAAAAGGGTGTGAAGGACTCTTTTGAAGTTCCAGAGGTCAGATGTGATTAGCCTCGAGACGCCTCATGGAAATGGGCCTCATCGAGCCTGGATGGGAGAACTTCCTGGATTTTCTCGAGTTTTGGAAGGTGGTCTCGTCTTACGACGGTGACCTAAGGAAGCCGCTCTGGTGACCTCAGGACTGGCCAGTCCCCATACGACTTGATCGGTGGCCTCCTGGGATTACACTCCCGTCGATGCCGGGGCCTAAGATGTTGTGTGGAGTCGGGGCCGGAACCTGAGGATTCCTCTCCAGTGCTGAAATGGATATTGGGGTAATTCTGGAGTCTCCCCAGGGAAGTCAGTCCTCCTCTCGAGAAGGGGCATACACGTGCGCTTTCCTCCCGAGCTGTAGCAGCAGTGTGACGCTTGCCATCGCGTCGATCATGGGATCTGTGGCTTTCCCTCGAGGATTTCCTTCGAGGCTTTCACACGAGGATTTCGTACAGAGCTGTCCAACGTGCCACCGTGGTCGGAGTCGATCCTCAGCATGAAAGTAGAGGCAGCACAGGGAAAACAGGTCCTCTGGAATGGACTGAGACAATGGGGGACTCTTGGTTTGGTGGCACGACCCTGGTGTTCCTTTCGCGTTTCCTGTGGAGAATGCATCCTCTTGAGATGGGACGGGAATGCGCAGAATTCTTTGCCGACCAAGCAGGGAAAGGATCCCTCATCTCGAGCTAGGAGGCAGAAACGGGGCTCCTCTGGATGTGGGCGGTACCATCGTGCTTCCTCTCGAGTGGAGACAGGTATGTCGGGGAACTTCTTGAGTTGCAGCAAGGGTGTGAAAGACCTTTTGAAAGTCTCAGATGTTAGGTGTGATTAGCCTCGAGACGCCTCAGCGGAAATGGGCCTCATCTCGCCTGGAGGGCAAAACCTCCTAGATTTTCTCGAGTTGCGGCAGGTGCTCTTGACTTACGACGGGGTCCTCAGGGACCCGCTCTGGTGGCCTCAGGAAAGGCCAGTCCCCATGCGAGTTTCTCGGGGGCCTCTCGGGATTCCTCTCCCTTCAATGCCAGGGCCTAAAGCCTTGTGTGGAATACGGGCCGGAACTTTAGGATTCCTCTGCAGTGCTGACATGGATCTTGGGGTACTTCTGGAGTCTCCCCAGGGGAGTCAGTCCTCGTCTCGAATGCGGGCATGCACTTGCGCTTTCCTCCAGAACGGTAGCAGCAGTGTCTGGATCCAGGAGCATGGATCATGGGATCTGTGGCTGTCAGGCTAGGTTTTCCAACGAGGATTTTCCACGAGGCTTTCCCACAGGGCTGTCCTACGTGCCACTGTGGTGGGAGTCGATCCTCGGCGTGAAAGTCAAGGCAGTACAGGGAAAACAGGTTCCTCTGGAATGGACAAAGACATCTGGGGGACTCTTGGAATGGTCGCACGACACTGAAGTTCTTCTCTCCTTTCCTGTGGAGAGCATCTCCTCTTGAGATGCGACCGGAATGCCCAGAATTCTTTCCCGACCAAGCAGGGAAAGGATCCCTCATCTCGAGCTACGAGGCGGAAACGGGGCTCCTCTGGATGTGGCCGGGACCCTCGTGCTTCCTCCCTAATGTAAACGGTTATGTCAGGGAACTTCGTGAGTTGAAGCAAGGGTGTAAAGGACCTTTTTGAAGTTCCAGATGTTAGGTGTCATTAGCTTGGAGAAGCCTCAGTGGAAATGGGCATCACCTCGCCTGGAGGGCAAAACTTCCTGGATTTTCTCCAATTGTGGCAGGTGCTCTCGACTTACGACGGGGACCTCTGGGACCCTCTCTGGTGGCCTCAGGAAAGGCCAGTCCCTATGCGAGTTGCTCAGGGGCTTCTCGGGATTCCTGTACTGTCGATGCCGGGACTCAAGACCTTGTGTGGAGTTGGGGCCGGAACCTGAGGATTCCTCCCCAGTGCTGACATGGATCTTTGGGTACTTCTGGAGTCTCCCCAGGGGAGTCAGTCATTGTCTCCAGAGGGGGCATTCACGTGTGCTTTCCTCCCGAGCTGTAGCAGCAGTGTCACGTTTCCTGTCGCGTCGATCATGGGATCTCTGGTTCTCCTTCGAGGATTTCCCACTAGGCTTTCCCACCAGGCTCTCCCACAGTGCTCTCCCACGTATCACCGAGGTGGGAGTCGATCCTCGGCTTGAAAGTCGAGGCAGTGCAGGGAAAACAATTTCCTCTGGAATGGACTGAGACTTCTGGAGGACTCTTGGAATGGTGGAACGATGCTGGAGTTCCTCCCGCGTTTCCTGTGGAGACCGCCTCCTCTTGAGATGGGACGGGAATGCCCAGAATTCTTTCCCGACAAAGCAGCGAAAGGATCCCACATCTCGAGCTACGAGGCGGAAACGGGGCTCCTCTGGATGTGGGCGGGACCCTCGTGCTTCCTCTCGAAGGGAGACGGCTATGTCGGGGAACTTCTTGAGTTGCAGCAAGGGTGTGAAGGAACTTTTGGAAGTTCCAGAGCTTAGATGTCATTAGCCTTGAGAAACCTCCGAGGAAATGGGCCCCATCTCTCCTGGAGGGCAAAACCTCCTGGATTTTCTCGAGTTGCGGCAGGTGCTCTCGACTTACGACGGGGACCTCAGAGACACGCTCTGGTGGCCTCAGGAAAGGCCAGTCCCCATGCGAGTTGCTCGGCGGCCTCTCGGGATTACTCTCTCTTCGATGCCAGGGCCTAAGACCTTGTGTGGAGGCGGGGCCGGAATCTGAGGATTCCTCTCCATTGCTGACATACATCTTGGGGTACTTCTGGAGTCTTCCCAGGGGAGTAAGTCCTCGTCTCGAATGGGGGCATGCACGTGTGTTTTCTGCTGAGCTGTAGCAGCAGTGTCACGCTTCCCATCGCCTGGATCATGGGGTCTGTGGCTTCCCCTAGAGGATTTCCCACGAGGCTTTCCCACAGGGCTGTCCCACGTGCCACCGTGGTGGGAGTCGATCCTCGGCGAGAAAGTCTTGGCAGTGCAGGGAAAACAGGTTCCTCTGGAATGGACTGAGACTTCTGGGGGACTCTTGGAATGGTAGAACGTTGCTGGAGTTCCTCCCGCGTTTCCTGTGGAGGACGCCTCCTCTTGAGGTGAGAGGGGAACGCCGAGAATTCTTTCCCGACAAAGCAGCGAAGGATCCCTCATCTCGAGCTACTAGGCGGAAACGGGGCTCCTCTGGGCGTGGCCGGGACCTTCTTGCTTCCTCTAGAGTGTAGACGGGTATGTCAGGCAACTTCTTGAGTTGCAGCAAAGGTGTGAAGGACATTTTGGAAGTTACAGATTTTAGGTTTGATTAGCTTCGAGAAGCCTCAGCGGAAATGGGCCTCATCTCGCCTGGAGGGCAAAACCTTCTGGATTTTCTCGAGTTGCGGCAGGTGCTCTCGACTTACGACGGGGACCTCAGGGACCCGCTCTGGTGGCCTCAGGAAAAGCCAGTCCCCATGTGAGTTGCTCTAGCGCCTCTAGGGACTCCTCTCCCTTTGATGACAGTGCCTAAGACCTTGAGTGGTGTCAGGTCCGGAACCTGAGGATTCCTCTCCAGTGCTCACATGGATCTTGGGGCACTTCTGGGGTCTTCCCAGGGAAGTAAGTCCTCGTCTCGAATGGGGGCATGCACGTGCGCTTTCCTCCAGAGGGGTAGCAGCAGTGTCATACTTCCAGTCGCGTGGATCAAGGGATCTGTGGATTTCCCTCGACGCTTTCCCACGAGGATTTCCTACAGGGCTGTCCAACATGACACCATGGTTGGAGGCGGTCCTCCTCGTGAAAGTCGAGGCAGTGCAGGGAAAACAGGTTCCTCTGGAATGGAGTGAGACTTCTGGGGTCTCTTGGAATGGTGGCACGATGCTGGAGTTTCTCTCGCCTTTCCTGTGGAGAGCACCTCCCCTTGAGATGGGAAGGGAATGCCCAGAATTCTTTCCCGACAAAGCAGCGAAAGTTCCCTCATATCGAGCAACGAGGCGGAAACGGGGCTCCTCTGGATTTGGCAGGGACCCTCGTACTTCCTCTAGAATGGAGTCGGGTATGTCAGGAACCTGCTTGAGTTGCAGCAAGGGTGTGAAGGACCTTTTGGAAGTTCCAGAGGTTAGGTGTGATTAACTTCGAGAAGCCTCAGGGGATATGGGCCTCATCTCGCCTGGAGGGCAAAACCTCCTGGATTTTCTCGAGTTGCGGCAGGTGCTCTCGACTTATGACGGGGACCTCAGGGACCCGCTCTGGTGGCCTCAGGAAAGGCCAGTCCGCATGCGAGTTGCTCGGGGTCCTCTCGGGATTCCTCTCTCTTCGATGCCCGGCCCTAAGACCTTGTGTGGAGTCTGGCCCAGAACCTGAGGATTCCTCTGCAGTGCTGACATGGACCTTGTGGTACGTCTGGAGTCTCTCCAGGGGTTAAGTCCTCGTCTCGAATGGGGGCATGCACGTGCGCTTTCCTCAAGAGCTTTAGCAGCAGTGTAAGGCTTCCCGTCCCCTGGATCAAGGGATCTGTGGCTTACCCTCGAGGCTTCCCACGAGGCTTTCCCACAGGGCTGTCCCACGTGCCACCATGGTGTGAGTTGATCCTCGACGTGAAAGTCGAGGCAGTGCAGGGAAAACAGGTTCCTCTGGAATGGACTAAGGCATCTGGGGGACTCCTGGAATGGTGGTACGACGCTGGAGTTCCTCTCGCCTTTCCTGTGGAGAGCGCCTCCTCTTGAAATGAGACGGGAATGCCCAGAACTCTTTCCCGACCAAGCAGCGAAAGGATCCCTCATCTCGAGTTACGAGGCGGAAACGGGGATCCTCTGCATGTGGCCGGGACCCTAGTGCTTCCTCTAGAGTGGAGACGGGTATGTGAGGGAACTTCTTGAGTTGCAGCAAGGGTGTGAAGAACCTTTTGGAAGTTCCAGACGTTAGGTGTGATTAGCCTCGAGAAGCCTCAGTGGAATGGGCCTGATCTCGCCTGGAGAGTAAAACCTCCTGGATTTTCTCGAGTTGCGGCAGGTGCACTCGACTTACGACGGGGACCGCAGGGACCCACTCTGGTGGCCTCAGGAAAGGACAGTCCGCATGCGAGTTGCTCGGGGGCCTCTCGGGATTCCTCTCACTTCCATGCCGGGGCCTAAGACCTTGTGTGGAGTCGGGCCCGGAACCTGAGGATTCCTCTCCAGTACTGCCATGGATCTTGGGGTACTTCTTGAGTCTCCCCAGGGGAGTATGTCCTCGTCTGGAATGGGAGCATGCACGTGATCTTTCCTCAAGACTGTAGTAGCAGTGTCACGTTTCCCATCGCCTGGATCAAGGGATCTGTAGCTTTCCCTCGAGACTTTCCCACGAGGCTTTCCCACGAGGCTTTCCCACAGGGCTGTCCCACGTGCCACCTTGGTGTGAGTCGATCCTCTGCATGAAAGTCGTGCAGTGCAGGGAAAACAGGTTCCGTTGGAATGGACTGAGACATCTAGGGGACTCTGGGAATGTTGGCACGACCCTGGAGTTCCTCTCCCATTTCCTGTGGAGAGCACCTCCTCTTGAGATGCGACGGGAACGCCGGGAAATCTTTCCCGATCACGCAGGGAAAGGATCCCTCATCTCGAGCTTCGAGGCGGCAACGGGGCTCCTCTGGATGTGCGCGGGACCATCGTGCTTCCTCTCGAATGGAGACGGTATGTCGGGGAACTCTTGAGTGGCAGCAAGGGTGTGAAGGACTTTTTGGAGATTCCAGAGGTTAGGTGTGATTAGACTCGAGAAGCCTCAGCGGGAAATGGGGCTCATCTGGCCTGGAGGGCAAAACCTCCGGATTTTCTCGTGTTGCGGTAGGTGCTCTAGACTTTGGTCGGGGACTTCAGGGACCCTTCTGGTGGCCTCAGGAAAGGCCAGTCCCATTGCGAGTTGTTCGCGGGCCTCTCGCGATTCCTCTCCCTTCGATGCCAGAGCCTAAGACTTTGTATGGAGTCGGGGCCCGAACCTGAGGATTCCTCTCCAGTGCTGACATGGAACTTGCGGTACATCGGGATTCTCCCCAGGAGAGTAAGTCCTCGTTTCGAGAGGATGCATGCGCGTGTGCTTTCCTCCCGAGCTGTAGCACCAGTATCATGCTTTCTGTCGCGTCACTCATGGGATCTGTGTCTTTTCCTCAAGGATTTTCCACGACGCTTTCCCACGAGGCTTTCCCACAGGGCTGTCCCACGTGCCACCGAGGTGTGAGTCGATCCTCGGCATGAAAGTAAAGGCAGTGCAGGGAAAACAGGTTCCTCGGGAATGGACTGAGACATCTGGGGGACTCTGGGAATGGTGGCACGACCTTGGAGTTCCTGTCGCCTTTCCTGTGGAGAGTGCCTCCTCTTGAGATACGCCGGGAAACCCAGGAATTATTTCCCGACCAAGCAGGGAAAGGATCCCCCATCTCCAGTTACAAGGCGGAAACTGGGCTCCTCTGGATGTGGGCGGGACCCTCTTGCTTCTTCTCGAGTGGAGACGGGTATGTCGGGGAACTTCTTGAGTTGCAGCAAGGATGTGAAGGACCTTTTCGAAGATCCAGAGGTTAGATGTGATTAGCCTCGAGAAGCCTCAGCGGAAATGGGACTCATCTCGCCTGGAAGGGAGAACCTCCTGGATTTTCTCGAGTTGCGGCAGGTGATCTCGTCTTGCGACGGTGACCTAAGGGACCCGTTCTGGTGGCCTCAGGACTGGCCAGTCCACATTCGAGTTCCTTGGGGGCCTCTCGGGATTCTTCTTCCCTCGATTCCGGGGTCTAAGACCTTGTGTGGAGTCGGGGCCGGAAGCTGAGTATTCTTCTCCAGTGCTGACATGGATCTTGGTGTACTTCAGGAGTCTCCCCAGGGGAGTCAATCCTTGGTTCGAAACGGTGCTTGCACGGACGCTTTCCTCCCGAATTGTAGCAGCAGTGTCACGCTTCCCGTCGCGTCGATCATGGCATCTGTGGCTTTCCCTCGAGGTTTTCCCAGGAGGTTTTCCCACGAGGCTTTTCCACAGGGCTGTGCCACGTGAATCCGTGGTGTGAGTCGATCCTCTCTGTGAAAGTCGAGGCGGTGCAGGAAAGCAGGTTCCTCTGGAATGGACTGAGACATCTGGGGGTCTCTGGGAATGGTTGCACGACGCTGAAGTTCTCGCCTTTCCTGTGGAGTGCACCTCCTCCTGAGATGTGAGGCGAATGCCCAGAATCTTTCCCGTCCAAGCAGCGAAAGGATCCCTCATCTCGAGCAACGAGGCGGAAACGGGGCTCCTCTGGATATGGACGGAACCCTCGTGCTTCCTCTCGAGTGGAGTCGGGTATGTCGGGGAACTTCTTGAGTTGCAGCAAGGGTGTCAATGATTCTTTGGACTTTCCAGGGTTAGATGTGATTATCCTCGAGACGCCTCAGCGGAAATGGGCCTCATCTATCCTGGAGGTGAGAACGTCCTGGATTTTCTCAAGTTGTGGCAGGTGCTCTCGTCTTATAACGGTGTCGAAAGGGACCGACTCGGGTGGCCTCAGGACTGGTCAGTCCCCATTCGAGTTGCTCGGGGGCTTCTGGGAATGCCTCTCCCTTTGATGCCGGGGCCTAAGACCTTGTGTGGAGTCGGGCCCGGAACATGAGGTTTCCTCTCCAGTGTTGAAATGGATCTTGGGGCACTTCTGGAGTCTCCCCAGGGGAGTGAGTCCTCGTCTCGAGAGGGGGCATGCACGTGCGCTTTCCTTCTGACCTGTAGCAGCAGTGTCACACTTCCCGTCGCGTGGATCAAGGGATCTGTGTCTTTCCCTCGAGGCATTCCCACGAGGCTTTCCCACAGGGCTGCTTCACGTACCACCGTGGTGGGTGTCCATACTCGGCGAGAAAGTCGAGGCAGTGCAGGGAAAACAGGTTCCTCTGGAATGGACTGTGACATCCGGGGGACTCAGGAATGGTGGCGCGACGCTGGAGTTCCTCTCGCCTTTCCTGTGGAGAGCGCCTCCTCTTGAGAAGTGACGGGAACGCCGGGAATTCCTTCCCGACCAAGCAAGGAAAGGATCCCTCATCTCGAGCTACGAGGCGAAAACGGGGCTCCTCTGGATGTGGGCGGGACCCTCGTGATTCCTCAAGAGTTGAGACGGGGATGTCGGGGAACTTCTTGAATTGCAGAAAGGGTGTGAAGGACCTTTTGGAAGTTCCAGAGCTTAGATTTGATTAGCCTTGAGAAGCCTCAGCGGAAATGTGCCTCATCTCGCCTGCAGGGCAAAACCTCGTGGATTTTCTCGAGTTTTGGCAGATGCTCTCGTCTTACGAAGGGGACATCAGGGACCGCTCTGGTGGCCTCACGAAAGGCCAGTCCCCATGCAAGTTGCTCGCGGGCCTCTCGGGATTCCTCTCCCTTCGATGCCCGGGCCTAAGACCTTGTGTGGAGTCAGGGCCGGTACCTGAGGATTCCTCTCCAGTGCTGACATGGATCTTGGTGTACTTCTGGAGTCTCCCCTGGGGAGTAAGTCCTCGTCTCGAATAGGGGCATGCACGTGCGCTTTCCTCCAGAGCGGTAGCAGCAGTGTCACGCTTCCCATCGCCTGGATTAAGGGATCTGTGGCTTTCCTTCGAGGCTTTCCCTCGAGGCTTTCCCACGAGGCTTTCTGACGAGGCTTTCACACAGGGATGTCACACGTGCCACCGTGGTGGTAGTCGATCCTCGGCATGAAATTCGAGGCAGTGCAGGGAAAACAGGTTCGTCTGGAATGGACTGAGACATCCGGGGGACTCTTGGAATGGTGGCACGACGCTGGAGTTCCTCTCGCCTTCCCTGTGGAGAGCGCCTTCTCTTGAGAAGCGGCGGGAACGCCGGGAATTCTTTCGTGACCAAGAAGGGAAAGGATCCCTCATCTCGAGCTACGAGGTGGAAACGGGGCTCCTCTGGATGTGGGCCGAACCTCGTGCTTTCTTTCGACTGGATACGGGTATGTCGGGGAACTTCTTGAGTTGCAGTAAGGGTGTCAAGGACCCTTTGGAAGTTCCAGAGGTTAGATGTGATTAGCCTCGAGACTCCTCAGCCAAAATGGGCCACATCTCGCCTGGAGGGGGGAACCTCCTGGTTTTCTCGAGTTGCGGCTTGTTCTCTCGACTTACGACGGGGACCTCATCGACCCGCTCTGTTGGCCTCAGGAAAGGTCATTCCCCATGCGAGTTGCTCGGTGGCCTCTCAGGATTCCTCGCCCGTCGATGCCGGCGCCTAAGACCTTGTGTGGAGTCGGACCAGAACCTGAGGATTCCTCTCCCGTGCTCACATGGATCTTGGCGTACTTCTGGAGTCTCCCAAGGGGCGTCAGTCCTCGTCTCGAGTGGGGTCATGCACGTGTGCTTTCCTCCTGAGCAGTAGCAGCAGTGTCTCGCTTCCCGTCTTGTGGATCAAGGGATCTGTGTCTTTCCCTCGAGGCTTTTCCATGGGCTTTCCCACAGGGCTATTCCACGTGCCACCATGCAGTGCTGGGAAAACAGGAACCTCCTTCCCCACATAGGGGGTACACTGTCCCCTTGGGCGTGTATCTCCAGGGCATTCGCGCTTGGGGGTTGCCCACGAATGTTGGCCTCAGGCTCCACATGAGAAAAGCCCCTAATGGCATTAGCTGCCGGTCCAGATGCTGACCCCTCAGGTCTCTGGCCGGAGCCTTGGGCTCCAGGCAACTCAAAGCCCTCGGGGCTGGTGCTCTGGGACTGCTGTAGGAAAAGGACGCCAGGAGCCCACGGAGGAGTTGGGGAGGCGCAGGGGGCATATGGAGGCGAGGACAGCGTGGGATCTAGGTGGAGGCGCTGGAGAGAGCGTCCGTTGTCCCGGAATGCCTCGGAGGAGCCAGCGGGGGACAGTCCAGGCCCAGGGACCTGTGGTATGTGAAAAGGTGGGAAACCCCAGAACAAGGCAGGCTGGGAAAGGGGGCGTGGGCGGCCAATTCAAAGGGACCTAGGGGGCGTTTCCTGGGCGGTGAGCTCCCTTGGCACTGCTGAGGGCCCCTGATTGATCCACCCGGGGTTGATCCCACCATCCGCTGCGAGGGAGGGCCACAAACCAAAGCCCCCGAACTGCCCACCCACCCCAACGGGGATCTTGGCGGTCCGGGGCACAGCTGTGCCCGGGAAAAGCCCACTCACTCCACGGGACTCCGTCCAGGGTCTCTGCTTGGAAAGAGGCCAGGGGCGGCCCCCTCCATCTACGCACCCAAACCCTATTGACGTCAATGGGGGCGGAGACGCCTCCCGCTCTCCAGAGTCCTGGGCTGCTGGGTCCCCGCCCACTCGGCCAGCAGTCTGCAGCGCTCCTGTGTGCCTCTCCCACCATGGCTTCGTCCGGCTCCTCCAGCACCTCAAGCGGTACGTTTGCCCTCTGTCCCTCGGGTCGGATCACGTCTCAGGGGATTTGCGGGTGGCCCGGGCAAGGGCTCTCGGCCCACGTGTCGACCCCCGCTCCCGCCCGAGAACGGCGGGGACCCATCGGCCGGGCCCCGGGTTCCCAGGCGTCAGGTGTGCCCAAAGTTGGAGGGCGTGGCATCGTTCGTTCATCTTGCTCCTTTGGCACACACATGGCTTCTCTGTTCTCTTTTCTGGGAAGACAGTGTTGTTTTAGGGGGCGTGCTGCGGGGGTCAGGGGCCGGTGGGAGCGGGTGCTGTGCTGGGATGAGGCCCTTTATCCTCACATCTTCCTGTGGGAACGGGAGTCGGGGAGCTCTGTGGCCTTGCCGCCTTCAGTGGCTTCCTCTGCACAGGGGCCTAGTGCCTTCTGCCTTCTGTCAGGCGTTACGGGGTTTGGGCTTCGCTTTGGCGGCCTTGGCCTTGGCCCTGGCCTGGGCCTTGGCCTTACCCTTGGCGTTGCCCTTGCCCTTGCCCTTGGCCTTCGGCTTGGCCTTCCCTAGGCCTTGTCCTTGCCCTTACCTTGTCCTTGCCCTTACCTTGTCCTTGCCCTTAAACTTAAATTTGACCTTGACTTTGACCTTGAACTTGAACTTGAACTTGACCTTGACCTTGAACTTGACTTTGACCTTGAACTTGACCTTGACCTTGACCTTGAACTTGACCTTGACTTTGACCTTGAACTTGGCCTTGAACTTGACCTTGAACTTGAACTTGACTTTGACCTTGAACTTGACCTTGAACTTGAACTTGACCTTGACTTGGACCTTGAACTTGAACTTGACCTTGACCTTGAACTTGAACTTGACCAACAACGGGAGACCAGATTTGCTCAGAGCACCGGAGGTCCAGAGGCAGGGCCGTGTATCTTCCCTTCCCTTCGTGATCATTGCAAAGACATTCCTAGCTGATAGCGGGAGTGCCCATGAAGAAGCAAGCAGTGGGAGTGTGTTTGACACGACTGTGTGCCTCAACTCCACAAGTGGCCTTTCCTCTCGAAGTAGGCCCCATGTCCCCTTGGGGAGGGTGTCATGCCTCTTTTCTCCACACTGCCAAAGGGTGGAGCAAAGCTCGCTCTGTCAGAGGTACAAAAACAGCAATTGAATGGATTTTCAAGCTCTTGCTAGGCTGCACCCTTTCAGGGCCCACTTTACTGAAACAGGTGCTCTGTGGCCCCCGGTTGGGTATGCAGGTTCACAAACAGGGTGAGATCCTGTCCAAGCCAACAATTTTCCTGAAAGACCTAGGCTCACTAAAGCTCTCCTCCAGAGCAAAGGGGATAGAGGAGATGTATGGAGGAGTCTTTGCCTTTCCCTGTGAGTGTGGGGCTACTCCCTACGGCCCCAAGCTCAGGGATAACTGCCTCTAAGAAAGGAATGGCAAGAAGCGCTAATCTTGGAGGTTGGGACAGGGAGTTCGCAGCATGTGGGGAAAGAAAGACTTCTTCGGGGAAGAAGAGGCAACCACCGGGGGTGTGTTCGCAAGCCTCTATTTGGAAGGAACACGTTTGCTTATACAACTCAAGACCTCCAGATCTGCTCAGAGGACTGAAGTTCCAGAGACAGGGCCATGTATCTCCCCTTCCCTTTGAGATCCTTGCCAAGACATTCCTAGCAGATTGTCGGAGTGCCCATGAAGAAGCAAGCAGCGGGAGTGTGCTTGACATCACTGGCTGCCTACCTGGGCTCAGCTCCTCAAGGGGCCTTTCTCTCCTGGTAGGCCCTATGTCCCCTTTGGGAGAGGGTTGTGCCCTCTTCCCTCCACACTGCCAAAGGGTGGAGGTGGAGCAAACTCGTTCTCTCCGAGGTAAAAGAAAGACAAATTGGATGGATCTTTAAGCTCTTGCTATGCTGCACCCCTCCAGGACCCACTCGAGCAAAACAGGTGCCCTGTGGCCCCTAGGTCGGGTATGCAGGTTCACACACCGGGTGTGATCCCGTCAAAGCCAAGAATTTTCCTGACAGACCTAGGCTCACTAGAGCTCTCCTCCAGAGGAAAGGGGACAGAAAAGATGTGTGTGTGGAGGTGGCTCTGCCTTTCCAGGTCCCAATCTCAGGGATAACTGCCCCTAAGAAAGGAACTGCTGCTGCTGCTGCTGCTGCTGCTGCTGCTGCTGCTGCTGCTAAGTTGGTTCAGTCGTGTTCGACTCTGTGCGACGCCATAGACGGTAGCCCACTAGGCTCCCCCGTCCCTGGGATTCTCCAGGCAAGAACAGTAAGTGGGTTGCCATTGCCTTCTCCAATGCATGAAAGTGAAAATGAAAGTGCAGTCGCTCAGTCGTGTCCGACCCTCAGCGACCCCATGGACTGCAGCCTACCAGGCTTCTCTGTCCATAGGATTTTCTGAAAGGGACTGCAAGAAGCACTTTTCCAGGAGGCTGGGAAAGGGAGTTTGCAGGATGTGGGGAAAGAGAGCCTCCTTCGGGGAAGAATAGGCGGCCACTTGTTTTGTGTTGCAAACCTCTATTTGGAAGGAACAGGTTAGCTTATACAAAGGGAGACCTCCAGATCTGCTCAGAGGACCGAAGTTGCAGAGGCAGGTCGGTGTATCTTCCCTTCACTTTGCGATCCTTGCAAAGACATTCCTTGCTGCTAGATGACTCAGCAAGGGCCTTTGAGACTGTTGTTTTCTTTCCTAGCTTCAAAGATTCCTTCAGTTCCTAATATAGATATCCTAGAAATGATATGACATCCGTGAAAATCTGATATGTCCTGGTCAAATGCTGTCAGTTATCATTCTAGTTATCATATTAAAGCATTTCAAGTCGCAGCAGTGACCAGATGACATTGTCAATTTCTATTTCATCAGGTTTTAACCATGTCCTCTGTGGTTTCACACTGATGCCTTTGCAGAAATACTGCTACTTCAAGATATATGGAAAATACTTTTTTTAAGCTTACTGATAATTTGTTTGTTTGTTTGCTTGTCTTCTGGTAAGCTGCTACCAGATGGAATTTAGTCTCCTCTCTAGGTTAAGAGAACTAAGTTTTCTTAGAATGCAATTTTTGATCACAGACTATGAGTTTCTCTACCTTTCATTGATTTATAATTGTTTTCATCATCTGTTTTTTTACTTCGGTAAAGTAAATAAGCCTTATTTAAGATTTTGGTACATGTAGGATGGGCTAAGCTTTCCCCACTCTTGCAAGTTCCCGTAACCCTTCAGATTCTTCTCGTGGGACCAAGATCTCACTTTCCTCCAGAGGGACAATCCAAGCTTTTTATCAGTTGATCTGCCCCTGACATCAGAGTTAAGTTGAGCACGAGTTGGCCTATAATTTAGGCATGAAACTATGACTACATAAAGAAAAGGTGACTTTATGATTCAGGGATGGCCATGATATGCCTTGCACTTCAGAGAAAATGGGTTAAAATGATTTTTTTTTCCTTCAAAACTGCACACCCAGTTCTTTCAGCATATGCAATTGAAAACATCTAGTCATTAGGTCAGTTTTCATTCCAATCCCAAAGAAAGGCAATGACAAAGATTATTCAAGCTGCTGCACAATTGCACTCATCTCACACACTAGTAAAGTAATGCTCAAAATTCTCCAAGTTCACATGAACTGTGAACTTCCAGATGTTCAAGAGGGATTTAAAAAATGCAGAGAAACCAGAGATCAAATTGCCAACATCCACTGGATCATTGAAAAAGCAAGAGAGTTCCGGAAAAAAAAAACCCATCTATTTCTGCTTTATTGACAATGCCAAAGCCTTTGACTGTGTGGATCACAAGAAACTGGGAAAAATTCTGAAAGAGATGGGAATACCAGACCACCTGACCTGTCTCTTGAGAAACCTGTATGCAGGTCAGGAAGAAACAGTTCGAACTGGACATGGAACAACAGACTGGTTCTACATAGGAAAAGGAACATGTCAAGGCTGTATATTGTCACCCTGCTTATTTAACTTATATGCAGAGTACAGCATGAGAAACACTGGGCTGGAGGAAGCACACGCTGGAATCAAGGTTGCTGGGAGAAATATCAATAATCTCAGATATTCAGATGACACCACCCTTATGGCAGAAAGTGAAGAAGAGCTAAAGAGTCTCCTGATGAAAGTGAAAGAGGAGAGTGAAAAAGTTAGCTTAAAGCTCAGCATTCAGAAAACTACAATCATTGCATCCAGTCTCATCACTTCATGGCAAATAGATGGGAAAACATTGGAAACAGCAGCAGACTATTTTGGGGGGCTTGGGAATCACTGCAGGTGATGGCTGCCTCCATGAACTTAAAACATATTTATGACTTGGAAGAAAAGTGATGACCAAACTAGACAGCATATTAAAAAGCCGAGACGTTGCTTTGCCAACAAAGATCCATCCGGTCAAGGCTATGGTTTTTCCATATGTCATGGATGGATATGAAAGATGCACTATAAAGAAAGTGACAGCTGAAAATGTGATGCTTTTGAACTGTGGTGTTGGAGAAGATGCTTGTAGGTCGCTTAGACTACAAGGAGACGCAACCACTCCATCCTAAAGGAAATCAGGTCTGAATATCCATTGGAAGGACTAATACTGAACCTGAAACTCCAATACTTTGGCCACTTGATGTGAAGAGCTGACTCACTTGGAAGTTGCTTTGATTTGCCTATGAGTGTGGGAGCCCTCCCTGGGCAAAGGGCCTCAGGGGTCATTGCCACTGAATCATGACATCCAAGCAAGCGCATTCCAGCTGTGTGACATGCAGGAAGCAGGAGACTGGGACATCTGTCTTCCTTAGAGGAAGGAAAGTCATCCACAGAGAGTGTGTTTTCAGGCCTCTCTTTGCAGCAAGTGTTTTGCTTCTCAGACATCAGAGCTGCAGGCTTGCTCTGAGGGCCTCAATTCCAGAGTCAGGGCTGTGTGTCTCACTGCACTTTCCAAGCATTGCAGACACATTCCTAGGTTGGAGCAGTGCTTCCCATGAGAAAGAAGCCTCGGGAGTGTGTCTGAGCGGGCTGAGTGCCATGCTAGGGTCACCTAGTCGAGGGCACCTTGCACATCCAATGGGCCCCAGGCGAGTAGCTATGGACCGGCCCCTCGGTTGAGATATCCCAAAGCAGGGAACAAAGCTAGCTCTGTCTGTCAGAAGGAGGAAAACAGCAATGGGATGGATTTTCAAGCAGTTGCTAAGTCACACCACGTGAGGGCTCCGCGGGAAAGAAATGCGAATTTTGGCCTCTAGGCCCAGTATCCAGATGTGTGCACAGGATATTTTCCCCACAGGATCCAAGAATGTTCCAGACAGACCTAAGCTCACTAGCTCTCTCCTGCAGAGGAAATGAAATATTGTTGCTGAACCACGAAAAGATGCTGGGATTCTTGGCTTATGGAGGAGAAGAATTCAATCCAGGGCCCAAGACGAGGCTTGATTGCTCAGAGCTTTTGTGCAATCGAGTCTTATTCAAGTAGAAAGGAGATAGAGAAAGCTTCTGACAGAGACATCACAAGGGGCAGAAAGTGTACCCCCTTGCTAGTGTTAGTAATGGAGTTATATACTCTCCAATAAGTTATTACAACGAACAAAAGAATGTCTGGAGGTTGTAAAGACTCACTAGACCTACTCCCATCATTTACATTTTAAGATAACAGGATTAGCCAGAAGGTTTTTCCAGAGACCGTCCTCAAGAAGGATGCATGATTGTTATGTAATCCGAAGGAATGTAGAGGGAAAAAAGTGTGCCCTTTCTTCCTCCTTGAGAATTCTAGACCCCTCTCTCCTTGGGGACCCTGGAACTTCTTATAAACCTGCCTTGGCAATGACTCTCTCCGAAACATGATTGAACAGCCGTTTGGAGCTTCCTTTGACTTTCCCTGGGAGGGAGGGAGCCCTCCCTGAGCACAGGGCCTCAGGGGCCATGGCCAATGAAAACTAATCTCCCAGTAAGTGCTTTTCAGCCCTGTGTGACTCTCAGCCCACAGGAGGCTGAGAAAACTCTCTTCCTTGGAGGAAGGAAAGGCAGCCCAAGAGTGTGTTTTCAGGCCTGTATCTTGCAGCAAGTGTTTGGCTTGTTAGACATAAGACCTGCAGGCCTGCTCCAACAGACTCCATTCCAGAATCAGGGCCTTGTGTCTCCCTGCAGTTTCCTGGCCTCGCAAACACATTCCTAGGGGAGAGCAGTCCTGCCCATGGGGAAGCAGGCTGCGGGAGTGTGTCTGAGGGGGCCAGGTGCCATGCTGGGGTCACCTGGTCGAGGGCACCTTGCACCTCCAATGGACCCCAGGCAAGGAGTTGCAGGCCACCACCTTGCTTCTGAAATCCCAAAGTGGGGAGCAAAGCTCGCTCTGTCAGAGGGAAGAAAACAGCAACAGGATGGATTTTCAAGCAGTTGCTAGGCTGTACTGCGTTAGGGCTCCAAGGAAGAAAAATGCAAATGTTAGCCCCTACGACTGGTATCCAGGTGGGCTCCCAGGATGATTTCCCCGCAGGATCCAAGAACGTTCCAGACAGACCTGGGCTCACTAGCTCCCTCCTGCAGAGGAAACATGATAGAACAGCTGTTTGGAGGTTGCTTTGACTTCCCCTGGGAGGGTAGGATCCCTCCCTGGGTGCAGGGCCTCAGGGGCCATTGCCGCTGAGAAATGCCCTCTAAGCCAGACCTTTCCAGCCTTGTATGACTCAGCACGGAGGAGACTGGAAAAGCTATCTTCCTTGGAGGAAGGAAAGGCAGCCCCAGAGAGTGTGTTTTCACACCTGTATCTCGCAGCAAGCGTTTGCCGTCTCAGACGTCAGACCTCCAGGCCTGCTCCAACGGCCTCAGTTCCAGAGTCAGGGCCGTGTGTCTCCCTGCATTTTCTGAGCCTTGGGAACACATTCCTAGGTCAGAACAGTCCTGCCCATGGGGAAGGAGGCTGCGGGAGTGTGTCTGAGGGGGTCGGGTGCCATGCTGGGGTCCAATAGACCTGGTACCTCCAATAGACCCCAGGACAACAGCGGTGGGGCTCCCCCTGGCTTCCGAAATGCCAAAGCGAGAAGCAAAGCTAGCTCTATCAGAAGGAAGAAAAGAGCAATTAGATGGATGTTCAGGCTGTTGCTGGGCCGCACCACTTCAGGTTTCCCCCCGAGAGGAGCAGGCGCCCTGTGGCCCCTCGGTCCCATATGCAGGTTAACACACAGGATGTGTCCCCATAGGAGCCAAGAATTTTCCTGACAGACCTAGGCTCACTAGAGCTCTCCTACAGGGCAAAAGGGATAGAACAGACTGTGGATGTGACTCTGCCTTTCCCAGCGAGCATGGGGCCCTCCCTACGGCCCCGGGCTCCAGGGAAAATTGTCCCTGAAAAATGACCTCCAAGAAGCGCTTTTCCAGCAGGCTGGGATGCAGAGTTCACAGGATGTGGGGAAAGTGATCGTCCTTCAGGGAAGAAGAGGCAGCCACCCAGTGTGTGTTTGCAAGCCTGTATTTGGAAGAAACTGGTTTGCTTCTTCAAGGGGAGACCTCCAGGTCTGCTCAGAGGACCGAAATTCCAGAGGCAGCACCATGCATCTCCCGTGTCCTTTCTGAGCCTTGGAAAGACATTCCTAGCTTATAGCGGTATTGCTCATGAAGAAGCAGGATGCAGGAATGTGTCAGACATGACTGGGTGCCTTCCTGGGTTCAGCTCCGTGAGGGGCCTTTCCACTCAAAGTAGGTCCCATGCCTCCTTGGGGAGGAAGTGGGGCCCGCTTGCCTCCAAATTGCCAAAGGCTGGAACAAAGCTAGTTCTATCAGAGGTAAGAAAAGAGCAATTGGATGGATGTGGAAGCTGTTGCTGGGCCGCACTGCTTCAGGCCCCCCACCCCTCCGGCCCCAAGAGAAACAGGCGCCCTGTGGCCCCTCGGTCCTGTATGCAGTTTCACACATAGAATGTGTCCCCATAGGAGCCAAGAATTTTCCTGACAGACCTAGGCTCACTAGAGCTCTCCTACAGAGCAAAGGGGATGGGACAGATGTGTGGCTGTGGCTCTGCCTTTCCCTGGGAGTGTGGAGCCGCTCCCTATGGCCCCGGGCTCCAGGGGAAATTGCCCCTGAATAATGACCTCCAAGAAGCGCTTTTCCAACTGGCTGAGACGTGGAGTTCTCAGGATGCAGGGAAAGCGAGTGTCCCTTCGGGGAAGCAAAGGCAGTCACCTGTTATCATTACTTACTAGAATAGTAGGTACCTTCTCTGGTTGGGCAGAGGCCTTCCCTACCTGATCTGAAAAAGAAAATGAAGTAGCTCGCTGATTTGAGAAATAATTCCCAGACTTGGGTTTCCAACCAATATAGAATCCGACAATGGCCCTGTCTTTGTAGCCGCGTTAATTAACAGGTATGTGAAGCTCTAAATATCAGTGGAAATTACATACAGCATATAGGCCCCAGTGTTCTGGAATGGTGGAAAGAAACAACCAAACTCTTGAAGAGACTCTTTCAAAATGGATCATAGAGACTGACTGTACATGGATGGGCTTGCTTCTGGCAGACTTACTCATATTACGGGTAACTGCACGTTCCCATAGTTGTTGTCCTTATGAAATTTTCTATGGGAGAACCCCCCACCCCAAATGAGGCAGGTGTTAGCAGATTTGCCACAAGTAAGGAGGTGGGATTTCACAGCAGCTGGAACAATTAGGTAAGGTAATAAATCAGGTAACTAAGTTTGTGTAAAAAAAAAATATCATTCCCCCTTGAGGAACAGATTCATGAATTTGTGCTCAGTGATCAGGTGTGGCTCAATGACTGGAAACACAATTCCTTGGCCTGACATCGGAAAGGTCCTTATACTGTTGTTTTAGCCACAATTCTGAAAGAGAAGGGAATACTAGACCACCTAACCTGCCTCTTGAGAAATCTGTATGAAGGTCAGGAAGCAACAGTTAGAGCAGGACATGGAACAACATACTGGTTCCAAAAAGGAAAAGGAGTATGTCAAGGCTGTATATTGTCACCCTGTTTATTTAACTTATATGCAGACTACATCATGAAAAATGCTGGGATGGAAGATACCTGAGCTGGAATCAAGATTGCCGGAAGAAATAGCAATAAACTTCTTGAGTTGCAGCAAACGTGTGAAGGACCCTTTCGAAGTTCCAGAGGTTAGGTGTGGTTAGTCTCGAGATGCCTCAGCAGAAATGGGCCTCATGTCGCCTGGAATGGAGAGGCTTCTGGATATTCCCGAGTTTCAGCAGGTGCTCTCAAGTTACCACGGGGACTTCAGGGACCCGCTCTGGCGGCCTCAGGAAAGGCCAGTCATCATGCGTGTTGCTAGGGGGCCTCTCGTGATTCCTCTCCCGTCGGTGCCGGGGCCTAAGAAGTTGTGTGGAGTCGGGGCTGGAACCTGAGGATTCCTCACCAATGGTGACATGGATCATGGGGTAATTATGGAGTCTCCCCAGGGGAGTCAGTCCTCGTCTTGAGAGGGGGCATGCAGGTGCGCTTTCCTCCTGATCTGTAGCAGCAGTGTCACGCTTCCCATCTCGTGAGTCATGGGATCTGTGGCTTTCCCTCCAGGATTTTCCACGAGGCTTTCCCACGAGGCTTTCCCACAGAGCTGTCCCACTAGGCTTTCGCACAGGGCTGTCCCACGTGCCAAGTTGGTGGCAGTCGATCCTCGGCGTGAAAGTCGAGGCAGTGCAGGGAAAACAGGTTCCTCTGGAATGGACTGAGACATCTGGGGGACTCTTGGAATGGTGGCACGACCCTGGAGTTCCTCTCGCCTTTCCTGTGGAGAGCGCCTCCTCTTGAGATGTGACGGGAACGCCCAGAATTCTTTCCCGGCCACCAGCGAAAGGATCCCTCATCACGAGCTACGAGCGGAAACGGGGCTCTTCTGGATGTGGGCCGGACCCTCGTGCTTCCTCTCGAGTGGAGACGGGTATGTCAGGCAACTTCTTGAGTTGCAGCAAGGGTGTGAAGGACCTTTTGGAAGTTACAGACTTTAGGTTTGATTAGCTTCGAGAAGCCTCAACGGAAATGGGCCTCATCTCGCCTGGAGGGCAAAACCTCCTGGATTTTCTCGAGTTGCGGCAGGTGCTCTCGACTTACGACGGGGACCTCAGGGACACTCTCTGGTGGCCTCAGGAAAGGCCACTCCCCATGCGAGTTGCTCGGGGGCCTCTCGGCATTCCTCTCCTTTCGATGCCGGGGCCTAAGACCTTGTGTGGAGTCGGGGCCAGAACGTGAGGATTCCTCTCCAGGGCTGACATGGATCTTGGGGTACTTCTGGAGTCTCCCCAGGGGAGTAAGTCCTCGTCTCGAATGGGGGCATGCACGTGAGCTTTTCTCCAGAGCAGTAGCAGCAGTGTCACGCTTCCTGTCGCGTGGATCAAGGGATCTGTGGCTTTCCCTCGAGGCTTTCCCACGAGGTTTTCCCACGTGGCTTTCCCACGAGGCTTTCCCACGTGGCTTTCCCACGAGGCTTTCCCACAGGGCTGTCCCACCTGCCACCGTGGTGGGAGTCGATCCTCGGCGTGAAAGTTGAGGCAGTTCATGGAAAATAGGTTCCTCTGGAATGGACTGAGATATCTGGGGGCTCTCGGAATGGTGGCACGAAGCTGGAGTTCCTCTCGCCTTTCCTATTGCGACCGCCTCCTCTTGAAATGCGACGGGAACACCGAGAATTCTTCCCCGACCAAGAAGCGAAAGGATGCCTCATCTCGAGCTACGAGGCGGAAACGAGGCTCCTCTGGATGTGCCCAGGACCCTCGTGCATCCTATAGAGTGGAGACGGGTAAGTCGGGGAACTTCTTGAGTGGCAGCAAGGGAGTGAAGGACCTTTTGGAAGTTCCAGAGGTTAGGTGTGATTAGCCTCGAGAAGCATCAGTGGAAATGGGACTCATCTCGCCTGGAGGGCAAAACCTCCTGGATTTTTTCGAGTTGCGGCTGGTGCTCTCGACTTACCACGGGGACCTCAGGGACACGATCTGGTGACCTCAGGAAAGGCCAGTCCCCATTCAGGATTCTCGCGGGCATCTTGGGATTCCTCTCACTTTGATGCCGGGGCCTAAGACCTTGTGTGGAGTCGGGGCCGGAACATGAGGATTCCTCTCCAGTGTTGAAATGGATCTTGGGTCACTTCTGGAGTCTCCCCAGGGGAGTGAGTCCTCGTCTCGAGAGGGGGCATGCACGTGCGCTTTCCGTCCGACCTGTAGCAGCAGGGTCACGCTTCCCGTCGTGTGGATCAAGGGATCTGTGGCTTTCCCTCGATGCTTTCCCAGGAGGCTTTCCCACAGGGCTGTCCCACGTGAGACTGTGGTAGGAGTCGATCCTCTGCGAGAAAGTCGAGGCAGTGCAGGGAAAACAGTTCCTCCGGAATGGACTGAGACATCTGGGGGACTCTTGGAATGGTGGCACGACGCTGGAGTTGCTCTCACCTTTCCTGTGGAGAGCACCTCCACTTGCGATGCGACGGGAACTCCCAGGATTCTCTCTCGAACAATCAGCGAAAGGATCCCTCATCTCCACCTACGAGGCGGAAACGGAGCTCTTCTGGATGTGCGCGGGACCCACGTGCTTCCTCTCGAGTGGAGAGGGGTATGTCGGGGAAATTCTTGAGTTGCAACAAGGGTGTGAAGGACCCTCTGAAAGTTCCAGAGGTTAGATGTGATTAGCCTCGAGACGCCTCAGCGGAAATGGGCCTCATCGAGCCTGGAGGGGAGAACTTCCTGGATTTTCTCGAGTTTTGGCACGTGGTCTCGTCTTACGACGGTGACCTAAGGAACCCGCTCTGGTGACCTCAGGACTGGCCAGTCCCCATACGACTTGACGGTGGCCTCCTGGGATTACACTCCCGTCGATGCCGGGGCCTAAGATGTTGTGTGGAGTCGGGGCTGGAACCTGAGGATTCCTCTCCAGTGCTGAAATGGATATTGGGGTAATTCTGGAGTCTCCCCATGGAAGTCAGTCCTCCTCTCGGGAAGGGGCATGCACGTGCGCTTCCTCTAGAGTGGAGACGGGGATATCGGGGAACTTCTTGAGTTGCAGCAAGGGTGTGAAGGACCTTTTGGAAGTTCCAGGGCTTAGATGTGATTAGCCTTCAGAAGCCTCAGCGGAAATGGGCCTCATCTCGCCTGGAGGGCAAAACCTCCTGGATTTTCTCGAGTTGCGGCAGGTGCTCTCGACTTATGGCGGGAAACACAGGGACCCGCTCTGGTGGCCTCAGGAAAGGCCAGACCCCATCCGAGTTGCTCGGGGGCCTCTGGGGATTCCTCTCCCTTCGATGCCGGGGCCTAAGACATTGTGTGGAGGTGGGGCCGGAACCTGAGTATTCCTGTCCTGTGCTGACATGGATCTTGGGGTACATCTGGAGTCTCCCCAGGGGAGTAAGTCCTCATCTCGAATGGGGACATGCACCTGCACTTTCCTTCCGACCTGTAGCAGCAGTGTCACGCTTTCCATCGCCTGGATCAAGGGATCTGTTGCTTTCACTCCAGGCTTTCCCACGAGGCTTTCCCACGAGGCTTTCCCACGAGGCTTCCCCACAGGGGTCCCATGTGCCACCTTTGTTTGAATCAAGCCTTGGCGTGAAAGTCGAGGCAGTGCAGGGAAAACAGGTTCCTCTGAAATGGACTGAGATATTTGGGGGACTCTTGGAATGGCGGCACGATGCTGGAGTTCCTCTCCCCTTTGCTGTGGAGAGCGCCTCCTCCTGAAATGCGACAGGAATGCCCAGAATTCTTTCCCGACCAAGCAGGGAAAGTATCCCTCATCTTGAGCTACGAGGAAGAAACGGGTCTCCTCTGGATGTGGGCGGGACCCTCGTGCTTCCTGTAGAGTGGAGACGGGGAAGTCGGGTAACGTCTTGAGTAGCAGCAAGGGTGTGAAGGACCCTTTGGAAGTTCCAGGGCTTAGATGTGATTAGCCTTGAGAAGCCTCAGCGGAAATGTGCCTCATCTCGCCTGGAGGGCAAAACCTCCTGGATTTTCTCGAGTTGCGGCAGGTGCTCTCGACTTATGACGGGGACCTCAGGGACCCGCTCTTGTGGCCTCAGGAAAGGCCAGTCCCCATGCGAGTTGCATGTGGGCCTCTCGGGATAGCTATCCCTTCGTTGACAGGGCCTAAGACCTTGTGTGGAGGCGGGGCCGGAACCTGAGGATTGCTCTCCAGTGCTCATATGGATCTTGGGGTAATTCTGGAGTCTCCCCAGGGGAGTAAGTCCTCGTCTCGAATGGGGGCATGCACGTGCGCATTCCTCCAGAGCGGTAGCAGCAGTGTCACGATTCCCATCGCCTGGGTCAAGGGATCTGTGGCTTTCCCTCGAGGCTTTCCCACGAGGTTTCCCACGAGGCTTTCCCACAGGGGTCCCACGTACCACCGTGGTGTGAGTCGATCCTCGGCGTGAAAGTCGAGGCAGTTCAGGGTAAACAGGTTCCTCTGGAATGGACTGAGACATGTGGGGGACTCTTGGAATGGTGGCACGACGCTGAAGTTCCTCTCGCCTTTACTATGGAGAGCTCCTCCTCTTCAGGTGCGACGGGAACGCCGGGAATTCTTTCCTGACCAATCAGGGTATAGGATCCCTCATCTCGAGCTACGAGGCAGAAAGGGGGCTCCTCTGGATGTGGGCGGGACCCTCGTGCTTCCTCTAGAGTGGAGACGGGGATGTCGGGGAACTTCTTGAGTTGCAGCAAGTGTGTGAAGGACCTTTTGGACTTTCCAGAGGTTAGATGTGATTATTCCCGAGACGCCTCAGCGGAAATGGACCTCATCTATACTGGAGGTGAGAACCTCCTGGATTTTCTAGAGTTGCAGCAGGTGCTCTTGTCTTAGGACGGTGAGGAAAGGGACCCGCTTTGGTGGCCTCAGGACTGGTCAGTCCCCATTCGAGTTGCTCGGGAGCCTCTCGGGATTCCTCTCCCTTTGATGCCAGAGCCTAAGACCTTGTGTGGAGTCGTGCCTGAAACATGAGGTTTCCTCTCCAGTGCTGACATGGATCATGGGGTATTTCTGGAGTCTCCCCAGGGGAGTAAGACCTCGTCTCAAATGGGGGCATGCACGTGCGCTGTCCTCCAGAGCTGTAGCTGCAGTGTCACGCTTGCCGTCGCGTGGATAAAGGGATCTGTGGCTTTCACTCGAGGCTTTCCCACGTGGTTTTCCCACGAGGCCTTCCCACAAGGCTGCTTCACGTGCCACCGTGGTGGGGGTCGATCCTCGGCGAGAAAGTCGAGGCAGTGCAAGGAAAACAGGTTCCTCTGAAATGGACTGAGACATCTGGGGGACTCGGCATGATGGCGCGACCCTGGAGTTCCTCTTGCCTTTCCTGTGGAGAATGGACTGAGACATCTGGGGGACTCGGAATGGTGGCGCGGCCCTGGAGTTCCTCTTGCCTTTCCTGTGGAGACGGCCTCCTCTTGAGATGTAACGGGAACGACGGGAATTCTTTCCCAACCAAGCAGGGAAAGGATCCCTCATCTCGAGCTTTGAGGCAGAAACGGGGCTCCCCTGGATGTGCGAGGGAGCCTCGTGCTTCCTCTAGAGTGGAGACAGGTATGTCGGGGACCTTCTTGAGTTGCGGCAAGTGTGTGAAGGACCTTTTAGAATTTCCAGAAATTAGGTGTGATTAGCCTTGAGAAGCCTCAGAGGAAATGGGCCTCATCTCGCCTGGAGGGCAAAACCTCCTGGATTTTCTCGAGTTGGGGCAGGTGCTCTCGACTTACGATGGGGACCTCAGGGACCCGCTCTGGTGACCTCAGGAAGGGCCAGTGCCCATGCGAGTTGCTCGGCGGCCTCTCGGGATTCCTCCCCCATCCATGCCGGGGTCTAAGACCTTGTGTGGAGTCGGGGCCGGAAAGTGAAGATTCCACTCCAGTGCTGACATGGATCTTGGGGTTCTTCTGTAGTCCCCCCAGGGGAGTCAGTACTCGTTTTAGAGGGGGCATGCACGTTCGCTTTCATCCCGAGCTGTAACAACAGTGCCACGCCTCTCGGGGCGCCGATCATGGGATCTGTAGCTTTCCCACGAGGCTTTCCCACGAGGCTTTCCCACAGGGCTGTCCCACGTGCCACCGTGGTGTGAGTCGATGCTCGGCGTGAAACTCGAGGCAGTGCAGGGAAAACAGGTTCCTCTGGAATGGACTGAGACATCTGGGGGACTCTTGGAATGGTGGCACGACGCTGGAGTTCCTCTCGCCTTTCCTGTGGAGAGCGCCTCCGCTTGAGATGCGACGGGAACGTCGGGAATTCTTTCCCGACCAAGCAGGAAAAGGATCCTTCATCTCGAGCTTCGAGGCAGAAACGGGGCTCCTCTGGATGTGGGCGGGACCCTCGTGCTTCCTCTAGAGTGGAAACGGGGATGTCGCCGAACTTCCTGAGATGCAGCAAGGGTGTGAAGGACCTTTTGAAACTTCAAGAACTTAGATGTGCTTAGCCTTGAGAAGACTCAGCGGAAATGGGCCTCATCTCGCCTGGAGGGCAAAACCTCCTGGATTTTCTCGAGTTGCGGCAGGTGCTCTCGACTTACGACGGGGACCTCAGGGACCCGCTCTGGTGGCCTTAGGAAAGGCCAGTCCCCATGCGAGCTGCTCGGGGGCCTCTCGGGATTCCTCTCCCTTGGATGCCGGAGCCTAAGACCTTGTGTGGAGCCGGGCCCGGAACCTGAGGATTCCTCTCCAGTGCTGACATGGATCTTGGGGTAATTCTGGAGTCTCCCCAGGGGAGTAAGTCCTCGTTTCGAATGGGGGCATGCACGTGCCTTTTCCTCCAGAGCTGTAGCAGCAGTGTCACGCTTCCCATCAGCAGGATCAAGGGATCTGTGGCTTTCCCTCGAGGCTTTCCCACGAGGCTTTCCCAGGAGGCTTTCCCACAGGGCTGTCCCACGTCCACCGTGTTGTGAGTCGATCCTCGGCGTGAAAGTCGAGGCAGCGCAGGGAAAACAGGATCCTCTGGAATGGACTGAGATATTTGGGGGACTCTTGGAATGATGCCACGACGCTGGAGTTCCTCTCGCCTTTCTTGTGGAGAGCGCGTCCTCCTGAGATGCGATGGGAACGCCCAGAATTCTTTCCCGTCCAAGCAGGAAAAGGATCCCTCATCTAGAGCTACGAGGCCGAAACGGGGTTCCTCTGGATGTGGGCGGGACCCTCGTGCTTCCTCTAGAGTGGAAACGGGGTTGTCGCCGAACTTCCTGAGATGCAGCAAGGGTGTGAAGGACCTTTTGGAACTTCAAGAACTTAGATGTGCTTAGCCTTGAGAAGACTCAGCGGAAATGGGCCTCATCTCGCCTGGAGGGCAAAACCTCCTGGATTTTCTCGAGTTGCGGCAGGTGCTCTCGACTTGCGACGGGAAAATAACGGACCCCCTCTGGTAGCCTCAGGAAAGGCCAGTCCCCATGCGAGTTGCTCAGGGGCCTCTAGGGGTTCCTCTCCCTTTGATGACAGTGCCTAAGACCTTGTGTGGAGTCGGGACCGGAAACTGAGGATTCCTCTCCAGTGCTCACATGGATCTTGGGGTACTTCTGGAGTCACCCCAGTAGAGTAAGTCCTCGTCTCGAATGGGGGCATGCACTTGCGCTTTCCTCCAGAGCTGTAGCAGCAGTGGCAGACTTCCCATCGCCTGGATCAAGGGATATGTGGCTTTCCTTCGAGGCTTTCCAACGAGGCTTTCCCACGAGGCTTTCCCACAGGTATGTCCCACGTGCCACCGTCGTGTGAGTCGATCCTCGGCGTGAAAGTCGAGGCAGTGCAGGAAAAATACGTTCCTCTTGAATGGACTGAGATATCTGGTGGACTTTGGGATGGTGGCATGACCCTCGATTTCCCCTCGCTTTTACTGTCGAGAGCGCCTCATCTTGAGATGCGACGTGATCGCTGGGAATTCTTTCCCGAGTTAGCAGGGGAAGGATCCCTCATATCGAGCTATGAGGCGGAATCGGGGCTCCCCTGGATGTGGGTGGGACCCTCGTGCTTCCTCTACAGTGGAGACCAGGATGTCGAGGAACTTCTTGAGTTGCAGCAAGGGTGTGAAGGACCTTTTGGAAGTTCCAGATGTTAGGTGTGATTAGCCCCTAGAAGCCTCAGCGGAAATGGGCCTCATCTCTACTGGAGGGCAAAACCGCCTGGATTTTCTCGAGTTGAGGCAGGTGCTCTCAACTTACGACGGGGACCTCAGGGACCCCCTCTGGTGGCCTCGGAAAGTCCAGTCCCCATGTTAATTGAACGGGGACCTCTCATGATTCGTCTACCTTCTATAACGGGGCCTAAGACATTGTGTTGAGTTGGGGCTGGAACCTGAGGATTCCTCTCCAGTGCTGACATGGATCTTGGGGTATTTCTGGAGTCTCCCCAGGGGAGTAAGTCCTCGTCTAGAATGGGGGCATGCACGAGCGCTTTCCTCAAGACTGTAGCAGCAGTGTTACGCTTCCCATCGCCTGGATCAAGGGATCTCTATCTTTCCCTCGAGGCTTTCCCACGAGGTGTTCTCACGAGGCTATACAACAGGGCTGTCCCACGTGCCACCATTTTGTGAGTAGATCGTCGGCGTGAAAGTTGAGGCAGTGCAGGGAAAGCAGGTTTCTCTTGCATGGACTGAGATATCTGGGGGACTTTGGGATAGCGGCACGACCCTCGATTTCCCCTCGCTTTTACTGTCGAGAGCGCCTCCTCTTGAGATGCGACGGGAACCCCGGGAATTCTTTCCCGAGAAAGCATGGGAAGGATCCCTCATCTTGAGCTACGAGGCGTAAACAGGGCTCCTCTGGATGTGGGCGGGACACTCGTGCTTCCTCTTCAGTGGATACGGGGATGTGGGGAACTTCTTGAGTTGCAGCAAGGGTGTGAAGGACCTTTTGGAAGTTCCAGAGTTTCGGTGTGATTAGCCTCGAGAAGCCTCAGCGGAAATGGGCCTCATCTCACGTGGAGGGCAAAACCGCCTGTATTTTCTCGAGTTGTGGCAGGTGCTCTCGACATAAGGCGGGGACATCAGGGACCCGCTTTGGTGGCCTCAGGACTGGCAAGTTCCCAATCGAGTTATTCCCGGGCCTCTCCGGATTCCTTTCCTGTCGATGCCGGGGCCTAAGACCTTGTGTGGAGTCGGGCCCAGAACCTGAGGATTCCTCTCCAGTGCTGACATCTATCTTGGGTTCCTTCTGGAGTCTCCCCAGGGGAGTAAGTCCTCGTCTCGAATGGGGGCATTAACGTGCGCTTTCGTCCAGAGCGGTAGCAGTAGTGTCACGCATCCCATCGCGTGGATCAAGGGATCTGTGGCTTTCCCTCGAGGCTTTCCCACGAGGCTTTCCCACAGGGCTGTCCCACGTGCCACCGTGGTTTGAGTCGATCCTCGGCGTGAAAGTCGAGGCAGTGCAGGGAAAACATGTTCCTCTGGAATGGACTGAGACATCTGGGGGACTCCTGGAATGGTGGCATGACGCTGGAGTTCCTCTCGCCTTTTCTGTGGAGAGCGCCTCCTCTTGAGATGCGACGGGAATGCCCAGAACTCTTTCCCGACCAAGCAGTGAAAGGATCCCTCATCTCAAGTTACGAGTCGGAAACGGGTCTCCTCTGGATGTTGCCGGGACCCTAGTGCTTCCTACAGAGTGGAGACGGGTATGTCAGGGAACTTCTTGAGTTGCAGCAAGGGTGTGAAGGACCTTTCGGAAATTCCAGAGGTTAGGTGTGATTAGCCTCGAGAAGCCTCAGTGGAAATGGGCCTCATCTCGCCTGGAGGGCAAAACCTCCTGGATTTTCTCGAGTTCCGGCAGGTGCACTTGACTTACGATGGGGACGTCAGGGAACCGCTCTGGTGGCATAAGGAAAGGACAGTCCGCATGCGAGGTGCTTGGGGGCCTCTCGGGATTCCTCTCCCGTCAATGCCGGGGCCTAAGACCTTGTGTGGAGTCGAGCCCGGAAACTGAGGATTCCTCTCCAGTGCTGACATGGATCTTGGGGTACTTCAGGAGTCTCCCAAGGGGAGTAAGTCCTCGTCTGGAATGGGCACATGCTCGTGAGCTTTCCTCAAGACTGTAGCAGCAGTGTCACGGTTCCCATCGCCTGGATCAAGGGATCTGTGGCTTTCTCTTGAGGCTTTCCCACAGGGCTGTTCTACGTGCCACAGTGCTGTGAGTCGATTCTCGGCGTGAAAGTCGAGGCATTGCAGGGAAAACAGGTTCCTCTGGAATGGGCTGAGACTTCTGAGGGACTCTTGGAATGGTGGCACGATGCTGGAGTTCTTCTTGCCTTTCCTGTGGAGAGTGCCTCCTCTTGAGATGGGACGGGAATGCTCAGAATTCTTTCCCGACCAAGCAGGGAAAGGATCCCTCAACTGGAGCTATGAGGCGGAAACGGGGCTCTTCTCGATATGGGCGGGACCATCGTGCTTCCTCTAGATTGGAGACGGGGATGTCGGGGAATTTCTTCAGTTGCAGCAAGGGTGTGAAGGACCTTTTGGAAGATCCAGAGCTTAGATGTGATTAGCCTTGAGAAGCCCCAGCGGAAATGGGCCTCATCTCGCCTGGAGGGCAAAACCTCCTGGATTTTCTCGAGTTGCGACACGTGTTCTCAACTTACGACGGGGACCTCAGGGACCCGCTCTGGTGGCCTCAGGAAAGGCCAGTCCCCATGCGAGTTCCTCGGGGGCCTCTCGGGATTCCTCTCCCTTCAATGCCGGGGCCAAAGACCTTGTGTGGATGCGGGACCGGAACCTGAGGATTCCTCTCCAGTGCTGACATAGATCTTGGGCTACTTCTGGAGTCTCCAAGGGGGAGTATGTCCTCCTCTCGAAGGGGGCATGCACGTGCGCTTTCCTCCAGAGCGGTAGCAGCAGTGTCACTCTTCCAGTGGCGTGGATCAAGGGATCTGTGGATTTTCCTCGACGCTTTCCCAAGAGGATTTCCCACAGGGCTGTCCAACTTGACACCATGGTTTGAGGCGATCCTCCGCGTGAAAGTCGAGGCAGTGCAGGGAAAACAGGTTCCTCTGGAATGGACTGACACATCTGGGGGACTCTTGGAATGGTGGCACGACCCTGGAGTTCCTCTCGCCTTTCCTGTGGAGAGCGCCTCCTCTTGAGATGCGACGGGAACGCCGGGGATTCTTTCCCTACGAAACAGGGAAAGGATCCCTCATCCCGAGCTAGGAGGCGGAAAAGGGGCTCCCCTGGATGTGTGCGGGACACTCCTGCATCCTCTCGAGTGGAGACGGTTATGTCGGGGAACTTCTTGAGTTGCAGCAAGGGTGTGAAGGACCCTTTGGAAGTTCCAGTGGTTAGATGTGATTAGCCTCGAGAAGCCTCAGCGGAAATCGGCCTCATCTCGCCTGAAGGGCAAAACCTCCTTATTTTCTCGAGTTGCGGCAGGTGCTCTCGACTTACGACGGGGACTTCAGGGACCCGGTCTTTTGGCCTCAGGAAAGGCCAGTCCCCGTGCGAGTTCCACGGGGGACCCTTGGGATTCCTCTCCCGTCGATGCCGGGGCCTAAGACCTTGTGTGGAGTCGGGGCCGGAACCTGAGGATTCCTCTCCAGTGCTGACATGGATATTGGGGTACTTCTGGAGTCTCCCCAGGGGAGTCAGTCCTCGTCTCGAATGCGGGCATGCACTTGCGCTTTCCTCCTGAGCGGTATCAGCAGTGTCACGCAGTCCGCAACGTGGATCAAAGGGTCTATGGTTTTCCCTCCAGTCTTTCTCACGAGGTTTTCCCACGAGGCTTTCCCACAGGGCTGTCCCACGTGCACACGTGGTGGGAGTCGATCCTCGGCTTGAACGTCAAGGCAGTGCAGGGAAAACAGGTTCCTCTGGAATGGACTGACACATCTGGGGGACTCTTGGAATGGTGGCACGACCCTGGAATTCCTCTCGCCTTTCCTGTGGAGAGCGCCTCCTCTTGAGATGCGACGGGAACGCCGGGAATTCTTTCCCTACGAAACAGGGAAAGGATCCCTCATCTCGAGCTAGAAGGCAGAAACGGGGCTCCCCTGGATGTGTGCGGGACCCTCGTGCCTCCTCTCGAGTGGAGAGGGGTAGGTCGGGGAACTTCTTGAGTTGCAGCAAGGGTGTGAAGGACCCTTTGGGAGTTCCAGTGGTTAGATGTGATTAGCCTCGAGAAGCCGCATTGGAAATGGGCCTCATCTCGCCTGGAGGGCAAAACCTCCTGGATTTTCTCGAGTTGCGGCAGGTGCTCTCGACTTACGATGGGGACCTCAGGGACCCGCTCTGGTGGCCTCAGGAAAGGCCAGTCCCCATGCGAGTTCCTCGGGGGCCTATCGGGATTCCTCGCCCGTCGATGCAGGGGCCTGAGACCTTGTGTGGAGTCGGGGCCGGAACCCGTGTATTCCTCTCCAGTGCTGACATGGATCTTGGGGTACTTCTGGAGACTCCCCAGTGGAGTCAGTCCTCGTCTCGAATGCGGGCATGCACTTGCACTTTCCTCCAGAGCGGTAGCAGCAGTGTCCCGCAGTCCGCCGCTTGGATCGAAGGATCTATGGTTTTCCCTCGACTCTTTCCCACGAGTCTTTCCCACGAGGCTTTCCCACGAGGCTTTCCCACAGGGCTGTCCCACGTGCACACGTGGTGGGAGTCGATCCTCGGCTTGAACGTCAAGGCAGTGCAGGGAAAACAGGTTTCTCTGGAATGGACTGACACATCTAGGGGACTCTTGGAATGGTGGCCCGACCCTGGAGTTCCCCTCGCCTTTCCTGTGGAGAGCGCCTCCTCTTGTGATGAGACGGGGACGCCGGGAATTCTATACCTACGAGACAGGGAAAGGATCCCTCATCTCGAGCTAGGAGGCGGAAACGGGGCTCCCCTGGATGTGTGCGGGACCCTCGTGCTTCCTCTCGAGTGGAGACGGCTATGTCGGGGAACTTCTTGAGTTGCAGCAACGGTGTGAAGGACCCTTTGGAAGTTCCAGTGGTTAGATATGATTAGCCTCGAGAAGCCTCAGAGGAAATGGGCCTCATCTCGCCTGGAGTGCAAAATCTCCTGGATTTTCTCGAGTTGCAGCAGGTGTTCTCGACTTACGACGGGGACCTCAGGGACCCGCTCTGGTGGCCTCAGGAAAGGCCAGTCCCCATGCGAGTTCTTGGGGACCTCTCGGGATTCCTCTCCCGTCGATGCCGGGGCCTAAGACCTTGTGTGGAGTCGGGGCCGGAACCCGTGGATTCCTCTCCAGTGCTGACATGGATCTTGGGGTACTTCTGGAGTCTCCCCAGGGGAGTCAGTCCTCGTCTCGAATGCGGGCATGCACTTGTGCTTTCCTCCAGAGAGGTAGCAGCAGTTTCACGCAGTCTGCCGCGTGGATCAAAGGATCTTTGGTTTTCCCTCGAGTCTTTCCCACGAGGCTTTCCCACGAGGCTTTCCCTCAGGGCTGTCCCACGTGCACACGTGGTGGGAGTCGATCCTCGGCTTGAACGTCAAGGCAGCGCAGGGAAAACAGGTTCCTCTGGAATGGACTGACACATCTGGGGGACTCTTGGAAGGGTGGCACGACCCTGGAGTTCCTCTCGCCTTTCCTGTGGAGAGCGCCTCCTCTTGAGATGCGACGGGAACGCCGGGGATTCTTTCTCTACGAAACAGGGAAAGGATCCCTCATCTCGAGCTAGGAGGCGGAAAAGGGGCTCCCCTGGATGTGTGCGGGACACTCCTGCATCCTCTCGAGTGGAGACGGTTATGTCGGGGAACTTCTTGAGTTTCAGCAAGGGTGTGAAGGACCCTTTGGAAGTTCCAGTGGTTAGATGTGATTAGCTTCGAGAAGCCTCAGCGGAAATCGGCCTCATCTCGCCTGAAGGGCAAAACCTCCTTATTTTCTCGAGTTGCGGCAGGTGCTCTCGACTTACGACGGGGACTTCAGGGACCCGGTCTGGTGGCCTCAGGAAAGGCCAGTCCCCGTGCGAGTTCCACGGGGGACCCTCGAGTTTCCTCTCCCGTCGATGCCGGGGCATAAGACCTTGTGTGGAGTCGGGGCCGGAACCTGAGGATTCCTCTCCAGTGCTGACATGGATATTGGGGTAATTCTGGAGTCTCCCCAGGGGAGTCAGTCCTCGTCTCGAATGCGGGCATGCACTTGCGCTTTCCTCCTGAGCGGTATCAGCAGTGTCACGCAGTCCGCAACGTGGATCAAAGGGTCTATGGTTTTCCCTCCAGTCTTTCTCACGAGGTTTTCCCACGAGGCTTTCCCACAGGGCTGTCCCACGTGCACACGTGGTGGGAGTCGATCCTCGGCTTGAACGTCAAGGCAGTGCAGGGAAAACAGGTTCCTCTGGAATGGACTGACACATCTGGGGGACTCTTGGAATGGTGGCACGACCCTGGAATTCCTCTCGCCTTTCCTGTGGAGAGCGCCTCCTCTTGAGATGCGACGGGAACGCCGGGAATTCTTTCCCTACGAAACAGGGAAAGGATCCCTCATCTCGAGCTAGAAGGCAGAAACGGGGCTCCCCTGGATGTGTGCGGGACCCTCGTGCCTCCTCTCGAGTGGAGAGGGGTATGTCGGGGAACTTCTTGAGTTGCAGCAAGGGTGTGAAGGACCCTTTGGGAGTTCCAGTGGTTAGATGTGATTAGCCTCGAGAAGCCGCATTGGAAATGGGCCTCATCTTGCCTGGAGGGCAAAACCTCCTGGATTTTCTCGAGTTGCGGCAGGTGCTCTCGACTTACGACGGGGACCTCAGGGACCCGCTCTGGTGGCCTCAGGAAAGGCCAGTCCCCATGCGAGTTCCTCGGGGGCCTATCGGGATTCCTCGCCCGTCGATGCAGGGGCCTGAGACCTTGTGTGGAGTCGGGGCCGGAACCCGTGTATTCCTCTCCAGTGCTGACATGGATCTTGGGGTACTTCTGGAGACTCCCCAGTGGAGTCAGTCCTCGTCTCGAATGCGGGCATGCACTTGCACTTTCCTCCAGAGCGGTAGCAGCAGTGTCCCGCAGTCCGCCGCGTGGATCGAAGGATCTATGGTTTTCCCTCGACTCTTTCCCACGAGTCTTTCCCACGAGGCTTTCCCACGAGGCTTTCCCACAGGGCTGTCCCACGTGCACACGTGGTGGGAGTCGATCCTCGGCTTGAACGTCAAGGCAGTGCAGGGAAAACAGGTTCCTCTGGAATGGACTGACACATCTAGGGGACTCTTGGAATGGTGGCCCGACCCTGGAGTTCCCCTCGCCTTTCCTGTGGAGAGCGCCTCCTCTTGTGATGACACGGGGACGCCGGGAATTCTATACCTACGAAACAGGGAAATGATCCCTCATCTCGAGCTAGGAGGCGGAAACGGGGCTCCCCTGGATGTGTGCGGGACCCTCGTGCTTCCTCTCGAGTGGAGACGGCTATGTCGGGGAACTTCTTGAGTTGCAGCAACGGTGTGAAGGACCCTTTGGAAGTTCCAGTGGTTAGATATGTTTAGCCTCGAGAAGCCTCAGAGGAAATGGGCCTCATCTCGCCTGGAGTGCAAAATCTCCTGGATTTTCTCGAGTTGCAGCAGGTGTTCTCGACTTACGACGGGGACCTCAGGGACCCGCTCTGGTGGCCTCAGGAAAGGCCAGTCCCCATGCGAGTTCTTGGGGACCTCTCGGGATTCCTCTCCCGTCGATGCCGGGGCCTAAGACCTTGTGTGGAGTCGGGGCCGGAACCCGTGGATTCCTCTCCAGTGCTGACATGGATCTTGGGGTACTTCTGGAGTCTCCCCAGGGGAGTCACTCCTCGTCTCGAATGCGGGCATGCACTTGCGCTTTCCTCCAGAGCGGTAGCAGCAGTGTCACGCAGTCCGCCGCGTGGATCAAAGGATCTATGGTTTTCCCTCGAGTCTTTCCTACGAGGCTTTCCCACGAGGCTTTCCCACAGGGCTGTCCCACGTGCACACGTGGTGGGAGTCGATCCTCGGCTTGAATGTCAAGGCAGTGCAGGGAAAACAGGTTCCTCTGGAATGGACTGACATATCTGGGGGATTCTTGGAATGGTGGCACCACCCTGGAGTTCCTCTCGCCTTTCCTGTGGAGAGTGCCTCCTCTTGAGATGCGACGGGAACGCCGGGAATTCTTTCCCTACGAAACAGGGAAAGGATCCCTCATCTCGAGCTAGAAGGCAGAAACGGGGCTCCCCTGGATGTGTGCGGTACCCTCGTGCTTCCTCTCGAGTGGAGACGGGTATGTCGGGGAACTTCTTGAGTTGCAGCAAGGGTGTGAAGGACCCTTTGGGAGTTCCAGTGGTTAGATGTGATTAGCCTCGAGAAGCCTCAGCGGAAATGTGCCTCATCTCGCCTGGAGGGCAAAACCTCCTGGATTTTCTCGTGTTGCGGCAGGTGCCCTCGACTTAAGACGGGGACCTCAGGGACCCGCTCTGGTGGGCTCAGGAAAGGCCAGTCCCGATGAGAGTTCCTCGGGGGCCTCTCGGGATTCCTCTCCGGTCGATGCCGGGGCCTAAGACCTTGTGTGGAGTCGGGGCCGGAACCCGTGGATTCCTCTCCAGTGCTGACATGGATCTTGGGGTACTTCTGGAGTCTCCCGAGGGGCGTCAGTCCTCGTCTCGAATGCGGGCATGCACTTGCGCTTTCCTCCAGAGCGGTAGTAGCAGTGTCCCGCAGTCCGCCGCGTGGATCAAAGGATCTATGGTTTTCCCTCGACTCTTTCCCACGAGTCTTTCCCACGAGGCTGTCCCACGAGGCTTTCCCACAGGACTGTCCCACGTGCACACGTGGTGGGAGTCGATCCTCGGCTTGAACGTCAAGGCAGCGCAGGGAAAACAGGTTCCTCTGGAATGGACTGACACATCTGGGGGACTCTTGGAATGGTGGCACGACCCTGGAGTTCCTCTCGCCTTTCCTGTGGAGAGCGCCTCCTCTTGAGATGCGATGGCAATGCCGGGAATTCTTTCCTTAAGAAACAGGGAAAGGATCCCTCATCTCGAGCTAGGAGTCGGAAACGGGGCTCCCCTGGATGTGTGCGGGACCCTTGTGCTTCCTCTCGAATGGAGACGGGTATGTCGGGGGACTTCTTGAGTTGCAGCAAGGGTGTGAAGGACCCTTTGGAAGTCCCAGTGGTTAGATGTGATTCGCCTCGAGAAGCCTCATCGGAAATCGGCCTCATCTCGCCTGTAGGGCAAAACCTCCTGGATTTTCTCGAGTTGCGGCAGGTGCTCTCGACTTACGACGGGGACCTCAGGGACCCGCTCTGGTGGCTTCAGGAAAGGCCAGTCCCCATGCGAGTTCCTCGGGGGCCTCTCGGGATTCCTCTCCCGTCGATGCCGGGGCCTAAGACCTTGTGTGGATGCGGGGCCGGAACCCGTGGATTCCTCTGAAGTGCTGACATGGATCTTGGGGTACTTCTGGAGTCTCCCCAGGGGAGTCAGTCCTCGTCTCGAATGCGGGCATGCACTTGTGCTTTCCTCCAGAGAGGTAGCAGCATTTTCACCCAGTCTGCCGCGTGGATCAAAGGATCTATGGTTTTCCCTCGAGTCTTTCCCACGAGGCTTTCCCACGAGGCTTTCCCACAGGGCTGTCCCAGGTGCACACGTGGTGGGAGTCGATCCTCGGCTTGAACGTCAAGGCAGTGCAGGGAAAACAGGTTCCTCTGGAATGGACTGACACATCTGGGGGACTCTTGGAATGGTGGCACGACCCTGGAGTTCCTCTCGCCTTTCCTGTGGAGAGCGCCTCCTCTTGAGATGCGACGGAAACGCCGGGAATTCTTTCCCTAGGAAACAGGGAAAGGATCCCTCATCTGGAGCTAGGAGGCTGAAACGGGGCTCCCCTGGATGTGTGCGGGACCCTCGTGATTCCTCTTGAATGGAGACGGGTATGTCGGGGAACTTCTTGAGTTGCAACAAGGGTGTGAAGGACCCTTTGGAAGTTCCAGTGGTTAGATGTGATTAGCCTCGAGAAGCCTCAGCGGAAATGGGCCTCATCTCGCCTGGAGGGCAAAACCTCCTGGATTTTATCGAGTTGCGGCAGGTGCTCTCGACTTACAACGGGGACCTCAGGGACCAGCTCTGGGGGCCTCAGGAAAGGCCAGTCCCCATGCGAGTTCCTCGGGGGCCTCTCGGGATTCCTTTCCCGTCGATGCCGGGGCCTAAGACCTTGTGTGGAGTCGGGGCCGGAACCTGAGGATTCCTCTCCAGTGCTGACATGGATCTTGGGGTACTTCTGGAGTCTCCCCAGGGGAGTCAGTCCTCGTCTCGAATGCGGGCATGCACTTGCGCTTTCCTCCAGAGCGGTAGCAGCAGTGTCCCGCAGTCCGCCGTGTGGATCAAAGGATCTATGGTTTTCCCTCGACTCTTTCCCACGAGTCTTTCCCACGAGGCTTTCCCACGAGGCTTTCCCACAGGACTGTCCCACGTGCACACGTGGTGGGAGTCGATCCTCGGCTTGAACGTCAAGGCAGCGCAGGGAAAACAGGTTCCTCTGGAATGGACTGACATATCTGGGGGACTCTTGGAATGGTGGCACGACCCTGGAGTTCCTCTCGCCTTTCCTGTGGAGAGCGCCTCCTCTTGAGATGCGATGGCAATGCCGGGAATTCTTTCCTTAAGAAACAGGGAAAGGATCCCTCATCTCGAGCTAGGAGGCGGAAACGGGGCTCCCCTGGATGTGTGCGGGACCCTCGTGCTTCCTCTCGAATGGAGACGGGAATGTCGGGGAACTTTTTGAGTTGCAGCAAGGGTGTGAAGGACCCTTTGGAAGTCCCAGTGGTTAGATGTGATTAGCCTCGAGAAGCCTCATCGGAAATGGGCCTCATCTCGCCTGGAGGGCAAAACCTCCTGGA
Organism: Ovis canadensis; assembly: GCF_042477335.2. Lineage (NCBI taxonomy): Eukaryota > Metazoa > Chordata > Mammalia > Artiodactyla > Bovidae > Ovis > Ovis canadensis. The sequence continues at coordinate 11,457,105 of NC_091267.1, forward strand.
TTTTCTCGAGTTGCGGCAGGTGCTCTCGACTTACGACGGGGACCTCAGGGACTCGCTCTGGTGGCCTCAGGAAAGGCCAGTCCCCATGCGAGTTCCTCGGGGGCCTTTCGGGATTCCTCTCCCGTCGATGCCGGGGCCTAAGACCTTGTGTGGATGCGGGGCCGGAACCCGTTGATTCCTCTCCAGTGCTGACATGGATCTTGGGGTACTTCTGGAGTCTCCCCAGGGGAGTCAGTCCTCGTCTCGAATGCGGGCATGCACTTGTGCTTTCCTCCAGAGAGGTAGCAGCAGTTTCACCCAGTCTGCCGCGTGGATCAAAGGATCCATGGTTTTCCCTCGAGTCTTTCCCACGAGGCTTTCCCACGAGGATTTCCCACAGGGCTGTCCCAGGTGCACCGTGGTGGGAGTCGATCCTCGGCTTGAACGTCAAGGCAGTGCAGGGAAAACAGGTTCCTCTGGAATGGATTGACCCAACTGGGGGACTCTTGGAATGGTGGCACGACCCTGGAGTTCCCCTCGCCTTTCCTGTGGAGAGCGTCTCCTCTTGAGATGCGACGGAAACGCCGGGAATTCTTTCCCTAGGAAACAGGGAAAGGATCCCTCATCTGGAGCTAGGAGGCTGAAACGGGGCTCCCCTGGATGTGTGCGGGACCCTCGTGATTCCTCTTGAATGGAGACGGGTATGTCGGGGAACTTCGTGAGTTGCAACAAGGGTGTGAAGGACCCTTTGGAAGTTCCAGTGGTTAGATGTGATGAGCCTCGAGAAGCCTCAGCGGAAATGGGCCTCATCTCGCCTGGAGGGCAAAACCTCCTGGATTTTCTCGAGTTGCGGCAGGTGCTCTCGACCTAAGACGGGGACCTCAGGGACCAGCTCTGGGGGCCTCAGGAAAGGCCAGTCCACATGCGAGTTCCACGGGGGCCTCTCGGGATTCCTTTCCCGTCGATACCGGGGCCTAAGACCTTGTGTGGACTCGGGGCCGGAACCTGAGGATTCCTCTCCAGTGCTGATATGGATCTTGGGGTACTTCTGGAGTCTCCCCTGGGGAGTAAGTCCTCGCCTCCAATGCGGGCATGCACTTGAGCTTTCCTCCAGAGCGGTAGCAGCAGTGTCACGCAGTCCGCCGCGTGGATCGAAGGATCTATGGTTTTCCCTCGACTCTTTCCCACGAGTCTTTCCCACGAGGCTTTCCCACGAGGCTTTCCCACAGGGCTGTCCCACGTGCACACGTGGTGGGAGGCGATCCTAGGCTTGAACGTCAAGGCAGCGCAGGGAAAACAGTTTCCTCTGGAATGGACTGACATATCTGGGGGACTCTTGGAATGGTGGCACGACCCTGGAGTTCCTCTCGCCTTTCCTGTGGAGAGCGCCTCCTCTTGAGATGCGACGGCAACGCCGGGAATTCTTTCCCTAAAAAACAGGGAAAGGATCCCTCATCTCGAGCTAGGAGGCGGAAACGGGGCTCCCCTGGATGTGTGCGGGACCCTCGTGCTTCCTCTCGAGTGGAGTCGGGTATGTCGGGGAACTAATTGAATTGCAGCAAGGGTGTGAAGGACACTTTGGAAGTTCCAGTGGTTAGATGTGATTAGCCTCGAGAAGCCTCAGCGGACATGGGCCTCATCTCGCCTGGAGGGCAAAACCTCCTGGATTTTCTCCAGTTGCGGCAGCTGCTCTCGACTTACGACGGGGACCTCAGGCACCCGCTCTGGTGGCCTCAGGAAAGGCCAGTCCCCATGCGAGTTCCTCGTGGGCCTCTCGGGATTCCTCTCCCATCGATGCCGGGGCCTAAGACCTTGTGTGGAGTCGGGGCCGGAACCCGAGGAATCCTCTCTAGTGCTGACATGGATCTTGGGGTACTTCTGGAGTCTCCCCAGGGGACTCAGTCCTCGTCTCGTATGCGGGCATGCACTTGTGCTTTCCTCCAGAGCGGTAGCAGCAGTGTCACGCAGTCCGCCGCGTGGATCAAAGGATCTATGGTTTTCCCTCGAACCTTTCCCACGAGGCTTTCCCACGAGGCTTTCCCACAGGGCTGTCCCACATGCACACGTGGTGGGAGTCGATCCTCGGCTTGAACGTCAAGGCAGCGCAGGGAAAACAGGTTCCTCTGGAATGGACTGACACATCTGGGGGACTTGTGGAATGGTGGCACGACCCTGGAGTTCCTCCCGCCTTTCCTGTGGAGAGCGCCTCCTCTTGAGATGCGACGGGAACGCCAGGAATTCTTTCCCTAAGAAACAGGGAAAGGATCCCTCATCTCGAGCTAGGAGGCGGAAACGGGGCTCCCCTGGATGTGGGCGGGACCCTCGTTCTTCCTCTAGAATGGAGACCTGTATGTCGGGCAACTCCTTGAGTTGCAGCAAGTGTGTGAAGGACCCTTTTTAAGTTCCAGTGGTTAGATGTGATTAGCCTCGAGAAGCCTCAGCGGAAATGGGCCTCATCTCGCCTGGAGGGCAAAACCTCCTGGATTTTCTCGAGTTGCGGCAGGTGCTCTCGACTTACGACGGGGACCTCAAGGACCCGCTCTGGTGGCCTCAGGAAAGGCCAGTCCCCATGCGAGTTCCTCGCGGGCCTCTCGGGATTCCTCTCCCGTCGATGCCGGAGCCTAAGACCTTGTGTGGAGTCGGGGCCGGAACCTGAGGAATCCTCTCCAGTGCTGACATGGATCTTGGGGTACTTCTGGAGTCTCCCCAGGGGACTCAGTCCTCGTCTCGAATGCGGGCATGCACTTGCGCTTTCCTCCAGAGCGGTAGCAGCAGTGTCACGCAGTCCGCCGCGTGGATCAAAGGATCTATGGTTTTCCCTCGAGTCTTTCCCACGAGGCTTTCCCACGAGGCTTTCCCACAGGGCTGTCCCACGTGCACACGTGGTGGGAGTCGATCCTCGGCTTGAACGTCAAGGCAGTGCAGGGAAAACAGGTTCCTCTGGAATGGACTGACACATCTGGGGACTCTTGGAATGGTGGCACGACCCTGGAGTTCCTCTCGCCTTTCCTGTGGAGAGCGCCTCCTCTTGAGATGCGACGGAAACGCCGGGAATTCTTTCCCTAGGAAACAGGGAAAGGATCCCTCATCTGGAGCTAGGAGGCTGAAACGGGGCTCCCCTGGATGTGTGCGGGACCCTCGTGATTCCTCTTCAATGGAGACGGGTATGTCGGGGAACTTCTTGAGTTGCAACAAGGGTGTGAAGGACCCTTTGGAAGTTCCAGTGGTTAGATGTGATTAGCCTCGAGGAGCCTCAGCGGAAATGGGCCTCATCTCGCCTGGAGGGCAAAACCTCCTGGATTTTATCGAGTTGCGGCAGGTGCTCTCGACCTACAACGGGACCTCAGGGACCCGCTCTGGGGGCCTCAGGAAAGGCCAGTCCCCATGCGAGTTCCTCGGGGGCCTCTCGGGATTCCTTTCCCGTCGATGCCGGGGCCTAAGACCTTGTGTGGAGTCGGGGCCGGAACCTGAGGATTCCTCTCCAGTGCTGACATGGATCTTGGGGTACTTCTGGAGTCTCCCCAGGGGAGTCAGTCCTCGCCTCGAATGCGGGCATGCACTTGAGCTTTCCTCCAGAGCGGTAGAAGCAGTGTCACGCAGTCCGCCGCGTGGATCAAAGATCTATGGTTTTCCCTCGAGTTTTTCCCACGAGTCTTTCCCACGAGGCTTTCCCACAGGACTGTCCCACGTGCACACGTGGTGGGAGTCGATCCTTGGCTTGAACGTCAAGGCAGTGCCGGGAAAAGAGGTTCCTCTGGAGTGGACTGACACATCTGGGGGACTCTTGGAATGGTGGCCCGACCCTGGAGTTCCTCTCGCCTTTCCTGTGGAGAGCGCCTCCTGTTGAGATGCCACGGGAACGCCGGGAATTCTTTCCCTACGAAAAAGGGAAAGGATCCCTCATCTCGAGCTAGGACGCGGAAACGGGGCTCCCCTGGATGTGTGCGGGACCCACGTGCTTCCTCTCGAGTGGAGACGGCTATGTCGGGGAACTTCTTGAGTTGCAGCAAAGGTGTGAAGGACCCTTTGGAAGTTCCAGTGGTTAGATGTGATTAGCCTCGAGAAGCCTCAGCGGAAATGGGCCTCATCTGGCCTGGAGGGCAAAACCTCCTGGATTTTCTCGAGTTGCGGCATGTGCTCTCGACTTACGACGGGGACCTCGGGGACCCGCTCTGGTGGCCTCAGGAACGGCCAGTCCCCATGCGAGTTCCTCGGGGGCATCTGGGGATTCCTCTCCCGTCGATGCCGGGGCCTAAGACCTTGTGCGGAGTCGGGGCCGGAACCTGAAGTTTCCTCTCCAGTGCTGACATGGATCTTGGGGTACTTCTGGAGTCTCCCCAGGGGAGTCAGTCCTCGTCTCGAATGCGGGCATGCACTTGCGCTTTCCTCCAGAGCGGTAACAGCAGTGTCACGCAGTCCGCCTCGTGGATCAAAGGATCTATGGTTTTCCCTCGAGTCTTTCCCACGAGGCTTTCCCAAGAGGCTTTCCCACAGGGCTGTCCCACGTGCACACGTGGTGGGAGTCGATCCTCGGCTTGAACGTCAAGGCAGTGCAGGGAAAACAGGTTCCTCTGGAATGGACTGTCCCACCTGGGGGACTCTTGGAATGGTGGCACGACCCTGGAGTTCCTCTCGCCTTTCCTGTGGAGAGCGCCTCCTCTTGAGATGCCACGGAACGCCGAGAATTCTTTCCCGACGAAACAGGGAAAGGATCCCTCATCTCGAGCTAGGAGGCGGAAACGGGGCTCCCCTGGATGTGTGCGGGACACTCGTGCTTCCTCTCGAGTGGAGACGGGCATGTCGGGAAACTTCTTGAGTTGCAGCAAGGGTGTGAAGGACCCTTTGGAAGTTCCAGTGGTTAGATGTGATTAGCCTCGAGAAGCCTCAGCGGAAATGGGCCTCATCTCGCCTGGAGGGCAAAACCTCCTGGATTTTCTCGAGTTGCGGCAGGTGCTCTCGACTTACGACGGGGACCTCAGGGACCCGCTCTGGTGGCCTCAGGAAAGGCCAGTCCCCATGCGAGTTCCTCGGGTGACTCTCGGGATTCCTCTCCCGTCGATGCCGGGGCCTAAGACATTGGGCGGAGTCGGGGCCGGAACCTGAGGATTCCTCTCCAGTGCTGACATGGATTTTGGGGTACTTCTGGAGTCTCCCCAGGGGAGTCAGTCCTCGCCTCCAATGCGGTCATGCACTTGCGCTTTCCTCCAGAGCGGTAGCAGCAGTATCTCGCAGTCCGCCACGTGGATCAAAGATCTATGGTTTTCCCTCGACTCTTTCCCACGAGGCTTTACCACGAGGCTTTCCCACAGGGCTGTCCCACGTGCACACGTGGTGGGAGTCGATCCTCGGCTTGAACGTCAAGGCAGTGCAGGGAAAACAGGTTCCTCTGGAATGGACTGACACATCTGGGGGACTCTTGGAATGGTGGCACGACCCTGGAGTTCCTCTCGCCTTTCCTGTGGAGAGCGCCTCCTCTTGAGATGCGACGGGAACGCCGGAATTCTTTCCCTACGAAACAGGGAAAGGATCCCTCATCTCGAGCTAGGTGGTGGAAACGGGGCTCACCTGGATGTGTGCAGGACCCTCGTGCTTCCTCTCGAGTGGAGACGGGTATGTCGGGGAACTTCTGGACTTGCAGGAAGGGTGTGAAGGACCCTTTGGAAGTTCCAGTGGTTAGATGTGATGAGCCTCGGGAAGCCTCAGCGGAAATGGGCCTCATCTCGCCTGGAGGGCAAAACCTCCTGGATTTTCTCGAGTTGCGGCATGTGCTCTCGACTTACGACGGGGACCTCGGGGACCCGCTCTGGTGGCCTCAGGAAAGGCCAGTCCCCATGCGAGTTCCTAGGGGGCCTCTCGGGATTCCTCTCCCGTCAATGCCGGGGCCTAAGACCTTGTGTGGAGTCGGGGCCGGAACCTGAGGATTCCTCTCCAGTGCTGACATGGATCTTGGGGTACTTCTGGAGTCTCCCCAGGGGCGTCAGTCCTCGTCTCGAATGCGGGCATGCACTTGCGCTTTCCTCCAGAGCGGTAGCAGCAGTGTCACGCAGTCTGCCGCGTGGATCAAAGGATCTATGGTTTTCCCTCGAGTCTTTCCCACGAGGCTTTCCCACGAGGCTTTCCCACAGGGCTGTCCCACGTGCACACGTGGTGGGAGTCGATCCTCGGCTTGAACGTCAAGGCAGTACAGGGAAAACAGGTTCCTCTGGAATGGACTGACACATCTGGGGGACTCTTGGAATCGTGGCACGACCCTGGAGTTCCTCTCGCCTTTCCTGTGGAGAGCGCCTCCTCTTGAGACGCGACGGGAACGCCGGGAATTCTTTCCCTAAGAAACAGGGAAAGGATCCCTCATCTCGAGCTAGGAGGCGGAAACGGGGCTCCCCTGGATGTGTGCGGGACCCTCGTGCTTCCTCTCTAGTGGAGACGGGTATGTCGGGTAACTTCTTGAGTTGCAGCAAGAGTGTGAAGGACCCTTTGGAAGTTCCAGTGGTTAGATGTGATGAGCCTCGAGAAGCCTCAGCGGAAATGGGCCTCATCTCGCCTGGAGGGCAAAACCTCCTGGATTTTCTCGAGTTGTGGCAGGTGTTCTCGACTTACGACGGGGACCTCAGGGACCCGCTCTGGTGGCCTCAGGAAAGGCCAGTCCCCATGCGAGTTCTTCGGGGACCACTCGGGATTCCTCTCCCTTCGATGCCGGGGCCTAAGACCTTGTGTGGAGTCGGGGCCGGAACCTGAGGTTTCCTCTCCAGTGCTGAAATGGATCTTGGGGTACTTCTGGAGTTCCCCAGGGGAGTCAGTCCTCGTCTCGAATGCGGGCATGCACTTGCGCTTTCCTCAAGAGCGGTAGCAGCAGTGTCACGCAGTCCACTGCGTGGATCAAAGGATCTATGTTTTTCCCTCGAGTCTTTCAGACGAGGCTTTCCCACGAGGCTTTCCCACAGGGCTGTCCCACGTGCACACGTGGTGGGAGTCGATCCTCGGCTTGAACGACAAGGCAGTGCAGGGAAAACAGGTTCCTCTGGAATGGACTGACCCACCTGGTGGACTCTCGGAATGTTGGCACCACCCTGGACTTCCTCTCACCTTTCCTGTGGAGAGCGCCTCCTCTTGAGATGCGACGGGAACGCCGGGAATTCTTTCCCTACGAATCAGGGAAAGGATCCCTCATCTCGAGCTAGGAGGCGGAAACGGGGCTCCCCTGGATTTGTGCGGGACCTCGTGCTCCTCCCGAGTAGAGACGGGTATGTCGGGGAACTTCTTGAGTTGCAGCAAGGGTGTGAAGGACCCTTTGGAAGTTCCAGTGGTTAGATGTGATTAGCCTCGAGAAGCCTCAGCGGAAATGGGCCTCATCTCGCCTGGAGGGCAAAACCTCCTGGATTTTCTCGAGTTGCGGCAGGTGCTCTCGACTTACGACGGGGACCTCAGGGACCCGCTCTGGTGGCCTCAGGAAAGGCCAGTCCCCATGCGAGTTCCTCGGGGGCCTCTCGGGATTCCTCTCCCGTCGATGCCGGGGCCTAAGACCTTGTGTGGAACCGGGGCCGGAACCTGAGGATTCCTCTCCAGTGCTGACATGGATCTTGGGGTACTTCTGGAGTCTCCCCAGGGGAGTCAGTCCTCGTCTCGAATGCGGGCATGCACTTGCGCTTTCCTCCAGAGCGGTAGCAGCAGTGTCACTCATTCCGCCGCGTAGTTCAAGGGATCTATGGCTTTCCCTCGAGGCTTTCCCAAGAGGCTTTCCCACAGGGCTGTCCCACGTGCACACGTGGTGGGAGTCGATCCTCGGCTTGAACGTCAAGGCAGTGCAGGGAAAACAGGTTTCTCTGGGATGGACTCACAAATCTGGAGCACTCTTGGAATGGTGGCACGACCCTGGTTTTCCTCTCGCCTTTCCTGTGGAGAGCGCCTCCTCTTGAGATGCGACGGGAACGCCGGGAATTCTTTCCCTAGGAAACAGGGAAAGGATCCCTCATGTCGAGCTAGGAGGCGGAAACGGGGCTCCCCTGGATGTGTGCGGGACCCTCGTGCTTCCTCTGGAGTGGAGACGTGTATGTCGCGGAACTTCTTGAGTTGCAGCAAGGGTGTGAAGGACCCTTTGGAAGTTCCAGTGGTTAGATGTGATTAGACTCGAGAAGCCTCAGCGGAAATGGGCCTCATCTCGCCTGGAGGGCAAAACCTCCTGGATTTCTCGAGTTGCGGCAGGTGCTCTCGACTTACGACGGGGACCTCAGGGACCCGCTCTGGTGTCCTCAGGGAAGGCCAGTCCCTATGCGCGTTCCTCCGGGGCCTCTCTGGATTCCTCTCCCGTCGATGCCGGGGCCTAAGACCTTATGTGGAGTCGGGGCCGGAACCTGAGGATTCCTCTCCAGTGCTGACATGGATCTTGGGGTACTTCTGGAGTCTCCCCAGGGGAGTCAGTCCTCGCCTCCAGTGCGGGCATGCACTTGCGCTTTCCTCCAGAGCGGTAGCAGCAGTGTCACTCATTCCGCCGCGTGGTTCAAGGGATCTATGGCTTTCCCTCGAGGCTTTCCCAAGAGGCTTTCCCACAGGGCTGTCCCACGTGCACACGTGGTGGGAGTCGATCCTCGGCTTGAACGTCAAGGCAGTGCAGGGAAAACAGGTTCCTCTGGAATGGACTGACACATCTGGGGGACTCTTGGAATGGTGGCACGACCCTGGAGTTCCTCTCGCCTTTCCTGTGGAGAGCGCCTCCTCTTGAGATGCGACGGAAACGCCGGGAATTCTTTCCCTAGGAAACAGGGAAAGGATCCCTCATCTCGAGCTAGGAGGCGGAAACGGGGCTCCCCTGGATGTGTGCGGGACCCTCGTGATTCCTCTTGAGTGGAGACGGGTATGTCGGGGAACTTCTTGAGTTGCAGCAAGGGTGTGAAGGACCCTTTGGAAGTTCCAGTGGTTAGATGTGATGAGCCTCAAGAAGCCTCAGCGGAAATGGGCCTCATCTCGCCTGGAGGGCAAAACCTCCTGGATTTTCTCGAGTTGCGGCAGGTTCTCTCGACTTACGACGGGGACCTCAGGGACCCGCTCTGGTGCCTCAGGAAAGGCCAATCCCCATGAGAGTTCCTCGGGGGCCTCTCGGGATTCCTCTCCCGTCGATGCCGGGGCCTAAGACCTTGTGTGGAGTCGGGGCCGGAACCTGAGGATTCCTCTCCAGTGCTGACATGGATCTTGGGGTACTTCTGGAGTCTCCCCAGGGGCGTCAGTCCTCGTCTCGAATGCGGGCATGCACTTGCGCTTTCCTCCAGAGTGGTAGCAGCAGTGTCACGCAGTCCGCCGCGTGGATCAAAGGATCTATGGTTTTCCCTCGAGTCTTTCCCACGAGGATTTCCCACGAGGCTTTCCCACAGGGCTGTCCCACGTGCACACGTGGTGGGAGTCGATCCTCGGCTTGAACGTCAAGGCAGTGCAGGGAAATCAGGTTCCTCTGGAATGGACTGACACATCTGGGGGTCTCTTGGAATGGTGGCACGACCCTGGAGTTCCTGTCGCCTTTCCTGTGGAGAGCGCCTCCTCTTGAGATGCGACGGGAACGCCAGGAATTCTTTCCCTACGAAACAGGGAAAGGATCCCTCATCTCGAGCTAGGAGGCGGAAACGGGGCTCCCCTGGATGTGTGCGGGACCCTCGTGCTTCCTCTCGAGTGGAGACGGGTATGTCGGGGAACTTCTGGACTTGCAGCAAGGGTGTGAAGGACCCTTTGGAAGTTCCAGTGGTTAGATGTGATGAGCCTCGAGAAGCCTCAGCGGAAATGGGCCTTATCTCGCCTGGAGGGCAAACCCTCCTGGATTTTCTCGAGTTGCGGCAGGTGCTCTCGACTTACGACGGGGACCTCAGGGACCCGCTCTGGTGGCCTCAGGAAAGGCCAGGCCCCATGCGAGTTCCTCGGGGGCCTCTCGTGATTCCTCTCCCGTCGATTCCGGGGCCTAAGACCTTGTGTGGAGTCCGGGCCGGAACCCGTGGATTCCTCTCCAGTGCTGACATGGATCTTGGGGTACTTCTGGAGTCTCCCCAGGGGAGTCAGTCCTCGTCTCGAATGCGGGCATGCACTTGCGCTTTCCTCCAGAGCGGTAGCAGCAGTGTCCCGCAGTCCGCCGAGTGGATCAAAGGATCTATGGTTTCCCTCGACTCTTTCCCAGGAGTCTTTCCCACGAGGCTTTCCCACGAGGCTTTCCCACAGGGCTGTCCCACGTGCACACGTGGTGGGAGTCGATCCTCGGCTTGAACGTCAAGGCAGTGCAGGGAAAACAGGTTCCTCTGGAATGGACTGACACATCTGGGGACTCTTGGAATGGTGGCACGACCCTGGAGTTCCTCTCGCCTTTCCTGTGGAGAGCGCCTCCTCTTGAGATGCGACGGAAACGCCGGGAATTCTTTCCCTAGGAAACAGGGAAAGGATCCCTCATCTGGAGCTAGGAGGCTGAAACGGGGCTCCCCTGGATGTGTGCGGGACCCTCGTGATTCCTCTTCAATGGAGACGGGTATGTCGGGGAACTTCTTGAGTTGCAACAAGGGTGTGAAGGACCCTTTGGAAGTTCCAGTGGTTAGATGTGATTAGCCTCGAGGAGCCTCAGCGGAAATGGGCCTCATCTCGCCTGGAGGGCAAAACCTCCTGGATTTTATCGAGTTGCGGCAGGTGCTCTCGACCTACAACGGGACCTTAGGGACCCGCTCTGGGGGCCTCAGGAAAGGCCAGTCCCCATGCGAGTTCCTCGGGGGCCTCTCGGGATTCCTTTCCCGTCGATGCCGGGGCCTAAGACCTTGTGTGGAGTCGGGGCCGGAACCTGAGGATTCCTCTCCAGTGCTGACATGGATCTTGGGGTACTTCTGGAGACTCCCCAGGGGAGTCAGTCCTCGCCTCGAATGCGGGCATGCACTTGAGCTTTCCTCCAGAGCGGTAGAAGCAGTGTCACGCAGTCCGCCGCGTGGATCAAAGATCTATGGTTTTCCCTCGAGTTTTTCCCACGAGTCTTTCCCACGAGGCTTTCCCACAGGACTGTCCCACGTGCACACGTGGTGGGAGTCGATCCTCGGCTTGAACGTCAAGGCAGTGCCGGGAAAAGAGGTTCCTCTGGAGTGGACTGACACATCTGGGGGGCTCTTGGAATGGTGGCCCGACCCTGGAGTTCCTCTCGCCTTTCCTGTGGAGAGCGCCTCCTGTTGAGATGCCACGGGAACGCCGGGAATTCTTTCCCTACGAAAAAGGGAAAGGATCCCTCATCTCGAGCTAGGACGCGGAAACGGGGCTCCCCTGGATGTGTGCGGGACCCTCGTGCTTCCTCTCGAGTGGAGACGGCTATGTCGGGGAACTTCTTGAGTTGCAGCAAAGGTGTGAAGGACCCTTTGGAAGTTCCAGTGGTTAGATGTGATTAGCCTCGAGAAGCCTCAGCGGAAATGGGCCTCATCTGGCCTGGAGGGCAAAACCTCCTGGATTTTCTCGAGTTGCGGCATGTGCTCTCGACTTTCGACGGGGACCTCGGGGACCCGCTCTGGTGGCCTCAGGAACGGCCAGTCCCCATGCGAGTTCCTCGGGGGCATCTGGGGATTCCTCTCCCGTCGATGCCGGGGCCTAAGACCTTGTGCGGAGTCGGGGCCGGGACCTGAAGTTTCCTCTCCAGTGCTGACATGGATCTTGGGGTACTTCTGGAGTCTCCCCAGGGGAGTCAGTCCTCGTCTCGAATGCGGGCATGCACTTGCGCTTTCCTCCAGAGCGGTAACAGCAGTGTCACGCAGTCCGCCTCGTGGATCAAAGGATCTATGTTTTTCCCTCGAGTCTTTCCCACGAGGCTTTCCCACGAGGCTTTCCCACAGGGCTGTCCGACGTGCACACGTGGTGGGAGTCGATCCTCGGCTTGAACGTCAAGGCAGTGGTGTGAAAACAGGTTCCTCTGGAATGGACTGTCCCACCTGGGGGACTCTTGGAATGGTGGCACGACCCTGGAGTTCCTCTCGCCTTTCCTGTGGAGAGCGCCTCCTCTTGAGATGCCTCGGAACGCCGAGAATTCTTTCCCTACGAAACAGGGAAAGGATCCCTCATCTCGAGCTAGGAGGCGGAAACGGGGCTCCCCTGGATGTGTGCGGGACACTCGTGCTTCCTCTCGAGTGGAGACGGGCATGTCGGGAAACTTCTTGAGTTGCAGCAAGGGTGTGAAGGACCCTTTGGAAGTTCCAGTGGTTAGATGTGATTAGCCTCGAGAAGCCTCATCGGAAATGGGCCTCATCTCGCCTGGAGGGCAAAACCTCCTGGATTTTCTCGAGTTGCGGCAGGTGCTCTCGACTTACGACGGGGACCTCAGGGACCCGCTCTGGTGGCCTCACGAAAGGCCAGTCCCCATGCGAGTTCCTCGGGTGCCTCTCGGGATTCCTCTCCCGTCGATGCCGGGGCCTAAGACATTGGGCGGAGTCGGGGCCGGAACCTGAGGATTCCTCTCCAGTGCTGACATGGATTTTGGGGTACTTCTAGAGTCTCCCCAGGGGAGTCAGTCCTCGCCTCCAATGCGGTCATGCACTTGCGCTTTCCTCCAGAGCGGTAGCAGCAGTATCTCGCAGTCCGCCATGTGGATCAAAGATCTATGGTTTTCCCTCGACTCTTTCCCACGAGGCTTTCCCACGAGGCTTTCCCACAGGGCTGTCCCACGTGCACACGTGGTGGGAGTCGATCCTCGGCTTGAACGTCAAGGCAGTGCAGGGAAAACAGGTTCCTCTGGAATGGACTGACACATCTGTGGGACTCTTGGAATGGTGGCACGACCCTGGAGTTCCTCTCGCCTTTCCTGTGGAGAGCGCCTCCTCTTGAGATGCGACGGAAACGCCGGGAATTCTTTCCATAGGAAACAGGGAAAGGATCCCTCATCTCGAGCTAGGAGGCGGAAACGGGGCTCCCCTGGATGTGTGCGGGACCCTCGTGATTCCTCTTGAGTGGAGACGGGTATGTCGGGGAACTTCTTGATTTGCAGCAAGGGTGTGAAGGACCCTTTGGAAGTTCCAGTGGTTAGATGTGATGAGCCACAAGAAGCCTCAGCGGAAATGGGCCTCATCTCGCCTGGAGGGCAAAACCTCCTGGATTTTCTCGAGTTGCGGCAGGTTCTCTCGACTTACGACGGGGACCTCAGGGACCCGCTCTGGTGGCCTCAGGAAAGGCCAATCCCCATGAGAGTTCCTCGGGGGCCTCTCGGGATTCCTCTCCCGTCGATGCCGGGGCCTAAGACCTTGTGTGGAGTCGGGGCCGGAACCTGAGGATTCCTCTCCAGTGCTGACATGGATCTTGGGGTACTTCTGGAGTCTCCCCAGGGGCGTCAGTCCTCGTCTCAAATGCGGGCATGCACTTGCGCTTTCCTCCAGAGCGGTAGCAGCAGTGTCACGCAGTCCGCCGCGTGGATCAAAGGATCTATGGTTTTCCCTCGAGTCTTTCCCACGAGGATTTCCCACGAGGCTTTCCCACAGGGCTGTCCCACGTGCACACGTGGTGGGAGTCGATCCTCGGCTTGAACGTCAAGGCAGTGCAGGGAAATCAGGTTCCTCTGGAATGGACTGACTAATCTGGGGGACTCTTGGAATGGTGGCACGACCCTGGAGTTCCTGTCGCCTTTCCTGTGGAGAGCGCCTCCTCTTGAGATGCGACGGGAACGCCGGGAATTCTTTCCCTACGAAACAGGGAAAGGATCCCTCATCTCGAGCTAGGAGGCGGAAACGGGGCTCCCCTGGATGTGTGCGGGACCCTCGTGCTTCCTCTCGAGTGGAGACGGGTATGTCGGGGAACTTCTGGACTTGCAGCAAGGGTGTGAAGGACCCTTTGGAAGTTCCAGTGGTTAGATGTGATGAGCCTCGAGAAGCCTCAGCGGAAATGGGCCTTATCTCGCCTGGAGGGCAAAGCCTCCTGGATTTTCTCGAGTTGCGGCAGGTGCTCTCGACTTACGACGGGGACCTCAGGGACCCGCTCTGGTGGCCTCAGGAAAGGCCAGGCCCCATGCGAGTTCCTCGGGGGCCTCTCGTGATTCCTCTCCCGTCGATTCCGGGGCCTAAGACCTTGTGTGAATTCGGGGCCGGAACCTGAGGATTCCTCTCCGGTGCTGACATGGATCTTGGGGTATTTCTGGAGTCTCCCCAGGGGAGTCAGTCCTCGCCTCCAATGCGGGCATGCACTTGCGCTTTCCTCCAGATCGGTAGCAGCAGTGTCACGCAGTCCGCCGCGTGGATCAAAGTATCTATGGTTATCCCTCGAGTCTTTCCCACGAGGCTTTCCCACGAGGCTTTCCCACAGGGCTGTCCCGCGTGCACACGTGGTGGGAGTCGATCCTCGGCTTGAACGTCAAGGCAGTGCAGGGAAAACAGGTTCCTCTGGAATGGACTGACACATCTGGGGGACTCTTGGAATGGTGGCACAACCCTGGAGTTCCTCTCGCCTTTCCTGTGGAGAGCGCCTCCTCTTGAGATGCGACGGGAATGCCGGGAATTCTTTCCCTACGAAACAGTTAAAGGATCCCTCATCTCGAGCTAGGAGGCGGAAACGGGGCTCTCCTGGATGTGTGTGGGACCCTCGTGCTTCCTCTTGAGTGGACACGGGTATGTCGGGGAACTTCTTGAGTTGCAGCAAGGGTGTGAATGACCCTTTGGAAGTTCCAGTGGTTAGATGTGATGAGCCTCGAGAAGCCTCAGCGGAAATGGGCCTCATCTCGCCTGGAGGGCAAAACCTCCTGGATTTTCTCGAGTTGCGGCAGGTGCTCTCATCTTACGACGGGGACCTCAGGGACCCGCTCTGGTGGCCTCAGGAAAGGCCAGTCCCCATGCGAGTTCCTCGCAGGCCTCTCGGGATTCCTCTCCCGTCGATGCCGGGGCCTAAGACCTTGTGTGGAGTCGGGGCCGGAACCTGAGGATTTCTCTCCAGTGCTGGCATGGATCTTGGGGTACTTCTGGAGTCTCCCCAGGGGAGTCAGTCCTCGCCTTCAATGTGGGCATGCACTTGCGCTTTCCTCCAGAGCGGTAGCAGCAGTGTCACGCAGTGCGCCGCGTGGATCAAAGGATCTATGGTTTTCCCTCGAGTCTTTCCCACGAGGCTTTCCCACGAGGCTTTCCCACAGGGCTGTCCCACGTGCACACGTGGTGGGAGTCGATCCTCGGCTTGAACGTCAAGGCAGTGCAGGGAAAACAGGTTCCTCTGGAATGGACTGACACATCTGGGGGACTCTTGGAATGGTGGCACGACCCTGGAGTTCCTCTCGCCTTTCCTGTGGAGAGCGCCTCCTCTTGAGATGCGACGGGAACGCCGGGAATTCTTTCCCTACGAAACAGTGAAACGATCCCTCATCTCGAGCTAGAAGGCGGAAACGGGGCTCCCCTGGATGTGTGCGGGACACTCGTGCTTCCTCTCGAGTGGAGACGGGTATGTCGGGGAACTTCTTGAGTTACAGCAAGGGTGTGAAGGACCCTTTGGAAGTTCCAGTGGTTAGATGTGATTAGCCTCGAGAAGCCTCAGCGGAAATGGGCCTCATCTCGCCTGGAGGGCAAAACCTCCTGGATTTTCTCGAGTTGCGGCAGGTGCTCTCGACTTACGACGGGGACCTCAGGGACCCGCTCTGGTGGCCTCAGGAAAGGCCAGTCCCCATGCGAGTTCTTCGGGGGCCTCTCGGGATTCCACTCCCGTCGATGCCGGGGCCTAACGCCTTGTGTGGAGTCGGGACCGGAACCTGAGAATTCCTCTCCAGTGCTGACATGGATCTTGGGGTACTTCTGGAGTCTCCCCAGGGGAGTCAGTCCTCGCCTCCAATGCGGGCATGCACTTGCGCTTTCCTCCAGAGCGGTAGCAGCAGTGTCACGCAGTCCGCCGCGTGGATCAAAGGATCTATGATTTTCCCTCGAGTCTTTCCCACGAGGCTTTCCCACGAGGCTTTCCACAGGGCTGTCCCACGTGAACACGTGGTGGGATCGATCCTCGGCTTGAACGTCAAGGCAGTGCAGGGAAAACAGTTTCCTCTGGAACGGACTGACACATCTGGCGGACTCTTGGAATGGTAGCACGACCCTGGAGTTCCTCTCGCCTTTCCTGTGGAGAGCGCCTCCTCTTGAGATGCGACGGGAACGCCGGGAATTCTTTCCCTACAAAACAGGGAAAGGATCCCTCATCTCGAGCTAGGAGGCGGAAACGGGGCTCCACTCGATGTGTGCGGGAGCCTCGTGCTTCCTCTCGAGTGGAGACGGGTATGTCGGGAAACTTCTTGAGTTGCAGCAAGGGTGTAAAGGACCCTTTGGAAGTTCCAGTGGTTAGATGTGATGAGCCTCGAGAAGCCTCAGCGGAAATGAGCCTCATCTCGCCTGGTGGGCAAAACCTCCTGGATTTTCTCGAGTTGCGGCAGGTGCTCTCGACTTACGACGGGGACCTAAGGGACCCGCTCTGGTGGCCTCAGGAAAGGCCAGTCCAGATGCGAGTTCCTCGGGGGCCTCTCGGGATTCCTCTCACGTCGATGCCGGGGCCTAAGACCTTGTGTGGAGTCGGGGCCGGAACCTGAGGATTCCTCTCCAGTGCTGACATGGATCTTGGGGTACTTCTGGAGTCTCCCCAGGGGAGTCAGTCCTCGCCTCCAATGCGGGCATGCACTTGCGCTTTCCTCCAGAGCGGTAGTAGCATTGTCAGGCAGTCCTCCACGTGGATCAAAGGATCTATGGTTTTCCCTCGAGTCTTTCCCACGAGGCTTTCCCACGAGGCTTTCCCACAGGGCTGTCCCACGTGCACACGTGGTGGGAGTCGATCCTCCGCTTGAACGTCAAGGCAGTGCAGGGAAAACAGGTTCCTCTGGAATGGACTGACACATCTGGGGGACTCTTGGAATGGTGGCACGACCCTGGAGTTCCTCTCGCCTTTCCTGTGGAGAGCGCCTCCTCTTGAGATGCGACGGGAACGCCGGGAATTCTTTCCCCACGAAACAGGGAAAGGATCCCTCATCTCGAGCTAGGAGGCGGAAACGGGGCTCCCCTGGATGTGTGCGGGACCTTCGTGCTTCCTCTCGAGTGGAGACGGGTATGTCGGGGAACATCTTGAGTTGCAGCAAGGATGTGAAGGACCCTTTGGAAGTTCCAGTGGTTAGATGTGATGAGCCTCGAGAAGTCTCAGCGGAAATGGGCCTCATCTCGCCTGGAGGGAAAAACCTCCTGGATTTTCCCGAGTTGCAACACGTGCTCTCGACTTATGACGGGGACCTCAGGGACCCGCTCTGGTGGCCTCATGAAAGGCCAGTCCCCATGCGACTTCCTCGGGGGCCTCTCGGGATTCCTCTCCCGGTGATGCCGGGGCCTAAGACCTTGTGTGGAGTCGGGGCCGGAACCTGAGGATTCCTCTCCAGTGCAGACATGGATCTTGGGGTACTTCTGGAGTCTCCCCAGGGGAGTCAGTCCTCGCCTCCAATGCGGGCATACACTTGCGCTTTCCTCCAGAGCGGTAGCAGCAGTGTCACGCAGTCCGCCGCGTGGATCAAAGGATCTATGGTTTTCCCTCGAGTCTTTCCCACGAGGCTTTCCCACAGGGCTGTCCCGCGTGCACACGTGGTGGGAGTCGATCCTCGGCTTGAACGTCAAGGCAGTGCAGGGAAAACAGGTTCCTCTGGAATGGAGTGACACATCTGGGGGACTCTTGGAATGGTGGCACGACCCTGGAGTTCCTCTCGCCTTTCCTGTGGAGAGCGCCTCCTCTTGAGATGCGACGGGAACGCCGGGAATTCTTTCCCTACGAAACAGGGAAAGGATCCCTCATCTCGAGCTAGGAGGCGGAAACGGGGCTCCCCTGGATGTGTGCGGGACCTTCGTGCTTCCACTCGAGTGGACACGGGTATGTCGGGGAACTTCTTGAGTTGCAGCAAGGGTGTGAAGGACCCTTTGGAAGTTCCAGTGGTTAGATGTGATGAGCCTCGAGAAGTCTCAGCGGAAATGGGCCTCATCTCGCCTGGAGGGCAAAACCTCCTGGATTTTCTCGAGTTGCGGCAGGTGCTCTCGACTTACGACGGGGACCTCAGGGACCCGCTCTGGTGGCCTCAGAAAAGGCCAGTCCCCATGCGAGTTCCTCAGGGGCCTCTCGGGATTCCTCTCCCGTCGATGTCGGGGCCTAAGACATTGTGTGGAGACGGGGCCGCAACCTGAGGATTTCTCTCCAGTGCTGACATGGATCTTGGGGTACTTCTGGAGTCTCCCCAGGGGAGTCAGTCCTCGCCTCCAATGCGGGCATGCACTTGCGCTTTCCTCCAGAGCGGTAGCAGCAGTGTCACGCAGTCCGCCGCGTGGATCAAAGGATCTATGGTTTTCCCTCGAGTCTTTCCCACGAGGCTTTCCCACGAGGCTTTCCCACAGGGCTGTCCCACGTGCACACGTGGTGGGAGTCGATCCTCGGCTTGAACGTCAAGGCAGTGCAGGGATAACAGGTTCCTCTGGAATGGACTGACACATCTGGGGGACTCTTGGAATGGTGGCACGACCCTGGAGTTCCTCTCGCCTTTCCTGTGGAGAGGGCCACCTCTTGAGATGCGTCGGGAAAGCCGGGAATTCTTTCCCGACGAAACAGGGAAACGATCCCTCATCTCGAGCTAGGAGGCGGAAACGGGGCTCCCCTGGATGTGTGCGGGACCTTCGTGCTTCCTCTCGAGTGGACACGGGTATGTCGGGGAACTTCTTGAGTTGCAGCAAGGGTGTGAAGGACCCTTTGGAAGTTCCAGTGGTTAGATGTGATGAGCCTCGAGAAGCCTCAGCGGAAATGGGCCTCATCTCGCCTGGAGGGCAAAACCTCCTGGATTTTCTCGAATTGCGGCAGGTGCTCTCGACTTACGACGGGGACCTCAGGGACCCGCTCTGGTGGCCTCAGAAAAGGCCAGTCCCCATGCGAGTTCCTCAGGGGCCTATCGGGATTCCTCTCCCGTCGATGTCGGGGCCTAAGACATTGTGTGGAGACGGGGCCGGAACCTGAGGATTTCTCTCCAGTGCTGACATGGATTTGGGGTATTTCTGGAGTCTCCCCAGGGGAGTCAGTTCTCGCCTCCAATGCGTGCATACACTTGCGCTTTCCTCCAGAGCGGTAGCAGCAGTGTCACGCAGTCCGCCGCGTGGATCAAAGGATCTATGGTTTTCCCTCGAGTCTTTCCCACGAGTCTTTCCCACGAGGCATTCCCACAGGGCTGTCCCACGTGCACACGTGGTGGGAGTCGATCCTCCGCTTGAACGTCAAGGCAGTGCAGGGAAAACAGGTTCCTCTGGAATGGACTGACACATCTGGGGGACTCTTGGAATGGTGGCACGACCCTGGAGTTACTCTCGACTTTCCTGTGGAGCTCGCCTCCTCTTGAGATGCGACGGGAATGCCGGGAATTCTTTCCCTACGAAACAGGGAAAGGATCCCTCATCTCGAGCTAGGAGGCGGAAACGGGGCTCTCCTGGATGTGTGCGGGACTCTCGTGCTTCCTCTTGAGTGGACACGGGTATGTCGGGGAACTTCTTGAGTTGCAGCAAGGGTGTGAAGGACCCTTTGGAAGTTCCAGTGGTTAGATGTGATGAGCCTCGAGAAGCCTCAGCGGAAATGAGCCTCATCTCGCCTGGAGGGCAAAACCTCCTGGATTTTCTCGAATTGCGGCAGGTGCCCTCGACTTATGACGGGGACCTCAGGGACCCGCTCTGGTGGCCTCAGGAAAGGAAAGTCCCCATGCGAGTTCCTCGGGGACCTCTCGGGATTCCTCTCCGGTCGATGTCGGGGCCTAATACCTTGTGTGGATTCGGGGCCGGAAACTGAGGATTCCTCTCCAGTGCTGACATGGATTTTGAGGTACTTCTGGAGTCTCCCCAGGGGCGTCAGTCCTCATCTCGAATGCGGGCATGCACTTGCGCCTTCCTCCAGAGCGGTAGCAGCAGTGTCACGCAGTCCGCCGTGTGGATCAAAGGATCTATGGTTTTCCCTCGAGTCTTTCCCACGAGGCTTTCCCACGAGGCATTCCCACAGGGCTGTCCCACGTGCACACGTGGTGGGAGTCGATCCTCCGCTTGAACGTCAAGGCAGTGCAGGGAAAACAGGTTCCTCTGGAATGGACTGACACATCTGGGGGACTCTTGGAATGGTGGCACGACCCTGGAGTTACTCTCGACTTTCCTGTGGAGCTCGCCTTCTCTTGAGATGCGACGGGAATGCCGGGAATTCTTTCCCTACGAAACCGGGAAAGGATCCCTCATCTCGAGCTAGGAGGCGGAAACGGGGCTCTCCTGGATGTGTGCGGGACTCTCGTGCTTCCTCTTGAGTGGACACGGGTATGTCGGGGAACTTCTTGAGTTGCAGCAAGGGTGTGAAGGACCCTTTGGAAGTTCCAGTGGTTAGATGTGATGAGCCTCGAGAAGCCTCAGCGGAAATGATCCTCATCTCGCCTGGAGGGCAAAACCTCCTGGATTTTCTCGAATTGCGGCAGGTGCCCTCGACTTACGACGGAGACCTCAGGGACCCGCTCTGGTGGCCTCAGGAAAGGAAAGTCCCCATGCGAGTTCCTCGGGGGCCTCTCGGGATTCCTCTCCCGTCGATGTCGTGGCCTAAGACATTGTGTGGAGACGGGGCCGGAACCTGAGGATTTCTCTCCAGTGCTGACATGGATCTTGGGGTACTTCTGGAGTCTCCCCAGGGGAGTCAGTCCTCGCCTCCAATGCGGGCATGCACTTGCGCTTTCCTCCAGAGCGGTAGCAGCAGTATCTCGCAGTCCGCCACGTGGATCAAAGATCTATGGTTTTCCCTCGACTCTTTCCCACGAGGCTTTCCCACGAGGCTTTCCCACAGGGCTGTCCCACGTGCACACGTGGTGGGAGTCGATCCTCGGCTTGAACGTCAAGGCAGTGCAGGGAAAACAGGTTCCTCTAGAATGGACTGACACATCTGGGGGACTCTTGGAATGGTGGCACGACCCTGGAGTTCCTCTCGCCTTTCCTGTGGAGAGCGCCTCCTCTTGAGATGCGACGGAAACGCCGGGAATTCTTTCCCTAGGAAACAGGGAAAGGATCCCTCATCTCGAGCTAGGAGGCGGAAACGGGGCTCCCCTGGATGTGTGCGGGACCCTCGTGATTCCTCTTGAGTGGAGACGGGTATGTCGGGGAACTTCTTGATTTGCAGCAAGGGTGTGAAGGACCCTTTGGAAGTTCCAGTGGTTAGATGTGATGAGCCACAAGAAGCCTCAGCGGAAATGGGCCTCATCTCGCCTGGAGGGCAAAACCTCCTGGATTTTCTCGAGTTGCGGCAGGTTCTCTCGACTTACGACGGGGACCTCAGGGACCCGCTCTGGTGGCCTCAGGAAAGGCCAATCCCCATGAGAGTTCCTCGGGGGCCTCTCGGGATTCCTCTCCCGTCGATGCCGGGGCCTAAGACCTTGTGTGGAGTCGGGGCCGGAACCTGAGGATTCCTCTCCAGTGCTGACATGGATCTTGGGGTACTTCTGGAGTCTCCCCAGGGGCGTCAGTCCTCGTCTCGAATGCGGGCATGCACTTGCGCTTTCCTCCAGAGCGGTAGCAGCAGTGTCACGCAGTCCGCCGCGTGGATCAAAGGATCTATGGTTTTCCCTCGAGTCTTTCCCACGAGGCTTTCCCACGAGGCTTTCCCACAGGGCTGTCCCACGTGCACACGTGGTGGGAGTCGATCCTCGGCTTGAACGTCAAGGCAGTGCAGGGAAATCAGGTTCCTCTGGAATGGACTGACACATCTGGGGGACTCTTGGAATGGTGGCACGACCCTGGAGTTCCTGTCGCCTTTCCTGTGGAGAGCGCCTCCTCTTGAGATGCGACGGGAACGCCGGGAATTCTTTCCCTACGAAACAGGGAAAGGATCCCTCATCTCGAGCTAGGAGGCGGAAACGGGGCTCCCCTGGATGTGTGCGGGACCCTCATGCTTCCTCTCGAGTGGAGACGGGTATGTCGGGGAACTTCTGGACTTGCAGTAAGGGTGTGAAGGACCCTTTGGAAGTTCCAGTGGTTAGATGTGATGAGCCTCGAGAAGCCTCAGCGGAAATGGGCCTTATCTCGCCTGGAGGGCAAAGCCTCCTGGATTTTCTCGAGTTGCGGCAGGTGCTCTCGACTTACGACGGGGACCTCAGGGACCCGCTCTGGTGGCCTCAGGAAAGGCCAGGCCCCATGCGAGTTCCTCGGGGGCCTCTCGTGATTCCTCTCCCGTCGATTCCGGGGCCTAAGACCTTGTGTGAATTCGGGGCCGGAACCTGAGGATTCCTCTCCGGTGCTGACATGGATCTTGGGGTATTTCTGGAGTCTCCCCAGGGGAGTCAGTCCTCGCCTCCAATGCGGGCATGCACTTGCGCTTTCCTCCAGATCGGTAGCAGCAGTGTCACGCAGTCCGCCGCGTGGATCAAAGTATCTATGGTTATCCCTCGAGTCTTTCCCACGAGGCTTTCCCACGAGGCTTTCCCACAGGGCTGTCCCGCGTGCACACGTGGTGGGAGTCGATCCTCGGCTTGAACGTCAAGGCAGTGCAGGGAAAACAGGTTCCTCTGGAATGGACTGACACATCTGGGGGACTCTTGGAATGGTGGCACAACCCTGGAGTTCCTCTCGCCTTTCCTGTGGAGAGCGCCTCCTCTTGAGATGCGACGGGAATGCCGGGAATTCTTTCCCTACGAAACAGTTAAAGGATCCCTCATCTCGAGCTAGGAGGCGGAAACGGGGCTCTCCTGGATGTGTGTGGGACCCTCGTGCTTCCTCTTGAGTGGACACGGGTATGTCGGGGAACTTCTTGAGTTGCAGCAAGGGTGTGAATGACCCTTTGGAAGTTCCAGTGGTTAGATGTGATGAGCCTCGAGAAGCCTCAGCGGAAATGGGCCTCATCTCGCCTGGAGGGCAAAACCTCCTGGATTTTCTCGAGTTGCGGCAGGTGCTCTCATCTTACGACGGGGACCTCAGGGACCCGCTCTGGTGGCCTCAGGAAAGGCCAGTCCCCATGCGAGTTCCTCGCAGGCCTCTCGGGATTCCTCTCCCGTCGATGCCGGGGCCTAAGACCTTGTGTGGAGTCGGGGCCGGAACCTGAGGATTTCTCTCCAGTGCTGACATGGATCTTGGGGTACTTCTGGAGTCTCCCCAGGGGAGTCAGTCCTCGCCTTCAATGTGGGCATGCACTTGCGCTTTCCTCCAGAGCGGTAGCAGCAGTGTCACGCAGTGCGCCGCGTGGATCAAAGGATCTATGGTTTTCCCTCGAGTCTTTCCCACGAGGCTTTCCCACGAGGCTTTCCCACAGGGCTGTCCCACGTGCACACGTGGTGGGAGTCGATCCTCGGCTTGAACGTCAAGGCAGTGCAGGGAAAACAGGTTCCTCTGGAATGGACTGACACATCTGGGGGACTCTTGGAATGGTGGCACGACCCTGGAGCTCCTCTCGCCTTTCCTGTGGAGAGCGCCTCCTCTTGAGATGCGACGGGAACGCCGGGAATTCTTTCCCTACGAAACAGTGAAACGATCCCTCATCTCGAGCTAGAAGGCGGAAACGGGGCTCCCCTGGATGTGTGCGGGACACTCGTGCTTCCTCTCGAGTGGAGACGGGTATGTCGGGAAACTTCTTGAGTTGCAGCAAGGGTGTAAAGGACCCTTTGGAAGTTCCAGTGGTTAGATGTGATGAGCCTCGAGAAGCCTCAGCGGAAATGAGCCTCATCTCGCCTGGAGGGCAAAACCTCCTGGATTTTCTCGAGTTGCGGCAGGTGCTCTCGACTTACGACGGGGACCTAAGGGACCCGCTCTGGTGGCCTCAGGAAAGGCCAGTCCAGATGCGAGTTCCTCGGGGGCCTCTCGGGATTCCTCTCACGTCGATGCCGGGGCCTAAGACCTTGTGTGGAGTCGGGGCCGGAACCTGAGGATTTCTCTCCAGTGTTGACATGGATCTTGGGGTACTTCTGGAGTCTCCCCAGGGGAGTCAGTCCACGCCTCCAATGCGGGCATGCACTTGCGCTTTCCTCCAGAGCGGTGGCAGTAGTGTCACGCAGTCCGCCGCGTGGATCAAAGGATCTATGGTTTTCCCTCGAGTCTTTCCCACGAGGCTTTCCCACGAGGCTTTCCCACAGGGCTGTCCGACGTGCACACGTGGTTGGAGTCGATCCTCGGCTTGAACGTCAAGGCAGTGCAGGGAAAACACTTTCCTCTGGAATGGACTGACACATCTGGGGGACTCTTGGAATGGTGGCACGACCCTGGAGTTCCTCTCGCCTTTCCTGTGGAGAGCGCCACCCCTTGAGATTCGACGGGAACGCAGGGAAATCTTTCCCTAGGAAACAGGGAAAGGATACCTCATCTCGAGCTAGGAGGCGGAAACGGGGCTCCCCTGGATGTGTGCGGGACCCTCGTGCTTCCTCTCGAGTGGAGAAGGGTATGTCGGGGAACTTCTTGAGTTGCAGCAAGGGTGTGAAGGACCCTTTGGAAGTTCCAATGGTTAGATGTGATTAGCCGCGAGAAGCCTCAGCAGAAATGGGCCTCATCTCGCCTGGAGGGAAAAACCTCCTGTATTTTCTCGAGTTGCGGCAGGTGCTCTCGACTTACGACGGGGACCTCAGGGACCCGCTCTGGTGGCCTCAGGAAAAGCCAGTCCCCATGCGAGTTCCTCGGGGTCCTCTCAGGATTCCTCTCCCGTCGATGACGGGGCCTAAGACCTTGTGTGGAGTCGGGGCCGGAACCTGAGGATTCCTCTCCAGTGCTGACATGGATCTTGGGGTACTTCTGGAGTCTCCCCAGGGGAGTCAGTCCTCGCCTCCAATGCGGGCATGCACTTGCGCTTTCCTCCAGAGCGGTAGCAGCATTGTCAGGCAGTCCTCCACGTGGATCAAAGGATCTATGGTTTTCCCTCGAGTCTTTCCCACAAGGCTTTCCCACGAGGCTTTCCCACAGGGCTGTCCCACGTGCACACGTGGTGGGAGTCGATCCTCCGCTTGAACGTCAAGGCAGTGCAGGGAAAACAGGTTCCTCTGGAATGGACTGACACATCTGGGGGACTCTTGGAATGGTGGCACGACCCTGGAGTTCCTCTCGCCTTTCCTGTGGAGAGCGCCTCCTCTTGAGATGCGACGGGAACGCCGGGAATTCTTTCCCCACGAAACAGTGAAAGGATCCCTCATCTCGAGCTAGGAGGCGGAAACGGGGCTCCCCTGGATGTGTGCGGGACCTTCGTGCTTCCTCTCGAGTGGAGACGGGTATGTCGGGGAACATCTTGAGTTGCAGCAAGGATGTGAAGGACCCTTTGGAAGTTCCAGTGGTTAGATGTGATGAGCCTCGAGAAGTCTCAGCGGAAATGGGCCTCATCTCGCCTGGAGGGCAAAACCTCCTGGATTTTCCCGAGTTGCGACACGTGCTCTCGACTTATGACGGGGACCTCAGGGACCCGCTCTGGTGGCCTCATGAAAGGCCAGTCCCCATGCGACTTCCTCGGGGGCCTCTCGGGATTCCTCTCCCGGTGATGCCGGGGCCTAAGACCTTGTGTGGAGTCGGGGCCGGAACCTGAGGATTCCTCTCCAGTGCAGACATGGATCTTGGGGTACTTCTGGAGTCTCCCCAGGGGAGTCAGTCCTCGCCTCCAATGCGGGCATACACTTGCGCTTTCCTCCAGAGCGGTAGCAGCAGTGTCACGCAGTCCGCCGCGTGGATCAAAGGATCTATGGTTTTCCCTCGAGTCTTTCCCACGAGGCTTTCCCACAGGGCTGTCCCGCGTGCACACGTGGTGGGAGTCGATCCTCGGCTTGAACGTCAAGGCAGTGCAGGGAAAACAGGTTCCTCTGGAATGGACTGACACATCTGGGGGACTCTTGGAATGGTGGCACGACCCTGGAGTTCCTCTCGCCTTTCCTGTGGAGAGCGCCTCCTCTTGAGATGCGACGGGAACGCCGGGAATTCTTTCCCTACGAAACAGGGAAAGGATCCCTCATCTCGAGCTAGGAGGCGGAAACGGGGCTCCCCTGGATGTGTGCGGGACCTTCGTGCTTCCACTCGAGTGGACACGGGTATGTCGGGGAACTTCTTGAGTTGCAGCAAGGGTGTGAAGGACCCTTTGGAAGTTCCAGTGGTTAGATGTGATGAGCCTCGAGAAGTCTCAGCGGAAATGGGCCTCATCTCGCCTGGAGGGCAAAACCTCCTGGATTTTCTCGAGTTGCGGCAGGTGCTCTCGACTTACGACGGGGACCTCAGGGACCCGCTCTGGTGGCCTCAGAAAAGGCCAGTCCCCATGCGAGTTCCTCAGGGGCCTCTCGGGATTCCTCTCCCGTCGATGTCGGGGCCTAAGACATTGTGTGGAGACGGGGCCGCAACCTGAGGATTTCTCTCCAGTGCTGACATGGATCTTGGGGTACTTCTGGAGTCTCCCCAGGGGCGTCAGTCCTCATCTCGAATGCGGGCATGCACTTGCGCCTTCCTCCAGAGCGGTAGCAGCAGTGTCACGCAGTCCGCCGTGTGGATCAAAGGATCTATGGTTTTCCCTCGAGTCTTTCCCACGAGGCTTTCCCACGAGGCATTCCCACAGGGCTGTCCCACGTGCACACGTGGTGGGAGTCGATCCTCCGCTTGAACGTCAAGGCAGTGCAGGGAAAACAGGTTCCTCTGGAATGGACTGACACATCTGGGGGACTCTTGGAATGGTGGCACGACCCTGGAGTTACTCTCGACTTTCCTGTGGAGCTCGCCTTCTCTTGAGATGCGACGGGAATGCCGGGAATTCTTTCCCTACGAAACAGGGAAAGGATCCCTCATCTCGAGCTAGGAGGCGGAAACGGGGCTCTCCTGGATGTGTGCGGGACTCTCGTGCTTCCTCTTGAGTGGACACGGGTATGTCGGGGAACTTCTTGAGTTGCAGCAAGGGTGTGAAGGACCCTTTGGAAGTTCCAGTGGTTAGATGTGATGAGCCTCGAGAAGCCTCAGCGGAAATGAGCCTCATCTCGCCTGGAGGGCAAAACCTCCTGGATTTTCTCGAATTGCGGCAGGTGCCCTCGACTTACGACGGGGACCTCAGGGACCCGCTCTGGTGGCCTCAGGAAAGGAAAGTCCCCATGCGAGTTCCTCGGGGGCCTCTCGGGATTCCTCTCCCGTCGATGTCGTGGCCTAAGACATTGTGTGGAGACGGGGCCGGAACCTGAGGATTTCTCTCCAGTGCTGACATGGATCTTGGGGTACTTCTGGAGTCTCCCCAGGGGAGTCAGTCCTCGCCTCCAATGCGGGCATGCACTTGCGCTTTCCTCCAGAGCGGTAGCAGCAGTGTCACGCAGTCCGCCGCGTGGATCAAAGGATCTATGGTTTTCCCTCGATTCTTTCCCACGAGGCTTTCCCACGAGGCTTTCCCACAGGGCTGTCCCACGTGCACACGTGGTGGGAGTCGATCCTCGGCTTGAACGTCAAGGCAGTGCAGGGAAAACAGGTTCCTCTGGAATGGACTGACACATCTGGGGGACTCTTGGAATGGTGGCACGACCCTGGAGTTCCTCTCGCCTTTCCTGTGGAGAGCGCCTCCTCTTGAGATGCGACGGGAACGCCGGGAATTCTTTCCCTACAAAACAGGGAAAGGATCCCTCATCTCGAGCTAGGAGGAGGAAACGGGGCTCCCCTGGATGTGTGCGGGACCCTCGTGCTTCCTCTCTAGTGGAGAAGGGTATGTCGGGGAGCTTCTTGAGTTGCAGCAAGGGTGTGAAGGACCCTTTGGAAGTTCCAATGGTTAGATGTGATTAGCCGCGAGAAGCCTCAGCAGAAATGGGCCTCATCTCGCCTGGAGGGAAAAACCTCCTGTATTTTCTCGAGTTGCGGCAGGTGCTCTCGACTTACGACGGGGACCTCAGGGACCCGCTCTGGTGGCCTCAGGAAAAGCCAGTCCCCATGCGAGTTCCTCGGGGTCCTCTCAGGATTCCTCTCCCGTCGATGACGGGGCCTAAGACCTTGTGTGGAGTCGGGGCCGGAACCTGAGGATTCCTCTCCAGTGCTGACATGGATCTTGGGGTACTTCTGGAGTCTCCCCAGGGGAGTCAGTCCTCGCCTCCAATGCGGGCATGCACTTGCGCTTTCCTCCAGAGCGGTAGCAGCATTGTCAGGCAGTCCTCCACGTGGATCAAAGGATCTATGGTTTTCCCTCGAGTCTTTCCCACAAGGCTTTCCCACGAGGCTTTCCCACAGGGCTGTCCCACGTGCACACGTGGTGGGAGTCGATCCTCCGCTTGAACGTCAAGGCAGTGCAGGGAAAACAGGTTCCTCTGGAATGGACTGACACATCTGGGGGACTCTTGGAATGGTGGCACGACCCTGGAGTTCCTCTCGCCTTTCCTGTGGAGAGCGCCTCCTCTTGAGATGCGACGGGAACGCCGGGAATTCTTTCCCTACGAAACAGGGAAAGGATCCCTCATCTCGAGCTAGGAGGCGGAAACGGGGCTCCCCTGGATGTGTGCGGGACCTTCGTGCTTCCTCTCGAGTGGAGACGGGTATGTCGGGGAACATCTTGAGTTGCAGCAAGGATGTGAAGGACCCTTTGGAAGTTCCAGTGGTTAGATGTGATGAGCCTCGAGAAGTCTCAGCGGAAATGGGCCTCATCTCGCCTGGAGGGCAAAACCTCCTGGATTTTCTCGAGTTGCGGCACGTGCTCTCGACTTATGACGGGGACCTCAGGGACCCGCTCTGGTGGCCTCATGAAAGGCCAGTCCCCATGCGACTTCCTCGGGGGCCTCTCGGGATTCCTCTCCCGGTGATGCCGGGGCCTAAGACCTTGTGTGGAGTCGGGGCCGGAACCTGAGGATTCCTCTCCAGTGCAGACATGGATCTTGGGGTACTTCTGTAGTCTCCCCAGGGGAGTTAGTCCTCGCCTCCAATGCGGGCATGCACTTGCGGTTTCCTCCAGAGCGGTAGCAGCAGTGTCACGCAGTCCGCCGCGTGGATCAAAGGATCTATGTTTTTCCCTCGAGTCTTTCCCACGAGGCTTTCCCACAGGGCTGTCCCACGTGCACACGTGGTGGGAGTCGATCCTCGGCTTGAACGTCAAGGCAGGGCATGGAAAACAGGTTCCTCTGGAATGGACTGACACATCTGGGGGACTCTTGGTATGGTGGCACGACCCTGGAGTTCCTCTCGCCTTTTCTGTGGAGAGCGCCTCCTCTTGAGATGCGACGGGAACGCCGGGAATTCTTTCCCTACGAAACAGGGAAAGGATCCCTCATCTCGAGCTAGGAGGCGGAAACGGGGCTCACCTGGATGTGTGCGGGACTCTCGTGCTTCCTCTCGAGTGGACACGGGTATGTCGGGGAACTTCTTGAGTTGCAACAAGGTTGTGAAGGACCCTTTGGAAGTTCCAGTGGTTAGATATGATGAGCCTCGAGAAGCCTCAGCGGAAATGGGCCTCATCTCGCCTGGAGGGCAAAACCTCCTGGATTTTCTCGAGTTGCGGCAGGTGCTCTCGACTTACGACGGGGACCTCAGGGACCCGCTCTGGTGGCCTCAGGAAAGGCCAGTCCCCATGCGAGTTCCTCGGGGGCCTCTCGGGATTTCTCTCCGGTCGATGTCGGGGCCTAAGACTTTGTGTGGATTCGGGGCCGGAAACTGAGGATTCCTCTCCAGTGCTGACATGGATCTTGGGGTACTTCTGGTGTCTCCCCAGGGGCGTCAGTCCTCGTCTCGAATGCGGGCATGCACTTGCGCTTTCCTCCAGAGCGGTAGCAGCAGTGTCACGCAGTCCGCCGCGTGGATCAAAGGATCTATGGTTTTCCCTCGAGTCTTTCCCACGAGGCTTTCCCACGAGGCTTTCCCACATTGTTGTCCAACGTGCACACGTGGTGGGAGTCGATCCTCGGCTTGAACCTCAAGGCAGTGCAGGGAAACCTGGTTCCCCTGGAATGGACTGACACATCTGGGGGACTCTTGGAATGGTGGCACGACCCTGGAGTTCCTCTCGCCTTTCCTGTGGAGAGCCCCTCCTCTTGAGATGCGACGGGAACGCCGGGAATTCTTTCGCTACGAAACAGGGAAAGGATCCCTCATCTCGGGCTAGGAGGCGGAAACGGGTCTCCCCTGGATGTGTGCGGGACCCTCGTGCTTCCTCTCGAGTGGACACGGGTATGTCGGGGAACTTCTTGAGTTGCAGCAAGGGTGTGAAGGACCCTTTGGAAGTTCCAGTGGTTAGATGTGATGAGCCTCGAGAAGCCTCAGCGAAAATGGGCCTCATCTCGCCTGGAGGGCAAAACCTCCTGGACATTCTCGAGTTGCGGCAGGTGCTCTCGACTTACGACGGGGACCTCAGGGACCCGCTCTGGTGGCCTCAGGAAAGGCCAGTCCCCATGTGAGTTCCTCGGGGGCCTCTCGGGATTCCTCTCCGGTCGATGTCGGGGCCTAAGACCTTGTGTGGATTCGGGGCCGGAAACTGAGGATTCCTCTCCAGTGCTGACATGGATCTTGGGGTACTTCTGGAGTCTCCCGAGGGGCGTCAGTCCTCGTCTCGAATGCGGGCATGCACTTGCGCTTTCCTCCAGAGCGGTAGCAGCAGTGTCACGCAGTCCGCCGCGTGGATCAAAGGATCTATGGTTTTCCCTCGAGTTTTTCCCACGAGGCTTTCCCACGAGGCTTTCCCACAGGGCTGTCCCACGTGCACACGTGGTGGGAGTCGATCCTCGGCTTGAACGTCAAGGCAGTGCAGGGAAAACAGTTTCCTCTGGAATGGACTGACACATCTGGGGGACTCTTGGAATGGTGGCACGACCCTGGAGTTCCTCTCGCCTTTCCTGTGGAGAGCGCCTCCTCTTGAGATGCGACGGGAACGCCGGGAATTCTTTCCCTACGAAACAGGGAAAGGATCCCTCATCTCGAGCTAGGAGGCGGAAACGGGTCTCCCCTGGATGTGTGCGGGACCCTCGTGCTTCCTCTCGAGTGGACACGGGTATGTCGGGGAACTTCTTGAGTTTCAGCAAGGGTGTGAAGGACCCTTTGGAAGTTCCAGTGGTTAGATGTGATTAGCCTCGAGAAGCCTCAGCGGAAATGGGCCTCATCTCGCCTGGAGAGCAAACCCTCCTGGATTTTCTCGAGTTGCGGCAGGTGCTCTCGACTTACGACGGGGACCTCAGGGACCTGCTCTGGTGGCCTCAGGAAAGGCCAGTCCCCATGCGAGATCCTCGGGGGCCTCTCGGGATTCCTCTCCCGTCGATGCCGGGGCCTAAGACCTTGTGTGAATTCGGGGCCGGAACCTGAGGATTCCTCTCCGGTGCTGACATGGATCTTGGGGTATTTCTGAAGTCTCCCCAGGGGAGTCAGTCCTCGCCTCCAATGCGAGCATGCATTTGCGCTTTCCTCCAGAGCAGTAGCAGCAGTGTCACGCAGTCCGCCGCATGGATCAAAGGATCTATGATTTTCCCTCGACTCTTTCCCACGAGGCTTTCCCACGAGGCTTTCCCACAGGGCTGTCCCACGTGCACACGTGGTGGGAGTCGATCCTCGGCTTGAACGTCAAGGCAGTGCAGGGAAAACAGGTTCCTCTGGAATGGACTGACACATCTGGGGGACTCTTGGAATGGTGGCACGACCCTGGAGTTCCTCTCGCCTTTCCTGTGGAGAGCGCCTCCTCTTGAGATGCGACGGGAATGCCGGGAATTCTTTCCCTACGAAACAGTTAAAGGATCCCTCATCTCGAGCTAGGAGGCGGAAACGGGGCTCCCCTGGATGTGTGCGGGACCCTCGTGCTTCCTCTCGAGTTGAGAGAGGTATGTCGGGGAACTTCTGGACTTGCAGCAAGGGTGTGAAGGACCCTTTGGAAGTTCCAGTGGTTAGATGTGATTAGCCTCGAGAAGCCTCAGCGGAAATGGGCCTCATCTCGCCTGGAGGGCAAAACCTCCTGGATTTTCTCGAGTTGCGGCAGGTGCTCTCGACGTACGACGGGGACCTCAGGAAAGGCCAGTCCCAATGCGAGTTCCTCGGGATCCTCTCGGGATTCCTCTCCCGTCGATGCCGGGGCCTAAGACCTTGTGTGGTGTCGGGGCCGGAACCTGAGGATTCCTCTCCAGTGCTGACATGGATCTTGGGGTACTTCTGGAGTCTCCCCAGGGGAGTCAGTCCTCCTCTCGAATGCGGGCCTGCACTTGCGCTTTCCTCCAGAGCGGTAGCAGCATTGTCACGCAGTCCGCCGCGTGGATCAAAGGATCTATGGTTTTCCCTCGAGGCTTTCCCACGTGGCTTTCCCACAGGGGTATCCCACGTGCACACGTGGTGGGAGTCGATCCTCGGCTTGAACTTCAAGGCAGTGCAGGGAAAACAGATTCCTCTGGAATGGACTGACACATCTGGGGGACTCTTGGAATGGTGGCACGACCCTGGAGTTCCTCTCGCCTTTCCTGTGGAGAGCGCCTCCTCTTGAGATGCGACGGGAACCCCGGGAATTCTTTCCCTAAGAAACAGGGAAAGGATCCCTCATCTCGAGCTAGGAGGCGGAAACGGGGCTCCCCTGGATGTGTTCGGGACCCTCGTGCTTCCTCTCGAGTGGAGACGGGTATGTCGGGGAACTTCTTGAGTTGCAGAAAGGGTGTGAGGACCCTTTGGAAGTTCCAGTGGTTAGATGTGATTGGCCTTGAGAAGCCTCTACGGAAATGGGCCTCATCTCGCCTGGAGGGCAAAACCTCCTGGATTTTCTCGAGTTGCGGCAGGTGCTCTCGACTTACGACGGGGACCTCAGGGACCCGCTCTGGCGGCCTCAGGAAAGGCCAGTCCCCATGCGAGTTCCTCGGGGGCCACTTCGGATTCCTCCCCCGGCGATGCCGGGGCCTAAGACCTTGTGTGGAGTCGGGGCCGGAACCTGAGGATTTCTCTCTAGTGCTGACATGGATCTTGGGGTATTTCTGGAGTTTCCCCAGGGGAGTTAGTCCTCGTCTCGAATGCGGGCATGCCCTTGCGCTTTCCTCCAGAGCGGTAGCAGCAGTGTCACGCAGTCCGCCGCGTGGATCAAAGGGTCTATTGTTTTCTCTCGAGTCTTTCCAACGAGGCTTTCCCACGTGGCTTTCCCACAGGGCTGTCCCACGTGCACACGTGGTGGGAGTCGATCCTCGGCTTGAACGTCAAGGCAGTGCAGGGAAAACAGGTTCCTCTGGAATGGACTGACACATCTGGTGGACTCTTGGAATGGTGGCACGACCCTGGAGTTCCTCTCGCCTTTCCTGTCTAGAGTGCCTCCTCTTGAGTTGCGACGGGAACGCCGGGAATTCTTTCCCTACGAAACAGGGAAAGGATCCCTCATCTCGAGCTAGGAGGCGGAAACGGGGCTGCCCTGGATGTGTGCGGGACCCTCGTGCTTCCTCTAGAGTGGAGAAGGGTATGTCGGGGAACTTCTTGAGTTGCAGGAAGGTTGTGAAGGACCCTTTGGAAGTTCCAGTGGTTAGATGTGATTAGCCTCGAGAAGCCTCAGCGGAAATGGGCCTCATCTCGCCTGGAGGGCAAAACCTCCTGGATTTTCTCGAGTTGCGGCAGGTGCTCTCGGCTTACGACGGGGACCTCAGGGACCCGCTCTGGTGGCCTCAGGAAAAGCCAGTCCCCATGCGAGTTCCTCGGGGTCCTCTCGGGATTCCTCTCCCGTCGATGCCGGGGCCTAAGACCTTGTGTGGAGTCGGGGCCGGAACCTGAGGATTCCTCTCGAGTGCTGACATGGATCTTGGGGTACTTCTGGAGTCTCCCCAGGGGAGTCAGTCCTTGCTTCCAATGCGGGCAGGCACTTGCGCTTTCCTCCAGAGCGGTAGGAGCAGTGTCACGCAGTCTGCCGCGTGGATCAAAGGATCTATGGTTTTCCCTCGAGTCTTTCCCACGAGGCTTTCCCACAGGGCTGTCCCACGTGCACACGTGGTGGGAGTCGATCCTCGGCTTGAACGTCAAGGCAGTGCAGGGAAAACAGGTTCCTCTGGAATGGACTGACACATCTGGGGACTCTTGGAATGGTGGCACGACCCTGGAGTTCCTCTCGCCTTTTCTGTGGAGAGCGCCTCCTCTTGAGATGCGTCGGGAAAGCCGGGAATTCTTTCCCTACGAAACAGGGAAAGGATCCCTCATCTCGAGCTAGGAGGCGGAA
The DNA here is from genome assembly GCF_042477335.2 of Ovis canadensis. NCBI lineage: Eukaryota > Metazoa > Chordata > Mammalia > Artiodactyla > Bovidae > Ovis > Ovis canadensis. The sequence continues at coordinate 11,491,116 of NC_091267.1, forward strand.
ACGGGGCTCCCCTGGATGTGTTCGGGACCTTCGTGCTTCCTCTCGAGTGGACACGGGTATGTCGGGGAACTTCTTGTGTTGCAGCAAGGGTGTGAAGGACCCTTTGGAAGTTCCAGTGGTTAGATGTGATGAGCCTCGAGAAGCCTCAGCGGAAATGGGCCTCATCTCGCCTGGAGGGCAAAACCTCCTGGATTTTCTCGAGTTGCGGCAGGTGCTCTCGACTTACGACGGGGACCTCAGGGACCCGCTCTGGTGGCCTCAGAAAAGGCCAGTCACCATGCGAGTTCCTCAGGGGCCTCTCGGGATTCCTCTCCCGACGATGTCGGGGCCTAAGACCTTGTGTGGAGTTGGGGCCGGAACCTGTGGATTTCTCTCCAGTGCTGACATGGATCTTGGGGTACTTCTGGAGTCTCCCCAGGGGAGTCAGTCCTCGCCTCCAATGCGGGCATGCACTTGCGCTTTCCTCCAGAGCGGTAGCAGCAGTGTCACGCAGTCCGCCGCGTGGATCAAAGGATCTATGGTTTTCCCTCGAGTCTTTCCCACGAGGCTTTCCCACGAGGCTTTCCCACAGGGCTGTCCCACGTGCACACGCGGCGGGAGTCGATCCTCGGCTTGAACGTCAAGGCAGTGCAGGGAAACAGTTTCCTCTGGAATGGACTGACATATCTGGGGGACTCTTGGAATGGTGGCACGACCCTGGAGTTCCTCTCGCCTTTCCTGTGGAGAGCGCCTCCTCTTGAGATGCGACGGGAACGCCGGGAATTCTTTCCCTACGAAACAGGGAAAGGATCCCTCATCTCGAGCTAGGAGGCGGAAACGGGGCTCCCCTGGATGTGTGCGGGACCCTCGTGCTTCCTCACGAGTGGAGACGGGTATGTCGGGAACTTCTTGAGTTGCAGCAAGGGTGTGAAGGACCCTTTGGGAGTGCCAGTGGATAGATGTGATGAGCCTCGAGAAGCCTCACCGGAAATGGGCCTCATCTCGCCTGGAGGGCAAAACCTCCTGGATTTTCTCGAGTTGCGGCAGGTGCTCTCGACTTACGACGGGGACCTCAGGGACCCGCTCTGGTGGCCTCAGGAAAGGCCAGTCCCCATGCGACTTCCTCGGGGGCTTCTCGGGTTTCCTCTCCCGTCGATGCCGGGACCTAAGACCTTGTGTGGAGTCGGGGCCGGAACCTGAGGATTTCTCTCCAGTGCTGACATGGATCTTGGGGTACTTCTGGAGTCTCCCCAGGGGAGTCAGTCCTCGCCTCCAATGCGGGCATGCACTTGCGCTTTCCTCCAGAGCGGTAGCAGCAGTGTCACGCAGTCCGCCGCGTGGATCAAAGGATCTATGGTTTTCCCTCGAGTCTTTCCCACGAGGCTTTCCCACGAGGCTTTCCCACAGAGCTGTCCCACGTGCACACGTGGTGGGAGTCGATCCTCCGCTTGAACGTCAAGGCAGTGCAGGGAAAACAGGTTCCTCTGGAATGGACTGACACATCTGGGGGACTCTAGGAATGGTGGCACGACCCTAGAGTTCCTCTCGCCTTTCCTGTGGAGAGCGCCTCCTCTTGAGATGTGACGGGAACGCCGGGAATTCTTTCCCTGCGAAACAGGGAAAGGATCCCTCATCTCGAGCTAGGAGGCGGAAACGGGGCTCCCCTGGATGTGTGCGGGACCTTCGTGCTTCCTCTCGAGTGGACACGGGTATGTCGGGGAACTTCTTGTGTTGCAGCAAGGGTGTGAAGGACCCTTTGGAAGTTCCAGTGGTTAGATGTGATGAGCCTCGAGAAGCCTCAGCGGAAATGGGCCTCATCTCGCCTGGAGGGCAAAACCTCCTGGATTTTCTCGAGTTGCGGCAGGTGCTCTCGACTTACGACGGGGACCTCAGGGACCCGCTCTGGTGGCCTCAGAAAAGGCCAGTCACCATGCGAGTTCCTCAGGGGCCTCTCGGGATTCCTCTCCCGACGATGTCGGGGCCTAAGACCTTGTGTGGAGTTGGGGCCGGAACCTGTGGATTTCTCTCCAGTGCTGACATGGATCTTGGGGTACTTCTGGAGTCTCCCCAGGGGAGTCAGTCCTCGCCTCCAATGCGGGCATGCACTTGCGCTTTCCTCCAGAGCGGTAGCAGCAGTGTCACGCAGTCCGCCGCGTGGATCAAAGGATCTATGGTTTTCCCTCGAGTCTTTCCCACGAGGCTTTCCCACGAGGCTTTCCCACAGGGCTGTCCCACGTGCACACGTGGCGGGAGTCGATCCTCGGCTTGAACGTCAAGGCAGTGCAGGGAAACAGGTTCCTCTGGAATGGACTGACACATCTGGGGGACTCTTGGAATGGTGGCACGACCCTGGAGTTCCTCTTGCCTTTCCTGTGGAGAGCGCCTCCTCTTGAGATGCGACGGGAACGCCGGGAATTCTTTCCCTACGAAACAGGGAAAGGATCCCTCATCTCGAGCTAGGAGGCGGAAACGGGGCTCCCCTGGATGTGTGCGGGACCCTCGTGCTTCCTCACGAGTGGAGACGGGTATGTCGGGAACTTCTTGAGTTGCAGCAAGGGTGTGAAGGACCCTTTGGGAGTGCCAGTGGATAGATGTGATGAGCCTCGAGAAGCCTCACCGGAAATGGGCCTCATCTCGCCTGGAGGGCAAAACCTCCTGGATTTTCTCGAGTTGCAGAAGGTGCTCTCGACTTACGACGGGGACCTCAGGGACCCGCTCTGGTGGCCTCAGGAAAGGCCAGTCCCCATGCGACTTCCTCGGGGGCTTCTCGGGTTTCCTCTCCCGTCGATGCCGGGGCCTAAGACCTTGTGTGGAGTCGGGGCCGGAACCTGAGGATTTCTCTCCAGTGCTGACATGGATCTTGGGGTACTTCTGGAGTCTCCCCAGGGGAGTCAGTCCTCGCCTCCAATGCGGGCATGCACTTGCGCTTTCCTCCAGAGCGGTAGCAGCAGTGTCACGCAGTCCGCCGCGTGGATCAAAGGATCTATGGTTTTCCCTCGAGTCTTTCCCACGAGGCTTTCCCACGAGGCTTTCCCACAGAGCTGTCCCACGTGCACACGTGGTGGGAGTCGATCCTCCGCTTGAACGTCAAGGCAGTGCAGGGAAAACAGGTTCCTCTGGAATGGACTGACACATCTGGGGGACTCTTGGAATGGTGGCACGACCCTAGAGTTCCTCTCGCCTTTCCTGTGGAGAGCGCCTCCTCTTGAGATGTGACGGGAACGCCGGGAATTCTTTCCCTGCGAAACAGGGAAAGGATCCCTCATCTCGAGCTTGGAGGCGGAAACGGGGCTCCCCTGGATGTGTGCGGGACCTTCGTGCTTCCTCTCGAGTGGACACGGGTATGTCGGGGAACTTCTTGTGTTGCAGCAAGGGTGTGAAGGACCCTTTGGAAGTTCCAGTGGTTAGATGTGATGAGCCTCGAGAAACCTCAGCGGAAATGGGCCTCATCTCGCCTGGAGGGCAAAACCTCCTGGATTTTCTCGAGTTGCGGCAGGTGCTCTCGACTTACGACGGGGACCTCAGGGACCCGCTCTGGTGGCCTCAGAAAAGGCCAGTCCCCATGCGAGATCCTCAGGGGCCTCTCGGGATTCCTTTCCCAACGATGTCGGGGCCTAAGACCTTGTGTGGAGTTGGGGCCGGAACCTGTGGATTTCTCTCCAGTGCTGACATGGATCTTGGGGTACTTCTGGAGTCTCCCCAGGGGAGTCAGTCCTCGCCTCCAATGCGGGCATGCCCTTGCGCTTTCCTCCAGAGCGGTGACAGCAGTGTCATGCAGTCCGCCGCGTGGACCAAAGGATCTATGGTTTTCCCACGAGGCTTTCCCACGAGGCTTTCCCACAGGGCTGTCCCACGTGCACACGTGGTGGGAGTCGATCCTCGGCTTGAACGTCAAGGCAGTGCAGGGAAAACAGGTTCCTCTGGAATGGACTGACACATCTGGGGGACTCTTGGAATGGTGGCACGACCCTGGAGTTCCTCTCGCCTTTTCTGTGGAGAGCGCCTCCTCTTGAAATGCGACGGGAAAGCCGGGAATTCTTTCCCTACGAAACAGGGAAAGGAAACCTCATCTCGAGCTAGGAGGCGGAAACGGGGCTCCCCTGGATGTGTGCGGGACCTTCGTGCTTCCTCTCGAGTGGACACGGGTATGTCGGGGAACTTCTTGAGTTGCAGCAAGGGTGTGAAGGACCCTTTGGGAGTGCCAGTGGATAGATGTGATGAGCCTCGAGAAGCCTCACCGGAAATGGGCCTCATCTCGCCTGGAGGGCAAAACCTCCTGGATTTTCTCGAGTTACAGCAGGTGCTCTCGACTTACGACGGGGACCTCAGGGACCCGCTCTGGTGGCCTCAGGAAAGGCCAGTCCCCATGCGACTTCCTCGGGGGCCTCTCGGGATTCCTCTCCCGTCGATGCCGGGGCCTAAGACCTTGTGTGGAGTCGGGGCCGGAACCTGAGGATTTCTCTCCAGTGCTGACATGGATCTTGGGGTACTTCTGGAGTCTCCCCAGGGGAGTCAGTCCTCGCCTCCAATGCGGGCATGCACTTGCGCTTTCCTCCAGAGCGGTAGCAGCAGTGTCACGCAGTCCGCCGCGTGAATCAAAGGATCTATGGTTTTCCCTCGAGTCTTTCCCACGAGGCTTTCCCACGAGGCTTTCCCACAGGGATGTCCCACGTGCACACGTGGTGGGAGTCGATCCTCGGCTTGAACATCAAGGCAGTGCAGGGAAAACAGGTTCCTCTGGAATGTACTGATACATCTGGGGGACTCTTGGAATGGTGGCACGACCCTGGAGTTCCTCTCGCCTTTCCTGTGGAGAGCGCCTCCTCTTGAGATGCGACGGGAACGCGGGGAATTCTTTCCCTACGAAACAGGGAAAGAATCAGTCATCTCGAGCTATGAGGCGGAAACGGGGCTCCGCTGGATGTGTGCGGAACACTCGTGCTTCCTCTCGAGTGGAGACGGATATGTCGGGGAACTTCTTGAGTTGCAGCAAGGGTGTGAAGGACCCTTTGGAAGTTCCACTGGTTAGATGTGATGAGCCTCCAGAAGCCTCAGCGGAAATGGGCCTCATCTCGCCTGGAGGGCAAAACCTCCTGGATTTTCTCGAGTTGCCGCAGGTGCTCTCGACTTACGAAGGGGACCTCAGGGACCCGCTCTGGTGGCCTCAGGAAAGGCCAGTCCCCATGCGAGTTCCTCGGGGGCCTCTCGGGATTCCTTTCCCGTCGATGCCGGGGCCTAACACCTTGTGTGGAGTCGGGGCCGGAACCTGAGGATTCCTCTCCAGTGCTGACATGGATCTTTGGGTACTTCTGGAGTCTCCCCAGGGGAGTCAGTCCTCGCCTCCAATGCGGGCATGCACTTGCGCTTTCCTCCAGAGCGGTAGCAGCAGTGTCACGCTGTCCGCCGCGTGGATCAAAGGATCTATGGTTTTCCCTCGAGTCTTTCCCACGAGGCTTTCCCACGAGGCTTTCCCACAGGGCTGTCCCACGTGCACACGTGGTGGGAGTCGATCCTCGGCTTGAACGTCAAGGCAGTGCAGGGAAAACAGGTTCCTCTGGAATGGACTGACACATCTGGGGGACTCTTGGAATGGTGGCACGACCCTGGAGTTCCTCTCGCCTTTCCTGTGGAGAGCGCCTCCTCTTGACATGCGACGGGAACGCCGGGAATTCTTTCCCTACGAAACAGGGAAAGGATCCCTCATCTCGAGCTAGGAGGCGGAAACGGGGCTCCCCTGGATGTGTACGGGACCTTCGTGCTTCCTCTCGAGTGGACACGGGTATGTCGGGGAACTTCTTGAGTTGCAGCAAGGGTGTGAAGGACCCTTTGGAAGTTCCAGTGGTTAGATGTGATGAGCCTCGAGAAGCCTCAGCGGAAATGGGCCTCATCTCGCCTGGAGGGCAAAACCTCCTGGATTTTCTCGAGTTGCGGCAGGTGCTCTCGACTTACGACGGGGACCTCAGGGACCCGCTCTGGTGGCCTCAGAAAAGGTCAGTCACCATGCGAGTTCCTCAGGGGCCTCTCGGGATTCCTCTCCCGACGATGTCGGGGCCTAAGACCTTGTGTGGAGTTGGGGCCGGAACCTGTGGATTTCTCTCCAGTGCTGACATGGATCTTGGGGTACTTCTGGAGTCTCCCCAGGGGAGTCAGTCCTCGCCTCCAATGCGGGCATGCACTTGCGCTTTCCTCCAGAGTGGTGACAGCAGTGTCACGCAGTCCGCCGCGTGGATCAAAGGATATATGGTTTTCCCTCGAGTCTTTCCCACGAGGCTTTCCCACGAGGCTTTCCCACAGAGCTGTCCCACGTGCACACGTGGTGGGAGTCGATCCTCCGCTTGAACGTCAAGGCAGTGCAGGGAAAACAGGTTCCTCTGGAATGGACTGACAAATCTGGGGGACTCTTGGAATGGTGGCACGACCCTAGAGTTCCTCTCGCCTTTCCTGTGGAGAGCGCCTCCTCTTGAGATGTGACGGGAACGCCGGGAATTCTTTCCCTGCGAAACAGGGAAAGGATCCCTCATCTCGAGCTAGGAGGCGGAAACGGGGCTCCCCTGGATGTGTGCGGGACCTTCGTGCTTCCTCTCGAGTGGAGACGGGTATGTCGGGAACTTCTTGAGTTGCAGCAAGGGTGTGAAGGACCCTTTGGAAGTTCCAGTGGTTAGATGTGATGAGCCTCGAGAAGCCTCAGCGGAAATGGGCCTCATCTCGCCTGGAGGGCAAAACCTCCTGGATTTTCTCGAGTTGCGGCAGGTGCCCTCGACTTTCGACGGGGACCTCAGGGACCCGCTCTGGTGGCCTCAGAAAAGGCCAGACCCCATGCGACTTCCTCGGGGGCCTCTCAGGATTCCCCTCCCGTCGATGCCGGGGCCTAAGACCTTGTGTGGAGTCGGGGCCGGAACCTGAGGATTCCTCTCCAGTGCTGACATGGATCTTGAGGTACTTCTGGAGTCTCCACAGGGGAGTCAGTCCTCGCCTCCAATGCGGGCATACACTTGCGCTTTCCTCCAGAGCGTTAGCAGCAGTGTCACGCAGTCCTCCGCGTGGATCAAAGGATCTATGGTTTTCCCTCGAGTCTTTCCCACGAGGCTTTCCCACGAGGCTTTCCACAGGGCTGTCCCACGTGCACACGTGGTGGGAGTCGATCCTCGGCTTGAACATCAAGGCAGTGCAGGGAAAACAGGTTCCTCTGGAATGTACTGATACATCTGGGGGACTCTTGGAATGGTGGCACGACCCTGGAGTTCCTCTCGCCTTTCCTGTGGAGAGCGCCTCCTCTTGAGATGCGACGGGAACGCGGGGAATTCTTTCCCTACGAAACAGGGAAAGAATCCGTCATCTCGAGCTAGGAGGCGGAAACGGGGCTCCGCTGGATGTGTGCGGAACACTCGTGCTTCCTCTCGAGTGGAGACGGATATGTCGGGGAACTTCTTGAGTTGCAGCAAGGGTGTGAAGGACCCTTTGGAAGTTCCACTGGTTAGATGTGATGAGCCTCCAGAAGCCTCAGCGGAAATGGGCCTCATCTCGCCTGGAGGGCAAAACCTCCTTGATTTTCTCGAGTTGCGGCAGGTGCTCTCGACTTACGACGGGGACCTCAGGGACCCGCTCTGGTGGCCTCAGGAAAGGCCAGTCCCCATGAGAGTTCCTCGGGGGCCTCTCGGGATTCCTCTCCCGTCGATGCCGGGGCCTAAGACCTTGTGTGGAGTCGGGGCCGGAACCTGAGGATTCCTCTCCAGTGCTGACATGGATCTTTGGGTACTTCTGGAGTCTCCCCAGGGGAGTCAGTCCTCGCCTCCAATGCGGGCATGCACTTGCGCTTTCCTCCAGAGCGGTAGCAGCAGTGTCACGCAGTCCGCCGCGTGGATCAAAGATCTATGGTTTTCCCTCGAGTCTTTCCCACGAGGCTTTCCCACGAGGCTTTCCCACAGGGCTGTCCCACGTGCACACGTGGTGGGAGTCTATCCTCGGCTTGAACGTCAAGGCAGTGCAGGGAAAACAGGTTCCTCTGGAATGGACTGACACATCTGGGGGACTCTTGGAATGGTGGCACGACCCTGGAGTTCCTCTCGCCTTTCCTGTGGAGAGCGCCTCCTCTTGAGATGCGACGGGAACTCCGGGAATTCTTTCCTAGGAAACAGGGAAAGGATCCCTCATCTCGAGCTAGGAGGCGGAAACGGGTCTCCCCTGGATGTGTGCGGGACCCTCGTGCTTCCTCTCGAGTGGACACGGGTATGTCGGGGAACTTCTTGAGTTGCAGCAAGGGTGTGAAGGACCCTTTGGAAGTTCCAGTGGTTAGATGTGATGAGCCTCCAGAAGCCTCAGCGGAAATGGGCCTCATCTCGCCTGGAGGGCAAAACCTCCTGGATTTTCTCGAGTTGCGGCAGGTGCTCTCGACTATCGACGGGGACCTCAGGGACCCGCTCTGGTAGCCTCAGGAAAGGACAGTCCCCATGCGAGTTCCTCGGGGGCCCCTCGGGATTCCGCTCCCGTCCATGCCGGCTCCTAAGGCCTTTTGTGGAGTCGGGGCCGGAACCTGAGGATTCCTCTCCAGTGCTGACATGGATCTTGGGGTACTTCTGGAGTCTCCCCAGGGGAGTCAGTCCTCGCCTCCAATGCAGGCATGCACTTGCGCTGTCCTCCAGAGCGGTTGCAGCAGTGTCACGCAGTCCGCCGTGTGGATCAAAGGATCTATGGTTTTCCCTCGAGTCTTTCCCACGAGGCTTTCCCTCGAGGCTTTCCCACAGGGCTTTCCCCGTGCACACGTGGTGGGAGTCGATCCTCGGCTTGAACGTCAAGGCAATGCAGGGAAAACAGGTTCCTCTGGAATGGACTGACACATCTGCGGTACTCTGGGAATGGTGGCACGACCTTGGACTTCCGCTCGCCTTTCCTGTCTAGAGCGCCTCCTCTTGAGTTGCGACGGGAACGCCGGGAATTCTTTCCCTACGAAACAGGGAAAGGATCCCTCATCTCGAGCTAGGAGGGGGGACGGTGCTCCCCGGGATGTGTGCGGGACCCGCGTGCTTCCTCTCGAGTGGAGACGGGTATGTCGGGGAACTTCTTGAGTTGCAGGAAGGGTGTGAAGGACCCTTTGGAACTTACAGTGGTAGATGTGATTAGCCTCGAGAAGCCTCAGCGGAAATGGGCCTCATCTCGCCTGGAGGGCAAAACCTCCTGGATTTTCTCGAGTTGCGGCAGGTGCTCTCGACTTACGACGGGGACCTCAGGGACCCGCTCTGGTGGCCTCAGGAAAGGCCAGTCCCAATGCGAGTTCCACGGGGGCCTCTCGGGATTCCTCTCCCGGCGATGCCGGGGCCTAAGACCTTGTGTGGAGTCGGGGCCGGAACCTGAGGATTCCTATCCAGTGCTGACATGGATCTTGGGTATTTCTGGAGTCTCCCCAGGGGAGTCAGTCCTCGCCTCCAATTCGGGAATGCACTTGCGCTTTCCTCCAGAGCGGTAGCAGCAGTGTCAAAAATCCGCCGCGCAGATCAAAAGATCTATGGTTTTCCCTCGATTCTTTCGCACGAGGCTTTCCCACGAGGCTTTCCCACAGGGCTGTCCCACGTGCACACGTGGTGGGATTCGATCCTCGGCTTCAAAGGCAAGGCATTGCAGGGAAAACAGGTTCCTAGGGAATGGACTGACACATCTGGGGGACTCTTGGAATGGTGGCACGACCCTGGGGTTCCTCTTGCCTTTCCTGTGGAGAGGCTCTCCTCTTGAGATGTGACGGGAACGCCGGGAATTCTTTCCCTGCGAAACAGGGAAAGGATCCCTCATCTCGAGCTAGGAGGCGGAAACGGGGCTCCCCTGGATGTGTGCGGGACCTTCGTGCTTCCTCTCGAGTGTAGACGATTATGTCGGGAACTTCTTGAGTTGCAGCAAGGGTGTGAAGGACCCTTTGGAAGTTCCAGTGGTTAGATGTGATGAGCCTCGAGAAGCCTCAGCGGAAATGGGCCTCATCTCGCCTGGAGGGCAAAACCTCCTGGATTTTCTCGAGTTGCGGCAGGTGCCCTCGACTTTCGACGGGGACCTCAGGGACCCGCTCTGGTGGCCTCAGAAAAGGCCAGACCCCATGCGACTTCCTCGGGGGCCTCTCAGGATTCCCCTCCCGTCGATGCCGGGGCCTAAGACCTTGTGTGGAGTCGGGGCCGGAACCTGAAGATTCCTCTCCAGTGCTGACATGGATCTTGGGGTACTTCTGGAGTCTCCACAGGGGAGTCAGTCCTCGCCTCCAATGCGGGCATACACTTGCGCTTTCCTCCAGAGCGTTAGCAGCAGTGTCACGCAGTCCGACGCGTGGATCAAAGGATCTATGGTTTTCCCTCGAGTCTTTCCCACGAGGCTTTCCCACGAGGCTTTCCCACAGGGCTGTCCCACGTGCACACGTGGTGGGAGTCGATCCTCGGCTTGAACATCAAGGCAGTGCAGGGAAAACAGGTTCCTCTGGAATGGACTGACACATCTGGGGGACTCTTGGAATGGTGGCACGACCCTGGAGTTCCTCTCGCCTTTCCTGTGGAGAGCTCCTCCTCTTGAGATGCGACGGGAACGCCGGGAATTCTTTCCCTACGAAACAGGGAAAGGATCCTTCATCTCGCGCTAGGAGGCGGAAACGGGGCTCCCCTGGATGTGTGCGGGACCCTCGTGCTTCCTCTCAAGTGGACACGGGTATGTCAGGGAACTTCTTGAGTTGCAGCAAGGGTGTGAAGGACCCTTTGGAAGGTCCAGTGGTTAGATGTGATTAGCCTCGAGAAGCCTCAGCGGAAATGGGCCTCATCTCGCCTGGAGGGCAAAACCTCCTGGATTTTCTCGAGTTGCGGCAGGTGCTCTCGACTTACGACGGGGACCTCAGGGACCCGCTCTGGTGGCCTCAGGAAAGGCCAGTCCCCATGCGAGTTCCGCGGGGGCCTCTCGGGTTTCCGCTCCCGTCCATGCCGGCTACTAAGGCCTTGTGTGGAGTCGGGGTCGGAACCTGAGGATTCCTCTCCAGTGCTGACATGGATCTTGGGGTACTTCTGGAGTCTCCCCAGGGGAGTCAGTCCTCGCCTCCAATGCAGGCATGCACTTGCGCTGTCCTCCAGAGCGGTTGCAGCAGTGTCACGCAGTCCGCCGTGTGGATCAAAGGATCTATGGTTTTCCCTCGAGTCTTTCCCACGAGGCTTTCCCTCGAGGCTTTCCCACAGGGCTTTCCCCGTGCACACGTGGTGGGAGTCGATCCTCGGCTTGAACGTCAAGGCAATGCAGGGAAAACAGGTTCCTCTGGAATGGACTGACACATCTGCGGTACTCTGGGAATGGTGGCACGACCTTGGAGTTCCTCTCGCCTTTCCTGTCTAGAGCGCCTCCTCTTGAGTTGCGACGGGAACGCCGGGAATTCTTTCCCTACGAAACAGGGAAAGGATCCCTCATCTCGAGCTAGGAGGCGGAAACGGGGCTCCCCTGGATGTGTGCGGGACCCGCGTGCTTCCTCTCGAGTGGAGACGGGTATGTCGGGGAACTTCTTGAGTTGCAGGAAGGGTGTGAAGGACCCTTTGGAAGTTACAGTGGTAGATGTGATTAGCCTCGAGAAGCCTCAGCGGAAATGGGCCTCATCTCGCCTGGAGGGCAAAACCTCCTGGATTTTCTCGAGTTGCGGCAGGTGCTCTTGACTTACGACGGGGACCTCAGGGACCCGCTCTGGTGGCCTCAGGAAAGGCCAGTCCCAATGCGAGTTCCACGGGGGCCTCTCGGGATTCCTCTCCCGTCGATGCCGGGGCCTAAGACCTTGTGTGGAGTCGGGGCCGGAACCTGAGGATTCCTATCCAGTGCTGACATGGATCTTGGGTACTTCTGGAGTCTCCCCAGGGGAGTCAGTCCTCGCCTCCAATTCGGGCATGCACTTGCGCTTTCCTCCAGAGCGGTAGCAGCAGTGTCACGCAGTCTGTCGCGTGGATCAAAGGATCTATGGTTTTCCCTCGAGTCTTTCCCACGAGGCTTTCCCACGAGGCTTTCCCACAGGGCTGTCCCACGTGCACACGTGGTGGGACTCGATCCTCGGCTTGAACGTCAAGGCAGTGCAGGGAAAACAGGTTCCTCTGGAATGGACTGACACATCTGGGGGACTCTTGGAATGGTGGCACGACCCTGGAGTTCCTCTCGCCTTTCCTGTGGAGAGCGCCTCCTCTTGAGATGCGACGGGAACGCCGGGAATTCTTTCACTACGAAACAGGGAATGGATCCCTCATCTCGAGCTAGGAGGCGGAAATGGGGCTCCCCTGGATGTGTGCGGGACCCTCGTGCTTCCTCTCGAGTGGAGACGTGTATGTCGGGGAACTTCTTGAGTTGCAGTAAGGGTGTGAAGGACCCTTTGGAAGTTCCAGTGGTTAGATGTGATTAGCCTCGAGAAGCCTCAGGGGAAATGGGCCTCATCTCGCCTGGAGGGCAAAACCTCCTTGATTTTCTCGAGTTGCGGCAGGTGCTCTCGACTTACGACGGGGACCTCAGGGACCCGCTCTGGTGGCCTCAGGAAAGGCCAGTCCCCATGCGAGTTCCTCGGGGGCCTCTCGGGATTCCTCTCCCGTCGATGCCGGGGCCTAAGACCTTGTGTGGAGTCGGGGCCGGAACCTGAGGATTCCTCGCCAGTGCTGACATGGATCTTGGGGTATTTCTGGAGTCTCCCCAGGGGAGTCAGTCCTCGTCTCGAATGCGGGCATGCACTTGCGCTTTCCTCCAAAGCAGTAGCAGCAGTGTCACGCAGTCCGCCGGGTTGATCAAGGGATCTATGGCTTTCCCTCGAGGCTTTACCACGAGGGTTTCCCACAGGGCTGTCCCACGTGCACACGTGGTTGGAGTCGATCCTCGGCTTGAACGTCAAGGCAGTGCAGGGAAAAAAGTTTCCTCTGGAATGGACTGACACATCTGGGGGACTCTTGGAATGGAGGCACCACCCTGGAGTTCCTTTCGCCTTTCCTGTGGAGAGCGCCTCCTCTTGAAAGGCGACGGGAACGCAGGGAATTCTTTCCCTACGAAACAGGGAAAGGATCCCTCATCTCGAGCTAGGAGGCGGAAACGGGGCTCCCCTGGATGTGTGCGGGACCCTCGTGCTTCCTCTCGAGTGGACTCGGGTATGTCGGGGAACTTCTTGAGTTGCAGCAAGGGTGTGAAGGACCCTTTGGAAATTCCAGTGGTTAGATGTGATTAGCCTCGAGAAGCCTCAGCGGAAATGGGCCTCATCTCGCCTGGAGGGCAAAACCTCCTGGATTTTCTCGAGTTGCGGCAGGTGCTCTCGACTTACGACGGGGACCTCAGGGACCCGCTCTGGTGGCCTCAGGAAAGGCCAGTCCCCATGCGAGTTCCTCGGGGGCCTCTCGGGATTCCTCTCCCTTCGATGCCGGGGCCTAAGACCTTGTGTGGAGTCGGGGCCGGAACCGGAGGACTCCTCTCCAGTCCTGACATGGATCTTGGGGTACTTCTGGAGCCTCCCCAGGGGAGTCATTCCTAGTCTCGAATGCGGGCATGCATTTGCGCTTTCCTCCAAAGCGGTAACAGCAGTGTCACGCAGTCCGCCGCGTGGATCAAGGGATCTAGGGCTTTCCCTCGAGGCTTTCCCACGAGGCTTTCCCACAGGGCTGTCCCACATGCACACGTGGTTGGAGTCGATCCTCGGCTTGAACGTCAAGGCAGTGCAGGGAAAACAGGTTCCTCTGGAATGGACTGACACATCTGGGGGACTCTTGGAATGGTGGCACGACCCTGGAGTTCCTCTCGCCTTTCCTGTGGAGAGCGCCTCCTCTTGAGATGGGACGGGAACGCCGGGAATTCTTTCCCTACGAAAAAGGGAAATGATCCCTCATCTCGAGCTAGGAGGCAGAAACGGGGCTCCCCTGGCTGTGTGCGGGACCCTCGTGCTTCCTCTTGAGTGGAGACGGGTATGTCGGGGAACTTCTTGAGTTGCAGCAAGGGTGTGAAGGACCCTTTGGAAGTTCCAGTGGTTAGATGTGATTAGCCTCGAGAAGCCTCAGCGGAAATGGGAATCATCTCGCCTGGAGGGCAAAACCTCCTGGATTTTCTCGAGTTGCGGCAGGTGCTCTCGACTTACGACGGGGACCTCAGGGACACGCTCTGGTGGCCTCAGGAAAGGCCAGTCCCCATGCGAGTTCCTCGGGGGCCTCTCGGGATTTCTCTCCCGTCGATGCCGGGGCCTAAGACCTTGTGTGGAGTTGGGGCCGGAACCTGAGGATTCCTCTCCAGTGCTGACATGGATCTTGGGGTACTTCTGGAGTCTCCCCAGGGGAGTCAGTCCTCCCCTCCAATGTGGGCATGCACTTGCGCTTTCCTCCAGAGCGGTAGCAGCAGTGATACGCAGTCCGATGCGTTGATTAAAGGATCTATGGTTTTCCCTCGAGTCTTTCCCACGAGGCTTTCCCACGAGGCTTTCCCACAGGGCTGTCCCACGTGCACACGTGGTGGGAGTCGATCCTCGGCTTGAACGTCAAGGCAGTGCAGGGAAAACAGGTTCCTCTGGAATGGACTGACACATCTGGGGGACTCTTGGAATGGTGGCACGACCCTGGAGTTCCTCTCGCCTTTCCTGTGGAGAGCGCCTCCTCTTGACATGCGACGGGAACGCCGGGAATTCTTTCCCTACGAAACAGGGAAAGGATCCGTCATCTCGAGCTAGGAGGCGGAAACGGGGCTCCCCTGGATGTGTGCGGGACCCTCGTGCTTCCTCTCGAGTGGAGACGGGTATGTCGGGGAACTTCTTGAGTTGCAGCAACGGTGTGAAGGACCCCTTGGAAGTTCCAGTGGTTAGATGTGATGAGCCTCGAGAAGCCTCAGTGGAAATGTGCCTCAACTCGCCTGGAGGGCAAAACCTCCTGGATTTTCTCGAGTTGCGGCAGGTGCTCTCGACTTACAACTGGGACCTCAGGGACCCGCTCTGGTGGCCTCAGGAAAGGCAAGTCCCCATGCGAGTTCCTCGGGGGCCTCTCGGGATTCCTCTCCCGTCGATGCCGGGGCCTAAGACCTTGTGTGGAGTCGGGGCCGGAACCTGAGGATTCCTCTCCAGTGCTGACATGGATCTTGGGGTACTTCTGAAGTCTCCCCAGGGGCGTCAGTCCTCGTCTCGAATGCGGGCATGCACTTGCGCTTTCCTCCAGAGCGGTAGCAGCAGTGTCACGCAGTCCGCCGCGTGGGTCAAAGATCTATGGTTTTCCCTCGAGTCTTTCCCACGAGGCTTTCCCACGAGGCTTTCCCACAGGGATGTCCCACGTGCACACGTGGTGGGAGTCTATCCTCGGCTTGAACGTCAAGGAAGTGCAGGGAAAACAGGTTCCTCTGGAATGGACTGACACATCTGGGGGACTCTTGGAATGGTGGCACGACCCTGGAGTTCCTCTCGCCTTTCCTGTGGAGAGCGCCTCCTCTTGAGATGCGACGGGAACGCCGGGAATTCTTTCCGTACGAAACAGGGAAAGGATCCCTCATCTCGAGCGAAGAGGCGGAAACGGGTCTCCCCTGGATGTGTGCGGGACCCTCGTGCTTCCTCTCGAGTGGAGACGGGTATGTCGGGGAACTTCTTGAGTTGCAGCAAGGGTGTGAAGGACCCTTTGGAAGTTCCAGTGGTTAGATGTGATGAGCCTCGAGAAGCCTCAGCGGAAATGGGCCTCATCTCGCCTGGAGGGCAAAACCTCCTGGATTTTCTCGAGTTGCGGCAGGTGCTCTCGACTATCGACGGGGACCTCAGGGACCCGCTCTGGTAGCCTCAGGAAAGGACAGTCCCCATGCGAGTTCCTCGGGGGCCCCTCGGGATTCCGCTCCCGTCCATGCCGGCTCCTAAGGCCTTTTGTGGAGTCGGGGCCGGAACCTGAGGATTCCTCTCCAGTGATGACATGGATCTTGGGGTACTTCTGGAGTCTCCCCAGGGGAGTAAGTCCTCGCCTCCAATGCGAGCATGCACTTGCGCTTTCCTCCAGAGCGGTAGCAGCAGTGTCACGCAGTCCGCCGCGTGGAACAAAGGATCTATGGTTTTCCCTCGAGTCTTTCAACGAGGCTTTCCCACGAGGCTTTCCCACAGGGGTGTCCCACGTGCACACGTGGTGGGAGTCGATCCTCGGCTTGAACGTCAAGGCAGTGCAGGGAAAACAGGTTCCTCTGGAATGGACTGACACATCTGGGGGACTCTTGGAATGGTGGCACGACCCTGGAGTTCCTCTCGCCTTTCCTGTGGAGAGCTCCTCCTCTTGAGATGCGACGGGAACGCCGGGAATTCTTTCCCTACGAAACAGGGAAAGGATCCTTCATCTCGCGCTAGGAGGCGGAAACGGGGCTCCCCTGGATGTGTGCGGGACCCTCGTGCTTCCTCTCAAGTGGACACGGGTATGTCAGGGAACTTCTTGAGTTGCAGCAAGGGTGTGAAGGACCCTTTGGAAGGTCCAGTGGTTAGATGTGATTAGCCTCGAGAAGCCTCAGCGGAAATGGGCCTCATCTCGCCTGGAGGGCAAAACCTCCTGGATTTTCTCGAGTTGCGGCAGGTGCTCTCGACTTACGACGGGGACCTCAGGGACCCGCTCTGGTGGCCTCAGGAAAGGCCAGTCCCCATGCGAGTTCCGCGGGGGCCTCTCGGGTTTCCGCTCCCGTCCATGCCGGCTACTAAGGCCTTGTGTGGAGTCGGGGTCGGAACCTGAGGATTCCTCGCCAGTGCTGACATGGATCTTGGGGTACTTCTGGAGTCTCCCCAGGGGAGTCACTCCTCGTCTCGAATGCGGGCATGCACTTGCGCTTTCCTCCAAAGCGGTTGCAGCAGTGTCCCGCAGTCCGCCGCGTTGATCAAGGGATCTATGGCTTTCACTCGAGGCTTTCCCACGAGGGTTTCCCACAGGGCTGTCCCACGTGCACACGTGGTTGGAGTCGATCCTCGGCTTGAACGTCAAGGCAGTTCAGGGAAAACAGGTTCCTCTGGAATGGACTGACACATCTGGGAGACTCTTGGAATGGAGGCAAGACCCTGGAGTTCCTTTCGCCTTTCCTGTGGAGAGCGCCTCCTCTTGAGATGCGACGGGAACGCAGGGAATTCTTTCCCTACGAAACAGGGAAAGGATCCCTCATTTCGAGCTAGGAGGCGGAAACGGGGCTCCCCTGGATGTATGCAGGAACCTCGTGCTTCCTCTCGAGTGAAGTCAGGTATGTCGGGGAACTTCTTGAGTTGCAGCAAGGGTGTGAAGGACCCTTTGGAAGTTCCAGTGGTTAGATGTGATTAGCCTCGAGAAGCCTCAGCGGAAATGGGCCTCATCTCGCCTGGAGGGCAAAACCTCCTGGATTTTCCCGAGTTGCAGCAGGTGCTCTCGACTTACGACGGGGACCTCAGGGACCCGCTCTGGTGGCCTCAGGAAAGGCCAGTCCCCATGCGAGTTCCACGGGGGCCTCTCGGGATTCCTCTCCCGGCGATGCCGGGGCCTAAGACCTTGTGTGGAGTCGGGGCCGGAACCTGAGGATTCCTCTCCAGTGCTGACATGGACCTTGGGGTACTTCTGGAGTCTCCCCAGGGGAGTCAGTTCTCGTCTCGAATGCGGGCATGCATTTGTGCTTTCCTCCAAAGCGGTAGCAGCAGTGTCACGCAATCCGCCGCGTGGATCAAGGGATCTATGGCTTTCCCTCGAGGCTTTCCCACGAGGCTTTCCCACAGGGCTGTCCAACGTGCACACGTGGTGGGAGTCGATCCTCGGCTTGAACGTCAAGGCAGTGCAGGGAAAACAGGTTCCTCTGGAATGGACTGACACATCTGGGCGACTCTTGGAATGGAGGCACGACCCTGGAGTTCCTTTCGCCTTTCCTGTGGAGAGCGCCTCCTCTTGAGATGCGACGGGAACGCAGGGAATTCTTTCCATACGAAACAGGGAAAGGATCCCTCATCTCGAGCTAGGAGGCGGAAACGGGGCTCCCCTGGATGTGTGCGGGACCCTCGTTCTTCCCCTCGAGTGGAGACGGGTATGTCGGGGAACGTCTTGAGTTGCAGCAAGGGTGTGAAGGACCCTTTGGAAGTTCCAGTGGTTAGATGTGATTAGCGTCGAGAAGCCTCAGCGGAAATGGGCCTCATTTCGCCTGGAGGGCAAAACCTCCTGGATTTTCTCGAGTTGCGGAAGGTGCTCTGGACTTATGACAGGGACCTCAGGGACCCGCTCTGGTGGCCTCAGGAAAGGCCAGTCCCCATGCGAGTTCCTCGGGGTCCTCTCGGGATTCCTCTCCCGTCGATGCCGGGGCCTAAGCCCTTGTGTGGAGTCGGGGCCGGAACCTGAGGATTCCTCTCCAGTGCTGACATGGATCTTGGGGTACTTCTGGAGTCACCCCAGGGGAGTCAGTCATCGCCTCCAATGCGGGCATGCACTTGCGCTTTCCTCCAGAGCGGTAGCAGCAGTGTCACGCAGTCCCTCGCGTGGATTAAAGGATCTATGGTTTTCCCTCGAGTCTTTCCCACGTGGCTTTCCCACGAGGCTTTCCCACAGGGCTGTCCCACGTGCACACGTGGTGGGAGTCGATCCTCGGCTTGAACGTCAAGGCAGTGCAGGGAAATCAGGTTCCTCTGGAATGGACTGACACATCTGGGGGACTCTTGGAATGGTGGCAGGACCCTGGAGTTCCTCTCGCCTTTCCTGTGGAGAGCGCCTCCTCTTGAGATGCGACGGGAACCCCGGGAATTCTTTCACTATGAAACAGGGAAAGGATCCCTCATCCCGAGCTGGGAGGCGGAAACGGGGCTCCCCTGGATGTGTGCGGGACCCTCGTGCTTCCTCTCGAGTGGAGACGGGTATATCGGGGAACTTCTTGAGTTGCAGCAAGGGTGTGAAGGACCCTTTGGAAGTTCCAGTGGTTAGATGTGATTAGCCTCGAGAAGCCTCAGCGGAAATGGGCCTCATCTCGCCTGGAGGGCAAAACCTCCTGGATTTTCTCGAGTTGCGGCAGGTGCTCTCGACTTACGACGGGGACCTCAGGGACCCGCTCTGGTGGCCTCAGGAAAGGCCAGTCCCCATGCGAGTTCCTCGGGGGCCTCTCGGGATTCCTCTCCCGTCGATGCCGGGGCCTAAGACCTTGTGTGGAGTCGGGGCCGTAACCTGAGGATTCCTCTCCAGTGCTGACATGGACCTTGGGGTACTTCTGGAGTCTCCCCAGGGGAGTCAGTCCTCGTCTCGAATGCGGGCATGCACTTGCGCTTTCCTCTAAAGCGGTAGCAGCAGTGTCACGCAGTCCGCCGCGCTGATCAAGGGATCTATGGTTTTCCCTCGAGGCTTTCCCACGAGGGTTTCCCACAGGGCTGTCCCACGTGCACACGTTGTTGGAGTTGATCCTCGGCTTGAATGTCAATGCAGTGCAGAGAAAACAGGTTCCTCTGGAATGGACTGACACATCTGGGGGACTCATGGAATGGAGGCACGACCCTGGAGTTCCTTTCGCCTTTCCTGTGGAGAGCGCCTCGTCTTGAGATGCGACGGGAACGCAGGGAATTCATTCCCTACGAAACAGGGAAAGGATCCCTCATCTCGAGCCTGGAGGCGGAAACGGGGCTCCCCTGGATGTGTGCGGGACCCTCGTGCTTCCTTTCGAGTGGAGACGGGTATGTCGGGGATCTTCTTGAGTTGCAGCAAGGGTGTGAAGGACCCTTTGGAAGTTCCAGTGGTTAGATGTGATTAGCCTCGAGAAGCCTCAGCGGAAATGGGCCTCATCTCGCCTGGAGGGCAAAACCTCCTGGATTTTCTCGAGTTGCGGCAGGTGCTCTCGACTTACGACGGGGAACTCTGGGACCCGCTCTGGTGGCCTCAGGAAAGGCCAGTCCCCATGCGAGTTCCTCGGGGGCCTCTCGGGATTCCTCTCCCGGCGATGCCGGGGCCTAAGACCTTGTGTGGAGTCGGGGCCAGAACCTGAGGATTCCTCTCCAGTGCTGACATGGATCTTGGGGTACTTCTGAAGTCTCCCCAGGGGAGTCAGTCCTCCCCTCCAATGTGGGCATGCACTTGCGCTTTCCTCCAGAGCGGTAGCAGCAGTGTTATGCAGTCCGCTGCGTGGATTAAAGGATCTATGGTTTTCCCTCGAGTCTTTCCCACGAGGCTTTCCCACGAGGCTTTCCCTCAGGGCTGTCCCACGTGCACACGTGGTGGGAGTCGATCCTCGGCTTGAACGTCAAGGCAGTGCAGGGAAAACATGTTCCTCTGGAATGGACTGACATATCTGGGGGACTCTTGGAATGGTGGCATGACCCTGCAGTTCCTCTCGCCTTTCCTGTGGAGAGCGCCTCCTCTTGAGATGCGACGGGAACGCCGGGAATTCTTTCCCTTCGAAACAGGGAAAGGATCCCTCATCTCGAGCTAGGAGGCAGAAACGGGGCTCCGCTGGATGTGTGCGGGACCCTCGTGCTTCCCCTCGAGTGGAGTCAGGTATGTCGGAGAACTTCTTGAGTTGCAGCAAGGGTGTGAAGGACCCTTTGGAAGTTCCAGTGGTTAGATGTGATTAGCCTCGAGAAGCCTCAGCGGAAATGGGCCTCATCTCGCCTGGAGGGCAAAACCTCCTGGATTTTCTCGAGTTGCGGCAGGTGCTCTCGACTTACGACGGGGACCTCAGGGACCCGCTCTGGTGGCCTCAGGAAAGGCCAGTCCCCATGCGAGTTCCTCGGGGGCCTCTCGGGATTTCTCTCCCGTCGTTGCCGGGTCCTAAGACCTTGTGTGGAGTCGGGGCCGGAACCTGAGGATTCCTCTCCAGTGCTGACATGGATCTAGGGGTACATCTGGAGTCTCCCCAGGGGAGTCAGTCCTCCCCTCCAATGTAGGCATGCACTTCCGCTTTCCTCCAGAGCGGTAGCAGCAGTGTCACGCAGTCCGCCGCGTGGATCAAAGGATCTGTGGTTTTCCCTCGAGTCTTACCCACGAGGCTTTCCCACGAGGCTTTCCCACAGGGCTGTCCCACGTGCACACGTGGTGGGAGTCGATCCTCGGCTTGAACGTCAAGGCAGTGCAGGAAAACAGGTTCCTCTGGAATGGACTGACACATCTGGTGGACTCTTGGAATGTTGGCACGACCCTGGAGTTCCTCTCGCCTTTCCTGTGGAGAGCGCCTCCTCTTGAGATGCGACGGGAACGCCGGGAATTGTTTCCCTTCGAAACAGGTGAAGGATCCCTCATCTCGAGCTAGGAGGCGGAAACGGGGCTCCCCTGGATGTGTGCGGGACCCTCGTGCTTCCTCTCGAGTGGAGACGGGTATGTCGGGGAACTTCTTGAGTTGCAGCAAGGGTGTGAAGGACCCTTTGGAAGTTCCAGTGGTTAGATGTGATTAGCCTCGAGAAGCCTCAGCGGAAATGGGCCTCAACTAGCCTGGAGGGCAAAACCTCCTGGATTTTCTCGAGTTGCGGCAGGTGCTCTCGACTTACGACGGGGACCTCAGGGACCCGCTCTGGTGGCCTCAGGAAAGGCCAGTCCCCATGCGAGATCCTCGGGCGCCTCTCGGGATTCCTCTCCCGTCGATGCCGGGGCCTAAGACCTTGTGTGGAGTCGGGGCCCGAAACTGAGGATGCCTCTCCAGTGCTGACATGGATCTTGGGGTAATTCTGGAGTCTCCCCAGGGGAGTCAGTCCTCGCCTCCAATGTGGGCATGCACTTGCGCTTTCCTCCAGAGCGGTAGCAGCAGTGTCACGCAGTCCGCCGCGTGGATCAAAGGATCTATGGTTTTCCCTCGAGTCTTTCCCACGAGGCTTTCCCACGAGGCTTTCCCACAGGGCTGTCCCACGTGCACACGTGGTGGGAGTCGATCCTCAGCTTGAACGTCAAGGCAGTGCAGGGAAAACATGTTCCTCTGGAATGGACTGACACATCTGGGGGACTCTTGGAATGGTGGCATGACCCTGCAGTTCCTCTCGCCTTTCCTGTGGAGAGCGCCTTCTCTTGAGTTGCGACGGGAATGCCGGGAATTCTTTCCCTACGAAACAGGGAAAGGATCCCTCATCTCGAGCTAGGAGTCGGAAACGGGCTCCCCTGGATGTGTGCGGGACCCTCGTGCTTCCTCTCGAGTGGAGACGGGTATTTTGGGGAACTTCTTGAGTTGCAGCAAGGGTGTGAAGGACCCTTTGGAAGTTCCAGTGGTTCGATGTGATTAGCCTCGAGAAGCCTCAGCGGAAATGGGCCTCATCTCGCCTGGAGGGCAAAACCTCCTGGATTTTCTCGAGTTGCGGCAGGTGCTCTCGACTTACGACGGGGACTTCAGGGACCCGCTCTGGCGGCGTCAGGAAAGGCCAGTCCCCTTGCGAGTTCCTCGGGGGCCTCTCGGGATTTCTCTCCCGTCGATGCCGGGGCCTAAGACCTTGTGTGGTGTCGGGGCCGGAACCTGAGGATTCCTCTCCAGTGCTGACATGGATCTTGGGGTACTTCTGGAGTCTCCCCAGGGGAGTCAGTCCTCCCCTCCAATGTGGGCATGCACTTGCGCTTTCCTCCAGAGCGGTAGCAGCAGTGTCACGCAGTCCGCTGCGTGTATTAAAGGATCTATGGTTTTCCCTCGAGTCTTTCCCACGAGGCTTTCCCACGAGGCTTTCCCACAGGGCTGTCCCACGTGCACACGTGGTGGGAGTCGATCCTTGGCTTGATCGTCAATGCAGTGCAGGGAAAACAGGTTCCTCTGGAATGGACTGACACATCTGGGGGACTCTTGGAATGGTGGCACGACCCTGGAGTTCCTCTCGCCTTTCCTGTGGAGAGCGCCTCCTCTTGAGATGCGACAGGAACGCCGGGAATTGTTTCCCTTCGAAACAGGGAAAGGATCCCTCATCTTGAGCTGGGAGGCGGAAACGGGGCTCCCCTGGATGTGTGCGGGACCCTCGTGCTTCCTCTCAAGTGGAGACGGGTATGTCGGGGAACTTCTTGACTTGCAGCAAGGGTGTGAAGGACCCTTTGGAAGTTCCAGTGGTTAGATGTGATTAGCCTCGAGAAGCCTCAGCAGAAATGGGCCTCATCTCGGCTGGAGGGCAAAAACTCCTAGATTTTCTCGAGTTGCGGCAGGTGCTCTCGACTTACGACGGGGACCTCAGGGACCCGCTCTGGTGGCCTCAGGAAAGGCTAGTCCCCATGCGAGTTCCTCGGGGGCCTCTCGGGATTCCTCTCCCGTCGATGCCGGGGCCTAAGACCTTGTGTGGAGTCGGGGCCGGAAACTGAGGATTCCTCTCCAGTGCTGACATGGATCTTGGGTACTTCTGGAGTCTCCCCAGGGGAGTCAGTCCTCGTCTCGAATGCGGGCATGCACTTGCGCTTTCCTCCAGAGCGGTAGCAGCAGTGTCACGCAGTCCGCCGCGTGGATCAAAGGATCTATGGTTTTCCCTCGAGTCTTTCCCACGAGGCTTTTACACGAGGCTTTCCAAAAGGGCTGTCCCACGTGCAAACGTGGTGGGAGTCGATCCTCGGCTTGAACGTCAAGGTAGTGCAGGGAAAACAGGTTCTTCTGGAATGGACTGACACATCTGGGGGACTCTTGGAATGGTGGCACGACCCTGGAGTTCCTCTCGCCTTTCCTGTGGAGAGCGCCTCCTCTTGAGATGGGGCGGGAATGCCGGGAATTCTTTCCCTACGAAAGAGGGAAAGGATCCCTCATCTCGAGCTAGTAGGCGGAAACGGGGCTCCCCTGGATGTGTGCGGGACCCTCGTGCTTCCTCTCTAGTGGAGACGGGTATGTCGGGGAACTTCTTGAGTTGCAGCAAGGGTGTGAAGGACCCTTTGGAAGTTCCAGTGGTTAGATGTGATTGGCCTTGAGAAGCCTCAGCGGAAATGGGCCTCATCTCGCCTGGAGGGCAAAACCTCCTGGATTTTCTCGAGTTGCGGCAGGTGCTCTCGACTTACGACGGGGACCTCAGGGACCCGCTCTGGTGGCCTCAGGAAAGGCCAGTCCCAATGCGAGTTCCTCGGGGGCCTCTCAGGATTCCTCTCCCGTCGATGCCGGGGCCTAAGACCTTGTGTGGAGTCGGGGCCGGAACCTGAGGATTCCTCTCCAGTGCTGACATGGATCTTGGGGTGTTTCTGGAGTCTCCCCAGGGGAGTCAGTCCTTGTCTCGAATGCGGGCGTGCACTTGCGCTTTCCTCCAGAGCGGTAGCAGCAGTGTCACGCAGTCCGACGCGTGTATCAAAGGATCTATGGTTTTCCCTCGAGTCTTTCCCACGAGGCTTTCCCACGAGGCTTTCCCACAGGGCTGTCCCACGTGCACACGTGGTGGGAGTCGATCCTCGGCTTGAAGGTGAAGGCAGTGCAGGGAAATCAGGTTCCTCTGGAATGGACTGACACATCTGGGGGACTCTTGGAATGGTGGCACGACCCTGGAGTTCCTCTCGCCTTTCCTGTGGAGAGCGCCTCCTCTTGAGATGCGACGGAACGCCGGGAATTCTTTCCCTAGGAAACAGGGAAAGGATCCCTCATCTCGAGCTAGGAGGCGGAAACGGGGCTCCCCTGGATGTGTGCGGACCCTCGTGCTTCCTCTCGAATGGACATTGGTATGTCGGGGTACTTCTGGACTTGCAGCAAGGGTGTGAAGGACCCTTTGGAATTCCAGTGGTTAGATGTGATTAGCCTCGAGAAGCCTCAGCGGAAATGGGCCTCATCTCGCCTGGAGGGCAAAACCTCCTGGATTTTCTCGAGTTGCGGTACGTGCTCTCGACTTACGACGGGGACCTCAGGGACCCGCTCTGGTGGCCTCAGGAAAGGCCAGTCCCCATGCGAGTTCCTCGGGGGCCTCTCGGGATTCCTCTCCCGACGATGCCGGGCCTAAGACCTTGTGTGGAGTCGGGGCCGGAACCTGAGGATTCCTCTCCAGTGCTGACATGGATCTTGGGTACTTCTGGAGTCTCCCAAGGGGAGTCAGTCCTCGCCTCCAATGCGGGCATGCACTTGCGCTTTCCTCCAGAGCGGTAGCAGCAGTGACACGCAGTCCGCCGCGTGGATCAAAGGATCTATGGTTTTCCCTCGAGTCTTTCCCACGAGGCTTTCCCACGAGGCTTTCCCACAGGGCTGTCCCACGTGCACACGTGGTGGGAGTAGATCCTCGGCTTGAACGTCAAGGCAGTGCAGGGAAAACAGGTTCCTCTGGAATGGACTGACACATCTGGGGGACTCTTGGAATGGTGGCACGACCCTGGAGTTCCTCTCGCCTTTCCTGTGGAGAGCGCCTCCTCTTGAGATGCGACGGAACGCCGGGAATTCTTTCCTAGGAAACAGGGAAAGGATCCCTCATCTCGAGCTAGGAGGCGGAAACGGGGCTCCCCTGGATGTGTGCGGACCCTCGTGCTTCCTCTCGAGGGGAGACGGGTATGTTGGGGAACGTCTTGAGTTGCAGCAAGGGTGTGAAGGACCCTTTGGAAGTTCCAGTGGTTAGATGTGATTAGCCTCGAGAAGCCTCAGCTGAAATGGGCCTCATCTGGGCTGGAGGGCAAAAACTCCTGGATTTTCTCGAGTTGCGGCAGGTGCTCTCGACTTACGACGGGGACCTCAGGGACCCGCTCTGGTGGCCTCGGGAAAGGCCAGTCCCCATGCGAGTTCCTCGGGGGCCTCTTGGGATTCCTCTCCCGTCGATGCCGGGGCCTAAGACCTTGTGTGGAGTCGGGGCCGGAACCTGAGGATTCCTCTCCAGTGCTGACATGGATCTTGGGGTACTTCTGGAGTCTCCCAAGGGGAGTCAGTCCTCGTCTCGAATGCGGGCATGCACTTGCGCTTTCCTCCAGAGCGGTAGCAGCAGTGTCACGCAGTCCGCCGTGTGGATCAAAGGATCTATGGTTTTCCCTCGAGTCTTTCTCACGAGGCTTTCCCACGAGGCTTTCCCACAGGGCTCTCCCACGTGCACACGTGTTGGGAGTCGTTCCTCGGCTTGAAGGTCAAGGCAGTGCAGGGAAAACAGGTTCCTCTGGAATGGACTGACACATCTGGGGGCCTCTTGGAATGGGGGCACGACCCTGGAGTTCCTCTCGCCTTTCCTGTGGAGAGCGCCTCCTATTGAGATGCGACGGGAACGCCGGGAATTCTTTCCCTACGAAACAAAGAAAGGATCCCTCATCTCGAGCTAGGAGGCGGAAACGGGGCTCCCCTGGATGTGTGCGGGACCTTCGTGCTTCCTCTCGAGGGGAGACGGGTATGTCGAGGAACTTCTGGACTTGCAGCAAGGGTGTGAAGGACCCTTTGGAAGTTCCAGTGGTTAGATGTGATTAGCCTCGAGAAGCCTCAGCGGAAATGGGCCTCATCTCGCCTGGAGGGCAAAACCTCCTGGATTTTCTCGAGTTGCGGCAGGTGCTCTCGACTTACGACGGGGACCTCAGGGACCCGCCCTGGTGGCCTCAGGAAAGGCCAGTCCCCATGCGAGTTCCTCGGGGGCCTGTCGGGATTCCTCTCCCGTCGATGCCGGGGCCTAAGACCTTGTGTGGAGTCGGGGCCGGAACCTGAGGATTCCTCTCCAGTGCTGACATGGATCTTGGGTACTTCTGGAGTCTCCCCAGGGGAGTCAGTCCTCGCCTCCAATTCGGGCATGCATTTGCGCTTTCCTCCAGAGCGGTAGCAGCAGTGTCACGCAGTCCGCCGCGTGGATCAAAGGATCTATGGTTTTCCCTCGAGTCTTTCCCAAGAGGCTTTCACACGAGGCTTTCCCACAGGGCTGTCCCACGTGCACACGGGGTGGGAGTCGATCCTCGGCTTGAACGTCAAGGCAGTGCAGGGAAAACAGGTTCCTCTGGAATGGACTGACACATCTGGGGGACTCTTGGAATGGTGGCACGACCCTGGAGTTCCTCTCGCCTTTCCTGTGGAGAGCGCCTCCTCTTGAGATGCGACGGGAACGCCGGGAATTCTTTCCCTAGGAAACAAGGAAAGGATCCCTCATCTCGAGCTAGGAGGCGGAAACGGGGCTCCCCTGTATGTGTGCGGACCCTCGTGCTTCCTCGCGAATGGATACTGGTATGTCAGGGAACTTCTGGACTTGCAGCAAGGGTGTGAAGGACCCTTTGGAAGTTCCAGTGGTTAGATTTGATTAGCCTCGAGAAGCCTCAGCGGAAATGGGCCTCATATCGCCTGGAGGGCAAAACCTCCTGGATTTTCTCGAGTTGCGGCAGGTGCTCTCGACTTAAGACGGGGACCTCAGGGACCCGCTCTGGTGGCCTCAGGAAAGGCCAGTCCCCATGCGAGTTCCTCGGGGGCCTCTCGGGATTCCTCTCCCGTCGATTCCGGTGCCTAAGACCTTGCGTGGGGTCGGGGCCGGAACCTGAGGATTCCTCTCCAGTGCTGACATGGATCTTGGGTACTTCTGGAGTCTCCCCAGGGGAGTCAGTCCTCGTCTCGAATGCGGGCATGCACTTGCGCTTTCCTCCAGAGCGGTAGCAGCAGTGTCACGCAGTCCGACGCATGGATCAAATGATCTATGGTTTTCCCTCGAGTCTTTCCCACGAGGCTTTCCCACGAGGCGTTCCCACAGGGCTGTCCCACGTGCACACGTGGTGGGAGTCGATCCTCGGCTTGTAGGTGAAGGCAGTGCTGGGAAATCAGGTTCTTCTGGAATGGACTGACACATCTGGGGACTCTTGGAATGGTGGCACGACCCTGGAGTTCCTCTCGCCTTTCCTGTGGAGAGCGCCTCCTCTTGAGATGCGACGGGAACGCCGGGAATTCTTTCCCTACGAAGCAGGGAAAGGATCCCTCATCTCGAGCTAGGAGGGGGAAACGGGGCTCCCCTGGATGTGTGCTTGACACCACGTGCTTCCTCTCGAGTGGAGACGGGTATGTCGGGGAACTTCTTGAGTTGCAGCAAGGGTGTGAAGGACCCTTTGGAAGTTCCAGTGGTTAGATGTGATTAGCCTCGAGAAGCCTCAGCGGAAATGGGCCTCATCTCGCCTGGAGGGCAAACCCTCCTGGATTTTCTCGAGTTGCGGCAGGTGCTCTCGACTTACGACGGGGACCTCAGGGACCCGCTCTGGTGTCCTCAGGAAAGGCCAGTCCCCATTCGAGTTCCTCGGGGGCCTCTCGGGATTCCTCTCACGTCGATGCCGGGGAATAAGACCTGTGTGGATTCGGGGCGGGAACCTGAGTATTCCTCTCCATTGCTGACATGGATCTTGGGGTACTGCTGGAGTCTCCCCAGGGGACTCAGTCCTCGTCTCGAATGCGGGCATGCACTTGCGCTTTCCTCCAGAGCGGTAGCAGCTGTGTCACGCAGTCCGCCGTGTGGATCAAAGGATCTATGATTTTCCCTCGAGTCTTTCCCACGAGGCTTTCCCACGAGGCTTTCCCACAGGGCTGTCCCACGTGCACACGTGGTGGGAGTCGATCCTCGGCTTGAACGTCAAGGCAGTGCAGGGAAAACAGGTTCCTCTGGAATGGACTGACACATCTGGGGGACTCTTGGAATGGTGGCACGACCCTGGAGTTCCTCTCGCCTTTCCTGTGGAGAGCGCCTCCTCTTGAGATGAGACGGGAACGCCAGGAATACTTTCCCTACGAAACAGGGAAAGGATCCCTCATCTCGACCTAGGAGGCGGAAACGGGGCTCCCCTGTATGTGTGCGGGACCCTCATGCTTCCTCTCGAGTGGAGTCGGGTATGTCGAGGAACTTCTGGACTTGCAGCAAGGGTGTGAAGGACCCTTTGGAAGTTCCAGTGGTTAGATGTGATTAGCCTCGAGAAGCCTCAGCGGAAATGGGCCTCATCTCGCCTGGAGGGCAAAACCTCCTGGATTTTCTCGAGTTGCGGCAGGTGCTCTCGACTTACGACGGGGACCTCAGGGACCCGCTCTGGTGGCCTCAGTAAAGGCCAGTCCCCAGGCGAGTTCCTCGGGGGCCTCTCGGGATTCCTCTCCCGTCGATGCCGGGGCCTAAGACCTTGTGTGGAGTCGGGGCCGGAACCTGAGGAATCCTCTCCAGTGCTGACATGGATCTTGGGGTACTTCTGGAGTCTCCCCAGAGGAGTAAGTCCTCGTCTCGAATGCGGGCATGCACTTGCGCTTTCCTCCAGAGCGTTAGCAGCAGTGTCACGCAGTCCGACGCATTGATCAAAGGATCTAAGGTTTTCCCTCGAGTCTTTCCCACGAGTCTTTCCCACGAGGCTTTCCCACAGGTCTGTCCAACGTGCACACGTGGTGGGAGTCGATCCTCGGCTTGAACGTCAAGGCAGTGCAGGGAAAACAGGTTCCTCTGGAATGGACTGACACATCTGGGGGACTCTTGGAATGGTGGCACGACCCTGGAGTTCCTCTCGCCTTTCCTGTGGAGAGCGCCTCCACTTGAGATGCGACGGGAACTCCGGGAATTCTTTCCCCACGAAACAGGGAAAGGATCCCTCATCTCGAGCTAGGAGGCAGAAACGGGGCTCCCCTGGATGTGTGCGGGACCCTCGTGCTTCCTCTCGAGTGGAGACGGGTATGTCGGGGAACTTCTTGAGTTGCAGTAAGGGTGTGAAGGACCCTTTGGAAGTTCCAATGGTTAGATGTGATTGGCCTCGAGAAGCCTCACCGGAAATGGGCCTCATCTTGCCTGGAGGGCAAAACCTTCTGGATTTTCTCGAGTTGCGGTAGGTGCTCTCGACTTACGACGGGGACCTCATGGACCCGCTCTGGTGGCCTCAGGAAAGGCCAGTCCCCATGCGAGATCCTCGGGGGCCTCTCGGGATTCCTCTCCCGTCGATGCCGGGGCCTAAGACCTTGTGTGGAGTCGGGGCCCGAAACTGAGGATTCCTCTCCAGTGCTGACATGGATCTTGGGGTACTTCTGGAGTCTCCCCAGGGAGTCAGTCCTCGCCTCCCATGTGGGCATGCACTTGTGCTTTCCTCCAGAGCGGTAGCAGCAGTGTCACGCAGTCCGCCGCGTGGATCAAAGGATCTATGATTTTCCCTCGAGTCTTTCCCACGAGGCTTTCCCACGAGGCTTTCCCAAAGGGCTGTCCCACGTGCACACGTGGTGGGAATCGATCCTCGGCTTGAAAGTCAAAGCAGTGCAGGGAAAACATGTTCCTCTGGAATGGACTGACACATCTGGGGGACTCTTGGAATGGTGGCACGACCCTGGAGTTCCTCTCGCCTTTCCTGTGGAGAGCGCCTCCTCTTGAGATAGGACGGGAACGCCGGGAATTCTTTCCCTACGAAACAGGGAAAGGATTCCTCATCTCGAGCTAGGAGGCAGAAACGGGGCTCCCCTGGATGTGTGCGGGACCCTCGTGCTTCCTCTCGAGTGGAGACGGGTATGTCGGGGAACTTCTTGAGTTGCAGCAAGGGTGTGAAGGACCCTTTGGAAGTTCCAGTGGTTAGATGTGATTGGCCTTGAGAAGCCTCAGCGGAAATGGGCCTCATCTCGCCTGGAGGGCAAAACCTCCCGGATTTTCTCGAGTTGCGACAGGTGCTCTTGACTTATGACGGGGACCTCAGGGACCCGCTCTGGTGGCCTAAGGAAAGGCCAGTCCCCATGCGAGATCCTCGGGGGCCTCTCGGGATTCCTCTCCCGTCGATGCCGGGGCCTAAGACCTTGTGTGGACTCGGGGCCCGAAACTGAGGATTCCTCTCCAGTGCTGACATGGATCTTGGGGTACTTCTGGAGTCTCCCCAGGGGAGTCAGTCCTCGCCTCCAATGTGGGCATGCACTTGCGCTTTCCTCCAGAGCGGTAGCAGCAGTGTCACGCAGTCCGCCGCGTGGATCAAAGGATCTATGGTTTTCCCTCGAGTCTTTCCCACGAGGCTTTCCCACGAGGCTTTCCCACAGGGCTGTCCCACGTGCACACGTGGTGGGAGTCGATCCTCGGCTTGAACGTCAAGGCAGTGCAGGGAAAACAGGTTCCTCTGGAATGGACTGACACATATGGGGGACTCTTGGAATGGTGGCACGACCCTGGAGTTCCTCTCGCCTTTCCTGTGGAGAGCGCCTCCTCTTGAGATGGGACGGGAACGCCGGGAATTCTTTCCCTACGAAACAGGGAAAGGATCCCTCATGTCGAGCTAGGAGGCGGAAACGGTGCTCCCCTGGATGTGTGCGGGACCCTCGTGCTTCCTCTGGAGTGGAGACGGGTATGTCTGGGAACTTCTTGAGTTGCAGCAAGGGCGTGAAGGACCCTTTGGAAGTTCCAGTGGTTAGATGTGATTGGCCTTGAGAAGCCTCAGCGGAAATGGGCCTCATCTCGCCTGGAGGGCAAAACCTCCTGGATTTTCTCGAGTTGCGGCAGGTGATCTCGACTTACGACGGGGACCTCAGGGACCCGCTCTGGTGGCCTCAGGAAAGGCCAGTCCCCATGCGAGATCCTCGGGGGCCTCTCGGGATTCCTCTCCCGTCGATGCCGGGGCCTAAGACCTTGTGTGGAATCGGGGCCCGAAACTGAGGATTCCTCTCCAGTGCTGACATGGATCTTGGGGTACTTCTGGAGTCTCCCCAGGGGAGTCAGTCCTCGCCTCCAATGTGGGCATGAACTTGCGCTTTCCTCCAGAGCGGTAGCAGCAGTCTCACGCAGTCCGCCGCGTGGATCAAAGGAT
Source organism: Ovis canadensis (assembly GCF_042477335.2). Taxonomy (NCBI): domain Eukaryota; kingdom Metazoa; phylum Chordata; class Mammalia; order Artiodactyla; family Bovidae; genus Ovis; species Ovis canadensis. The sequence continues at coordinate 11,522,564 of NC_091267.1, forward strand.
CTATGGTTTTCCCTCGAGTTTTTACCACGAGGCTTTCCCACGAGGCTCTCCCACAGGGCTGTCCCACGTGCACACGTGGTGGGAGTCGGTGCTCGGCTTGAACGTCAAGGCAGTGCAGGGGAAACAGGTTCCTCTGGAATGGACTGACACGTCTGGGGGACTCTTGGAATGGTGGCACGACCCTGGAGTTCCTCTCGCCTTTCCTGTGGAGAGCGCCTCCTCTTGTGATGCGACGGAACACCGGGAATTCTTTCCCTAGGAAACAGGGAAAGGATCCCTCATCTCGAGCTAGGAGGCGGAAACGGGGCTCCCCTGGATGTGTGCGGACCCTCGTGCTTCCTCTCGAATGGATACTGGTATGTCAGCGAACTTCTGGACTTGCAGCAAGGGTGTGAAGGACCCTTTGGAAGTTCCAGTGGTTAGATGTGATTAGCCTCGAGAAGCCTCAGCGGAAATGGGCCTCATCTCGCCTGGAGGGTAAAACCTCCTGGATTTTCTCGAGTTGCGGCAGGTGCTCTCGACTTACGACGGGGACCTCAGGGACACGCTCTGGTGGCCTCAGGAAAGGCCAGTCCCCATGCGAGTTCCTCGGGGGCCTCTCGGGATTCCTCTCCCGTCGATGCCGGGGCCTAAGACCTTGTGGGGGTCGGGGCCGGAACCTGAGGATTCCTCTCCAGTGCTGACATGGATCTTGGGTATTTCTGGAGTCTCCCCAGGGGAGTCAGTCCACGTCTCGAATGCGGGCATGCACTTGCGCTTTCCTCCAGAGCGGTAGCAGCAGTGTCACGCAGTCTGCCGCGTGGATCAAAGGATCTATGATTTTCCCTCGAGTCTTTCCCACGAGGCTTTGCCACGAGGCTTTCCCACAGGGATGTCCCACGTGCACACGTGGTGGGAGTGGATGCTCGGCTTGAAGGTGAAGGCATTGCAGGGAAAACAGGTTCCTCTGGAATGGACTGACACTTCTGGGGGACTCTTGGAATGGTGGCACGACCCTGGAGTTCCTCTCGCCTTTCCTGTGGAGAGCGCCTCCTCTTGAGATGCGACGGGAACGCCGGGAATTCTTTCCCTACGAAACAGGGAAAGGATCCCTCATCTCGAGCTAGGAGGCAGAAACGGGGCTCCCCTGGGTGTGTGCGGGACCCTCGTGCTTCCTCTCGAGTGGAGACGGGTGTGTCGGGGAACTTCTTGAGTTGCAGCAAGGGTGTGAAGGACCCTTTGGAAGTTCCAGTGGTTAGATGTGATTAGCCTCGAGAAGCCTCAGCGGAAATGGGCCTCAACTAGCCTGGAGGGCAAAACCTCCTGGATTTTCTCGAGTTGCGGCAGGTGCTCTCGACTTACGACGGGGACCTCAGGGACCCCCTCTGGTGGCCTCAGGAAAGGCCAGTCCCCATGCGAGTTCCTCGGGGGCCTCTCGGGATTCCTCTCCCGTCGATGCCGGGGCCTAAGACCTTGTGTGGAGTCGGGGCCGGATCCTGAGGATTCCTCTCCAGTGCTGACAAGGATCTTGGGGTACTTTGGAGTCTCCCCAGGGGAGTAAGTCCTCGTCTCGAATGCGAGCATGCGCTTGCCCTTTCCTCCAGAGTGGAAGCAGAAGTGTCACGCAGTCCGCCGCGTGGATCAAAGGATCTATGTTTTTCCCTCGAGTCTTTCCCACGAGGCTTTCACACGAGGCTTTCCCACAGGGCTGTCCCACGTGCACACGTGGTGGGGGTCGATCCTCGGCTTGAACGTCAAGGCAGTGCAGGGAAAACAGGTTCCTCTGGAATGGACTGACACATCTGGGGGACTCTTGGAATGGTGGCACGACCCTGGAGTTCCTCTCGCCTTTCCTGTGGAGAGCGCCTCCTCTTGAGATGGGACGGGAACGCCGGGAATTCTTTCCCTACGAAACAGGGAAAGGATCCCTCATCTCGAGCTAAGAGGCAGAAACGGGGTTCCCCTGGATGTGTGCGGGACCCTCGCGCTTCCTCTCAAGTGGAGATGGGAATGTCGGGAAACTTCTTGAGTTGCAGCAAGGGTGTGAAAGACCCTTTGGAAGTTCCAGTGGTTAGATGTGATTAGCCTCGAGAGGCCTCAGCAGAAATGGGCCTCATCTCAGATGGAGGGCAAAACCTCCTGGATTTTCTCGAGTTGCGGCAGGTGCTCTCTACTTACGACGGGGACCTCAGGGACCCGCTCTGGTGGCCTCAGGCAAGGCCAGTCCCCATGCGAGTTCCTCGGGGGCCTCTCGGGATTCCTCTCCCGTCGATGCCGGGGCCTAAGACCTTGTGTGGAGTCGGGGCCGGAACCTGAGGATTCCTCTCCAGTGGTGACATGGATCTTGGGGTACTTCTGGAGTCTCCCCAGGGGAGTCAGTCCTCGCCTCGAATGCGGGCATGCACTTGCGCTTTTCTCCAGACCGGTAGCAGCAGTGTCACGCAGTCCGCCGCGTGGATCAAAGGATCTATGGATTTCCCTCGAGTTTTTCCCACGAAGCTTTCCCACGAGGCTTTCCCACAGGGCTGTCCCACGTGCACACGTGGAGGGAGTCGATGCTCGGCTTGAACGTCAAGGCAGTGCAGGGAAAACAGGTTCCTCTGGAATGGACTGACACTTCTGGGGGACTCTTGGAATGGTGGCACGACCCTGGAGTTCCTCTCGCCTTTCCTGTGGAGAGCGCCTCCTCTTGAGATGCGACGGAACGCCGGGAATTCTTTCCCTAGGAAACAGGGAAAGGATCCGTCATCTCGAGCTAGGAGGCGGAAACGGAGCTCCCCTGGATGTGTGCGGACCGTCGTGCTTCCTCTCGAATGGATACTGGTATGTCAGGGAACTTCTGGACTTGCAGCAAGGGTGTGAAGGACCCTTTGGAAGTTCCAGTGGTTAGATGTGATTAGCCTGGAGAAGCCTCAGCGGAAATGGGCCTCATCTCGCCTGGAGGGCAAAACCTCCTGGATTTTCTCGAGTTGCGGCAGGTGCTCTCGACTTACGACGGGGACCTCAGGGACCCGCTCTGGTGTCCTCAGGAAAGGCCAATCCCCTTTCGAGTTCCTCGGGGGCCTCTCGGGATTCCTCTCCCGTCGATGCCGGGGACTAAGACCTTGTGTGGATTCGGGGCGGGAACCTGAGTATTCCTCTCCATTGCTGACATGGATCTTGGGGTACTTCTGGAGTCTCGCCAGGGGACTCAGTCCTCGTCTCGAATGCGGGCATGCACTTGCGCTTTCCTCCAGAGCGGTAGCAGCTGTGTCACGCAGTCCGCCGTGTGGATCAAAGGATCTATGGTTTTCCCTCGAGTCTTTCCCACGAGGCTTTCCCACGAGGCTTTCCCACAGGGCTTGCCCACGTGCCCACGGGGTGGGAGTCGATCCTCGGCTTGAACGTCAAGGCAGTGCAGGGCAAACAGGTTCCTCTGGAATGGACTGACACATCTGGGGGACTCTTGGAATGGTGGCACGACCCTGGAGTTCCTCTCGCCTTTCCTGTGGAGAGCGCCTCCTCTTGAGATGCGACGGGAACGCCGGGAATTCTTTCCCTAGGAAACAAGGAAAGGATCCCTCATCTCGAGCTAGGAGGCGGAAACGGGGCTCCCCTGTATGTGTGCGGACCCTCGTGCTTCCTCGCGAATGGATACTGGTATGTCAGGGAACTTCTGGACTTGCAGCAAGGGTGTGAAGGACCCTTTGGAAGTTCCAGTGGTTAGATTTGATTAGCCTCGAGAAGCCTCAGCGGAAATGGGCCTCATATCGCCTGGAGGGCAAAACCTCCTGGATTTTCTCGAGTTGCGGCAGGTGCTCTCGACTTAAGACGGGGACCTCAGGGACCCGCTCTGGTGGCCTCAGGAAAGGCCAGTCCCCATGCGAGTTCCTCGGGGGCCTCTCGGGATTCCTCTCCCGTCGATTCCGGTGCCTAAGACCTTGCGTGGGGTCGGGGCCGGAACCTGAGGATTCCTCTCCAGTGCTGACATGGATCTTGGGTACTTCTGGAGTCTCCCCAGGGGAGTCAGTCCTCGTCTCGAATGCGGGCATGCACTTGCGCTTTCCTCCAGAGCGGTAGCAGCAGTGTCACGCAGTCCGACGCATGGATCAAATGATCTATGGTTTTCCCTCGAGTCTTTCCCACGAGGCTTTCCCACGAGGCGTTCCCACAGGGCTGTCCCACGTGCACACGTGGTGGGAGTCGATCCTCGGCTTGTAGGTGAAGGCAGTGCTGGGAAATCAGGTTCTTCTGGAATGGACTGACACATCTGGGGACTCTTGGAATGGTGGCACGACCCTGGAGTTCCTCTCGCCTTTCCTGTGGAGAGCGCCTCCTCTTGAGATGCGACGGGAACGCCGGGAATTCTTTCCCTACGAAGCAGGGAAAGGATCCCTCATCTCGAGCTAGGAGGCGGAAACGGGGCTCCCCTGGATGTGTGCGGGACACCACGTGCTTCCTCTCGAGTGGAGACGGGTATGTCGGGGAACTTCTGGAGTTGCAGCAAGGGTGTGAAGGACCCTTTGGAAGTTCCAGTGGTTAGACGTGATTAGCCTCGAGAAGCCTCAGCGGAAATGGGCCTCATCTCGCCTGGAGGGCAAACCCTCCTGGATTTTCTCGAGTTGCGGCAGGTGCTCTCGACTTACGACGGGGACCTCAGGGACCCGCTCTGGTGTCCTCAGGAAAGGCCAGTCCCCATTCGAGTTCCTCGGGGGCCTCTCGGGATTCCTCTCACGTCGATGCCGGGGAATAAGACCTGTGTGGATTCGGGGCGGGAACCTGAGTATTCCTCTCCATTGCTGACATGGATCTTGGGGTACTGCTGGAGTCTCCCCAGGGGACTCAGTCCTCGTCTCGAATGCGGGCATGCACTTGCGCTTTCCTCCAGAGCGGTAGCAGCTGTGTCACGCAGTCCGCCGTGTGGATCAAAGGATCTATGATTTTCCCTCGAGTCTTTCCCACGAGGCTTTCCCACGAGGCTTTCCCACAGGGCTGTCCCACGTGCACACGTGGTGGGAGTCGATCCTCGGCTTGAACGTCAAGGCAGTGCAGGGAAAACAGGTTCCTCTGGAATGGACTGACACATCTGGGGGACTCTTGGAATGGTGGCACGACCCTGGAGTTCCTCTCGCCTTTCCTGTGGAGAGCGCCTCCTCTTGAGATGAGACGGGAACGCCAGGAATACTTTCCCTACGAAACAGGGAAAGGATCCCTCATCTCGACCTAGGAGGCGGAAACGGGGCTCCCCTGTATGTGTGCGGGACCCTCATGCTTCCTCTCGAGTGGAGTCGGGTATGTCGAGGAACTTCTGGACTTGCAGCAAGGGTGTGAAGGACCCTTTGGAAGTTCCAGTGGTTAGATGTGATTAGCCTCGAGAAGCCTCAGCGGAAATGGGCCTCATCTCGCCTGGAGGGCAAAACCTCCTGGATTTTCTCGAGTTGCGGCAGGTGCTCTCGACTTACGACGGGGACCTCAGGGACCCGCTCTGGTGGCCTCAGTAAAGGCCAGTCCCCAGGCGAGTTCCTCGGGGGCCTCTCGGGATTCCTCTCCCGTCGATGCCGGGGCCTAAGACCTTGTGTGGAGTCGGGGCCGGAACCTGAGGAATCCTCTCCAGTGCTGACATGGATCTTGGGGTACTTCTGGAGTCTCCCCAGAGGAGTAAGTCCTCGTCTCGAATGCGGGCATGCACTTGCGCTTTCCTCCAGAGCGTTAGCAGCAGTGTCACGCAGTCCGACGCATTGATCAAAGGATCTAAGGTTTTCCCTCGAGTCTTTCCCACGAGTCTTTCCCACGAGGCTTTCCCACAGGTCTGTCCAACGTGCACACGTGGTGGGAGTCGATCCTCGGCTTGAACGTCAAGGCAGTGCTGGGAAATCAGGTTCCTCTGGAATGGACTGACACATCTGGGGGACTCTTGGAATGCTGGCACGACCCTGGAGTTCCTCTCGCCTTTCCTGTGGAGAGCGCCTCCACTTGAGATGCGACGGGAACTCCGGGAATTCTTTCCCCACGAAACAGGGAAAGGATCCCTCATCTCGAGCTAGGAGGCAGAAACGGGGCTCCCCTGGATGTGTGCGGGACCCTCGTGCTTCCTCTCGAGTGGAGACGGGTATGTCGGGGAACTTCTTGAGTTGCAGTAAGGGTGTGAAGGACCCTTTGGAAGTTCCAATGGTTAGATGTGATTGGCCTCGAGAAGCCTCAGCGGAAATGGGCCTCATCTTGCCTGGAGGGCAAAACCTTCTGGATTTTCTCGAGTTGCGGTAGGTGCTCTCGACTTACGACGGGGACCTCATGGACCCGCTCTGGTGGCCTCAGGAAAGGCCAGTCCCCATGCGAGATCCTCGGGGGCCTCTCGGGATTCCTCTCCCGTCGATGCCGGGGCCTAAGACCTTGTGTGGAGTCGGGGCCCGAAACTGAGGATTCCTCTCCAGTGCTGACATGGATCTTGGGGTACTTCTGGAGTCTCCCCAGGGAGTCAGTCCTCGCCTCCCATGTGGGCATGCACTTGTGCTTTCCTCCAGAGCGGTAGCAGCAGTGTCACGCAGTCCGCCGCGTGGATCAAAGGATCTATGATTTTCCCTCGAGTCTTTCCCACGAGGCTTTCCCACGAGGCTTTCCCAAAGGGCTGTCCCACGTGCACACGTGGTGGGAATCGATCCTCGGCTTGAAAGTCAAAGCAGTGCAGGGAAAACATGTTCCTCTGGAATGGACTGACACATCTGGGGGACTCTTGGAATGGTGGCACGACCCTGGAGTTCCTCTCGCCTTTCCTGTGGAGAGCGCCTCCTCTTGAGATAGGACGGGAACGCCGGGAATTCTTTCCCTACGAAACAGGGAAAGGATTCCTCATCTCGAGCTAGGAGGCAGAAACGGGGCTCCCCTGGATGTGTGCGGGACCCTCGTGCTTCCTCTCGAGTGGAGACGGGTATGTCGGGGAACTTCTTGAGTTGCAGCAAGGGTGTGAAGGACCCTTTGGAAGTTCCAGTGGTTAGATGTGATTGGCCTTGAGAAGCCTCAGCGGAAATGGGCCTCATCTCGCCTGGAGGGCAAAACCTCCCGGATTTTCTCGAGTTGCGACAGGTGCTCTCGACTTATGACGGGGACCTCAGGGACCCGCTCTGGTGGCCTCAGGAAAGGCCAGTCCCCATGCGAGATCCTCGGGGGCCTCTCGGGATTCCTCTCCCGTCGATGCCGGGGCCTAAGACCTTGTGTGGAATCGGGGCCCGAAACTGAGGATTCCTCTCCAGTGCTGACATGGATCTTGGGGTACTTCTGGAGTCTCCCCAGGGGAGTCAGTCCTCGCCTCCAATGTGGGCATGAACTTGCGCTTTCCTCCAGAGCGGTAGCAGCAGTCTCACGCAGTCCGCCGCGTGGATCAAAGGATCTATGGTTTTCCCTCGAGTTTTTACCACGAGGCTTTCCCACGAGGCTCTCCCACAGGGCTGTCCCACGTGCACACGTGGTGGGAGTCGGTGCTCGGCTTGAACGTCAAGGCAGTGCAGGGAAAACAGGTTCCTCTGGAATGGACTGACACGTCTGGGGGACTCTTGGAATGGTGGCACGACCCTGGAGTTCCTCTCGCCTTTCCTGTGGAGAGCGCCTCCTCTTGTGATGCGACGGAACACCGGGAATTCTTTCCCTAGGAAACAGGGAAAGGATCCCTCATCTCGAGCTAGGAGGCGGAAACGGGGCTCCCCTGGATGTGTGCGGACCCTCGTGCTTCCTCTCGAATGGATACTGGTATGTCAGCGAACTTCTGGACTTGCAGCAAGGGTGTGAAGGACCCTTTGGAAGTTCCAGTGGTTAGATGTGATTAGCCTCGAGAAGCCTCAGCGGAAATGGGCCTCATCTCGCCTGGAGGGTAAAACCTCCTGGATTTTCTCGAGTTGCGGCAGGTGCTCTCGACTTACGACGGGGACCTCAGGGACACGCTCTGGTGGCCTCAGGAAAGGCCAGTCCCCATGCGAGTTCCTCGGGGGCCTCTCGGGATTCCTCTCCCGTCGATGCCGGGGCCTAAGACCTTGTGGGGGTCGGGGCCGGAACCTGAGGATTCCTCTCCAGTGCTGACATGGATCTTGGGTATTTCTGGAGTCTCCCCAGGGGAGTCAGTCCTCGTCTCGAATGCGGGCATGCACTTGCGCTTTCCTCCAGAGCGGTAGCAGCAGTGTCACGCAGTCTGCCGCGTGGATCAAAGGATCTATGATTTTCCCTCGAGTCTTTCCCACGAGGCTTTGCCACGAGGCTTTCCCACAGGGATGTCCCACGTGCACACGTGGTGGGAGTCGATGCTCGGCTTGAAGGTGAAGGCATTGCAGGGAAAACAGGTTCCTCTGGAATGGACTGACACTTCTGGGGGACTCTTGGAATGGTGGCACGACCCTGGAGTTCCTCTCGCCTTTCCTGTGGAGAGCGCCTCCTCTTGAGATGCGACGGGAACGCCGGGAATTCTTTCCCTACGAAACAGGGAAAGGATCCCTCATCTCGAGCTAGGAGGCAGAAACGGGGCTCCCCTGGGTGTGTGCGGGACCCTCGTGCTTCCTCTCGAGTGGAGACGGGTGTGTCGGGGAACTTCTTGAGTTGCAGCAAGGGTGTGAAGGACCCTTTGGAAGTTCCAGTGGTTAGATGTGATTACCCTCGAGAAGCCTCAGCGGAAATGGGCCTCAACTAGCCTGGAGGGCAAAACCTCCTGGATTTTCTCGAGTTGCGGCAGGTGCTCTCGACTTACGACGGGGACCTCAGGGACCCCCTCTGGTGGCCTCAGGAAAGGCCAGTCCCCATGCGAGTTCCTCGGGGGCCTCTCGGGATTCCTCTCCCGTCGATGCCGGGGCCTAAGACCTTGTGTGGAGTCGGGGCCGGATCCTGAGGATTCCTCTCCAGTGCTGACAAGGATCTTGGGGTACTTTGGAGTCTCCCCAGGGGAGTAAGTCCTCGTCTCGAATGCGAGCATGCGCTTGCCCTTTCCTCCAGAGTGGAAGCAGAAGTGTCACGCAGTCCGCCGCGTGGATCAAAGGATCTATGTTTTTCCCTCGAGTCTTTCCCACGAGGCTTTCCCACGAGGCTTTCCCACAGGGCTGTCCCACGTGCACACGTGGTGGGGGTCGATCCTCGGCTTGAACGTCAAGGCAGTGCAGGGAAAACAGGTTCCTCTGGAATGGACTGACACATCTGGGGGACTCTTGGAATGGTGGCACGACCCTGGAGTTCCTCTCGCCTTTCCTGTGGAGAGCGCCTCCTCTTGAGATGGGACGGGAACGCCGGGAATTCTTTCCCTACGAAACAGGGAAAGGATCCCTCATCTCGAGCTAAGAGGCAGAAACGGGGTTCCCCTGGATGTGTGCGGGACCCTCGCGCTTCCTCTCAAGTGGAGATGGGAATGTCGGGAAACTTCTTGAGTTGCAGCAAGGGTGTGAAAGACCCTTTGGAAGTTCCAGTGGTTAGATGTGATTAGCCTCGAGAGGCCTCAGCAGAAATGGGCCTCATCTCAGATGGAGGGCAAAACCTCCTGGATTTTCTCGAGTTGCGGCAGGTGCTCTCTACTTACGACGGGGACCTCAGGGACCCGCTCTGGTGGCCTCAGGCAAGGCCAGTCCCCATGCGAGTTCCTCGGGGGCCTCTCGGGATTCCTCTCCCGTCGATGCCGGGGCCTAAGACCTTGTGTGGAGTCGGGGCCGGAACCTGAGGATTCCTCTCCAGTGGTGACATGGATCTTGGGGTACTTCTGGAGTCTCCCCAGGGGAGTCAGTCCTCGCCTCGAATGCGGGCATGCACTTGCGCTTTTCTCCAGACCGGTAGCAGCAGTGTCACGCAGTCCGCCGCGTGGATCAAAGGATCTATGGATTTCCCTCGAGTTTTTCCCACGAAGCTTTCCCACGAGGCTTTCCCACAGGGCTGTCCCACGTGCACACGTGGAGGGAGTCGATGCTCGGCTTGAACGTCAAGGCAGTGCAGGGAAAACAGGTTCCTCTGGAATGGACTGACACTTCTGGGGGACTCTTGGAATGGTGGCACGACCCTGGAGTTCCTCTCGCCTTTCCTGTGGAGAGCGCCTCCTCTTGAGATGCGACGGAACGCCGGGAATTCTTTCCCTAGGAAACAGGGAAAGGATCCGTCATCTCGAGCTAGGAGGCGGAAACGGGGCTCCCCTGGATGTGTGCGGACCGTCGTGCTTCCTCTCGAATGGATACTGGTATATCAGGGAACTTCTGGACTTGCAGCAAGGGTGTGAAGGACCCTTTGGAAGTTCCAGTGGTTTGATGTGATTAGCCTGGAGAAGCCTCAGCGGAAATGGGCCTCATCTCGCCTGGAGGGCAAAACCTCCTGGATTTTCTCGAGTTGCGGCAGGTGCTCTCGACTTACGACGGGGACCTCAGGGACCCGCTCTGGTGTCCTCAGGAAAGGCCAATCCCCTTTCGAGTTCCTCGGGGGCCTCTCGGGATTCCTCTCCCGTCGATGCCGGGGACTAAGACCTTGTGTGGATTCGGGGCGGGAACCTGAGTATTCCTCTCCATTGCTGACATGGATCTTGGGGTACTTCTGGAGTCTCGCCAGGGGACTCAGTCCTCGTCTCGAATGCGGGCATGCACTTGCGCTTTCCTCCAGAGCGGTAGCAGCTGTGTCACGCAGTCCGCCGTGTGGATCAAAGGATCTATGGTTTTCCCTCGAGTCTTTCCCACGAGGCTTTCCCACGAGGCTTTCCCACAGGGCTTGCCCACGTGCCCACGTGGTGGGAGTCGATCCTCGGCTTGAAGGTCAATGCAGTGCAGGGAAAACAGGTTCCTCTGGAATGGACTGACACATCTGGGGGACTCTTGGAATGGTGGCACGACCCTGGAGTTCCTCTCGCCTTTCCAGTGGAGAGCGCCTCCTCTTGAGATGCGACGGGAACGCCGGGAATACTTTCCCTACGAAACAGGGAAAGGATCCCTCATCTCGAGCTAGGAGGCGGAAACGGGGCTCCCCTGGATGTGTGCGGGACCCTCGTGCTTCCTCTCGAGTGGAGACGGGTATGTCGAGGAAATTCTGGACTTGCAGCAAGGGTGTGAAGGACCCTTTGGAAGTTCCAGTGGTTAGATGTGATTAGCCTCGAGAAGCCTCAGCGGAAATGGGCCTCATCTCGCCTGGAGGGCAAAACCTCCTGGATTTTCTCGAGTTGCGGCAGGTGCTCTCGACTTACGACGGGGACCTCAGGGACCCGCTCTGGTGGCCTCAGGAAAGGCCAGTCCCCATGCGAGTTCCTCGGGGGCCTCTCGGGATTCCTCTCCCGTCGATGCCGGGGCCTAAGACCTTGTGTGGAGTCGGGGCCGGAACCTGAGGAATCCTCTCCAGTGCTGACATGGATCTTGGGGTACTTCTGGAGTCTCCCCAGAGGAGTAAGTCCTCGTCTCGAATGCGGGCATGCACTTGCGCTTTCCTCCAGAGCGTTAGCAGCAGTGTCACGCAGTCCGCCGCATTGATCAAAGGATCTAAGGTTTTCCCTCGAGTCTTTCCCACGAGTCTTTCCCACGAGGCTTTCCCACAGGGCTGTCCAACGTGCACACGTGGTGGGAGTCGATCCTCGCCTTGAACGTCAAGGCAGTGCAGGGAAAACAGGTTCCTCTGGAATGGACTGACACATCTGGGAGACTCTTGGAATGGTGTCACGACCCTGGAGTTCCTCTCGCCTTTCCTGTGGAGAGCGCCTCCTCTTGAGATACGACGGGAACGCCGTGAATTCTTTCCCTTCGAAACAGGGAAAGGATCCCTCATCTCGAGCTTGGAGGGGGAAACGGGGCTCCCCTGGATGTGTGCGGGACCCTCGTTCTTCCTCTCGAGTGGAGACGGGTATGTCGAGGAACTTCTGGACTTGCAGCAAGGGTGTGAAGGACCCTTTGGAAGTTCCAGTGGTTAGATGTGATTAGCCTCGAGAAGCCTCAGCGGAAATGGGCCTCATCTCGCCTGGAGGGCAAAACCTCCTGGATTTTCTCGAGTTGCGGCAGGTGCTCTCGACTTACGACGGGGACCTCAGGGACCCGCTCTGGTGGCCTCAGGAAAGGCCAGTCCCCATGCGAGTTCCTCGGGGGCCTCTCGGGATTCCTCTCCCGTCGATGCCGGGGCCTAAGACCTTGTGTGGAGTCGGGGCCGGAACCTGAGGATTCCTCTCCAGTGCTGACGTGGATCTTGGGGTACTTCTGGAGTCTCCCCAGGGGAGTCAGTCCTCGTCTCGAATGCGGGCATGCACTTGCGCTTTCCTCCAGAGCGGTAGCTGCAGTGTCACGCAGTCTGCCGCGTGGAACAAAGGATCTATGTTTTTCCCTCGAGTCTTTCCCACGAGGCTTTCCCACGAGGCTTTCACACAGGGCTGTCCCACGTGCACACGTGGTGGGAGTCGATGCTCGGCTTGAACGTCAAGGCAGTGCAGGGAAAACAGGTTCCTCTGGAATGGACTGACACTTCTGGGGGACTCTTGGAATGGTGGCACGACCCTGGAGTTCCACTCGCCTTTCCTGTGGAGAGCGCCTCCTCTTGAGATGCGACGGGAACGCCGGGAATTCTTTCCCTTCGAAACAGGGAAAGGATCCCTCATCTCGAGCTAGGAGGCGGAAACGGCGCTCCCCTGGATGTATGCGGACCCTCGTGCTTCCTCTCGAATGGAGACGGGTATGTCGAGGAACTTCTGGACTTGCAGCAAGGGTGTGAAGGACCCTTTGGAAGTTCCAGTGGTTAGATGTGATTAGCCTCGAGAAGCCTCAGCGGAAATGGGCCTCAACTAGCCTGGAGGGCAAAACCTCCTGGATTTTCTCGAGTTGCGGCAGGTGCTCTCGACTTACGACGGGGACCTCAGGGACCCGCTCTGGTGGCCTCAGGAAAGGCCAGTCCCCATGCGAGATCCTCGGGCGCCTCTCGGGATTCCTCTCCCGTCGATGCCGGGGCCTAAGACCTTGTGTGGAGTCGGGGCCCGAAACTGAGGATGCCTCTCCAGTGCTGACATGGATCTTGGGGTAATTCTGGAGTCTCCCCAGGGGAGTCAGTCCTCGCCTCCAATGTGGGCATGCACTTGCGCTTTCCTCCAGAGCGGTAGCAGCAGTGTCACGCAGTCCGCCGCGTGGATCAAAGGATCTATGGTTTTCCCTCGAGTCTTTCCCACGAGGCTTTCCCACGAGGCTTTCCCACAGGGCTGTCCCACGTGCACACGTGGTGGGAGTCGATCCTCAGCTTGAACGTCAAGGCAGTGCAGGGAAAACATGTTCCTCTGGAATGGACTGACACATCTGGGGGACTCTTGGAATGGTGGCATGACCCTGCAGTTCCTCTCGCCTTTCCTGTGGAGAGCGCCTTCTCTTGAGTTGCGACGGGAATGCCGGGAATTCTTTCCCTACGAAACAGGGAAAGGATCCCTCATCTCGAGCTAGGAGTCGGAAACGGGCTCCCCTGGATGTGTGCGGGACCCTCGTGCTTCCTCTCGAGTGGAGACGGGTATTTTGGGGAACTTCTTGAGTTGCAGCAAGGGTGTGAAGGACCCTTTGGAAGTTCCAGTGGTTCGATGTGATTAGCCTCGAGAAGCCTCAGCGGAAATGGGCCTCATCTCGCCTGGAGGGCAAAACCTCCTGGATTTTCTCGAGTTGCGGCAGGTGCTCTCGACTTACGACGGGGACTTCAGGGACCCGCTCTGGCGGCGTCAGGAAAGGCCAGTCCCCTTGCGAGTTCCTCGGGGGCCTCTCGGGATTTCTCTCCCGTCGATGCCGGGGCCTAAGACCTTGTGTGGTGTCGGGGCCGGAACCTGAGGATTCCTCTCCAGTGCTGACATGGATCTTGGGGTACTTCTGGAGTCTCCCCAGGGGAGTCAGTCCTCCCCTCCAATGTGGGCATGCACTTGCGCTTTCCTCCAGAGCGGTAGCAGCAGTGTCACGCAGTCCGCTGCGTGTATTAAAGGATCTATGGTTTTCCCTCGAGTCTTTCCCACGAGGCTTTCCCACGAGGCTTTCCCACAGGGCTGTCCCACGTGCACACGTGGTGGGAGTCGATCCTTGGCTTGATCGTCAATGCAGTGCAGGGAAAACAGGTTCCTCTGGAATGGACTGACACATCTGGGGGACTCTTGGAATGGTGGCACGACCCTGGAGTTCCTCTCGCCTTTCCTGTGGAGAGCGCCTCCTCTTGAGATGCGACAGGAACGCCGGGAATTGTTTCCCTTCGAAACAGGGAAAGGATCCCTCATCTTGAGCTGGGAGGCGGAAACGGGGCTCCCCTGGATGTGTGCGGGACCCTCGTGCTTCCTCTCAAGTGGAGACGGGTATGTCGGGGAACTTCTTGACTTGCAGCAAGGGTGTGAAGGACCCTTTGGAAGTTCCAGTGGTTAGATGTGATTAGCCTCGAGAAGCCTCAGCAGAAATGGGCCTCATCTCGGCTGGAGGGCAAAAACTCCTAGATTTTCTCGAGTTGCGGCAGGTGCTCTCGACTTACGACGGGGACCTCAGGGACCCGCTCTGGTGGCCTCAGGAAAGGCTAGTCCCCATGCGAGTTCCTCGGGGGCCTCTCGGGATTCCTCTCCCGTCGATGCCGGGGCCTAAGACCTTGTGTGGAGTCGGGGCCGGAAACTGAGGATTCCTCTCCAGTGCTGACATGGATCTTGGGTACTTCTGGAGTCTCCCCAGGGGAGTCAGTCCTCGTCTCGAATGCGGGCATGCACTTGCGCTTTCCTCCAGAGCGGTAGCAGCAGTGTCACGCAGTCCGCCGCGTGGATCAAAGGATCTATGGTTTTCCCTCGAGTCTTTCCCACGAGGCTTTTACACGAGGCTTTCCAAAAGGGCTGTCCCACGTGCAAACGTGGTGGGAGTCGATCCTCGGCTTGAACGTCAAGGTAGTGCAGGGAAAACAGGTTCTTCTGGAATGGACTGACACATCTGGGGGACTCTTGGAATGGTGGCACGACCCTGGAGTTCCTCTCGCCTTTCCTGTGGAGAGCGCCTCCTCTTGAGATGGGGCGGGAATGCCGGGAATTCTTTCCCTACGAAAGAGGGAAAGGATCCCTCATCTCGAGCTAGTAGGCGGAAACGGGGCTCCCCTGGATGTGTGCGGGACCCTCGTGCTTCCTCTCTAGTGGAGACGGGTATGTCGGGGAACTTCTTGAGTTGCAGCAAGGGTGTGAAGGACCCTTTGGAAGTTCCAGTGGTTAGATG
Source organism: Ovis canadensis (assembly GCF_042477335.2). Classification (NCBI taxonomy): domain Eukaryota; kingdom Metazoa; phylum Chordata; class Mammalia; order Artiodactyla; family Bovidae; genus Ovis; species Ovis canadensis. The sequence goes on from NC_091267.1 coordinate 11,537,677, forward strand.
TGATTGGCCTTGAGAAGCCTCAGCGGAAATGGGCCTCATCTCGCCTGGAGGGCAAAACCTCCTGGATTTTCTCGAGTTGCGGCAGGTGCTCTCGACTTACGACGGGGACCTCAGGGACCCGCTCTGGTGGCCTCAGGAAAGGCCAGTCCCAATGCGAGTTCCTCGGGGGCCTCTCAGGATTCCTCTCCCGTCGATGCCGGGGCCTAAGACCTTGTGTGGAGTCGGGGCCGGAACCTGAGGATTCCTCTCCAGTGCTGACATGGATCTTGGGGTGTTTCTGGAGTCTCCCCAGGGGAGTCAGTCCTTGTCTCGAATGCGGGCGTGCACTTGCGCTTTCCTCCAGAGCGGTAGCAGCAGTGTCACGCAGTCCGACGCGTGTATCAAAGGATCTATGGTTTTCCCTCGAGTCTTTCCCACGAGGCTTTCCCACGAGGCTTTCCCACAGGGCTGTCCCACGTGCACACGTGGTGGGAGTCGATCCTCGGCTTGAAGGTGAAGGCAGTGCAGGGAAATCAGGTTCCTCTGGAATGGACTGACACATCTGGGGGACTCTTGGAATGGTGGCACGACCCTGGAGTTCCTCTCGCCTTTCCTGTGGAGAGCGCCTCCTCTTGAGATGCGACGGAACGCCGGGAATTCTTTCCCTAGGAAACAGGGAAAGGATCCCTCATCTCGAGCTAGGAGGCGGAAACGGGGCTCCCCTGGATGTGTGCGGACCCTCGTGCTTCCTCTCGAATGGACATTGGTATGTCGGGGTACTTCTGGACTTGCAGCAAGGGTGTGAAGGACCCTTTGGAATTCCAGTGGTTAGATGTGATTAGCCTCGAGAAGCCTCAGCGGAAATGGGCCTCATCTCGCCTGGAGGGCAAAACCTCCTGGATTTTCTCGAGTTGCGGTACGTGCTCTCGACTTACGACGGGGACCTCAGGGACCCGCTCTGGTGGCCTCAGGAAAGGCCAGTCCCCATGCGAGTTCCTCGGGGGCCTCTCGGGATTCCTCTCCCGACGATGCCGGGCCTAAGACCTTGTGTGGAGTCGGGGCCGGAACCTGAGGATTCCTCTCCAGTGCTGACATGGATCTTGGGTACTTCTGGAGTCTCCCAAGGGGAGTCAGTCCTCGCCTCCAATGCGGGCATGCACTTGCGCTTTCCTCCAGAGCGGTAGCAGCAGTGACACGCAGTCCGCCGCGTGGATCAAAGGATCTATGGTTTTCCCTCGAGTCTTTCCCACGAGGCTTTCCCACGAGGCTTTCCCACAGGGCTGTCCCACGTGCACACGTGGTGGGAGTAGATCCTCGGCTTGAACGTCAAGGCAGTGCAGGGAAAACAGGTTCCTCTGGAATGGACTGACACATCTGGGGGACTCTTGGAATGGTGGCACGACCCTGGAGTTCCTCTCGCCTTTCCTGTGGAGAGCGCCTCCTCTTGAGATGCGACGGAACGCCGGGAATTCTTTCCTAGGAAACAGGGAAAGGATCCCTCATCTCGAGCTAGGAGGCGGAAACGGGGCTCCCCTGGATGTGTGCGGACCCTCGTGCTTCCTCTCGAGGGGAGACGGGTATGTTGGGGAACGTCTTGAGTTGCAGCAAGGGTGTGAAGGACCCTTTGGAAGTTCCAGTGGTTAGATGTGATTAGCCTCGAGAAGCCTCAGCAGAAATGGGCCTCATCTGGGCTGGAGGGCAAAAACTCCTGGATTTTCTCGAGTTGCGGCAGGTGCTCTCGACTTACGACGGGGACCTCAGGGACCCGCTCTGGTGGCCTCGGGAAAGGCCAGTCCCCATGCGAGTTCCTCGGGGGCCTCTTGGGATTCCTCTCCCGTCGATGCCGGGGCCTAAGACCTTGTGTGGAGTCGGGGCCGGAACCTGAGGATTCCTCTCCAGTGCTGACATGGATCTTGGGGTACTTCTGGAGTCTCCCAAGGGGAGTCAGTCCTCGTCTCGAATGCGGGCATGCACTTGCGCTTTCCTCCAGAGCGGTAGCAGCAGTGTCACGCAGTCCGCCGTGTGGATCAAAGGATCTATGGTTTTCCCTCGAGTCTTTCTCACGAGGCTTTCCCACGAGGCTTTCCCACAGGGCTCTCCCACGTGCACACGTGTTGGGAGTCGTTCCTCGGCTTGAAGGTCAAGGCAGTGCAGGGAAAACAGGTTCCTCTGGAATGGACTGACACATCTGGGGGCCTCTTGGAATGGGGGCACGACCCTGGAGTTCCTCTCGCCTTTCCTGTGGAGAGCGCCTCCTATTGAGATGCGACGGGAACGCCGGGAATTCTTTCCCTACGAAACAAAGAAAGGATCCCTCATCTCGAGCTAGGAGGCGGAAACGGGGCTCCCCTGGATGTGTGCGGGACCTTCGTGCTTCCTCTCGAGGGGAGACGGGTATGTCGAGGAACTTCTGGACTTGCAGCAAGGGTGTGAAGGACCCTTTGGAAGTTCCAGTGGTTAGATGTGATTAGCCTCGAGAAGCCTCAGCGGAAATGGGCCTCATCTCGCCTGGAGGGCAAAACCTCCTGGATTTTCTCGAGTTGCGGCAGGTGCTCTCGACTTACGACGGGGACCTCAGGGACCCGCCCTGGTGGCCTCAGGAAAGGCCAGTCCCCATGCGAGTTCCTCGGGGGCCTGTCGGGATTCCTCTCCCGTCGATGCCGGGGCCTAAGACCTTGTGTGGAGTCGGGGCCGGAACCTGAGGATTCCTCTCCAGTGCTGACATGGATCTTGGGTACTTCTGGAGTCTCCCCAGGGGAGTCAGTCCTCGCCTCCAATTCGGGCATGCATTTGCGCTTTCCTCCAGAGCGGTAGCAGCAGTGTCACGCAGTCCGCCGCGTGGATCAAAGGATCTATGGTTTTCCCTCGAGTCTTTCCCAAGAGGCTTTCACACGAGGCTTTCCCACAGGGCTGTCCCACGTGCACACGGGGTGGGAGTCGATCCTCGGCTTGAACGTCAAGGCAGTGCAGGGAAAACAGGTTCCTCTGGAATGGACTGACACATCTGGGGGACTCTTGGAATGGTGGCACGACCCTGGAGTTCCTCTCGCCTGTCCTGTGGAGAGCGCCTCCTCTTGAGATGCGACGGGAACGCCGGGAATTCTTTCCCTAGGAAACAAGGAAAGGATCCCTCATCTCGAGCTAGGAGGCGGAAACGGGGCTCCCCTGTATGTGTGCGGACCCTCGTGCTTCCTCGCGAATGGATACTGGTATGTCAGGGAACTTCTGGACTTGCAGCAAGGGTGTGAAGGACCCTTTGGAAGTTCCAGTGGTTAGATTTGATTAGCCTCGAGAAGCCTCAGCGGAAATGGGCCTCATATCGCCTGGAGGGCAAAACCTCCTGGATTTTCTCGAGTTGCGGCAGGTGCTCTCGACTTAAGACGGGGACCTCAGGGACCCGCTCTGGTGGCCTCAGGAAAGGCCAGTCCCCATGCGAGTTCCTCGGGGGCCTCTCGGGATTCCTCTCCCGTCGATTCCGGTGCCTAAGACCTTGCGTGGGGTCGGGGCCGGAACCTGAGGATTCCTCTCCAGTGCTGACATGGATCTTGGGTACTTCTGGAGTCTCCCCAGGGGAGTCAGTCCTCGTCTCGAATGCGGGCATGCACTTGCGCTTTCCTCCAGAGCGGTAGCAGCAGTGTCACGCAGTCCGACGCATGGATCAAATGATCTATGGTTTTCCCTCGAGTCTTTCCCACGAGGCTTTCCCACGAGGCGTTCCCACAGGGCTGTCCCACGTGCACACGTGGTGGGAGTCGATCCTCGGCTTGTAGGTGAAGGCAGTGCTGGGAAATCAGGTTCTTCTGGAATGGACTGACACATCTGGGGACTCTTGGAATGGTGGCACGACCCTGGAGTTCCTCTCGCCTTTCCTGTGGAGAGCGCCTCCTCTTGAGATGCGACGGGAACGCCGGGAATTCTTTCCCTACGAAGCAGGGAAAGGATCCCTCATCTCGAGCTAGGAGGGGGAAACGGGGCTCCCCTGGATGTGTGCTTGACACCACGTGCTTCCTCTCGAGTGGAGACGGGTATGTCGGGGAACTTCTTGAGTTGCAGCAAGGGTGTGAAGGACCCTTTGGAAGTTCCAGTGGTTAGATGTGATTAGCCTCGAGAAGCCTCAGCGGAAATGGGCCTCATCTCGCCTGGAGGGCAAACCCTCCTGGATTTTCTCGAGTTGCGGCAGGTGCTCTCGACTTACGACGGGGACCTCAGGGACCCGCTCTGGTGTCCTCAGGAAAGGCCAGTCCCCATTCGAGTTCCTCGGGGGCCTCTCGGGATTCCTCTCACGTCGATGCCGGGGAATAAGACCTGTGTGGATTCGGGGCGGGAACCTGAGTATTCCTCTCCATTGCTGACATGGATCTTGGGGTACTGCTGGAGTCTCCCCAGGGGACTCAGTCCTCGTCTCGAATGCGGGCATGCACTTGCGCTTTCCTCCAGAGCGGTAGCAGCTGTGTCACGCAGTCCGCCGTGTGGATCAAAGGATCTATGATTTTCCCTCGAGTCTTTCCCACGAGGCTTTCCCACGAGGCTTTCCCACAGGGCTGTCCCACGTGCACACGTGGTGGGAGTCGATCCTCGGCTTGAACGTCAAGGCAGTGCAGGGAAAACAGGTTCCTCTGGAATGGACTGACACATCTGGGGGACTCTTGGAATGGTGGCACGACCCTGGAGTTCCTCTCGCCTTTCCTGTGGAGAGCGCCTCCTCTTGAGATGAGACGGGAACGCCAGGAATACTTTCCCTACGAAACAGGGAAAGGATCCCTCATCTCGACCTAGGAGGCGGAAACGGGGCTCCCCTGTATGTGTGCGGGACCCTCATGCTTCCTCTCGAGTGGAGTCGGGTATGTCGAGGAACTTCTGGACTTGCAGCAAGGGTGTGAAGGACCCTTTGGAAGTTCCAGTGGTTAGATGTGATTAGCCTCGAGAAGCCTCAGCGGAAATGGGCCTCATCTCGCCTGGAGGGCAAAACCTCCTGGATTTTCTCGAGTTGCGGCAGGTGCTCTCGACTTACGACGGGGACCTCAGGGACCCGCTCTGGTGGCCTCAGTAAAGGCCAGTCCCCAGGCGAGTTCCTCGGGGGCCTCTCGGGATTCCTCTCCCGTCGATGCCGGGGCCTAAGACCTTGTGTGGAGTCGGGGCCGGAACCTGAGGAATCCTCTCCAGTGCTGACATGGATCTTGGGGTACTTCTGGAGTCTCCCCAGAGGAGTAAGTCCTCGTCTCGAATGCGGGCATGCACTTGCGCTTTCCTCCAGAGCGTTAGCAGCAGTGTCACGCAGTCCGACGCATTGATCAAAGGATCTAAGGTTTTCCCTCGAGTCTTTCCCACGAGTCTTTCCCACGAGGCTTTCCCACAGGTCTGTCCAACGTGCACACGTGGTGGGAGTCGATCCTCGGCTTGAACGTCAAGGCAGTGCTGGGAAATCAGGTTCCTCTGGAATGGACTGACACATCTGGGGGACTCTTGGAATGCTGGCACGACCCTGGAGTTCCTCTCGCCTTTCCTGTGGAGAGCGCCTCCACTTGAGATGCGACGGGAACTCCGGGAATTCTTTCCCCACGAAACAGGGAAAGGATCCCTCATCTCGAGCTAGGAGGCAGAAACGGGGCTCCCCTGGATGTGTGCGGGACCCTCGTGCTTCCTCTCGAGTGGAGACGGGTATGTCGGGGAACTTCTTGAGTTGCAGCAAGGGTGTGAAGGACCCTTTGGAAGTTCCAGTGGTTAGATGTGATTGGCCTTGAGAAGCCTCAGCGGAAATGGGCCTCATCTCGCCTGGAGGGCAAAACCTCCCGGATTTTCTCGAGTTGCGACAGGTGCTCTCGACTTATGACGGGGACCTCAGGGACCCGCTCTGGTGGCCTCAGGAAAGGCCAGTCCCCATGCGAGATCCTCGGGGGCCTCTCGGGATTCCTCTCCCGTCGATGCCGGGGCCTAAGACCTTGTGTGGAATCGGGGCCCGAAACTGAGGATTCCTCTCCAGTGCTGACATGGATCTTGGGGTACTTCTGGAGTCTCCCCAGGGGAGTCAGTCCTCGCCTCCAATGTGGGCATGAACTTGCGCTTTCCTCCAGAGCGGTAGCAGCAGTCTCACGCAGTCCGCCGCGTGGATCAAAGGATCTATGGTTTTCCCTCGAGTTTTTACCACGAGGCTTTCCCACGAGGCTCTCCCACAGGGCTGTCCCACGTGCACACGTGGTGGGAGTCGGTGCTCGGCTTGAACGTCAAGGCAGTGCAGGGAAAACAGGTTCCTCTGGAATGGACTGACACGTCTGGGGGACTCTTGGAATGGTGGCACGACCCTGGAGTTCCTCTCGCCTTTCCTGTGGAGAGCGCCTCCTCTTGTGATGCGACGGAACACCGGGAATTCTTTCCCTAGGAAACAGGGAAAGGATCCCTCATCTCGAGCTAGGAGGCGGAAACGGGGCTCCCCTGGATGTGTGCGGACCCTCGTGCTTCCTCTCGAATGGATACTGGTATGTCAGCGAACTTCTGGACTTGCAGCAAGGGTGTGAAGGACCCTTTGGAAGTTCCAGTGGTTAGATGTGATTAGCCTCGAGAAGCCTCAGCGGAAATGGGCCTCATCTCGCCTGGAGGGTAAAACCTCCTGGATTTTCTCGAGTTGCGGCAGGTGCTCTCGACTTACGACGGGGACCTCAGGGACACGCTCTGGTGGCCTCAGGAAAGGCCAGTCCCCATGCGAGTTCCTCGGGGGCCTCTCGGGATTCCTCTCCCGTCGATGCCGGGGCCTAAGACCTTGTGGGGGTCGGGGCCGGAACCTGAGGATTCCTCTCCAGTGCTGACATGGATCTTGGGTATTTCTGGAGTCTCCCCAGGGGAGTCAGTCCTCGTCTCGAATGCGGGCATGCACTTGCGCTTTCCTCCAGAGCGGTAGCAGCAGTGTCACGCAGTCTGCCGCGTGGATCAAAGGATCTATGATTTTCCCTCGAGTCTTTCCCACGAGGCTTTGCCACGAGGCTTTCCCACAGGGATGTCCCACGTGCACACGTGGTGGGAGTCGATGCTCGGCTTGAAGGTGAAGGCATTGCAGGGAAAACAGGTTCCTCTGGAATGGACTGACACTTCTGGGGGACTCTTGGAATGGTGGCACGACCCTGGAGTTCCTCTCGCCTTTCCTGTGGAGAGCGCCTCCTCTTGAGATGCGACGGGAACGCCGGGAATTCTTTCCCTACGAAACAGGGAAAGGATCCCTCATCTCGAGCTAGGAGGCAGAAACGGGGCTCCCCTGGGTGTGTGCGGGACCCTCGTGCTTCCTCTCGAGTGGAGACGGGTGTGTCGGGGAACTTCTTGAGTTGCAGCAAGGGTGTGAAGGACCCTTTGGAAGTTCCAGTGGTTAGATGTGATTACCCTCGAGAAGCCTCAGCGGAAATGGGCCTCAACTAGCCTGGAGGGCAAAACCTCCTGGATTTTCTCGAGTTGCGGCAGGTGCTCTCGACTTACGACGGGGACCTCAGGGACCCCCTCTGGTGGCCTCAGGAAAGGCCAGTCCCCATGCGAGTTCCTCGGGGGCCTCTCGGGATTCCTCTCCCGTCGATGCCGGGGCCTAAGACCTTGTGTGGAGTCGGGGCCGGATCCTGAGGATTCCTCTCCAGTGCTGACAAGGATCTTGGGGTACTTTGGAGTCTCCCCAGGGGAGTAAGTCCTCGTCTCGAATGCGAGCATGCGCTTGCCCTTTCCTCCAGAGTGGAAGCAGAAGTGTCACGCAGTCCGCCGCGTGGATCAAAGGATCTATGTTTTTCCCTCGAGTCTTTCCCACGAGGCTTTCCCACGAGGCTTTCCCACAGGGCTGTCCCACGTGCACACGTGGTGGGGGTCGATCCTCGGCTTGAACGTCAAGGCAGTGCAGGGAAAACAGGTTCCTCTGGAATGGACTGACACATCTGGGGGACTCTTGGAATGGTGGCACGACCCTGGAGTTCCTCTCGCCTTTCCTGTGGAGAGCGCCTCCTCTTGAGATGGGACGGGAACGCCGGGAATTCTTTCCCTACGAAACAGGGAAAGGATCCCTCATCTCGAGCTAAGAGGCAGAAACGGGGTTCCCCTGGATGTGTGCGGGACCCTCGCGCTTCCTCTCAAGTGGAGATGGGAATGTCGGGAAACTTCTTGAGTTGCAGCAAGGGTGTGAAAGACCCTTTGGAAGTTCCAGTGGTTAGATGTGATTAGCCTCGAGAGGCCTCAGCAGAAATGGGCCTCATCTCAGATGGAGGGCAAAACCTCCTGGATTTTCTCGAGTTGCGGCAGGTGCTCTCTACTTACGACGGGGACCTCAGGGACCCGCTCTGGTGGCCTCAGGCAAGGCCAGTCCCCATGCGAGTTCCTCGGGGGCCTCTCGGGATTCCTCTCCCGTCGATGCCGGGGCCTAAGACCTTGTGTGGAGTCGGGGCCGGAACCTGAGGATTCCTCTCCAGTGGTGACATGGATCTTGGGGTACTTCTGGAGTCTCCCCAGGGGAGTCAGTCCTCGCCTCGAATGCGGGCATGCACTTGCGCTTTTCTCCAGACCGGTAGCAGCAGTGTCACGCAGTCCGCCGCGTGGATCAAAGGATCTATGGATTTCCCTCGAGTTTTTCCCACGAAGCTTTCCCACGAGGCTTTCCCACAGGGCTGTCCCACGTGCACACGTGGAGGGAGTCGATGCTCGGCTTGAACGTCAAGGCAGTGCAGGGAAAACAGGTTCCTCTGGAATGGACTGACACTTCTGGGGGACTCTTGGAATGGTGGCACGACCCTGGAGTTCCTCTCGCCTTTCCTGTGGAGAGCGCCTCCTCTTGAGATGCGACGGAACGCCGGGAATTCTTTCCCTAGGAAACAGGGAAAGGATCCGTCATCTCGAGCTAGGAGGCGGAAACGGGGCTCCCCTGGATGTGTGCGGACCGTCGTGCTTCCTCTCGAATGGATACTGGTATATCAGGGAACTTCTGGACTTGCAGCAAGGGTGTGAAGGACCCTTTGGAAGTTCCAGTGGTTTGATGTGATTAGCCTGGAGAAGCCTCAGCGGAAATGGGCCTCATCTCGCCTGGAGGGCAAAACCTCCTGGATTTTCTCGAGTTGCGGCAGGTGCTCTCGACTTACGACGGGGACCTCAGGGACCCGCTCTGGTGTCCTCAGGAAAGGCCAATCCCCTTTCGAGTTCCTCGGGGGCCTCTCGGGATTCCTCTCCCGTCGATGCCGGGGACTAAGACCTTGTGTGGATTCGGGGCGGGAACCTGAGTATTCCTCTCCATTGCTGACATGGATCTTGGGGTACTTCTGGAGTCTCGCCAGGGGACTCAGTCCTCGTCTCGAATGCGGGCATGCACTTGCGCTTTCCTCCAGAGCGGTAGCAGCTGTGTCACGCAGTCCGCCGTGTGGATCAAAGGATCTATGGTTTTCCCTCGAGTCTTTCCCACGAGGCTTTCCCACGAGGCTTTCCCACAGGGCTTGCCCACGTGCCCACGTGGTGGGAGTCGATCCTCGGCTTGAAGGTCAATGCAGTGCAGGGAAAACAGGTTCCTCTGGAATGGACTGACACATCTGGGGGACTCTTGGAATGGTGGCACGACCCTGGAGTTCCTCTCGCCTTTCCAGTGGAGAGCGCCTCCTCTTGAGATGCGACGGGAACGCCGGGAATACTTTCCCTACGAAACAGGGAAAGGATCCCTCATCTCGAGCTAGGAGGCGGAAACGGGGCTCCCCTGGATGTGTGCGGGACCCTCGTGCTTCCTCTCGAGTGGAGACGGGTATGTCGAGGAAATTCTGGACTTGCAGCAAGGGTGTGAAGGACCCTTTGGAAGTTCCAGTGGTTAGATGTGATTAGCCTCGAGAAGCCTCAGCGGAAATGGGCCTCATCTCGCCTGGAGGGCAAAACCTCCTGGATTTTCTCGAGTTGCGGCAGGTGCTCTCGACTTACGACGGGGACCTCAGGGACCCGCTCTGGTGGCCTCAGGAAAGGCCAGTCCCCATGCGAGTTCCTCGGGGGCCTCTCGGGATTCCTCTCCCGTCGATGCCGGGGCCTAAGACCTTGTGTGGAGTCGGGGCCGGAACCTGAGGAATCCTCTCCAGTGCTGACATGGATCTTGGGGTACTTCTGGAGTCTCCCCAGAGGAGTAAGTCCTCGTCTCGAATGCGGGCATGCACTTGCGCTTTCCTCCAGAGCGTTAGCAGCAGTGTCACGCAGTCCGCCGCATTGATCAAAGGATCTAAGGTTTTCCCTCGAGTCTTTCCCACGAGTCTTTCCCACGAGGCTTTCCCACAGGGCTGTCCAACGTGCACACGTGGTGGGAGTCGATCCTCGCCTTGAACGTCAAGGCAGTGCAGGGAAAACAGGTTCCTCTGGAATGGACTGACACATCTGGGAGACTCTTGGAATGGTGTCACGACCCTGGAGTTCCTCTCGCCTTTCCTGTGGAGAGCGCCTCCTCTTGAGATACGACGGGAACGCCGTGAATTCTTTCCCTTCGAAACAGGGAAAGGATCCCTCATCTCGAGCTTGGAGGGGGAAACGGGGCTCCCCTGGATGTGTGCGGGACCCTCGTTCTTCCTCTCGAGTGGAGACGGGTATGTCGAGGAACTTCTGGACTTGCAGCAAGGGTGTGAAGGACCCTTTGGAAGTTCCAGTGGTTAGATGTGATTAGCCTCGAGAAGCCTCAGCGGAAATGGGCCTCATCTCGCCTGGAGGGCAAAACCTCCTGGATTTTCTCGAGTTGCGGCAGGTGCTCTCGACTTACGACGGGGACCTCAGGGACCCGCTCTGGTGGCCTCAGGAAAGGCCAGTCCCCATGCGAGTTCCTCGGGGGCCTCTCGGGATTCCTCTCCCGTCGATGCCGGGGCCTAAGACCTTGTGTGGAGTCGGGGCCGGAACCTGAGGATTCCTCTCCAGTGCTGACGTGGATCTTGGGGTACTTCTGGAGTCTCCCCAGGGGAGTCAGTCCTCGTCTCGAATGCGGGCATGCACTTGCGCTTTCCTCCAGAGCGGTAGCTGCAGTGTCACGCAGTCTGCCGCGTGGAACAAAGGATCTATGTTTTTCCCTCGAGTCTTTCCCACGAGGCTTTCCCACGAGGCTTTCACACAGGGCTGTCCCACGTGCACACGTGGTGGGAGTCGATGCTCGGCTTGAACGTCAAGGCAGTGCAGGGAAAACAGGTTCCTCTGGAATGGACTGACACTTCTGGGGGACTCTTGGAATGGTGGCACGACCCTGGAGTTCCACTCGCCTTTCCTGTGGAGAGCGCCTCCTCTTGAGATGCGACGGGAACGCCGGGAATTCTTTCCCTTCGAAACAGGGAAAGGATCCCTCATCTCGAGCTAGGAGGCGGAAACGGCGCTCCCCTGGATGTATGCGGACCCTCGTGCTTCCTCTCGAATGGAGACGGGTATGTCGAGGAACTTCTGGACTTGCAGCAAGGGTGTGAAGGACCCTTTGGAAGTTCCAGTGGTTAGATGTGATTAGCCTCGAGAAGCCTCAACGGAAATGGGCATCATCTCGCCTGGAGGGCAAAACCTCCTGGATTTTCTCGAGTTGCGGCAGGTGCTCTCGACTTAAGACGGGGACCTCAGGGACCCGCTCTGGTGGCCTCAGGAAAGGCCAGTCCCAATACGAGTTCCTCGGGGGCCTCTCGGGATTCCTCTCCCGTCGATACCGGGGCCTAAGACCTTGTGTGGGGTCGGGGCCGGAACCTGAGGATTCCTCTCCAGTGCTGACATGGATCTTGGGTACTTCTGGAGTCTCCCCAGGGGAGTCAGTCCTCGTCTCGAATGCGGGCATGCACTTGCGCTTTCCTCCAGAGCGGTAGCAGCATTGTCACGCATTCCACCCCGTGAATCAAGGGATCTATGGTTTTCCCTCGAGTCTTTCCCTCGAGGCTTTCCCACGAGGCTCTCCCTCAGGGCTGTCCCACGTGCACACGTGGTGGGAGTCGATCCTCGGCTTGAACGTCAAGGCAGTGCAGGGAAAACAGGTTCCTCTGGAATGGACTGACACATCTGGGGGACTTTGGAATGGTAGCACGACCCTGGAGTTCCTCTCGCCTTTCCTGTGGAGAGCGCCTCCTCTTGAGATGCGACGGGAATGGTGGGAATTCTTTCCCTACGATACAGGGAAAGGAACCCTCATCTCGAGCTAGGAGGCGGAAACGGGGCTCCCACGTGCGGGACCCTCGTGCTTCCTCTCGAGTGCAGACGGGTATGTCAGGGAACTTCTTGAGTTGCAGCAAGGGTGTGAAGGACCCTTTGGAAGTTCCAGTGGTTAGATGTGAATAGCCTCGAGAAGCCTCAGCAGAAATGGTCCTCATCTCGCCTGGAGGGCAAAACCTCCTGGATTTTCTCGAGTTGCGGCAGGTGCTCTCGACTTACGACGGGGACCTCAGGGACCCGCTCTGGTGGCCTCAGGAAAGGCCATTCCCCTTGCGAGTTCCACGGGGGCCTCTCGGGATTCCTCTCCCGTCGATGCCGGGGCCTAAGACTTTGTGTGGAGTCGGGGCCACAACCTGAGGATTCCTCTCCAGTGCCGACATGGATCTTGGGGTACTTCTGGAGTCTCCCCAGGGGAGTCAGTCCTCGTCTCGAATGCGGGCATGCACTTGCGCTTTCCTCCAGAGCGGTAGCAGCAGTGTCACGCATTCCGCCTCGTGAATCAAGGGATCTATGCCTTTCCCTCGAGTCTTTCCCTCGAGGTTTTCCCACGAGGCTTTCCCACAGGACTGTCCCACGTGCACACGTGGTGGAAGTCGATCCTCAGCTTGAACGTCAAGGCAGTGCACGGAAAACTGGTTCCTCTGGAATGGACTGACACATCTGGGGGACTCTTGGAATGGTGGCAGGATCCTGGAGTTCCTCTCGCCTTTCCTGTGGAGAGCGCCTCCTCTTGAGATTTGACGGGAATGCCGGGAATTCTTTCCCTACGAAACAGGGAAAGGATCCCTCATCTCAAGCTAGGATGAGGAAACGGGGCTCTCTCGTGCGGGACCCTCGTGCATCCTCTCGAGTGGAGACGGGTATGTCGGGGAACTTCTTGAGTTGCAGCAAGGGTGTGAAGGACCCTTAGGAAGTTCCAGTGGTTAGATGTGATTAGCCTCGAGAAGCCTCAGCGGAAATGGGCCTCATCTGGCCTGGAGGGCAAAACCTCCTGGATTTTCTCGAGTTGCGGCAGGTGCTCTCGACTTAGGACGGGGCCCTCAGGGCCCCGCTCTGGTGGCCTCAGGAAAGGCCAGTCCCCATGCGAGTTCCTCGGGGGATTCTCGGGATTCCTCTCCCGTCGATGCCTGGGCCTAAGACTTTGTGTGGAGTCGGGGCCGGAACCTGAGGATTCCTCTCCAGTGCTGACATGGATCTTGGGGTACTTCTGGAGTCTCCCCAGGGGAGTCAGTCCTCGTCTCGAATGCGGGCATGCACTTGCGCTTTCCTCCAGAGCGTTAGCAGCAGTGTCACGCAGTCCGCCGCGTGGATCAAAGGATCTATGGTTTTCCCTCGAGTCTTTCCCACGAGGCTTTCCCACGAGGCTTTCCCACAGGGCTGTCCCATGTGCACACGTGGTGGGAGTCGATCCTCGGCTTGAACGTCAAGGCAGTGCAGGGAAACAGGTTCCTCTCTAATGGACTGACACATCTGGGGGACTCTTGGAATGGTGGCACGACCCTGGAGTTCCTCTCGCCTTTCCTGTGGAGAGCGCCTCCTCTTGAGATGCGACGGGAACGCCGGGAAATCTTTCCCTGCGAAACAGGGAAAGGATCCCTCATCTCGAGCTAGGAGGCGGAAACGGGGCTCCCCTGGCTGTGTGCGGGACCCTCGTGCTTCCTCTCGAGTGGAGACGGGTATGTCGGGAACTTCTTGAGTTGCAGCAAGGGTGTGAAGGACCCTTTGGAAGTTCCAGTGGTTAGATGTGATTAGCCTCGAGTAGCCTCAGCGGAAATGGGCCTCGTCTCGCCTGGAGGACAAAACCTCCTGAATTTTCTCGAGTTGCGGCAGGTGCTCTCGACTTACGACGGGGACCTCAAGGACACGCTCTGGTGGCCTCAGGAAAGGCCAGTCCCCATGCGAGTTCCTCGGGGGCCTCTCGGGATTCCTCTCCCGTCGACGCCGGGGCCTAAGACCTTGTGTGGAGACGGGGCCGGAACCTCAGGATTCCTCTCCAGTGCTGACATGGATCTTGGGGTACTTTTGGAGTCTCCCCAGGGTGTCAGTCCTCGTCTCGAATGCGGGCATGCACTTGCGCTTTCCTCCAGAGCGGTAGCAGCAGTGTCACGCAGTCCGCCGTGTGGATCAAAGGATCTATGGATTTTCCTCGAGTCTTTCCCACGAGGCTTTCCCACGAGGCTTTCCCACAGGGCTGTCCCACGTGCACACGTGGTGGGAGTCGATGCTCGGCTTGAAGGTGAAGGCAGTGCAGGGAAAACAGGTTCCTCTGGAATGGACTGACACATCTGGGGGACTCTTGGAATGGTGGCACGACCCTGGAGTTCCTCTCGCCTTTCCTGTGGAGAGCGCCTCCTCTTGAGATGCGACGGGAACGCCGGGAATTCTTTCCCTATGAAACAGGGAAAGGATCCCTCATCTCGAGCCAAGAGGCGGAAACGGGGCTCCCCTGGATGTGTGCGGGACACTCGTGCTACCTCTCGAGTGGAGACGGGTATGTCGGGGACTTCTTGACTTGTGGCAAGGGTGTGAAGGACCTTTTGGAAGTTCCAGTGGTTAGATGTGATTAGCCTCGAGAAGCCTCAGTGGAAATGGGCCTCATCTCGCCTGGAGGGCAAAACCTCCTGGATTTTCTCGAGTTGCGGCAGGTGCTCTCGACTTACGACGGGGACCTCAGGGACCCGGTCTGGTGGCCTCAGGAATGGCCAGTCCCCTTGGGACTTCCTCGGGGGCCTCTCGGGATTCCTCCCCGTCGATGCCGGGGCCTAAGACCTTGTGTGGAGTCGGGGCCGGAACCTGAGGATTCCTCTCCAGTGCTGACATGGATCTTGGGGTACTTCTGGAGTCTCCCCCGGAGAGGCAGTCCTCGTCTCAAATGGGGGCATGCACGTGGGCTTTCCTCCAGAGCGGGAGCAGCAGTGTCACCCAGTCCCTCGCGTGGATCAAAGGATCTATGGTTTTCCCTCGAGGCTTTCCCACGAGGCTTTCCCACGAGGCTTTCCCACAGGGCTGTCCCACGTGCACACGTGTTGGGAGTCGATCCTCGGCTTGAACGTAAAGGCAGTGCAGGGAAAACAGGTTCTTCTGGAATGGACTGACACATCTGGGAGACTGTTGGAATGGTGGCACGACCCTGGAATTCCTCTCGCCTTTCCTGTGGAGAGCGCCTCCTCTTGAGATGCTACGGGAACGCAGGGAAATCTTTCCCTACGAAACAGGGAAAGGATCCCTCATCTCGAGCTAGGAGGCGGAAACGGGGCTCCCCTGTATGTGTGCGGGACCTTCGTGCTTCCTCTCGAGTGGAGACGGGTATGTCGGGGAACTTCTTGACTTGCAGCAAGGGTGTGAAGGATCCTTTGGAAGTTCCAGTGGTTAGATGTGATTAGCCTCGAGTAGCCTCAGCGGAAATGGGCCTCGTCTCGCCTGGAGGACAAAACCTCCTGGATTTTCTCGAGTTGCGGCAGGTGCTCTCGACGTACGACGGGGACCTCAAGGACCCGCTCTGGTGGCCTCAGGAAAGGCCAGTCCCCATGCGAGTTCCTCAGGGGCCTCTCGGGATTCCTCTCCCTTCGAAGCCGGGGCATAAGACCTTGTGTGGAGTCGGGGCCGGAACCTGAGGATTCCTCTCCAGTGCTGACATGGATCTTGGGGTACTTCTGGAGTCTCCCCCGGGGAGGCAGTCCTAGTCTCGAATGCGGGCATGCACTTGCGCTTTCCTCCAGAGCGGTAGCAGCAGTGTCACGCATTCCGTCCTGTGGATCAAAGGATCTATGGTTTTCCCTCGAGTCTTTCCCACGAGGCTTTCCCACGAGGCTTTCCCACAGGGCTGTCCCACGTGCACACGTGGTGAGAGTCGATTCTCGGCTTGAACGTCAAGGCAGTGCAGGGAAAACAGGTTCCTCTGGAATGGACTGACACATCTGGGGGACTCTTGGAATGGTGGCACGACCCTGGAGTTCCTCTCGCCTTTCCTGTGGTGAGCGCCTCCTCTTGAGATGCGACGGGAACGCCGGGAATTCTTTCCCTATGAAACAGGGAAAGGATCCCTCATCTCGAGCTAGGAGGCGGAAACGGGGCTCCCCTGGATGTGTGCGGGACCCTCGTGCTTCCTCTCGGGTGGAGACGGGTATGTCGGGGAACTTCTGGAGTTGCATCAAGGGTGTGAAGGACCTTTTGGAAGTTCCAGTGGTTAGATGTGATTAGCCTCGAGAAGCCTCAGTGGAAATGGGCCTCATCTCGCCTGGAGGGCAAAACCTCCTGGATTTTCTCTAGTTGCGGCAGGTGCTCTCGACTTATGACGGGGAAACCAGGAACCCGCTCTGGTGGCCTCAGGAAAGGCCAGTCCCCATGCGACTTCCTCGGGGGCCTCTCGGGATTCCTCTCCCGTCGATGCCGGGGCCTAAGACCTTGTGTGGAGTCGGGGCCGGAACCTGAGCATTCCTCTCCAGTGCTGACATGGATCTTGGGGTACTTCTGGAGTATTCCCAGGGGAGTCAGTCCTCGTCTCGAATGCGGGCATGCCCTTGCGCTTTCCTCCAGAGCGGTAGCAGCAGTGTCACGCAGTCCGCCGCGTGGATCAAAGGATCTAAGGTTTTCCCTCGAGTCTTTCCCCCGAGGCTTTCCCACAGGGCTGTCCCACGTGCACACGTGGTCGGAGTCGATCCTCGGCTTGAACGTCAAGGCAGTGCAGGGAAAACAGGTTCCTCTGGAATGGACTGACACATCTGGGGGACTCTTGGAATGGTGGCACGACCCTGGAGTTCCTCTCGCCTTTCCTGTGGAGAGCGCCTCCTCTTGAGATGCGACGGGAACGCCGGGAATTCTTTCCCTACGAAACAGGGAAAGGATCCCTCATCTGGAGCTAGGAGGCGGAAACGGGGCTCCCCTGGATGTGTGCGGGAACCTTGTGCTTTCTCTCCAGTGTACACGGGTATGTCGGGGAACTTCTTGAGTTGCAGCAAGGGTGTGAAGGACCCTTTGGAAGTTCCAGTGGTTTGATGTGATTAGCCTCGAGAAGCCTCAGCGGAAATGGGCCTCATCTCGCCTGGAGGGCAAAACCTCCTGGATTTTCTCGAGTTGCGGCAGGTGCCATCGACGTACGACAGGGACCTCAGGGACCCGCTCCGGTGGCCTCAGGAAAGGCCAGTCCCCATGCGAGTTCCTCGGGGGCCTCTCGGGATTACTCTCCCGTCGATGCTGGGGCCTACGACCTTGTGTGGAGTCGGGGCCAGAACCTTAGGATTCCTCTCCAGTGCTGACATGGATCGTGGGGTACTCTGGTGTCTCCCCAGGGGAGTCAGTCCTCGTCTCGAATGCGGGCATGCACTTGCGCTTTCCTCCAGAGCGGTAGCAGCAGTGTCACGCAGTCTGCCGCGTGGATCAAAGGATCTATGGTTTCCCTCGAGTCTTTCCCACGAGGCTTTCCCACAAGGCTTTCCCACAGGTCTGTCCCACGTGTACACGTGGTGGGAGTCGATCCTCTGCTTGAACGTCAAGGCAGTGCAGGGAAAACAGATTCCTCTGAAATGGACTGACACATCTGGGGGACTCTTGGAATGGTGGCGCTTCCCTGGAGTTTCTCTCGCCTTTCCTGTGGAGAGCGCCTCCTCTTGAGATGCGACGGGAACGCCGGGAATTCTTTCCCTTCCAAACAGGGAAAGGTCCCTCATCTCGAGCTAGGAGGCGGAAACGGGGCTCCCCTGGATGTGTGCGGGACACTCGTGCTTCCTCTCGAGTGGACACGGGTATGTCGGGGAACTTCTTGAGTTGCAGCAAGGGTGTGAAGGACCCTTTGGAAGTTCCAGTTGTTAGATGTGATGAGCCTCGAGAAGCCTCACCGGAAATGAGCCTCATCTCGCCTGGAGGGCAAAACCTCCTGGATTTTCTCGAGTTGCGGCAGGTGCTCTCGACTTACGACGGGGACCTCAGGGACCCGCTCCGGTGGCCTCAGTAAAGGCCAGTCCCCATGCGAGATCCTCGGGGGCCTCTCGGGATTCCTCTCCCGTCGATGCCGGGGCCTAAGACCTTGTGTGGAGTCGGGGCCGGAACCTGAGCATTCCTCTCCAGTGCTGACATGGATCTTGGGGTACTTCTGGAGTCTCCCCAGGGGAGTCAGTCCTCGTCTAGAGCGGGCATGCACTTGCGCTTTCCTCCATAGCGGTAGCAGCAGTGTCACGCAGTCCGCCGCGTGGAGCAAAGGATCTATGGTTCTCCCTCGTGTCTTTCCCTCGAGGCTTTCCCACGAGGCTTTCCCACAGGGCTGTCCGACGTGCACACGTGGTGGGAGTCGATCCTCGGCTTGAACCTCAAGGCAGTGCAGGGAAAACAGGTTCCTCTGGAATGGACTGACACATCTGGGGGCTCTTAGAATGGTGGCACGACTCTGGAGTTCCTCTCGCCTTTCCTGTCGAGAGCGCCTCCTCTTGAGATGCGGCGGGAAAGCCGGGAATTCTTTCCCTACGAAACAGGGAAAGGATTCCTCATCTCGAGCTAGGAGGCGAAAACGGGGTTCCCCTGTAGGTGTGCGGGACCCTCGTGCTTCCTCTCGAGTGGAGACGGGTATGTCGGGGAACTTCTTGAGTTGCAGCAAGGGTGTGAAGGACCCTTTGGAAGTTCCAGTGGTTAGATGTGATTAGCCTCGAGAAGCCTCACCCGAAATGGGCCTCATCTCGCCTGGAGGGCAAAACCTCCTGGATTTTCTCGAGTTGCGGCAGGTGCTCTCGACTAACGACGGGGACCTCAGGGACCCGCTCTGGTGGCCTCAGGAAAGGCCAGGGCCCATGGGAGTTCCTCAGGAGCCTCTCGGGATTCCTCTCCCGTCGATGCCGGGGCCTAAGACCTTGTGTGGAGTCGGGGCCGGAACCCGAGGATTCCTCTCCAGTGCTGACATGGATCTTGGGGTACTTCTGGAGTCTCCCCAGGGGAGTCAGTCCTCGCCCCCAATGCGGGCATGCACTTGCGCTTTCCTCCAGAGCGGTAGCAGCAGTGTCACGCAGTCCGCCGTGTGGATCAAAGGATCTATGGTTTTCCCTCGAGTCTTTCCCATGAGGCTTTCCCACGAGGCTTTCCCACAGTGCTGTCCCACGTGCACACGTGGTGGGAGTCGATCCTCGGCTTCAACGTCAAGGCAGCGCAGGAAAAACAGGTTCCTCTGGAATGGACTGACATATCTGGGGGACTCTTGGAATCGTGTTACCACCCTGGAGTTCCTCTCGCCTTTCCTGTGGAGAGCGCCTCCTCTTGAGATGCGACGGGAACGCCGGGAATTCTTTCCCTACGACACAGGGAAAGGATCCCTCATCTCGAGCTAGGAGGCGGAAACGGGGCTCCCCTGGATGTGTACGGGACCCACGTGCTTCCTCTCGAGTGGAGACGGGTATGTCGGGGAACTTCTTGAGTTGCAGCAAGGGTGTGAAGGACCCTTTGGAAGTTCCAGTGGTTAGATGTGATTAGCCTCGAGAAGCCTCAGCGGAAATGGGCCTCATCTCGCCTGGAGGGCAAAACCTCCTGGATTTTCTCGAGTTGCGGCAGGTGCTCTCGACTTACGACGGGGACCTCAGGGACATGCTCTGGTGGCCTCAGGAAAGGCCAGGCCCCATGCGAGTTCCTCAGGGGCCTCTCGGGATTCCTCTCCCGTCGATGCCGGGGCCTAAGACCTTGTGTGGAGTCGGGGCCGGAACCCGAGGATTCCTCTCCAGTGCTGACATGGATCTTGGGGTAATTCTGGAGTCTCCCCAGGGGAGTCAGTCCTCGTCTCGAATGCGGGCATGCACTTGTGCTTTCCTCCAGAGAGGTAGCAGCACTTTCACCCAGTCTGCCGCGTGGATCAAAGGATCTATGGTTTCCCCTCGAGTCTTTCCCACGAGGTTTTCCCACGAGGCTTTCCCACAGGGCTGTCCCACGTACACACGTGGTGGGAGTCGATCCTCGGCTTGAACGTCAAGGCAGCGCAGGGAAAACAGGTTCCTCTGGAATGGACTGACACATCTGGGGGACTCTTGGAATGGTGGCACGACCCTGGAGTTCCTCTCGCCTTTCCTGTGGAGAGCGCCTCCTCTTGAGATGCGACGGGAACGCCTGGAATTCTTTCCCTAAGAAACAGGGCGAGGATCCCTCATCTCGAGCTAGGAGGCGGAAACGGGGCTCCCCTGGATGTGTGCGGGACCCTAGTGCTTCCTCTCGAGTGGAGTCGGGTATGTCGGGGAACTTCTTGATTTGCAGCAAGGTTGTGAAGGACCCTTTGGAAGTTCCAGTGGTTAGATGTGATTAGCCTCGAGAAGCCTCAACGGAAATGGGCCTCATCTCGCCTGGAGGGCAAAACCTCCTGGATTTTCTCGAGTTGCGGCAGGTGATCTCGACTTACGACGGGTCCTCAGGGACCCGCTCTGGTGGCCTCAGGAAAGGCCAGTCCCCATGCGAGTTCCTCGGGGGCCTCTCGGGATTCCTCTCCCGGAGATGCCGGGGCCTAAGACCTTGTGTGGAGTCGGGGCCGGAACCCGAGGAATCCTCTCCAGTGCTGACATGGATCTTGGGGTACTTCTGGAGTCTCCCCAGGGGACTCAGTCTTCGTCTCGAATGCGGGCATGCACTTGCGCTTTCCTCCAGAGCGGTAGTAGCAGTGTCACGCAGTCCGCCGCGTGGATCAAAGGATCTATGGTTTTCCCTCGAGTCTTTCCACGAGGCTTTCCCACGAGGCTTTCCCACAGGGCTGTCCCACGTGCACACGTGGTGGGAGTCGATCCTCGGCTTGAATGTCAAGGCAGTGCAGGGAAAACAGGTTCCTCTGGAGTGGACTGACATATCTGGGGGATTCTTGAATGGTGGCACCACCCTGGAGTTCCTCTCGCCTTTCCTGTGGAGAGTGCCTGCTCTGAGATGCGACCGGAATGCCGGGAATTCTTTCCCTACGAAACAGGGAAAGGATCCCTTATCTCGAGCTAGAAGGCAGAAACGGGGCTCCCCTGGATGTGTGTGGGACCCTCGTTCTTCCTCTCGAGTGGAGACTGGTATGTCGGGGAACTTCTTGAGTTGCAGCAAGGGTGTGAAGGACCCTTTCGGAGTTCCAGTTGTTAGATGTGATTTGCCTCGAGAAGCCTCAGCGGAAATGGGCCTCATCTCGCCTGGAGGGCAAAACCTCCTGGATTTTCTCGAGTTGCGGCAGGTGCTCTCGACTTACGTCGGGGACCACAGGGACCCGCTCTGGTGGCCTCAGTAAAGGCCATTCCCCATGCGAGTTCCTCGGGGGCCTCTCGGGATTCCTCGCCCGTCGATGCCGGGGCCTAAGACCTTGTGTGGAGTCGGGGCCGGAACCCGTGGATTCCTCTCCAGTGCTGACATGGATCTTGGGGTACTTCTGGAGTCTCCCCAGGGGAGTCAGTCCTTGTCTCGAATGCGGGCATGCACTTGCACTTTCCTCCAGAGCGGTAGCAGCAGTGTCCCGCAGTCCACCGCGTGGATCAAAGGATCTATGGTTTTCCCTCGACACTTTCCCACGAGGCTTTCCCACGAGGCTTTCCCACAGGACTGTCCCACGTGCACACGTGGTGGGAGTCGATCCTCGGCTTGAACGTCAAGGCAGCGCAGGGAAAACAGGTTCCTCTGGAATGGACTGACACATCTGGGGGACTCTTGGAATGGTGGCACGACCCTGGAGTTCCTCTCGCCTTTCCTGTGGAGAGCACCTCCTCTTGAGATACGACGGCAACGCCGGGTATTCTTTCCCTAAGAAACAGGGAAAGGATCCCTCATCTCGAGCTAGGAGTCGGAAACGGGGCTCCCCTGGATGTGTGCGGGACCCTTGTGCTTTCTCTCGAATGGAGACGGGTATGTCGGGGAACTTCTTGAGTTGCAGCAAGGGTGTGAGGGACCCTTTGGAAGTCCCAGTGGTTAGATGTGATTAGCCTCGAGAAGCCTCAGCGGAAATGGGCCTCATCTCGCCTGGAGGGCAAAACCTCCTGGATTTTCTCGAGTTGCAGCAGGTGCTCTCGACTTACGACGGGGACCTCAGGGACCCGCTCTGGTGGCCTCAGGAAAGGCCAGTCCCCATGCGAGTTCTTGGGGGCCTCTCGGGATTCCTCTCCCGTCGATGCCGGGGCCTAAGACCTTGTGTGGAGTCGGGGCAGGAACCCGTGGATTCCTCTCCAGTGCTGACATGGATCTTGGGGTACATCTGGAGTCTCCCCAGGGGCGTCAGTCCTCGTCTCAAATGCGGGCATGCACTTGCGCTTTCCTCCAGAGCGGTAGCAGCAGTGTCACGCAGTCCGCCGCGTGGATCAAAGGATCTATGGTTTTCCCTCGAGTCTTTCCCACGAGGCTTTCCCATGAGGCTTTCCCACAGGGCTGTCCCACGTGCACACGTTGTGGGAGTCGATCCTCGGCTTGAACGTCAAGGCAGTGCAGGGAAAACAGGTTCCTCTGGAAAGGACTGACCCACCTGGGGGACTCTTGGAATGGTGGCACGACACTGGAGTTCCTCTCGCCTTTCCTGTGGAGAGCGCCTCCTCTTGAGATGCGACGGGAACGCCGGGAATTCTTTCCCTACGAAACATGGAAAGGATCTCTCATCTCGAGCAAGGAGGCGGAAACGGGGCTCCCCTGGATGTGTGCCGGACCCTCGTGCTTCCCCTCGAGTCGAGATGGGTATGTCTGGGAACTTCTGCACTTGCAGCAAGGGTGTGAAGGACCCTTTGGAAGTTCCAGTGGTTAGATGTGATTAGCCTCGAGAAGCCTCAGCGGAAATGGGCCTCATCTCGCCTGGAGGGCAAAACCTCCTGGATTTTCTCGAGTTGCGGCAGGTGCTCTCGACTTATGACGGGGAACTTAGGGACTCGCTCTGGAGGCCTCAGGAAAGGCCAGTCCCCATGCGAGTTCCTAGGGGGCCTCTCGGGATTCCTCTCCCGTCGATGCCGGGGCCTAATGCCTTGTGTGGAGTCGGGGCCCGAACCTGAGGATTCCTCTAGAGTGCTGACATGGATCTTGGGGTACTTCTGGAGTCTCCCCAGGGGAGTCAGTCCTCGCCTCCAATGTGGGCATGAACTTGCGCTCTCCTCCAGAGCGGTAGCAGGAGTGTCACGCATTCCGCCGCGTGGATCAAAGGATCTATGGTTTTCCCTCGAGTCTTTCCCACGAGGCTTTCCCACTAGGCTTTCCCACAGGGCTGTCCCTCGTGCACACGTGGTGGGAGTCGATCCTCGGCTTGAACATCAAGGCAGTGCAGGGAAAACAGGTTCCTCTGGAATGGACTGACACATCTGGGGGACTCTTGGAATGGTGGCACGACCCTGGAGTTCCTCTCGCCTTTCCTGTGGAGAGCGCCTCCTCTTGAAATGCGACGGGAACGCCGGGAATTCTTTCCCTACGAAACAGGGAATGGTTCCCACATTTCGAGCTAGGAGGCGGAAACGGGGCTCACCTGGATGTGTGCGGGACCCTCGTGCTTCCTCTCGAGTGGACACGGGTATGTCGGGAACTTCTTGAGTTGCAGCAAGGGTGTGAAGGACCCTTTGGAAGTTCCAGTGGTTAGATGTGATGAGCCTCGAGAAGCCCCAGCAGAAATGGGCCTCATCTCGCCTGGAGAGCAAAACCTCCTGGATTTTCTCGAGTTGGGGCAGGTGCTCTCGACTTACGACGGGGACCTCAGGGACCCGATCTGGTGGCCTCAGGAAAGGCCAGTCCCCATGCGAGTTTCTCGGGGGCCTCTCGGGATTCCTCTCCGGTCGATGTCGGGGCCTAAGACCTTGTGTGGATTCGGGGCCGGAAACTGAGGATTCCTCTCCAGTGCTAACATGGATCTTGGGGTACTTCTGGAGTCTCCCCAGGGGCGTCAGTCCTCGTCTCGAATGCGGGCATGCACTTGCGCTTTCCTCCAGAGCGGTAGCAGCAGTGTCACGCAGTCCGCCGCGTGGATCAAAGATCTATGGTTTTCCCTCGAGTCTTTCCCACGAGGCTTTCCCACGAGGCTTTCCCACAGGGCTGTCCCACGTGCACACGTGGTGGTAGTCTATCCTCGGCTTGAACGTCAAGGAAGTGCAGGGAAAACAGGTTCCTCTGGAATGGACTGATACATCTGGGGGACTCTTGGAATGGTGGCACGACCCTGGAGTTCCTCTCGCCTTTCCTGTGGAGAGCGCCTCCTCTTGAGATGCGACGGGAACGCCGGGAATTCTTTCCGTACGAAACAGGGAAAGGATCCCTCATCTCGAGCTAGGAGGCGGAAACGGGTCTCCCCTGGATGTGTGGGGGACCCTCGTGCTTCCTCTCGAGTGGACACGGGTATGTCGGGGAACTTCTTGAGTTGCAGCAAGGGTGTGAAGGACCCTTTGGAAGTTCCAGTGGTTAGATGTGATGAGGCTCGAGAAGCCTCAGCGGAAATGGGCCTCATCTCGCCTGGTGGGCAAAACCTCCTGGATTTTCTCGAGTTGCGGCAGGTGCTCTCGACTTACGACGGGGACCTCAGGGACCCGCTCTGGTAGCCTCAGGAAAGGACAGTCCCCATGCGAGTTCCTCGGGGGCCCCTCGGGATTCCGATCCCGTCCATGCCGGCTCCTAAGGACTTTTGTGGAGTCGGGGCCGGAACCTGAGGATTCCTCTCCAGTGCTGACATGGATCTTGGGGTATTTCTGGAGTCTCCCCAGGGGAGTCAGTCCTCGTCTCGAATGCGGGCATGCACTTGCGCTTTCCTCCAAAGCAGTAGCAGCAGTGTCACGCAGTCCGCCGCGTGGATCAACGGATCTATGGCTTTCCCTCGAGGCTTTACCACGAGGGTTTCCCACAGGGCTGTCCCACGTGCACACGTGGTTGGAGTCGATCCTCGGCTTGAACGTCAAGGCAGTGCAGGGAAAACAGGTTCCTCTGGAATGGACTGACACATCTGGGGGACTCTTGGAATGGAGGCACGACCCTGGAGTTCCTTTGGCCTTTCCTGTGGAGAGCGCCGCCTCTTGAAAGGCGACGGGAACGAAGGAATTCTTTCCCTACGAAACAGGAAAAGGATCCCTCATCTCGAGCTAGGAGGCGGAAATGGGGCTCCCCTGGATGTGTGCGGGACCCTCGTGCTTCCTCTCGAGTGGAGTCAGTTATGTCGGGGAACTTCTTGAGTTGCAGCAAGGGTGTGAAGGACCCTTTGGAAATTCCAGTGGTTAGATGTGATTAGCCTCGAGAAGCCTCAGCGGAAATAGGCCTCATCTCGCCTGGAGGGCAAAACCTCCTGGATTTTCTCGAGTTGCGGCAGGTGCTCTCGACTTACGACGGGGACCTCAGGGACCCGGTCGGTGGCCTCAGGAAAGGCCAGTCCCCATGCGAGTTCCTCGGGGGCCTCTCGGGATTCCTCTCCCGGCGATGCCGGGGCCTAAGACCTTGTGTGGAGTCGGGGCCGGAACCTGAGGATTCCTCTCCAGTGCTGACATGGATCTTGGGGTACTTCTGGAGTCTCCCCAGGGGAGTCATTCCTAGTCTCGAATGCGGGCATGCATTTGCGCTTTCCTCCAAAGCGGTAGCAGCAGTGTCACGTAGTCCGCCGCGTGGATCAAGGGATCTAGGGCTTTCCCTCGAGGCTTTCCCACGAGGCTTTCCCACGAGGCTTTCCCACAGGGCTGTCCCACGTGCACACGTGGTGGGAGTCGATCCTCGGCTTGAACGTCAAGGCATGCAGGGAAAACAGGTTCCTCTGGAATGGACTGACACATCTGGGGGACTCTTGGAATGGTGGCACGACCCTGGAGTTCCTCTCGCCTTTCCTGTGGAGAGCGCCTCCTCTTGAGATGCGACGGGAACGCCGGGAATTCTTTCCCTACGAAACAGGGAAAGGATCCCTCATCTCGAGCTAGGAGGCGGAAACGGGGCTCCCATTGGTTGTGTGCGGGACCCTCGTGCTTCCTCTCGAGTGGAGACGGGTATGTCGGGGAACTTCTTGAGTTGCAACAAGGGTGTGAAGGACCCTTTGGAAGTTCCAGTGGTTAGATGTGATTAGCCTCGAGAAGCCTCAGCGGAAATGGGCCTCATCTCGCCTGGAGGGCAAAACCTCCTGGATTTTTTCGAGTTGCGGCAGGTGCTCTCGACTTACGACGGGGACCTCAGGGACCCGCTCTGGTGGCCTCAGGAAAGGCCAGTTCCCATGCGAGTTCCTCGGGTGCCTCTCGGGATTCCTCTCCCGTCGATGCCGGGGCCTAAGACCTTGTGTGGAGTCGGGGCCGGAACCTGAGGATTCCTCTCCAGTGCTGACATGGATCTTGGGGTACTTCTGGAGTCTCCCCAGGGGAGTCAGTCCTCGTCTCGAATGCGGGCATGCACTTGAGTTTTCCTCCAAATCGGTAGCAGCAGTGTCACGCAGTCAGCCGCGTTGATCAAGGGATCTATGGCTTTCCCTCGAGGCTTTCCCACGAGGGTTTCCCACAGGGCTGTCCCACGTCAACACGTGGTTGGAGTCGATCCTCGGCTTGAACGTCAAGGCAGTGCAGGGAAAACAGGTTCCTCTGGAATGGATTGACACATCTGGGGGTCTCTTGGAATGGAGGCACGACCCTGGAGTTCCTTTCGCCTTTCCTGTGGAGAGCGCCTCCTCTTGAGATGCGACGGGAACACAGGGAATTCATTCCCTACGAAACAGGGAAAGGATCCCTCATCTCGAGCTAGGAGGCGGAAACGGGGCTCCCCTGGATGTGTGCGGGACCCTCGTGCTTCCTCTCGAGTGGACACGGGTATGTCGGGGAACTTCTTGAGTTGCAGCAAGGGTGTGAAGGACCCTTTGGAAGTTCCAGTGGTTAGATGTGATTAGCCTCGAGAAGCCTCAGCGGAAATGGGCCTCATCTCGCCTGGAGGGCAAAACCTCCTGTATTTTCTCGAGTTGCGGCAGGTGCTCTCGACTTACGACGGGGACCTCAGGGACCCGCTCTGGTGGCCTCAGGAAAGGCCAGTCCCCATGCGAGTTTTTCGGGGGCCTCTTGGGATTCCTTTCCCGGCGATGCCGGGGCCTAAGACCTTGTGTGGAGTCGGGGCCGGAACCTGAGGATTCCTCTCCAGTGCTGACATGGATCTTGGGGTACTTCTGGAGTCTCCCCAGGGGAGTCAGTCCTCGTCTCGAATGCGGGCATGCACTTGCGCTTTCTTCCAAAGCGGTAGCAGCAGTGTCACGCAGTCCGCCGCGTGGATCAAGGGATATGGCTTTCCCTCGAGGCTTTCCGACGAGGCTTTCCCACAGGGCTGTCCCACGTGCACACGTGGTTGGAGTCGATCCTCGGCTTGAACGTCAAGGCAGTGCAGGGAAAACAGGTTCCTCTGGAATGGACTGACACATCTGGGGGACTCTTGGAATGGTGGCACGACCCTGGAGTTCCTCTCGCCTTTCCAGTGGAGAGCGCCTCCTCTTGAGATGGGACGGGAACGCCGGGAATTCTTTCCCTACGAAACAGGGAAATGATCCCTCATCTCGAGCTAGGAGGCAGAAACGGGGCTCCCCTGGCTGTGTGCGGGACCCTCGTGCTTCCTCTCGAGTGGAGACGGGTATGTCGGGGAACTTCTTGAGTGGCAGCAAGGGTGTGAAGGACCCTTTGGAAGTTCCAGTGGTTAGATGTGATTAGCCTCGAGAAGCCTCAGCGGAAATGGGCCTCATCTCGCCTGGAGGGCAAAACCTCCTGGATTTTCTCGAGTTGCGGCAGGTGCTCTCGACTTACGACGGGGACCTCAGGGACCCGCTCTGGTGGCTTCAGGAAAGGCTAGTCCCCATGCGAGTTCCTCGGGGGCCTCTCGGGATTTCTCTCCCGTCGATGCCGGGGCCTAAGACCTTGTGTGGAGTCGGGGCCGGAACCTGAGGATTCCTCTCCAGTGCTGACAAGGATCTTGGGGTACTTCTGGAGTCTCCCCAGGGGAGTCAGTCCTCCCCTCCAATGTGGGCATGCACTTGCGCTTTCCTCCAGAGCGGTAGCAGCAGTGTTACGCAGTCGGCTGCGTTGATTAAAGGATCTATGGTTTTCCCTCGAGTCTTTCCCACGAGGCTTTCCCACGAGGCTTTCCCACAGGGCTGTCCCACGTGCACACGTGGTGGGAGTCGATCCTCGGCTTGAACGTCAAGGCCGTGCAGGAAAAACAGGTTCCTCTGGAATGGACTGACACATCTGGGGGACTCTTGGAATGGTGGCACGACCCTGGAGTTCCTCTCGCCTTTCCTGTGGAGAGCTCCTCTTCTTGAGATGCGACGGGAACGCCGGGAATTCTTTCACTACGAAACAGGGAAAGGATCCCTCATCTCGAGCTAGGAGGCGGAAACGGGGCTCCCCTGGATGTTTGCGGGACCCTCGTGCTTCCTCTCGAGTGGAGACGGGTATGTCGGGGAACTTCTTGAGTTGCAGCAAGGGTGTGAAGGACCCATTGGAAGTTCCAGTGGTTAGATGTGATTAGCCTCGAGAAGCCTCAGCGGAAATGGGCCTCAACTATCCTGGAGGGCAAAACCTCCTGGATTTTCTCGAGTTGCGGCAGGTGCTCTCGACTTACGACGGGGACCTCAGGGACCCGCTCTGGTGGCCTCAGGAAAGGCCAGTCCCCATGCGAGATCCTCAGGGGCCTCTCGGGATTCCTCTCCCGTCGATGCCGGGGCCTAAGACCTTGTGTGGAGTCGGGGCCGGAACCTGAGGATTCCTCTCCAGTGCTGACATGGATCTTGGGGTACTTCTGGAGTCTCCCCAGGGGAGTCAGTCCTCGCCTCCAATGTGGGCATGCCCTTGCGCTTTCCTCCAGAGCGGTAGCAGCAGTGTCACGCAGTCCGCCCCGTGGATCAAAGGATCTGTGGTTTACCCTCGAGTCTTACCCACGAGGCTTTCCCTCGAGGCTTTCCCACAGGGCGGTCCCACGTGCACACGTGGTGGGAGTCGATCCTCGGCTTGAACATCAAGGCAGTGCAGGAAAACAGGTTCCTCTGGAATGGACTGACACATCTGGGGGACTCTTGGAATGTTGGCACGACCCTGGAGTTCCTCTCCCCTTTCCTGTGGAGAGCGCCTCCTCTTGAGATGCGACGGGAACGCCGGGAATTGTTTCCCTTCGAAACAGGGAAAGGATCCCTCATCTCGAGCTAGGAGGCGGAAACGGGGCTCCCCTGGTTGTGTGCGGGACCCTCGTGCTTCCTCTCGAGTGGAGACGGGTATGTCGGTGAACTTCTTGAGTTGCAGCAAGGGTGTGAAGGACCCTTTGGAAGTTCCAGTGGTTAGATGTGATTAGCCTCGAGAAGCCTCAGCGGAAATGGGCCTCAACTAGCCTGGAGGGCAAAACCTCCTGGATTTTCTCGAGTTGCGGCAGGTGCTCTCGACTTACGACGGGGACCTCAGGGACCCGCTCTGGTGGCCTCAGGAAAGGCCAGTCCCCATGCGAGTTCCTCGGGGGCCTCTCGGGATTCCTCTCCCGTCGATGCCGGGGCCTAAGACCTTGTGTGCAGCCGGGGCCCGAAACTGAGGATTCCTCTCCAGTGCTGACATGGATCGTGGGGTACTTCTGGAGTCTCCCCAGGGGAGTCAGTCCTCGCCTCCAATGTGGGCATGCACTTGCGCTTTCCTCCAGAGCGGTAGCAGCAGTGTCACGCAGTCCGTCGCGTGGATCAAAGGATCTCTGGTTTTCCCTCGAGTCTTTCCCACGAGGCTTTCCCACGAGGCTTTCCCACAGGGCTGTCCCACGTGCACACGTGGTGGGAGTCGATGCTCCGCTTGAACGTCAAGGCAGTGCAGGCAAAACAGGTTCCTCTGGAATGGACTGACACATCTGGGGGACTCTTGGAATGGTGGCATGACCCTGGAGTTCCTCTCGCCTTTCCTGTGGAGAGCGCCTCCTCTTGAGATGGGACGGGAACGCCGGGAATTCTTTCCCTACGAAACAGGGAAAGGATCCCTCATCTCGAGCTAGGAGGCAGAAACGGGGCTCCCCTGGATGTGTGCGGGACCCTCGTGCTTCCTCTCAAATGGAGACGGGTATGTCGGGGAACTTCTTGAGTTGCAGCAAGGGTGTGAAGGACCCTTTGGAAGTTCCAGTGGTTAGATGTGATTGGCCTTGAGAAGCCTCAGCGGAAATGGGCCTCATCTCGCCTGGAGGGCAAAACCTCCTGGATTTTCTCGAGTTGCGGCAGCTGCTCTCGACTTACGACCGGGACCTCAGGGACCCGCTCTGGTGGCCTCAGGAAAGGCCAGTCCCCATGCGAGATCCTCGGGGGCCTCTCGGGATTCCTCTCCCGTCGATGCCGGGTCCTAAGACCTTGTGTGGAGTCGGAGCCGGAACCTGAGGATTCCTCTCCAGTGCTGACATGGATTTTGGGGTACTTCTGGAGTCTCCCCAGGGGAGTCAGTCCTCGCCTCCAATGCGGGCATGCACTTGCGCTTTCCTCCAGAGCGGTAGCAGCAGTGTCACGCAGTCCGCCGCGTGGATCAAAGGATCTGTGGTTTTCCCTCGAGTCTTACCCACGAGGCTTTCCCACGAGGCTTTCCCACAGGGCTGTCCCTCGTGCACACGTGGTGGGAGTCGATCCTTGGCTTGAACGTCAAGGCAGTGCAGGAAAACAGGTTCCTCTGGAATGGACTGACACATCTGGGGGACTCTTGGAATGTTGGCACGACCCTGGAGTTCCTCTCGCCTTTCCTGTGGAGAGCGCCTCCTCTTGAGATGCGACGGGAACGCCGGGAATTGTTTCCCTTCGAAACAGGGAAAGGATCCCTCATCTCGAGCTAGGAGGCGGAAACGGGGCTCCCCTGGATGTGTGCGGGACCCTCGTGCTTCCTCTCGAGTGGAGACGGGTATGTCGGGGAACTTCTTGAGTTGCAGCAAGGGTGTGAAGGACCCTTTGGAAGTTCCAGTGGTAAGATGTGATTAGCCTCGAGAAGCCTCAGCGGAAATGGGCCTCAACTAGCCTGGAGGGCAAAACCTCCTGGATTTTCTCGAGTTGGGGCAGGTGCTCTCGACTTACGACGGGGACCTCAGGGACCCGCTCTGGTGGCCTCAGGAAAGGCCAGTCCCCATGCGAGATCCTCGGGACCTCTCGGGATTCCTCTCCCGTCGATGCCGGGGCCTAAGACCTTGTGTGCAGTCGGGGCCCGAAACTGAGGATTCCTCTCCAGTGCTGACATGGATCTTGGGGTACTTCTGGAGTCTCCCCAGGGGAGTCAGTCCTCGCCTCCAATGTGGGCATGCACTTGCGCTTTCCTCCAGAGCTGTAGCAGCAGTGTCACGCAGTCCGCCACGTGGATCAAAGGATCTCTGGTTTTCCCTCGAGTCTTTCCCACGAGGCTTTCCCACGAGGCTTTCCCACAGGGCTGTCCCACGTGCACACGTGGTGGGAGTCGATGCTCGGCTTGAACGTCAAGGCAGTGCAGGCAAAACAGGTTCCTCTGGAATGGACTGACACATCTGGGGGAATCTTGGAATGGTGGCACGACCCTGGAGTTCCTCTCGCCTTTCCTGTGGAGAGTGCCTCCTCTTGAGATGGGACGGGAACGCCGGGAATTCTTTCCCTACGAAACAGGGAAAGGATCCCTCATCTCGAGCTAGGAGGCAGAAACGGGGATCCCCTGGATGTGTGCGGGACCCTCGTGCTTCCTCTCAAATGGAGACGGGTATGTCGGGGAACTTCTTGAGTTGCAGCAAGGGTGTGAAGGACCCTTTGGAAGTTCCAGTGGTTAGATTTGATTGGCCTTGAGAAGCCTCAGCGGAAATGGGCCTCATCTCGCCTGGAGGGCAAAACCTCCTGGATTTTCTCGAGTTGCGGCAGCTGCTCTCGACTTACGACGGGGACCTCAGGGACCCGTTCTGGTGGCCTCAGGAAAGGCCAGTCCCCATGCGAGATCCTCGGGGGCCTCTCGGGATTCCTCTCCCGTCGATGCCGAGGCCTAAGACCTTGTGTGGAGTCGGGGCCGGAACCTGAGGATTCCTCTCCAGTGCTGACATGGATCTTGGGTACTTCTGGAGTCTCCCCAGGGGAGTCAGTCCTCGTCTCGAATGCGGGCATGCACTTGCGCTTTCCTCCAGAGCGGTAGCAGCAGTGTCACGCAGTCTGCCGCGTGGATAAAAGGATCTATGGTTTTCCCTCGAGTCTTTCCCACGAGGCTTTCCCACGAGGCTTTCCCACAGGGCTGTCCCACGTGCACACGTGGTGGGAGTCGATCCTCGGCTTGAACGTCAAGGCAGTGCAGGAAAACAGGTTCCTCTGGAATGGACTGACACATCTGGGGGACTCTTGGAATGGTGGCACGACCCTGGAGTTCCTCTCGCCTTTCCTGTGGAGAGCGCCTCCTCTTGAGATGCGACGGGAACCCCGGGAATTGTTTCCCTTCGAAACAGGGAAAGGATCCCTCATCTAGAGCTGGGAGGCGGAAACGGGGCTCCCCTGGATGTGTGCGGGACCCTCGTGCTTCCTCTCGAGTGGAGACGGGTATGTCGGGGAACTTCTTGAGTTGCAGCAAGGGTGTGAAGGACCCTTTGGAAGTTCCAGTGGTTAGATGTGATTAGCCTCGAGAAGCCTCAGCGGAAATGGGCCTCGTCTCGCCTGGAGGGCAAAACCTCCTGGATTTTCTCGAGTTGCGGCAGGTGCTCTCGACTTACGACGGGGACCTCAGGGACCCCCTCTGGTGGCCTCAGGAAAGGCCAGTCCCCATTCGAGTTCCTCGGGGGCCTCTCGGGATTCCTCTCCTGATGATGCCGGAACTAAGACCTTGTGTGGAGTCGGGGCCGGAACCTGAGGATTCCTCTCCAGTGCTGACATGGATCTTGGGTACTTCTGGAGTCTCCCCAGGAGAGTCAGTCCTCGTCTCGAATGCGGGCATGCACTTGCGCTTTCCTCCAGAGCGGTAGCAGCAGTGTCACGCAGTCCGCCGCGTGGATCAAAGGATCTATGGTTTTCCCTCGAGTCTTTCCCACGAGGCTTTCCCACGAGGCTTTCCCACAGGGCTCTCCCACGTGCACACGTGGTGGGAGTGGATCCTGGGCTTGAACGTCAAGGCAGTGCAGGGAAATCAGGTTCCTCTGGAATGGACTGACACATCTGGGGGACTCCTGGAATGGTGGCACGACCCTGGAGTTCCTCTCGCCTTTCCTGTGGAGAGCGCCTCCTCTTGAGATGGGACGGGAACGCCGGGAATTCTTTCCCTACGAAACAGGGAAAGGATCCCTCATCTCGAGCTGGGAGGCGGAAACGGGGCTCCCCTGGATGTGTGCGGGACCCTCGTGCTTCCTCTCGAGTGGAGACGGGTATGTCGGGGAACTTCTTGAGTTGCAGCAAGGGTGTGAAGGACCCTTTGGAAGTTCCAGTTGTTAGATGTGATTAGCCTCGAGAAGCCTCAGCGGAAATGGGCCTCATCTCGCCTGGAGGGCAAAACCTCCTGGATTTTCTCGAGTTGCGGCAGCTGCTCTCGACTTACGACGGGGACCTCAGGGACCCGCTCTGGTGGCCTCAGGAAAGGCCAGTCCCCATGCGAGTTCCTCGGGGGCCTCTCGGGATTCCTCTCCCGTCGATGCCGGGTCCTAAGACCTTGTGTGGAGTCGGGGCCGGAACCTGAGGATTCCTCTCCAGTGCTGACATGGATCTTGGGGTACTTCTGGAGTCTCCCCAGGGGAGTCAGTCCTCGTCTCGAATGCGGGCATGCACTTGCGCTTTCCTCCAGAGCGGTAGCAGCAGTGTCACGCAGTCCGCCGTGTGGATCAAAGGATCTATGGTTTTCCCTCGAGTCTTTCCCACGAGGCTTTCCCACGAGGCTTTCCCACAGGGCTCTCCCACGTGCACACGTGTTGGGAGTCGATCCTCGGCTTGAAGGTCAAGGCAGTGCAGGGAAAACAGGTTCCTCTGGAATGGACTGACACATCTGGGGGACTCTTGGAATGGGGGCACGACCCTGGAGTTCCTCTCGCCTTTCCTGTGGAGAGCGCCTCCTATTGAGATGCGACGGGAACGCCGGGAATTCTTTCCCTAGGAAACAAAGAAAGGATCCCTCATCTCGAGCTAGGAGGCGGAAACGGGGCTCCCCTGGATGTGTGCGGGACCCTCGTGATTCCTCTCGAGTGAAGACGTGTATGTCGGGGAACTTCTTGAGTTGCAGCAAGGGTGTGAAGGACCCTTTGGAAGTTCCAGTGGTTAGATGTGATTAGCCTCGAGAAGCCTCAGCGGAAATGGGCCTCAACTAGCCTGGAGGGCAAAACCTCCTGGATTTTCTCGAGTTGCGGCAGGTGCTCTCGAGTTACGACGGGGACCTCAGGGACCCGCTCTGGTGACCTCAGGAAAGGCCAGTCCCCATGCGAGTTCCTCGGGGGCCTCTCAGGATTCTTCTCCCGTCGATGCCGGGGCCTAAGACCTTGTGTGGAGTCGGGGCCGGAACCTGAGGATTCCTCTCCAGTGGTGACATGGATCTTGGGGTACTTCTGGAGTCTCCCCAGGGGAGTCGGTCCTCGCCTCCAATGAGGGCATGAACTTGCGCTTTTCTCCAGAGCGGTAGCAGCAGTGTGACGCAGTCCGCCGCGTGGATCAAAGGATCTATGGTTTTCCCTCGAGTCTTTCCCACGAGGCTTTTCCACGCGGCTTTCCCACAGGGCTGTCCCACGTGCACACGTGGTGGGAGTCGATCCTCGGCTTGAACGTAAAGGAAGTGAGGGAAAACAGGTTCTTCTGGAATGGACTGACACATCTGGGGGACTCATGGAATGGTGGCACGACCCTGGAGTTCCTCTCGCCTTTCCTGTGGAGAGCGCCTCCTCTTGAGATGCGACGGGAACGCCGGGAATTCTTTCCCTACGAAACAGGGAAAGGATCCCTCATCTCGAGCTAGGAGGTGGAAACGGGGCTCCCCTGGATGTGTGCGTGACCCACGTGCTTCCTCTCGAGTGGAGACGGGTATGTCGGGGAACTTCTTGAGTTGCAACAAGGGTGTGAAGGACCCTTTGGAAGTTCCAGTGGTTAGATGTGATTAGCCTCGAGAAGCCTCAGCGGAAATGGACCTCATCTCGCATGGAGGGCAAAACCTCCTGGATTTTCTCGAGTTGAGGCAGGTGCTCTCGACTTACGACGGGGACCTCAGGGACCCGCTCTGGTGGCCTCAGGAAAGGCCAGACCCCATGCGAGTGCCTCGGGGGCGTCTCGGGATTCCTCTCCCGTCGATGCCGGGGCCTACGACCTTGTGTGGGGTCGAGGCCGGAACCTGAGGATTCCTCTCCAGTGCTGACATGGATCTTGGGGTACTTCTGGAGTCTCCCCAGGGGAGTCAGTAATCGTCTCGAATGCGGGCATGCCCTTGCGCTTTCCTCCAGAGCGGTAGCAGCAGTGTCACGCAGTCTGCCGCGTGGATCAAAGGATCTATGATTTTCCCTCGAGTCTTTCCCACGAGGCTTTCCCACGAGGCTTTCCCACAAGGCTGTCCCACGTGCATACGTGGTGGGAGTCGATGCTCGGCTTGAACGTCAAGGCAGTGCAGGGAAAACAGGTTCCTCTGGAATGGACTGACACTTCTGGGGGACTCTTGGAATGGTGGCACGACCCTGGAGTTCCTCTCGCCTTTCCTGTGGAGAGCGCCTCCTCTTGAGATGCGACGGAACGCCGGGAATTCTTTCCTAGGAAACAGGGAAAGGTTCCCTCATCTCGAGCTAGGAGGCGGAAACGGGGCTCCCCTGGATGTGTGCGGACCCACGTGCTTCCTCTCGAATGGATACTGGTATGTCGGGGAACTTCTGGACTTGCAGTAAGGGTGTGAAGGACCCTTTGGAAGTTCCAGTGGTTAGATGTGATTAGCCTCGAGAAGCCTCAGCGGAAATGGGCCTCATCTCACCTGGAGGGCAAAACCTCCTGGATTTTCTCGAGTTGCGGCAGGTGCTCTCGACTTACTACGGGGACCTCAGGGACCCGCTCTGGTGGCCTCAGGAAAGGCCAGTCCCCATTCGAGTTCCTCGGGGGCCTCTCGGGATTCCTCTCCCGTCGATGCCGGGGTCTAAGTCCTTGTGTGGATTCGGGGCGGGAACCTGAGTATTCCTCTCCATTGCTGACATGGATCTTGGGGTACTTCTGGAGTCTCCCCAGGGGACTCAGTCCTCGTCTCGAATGCGAGCATGCACTTGCGCTTTCCTCCAGAGCGGTAGCAGCTGTGTCACGCAGTCCGCCGTGTGGATCAAAGGATCTATGATTTTCCCTCGAGTATTTCCCACGAGGCTTTCCCACGAGGCTTTCCCACAGGGCTGTCCCACGTGCACACGTGGTGGGAGTCGATCCTCGGCTTGAAGGTGAAGACAGTGCTGGGAAATCAGGTTCCTCTGGAATGGACTGACACATCTGGGGGACTCTTGGAATGGTGTCACGACCCTGGAGTTCCTCTCGCCTTTCCTGTGGAGAGCGCCTCCTCTTGAGATGCGACGGGAACGCCGGGAATTCTTTCCCTACGAAGCAGGGAAAGGAACCCTCATCTCGAGCTAGGAGGGGGAAACGGGGCTCCCCTGGATGTGTGCGGGACCCTCGTGCTTCCTCTCGAGTGGAGACGGGTATGTCGGGGAACTTCTTGAGTTGCAGCAAGGGTGTGAAGGACCCTTTGGAAGTTCCAGTGGTTAGATGTGATTAGCCTCTAGAAGCCTCAGCGGAAATGGGCCTCATCTCGCCTGGAGGGCAAAACCTCCTGGATTTTCTCGAGTTGCGGCAGGTGCTCTCGACTTACGACGGGGACCTCAGGGAGCCGCTCTGGTGGCCTCAGGAAAGGCCAGTCCCCATTCGAGTTCCTCAGGGGCCTCTCGGGATTCCTCTCCCGTCGATTCCGGGGCCTAAGACCTTGTGTGGGGTCGGGGCCGGAACCTAAGGATTCCTCTCCAGTGCTGACGTGGATCTTGGGGTACTTCTGGAGTCTCCCCAGGGGAGTCAGTCCTCGTCTCGAATGCGGGCATGCACTTGCGCTTTCCTCCAGAGCGGTAGCTGCAGTGTCACGCAGTCTGCCGCGTGGATCAAAGGATCTATGATTTTCCCTCGAGTCTTTCCCACGAGGCTTTCCCACGAGGCTTTCCCACAGGGCTGTCCCACGTGCACACGTGGTGGGAGTCGATGCTCGGCTTGAACGTCAAGGCAGTGCAGGGAAAACAGGTTCCTCTGGAATGGACTGTCACATCTGGGGGACTCTTGGAATGGTGGCACGACCCTGGAGTTCCTCTCGCCTTTGCTGTGGAGAGCGCCTCCTCTTGAGATGCGACGGAACGCCGGGAATTCTTTCCCTAGGAAACAGGGAAAGGATCCCTCATCTCGAGCTAGTAGGCGGAAACGGGGCTCCCCTGTATGTGTGCGGACCCTCGTGCTTCCTCTCGAATGGATACTGGTATGTCAGGGAACTTGTGGACTTGCAGCAAGGGTGTGAAGGACCCTTTGGAAGTTCCAGTGGTTAGATGTGATTAGCCTCGAGAAGCCTCAGCGGAAATGGGCCTCATCTCGCCTGGAGGGCTAAACCTCCTGGATTTTCTCGAGTTGCGGCAGGTTCTCTCGACTTACGACGGGGACCTCAGGGACCCGCTCTGGTGGCCTCAGGAAAGGCCAGTCCCCATGCGAGTTCCTCGGGGGCCTCTCGGGATTCCTCTCCCGTCGATGCCGGGGACTAAGACCTTGTGTGGGGTCGGGGCCGGAACCTGACGATTCAGCTCAGGTGCTGACATGGATCTTGGGTACTTCTGGAGTCTCCCCAGGGGAGTCAGTCCTCGCCTCCAATGCGGGCATGCACTTGCGCTTTCCTCCAGAGCGGTAGCAGCAGTGTCACGCAGTCCGCCGCGTGGATCAAAGTATCTATGGTTTTCCCTCGAGTCTTTCCCACGAGGCTTTCCCACGAGGCTTTCCCACAGGGCTGTCCCACGTGCATACGTGGTGGGAGTCGATGCTCGGCTTGAACGTCAAGGCAGTGCAGGGAAAACAGGTTCCTCTTGATTGGACTGACACTTCTGGCGGACTCTTGGAATGGTGGCACGACCCTGGAGTTCCTCTCGCCTTTCCTGTGGAGAGCGCCTCCTCTTGAGATGCGACGGGAATGCCGGGAATTCTTTCCTAGGAAACAGGGAAAGGATCCCTCATCTCGAGCTAGGAGGCGGAAACGGGGCTCCCCTGGATGTGTGCGGACCCTCGTGCTTCCTCTCGAATGGATACTGGTATGTCAGGGAACTTCTGGACTTGCAGCAAGGGAGTGAAGGACCCTTTGGAAGTTCCAGTGGTTAGATTTGATTAGCCTCGAGAAGCCTCAGCGGAAATGGGCCTCATCTGGCCTGGAGGGCAAAACCTCCTGGATTTTCTCGAGTTGCGGCAGGTGCTCTCGACTTACGACGGGGACCTCAGGGACCCGCTCTGGTAGCCTCAGGAAAGGCCAGTCCCCATGCGAGTTCCTCGGGGGCCTCTCGGGATTCCTCTCCCGTCGATGCCGGGGCCTAAGACCTTGTGTGGGGTCGGGGCCGGAACCTGAGGATTCCGCTCCAGTGCTGACATGGATCTTGGGTACTTCTGGAGTCTCCCCAGGGGAGTCAGTCCTCGTCTCAAATGCGGGCATGCACTTGCGCTTTCCTCCAGAGCGGTAGCAGCAGTGTCACGCAGTCCGACGCGTGGATCAAAGGATCTATGGTTTTCCCTCGAGGCTTTCCCACGAGGCTTTCCCACAGGGCTGTCCCACGTGCACACGTGGTGGGAGTCGATCCTCGGCTTGAAGGTGAAGGCAGTGCAGGGAAATCAGGTTCCTCTGGAATGGACTGACACATCTGGGGGTCTCTTGGAATGGTGGCACGACCCTGGAGTTCCTCTCGCCTTTCCTGTGGAGAGCGCCTCCTCTTGAGATGCGACGGGAACGCCGGGAATTCTTTCCCTACGAAACAGGGAAAGGATCCCTCATCTCGAGCTAGGAGTCGGAAACGAGGCTCCCCTGGATGTGTGCGGGACACTCGCGCTTCCTCTCAAGTGGAGACGGGTATGTCAGGAAACTTCTTGAGTTGCAGCAAGGGTGTGAAGGACCCTTTGGAAGTTCCAGTGGTTAGATGTGATTAGCCTCGAGAAGCCTCTGCAGAAATGGGCCTCATCTGGGCTGGAGGGCAAAAACTCCTGGATTATCTCGAGTTGCGGCAGGTGCTCTCGACTTACGACGGGGACCTCAGGGACCCGCTCTGGTGGCCTCAGGAAAGGCCAGTCCCCATGCGAGTTCCTCGGGGGCCTCTCGGGATTCCTCTCCCGTCGATGCCGGGGCCTAAGACCTTGTGTGGAGTCGGGGCTGGAACCTGATGATTCCTCTCCAGTGCTGACATGGATCTTGGGGGAATTCTGGAGTCTCCCCAGGGGACTCAGTCCTCGTCTCGAATGCGAGCATGCACTTGCGCTTTCCTCCAGAGCGGTAGCAGCAGTGTCACGCAGTCCGCCGCGTGGATCAAAGTATCTATGGTTTTCCCTCGAGTCTTTCCCACGAGGCTTTCCCACTAGGCTTTCCCACAGGGCTGTCCAACGTGAATACGTGGTGGGAGTCGATGCTCGGCTTGAACGTCAAGGCAGTGCAGGGAAAACAGGTTCCTCTGGAATGGACTGACACTTCTGGGGGACTCTTGGAATGGTGGCACGACCCTGGAGTTCCTCTCGCCTTTCCTGTGGAGAGCGCCTCCTCTTGAGATGCGACGGAACGCCGGGAATTCTTTCCTAGGAAACAGGGAAAGGATCCCTCATCTCGAGCTAGGAGGCGGAAACGGGGCTCCCCTGGATGTGTGCGGACCCTCGTGCTTCCTCTCGAATGGATACTGGTATGTCGGGGAACTTCTGGACTTGCAGCAAGGGTGTGAAGGACCCTTTGGAAGTTCCAGTGGTTAGATGTGATTAGCCTCGAGAAGCCTCAGCGTAAATGGGCCTCATCTCGCCTGGAGGGCAAAACCTCCTGGATTTCCTCGAGTTGCGGCAGGTGCTCTCGACTTACTACGGGGACCTCAGGGACCCTCTCTGGTGGCCTCAGGAAAGGCCAGTCCCCATTCGAGTTCCTCGGGGGCCTCTCGGGATTCCTCTCCCGTCGATGCCGGGGTCTAAGTCCTAGTGTGGATTCGGGGCGGGAAACTGAGTATTCCTCTCCATTGCTAACATGGATCTTGGGGTACTTCTGGAGTCTCCCCAGGGGACTCAGTCCTCGTCTCGAATGCGGGCATGCACTTGCGCTTTCCTCCAGAGCGGTAGCAGCTGTGTCACGCAGACCGCCGTGTGGATCAAAGGATCTATGATTTTCCCTCGAGTCTTTCCCACGAGGCTTTGCCACGAGGCTTTCCCACAGGGCTGTCCCACGTGCACACGTGGTGGGAGTCGATCCTCGGCTTGAAGGTGAAGGCAGTGCTGGGAAATCAGGTTCCTCTGGAATGGACTGACACATCTGGGGGACTCTTGGAATGGTGGCACGACCCTGGAGTTCCTCTCGCCTTTCCTGTGGAGAGCGCCTCCTCTTGAGATGCGACGGGAACGCCGGGAATTCTTTCCCTACGAAACAGGGAAAGGATCCCTCATCTCGAGCTAGGAGGCGGAAACGGGGCTCCCCTGGATGTGTGCGGGACCCCACGTGCTTCCTCTCGAGGGGAGACGGGTATGTCGAGGAACTTCTGGACTTGCAGCAAGGTTGTGAAGGACCCTTTGGAAGTTCCAGTGGTTAGATGTGATTAGCCTCGAGAAGCCTCAGCGGAAATGGGCCTCATCTGGCCTGGAGGGCAAAACCTCCTGGATTTTCTCGAGTTGCGGCAGGTGCTCTCGACTTACGACGGGGACCTCAGGGACCCGCTCTGGTGGCCTCAGGAAAGGCAAGTCCCCATGCGAGTTCCTCGGGGGCCTCTCGGGATTCCTCTCCCGTCGATGCCGGGGCCTAAGACCTTGTGTGGGGTCGGGGCCGGAACCTGAGGATTCCGCTCCAGTGCTGACTTGGATCTTGGGTACTTCTGGAGTCTCCCCAGGGGAGTCAGTCCTCGTCTCAAATGCAGGAATGCACTTGCGCTTTCCTCCAGAGCGGTAGCAGCAGTGTCACGCAGTCCGACGCGTGGATCAAAGGATCTCTGGTTTTCCCTCGAGTCTTTCCCACGAGGCTTTCCCACGAGGCTTTCCCACAGGGCTGTCCCACGTGCACACGTGGTGGGAGTCGATGCTCGGCTTGAACGTCAAGGCAGTGCAGGCAAAACAGGTTCCTCTGGAATGGACTGACACATCTGGGGGAATCTTGGAATGGTGGCACGACCCTGGAGTTCCTCTCGCCTTTCCTGTGGAGAGCGCCTCCTCTTGAGATGGGACGGGAACGCCGGGAATTCTTTCCCTACGAAACAGGGAAAGGATCCCTCATCTCGAGCTAGGAGGCAGAAACGGGGCTCCCCTGGATGTGTGCGGGACCCTCGTGCTTCCTCTCAAATGGAGACGGGTATGTCGGGGAACTTCTTGAGTTGCAGCAAGGGTGTGAAGGACCCTTTGGAAGTTCCAGTGGTTAGATTTGATTGGCCTTGAGAAGCCTCAGCGGAAATGGGCCTCATCTCGCCTGGAGGGCAAAACCTCCTGGATTTTCTCGAGTTGCGGCAGCTGCTCTCGACTTACGACGGGGACCTCAGGGACCCGTTCTGGTGGCCTCAGGAAAGGCCAGTCCCCATGCGAGATCCTCGGGGGCCTCTCGGGATTCCTCTCCCGTCGATGCCGAGGCCTAAGACCTTGTGTGGAGTCGGGGCCGGAACCTGAGGATTCCTCTCCAGTGCTGACATGGATCTTGGGTACTTCTGGAGTCTCCCCAGGGGAGTCAGTCCTCGTCTCGAATGCGGGCATGCACTTGCGCTTTCCTCCAGAGCGGTAGCAGCAGTGTTACGCAGTCCGCTGCGTGGATTAAAGGATCTATGGTTTTCCCTCGAGTCTTTCCCACGAGGCTTTCCCACGAGGCTTTCCCACAGGGCTGTCCCACGTGCACACGTGGTGGGAGTCGATCCTCGGCTTGAACGTCAAGGCAGTGCAGGAAAACAGGTTCCTCTGGAATGGACTGACACATCTGGGGGACTCTTGGAATGGTGGCACGACCCTGGAGTTCCTCTCGCCTTTCCTGTGGAGAGCGCCTCCTCTTGAGATGCGACGGGAACCCCGGAAATTGTTTCCCTTCGAAACAGGGAAAGGATCCCTCATCTAGAGCTGGGAGGCGGAAACGGGGCTCCCCTGGATGTGTGCGGGACCCTCGTGCTTCCTCTCGAGTGGAGACGGGTATGTCGGGGAACTTCTTGAGTTGCAGCAAGGGTGTGAAGGACCCTTTGGAAGTTCCAGTGGTTAGATGTGATTAGCCTCGAGAAGCCTCAGCGGAAATGGGCCTCATCTCGCCTGGAGGGCAAAACCTCCTGGATTTTCTCGAGTTGCGGCAGGTGCTCTCGACTTACGACGGGGACCTCAGGGACCCCCTCTGGTGGCCTCAGGAAAGGCCAGTCCCCATTCGAATTCCTCGGGGGCCTCTCGGGATTCCTCTCCTGATGATGCCGGAACTAAGACCTTGTGTGGAGTCGGGGCCGGAACCTGAGGATTCCTCTCCAGTGCTGACATGGATCTTGGGTACTTCTGGAGTCTCCCCAGGGGAGTCAGTCCTCGTCTCGAATGCGGGCATGCACTTGCGCTTTCCTCCAGAGCGGTAGCAGCAGTGTCACGCAGTCCGCCGCGTGGATCAAAGGATCTATGTTTTTCCCTCGAGTCTTTCCCACGAGGCTTTCCCACGAGGCTTTCCCACAGGGCTCTCCCACGTGCACACGTGGTGGGAGTGGATCCTGGGCTTGAACGTCAAGGCAGTGCAGGGAAATCAGGTTCCTCTGGAATGGACTGACACATCTGGGGGACTCCTGGAATGGTGGCACGACCCTGGAGTTCCTCTCGCCTTTCCTGTGGAGAGCGCCTCCTCTTGAGATGGGACGGGAACGCCGGGAATTCTTTCCCTACGAAACAGGGAAAGGATCCCTCATCTCGAGCTGGGAGGCGGAAACGGGGCTCCCCTGGATGTGTGCGGGACCCTCGTGCTTCCTCTCGAGTGGAGACGGGTATGTCGGGGAACTTCTTGAGTTGCAGCAAGGGTGTGAAGGACCCTTTGGAAGTTCCAGTGGTTAGATGTGATTAGCCTCGAGAAGCCTCAGCGGAAATGGGCCTCATCTCGCCTGGAGGGCAAAACCTCCTGGATTTTCTCGAGTTGCGGCAGGTGCTCTCGACTTACGACGGGGACCTCAGGGACCCGCTCTGGTGGCCTCAGGAAAGGCCAGTCCCCATGCGAGTTCCTCAGGGGCCTCTCGGGATTCCTCTCCCGTCGATGCCGGGGCCTAAGACCTTGTGTGGATTCGGGGCCGGAACCTGAGGATTCCTCTCCAGTGCTGACATGGATCTTGGGGTACTTCTGGAGTCTCCCCAGGGGAGTCAGTCCTCGTCTCGAATGCGGGCATGCACTTGCGCTTTCCTCCAGAGCGGTAGCAGCAGTGTCACGCAGTCCGCCGTGTGGATCAAAGGATCTATGGTTTTCCCTCGAGTCTTTCCCACGAGGCTTTCCCACGAGGCTTTCCCACAGGGCTCTCCCACGTGCACACGTGTTGGGAGTCGATCCTCGGCTTGAAGGTAAAGGCAGTGCAGGGAAAACAGGTTCCTCTGGAATGGACTGACACATCTGGGGGACTCTTGGAATGGGGGCACGACCCTGGAGTTCCTCTCGCCTTTCCTGTGGAGAGCGCCTCCTCTTGAGATGCGACGGGAACCCCGGGAATTGTTTCCCTTCGAAACAGGGAAAGGATACCTCATCTAGAGCTGGGAGGCGGAAACGGGGCTCCCCTGGATGTGTGCGGGACCCTCGTGCTTCCTCTCGAGTGGAGACGGGTATGTCGGGGAACTTCTTGAGTTGCAGCAAGGGTGTGAAGGACCCTTTGGAAGTTCCAGAGGTTAGATGTGATTAGCCTCGAGAAGCCTCAGCGGAAATGGGCCTCATCTCGCCTGGAGGGCAAAACCTCCTGGATTTTCTCGAGTTGCGGCAGGTGCTCTCGACTTACGACGGGGACCTCAGGGACCCGCTCTGGTGGCCTCAGGAAAGGCCAGTCCCCATGCAAGTTCCTCA
The DNA here is from genome assembly GCF_042477335.2 of Ovis canadensis. Taxonomy (NCBI): domain Eukaryota; kingdom Metazoa; phylum Chordata; class Mammalia; order Artiodactyla; family Bovidae; genus Ovis; species Ovis canadensis. The sequence continues at coordinate 11,581,815 of NC_091267.1, forward strand.
GGGGCCTCTCGGGATTCCTCTCCCGTCGATGCCGGGGCCTAAGACCTTGTGTGGATTCGGGGCCGGAACCTGAGGATTCCTCTCCAGTGCTGACATGGATCTTGGGGTACTTCTGGAGTCTCCCCAGGGGAGTCAGTCCTCGTCTCGAATGCGGGCATGCACTTGCGCTTTCCTCCAGAGCGGTAGCAGCAGTGTCACGCAGTCCGCCGTGTGGATCAAAGGATCTATGGTTTTCCCTCGAGTCTTTCCCACGAGGCTTTCCCACGAGGCTTTCCCACAGGGCTCTCCCACGTGCACACGTGTTGGGAGTCGATCCTCGGCTTGAAGGTCAAGGCAGTGCAGGGAAAACAGGTTCCTCTGGAATGGACTGACACATCTGGGGGACTCTTGGAATGGGGGCACGACCCTGGAGTTCCTCTCGCCTTTCCTGTGGAGAGCGCCTCCTCTTGAGATGCGACGGGAACCCCGGGAATTGTTTCCCTTCGAAACAGGGAAAGGATCCCTCATCTAGAGCTGGGAGGCGGAAACGGGGCTCCCCTGGATGTGTGCGGGACCCCACGTGCTTCCTCTCGAGTGGAGACGGGTATGTCGGGGAACTTCTTGAGTTGCAGCAAGGGTGTGAAGGACCCTTTGGAAGTTCCAGTGGTTAGATGTGATTAGCCTCGAGAAGCCTCAGCGGAAATGGGCCTCATCTCGCCTGGAGGGCAAAACCTCCTGGATTTTCTCGAGTTGCGGCAGGTGCTCTCGACTTACGACGGGGACCTCAGGGACCCGCTCTGGTGGCCTCAGGAAAGGCCAGTCCCCATTCGAGTTCCTCGGGGGCCTCTCGGGATTCCTCTCCTGATGATGCCGGAACTAAGGCCTTGTGTGGAGTCGGGGCCGGAACCTGAGGATTCCTCTCCAGTGCTGACATGGATCTTGGGTACTTCTGGAGTCTCCCCAGGGGAGTCAGTCCTCGTCTCGAATGCGGGCATGCACTTGCGCTTTCCTCCAGAGCGGTAGCAGCAGTGTCACGCAGTCCGCCGCGTGGATCAAAGGATCTATGTTTTTCCCTCGAGTCTTTCCCACGAGGCTTTCCCACGAGGCTTTCCCACAGGGCTGTCCCACGTGCACACGTGGTGGGAGTGGATCCTGGGCTTGAACGTCAAGGCAGTGCAGGGAAATCAGGTTCCTCTGGAATGGACTGACACATCTGGGCGACTCCTGGAATGGTGGCACGACCCTGGAGTTCCTCTCGCCTTTCCTGTGGAGAGCGCCTCCTCTTGAGATGGGACGGGAACGCCGGGAATTCTTTCCCTACGAAACAGGGAAAGGATCCCTCATCTCGAGCTGGGAGGCGGAAACGGGGCTCCCCTGGATGTGTGCGGGACCCTCGTGCTTCCTCTCGAGTGGAGACGGGTATGTCGGGGAACTTCTTGAGTTGCAGCAAGGGTGTGAAGGACCCTTTGGAAGTTCCAGTGGTTAGATGTGATTAGCCTCGAGAATCCTCAGCGGAAATGGGCCTCATCTCGCCTGGAGGGCAAAACCTCCTGGATTTTCTCGAGTTGCGGCAGGTGCTCTCGACTTACAACGGGGACTTCAGGGACCCGCTCTGGTGGCCTCAGGAAAGGCCAGACCCCATGCGAGTTCCTCGGGGGCGTCTCGGGATTCCTCTCCCGTCGATGCCGGGGCCTACGACCTTGTGTGGGGTCGGGGCCGGAACCTGAGGATTCCTCTCCAGTGCTGACATGGATCTTGGGGTACTTCTGGAGTCTCCCCAGGGGAGTCAGTCCTCGTCTCGAATGCGGGCATGCCCTTGCGCTTTCCTCCAGAGCGGTAGCTGCAGTGTCACGCAGTCTGCCGCGTGGATCAAAGGATCTATGATTTTCCCTCGAGTCTTTCCCACGAGGCTTTCCCACGAGGCTTTCCCACAGGGCTGTCCCACGTGCATACGTGGTGGGAGTCGATGCTCGGCTTGAACGTCAAGGCAGTGCAGGGAAAACAGGTTCCTCTGGAATGGACTGACACTTCTGGGGGACTCTTGGAATGGTGGCACGACCCTGGAGTTCCTCTCGCCTTTCCTGTGGAGAGCGCCTCCTCTTGAGATGCGACGGAACGCCGGGAATTCTTTCCTAGGAAACAGGGAAAGGATCGCTCATCTCGAGCTAGGAGGCGGAAACGGGGCTCCCCTGGATGTGTGCGGACCCACGTGCTTCCTCTCGAATGGATACTGCTATGTCGGGGAACTTCTGGACTTGCAGTAAGGGTGTGAAGGACCCTTTGGAAGTTCCAGTGGTTAGATGTGATTAGCCTCGAGAAGCCTCAGCGGAAATGGGCCTCATCTCACCTGGAGGGCAAAACCTCCTGGATTTTCTCGAGTTGCGGCAGGTGCTCTCGACTTACTACGGGGACCTCAGGGACCCGCTCTGGTGGCCTCAGGAAAGGCCAGTCCCCATTCGAGTTCCTCGGGGGCCTCTCGGGATTCCTCTCCCGTCGATGCCGGGGTCTAAGTCCTTGTGTGGATTCGGGGCGGGAACCTGAGTATTCCTCTCCATTGCTGACATGGATCTTGGGGTACTTCTGGAGTCTCCCCAGGGGACTCAGTCCTCGTCTCGAATGCGAGCATGCACTTGCGCTTTCCTCCAGAGCGGTAGCAGCTGTGTCACGCAGTCCGCCGTGTGGATCAAAGGATCTATGATTTTCCCTCGAGTATTTCCCACGAGGCTTTCCCACGAGGCTTTCCCACAGGGCTGTCCCACGTGCACACGTGGTGGGAGTCGATCCTCGGCTTGAAGGTGAAGACAGTGCTGGGAAATCAGGTTCCTCTGGAATGGACTGACACATCTGGGGGACTCTTGGAATGGTGGCACGACCCTGGAGTTCCTCTCGCCTTTCCTGTGGAGAGCGCCTCCTCTTGAGATGCGACGGGAACGCCGGGAATTCTTTCCCTACGAAGCAGGGAAAGGATCCCTCATCTCGAGCTAGGAGGGGGAAACGGGGCTCCCCTGGATGTGTGCGGGACCCTCGTGCTTCCTCTCGAGTGGAGACGGGTATGTCGGGGAACTTCTTGAGTTGCAGCAAGGGTGTGAAGGACCCTTTGGAAGTTCCAGTGGTTAGATGTGATTAGCCTCGAGAAGCCTCAGCGGAAATGGGCCTCATCTCGCCTGGAGGGCAAAACCTCCTGGATTTTCTCGAGTTGCGGCAGGTGCTCTCGACTTACGACGGGGACCTCAGGGACCCGCTCTGGTGGCCTCAGGAAAGGCCAGTCCCCATGCGAGTTCCTCGGGGGCCCCTCGGGATTCCTCTCCCGTCGATGCCGGGGCCTAAGACCTTGTGTGGAGTCGGGGCCGGAACCTGAGGATTCCTCTCCAGTGCTGACATGGATCTTGGGGTACTTCTGGAGTCTCCCCAGGGGAGTCAGTCCTCGTCTCGAATGCGGGCATGCACTTGCGCTTTCCTCCAGAGCGGTAGCAGCAGTGTCACGCAGTCCGCCGTGTGGATCAAAGGATCTATGGTTTTCCCTCGAGTCTTTCCCACGAGGCTTTCCCACGAGGCTTTCCCACAGGGCTCTCCCACGTGCACACGTGTTGGGAGTCGATCCTCGGCTTGAAGGTCAAGGCAGTGCAGGGAAAACAGGTTCCTCTGGAATGGACTGACACATCTGGGGGACTCTTGGAATGGGGGCACGACCCTGGAGTTCCTCTCGCCTTTCCTGTGGAGAGCGCCTCCTATTGAGATGCGACGGGAACGCCGGGAATTCTTTCCCTAGGAAACAAAGAAAGGATCCCTCATCTCGAGCTAGGAGGCGGAAACGGGGCTCCCCTGGATGTGTGCGGGACCCTCGTGATTCCTCTCGAGTGAAGACGGGTATGTCGGGGAACTTCTTGAGTTGCAGCAAGGGTGTGAAGGACCCTTTGGAAGTTCCAGTGGTTAGATGTGATTAGCCTCGAGAAGCCTCAGCGGAAATGGGCCTCAACTAGCCTGGAGGGCAAAACCTCCTGGATTTTCTCGAGTTGCGGCAGGTGCTCTCGAGTTACGACGGGGACCTCAGGGACCCGCTCTGGTGACCTCAGGAAAGGCCAGTCCCCATGCGAGTTCCTCGGGGGCCTCTCAGGATTCTTCTCCCGTCGATGCCGGGGCCTAAGACCTTGTGTGGAGTCGGGGCCGGAACCTGAGGATTCCTCTCCAGTGGTGACATGGATCTTGGGGTACTTCTGGAGTCTCCCCAGGGGAGTCAGTCCTCGCCTCCAATGAGGGCATGAACTTGCGCTTTTCTCCAGAGCGGTAGCAGCAGTGTGACGCAGTCCGCCGCGTGGATCAAAGGATCTATGGTTTTCCCTCGAGTCTTTCCCACGAGGCTTTTCCACGAGGCTTTCCCACAGGGCTGTCCCACGTGCACACGTGGTGGGAGTCGATCCTCGGCTTGAACGTAAAGGTAGTGAGGGAAAACAGGTTCTTCTGGAATGGACTGACACATCTGGGGGACTCATGGAATGGTGGCACGACCCTGGAGTTCCTCTCGCCTTTCCTGTGGAGAGCGCCTCCTCTTGAGATGCGACGGGAACGCCGGGAATTCTTTCCCTACGAAACAGGGAAAGGATCCCTCATCTCGAGCTAGGAGGTGGAAACGGGGCTCCCCTGGATGTGTGCGTGACCCACGTGCTTCCTCTCGAGTGGAGACGGGTATGTCGGGGAACTTCTTGAGTTGCAACAAGGGTGTGAAGGACCCTTTTTAAGTTCCAGTGGTTAGATGTGATTAGCCTCGAGAAGCCTCAGCGGAAATGGACCTCATCTCGCATGGAGGGCAAAACCTCCTGGATTTTCTCGAGTTGAGGCAGGTGCTCTCGACTTACGACGGGGACCTCAGGGACCCGCTCTGGTGGCCTCAGGAAAGGCCAGACCCCATGCGAGTTCCTCGGGGGCGTCTCGGGATTCCTCTCCCGTCGATGCCGGGGCCTACGACCTTGTGTGGGGTCGGGGCCGGAACCTGAAGATTCCTCTCCAGTGCTGACATGGATCTTGGGGTACTTCTGGAGTCTCCCCAGGGGAGTCAGTCCCCGTCTCGAATGCGGGCATGCCCTTGCGCTTTCCTCCAGAGCGGTAGCTGCAGTGTCACGCAGTCTGCCGCGTGGATCAAAGTATCTATGGTTTTCCCTCGAGTCTTTCCCACGAGGCTTTCCCACGAGGCTTTCCCACAGGGCTGTCCCACGTGCATACGTGGTGGGAGTCGATGCTCGGCTTGAACGTCAAGGCAGTGCAGGGAAAACAGGTTCCTCTGGAATGGACTGACACTTCTGGCGGACTCTTGGAATGGTGGCACGACCCTGGAGTTCCTCTCGCCTTTCCTGTGGAGAGCGCCTCCTCTTGAGATGCGACGGAACGCCGGGAATTCTTTCCTAGGAAACAGGGAAAGGATCCCTCATCTCGAGCTAGGAGGCGGAAACGGGGCTCCCCTGGATGTGTGCGGACCCTCGTGCTTCCTCTCGAATGGATACTGGTATGTCAGGGAACTTCTGGACTTGCAGCAAGGGAGTGAAGGACCCTTTGGAAGTTCCAGTGGTTAGATTTGATTAGCCTCGAGAAGCCTCAGCGGAAATGGGCCTCATCTGGCCTGGAGGGCAAAACCTCCTGGATTTTCTCGAGTTGCGGCAGGTGCTCTCGACTTACGACGGGGACCTCAGGGACCCGCTCTGGTAGCCTCAGGAAAGGCCAGTCCCCATGCGAGTTCCTCGGGGGCCTCTCGGGATTCCTCTCCCGTCGATGCCGGGGCCTAAGACCTTGTGTGGGGTCGGGGCCGGAACCTGAGGATTCCGCTCCAGTGCTGACATGGATCTTGGGTACTTCTGGAGTCTCCCCAGGGGAGTCAGTCCTCGTCTCAAATGCGGGCATGCACTTGCGCTTTCCTCCAGAGCGGTAGCAGCAGTGTCACGCAGTCCGACGCGTGGATCAAAGGATCTATGGTTTTCCCTCGAGTCTTTCCCACGAGGCTTTCCCACGAGGCTTTCCCACGAGGCTTTCCCACAGGGCTGTCCCATGTGCATACGTGGTGGGAGTCGATCCTCGGCTTGAAGGTGAAGGCAGTGCTGGGAAATCAGGTTCCTCTGGAATGGACTGACACATCTGGGGGTCTCTTGGAATGGTGGCACGACCCTGGAGTTCCTCTCGCCTTTCCTGTGGAGAGCGCCTCCTCTTGAGATGCGACGGGAACGCCGGGAATTCTTTCCCTACGAAACAGGGAAAGGATCCCTCATCTCGAGCTAGGAGTCGGAAACGAGGCTCCCCTGGATGTGTGCGGGACCCTCGCGCTTCCTCTCAAGTGGAGACGGGTATGTCAGGAAACTTCTTGAGTTGCAGCAAGGGTGTGAAGGACCCTTTGGAAGTTCCAGTGGTTAGATGTGATTAGCCTCGAGAAGCCTCAGCAGAAATGGGCCTCATCTGGGCTGGAGGGCAAAAACTCCTGGATTATCTCGAGTTGCGGCAGGTGCTCTCGACTTACGACGGGGACCTCAGGGACCCGCTCTGGTGGCCTCAGGAAAGGCCAGTCCCCATGCGAGTTCCTCGGGGGCCTCTCGGGATTCCTCTCCCGTCGATGCCGGGGCCTAAGACCTTGTGTGGAGTCGGGGCTGGAACCTGATGATTCCTCTCCAGTGCTGACATGGATCTTGGGGTACTTCTGGAGTCTCCCCAGGGGACTCAGTCCTCGTCTCGAATGCGAGCATGCACTTGCGCTTTCCTCCAGAGCGGTAGCAGCAGTGTCACGCAGTCCGCCGCGTGGATCAAAGTATCTATGGTTTTCCCTCGAGTCTTTCCCACGAGGCTTTCCCACTAGGCTTTCCCACAGGGCTGTCCCACGTGAATACGTGGTGGGAGTCGATGCTCGGCTTGAACGTCAAGGCAGTGCAGGGAAAACAGGTTCCTCTGGAATGGACTGACACTTCTGGGGGACTCTTGGAATGGTGGCACGACCCTGGAGTTCCTCTCGCCTTTCCTGTGGAGAGCGCCTCCTCTTGAGATGCGACGGAACGCCGGGAATTCTTTCCTAGGAAACAGGGAAAGGATCCCTCATCTCGAGCTAGGAGGCGGAAACGGGGCTCCCCTGGATGTGTGCGGACCCTCGTGCTTCCTCTCGAATGGATACTGGTATGTCGGGGAACTTCTGGACTTGCAGCAAGGGTGTGAAGGACCCTTTGGAAGTTCCAGTGGTTAGATGTGATTAGCCTCGAGAAGCCTCAGCGTAAATGGGCCTCATCTCGCCTGGAGGGCAAAACCTCCTGGATTTTCTCGAGTTGCGGCAGGTGCTCTCGACTTACTACGGGGACCTCAGGGACCCTCTCTGGTGGCCTCAGGAAAGGCCAGTCCCCATTCGAGTTCCTCGGGGGCCTCTCGGGATTCCTCTCCCGTCGATGCCGGGGTCTAAGTCCTAGTGTGGATTCGGGGCGGGAACCTGAGTATTCCTCTCCATTGCTAACATGGATCTTGGGGTACTTCTGGAGTCTCCCCAGGGGACTCAGTCCTCGTCTCGAATGCGGGCATGCACTTGCGCTTTCCTCCAGAGCGGTAGCAGCTGTGTCACGCAGTCCGCCGTGTGGATCAAAGGATCTATGATTTTCCCTCGAGTCTTTCCCACGAGGCTTTGCCACGAGGCTTTCCCACAGGGCTGTCCCACGTGCACACGTGGTGGGAGTCGATCCTCGGCTTGAAGGTGAAGGCAGTGCTGGAAAATCAGGTTCCTCTGGAATGGACTGACACATCTGGGGGACTCTTGGAATGGTGGCACGACCCTGGAGTTCCTCTCGCCTTTCCTGTGGAGAGCGCCTCCTCTTGAGATGCGACGGGAATGCCGGGAATTCTTTCCCTACGAAACAAAGAAAGGATCCCTTATCTCGAGCTAGGAGGCGGAAACGGGGCTCCCCTGGATGTGTGCGGGACCCACGTGCTTCCTCTCGAGGGGAGACGGGTATGTCGAGGAACTTCTGGACTTGCAGCAAGGTTGTGAAGGACCCTTTGGAAGTTCCAGTGGTTAGATGTGATTAGCCTCGAGAAGCCTCAGCGGAAATGGGCCTCATCTGGCCTGGAGGGCAAAACCTCCTGGATTTTCTCGAGTTGCGGCAGGTGCTCTCGACTTATGACGGGGACCTCAGGGACACGCTCTGGTGGCCTCAGGAAAGGCCAGTCCCCATGCGAGTTCCTCGGGGGCCTCTCGGGATTCCTCTCCCGTCGATGCCGGGGCCTAAGACCTTGTGTGGGGTCGGGGCCGGAACCTGAGGATTCCGCTCCAGTGCTGACTTGGATCTTGGGTACTTCTGGAGTCTCCCCAGGGGAGTCAGTCCTCGTCTCAAATGCGGGAATGCACTTGCGCTTTCCTCCAGAGCGGTAGCAGCAGTGTCACGCAGTCCGACGCGTGGATCAAAGGATCTATGGTTTTCCCTCGAGTCTTTCCCACGAGGCTTTCCCACGAGGCTTTCCCACAGGGCTGTCCCACGTGCACACGTGGTGGGAGTCGATCCTCGGCTTGAAGGTGAAGGCAGTGCTGGGAAATCAGGTTCCTCTGGAATGGACTGACACATCTGGGGGTCTCTTGGAATGGTGGCACGACCCTGGAGTTCCTCTCGCCTTTCCTGTGGAGAGCGCCTCCTCTTGAGATGCGACGGGAACGCCGGGAATTCTTTCCCTTCGAAACAGGGAAAGGATCCCTCATCTCGAGCTAGGAGTCGGAAACGAGGCTCCCCGGGATGTGTGCGGGACCCTCGCGCTTCCTCTCAAGTGGAGACGGGTATGTCAGGAAACTTCTTGAGTTGCAGCAAGGGTGTGAAGGACCCTTTGGAAGTTCCAGTGGTTAGATGTGATTAGCCTCGAGAAGCCTCAGCAGAAATGGGCCTCATCTGGGCTGGAGGGCAAAAACTCCTGGATTATCTCGAGTTGCGGCAGGTGCTCTCGACTTACGACGGGGACCTCAGGGACCCGCTCTGGTGGCCTCAGGAAAGGCCAGTCCCCATGCGAGTTCCTCGGGGGCCTCTCGGGATTCCTCTCCCGTCGATGCCGGGGCCTAGGACCTTGTGTGGAGTCTGGGACAGAACCTGAGTATTCCTCTCCAGTGGTGACATGGATCTTGGGGTACTTCTGGAGTCTCCCCAGGGGAGTCAGTCCTCGCCTCCAATGCGGGCATGCACTTGCGCTTTTCTCCAGAGCGGTAGCAGCAGTGTGACGCAGTCCTCCGCGTGGATCAAAGGATCTATGGTTTTCCCTCGAGTTTTTCCCACGAGGCTTTTCCACGAGGCTTTCCCACAGGGCTGTCCCACGTGCACACGTGGTGGAGTCGATCCTCGGCTTGAACGTCAAGGTAGTGCAGGGAAAACAGGTTCTTCTGGAATGGACTGACACATCTGGGGACTCTTGGAATGGTGGCACGACCCTGGAGTTCCTCTCGCCTTTCCTGTGGAGAGCGCCTCCTCTTGAGATGCGACGGGAACGCCGGGAATTCTTTCCCTACGAAGCAGGGAAAGGATCCCTCATCTCGAGCTAGGAGGTGGAAACGGGGCTCCCCTGGATGCGTGCGTGACCCACGTGCTTCCTCTCGAGTGGAGACGGGTATGTCGGGGAACTTCTTGAGTTGCAGCAAGGGTGTGAAGGACCCTTTGGAAGTTCCAGTGGTTAGATGTGATTAGCCTCGAGAAGCCTCAGCGGAAATGGGCCTCATCTCGCCTGGAGGGCAAAACCTCCTGGATTTACTCGAGTTGCGGCAGGTGCTCTCGACTTACGACGGGGCCCTCAGGGACCCGCTCTGGTGGCCTCAGGAAAGGCCAGTCCCCATGCGAGTTCCTCGGGGGCCTCTCGGGATTCCTCTCCCGTCGATGCCAGGGCCTAAGACCTTGTGTGGAGTCGGGGCCGGAACCTGAGGATTCCTCTCCAGTGCTGACATGGATCTTGGGGTACTTCTGGAGTCTCCCCAGGGGAGTCAGTCCTCGTCTCGAATGCAGACATGCACTTGCGCTTTCCTCCAGAGCGGTAGCAGCAGTGTCACGCAGTCCGCCGCGTGGATCAAATGATCTATGGTTTTCCCTCGAGTCTTTCCCACGAGGCTTTCCCACGATGCTTTCCCAGAGGGCTGTCCCACGTGCACACGTGGTGGGAGTCCATCCTCGGCTTGAACGTCAAGGCAGTGCAGGGAAAACAGGTTCCTCTGGAATGGACTGACACATCTGGGGGACCCTTGGAATGGTGGCACGACCCTGGAGTTCCTCTCGCCTTTCCTGTGGAGAGCGCCTCCTCTTGAGATGCGCCGGGAACGCCGGGAATTCTTTCCCTTCGAAACAGGGAAGGGATCACTCATCTCGAGCTGGGAGGCGGAATCGGGGCTCCCCTGGATGTGTTCGGGACCCTCGTGCTTCCTCTCGAGTGGAGACGGGTATGTCGGGGAACTTCTTGAGTTGCAGCAAGGGTGTGAAGGACCCTTTGGAAGTTTCTGTGGTTAGATGTGATTAGCCTCGAGAAGCCTCAGCGAAAATAGGCCTCATCTCGTCTGGAGGGCAAAACCTCCTGGATTTTCTTGAGTTGCGGCAGGTGCTCTCGACTTACGACGGGGACCTCAGGGACCCGCTCTGGTGGCCTCAGGAAAGGCCAGTCCCCATGCGAGTTCCTCGGGGGCCTCTCGGGATTCCGCTCTCGTTGATGCCGGGGCCTAAGACCTTGTGTGGAGTCCGTGCCGGAACCTGAGGATTCCTCTCAAGTGCTGACATGGATCTTGGGGTACTTCTGGAGTCTCCCCCGGGGAGGCAGTCCTCGTCTCAAATGGGGGCATGCACGTGGGCTTTCCCCAGAGCGGGAGCAGCAGTGTCACCCAGTCCCTCGCGTGGATCAAAGGATCTATGGTTTTCCCTTGAGTCTTTCCCACGAGGCTTTCCCACGAGGCTTTCCCACAGGGCTGTCCCACGTGCACACGTGGTGGGAGTCGATCCTCGGCTTGAACGTCAAGGCAGTGCAGGGAAAACAGGTTCCTCTGGAATGGACTGACACATCTGGGAGACTGTTGGAATGGTGGCACGACCCTGGAATTCCTCTCGCCTTTCCTGTGGAGAGCGCCTCCTCTTGAGATGCTACGGGAATGCAGGGAAATCTTTCCCTACGAAACAGGGAAAGGATCCCTCATCTCGAGCTAGGAGGCGGAAACGGGGCTCCCCTGTATGTGTGCGGGACCTTCGTGCTTCCTCTCGAGTGGAGACGGGTATGTCGGGGAACTTCTTTACTTGCAGCAAGGGTGTGAAGGATCCTTTGGAAGTTCCAGTGGTTAGATGTGATTAGCCTCGAGTAGCCTCAGCGGAAATGGGCCTCGTCTCGCCTGGAGGACAAAACCTCCTGGATTTTCTCGAGTTGCGGCAGGTGCTCTCGACGTACGACGGGGACCTCAAGGACCCGCTCTGGTGGCCTCAGGAAAGGCCAGTCCCCATGCGAGTTCCTCGGGGGCCTCTCGGTATTCCTCTCCCGTCGACGCCGGGGCCTAAGACCTTGTGTGGAGTCGGGGCCGGAACCTGAGGATTCCTCTCCAGTGCTGACATGGATCTTGGGGTACTTCTGGAGTCTCCCCAGGGGAGTCAGTCCTAGTCTCGAATGCGGGCATGCACTTGTGCTTTCCTCCAGAGCGGTAGCAGCAGTGTCACGCAGTCCGCCGCGTGGATCAAAGGATCTATGGTTTTCCCTCGAGTCTTTCCCTCGAGTCTTTCCCACGAGGCTTTCCCACGAGGCTTTCCCACAGGGCTGTCCCACATGCACACGTGTTGGGAGTCGATCCTCGGCTTGAAGGTCAAGGCAGTGCAGGGAAAACAGGTTCCTCTGGAATGGACTGACACATCTGTGGGACTCTTGGAATGGTGGCACGACCCTGGAGTTCCTCTCGCCTTTCCTGTGGAGAGCGCCTCCTCTTGAGTTGCGACGGGAACGCCGGGAATTCTTTCTCTATGAAACAGCCAAAGGATCCCACATCTCGAGCTAGGAGGTGGAAACGGGGCTCCCCTGGAAGTGTACGGGACCTTCGTGCTTCCTCTCGAGTGGAGACGGGTATGTCGGGGAACTTCTTGAGTTGCAGCAAGGGTGTGAAGGACCCTTTGGAAGTTCCAGTGGTTAGATGTGATTAGCCTCGAGAAGCCTCAGCGGAAAAGGGCCTCATATCGCCTGGAGGGCAAAACCTCCTGGATTTTCTCGAGTTGCGGCAGGTGCTCTCGACGTACGACGGGGACCTCAGGGACCCGCTCTGGTGGCCTCAGGAAAGGCCAGTCCCCATGCGAGTTCCTCGGGGGCATCTCGGGATTCCTCTCACGTCGATGCCAGGGCCTAAGACCTTGTGTGGAGTCGGAGCCGGAACCTGAGGATTCTTCTCCAGTGCTGACATGGATCTTGGGGTACTTCTGGAGTCTTCCCAGGCGAGTCAGTCCTCGTCTCGAATGCGGGCATGCACTTGCGCTTTCCTCCAGAGCGGTAGCAGCAGTGTCACGCATTCCGCCCTGTGGATCAAAGGATCTATGGTTTTCCCTCGAGTCTTTCCCACGAGGCTTTCCCACGAGGCTTTCCCACAGGGCTGTCCCACGTGCACACGTGGTGGGAGTCGATCCTCGGCTTGAACGTCAAGGCAGTGCAGGGAAAACAGGTTCCTCTGGAATGGACTGACACATCTGGGGGACTCTGAGAATGGTGGCACGACCCTGGAGTTCCTCTCCCCTTTCCTGTGGAGAGTGCCTCCTCTTGAGATGCGACGGGAACGCCGGGAATTCTTTCCCTACGAAACAGGGAAAGGATCCCTCATCTGGAGCTAGGAGGCGGAAACGGGGCTCCCCTGGATGTGTGCGGGACCCTCGTGCTTTCTCTCGAGTGGAGACGGGTATGTCGGGGAACTTCTTGAGTTGCAGCAAGGGTGTGAAGGACCCTTTCCAAGTTCCAGTGGTTAGATGTGATTAGCCTCGAGAAGCCTCAGCGGAAATGGGCCTCATCTCGCCTGGAGGGCAAAACCTCCTGGATTTTCTCGAGTTGCGGCAGGTGCCCTCGACGTACGACAGGGACCTCAGGGACATGCTCCGTTGGCCTCAGGAAAGGCCAGTCCCCATGCGAGTTCCTCGGGGGCTTCTCGGGATTACTCTCCCGTCGATGCTGGGGCCTACGACCTTGTGTGGAGTCGGGGCCAGAACCTTAGGATTCCTCTCCAGTGCTGACATGGATCTTGGGGTACTCTGGTGTCTCCCCAGGGGAGTCAGTCCTCGTCTCGAATGCGGGCATGCTCTTGCGCTTTCCTCCAGAGCGGTAGCAGCAGTGTCACGCAGTCTGCCGCGTGGATCAAAGGATCTATGGTTTCCCTCGAGTCTTTCCCACGAGGCTTTCTCACAAGGCTTTCCCACAGGTCTGTGCCACGTGTACACGTGGTGGGAGTCGATCCTCTGCTTGAACGTCAAGGCAGTGCAGGGAAAACAGGTTCCTCTGAAATGGACTGACACATCTGGGGGACTCTTGGAATGGTGTCACGACCCTGGAGTTCCTCTCGCCTTTCCTGTGGAGAGCGCCTCCTCTTGAGATGCGACGGGAACGCCGGGAATTCTTTCCCTAAGAAACAGGGAAGTATCCCTCATCTCGAGCTAGGAGGCGGAAACGGGGCTCCCCTGGATGTGTGAGGGACCCCACGTGCTTCCTCTCGAGTGGAGACGGGTATGTCGGGGAACTTCTTGAGTTGCAGCAATGGTGTGAAGGACCCTTTGGAAGTTCCAGTGGTTAGATGTGATTGGCCTCGAGAAGCCTCATCGGAAATGGGCCTCATCTCGCCTGGAGGGCAAAACCTCCTGGATTTTCTCGAGTTGCGGCAGGTGCTCTCGACTTACGACGGGGACCACAGGGACCCGCTCTGGTGGCCTCAGGAAAGGCCAGTCCCCATGCGAGTTCCTCGGGGGCCTCTCGGGATTCCTCTCCCGTCGATGCCGGGGCCTAAGACCTTGTGTGGAGTCGGGGCCGGAACCTGAGGATTCCTCTCCAGTGCTGACATGGATCTTGGGGTACTTCTGGAGTCTCCCCAGGGGAGTCAGTCCTCGTCTCGAATGCGGGCATGCACTTGCGCTTTCCTCCAGAGCGGTAGCAGCAGTGTCACGCAGTCCGCCGCGTGGATCAAAAGATCTATAGTTTTCCCTGGAGTCTTTCCCACGAGGCTTTCCCACGAGGCTTTCCCACAGGGCTGTCCCACGTGCACACGTGGTGGGAGTCGATCCTCGGCTTGAACGTCAAGGCAGTGCAGGGAAAACAGGTTCCTCTGGAATGGACTGACACATCTGGGGGACTCTTGGAATGGTGGCACGACCCTGGAGTTCCTCTCGCCTTTCCTGTGGAGAGCGCCTCCTCTTGAGATGCGATGGGAAGGCCGGGAATTCTTTCCCTACGAAACAGGGAAAGATCCCTCATCTCGAGCTAGGAGGCGGAAACGGGGCTCCCCTGGATGTGTGAGGGACCCCACGTGCTTCCTCTCGAGTGTAGACGGGTATGTCGGGGAACTTCTTGAGTTGCAGCAAGGGTGTGAAGGACCCTTTGGAAGTTCCAGTGGTTAGATGTGATTGGCCTCGAGAAGCCTCAGCGGAAATGGGCCTCATCTCGCCTGGAGGGCAAAACCTCCTGGATTTTCTCGAGTTGCGGCAGGTGCTCTCGACTTACGACGGGGACCTCAGGGACCCGCTCTGGTGGCCTCAGGAAAGGCCAGTCCCCATGCGAGTTCCTCGGGGGCCTCTCGGGATTCCTCTCCCGTCGATGCCGGGGCCTAAGACCTTGTGTGGAGTCGGGGCCGGAACCTGAGGATTCCTCTCCAGTGCTGACATGGATCTTGGGGTACTTCTGGAGTCTCCCCAGGGGAGTCAGTCCTCGTCTCGAATGCGGGCATGCACTTGCGCTTTCCTCCAGAGCGGTAGCAGCAGTGTCACGCATTCCGCCGCGTGGATCAAAGGATCTATGGTTTTCCCTCGAGTCTTTCCCACGAGGCTTTCCCACGAGGCTTTCCCACAGGGCTGTCCCACGTGCACACGTGGTGGGAGTCGATCCTCGGCTTGAACGACAAGGCAGTGCAGGGAAAACAGGTTCCTCTGGAATGGACTGACATATCTGGGGGACTCTTGAAATGGTGGCACGACCCTGGAGTTCCTGTCGCCTTTCCTGTGGAGAGCGCCTGCTCTTGAGATGCGACGGGAACGCCGGGAATTCTTTCCCTACGAAACAGGGAAAGGATCCCTCATCTCGAGCTAGGAGGCGGAAACGGGGCTCCCCTGGATGTGTGCGGGACCCTCGTGCTTCCTCTCGAGTGGAGACGGGTATGTCGGGGACCTTCTTGAGTTGCAGCAAGGGTGTGAAGGACCCTTTGGAAGTTCCAGTGGTTAGATGTGATTATCCTCGAGAAGCCTCAGCGGAAATGGGCCTCATCTCCCCTGGAGGGCAAAACCTCCTGGATTTTCTCGAGTTGCGGCAGGTGCTCTAGACTTACAACGGGGACCCCAGGGACCCGCTCTGGTGGCCTCAGGAAAGGCCAGTCCCCATTCGACTTCCTCGGGGTCGTCTCGGGATTCCTCTCCCGTCGATGCCGGGGCCTAAGACCTGTGTGGAGTCGGGGACGGAACCTGACGATTCCTCTCCAGTGCTGACATGGATCTTGGGGTACTTCTGGAGTCTCCCCAGGGGAGTCAGTCCTCATTTTGAATGCGGGCAAGCACTTGCGCTTTCCTCCAGAGCGGTAGCAGCAGTGTCACGCATTCTGCCGCGTGCATCAAGGGATCTATGGCTTTCCCTCGAGGCTTTCCCACGAGGCTTTCCCACAGGGCTGTCCTACGTGCCACCGTGGTGGGAGTCGATCCTCGGCATAAACGTCGAGGCAATGCAGGGAAAATAGGTTCCTCTGGAATGGACTGACACGTCTGGGGGACTCTTGGAATGGTGGCAAGACCCTGGAGTTCCTCTCGCCTTTCCTGTGGAGAGCGCCTCCTCTTGAGATGCGACAGTAACGCCGGGAATTATTTCCCTACGAAACAGGGAAAGGATCCCTCATCTCGAGCTAGGAGGCAGAAATGGGGCATCCCTTGATGTGTGCGGGACCCTCGAGCTTCCTCTCGAGTGGAGACGTGTATGTCGGGGAACTACTTGAGTTGCAGCAAGGGTGTGAAGGACCCTTTGGAAGTTCCTGTGGTTAGATGTTGTTAGCCTCGAGAAGCCTCAGCGGAAACGGGCCTCATCTCGCCTGGAGGGAAAAACCTCCTGGATTTTCTCGAGTTGCGGCAGGTGCTCTCGACTTACGACAGGGACCTCAGGGACCCGCTCTGGGGGCCTCAGGAAAGGACAGTCCCCATGCAAGTTCCTCGGGGGCCTCTCGGGATTCCTCTCCCGTCGATGCCGGGGCCTAAGACCTTGTGTGGAATCGGGCCCGGAACCTGAGGATTCCTCTCCAGTGCTGACATGGATCTTGGGGTACTTCTGGAGTCTCCCCAGGGGATTCAGTCCTTGTCTCGAATGCCGGCATGCTCTTCCGCTTTCCTCCAGAGCGGTAGCAGCAGTGTCACGCAGTCCGCCGCGTGGATCAAAGGATCTATGGTTTTCCCTCGAGCCTTTCCCACGAGGCTTTCCCACGAGGCTTTCCCACAGGGCTGTCCCACGTGCACAAGTGGTGGGAGTCGATCCTCGGCTTGAACGTCAAGGCAGTGCAGGGAAAACAGATTCCTCTGGAATGGACTGACACATCTGGGGGACTCTTGGAATGGTGGCACGACCCTGGAGTTCCTCTCGCCTTTCCTGTGGAGAGCGCCTCCTCTTGAGATGCGACGGGAACGCCGGGAATTCTTTCCCTAGGAAACAGGGAAAGGATCCCTCATCTCGAGCTAGGAGGCGGAAACGGGGCTCCCCTGGATGTGTGCGGGACCTTCGTGCTTCCTCTCGAGTGGAGACGGGTATGTCGGGGAACTTCTTGAGTTGCAGCAAGGGTGTGAAGGACCCTTTGGAAGTTCCAGTGGTTAGATGTGATTAGCCTCGAGAAGCCTCAGCGGAAAAGGGCCTCATATCGCCTGGAGGGCAAAACCTCCTGGATTTTCTCGAGTTGCGGCAGGTGCTCTAGACTTACGACGGGGACCCCAGGGACCCGCTCCGGTGGCCTCAGGAAAGGCCAGTCCCCATGCGAGTTCCGCGGGGGCCTCTCGGGATTCCTCTCCCGTCGATGCCGGGGCCTAAGACCTTGTGTGGAGTCGGGGCCGGAACCTGAGGATTCTTCTCCAGTGCTGACATGGATCTTGGGGTACTTCTGGAGTCTCCCCAGGGGAGTCAGTCCTCGTCTCGAATGCCGGCATGCACTTGCGCTTTCCTCCAGAGCGGTAGCAGCAGTGTCACGCAGTCCGCCGCGTGGATGAAAGGATCTAAGGTTTTCCCTCGAGTCTTTCCCACGAGGCTTTCCCACGAGGCTTTCCCACAGGGCTGTCCCACGTGCACACGTGGTGGGAGTCGATCCTCGGCTTGAACGTTAAGGCAGTGCAGGGAAAACAGGTTCCTCTGGAATGGACTGACACATCTGGGGGACTCTGGGAATGGTGGCACGACCCTGGAGTTCCTCTCGCCTTTCCTGTGGAGAGCACCTCCTCTTGAGATGCGACGGGAACGCCGGGAATTCTTTCCCTACGAAACAGGGAAAGGATCCCTCATCTCGAGCTATGAGGCCGATACAGGGCTCCCCTGGATGTGTGCGGGACCCTCGTGCTTTCTCTCGAGTGGAGACGGGTATGTCGGGGAACTTCTTGAGTTGCAGCAAGGGTGTGAAGGACCCTTTGGAAGTTCCAGTGGTTAGATGTGTTTAGCCTCGAGAAGCCTCAGCGGAAATGGGCCTCATCTCGCCTGGAGGGCAAAATCTCCTGGATTTTCTCGAGTTGCGGCAGGTGCTCTCGACTTACGACGGGGACCTCAGGGACCCGCTCTGGTGGCCTCAGGAAAGGCCAGTCCCCATGCGAGTTCCTCGGGGGCCTCTCGGGATTCCTCTCCCGTCGATGCCGGGGCCTAAGAGCTTGTGTGGAGTCGGGGCCGGAACCTGAGGATTCCTCTCCAGTGCTGACATGGATCTTGGGGTATTCTGGAGTCTCCCCAGGGGAGTGAGTCCTCGTCTCTAATGCGGGCATGCACTTGCGCTTTCCTCCAGAGTGGTAGCAGCAGTGTTACGCAGTCCGCCGCGTGGAGCAAAGTATCTATTGTTTTCCCTCGAGTCTTTCCCACGAGGCATTCCCACGAGGCTTTCCCACGAGGCTTTCCCACAGGGCTGTCCCACGTGCACACGTGGTGGGAGTCGATCCTCGGCTTGAACGTCAAGGCAGTGCAGGGAAAACAGGTTCCTCTGGAATGGACTGACACATCTGGGGGACTCTTGGAATGGTGGCACGACCCTGGAGTTCCTCTCGCCTGTCCTGTGGAAAGTGCCTCCTCTTGAGATGCGACGGGAACGCCGGGAATTCTTTCCCTACGAAACAGGGAAAGAATCCCTCATCTCGAGCTGGGAGGAGGAAACGTGGCTCCCCTGGATGTGTGCGGGACCCTCGTGCTTCCTCTCGAGTGGAGACGTGTATGTCGGGGAACTTCTTGAGTTGCAGCAAGGGTGTGAAGGACCCTTTGGAAGTTCCAGTGGTTAGATGTGATTAGCCTCGAGAAGCCTCAGCGGAAATGGGCCTCATCTCGCCTGGAGGGCAAAACCTCCTGGATTTTCTCGAGTTGCGGCAGGTGCTCTCGACTTACGACGGGGACCTCAGGGACCCGCTCTTGTGTCCTCAGGAAAGGCCAGTCCCAATGCGAGTTCCACGGGGGCCTCTCGGGATTCCTCTCCCGTCGATGCCGGGGCCTAAGACCTTGTGTGGAGTCGGGGCCCGAACCTGAGGATTCCTCTCCTGTGCTGACATGGATCTTGGGGTACTTCTGGAGTCTCCCCAGGGGAGTCAGTCCTCGTCCCGAATGCGAGCATGCACTTGCGCTTTCTTCCAGAGCGGTAGCAGCAGTGTCACGCAGGCCGCCGCGTGGAGCAAAGGATGTATGGTTTTCCCTCGAGTCTTTCCCACGAGGCTTTCCCACGAGGCTTTCCCACAGGGCTGTCCCACGTGCACACGTGGTGGGAGTCGATCCTCGGCTTCAACGTCAAGGCAGTGCAGGGAAAACAGGTTCCTCTGGAATGGACTGACACATCTGGGGGACTCTTGGAATGGTGGCACGACCCTGAAGTTCCTCTCGCCTTTCCTGTGGAGAGCGCCTCCTCTTGAGATGCGACAGGAACGCTGGGAATTCTTTCCCTACGAAACACGGAAAGGATCCCTCATCTCGAGCTAGGAGGCGGAAACAGGGCTCCCCTGGATGTGTGCGGGACCCTCGTGCTTCCTCTCGAGTGGAGGCGGGTATGTCTCTGAAATTCATGAGTTGCAGCAAGGGTGTGAAGGACCCTTTGGAAGTTCCAGTGGTTAGATGTGATTAGCTTCCAGAAGCCTCAGCGGAATTGGGCCTCATCTCGCCTGGAGGGCAAAACCTCCTGGATTTTCTCGAGTTGCGGCAGGTGCTCTTGACTTACGACGCGTTCCTCAGGGACCAGCTCTGGTGGTCTCAGGAAAGGCCAGTCCCCAGGCGAGTTCCTCGGGGGCCTCTCGGGATTCCACTCCCGTCGATGCCGGGGCCTAAGACCTTGTGTGGAGTCGGGGCCGGAACCTGAGGATTCCTCTCCAGTGCTGACATGGATCTTGGGGTACTTCTGGAGTCTCCCTAGGGGAGTCAGTCCTCGTCTCGAGCGGGCATGCACTTGCGCTTTCCTCCATAGCGGTAGCAGCAGTGTCACGCAGTCCGCCGCGTGGAGCAAAGGATCTATGGTTCTCCCTCGTGTCTTTCCCACGAGGCTTTCCCACGAGGCTTTCCCACAGGGCTGTCCGACGTGCACACGTGGTGGGAGTCGATCCTCGGCTTGAACCTCAAGGCAATGCAGGGAAAACAGGTTCCTCTGGAATGGACTGACACATCTGGGGGCTCTTAGAATGGTGGCACGACCCTGGAGTTCCTCTCGCCTTTTCTGTGGAGAGCGCCTCCTCTTGAGATGCGACGGGAACGCCGGGAATTCTTTCCCTACGACACAGGGAAAGGATCCCTCATCTCGACCTAGGAGGCGGAATCGGGGCTCCCCCGGAAGTGTGCGGGACCCTCGTGCTTCCTCTCGAGTGGAGACGGGTATGTCGGGGAACTTCTTGAGTTGCAGCAATGGTGTGAAGGACCCTTTGGAAGTTCCAGTGGTTAGATGTGATTAGCCTCAAGAAGCCTCAGCCGAAATGGGCCTCATCTCGCCTGGAGGGCAAAACCTCCTGGATTTTCTCGAGTTGCGGCAGGTGCTCTCGACTTACGACGGGGACCTCAGGGACATGCTCTGGTGGCCTCAGGAAAGGCCAGGCCCCATGCGAGTTCCTCAGGGGCCTCTCGGGATTCCTCTCCCGTCGATGCCGGGGCCTAAGACCTTGTGTGGAGTCGGGGCCGGAACCCGAGGATTCCTCTCCAGTGCTGACATGGATCTTGGGGTACTTCTGGAGTCTCCCCAGGGGAGTCTGTCCTCGTCTCGAATGCGGGCATGCACATGCGCTTTCCTCCAGAGCGGTAGCAGAAGTGTCACGCAGTCCGCCGCGTGCATCAAAGGATCTATGGTTTTCCCTCTACCCTTTCCCACGAGGCTTTCCCACGAGGCTTTCCCACAGGGCTGTCCCACGTGCACACGTGGTGGGAGTCGATCCTCGGCTTGAAGGTGAAGGCAGTGCTGGGAAATCAGGTTCCTCTGGAATGGACTGACACATCTGGGGGACTCTTGGAATGGTGGCACGACCCTGGAGTTCCTCTCGCCTTTCCTGTGGAGAGCGCCTCGTCTTGAGATGCGACGGGAACGCCGGGAATTCTTTCCCTACGAAACAGGGAAAGGATCCCTCATCTCGAGCTAGGAGGCGGAAACGGGGCTCCCCTGGATGTGTGCGGGACCCTCGTGCTTCCTCTCGAGTGGACACGGGTATGTCGGGGAACTTCTTGAGTTGCAGCAAGGGTGTGAAGGACTCTTTGGAAGTTCCAGTGGTTAGATGTGATGAGCCTCGAGAAGCCTCAGCGGAAATGGGCCTCATCTCGCCTGGAGGGCAAAACCTCCTGGATTTTCTCGAGTTGCGGCAGGTGCTCTCGACTTACGACGGGGACTTCAGGGACCAGCTCTGGTGGCCTCAGGAAAGGACTGTCCCCATGCGAGTTCCTCGGGGGCCTCTCGGGATTCCTCTCCCGTCGATGCCGGGGCCTAAGACCTTGTGTGGAGTCGGGGCCGGAACCTGAGGATTCCTCTCCAGTGCTGACATGGATCTTGGGGTACTTCTGGAGTCGCCCCAGGGGAGTCAGTCCTCGTCTCGAATGCGGGCATGCACTTCCGCTTTCCTCCAGAGCGGTAGCAGCAGTGTCACGCAGTCCGCCGCGTGGATCAAAAGATCTATAGTTTTCCCTGGAGTCTTTCCCACGAGGCTTTCCCACGAGGCTTCCCACAGGGCTGTCCCACGTGCACACGTGGTGGGAGTCGATCCTCGGCTTGAACGTCAAGGCAGTGCAGGGAAAACAGGTTCCTCTGGAATGGACTGACACATCTGGGGGACTCTTGGAATGGTGGCACGACCCTGGAGTTCCTCTCGCCTTTCCTGTGGAGAGCGCCTCCTCTTGAGATGCGATGGGAAGGCCGGGAATTCTTTCCCTACGAAACAGGGAAAGATCCCTCATCTCGAGCTAGGAGGCGGAAACGGGGCTCCCCTGGATGTGTGAGGGACCCCACGTGCTTCCTCTCGAGTGGAGACGGGTATGTCGGGGAACTTCTTGAGTTGCAGCAAGGGTGTGAAGGACCCTTTGGAAGTTCCAGTGGTTAGATGTGATTGGCCTCGAGAAGCCTCAGCGGAAATGGGCCTCATCTCGCCTGGAGGGCAAAACCTCCTGGATTTTCTCGAGTTGCGGCAGGTGCTCTCGACTTACGACGGGGACCTCAGGGACCCGCTCTGGTGGCCTCAGGAAAGGCCAGTCCCCATGCGAGTTCCTCGGGGGCCTCTCGGGATTCCTCTCCCGTCGATGCCGGGGCCTAAGACCTTGTGTGGAGTCGGGGCCGGAACCTGAGGATTCCTCTCCAGTGCTGACATGGATCTTGGGGTACTTCTGGAGTCTCCCCAGGGGAGTCAGTCCTCGTCTCGAATGCGGGCATGCACTTGCGCTTTCCTCCAGAGCGGTAGCAGCAGTGTCACGCATTCCGCCGCGTGGATCAAAGGATCTATGGTTTTCCCTCGAGTCTTTCCCACGAGGCTTTCCCACGAGGCTTTCCCACAGGGCTGTCCCACGTGCACACGTGGTGGGAGTCGATCCTCGGCTTGAACGACAAGGCAGTGCAGGGAAAACAGGTTCCTCTGGAATGGACTGACATATCTGGGGGACTCTTGAAATGGTGGCACGACCCTGGAGTTCCTGTCGCCTTTCCTGTGGAGAGCGCCTGCTCTTGAGATGCGACGGGAACGCCGGGAATTCTTTCCCTACGAAACAGGGAAAGGATCCCTCATCTCGAGCTAGGAGGCGGAACCGGGGCTCCCCTGGATGTGTGCGGGACCCTCGTGCTTCCTCTCGAGTGGAGACGGGTATGTCGGGGACCTTCTTGAGTTGCAGCAAGGGTGTGAAGGACCCTTTGGAAGTTCCAGTGGTTAGATGTGATTATCCTCGAGAAGCCTCAGCGGAAATGGGCCTCATCTCCCCTGGAGGGCAAAACCTCCTGGATTTTCTCGAGTTGCGGCAGGTGCTCTAGACTTACAACGGGGACCCCAGGGACCCGCTCTGGTGGCCTCAGGAAAGGCCAGTCCACATTCGACTTCCTCGGGGTCGTCTCGGGATTCCTCTCCCGTCGATGCCGGGGCCTAAGACCTGTGTGGAGTCGGGGACGGAACCTGACGATTCCTCTCCAGTGCTGACATGGATCTTGGGGTACTTCTGGAGTCTCCCCAGGGGAGTCAGTCCTCATTTTGAATGCGGGCAAGCACTTGCGCTTTCCTCCAGAGCGGTAGCAGCAGTGTCACGCATTCTGCCGCGTGCATCAAGGGATCTATGGCTTTCCCTCGAGGCTTTCCCACGAGGCTTTCCCACAGGGCTGTCCTACGTGCCACCGTGGTGGGAGTCGATCCTCGGCATAAACGTCGAGGCAATGCAGGGAAAATAGGTTCCTCTGGAATGGACTGACACGTCTGGGGGACTCTTGGAATGGTGGCAAGACCCTGGAGTTCCTCTCGCCTTTCCTGTGGAGAGCGCCTCCTCTTGAGATGCGACAGTAACGCCGGGAATTATTTCCCTACGAAACAGGGAAAGGATCCCTCATCTCGAGCTAGGAGGCAGAAATGGGGCATCCCTTGATGTGTGCGGGACCCTCGAGCTTCCTCTCGAGTGGAGACGTGTATGTCGGGGAACTACTTGAGTTGCAGCAAGGGTGTGAAGGACCCTTTGGAAGTTCCTGTGGTTAGATGTTGTTAGCCTCGAGAAGCCTCAGCGGAAACGGGCCTCATCTCGCCTGGAGGGAAAAACCTCCTGGATTTTCTCGAGTTGCGGCAGGTGCTCTCGACTTACGACGGGGACCTCAGGGACCCGCTCTGGGGGCCTCAGGAAAGGACAGTCCCCATGCAAGTTCCTCGGGGGCCTCTCGGGATTCCTCTCCCGTCGATGCCGGGGCCTAAGACCTTGTGTGGAATCGGGCCCGGAACCTGAGGATTCCTCTCCAGTGCTGACATGGATCTTGGGGTACTTCTGGAGTCTCCCCAGGGGAGTCAGTCCTTGTCTCGAATGCCGGCATGCTCTTCCGCTTTCCTCCAGAGCGGTAGCAGCAGTGTCACGCAGTCCGCCGCGTGGATCAAAGGATCTATGGTTTTCCCTCGAGCCTTTCCCACGAGGCTTTCCCACGAGGCTTTCCCACAGGGCTATCCCACGTGCACAAGTGGTGGGAGTCGATCCTCGGCTTGAACGTCAAGGCAGTGCAGGGAAAACAGATTCCTCTGGAATGGACTGACACATCTGGGGGACTCTTGGAATGGTGGCACGACCCTGGAGTTCCTCTCGCCTTTCCTGTGGAGAGCGCCTCCTCTTGAGATGCGACGGGAACGCCGGGAATTCTTTCCCTTCGAAACAGGGAAAGGATCCCTCATCTCGAGCTAGGAGGCGGAAACGGGGCTCCCCTGGATGTGTGCGGGACCCTCGTGCTTCCTCTCGAGTGGAGACGGGTATGTCGGGGAACTTCTTGAGTTGCAGCAAGGGTGTGAAGGACCCTTTGGAAGTTCCAGTGGTTAGATGTGATTAGCCTCGAGAAACCTCAGCGGAAAAGGGCCTCATATCGCCTGGAGGGCAAAACCTCCTGGATTTTCTCGTGTTGCGGCAGGTGCTCTCGACTTACGACAGGGACCTCAGGGACCCGCTCCGGTGGCCTCAGGAAAGGCCAGTCCCCATGCGAGTTCCTCGGGGGCCTCTCGGGATTGCTCTCCCGTCGATGCTGGGGCCTACGACCTTGTGTGGAGTCGGGGCCAGAACCTTAGGATTCCTCTCCAGTGCTGACATGGATCTTGGGGTACTCTGGTGTCTCCCCAGGGGAGTCAGTCCTCGTCTCGAATGCGGGCATGCACTTGCCCTTTCCTCCAGAGCGGTAGCAGCAGTGTCACGCAGTCTGCCGCGTGGATCAAAGGATCTATGGTTTCCCTCGAGTCTTTCCCACGAGGCTTTCCCACAAGGCTTTCCCACAGGTCTGTCCCAGGTGTACACGTGGTGGGAGTCGATCCTCTGCTTGAACGTCAAGGCAGTGCAGGGAAAACAGGTTCCTCTGGAATGGACTGACACATCTGGGGGACTCTTGGAATGGTGGCACGTCCCTGGAGTTCCTCTCGCCTTTCCTGTGGAGAGCACCTCCTCTTGAGATGCGACGGGAACGCCGGGAATTCTTTCCCTACGAAACAGGGAAAGGATCCCTCATCTCGAGCTAGGAGGCGGAAACGGGGCTCCCCTGGAAGTGTGCGGGACCTTCGTGCTTCCTCTCGAGTGGAGACGGGTATGTCGGGGAACTTCTTGAGTTGCAGCAAGGGTGTGAAGGACCCTTTGGAAGTTCCAGTGGTTAGATGTGATTAGCCTCGTGAAGCCTCAGCGGAAAAGGGCCTCATATCGCCTGGAGGGCAAAACCTCCTGGATTTTCTCGAGTTGCGGCAGGTGCTCTAGACTTACGACGGGGACCCCAGGGACCCGCTCCGGTGGCCTCAGGAAAGGCCAGTCCCCATGCGAGTTCCGCGGGGTCCTCTCGGGATTCCTCTCCCGTCGATGCCGGGGCCTAAGACCTTGTGTGGAGTCGGGGCCGGAACCTGAGGATTCTTCTCCAGTGCTGACATGGATCTTGGGGTACTTCTGGAGTCTCCCCAGGGGAGTCAGTCCTCGTCTCGAATGCCGGCATGCACTTGCGCTTTCCTCCAGAGCGGTAGCAGCAGTGTCACGCAGTCCGCCGCGTGGATGAAAGGATCTAAGGTTTTCCCTCGAGTCTTTCCCACGAGGCTTTCCCACGAGGCTTTCCCACAGGGCTGTCCCACGTGCACACGTGGTGGGAGTCGATCCTCGGCTTGAACGTTAAGGCAGTGCAGGGAAAACAGGTTCCTCTGGAATGGACTGACACATCTGGGGGACTCTGGGAATGGTGGCACGACCCTGGAGTTCCTCTCGCCTTTCCTGTGGAGAGCGCCTCCTCTTGAGATGCGACGGGAACGCCGGGAATTCTTTCCCTACGAAACAGGGAAAGGATCCCTCATCTCGAGCTATGAGGCCGATACAGGGCTCCCCTGGATGTGTGCGGGACCCTCGTGCTTTCTCTCGAGTGGAGACGGGTATGTCGGGGAACTTCTTGAGTTGCAGCAAGGGTGTGAAGGACCCTTTGGAAGTTCCAGTGGTTAGATGTGTTTAGCCTCGAGAAGCCTCAGCGGAAATGGGCCTCATCTCGCCTGGAGGGCAAAATCTCCTGGATTTTCTCGAGTTGCGGCAGGTGCTCTCGACTTACGACGGGGACCTCAGGGACCCGCTCTGGTGGCCTCAGGAAAGGCCAGTCCCCATGCGAGTTCCTCGGGGGCCTCTCGGGATTCCTCTCCCGTCGATGCCGGGGCCTAAGAGCTTGTGTGGAGTCGGGGCCGGAACCTGAGGATTCCTCTCCAGTGCTGACATGGATCTTGGGGTATTCTGGAGTCTCCCCAGGGGAGTGAGTCCTCGTCTCTAATGCGGGCATGCACTTGCGCTTTCCTCCAGAGTGGTAGCAGCAGTGTTACGCAGTCCGCCGCGTGGAGCAAAGTATCTATTGTTTTCCCTCGAGTCTTTCCCACGAGGCATTCCCACGAGGCTTTCCCACGAGGCTTTCCCACAGGGCTGTCCCACGTGCACACGTGGTGGGAGTCGATCCTCGGCTTGAACGTCAAGGCAGTGCAGGGAAAACAGGTTCCTCTGGAATGGACTGACACATCTGGGGGACTCTTGGAATGGTGGCACGACCCTGGAGTTCCTCTCGCCTGTCCTGTGGAAAGTGCCTCCTCTTGAGATGCGACGGGAACGCCGGGAATTCTTTCCCTACGAAACAGGGAAAGAATCCCTCATCTCGAGCTGGGAGGAGGAAACGTGGCTCCCCTGGATGTGTGCGGGACCCTCGTGCTTCCTCTCGAGTGGAGACGTGTATGTCGGGGAACTTCTTGAGTTGCAGCAAGGGTGTGAAGGACCCTTTGGAAGTTCCAGTGGTTAGATGTGATTAGCCTCGAGAAGCCTCAGCGGAAATGGGCCTCATCTCGCCTGGAGGGCAAAACCTCCTGGATTTTCTCGAGTTGCGGCAGGTGCTCTCGACTTACGACGGGGACCTCAGGGACCCGCTCTGGTGGCCTCAGGAAAGGCCAGTCCCAATGCGAGTTCCACGGGGGCCTCTCGGGATTCCTCTCCCGTCGATGCCGGGGCCTAAGACCTTGTGTGGAGTCGGGGCCCGAACCTGAGGATTCCTCTCCTGTGCTGACATGGATCTTGGGGTACTTCTGGAGTCTCCCCAGGGGAGTCAGTCCTCGTCCCGAATGCGAGCATGCACTTGCGCTTTCTTCCAGAGCGGTAGCAGCAGTGTCACGCAGGCCGCCGCGTGGAGCAAAGGATGTATGGTTTTCCCTCGAGTCTTTCCCACGAGGCTTTCCCACGAGGCTTTCCCACAGGGCTGTCCCACGTGCACACGTGGTGGGAGTCGATCCTCGGCTTCAACGTCAAGGCAGTGCAGGGAAAACAGGTTCCTCTGGAATGGACTGACACATCTGGGGGACTCTTGGAATGGTGGCACGACCCTGAAGTTCCTCTCGCCTTTCCTGTGGAGAGCGCCTCCTCTTGAGATGCGACAGGAACGCTGGGAATTCTTTCCCTACGAAACACGGAAAGGATCCCTCATCTCGAGCTAGTAGGCGGAAACAGGGCTCCCCTGGATGTGTGCGGGACCCTCGTGCTTCCTCTCGAGTGGAGGCGGGTATGTCTCTGAAATTCATGAGTTGCAGCAAGGGTGTGAAGGACCCTTTGGAAGTTCCAGTGGTTAGATGTGATTAGCTTCCAGAAGCCTCAGCGGAATTGGGCCTCATCTCGCCTGGAGGGCAAAACCTCCTGGATTTTCTCGAGTTGCGGCAGGTGCTCTTGACTTACGACGCGTTCCTCAGGGACCAGCTCTGGTGGTCTCAGGAAAGGCCAGTCCCCAGGCGAGTTCCTCGGGGGCCTCTCGGGATTCCACTCCCGTCGATGCCGGGGCCTAAGACCTTGTGTGGAGTCGGGGCCGGAACCTGAGGATTCCTCTCCAGTGCTGACATGGATCTTGGGGTACTTCTGGAGTCTCCCTAGGGGAGTCAGTCCTCGTCTCGAGCGGGCATGCACTTGCGCTTTCCTCCATAGCGGTAGCAGCAGTGTCACGCAGTCCGCCGCGTGGAGCAAAGGATCTATGGTTCTCCCTCGTGTCTTTCCCACGAGGCTTTCCCACGAGGCTTTCCCACAGGGCTGTCCGACGTGCACACGTGGTGGGAGTCGATCCTCGGCTTGAACCTCAAGGCAATGCAGGGAAAACAGGTTCCTCTGGAATGGACTGACACATCTGGGGGCTCTTAGAATGGTGGCACGACCCTGGAGTTCCTCTCGCCTTTTCTGTGGAGAGCGCCTCCTCTTGAGATGCGACGGGAACGCCGGGAATTCTTTCCCTACGACACAGGGAAAGGATCCCTCATCTCGACCTAGGAGGCGGAATCGGGGCTCCCCCGGAAGTGTGCGGGACCCTCGTGCTTCCTCTCGAGTGGAGACGGGTATGTCGGGGAACTTCTTGAGTTGCAGCAAGGGTGTGAAGGACCCTTTGGAAGTTCCAGTGGTTAGATGTGATTAGCCTCGAGAAGCCTCAGCCGAAATGGGCCTCATCTCGCCTGGAGGGCAAAACCTCCTGGATTTTCTCGAGTTGCGGCAGGTGCTCTCGACTTACGACGGGGACCTCAGGGACATGCTCTGGTGGCCTCAGGAAAGGCCAGGCCCCATGCGAGTTCCTCAGGGGCCTCTCGGGATTCCTCTCCCGTCGATGCCGGGGCCTAAGACCTTGTGTGGAGTCGGGGCCGGAACCCGAGGATTCCTCTCCAGTGCTGACATGGATCTTGGGGTACTTCTGGAGTCTCCCCAGGGGAGTCTGTCCTCGTCTCGAATGCGGGCATGCACATGCGCTTTCCTCCAGAGCGGTAGCAGAAGTGTCACGCAGTCCGCCGCGTGGATCAAAGGATCTATGGTTTTCCCTCGAGACTTTCCCACGAGGCTTTCCCACGAGGCTTTCCCACAGGGCTGTCCCACGTGCACACGTGGTGGGAGTCGATCCTCGGCTTGAAGGTGAAGGCAGTGCTGGGAAATCAGGTTCCTCTGGAATGGACTGACACATCTGGGGGACTCTTGGAATGGTGGCACGACCCTGGAGTTCCTATCGCCTTTCCTGTGGAGAGCGCCTCGTCTTGAGATGCGACGGGAACGCCGGGAATTCTTTCCCTACGAAACAGGGAAAGGATCCCTCATCTCGAGCTAGGAGGCGGAAACGGGGCTCCCCTGGATGTGTGCGGGACCCTCGTGCTTCCTCTCGAGTGGACACGGGTATGTCGGGGAACTTCTTGAGTTGCAGCAAGGGTGTGAAGGACTCTTTGGAAGTTCCAGTGGTTAGATGTGATGAGCCTCGAGAAGCCTCAGCGGAAATGGTCCTCATCTCGCCTGGAGGGCAAAACCTCCTGGATTTTCTCGAGTTGCGGCAGGTGCTCTCGACTTACGACGGGGACTTCAGGGACCAGCTCTGGTGGCCTCAGGAAAGGACTGTCCCCATGCGAGTTCCTCGGGGGCCTCTCGGGATTCCGCTCCCGTCCATGCCGGCTCCTAAGGCCTTGTGTGGAGTCGGGGCCGGAACCTGAGGATTCCTCTCCAGTGCTGACATGGATCTTGGGGTACTTCTGGAGTCTCCCCAGGGGAGTCAGTCCTCGCCTCCAATGCGGGCATGCACTTGCGCTTTCCTCCAGAGCGGTAGCAGCAGTGTCACGCAGTCCGCCGCGTGGATCAAAGGATCTATGGTTTTCCCTCGAGTCTTTCCCACGAGGCTTTCCCACGAGGCTTTCCCACAGGGCTGTCCCACGTGCACACGTGGTGGGAGTCGATCCTCGGCTTGAACGTCAAGGCAGTGCAGGGAAAACAGGTTCCTCTGGAATGGACTGACACATCTGGGGGACTCTTGTAATGGTGGCACGACCCTGGAGTTCCTCTCGCCTTTCCTGTGGAGAGCTCCTCCTCTTGAGATGCGACGGGAACGCCGGGAATTCTTTCCCTACGAAACAGGGAAAGGATCCCTCATCTCGAGCTAGGAGGCGGAAACGGGGCTCCCCTTGATGTGTGCGGAACCCTCGTGCTTCCTCTCGAGTGGACCTGGGTATGTCGGGGAACTTCTTGAGTTGCAGGAAGGGTGTGAAGGACCCTTTGGAAGTTCCAGTTGTTAGATGTGATGAGCCTCGAGAAGCCTCAGCGGAATTGGGCCTCATCTCGCCTGGAGGGCAAAACCTCCTGGATTTTCTCGAGTTGCGGCAGGTGCTCTCGACTTACGACGGGGACCTCAGGGACCCGCTCTGGTGGCCTCAGGAAAGGCCAGTCCCCATTCGAGTTCCTCGGGGGCCTCTCGGGATTCCTCTCCCGTCGATGCCGGGGCCTAAGACCTTGTGTGGAGTCGGGGCCGGAACCTGAGGATTCCTCTCCAGTGCTGACATGGATCTTGGGGTACTTCTGGAGTCTCCCCAGGGGAGTCAGTCCTCGCCTCCAAAGCGGGCATGCACTTGCGCTTTCCTCCAGAGCGGTAGCAGCAGTGTCACGCAGTCCGCCACGTGGATCAAAGGATCTATGGTTATCCCTCGAGTCTTTCCCACGAGGCTTTCCCACGAGGCTTTCCCACAGGGCTGTCCCACGTGCACACGTGGTGGTAGTCGATCCTCGGCTTGAACCTCAAGGCAGTGCAGGGAAAACAGGTTCCTCTGGAATGGACTGAAACATCTGGGGGACTCTTGGAATGGGGGCACGACCCTGGAGTTCCTCTCGCCTTTCCTGTGGAGAGCCCCTCCTCTTGAGATGCGACGGGAACGCCGGGAATTTTTTCCCTACGAAACAGGGAAAGGATCCCTCATCTCGAGCTAGGAGGCGGAAACGGGGCTCCCCTGGATGTGTGCCGGACCCTCGTGCTTCCTCTCGAGTGGACACGGGTATGTCGGGGAATTTCTTGAGTTGCAGTAAGGGTGTGAAGGACCCTTTGGAAGTTCCAGTGGTTAGAAGTGATGAGCCTCGAGATGCCTCAGCGGAAATGGGGCTCATCTCGCCTGGAGGGCAAAACCTCCTGGATTTTCTCGAGTTGCGGCAGGTGCTCTCGACTTACGACGGGGACTTCAGGGACCCGCTCTGGTGGCCTCAGGAAAGGACAGTCCCCATGCGAGTTCCTAGGGGGCCTCTCGGGATTCCGCTCCCGTCCATGCCGGCTCCTAAGGCCTTGTGTGGAGTCGGGGCCGGAACCTGAGGATTCCTCTCCAGTGCTGACATATAACTTTGGGTACTTCTGGAGTCTCCCCAGGGGAGTCAGTCCTCGCCTGCAATGCGGGCATGCACTTGCGCTTTCCTCCAGAGCGGTAGCAGCAGTGTCACGCATTCCGCCGCGAGGATCAAAGGATCTATGGTTTTCCCTCGAGTCTTTCCCACGAGGCTTTCCCACGAGGCTTTCCCACAGGGCTGTCCCACGTGCACACGTGGTGGGAGTCGATCCTCGGCTTGAACGTCAAGGCAGTGCAGGGAAAACCGGTTCCTCTGGAATGGACAGACACATCTGGGGGACTCTTGGAATGGTGGCACGACCCTGGAGTTCCTCTCGCCTTTCCTGTGGAGAGCGCCTCCTCTTGAGATGCGATGGGAATGCCGGGAATTCTTTCCCTACGAAACAGTTAAAGGATCCCTCATCTCGAGCTAGGAGGCGGATACGGGGCTCTCCTGGTTGTGTGCGGGACCCTCTTGCTTCCTCTTGAGTGGACACGTGTATGTCGGGGAACTTCTTGAGTTGCAGCAAGGGTGTGAAGGACCCTTTGGAAGTTCCAGTGGTTAGATGTGATGAGCCTCGAGAAGCCTCAGCGGAAATGGGCCTCATCTCATCTGGAGGGCAAATCTTCCTGGATTTTCTCGAGTTGCGGCAGGTGCTCTCGACTTATGACGGGGACCTCAGGGACCCGCTCTGGTGGCCTCAGGAAAGGACAGTCCCCATGCGAGTTCCTCGGGGGCCTCTCAGGATTCCGCTCCCGTCCATGCCGGCTCCTAAGGCCTTGTGTGGAGTCGGGGCCGGAACCTGAGGATTCCTCTCCAGTGCTGACATGGATCTTGGGGTACTTCTGGAGTCTCCCCAGGGGAGTCAGTCCTCGTCTCGAATGCGGGCATGCACTTGCGCTTTCCTCCAGAGCGGTAGCAGCAGTGTCACGCAATCCGCCGCGTGGATCAAAGGATCTATGGTTTTCCCTCGAGTCTTTCCCACGAGGCTTTCCCACGAGGCTTTCCCACAGGGCTGTCCCACGTGCACACGTGGTGGGAGTCGATCCTCAGCTTGAACGTCAAGGCAGTGCAGGGAAAACAGGTTCCTCTGGAATGGACTGACACATCTTGGGGACTCTTGGAATTGTGGCACGACCCTGGAGTTCCTCTCGCCTTTCCTGTGGAGAGCGCCTCCTCTTGAGATGCGACGGGAACGCCGGGAATTCTTTCCCTAAGAAACAGGGAAAGGATCCCTCATCTCGAGCTAGGAGGCGGAAACCGGGCTCCCCTGGATGTGTGAGGGACCCTCGTGCTTCCTCTCGAGTGGAGACGGGTATGTCGGGGAACTTCTTGAGTTGCAGCAAGGGTGAGAAGCACTCTTTGGATGTTCCAGTGGTTAGATGTGATTAGCCTCGAGAAGCCTCAGCAGAAATGGGCCTCATCTCGCCTGGAGGGCAAAACCTCCTGGATTTTCTCGAGTTGCGGCAGGTGCTCTCGACTTACGACGGGGACCTCAGGGACCCGCTCTCGTGGCCTCAGGAAAGGCAAGTCCCCATGCGAGTTCCTCGAGGGCCTCTCGGGATTCCTCTCCCGTCGATGCCGGGGCCTAAGACCTTGTGTGGAGTCGGGGCTGGAACCTGAGGATTCCTCTCCAGTGCTGACATGGATCTTGGGGTACTTCTGGAGTCTCCCCAGGGGAGTCAGTCCTCGTCTCGAATGCGGGCATGCACTTGCGCTTTCCTACAGAGCGGTAGCAGCAGTGTCACGCAATCCGCCGCGTGGATCAAAGGATCTATGGTTTTCCCTCGAGTCTTTCCCACGAGGCTTTCCCACGAGGCTTTCCCACAGGGCTGTCCCACGTGCACACGTGGTGGTAGTCGATCCTCAGCTTGAACGTCAAGGCAGTGCAGGGAAAACTGGTTCCTCTGGAATGGACTGACACATCTGGGGGACTCTTGGAATGGTGG
The DNA here is from genome assembly GCF_042477335.2 of Ovis canadensis. Taxonomy (NCBI): domain Eukaryota; kingdom Metazoa; phylum Chordata; class Mammalia; order Artiodactyla; family Bovidae; genus Ovis; species Ovis canadensis. Next base: position 11,614,889 of record NC_091267.1, read on the forward strand.
CACGACCCTGGAGTTCCTCTCGCCTTTCCTGTGGAGAGCGCCTCCTCTTGAGATGCGACGGGAACGCCGGGAATTCTTTCCCTACGAAACAGGGAAAGGATACCTCATCTCGAGCTAGGAGGCGGAAACGGGGCTCCCCTGGATGTGTGCGGGACCCACGTGCTTCCTCTCGAGTGGAGACGGGTATGTCGGGGAACTTCTTGAGTTGCAGCAAGGGTGTGAAGGACCCTTTGGAAGTTCCAGTGGTTAGACCTGATTAGCCTCGAGAAGCCTCAGCGGAAATGGGCCTCATCTCGCCTGGAGGGCAAAACCTCCTGGATTTTCTCGAGTTGCGGCAGGTGCTCTCGACTTACGACGGGGACCTCAGGGACCCGCTCTGGTGGCCTCAGGAAAGGCCAGTCCCCATGCGCGTTCCTCAGGAGCCTCTCGGGATTCCTCTCGCGGCGATGCCGGGGCCTAAGACCTTGTGTGGAGTCGGGGCCGGAACCTGAGGATTCCTCTCCAGTGCTGACATGGATCTTGGGGTACTTCTGGAGTAGCCCCAGGGGAGTCAGTGCTCGCCTCCAATGCGGGCATGCACTTGCGCTTTCCTCCAGAGCGATAGCAGCAGTGTCAAGCAGTCCGCCGCGTGGATCAAAGGATCTATGTTTTTCCCTCGAGCCTTTCCCACGAGGCTTTCCCAGGAGGCTTTCCCACAGGGCTGTCCCACGTGCACACGTGGTGGGAGTCGATCCTCGGCTTGAACGTCAAGGCAGTGCAGGGAAAACAGGTTCCTCTGGAATGGACTGACACATCTGGGGGACTCTTGGAATGGTGGCACGACCCTGGAGTTCCTCTCGCCTTTCCTGTGGAGAGCGCCTCCTCTTGAGATGCGACGGGAACACCGGGAATTCTTTCCCTACGAAACAGGGAAAGGATCCCTCATCTCGAGCTAGGAGGCGGAAACGGGGCTCCCCTGGATGTGTGCGGGACCTTCGTGCTTCCTCTCGACTGGACACGGGTATGTCGGGGAACTTCTTGAGTTGCAGCAAGGATGTGAAGGACCCTTTGGAAGTTCCAGTGGTTAGATGTGATGAGCCTCGAGAAGCCTCAGCGGAAATGGGCCTCATCTCGCCTGGAGGGCAAAACCTCCTGGATTTTCTCGAGTTGCGGCAGGTGCTCTCGACTTATGACGGGGACCTCAGGGACCCGCTCTGGTGGCCTCAGGAAAGGCCAGTCCCCATGCGAGTTCCTCGGGGGCCTCTCGGGATTCCTCTCCCGTCGATGCCGGGGCCTAAGACCTTGTGTGGAGTCAGGGCCGGAACCTGAGGATTTCTCTCCAGTGCTGACATGGATCTTGGGGAAGTTCTGGAGTCTCCCCAGGGAAGTCAGTCCTCGCCTCCAATGCGGGCATGCACTTGCGCTTTCCTCAAGAGCGGTAGCAGCAGTGTCACGCAGTCCGCCGCGTGGATCAAAGGATCTATGGTTTTCCCTCGAGTCTTTCCCACGAGGCTTTCCCACGAGGCTTTCCCACAGGGCTGACCCACGTGCACACGTGGTGGGAGTCGATCCTCGGCTTGAACGTCAAGGCAGTGCAGGGAAAAGAGGTTCCTCTGGAATGGACTGACACATCTCGGGGACTCTTGGAATGGTGGCACGACCCTGGAGTTCCTCTCGCCTTTCCTGTGGAGAGCGCCTCCTCTTGAGATGCGACGGGAACGCGTCGAATTCTTTCCCTACGATACAGGGAAACGATCCCTCATCTCGAGCTAGGAGGCGGAAACGGAGCTCCCCTGGATGTGTGCGGGACCCTCGTGCTTCCTCTCGAGTGGAGTCGTCTATGTCGGGGAACTTCTGGACTTGCAGCAAGGGTGTGAAGGACCCTTTGGAAGTTCCAGTGGTTAGATGTGATTAGCCTCGAGAAGCCTCAGCGGAAATGGGCCTCATCTCGCCTGGAGGGCAAAACCTCCTGGATTTTCTCGAGTTGCGGCAGGTGCTCTCGACTTACGACGGGGACCTCAGGGACCCGCTCTGGTGGCCTCAGGAAAGGCCAGTCCCCATGCGAGTTCCACGGGGGCCTCTCGGGATTCCTCTCCCGGCGATGCCGGGGCCTAAGACCTTGTGTGGAGTCGGGGCCGGAACCTGAGGATTCCTATCCAGTGCTGACATGGATCTTGGGGTACTTCTGGAGTCTCCCCAGGGGAGTCAGTCCTCGTCTCGAATACGGGCATGCACTTGCGCTTTCCTCCAGAGCGGTAGCAGCAATGTCACAAATCCGCCGCGCAGATCAAAGGATCCAAGGTTTTCCCTCGATTCTTTCCCACGAGGCTTTCCCACGAGGCTTTCCCAAAGGGCTGTCCCACGTGCACACGTGGTGGGATTCGATCCTCGGCTGGAATGTCAAGGCAGTGCAGGGAAAACAGGTTCCTATGGAATGGACTGACACATCTGGGGGACTCTTGGAATGGTGGCACGACACTGGAGTTCCTCTCGCCTTTCCTGTGGAGAGGCTCTCCTCTTGAGATGCGACGGGAACGCCGGGAATTCTTTCCGTACGAAACAGGGAAAGAATCCCTCATCTCGAGCTAGGAGGCGGAAACGGGGCTCCCCTGGATGTGTGCGGGACCCTCGTGCTTCCTCTCTAGTGGAGACGGGTATGTCGGGGAACTTCTAGACTTGCAGCAAGGGTGTGAAGGACCCTTTGGAAGTTCCAGTGGTTAGATGTGATTAGCCTCGAGAAGCCTCAGCGGAAATGGGCCTCATCTCGCCTGGAGGGCAAAACCTCCTGGATTTTCTCGAGTTGCGGCAGGTGCTCTCGACTTACGACGGGGACCTCAGGGACCCGCTCTGGTGGCCTCAGGAAAGGCAAGTCCCCATGCGAGTTCCTCAGGGGCCTCTCGGGATTTCTCTCCCGTCGATGCTGGGGCCTAAGACCTTGTCTGGAGTCGGGGCCGGAACCTGAGGATTCCTCTCTGGTGCTGACATGGATCTTGGGGTACTTCTGGAGTCTCCCCAGGGGAGTCAGTCCTCGCCTCCAATGCAGGCATGCACTTGCGCTGTCCTCCAGAGCGGTTGCAGCAGTGTCACGCAGTCCGCCGTGTGGATCAAAGGATCTATGGTTTTCCCTAGAGTCTTTCCCACGAGGCTTTCCCACGAGGCTTTCCCACAGGGCTTTCCCACGTGCACACGTGGTGGGAGTCGATCCTCGGCTTGAACGTCAAGGCAGTGCAGGGAAAACATGTTCCTCTGGAATGGACTGACACATCTGCGGGACTCTGGGAATGGTGGCACGACCTTGGAGTTCCTCTCGCCTTTCCTGTCTAGAGCGCCTCCTGTTGAGTTGCGACGGGAACGCCGGGAATTCTTTCCCTACGAAACAGGGAAAGGATCCCTCATCTCGAGCTAGGAGGGGGGACGGGGCTCCCCTGGATGTGTGCGGGACCCGCGTGCTTCCTCTCGAGTGGAGACGGGTATGTCGGGGAACTTCTTGAGTTGCAGGAAGGGTGTGAAGGACCCTTTGGAAGTTACCGTGGTAGATGTGATTAGCCTCGAGAAGCCTCAGCGGAAATGGGCCTCATCTCGCCTGGAGGGCAAAACCTCCTGGATTTTCTCGAGTTGCGGCAGCTGCTCTCGACTTACGACGGGGACCTCAGGGACCCGCTCTGGTGGCCTCAGGAAAGGCCAGTCCCCATGCAAGTTCCACGGGGGCCTTCGGGATTCCTCTCCCGGCGATGCCGGGGCCTAAGACCTTGTGTGGAGTCGGGGCCGGAACCTGAGGATTCCTCTCCAGTGCTGACATGGATCTTTGGGTACATCTGGAGTCTCCCCAGGGGAGTCAGTCCTCGCCTCCAATGCGGGCATGCACTTGCACTTTCCTCCAGAGCAGTAGCAGCAGTGTCACGCAGTCCGCCGCGTGGATCAAAGGATCTATGGTTTTCCCTCGAGTCTTTCCCACGAGGCTTTCCCACGAGGCTTTCCCACAGGGCTGTCCCACGTGCACACGTGGTGGGAGTCGATCCTCGGCTTGAACGTCAAGGCAGTGCAGGAAAACAGGTTCCTCTGGAATGGACTGACACATCTGGGGGACTCTTGGAATGTTTTGAAGACCCTGGAGTTCCTCTCGCCTTTCCTGTGGAGAGCGACTCCTCTTGAGATGTGACGGGAACGCCGGGAATTGTTTCCCTTCGAAAAAGGGAAAGGATCCCTCATCTCGAGCTAGGAGGCGGAAACGGGGCTCCCCTGGATGTGTGCGGGACCCTCGTGCTTCCTCTCGAGTGGAGACGGGTATGTCGGGGAACTTCCTGAGTTGCAGCAAGGGTGTGAAGGACCCTTTGGAAGTTCCAGTGGTTAGATGTGATTAGCCTCGAGAAGCCTCAGCGGAAATGGGCCACAACTAGCCTGGAGGGCAAAACCTCCCGGATTTTCTCGAGTTGCGGCAGGTGCTCTCGACTTACGACGGGGACTTCAGGGACACGCTCTGGTGGCCTCAGGAAAGGCCAGTCCCCATGCGAGATCCTCGGTGGCCTCTTGGGATTCCTCTCCCTTCGATGCCGGGGCCTAAGACCTTGTGTGGAGTCGGGGCCCGAAACTGAGGATTCCTCTCCAGTGCTGACATGGATCTTGGGGTACTTCTGGAGTCTCCCCAGGGGAGTCAGTCCTCGCCTCCAATGTGGGCATGCACTTGCGCTTTCCTCCAGAGCGGTAGCAGCAGTGTCACGCAGTCCGCCTCGTGCATCAAAGGATCTATGGTTTTCCCTCGAGTCTTTCCCACGAGGCTTTTAACGAGGCTTTCCCACAGGGCTGTCCCACGTGCACACGTGGTGGGAGTCGATCCTCGGCTTGAACGTCAAGGCAGTGCAGGGAAATCATGTTCCTCTGGAATGGACTGACACATCTGGGGGACTCTTGGATTGGTGGCATGACACTGCAGTTCCTCTCTCCTTTCCTGTGGAGAGCGCCTCCTCTTGAGTTGCGACGGGAATGCGGGGAATTCTTTCCCTACGAAACAGGGAAAGGATCCCTCATCTCGAGCTAGGAGGCGGAAACGGGGCTCCCCTGGATGTGTGCGGGACCCTCGTGCTTCCTCTCGAGTGGAGACGGGTATGTCGGGGAACTTCTTGAGTTGCAGCAAGGGTGTGAAGGACCCTTTGGAAGTTCCAGTGGTTAGATGTGATTAGCCTCGAGAAGCCACAGCGGAAATGGGCCTCATCTCGCCTGGAGGGCAAAACCTCCTGGATTTTCTCGAGTTGCGGCAGGTGCTCTCGACTTACTCCTGGGACCTCAGGGACCCGCTCTGGTGGCCTCAGGAAAAGCCAGTCCCCATGCGAGTTCCTCGGGGGCCTCTCGGGATTCCTCTCCCGTCGATGCCGGGGCCTAAGACCTTGTGTGGAGTCGGGGCCGGAATCTGAGGATTCCTATCCAGTGCTGACATGGATCTTGGGGTACTTCTGGAGTCTCCCCTGGGGAGTCAGTCCTCGCCTCCAATGCGGGCATGCACTTGCGCTTTCCTCCAGAGCGGTAGCAGCAGTGTCACGCAGTCCGCCACGTGGATCAAAGGATCTATGGTTTTCCCTCGAGTCTTTCCCACGAGGCTTTCCCACGAGGTCTTCTCACAGGGTTGTCCCACGTGCACACGTGGTGGGAGTCGATCCTCGGCTTGAACGTCAAGGCAGTGCAGGGAAAACAGGTTCCTCTGGAATGGACTGACACATCTGGGGGACTCTTGGAATGGTGGCACGACCCTGGAGTTCCTCTCGCCTTTCCTGTGGAGAGCGCCTCCTCTTGAGATGGGACGAGAACGCCGGGAATTCTTTCCCTACGAAACAGGGAAAGGATCCCTCATCTCGAGCTAGGAGGCGGAAACGGGGCTCCCCTGGATGTGTGCGGGACCCTCGTGCTTCGTCTCGAGTGGAGACGGGTATGTCGGGGAACTTCTTGAGTTGCAGCAAGGGTGTGAAGGACCCTTTGGAAGTTCCAGTGGTTAAATGTGATTAGCCTCGAGAAGCCACAGCGCAAATGTGCCTCATCTCGCCTGGAGGGCAAAACCTCCTGGATTTTCTCGAGTTGCGGCAGCTGCTCTCGACTTACGACGGGGACCTCAGGGACCCGCTCTGGTGGCCTCAGGAAAGGCCAGTCCCCATGCGAGTTCCACGGGGGCCTCTCGGGATTCCTCTCCCGTCGATGCCGGGGCCTAAGACCTTGTGTGGAGTCGGGGCCGGAACCTGAGGATTCCTCTCCAGTGCTGACATGGATCTTGGGGTACATCTGGAGTCTCCCCAGGGGAGTCAGTCCTCGCCTCCAATGCGGGCATGCACTTGCACTTTCCTCCAGAGCAGTAGCAGCAGTGTCACGCAGTCCGCCGCGTGGATCAAATGATCTATGGTTTTCCCTCGTGTCTTTCCCACGAGGCTTTCCCACGAGGCTTTCCCACAGGGCTGTCCCACGTGCACACGTGGTGGGAGTCGATCCTCGGCTTGAACGTAAAGGCAGTGCAGGAAAACAGGTTCCTCTGGAATGGACTGACACATCTGGGGGACTCTTGGAATGTTTTCACGACCCTGGAGTTCCTCTCGCCTTTCCTGTGGAGAGCGCCTCCTCTTGAGATGCGACGGGAACGCCGGGAATTGTTTCCCTTCGAAAAAGGGAAAGGATCCCTCATCTCGAGCTAGGAGGCGGAAACGGGGCTCCCCTGGATGTGTGCGGGACCCTCGTGCTTCCTCTCGAGTGGAGACGGGTATGTCGGGGAACTTCTTGAGTTGCAGCAAGGGTGTGAAGGACCCTTTGGACGTTCCAGTGGTTAGATGTGATTAGCCTCGAGAAGCCTCAGCGGAAATGGGACTCAACTAGCCTGGAGGGCAAAACCTCCCGGATTTTCTCGAGTTGCGGCAGGTGCTCTCGACTTATGACGGGGACTTCAGGGACCCGCTCTGGTGGCCTCAGGAAAGGCCAGTCCCCATGCGAGATCCTCGGTGGCCTCTCGGGATTCCTCTCCCGTCGATGCCGGGGCCTAAGACCTTGTGTGGAGTCGGGGCCCGAAACTGAGGATTCCTCTCCAGTGCTGACATGGATCTTGGGGTACTTCTGGAGTCTCCCCAGGGGAGTCAGTCCTCGCCTCCAATGTGGGCATGCACTTGCGCTTTCCTCCAGAGCGGTAGCAGCAGTGTCACGCAGTCCGCCGCGTGGATCAAAGGATCTATGGTTTTCCCTCGAGTCTTTCCCACGAGGCTTTCCCACGAGGCTTTCCCACAGGGCTGTCCCACGTGCACACGTGGTGGGAGTCGATCCTCGGCTTGAACGTCAAGGCAGTGCAGGGAAAACAGGTTCCTCTGGAATGGACTGACACATCTGGGGGACTCTTGGAATGGTGGCACGACCCTGGAGTTCCTCTCGCCTTTCCTGTGGAGAGCGCCTCCTCTTGAGATGGGACGAGAACGCCGGGAATTCTTTCCCTACGAAACAGGGAAAGGATCCCTCATCTCGAGCTAGGAGGCGGAAACGGGGCTCCCCTGGATGTGTGCGGGACCCTCGTGCTTCGTCTCGAGTGGAGACGGGTATGTCGGGGAACTTCTTGAGTTGCAGCAAGGGTGTGAAGGACCCTTTGGAAGTTCCAGTGGTTAAATGTGATTAGCCTCGAGAAGCCACAGCGCAAATGGGCCTCATCTCGCCTGGAGGGCAAAACCTCCTGGATTTTCTCGAGTTGCGGCAGGTGCTCTCGACTTACGACGGGGACTTCAGGGACCCGCTCTGGTGGCCTCAGGAAAGGCCAGTCCCCATGCGAGATCCTCGGGCGCCTCTCGGGATTCCTCTCCCGTCGATGCCGGGGCCTAAGACCTTGTGTGGAGTCGGGGCCCGAAACTGAGGATTCCTCTCCAGTGCTGACATGGATCTTGGGGTACTTCTGGAGTCTCCCCAGGGGAGTCAGTCCTCGCCTCCAATGTGGGCATGCACTTGCGCTTTCCTCCAGAGTGGTAGCAGCAGTGTCACGCAGTCCGCCGCGTGGATCAAAGGATCTATGGTTTTCCCTCGAGTCTTTCCCACGAGGCTTTCCCACGAGGCTTTCCCACAGGGCTGTCCCACGTGCACACGTGGTGGGAGTAGATCCTCGGCTTCAACGTCAAGGCAGTGCAGGGAAATCATGTTCCTCTGGAATGGACTGACACATCTGGGGGACTCTTGGAATGGTGGCATGACCCTGCAGTTCCTCTCTCCTTTCCTGTGGAGAGCGCCTCCTCTTGAGTTGCGACGGGAATGCGGGGAATTCTTTCCCTACGAAACAGGGAAAGGATCCCTCATCTCGAGCTAGGAGGCGGAAACGGGGCTCCCCTGGATGTGTGCGGGACCCTCGTGCTTCCTCTCGAGTGGAGACGGGTATGTCGGGGAACTTCTTGAGTTGCAGCAAGGGTGTGAAGGACCCTTTGGAAGTTCCAGTGGTTAGATGTGATTAGCCTCGAGAAGCCACAGCGGAAATGGGCCTCATCTCGCCTGGAGGGCAAAACCTCCTGGATTTTCTCGAGTTGCTCAGGTGCTCTCGACTTACGACGGGGACCTCAGGGACCCGCTCTGGTGGCCTCAGGAAAGGCCAGTCCCCATGCGAGTTCCTCGGGGGCCTCTTGGGATTCCTCTCCCGTCGATGCCGGGGCCTAAGACCTTGTGTGGATTCGGGGCCGGAATCTGAGGATTCCTATCCAGTGCTCACATGGATCTTGGGGTACTTCTGGAGTCTCCCCAGGGGAGTCAGTCCTCGCCTCCAATGCGGGCATGCACTTGCGCTTTCCTCCAGAGCGGTAGCAGCAGTGTCACGCAGTCCGCCACGTGGATCAAAGGATCTATGGTTTTCCCTCGAGTCTTTCCCACGAGGCTTTCCCACGAGGCCTTCTCACAGGGTTGTCCCACGTGCACACGTGGTGGGAGTCGATCCTCGGCTTGAACGTCAAGGCAGTGCAGGGAAAACAGGTTCCTCTGGAATGGACTGACACATCTGGGGGACTCTTGGAATGGTGGCACGACCCTGGAGTTCCTCTCGCCTTTCCTGTGGAGAGCGCCTCCTCTTGAGATGGGACGAGAACGCCGGGAATTCTTTCCCTACGAAACAGGGAAAGGATCCCTCATCTCGAGCTAGGAGGCGGAAACGGGGCTCCCCTGGATGTGTGCGGGACCCTCGTGCTTCCTCTCGAGTGGAGACGGGTATGTCGGGGAACTTCTTGAGTTGCAGCAAGGGTGTGAAGGACCCTTTGGAAGTTCCAGTGGTTAGATGTGATTAGCCTCGAGAAGCCACAGCGGAAATGGGCCTCATCTCGCCTGGAGGGCAAAACCTCCTGGATTTTCTCGAGTTGCTCAGGTGCTCTCGACTTACGACGGGGACCTCAGGGACCCGCTCTGGTGGCCTCAGGAAAGGCCAGTCCCCATGCGAGTTCCTCGGGGGCCTCTCGGGATTCCTCTCCCGTCGATGCCGGGGCCTAAGACCTTGTGTGGATTCGGGGCCGGAATCTGAGGATTCCTATCCAGTGCTCACATGGATCTTGGGGTACTTCTGGAGTCTCCCCAGGGGAGTCAGTCCTCGCCTCCAATGCGGGCATGCACTTGCGCTTTCCTCCAGAGCGGTAGCAGCAGTGTCACGCAGTCCGCCACGTGGATCAAAGGATCTATGGTTTTCCCTCGAGTCTTTCCCACGAGGCTTTCCCACGAGGCCTTCTCACAGGGTTGTCCCACGTGCACACGTGGTGGGAGTCGATCCTCGGCTTGAACGTCAAGGCAGTGCAGGGAAAACAGGTTCCTCTGGAATGGACTGACACATCTGGGGGACTCTTGGAATGGTGGCACGACCCTGGAGTTCCTCTCGCCTTTCCTGTGGAGAGCGCCTCCTCTTGAGATGGGACGAGAACGCCGGGAATTCTTTCCCTACGAAACAGGGAAAGGATCCCTCATCTCGAGCTAGGAGGCGGAAACGGGGCTCCCCTGGATGTGTGCGGGACCCTCGTGCTTCGTCTCGAGTGGAGACGGGTATGTCGGGGAACTTCTTGAGTTGCAGCAAGGGTGTGAAGGACCCTTTGGAAGTTCCAGTGGTTAAATGTGATTAGCGTCGAGAAGCCACAGCGCAAATGGGCCTCATCTCGCCTGGAGGGCAAAACCTCCTGGATTTTCTCGAGTTGCGGCAGGTGCTCTCGACTTACGATGGGGACTCAGGGACCCGCTCCGGTGGCCTCAGGAAAGGCCAGTCCCCATGCGAGTTCCTCGGGGGCCTCTCGGGATTCCTCTCCCGTCGATGCCGGGGCCTAAGACCTTTTGTGGAGTCGGAGCCGGAACCTGAGGTTTCCTCTCCAGTGCTGACATGGATCTTGGGGTACTTCTGGAGTCTCCCCAGGGGAGTCAGTCCTCGCCTCCAATGCGGGCATGCACTTGCGCTTTCCTCCAGAGTGGTAGCAGCAGTGTCACGCAGTCCGCCGCGTGGATCAAAGGATCTGTGGTTTTCCCTCGAGTCTTACCCACGAGGCTTTCCCACGAGGCTTTCCCACAGGGCTGTCCCACGTGCACACGTGGTGGGAGTCGATCCTCGGCTTGAACGTCAAGGCAGTGCAGGAAAACAGGTTCTTCTGGAATGGACTGACACATCTGGGGGACTCTTGGAAAGGTGGCACGACCCTGGAGTTCCTCTCGCCTTTCCTGTGGAGAGCGCCTCCTCTTGAGATGCGACGGGAACGCCGGGAATTCTTTCCCTTCGAAACAGGGAAAGGATCCCTCATCTCGAGCTAGGAGGCGGAAACGGGGCTCCCCTGGATGTGTGCGGGACCCTCGTGCTTCCTCTCGAGTGGAGACGGGTATGTCGGGGAACTTCTTGAGTTGCAGCAAGGGTGTGAAGGACCCTTTGGAAGTTCCAGTGGTTAGATGTGATTGGCCTCGAGAAGCCTCAGCGGAAATGGGCCTCATCTCTCCTGGAGGGCAAAACCTCCTGGATTTTCTCGAGTTGCGGCAGGTGCTCTCGACTTACGACGGGGACCTCAGGGACCCGCTCTGGTGGCCTCAGGAAAGGCCAGTCCCCATGCGAGTTCCTCGGGGGCCTCTCGGGATTCCTCTCCCGTCGATGCCGGGGCCTAAGACCTTGTGTAGAGTCAGGGCCGGAACCTGAGGATTCCTCTCCAGTGCTGACATGGATCTTGGGGTACTTCTGGAGTCTCCCCAGGTGAGTCAGTCCTAGTCTCGAATGCGGGCATGCACTTGCGCTTTCCTCCAGAGCGGTAGCAGCAGTGTCACGCAGTCCGCCGCGTGGATCAAAGGATCTATGGTTTTCCCTCGAGTCTTTCCCACGAGGCTTTCCCACGAGGCTTTCCCACGAGGCTTTCCCACAGGGCTGTCCCACGTGCACACGTGGTGGGAGTCGATCCTCAGTTTGAACGTCAAGGCAGTGCAGGGAAAACAGGTTCCTCTGGAATGGACTGACACATCTTGGGGACTCTTGGAATTGTGGCACGACCCTGGAGTTCCTCTCGCCTTACCTGTGGAGAGCGCCTCCTCTTGAGATGCGACGGGAACGCCTGGAATTCTTTCCCTAAGAAACAGGGAAAGGATCCCTCATCTCGAGCTAGGAGGCGGAAACCGGGCTCCCCTGGATGTGTGCGGGACCCTCGTGCTTCCTCTCGAGTGGAGACGGGTATGTCGGGGAACTTCTTGAGTTGCAGCAAGGGTGAGAAGGACCCTTTGGATGTTCCAGTGGTTAGATGTGATTAGCCTCGAGAAGCCTCAGCAGAAATGGGCCTCATCTCGCCTGGAGGGCAAAACCTCCTGGATTTTCTCGAGTTGCGGCAGGTGCTCTCGACTTACGACGGGGACCTCAGGGACCCGCTCTCGTGGCCTCAGGAAAGGCAAGTCCCCATTCGAGTTCCTCGAGGGCCTCTCGGGATTCCTCTCCCGTCGATGCCGGGGCCTAAGACCTTGTGTGGAGTCGGGGCCGGAACCTGAGGATTCCTCTCCAGTGCTGACATGGATCTTGGGGTACTTCTGGAGTCTCCCCAGGGGAGTCAGTCCTCGTCTCGAATGCGGGCATGCACTTGCGCTTTCCTACAGAGCGGTAGCAGCAGTGTCACGCAATCCGCCGCGTGGATCAAAGGATCTATGGTTTTCCCTCGAGTCTTTCCCACGAGGCTTTCCCACGAGGCTTTCCCACAGGGCTGTCCCACGTGCACACGTGGTGGTAGTCGATCCTCAGCTTGAACGTCAAGGCAGTGCAGGGAAAACAGGTTCCTCTGGAATGGACTGACACATCTGGGGGACTCTTGGAATGGTGGCACGACCCTGGAGTTCCTCTCGCCTTTCCTGTGGAGAGCGCCTCCTCTTGAGATGCGACGGGAACGCCGGGAATTCTTTCCCTAGGAAACAGGGAAAGGATCCCTCATCTCGAGCTAGGAGGCGGAAACGGGGCTCCCCTGGATGTGTGCGGGACCCCACGTGCTTCCTCTCGAGTGGAGACGGGTATGTCGGGGAACTTCTTGAGTTGCAGCAAGGGTGTGAAGGACCCTTTGGAAGTTCCAGTGGTTAGACCTGATTAGCCTCGAGAAGCCTCAGCGGAAATGGGCCTCATCTCGCCTGGAGGGCAAAACCTCCTGGATTTTCTCGAGTTGCGGCAGGTGCTCTCGACTTACGACGGGGACCTCAGGGACCCGCTCTGGTGGCCTCAGGAAAGGCCAGTCCCCATGCGCGTTCCTCAGGAGCCTCTCGGGATTCCTCTCGCGGCGATGCCGGGGCCTAAGACCTTGTGTGGAGTCGGGGCCGGAACCTGAGGATTCCTCTCCAGTGCTGACATGGATCTTGGGGTACTTCTGGAGTAGCCCCAGGGGAGTCAGTGCTCGCCTCCAATGCGGGCATGCACTTGCGCTTTCCTCCAGAGCGGTAGCAGCAGTGTCAAGCAGTCCGCCGCGTGGATCAAAGGATCTATGGTTTTCCCTCGAGTCTTTCCCACGAGGCTTTCCCACGAGGCTTTCCCACGAGGCTTTCCCACAGGGCTGTCCCACGTGCACACGTGGTGGGAGTCGATCCTCAGTTTGAACGTCAAGGCAGTGCAGGGAAAACAGGTTCCTCTGGAATGGACTGACACATCTTGGGGACTCTTGGAATTGTGGCACGACCCTGGAGTTCCTCTCGCCTTACCTGTGGAGAGCGCCTCCTCTTGAGATGCGACGGGAACGCCTGGAATTCTTTCCCTAAGAAACAGGGAAAGGATCCCTCATCTCGAGCTAGGAGGCGGAAACCGGGCTCCCCTGGATGTGTGCGGGACCCTCGTGCTTCCTCTCGAGTGGAGACGGGTATGTCGGGGAACTTCTTGAGTTGCAGCAAGGGTGAGAAGGACCCTTTGGATGTTCCAGTGGTTAGATGTGATTAGCCTCGAGAAGCCTCAGCAGAAATGGGCCTCATCTCGCCTGGAGGGCAAAACCTCCTGGATTTTCTCGAGTTGCGGCAGGTGCTCTCGACTTACGACGGGGACCTCAGGGACCCGCTCTCGTGGCCTCAGGAAAGGCAAGTCCCCATTCGAGTTCCTCGAGGGCCTCTCGGGATTCCTCTCCCGTCGATGCCGGGGCCTAAGACCTTGTGTGGAGTCGGGGCCGGAACCTGAGGATTCCTCTCCAGTGCTGACATGGATCTTGGGGTACTTCTGGAGTCTCCCCAGGGGAGTCAGTCCTCGTCTCGAATGCGGGCATGCACTTGCGCTTTCCTACAGAGCGGTAGCAGCAGTGTCACGCAATCCGCCGCGTGGATCAAAGGATCTATGGTTTTCCCTCGAGTCTTTCCCACGAGGCTTTCCCACGAGGCTTTCCCACAGGGCTGTCCCACGTGCACACGTGGTGGTAGTCGATCCTCAGCTTGAACGTCAAGGCAGTGCAGGGAAAACAGGTTCCTCTGGAATGGACTGACACATCTGGGGGACTCTTGGAATGGTGGCACGACCCTGGAGTTCCTCTCGCCTTTCCTGTGGAGAGCGCCTCCTCTTGAGATGCGACGGGAACGCCGGGAATTCTTTCCCTAGGAAACAGGGAAAGGATCCCTCATCTCGAGCTAGGAGGCGGAAACGGGGCTCCCCTGGATGTGTGCGGGACCCCACGTGCTTCCTCTCGAGTGGAGACGGGTATGTCGGGGAACTTCTTGAGTTGCAGCAAGGGTGTGAAGGACCCTTTGGAAGTTCCAGTGGTTAGACCTGATTAGCCTCGAGAAGCCTCAGCGGAAATGGGCCTCATCTCGCCTGGAGGGCAAAACCTCCTGGATTTTCTCGAGTTGCGGCAGGTGCTCTCGACTTACGACGGGGACCTCAGGGACCCGCTCTGGTGGCCTCAGGAAAGGCCAGTCCCCATGCGCGTTCCTCAGGAGCCTCTCGGGATTCCTCTCGCGGCGATGCCGGGGCCTAAGACCTTGTGTGGAGTCGGGGCCGGAACCTGAGGATTCCTCTCCAGTGCTGACATGGATCTTGGGGTACTTCTGGAGTAGCCCCAGGGGAGTCAGTGCTCGCCTCCAATGCGGGCATGCACTTGCGCTTTCCTCCAGAGCGGTAGCAGCAGTGTCAAGCAGTCCGCCGCGTGGATCAAAGGATCTATGTTTTTCCCTCGAGCCTTTCCCACGAGGCTTTCCCAGGAGGCTTTCCCACAGGGCTGTCCCACGTGCACACGTGGTGGGAGTTGATCCTCGGCTTGAACGTCAAGGCAGTGCAGGGAAAACAGGTTCCTCTGGAATGGACTGACACATCTGGGGGACTCTTGGAATGGTGGCACGACCCTGGAGTTCCTCTCGCCTTTCCTGTGGAGAGCGCCTCCTCTTGAGATGCGACGGGAACACCGGGAATTCTTTCCCTACGAAACAGGGAAAGGATCCCTCATCTCGAGCTAGGAGGCGGAAACGGGGCTCCCCTGGATGTGTGCGGGACCTTCGTGCTTCCTCTCGACTGGACACGGGTATGTCGGGGAACTTCTTGAGTTGCAGCAAGGATGTGAAGGACCCTTTGGAAGTTCCAGTGGTTAGATGTGATGAGCCTCGAGAAGCCTCAGCGGAAATGGGCCTCATCTCGCCTGGAGGGCAAAACCTCCTGGATTTTCTCGAGTTGCGGCAGGTGCTCTCGACTTATGACGGGGACCTCAGGGACCCGCTCTGGTGGCCTCAGGAAAGGCCAGTCCCCATGCGAGTTCCTCGGGGGCCTCTCGGGATTCCTCTCCCGTCGATGCCGGGGCCTAAGACCTTGTGTGGAGTCAGGGCCGGAACCTGAGGATTTCTCTCCAGTGCTGACATGGATCTTGGGGAAGTTCTGGAGTCTCCCCAGGGAAGTCAGTCCTCGCCTCCAATGCGGGCATGCACTTGCGCTTTCCTCAAGAGCGGTAGCAGCAGTGTCACGCAGTCCGCCGCGTGGATCAAAGGATCTATGGTTTTCCCTCGAGTCTTTCCCACGAGGCTTTCCCACAGGGCTGTCCCACGTGCACACGTGGTGGGAGTCGATCCTCGGCTTGAACGTCAAGGCAGGGCAGGGAAAACAGGTTCCTCTAGAATGAACTGACACATCTGGGGGACTCTTGGTATGGTGGCACGACCCTGGAGTTCCTCTCGCCTTCTCTGTGGAGAGCGCCTCCTCTTGAGATGCGACAGGAACGCCGGGAATTCTTTCCCTACGAAACAGGGAAAGGATCCCTCATCTCGAGCTAGGAGGCGGAAACGGGGCTCACCTGGATGTGTGCGGGACTCTCGTGCTTCCTCTCGAGTGGACACGGGTATGTCGGGGAACTTCTTGAGTTGCAGCAAGGGTGTGAAGGACCCTTTGGAAGTTCCAGTGGTTAGATGTGATGAGCCTCGAGAAGCCTCAGCGGAAATGGGCCTCATTTCGCCTGGAGGGCAAAACCTCCTGGATTTTCTCGAGTTGCAGCAGGTGCTCTCAACTTACGACGGGGACCTCAGGGACCCGCTCTGGTGGCCTCAGGAAAGGCCAGTTCCCATGCGAGTTCCTCGGGGGCCTCTCGGGATTCCTCTCCCGTCGATGTCGGGGCCTAAGACCTTGTGTGGAGTGGGGCCGGAACCTGTGGATTTCTCTCCAGTGCTGACATGGATCTTGGGGTACATCTGGAGTCTCCCCAGGGGAGTCAGTTCTCGCCTCCAATGCGGGCATACACTTGCGCTTTCCTCCAGAGCGGTAGCAGCAGTGTCACGCAGTCCGCCGCGTGGATCAAAGGATCTATGGTTTTCCCTCGAGTCTTTCCCACGAGGCTTTCCCACGAGGCTTTCCCACAGGGCTGACCCACGTGCACACGTGGTGGGAGTCGATCCTCGGCTTGAACGTCAAGGCAGTGCAGGGAAAAGAGGTTCCTCTGGAATGGACTGACACATCTCGGGGACTCTTGGAATGGTGGCACGACCCTGGAGTTCCTCTCGCCTTTCCTGTGGAGAGCGCCTCCTCTTGAGATGCGACGGGAACGCGTCGAATTCTTTCCCTACGATACAGGGAAACGATCCCTCTTCTCGAGCTAGGAGGCGGAAACGGAGCTCCCCTGGATGTGTGCGGGACCCTCGTGCTTCCTCTCGAGTGGAGTCGTCTATGTCGGGGAACTTCTGGACTTGCAGCAAGGGTGTGAAGGACCCTTTGGAAGTTCCAGTGGTTAGATGTGATTAGCCTCGAGAAGCCTCAGCGGAAATGGGCCTCATCTCGCCTGGAGGGCAAAACCTCCTGGATTTTCTCGAGTTGCGGCAGGTGCTCTCGACTTACGACGGGGACCTCAGGGACCCGCTCTGGTGGCCTCAGGAAAGGCCAGTCCCCATGCGAGTTCCACGGGGGCCTCTCGGGATTCCTCTCCCGGCGATGCCGGGGCCTAAGACCTTGTGTGGAGTCGGGGCCGGAACCTGAGGATTCCTATCCAGTGCTGACATGGATCTTGGGGTACTTCTGGAGTCTCCCCAGGGGAGTCAGTCCTCGTCTCGAATACGGGCATGCACTTGCGCTTTCCTCCAGAGCGGTAGCAGCAATGTCACAAATCCGCCGCGCAGATCAAAGGATCCAAGGTTTTCCCTCGATTCTTTCCCACGAGGCTTTCCCACGAGGCTTTCCCACAGGGCTGTCCCACGTGCACACGTGGTGGGATTCGATCCTCGGCTGGAATGTCAAGGCAGTGCAGGGAAAACAGGTTCCTATGGAATGGACTGACACATCTGGGGGACTCTTGGAATGGTGGCACGACACTGGAGTTCCTCTCGCCTTTCCTGTGGAGAGGCTCTCCTCTTGAGATGCGACGGGAACGCCGGGAATTCTTTCCGTACGAAACAGGGAAAGAATCCCTCATCTCGAGCTAGGAGGCGGAAACGGGGCTCCCCTGGATGTGTGCGGGACCCTCGTGCTTCCTCTCGAGTGGAGACGGGTATGTCGGGGAACTTCTAGACTTGCAGCAAGGGTGTGAAGGACCCTTTGGAAGTTCCAGTGGTTAGATGTGATTAGCCTCGAGAAGCCTCAACGGAAATGGGCCTCATCTCGCCTGGAGGGCAAAACCTCCTGGATTTTCTCGAGTTGCGGCAGGTGCTCTCGACTTACGACGGGGACCTCAGGGACCCGCTCTGGTGGCCTCAGGAAAGGCAAGTCCCCATGCGAGTTCCTCAGGGGCCTCTCGGGATTTCTCTCCCGTCGATGCTGGGGCCTAAGACCTTGTCTGGAGTCGGGGCCGGAACCTGAGGATTCCTCTCTGGTGCTGACATGGATCTTGGGGTACTTCTGGAGTCTCCCCAGGGGAGTCAGTCCTCGCCTCCAATGCAGGCATGCACTTGCGCTGTCCTCCAGAGCGGTTGCAGCAGTGTCACGCAGTCCGCCATGTGGATCAAAGGATCTATGGTTTTCCCTAGAGTCTTTCCCACGAGGCTTTCCCACGAGGCTTTCCCACAGGGCTTTCCCACGTGCACACGTGGTGGGAGTCGATCCTCGGCTTGAACGTCAAGGCAGTGCAGGGAAAACAGGTTCCTCTGGAATGGACTGACACATCTGCGGGACTCTGGGAATGGTGGCACGACCTTGGAGTTCCTCTCGCCTTTCCTGTCTAGAGCGCCTCCTGTTGAGTTGCGACGGGAACGCCGGGAATTCTTTCCCTAGGAAACAGGGAAAGGATCCCTCATCTCAAGCTAGGAGGGGGGACGGGGCTCCCCTGGATGTGTGCGGGACCCGCGTGCTTCCTCTCGAGTGGAGACGGGTATGTCGGGGAACTTCTTGAGTTGCAGGAAGGGTGTGAAGGACCCTTTGGAAGTTACCGTGGTAGATGTGATTAGCCTCGAGAAGCCTCAGCGGAAATGGGCCTCATCTCGCCTGGAGGGGAAAACCTCCTGGATTTTCTCGAGTTGCGGCAGCTGCTCTCGACTTACGACGGGGACCTCAGGGACCCGCTCTGGTGGCCTCAGGAAAGGCCAGTCCCCATGCAAGTTCCACGGGGGCCTTCGGGATTCCTCTCCCGGCGATGCCGGGGCCTAAGACCTTGTGTGGAGTCGGGGCCGGAACCTGAGGATTCCTCTCCAGTGCTGACATGGATCTTGGGGTACATCTGGAGTCTCCCCAGGGGAGTCAGTCCTCGCCTCCAATGCGGGCATGCACTTGCACTTTCCTCCAGAGCAGTAGCAGCAGTGTCACGCAGTCCGCCGCGTGGATCAAAGGATCTATGGTTTTCCCTCGAGTCTTTCCCACGAGGCTTTCCCACGAGGCTTTCCCACAGGGCTGTCCCACGTGCACACGTGGTGGGAGTCGATCCTCGGCTTGAACGTCAAGGCAGTGCAGGAAAACAGGTTCCTCTGGAATGGACTGACACATCTGGGGGTCTCTTGGAATGGTGGCATGACACTGCAGTTCCTCTCTCCTTTCCTGTGGAGAGCGCCTCCTCTTGAGTTGCGACGGGAATGCGGGGAATTCTTTCCCTACGAAACAGGGAAAGGATCCCTCATCTCGAGCTAGGAGGCGGAAACGGGGCTCCCCTGGATGTGTGCGGGACCCTCGTGCTTCCTCTCGAGTGGAGACGGGTATGTCGGGGAACTTCTTGAGTTGCAGCAAGGGTGTGAAGGACCCTTTGGAAGTTCCAGTGGTTAGATGTGATTAGCCTCGAGAAGCCACAGCGGAAATGGGCCTCATCTCGCCTGGAGGGCAAAACCTCCTGGATTTTCTCGAGTTGCGGCAGGTGCTCTCGACTTACTCCTGGGACCTCAGGGACCCGCTCTGGTGGCCTCAGGAAAAGCCAGGCCCCATGCGAGTTCCTCGGGGGCCTCTCGGGATTCCTCTCCCGTCGATGCCGGGGCCTAAGACCTTGTGTGGAGTCGGGTCCGGAATCTGAGGATTCCTATCCAGTGCTGACATGGATCTTGGGGTACTTCTGGAGTCTCCCCTGGGGAGTCAGTCCTCGCCTCCAATGCGGGCATGCACTTGCGCTTTCCTCCAGAGCGGTAGCAGCAGTGTCACGCAGTCCGCCGCGTGGATCAAAGGATCTATGGTTTTCCCTCGAGTCTTTCCCACGAGGCTTTCCCACGAGGCCTTCTCACAGGGTTGTCCCACGTGCACACGTGGTGGGAGTCGATCCTCGGCTTGAACGTCAAGGCAGTGCAGGGAAAACAGGTTCCTCTGGAATGGACTGACACATCTGGGGGACTCTTGGAATGGTGGCACGACCCTGGAGTTCCTCTCGCCTTTCCTGTGGAGAGCGCCTCCTCTTGAGATGGGACGAGAACGCCGGGAATTCTTTCCCTACGAAACAGGGAAAGGATCCCTCATCTCGAGCTAGGAGGCGGAAACGGGGCTCCCCTGGATGTGTGCGGGACCCTCGTGCTTCGTCTCGAATGGAGACGGGTATGTCGGGGAACTTCTTGAGTTGCAGCAAGGGTGTGAAGGACCCTTTGGAAGTTCCAGTGGTTAAATGTGATTAGCCTCGAGAAGCCACAGCGCAAATGTGCCTCATCTCGCCTGGAGGGCAAAACCTCCTGGATTTTCTCGAGTTGCGGCAGCTGCTCTCGACTTACGACGGGGACCTCAGGGACCCGCTCTGGTGGCCTCAGGAAAGGCCAGTCCCCATGCGAGTTCCACGGGGGCCTCTCGGGATTCCTCTCCCGTCGATGCCGGGGCCTAAGACCTTGTGTGGAGTCGGGGCCGGAAACTGAGGATTCCTCTCCAGTGCTGACATGGATCTTGGGGTACATCTGGAGTCTCCCCAGGGGAGTCAGTCCTCGCCTCCAATGCGGGCATGCACTTGCACTTTCCTCCAGAGCAGTAGCAGCAGTGTCACGCAGTCCGCCGCGTGGATCAAATGATCTATGGTTTTCCCTCGTGTCTTTCCCACGAGGCTTTCCCACGAGGCTTTCCCACAGGGCTGTCCCACGTGCACACGTGGTGGGAGTCGATCCTCAGCTTGAACGTAAAGGCAGTGCAGGAAAACAGGTTCCTCTGGAATGGACTGACACATCTGGGGGACTCTTGGAATGTTTTCACGACCCTGGAGTTCCTCTCGCCTTTCCTGTGGAGAGCGCCTCCTCTTGAGATGCGACGGGAACGCCGGGAATTGTTTCCCTTCGAAAAAGGGAAAGGATCCCTCATCTCGAGCTAGGAGGCGGAAACGGGGCTCCCCTGGATGTGTGCGGGACCCTCGTGCTTCCTCTCGAGTGGAGACGGGTATGTCGGGGAACTTCTTGAGTTGCAGCAAGGGTGTGAAGGACCCTTTGGAAGTTCCAGTGGTTAGATGTGATTAGCCTCGAGAAGCCTCAGCGGAAATGGGACTCAACTAGCCTGGAGGGCAAAACCTCCCGGATTTTCTCGAGTTGCGGCAGGTGCTCTCGACTTACGACGGGGACTTCTGGGACCCGCTCTGGTGGCCTCAGGAAAGGCCAGTCCCCATGCGAGATCCTCGGTGGCCTCTCGGGATTCCTCTCCCGTCGATGCCGGGGCCTAAGACCTTGTGTGGAGTCGGGGCCCGAAACTGAGGATTCCTCTCCAGTGCTGACATGGATCTTGGGGTACTTCTGGAGTCTCCCCAGGGGAGTCAGTCCTCGCCTCCAATGTGGGCATGCACTTGCGCTTTCCTCCAGAGCGGTAGCAGCAGTGTCACGCAGTCCGCCGCGTGGATCAAAGGATCTATGGTTTTCCCTCGAGTCTTTCCCACGAGGCTTTCCCACGAGGCTTTCCCACAGGGCTGTCCCACGTGCACACGTGGTGGGAGTCGATCCTCGGCTTGAACGTCAAGGCAGTGCAGGGAAATCATGTTCCTCTGGAATGGACTGACACATCTGGGGGACTCTTGGAATGGTGGCATGACCCTGCAGTTCCTCTCTCCTTTCCTGTGGAGAGCGCCTCCTCTTGAGTTGCGACGGGAATGCGGGGAATTCTTTCCCTACGAAACAGGGAAAGGATCCCTCATCTCGAGCTAGGAGGCGGAAACGGGGCACCCGTGGATGTGTGCGGGACCCTCGTGCTTCCTCTGGAGTGGAGACGGGTATGTCGGGGAACTTCTTGAGTTGCAGCAAGGGTGTGAAGGACCCTTTGGAAGTTCCAGTGGTTAGATGTGATTAGCCTCGAGAAGCCACAGCCCAAATGGGCCTCATCTCGCCTGGAGGGCAAAACCTCCTGGATTTTCTCGAGTTGCTCAGGTGCTCTCGACTTACGACGGGGACCTCAGGGACCCGCTCTGGTGGCCTCAGGAAAGGCCAGTCCCCATGCGAGTTCCTCAGGGGCCTCTCGGGATTCCTCTCCCATCGATGCCGGGGCCTAAGACCTTGTGTGGAGTCGGGGCCGGAATCTGAGGATTCCTATCCAGTGCTGACATGGATCTTGGGGTACTTCTGGAGTCTCCCCTGGGGAGTCAGTCCTCGCCTCCAATGCGGGCATGCACTTGCGCTTTCCTCCAGAGCGGTAGCAGCAGTGTCACGTAGTCCGCCGCGTGGATCAAAGGATCTATGGTTTTCCCTCGAGTCTTTCCCACGAGGCTTTCCCACGAGGCCTTCTCACAGGGTTGTCCCACGTGCACACGTGGTGGGAGTCGATCCTCGGCTTGAACGTCAAGGCAGTGCAGGGAAAACAGGTTCCTCTGGAATGGACTGACACATCTGGGGGACTCTTGGAATGGTGGCACGACCCTGGAGTTCCTCTCGCCTTTCCTGTGGAGAGCGCCTCCTCTTGAGATGGGACGAGAACGCCGGGAATTCTTTCCCTACGAAACAGGGAAAGGATCCCTCATCTCGAGCTAGGAGGCGGAAACGGGGCTCCCCTGGATGTGTGCGGGACCCTCGTGCTTCGTCTCGAGTGGAGACGGGTATGTCGGGGAACTTCTTGAGTTGCAGCAAGGGTGTGAAGGACCCTTTGGAAGTTCCAGTGGTTAAATGTGATTAGCCTCGAGAAGCCACAGCGCAAATGGGCCTCATCTCGCCTGGAGGGCAAAACCTCCTGGATTTTCTCGAGTTGCGGCAGGTGCTCTCGACTTACGACGGGGACTTCAGGGACCCGCTCTGGTGGCCTCAGGAAAGGCCAGTCCCCATGCGAGATCCTCGGGCTCCTCTCGGGATTCCTCTCCCGTCGATGCCGGGGCCTAAGACCTTGTGTGGAGTCGGGGCCCGAAACTGAGGATTCCTCTCCAGTGCTGACATGGATCTTGGGGTACTTCTGGAGTCTCCCCAGGGGAGTCAGTCCTCGCCTCCAATGTGGGCATGCACTTGCGCTTTCCTCTAGAGTGGTAGCAGCAGTGTCACGCAGTCCGCCGCGTGGATCAAAGGATCTATGGTTTTCCCTCGAGTCTTTCCCACGAGGCTTTCCCACGAGGCTTTCCCACAGGGCTGTCCCACGTGCACACGTGGTGGGAGTAGATCCTCGGCTTCAACGTCAAGGCAGTGCAGGGAAATCATGTTCCTCTGGAATGGACTGACACATCTGGGGGACTCTTGGAATGGTGGCATGACCCTGCAGTTCCTCTCTCCTTTCCTGTGGAGAGCGCCTCCTCTTGAGTTGCGACGGGAATGCGGGGAATTCTTTCCCTACGAAACAGGGAAAGGATCCCTCATCTCGAGCTAGGAGGCGGAAACGGGTCTACCCTGGATGTGTGCGGGACCCTCGTGCTTCGTCTCGAGTGGAGACGGGTATGTCGGGGAACTTCTTGAGTTGCAGCAAGGGTGTGAAGGACCCTTTGGAAGTTCCAGTGGTTAAATATGATTAGCCTCGAGAAGCCACAGCGCAAATGGGCCTCATCTCGCCTGGAGGGCAAAACCTCCTGGATTTTCTCGAGTTGCGGCAGGTGCTCTCGACTTACGACGGGGACCTCAGGAACCCGCTCTGGTGGCCTCAGGAAAGACCAGTCCCCATGCGAGTTCATCGGGGGCCTCTCGGGATTCCTCTCCCGTCCATGCCGGGGCCTAAGACTTTGTGTGGAGTCGGGGCCGGAACCTGAGGATTCCTCTCCAGTGCTGACATGGATCTTGGGGTACTTCTGGAGTCTCCCGAGGGGAGTCAGTCCTCGCCTCCAATGCGGGCATGCACTTGCGCTTTCCTCCAGAGCGGTAGCAGCAGTGTCACGCAGTCCGCCGCGTGGATCAAAGGATCTGTGGTTTTCCCTCGAGTCTTACCCACGAGGCTTTCCCAAGAGGCTTTCCCACATTGCTGTCCAACGTGCACACGTGGTGGGAGTCGATCCTCGGCTTGAACGTCAAGGCAGTGCAGGAAAACAGGTTCCTCTGGAATGGACTGACACATCTGGGGGACTCTTGGAATGGTGGCACGACCCTGGAGTTCCTCTCGCCTTTCCTGTGGAGAGCGCCTCCTCTTGAGATGCGACGGGAACGCCGGGAATTCTTTCCCTTCGAAACAGGGAAAGGATCCCTCATTTCGAGCTAGGAGGCGGAAACGGGGCTCCCCTGGATGTGTGCGGGACCCTCGTGCTTCCTCTCGAGTGGAGACGGGTATGTCGGGGATCTTCTCGAGTTGCAGCAAGGGTGTGAAGGACCCTTTGGAATTTCCAGTGGTTAGATGTGATTAGCCTCGAGAAGCCTCAGCGGAAATGGGCCTCATCTCGCCTGGAGGGCAAAACCTCCTGGATTTCCTCGAGTTGCGGCAGGTGCTCTTGACTTACAACGGGGACCTCAGGGACCCGCTTTGGTGGCCTCAGGAAAGGCCAGTCCCCATGCGAGTTCCTCGGGGGCCTCTCGGGATTCCTCTCCCGTCGATGCCGGGGCCTAAGACCTTGTGTGGAGTCGGGGCCGGAACCTGAGGATTCCTCTCCAGTGCTGACATGGATCTTGGGGTACTTCTGGAGTCTCCCCAGGGGAGGCAGTCCTCGTCTCAAATGAGGTCATGCACTTGCGCTTTCCTCCAGAGCGGTAGCAGCAGTGTCACGCAGTCCGCCGCGTGGATCAAAGGATCTATGGTTTTCCCTCGAGTCTTTCCCACGAGGCTTTCCCACGAGGCTTTCCCACAGGGCTGTCCCACGTGCACACGTGGTGGGAGTCGATCCTCGGCTTGAACGTCTAGGCAGTGCAGGGAAAACAGGTTCCTCTGGAATGGACTGACACATCTGGGGGACTCTTGGAATGGTGGCACGACCCTGGAGTTCCTCTCGCCTTTCCTGTGGAGAGCGCCTCCTCTTGAGATGCGACGGGAACGCCGGGAATTCTTTCCCTACGAAACAGGGAAAGGATCCCTCATCTCGAGCTAGGAGGCGGAAACGGGGCTCCCCTGGATGTGTGCGGGACCCACGTGCTTCCTCTCGAGTGGAGACGGGTATGTCGGGGAACTTCTTGAGTTGCAGCAAGGTTGTGAAGGACCCTTTGGAAGTTCCAGTGGTTAGACGTGATTAGCCTCGAGAAGCCTCAGCGGAAATGGGCCTCATCTCGCCTGGAGGGCAAAACCTCCTTGATTTCCTCGAGTTGCTGCAGGTGCTCTCGACTTACGACGGGGACCTCAGGGACCCGCTCTGGTGGCCTCAGGAAAGGCCAGTCCCCATGCGAGATCCTCGGTGGCCTCTCGGGATTCCTCTCCCGTCGATGCCGGGGCCTAAGACCTTGTGTGGAGTCGGGGCCCGAAACTGAGGATTCCTCTCCAGTGCTGACATGGATCTTGGGGTACTTCTGGAGTCTCCCCAGGGGAGTCAGTCCTCGCCTCCAATGTGGGCATGCACTTGCGCTTTCCTCCAGAGCGGTAGCAGCAGTGTCACGCAGTCCGCCGCGTGGATCAAAGGATCTATGGTTTTCCCTCGAGTCTTTCCCACGAGGCTTTCCCACGAGGCTTTCCCACAGGGCTGTCCCACGTGCACACGTGGTGGGAGTCGATCCTCGGCTTGAACGTCAAGGCAGTGCAGGGAAATCATGTTCCTCTGGAATGGACTGACACATCTGGGGGACTCTTGGAATGGTGGCATGACCCTGCAGTTCCTCTCTCCTTTCCTGTGGAGAGCGCCTCCTCTTGAGTTGCGACGGGAATGCGGGGAATTCTTTCCCTACGAAACAGGGAAAGGATCCCTCATCTCGAGCTAGGAGGCGGAAACGGGGCTCCCGTGGATGTGTGCGGGACCCTCGTGCTTCCTCTGGAGTGGAGACGGGTATGTCGGGGAACTTCTTGAGTTGCAGCAAGGGTGTGAAGGACCCTTTGGAAGTTCCAGTGGTTAGATGTGATTAGCCTCGAGAAGCCACAGCGGAAATGGGCCTCATCTCGCCTGGAGGGCAAAACCTCCTGGATTTTCTCGAGTTGCTCAGGTGCTCTCGACTTACGACGGGGACCTCAGGGACCCGCTCTGGTGGCCTCAGGAAAGGCCAGTCCCCATGCGAGTTCCTCAGGGGCCTCTCGGGATTCCTCTCCCATCGATGCCGGGGCCTAAGACCTTGTGTGGAGTCGGGGCCGGAATCTGAGGATTCCTATCCAGTGCTGACATGGATCTTGGGGTACTTCTGGAGTCTCCCCTGGGGAGTCAGTCCTCGCCTCCAATGCGGGCATGCACTTGCGCTTTCCTCCAGAGCGGTAGCAGCAGTGTCACGCAGTCCGCCGCGTGGATCA
This sequence comes from Ovis canadensis, assembly GCF_042477335.2. Taxonomy (NCBI): domain Eukaryota; kingdom Metazoa; phylum Chordata; class Mammalia; order Artiodactyla; family Bovidae; genus Ovis; species Ovis canadensis. The sequence continues at coordinate 11,640,846 of NC_091267.1, forward strand.
AAGGATCTATGGTTTTCCCTCGAGTCTTTCCCACGAGGCTTTCCCACGAGGCCTTCTCACAGGGTTGTCCCACGTGCACACGTGGTGGGAGTCGATCCTCGGCTTGAACGTCAAGGCAGTGCAGGGAAAACAGGTTCCTCTGGAATGGACTGACACATCTGGGGGACTCTTGGAATGGTGGCACGACCCTGGAGTTCCTCTCGCCTTTCCTGTGGAGAGCGCCTCCTCTTGAGATGGGACGAGAACGCCGGGAATTCTTTCCCTACGAAACAGGGAAAGGATCCCTCATCTCGAGCTAGGAGGCGGAAACGGGGCTCCCCTGGATGTGTGCGGGACCCTCGTGCTTCGTCTCGAGTGGAGACGGGTATGTCGGGGAACTTCTTGAGTTGCAGCAAGGGTGTGAAGGACCCTTTGGAAGTTCCAGTGGTTAAATGTGATTAGCCTCGAGAAGCCACAGCGCAAATGGGCCTCATCTCGCCTGGAGGGCAAAACCTCCTGGATTTTCTCGAGTTGCGGCAGGTGCTCTCGACTTACGACGGGGACTTCAGGGACCCGCTCTGGTGGCCTCAGGAAAGGCCAGTCCCCATGCGAGATCCTCGGGCTCCTCTCGGGATTCCTCTCCCGTCGATGCCGGGGCCTAAGACCTTGTGTGGAGTCGGGGCCCGAAACTGAGGATTCCTCTCCAGTGCTGACATGGATCTTGGGGTACTTCTGGAGTCTCCCCAGGGGAGTCAGTCCTCGCCTCCAATGTGGGCATGCACTTGCGCTTTCCTCCAGAGTGGTAGCAGCAGTGTCACGCAGTCCGCCGCGTGGATCAAAGGATCTATGGTTTTCCCTCGAGTCTTTCCCACGAGGCTTTCCCACGAGGCTTTCCCACAGGGCTGTCCCACGTGCACACGTGGTGGGAGTAGATCCTCGGCTTCAACGTCAAGGCAGTGCAGGGAAATCATGTTCCTCTGGAATGGACTGACACATCTGGGGGACTCTTGGAATGGTGGCATGACCCTGCAGTTCCTCTCTCCTTTCCTGTGGAGAGCGCCTCCTCTTGAGTTGCGACGGGAATGCGGGGAATTCTTTCCCTACGAAACAGGGAAAGGATCCCTCATCTCGAGCTAGGAGGCGGAAACGGGTCTACCCTGGATGTGTGCGGGACCCTCGTGCTTCGTCTCGAGTGGAGACGGGTATGTCGGGGAACTTCTTGAGTTGCAGCAAGGGTGTGAAGGACCCTTTGGAAGTTCCAGTGGTTAAATATGATTAGCCTCGAGAAGCCACAGCGCAAATGGGCCTCATCTCGCCTGGAGGGCAAAACCTCCTGGATTTTCTCGAGTTGCGGCAGGTGCTCTCGACTTACGACGGGGACCTCAGGAACCCGCTCTGGTGGCCTCAGGAAAGACCAGTCCCCATGCGAGTTCATCGGGGGCCTCTCGGGATTCCTCTCCCGTCCATGCCGGGGCCTAAGACTTTGTGTGGAGTCGGGGCCGGAACCTGAGGATTCCTCTCCAGTGCTGACATGGATCTTGGGGTACTTCTGGAGTCTCCCGAGGGGAGTCAGTCCTCGCCTCCAATGCGGGCATGCACTTGCGCTTTCCTCCAGAGCGGTAGCAGCAGTGTCACGCAGTCCGCCGCGTGGATCAAAGGATCTGTGGTTTTCCCTCGAGTCTTACCCACGAGGCTTTCCCAAGAGGCTTTCCCACATTGCTGTCCAACGTGCACACGTGGTGGGAGTCGATCCTCGGCTTGAACGTCAAGGCAGTGCAGGAAAACAGGTTCCTCTGGAATGGACTGACACATCTGGGGACTCTTGGAATGGTGGCACGACCCTGGAGTTCCTCTCGCCTTTCCTGTGGAGAGCGCCTCCTCTTGAGATGCGACGGGAACGCCGGGAATTCTTTCCCTTCGAAACAGGGAAAGGATCCCTCATTTCGAGCTAGGAGGCGGAAACGGGGCTCCCCTGGATGTGTGCGGGACCCTCGTGCTTCCTCTCGAGTGGAGACGGGTATGTCGGGGATCTTCTCGAGTTGCAGCAAGGGTGTGAAGGACCCTTTGGAATTTCCAGTGGTTAGATGTGATTAGCCTCGAGAAGCCTCAGCGGAAATGGGCCTCATCTCGCCTGGAGGGCAAAACCTCCTGGATTTCCTCGAGTTGCGGCAGGTGCTCTTGACTTACAACGGGGACCTCAGGGACCCGCTTTGGTGGCCTCAGGAAAGGCCAGTCCCCATGCGAGTTCCTCGGGGGCCTCTCGGGATTCCTCTCCCGTCGATTCCGGGGCCTAAGACCTTGTGTGGAGTCGGGGCCGGAACCTGAGGATTCCTCTCCAGTGCTGACATGGATCTTGGGGTACTTCTCGAGTCTCCCCAGGGGAGGCAGTCCTCGTCTCAAATGAGGTCATGCACTTGCGCTTTCCTCCAGAGCGGTAGCAGCAGTGTCACGCAGTCCGCCGCGTGGATCAAAGGATCTATGGTTTTCCCTCGAGTCTTTCCCACGAGGCTTTCCCACGAGGCTTTCCCACAGGGCTGTCCCACGTGCACACGTGGTGGGAGTCGATCCTCGGCTTGAACGTCTAGGCAGTGCAGGGAAAACAGGTTCCTCTGGAATGGACTGACACATCTGGGGGACTCTTGGAATGGTGGCACGACCCTGGAGTTCCTCTCGCCTTTCCTGTGGAGAGCGCCTCCTCTTGAGATGCGACGGGAACGCCGGGAATTCTTTCCCTACGAAACAGGGAAAGGATCCCTCATCTCGAGCTAGGAGGCGGAAACGGGGCTCCCCTGGATGTGTGCGGGACCCACGTGCTTCCTCTCGAGTGGAGACGGGTATGTCGGGGAACTTCTTGAGTTGCAGCAAGGTTGTGAAGGACCCTTTGGAAGTTCCAGAGGTTAGACGTGATTAGCCTCGAGAAGCCTCAGCGGAAATGGGCCTCATCTCGCCTGGAGGGCAAAACCTCCTTGATTTCCTCGAGTTGCTGCAGGTGCTCTCGACTTACGACGGGGACCTCAGGGACCCGCTCTGGTGGCCTCAGGAAAGGCCAGTCCCCATGCGAGTTCCTCGGGGGCCTCTCGGGATTCCTCTCCCGTCGATGCCGGGGCGTAAGACCTTGTGTGGAGTCGGGGCCGGAACCTGAGGATTCCTCTCCAGTGATGACATGGATCTTGGGGTACTTCTGGAGTCTCCCCAGGGGAGTCAGTCCTCGCCTCCAATGCGCGCATGCACTTCCGCTTTCCTCCAGAGCGGTAGCAGCAGTGTCACACAGTCCGCCGCGTGGATCAAAGGATCTATGGTTTTCCCTCGAGACTTTCCCACGAGGCTTTCCCACGAGGCTTTCCCACAGGGCTGTCCCACGTGCACACGTGGTGGGAGTCGATCCTCGGCTTGAACGTCAAGGCAGTGCAGGGAAAACAGGTTCCTCTGGAATGGACTGACACATCTGGGGGACTCTTGGAATGGTGGCACGACCCTGGAGTTCCTCTCGCCTTTCCTGTGGAGAGTGCCTCCTCTTGAAATGCGACGGGAACGCCGGGAATTCTTTCCCTACGAAACAGGGAAAGGATCCCTCATCTCGAGCTAGGAGGCGGAAACGGGGCTCCCCTGGATGTGTGCGGGACCCCACGTGCTTCCTCTCGAGTGGAGACGGGTATGTCGGGGAACTTCTTGAGTTGCAGCAATGGTGTGAAGGACCCTTTGGAAGTTCCAGTGGTTAGATGTGATTGGCCTCGAGAAGCCTCAGCGGAAATGGGCCTCATCTCGCCTGGAGGGCAAAACCTCCTGGATTTTCTCGAGTTACGGCAGGTGCTCTCGACTTACGACGGGGACCTCAGGGACCCGCTCTGGTGGCCTCATGAAAGGCCATTCCCCATGTGAGTTCCTCGGGGGCCTCTCGGGATTCCTCTCCCGTCGATGCCGGGGCCTAAGACCTTGTGTGGAGTCGGGGCCGGAACCTGAGGATTCCTCTCCAGTGATGACATGGATCTTGGGGAACTTCTGGAGTCTCCCCAGGGGAGTCAGTCCTCGTCTCGAATGCGGGCATGCACTTGCGCTTTCCTCCAGAGCGGTAGCAGCAGTGTCACGCAGTCCGCCGCGTGGATCAAAGGATCTATGGTTTTCCCTCGAGTCTTTCCCACGAGGCTTTCCCACGAGGCTTTCCCACAGGGCTATCCCACGTGCACACGTGGTGGGAGTCGATCCTCGGCTTGAACGTCAAGGCAGTGCAGGGAAAACAGGTTCCTCTGGAATGGACTGACACATCTGGGGTACTCTTGGAATGGTGGCACGACCCTGGAGTTCCTCTCGCCTTTCCTGTGGAGAGCGCCTCCTCTTGAGATGCGACGGGAACGACGGAAATTCTTTCCCTACGAAACAGGGAAAGGATCCCTCATCTCGAGCTAGGAGGCGGAAACGGGGCTCACCTGGATGTGTGCGGGACCCACGTGCTTCCGCTCGAGTGGAGACGGGTATGTCGGGGAACTTCTTGAGTTGCAGCAAGGGTGTGAAGGACCGTTTGGAAGTTCCAGTGGTTAGACGTGATTAGCCTCGAGAAGTCTCAGCGGAAATGGGCCTCATCTCGCCTGGAGGGCAAAACCTCCTGGATTTTCTCGAGTTGCGGCAGGTGCTCTCGACTTACGACGGGGACCTCAGGGACCCGCTCTGGTGGCCTCAGGAAAGGCCAGTCCCCATGCGAGTTCCTCGGGGGCCTCTCGGGATTCCTCTCCCGTCGATGCCGGGGCCTAAGACCTTGTGTGGAGTCGGGGCCGGAACCTGAGGATTCCTCTCCAGTGCTGACATGGATCTTGGGGTACTTCTGGAGTCTCCCCAGGGGAGTCAGTCCTCGTCTCGAATGCGGTCATGCACTTGCGCTTTCCTCCAGAGCGGTAGCAGCAGTGTCACGCAGTCCGCCGCGTGGATCAAAGGATCTATGGTTTTCCCTCGAGTCTTTCCCACGAGGCTTTCCCACGAGGCTTTCCCACAGGGCTGTCCCACGTGCACACGTGGTGGGAGTCGATCCTCGGCTTGAACGTCAAGGCAGTGCAGGGAAAACAGGTTCCTCTGGAATGGACTGACACATCTGGGGGACTCTTGGAATGGTGGCACGACCCTGGAGTTCCTCTCGCCTTTCCTGTGGAGAGCGCCTCCTCTTGAGATGCGACGGGAACGCCGGGAATTCTTTCCCTACGAAACAGGGAAAGGATCCCTCATCTCGAGCTAGGAGGCGGAAACGGGGCTCCCCTGGATGTGTGCGGGACCCACGTGCTTCCTCTCAAGTGGAGACGGGTATGTCGGGGAACTTCTTGAGTTACAGCAAGGGTGTGAATGACCCTTTGGAAGTTCCAGTGTTTAAACGTGATTAGCCTCGAGAAGCCTCAGCGGAAATGGGCCTCATCTCGCCTGGAGGGCAAAACCTCCTGGATTTTCTCGAGTTGCGGCAGGTGCTCTCGACTTACGACCGGGCGCTCAGGGACCCGCTCTGGTGGCCTCAGGAAAGGCCAGTCCCCATGCGAGTTCCTCGGGGGCCTCTCGGGATTCCTCTCCCGTCGATGCCGGGGCCTAAGACCTTGTGTGGAGTCGGGGCCGGAACCTGAGGATTCCTCTCCAGTGCTGACATGGAACTTGGGGTACTTCTGGAGTCTCCCCAGGGGAGTCAGTCCTCGTGTCGAATGTGGGCATGCACTTGTGCTTTCCTCCAGAGCGGTAGCAGCAGTGTCACGCAGTCCTCCGCGTGGATCAAAGGATCTATGGTTTTCCCTCGAGTCTTTCCCACGAGGCTTTCCCACAGGGCTGTCCCACGTGCACACGTGGTGGGAGTCGATCCTCGGCTTGAACGTAAAGGCAGTGCAGGGAAAACAGGTTCATCTGGAATGGACTGACACATCTGGGGGACTCTTGGAATGGTGGCATGACCCTGGAGTTCCTCTCGCCTTCCCTGTGGAGAGCGCCTCCTCTTGAGATGCCACGGGAACGCCGGGAATTCTTTCCCTACGAAACAGGGAAAGGATCCCTCATCTCGAGCTAGGAGGCGGAAACGGGGCTCCCCTGGATGTGTGCGGGACACCACGTGCTTCCTCTCGAGTGCAGACGGGTATGTCGGGGAACTTCTTGAGTTGCAGCAAGGGTGTGAAGGACACTTTGGAAGTTCCAGTGGTTAGATGTGATTGGCCTCGAGAAGCCTCAGCGGAAATGGGCCTCATCTCGCCTGGAGGGCAAAACCTTCTGGATTTTCTCGAGTTGCGGCAGGTGCTCTCGACTTACGACGGGGACCTCAGGGACCCGCTCTGGTGGCCTCAGGAAAGGCCAGTCCCCATGCGAGTTCCTCGGGGTCCTCTCGGGATTCCTCTCCCGTCGATGCCGGGGCCTAAGACCTTGTGTGGAGTCGGGGCCGGAACCTGAGGATTCCTCTCCAGTGCTGACATGGATCTTGGGGTACATCTGGAGTCTCCCCAGGGGAGTCAGTCCTCGTCTCGAATGCGGGCATGCACTTGCGCTTTCCTCCAGAGCGGTAGCAGCAGTTTCATGCAGTCCGCTGCGTGGATCAAAGGATCTATGGTTTTCCCTCGAGTCTTTCCCACGAGACTTTCCCACGAGGCTTTCCCACAGGGCTGTCCCACGTGCACACGTGGTGGGAGTCGATCCTCGGCTTGAACGTCAAGGCAGTGCAGGGAAAACAGGTTCCTCTGGAATGGACTGACACTTCTGGGGGACTCTTGGAATGGTGGCATGACCCTGGAGTTCCTCTCGCCTTTCCTGTGGAGAGCGCCTCCTCTTGAGATGCGACGGGAACGCCAGGAATTCTTTCCCTACGAAACAGGGAAAGGATCCCTCATCTCGAGCTAGGAGGCGGAAACGGGGCTCCCCTGGATGTGTGCGGGACACCACGTGCTTCCTCTCGAGTGGAGACGGGTATGTCGGGGAACTTCTTGAGTTGCAGCAAGGGTGTGAAGGACCCTTTGGAAGTTCCAGTGGTTAGATGTGATTGGCCTCGAGAAGCCTCAGCGGAAATGGGCCTCATCTCGCCTGGAGGGCGAAACCTCCTGGATTTTCTCGAGTTGCGGCAGGTGCTCTCGACTTACGATGGGGACCTCAGGGACCCGCTCTGGTGGCCTCAGGAAAGGCCAGTCCCCATGCGAGTTCCTCGGGGGCCTCTCAGGATTCCTCTCCCGTCGATGACGGGGCCTAAGACCTTTGTGGAGTCGTGGCCGGAACCTGAGGATTCCTCTCCAGTGCTGACATGGATCTTGGGGTACTTCTGGAGTCTCCCCAGGGGAGTCAGTCCTCGTCTCGAATGCGGGCATGCACTTGCGCTTTCCTCCAGAGCGGTAGCAGCAGTGTCACGCAGTCCTCCGCGTGGATCAAAGGATCTATGGTTTTCCCTCGAGTCTTTCCCACGAGGCTTTCCCACGAGGCTTTCTCACAGGGCTGTCCCACGTGCACACGTGGTGGGAGTCGATCCTCGGCTTGAACGTCAAGGCAGTGCAGGGAAAACAGGTTCCTCTGGAATGGACTGACACATCTGGGGGACTCTTGGAATGGTGGCACGACCCTGGAGTTCCTCTCGCCTTTCCTGTGGAGAGCGCCTCCTCTTGAGATGCGACGGGAACGCCGGGAATTCTTTCCCTAAGAAACAGGGAAAGGAACCCTCATCTCGAGCTAGGAGGCGGAAACGGGGCTCCCCTGGATGTGTGCGGGACACCACGTGCTTCCTCTCGAGTGGAGACGGGTATGTCGGGGAACTTCTTGAGTTGCAGCAATGGTGTGAAGGACCCTTTGGAAGTTCCAGTGGTTAGATGTGATTGGCCTCGAGAAGCCTCAGCGGAAATGGGCCTCATCTCGCCTGGAGGGCAAAACCTCCTGGATTTTCTCGAGTTGCGGCAGGTGCTCTCGACTTACGACCGGGACCTCAGGGACCCGCTCTGGTGGCCTCAGGAAAGGCCAGTCCCCATGCGAGTTCCTCGGGGGCCTCTCGGGATTCCTCTCCCGTCGATGGCGGGGCCTAAGTCCTTGTGTGGAGTCGGGGCTGGAACCTGAGGATTCCTCTCCAGTGCTGATATGGATCTTGGGGTACTTCTGGAGTCTCCCCAGGGGAGTCAGTCCTCGTCTCGAATGCGGGCATGCACTTGCGCTTTCCTCCAGAGCGGTAGCAGCAGTGTCACGCAGTCCGCCGCGTGGATCAAAGGATCTATAGTTTTCCCTCGAGTCTTTCCCAGGAGGCTTTCCAACGAGGCTTTCCCACAGGGCTGTCCCACGTGCACACGTGGTGGGAGTCGATCCTCGGCTTGAACGTCAAGGCAGTGCAGGGAAAACAGGTTCCTCTGGAATGGACTGACACATCTGGGGGACTCTTGGAATGGTGTCACGACACTGGAGTTCCTCTCGCCTTTCCTGTGGAGAGCGCCTCCTCTTGAGATGCGACGGGAACGCCGGGAATTCTTTCCCTACGAAACAGGGAAAGATCCCTCATCTCGAGCTAGGAGGCGGAAACGGGGCTCCCCTGGATGTGTGAGGGACCCCACGTGCTTCCTCTCGAGTGGAGACGGGTACGTCGGGGAACTTCTTGAGTTGCAGCAATGGTGTGAAGGACCCTTTGGAAGTTCCAGTGGTTAGATGTGATTGGCCTCGAGAAGCCTCAGCGGAAATGGGCCTCATCTCGCCTGAAGGGCAAAACCTCCTGGATTTTCTCGAGTTGCTGCAGGTGCTCTCGACTTACGACGGGGACCTCAGGAACCGCTCTGGTGGCCTCAGGAAAGACCAGTTCCCATGCGAGTTCCTCGGGGGCCTCTCGGGATTCCTCTCCCGTCGATGGCGGGGCCTAAGTCCTTGTGTGGAGTCGGGGCCGGAACCTGAGGATTCCTCTCCAGTGCTGACATGGATCTTGGGGTACTTCTGGAGTCTCCCCAGGGGAGTCAGTCCTCGCCTCGAATGCGGGCATGCACTTGCGCTTTCCTCCAGAGCGGTAGCAGCAGTGTCACGCAGTCCGCCGCGTGGATCAAAGGATCTATAGTTTTCCCTCGAGTCTTTCCCACGAGGCTTTCCAACGAGGCTTTCCCACAGGGCTGTCCCACGTGCACACGTGGTGGGAGTCGATCCTCGGCTTGAACGTCAAGGCAGTGCAGGGAAAACAGGTTCCTCTGGAATGGACTGACACATCTGGGGGACTCTTGGAATGGTGTCACGACCCTGGAGTTCCTCTCGCCTTTCCTGTGGAGAGCGCCTCCTCTTGAGATGCGACGGGAACGCCGGGAATTCTTTCCCTACGAAACAGGGAAAGATCCCTCATCTCGAGCTAGGAGGCGGAAACGGGGCTCCCCTGGATGTGTGAGGGACCCCACGTGCTTCCTCTCGAGTGGAGACGGGTACGTCGGGGAACTTCTTGAGTTGCAGCAATGGTGTGAAGGACCCTTTGGAAGTTCCAGTGGTTAGATGTGTTTGGCCTCGAGAAGCCTCAGCGGAAATGGGCCTCATCTCGCCTGAAGGGCAAAACCTCCTGGATTTTCTCGAGTTGCGGCAGGTGCTCTCGGCTTACGACGGGGACCTCAGGAACCGCTCTGGTGGCCTCAGGAAAGGCCAGTCCCCATGCGAGTTCCTCGGGGGCGTCTCGGGATTCCTCTCCCGTCGATGCCGGGGCCTAAGACCTTGTGTGGAGTCGGGGCCGGAACCTGAGGATTCCTCTCCAGTGCTGACATGGATCTTGGGGTACTTCTGGAGTCTCCCCAGGGGAGTCAGTCCTCGTCTCGAATGCGGGCATGCACTTGCGCTTTCCTCCAGAGCGGTAGCAGCAGTGTCACGCAGTCCGGCGCGTGGATCAAAGGATCTATGGTTTTCCCTCGAGTCTTTCCCACGAGGCTTTCCCACGAGGCTTTCCCACAGGGCTGTCCCACGTGCACACGTGGTGGGAGTCGATCCTCGGCTTGAACGTCAAGGTAGTGCAGGGAAAACAGGTTCCTCTGGAATGGACTGACACATCTGGGGGACTCGTGGAATGGTGTCACGACCCTGGAGTTCCTCTCGCCTTTCCTGTGGAGAGCGCCTCCTCTTGAGATGCGACGGGAACGCCGGGAATTCTTTCCCTACGAAACAGGGAAGGATCCCTCATCTCGAGCTAGGAGGCGGAAACGGGGCTCCCCTGGATGTGTGAGGGACCCCACGTGCTTCCTCTCGAGTGGAGACGGGTATGTCGGGGAACTTCTTGAGTTGCAGCAAGGGTGTGAAGGACCCTTTGGAAGTTCCAGTGGTTAGATGTGATTGGCCTCGAGAAGCCTCAGCGGAAATGGGCCTCATCTCGCCTGGAGGGCAAAACCTCCTGGATTTTCTCGAGTTGCGGCAGGTGCTCTCGACTTACGACGGGGACCTCAGGGACCCGCTCTGGTGGCCTCAGGAAAGGCCAGTCCCCATGCGAGTTCCTCGGGGGCCTCTCGGGATTCCTCTCCCGTCGATGCCGGGGCCTAAGACCTTGTGTGGAGTCGGGGCCGGAACCTGAGGATTCCTCTCCAGTGCTGACATGGATCTTGGGGTACTTCTGGAGTCTCCCCAGGGGAGTCAGTCCTCGTCTCGAATGCGGGCATGCACTTGCGCTTTCCTCCAGAGCGGTAGCAGCAGTGTCACGCAGTCCGCCGCGTGGATCAAAGGATCTATGGTTTTCCCTCGAGTCTTTCCCACGAGGCTTTCCCACGAGGCTTTCCCACAGGGCTGTCCCACGTGCACACGTGGTGGGAGTCGATCCTCGGCTTGAACGTCAAGACAGTGCAGGGTAAACAGGTTCCTCTGGAATGGACTGACACATCTGGGGGACTCTTGGAATGGTGGCACGACCCTGGAGTTCCTCTCGCCTTTCCTGTGGAGAGCGCCTCCTCTTGAGATGCGACGGGAACGCCGGGAATTCTTTCCCTACGAAACAGGGAAAGGATCCCTCATCTCGAGCTAGGAGGCGGAATCGGGGCTCCCCTGGATGTGTGCGGGACCCACGTGCTTCTTCTCGAGTGGAGACGGGTATGTCTGGGAACTTCTTGAGTTGCAGCAAGGGTGTGCAGGACCCTTTGGAAGTTCCAGTGGTTAGACGTGATTAGCCTCGAGAGGCCTCAGCGGAAATGGGCTTCATCTCGCCTGGAGGGCAAAACCTCCTGGATTTTCTCGAGTTGCGGCAGGTGCTCTCGACTTACGACGGGGACCTCAGGGACCCGCTCTGGTGGCCTCAGGAAAGGCCAGTCCCCATGCGAGTTCCTCGGGGGCCTCTCGGGATTCCTCTCCCGTCGATGCCGGGGCCTAAGACCTTGTGTGGAGTCGGGGCCGGAACCTGAGGATTCCTCTCCAGTGCTGACATGGATCTTGGGGTACTTCTGGAGTCTCCCCAGGGGAGTCAGTCCTCGTCTCGAATGCGGGCATGCACTTGCGCTTTCCTCCAGAGCGGTAGCAGCAGAGTCACGCAGTCCGCCGCGTGGATCAAAGGATCTATGGTTTTCCCTCGAGTCTTTCCCACGAAGCTTTCCCACGAGGCTTTCCCACAGGGCTGTCCCACGTGCACACGTGGTGGGAGTCGATCCTCGGCTTGAACGTCAAGGCAGTGCAGGGAAAACAGGTTCCTCTGGAATGGACTGACACATCTGGGGGACTCTTGGAATGGTGTCACGACCCTGGAGTTCCTCTCGCCTTTCCTGTGGAGAGCGCCTCCTCTTGAGATGCGACGGGAACGCCGGGAATTCTTTCCCTACGAAACAGGGAAGGATCCCTCATCTCGAGCTAGGAGGCGGAAACGGGGCTCCCCTGGATGTGTGAGGGACCCCACGTGCTTCCTCTCGAGTGGAGACGGGTATGTCGGGGAACTTCTTGAGTTGCAGCAATGGTGTGAAGGACCCTTTGGAAGTTCCAGTGGTTAGATGTGATTGGCCTCGAGAAGCCTCAGCGGAAATGGGCCTCATCTCGCCTGGAGGGCAAAACCTCCTGGATTTTCTCGAGTTGCGGCAGGTGCTCTCGACTTACGACGTGGACCACAGGGACCCGCTCTGGTGGCCTCAGGAAAGGCCAGTCCCCATGCGAGTTCCTCGGGGGCCTCTCGGGATTCCTCTCCCGTCGATGCCGGGGCCTAAGACCTTGTGTGGAGTCGGGGCCGGAACCTGAGGATTCCTCTCCAGTGCTGACATGGATCTTGGGGTACTTCTGGAGTCTCCCCTGGGGACTCAGTCCTCGTCTCGAATGCGGGCATGCACTTGCGCTTTCCTCCAGAGCGGTAGCAGCAGTGTCACGCAGTCCGCCGCGTGGATCAAAAGATCTATAGTTTTCCCTGGAGTCTTTCCCACGAGACTTTCCCACGAGGCTTCCCACAGGGCTGTCCCACGTGCACACGTGGTGGGAGTCGATCCTCGGCTTGAACGTCAAGGCAGTGCAGGGAAAACAGGTTCCTCTGGAATGGACTGACACATCTGGGGGACTCTTGGAATGGTGGCACGACCCTGGAGTTCCTCTCGCCTTTCCTGTGGAGAGCGCCTCCTCTTGAGATGCGATGGGAAGGCCGGGAATTCTTTCCCTACGAAACAGGGAAAGATCCCTCATCTCGAGCTAGGAGGCGGAAACGGGGCTCCCCTGGATGTGTGAGGGACCCCACGTGCTTCCTCTCGAGTGGAGACGGGTATGTCGGGGAACTTCTTGAGTTGCAGCAAGGGTGTGAAGGACCCTTTGGAAGTTCCAGTGGTTAGATGTGATTGGCCTCGAGAAGCCTCAGCGGAAATGGGCCTCATCTCGCCTGGAGGGCAAAACCTCCTGGATTTTCTCGAGTTGCGGCAGGTGCTCTCGACTTACAACGGGGACCTCAGGGAACCGCTCTGGTGGCCTCAAGAAAGGCCAGTCCCCATGCGAGTTCCTCGGGGGCCTCTCGGGATTCCTCTCCCGTCGATGCCGGTGCCTAAGACCTTGTGTGGAGTCGGGGCCGGAACCTGAGGATTCCTCTCCAGTGTTGACATGGATCTTGGGGTACTTCTGGAGTCTCCCCAGGGGAGTCAGTCCTCGTCTCGAATGCGGGCATGCACTTGCACTTTCCTCCAGAGCGGTAGCAGCAGTGTCACGCAGTCCGCCGCGTGGATCAAAGGATCTATGGTTTTCCCTCGAGGCTTTCCCACGAGGCTTTCCCACAGGGCTGTCCCACGTGCACACGTGGTGGGAGTCGATCCTCGGCTTGAACGTCAAGGCAGTGCAGGGAAAACAGGTTCCTCTGGAATGGACTGACACATCCGGGGGAGTCTTGGAATGTTGGCACGACCCTGGAGTTCCTCTCGCCTTTCCTGTGGAGAGCGCCTCCTCTTGAGATGCGACGGGAACGCCGGGAATTCTTTCCCTACGAAACAGGGAAAGGATCCTTCATCTCGAACTAGGAGGCGGATACGGGGCTCCCCTGGATGTGTGCGGGACCCCACGTGCTTCCTCTCGAGTGGAGACGGGTATGTCGGGGAACTTCTTGAGTTGCAGCAAGGGTGTGAAGGACCCTTTGGACGTTCCAGTGGTTAGATGTGATTGGCCTCGAGAAGCCTCAGGGGAAATGGGCCTCATCTCGCCTGGAGGTCAATACCTCCTGGATTTTCTCGAGTTGCGGCAGGTGCTCTCGACTTACGACGGGGACCTCAGGGACCCGCTCTGGTGGCCTCAGGAAAGCCCAGTCCCCATGCGAGTTCCTCGGGGGCCTCTCGGGATTCCTCTCCCGTCGATGCCGGGGCCTAAGACCTTGTGTGGAGTCGGGGCCGGAACCTGAGGATTCCTCTCCAGTGCTGACATGGATCTTGGGGTACTTCTGGAGTCTCCCCAGGGGAGTCAGTCCTCGTCTCGAATGCGGGCATGCACTTGCGCTTTCCTCCAGTGCGGTAGCAGCAGTTTCACGCAGTCCTCCACGTGGATCAAAGGATCTATGGTTTTCCCTTGAGTCTTTCCCACGAGTCTTTCCCACGAGGCTTTCCCACAGGGCTTTCCCACGTGCACACGTGGTGGGAGTCGATCCTCGGCTTGAACGTCAAGGCAGTGCAGGGAAAACAGGTTCCTCTGGAATGGACTGACACATCTGGGGGACTCTTGGAATGGTGGCATGACCCTGGAGTTCCTCTCGCCTTTCCTGTGGAGAGCGCCTCCTCTTGAGATGCGACGGGAACGCCGGGAATTCTTTCCATACGAAACAGGGAAAGGATCCCTCATCTCGAGCTAGGAGGCGGAAACGGGGCTCCCCTGGATGTGTGCGGGACCCCACGTGCTTCCTCTCGAGTGGAGACGGGTATGTCGGGGAACTTCTTGAGTTGCAGCAAGGGTGTGAAGGACCCTTTGGAAGATCCAGTGGTTAGATGTGATTGGCCTCGAGAAGCCTCAGCGGAAATGGGCCTCATCTCGCCTGGAGGGCAAAACCTCCTGGATTTTCTCGAGTTGCGGCAGGTGCTCTCGAGTTACGACGGGGACCTCGGGGACTCGCTCTGGTGGCCTCAGGAAAGGGCAGTCCCCATGCGAGTTCCTCGGGGGCGTCTCGGGATTCCTCTCCCGTCGATGCCGGGGCCTAAGACCTTGTGTGGAGTCGGGGCCGGAATCTGAGGATTCCTATCCAGTGCTGACATGGATCTTGGGGTACTTCTGGAGTCTCCCCTGGGGAGTCAGTCCTCGCCTCCAATGCGGGCATGCACTTGCGCTTTCCTCCAGAGCGGTAGCAGCAGTGTCACGCAGTCCGCCGCGTGGATCAAAGGATCTATGGTTTTCCCTCGAGTCTTTCCCACGAGGCTTTCCCACGAGGCCTTCTCACAGGGTTGTCCCACGTGCACACGTGGTGGGAGTCGATCCTCGGCTTGAACGTCAAGGCAGTGCAGGGAAAACAGGTTCCTCTGGAATGGACTGACACATCTGGGGGACTCTTGGAATGGTGGCACGACCCTGGAGTTCCTCTCGCCTTTCCTGTGGAGAGCGCCTCCTCTTGAGATGGGACGAGAACGCCGGGAATTCTTTCCCTACGAAACAGGGAAAGGATCCCTCATCTCGAGCTAGGAGGCGGAAACGGGGCTCCCCTGGATGTGTGCGGGACCCTCGTGCTTCGTCTCGAGTGGAGACGGGTATGTCGGGGAACTTCTTGAGTTGCAGCAAGGGTGTGAAGGACCCTTTGGAAGTTCCAGTGGTTAAATGTGATTAGCCTCGAGAAGCCACAGCGCAAATGGGCCTCATCTCGCCTGGAGGGCAAAACCTCCTGGATTTTCTCGAGTTGCGGCAGGTGCTCTCGACTTACGACGGGGACTTCAGGGACCCGCTCTGGTGGCCTCAGGAAAGGCCAGTCCCCATGCGAGATCCTCGGGCTCCTCTCGGGATTCCTCTCCCGTCGATGCCGGGGCCTAAGACCTTGTGTGGAGTCGGGGCCCGAAACTGAGGATTCCTCTCCAGTGCTGACATGGATCTTGGGGTACTTCTGGAGTCTCCCCAGGGGAGTCAGTCCTCGCCTCCAATGTGGGCATGCACTTGCGCTTTCCTCCAGAGTGGTAGCAGCAGTGTCACGCAGTCCGCCGCGTGGATCAAAGGATCTATGGTTTTCCCTCGAGTCTTTCCCACGAGGCTTTCCCACGAGGCTTTCCCACAGGGCTGTCCCACGTGCACACGTGGTGGGAGTAGATCCTCGGCTTCAACGTCAAGGCAGTGCAGGGAAATCATGTTCCTCTGGAATGGACTGACACATCTGGGGGACTCTTGGAATGGTGGCATGACCCTGCAGTTCCTCTCTCCTTTCCTGTGGAGAGCGCCTCCTCTTGAGTTGCGACGGGAATGCGGGGAATTCTTTCCCTACGAAACAGGGAAAGGATCCCTCATCTCGAGCTAGGAGGCGGAAACGGGTCTACCCTGGATGTGTGCGGGACCCTCGTGCTTCGTCTCGAGTGGAGACGGGTATGTCGGGGAACTTCTTGAGTTGCAGCAAGGGTGTGAAGGACCCTTTGGAAGTTCCAGTGGTTAAATATGATTAGCCTCGAGAAGCCACAGCGCAAATGGGCCTCATCTCGCCTGGAGGGCAAAACCTCCTGGATTTTCTCGAGTTGCGGCAGGTGCTCTCGACTTACGACGGGGACCTCAGGAACCCGCTCTGGTGGCCTCAGGAAAGACCAGTCCCCATGCGAGTTCATCGGGGGCCTCTCGGGATTCCTCTCCCGTCCATGCCGGGGCCTAAGACTTTGTGTGGAGTCGGGGCCGGAACCTGAGGATTCCTCTCCAGTGCTGACATGGATCTTGGGGTACTTCTGGAGTCTCCCGAGGGGAGTCAGTCCTCGCCTCCAATGCGGGCATGCACTTGCGCTTTCCTCCAGAGCGGTAGCAGCAGTGTCACGCAGTCCGCCGCGTGGATCAAAGGATCTGTGGTTTTCCCTCGAGTCTTACCCACGAGGCTTTCCCAAGAGGCTTTCCCACATTGCTGTCCAACGTGCACACGTGGTGGGAGTCGATCCTCGGCTTGAACGTCAAGGCAGTGCAGGAAAACAGGTTCCTCTGGAATGGACTGACACATCTGGGGACTCTTGGAATGGTGGCACGACCCTGGAGTTCCTCTCGCCTTTCCTGTGGAGAGCGCCTCCTCTTGAGATGCGACGGGAACGCCGGGAATTCTTTCCCTTCGAAACAGGGAAAGGATCCCTCATTTCGAGCTAGGAGGCGGAAACGGGGCTCCCCTGGATGTGTGCGGGACCCTCGTGCTTCCTCTCGAGTGGAGACGGGTATGTCGGGGATCTTCTCGAGTTGCAGCAAGGGTGTGAAGGACCCTTTGGAATTTCCAGTGGTTAGATGTGATTAGCCTCGAGAAGCCTCAGCGGAAATGGGCCTCATCTCGCCTGGAGGGCAAAACCTCCTGGATTTCCTCGAGTTGCGGCAGGTGCTCTTGACTTACAACGGGGACCTCAGGGACCCGCTTTGGTGGCCTCAGGAAAGGCCAGTCCCCATGCGAGTTCCTCGGGGGCCTCTCGGGATTCCTCTCCCGTCGATGCCGGGGCCTAAGACCTTGTGTGGAGTCGGGGCCGGAACCTGAGGATTCCTCTCCAGTGCTGACATGGATCTTGGGGTACTTCTCGAGTCTCCCCAGGGGAGGCAGTCCTCGTCTCAAATGAGGTCATGCACTTGCGCTTTCCTCCAGAGCGGTAGCAGCAGTGTCACGCAGTCCGCCGCGTGGATCAAAGGATCTATGGTTTTCCCTCGAGTCTTTCCCACGAGGCTTTCCCACGAGGCTTTCCCACAGGGCTGTCCCACGTGCACACGTGGTGGGAGTCGATCCTCGGCTTGAACGTCTAGGCAGTGCAGGGAAAACAGGTTCCTCTGGAATGGACTGACACATCTGGGGGACTCTTGGAATGGTGGCACGACCCTGGAGTTCCTCTCGCCTTTCCTGTGGAGAGCGCCTCCTCTTGAGATGCGACGGGAACGCCGGGAATTCTTTCCCTACGAAACAGGGAAAGGATCCCTCATCTCGAGCTAGGAGGCGGAAACGGGGCTCCCCTGGATGTGTGCGGGACCCACGTGCTTCCTCTCGAG
Organism: Ovis canadensis; assembly: GCF_042477335.2. Lineage (NCBI taxonomy): Eukaryota > Metazoa > Chordata > Mammalia > Artiodactyla > Bovidae > Ovis > Ovis canadensis. Next base: position 11,658,330 of record NC_091267.1, read on the forward strand.
TGGAGACGGGTATGTCGGGGAACTTCTTGAGTTGCAGCAAGGTTGTGAAGGACCCTTTGGAAGTTCCAGTGGTTAGACGTGATTAGCCTCGAGAAGCCTCAGCGGAAATGGGCCTCATCTCGCCTGGAGGGCAAAACCTCCTTGATTTCCTCGAGTTGCTGCAGGTGCTCTCGACTTACGACGGGGACCTCAGGGACCCGCTCTGGTGGCCTCAGGAAAGGCCAGTCCCCATGCGAGTTCCTCGGGGGCCTCTCGGGATTCCTCTCCCGTCGATGCCGGGGCGTAAGACCTTGTGTGGAGTCGGGGCCGGAACCTGAGGATTCCTCTCCAGTGATGACATGGATCTTGGGGTACTTCTGGAGTCTCCCCAGGGGAGTCAGTCCTCGCCTCCAATGCGCGCATGCACTTCCGCTTTCCTCCAGAGCGGTAGCAGCAGTGTCACACAGTCCGCCGCGTGGATCAAAGGATCTATGGTTTTCCCTCGAGACTTTCCCACGAGGCTTTCCCACGAGGCTTTCCCACAGGGCTGTCCCACGTGCACACGTGGTGGGAGTCGATCCTCGGCTTGAACGTCAAGGCAGTGCAGGGAAAACAGGTTCCTCTGGAATGGACTGACACATCTGGGGGACTCTTGGAATGGTGGCACGACCCTGGAGTTCCTCTCGCCTTTCCTGTGGAGAGTGCCTCCTCTTGAAATGCGACGGGAACGCCGGGAATTCTTTCCCTACGAAACAGGGAAAGGATCCCTCATCTCGAGCTAGGAGGCGGAAACGGGGCTCCCCTGGATGTGTGCGGGACCCCACGTGCTTCCTCTCGAGTGGAGACGGGTATGTCGGGGAACTTCTTGAGTTGCAGCAATGGTGTGAAGGACCCTTTGGAAGTTCCAGTGGTTAGATGTGATTGGCCTCGAGAAGCCTCAGCGGAAATGGGCCTCATCTCGCCTGGAGGGCAAAACCTCCTGGATTTTCTCGAGTTACGGCAGGTGCTCTCGACTTACGACGGGGACCTCAGGGACCCGCTCTGGTGGCCTCATGAAAGGCCATTCCCCATGTGAGTTCCTCGGGGGCCTCTCGGGATTCCTCTCCCGTCGATGCCGGGGCCTAAGACCTTGTGTGGAGTCGGGGCCGGAACCTGAGGATTCCTCTCCAGTGATGACATGGATCTTGGGGAACTTCTGGAGTCTCCCCAGGGGAGTCAGTCCTCGTCTCGAATGCGGGCATGCACTTGCGCTTTCCTCCAGAGCGGTAGCAGCAGTGTCACGCAGTCCGCCGCGTGGATCAAAGGATCTATGGTTTTCCCTCGAGTCTTTCCCACGAGGCTTTCCCACGAGGCTTTCCCACAGGGCTATCCCACGTGCACACGTGGTGGGAGTCGATCCTCGGCTTGAACGTCAAGGCAGTGCAGGGAAAACAGGTTCCTCTGGAATGGACTGACACATCTGGGGTACTCTTGGAATGGTGGCACGACCCTGGAGTTCCTCTCGCCTTTCCTGTGGAGAGCGCCTCCTCTTGAGATGCGACGGGAACGACGGAAATTCTTTCCCTACGAAACAGGGAAAGGATCCCTCATCTCGAGCTAGGAGGCGGAAACGGGGCTCCCCTGGATGTGTGCGGGACCCACGTGCTTCCGCTCGAGTGGAGACGGGTATGTCGGGGAACTTCTTGAGTTGCAGCAAGGGTGTGAAGGACCGTTTGGAAGTTCCAGTGGTTAGACGTGATTAGCCTCGAGAAGTCTCAGCGGAAATGGGCCTCATCTCGCCTGGAGGGCAAAACCTCCTGGATTTTCTCGAGTTGCGGCAGGTGCTCTCGACTTACGACGGGGACCTCAGGGACCCGCTCTGGTGGCCTCAGGAAAGGCCAGTCCCCATGCGAGTTCCTCGGGGGCCTCTCGGGATTCCTCTCCCGTCGATGCCGGGGCCTAAGACCTTGTGTGGAGTCGGGGCCGGAACCTGAGGATTCCTCTCCAGTGCTGACATGGATCTTGGGGTACTTCTGGAGTCTCCCCAGGGGAGTCAGTCCTCGTCTCGAATGCGGTCATGCACTTGCGCTTTCCTCCAGAGCGGTAGCAGCAGTGTCACGCAGTCCGCCGCGTGGATCAAAGGATCTATGGTTTTCCCTCGAGTCTTTCCCACGAGGCTTTCCCACGAGGCTTTCCCACAGGGCTGTCCCACGTGCACACGTGGTGGGAGTCGATCCTCGGCTTGAACGTCAAGGCAGTGCAGGGAAAACAGGTTCCTCTGGAATGGACTGACACATCTGGGGGACTCTTGGAATGGTGGCACGACCCTGGAGTTCCTCTCGCCTTTCCTGTGGAGAGCGCCTCCTCTTGAGATGCGACGGGAACGCCGGGAATTCTTTCCCTACGAAACAGGGAAAGGATCCCTCATCTCGAGCTAGGAGGCGGAAACGGGGCTCCCCTGGATGTGTGCGGGACCCACGTGCTTCCTCTCAAGTGGAGACGGGTATGTCGGGGAACTTCTTGAGTTACAGCAAGGGTGTGAATGACCCTTTGGAAGTTCCAGTGTTTAAACGTGATTAGCCTCGAGAAGCCTCAGCGGAAATGGGCCTCATCTCGCCTGGAGGGCAAAACCTCCTGGATTTTCTCGAGTTGCGGCAGGTGCTCTCGACTTACGACCGGGCGCTCAGGGACCCGCTCTGGTGGCCTCAGGAAAGGCCAGTCCCCATGCGAGTTCCTCGGGGGCCTCTCGGGATTCCTCTCCCGTCGATGCCGGGGCCTAAGACCTTGTGTGGAGTCGGGGCCGGAACCTGAGGATTCCTCTCCAGTGCTGACATGGAACTTGGGGTACTTCTGGAGTCTCCCCAGGGGAGTCAGTCCTCGTGTCGAATGTGGGCATGCACTTGTGCTTTCCTCCAGAGCGGTAGCAGCAGTGTCACGCAGTCCTCCGCGTGGATCAAAGGATCTATGGTTTTCCCTCGAGTCTTTCCCACGAGGCTTTCCCACAGGGCTGTCCCACGTGCACACGTGGTGGGAGTCGATCCTCGGCTTGAACGTAAAGGCAGTGCAGGGAAAACAGGTTCATCTGGAATGGACTGACACATCTGGGGGACTCTTGGAATGGTGGCATGACCCTGGAGTTCCTCTCGCCTTCCCTGTGGAGAGCGCCTCCTCTTGAGATGCCACGGGAACGCCGGGAATTCTTTCCCTACGAAACAGGGAAAGGATCCCTCATCTCGAGCTAGGAGGCGGAAACGGGGCTCCCCTGGATGTGTGCGGGACACCACGTGCTTCCTCTCGAGTGCAGACGGGTATGTCGGGGAACTTCTTGAGTTGCAGCAAGGGTGTGAAGGACACTTTGGAAGTTCCAGTGGTTAGATGTGATTGGCCTCGAGAAGCCTCAGCGGAAATGGGCCTCATCTCGCCTGGAGGGCAAAACCTTCTGGATTTTCTCGAGTTGCGGCAGGTGCTCTCGACTTACGACGGGGACCTCAGGGACCCGCTCTGGTGGCCTCAGGAAAGGCCAGTCCCCATGCGAGTTCCTCGGGGTCCTCTCGGGATTCCTCTCCCGTCGATGCCGGGGCCTAAGACCTTGTGTGGAGTCGGGGCCGGAACCTGAGGATTCCTCTCCAGTGCTGACATGGATCTTGGGGTACATCTGGAGTCTCCCCAGGGGAGTCAGTCCTCGTCTCGAATGCGGGCATGCACTTGCGCTTTCCTCCAGAGCGGTAGCAGCAGTTTCATGCAGTCCGCTGCGTGGATCAAAGGATCTATGGTTTTCCCTCGAGTCTTTCCCACGAGACTTTCCCACGAGGCTTTCCCACAGGGCTGTCCCACGTGCACACGTGGTGGGAGTCGATCCTCGGCTTGAACGTCAAGGCAGTGCAGGGAAAACAGGTTCCTCTGGAATGGACTGACACTTCTGGGGGACTCTTGGAATGGTGGCATGACCCTGGAGTTCCTCTCGCCTTTCCTGTGGAGAGCGCCTCCTCTTGAGATGCGACGGGAACGCCAGGAATTCTTTCCCTACGAAACAGGGAAAGGATCCCTCATCTCGAGCTAGGAGGCGGAAACGGGGCTCCCCTGGATGTGTGCGGGACACCACGTGCTTCCTCTCGAGTGGAGACGGGTATGTCGGGGAACTTCTTGAGTTGCAGCAAGGGTGTGAAGGACCCTTTGGAAGTTCCAGTGGTTAGATGTGATTGGCCTCGAGAAGCCTCAGCGGAAATGGGCCTCATCTCGCCTGGAGGGCGAAACCTCCTGGATTTTCTCGAGTTGCGGCAGGTGCTCTCGACTTACGATGGGGACCTCAGGGACCCGCTCTGGTGGCCTCAGGAAAGGCCAGTCCCCATGCGAGTTCCTCGGGGGCCTCTCAGGATTCCTCTCCCGTCGATGACGGGGCCTAAGACCTTTGTGGAGTCGTGGCCGGAACCTGAGGATTCCTCTCCAGTGCTGACATGGATCTTGGGGTACTTCTGGAGTCTCCCCAGGGGAGTCAGTCCTCGTCTCGAATGCGGGCATGCACTTGCGCTTTCCTCCAGAGCGGTAGCAGCAGTGTCACGCAGTCCTCCGCGTGGATCAAAGGATCTATGGTTTTCCCTCGAGTCTTTCCCACGAGGCTTTCCCACGAGGCTTTCCCACAGGGCTGTCCCACGTGCACACGTGGTGGGAGTCGATCCTCGGCTTGAACGTCAAGGCAGTGCAGGGAAAACAGGTTCCTCTGGAATGGACTGACACATCTGGGGGACTCTTGGAATGGTGGCACGACCCTGGAGTTCCTCTCGCCTTTCCTGTGGAGAGCGCCTCCTCTTGAGATGCGACGGGAACGCCGGGAATTCTTTCCCTAAGAAACAGGGAAAGGAACCCTCATCTCGAGCTAGGAGGCGGAAACGGGGCTCCCCTGGATGTGTGCGGGACACCACGTGCTTCCTCTCGAGTGGAGACGGGTATGTCGGGGAACTTCTTGAGTTGCAGCAATGGTGTGAAGGACCCTTTGGAAGTTCCAGTGGTTAGATGTGATTGGCCTCGAGAAGCCTCAGCGGAAATGGGCCTCATCTCGCCTGGAGGGCAAAACCTCCTGGATTTTCTCGAGTTGCGGCAGGTGCTCTCGACTTACGACCGGGACCTCAGGGACCCGCTCTGGTGGCCTCAGGAAAGGCCAGTCCCCATGCGAGTTCCTCGGGGGCCTCTCGGGATTCCTCTCCCGTCGATGGCGGGGCCTAAGTCCTTGTGTGGAGTCGGGGCTGGAACCTGAGGATTCCTCTCCAGTGCTGATATGGATCTTGGGGTACTTCTGGAGTCTCCCCAGGGGAGTCAGTCCTCGTCTCGAATGCGGGCATGCACTTGCGCTTTCCTCCAGAGCGGTAGCAGCAGTGTCACGCAGTCCGCCGCGTGGATCAAAGGATCTATAGTTTTCCCTCGAGTCTTTCCCAGGAGGCTTTCCAACGAGGCTTTCCCACAGGGCTGTCCCACGTGCACACGTGGTGGGAGTCGATCCTCGGCTTGAACGTCAAGGCAGTGCAGGGAAAACAGGTTCCTCTGGAATGGACTGACACATCTGGGGGACTCTTGGAATGGTGTCACGACACTGGAGTTCCTCTCGCCTTTCCTGTGGAGAGCGCCTCCTCTTGAGATGCGACGGGAACGCCGGGAATTCTTTCCCTACGAAACAGGGAAAGATCCCTCATCTCGAGCTAGGAGGCGGAAACGGGGCTCCCCTGGATGTGTGAGGGACCCCACGTGCTTCCTCTCGAGTGGAGACGGGTACGTCGGGGAACTTCTTGAGTTGCAGCAATGGTGTGAAGGACCCTTTGGAAGTTCCAGTGGTTAGATGTGATTGGCCTCGAGAAGCCTCAGCGGAAATGGGCCTCATCTCGCCTGAAGGGCAAAACCTCCTGGATTTTCTCGAGTTGCTGCAGGTGCTCTCGACTTACGACGGGGACCTCAGGAACCGCTCTGGTGGCCTCAGGAAAGACCAGTTCCCATGCGAGTTCCTCGGGGGCCTCTCGGGATTCCTCTCCCGTCGATGGCGGGGCCTAAGTCCTTGTGTGGAGTCGGGGCCGGAACCTGAGGATTCCTCTCCAGTGCTGACATGGATCTTGGGGTACTTCTGGAGTCTCCCCAGGGGAGTCAGTCCTCGCCTCGAATGCGGGCATGCACTTGCGCTTTCCTCCAGAGCGGTAGCAGCAGTGTCACGCAGTCCGCCGCGTGGATCAAAGGATCTATAGTTTTCCCTCGAGTCTTTCCCACGAGGCTTTCCAACGAGGCTTTCCCACAGGGCTGTCCCACGTGCACACGTGGTGGGAGTCGATCCTCGGCTTGAACGTCAAGGCAGTGCAGGGAAAACAGGTTCCTCTGGAATGGACTGACACATCTGGGGGACTCTTGGAATGGTGTCACGACCCTGGAGTTCCTCTCGCCTTTCCTGTGGAGAGCGCCTCCTCTTGAGATGCGACGGGAACGCCGGGAATTCTTTCCCTACGAAACAGGGAAAGATCCCTCATCTCGAGCTAGGAGGCGGAAACGGGGCTCCCCTGGATGTGTGAGGGACCCCACGTGCTTCCTCTCGAGTGGAGACGGGTACGTCGGGGAACTTCTTGAGTTGCAGCAATGGTGTGAAGGACCCTTTGGAAGTTCCAGTGGTTAGATGTGTTTGGCCTCGAGAAGCCTCAGCGGAAATGGGCCTCATCTCGCCTGAAGGGCAAAACCTCCTGGATTTTCTCGAGTTGCGGCAGGTGCTCTCGGCTTACGACGGGGACCTCAGGAACCGCTCTGGTGGCCTCAGGAAAGGCCAGTCCCCATGCGAGTTCCTCGGGGGCGTCTCGGGATTCCTCTCCCGTCGATGCCGGGGCCTAAGACCTTGTGTGGAGTCGGGGCCGGAACCTGAGGATTCCTCTCCAGTGCTGACATGGATCTTGGGGTACTTCTGGAGTCTCCCCAGGGGAGTCAGTCCTCGTCTCGAATGCGGGCATGCACTTGCGCTTTCCTCCAGAGCGGTAGCAGCAGTGTCACGCAGTCCGGCGCGTGGATCAAAGGATCTATGGTTTTCCCTCGAGTCTTTCCCACGAGGCTTTCCCACGAGGCTTTCCCACAGGGCTGTCCCACGTGCACACGTGGTGGGAGTCGATCCTCGGCTTGAACGTCAAGGTAGTGCAGGGAAAACAGGTTCCTCTGGAATGGACTGACACATCTGGGGGACTCGTGGAATGGTGTCACGACCCTGGAGTTCCTCTCGCCTTTCCTGTGGAGAGCGCCTCCTCTTGAGATGCGACGGGAACGCCGGGAATTCTTTCCCTACGAAACAGGGAAGGATCCCTCATCTCGAGCTAGGAGGCGGAAACGGGGCTCCCCTGGATGTGTGAGGGACCCCACGTGCTTCCTCTCGAGTGGAGACGGGTATGTCGGGGAACTTCTTGAGTTGCAGCAAGGGTGTGAAGGACCCTTTGGAAGTTCCAGTGGTTAGATGTGATTGGCCTCGAGAAGCCTCAGCGGAAATGGGCCTCATCTCGCCTGGAGGGCAAAACCTCCTGGATTTTCTCGAGTTGCGGCAGGTGCTCTCGACTTACGACGGGGACCTCAGGGACCCGCTCTGGTGGCCTCAGGAAAGGCCAGTCCCCATGCGAGTTCCTCGGGGGCCTCTCGGGATTCCTCTCCCGTCGATGCCGGGGCCTAAGACCTTGTGTGGAGTCGGGGCCGGAACCTGAGGATTCCTCTCCAGTGCTGACATGGATCTTGGGGTACTTCTGGAGTCTCCCCAGGGGAGTCAGTCCTCGTCTCGAATGCGGGCATGCACTTGCGCTTTCCTCCAGAGCGGTAGCAGCAGTGTCACGCAGTCCGCCGCGTGGATCAAAGGATCTATGGTTTTCCCTCGAGTCTTTCCCACGAGGCTTTCCCACGAGGCTTTCCCACAGGGCTGTCCCACGTGCACACGTGGTGGGAGTCGATCCTCGGCTTGAACGTCAAGACAGTGCAGGGTAAACAGGTTCCTCTGGAATGGACTGACACATCTGGGGGACTCTTGGAATGGTGGCACGACCCTGGAGTTCCTCTCGCCTTTCCTGTGGAGAGCGCCTCCTCTTGAGATGCGACGGGAACGCCGGGAATTCTTTCCCTACGAAACAGGGAAAGGATCCCTCATCTCGAGCTAGGAGGCGGAATCGGGGCTCCCCTGGATGTGTGCGGGACCCACGTGCTTCTTCTCGAGTGGAGACGGGTATGTCTGGGAACTTCTTGAGTTGCAGCAAGGGTGTGCAGGACCCTTTGGAAGTTCCAGTGGTTAGACGTGATTAGCCTCGAGAGGCCTCAGCGGAAATGGGCTTCATCTCGCCTGGAGGGCAAAACCTCCTGGATTTTCTCGAGTTGCGGCAGGTGCTCTCGACTTACGACGGGGACCTCAGGGACCCGCTCTGGTGGCCTCAGGAAAGGCCAGTCCCCATGCGAGTTCCTCGGGGGCCTCTCGGGATTCCTCTCCCGTCGATGCCGGGGCCTAAGACCTTGTGTGGAGTCGGGGCCGGAACCTGAGGATTCCTCTCCAGTGCTGACATGGATCTTGGGGTACTTCTGGAGTCTCCCCAGGGGAGTCAGTCCTCGTCTCGAATGCGGGCATGCACTTGCGCTTTCCTCCAGAGCGGTAGCAGCAGAGTCACGCAGTCCGCCGCGTGGATCAAAGGATCTATGGTTTTCCCTCGAGTCTTTCCCACGAAGCTTTCCCACGAGGCTTTCCCACAGGGCTGTCCCACGTGCACACGTGGTGGGAGTCGATCCTCGGCTTGAACGTCAAGGCAGTGCAGGGAAAACAGGTTCCTCTGGAATGGACTGACACATCTGGGGGACTCTTGGAATGGTGTCACGACCCTGGAGTTCCTCTCGCCTTTCCTGTGGAGAGCGCCTCCTCTTGAGATGCGACGGGAACGCCGGGAATTCTTTCCCTACGAAACAGGGAAGGATCCCTCATCTCGAGCTAGGAGGCGGAAACGGGGCTCCCCTGGATGTGTGAGGGACCCCACGTGCTTCCTCTCGAGTGGAGACGGGTATGTCGGGGAACTTCTTGAGTTGCAGCAATGGTGTGAAGGACCCTTTGGAAGTTCCAGTGGTTAGATGTGATTGGCCTCGAGAAGCCTCAGCGGAAATGGGCCTCATCTCGCCTGGAGGGCAAAACCTCCTGGATTTTCTCGAGTTGCGGCAGGTGCTCTCGACTTACGACGTGGACCACAGGGACCCGCTCTGGTGGCCTCAGGAAAGGCCAGTCCCCATGCGAGTTCCTCGGGGGCCTCTCGGGATTCCTCTCCCGTCGATGCCGGGGCCTAAGACCTTGTGTGGAGTCGGGGCCGGAACCTGAGGATTCCTCTCCAGTGCTGACATGGATCTTGGGGTACTTCTGGAGTCTCCCCTGGGGACTCAGTCCTCGTCTCGAATGCGGGCATGCACTTGCGCTTTCCTCCAGAGCGGTAGCAGCAGTGTCACGCAGTCCGCCGCGTGGATCAAAAGATCTATAGTTTTCCCTGGAGTCTTTCCCACGAGACTTTCCCACGAGGCTTCCCACAGGGCTGTCCCACGTGCACACGTGGTGGGAGTCGATCCTCGGCTTGAACGTCAAGGCAGTGCAGGGAAAACAGGTTCCTCTGGAATGGACTGACACATCTGGGGGACTCTTGGAATGGTGGCACGACCCTGGAGTTCCTCTCGCCTTTCCTGTGGAGAGCGCCTCCTCTTGAGATGCGATGGGAAGGCCGGGAATTCTTTCCCTACGAAACAGGGAAAGATCCCTCATCTCGAGCTAGGAGGCGGAAACGGGGCTCCCCTGGATGTGTGAGGGACCCCACGTGCTTCCTCTCGAGTGGAGACGGGTATGTCGGGGAACTTCTTGAGTTGCAGCAAGGGTGTGAAGGACCCTTTGGAAGTTCCAGTGGTTAGATGTGATTGGCCTCGAGAAGCCTCAGCGGAAATGGGCCTCATCTCGCCTGGAGGGCAAAACCTCCTGGATTTTCTCGAGTTGCGGCAGGTGCTCTCGACTTACAACGGGGACCTCAGGGAACCGCTCTGGTGGCCTCAAGAAAGGCCAGTCCCCATGCGAGTTCCTCGGGGGCCTCTCGGGATTCCTCTCCCGTCGATGCCGGTGCCTAAGACCTTGTGTGGAGTCGGGGCCGGAACCTGAGGATTCCTCTCCAGTGTTGACATGGATCTTGGGGTACTTCTGGAGTCTCCCCAGGGGAGTCAGTCCTCGTCTCGAATGCGGGCATGCACTTGCACTTTCCTCCAGAGCGGTAGCAGCAGTGTCACGCAGTCCGCCGCGTGGATCAAAGGATCTATGGTTTTCCCTCGAGGCTTTCCCACGAGGCTTTCCCACAGGGCTGTCCCACGTGCACACGTGGTGGGAGTCGATCCTCGGCTTGAACGTCAAGGCAGTGCAGGGAAAACAGGTTCCTCTGGAATGGACTGACACATCCGGGGGAGTCTTGGAATGTTGGCACGACCCTGGAGTTCCTCTCGCCTTTCCTGTGGAGAGCGCCTCCTCTTGAGATGCGACGGGAACGCCGGGAATTCTTTCCCTACGAAACAGGGAAAGGATCCTTCATCTCGAACTAGGAGGCGGATACGGGGCTCCCCTGGATGTGTGCGGGACCCCACGTGCTTCCTCTCGAGTGGAGACGGGTATGTCGGGGAACTTCTTGAGTTGCAGCAAGGGTGTGAAGGACCCTTTGGACGTTCCAGTGGTTAGATGTGATTGGCCTCGAGAAGCCTCAGGGGAAATGGGCCTCATCTCGCCTGGAGGTCAATACCTCCTGGATTTTCTCGAGTTGCGGCAGGTGCTCTCGACTTACGACGGGGACCTCAGGGACCCGCTCTGGTGGCCTCAGGAAAGCCCAGTCCCCATGCGAGTTCCTCGGGGGCCTCTCGGGATTCCTCTCCCGTCGATGCCGGGGCCTAAGACCTTGTGTGGAGTCGGGGCCGGAACCTGAGGATTCCTCTCCAGTGCTGACATGGATCTTGGGGTACTTCTGGAGTCTCCCCAGGGGAGTCAGTCCTCGTCTCGAATGCGGGCATGCACTTGCGCTTTCCTCCAGTGCGGTAGCAGCAGTTTCACGCAGTCCTCCACGTGGATCAAAGGATCTATGGTTTTCCCTTGAGTCTTTCCCACGAGTCTTTCCCACGAGGCTTTCCCACAGGGCTTTCCCACGTGCACACGTGGTGGGAGTCGATCCTCGGCTTGAACGTCAAGGCAGTGCAGGGAAAACAGGTTCCTCTGGAATGGACTGACACATCTGGGGGACTCTTGGAATGGTGGCATGACCCTGGAGTTCCTCTCGCCTTTCCTGTGGAGAGCGCCTCCTCTTGAGATGCGACGGGAACGCCGGGAATTCTTTCCATACGAAACAGGGAAAGGATCCCTCATCTCGAGCTAGGAGGCGGAAACGGGGCTCCCCTGGATGTGTGCGGGACCCCACGTGCTTCCTCTCGAGTGGAGACGGGTATGTCGGGGAACTTCTTGAGTTGCAGCAAGGGTGTGAAGGACCCTTTGGAAGATCCAGTGGTTAGATGTGATTGGCCTCGAGAAGCCTCAGCGGAAATGGGCCTCATCTCGCCTGGAGGGCAAAACCTCCTGGATTTTCTCGAGTTGCGGCAGGTGCTCTCGAGTTACGACGGGGACCTCGGGGACTCGCTCTGGTGGCCTCAGGAAAGGGCAGTCCCCATGCGAGTTCCTCGGGGGCGTCTCGGGATTCCTCTCCCGTCGATGCCGGGGCCTAAGACCTTGTGTGGAGTCGGGGCCGGAACCTGAGGATTCCTCTCCAGTGCTGACAGGGATCTTGGGGTACTTCTGGAGTCTCCCCAGGGGAGTCAGTCCTCGTCTCCAATGCGGGCATGCACTTGCGCTTTCCTCCAGAGCGGTAGCAGCGGTGTCACGCAGTCCGCCGCGTGGATCAAAGGATCTATGGTTTTCCCTCGAGTCTTTACCTCGAGGCTTTCCCACGAGGCTTTCCCACAGGGCTGTCCCACGTACACACGTGGTGGGAGTCGATCCTCGGCTTGAACGTCAAGGCAGTGCAGGGAAAACAGGTTCCTCTGGAATGGACTGACACATCTGGGGGACTCTTGGAATGGTGGCATGACCCTGGAATTCCTCTCGCCTTTCCTGTGGAGAGCGCCTCCTCTTGAGATGCGACGGGAACGCCGGGAATTCTTTCCCTTCGAAACAGGGAAAGGATCCCTCATTTCGAGCTAGGAGGCGGAAACGGGGCTCCCCTGGATGTGTGCGGGACCCTCGTGCTTCCTCTCGAGTGGAGACGGGTATGTCGGGGATCTTCTCGAGTTGCAGCAAGGGTGTGAAGGACCCTTTGGAATTTCCAGTGGTTAGATGTGATTAGCCTCGAGAAGCCTCAGCGGAAATGGGCCTCATCTCGCCTGGAGGGCAAAACCTCCTGGATTTCCTCGAGTTGCGGCAGGTGCTCTTGACTTACAACGGGGACCTCAGGGACCCGCTTTGGTGGCCTCAGGAAAGGCCAGTCCCCATGCGAGTTCCTCGGGGGCCTCTCGGGATTCCTCTCCCGTCGATGCCGGGGCCTAAGACCTTGTGTGGAGTCGGGGCCGGAACCTGAGGATTCCTCTCCAGTGCTGACATGGATCTTGGGGTACTTCTGGAGTCTCCCCAGGGGAGGCAGTCCTCGTCTCAAATGAGGTCATGCACTTGCGCTTTCCTCCAGAGCGGTAGCAGCAGTGTCACGCAGTCCGCCGCGTGGATCAAAGGATCTATGGTTTTCCCTCGAGTCTTTCCCACGAGGCTTTCCCACGAGGCTTTCCCACAGGGCTGTCCCACGTGCACACGTGGTGGGAGTCGATCCTCGGCTTGAACGTCTAGGCAGTGCAGGGAAAACAGGTTCCTCTGGAATGGACTGACACATCTGGGGGACTCTTGGAATGGTGGCACGACCCTGGAGTTCCTCTCGCCTTTCCTGTGGAGAGCGCCTCCTCTTGAGATGCGACGGGAACGCCGGGAATTCTTTCCCTACGAAACAGGGAAAGGATCCCTCATCTCGAGCTAGGAGGCGGAAACGGGGCTCCCCTGGATGTGTGCGGGACCCACGTGCTTCCTCTCGAGTGGAGACGGGTATGTCGGGGAACTTCTTGAGTTGCAGCAAGGTTGTGAAGGACCCTTTGGAAGTTCCAGTGGTTAGACGTGATTAGCCTCGAGAAGCCTCAGCGGAAATGGGCCTCATCTCGCCTGGAGGGCAAAACCTCCTTGATTTCCTCGAGTTGCTGCAGGTGCTCTCGACTTACGACGGGGACCTCAGGGACCCGCTCTGGTGGCCTCAGGAAAGGCCAGTCCCCATGCGAGATCCTCGGTGGCCTCTCGGGATTCCTCTCCCGTCGATGCCGGGGCCTAAGACCTTGTGTGGAGTCGGGGCCCGAAACTGAGGATTCCTCTCCAGTGCTGACATGGATCTTGGGGTACTTCTGGAGTCTCCCCAGGGGAGTCAGTCCTCGCCTCCAATGTGGGCATGCACTTGCGCTTTCCTCCAGAGCGGTAGCAGCAGTGTCACGCAGTCCGCCGCGTGGATCAAAGGATCTATGGTTTTCCCTCGAGTCTTTCCCACGAGGCTTTCCCACGAGGCTTTCCCACAGGGCTGTCCCACGTGCACACGTGGTGGGAGTCGATCCTCGGCTTGAACGTCAAGGCAGTGCAGGGAAATCATGTTCCTCTGGAATGGACTGACACATCTGGGGGACTCTTGGAATGGTGGCATGACCCTGCAGTTCCTCTCTCCTTTCCTGTGGAGAGCGCCTCCTCTTGAGTTGCGACGGGAATGCGGGGAATTCTTTCCCTACGAAACAGGGAAAGGATCCCTCATCTCGAGCTAGGAGGCGGAAACGGGGCTCCCGTGGATGTGTGCGGGACCCTCGTGCTTCCTCTGGAGTGGAGACGGGTATGTCGGGGAACTTCTTGAGTTGCAGCAAGGGTGTGAAGGACCCTTTGGAAGTTCCAGTGGTTAGATGTGATTAGCCTCGAGAAGCCACAGCGGAAATGGGCCTCATCTCGCCTGGAGGGCAAAACCTCCTGGATTTTCTCGAGTTGCTCAGGTGCTCTCGACTTACGACGGGGACCTCAGGGACCCGCTCTGGTGGCCTCAGGAAAGGCCAGTCCCCATGCGAGTTCCTCAGGGGCCTCTCGGGATTCCTCTCCCATCGATGCCGGGGCCTAAGACCTTGTGTGGAGTCGGGGCCGGAATCTGAGGATTCCTATCCAGTGCTGACATGGATCTTGGGGTACTTCTGGAGTCTCCCCTGGGGAGTCAGTCCTCGCCTCCAATGCGGGCATGCACTTGCGCTTTCCTCCAGAGCGGTAGCAGCAGTGTCACGCAGTCCGCCGCGTGGATCAAAGGATCTATGGTTTTCCCTCGAGTCTTTCCCACGAGGCTTTCCCACGAGGCCTTCTCACAGGGTTGTCCCACGTGCACACGTGGTGGGAGTCGATCCTCGGCTTGAACGTCAAGGCAGTGCAGGGAAAACAGGTTCCTCTGGAATGGACTGACACATCTGGGGGACTCTTGGAATGGTGGCACGACCCTGGAGTTCCTCTCGCCTTTCCTGTGGAGAGCGCCTCCTCTTGAGATGGGACGAGAACGCCGGGAATTCTTTCCCTACGAAACAGGGAAAGGATCCCTCATCTCGAGCTAGGAGGCGGAAACGGGGCTCCCCTGGATGTGTGCGGGACCCTCGTGCTTCGTCTCGAGTGGAGACGGGTATGTCGGGGAACTTCTTGAGTTGCAGCAAGGGTGTGAAGGACCCTTTGGCAGTTCCAGTGGTTAAATGTGATTAGCCTCGAGAAGCCACAGCGCAAATGGGCCTCATCTCGCCTGGAGGGCAAAACCTCCTGGATTTTCTCGAGTTGCGGCAGGTGCTCTCGACTTACGACGGGGACTTCAGGGACCCGCTCTGGTGGCCTCAGGAAAGGCCAGTCCCCATGCGAGATCCTCGGGCTCCTCTCGGGATTCCTCTCCCGTCGATGCCGGGGCCTAAGACCTTGTGTGGAGTCGGGGCCCGAAACTGAGGATTCCTCTCCAGTGCTGACATGGATCTTGGGGTACTTCTGGAGTCTCCCCAGGGGAGTCAGTCCTCGCCTCCAATGTGGGCATGCACTTGCGCTTTCCTCCAGAGTGGTAGCAGCAGTGTCACGCAGTCCGCCGCGTGGATCAAAGGATCTATGGTTTTCCCTCGAGTCTTTCCCACGAGGCTTTCCCACGAGGCTTTCCCACAGGGCTGTCCCACGTGCACACGTGGTGGGAGTAGATCCTCGGCTTCAACGTCAAGGCAGTGCAGGGAAATCATGTTCCTCTGGAATGGACTGACACATCTGGGGGACTCTTGGAATGGTGGCATGACCCTGCAGTTCCTCTCTCCTTTCCTGTGGAGAGCGCCTCCTCTTGAGTTGCGACGGGAATGCGGGGAATTCTTTCCCTACGAAACAGGGAAAGGATCCCTCATCTCGAGCTAGGAGGCGGAAACGGGTCTACCCTGGATGTGTGCGGGACCCTCGTGCTTCGTCTCGAGTGGAGACGGGTATGTCGGGGAACTTCTTGAGTTGCAGCAAGGGTGTGAAGGACCCTTTGGAAGTTCCAGTGGTTAAATATGATTAGCCTCGAGAAGCCACAGCGCAAATGGGCCTCATCTCGCCTGGAGGGCAAAACCTCCTGGATTTTCTCGAGTTGCGGCAGGTGCTCTCGACTTACGACGGGGACCTCAGGAACCCGCTCTGGTGGCCTCAGGAAAGACCAGTCCCCATGCGAGTTCATCGGGGGCCTCTCGGGATTCCTCTCCCGTCCATGCCGGGGCCTAAGACTTTGTGTGGAGTCGGGGCCGGAACCTGAGGATTCCTCTCCAGTGCTGACATGGATCTTGGGGTACTTCTGGAGTCTCCCGAGGGGAGTCAGTCCTCGCCTCCAATGCGGGCATGCACTTGCGCTTTCCTCCAGAGCGGTAGCAGCAGTGTCACGCAGTCCGCCGCGTGGATCAAAGGATCTGTGGTTTTCCCTCGAGTCTTACCCACGAGGCTTTCCCAAGAGGCTTTCCCACATTGCTGTCCAACGTGCACACGTGGTGGGAGTCGATCCTCGGCTTGAACGTCAAGGCAGTGCAGGAAAACAGGTTCCTCTGGAATGGACTGACACATCTGGGGACTCTTGGAATGGTGGCACGACCCTGGAGTTCCTCTCGCCTTTCCTGTGGAGAGCGCCTCCTCTTGAGATGCGACGGGAACGCCGGGAATTCTTTCCCTTCGAAACAGGGAAAGGATCCCTCATTTCGAGCTAGGAGGCGGAAACGGGGCTCCCCTGGATGTGTGCGGGACCCTCGTGCTTCCTCTCGAGTGGAGACGGGTATGTCGGGGATCTTCTCGAGTTGCAGCAAGGGTGTGAAGGACCCTTTGGAATTTCCAGTGGTTAGATGTGATTAGCCTCGAGAAGCCTCAGCGGAAATGGGCCTCATCTCGCCTGGAGGGCAAAACCTCCTGGATTTCCTCGAGTTGCGGCAGGTGCTCTTGACTTACAACGGGGACCTCAGGGACCCGCTTTGGTGGCCTCAGGAAAGGCCAGTCCCCATGCGAGTTCCTCGGGGGCCTCTCGGGATTCCTCTCCCGTCGATGCCGGGGCCTAAGACCTTGTGTGGAGTCGGGGCCGGAACCTGAGGATTCCTCTCCAGTGCTGACATGGATCTTGGGGTACTTCTCGAGTCTCCCCAGGGGAGGCAGTCCTCGTCTCAAATGAGGTCATGCACTTGCGCTTTCCTCCAGAGCGGTAGCAGCAGTGTCACGCAGTCCGCCGCGTGGATCAAAGGATCTATGGTTTTCCCTCGAGTCTTTCCCACGAGGCTTTCCCACGAGGCTTTCCCACAGGGCTGTCCCACGTGCACACGTGGTGGGAGTCGATCCTCGGCTTGAACGTCTAGGCAGTGCAGGGAAAACAGGTTCCTCTGGAATGGACTGACACATCTGGGGGACTCTTGGAATGGTGGCACGACCCTGGAGTTCCTCTCGCCTTTCCTGTGGAGAGCGCCTCCTCTTGAGATGCGACGGGAACGCCGGGAATTCTTTCCCTACGAAACAGGGAAAGGATCCCTCATCTCGAGCTAGGAGGCGGAAACGGGGCTCCCCTGGATGTGTGCGGGACCCACGTGCTTCCTCTCGAGTGGAGACGGGTATGTCGGGGAACTTCTTGAGTTGCAGCAAGGTTGTGAAGGACCCTTTGGAAGTTCCAGTGGTTAGATGTGATTAGCCTCGAGAAGCCTCAGCGGAAATGGGCCTCATCTCGCCTGGAGGGCAAAACCTCCTTGATTTCCTCGAGTTGCTGCAGGTGCTCTCGACTTACGACGGGGACCTCAGGGACCCGCTCTGGTGGCCTCAGGACAGGCCAGTCCCCATGCGAGTTCCTCGGGGGCCTCTCGGGATTCCTCTCCCGTCGATGCCGGGGCGTAAGACCTTGTGTGGAGTCGGGGCCGGAACCTGAGGATTCCTCTCCAGTGATGACATGGATCTTGGGGTACTTCTGGAGTCTCCCCAGGGGAGTCAGTCCTCGCCTCCAATGCGCGCATGCACTTCCGCTTTCCTCCAGAGCGGTAGCAGCAGTGTCACACAGTCCGCCGCGTGGATCAAAGGATCTATGGTTTTCCCTCGAGACTTTCCCACGAGGCTTTCCCACGAGGCTTTCCCACAGGGCTGTCCCACGTGCACACGTGGTGGGAGTCGATCCTCGGCTTGAACGTCAAGGCAGTGCAGGGAAAACAGGTTCCTCTGGAATGGACTGACACATCTGGGGGACTCTTGGAATGGTGGCACGACCCTGGAGTTCCTCTCGCCTTTCCTGTGGAGAGTGCCTCCTCTTGAAATGCGACGGGAACGCCGGGAATTCTTTCCCTACGAAACAGGGAAAGGATCCCTCATCTCGAGCTAGGAGGCGGAAACGGGGCTCCCCTGGATGTGTGCGGGACCCCACGTGCTTCCTCTCGAGTGGAGACGGGTATGTCGGGGAACTTCTTGAGTTGCAGCAATGGTGTGAAGGACCCTTTGGAAGTTCCAGTGGTTAGATGTGATTGGCCTCGAGAAGCCTCAGCGGAAATGGGCCTCATCTCGCCTGGAGGGCAAAACCTCCTGGATTTTCTCGAGTTACGGCAGGTGCTCTCGACTTACGACGGGGACCTCAGGGACCCGCTCTGGTGGCCTCATGAAAGGCCATTCCCCATGTGAGTTCCTCGGGGGCCTCTCGGGATTCCTCTCCCGTCGATGCCGGGGCCTAAGACCTTGTGTGGAGTCGGGGCCGGAACCTGAGGATTCCTCTCCAGTGATGACATGGATCTTGGGGAACTTCTGGAGTCTCCCCAGGGGAGTCAGTCCTCGTCTCGAATGCGGGCATGCACTTGCGCTTTCCTCCAGAGCGGTAGCAGCAGTGTCACGCAGTCCGCCGCGTGGATCAAAGGATCTATGGTTTTCCCTCGAGTCTTTCCCACGAGGCTTTCCCACGAGGCTTTCCCACAGGGCTATCCCACGTGCACACGTGGTGGGAGTCGATCCTCGGCTTGAACGTCAAGGCAGTGCAGGGAAAACAGGTTCCTCTGGAATGGACTGACACATCTGGGGTACTCTTGGAATGGTGGCACGACCCTGGAGTTCCTCTCGCCTTTCCTGTGGAGAGCGCCTCCTCTTGAGATGCGACGGGAACGACGGAAATTCTTTCCCTACGAAACAGGGAAAGGATCCCTCATCTCGAGCTAGGAGGCGGAAACGGGGCTCCCCTGGATGTGTGCGGGACCCACGTGCTTCCGCTCGAGTGGAGACGGGTATGTCGGGGAACTTCTTGAGTTGCAGCAAGGGTGTGAAGGACCGTTTGGAAGTTCCAGTGGTTAGACGTGATTAGCCTCGAGAAGTCTCAGCGGAAATGGGCCTCATCTCGCCTGGAGGGCAAAACCTCCTGGATTTTCTCGAGTTGCGGCAGGTGCTCTCGACTTACGACGGGGACCTCAGGGACCCGCTCTGGTGGCCTCAGGAAAGGCCAGTCCCCATGCGAGTTCCTCGGGGGCCTCTCGGGATTCCTCTCCCGTCGATGCCGGGGCCTAAGACCTTGTGTGGAGTCGGGGCCGGAACCTGAGGATTCCTCTCCAGTGCTGACATGGATCTTGGGGTACTTCTGGAGTCTCCCCAGGGGAGTCAGTCCTCGTCTCGAATGCGGTCATGCACTTGCGCTTTCCTCCAGAGCGGTAGCAGCAGTGTCACGCAGTCCGCCGCGTGGATCAAAGGATCTATGGTTTTCCCTCGAGTCTTTCCCACGAGGCTTTCCCACGAGGCTTTCCCACAGGGCTGTCCCACGTGCACACGTGGTGGGAGTCGATCCTCGGCTTGAACGTCAAGGCAGTGCAGGGAAAACAGGTTCCTCTGGAATGGACTGACACATCTGGGGGACTCTTGGAATGGTGGCACGACCCTGGAGTTCCTCTCGCCTTTCCTGTGGAGAGCGCCTCCTCTTGAGATGCGACGGGAACGCCGGGAATTCTTTCCCTACGAAACAGGGAAAGGATCCCTCATCTCGAGCTAGGAGGCGGAAACGGGGCTCCCCTGGATGTGTGCGGGACCCACGTGCTTCCTCTCAAGTGGAGACGGGTATGTCGGGGAACTTCTTGAGTTACAGCAAGGGTGTGAATGACCCTTTGGAAGTTCCAGTGTTTAAACGTGATTAGCCTCGAGAAGCCTCAGCGGAAATGGGCCTCATCTCGCCTGGAGGGCAAAACCTCCTGGATTTTCTCGAGTTGCGGCAGGTGCTCTCGACTTACGACCGGGCGCTCAGGGACCCGCTCTGGTGGCCTCAGGAAAGGCCAGTCCCCATGCGAGTTCCTCGGGGGCCTCTCGGGATTCCTCTCCCGTCGATGCCGGGGCCTAAGACCTTGTGTGGAGTCGGGGCCGGAACCTGAGGATTCCTCTCCAGTGCTGACATGGAACTTGGGGTACTTCTGGAGTCTCCCCAGGGGAGTCAGTCCTCGTGTCGAATGTGGGCATGCACTTGTGCTTTCCTCCAGAGCGGTAGCAGCAGTGTCACGCAGTCCTCCGCGTGGATCAAAGGATCTATGGTTTTCCCTCGAGTCTTTCCCACGAGGCTTTCCCACAGGGCTGTCCCACGTGCACACGTGGTGGGAGTCGATCCTCGGCTTGAACGTAAAGGCAGTGCAGGGAAAACAGGTTCATCTGGAATGGACTGACACATCTGGGGGACTCTTGGAATGGTGGCATGACCCTGGAGTTCCTCTCGCCTTCCCTGTGGAGAGCGCCTCCTCTTGAGATGCCACGGGAACGCCGGGAATTCTTTCCCTACGAAACAGGGAAAGGATCCCTCATCTCGAGCTAGGAGGCGGAAACGGGGCTCCCCTGGATGTGTGCGGGACACCACGTGCTTCCTCTCGAGTGCAGACGGGTATGTCGGGGAACTTCTTGAGTTGCAGCAAGGGTGTGAAGGACACTTTGGAAGTTCCAGTGGTTAGATGTGATTGGCCTCGAGAAGCCTCAGCGGAAATGGGCCTCATCTCGCCTGGAGGGCAAAACCTTCTGGATTTTCTCGAGTTGCGGCAGGTGCTCTCGACTTACGACGGGGACCTCAGGGACCCGCTCTGGTGGCCTCAGGAAAGGCCAGTCCCCATGCGAGTTCCTCGGGGTCCTCTCGGGATTCCTCTCCCGTCGATGCCGGGGCCTAAGACCTTGTGTGGAGTCGGGGCCGGAACCTGAGGATTCCTCTCCAGTGCTGACATGGATCTTGGGGTACATCTGGAGTCTCCCCAGGGGAGTCAGTCCTCGTCTCGAATGCGGGCATGCACTTGCGCTTTCCTCCAGAGCGGTAGCAGCAGTTTCATGCAGTCCGCTGCGTGGATCAAAGGATCTATGGTTTTCCCTCGAGTCTTTCCCACGAGACTTTCCCACGAGGCTTTCCCACAGGGCTGTCCCACGTGCACACGTGGTGGGAGTCGATCCTCGGCTTGAACGTCAAGGCAGTGCAGGGAAAACAGGTTCCTCTGGAATGGACTGACACTTCTGGGGGACTCTTGGAATGGTGGCATGACCCTGGAGTTCCTCTCGCCTTTCCTGTGGAGAGCGCCTCCTCTTGAGATGCGACGGGAACGCCAGGAATTCTTTCCCTACGAAACAGGGAAAGGATCCCTCATCTCGAGCTAGGAGGCGGAAACGGGGCTCCCCTGGATGTGTGCGGGACACCACGTGCTTCCTCTCGAGTGGAGACGGGTATGTCGGGGAACTTCTTGAGTTGCAGCAAGGGTGTGAAGGACCCTTTGGAAGTTCCAGTGGTTAGATGTGATTGGCCTCGAGAAGCCTCAGCGGAAATGGGCCTCATCTCGCCTGGAGGGCGAAACCTCCTGGATTTTCTCGAGTTGCGGCAGGTGCTCTCGACTTACGATGGGGACCTCAGGGACCCGCTCTGGTGGCCTCAGGAAAGGCCAGTCCCCATGCGAGTTCCTCGGGGGCCTCTCAGGATTCCTCTCCCGTCGATGACGGGGCCTAAGACCTTTGTGGAGTCGTGGCCGGAACCTGAGGATTCCTCTCCAGTGCTGACATGGATCTTGGGGTACTTCTGGAGTCTCCCCAGGGGAGTCAGTCCTCGTCTCGAATGCGGGCATGCACTTGCGCTTTCCTCCAGAGCGGTAGCAGCAGTGTCACGCAGTCCTCCGCGTGGATCAAAGGATCTATGGTTTTCCCTCGAGTCTTTCCCACGAGGCTTTCCCACGAGGCTTTCCCACAGGGCTGTCCCACGTGCACACGTGGTGGGAGTCGATCCTCGGCTTGAACGTCAAGGCAGTGCAGGGAAAACAGGTTCCTCTGGAATGGACTGACACATCTGGGGGACTCTTGGAATGGTGGCACGACCCTGGAGTTCCTCTCGCCTTTCCTGTGGAGAGCGCCTCCTCTTGAGATGCGACGGGAACGCCGGGAATTCTTTCCCTAAGAAACAGGGAAAGGAACCCTCATCTCGAGCTAGGAGGCGGAAACGGGGCTCCCCTGGATGTGTGCGGGACACCACGTGCTTCCTCTCGAGTGGAGACGGGTATGTCGGGGAACTTCTTGAGTTGCAGCAATGGTGTGAAGGACCCTTTGGAAGTTCCAGTGGTTAGATGTGATTGGCCTCGAGAAGCCTCAGCGGAAATGGGCCTCATCTCGCCTGGAGGGCAAAACCTCCTGGATTTTCTCGAGTTGCGGCAGGTGCTCTCGACTTACGACCGGGACCTCAGGGACCCGCTCTGGTGGCCTCAGGAAAGGCCAGTCCCCATGCGAGTTCCTCGGGGGCCTCTCGGGATTCCTCTCCCGTCGATGGCGGGGCCTAAGTCCTTGTGTGGAGTCGGGGCTGGAACCTGAGGATTCCTCTCCAGTGCTGATATGGATCTTGGGGTACTTCTGGAGTCTCCCCAGGGGAGTCAGTCCTCGTCTCGAATGCGGGCATGCACTTGCGCTTTCCTCCAGAGCGGTAGCAGCAGTGTCACGCAGTCCGCCGCGTGGATCAAAGGATCTATAGTTTTCCCTCGAGTCTTTCCCAGGAGGCTTTCCAACGAGGCTTTCCCACAGGGCTGTCCCACGTGCACACGTGGTGGGAGTCGATCCTCGGCTTGAACGTCAAGGCAGTGCAGGGAAAACAGGTTCCTCTGGAATGGACTGACACATCTGGGGGACTCTTGGAATGGTGTCACGACACTGGAGTTCCTCTCGCCTTTCCTGTGGAGAGCGCCTCCTCTTGAGATGCGACGGGAACGCCGGGAATTCTTTCCCTACGAAACAGGGAAAGATCCCTCATCTCGAGCTAGGAGGCGGAAACGGGGCTCCCCTGGATGTGTGAGGGACCCCACGTGCTTCCTCTCGAGTGGAGACGGGTACGTCGGGGAACTTCTTGAGTTGCAGCAATGGTGTGAAGGACCCTTTGGAAGTTCCAGTGGTTAGATGTGATTGGCCTCGAGAAGCCTCAGCGGAAATGGGCCTCATCTCGCCTGAAGGGCAAAACCTCCTGGATTTTCTCGAGTTGCTGCAGGTGCTCTCGACTTACGACGGGGACCTCAGGAACCGCTCTGGTGGCCTCAGGAAAGACCAGTTCCCATGCGAGTTCCTCGGGGGCCTCTCGGGATTCCTCTCCCGTCGATGGCGGGGCCTAAGTCCTTGTGTGGAGTCGGGGCCGGAACCTGAGGATTCCTCTCCAGTGCTGACATGGATCTTGGGGTACTTCTGGAGTCTCCCCAGGGGAGTCAGTCCTCGCCTCGAATGCGGGCATGCACTTGCGCTTTCCTCCAGAGCGGTAGCAGCAGTGTCACGCAGTCCGCCGCGTGGATCAAAGGATCTATAGTTTTCCCTCGAGTCTTTCCCACGAGGCTTTCCAACGAGGCTTTCCCACAGGGCTGTCCCACGTGCACACGTGGTGGGAGTCGATCCTCGGCTTGAACGTCAAGGCAGTGCAGGGAAAACAGGTTCCTCTGGAATGGACTGACACATCTGGGGGACTCTTGGAATGGTGTCACGACCCTGGAGTTCCTCTCGCCTTTCCTGTGGAGAGCGCCTCCTCTTGAGATGCGACGGGAACGCCGGGAATTCTTTCCCTACGAAACAGGGAAAGATCCCTCATCTCGAGCTAGGAGGCGGAAACGGGGCTCCCCTGGATGTGTGAGGGACCCCACGTGCTTCCTCTCGAGTGGAGACGGGTACGTCGGGGAACTTCTTGAGTTGCAGCAATGGTGTGAAGGACCCTTTGGAAGTTCCAGTGGTTAGATGTGTTTGGCCTCGAGAAGCCTCAGCGGAAATGGGCCTCATCTCGCCTGAAGGGCAAAACCTCCTGGATTTTCTCGAGTTGCGGCAGGTGCTCTCGGCTTACGACGGGGACCTCAGGAACCGCTCTGGTGGCCTCAGGAAAGGCCAGTCCCCATGCGAGTTCCTCGGGGGCGTCTCGGGATTCCTCTCCCGTCGATGCCGGGGCCTAAGACCTTGTGTGGAGTCGGGGCCGGAACCTGAGGATTCCTCTCCAGTGCTGACATGGATCTTGGGGTACTTCTGGAGTCTCCCCAGGGGAGTCAGTCCTCGTCTCGAATGCGGGCATGCACTTGCGCTTTCCTCCAGAGCGGTAGCAGCAGTGTCACGCAGTCCGGCGCGTGGATCAAAGGATCTATGGTTTTCCCTCGAGTCTTTCCCACGAGGCTTTCCCACGAGGCTTTCCCACAGGGCTGTCCCACGTGCACACGTGGTGGGAGTCGATCCTCGGCTTGAACGTCAAGGTAGTGCAGGGAAAACAGGTTCCTCTGGAATGGACTGACACATCTGGGGGACTCGTGGAATGGTGTCACGACCCTGGAGTTCCTCTCGCCTTTCCTGTGGAGAGCGCCTCCTCTTGAGATGCGACGGGAACGCCGGGAATTCTTTCCCTACGAAACAGGGAAGGATCCCTCATCTCGAGCTAGGAGGCGGAAACGGGGCTCCCCTGGATGTGTGAGGGACCCCACGTGCTTCCTCTCGAGTGGAGACGGGTATGTCGGGGAACTTCTTGAGTTGCAGCAAGGGTGTGAAGGACCCTTTGGAAGTTCCAGTGGTTAGATGTGATTGGCCTCGAGAAGCCTCAGCGGAAATGGGCCTCATCTCGCCTGGAGGGCAAAACCTCCTGGATTTTCTCGAGTTGCGGCAGGTGCTCTCGACTTACGACGGGGACCTCAGGGACCCGCTCTGGTGGCCTCAGGAAAGGCCAGTCCCCATGCGAGTTCCTCGGGGGCCTCTCGGGATTCCTCTCCCGTCGATGCCGGGGCCTAAGACCTTGTGTGGAGTCGGGGCCGGAACCTGAGGATTCCTCTCCAGTGCTGACATGGATCTTGGGGTACTTCTGGAGTCTCCCCAGGGGAGTCAGTCCTCGTCTCGAATGCGGGCATGCACTTGCGCTTTCCTCCAGAGCGGTAGCAGCAGTGTCACGCAGTCCGCCGCGTGGATCAAAGGATCTATGGTTTTCCCTCGAGTCTTTCCCACGAGGCTTTCCCACGAGGCTTTCCCACAGGGCTGTCCCACGTGCACACGTGGTGGGAGTCGATCCTCGGCTTGAACGTCAAGACAGTGCAGGGTAAACAGGTTCCTCTGGAATGGACTGACACATCTGGGGGACTCTTGGAATGGTGGCACGACCCTGGAGTTCCTCTCGCCTTTCCTGTGGAGAGCGCCTCCTCTTGAGATGCGACGGGAACGCCGGGAATTCTTTCCCTACGAAACAGGGAAAGGATCCCTCATCTCGAGCTAGGAGGCGGAATCGGGGCTCCCCTGGATGTGTGCGGGACCCACGTGCTTCTTCTCGAGTGGAGACGGGTATGTCTGGGAACTTCTTGAGTTGCAGCAAGGGTGTGCAGGACCCTTTGGAAGTTCCAGTGGTTAGACGTGATTAGCCTCGAGAGGCCTCAGCGGAAATGGGCTTCATCTCGCCTGGAGGGCAAAACCTCCTGGATTTTCTCGAGTTGCGGCAGGTGCTCTCGACTTACGACGGGGACCTCAGGGACCCGCTCTGGTGGCCTCAGGAAAGGCCAGTCCCCATGCGAGTTCCTCGGGGGCCTCTCGGGATTCCTCTCCCGTCGATGCCGGGGCCTAAGACCTTGTGTGGAGTCGGGGCCGGAACCTGAGGATTCCTCTCCAGTGCTGACATGGATCTTGGGGTACTTCTGGAGTCTCCCCAGGGGAGTCAGTCCTCGTCTCGAATGCGGGCATGCACTTGCGCTTTCCTCCAGAGCGGTAGCAGCAGAGTCACGCAGTCCGCCGCGTGGATCAAAGGATCTATGGTTTTCCCTCGAGTCTTTCCCACGAAGCTTTCCCACGAGGCTTTCCCACAGGGCTGTCCCACGTGCACACGTGGTGGGAGTCGATCCTCGGCTTGAACGTCAAGGCAGTGCAGGGAAAACAGGTTCCTCTGGAATGGACTGACACATCTGGGGGACTCTTGGAATGGTGTCACGACCCTGGAGTTCCTCTCGCCTTTCCTGTGGAGAGCGCCTCCTCTTGAGATGCGACGGGAACGCCGGGAATTCTTTCCCTACGAAACAGGGAAGGATCCCTCATCTCGAGCTAGGAGGCGGAAACGGGGCTCCCCTGGATGTGTGAGGGACCCCACGTGCTTCCTCTCGAGTGGAGACGGGTATGTCGGGGAACTTCTTGAGTTGCAGCAATGGTGTGAAGGACCCTTTGGAAGTTCCAGTGGTTAGATGTGATTGGCCTCGAGAAGCCTCAGCGGAAATGGGCCTCATCTCGCCTGGAGGGCAAAACCTCCTGGATTTTCTCGAGTTGCGGCAGGTGCTCTCGACTTACGACGTGGACCACAGGGACCCGCTCTGGTGGCCTCAGGAAAGGCCAGTCCCCATGCGAGTTCCTCGGGGGCCTCTCGGGATTCCTCTCCCGTCGATGCCGGGGCCTAAGACCTTGTGTGGAGTCGGGGCCGGAACCTGAGGATTCCTCTCCAGTGCTGACATGGATCTTGGGGTACTTCTGGAGTCTCCCCTGGGGACTCAGTCCTCGTCTCGAATGCGGGCATGCACTTGCGCTTTCCTCCAGAGCGGTAGCAGCAGTGTCACGCAGTCCGCCGCGTGGATCAAAAGATCTATAGTTTTCCCTGGAGTCTTTCCCACGAGACTTTCCCACGAGGCTTCCCACAGGGCTGTCCCACGTGCACACGTGGTGGGAGTCGATCCTCGGCTTGAACGTCAAGGCAGTGCAGGGAAAACAGGTTCCTCTGGAATGGACTGACACATCTGGGGGACTCTTGGAATGGTGGCACGACCCTGGAGTTCCTCTCGCCTTTCCTGTGGAGAGCGCCTCCTCTTGAGATGCGATGGGAAGGCCGGGAATTCTTTCCCTACGAAACAGGGAAAGATCCCTCATCTCGAGCTAGGAGGCGGAAACGGGGCTCCCCTGGATGTGTGAGGGACCCCACGTGCTTCCTCTCGAGTGGAGACGGGTATGTCGGGGAACTTCTTGAGTTGCAGCAAGGGTGTGAAGGACCCTTTGGAAGTTCCAGTGGTTAGATGTGATTGGCCTCGAGAAGCCTCAGCGGAAATGGGCCTCATCTCGCCTGGAGGGCAAAACCTCCTGGATTTTCTCGAGTTGCGGCAGGTGCTCTCGACTTACAACGGGGACCTCAGGGAACCGCTCTGGTGGCCTCAAGAAAGGCCAGTCCCCATGCGAGTTCCTCGGGGGCCTCTCGGGATTCCTCTCCCGTCGATGCCGGTGCCTAAGACCTTGTGTGGAGTCGGGGCCGGAACCTGAGGATTCCTCTCCAGTGTTGACATGGATCTTGGGGTACTTCTGGAGTCTCCCCAGGGGAGTCAGTCCTCGTCTCGAATGCGGGCATGCACTTGCACTTTCCTCCAGAGCGGTAGCAGCAGTGTCACGCAGTCCGCCGCGTGGATCAAAGGATCTATGGTTTTCCCTCGAGGCTTTCCCACGAGGCTTTCCCACAGGGCTGTCCCACGTGCACACGTGGTGGGAGTCGATCCTCGGCTTGAACGTCAAGGCAGTGCAGGGAAAACAGGTTCCTCTGGAATGGACTGACACATCCGGGGGAGTCTTGGAATGTTGGCACGACCCTGGAGTTCCTCTCGCCTTTCCTGTGGAGAGCGCCTCCTCTTGAGATGCGACGGGAACGCCGGGAATTCTTTCCCTACGAAACAGGGAAAGGATCCTTCATCTCGAACTAGGAGGCGGATACGGGGCTCCCCTGGATGTGTGCGGGACCCCACGTGCTTCCTCTCGAGTGGAGACGGGTATGTCGGGGAACTTCTTGAGTTGCAGCAAGGGTGTGAAGGACCCTTTGGACGTTCCAGTGGTTAGATGTGATTGGCCTCGAGAAGCCTCAGGGGAAATGGGCCTCATCTCGCCTGGAGGTCAATACCTCCTGGATTTTCTCGAGTTGCGGCAGGTGCTCTCGACTTACGACGGGGACCTCAGGGACCCGCTCTGGTGGCCTCAGGAAAGCCCAGTCCCCATGCGAGTTCCTCGGGGGCCTCTCGGGATTCCTCTCCCGTCGATGCCGGGGCCTAAGACCTTGTGTGGAGTCGGGGCCGGAACCTGAGGATTCCTCTCCAGTGCTGACATGGATCTTGGGGTACTTCTGGAGTCTCCCCAGGGGAGTCAGTCCTCGTCTCGAATGCGGGCATGCACTTGCGCTTTCCTCCAGTGCGGTAGCAGCAGTTTCACGCAGTCCTCCACGTGGATCAAAGGATCTATGGTTTTCCCTTGAGTCTTTCCCACGAGTCTTTCCCACGAGGCTTTCCCACAGGGCTTTCCCACGTGCACACGTGGTGGGAGTCGATCCTCGGCTTGAACGTCAAGGCAGTGCAGGGAAAACAGGTTCCTCTGGAATGGACTGACACATCTGGGGGACTCTTGGAATGGTGGCATGACCCTGGAGTTCCTCTCGCCTTTCCTGTGGAGAGCGCCTCCTCTTGAGATGCGACGGGAACGCCGGGAATTCTTTCCATACGAAACAGGGAAAGGATCCCTCATCTCGAGCTAGGAGGCGGAAACGGGGCTCCCCTGGATGTGTGCGGGACCCCACGTGCTTCCTCTCGAGTGGAGACGGGTATGTCGGGGAACTTCTTGAGTTGCAGCAAGGGTGTGAAGGACCCTTTGGAAGATCCAGTGGTTAGATGTGATTGGCCTCGAGAAGCCTCAGCGGAAATGGGCCTCATCTCGCCTGGAGGGCAAAACCTCCTGGATTTTCTCGAGTTGCGGCAGGTGCTCTCGAGTTACGACGGGGACCTCGGGGACTCGCTCTGGTGGCCTCAGGAAAGGGCAGTCCCCATGCGAGTTCCTCGGGGGCGTCTCGGGATTCCTCTCCCGTCGATGCCGGGGCCTAAGACCTTGTGTGGAGTCGGGGCCGGAACCTGAGGATTCCTCTCCAGTGCTGACAGGGATCTTGGGGTACTTCTGGAGTCTCCCCAGGGGAGTCAGTCCTCGTCTCCAATGCGGGCATGCACTTGCGCTTTCCTCCAGAGCGGTAGCAGCGGTGTCACGCAGTCCGCCGCGTGGATCAAAGGATCTATGGTTTTCCCTCGAGTCTTTACCTCGAGGCTTTCCCACGAGGCTTTCCCACAGGGCTGTCCCACGTACACACGTGGTGGGAGTCGATCCTCGGCTTGAACGTCAAGGCAGTGCAGGGAAAACAGGTTCCTCTGGAATGGACTGACACATCTGGGGGACTCTTGGAATGGTGGCATGACCCTGGAATTCCTCTCGCCTTTCCTGTGGAGAGCGCCTCCTCTTGAGATGCGACGGGAATGCCGGGAATTCTTTCCCTACGAAACAGGGAAAGGATCCCTCATCTCGAGCTAGGAGGCGGAAACGGGGCTCCCCTGGATGTGTGCGGGACACCACGTGCTTCCTCTCGAGTGGAGACGGGTATGTCGGGGAACTTCTTGAGTTGCAGCAAGGGTGTGAAGGACCCTTTGGAAGTTCCAGTGGTTAGATGTGATTGGCCTCGAGAAGCCTCGCGGAAATGGGCCTCATCTCGCCTGGAGGGCAAAACCTCCTGGATTTTTTGGAGTTACGGCAGGTGCTCTCGACTTACGACGGGGACCTCAGGGACCCGCTCTGGTGGCCTCAGGACAGGCCAGTCCCCATGCGAGTTCCTCGGGGGCCTCTCGGGATTCCTCTCCCGTCGATGCCGGGGCCTAAGACCTTGTGTGGAGTCGGGGCCGGAACCTGAGGATTCCTCTCCAGTGCTGACATGGATCTTGGGGTACTTCTGGAGTCTCCACAGGGGAGTCAGTCCTCGTCTCGAATGCGGGCATGCACTTGCGATTTCCTCCAGAGCGGTAGCAGCAGTGTCACGCAGTCCTCCGCGTGGATCAAAGGATCTATGGTTTTCCCTCGAGTCTTTCCCCCGAGGCTTTCCCACGAGGCTTTCCCACAGGGCTGTCCCACGTGCACACGTGGTGGGACTCGATCCTCGGCTTGAACGTCAAGGCAGTGCAGGGAAAACAGTTTCCTCTGGAATGGACTGACACATCTGGGGGACTCTTGGAATGGTGGCACGACCCTGGAGTTCCTCTCGCCTTTCCTGTGGAGAGCGCCTCCTCTTGAGATGCGACGGGAACGCCGGGAATTCTTTCCCTACGAAACAGGGAAAGGATCCCTCATCTCGAGCTAGGAGGCGGAAACGGGGCTCCCCTGGATGTGTGCGGGACACCACGTGCTTCCTCTCGAGTGGAGACGGGTATGTCGGGGAACTTCTTGAGTTGCAGCAAGGGTGTGAAGGACCCTTTGGAAGTTCCAGTGGTTAGACGTGATTGGCCTCGAGAAGCCTCAGCGGAAATGGGCCTCATCTCGCCTGGAGGGCCAAATCTCCTGGATTTTCTCGAGTTGCGGCAGGTGCTCTCGACTTACGACGGGGACTTCAGGGACCCGCTCTGGTGGCCTCAGGAAAGGCCAGTCCCCATGCGAGTTCCTCGGGGGCCTCTCGGGATTCCTCTCCCGTCGATGCCGGGGCCTAAGACCTTGTGTGGAGTCGGGGCCGAACCTGAGGATTGCTCTCCAGTGCTGACATGGATCTTGGGGTACTTCTGGAGTCTCCCCAGGGGAGTCTGTCCTCGTCTCGAATGCGGGCATGCACTTGCGCTTTCCTCCAGAGCGGTAGCAGCAGTGTCACGCAGTCCGCAGCCTGGATCAAAGGATCTATGGTTTTCCCTCGAGTCTTTCCCACGAGGCTTTCCCACGAGGCTTTCCCACAGGGCTGTCCCACGTGCACACGTGGTGGGAGTCGATCCTCGGCTTGAACGTCAAGGCAGTGCAGGGAAAACAGGTTCCTCTGGAATGGACTGACACATCTGGGGGACTCTTGGAATGGTGGCATGACCCTGGAGTTCCTCTCGCCTTTCCTGTGGAGAGCGCCACCTCTTGAGATGCGACGGGAACGCCGGGAATTCTTTCCCTACGAAACAGGGAAAGGATCCCTCATCTCGAGCTAGGAGGCGGAAACGGGGCTCCCCTGGATGTGTGTGGGACACCACGTGCTTCCTCTCGAGTGGAGACGGGTATGTCGGGGAACTTCTTGAGTTGCAGCAAGGGTGTGAAGGACCCTTTGGAAGTTCCAGTGGTTACATGTGATTGGCCTCGAGAAGCCTCAGCGGAAATGGGCCTCATCTCGCCTGGAGGGCAAAACCTCCTGGATTTTCTCGAGTTGCGGCAGGTGCTCTCGACTTACGACGGGGACCTCAGGGACCCGCTCTGGTGGCCTCAGGAAAGGCCAGTCCCCATGCGAGTTCCTCGGGGGCCTCTCGGGATTCCTCTCCCTTCGATGCCGGGGCCTAACACCTTGTGTGGAGTCGGGGCCGGAACCTGAGGATTCCTCTCCAGTGCTGACATGGATCTTGGGGTATTTCTGGAGTCTCCCCAGGGGAGTCAGTCCTCGTCTCGAATGCGGGCATGCACTTGCGCTTTCCTCCAGGGCGGTAGGAGCAGTTTCACGCAGTCCGCGCGTGGATCAAAGGATCTATGGTTTTCCCTCGAGTCTTTCCCACGAGGCTTTCCCACGAGGCTTTCCCACAGGGCTGTCCCACGTGCACACGTGGTGGGAGTCGATCCTCGGCTTGAACGTCAAGGCAGTGCAGGGAAAACAGGTTCCTCTGGAATGGACTGACACATCTGGGGGACTCTTGGAATGGTGGCATGACCCTGGAGTTCCTCTTGCCTTTCCTGTGGAGAGCGCCTCCTCTTGAGATGCGACGGGAACGCCGGGAATTCTTTCCCTACGAAACAGGGAAAGGATCCCTCATCTCGAGCTAGGAGGCGGAAACGGGTCTCCACTGAATGTGTGCGGGACACCACGTACTTCCTCTCGAGTGGAGACGGGTATGTCGGGGAACTTCTTGAGTTGCAGCAAGGGTGTGAAGGACCCTTTGGAAGTTCCAGTGGTTAGACGTGATTAGCCTCGAGAAGCCTCAGCGGAAATGGGCCTCATCTCGCCTGGAGGGCAAAACCTCCTGCATTTTCTCGAGTTGCGGCAGGTGCTCTCGACTTACGACGGGGACCTCAGGGACCCGCTCTGGTGGCCTCAGGAAAGGCCAGTCCCCATGCGAGTTCCTCGGGGGCCTCTCGGGATTACTCTCCCGTCGATTCCGGGGCCTAAGACCTTGTGTGGAGTCGGGGCCGGAACCTGAGGATTCCTCTCCAGTGCTGACATGGATCTTGGGGTACTTCTGGAGTCTCCCCAGGGGAGTCAGTCCTCGTCTCGAATACGGGCATGCACTTGCGCTTTCCTCCAGAGCGGTAGCAGCAGTGTCACGCAGTCCGCCGCGTGGATCAAAGGATCTATGGTTTTCCCTCGAGTCTTTCCCAAGAGGCTTTCCCACGAGGCTTTCCCACAGGGCTGTCCCACGTGCACACGTGGTGGGAGTCGATCCTCGGCTTGAACGTCAAGGCAGTGCAGGGAAAACAGGTTCCTCTGGAATGGACTGACACATCTGGGGGACTCTTGGAATGGTGTCACGACCCTGGAGTTCCTCTCGCCTTTCCTGTGGAGAGCGCCTCCTCTTGAGATGCGATGGGAACGCCGGGAATTCTTTCCCTACGAAACAGGGAAAGGATCCCTCATCTCGAGCTAGGAGGCGGAAACGGGGCTCCCCTGGATGTGTGCGGGACCCCACGTGCTTCCTCTCGAGTGGAGACGGGAATGTCGGGGAACTTCGTGAGTTGCAGCAAGGGTGTGAAGGACCCTTTGGAAGTTCCAGTGGTTAGACGTGATTAGCCTCGAGAAGCCTCAGCGGAAATGGGCCTCATCTCGCCTGGAGGGCAAAACCTACTGGATTTTCTCGAGTTGCGGCAGGTGCTCTCGACTTACGACGGGGACCTCAGGGAACCTCTCTGGTGGCCTCAGGAAAGGCCAGTCACCATGCGAGTTCCTCGGGGGCCTCTCGGGATTCCTCTCCCGTCGATGCCGGCGCCTAAGACCTTGTGTGGAATCGGGGCCGGAACCTGAGGATTCCTCTCCAGTGCTGACATGGATCTTGGGGTACTTCTGGAGTCTCCCCAGGGGAGTCAGTCCTCGTCTCGAATGCGGGCATGCACTTGCGCTTTCCTCCAGAGCGGTAGCAGCAGTGTCACGCAGTCCGCCGCGTGGATCAAAGGATCTATGGTTTTCCTTCGAGTCTTTCCCTCCAGGCTTTCCCACGAGTCTTTCCCACAGGGCTGTCCCACGTGCACACGTGGTGGGAGTCGATCCTCGGCTTGAACGTCAAGGCAGTGCAGGGAAAACAGGTTCCTCTGGAATGGACTGACACATCTGGGGGACTCTTGGAATGGTGGCACGACCCTTGAGTTCCTCTCGCCTTTCCTGTGGACAGCGCCTCCTCTTGAGATGCGACGGGAACGCCGGGAATTCTTTCCCTACGAAACAGGGAAAGGATCCCTCATCTCGAGCTAGGAGGCGGAAACGGGGCTCCCCTGGATGTGTGCGGGACCCGCGTGCTTCCTCTCGAGTGGAGACGGGTATGTCGGGGAACTTCTTGAGTTGCAGCAAGGGTGTGAAGGACCCTTTGGAAGTTCCAGTGGTTAGACGTGATTAGCCTCGAGAAGCCTCAGCGGAAATGGGCCTCATCTCGCCTGGAGGGCAAAACCTCCTGGATTTTCTCGAGTTGCGGCAGGTGCTCTCGACTTACGACGGGGACCTCAGGGACCCGCTCTGGTGACCTCAGGAAAGGCCTGTCCCCATGCGAGTTCCTCGGGGGCCTCTCGGGATTCCTCTCCCGTCGATGCCGGGGCCTAAGACCTTGTGTGGAGTCGGGGCCGGAACCTGAGGATTCCTCTCCAGTGCTGACATGGATCTTGGGGTACTTCTGGAGTCTCCCCAGGGGAGTCAGTCCTCGTCTCGAATGCGGGCATGCACTTGCGCTTTCCTCCAGAGCGGTAGCAGCAGTGTCACGCAGTCCGCCGCGTGGATCAAAGGATCTATGGTTTTCCCTCGAGTCTTTCCCACGAGGCTTTCCCACGTGGCTTTCCCACAGGGCTGTCCCACGTGCACACGTGGTGGGAGTCGATCCTCGGCTTGAACGTCAAGGCAGTGCAGGGAAAACAGGTTCCTCTGGAATGGACTGACACATCTGGGGGACTCTTGGAATGGTGGCACGACCCTGGAGTTCCTCTCGCCTTTCCTGTGGAGAGCGCCTCCTCTTGAGATGCGACAGGAACGCCGGGAATTCTTTCCCTACGAAACAGGGAAAGGATCCCTCATCTCGAGCTAGGAGGCGGAAACGGGGCTCCCCTGGATGTGTGCGGGACCCCACGTGCTTCCTCTCGAGTGGAGACGGGCATGTCGGGGAACTTCTTGAGTTGCAGCAATGGTGTGAAGGACCCTTTGGAAGTTCCAGTGGTTAGATGTGATTGGCCTCGAGAAGCCTCAGCGGAAATGGGCCTCATCTCGCCTGGAGGGCAAAACCTCCTGGATTTTCTCGAGTTGCGGCAGGTGCTCTCGACTTACGACGGGGACCTCAGGGAACCGCTCTGGTGGCCTCAGGAAAGGCCAGTCCCCATGCGAGTTCCTCGGGGGCCTCTCGGGATTCCTCTCCCGTCGATGCCGGGGCCTAAGACCTTGTGTGGAGTCGGGGCCGGAACCTGAGGATTCCTCTCCAGTGCTGACATGGATCTTGGGGTACTTCTGGAGTCTCCCCAGGGGAGTCAGTCCTCGTCTCGAATACGGGCATGCACTTGCGCTTTCCTCCAGAGCGGTAGCAGCAGTGTCACGCAGTCCGCCGCGTGGATCAAAGGATCTATGGTTTTCCCTCGAGTCTTTCCCACGAGGCTTTCCCACGAGGCTTTCCCACGAGGGCTGTCCCACGTGCACACGTGGTGGGAGTCAATCCTCGGCTTGAACGTCAAGGCAGTGCAGGGAAAACAGGTTCCTCTGGAATGGACTGACACATCTGGGGGACTCTTAGAATGGTGGCACGACCCTGGAGTTCCTCTCGCCTTTCCTGTGGAGAGCGCCTCCTCTTGAGATGCGACGGGAACGCCGGGAATTCTTTCCCTACGAAACAGGGAAAGGATCCCTCATCTCGAGCTAGGAGGCGGAAACGGGGCTCCCCTGGATGTGTGCGGGACCCACGTGCTTCCTCTCGAGTGGAGACGGGTATGTCGGGGAACTTCTTGAGTTGCAGCAAGGGTGTGAAGGACCCTTTGGAAGTTCCAGTGGCTAGACATGATTAGCCTCGAGAAGCCTCAGAGGAAATGAGCCTCATCTCGCCTGGAGGGCAAAACCTCCTGGTTTTTCTCGAGTTGCGGCAGTGCTCTCGATTTACGACGGGGACCTCAGGGACCCGCTCTGGTGGCCTCAGGAAAGGCCAGTCCCCATGCGAGTTCCTCGGGGGCCTCTCGGGATTCCTCTCCCGTCGATGCCGGGGCCTAAGTCCTTGTGTGGAATCGGGGCCGGAACCTGAGGATTCCTCTCCAGTGCTGACATGGATCTTGGGGTACTTCTGGAGTCTCCCCAGGGGAGTCAGTCCTCGTCTCGAATGCGGGCATGCACTTGCGCTTACCTCCAGAGCGGTAGCAGCAGTGTCACGCAGTCCGCCGCGTGGATCAAAGGATCTATGGTTTTCCCTCGAGTCTTTCCCACGATGCTTTCCCACGATTCTTTCCCTCAGGGCTGTCCCACGTGCACACGTGGTGGGAGTCGATCCTCGGATTGAACGTTAAGGCAGTGCAGGGAAAACAGTTTCCTCTGGAATGGACTGACACATCTGGGTGACCCTTGGAATGGTGGCATGACCCTGGAGTTCCTCTCGCCTTTCCTGTGGAGAGCGCCTCCTCTTGAGATGCGACGGGAATGCCGGGAATTCTTTCCCTACGAAACAGGGAAAGGATCCCTCATCTCGAGCTAGGAGGCGGAAACGGGGCTCCCAAGGATGTGTGCGGGACCCCACGTGCTGCCTCTCGAGTGGAGACGGGTATGTCGGGGAACTTCTTGAGGTGCAGCAATGGTGTGAAGGACCCTTTGGAAGTTCCAGTGGTTAGATGTGATTGGCCTCGAGAAGCCTCAGCGGAAATGGGCCTCATCTCGCCTGGAGGGCAAAACCTCCTGGATTTTCTCGAGTTGCGGCAGGTGCTCTCGACTTACGACGGGGACCTCAGGGACCCGCTCTGGTGGCCTCAGGAAAGGCCAGTCCCCATGCGAGTTCCTCGGGGGCCTCTCGGGATTCCTCTCCCGTCGATGCCGGGGCCTAAGACCTTGTGTGGAGTCGGGGCCGGAACCTGAGGATTCCTCCAGTGCTGACATGGATCTTGGGGTACTTCTGGAGTCTCCCCAGGGGAGTCAGTCCTCGTCTCGAATGCGGGCATGCATTGCGCTTTCCTCCAGAGCGGTAGCAACAGTGTCACGCAGTGCGCCGCGTGGATCAAAGGATCTATGGTTTTCCCTCGAGTCTTTCCCACGAGGCTTTCCCACGAGGCTTTCCCACAGGGCTGTCCCACGTGCACACGTGGTGGGAGTCGATCCTCGGCTTGAACGTCAAGGCAGTGCAGGGAAAACAGGTTCCTCTTGAATGGACTGACTCATCTGGGGGACTCTTGGAATGGTGGCACGACCCTGGAGTTCCTCTCGCCTTTCCTGTGGAGAGCGCCTCCTCTTGAGATACGACGGGAACGCCGGGAATTCTTTCCCTACGAAACAGGGAAAGGATCCCTCATCTCGAGCTAGGAGGCGGAAATGGGGCTCCCCTGGATGTGTGCGGGACCCACGTGCTTCCTCTCGAGTGGAGACGGGTATGTCGGGGAACTTCTTGAGTTGCCGCAAGGGTGTGAAGGACCCTTTGGAAGTTCCAGTGGTTAGACGTGATTAGCCTCGAGAAGCCTCAGCAGAAATGGGCCTCATCTCGCCTGGAGGGCAAAACCTACTGGATTTTCTCGAGTTGCGGCAGGTGCTCTCGACTTACGACGGGGACCTCAGGGAACCGCTCTGGTGGCCTCAGGAAAGGCCAGTCACCATGCGAGTTCCTCGGGAGCCTCTCGGGATTCCTCTCCCGTCGATGCCGGCGCCTAAGACCTTGAGTGGAATCGGGGCCGGAACCTGAGGATTCCTCTCCAGTGCTGACATGGATCTTGGGGTACTTCTGGAGTCTCCCCAGGGGAGTCAGTCCTCGTCTCGAATGCGGGCATGCACTTGCGCTTTCCTCCAGAGCGGTAGCAGCAGTGTCACGCAGTCCGCCGCGTGGATCAAAGGATCTATGGTTTTCCCTCGAGTCTTTCCCTCCAGGCTTTCCCACGAGTCTTTCCCACAGGGCTGTCCCACGTGCACACGTGGTGGGAGTCGATCCTCGGCTTGAACGTCAAGGCAGTGCAGGGAAAACAGGTTCCTCTGGAATGGACTGACACATCTGGGGGACTCTTGGAATGGTGGCACGACCCTTGAGTTCCTCTCGCCTTTCCTGTGGACAGCGCCTCCTCTTGAGATGCGACGGGAACGCCGGGAATTCTTTCCCTACGAAACAGGGAAAGGATCCCTCATCTCGAGCTAGGAGGCGGAAACGGGGCTCCCCTGGATGTGTGCGGGACCCGCGTGCTTCCTCTCGAGTGGAGACGGGTATGTCGGGGAACTTCTTGAGTTGCAGCAAGGGTGTGAAGGACCCTTTGGAAGTTCCAGTGGTTAGACGTGATTAGCCTCGAGAAGCCTCAGCGGAAATGGGCCTCATCTCGCCTGGAGGGCAAAACCTCCTGGATTTTCTCGAGTTGCGGCAGGTGCTCTCGACTTACGACGGGGACCTCAGGGACCCGCTCTGGTGGCCTCAGGAAAGGCCAGTCCCCATGCGAGTTCCTCGGGGGCCTCTCGGGATTCCTCTCCCGTCGATGCCGGGGCCTAAGACCTTGTGTGGAGTCGGGGCCGGAACCTGAGGATTCCTCTCCAGTGCTGACATGGATCTTGGGGTACTTCTGGAGTCTCCCCAGGGGAGTCAGTCCTCGTCTCGAATGCGGGCATGCACTTGCGCTTTCCTCCAGGGCGGTAGGAGCAGTTTTACGCAGTCCGCCGCGTGGATCAAAGGATCTATGGTTTTCCCTCGAGTCTTTCCCACGAGGCTTTCCCACGGGGCTTTCCCACAGGGCTGTCCCACGTGCACACGTGGTGGGAGTCGATCATCGGCTTGAACGTCAAGGCAGTGCAGGGAAAACAGGTTCCTCTGGAATGGACTGACACATCTGGGGGACTCTTGGAATGGTGGCACGACCCTGGATTTCCTCTCGCCTTTCCTGTGGAGAGCGCCTCCTCTTGAGATGCGACGGGAACGCCGGGAATTCTTTCCCTACGAAACAGGGAAAGGATCCCTCATCTCGAGCTAGGAGGCGGAAACGGGGCTCCCCTGGATGTGTGCGGGACCCTCGGGCTTCCTCTCGAGTGGAGACGGTATGTCGGGGAACTTCTTGAGTTGCAGCAAGGGTGTAAAGGACCCTTGGTAAGTTCCAGTGGTTAGATGTGATTAGCCTCGAGAAGCCTCAGCGGAAATGGGCCTCATCTCGCCTGCAGGGCAAAACCTCCTGGATTTTCTCGACTTGCGGCAGGTGCTCTCGACTTACCACGGGGACCTCAGGGACCCGCTCTGGTGGCCTCAGGAATGGCCAGTCCCCATGCGAGTTCCACGGGGGCCTCTCGGGATTCCTCTCCCTTCGATGCCGGGGCCTAAGACCTTGTGTGGATTCGGGGCCGGAACCTGAGGATTCCTCTCCAGTGCTGACATGGATCTTGGGGTA
The DNA here is from genome assembly GCF_042477335.2 of Ovis canadensis. NCBI lineage: Eukaryota > Metazoa > Chordata > Mammalia > Artiodactyla > Bovidae > Ovis > Ovis canadensis. The sequence goes on from NC_091267.1 coordinate 11,697,031, forward strand.
CTTCTGGAGTCTCCCCAGGGGAGTCAGTCCTCGTCTCGAATGCTGGCATGCACTTGCGCTTTCCTCCAGAGCGGTAGCAGCAGTGTCACGCAGTCCGCCGCGCGGATCAAAGGATCTATGGTTTTCCCTCGAGTCTTTCCCACGAGGCTTTCCCACGAGGCTTTCCCACAGGGCTGTTCCACGTGCACACGTGGTGGGAGTCGATCCTCGGCTTGAACGCCAAGGCAGTGCAGGGAAAACAGGTTCCTCTGGAATGGACTGACACATCTGGGGGTCTCTTGGAATGGTGCCACGACCCTGGAGTTCCTCTCCTCTTTCCTGTGGAGAGCGCCTCCTCTTGAGATGCGACGGGAACGCCGGGAATTCTTTCCCTAGGAAACAGGGAAAGGATCCCTCATCTCGAGCTAGGAGGCGGAAACGGGGCTCCCCTGGATGTGTGCGGGACCCCAAGTGCTTCCTCTCGAGTGGAGACGGGTATGTCGGGAACTTCTTGAGTTGCAGCAAGGGTGTGAAGGACCCTTTGGAAATTCCAGTGGTTAGATGTGATTTGCCTCGAGAAGCCTCAGCGGAAATGGGCCTCATCTCACCTGGAGGGCAAAACCTCCTGGATTTTCTCGAGTTGCGGCAGGTGCTCTCGACTTACGACGGGGACCTCAGGGACCCGCTCTGGTGGCCTCAGGAAAGGCCAGTCCCCATGCGAGTTCCTCGGGGGCCTCTCGGGATTCCTCTCCTGTCGATGCCGGGGACTAAGACCTTGTGTGGAGTCGGGGCCGGAACCTGAGGATTCCTCTCCAGTGCTGACATGGATCTTGGGGTACTTCTGGAGTCTCCCCAGGGGAGTCAGTCCTCGTCTCGAATGCGGGCATGCACTTGGGCTTTCCTCCAGAGCGGTAGCAGCAGTGTCACGCAATTCGCCGCGTGGATCAAAGGATCTATGGTTTTCCCTCGAGTCTTTCCCACGAGGCTTTCCCACGAGGCTTTCCCACAGGGCTGTCCCACGTGCACACGTGGTGGGAGTCGATTCTCAGCTTGAACGTCAAGGCAGTGCAGGGAAAACAGGTTCCTCTGGAATGGACTGACACATCTGGGGGACTATTGGAATGGTGGCACGACCCTGGAGTTCCTCTCGCCTTTCCTGTGGAGAGCGCCTCCTCTTGAGATGCGACGGGAACGCCGGGAATTCTTTCCCTACGAAACAGGGACAGGATCCCTCATCTCGAGCTAGGAGTCGGAAACGGGGCTCCCCTGGATGTGTGCGGGACCCCACGTGCTTCCTCTCGAGTGGAGACGGGTATGTCGGGGAACTTCTTGAGTTGCAGCAAGGGTGTGAAGGACCCTTTGGAAGTTCCAGTGGTTAGACGTGATTAGCCTCGAGAAGCCTCAGCGGAAATGGGCCTCATCTCGCCTGGAGGGAAAACCTCCTGGATTTTCTCGAGTTGCGGCAGGTGCTCTCGACTTATGACGGGGACCTCAGGGACCCGCTCTGGTGGCCTCAGGAAAGGCCAGTCCCCATGCGAGTTCCTCGGGGGCCTCTCGGGATTCCTCTCCCGTCGATGCCGGGGCCTAAGACCTTGTGTGGAGTCGGGGCCGGAACCTGAGGATTCCTCTCCAGTGCTGACATGGATCTTGGGGTACTTCTGGAGTCTCCCCAGGGGAGTCAGTCCTCGTCTCGAATGCGGGCATGCACTTGCGCTTTCCTCCAGAGCGGTAGCAGCAGTGTCACGCAGTCCGCCGCGTGGATCAAAGGATCTATGGTTTTCCCTCGAGTCTTTCCCACGAGGCTTTCCCACGAGGCTTTCCCACAGGCTGTCCCACGTGCACACGTGGTGGGAGTCGATCCTCGGCTTGAACGTCAAGGCAGTGCAGGGAAAACAGGTTCCTCTCGAATGGACTGACACATCTGGGGGACTCTTGGAATGGTGGCACGACCCTGGAGTTCCTCTCTCCTTTCCTGTGGAGAGCGCCTCCACTTGAGATGCGACGGGAACGCCTCGAAATCTTTCCCTTCGAAACAGGGAAAGGATCCCTCATCTCGAGCTAGGAGGCGGAAACGGGGCTCCCCTGGATGTGTGCGGGACCCCACGTTCTTCCTCTCGAGTGGAGACGGGTATGTCGGGGAACTTCTTGAGTTGCAGCAAGGGTGTGAAGGACCCTTTGGAAGTTCCAGTGGTTAGATGTGATTAGCCTCCAGAAGCCTCAGCGGAAATGGGCCTCATCTCGCCTGGAGGGCAAAACCTCCTGGATTTTCTCGAGTTGCCGCAGGTGCTCTCGACTTACGACGGGGACCTCAGGGACCCGCTCTGGTGGCCTCAGGAAAGGCCAGTCCCCATGCGAGTTCCTCGGGGGCCTCTCGGGATTCCTCTCCCGTCGATGCCGGGGCCTAAGACCTTGTGTGGATTCGGGGCCGGAACCTGAGGATTCCTCTCCAGTGCTGACATGAATCTTGGGGTACTTCTGGAGTCTCCCCAGGGGAGTCAGTCCTCGTCTCGAATGCGGGCATGCACTTGCGCTTTCCTCCAGAGCGGTAGCAGCAGTGTCACGCAGTCCGCCGCGTGGATCAAAGGATCTATGGTTTTCCCTCGAGTCTTTCCCACGAGGCTTTCCCACGAGGCTTTCCCACAGGGCTGTCCCACGTGCACACGTGGTGGGAGTCGATCCTCGGCTTGAACGTCAAGGCAGTGCAGGGAAAACAGGTTCCTCTGGAATGGACTGACACATCTTGGGGACTCTTGGAATGGTGGCACGACCCTTGAGTTCCTCTCGCCTTTCCTGTGGAGAGCGCCTCCTCTTGAGATGCGACGGGAACGCCGGGAATTCTTTCCCTACGAAACAGGGAAAGGATCCCTCATCTCGAGCTAGGAGGCGGAAACAGGGCTCCCCTGGATGTGTGCGGGACCCTCGTGCTTCCTCTCGAGTGGAGACGGGTATGTCGGGGAACTTCTTGAGTTGCAGCAAGGGTGAGAAGGACCCTTTGGATGTTCCAGTGGTTAGATGTGATTAGCCTGGAGAAGCCTCAGCGGAAATGGGCCTCATCTCGCCTGGAGGGCAAAACCTCCTGGATTTTCTCGAGTTGTGGCAGGTGCTCTCGACTTACGACGGGGACCTCAGGGACCCGCTCTGGTGGCCTCAGGAAAGGCCAGTCCCCATGCGAGTTCCTAGGGGGCCTCTCGGGATTCCTCACCCGTCGATGCCGGGGCCTAAGACCTTGTGTGGAATCGGGGCCGGAACCTGAGGATTCCTCTCCAGTGCTGACATGGATCTTGGGGTACTTCTGGAGTCTCCCCAGGGGAGTCAGTCCTCGTCTCGAATGCGGGCATGCACTTGCGCTTTCCTCCAGGGCGGTAGCAGCAGTGTCACGCAGTCCGCCGCCTGGATCAAAGGATCTATAGTTTTCCCTCGAGTCTTTCCCACGAGGCTTTCCCACAAGGCTTTCCCACAGGGCTGTCCCACGTGCACACGTGGTGGGAGTCGATCCTCGGCTTGAACGTCAAGGCAGTGCAGGGAAAACAGGTTCCTCTGGAATGGACTGACACATCTGGGGGACTCTTGGAATGGTGGCACGACCCTGGAGTTCCTCTCGCCTTTCCTGTGGAGAGCGCCTCCTCTTGAGATGCGACGGGAACGCCGGGAATTCTTTCCCTACTAAACAGGGAAAGGATCCCTCATCTCGAGCTAGGAGGCGGAAACGGGGCTCCCCTGGATGTGTGCGGGACCCTCGTGCTTCCTCTCGAGTGGAGACGGGTATGTCGGGGAACTTCTTGAGTTGCAGCAAGGGTGAGAATGACCCTTTGGATGTTCCAGTGGTTAGATGTGATTAGCCTGGAGAAGCCTCAGCGGAAATGGGCCTCATCTCGCCTGGAGGGCAAAACCTCCTGGATTTTCTCGAGTTGCGGCAGGTGCTCTCGACTTACGACGGGGACCTCAGGGACCCGCTCTGGTGGCCTCAGGAAAGGCCAGTCCCCATGCGAGTTCCTCGGGGGCCTCTCGGGATTCCTCTCCCTTCGATGCCGGGGCCTAACACCTTGTGTGGAGTCGGGGCCGGAACCTGAGGATTCCTCTCCAGTGCTGACATGGATCTTGGGGTATTTCTGGAGTCTCCCCAGGGGAGTCAGTCCTCGTCTCGAATGCGGGCATGCACTTGCGCTTTCCTCCAGGGCGGTAGGAGCAGTTTCACGCAGTCCGCGCGTGGATCAAAGGATCTATAGTTTTCCCTCGAGTCTTTCCCACGAGGCTTTCCCACGAGGCTTTCCCACAGGGCTGTCCCACGTGCACACGTGGTGGGAGTCGATCCTCGGCTTGAACGTCAAGGCAGTGCAGGGAAAACAGGTTCCTCTGGAATGGACTGACACATCTGGGGGACTCTTGGAATGGTGGCACGACCCTGGAGTTCCTCTCGCCTTTCCTGTGGAGAGCGCCTCCTCTTGAGATGCGACGGGAACGCCGGGAATTCTTTCCCTACGAAACATGGAAAGGATCCCTCATCTCGAGCTAGGAGGCGAAAACGGGGCTCCCCTGGATGTGTGCGGGACCCCACGTGCTTCCTCTCGAGTGGAGACGGGTATGTCGGGGAACTTCTTGAGTTGCAGCAAGGGTGTGAAGGACCCTTTGGAAGTTCCAGTGGTTAGACGTGATTAGCCTCGAGAAGCCTCAGCGGAAATGTGCCTCATCTCGCCTGGAGGGCAAAACCTCCTGGATTTTCTCGAGTTGCGGCAGGTGCTCTCGACTTACGACGGGGACCTCAGGGGCCCGCTCTGGTGGCCTCAGGAAAGGCCAGTCCCCATGCGAGTTCCTCGGCGGCCTCTCGGGATTCCTCTCCCGTCGATGCCGGGGCCTAAGACATTGTGTGGAGTCGGGGCCGGAACCTGAGGATTCCTCTCCAGTGCTGACATGGATCTTGGGGTACTTCTGGAGTCTCCCCAGGGGAGTCAGTCCTCGACTCGAATGCGGGCATGCACTTGCGCTTTCCTCCAGAACGGTAGCAGCAGTGTCACGCAGTCCGCCGCGTGGATCAAAGGATCTATGGTTTTCCCTCGAGTCTTTCCCACGAGGCTTTCCCACGAGGCTTTCCCACACGGCTGTCCCACGTGCACACGTGGTGGGAGTCGATCCTCGGCTTGAACGTCAAGGCAGTGCAGGGAAAACAGGTTCCTCTGGAATGGACTGACACATCTGGGGGACTCTTGGAATGGTGGCACGACCCTGGAGTTCCTCTCCCCTTTCCTGTGGAGAGCGCCTCCTCTTGAGATGCGACGGGAACGCCGGGAATTCTTTCCCTACGAAACAGGGAAAGGATCCCTCATCTCGAGCTAGGAGGCGGAAACGGGGCTCCCCTGGATGTGTGCGGGACCCCACGTGCTTCCTCTCGAGTGGAGACGGGTATGTCGGGGAACTTCTTGAGTTGCAGCAAGGGTGAGAAGGACCCTTTGGATGTTCCAGTGGTTAGATGTGATTAGCCTGGAGAAGCCTCAGCGGAAATGGGCCTCATCTCGCCTGGAGGGCAAAACCTCCTGGATTTTCTCGAGTTGCGGCAGGTGCTCTCGACTTACGACGGGGACCTCAGGGACCCGCTCTGGTGGCCTCAGGAAAGGCCAGTCCCCATGCGAGTTCCTCGGGGGCCTCACGGGATTCCTCTCCCTTCGATGCCGGGGCCTAAGACCTTGTGTGGAGTCGGGGCCGGAACCTGAGGATTCCTCTCCAGTGCTGACATGGATCTTGGGGTACTTCTGGAGTCTCCGCAGGGGAGTCAGTCCTCGTCTCGAATGCGGGCATGCACTTGCGCTTTCCTCCAGGGCGGTAGGAGCAGTTTCACCCAGTCCGCCGCGTGGATCAAAGGATCTATGGTTTTCCCTCGAGTCTTTCCCACGAGGCTTTCCCACGAGGCTTTCCCACAGGGCTGTCCCACGTGCACACGTGGTGGGAGTCGATCATCGGCTTGAACGTCAAGGCAGTGCAGGGAAAACAGGTTCCTCTGGAATGGACTGACACATCTGGGGGACTCTTGGAATGGTGGCACGACCCTGGATTTCCTCTCGCCTTTCCTGTGGAGAGCGCCTCCTCTTGAGATGCGACGGGAACGCCGGGAATTCTTTCCCTACGAAACAGGGAAAGGATCCCTCATCTCGAGCTAGGAGGCGGAAACGGGGCTCCCCTGAATGTGTGCGGGACCCCACGTGCTTCCTCTCGAGTGGAGACGGGTATGTCGGGGAACTTCTTGAGTTGCAGCAAGGGTGTGAAGGACCCTTTGGAAGTTCCAGTGGTTAGACGTGATTAGCCTCGAGAAGCCTCAGCGGAAATGGGCCTCATCTCGCCTGGAGGGCAAAACCTCCTGGATTTTCTCGAGTTGCGGCAGGTGCTCTCGACTTACCACGGGGACCTCAGGGACCCGCTCTGGTGGCCTCAGGAAAGGCCAGTCCCCATGCGAGTTCCTCGGGGGCCTCTCGGGATTCCTCTCCTGTCGATGCCGGGGCCTAAGACATTGTGTGGAGTCGGGGCCGGAACCTGAGGATTCCTCTCCAGTGCTGACATGGATCTTGGGGTACTTCTGGAGTCTCCCCAGGGGAGTCAGTCCTCGACTCGAATGCGGGCATGCACTTGCGCTTTCCTCCAGAGCGGTAGCAGCAGTGTCACGCAGTCCGCCAGGTGGATCAAAGGATCTATGGTTTTCCCTCGAGGCTTTCCCACGAGGCTTTCCCACGAGGCTTTCCCACAGGGCTGTCCCACGTGCACACGTGGTGGGAGTCGATCCTCGGCTTGAACGTCAAGGCAGTGCAGGGAAAACAGGTTCCTCTGTAATGGACTGACACATCTGGGGGACTCTTGGAATGGTGGCACGACCCTGGAGTTCCTCTCGCCTTTCCTGTGGAGAGCGCCTCCTCTTGAGATGCGACGGGAACGCCGGGAATTCTTTCCCTACGAAACAGGGAAAGGATCCCTCGTCTCGAGCTAGGAGGCGGAAACGGGGCTCCCCTGGATGTGTGCGGGACCCCACGTGCTTCCTCTCGAGTGGAGACGGGTATGTCGGGGAACTTCTAGAGTTGCAGCAAGGGAGTGAAGGACCCTTTGGAAGTTCCAGTGGTTAGACGTGATTTGCCTCGAGAAGCCTCAGAGGAAATGGGCCTCATCTCTCCTGGAGGGCAAAACCTCCTGGATTTTCTCGAGTTGCGGCAGGTGCTCTCGACTTACGACGGGGACCTCAGGGACCCGCTCTGGTGGCCTCAGGAAAGGCCAGTCCCCATGCGAGTTCCTCGGGGGCCTCTCGGGATTCCTGTCCCGTCGATGCCGGGGACTAAGACCTTGTGTGGAGTCGGGGCCGGAACCTGAGGATTACTCTCCAGTGCTGACATGGATCTTGGGGTTCTTCTGGAGTCTCCCCAGGGGAGTCAGTCCTCGTCTCGAATGCGGGCATTCACTTGCGCTTTCCTCCAGAGCGGTAGCAGCAGTGTCACGCAGTCCACCGCGTGGATCAAAGGATCAATGGTTTTCCCTCGAGTCTTTCCCACGAGGCTTTCCCACGAGGCTTTCCCACAGGGCTGTCCCACGTGCACACGTGGTGGGAATCGATCCTCGGCTTGAACGTCAAGGCAGTGCAGGGAAAACAGGTTCCTCTGGAATGGACTGACACATCTGGGGGACTCTTGGAATGGTGGCACGACCCTTGAGTTCCTCTCGCCTTTCCTGTGGAGAGCGCCGCCTCTTGAGATGCGACGGGAACGCCGGGAATTCTTTCCCTACGAAACAGGGAAAGGATCCCTCATCTCGAGCTAGGAGGCGGAAACGGGCCTCCCATGGATGTGTGCGGGACCCCACGTGCTTCCTCTCGAGTGGAGATGGGTATGTCGGAGAACTTCTTGAGTTGCAGCAAGGGTGTGAAGGACCCTTTGGAAGTTCCAGTGGTTAGAAGTGATTAGCCTCGAGAAGCCTCAGCAGAAATGGGCCTCATCTCGCCTGGAGGGCAAAACCTCCTGGATTTTCTCGAGTTGCGGCAGGTGCTCTCGACTTACTATGGGGACCTCAGGGACCCGCTCTGGTGGCCTCAGGAAAGGCCAGTCCCCATGCGAGTTCCTCGGGGGCCTCTCGGGATTCCTCTCCCGTCGATGCCGGGGCCTAAGACCTTGTGTGGAGTCGGGGCCGGAACCTGAGGATTCCTCTCCAGTGCTGACATGGATCTTGGGGTACTTCTGGAGTTTCCCCAGGGGAGTCAGTCCTCGTCTCGAATGCGGGCATGCACTTGCGCTTTCCTCCAGAGAGGTAGCAGCAGTGTCACGCAGTCCGCCCCGTGGATCAAAGGATCTATGTTTTTCCCTCGAGTCTTTCCCACGAGGCTTTCCCACGAGGCTTTCCCACAGGGCTGTCCCACGTGCACACGTGGTGGGTGTCGATCCTCGGCTTGAACGTCAAGGCAGTGCAGGGAAAACAGGTTCCTCTGGAATGGACTGACACATCTGGGGGACTCTTGGAATGGTGGCACGACCCTGGAGTTCCTCTCGCCTTTCCTGTGGAGAGCGCCTCCTCTTGAGATGCGACGGGAACGCCGGGAATTCTTTCCCTAGGAAACAGGGAAAGGATCCCTCATCTCGAGCTAGGAGGCGGAAACGGGGCTCCCCTGGATGTGTGCGGGACCATCGTGCTTCCTCTCGAGTGGAGATGGGTATGTCGGGGAACTTCTTGAGTTGCAGCAAGGGTGTGAAGGACACTTTGGAATTTCCAGTGGTTAGACGTGATTAGCCTCGAGAAGCCTCAGCGGAAATGGGCCTCATCTCGACTGGAGGGCAAAACCTCCTGGATTTTCTCGAGTTGCGGCAGGTGCTCTCGACTTACGACGGGGACCTCATGGACCCGCTCTGGTGGCCTCAGGAAAGGCCAGTCCCCATGCGAGTTCCTCGGGGGCCTCTCGGGATTCCTCTCCCGTCGATGCCGGGGCCTAAGACCTTGTGTGGAGTCGGGGCCGGAACCTGAGGATTCCTCTCCAGTGCTGACATGGATCTTGGGGTACTTCTGGAGTCTCCTCAGGGGAGTCAGTCCCCGTCTCGAATGCGGGCATGCACTTGCGCTTTCCTCCAGAGCGGTAGCAGCAGTGTCACGCAGTCCGCCGCGTGGATCAAAGGATCTATGGTTTTCCCTCGAGTCTTTCCCACGAGGCTTTCCCACGAGGCTTTCCCACAGGGCTGTCCCACGTGCACACGTGGTGGGAGTCGATCCTCGGCTTGAACGTCAAGGCAGTGCAGGGAAAACAGGTTCCTCTGGAATGGACTGACACAACTGGGGGTGTCTTGGAATGGTGCCACGACCCTGGAGTTCCTCTCGCCTTTCCTGTGGAGAGCGCCTCCTCTTGAGACGCGACGGGAACGCCGGGAATTCTTTCCCTACGAAACAGGGAAAGGATCCCTCATCTCGAGCTAGGAGGCGGAAACGGGGCTCCCCTGGATGTGTGCGGGACCCCACGTGCTTCCTCTCGAGTGGAGACGGGTATGTCGGGGAACAACTTGAGTTGCAGCAAGGGTGTGAAGGACCCTTTGGAAGTTCCAGTGGTTAGACGTGATTAGCCTCGAGAAGCCTCAGCGGAAATGGGCCTCATCTCGCCTGGAGGGCAAAACCTCCTGGATTTTCTCGAGTTGCGGCAGGTGCTCTCGACTTACGACGGGGACTTCAGGGACCCGCTCTGGTGGCCTCAGGAAAGGCCAGTCCCCATGCGAGTTCCTCGGGGGCCTCTCGGGATTCCTCTCCCGTCGATGCCGGGGCCTAAGACCTTGTGTGGAGTCGGGGCCGGAACCTGAGGATTCCTCTCCAGTGCTGACATGGATCTTGGGGTACTTCTGGAGTCTCCCCAGGGGAGTCAGTCCTCGTCTCGAATGCGGGCATGCACTTGCGTTTTCCTCCAGAGCGGTAGCAGCAGTGTCACGCAGTCCGCCGCGTGGATCAAAGGATCTATGGTTTTCCCTCGAGTCTTTCCCACGAGGCTTTCCCACGAGGCTTTCCCACAGGGCTGTCCCACGTGCACACGTGGTGGGAGTCGATCCTTGGCTTGAACGTCAAGGCAGTGCAGGGAAAACAGGTTCCTCTGTAATGGACTGACACATCTGGGGGACTCTTGGAATGGTGGCACGACCCTGGAGTTCCTCTCGCCTTTCCTGTGGAGAGCGCCTCCTCTTGAGATGCGACGGGAACGCCGGGAATTCTTTCCCTACGAAACAGGGAAAGGATCCCTCGTCTCGAGCTAGGAGGCGGAAACGGGGCTCCCCTGGATGTGTGCGGGACCCCACGTGCTTCCTCTCGAGTGGAGACGGGTATGTCGGGGAACTTCTAGAGTTGCAGCAAGGGTGTGAAGGACCCTTTGGAAGTTCCAGTGGTTAGACGTGATTTGCCTCAAGAAGCCTCAGCGGAAATGGGCCTCATCTCTCCTGGAGGGCAAAACCTCCTGGATTTTCTCGGGTTGCGGCAGGTGCTCTCGACTTACAACTGGGACCTCAGGGACCCGCTCTGGTGGCCTCAGGAAAGGCCAGTCCCCATGCGAGTTCCTCGGGGGCCTCTCGGGATTCCTGTCCCGTCGATGCCGGGGACTAAGACCTTGTGTGGAGTCGGGGCCGGAACCTGAGGATTACTCTCCAGTGCTGACATGGATCTTGGGGTTCTTCTGGAGTCTCCCCAGGGGAGTCAGTCCTCGTCTCGAATGCGGGCATGCACTTGCGCTTTCCTCCAGAGCGGTAGCAGCAGTGTCACGCAGTCCACCGCGTGGATCAAAGGATCTATGGTTTTCCCTCGAGTCTTTCCCACGAGGCTTTCCCACGAGGCTTTCCCACAGGGCTGTCCCACGTGCACACGTGGTGGGAATCGATCCTCGGCTTGAACGTCAAGGCAGTGCAGGGAAAACAGGTTCCTCTGGAATGGACTGACACATCTGGGGGACTCTTGGAATGGTGGCACGACCCTTGAGTTCCTCTCGCCTTTCCTGTGGAGAGCGCCGCCTCTTGAGATGCGACGGGAACGCCGGGAATTCTTTCCCTACGAAACAGGGAAAGGATCCCTCATCTCGAGCTAGGAGGCGGAAACGGGCCTCCCATGGATGTGTGCGGGACCCCACGTGCTTCCTCTCGAGTGGAGACGGGTATGTCGGAGAACTTCTTGAGTTGCAGCAAGGGTGTGAAGGACCCTTTGGAAGTTCCAGTGGTTAGATGTGATTAGCCTCGAGAAGCCTCAGCGGAAATGGGCCTCATCTCGCCTGGAGGGCAAAACCTCCTGGATTTTCTCGAGTTGCGGCAGGTGCTCTCGACTTATGATGGGGACCTCAGGGACCCGCTCTGGTGGCCTCAGGAAAGGCCAGTCCCCATGCGAGTTCCTCGGGGGCCTCTCGGGATTCCTCTCCCGTCGATGCCGGGGCCTAAGACCTTGTGTGGAGTCGGGGCCGGAACCTGAGGATTCCTCTCCAGTGCTGACATGGATCTTGGGGTACTTCTGGAGTTTCCCCAGGGGAGTCAGTCCTCGTCTCGAATGAGGGCATGCACTTGCGCTTTCCTCCAGAGAGGTAGCAGCAGTGTCACGCAGTCCGCCCCGTGGATCAAAGGATCTATGTTTTTCCCTCGAGTCTTTCCCACGAGGCTTTCCCACGAGGCTTTCCCACAGGGCTGTCCCACGTGCACACGTGGTGGGTGTCGATCCTCGGCTTGAACGTCAAGGCAGTGCAGGGAAAACAGGTTCCTCTGGAATGGACTGACACATCTGGGGCACTCTTGAAATGGTGGCACGACCCTGGAGTTCCTCTCGCCTTTCATGTGGAGAGTGCCACCTCTTGAGATGCGACGGGAACGCCGGGAATTCTTTCCCTAGGAAACAGGGAAAGGATCCCTCATCTCGAGCTAGGAGGCGGAAACGGGGCTCCCCTGGATGTGTGCGGGACCCCACGTGCTTCCTCTCGAGTGGAGACGGGTATGTCGGGGAACAACTTGAGTTGCAGCAAGGGTGTGAAGGACCGTTTGGAAGTTCCAGTGGTTAGACGTGATTAGCCTCGAGAAGCCTCAGCAGAAATGGGCCTCATCTCGCCTGGAGGGCAAAACCTCCTGGATTTTCTCGAGTTGCGGCAGGTGCTCTCGACTTACAACGGGGACCTCAGGGACCCGCTCTGGTGGCCTCAGGAAAGGTAAGTCCCCATGCGAGTTCCTCGGGGGCCTCTCGGGATTCCTCTCCCGTCGATGCCGGGGCCTAAGACCTTGTGTGGAGTCGGGGCCGGAACCTGAGGATTCCTCTCCAGTGCTGACATGGATCTTGGGGTACTTCTGGAGTCTCCCCAGGGGAGTCAGTCCTCGTCTCGAATGCGGGCATGCACTTGCGCTTTCCTCCAGGGCGGTAGCAGCAGTGTCACGCAGTCCGCCGCGTGGATCAAAGGATCTATGGTTTTCCCTCGAGTCTTTCCCACGAGGCTTTCCCACGAGGCTTTCCCACAGGGCTGTCCCACGTGCACACGTGGTGGGAGTCGATCCTCGGCTTGAACGTCAAGGCAGTGCAGGGAAAACAGGTTCCTCTGGAATGGACTGACACATCCGGGGGAGTCTTGGAATGGTGGCACGACCGTGGAGTTCCTCTCGCCTTTCCTGTGGAGAGCGCCTCCTCTTGAGATGCGACGGGAACGCCGGGAATTCCTTCCCAAAGAAACAGGGAAAGGATCCCTCATCTCGAGCTAGGAGGCGGAAACGGGGCTCCCCTGGATGTGTGCGGGACCCCACGTGCTTCCTCTCGAGTGGAGACGGGTATGTCGGGGAACTTCTTGAGTTGCAGCAAGGGTGTGAAGGACCCTTTGGAAGTTCCAGTGGTTAGACGTGATTAGCCTCGAGAAGCCTCAGCGGAAATGTGCCTCAACTCGCCTGGAGGGCAAAACTTCGTGGAATTTCTCGAGTTGCGGCAGGTGCTCTCGACTTACAACTGGGACCTCAGGGACCCGCTCTGGTGGCCTCAGGAAAGGCAAGTCCCCATGCGAGTTCCTCGGGGGCCTCTCGGGATTCCTCTCCCGTCGATGCCGGGGCCTAAGACCTTGTGTGGAGTCGGGGCCGGAACCTGAGGATTCCTCTCCAGTGCTGACATGGATCTTGGGGTACTTCTGGAGTCTCCCCAGGGGAGTCAGTCCTCGTCTCGAATGCGGGCATGCACTTGCGCTTTCCTCCAGGGCGGTAGCAGCAGTGTCACGCAGTCCGCCGCGTGGATCAAAGGATCTATGGTTTTCCCTCGAGTCTTTCCCACGAGGCTTTCCCACAGGGCTGTCCCACGTGCACACGTGGTGGAAGTCGATCCTCGGCTTGAACGTCAAGGCAGTGCAGGGAAAACAGGTTCCTCTGGAATGGACTGACACATCTGGGGGACTCTTGGAATGGTGGCACGACCCTGGAGTTCCTCTCGCCTTTCCTGTGGAGCGCGCCTCCTCTTGAGATGCGACGGGAACGCCGGGAATTCTTTCCCTACGAAACAGGGAAAGGATCCCTCATCTCGAGCTAGGAGGCGGAAACGGGGCTCCCCTGGATGTGTGCGGGACCCCACGTGCTTCCTCTCTAGTGGAGACGGGTATGTCGGGGAACTTCTTGAGTTGCAGCAAGGGTGAGAAGGACCCTTTGGATGTTCCAGTGGTTAGATGTGATTAGCCTCGAGAAGCCTCAGCAGAAATGGGCCTCATCTCGCCTGGAGGGCAAAACCTCCTGGATTTTCTCGAGTTGCGGCAGGTGCTCTCGACCTACGACGGGGACCACAGGGACCCGCTCTGGTGGCCTCAGGAAAGGCCAGTCCCCATGCGAGTTCCTCGGGGGCCTCTCGGGATTCCTCTCCCGTCGATGCCGGGGCCTAAGACCTTGTGTGGATTTGGGGCCGGAACCTGAGGATTCCTCTCCAGTGCTGACATGGACCTTGGGGTACTTCTGGAGTCTCCCCAGGGGAGTCAGTCCTCGTTTCGAATGCGGGCATGCACTTGCGCTTTCCTCCAGGGCGGTAGCAGCAGTGTCACGCAGTCCGCCGCGTGGATCAAAGGATCTATGGTTTTCCCTCGAGTCTTTCCCACGAGGCTTTCCCACAGGGCTGTCCCACGTGCACACGTGGTGGGAGTCGATCCTCGGCTTGAACGTCAAGGCAGTGCAGGGAAAACAGGTTCCTCTGGAATGGACTGACACATCTGGGGGACTCTTGGAATGGTGGCACGACCCTGGAGTTCCTCTCGCCTTTCCTGTGGAGAGCGCCTCCTCTTGAGATGCGACGGGAACGCCGGGAATTCTTTACCTACGAAACAGGGAAAGGATCCCTCATCTCGAGCTAGGAGGCGGAAACGGGGCTCCCCTGGATGTGTGCGGGACCCCACGTGCTTCCTCTCGAGTGGAGACGGGTATGTCGGGGAACTTCTTGAGTTGCAGCAAGGGTGTGAAGGACCCTTTGGAAGTTCCAGTGGTTAGACGTGATTAGCCTCGAGAAGCCTCAGCGGAAATGTGCCTCATCTCGCCTGGAGGGCAAAACCTCCTGGATTTTCTCGAGTTGCGGCAGGTGCTCTCGACTTACGACGGGGACCTCAGGGACCCGCTCTGGTGGCCTCAGGAAAGGCCAGTCCCCATGCGAGTTCCTCGGGGGCCTCTCGGGATTCCTCTCCCGTCGATGCCGGGGCCTAAGACCTTGTGTGGAGTCGGGGCCGGAACCTGAGGATTCCTCTCCAGTGCTGACATGGATCTTGGGGTACTTCTGGAGTCTCCCCAGGGGAGTCAGTCCTCGTCTCGAATGCGGGCATGCACTTGCGCTTTCCTCCAGGGCGGTAGCAGCAGTGTCACGCAGTCCGCCGCGTGGATCAAAGGATCTATGGTTTTCCCTCGAGTCTTTCCCACGAGGCTTTCCCACAGGGCTGTCCCACGTGCACACGTGGTGGGAGTCGATCCTCGGCTTGAACGTCAAGGCAGTGCAGGGAAAACAGGTTCCTCTGGAATGGACTGACACATCTGGGGGACTCTTGGAATGGTGGCACGACCCTGGAGTTCCTCTCGCCTTTCCTGTGGAGCGCGCCTCCTCTTGAGATGCGACGGGAACGCCGGGAATTCTTTCCCTACGAAACAGGGAAAGGATCCCTCATCTCGAGCTAGGAGGCGGAAACGGGGCTCCCCTGGATGTGTGCGGGACCCCACGTGCTTCCTCTCTAGTGGAGACGGGTATGTCGGGGAACTTCTTGAGTTGCAGCAAGGGTGTGAAGGACCCTTTGGAAGTTCCAGTGGTTAGACGTGATTAGCCTCGAGAAGCCTCAGCGGAAATGTGCCTCAACTCGCCTGGAGGGCAAAACTTCGTGGAATTTCTCGAGTTGCGGCAGGTGCTCTCGACTTACAACTGGGACCTCAGGGACCCGCTCTGGTGGCCTCAGGAAAGGCAAGTCCCCATGCGAGTTCCTCGGGGGCCTCTCGGGATTCCTCTCCCGTCGATGCCGGGGCCTAAGACCTTGTGTGGAGTCGGGGCCGGAACCTGAGGATTCCTCTCCAGTGCTGACATGGATCTTGGGGTACTTCTGGAGTCTCCCCAGGGGAGTCAGTCCTCGTCTCGAATGCGGGCATGCACTTGCGCTTTCCTCCAGGGCGGTAGCAGCAGTGTCACGCAGTCCGCCGCGTGGATCAAAGGATCTATGGTTTTCCCTCGAGTCTTTCCCACGAGGCTTTCCCACAGGGCTGTCCCACGTGCACACGTGGTGGAAGTCGATCCTCGGCTTGAACGTCAAGGCAGTGCAGGGAAAACAGGTTCCTCTGGAATGGACTGACACATCTGGGGGACTCTTGGAATGGTGGCACGACCCTGGAGTTCCTCTCGCCTTTCCTGTGGAGCGCGCCTCCTCTTGAGATGCGACGGGAACGCCGGGAATTCTTTCCCTACGAAACAGGGAAAGGATCCCTCATCTCGAGCTAGGAGGCGGAAACGGGGCTCCCCTGGATGTGTGCGGGACCCCACGTGCTTCCTCTCTAGTGGAGACGGGTATGTCGGGGAACTTCTTGAGTTGCAGCAAGGGTGAGAAGGACCCTTTGGATGTTCCAGTGGTTAGATGTGATTAGCCTCGAGAAGCCTCAGCAGAAATGGGCCTCATCTCGCCTGGAGGGCAAAACCTCCTGGATTTTCTCGAGTTGCGGCAGGTGCTCTCGACCTACGACGGGGACCACAGGGACCCGCTCTGGTGGCCTCAGGAAAGGCCAGTCCCCATGCGAGTTCCTCGGGGGCCTCTCGGGATTCCTCTCCCGTCGATGCCGGGGCCTAAGACCTTGTGTGGATTTGGGGCCGGAACCTGAGGATTCCTCTCCAGTGCTGACATGGATCTTGGGGTACTTCTGGAGTCTCCCCAGGGGAGTCAGTCCTCGTTTCGAATGCGGGCATGCACTTGCGCTTTCCTCCAGGGCGGTAGCAGCAGTGTCACGCAGTCCGCCGCGTGGATCAAAGGATCTATGGTTTTCCCTCGAGTCTTTCCCACGAGGCTTTCCCACAGGGCTGTCCCACGTGCACACGTGGTGGGAGTCGATCCTCGGCTTGAACGTCAAGGCAGTGCAGGGAAAACAGGTTCCTCTGGAATGGACTGACACATCTGGGGGACTCTTGGAATGGTGGCACGACCCTGGAGTTCCTCTCGCCTTTCCTGTGGAGAGCGCCTCCTCTTGAGATGCGACGGGAACGCCGGGAATTCTTTCCCTACGAAACAGGGAAAGGATCCCTCATCTCGAGCTAGGAGGCGGAAACGGGGCTCCCCTGGATGTGTGCGGGACCCCACGTGCTTCCTCTCTAGTGGAGACGGGTATGTCGGGAACTTCTTGAGTTGCAGCAAGGGTGTGAAGGACCCTTTTTAAATTCCAGTGGTTAGATGTGATTAGCCTCGAGAAGCCTCAGCGGAAATGGACCTCATCTCGCCTGGAGGGCAAAACCTCCTGGATTTTCTCGAGTTGCGGCAGGTGCTCTCGACTTACGACGGGGACCTCAGGGACCCGCTCTGGTGGCCTCAGGAAAGGCCAGTCCCCATGCGAGTTCCTCGGGGGCCTCTTGGGATTCCTCTCCCGTCGATGCCGGGGCCTAAGACCTTGTGTGGAGTCGGGGCCGGAACCTGAGGATTGCTCTCCAGTGCTGACATGGATCTTGGGGTACTTCTGGAGTCTCCCCAGGGGAGTCAGTCCTCGTCTCGAATGCGGGCATGCACTTGCGCTTTCCTCCAGAGCGGTAGCAGCAGTGTCACGCAGTCCGCCGCGTGGATCAAAGGATCTATGGTTTTCCCTCGAGTCTTTCCCACGAGGCTTTCCCACGAGGTTTTCCCACAGGGCTGTCCCACGTGCACACGTGGTGGGAGTCGATCCTCGGCTTGAACTCAAGGCAGTGCAGGGAAAACAGGTTCCTCTGGAATGGACTGACACATCTGGGGCACTCTTGAAATGGTGGCACGACCCTGGAGTTCCTCTCGCCTTTCATGTGGAGAGTGCCACCTCTTGAGATGCGATGGGAACGCCGGGAATTCTTTCCCTAGGAAACAGGGAAAGGATCCCTCATCTCGAGCTAGGAGGCGGAAACGGGGCTCCCCTGGATGTGTGCGGGACCCCACGTGCTTCCTCTCGAGTGGAGACGGGTATGTCGGGGAACAACTTGAGTTGCAGCAAGGGTGTGAAGGACCGTTTGGAAGTTCCAGTGGTTAGACGTGATTAGCCTCGAGAAGCCTCAGCAGAAATGGGCCTCATCTCGCCTGGAGGGCAAAACCTCCTGGATTTTCTCGAGTTGCGGCAGGTGCTCTCGACTTACAACGGGGACCTCAGGGACCCGCTCTGGTGGCCTCAGGAAAGGCCAGTCCCCATGCGAGTTCTTCGGGGGCCTCTCGGGATTCCTCTCCCGTCGATGCCGGGGCCTAAGACCTTGTGTGGAGTCGGGGCCGGAACCTGAGGATTCCTCTCCAGTGCTGACATGGATCTTGGGGTACTTCTGGAGTCTCCCCAGGGGAGTCAGTCCTCGTCTCGAATGCGGGCATGCACTTGCGCTTTCCTCCAGGGCGGTAGCAGCAGTGTCACGCAGTCCGCCGCGTGGATCAAAGGATCTATGGTTTTCCCTCGAGTCTTTCCCACGAGGCTTTCCCACGAGGCTTTCCCACAGGGCTGTCCCACGTGCACACGTGGTGGGAGTCGATCCTCGGCTTGAACGTCAAGGCAGTGCAGGGAAAACAGGTTCCTCTGGAATGGACTGACACATCCGGGGGAGTCTTGGAATGGTGGCACGACCGTGGAGTTCCTCTCGCCTTTCCTGTGGAGAGCGCCTCCTCTTGAGATGCGACGGGAACGCCGGGAATTCTTTCCCAAAGAAACAGGGAAAGGATCCCTCATCTCGAGCTAGGAGGCGGAAACGGGGCTCCCCTGGATGTGTGCGGGACCCCACGTGCTTCCTCTCGAGTGGAGACGGGTATGTCGGGGAACTTCTTGAGTTGCAGCAAGGGTGTGAAGGACCCTTTGGAAGTTCCAGTGGTTAGACGTGATTAGCCTCGAGAAGCCTCAGCGGAAATGGGCCTCATCTCGCCTGGAGGGCAAAACCTCCTGGATTTTCTCGAGTTGCGGCAGGTGCTCTCGACTTACGACGGGGACCACAGGGACCCGCTCTGGTGGCCTCAGGAAAGGCCAGTCCCCATGCGAGTTCCTCGGGGGCCTCTCGGGATTCCTCTCCCGTCGATGCCGGGGCCTAAGACCTTGTCTGGAATCGGGGCCGGAACCTGAGGATTCCTCTCCAGTGCTGACATGGATCTTGGGGTACTTCTGGAGTCTCCCCAGGGGAGTCAGTCCTCGTTTCGAATGCGGGCATGCACTTGCGCTTTCCTCCAGGGCGGTAGCAGCAGTGTCACGCAGTCCGCCGCGTGGATCAAAGGATCTATGGTTTTCCCTCGAGTCTTTCCCACGAGGCTTTCCCACGAGGCTTTCCCACAGGGCTGTCCCACGTGCACACGTGGTGGGAGTCGATCCTCGGCTTGAACGTCAAGGCAGTGCAGGGAAAACAGGTTCCTCTGGAATGGACTGACACATCTGGGGGACTCTTGGAATGGTGGCACGACCCTGGAGTTCCTCTCGCCTTTCCTGTGGAGAGCGCCTCCTCTTGAGATGCGACGGGAACGCCGGGAATTCTTTCCCTACGAAACATGGAAAGGATCCCTCATCTCGAGCTAGGAGGCGGAAACGGGGCTCCCCTGGATGTGTGCGGGACCCCACGTGCTTCCTCTCGAGTGGAGACGGGTATGTCGGGGAACTTCTTGAGTTGCAGCAAGGGTGTGAAGGACCCTTTGGAAGTTCCAGTGGTTAGACGTGATTAGCCTCGAGAAGCCTCAGCGGAAATGTGCCTCATCTCGCCTGGAGGGCAAAACCTCCTGGATTTTCTCGAGTTGCGGCAGGTGCTCTCGACTTACGACGGGGACCTCAGGGACCCGCTCTGGTGGCCTCAGGAAAGGCCAGTCCCCATGCGAGTTCCTCGGGGGCCTCTCGGGATTCCTCTCCCGTCGATGCCGGGGCCTAAGACCTTGTGTGGAGTCGGGGCCGGAACCTGAGGATTCCTCTCCAGTGCTGACATGGATCTTGGGGTACTTCTGGAGTCTCCCCAGGGGAGTCAGTCCTCGTCTCGAATGCGGGCATGCACTTGCGCTTTCCTCCAGGGCGGTAGCAGCAGTGTCACGCAGTCCGCCGCGTGGATCAAAGGATCTATGGTTTTCCCTCGAGGCTTTCCCACGAGGCTTTCCCACAGGGCTGTCCCACGTGCACACGTGGTGGAAGTCGATCCTCGGCTTGAACGTCAAGGCAGTGCAGGGAAAACAGATTCCTCTGGAATGGACTGACACATCTGGGGGACTCTTGGAATGGTGGCACGACCCTGGAGTTCCTCTCGCCTTTCCTGTGGAGCGCGCCTCCTCTTGAGATGCGACGGGAACGCCGAGAATTCTTTCCCTACGAAACAGGGAAAGGATCCCTCATCTCGAGCTAGGAGGCGGAAACGGGGCTCCCCTGGATGTGTGCGGGACCCCACGTGCTTCCTCTCTAGTGGAGACGGGTATGTCGGGGAACTTCTTGAGTTGCAGCAAGGGTGAGAAGGACCCTTTGGATGTTCCAGTGGTTAGATGTGATTAGCCTCGAGAAGCCTCAGCAGAAATGGGCCTCATCTCGCCTGGAGGGCAAAACCTCCTGGATTTTCTCGAGTTGCGGCAGGTGCTCTCGACCTACGACGGGGACCACAGGGACCCGCTCTGGTGGCCTCAGGAAAGGCCAGTCCCCATGCGAGTTCCTCGGGGGCCTCTCGGGATTCCTCTCCCGTCGATGCCGGGGCCTAAGACCTTGTGTGGATTTGGGGCCGGAACCTGAGGATTCCTCTCCAGTGCTGACATGGATCTTGGGGTACTTCTGGAGTCTCCCCAGGGGAGTCAGTCCTCGTTTCCAATGCGGGCATGCACTTGCGCTTTCCTCCAGGGCGGTAGCAGCAGTGTCACGCAGTCCGCCGCGTGGATCAAAGGATCTATGGTTTTCCCTCGAGTCTTTCCCACGAGGCTTTCCCACAGGGCTGTCCCACGTGCACACGTGGTGGGAGTCGATCCTCGGCTTGAACGTCAAGGCAGTGCAGGGAAAACAGGTTCCTCTGGAATGGACTGACACATCTGGGGGACTCTTGGAATGGTGGCACGACCCTGGAGTTCCTCTCGCCTTTCCTGTGGAGAGCGCCTCCTCTTGAGATGCGACGGGAACGCCGGGAATTCTTTCCCTACGAAACAGGGAAAGGATCCCTCATCTCGAGCTAGGAGGCGGAAACGGGGCTCCCCTGGATGTGTGCGGGACCCCACGTGCTTCCTCTCTAGTGGAGACGGGTATGTCGGGGAACTTTTTGAGTTGCAGCAAGGGTGAGAAGGACCCTTTGGATATTCCAGTGGTTAGATGTGATTAGCCTCGAGAAGCCTCAGCAGAAATGGGCCTCATCTCGCCTGGAGGGCAAAACCTCCTGGATTTTCTCGAGTTGCGGCAGGTGCTCTCGACTTACGACGGGGACCACAGGGACCCGCTCTGGTGGCCTCAGGAAAGGCCAGTCCCCATGCGAGTTCCTCGGGGGCCTCTCGGGATTCCTCTCCCGTCGATGCCGGGGCCTAAGACCTTGTCTGGAATCGGGGCCGGAACCTGAGGATTCCTCTCCAGTGCTGACATGGATCTTGGGGTACTTCTGGAGTCTCCCCAGGGGAGTCAGTCCTCGTTTCGAATGCGGGCATGCACTTGCGCTTTCCTCCAGGGCGGTAGCAGCAGTGTCACGCAGTCCGCCGCGTGGATCAAAGGATCTATGGTTTTCCCTCGAGTCTTTCCCACGAGGCTTTCCCACGAGGCTTTCCCACAGGGCTGTCCCACGTGCACACGTGATGGGAGTCGATCCTCGGCTTGAACGTCAAGGCAGTGCAGGGAAAACAGGTTCCTCTGGAATGGACTGACACATCTGGGGGACTCTTGGAATGGTGGCACGACCCTGGAGTTCCTCTCGCCTTTCCTGTGGAGAGCGCCTCCTCTTGAGATGCGACGGGAACGCCGGGAATTCTTTACCTACGAAACAGGGAAAGGATCCCTCATCTCGAGCTAGGAGGCGAAAACGGGGCTCCCCTGGATGTGTGCGGGACCCCACATGCTTCCTCTCGAGTGGAGACGGGTATGTCGGGGAGCTTCTTGAGTTGCAGCAAGGGTGTGAGGGACCCTTTGGAAGTTCCAGTGGTTAGACGTGATTAGCCTCGAGAAGCCTCAGCGGAAATGTGCCTCATCTCGCCTGGAGGGCAAAACCTCCTGGATTTTCTCGAGTTGCGGCAGGTGCTCTCGACTTACGACGGGGACCTCAGGGACCCGCTCTGGTGGCCTCAGGAAAGGCCAGTCCCCATGCGAGTTCCTCGGGGGCCTCTCGGGATTCCTCTCCCGTCGATGCCGGGGCCTAAGACCTTGTGTGGAGTCGGGGCCGGAACCTGAGGATTCCTCTCCAGTGCTGACATGGATCTTGGGGTACTTCTGGAGTCTCCCCAGGGGAGTCAGTCCTCGTCTCGAATGCGGGCATGCACTTGCGCTTTCCTCCAGGGCAGTAGCAGCAGTGTCACCCAGTCCTCCGCGTGGATCAAAGGATCTATGGTTTTCCCTCGAGTCTTTCCCACGAGGCTTTCCCACGAGGCTTTCCCACAGGGCTGTCCCACGTGCACACGTGGTGGGAGTCGATCCTCGGCTTGAACGTCAAGGCAGTGCAGGGAAAACAGGTTCCTCTGGAATGGACTGACACATCCGGGGGAGTCTTGGAATGGTGGCACGACCCTGGAGGTCCTCTCGTCTTTCCTGTGGAGAGCGCTTCCTCTTGAGATGCGACGGGAACGCCGGGAATTCTTTCCCTAGGAAACAGGGAAAGGATCCCTCATCTCGAGCTAGGAGGCGGAAACGGGGCTCCCCTGGATGTGTGCGGGACCCTCGTGCTTCCTCTCGAGTGGAGACGGGTATGTCGGGGAACTTCTTGAGTTGCAGCAAGGGTGAGAAGGACCCTTTGGATGTTCCAGTGGTTAGATGTGATTAGCCTCGAGAAGCCTCAGCGGAAATGGGCCTCATCTCGCCTGGAGGGCAAAACCTCCTGGATTTTCTCGAGTTGCGGCAGGTGCTCTCGACTTACGACGGGGACCTCAGGGTCCCGCTCTGGTGGCCTCAGGAAAGGCCAGTCCCCATGCGAGTTCCTCGGGGGCCTCTCGGGATTCCTCTCCCGTCGATGCCGGGGCCTAAGACCTTGTGTGGAGTTGGGGCCGGAACCTGAGGATTCCTCTCCAGTGCTGACATGGATCTTGGGGTACTTCTGGAGTCTCCCCAGGGGAGTCAGTCCTCGTCTCGAATGCGGGCATGCACTTGCGCTTTCCTCCAGAGCGGTAGCAGCAGTGTCACGCAGTCCGCCGCGTGGATCAAAGGATCTATGGTTTTTCCTCGAGTCTTTCCCACGAGGCTTTCCCACGAGGCTTTCCCACAGGGCTGTCCCACGTGCCCACGTGGTGGGTGTCGATCCTCGGCTTGAACGTCAAGGCAGTGCAGGGAAAACAGGTTCCTCTGGAATGGACTGACACATCTGGGCGTCTCTTGGAATGGTGGCACGACCCTGGAGTTCCTCTCGCCTTTCCTGTGGAGAGCGCCTCCTCTTGAGATGCGACGGGAACGCCGGGAATTCTTTCCCTACGAAACAGGGAAAGGATCCCTCATCTCGAGCTAGGAGGCGGAAACGGGGCTCCCCTGGATGTGTGCGGGACCCCACGTGCTTCCTCTCTAGTGGAGACGGGTATGTCGGGGAACTTCTTGAGTTGCAGCAAGGGTGAGAAGGACCCTTTGGATGTTCCAGTGGTTAGATGTGATTAGCCTCGAGAAGCCTCAGCAGAAATGGGCCTCATCTCGCCTGGAGGGCAAAACCTCCTGGATTTTCTCGAGTTGCGGCAGGTGCTCTCGACCTACGACGGGGACCACAGGGACCCGCTCTGGTGGCCTCAGGAAAGGCCAGTCCCCATGCGAGTTCCTCGGGGGCCTCTCGGGATTCCTCTCCCGTCGATGCCGGGGCCTAAGACCTTGTGTGGATTTGGGGCCGGAACCTGAGGATTCCTCTCCAGTGCTGACATGGATCTTGGGGTACTTCTGGAGTCTCCCCAGGGGAGTCAGTCCTCGTTTCCAATGCGGGCATGCACTTGCGCTTTCCTCCAGGGCGGTAGCAGCAGTGTCACGCAGTCCGCCGCGTGGATCAAAGGATCTATGGTTTTCCCTCGAGTCTTTCCCACGAGGCTTTCCCACAGGGCTGTCCCACGTGCACACGTGGTGGGAGTCGATCCTCGGCTTGAACGTCAAGGCAGTGCAGGGAAAACAGGTTCCTCTGGAATGGACTGACACATCTGGGGGACTCTTGGAATGGTGGCACGACCCTGGAGTTCCTCTCGCCTTTCCTGTGGAGAGCGCCTCCTCTTGAGATGCGACGGGAACGCCGGGAATTCTTTCCCTACGAAACAGGGAAAGGATCCCTCATCTCGAGCTAGGAGGCGGAAACGGGGCTCCCCTGGATGTGTGCGGGACCCCACGTGCTTCCTCTCTAGTGGAGACGGGTATGTCGGGGAACTTTTTGAGTTGCAGCAAGGGTGAGAAGGACCCTTTGGATATTCCAGTGGTTAGATGTGATTAGCCTCGAGAAGCCTCAGCAGAAATGGGCCTCATCTCGCCTGGAGGGCAAAACCTCCTGGATTTTCTCGAGTTGCGGCAGGTGCTCTCGACTTACGACGGGGACCACAGGGACCCGCTCTGGTGGCCTCAGGAAAGGCCAGTCCCCATGCGAGTTCCTCGGGGGCCTCTCGGGATTCCTCTCCCGTCGATGCCGGGGCCTAAGACCTTGTCTGGAATCGGGGCCGGAACCTGAGGATTCCTCTCCAGTGCTGACATGGATCTTGGGGTACTTCTGGAGTCTCCCCAGGGGAGTCAGTCCTCGTTTCGAATGCGGGCATGCACTTGCGCTTTCCTCCAGGGCGGTAGCAGCAGTGTCACGCAGTCCGCCGCGTGGATCAAAGGATCTATGGTTTTCCCTCGAGTCTTTCCCACGAGGCTTTCCCACGAGGCTTTCCCACAGGGCTGTCCCACGTGCACACGTGGTGGGAGTCGATCCTCGGCTTGAACGTCAAGGCAGTGCAGGGAAAACAGGTTCCTCTGGAATGGACTGACACATCTGGGGGACTCTTGGAATGGTGGCACGACCCTGGAGTTCCTCTCGCCTTTCCTGTGGAGAGCGCCTCCTCTTGAGATGCGACGGGAACGCCGGGAATTCTTTACCTACGAAACAGGGAAAGGATCCCTCATCTCGAGCTAGGAGGCGAAAACGGGGCTCCCCTGGATGTGTGCGGGACCCCACGTGCTTCCTCTCGAGTGGAGACGGGTATGTCGGGGAACTTCTTGAGTTGCAGCAAGGGTGTGAAGGACCCTTTGGAAGTTCCAGTGGTTAGACGTGATTAGCCTCGAGAAGCCTCAGCGGAAATGTGCCTCATCTCGCCTGGAGGGCAAAACCTCCTGGATTTTCTCGAGTTGCGGCAGGTGCTCTCGACTTACGACGGGGACCTCAGGGACCCGCTCTGGTGGCCTCAGGAAAGGCCAGTCCCCATGCGAGTTCCTCGGGGGCCTCTCGGGATTCCTCTCCCGTGGATGCCGGGGCCTAAGACCTTGTGTGGAGTCGGGGCCGGAACCTGAGGATTCCTCTCCAGTGCTGACATGGATCTTGGGGTACTTCTGGAGTCTCCCCAGGGGAGTCAGTCCTCGTCTCGAATGCGGGCATGCACTTGCGCTTTCCTCCAGGGCAGTAGCAGCAGTGTCACCCAGTCCTCCGCGTGGATCAAAGGATCTATGGTTTTCCCTCGAGTCTTTCCCACGAGGCTTTCCCACGAGGCTTTCCCACAGGGCTGTCCCACGTGCACACGTGGTGGGAGTCGATCCTCGGCTTGAACGTCAAGGCAGTGCAGGGAAAACAGGTTCCTCTGGAATGGACTGACACATCCGGGGGAGTCTTGGAATGGTGGCACGACCCTGGAGGTCCTCTCGTCTTTCCTGTGGAGAGCGCTTCCTCTTGAGATGCGACGGGAACGCCGGGAATTCTTTCCCTAGGAAACAGGGAAAGGATCCCTCATCTCGAGCTAGGAGGCGGAAACGGGGCTCCCCTGGATGTGTGCGGGACCCTCGTGCTTCCTCTCGAGTGGAGACGGGTATGTTGGGGAACTTCTTGAGTTGCAGCAAGGGTGAGAAGGACCCTTTGGATGTTCCAGTGGTTAGATGTGATTAGCCTCGATAAGCCTCAGCGGAAATGGGCCTCATCTCGCCTGGAGGGCAAAACCTCCTGGATTTTCTCGAGTTGCGGCAGGTGCTCTCGACTTACGACGGGGACCTCAGGGTCCCGCTCTGGTGGCCTCAGGAAAGGCCAGTCCCCATGCGAATTCCTCGGGGGCCTCTCGGGATTCCTCTCCCGTCGATGCCGGGGCCTAAGACCTTGTGTGGAGTTGGGGCCGGAACCTGAGGATTCCTCTCCAGTGCTGACATGGATCTTGGGGTACTTCTGGAGTCTCCCCAGGGGAGTCAGTCCTCGTCTCGAATGCGGGCATGCACTTGCGCTTTCCTCCAGAGCGGTAGCAGCAGTGTCACGCAGTCCGCCGCGTGGATCAAAGGATCTATGGTTTTTCCTCGAGTCTTTCCCACGAGGCTTTCCCACGAGGCTTTCCCACAGGGCTGTCCCACGTGCCCACGTGGTGGGTGTCGATCCTCGGCTTGAACGTCAAGGCAGTGCAGGGAAAACAGGTTCCTCTGGAATGGACTGACACATCTGGGCGTCTCTTGGAATGGTGGCACGACCCTGGAGTTCCTCTCGCCTTTCCTGTGGAGAGCGCCTCTTCTTGAGATGCGACGGGAACGCCGGGAATTCTTTCCCTATGAAACAGGGACAGGATCCCTCATCTCGAGCTAGCAGGCGGAAACGGGGCTCCCCTGGATGTGTGCGAGACCCTCGTGCTTCCTCTCGAGTGGAGACGGGTATGTCGGGGAACTTCTTGAGTTGCAGCAAGGGTGAGAAGGACCCTTTGGATGTTCCAGTGGTTAGATGTGATTAGTCTCGAGAAGCCTCAGCGGAAATGTGCCTCATCTCGCCTGGAGGTCAAAACCCCCTGGATTTTCTCGAGTTGCGGCAGGTGCTCTCGACTTACGACCGGGACCTCAGGGACCCGCTCTGGTGGCCTCAGGAAAGGCCAGTCCCCATGCGAGTTCCTCGGGGGCCTCTCGGGATTCCTCTCCCGTCGATGCCGGGGCCTAAGACCTTGTGTGGAGTCGGGGCCGGAACCTGAGGATTGCTCTCCAGTGCTGACATGGATCTTGGGGTACTTCTGGAGTCTCCCCAGGGGAGTCAGTCCTCGTCTCGAATGCGGGCATGCACTTGCGCTTTCCTCCACAGCGGTAGCAGCAGTGTCACGCAGTCCGCCGCGTGGATCAAAGGATCTATGATTTTCCCTCGAGTCTTTCCCACGAGGCTTTCCCACGAGGCTTTCCCACAGGGCTGTCCCACGTGCACACGTGGTGGGAGTCGATCCTCGGCTTGAACGTCAAGGCAGTGCAGGGAAAACAGGTTCCCCTGGAATGGACTGACACATCTGGGGGACTCTTGGAATGGTGGCACGACCCTGGAGTTCCTCTCGCCTTTCCTGTGGAGAGCGCCTCCTCTTGAGATGCGACGGGAACGCCGGGAATTCTTTCCCTAGGAAACAGGGAAAGGATCCCTCATCTCGAGCTAGGAGGCGGAAACGGGGCTCCCCTGGATGTGTGCGGGACCCTCGTGCTTCCTCTCGAGTGGAGACGGGTATGTCGGGGAACTTCTTGAGTTGCAGCAAGGGTGAGAAGGACCCTTTGGATGTTCCAGTGGTTAGATGTGATTAGCCTCGAGAAGCCTCAGCGGAAATGGGCCTCATCTCGCCTGGAGGGCAAAACCTCCTGGATTTTCTCGAGTTGCGGCAGGTGCTCTCGACTTACGACGGGGACCACAGGGACCCGCTCTGGTGGCCTCAGGAAGGCCAGTCCCCATGCGAGTTCCTCGGGGGCCTCTCGGGATTCCTCTCCAGTCGATGCCGGGGCCTAAGACCTTGTGTGGAGTCGGGGCCGGAACCTGAGGAATCCTCTCCAGTGCTGACATGGATCCTGGGGTACTTCTGGAGTCTCCCCAGGGGAGTCAGTCCTCGTCTCGAATGCGGGCATGCACTTGCGCTTTCCTCCAGGGCGGTAGCAGCAGTGTCACGCAGTCCGCCGCGTGGATCAAAGGATCTATGGTTTTCCCTCGAGTCTTTCCCACGAGGCTTTCCCACGAGGCTTTCCCACAGGGCTGTCCCACGTGCACACGTGGTGGGAGTCGATCCTCGGCTTGAACGTCAAGGCAGTGCAGGGAAAAAAGGTTCCTCTGGAATGGACTGACTCATCTGGGGACTCTTGGAATGGTGGCACGACCCTGGAGTTCCTCTCGCCTTTCCTGTGCAGAGCGCCTCCTCTTGAGATGCGACGGGAACGCCGGGAATTCTTTCCCTACGAAACAGGGAAAGGATCCCTCATCTCGAGCTAGGAGGCGGAAACGGGGCTCCCCTGGATGTGTGCGGGACCCCACGTGCTTCCTCTCGAGTGGAGACGGTATGTCGGGGAACTTCTTGAGTTGCAGCAAGGGTGTGAAGGACCCTTTGGAAGTTCCAGTGGTTAGACGTGATTAGCCTCGAGAAGCCTCAGCGGAAATGTGCCTCATCTCGCCTGGAGGGCAAAACCTCCCGAATTTTCTCGAGTTGCGGCAGGTGCTCTCGACTTACGACCGGGACCTCAGGGACCCGCTCTGGTGGCCTCAGGAAAGGCCAGTCCCCATGCGAGTTCCTCGGGGGCCTCTCGGGATTCCTCTCCCGTCGATGCCGGGGCCTAAGACCTTGTGTGGAGTCGGGGCCGGAACCTGAGGATTGCTCTCCAGTGCTGACATGGATCTTGGGGTACTTCTGGAGTCTCCCCAGGGGAGTCAGTCCTCGTCTCGAATGCGGGCATGCACTTGCGCTTTCCTCCACAGCGGTAGCAGCAGTGTCACGCAGTCCGCCGCGTGGATCAAAGGATCTATGGTTTTCCCTCGAGTCTTTCCCACGAGGCTTTCCCACGAGGCTTTCCCACAGGGCTGTCCCACGTGCACACGTGGTGGGAGTCGATCCTCGGCTTGAACGTCAAGGCAGTGCAGGGAAAACAGGTTCCTCTGGAATGGACTGACACATCTGGGGGACTCTTGGAATGGTGGCACGACCCTGGAGTTCCTCTCGCCTTTCCTGTGGAGAGCGCCTCCTCTTGAGATGCGACGGGAACGCCGGGAATTCTTTCCCTACGAAACAGGGAAAGGATCCCTCATCTCGAGCTAGGAGGCGGAAACGGGGCTCCCCTGGATGTGTGCGGGACCCTCGTGCTTCCTCTCGAGTGGAGACGGGTATGTCGGGGAACTTCTTGAGTTGCAGCAAGGGTGAGAAGGACCCTTTGGATGTTCCAGTGGTTAGATGTGATTAGCCTCGAGAAGCATCAGCGGAAATGGGCCTCATCTCGCCTGGAGGGCAAAACCTCCTGGATTTTCTCGAGTTGCGGCAGGTGCTCTCGACTTACGACTGGGACCTCAGGGACCCGCTCTGGTGGCCTCAGGAAAGGCCAGTCCCCATGCGAGTTCCACGGGGGCCTCTCGGGATTCCTCTCCAGTCGATGCCGGGCCTAAGACCTTGTGTGGAGTCGGGGCCGGAACCTGAGGAATCCTCTCCAGTGCTGACATGGATCCTGGGGTACTTCTGGAGTCTCCCCAGGGGAGTCAGTCCTCGTCTCGAATGCGGGCATGCACTTGCGCTTTCCTCCACAGCGGTAGCAGCAGTGTCACGCAGTCCGCCGCGTGGATCAAAGGATCTATGGTTTTCCCTCGAGTCTTTCCCACGAGGCTTTCCCACGAGGCTTTCCCACAGGGCTGTCCCACGTGCACACGTGGTGGGAGTCGATCCTCGGCTTGAACGTCAAGGCAGTGCAGGGAAAACAGGTTCCTCTGGAATGGACTGACACATCCGGGGGAGTCTTGGAATGGTGGCACGACCCTGGAGTTCCTCTCGCCTTTCCTGTGCAGAGCGCCTCCTCTTGAGATGCGACGGGAACGCCGGGAATTCTTTCCCTACGAAACAGGGAAAGGATCCCTCATCTCGAGCTAGGAGGCGGAAACGGGGCTCCCCTGGATGTGTGCGGGACCCCACGTGCTTCCTCTCGAGTGGAGACGGGTATGTCGGGGAACTTCTTGAGTTGCAGCAAGGGTGTGAAGGACCCTTTGGAAGTTCCAGTGGTTAGACGTGATTAGCCTCGAGAAGCCTCAGCGGAAATGGGCCTCATCTCGTCTGGAGGGCAAAACCTCCTGGATTTTCTCGAGTTGCGGCAGGTGCTCTCGACTTACGACCGGGACCTCAGGGACCCGCTCTGGTGGCCTCAGGAAAGGCCAGTCCCAATGCGAGTTCCTCGGGGGCCTCTCGGGATTCCTCTCCCGTGGATGCCGGGGCCTAAGACCTTGTGTGGAGTCGGGGCCGGAACCTGAGGATTGCTCTCCAGTGCTGACATGGATCTTGGTGTACTTCTGGAGTCTCCCCAGGGGAGTCAGTCCTCGTCTCGAATGCGGGCATGCACTTGCGCTTTCCTCCAGAGCGGTAGCAGCAGTGTCACGCAGTCCGCCGCGTGGATCAAAGGATCTATGGTTTTCTCTCGAGTCTTTCCCACGAGGCTTTCCCACGAGGCTTTCCCACAGGGCTGTCCCACGTGCACACGTGGTGGGAGTCGATCCTCGGCTTGAACGTCAAGGCAGTGCAGGGAAAACAGGTTCCTCTGGAATGGACTGACACATCCGGGGGAGTCTTGGAATGGTGGCACGACCCTGGAGTTCCTCTCGCCTTTCCTGTGGAGAGCGCCTCCTCTTGAGATGCGACGGGAACGCCGGGAATTCTTTCCCTACGAAACAGGGAAAGGATCCCTCATCTCGAGCTAGGAGGCGGAAACGGGGCTCCCCTGGATGTGTGCGGGACCCTCGTGCTTCCTCTCGAGTGGAGACGGGTATCTCGGGGAACTTCTTGAGTTGCAGCAAGGGTGAGAAGGACCCTTTGGATGTTCCAGTGGTTAGATGTGATTAGCCTCGAGAAACCTCAGCGGAAATGGGCCTCATCTCGCCTGGAGGGCAAAACCTCCTGGATTTTCTCTAGTTGCGGCAGGTGCTCTCGACTTACGACGGGGACCTCAGGGACCCGCTCGGGTGGCCTCAGGAAAGGCCAGTCCCCATGCGAGTTCCTCGGGGGCCTCTCAGGATTCCTCTCCCGTCGATGCCGGGGCCTAAGACCTTGTGTGGAGTCGGGGCCGGAACCTGAGGTTTCCTCTCCAGTGCTGACATGGATCTTGGGGTACTTCTGGAGTCTCCCCAGGGGAGTCAGTCCTCGTCTCGAATGCGGGCAAGCACTTGCGCTTTCCTCCAGAGCGGTAGCAGCAGTGTCACGCAGTCCGGCGCGTTGATCAAAGGATCTATGGTTTTCCCTCGAGTCTTTCCCACGAAGCTTTCCCACGAGGCTTTCCCACAGGGCTGTGCCACGTGCACACGTGGTGGGAGTCGATCCTCGACTTGAACGTCAAGGCAGTGCAGGGAAAACAGGTTCCTCTGGAATGGACTGACACATCCGGGGGTGTCTTGGAATGGTGTCTCGACCCTGGAGTTCCTCTCGCCTTTCCTTTGGAGAGCGCCTCCTCTTGAGATGCGACGGGAACGCCGGGAATTCTTTCCCTACGAAACAGGGAAAGGATCCCTCATCTCGAGCTAGGAGGCGGAAACGGGGCTCCCCTGGATGTGTGCGGGACCCTCGTGCTTCCTCTCAAGCGGAGACTGGTATGTCGGGGAACTTCTTGAGTTGCAGCTAGGGTGAGAAGGACCCTTTGGATGTTCCAGTGGTTAGATGTGATTAGCCTCAAGAAGCCTCAGCGGAAATGGGCCTCATCTCGCCTGGAGGGCAAAACCTCCTGGATTTTCTCGAGTGCGGCAGGTGCTCTCGACTTACGACGGGGACCTCAGGGACCCGCTCTGGTGGCCTCAGGAAAGGCCAGTCCCCATGCGAGTTCCTCGGGGGCCTCTCGGGATTCCTCTCCCGTCGATGCCGGGGCCTAAGACCTTGTGTGGAGTCGGGGCCGGAACCTGAGGATTCCTCTCCAGTGCTGACATGGATCTTGGGGTACTTCTGGAGTCTCCCCAGGGGAGTCAGTCCTCGTCTCGAATGCGGGCATGCACTTGCGCTTTCCTCCAGGGCGGTAGCAGCAGTGTCACGCAGTCCGCCGCGTGGATCAAAGGATCTATGGTTTTCCCTCGAGTCTTTCCCACGAGGCTTTCCCACGAGGCTTTCCCACAGGGCTGTCCCACGTGCACACGTGGTGGGAGTCGATCCTCGGCTTGATCGTCAAGGCAGTGCAGGAAAAAGAGGTTCCTCTGGAATGGACTGACACATCTGGGGAACTCTTGGAATGGTGGCACGACCCTGGAGTTCCTCTCGCCTTTCCTGTGGAGAGCGCCTGCTCTTGAGATGCGACGGGAACGCCGGGAAATCTTTCCCTACGAAACAGGGAAAGGATCCCTCATCTCGAGCTAGCAGGCGGAAACGGGGCTCCCCTGGATGTGTGCGGGACCCTCGTGCTTCCTCTAGAGTGGAGACGGGTATGTCGGGGAACTTCTTGAGTTGCAGCAAGGGTGTGAAGGACCCTTTGGAAGTTCCAGTGGTTAGATGTGATTAGCCTCGAGAAGCCTCAGCGGAAATGGGCCTCATCTCGCCTGGAGGGCAAAACCTCCTGGATTTTCTCGAGTTGCGGCAGGTGCTCTCGACTTACGACGGGGACCTCAGGGACCCGCTCTGGTGGCCTCAGGAAAGGCCAGTCCCCATGCGAGTTCCTCGGGGGCCTCTCGGGATTCCTCTCCCGTCGATGCCGGGGCCTAAGACCTTGTGTGGAGTCGGGGCCGGAACCTGAGGATTCCTCTCCAGTGCTGACATGGATCTTGGGGTACTTCTGGAGTCTCCCCAGGGGAGTCAGTCCTCGTCTCGAATGCGGGCATGCACTTGCGCTTTCCTCCAGAGCGGTAGCAGCAGTGTCACCCAGTCCGCCGCGTGGATCAAAGGATCTATGGTTTTCCCTCGAGTATTTCCCACGAGGCATTCCCACGAGGCTTTCCCACAGGGCTGTCCCACGTGCACACGTGGTGGGAGTCGATCCTCGGCTTGAACGTCAAGGCAGTGCAGGGAAAACAGGTTCTTCTGGAATGGACTGACACATCTGGGGGACTCTTGGAATGGTGGCACGACCCTGGAGTTCCTCTCGCCTTTCCTGTGGAGAGCGCCTCCTCTTGAGATGCGACGGGATCGCCGGGAATTCTTTCCCTACGAAACAGGGAAAGGATCCCTCATCTCGGGCTAGGAGGCGGAAATGGGGCTCCCCTGGATGTGTGCGGGACCCCACATGCTTCCTCTCGAGTGCAGACGGGTATGTCGGGGAACTTCTTGAGTTGCAACAAGGGTGTGAAGGACCCTTTGGAAGTTCCAGTGGTTAGTTGTGATTAGCCTCGAGAAGCCTCAGCGGAAATGGGCCTCATCTCGCCTGGAGGGCAAAACCTCCTGGATTTTCTCGAGTTGCGGCAGGTGCTCTCGACTTACGACGGGGACCTCAGAGACCCGCTCTGGTGGCCTCAGGAAAGGCCAGTACCCATGCGAGTTCCTCGGGGGCCTCTCGGGATTCCTCTCCCGTCGATGCCGGGGCCTAAGACCTTGTGTGGAGTCGGGGCCGGAACCTGAGGATTCCTCTCCAGTGCTGACATGGATCTTGGGGTACTTCTGGAGTCTCCCCAGGGGAGTCAGTCCTCGTCTCGAATGCGGGCATGCACTTGCGCTTTCCTCCAGAGCGGTAGCAGCAGTGTCACGCAGTCCGCCGCGTTGATCAAAGGATCTACGGTTTTCCCTCGAGTCTTTCCCACGAGGCTTTCCCACGAGGCTTTCCCACAGGGCTGTCCCACGTGCACACGTGGTGGGAGTCGATCCTCGGCTTGAACGTCAAGGCAGTGCAGGGAAAACAGGTTCCTCTGGAATGGACTGACACATCCGGGGGTGTCTTGGAATGGTGTCTCGACCCTGGAGTTCCTCTCGCCTTTCCTTTGGAGAGCGCCTCCTCTTGAGATGCGACGAGAACGCCGGGAATTCTTTCCCTACGAAACAGGGAAAGGATCCCTCATCTCGAGCTAGGAGGCGGAAACGGGGCTCCCCTGGATGTGTGCGGGACACCACGTGCTTCCTCTCGAGTGCAGACGGGTATGTTGGGGAACTTCTTGAGTTGCAGCAAGGGTGTGAAGGACCCTTTGGAAGTTCCAGTTGTTAGATGTGATTAGACTCGAGAAGCCTCAGCGGAAATGGGCCTCATCTCGCCTGGAGGGCAAAACCTCCTGGATTTTCTCGAGTTGCGACAGGTGCTCTCGACTTACGACGGGGACCTCAGGGAACGGCTCTGGTGGCCTCAGGAAAGGCCAGTCCCCATGCGAGTTCCTCGGGGGCGTCTCGGGATTCCTCTCCCGTCGATGCTGGGGCCTAAGACCTTGTGTGGAGTCGGGGCTGGAACCTGAGGATTCCTCTCCAGTGCTGACATGGATCTTGGGGTACTTCTGGAGTCTCCCCAGGGGAGTCAGTCCTCGTCTCGAATGCGGGCATGCACTTGCGCTTTCCTCCAGAGCGGTAGCAGCAGTGTCACGCAGTCCGCCGCGTGGATCAAAGGATCTATGGTTTTCCCTCGAGTCTTTCCCACGAGGCTTTCCCACGAGGCTTTCCCACAGGGCTGTCCCACGTGCACACGTTTTGGGAGTCGATCCTCGGCTTGAACGTCAAGGCAGTGCAGGGAAAACAGGTTCCTCTGGAATGGACTGACACATCTGGGGGACTCTTGGAATGGTGGCACGACCCTGGAGTTCCTCTCGCCTTTCCTGTGGAGAGCGCCTCCTCTTGAGATGCGACGGGAACGCCGGGAATTTTTTCCCTACGAAACAGGGAAAGGATCCCTCATCTCGAGCTAGGAGGCGGAAACGGGGCTCCCCTGGATGTGTGCGGGACACCACGTGCTTCCTCTCGAGTGCAGACGGGTATGTCGGGGAACTTCTTGAGTTGCAGCAAGGGTGTGAAGGACCCTTTGGAAGTTCCAGTGGTTAGATGTGATTGGCCTCGAGAAGCCTCAGCGGAAATGGGCCTCATCTCGCCTGGAGGGCAAAACCTCCTGGATTTTCTCGAGTTGCGACAGGTGCTCTCGACTTACGACGGGGACCTCAGGGAACCGCTCTGGTGGCCTCAGGAAAGGCCAGTCCCCATGCGAGTTCCTCGGGGGCGTCTCGGGATTCCTCTCCCGTCGATGCCGGGGCCTAAGACCTTGTGTGGAGTCGGGGCCGGAACCTGAGGATTCCTCTCCAGTGCTGACATGGATCTTGGGGTACTTCTGGAGTCTCCCCAGGGGAGTCAGTTCTCGTCTCGAATGCGGGCATGCACTTGCGCTTTCCTCCAGAGCGGTAGCAGCAGTGTCACGCAGTCCGCCGCGTGGATCAAAGGATCTATGGTTTTCCCTCGAGTCTTTCCCACGAGGCTTTCCCACGAGGCTTTCCCACAGGGCTGTCCCACGTGCACACGTTGTGGGAGTCGATCCTCGGCTTGAACGTCAAGGCAGTGCAGGGAAAACAGGTTCCTCTGGAATGGACTGACACATCTGGGGGACTCTTGGAATGGTGGCACGACCCTGGAGTTCCTCTCGCCTTTCCTGTGGAGAGCGCCTCCTCTTGAGATGCGACGGGAACGCCGGGAATTCTTTCCCTACGAAACAGGGAAAGGATCCCTCATCTCGAGCTAGGAGGCGGAAACGGGGCTCCCCTGGATGTGTGCGGGACCCTCGTGCTTCCTCTAGAGTGGAGACGGGTATGTCGGGGAACTTCTTGAGTTGCAGCAAGGGTGTGAAGGACCCTTTGGAAGTTCCAGTGGTTAGATGTGATTAGCCTCGAGAAGCCTCAGCGGAAATGGGCCTCATCTCGCCTGGAGGGCAAAACCTCCTGGATTTTCTCGAGTTGCGGCAGGTGCTCTCGACTTACGACGGGGACCTCAGGGACCCGCTCTGGTGGCCTCAGGAAAGGCCAGTCCCCATGCGAGTTCCTCGGGGGCCTCTCGGGATTCCTCTCCCGTCGATGCCGGGGCCTAAGACCTTGTGTGGAGTCGGGGCCGGAACCTGAGGATTCCTCTCCAGTGCTGACATGGATCTTGGGGTACTTCTGGAGTCTCCCCAGGGGAGTCAGTCCTCGTCTCGAATGCGGGCATGCACTTGCGCTTTCCTCCAGAGCGGTAGCAGCAGTGTCACACAGTCCGCCGCGTGGATCAAAGGATCTATGGTTTTCCCTCGAGTATTTCCCACGAGGCATTCCCACGAGGCTTTCCCACAGGGCTGTCCCACGTGCACACGTGGTGGGAGTCGATCCTCGGCTTGAACGTCAAGGCAGTGCAGGGAAAACAGGTTCCTCTGGAATGGACTGACACATATGGGGGACTCTTGGAATGGTGGCACGACCCTGGAGTTCCTCTCGCCGTTCCTGTGGAGAGCGCCTCCTCTTGAGATGCGACGGGAACGCCGGGAATTCTTTCCCTACGAAACAGGGAAAAGATCCCTCATCTCGGGCTAGGAGGCGGAAATGGGGCTCCCCTGGATGTGTGCGGGACCCCACATGCTTCCTCTCGAGTGGAGACGGGTATGTCGGGGAACTTCTTGAGTTGCAGCAAGGGTGTGAAGGACCCTTTGGAAGTTCCAGTGGTTAGTTGTGATTAGCCTCGAGAAGCCTCAGCGGAAATGGGCCTCATCTCGCCTGGAGGGCAAAACCTCCTGGATTTTCTCGAGTTGCGGCAGGTGCTCTCGACTTACGACGGGGACCTCAGAGACCCGCTCTGGTGGCCTCAGGAAAGGCCAGTACCCATGCGAGTTCCTCGGGGGCCTCTCGGGATTCCTCTCCCGGCGATGCCGGGGCCTAAGACCTTGTGTGGAGTCGGGGCCGGAACCTGAGGATTCCTCTCCAGTGCTGACATGGATCTTGGGGTACTTCTGGAGTCTCCCCAGGGGAGTCAGTCCTCGTCTCGAATGCGGGCATGCACTTGCGCTTTCCTCCAGAGCGGTAGCAGCAGTGTCACACAGTCCGCCGCGTTGATCAAAGGATCTATGGTTTTCCCTCGAGTCTTTCCCACGAGGCTTTCCCACGAGGCTTTCCCACAGGGCTGTCCCACGTGCACACGTGGTGGGAGTCGATCCTCGGCTTGAACGTCAAGGCAGTGCAGGGAAAACAGGTTCCTCTGGAATGGACTGACACATCCGGGGGTGTCTTGGAATGGTGTCTCGACCCTGGAGTTCCTCTCGCCTTTCCTTTGGAGAGCGCCTCCTCTTGAGATGCGACGGGAACGCCGGGAATTCTTTCCCTACGAAACAGGGAAAGGATCCCTCATCTCGAGCTAGGAGGCGGAAACGGTGCTTCCCTGGATGTGTGCGGGACCCCACCTGCTTCCTCTCGAGTGGAGACGGGTATGTCGGGGAACTTCTTGAGTTGCAGCAATGGTGTGAAGGATCCTTTGGAAGTTCCAGTGGTTAGATGTGATTGGCCTCGAGAAACCTCAGCGGAAATGGGCCTCATCTCGCCTGGAGGGCAAAACCTCCTGGATTTTCTCGAGTTGCGGCAGGTGCTCTCGACTTACGACGGGGACCTCAGGGAACCGCTCTGGTGGCCTCAAGAAAGGCCAGTCCCCATGCGAGTTCCTCGGGGGCGTCTCGGGATTCCTCTCCCGTCGATGCCGGGGCCTAAGACCTTGTGTGGAGTCGGGGCCGGAACCTGAGGATTCCTCTCCAGTGCTGACATGGATCTTGGGGTACTTCTGGAGTCTCCCCAGGGAAGTCAGTCCTCGTCTCGAATGCGGGCATGCACTTGCGCTTTCCTCCAGAGCGGTAGCAGCAGTGTCACACAGTCCGCCGCGTGGATCAAAGGATCTATGGTTTTCCCTCGAGTCTTTCCCACGAGGCTTTCCCACGAGGCTTTCCCACAGGGCTGTCCCACGTGCACACGTGGTGGGAGTCGATCCTCGGCTTGAACGTCAAGGCAGTGCAGGGAAAACAGGTTCCTCTGGAATGGACTGACACATGTGGGGGACTCTTGGAATGGTGGCACGACCCTGGATTCCTCTCGCCTTTCCTGTGGTAATCGCCTCCTCTTGAGATGCGACGGGAACGCCGGGAATTCTTTCCCTACGAAACAGGGAAAGGATCCCTCATCTCGAGCTAGGAGGCGGAAACGGGGCTCCCCTGGATGTGTGCGGGACACCACGTGCTTCCTCTCGAGTGGAGACGGGTATGTCGGGGAACTTCTTGAGTTGCAGCAAGGGTGTGAAGGACCCTTTGGAAGTTCCAGTGGTTAGATGTGATTGGCCTCGAGAAGCCTCAGCGGAAATGGGCCTCATCTCGCCTGGAGGGCAAAACCTCCTGGATTTTCTCGAGTTGCGACAGGTGCTCTCGACTTACGACGGGGACCGCAGGGAACCGCTCTGGTGGCCTCAGGAAAGGCCAGTCCCCATGCGAGTTCCTCGGGGGCGTCTCGGGATTCCTCTCCCGTCGATGCCGGGGCCTAAGACCTTGTGTGGAGTCGGGGCTGGAACCTGAGGATTCCTCTCCAGTGCTGACATGGATCTTGGGGTACTTCTGGAGTCTCCCCAGGGGAGTCAGTCCTCGTCTCGAATGCGGGCATGCACTTGCGCTTTCCTCCAGAGCGGTAGCAGCAGTGTCACGCAGTCCGCCGCGTGGATCAAAGGATCTATGGTTTTCCCTCGAGTCTTTCCCACGAGGCTTTCCCACGAGGCTTTCCCACAGGGCTGTCCCACGTGCACACGTGGTGGGAGTCGATCCTCGGCTTGAACGTCAAGGCAGTGCAGGGAAAACAGGTTCCTCTGGAATGGACTGACACATCTGGGGGACTCTTGGAATGGTGGCACGACCCTGGAGTTCCTCTCGCCTTTCCTGTGGAGAGCGCCTCCTCTTGAGATGCGACGGGAACGCCGGGAATTCTTTCCCTACGAAACAGGGAAAGGATCCCTCATCTCGAGCTAGGAGGCGGAAACGGGGCTCCCCTGGATGTGTGCGGGACACCACGTGCTTCCTCTCGAGTGCAGACGCGTATGTCGGGGAACTTCTTGAGTTGCAGCAAGGGTGTGAAGGACCCTTTGGAAGTTCCAGTGGTTAGATGTGATTGGCCTCGAGAAGCCTCAGCGGAAATGGTCCTCATCTCGCCTGGAGGGCAAAACCTCCTGGATTTTCTCGAGTTGCGACAGGTGCTCTCGACTTACGACGGGGACCTCAGGGAACCGCTCTGGTGGCCTCAGGAAAGGCCAGTCCCCATGCGAGTTCCTCGGGGGCGTCTCGGGATTCCTCTCCCGTCGATGCCGGGGCCTAAGACCTTGTGTGGAGTCGGGGCTGGAACCTGAGGATTCCTCTCCAGTGCTGACATGGATCTTGGGGTACTTCTGGAGTCTCCCCAGGGGAGTCAGTCCTCGTCTCGAATGCGGGCATGCACTTGCGCTTTCCTCCAGAGCGGTAGCAGCAGTGTCACGCAGTCCGGCGCGTGGATCAAAGGATCTATGGTTTTCCCTCGAGTCTTTCCCACGAGGCTTTCCCACGAGGCTTTCCCACAGGGCTGTCCCACGTGCACACGTGGTGGGAGTCGATCCTCGGCTTGAACGTCAAGGCAGTGCAGGGAAAACAGGTTCCTCTGGAATGGACTGACACATCTGGGGGACTCTTGGAATGGTGGCACGACCCTGGAGTTCCTCTCGCCTTTCCTGTGGAGAGCGCCTCCTCTTGAGATGCGACGGGAACGCCGGGAATTCTTTCCCTACGAAACAGGGAAAGGATCCCTCATCTCGAGCTAGGAGGCGGAAACGGGGCTCCCCTGGATGTGTGCGGGACACCACGTGCTTCCTCTCGAGTGCAGACGGGTATGTCGGGGAACTTCTTGAGTTGCAGCAAGGGTGTGAAGGACCCTTTGGAAGTTCCAGTGGTTAGATGTGATTGGCCTCGAGAAGCCTCAGCGGAAATGGGCCTCATCTCGCCTGGAGGTGAAAACCTCCTGGATTTACTCGAGTTGCGGCAGGTGCTCTCGACTTACGACGGGGACCTCAGGGACCCGCTCTGGTGGACTCAGGAAAGGCCAGTCCCCATGCGAGTTCCTCGGGGGCCTCTCGGGATTCCTCTCCCGTCGATGCCGGGGCCTAAGACCTTGTGTGGAGTGGGGGCCGGAACCTGAGGATTCCTCTCCAGTGCTGACATGGATCTTGGGGTACTTCTGGAGTCTCCCCAGGGGAGTCAGTCCTCGTCTCGAATGCGGGCATGCACTTGCGCTTTCCTCCAGAGCGGTAGCAGCAGTGTCACGCAGTCCGCCGCGTGGATCAAAGAATCTATGGTTTTCCCTCGAGTCTTTCCCACGAGGCATTCCCACGAGGCTTTCCCACAGGGCTGTCCCATGTGCACACGTGGTGGAAGTCGATCCTCGGCTTGAACGTCAAGGCAGTGTAGGGAAAACAGGTTCCTCTGGAATGGATTGACACATCTGGGGGACTCTTGGAATGGTTGCATGACCCTGGAGTTCCTCTCGCCTTTCCTGTGGAGAGCACCTCCTCTTGAGATGCGACGGGAACGCCGGGAATTTTTTCCCTACGAAACAGGGAAAGGATCCCTCATCTCGAGCTAGGAGGCGGAAACGGGGCTCCCCTGGATGTGTGCGGGACCCCACGTGCTTCCTCTCGAGTGGAGACGGGTATGTCGGGGAGCTTCTTGAGTTGCAGCAAGGGTGTGAGGGACCCTTTGGAAGTTCCAGTGGTTAGACGTGATTAGCCTCGAGAAGCCTCAGCAGAAATGGGCCTCATCTCGCCTGGAGGGCAAAACCTCCTGGACTTCCTCGAGTTGCGGCAGGTGCTCTCGACTTACGACGGGGACCTCAGGGACCCGCTCTGGTGGCCTCAGGAAAGGCCAGTCCCCATGCGAGTTCCTCGGGGGCCTCTCGGGATTCCTCTCCCGTCGATGCCGGGGCCTAAGACCTTGTGTGGAGTCGGGGCCGGAACCTGAGGATTCCTCTCCAGTGCTGACATGGATCTTGGGGTACTTCTGGAGTCTCCCCAGGGGAGTCAGTCCTCGTCTCGAATGCGGTCATGCACTTGCGCTTTCCTCCAGAGCGGAAGCAGCAGTGTCAAGCAGTCCGCCGCTTGGATCAAAGGATCTATGGTTTTCCCTCGAGTCTTTCCCACGAGGCTTTCCCAGGAGGCTTTCCCACAGGGCTGTCCCACGTGCACACGTGGTGGGAGTCGATCCTCGGCTTGAACGTCTAGGCAGTGCAGGGAAAACAGGTTCCTCTGGAATGGACTGACACATCTGGGGGACTCTTGGAATGGTGGCACGACCCTGGAGTTCCTCTCGCCTTTCCTGTGGAGAGCGCCTCCTCTTGAGATGCGACGGGAACGCCGGGAATTCTTTCCCTACGAAACAGGGAAAGGATCCCTCATCTCGAGCTAGGAGGCGGAAACGGGGCTCCCCTGGATGTGTGCGGGACCCACGTGCTTCCTCTCGAGTGGAGACGGGTATGTCGGGGAACTTCTTGAGTTGCAGCAAGGTTGTGAAGGACCCTTTGGAAGTTCCAGTGGTTAGACGTGATTAGCCTCGAGAAGCCTCAGCGGAAATGGGCCTCATCTCGCCTGGAGGGCAAAACCTCCTGGATTTCCTCGAGTTGCGGCAGGTGCTCTCGACTTACGACGGGGACCTCAGGGACCCGCTCTGGTGGCCTCAGGAAAGGCCAGTCCCCATGCGAGTTCCTCGG
The DNA here is from genome assembly GCF_042477335.2 of Ovis canadensis. Taxonomy (NCBI): domain Eukaryota; kingdom Metazoa; phylum Chordata; class Mammalia; order Artiodactyla; family Bovidae; genus Ovis; species Ovis canadensis. The sequence goes on from NC_091267.1 coordinate 11,738,512, forward strand.
GGGCCTCTCGGGATTCCTCTCCCGTCGATGCCGGGGCCTAACACCTTGTGTGGAGTCGGGGCCGGAACCTGAGGATTCCTCTCCAGTGCTGACATGGATCTTGGGGTACTTCTGGAGTCTCCCCAGGGGAGTCAGTCCTCGTCTCGAATGCGGGCATGCACTTGCGCTTTCCTCCAGAGCGGTAGCAGCAGTGTCACGCAGTCCGCCGCGTGGATCAAAGGATCTATGGTTTTCCCTCGAGTCTTTCCCACGAGGCTTTCCCACGAGGCTTTCCCACAGGGCTGTCCCAAGTGCACACATGGTGGGAGTCGATCCTCGGCTTGAACGTCAAGGCAGTGCAGGGAAAACAGGTTCCTCTGGAATGGACTGACACATCTGGGGGATTCTTGGAATGGTGGCACGACCCTGGAGTTCCTCTCGCCTTTCCTGTGAGAGCGCCTCCTCTTGAGATGCGACAGGAACGCCAGAAATCTTTCCCTACGAAACAGGGAAAGGATCCCTCATCTCGAGCTAGGAAGCGGAAACGGGGCTCCCCTCGATGTGTGCAGGACCCTCGTGCTTCCTCTCGAGTGGAGACGGGTATGTCGGGGAACTTCTTGAGTTGCAGCAAGGGTGTGAAGGACCGTTTGGAAGTCCCAGCGGTTAGACGTGATTGGCCTCGAGAAGCCTCAGCGGAAATGGGCCTCATCTCGCCTGGAGGGCAAAACCTCCTGGATTTTCTTGAGTTGCAGCAGGTGCTCTCGTCTTACGAGTGGGACAACAAGGACCCGCTCTGGAGGCCTCAGGAAAGGCCAGTCCCCATGCGAGTTCCTCGGGGGCCTCTCAGGATTCCTCTCCCGTCGATGCCGGGGCCTAAGTCCTTGTGTGGAGTCGGGGCCGGAACCTGAGGATTCCTCTCCAGTGCTGACATGGATCTAGGGGTACTTCTGGAGTCTCCCCAGGGGAGTCAGTCCTCGTCTCGAATGCGGGCATGCACTTGCGCTTTCCTCCAGAGCGGTACCAGCAGTGTCACGCAGTCCGCCGCGTGGATCAAAGGATCTAAGGTTTTCCCTCGAGTCTTTCCCACCAGGCTTTCCCACGAGGCTTTCCCGCAGGGCTGTCCCACGTGCACACGTGGTGGGAGTCGATCCTCGGCTTGAAAGTCAAGGCAGTGCAGGTAAAACAGGTCCCTCTGGAATGGACTGACACATCTGGGGGACTCTTGGAATGGTGGCACGACCCTGGAGTTCCTCTCGCCTTTCCTGTGAGAGCGCCTCCTCTTGAGATGCGACGGGAACGCCGGGAAACTTTCGCTACGAAACAGGGAAAGGATCCCTCATCTCGAGCTAGGAGGCGGAAACGGGGCTCCCCTGGATGTGTGCGGGACCCTCGTGTTTCCTCTCGAGTGGAGACAGGTATGTCGGGGAACTTCTTGAGTTGCAGCAAGGGTGTGAAGGACCCTTTGGAAGTTCCAGTGGTTAGATGTGATTAGCCTCGAGAAGCCTCAGCGGAAATGGGCCTCATCTCGCCTGGAGGGCCAAACCCCCTGGATTTTCTCGAGTTGCGGCAGGTGCTCTCGACTTACCACGGGGACCTCAGGGACCCGCTCTGGTGGCCTCAGGAAAGGCCAGTCCCCATGCGAGTTCCTCGGGGGCCTCTTGGGATTCCTCTCCCGTCGATGCCGGGGCCTAAGGCCTTGTGTGGAGTCGGGGCCGGAACCTGAGGATTCCTCTTCAGTGCTGACATGGATCTTGGGGTACTTCTGGAGTCTCCCTAGGGGAGGCAGTCCTCGTCTCGAATGCGGGCATGCACTTGCGCTTTCCTCCAGAGCGGTAGCAGCAGTGTCACGCAGTCCGCCGAGTGGATCAAAGGATCTATGGTTTTCCCTCGAGTCATTCCCACGAGGCTTTCCCACGAGGCTTTCCCACAGGGCTGTCCCACGTGCACACGTGGAGGGAGTCGATCCTCGGCTTGAACGTCAAGACAGTGCAGGGAAAACAGGTTCCTCTGGAATGGACTGACACATCTGGGGCACTCTTGGAATGGTGGCACGACCCTGGAGTTCCTCTCGCCTTTCCTGCGGAGAGCGACTCCTCTTGAGATGCGACGGGAAAGCCGGGAATCTTTCCCTACGAAACAGGGAAAGGATCCCTCATCTCGAGCTAGGAGGCGGAAACGAGGCTCCCCTGGATGTGTGCGGGACCCTCGTGCTTCCTCTCGAGTGGAGACGGGTATGTCGGGGAACTTCTTGAGTTGCAGCAAGGGTGTGAAGGACCCTTTGGAAGTTCCAGTGGTTAGATGTGATTGGCCTCGAGAAGCCTCAGCAGAAATGGGCCTCATCTCGCCTGGAGGGCAAAACCTCCTGGATTTTCTCGAGTTGCGACAGGTGCTCTCGACTTACGACGGGGACCGCAGGGAACCGCTCTGGTGGCCTCAGGAAAGGCCAGTCCCCATGCGAGTTCCTCGGGGGCGTCTCGGGATTCCTCTCCCGTCGATGCCGGGGCCTAAGACCTTGTGTGGAGTCGGGGCTGGAACCTGAGGATTCCTCTCCAGTGCTGACATGGATCTTGGGGTACTTCTTGAGTCTCCCCAGGGGAGTCAGTCCTCGTCTCGAATGCGGGCATGCACTTGCGCTTTCCTCCAGAGCGGTAGCAGCAGTGTCACGCAGTCCGGCGCGTGGATCAAAGGATCTATGGTTTTCCCTCGAGTCTTTCCCACGAGGCTTTCCCACGAGGCTTTCCCACAGGGCTGTCCCACGTGCACACGTGGTGGGAGTCGATCCTCGGCTTGAACGTCAAGGCAGTGCAGGGAAAACAGGTTCCTCTGGAATGGACTGACACATCTGGGGGACTCTTGGAATGGTGGCACGACCCTGGAGTTCCTCTCGCCTTTCCTGTGGAGAGCGCCTCCTCTTGAGATGCGACGGGAACGCCGGGAATTCTTTCCCTACGAAACAGGGAAAGGATCCCTCATCTCGAGCTAGGCGGCGGAAACGGGGCTCCCCTGGATGTGTGCGGGACACCACGTGCTTCCTCTCGAGTGGAGACGGGTATGTCGGGGAACTTCTTGAGTTGCAGCAAGGGTGTGAAGGACCCTTTGGAAGTTCCAGTGGTTAGATGTGATTGGCCTCGAGAAGCCTCAGCGGAAATGGGCCTCATCTCGCCTGGAGGTGAAAACCTCCTGGATTTACTCGAGTTGCGGCAGGTGCTCTCGACTTACGACGGGGACCTCAGGGACCCGCTCTGGTGGACTCAGGAAAGGCCAGTCCCCATGCGAGTTCCTCGGGGGCCTCTCGGGATTCCTCTCCCGTCGATGCCGGGGCCTAAGACCTTGTGTGGAGTCGGGGCCGGAACCTGAGGATTCCTCTCCAGTGCTGACATGGATCTTGGGGTACTTCTGGAGTCTCCCCAGGGGAGTCAGTCCTCGTCTCGAATGCGGGCATGCACTTGCGCTTTCCTCCAGAGCGGTAGCAGCAGTGTCACGCAGTCCGCCGCGTGGATCAAAGGATCTATGGTTTTCCCTCGAGTCTTTTCCACGAGGCATTCCCACGAGGCTTTCCCACAGGGCTGTCCCATGTGCACACGTGGTGGAAGTCGATCCTCGGCTTGAACGTCAAGGCAGTGTAGGGAAAACAGGTTCCTCTGGAATGGATTGACACATCTGGGGGACTCTTGGAATGGTTGCATGACCCTGGAGTTCCTCTCGCCTTTCCTGTGGAGAGCACCTCCTCTTGAGATGCGACGGGAACGCCGGGAATTTTTTCCCTACGAAACAGGGAAAGGATCCCTCATCTCGAGCTAGGAGGCGGAAACGGGGCTCCCCTGGATGTGTGCGGGACCCCACGTGCTTCCTCTCGAGTGGAGACGGGTATGTCGGGGAGCTTCTTGAGTTGCAGCAAGGGTGTGAGGGACCCTTTGGAAGTTCCAGTGGTTAGACGTGATTAGCCTCGAGAAGCCTCAGCAGAAATGGGCCTCATCTCGCCTGGAGGGGAAAACCTCCTGGATTTCCTCGAGTTGCGGCAGGTGCTCTCGACTTACGACGGGGACCTCAGGGACCCGCTCTGGTGGCCTCAGGAAAGGCCAGTCCCCATGCGAGTTCCTCGGGGGCCTCTCGGGATTCCTCTCCCGTCGATGCCGGGGCCTAAGACCTTGTGTGGACTCGGGGCCGGAACCTGAGGATTCCTCTCCAGTGCTGACATGGATCTTGGGGTACTTCTGGAGTCTCCCCAGGGGAGTCAGTCCTCGTCTCGAATGCGGTCATGCACTTGCGCTTTCCTCCAGAGCGGAAGCAGCAGTGTCAAGCAGTCCGCCGCTTGGATCAAAGGATCTATGCTTTTCCCTCGAGTCTTTCCCACGAGGCTTTCCCAGGAGGCTTTCCCACAGGGCTGTCCCACGTGCACACGTGGAGGGAGTCGATCCTCGGCTTGAACGTCAAGACAGTGCAGGGAAAACAGGTTCCTCTGGAATGGACTGACACATCTGGGGCACTCTTGGAATGGTGGCACGACCCTGGAGTTCCTCTCGCCTTTCCTGTGGAGAGCGACTCCTCTTGAGATGCGACGGGAAAGCCGGGAATCTTTCCCTACGAAACAGGGAAAGGATCCCTCATCTCGAGCTAGGAGGCGGAAACGAGGCTCCCCTGGATGTGTGCGGGACCCTCGTGCTTCCTCTCGAGTGGAGACGGGTATGTCGGGGAACTTCTTGAGTTGCAGCAAGGGTGTGAAGGACCCTTTGGAAGTTCCAGTGGTTAGATGTGATTGGCCTCGAGAAGCCTCAGCGGAAATGGGCCTCATCTCGCCTGGAGGGCAAAACCTCCTGGATTTTCTCGAGTTGCGACAGGTGCTCTCGACTTACGACGGGGACCACAGGGAACCGCTCTGGTGGCCTCAGGAAAGGCCAGTCCCCATGCGAGTTCCTCGGGGGCGTCTCGGGATTCCTCTCCCGTCGATGCCGGGGCCTAAGACCTTGTGTGGAGTCGGGGCTGGAACCTGAGGATTCCTCTCCAGTGCTGACATGGATCTTGGGGTACTTCTTGAGTCTCCCCAGTGGAGTCAGTCCTCGTCTCGAATGCGGGCATGCACTTGCGCTTTCCTCCAGAGCGGTAGCAGCAGTGTCACGCAGTCCGGCGCGTGGATCAAAGGATCTATGGTTTTCCCTCGAGTCTTTCCCACGAGGCTTTCCCACGAGGCTTTCCCACAGGGCTGTCCCACGTGCACACGTGGTGGGAGTCGATCCTCGGCTTGAACGTCAAGGCAGTGCAGGGAAAACAGGTTCCTCTGGAATGGACTGACACATCTGGGGGACTCTTGGAATGGTGGCACGACCCTGGAGTTCCTCTCGCCTTTCCTGTGGAGAGCGCCTCCTCTTGAGATGCGACGGGAACGCCGGGAATTCTTTCCCTACGAAACAGGGAAAGGATCCCTCATCTCGAGCTAGGAGGCGGAAACGGGGCTCCCCTGGATGTGTGCGGGACACCACGTGCTTCCTCTCGAGTGCAGACGGGTATGTCGGGGAACTTCTTGAGTTGCAGCAAGGGTGTGAAGGACCCTTTGGAAGTTCCAGTGGTTAGATGTGATTGGCCTCGAGAAGCCTCAGCGGAAATGGTCCTCATCTCGCCTGGAGGGCAAAACCTCCTGGATTTTCTCGAGTTGCGACAGGTGCTCTCGACTTACGACGGGGACCTCAGGGAACCGCTCTGGTGGCCTCAGGAAAGGCCAGTCCCCATGCGAGTTCCTCGGGGGCGTCTCGGGATTCCTCTCCCGTCGATGCCGGGGCCTAAGACCTTGTGTGGAGTCGGGGCTGGAACCTGAGGATTCCTCTCCAGTGCTGACATGGATCTTGGGGTACTTCTGGAGTCTCCCCAGGGGAGTCAGTCCTCGTCTCGAATGCGGGCATGCACTTGCGCTTTCCTCCAGAGCGGTAGCAGCAGTGTCACGCAGTCCGGCGCGTGGATCAAAGGATCTATGGTTTTCCCTCGAGTCTTTCCCACGAGGCTTTCCCACGAGGCTTTCCCACAGGGCTGTCCCACGTGCACACGTGGTGGGAGTCGATCCTCGGCTTGAACGTCAAGGCAGTGCAGGGAAAACAGGTTCCTCTGGAATGGACTGACACATCTGGGGGACTCTTGGAATGGTGGCACGACCCTGGAGTTCCTCTCGCCTTTCCTGTGGAGAGCGCCTCCTCTTGAGATGCGACGGGAACGCCGGGAATTCTTTCCCTACGAAACAGGGAAAGGATCCCTCATCTCGAGCTAGGAGGCGGAAACGGGGCTCCCCTGGATGTGTGCGGGACACCACGTGCTTCCTCTCGAGTGCAGACGGGTATGTCGGGGAACTTCTTGAGTTGCAGCAAGGGTGTGAAGGACCCTTTGGAAGTTCCAGTGGTTAGATGTGATTGGCCTCGAGAAGCCTCAGCGGAAATGGGCCTCATCTCGCCTGGAGGTGAAAACCTCCTGGATTTTCTCGAGTTGCGGCAGGTGCTCTCGACTTACGACGGGGACCTCAGGGACCCGCTCTGGTGGACTCAGGAAAGGCCAGTCCCCATGCGAGTTCCTCGGGGGCCTCTCGGGATTCCTCTCCCGTCGATGCCGGGGCCTAAGACCTTGTGTGGAGTGGGGGCCGGAACCTGAGGATTCCTCTCCAGTGCTGACATGGATCTTGGGGTACTTCTGGAGTCTCCCCAGGGGAGTCAGTCCTCGTCTCGAATGCGGGCATGCACTTGCGCTTTCCTCCAGAGCGGTAGCAGCAGTGTCACGCAGTCCGCCGCGTGGATCAAAGAATCTATGGTTTTCCCTCGAGTCTTTCCCACGAGGCATTCCCACGAGGCTTTCCCACAGGGCTGTCCCATGTGCACACGTGGTGGAAGTCGATCCTCGGCTTGAACGTCAAGGCAGTGTAGGGAAAACAGGTTCCTCTGGAATGGATTGACACATCTGGGGGACTCTTGGAATGGTTGCATGACCCTGGAGTTCCTCTCGCCTTTCCTGTGGAGAGCACCTCCTCTTGAGATGCGACGGGAACGCCGGGAATTTTTTCCCTACGAAACAGGGAAAGGATCCCTCATCTCGAGCTAGGAGGCGGAAACGGGGCTCCCCTGGATGTGTGCGGGACCCCACGTGCTTCCTCTCGAGTGGAGACGGGTATGTCGGGGAGCTTCTTGAGTTGCAGCAAGGGTGTGAGGGACCCTTTGGAAGTTCCAGTGGTTAGACGTGATTAGCCTCGAGAAGCCTCAGCAGAAATGGGCCTCATCTCGCCTGGAGGGCAAAACCTCCTGGACTTCCTCGAGTTGCGGCAGGTGCTCTCGACTTACGACGGGGACCTCAGGGACCCGCTCTGGTGGCCTCAGGAAAGGCCAGTCCCCATGCGAGTTCCTCGGGGGCCTCTCGGGATTCCTCTCCCGTCGATGCCGGGGCCTAAGACCTTGTGTGGAGTCGGGGCCGGAACCTGAGGATTCCTCTCCAGTGCTGACATGGATCTTGGGGTACTTCTGGAGTCTCCCCAGGGGAGTCAGTCCTCGTCTCGAATGCGGTCATGCACTTGCGCTTTCCTCCAGAGCGGAAGCAGCAGTGTCAAGCAGTCCGCCGCTTGGATCAAAGGATCTATGGTTTTCCCTCGAGTCTTTCCCACGAGGCTTTCCCAGGAGGCTTTCCCACAGGGCTGTCCCACGTGCACACGTGGTGGGAGTCGATCCTCGGCTTGAACGTCTAGGCAGTGCAGGGAAAACAGGTTCCTCTGGAATGGACTGACACATCTGGGGGACTCTTGGAATGGTGGCACGACCCTGGAGTTCCTCTCGCCTTTCCTGTGGAGAGCGCCTCCTCTTGAGATGCGACGGGAACGCCGGGAATTCTTTCCCTACGAAACAGGGAAAGGATCCCTCATCTCGAGCTAGGAGGCGGAAACGGGGCTCCCCTGGATGTGTGCGGGACCCACGTGCTTCCTCTCGAGTGGAGACGGGTATGTCGGGGAACTTCTTGAGTTGCAGCAAGGTTGTGAAGGACCCTTTGGAAGTTCCAGTGGTTAGACGTGATTAGCCTCGAGAAGCCTCAGCGGAAATGGGCCTCATCTCGCCTGGAGGGCAAAACCTCCTGGATTTCCTCGAGTTGCGGCAGGTGCTCTCGACTTACGACGGGGACCTCAGGGACCCGCTCTGGTGGCCTCAGGAAAGGCCAGTCCCCATGCGAGTTCCTCGGGGGCCTCTCGGGATTCCTCTCCCGTCGATGCCGGGGCCTAACACCTTGTGTGGAGTCGGGGCCGGAACCTGAGGATTCCTCTCCAGTGCTGACATGGATCTTGGGGTACTTCTGGAGTCTCCCCAGGGGAGTCAGTCCTCGTCTCGAATGCGGGCATGCACTTGCGCTTTCCTCCAGAGCGGTAGCAGCAGTGTCACGCAGTCCGCCGCGTGGATCAAAGGATCTATGGTTTTCCCTCGAGTCTTTCCCACGAGGCTTTCCCACGAGGCTTTCCCACAGGGCTGTCCCAAGTGCACACATGGTGGGAGTCGATCCTCGGCTTGAACGTCAAGGCAGTGCAGGGAAAACAGGTTCCTCTGGAATGGACTGACACATCTGGGGGATTCTTGGAATGGTGGCACGACCCTGGAGTTCCTCTCGCCTTTCCTGTGAGAGCGCCTCCTCTTGAGATGCGACAGGAACGCCAGAAATCTTTCCCTACGAAACAGGGAAAGGATCCCTCATCTCGAGCTAGGAAGCGGAAACGGGGCTCCCCTCGATGTGTGCAGGACCCTCGTGCTTCCTCTCGAGTGGAGACGGGTATGTCGGGGAACTTCTTGAGTTGCAGCAAGGGTGTGAAGGACCGTTTGGAAGTCCCAGCGGTTAGACGTGATTGGCCTCGAGAAGCCTCAGCGGAAATGGGCCTCATCTCGCCTGGAGGGCAAAACCTCCTGGATTTTCTTGAGTTGCAGCAGGTGCTCTCGTCTTACGAGTGGGACAACAAGGACCCGCTCTGGAGGCCTCAGGAAAGGCCAGTCCCCATGCGAGTTCCTCGGGGGCCTCTCAGGATTCCTCTCCCGTCGATGCCGGGGCCTAAGTCCTTGTGTGGAGTCGGGGCCGGAACCTGAGGATTCCTCTCCAGTGCTGACATGGATCTAGGGGTACTTCTGGAGTCTCCCCAGGGGAGTCAGTCCTCGTCTCGAATGCGGGCATGCACTTGCGCTTTCCTCCAGAGCGGTACCAGCAGTGTCACGCAGTCCGCCGCGTGGATCAAAGGATCTAAGGTTTTCCCTCGAGTCTTTCCCACCAGGCTTTCCCACGAGGCTTTCCCGCAGGGCTGTCCCACGTGCACACGTGGTGGGAGTCGATCCTCGGCTTGAAAGTCAAGGCAGTGCAGGTAAAACAGGTCCCTCTGGAATGGACTGACACATCTGGGGGACTCTTGGAATGGTGGCACGACCCTGGAGTTCCTCTCGCCTTTCCTGTGAGAGCGCCTCCTCTTGAGATGCGACGGGAACGCCGGGAAACTTTCGCTACGAAACAGGGAAAGGATCCCTCATCTCGAGCTAGGAGGCGGAAACGGGGCTCCCCTGGATGTGTGCGGGACCCTCGTGTTTCCTCTCGAGTGGAGACAGGTATGTCGGGGAACTTCTTGAGTTGCAGCAAGGGTGTGAAGGACCCTTTGGAAGTTCCAGTGGTTAGATGTGATTAGCCTCGAGAAGCCTCAGCGGAAATGGGCCTCATCTCGCCTGGAGGGCCAAACCCCCTGGATTTTCTCGAGTTGCGGCAGGTGCTCTCGACTTACCACGGGGACCTCAGGGACCCGCTCTGGTGGCCTCAGGAAAGGCCAGTCCCCATGCGAGTTCCTCGGGGGCCTCTTGGGATTCCTCTCCCGTCGATGCCGGGGCCTAAGGCCTTGTGTGGAGTCGGGGCCGGAACCTGAGGATTCCTCTTCAGTGCTGACATGGATCTTGGGGTACTTCTGGAGTCTCCCTAGGGGAGGCAGTCCTCGTCTCGAATGCGGGCATGCACTTGCGCTTTCCTCCAGAGCGGTAGCAGCAGTGTCACGCAGTCCGCCGAGTGGATCAAAGGATCTATGGTTTTCCCTCGAGTCATTCCCACGAGGCTTTCCCACGAGGCTTTCCCACAGGGCTGTCCCACGTGCACACGTGGAGGGAGTCGATCCTCGGCTTGAACGTCAAGACAGTGCAGGGAAAACAGGTTCCTCTGGAATGGACTGACACATCTGGGGCACTCTTGGAATGGTGGCACGACCCTGGAGTTCCTCTCGCCTTTCCTGCGGAGAGCGACTCCTCTTGAGATGCGACGGGAAAGCCGGGAATCTTTCCCTACGAAACAGGGAAAGGATCCCTCATCTCGAGCTAGGAGGCGGAAACGAGGCTCCCCTGGATGTGTGCGGGACCCTCGTGCTTCCTCTCGAGTGGAGACGGGTATGTCGGGGAACTTCTTGAGTTGCAGCAAGGGTGTGAAGGACCCTTTGGAAGTTCCAGTGGTTAGATGTGATTGGCCTCGAGAAGCCTCAGCAGAAATGGGCCTCATCTCGCCTGGAGGGCAAAACCTCCTGGATTTTCTCGAGTTGCGACAGGTGCTCTCGACTTACGACGGGGACCGCAGGGAACCGCTCTGGTGGCCTCAGGAAAGGCCAGTCCCCATGCGAGTTCCTCGGGGGCGTCTCGGGATTCCTCTCCCGTCGATGCCGGGGCCTAAGACCTTGTGTGGAGTCGGGGCTGGAACCTGAGGATTCCTCTCCAGTGCTGACATGGATCTTGGGGTACTTCTTGAGTCTCCCCAGGGGAGTCAGTCCTCGTCTCGAATGCGGGCATGCACTTGCGCTTTCCTCCAGAGCGGTAGCAGCAGTGTCACGCAGTCCGGCGCGTGGATCAAAGGATCTATGGTTTTCCCTCGAGTCTTTCCCACGAGGCTTTCCCACGAGGCTTTCCCACAGGGCTGTCCCACGTGCACACGTGGTGGGAGTCGATCCTCGGCTTGAACGTCAAGGCAGTGCAGGGAAAACAGGTTCCTCTGGAATGGACTGACACATCTGGGGGACTCTTGGAATGGTGGCACGACCCTGGAGTTCCTCTCGCCTTTCCTGTGGAGAGCGCCTCCTCTTGAGATGCGACGGGAACGCCGGGAATTCTTTCCCTACGAAACAGGGAAAGGATCCCTCATCTCGAGCTAGGCGGCGGAAACGGGGCTCCCCTGGATGTGTGCGGGACACCACGTGCTTCCTCTCGAGTGGAGACGGGTATGTCGGGGAACTTCTTGAGTTGCAGCAAGGGTGTGAAGGACCCTTTGGAAGTTCCAGTGGTTAGATGTGATTGGCCTCGAGAAGCCTCAGCGGAAATGGGCCTCATCTCGCCTGGAGGTGAAAACCTCCTGGATTTTCTCGAGTTGCGGCAGGTGCTCTCGACTTACGACGGGGACCTCAGGGACCCGCTCTGGTGGACTCAGGAAAGGCCAGTCCCCATGCGAGTTCCTCGGGGGCCTCTCGGGATTCCTCTCCCGTCGATGCCGGGGCCTAAGACCTTGTGTGGAGTCGGGGCCGGAACCTGAGGATTCCTCTCCAGTGCTGACATGGATCTTGGGGTACTTCTGGAGTCTCCCCAGGGGAGTCAGTCCTCGTCTCGAATGCGGGCATGCACTTGCGCTTTCCTCCAGAGCGGTAGCAGCAGTGTCACGCAGTCCGCCGCGTGGATCAAAGGATCTATGGTTTTCCCTCGAGTCTTTTCCACGAGGCATTCCCACGAGGCTTTCCCACAGGGCTGTCCCATGTGCACACGTGGTGGAAGTCGATCCTCGGCTTGAACGTCAAGGCAGTGTAGGGAAAACAGGTTCCTCTGGAATGGATTGACACATCTGGGGGACTCTTGGAATGGTTGCATGACCCTGGAGTTCCTCTCGCCTTTCCTGTGGAGAGCACCTCCTCTTGAGATGCGACGGGAACGCCGGGAATTTTTTCCCTACGAAACAGGGAAAGGATCCCTCATCTCGAGCTAGGAGGCGGAAACGGGGCTCCCCTGGATGTGTGCGGGACCCCACGTGCTTCCTCTCGAGTGGAGACGGGTATGTCGGGGAGCTTCTTGAGTTGCAGCAAGGGTGTGAGGGACCCTTTGGAAGTTCCAGTGGTTAGACGTGATTAGCCTCGAGAAGCCTCAGCAGAAATGGGCCTCATCTCGCCTGGAGGGGAAAACCTCCTGGATTTCCTCGAGTTGCGGCAGGTGCTCTCGACTTACGACGGGGACCTCAGGGACCCGCTCTGGTGGCCTCAGGAAAGGCCAGTCCCCATGCGAGTTCCTCGGGGGCCTCTCGGGATTCCTCTCCCGTCGATGCCGGGGCCTAAGACCTTGTGTGGACTCGGGGCCGGAACCTGAGGATTCCTCTCCAGTGCTGACATGGATCTTGGGGTACTTCTGGAGTCTCCCCAGGGGAGTCAGTCCTCGTCTCGAATGCGGTCATGCACTTGCGCTTTCCTCCAGAGCGGAAGCAGCAGTGTCAAGCAGTCCGCCGCTTGGATCAAAGGATCTATGCTTTTCCCTCGAGTCTTTCCCACGAGGCTTTCCCAGGAGGCTTTCCCACAGGGCTGTCCCACGTGCACACGTGGAGGGAGTCGATCCTCGGCTTGAACGTCAAGACAGTGCAGGGAAAACAGGTTCCTCTGGAATGGACTGACACATCTGGGGCACTCTTGGAATGGTGGCACGACCCTGGAGTTCCTCTCGCCTTTCCTGTGGAGAGCGACTCCTCTTGAGATGCGACGGGAAAGCCGGGAATCTTTCCCTACGAAACAGGGAAAGGATCCCTCATCTCGAGCTAGGAGGCGGAAACGAGGCTCCCCTGGATGTGTGCGGGACCCTCGTGCTTCCTCTCGAGTGGAGACGGGTATGTCGGGGAACTTCTTGAGTTGCAGCAAGGGTGTGAAGGACCCTTTGGAAGTTCCAGTGGTTAGATGTGATTGGCCTCGAGAAGCCTCAGCGGAAATGGGCCTCATCTCGCCTGGAGGGCAAAACCTCCTGGATTTTCTCGAGTTGCGACAGGTGCTCTCGACTTACGACGGGGACCACAGGGAACCGCTCTGGTGGCCTCAGGAAAGGCCAGTCCCCATGCGAGTTCCTCGGGGGCGTCTCGGGATTCCTCTCCCGTCGATGCCGGGGCCTAAGACCTTGTGTGGAGTCGGGGCTGGAACCTGAGGATTCCTCTCCAGTGCTGACATGGATCTTGGGGTACTTCTTGAGTCTCCCCAGTGGAGTCAGTCCTCGTCTCGAATGCGGGCATGCACTTGCGCTTTCCTCCAGAGCGGTAGCAGCAGTGTCACGCAGTCCGGCGCGTGGATCAAAGGATCTATGGTTTTCCCTCGAGTCTTTCCCACGAGGCTTTCCCACGAGGCTTTCCCACAGGGCTGTCCCACGTGCACACGTGGTGGGAGTCGATCCTCGGCTTGAACGTCAAGGCAGTGCAGGGAAAACAGGTTCCTCTGGAATGGACTGACACATCTGGGGGACTCTTGGAATGGTGGCACGACCCTGGAGTTCCTCTCGCCTTTCCTGTGGAGAGCGCCTCCTCTTGAGATGCGACGGGAACGCCGGGAATTCTTTCCCTACGAAACAGGGAAAGGATCCCTCATCTCGAGCTAGGAGGCGGAAACGGGGCTCCCCTGGATGTGTGCGGGACACCACGTGCTTCCTCTCGAGTGCAGACGGGTATGTCGGGGAACTTCTTGAGTTGCAGCAAGGGTGTGAAGGACCCTTTGGAAGTTCCAGTGGTTAGATGTGATTGGCCTCGAGAAGCCTCAGCGGAAATGGGCCTCATCTCGCCTGGAGGTGAAAACCTCCTGGATTTTCTCGAGTTGCGGCAGGTGCTCTCGACTTACGACGGGGACCTCAGGGACCCGCTCTGGTGGACTCAGGAAAGGCCAGTCCCCATGCGAGTTCCTCGGGGGCCTCTCGGGATTCCTCTCCCGTCGATGCCGGGGCCTAAGACCTTGTGTGGAGTCGGGGCCGGAACCTGAGGATTCCTCTCCAGTGCTGACATGGATCTTGGGGTACTTCTGGAGTCTCCCCAGGGGAGTCAGTCCTCGTCTCGAATGCGGGCATGCACTTGCGCTTTCCTCCAGAGCGGTAGCAGCAGTGTCACGCAGTCCGCCGCGTGGATCAAAGGATCTATGGTTTTCCCTCGAGTCTTTTCCACGAGGCATTCCCACGAGGCTTTCCCACAGGGCTGTCCCATGTGCACACGTGGTGGAAGTCGATCCTCGGCTTGAACGTCAAGGCAGTGTAGGGAAAACAGGTTCCTCTGGAATGGATTGACACATCTGGGGGACTCTTGGAATGGTTGCATGACCCTGGAGTTCCTCTCGCCTTTCCTGTGGAGAGCACCTCCTCTTGAGATGCGACGGGAACGCCGGGAATTTTTTCCCTACGAAACAGGGAAAGGATCCCTCATCTCGAGCTAGGAGGCGGAAACGGGGCTCCCCTGGATGTGTGCGGGACCCCACGTGCTTCCTCTCGAGTGGAGACGGGTATGTCGGGGAGCTTCTTGAGTTGCAGCAAGGGTGTGAGGGACCGTTTGGAAGTTCCAGTGGTTAGACGTGATTAGCCTCGAGAAGCCTCAGCAGAAATGGGCCTCATCTCGCCTGGAGGGGAAAACCTCCTGGATTTCCTCGAGTTGCGGCAGGTGCTCTCGACTTACGACGGGGACCTCAGGGACCCGCTCTGGTGGCCTCAGGAAAGGCCAGTCCCCATGCGAGTTCCTCGGGGGCCTCTCGGGATTCCTCTCCCGTCGATGCCGGGGCCTAAGACCTTGTGTGGAGTCGGGGCCGGAACCTGAGGATTCCTCTCCAGTGCTGACATGGATCTTGGGGTACTTCTGGAGTCTCCCCAGGGGAGTCAGTCCTCGTCTCGAATGCGGTCATGCACTTGCGCTTTCCTCCAGAGCGGAAGCAGCAGTGTCAAGCAGTCCGCCGCTTGGATCAAAGGATCTATGGTTTTCCCTCGAGTCTTTCCCACGAGGCTTTCCCAGGAGGCTTTCCCACAGGGCTGTCCCACGTGCACACGTGGTGGGAGTCGATCCTCTGCTTGAACGTCTAGGCAGTGCAGGGAAAACAGGTTCCTCTGGAATGGACTGACACATCTGGGGGACTCTTGGAATGGTGGCACGACCCTGGAGTTCCTCTCGCCTTTCCTGTGGAGAGCGCCTCCTCTTGAGATGCGACGGGAACGCCGGGAGTTCTTTCCCTACGAAACAGGGAAAGGATCCCTCATCTCGAGCTAGGAGGCGGAAACGGGGCTCCCCTGGATGTGTGCGGGACCCACGTGCTTCCTCTCGAGTGGAGACGGGTATGTCGGGGAACTTCTTGAGTTGCAGCAAGGTTGTGAAGGACCCTTTGGAAGTTCCAGTGGTTAGACGTGATTAGCCTCGAGAAGCCTCAGCGGAAATGGGCCTCATCTCGCCTGGAGGGCAAAACCTCCTGGATTTCCTCGAGTTGCGGCAGGTGCTCTCGACTTACGACGGGGACCTCAGGGACCCGCTCTGGTGGCCTCAGGAAAGGCCAGTCCCCATGCGAGTTCCTCGGGGGCCTCTCGGGATTCCTCTCCCGTCGATGCCGGGGCCTAACACCTTGTGTGGAGTCGGGGCCGGAACCTGAGGATTCCTCTCCAGTGCTGACATGGATCTTGGGGTACTTCTGGAGTCTCCCCAGGGGAGTCAGTCCTCGTCTCGAATGCGGGCATGCACTTGCGCTTTCCTCCAGAGCGGTAGCAGCAGTGTCACGCAGTCCGCCGCGTGGATCAAAGGATCTATGGTTTTCCCTCGAGTCTTTCCCACGAGGCTTTCCCACGAGGCTTTCCCACAGGGCTGTCCCAGGTGCACACATGGTGGGAGTCGATCCTCGGCTTGAACGTCAAGGCAGTGCAGGGAAAACAGGTTCCTCTGGAATGGACTGACACATCTGGGGGATTCTTGGAATGGTGGCACGACCCTGGAGTTCCTCTCGCCTTTCCTGTGAGAGCGCCTCCTCTTGAGATGCGACAGGAACGCCAGAAATCTTTCCCTACGAAACAGGGAAAGGATCCCTCATCTCGAGCTAGGAAGCGGAAACGGGGCTCCCCTCGATGTGTGCAGGACCCTCGTGCTTCCTCTCGAGTGGAGACGGGTATGTCGGGGAACTTCTTGAGTTGCAGCAAGGGTGTGAAGGACCGTTTGGAAGTCCCAGCGGTTAGACGTGATTGGCCTCGAGAAGCCTCAGCGGAAATGGGCCTCATCTCGCCTGGAGGGCAAAACCTCCTGGATTTTCTTGAGTTGCAGCAGGTGCTCTCGTCTTACGAGTGGGACAACAAGGACCCGCTCTGGAGGCCTCAGGAAAGGCCAGTCCCCATGCGAGTTCCTCGGGGGCCTCTCAGGATTCCTCTCCCGTCGATGCCGGGGCCTAAGTCCTTGTGTGGAGTCGGGGCCGGAACCTGAGGATTCCTCTCCAGTGCTGACATGGATCTAGGGGTACTTCTGGAGTCTCCCCAGGGGAGTCAGTCCTCGTCTCGAATGCGGGCATGCACTTGCGCTTTCCTCCAGAGCGGTACCAGCAGTGTCACGCAGTCCGCCGCGTGGATCAAAGGATCTAAGGTTTTCCCTCGAGTCTTTCCCACCAGGCTTTCCCACGAGGCTTTCCCGCAGGGCTGTCCCACGTGCACACGTGGTGGGAGTCGATCCTCGGCTTGAAAGTCAAGGCAGTGCAGGTAAAACAGGTCCCTCTGGAATGGACTGACACATCTGGGGGACTCTTGGAATGGTGGCACGACCCTGGAGTTCCTCTCGCCTTTCCTGTGAGAGCGCCTCCTCTTGAGATGCGACGGGAACGCCGGGAAACTTTCGCTACGAAACAGGGAAAGGATCCCTCATCTCGAGCTAGGAGGCGGAAACGGGGCTCCCCTGGATGTGTGCGGGACCCTCGTGTTTCCTCTCGAGTGGAGACAGGTATGTCGGGGAACTTCTTGAGTTGCAGCAAGGGTGTGAAGGACCCTTTGGAAGTTCCAGTGGTTAGATGTGATTAGCCTCGAGAAGCCTCAGCGGAAATGGGCCTCATCTCGCCTGGAGGGCCAAACCCCCTGGATTTTCTCGAGTTGCGGCAGGTGCTCTCGACTTACCACGGGGACCTCAGGGACCCGCTCTGGTGGCCTCAGGAAAGGCCAGTCCCCATGCGAGTTCCTCGGGGGCCTCTTGGGATTCCTCTCCCGTCGATGCCGGGGCCTAAGGCCTTGTGTGGAGTCGGGGCCGGAACCTGAGGATTCCTCTTCAGTGCTGACATGGATCTTGGGGTACTTCTGGAGTCTCCCTAGGGGAGTCAGTCCTCGTCTCGAATTCGGGCATGCACTTGCGCTTTCCTCCAGAGCGGTAGCAGCAGTGTCACGCAGTCCGCCGAGTGGATCAAAGGATCTATGGTTTTCCCTCGAGTCATTCCCACGAGGCTTTCCCACGAGGCTTTCCCACAGGGCTGTCCCACGTGCACACGTGGAGGGAGTCGATCCTCGGCTTGAACGTCAAGACAGTGCAGGGAAAACAGGTTCCTCTGGAATGGACTGACACATCTGGGGCACTCTTGGAATGGTGGCACGACCCTGGAGTTCCTCTCGCCTTTCCTGTGGAGAGCGACTCCTCTTGAGATGCGACGGGAAAGCCGGGAATCTTTCCCTACGAAACAGGGAAAGGATCCCTCATCTCGAGCTAGGAGGCGGAAACGAGGCTCCCCTGGATGTGTGCCGGACCCTCGTGCTTCCTCTCGAGTGGAGACGGGTATGTCGGGGAACTTCTTGAGTTGCAGCAAGGGTGTGAAGGACCCTTTGGAAGTTCCAGTGGTTCGACGTGATTGGCCTCGAGAAGCCTCAGCGGAAATGGGCCTCATCTCTCCTAGAGGGCAAAACCTCCTGGATTTTTTCGAGTTGCAGCAGGTGCTCTCGACTTACGACGGGGACCACAGGGACCCGCTCTGGAGGCCTCAGGAAAGGCCTGTCCCCATGCCAGTTCCTCGGGGGCCTCTCGGTATTCCTCTCCCGTCGATGCCGGGGCCTAAGACCTTGTGTGGAGTCGGGGCCGGAACCTGAGGATTCCTCTCCAGTGCTGACATGGATCTTGGGGTACTTCTGGAGTCTCCCCAAGGGAATCAGTCCTCGTCTCGAATGCGGGCATGCACTTGTGCTTTCCTCCAGAGCGGTAGCAGCAGTGTCACGCAGTCCGCCGCGTGGATCAAAGGATCTATGGTTTTCCCTCGAGTCTTTCCAACGAGGCTTTCCCACGAGGCTTTCCCACAGGGCTGCCCCAGGTGCACACGTGGTGGGAGTCGATCCTCGGCTTGAACGTCAAGGCAGTGCAGGGAAAACAGGTTCCTCTGGAATGGACTGACACATCTGGTGGACTCTTGGAATGGTGGCACGACCCTGGAGTTCCTCTCGCCTTTCCTGTGGAGAGCGCCTCCTCTTGAGATGCGACGGGAACGCCGGAAATCTTTCCCTACGAAACATGGAAAGGATCCCTCATCTCGAGCTAGGAAGCGGAAACGGGGCTCCCCTGGATGTGTGCAGGACCCTCGAGCTTCCTCTCGAGTGGAGACGGGTATGTCGGGGAACTTCTTGAGTTGCAGCAAGGGTGTGAAGGACCCTTTGGAAGTTCCAGCGGTTAGACGTGATTGGCCTCGAGAAGCCTCAGCGGAAATGGGCCTCATCTCGCCTGGAGGGCAAAACCTCCTGGATTTTCTTGAGTTGCAGCAGGTGCTCTCGTCTTACGAAGGGGACAACAAGGACCCGCTCTGGAGGCCTCAGGAAAGGCCAGTCCCCATGCAAGTTCCTCGGGGGCCTCTCGGGATTCCTCTCCCGTCGATGTCGGGGCCTAAGTCCTTGTGTGGAGTCGGGGCCGGAACCTGAGGATTCCTCTCCAGTGCTGACATGGATCTAGGGGTACTTCTGGAGTCTCCCCAGGGGAGTCAGTCCTCGTCTCGAATGCGGGCATGCACTTGCGCTTTCCTCCAGAGCGGTAGCAGCAGTGTCACGCAGTCCTCCGCGTGGATCAAAGGATCTATGGTTTTCCCTCGAGTCTTTCCCAAGAGGCATTCCCACGAGGCTTTCCCACAGGGCTATTCCACGTGCACACGTGGTGGGAGTCGATCCTGGGCTTGAACGTCAAGACAGTGCAGGGAACACAGGTTCCTCTGGAATGGACTGATACATCTGGGGGACTCCTGGAATGGTGGCAGGACCTTGGAATTCCTCTCGCCTTTCCTGTGGAGAGCGCCTCCTCTTGAGATGCGACGGGAACGCCGGGAATACTTTCCCTACGAAACAGGGAAAGGATCCATCATCTCGAGCTAGGAGGCGGATACTGGGCTTCCCTGGATGTGTGCGGGACCATCGTGCATCCTCTCGAGTGGAGACGGGTATGTCGGGGAACTTCTTGAGTTGCAGCAAGGGTGTGAAGGACCCTTTGGAAGTCCCAGTGGTTAGATGTTATTAGCCTCAAGAAGCCTCAGCGCAAATGGGCCTCATCTCGCCTGGAGGGCAAAACCTCCTGTATTTTTTCGATTTGCGGCAGGTGCTCTCGACTTACGACGGGGACCTCAGGCACCCGCTCTGGTGGCCTCAGGAAAGGCCAGTCCCCATGCGAGTTCCTCGGGGGCCTCTCGGGATTCCTCTCCCGTCGATGCCGGGGCCTAAGACCTTGTGTGGAGTCGGGGCCGGAACCCGAGGATTCCTCTCCAGTGCTGACATGTATCTTGGGGTACTTCTGGAGTCTCCCCAGGGGAGTCAGTCCTCGTCTCCAATGCGGGCATGCACTTGCGCTTTCCTCCAGAGCGTTAGCAGCATTGTCACGCAGTCCGCCGAGTGGAGCAAAGTATCTATGGTTTTCCCTCGACTCTTTCCCACGAGGCTTTCCCACGAGGCTTTCCCACAGGGCTGTCCCACGTGCACACGTGGTGGGAGTCGATCCTCGGTTTGAACGTCAAGGTAGTGCAGGGAAAACAGGTTCCTCTGGAATGGACTGACACATCTGGGGGACTATTGCAATGGTGGCCCGACCCTGGAGTTCCTCTCGCCTTTCCTGTGGAGAGCGCCTCCTCTTGAGATGCGACGGGAACGCCGGGAATTCTTTCCCTACGAAACAGGGAAATGATCCCTCATCTCGAGCTAGGAGGCGGAAACGGGGCTCTGCTGGATGTGTGCGGGACCCTCGTGCTTCCTCTCGAGTGGAGACGGGTATGTCGCGGAACTTCTTGAGTTGCAGCAAGGGTGTAAAGGACCCTTTGGAAGTTCCAGTAGTTAGATGTGATTAGCCTCGAGAAGCCTCAGCGGAAATGGGCCTCATCTCGCCTGGAGGGCAAAACCTCCTGGATTTTCTCGAGTTGCGGCAGGTGCTCTCGACTTACGACGGGGACCTCAGGGACCCGCTCTGGTGGCCTCAGGAAAGGCCAGTCTCCATGCGAGTTCCTCGGGGGCCTCTCGGGATTCCTCTCCCGTCGATGTCGGGGCCTAAGACCTTGTGTGGACTCGGGGCTGGAACCTGAGGTTTCCTCTCCAGTACTGACATGGATCTTGCGGTACTTCTGGAGACTTCCCAGGGGAGTCAGTCCTCGTCTCGAATGTGGGCATGCACTTGTGCTTTCCTCCAGAGCGGTAGCAGCAGTGTCACGCAGTCCGCCGCGTGGATCAAAGGATCTATGGTTTTCCCTCGAGTCTTTCCCACGAGGCTTTCCCACGAGGCTTTCCCACAGGGCTGTCCCACGTGCACACGTGGTGGGAGTCGATCCTCGGCTTGAACGTCAAGGCAGTGCAGGGAAAACAGGTTCCTCTGGAATGGACTGACACATCTGGGGGACTCTTGGAATGGTGGCACGACCCTGGAGTTCCTCTCGCGTTTCCTTTGGAGAGCGCCTCCTCTTGAGATGCGTCGGGAATGCCCGGAATTCTTTCCCTAAGAAAAAGGGAAATCATACGTCATCTCGAGCTAGTAGGCGGAAACGGGGCTCCCCTGGATGTGTGCGGGACCCTCGTGCTTCCTCTCGAGTGGAGACGGGTATGTCGGGGAACTTCTTGAGTTGCAGCAAGGGTGTGAAGGACCCTTTGGAAGTTCCAGTGGTTAGATGTGATTAGCCTCGAGAAGCCTCAGCGGAAATGGGCCTCATCTCGCCTGGAGGGCAAAACATCCTGGATTTTCTCGAGTTGCGGCAGGTGCTCTCGACTTACGACAGGGATCTCAGGCACCCGCTCTGGTGGCCTCAGGAAAGGCCAGTCCCCATGCGAGTTCCTTGGGGGCCTTTCGGGATTCCTCTCCCGTCGATGCCGGGGCCTAAGACCTTCTGTGGAGTCTCGGCCGGAACCTGAGGATTCATCTCCAGTGCTGACATGGATCTTGGGGTACTTCTGGAGTCTCCCCAGGGGAGTCAGTCCTCATCTCGAATGCGGGCATGCACTTGCGCTTTCCTCCAGAGCGGTAGCAGCAGTGTCACGCAGTCCGCCGCGTGGATCAAAGGATCTATGGTTTTCCCTCGAGTCTTTCCCACGAGGCTTTCCCACGAGGCTTTCAAACAGGGCTGTCCCACGTGCACACGTGGTGGGAGTCGATCCTCGGCTTGAACGTCAAGGCAGTGCAGGGAAAACAGGTTCCTCTGGAATGGACTGACACATCTGGGGGACTCTTGGAATGGTGGCACGACCCTGGAGTTCCTCTCGCCTTTCCTTTGGAGAGCGCCTCCTCTTGAGGTGCGACGGGAACGCCGGGAATTCTTTCCCTAAGAATCAGGGAAAGGATCCCTCATCTCGAGCTAGGAGGCGGAAACGGGGCTCCCCTGGATGTGTGCGGGACCCTCGTGCTTCCTATCGAGTGGAGACGGGTATGTCGGGGAACTTCTTGATTTGCAGCAAGGGTGTGAAGGACCCTTTGGAAGTTCCAGTGGTTAGATGTGATTAGCCTCTAAAAGCCTCAGCGGAAATGGGCTTCATCTCGCCTGGAGGGCAAAACCTCCTGGATTTACTCGAGTTGAGGCAGGTGCTCTCGACTTAAGACAGGGACTTCAGGCACCCGCGCTGGTGGCCTCAGGAAAGGCCAGTCCCCATGCGAGTTCCTCGGGGGCCTCTCGGGATTCTTCTCCCGTCGATGCCGGGGCCTAAGACCTTGTGTGGAGTCGGGGCCGGAACCTGAGGACTCCTCTCCAGTGCTACATCTATCTTAGGGTACTTCTGGAGTCTCCCCAGGGGAGTCAGTCCTCGTCTCGAATGCGGGCATGCACTTGCGCTTTCCTCCAGAGCGGTAGCAGCAGTGTCACCCAGTCCGCCGCGTGGATCACAGGATCTATGGCTTTCGCTCCAGGCTTTCCCACGAGGCTTTCCCACAGGGCTGTCCCACGTGCACACGTGGTGGGAGTCGATCCTCGGCTTGAACGTCAAGGCAGTGCTGGGAAAACAGGTTCCTCTGGAATGGACTGACACATCTGGGGGACTCTTGGAATGGTGGCCCGACCCTGGAGTTCCTCTCGCCTTTCCTGTGGAGAGCGCCTCCTCTTGAGATGCGACGGGAACGCCGGGAATTCTTTCCCTACGAAACAGGGAAAGGATCCCTCATCTCGAGCTAGGAGGCGGAAACGGGGCTCTGCTGGATGTGTGCGGGACCCTCGTGCTTCCTCTCGAGTGGAGACGGGTATGTCGCGGAACTTCTTGAGTTGCAGCAAGGGTGTGAAGGACCCTTTGGAAGTTCCAGTGGTTAGATGTGATTAGCCTCGAGAAGCCTCAGCGGAAATGGGCCTCATCTCGCCTGGAGGGCAAAACATCCTGGATTTTCTCGAGTTGCGGCAGGTGCTCTTGACTTACGACAGGGATCTCAGGCACCCGCTCTGGTGGCCTCAGGAAAGGCCAGTCCCCATGCGAGTTCCTTGGGGGCCTTTCGGGATTCCTCTCCCGTCGATGACGGGGCCTAAGACCTTCTGTGGAGTCTCGGCCGGAACCTGAGGATTCCTCTCCAGTGCTGACATGGATTTTGGGGTACTTCTGGAGTCTCCCCAGGGGAGTCAGTCCTCATCTCGAATGCGGGCATGCACTTGCGCTTTCCTCCAGAGCGGTAGCAGCAGTGTCACGCAGTCCACCGCGTGGATCAAAGGATCTATGGTTTTCCCTTGAGTCTTTCCCACGAGGCTTTCCCACGAGGCTTTCAAACAGGGCTGTCCCACGTGCACACGTGGTGGGAGTCGATCCTCGGCTTGAACGTCAAGGCAGTGCAGGGAAAACAGGTTCCTCTGGAATGGACTGACACATCTGGGGGACTCTTGGAATGGTGGCACGACCCTGGAGTTCCTCTCGCCTTTCCTGTGGAGAGCGCCTCCTTTTGAGATGCGACGGGAACGCCGGGAATTCCTTCCCTAAGAAACAGGGAAAGGATCCCTCATCTCGAGCTAGGAGGCGGAAACGGGGCTCCCCTGGATGTGTGCGGGACCCTCGTGCTTCCTCTCGAGTGGAGACGGGTATGTCGGGGAACTTCTTGATTTGCATCAAGGGTGTGAAGGACCCTTTGGAAGTTCCAGTGGTTAGATGTGATTAGCCTCTAAAAGCCTCAGCGGAAATGGGCTTCATCTCGCCTGGAGGGCAAAACCTCCTGGATTTACTCGAGTTGAGGCAGGTGCTCTCGACTTAAGACAGGGACATCAGGCACCCGCTCTCCTGGCCTCAGGAAAGGCCAGTCCCCATGCGAGTTCCTTGGGGGCCTTTCGGGATTCCTCTCCCGTCGATGCCGGGGCCTAAGACCTTCTGTGGAGTCTCGGCCGGAACCTGAGGATTCCTCTCCAGTGCTGACATGGATCTTGGGGTACTTCTGGAGTCTCCCCAGGGGAGTCAGTCCTCATCTCGAATGCGGGCATGCACTTGCGCTTTCCTCCAGAGCGGTAGCAGCAGTGTCACGCAGTCCGCCGCGTGGATCAAAGGATCTATGGTTTTCCCTCGAGTCTTTCCCACGAGGCTTTCCCACGAGGCTTTCAAACAGGGCTGTCCCACGTGCACACGTGGTGGGAGTCGATCCTCGGCTTGAACGTCAAGGCAGTGCAGGGAAAACAGGTTCCTCTGGAATGGACTGACACATCTGGGGGACTCTTGGAATGGTGGCACGACCCTGGAGTTCCTCTCGCCTTTCCTTTGGAGAGCGCCTCCTCTTGAGGTGCGACGGGAACGCCGGGAATTCTTTCCCTAAGAATCAGGGAAAGGATCCCTCATCTCGAGCTAGGAGGCGGAAACGGGGCTCCCCTGGATGTGTGCGGGACCCTCGTGCTTCCTATCGAGTGGAGACGGGTATGTCGGGGAACTTCTTGATTTGCAGCAAGGGTGTGAAGGACCCTTTGGAAGTTCCAGTGGTTAGATGTGATTAGCCTCTAAAAGCCTCAGCGGAAATGGGCTTCATCTCGCCTGGAGGGCAAAACCTCCTGGATTTACTCGAGTTGAGGCAGGTGCTCTCGACTTAAGACAGGGACTTCAGGCACCCGCGCTGGTGGCCTCAGGAAAGGCCAGTCCCCATGCGAGTTCCTCGGGGGCCTCTCGGGATTCTTCTCCCGTCGATGCCGGGGCCTAAGACCTTGTGTGGAGTCGGGGCCGGAACCTGAGGACTCCTCTCCAGTGCTACATCGATCTTAGGGTACTTCTGGAGTCTCCCCAGGGGAGTCAGTCCTCGTCTCGAATGCGGGCATGCACTTGCGCTTTCCTCCAGAGCGGTAGCAGCAGTGTCACCCAGTCCGCCGCGTGGATCACAGGATCTATGGCTTTCGCTCCAGGCTTTCCCACGAGGCTTTCCCACAGGGCTGTCCCACGTGCACACGTGGTGGGAGTCGATCCTCGGCTTGAACGTCAAGGCAGTGCTGGGAAAACAGGTTCCTCTGGAATGGACTGACACATCTGGGGGACTCTTGGAATGGTGGCCCGACCCTGGAGTTCCTCTCGCCTTTCCTGTGGAGAGCGCCTCCTCTTGAGATGCGACGGGAACGCCGGGAATTCTTTCCCTACGAAACAGGGAAAGGATCCCTCATCTCGAGCTAGGAGGCGGAAACGGGGCTCTGCTGGATGTGTGCGGGACCCTCGTGCTTCCTCTCGAGTGGAGACGGGTATGTCGCGGAACTTCTTGAGTTGCAGCAAGGGTGTGAAGGACCCTTTGGAAGTTCCAGTGGTTAGATGTGATTAGCCTCGAGAAGCCTCAGCGGAAATGGGCCTCATCTCGCCTGGAGGGCAAAACATCCTGGATTTTCTCGAGTTGCGGCAGGTGCTCTTGACTTACGACAGGGATCTCAGGCACCCGCTCTGGTGGCCTCAGGAAAGGCCAGTCCCCATGCGAGTTCCTTGGGGGCCTTTCGGGATTCCTCTCCCGTCGATGACGGGGCCTAAGACCTTCTGTGGAGTCTCGGCCGGAACCTGAGGATTCCTCTCCAGTGCTGACATGGATCTTGGGGTACTTCTGGAGTCTCCCCAGGGGAGTCAGTCCTCATCTCGAATGCGGGCATGCACTTGCGCTTTCCTCCAGAGCGGTAGCAGCAGTGTCACGCAGTCCACCGCGTGGATCAAAGGATCTATGGTTTTCCCTTGAGTCTTTCCCTCGAGGCTTTCCCACGAGGCTTTCAAACAGGGCTGTCCCACGTGCACACGTGGTGGGAGTCGATCCTCGGCTTGAACGTCAAGGCAGTGCAGGGAAAACAGGTTCCTCTGGAATGGACTGACACATCTGGGGGACTCTTGGAATGGTGGCACGACCCTGGAGTTCCTCTCGCCTTTCCTGTGGAGAGCGCCTCCTTTTGAGGTGCGACGGGAACGCCGGGAATTCCTTCCCTAAGAAACAGGGAAAGGATCCCTCATCTCGAGCTAGGAGGCGGAAACGGGGCTCCCCTGGATGTGTGCGGGACCCTCGTGCTTCCTCTCGAGTGGAGACGGGTATGTCGGGGAACTTCTTGATTTGCATCAAGGGTGTGAAGGACCCTTTGGAAGTTCCAGTGGTTAGATGTGATTAGCCTCTAAAAGCCTCAGCGGAAATGGGCTTCATCTCGCCTGGAGGGCAAAACCTCCTGGATTTACTCGAGTTGAGGCAGGTGCTCTCGACTTAAGACAGGGACATCAGGCACCCGCTCTCCTGGCCTCAGGAAAGGTCAGTCCCCATGCGAGTTCCTCGGGGGCCTCTCGGGATTCCTCTCCCGTCGAAGCCGGGGCCTAAGACCTTGTGTGGACTCGGGGCTGGAACCTGAGGTTTCGTCTCCAGTGCTGACATGGATCTTGCGGTAATTCTGGAGAATCCCCAGGGGAGTCAGTCCTCGTCTCGAATGCGGGCATGCACTTGCGCTTTCCTCCAGAGCGGTAGCAGAAGTGTCACGCAGTCCGCCGCGTGGATCAAAGGATCTATGGTTTTCCCTCGCGTCTTTCCCACGAGGCTTTCCCACGAGGCTTTCCCACAGGGCTGTCCCACGTGCACACGTGGTGAGAGTCGATCCTCGGCTTGAACGTCAAGGCAGTGCAGGGAAAACAGCTTCCTCTGGAATGGACTGACACATCTGGGGGACTCTTGGAATGGTGGCACGACCCTGGAGTTCCTCTCGCCTTTCCCGTGGAGAGCGCCTCCTCTTGAGATGCGACGGGAACGCCGGGAATTCTTTCCCTATGAAACAGGGAAAGGATCCCTCATCTCGAGCTAGGAGGCGGAAAAGGGGCGCCCCTGGATGTGTGCGGGACCCTCGTGCTTCCTCTCGAGTGGAGACGGGTACGTCGGGGAACTTCTTGAGTTGCAGCAAGGGTGTGAAGGACCCTTTGGAAGTTCCAGTGGTTAGATGTGATTAGCCTCGAGAAGCCTCAGCGGAAATGGGCCTCATCTCGCCTGTAGGGCAAAACCTCCTGGATTTTCTCGAGTTGCGGCAGGTGCTCTCGACTTACGACAGGGACCTCAGGCACCCGCTCTGGTGGCCTCAGGAAAGTCCAGTCCCCATGCGAGTTCCTTGGGGGCATTTCGGGATTCCTCTCCCGTCGATGACGGGGCCTAAGACCTTCTGTGGAGTCTCGGCCGGAACCTGAGGATTCCTCTCCAGTGCTGACATGGATCTTGGGGTACTTCTGGAGTCTCCCCAGGGGAGTCAGTCCTCATCTCGAATGCGGGCATGCACTTGCGCTTTCCTCCAGAGCGGTAGCAGCATTGTCACGCAGTCCGCCGCGTAGATCAAAGGATCTATGGTTTTCCCTTGAGTCTTTCCCACGAGGCTTTCCCACGAGGCTTTCAAACAGGGCTGTCCCACGTGCACACGTGGTGGGAGTCGATCCTCGGCTTGAACGTCAAGGCAGTGCAGGGAAAACAGGTTCCTCTGGAATGGACTGACACATCTGGGGGACTCTTGGAATGGTGGCACGACCCTGGAGTTCCTCTCGCCTTTCCCGTGGAGAGCACCTCCTCTTGAGATGCGACGGGAACGCCGGGAATTCTTTCACTAAGAATCAGGGAAAGGATACGTCATCTCGAGCTAGCAGGCGGAAACGGGGCTCCCCTGAATGTGTGCGGGACCCTCGTGCTTCCTCTCGAGTAGAGACGGGTATGTCGGGGAACTTCTTGAGTTGCAGCAAGGGTGTGAAGGACCCTTTGGAAGTTCCAGTGGTTAGATGTGATTAGCCTCTAAAAGCCTCAGCGGAAATGGGCCTCATGTCGCTTGGAGGGCAAAACCTCCTGGATTTTCTCGAGTTGTGGCAGGTGCTCTTGACTTACGATGGGGACCTCATGGACCCGCTCTGGTGGCCTCAGGAAAGGCCAGTCCCCATGCGAGTTCCACGGGGGCCTTTCGGGATTCCTCTCCCGTCGATGCCGGGGCCTAAGACCTTGTGTGGACTCGGGGCTGGAACCTGAGGTTTCCTCTCCAGTGCTGACATGAATCTTGCGGTACTTCTGGAGACTCCCCAGGGGAGTCAGTCCTCGTCTCGAATGCGGGCATGCACTTGCGCTTTCCTCCAGAGCGGTAGCAGCAGTGTCACGCAGTCCGCCGCGTGGTTCAAAGGATCTATGGTTTTCCCTCGAGTCTTTCCAACGAGGCTTTCCCACGAGGTTTTCCCACAGGGCTGTCCCACGTGCACACGTGGTTGGAGTCGATCCTCGACTTGAACGTCAAGGCAGTGCAGGGAACACAGGTTCCTCTGGAATGGACTGACACATCTGGGGTTCTCTTGGAATGGTGGCACGACCCTGGAGTTCCTCTCGCCTTTCCTGTGGAGAGTGCCTCCTCTTGAGATGCGACGGGAACGCCGGGAATTCTTTCCCTACGAAACAGGGAAAGGATCCCTCATCTCGAGCTAGGAGGCGGAAACGGGTCTCCCCTGGATGTGTGCGGGACCCTCGTGCTTCCTCTCGAGTGGAGACGGGTATGTCGGGGAACTTCTTGAGTTGCAGCAAGGGTGTGAAGGACCCTTTGGAATTTCCAGTGGTTAGATGTGATTAGCCTCGAGAAGCCTCAGCGGAAATGGGCCTCATCTCGCCTGGAGTGCAAAACCTCCTGGATTTTCTCGAGTTGCGGGATGTGCTCTCGACTTACGACTGGGACCTCAGGGACCCGCTCTGGTGGCCTCAGGAAAGGCCAGTCCCCATGCGAGTTCCTCGGGGGCCTCTCGGGATACCTCTCCCGTCGTTGCCGGGGCCTAAGACCTTGTGCGGAGTTGGGGCCGGAACCTGAGGATTCCTCTTCCGTGCTGACATGGATCTTGGGGTACTTCAGGAGTCTCCCCAGGGGAGTCAGTCCTCCTCTCGAATGCGGGCATGCACTTGCGCTTTCCTCCAGAGCGGTAGCAGCAATGTCACGCAGTCCGCCGCGTGGATCAAAGGATCTATGGTTTTCCCTCGAGTCTTTCCCACGAGGCTTTCCCACGAGACTTTCAAACAGGGCTGTCCCACGTGCACACGTGGTGGGAGTCGATCCTCGGCTTGAACGTCAAGGCAGTGCAGGGAAAACAGGTTCCTTTGGAATGGACTGACACATCTGGGGGACTCTTGGAATGGTGGCTCGACCCTGGAGTTCCTCTTGCCTTTCCTTTTGAGAGCGCCTCCTCTTGAGATGCGACGGGAAGCCGGGAATTCTTTCCCTAAGAAACAGGGAAAGGAGCCCTCATCTCGAGCTAGGAGGCGGAAACGGGGCTCTCCTGGATGTGTGCGGGACCCTCTTGCTTCCTATCGAGTGGAGACGGGTATGTCGGGGAACTTCTTGATTTGCAGCAAGGGTGTGAAGGACCCTTTGGAAGTTCCAGTGGTTAGATGTGATTAGCCTCTAAAAGCCTCAGCGAAAATGGGCTTCATCTCGCCTGGAGGGCAAAACCTCCTGGATTTACTCCAGTTGCGGCAGGTGCTCTCGACTTACGACAGGGACCTCAGGCACCCGCTCTGGTGGCCTCAGGAAAGGCCAGTCCCCATGCGAGTTCCTCGGGGGCCTCTCGGGATTCCTCTCCCGTCGATGCCGGGGCCTAAGACCTTGTGTGGACTCGGGGCTGGAACCTGAGGTTTCCTTTCCAGTGCTGACATGGATCTTGCGGTAATTCTGGAGACTCCCCAGGGGAGTCAGTCCTCGTCTCGAATGCGGGCATGCACTTGCGCTTTCCTCCAGAGCGGTAGCAGCAGTGTCACGCAGTCCGCCGCGTGGATCAAAGGATATATGGTTTTCCCTCGAGTCTTTCCCACGAGGCTTTCCCACGAGGCTTTCCCACAGGGCTGTCCCACGTGCACAAAAGGTGGGAGTCGATCCTCGGCTTGAACGTCAAGGCAGTGCAGGGAAAACAGGTTCCTCTGGAATGGACTGACACATCTGGGGGACTCTTGGAATGGTGGCACGACCCTGGAGTTCCTCTCGCCTTTCCTGTGGAGAGCGCCTCCTCTTGAGATGCGACGGGAACGCGGGGAATTCTTTCCCTACGAAACAGGGAAAGGATCCCTCATCTCGAGCTAGGAGGCGGAAACGGGGCTCCCCTGGATGTCTGCGGGACCCTCGTGCTTCCTCTCGAGTGGTGACGGGTATGTCGGGAAATTCTTGAGTTGCAGCAAGGGTGTGAAGGACCCTTTGGAAGTTCCAGTGGTTAGATGTGATTAGCCTCGAGAAGCCTCAGCGGAAATGGGCCTCATCTCGCCTGGAGGGCAAAACCTCCTGGATTTTCACGAGTTGAGGCAGGTGCTCTCGACTTACGACGGGGACCTCAGGGACCCGCTCTGTTGGCCTCAGGAAAGGCCAGTCCCCATGCGAGTTCCTCCGGGGCCTCTCGGGATTCCTCTCCCGTCAATGCCAGGGCCTAAGACCTTGTGTGGTGTCTCGGCCGGAACCTGAGGATTCCTCTCCAGTGCTGACATGGATCTTGGGGTACTTCTGGAGTCTACCCAGCGGAGTCCGTCCTCGTCTCGAATGCGGGCATGCACTTGCGCTTTCCTCCAGAGCGGTAGCAGCAGTGTCACGCAGTCCGCCGCGTGGATCAAAGGATCTATGGTTTTCCCTCGAGTCTTTCCCACGAGGCTTTCCCATGAGGCTTTCCCACAGGGCTGTCCCACGTGCACACGTGGTGGGAGTCGATCCTCGGCTTGAACGTCAAGGCAGTGCAGGGAAAACAGGTTCCTCTGGAATGGACTGACACATCTGGGGGACTCTTGGAATGGTGGCACGACCCTGGAGTTCCTCTCGCCTTTCCTGTGGAGAGCGCCTCCTCTTGAGATGCGTCGGGAACGGCGGGAATTCTTTCCCTATGAAACAGGGAAAGGATCCCTCATCTCGAGCTAGGAGGCGGAAACGGGGCGCCCCTGGATGTGTGCGGGACCCTCGTGCTTCCTCTCGAGTGGAGACGGGTACGTCGGGGAACTTCTTGAGTTGCAGCAAGGGTGTGAAGGACCCTTTGGAAGTTCCAGTGGTTAGATGTGTTTAGCCTCGAGAAGCCTCAGCGGAAATGGGCCTCATCTCGCCTGTAGGGCAAAACCTCCTGGATTTTCTCGAGTTGCGGCAGGTGCTCTCGACTTACGACAGGGACCTCAGGCACCCGCTCTGGTGGCCTCAGGAAAGTCCAGTCCCCATGCGAGTTCCTTGGGGGCATTTCGGGATTCCTCTCCCGTCGATGCCGGGGTCTAAGACCTTCTGTAGAGTCTGGGCCGGAACCTGAGGATTCCTCTCCAGTGCTGACATGGATCTTGGGGTACTTCTGGAGTCTCCCCAGGGGAGTCAGCCCTCATCTCGAATGCGGGCATGCACTTGCGCTTTCCTCCAGAGCGGTAGCAGCAGTGTCACGCAGTCCGCCGCGTGGATCAAAGGATCTATGGTTTTCCCTCGCGTCTTTCCCACGAGGATTTCCCAAGAGGCTTTCCCACAGGGCTGTCCCACGTGCACACGTGGTGAGAGTCGATCCTCGGCTTGAACGTCAAGGCAGTGCAGGGAAAACAGCTTCCTCTGGAATGGACTGACACATCTGGGGGACTCTTGGAATGGTGGCACGACCCTGGAGTTCCTCTCGCCTTTCCCGTGGAGAGCGCCTCCTCTTGAGATGCGACGGGAACGCCGGGAATTCTTTCACTAAGAATCAGGGAAAGGATACGTCATCTCGAGCTAGCAGGCGGAAACGGGGCTCCCCTGAATGTGTGCGGGACCCTCGTGCTTCCTCTCGAGTAGAGACGGGTATGTTGGGGAACTTCTTGAGTTGCAGCAAGGGTGTGAAGGACCCTTTGGAAGTTCCAGTGGTTAGATGTGATTAGCCTCGAGAAGCCTCAGCGGAAATGGGCCTCATCTCGCCTGGAGGGCAAAACCTCCTGGATTTTCTCGAGTTGTGGCAGGTGCTCTTGACTTTCGATGGGGACCTCATGGACCCGCTCTGGTGGCCTCAGGAAAGGCCAGTTCCCATGCGAGTTCCACGGGGGCCTCTCGGGATTCCTCTCCCGTCGATGGCGGGGCCTAAGACCTTGTGTGGAGTCGGGGCCGGAACCTGAGGATTCCTCTCCCGTGCTGACATGGATCTTGGGGTACTTCTGGAGTCTCCCCAGTCGAGTCAGTCCTCGTCTCGAATGCGGGCATGCACTTGTGCTTTCCTCCAGAGCGGTAGCAGCAGTGTCACGCAGTCCGCCGCGTGTATCAAAGGATCTATGGTTTTCCCTCGATTCTTTCCCACGAGGCTTTCCCAGGAGGCTTTCCCACAGAGCTGTCCCACGTGCACACGTGGTGGGAGTCGATCCTCGGCTTGAACGTCAAGGCAGTGCAGGGAAGACAGCTTCCTCTGGAATGGACTGACACATCTGGGGGACTCTTGAAATGGTGGCACGACCCTGGAGTTCCTCTCGCCTTTCCTGTGGAGAGCGCCTCCTCTTGAGATGCGACGGGAACGCCGGGAATTCTTTCCCTACGAAACAGAGGAAGGATCCTTCATCTCGAGCTAGGAGGCGGAAACGGGGCTCCCCTGGATGTGTGCGGGACCCTCGTGCTTCCTCTCGAGTGGAGAGGGGTATGTCGGGGAACTTCTTGATTTGCATCAAGGGTGTGAAGGACCCTTTGGAAGTTCCAGTGGTTAGATGTGATTAGCCTCTAAAAGCCTCAGCGGAAATGGGCTTCATCTCGCCTGGAGGGCAAAACCTCCTGGATTTACTCGAGTTGAGGCAGGTGCTCTCGACTTAAGACAGGGACATCAGGCACCCGCTCTCCTGGCCTCAGGAAAGGTCAGTCCCCATGCGAGTTCCTCGGGGGCCTCTCGGGATTCCTCTCCCGTCGAAGCCGGGGCCTAAGACCTTGTGTGGACTCGGGGCCGGAACCTGAGGATTCCTCTCCAGTGCTGACATGGATCTTGGGGTACTTCTGGAGTCTCCCCAGGGGAGTCAGTCCTCGTCTCGAATGCGGGCATGCACTTGCGCTTTCGTCCAGAGGGGTAGCAGCAGAGTCACGCAGTCCGCCGCGTGGAGCAAAGGATCTATGGTTTTCCCCAGAGTCTTTCCCACGAGTCTTTCCCACAAGGCTTTCCCACAGGGCTGTCCCACGTGCACACGTAGTGGGAGTCCATCCTCGGCTTGAACGTCGAGGCAGTGCAGGGAAAGCAGGTTCCTCTTGAATGGACTGACACATCTGGGGGACTCTTGGAATGGTGGCACGTCCCTGGAGTTCCTCTCGCCTTTCCTGTGGAGAGCGCCTCCTCTTGAGATGCGACGGGAACGCCGGGAAATCTTTCCCTACGAAACAGGGAAATGATCCCTCATCTCGAGCTAGGAGGCGGAAACGGGGCTCCCCTGGATGTGAGCGGGACCCTCGTGCTTCCTCTTGAGTGGAGACGGGTATGTCAGGGACCTTCTTGAGTTGCAGCAAGGGTGTGAAGAACCCCTTGTGAGTTCCAGTGGTTAGATGTGATTAGCCTCGAGAAGCCTCAGAGGAAATGGGCCTCATCTCGCCTGGAGGGCAAAACCTCCTGGATTTTCTCGAATTGCGGCAGGTGCTCTCGACTTACGACGGGGACCTCAGGGACCCGCTCTGGTGGCCTCAGGAAAGGCCAGTCCCCATGCGAGTTGCACGGGGGCCTCTCGGGATTCCTCTCCCATCGATGCCGGGGCCTAAGACCTTGTGTGGAGTCGGGGCCGGAACCTGAGGATTCCTCTCCAGTGCTGACATGGAACTTGGGGTACTTCTGGAGTCTCCCCAGGGGAGTCAGTCCTCGTCTCGAATGCGGGCATGCACTTGCGCTTTCCTCCAGCGCGGTAGCAGCAGTGTCGCGCAGTCCCCCGCGTGGATCAAAGGATCTATGGTTTTCCCTCGAGTCTTTCCCACGAGGCTTTCCCACGAGGCTTTCCCACATGGCTGTCCCACGTGCACATGTGGTGGGAGGCGATCCTCGGCTTGAACGTCAAAGCAGTTCAGGGAAAGCAGGTTCCTCTGGAATGGACTGACACATCTGGGGGCTCTTGGAATGGTGGCACGTCCCTGGAGTTCCTCTCGCCTTTCCTGTGGAGAGCGCCTCCTCTTGAGATGCGACGGGAACGCCGGGAATTCTTTCCCTACGAAACAGGGAAATGATCCCTCATCTCGAGCTAGGAGGCGGAAACGGGGCTCCCCTGGATGTGAGCGGGACCCTCGTGCTTCCTCTCGAGTGGAGACGGGTATGTCGGGGAACTTCTTGAGTTGCAGCTAGGGTGTGAAGGACCCTTTGGAAGTTCCAGTGGGTATATGTGATTAGCCTCGAGAAGCCTCAGCGGAAATGGGCCTCATCTCGCCAGGATGGCAAAACCTCCTGGATTTTCTCGAGTTGCGGGAGGTGCTCTCGACTTACGAGGGGACCTCAGGGACCCGCTCTGGTGGCCTCAGGAAAGGCCAGTCCCCATGCTAGTTCCTCGGGGTCCTCTTGGGATTGCTCTCCCGTCGATGCCGAGGCCTAAAACCTTGTGTGGAGTCGGGGCCGGAACCTGAGGATTCCTCTCCAGTGCTGACATGGAACTTGGGGTACTTCTGGAGTCTCCCCAGGGGAGTCAGTCCTCGTCTCGAATGCGGGCATGCACTTGCGCTTTCCTCCAGAGCGGTAGCAGCAGTGTCACGCAGTCCGCCGCGTGTATCAAAGGATCTATGGTTTTCCCTCGAGTCTTTCCCACGAGGCTTTCCGACGAGGCTTTCCCACGAGGCTTTGCCACATTGCTGTCCCACGTACACATGTGGTGGAAGTCGATCCTCGGCTTGAACGTCAAGGCAGTGCAGGGAAAGCAGGTTCCTCTGGAATGGACTGACACATCTGGGGGACTCTTGGAATGGTGGCACGTCCCAGGAGTTCCTCTCGCCTTTCCTGTGGAGAGCGCCTCCTCTTGAGATGCGACGGGAACGCCGGGAATTCTTTCCCTACGAAACAGGAAAATGATCCCTCATCTCGAGCTAGGAGGCGGAAACGGGGCTCCCCTGGATGTGTGCGGGACCCTCGTGCTTCCTCTCGAGTGGAGACGGGTATGTCAGGGAACTTCTTGAGTTGCAGCAAGGGTGTGAAGAACCCTTTGGAAGTTCCAGTGGTTAGATGTGATTAGCCTCGAGAAGCCTCAGAGGAAATTGGCCTCATCTCGCCTGGAGGGCAAAACCTCCTGGATTTTCTCGAGTTGCGACAGGTGCTCTCCACTTACGACGGGGACCTCAGGGACCCGCTCTGGTGGCCTCAGGAAAGGCCAGTCCCCATGCGAGTTGAACGGGGGCCTCTCGGGATTCCTCTCCCGTCGATGCCGGGGCCTAAGACCTTGTGTGGAGTCGGGGCCGGAACCTGAGGATTCCTCTCCAGTGCTGACATGGATCTTGGGGTACTTCTGGATTCTCCCCAGGGGAGTCAGTCCTCGTCTCGAATGCGGGCATGCACTTGAGCTTTCCTCCAGAGCGTTAGCAGCAGTGTCACGCAGTGCGCCGCGTGGAGCAAAGGATCTATGATTTTCCCTCGAGTCTTTCCCACGAGGCTTTCCAACGAGGCTTTCCCACAGGGCTGTCCCACGTGCACACGTGGTGGGAGTCGATCCTCGGCTTGAACGTCAAGGCAGTGCAGGGAAAACAGGTTCCTCTGGAATGGACAGACACATCTCGGGGACTCTTGGAATGGTGGCACGACCCTGGAATTCCTCTCGCCTTTCCTGTGGAGAGCGCCTCCTCTTGAGATGCGACGGGAACGCCGGGAATTCTTTCCCTACGAAACAGGGAAAGGATCCCTCATCTCGAGCTAGGAGGCGGAAACGGGGCTCCCATGGATGTCTGCGGGACCCTCGTGCTTCCTCTCGAGTGGTGACGGGTATGTCGGGAAATTCTTGAGTTGCAGCAAGGGTGTGAAGGACCCTTTGGAAGTTCCAGTGGTTAGATGTGATTAGCCTCGAGAAGCCTCACCGGAAATGGGCCTCATCTCGCCTGGAGGGCAAAACCTCCTGGATTTTCTCGAGTTGAGGCAGGTGCTCTCGACTTACGACGGGGACCTCAGGGACCCGCTCTGGTGGCCTCAGGAAAGTCCAGTCCCCATGCGAGTTCCTCCGGGGCCTCTCGGGATTCCTCTCCCGTCGATGCCAGGGCCTAAGACCTTGTGTGGAGTCTCGGCCGGAACCTGAGGATTCCTCTCCAGTGCTGACATGGATCTTGGGGTACTTCTGGAGTCTACCCAGCGGAGTTAGTCCTCGTCTAGAATGCGGGCATGCACTTGCGCTTTCCTCCAGCGCGGTAGCAGCAGTGTCGCGCAGTCCCCCGCGTGGATCAAAGGATCTATGATTTTCCCTCGAGTCTTTCCCACGAGGCTTTCAAACGAGGCTTTCCCACAGGGCTGTCCCACGTGCACACGTGGTGGGAGTCGATCCTCGGCTTGAACGTCAAGGCAGTGCAGGGAAAACAGGTTCCTCTGGAATGGACTGACACATCTGGTGGACTCTTGGAATGGTGGCATGACCCTGGAGTTCCTCTCGCCTTTCCTGTGGAGAGTGCCTCCTCTTGAGATGCAACGGGAACGCCGGAATTCTTTCCCTACGAAACAGGGAAAGGATCCCTCATCTCGAGCTAGGAGGCGGAAACGGGGCTCCCCTGGATGTGTGCGGGACCCACGTGCTTCCTCTCGAGTGGAGACGGGTATGTCGGGGAACTTCTTGAGTTGCAGCAAGGGTGTGAAGGACCCTTTGGAAGTTCCAGTGGTTAGACTTGATTAGCCTCGAGAGGCCTTAGCGGAAATGGGCCTCATCTCGCCTGGAGCTCAAAACCTCCTGGATTTTCTCGAGTTGCGGCAGGTGCTCTCGACTTACGACGGGGACCTCAGGGACCCGCTCTGGTGGCCTCAGGAAAGGCCAGTCCCCATGCGAGTTCCTCGGGGGCCTCTCGGGATTCCTCTCCCGTCGATGCCGAGGCCTAAGACCTTGTGTGGAGTCGGGGCCGGAACCTGAGGATTCCTCTCCAGTGCTGACATGGATCTTGGGGTACTTCTGGAGTCTCCCCAGGGGAGTCAGTCCTCGTCTCGAATGCGGGCATGCACTTGCGCTTTCCTCCAGAGCGGTAGCAGCAGTGTCACGCAGTCCGCCGCGTGGATCAAAGGGTCTATGGTTTTCCCTCGAGTCTTTCCCACGAGGCTTTCCCACGAGGCTTTCCCACAGGGCTGTCCCACGTGCACACGTGGTGGGAGTCGATCCTCGGCTTGAACGTCAAGGCAGTGCAGGGAAAACAGGTTCCTCTGGAATGGACTGACACATCTGGGGGACTCTTGGAATGGTGGCACGACCCTGGAGTTCCTCTCGCCTTTCCTGTGGAGAGCGCCTCCTCTTGAGATGCGACGGGAACGCCGGGAATTCTTTCCCTACGAAACAGGGAAAGGATCCCTCATCTCGAGCTAGGAGGCGGAAACGGGGCTCCCCTGGATGTGTGCGGGACACCACGTGCTTCCTCTCGAGTGGAGACGGGTATGTCGGGGAACTTCTTGAGTTGCAGCAAGGGTGTGAAGGACCCTTTGGAAGTTCCAGTGGTTAGATGTGATTGGCCTCGAGAAACCTCAGCGGAAATGGGCCTCATCTCGCCTGAAGGGCAAAACCTCCTGGATTTTCTCGAGTTGCGGAAGGTGCTCTCGACTTACGACGGGGACCTCAGGGACCCGCTATGGCGGCCTCAGGAAAGGCCAGTCCCCATGCGAGTTCCTCGGGGGCCTCTCGGGATTCCTCTCCCGTCGATGCCGGGGCCTAAGACCTTGTGTGGAGTCGGGGCCGGAACCTGAGGATTCCTCTCCAGTGCTGACATGGATCTTGGGGTACTTCTGTAGTCTCCCCAGGGGAGTCAGTCCTCGTCTCGAATGTGGGCATGCACTTGCGCTTTCCTCCAGAGCGGTAGCAGCAGTGTCACGCAGTCCGCCGCGTGGATCAAAGGATCTATGGTTTTCCCTCGAGTCTTTCCCACGAGGCTTTCCCACGAGGCTTTCCCACAGGGCTGTCCCACGTGCACACGTGGTGGGAGTCGATCCTCGGCTTGAACGTCAAGGCAGTGCAGGGAAAACAGGTTCCTCTGGAATGGACTGACACATCTGGGGGACTCTTGAAATGGTGGCACGACCCTGGAGTTCCTCTCGCCTTTCCTGTGGAGAGCGCCTCCTCTTGAGATGCGACGGGAACGCCGGGAATTCTTTCCCTACGAAATAGGGAAAGGATCCCTCATCTCGAGCTAGGAGGCGGAAACGGGGCTCCCCTGGATGTGTGCGGGACCCACGTGCTTCCTCTCAAGTGGAGACGGGTATGTCGGGGAACTTCTTGAGTTGCAGCAAGGGTGTGAATGACCCTTTGGAAGTTCCAGTGTTTAGACGTGATTAGCCTCGAGAAGCCTAAGCGGAAATGGGCCTCATCTCGCCTGGAGGGCAAAACCTCCTGGATTTTCTCGAGTTGCGGCAGGTGCTCTCGACTTACGACGGGGACCTCAGGGACCCGCTCTGGTGGCCTCAGGAAAGGCCAGTCCCCATGCGAGTTCCTCGGGGGCCTCTCGGGATTCCTCTCCCGTCGATGCCGGCGCCTAAGACCTTGTGTGGAGTCGGTACCGTAACCTGAGGATTCCTCTCCAGTGCTGACATGGATCTTGGGGTACTTCTGGAGTCTCCCCAGGGGAGTCAGTCCTCGTCTCGAATGCGGGCATGCACTTGCGCTTTCCTCCAGTGCGGTAGCAGCAGTTTCATGCAGTCCGCTGCGTGGATCAAAGGATCTATGGTTTTCCCTCGAGTCTTTCCCACGAGACTTTCCCACGAGGCTTTCCCACAGGGCTGTCCCACGTGCACACGTGGTGGGAGTCGATCCTCGGCTTGAACGTCAAGGCAGTGCAGGGAAAACAGGTTCCTCTGGAATGGACTGACACATCTGGGGGACTCTTGGAATGGTGGCATGACCCTGGAGTTCCTCTCGCCTTACCTGTGGAGCGCGCCTCCTCTTGAGATGCGACGGGAACGCCAGGAATTCTTTCCCTACGAAACAGGGAAAGGATCCCTCATCTCGAGCTAGGAGGCGGAAACGGGGCTCCCCTGGATGTGTGCGGGACACCACGTGCTTCCTCTCGAGTGGAGACGGGTATGTCAGGGAACTTCTTGAGTTGCAGCAAGGGTGTGAAGGACCCTTTGGAAGTTCGAGTGGTTAGATGTGATTGGCCTCGAGAAGCCTCAGCGGAAATGGGCCTCATTTCGCCTGGAGGGCGAAACCTCCTGGATTTTCTCGAGTTGCGGCAGGTGCTCTCGACTTACGATGGGGACCTCAGGGACCCGCTCTGGTGGCCTCAGGAAAGGCCAGTCCCCATGCGAGTTCCTCGGGGGCCTCTCGGGATTCCTCTCCCGTCGATGCCGGGGCCTAAGACCTTGTGTGGAGTCGGGGCCGGAACCTGAGGATTCCTCTCCAGTGCTGACCTGGATCTTGGGGTACTTCTGGAGTCTCCCCAGGGGAGTCAGTCCTCGTCTCGAATGCGGGCATGCACTTGCGCTTTCCTCCAGAGCTGTAGCAGCAGTGTCACGCAGTCCTCCGCGTGGATCAAAGGATCTATGGTTTTCCCTCGAGTCTTTCCCACGAGGCTTTCCCACGAGGCTTTCCCACAGGGCTGTCCCACGTGCACACGTGGTGGGAGTCGATCCTCGGCTTGAACGTCAAGGCAGTGCAGGGAAAACAGGTTCCTCTGGAATGGACTGACACATCTGGGGGACTCTTGGAATGGTGTCACGACCCTGGAGTTCCTCTCGCCTTTCCTGTGGAGAGCGCCTCCTCTTGAGATGCGACGGGAACGCCTGGAATTCTTTCCCTACGAAACAGGGTAGGATCCCTCATCTCGAGCTAGGAGG
This sequence comes from Ovis canadensis, assembly GCF_042477335.2. Classification (NCBI taxonomy): domain Eukaryota; kingdom Metazoa; phylum Chordata; class Mammalia; order Artiodactyla; family Bovidae; genus Ovis; species Ovis canadensis. The sequence continues at coordinate 11,778,219 of NC_091267.1, forward strand.
CGGAAACGGGGCTCCCCTGGATGTGTGAGGGACGCCACGTGCTTCCTCTCTAGTGGAGACGGGTATGTCGGGGAACTTCTTGATTTGCAGCAAGGGTGTGAAGGACCCTTTGGAAGTTCCAGTGGTTAGATGTGATTGGCCTCGAGAAGCCTTAGCGGAAATGGGCCTCATCTCGCCTGGAGGGCAAAACCTCCTGGATTTTCTCGAGTTGAGGCAGGTGCTCTCGACTTACGATGGGGACCTCAGGGACCCGCTCTGGTGGCCTCAGGAAAGGCCAGTCCCCATGCGAGTTCCTCGGGGGCCTCTCGGGATTCCTCTCCCGTCGATGCCGGGGCCTAAGACCTTGTGTGGAGTCGGGGCCGGAACCTGAGGATTCCTCTCCAGTGCTGACATGGATCTTGGGGTACTTCTGTAGTCTCCCCAGGGGAGTCAGTCCTCGTCTCGAATGTGGGCATGCACTTGCGCTTTCCTCCAGAGCGGTAGCAGCAGTGTCACGCAGTCCGCCGCGTGGATCAAAGGATCTATGGTTTTCCCTCGAGTCTTTCCCACGAGGCTTTCCCACGAGGCTTTCCCACAGGGCTGTCCCACGTGCACACGTGGTGGGAGTCGATCCTCGGCTTGAACGTCAAGGCAGTGCAGGGAAAACAGGTTCCTCTGGAATGGACTGACACATCTGGGGGACTCTTGAAATGGTGGCACGACCCTGGAGTTCCTCTCGCCTTTCCTGTGGAGAGCGCCTCCTCTTGAGATGCGACGGGAACGCCGGGAATTCTTTCCCTACGAAATAGGGAAAGGATCCCTCATCTCGAGCTAGGAGGCGGAAACGGGGCTCCCCTGGATGTGTGCGGGACCCACGTGCTTCCTCTCAAGTGGAGACGGGTATGTCGGGGAACTTCTTGAGTTGCAGCAAGGGTGTGAATGACCCTTTGGAAGTTCCAGTGTTTAGACGTGATTAGCCTCGAGAAGCCTCAGCGGAAATGGGCCTCATCTCGCCTGGAGGGCAAAACCTCCTGGATTTTCTCGAGTTGCGGCAGGTGCTCTCGACTTACGACGGGGACCTCAGGGACCCGCTCTGGTGGCCTCAGGAAAGGCCAGTCCCCATGCGAGTTCCTCGGGGGCCTCTCGGGATTCCTCTCCCGTCGATGCCGGCGCCTAAGACCTTGTGTGGAGTCGGTACCGTAACCTGAGGATTCCTCTCCAGTGCTGACATGGATCTTGGGGTACTTCTGGAGTCTCCCCAGGGGAGTCAGTCCTCGTCTCGAATGCGGGCATGCACTTGCGCTTTCCTCCAGTGCGGTAGCAGCAGTTTCATGCAGTCCGCTGCGTGGATCAAAGGATCTATGGTTTTCCCTCGAGTCTTTCCCACGAGACTTTCCCACGAGGCTTTCCCACAGGGCTGTCCCACGTGCACACGTGGTGGGAGTCGATCCTCGGCTTGAACGTCAAGGCAGTGCAGGGAAAACAGGTTCCTCTGGAATGGACTGACACATCTGGGGGACTCTTGGAATGGTGGCATGACCCTGGAGTTCCTCTCGCCTTACCTGTGGAGCGCGCCTCCTCTTGAGATGCGACGGGAACGCCAGGAATTCTTTCCCTACGAAACAGGGAAAGGATCCCTCATCTCGAGCTAGGAGGCGGAAACGGGGCTCCCCTGGATGTGTGCGGGACACCACGTGCTTCCTCTCGAGTGGAGACGGGTATGTCAGGGAACTTCTTGAGTTGCAGCAAGGGTGTGAAGGACCCTTTGGAAGTTCGAGTGGTTAGATGTGATTGGCCTCGAGAAGCCTCAGCGGAAATGGGCCTCATTTCGCCTGGAGGGCGAAACCTCCTGGATTTTCTCGAGTTGCGGCAGGTGCTCTCGACTTACGATGGGGACCTCAGGGACCCGCTCTGGTGGCCTCAGGAAAGGCCAGTCCCCATGCGAGTTCCTCGGGGGCCTCTCGGGATTCCTCTCCCGTCGATGCCGGGGCCTAAGACCTTGTGTGGAGTCGGGGCCGGAACCTGAGGATTCCTCTCCAGTGCTGACCTGGATCTTGGGGTACTTCTGGAGTCTCCCCAGGGGAGTCAGTCCTCGTCTCGAATGCGGGCATGCACTTGCGCTTTCCTCCAGAGCTGTAGCAGCAGTGTCACGCAGTCCTCCGCGTGGATCAAAGGATCTATGGTTTTCCCTCGAGTCTTTCCCACGAGGCTTTCCCACGAGGCTTTCCCACAGGGCTGTCCCACGTGCACACGTGGTGGGAGTCGATCCTCGGCTTGAACGTCAAGGCAGTGCAGGGAAAACAGGTTCCTCTGGAATGGACTGACACATCTGGGGGACTCTTGGAATGGTGTCACGACCCTGGAGTTCCTCTCGCCTTTCCTGTGGAGAGCGCCTCCTCTTGAGATGCGACGGGAACGCCTGGAATTCTTTCCCTACGAAACAGGGTAGGATCCCTCATCTCGAGCTAGGAGGCGGAAACGGGGCTCCCCTGGATGTGTGAGGGACGCCACGTGCTTCCTCTCGAGTGGAGACGGGTATGTCGGGGAACTTCTTGATTTGCAGCAAGGGTGTGAAGGACCCTTTGGAAGTTCCAGTGGTTAGATGTGATTGGCCTCGAGAAGCCTTAGCGGAAATGGGCCTCATCTCGCCTGGAGGGCAAAACCTCCTGGATTTTCTCGAGTTGAGGCAGGTGCTCTCGACTTACGACGGGGACCTCAGGGACCCGCTCTGGTGGCCTCAGGAAAGGCCAGTCCCCATGCGAGTTCCTCGGGGGCCTCTCGGGATTCCTCTCCCGTCGATGCCGGGGCCTAAGACCTTGTGTGGAGTCGGGGCCGGAACCTGAGGATTCCTCTCCAGTGCTGACATGGATCTTGGGGTACTTCTGGAGTCTCCCCAGGGGAGTCAGTCCTCGTCTCGAATGCGGGCATGCACTTACGCTTTCCTCCAGAGCGGTAGCAGCAGTGTCACGCAGTCCGCCGCGTGGATCAAAGGATCTATGGTTTTCCCTCGAGTCTTTCCCATGAGGCTTTCCCACGAGGCTTTCCCACAGGGCTGTCCCACGTGCACACGTGGTGGGAGTCGATCCTCGGCTTGAACGTCAAGGCAGTGCAGGGAAAACAGGTTCCTCTGGAATGGACTGACACATCTGGGGGACTCTTGGAATGGTGGCACGACCCTTGAGTTCCTCTCGCCTTTCCTGTGGAGAGCGCCTCCTCTTGAGATGCGACGGGAACGCCGGGAATTCCTTCCCTACGAAACAGGGAAAGGATCCCTCATCTCGAGCTAGGAGGCGGAAACGGGGCTCCCCTGGATGTGTGCGGGACCCACGTGCTTCCTCTCAAGTGGAGACGGGTATGTCGGGGAACTTCTTGAGTTGCAGCAAGGGTGTGAATGACCCTTTGGAAGTTCCAGTGTTTAGACGTGATTAGCCTCGAGAAGCCTCAGCGGAAATGGGCCTCATTTCGCCTGGAGGGCAAAACCTGGATTTTCTCGAGTTGCGGCAGGTGCTCTCGACTTACGACGGGGACCTCAGGGACCCGCTCTGGTGGCCTCAGGAAAGGCCAGTCCCCATGCGAGTTCCTCGGGGGCCTCTCGGGATTCCTCTCCCGTCGATGCCGGGGCCTAAGACCTTGTGTGGAGTCGGGGCCGGAACCTGAAGATTCCTCTCCAGTGCTGACATGGATCTTGGGGTACTTCTGGAGTCTCCCCAGGGGAGTCAGTCCTCGTCTCGAATGCGGGCATGCACTTGCGCTTTCCTCCAGAGCGGTAGCAGCAGTGTCACGCAGTCCGCCGCGTGGATCAAAGGATCTATGGTTTTCCCTCGAGTCTTTCCCACGAGGCTTTCCCACGAGGCTTTCCCACAGGGCTGTCCCACGTGCACACGTGGTGGGAGTCAATCCTCGGCTTGAACGTCAAGGCAGTGCAGGGTAAACAGGTTCCTCTGAAATGGACTGACACATCTGGGGGACTCTTGGAATGGTGGCACGACCCTGGAGTTCCTCTCGCCTTTCCTGTGGAGAGTGCCTCCTCTTGAGATGCGACGGGAACGCCGGGAATACTTTCCCTACGATACAGGGAAAGGATCAATCATCTCGAGCTAGGAGGCGGAAACGGGGCTCCCCTGGATGTGTGCGGGACCCACGTGCTTCCTCTCGAGTGGAGACGGGTATGTCGGGGAACTTCTTGAGTTGCAGCAAGGGTGTGAAGGACCCTTTGGAAGTTCCAGTGGTTAGATGTGATTAGCCTTGAGAAGCCTCAGCGGAAATGGGCCTCATCTCGCCTGGAGGGCAAAACCTCCTGGATTTTCTCCAGTTGTGGCAGGTGCTCTCGACTTACGACGGGGACCTCAGGGACCCGCTCTGGTGGCCTCAGGAAAGGCCAGACCCCATGTGAGTTCCTCGGGGGCCTCTCGGGATTCCTCTCCCGTCGATGCCGGGGCCTAAGACCTTGTGTGGAGTCGGGGCCGGAACCTGAGGATTCCTCTCCAGTGCTGACATGGATCTTGGGGTACTTCTGTAGTCTCCCCAGGGGAGTCAGTCCTCGTCTCGAATGCGGGCATGCACTTGCGCTTTCCTCCAGAGCGGTAGCAGCAGTGTCACGCAGTCCGCCGCGTGGATCAAGGGTCTATGGTTTTCCCTCGAGTCTTTCCCACGAGGCTTTCCCACGAGGCTTTCCCACAGGGCTGTCCCACGTGCACACGTGGTGGGAGTCGATCCTCGGCTTGAACGTCAAGGCAGTGCAGGGAAAACAGGTTCCTCTGGAATGGACTGACACATCTGGGGGACTCTTGGAATGGTGGCACGACCCTGGAGTTCCTCTCGCCTTTCCTGTGGAGAGCGCCTCCTCTTGAGATGCACCGGGAACGCCGGAATTCTTTCCCTACGAAACAGGGAAAGGATCCCTCATCTCGAGCTAGGAGGCGGAAACGGGGCTCCCCTGGATGTGTGCGGGACCCACGTGCTTCCTCTCGAGTGGAGACGGGTATGTCGGGGAACTTCTTGAGTTGCAGCAAGGGTGTGAAGGACCCTTTGGAAGTTCCAGTGGTTAGATTTGAGTAGCCTCGAGAGGCCTTAGCGGAAATGGGCCTCATCTCGACTGGAGGGCAAAACCTCCTGGATTTTCTCGAGTTGCGGCAGGTGCTCTCGACTTACGACGGGGACCTCAGGGACCCGCTCTGGTGGCCTCAGGAAAGGCCAGTCCCCATGCGAGTTCCTCGGGGGCCTCTCGGGATTCCTCTCCCGTCGATGCCGGGGCCTAAGACCTTGTGTGTAATCGGGTCCGGAAACTGAGGATTCCTCTCCAGTGCTGACATGGATCTTGGGGTACTTCTGGAGTCTCCCCAGGGGAGTCAGTCCTCGTCTCGAATGCGGGCATGCACTTGCGCTTTCCTCCAGAGCGGTAGCAGCAGTGTCACGCAGTCCGCCGCGTGGATCAAAGGGTCTATGGTTTTCCCTCGAGTCTTTCCCACGAGGCTTTCCCACGAGGCTTTCCCACAGGGCTGTCCCACGTGCACACGTGGTGGGAGTCGATCCTCGGCTTGAACGTCAAGGCAGTGCAGGAAAAACAGGTTCCTCTGGAATGGACTGACACATCTGGGGGACTCTTGGAATGGTGGCACGACCCTGGAGTTCCTCTCGCCTTTCCTGTGGAGAGCGCCTCCTCTTGAGATGCGACGGGAACGCCGGAATTCTTTCCCTACGAAACAGGGAAAGGATCCCTCATCTCGAGCTAGGAGGCGGAAACGGGGCTCCCCTGGATGTGTGCGGGACCCACGTGCTTCCTCTCGAGTGGAGACGGGTGTGTCGGGGAACTTCTTGAGTTGCAGCAAGGGTGTGAAGGACCCTTTGGAAGTTCCAGTGGTTAGACTTGATTAGCCTCGAGAGGCCTCAGCGGAAATGGGCCTCATCTCGCCTGGAGGGCAAAACCTCCAGGATTTTCTCGAGTTGCGGCAGGTGCTCTCGACTTACGACGGGGACCTCAGGGACCCGCTCTGGTGGCCTCAGGAAAGGCCAGTCCCCATGCGAGTTCCTCGGGGGCCTCTCGGGATTCCTCTCCCGTCGATGCCGGGGCCTAAGACCCTGTGTGGAGTCGGGGCCGGAACCTGAGGATTCCTCTCCAGTGCTGACATGGATCTTGGGGTACTTCTGGAGTCTCCCCAGGGGAGTCAGTCCTCGTCTCGAATGCGGGCATGCACTTGCGCTTTCCTCCAGAGCGGTAGCAGCAGTGTCACGCAGTCCGCCGCGTTCATCAAAGGATTTATGGTTTTCCCTCGAGTCTTTCCCACGAGGCTTTCCCACGAGGCTTTCCCACAGGGCTGTCCCACGTGCACACGTGGTGGGAGTCGATCCTCGGCTTGAACGTCAAGGCAGTGCAGGGAAAACAGGTTCCTCTGGAATGGACTGACACATCTGGGGGACTCTTGGAATGGTGGCATGACCCTGGAGTTCCTCTCGCCTTCCCTGTGGAGAGCGCCTCCTCTTGAGATGCGACGGGAACGCCGGGAATTCTTTCCCTACGAAACAGGGAAAGGATCCCTCATCTCGAGCTAGGAGGCGGAAACGCGGCTCCCCTGGATGTGTGCGGGACACCACGTGCTTCCTCTCGAGTGCAGACGGGTATGTCGGGGAACTTCTTGAGTTGCAGCAAGGGTGTGAAGGACCCTTTGGAAGTTCCAGTGGTTAGATGTGATTGGCCTCGAGAAGCCTCAGCGGAAATGGGCCTCATCTCGCCTGGAGGGCAAAACCTCCTGGATTTTCTCGAGTTGCGGCAGGTGCTCTCGACTTACGACGGGGACCTCAGGGACCCGCTCTGGTGGCCTCAGAAAGGCCAGTCCCCATGCGAGTTCCTCTGGGTCCTTCGGGATTCCTCTCCCATCGATGCCGGGGCCTAAGACCTTGTGTGGAGTCGGGGCCGGAACCTGAGGATTCCTCTCCAGTGCTGACATGGATCTTGGGGTACTTCTGGAGTCTCCCCAGGGGAGTCAGTCCTCGTCCTGAATGCGGGCATGCACTTGCGCTTTCCTCCAGAGCGGTAGCAGCAGTGTCACGCAGTCCGCCGCGTGGATCAAAGGATCTATGGTTTTCCCTCGAGTCTTTCCCACGAGGCTTTCCCACGAGGCTTTCCCACAGGGCTGTCCCACGTGCACACGTGGTGGGAGTCGATCCTCGGCTTGAACGTCAAGGCAGTGCAGGGAAAACAGGTTCCTCTGGAATGGACTGACACATCTGGGGGACTCTTGGAATGGTGGCATGACCCTGGAGTTCCTCTCGCCTTACCTGTGGAGCGCGCCTCCTCTTGAGATGCGACGGGAACGCCAGGAATTCTTTCCCTACGAAACAGGGAAAGGATCCCTCATCTCGAGCTAGGAGGCGGAAACGGGGCTCCCCTGGATGTGTGCGGGACACCACGTGCTTCCTCTCGAGTGGAGACGGGTATGTCAGGGAACTTCTTGAGTTGCAGCAAGGGTGTGAAGGACCCTTTGGAAGTTCGAGTGGTTAGATGTGATTGGCCTCGAGAAGCCTCAGCGGAAATGGGCCTCATTTCGCCTGGAGGGCGAAACCTCCTGGATTTTCTCGAGTTGCGGCAGGTGCTCTCGACTTACGATGGGGACCTCAGGGACCCGCTCTGGTGGCCTCAGGAAAGGCCAGTCCCCATGCGAGTTCCTCGGGGGCCTCTCGGGATTCCTCTCCCGTCGATGCCGGGGCCTAAGACCTTGTGTGGAGTCGGGGCCGGAACCTGAGGATTCCTCTCCAGTGCTGACCTGGATCTTGGGGTACTTCTGGAGTCTCCCCAGGGGAGTCAGTCCTCGTCTCGAATGCGGGCATGCACTTGCGCTTTCCTCCAGAGCTGTAGCAGCAGTGTCACGCAGTCCTCCGCGTGGATCAAAGGATCTATGGTTTTCCCTCGAGTCTTTCCCACGAGGCTTTCCCACGAGGCTTTCCCACAGGGCTGTCCCACGTGCACACGTGGTGGGAGTCGATCCTCGGCTTGAACGTCAAGGCAGTGCAGGGAAAACAGGTTCCTCTGGAATGGACTGACACATCTGGGGGACTCTTGGAATGGTGTCACGACCCTGGAGTTCCTCTCGCCTTTCCTGTGGAGAGCGCCTCCTCTTGAGATGCGACGGGAACGCCTGGAATTCTTTCCCTACGAAACAGGGTAGGATCCCTCATCTCGAGCTAGGAGGCGGAAACGGGGCTCCCCTGGATGTGTGAGGGACGCCACGTGCTTCCTCTCGAGTGGAGACGGGTATGTCGGGGAACTTCTTGATTTGCAGCAAGGGTGTGAAGGACCCTTTGGAAGTTCCAGTGGTTAGATGTGATTGGCCTCGAGAAGCCTTAGCGGAAATGGGCCTCATCTCGCCTGGAGGGCAAAACCTCCTGGATTTTCTCGAGTTGAGGCAGGTGCTCTCGACTTACGACGGGGACCTCAGGGACCCGCTCTGGTGGCCTCAGGAAAGGCCAGTCCCCATGCGAGTTCCTCGGGGGCCTCTCGGGATTCCTCTCCCGTCGATGCCGGGGCCTAAGACCTTGTGTGGAGTCGGGGCCGGAACCTGAGGATTCCTCTCCAGTGCTGACATGGATCTTGGGGTACTTCTGGAGTCTCCCCAGGGGAGTCAGTCCTCGTCTCGAATGCGGGCATGCACTTACGCTTTCCTCCAGAGCGGTAGCAGCAGTGTCACGCAGTCCGCCGCGTGGATCAAAGGATCTATGGTTTTCCCTCGAGTCTTTCCCATGAGGCTTTCCCACGAGGCTTTCCCACAGGGCTGTCCCACGTGCACACGTGGTGGGAGTCGATCCTCGGCTTGAACGTCAAGGCAGTGCAGGGAAAACAGGTTCCTCTGGAATGGACTGACACATCTGGGGGACTCTTGGAATGGTGGCACGACCCTTGAGTTCCTCTCGCCTTTCCTGTGGAGAGCGCCTCCTCTTGAGATGCGACGGGAACGCCGGGAATTCCTTCCCTACGAAACAGGGAAAGGATCCCTCATCTCGAGCTAGGAGGCGGAAACGGGGCTCCCCTGGATGTGTGCGGGACCCACGTGCTTCCTCTCAAGTGGAGACGGGTATGTCGGGGAACTTCTTGAGTTGCAGCAAGGGTGTGAATGACCCTTTGGAAGTTCCAGTGTTTAGACGTGATTAGCCTCGAGAAGCCTCAGCGGAAATGGGCCTCATTTCGCCTGGAGGGCAAAACCTGGATTTTCTCGAGTTGCGGCAGGTGCTCTCGACTTACGACGGGGACCTCAGGGACCCGCTCTGGTGGCCTCAGGAAAGGCCAGTCCCCATGCGAGTTCCTCGGGGGCCTCTCGGGATTCCTCTCCCGTCGATGCCGGGGCCTAAGACCTTGTGTGGAGTCGGGGCCGGAACCTGAAGATTCCTCTCCAGTGCTGACATGGATCTTGGGGTACTTCTGGAGTCTCCCCAGGGGAGTCAGTCCTCGTCTCGAATGCGGGCATGCACTTGCGCTTTCCTCCAGAGCGGTAGCAGCAGTGTCACGCAGTCCGCCGCGTGGATCAAAGGATCTATGGTTTTCCCTCGAGTCTTTCCCACGAGGCTTTCCCACGAGGCTTTCCCACAGGGCTGTCCCACGTGCACACGTGGTGGGAGTCAATCCTCGGCTTGAACGTCAAGGCAGTGCAGGGTAAACAGGTTCCTCTGAAATGGACTGACACATCTGGGGGACTCTTGGAATGGTGGCACGACCCTGGAGTTCCTCTCGCCTTTCCTGTGGAGAGTGCCTCCTCTTGAGATGCGACGGGAACGCCGGGAATACTTTCCCTACGATACAGGGAAAGGATCAATCATCTCGAGCTAGGAGGCGGAAACGGGGCTCCCCTGGATGTGTGCGGGACCCACGTGCTTCCTCTCGAGTGGAGACGGGTATGTCGGGGAACTTCTTGAGTTGCAGCAAGGGTGTGAAGGACCCTTTGGAAGTTCCAGTGGTTAGATGTGATTAGCCTTGAGAAGCCTCAGCGGAAATGGGCCTCATCTCGCCTGGAGGGCAAAACCTCCTGGATTTTCTCCAGTTGTGGCAGGTGCTCTCGACTTACGACGGGGACCTCAGGGACCCGCTCTGGTGGCCTCAGGAAAGGCCAGACCCCATGTGAGTTCCTCGGGGGCCTCTCGGGATTCCTCTCCCGTCGATGCCGGGGCCTAAGACCTTGTGTGGAGTCGGGGCCGGAACCTGAGGATTCCTCTCCAGTGCTGACATGGATCTTGGGGTACTTCTGTAGTCTCCCCAGGGGAGTCAGTCCTCGTCTCGAATGCGGGCATGCACTTGCGCTTTCCTCCAGAGCGGTAGCAGCAGTGTCACGCAGTCCGCCGCGTGGATCAAGGGTCTATGGTTTTCCCTCGAGTCTTTCCCACGAGGCTTTCCCACGAGGCTTTCCCACAGGGCTGTCCCACGTGCACACGTGGTGGGAGTCGATCCTCGGCTTGAACGTCAAGGCAGTGCAGGGAAAACAGGTTCCTCTGGAATGGACTGACACATCTGGGGGACTCTTGGAATGGTGGCACGACCCTGGAGTTCCTCTCGCCTTTCCTGTGGAGAGCGCCTCCTCTTGAGATGCACCGGGAACGCCGGAATTCTTTCCCTACGAAACAGGGAAAGGATCCCTCATCTCGAGCTAGGAGGCGGAAACGGGGCTCCCCTGGATGTGTGCTGGACCCACGTGCTTCCTCTCGAGTGGAGACGGGTATGTCGGGGAACTTCTTGAGTTGCAGCAAGGGTGTGAAGGACCCTTTGGAAGTTCCAGTGGTTAGATTTGAGTAGCCTCGAGAGGCCTTAGCGGAAATGGGCCTCATCTCGACTGGAGGGCAAAACCTCCTGGATTTTCTCGAGTTGCGGCAGGTGCTCTCGACTTACGACGGGGACCTCAGGGACCCGCTCTGGTGGCCTCAGGAAAGGCCAGTCCCCATGCGAGTTCCTCGGGGGCCTCTCGGGATTCCTCTCCCGTCGATGCCGGGGCCTAAGACCTTGTGTGTAATCGGGTCCGGAAACTGAGGATTCCTCTCCAGTGCTGACATGGATCTTGGGGTACTTCTGGAGTCTCCCCAGGGGAGTCAGTCCTCGTCTCGAATGCGGGCATGCACTTGCGCTTTCCTCCAGAGCGGTAGCAGCAGTGTCACGCAGTCCGCCGCGTGGATCAAAGGGTCTATGGTTTTCCCTCGAGTCTTTCCCACGAGGCTTTCCCACGAGGCTTTCCCACAGGGCTGTCCCACGTGCACACGTGGTGGGAGTCGATCCTCGGCTTGAACGTCAAGGCAGTGCAGGAAAAACAGGTTCCTCTGGAATGGACTGACACATCTGGGGGACTCTTGGAATGGTGGCACGACCCTGGAGTTCCTCTCGCCTTTCCTGTGGAGAGCGCCTCCTCTTGAGATGCGACGGGAACGCCGGAATTCTTTCCCTACGAAACAGGGAAAGGATCCCTCATCTCGAGCTAGGAGGCGGAAACGGGGCTCCCCTGGATGTGTGCGGGACCCACGTGCTTCCTCTCGAGTGGAGACGGGTATGTCGGGGAACTTCTTGAGTTGCAGCAAGGGTGTGAAGGACCCTTTGGAAGTTCCAGTGGTTAGACTTGATTAGCCTCGAGAGGCCTCAGCGGAAATGGGCCTCATCTCGCCTGGAGGGCAAAACCTCCAGGATTTTCTCGAGTTGCGGCAGGTGCTCTCGACTTACGACGGGGACCTCAGGGACCCGCTCTGGTGGCCTCAGGAAAGGCCAGTCCCCATGCGAGTTCCTCGGGGGCCTCTCGGGATTCCTCTCCCGTCGATGCCGGGGCCTAAGACCCTGTGTGGAGTCGGGGCCGGAACCTGAGGATTCCTCTCCAGTGCTGACATGGATCTTGGGGTACTTCTGGAGTCTCCCCAGGGGAGTCAGTCCTCGTCTCGAATGCGGGCATGCACTTGCGCTTTCCTCCAGAGCGGTAGCAGCAGTGTCACGCAGTCCGCCGCGTTCATCAAAGGATTTATGGTTTTCCCTCGAGTCTTTCCCACGAGGCTTTCCCACGAGGCTTTCCCACAGGGCTGTCCCACGTGCACACGTGGTGGGAGTCGATCCTCGGCTTGAACGTCAAGGCAGTGCAGGGAAAACAGGTTCCTCTGGAATGGACTGACACATCTGGGGGACTCTTGGAATGGTGGCATGACCCTGGAGTTCCTCTCGCCTTCCCTGTGGAGAGCGCCTCCTCTTGAGATGCGACGGGAACGCCGGGAATTCTTTCCCTACGAAACAGGGAAAGGATCCCTCATCTCGAGCTAGGAGGCGGAAACGCGGCTCCCCTGGATGTGTGCGGGACACCACGTGCTTCCTCTCGAGTGCAGACGGGTATGTCGGGGAACTTCTTGAGTTGCAGCAAGGGTGTGAAGGACCCTTTGGAAGTTCCAGTGGTTAGATGTGATTGGCCTCGAGAAGCCTCAGCGGAAATGGGCCTCATCTCGCCTGGAGGGCAAAACCTCCTGGATTTTCTCGAGTTGCGGCAGGTGCTCTCGACTTACGACGGGGACCTCAGGGACCCGCTCTGGTGGCCTCAGAAAGGCCAGTCCCCATGCGAGTTCCTCTGGGTCCTTCGGGATTCCTCTCCCATCGATGCCGGGGCCTAAGACCTTGTGTGGAGTCGGGGCCGGAACCTGAGGATTCCTCTCCAGTGCTGACATGGATCTTGGGGTACTTCTGGAGTCTCCCCAGGGGAGTCAGTCCTCGTCCTGAATGCGGGCATGCACTTGCGCTTTCCTCCAGAGCGGTAGCAGCAGTGTCACGCAGTCCGCCGCGTGGATCAAAGGATCTATGGTTTTCCCTCGAGTCTTTCCCACGAGGCTTTCCCACGAGGCTTTCCCACAGGGCTGTCCCACGTGCACACGTGGTGGGAGTCAATCCTCGGCTTGAACGTCAAGGCAGTGCAGGGTAAACAGGTTCCTCTGAAATGGACTGACACATCTGGGGGACTCTTGGAATGGTGGCACGACCCTGGAGTTCCTCTCGCCTTTCCTGTGGAGAGCGCCTCCTCTTGAGATGCGACGGGAACGCCGGGAATTCTTTCCCTACGATACAGGGAAAGGATACCTCATCTCGAGCTAGGAGGCGGAAACGGGGCTCCCCTGTATGTGTGCGGGACCCACGTGCTTCCTCTCGAGTGGAGACGGGTATGTCGGGGAACTTCTTGAGTTGCAGCAAGGGTGTGAAGGACCCTTTGGAAGTTCCAGTGGTTAGAAGTGATTAGCCTTGAGAAGCCTCAGCGGAAATGGGCCTCATCTCGCCTGGAGGGCAAAACCTCCTGGATTTTTTCGAGTTGTGGCAGGTGCTCTCGACTTACGACGGGGACCTCAGGGACCCGCTCTGGTGGCCTCAGGAAAGGCCAGTCCCCATGCGAGTTCCTCGGGGGCCTCTCGGGATTCCTCTCCCGTCGATGCCGGGGCCTAAGACCTTGTGTGGAGTCGGGGCCGGAACCTGAGGATTCCTCTCCAGTGCTGACATGGATCTTGGGGTACTTCTGGAGTCTCCCCAGGGGAGTCAGTCCTCGTCTCGAATGCGGGCATGCACTTGCGCTTTCCTCCAGAGCTGTAGCAGCAGTGTCACGCAGTCCGCCGCGTGGATCAAAGGATCTATGGTTTTCCCTCGAGTCTTTCCCACGAGGCTTTCCCACGAGGCTTTCCCACAGGGCTGTCCCACGTGCACACGTGGTGGGAGTCGATCCTCGGCTTGAACGTCAAGGCAGTGCAGGGAAAACAGGTTCCTCTGGAATGGACTGACACATCTGGGGGACTCTTGGAATGGTGTCACGACCCTGGAGTTCCTCTCGCCTTTCCTGTGGAGAGCGCCTCCTCTTGAGATGCGACGGGAACGCCTGGAATTCTTTCCCTACGAAACAGGGTAGGATCCCTCATCTCGAGCTAGGAGGCGGAAACGGGGCTCCCCTGGATGTGTGAGGGACGCCACGTGCTTCCTCTCGAGTGGAGACGGGTATGTCGGGGAACTTCTTGAGTTGCAGCAAGGGTGTGAAGGACCCTTTGGAAGTTCCAGTGGTTAGATGTGATTGGCCTCGAGAAGCCTTAGCGGAAATGGGCCTCATCTCGCCTGGAGGGCAAAACCTCCTGGATTTTCTCGAGTTGAGGCAGGTGCTCTCGACTTACGACGGGGACCTCAGGGACCCGCTCTGGTGGCCTCAGGAAAGGCCAGTCCCCATGCGAGTTCCTCGGGGGCCTCTCGGGATTCCTCTCCCGTCGATGCCGGGGCCTAAGACCTTGTGTGGAGTCGGGGCCGGAACCTGAGGATTCCTCTCCAGTGCTGACATGGATCTTGGGGTACTTCTGGAGTCTCCCCAGGGGAGTCAGTCCTCGTCTCGAATGCGGGCATGCACTTACGCTTTCCTCCAGAGCGGTAGCAGCAGTGTCACGCAGTCCGCCGCGTGGATCAAAGGATCTATGGTTTTCCCTCGAGTCTTTCCCTCCAGGCTTTCCCACGAGTCTTTCCCACAGGGCTGTCCCACGTGCACACGTGGTGGGAGTCGATCCTCGGCTTGAACGTCAAGGCAGGGCAGGGAAAACAGGTTCCTCTGGAATGGACTGACACATCTGGGGGACTCTTGGAATGGTGGCACGACCCTTGAGTTCCTCTCGCCTTTCCTGTGGAGAGCGCCTCCTCTTGAGATGCGACGGGAACGCTGGGAATTCTTTCCCTACGAAACAGGGAAAGGATCCCTCATCTCGAGCTAGGAGGCGGAAACGGGGCTCCCCTGGATGTGTGCGGGACCCACGTGCTTCCTCTCAAGTGGAGACGGGTATGTCGGGGAACTTCTTGAGTTGCAGCAAGGGTGTGAATGACCCTTTGGAAGTTCCAGTGTTTAGACGTGATTAGCCTCGAGAAGCCTCAGCGGAAATGGGCCTCATTTCGCCTGGAGGGCAAAACCTGGATTTTCTCGAGTTGCGGCAGGTGCTCTCGACTTACGACGGGGACCTCAGGGACCCGCTCTGGTGGCCTCAGGAAAGGCCAGTCCCCATGCGAGTTCCTCGGGGGCCTCTCGGGATTCCTCTCCCGTCGATGCCGGGGCCTAAGACCTTGTGTGGAGTCGGGCCGGAACCTGAAGATTCCTCTCCAGTGCTGACATGGATCTTGGGGTACTTCTGGAGTCTCCCCAGGGGAGTCAGTCCTCGTCTCGAATACGGGCATGCACTTGCGCTTTCCTCCAGACCGGTAGCAGCAGTGTCACGCAGTCCGCCGCGTGGATCAAAGGATCTATGGTTTTCCCTCGAGTCTTTCCCACGAGGCTTTCCCACGAGGCTTTCCCACAGGGCTGTCCCACGTGCACACGTGGTGGGAGTCAATCCTCGGCTTGAACGTCAAGGCAGTGCAGGGTAAACAGGTTCCTCTGAAATGGACTGACACATCTGGGGGACTCTTGGAATGGTGGCACGACCCTGGAGTTCCTCTCGCCTTTCCTGTGGAGAGTGCCTCCTCTTGAGATGCGACGGGAATGCCGGGAATACTTTCCCTACGATACAGGGAAAGGATCAATCATCTCGAGCTAGGAGGCGGAAACGGGGCTCCCCTGGATGTGTGCGGGACCCACGTGCTTCCTCTCGAGTGGAGACGGGTATGTCGGGGAACTTCTTGAGTTGCAGCAAGGGTGTGAAGGACCCTTTGGAAGTTCCAGTGGTTACATGTGATTAGCCTTGAGAAGCCTCAGCGGAAATGGGCCTCATCTCGCCTGGAGGGCAAAACCTCCTGGATTTTCTCCAGTTGTGGCAGGTGCTCTCGACTTACGACGGGGACCTCAGGGACCCGCTCTGGTGGCCTCAGGAAAGGCCAGACCCCATGTGAGTTCCTCGGGGGCCTCTCGGGATTCCTCTCCCGTCGATGCCGGGGCCTAAGACCTTGTGTGGAGTCGGGGCCGGAACCTGAGGATTCCTCTCCAGTGCTGACTTGGATCTTGGGGTACTTCTGTAGTCTCCCCAGGGGAGTCAGTCCTCTTCTCGAATGTGGGCATGCACTTGCGCTTTCCTCCAGAGCGGTAGCAGCAGTGTCACGCAGTCCGCCGCGTGGATCAAAGGATCTATGGTTTTCCCTCGAGTCTTTCCCACGAGGCTTTCCCACGAGGCTTTCCCACAGGGCTGTCCCACGTGCACACGTGGTGGGAGTCAATCCTCGGCTTAAACGTCAAGGCATTGCAGGGAAAACAGGTTCCTCTGGAATGGACTGACACATCTGTGGGACTCTTGGAATGGTGGCACGACCCTGGAGTTCCTCTCTCCTTTCCTGTGGAGAGCGCCTCCTCTTGAGATGCGACGGGAACGCCGGGAATTCTTTCCCTACGAAACAGGGAAAGGATCCCTCATCTCGAGCTTGAAGGCGGAAACGGGGCTCCGCTGGATGTGTGCGGGACCCACGTGCTTCCTCTCGAGTGGAGACGGGTATGTCGGGGAACTTCTTGAGTTGCAGCAAGGGTGTGAAGGACCCTTTGGAAGTTCCAGTGGTTAGATGTGATTGGCCTCGAGAAGCCTCAGCGGAAATGGGCCTCATCTCGCCTGGAGGGCAAAACCTCCTGGATTTTCTCGAGTTGCGGCTGGTGCTCTCGACTTACGACGGGGACCTCATGGACCCGCTCTGGTGGCCTCAGGAAAGGCCAGTCCCCATGCGAGTTCCTCGGGGGCCTCTCGGGATTCCTCTCCCGTCGATGCCGGGGCCTAAGACCTTGTGTGGAGTCGGGGCCGGAACCTGAGGATTCCTCTCCAGTGCTGACATTGATCTTGGGGTACTTCTGGAGTCTCCCCAGGGGAGTCAGTCCTCGTCTCGAATGCGGGCATGCACTTGCGCTTTCCTCCAGAGCGGTAGCAGCAGTGTCACGCAGTCCGCCGCGTGGATCAAGGGTCTATGGTTTTCCCTCGAGTCTTTCCCACGAGGCTTTCCCACGAGGCTTTCCCACAGGGCTGTCCCACGTGCACACGTGGTGGGAGTCGATCCTCGGCTTGAACGTCAAGGCAGTGCAGGGAAAACAGGTTCCTCTGGAATGGACTGACACATCTGGGGGACTCTTGGAATGGTGTCACGACCCTGGAGTTCCTCTCGCCTTTCCTGTGGAGAGCGCCTCCTCTTGAGATGCACCGGGAACGCCGGAATTCTTTCCCTACGAAACAGGGAAAGGATCCCTCATCTCGAGCTAGGAGGCGGAAACGGGGCTCCCCTGGATGTGTGCGGGACCCACGTGCTTCCTCTCGAGTGGAGACGGGTATGTCGGGGAACTTCTTGAGTTGCAGCAAGGGTGTGAAGGACCCTTTGGAAGTTCCAGTGGTTAGACTTGAGTAGCCTCGAGAGGCCTTAGCGGAAATGGGCCTCATCTCGCCTGGAGGGCAAAACCTCCTGGATTTTCTCGAGTTGCGGCAGGTGCTCTCGACTTACGACGGGGACCTCAGGGACCCGCTCTGGTGGCCTCAGGAAAGGCCAGTCCCCATGCGAGTTCCTCGGGGGCCTCTCGGGATTCCTCTCCCGTCGATGCCGGGGCCTAAGACCTTGTGTGGAATCGGGTCCGGAAACTGAGGATTCCTCTCCAGTGCTGACATGGATCTTGGGGTACTTCTGGAGTCTCCCCAGGGGAGTCAGTCCTCGTCTCGAATGCGGGCATGCACTTGCGCTTTCCTCCAGAGCGGTAGCAGCAGTGTCACGCAGTCCGCCGCGTGGATCAAAGGGTCTATGGTTTTCCCTCGAGTCTTTCCCACGAGGCTTTCCCACGAGGCTTTCCCACAGGGCTGTCCCACGTGCACACGTGGTGGGAGTCGATCCTCGGCTTGAACGTCAAGGCAGTGCAGGAAAAACAGGTTCCTCTGGAATGGACTGACACATCTGGGGGACTCTTGGAATGGTGGCACGACCCTGGAGTTCCTCTCGCCTTTCCTGTGGAGAGCGCCTCCTCTTGAGATGCGACGGGAACGCCGGAATTCTTTCCCTACGAAACAGGGAAAGGATCCCTCATCTCGAGCTAGGAGGCGGAAACGGGGCTCCCCTGGATGTGTGCGGGACCCACGTGCTTCCTCTCGAGTGGAGACGGGTATGTCGGGGAACTTCTTGAGTTGCAGCAAGGGTGTGAAGGACCCTTTGGAAGTTCCAGTGGTTAGACTTGATTAGCCTCGAGAGGCCTCAGCGGAAATGGGCCTCATCTCGCCTGGAGGGCAAAACCTCCTGGATTTTCTCGAGTTGCGGCAGGTGCTCTCGACTTACGACGGGGACCTCAGGGACCCGCTCTGGTGGCCTCAGGAAAGGCCAGTCCCCATGCGAGTTCCTCGGGGGCCTCTCGGGATTCCTCTCCCGTCGATGCCGGGGCCTAAGACCTTGTGTGGAGTCGGGGCCGGAACCTGAGGATTCCTCTCCAGTGCTGACATGGATCTTGGGGTACTTCTGGAGTCTCCCCAGGGGAGTCAGTCCTCGTCTCGAATGCGGGCATGCACTTGCGCTTTCCTCCAGAGCGGTAGCAGCAGTGTCACGCAGTCCGCCGCGTTCATCAAAGGATTTATGGTTTTCCCTCGAGTCTTTCCCACGAGGCTTTCCCACGAGGCTTTCCCACAGGGCTGTCCCACGTGCACACGTGGTGGGAGTCGATCCTCGGCTTGAACGTCAAGGCAGTGCAGGGAAAACAGGTTCCTCTGGAATGGACTGACACATCTGGGGGACTCTTGGAATGGTGGCATGACCCTGGAGTTCCTCTCGCCTTCCCTGTGGAGAGCGCCTCCTCTTGAGATGCGACGGGAACGCCGGGAATTCTTTCCCTACGATACAGGGAAAGGATCCCTCATCTCGAGCTAGGAGGCGGAAACGGGGCTCCCCTGGATGTGTGCGGGACACCACGTTCTTCCTCTCGAGTGCAGACGGGTATGTCGGGGAACTTCTTGAGTTGCAGCAAGGGTGTGAAGGACCCTTTGGAAGTTCCAGTGGTTAGATGTGATTGGCCTCGAGAAGCCTCAGCGGAAATGGGCCTCATCTCGCCTGGAGGGCAAAACCTCCTGGATTTTCTCGAGTTGCGGCAGGTGCTCTCGACTTACGACGGGGACCTCAGGGACCCGCTCTGGTGGCCTCAGAAAGGCCAGTCCCCATGCGAGTCCCTCTGGGTCCTTCGGGATTCCTCTCCCGTCGATGCCGGGGCCTAAGACCTTGTGTGGAGTCGGGGCCGGAACCTGAGGATTCCTCTCCAGAGCTGACATGGATCTTTGGGTACTTCTGGAGTCTCCCCAGGGGAGTCAGTCCTCGTCTCGAATGCGGGCATGCACTTGAGCTTTCCTCCAGAGCGGTAGCAGCAGTTTCACGCAGTCCGCCGCGTGGATCAAAGGATCTATGGTTTTCCCTCGAGTCTTTCCCACGAGACTTTCCCACGAGGCTTTCCCACAGGGCTGTCCCACGTGCACACGTGGTGGGAGTCGATCCTCGGCTTGAACGTCAAGGCAGTGCAGGGAAAACAGGTTCCTCTGGAATGGACTGACACATCTGGGGGACTCTTGGAATGGTGGCACGACCCTGGAGTTCCTCTCGCCTTTCCTGTGGAGAGCGCCTCCTCTTGAGATGCGACGGGAACGCCGGGAATTCTTTCCCTACGAAACAGGGAAAGGATCCCTCATCTCGAGCTAGGATGCGGAAACGGGGCTCCCCTGGATGTGTGCGGGACCCCACGTGCTTCCTCTCGAGTGGAGACGGGTATGTCGGGGAACTTCTTGAGTTGCAGCAAGGGTGTGAAGGACCCTTTGGAAGTTCCAGTGGTTAGATGTGATTGGCCTCGAGAAGCCTCAGCGGAAATGGGCCTCATCTCGCCTGGAGGGCAAAACCTCCTGGATTTTCTCGAGTTGCGGAAGGTGCTCTCGACTTACGACGGGGACCTCAGGGACCCGCTATGGGGGCCTCAGGAAAGGCCAGTCCCCATGCGAGTTCCTCGGGGGCCTCTCGGGATTCCTCTCCCGTCGATGCCGGGGCCTAAGACCTTGTGTGGAGTCGGGGCCGGAACCTGAGGATTCCTCTCCAGTGCTGACATGGATCTTGGGGTACTTCTGGAGTCTCCCCAGGGGAGTCAGTCCTCGTCTCGAATGCGGGCATGCACTTGCGCTTTCCTCCAGAGCGGTAGCAGCAGTTTCATGCAGTCCGCTGCGTGGATCAAAGGATCTATGGTTTTCCCTCGAGTCTTTCCCACGAGACTTTCCCACGAGGCTTTCCCACAGGGCTGTCCCACGTGCACACGTGGTGGGACTCCATCCTCGGCTTGAACGTCAAGGCAGTGCAGGGAAAACAGGTTCCTCTGGAATGGACTGACACATCTGGGGGACTCTTGGAATGGTGGCATGACCCTGGAGTTCCTCTCGCCTTCCCTGTGGAGAGCGCCTCCTCTTGAGATGCGACGGGAACGCCTGGAATTCTTTCCCTACGAAACAGGGAAAGGATCCCTCATCTCGAGCTAGAAGGCGGAAACGGGGCTCCCCTGGATGTGTGCGGGACACCACGTGCTTCCTCTCGAGTGCAGACGGGTATGTCGGGGAACTTCTTGAGTTGCAGCAAGGGTGTGAAGGACCCTTTGGAAGTTCCAGTGGTTAGATGTGATTGGCCTCGAGAAGCCTCAGCGGAAATGGGCCTCATCTCGCCTGGAGGGCAAAACCTCCTGGATTTTCTCGAGTTGCGGCAGGTGCTCTCGACTTACGACGGGGACCTCAGGGACCCGCTCTGGTGGCCTCAGAAAGGCCAGTCCCCATGCGAGTTCCTCTGGGTCCTTCGGGATTCCTCTCCCGTCGATGCCGGGGCCTAAGACCTTGTGTGGAGTCGGGGCCGGAACCTGAGGATTCCTCTCCAGTGCTGACATGGATCTTTGGGTACTTCTGGAGTCTCCCCAGGGGAGTCAGTCCTCGTCTCGAATGCGGGCATGCACTTGCGCTTTCCTCCAGAGTGGTAGCAGCAGTTTCACGCAGTCCGCCGCGTGGATCAAAGGATCTATGGTTTTCCCTCGAGTCTTTCCCACGAGACTTTCCCACGAGGCTTTCCCACAGGGCTGTCCCACGTGCACACGTGGTGGGAGTCGATCCTCGGCTTGAACGTCAAGGCAGTGCAGGGAAAACAGGTTCCTCTGGAATGGACTGACACATCTGGGGGACTCTTGGAATGGTGGCACGACCCTGGAGTTCCTCTCGCCTTTCCTGTGGAGAGCGCCTCCTCTTGAGATGCGACGGGAACGCCGGGAATTCTTTCCCTACGAAACAGGGAAAGGATCCCTCATCTCGACCTAGGAGGCGGAAACGGGGCTCCCCTGGATGTGTGCGGGACCCCACGTGCTTCCTCTCGAGTGGAGACTGGTATATCGGGGAACTTCTTGAGTTGCAGCAAGGGTGTGAAGGACCCTTTGGAAGTTCCAGTGGTTAGATGTGATTGGCCTCGAGAAGCCTCAGCGGAAATGGGCCTCATCTCGCCTGGAGGGCAAAACCTCCTGGATTTTCTCGAGTTGCGGAAGGTGCTCTCGACTTACGACGGGGACCTCAGGGACCCGCTATGGGGGCCTCAGGAAAGGCCAGTCCCCATGCGAGTTCCTCGGGGGCCTCTCGGGATTCCTCACCCGTCGATGCCGGGGCCTAAGACCTTGTGTGGAGTCGGGGCCGGAACCTGAGGATTCCTCTCCAGTGCTGACATGGATCTTGGGGTACTTCTGGAGTCTCCCCAGGGGAGTCAGTCCTCGTCTCGAATGCGGGCATGCACTTGCGCTTTCCTCCAGAGCGGTAGCAGCAGTTTCATGCAGTCCGCTGCGTGGATCAAAGGATCTATGGTTTTCCCTCGAGTCTTTCCCACGAGACTTTCCCACGAGGCTTTCCCACAGGGCTGTCCCACGTGCACACGTGGTCGGAGTCGATCCTCGGCTTGAACGTCAAGGCAGTGCAGGGAAAACAGGTTCCTCTGGAATGGACTGACACATCTGGGGGACTCTTGGAATGGTGGCATGACCCTGGAGTTCCTCTCGCCTTTCCTGTGGAGAGCGCCTCCTCTTGAGATGCGACGGGAACGCCAGGAATTCTTTCCCTACGAAACAGGGAAAGGATCCCTCATCTCGAGCTAGGAGGCGGAAACGGGGCTCCCCTGGATGTGTGCGGGACACCACGTGCTTCCTCTCGAGTGGAGACCGGTATGTCGGGGAACTTCTTGAGTTGCAGCAAGGGTGTGAAGGACCCTTTGGAAGTTCCAGTGGTTAGATGTGATTGGCCTCGAGAAGCCTCAGCGGAAATGGGCCTCATTTCGCCTGGAGGGCGAAACCACCTGGATTTTCTCGAGTTTGCGGCAGGTGCTCTCGACTTACGATGGGGACCTCAGGGACCCGCTCTGGTGGCCTCAGGAAAGGCCAGTCCCCATGCGAGTTCCTCGGGGGCCTCTCGGGATTCCTCTCCCGTCGATGCCGGGGCCTAAGACCTTGTGTGGAGTCGGGGCCGGAACCTGAGGATTCCTCTCCAGTGCTGACATGGATCTTGGGGTACTTCTGGAGTCTCCCCAGGGGAGTCAGTCCTCGTCTCGAATGCGGGCATGCACTTGCGCTTTCCTGCAGAGCGGTAGCAGCAGTGTCACGCAGTCCGCCGCATGGATCAAAGGATCTATGGTTTTCCCTCGAGTCTTTCCCACGAGGCTTTCCCACGAGTCTTTCCCACGAGGCTTTCCCCGAGGCTTTCCCACAGGGCTGTCCCACGTGCACACGTGGTGGGACTCGATCCTCGGCTTGAACGTCAAGGCAGTGCAGGGAAAACAGGTTCCTCTGGAATGGACTGACACATCTGGGGGACTCTTGGAATGGTGTCACGACCCTGGAGTTCCTCTCGCCTTTCCTGTGGAGAGCGCCTCCTCTTGAGATGCGACGGGAACGCCGGGAATTCTTTCCCTACGAAACAGGGAAGGATCCCTCATCTCGAGCTAGGAGGCGGAAACGGGGCTCCCCTGGATGTGTGCGGGACCCCACGTGCTTCCTCTCGAGTGGAGACGGGTATGTCGGGGAACTTCTTGAGTTGCAGCAATGGTGTGAAGGACCCTTTGGAAGTTCCAGTGGTTAGATGTGATTGGCCTCGAGGAACCTCAGCGGAAATGGGCCTCATCTCGCCTGGAGGGCAAAACCTCCTGGATTTTCTCGAGTTGCGGCAGGTGCTCTCGACTTACGACGGGGACCTCGGGGACCCGCTCTGGTGTCCTCAGGAAAGGCCAGTCCCCATGCGAGTTCCTCCGGGGCCTCTCGGGATTCCTCTCCCTTCGATGAAGGGGCCTAAGACCTTGTGTGGAGTCGGGGCCGGAACCTGAGGATTCCTCTCCAGTGCTGACATGGATCTTGGGGTACTTCTGGAGTCTCCCCAGGGGAGTCAGTCCTCGTCTCGAATGCGGGCATGCACTTGCGCTTTCCTCCAGAGTGGTAGCAGCAGTGTCACGCAGTCCGCCGCGTGGATCAAAGGATCTATGGTTTTCCCTCGAGTCTTTCCCACGTGGCTTTCCCACGAGGCTTTCCCACAGGGCTGTCCCACGTGCACACGTGGTGGGAGTCGATCCTCGGCTTGAACGTCAACGCAGTGCAGGGAAAACAGGTTCCTCTGGAATGGACTGACACATCTGGGGGACTCTTGGAATGGTGGCACGACCCTTCAGTTCCTCTCGCCTTTCCTGTGGAGAGCGCCTCCTCTTGAGATGCGACGGGAACGCCGGGAATTCTTTCCCTACGAAACAGGGAAAGGATCCCTCATCTCGAGCTAGGAGGCGGAAACGGGGCTCCCCTGGATGTGTGCGGGACCCACGTGCTTCCTCTCGAGTGGAGACGGGTATGTCGGGGAACTTCTTGAGTTGCAGCAAGGGTGTGAAGGACCCTTAGGAAGTTCCAGTGGTTAGACGTGATTAGCCTCGAGAAGCCTCAGCGGAAATGGGCCTCATCTCGCCTGGAGGGCAAAACCGCCTGGATTTTCTCGAGTTGCGGCAGGTGCTCTCGACTTACGACGGGGACCTCAGGGACCCGCTCTGGTGGCCTCAGGAAAGGCCAGTCCCCATGCGAGTTCCACGGGGGCCTCTCGGGATTCCTCTCCCGTCGATGCCGGGGCCTAAGACCTTGTGTGGAGTCGGGGCCGGAACCTGAGGATTCCTCTCCAGTGCTGACATGGATCTTGGGGTACTTCTGGAGTCTCCCCAGGGGAGTCAGTCCTCGTCTCGAATGCGGGCATGCACTTGCGCTTTCCTCCAGAGCGGTAGAAGCAGTGTCACGCAGTCCGCCGCGTGGATCAAAGGATCTATGATTTTCCCTCGAGTCTTTCCCAGGAGGCTTTCCCACGATGCTTTCCCACAGGGCTGTCCCACAGGGCTGTCCCACGTGCACACGTGGTGGGAGTCGATCCTCGGCTTGAACGTCATGGCAGTGCAGGGAAAACAGGTTCCTCTGGAATGGACTGACACATCTGGGGGACTCTTGGAATGGTGGCATGACCCTGGAGTTCCTCTCGCCTTTCCTGTGGAGAGCGCCTCCTCTTTAGATGCGACGGGAACGCCGGGAATTCTTTCCCTACCAAACAGGGAAAGGATCCCTCATCTCGAGCTAGGAGGCGGAAACGGGGCTCCCCTGGATGTGTGCGGGACACCACGTGCTTCCTCTAGAGTGCAAACGCGTATGTCGGGGAAGTTCTTAAGTTGCAGCAAGGGTGTGAAGGACCCTTTGGAAGTTCCAGTGGTTAGATGTGATTGGCCTCGAGAAGCCTCAGCGGAAATGGGCCTCATCTCGCCTGGAGGGCAAAACCTCCTGGATTTTCTCGAGTTGCGGCAGGTGCTCTTGACTAACGACGGGGACCTCAGGGACCCGCTCTGGTGGCCTCAGGAAAGGCCAGTCCCCATGCGAGTTCCTCGGGGGCCTCTCGGGATTCCTCTCCCGTCGATGCCGGGGCCTAAGACCTTGTGTGGAGTCGGGGCCGGAACCTGAGGATTCCTCTCCAGTGCTGACATGGATCTTGGGGTATTTCTGGAGTCTCCCCAGGGGAGTCAGTCCTCGTCTCGAATGCGGGCATGCACTTGCGCTTTCCTCCAGAGCGTTAGCAGCAGTGTCACGCAGTCCGCCGCGTGGATCAAAGGATCTATGGTTTTCCCTCGAGTCTTTCCCACGAGGCTTTCCCACGAGGCTTTCCCACAGGGCTGTCCCACGTGCACACGTGGTGGGAGTCGATTCTCGGGTTAACGTCAACGCAGTGCAGGGAAAACAGGTTCCTCTGGAATGGACTGACACATCTGGGGGACTCTTGAATGGTGGCACGACCCTGGAGTTCCTCTCGCCTTTCCTGTGGAGAGCGCCTCCTCTTGAGATGCGACGGGAACGCCGGGAATTCTTTCCCTACGAAACAGGGAAAGGATCCCTCATCTCGAGCTAGGAGGCGGAAACGGGGCTCCCCTGGATGTGTGCGGGACACAACATGTTTCCTCTCGAGTGGAGACGGGTATGTCGGGGAACTTCTTGAGTTGCAGCAAGGGTGTGAAGGACCCTTTGGAAGTTCCAGTGGTTAGACGTGATTGGCCTAGAGAAGCCTCAGCGGAAATGGGCCTCATCTCGCCTGGAGGGCAAAACCTCCTGGATTTTCTGGAGTTACGGCAGGTGCTCTCGACTTACGACGGGGACCTCAGGGACCCGCTCTGGTGGCCTCAGGACAGGCCAGTCCCCATGCGAGTTCCTCGGGGGCCTCTCGGGATTCCTCTCCCGTCGATGCCGGGGCCTAAGACCTTGTGTGGAGTCGGGGCCGGAACCTGAGGATTCCTCTCCAGTGCTGACATGGGTCTTGGGGTACTTCTGGAGTCTCCCCAGGGGAGTCAGTCCTCGTCTCGAATGCGGGCATGCACTTGCGCTTTCCTCCAGAGCGGTAGCAGCAGTGTCACGCCGTCCGCCGCGTGGATATAAGGATCTATGGTTTTCCGTCGAGTCTTTCCCACGAGGCTTTCCCACGAGGCTTTCCCACAGGGCTGTCCCACGTGCACACGTGGTGGGAGTCGATCCTCGGCTTGAAGGTCAAGGCAGTGCAGGGAAAACAGGTTCCTCTGGAATGGACTGACACATCTGGGGGACTCTTGGAATGGTGTCACGACCCTGGAGTTCCTCTCGCCTTTCCTGTGGAGAGCGCCTCCTCTTGAGATGCGACGGGAACGCCGGGAATTCTTTCCCTACGAAACAGGGAAAGGATCCCTCATCTCGAGCTAGGAGGCGGAAACGGGGCTCCACTGGATGTGTGCGGGACCCACGTGCTTCCTCTCGAGTGGAGACGGGTATGTCGGGGAACTTCTTGAGTTGCAGCAAGGGTGTGAAGGACCCTTTGGAAGTTCCAGTGGTTAGACGTGATTAGCCTCGAGAAGCCTCAGCGGAAATGGGCCTCATCTCGCCTGGAGGGCAAAACCTCCTGGATTTTCTCGAGTTGCGGCAGGTGCTCTCGACTTACGACGGGGACCTCAGGGACCCGCTCTGGTGGCCTCAGGAAAGGCCAGTCCCCATGCGAGTTCCTCGGGGGCATCTCTGGATTCCTCTCCCGTCGATGCCGGCGCCTAAGACCTTGTGTGGAGTCGGGGCCGGAACCTGAGGATTCCTCTCCAGTGCTGACATGGATCTTGGGGTACTTCTGGAGTCTCCCCAGGGGAGTCAGTCCTCGTCTCGAATGCGGGCATGCACTTGCGCTTTCCTCCAGAGCGGTAGCAGCAGTGTCACGCAGTCCGCCGCGTGGATCAAAGGATCTATGGTTTTCCCTCGAGTCTTTCCCTCCAGGCTTTCCCACGAGTCTTTCCCACAGGGCTGTCCCACGTGCACACGTGGTGGGAGTCGATCCTCGGCTTGAACGTCAAGGCAGGGCAGGGAAAACAGGTTCCTCTGGAATGGACTGACACATCTGGGGGACTCTTGGAATGGTGGCACGACCCTTGAGTTCCTCTCGCCTTTCCTGTGGAGAGCGCCTCCTCTTGAGATGCGACGGGAACGCCGGGAATTCTTTCCCTACGAAACAGGGAAAGGATCCCTCATCTCGAGCTAGGAGGCGGAAACGGGGCTCCCCTGGATGTGTGCGGGACCCGCGTGCTTCCTCTCGAGTGGAGACGGGTATGTCGGGGAACTTCTTGAGTTGCAGCAAGGGTGTGAAGGACCCTTTGGAAGTTCCAGTGGTTAGATGTGATTAGCCTCGAGAAGCCTCAGCGGAAATGGGCCTCATCTCGCCTGGAGGGCAAAACCTCCTGGATTTTCTCGAGTTGCGGCAGGTGCTCTCGACTTACGACGGGGACCTCAGGGACCCGCTCTGGTGGCCTCAGGAAAGGCCAGTCCCCATGCGAGTTCCTCGGGGGCCTCTCGGGATTCCTCTCCCGTCGATGCCAGGGCCTAAGACCTTGTGTGGAGTCGGGGCCGGAACCTGAGGATTCCTCTCCAGTGCTGACATGGATCTTGGGGTACTTCTGGAGTCTCCCCAGGGGAGTCAGTCCTCGTCTCGAATGCGGGCATGCACTTGCGCTTTCCTCCAGAGCGGTAGCAGCAGTGTCACGCTGTCCGCCGCGTGGATCAAAGGATTTATGGTTTTCCCTCGAGTCTTTCCCACGAGTCTTTCCCAAAGGGCTGTCCCACGTGCACACGTGGTGGGAGTCGATCCTCGGCTTTAACGTCAAGGCAGTGCAGGGAAAATAGGTTCCTCTGGAATGGACTGACACATCTGGGGGACTCTTGGAATGGTGTCACGACCCTGGAGTTCCTCTCGCCTTTCCTGTGGAGAGCGCCTCCTCTTGAGATGCGACGGGAACGCCGGGAATTCTTTCCCTACGAAACAGGGAAAGGATCCCTCATCTCGAGCTAGGAGGCGGAAACGGGGCTCCCCTGGATGTGTGCGGGACACCTCGTGCTTCCTCTCGAGTGCAGACGGGTATGTCGGGGAACTTCTTGAGTTGCAGCAATGGTGTGAAGGACCCTTTGGAAGTTCCAGTGGTTAGATGTGATTGGCCTCGAGAAGCCTCAGCGGAAATGGGCCTCATCTCGCCTGGAGGGCAAAACCTCCTGGATTTTCTCGAGTTGCGGCAGGTGCTCTCGACTTACGACGGGGACCTCAGGGACCCGCTCTGGTGGCCTCAGGAAAGGCCAGTCCCAATGCGAGTTCCTCGGGGGCCTCTCGGGATTCCTCTCCCGTCGATGCCGGGGCCTAAGACCTTGTGTGGAGTCGGGGCCGGAACCTGAGGATTCCTCTCCAGTGCTGACATGGATCTTGGGGTACTTCTGGAGTCTCCCCAGGGGAGTCAGTCCTCGTCTCGAATGCGGGCATGCACTTGCGCTTTCCTCCAGAGCGGTAGCAGCAGTGTCACGCAGTCCGCCCAATGGATCAAAGGATCTATGGTTTTCCCTCGAGTCTTTCCCACGAGGCTTTCCCACGAGGCTTTCCCACAGGGCTGTCCCACGTGCACACGTGGTGGGAGTCGATCCTCGGCTTGAACGTCAAGGCAGTGCAGGGAAAACAGGTTCCTCTGGAATTGACTGACACATCTGGGGAACTCTTGGAATGGTGGCACGACCCTGGAGTTCCTCTCGCCTTTCCTGTGGAGAGCGCCTCCTCTTGAGATGCGATGGGAACGCCGGGAATTCTTTCCCTACCAAACAGGGAAAGGATCCCTCATCTCGAGCTAGGAGGCGGAAACGGGGCTCCCCTGGATGTGTGCGGGACCCCACGTTCTTCCTCTCGAGTGGAGACGGGTATGTCGGGGAACTTCTTGAGTTGCAGCAAGGGTGTGAAGGACCCTTTGGAAGTTCCAGTGGTTAGACATGATTAGCCTCGAGAAGCCTCAGCGGAAATGGGCCTCATCTCGCCTGGAGGGCAAAACCTCCTGGATTTTCTCGAGTTGCGGCAGGTGCTCTCGACTTACGACGGGGACCTCAGGGACCCGCTCTGGTGGCCTCAGGAAAGGCCAGTCCCAATGCGAGTTCCTCGGGGGCCTCTCGGGATTCCTCTCCCGTCGATGCCGGGGCCTAAGACCTTGTGTGGAGTCGGGGCCGGAACCTGAGGATTCCTCTCCAGTGCTGACATGGATCTTGGGGTACTTCTGGAGTCTCCCCAGGGGAGTCAGTCCTCGTCTCGAATGCGGGCATGCACTTGCGCTTTCCTCCAGAGCGGTAGCAGCCGTGTCACGCAGTCCGCCGCGTGGATCAAAGGATCTATGGTTTTCCCTCGAGTCTTTCCCTCCAGGCTTTCCCACGAGTCTTTCCCACAGGGCTGTCCCACGTGCACACGTGGTGGGAGTCGATCCTCGGCTTGAACGTCAAGGCAGGGCAGGGAAAACAGGTTCCTCTGGAATGGACTGACACATCTGGGGGACTCTTGGAATGGTGGCACGACCCTTGAGTTCCTCTCGCCTTTCCTGTGGAGAGCGCCTCCTCTTGAGATGCGACGGGAACGCCGGGAATTCTTTCCCTACGAAACAGGGAAAGGATCCCTCATCTCGAGCTAGGAGGCGGAAACGGGGCTCCCCTGGATGTGTGCGGGACCCGCGTGCTTCCTCTCGAGTGGAGACGGGTATGTCGGGGAACTTCTTGAGTTGCAGCAAGGGTGTGAAGGACCCTTTGGAAGTTCCAGTGGTTAGATGTGATTAGCCTCGAGAAGCCTCAGCGGAAATGGGCCTCATCTCGCCTGGAGGGCAAAACCTCCTGGATTTTCTCGAGTTGCGGCAGGTGCTCTCGACTTACGACGGGGACCTCAGGGACCCGCTCTGGTGGCCTCAGGAAAGGCCAGTCCCCATGCGAGTTCCTCGGGGGCCTCTCGGGATTCCTCTCCCGTCGATGCCAGGGCCTAAGACCTTGTGTGGAGTCGGGGCCGGAACCTGAGGATTCCTCTCCAGTGCTGACATGGATCTTGGGGTACTTCTGGAGTCTCCCCAGGGGAGTCAGTCCTCGTCTCGAATGCGGGCATGCACTTGCGCTTTCCTCCAGAGCGGTAGCAGCAGTGTCACGCTGTCCGCCGCGTGGATCAAAGGATTTATGGTTTTCCCTCGAGTCTTTCCCACGAGTCTTTCCCAAAGGGCTGTCCCACGTGCACACGTGGTGGGAGTCGATCCTCGGCTTTAACGTCAAGGCAGTGCAGGGAAAATAGGTTCCTCTGGAATGGACTGACACATCTGGGGGACTCTTGGAATGGTGTCACGACGCTGGAGTTCCTCTCGCCTTTCCTGTGGAGAGCGCCTCCTCTTGAGATGCGACGGGAACGCCTGGAATTCTTTCCCTACGAAACAGGGAAAGGATCCCTCATCTCGAGCTAGGAGGCGGAAACGGGGCTCCCCTGGATGTGTGCGGGACACCTCGTGCTTCCTCTCGAGTGCAGACGGGTATGTCGGGGAACTTCTTGAGTTGCAGCAATGGTGTGAAGGACCCTTTGGAAGTTCCAGTGGTTAGATGTGATTGGCCTCGAGAAGCCTCAGCGGAAATGGGCCTCATCTCGCCTGGAGGGCAAAACCTCCTGGATTTTCTCGAGTTGCGGCAGGTGCTCTCGACTTACGACGGGGACCTCAGGGACCCGCTCTGGTGGCCTCAGGAAAGGCCAGTCCCAATGCGAGTTCCTCGGGGGCCTCTCGGGATTCCTCTCCCGTCGATGCCGGGGCCTAAGACCTTGTGTGGAGTCGGTGCCGGAACCTGAGGATTCCTCTCCAGTGCTGACATGGATCTTGGGGTACTTCTGGAGTCTCCCCAGGGGAGTCAGTCCTCGTCTCGAATGCGGGCATGCACTTGCGCTTTCCTCCAGAGTGGTAGCAGCAGTGTCACGCAGTCCGCCCAATGGATCAAAGGATCTATGGTTTTCCCTCGAGTCTTTCCCACGAGGCTTTCCCACGAGGCTTTCCCACAGGGCTGTCCCACGTGCACACGTGGTGGGAGTCGATCCTCGGCTTGAACGTCAAGGCAGTGCAGGGAAAACAGGTTCCTCTGGAATGGACTGACACATCTGGGGGACTCTTGGAATGGTGTCACGACCCTGGAGTTCCTCTCGCCTTTCCTGTGGAGAGCGCCTCCTCTTGAGATGCGACGGGAACGCCTGGAATTCTTTCCCTACGAAACAGGGAAAGGATCCCTCATCTCGAGCTAGGAGGCGGAAACGGGGCTCCCCTGGATGTGTGCGGGACACCTCGTGCTTCCTCTCGAGTGCAGACGGGTATGTCGGGGAACTTCTTGAGTTGCAGCAATGGTGTGAAGGACCCTTTGGAAGTTCCAGTGGTTAGATGTGATTGGCCTCGAGAAGCCTCAGCGGAAATGGGCCTCATCTCGCCTGGAGGGCAAAACCTCCTGGATTTTCTCGAGTTGCGGCAGGTGCTCTCGACTTACGACGGGGACCTCAGGGACCCGCTCTGGTGGCCTCAGGAAAGGCCAGTCCCAATGCGAGTTCCTCGGGGGCCTCTCGGGATTCCTCTCCCGTCGATGCCGGGGCCTAAGACCTTGTGTGGAGTCGGGGCCGGAACCTGAGGATTCCTCTCCAGTGCTGACATGGATCTTGGGGTACTTCTGGAGTCTCCCCAGGGGAGTCAGTCCTCGTCTCGAATGCGGGCATGCACTTGCGCTTTCCTCCAGAGCGGTAGCAGCAGTGTCACGCAGTCCGCCGCGTGGATCAAAGGATCTATGGTTTTCCCTCGAGTCTTTCCCACGAGGCTTTCCCACGAGGCTTTCCCACAGGGCTGTCCCACGTGCACACGTGGTGGGAGTCGATCCTCGGCTTGAACGTCATGGCAGTGCAGGGAAAACAGGTTCCTCTGGAATGGACTGACACATCTGGGGAACTCTTGGAATGGTGGCAGGACCCTGGAGTTCCTCTCGCCTTTCCTGTGGAGAGCGCCTCCTCTTGAGATGCGACGGGAACGCCGGGAATTCTTTCCCTACCAAACAGGGAAAGGATCCCTCATCTCGAGCTAGGAGGCGGAAACGGGGCTCCCCTGGATGTGTGCGGGACCCCACGTTCTTCCTCTCGAGTGGAGACGGGTATGTCGGGGAACTTCTTGAGTTGCAGCAAGGGTGTGAAGGACCCTTTGGAAGTTCCAGTGGTTAGACGTGATTAGCCTCGAGAAGCCTCAGCGGAAATGGGCCTCATCGCGCCTGGAGGGCCAAACCTCCTGGATTTTCTCGAGTTGCGGCAGGTGCTCTCGACTTACGACGGGGAACTCAGGGACACGCTCTGGTGGCCTCAGGAAAGGCCAGTCCCCATGCGAGTTCCTCGGGGGCCTCTCGGGATTCCTCTCCCGTCGATGCCGGGGCCTAAGACCTTGTGTGGAGTCGGGGCCGGAACCTGAGGATTTCTCTCCAGTGCTGACATGGATCTTGGGGTACTTCTGGAGTCTCCCCAGGGGAGTCAGTCCTCGTCTCGAATGCGGGCATGCACTTGCGCTTTCCTCCAGAGCGGTAGCAGCAGTGTCACGCAGTCCGCCGCGTGGATCAAAGGATCTATGGTTTTCCCTCGAGTCTTTCCCACGAGGCTTTCCCACAGGGCTGTCCCACGTGCACACGTGGTGGGAGTCGATCCTCGGCTTTAACGTCAAGGCAGTGCAGGGAAAATAGGTTCCTCTGGAATGGACTGACACATCTGGGGGACTCTTGGAATGGTGTCACGACCCTGGAGTTCCTCTCGCCTTTCCTGTGGAGAGCGCCTCCTCTTGAGATGCGACGGGAACGCCGGGAATTCTTTCCCTACGAAACAGGGAAAGGATCCCTCATCTCGTGCTAGGAGGCGGAAACGGGGCTCCCCTGGATGTGTGCGGGACACCACGTGCTTCCTCTCGAGTGGAGACGGGTATGTCGGGGAACTTCTTGAGTTGCAGCAATGGTGTGAAGGACCCTTTGGAAGTTCCAGTGGTTAGATGTGATTGGCCTCGAGAAGCCTCAGCGGAAATGGGCCTCATCTCGCCTGGAGGGCAAAACCTCCTGGATTTTCTCGAGTTGCGGCAGGTGCTCTCGACTTACGACGGGGCCCTCAGGGACCCGCTCTGGTGGCCTCAGGAAAGGCCAGTCCCAATGCGAGTTCCTCGGGGGCCTCTCGGGATTCCTCTCCCGTCGATGCCGGGGCCTAAGACCTTGTGTGGAGTCGGGGCCGGAACCTGAGGATTCCTCTCCAGTGCTGACATGGATCTTGGGGTACTTCTGGAGTCTCCCCAGGGGAGTCAGTCCTCGTCACGAATGCGGGCATTCACTTGCGCTTTCCTCCAGAGCGGTAGCAGCAGTGTCACGCAGTCCGCCGCCTGGATCAAAGGATCTATGGTTTTCCCTCGAGTCTTTCCCACGAGGCTTTCCCAGGAGGCTTTCCCACAGGGCTGTCCCACGTGCACACGTGGTGGGAGTCGTTCCTCGGCTTGAACGTCAAGGCAGTGCAGGGAAAACAGGTTCCTCTGGAATGGACTGACACATCTGCGGGACTCTTGGAATGGTGTCACGATCCTGGAGTTCCTCTCCCCTTTGCTGTGGAGAGGGCCTGCTCTTGAGATGCGACGGGAACGCCGGGAATTCTTTCCCTACGAAAAAGGGAAGGATCCCTCATCTCGAGCTAGGAGGCAGAAACGGGGCTCCCCTGGATGTGTGAGGGACCCCACGTGCTTCCTCTCGAGTGGAGACGGGTATGTCGGGGAACTTCTTGAGTTGCAGCAATGGTGTGAAGGACCCTTTGGAAGTTCCAGTGGTTAGACGTGATTAGCCTCGAGAAGCCTCAGCGGAAATGGGCCTCATCTCGCCTGGAGGGCAAAACCTCCTGGATTTTCTCGAGTTGCGGCAGGTGCTCTCGACTTACGACGGGGACCTCAGGGACCCGCTCTGGTGGCCTCAGGAAAGGCCAGTCCCCATGCGAGTTCCTCGGGGGCCTCTCGGGATTCCTCTCCCGTCGATGCCGGGGCCTAAGACCTTGTGTGGAGTCGGGGCCGGAACCTGAGGATTCCTCTCCAGTGGTGACATGGATCTTGGGGTACTTCTGGAGTCTCCCCAGGGGAGTCAGTCCTCGTCTCGAATGCGGGCATGCACTTGCGCTTTCCTCCAGAGCGGTAGCAGCAGTGTCACGCAGTCCGCCGCGTGGATCAAAGGATCTATGTTTTTCCCTCGAGTCTTTCCCACGAGGCTTTCCCACGAGGCTTTCCCACAGGGCTGTCCCACGTGCACACGTGGTGGGAGTCAATCCTCGGCTTGAACGTCAAGGCAGTGCAGGGAAAACAGGTTCCTCTGGAATGGACTGACACATCTGGGGGACTCTTGGAATGGTGGCACGACCCTGGAGTTCCTCTCGCCTTTCCTGTGGAGAGCGCCTCCTCTTGAGATGCGACGGGAACGCCGGGAATTCTTTCCCTACGAAACAGGGAAAGGATACCTCATCTCGAGCTAGGAGGCGGAAACGGGGCTCCCCTGGATGTGTGCGTGTCCTACGTGCTTCCTCTCGAGTGGAGACGGGTATGTCGGGGAACTTCTTGAGTTGCAGCAAGGGTGTGAAGGACCCTTTGGAAGTTCCAGTGGTGAGACGTGATTAGCCTCGAGAAGCCTCAGCGGAAATGGGCCTCATCTCGCCTGGAGGGCAAAACCGCCTGGATTTTCTCGAGTTGCGGCAGGTGCTCTCGACTTAAGACGGGGACCTCAGGGACCCGCTCTGGTGGCCTCAGGAAAGGCCAGTCCCCATGCGAGTTCCTCGGGGGCCTCTCGGGATTCCTCTCCCGTCGATGCCGGTGCCTAAGACCTTGTGTGGAGTCGGGGCCGGAACCTGAGATTTCCTCTCCAGTGCTGACATGGATCTTGGGGTACTTCTGGAGTCTCCCCAGGGGAGTCAGTCCTCGTCTCGAATGCGGGCATGCACTTGCGCTTTCCTCCAGAGGGTTAGCAGCAGTGTCACGCAGTCCGCCGCGTGGATCAAAGGATCTATGGTTTTCCCTCGAGTCTTTCTCACGAGGCTTTCCCACGAGGCTTTCCCACAGGGCTGTCCCACGTACACACGTGGTGGGAGTCGATCCTCGGCTTGAACGTCAAGGCAGTGCAGGGAAAACAGGTTCCTCTGGAATGGACTGACACATCTGGGGGACTCTTGGAATGGTGGCATGACCCTGGAGTTCCTCTCGCCTTTCCTGTGGAGAGCGCCTCCTCTTGAGATGCGACGGGAACACCAGGAATTCTTTCCCTACGAAACAGGGAAAGGATCCCTCATCTCGAGCTAGGAGGCGGAAACGGGGCTCCCCTGGATGTGTGCGGGACTCCACCTGCTTCCTCTCGAGTGGAGACGGGTATGTCGGGGAAGTTCTTAAGTTGCAGCAAGGGTGTGAAGGACCCTTTGGAAGTTCCAGTGGTTCGATGTGATTAGCCTCGAGAAGCCTCAGCGGAAATGGGCCTCATCGCGCCTGGAGGGCAAAACCTCTTGGATTTTCTCGAGTTGCGGCAGGTGCTCTCGACTTACGACGGGGAACTCAGGGACACGCTCTGGTGGCCTCAGGAAAGGCCAGTCCCCATGCGAGTTCCTCGGGGGCCTCTCGGGATTCCTCACCCGTCGATGCCGGGGCCTAAGACCTTGTGTGGAGTCGGGGCCGGAACCTGAGGATTCCTCTCCAGTGCTGACATGGATCTTGGGGTACTTCTGGAGTCTCCCCAGGGGAGTCAGTCCTCGTCTCGAATGCGTGCATGCACTTGCGCTTTCCTCCAGAGGGGTAGCAGCAGTGTCACGCAGTCCGCCGCGTGGATCAAAGGATCTATGGTTTTCCCTCGAGTCTTTCCCACGAGACTTTCCCACGAGGCTTTCCCACAGGGCTGTCCCACGTGCACACGTGGTGGGAGTCGATCCTCGGCTTGAATGTCAAGGCAGTGCAGGGAAAACAGGTTCCTCTGGAATGGACTGACACATCTGGGGGACTCTTGGAATGGTGGCATGACCCTGGAGTTCCTCTCGCCTTTCCTGTGGAGAGCGCCTCCTCTTGAGATGCGACGGGAACACCAGGAATTCTTTCCCTACGAAACAGGGAAAGGATCCCTCATCTCGAGCTAGGAGGCGGAAACGGGGCTCCCTTGGATGTGTGCGGGACACCACGTGCTTCCTCTCGAGTGCAGACGGGTATGCCGGGGAAGTTCTTAAGTTGCAGCAAGGGTGTGAAGGACCCTTTAGAAGTTCCAGTGGTTAGATGTGATTGGCCTCGAGAAGCCTCAGCGGAAATGGGCCTCATCTCGCCTGGAGGGCAAAACCTCCTGGATTTTCTCGAGTTGCGGCAGATGCTCTCGACTTACGACGGGGACCTCAGGGACCCGCTCTGGTGGCCTCAGGAAAGGCCAGTCCCCATGCGAGTTCCTCGGGGGCCTCTCGGGATTCTTCTCCCGTCGATGCCGGGGCCTAAGACCTTGTGTGGAGTCGGGGCCGGAACCTGAGGATTCCTCTCCAG
Organism: Ovis canadensis; assembly: GCF_042477335.2. Classification (NCBI taxonomy): domain Eukaryota; kingdom Metazoa; phylum Chordata; class Mammalia; order Artiodactyla; family Bovidae; genus Ovis; species Ovis canadensis. The sequence continues at coordinate 11,814,541 of NC_091267.1, forward strand.
TGCTGACATGGATCTTGGGGTACTTCTGGAGTCTCCCCAGGGGAATCAGTCCTCGTCTTGAATGCGGGCATGCACTTGCGCTTTCCTCCAGAGCGGTAGCAGCAGTGTCACGCAGTCCGCCGCGTGGATCAAAGGATCTATGGTTTTCCCTCGAGTATTTACCACGAGGCTTTCCCACGAGGCTTTCCTACAGGGCTGTCCCACGTGCACACGTGGTGGGAGTCGATCCTCGGCTTGAACGTCAAGGCAGTGCAGGGAAAACAGGTTCCTCTGGAATGGACTGACACATCTGGGGGACTCTTGGAATGGTGGCACGACCCTGGAGTTCCTCTCGCCTTTCCTGTGGAGAGCGCCTCCTCTTGAGATGCGACGGGAACGCCGGGAATTCTTTCCCTACGAAACAGGGAAAGGATTCCTCATCTCGAGCTAGGAGGCGGAAACGGGGCTCCCAAGGATGTGTGCGGGACCCACGTGCTTCCTCTCGAGTGGAGACGGGTGTGTCGGGGAACTTCTTGAGATGCAGCAAGGGTGTGAAGGACCCTTTGGAAGTTCCAGTGGTTAGACGTGATTAGGCTCGAGAAGCCTCAGAGGAAATGGGCCTCATCTCGCCTGGAGGGCAAAACCTCCTGGATTTTCTCGAGTTGCGGCAGGTGCTCTCGACTTACGACGGGGACCTCAGGGACCCGCTCTGGTGGCCTCAGGAAAGGCCAGTCCCCATGCGAGTTCCTCGGGGGCCTCTCGGGATTCCTCTCCCGTCGATGCCGGGGCCTAAGACCTTGTGTGGAGTCGGGGCCGGAACCTGAGGATTCCTCTCCAGTGCTGACATGGATCTTTGGGTACTTCTGGAGTCTCCCCAGGGGAGTCAGTCCTCGTCTCGAATGCGGGCATGCACTTGCCCTTTCCTCCAGAGCGGTAGCAGCAGTGTCACGCAGTCCGCCGCGTGGATCAAAGGATCTATGGTTTTCCCTCGAGTCTTTCCCACGAGGCTTTCCCACGAGGCTTTCCCACAGGGCTGTCCCACGTGCACACGTGGTGGGAGTCGATCCTCGGCTTGAACGTCAAGGCAGTGCAGGGAAAACAGGTTCCTCTGGAATGGACTGACACATCTGGGGGACTCTTGGAATGGTGGCATGACCCTGGAGTTCCTCTCGCCTTTCCTGTGGAGAGCGCCTCCTCTTGAGATGCGACGGGAACGCCGGGAATTCTTTCCCTACGAAACAGGGAAAGGATCCCTCATCTCGAGCTAGGAGGCGGAAAAGGGGCTCCCCTGGATGTGTGCGGGACACCACGTGCTTCCTCTCGGGTGCAGACGGGTATGTCGGGGAAGTTCTTAAGTTGCAGCAAGGGTGTGAAGGACCCTTTGGAAGTTCCAGTGGTTAGATGTGATTGGCCTCGAGAAGCCTCAGCGGAAATGGGCCTCATCTCGCCTGGAGGGCAAAACCTCCTGGATTTTCTCGAGTTGCAGCAGGTGCTCTCGACTTACGACGGGGACCTCAGGGACCCGCTCTGGTGGCCTCAGGAAAGGCCAGTCCCCATGCGAGTTCCTCGGGGGCCTCTCGGGATTCCTCTCCCGTCGATACCGGGCCCTAAGACCTTGTGTGGAGTCGGGGCCGGAACCTGAGGATTCCTCTCCAGTGCTGACATGGATCTTGGGTTACTTCTGGAGTCTCCCCAGGGGAGTCAGTCCTCGTCTCGAATGCGGGCATTCACTTGCGCTTTCCTCCAGAGCGGTAGCAGCAGTGTCACGCAGTCCGCCGCGTAGATCAAAGGATCTATGGTTTTCCCTCGAGTCTTTCCCACGAGGCTTTCCCACGAGGCTTTCCCACAGGGCTGTCCCACGTGCACACGTGGTGGGAGTCGTTCCTCGGCTTGAACGTCAAGGCAGTGCAGGGAAAACAGGTTCCTCTGGAATGGACTGACACATCTGGGGGACTCTTGGAATGGTGTCACGACCCTGGAGTTCCTCTCGCCTTTCCTCTGGAGAGCGCCTCCTCTTGAGATGCGACTGGAACGCCGGGAATTCTTTCCCTACGAAACAGGGAAAGGATCCCTCATCTCGAGCTAGGAGGCAGAAACGGGGCTCCCCTGGATGTGTGAGGGACCCCACGTGCTTCCTCTCGAGTGGAGACGGGTATGTCGGGGAACTTCTTGAGTTGCAGCAATGGTGTGAAGGACCCTTTGGAAGTTCCAGGGGTTAGATGTGATTGGCCTCGAGAAGCCTCAGCGGAAAAGGCCTCATCTCGCCTGGAGGGCAAAACCTCCTGGATTTTCTCGAGTTGCGGCAGGTGCTCTCGACTTACGACGGGGACCTCAGGGACCCGCTCTGGTGGCCTCAGGAAAGGCCAGTCCCCATGCGAGTTCCTCGGGGACCTCTCGGGATTCCTCTCCCGTCGATGCCGGGGCCTAAGACCTTGTGTGGAGTCGTGGCCGGAACCTGAGGATTCCTCTCCAGTGCTGACATGGATCTTGGGGTACTTCTGGAGTCTCCCCAGGGGAGTCAGTCCTTGTCTCGAATGCGGGCATGCACTTGCGCTTTCCTCCAGAGCGGTAGCAGCAGTGTCACGCAGTCCTCCGCGTGGATCAAAGGATCTATGGTTTTCCCTCGAGTCTTTCCCACGAGGCTTTCCCACGAGGCTTTCCCACAGGGCTGTCCCACGTGCACACGTGGTGGGAGTCGATCCTCGGCTTGAACGTCAAGGCAGTGCAGGGAAAACAGGTTCCTCTGGAATGGACTGACACATCTGGGGGACTCTTGGAATGGTGGCACGACTATGGAGTTCCTCTCGTCATTCCTGTGGAGAGCGCCTCCTCTTGAGATGCGACGGGAACGCCGGGAATTCTTTCCCTACGAAACAGGGAAAGGATCCCTCATCTCGAGCTAGGAGGCGGAAACGGGGCTCCCATGGATGTGTGCGGGACCCACGTGCTTCCTCTCGAGTGGAGACGGGTATGTCGGGGAACTTCTTGAGTTGCAGCAAGGGTGTGAAGGACCCTTTGGAAGTTCCAGTGGTTAGACGTGATTAGCCTCGAGAAGCCTCAGCGGAAATGGGCCTCATCTCGCCTGGAGGGCAAAACCGCCTGGATTTTCTCGAGTTGCGGCAGGTGCTCTCGACTTACGACGGGGACCTCAGGGACCCGCTCTGGTGGCCTCAGGAAAGGCCAGTCCCCATGCGAGTTCCTCGGGGGCCTCACGGGATTCCTCTCCCGTCGATGCCGGGGCCTAAGACCTTGTGTGGAGTCGGGGCCTGAACCTGAGGATTCCTCTCCAGTGCTGACATGGATCTTGGGGTACTTCTGGAGTCTCCCCAGGGGAGTCAGTCCTCGTCTCGAATGCGGGCATGCACTTGCGCTTTCCTCCAGAGCGGTAGCAGCAGTGTCACGAAGTCCGCCGCGTGGATCAAAGGATCTATGGTTTTCCCTCGAGTCTTTCCCACGAGGCTTTCCCACGAGGCTTTCCCACAGGGCTGTCCCACGTGCACACGTGGTGGGAGTCAATCCTCGGCTTGAACGTCAAGGCCGTGCAGGGAAAACAGGTTCCTCTGGAATGGACTGACACATCTGGGGGACTCTTGGAATGGTGGCACGACCCTGGAGTTCCTCTCGCCTTTCCTGTGGAGAGCGCCTCCTCTTGAGATGCGACGGGAACGCCGGGAATTCTTTCCCTACGAAACAGGGAAAGGATCCCTCATCTCGAGCTAGGAGGCGGAAACGGGGCTCCCCTGGATGTGTGTGGGTCCTACGTGCTTCCTCTCGAGTGGAGACGGGTATGTCGGGGAACTTCTTGAGTTGCAGCAAGGGTGTGAAGGACCCTTTGGAAGTTCCAGTGGTTAGTCCTGATTAGCCTCGAGAAGCCTCAACGGAAATGGGCCTCATCTCGCCTGGAGGGCAAAACCGCCTGGATTTTCTCAAGTTGCGGCAGGTGCTCTCGACTTACGACGGGGACCTCAGGGACCCGCTCTGGTGGCCTCAGGAAAGGCCAGTCCCCATGCGAGTTCCTCGGGGGCCTCTCGGGATTCCTCTCCCGTCGATGCCGGTGCCTAAGACCTTGTGTGGAGTCGGGGCGGGAACCTGAGGATTCCTCTCCAGTGCTGACATGGATCTTGGGGTACTTCTGGAGTCTAACCAGGGGAGTCAGTCCTCGTCTCGAATGCGGGCATGCACTTGCGCTTTCCTCCAGAGCGGTAGCAGCAGTGTCACGCAGTCCGCCGCGTGGATCAAAGGATCTATGGTTTTCCCTCGAGGCTTTCCCACGAGGCTTTCCCACGAGGCTTTCCCACAGGGCTGTCCCACGTGCACACGTGGTGGGAGTCGATCCTCGGCTTGAACGTCAAGGCCGTGCAGGGAAAACAGGTTCCTATGGAATGGACTGACACATCTGGGGGAATCTTGGAATGGTGGCACGACCCTGGAGTTCCTCTCGCCTTTCCTGTGAAGAGCGCCTCCTCTTGAGATGCGACGGGAACGCCGGGAATTCTTTCCCTACGAAACAGGGAAAGGATCCCTCATCTCGAGCTAGGAGGCGGAAACGTGGCTGCCCTGGATGTGTGCGGGACCCCACGTGCTTCCTCTCGAGTGGAGACGGGTATGTCGGGGAACTTCTTGAGTTGCAGCAATGGTGTGAAGGACCCTTTGGAAGTTCCAGTGGTTAGATGTGATTGGCCTCGAAAAGCCTCAGCGGAAATGGGCCTCATCTCGCCTGGAGGGCAAAACCTCCTGGATTTTCTCGAGTTGCGGCAGGTGCTCTCGACTTACGACGGGGACCTCAGGGACCCGCTCTGGTGGCCTCAGGAAAGGCCAGTCCCCATGCGAGTTCCTCGGGGGCCTCTCGGGATTCCTCTCCCGTCGATGCCGGGGCCTAAGACCTTGTGTGGAGTCGGGGCCGGAACCTGAGGATTCCTCTCCAGTGCTGACATGGATCTTGGGGTACTTCTGGAGTCTCCCCAGGGGAGTCAGTCCTCGTCTCGAATGCGGGCATTCACTTGCGCTTTCCTCCAGAGCGGTAGCAGCAGTGTCACGCAGTCCGCCACGTGGATCAAAGGATCTATGGTTTTCCCTCGAGTCTTTCCCACGAGGCTTTCCCACGAGGCTTTAACACAGGGCTGTCCCACTTGCACACGTGGTGGGAGTCGATCTTCGGCTTGAACGTCAAGCCAGTGCAGGGAAAACAGGTTCCTCTGGAATGGACTGACACATCTGGGGGACTCTTGGAATGGTGGCACGACCCTTCAGTTCCTCTCGCCTTTCATGTGGAGAGCGCCTCCTCTTGAGATGCGACGGGAACGCCGGGAATTCTTTTCCTACGAAACAGGGAAAGGATCCCTCATCTCGAGCTAGGAGGCGGAAACGGGGCTCCACTGGATGTGTGCGGGACCCACGTGCTTCCTCTCGAGTGGAGACGGGTATGTCGGGGAACTTCTTGAGTTGCAACAAGGGTGTGAAGGACCCTTTGGAAGTTCCAGTGGTTAGACGTGATTAGCCTCGAGAAGCCTCAGCGGAAATGGGCCTCATCGCGCCTGGAGGACAAAACCTCCTGGATTTTCTCGAGTTGCGGCAGGTGCTCTCGACTTACGACGGGGACCTCAGGGACCCGCTCTGGTGGCCTCAGGAAAGGCCAGTCCCCATGCGAGTTCCTCGGGGGCCTCTCGGGATTCCTCTCCCGTGGATGCCGGGGCCTAAGACCTTGTGTGGAGTCGGGGCCGGAACCTGAGGATTCCTCTCCAGTGCTGACATGGATCTTGGGGTACTTCTGGAGTCTCCCCAGGGGAGTCAGTCCTCGTCTCGAATGCGGGCATGCACTTGCGCTTTCCTCCAGAGCGGTAGCAGCAGTATCACGAAGTCCGCCGCGTGGATCAAAGGATCTATGGTTTTCCCTCGAGTCTTTCCCACGAGGCTTTCCCACGAGGCTTTCCCACAGGGCTGTCCCACGTGCACACGTGGAGGGAGTCGATCCTCGGCTTGAACGTCAAGGCAGTGCAGGGAAAACAGGTTCCTCTGGAATGGACTGACACATCTGGGGGACTCTTGGAATGGTGGCACGACCCTGGAGTTCCTCTCGCCTTTCCTGTGGAGAGCGCCTCCTCTTGAGATGCGACGGGAACGCCGGGAATTCTTTCCCTACGAAACATGGAAAGGATCCCTCATCTCGAGCTAGGAGGCGGAAACGGGGCTCCCCTGGATGTGTGCGGGACACCACGTGCTTCGTCTCGAGTGCAGACGGGTATGTCGGGGAAGTTCTTAAGTTGCAGCAAGGGTGTGAAGGACCCTTTGGAAGTTCCAGTGGTTAGATGTGATTGGCCTCGAGAAGCCTCAGCGGAAATGGGCCTCATCTCGCCTGGAGGGCAAAACCTCCTGGATTTTCTCGAGTTGCGGCAGGTGCTCTCGACTTACGACGGGGACCTCAGGGACCCGCTCTGGTGGCCTCAGGAAAGGCCAGTCCCCATGCGAGTTCCTCGGGGGCCTCTCGGGATTCCTCTCCCGTCGATGCCGGGGCCTAAGACCTTGTGTGGAGTCAGGGCCGGAACCTGAGGATTCCTCTCCAGTGCTGACATGGATCTTGGGGTACTTCTGGAGTCTCCCCAGGGGAGTCAGTCCTCGTCTCGAATGCGGGCATGCACTTGCGCTTTCCTCCAGAGCGGTAGCAGCAGTGTCACGCAGTCCGCCGCCTGGATCAAAGGATCTATGGTTTTCCCTCGAGTCTTTCCCACGAGGCTTTCCCACAGGGCTGTCCCACGTGCACACGTGGTGGGAGTCGATGCTCGGCTTGAACGTCAAGGCAGTGCAGGGAAAACAGGTTCCTCTGGAATGGACTGACACATCTGGGGGACTCTTGGAATGGTGGCACGACCCTGGAGTTCCTCTCGCCTTTCCTGTGGAGAGCGCCTCCTCTTGAGATGCGACGGGAACGCCGGGAATTCTTTCCCTACGAAACATGGAAAGGATCCCTCATCTCGAGCTAGGAGGCGGAAACGGGGCTCCCCTGGATGTGTGCGGGACACCACGTGCTTCGTCTCGAGTGCAGACGGGTATGTCGGGGAAGTTCTTAAGTTGCAGCAAGGGTGTGAAGGACCCTTTGGAAGTTCCAGTGGTTAGATGTGATTGGCCTCGAGAAGCCTCAGCGGAAATGGGCCTCATCTCGCCTGGAGGGCAAAACCTCCTGGATTTTCTCGAGTTGCGGCAGGTGCTCTCGACTTACGACGGGGACCTCAGGGACCCGCTCTGGTGGCCTCAGGAAAGGCCAGTCCCCATGCGAGTTCCTCGGGGGCCTCTCGGGATTCCTCTCCCGTCGATGCCGGGGCCTAAGACCTTGTGTGGAGTCAGGGCCGGAACCTGAGGATTCCTCTCCAGTGCTGACATGGATCTTGGGGTACTTCTGGAGTCTCCCCAGGGGAGTCAGTCCTCGTCTCGAATGCGGGCATGCACTTGCGCTTTCCTCCAGAGCGGTAGCAGCAGTGTCACGCTGTCCGCCGCCTGGATCAAAGGATCTATGGTTTTCCCTCGAGTCTTTCCCACGAGGCTTTCCCACAGGGCTGTCCCACGTGCACACGTGGTGGGAGTCGATGCTCGGCTTGAACGTCAAGGCAGTGCAGGGAAAACAGGTTCCTCTGGAATGGACTGACACATCTGGGGGACTCTTGGAATGGTGGCACGACCCTGGAGTTCCTCTCGCCTTTCCTGTGGAGAGCGCCTCCTCTTGAGATGCGACGGGAACGCCGGGAATTCTTTCCCTACGAAACAGGGAAAGGATCCCTCATCTCGAGCTAGGAGGCGGAAACGGGGCTCCCCTGGATGTGTGTGGGACACCACGTGCTTCCTCTCGAGTGGATACGGGTATGTCGGGGAACTTCTTGAGTTGCAGAAAGGGTGTGAAGGACCCTTTGGAAGTTCCAGTGGTTAGATGTGATTGGCCTCGAGAAGCCTCAGCGGAAATGGGCCTCATCTCGCCTGGAGGGCAAAACCTCCTGTATTTTCTCGAGTTGCGGCAGGTGCTCTCGACTTACGATGGGGACCTCAGGGACCCGCTCTGGTGGCCTCAGGAAAGGCCAGTCCCCATGCGAGTTCCTCGGGGGCGTCTCGGGATTCCTCTCCCGTCCATACCGGGGCCTAAGACCTTGTGTGGAGTCGGGGCCGGAACCTGAGGATTCCTCTCCAGTGCTGGCATGGATCTTGGGGTACTTCTGGAGTCTCCCCAGGGGAGTCAGTCCTCGTCTCGAATGCGGGCATGCACTTGCGCTTTCCTCCAGAGCGGTAGCAGCAGTGTCACGCAGTCCGCCGCGTGGATCAAAGGATCTATGGTTTTCCCTCGAGTCTTTCCCCCGAGGCTTTCCCACGAGGCTTTCCCGCAGGGCTGTCCCACGTGCACACGTGGTGGGAGTCGATCCTCGGCTTGAACGTCAAGGCAGTGCAGGGAAAACAGGTTCCTCTGGAATGGACTGACACATCTGGGGGACTCTTGGAATGGTGGCACGACCCTGGAGTTCCTCTCGCCTTTCCTGTGGAGAGCGCCTCCTCTTGAGATGCGACGGGAACGCCGGGAATTCTTTCCCTACGAAACAGGGAAAGGATCCCTCATCTCGAGCTAGGAGGCGGAAACGGGGCTCCCCTGGAAGTGTGCGGGACCCCACGTGCTTCCTCTCGAGTGGAGACGGGTATGTGGGGAACTTCTTGAGTTGCGGCAAGGGTGTGAAGGACCCTTTGGAAGTTCCAGGGGTTAGATGTGATTGGCCTAGAGAAGCCTCAGCGGAAATGGGCCTCATCTCGCCTGGAGGGCAAAACCTCCTGGATTTTCTCGAGTTGCGGCAGGTGCTCTCGACTTACGACGGGGACCTCAGGGACCCGCTCTGGTGGCCTCAGGAAAGGCCAGTCCCCATGCGAGTTCCTCGGGGGCGTCTCGGGATTCCTCTCCCGTCGATGCCGGGGCCTAAGACCTTGTGTGGAGTCGGGGCCGGAACCTGAGGATTCCTCTCCAGTGCTGACATGGATCTTGGGGTACTTCTGGAGTCTCCCCAGGGGAGTCAGTCCTCGTCTCGAATGCGGGCATGCACTTGCGCTTTCCTCCAGAGCGGTAGCAGCAGTGTCACGCAGTCCGCCGCGTGGATCAAAGGATCTACGGTTTTCCCTCGAGTCTTTCCCACGAGGCTTTCCCACGAGGCTTTCCCACAGGGCTGTCCCACGTGCACACGTGGTGGGAGTCGATCCTCGGCTTGAACGTCAAGGCAGTGCAGGGAAAACAGGTTCCTCTGGAATGGACTGACACATCTGGGGGACTCTTGGAATGGTGGCACGACCCTGGAGTTCCTCTCGCCTTTCCTGTGGAGAGCGCCTCCTCTTGAGATGCGACGGGAACGCCGGAAATTCTTTCCCTGCGAAACAGGGAAAGGATCCCTCATCTCAAGCTAGGAGGCGGAAACGGGGCTCCCAAGGATGTGTGCGGGACCCACGTGCTTCCTCTCGAGTGGAGACGGGTGTGTCGGGGAACTTCTTGAGTTGCAGCAAGGGTGTGAAGGACCCTTTGGTAGTTCCAGTGGTTAGACGTGATTAGGCTCGAGAAGCCTCAGAGGAAATGGGCCTCATCTCGCCTGGAGGGCAAAACCGCCTGGATTTTCTCGAGTTGCGGCAGGTGCTCTCGACTTACGACGGGGACCTCAGGGACCCGCTCTGGTGGCCTCAGGAAAGGCCAGTCCCCATGCGAGTTCCTCGGGGGCCTCTCGGGATTCCTCTCCCGTCGATGCCGGGGCCTAAGACCTTGTGTGGAGTCGGGGCCGGAACCTGAGGATTCCTCTCCAGTGCTGACATGGATCTTGGGGTACTTCTGGAGTCTCCCCAGGGGAGTCAGTCCTCGTCTCGAATGCGGGCATGCACTTGCGCTTTCCTCCAGAGCTGTAGCAGCAGTGTCACGCAGTCCGCCGCGTGGATCAAAGGATCTATGGTTTTCCCTCGAGTCTTTCCCACGAGGCTTTCCCACGAGGCTTTCCCACAGGGCTGTCCCACGTGCACACGTGGAGGGAGTCGATCCTCGGCTTGAACGTCAAGGCAGTGCAGGGAAAACAGGTTCCTCTGGAATGGACTGACACATCTGGGGGACTCTTGGAATGGTGGCATGACCCTGGAGTTCCTCTCGCCTTTCCTGTGGAGAGCGCCTCCTCTTGAGATGCGACTGGAACGCCGGGAATTCTTTCCCTACGAAAAAGGGAAGGATCCCTCATCTCGAGCTAGGAGGCAGAAACGGGGCTCCCCTGGATGTGTGAGGGACCCCACGTGCTTCCTCTCGAGTGCAGACGGGTATGTCGGGGAACTTCTTGAGTTGCAGCAATGGTGTGAAGGACCCTTTGGAAGTTCCAGTGGTTAGATGTGATTGGCCTCGAGAAGCCTCAGCGGAAATGGGCCTCATCTCGCCTGGAGGGCAAAACCTCCTGGATTTTCTCGAGTTGCGGCAGGTGCTCTCGACTTACGACGGGGACCTCAGGGACCCGCTCTGGTGGCCTCAGGAAAGGCCAGTCCCCTTGCGAGTTCCTCGGGGGCCTCTCGGGATTCCTCTCCCGTCGATGCCGGGGCCTAAGACCTTGTGTGGAGTCGGGGCCGGAACCTGAGGATTCCTCTCCAGTGCTGACATGGATCTTGGGGTACTTCTGGAGTCTCCCCAGGGGAGTCAGTCCTTGTCTCGAATGCGGGCATACACTTGCGCTTTCCTCCAGAGCGGTAGCAGCAGTGTCACGCAGTCCGCCGCGTGGATCAAAGGATCTATGGTTTTCCCTCTAGTCTTTCCCACGAGGCTTTCCCACGAGGCTTTCCCACAGGGCTGTCCCACGTGCACACGTGGTGGGAGTCGATCCTCGGCTTGAACGTCAAGGCAGTGCAGGGAAAACAGGTTCCTCTGGAATGGACTGACACATCTGGGGGACTCTTGGAATGGTGGCACGACTATGGAGTTCCTCTCGTCATTCCTGTGGAGAGCGCCTCCTCTTGAGATGCGACGGGAACGCCGGGAATTCTTTCCCTACGAAACAGGGAAAGGATCCCTCATCTCGAGCTAGGAGGCGGAAACGGGGCTCCCATGGATGTGTGCGGGACCCACGTGCTTCCTCTCGAGTGGAGACGGGTATGTCGGGGAACTTCTTGAGTTGCAGCAAGGGTGTGAAGGACCCTTTGGAAGTTCCAGTGGTTAGACGTGATTAGCCTCGAGAAGCCTCAGCGGAAATGGGCCTCATCTCGCCTGGAGGGCAAAACCGCCTGGATTTTCTCGAGTTGCGGCAGGTGCTCTCGACTTACGACGGGGACCTCAGGGACCCGCTCTGGTGGCCTCAGGAAAGGCCAGTCCCCATGCGAGTTCCTCGGGGGCCTCTCGGGATTCCTCTCCCGTCGATGCCGGGGCCTAAGACCTTGTGTGGAGTCGGGGCCGGAACCTGAGGATTCCTCTCCAGTGCTGACATGGATCTTGGGGTACTTCTGGAGTCTCCCCAGGGGAGTCAGTCCTCGTCTCGAATGCGGGCATGCACTTGCGCTTTCCTCCAGAGCGGTAGCAGCAGTGTCACGCAGTCCGCCGCGTGGATCAAAGGATCTATGGTTTTCGCTCGAGTCTTTCCCACGAGGCTTTCCCACGAGGCTTTCCCACAGGGCTGTCCCACGTGCACACGTGGTGGGAGTCAATCCTCGGCTTGAACGTCAAGGCAGTGCAGGGAAAACAGGTTCCTCTGGAATGGACTGACACATCTGGGGGACTCTTGGAATGGTGGCACGACCCTGGAGTTCCTCTCGCCTTTCCTGTGGAGAGCGCCTCCTCTTGAGATGCGACGGGAACGCCGGGAATTCTTTCCCTACGAAACAGGGAAAGGATCCCTCATCTCGAGCTAGGAGGCGGAAACGGGGCTCCCCTGGTTGTGTGCGGGTCCTACGTGCTTCCTCTCGAGTGGAGACGGGTATGTCGGGGAACTTCTTGAGTTGCAGCAAGGGTGTGAAGGACCCTTTGGAAGTTCCAGTGGTTAGACGTGATTAGCCTCGAGAAGCCTCAGCGGAAATGGGCCTCATCTCGCCTGGAGGGCAAAACCGCCTGGATTTTCTCGAGTTGCGGCAGGTGCTCTCGACTTACGACGGGGACCTCAGGGACCCGCTCTGGTGGCCTCAGGAAAGGCCAGTCCCCATGCGAGTTCCTCGGGGGCCTCTCGGGATTCCTCTCCCATCGATGCCGGTGCCTAAGACCTTGTGTGGAGTCGGGGCCGGAACTTGAGGATTCCTCTCCAGTGCTGACATGGATCTTGGGGTACTTCTGGAGTCTCCCCAGGGGAGTCAGTCCTCGTCTCGAATGCGGGCATTCACTTGCGCTTTCCTCCAGAGCGGTAGCAGCAGTGTCACGCAGTCCGCCGCGTGGATCAAAGGATCTATGGTTTTCCCTCGAGTCTTTCCCACGAGGCTTTCCCACGAGGCTTTCCCACAGGGCTGTCCCACGTGCACACGTGGTGGGAGTCGTTCCTCGGCTTGAACGTCAAGGCAGTGCAGGGAAAACAGGTTCCTCTGGAATGGACTGACACATCTGGGGGACTCTTGGAATGGTGTCACGACCCTGGAGTTCCTCTCGCCTTTCCTGTGGAGAGCGCCTCCTCTTGAGATGCGACTGGAACGCCGGGAATTCTTTCCCTACGAAAAAGGGAAGGATCCCTCATCTCGAGCTAGGAGGCAGAAACGGGGCTCCCCTGGATGTGTGAGGGACCCCACGTGCTTCCTCTCGAGTGCAGACGGGTATGTCGGGGAACTTCTTGAGTTGCAGCAATGGTGTGAAGGACCCTTTGGAAGTTCCAGTGGTTAGACGTGATTGGCCTCGAGAAGCCTCAGCGGAAATGGGCCTCATCTCGCCTGGAGGGCAAAACCTCCTGGATTTTCTCGAGTTGCGGAAGGTGCTCTCGACTTACGACGGGGACCTCAGGGACCCGCTCTGGTGGCCTCAAGAAAGGCCAGTCCCCATGCGAGTTCCTCGGGGGCGTCTCGGGATTCCTCTCCCGTCGATGCCGGGGCCTAAGACCTTGTGTGGAGTCGGGGCCGGAACCTGAGGATTCCTCTCCAGTGCTGACATGGATCTTGGGGTACTTCTGGAGTCTCCCCAGGGGAGTCAGTCCTTGTCTCGAATGCGGGCATACACTTGCGCTTTCCTCCAGAGCGGTAGCAGCAGTGTCACGCAGTCCGCCGCGTGGATCAAAGGATCTATGGTTTTCCCTCGAGTCTTTCCCACGAGGCTTTCCCACGAGGCTTTCCCACAGGGCTGTCCCACGTGCACACGTGGTGGGAGTCGATCCTCGGCTTGAACGTCAAGGCAGTGCAGGGAAAACAGGTTCCTCTGGAATGGACTGACACAACTGGGGGACTCTTGGAATGGTGGCACGACCCTGGAGTTCCTCTCGTCATTCCTGGGGAGAGCGCCTCCTCTTGAGATGCGACGGGAACGCCGGGAATTCTTTCCCTACGAAACAGGGAAAGGATCCCTCATCTCGAGCTAGGAGTCGGAAACGGGGCTCCCATGGATGTGTGCGGGACCCACGTGCTTCCTCTCGAGTGGAGACGGGTATGTCGGGGAACTTCTTGAGTTGCAGCAAGGGTGTGAAGGACCCTTTGGAAGTTCCAGTGGTTAGACGTGATTAGCCTCGAGAAGCCTCAGCGGAAATGGGCCTCATCTCGCCTGGAGGGTAAAACCGCCTGGATTTTCTCGAGTTGCGGCAGGTGCTCTCGACTTACGACGGGGACCTCAGGGACCCGCTCTGGTGGCCTCAGGAAAGGCCAGTCCCCATGCGAGTTCCTCGGGGGCCTCTCGGGATTCCTCTCCCGTCGATGCCGGGGCCTAAGACCTTGTGTGGAGTCGGGGCCGGAACCTGAGGATTCCTCTCCAGTGCTGACATGGATCTTGGGGTACTTCTGGAGTCTCCCCAGGGGAGTCAGTCCTCGTCTCGAATGCGGGCATGCACTTGCGCTTTCCTCCAGAGCGGTAGCAGCAGTGTCACGCAGTCCGCCGCGTGGATCAAAGGATCTATGGTTTTCGCTCGAGTCTTTCCCACGAAGCTTTCCCACGAGGCTTTCCCACCGGGCTGTCCCACGTGCACACGTGGTGGGAGTCAATCCTCGGCTTGAACGTCAAGGCAGTGCAGGGAAAACAGGTTCCTCTGGAATGGACTGACACATCTGGGGGACTCTTGGAATGGTGGCACGACCCTGGAGTTCCTCTCGCCTTTCCTGTGGAGAGCGCCTCCTCTTGAGATGCGACGGGAACGCCGGGAATTCTTTCCCTACGAAAAAGGGAAGGATCCCTCATCTCGAGCTAGGAGGCAGAAACGGGGCTCCCCTGGATGTGTGAGGGACCCCACGTGCTTCCTCTCGAGTGCAGACGGGTATGTCGGGGAACTTCTTGAGTTGCAGCAATGGTGTGAAGGACCCTTTGGAAGTTCCAGTGGTTAGATGTGATTGGCCTCGAGAAGCCTCAGCGGAAATGGGCCTCATCTCGCCTGGAGGGCAAAACCTCCTGGATTTTCTCGAGTTGCGGCAGGTGCTCTCGACTTACGACGGGGACCTCAGGGACCCGCTCTGGTGGCCTCAGGAAAGGCCAGTCCCCTTGCGAGTTCCTCGGGGGCCTCTCGGGATTCCTCTCCCGTCGATGCCGGGGCCTAAGACCTTGTGTGGAGTCGGGGCCGGAACCTGAGGATTCCTCTCCAGTGCTGACATGGATCTTGGGGTACTTCTGGAGTCTCCCCAGGGGAGTCAGTCCTTGTCTCGAATGCGGGCATACACTTGCGCTTTCCTCCAGAGCGGTAGCAGCAGTGTCACGCAGTCCGCCGCGTGGATCAAAGGATCTATGGTTTTCCCTCTAGTCTTTCCCACGAGGCTTTCCCACGAGGCTTTCCCACAGGGCTGTCCCACGTGCACACGTGGTGGGAGTCGATCCTCGGCTTGAACGTCAAGGCAGTGCAGGGAAAACAGGTTCCTCTGGAATGGACTGACACATCTGGGGGACTCTTGGAATGGTGTCACGACTATGGAGTTCCTCTCGTCATTCCTGTGGAGAGCGCCTCCTCTTGAGATGCGACGGGAACGCCGGGAATTCTTTCCCTACGAAACAGGGAAAGGATCCCTCATCTCGAGCTAGGAGGCGGAAACGGGGCTCCCATGGATGTGTGCGGGACCCACGTGCTTCCTCTCGAGTGGAGACGGGTATGTCGGGGAACTTCTTGAGTTGCAGCAAGGGTGTGAAGGACCCTTTGGAAGTTCCAGTGGTTAGACGTGATTAGCCTCGAGAAGCCTCAGCGGAAATGGGCCTCATCTCGCCTGGAGGGCAAAACCGCCTGGATTTTCTCGAGTTGCGGCAGGTGCTCTCGACTTACGACGGGGACCTCAGGGACCCGCTCTGGTGGCCTCAGGAAAGGCCAGTCCCCATGCGAGTTCCTCGGGGGCCTCTCGGGATTCCTCTCCCGTCGATGCCGGGGCCTAAGACCTTGTGTGGAGTCGGGGCCGGAACCTGAGGATTCCTCTCCAGTGCTGACATGGATCTTGGGGTACTTCTGGAGTCTCCCCAGGGGAGTCAGTCCTCGTCTCGAATGCGGGCATGCACTTGCGCTTTCCTCCAGAGCGATAGCAGCAGTGTCACGCAGTCCGCCGCGTGGATCAAAGGATCTATGGTTTTCGCTCGAGTCTTTCCCACGAGGCTTTCCCACGAGGCTTTCCCACAGGGCTGTCCCACGTGCACACGTGGTGGGAGTCAATCCTCGGCTTGAACGTCAAGGCAGTGCAGGGAAAACAGGTTCCTCTGGAATGGACTGACACATCTGGGGGACTCTTGGAATGGTGGCACGACCCTGGAGTTCCTCTCGCCTTTCCTGTGGAGAGCGCCTCCTCTTGAGATGCGACGGGAACGCCGGGAATTCTTTCCCTACGAAACAGGGAAAGGATCCCTCATCTCGAGCTAGGAGGCGGAAACGGGGCTCCCCTGGTTGTGTGCGGGTCCTACGTGCTTCCTCTCGAGTGGAGACGGGTATGTCGGGGAACTTCTTGAGTTTCAGCAAGGGTGTGAAGGACCCTTTGGAAGTTCCAGTGGTTAGACGTGATTAGCCTCGAGAAGCCTCAGCGGAAATGGGCCTCATCTCGCCTGGAGGGCAAAACCGCCTGGATTTTCTCGAGTTGCGGCAGGTGCTCTCGACTTACGACGGGGACCTCACGGACCCGCTCTGGTGGCCTCAGGAAAGGCCAGTCCCCATGCGAGTTCCTCGGGGGCCTCTCGGGATTCCTCTCCCATCGATGCCGGTGCCTAAGACCTTGTGTGGAGTCGGGGCCGGAACTTGAGGATTCCTCTCCAGTGCTGACATGGATCTTGGGGTACTTCTGGAGTCTCCCCAGGGGAGTCAGTCCTCGTCTCGAATGCGGGCATTCACTTGCGCTTTCCTCCAGAGCGGTAGCAGCAGTGTCACGCAGTCCGCCGCGTGGATCAAAGGATCTATGGTTTTCCCTCGAGTCTTTCCCACGAGGCTTTCCCACGAGGCTTTCCCACAGGGCTGTCCCACGTGCACACGTGGTGGGAGTCGTTCCTCGGCTTGAACGTCAAGGCAGTGCAGGGAAAACAGGTTCCTCTGGAATGGACTGACACATCTGGGGGACTCTTGGAATGGTGTCACGACCCTGGAGTTCCTCTCGCCTTTCCTGTGGAGAGCGCCTCCTCTTGAGATGCGACTGGAACGCCGGGAATTCTTTCCCTACGAAAAAGGGAAGGATCCCTCATCTCGAGCTAGGAGGCAGAAACGGGGCTCCCCTGGATGTGTGAGGGACCCCACGTGCTTCCTCTCGAGTGCAGACGGGTATGTCGGGGAACTTCTTGAGTTGCAGCAATGGTGTGAAGGACCCTTTGGAAGTTCCAGTGGTTAGATGTGATTGGCCTCGAGAAGCCTCAGCGGAAATGGGCCTCATCTCGCCTGGAGGGCAAAACCTCCTGGATTTTCTCGAGTTGCGGCAGGTGCTCTCGACTTACGACGGGGACCTCAGGGACCCGCTCTGGTGGCCTCAGGAAAGGCCAGTCCCCATGCGAGTTCCTCGGGGGCGTCTCGGGATTCCTCTCCCGTCGATGCCGGGGCCTAAGACCTTGTGTGGAGTCGGGGCCGGAACCTGAGGATTCCTCTCCAGTGCTGACATGGATCTTGGGGTACTTCTGGAGTCTCCCCAGGGGAGTCAGTCCTTGTCTCGAATGCGGGCATACACTTGCGCTTTCCTCCAGAGCGGTAGCAGCAGTGTCACGCAGTCCGCCGCGTGGATCAAAGGATCTATGGTTTTCCCTCGAGTCTTTCCCACGAGGCTTTCCCACGAGGCTTTCCCACAGGGCTGTCCCACGTGCACACGTGGTGGGAGTCGATCCTCGGCTTGAACGTCAAGGCAGTGCAGGGAAAACAGGTTCCTCTGGAATGGACTGACACATCTGGGGGACTCTTGGAATGGTGGCACGACCCTGGAGTTCCTCTCGTCATTCCTGGGGAGAGCGCCTCCTCTTGAGATGCGACGGGAACGCCGGGAATTCTTTCCCTACGAAACAGGGAAAGGATCCCTCATCTCGAGCTAGGAGTCGGAAACGGGGCTCCCATGGATGTGTGCGGGACCCACGTGCTTCCTCTCGAGTGGAGACGGGTATGTCGGGGAACTTCTTGAGTTGCAGCAAGGGTGTGAAGGACCCTTTGGAAGTTCCAGTGGTTAGACGTGATTAGCCTCGAGAAGCCTCAGCGGAAATGGGCCTCATCTCGCCTGGAGGGTAAAACCGCCTGGATTTTCTCGAGTTGCGGCAGGTGCTCTCGACTTACGACGGGGACCTCAGGGACCCGCTCTGGTGGCCTCAGGAAAGGCCAGTCCCCATGCGAGTTCCTCGGGGGCGTCTCGGGATTCCTCTCCCGTGGATGCCGGGGCCTAAGACCTTGTGTGGAGTCGGGGCCGGAACCTGAGGATTCCTCTCCAGTGCTGACATGGATCTTGGGGTACTTCTGGAGTCTCCCCAGGGGAGTCAGTCCTCGTCTCGAATGCGGGCATGCACTTGCGCTTTCCTCCAGAGCGGTAGCAGCAGTGTCACGCAGTCCGCCGCGTGGATCAAAGGATCTATGGTTTTCGCTCGAGTCTTTCCCACGAAGCTTTCCCACGAGGCTTTCCCACCGGGCTGTCCCACGTGCACACGTGGTGGGAGTCAATCCTCGGCTTGAACGTCAAGGCAGTGCAGGGAAAACAGGTTCCTCTGGAATGGACTGACACATCTGGGGGACTCTTGGAATGGTGGCACGACCCTGGAGTTCCTCTCGCCTTTCCTGTGGAGAGCGCCTCCTCTTGAGATGCGACGGGAACGCCGGGAATTCTTTCCCTACG
Source organism: Ovis canadensis (assembly GCF_042477335.2). Taxonomy (NCBI): domain Eukaryota; kingdom Metazoa; phylum Chordata; class Mammalia; order Artiodactyla; family Bovidae; genus Ovis; species Ovis canadensis. The sequence continues at coordinate 11,832,892 of NC_091267.1, forward strand.
AAACAGGGAAAGGATCCCTCATCTCGAGCTAGGAGGCGGAAACGGGGCTCCCCTGGTTGTGTGCGGGTCCTACGTGCTTCCTCTCGAGTGGAGACGGGTATGTCGGGGAACTTCTTGAGTTGCAGCAAGGGTGTGAAGGACCCTTTGGAAGTTCCAGTGGTTAGACGTGATTAGCCTCGAGAAGCCTCAGCGGAAATGGGCCTCATCTCGCCTGGAGGGCAAAACCGCCTGGATTTTCTCGAGTTGCGGCAGGTGCTCTCGACTTACGACGGGGACCTCAGGGACCCGCTCTGGTGGCCTCAGGAAAGGCCAGTCCCCATGCGAGTTCCTCGGGGGCCTCTCGGGATTCCTCTCCCGTCGATGCCGGTGCCTAAGACCTTGTGTGGAGTCGGGGCCGGAACCTGAGGATTCCTCTCCAGTGCTGACATGGATCTTGGGGTACTTCTGGAGTCTCCCCAGGGGAGTCAGTCCTCGTCTCGAATGCGGGCATGCACTTGCGCTTTCCTCCAGAGCGGTAGCAGCAGTGTCACGCAGTCCGCCGCGTGGATCAAAGGATCTATGGTTTTCCCACGAGGCTTTCCCACGAGGCTTTCCAACAGGGCTGTCCCACGTGCACACGTGGTGGGAGTCGATCCTCGGCTTGAACGTCAAGGCAGTGCAGGGAAAACAGGTTCCTCTGGAATGGACTGACACATCTGGGGGACTCTTGGAATGGTGGCACGACCCTGGAGTTCCTCTCGCCTTTCCTGTGGAGAGCGCCTCCTCTTGAGATGCGACGGGAACACCGGGAATTCTTTTCCTAAGAAACAGGGAAAGGATCCCTCATCTCGAGCTAGGAGGCGGAAACGGGGCTCCCCTGGATGTGTGCGGGACCCACGTGCTTCCTCTCAAGTGGAGACGGGTATGTCGGGGAACTTCTTGAGTTGCAGCAAGGGTGTGAAGGACCCTTTGGAAGTTCCAGTGGTTAGACGTGATTAGCCTCGAGAAGCCTCAGCGGAAATGGGCCTCATCGCGCCTGGAGGGCAAAACCTCCTGGATTTTCTCGAGTTGCGGCAGGTGCTCTCGACTTACGACGGGGACCTCAGGGACCCGCTCTGGTGGCCTCAGGAAAGGCCAGTCCCCATGCGAGTTCCTCGGGGGCCTCTCGGGATTCCTCTCCCGTGGATGCCGGGGCCTAAGACCTTGTGTGGAGTCGGGGCCCGAACCTGAGGATTCCTCTCCAGTGCTGACATGGATCTTGGGGTACTTCTGGAGTCTCCCCAGGGGAGTCAGTCCTCGTCTCGAATGCGGGCATGCACTTGCGCTTTCCTCCAGAGCGGTAGCAGCAGTGTCACGCAGTCCGCCGCGTGGATCAAAGGATCTATGGTTTTCCCTCGAGTCTTTCCCACGAGGCTTTCCCACGAGGCTTTCCCACAGGGCTGTCCCACGTGCACACGTAGAGGGAGTCGATCCTCGGCTTGAACGTCAAGGCAGTGCAGGGAAAACAGGTTCCTCTGGAATGGACTGACACATCTGGGGGACTCTTGGAATGGTGGCAAGACCCTGGAGTTCCTCTCGCCTTTCCTGTGGAGAGCGCCTCCTCTTGAGATGCGACTGGAACGCCGGGAATTCTTTCCCTACGAAACAGGGAAAGGATCCCTCATCTCGAGCTAGGAGGCGGAAACGGGGCTCCCCTGGATGTGTGCGGGACACCACGTGCTTCCTCTCGAGTGCAGACGGGTATGTCGGGGAAGTTCTTAAGTTGCAGCAAGGGTGTGAAGGACCCTTTGGAAGTTCCAGTGGTTAGATGTGATTGGCCTCGAGAAGCCTCAGCGGAAATGGGCCTCATCTCGCCTGGAGGGCAAAACCTCCTGGATTATCTCGAGTTGCGGCAGGTGCTCTCGACTTACGACGGGGACCTCAGGGACCTGCTCTGGTGGCCTCAGGAAAGGCCAGTCCCCATGCGAGTTCCTCGGGGGCCTCTCGGGATTCCTCTCCCGTCGATGCCGGGGCCTAAGACCTTGTGTGGAGTCGGGGCCGGAACCTGAGGATTCCTCTCCAGTGCTGTCATGGATCTTGGGGTACTTCTGGAGTCTCCCCAGGGGCGTCAGTCCTCGTCTCGAATGCGGGCATGCACTTGCGCTTTCCTCCAGAGCGGTAGCAGCAGTGTCACGCAGTCCGCCGCGTGGATCAAAGGATCTATGGTTTTCCCTCGAGTCTTTCCCACGAGGCTTTCCCACGTGGCTTTCCCACCTGGCTGTCCCACGTGCACACGTGGTGGGAGTCGATCCTCTGCTTGAACGTCAAGGCACTGCAGGGAAAACAGGTTCCTCTGGAATGGACTGACACATCTGGGGGACTCTTGGAATGGTGGCACGACCCTGGAGTTCCTCTCGCCTTTCCTGTGGAGAGCGCCTCCTCTTGAGATGCGACGGGAACGCCGGGAATTCTTTCCCTACGAAACAGGGAAAGGATCCCTCATCTCGAGCTAGGAGGCGGAAACGGGGCTCCCCTGGATGTGTGCGGGACCCACGTGCTTCCTCTCGAGTGGAGACGGGTATGTCGGGGAACTTCTTGAGTTGCAGCAAGGGTGTGAAGGACCCTTTGGAAGTTCCAGTGGCTAGACATGATTAGCCTCGAGAAGCCTCAGCGGAAATGAGCCTCATATCGCCTGGAGGGCAAAACCTCCTGGTTTTTCTCGAGTTGCGGCAGTGCTCTCGACTTACGACGGGGACCTCAGGGACCCGCTCTGGTGGCCTCAGGAAAGGCCAGTCCCCATGCGAGTTCCTCGGGGGCCTCTCGGGATTCCTCTCCCGTCGATGCCGGGGCCTAAGTCCTTGTCTGGAGTCGGGGCCGGAACCTGAGGATACCTCTCCAGTGCTGACATGGATGTTGGGGTACTTCTGGAGTCTCCCCAGGGGAGTCAGTCCTCGTCTCGAATGCGGGCATGCACTTGCGCTTTCCTCCAGAGCGGTAGCAGCAGTGTCACGCAGTCCGCCGCGTGGATCAAAGGATCTATGGTTTACCCTCGAGTCTTTCCCACGAGGCTTTCCCACGAGGCTTTCCCACAGGGCTGTCCCACGTGCACACGTGGTGGGAGTCGATCCTCGGCTTGAACGTTAAGGCAGTGCAGGGAAAACAGTTTCCTCTGGAATGGACTGACACATCTGGGTGACCCTTGGAATGGTGGCATGACCCTGGAGTTCCTCTCGCCTTTCCTGTGGAGAGCGCCTCCTCTTGAGATGCGACGGGAACGCCGGGAATTCTTTCCCTACGAAACAGGGAAAGGATCCCTCATCTCGAGCTAGGAGGCGGAAACGGGGCTCCCCTGATGTGTGCGGGACCCCACGTGCTTCCTCTCGAGTGGAGACGGGTATGTCGGGGAACTTCTTGAGGTGCAGCAATGGTGTGAAGGACCCTTTGGAAGTTCCAATGGTTAGATGTGATTGGCCTCGAGAAGCCTCAGCGGAAATGGGCCTCATCTCGCCTGGAGGGCAAAACCTCCTGGATTTTCTCGAGTTGCGGCAGGTGCTCTCGACTTACGACGGGGACCTCTGGGACCCGCTCTGGTGACCTCAGGAAAGTCCAGTCCCCATGCGAGTTCCTCGGGGGCCTCTCGGGATTCCTCTCCCGTCGATGCCGGGGCCTAAGACCTTGTGTGGAGTCGGGGCCGGAACCTGAGGATTCCTCTCCAGTGCTGACATGGATCTTGGGGTACTTCTGGAGTCTCCCCAGGGGAGTCAGTCCGTGTCTCGAATTCGGGCATGCACTTGCGCTTTCCTCCAGAGCGGTAGCAGCAGTGTCACGCAGTCCGCCGCGTGGATCAAAGGATCTATGGTTTTCCCTCGAGTCTTTCCCACGAGGCTTTCCCACGAGGCTTTCCCACAGGGCTGTCCCACGTGCACACGTGGTGGGAGTCGATCCTCGGCTTGAACGTCAAGGCAGTGCAGGGAAAACAGGTTCCTCTGGAATGGACTGACACATCTGGGGGACTCTTGGAATGGTGTCACGACCCTGGAGTTCCTCTCGCCTTTCCTGTGGAGAGCGCCTCCTCTTGAGATGCGACGGGAACGCCGGGAATTCTTTCCCTACGAAACAGGGAAAGGATCCCTCATCTCGAGCTAGAAGGCGGAAACGGGGCTCCCCTGGATGTGTGCGTGAACCCACGTGCTTCCTCTCGAGTGGAGACGGGTATGTCGGGGAACTTCTTGAGTTGCAGTAATGGTGTGAAGCACCCTTTGGAAGTTCCAGTGGTTAGATGTGATTGGCCTCGAGAAGCCTCAGAGGAAATGGGCCTCATTTCGCCTGGAGGGCAAAACCTCCTGGATTTTCTCGAGTTGCGGCAGGTGCTCTCGACTTACGACGGGGACCTCAGGGACCCGCTCTGGTGGCCTCAGGAAAGGCCAGTCCCCATGCGAGTTCCTCGGGGGCCTCTCGGGATTCCTCTCTCTTCGATGCCGGGGCCTAAGACCTTGTGTGGAGTCGGGGCCGGAACCTGAGGATTCCTCTCCAGTGCTGACATGGATCTTGGGGTACTTCGGGAGTCTCCCCAGGGGAGTCAGTCATCGTCTCGAATGCGGGCATGCACTTGCGCTTTCCTCCAGAGTGGTAGCAGCAGTGTCACGCAGTCCGCCGCGTGGATCAAAGGATCTATGGTTTTCCCTCGAGTCTTTCCCACGAGGCTTTCCCACGAGGCTTTCCCACAGGGCTGTCCCACGTGCACACGTGGTGGGAGTCGATCCTCGGCTTGAACGTCAAGGCAGTGCAGGGAAAACAGGTTCCTCTGGAATGGACTGACACATCTGGGGGACTCTTGGAATGGTGGCACGACCCTGGAGTTCCTCTCGCCTTTCCTGTGGAGAGCGCCTCCTCTTGAGATGCGACGGGAACGCCGGGAATTCTTTCCCTACGAAACAGGGAAAGGATCCCTCATCTCGAGCTAGGAGGCGGAAACGGGGCTCCCCTGGATGTGTGCGGGACCCACGTGCTTCCTCTCGAGTGGAGACGGGTATGTCGGGGAACTTCTTGATTTGCAGCAAGGGTGTGAAGGACCCTTTGGAAGTTCCAGTGGTTAGACGTGATTAGCCTCGAGAAACCTCAGCGGAAATGGGCCTCATCTCGCCTGGAGGGCAAAACCTCCTGGATTTTCTCGAGTTGCGGCAGGTGCTCTCGACTTACGACGGGGACCTCAGGGACCCGCTCTGGTGGCCTCAGGAAAGGCCAGTCCCCATGCGAGTTCCTCGGGGGCCTCTCGGGATTCCTCTCCCTTCGATGCCGGGGCCTAAGACCTTGTGTGGAGTCGTGGCCGGAACCTGAGGATTCCTCTCCAGTGCTGACATGGATCTTGGGGTACTTCGGGAGTCTCCCCAGGGGAGTCAGTCCTCGTCTCGAATGCGGGCATGCACTTGCGCTTTCCTCCAGAGTGGTAGCAGCAGTGTCACGCAGTCCGCCGCGTGGATCAAAGGATCTATGGTTTTCCCTCGAGTCTTTCCCACGAGTCTTTCCCACGAGGCTTTCCCACAGGGCTGTCCCACGTGCACACGTGGTGGGAGTCGATCCTCGGCTTGAACGTCAAGGCAGTGCAGGGAAAACAGGTTCCTCTGGAATGGACTGACACATCTGGGGGACTCTTGGAATGGTGGCACGACCCTGGAGTTCCTCTCGCCTTTCCTGTGGAGAGCGCCTCCTCTTGAGATGCGACGAGAACGCCGGGAATTCTTTCCCTACGAAACAGGGAAAGGATCCCTCATCTCGAGCTAGGAGGCGGAAACGGGGCTCCCCTGGATGTGTGCGGGACCCCACGTACTTCCTCTCGAGTGGAGACGGGTATGTCGGGGAACTTCTTGAGTTGCAGCAATGGTGTGAAGGACCCTTTGGAAGTTCCAGTGGTTAGATGTGATTGGCCTCGAGAAGCCTCAGCGGAAATGGGCCTCATCTCGCCTGGAGGGCAAAACCTCCTGGATTTTCTCGAGTTGCGGCAGGTGCTCTCGACTTCCGACGGGGACATCAGGGACCCGCTCTGTTGGCCTCAGGAAAGGCCAGTCCCCATGCGAGTTCCTCGGGGGCCTCTCGGGATTCCTCTCCCGTCGATGCTGGGGCCTAAAACCTTGTGTGGATTCGGGATCGGAGCCTGAGGATTCCTCTCCAGTGCTGACAGGGATCTTGGGGTACTTCTGGAGTCTCCCCAGGGGAGTCAGTCCTCGTCTCGAATGCGGGCATGCACTTGCGCTTTCCTCCAGAGCGGTAGCAGCAGTGTCACGCAGTCCGCCGCGTGGATCAAAGGATCTATGGTTTTCCCTCGAGTCTTTCCCACGAGGCTTTCCCACGAGGCTTTCCCACAGGGCTGTCCCACGTGCACACGTGGTGGGAGTCGATCCTCGGCTTGAACGTCAAGGCCGTGCAGGGAAAACAGTTTCCTCTGTAATGGACTGACACATCGGGGGGACTCTTGGAATGGTGACACGACCCTGGAGTTCCTCTCGCCTTTCCTTTGGAGAGCGCCTCCTCTTGAGATGCGACGGGAACGCCGGGAATTCTTTCCCTACCAAACAGGGAAAGGATCCCTCATCTCGAGCTAGGAGGCGGAAACGGGGCTCCCCTGGATGTGTGCGGGACCCACGTGTTCCTCTCGAGTGGAGACGGGTATGTCGGGGAACTACTTGAGTTGCAGCAAGGGTGTGAAGGACCCTTTGGAAGTTCCAGTGGTTAGACGTGATTAGCCTCGAGAAGCCTCAGCGGAAATGGGCCTCATCGCGCCTGGAGGGCAAAACCTCCTGGATTTTCTCGAGTTGCGGCAGGTGCTCTCGACTTACGACGGGGACCTCAGGGACCCGCTCTGGTGACCTCAGGAAAGGCCAGTCCCCATGCGAGTTCCTCGGGGGCCTCTCGGGATTCCTCTCCCGTCGATGCCGGGGCCTAAGATCTTGTGTGGAGTCGGGGCCGGAACCTGAGGATTCCTCTCCAGTGCTAACATGGATCTTGGGGTACTTCTGGAATCTCCCCAGGGGAGTCAGTCCTAGTCTCGAATGCGGGCATGCACTTGCGCTTTCCTCCAGAGCGGTAGCAGCAGTGTCACGCAGTCCGCCGCGTGGATCAAAGGATCTATGGTTTTCCCTCGAGTCTTTCCCACGAGGCTTTCCCACGAGGCTTTCCCACAGGGCTGTCCCACGTGCACACGTGGTGGGAGTCGATCCTTGGCTTGAACGTCAAGGCAGTGCAGGGAAAACAGGTTCCTCTGGAAAGGACTGACACATCTGGGGGACTCTTGGAATGGTGGCACGACCCTGGAGTTCCTCTCGCCTTTCCTGTGGAGAGCGCCTCCTCTTGAGATGGGACGGGAACGCCTGGAATTCTTTCCCTACGAAACAGGGAAAGGATCCCTCATCTCGAGCTAGGAGGCGGAAACGGGGCTCCCCTGGATGTGTGCGGGACCCCACGTGCTTCCTCTCGAGTGGAGACGGGTATGTCGGGGAACTTCTTGAGTTGCAGCAAGGGTGTGAAGGACCCTTTGGAAGTTCCAGTTGTTAGATGTGATTGGCCTCGAGAAGCCTCAGCGGAAATGGGCCTCATCTCGCCTGGAGGGCAAAACCTCCTGGATTTTCTCGAGTTGCGGCAGGTGCTCTCGACTTACGACGGGGACCTCAGGGACCCGCTCTGGTGGCCTCAGGAAAGGCCAGTCCCCATGCGAGTTCCACGGGGGCGTCTCGGGATTCCTCTCCCGTCGATGCAGGGGCCTAAGACCTTGTGTGGAGTCGGGGCCGGAACCTGAGGATTCCTCTCCAGTGCTGACATGGATCTTGGGGTACTTCTGGAGTCTCCCCAGGGGAGTCAGTCCTCCTCTCGAATGCGGGCATGCACTTGCGCTTTCCTCCAGAACGGTAGCAGCAGTGTCACGCAGTCCGCCCAATGGATCAAAGGATCTATGGTTTTCCCTCGAGTCTTTTCCACGAGGCTTTTCCACGAGGCTTTCCCACAGGGCTGTCCCACGTGCACACGTGGTGGGAGTCGATCCTTGGCTTGAACGTCAAGGCAGTGCAGGGAAAACAGGTTCCTCTGGAATGGACTGACACATCTGGGGGACTCTTGGAATGGTGGCATGACCCTGGAATTCCTCTCGCCTTTCCTGTGGAGAGCGCCTCCTCTTGAGATGCGACGGGAACGCCGGGAATTCTTTCCCTACCAAACAGGGAAAGGATCCCTCATCTCGAGCTAGGAGGCGGAAACGGGGCTCCCCTGGATGTGTGCGGGACCCACGTGCTTCCTCTCGAGTGGAGACGGGTATGTCGGGGAACTTCTTGAGTTGCAGCAAGGGTGTGAAGGACCCTTTGGAAGTTCCAGTGGTTAGACGTGATTAGCCTCGAGAAGCCTCAGCGGAAATGGGCCTCATCGCGCCTGGAGGGCAAAACCGCCTGGATTTTCTCGCGTTGCGGCAGGTGCTCTCGACTTACGACGGGGACCTCAGGGACCCGCTCTGGTGGCCTCAGGAAAGGCCAGTCCCCATGCGAGTTCCTCGGGGGCCTCTCGGGATTCCTCTCCCGTCGATGCCGGGGCCTAAGACCTTGTGTGGAGTCGGGGCCGGAACCTGAGGATTCCTCTCCAGTGCTGACATGGATCTTGGGGTACTTCTGGAGTCTCCCCAGGGGAGTCAGTCCTCGTCTCGAATGCGGGCATGCACTTGCGCTTTCCTCCAGAACGGTAGCAGCAGTGTCACGCAGTCCGCCGCGTGGATCAAAGGATCTATGGTTTTCCCTCGAGTCTTTCCCACGAGGCTTTCCCACGAGGCTTTCCCACAGGGCTGTCCCACGTGCACACGTGGTGGGAGTCGATCCTCGGCTTGAACGTCAAGGCAGTGCAGGGAAAGCAGGTTCCTCTGGAATGGTCTGACACATCTGGGGGACTCTTGGAATGGTGGCACGACCCTGGAGTTCCTCTCGCCTTTCCTGTGGAGAGCGCCTCCTCTTGAGATGCGACGGGAACGCCGGGAATTCTTTCCCTACGAAACAGGGAAAGGATCCCTCATCTCGAGCTAGGAGGCGGAAACGGGGCTCCCCTGGATGTGTGCGGGACCCCACGTGCTTCCTCTCGAGTGGAGACGGGTATGTCGGGGAACTTCTTGAGTTGCAGCAATGGTGTGAAGGACCCTTTGGAAGTTCCAGTTGTTAGATGTGATTGGCCTCGAGAAGCCTCAGCGGAAATGGGCCTCATCTCGCCTGGAGGGCAAAACCTCCTGGATTTTCTCGAGTTGCGGCAGGTGCTCTCGACTTACGACGGGGACCTCAGGGATCCGCTCTGGTGGCCTCAGGAAAGGCCAGTCCCCATGCGAGTTCCACGGGGGCGTCTCGGGATTCCTCTCCCGTCGATGCCGGGGCCTAAGACCTTGTGTGGAGTCGGGGCCGGAACCTGAGGATTCCTCTCCAGTGCTGACATGGATCTTGGGGTACTTCTGGAGTCTCCCCAGGGGAGTCAGTCCTCCTCTCGAATGCGGGCATGCACTTGCGCTTTCCTCCAGAACGGTAGCAGCAGTGTCACGCAGTCCGCCCAATGGATCAAAGGATCTATGGTTTTCCCTCGAGTCTTTTCCACGAGGCTTTTCCACGAGGCTTTCCCACAGGGCTGTCCCACGTGCACACGTGGTGGGAGTCGATCCTTGGCTTGAACGTCAAGGCAGTGCAGGGAAAACAGGTTCCTCTGGAATGGACTGACACATCTGGGGGACTCTTGGAATGGTGGCATGACCCTGGAATTCCTCTCGCCTTTCCTGTGGAGAGCGCCTCCTCTTGAGATGCGACGGGAACGCCGGGAATTCTTTCCCTACCAAACAGGGAAAGGATCCCTCATCTCGAGCTAGGAGGCGGAAACGGGGCTCCCCTGGATGTGTGCGGGACCCACGTGCTTCCTCTCGAGTGGAGACGGGTATGTCGGGGAACTTCTTGAGTTGCAGCAAGGGTGTGAAGGACCCTTTGGAAGTTCCAGTGGTTAGACGTGATTAGCTTCGAGAAGCCTCAGCGGAAATGGGCCTCATCGCGCCTGGAGGGCAAAACCGCCTGGATTTTCTCGAGTTGCGGCAGGTGCTCTCGACTTACGACGGGGACCTCAGGGACCCGCTCTGGTGGCCTCAGGAAAGGCCAGTCCCCATGCGAGTTCCTCGGGGGCCTCTCGGGATTCCTCTCCCGTCGATGCCGGGGCCTAAGACCTTGTGTGGAGTCGGGGCCGGAACCTGAGGATTCCTCTCCAGTGCTGACATGGATCTTGGGGTACTTCTGGAGTCTCCCCAGGGGAGTCAGTCCTCGTCTCGAATGCGGGCATGCACTTGCGCTTTCCTCCAGAACGGTAGCAGCAGTGTCACGCAGTCCGCCGCGTGGATCAAAGGATCTATGGTTTTCCCTCGAGTCTTTCCCACGAGGCTTTCCCACGAGGCTTTCCCACAGGGCTGTCCCACGTGCACACGTGGTGGGAGTCGATCCTCGGCTTGAACGTCAAGGCAGTGCAGGGAAAGCAGGTTCCTCTGGAATGGTCTGACACATCTGGGGGACTCTTGGAATGGTGGCACGACCCTGGAGTTCCTCTCGCCTTTCCTGTGGAGAGCGCCTCCTCTTGAGATGCGACGGGAACGCCGGGAATTCTTTCCCTACGAAACAGGGAAAGGATCCCTCATCTCGAGCTAGGAGTCGGAAACGGAGCTCCCCTGGATGTGGGCGGGACACCACGTGCTTCCTCTCGAGTGGAGACGGGTATGTCGGGGAACTTCTTGAGTTGCAGCAATGGTGTAAAGGACCATTTGGAAGTTCCAGTGGTTAGACGTGATTAACCTCGAGAAGCCTCAGCGGAAATGGGCCTCATCTCGCCTGGAGGAAAAAGCCTCCTGGATTTTCTCGAGTTGCGGCAGGTGCTCTCGACTTACGACGGGGACCTCAGGGACCCGCTCTGGTGGCCTCAGGAAAGGCCAGTCCCCATGCGAGTTCCTCGGGAGCGTCTCGGGATTCCTCTCCCTTCGATGCCGGGGCCTAAGACCTTGTGTGGAGTCGGGGCCGGAACCTGAGGATTCCTCTCCAGTGCTGACATGGATCTTGGGGTACTTCTGGAGTCTCCCCAGGGGAGTCAGTCCTCGTCTCGAATGCGGGCATGCACTTGCGCTTTCCTCCAGAGCGGTAGCAGCAGTGTCACGCAGTCCGCCGCGTGGATCAAAGGATCTATGGTTTTCCCTCGAGTCTTTCCCACGAGGCTTTCCCACGAGGCTTTCCCACAGGGCTGTCCCACGTGCACACGTGGTGGGAGTCGATCCTCGCCTTGAACGTCAAGGAAGTGCAGGGAAAACAGGTTACTCTGGAATGGACTGACACATCTGGGGGACTATTGGAATGGTGTCACGACCCTGGAGTTCCTCTCGCCTCTCCTGTGGAGAGCGCCTCCTCTTGAGATGCGACGGGAACGCCGGGAATTCTTTCCCTACGAAACAGGGAAAGGATCCCTCATCTCGAGCTAGGAGTCGGAAACGGGGCTCCCCTGGATGTGTGCGGGACCCCACGTGCTTCCTCTCGAGTGGAGACGGGTATGTCGGGGAACTTCTAGAGTTGCAGCAATGGTGTGAAGGACCCTTTGGAAGTTCCAGTGGTTAGATGTGATTGGCCTCGAGAAGCCTCAGCGGAAATGGGCCTCATCTGGCCTGGAGGGCAAAACCTCCTGGATTTTCTCGAGTTGCGGCAGGTGCTCTCGACTTACGACGGGGATCTCAGGGAACCGCTCTGGTGGCCTCAGGAAAGGCCAGTCCCCATGCGAGTTCCTCCGGGGCCTCTCGGGATTCCTCTCCTGTCGATGCCGGGGCCTAAGACCTTGTGTGGAGTCGGGGCCGGAACCTGAGGATTCCTCTCCAGTGCTGACATGGATCTTGGGGTACTTCTGGAGTCTCCCCAGGGGAGTCAGTCCTCGTCTCGAATGCGGGCATGCACTTCCGCTTTCCTCCAGAGCGGTAGCAGCAGTGTCACGCAGTCCGCCGCGTGGATCAAAGGATCTATGGTTTTCCCTCGAGTTTTTCCCACGAGGCTTACCCACGACGCTTTCCCATAGGGCTGTCCCACGTGCACACGTGTTGGGAGTCGATCCTCGGCTTGAACGTCAAGGCAGTGCAGGGAAAACAGGTTCCTCTGGAATGGACTGACACATCTGGGGGACTCTTGGAATGGTGGCACGACCCTGGAGTTCCTCTCGCCTTTCCTGTGGAGAGCGCCTCCTCTTGAGATGCGACGGGAACGCCGGGAATTCTTTCCCTACGAAACAGGGAAAGGATCCGGCATCTCGAGCTAGGAGGCGGAAACGGGGCTCCCCTGGATGTGTGCGGGACCCACGTGCTTCCTCTCGAGTGGAGACGGGTATGTCGGGGAACTTCTTGAGTTGCAGCAAGGGTGTGAAGGACCCTTTGGAAGTTCCAGTGGTTAGACGTGATTAGCCTCGAGAAGCCTCAGCTGAAATGGGCCTCATCGCGCCTGGAGGGCAAAACCTCCTGGATTTTCTCGAGTTGCGGCAGGTGCTCTCGACTTACGACGGGGACCTCAGGGACCCGCTCTGGTGGCCTCAGGAAAGGCCAGTCCCCATGCGAGTTCCTCGGGGGCCTCTCGGGATTCCTCTCCCGTCGATGCCGGGGCCTAAGACCTTGTGTGGAGTCGGGGCCGGAACCTGAGGATTCCTCTCCAGTGCTGACATGGATCTTGGGGTACTTCTGGAGTCTCCCCAGGGGAGTCAGTCCTCGTCTCGAATGCGGGCATGCACTTGCGCTTTCCTCCAGAGCGGTAGCAGCAGTGTCACGCAGTCCGCCGCGTGGATCAAAGGATCTATGGTTTTCCCTCGAGTCTTTCCCACGAGGCTTTCCCACGAGGCTTTCCCACAGGGCTGTCCTACGTGCACACGTGGTGGGAGTCGATCCTCGGCTTGAACGTCAAGGCAGTGCAGGGAAAGCAGGTTCCTCTGGAATGGTCTGACACATCTGGGGGACTCTTGGAATGGTGGCACGACCCTGGAGTTCCTCTCGCCTTTCCTGTGGAGAGCGCCTCCTCTTGAGATGCGACGGGAACGCCGGGAATTCTTTCCCTACGAAACAGGGAAAGGATCCCTCATCTCGAGCTAGGAGGCGGAAACGGGGCTCCCCTGGATGTGTGCGGGACCCCACGTGCTTCCTCTCGAGTGGAGACGGGTATGTCGGGGAACTTCTTGAGTTGCAGCAAGGGTGTGAAGGACCCTTTGGAAGTTCCAGTGGTTAGACGTGATTGGCCTCGAGAAGCCTCAGCGGAAATGGGCCTCATCTCGCCTGGACGGCAAAACCTCCTGGATTTTCTCGAGTTGCGGCAGGTGCTCTCGACTTACGACGGGGACCTCAGGGACCCGCTCTGGTGGCCTCAGGAAAGGCCAGTCCCCATGCGAGTTCCTCGGGGGCGTCTCGGGATTCCTCTCCCGTGGATGCCGGGGCCTAAGACCTTGTGTGGAGTCGGGGCCGGAACCTGAGGATTCCTCTCCAGTGCTGACATGGATCTTGGGGTACTTCTGGAGTCTCCCAGGGGAGTCAGTCCTCGTCTCGAATGCGGGCATGCACTTGCGCTTTCCTCCAGAGCGGTAGCAGCAGTGTCACGCAGTCCGCCGCGTGGATCAAAGGATCTATGGTTTTCCCTCGAGTCTTTCCCACGAGGCTTCCCCACGAGGCTTTCCCACAGGGCTGTCCACGTGCACACGTGGTGGGAGTCGATCCTCGGCTTGAACGTCAAGGCAGTGCAGGGAAAACAGGTTCCTCTGGAATGGACTGACACATCTGGGGGACTCTAGGAATGGTGGCACGACCCTGGAGTTCCTCTCGCCTTTCCTGAGGAGAGCGCCTCCTCTTGAGATACGACGGGAACGCCGGGAATTCTTTCCCCAGGAAACAGGGAAAGGATCCCTCATCTCGAGCTAGGAGGCGGAAACGGGGCTCCCCTGGATGTGTGCGGGACCCCACGTGCTTCCTCTCGAGTGGAGACGGGTATGTCGGGGAACTTCTTGAGTTGCAGCAAGGGTGTGAAGGACCCTTTGGAAGTTCAAGTGGTTAGATGTGATTAGCCTCGAGAAGCCTCAGCGGAAATGGGCCTCATCTCGCCTGGAGGGCAAAACCTCCTGGATTTTCTCGAGTTGCGGCAGGTGCTCTCGACTTACGACGGGGACGTCAGGGACCCGCTCTGGTGGCCTCAGGAAAGGCCAGTCCCCATGCGAGTTCCTCGGGGGCCTCTCGGGATTCCTCTCCCGTCGATGCCGGGGCCTAAGACCTTGTGTGGAGTCGGGGCCGGAACCTGAGGATTCCTCTCCAGTGCTGACATGGATCTTGGGGTACTTCTGGAGTCTCCCCAGGGGAGTCAGTCCTCGTCTCGAATGCGGGCATGCACTTGCGCTTTCCTCCAGAGCGGTAGCAGCAGTGTCACGCAGTCCGCCGCGTGGATCAAAGGATCTATGGTTTTCCCTCGAGTCTTTCCCACGAGGCTTTCCCACGAGGCTTTCCCACAGGGCTGTCCCACGTGCACACGTGGTGGGAGTGGATCCTCGGCTTGAACGTCAAGGCAGTGCAGGGAAAACAGGTTCCTCTGGAATGGACTGACACATCTGGGGGACTCTTGGAATGGTGGCACGACCCTGGAGTTCCTCTCGCCTTTCCTGTGGAGAGCGCCTCCCCTTGAGATGCGACGGGAACGCCGGGAATTCTTTCCCTACGAAACAGGGAAAGGATTCCTCATCTCGAGCTAGGAGTCGGAAACGGGGCTCCCCTGGATGTGTGCGGGACCCCACGTGCTTCCTCTCGAGTGGAGACGGGTATGTCGGGGAACTTCTTGAGTTGCAGCAAGGGTGTGAAGGACCCTTTGGAAGTTCCAGTGGTTAGATGTGATTGGCCTCGAGAAGCCTCAGCGGAAATGGGCCTCATCTCGCCTGGAGGGCAAAACCACCTGGATTTTCTCGAGTTGCGGAAGGTGCTCTCGACTTACGACGGGGACCTCAGGGACCCGCTCTGGTGACCTCAGGAAAGGCCAGTCCCCATGCGAGTTCCTCGGGGGCGTCTCGGGATTCCTCTCCCGTCGATGCCGGGGCCTAAGACCTTGTGTGGAGTCGGGGCCGAAACCTGAGGATTCCTCTCCAGTGCTGACATGGATCTTGGGGTACTTCTGGAGTCTCCCCAGGGGAGTCAGTCCTCGTCTCGAATGCGGGCATGCACTTGCGCTTTCCTCCAGAGCGGTAGCAGCAGTGTCACGCAGTCCGCCGCTTGGATCAAAGGATCTATGGTTTTCCCTCGAGTCTTTCCCACGAGGCTTTCCCACGAGGCTTTCCCACAGGGCTGTCCCACGTGCACACGTAGTGGGAGTCGATCCTCGGCTTGAACGTCAAGGCAGTGCAGGGAAAACAGGTTCCTCTGGAATGGACTGACACATCTGGGGGACTCTTGGAATGGTGGCACGACCCTGGAGTTCCTCTCGCCTTTCCTGTGGAGAGCGCCTCCTCTTGAGATGCGACGGGAACGCCGGGAATTCTTTCCCTACGAAACAGGGAAAGGATCCCTCATCTCGAGCTAGGAGGCGGAAACGGGGCTCCCCTGGATGTGTGCGGGACCCCACGTGCTTCCTCTCGAGTGGAGACGGGTATGTCGGGGAACTTCTTGAGTTGCAGCAAGGGTGTGAAGGACCCTTTGGAAGTTCCAGTGGTTAGACGTGATTGGCCTCGAGAAGCCTCAGCGGAAATGGGCCTCATCTCGCCTGGAGGGCAAAACCTCCTGGATTTTCTCGAGTTGCGGCAGGTGCTCTCGACTTACGACGGGGACCTCAGGGACCCGCTCTGGTGGCCTCAGGAAAGGCCAGTCCCCATGCGAGTTCCTCGGGGGCCTCTCGGGATTCCTCTCCCGTCTATGCCGGGGACTAAGACCTTGTGTGGAGTCGGGGCCGGAACCTGAGGATTCCTCTCCAGTGCTGACATGGACCTTGGGGTACTTCTGGAGTCTCCCCAGGGGAGTCAGTCCTCGTCTCGAATGCGGGCATGCACTTGCGCTTTCCTCCAGAGCGGTAGCAGCAGTGTCACGCAGTCCGCCTCGTGGATCAAAGGATCTATGGTTTTCCCTCGAGTCTTTCCCACGAGGCTTTCCCACGAGGCTTTCCCACAGGGCTGTCCCACGTGCACACGTGGTGGGAGTCGATCCTCGGCTTGAACGTCAAGGCAGTGCAGGGAAAACTGGTTCCTCTGGAATGGACTGACACATCTGGGGGACTCTTGGAATGGTGTCACGACCCTGGAGTTCCTCTCGCCTTTCCTGTGGAGAGCGCCTCCTCTTGAGATGCGACGGGAACGCCGGGAATTCTTTCCCTACGAAACAGGGAAAGGATCCCTCATCTCGAGCTAGGAGTCGGAAACGGGGCTCCCCTGGATGTGTGCGGGACCCCACGTGCTTCCTCTCGAGTGGAGACGGGTATGTCGGGGAACTTCTAGAGTTGCAGCAATGGTGTGAAGGACCCTTTGGAAGTTCCAGTGGTTAGATGTGATTGGCCTCGAGAAGCCTCAGCGGAAATGGGCCTCATCTGGCCTGGAGGGCAAAACCTCCTGGATTTTCTCGAGTTGCGGCAGGTGCTCTCGACTTACGACGGGGATCTCAGGGAACCGCTCTGGTGGCCTCAGGAAAGGCCAGTCCCCATGCGAGTTCCTCGGGGGCCTCTCGGGATTCCTCTCCCGTCGATGCCGGGGCCTAAGACCTTGTGTGGTGTCGGGGCCGGAACCTGAGGATTCCTCTCCAGTGCTGACATGGATCTTGGGGTACTTCTGGAGTCTCCCCAGGGGAGTCAGTCCTCGTCTCGAATGCGGGCATGCACTTGCGCTTTCCTCCAGAGCGGTAGCAGCAGTGTCACGCAGTCCGCCGCGTGGATCAAAGGATCTATGGTTTTCCCTCGAGTCTTTCCCACGAGGCTTTCCCACGAGGCTTTCCCACAGGGCTGTCCCACGTGCACACGTGGTGGGAGTCGATCCTCGGCTTGAACGTCAAGGCAGTGCAGGGAAAACCGGTTCCTCTGGAATGGACTGACACATCTGGGGGACTCTTGGAATGGTGGCACGACCCTGGAGTTCCTCTCGCCTTTCCTGTGGAGAGCGCCTCCTCTTGAGATGCGACGGGAACGCCGGGAATTCTTTCCCTACGAAACAGGGAAAGGATCCCTCATCTCGAGCTAGGAGGCGGAAACGGGGCTCCCCTGGATGTGTGTGGGACACCACGTGCTTCCTCTCGAGTGGAGACGGGTATGTCGGGGAACTTCTTGAGTTGCAGCAAGGGTGTGAAGGACCCTTTGGAAGTTCCAGTGGTTAGATGTGATTGGCCTCGAGAAGCCTCAGCGGAAATGGGCCTCATCTCGCCTGGAGGGCAAAACCTCCTGGATTTTCTCGAGTTGCGGCAGGTGCTCTCGACTTATGACGGGGCCCTCAGGGACCCGCTCTGGTGGCCTCAGGAAAGGCCAGTCCCCATGCGAGTTCCTCGGGGGCCTCTGCGGATTCCTCTCCCGTCGATGCCGGGGCCTAAGTCCTTGTGTGGAGTCGGGGCCGGAACCTGAGGATTCCTCTCCAGTGCTGACATGGATCTTGGGGTACTTCTGGAGTCTCCTCAAGGGAGTCAGTCTTCGTCTCAAATGCGGGCATGCACTTGCGCTTTCCTCCAGAGCGGTAGCAGCAGTGTCACGCAGTCCGCCTCGTGGATCAAAGGATCTATGGTTTTCCCTCGAGTCTTTTCCACGAGGCTTTCCCACTAGGCTTTCCCACAGGGCTGTCCCACGTGCACACGTGGTGGGAGTCGATCCTTGGCTTGAACGTCAAGGCAGTGCAGGGAAAACAGGTTCCTCTGGAATGGACTGACACATCTGGGGGACTCTTGGAATGGTGTCACGACCCTGGAGTTCCTCTCGCCTTTCCTGTGGAGAGCGCCTCCTCTTGAGATGCGACGGGAACGCCGGGAATTCTTTCCCTACGAAACAGGGAAAGGATCCATCATCTCGAGCTAGGAGGCGGAAACGGGGCTCCCCTGGATGTGTGCGGGACCCCACGTGCTTCTATTCGAGTGGAGACGGGTATGTCGGGGAACTTCTTGAGTTGCAGCAAGGGTGTGAAGGACCCTTTGGAAGTTCCAGTGTTTAGACATGATTAGCCTCGAGAAGCCTCAGCGGAAATGAGCCTCATCTCGCCTGGAGGGCAAAACCTCCTGGATTTTCTCGAGTTGCGGCAGGTTATCTCGACTTACGACGGGGACCTCAGGGACCCGCTCTGGTGGCCTCAGGAAAAGCCAGTCCCCATGCGAGTTCCTCGGGGGCCTCTCGGGATCCCTCTCCCGTCGATGCCAGGGCCTAAGTCCTTCTGTGGAGTCGGGGCCGGAACCTGAGGATTCCTCTCCAGTGCTGACATGGATCTTGGGGTACTTCTGGAGTCTCTCCAGGGGAGTCAGTCCTCGTCTCGAATGCGGGCATGCACTTGCGCCTTCCTCCAGAGCGGTAGCAGCAGTGTCACGCAGTCCGCCGCGTGGATCAAAGGATCTATGGTTTTCCCTCGAGTCTTTCCCACGAGGCTTTCCCACTAGGCTTTCCCACAGGGCTGTCCCACGTGCACACGTGGTGGGAGTCGATCCTCGGCTTGAACGTCAAGGCAGTGCAGGGAAAACAGGTTCCTCTGGAATGGACTGACACATCTGGGGGACTCTTGGAATGGTGGCACGACCCTGGAGTTCCTCTCGCCTTTCCTGTGGAGAGCGCCTCCTCTTGAGATGCGACGGGAACGCCGGGAATTCTTTCCCTACGAAACAGGGAAAGGATCCCACATCTCGAGCTAGGAGGCGGAAACCGGGCTCCCCTGGATGTGTGCGGGACCCACGTGCTTCCTCTCGAGTGGAGACGGGTATGTCGGGGAACTTCTTGAGTTGCAGCAAGGGTGTGAAGGACCCTTTGGAAGTTCCAGTGTTTAGACGTGATTAGCCTCGAGAAGCCTCAGCGGAAATGGGCCTCATCTCGCCTGGAGGGCAAAACCTCCTGGATTTTCTCGAGTTGCGGCAGGTGCTCTCGACTTACAACGGGGACCTCAGGGAACCGCTCTGGTGGCCTCAGGAAAGGCCAGTCCCCATGCGAGTTCCTCGGGGGCCTCTGGGAATTCCTCTCCCGTCGATGCCAGGGCCTAAGTCCTTGTGTGGAGTCGGGGCCGGAACCTGAGGATTCCTCTCCAGTGCTGACATGGATCTTGGGGTACTTCTGGAGTCTCCCTAGGGGAGTCAGTCTTCGTCTCGAATGCGGGCATACACTTGCGCTTTCCTCCAGAGCGGTAGCAGCAGTGTCACGCAGTCCGCCTCGTGGATCAAAGGATCGATGGTTTTCCCTCGAGTTTTTTCCACGAGGCTTTCCCACGAGGCTTTCCCAGAGGGCTGTCCCACGTGCCCACGTGGTGGGCGTCGATCCTTGGCTTGAACGTCAAGGCAGTGCAGGGAAAACAGGTTCCTCTGGAATGGACTGACACATCTGGGGGACTCTTGGAATGGTGGCACGACCCTGGAGTTCCTCTCGCCTTTCCTGTGGAGAGCGCCTCGTCTTGAGATGCGACGGGAACGCCGGGAATTCTTTCCCTACGAAACAGGGAAAGGATCCCTCATCTCGAGCTAGGAGTCGGAAACGGAGCTCCCCTGGATGTGGGCGGGAACCCACGTGCTTCCTCCGAGTGCAGACGGGTATGTCGGGGAATTTCTTGAGTTGCAGCAAGGGTGTGAAGGACCCTTTGGAAGTTCCAGTGGTTAGATGTGATTGGCCTCGAGAAGCCTCAGCGGAAATGGGCCTCATCTCGCCTGGAGGGCAAAACCTCCTGGATTTTCTCGAGTTGCGGCAGGTGCTCTCGACTTACGACGGGGCCCTCAGGGACACGCTCTGGTGGCCTCAGGAAAGGCCAGTCCCCATGCGAGTTCCTCGGGGGCCTCTGGGGATTCCTCTCCCGTCGATGCCGGGGCCTAAGACCTTGTGTGGAGTCGGGGCCGGAACCTGAGGATTCCTCTCCAGTGCTGACATGGATCTTGGGGTACTTCTGGAGTCTCCCCAGGGGAGTCAGTCCTCGTCTCGAATGCGGGCATGCACTTGCGCTTTCCTCCAGAGCGGTAGCAGCAGTGTCACGCAGTCCGCCGCATGGATCAAAGGATCCATGGTTTTCCCTTGAGTCTTTCCCACGAGGCTTTCCCACGAGGCTTTCCCACAATGCTGTCCCACGTGCACACGTGGTGGGAGTCGATCCTTGGCTTGAACGTCAAGGCAGTGCAGGGAAAACAGGTTCCTCTGGAATGGACTGACACATCTGGGGGACTCTTGGAATGGTGGCACGACCCTGGAGTTCCTCTCGCCTTTCCTGTGGAGAGCGCCTCCTCTTGAGATGCGACGGGAACGCCGGGAATTCTTTCCCTACGAAACAGGGAAAGGATCCCACATCTCGAGCTAGGAGGCGGAAACCGGGCTCCCCTGGATGTGTGCGGGACCCACGTGCTTCCTCTCGAGTGGAGACGGGTATGTCGGGGAACTTCTTGAGTTGCAGCAAGGGTGTGAAGGACCCTTTTTAAGTTCCAGTGTTTAGACGTGATTAGCCTCTAGAAGCCTCAGCGGAAATGGGCCTCATCTCGCCTGGAGGGCAAAGCCTCCTGGATTTTCTCGAGTTGCGGCAGGTGCTCTCGACTTACGACGGGGACCTCAGGGACCCGCTCTGGTGGCCTCAGGAAAGGCCAGTCCCCATGCGAGTTCCTCTGGGGATTCCTCTCCCGTCGATGCCGGGGCCTAAAACCTTGTGTGGAGTCGGGGCCGGAACCTGAGGATTCCTCTCCAGTGCTGACATGGATCTTGGGGTACTTCTGGAGTCTCCCCAGGGGGGTCAGTCCTCGTCTCGAATGCGGGCATGCACTTGCGCTTTCCTCCAGAGCTGTAGCAGCAGTGTCACGCAGTCCTCCGCATGGATCAAAGGATCCATGGTTTTCCCTCGAGTCTTTCCCACGAGGCTTTCCCACGAGGCTTTCCCACAGGGCTGTCCCACGTGCACACGTGGTGGGAGTCGATCCTTGGCTTGAACGTCAAGGCAGTGCAGGGAAAACAGGTTCCTCTGAAATGGACTGACACATCTGGGGGACTCTTGGAATGGTGGCACGACCCTGGAGTTCCTCTCGCTTTTCCTGTGGAGAGCGCCTCCTCTTGAGATGCGACGGGAACGCCGGGAATTCTTTCTGTAGGAAACAGGGAAAGGATCCCTCATCTCGAGCTAGGAGGCGGAAACGGGGCTCCCCTGGATGTGTGCGGGACCCACGTGCTTCCTCTCGAGTGCAGACGGGTATGTCGGGGAACTTCTTGAGTTGCAGCAAGGGTGTGAAGGACCCTTTGGAAGTTCCAGTGGTTAGACGTGATTAGCCTCTAGAAGCCTCAGCGGAAATGGGCCTCATCTCGACTGGAGGGCAAAACCTCCTGGATTTTCTCGAGTTGCGGCAGGTGCTCTCGACTTACGACGGGGACCTCAGGGACCCGCTCTGGTGGCCTCAGGAAAGGCCAGTCCCCATACGAGTTCCTCGGGGGCATCTCGGGATTGCTCTCCCGTCGATGCCGGGGCCTAAGACCTTGTGTGGAGTCGGGGCCGGAACGTGAGGATTCCTCTCCAGTGCTGACATGGATCTTGGGGTACTTCTGGAGTCTCCCCAGGGGAGTCAGTCCTCGTCTCGAATGCGGGCATGCACTTGCGCTTTCCTCCAGAGCGGTAGCAGCAGTGTCACGCAGTCCGCCGCATGGATCAAAGGATCCATGGTTTTCCCTTGAGTCTTTCCCACGAGGCTTTCCCACGAGGCTTTCCCACAATGCTGTCCCACGTGCACACGTGGTGGGAGTCGATCCTTGGCTTGAACGTCAAGGCAGTGCAGGGAAAACAGGTTCCTCTGGAATGGACTGACACATCTGGGGGACTCTTGGAATGGTGGCACGACCCTGGAGTTCCTCTCGCCTTTCCTGTGGAGAGCGCCTCCTCTTGAGATGCGACGGGAACGCCGGGAATTCTTTCCCTACGAAACAGGGAAAGGATCCCTCATCTCGAGCTAGGAGGCGGAAACGGGGCTCCCCTGGATGTGTGCGGGACCCCACGTGCTTCCTCTCGAGTGGAGACGGGTATGTCGGGGAACTTCTTGAGCTGCAGCAAGGGTATGAAGGACCCTTTTGAAGTTCCAGTGGTTAGATGTGATTGGCCTCGAGAAGCCTCAGCGGAAATGGGCCTCATCTCGCCTGGAGGGCAAAATCGCCTGGATTTTCTCGAGTTGCGGCAGGTGCTCTCGACTTACGACGAGGACCTCAGGGACCCGCTCTGGTGGCCTCAGGAAAGGCCAGTCCCCATGCGAGTTCCTTTGGGGATTCCTCTCCCGTCGATGCCGGGGCCTAAGACCTTGTGTGGAGTCGGGGACGGAACCTGAGGATTCCTCTCCAGTGCTGACATGGATCTTGGGGTACTTCTGGAGTCTCCCCAGGGGAGTCAGTCCTCGTGTCGAATGCGGGCATGCACTTGCGCTTTCCTCCAGAGCGGTAGCAGCAGTGTCACACAGTCCGCCGCATGGATCAAAGGATCCATGGTTTTCCCTCGAGTCTTTCCCACGAGGCTTTCCCACTAGGCTTTCCCACAGGGTTGTCCCACGTGCACACGTGGTGGGAGTCGATCCTTGGCTTGAACGTCAAGGCAGTGCAGGGAAAACAGGTTCCTCTGGAATGGACTGACACATCTGGGGGACTCTAGGAATGATGGCACGACCCTGGAGTTCCTCTCGCCTTTCCTGTGGAGAGCGCCTCCTCTTGAGATGCGACGGGAACGCCGGGAATTCTTTCTGTAGGAAACAGGGAAAGGATCCCTCATCTCGAGCTAGGAGGCGGAAACGGGGCTCCCCTGGATGTGTGCGGGACACCACGTGCTTCCTCTCGAGTGGAGACGGGTATGTCGGGGAACTTCTTGAGTTGCAGCAAGGGTGTGAAGGACCCTTTGGAAGTTCCAGTGGTTAGATGTGATTGGCCTCGAGAAGCCTCAGCGGAAATGGGCCTCATCTCGTCTGGAGGGCAAAACCTCCTGGATTTTCTCGAGTTGCGGCAGGTGCTCTCGACTTACGACGGGGACCTCAGGGACCCGCTCTGGTGGCCTCAGAAAGGCCAGTCCCCATGCGAGTTCCTCTGGGTCCTTCGGGATTCCTCTCCCGTCGATGCCGGGGCCTAAGACCTTGTGTGGAGTCGGGGCCGGAACCTGAGGATTCCTCTCCAGTGCTGACATGGATCTTGGGGTACTTCTGGAGTCTCCCCAGGGGAGTCAGTCCTCGTCTCGAATGCGGGCATGCACTTGCGCTTTCCTCCAGAGCGGTAGCAGCAGTGTCACGCAGTCCGCCTCGTGGATCAAAGGATCGATGGTTTTCCCTCGAGTTTTTTCCACGAGGCTTTCCCACGAGGCTTTCCCAGAGGGCTGTCCCACGTGCACACGTGGTGGGAGTCGATCCTTGGCTTGAACGTCAAGGCAGTGCAGGGAAAACAGGTTCCTCTGGAATGGACTGACACATCTGGGGGACTCTTGGAATGGTGGCACGACCCTGGAGTTCCTCTCGCCTTTCCTGTGGAGAGCGCCTCGTCTTGAGATGCGACGGGAACGCCGGGAATTCTTTCCCTACGAAACAGGGAAAGGATCCCTCATCTCGAGCTAGGAGTCGGAAACGGAGCTCCCCTGGATGTGGGCGGGAACCCACGTGCTTCCTCCAAGTGCAGACGGGTATGTCGGGGAATTTCTTGAGTTGCAGCAAGGGTGTGAAGGACCCTTTGGAAGTTCCAGTGGTTAGATGTGATTGGCCTCGAGAAGCCTCAGCGGAAATGGGCCTCATCTCGCCTGGAGGGCAAAACCTCCTGGATTTTCTCGAGTTGCGGCAGGTGCTCTCGACTTACAACGGGGACCTCAGGGAACCGCTCTGGTGGCCTCAGGAAAGGCCAGTCCCCATGCGAGTTCCTCGGGGGCCTCTGGGAATTCCTCTCCCATCGATGCCAGGGCCTAAGTCCTTGTGTGGAGTCGGGGCCGGAACCTGAGGATTCCTCTCCAGTGCTGACATGGATCTTGGGGTACTTCTGGAGTCTCCCCAGTGGAGTCAGTCCTCGTCTCGAATGCGGGCATGCACTTGCGCTTTCCTCCAGAGCGGTAGCAGCAGTGTCACGCAGTCCGCCGCGTGGATCAAAGGATCTATGGTTTTCCCTCGAGTCTTTCCCACGAGGCTTTCCCACGAGGCTTTCCCACAGGGCTGTCCCACGTGCACACGTGGTGGGAGTCGATCCTCGGCTTGAACGTCAAGGCAGTTCAGGAAAAACAGGTTCCTCTGGAATGGACTGACACATCTGGGGGACTCTTGGAATGGTGGCACGACCCTGGAGTTCCTCTCGCCTTTCCAGTGGAGAGCGCCTCCTCTTGAGATGCGACGGGAACGCCGGGAATTCTTTCCCTACCAAACAGGGAAAGGATCCCTCATCTCGAGCTAGGAGGCGGAAACGGGGCTCCCCTGGATGTGTTTGGGACCCCACTTGCTTCCTCTCGAGTGGAGACGGCTATGTCGGGGAACTTCTTGAGTTGCAGCAATGGTGTGAAGGACCCTTTGGAAGTTCCAGTGGTTAGATGTGATTGGCCTCGAGAAGCCTCAGCGGAAATGGGCCTCATCTCGCCTGGAGGGCAAAACCTCCTGGATTTTCTCGAGTTGCGGCAGGTGCTCTCGACTTACGACGGGGACCTCAGGGACCCGCTCTGGTGGCCTCAGGAAAGGCCAGTCCCCATGCGAGTTCCTCGGGGGCGTCTCGGGATTCCTCTCCCGGCGATGCCGGGGCCTAAGACCTTGTGTGGAGTCGGGGCCAGAACCTGAGGATTCCTCTCCAGTGCTGACATGGATCTTGGGGTACTTCTGGAGTCTCCCCAGTGGAGTCAGTCCTCGTCTCGAATGCGGGCATGCACTTGCGCTTTCCTCCAGAGCGGTAGCAGCAGTGTCACGCAGTCCGCCGCGTGGATCAAAGGATCTATGGTTTTCCCTCGAGTCCTTCCCACGAGGCTTTCCCACGAGGCTTTCCCACAGGGCTGTCCCACGTGCACACGTGGTGGGAGTCGATCCTCGGCTTGAACGTCAAGGCAGTGCAGGGAAAACAGGTTCCTCTGGAATGGACTGACACATCTGTGGGACTCTTGGAATGGTGGCACGACCCTGGAGTTCCTCTCGCCTTTCCTGAGGAGAGCGCCTCCTCTTGAGATGCGACGGAAACGCCGGGAATTCTTTCCCTACGAAACAGGGAAAGGATCCCTCATCTCGAGCTAGGAGGCGGAAACGGGGCTCCCCTGGATGTGTGCGGGACCCCACGTGCTTCCTCTCCAGTGGAGACGCGTATGTCGGGGAACTTCTTGAGTTGCAGCAAGGGTGTGAAGGACCCTTTGGAAGTTCCAGTGGTTAGATGTGATTGGCCTCGAGAAGCCTCAGCGGAAATGGGCCTCATCTCGCCTGGAGGGCAAAACCTCCTGGATTTTCTCGAGTTGCGGCAGGTGCTCTCGACTTACGACGGGGACCTCAGGGACCCGCTCTGGTGGCCTCAGGAAAGGCCAGTCCCCATGCGAGTTCCTCGGGGGCCTCTCGGGATTCCTCTCCCGTCGATGCCGGGGCCTAAGACCTTGTGTGGAGTCGGGGCCGGAACCTGAGGATTCCTCTCCAGTGCTGACATGGATCTTGGGGTACTTCTGGAGTCTCCCCAGGGGAGTCAGTCCTCGTCTCGAATGCGGGCATGCACCTGCGCTTTCCTCCAGAGCGGTAGCAGCAGTGTCACGCAGTCCGCCGCGTGGATCAAAGGATCTATGGTTTTCCCTCGAGTCTTTCCCACGAGGCTTTCCCACGAGGCTTTCCCACAGGGCTGTCCCACGTGCACGCGTGGTAGGATTCGATCCTCGGCTTGAACGTCAAGGCAGTGCAGGGAAAACAGGTTCCTCTGGAATGGACTGACACATCTGGGGGACTCTTGGAATGTTGTCACGACCCTGGAGTTCCTCTCGCCTTTCCTGTGGAGAGCGCCTCCTCTTGAGATGCGACGGGAACGCCGGGAATTCTTTCCCTACGAAACAGGGAAAGGATCCCTCATCTCGAGCTAGGAGGCGGAAACGGGGCTCCCCTGGATGTGTGCGGGACACCACGTGCTTCCTCTCGAGTGCAGACGGGTATGTCGGGGAACTTCTTGAGTTGCAGCAAGGGTGTGAAGGACCCTTTGGAAGTTCCAGTGGTTAGATGTGATTGGCCTCGAGAAGCCTCAGCGGAAATGGGCCTCATCTCGCCTGGAGGGCAAAACCTCCTGGATTTTCTCGAGTTGCGGCAGGTGCTCTCGACTTACGACGGGGACCTCAGGGACACGCTCTGATGGCCTCAGGAAAGGCCAGTCCCCATGCGAGTTCCTCGGGGGCCTCTCGGCATTCCTCTCCCGTCGATGCCGGGGCCTAAGACCTTGTGTGGAGTCGGGGCCGGAACCTGAGGATTCCTCTCCAGTGCTGACATGGATCTTGGGGTACTTCTGGAGTCTCCCCAGGGGAGTCAGTCCTCGTGTCGAATGCGGGCATGCACTTGCGCTTTCCTCCAGAGCGGTAGCAGCAGTGTCACGCAGTCCGCCGCGTGGATCAAAGGATCTATGGTTTTCCCTCGAGTCTTTCCCACGAGGCTTTCCCACGAGGCTTTCCCACAGGGCTGTCCCACGTGCACACGTGGTGGGAGTCGATCCTCGGCTTGAACGTCAAGGCAGTGCAGGGAAAACAGGTTCCTCTGGAATGGACTGACACATCTGGGGGACTCTTGGAATGGTGGCACGACCCTGGAGTTCCTCTCGCCTTTCCTGTGGAGAGCGCCTCCTCTTGAGATGCGACGGGAACGCCGGGAATTCTTTCCCTACGAAACAGGGAAAGGATCCCTCATCTCGAGCTAGGAGTCGGAAACGGGGCTCCCCTGGATGTGTGCGGGACCCCACGTGCTTCCTCTCGAGTGGAGACGGGTATGTCGGGGAACTTCTAGAGTTGCAGCAATGGTGTGAAGGACCCTTTGGAAGTTCCAGTGGTTAGATGTGATTGGCCTCGAGAAGCCTCAGCGGAAATGGGCCTCATCTGGCCTGGAGGGCAAAACCTCCTGGATTTTCTCGAGTTGCGGCAGGTGCTCTCGACTTACGACGGGGATCTCAGGGAACCGCTCTGGTGGCCTCAGGAAAGGCCAGTCCCCATGCGAGTTCCTCGGGGGCCTCTCGGGATTCCTCTCCCGTCGATGCCGGGGCCTAAGACCTTGTGTGGAGTCGGGGCCGGAACCTGAGGATTCCTCTCCAGTGCTGACATGGATCTTGGGGTACTTCTGGAGTCTCCCCAGGGGAGTCAGTCCTCGTCTCGAATGCGGGCATGCACTTGCGCTTTCCTCCAGAGCGGTAGCAGCAGTGTCACGCAGTCCGCCGCGTGGATCAAAGGATCTATGGTTTTCCCTCGAGTCTTTCCCACGAGGCTTTCCCACGAGGCTTTCCCACAGGGCTGTCCCACGTGCACACGTGGTGGGAGTCGATCCTCGGCTTGAACGTCAAGGCAGTGCAGGGAAAACAGGTTCCTCTGGAATGGACTGACACATCTGGGGGACTCTTGGAATGGTGGCACGACCCTGGAGTTCCTCTCGCCTTTCCTGTGGAGAGCGCCTCCTCTTGAGATGCGACGGGAACGCCGGGAATTCTTTCTGTAGGAAACAGGGAAAGGATCCCTCATCTCGAGCTAGGAGGCGGAAACGGGGCTCCCCTGGATGTGTGCGGGACACCACGTGCTTCCTCTCGAGTGGAGACGGGTATGTCGGGGAACTTCTTGAGTTGCAGCAAGGGTGTGAAGGACCCTTTGGAAGTTCCAGTGGTTAGACCTGATTAGCCTCGAGAAGCCTCAGCGGAAATGGGCCTCATCTCGCCTGGAGGGCAAAACCTCCTGGATTTTCTCGAGTTGCGGCAGGTGCTCTCGACTTACAACGGGGACCTCAGGGAACCGCTCTGGTGGCCTCAGGAAAGGCCAGTCCCCATGCGAGTTCCTCGGGGGCCTCTGGGAATTCCTCTCCCATCGATGCCAGGGCCTAAGTCCTTGTGTGGAGTCGGGGCCGGAACCTGAGGATTCCTCTCCAGTGCTGACATGGATCTTGGGGTACTTCTGGAGTCTCCCTAGGGGAGTCAGTCTTCTTCTCGAATGCGGGCATGCACTTGCGCTTTCCTCCAGAGCGGTAGCAGCAGTGTCACGCAGTCCGCCGCGTGGATCAAAGGATCTATGGTTTTCCCTCGAGTCTTTCACACGAGGCTTTCCCACGAGGCTTTCCCACAGGGCTGTCCCACGTGCACACGTGGTGGGAGTCGATCCTTGGCTTGAACGTCAAGGCAGTGCAGGGAAAACAGGTTCCTCTGGAATGGACTGACACATCTGGGGGACTCTTGGAATGGTGGCACGACCCTGGAGTTCCTCTCGCCTTTCCTGTGGAGAGCGCCTCCTCTTGAGATGCGACGGGAACGCCGGGAAATCTTTCCCTACGAAACAGGGAAAGGATCCCTCATCTCGAGCTAGGAGGCGAAACGGGGCTCCCCTGGATGTGTGCGGGACACCACGTACTTCCTCTCGAGTGGAGACGGGTATGTCGGGGAACTTCTTGAGTTGCAGCAAGGGTGTGAAGGACCCTTTGGAAGTTCCAGTGGTTAGATGTGATTGGCCTCGAGAAGCCTCAGCGGAAATGGGCCTCATCTCGCCTGGAGGGCAAAACCTCCTGGATTTTCTCGAGTTGCGGCAGGTGCTCTCGACTTACGACGGGGACATCAGGGACCCGCTCTGGTGGCCTCAGGAAAGGCCAGTCCCCATGCGAGTTCCTCGGGGGCCTCTCGGTATTCCTCTCCCTTCGATGGCGGGGCCTAAGTCCTTGTGTGGAGTCGGGGCCGGAATCTGAAGATTCCTCTCCAGTGCTGACATGGATCTTGGGGTACTTCTGGAGTCTCCCCAGGGGAGTCAGTCCTCGTCTCTAATGCGGGCATGCACTTGCGCTTTCCTCCAGAGCGGTAGCAGCAGTGTCACGCAGTCCGCCGCGTGGATCAAAGGATCTATGGTTTTCCCTCGAGTCTTTCCCACGAGGCTTTCCCACGAGGCTTTCCCACAGGGCTGTCCCACGTGCACACGTGGTGGGAGTCGATCCTCGGCTTGAACGGCAAGGCAGTGCAGGGAAAACAGGTTCCTCTGGAATGGACTGACACATCTGGGGGACTCTTGGAATGGTGTCACGACCCTGGAGTTCCTCTCGCCTTTCCTGTTGAGAGCGCCTCCTCTTGAGATGCGACGAGAACGCCGGGAATTCTTTCCCTACGAAACAGGGAAAGGATCCCTCATCTCCAGCTAGGAGGCGGAAACGGGGCTCCCCTGGATGTGTGCGGGACCCCACGTGCTTCCTCTCGAGTGGAGACGGGTATGTCGGGGAACTTCTTGAGTTGCAGCAAGGGTGTGAAGGACCCTTTGGAAGTTCCAGTGGTTAGACGTGATTGGCCTCGAGAAGCCTCAGCGGAAATGGGCCTCATCTCGCCTGGAGGGCAAAACCTCCTGGATTTTCTCGAGTTGTGGCAGGTGCTCTAGACTTACGTCGGGGACCTCAGGGAACCGCTCTGGTGGCCTCAGGAAAGGCCCGTCCCCATGCGAGTTCCTCGGGGGCCTCTCGGGATTCTTCTCCCGTCGATGCCGTTGCCTAAGACCTTGTGTGGTGTCGGGGCCGGAACCTGAGGATTCCTCTCCAGTGCTGACATGGATCTTGGGGTACTTCTGGAGTCTCCCCAGGGGAGTGAGTCCTCGTCTCGAATGCGGGAATGCACTTGCGCTTTCCTCCAGAGCGGTAGCAGCAGTGTCACGCAGTCCGCCGCGTGGATCAAAGGATCTATGGTTTTCCCTCGAGTCTTTCCCACGAGGCTTTCCCACGAGGCTTTCCCACAGGGCTGTCCCACGTGCACACGTGGTGGGAGTCGATCCTCGCCTTGAACGTCAAGGAAGTGCAGGGAAAACAGGTTCCTCTGGAATGGACTGACACATCTGGGGGACTATTGGAATGGTGTCACGACCCTGGAGTTCCTCTCGCCTTTCCTGTGGAGAGCGCCTCCTCTTGAGATGCGACTGGAACGCCGGGAATTCTTTCCCTACGAAACAGGGAAAGGATCCCTCATCTCGAGCTAGGAGGCGGAAACGGGGCTCCCCTGGATGTGTGCGGGACCCCACGTGCTTCCTCTCGAGTGCAGACGGGTATGTCGGGGAACTTCTTGAGTTGCAGCAAGGGTGTGAAGGACCCTTTGGAAGTTCCAGTGGTTAGATGTGATTGGCCTCGAGAAGCCTCAGCGGAAATGGGCCTCATCTCGCCTGGAGGGCAAAACCTCCTGGATTTTCTCGAGTTGCGGCAGGTGCTCTCGACTTACGACGGGGACCTCAGGGACCCGCTCTGGGGGCCTCAGGAAAGGCCAGTCCCCATGCGAGTTCCTCGGGGCCCTCTCGTGATTCCTCTCCCGTCGATGCCGGGGCCTAAGACCTTGTGTGGAGTCGGGGCCGGAACCTGAGGATTCCTCTCCAGTGCTGACATGGATCTTGGGGTACTTCTGGAGTCTCCCCAGGGGAGTCAGTCCTCGTCTCGAATGCGGGCATGCACTTGCGCTTTCCTCCAGAGCGGTAGCAGCAGTGTCACGCAGTCCGCCGCGTGGATCAAAGGATCTATGGTTTTCCCTCGAGTCTTTCCCACGAGGCTTTCCCACGAGGCTTTCCCACAGGGCTGTCCCACGTGCACACGTGGTGGGAGTCGATCCTCGGCTTGAAAGTCAAGGCAGTGCAGGGAAAACAGTTTCCTCTGGAATGGCCTGACACATCTGGGGGACTCTTGGAATGGTGGCATGACCCTGGAGTTCCTCTCGCCTTTCCTGTGGAGAGCGCCTCCTCTTGTGATGCGACGAGAACGCCGGGAATTCTTTCCCTACGAAACAGGGAAAGGATCCCTCATCTCGAGCTAGGAGGCGGAAACGGGGCTCCCCTGGATGTGTGCGGGACACCACGTGCTTCCTCTCGAGTGGAGACGGGTAAGTCGGGGAACTTCTTGAGTTGCAGCAAGGGTGTGAAGGACCCTTTGGAAGTTCCATTGGTTAGACGTGATTGGCCTCGAGAAGCCTCAGCGGAAATGGGCCTCATCTCGCCTGGAGGGCAAAACCTCCTGGATTTTCTAGAGTTGTGGCAGGTGCTCTAGACTTACGACGGGGACCTCAGGGACCCGCTCTGGTGGCCTCAGGAAAGGCCCGTCCCATGCGAGTTTCTCGGGGGCCTCTCGGGATTCCTCTCCCGTCGATGCCGGGGCCTAAGACCTTGTGTGGAGTCGGGGCCGGAACCTGAGGATTCCTCTCCAGTGCTGACATGGATCTTGGGGTACTTCTGGAGTCTCCCCAGGGGAGTCAGTCCTCGTCTCGAATGCGGGCATGCACTTGCGCTTTCCTCCAGAGCGGTAGCAGCAGTGTCACGCAGTCCGCCGCGTGGATCAAAGGATCTATGGTTTTCCCTCGAGTCTTTCCCACGAGGCTTTCCCACGAGGCTTTCCCACAGGGCTGTCCCACGTGCACACGTGGTGGGAGTCGATCCTCGGCTTGAACGTCAAGGCAGTGCAGGGAAAACAGGTTCCTCTGGAACGGACTGACACATCTGGGGGACTCTTGGAATGGTGGCACGACCCTGGAGTTCCTCTCGCCTTTCCTGTGGAGAGCGCCTCCTCTTGAGATGCGACTGGAACGCCGGGAATTCTTTCCCTACGAAACAGGGAAAGGATCCCTCATCTCGAGCTAGGAGGCGGAAACGGGGCTCCCCTGGATGTGTTCTTGACACCACGTGCTTCCTCTCGAGTGCAGACGGGTATGTCGGGGAACTTCTTGACTTGCAGCAAGGGTGTGAAGGACCCTTTGGAAGTTCCAGTGGTTAGATGTGATTGGCCTCGAGAAGCCTCAGCGGAAATGGGCCTCATCTCGCCTGCAGGGCAAAACCTCCTGGATTTTCTCGAGTTTCGGCAGGTGCTCTCGACTTACGACGGGGACCTCAGGGACCCGCTCTGGTGGCCTCAGGAAAGGCCAGTCCCCATGCGAGTTCTTCGGGGCCCTCTCGTGATTCCTCTCCCGTCGATGCCGGGGCCTAAGACCTTGTGTGGAGTCGGGGCCGGAACCTGAGGATTCCTCTCCAGTGCTGACATGGATCTTGGGGTACTTCTGGAGTCTCCCCAGGGGAGTCAGTCCTCGTCTCGATTGTGGGCATGCACTTGCGCTTTCCTCCAGAGCGGTAGCAGCAGTGTCACGCAGTCCGCCGCGTGGATCAAAGGATCTTTGGTTTTCCCTCGAGTCTTTCCCACGAGGCTTTCCCACGAGGCTTTCCCACAGGGCTGTCCCACGTGCACACGTGGTGGGAGTCGATCCTCGGCTTGAACGTCAAGGCAGTGCAGGGAAAACAGGTTCCTCTGGAATGGACTGACACATCTGGGGGACTCTTGGAATGGTGGCATGACCCTGGAGTTCCTCTCGCCTTCCCTGTGGAGAGCGCCTCCACTTGAGATGCCACGGGAACGCCGGGAATTCTTTCCCTACGAAACAGGGAAAGGATCCCTCATCTCGAGCTAGGAGGCGGAAACGGGGCTCCCCTGGATGTGTGCGGGACACAACGTGCTTCCTCTCGAGTGGAGACCGGTATGTCGGGGAACTTCTTGAGTTGCAGCAAGGGTGTGAAGGACCCTTTGGAAGTTCCAGTGGTTAGATGTGATTGGCCTCGAGAAGCCTCAGCGGAAATGGGCCTCATCTCGCCTGGAGGGCAAAACCTCCTGGATTTTCTCGAGTTGCGGCAGGTGCTCTCGACTTACGACGGGGACCTCAGGGACCCGCTCTGGTGGCCTCAGGAAAGGCCAGTCCCCATGCGAGTTCCTCGGGGGCGTCTCGGTATTCCTCTCCCGTCGATGCCGGGGCCTAAGACCTTGTGTGGAGTCGGGGCCGGAACCTGAGGA
This sequence comes from Ovis canadensis, assembly GCF_042477335.2. Lineage (NCBI taxonomy): Eukaryota > Metazoa > Chordata > Mammalia > Artiodactyla > Bovidae > Ovis > Ovis canadensis. The sequence goes on from NC_091267.1 coordinate 11,865,968, forward strand.
TTCCTCTCCAGTGCTGACATGGATCTATGGGTACTTCTCGAGTCGCCCCAGGGGAGTCAGTCCTCGTCTCGAATGCGGGCATGCACTTGCGCTTTCCTCCAGAGCGGTAGCAGCAGTTTCACGCAGTCTGCCGCGTGAATCAAAGGATCTATGGTTTTCCCTCGAGTCTTTCCCACGAGACTTTCCCACGAGGCTTTCCCTCAGGGCTGTCCCACGTGCACACGTGGTGGGAGTCGATCCTCGGCTTGAACGTCAAGGCAGTGCAGGGAAAACAGGTTCCTCTGGAATGGACTGACACATCTGGGGGACTCTTGGAATGGTGGCACGACCCTGGAGTTCCTCTCGCCTTTCCTGTGGAGAGCGCCTCCTCTTGAGATGCGACGGGAACGCCGGGAATTCTTTCCCTACGAAACAGGGAAAGGATCCCTCATCTCGAGCTAGGAGGCGGAAACGGGGCTCCCCTGGATGTGTGCGGGACACCACGTGCTTCCTCTCGAGTGGAGACGGGTATGTCGGGGAACTTCTTGAGTTGCAGCAAGGGTGTGAAGGACCCTTTGGAAGTTCCAGTGGTTAGATGTGATTGGCCTCGAGAAACCTCAGCGGAAATGGGCCTCATCTCGCCTGGAGGGCAAAACCTCCTGGATTTTCTCGAGTTGCGGAAGGTGCTCTCGACTTACGACGGGGACCTCAGGGACCCGCTATGGCGGCCTCAGGAAAGGCCAGTCCCCATGCGAGTTACTCGGGGGCCTCTCGGGATTCCTCTCCCGTCGATGCCGGGGCCTAAGACCTTGTGTGGAGTCGGTGCCGGAACCTGAGGATTCCTCTCCAGTGCTGACATGGATCTTGGGGTACTTCTGGAGTCTCCCCAGGGGAGTAAGTCCTCGTCTCGAATGCGGGCATGCACTTGCGCTTTCCTCCAGTGCGGTAGCAGCAGTTTCATGCAATCCGCTGCGAGGATCAAAGGATCTATGGTTTTCCCTCGAGTCTTTCCCACGAGACTTTCCCACGAGGCTTTCCCACAGGGCTGTCCCACGTGCACACGTGGTGGGAGTCGATCCTCGGCTTGAACGTCAAGGCAGTGCAGGGAAAACAGGTTCCTCTGGAATGGACTGACACATCTGGGGGACTCTTGGAATGGTGGCATGACCCTGGAGTTCCTCTCGCCTTTCCTGTGGAGAGCGCCTCCTCTTGAGATGCGACGGGAACGCCAGGAATTCTTTCCCTACGAAACAGGGAAAGGATCCCTCATCTCGAGCTAGGAGGCGGAAACGGGGCTCCCCTGGATGTGTGCGGGACACCACGTGCTTCCTCTCGAGTGGAGACGGGTATGTCAGGGAACTTCTTGAGTTGCAGCAAGGGTGTGAAGGACCCTTTGGAAGTTCCAGTGGTTAGATGTGATTGGCCTCGAGAAGCCTCAGCGGAAATGGGCCTCATTTCGCCTGGAGGGCGAAACCTCCTGGATTTTCTCGAGTTGCGGCAGGTGCTCTCGACTTACGATGGGGACCTCAGGAATCCGCTCTGGTGGCCTCAGGAAAGGCCAGTCCCCATGCGAGTTCCTCGGGGGCCTCTCGGGATTCCTCTCCCGTCGATGCCGGGGCCTAAGACCTTGTGTGGAGTCGTGGCCGGAACCTGAGGATTCCTCTCCAGTGCTGACATAGATCTTGGGGTACTTCTGGAGTCTCCCCAGGGGAGTCAGTCCTCGTCTCGAATGCGGGAATGCACTTGCGCTTTCCTCCAGAGCGGTAGCAGCAGTGTCACGCAGTCCGCCGCGTGGATCAAAGGATCTATGGTTTTCCCTCGAGTCTTTCCCACGAGGCTTTCCCACGAGGCTTTCCCACAGGGCTGTCCCACGTGCACACGTGGTGGGAGTCGATCCTCGGCTTGAACGTCAAGGCAGTGCAGGGAAAACAGGTTCCTCTGGAATGGACTGACACATCTGGGGGACTCTTGGAATGGTGTCACGACCCTGGAGTTCCTCTCGCCTTTCCTGTGGAGAGCGCCTCCTCTTGAGATGCGACGGGAACGCCGGGAATTCTTTCCCTACGAAACAGGGAAGGATCCCTCATCTCGAGCTAGGAGGCGGAAACGGGGCTCCCCTGGATGTGTGAGGGACCCCACGTGCTTCCTCTCGAGTGGAGACGGGTATGTCGGGGAACTTCTTGAGTTGCAGCAAGGGTGTGAAGGTCCCTTTGGAAGTTCCAGTGGTTAGATGTGATTGGCCTCGAGAAGCCTTAGCGGAAATGGGCCTCATCTCGCCTGGAGGGCAAAACCTCCTGGATTTTCTCGAGTTTCGGCAGGTGCTCTCGACTTACGACGGGGACCTCAGGGACCCGCTCTGGTGGCCTCAGGAAAGGCCAGTCCCCATGCGAGTTCCTCGGGGCCCTCTCGTGATTCCTCTCCCGTCGATGCCGGGGCCTAAGACCTTGTGTGGAGTCGGGGCCGGAACCTGAGGATTCCTCTCCAGTGCTGACATGGATCTTGGGGTACTTCTGGAGTCTCCCCAGGGGAGTCAGTCCTCGTCTCGAATGCGGGCATGCACTTGCGCTTTCCTCCAGAGCGGTAGCAGCAGTGTCACGCAGTCCGCCGCGTGGATCAAAGGATCTATGGTTTTCCCTCGAGTCTTTCCCACGAGGCTTTCCCACGAGGCTTTCCCACAGGGCTGTCCCACGTGCACACGTGGTGGGAGTCGATCCTCGGCTTGAAAGTCAAGGCAGTGCAGGGAAAACAGTTTCCTCTGGAATGGCCTGACACATCTGGGGGACTCTTGGAATGGTGGCATGACCCTGGAGTTCCTCTCGCCTTTCCTGTGGAGAGCGCCTCCTCTTGTGATGCGACGAGAACGCCGGGAATTCTTTCCCTACGAAACAGGGAAAGGATCCCTCATCTCGAGCTAGGAGGCGGAAACGGGGCTCCCCTGGATGTGTGCGGGACACCACGTGCTTCCTCTCGAGTGGAGACGGGTAAGTCGGGGAACTTCTTGAGTTGCAGCAAGGGTGTGAAGGACCCTTTGGAAGTTCCATTGGTTAGACGTGATTGGCCTCGAGAAGCCTCAGCGGAAATGGGCCTCATCTCGCCTGGAGGGCAAAACCTCCTGGATTTTCTAGAGTTGTGGCAGGTGCTCTAGACTTACGACGGGGACCTCAGGGACCCGCTCTGGTGGCCTCAGGAAAGGCCCGTCCCATGCGAGTTTCTCGGGGGCCTCTCGGGATTCCTCTCCCGTCGATGCCGGGGCCTAAGACCTTGTGTGGAGTCGGGGCCGGAACCTGAGGATTCCTCTCCAGTGCTGACATGGATCTTGGGGTACTTCTGGAGTCTCCCCAGGGGAGTCAGTCCTCGTCTCGAATGCGGGCATGCACTTGCGCTTTCCTCCAGAGCGGTAGCAGCAGTGTCACGCAGTCCGCCGCGTGGATCAAAGGATCTATGGTTTTCCCTCGAGTCTTTCCCACGAGGCTTTCCCACGAGGCTTTCCCACAGGGCTGTCCCACGTGCACACGTGGTGGGAGTCGATCCTCGGCTTGAACGTCAAGGCAGTGCAGGGAAAACAGGTTCCTCTGGAACGGACTGACACATCTGGGGGACTCTTGGAATGGTGGCACGACCCTGGAGTTCCTCTCGCCTTTCCTGTGGAGAGCGCCTCCTCTTGAGATGCGACTGGAACGCCGGGAATTCTTTCCCTACGAAACAGGGAAAGGATCCCTCATCTCGAGCTAGGAGGCGGAAACGGGGCTCCCCTGGATGTGTTCTTGACACCACGTGCTTCCTCTCGAGTGCAGACGGGTATGTCGGGGAACTTCTTGACTTGCAGCAAGGGTGTGAAGGACCCTTTGGAAGTTCCAGTGGTTAGATGTGATTGGCCTCGAGAAGCCTCAGCGGAAATGGGCCTCATCTCGCCTGCAGGGCAAAACCTCCTGGATTTTCTCGAGTTTCGGCAGGTGCTCTCGACTTACGACGGGGACCTCAGGGACCCGCTCTGGTGGCCTCAGGAAAGGCCAGTCCCCATGCGAGTTCTTCGGGGCCCTCTCGTGATTCCTCTCCCGTCGATGCCGGGGCCTAAGACCTTGTGTGGAGTCGGGGCCGGAACCTGAGGATTCCTCTCCAGTGCTGACATGGATCTTGGGGTACTTCTGGAGTCTCCCCAGGGGAGTCAGTCCTCGTCTCGATTGTGGGCATGCACTTGCGCTTTCCTCCAGAGCGGTAGCAGCAGTGTCACGCAGTCCGCCGCGTGGATCAAAGGATCTTTGGTTTTCCCTCGAGTCTTTCCCACGAGGCTTTCCCACGAGGCTTTCCCACAGGGCTGTCCCACGTGCACACGTGGTGGGAGTCGATCCTCGGCTTGAACGTCAAGGCAGTGCAGGGAAAACAGGTTCCTCTGGAATGGACTGACACATCTGGGGGACTCTTGGAATGGTGGCATGACCCTGGAGTTCCTCTCGCCTTCCCTGTGGAGAGCGCCTCCACTTGAGATGCCACGGGAACGCCGGGAATTCTTTCCCTACGAAACAGGGAAAGGATCCCTCATCTCGAGCTAGGAGGCGGAAACGGGGCTCCCCTGGATGTGTGCGGGACACAACGTGCTTCCTCTCGAGTGGAGACCGGTATGTCGGGGAACTTCTTGAGTTGCAGCAAGGGTGTGAAGGACCCTTTGGAAGTTCCAGTGGTTAGATGTGATTGGCCTCGAGAAGCCTCAGCGGAAATGGGCCTCATCTCGCCTGGAGGGCAAAACCTCCTGGATTTTCTCGAGTTGCGGCAGGTGCTCTCGACTTACGACGGGGACCTCAGGGACCCGCTCTGGTGGCCTCAGGAAAGGCCAGTCCCCATGCGAGTTCCTCGGGGGCGTCTCGGTATTCCTCTCCCGTCGATGCCGGGGCCTAAGACCTTGTGTGGAGTCGGGGCCGGAACCTGAGGATTCCTCTCCAGTGCTGACATGGATCTATGGGTACTTCTCGAGTCGCCCCAGGGGAGTCAGTCCTCGTCTCGAATGCGGGCATGCACTTGCGCTTTCCTCCAGAGCGGTAGCAGCAGTTTCACGCAGTCCGCCGCGTGAATCAAAGGATCTATGGTTTTCCCTCGAGTCTTTCCCACGAGACTTTCCCACGAGGCTTTCCCTCAGGGCTGTCCCACGTGCACACGTGGTGGGAGTCGATCCTCGGCTTGAACGTCAAGGCAGTGCAGGGAAAACAGGTTCCTCTGGAATGGACTGACACATCTGGGGGACTCTTGGAATGGTGGCACGACCCTGGAGTTCCTCTCGCCTTTCCTGTGGAGAGCGCCTCCTCTTGAGATGCGACGGGAACGCCGGGAATTCTTTCCCTACGAAACAGGGAAAGGATCCCTCATCTCGAGCTAGGAGGCGGAAACGGGGCTCCCCTGGATGTGTGCGGGACACCACGTGCTTCCTCTCGAGTGGAGACGGGTATGTCGGGGAACTTCTTGAGTTGCAGCAAGGGTGTGAAGGACCCTTTGGAAGTTCCAGTGGTTAGATGTGATTGGCCTCGAGAAACCTCAGCGGAAATGGGCCTCATCTCGCCTGGAGGGCAAAACCTCCTGGATTTTCTCGAGTTGCGGAAGGTGCTCTCGACTTACGACGGGGACCTCAGGGACCCGCTATGGCGGCCTCAGGAAAGGCCAGTCCCCATGCGAGTTACTCGGGGGCCTCTCGGGATTCCTCTCCCGTCGATGCCGGGGCCTAAGACCTTGTGTGGAGTCGGTGCCGGAACCTGAGGATTCCTCTCCAGTGCTGACATGGATCTTGGGGTACTTCTGGAGTCTCCCCAGGGGAGTAAGTCCTCGTCTCGAATGCGGGCATGCACTTGCGCTTTCCTCCAGTGCGGTAGCAGCAGTTTCATGCAGTCCGCTGCGAGGATCAAAGGATCTATGGTTTTCCCTCGAGTCTTTCCCACGAGACTTTCCCACGAGGCTTTCCCACAGGGCTGTCCCACGTGCACACGTGGTGGGAGTCGATCCTCGGCTTGAACGTCAAGGCAGTGCAGGGAAAACAGGTTCCTCTGGAATGGACTGACACATCTGGGGGACTCTTGGAATGGTGGCATGACCCTGGAGTTCCTCTCGCCTTTCCTGTGGAGAGCGCCTCCTCTTGAGATGCGACGGGAACGCCAGGAATTCTTTCCCTACGAAACAGGGAAAGGATCCCTCATCTCGAGCTAGGAGGCGGAAACGGGGCTCCCCTGGATGTGTGCGGGACACCACGTGCTTCCTCTCGAGTGGAGACGGGTATGTCAGGGAACTTCTTGAGTTGCAGCAAGGGTGTGAAGGACCCTTTGGAAGTTCCAGTGGTTAGATGTGATTGGCCTCGAGAAGCCTCAGCGGAAATGGGCCTCATTTCGCCTGGAGGGCGAAACCTCCTGGATTTTCTCGAGTTGCGGCAGGTGCTCTCGACTTACGATGGGGACCTCAGGAATCCGCTCTGGTGGCCTCAGGAAAGGCCAGTCCCCATGCGAGTTCCTCGGGGGCCTCTCGGGATTCCTCTCCCGTCGATGCCGGGGCCTAAGACCTTGTGTGGAGTCGTGGCCGGAACCTGAGGATTCCTCTCCAGTGCTGACATAGATCTTGGGGTACTTCTGGAGTCTCCCCAGGGGAGTCAGTCCTCGTCTCGAATGCGGGAATGCACTTGCGCTTTCCTCCAGAGCGGTAGCAGCAGTGTCACGCAGTCCGCCGCGTGGATCAAAGGATCTATGGTTTTCCCTCGAGTCTTTCCCACGAGGCTTTCCCACGAGGCTTTCCCACAGGGCTGTCCCACGTGCACACGTGGTGGGAGTCGATCCTCGGCTTGAACGTCAAGGCAGTGCAGGGAAAACAGGTTCCTCTGGAATGGACTGACACATCTGGGGGACTCTTGGAATGGTGTCACGACCCTGGAGTTCCTCTCGCCTTTCCTGTGGAGAGCGCCTCCTCTTGAGATGCGACGGGAACGCCGGGAATTCTTTCCCTACGAAACAGGGAAGGATCCCTCATCTCGAGCTAGGAGGCGGAAACGGGGCTCCCCTGGATGTGTGAGGGACCCCACGTGCTTCCTCTCGAGTGGAGACGGGTATGTCGGGGAACTTCTTGAGTTGCAGCAAGGGTGTGAAGGTCCCTTTGGAAGTTCCAGTGGTTAGATGTGATTGGCCTCGAGAAGCCTTAGCGGAAATGGGCCTCATCTCGCCTGGAGGGCAAAACCTCCTGGATTTTCTCGAGTTTCGGCAGGTGCTCTCGACTTACGACGGGGACCTCAGGGACCCGCTCTGGTGGCCTCAGGAAAGGCCAGTCCCCATGCGAGTTCCTCGGGGGCCTCTCGGGATTCCTCTCCCGTCGATGCCGGGGCCTAAGACCTTGTGTGGAGTCGGGGCCGGAACCTGAGGATTCCTCTCCAGTGCTGACATGGATCTTGGGGTACTTCTGGAGTCTCCCCAGGGGAGTCAGTCCTCGTCTCGAATGCGGGCATGCACTTACGCTTTCCTCCAGAGCGGTAGCAGCAGTGTCACGCAGTCCACCGCGTGGATCAAAGGATCTATGGTTTTCCCTCGAGTCTTTCACACGAGGCTTTCCCACGAGGCTTTCCCACAGGGCTGTCCCACGTGCACACGTGGTGGGAGTCAATCCTCGGCTTGAACGTCAAGGCAGTGCAGGGTAAACAGGTTCCTCTGAAATGGACTGACACATCTGGGGGACTCTTGGAATGGTGGCACGACCCTGGAGTTCCTCTCGCCTTTCCTGTGGAGAGCGCCTCCTCTTGAGATGCGACGGGAACGCCGGGAATTCTTTCCCTACGATACAGGGAAAGGATCCCTCATCTCGAGCTAGGAGGCGGAAACGGGGCTCCCCTGGATGTGTGCGGGACCCACGTGCTTCCTCTCGAGTGGAGACGGGTATGTCGGGGAACTTCTTGAGTTGCAGCAAGGGTGTGAAGGACCGTTTGGAAGTTCCAGTGGTTAGAAGTGATTAGCCTTGAGAAGCCTCAGCGGAAATGGGCCTCATCTCGCCTGGAGGGCAAAACCTCCTGGATTTTCTCGAGTTGTGGCAGGTGCTCTCGACTTACGACGGGGACCTCAGGGACCCGCTCTGGTGGCCTCAGGAAAGGCCAGTCCCCATGTGAGTTCCTCGGGGGCCTCTCGGGATTCCTCTCCCGTCGATGCCGGGGCCTAAGACCTTGTGTGGAGTCGGGGCCGGAACCTGAGGATTCCTCTCCAGTGCTGACATGGATCTTGGGGTACTTCTGTAGTCTCCCCAGGGGAGTCAGTCCTCGTCTCGAATGTGGGCATGCACTTGCGCTTTCCTCCAGAGCGGTAGCAGCAGTGTCACGCAGTCCGCCGCGTGGATCAAAGGATCTATGGTTTTCCCTCGAGTCTTTCCCACGAGGCTTTCCCACGAGACTTTCCCACAGGGCTGTCCCACGTGCACACGTGGTGGGAGTCAATCCTCGGCTTGAACGTCAAGGCAGTGCAGGGAAAACAGGTTCCTCTGGAATGGACTGACACATCTGTGGGACTCTTGGAATGGTGGCACGACCCTGGAGTTCCTCTCTCCTTTCCTGTGGAGAGCGCCTCCTCTTGAGATGCGACGGGAACGCCGGGAATTCTTTCCCTACGAAACAGGGAAAGGATCCCTCATCTCGAGCTAGGAGGCGGAAACGGGGCTCCCCTGGATGTGTGCGGGACCCACGTGCTTCCTCTCGAGTGGAGACGGGTATGTCGGGGAACTTCTTGAGTTGCAGCAAGGGTGTGAAGGACCTTTTGGAAGTTCCAGTGGTTAGACGTGATTAGCCTCGAGAAGCCTCAGCGGAAATGGGCCTCATCTCGCCTGGAGGGCAAAACCTCCTGGATTTTCTCGAGTTGCGGCAGGTGCTCTCGACTTACGACGGGGACCTCAGGGACCCGCTCTGGTGGCCTCAGGAAAGGCCAGTCCCCATGCGAGTTCCTCGGGGGCCTCTCGGGATTCCTCTCCCGTCGATGCCGGGGCCTAATACCTTGTGTGGAGTCGGGGCCGGAACCTGAGGATTCCTCTCCAGTGCTGACAGGGATCTTGGGGTACTTCTGGAGTCTCCCCAGGGGAGTCAGTCCTCGTCTCGAATGCGGGCATGCACTTGCGCTTTCCTCCAGAGCGGTAGCAGCAGTGTCACGCAGTCCGCCGCGTGGATCAAAGGATCTATGGTTTTCCCTCGAGTCTTTCCCACGAGGCTTTCCCACGAGGCTTTCCCACAGGGCTGTCCCACGTGCACACGTGGTGGGAGTCGATCCTCGGCTTGAACGTCAAGGCAGTGCAGGGAAAACAGGTTCCTCTGGAATGGACTGACACATCTGGGGGACTCTTGAAATGGTGGCACGACCCTGGAGTTCCTCTCGCCTTTCCTGTGGAGAGCGCCTCCTCTTGAGATGCGACGGGAACGCCGGGAATTCTTTCCCTACGAAACAGGGAAAGGATCCCTCATCTCGAGCTAGGAGGCGGAAACGGGGCTCCCCTGGATGTGTGCGGGACCCACGTGCTTCCTCTCAAGTGGAGACGGGTATGTCGGGGAACTTCTTGAGTTGCAGCAAGGGTGTGAATGACCCTTTGGAAGTTCCAGTGTTTAGACGTGATTAGCCTCGAGAAGCCTCAGCGGAAATGGGCCTCATTTCGCCTGGAGGGCAAAACCTGGATTTTCTCGAGTTGCGGCAGGTGCTCTCGACTTACGACGGGGACCTCAGGGACCCGCTCTGGTGGCCTCAGGAAAGGCCAGTCCCCATGCGAGTTCCTCGGGGGCCTCTCGGGATTCCTCTCCCGTCGATGCCGGGGCCTAAGACCTTGTGTGGAGTCGGGGCCGGAACCTGAGGATTCCTCTCCAGTGCTGACATGGATCTTGGGGTACTTCTGGAGTCTCCCCAGGGGAGTCAGTCCTCGTCTCGAATGCGGGCATGCACTTGCGCTTTCCTCCAGAGCGGTAGCAGCAGTGTCACGCAGTCCGCCGCGTGGATCAAAGGATCTATGGTTTTCCCTCGAGTCTTTCCACGAGGCTTTCCCACGAGGCTTTCCCACAGGGCTGTCCCACGTGCACACGTGGTGGGAGTCAATCCTAGGCTTGAACGTCAAGGCAGTGCAGGGTAAACAGGTTCCTCTGAAATGGACTGACACATCTGGGGGACTCTTGGAATGGTGGCACGACCCTGAAGTTCCTCTCGCCTTTCCTGTGGAGAGCGCCTCCTCTTGAGATGCGACGGGAACGCCGGGAATACTTTCCCTACGATACAGGGAAAGGATCAATCATCTCGAGCTAGGAGGCGGAAACGGGGCTCCCTGGATGTGTGCGGGACCCACGTGCTTCCTCTCGAGTGGAGACGGGTATGTCGGGGAACTTCTTGAGTTGCAGCAAGGGTGTGAAGGACCCTTTGGAAGTTCCAGTGGTTAGATGTGATTAGCCTTGAGAAGCCTCAGCGGAAATGGGCCTCATCTCGCCTGGAGGGCAAAACCTCCTGGATTTTCTCGAGTTGTGGCAGGTGCTCTCGACTTACGACGGGGACCTCAGGGACCCGCTCTGGTGGCCTCAGGAAAGGCCAGTCCCCATGTGAGTTCCTCGGGGGCCTCTCGGGATTCCTCTCCCGTCGATGCCGGGGCCTAAGACCTTGTGTGGAGTCGGGGCCGGAACCTGAGGATTCCTCTCCAGTGCTGACATGGATCTTGGGGTACTTCTGTAGTTTCCCCAGTGGAGTCAGTCCTCGTCTCGAATGCGGGCATGCACTTGCGCTTTCCTCCAGAGCGGTAGCAGCAGTTTCACGCAGTCCGCCGCGTGGATCAAAGGATCTATGGTTTTCCCTCGAGTCTTTCCCACGAGGCTTTCCCACGAGGCTTTCCCACAGGGCTGTCCCACGTGCACACGTGGTGGGAGTCGATCCTCGGCTTGAACGTCAAGGCAGTGCAGGGAAAACAGGTTCCTCTGGAATGGACTGACACATCTGGGGGACTCTTGGAATGGTGGCACGACCCTGGAGTTCCTCTCGCCTTTCCTGTGGAGAGCGCCTCCTCTTGAGATGCGACGGGAACGCCGGGAATTCTTTCCCTACGAAACAGGGAAAGGATCCCTCATCTCGAGCTAGGAGGCGGAAACGGGGCTCCCCTGGATGTGTGCGGGACCCCACGTGCTTCCTCTCGAGTGGAGACGGGTATGTCGGGGAACTTCTTGAGTTGCAGCAAGGGTGTGAAGGACCCTTTGGAAGTTCCAGTGGTTAGATGTGATTGGCCTCGAGAAGCCTCAGCGGAAATGGGCCTCATCTCGCCTGGAGGGCAAAACCTCCTGGATTTTCTCGAGTTGCGGAAGGTGCTCTCGACTTACGACGGGGACCTCAGGGACCCGCTATGGGGGCCTCAGGAAAGGCCAGTCCCCATGCGAGTTCCTCGGGGGCCTCTCGGGATTCCTCTCCCGTCGATGCCGGGGCCTAAGACCTTGTGTGGAGTCGGGGCCGGAACCTGAGGATTCCTCTCCAGTGCTGACATTGATCTTGGGGTACTTCTGGAGTCTCCCCAGGGGAGTCAGTCCTCGTCTCGAATGCGGGCATGCACTTGCGCTTTCCTCCAGAGCGGTAGCAGCAGTGTCACGCAGTCCGCCGCGTGGATCAAAGGGTCTATGGTTTTCCCTCGAGTCTTTCCCACGAGGCTTTCCCACGAGGCTTTCCCACAGGGCTGTCCCACGTGCACACGTGGTGGGAGTCGATCCTCGGCTTGAACGTCAAGTCAGTGCAGGGAAAACAGGTTCCTCTGGAATGGACTGACACATCTGGGGGACTCTTGGAATGGTGTCACGACCCTGGAGTTCCTCTCGCCTTTCCTGTGGAGAGCGCCTCCTCTTGAGATGCACCGGGAACGCCGGAATTCTTTCCCTACGAAACAGGGAAAGGATCCCTCATCTCGAGCTAGGAGGCGGAAACGGGGCTCCCCTGGATGTGTGCGGGACCCACGTGCTTCCTCTCGAGTGGAGACGGGTATGTCGGGGAACTTCTTGAGTTGCAGCAAGGGTGTGAAGGACCCTTTGGAAGTTCCAGTGGTTAGACTTGATTAGCCTCGAGAGGCCTCAGCGGAAATGGGCCTCATCTCGCCTGGAGGGCAAAACCTCCTGGATTTTCTCGAGTTGCGGAAGGTGCTCTCGACTTACGACGGGGACCTCAGGGACCCGCTCTGGTGGCCTCAGGAAAGGCCAGTCCCCATGCGAGTTCCTCGGGGGCCTCTCGGGATTCCTCTCCCGTCGATGCCGGGGCCTAAGACCTTGTGTGGAGTCGGGGCCGGAACCTGAGGATTCCTCTCCAGTGCTGACATTGATCTTGGGGTACTTCTGGAGTCTCCCCAGGGGAGTCAGTCCTCGTCTCGAATGCGGGCATGCACTTGCGCTTTCCTCCAGAGCGGTAGCAGCAGTGTCACGCAGTCCGCCGCGTGGATCAAAGGGTCTATGGTTTTCCCTCGAGTCTTTCCCACGAGGCTTTCCCACGAGGCTTTCCCACAGGGCTGTCCCACGTGCACACGTGGTGGGAGTCGATCCTCGGCTTGAACGTCAAGTCAGTGCAGGGAAAACAGGTTCCTCTGGAATGGACTGACACATCTGGGGGACTCTTGGAATGGTGTCACGACCCTGGAGTTCCTCTCGCCTTTCCTGTGGAGAGCGCCTCCTCTTGAGATGCACCGGGAACGCCGGAATTCTTTCCCTACGAAACAGGGAAAGGATCCCTCATCTCGAGCTAGGAGGCGGAAACGGGGCTCCCCTGGATGTGTGCGGGACCCACGTGCTTCCTCTCGAGTGGAGACGGGTATGTCGGGGAACTTCTTGAGTTGCAGCAAGGGTGTGAAGGACCCTTTGGAAGTTCCAGTGGTTAGACTTGATTAGCCTCGAGAGGCCTCAGCGGAAATGGGCCTCATCTCGCCTGGAGGGCAAAACCTCCTGGATTTTCTCGAGTTGCGGAAGGTGCTCTCGACTTACGACGGGGACCTCAGGGACCCGATATGGGGGCCTCAGGAAAGGCCAGTCCCCATGCGAGTTTCTCGGGGGCCTCTCGGGATTCCTCTCCCGTCGATGCCGGGGCCTAAGACCTTGTGTGGAGTCGGGGCCGGAACCTGAGGATTCCTCTCCAGTGCTGACATGGATCTTGGGGTACTTCTGGAGTCTCCCCAGGGGAGTCAGTCCTCGTCTCGAATGCGGGCATGCACTTGCGCTTTCCTCCAGAGCGGTAGCAGCAGTTTCATGCAGTCCGCTGCGTGGATCAAAGGATCTATGGTTTTCCCTCGAGTCTTTCCCACGAGACTTTCCCACGAGGCTTTCCCACAGGGCTGTCCCACGTGCACACGTGGTGGGAGTCGATCCTCGGCTTGAACGTCAAGGCAGTGCAGGGAAAACAGGTTCCTCTGGAATGGACTGACACATCTGGGGGACTCTTGGAATGGTGGCATGACCCTGGAGTTCCTCTCGCCTTCCCTGTGGAGAGCGCCTCCTCTTGAGATGCGACGGGAACGCCGGGAATTCTTTCCCTACGAAACAGGGAAAGGATCCCTCATCTCGAGCTAGGAGGCGGAAACGGGGCTCCCCTGGATGTGTGCGGGACACCACGTGCTTCCTCTCGAGTGCAGACGGGTATGTCGGGGAACTTCTTGAGTTGCAGCAAGGGTGTGAAGGACCCTTTGGAAGTTCCAGTGGTTAGATGTGATTGGCCTCGAGAAGCCTCAGCGGAAATGGGCCTCATCTCGCCTGGAGGGCAAAACCTCCTGGATTTTCTCGAGTTGCGGCAGGTGCTCTCGACTTACGACGGGGACCTCAGGGACCCGCTCTGGTGGCCTCAGAAAGGCCAGTCCCCATGCGAGTTCCTCTGGGTCCTTCGGGATTCCTCTCCCGTCGATGCCGGGGCCTAAGACCTTGTGTGGAGTCGGGGCCGGAACCTGAGGATTCCTCTCAAGTGCTGACATGGATCTTTGGGTACTTCTGGAGTCTCCCCAGGGGAGTCAGTCCTCGTCTCGAATGCGGGCATGCACTTGCGCTTTCCTCCAGAGCGGTAGCAGCAGTTTCACGCAGTCCGCCGCGTGGATCAAAGGATCTATGGTTTTCCCTCGAGTCTTTCCCACGAGACTTTCCCACGAGGCTTTCCCACAGGGCTGTCCCACGTGCACACGTGGTGGGAGTCGATCCTCGGCTTGAACGTAAAGGCAGTGCAGGGAAAACAGGTTCCTCTGGAATGGACTGACACATCTGGGGGACTCTTGGAATGGTGGCACGACCCTGGAGTTCCTCTCGCCTTTCCTGTGGAGAGCGCCTCCTCTTGAGATGCGACGAGAACGCCGGGAATTCTTTCCCTACGAAACAGGGAAAGGATCCCTCATCTCGAGCTAGGAGGCGAAACGGGGCTCCCCTGGATGTGTGCGGGACCCCACGTGCTTCCTCTCGAGTGGAGACGGGTATGTCGGGGAACTTCTTGAGTTGCAGCAAGGGTGTGAAGGACCCTTTGGAAGTTCCAGTGGTTAGATGTGATTGGCCTCGAGAAGCCTCAGCGGAAATGGGCCTCATCTCGCCTGGAGGGCAAAACCTCCTGGATTTTCTCGAGTTGCGGAAGGTGCTCTCGACTTACGACGGGGACCTCAGGGACCCGCTAAGGGGGCCTCAGGAAAGGCCAGTCCCCATGCGAGTTCCTCGGGGTCCTCTCGGGATTCCTCTCCCGTCGATGCCGGGGCCTAAGACCTTGTGTGGAGTCGGGGCCGGAACCTGAGGATTCCTCTCCAGTGCTGACATGGATCTTGGGGTACTTCTGGAGTCTCCCCAGGGGAGTCAGTCCTCGTCTCGAATGCGGGCATGCACTTGCGCTTTCCTGCAGAGCGGTAGCAGCAGTGTCACGCAGTCCGCCGCGTGGATCAAAGGATCTATGGTTTTCCCTCGAGTCTTTCCCACGAGGCTTTCCCACGAGGCTTTCCCACAGGGCTGTCCCACGTGCACACGTGGTGGGACTCGATCCTCGGCTTGAACGTCAAGGCAGTGCAGGGAAAACAGGTTCCTCTGGAATGGACTGACATATCTGGGGGACTCTTGGAATGGTGTCACGACCCTGGAGTTCCTCTCGCCTTTCCTGTGGAGAGCGCCTCCTCTTGAGATGCGACGGGAACGCCGGGAATTCTTTCCCTACGAAACAGGGAAGGATCCCTCATCTCGAGCTAGGAGGCGGAAACGGGGCTCCCCTGGATGTGTGAGGGACCCCACGTGCTTCCTCTCGAGTGGAGATGGGTATGTCGGGGAACTTCTTGAGTTGCAGCAATGGTGTGAAGGACCCTTTGGAAGTTCCAGTGGTTAGATGTGATTGGCCTCTAGGAGCCTTAGCGGAAATGGGCCTCATCTCGCCTGGAGGGCAAAACCTCCTGGATTTTCTCGAGTTGCGGCAGGTGCTCTCGACTTACGACGGGGACCTCGGAGACCCGCTCTGGTGGCCTCAGGAAAGGCCAGTCCCCATGCGAGTTCCTCGGGGGCCTCTCGGGATTCCTCTCCCTTCGATGAAGGGGCCTAAGACCTTGTGTGGAGTCGGGGCCGGAACCTGAGGATTCCTCTCCAGTGCTGACATGGATCTTGGGGTACTTCTGGAGTCTCCCCAGGGGAGTCAGTCCTCGTCTCGAATGCGGGCATGCACTTGCGCTTTCCTCCAGAGCGGTAGCAGCAGTGTCACGCAGTCCGCCGCGTGGATCAAAGGATCTATGGTTTTCCCTCGAGTCTTTCCCACGAGGCTTTCCCACGAGGCTTTCCCACAGGGCTGTCCCACGTGCACACGTGGTGGGAGTCGATCCTCGGCTTGAACGTCAAGGCAGTGCAGGGAAAACAGGTTCCTCTGGAATGGACTGACACATCTGGGGGACTCTTGGAATGGTGTCACGACCCTGGAGTTCCTCTCGCCTTTCCTGTGGAGAGCGCCTCCTCTTGAGATGCGACGGGAACGCCGGGAATTCTTTCCCTACGAAACAGGGAAAGGATCCCTCATCTCGAGCTAGGAGGCGAAACGGGGCTCCCCTGGATGTGTGCGGGACACCACGTGCTTCCTCTCGAGTGGAGACGGGTATGTCGGGGAACTTCTTGAGTTGCAGCAAGGGTGTGAAGGACCCTTTGGAAGTTCCAGTGGTTAGATGTGATTGGCCTCGAGAAGCCTCAGCGGAAATGGGCCTCATCTCGCCGGGAGGGCAAAACCTCCTGGATTTTCTCGAGTTGCGGCAGGTGCTCTCGACTTACGACGGGGACCTCAGGGACCCGCTCTGGTGGCCTCAGAAAGGCCAGTCCCCATGCGAGTTCCTCTGGGTCCTTCGGGATTCCTCTCCCGTCGATGCCGGGGCCTAAGACCTTGTGTGGAGTCGGGGCCGGAACCTGAGGATTCCTCTCCAGTGCTGACATGGATCTTTGGGTACTTCTGGAGTCTCCCCAGGGGAGTCAGTCCTCGTCTCGAATGCGGGCATGCACTTGCGCTTTCCTCCAGAGCGGTAGCAGCAGTGTCACGCAGTCCGCCGCGTGGATCAAAGGATCTATGGTTTTCCCTCGAGTCTTTCCCACGAGACTTTCCCACGAGGCTTTCCCACAGGGCTGTCCCACGTGCACACGTGGTGGGAGTCGATCCTCGGCTTGAACGTCAAGGCAGTGCAGGGAAAACAGGTTCCTCTGGAATGGACTGACACATCTGGGGGACTCTTGGAATGGTGTCACGACCCTGGAGTTCCTCTCGCCTTTCCTGTGGAGAGCGCCTCCTCTTGAGATGCGACGGGAACGCCGGGAATTCTTTCCCTACGAAACAGGGAAAGGATCCCTCATCTCGAGCTAGGACGCGGAAACGGGGCTCCCCTGGATGTGTGCGGGACCCCACGTGCTTCCTCTCGAGTGGAGACGGGTATGTCGGGGAACTTCTTGAGTTGCAGCAAGGGTGTGAAGGACCCTTTGGAAGTTCCAGTGGTTAGATGTGATTGGCCTCGAGAAGCCTCAGCGGAAATGGGCCTCATCTCGCCTGGAGGGCAAAACCTCCTGGATTTTCTCGAGTTGCGGAAGGTGCTCTCGACTTACGACGGGGAACTCAGGGACCCGCTATGGGGGCCTCAGGAAAGGCCAGTCCCCATGCGAGTTCCTCGGGGGCCTCTCGGGATTCCTCTCCCGTCGATGCCGGGGCCTAAGACCTTGTGTGGAGTCGGGGCCGGAACCTGAGGATTCCTCTCCAGTGCTGACATGGATCTTGGGGTACTTCTGGAGTCTCCCCAGGGGAGTCAGTCCTCGTCTCGAATGCGGGCATGCACTTGCGCTTTCCTCCAGAGCGGTAGCAGCAGTTTCATGCAGTCCGCTGCGTGGATCAAAGGATCTATGGTTTTCCCTCGAGTCTTTCTCACGAGACTTTCCCACGAGGCTTTCCCACAGGGCTGTCCCACGTGCACACGTGGTGGGAGTCGATCCTCGGCTTGAACGTCAAGGCAGTGCAGGGAAAAAAGGTTCCTCTGGAATGGACTGACACATCTGGGGGACTCTTGGAATGGTGGCATGACCCTGGAGTTCCTCTCGCCTTTCCTGTGGAGAGCGCCTCCTCTTGAGATGCGACGGGAACGCGGGGAATTCTTTCCCTACGAAACAGGGAAAGGATCCCTCATCTCGAGCTAGAAGGCGGAAACGGGGCTCCCCTGGATGTGTGCGGGACACCACGTGCTTCCTCTCGAGTGCAGACGGGTATGTCGGGGAACTTCTTGAGTTGCAGCAAGGGTGTGAAGGACCCTTTGGAAGTTCCAGTGGTTAGATGTGATTGGCCTCGAGAAGCCTCAGCGGAAATGGGCCTCATCTCGCCTGGAGGGCAAAACCTCCTGGATTTTCTCGAGTTGCGGCAGGTGCTCTCGACTTACGACGGGGACCTCAGGGACCCGCTCTGGTGGCCTCAGAAAGGCCAGTCCCCATGCGAGTTCCTCTGCGTCCTTCGGGATTCCTCTCCCGTTGATGCCGGGGCCTAAGACCTTGTGTGGAGTCGGGGCCGGAACCTGAGGATTCCTCTCCAGTGCTGACATGGATCTTGGGGTACTTCTGGAGTCTCCCCAGGGGAGTCAGTCCTCGTCTCGAATGCGGGCATGCACTTGCGCTTTCCTCCAGAGCGGTAGCAGCAGTGTCACGCAGTCCGCCGCGTGGATCAAAGGATCTATGGTTTTCCCTCGAGTCTTTCCCACGAGACTTTCCCACGAGGCTTTCCCACAGGGCTGTCCCACGTGCACACGTGGTGGGAGTCGATCCTCGGCTTGAACGTCAAGGCAGTGCAGGGAAAACAGGTTCCTCTGGAATGGACTGACACATCTGGGGGACTCTTGGAATGGTGGCACGACCCTGGAGTTCCTCTCGCCTTTCCTGTGGAGAGCGCCTCCTCTTGAGATGCGACGGGAACGCCGGGAATTCTTTCCCTACGAAACAGTGAAAGGATCACTCATCTCGAGCTAGGAGGCGGAAACGGGGCTCCCCTGGATGTGTGCGGGACCCCACGTGCTTCCTCTCGAGTGGAGACGGGTATGTTGGGGAACTTCTTGAGTTGCAGCAAGGGTGTGAAGGACCCTTTGGAAGTTCCAGTGGTTAGATGTGATTGGCCTCGAGAAGCCTCAGCGGAAATGGGCCTCATCTCGCCTGGAGGGCAAAACCTCCTGGATTTTCTCGAGTTGCGGCAGGTGCTCTCGACTTACGACGGGGACCTCAGGGACCCGCTCTGGTGGCCTCAGGAAAGGCCAGTCCCCATGCGAGTTCCTCGGGGGCCTCTCGGGATTCCTCTCCCGTCGATGCCGGGGCCTAAGACCTTGTGTGGAGTCGGGGCCGGAACCTGAGGATTCCTCTCCAGTGCTGACATGGATCTTGGGGTACTTCTGGAGTCTCCCCAGGGGAGTCAGTCCTCGTCTCGAATGCGGGCATGCACTTGCGCTTTCCTCCAGAGCGGAAGCAGCAGTTTCATGCAGTCCGCTGCGTGGATCAAAGGATCTATGGTTTTCCCTCGAGTCTTTCCCACGAGACTTTCCCACGAGGCTTTCCCACAGGGCTGTCCCACGTGCACACGTGGTCGGAGTCTATCCTCGGCTTGAACGTCAAGGCAGTGCAGGGAAAACAGGTTCCTCTGGAATGGACTGACACATCTGGGGGACTCTTGGAATGATGGCATGACCCTGGAGTTCCTCTCGCCTTTCCTGTGGAGAGCGCCTCCTCTTGAGATGCGACGGGAACACCAGGAATTCTTTCCCTACGAAACAGGGAAAGGATCCCTCATCTCGAGCTAGGAGGCGGAAACGGGGCTCCCCTGGATGTGTGCGGGACACCACGTGCTTCCTCTCGAGTGGAGACCGGTATGTCGGGGAACTTCTTGAGTTGCAGCAAGGGTGTGAAGGACCCTTTGGAAGTTCCAGTGGTTAGATGTGATTGGCCTCGAGAAGCCTCAGCGGAAATGGGCCTCATTTCGCCTGGAGGGCGAAACCTCCTGGATTTTCTCGAGTTGCGGCAGGTGCTCTCGACTTACGATGGGGACCTCAGGGACCCGCTCTGGTGGCCTCAGGAAAGACCAGTCCCCATGCGAGTTCCTCGGGGGCCTCTCGGGATTCCTCTCCCGTCGATGCCGGGGCCTAAGACCTTGTGTGGAGTCGGGGCCGGAACCTGAGGATTCCTCTCCAGTGCTGACATGGATCTTGGGGTACTTCTGGAGTCTCCCCAGGGGAGTCAGTCTTCGTCTCGAATGCGGGCATGCACTTGCGCTTTCCTCCAGAGCGGTAGCAGCAGTGTCACGCAGTCCGCCGCGTGGATCAAAGGATCTATGGTTTTCCCTCGAGTCTTTCCCACGAGGCTTTCCCACGAGGCTTTCCCACAGGGCTGTCCCAAGTGCACACGTGGTGGGACTCGATCCTCGGCTTGAACGTCAAGGCAGTGCAGGGAAAACAGGTTCCTCTGGAATGGACTGACACATCTGGGGGACTCTTGGAATGGTGTCACGACCCTGGAGTTCCTCTCGCCTTTCCTGTGGAGAGCGCCTCCTCTTGAGATGCGACGGGAACGCCGGGAATTCTTTCCCTACGAAACAGGGAAGGATCCCTCATCTCGAGCTAGGAGGCGGAAACGGGGCTCCCCTGGATGTGTGCGGGACCCCACGTGCTTCCTCTCGAGTGGAGACGGGTATGTCGGGGAACTTCTTGAGTTGCAGCAAGGGTGTGAAGGACCCTTTGGAAGTTCCAGTGGTTAGATGTGATTGGCCTCGAGGAACCTCAGCGGAAATGGGCCTCATCTCGCCTGGAGGGCAAAACCTCCTGGATTTTGTCGAGTTGCGGCAGGTGCTCTCGACTTACGACGGGGACCTCGGGGACCCGCTCTGGTGGCCTCAGGAAAGGCGAGTCCCCATGCGAGTTCCTCGGGGGCCTCTCGGGATTCCTCTCCCTTCGATGAAGTGGCCTAAGACCTTGTGTGGAGTCGGGGCCGGAACCTGAGGATTCCTCTCCAGTGCTGACATGGATCTTGGGGTACTTCGGAGTCTCCCCAGGGGAGTCAGTCCTCGTCTCGAATGCGGGCATGCACTTGCGCTTTCCTCCAGAGCGGTAGCAGCAGTGTCACGCAGTCCGCCGCGTGG
Organism: Ovis canadensis; assembly: GCF_042477335.2. Taxonomy (NCBI): domain Eukaryota; kingdom Metazoa; phylum Chordata; class Mammalia; order Artiodactyla; family Bovidae; genus Ovis; species Ovis canadensis. The sequence continues at coordinate 11,886,529 of NC_091267.1, forward strand.
ATCAAAGGATCTATGGTTTTCCCTCGAGTCTTTCCCACGAGGCTTTCCCACGAGGCTTTCCCACAGGGCTGTCCCACGTGCACACGTGGTGGTACTCGATCCTCGGCTTGCACGTCAAGGCAGTGCAGGGAAAACAGGTTCCTCTGGAATGGACTGACACATCTGGGGGACTCTTGGAATGGTGGCACGACCCTGGAGTTCCTCTCGCCTTTCCTGTGGAGAGCGCCTCCTCTTGAGTTGCGACGGGAACGCCGGGAATTCTTTCCCTACGAAACAGGGAAAGGATCCCTCATCTCGAGCTAGGAGGCGAAACGGGGATCCCCTGGATGTGTGCGGGACACCACGTGCTTCCTCTCGAGTGGAGACGGGTATGTCGGGGAACTTCTTGAGTTGCAGCAAGGGTGTGAAGGACCCTTTGGAAGTTCCAGTGGTTAGATGTGATTGGCCTCGAGAAGCCTCAGCGGAAATGGGCCTCATCTCGCCTGGAGGGCAAAACCTCCTGGATTTTCTCGAGTTGCGGCAGGTGCTCTCGACTTACGACGGGGACCTCAGGGAACCGCTCTGGTGGCCTCAGGAAAGGCCAGTCCCCATGCGAGTTCCTCGGGGGCCTCTCGGGATTCCTCTCCCTTCGATGAAGGGGCCTAAGACCTTGTGTGGAGTCGGGGCCGGAACCTGAGGATTCCTCTCCAGTGTTGACATGGATCTTGGGGTACTTCTGGAGTCTCCCCAGGGGAGTCAGTCCTCGTCTCGAATGCGGGCATGCACTTGCACTTTCCTCCAGAGCGGTAGCAGCAGTGTCACGCAGTCCGCCGCGTGGATCAAAGGATCTATGGTTTTCCCTCGAGTCTTTCCCACAAGGCTTTCCCACGAGGCTTTCCCACAGGGCTGTCCCACTTGCACACGTGGTGGGAGTCGATCCTCGGCTTGACGTCAAGGCAGTGCAGGGAAAACAGGTTCCTCTGGAATGGACTGACACATCTGGGGGACTCTTGGAATGGTGGCACGACCCTGGAGTTCCTCTCGCCTTTCCTGTGGAGAGCGCCTCCTCTTGAGATGCGACGGGAACGCCGGGAATTCTTTCCCTACGAAAGAGGGAAAGGATCCCTCATCTCGAGCTAGGAGGCGGAAACGGGGCTCCCCTGGATGTGTGCGGGACACCACGTGCTTCCTCTCGAGTGCAGACGGGTATGTCGGGGAACTTCTTGAGTTGCAACAAGGGTGTGAAGGACCCTTTGGAAGTTCCAGTGGTTAGATGTGATTGGCCTCGAAAAGCCTCAGCGGAAATGGGCCTCATCTCGCCTGGAGGGCAAAACCTCCAGGATTTTCTCGAGTTGTGGCAGGTGCTCTCGACTTACGATGGGGACTTCAGGGACCCGCTCTGGTGGCCTCAGGAAAGGCAAGTCCCCATGCGAGTTCCTCGGGGGCGTCTCGGGATTCCTCTCCCGTCGATGCCGGGGCCTAAGACCTTGTGTGGAGTCGGGGCCGGAACCTGAGGATTCCTCTCCAGTGCTGACATGGATCTTGGGGTACTTCTGGAGTCTCCCCAGGGGAGTCAGTCCTCGTCTCGAATGCGGGCATGCACTTGCGCTTTCCTCCAGAGCGGTAGCAGCAGTGTCACGCAGTCCGCCGCGTGGATCAAAGGATTTATGGTTTTCCCTCGAGTCTTTCCCACGAGTCTTTCCCAAAGGGCTGTCCCACGTGCACACGTGGTGGGAGTCGATCCTCGGCTTGAACGTCAAGGCAGTGCAGGGAAAACAGGTTCCTCTGGAATGGAATGACACATCTGGGGGACTCTTGGAATGGTGGCACGACCCTGAATTTCCTCTCGCCTTCCTGTGGAGAGCGCCTCGTCTTGAGATGCGACGGGAACGCCGGGAATTCTTTCCCTACGAAACAGGGAAAGGCTCCCTCATCTCGAGCTAGGAGGCGGAAACGGGGCTCCCCTGGATGTGTGCGGGACACCACGTGCTTCCTCTCGAGTGGAGACGGGTATGTCGGGGAACTTCTTGAGTTGCAACAATGGTGTGAAGGACCCTTTGGAAGTTCCAGTGGTTAGATGTGATTGGCCTCGAGAAGCCTCAGCGGAAATGGGCCTCATCTCGCCTGGAGGGCAAAACCTCCTGGATTTTCTCGAGTTGCGGCAGGTGCTCTCGACTTTCGACGGGGACCTCAGGGACCCGCTCTGGTGGCCTCAGAAAAGGCCAGTCCCCATGCGAGTTCCTCGGGGGCCTCTCGGGATTCCTCTCCCGTCGATGCCGGGGCCTAAGACCTTGTGTGGAGTCGGGGCCGGAACCTGAGGATTCCTCTCCAGTGCTGACATGGATCTTGGGGTACTTCTGGAGTCTCCCCAGGGGAGTCAGTCCTCGTCTCGAATGCGGGCATGCACTTGCGCTTTCCTCCAGAGCGGTAGCAGCAGTGTCACGCAGTCCGCCGCGTGGATCAAAGGATCTATTGTTTTCCCTCGAGTCTTTCCCACGAGGCTTTCCCACGAGGGTTTCCCACAGGGCTGTCCCACGTGCACACGTGGTGGGAGTCGATTCTCGGGTTAACGTCAACGCAGTGCAGGGAAAACAGGTTCCTCTGGAATGGACTGACACATCTGGGGGACTCTTGAATGGTGGCACGACCCTGGAGTTCCTCTCGCCTTTCCTGTGGAGAGCGCCTCCTCTTGAGATGCGACGGGAACGCCGGGAATTCTTTTCCTATGAAACAGGGAAAGGATCCCTCATCTCGAGCTAGGAGGCGGAAACGGGGCTCCCCTGGATGTGTGCGGGACACCACATGTTTCCTCTCGAGTGGAGACGGGTATGTCGGCGAACTTCTTGAGTTGCAGCAAGGGTGTGAAGGACCCTTTGGAAGTTCCAGTGGTTAGACGTGATTGGCCTAGAGAAGCCTCAGCGGAAATGGGCCTCATCTCGCCTGGAGGGCAAAACCTCCTGGATTTTCTGGAGTTACGGCAGGTGCTCTCGACTTACGACGGGGACCTCAGGGACCCGCTCTGGTGGCCTCAGGACAGGCCAGTCCCCATGCGAGTTCCTCGGGGGCCTCTCGGGATTCCTCTCCCGTCGATGCCGGGGCCTAAGACCTTGTGTGGAGTCGGGGCCGGAACCTGAGGATTCCTCTCCAGTGCTGACATGGATCTTGGGGTACTTCTGGAGTCTCCCCAGGGGAGTCAGTCCTCGTCTCGAATGCGGGCATGCACTTGCGCTTTCCTCCAGAGCGGTAGCAGCAGTGTCACGCAGTCCGCCCAATGGATCAAAGGATCTATGGTTTTCCCTCGAGTCTTTCCCACGAGGCTTTCCCACGAGGCTTTCCCACAGGGCTGTCCCACGTGCACACGTGGTGGGAGTCGATCCTCGGCTTTAACGTCAAGGCAGTGCAGGGAAAATAGGTTCCTCTGGAATGGACTGACACATCTGGGGGACTCTTGGAATGGTGTCACGACCCTGGAGTTCCTCTCGCCTTTCCTGTGGAGAGCGCCTCCTCTTGAGATGCGACGGGAACGCCGGGAATTCTTTCCCTACGAAAGAGGGAAAGGATCCCTAATCTCGAGCTAGGAGGCGGAAACGGGGCTCCCCTGGATGTGTGCGGGACCCCACGTGCTTCCTCTCGAGTGGAGACGGGTATGTCGGGGAACTTCTTGAGTTGCAGCAATGGTGTGAAGGACCCTTTGGAAGTTCCAGTGGTTAGATGTGATTGGCCTCGAGAAGCCTCAGCGGAAATGGGCCTCATCTCGCCTGGAGGGCAAAACCTCCTGGATTTTCTCGAGTTGCGGCAGGTGCTCTCGACTTACGACGGGGACCTCAGGGAACCGCTCTGGTGGCCTCAGGAAAGGCCAGTCCCCATGCGAGTTCCTCGGGGGCCTCTCGGGATTCCTCTCCCGTCGATGCCGGGGCCTAAGACCTTGTGTGGAGTCGGGGCCGGAACCTGAGGATTCTTCTCCAGTGCTGACATGGATCTTGGGGTACTTCTGGAGTCTCCCCAGGGGAGTCAGTCCTCGTCTCGAATGCGGGCATGCATTGCGCTTTCCTCCAGAGCGGTAGCAGCAGTGTCACGCAGTCCGCCGCGTGGATCAAAGGATCTATGGTTTTCCCTCGAGTCTTTCCCACGAGGCTTTCCCACGAGGCTTTCCCACAGGGCTGTCCCACGTGCACACGTGGTGGGAGTCGATCCTCGGCTTGAACGTCAAGGCAGTGAAGGGAAAACAGGTTCCTCTGGAATGGACTGACACATCTGGGGGACTCTTGGAATGGTGGCACGACCCTGGAGTTCCTCTCGCCTTTCCTGTGGAGAGCGCCTCCTCTTGAGATGCGACGGGAACGCCGGGAATTCTTTCCCTACGAAACAGGGAAAGGATCCCTCATCTCGAGCTAGGAGGCGGAAACGGGGCTCCCCTGGATGTGTGCGGGACACCTCGTGCTTCCTCTCGAGTGCAGACGGGTATGTCGGGGAACGTCTTGAGTTGCAGCAACGGTGTGAAGGACCCTTTGGAAGTTCCAGTGGTTAGATGTGATTGGCCTCGAGAAGCCTCAGCGGAAATGGGCCTCATCTCGCCTGGAGGGCAAAACCTCCTGGATTTTCTCGAGTTGCGGCAGGTGCTCTCGACTTACGACGGGGACCTCAGGGACCCGCTCTGGTGGCCTCAGGAAAGGCCAGTCCCCATGCGAGTTCCTCGGGGGCCTCTCGGGATTCCTCTCCCGTCGATGCCGGGGCCTAAGACCTTGTGTGGAGTCGGGTCCGGAACCTGAGGATTCCTCTCCAGTGCTGACATGGATCTTGGGGTACTTCTGGAGTCTCCCCAGGGGAGTCAGTCCTCGTCTCGAATGCGGGCATGCACTTGCGCTTTCCTCCAGAGCGGTAGCAGCAGTGTCACGCAGTCCGCCGCCTGGATCAAAGGATCTATGGTTTTCCCTCGAGTCTTTCCCACGAGGCTTTCCCACGAGGCTTTCCCACAGGGCTGTCCCACGTGCACACGTGGTAGGAGTCGATCCTCGGCTTGAACGTCAAGGCAGTGCAGGGAAAACAGGTTCCTCTGGAATGGACTGACACATCTGGGGGACTCTTGGAATGGTGGCACGACCCTGGAGTTCCTCTCGCCTTTCCTGTGGAGAGCGCCTCCTCTTGAGATGCGACGGGAACGCCGGGAATTCTTTCCCTACCAAACAGGGAAAGGATCCCTCATCTCGAGCTAGGAGGCGGAAACGGGGCTCCACTGGATGTGTGCGGGACCCCACGTTCTTCCTCTCGAGTGGAGACTGGTATGTCGGGGAACTTCTTGAGTTGCAGCAAGGGTGTGAAGGACCCTTTGGTAGTTCCAGTGGTTAGACGTGATTAGCCTCGAGAAGCCTCAGCGGAAATGGGCCTCATCTCGCCTGGAGGGCAAAACCTCCTGGATTTTCTCGAGTTGCGGCAGGTGCTCTCGACTTACGACGGGGACCTCAGGGACCCACTCTGGTGGCCTCAGGAAAGGCCAGTCCCCATGCGAGTTCCTCGGGGGCGTCTCGGGATTCCTCTCCCGTCGATGCCGGGGCCTAAGACCTTGTGTGGAGTCGGGGCCGGAACCTGAGGATTCCTCTCCAGTGCTGACATGGATCTTCGGGTACGTCTGGAGTCTCCCCAGGAGAGTCAGTCCTCGTCTCGAATGCGGGCATGCACTTGCGCTTTCCTCCAGAGCGGTAGCAGCAGTGTCACGCAGTCCGCCGCGTGGATCAAAGGATCTATGGTTTTCCCTCGAGTCTTTCCCACGAGGCTTTCCCACGAGGCTTTCCCACAGGGCTGTCCCACGTTCACACGTGGTGGGAGTCGATCCTCGGCTTGAACGTCAAGGCAGTGCAGGGAAAACAGGTTCCTCTGGAATGGACTGACATATCTGGGGGACTCTTGGAATGGTGGCACGACCCTTCAGTTCCTCTCGCCTTTCCTGTGGAGAGCGCCTCCTCTTGAGATGCGACGGGAACGCCGGGAATTCTTTCCCAACGAAACAGGGAAAGGATTCCTCATCTCGAGCTAGGAGGCGGAAACGGGGCTCCCCTGGATGTGTGCGGGACACCACGTGCTTCCTCTCGGGTGCAGACGGGTATGTCGGGGAAGTCCTTAAGTTGCAGCAAGGGTGTGAAGGACCCTTTGGAAGTTCCAGTGGTTAGATGTGATTGGCCTCGAGAAGCCTCAGCGGAAATGGGCCTCATCTCGCCTGGAGGGCAAAACCTCCTGGATTTTCTCGAGTTGCAGCAGGTGCTCTCGACTTACGACGGGGACCTCAGGGACCCGCTCTGGTGGCCTCAGGAAAGGCCAGTCCCCATGCGAGTTCCTCGGGGGCCTCTCGGGATTCCTCTCCCGTCGATGCCGGGGCCTAAGACCTTGTGTGGAGTCGGGGCCGGAACCTGAGGATTCCTCTCCAGTGCTGACATGGATCTTGGGGTACTTCTGGAGTCTCCCCAGGGGAGTCAGTCCTCGTCTTGAATGCGGGCATGCACTTGCGCTTTCCTCCAGAGCGGTAGCAGCAGTGTCACGCAGTCCGCCGCGTGGATCAAAGGATCTATGGTTTTCCCTCGAGTATTTACCACGAGGCTTTCCCACGAGGCTTTCCTACAGGGCTGTCCCACGTGCACACGTGGTGGGAGTCGATCCTCGGCTTGAACGTCAAGGCAGTGCAGGGAAAACAGGTTCCTCTGGAATGGACTGACACATCTGGGGGACTCTTGGAATGGTGGCACGACCCTGGAGTTCCTCTCGCCTTTCCTGTGGAGAGCGCCTCCTCTTGAGATGGGACGAGAACGCCGGGAATTCTTTCCCTACGAAACAGGGAAAGGATCCCTCATCTCGAGCTAGGAGGCGGAAACGGGGCTCCCAAGGATGTGTGCGGGACCCACGTGCTTCCTCTCGAGTGGAGACGGGTATGTCGGGGAACTTCTTGATTTGCAGCAAGGGTGTGAAGGACCCTTTGGAAGTTCCAGTGGTTAGACGTGATTAGCCTCGAGAAACCTCAGCGGAAATGGGCCTCATCTCGCCTGGAGGGCAAAACCGCCTGGATTTTCTCGAGTTGCGGCAGGTGCTATCGACTTACTACGGGGACCTCAGGGACCCGCTCTGGTGGCCTCAGGAAAGGCCAGTCCCCATGCGAGTTCCTCGGGGGCCTCTCGGGATTCCTCTCCCGTCGATGCCGGGGCCTAAGACCTTGTGTGGAGTCGGGGCCGGAACCTGAGGATTCCTCTCCAGTGCTGACATGGATCTTGGGGTACTTCTGGAGTCTCCCCAGGGGAGTCAGTCCTCGTCTCGAATGCGGGCATGCACTTGCGCTTTCCTCCAGAGCGGTAGCAGCAGTGTCACGCAGACCGCCGCGTGGATCAAAGGATCTATGGTTTTCCCTCGAGTCTTTCCCACGAGGCTTTCCCACGAGGCTTTCCCACAGGGCTGTCCCACGTGCACACGTGGTGGGAGTCGATCCTCGGCTTGAACGTCAAGGCAGTGCAGGGAAAACAGTTTCCTCTGGAATGGACTGACACATCTGGGGGACTCTTGGAATGGTGGCACGACCCTGGAGTTCCTCTCGCCTTTCCTGTGGAGAGCGCCTCCTCTTGAGATGCGACGGGAACGCCGGGAATTCTTTCCCTACGAAACAGGGAAAGGATCCCTCATCTCGAGCTAGGAGGCGGAAAGGGGGCTCCCCTGGATGTGTGCGGGACCCCACGTGCTTCCTCTCGAGTGGAGACGGGTATGTCGGGGAACTTCTTGAGTTGCAGCAAGGGTGTGAAGGACCCTTTGGAAGTTCCAGTGGTTAGACGTGATTGGCCTCGAGAAGCCTCAGCGGAAATGGGCCTCATCTCGCCTGGAGGGCAAAACCTCCTGGATTTTCTCGAGTTGCGGCAGGTGCTCTCGACTTACGACGGGGACCTCAGGGACCCGCTCTGGTGGCCTCAGGAAAGGCCAGTCCCCATGCGAGTTCCTCGGGGGCGTCTCGGGATTCCTCTCCCGTCGATGCCGGGGCCTAAGACCTTGTGTGGAGTCGGGGCCGGAACCTGAGGATTCCTCTCCAGTGCTGACATGGATCTTGGGGTACTTCTGGAGTCTCCCCAGGGGAGTCAGTCCTCGTCTCGAATGCGGGCATGCACTTGCGCTTTCCTCCAGAGCGGTAGCAGCAGTGTCACGCAGTCCGCCGCGTGGATCAAAGGATCTATGTTTTTCCCTCGAGTCTTTCCCACGAGGCTTTCCCACGAGGCTTTCCCACAGGGCTGTCCCACGTGCACACGTGGTGGGAGTCGATCCTCGGCTTGAACATCAAGGCAGTGCAGGGAAAACAGGTTCCTCTGGAATGGACTGACACATCTGGGGGACTCTTGGAATGGTGGCACGACCCTGGAGTTCCTCTCGCCTTTCCTGTGGAGAGCGCCTCCTCTTGAGTTGCGACGGGAACGCCGGGAATTCTTTCCCTACGAAACAGGGAAAGGATCCCTCATCTCGAGCTAGGAGGCGGAAACGGGGCTCCCCTGGATGTGTGCGGGACACCACATGCTTCCTCTCGAGTGGAGACGGGTATGTCGGGGAACTTCTTGAGTTGCAGCAAGGGTGTGAAGGACCCTTTGGAAGTTCCAGTGGTTAGACCTGATTAGCCTCGAGAAGCCTCAGCGGAAATGGGCCTCATCTCGCCTGGAGGGCAAAACCGCCTGGATTTTCTCGAGTTGCGGCAGGTGCTCTCGACTTATGACGGGGACCTCAGGGACCCGCTCTGGTGGCCTCAGGAAAGGCCAGTCCCCATGCGAGTTCCTCGGGGGCCTCTCGGGATTCCTCTCCCGTCGATGCCGGTGCCTAAGACCTTGTGTGGAGTCGGGGCGGGAACCTGAGGATTCCTCTCCAGTGCTGACATGGATCTTGGGGTACTTCTGGAGTCTCCCCAGGGGAGTCAGTCCTCGTCTCGAATGCGGGCATGCACTTGCGCTTTCCTCCAGAGCGGTAGCAGCAGTGTCACGCAGTCCGCCGCGTGGATCAAAGGATCTATGGTTTTCCCTCGAGTCTTTCCCACGAGGCTTTCCCAGGAGGCTTTCCCACAGGGCTGTCCCACGTGCACACGTGGTGGGAGTCGATCCTCGGCTTGAACGTCAAGGCAGTGCAGGGAAAACAGGTTCCTCTGGAATGGACTGACACATCTGGGGGACTCTTGGAATGGTGTCACGACCCTGGAGTTCCTCTCGCCTTTCCTGTGGAGAGCGCCTCCTCTTGAGATGCGACGGGAACGCCGGGAATTCTTTCCCTACGAAACAGGGAAAGGATCCCTCATCTCGAGCTAGGAGGCGGAAACGGGGCTCCCCTGGATGTGTGCGTGAACCCACGTGCTTCCTCTCGAGTGGAGACGGGTATGTCGGGGAACTTCTTGAGTTGCAGCAATGGTGTGAAGCACCCTTTGGAAGTTCCAGTGGTTAGATGTGATTGGCCTCGAGAAGCCTCAGCGGAAATGGGCCTCATTTCGCCTGGAGGGCAAAACCTCCTGGATTTTCTCGAGTTGCGGCAGGTGCTCTCGACTTACGACGGGGACCTCAGGGACCCGCTCTGATGGCCTCAGGAAAGGCCAGTCCCCATGCGAGTTCCTCGGGGGCCTCTCGGGATTCCTCTCCCTTCGATGCCGGGGCCTAAGACCTTGTGTGGAGTCGGGGCCGGAACCTGAGGATTCCTCTCCAGTGCTGACATGGATCTTGGGGTACTTCGGGAGTCTCCCCAGGGGAGTCAGTCCTCGTCTCGAATGCGGGCATGCACTTGCGCTTTCCTCCAGAGTGGTAGCAGCAGTGTCACGCAGTCCGCCGCGTGGATCAAAGGATCTATGTTTTTCCCTCGAGTCTTTCCCACGAGGCTTTCCCACGAGGCTTTCCCACAGGGCTGTCCCACGTGCACACGTGGTGGGAGTCGATCCTCGGCTTGAACATCAAGGCAGTGCAGGGAAAACAGGTTCCTCTGGAATGGACTGACACATCTGGGGGACTCTTGGAATGGTGGCACGACCCTGGAGTTCCTCTCGCCTTTCCTGTGGAGAGCGCCTCCTCTTGATTTGCGACGGGAACGCCGGGAATTCTTTCCCTACGAAACAGGGAAAGGATCCCTCATCTCGAGCTAGGAGGCGGAAACGGGGCTCCCCTGGATGTGTGCGGGACACCACATGCTTCCTCTCGAGTGGAGACGGGTATGTCGGGGAACTTCTTGAGTTGCAGCAAGGGTGTGAAGGACCCTTTGGAAGTTCCAGTGGTTAGACCTGATTAGCCTCGAGAAGCCTCAGCGGAAATGGGCCTCATCTCGCCTGGAGGGCAAAACCGCCTGGATTTTCTCGAGTTGCGGCAGGTGCTCTCGACTTATGACGGGGACCTCAGGGACCCGCTCTGGTGGCCTCAGGAAAGGCCAGTCCCCATGCGAGTTCCTCGGGGGCCTCTCGGGATTCCTCTCCCGTCGATGCCGGTGCCTAAGACCTTGTGTGGAGTCGGGGCGGGAACCTGAGGATTCCTCTCCAGTGCTGACATGGATCTTGGGGTACTTCTGGAGTCTCCCCAGGGGAGTCAGTCCTCGTCTCGAATGCGGGCATGCACTTGCGCTTTCCTCCAGAGCGGTAGCAGCAGTGTCACGCAGTCCGCCGCGTGGATCAAAGGATCTATGGTTTTCCCTCGAGTCTTTCCCACGAGGCTTTCCCAGGAGGCTTTCCCACAGGGCTGTCCCACGTGCACACGTGGTGGGAGTCGATCCTCGGCTTGAACGTCAAGGCAGTGCAGGGAAAACAGGTTCCTCTGGAATGGACTGACACATCTGGGGGACTCTTGGAATGGTGTCACGACCCTGGAGTTCCTCTCGCCTTTCCTGTGGAGAGCGCCTCCTCTTGAGATGCGACGGGAACGACGGGAATTCTTTCCCTACGAAACAGGGAAAGGATCCCTCATCTCGAGCTAGGAGGCGGAAACGGGGCTCCCCTGGATGTGTGCGTGAACCCACGTGCTTCCTCTCGAGTGGAGACGGGTATGTCGGGGAACTTCTTGAGTTGCAGCAATGGTGTGAAGCACCCTTTGGAAGTTCCAGTGGTTAGATGTGATTGGCCTCGAGAAGCCTCAGCGGAAATGGGCCTCATTTCGCCTGGAGGGCAAAACCTCCTGGATTTTCTCGAGTTGCGGCAGGTGCTCTCGACTTACGACGGGGACCTCAGGGACCCGCTCTGATGGCCTCAGGAAAGGCCAGTCCCCATGCGAGTTCCTCGGGGGCCTCTCGGGATTCCTCTCCCTTCGATGCCGGGGCCTAAGACCTTGTGTGGAGTCGGGGCCGGAACCTGAGGATTCCTCTCCAGTGCTGACATGGATCTTGGGGTACTTCGGGAGTCTCCCCAGGGGAGTCAGTCCTCGTCTCGAATGCGGGCATGCACTTGCGCTTTCCTCCAGAGTGGTGGCAGCAGTGTCACGCAGTCCGCCGCGTGGATCAAAGGATCTATGGTTTTCCCTCGAGTCTTTCCCACGAGGCTTTCCCACGAGGCTTTCCCACAGGGCTGTCCCACGTGCACACGTGGTGGGAGTCGATCCTCGGCTTGAACGTCAAGGCAGTGCAGGGAAAACAGGTTCCTCTGGAATGGACTGACACATCTGGGGGACTCTTGGAATGGTGGCACGACCCTGGAGTTCCTCTCGCCTTTCCTGTGGAGAGCGCCTCCTCTTGAGATGCGACGGGAACGCCGGGAATTCTTTCCCTACGAAACAGGGAAAGGATCCCTCATCTCGAGCTAGGAGGCGGAAACGGGGCTCCCCTGGATGTGTGCGGGACCCACGTGCTTCCTCTCGAGTGGAGACGGGTATGTCGGGGAACTTCTTGATTTGCAGCAAGGGTGTGAAGGACCCTTTGGAAGTTCCAGTGGTTAGACGTGATTAGCCTCGAGAAACCTCAGCGGAAATGGGCCTCATCTCGCCTGGAGGGCAAAACCGCCTGGATTTTCTCGAGTTGCGGCAGGTGCTATCGACTTACTACGGGGACCTCAGGGACCCGCTCTTTTGGCCTCAGGAAAGGCCAGTCCCCATGCGAGTTCCTCGGGGGCCTCTCGGGATTCCTCTCCCGTCGATGCCGGGGCCTAAGACCTTGTGTGGAGTCGGGGCCGGAACCTGAGGATTCCTCTCCAGTGCTGACATGGATCTTGGGGTACTTCTGGAGTCTCCCCAGGGGAGTCAGTCCTCGTCTCGAATGCGGGCATGCACTTGCGCTTTCCTCCAGAGCGGTAGCAGCAGTGTCACGCAGACCGCCGCGTGGATCAAAGGATCTATGGTTTTCCCTCGAGTCTTTCCCACGAGGCTTTCCCACGAGGCTTTCCCACAGGGCTGTCCCACGTGCACACGTGGTGGGAGTCGATCCTCGGCTTGAACGTCAAGGCAGTGCAGGGAAAACAGTTTCCTCTGGAATGGACTGACACATCTGGGGGACTCTTGGAATGGTGGCACGACCCTGGAGTTCCTCTCGCCTTTCCTGTGGAGAGCGCCTCCTCTTGAGATGCGACGGGAACGCCGGGAATTCTTTCCCTACGAAACAGGGAAAGGATCCCTCATCTCGAGCTAGGAGGCGGAAAGGGGGCTCCCCTGGATGTGTGCGGGACCCCACGTGCTTCCTCTCGAGTGGAGACGGGTATGTCGGGGAACTTCTTGAGTTGCAGCAAGGGTGTGAAGGACCCTTTGGAAGTTCCAGTGGTTAGACGTGATTGGCCTCGAGAAGCCTCAGCGGAAATGGGCCTCATCTCGCCTGGACGGCAAAACCTCCTGGATTTTCTCGAGTTGCGGCAGGTGCTCTCGACTTACGACGGGGACCTCAGGGACCCGCTCTGGTGGCCTCAGGAAAGGCCAGTCCCCATGCGAGTTCCTCGGGGGCGTCTCGGGATTCCTCTCCCGTCGATGCCGGGGCCTAAGACCTTGTGTGGAGTCGGGGCCGGAACCTGAGGATTCCTCTCCAGTGCTGACATGGATCTTGGGGTACTTCTGGAGTCTCCCCAGGGGAGTCAGTCCTCGTCTCGAATGCGGGCATGCACTTGCGCTTTCCTCCAGAGCGGTAGCAGCAGTGTCACGCAGTCCGCCGCGTGGATCAAAGGATCTATGTTTTTCCCTCGAGTCTTTCCCACGAGGCTTTCCCACGAGGCTTTCCCACAGGGCTGTCCCACGTGCACACGTGGTGGGAGTCGATCCTCGGCTTGAACATCAAGGCAGTGCAGGGAAAACAGGTTCCTCTGGAATGGACTGACACATCTGGGGGACTCTTGGAATGGTGGCACGACCCTGGAGTTCCTCTCGCCTTTCCTGTGGAGAGCGCCTCCTCTTGAGTTGCGACGGGAACGCCGGGAATTCTTTCCCTACGAAACAGGGAAAGGATCCCTCATCTCGAGCTAGGAGGCGGAAACGGGGCTCCCCTGGATGTGTGCGGGACACCACATGCTTCCTCTCGAGGGGAGACGGGTATGTCGGGGAACTTCTTGAGTTGCAGCAAGGGTGTGAAGGACCCTTTGGAAGTTCCAGTGGTTAGACCTGATTAGCCTCGAGAAGCCTCAGCGGAAATGGGCCTCATCTCGCCTGGAGGGCAAAACCGCCTGGATTTTCTCGAGTTGCGGCAGGTGCTCTCGACTTATGACGGGGACCTCAGGGACCCGCTCTGGTGGCCTCAGGAAAGGCCAGTCCCCATGCGAGTTCCTCGGGGGCCTCTCGGGATTCCTCTCCCGTCGATGCCGGTGCCTAAGACCTTGTGTGGAGTCGGGGCGGGAACCTGAGGATTCCTCTCCAGTGCTGACATGGATCTTGGGGTACTTCTGGAGTCTCCCCAGGGGAGTCAGTCCTCGTCTCGAATGCGGGCATGCACTTGCGCTTTCCTCCAGAGCGGTAGCAGCAGTGTCACGCAGTCCGCCGCGTGGATCAAAGGATCTATGGTTTTCCCTCGAGTCTTTCCCACGAGGCTTTCCCAGGAGGCTTTCCCACAGGGCTGTCCCACGTGCACACGTGGTGGGAGTCGATCCTCGGCTTGAACGTCAAGGCAGTGCAGGGAAAACAGTTTCCTCTGGAATGGACTGACACATCTGGGGGACTCTTGGAATGGTGGCACGACCCTGGAGTTCCTCTCGCCTTTCCTGTGGAGAGCGCCTCCTCTTGAGATGCGACGGGAACGCCGGGAATTCTTTCCCTACGAAACAGGGAAAGGATCCCTCATCTCGAGCTAGGAGGCGGAAAGGGGGCTCCCCTGGATGTGTGCGGGACCCCACGTGCTTCCTCTCGAGTGGAGACGGGTATGTCGGGGAACTTCTTTAGTCGCAGCATGGGTGTGAAGGACCCGTTGGAAGTTCCAGTATTTAGACGTGATTGGCCTCGAGAAGCCTCAGCGGAAATGGGCCTCATCTCGCCTGGAGGGCAAAACCTCCTGGATTTTCTGAGTTGCGGCAGGTGCTCTCGACTTACGACGGGGACCTCAGGGACCCGCACTGGTGGCCTCAGGAAAGGCCAGTCCCCATGCGAGTTCCTCGGGGGCCTCTGGGGATTCCTCTCCCATCGATGCCGGTGCCTAAGACCTTGTGTGGAGTCGGGGCCGGATCCTGAGGATTCCTCTCCAGTGCTGACATGGATCTTGGGGTACTTCTGGAGTCTCCCCAGGGGAGTCAGTCCTCGTCTCGAATGCGGGCATGCACTTGCGCTTTCCTCCAGAGCGGTAGCAGCAGTGTCACGCAGTCTGCCCCGTGGATCAAAGGATCTATGGTTTTCCCTCGAGTCTTTCCCACGAGGCTTTCCCACGAGGCTTTCCCACAGGGCTGTCCCACGTGCACACGTGGTGGGAGTCGATCCTCGCCTTGAACGTCAAGGAAGTGCAGGGAAAACAGGTTCCTCTGGAATGGACTGACACAACTGGGGGACTATTGGAATGGTGTCACGACCCTGGAGTTCCTCTCGCCTCTCCTGTGGAGAGCGCCTCCTCTTGAGATGCGACGGGAACGCCGGGAATTCTTTCCCTACGAAACAGGGAAAGGATCCCTCATCTCGAGCTAGGAGGAGGAAACGGGGCTCCCCTGGATGTGTGCGGGAACCCACGTGCTTCCTCTCGAGTGCAGACCGGTATGTCGCGGACCTTCTTGAGTTGCAGCAAGGGTGTGAAGGACCCTTTGGAAGTTCCAGTGGTTAGATGTGATTAGCCTCGAGGAGCCTCAGCGGAAATGGGCCTCATCTCGCCTGGAGGGCAAAACCTCCTGGATTTTCTCGAGTTGCAGCAGGTGCTCTCGACTTACGACGGGGACCTCAGGGACCCGCTCTGGTGGCCTCAGGAAAGGCCAGTCCCCATGCGAGTTCCTCGGGGGCGTCTCGGGATTCCTCTCCCGTCGATGCCGGGGCCTAAGACCTTGTGTGGAGTCGGGGCCGGAACCTGAGGATTCCTCTCCAGAGCTGACATGGATCTTGGGGTACTTCTGGAGTCTCCTCAGGGGAGTCAGTCCTCGTCTCGAATGCGGGCATGCACTTGCGCTTTCCTCCAGAGCGGTAGCAGCAGTGTCACGCAGTCCGCCGCGTGGATCAAAGGATCTATGGTTTTCCCTCGAGTCTTTCCCACGAGGCTTTCCCACGAGGCTTTCCCACAGGGCTGTCCCACGTGCACACGTGGTGGGAGTCGATCCTCGGCTTGAACGTCAAGGCAGTGCAGGGAAAACAGGTTCCTCTGGAATGGACTGACACATCTGGGGGACTCTTGGAATGGTGGCAAGACCCTGGAGTACCTCTCGCCTTTCCTGTGGAGAGCGCCTCCTCTTGAGATGCGACGGGAACGCCGGGAATTCTTTCCCTACGAAACAGGGAAAGGATCCCTCATCTCGAGCTAGGAGGCGGAAACGGGGCTCCCCTGGATGTGTGCGGGACCCCACGTGCTTCCTCTCGAGTGGAGATGGGTATGTCGGGGAACTTCTTGAGTTGCAGCAAGGGTGTGAAGGACCCTTTTGAAGTTCCAATGGGTAGATGTGATTGGCCTCGAGAAGCCTCAGCGGAAATGGGCCTCATCTCGCCTGGAGGGCAAAACCTCCTGGATTTTCTCGAGTTGCGGCAGGTGCTCTCGACTTACGACGAGGACCTCAGGGACCCGCTCTGGTGGCCTCAGGAAAGGCCATTCCCCATTCGAGTTCCTCTGGGGATTCCTCTCCCGTCGATGCCGGGGCTTAAGACCTTGTGTGGAGTCGGGGCGGGAACCTGAGGATTCCTCTCCAGTGCTGACATGGATCTTGGGGTACTTCTGGAGTCTCCCCAGGGGAGTCAGTCCTCGTCTCGACTGCGGGCATGCACTTTCGCTTTCCTCCAGAGCGGTAGCAGCAGTGTCACGCAGTCCGCCGCATGGATCAAAGGATCTATGGTTTTCCCTCGAGTCTTTCCCACGAGGCTTTCCCACGAGGCTTACCCATAGGGCTGTCCCACGTGCACACGTGGTGGGAGTCGATCCTTGGCTTGAACGTCAAGGCAGTGCAGGGAAAACAGGTTCCTCTGGAATGGACTGACACACCTTGGGGACTCTTGGAATGGTGGCACGACCCTGGAGTTCCTCTTGCCTTTCCTGTGGAGAGCGCCTCCTCTTGAGATGCGACGGGAACGCCGGGAATTCTTTCGCTACGAAACAGGGAAAGGATCCCTCATCTCGAGCTAGGAGGCGGAAACGGGGCTCCCCTGGATGTGTGCGGGACCCCACGTGCTTCCTCTCGAGTGGAGACGGGTATGTCGGGGAACTTCTTGAGTTGCAGCAATGGTGTGAAGGACCCTTTGGACGTTCCAGTGGTTAGATGTGATTGGCCTCGAGAAGCCTCAGCGGAAATGGGCCTCATCTCGCCTGGAGGGCAAAACCTCCTGGATTTTCTCGAGTTGCGGCAGGTGCTCTCGACTTACGACGGGGACCTCAGGGACCCGCTCTGGTGGCCTCAGGAAAGGCCAGTCCCCATGCGAGTTCCTCGGGGGCGTCTCGGGATTCCTCTCCCATCGATGCCGGGGCCTAAGACCTTGTGTGTAGTCGGGGCCGGAACCTGAGGATTCCTCTCCAGTGCTGACATGGATCTTGGGGTACTTCTGGAGCCTCCCCAGGGGAGTCAGTCCTCGTCTCGAATGCGGGCATGCACTTGCGCTTTCCTCAAGAGCGGTAGCAGCAGTGTCACGCAGTCCGCCGCGTGGATCAAAGGATCTATGATTTTCCCTCGAGTCTTTCCCACGAGGCTTTCCCACGAGGCTTTCCCACAGGGCTGTCCCACGTGCACACGTGGTGGGAGTCGATCCTCGGCTTGAATGTCAAGGCAGTGCAGGGAAAACAGGTTCCTCTGGAATGGGCTGACACATCTGGGGGACTCTTGGAATGGTGGCACGACCCTGGAGTTCCTCTCGCCTTTCCTGTGGAGAGCGCCTCCTCTGAGATGCGACGGGAACGCCGGGAATTCTTTCCCTACGAAACAGGGAAAGGATCCCTCATCTCGAGCTAGGAGGCGGAAACGGGGCTCCCCTGGATGTGTGAGGGACACCACGTGCTTCCTCTCTAGTGCAGACTGGTATGTCGGGGAACTTCTTGAGTTGCAGCAAGGGTGTGAAGGACCCTTTGGAAGTTCCAGTTGTTAGATGTGACTGGCCTCGAGAAGCCTCAGCGGAAATGGGCCTCATCTCTCCTGGACGGCAAAACCTCCTGGATTTTCTCGAGTTGCGGCAGGTGCTCTCGACTTACGACGGGGACCTCAGGGACCCGCTCTGGTGGCCTCAGGAAAGGCCAGTCCCCATGCGAGTTCCTCGGGGGCCTCTCGGGATTCCTCTCCCGTCGATGCCGGGGCCTAAGACCTTGTGTGGAGTCGGGGCCGGAACCTGAGGATTCCTCTCCAGTGCTGACATGGATCTTGGGGTACTTCTGGAGTCTCCCCAGGGGAGTCAGTCCTCGTCTCGAATGCGGGCATGCACTTGCGCTTTCCTCCAGAGCGGTAGCAGAGGTGTCACGCAGTCCGCCGCGTGGATCAAAGGATCTATGGTTTTCCCTCGAGTCTTTCCCACGAGGCTTTCCCACGAGGCTTTCCCACAGGGCTGTCCCACGTGCACACGTGGTGGGAGTCGATCCTCGGCTTGAACGTCAAGGCAGTGCAGGGAAAACAGTTTCCTCTGGAATGGACTGACACATCTGGGGGACTCTTGGAATGGTGGCACGACCCTGGAGTTCCTCTCGCCTTTCCTGAGGAGAGCGCCTCCTCTTGAGATACGACGGGAACGCCGGGAATTCTTTCCCCAGGAAACAGGGAAAGGATCCCTCATCTCGAGCTAGGAGGCGGAAACGGGGCTCCCCTGGATGTGTGCGGGACCCCACGTGCTTCCTCTCGAGTGGAGACGGGTATGTCGGGGAACTTCTTGAGTTGCAGCAAGGGTGTGAAGGACCCTTTGGAAGTTCAAGTGGTTAGATGTGATTAGCCTCGAGAAGCCTCAGCGGAAATGGGCCTCATCTCGCCTGGAGGGCAAAACCTCCTGGATTTTCTCGAGTTGCGGCAGGTGCTCTCGACTTACGACGGGGACCTCAGGGACCCGCTCTGGTGGCCTCAGGAAAGGCCAGTCCCCATGCGAGTTCCTCGGGGGCCTCTCGGGATTCCTCTCCCGTCGATGCCGGGGCCTAAGACCTTGTGTGGAGTCGGGGCCGGAACCTGAGGATTCCTCTCCAGTGCTGACATGGATCTTGGGGTACTTCTGGAGTCTCCCCAGGGGAGTAAGTCCTCGTCTCGAATGCGGGCATGCACTTGCGCTTTCCTCCAGAGCGGTAGCAGCAGTGTCACGCAGTCCGCCGCGTGGATCAAAGGATCTATGGTTTTCCCTCGAGTCTTTCCCACGAGGCTTTCCCACGAGGCTTTCCCACAGGGCTGTCCCACGTGCACACGTGGTGGGAGTCGATCCTCGGCTTGAACGTCAAGGCAGTGCAGGGAAAACAGGTTCCTCTGGAATGGACTGACACATCTGGGGGACTCTTGGAATGGTGGAACGACCCTGGAGTTCCTCTCGCCTTTCCTGTGGAGAGCGCCTCCTCTTGAGATGCGACGGGAACGCCGGGAATTCTTTCCCTACGAAACAGGGAAAGGATCCCTCATCTCGAGCTAGGAGGCGGAAACGGGGCTCCCCTGGATGTGTGCGGGACCCCACGTGCTTCCTCTCGAGTGGAGACGGGTATGTCGGGGAACTTCTTGAGTTGCAGCAAGGGTGTGAAGGACCCTTTGGAAGTTCCAGTGGTTAGATGTGATTGGCCTCGAGAAGCCTCAGCGGAAATGGGCCTCATCTCGCCTGGAGGGCAAAACCTCCTGGATTTTCTCGAGTTGCGGAAGGTGCTCTCGACTTACGACGGGGACCTCAGGGACCCGCTCTGGTGACCTCAGGAAAGGCCAGTCCCCATGCGAGTTCCTCGGGGGCGTCTCGGGATTCCTCTCCCGTCGATGCCGGGGCCTAAGACCTTGTGTGGAGTCGGGGCCGAAACCTGAGGATTCCTCTCCAGTGCTGACATGGATCTTGGGGTACTTCTGGAGTCTCCCCAGGGGAGTCAGTCCTCGTCTCGAATGCGGGCATGCACTTGCGCTTTCCTCCAGAGCTGTAGCAGCAGCGTCACGCAGTCCGCCGCTTGGATCAAAGGATCTATGGTTTTCCCTCGAGTCTTTCCCACGAGGCTTTCCCACGAGGCTTTCCCACAGGGCTGTCCCACGTGCACACGTGGTGGGAGTCGATCCTCGGCTTGAACGTCAAGGCAGTGCAGGGAAAACAGGTTCCTCTGGAATGGACTGACACATCTGGGGGACTCTTGGAATGGTGGCACGACCCTGGAGTTCCTCTCGCCTTTCCTGTGGAGAGCGCCTCCTCTTGAGATGCGACGGGAACGCCGGGAATTCTTTCCCTACGAAACAGGGAAAGGATCCCTCATCTCGAGCTAGGAGGCGGAAACGGGGCTCCCCTGGATGTGTGCGGGACCCCACGTGCTTCCTCTCGAGTGGAGACGGGTATGTCGGGGAACTTCTTGAGTTGCAGCAAGGGTGTGAAGGACCCTTTGGAAGTTCCAGTGGTTAGACGTGATTGGCCTCGAGAAGCCTCAGCGGAAATGGGCCTCATCTCGCCTGGAGGGCAAAACCTCCTGGATTTTCTCGAGTTGCGGCAGGTGCTCTCGACTTACGACGGGGACCTCAGGGACCCGCTCTGGTGGCCTCAGGAAAGGCCAGTCCCCATGCGAGTTCCTCGGGGGCCTCTCGGGATTCCTCTCCCGTCTATGCCGGGGCCTAAGACCTTGTGTGGAGTCGGGGCCGGAATCTGAGGATTCCTCTCCAGTGCTGACATGGACCTTGGGGTACTTCTGGAGTCTCCCCAGGGGAGTCAGTCCTCGTCTCGAATGCGGGCATGCACTTGCGCTTTCCTCCAGAGCGGTAGCAGCAGTGTCACGCAGTCCGCCACGTGGATCAAAGGATCTATGGTTTTCCCTCGAGTCTTTCCCACGAGGCTTTCCCACGAGGCTTTCCCACAGGGCTGTCCCACGTGCACACGTGGTGGGAGTCGATCCTCGGCTTGAACGTCAAGGCAGTGCAGGGAAAACAGGTTCCTCTGGAATGGACTGACACATCTGGGGGACTCTTGGAATGGTGTCACGACCCTGGAGTTCCTCTCGCCTTTCCTGTGGAGAGCGCCTCCTCTTGAGATGCGACGGGAACGCCGGGAATTCTTTCCCTACGAAACAGGGAAAGGATCCCTCATCTCGAGCTAGGAGTCGGAAACGGGGCTCCCCTGGATGTGTGCGGGACCCCACGTGCTTCCTCTCGAGTGGAGACGGGTATGTCGGGGAACTTCTAGAGTTGCAGCAATGGTGTGAAGGACCCTTTGGAAGTTCCAGTGGTTAGATGTGATTGGCCTCGAGAAGCCTCAGCGGAAATGGGCCTCATCTGGCCTGGAGGGCAAAACCTCCTGGATTTTCTCGAGTTGCGGCAGGTCCTCTCGACTTACGACGGGGATCTCAGGGAACCGCTCTGGTGGCCTCAGGAAAGGCCAGTCCCCATGCGAGTTCCTCGGGGGCCTCTCGGGATTCCTCTCCCGTCGATGCCGGGGCCTAAGACCTTGTGTGGAGTCGGGGCCGGAACCTGAGGATTCCTCTCCAGTGCTGACATGGATCTTGGGGTACTTCTGGAGTCTCCCCAGGGGAGTCAGTCCTCGTCTCGAATGCGGGCATGCACTTGCGCTTTCCTCCAGAGCGGTAGCAGCAGTGTCACGCAGTCCGCCGCGTGGATCAAAGGATCTATGGTTTTCCCTCGAGTCTTTCCCACGAGGCTTTCCCACGAGGCTTTCCCACAGGGCTGTCCCACGTGCACACGTGGTGGGAGTCGATCCTCGGCTTGAACGTCAAGGCAGTGCAGGGAAAACAGGTTCCTCTGGAATGGACTGACACATCTGGGGGACTCTTGGAATGGTGGCACGACCCTGGAGTTCCTCTCGCCTTTCCTGTGGAGAGCGCCTCCTCTTGAGATGCGACGGGAACGCCGGGAATTCTTTCCCTACGAAACAGGGAAAGGATCCCTCATCTCGAGCTAGGAGGCGGAAACGGGGCTCCCCTGGATGTGTGTGGGACACCACGTGCTTCCTCTCGAGTGGAGACGGGTATGTCGGGGAACTTCTTGAGTTGCAGCAAGGGTGTGAAGGACCCTTTGGAAGTTCCAGTGGTTAGATGTGATTGGCCTCGAGAAGCCTCAGCGGAAATGGGCCTCATCTCGCCTGGAGGGCAAAGCCTCCTGGATTTTCTCGAGTTGCGGCAGGTGCTCTCGACTTACGACGGGGACCTCAGGGACCCGCTCTGGTGGCCTCAGGAAAGGCCAGTCCCCATGCGAGTTCCTCTGGGGATTCCTCTCCCGTCGATGCCGGGGCCTAAGACCTTGTGTGGAGTCGGGGCCGGAACCTGAGGATTCCTCTCCAGTGCTGACATGGATCTTGGGGTACTTCTGGAGTCTCTCCAGGGGGGTCAGTCCTCGACTCGAATGCGGGCATGCACTTGCGCTTTCCTCCAGAGCTGTAGCAGCAGTGTCACGCAGTCCTCCGCATGGATCAAAGGATCCATGGTTTTCCCTCGAGTCTTTCCCACGAGGCTATCCCACGAGGCTTTCCCACAGGGCTGTCCCACGTGCACACGTGGTGGGAGTCGATTCTTGGCTTGAACGTCAAGGCAGTGCAGGGAAAACAGGTTCCTCTGGAATGGACTGACACATCTGGGGGACTCTTGGAATGGTGGCACGACCCTGGAGTTCCTCTAGCCTTTCCTGTGGAGAGCGCCTCCTCTTGAGATTCGACGGGAACGCCGGGAATTCTTTCTGTAGGAAACAGGGAAAGGATCCCTCATCTCGAGCTAGGAGGCGGAAACGGGGCTCCCCTGGATGTGTGCGGGACCCAAGTGCTTCCTCTCGAGTGGAGACGGGTATGTCGGGGAACTTCTTGAGTTGCAGCAAGGGTGTGAAGGACCCTTTGGAAGTTCCAGTGGTTAGACGTGATTAGCCTCTAGAAGCCTCAGCGGAAATGGGCCTCATCTCGACTGGAGGGCAAAACCTCCTGGATTTTCTCGAGTTGCGGCAGGTGCTCTCGACTTACGACGGAGACCTCAGGGACCCGCTCTGGTGGCCTCAGGAAAGGCCAGTCCCCATACGAGTTCCTCGGGGGCATCTCGGGATTGCTCTCCCGTCGATGCCGGGGCCTAAGACCTTGTGTGGAGTCGGGGCCGGAACCTGAGGATTCCTCTCCAGTGCTGACATGGATCTTGGGGTACTTCTGGAGTCTCCCCAGGGGAGTCAGTCCTCGTCTCGAATGCGGGCATGCACTTGCGCTTTCCTCCAGAGCGGTAGCAGCAGTGTCACGCAGTCCGCCGCATGGATCAAA
Source organism: Ovis canadensis (assembly GCF_042477335.2). Taxonomy (NCBI): domain Eukaryota; kingdom Metazoa; phylum Chordata; class Mammalia; order Artiodactyla; family Bovidae; genus Ovis; species Ovis canadensis. The sequence continues at coordinate 11,909,397 of NC_091267.1, forward strand.
GGATCCATGGTTTTCCCTTGAGTCTTTCCCACGAGGCTTTCCCACGAGGCTTTCCCACAATTCTGTCCCACGTGCACACGTGGTGGGAGTCGATCCTTGGCTTGAACGTCAAGGCAGTGCAGGGAAAACAGGTTCCTCTGGAATGGACTGACACATCTGGGGGACTCTTGGAATGGTGGCACGACCCTGGAGTTCCTCTCGCCTTTCCTGTGGAGAGCGCCTCCTCTTGAGATGCGACGGGAACGCCGGGAATTCTTTCCCTACGAAACAGGGAAAGGATCCCTCATCTCGAGCTAGGAGGCGGAAACGGGGCTCCCCTGGATGTGTGTGGGACACCACGTGCTTCCTCTCGAGTGGAGACGGGTATGTCGGGGAACTTCTTGAGTTGCAGCAAGGGTGTGAAGGACCCTTTGGAAGTTCCAGTGGTTAGATGTGATTGGCCTCGAGAAGCCTCAGCGGAAATGGGCCTCATCTCGCCTGGAGGGCAAAACCTCCTGGATTTTCTCGAGTTGCGGCAGGTGCTCTCGACTTATGACGGGGCCCTCAGGGACCCGCTCTGGTGGCCTCAGGAAAGGCCAGTCCCCATGCGAGTTCCTCGGGGGCCTCTGGGGATTCCTCTCCCGTCGATGCCGGGGCCTAAGTCCTTGTGTGGAGTCGGGGCCGGAACCTGAGGATTCCTCTCCAGTGCTGACATGGATCTTGGGGTACTTCTGGAGTCTCCTCAAGGGAGTCAGTCTTCGTCTCAAATGCGGGCATGCACTTGCGCTTTCCTCCAGAGCGGTAGCAGCAGTGTCACGCAGTCCGCCTCGTGGATCAAAGGATCTATGGTTTTCCCTCGAGTCTTTTCCACGAGGCTTTCCCACTAGGCTTTCCCACAGGGCTGTCCGACGTGCACACGTGGTGGGAGTCGATCCTCGGCTTGAACGTCAAGGCAGTGCAGGGAAAACAGGTTCCTCTGGAATGGACTGACACATCTGGGGGACTCTTGGAATGGTGGCACGACCCTGGAGTTCCTCTCGCCTTTCCTGTGGAGAGCGCCTCCTCTTGAGATGCGACGGGAACGCCGGGAATTCTTTCCCTACGAAACAGGGAAAGGATCCCACATCTCGAGCTAGGAGGCGGAAACGGGGCTCCCCTGGATGTGTGCGGGACCCACGTGCTTCCTCTCGAGTGGAGACGGGTATGTCGGGGAACTTCTTGAGTTGCAGCAAGGGTGTGAAGGACCCTTTGGAAGTTCCAGTGTTTAGACGTGATTAGCCTCTAGAAGCCTCAGCGGAAATGGGCCTCATCTCGCCTGGAGGGCAAAGCCTCCTGGATTTTCTCGAGTTGCGGCAGGTGCTCTCGACTTACGACGGGGACCTCAGGGACCCGCTCTGGTGGCCTCAGGAAAGGCCAGTCCCCATGCGAGTTCCTCTGGGGATTCCTCTCCCGTCGATGCCAGGGCCTAAGACCTTGTGTGGAGTCGGGGCCGGAACCTGAGGATTCCTCTCCAGTACTGACATGGATCTTGGGGTACTTCTGGAGTCTCCCCAGGGGAGTCAGTCCTCGTCTCGAATGCGGGCATGCACTTGCGCTTTCCTCCAGAGCGGTAGCAGCAGTGTCACGCAGTCCGCCGCGTGGATCAAAGGATCTATGGTTTTCCCTCGAGTCTTTCCCACGAGGCTTTCCCACGAGGCTTTCCCACAGGGCTGTCCCACGTGCACGCGTGGTAGGATTCGATCCTCGGCTTGAACGTCAAGGCAGTGCAGGGAAAACAGGTTCCTCTGGAATGGACTGACACATCTGGGGGACTCTTGGAATGGTGGCACGACCCTGGAGTTCCTCTCGCCTTTCCTGTGGAGAGCGCCTCCTCTTGAGATGCGACGGGAACGCCGGGAATTCTTTCCCTACGAAACAGGGAAAGGATCCCTCATCTCGAGCTAGGAGGCGGAAACGGGGCTCCCCTGGATTTGTGCGGGACCCCACGTGCTTCCTCTCGAGTGGAGACGGGTATGCCGGGGAACTTCTTGAGTTGCAGCAAGGGTGTGAAGGACCCTTTGGAAGTACCAGTGGTTAGATGTGATTGGCCTCGAGAAGCCTCAGCGGAAATGGGCCTCATCTCGCCTGGAGGGCAAAACCTCCTGGATTTTCTCGAGTTGCGGCAGGTGCTCTCGACTTACGACGGGGACCTCAGGGACACGCTCTGATGGCCTCAGGAAAGGCCAGTCCCCATGCGAGTTCCTCGGGGGCCTCTCGGGATTCCTCTCCCGTCGATGCCGGGGCCGAAGACCTTGTGTGGAGTCGGGGCCGGAACCTGAGGATTCCTCTCCAGTGCTGACATGGATCTTGGGGTACTTCTGGAGTCTCCCCAGGGGAGTCAGTCCTCGTCTCGAATGCGGGCATGCCCTTGCGCTTTCCTCCAGAGCGGTAGCAGCAGTGTCACGCAGTCCGCCGCGTGGATCAAAGGATCTATGGTTTTCCCTCGAGTCTTTCCCACGAGGCTTTCCCACGAGGCTTTCCCACAGGGCTGTCCCACGTGCACACGTGGTGGGAGTCGATCCTCGGCTTGAACGGCAAGGCAGTGCAGGGAAAACAGGTTCCTCTGGAATGGACTGACACATCTGGGGGACTCTTGGAATGGTGGCACGACCCTGGAGTTCTTCTCGCCTTTCCTGTGGAGAGCGCCTCCTCTTGAGATGCGACGGGAACGCCGGGAATTCTTTCCCTACGAAACAGGGAAAGGATCCCTCATCTCGAGCTAGGAGGCGGAAATGGGGCTCCCCTGGATTTGTGCGGGACCCCACGTGCTTCCTCTCGAGTGGAGACGGGTATGTCGGGGAACTTCTTGAGTTGCAGCAAGGGTGTGAAGGACCCTTTGGAAGTTCCAGTGGTTAGATGTGATTGGCCTCGAGAAGCCTCAGCGGAAATGGGCCTCATCTCGCCTGGAGGGCAAAACCTCCTGGATTTTCTCGAGTTGCGGCAGGTGCTCTCGACTTACGACGGGGACCTCAGGGACACGCTCTGATGGCCTCAGGAAAGGCCAGTCCCCATGCGAGTTCCTCGGGGGCCTCTCGGGATTCCTCTCCCGTCGATGCCGGGGCCTAAGACCTTGTGTGGAGTGGGGGCCGGAACCTGAGGATTCCTCTCCAGTGCTGACATGGATCTTGGGGTACTTCTGGAGTCTCCCCAGGGGAGTCAGTCCTCGTGTCGAATGCGGGCATGCACTTGCGCTTTCCTCCAGAGCGGTAGCAGCAGTGTCACGCAGTCCGCCGCGTGGATCAAAGGATCTATGGTTTTCCCTCGAGTCTTTCCCACGAGGCTTTCCCACGAGGCTTTCCCACAGGGCTGTCCCACGTGCACACGTGGTGGGAGTCGATCCTCGGCTTGAACGTCAAGGCAGTGCAGGGAAAACAGGTTCCTCTGGAATGGACTGACACATCTGGGGGACTCTTGGAATGGTGGCACGACCCTGGAGTTCCTCTCGCCTTTCCTGTGGAGAGCGCCTCCTCTTGAGATGCGACGGGAACGCCGGGAATTCTTTCCCTACGAAACAGGGAAAGGATCCCTCATCTCGAGCTAGGAGGCGGAAATGGGGCTCCCCTGGATTTGTGCGGGACCCCACGTGCTTCCTCTCGAGTGGAGACGGGTATGTCGGGGAACTTCTTGAGTTGCAGCAAGGGTGTGAAGGACCCTTTGGAAGTTCCAGTGGTTAGATGTGATTGGTCTCGAGAAGCCTCAGCGGAAATGGGCCTCATCTCGCCTGGAGGGCAAAACCTCCTGGATTTTCTCGAGTTGCGGCAGGTGCTCTCGACTTACGACGGGGACCTCAGGGACACGCTCTGATGGCCTCAGGAAAGGCCAGTCCCCATGCGAGTTCCTCGGGGGCGTCTCGGGATTCCTCTCCCGTCGATGCCGGGGCCTAAGACCTTGTGTGGAGTCGGAGCCGGAACCTGAGGATTCCTCTCCAGTGCTGACATGGATCTTGGGGCACTTCTGGAGTCTCCCCAGGGGAGTCAGTCCTCGTCTCGAATGCGGGCATGCACTTGCGCTTTCCTTCAGAGCGGTAGCAGCAGTGTCACGCAGTCCACCGCGTGGATCAAAGGATCTATGGTTTTCCCTCGAGTCTTTCCCACGAGGCTTTCCCACGAGGCTTTCCCACAGGGCTGTCCCACGTGCACACGTGGTGGGAGTCGATCCTCGGCTTGAACGTCAAGGCAGTGCAGGGAAAACAGGTTCCTCTGGAATGGACTGACACATCTGGGGGACTCTTGGAATGGTGGCACGACCCTGGAGATCCTCTCGCCTTTCCTGTGGAGAGCGCCTCCTCTTGAGATGCGACGGGAACGCCGGGAATTCTTTCCCTACGAAACAGGGAAAGATCCCTCATCTCGAGCTAGGAGGCGGAAACGGGGCTCCCCTGGATGTGTGAGGGACCCCACGTGCTTCCTCTCGAATGGAGACGGGTACGTCGGGGAACTTCTTGAGTTGCAGTAATGGTGTGAAGGACCCTTTGGAAGTTCCAGTGGTTAGATGTGATTGGCCTCGAGAAGCCTCAGCGGAAATGGGCCTCATCTCGCCTGAAGGGCAAAACCTCCTGGATTTTCTCGAGTTGCGGCAGGTGCTCTCGACTTACGACGGGGACCTCAGGAACCGCTCTGGTGGCCTCAGGAAAGGCCAGTCCCCATGCGAGTTCCTCGGGGGCCTCTCGGGATTCCTTTCCCGTCGATTCCGGGGCCTAAGTCCTTGTGTGGAGTCGGGGCCGGAACCTGAGGATTCCTCTCCAGTGCTGACATGGATCTTGGGGTACTTCTGGAGTCTCTCCAGGGGAGTCAGTCCTCGTCTCGAATGCGGGCATGCACTTGCGCCTTCCTCCAGAGCGGTAGCAGCAGTGTCACGCAGTCCGCCGCGTGGATCAAAGGATCTATGGTTTTCCCTCGAGTCTTTCCCACGAGGCTTTCCCACGAGGCTTTCCCACAGGGCTGTCCCACGTGCACACGTGGTGGGAGTCGATCCTCGGCTTGAACGTCAAGGCAGTGCAGGGAAAACAGGTTCCTCTGGAATGGACTGACACATCTGGGGGACTCTTGGAATGGTGGCACGACCCTGGAGTTCCTCTCGCCTTTCCTGTGGAGAGCGCCTCCTCTTGAGATGCGACGGGAACGCCGGGAATTCTTTCCCTACGAAACAGGGAAAGGATCCCACATCTCGAGCTAGGAGGCGGAAACGGGGCTCCCCTGGATGTGTGCGGGACCCACGTGCTTCCTCTCGAGTGGAGACGGGTATGTCGGGGAACTTCTTGAGTTGCAGCAAGGGTGTGAAGGACCCTTTGGAAGTTCCAGTGTTTAGACGTGATTAGCCTCTAGAAGCCTCAGCGGAAATGGGCCTCATCTCGCCTGGAGGGCAAAGCCTCCTGGATTTTCTCGAGTTGCGGCAGGTGCTCTCGACTTACGACGGGGACCTCAGGGACCCGCTCTGGTGGCCTCAGGAAAGGCCAGTCCCCATGCGAGTTCCTCTGCGGATTCCTCTCCCGTCGATGCCAGGGCCTAAGACCTTGTGTGGAGTCGGGGCCGGAACCTGAGGATACCTCTCCAGTACTGACATGGATCTTGGGGTACTTCTGGAGTCTCCCCAGGGGAGTCAGTCCTCGTCTCGAATGCGGGCATGCACTTGCGCTTTCCTCCAGAGCGGTAGCAGCAGTGTCACGCAGTCCGCCGCGTGGATCAAAGGATCTATGGTTTTCCCTCGAGTCTTTCCCACGAGGCTTTCCCACGAGGCTTTCCCACAGGGCTGTCCCACGTGCACGCGTGGTAGGATTCGATCCTCGGCTTGAACGTCAAGGCAGTGCAGGGAAAACAGGTTCCTCTGGAATGGACTGACACATCTGGGGGACTCTTGGAATGGTGGCACGACCCTGGAGTTCCTCTCGCCTTTCCTGTGGAGAGCGCCTCCTCTTGAGATGCGACGGGAACGCCGGGAATTCTTTCCCTACGAAACAGGGAAAGGATCCCTCATCTCGAGCTAGGATTCGGAAATGGGGCTCCCCTGGATTTGTGCGGGACCCCACGTGCTTCCTCTCGAGTGGAGACGGGTATGCCGGGGAACTTCTTGAGTTGCAGCAAGGGTGTGAAGGACCCTTTGGAAGTACCAGTGGTTAGATGTGATTGGCCTCGAGAAGCCTCAGCGGAAATGGGCCTCATCTCGCCTGGAGGGCAAAACCTCCTGGATTTTCTCGAGTTGCGGCAGGTGCTCTCGACTTACGACGGGGACCTCAGGGACACGCTCTGATGGCCTCAGGAAAGGCCAGTCCCCATGCGAGTTCCTCGGGGGCCTCTCGGGATTCCTCTCCCGTCGATGCCGGGGCCGAAGACCTTGTGTGGAGTCGGGGCCGGAACCTGAGGATTCCTCTCCAGTGCTGACATGGATCTTGGGGTACTTCTGGAGTCTCCCCAGGGGAGTCAGTCCTCGTCTCGAATGCGGGCATGCCCTTGCGCTTTCCTCCAGAGCGGTAGCAGCAGTGTCACGCAGTCCGCCGCGTGGATCAAAGGATCTATGGTTTTCCCTCGAGTCTTTCCCACGAGGCTTTCCCACGAGGCTTTCCCACAGGGCTGTCCCACGTGCACACGTGGTGGGAGTCGATCCTCGGCTTGAACGGCAAGGCAGTGCAGGGAAAACAGGTTCCTCTGGAATGGACTGACACATCTGGGGGACTCTTGGAATGGTGGCACGACCCTGGAGTTCTTCTCGCCTTTCCTGTGGAGAGCGCCTCCTCTTGAGATGCGACGGGAACGCCGGGAATTCTTTCCCTACGAAACAGGGAAAGGATCCCTCATCTCGAGCTAGGAGGCGGAAATGGGGCTCCCCTGGATTTGTGCGGGACCCCACGTGCTTCCTCTCGAGTGGAGACGGGTATGTCGGGGAACTTCTTGAGTTGCAGCAAGGGTGTGAAGGACCCTTTGGAAGTTCCAGTGGTTAGATGTGATTGGCCTTGAGAAGCCTCAGCGGAAATGGGCCTCATCTCGCCTGGAGGGCAAAACCTCCTGGATTTTCTCGAGTTGCGGCAGGTGCTCTCGACTTACGACGGGGACCTCAGGGACACGCTCTGATGGCCTCAGGAAAGGCCAGTCCCCATGCGAGTTCCTCGGGGGCCTCTCGGGATTCCTCTCCCGTCGATGCCGGGGCCTAAGACCTTGTGTGGAGTCGGGGCCGGAACCTGAGGATTCCTCTCCAGTGCTGACATGGATCTTGGGGTACTTCTGGAGTCTCCCCAGGGGAGTCAGTCCTCGTCTCGAATGTGGGCATGCACTTGCGCTTTCCTCCAGAGCGGTAGCAGCAGTGTCACGCAGTCCGCCGCGTGGATCAAAGGATCTATAGTTTTCCCTCGAGTCTTTCCCACGAGGCTTTCCAACGAGGCTTTCCCACAGGGCTGTCCCACGTGCACACGTGGTGGGAGTCGATCCTCGGCTTGAACGTCAAGGCAGTGCAGGGAAAACAGGTTCCTCTGGAATGGACTGACACATCTGGGGGACTCTTGGAATGATGTCACGACCCTGGAGTTCCTCTCCCCTTTCCTGTGGAGAGCGCCTCCTCTTGAGATGCGACGGGAACGCCGGGAATTCTTTCCCTACGAAACAGGGAAAGATCCCTCATCTCGAGCTAGGAGGCGGAAACGGGGCTCCCCTGGATGTGTGAGGGACCCCACGTGCTTCCTCTCGAGTGGAGACGGGTACGTCGGGGAACTTCTTGAGTTGCAGCAATGGTGTGAAGGACCCTTTGGAAGTTCCAGTGGTTAGATGTGATTGGCCTCGAGAAGCCTCAGCGGAAATGGGCCTCATCTCGCCTGAAGGGCAAAACCTCCTGGATTTTCTCGAGTTGCGGCAGGTGCTCTCGACTTACGACGGGGACCTCAGGAACCGCTCTGGTGGCCTCAGGAAAGGCCAGTCCCCATGCGAGTTCCTCGGGGGCCTCTCGGGATTCCTCTCCCGTCGATGCCGGGGCCTAAGACCTTGTGTGGAGTCGGGGCCGGAACCTGAGGATTCCTCTCCAGTGCTGACATGGATCTTGGGGTACTTCTGGAGTCTCCCCAGGGGAGTCAGTCCTCGTCTCGAATGCGGGCATGCACTTGCGCTTTCCTCCAGAGCGGTAGCAGCAGTGTCACGCAGTCCGCCACGTGGATCAAAGGATCTATGGTTTTCCCTCGAGTCTTTCCCACGAGGCTTTCCCCCGAGGCTTTCCCACAGGGCTGTCCCACGTGCACACGTGGTGGGAGTCGATCCTCGGCTTGAACGTCAAGGCAGTGCAGGGAAAACAGGTTCCTCTGGAATGGACTGACACATCTGGGGGACTCTTGTTATGGTGTCACGACCCTGGAGTTCCTCTCGCCTTTCCTGTGGAGAGCGCCTCCTCTTGAGATGCGACGGGAACGCCGGGAAATCTTTCCCTACGAAACAGGGAAAGGATTCCTCATTTCGAGCTAGGAGGCCAAACGGGGCTCCCCTGGATGTGTGCGGGACACCACGTACTTCCTCTCGAGTGTAGACGGGTATGTCGGGGAACTTCTTGAGTCGCAGCAAGGGTGTGAAGGACCCTTTGGAAGTTCCAGTGGTTAGATGTGATTGGCCTCGAGGAGCCTCAGCGGAAATGGGCCTCATCTCGCCTGGAGGGCAAAACCTCCTGGATTTTCTCGAGTTGCGGCAGGTGCTCTCGACTTACGACGGGGACCTCAGGGACCCGCTCTGGTGGCCTCAGGGAAGGCCAGTCCCCATGCGAGTTCCTCGGGGGCCTCTCGGGATTCCTCTCCCGTCGATGCCGGGGCCTAAGACCTTGTGTGGAGTCGGGGCCGGAACCTGAGGATTCCTCTCCAGTGCTGACATGGATCTTGGGGTACTTCTGGAGTCTCCCCAGGGGAGTCAGTCCTCGTCTCGAATGCGGGCATGCACTTGCGCTTTCCTCCAGAGCGGTAGCAGCAGTGTCACGCAGTCCGCCGCGGGGATCAAAGGATCTATGGTTTTCCCTCGAGTCTTTCCCACGAGTCTTTCCCACGAGGCTTTCCCACAGGGCTGTCCCACGTGCACACGTGGTGGGAGTCGATCCTCGGCTTGAACGTCAAGGCAGTGCAGGGAAAACAGGTTCCTCTGGAATGGACTGACACATCTGGGGGACTCTTGGAATGGTGTCACGACCCTGGAGTTCCTCTCGCCTTTCCTGTGGAGAGGGCCTCCTCTTGAGATGCGACGGGAAAGCCGGGAATTCTTTCTCTACGAAACAGGGAAAGGATCCCTCATCTCGAGCTAGGCGGCAGAAACGGGGCTCGCCTGGATGTGTGGGGGACACCACGTGTTTCCTCTCGAGTGGAGACAGGTATGTCGGGGAACTTCTTGAGTTGCAGCAATGGTGTGAAGGACCCTTTGGAAGTTCCAGTGGTTAGATGTGATTGGCCTCGAGAAGCCTCAGCGGAAATGGGCCTCATCTCGCCTGGAGGGCAAAACCTCCTGGATTTTCTCGAGTTGCGGCAGGTGCTCTCGACTTACGACGGGGACCTCAGGGACCCGCTCTGGTGGCCTCAGGAAAGGCCAGTCCCCATGCGAGTTCCTCGGGGGCCTCTCGGGATTCCTCTCCCTTCGATGGCGGGGCCTAAGTCCTTGTGTGGAGTCGGGGCCGGAATCTGAAGATTCCTCTCCAGTGCTGACATGGATCTTGGGGTACTTCTGGAGTCTCCCCAGGGGAGTCAGTCCTCGTCTCGAATGCGGGCATGCACTTGCGCTTTCCTCCAGAGCGGTAGCAGCAGTGTCACGCAGTCCGCCGCGTGGATCAAAGGATCTATGGTTTTCCCTCGAGTCTTTCCCACGAGGCTTTCCCACGAGGCTTTCCCACAGGGCTGTCCCACGTGCACACGTGGTGGGAGTCGATCCTCGGCTTGAACGGCAAGGCAGTGCAGGGAAAACAGGTTCCTCTGGAATGGACTGACACATCTGGGGGACTCTTGGAATGGTGTCACGACCCTGGAGTTCCTCTCGCCTTTCCTGTGGAGAGCGCCTCCTCTTGAGATGCGACGAGAACGCCGGGAATTCTTTCCCTACGAAACAGGGAAAGGATCCCTCATCTCCAGCTAGGAGGCGGAAACGGGGCTCCCCTGGATGTGTGCGGGACCCCACGTGCTTCCTCTCGAGTGGAGACGGGTATGTCGGGGAACTTCTTGAGTTGCAGCAAGGGTGTGAAGGACCCTTTGGAAGTTCCAGTGGTTAGACGTGATTGGCCTCGAGAAGCCTCAGCGGAAATGGGCCTCATCTCGCCTGGAGGGCAAAACCTCCTGGATTTTCTCGAGTTGCGGCAGGTGCTCTCGACTTACGACGGGGACCTCAGGGACCCGCTCTGGTGGCCTCAGGAAAGGCCAGTCCCCATGCGAGTTCCTCGGGGGCCTCTCGGGATTCCTCTCCCGTCGATGCCGGGGCCTAAGACCTTGTGTGGAGTCGGGGCCGGAACCTGAGGATTCCTCTCCAGTGCTGACATGGATCTTGGGGTACTTCTGGAGTCTCCCCAGGGGAGTCAGTCCTCGTCTCCAATGCGGGCATGCACTTGCGCTTTCCTCCAGAGCGGTAGCAGCAGTGTCACGCAGTTCGCCGCGTGGATCAAAGGATCTATGGTTTTCCCTTGAGTCTTTCCCACGAGGCTTTCCCACGAGGCTTTCCCACAGGGCTGTCCCACGTGCACACGTGGTGGGAGTCGATCCTCGGCTTGAACGTCAAGGCAGTGCAGGAAAAAAAGATTCCTCTGGAATGGACTGACACATCTGGGGGACTCTTGGAATGGTGTCACGACCCTGGAGTTCCTCTCGCCTTTCCTGTGGAGAGCGCCTCCTCTTGAGATGCGACGGGAACGCCGGGAATTCTTTCTCTACGAAACAGGGAAAGGATCCCTCATCTCGAGCTAGGAGGCAGAAACGGGGCTCGCCTGGATGTGTGGGGGACACCACGTGCTTCCTCTCGAGTGGAGACGGGTATGTCGCGGAACTGCTTGAGTTGCAGCAATGGTGAGAAGGACCCTTTGGAAGTTCCAGTGGTTAGATGTGATTGGCCTCGAGAAGCCTCAGCGGAAATGGGAATCATCTCGCCTGGAGGGCAAAACCTCCTGGATTTTCTCGAGTTGCGGCAGGTGCTCTCGACTTACGACGGGGACCTCAGGAACCGCTCTCGTGGCCTCAGGAAAGGCCAGTCCCTATGCGAGTTCCTCTGGGGCCTCTCGGGATTCCTCTCCCGTCGATGCCAGGGCCTAAGACCTTGTGTGGAGTCGGGGCCGGAACCTGAGGATTAGTCTCCAGTGCTGACATGGATCTTGGGGTACTTCTGGAGTCTCCCCAGGGGAGTCAGTCGTCTTCTCGAATGCGGGCATGCACTTGCGCTTTCCTCCAGAGCGGTAGCAGCAGTGTCACGCAGTCCGCCGCGTGGATCAAAGGATCTATGGTTTTCCCTCGAGTCTTTCCCACGAGGCTTTCCCACGAGGCTTTCCCACAGGGCTGTCCCACGTGCACACGTGGTGGGAGTCGATCCTCGGCTTGAACGTCATGGCAGTGCAGGGAAAACAGGTTCCTCTGGAATGGACTGACACATCTGGGGGACTCTTGGGATGGTGTCACGACCCTGGAGTTCCTCTCGCCTTTCCTGTGGAGAGGGCCTCCTCTTGAGATGCGACGGGAACGCCGGGAATTCTTTCTCTACGAAACAGGGAAAGGATCCCTCATCTCGAGCTAGGCGGCAGAAACGGGGCTCGCCTGGATGTGTGGGGGACACCACGTGCTTCCTCTCGAGTGGAGACGGGTACGTCGCGGAACTGCTTGAGTTGCAGCAATGGTGAGAAGGATCCTTTGGAAGTTCGAGTGGTTAGATGTGATTGGCCTCGAGAAGCCTCAGCGGAAATGCGAATCATCTCGCCTGGAGGGCAAAACCTCCTGGATTTTCTCGAGTTGCGGCAGGCGCTCTCGACTTACGACGGGGACCTCAGGAACCGCTCTGGTGGCCTCAGGAAAGGCCAGTCCCTATGCGAGTTCCTCTGGGGCCTCTCGGGATTCCTCTCCCGTCGATGCCAGGGCCTAAGACCTTGTGTGGAGTCGGGGCCGGAACCTGAGGATTCCTCTCCAGTGCTGACATGGATCTTGGGGTACTTCTGGAGTCTCCCCAGGGGAGTCAGTCGTCTTCTCGAATGCGGGCATGCACTTGCGCTTTCCTCCAGAGCGGTAGCAGCAGTGTCACGCAGTCCGCCGCGTGCATCAAAAGATCTATGGTTTTCTCTCGAGTCTTTCCCACGAGGCTTTCCCACGAGGCTTTCCCACAGGGCTGTCCCACGTGCACACGTGGTGGGAGTCGATCCTCGGCTTGAACGGCAAGGCAGTGCAGGGAAAACAGGTTCCTCTGGAATGGACTGACACATCTGGGGGACTCTTGGAATGGTGTCACGACCCTGGAGTTCCTCTCGCCTTTCCTGTGGAGAGCGCCTCCTCTTGAGATGCGACGAGAACGCCGGGAATTCTTTCCCTACGAAACAGGGAAAGGATCCCTCATCTCCAGCTAGGAGGCGGAAACGGGGCTCCCCTGGATGTGTGCGGGACCCCACGTGCTTCCTCTCGAGTGGAGACGGGTATGTCGGGGAACTTCTTGAGTTGCAGCAAGGGTGTGAAGGACCCTTTGGAAGTTCCAGTGGTTAGACGTGATTGGCCTCGAGAAGCCTCAGCGGAAATGGGCCTCATCTCGCCTGGAGGGCAAAACCTCCTGGATTTTCTCGAGTTGCGGCAGGTGCTCTCGACTTACGACGGGGACCTCAGGGACCCGCTCTGGTGGCCTCAGGAAAGGCCAGTCCCCATGCGAGTTCCTCGGGGCCCTCTCGTGATTCCTCTCCCGTCGATGCCGGGGCCTAAGACCTTGTGTGGAGTCGGGGCCGGAACCTGAGGATTCCTCTCCAGTGCTGACATGGATCTTGGGGTACTTCTGGAGTCTCCCCAGGGGAGTCAGTCCTCGTCTCGAATGCGGGCATGCACTTGCGCTTTCCTCCAGAGCGGTAGCAGCAGTGTCACGCAGTCCGCCGCGTGGATCAAAGGATCTATAGTTTTCCCTCGAGTCTTTCCCACGAGGCTTTCCCACGAGGCTTTCCCACAGGGCTGTCCCACGTGCACACGTGGTGGGAGTCGATCCTCGGCTTGAACGTCAAGGCAGTCCAGGGAAAACAGGTTCCTCTGGAATGGACTGACACATCTGGGGGACTCTTGGAATGGTGTCACGACCCTGGAGTTCCTCTCGCCTTTCCTGTGGAGAGCGCCTCCTCTTGAGATGCGACGGGAACGCCGGGAATTCTTTCCCTACGAAACAGGGAAAGATCCCTCATCTCGAGCTAGGAGGCGGAAACGGGGCTCCCCTGGATGTGTGAGGGACCCCACGTGCTTCCTCTCGAGTGGAGACGGGTACGTCGGGGAACTTCTTGATTTGCAGCATTGGTGTGAAGGACCCTTTGGAAGTTCCAGTGGTTAGATGTGATTGGCCTCGAGAAGCCTCAGCGGAAATGGGCCTCATCTCGCCTGAAGGGCAAAACCTCCTGGATTTTCTCGAGTTGCGGCAGGTGCTCTCGACTTACGACGGGGACCTCATAACCGCTCTGGTGGCCTCAGGAAAGGCCAGTCCCCATGCGAGTTCCTCGGGGGCCTCTCGGGATTCCTCTCCCGTCGATGCCGGGGCCTAAGACCTTGTGTGGAGTCGGGGCCGGAACCTGAGGATTCCTCTCCAGTGCTGATATGGATCTTGGGGTACTTCTGGAGTCTCCCCAGGGGAGTCAGTCCTCGTCTCGAATGCGGGCATGCACTTGCGCTTTCCTCCAGAGCGGTAGCAGCAGTGTCACGCAGTCCGCCACGTGGATCAAAGGATCTATGGTTTTCCCTCGAGTCTTTCCCACGAGGCTTTCCCACGAGGCTTTCCCACAGGGCTGTCCCACGTGCACACGTGGTGGGAGTCGATCCTCGGCTTGAACGTCAAGGCAGTGCAGGGAAAACAGGTTCCTCTGGAATGGACTGACACATCTGGGGGACTCTTGGGATGGTGTCACGACCCTGGAGTTCCTCTCGCCTTTCCTGTGGAGAGCGCCTCCTCTTGAGATGCGACGGGAACGCCGGGAAATCTTTCCCTACGAAACAGGGAAAGGATCCCTCATCTCGAGCTAGGAGGCCAAACGGGGCTCCCCTGGATGTGTGCGGGACACCACGTACTTCCTCTCGAGTGTAGACGGGTATGTCGGGGAACTTCTTGAGTTGCAGCAAGGGTGTGAAGGACCCTTTGGAAGTTCCAGTGGTTAGATGTGATTGGCCTCGAGGAGCCTCAGCGGAAATGGGCCTCATCTCGCCTGGAGGGCAAAACCTCCTGGATTTTCTCGAGTTGCGGCAGGTGCTCTCGACTTACGACGGGGACCTCAGGGACCCGCTCTGGTGGCCTCAGGAAAGGCCAGTCCCCATGCGAGTTCCTCGGGGGCCTCTCGGGATTCCTCTCCCGTCGATGCCGGGGCCTAAGACCTTGTGTGGAGTCGGGGCCGGAACCTGAGGATTCCTCTCCAGTGCTGACATGGATCTTGGGGTACTTCTGGAGTCTCCCCAGGGGAGTCAGTCCTCGTCTCGAATGCGGGCATGCACTTGCGCTTTCCTCCAGAGCGGTAGCAGCAGTGTCACGCAGTTCGCCGCGTGGATCAAAGGATCTATGGTTTTCCCTCGAGTCTTTCCCACGAGGCTTTCCCACGAGGCTTTCCCACAGGGCTGTCCCACGTGCACACGTGGTGGGAGTCGATCCTCGGCTTGAACGTCAAGGCAGTGCAGGAAAAAAATGTTCCTCTGGAATGGACTGACACATCTGGGGGACTCTTGGAATGGTGTCACGACCCTGGAGTTCCTCTCGCCTTTCCTGTGGAGAGGGCCTCCTCTTGAGATGCGACGGGAACGCCGGGAATTCTTTCTCTACGATACAGGGAAAGGATCCCTCATCTCGAGCTAGGAGGCAGAAACGGGGCTCGCCTGGATGTGTGGGGGACACCACGTGCTTCCTCTCGAGTGGAGACGGGTATGTCGCGGAACTGCTTGAGTTGCAGCAATGGTGAGAAGGACCCTTTGGAAGTTCCAGTGGTTAGATGTGATTGGCCTCGAGAAGCCTCAGCGGAAATGGGAATCATCTCGCCTGGAGGGCAAAACCTCCTGGATTTTCTCGAGTTGCGGCAGGTGCTCTCGACTTACGACGGGGACCTCAGGAACCGCTCTGGTGGCCTCAGGAAAGGCCAGTCCCTATGCGAGTTCCTCTGGGGCCTCTCGGGATTCCTCTCCCGTCGATGCCAGGGCCTAAGACCTTGTGTGGAGTCGGGGCCGGAACCTGAGGATTAGTCTCCAGTGCTGACATGGATCTTGGGGTACTTCTGGAGTCTCCCCAGGGGAGTCAGTCGTCTTCTCGAATGCGGGCATGCACTTGCGCTTTCCTCCAGAGCGGTAGCAGCAGTGTCACGCAGTCCGCCGCGTGGATCAAAGGATCTATGGTTTTCCCTCGAGTCTTTCCCACGAGGCTTTCCCACGAGGCTTTCCCACAGGGCTGTCCCACGTGCACACGTGGTGGGAGTCGATCCTCGGCTTGAACGTCAAGGCAGTGCAGGGAAAACAGGTTCCTCTGGAATGGACTGACACATCTGGGGGACTCTTGGGATGGTGTCACGACCCTGGAGTTCCTCTCGCCTTTCCTGTGGAGAGGGCCTCCTCTTGAGATGCGACGGGAACGCCGGGAATTCTTTCTCTACGAAACAGGGAAAGGATCCCTCATCTCGAGCTAGGCGGCAGAAACGGGGCTCGCCTGGATGTGTGGGGGACACCACGTGCTTCCTCTCGAGTGGAGACGGGTACGTCGCGGAACTGCTTGAGTTGCAGCAATGGTGAGAAGGATCCTTTGGAAGTTCGAGTGGTTAGATGTGATTGGCCTCGAGAAGCCTCAGCGGAAATGGGAATCATCTCGCCTGGAGGGCAAAACCTCCTGGATTTTCTCGAGTTGCGGCAGGCGCTCTCGACTTACGACGGGGACCTCAGGAACCGCTCTGGTGGCCTCAGGAAAGGCCAGTCCCTATGCGAGTTCCTCTGGGGCCTCTCGGGATTCCTCTCCCGTCGATGCCAGGGCCTAAGACCTTGTGTGGAGTCGGGGCCGGAACCTGAGGATTCCTCTCCAGTGCTGACATGGATCTTGGGGTACTTCTGGAGTCTCCCCAGGGGAGTCAGTCATCTTCTCGAATGCGGGCATGCACTTGCGCTTTCTTCCAGAGCGGTAGCAGCAGTGTCACGCAGTCCGCCGCGTGGATCAAAAGATCTATGGTTTTCCCTCGAGTCTTTCCCACGAGGCTTTCATACGAGGCTTTCCCACAGGGCTGTCCCACGTGCACACGTGGTGGGAGTCGATCCTCGGCTTGAACGTCAAGGCAGTGCAGGGAAAACAGGTTCCTCTGGAATGGACTGACACATCTGGGGGACTCTTGGAATGGTGTCACGACCCTGGAGTTCCTCTCGCCTTTCCTGTGGAGAGCGCCTCCTCTTGAGATGCGACGGGAACGCCGGGAAATCTTTCCCTACGAAACAGGGAAAGGATCCCTCATCTCGAGCTAGGAGGCGAAACGGGGCTCCCCTGGATGTGTGCGGGACACCACGTACTTCCTCTCGAGTGGAGACGGGTATGTCGGGGAACTTCTTGAGTTGCAGCAAGGGTGTGAAGGACCCTTTGGAAGTTCCAGTGGTTAGATGTGATTGGCCTCGAGAAGCCTCAGCGGAAATGGGCCTCATCTCGCCTGGAGGGCAAAACCTCCTGGATTTTCTCGAGTTGCGGCAGGTGCTCTCGACTTACGACGGGGACCTCAGGGACCCGCTCTGGTGGCCTCAGGAAAGGGCAGTCCCCATGCGAGTTCCTCGGGGGCCTCTCGGGATTCCTCTCCCTTCGATGGCGGGGCCTAAGTCCTTGTGTGGAGTCGGGGCCGGAATCTGAAGATTCCTCTCCAGTGCTGACATGGATCTTGGGGTACTTCTGGAGTCTCCCCAGGGGAGTCAGTCGTCTACTCGAATGCGGGCATGCACTTGCGCTTTCCTCCAGAGCGGTAGCAGCAGTGTCACGCAGTCCGCCGCGTGGATCAAAGGATCTATGGTTTTCCCTCGAGTCTTTCCCACGAGGCTTTCCCACGAGGCTTTCCCACAGGGCTGTCCCACGTGCACACGTGGTGGGAGTCGATCCTCGGCTTGAACGGCAAGGCAGTGCAGGGAAAACAGGTTCCTCTGGAATGGACTGACACATCTGGGGGACTCTTGGAATGGTGTCACGACCCTGGAGTTCCTCTCGCCTTTCCTGTGGAGAGCGCCTCCTCTTGAGATGCGACGAGAACGCCGGGAATTCTTTCCCTACGAAACAGGGAAAGGATCCCTCATCTCGAGCTAGGAGGCGGAAACGGGGCTCCCCTGGATGTGTGCGGGACCCCACGTGCTTCCTCTCGAGTGGAGACGGGTATGTCGGGGAACTTCTTGAGTTGCAGCAAGGGTGTGAAGGACCCTTTGGAAGTTCCAGTGGTTAGACGTGATTGGCCTCGAGAAGCCTCAGCGGAAATGGGAATCATCTCGCCTGGAGGGCAAAACTTCCTGGATTTTCTCGAGTTGTGGCAGGTGCTCTAGACTTACGACGGGGACCTCAGGGAACCGCTCTGGTGGCCTCAGGAAAGGCCCGTCCCCATGCGAGTTCCTCGGGGGCCTCTCGGGATTCCTCTCCCGTTGATGCCGGGGCCTAAGACCTTGTGTGGAGTCGGGGCCGGAACCTGAGGATTCCTCTCCAGTGCTGACATGGATCTTGGGGTACTTCTGGAGTCTCCCCAGGGGAGTCAGTCGTCGTCTCGAATGCGGGCATGCACTTGCGCTTTCCTCCAGAGCGGTAGCAGCAGTGTC
Source organism: Ovis canadensis (assembly GCF_042477335.2). Lineage (NCBI taxonomy): Eukaryota > Metazoa > Chordata > Mammalia > Artiodactyla > Bovidae > Ovis > Ovis canadensis. The sequence continues at coordinate 11,927,335 of NC_091267.1, forward strand.
ACGCAGTCCGCCGCGTGGATCAAAAGATCTATGGTTTTCCCTCGAGTCTTTCCCACGAGGCTTTCCCACGAGGCTTTCCCACAGGGCTGTCCCACGTGCACACGTGGTGGGAGTCGATCCTCGGCTTGAACGTCAAGGCAGTGCAGGGAAAACAGGTTCCTCTGGAATGGACTGACACATCTGGGGGACTCTTGGAATGGTGTCACGACCCTGGAGTTCCTCTCGCCTTTCCTGTGGAGAGCGCCTCCTCTTGAGATGCGACTGGAACGCCGGGAATTCTTTCCCTACGAAACAGGGAAAGGATCCCTCATCTCGAGCTAGGAGGCGGAAACGGGGCTTCCCTGGATGTGTGCGGGACCCCACGTGCTTCCTCTCGAGTGCAGACGGGTATGTCGGGGAACTTCTTGAGTTGCAGCAAGGGTGTGAAGGACCCTTTGGAAGTTCCAGTGGTTAGATGTGATTGGCCTCGAGAAGCCTCAGCGGAAATGGGCCTCATCTCGCCTGGAGGGCAAAACCTCCTGGATTTTCTCGAGTTGCGGCAGGTGCTCTCGACTTACGACGGGGACCTCAGGGACCCGCTCTGGTGGCCTCAGGAAAGGCCAGTCCCCATGCGAGTTCCTCGGGGCCCTCTCGTGATTCCTCTCCCGTCGATGCCGGGGCCTAAGACCTTGTGTGGAGTCGGGGCCGGAACCTGAGGATTCCTCTCCAGTGCTGACATGGATCTTGGGGTACTTCTGGAGTCTCCCCAGGGGAGTCAGTCCTCGTCTCGAATGCGGGCATGCACTTGCGCTTTTCTCCAGAGCGGTAGCAGCAGTGTCACGCAGTCCGCCGCGTGGATCAAAGGATCTATGGTTTTCCCTCGAGTCTTTCCCACGAGGCTTTCCCACGAGGCTTTCCCACAGGGCTGTCCCACGTGCACACGTGGTGGGAGTCGATCCTCGGCTTGAACGTCAAGGCAGTGCAGGGAAAACAGTTTCTTCTGGAATGGCCTGACACATCTGGGGGACTCTTGGAATGGTGGCATGACCCTGGAGTTCCTCTCGCCTTTCCTGTGGAGAGCGCGTCCTCTTGTGATGCGACGAGAACGCCGGGAATTCTTTCCCTACGAAACAGGGAAAGGATCCCTCATCTCGAGCTAGGAGGCGGAAACGGGGCTCCCCTGGATGTGTGCGGGACACCACGTGCTTCCTCTCCAGTGGAGACGGGTAAGTCGGGGAACTTCTTGAGTTGCAGCAAGGGTGTGAAGGACCCTTTGGAAGTTCCATTGGTTAGACGTGATTGGCCTCGAGAAGCCTCAGCGGAAATGGGCCTCATCTCGCCTGGAGGGCAAAACATCCTGGATTTTCTAGAGTTGTGGCAGGTGCTCTAGACTTACGACGGGGACCTCAGGGACCCGCTCTGGTGGCCTCAGGAAAGGCCCGTCCCATGCGAGTTTCTCGGGGGCCTCTCGGGATTCCTCTCCCGTCGATGCCGGGGCCTAAGACCTTGTGTGGAGTCGGGGCCGGAACCTGAGGATTCCTCTCCAGTGCTGACATGGATCTTGGGGTACTTCTGGAGTCTCCCCAGGGGAGTCAGTCCTCGTCTCGAATGCGGGCATGCACTTGCGCTTTCCTCCAGAGCGGTAGCAGCAGTGTCACGCAGTCCGCCGCGTGGATCAAAGGATCTATGGTTTTCCCTCGAGTCTTTCCCACGAGGCTTTCCCACGAGGCTTTCCCACAGGGCTGTCCCACGTGCACACGTGGTGGGAGTCGATCCTCGGCTTGAACGTCAAGGCAGTGCAGGGAAAACAGGTTCCTCTGGAACGGACTGACACATCTGGGGGACTCTTGGAATGGTGGCACGACCCTGGAGTTCCTCTCGCCTTTCCTGTGGAGAGCGCCTCCTCTTGAGATGCGACTGGAACGCCGGGAATTCTTTCCCTACGAAACAGGGAAAGGATCCCTCATCTCGAGCTAGGAGGCGGAAACGGGGCTCCCCTGGATGTGTGCTTGACACCACGTGCTTCCTCTCGAGTGCAGACGGGTATGTCGGGGAACTTCTTGACTTGCAGCAAGGGTGTGAAGGACCCTTTGGAAGTTCCAGTGGTTAGATGTGATTGGCCTCGAGAAGCCTCAGCGGAAATGGGCCTCATCTCGCCTGGAGGGCAAAACCTCCTGGATTTTATCGAGTTGCGGCAGGTGCTCTCGACTTACGACGGGGACCTCAGGGACCCGCTCTGGTGGCCTCAGGAAAGGCCAGTCCCCATGTGAGTTCCTCGGGGGCCTCTCGGGATTCCTCTCCCGTCGATGGCGGGGCCTAAGTCCTTGTGTGGAGTCGGGGCCGGAACCTGAGGATTCCTCTCCAGTGCTGACATGGATCTTGGGGTACTTCTGGAGTCTCCCCAGGGGAGTCAGTCCTCGTCTCGAATGCGGGCATGCACTTGCGCTTTCCTCCAGAGCGGTAGCAGCAGTGTCACGCAGTCCGCCGCGTGGATCAAAGGATCTATAGTTTTCCCTCGAGTCTTTCCCACGAAGCTTTCCAACGAGGCTTTCCCACAGGGCTGTCCCACGTGCACACGTGGTGGGAGTCGATCCTCGGCTTGAACGTCAAGGCAGTGCAGGGAAAACAGGTTCCTCTGGAATGGACTGACACATCTGGGGGACTCTTGGAATGGTGTCACGACCCTGGAGTTCCTCTCGCCTTTCCTGTGGAGAGCGCCTCCTCTTGAGATGCGACGGGAACGCCGGGAATTCTTTCCCTACGAAACAGGGAAAGATCCCTCATCTCGAGCTAGGAGCCGGAAACGGGGCTCCCCTGGATGTGTGAGGGACCCCACGTGCTTCCTCTCGAGTGGAGACGGGTACGTCGGGGAACTTCTTGAGTTGCAGCAATGGTGTGAAGGACCCTTTGGAAGTTCCAGTGGTTAGATGTGATTGGCCTCGAGAAGCCTCAGCGGAAATGGGCCTCATCTCGCCTGAAGGGCAAAACCTCCTGGATTTTCTCGAGTTGCGGCAGGTGCTCTCGACTTACGACGGGGACCTCAGGAACCGCTCTGGTGGCCTCAGGAAAGGCCAGTCCCCATGCGAGTTCCTCGGGGGCCTCTCGGGATTCCTCTCCCGTCGATGCCGGGGCCTAAGACCTTGTGTGGAGTCGGGGCCGGAACCTGAGGATTCCTCTCCAGTGCTGACATGGATCTTGGGGTACTTCTGGAGTCTCCCCAGGGGAGTCAGTCCTCGTCTCGAATGCGGGCATGCACTTGCGCTTTCCTCCAGAGCGGTAGCAGCAGTGTCACGCAGTCCGCCACGTGGATCAAAGGATCTATGGTTTTCCCTCGAGTCTTTCCCACGAGGCTTTCCCAGGAGGCTTTCCCACAGGGCTGTCCCACGTGCACACGTGGTGGGAGTCGATCCTCGGCTTGAACGTCAAGGCAGTGCAGGGAAAACAGGTTCCTCTGGAATGGACTGACACATCTGGGGGACTATTGGAATGGTGGCACGACCCTGGAGTTCCTCTCGCCTTTCCTGTGGAGAGCGCCTCCTCTTGAGATGCGACGGGAACGACGGGAAATCTTTCCCTACGAAACAGGGAAAGGATCCCTCATCTCGAGCTTGGAGGCCAAACGGGGCTCCCCTGGATGTGTGCGGGACACCACGTACTTCCTCTCGAGTGTAGACGGGTATGTCGGGGAACTTCTTGAGTTGCAGCAAGGGTGTGAAGGACCCTTTGGAAGTTCCAGTGGTTAGATGTGATTGGCCTCGAGAAGCCTCAGCGGAAATGGGCCTCATCTCGCCTGGAGGGCAAAACCTCCTGGATTTTCTCGAGTTGCGGCAGGTGCTCTCGACTTACGACGGGGACCTCAGGGACCCGCTCTGGTGGCCTCATGACAGGCCAGTCCCCATGCGAGTTCCTCGGGGGCCTCTCGGGATTCCTCTCCCGTCGATGCCGGGGCCTAAGACCTTGTGTGGAATCGGGGCCGGAACCTGAGGATTCCTCTCCAGTGCTGACATGGATCTTGGGGTACTTCTGGAGTCTCCCCAGGGGAGTCAGTCCTCGTCTCAAATGCGGGCATGCACTTGCGCTTTCCTCCAGAGCGGTAGCAGCAGTGTCACGCAGTCCGCCGCGTGGATCAAAGGATCTATGGTTTTCCCTCGAGTCTTTCCCACGAGGCTTTCCCACGAGGCTTTCCCACAGGGCTGTCCCACGTGCACACGTGGTGGGAGTCGATCCTCGGCTTGAACGTCAAGGCAGTGCAGGGAAAACAGGTTCCTCTGGAATGGACTGACACATCTGGGGGACTCTTGGAATGGTGGCACGACCCTGGAGTTCCTCTCGCCTTTCCTGTGGAGAGCGCCTCCTCTTGAGATGCGACGGGAAAGCCGGGAGTTCTTTCCCTACGAAACAGGGAAAGGATCCCTCATCTCGAGCTAGGAGGCGGAAACGGGGCTCCCCTGGATGTGTGCGGGACACCACGTGCTTCCTCTCGAGTGGAGACGGGTATGTCGGGGAACTTCTTGAGTTGCAGCAAGGGTGTGAAGGACCCTTTGGAAGTTCCAGTGGTTAGACGTGATTGGCCTCGAGAAGCCTCAGCGGAAATGGGCCTCATCTCGCCTGGAGGGCAAAACCTCCTGGATTTTCTCGAGTTGCGGCAGGTGCTCTCGACTTACGACGGGGACCTCAGGGACCCGCTCTGGTGGCCTCAGGAAAGGCCAGTCCCCATGTGAGTTCCTCGGGGGCCTCTCGGGATTCCTCTCCCGTCGATGCCGGGGCCTAAGACCTTGTGTGGAGTCGGGGCCGGAACCTGAGGATTCCGCTCCAGTGCTGACATGGATGTTGGGGTACTTCTGGAGTCTCCCCAGGGGAGTCAGTCCTCGTCTCGAATGCGGGCATGCACTTGCGCTTTCCTCCAGAGCGGTAGCAGCAGTGTCACGCAGTCCGCCGCGTGGATCAAAGGATCTATGGTTTTCCCTCGAGTCTTTCCCACGAGGCTTTCCCACGAGGCTTTCCCACAGGGCTGTCCCACGTGCACACGTGGTGGGAGTCGATCCTCGGCTTGAACGTCAAGGCAGTGCAGGGAAAACAGGTTCCTCTGGAATGGACTGACACATCTGGGGGACTCTTGGAATGGTGGCACGACCCTGGAGTTCCTCTCGCCTTTCCTGTGGAGAGCGCCTCCTCTTGAGATGCGACGGGAACGCCGGGAGTTCTTTCCCTACGAAACAGGGAAAGGATCCCTCATCTCGAGCTAGGAGGCGGAAACGGGACTCCCCTGGATTTGTGCGGGACACCACGTGCTTCCTCTCGAGTGGAGACGGGTATGTCGGGGAACTTCTTGAGTTGCAGCAAGGGTGTGAAGGACCCTTTGGAAGTTCCAGTGGTTAGACGTGATTGGCCTCGAGAAGCCTCAGCGGAAATGGGCCTCATCTCGCCTGGAGGGCAAAACCTCCTGGATTTTCTCGAGTTCCGGCAAGTGCTCTCGACTTACGACCGGGACCTCAGGGAACCGCTCTTGTGGCCTCAGGAAATGCCAGTCCCCATGCGAGTTCCTCGGGGGCGTCTCGGGATTCCTCTCCCGTCGATGCCGGGGCCTAAGACCTTGTGTGGAGTCGGGGCCGGAACCTGAGGATTCCTCTCCAGTGCTGACATGGATCTTGGGGTACTTCTGGAGTCTCCCCAGGGGAGTCAGTCCTCGTCTCGAATGCGGCCATGCACTTGTGCTTTCCTCCAGAGCGGTAGCAGCAGTGTCACGCAGTCCGCCGCGTGGATCAAAGGATCTATGGTTTTCCCTCGAGTCTTTCCCACGAGGCTTTCCCACGAGGCTTTCCCACAGGGCTGTCCCACGTGCACACGTGGTGGGAGTCGATCCTCGGCTTGAACGTCAAGGCAGTGCAGGGAAAACAGGTTCCTCTGGAATGGACTGACACATCTGGGGGACTCTTGGAATGGTGGCACGACCCTGGAGTTCCTCTCGCCTTTCCTGTGGAGAGCGCCTCCTCTTGAGATGCGACGGGAACGCCGGGAATTCTTTCCCTACGAAACAGGGAAAGGATCCCTCATCTCGAGCTAGGAGGCGGAAACGGGGCTCCCCTGGATGTGTGCGGGACCCCACGTGCTTCCTCTCGAGTGGAGACGGGTATGTCGGGAAACTTCTTGAGTTGCAGCAAGGGTGTGAAGGACCCTTTGGAAGTTCCAGTGGTTAGATGTGATTGGCCTCGAGAAGCCTCAGCGGAAATGGGCCTCATCTCGCCTGGAGGGCAAAACCTCCTAGATTTTCTCGAGTTGCGGCAGGTGCTCTCGACTTACGACGGGGACCTCAGGGACCCGCTCTGGTGGCCTCAGGAAAGGCCAGTCCCCATGCGAGTTCCACGGGGGCCTCTCGGGATTCCTCTCCCGTCGATGCCGGGGCCTAAGACCTTGTGTGGAGTCGGGGCCGGAACCTGAGGATTCCTCTCCAGTGCTTACATGGATCTTGGGGTATTTCTGGAGTCTCCCCAGGGGAGTCAGTCCTCGTTTCGAATGCGGGCATGCACTTGCGCTTTCCTCCAGAGCGGTAGCAGCAGTGTCACGCAGTCCGCCGCGTGGATCAAAGGATCTATGGTTTTCCCTCGAGTCTTTCCCACGAGGCTTTCCCACAGGGCTGTCCCACGTGCACACGTGGTGGGAGTCGATCCTCGGCTTGAACGTCAAGGCAGTGCAGGGAAAACAGGTTCCTCTGGAATGGACTGACATATCTGGGGGACTCTTGGAATGGTGGCACGACCCTGGAGTTCCTCTCGCCTTTCCTGTGGAGAGCGCCACCTCTTGAGATGCGACGGGAACGCCGGGAATTCTTTCCCTACGAAACAGGGAATAGGATCCCTCATCTCGAGCTAGGAGGCGGAAACGGGGCTCCCCTGGATGTGTCCGGGACCCCACGTGCTTCCTCTCGAGTGGAGACGGGTATGTCGGGGAACTTCTTGAGTTGCAGCAAGGGTGTGAAGGACCCTTTGGAAGTTCCAGTGGTTAGACGTGATTGGCCTCGAGAAGCCTCAGCGGAAATGGGCCTCATCTCTCCTGGAGGGCAAAACCTCCTGGATTTTCTCGAGTTGCGGCAGGTGCTCTCGACTTACGACGGGGACCTCAGGGACCCGCTCTGGTGGCCTCAGGAAAGGCCAGTCCCCATGTGAGTTCCTCGGGGGCCTCTCGGGATTCCTCTCCCGTCGATGCCGGGGCCTAAGACCTTGTGTGGAGTCGGGGCCGGAACCTGAGGATTCCGCTCCAGTGCTGACATGGATCTTGGGGTACTTCTGGAGTCTCCCCAGGGGAGTCAGTCCTCGTCTCGAATGCGGGCATGCACTTGCGCTTTCCTCCAGAGCGGTAGCAGCAGTGTCACGCATTCCGCCGCGTGGATCAAAGGATCTATGGTTTTCCCTCGAGTCTTGCCCACGACGCTTTCCCACGAGGCTTTCCCACAGGGCTGTCCCACGTGCACACGTGGTGGGAGTCGATCCTCGGCTTGAACGTCAAGGCAGTGCAGGGAAAACAAGTTACTCTGGAATGGACTGACACATCTGGGGGACTCTTGGAATGGTGGCACGACCCTGGAGTTCCTCTCGCCTTTCCTGTGGAGAGCGCCTCCTCTTGAGATGCGACGGGAACGCCGGGAATTCTTTCCCTACGAAACAGGGAAAGGATCCCTCATCTCGAGCTAGGAGGCGGAAACGGGGCTCCCCTGGATGTGTGCGGGACACCACGTGCTTCCTATCGAGTGGAGACGGGTATGTCGGGGAACTTCTTGAGTTGCAGCAAGGGTGTGAAGGACCCTTTAGAAGTACCAGTGGTTAGACGTGATTGGCCTCGAGAAGCCTCAGCGGAAATGGGCCTCTTCTCGCCTGGAGGGCAAAACCTCCTGGATTTTCTCGAGTTGCGGCAGGTGCTCTCGACTTACGACGGGGACCTCAGGGACCCGCTCTGGTGGCCTCAGGAAAGGCCAGTCCCCATGCGAGTTCCTCGGGGGCCTCTCGGGATTCCCCTCCCGTCGATGCCGGGGCCTAAGACCTTGTGTGGAGTCGGGGCCGGAACCTGAGGATTCCTCTCCAGTGCTGACATGGATCTTGGGGTACTTCTGGAGTCTCCCCAGGGGAGTCAGTCCTCGTCTCGAATGCGGGCATGCACTTGCGATTTCCTCCAGAGCGGTAGCAGCAGTGTCACGCAGTCCGCCGCGTGGATCAAAGGATCTATGGTTTTCCCTCGAGTATTTCCCACGAGGCTTTCCCACGTGGCTTTCCCACAGGGCTGTCCCACGTGCACACGTGGTGGGAGTCGATCCTCGGCTTGAACGTCAAGGCAGTGCAGGGAAAACAGGTTCCTCTGGAATGGACTGACACATCTGGGGGACTCTTGGAATGGTGTCACGACCCTGGAGTTACTCTCGCGTTTCCTGTGGAGAGCGCCTCCTCTTGAGATGCGACGGGAACGCCGGGAATTCTTTCCCTACGAAACAGGGAAAGGATCCCTCATCTTGAGCTAGGAGGCGGAAACGGGGCTCCCCTGGATGTGTGCGGGACCCCACGTGCTTCCTCTCGAGTGGAGACGGGTATGTCGGGGAACTTCTTGAGTTGCAGCAATGGTGTGAAAGACCCTTTGGAAGTTCCAGTGGTTAGATGTGATTGGCCTCGAGAAGCCTCAGCGGAAAAGGGCCTCATCTCGCCTGGAGGGCAAAACCTCCTGGATTTTCTCGAGTTCCGGCAAGTGCTCTCGACTTACGACCGGGACCTCAGGGAACCGCTCTTGTGGCCTCAGGAAATGCCAGTCCCCATGCGAGTTCCTCGGGGGCGTCTCGGGAATCCTCTCCCGTCGATGCCGGGGCCTAAGACCTTGTGTGGAGTCGGGGCCGGAACCTGAGGATTCCTCTCCAGTGCTGACATGGATCTTGGGGTACTTCTGGAGTCTCCCCAGGGGAGTCAGTCCTCGTCTCGAATGCGGCCATGCACTTGTGCTTTCCTCCAGAGCGGTAGCAGCAGTGTCACGCAGTCCGCCGCGTGGATCAAAGGATCTATGGTTTTCCCTCGAGTCTTTCCCACGAGGCTTTCCCACGAGGCTTTCCCACAGGGCTGTCCCACGTGCACACGTGGTGGGAGTCGATCCTCGGCTTGAACGTCAAGGCAGTGCAGGGAAAACAGGTTCCTCTGGAATGGACTGACACATCTGGGGGACTCTTGGAATGGTGGCATGACCCTGGAGTTCCTCTCGTCTTTCCTGTGGAGAGTGCCTCCTCTTGAGATGCGACGGAAACGCCGGGAATTCTTTCCCTACGAAACAGGGAAAGGATCCCTCATCTCGAGCTAGGAGGCGGAAACGGGGCTCCCCTGGATGTGTGCGGGACACCACGTGCTTCCTCTCGAGTGCAGACGGGTATGTCGGGGAACTTCTTGAGTTGCAGCAAGGGTGTGAAGGACCCTTTGGAAGTTCCAGTGGTTAGATGTGATTGGCCTCGAGAAGCCTCAGCGGAAATGGGCCTCATCTCGCCTGGACGGCAAAACCTCCTGGATTTTCTCGAGTTGCGGCAGGTGCTCTCGACTTACGACGGGGACCTCAGGGACCCGCTCTGGTGGCCTCAGGACAGGCCAGTCCCCATGCGAGTTCCTCGGGGGCGTCTCGGGATTCCTCTCCCGTCGATGCCGGGGCCTAAGACCTTGTGTGGAGTCGGGGCCGGAACCTGAGGATTCCTCTCCAGTGCTGACATGGATCTTGGGGTACTTCTGGAGTCTCCCCAGGGGAGTCAGTCCTCGTCTCGAATGCGGGCATGCACTTGCGCTTTCCTCCAGAGCGGTAGCAGCAGTGTCACGCAGTCCGCCGCGTGGATCAAAGGATCTATGGTTTTCCCTCGAGTCTTTCCTACGAGGCTTTCCCACGAGGCTTTCCCACAGGGCTGTCCCACGTGCACACGTGGTGGGAGTCGATCCTCGGCTTGAACGTCAAGGCAGTGCAGGGAAAACAGGTTCCTCTGGAATGGACTGACACATCTGGGGGACTCTTGGAATGGTGGCACGACCCTGGAGTTCCTCTCGCCTTTCCTGTGGAGAGCGCCTCCTCTTGAGATGCGACGGGAACGCCGGGAATTCTTTCCCTACGAAACAGGGAAAGGATCCCTCATCTCGAGCTAGGAGGCGGAAACGGGGCTCCCCTGGATGTGTGCGGGACCCCACGTGCTTCCTCTCGAGTGGAGACGGGTATGTCGGGGAACTTCTTGAGTTGCAGCAAGGGTGTGAAGGACCCTTTGGAAGTTCCAGTGGTTAGATGTGATTGGCCTCGAGAAGCCTCAGCGGAAATGGGCCTCATCTCGCCTGGAGGGCAAAACCTCCTAGATTTTCTCGAGTTGAGGCAGGTGCTCTCGACTTACGACGGGGACCTCAGGGACCCGCTCTGGTGGCCTCAGGAAAGGCCAGTCCCCATGCGAGTTCCTCGGGGGCCTCTCGGGATTCCTCTCCCGTCGATGCCGGGGCCTAAGACCTTGTGTGGAGTCGGGGCCGGAACCTGAGGATTCCTCTCCAGTGCTTACATGGATCTTGGGGTACTTCTGGAGTCTCCCCAGGGGAGTCAGTCCTCGTCTCGAATGCGGGCATGCACTTGCGCTTTCCTCCAGAGCGGTAGCAGCAGTGTCACGCAGTCCGCCGCGTGGATCAAAGGATCTATGGTTTTCCCTCGAGTCTTTCCCACGAGGCTTTCCCACGAGGCTTTCCCACAGGGCTGTCCCACGTGCACACGTGGTGGGAGTCGATCCTCGGCTTGAACGTCAAGGCAGTGCAGGGAAAACAGGTTCCTCTGGAATGGACTGACACATCTGGGGGACTCTTGGAATGGTGGCACGACCCTTCAGTTCCTCTCGCCTTTCCTGTGGAGAGCGCCTCCTCTTGAGATGCGATGGGAACGCCGGGAATTCTTTCCCTACGAAACAGGGAAAGGTTCCCTCATCTCTAGCTAGGAGGCGGAAACGGGGCTCCCCTGGATGTGTGCGGGACCCCACGTGCTTCCTCTCGAGTGGAGACGGGTATGTCGGGGAACTTCTTGAGTTGCAGCAAGGGTGTGAAGGACCCTTTGGAAGTTCCAGTGGTGAGATGTGATTGGCCTCGAGAAGTCTCAGCGGAAATGGGCCTCATCTCGCCTGGAGGGCAAAACCTCCTGGAATTTCTCGAATTGCGGCAGTTGCTCTCGACTTACGACGGGGACCTCAGGGACCCGCTCTGGTGGCCTCAGGAAAGGCCAGTCCCCATGCGAGTTCCTCGGGGGCCTCTCGGGATTCCTCTCCCGTCGATTCCGGGGCCTAAGACCTTGTGTGGAGTCGGGGCCGGAACCTGAGGATTCCTCTCCAGTGCTGACATGGATCTTGGGGTACTTCTGGAGTCTCCCCAGGGGAGTCAGTCCTCGTCTCGAATGCGGGCATGCACTTGCGCTTTCCTCCAGAGCGGTAGCAGCAGTGTCACCAGTCTGCCGCGTGGATCAAAGGATCTATGGTTTTCGCTCGAGTCTTTCCCACGAGGCTTTCCCACGAGGCTTTCCCACAGGGCTGTCCCACGTGCACACGTGGTGGGAGTCGATCCTCGGCTTGAACGTCAAGGCAGTGCAGGGAAAACAGGTTCCTCTGGAATGGACTGACACGTCTGGGGGACTCTTGGAATGGTTTCAGGACCCTGGAGTTCCTCTCGCCTTTCCTGTGGAGAGCGCCTCCTCTTGAGATGCGACGGGAAGTCCGGGAATTCTTTCCCTACGAAACAGGGAAAGGATCCCTCATCTCGAGCTAGGAGGCGGAAACGGGGCTCCCCTGGATGTGTGCGGGACCCCACGTGCTTCCTCTGGAGTGGAGACGGGTATGGTGGGGAACTTCTTTAGTCGCAGCAAGGGTGTGAAGGACCCGTTGGAAGTTCCAGTAATTAGACGTGATTATCCTCGAGAAGCCTCAGCGGAAATGGGCCTCATCTCGCCTGGAGGGCAAAACCTCCTGGATTTTCTCGAGTTGCGGCAGGTGCTCTCGACTTACGACGGGGACCTCAGGGACCCGCTCTTGTGGCCTCAGGAAAGGCCAGTCCCCATGCGAGTTCCTCCGGGGCCTCTCGGGATTCCTCTCCCGTCGAAGCCGTGGCCTAAGACCTTGTGTGGAGTCGGGGCCGGAACCTGAGGATTCCTCTCCAGTGCTGACATGGATCTTGGGGTACTTCTGGAGTCTCCCCAGGGGCGTCAGTCCTCGTCTCGAATGCCGGCATGCACTTGCGTTTTCCTCCAGAGGGGTAGCAGCAGTGTCACGCAGTCCGCCGCGTGGATCAAAGGATCTATGGTTTTCGCTCGAGTCTTTCCCACGAGGATTTCCCACGAGGCTTTCCCACAGGGCTGTCCCACGTGCACACGTGGTGGGAGTCGATCCTCGGCTTGAACGTCAAGGCAGTGCAGGGAAAACAGGTTCCTCTGGAATGGACTGACACATCTGGGGGACTCTTGGAATGGTTTCACGACCCTGGAGTTCCTCTCTCCTTTCCTGTGGAGAGCGCCTCCTCTTGAGATGCGACGGGAACGCCGGGAATTCTTTCCCTACGAAACAGGGAAAGGATCCCTCATCTCGAGTAAGGAGGCGGAAACGGGGCTCCCCTGGATGTGTGCGGGACCCCAAGTGCTTCCTCTCGAGTGGAGACGGGTATGTCGGGGAAGTTCTTGAGTTGCAGCAAGGGTCTGAAGGACCCTTTGGAAGTTCCAGTGGTTTGACGTGATTAGCCTCGAGAAGCCTCAGCGGAAATGGGCCTCATCTCGCCTGGACGGCAAAACCTCCTGAATTTTCTCGAGTTGCGGCAGGTGCTCTCGACTTACGACGGGGACCTCAGGGACCCGCTCTTGTGGCCTCAGAAAAGGCCAGTCCCCATGCCAGTTCCTCGGGGGCCTCTGGGGAATCCTCTCCCGTCGATGCCAGGGCCTAAGTCCTTGTGTGGAGTCGGGGCCGGAATCTGAGGATTCCTCTCCAGTGCTGACATGGATCTTGGGGTACTTCTGGAGTCTCCCCAGGGGAGTCAGTCCTCGTCTCGAATGCGGGCATGCACTTGCGCTTTCCTCCAGAGCGGTAGCAGCAGTGTCACGCAGTCCGCCGCGTGGATCAAAGGATCTATGGTTTTCCCTCGAGTCTTTCCCACGAGGCTTTCCCACGAGGCTTTCCCACAGGGCTGTCCCACGTGCACACGTGTTGGGAGTCGATCCTCGGCTTGAACGTCAAGGCAGTGCAGGGAAAACAGGTTCCTCTGGAATGGACTGACACATCTGGGGGACTCTTGGAATGGTGGCATGACCCTGGAGTTCCTCTCGCCTTTCCTGTGGAGAGCGCCTCCTCTTGAGATGCGACGGGAACGCCGGGAATTCTTTCCCTACGAAACAGGGAAAGGATCCCTCATCTCGAGCTAGGAGGCGGAAACGGGGCTCCCCTGGATGTGTGCGGGACCCCACGTGCTTCCTCTCGAGTGGAGACGGGTATGTCGGGGAACTTCTTGAGTTGCAGCAAGGGTGTGAAGGACCCTTTGGAAGATCCAGTGTTTAGACGTGAATAGCCTCGAGAAGCCTCAGCGGAAATGAGCCTCATCTCGCCTGGAGGGCAAAACCTCCTGGATTTTCTCGAGTTGCGGCAAGTGATCTCGACTTACGACGGGGACCTCAGGGACCCGCTCTGGTGGCCTCAGGAAAAGAAAGTCCCCATGCGAGTTCCTCGGGGGCCTCTCGGGATTCCTCTCCCGTCGATGCCGGGGCCTAAGACCTTGTGTGGAGTCGGGGCCGGAACCTGAGGATTCCTCTCCAGTGCTGACATGGATCTTGGGGTACTTCTGGAGTCTCCCCAGGGGAGTCAGTCCTCGTCTCGAATGCGGGCATGCACTTGCGCTTTCCTCCAGCGCGGTAGCAGCAGTGTCACGCAGTCCGCCTCGTGGATCAAAGGATCTATGGTTTTCCCTCGAGTCTTTCCCACGAGGCTTTCCCAAGAGGCTGTCCCACAGGGCTATCCCATGTGCACACGTGGTGGGAGTCGATCCTCGGCTTGAACGTCAAGGCAGTGCAGGGAAAACAGGTTCCTCTGGAATGGACTGACACATCTGGGGGACTCTTGGAATGGTGGCACGACCCTGGAGTTCCTCTCGCCTTTCCTGTGGAGAGCGCCTCCTCTTGAGATGCGACGGGAACGCCGGGAATTCTTTCCCTACGAAACAGGGAAAGGATCCCTCATCTCGAGCTAGGAGGCGGAAACGGGGCTCCCCTGGATGTGTGCGGGACCCCACGTGCTTCCTCTCGAGTGGAGACGGGTATGTCGGGGAACTTCTTGAGTTGCAGCAATGGTGTGAAGGACCCTTTGGAAGTTCCACTGGTGAGATGTGATTGGCCTCGAGAAGCCTCAGCGGAAATGGGCCTCATCTCGCCTGGAGGGCAAAACTTCCTGGAATTTCTCGAATTGCGGCAGTTGCTCTCGACTTACGACGGGGACCTCAGGGACCCGCTCTGGTGGCCTCAGGAAAGGCCAGTCCCCATGCGAGTTCCTCGGGGGCCTCTCGGGATTCCTCTCCGGTCGATGCCGGGGCCTAAGACCTTGTGTGGAGTCGGGGCCGGAACCTGAGGATTCCTCTCCAGTGCTGACATGGATCTTGGGGTACTTCTGGAGTCTCCCCAGGGGAGTCAGTCCTCCTCTCGAATGCGGGCATGCACTTGTGCTTTCCTCCAGAGCGGTAGCAGCAGTGTCACGCAGTCCGCCGCGTGGATCAAAGGATCTATGGTTTTCCCTCGAGTCTTACCCATGAGGCTTTCCCACGAGGCTTTCCCACAGGGCTGTCCCACGTGCACAAGTGGTGGGAGTCGATCCTCGGCTTGAACGTCAAGGCAGTGCAGGGAAAACAGGTTCCTCTGGAATGGACTGACACATCTGGGGGACTCTTGGAATGGTGGCACGACCCTGGAGTTCCTCTCGCCTTTCCTGTGGAGAGCGCCTCCTCTTGAGATGCGACGGGAACGCCGGGAATTCTTTCCCTGCGAAACAGGGAAAGGATCCCTCATCTCGAGCTAGGAGGCGGAAACCGGGCTCCCCTGGATGTGTGCGGGACACCACGTGCTTCCTCTCGAGTGGAGACGGGTTTGTCGGGGAACTTCTTGAGTTGCAGCAATGGTGTGAAGGACCCTTTGGAAGTTCCAGTGGTTAGATGTGATTGGCCTCGAGAAGCCTCAGCGGAAATGGGCCTCATCTCGCCTGGAGGGCAAAACCTCCTGGATTTTCTCGAGTTGCGGCAGGTGCTCTCGACTTACGACGGGGACCTCAGGGAACCGCTCTGGTGGCCTCAGGAAAGGCCAGTCCCCATGCGAGTTCCTCGGGGGCGTCTCGGGATTCCTCTCCCGTCGATGCCGGGGCCTAAGACCTTGTGTGGAGTCGGGGCCGGAACCTGAGGATTCCTCTCCAGTGCTGACATGGATCTGGGGTACTTCTGAAGTCTCCCCAGGGGAGTCAGTCCTCGTCTCGAATGCGGGCATGCACTTGCGCTTTCCTCCAGCGTGGTAGCAGCAGTGTCACGCAGTCCGCCTCGTGGATCAAAGGATCTATGGTTTTCCCTCGAGTCTTTCCCACGAGGCTTTCCCAAGAGGCTGTCCCACAGGGCTATCCCATGTGCACACGTGGTGGGAGTCGATCCTCGGCTTGAACGTCAAGGCAGTGCAGGGAAAACAGGTTCCTCTGGAATGGACTGACACATCTGGGGGACTCTTGGAATGGTGGCACGACCCTGGAGTTCCTCTCGCCTTTCCTGTGGAGAGCGCCTCCTCTTGAGATGCGACGGGAACGCCGGGAATTCTTTCCCTACGAAACAGGGAAAGGATCCCTCATCTCGAGCTAGGAGGCGGAAACGGGGCTCCCCTGGATGTGTGCGGGACCCCACGTGCTTCCTCTCGAGTGGAGACGGGTATGTCGGGGAACTTCTTGAGTTGCAGCAATGGTGTGAAGGACCCTTTGGAAGTTCCAGTGGTGAGATGTGATTGGCCTCGAGAAGCCTCAGCGGAAATGGGCCTCATCTCGCCTGGAGGGCAAAACCTCCTGGAATTTCTCGAATTGCGGCAGTTGCTCTCGACTTACGACGGGGACCTCAGGGACCCGCTCTGGTGGCCTCAGGAAAGGCCAGTCCCCATGCGAGTTCCTCGGGGGCCTCTCGGGATTCCTCTCCCGTCGATGCCGGGGCCTAAGACCTTGTGTGGAGTCGGGGCCGGAACCTGAGGATTCCTCTCCAGTGCTGACATGGATCTTGGGGTACTTCTGGAGTCTCCCCAGGGGAGTCAGTCCTCCTCTCGAATGCGGGCATGCACTTGCGCTTTCCTCCAGAGCGGTAGCAGCAGTGTCACGCAGTCCGCCGCGTGGATCAAAGGATCTATGGTTTTCCCTCGAGTCTTTCCCACGAGGCTTTCCCACGAGGCTTTCCCACAGGGCTGTTCCACGTGCACAAGTGGTGGGAGTCGATCCTCGGCTTGAACGTCAAGGCAGTGCAGGGAAAACAGGTTCCTCTGGAATGGACTGACACATCTGTGGGACTCTTGGAATGGTGGCACGACCCTGGAGTTCCTCTCGCCTTTCCTGTGGAGAGCGCCTCCTCTTGAGATGCGACGGGAACGCCGGGAATTCTTTCCCTTCGAAACAGGGAAAGGATCCCTCATCTCGAGCTAGGAGGCGGAAACCGGGCTCCCCTGGATGTGTGCGGGACACCACGTGCTTCCTCTCGAGTGGAGACGGGTTTGTCGGGGAACTTTTTGAGTTGCAGCAATGGTGTGAGGGACCCTTTGGAAGTTCCAGTGGTTAGATGTGATTGGCCTCGAGAAGCCTCAGCGGAAATGGGCCTCATCTCGCCTGGAGGGCAAAACCTCCTGGATTTTCTCGAGTTGCGGCAGGTGCTCTCGACTTACGACGGGGACCTCAGGGAACCGCTCTGGTGGCCTCAGGAAAGGCCAGTCCCCATGCGAGTTCCTCGGGGGCGTCTCGGGATTCCTCTCCCGTCGATGCCGGGGCCTAAGACCTTGTGTGGAGTCGGGGCCGGAACCTGAGGATTCCTCTCCAGTGCTGACATGGATCTGGGGTACTTCTGAAGTCTCCCCAGGGGAGTCAGTCCTCGTCTCGAATGCGGACATGCATTGCGCTTTCCTCCAGAGCGGTAGCAGCAGTGTCACGCAGTCCGCCGCGTGGATCAAAGGATCTATGGTTTTCCCTCGAGTCATTCCCACGAGGCTTTCCCACGAGGCTTTCCCACAGGGCTGTCCCACGTGCACACGTGGTGGGAGTCGATCCTCGGCTTGAACGTCAAGGCAGTGCAGGGAAAACAGGTTCCTCTGGAATGGACTGACACATCTGGGGGACTCTTGGAATGGTGGCACGACCCTGGAGTTCCTCTCGCCTTTCCTGTGGAGAGCGCCTCCTCTTGAGATGCGGCGGGAACGCAGGGAATTCTTTCCCTACGAAACAGGGAAAGGATCCCTCATCTCGAGCTAGGAGGCGGAAACGGGCCTCCCCTGGATGTGTGCGGGACAACACGTGCTTCCTCTCGAGTGGAGACGGGTATGTCGGGGAACTTCTTGAGTTGCAGCAAGGGTGTGAAGGACCCTTTGGAAGTTCCAGTGGTTAGACGTGATTGGCCTCGAGAAGCCTCAGCGGAAATGGGCCTCATCTCGCCTGGAGGGCAAAACCTCCTGGATTTTCTCGAGTTGCGGCAGGTGCTCTCGACTTACGACGGGGACCTCAGGGACCCGTTCTGGTGGCCTCAGGAAAGGCCAGTCCCCATGCGAGTTCCTCGGGGGCATCTCGGGATTCTTCTCCCGTCGATGCCGGGGCCTAAGAACTTGTGTGGAGTCGGGGCCGGAACCTGAGGATTCCTCTCCAGTGCTGACATCGATCTTGGGGTACTTCTGGAATCTCCCCAGGGGAGTCAGTCCTCGTCTCGAATGCGGGCATGCACTTGCGCTTTCGTCCAGAGCGGTTGCAGTAGTGTCACGCAGTCTGCCGCGTGGATCAAAGGATCTATGGTTTTCCCTCGAGTCTTTCCCACGAGGCTTTCCCACGAGGCTTTCCCACAGGGCTGTCCCACGTGCACACGTGGTGGGAGTCGATCCTCGGCTTGAACGTCAAGGCAGTGCAGGGAAAACAGGTTCCTCTGGAATGGACTGATACATCTGTGGGACTCTTGGAATGGTGGCACGACCCTGGAGTTCCTCTCGCCTTTCCTGTGGAGAGCGCCTCCTCTTGAGATGCGACGGGAACGCCGGGAATTCTTTCCCTACGAAACAGGGAAAGGATCCCTCATCTCGAGCTAGGAGGCGGAAACGGGGCTCCCCTGGATGTGTGCGGGACCCCACGTGCTTCCTCTCGAGTGGAGACGGGTATGTCGGGGTACTTCTTGAGTTGCAGCAAGGGTGTGAAGGACCCTTTGGAAGTTCCAGTGGTTAGACGTGATTAGCCTCGAGAAGCCTCAGTGGAAATGGGCCTCATCTCGCCTGGAGGGCAAAACCTCCTGGATTTTCTCGAGTTGCGGCAGCTGCTCTCGACTTACGACGCGGACCTCAGGGAACCGCTCTGGTGGCCTCAGGAAAGGCCAGTCCCCATGCGAGTACCTCGGGGGCGTCTCGGGATTCCTCTCCCGTCGATGCCGGGGCCTAAGACATTGTGTGGAGTCGGGGCCGGAACCTGAGGATTCCTCTCCAGTGCTGACATGGATCTTGGGGTACTTCTGGAGTCTCCCCAGGGGAGTCAGTCCTCGTCTCGAATGCGGGCATGCATTGCGCTTTCCTCAAGAGCGGTAGCAGCAGTGTCACGCAGTCCGCCGCGTGGATCAAAGGATCTATGGTTTTCCCTCGAGTCTTTCCCACGAGGCTTTCCCACGAGGCTTTCGCACAGGGCTGTCCCACGTGCACACGTGGTGGGAGTGGATCATCGGCTTGAACGTCAAGGCAGTGCAGGGAAAACAGGTTCCTCTGGAATGGACTGACACATCTGGGGGACTCTTGGAATGGTGGCACGACCCTGGAGTTCCTCTCGCCTTTCCTGTGGAGAGCGCCTCCTCTTGAGATGCGACGGGAACGCCGGGAATTCTTTCCCTACGAAACAGGGAAAGGATCCCTCATCTCGAGCTAGGAGGCGGAAACGGGGCTCCCCTGGATGTGTG
The DNA here is from genome assembly GCF_042477335.2 of Ovis canadensis. Classification (NCBI taxonomy): domain Eukaryota; kingdom Metazoa; phylum Chordata; class Mammalia; order Artiodactyla; family Bovidae; genus Ovis; species Ovis canadensis. The sequence goes on from NC_091267.1 coordinate 11,946,480, forward strand.
CGGGACACCACGTGCTTCCTCTGGAGTGCAGACGGGTATGTCGGGGAACTTCTTGAGTTGCAGCAAGGGTGTGAAGGACCCTTTGGAAGTTCCAGTGGTTAGATGTGATTGGCCTCGAGAAGCCTCAGCGGAAATGGGCCTCATCTCGCCTGGAGGGCAAAACCTCCTGGATTTTCTCGAGTTGCGGCAGGTGCTCTCGACTTACGACGGGGACCTCAGGGACCCGCTCTGGTGGACTCAGGAAAGGCCAGTCCCCATGCGAGTTCCTCGGGGGCGTCTCGGGATTCCTCTCCCGTCGATGCCGGGGCCTAAAACCTTGTGTGGAGTCGGGGCCAGAACCTGAGGATTCCTCTCCAGTGCTGACATGGATCTTGGGGTACTTCTGGAGTCTCCCCAGGGGAGTCAGTCCTCGTCTCGAATGCGGGCATGCACTTGCGCTTTCTTCCAGAGCGGTAGCAGCAGTGTCACGCATTCCGCCGCGTGGATCAAAGGATCTATGGTTTTCCCTCGAGTCTTTCCCAGGAGGCTTTCCCACGAGGCTTTCCCACAGGGCTGTCCCACGTGCACACGTGGTGGGAGTCGATCCTCGGCTTGAACGTCAAGGCAGTGCAGGGAATACAGGTTCCTCTGGAATGGACTGACACATCTGGGGGACTCTTGGAATGGTGGCATGTCCCTGGAGTTCCTCTCGCCTTTCCTGTGGAGAGCGCCTCCTCTTGAGATGCGACGGGAACGCCGGGAATTCTTTCCCTACGAAACAGGGAAAGGATCCCTCATCTCGAGCTAGGAGGCGGAAACGGGGCTCCCCTGGATGTGTGCGGGACCCCACGTGCTTCCTCTGGAGTGGAGACGGGTATGGTGGGGAACTTCTTTAGTCGCAGCAAGGGTGTGAAGGACCCGTTGGAAGTTCCAGTAATTAGACGTGATTATCCTCGAGAAGCCTCAGCGGAAATGGGCCTCATCTCGCCTGGAGGGCAAAACCTCCTGGATTTTCTCGAGTTGCGGCAGGTGCTCTCGACTTACGACGGGGACCTCAGGGACCCGCTCTTGTGGCCTCAGGAAAGGCCAGTCCCCATGCGAGTTCCTCCGGGGCCTCTCGGGATTCCTCTCCCGTCGATGCCGTGGCCTAAGACCTTGTGTGGAGTCGGGGCCGGAACCTGAGGATTCCTCTCCAGTGCTGACATGGATCTTGGGGTACTTCTGGAGTCTCCCCAGGGGCGTCAGTCCTCGTCTCGAATGCGGGCATGCACTTGCGTTTTCCTTCAGAGGGGTAGCAGCAGTGTCACGCAGTCCGCCGCGTGGATCAAAGGATCTATGGTTTTCCCTCGAGTCTTTCCCACGAGGCTTTCCCACGAGGCTTTCCCACAGGGCTGTCCCACGTGCACACGTGGTGGGAGTCGATCCTCGGCTTGAACGTCAAGGCAGTGCAGGGAAAACAGGTTCCTCTGGAATGGACTGACACATCTGGGGGACTCTTGGAATGGTTTCACGACCATGGAGTTCCTCTCTCCTTTCCTGTGGAGAGCGCCTCCTCTTGAGATGCGACGGGAACGCCGGGAATTCTTTCCCTACGAAACAGGGAAAGGATCCCTCATCTCGAGCTAGGAGGCGGAAACGGGGCTCCCCTGGATGTGTGCGGGACCCCAAGTGCTTCCTCTCGAGTGGAGACGGGTATGTCGGGGAAGTTCTTGAGTTGCAGCAAGGGTCTGAAGGACCCTTTGGAAGTTCCAGTGGTTTGACGTGATTAGCCTCGAGAAGCCTCAGCGGAAATGGGCCACATCTCGCCTGGAGGGCAAAACCTCCTGGATTTTCTCGAGTTGCGGCAGGTGCTCTCGACTTACGACGGGGACCTCAGGGACCCGCTCTTGTGGCCTCAGGAAAGGCCAGTCCCCATGCCAGTTCCTCGGGGGCCCCTGGGGATTCCTCTCCCGTCGATGCCGGGGCCTAAGTCCTTGTGTGGAGTCGGGGCCGGAATCTGAGCATTCCTCTCCAGTGCTGACATGGATCTTGGGGTACTTCTGGAGTCTCCCCAGGGGAGTCAGTCCTCGTCTCGAATGCGGGCATGCAGTTGCGCTTTCCTCCAGAGCGGTAGCAGCAGTGTCACGCAGTCCGCCGCGTGGATCAAAGGATCTATGATTTTCCCTCGAGTCTTTCCCACGAGGCTTTCCCACGAGGCTTTCCCACAGGGCTGTCCCACGTGCACACGTGGTGGGAGTCGATCCTCGGCTTGAACGTCAAGGCAGTGCAGGGAAAACAGGTTCCTCTGGAATGGACTGACACATCTGGGGGACTCTTGGAATGGTGGCATGACCCTGGAGTTCCTCTCGCCTTTCCTGTGGAGAGCGCCTCCTCTTGAGATGCGACGGGAACGCCGGGAATTCTTTCCCTACGAAACAGGGAAAGGATCCCTCATCTCGAGCTAGGAGGCGGAAACGGGGCTCCCCTGGATGTGTGCGGGACCCCACGTGCTTCCTCTCGAGTGCAGACGGGTATGTCGGGGAACTTCTTGAGTTGCAGCAAGGGTGTGAAGGACCCTTTGGAAGATCCAGTGTTTAGACGTGAATAGCCTCGAGAAGCCTCAGCGGAAATGAGCCTCAGCTCGCCTGGAGGGCAAAACCTCCTGGATTTTCTCGAGTTGCGGCAAGTGATCTCGACTTACGACGGGGACCTCAGGGACCCGCTCTGGTGGCCTCAGGAAAAGCCAGTCCCCATGAGAGTTCCTCGGGGGCCTCTCGGGATCCCTCTCCCGTCGATGCCGGGGCCTAAGACCTTGTGTGGAGTCGGGGCCGGAACCTGAGGATTCCTCTCCAGTGCTGACATGGATCTTGGGGTACTTCTGGAGTCTCCCCAGGGGAGTCAGTCCTCGTCTCGAATGCGGGCATGCACTTGCGCTTTCCTCCAGCGCGGTAGCAGCAGTGTCACGCAGTCCGCCTCGTGGATCAAAGGATCTATGGTTTTCCCTCGAGTCTTTCCCACGAGGCTTTCCCAAGAGGCTGTCCCACAGGGCTGTCCCATGTGCACACGTGGTGGGAGTCGATCCTCGGCTTGAACGTCAAGGCAGTGCAGGGAAAACAGGTTCCTCTGGAATGGACTGACACATCTGGGGGACTCTTGGAATGGTGGCACGACCCTGGAGTTCCTCTCGCCTTTCCTGTGGAGAGCGCCTCCTCTTGAGATGCGACGGGAACGCCGGGAATTCTTTCCCTACGAAACAGGGAAAGGATCCCTCATCTCGAGCTAGGAGGCGGAAACGGGGCTCCCCTGGATGTGTGCGGGACCCCACGTGCTTCCTCTCGAGTGGAGACGGGTATGTCGGGGAAGTTCTTGAGTTGCAGCAAGGGTGTGAAGGACCCTTTGGAAGTTCCAGAGGTTAGATGTGATTGGCCTCGAGAAGCGTCAGCGGAAATGTGCCTCATCTCGCCTGGAGGGCAGAACCTCCTGGATTTTCTCGAGTTGCGGCAGGTGCTCTCGACTTACGACGGGGACCTCAGGGACCCGCTCTGGTGGCCTCAGGAAAGTCCAGTCCCCATGCGAGTTCCTCGGGGGCCTCTGGGGATTCCTCTCCCGTCGATGCCGGAGCCTAAGTTCTTGTGTGGAGTCGGGGCCGGAATCTGAGGATTCCTCTCCAGTGCTGACATGGATCCTGGGGTACTTCTGGAGTCTCCCCAGGGGAGTCAGTCCTCGTCTCGAATGCGGGCATGCACTTGCGCTTTCCTCCAGAGCGGTAGCAGCAGTGTCACGCAGTCCGGCGCGTGGATCAAAGGATCTATGGTTTTCCCTCGAGTCTTTCCCACGAGGCTTTCCCACGAGGCTTTCCCACAGGGCTGTCCCACGTGCACACGTGGTGGGAGTCGATCCTCGGCTTGAACGTCAAGGCAGTGCAGGGAAAACAGGTTCCTCTGGAATGGACTGACACATCTGGGGGACTCTTGGAATGGTGGCATGACCCTGGAGTTCCTCTCGCCTTTCCTGTGGAGAGCGCCTCCTCTTGAGATGCGACGGAAACGCCGGGAATTCTTACCCTACGAAACAGGGAAAGGATCCCTCATCTCGAGCTAGGAGGCGGAAACGGGGCTCCCCTGGATGTGTGCGGGACCCCACGTGCTTCCTCTCGAGTGCAGACGGGTATGTCGGGGAACTTCTTGAGTTGCAGCAAGGGTGTGAAGGACCCTTTGGAAGATCCAGTGTTTAGACGTGAATAGCCTCGAGAAGCCTCAGCGGAAATGAGCCTCATCTCGCCTGGAGGGCAAAACCTCCTGGATTTTCTCGAGTTGCGGCAAGTGATCTCGACTTACGACGGGGACCTCAGGGAACCGCTCTGGTGGCCTCAGGAAAAGCCAGTCCCCATGAGAGTTCCTCGGGGGCCTCTCGGGATCCCTCTCCCGTCGATGCCGGGGCCTAAGACCTTGTGTGGAGTCGGGGCCGGAACCTGAGGATTCCTCTCCAGTGCTGACATGGATCTTGGGGTACTTCTGGAGTCTCCCCAGGGGAGTCAGTCCTCGTCTCGAATGCGGGCATGCACTTGCGCTTTCCTCCAGCGCGGTAGCAGCAGTGTCACGCAGTCCGCCTCGTGGATCAAAGGATCTATGGTTTTCCCTCGAGTCTTTCCCACGAGGCTTTCCCAAGAGGCTGTCCCACAGGGCTGTCCCATGTGCACACGTGGTGGGAGTCGATCCTCGGCTTGAACGTCAAGGCAGTGCAGGGAAAACAGGTTCCTCTGGAATGGACTGACACATCTGGGGGACTCTTGGAATTGTGGCACGACCCTGGAGTTCCTCTCGCCTTTCCTGTGGAGAGCGCCTCCTCTTGAGATGCGACGGGAACGCCGGGAATTCTTTCCCTACGAAACAGGGAAAGGATCCCTCATCTCGAGCTAGGAGGCGGAAACGGGGCTCCCCTGGATGTGTGCGGGACCCCACGTGCTTCCTCTCGAGTGGAGACGGGTATGTCGGGGAACTTCTTGAGTTGCAGCAAGGGTGTGAAGGACCCTTTGGAAGTTCCAGTGGTGAGATGTGATTGGCCTCGAGAAGTCTCAGCGGAAATGGGCCTCATCTCGCCTGGAGGGCAAAACCTCCTGGAATTTCTCGAATTGCGGCAGTTGCTCTCGACTTACGACGGGGACCTCAGGGACCCGCTCTGGTGGCCTCAGGAAAGGCCAGTCCCCATGCGAGTTCCTCGGGGGCCTCTCGGGATTCCTCTCCCGTCGATTCCGGGGCCTAAGACCTTGTGTGGAGTCGGGGCCGGAACCTGAGGATTCCTCTCCAGTGCTGACATGGATCTTGGGGTACTTCTGGAGTCTCCCCAGGGGAGTCAGTCCTCGTCTCGAATGCGGGCATGCACTTGCGCTTTCCTCCAGAGCGGTAGCAGCAGTGTCACCAGTCTGCCGCGTGGATCAAAGGATCTATGGTTTTCGCTCGAGTCTTTCCCACGAGGCTTTCCCACGAGGCTTTCCCACAGGGCTGTCCCACGTGCACACGTGGTGGGAGTCGATCCTCGGCTTGAACGTCAAGGCAGTGCAGGGAAAACAGGTTCCTCTGGAATGGACTGACACGTCTGGGGGACTCTTGGAATGGTTTCAGGACCCTGGAGTTCCTCTCGCCTTTCCTGTGGAGAGCGCCTCCTCTTGAGATGCGACGGGAACGCCGGGAATTCTTTCCCTACGAAACAGGGAAAGGATCCCTCATCTCGAGCTAGGAGGCGGAAACGGGGCTCCCCTGGATGTGTGCGGGACCCCACGTGCTTCCTCTGGAGTGGAGACGGGTATGGTGGGGAACTTCTTTAGTCGCAGCAAGGGTGTGAAGGACCCGTTGGAAGTTCCAGTAATTAGACGTGATTATCCTCGAGAAGCCTCAGCGGAAATGGGCCTCATCTCGCCTGGAGGGCAAAACCTCCTGGATTTTCTCGAGTTGCGGCAGGTGCTCTCGACTTACGACGGGGACCTCAGGGACCCGCTCTTGTGGCCTCAGGAAAGGCCAGTCCCCATGCGAGTTCCTCCGGGGCCTCTCGGGATTCCTCTCCCGTCGAAGCCGTGGCCTAAGACCTTGTGTGGAGTCGGGGCCGGAACCTGAGGATTCCTCTCCAGTGCTGACATGGATCTTGGGGTACTTCTGGAGTCTCCCCAGGGGCGTCAGTCCTCGTCTCGAATGCGGGCATGCACTTGCGTTTTCCTCCAGAGGGGTAGCAGCAGTGTCACGCAGTCCGCCGCGTGGATCAAAGGATCTATGGTTTTCGCTCGAGTCTTTCCCACGAGGATTTCCCACGAGGCTTTCCCACAGGGCTGTCCCACGTGCACACGTGGTGGGAGTCGATCCTCGGCTTGAACGTCAAGGCAGTGCAGGGAAAACAGGTTCCTCTGGAATGGACTGACACATCTGGGGGACTCTTGGAATGGTTTCACGACCCTGGAGTTCCTCTCTCCTTTCCTGTGGAGAGCGCCTCCTCTTGAGATGCGACGGGAACGCCGGGAATTCTTTCCCTACGAAACAGGGAAAGGATCCCTCATCTCGAGTAAGGAGGCGGAAACGGGGCTCCCCTGGATGTGTGCGGGACCCCAAGTGCTTCCTCTCGAGTGGAGACGGGTATGTCGGGGAAGTTCTTGAGTTGCAGCAAGGGTCTGAAGGACCCTTTGGAAGTTCCAGTGGTTTGACGTGATTAGCCTCGAGAAGCCTCAGCGGAAATGGGCCTCATCTCGCCTGGACGGCAAAACCTCCTGAATTTTCTCGAGTTGCGGCAGGTGCTCTCGACTTACGACGGGGACCTCAGGGACCCGCTCTTGTGGCCTCAGAAAAGGCCAGTCCCCATGCCAGTTCCTCGGGGGCCTCTGGGGAATCCTCTCCCGTCGATGCCAGGGCCTAAGTCCTTGTGTGGAGTCGGGGCCGGAATCTGAGGATTCCTCTCCAGTGCTGACATGGATCTTGGGGTACTTCTGGAGTCTCCCCAGGGGAGTCAGTCCTCGTCTCGAATGCGGGCATGCACTTGCGCTTTCCTCCAGAGCGGTAGCAGCAGTGTCACGCAGTCCGCCGCGTGGATCAAAGGATCTATGGTTTTCCCTCGAGTCTTTCCCACGAGGCTTTCCCACGAGGCTTTCCCACAGGGCTGTCCCACGTGCACACGTGTTGGGAGTCGATCCTCGGCTTGAACGTCAAGGCAGTGCAGGGAAAACAGGTTCCTCTGGAATGGACTGACACATCTGGGGGACTCTTGGAATGGTGGCATGACCCTGGAGTTCCTCTCGCCTTTCCTGTGGAGAGCGCCTCCTCTTGAGATGCGACGGGAACGCCGGGAATTCTTTCCCTACGAAACAGGGAAAGGATCCCTCATCTCGAGCTAGGAGGCGGAAACGGGGCTCCCCTGGATGTGTGCGGGACCCCACGTGCTTCCTCTCGAGTGGAGACGGGTATGTCGGGGAACTTCTTGAGTTGCAGCAAGGGTGTGAAGGACCCTTTGGAAGATCCAGTGTTTAGACGTGAATAGCCTCGAGAAGCCTCAGCGGAAATGAGCCTCATCTCGCCTGGAGGGCAAAACCTCCTGGATTTTCTCGAGTTGCGGCAAGTGATCTCGACTTACGACGGGGACCTCAGGGACCCGCTCTGGTGGCCTCAGGAAAAGAAAGTCCCCATGAGAGTTCCTCGGGGGCCTCTCGGGATCCCTCTCCCGTCGATGCCGGGGCCTAAGACCTTGTGTGGAGTCGGGGCCGGAACCTGAGGATTCCTCTCCAGTGCTGACATGGATCTTGGGGTACTTCTGGAGTCTCCCCAGGGGAGTCAGTCCTCGTCTCGAATGCGGGCATGCACTTGCGCTTTCCTCCAGCGCGGTAGCAGCAGTGTCACGCAGTCCGCCTCGTGGATCAAAGGATCTATGGTTTTCCCTCGAGTCTTTCCCACGAGGCTTTCCCAAGAGGCTGTCCCACAGGGCTATCCCATGTGCACACGTGGTGGGAGTCGATCCTCGGCTTGAACGTCAAGGCAGTGCAGGGAAAACAGGTTCCTCTGGAATGGACTGACACATCTGGGGGACTCTTGGAATGGTGGCACGACCCTGGAGTTCCTCTCGCCTTTCCTGTGGAGAGCGCCTCCTCTTGAGATGCGACGGGAACGCCGGGAATTCTTTCCCTACGAAACAGGGAAAGGATCCCTCATCTCGAGCTAGGAGGCGGAAACGGGGCTCCCCTGGATGTGTGCGGGACCCCACGTGCTTCCTCTCGAGTGGAGACGGGTATGTCGGGGAACTTCTTGAGTTGCAGCAATGGTGTGAAGGACCCTTTGGAAGTTCCACTGGTGAGATGTGATTGGCCTCGAGAAGCCTCAGCGGAAATGGGCCTCATCTCGCCTGGAGGGCAAAACCTCCTGGAATTTCTCGAATTGCGGCAGTTGCTCTCGACTTACGACGGGGACCTCAGGGACCCGCTCTGGTGGCCTCAGGAAAGGCCAGTCCCCATGCGAGTTCCTCGGGGGCCTCTCGGGATTCCTCTCCGGTCGATGCCGGGGCCTAAGACCTTGTGTGGAGTCGGGGCCGGAACCTGAGGATTCCTCTCCAGTGCTGACATGGATCTTGGGGTACTTCTGGAGTCTCCCCAGGGGAGTCAGTCCTCCTCTCGAATGCGGGCATGCACTTGTGCTTTCCTCCAGAGCGGTAGCAGCAGTGTCACGCAGTCCGCCGCGTGGATCAAAGGATCTATGGTTTTCCCTCGAGTCTTTCCCACGAGGCTTTCCCACGAGGCTTTCCCACAGGGCTGTCCCACGTGCACAAGTGGTGGGAGTCGATCCTCGGCTTGAACGTCAAGGCAGTGCAGGGAAAACAGGTTCCTCTGGAATGGACTGACACATCTGGGGGACTCTTGGAATGGTGGCACGACCCTGGAGTTCCTCTCGCCTTTCCTGTGGAGAGCGCCTCCTCTTGAGATGCGACGGGAACGCCGGGAATTCTTTCCCTGCGAAACAGGGAAAGGATCCCTCATCTCGAGCTAGGAGGCGGAAACCGGGCTCCCCTGGATGTGTGCGGGACACCACGTGCTTCCTCTCGAGTGGAGACGGGTTTGTCGGGGAACTTCTTGAGTTGCAGCAATGGTGTGAAGGACCCTTTGGAAGTTCCAGTGGTTAGATGTGATTGGCCTCGAGAAGCCTCAGCGGAAATGGGCCTCATCTCGCCTGGAGGGCAAAACCTCCTGGATTTTCTCGAGTTGCGGCAGGTGCTCTCGACTTACGACGGGGACCTCAGGGAACCGCTCTGGTGGCCTCAGGAAAGGCCAGTCCCCATGCGAGTTCCTCGGGGGCGTCTCGGGATTCCTCTCCCGTCGATGCCGGGGCCTAAGACCTTGTGTGGAGTCGGGGCCGGAACCTGAGGATTCCTCTCCAGTGCTGACATGGATCTGGGGTACTTCTGAAGTCTCCCCAGGGGAGTCAGTCCTCGTCTCGAATGCGGGCATGCACTTGCGCTTTCCTCCAGCGTGGTAGCAGCAGTGTCACGCAGTCCGCCTCGTGGATCAAAGGATCTATGGTTTTCCCTCGAGTCTTTCCCACGAGGCTTTCCCAAGAGGCTGTCCCACAGGGCTATCCCATGTGCACACGTGGTGGGAGTCGATCCTCGGCTTGAACGTCAAGGCAGTGCAGGGAAAACAGGTTCCTCTGGAATGGACTGACACATCTGGGGGACTCTTGGAATGGTGGCACGACCCTGGAGTTCCTCTCGCCTTTCCTGTGGAGAGCGCCTCCTCTTGAGATGCGACGGGAACGCCGGGAATTCTTTCCCTACGAAACAGGGAAAGGATCCCTCATCTCGAGCTAGGAGGCGGAAACGGGGCTCCCCTGGATGTGTGCGGGACCCCACGTGCTTCCTCTCGAGTGGAGACGGGTATGTCGGGGAACTTCTTGAGTTGCAGCAATGGTGTGAAGGACCCTTTGGAAGTTCCAGTGGTGAGATGTGATTGGCCTCGAGAAGCCTCAGCGGAAATGGGCCTCATCTCGCCTGGAGGGCAAAACCTCCTGGAATTTCTCGAATTGCGGCAGTTGCTCTCGACTTACGACGGGGACCTCAGGGACCCGCTCTGGTGGCCTCAGGAAAGGCCAGTCCCCATGCGAGTTCCTCGGGGGCCTCTCGGGATTCCTCTCCCGTCGATGCCGGGGCCTAAGACCTTGTGTGGAGTCGGGGCCGGAACCTGAGGATTCCTCTCCAGTGCTGACATGGATCTTGGGGTACTTCTGGAGTCTCCCCAGGGGAGTCAGTCCTCCTCTCGAATGCGGGCATGCACTTGCGCTTTCCTCCAGAGCGGTAGCAGCAGTGTCACGCAGTCCGCCGCGTGGATCAAAGGATCTATGGTTTTCCCTCGAGTCTTTCCCACGAGGCTTTCCCACGAGGCTTTCCCACAGGGCTGTTCCACGTGCACAAGTGGTGGGAGTCGATCCTCGGCTTGAACGTCAAGGCAGTGCAGGGAAAACAGGTTCCTCTGGAATGGACTGACACATCTGTGGGACTCTTGGAATGGTGGCACGACCCTGGAGTTCCTCTCGCCTTTCCTGTGGAGAGCGCCTCCTCTTGAGATGCGACGGGAACGCCGGGAATTCTTTCCCTTCGAAACAGGGAAAGGATCCCTCATCTCGAGCTAGGAGGCGGAAACCGGGCTCCCCTGGATGTGTGCGGGACACCACGTGCTTCCTCTCGAGTGGAGACGGGTTTGTCGGGGAACTTTTTGAGTTGCAGCAATGGTGTGAGGGACCCTTTGGAAGTTCCAGTGGTTAGATGTGATTGGCCTCGAGAAGCCTCAGCGGAAATGGGCCTCATCTCGCCTGGAGGGCAAAACCTCCTGGATTTTCTCGAGTTGCGGCAGGTGCTCTCGACTTACGACGGGGACCTCAGGGAACCGCTCTGGTGGCCTCAGGAAAGGCCAGTCCCCATGCGAGTTCCTCGGGGGCGTCTCGGGATTCCTCTCCCGTCGATGCCGGGGCCTAAGACCTTGTGTGGAGTCGGGGCCGGAACCTGAGGATTCCTCTCCAGTGCTGACATGGATCTGGGGTACTTCTGAAGTCTCCCCAGGGGAGTCAGTCCTCGTCTCGAATGCGGACATGCATTGCGCTTTCCTCCAGAGCGGTAGCAGCAGTGTCACGCAGTCCGCCGCGTGGATCAAAGGATCTATGGTTTTCCCTCGAGTCATTCCCACGAGGCTTTCCCACGAGGCTTTCCCACAGGGCTGTCCCACGTGCACACGTGGTGGGAGTCGATCCTCGGCTTGAACGTCAAGGCAGTGCAGGGAAAACAGGTTCCTCTGGAATGGACTGACACATCTGGGGGACTCTTGGAATGGTGGCACGACCCTGGAGTTCCTCTCGCCTTTCCTGTGGAGAGCGCCTCCTCTTGAGATGCGGCGGGAACGCAGGGAATTCTTTCCCTACGAAACAGGGAAAGGATCCCTCATCTCGAGCTAGGAGGCGGAAACGGGCCTCCCCTGGATGTGTGCGGGACAACACGTGCTTCCTCTCGAGTGGAGACGGGTATGTCGGGGAACTTCTTGAGTTGCAGCAAGGGTGTGAAGGACCCTTTGGAAGTTCCAGTGGTTAGACGTGATTGGCCTCGAGAAGCCTCAGCGGAAATGGGCCTCATCTCGCCTGGAGGGCAAAACCTCCTGGATTTTCTCGAGTTGCGGCAGGTGCTCTCGACTTACGACGGGGACCTCAGGGACCCGTTCTGGTGGCCTCAGGAAAGGCCAGTCCCCATGCGAGTTCCTCGGGGGCATCTCGGGATTCTTCTCCCGTCGATGCCGGGGCCTAAGAACTTGTGTGGAGTCGGGGCCGGAACCTGAGGATTCCTCTCCAGTGCTGACATCGATCTTGGGGTACTTCTGGAATCTCCCCAGGGGAGTCAGTCCTCGTCTCGAATGCGGGCATGCACTTGCGCTTTCGTCCAGAGCGGTTGCAGTAGTGTCACGCAGTCTGCCGCGTGGATCAAAGGATCTATGGTTTTCCCTCGAGTCTTTCCCACGAGGCTTTCCCACGAGGCTTTCCCACAGGGCTGTCCCACGTGCACACGTGGTGGGAGTCGATCCTCGGCTTGAACGTCAAGGCAGTGCAGGGAAAACAGGTTCCTCTGGAATGGACTGATACATCTGTGGGACTCTTGGAATGGTGGCACGACCCTGGAGTTCCTCTCGCCTTTCCTGTGGAGAGCGCCTCCTCTTGAGATGCGACGGGAACGCCGGGAATTCTTTCCCTACGAAACAGGGAAAGGATCCCTCATCTCGAGCTAGGAGGCGGAAACGGGGCTCCCCTGGATGTGTGCGGGACCCCACGTGCTTCCTCTCGAGTGGAGACGGGTATGTCGGGGTACTTCTTGAGTTGCAGCAAGGGTGTGAAGGACCCTTTGGAAGTTCCAGTGGTTAGACGTGATTCGCCTCGAGAAGCCTCAGTGGAAATGGGCCTCATCTCGCCTGGAGGGCAAAACCTCCTGGATTTTCTCGAGTTGCGGCAGCTGCTCTCGACTTACGACGCGGACCTCAGGGAACCGCTCTGGTGGCCTCAGGAAAGGCCAGTCCCCATGCGAGTACCTCGGGGGCGTCTCGGGATTCCTCTCCCGTCGATGCCGGGGCCTAAGACATTGTGTGGAGTCGGGGCCGGAACCTGAGGATTCCTCTCCAGTGCTGACATGGATCTTGGGGTACTTCTGGAGTCTCCCCAGGGGAGTCAGTCCTCGTCTCGAATGCGGGCATGCACTTGCGCTTTCCTCAAGAGCGGTAGCAGCAGTGTCACGCAGTCCGCCGCGTGGATCAAAGGATCTATGGTTTTCCCTCGAGTCTTTCCCACGAGGCTTTCCCACGAGGCTTTCGCACAGGGCTGTCCCACGTGCACACGTGGTGGGAGTGGATCATCGGCTTGAACGTCAAGGCAGTGCAGGGAAAACAGGTTCCTCTGGAATGGACTGACACATCTGGGGGACTCTTGGAATGGTGGCACGACCCTGGAGTTCCTCTCGCCTTTCCTGTGGAGAGCGCCTCCTCTTGAGATGCGACGGGAACGCCGGGAATTCTTTCCCTACGAAACAGGGAAAGGATCCCTCATCTCGAGCTAGGAGGCGGAAACGGGGCTCCCCTGGATGTGTGCGGGACACCACGTGCTTCCTCTGGAGTGCAGACGGGTATGTCGGGGAACTTCTTGAGTTGCAGCAAGGGTGTGAAGGACCCTTTGGAAGTTCCAGTGGTTAGATGTGATTGGCCTCGAGAAGCCTCAGCGGAAATGGGCCTCATCTCGCCTGGAGGGCAAAACCTCCTGGATTTTCTCGAGTTGCGGCAGGTGCTCTCGACTTACGACGGGGACCTCAGGGACCCGCTCTGGTGGACTCAGGAAAGGCCAGTCCCCATGCGAGTTCCTCGGGGGCGTCTCGGGATTCCTCTCCCGTCGATGCCGGGGCCTAAAACCTTGTGTGGAGTCGGGGCCAGAACCTGAGGATTCCTCTCCAGTGCTGACATGGATCTTGGGGTACTTCTGGAGTCTCCCCAGGGGAGTCAGTCCTCGTCTCGAATGCGGGCATGCACTTGCGCTTTCTTCCAGAGCGGTAGCAGCAGTGTCACGCATTCCGCCGCGTGGATCAAAGGATCTATGGTTTTCCCTCGAGTCTTTCCCAGGAGGCTTTCCCACGAGGCTTTCCCACAGGGCTGTCCCACGTGCACACGTGGTGGGAGTCGATCCTCGGCTTGAACGTCAAGGCAGTGCAGGGAATACAGGTTCCTCTGGAATGGACTGACACATCTGGGGGACTCTTGGAATGGTGGCATGTCCCTGGAGTTCCTCTCGCCTTTCCTGTGGAGAGCGCCTCCTCTTGAGATGCGACGGGAACGCCGGGAATTCTTTCCCTACGAAACAGGGAAAGGATCCCTCATCTCGAGCTAGGAGGCGGAAACGGGGCTCCCCTGGATGTGTGCGGGACCCCACGTGCTTCCTCTGGAGTGGAGACGGGTATGGTGGGGAACTTCTTTAGTCGCAGCAAGGGTGTGAAGGACCCGTTGGAAGTTCCAGTAATTAGACGTGATTATCCTCGAGAAGCCTCAGCGGAAATGGGCCTCATCTCGCCTGGAGGGCAAAACCTCCTGGATTTTCTCGAGTTGCGGCAGGTGCTCTCGACTTACGACGGGGACCTCAGGGACCCGCTCTTGTGGCCTCAGGAAAGGCCAGTCCCCATGCGAGTTCCTCCGGGGCCTCTCGGGATTCCTCTCCCGTCGATGCCGTGGCCTAAGACCTTGTGTGGAGTCGGGGCCGGAACCTGAGGATTCCTCTCCAGTGCTGACATGGATCTTGGGGTACTTCTGGAGTCTCCCCAGGGGCGTCAGTCCTCGTCTCGAATGCGGGCATGCACTTGCGTTTTCCTTCAGAGGGGTAGCAGCAGTGTCACGCAGTCCGCCGCGTGGATCAAAGGATCTATGGTTTTCCCTCGAGTCTTTCCCACGAGGCTTTCCCACGAGGCTTTCCCACAGGGCTGTCCCACGTGCACACGTGGTGGGAGTCGATCCTCGGCTTGAACGTCAAGGCAGTGCAGGGAAAACAGGTTCCTCTGGAATGGACTGACACATCTGGGGGACTCTTGGAATGGTTTCACGACCATGGAGTTCCTCTCTCCTTTCCTGTGGAGAGCGCCTCCTCTTGAGATGCGACGGGAACGCCGGGAATTCTTTCCCTACGAAACAGGGAAAGGATCCCTCATCTCGAGCTAGGAGGCGGAAACGGGGCTCCCCTGGATGTGTGCGGGACCCCAAGTGCTTCCTCTCGAGTGGAGACGGGTATGTCGGGGAAGTTCTTGAGTTGCAGCAAGGGTCTGAAGGACCCTTTGGAAGTTCCAGTGGTTTGACGTGATTAGCCTCGAGAAGCCTCAGCGGAAATCGGCCTCATCTCGCCTGGAGGGCAAAACCTCCTGGATTTTCTCGAGTTGCGGCAGGTGCTCTCGACTTACGACGGGGACCTCAGGGACCCGCTCTTGTGGCCTCAGGAAAGGCCAGTCCCCATGCCAGTTCCTCGGGGGCCCCTGGGGATTCCTCTCCCGTCGATGCCGGGGCCTAAGTCCTTGTGTGGAGTCGGGGCCGGAATCTGAGCATTCCTCTCCAGTGCTGACATGGATCTTGGGGTACTTCTGGAGTCTCCCCAGGGGAGTCAGTCCTCGTCTCGAATGCGGGCATGCAGTTGCGCTTTCCTCCAGAGCGGTAGCAGCAGTGTCACGCAGTCCGCCGCGTGGATCAAAGGATCTATGATTTTCCCTCGAGTCTTTCCCACGAGGCTTTCCCACGAGGCTTTCCCACAGGGCTGTCCCACGTGCACACGTGGTGGGAGTCGATCCTCGGCTTGAACGTCAAGGCAGTGCAGGGAAAACAGGTTCCTCTGGAATGGACTGACACATCTGGGGGACTCTTGGAATGGTGGCATGACCCTGGAGTTCCTCTCGCCTTTCCTGTGGAGAGCGCCTCCTCTTGAGATGCGACGGGAACGCCGGGAATTCTTTCCCTACGAAACAGGGAAAGGATCCCTCATCTCGAGCTAGGAGGCGGAAACGGGGCTCCCCTGGATGTGTGCGGGACCCCACGTGCTTCCTCTCGAGTGCAGACGGGTATGTCGGGGAACTTCTTGAGTTGCAGCAAGGGTGTGAAGGACCCTTTGGAAGATCCAGTGTTTAGACGTGAATAGCCTCGAGAAGCCTCAGCGGAAATGAGCCTCAGCTCGCCTGGAGGGCAAAACCTCCTGGATTTTCTCGAGTTGCGGCAAGTGATCTCGACTTACGACGGGGACCTCAGGGACCCGCTCTGGTGGCCTCAGGAAAAGCCAGTCCCCATGAGAGTTCCTCGGGGGCCTCTCGGGATCCCTCTCCCGTCGATGCCGGGGCCTAAGACCTTGTGTGGAGTCGGGGCCGGAACCTGAGGATTCCTCTCCAGTGCTGACATGGATCTTGGGGTACTTCTGGAGTCTCCCCAGGGGAGTCAGTCCTCGTCTCGAATGCGGGCATGCACTTGCGCTTTCCTCCAGCGCGGTAGCAGCAGTGTCACGCAGTCCGCCTCGTGGATCAAAGGATCTATGGTTTTCCCTCGAGTCTTTCCCACGAGGCTTTCCCAAGAGGCTGTCCCACAGGGCTGTCCCATGTGCACACGTGGTGGGAGTCGATCCTCGGCTTGAACGTCAAGGCAGTGCAGGGAAAACAGGTTCCTCTGGAATGGACTGACACATCTGGGGGACTCTTGGAATGGTGGCACGACCCTGGAGTTCCTCTCGCCTTTCCTGTGGAGAGCGCCTCCTCTTGAGATGCGACGGGAACGCCGGGAATTCTTTCCCTACGAAACAGGGAAAGGATCCCTCATCTCGAGCTAGGAGGCGGAAACGGGGCTCCCCTGGATGTGTGCGGGACCCCACGTGCTTCCTCTCGCGTGGAGACGGGTATGTCGGGGAACTTCTAGAGTTGCAGCAAGGGTGTGAAGGACCCTTTGGAAGTTCCAGTGGTGAGATGTGATTGGCCTCGAGAAGCCTCAGCGGAAATGGGCCTCATCTCGCCTGGAGGGCAAAACCTCCTGGAATTTCTCGAATTGCGGCAGTTGCTCTCGACTTACGACGGGGACCTCAGGGACCCGCTCTGGTGGCCTCAGGAAAGGCCAGTCCCAATGCGAGTTCCTCGGGGGCCTCTCGGGATTCCTCTCCCGTCGATTCCGGGGCCTAAGACCTTGTGTGGAGTCGGGGCCGGAATCTGAGGATTCCTCTCCAGTGCTGACATGGATCTTGGGGTACTTCTGGAGTCTCCCCAGGGGAGTCAGTCCTCGTCTCGAAAGCGGGCATGCACTTGCGCTTTCCTCCAGAGCGGTAGCAGCAGTGTCACGCAGTCCGCCGCGTGGATCAAAGGATCTATGGTTTTCCCTCGAGTCGTTCCCACGAGGCTTTCCCACGAGGCTTTCCCACAGGGCTGTCCCACGTGCACAAGTGGTGGGAGTCGATCCTCGGCTTGAACGTCAAGGCAGTGCAGGGAAAACAGGTTCCTCTGGAATGGACTGACACATCTGGGGGACTCTTGGAATGGTGGCACGACCCTGGAGTTCCTCTCGCCTTTCCTGTGGAGAGCGCCTCCTCTTGAGATGCGACGGGAACGCCGGGAATTCTTTCCCTACGAAACAGAGAAAGGATCCCTCATCTCGAGCTAGGAGGCGGAAACGGGTCTCCCCTGGATGTGTGCGGGACACCACGTGCTTCCTCTCGAGTGCAGATGGGTATGTCGGGGAACTTCTTGAGTTGCAGCAAGGGTGTGAAGGACCCTCTGGAAGTTCCAGAGGTTAGATGTGATTGGCCTCGAGAAGCCTCAGCGGAAATGGGCCTCATCTCGCCTGGAGGGCAAAACCTCCTGGATTTTCTCGAGTTGCGGCAGGTGCTCTCGACTTACGACGGGGACCTCAGGGACCCGCTCTGGTGGCCTCAGGAAAGGCCAGTCCCCATGCGAGTTCCTCGGGGGCCTCTCGGGATTCCTCTCCCGTCGATGCCGGGGCCTAAGACCTTGTGTGGAGTCAGGGCCGGAACCTGAGGATTCCTCTCCAGTGCTGACATGGATCTTGGGGTACTTCTGGAGTCTCCCCAGGGGAGTCAGTCCTCGTCTCGAATGCGGGCATGCACTTGCGCTTTCCTCCAGAGCGGTAGCAGCAGTGTCACGCAGTCCGCCGCGTGGATCAAAGGATCTATGGTTTTCCCTCGAGTCTTTCCCACGAGGCTTTCCCACGAGGCTTTCCCACAGGGCTGTCCCACGTGCACACGTGGTGGGAGTCGATCCTCGGCTTGAACGTCAAGGCAGTGCAGGGAAAACAGGTTCCTCTGGAATGGACTGACACATCTAGGGGACTCTTGGAATGGTGGCACGACCCTGGAGTTCCTCTCGCCTTTCCTGTGGAGAGCGCCTCCTCTTGAGATGCGACGGGAACGCCGGGAATTCTTTCCCTACGAAACAGGGAAAGGATCCCTCATCTCGAGCTAGGAGGCGGAAACGGGGCTCCCCTGGATGTGTGCGGGACACCACGTGCTTCCTCTCGAGTGGAGACGGGTATGTCGGGGAACTTCTTGAGTGCAGCAAGGGTGTGAAGGACCCTTTGGAAGTTCCAGTGGTTAGATGTGATTGGCCTCGAGAAGCCTCAGCGGAAATGGGCCTCATCTCGACTGGAGGGCAAAACCTCCTGGATTTTCTCGAGTTGCGGCAGGTGCTCTCGACTTACGACGGGGACCTCAGGGACCCGCTCTGGTGGCCTCAGGAAAGGCCAGTCCCCATGCGAGTTCCTCGGGGGCCTCTGGGGATTCCTCTCAGGTCGATGCCGGGGCCTAAGACCTTGTGTGGAGTCGGGGCCGGAACCTGAGGATTCCTCTCCAGTGCTGACATGGATCTTGGGGTACTTCTGGAGTCTCCCCAGGGGAGTCAGTCCTCGTCTCGAATGCGGGCATGCAGTTGCGCTTTCCTCCAGAGCGGTAGCAGCAGTGTCACGCAGTCCGCCGCGTGGAACAAAGGATCTATGGTTTTCCCTCGAGTCTTTCCAACGAGGCTTTCCCCCGAGGCTTTCCCACAGGGATGTCCCACGTGCACACGTGTTGGGAGTCGATCCTCGGCTTGAACGTCAAGGCAGTGCAGGGAAAACAGGTTCCTCTGGAAAGGACTGACACATCTGGGGGACTCTTGGAATGGTGGCACGACCCTGGAGTTCCTCTCGCCTTTCCTGTGGAGAGCGCCTCCTCTTGAGATGCGACGGGAAGTCCGGGAATTCTTTCCCTACGAAACAGGGAAAAGATTCCTCATCTCGAGCTAGGAGGCGGAAACGGGGCTCCCCTGGATGTGTGCGGGACCCACGTGCTTCCTCTCGAGTGGAGACGGGTATGTCGGGGAACTTCTTGAGTTGCAGCAAGGGTGTGAATTACCCTTTGGAAGTTCCAGTGGTTAGACGTGATTAGCCTCGAGAAGCCTCAGCGGAAATGGGCCTCATAGCGCCTGGAGGGCAAAACCTCCTGGATTTTCTCGAGTTGCGGCAGGTGCTCTCGACTTACGACGGGGACCTCAGGGACCCGCTCTGGTGGCCTCAGGAAAGGCCAGTCCCCATGCGAGTTCCTCGGGGGCCTCTCGGGATTCCTATCCCGTCGATTCCGGGGCCTAAGACCTTGTGAGGAGTCGGGGCCGGAACCTGAGGATTCCTCTCCAGTGCTGACATGGATGTTGGGGTACTTCTGGAGTCTCCCCAGGGGAGTCAGTCCTCGTCTCGAATGCGGGCATGCAGTTGCGCTTTCCTCCAGAGCGGTAGCAGCAGTGTCACGCAGTCCGCCGCGTGGATCAAAGGATCTATGGTTTTCCCTCTAGTCTTTCCCACGAGGCTTTCCCACGAGGCTTTCCCAAAGGGCTGTCCCACGTGCACACGTGGTGGGAGTCGATCCTCGGCTTGAACGTCAAGGCAGAGCAGGGAAAACAGGTTTCTCTGGAACGGACTGACACATCTGGGGGACTCTTGGAATGGTGGCACGACCCTGGAGTTCCTCTCGCCTTTCCTGTGGAGAGCGCCTCCTCTTGAGATGCGACGGGAACGCCGGGAATTCTTTCCCTACGAAACAGGGAAAAGATCCCTCATCTATAGCTAGGAGGCGGAAACGGGGCTCCCCTGGATGTGTGCGGGACCCACGTGCTTCCTCTCGAGTGGAGACGGGTATGTCGGGGAACTTCTTGAGTTGCAGCAAGGGTGTGAAGGACCCTTTGGAAGTTCCAGTGGTTAGACGTGATTAGCCTCGAGAAGCCTCAGCGGAAATGGGCCTCATCGCGCCTGGAGGGCAAAACCTCCTGGATTTTCTCGAGTTGCGGCAGGTGCTCTCGACTTACGACGGGGACCTCAGGGACCCGCTCTGGTGGCCTCAGGAAAGGCCAGTCCCCATGCGAGTTCCTCGGGGGCATCTCGGGATTCCTCTCCCGTTGATGCCGGGGCCTAAGACCTTGTGTGGGATCGGGGCCGGAACCTGAGGATTCCTCTCCAGTGCTGACATGGATCTTGGTTTACTTCTGGAGTCTCCCCAGGGGAGTCAGTCGTCGTCTCGAATGCGGGCATGCACTTGCGCTTTCCTCCAGAGCGGTAGCAGCATTGTCACGCAGTCCGCCGCGTGGATCAAAGGATCTATGGTTTTCCCTCGAGTCTTTCCCACGAGGCTTTCCCACGAGGCTTTCCCACAGGGCTGTCCCACGTGCACACGTGGTGGGAGTCGATCCTCGGCTTGAACGTCAAGGCAGTGCAGGGAAAACAGGTTCCTCTGGAAAGGACTGACACATCTGGGGGACTCTTGGAATGGTGGCACGACCCTGGAGTTCCTCTCGCCTTTCCTGTGGAGAGCGCCTCCTTTGAGATGCGACGGGAACGCCGGGAATTCTTTTCCTACGAAACAGGGAAAGGATCCCTCATCTCGAGCTAGGAGGCGGAAACGGGGCTCCCCTGGATGTGTGCGGGACCCACGTGCTTCCTCTCGAGTGGAGACGGGTATGTCGGGGAACTTCTTGAGTTGCAGCAAGGGTGTGAAGGACCCTTTGGAAGTTCCAGTGGTTAGACGTGATTAGCCTCGAGAAGCCTCAGCGGAAATGGGCCTCATCGCGCCAGGAGGGCAAAACCTCCTGGATTTTCTCGAGTTGCGGCAGGTGCTCTCGACTTACGACGGGGACCTCAGGGACCCGCTCTGGTGGCCTCAGGATAGGCCAGTCCCCATGCGAGTTCCTCGGGGGCATCTCGGGATTCCTCTCCCGTCATTGCCGGGGCCTAAGACCTTGTGTGGAGTCGGGGCCGGAACCTGAGGATTCCTCTCCAGTGCTGACATGGATCTTGGGGTACTTCTGGAGTCTCCCCAGGGGAGTCACTCCTCGTCTCGAATGCGGGCCTGCACTTGCGCTTTCCTCCAGAGCGGTAGCAGCAGTGTCACGCAGTCCGCCGCGTGGATCAAAGGATCTATGGTTTTCCCCCGAGTCTTTCCCACGAGGCTTTCCCACGAGGCTTTCCCACAGGGCTGTCCCACGTGCACACGTGGTGGGAGTCGATCCTCGGCTTGAACGTCTAGGCAGTGCAGGGAAAACAGGTTCCTCTGGAATGGACTGACACATCTGAGGGACTCTTGGAATGGTGGCATGACCCTGGAGTTCCTCTCGCCTTTCCTGTGGAGAGCGCCTCCTCTTGAGATGCGACGGGAACGCTGGGAATTCTTTCCCTACGAAACAGGGAAAGGATCCCTCATCTCGAGCTAGGAGGCGGAAACGGGGCTCCCCTGGATGTGTGCGGGACCCCACGTGCTTCCTCTCGAGTGCAGACGGGTATGTCGGGGAAATTCTTGAGTTGCAGCAAGGGTGTGAAGGACCCTTTGGAAGTTCCAGTGGTTAGATGTGACTGGCCTCGAGAAGCCTCAGCGGAAAAGGGCCTCATCTCGCCTGGAGGGCAAAACCTCCTGGATTTTCTCGAGTTGCGGCAGGTGCTCTCGACTTACGACGGGGACCTCAGGGACCCGCTCTGGTGGCCTCAGGAAAGGCCAGTCCCCATGCGAGTTCCTCGGGGGCCTCTCGGGATTCCTCTCCCGGCGATGCCGGGGCCTAAGACCTTGTGTGGAGTCGGGGCCAGAACCTGAGGATTCCTCTCCAGTGCTGACATGGATCTTGGGGTACTTCTGGAGTCTCCCCAGTGGAGTAAGTCCTCGTCTCGAATGCGGGCATGCACTTGCGCTTTCCTCCAGAGCGGTAGCAGCAGTGTCACGCAGTCCGCCGCGTGGATCAAAGGATCTATGGTTTTCCCTCGAGTCCTTCCCACGAGGCTTTCCCACGAGGCTTTCCCACAGGGCTGTCCCACGTGCACACGTGGTGGGAGTCGATCCTCGGCTTGAACGTCAAGGCAGTGCAGGGAAAACAGGTTCCTCTGGAATGGACTGACACATCTGGGGGACTCTTGGAATGGTGGCACGACCCTGGAGTTCCTCTCGCCTTTCCTGAGGAGAGCGCCTCCTCTTGAGATGCGACGGGAACGCCGGGAATTCTTTCCCTACGAAACAGGGAAAGGATCCCTCATCTCGAGCTAGGAGGCGGAAACGGGGCTCCCCTGGATGTGTGCGGGACCCCACGTGCTTCCTCTCGAGTGGAGACGGGTATGTCGGGGAACTTCTTGAGTTGCAGCAAGGGTGTGAAGGACACTTTGGAAGTTCCAGTTGTTAGATGTGATTGGCCTCGAGAAGCCTCAGCGGAAATGGGCCTCATCTCGCCTGGAGGGCAAAACCTCCTGGATTTTCTCGAGTTGCGGCAGGTGCTCTCGACTTACGACGGGGACCTCAGGGACCCGCTCTGGTGGCCTCAGGAAAGGCCAGTCCCCATGCGAGTTCCTCGGGGGCGTCTCGGGATTCCTCTCCCGTCGATGCCGGGGCCTAAAACCTTGTGTGGAGTCGGGGCCAGAACCTGAGGATTCCTCTCCAGTGCTGACATGGATCTTGGGGTACTTCTGGAGTCTTCCCAGGGGAGTCAGTCCTCGTCTCGAATGCGGGCATGCACTTGCGCTTTCCTCCAGAGCGGTAGCAGCAGTGTCACGCAGTCCGCCGCGTGGATCAAAGGATCTATGGTTTTCCCTCGAGTCTTTCCCAGGAGGCTTTCCAACGAGGCTTTCCCACAGGGCTGTCCCACGTGCACACGTGGTGGGAGTCGATCCTCGGCTTGAACGTCAAGGCAGTGCAGGGAAAACAGGTTCCTCTGGAATGGACTGACACATCTGGGGGACTCTTGGAATGGTGGCATGTCCCTGGAGTTCCTCTCGCCTTTCCTGTGGAGAGCGCCTCCTCTTGAGATGCGACGGGAACGCCGGGAATTCTTTCCCTACGAAACAGGGAAAGGATCCCTCATCTCGAGCTAGGAGGCGGAAACGGGGCTCCCCTGGATTTGTGCGGGACCCCACGTGCTTCCTCTCGAGTGGAGACGGGTATGTCGGGGAACTTCTTGAGTTGCAGCAAGGGTGTGAAGGACCCTTTGGAAGTTCCAGTGGTGAGATGTGATTGGCCTCGAGAAGCCTCAGTGGAAATGGGCCTCATCTCGCCTGGAGGGCAAAACCTCCTGGATTTTCTCGAGTTGCGGCAGGTGCTCTCGACTTACGACGGGGACCTCAGGGACCCGCTCTGGTGGCCTCAGGAAAGGCCAGTCCCCATGCGAGTTCCTCAGGGGCCTCTCGGGATTCCTCTCCCGTCGATGCCGGGGCCTAAGACCTTGTGTGGAGTCGGGGCCGGAACCTGAGGATTCCTCTCCAGTGCTGACATGGATCTTGGGGTACTTCTGGAGTCTCCCCAGGGGAGTCAGTCCTCGTCTCGAATGCGGGCATGCACTTGCGCTTTCCTCCAGAGCGGTAGCAGCAGTGTCACGCAGTCCGCCGCGTGGAACAAAGGATCTATGGTTTTCCCTCGAGTCTTTCCCACGAGGCTTTCCCCCGAGGCTTTCCCACAGGGATGTCCCACGTGCACACGTGTTGGGAGTCGATCCTCGGCTTGAACGTCAAGGCAGTGCAGGGAAAACAGGTTCCTCTGGAATGGACTGACACATCTGGGGGACTCTTGGAATGGTGGCACGACCCTGGAGTTCCTCTCGCCTTTCCTGTGGAGAGCGCCTCCTTTGAGATGCGACGGGAACGCCGGGAATTCTTTTCCTACGAAACAGGGAAAGGATCCCTCATCTCGAGCTAGGAGGCGGAAACGGGGCTCCCCTGGATGTGTGCGGGACCCACGTGCTTCCTCTCGAGTGGAGACGGGTATGTCGGGGAACTTCTTGAGTTGCAGCAAGGGTGTGAAGGACCCTTTGGAAGTTCCAGTGGTTAGACGTGATTAGCCTCGAGAAGCCTCAGCGGAAATGGGCCTCATCGCGCCAGGAGGGCAAAACCTCCTGGATTTTCTCGAGTTGCGGCAGGTGCTCTCGACTTACGACGGGGACCTCAGGGACCCGCTCTGGTGGCCTCAGGATAGGCCAGTCCCCATGCGAGTTCCTCGGGGGCATCTCGGGATTCCTCTCCCGTCATTGCCGGGGCCTAAGACCTTGTGTGGAGTCGGGGCCGGAACCTGAGGATTCCTCTCCAGTGCTGACATGGATCTTGGGGTACTTCTGGAGTCTCCCCAGGGGAGTCAGTCCTCGTCTCGAATGCGGGCATGCACTTGCGCTTTCCTCCAGAGCGGTAGCAGCAGTGTCACGCAGTCCGCCGCGTGGATCAAAGGATGTATGGTTTTCCCCCGAGTCTTTCCCACGAGGCTTTCCCACGAGGCTTTCCCACAGGGCTGTCCCACGTGCACACGTGGTGGGAGTCGATCCTCGGCTTGAACGTCTAGGCAGTGCAGGGAAAACAGGTTCCTCTGGAATGGACTGACACATCTGAGGGACTCTTGGAATGGTGGCATGACCCTGGAGTTCCTCTCGCCTTTCCTGTGGAGAGCGCCTCCTCTTGAGATGCGACGGGAACGCCGGGAATTCTTTCCCTACGAAACAGGGAAAGGATCCCTCATCTCGAGCTAGGAGGCGGAAACGGGGCTCCCCTGGATGTGTGCGGGACCCCACGTGCTTCCTCTCGAGTGCAGACGGGTATGTCGGGGAAATTCTTGAGTTGCAGCAAGGGTGTGAAGGACCCTTTGGAAGTTCCAGTGGTTAGATGTGACTGGCCTCGAGAAGCCTCAGCGGAAAAGGGCCTCATCTCGCCTGGAGGGCAAAACCTCCTGGATTTTCTCGAGTTGCGGCAGGTGCTCTCGACTTACGACGGGGACCTCAGGGACCCGCTCTGGTGGCCTCAGGAAAGGCCAGTCCCCATGCGAGTTCCTCGGGGGCCTCTCGGGATTCCTCTCCCGGCGATGCCGGGGCCTAAGACCTTGTGTGGAGTCGGGGCCAGAACCTGAGGATTCCTCTCCAGTGCTGACATGGATCTTGGGGTACTTCTGGAGTCTCCCCAGTGGAGTCAGTCCTCGTCTCGAATGCGGGCATGCACTTGCGCTTTCCTCCAGAGCGGTAGCAGCAGTGTCACGCAGTCCGCCGCGTGGATCAAAGGATCTATGGTTTTCCCTCGAGTCCTTCCCACGAGGCTTTCCCACGAGGCTTTCCCACAGGGCTGTCCCACGTGCACACGTGGTGGGAGTCGATCCTCGGCTTGAACGTCAAGGCAGTGCAGGGAAAACAGGTTCCTCTGGAATGGACTGACACATCTGGGGGACTCTTGGAATGGTGGCACGACCCTGGAGTTCCTCTCGCCTTTCCTGAGGAGAGCGCCTCCTCTTGAGATGCGACGGGAACGCCGGGAATTCTTTCCCTACGAAACAGGGAAAGGATCCCTCATCTCGAGCTAGGAGGCGGAAACGGGGCTCCCCTGGATGTGTGCGGGACCCCACGTGCTTCCTCTCGAGTGGAGACGGGTATGTCGGGGAACTTCTTGAGTTGCAGCAAGGGTGTGAAGGACACTTTGGAAGTTCCAGTTGTTAGATGTGATTGGCCTCGAGAAGCCTCAGCGGAAATGGGCCTCATCTCGCCTGGAGGGCAAAACCTCCTGGATTTTCTCGAGTTGCGGCAGGTGCTCTCGACTTACGACGGGGACCTCAGGGACCCGCTCTGGTGGCCTCAGGAAAGGCCAGTCCCCATGCGAGTTCCTCGGGGGCGTCTCGGGATTCCTCTCCCGTCGATGCCGGGGCCTAAGACCTTGTGTGGAGTCGGGGCCGGAACCTGAGGATTCCTCTCCAGTGCTGACATGGATCTTGGGGTACTTCTGGAGTCTCCCCAGGGGAGTCAGTCCTCGTCTCGAATGCGGGCATGCACTTGCGCTTTCCTCCAGAGCGGTAGCAGCAGTGTCACGCAGTCCGCCGCGTGGATCAAAGGATCTATGGTTTTCCCTCGAGTATTTCCCACGAGGCTTTCCCACGAGGCTTTCCCACAGGGCTGTCCCACGTGCACACGTGGTGGGAGTCGATCCTCGGCTTGAACGTCAAGGCAGTGCAGGGAAAACAGGTTCCTCTGGAATGGACTGACACATCTGGGGGACTCTTGGAATGGTGGCACGACCCTGGAGTTCCTCTCGCCTTTCCTGTGGAGAGCGCCTCCTCTTGAGATGCGACGGGAACGCCGGGAATTCTTTCCCTACGAAACAGGGAAAGGATCCCTCATCTCGAGCTAGGAGGCGGAAACGGGCCTCCCCTGGATGTGTGCGGGACCCCACGTGCTTCCTCTCGAGTGGAGACGGGTATGTCGGGGAACTTCTTGAGTTGCAGCAAGGGTGTGAAGGACCCTTTGGAAGTTCCAGTGGTTAGATGTGATTGGCCTCGAGAAGCCTCAGCGGAAATGGGCCTCATCTCGCCTGGAGGGCAAAACCTCCTGGATTTTCTCGAGTTGTGGCAGGTGCTCTCGACTTACGACGGGGACCTCAGGGACCCGCTCTGGTGGCCTCAGGAAAGGCCAGTCCCCATGCGTGTTCCTCGGGGGCCTCTCGGGATTCCTCTCCCGTCGATGCCGGGGCCTAAGACCTTGTGTGGAGTCGGGGCCGGAACCTGAGTATTCCTCTCCAGTGCTGACATGGATCTTGGGGTACTTCTGGAGTCTCCCCAGGGGAGTCAGTCCTCGTCTCGAATGCGGGCATGCACTTGCGCTTTCCTCCAGAGCGGTAGCAGCAGTGTCACGCAGTCCGCCGCGTGGATCAAAGGATCTATGGTTTTCCCTCGAGTCTTTCCCACGAGGCTTTCCCACGAGGCTTTCCCACAGGGCTGTCCCACGTGCACACGTGGTGGGAGTCGATCCTCGGCTTGAACGTCAAGGCAGTGCAGGGAAAACAGGTTCCTCTGGAATGGACTGACACATCTGGGGGACTCTTGGAATGGTGGCACGACCCTGGAGTTCCTCTCGCCTTTCCTGTGGAGAGCGCCTCCTCTTGAGATGCGACGGGAACGCCGGGAATTCTTTCCCTACGAAACAGGGAAAGGATCCCTCATCTCGAGCTAGGAGGCGGAAACGGGGCTCCCCTGGATGTGTGCGGGACCCACGTGCTTCCTCTCGAGTGGAGACGGGTATGTCGGGGAACTTCTTGAGTTGCAGCAAGGGTGTGAAGGTCCTTTTGGAAGTTCCAGTGGTTAGATGTGACTGGCCTCGAGAAGCCTCAGCGGAAATGGGCCTCATCTCGCCTGGAGGGCAAAACCTCCTGGATTTTCTCGAGTTGCGGCAGGTGCTCTCGACTTACGACGGGGACCTCAGGGACCCGCTCTGGTGGCCTCAGGAAAGGCCAGTCCCCATGCGAGTTCCTCGGGGGCCTCTCGGGATTCCTCTCCCTTCGATGCCGGGGCCTAAGACCTTGTGTGGAGTCGGGGCCGGAACCTGAGGATTCCTCTCCAGTGCTGACATGGATCTTGGGGTACTTCTGAAGTCTCCCCAGGGGAGTCAGTCCTCGTCTCTAATGCGGGCATGCACTTGCGCTTTCCTCCAGAGCGGTAGCAGCAGTGTCACGCAGTCCGCCGCGTGGATCAAAGGATCTATGGTTTTCCCTCGAGTCTTTCCCACGAGGCTTTCCCACGAGGCTTTCCCACAGGGCTGTCCCACGTGCACACGTGGTGGGAGTCGATCCTCGGCTTGATCGTCAAGGCAGTGCAGGGAAAACAGGTTCCTCTGGAATGGACTGACACATCTGGGGGACTCTTGGAATGGTGGCACGATCCTGGAGTTCCTCTCGCCTTTCCTGTGGAGAGCGCCTCCTCTTGAGATGCGACGGGAACGCCGGGAATTCTTTCCCTACGAAACAGGGAAAGGATCCCTCATCTCGAGCTAGGAGGCGGAAACGGGCCTCCCCTGGATGTGTGCGGGACAACACGTGCTTCCTCTCGAGTGGAGACGGGTATGTCGGGGAACTTCTTGAGTTGCAGCAAGGGTGTGAAGGACCCTTTGGAAGTTCCAGTGGTTAGATGTGATTGGCCTCGAGAAGCCTCAGCGGAAATGGGCCTCATCTCGCCTGGAGGGCAAAACCTCCTGGATTTTCTCGAGTTGCGGCAGGTGCTCTCGACTTACGACGGGGACCTCAGGGACCCGCTCTGGTGGCCTCAGGAAAGGCCAGTCCCCATGCGAGTTCCTCGGGGGCCTCTGGGGATTCCTCTCCCGTCGATGCCGGGGCCTAAGACCTTGTGTGGAGTCGGGGCCGGAACCTGAGGATTCCTCTCCAGTGCTGACATGGATCTTGGGGTACTTCTGGAGTCTCCCCATGGGAGTCAGTTCTCGTCTCGAATGCGGGCATGCACTTGCGCTTTCCTCGAGAGCGGTAGCAGCAGTGTCACGCAGTCCGCTGCGTGGATCAAAGGATCTATGGTTTTCCCTCGAGTCTTTCCCACGAGGCTTTCCCACGAGGCTTTCCCACAGGGCTGTCCCACGTGCACACGTGGTGGGAGTCGATCCTCGGCTTGAACGTCAAGGCAGTGCAGGGAAAACAGGTTCCTCTGGAATGGACTGACACATCTGGGGGACTCTTGGAATGGTGGCACGACCCTGGAGTTCCTCTCGCCTTTCCTGTGGAGAGCGCCTCCTCTTGAGATGCGACGGGAACGCCGGGAATTCTTTCCCTACGAAACAGGGAAAGGATCCCTCATCTCGAGCTAGGAGGCGGAAACGGGGCTCCCCTGGATGTGTGCGGGACCCACGTGCTTCCTCTCGAGTGGAGACGGGTATGTCGGGGAACTTCTTGAGTTGCAGCAAGGGTGTGAAGGTCCTTTTGGAAGTTTCAGTGGTTAGATGTGACTGGCCTCGAGAAGCCTCAGCGGAAATGGGCCTCATCTCGCCTGGAGGGCAAAACCTCCTGGATTTTCTCGAGTTGCGGCAGGTGCTCTCGACTTACGACGGGGACCTCAGGGACCCGCTCTGGTGGCCTCAGGAAAGGCCAGTCCCCATGCGAGTTCCTCGGGGGCCTCTCGGGATTCCTCTCCCGTCGATGCCGGGGCCTAAGACCTTGTGTGGAGTCGGGGCCGGAACCTGAGGTTTCCTCTCCAGTGCTGACATGGATCTTGGGGTACTTCTGGAGTCTCCTCAGGGGAGTCAGTCCTCGTCTCGAATGCGGGCATGCACTTGCGCTTTCCTCCAGAGCGGTAGCAGCAGTGTCACGCAGTCTGCCAAATGGGTCAAAGGATCTATGGTTTTCCCTCGAGTCTTTCCCACGAGGCTTTCCCACGAGGCTTTCCCACAGGGCTGTCCCACGTGCACACGTGGTGGGAGTCGATCCTCGGCTTGAACGTCAAGGCAGTGCAGGGAAAACAGGTTCCTCTGGAATGGACTGACACATCTGGGGGACTCTTGGAATGGTGGAACGACCCTGGAGTTCCTCTCGCCTTTCCTGTGGAGAGCGCCTCCTCTTGAGATGCGACGGGAACGCCGGGAATTCTTTCCCTACGAAACAGGGAAAGGATCCCTCATCTCGAGCTAGGAGGCGGAAACGGGGCTCCCCTGGATGTGTGCGGGACACCACGTGCTTCCTCTCGAGTGGAGACGGGTATGTCGGGGAACTTCTTGAGTTGCAGCAAGCGTGTGAAAGACCCTTAGGAAGTTCCAGTGGTTAGATGTGATTGGCCTCGAGAAGCCTCAGCGGAAATGGGCCTCATCTCGCCTGGAGGGCAAAACCTCCTGGATTTTCTCGAGTTGCGGCAGGTGCTCTCGACTTACGACGGGGACCTCAGGGACCCGCTCTGGTGGCCTCAGGAAAGGCCAGTCCCCATGCGAGTTCCTCGGGGGCCTCTCGGGATTCCTCTCCCGTCGATGCCGGGGCCTAAGACCTTGTGTGAAGTCGGGGCCGGAACCTGAGGATTCCTCTCCAGTGCTGACATGGATCTTGGGGTACTTCTGGAGTCTCCCCAGGGGAGTCAGTCCTCGTCTCGAATGCGGGCATGCACTTGCGCTTTCCTCCAGAGCGGTAGCAGCAGTGTCACGCAGTCCGCCGCGTTGATCAAAGGATCTATGGTTTTCCCTCGAGTCTTTCCCACGAGGCTTTCCCACGAGGCTTTCCCACAGGGCTGTCCCACGTGCACACGTGGTGGGAGTCGATCCTCGGCTTGAACGTCAAGGCAGTGCAGGGAAAACAGGTTCCTCTGGAATGGACTGACACATCTGGGGGACACTTGGAATGGTGTCACGACCCTGGAGTTCCTCTCGCCTTTCCTGTGGAGAGCACCTCCTCTCGAGATGCGACGGGAACGCCGGGAATTCTTTCCCTACGAAACAGGGAAAGGATCCCTCATCTCGAGCTAGGAGGCGGAAACGGGGCTCCCCTGGATGTGTGCGGGACCCCACGTGCTTCCTCTCGAGTGGAGACGGGTATGTCGGGGAACTTCTTGAGTTGCAGCAAGGGTGTGAAGGACCCTTTGGAAGTTCCAGTGGTTAGATGTGATTGGCCTCGAGAAGCCTCAGCGGAAATGGGCCTCATCTCGCCTGGAGGGCAAAACCTCCTGGATTTTCTCGAGTTGCGGCAGGTGCTCTCGACTTACGACGGGGACCTCAGGGACCCGCTCTGGTGGCCTCAGGAAAGGCCAGTCCCCATGCGAGTTCCTCGGGGGCCTCTCGGGATTCCTCTCCCGTCGATGCCGGGGCCTAAGACCTTGTGTGGAGTCGGGGCCGGAACCTGAGGATTCCTCTCCAGTGCTGACATGGATCTTGGGGTACTTCTGGAGTCTCCCCAGGGGAGTCAGTCCTCGTCTCGAATGCGGGCATGCACTTGCGCTTTCCTCCAGCGCGGTAGCAGCAGTGTCACGCAGTCCGCCGCGTGGATCAAAGGATCTATGGTTTTCCCTCGAGTCTTTCCCACGAGGCTTTCCCAAGAGGCTGTCCCACAGGGCTGTCCCATGTGCACACGTGGTGGGAGTCGATCCTCGGCCTGAAAATCAAGGCAGTGCAGGGAAAACAGGTTCCTCTGGAATGGACTGACACATCTGGGGGTCTCTTGGAATGGTGGCACGACCCTGGAGTTCCTCTCGCCTTTCCTGTGGAGAGCGCCTCCTCTTGAGATGCGACGGGAACGCCGGGAATTCTTTCCCTACGAAACAGGGAAAGGATCCCTCATCTCGAGCTAGGAGGCGGAAACGGGGCTCCCCTGGATGTGTGCGGGACCCCACGTGCTTCTTCTCGAGTGGAGACGGGTATGTCGGGGAACTTCATGAGTTGCAGCAAGGGTGTGAAGGACCCTTTGGAAGTTCCAGTGGTGAGATGTGATTGGCCTCGAGAAGCCTCAGCGGAAATGGGCCTCATCTCGCCTGGAGGGCAAAACCTCCTGGATTTTCTCGAGTTGCGGCAGGTGCTCTCGACTTTCGACGGGGACCTCAGGGACCCGCTCTGGTGGCCTCAGGAAAGGCCAGGCCCCATGCGAGTTCCTCGGGGGCTTCTCGGGATTCCTCTCCCGTCGATGCCGGTGCCTAAGACCTTGTGTGGAGTCGGGGCCGGAACCTGAGGATTCCTCTCCAGTGCTGACATGGATCTTGGGGTACTTCTGGAGTCTTCCCAGGGGAGTCAGTCCTCGTCTCGAATGCGGGCATGCACTTGCGCTTTCCTCCAGAGCGGTAGCAGCAGTGTCACGCAGTCCGCCGCGTGGATCAAAGGATCTATGGTTTTCCCTCGAGTCTTTCCCAGGAGGCTTTCCAACGAGGCTTTCCCACAGGGCTGTCCCACGTGCACACGTGGTGGGAGTCGATCCTCGGCTTGAACGTCAAGGCAGTGCAGGGAAAACAGGTTCCTCTGGAATGGACTGACACATCTGGGGGACTCTTGGAATGGTGGCATGTCCCTGGAGTTCCTCTCGCCTTTCCTGTGGAGAGCGCCTCCTCTTGAGATGCGACGGGAACGCCGGGAATTCTTTCCCTACGAAACAGGGAAAGGATCCCTCATCTCGAGCTAGGAGGCGGAAACGGGGCTCCCCTGGATTTGTGCGGGACCCCACGTGCTTCCTCTCGAGTGGAGACGGGTATGTCGGGGAACTTCTTGAGTTGCAGCAAGGGTGTGAAGGACCCTTTGGAAGTTCCAGTGGTGAGATGTGATTGGCCTCGAGAAGCCTCAGTGGAAATGGGCCTCATCTCGCCTGGAGGGCAAAACCTCCTGGATTTTCTCGAGTTGCGGCAGGTGCTCTCGACTTACGACGGGGACCTCAGGGACCCGCTCTGGTGGCCTCAGGAAAGGCCAGTCCCCATGCGAATTCCTCAGGGGCCTCTCGGGATTCCTCTCCCGTCGATGCCGGGGCCTAAGACCTTGTGTGGAGTCGGGGCCGGAACCTGAGGATTCCTCTCCAGTGCTGACATGGATCTTGGGGTACTTCTGGAGTCTCCCCAGGGGAGTCAGTCCTCGTCTCGAATGCGGGCATGCACTTGCGCTTTCCTCCAGAGCGGTAGCAGCAGTGTCACGCAGTCCGCCGCGTGGAACAAAGGATCTATGGTTTTCCCTCGAGTCTTTCCCACGAGGCTTTCCCCCGAGGCTTTCCCACAGGGATGTCCCACGTGCACACGTGTTGGGAGTCGATCCTCGGCTTGAACGTCAAGGCAGTGCAGGGAAAACAGGTTCCTCTGGAATGGACTGACACATCTGGGGGACTCTTGGAATGGTGGCACGACCCTGGAGTTCCTCTCGCCTTTCCTGTGGAGAGCGCCTCCTCTTGAGATGCGACGGGAAGGCCGGGAATTCTTTCCCTACGAAACAGGGAAAAGATTCCTCATCTCGAGCTAGGAGGCGGAAACGGGGCTCCCCTGGATGTGTGCGGGACCCACGTGCTTCCTCTCGAGTGGAGACGGGTATGTCGGGGAACTTCTTGAGTTGCAGCAAGGGTGTGAATTACCCTTTGGAAGTTCCAGTGGTTAGACGTGATTAGCCTCGAGAAGCCTCAGCGGAAATGGGCCTCATCGCGCCTGGAGGGCAAAACCTCCTGGATTTTCTCGAGTTGCGGCAGGTGCTCTCGACTTACGACGGGGACCTCAGGGACCCGCTCTGGTGGCCTCAGGAAAGGCCAGTCCCCATGCGAGTTCCTCGGGGGCCTCTCGGGATTCCTATCCCGTCGATGCCGGGGCCTAAGACCTTGTGAGGAGACGGGGCCGGAACCTGAGGATTCCTCTCCAGTGCTGACATGGATCTTGGGGTACTTCTGGAGTCTCCCCAGGGGAGTCAGTCCTCGTCTCGAATGCGGGCATGCAGTTGCGCTTTCCTCCAGAGCGGTAGCAGCAGTGTCACGCAGTCCGCCGCGTGGATCAAAGGATCTATGGTTTTCCCTCGAGTCTTTCCCACGAGGCTTTCCCACGAGGCTTTCCCACAGGGCTGTCCCACGTTCACACGTGGTGGGAGTCGATCCTCGGCTTGAACGTCAAGGCAGTGCAGGGAAAACAGGTTTCTCTGGAACGGACTGACACATCTGGGGGACTCTTGGAATGGTGGCACGACCCTGGAGTTCCTCTCGCCTTTCCTGTGGAGAGCGCCTCCTTTCAGATGCGACGGGAACGCCGGGAATTCTTTTCCTACGAAACAGGGAAAGGATCCCTCATCTCGAGCTAGGAGGCGGAAACGGGGCTCCCCTGGATGTGTGCGGGACCCACGTGCTTCCTCTCGAGTGGAGACGTGTATGTCGGGGAACTTCTAGAGTTGCAGCAAGGGTGAGAAGGACCCTTTGGAAGTTCCAGTGGTTAGATGTGACTGGCCTCGAGAAGCCTCAGCGGAAATGGGCCTCATCTCGCCTGGAGGGCAAAACCTCCTGGATTTTCTCGAGTTGCGGCAGGTGCTCTCGACTTACGACGGGGACCTCAGGGACCCGCTCTGGTGGCCTCAGGAAAGGCCAGTCCCCATGCGAGTTCCTCGGGGGCCTCTCGGGATTCCTCTCCCTTCGATGCCGGGGCCTAAGACCTTGTGTGGAGTCGGGGCCGGAACCTGAGGTTTCCTCTCCAGTGCTGACATGGATCTTGGGGTACTTCTGGAGTCTCCTCAGGGGAGTCAGTCCTCGTCTCGAATGCGGGCATGCACTTGCGCTTTCCTCCAGAGCGGTAGCAGCAGTGTCACGCAGTCCGCCGCGTGGATCAAAGGATCTATGGTTTTCCCTCGAGTCTTTCCCACGAGGCTTTCCCACGAGGCTTTCCCACAGGGCTGTCCCACGTGCACACGTGGTGGGAGTCGATCCTCGGCTTGAACGTCAAGGCAGTGCAGGGAAAACAGGTTCCTCTGGAATGGACTGACACATCTGGGGGACTCTTGGAATGGTGGCACGACCCTGGAGTTCCTCTCGCCTTTCCTGTGGAGAGCGCCTCCTCTTGAGATGCGACGGGAACGCCGGGAATTCTTTCCCTACGAAACAGGGAAAGGATCCCTCATCTCGAGCTAGGAGGCGGAAACGGGCCTCCCCTGGATGTGTGCGGGACCCCACGTGCTTCCTCTCGAGTGGAGACGGGTATGTCGGGGAACTTCTTGAGTTGCAGCAAGGGTGTGAAGGACCCTTTGGAAGTTCCAGTGGTTAGATGTGATTGCCCTGAGAAGCCTCAGCGGAAATGGGCCTCATCTCGCCTGGAGGGCAAAACCTCCTGGATTTTCTCGAGTTGCGGCAGGTGCTCTCGACTTACGACGGGGACCTCAGGGACCCGATCTGGTGGCCTCAGGAAAGGCCAGTCCCCATGCGAGTTCCTCGGGGGCCTCTCGGGATTCCTCTCCCGTCGATGCCGGGGCCTAAGACCTTGTGTGGAGTCGGGGCCGGAACCTGAGGATTCCTCTCCAGTGCTGACATGGATCTTGGGGTACTTCTGAAGTCTCCCCAGGGGAGTCAGTCCTCGTCTCTAATGCGGGCATGCACTTGCGCTTTCCTCCAGAGCGGTAGCAGCAGTGTCACGCAGTCCGCCGCGTGGATCAAAGGATCTATGGTTTTCCCTCGAGTCTTTCCACGAGGCTTTCCCACGAGGCTTTCCCACAGGGCTGTCCCACGTGCACACGTGGTGGGAGTCGATCCTCGGCTTGATCGTCAAGGCAGTGCAGGGAAAACAGGTTCCTCTGGAATGGACTGACACATCTCGGGGACTCTTGGAATGGTGGCACGATCCTGGAGTTCCTCTCGCCTTTCCTGTGGAGAGCGCCTCCTCTTGAGATGCGACGGGAACGCCGGGAATTCTTTCCCTACGAAACAGGGAAAGGATCCCTCATCTCGAGCTAGGAGGCGGAAACGGGCCTCCCCTGGATGTGTGCGGGACCCCACGTGCTTCCTCTCGAGTGGAGACGGGTATGTCGGGGAACTTCTTGAGTTGCAGCAAGGGTGTGAAGGACCCTTTGGAAGTTCCAGTGGTTAGATGTGATTGGCCTCGAGAAGCCTCAGCGGAAATGGGCCTCATCTCGCCTGGAGGGCAAAACCTCCTGGATTTTCTCGAGTTGCGGCAGGTGCTCTCGACTTACGACGGGGACCTCAGGGACCCGCTCTGGTGGCCTCAGGAAAGGCCAGTCCCCATGCGAGTTCCTCGGGGGCCTCTGGGGATTCCTCTCCCGTCGATGCCGGGGCCTAAGACCTTGTGTGGAGTCGGGGCCGGAACCTGAGGATTCCTCTCCAGTGCTGACATGGATCTTGGGGTACTTCTGGAGTCTCCCCAGGGGAGTCAGTTCTCGTCTCGAATGCGGGCATGCACTTGCGCTTTCCTCGAGAGCGGTAGCAGCAGTGTCACGCAGTCCGCTGCGTGGATCAAAGGATCTATGGTTTTCCCTCGAGTCTTTCCCACGAGGCTTTCCCACGAGGCTTTCCCACAGGGCTGTCCCACGTGCACACGTGGTGGGAGTCGATCCTCGGCTTGAACGTCAAGGCAGTGCAGGGAAAACAGGTTCCTCTGGAATGGACTGACACATCTGGGGGACTCTTGGAATGGTGGCACGACCCTGGAGTTCCTCTCGCCTTTCCTGTGGAGAGCGCCTCCTCTTGAGATGCGACGGGAACGCCGGGAATTCTTTCCCTACGAAACAGGGAAAGGATCCCTCATCTCGAGCTAGGAGGCGGAAACGGGGCTCCCCTGGATGTGTGCGGGACCCACGTGCTTCCTCTCGAGTGGAGACGGGTATGTCGGGGAACTTCTTGAGTTGCAGCAAGGGTGTGAAGGTCCTTTTGGAAGTTTCAGTGGTTAGATGTGACTGGCCTCGAGAAGCCTCAGCGGAAATGGGCCTCATCTCGCCTGGAGGGCAAAA
Source organism: Ovis canadensis (assembly GCF_042477335.2). Classification (NCBI taxonomy): domain Eukaryota; kingdom Metazoa; phylum Chordata; class Mammalia; order Artiodactyla; family Bovidae; genus Ovis; species Ovis canadensis. The sequence continues at coordinate 11,982,615 of NC_091267.1, forward strand.
CCTCCTGGATTTTCTCGAGTTGCGGCAGGTGCTCTCGACTTACGACGGGGACCTCAGGGACCCGCTCTGGTGGCCTCAGGAAAGGCCAGTCCCCATGCGAGTTCCTAGGGGGCCTCTCGGGATTCCTCTCCCGTCGATGCCGGGGCCTAAGACCTTGTGTGGAGTCGGGGCCGGAACCTGAGGTTTCCTCTCCAGTGCTGACATGGATCTTGGGGTACTTCTGGAGTCTCCTCAGGGGAGTCAGTCCTCGTCTCGAATGCGGGCATGCACTTGCGCTTTCCTCCAGAGCGGTAGCAGCAGTGTCACGCAGTCTGCCAAATGGGTCAAAGGATCTATGGTTTTCCCTCGAGTCTTTCCCACGAGGCTTTCCCACGAGGCTTTCCCACAGGGCTGTCCCACGTGCACACGTGGTGGGAGTCGATCCTCGGCTTGAACGTCAAGGCAGTGCAGGGAAAACAGGTTCCTCTGGAATGGACTGACACATCTGGGGGACTCTTGGAATGGTGGAACGACCCTGGAGTTCCTCTCGCCTTTCCTGTGGAGAGCGCCTCCTCTTGAGATGCGACGGGAACGCCGGGAATTCTTTCCCTACGAAACAGGGAAAGGATCCCTCATCTCGAGCTAGGAGGCGGAAACGGGGCTCCCCTGGATGTGTGCGGGACACCACGTGCTTCCTCTCGAGTGGAGACGGGTATGTCGGGGAACTTCTTGAGTTGCAGCAAGCGTGTGAAAGACCCTTAGGAAGTTCCAGTGGTTAGATGTGATTGGCCTCGAGAAGCCTCAGCGGAAATGGGCCTCATCTCGCCTGGAGGGCAAAACCTCCTGAATTTTCTCGAGTTGCGGCAGGTGCTCTCGACTTACGACGGGGACCTCAGGGACCCGCTCTGGTGGCCTCAGGAAAGGCCAGTCCCCATGCGAGTTCCTCGGGGGCCTCTCGGGATTCCTCTCCCGTCGATGCCGGGGCCTAAGACCTTGTGTGAAGTCGGGGCCGGAACCTGAGGATTCCTCTCCAGTGCTGACATGGATCTTGGGGTACTTCTGGAGTCTCCCCAGGGGAGTCAGTCCTCGTCTCGAATGCGGGCATGCACTTGCGCTTTCCTCCAGAGCGGTAGCAGCAGTGTCACGCAGTCCGCCGCGTTGATCAAAGGATCTATGGTTTTCCCTCGAGTCTTTCCCACGAGGCTTTCCCACGAGGCTTTCCCACAGGGCTGTCCCACGTGCACACGTGGTGGGAGTCGATCCTCGGCTTGAACGTCAAGGCAGTGCAGGGAAAACAGGTTCCTCTGGAATGGACTGACACATCTGGGGGACACTTGGAATGGTGTCACGACCCTGGAGTTCCTCTCGCCTTTCCTGTGGAGAGCACCTCCTCTCGAGATGCGACGGGAACGCCGGGAATTCTTTCCCTACGAAACAGGGAAAGGATCCCTCATCTCGAGCTAGGAGGCGGAAACGGGGCTCCCCTGGATGTGTGCGGGACCCCACGTGCTTCCTCTCGAGTGGAGACGGGTATGTCAGGGAACTTCTTGAGTTGCAGCAAGGGTGTGAAGGACCCTTTGGAAGTTCCAGTGGTTAGATGTGATTGGCCTCGAGAAGCCTCAGCGGAAATGGGCCTCATCTCGCCTGGAGGGCAAAACCTCCTGGATTTTCTCGAGTTGCGGCAGGTGCTCTCGACTTACGACGGGGACCTCAGGGACACGCTCTGGTGGCCTCAGGAAAGGCCAGTCCCCATGCGAGTTCCTCGGGGGCCTCTCGGGATTCCTCTCCCGTCGATGCCGGGGCCTAAGACCTTGTGTGGAGTCGGGGCCGGAACCTGAGGATTCCTCTCCAGTGCTGACATGGATCTTGGGGTACTTCTGGAGTCTCCCCAGGGGAGTCAGTCCTCGTCTCGAATGCGGGCATGCACTTGCGCTTTCCTCCAGCGCGGTAGCAGCAGTGTCACGCAGTCCGCCGCGTGGATCAAAGGATCTATGGTTTTCCCTCGAGTCTTTCCCACGAGGCTTTCCCAAGAGGCTGTCCCACAGGGCTGTCCCATGTGCACACGTGGTGGGAGTCGATCCTCGGCCTGAAAATCAAGGCAGTGCAGGGAAAACAGGTTCCTCTGGAATGGACTGACACATCTGGGGGTCTCTTGGAATGGTGGCACGACCCTGGAGTTCCTCTCGCCTTTCCTGTGGAGAGCGCCTCCTCTTGAGATGCGACGGGAACGCCGGGAATTCTTTCCCTACGAAACAGGGAAAGGATCCCTCATCTCGAGCTAGGAGGCGGAAACGGGGCTCCCCTGGATGTGTGCGGGACCCCACGTGCTTCTTCTCGAGTGGAGACGGGTATGTCGGGGAACTTCTTGAGTTGCAGCAAGGGTGTGAAGGACCCTTTGGAAGTTCCAGTGGTGAGATGTGATTGGCCTCGAGAAGCCTCAGCAGAAATGGGCCTCATCTCGCCTGGAGGGCAAAACCTCCTGGATTTTCTCGAGTTGCGGCAGGTGCTCTCGACTTTCGACGGGGACCTCAGGGACCCGCTCTGGTGGCCTCAGGAAAGGCCAGTCCCCATGCGAGTTCCTCGGGGGCTTCTCGGGATTCCTCTCCCGTCGATGCCGGTGCCTAAGACCTTGTGTGGAGTCGGGGCCGGAACCTGAGGATTCCTCTCCAGTGCTGACATGGATCTTGGGGTACTTCTGGAGTCTCCCCAGGGGAGTCAGTCCTCGTCTCGAATGCGGGCATGCACTTGCGCTTTCCTGCAGAGCGGTAGCAGCAGTGTCACGCAGTCCACCGCGTGGATCAAAGGATCTATGGTTTTCCCTCGAGTCTTTCCCAAGAGGCTAACCCACGAGGCTTTCCCACAGGGCTGTCCCACGTGCACACGTGGTGGGAGTCGATCCTCGGCTTGAACGTCAAGGCAGTGCAGGGAAAGCAGGTTCCTCTGGAATGGACTGACACATCTGGGGGACTCTTGTAATGGTGTCTCGACCCTGGAGTTCCTCTCGCCTTTCCTGTGGAGAGCGCCTCCTCTTGAGATGCGACGGGAACGCCGGGAATTCTTTCCCTACGAAACAGGGAAAGGATCCCTCATCTCGAGGTAGGAGGCGGAAACGGGGCTCCCCTGGATGTGTGCGGGACCCCACGTGCTTCCTCTCGAGTGGAGACGGGTATGTCGGGGAACTTCTTGAGTTGCAGCAAGGGTGTGAAGGACCCTTTGGAAGTTCCAGTGGTTAGATGTGATTGGCCTCGAGAAGCCTCAGCGGAAATGGGCCTCATCTCGCCTGGAGGGCAAAACCTCCTGGATTTTCTCGAGTTGCGGCAGGTGCTCTCGACTTACGACGGCGACCTCAGGGAACCGCTCTGGTGGCCTCAGGAAAGGCCAGTCCCCATGCGAGTTCCTCGGGGGCTTCTCGGGATATCTCTCCCGTCGATGCCGGGGCCTAAGACCTTGTGTGGAGTCGGGGCCGGAACCTGAGGATTCCTCTCCAGTGCTGACATGGATGTTGGGGTACTTCTGGAGTCTCCCCAGGGGAGTCAGTCCTCGTGTCGAATGCGGGCATGCACTTGCGCTTTCCTCCAGAGCGGTAGCAGCAGTGTCACGCAGTCCTCCGCGTGGATCAAAGGATCTATCTTTTTCCCTCGAGTCTTTCCCACCAGGCTTTCCCACGAGGCTTTCCCACAGGGCTGTCCCACGGCACACGTGGTGGGAGTCGATCCTCGGCTTGAACGTCAAGGCAGTGCAGGGAAAACAGGTTCCTCTGGAATGGACTGACACATCTGGGGGACTCTTGGAATGGTGTCACGACCCTGGAGTTCCTCTCGCCTTTCCTGTGGAGAGCGCCTCCTCTTGAGATGCGACGGGAACGCCGGGAATTCTTTCCCTACGAAACAGGGAAAGGATCCCTCATCTCAAGCTAGGAGGCGGAAACGGGGCTCCCCTGGATGTGTGCAGGACCCCACGTGCTTCCTCTCGAGTGGAGACAGGTATGTCGGGGAACTTCTTGAGTTGCAGCAAGGGTGTGAAGGACCCTTTGGAAGTTCCAGTGGTTAGATGTGATTGGCCTCGAGAAGCCTCAGTGGAAATGGGCCTCATCTCGCCTGGAGGGCAAAACCTCCTGGATTTTCTCGAGTTGCGGCAGGTGCTCTCGACTTACGACGGGGACCTCAGGGACCCGCTCTGGTGGCCTCAGGAAAGGCCAGTCCCCATGCGAGTTCCTCGGGGGCCTCTCGGAATTCCTCTCCCGTCGATGCCGGGGCCTAAGACCTTGTGTGGAGTCGGGGCCGGAACCTGAGGATTCCTCTCCAGTGCTGACATGGATCTTGGGGTACTTCTGGAGTCTCCCCAGGGGAGTCAGTCCTCGTCTCGAATGCGGGCATGCACTTGCGCTTTCCTCCAGAGCGGTAGCAGCAGTGTCACGCAGTCCGCCGCGTGGATCAAAGGATCTATGGTTTTCCCTCGAGTCTTTCCCACGAGGCTTTCCCACGAGGCTTTCCCACAGGGCTGTCCCACGTGCACACGTGGTGGGAGTCGATCCTCGGCTTGAAAGTCAAGGCAGTGCAGGGAAAACAGGTTCCTCTGGAATGGACTGACACATCTGGGGGACTCTTGGAATGGTGTCACAACCCTGGAGTTCCTCTCTACTTTCCTGTGGAGAGCGCCTCCTCTTGAGATGCGACGGGAACGCCGGGAATTCTTTCCCTACGAAACAGGGAAAGGATCCCTCATCTCGAGCTAGGAGGTGGAAACGGGGCTCCCCTGGATGTGTGCGGGAACCCACGTGGTTCCTCTCGAGTGGAGACGGGTATGTCGGGGAACTTCTTGAGTTGCAGCAATGGTGTGAAGGATCCTTTGGAAGATCCAGAGGTTAGATGTGAGTGGCCTCGAGAAGCCTCAGCGGAAATGGGCCTCATCTCGCCTGGAGGGCAAAACCTCCTGCATTTTCTCGAGTTGCGGCAGATGCTCTCGACTTACGATGGGGACCTCAGGGAACCGCTCTGGTGGCCTCAGGAAAGGGCAGTCCCCATGCGAGTACCTCGGGGGCCTCTGGGGATTCCTCTCCCGTCGATGCCGGGGCCTAAGACCTTGTGTGGAGTCGGGGCCAGAACCTGAGGATTCCTCTCCAGTGCTGACATGGATCTTGGGGTATTTCTGGAGTCTCCCCAGGGGAGTCAGTCCTCGTCTCGAATGCGGGCATGCATTGCGCTTTCCTCCAGAGCGGTAGCAGCAGTGTCACGCAGTCCGCCGCGTGGATCAAAGGATCTATGGTTTTCCCTCGAGTCTTTCCCACGAGGCTTTCCCACGAGGCTTTCCCACAGGGCTGTCCCACGTGCACACGTGGTGGGAGTCGATCCTCGGCTTGAACGTCAAGGCAGTGCAGGGAAAACAGGTTCCTCTGGAATGGACTGACACATCTGGGGGACTCTTGGAATGGTGGCACGACCCTGGAGTTCCTCTCGCCTTTCCTGTGGAGAGCGCCTCCTCTTGAGATGCGACGGGAACGCCGGGAATTCTTTCCCTATGAAACAGGGAAAGGATCCCTCATCTCGAGCTAGGAGGCGGAAACGGGGCTCCCCTGGATGTGTGCGGGACACCACGTGCTTCCTCTCGAGTGCAGACGGGTATGTCGGGGAACTTCTTGAGTTGCAGCAAGGGTGTGAAGGACCCTTTGGAAGTTCCAGAGGTTAGATGTGATTGGCCTCGAGAAGCCTCAGCGGAAATGGGCCTCATCTCGCCTGGAGGGCAAAACCTCCTGGATTTTCTCGAGTTGCGGCAGGTGCTCTCGACTTACGACGGGGACCTCAGGGACCCGCTCTGGTGGCCTCAGGAAAGGCAAGTCCCCATGCGAGTTCCTCGGGGGCCTCTCGGCATTCCTCTCCCGTCGATGCCGGGGCCTAAGACCTTGTGTGGAGTCAGGGCCGGAACCTGAGGATTCCTCTCCAGTGCTGACATGGATCTTGGGGTACTTCTGGAGTCTCCCCAGGGGAGTCAGTCCTCGTCTCGAATGCGGGCATGCACTTGCGCTTTCCTCCAGAGCGGTAGCAGCAGTGTCACGCAGTCCGCCGCGTGGATCAAAGGATCTATGGTTTTCCCTCGAGTCTTTCCCACGAGGCTTTCCCACGAGGCTTTCCCACAGGGCTGTCCCACGTGCACACGTTGTGGGAGTCGATCCTCGGCTTGAACGTCAAGGCAGTGCAGGGAAAACAGGTTCCTCTGGAATGGACTGACACATCTGGGGGACTCTTGGAATGGTGTCACGACCCTGGAGTTCCTCTCGCCTTTCCTGTGGAGAGCGCCTCCTCTTGAGATGCGACGGGAACGCCGGGAATTCTTTCCCTACGAAACAGGGAAAGGATCCCTCATCTCGAGCTAGGAAGCGGAAACGGGGCTCCCCTGGATGTGTGCGGGACCCACGTGCTTCCTCTCGAGTGGAGACGGGTATGTCGGGGAACTTCTTGAGTTGCAGCAAGGGTGTGAAGGACCCTTTGGAAGTTCCAGTGGTTAGATGTGATTGGCCTCGAGAAGCCTCAGCGGAAATGGGCCTCATCTCGCCTGGAGGGCAAAACCTCCTGGATTTTCTCGAGTTGCGGCAGGTGCTCTCGACTTACGACGGGGACCTCAGGGAACCGCTCTGGTGGCCTCAGGAAAGGCCAGTCCCCATGCGAGTTCCTCGGGGACCTCTCGGGATTCCTCTCCCGTCGATGCCGGGGCCTAAGACCTTGTGTGGAGTCGGGGCCGGAACCTGAGGATTCCTCTCCAGTGCTGACATGGATCTGGGGTACTTCTGGAGTCTCACCAGGGGAGTCAGTCCTCGTCTCGAATGCGGACATACATTGCGCTTTCCTCCAGAGCGGTAGCAGCAGTGTCACGCAGTCCGCCGCGTGGATCAAAGGATCTATGGTTTTCCCTCGAGTCATTCCCACGAGGCTTTCCCACGAGGCTTTCCCACAGGGCTGTCCCACGTGCACACGTGGTGGGAGTCGATCCTCGGCTTGAACGTCAAGGCAGTGCAGGGAAAACAGGTTCCTCTGGAATGGACTGACACATCTGGTGGACTCTTGGAATGGTGGCACGACCCTGGAGTTCCTCTCGCCTTTCCTGTGGAGAGCGCCTCCTCTTGAGATGCGACGGGAACGCCGGGAATTCTTTCCCTACGAAACAGGGAAAGGATCCCTCATCTCGAGCTAGGAGGCGGAAACGGGCCTCCCCTGGATGTGTGCGGGACCCCACGTGCTTCCTCTCGAGTGGAGACGGGTATGTCGGGGAACTTCTTGAGTTGCAGCAAGGGTGTGAAGGACCCTTTGGAAGTTCCAGTGGTTAGACGTGATTGGCCTCGAGAAGCCTCAGCGGAAATGGGCCTCATCTCCCCTGGAGGGCAAAACCTCCTGGATTTTCTCGAGTTGCGGCAGGAGCTCTCGACTTACGACGGGGACCTCAGGGACCCGCTCTGGTGGCCTCAGGAAAGGCCAGTCCCCATGCGAGTTCCTCGGGGGCCTCTCGGGATTCCTCTCCCGTCGATGCCGGGGCCTAAGACCTTGTGTGGAGTCGGGGCCGGAAACTGAGGATTCCTCTCCAGTGTTGACATGGATCTTGGGGTACTTCTGGAGTCTCCCCAGGGGAGTCAGTCCTCGTCTCGAATGCGGGCATGCACTTGCGCTTTCCTCCAGAGCGGTAGCAGCAGTGTCACGCCGTCCGCCGCGTGGATCAAAGGATCTATGGTTTTCCCTCGAGTCTTTCCCACGAGGCTTTCCCACGAGGCTTTCCCACAGGGCTGTCCCACGTGCACACGTGGTGGGAGTCGATCCTCGGCTTGAACGTCAAGGCAGTGCAGGGAAAACAGGTTCCTCTGGAATGGACTGACACATCTAGGGGACTCTTGGAATGGTGTCTCGACCCTGGAGTTCCTCTCGCCTTTCCTGTGGAGAGCGCCTCCTCTTGAGATGCGACGGGAACGCCGGGAATTCTTTCCCTACCAAACAGGGAAAGGATCCCTCATCTCGAGCTAGGAGGCGGAAACGGGGCTCCCCTGGATGTGTTTGGCACCCCACGTGCTTCCTCTCGAGTGGAGACGGGTATGTCGGGGAACTTCTTGAGTTGCAGCAATGGTGTGAAGGACCCTTTTGAAGTTCCAGTGGTTAGATGTGATTGGCCTCGAGAAGCCTCAGCGGAAATGGGCCTCATCTCGCCTGGAGGGCAAAACCTCCTGGATTTTCTCGAGTTGCGGCAGGTGCTCTCGACTTACGACGGGGACCTCAGGGACCCGCTCTGGTGGCCTCAGGAAAGGCCAGTCCCCATGCGAGTTCCTCGGGGGCCTCTCGGGATTCCTCTCCCGTCGATGCCGGGGCCTAAGACCTTGTGTGGAGTCGGGGCCGGAAACTGAGGATTCCTCTCCAGTTCTGACATGGATCTTGGGGTACTTCTGGAGTCTCCCCAGGAGAGTCAGTCCTCGTCTCGAATGCGGGCATGCACTTGCGCTTTCCTCCAGAGCGGTAGCAGCAGTGTCACGCAGTCCACCGCGTGGATCAAAGGATCTATGGTTTTCCCTCGAGTCTTTCCCATGAGGCTTTCCCACGAGGCTTTCCCACAGGGCTGTCCCACGTGCACACGTGGTGGGAGTCGATCCTCGGCTTGAACGTCAAGGCAGTGCAGGGAAAACAGGTTCCTCTGGAATGGACTGACACATCTGGGGGACTCTTGGAATGGTGTCTCGACCCTGCAGTTCCTCTCGCCTTTCCTGTGGAGAGCGCCTCCTCTTGAGATGCGACGGGAACACCGGGAATTCTTTCCCTACGAAACAGGGAAAGGATCCCTCATCTCGAGCTAGGAGGCGGAAACGGGGCTCCCCTGGATGTGTGTAGACAACCACGTGCTTCCTCTCGAGTGGAGACGGGTATGTCGGGGAACTTCTTGAGTTGCAGCAAGGGTGTGAAGGACCCTTTGGAAGTTCCAGTGGTTAGATGTGATTGGCCTCGAGAAGCCTCAGCGGAAATGGGCCTCATCTCGCCTGGAGGGCAAAACCTCCTGGATTTTCTCGAGTTGCGGCAGGTGCTCTCGACTTACGACGGGGACCTCAGGGAACCGCTCTGGTGGCCTCAGGAAAGGCCAGTCCCCATGCGAGTTCCTCGGGGGCCTCTCGGGATTCCTCTCCCGTCGATGCCGGGGCCTAAGACCTTGTGTGGAGTCGGGGCCGGAACCTGAGGATTCCTCTCCAGTGCTGACATGGATCTTGGGGTACTTCTGGAGTCTCCCCAGGGGAGTCAGTCCTCGTCTCGAATGCGGACATACATTGCGCTTTCCTCCAGAGCGGTAGCAGCAGTGTCACGCAGTCCGCCGCGTGGATCAAAGGATCTATGGTTTTCCCTCGAGTCATTCCCACGAGGCTTTCCCACGAGGCTTTCCCACAGGGCTGTCCCACGTGCACACGTGGTGGGAGTCGATCCTCGGCTTGAACGTCAAGGCAGTGCAGGGAAAACAGGTTCCTCTGGAATGGACTGACACATCTGGTGGACTCTTGGAATGGTGGCACGACCCTGGAGTTCCTCTCGCCTTTCCTGTGGAGAGCGCCTCCTCTTGAGATGCGACGGGAACGCTGGGAATTCTTTCCCTACGAAACAGGGAAAGGATCCCTCATCTCGAGCTAGGAGGCGGAAACGGGCCTCCCCTGGATGTATGCGGGACCCCACGTGCTTCCTCTCGAGTGGAGACGGGTATGTCGGGGAACTTCTTGAGTTGCAGCAAGGGTGTGAAGGACCCTTTGGAAGTTCCAGTGGTTAGACGTGATTAGCCTCGAGAAGCCTCAGCGGAAATGGGCCTCATCTCCCCTGGAGGGCAAAACCTCCTGGATTTTCTCGAGTTGCGGCAGGAGCTCTCGACTTACGACGGGGACCTCAGGGACCCGCTCTGGTGGCCTCAGGAAAGGCCAGTCCCCATGCGAGTTCCTCGGGGGCCTCTCGGGATTCCTCTCCCTTCGATGCCGGGGCCTAAGACCTTGTGTGGAGTCGGGCCTGGAAACTGAGGATTCCTCTCCAGTGCTGACATGGATCTTGGGGTACTTCTGGAGTCTCCCCAGGGGAGTCAGTCCTCGTCTCGAATGCGGGCATGCACTTGCGCTTTCCTCCAGAGCGGTAGCAGCAGTGTCACGCAGTCCGCCGCGTGGATCAAAGGATCTATGGTTTTCCCTCGAGTCTTTCCCACGAGGCTTTCCCACGAGGCTTTCCCACAGGGCTGTCCCACGTGCACACGTGGTGGGAGTCGATCCTCGGCTTGAACGTGAAGGCAGTGCAGGGAAAACAGGTTCCTCTGGAATGGACTGACACATCTGGGGGACTCTTGGAATGGTGGCACGACCCTGGAGTTCCTCTCGCATTTCCTGTGGAGAGCGCCTCCTCTTGAGATGCGACGGGAACGCCGGGAATTCTTTCCCTACGAAACAGGGAAAGGATCCCTCATCTCGAGCTAGGAGGCGGAAACGGGGCTCCCCTGGATGTGTGCGGGACCCACGTGCTTCCTCTCGAGTGGAGACAGGTATGTCGGGGAACTTCTTGAGTTGCAGCAAGGGTGTGAAGGACCCTTTGGAAGTTCCAGTGGTTAGACGTGATTAGCCTCGAGAAGCCTCAGTGGAAATGGGCCTCATCTCGCCTGGAGGGCAAAACCTCCTGGATTTTCTCGAGTTGCGGCAGGTGCTCTCGACTTACGACGGGGACCTCAGGGACCCGCTCTGGTGGCCTCAGGAAAGGCCAGTCCCCATGCGAGTTCCTCGGGGGCCTCTCGGGATTCCACTCCGTTCGATGCCGGGGCCTAAGACCTTGTGTGGAGTCGGGGCCGGAACCTGAGGATTCCTCTCCAGTGCTGACATGGATCTTGGGGTACTTCTGGAGTCTCCCCAGGGGAGTCAGTCCTCGTCTCGAATGCGGGCATGCACTTGCGCTTTCCTCCAGAGCGGTAGCAGCAGTGTCACGCAGTCCGCCGCGTGGATCAAAGGATCTATGGTTTTCCCTCGAGTCTTTCCCACGAGGCTTTCCCACGAGGCTTTCCCACAGGGCTGTCCCACGTGCACACGTGGTGGGAGTCGATCCTCGGCTTGAACGTCAAGGCAGTGCAGGGAAAACAGGTTCCTCTGGAATGGACTGACACATCTGGGGGACTCTTGGAATGGTGGCACGACCCTGGAGTTCCTCTCACCTTTCCTGTGGAGAGCGCCTCCTCTTGAGATGCGACGGGAACGCCGGGAATTCTTTCCCTACGAAACAGAGAAAGGATCCCTCATCTCGAGCTAGGAGCCGGAAACGGGTCTCCCCTGGATGTGTGCGGGACACCACGTGCTTCCTCTCGAGTGCAGACGGGTATGTCGGGGAACTTCTTGAGTTGCAGCAAGGGTGTGAAGGACCCTTTGGAAGTTCCAGAGGTTAGATGTGATTGGCCTCGAGAAGCCTCAGCGGAAATGGGCCTCATCTCGCCTGGAGGGCAAAACCTCCTGGATTTTCTCGAGTTGCGGCAGGTGCTCTCGACTTACGACGGAGACCTCAGGGACCCGCTCTGGTGGCCTCAGGAAAGGCCAGTCCCCATGCGAGTTCCTCGGGGGCCTCTCGGGATTCCTCTCCCGTCGATGCCGGGGCCTAAGACCTTGTGTGGAGTCGGGGCCGGAAACTGAGGATTCCTCTCCAGTGTTGACATGGATCTTGGGGTACTTCTGGAGTCTCCCCAGGGGAGTCAGTCCTCGTCTCGAATGCGGGCATGCACTTGCGCTTTCCTCCAGAGCGGTAGCAGCAGTGTCACGCCGTCCGCCGCGTGGATCAAAGGATCTATGGTTTTCCCTCGAGTCTTTCCCACGAGGCTTTCCCACGAGGCTTTCCCACAGGGCTGTCCCACGTGCACACGTGGTGGGAGTCGATCCTCGGCTTGAACGTCAAGGCAGTGCAGGGAAAACAGGTTCCTCTGGAATGGACTGACACATCTAGGGGACTCTTGGAATGGTGTCTCGACCCTGGAGTTCCTCTCGCCTTTCCTGTGGAGAGCGCCTCCTCTTGAGATGCGACGGGAACGCCGGGAATTCTTTCCCTACGAAACAGGGAAAGGATCCCTCATCTCGAACTAGGAGGCGGAAACGGGGCTCCCCTGGATGTGTGCGGGCCCCCACGTGCTTCCTCTCGAGTGGAGACGGGTATGTCGGGGAACTTCTTGAGTTGCAGCAATGGTGTGAAGGACCTTTGGAAGTTCCAGTGGTTAGATGTGATTGGCCTCAAGAAGCCTCAGCGGAAATGGGCCTCATCTTGCCTGGAGGGCAAAACCTCCTGGATTTTCTCGAGTTGCGGCAGGTGCTCTCGGCTTACGATGGGGACCTCAGGGACCCGCTCTGGTGGCCTCAGGAAAGGCCAGTCCCCATGCGAGTTCCTCGGGGGCCTCTCGGGATTCCTCTCCCGTCGATGCCGGGGCCTAAGACCTTGTGTGGAGTCGGGGCCGGAACCTGAGGATTCCTCTCCAGTGCTGAAATGGATCTTGGGGTACTTCTGGAGTCTCCCCAGGGGAGTCAGTCCTCGTCTCGAATGCGGGCATGCACTTGCGCTTTCCTCCAGAGCGGTAGCAGCAGTGTCACGCAGTCCGCCGCGTGGATCAAAGGATCTATGGTTTTCCCTCGAGTCTTTCCCACGAGGCTTTCCCACGAGGCTTACCCACAGGGCTGTCCCACGTGCACACGTGGTGGGAGTCGATCCTCGGCTTGAACGTCAAGGCAGTGCAGGGAAAACAGGTTCCTCTGGAATGGACTGACACATCTGGGGGACTCTTGGAATGGTGTCACGACCCTGGAGTTCCTCTCGCGTTTCCTGTGGAGAGCGCCTCCTCTTGAGATGCGACGGGAACGCTAGGAATTCTTTCCCTACGAAACAGGGAAAGGATCCCTCATCTCGAGCTAGGAGGCGGAAACGGGGCTCCCCTGGATGTGTGCGGGACCCACGTGCTTCCTCTCGAGTGGAGACGGGTATGTCGGGGAACTTCTTGAGTTGCAGGAAGGGTGTGAAGGACCCTTTGGAAGTTCCAGTGGTTAGACGTGATTAGCCTCGAGAAGCCTCAGCGGAAATGGGCCTCATCTCGCCTGGAGGGCAAAACCTCCTGGATTTTCTCGAGTTGCGGCAGGTGCTCTCGACTTACGACGGGGACCTCAGGGACCCGCTCTGGTGGCCTCAGGAAAGGCCTGTCCCCATGCGAGTTCCTCGGGGGCCTCTCGGGATTCCTCTCCCGTCGATGCCGGGGCCTAAGACCTTGAGTGGAGTCGGGGCCGGAATCTGAGGATTCCTCTCCAGTGCTGACATGGATCTTGGCGTACTACTGGAGTCTCCCCAGGGGAGTCAGTCCTCGTCTCGAATGCGGGCATGCACTTGCGCTTTCCTCCAGAGCGGTAGCAGCAGTGTCACGCCGTCCGCCGCGTGGATCAAAGGATCTATGGTTTTCCCTCGAGACTTTCCCACGAGGCTTTCCCACGAGGCTTTCCCACAGGGCTGTCCCACGTGCACACGTGGTGGGAGTCGATTCTCGGCTTGAACGTCAAGGCAGTGCAGGGAAAACAGGCTCCTCTGGAATAGACTGACACATCTGGGGGACTCTTGGAATGGTGGCACGACCCTGGAGTTCCTCTCGCCTTTCCTGTGGAGAGCGCCTCCTCTTGAGATGCGACGGGAACGCCGGGAATTCTTTCCCTACGAAACAGGCAAAGGATCCCTCATCTCGAGCTAGGAGGCGGAAATGGGGCTCCCCTGGATTTGTGCGGGACCCCACGTGCTTCCTCTCGAGTGGAGACGGGTATGTCGGGGAACTTCTTGAGTTGCAGCAAGGGTGTGAAGGACCCTTTGGAAGTTCCAGTGGTTAGATGTGATTGGCCTCGAGAAGCCTCAGCGGAAATGGGCCTCATCTCGCCTGGAGGGCAAAACCTCCTGGATTTTCTCGAGTTGCGGCAGGTGCTCTCGACGTACGACGGGGACCTCAGGGACACGCTCTGATGGCCTCAGGAAAGGCCAGTCCCCATGCGAGTTCCTCGGGGGCCTCTCGGGATTCCTCTCCCGTCGATGCCGGGGCCTAAGACCTTGTGTGGAGTCGGGGCCGGAACCTGAGGATTCCTCTCCAGTGCTGACATGGATCTTGGGGTACTTCTGGAGTCTCCCCAGGGGAGTCAGTCCTCGTCTCGAATGCGGGCATGCACTTGCGCTTTCCTCCAGAGCGGTAGCAGCAGTGTCACGCAGTCCGCCGCGTGGATCAAAGGATCTATGGTTTTCCCTCGAGTCTTTCCCACGAGGCTTTCCCACAGGGCTGTCCCACGTGCACACGTGGTGGGAGTCGATCCTCGGCTTGAACGTCAAGGCAGTGCAGGGAAAACAGGTTCCTCTGGAATGGACTGACACATCTGGGGGACTCTTGGAATGGTGGCACGACCCTGGAGTTCCTCTCGCCTTTCCTGTGGAGAGCGCCTCCTCTTGAGATGCGACGGGAACGCCAGGAATTCTTTCCCTACGAAACAGGGAAAGGATCCCTCATCTCGAGCTAGGAGGCGGAAACGGGGCTCCCCTGGATGTGTGCGGGACCCCACGTGCTTCCTCTCGAGTGGAGACGGGTATGTCGGGGAACTTCTTGAGTTGCAGCAAGGGTGTGAAGGACCCTTTGAAAGTTCCAGTGGTTAGATGTGATTGGCCTCGAGAAGCCTCAGCGGAAATGGGCCTCATCTCGCCTGGAGGGCAAAACCTCCTGGATTTTCTCGAGTTGCGGCAGGTGCTCTCGACTTACTACGGGGACCTCAGGGACCCGCTCTGGTGGACTCAGGAAAGGCCAGTCCCCATGCGAGTTCCTCGGGGGCCTCTCGGGATTCCTCTCCCGTCGATGCCGGGGCCTAAGACCTTGTGTGGAGTCGGGGCCGGAACCTGAGGATTCCTCTCCAGTGCTGACATGGATCTTGGGGTACTTCTGGAGTCTCCCCAGGGGAGTCAGTCCTCGTCTCGAATGCGGGCATGCACTTGCGCTTTCCTCCAGAGCGGTAGCAGCAGTGTCACGCAGTCCGCCGCGTGGATCAAAGGATCTATGGTTTTCCCTCGAGTCTTTCCCACGAGGCTTTCCCACGAGGCTTTCCCACAGGGCTGTCCCACGTGCACACGTGGTGGGAGTCGATCCTCGGCTTGAACGTCAAGGTAGTGCAGGGAAAACATGTTCCTCTGGAATGGACTGACATATCTGGGGGACTCTTGGAATGGTGGCACGACCCTGGAGTTCCTCTCACCTTTCCTGTGGAGAGCGCCTCCTCTTGAGATGCGACGGGAATGCCGGAATTTTTTCCCTACGAAACAGGGAAAGGATCCCTCATCTCGAGCTAGGAGGCGGAAACGGGGCTCCCCTGGATGTGTGCGGGACCCCACGTGCTTCCTCTCGAGTGGAGACGGGTATGTCGGGGAACTTCTTGAGTTGCAGCAAGGGTGTGAAGGACCCTTTGGAAGTTCCAGTGGTTAGATGTGATTGGCCTCGAGAAGCCTCAGCGGAAATGGGCCTCATCTCGCCTGGAGGGCAAAACCTCCTGGATTTTCTCGAGTTGCGGCAGGTGCTCTCGACTTACGACGGGGACCTCAGGGAACCGCTCTGGTGGCCTCAGGAAAGGCCAGTCCCCATGCGAGTTCCTCGGGGGCGTCTCGGGATTCCTGTCCCGTCGATGCCGGGGCCTAAGACCTTGTGTGGAGTCGGGGCCGGAACCTGAGGATTCCTCTCCAGTGCTGACATGGATCTTGGGGTATTCTGGAGTCTCCCCAGGGGAGTCAGTCCTCCTCTCGAATGCGGGCATGCACTTGCGCTTTCCTCCAGAGCGGTAGCAGCAGTGTCACGCAGTCCGCCGCGTGGATCAAAGGATCTATGGTTTTCCCTCGAGTCTTTCCCACGAGGCTTTCCCACGAGGCTTTCCCACAGGGCTGTCCCACGTGCACACGTGGTGGTAGTCGATCCTCGGCTTGAACGTCAAGGCAGTGCAGGGAAAACAGGTTCCTCTGGAATGGACTGACACATCTGGGGGACTCTTGGAATGGTGGCACGACCCTGGAGTTCCTCTCGCCTTTCCTGTGGAGAGCGCCTCCTCTTGAGATGCGACGGGAACGCCGGGAATTCTTTCCCTACGAAACAGGGAAAGAATCCCTCATCTCGAGCTAGGAGGCGGAAACGGGGCTCCCCTGGATGTGTGCGGGACCCCACGTGCTTCCTCTCGAGTGGAGACGGGTATGTCGGGGAACTTCTTGAGTTGCAGCAAGGGTGTGAAGGACCCTTTGGAAGTTCCAGTGGTTAGACGTGATTAGCCTCGAGAAGCCTCAGCGGAAATGGGCCTCATCTCGCCTGGAGGGCAAAACCTCCTGGATTTTCTCGAGTTGCGGCAGGTGCTCTCGACTTACGACGGGGACCTCAGGGACCCGCTCTGGTGGCCTCAGGAAAGGCCAATCCCCATGCGAGTCCCTCGGGGGCCTCTCGGGATTCCTCTCCCGTCGATGCCGGGGCCTAAGACCTTGTGTGGAGTCGGGGCCGGAACCTGAGGTTTCCTCTCCAGTGCTGACATGGATCTTGGGGTACTTCTGGAGTCTCCTCAGGGGAGTCAGTCCTCGTCTCGAATGCGGGCTTGCACTTGCGCTTTCCTCCAGAGCGGTAGCAGCAGTGTCACGCAGTCTGCCAAATGGGTCAAAGGATCTATGGTTTTCCCTCGAGTCTTTCCCACGAGGCTTTCACACGAGGCTTTCCCACAGGGCTTTCCCACGTGCACACGTGGTGGGAGTCGATCCTCGGCTTGAACGTCAAGGCAGTGCAGGGAAAACAGGTTCCTCTGGAATGGACTGACACATCTGGGGGACTCTTGGAATGGTGGCACGACCCTGGAGTTCCTCTCGCCTTTCCTGTGGAGAGCGCCTCCTCTTGAGATGCGACGGGAACGCCGGGAATTCTTTCCCTACGAAACAGGGAAAGGATCCCTCATCTCGAGCTAGGAGGCGGAAACGGGGCTCCCCTGGATGTGTGCGGGACCCCACGTGCTTCCTCTCGAGTGGAGACGGGTATGTCGGGGAACTTCTTGAGTTGCAGCAAGCGTGTGAAGGACCCTTTGGAAGTTCCAGTGGTTAGATGTGATTGGCCTCTAGAAGCCTCAGCGGAAATGGGCCTCATCTCGCCTGGAGGGCAAAACCTCCTGGATTTTCTCGAGTTGCGGCAGGTGCTCTCGACTTACGACGGGGAACTCAGGGACCCGCTATGGGGGCCTCAGGAAAGGCCAGTCCCCATGCGAGTTCCTCGGGGGCCTCTCGGGATTCCTCTCCCGTCGATGCCGGGGCCTAAGACCTTGTGTGGAGTCGGGGCCGGAACCTGAGGATTCCTCTCCAGTGCTGACATGGATCTTGGGGTACTTCTGGAGTCTCCACAGGGGAGTCAGTCCTCGTCTCGAATGCGGGCATGCACTTGCGCTTTCCTCCAGAACGGTAGCAGCAGTGTCACGCAGTCCGCCGCGTGGATCAAAGGATCTATGGTTTACCCTCGAGTCTTTCCCACGAGGCTTTCCCACGAGGCTTTCCCACAGGGCTGTCCCACGTGCACACGTGGTGGGAGTCGATCCTCGGCTTGAACGTCAAGGCAGTGCAGGGAAAACAGGTTCCTCTGGAATGGACTGACACATCTGGGGGACTCTTGGAATGGTGGCACGACCCTGGAGTTCCTCTCGCCTTTCCTGTGGAGAGCGCCTCCTCTTGAGATGCGACGGGAACGCCGGGAATTCTTTCCCTACGAAACAGGGAAAGGATCCCTCATCTCGAGCTAGGAGGCGGAAACGGGGCTCCCCTGGATGTGTGCGGGACCCCACGTGCTTCCTCTCGAGTGGAGACGGGAATGTCGGGGAACTTCTTGAGTTGCAGCAAGGGTGTGAAGGACCCTTTGGAAGTTCCAGTGGTTAGATGTGATTGGCCTCGAGAAGCCTCAGCGGAAATGGGCCTCATCTCGCCTGGAGGGCAAAACCTCCTGGATTTTCTCGAGTTGCGGCAGGTGCTCTCGACTTACGACGGGGACCTCAGGGACCCGCTCTGGTGGCCTCAGGAAATGCCAGTCCCCATGCGCGTTTCTCGGGGGCCTCTCGGGATTCCTCTCCCGTCGATGCCGGGGCCTAAAACCTTGTGTGGAGTCGGGGCCGGAACCTGACGATTCCTCTCCAGTGCTGACATGGATCTTGGGGTACTTCTGGAGTCTCCCCAGGGGAGTCAGTCCTCGTCTCGAATGCGGGCATGCACTTGCGCTTTCCTCCAGAGCGGTAGCAGCAGTGTCACGCAGTTCGCCGCGTGGATCAAAGGATCTATGGTTTTCCCTCGAGTCTTTCCAACGAGGCTTTCCCACGAGGCTTTCCCACAGGGCTGTCCCACGTGCACACGTGGTGGGAGTCGATCCTCGGCTTGAACGTCAAGGCAGTGCAGGGAAAACAGGTTCCTCTGGAATGGACTGACACATTTGGGGGACTCTTGGAATGGTGGCACGAAACTGGAGTTCCTCTCGCCTTTCCTGTGGAGAGCGCCTCCTCTTGAGATGCGACGGGAACGCCGGGAATTCTTTCCCTACGAAACAGGGAAAGGATCCCTCATCTCGAGCTAGGAGGCGGAATCGGGGCTCCCCTGGATGTGTGCGGGACACCACGTGCTTCCTCTCGAGTGGAGACGGGTATGTCGGGGAACTTCTTGAGTTGCAGCAAGCGTGTGAGGGACCCTTTGGAAGTTCCAGTGGTTAGATGTGATTGGCCTCGAGAAGCCTCAGCGGAAATGGGCCTCATCTCGCTTGGAGGGCAAAACCTCCTGGATTTTCTCGAGTTGCGGCAGGTGCTCTCGACTTACGACGGGGACCTCAGGGACCCGCTCTGGTGGCCTCAGGAAAGGCCAGTCCCCATGCGAGTTCCTCGGGGGCCTCTCGGGATTCCTCTCCCGTCGATGCCGGGGCCTAAGACCTTGTGTGGAGTCGGGGCCGGAACCTGAGGATTCCTCTCCAGTGCTGACATGGATCTTGGGGTACTTCTGGAGTCTCCCCAGGGGAGTCAGTCCTCGTCTCGAATGCGGGCATGCACTTGCGCTTTCCTCCAGAGCGGTAGCAGCAGTGTCACGCAGTCCGCCGCGTGGATCAAAGGATCTATGGTTTTCCCTCGAGTCTTTCCCACGAGGCTTTCCCACGAGGCTTTCCCACAGGGCTGTCCCACGTGCACACGTGGTGGGAGTCGATCCTCGGCTTGAACGTCAAAGCAGTGCAGTGAAAACAGGTTCCTCTGGAATGGACTGACACATCTGGGGGACTCTTGGAATGGTGGCATGACCCTGGAGTTCCTCTCGCCTTTCCTGTGGAGAGCGCATCCTCTTGAGATGCGACGGGAACGCCGGGAATTCTTTCCCTACGAAACAGGGAAAGGATCCCTCATCTCGAGCTAGGAGGCGGAAACGGGGCTCCCCTGGATGTGTGCGGGACACCTCGTGCTTCCTCTCGAGTGGAGACGGGTATGTCGGGGAACTTCTTGAGTTGCAGCAAGGGTGTGAAGGACCCTTTGGAAGTTCCAGTGGTTAGATGTGATTGGCCTCGAGAAGCCTCAGCGGAAATGGGCCTCATCTCGCCTGGAGGGCAAAACCTCATGGATTTTCTCGAGTTGCGGCAGGTGCTCTCGACTTAGGACGGGGACCTCAGGGACCCGCTCTGGTGGCCTCAGGAAAGGCCAGTCCCCATGCGAGTTCCTCGGGGGCCTCTCGGGATTCCTCTCCCGTCGATGCCGGGGCCTAAGACCTTGTGTGGAGTCGGGGCCGGAACCTGAAGATTCCTCTCCAGTGCTGACATGGATCTTGGGGTACTTCTGGAGTCTCCCCAGGGGAGTCAGTCCTCGTCTTGAATGCGGGCATGCACTTGCGCTTTCCTCCAGAGCGGTAGCAGCAGTGTCACGCAGTCCGCCGCGTGGATCAAAGGATCTATGGTTTTCCCTCGAGTCTTTCCCACGAGGTTTTCCCACAGGGCTGTCCCACGTGCACACGTGGTGGGAGTCGATCCTCGGCTTGAACGTCAAGGCAGTGCAGGGAAAACAGGTTCCTCTGGAATGGACTGACACATCTGGGGGACTCTTGGAATGGTGGCATGACCCTGGAGTTCCTCTCGCCTTTCCTGTGGAGAGCGCCTCCTCTTGAGATGCGACGGGAACGCCGGGAATTCTTTCCCTACGAAACAGGGAAAGGATCCCTCATCTCGAGCTAGGAGGCGGAAACGGGGCTCCCCTGGATGTGTGCGGGACACCTCGTGCTTCCTCTGGAGTGCAGACGGGTATGTCGGGGAACTTCTTGAGTTGCAGCAAGGGTGTGAAGGACCCTTTGGAAGTTCCAGTGGTTAGATGTGATTGGCCTCGAGAAGCCTCAGCGGAAATGGGCCTCATCTCGCCGGGAGGGCAAAACCTCCTGGATTTTCTCGAGTTGCGGCAGGTGCTCTCGACTTACGACGGGGACCTCAGGGACCCGCTCTGGTGGCCTCAGGAAGGGCCAGTCCCCATGCGAGTTCCTCGGGGGCCTCTCGGGATTCCTCTCCCGTCGATGCCGGGGCCTAAGACCTTTTGTGGAGTCGGGGCCGGAACTGAGGATTCCTTTCCAGTGCTGACGTGGATCTTGGGGTACTTCTGGAGTCTCCCCAGGGGAGTCAGTCCTCATCTCGAATGCGGGCATGCACTTGCGCTTTCCTCCAGAGCGGTAGCAGCAGTGTCACGCAGTCCTCCCAATGGATCAAAGGATCTATGGTTTTCCCTCGAGTCTTTCCCACGAGGCTTTCCCACGAGGCTTTCCCACAGGGCTGTCCCACGTGCACACGTGGTGGGAGTCGATCCTCGGCTTGAACGTCAAGGCAGTGCAGGGAAAACAGGTTCCTCTGGAATGCACTGACACATCTGGGGGACTCTTGGAATGGTGGCACGACCCTGGAGTTCCTCTCGCCTTTCCTGTGGAGAGCGCCTCCTCTTGAGATGCGACGGGAACGCCGGGAATTCTTTCCCTACGAAACAGGGAAAGGATCCATCATCTCGAGCTAGGAGGCGGAAACGGGGCTCCCCTGGATTTGTGCGGGACCCCACGTGCTTCCTCTCGAGTGGAGACGGGTAAGTCGGGGAACTTCTTGAGTTGCAGCACTGGTGTGAAGGACCCTTTGGAAGTTCCAGTGGTTAGATGTGATTGGCCTCGAGAAGCCTCAGCGGAAATGGGCCTCATCTCGCCTGGAGGGCAAAACCTCCTGGATTTTCTCGAGTTGCGGCAGGTGCTCTCGACTTACGACGGGGACCTCAGGGACCCGCTCTGGTGGCCTCAGGAATGGCCAGTCCCCATGCGAGTTCCTCGGGGGCCTCTCGGGATTCCTCTCCCGTCGATGCCGGGGCCTAAGACCTAGTGTGGAGTCGTGGCCGGAACCTGAGGATTCCTCTCCAGTGCTGACATGGATCTTGGGGTACTTCTGGAGTCTCCCCAGGGGAGTCAGTCCTCGTCTCGAATGCGGGCATGCACTTGCGCTTTCCTCCAGAGCGGTAGCAGCAGTGTCACGCAGTCCGCCGCGTGGATCAAAGGATCTATGATTTTCCCTCGAGTCTTTCCCACGAGGCTTTCCCACGAGGCTTTCCCACAGGGCTGTCCCACGTGCACACGTGGTGGGAGTCGATCCTCGGCTTGAACGTCAAGGCAGTGCAGGGAAAACAGGTTCCTCTGGAATGGACTGACACATCTGGGGGACTCTTGGAATGGTGGCACGACCCTGGAGTTCCTCTCGCCTTTCCTGTGGAGAGCGCCTCCTCTTGAGATGCGACGGGAACGCCGGGAATTCTTTCCCTACGAAACAGGGAAAGGATCCCTCACCTCGAGCTAGGGGGCGGAAACGGAGCTCACCTGGATGTGTGCGGGACCCCACGTGCTTCCTCTCGAGTGGAGACGGGTATGTCGGGGAACTTCTTGAGTTGCAGCACTGGTGTGAAGGACCCTTTGGAAGTTCCAGTGGTTAGATGTGATTGGCCTCGAGAAGCCTCAGCGGAAATGGGCCTCATCTCGCCTGGAGGGCAAAACCTCCTGGATTTTCTCGAGTTGCGGCAGGTGCTCTCGACTTACGACGGGGAACTCAGGGACCCGCTCTGGTGGCCTCAGGAAAGGCCAGTTCCCATGCGAGTTCCTCGGGGGCCTCTCGGGATTCCTCTCCCGTCGATGCCGGGGCCTAAGACCTTGTGTGGATTCGGGGCCGGAACCTGAGGATTCCTCTCCAGTGCTGACATGGATCTTGGGGTACTTCTGGAGTCTCCTCAGGGGAGTCAGTCCTCGTCTCGAATGCGGGCTTGCACTTGCGCTTTCCTCCAGAGCGGTAGCAGCAGTGTCACGCAGTCTGCCAAATGGGTCAAAGGATCTATGGTTTTCCCTCGAGTCTTTCCCACGAGGCTTTCACACGAGGCTTTCCCACAGGGCTTTCCCACGTGCACACGTGGTGGGAGTCGATCCTCGGCTTGAACGTCAAGGCAGTGCAGGGAAAACAGGTTCCTCTGGAATGGACTGACACATCTGGGGGACTCTTGGAATGGTGGCACGACCCTGGAGTTCCTCTCGCCTTTCCTGTGGAGAGCGCCTCCTCTTGAGATGCGACGGGAACGCCGGGAATTCTTTCCCTACGAAACAGGGAAAGGATCCCTCATCTCGAGCTAGGAGGCGGAAACGGGGCTCCCCTGGATGTGTGCGGGACCCCACGTGCTTCCTCTCGAGTGGAGACGGGTATGTCGGGGAACTTCTTGAGTTGCAGCAAGCGTGTGAAGGACCCTTTGGAAGTTCCAGTGGTTAGATGTGATTGGCCTCTAGAAGCCTCAGCGGAAATGGGCCTCATCTCGCCTGGAGGGCAAAACCTCCTGGATTTTCTCGAGTTGCGGCAGGTGCTCTCGACTTACGACGGGGAACTCAGGGACCCGCTCTGGTGGCCTCAGGAAAGGCCAGTCCCCATGCGAGTTCCTCGGGGGCCTCTCGGGATTCCTCTCCCGTCGATGCCGGGGCCTAAGACCTTGTGTGGAGTCGGGGCCGGAACCTGAGGATTCCTCTCCAGTGCTGACATGGATCTTGGGGTACTTCTGGAGTCTCCACAGGGGAGTCAGTCCTCGTCTCGAATGCGGGCATGCACTTGCGCTTTCCTCCAGAACGGTAGCAGCAGTGTCACGCAGTCCGCCGCGTGGATCAAAGGATCTATGGTTTACCCTCGAGTCTTTCCCACGAGGCTTTCCCACGAGGCTTTCCCACAGGGCTGTCCCACGTGCACACGTGGTGGGAGTCGATCCTCGGCTTGAACGTCAAGGCAGTGCAGGGAAAACAGGTTCCTCTGGAATGGACTGACACATCTGGGGGACTCTTGGAATGGTGGCACGACCCTGGAGTTCCTCTCGCCTTTCCTGTGGAGAGCGCCTCCTCTTGAGATGCGACGGGAACGCCGGGAATTCTTTCCCTACGAAACAGGGAAAGGATCCCTCATCTCGAGCTAGGAGGCGGAAACGGGGCTCCCCTGGATGTGTGCGGGACCCCACGTGCTTCCTCTCGAGTGGAGACGGGAATGTCGGGGAACTTCTTGAGTTGCAGCAAGGGTGTGAAGGACCCTTTGGAAGTTCCAGTGGTTAGATGTGATTGGCCTCGAGAAGCCTCAGCGGAAATGGGCCTCATCTCGCCTGGAGGGCAAAACCTCCTGGATTTTCTCGAGTTGCGGCAGGTGCTCTCGACTTACGACGGGGACCTCAGGGACCCGCTCTGGTGGCCTCAGGAAATGCCAGTCCCCATGCGCGTTTCTCGGGGGCCTCTCGGGATTCCTCTCCCGTCGATGCCGGGGCCTAAAACCTTGTGTGGAGTCGGGGCCGGAACCTGACGATTCCTCTCCAGTGCTGACATGGATCTTGGGGTACTTCTGGAGTCTCCCCAGGGGAGTCAGTCCTCGTCTCGAATGCGGGCATGCACTTGCGCTTTCCTCCAGAGCGGTAGCAGCAGTGTCACGCAGTTCGCCGCGTGGATCAAAGGATCTATGGTTTTCCCTCGAGTCTTTCCAACGAGGCTTTCCCACGAGGCTTTCCCACAGGGCTGTCCCACGTGCACACGTGGTGGGAGTCGATCCTCGGCTTGAACGTCAAGGCAGTGCAGGGAAAACAGGTTCCTCTGGAATGGACTGACACATTTGGGGGACTCTTGGAATGGTGGCACGAAACTGGAGTTCCTCTCGCCTTTCCTGTGGAGAGCGCCTCCTCTTGAGATGCGACGGGAACGCCGGGAATTCTTTCCCTACGAAACAGGGAAAGGATCCCTCATCTCGAGCTAGGAGGCGGAATCGGGGCTCCCCTGGATGTGTGCGGGACACCACGTGCTTCCTCTCGAGTGGAGACGGGTATGTCGGGGAACTTCTTGAGTTGCAGCAAGCGTGTGAGGGACCCTTTGGAAGTTCCAGTGGTTAGATGTGATTGGCCTCGAGAAGCCTCAGCGGAAATGGGCCTCATCTCGCTTGGAGGGCAAAACCTCCTGGATTTTCTCGAGTTGCGGCAGGTGCTCTCGACTTACGACGGGGACCTCAGGGACCCGCTCTGGTGGCCTCAGGAAAGGCCAGTCCCCATGCGAGTTCCTCGGGGGCCTCTCGGGATTCCTCTCCCGTCGATGCCGGGGCCTAAGACCTTGTGTGGAGTCGGGGCCGTAACCTGAGGATTCCTCTCCAGTGCTGACATGGATCTTGGGGTACTTCTGGAGTCTCCCCAGGGGAGTCAGTCCTCGTCTCGAATGCGGGCATGCACTTGCGCTTTCCTCCAGAGCGGTAGCAGCAGTGTCACGCAGTCCGCCGCGTGGATCAAAGGATCTATGGTTTTCCCTCGAGTCTTTCCCACGAGGCTTTCCCACGAGGCTTTCCCACAGGGCTGTCCCACGTGCACACGTGGTGGGAGTCGATCCTCGGCTTGAACGTCAAAGCAGTGCAGTGAAAACAGGTTCCTCTGGAATGGACTGACACATCTGGGGGACTCTTGGAATGGTGGCATGACCCTGGAGTTCCTCTCGCCTTTCCTGTGGAGAGCGCATCCTCTTGAGATGCGACGGGAACGCCGGGAATTCTTTCCCTACGAAACAGGGAAAGGATCCCTCATCTCGAGCTAGGAGGCGGAAACGGGGCTCCCCTGGATGTGTGCGGGACACCTCGTGCTTCCTCTCGAGTGGAGACGGGTATGTCGGGGAACTTCTTGAGTTGCAGCAAGGGTGTGAAGGACCCTTTGGAAGTTCCAGTGGTTAGATGTGATTGGCCTCGAGAAGCCTCAGCGGAAATGGGCCTCATCTCGCCTGGAGGGCAAAACCTCATGGATTTTCTCGAGTTGCGGCAGGTGCTCTCGACTTAGGACGGGGACCTCAGGGACCCGCTCTGGTGGCCTCAGGAAAGGCCAGTCCCCATGCGAGTTCCTCGGGGGCCTCTCGGGATTCCTCTCCCGTCGATGCCGGGGCCTAAGACCTTGTGTGGAGTCGGGGCCGGAACCTGAGGATTCCTCTCCAGTGCTGACATGGATCTTGGGGTACTTCTGGAGTCTCCCCAGGGGAGTCAGTCCTCGTCTTGAATGCGGGCATGCACTTGCGCTTTCCTCCAGAGCGGTAGCAGCAGTGTCACGCAGTCCGCCGCGTGGATCAAAGGATCTATGGTTTTCCCTCGAGTCTTTCCCACGAGGTTTTCCCACAGGGCTGTCCCACGTGCACACGTGGTGGGAGTCGATCCTCGGCTTGAACGTCAAGGCAGTGCAGGGAAAACAGGTTCCTCTGGAATGGACTGACACATCTGGGGGACTCTTGGAATGGTGGCATGACCCTGGAGTTCCTCTCGCCTTTCCTGTGGAGAGCGCCTCCTCTTGAGATGCGACGGGAACGCCGGGAATTCTTTCCCTACGAAACAGGGAAAGGATCCCTCATCTCGAGCTAGGAGGCGGAAACGGGGCTCCCCTGGATGTGTGCGGGACACCTCGTGCTTCCTCTGGAGTGCAGACGGGTATGTCGGGGAACTTCTTGAGTTGCAGCAAGGGTGTGAAGGACCCTTTGGAAGTTCCAGTGGTTAGATGTGATTGGCCTCGAGAAGCCTCAGCGGAAATGGGCCTCATCTCGCCGGGAGGGCAAAACCTCCTGGATTTTCTCGAGTTGCGGCAGGTGCTCTCGACTTACGACGGGGACCTCAGGGACCCGCTCTGGTGGCCTCAGGAAGGGCCAGTCCCCATGCGAGTTCCTCGGGGGCCTCTCGGGATTCCTCTCCCGTCGATGCCGGGGCCTAAGACCTTTTGTGGAGTCGGGGCCGGAACTGAGGATTCCTTTCCAGTGCTGACGTGGATCTTGGGGTACTTCTGGAGTCTCCCCAGGGGAGTCAGTCCTCATCTCGAATGCGGGCATGCACTTGCGCTTTCCTCCAGAGCGGTAGCAGCAGTGTCACGCAGTCCTCCCAATGGATCAAAGGATCTATGGTTTTCCCTCGAGTCTTTCCCACGAGGCTTTCCCACGAGGCTTTCCCACAGGGCTGTCCCACGTGCACACGTGGTGGGAGTCGATCCTCGGCTTGAACGTCAAGGCAGTGCAGGGAAAACAGGTTCCTCTGGAATGCACTGACACATCTGGGGGACTCTTGGAATGGTGGCACGACCCTGGAGTTCCTCTCGCCTTTCCTGTGGAGAGCGCCTCCTCTTGAGATGCGACGGGAACGCCGGGAATTCTTTCCCTACGAAACAGGGAAAGGATCCATCATCTCGAGCTAGGAGGCGGAAACGGGGCTCCCCTGGATTTGTGCGGGACCCCACGTGCTTCCTCTCGAGTGGAGACGGGTAAGTCGGGGAACTTCTTGAGTTGCAGCACTGGTGTGAAGGACCCTTTGGAAGTTCCAGTGGTTAGATGTGATTGGCCTCGAGATGCCTCAGCGGAAATGGGCCTCATCTCGCCTGGAGGGCAAAACCTCCTGGATTTTCTCGAGTTGCGGCAGGTGCTCTCGACTTACGACGGGGACCTCAGGGACCCGCTCTGGTGGCCTCAGGAATGGCCAGTCCCCATGCGAGTTCCTCGGGGGCCTCTCGGGATTCCTCTCCCGTCGATGCCGGGGCCTAAGACCTAGTGTGGAGTCGTGGCCGGAACCTGAGGATTCCTCTCCAGTGCTGACATGGATCTTGGGGTACTTCTGGAGTCTCCCCAGGGGAGTCAGTCCTCGTCTCGAATGCGGGCATGCACTTGCGCTTTCCTCCAGAGCGGTAGCAGCAGTGTCACGCAGTCCGCCGCGTGGATCAAAGGATCTATGATTTTCCCTCGAGTCTTTCCCACGAGGCTTTCCCACGAGGCTTTCCCACAGGGCTGTCCCACGTGCACACGTGGTGGGAGTCGATCCTCGGCTTGAACGTCAAGGCAGTGCAGGGAAAACAGGTTCCTCTGGAATGGACTGACACATCTGGGGGACTCTTGGAATGGTGGCACGACCCTGGAGTTCCTCTCGCCTTTCCTGTGGAGAGCGCCTCCTCTTGAGATGCGACGGGAACGCCGGGAATTCTTTCCCTACGAAACAGGGAAAGGATCCCTCACCTCGAGCTAGGGGGCGGAAACGGAGCTCACCTGGATGTGTGCGGGACCCCACGTGCTTCCTCTCGAGTGGAGACGGGTATGTCGGGGAACTTCTTGAGTTGCAGCACTGGTGTGAAGGACCCTTTGGAAGTTCCAGTGGTTAGATGTGATTGGCCTCGAGAAGCCTCAGCGGAAATGGGCCTCATCTCGCCTGGAGGGCAAAACCTCCTGGATTTTCTCGAGTTGCGGCAGGTGCTCTCGACTTACGACGGGGAACTCAGGGACCCGCTCTGGTGGCCTCAGGAAAGGCCAGTTCCCATGCGAGTTCCTCGGGGGCCTCTCGGGATTCCTCTCCCGTCGATGCCGGGGCCTAAGACCTTGTGTGGATTCGGGGCCGGAACCTGAGGATTCCTCTCCAGTGCTGACATGGATCTTGGGGTACTTCTGGAGTCTCCCCAGGGGAGTCAGTCCTCGTCTCGAATGCGGGCATGCACTTGCGCTTTCCTCCAGAGCGGTAGCAGCAGTGTCACGCAGTCCGCCGCGTGGATCAAAGGATCTATGGTTTTCTCTCGAGTCTTTCCCACGAGGCTTTCCCACGAGGCTTTCCCACAGGGCTGTCCCACGTGCACACGTGGTGGGAGTCGATCCTCGGCTTGAACGTCAAGGCAGTGCAGGGAAAACAGGTTCCTCTGGAATGGACTGACACATCTGGGGGACTCTTGGAATGGTGTCACGACCCTGGAGTTCCTCTCGCCTTTCCTGTGGAGAGCGCCTCCTCTTGACATTCGACGGGAACGCCGGGAATTCTTTCCCTACGAAACAGGGAAAGGATCCCTCACCTCGAGCTAGGGGGCGGAAACGGAGCTCCCCTGGTTGTGTGCGGGACCCCACGTGCTTCCTCTCGAGTGGAGACGGTATGTCGGGGAAATTCTTGAGTTGCAGCAATGGTGTGAAGGACCCTTTCGAAGTTCCAGTGGTTAGATGTGATTGGCCTCGAGAAGCCTCAGCGGAAATGGGCCTCCTCTCACCTGGAGGTCAAAACCTCCTGGATTCTCTCGAGTTGCGGCAGGTGCTCTCGACTTACGACAGGGACCTCAGGGAACCGCTCTGGTGGCCTCAGGAAAGGCCAGTCCCCATGCGAGTTCCTCGGGGGCCTCTCGGAATTCCTCTCCCGTCGATGCCGGGGCCTAAGACCTTGTGTGGAGTCTGGGCCGGAACCTGAGGATTCCTCTCCAGTGCTGACATTGATCTTGGGGTACTTCTGGAGTCTCCCCAGGGGAGTCAGTCCTCGTCTCGAATGCAGGCATGCACTTGCGCTTCCTCCACAGCGGAAGCAGCAGTGTCACGCAGTCCGCCGCGTGGATCAAAGGATCTATGGTTTTCCCTCGAGTCTTTCCCACGAGGCTTTCCCACGAGGCTTTCCCACAGGGCTGTCCCACGTGCACACGTGGTGGGAGTCGATCCTCGGCTTGAACGTCAAGGCAGTGCAGGGAAAACAGGTTCCTCTGGAATGGACTGACACATCTGGGGGACTCTTGGAATGGTGGCACGACCCTGGAGTTCCTCTCGCCTTTCCTGTGGAGAGCGCCTCCTCTTGAGATGCGACGGGAACGCCGGGAATTCTTTCCCTACGAAACAGGGAAAGGATCCCTCATCTCGAGCTAGGAGGCGGAAACGGGGCTCCCCTGGATGTGTGCGGGACCCCACGTGCTTCCTCTCGAGTGGAGACGGGTATGTCGGGGAACTTCTTGAGTTGCAGCAAGGGTGTGAAGGACCCTTTGGAAGTTCCAGTGGTTAGATGTGATTGGCCTCGAGAAGCCTCAGCGGAAATGGGCCTCATCTCGCCTGGAGGGCAAAACCTCCTGGATTTTCTCGAGTTGCGGCAGGTGCTCTCGACTTACGACGGGGACCTCAGGGACCCGCTCTGGTGGCCTCAGGAAAGGCCAGTCCCCATGCGAGTTCCTCGGGGGCCTCTCGGGATTCCTCTCCCGTCGATGCCGGGGCCTAAGACCTTGTGTGGAGTCGGGGCCGGAACCTGAGGATTCCTCTCCAGTGCTAACATGGATCTTGGGGTACTTCTGGAGTCTCCCCAGGGGAGTCAGTCCTCGTCTCGAATGCGGGCATGCACTTGCGCTTTCCTCCAGAGCGGTAGCAGCAGTGTCACACAGTTCGCCGCGTGGATCAAAGGATCTGTGGTTTTCCCTCGAGTCTTTCCCACGAGGCTTTCCCACGAGGCTTTTCCACAGGGCTGTCCCACGTGCACACGTGGTGGGAGTCAATCCTCGGTTTGAACGTCAAGGCAGTGCAGGAAAACAGGTTCCTCTGGAATGGACTGACACCTCTGGGGGACTCTTGGAATGGTGGCACGACCCTGGAGTTCCTCTCGCCTTTCCTGTGGAGAGCGCCTCCTCTTGAGATGCGACGGGAACGCCGGGAATTCTTTCCCTACGAAACAGGGAAAGGATCCCTCATCTCGAGCTAGGAGGCGGAAACGGGGCTCCCCTGGATGTGTGCGGGACCCCACGTGCTTCCTCTCGAGTGGAGACGGGTATTTCGGGGAACTTCTTGAGTTGCAGCAATGGTGTGAAGGACCCTTTGGAAGTTCCAGTGGTTAGATGTGATTGGCCTCGAGAAGCCTCAGCGGAAAAGGGCCTCATCTCGCCTGGAGGGCAAAACCTCCTGGATTTTCTCGAGTTGCGGCAGGTGCTCTCGACTTACGACGGGGACCTCAGGGAACCGCTCTGGTGGCCTCAGGAAAGGCCAGTCCCCATGCGAGTTCCTCGTGGGCCCTCGGGATTCCTCTCCCGTCGATGCCGGGGCCTAAGACTTTGTGTGGAGTCGGGGCCGGAACCTGAGGATTCCTCTCCAGTGCTGACATGGATCTTGGGGTACTTCTGGAGTCTCCCCAGGGGAGTCAGTCCTCGTCTCAAATGCGGGCATGCACTTGCGCTTTCCTCCAGAGCGAGAGCAGCAGTGTCACGCAGTCCACCGCGTGGATCAAAGGATCTATGGTTTTCCCTCGAGTCTTTCCCACGAGGCTTTCCCACGAGTCTTTCCCACAGGCTGTCCCACGTGCACACGTGGTGGGAGTCGATCCTCGGCTTGAACGTCAAGGCAGTGCAGGGAAAACAGGTTCCTCTGGAATGGACTGACACATCTGGGGGACTCTTGGAATGGTGGCACGACCCTGGAGTTCCTCTCGCCTTTCCTGTGGAGAGCGCCTCCTCTTGAGATGCGACGGGAACGCCGGGAATTCTTTCCCTACGAAACAGGGAAAGGATCCCTCATCTCGAGCTAGGAGGCGGAAACGGGGCTCCCCTGGATGTGTGCGGAACACCTCGTGCTTGCTCTCGAGTGCAGACGGGTATGTCGGGGAACTTCTTGAGTTGCAGCAATGTTGTGAAGGACCCTTTGGAAGTTCCAGTGGTTAGATGTGATTGGCCTCGAGAAGCCTCAGCGGAAATGGGCCTCATCTCGCCTGGAGGGCAAAACCTCCTGGATTTTCTCGAGTTGCGGCAGGTGCTCTCGACTTACGACGGGGACCTCAGAGACCCGCTCCGGTGGCCTCAGGAAAGGCCAGTCCCCATGCGAGTTCCTCGGGTCCTCTCGGGATTCCTCTCCCGTCGATGCTGGGGCCTAAGACCTTGTGTGGAGTCGGGGCCGGAACCTGAGGATTCCTCTCCAGTGCTGACATGGATCTTGGGGTACTTCTGGAGTCTCCCCAGGGGAGTCAGTCCTTGTCTGGAATGCGGGCATGCACCTGCGCTATCCTCCAGAGCGGTAGCAGCAGTGTCAAGCAGTCCGCCGCGTGCATCAAAGGATCTATGGTTTTCCCTCGAGTCTTTCCCACGAGGCTTTCCCACGAGGCTTTCCCACAGGGCTGTCCCACGTGCACACGTGGTGGGAGTTGATCCTCGGCTTGAACGTCAAGGCAGTGCCGGGAAATCAGGTTCCTCTGGAATGGACTGACACATCTGGGGGACTCTTGGAATGGTGGCACGACCCTGGAGTTCCTCTCGCCTTTCCTGTGGAGAGTGCCTCCTCTTGAGATGCGACGGGAACGCCGGGAATTCTTTCCTACGAAACAGGGAACGGATCCCTCATCTCGAGCTAGGAGGCGGAAACGGGGCTACCCTGGATGTGTGCGGGACCCTCGTGCTTCCTCTCGAGTGGAGACGGATATGTCGGGGAACTTCTAGAGTTGCAGCAAGGGTGTGAAGGACCCTTTGGAAGTTCAAGTGGTTAGATGTGATTAGCCTCGAGAAGCCTCAGCGGAAATGGACTTCATCTCGCCTGGAGGGCAAAATCTCCTGGATTTTCTCGAGTTGCGGCAGGTACTCTCGACTTGCGACGGGGACCTCAGGGACCCGCTCTGGTGACCTCAGGAAAGGCCAGTCCCCATGCGAGTTCCTCGGGGGCCTCTCGGGATTCCTCTCCCGTCGATGCCGGGGCCTAAGACCTTGTGTGGAGTCGGGGCCGGAACCTGAGGATTCCTCTCCAGTGCTGACATGGATCTTGGGGTACTTCTGGAGTCTCCCCAGGGGAGTCAGTCCTCGTCTCGAATGCGGGCATGCACTTGCGCTTTCCTCCAGAGCGGTAGCAGCAGTGTCACGCAGTCCGCCGCGTGGATCAAAGGATCTATGGTTTTCCCTCGAGTCTTTCCCACGAGGCTTTCCCACGAGGCTTTCCACAGGGCTGTCCCACGTGCACACGTGGTGGGAGTCGATCCTCGGCTTGAACGTCAAGGCAGTGCAGGGAAAACAGGTTCCTCTGGAATGGACTGACACATCTGGGGGACTCTTGGAATGGTGGCACGACCCTGGAGTTCCTCTCGCCTTTCCTGTGGAGAGCGCCTCCTCTTGAGATGCGACGGGAACGCCGGGAATTCTTTCCCTACGAAACAGGGAAAGGATCCCTCATCTCGAGCTAGGAGGCGGAAATGGGGCTCCCCTGGATGTTTGCGGGACCCCACGTGCTTCCTCTCGAGTGGAGACGGGTATGTCGGGGAACTTCTTGAGTTGCAGCAAGGGTGTGAAGGACCCTTTGGAAGTTCCAGTGGTTAGATGTTTTTGGCCTCGAGAAGCCTCAGCGGAAATGGGCCTCATCTCGCCTGGAGGGCAAAACCTCCTGGATTTTCTCGAGTTGCGGCAGGTGCTCTCGACTTACGACGGGGACCTCAGGGACCCGCTCTGGTGGCCTCAGGAAAGGCCAGTCCCCATGCGACTTCCTCGGGGGCCTCTCGGGATTCCTCTCCCGTCGATGCCGGGGCCTAAGACCTTGTGTGGAGTCGGGGCCGGAACCTGAGGATTCCTCTCCAGTGCTGACATGGATCTTGGGGTACTTCTGGAGTCTCCCCAGGGGAGTCAGTCCTCGTCTGGAATGCGGGCATGCACTTGCGCTATCCTCCAGAGCGGTAGCAGCAGTGTCAAGCAGTCCGCCGCGTGCATCAAAGGATCTATGGTTTTCCCTCGAGTCTTTCCCACGAGGCTTTCCCACGAGGCTTTCCCACAGGGCTGTCCCACGTGCACACGTGGTGGGAGTCGATCCTCGGCTTGAACGTCAAGGCAGTGCAGGGAAAACAGGTTCCTCTGGAATGGACTGACACATCTGGGGGACTCTTGGAATGGTGGCACGACCCTGGAGTTCCTCTCGCCTTTCCTGTGGAGAGCGCCTCCTCTTGAGATGCGACGGGAACGCCGGAATTCTTTCCCTACGAAACAGGGAAGGGATCCCTCATTTCGAGCTTGGAGGCAGAAACGGGGCTCCCCTGGATGTGTGCGGGACCCCACGTGCTTCCTCTCGAGTGGAGACAGGTATGTCGGGGAACTTCTAGAGTTGCAGCAAGGGTGTGAAGGACCCTTTGGAATTTCCAGTGGTTAGACGTGATTCGCCTCGAGAAGCCTCAGCGGAAATGGACTTCATCTCGCCTGGAGAGCAAAATCTCCTGGATTTTCTCGAGTTGCGGCAGGTGCTCTCGACTTACGACCAGGACCTCAGGAACCCGCTCTGGTGACCTCAGGAAAGGCCAGTCCCCATGCGAGTTCCTCGGGGGCCTCTCGGGATTCCTCTCCCGTCGATGCCGGGGCCTAAGACCTTGTGTGGAGTCGGGGCCGGAACCTGAGGATTCCTCTCCAGTGCTGACATGGATCTTGGGGTACTTCTGGAGTCTCCCCAGGGGAGTCAGTCCTCGTCTCGAATGCGGGCATGCACTTGCGCTTTCCTCCAGAGCGGTAGCAGCAGTGTCACGCAGTCCGCCGCGTGGATCAAAGGATCTATGGTTTTCCCTCGAGTCTTTCCCACGAGGCTTTCCAACGAGGCTTTCCACAGGGCTGTCTCACGTGCACACGTGGTGGTAGTCGATCCTCGGCTTGAACGTCAAGGCAGTGCAGGGAAAACAAGTTCCTCTGGAATGGACTGACACATCTGGGGGACTCTTGGATTGGTGGCACGACCCTTCAGTTCCTCTCGCCTTTCCTGTGGAGAGCGCCTCCTCTTGAGATGCGACGGGAACGCCGGGAATTCTTTCCCTACGAAACAGGGAAAGGTTCCCTCATCTCTAGCTAGGAGGCGGAAACGGGGCTCCCCTGGATTTGTGCGGGACCCCACGTGCTTCCTCTCGAGTGCAGACGGGTATGTCGGGGAACTTCTTGAGTTGCAGCAAGGGTGTGAAGGACCCTTTGGAAGTTCCAGTGGTTAGACGGGATTAGCCTCGAGAGCCTCAGCGGAAATGGGCCTCATCTCGCCTGGAGGGCAAAACCTCCTGGATTTTCTCGAGTTGCAGCAGGTGCTCTCAACTTACGACGGGGACCTCAGGGACCCGCTCTGGTGGCCTCAGGAAAGGCCAGTCCCCATGCGAGTTCCTCGGGGGCCTCTGGGGATTCCTCTCCCGTAGATGCCGGGGACTAAGTCCTTGTGTGGAGTCGGGGTCGGAACCTGAGGATTCCTCTCCAGTGCTGACATGGATCTTGGGGTACTTCTGGAGTCTCCCCAGGGGAGTCAGTCTTCGTCTCGAATGCGGGCATGCACTTGCGCTTACCTCCAGAGCGGTAGCAGCATTGTCACGCAGTCCGCCGCGTGGATCAAAGGATCTATGGTTTTCCCTCGAGTCTTTCCCACGAAGCTTTCCCACGAGGCTTTCCCACAGGGCTGTCCCACGTGCACACGTGGTGGGAGTCGATCCTTGGCTTGAACGTCAAGGCAGTGCAGGGAAAACAGGTTCCTCTGGAATGGACTGACACCTCTGGGGGACTCTTGGAATGGTGGCACGACCCTGGAGTTCCTCTCGCCTTTCCTGTGGAGAGCGCCTCCTCTTGAGATGCGACGGGAACGCCGGGAATTCTTTCCCTACGAAACAGGGAAAGGATCCCTCATCTCGAGCTAGGAGGCGGAAACGGGGCTCCCCTGGATGTGTGCGGGAAGCCACGTGCTTCCTCTCGAGTGGAGACAGGTATGTCAGGGAACTTCTTGATTTGCAGCAAGGGTGTGAAAGACCCTTTGGAAGTTCCAGTGGTTAGATGTGATTGGCCTCGAGAAGCCTCAGCGGAAATGGGCCTCATCTCGCCTGGAGGGCAAAACCTCCTGGATTTTCTCGAGTTGCGGCAGGTGCTCTCGACTTATGACGGGGACCTCAGGGACCCGCTCTGGTGGCCTCAGGAAAGGCCAGTCCCCATGCGAGTTCCTCGGGGGCCTCTCGGGATTCCTCTCCCGTCGATGCCGGGGCCTAAGACCTTGTGTGGAGTCGGGGCTGGAACCTGAGGATTCCTCTCCAGTGCTGACATGGATCTTGGGGTACTTCTGGAGTCTCCCCAGGGGAGTCAGTCCTCGTCTCGAATGCGGGCATGCACTTGCGCTTTCCTCCAAAGCGGTAGCAGCAGTGTCACGCAGTCCGCCGCGTGGATCAAAGGATCTATGGTTTTCCCTCGAGTCTTTCCCACGAGGCTTTCCCACGAGGCTTTCCCACAGGGCTGCCCACGTGCACACGTGGTGGGAGTCGATCCTCGGCTTGAACGTCAAGGCAGTGCAGGGAAAACAGGTTACTCTGGAATGGACTGACACATCTGGGGGACTCTTGGAATGGTGTCACGACCCTGGAGTTCCTCTCGCCTTTCCTGTGGAGAGCGCCTCCTCTTGAGATGCGACGGGAACGCCGGGAATTCTTTCCCTACGAAGCAGGGAAAGGATCCCTCATCTCGAGCTAGGAGGCGGAAATGGGGCTCCCCTGGATGTGTGCGGAACCCCACGTGCTTCCTCTCGAGTGCAGACGGGTATGTCGGGGAACTTCTTGAGTTGCAGCAAGGGTGTGAAGGACCCTTTGGAAGTTCCAGTGGTTAGAAGTGATTAGCCTCGAGAAGCCTCAGCGGAAATGGGCCTCATCTCGCCTGGAGAGCAAAACCTCCTGGATTTTCTCGAGTTGCGCCAGGTACTCTCGACTTACGACGGGGACCTCAGAGACCCGCTCTGGTGGCCTCAGGAAAGGCAGGTCCCCATGCGAGTTCCTCGGGGGCCTCTCGGGATTCCTCTCCCGTCGATGCCGGGGCCTAAGACCTTGTGTGGAGTCGGGGCTGGAAACTGAGGATTCCTCTCCAGTGCTGACATGGATCTTGGGGTACTTCTGGAGTCTCCCCAGGGGAGTCAGTCCTCGTCTCGAATGCGGGCATGCACTTGCGCTTTCCTCCAGAGCGGTAGCAGCAGTGTCACGCAGTCCGCCGCGTGGATCAAAGGATCTATGGTTTTCCCTCGAGTCTTTCCCACGAGGCTTTCCCACGAGGCTTTCCCACAGGGCTGTCCCACGTGCACACGTGGTGGGAGTCGATCCTCGGCTTGAACGTCAAGGCAGTGCAGGGAAAACAGGTTACTCTGGAATGGACTGACACATCTGGGGGACTCTTGGAATGGTGTCACGACCCTGGAGTTCCTCTCGCCTTTCCTGTGGAGAGCGCCTCCTCTTGAGATGCGACGGGAACGCCGGGAATTCTTTCCCTACGAAACAGGGAAAGGATCCCTCAACTCGAGCTGGGAGGCGGAAACGGGGCTCCCCTGGATGTGTGCGGGACACCACGTGCTTCCTCTCGAGTGGAGACGGGTATGTCGGGGAACTTCTTGAGTTGCAGCAAGGGTGTGAAGGACCCTTTGGAAGTTCCAGTGGTTAGATGTGATTGGCCTCGAGAAGCCTCAGCGGAAATGGGCCTCATCTCGCCTGGAGGGCAAAACCTCCTGGATTTTCTCGAGTTGCGGCAGGTGCTCTCGACTTTCGACGGGGAACTCAGGGACCCGCTCTGGTGGCCTCAGGAAAGGCCAGTCCCCATGCGAGTTCCTCGGGGGCGTCTCGGGATTCCTCTCCCGTCGATGCCGGGGCCTAAGACCTTGTGTGGAGTCGGGGCTGGAACCTGAGGATTCCTCTCCAGTGCTGACATGGATCTTGGGGGTACTTCTGGAGTCTCCCCAGGGGAGTCAGTCCTCGTCTCGAATGCGGGCATGCACTTGCGCTTTCCTCCAGAGCGGTAGCAGCAGTGTCACGCAGTCCGCCGCGTGGATCAAAGGATCTATGGTTTTCCCTCGAGTCTTTCCCACGAGGCTTTCCCACGAGGCTTTCCCACAGGGCTGTCCCACGTGCACACGTGGTGGGAGTCGATCCTCGGCTTGAACGTCAAGGCAGTGCAGGGAAAACAGGTTCCTCTGGAATGGACTGACACATCTGGGGGACTCTTGGAATGGTGTCACGACCCTGGAGTTCCTCTCGCCTTTCCTGTGGAGAGCGCCTCCTCTTGAGATGCGACGGGAACGCCGGGAATTCTTTCCCTACGAAACAGGGAAAGGATCCCTCATCTCGAGCTAGGAGGCAGAAACGGGGATCCCCTGGATGTGTGCGGGACACCACGTGCTTCCTCTCGAGTGGAGACGGGTATGTCGGGGAACTTCTTGAGTTGCAGCAAGGGTGTGAAGGACCCTTTGGAAGATCCAGTGTTTAGACGTGAATAGCCTCGAGAAGCCTCAGCGGAAATGGGCCTCATCTCGCCTGGAGGGCAAAACCTCCTGGATTTTCTCGAGTTGCGGCAGGTGCTCTCGACTTAAGACGGGGACCTAAGGGACCCGCTCTGGTGGCCTCAGGAAAGGCCAGTCCCCATGCGAGTTCCTCGGGGGCCTCTCGGGATTCCTCTCCCGTCGATGCCGGGACCTAAAACCTTGTGTGGAGTCGGGGCCGGAACCTGAGGATTCCTCTCCAGTGCTGACATGGATCTTGGGGTACTTCTGGAGTCTCCCCAGGGAAGTCAGTCCTCGTCTCGAATGCGGGCATGCACTTGCGCTTTCCTCCAGAACGGTAGCAGCAGTGTCACGCAGTCCGCCCCGTGGATCAAAGGATCTATGATTTTCCCTCGAGTCTTTCCCACGAGGCTTTCCCACGAGGCTTTCCCACAGGGCTGTCACACGTGCACACGTGGTGGGAGTCGATCCTCGGCTTGAACGTCAAGGCAGTGCAGGGAAAAAAGGTTCCTCTGGAATCGTCTGACACATCTGGGGGACTCTTGGAATGGTGGCACGACCCTGGAGTTCCTCTCGCCTTTCCTGTGGAGAGCGTCTCCTCTTGAGATGCGACGGGAACGCCGGGAATTCTTTCCCTACGAAACAGGGAAAGGATCCCTCATCTCGAGCTAGGGGGCGGAAAAGGAGCTCCCCTGGATGTGTGCGGGACCCCACGTGCTTCCTCTCGAGTGGAGACGGTATGTTTGGGAACTTCTTGAGTTGCAGCAATGGTGTGAAGGACCCTTTGGAAGTTCCAGTGGTTAGATGTGATTGGCCTCGAGAAGCCTCAGCGGAAATGGGCCTCATCTCGCCTGGAGGGCAAAACCTCCTGGATTTTCTCGAGTTGCGGCAGGTGCTCTCGACTTACGACGGGGACCTCAGGGACCCGCTCTGGTGGCCTCAGGAAAGGCCAGTCCCCATGCGAGTTCCTCGGGGGCCTCTCGGGATTCCTCTCCCGTCGATGCCGGGGCCTAAGACCTTGTGTGGAGTCGGGGCCGGAACCTGAGGATTCCTCTCCAGTGCTGACATGGATCTTGGGGTACTTCTGGAGTCTCCCCAGGGGAGTCAGTCCTCGTCTCGAATGCGGGCATGCACTTGCGCTTTCCTCCAGAGCGGTAGCAGCAGTGTCACGCAGTCCGCCGCGTGGATCAAAGGATCTATGGTTTTCCCTCGAGTCTTTCCCACGAGGCTTTCCCACGAGGCTTTCCCACAGGGCTGTCCCACGTGCACACGTGGTGGGAGTCGATCCTCGGCTTGAACGTCAAGGCAGTGCAGGGAAAACAGGTTCCTCTGGAATGGACTGACACATCTGGGGGACTCTTGGAATGGTGGCATGACCCTGGAGTTCCTCTCGCCTTTCCTGTGGAGAGCGCCTCCTCTTGAGATGCGACGAGAACGCCGGGAATTCTTTCCCTACGAAACAGGAAAAGGATCCCTCAACTCGAGCTAGGAGGCGGAAACGGGGCTCCCCTGGATGTGTGCGGGACCCCACGTGCTTCCTCTCGAGTGGAGACGGGTGTGTCGGGGAACTTCTTGAGTTGCAGCAAGGGTGTGAAAGACCCTTTGGAAGTTCCAGTGGTTAGATGTGATTGGCCTCGAGAAGCCTCAGCGGAAATGGGCCTCATCTCGCCTGGACGGCAAAACCTCCTGGATTTTCTCGAGTTGCGGCAGGTGCTCTCGACTTACGACGGGGACCTCAGGGACCCGCTCTGGTGGCCTCAGGAAAGGCCAGTCCCCATGCGAGTTCCTCGGGGGCCTCTCGGGATTCCTCTCCCGTCGATGCCGGGGCCTAAGACCTTGTGTGAGTCGGGGCCGGAACCTGAGGATTCCTCTCCAGTGCTGACATGGATCTTGGGGTACTTCTGGAGTCTCCCCAGGGGAGTCAGTCCTCGTCTCGAATGCGGGCATGCACTTGCGCTTTCCTCCAGAGCGGTAGCAGCAGTGTCACGCAGTCCGCCGCGTGGATCAAAGGATCTATGGTTTTCCCTCGAGTCTTTCCCACGAGGCTTTCCCACGAGGCTTTCCCACAGGGCTGTCCCACGTGCACACGTGGTGGGAGTCGATCCTCGGCTTGAACGTCAAGGCAGTGCAGGGAAAACAGGATCCTCTGGAATGGACTGACACATCTGGGGGACTCTTGGAATGGTGTCACGACCCTCGAGTTCCTCTCGCCTTTCCTGTGGAGCGCGCCACCTCTTGAGATGCGACGGGAACGCCGGGAATTCTTTCCCTACGAAACAGGGAAAGGATCCCTCATCTCGAGCTAGGAGGCGGAAACGGGGCTCCCCTGGATGTGTGCGGGACCCCACGTGCTTCCTCTAGAGTGGAGACGGGTATGTCGGGGAAGTTCTTGAGTTGCAGCAAGGGTGTGAAGGACCCTTTGGAAGTTCCAGTGGTTAGACGTGATTCGCCTCGAGAAGCCTCAGCGGAAATGGGCCTCATCTCGCCTGGAGGGCAAAACCTCCTGGATATTCTCGAGTTGCGGCAGGTGCTCTCGACTTACGACGGGGACCTCAGGGACCCGCTCTGGTGGCCTCAGGAAAGGCCAGTCCCCAAGCGAGTTCCTCGGGGGCCTCTGGGGATTCCTCTCCCGTCGATGCCAGGGCCTAAGTCCTTGTGTGGAGTCGGGGCCGGAACCTGAGGATTCCTCTCCAGTGCTGACATGGATCTTGGGGTACTTCTGGAGTCTCCCCAGGGGAGTCAGTCCTCATCTTGAATGCGGGCATGCACTTGCGCTTTCCTCCAGAGCGGTAGAAGCAGTGTCACGCAGTCCGCCGCGTGGCTCAAAGGATCTATGGTTTTCCCTCGAGTCTTTCCCACGAGGCTTTCCCACGAGGCTTTCCACAGGGCTGTCCCACGTGCACACGTGGTGGGAGTCGATCCTCGGCTTGAACGTCAAGGCAGTGCAGGGAAAACAGGTTCCTCTGGAATGGACTGACACATCTGGGGGACTCTTGGAATGGTGGCACGACCCTGGAATTCCTCTCGCCTTTCCTGTGGAGAGCGCCTCCTCTTGAGATGCGACGGGAACGCCGGGAATTCTTTCCCTACGAAACAGGGAAAGGATCCCTCATCTCGAGCTAGGAGGCGGAAATGGGGCTCCCCTGGATGTTTGCGGGACCCCACGTGCTTCCTCTCGAGTGGAGACGGATATGTCGGGGAACTTCTTGAGTTGCAGCAAATGTGTGAAGGACCCTTTCGAAGTTCCAGTGGTTAGAAGTGATTAGCCTCGAGAAGCCTCAGCGGAAATGGGCCTCATCTCGCCTGGAGAGCAAAACCTCCTGGATTTTCTCGAGTTGCGGCAGGTACTCTCGACTTACGACGGGGACCTCAGAGACCCGCTCTGGTGGCCTCAGGAAAGGCCAGTCCCCATGCGAGTTCCTCGGGTCCTCTCGGGATTCCTCTCCCGGCGATGCTGAGGCCTACGACCTTGTGTGGAGTCGGGGCCGGAACCTGAGGATTCCTCTCCAGTGCTGACATGGATCTTGGGGTACTTCTGGAGTCTCCCCAGGGGAGTCAGTCCTCGTCTCGAATGCGGGCATGCACTTGCGCTTTCCTCCAGAGCTGTAGCAGCAGTGTCACGCAGTCCACCGCGTGGATCAAAGGATCTATGGTTTTCCCTCGAGTCTTTCCAACGAGGCTTTCCCACGAGGCGTTCCCACAGGGCTGTCCCACGTGCACACGTGGTGGGAGTCGATCCTCGGCGTGAACGTCAAGGCAGTGCAGGGAAAACAGGTTCCTCTGGAATGGACTGACACATCTGGGGGTCTCTTGAAATGGTGCCACGACCCTGGAGTTCCTCTCGCCTTTCCTGTGGAGAGCGCCTCCTCTTGAGATGCGACGGGAACGCCGGGAATTCTTTCCCTACGAAACAGGGAAAGGATCCCTCATCTCGAGCTAGGAGGCGGAAACGGGGCTCCCCTGGATGTGTTCGGGAACCCACGTGCTTCCTCTCGAGTGCAGACGGGTATGTCGGGGAACTTCTTGAGTTGCAGCAAGGGTGTGAAGGACCCTTTGGAAGTTCCAGTGGTTAGATGTGATTGGCCTCGAAAAGCCTCAGCGGAAATGGGCCTCATCTCGCCTGGAGGGCAAAACCTCCTGGATTTTCTCGAGTTGCGGCAGGTGCTCTCGACTTACGACGGGGACCTCAGGGACCCGCTCTGGTGGCCTCAAAAGGCCAGTCCCCATGCGAGTTCCTCGGGGGCCTCTCGGGATTCCTCTCCCGTCGATGCCGGGGCCTAAGACCTTGTGTGGAGTCGGGGCCGGAACCTGAGGATTCCTCTCCAGTGCTGACATGGATCTTGGGGTACTTCTGGAGTCTCCCCAGGGGAGTCAGTCCTCGTCTCGAATGCGGGCATGCACTTGCGCTTTCCTCCAGAGCGGTAGCAGCAGTGTCACGCAGTCCGCCGCGTGGATCAAAGATCTATGGTTTTCCCTCGAGTCTTTCCCACGAGGCTTTCCCACGAGGCTTTCCCACAGGGCTGTCCCACGTGCACACGTGGTGGGAGTCGATCCTCGGCTTGAACGTCAAGGCAGTGCAGGGAAAACAGGTTCCTCTGGAATGGACTGACACACTTGGGGGACTCTTGGAATGGTGGCACGACCCTGGAGTTCCTCTCGCCTTTCCTGTGGAGAGCGCCTCCTCTTGAGATGCGACGGGAACGCCGGGAATTCTTTCCCTACGAAACAGGGAAAGGATCCCTCATCTCGAGCTAGGAGGCGGAAACGGGGCTCCCCTGGATGTGTGCGGGACCCCACGTGCTTCCTCTCGAGTGGAGACGGGTATGTCGGGGAACTTCTTGAGTTGCAGCAAGGGTGTGAAGGACCCTTTGGACGTTCCAGTGGTTAGATGTGATTGGCCTCGAGAAGCCTCAGCGGAAATGGGCCTCATCTCGCCTGGAGGGCAAAACCTCCTGGATTTTCTCGAGTTGCGGCAGGTGCTCTCGACTTACGACGGGGACCTCAGGGACCCGCTCTGGTGGCCTCAGGAAAGGCCAGTCCCCATGCGAGTTCCTCGGGGGCCTCTCGGGATTCCTCTCCCGTCGATGCCGGGGCCTAAGACCTTGTGTGGAGTCGGGGCCGGAACCTGAGGATTCCTCTCCAGTGCTGACATGGATCTTGCGGGACTTCTGGAGTCTCCCCAGGGGAGTCAGTCCTCGTCTCGAATGCGGGCATGCACTTGCGCTTTCCTCCAGAGCGGTAGCAGGAGTGTCACGCAGTCCGCCGCGTGGATCAAAGGATCTATGGTTTTCCCTCGAGTCTTTCCCACGAGGCTTTCCCACGAGGCTTTCCCACAGGGCTGTCCCACGTGCACACGTGGTGGGAGTCGATCCTCGGCTTGAACGTCAAGGCAGTGCAGGGAAAACAGGTTCCTCTGGAATGGACTGACACATCTGGGGGACTCTTGGAATGGTGTCTCGACCCTGCAGTTCCTCTCGCCTTTCCTGTGGAGAGCGCCTCCTCTTGAGATGCGACGAGAACGCCGGGAATTCTTTCCCTACGAAACAGGAAAAGGATCCCTCATCTCGAGCTAGGAGGCGGAAACGGGGCTCCCCTGGATGTGTGCGGGACACCACGTGCTTCCTCTCGAGTGCAGACGGGTATGTCGGGGAACTTCTTGAGTTGCAGCAAGGGTGTGAAGGACCCTTTGGAAGTTCCAGTGGTTAGATGTGATTGGCCTCGAGAAGCCTCAGCGGAAATGGGCCTCATCTCGCCTGGAGGGCAAACCTCCTGGATTTTCTCGAGTTGCGGCAGGTGCTCTCGACTTACGATGGGGACCTCAGGGACCCGCTCTGGTGGCCTCAGGACAGGCCAGTCCCCATGCGAATTCCTCGGGGGCCTCTCGGGATTCCTCTCCCGTCGATGCCGGTGCCTAAGACCTTGTGTGGAGTCGGGGCCGGAACCTGAGGATTCCTCTCCAGTGCTGTCATGGATCTTGGGGTACTTCTGGAGTCTCCCCAGGGGAGTCAGTCCTCGTCTCGAATGCGGGCATGCACTTGCGCTTTCCTCCAGAGCGGTAGCAGCAGTGTCACGCAGTCCGCCGCGTGGATCAAAGGATCTATGGTTTTCCCTCGAGTCTTTCCCACGAGGCTTTCCCACGAGGCTTTCCCACAGGGCTGTCCCACGTGCACACGTGGTGGGACTCGATCCTCGGCTTGAACGTCAAGGCAGTGCAGGGAAAACAGGTTCCTCTGGAATGGACTGACACATCTGGGGGACTCTTGGAATGGTGGCACGACCCTTCAGTTACTCTCGCCTTTCCTGTGGAGAGCGCCTCTTCTTGAGATGCGACGGGAACGCCGGGAATTCTTTCCCTACGAAAAAGGGAAAGGATCCCTCATCTCGAGCTAGGAGGCGGAAACGGGGCTCCCCTGGTGTGTGCGGGACCCCACGTGCTTCCTCTCGTGTGGAGACGGGTATGTCGGGGAACTTCTTGAGTTGCAGCAATGGTGTGAAGGACCCTTTGGAAGTTCCAGTGGTTAGATGTGATTGGCCTCGAGAAGCCTCAGCGGAAATGGGCCTCATCTCGCCTGGAGGGCAAAACCTCCTGGATTTTCTCGAGTTGCGGCAGGTGCTCTCGACTTACGACGGGGACCTCAGGGAACCGCTCTGGTGGCCTCAGGAAAGGCCAGTCCCCATGTGAGTTCCTCGGGGGCGTCTCGGGATTCCTCTCCCGTCGATGCCGGGGCCTAAGACCTTGTGTGGAGTCGGGGCCGGAACCTGAGGATTCCTCTCCAGTGCTGACATGGATCTTGGGGTACTTCTGGAGTCTCCCCAGGGGAGTCAGTCCTCGTCTCGAATGCGGGCATGCACTTGCGCTTTCCTCCAGAGCGGTAGCAGCAGTGTCACGCAGTCCGCCGCGTGGATCAAAGGATCTATGGTTTTCCCTCGAGTCTTTCCTACGAGGCTTTCCCACGAGGCTATCCCACAGGGCTGTCCCACGTGCACACGTGATGGGAGTCG
This sequence comes from Ovis canadensis, assembly GCF_042477335.2. Lineage (NCBI taxonomy): Eukaryota > Metazoa > Chordata > Mammalia > Artiodactyla > Bovidae > Ovis > Ovis canadensis. Next base: position 12,027,134 of record NC_091267.1, read on the forward strand.
ATCCTCGGCTTGAACGTCAAGGCACTGCAGGGAAAACAGGTTCCTCTGGAATGGACTGACACATCTGGGGGACTCTTGGAATGGTGGCACGACCCTGGAGTTCCTCTCGCCTTTCCTGTGGAGAGCGCCTCCTCTTGAGATGCGACGGGAACGCCGGGAATTCTTTCCCTACGAAACAGGGAAAGGATTCCTCATCTCGAGCTAGGAGGCGGAAACGGGGCTCCCCTGGATGTGTGCGGGACCCCACGTGCTTCCTCTCGAGTGGAGACGGGTATGTCGGGGAACTTCTTGAGTTGCAGCAAGGGTGTGAAGGACCCTTTGTAAGTTCCAGTGGTTAGATGTGATTGGCCTTGAGAAGCCTCAGCGGAAATGGGCCTCATCTCGCCTGGAGGGCAAAACCTCCTGGATTTTCTCGAGTTGCGGCAGGTGCTCTCGACTTACGACGGGGACCTCAGGGACCCGCTCTGGTGGCCTCAGGAAAGGCCAGTCCCCATGCGAGTTCCTCGGGGGCCTCTCGGGATTCCTCTCCCGTCGATGCCGGGGCCTAAGACCTTGTGTGGAGTCGGGGCCGGAACCTGAGGATTCCTCTCCAGTGCTGACATGGATCTTGGGGTACTTCTGGAGTCTCCCCAGGGGAGTCAGTCCTCGTCTCGAATGCGGGCATGCACTTGCGCTTTCCTCCAGAGCGGTAGCAGCAGTGTCACGCAGTCCGCCGCGTGGATCAAAGGATCTATGGTTTTCCCTCGAGTCTTTCCCACGAGGCTTTCCCACGAGGCTTTCCCACAGGGCTGTCCCACGTGCACACGTGGTGGGAGTCGATCCTCGGCTTGAACGTCAAGGCAGTGCAGGGAAAACAGGTTCCTCTGGAATGGACTGACACATCTGGGGGACTCTTGGAATGGTGGCACGACCCTGGAGTTCCTCTCGCCTTTCCTGTGGAGAGCGCCTCCTCTTGAGATGCGACGGGAACGCCGGGAATTCTTTCCCTACGAAACAGGGAAAGGATCCCTCATCTCGAGCTAGGAGGCGGAAACGGGGCTCCCCTGGATGTGTGCGGGACCCCACGTGCTTCCTCTCGAGTGGAGACGGGTGTGTCGGGGAACTTCTTGAGTTGCAGCAAGGGTGTGAAAGACCCTTTGGAAGTTCCAGTGGTTAGATGTGATTGGCCTCGAGAAGCCTCAGCGGAAATGGGCCTCATCTCGCCTGGACGGCAAAACCTCCTGGATTTTCTCGAGTTGCGGCAGGTGCTCTCGACTTACGACGGGGACCTCAGGGACCCGCTCTGGTGGCCTCAGGAAAGGCCAGTCCCCATGCGAGTTCCTCGGGGGCCTCTCGGGATTCCTCTCCCGTCGATGCCGGGGCCTAAGACCTTGTGTGAGTCGGGGCCGGAACCTGAGGATTCCTCTCCAGTGCTGACATGGATCTTGGGGTACTTCTGGAGTCTCCCCAGGGGAGTCAGTCCTCGTCTCGAATGCGGGCATGCACTTGCGCTTTCCTCCAGAGCGGTAGCAGCAGTGTCACGCAGTCCGCCGCGTGGATCAAAGGATCTATGGTTTTCCCTCGAGTCTTTCCCACGAGGCTTTCCCACGAGGCTTTCCCACAGGGCTGTCCCACGTGCACACGTGGTGGGAGTCGATCCTCGGCTTGAACGTCAAGGCAGTGCAGGGAAAACAGGATCCTCTGGAATGGACTGACACATCTGGGGGACTCTTGGAATGGTGTCACGACCCTGGAGTTCCTCTCGCCTTTCCTGTGGAGCGCGCCACCTCTTGAGATGCGACGGGAACGCCGGGAATTCTTTCCCTACGAAACAGGGAAAGGATCCCTCATCTCGAGCTAGGAGGCGGAAACGGGGCTCCCCTGGATGTGTGCGGGACCCCACGTGCTTCCTCTAGAGTGGAGACGGGTATGTCGGGGAAGTTCTTGAGTTGCAGCAAGGGTGTGAAGGACCCTTTGGAAGTTCCAGTGGTTAGACGTGATTAGCCTCGAGAAGCCTCAGCGGAAATGGGCCTCATCTCGCCTGGAGGGCAAAACCTCCTGGATTTTCTCGAGTTGCGGCAGGTGCTCTCGACTTACGACGGGGACCTCAGGGACCCGCTCTGGTGGCCTCAGGAAAGGCCAGTCCCCAAGCGAGTTCCTCGGGGGCCTCTGGGGATTCCTCTCCCGTCGATGCCAGGGCCTAAGTCCTTGTGTGGAGTCGGGGCCGGAACCTGAGGATTCCTCTCCAGTGCTGACATGGATCTTGGGGTACTTCTGGAGTCTCCCCAGGGGAGTCAGTCCTCATCTCGAATGCGGGCATGCACTTGCGCTTTCCTCCAGAGCGGTAGAAGCAGTGTCACGCAGTCCGCCGCGTGGATCAAAGGATCTATGGTTTTCCCTCGAGTCTTTCCCACGAGGCTTTCCCACGAGGCTTTCCCACAGGGCTGTCCCACGTGCACACCTGGTGGGAGTCGATCCTCGGCTTGAAAGTCAAGGCAGTGCAGGGAAAACAGGTTCCTCTGGAATGGACTGACACATCTGAGGGTCTCTTGGAATGGTGGCACGACCCTGGAGTTCCTCTCCCCTTTCCTGTGGAGAGCGCCTCCTCTTGAGATGCGACGGGAACGCCGGGAATTCTTTCCCTACGAAACAGGGAAAGGATCCCTCATCTCGAGCTAGGAGGCGGAAACGGGTCTCCCCTGGATGTGTGCGGGACCCCACGTGCTTCCTCTCGAGTGGAGACGGGTATGTCGGGGAAGTTCTTGAGTTGCAGCAAGGGTGTGAAGGACCCTTTGGAAGTTCCAGTGGTTAGACGTGATTAGCCTCGAGAAGCCTCAGCGGAAATGGGCCTCATCTCGCCTGGAGGGCAAAACCTCCTGGATTTTCTCGAGTTGCGGCAGGTGCTCTCGACTTACGCCGGGGACCTCAGGGACCCGCTCTGGTGGCCTCAGGAAAGGCCAGTCCCCATGCGAGTTCCTCGGGGGCCTCTGGGGATTCCTCTCCCATCGATGCCGGAGCCTAAGTCCTTGTGCGGAGTCGGGGCCGGAACCTGAGGATTCCTCTCCAGTGCTGACATGGATCTTGGGGTACTTCTGGAGTCTCCCCAGGGGAGTCAGTCCTCGTCTCGAATGCGGGCATGCACTTGCGCTTTCCTCCAGAGCGGTAGCAGCAGTGTCACGCAGTCCGCCGCATGGATCAAAGGATCTATGGTTTTCCCTCGAGTCTTTCCCACGAGGCTTTCCCACGAGGCTTTCCCACAGGGCTGTCCCACGTGCACACGTGGTGGGAGTCGATCCTCGGCTTGAACGTCAAGGCAGTGCAGGGAAAACAGTTTCCTCTGGAATGGACTGACACATCTGGGGGACTCTTGGAATGGTGGCACGACCCTGGAGTTCCTCTCGCCTTTCCTGTGGAGAGCGCCTCCTCTTGAAATGCGACGGGAACGCCGGGAATTCTTTCCCTACGAAACAGGGAAAGGATCCTTCATCTCGAGCTAGGAGGCGGAAACGGGGCTCCCCTGGATGTGTGCGGGAAACCACGTGATTCCTCTCGAGTGGAGACGGGTATGTCGGGGAACTTCTTGAGTTGCAGCAAGGGTGTGAAGGACCCTTTGGAAGTTCCAGTGGTTAGATGTGATTAGCCTCGAGAAGCCTCAGCGGAAATGGGCCTCATCTCGCCTGGGGGGCAAAACCTCCTGGATTTTCTCAAGTTGCGGCAGGTGCTCTCGACTTACGACGGGGACCTCAGGGACCCGCTCTGGTGGCCTCAGGAAAGGCCAGTCCCCATGCGAGTTCCTCGGGGGCCTCTCGGGATTCCTCTCCCGTCGATGCCGGGGCCTAAGACCTTGTGTGGAGTCGGGGCCGGAACCTGAGGATTCCTCTCCAGTGCTGATATGGATCTTGGGGTACTTCTGGAGTCTCCCCAGGGGAGTCAGTCCTCGTCTCGAATGCGGGCATGCACTTGCGCTTTCCTCCAGAGCGGTAGCAGCAGTGTCACGCAGTCCGCCTCGTGGATCAAAGGATGTTTGGTTTTCCCTCGAGTCTTTCCCACGAGGCTTCCCACGAGGCTTTCTCACAGGGCTGTCCCACGTGCACACGTGGTGGGAGTCGATCCTCGGCTTGAACGTGAAGGCAGTGCAGGGAAAACAGGTTCCTCTGGAATGGACTGACACATCTGGGGGACTCTTGGAATGGTGGCACGACCCTTCAGTTCCTCTCGCCTTTCCTGTGGAGAGCGCCTCCTCTTGAGATGCGACGGGAACGCCGGGAATTCTTGCCCTGCGAAACAGGGAAAGGTTCCCTCATCTCTAGCTAGGAGGCGGAAACGGGGCTCCCCTGGATGTGTGCGGGACCCCACGTGCTTCCTCTCGAGTGCAGACGGGTATGTCGGGGAACTTCTTGAGTTGCAGCAAGGGTGTGAAGGACCCTTTGGAAGTTCCAGTGGTTAGACGGGATTAGCCTCGAGAGCCTCAGCGGAAATGGGCCTCATCTCGCCTGGAGGGCAAAACCTTCTGGATTTTCTCGAGTTGCAGCAGGTGCTCTCAACTTACGACGGGGACCTCAGGGACCCGCTCTGGTGGCCTCAGGAAAGGCCAGTCCCCATGCGAGTTCCTCGGGGGCCTCTGGGGATTCCTCTCCCGTAGATGCCGGGGACTAAGTCCTTGTGTGGAGTCGGGGTCGGAACCTGAGGATTCCTCTCCAGTGCTGACATGGATCTTGGGGTACTTCTGGAGTCTCCCCAGGGGAGTCAGTCTTCGTCTCGAATGCGGGCATGCACTTGCGCTTACCTCCAGAGCGGTAGCAGCAGTGTCACGCAGTCCGCCGCGTGGATCAAAGGATCTATGTTTTTCCCTTGAGTCTTTCCCACGAGGCTTTCCCACGAGGCTTTCCCACAGGGCTGTCCCACGTGCACACGTGGTGGGAGTCGATCCTTGGCTTGAACGTCAAGGCAGTGCAGGGAAAACAGGTTCCTCTGCAATGGACTGACACATCTGGGGGACTCTTGGAATGGTGGCACGACCCTGGAGTTCCTCTCGCCTTTCCTGTGGAGAGCGCCTCCTCTTGAGATGCGACGGGAACGCCGGGAATTCTTTCCCTACGAAACAGGGAAAGGATCCCTCATCTCGAGCTAGGAGGCGGAAACGGGGCTCCCCTGGTGTGTGCGGGACCCCACGTGCTTCCTCTCGAGTGCAGACGGGTATGTCGGGGAACTTCTTGAGTTGCAGCAAGGGTGTGAAGGACCCTTTGGAAGTTCCAGTGGTTAGATGTGATTGGCCTCGAGAAGCCTCAGCGGAAATGGGCCTCATCTCGCCTGGAGGGAAAAACCTCCTGGATTTTCTCGAGTTGCGGCAGGTGCTCTCGACTTACGACGGGGACCTCAGGGACACGCTCTGGTGGCCTCAGGAAAGGCCAGTCCCCATGCGAGTTCCTCGGGGGCCTCTCGGGATTCCTCTCCCGTCGATGCCGGGGCCTAAGACCTTGTGTGGAGTCGGGGCCGGAACCTGAGGATTCCTCTCCAGTGCTGACATGGATCTTGGGGTACTTCTGGAGTCTCCCCAGGGGAGTCAGTCTTCGTCTCGAATGCGGGCATGCACTTGTGCTTTCCTCCAGAGCGGTAGCAGCAGTGTCACGCAGTCCGCCGCGTGGATCAAAGGATGTTTGGTTTTCCCTCGAGTCTTTCCCACGAGGCTTCCCACGAGGCTTTCTCACAGGGCTGTCCCACGTGCACACGTGGTGGGAGTCGATCCTCGGCTTGAACGTGAAGGCAGTGCAGGGAAAACAGGTTCCTCTGGAATGGACTGACACATCTGGGGGACTCTTGGAATGGTGGCACGACCCTGGAGTTCCTCTCGCCTTTCCTGTGGAGAGCGCCTCCTCTTGAGATGCGACGGGAACGCCGGGAATTCTTTCCCTACGAAACAGGGAAAGGATCCCTCATCTCGAGCTAGGAGGCGGAAACGGGGCTCCCCTGGATGTGTGCGGGACCCACGTGCTTCCTCTCGCGTGGAGACGGGTATGTCGGGGAACTTCTTGAGTTGCAGCAAGGGTGTGAAGGACCCTTTGGAAGTTCCAGTGGTTAGATGTGATTGGCCTCGAGAAGCCTCAGCGGAAATGGGCCTCATCTCGCCTGGAGGGCAAAACCTCCTGGATTTTCTCGAGTTGCGGCAGGTGCTCTCGACTTACGACGGGGACCTCAGGGAACCGCTCTGGTGGCCTCAGGAAAGGCCAGTACCCATGCGAGTTCCTCGGGGGCCTCTCGGGATTCCTCTCCCGTCGATGCCGGGGCCTAAGACCTTGTGTGGAGTCGGGGCCGGAACCTGAGGATTCCTCTCCAGTGCTGACATGGATCTTGGGGTACTTCTGGAGTCTCCCCAGGGGAGTCAGTCCTCGTCTCGAATGCGGGCATGCACTTGCGCTTTCCTCCAGAGCGGTAGCAGCAGTGTCACGCAGTCCGCCGCGTGGATCAAAGGATCTATGGTTTTCCCTCGAGTCTTTCCCACGAGGCTTTCCCACGAGGCTTTCCCACAGGGCTGTCCCACGTGCACACGTGGTGGGAGTCGATCCTCGGCTTGAACGTCAAGGCAGTGCAGGGAAAACAGGTTCCTCTGGAATGGACTGACACATCTGGGGGACTCTTGGAATGGTGGCATGACCCTGGAGTTCCTCTCGCCTTTCCTGTGGAGAGCGCCTCCTCTTGAGATGCGACGGGAACGCCGGGAATTCTTTCCCTATGAAACAGGAAAAGGATCCCTCATCTCGAGCTAGGAGGCGGAAACGGGGCTTCCCTGGATGTGTGCGGGACCCACGTGCTTCCTCTCGAGTGGAGACGGGTATGTCGGGGAACTTCTTGAGTTGCAGCAAGGGTGTGAAGGACCCTTTGGAAGTTCCACTGGTTAGACGTGATTAGCCTAGAGAAGCCTCAGCGGAAATGGGCCTCATCTCGCCTGGAGGGCAAAACCTCCTGGATTTTCTCGAGTTGCGGCAGGTGCTCTCGACTTACGACGAGGACCTCAGGGACCCGCTCTGGTGGCCTCAGGAAAGGCCAGTCCCCATGCGAGTTCCTCGGGGGCCTCTGGGGATTCCTCTCCCGTCGATGCCAGGGCCTAAGACCTTGTGTGGAATCGGGGCCGGAACCTGAGGATTCCTCTCCAGTGCTGACATGGATCTTGGGGTACTTCTGGAGTCTCCCCAGGGGAGTCAGTCCTCGTCTCGAATGCGGGCATGCACTTGCGCTTTCCTCCAGAGCGGTAGCAGCAGTGTCACGCAGTCCGCCGCGTGGATCAAAGGATCTATGGTTTTCCCTCGAGTCTTTCCCACGAGGCTTTCCCACGAGGCTTTCCCACAGGGCTGTCCCACGTGCACACGTGGTGGGAGTCGATCCTCGGCTTGAACGTCAAGGCAGTGCAGGGAAAACAAGTTCCTCTGGAATGGACTGACACATCTGGGGGACTCTTGGAATGGTGGCACGACCCTTCAGTTCCTCTCGCCTTTCCTGTGGAGAGCACCTCCTCTTGAGATGCGACGGGAACGCCGGGAATTCTTTCCCTACGAAACAGGGAAAGGTTCCCTCATCTCTAGCTAGGAGGCGGAAACGGGGCTCCCCTGGATGTGTGCGGGACCCCACGTGCTTCCTCTCGAGTGCAGACGGGTATGTCGGGGAACTTCTTGAGTTGCAGCAAGGGTGTGAAGGACCCTTTGGAAGTTCCAGTGGTTAGACGGGATTAGCCTCGAGAGCCTCAGCGGAAATGGGCCTCATCTCGCCTGGAGGGCAAAACCTCCTGGATTTTCTCGAGTTGCAGCAGGTGCTCTCAACTTACGACGGGGACCTCAGGGACCCGCTCTGGTGGCCTCAGGAAAGGCCAGTCCCCATGCGAGTTCCTCGGGGGCCTCTGGGGATTCCTCTCCCGTAGATGCCGGGGACTAAGTCCTTGTGTGGAGTCGGGGTCGGAACCTGAGGATTCCTCTCCAGTGCTGACATGGATCTTGGGGTACTTCTGGAGTCTCCCCAGGGGAGTCAGTCTTCGTCTCGAATGCGGGCATGCACTTGCGCTTACCTCCAGAGCGGTAGCAGCAGTGTCACGCAGTCCGCCGCGTGGATCAAAGGATCTATGTTTTTCCCTCGAGTCTTTCCCACGAGGCTTTCCCACGAGGCTTTCCCACAGGGCTGTCCCACGTGCACACGTGGTGGGAGTCGATCCTTGGCTTGAACGTCAAGGCAGTGCAGGGAAAACAGTTTCCTCTGCAATGGACTGACACATCTGGGGGACTCTTGGAATGGTGGCACGACCCTGGAGTTCCTCTCGCCTTTCCTGTGGAGAGCGCCTCCTCTTGAGATGCGACGGGAACGCCGGGAATTCTTTCCCTACGAAACAGGGAAAGGATCCCTCATCTCGAGCTAGGAGGCGGAAACGGGGCTCCCCTGGTGTGTGCGGGACCCCACGTGCTTCCTCTCGAGTGCAGACGGGTATGTCGGGGAACTTCTTGAGTTGCAGCAAGGGTGTGAAGGACCCTTTGGAAGGTCCAGTGGTTAGATGTGATTGGCCTCGAGAAGCCTCAGCGGAAATGGGCCTCATCTCGCCTGGAGGGAAAAACCTCCTGGATTTTCTCGAGTTGCGGCAGGTGCTCTCGACTTACGACGGGGACCTCAGGGACACGCTCTGGTGGCCTCAGGAAAGGCCAGTCCCCATGCGAGTTCCTCGGGGGCCTCTCGGGATTCCTCTCCCGTCGATGCCGGGGCCTAAGACCTTGTGTGGAGTCGGGGCCGGAACCTGAGGATTCCTCTCCAGTGCTGACATGGATCTTGGGGTACTTCTGGAGTCTCCCCAGGGGAGTCAGTCCTCGTCTCGAATGCGGGCATGCACTTGCGCTTTCCTCCAGAGCGGTAGCAATAGTGTCACGCAGTCCGCCGCGTGGATCAAAGGATCTATGGTTTTCCCTCGAGTCTTTTCCACGAGGCTTTCCCACGAGGCTTTCCCACAGGGCTGTCCCACGTGCACACGTGGTGGGAGTCGATCCTCAGCTTGAACGTCAAGGCAGTGCAGGGAAAACAGGTTCCTCTGGAATGGACTGACACATCTGGGGGACTCTTGGAATGGTGGCACGACCCTGGAGATCCTCTCGCCTTTCCTGTGGAGAGCGCCTCCTCTTGAGATGCGACGGGAACGCCAGGAATTCTTTCCCTACGAAACAGGGAAAGGATCCCTCATCTCGAGCTAGGAGGCGGAAACGGGGCTCCCCTGGATGTGTGCGGGACCCCACGTGCTTCCTCTCGAGTGGAGACGGGTATTTCGGGGAATTTCTTGAGTTGCAGCAATGGTGTGAAGGACCCTTTGGAAGTTCCAGTGGTTAGATGTGATTGGCCTCGAGAAGCCTCAGCGGAAATGGGCCTCATCTCGCCTGGAGGGCAAAACCTCCTGGATTTTCTCGAGTTGCGGCAGGTGCTCTCGACTTACGACGGGGACCTCAGGGACCCGCTCTGGTGGCCTCAGGAAAGGCCAGTCCCCATGCGAGTTCCTCGGGGGCGTCTGGGATTTCTCTCCCGTTGATGCCGGGGCCTAAGACCTTGTGTGGAATCGGGGCCGGAACCTGAGGATTCCTCTCCAGTGCTGACATGGATCTTGGGGTACTTCTGGAGTCTCCCCAGGGGAGTCAGTCCTCGTCTCGAATGCGGGCATGCACTTGCGCTTTCCTCCAGAGCGGTAGCAGCAGTGTCACGCAGTCCGCCGCGTGGATCAAAGGATCTATGGTTTTCCCTCGAGTCTTTCCCACGAGGCTTTCCCACGAGGCTTTCCCACAGGGCTGTCCCACGTGCACACGTGGTGGGAGTCGATCCTCGGCTTGAACGTCAAGGCAGTGCAGGGAAAACAGGTTCCTCTGGAATGGACTGACACATCTGGGGGACTCTTGGAATGGTGGCACGACCCTTCAGTTACTCTCGCCTTTCCTGTGGAGAGCGCCTCCTCTTGAGATGCGACGGGAACGCCGGGAATTCTTTCCCTACGAAACAGTGAAAGGTTCCCTCATCTCGAGCTAGGAGGCGGAAACGGGGCTCCCCTGGTGTGTGCGGGACCCCACGTGCTTCCTCTCGAGTGCAGACGGGTATGTCGGGGAACTTCTTGAGTTGCAGCAAGGGTGTGAAGGACCCTTTGGAAGTTCCAGTGGTTAGATGTGATTGGCCTCGAGAAGCCTCAGCGGAAATGGGCCTCATCTCGCCTGGAGGGAAAAACCTCCTGGATTTTCTCGAGTTGCGGCAGGTGCTCTCGACTTACGACGGGGACCTCAGGGACACGCTCTGGTGGCCTCAGGAAAGGCCAGTCCCCATGCGAGTTCCTCGGGGGCCTCTCGGGATTCCTCTCCCGTCGATGCCGGGGCCTAAGACCTTGTGTGGAGTCGGGGCCGGAACCTGAGGATTCCTCTCCAGTGCTGACATGGATCTTGGGGTACTTCTGGAGTCTCCCCAGGGGAGTCAGTCTTCGTCTCGAATGCGGGCATGCACTTGTGCTTTCCTCCAGAGCGGTAGCAGCAGTGTCACGCAGTCCGCCGCGTGGATCAAAGGATGTTTGGTTTTCCCTCGAGTCTTTCCCACGAGGCTTCCCACGAGGCTTTCTCACAGGGCTGTCCCACGTGCACACGTGGTGGGAGTCGATCCTCGGCTTGAACGTGAAGGCAGTGCAGGGAAAACAGGTTCCTCTGGAATGGACTGACACATCTGGGGGACTCTTGGAATGGTGGCACGACCCTGGAGTTCCTCTCGCCTTTCCTGTGGAGAGCGCCTCCTCTTGAGATGCGACGGGAACGCCGGGAATTCTTTCCCTACGAAACAGGGAAAGGATCCCTCATCTCGAGCTAGGAGGCGGAAACGGGGCTCCCCTGGATGTGTGCGGGACCCACGTGCTTCCTCTCGCGTGGAGACGGGTATGTCGGGGAACTTCTTGAGTTGCAGCAAGGGTGTGAAGGACCCTTTGGAAGTTCCAGTGGTTAGATGTGATTGGCCTCGAGAAGCCTCAGCGGAAATGGGCCTCATCTCGCCTGGAGGGCAAAACCTCCTGGATTTTCTCGAGTTGCGGCAGGTGCTCTCGACTTACGACGGGGACCTCAGGGAACCGCTCTGGTGGCCTCAGGAAAGGCCAGTACCCATGCGAGTTCCTCGGGGGCCTCTCGGGATTCCTCTCCCGTCGATGCCGGGGCCTAAGACCTTGTGTGGAGTCGGGGCCGGAACCTGAGGATTCCTCTCCAGTGCTGACATGGATCTTGGGGTACTTCTGGAGTCTCCCCAGGGGAGTCAGTCCTCGTCTCGAATGCGGGCATGCACTTGCGCTTTCCTCCAGAGCGGTAGCAGCAGTGTCACGCAGTCCGCCGCGTGGATCAAAGGATCTATGGTTTTCCCTCGAGTCTTTCCCACGAGGCTTTCCCACGAGGCTTTCCCACAGGGCTGTCCCACGTGCACACGTGGTGGGAGTCGATCCTCGGCTTGAACGTCAAGGCAGTGCAGGGAAAACAGGTTCCTCTGGAATGGACTGACACATCTGGGGGACTCTTGGAATGGTGGCATGACCCTGGAGTTCCTCTCGCCTTTCCTGTGGAGAGCGCCTCCTCTTGAGATGCGACGGGAACGCCGGGAATTCTTTCCCTATGAAACAGGAAAAGGATCCCTCATCTCGAGCTAGGAGGCGGAAACGGGGCTTCCCTGGATGTGTGCGGGACCCACGTGCTTCCTCTCGAGTGGAGACGGGTATGTCGGGGAACTTCTTGAGTTGCAGCAAGGGTGTGAAGGACCCTTTGGAAGTTCCACTGGTTAGACGTGATTAGCCTAGAGAAGCCTCAGCGGAAATGGGCCTCATCTCGCCTGGAGGGCAAAACCTCCTGGATTTTCTCGAGTTGCGGCAGGTGCTCTCGACTTACGACGAGGACCTCAGGGACCCGCTCTGGTGGCCTCAGGAAAGGCCAGTCCCCATGCGAGTTCCTCGGGGGCCTCTGGGGATTCCTCTCCCGTCGATGCCAGGGCCTAAGACCTTGTGTGGAATCGGGGCCGGAACCTGAGGATTCCTCTCCAGTGCTGACATGGATCTTGGGGTACTTCTGGAGTCTCCCCAGGGGAGTCAGTCCTCGTCTCGAATGCGGGCATGCACTTGCGCTTTCCTCCAGAGCGGTAGCAGCAGTGTCACGCAGTCCGCCGCGTGGATCAAAGGATCTATGGTTTTCCCTCGAGTCTTTCCCACGAGGCTTTCCCACGAGGCTTTCCCACAGGGCTGTCCCACGTGCACACGTGGTGGGAGTCGATCCTCGGCTTGAACGTCAAGGCAGTGCAGGGAAAACAAGTTCCTCTGGAATGGACTGACACATCTGGGGGACTCTTGGAATGGTGGCACGACCCTTCAGTTCCTCTCGCCTTTCCTGTGGAGAGCACCTCCTCTTGAGATGCGACGGGAACGCCGGGAATTCTTTCCCTACGAAACAGGGAAAGGTTCCCTCATCTCTAGCTAGGAGGCGGAAACGGGGCTCCCCTGGATGTGTGCGGGACCCCACGTGCTTCCTCTCGAGTGCAGACGGGTATGTCGGGGAACTTCTTGAGTTGCAGCAAGGGTGTGAAGGACCCTTTGGAAGTTCCAGTGGTTAGACGGGATTAGCCTCGAGAGCCTCAGCGGAAATGGGCCTCATCTCGCCTGGAGGGCAAAACCTCCTGGATTTTCTCGAGTTGCAGCAGGTGCTCTCAACTTACGACGGGGACCTCAGGGACCCGCTCTGGTGGCCTCAGGAAAGGCCAGTCCCCATGCGAGTTCCTCGGGGGCCTCTGGGGATTCCTCTCCCGTAGATGCCGGGGACTAAGTCCTTGTGTGGAGTCGGGGTCGGAACCTGAGGATTCCTCTCCAGTGCTGACATGGATCTTGGGGTACTTCTGGAGTCTCCCCAGGGGAGTCAGTCTTCGTCTCGAATGCGGGCATGCACTTGCGCTTACCTCCAGAGCGGTAGCAGCAGTGTCACGCAGTCCGCCGCGTGGATCAAAGGATCTATGTTTTTCCCTCGAGTCTTTCCCACGAGGCTTTCCCACGAGGCTTTCCCACAGGGCTGTCCCACGTGCACACGTGGTGGGAGTCGATCCTTGGCTTGAACGTCAAGGCAGTGCAGGGAAAACAGTTTCCTCTGCAATGGACTGACACATCTGGGGGACTCTTGGAATGGTGGCACGACCCTGGAGTTCCTCTCGCCTTTCCTGTGGAGAGCGCCTCCTCTTGAGATGCGACGGGAACGCCGGGAATTCTTTCCCTACGAAACAGGGAAAGGATCCCTCATCTCGAGCTAGGAGGCGGAAACGGGGCTCCCCTGGTGTGTGCGGGACCCCACGTGCTTCCTCTCGAGTGCAGACGGGTATGTCGGGGAACTTCTTGAGTTGCAGCAAGGGTGTGAAGGACCCTTTGGAAGGTCCAGTGGTTAGATGTGATTGGCCTCGAGAAGCCTCAGCGGAAATGGGCCTCATCTCGCCTGGAGGGAAAAACCTCCTGGATTTTCTCGAGTTGCGGCAGGTGCTCTCGACTTACGACGGGGACCTCAGGGACACGCTCTGGTGGCCTCAGGAAAGGCCAGTCCCCATGCGAGTTCCTCGGGGGCCTCTCGGGATTCCTCTCCCGTCGATGCCGGGGCCTAAGACCTTGTGTGGAGTCGGGGCCGGAACCTGAGGATTCCTCTCCAGTGCTGACATGGATCTTGGGGTACTTCTGGAGTCTCCCCAGGGGAGTCAGTCCTCGTCTCGAATGCGGGCATGCACTTGCGCTTTCCTCCAGAGCGGTAGCAATAGTGTCACGCAGTCCGCCGCGTGGATCAAAGGATCTATGGTTTTCCCTCGAGTCTTTTCCACGAGGCTTTCCCACGAGGCTTTCCCACAGGGCTGTCCCACGTGCACACGTGGTGGGAGTCGATCCTCAGCTTGAACGTCAAGGCAGTGCAGGGAAAACAGGTTCCTCTGGAATGGACTGACACATCTGGGGGACTCTTGGAATGGTGGCACGACCCTGGAGATCCTCTCGCCTTTCCTGTGGAGAGCGCCTCCTCTTGAGATGCGACGGGAACGCCAGGAATTCTTTCCCTACGAAACAGGGAAAGGATCCCTCATCTCGAGCTAGGAGGCGGAAACGGGGCTCCCCTGGATGTGTGCGGGACCCCACGTGCTTCCTCTCGAGTGGAGACGGGTATTTCGGGGAATTTCTTGAGTTGCAGCAATGGTGTGAAGGACCCTTTGGAAGTTCCAGTGGTTAGATGTGATTGGCCTCGAGAAGCCTCAGCGGAAATGGGCCTCATCTCGCCTGGAGGGCAAAACCTCCTGGATTTTCTCGAGTTGCGGCAGGTGCTCTCGACTTACGACGGGGACCTCAGGGACCCGCTCTGGTGGCCTCAGGAAAGGCCAGTCCCCATGCGAGTTCCTCGGGGGCGTCTGGGATTTCTCTCCCGTTGATGCCGGGGCCTAAGACCTTGTGTGGAATCGGGGCCGGAACCTGAGGATTCCTCTCCAGTGCTGACATGGATCTTGGGGTACTTCTGGAGTCTCCCCAGGGGAGTCAGTCCTCGTCTCGAATGCGGGCATGCACTTGCGCTTTCCTCCAGAGCGGTAGCAGCAGTGTCACGCAGTCCGCCGCGTGGATCAAAGGATCTATGGTTTTCCCTCGAGTCTTTCCCACGAGGCTTTCCCACGAGGCTTTCCCACAGGGCTGTCCCACGTGCACACGTGGTGGGAGTCGATCCTCGGCTTGAACGTCAAGGCAGTGCAGGGAAAACAGGTTCCTCTGGAATGGACTGACACATCTGGGGGACTCTTGGAATGGTGGCACGACCCTTCAGTTACTCTCGCCTTTCCTGTGGAGAGCGCCTCCTCTTGAGATGCGACGGGAACGCCGGGAATTCTTTCCCTACGAAACAGTGAAAGGTTCCCTCATCTCGAGCTAGGAGGCGGAAACGGGGCTCCCCTGGATGTGTGCGGGACCCCACGTGCTTCCTCTCGAGTGCAGACGGGTATGTCGGGGAACTTCTTGAGTTGCAGCAAGGGTGTGAAGGACCCTTTGGAAGTTCCAGTGGTTAGACGTGATTAGCCTCGAGAAGTCTCAGCGGAAATGGGCCTCATCTCGCCTGGAGGGCAAAACCTCCTGGATTTTCTCGAGTTGCGGCAGGTGCTCTCAACTTACGACGGGGACCTCAGGGACCCGCTCTGGTGGCCTCAGGAAAGGCCAGTCCCCATGCGAGTTCCTCGGGGGCCTCTGGGGATTCCTCTCCCGTCGATGCCGGGGCCTAAGTCCTTGTGTGGAGTCGGGGTCGGAACCTGAGGATTCCTCTCCAGTGCTGACATGGATCTTGGGGTACTTCTGGAGTCTCCCCAGGGGAGTCAGTCTTCGTCTCGAATGCGGGCATGCACTTGCGCTTTCCTCCAGAGCGGTAGCACTAGTGTCACGCAGTCCGCCGCGTGGATCAAAGGATCTATGGTTTTCCTTCGAGTCTTTTCCACGAGGCTTTCCCACGAGGCTTTCCCACAGGGCTGTCCCACGTGCACATGTGGTGGGAGTCGATCCTTGGCTTGAACGTCAAGGCAGTGCAGGGAAAACAGGTTCCTCTGGAATGGACTGACACATCTGGGGGACTCTTGGAATGGTGGCACGACCCTGGAGTTCCTCTCGCCTTTCCTGTGGAGAGCGCCTCCTCTTGAGATGCGACGGGAACGCCGGGAATTCTTTCCCTACGAAACAGGGAAAGGATCCCTCATCTCGAGCTAGGAGGCGGAAACGGGGCTCCGCTGGATGTGTGCGGGACCCTCGTGCTTCCTCTCGAGTGGAGACGGGTATGTCGCGGAACTTCTTGAGTTGCAGCAAGGGTGTGAAGGACCCTTTGGAAGTTCCAGTGGTTAGATGTGATTAGCCTCGAGAAGCCTCAGCGGAAATGGGCCTCATCTCGCCTGGAGGGCAAAACCTCCTGGATTTTCTCGAGTTGCGGCAGGTGCTCTCAACTTACGACGGGGACCTCAGGGACCCGCTCTGGTGGCCTCAGGAAAGGCCAGTCCCCATGCGAGTTCCTCGGGGGCCTCTGGGGATTCCTCTCCCGTCGATGCCGGGGCCTAAGTCCTTGTGTGGAGTCGGGGTCGGAACCTGAGGATTCCTCTCCAGTGCTGACATGGATCTTGGGGTACTTCTGGAGTCTCCCCAGGGGAGTCAGTCTTCGTCTCGAATGCGGGCATGCACTTGCGCTTTCCTCCAGAGCGGTAGCACTAGTGTCACGCAGTCCGCCGCGTGGATCAAAGGATCTATGGTTTTCCTTCGAGTCTTTTCCACGAGGCTTTCCCACGAGGCTTTCCCACAGGGCTGTCCCACGTGCACAGTGGTGGGAGTCGATCCTTGGCTTGAACGTCAAGGCAGTGCAGGGAAAACAGGTTCCTCTGGAATGGACTGACACATCTGGGGGACTCTTGGAATGGTGGCACGACCCTGGAGTTCCTCTCGCCTTTCCTGTGGAGAGCGCCTCCTCTTGAGATGCGACGGGAACGCCGGGAATTCTTTCCCTACGAAACAGGGAAAGGATCCCTCATCTCGAGTTAGGAGGCGGAAACGGGGCTCCGCTGGATGTGTGCGGGACCCTCGTGCTTCCTCTCGAGTGGAGACGGGTATGTCGCGGAACTTCTTGAGTTGCAGCAAGGGTGTGAAGGACCCTTTGGAAGTTCCAGTGGTTAGATGTGATTAGCCTCGAGAAGCCTCAGCGGAAATGGGCCTCATCTCGCCTGGAGGGCAAAACCTCCTGGATTTTTTCGAGTTGCGGCAGGTGATCTCGACTTACGACCGGGACCTCAGGGACCCGCTCTGGTGTCCTCAGGAAAGGCCAGTCCCCATGCGAGTTCCTCGGGGGCCTCTCGGGATTCCTCTCCCGTCGATGCCGGGGCCTAAGACCTTGTGTGGAGTTGGGGCCGGAACCTGAGGATTCCTCTCCAGTGCTGACATGGATCTTGGGGTACTTCTGGAGTCTCCCCAGGGGAGTCAGTCCTCGTCTCGAATGCGGGCATGCACTTGCGCTTTCCTCCAGAGCGGTAGCAGCAGTGTCACGCAGTCCGCCGCGTGGATCAAAGGATGTTTGGTTTTCCCTCGAGTCTTTCCCACGAGGCTTCCCACGAGGCTTTCTCACAGGGCTGTCCCACGTGCACACGTGGTGGGAGTCGATCCTCGGCTTGAACGTGAAGGCAGTGCAGGGAAAACAGGTTCCTCTGGAATGGACTGACACATCTGGGGGACTCTTGGAATGGTGGCACGACCCTGGAGTTCCTCTCGCCTTTCCTGTGGAGAGCGCCTCCTCTTGAGATGCGACGGGAACGCCGGGAATTCTTTCCCTACGAAACAGGGAAAGGATCCCTCATCTCGAGCTAGGAGGCGGAAACGGGGCTCCCCTGGATGTGTGCGGGACCCACGTGCTTCCTCTCGCGTGGAGACGGGTATGTCGGGGAACTTCTTGAGTTGCAGCAAGGGTGTGAAGGACCCTTTGGAAGTTCCAGTGGTTAGATGTGATTGGCCTCGAGAAGCCTCAGCGGAAATGGGCCTCATCTCGCCTGGAGGGCAAAACCTCCTGGATTTTCTCGAGTTGCGGCAGGTGCTCTCGACTTACGACGGGGACCTCAGGGAACCGCTCTGGTGGCCTCAGGAAAGGCCAGTACCCATGCGAGTTCCTCGGGGGCCTCTCGGGATTCCTCTCCCGTCGATGCCGGGGCCTAAGACCTTGTGTGGAGTCGGGGCCGGAACCTGAGGATTCCTCTCCAGTGCTGACATGGATCTTGGGGTACTTCTGGAGTCTCCCCAGGGGAGTCAGTCCTCGTCTCGAATGCGGGCATGCACTTGCGCTTTCCTCCAGAGCGGTAGCAGCAGTGTCACGCAGTCCGCCGCGTGGATCAAAGGATCTATGGTTTTCCCTCGAGTCTTTCCCACGAGGCTTTCCCACGAGGCTTTCCCACAGGGCTGTCCCACGTGCACACGTGGTGGGAGTCGATCCTCGGCTTGAACGTCAAGGCAGTGCAGGGAAAACAGGTTCCTCTGGAATGGACTGACACATCTGGGGGACTCTTGGAATGGTGGCATGACCCTGGAGTTCCTCTCGCCTTTCCTGTGGAGAGCGCCTCCTCTTGAGATGCGACGGGAACGCCGGGAATTCTTTCCCTATGAAACAGGAAAAGGATCCCTCATCTCGAGCTAGGAGGCGGAAACGGGGCTTCCCTGGATGTGTGCGGGACCCACGTGCTTCCTCTCGAGTGGAGACGGGTATGTCGGGGAACTTCTTGAGTTGCAGCAAGGGTGTGAAGGACCCTTTGGAAGTTCCACTGGTTAGACGTGATTAGCCTAGAGAAGCCTCAGCGGAAATGGGCCTCATCTCGCCTGGAGGGCAAAACCTCCTGGATTTTCTCGAGTTGCGGCAGGTGCTCTCGACTTACGACGAGGACCTCAGGGACCCGCTCTGGTGGCCTCAGGAAAGGCCAGTCCCCATGCGAGTTCCTCGGGGGCCTCTGGGGATTCCTCTCCCGTCGATGCCAGGGCCTAAGACCTTGTGTGGAATCGGGGCCGGAACCTGAGGATTCCTCTCCAGTGCTGACATGGATCTTGGGGTACTTCTGGAGTCTCCCCAGGGGAGTCAGTCCTCGTCTCGAATGCGGGCATGCACTTGCGCTTTCCTCCAGAGCGGTAGCAGCAGTGTCACGCAGTCCGCCGCGTGGATCAAAGGATCTATGGTTTTCCCTCGAGTCTTTCCCACGAGGCTTTCCCACGAGGCTTTCCCACAGGGCTGTCCCACGTGCACACGTGGTGGGAGTCGATCCTCGGCTTGAACGTCAAGGCAGTGCAGGGAAAACAAGTTCCTCTGGAATGGACTGACACATCTGGGGGACTCTTGGAATGGTGGCACGACCCTTCAGTTCCTCTCGCCTTTCCTGTGGAGAGCACCTCCTCTTGAGATGCGACGGGAACGCCGGGAATTCTTTCCCTACGAAACAGGGAAAGGTTCCCTCATCTCTAGCTAGGAGGCGGAAACGGGGCTCCCCTGGATGTGTGCGGGACCCCACGTGCTTCCTCTCGAGTGCAGACGGGTATGTCGGGGAACTTCTTGAGTTGCAGCAAGGGTGTGAAGGACCCTTTGGAAGTTCCAGTGGTTAGACGGGATTAGCCTCGAGAGCCTCAGCGGAAATGGGCCTCATCTCGCCTGGAGGGCAAAACCTCCTGGATTTTCTCGAGTTGCAGCAGGTGCTCTCAACTTACGACGGGGACCTCAGGGACCCGCTCTGGTGGCCTCAGGAAAGGCCAGTCCCCATGCGAGTTCCTCGGGGGCCTCTGGGGATTCCTCTCCCGTAGATGCCGGGGACTAAGTCCTTGTGTGGAGTCGGGGTCGGAACCTGAGGATTCCTCTCCAGTGCTGACATGGATCTTGGGGTACTTCTGGAGTCTCCCCAGGGGAGTCAGTCTTCGTCTCGAATGCGGGCATGCACTTGCGCTTACCTCCAGAGCGGTAGCAGCAGTGTCACGCAGTCCGCCGCGTGGATCAAAGGATCTATGTTTTTCCCTCGAGTCTTTCCCACGAGGCTTTCCCACGAGGCTTTCCCACAGGGCTGTCCCACGTGCACACGTGGTGGGAGTCGATCCTTGGCTTGAACGTCAAGGCAGTGCAGGGAAAACAGTTTCCTCTGCAATGGACTGACACATCTGGGGGACTCTTGGAATGGTGGCACGACCCTGGAGTTCCTCTCGCCTTTCCTGTGGAGAGCGCCTCCTCTTGAGATGCGACGGGAACGCCGGGAATTCTTTCCCTACGAAACAGGGAAAGGATCCCTCATCTCGAGCTAGGAGGCGGAAACGGGGCTCCCCTGGTGTGTGCGGGACCCCACGTGCTTCCTCTCGAGTGCAGACGGGTATGTCGGGGAACTTCTTGAGTTGCAGCAAGGGTGTGAAGGACCCTTTGGAAGGTCCAGTGGTTAGATGTGATTGGCCTCGAGAAGCCTCAGCGGAAATGGGCCTCATCTCGCCTGGAGGGAAAAACCTCCTGGATTTTCTCGAGTTGCGGCAGGTGCTCTCGACTTACGACGGGGACCTCAGGGACACGCTCTGGTGGCCTCAGGAAAGGCCAGTCCCCATGCGAGTTCCTCGGGGGCCTCTCGGGATTCCTCTCCCGTCGATGCCGGGGCCTAAGACCTTGTGTGGAGTCGGGGCCGGAACCTGAGGATTCCTCTCCAGTGCTGACATGGATCTTGGGGTACTTCTGGAGTCTCCCCAGGGGAGTCAGTCCTCGTCTCGAATGCGGGCATGCACTTGCGCTTTCCTCCAGAGCGGTAGCAATAGTGTCACGCAGTCCGCCGCGTGGATCAAAGGATCTATGGTTTTCCCTCGAGTCTTTTCCACGAGGCTTTCCCACGAGGCTTTCCCACAGGGCTGTCCCACGTGCACACGTGGTGGGAGTCGATCCTCAGCTTGAACGTCAAGGCAGTGCAGGGAAAACAGGTTCCTCTGGAATGGACTGACACATCTGGGGGACTCTTGGAATGGTGGCACGACCCTGGAGATCCTCTCGCCTTTCCTGTGGAGAGCGCCTCCTCTTGAGATGCGACGGGAACGCCAGGAATTCTTTCCCTACGAAACAGGGAAAGGATCCCTCATCTCGAGCTAGGAGGCGGAAACGGGGCTCCCCTGGATGTGTGCGGGACCCCACGTGCTTCCTCTCGAGTGGAGACGGGTATTTCGGGGAATTTCTTGAGTTGCAGCAATGGTGTCAAGGACCCTTTGGAAGTTCCAGTGGTTAGATGTGATTGGCCTCGAGAAGCCTCAGCGGAAATGGGCCTCATCTCGCCTGGAGGGCAAAACCTCCTGGATTTTCTCGAGTTGCGGCAGGTGCTCTCGACTTACGACGGGGACCTCAGGGACCCGCTCTGGTGGCCTCAGGAAAGGCCAGTCCCCATGCGAGTTCCTCGGGGGCGTCTGGGATTTCTCTCCCGTTGATGCCGGGGCCTAAGACCTTGTGTGGAATCGGGGCCGGAACCTGAGGATTCCTCTCCAGTGCTGACATGGATCTTGGGGTACTTCTGGAGTCTCCCCAGGGGAGTCAGTCCTCGTCTCGAATGCGGGCATGCACTTGCGCTTTCCTCCAGAGCGGTAGCAGCAGTGTCACGCAGTCCGCCGCGTGGATCAAAGGATCTATGGTTTTCCCTCGAGTCTTTCCCACGAGGCTTTCCCACGAGGCTTTCCCACAGGGCTGTCCCACGTGCACACGTGGTGGGAGTCGATCCTCGGCTTGAACGTCAAGGCAGTGCAGGGAAAACAGGTTCCTCTGGAATGGACTGACACATCTGGGGGACTCTTGGAATGGTGGCACGACCCTTCAGTTACTCTCGCCTTTCCTGTGGAGAGCGCCTCCTCTTGAGATGCGACGGGAACGCCGGGAATTCTTTCCCTACGAAACAGTGAAAGGTTCCCTCATCTCGAGCTAGGAGGCGGAAACGGGGCTCCCCTGGATGTGTGCGGGACCCCACGTGCTTCCTCTCGAGTGCAGACGGGTATGTCGGGGAACTTCTTGAGTTGCAGCAAGGGTGTGAAGGACCCTTTGGAAGTTCCAGTGGTTAGACGTGATTAGCCTCGAGAAGTCTCAGCGGAAATGGGCCTCATCTCGCCTGGAGGGCAAAACCTCCTGGATTTTCTCGAGTTGCGGCAGGTGCTCTCAACTTACGACGGGGACCTCAGGGACCCGCTCTGGTGGCCTCAGGAAAGGCCAGTCCCCATGCGAGTTCCTCGGGGGCCTCTGGGGATTCCTCTCCCGTCGATGCCGGGGCCTAAGTCCTTGTGTGGAGTCGGGGTCGGAACCTGAGGATTCCTCTCCAGTGCTGACATGGATCTTGGGGTACTTCTGGAGTCTCCCCAGGGGAGTCAGTCTTCGTCTCGAATGCGGGCATGCACTTGCGCTTTCCTCCAGAGCGGTAGCACTAGTGTCACGCAGTCCGCCGCGTGGATCAAAGGATCTATGGTTTTCCTTCGAGTCTTTTCCACGAGGCTTTCCCACGAGGCTTTCCCACAGGGCTGTCCCACGTGCACATGTGGTGGGAGTCGATCCTTGGCTTGAACGTCAAGGCAGTGCAGGGAAAACAGGTTCCTCTGGAATGGACTGACACATCTGGGGGACTCTTGGAATGGTGGCACGACCCTGGAGTTCCTCTCGCCTTTCCTGTGGAGAGCGCCTCCTCTTGAGATGCGACGGGAACGCCGGGAATTCTTTCCCTACGAAACAGGGAAAGGATCCCTCATCTCGAGCTAGGAGGCGGAAACGGGGCTCCGCTGGATGTGTGCGGGACCCTCGTGCTTCCTCTCGAGTGGAGACGGGTATGTCGCGGAACTTCTTGAGTTGCAGCAAGGGTGTGAAGGACCCTTTGGAAGTTCCAGTGGTTAGATGTGATTAGCCTCGAGAAGCCTCAGCGGAAATGGGCCTCATCTCGCCTGGAGGGCAAAACCTCCTGGATTTTTTCGAGTTGCGGCAGGTGATCTCGACTTACGACCGGGACCTCAGGGACCCGCTCTGGTGTCCTCAGGAAAGGCCAGTCCCCATGCGAGTTCCTCGGGGGCCTCTCGGGATTCCTCTCCCGTCGATGCCGGGGCCTAAGACCTTGTGTGGAGTTGGGGCCGGAACCTGAGGATTCCTCTCCAGTGCTGACATGGATCTTGGGGTACTTCTGGAGTCTCCCCAGGGGAGTCAGTCCTCGTCTCGAATGCGGGCATGCACTTGCGCTTTCCTCCAGAGCGGTAGCAGCAGTGTCACGCAGTCCGCCGCGTGGATCAAAGGATCTATGGTTTTCCCTCGAGTCTTTCCCACGAGGCTTTCCCACGAGGCTTTCCCACAGGGCTGTCCCACGTGCACACGTGGGGGGAGTCGATCCTCGGCTTGAACGTCAAGGCAGTGCAGGGAAAACAGGTTCCTCTGGAATGGACTGACACCTCTGGGGGACTCTTGGAATGGTGGCACGACCCTGGAGTTCCTCTCGCCTTTCCTTTGAAGAGCGCCTCCTCTTGAGATGCATCGGGAACGCCGGGAGTCTTTCCCTAAGAAAAAGGGAAATCATACATCATCTCGAGCTAGTAGGCGGAAACGGGGCTCCCCTGGATGTGTGCGGGACCCTCGTGCTTCCTCTCGAGTGGAGTCGGGTATGTCGGGGAACTTCTTGAGTTGCAGCAAGGGTGTGAAGGACCCTTTGGAAGTTCCAGTGGTTAGATGTGATTAGCCTCGAGAAGCCTCAGCGGAAATGGGCCTCATCTCGCCTGGAGGGCAAAACCTCCTGATTCTCTCGAGTTGAGGCAGGTGCTCTCGACTTACGACAGGGACCTCAGGCACCCGCTCTGGTGGCCTCAGGAAAGGCCAGTTCCCATGCGAGTTCCTGGGGGCCTTTCGGGATTCCTCACCCGTCGATGCCAGGGCCTAAGACCTTCTGTGGACTCTCGGCCGGAACCTGAGGATTCCTCTCCAGTGCTGACATGGATCTTGGGGTACTTCTGGAGTCTCCCCAGGGGAGTCAGTCCTCATCTCGAATGCGGGCATGCACTTGCGCTTTCCTCCAGAGCGGTAGCAGCAGTTTCATGCAGTCCGCTGCGAGGATCAAAGGATCTATGGTTTTCCCTCGAGTCTTTCCCACGAGGCTTTCCCACGAGGCTTTCCCACAGGGCTGTCCCACGTGCACACGTGGTGGGAGTCGATCCTTGGCTTGAACGTCAAGGCAGTGCAGGGAAAACAGGTTCCTCTGCAATGGACTGACACATCTGGGGGACTCTTGGAATGGTGGCACGACCCTGGAGTTCCTCTCGCCTTTCCTGTGGAGAGCGCCTCCTCTTGAGATGCGACGGGAACGCCGGGAATTCTTTCCCTACGAAACAGGGAAAGGATCCCTCATCTCGAGCTAGGAGGCGGAAACGGGGCTCCCCTGGTGTGTGCGGGACCCCACGTGCTTCCTCTCGAGTGCAGACGGGTATGTCGGGGAACTTCTTGAGTTGCAGCAAGGGTGTGAAGGACCCTTTGGAAGGTCCAGTGGTTAGATGTGATTGGCCTCGAGAAGCCTCAGCGGAAATGGGCCTCATCTCGCCTGGAGGGAAAAACCTCCTGGATTTTCTCGAGTTGCGGCAGGTGCTCTCGACTTACGACGGGGACCTCAGGGACACGCTCTGGTGGCCTCAGGAAAGGCCAGTCCCCATGCGAGTTCCTCGGGGGCCTCTCGGGATTCCTCTCCCGTCGATGCCGGGGCCTAAGACCTTGTGTGGAGTCGGGGCCGGAACCTGAGGATTCCTCTCCAGTGCTGACATGGATCTTGGGGTACTTCTGGAGTCTCCCCAGGGGAGTCAGTCCTCGTCTCGAATGCGGGCATGCACTTGCGCTTTCCTCCAGAGCGGTAGCAGCAGTGTCACGCAGTCCGCCGCGTGGATCAAAGGATCTATGGTTTTCCCTCGAGTCTTTCCCACGAGGCTTTCCCACGAGGCTTTCCCACAGGGCTGTCCCACGTGCACACGTGGTGGGAGTCGATCCTCGGCTTGAACGTCAAGGCAGTGCAGGGAAAACAGGTTCCTCTGGAATGGACTGACACATCTGGGGGACTCTTGGAATGGTGGCACGACCCTTCAGTTACTCTCGCCTTTCCTGTGGAGAGCACCTCCTCTTGAGATGCGACGGGAACGCCGGGAATTCTTTCCCTACGAAACAGTGAAAGGTTCCCTCATCTCGAGCTAGGAGGCGGAAACGGGGCTCCCCTGGATGTGTGCGGGACCCCACGTGCTTCCTCTCGAGTGCAGACGGGTATGTCGGGGAACTTCTTGAGTTGCAGCAAGGGTGTGAAGGACCCTTTGGAAGTTCCAGTGGTTAGACGTGATTAGCCTCGAGAAGTCTCAGCGGAAATGGGCCTCATCTCGCCTGGAGGGCAAAACCTCCTGGATTTTCTCGAGTTGCGGCAGGTGCTCTCAACTTACGACGGGGACCTCAGGGACCCGCTCTGGTGGCCTCAGGAAAGGCCAGTCCCCATGCGAGTTCCTCGGGGGCCTCTGGGGATTCCTCTCCCGTCGATGCCGGGGCCT
Source organism: Ovis canadensis (assembly GCF_042477335.2). Classification (NCBI taxonomy): domain Eukaryota; kingdom Metazoa; phylum Chordata; class Mammalia; order Artiodactyla; family Bovidae; genus Ovis; species Ovis canadensis. Next base: position 12,052,188 of record NC_091267.1, read on the forward strand.
AAGTCCTTGTGTGGAGTCGGGGTCGGAACCTGAGGATTCCTCTCCAGTGCTGACATGGATCTTGGGGTACTTCTGGAGTCTCCCCAGGGGAGTCAGTCTTCGTCTCGAATGCGGGCATGCACTTGCGCTTTCCTCCAGAGCGGTAGCACTAGTGTCACGCAGTCCGCCGCGTGGATCAAAGGATCTATGGTTTTCCTTCGAGTCTTTTCCACGAGGCTTTCCCACGAGGCTTTCCCACAGGGCTGTCCCACGTGCACATGTGGTGGGAGTCGATCCTTGGCTTGAACGTCAAGGCAGTGCAGGGAAAACAGGTTCCTCTGGAATGGACTGACACATCTGGGTGACCCTTGGAATGGTGGCACGACCCTGGAGTTCCTCTCGCCTTTCCTGTGGAGAGCGCCTCCTCTTGAGATGCGACGGGAACGCCGGGAATTCTTTCCCTACGAAACAGGGAAAGGATCCCTCATCTCGAGCTAGGAGGCGGAAACGGGGCTCCGCTGGATGTGTGCGGGACCCTCGTGCTTCCTCTCGAGTGGAGACGGGTATGTCGCGGAACTTCTTGAGTTGCAGCAAGGGTGTGAAGGACCCTTTGGAAGTTCCAGTGGTTAGATGTGATTAGCCTCGAGAAGCCTCAGCGGAAATGGGCCTCATCTCGCCTGGAGGGCAAAACCTCCTGGATTTTTTCGAGTTGCGGCAGGTGATCTCGACTTACGACTGGGACCTCAGGGACCCGCTCTGGTGTCCTCAGGAAAGGCCAGTCCCCATGCGAGTTCCTCGGGGGCCTCTCGGGATTCCTCTCCCGTCGATGCCGGGGCCTAAGACCTTGTGTGGAGTCGGGGCCGGAACCTGAGGATTCCTCTCCAGTGCTGACATGGATCTTGGGGTACTTCTGGAGTCTCCCCAGGGGAGTCAGTCCTCGTCTCGAATGCGGGCATGCACTTGCGCTTTCCTCCAGAGCGGTAGCAGCAGTGTCACGCAGTCCGCCGCGTGGATCAAAGGATCTATGGTTTTCCCTCGAGTCTTTCCCACGAGGCTTTCCCACGAGGCTTTCCCACAGGGCTGTCCCACGTGCACAAATGGTGGGAGTCGATCCTCGGCTTGAAAGTCAAGGCAGTGCAGGGAAAACAGGTTCCTCTGGAATGGACTGACACATCTGGGGAACTCTTGGAATGGTGGCACGACCCTGGAGTTCCTCTCGCCTTTCCTGTGGAGAGCGCCTCCTCTTGAGATGCGACGGGAACGCCGGGAATTCTTTCCCTAAGAAACATGGAAAGGATCCCTCATCTCGAGCTAGGAGGCGGAAACGGGGCTCCCCTGGATGTGTGCGGGACCCTCGTGCTTCCTCTCGAGTTGAGACGGGTATGTCGGGGAACTTCTTGAGTTGCAGCAAGGGTGTGAAGGACCCTTTGGAAGTTCCAGTGGTTAGATGTGATTAGCCTCTAAAAGCCTCAGCGGAAATGGGCTTCATCTCGCCTGGAGGGCAAAACCTCCTGGATTTACTCGAGTTGCGGCAGGTGCTCTCGACTTACGACAGGGACCTCAGGCACCCGCTCTGGTGGCCTCAGGAAAGGCCAGTCCCCATGCGAGTTACTCGGGGGCCTCTCGGGATTCCTCTCCCGTCGATGTCGGGGCCTAAGACCTTGTGTGGACTCGGGGCTGGAACCTGAGGTTTCCTCTCCAGTACTGACATGGATCTTGCGGTACTTCTGGAGACTCCCCAGGGGAGTCAGTCCTCGTCTCGAATATGGGCATGCACTTGTGCTTTCCTCCAGAGCGGTAGCAGCAGTGTCACGCAGTCCGCCGCGTGGATCAAAGGATCTATGGTTTTCCCTCGAGTCTTTCCCACGAGGCTTTCCCACGAGGCTTTCCCACAGGGCTGTCCCAGGTGCACACGTGGGGGGAGTCGATCCTCGGCTTGAACGTCAAGGCAGTGCAGGGAAAACAGGTTCCTCTGGAATGGACTGACACCTCTGGGGGACTCTTGGAATGGTGGCACGACCCTGGAGTTCCTCTCGCCTTTCCTTTGAAGAGCGCCTCCTCTTGAGATGCATCGGGAACGCCGGGAATTCTTTCCCTAAGAAAAAGGGAAATCATACGTCATCTCGAGCTAGTAGGCGGAAACGGGGCTCCCCTGGATGTGTGCGGGACCCTCGTGCTTCCTCTCGAGTGGAGTCGGGTATGTCGGGGAACTTCTTGAGTTGCAGCAAGGGTGTGAAGGACCCTTTGGAAGTTCCAGTGGTTAGATGTGATTAGCCTCGAGAAGCCTCAGCGGAAATGGTCCTCATCTCGCCTGGAGGGCAAAACCTCCTGATTCTCTCGAGTTGAGGCAGGTGCTCTCGACTTACGACAGGGACCTCAGGCACCCGCTCTGGTGGCCTCAGGAAAGGCCAGTTCCCATGCGAGTTCCTGGGGGCCTTTCGGGATTCCTCACCCGTCGATGCCAGGGCCTAAGACCTTCTGTGGACTCTCGGCCGGAACCTGAGGATTCCTCTCCAGTGCTGACATGGATCTTGGGGTACTTCTGGAGTCTCCCCAGGGGAGTCAGTCCTCATCTCGAATGCGGGCATGCACTTGCGCTTTCCTCCAGAGCGGTAGCAGCAGTGTCACGCAGACCGCCACGTGGATCAAAGGATCTATGGTTTTCCCTCGAGTCTTTCCCACGAGGCTTTCCCACGAGGCTTTCCCACAGGGCTGTCCCACGGGCACACGTGGTGGGAGTCGATCCTCGGCTTGAACGTCAAGGCAGTGCAGGGAAAACAGATTCCTCTGGAATGGACTGACACATCAGGGGGACTCTTGGAATGGTGGCACGACCCTGAGATCCTCTCGACTTTCCTGTGGAGAGCGCCTCCTCTTGAGATGCGACGGGAACGCCGGGAATTCTTTCCCTAGGAAACAGGGAAAGGATCCCTCATCTTGAGCTAGGAGGCGGAAACGGGGCTCCCCTGGATCAGTGCGGGACCCTCGTGCTTCCTCTCGAGTGGAGACGGGTATGTCGGGGAACTTCTTGAGTTGCAGCAAGGGTGTGAAGGACCCTTTGGAAGTTCCAGTGGTTAGATGTGATTAGCCTCGAGAAGCCTCAGCGGAAATGGGCCTCATCTCGCCTGGAGGGCAAAACATCCTGGATTTTCTCGAGTTGCGGCAGGTGCTCTCGACTTACGACAGGGATCTCAGGCACTCGCTCTGGTGGCCTCAGGAAAGGCCAGTCCCCATGCGAGTTCCTTGGGGGCCTTTCGGGATTCCTCTCCCGTCGATGCCGGGGCCTAAGACCTTCTGTGGAGTCTCGGCCGGAACCTGAGGATTCCTCTCCAGTGCTGACATGGATCTTGGGGTACTTCTGGAGTCTCCCCAGGGGAGTCAGTCCTCATCTCGAATGCGGGCATGCACTTGCGCTTTCCTCCAGAGCGGTAGCAGCAGTGTCACGCAGTCTGCCGCGTGGATCAAAGGATCTATGGTTTTCCCTCGAGTCTTTCCCACGAGGCTTTCCCACGAGGCTTTCAAACATGGCTGTCCCTCGTGCACACGTGGTGGGAGTCGATCCTCGGCTTGAACGTCAAGGCAGTGCAGGGAAAACAGGTTCCTCTGGAATGGACTGACACATCTGGGAGACTCTTGGAATGGTGGCACGACCCTGGAGTTCCTCTCGCCTTTCCTGTGTAGAGCGCCTCCTCTTGAGATGCGACGGGAACGCCGGGAATTCTTTCCCTATGAAACAGGGAAAGGATCCCTCATCTCGAGCTAGGAGGCGGAAACGGGGCTCCCCTGGATGTGTGCGGGACCCTCGTGCTTCCTATCGTGTGGAGACGGGTATGTCGGGGAACTTCTTGATTTGCAGCAAGGGTGTGAAGGACCCTTTGGAAGTTCCAGTGGTTAGATGTGATTAGCCTCTAAAAGCCTCAGCGGAAATGGGCTTCATCTCGCCTGGAGGGCAAAACCTCCTGGATTTACTCGAGTTGAGGCAGGTGCTCTCGACTAAAGACAGGGACTTCAGGCACCCGCTCTGGTGGCCTCAGGAAAGGCCAGTCCCCATGCGAGTTCCTCGGGGGCCTCTCGGGATTCTTCTCCCGTCGATGCCGGGGCCTAAGACCTTGTGTGGAGTCGGGGCCGGAACCTGAGGACTCCTCTCCAGTGCTACATCGATCTTAGGGTACTTCTGGAGTCTCCCCAGGGGAGTCAGTCCTCGTCTCGAATGCGGGCATGCACTTGCGCTTTCCTCCAGAGCGGTAGCAGCAGTGTCACGCAGTCCGCCGCGTGGATCACAGGATCTATGGCTTTCGCTCCAGGCTTTCCCACGAGGCTTTCCCACAGGGCTGTCCCACGTGCACACGAGGTGGGAGTCGATCCTCGGCTTGAACGTCAAGGCAGTGCTGGGAAAACAGGTTCCTCTGGAATGGACTGACACATCTGGGGGACTCTTGGAATGGTGGCCCGACCCTGGAGTTCCTCTCGCCTTTCCTGTGGAGGCGCCTCCTCTTGAGATGCGACGGGAACGCCGGGAATTCTTTCCCTACGAAAGAGGGAAAGGATCCCTCATCTCGAGCTAGGAGGCGGAAACGGGGCTCCCCTGGATGTTTGCAGGACCCTCGTGCTTCCTCTCGAGTGGAGACGGGTATGTCGCGGAACTTCTTGAGTTGCAGCAAGGATGTGAAGGACCCTTTGGAAGTTCCAGTGGTTAGATGTGATTAGCCTCGAGAAGCCTCAGCGGAAATGGGCCTCATCTCGCCTGGAGGGCAAAACCTCCTGGATTTTCTCGAGTTGCGGCAGGTGCTCTTGACTTACGACAGGGATCTCAGGCACCCGCTCTGGTGGCCTCAGGAAAGGCCAGTCCCCATGCGAGTTCCTTGGGGGCTTTTCGGGATTCCTCTCCCGTCGATGACGGGGCCTAAGACCTTCTGTGGAGTCTCGGCCGGAACCTGAGGATTCCTCTCCAGTGCTGACATGGATCTTGGGGTACTTCTGGAGTCTCCCCAGGGGAGTCAGTCCTCGTCTCGAATGCGGGCATGCACTTGCGCTTTCCTCCAGAGCGGTGGCAGCAGTGTCACGCAGTCCGCAGCGTGGATCAAAGAATCTATGGTTTTCCCTCGAGTTTTCCCACGAGGCTTTCCCACGAGGCTTTCCCACAGGGCTGTCCCACGTGCACACGTGGTGGGAGTCGATCCTCGGCTTGAACGTCAAGGCAGTGCAGGGAAAACAGCTTCCTCTGGAATGGACTGACACCTCTGGGGGACTCTTGGAATGGTGGCACGACCCTGGAGTTCCTCTCGCCTTTCCTTTGAAGAGCGCCTCCTCTTGAGATGCATCGGGAACGCCGGGAATTCTTTCCCTAAGAAAAAGGGAAATCATACGTCATCTCGAGCTAGTAGGCGGAAACGGGGCTCCCCTGGATGTGTGCGGGACCCTCGTGCTTCCTCTCGAGTGGAGTCGGGTATGTCGGGGAACTTCTTGAGTTGCAGCAAGGGTGTGAAGGACCCTTTGGAAGTTCCAGTGGTTAGATGTGATTAGCCTCGAGAAGCCTCAGCGGAAATGGTCCTCATCTCGCCTGGAGGGCAAAACCTCCTGATTCTCTCGAGTTGAGACAGGTGCTCTCGACTTACGACAGGGACCTCAGGCACCCGCTCTGGTGGCCTCAGGAAAGGCCAGTTCCCATGCGAGTTCCTGGGGGCCTTTCGGGATTCCTCACCCGTCGATGCCAGGGCCTAAGACCTTCTGTGGACTCTCGGCCGGAACCTGAGGATTCCTCTCCAGTGCTGACATGGATCTTGGGGTACTTCTGGAGTCTCCCCAGGGGAGTCAGTCCTCATCTCGAATGCGGGCATGCACTTGCGCTTTCCTCCAGAGCGGTAGCAGCAGTGTCACGCAGACCGCCACGTGGATCAAAGGATCTATGGTTTTCCCTCGAGTCTTTCCCACGAGGCTTTCCCACGAGGCTTTCCCACAGGGCTGTCCCACGGGCACACGTGGTGGGAGTCGATCCTCGGCTTGAACGTCAAGGCAGTGCAGGGAAAACAGATTCCTCTGGAATGGACTGACACATCAGGGGGACTCTTGGAATGGTGGCACGACCCTGAGATCCTCTCGACTTTCCTGTGGAGAGCGCCTCCTCTTGAGATGCGACGGGAACGCCGGGAATTCTTTCCCTAGGAAACAGGGAAAGGATCCCTCATCTTGAGCTAGGAGGCGGAAACGGGGCTCCCCTGGATCAGTGCGGGACCCTCGTGCTTCCTCTCGAGTGGAGACGGGTATGTCGGGGAACTTCTTGAGTTGCAGCAAGGGTGTGAAGGACCCTTTGGAAGTTCCAGTGGTTAGATGTGATTAGCCTCGAGAAGCCTCAGCGGAAATGGGCCTCATCTCGCCTGGAGGGCAAAACATCCTGGATTTTCTCGAGTTGCGGCAGGTGCTCTCGACTTACGACAGGGATCTCAGGCACTCGCTCTGGTGGCCTCAGGAAAGGCCAGTCCCCATGCGAGTTCCTTGGGGGCCTTTCGGGATTCCTCTCCCGTCGATGCCGGGGCCTAAGACCTTCTGTGGAGTCTCGGCCGGAACCTGAGGATTCCTCTCCAGTGCTGACATGGATCTTGGGGTACTTCTGGAGTCTCCCCAGGGGAGTCAGTCCTCATCTCGAATGCGGGCATGCACTTGCGCTTTCCTCCAGAGCGGTAGCAGCAGTGTCACGCAGTCTGCCGCGTGGATCAAAGGATCTATGGTTTTCCCTCGAGTCTTTCCCACGAGGCTTTCCCACGAGGCTTTCAAACATGGCTGTCCCTCGTGCACACGTGGTGGGAGTCGATCCTCGGCTTGAACGTCAAGGCAGTGCAGGGAAAACAGGTTCCTCTGGAATGGACTGACACATCTGGGAGACTCTTGGAATGGTGGCACGACCCTGGAGTTCCTCTCGCCTTTCCTGTGTAGAGCGCCTCCTCTTGAGATGCGACGGGAACGCCGGGAATTCTTTCCCTATGAAACAGGGAAAGGATCCCTCATCTCGAGCTAGGAGGCGGAAACGGGGCTCCCCTGGATGTGTGCGGGACCCTCGTGCTTCCTATCGTGTGGAGACGGGTATGTCGGGGAACTTCTTGATTTGCAGCAAGGGTGTGAAGGACCCTTTGGAAGTTCCAGTGGTTAGATGTGATTAGCCTCTAAAAGCCTCAGCGGAAATGGGCTTCATCTCGCCTGGAGGGCAAAACCTCCTGGATTTACTCGAGTTGAGGCAGGTGCTCTCGACTAAAGACAGGGACTTCAGGCACCCGCTCTGGTGGCCTCAGGAAAGGCCAGTCCCCATGCGAGTTCCTCGGGGGCCTCTCGGGATTCTTCTCCCGTCGATGCCGGGGCCTAAGACCTTGTGTGGAGTCGGGGCCGGAACCTGAGGACTCCTCTCCAGTGCTACATCGATCTTAGGGTACTTCTGGAGTCTCCCCAGGGGAGTCAGTCCTCGTCTCGAATGCGGGCATGCACTTGCGCTTTCCTCCAGAGCGGTAGCAGCAGTGTCACGCAGTCCGCCGCGTGGATCACAGGATCTATGGCTTTCGCTCCAGGCTTTCCCACGAGGCTTTCCCACAGGGCTGTCCCACGTGCACACGAGGTGGGAGTCGATCCTCGGCTTGAACGTCAAGGCAGTGCTGGGAAAACAGGTTCCTCTGGAATGGACTGACACATCTGGGGGACTCTTGGAATGGTGGCCCGACCCTGGAGTTCCTCTCGCCTTTCCTGTGGAGGCGCCTCCTCTTGAGATGCGACGGGAACGCCGGGAATTCTTTCCCTACGAAAGAGGGAAAGGATCCCTCATCTCGAGCTAGGAGGCGGAAACGGGGCTCCCCTGGATGTTTGCAGGACCCTCGTGCTTCCTCTCGAGTGGAGACGGGTATGTCGCGGAACTTCTTGAGTTGCAGCAAGGATGTGAAGGACCCTTTGGAAGTTCCAGTGGTTAGATGTGATTAGCCTCGAGAAGCCTCAGCGGAAATGGGCCTCATCTCGCCTGGAGGGCAAAACCTCCTGGATTTTCTCGAGTTGCGGCAGGTGCTCTTGACTTACGACAGGGATCTCAGGCACCCGCTCTGGTGGCCTCAGGAAAGGCCAGTCCCCATGCGAGTTCCTTGGGGGCTTTTCGGGATTCCTCTCCCGTCGATGACGGGGCCTAAGACCTTCTGTGGAGTCTCGGCCGGAACCTGAGGATTCCTCTCCAGTGCTGACATGGATCTTGGGGTACTTCTGGAGTCTCCCCAGGGGAGTCAGTCCTCGTCTCGAATGCGGGCATGCACTTGCGCTTTCCTCCAGAGCGGTGGCAGCAGTGTCACGCAGTCCGCAGCGTGGATCAAAGAATCTATGGTTTTCCCTCGAGTTTTCCCACGAGGCTTTCCCACGAGGCTTTCCCACAGGGCTGTCCCACGTGCACACGTGGTGGGAGTCGATCCTCGGCTTGAACGTCAAGGCAGTGCAGGGAAAACAGCTTCCTCTGGAATGGACTGACATATCTGCGGGACTCTTGGAATGGTGGCACGACTCTGGAGTTCCTCTCGCCTTTCCTGTGGAGAGCGCCTCCTCTTGAGATGCGACGGGAACGCCGGGAATTCTTTCCCTAAGAAAAAGGGAAAGCATACGTCATCTCGAGCTAGGAGGCGGAAACGGGGCTCCCCTGGATGTGTGCGGGACCCTCGTGCTTCCTCTCGAGTGGAGACGGGTATGTCGGGGAACTTCTTGAGTTGCAGCAAGGGTGTGAAGGACCCTTTGGAAGTTCCAGTGGTTAGATGTGATTAGCCTCTAAAAGCCTCAGCGGAAATGGGCTTTATCTCGCCTGGAGGGCAAAACCTCCTGGATTTACTCGAGTTGAGGCAGGTGCTCTCGACTTAAGACAGGGACTTCAGGCACCCGCTCTGGTGGCCTCAGGAAAGGCCAGTCCCCATGCGAGTTCCTCGGGGTCCTCTCGGGATTCTTCTCCCGTCGATGCCGGGGCCTAAGACCTTGTGTGGAGTCGGGGCCGGAACCTGAGGACTCCTCTCCAGTGCTACATCGATCTTAGGGTACTTCTGGAGTCTCCCCAGGGGAGTCAGTCCTCGTCTCGAATGCGGGCATGCACTTGCGCTTTCCTCCAGAGCGGTAGCAGCAGTGTCACGCAGTCCGCCACGTGGATCAAAGGATCTATGGTTTTCCCTCGAGTCTTTCCCACGAGTCTTTCCCACGAGGCTTTCCCACAGGGCTGTCCCACGGGCACACGTGGTGGGAGTCGATCCTCGGCTTGAACGTCAAGGCAGTGCAGGGAAAACAGATTCCTCTGGAATGGACTGACACATAAGGGGGCCTCTTGGAATGGTGGCACGACCCTGGAGATCCTCTCGACTTTCCTGTGGAGAGCGCCTCCTCTTGAGATGCGACGGGAACGCCGGGAATTCTTTCCCTACGAAACAGGGAAAGGATCCCTCATCTTGAGCTAGGAGGCGGAAACGGGGCTCCCCTGGATGAGTGCGGGACCCTCGTGCTTCCTCTCGAGTGGAGACGGTTATGTCGGGGAACTTCTTGAGTTGCAGCAAGGGTGTGAAGGACCCTTTGGAATTTCCAGTGGTTAGATGTGATTAGCCTCGAGAAGCCTCAGCGGAAATGGGCCTCATCTCGCCTGGAGGGCAAAACATCCTGGATTTTCTCGAGTTGCGGCAGGTGCTCTCGACTTACGACAGGGATCTCAGGCACCCGCTCTGGTGGCCTCAGGAAAGGCCAGTCCCCATGCGAGTTCCTTGGGGGCCTTTCGGGATTCCTCTCCCGTCGATGCCGGGGCCTAAGACCTTCTGTGGAGTCTCGGCCGGAACCTGAGGATTCCTCTCCAGTGCTGACATGGATCTTGGGGTACTTCTGGAGTCTCCCCAGGGGAGTCAGTCCTCATCTCGAATGCGGGCATGCACTTGCGCTTTCCTCCAGAGCGGTAGCAGCAGTGTCACGCAGTCCGCCGCGTGGATCAAAGGATCTATGGTTTTCCCTCGAGTCTTTCCCACGAGGCTTTCCCACGAGGCTTTCAAACAGGGCTGTCCCACGTGCACACGTGGTGGGAGTCGATCCTCGGCTTGAACGTCAAGGCAGTGCAGGGAAAACAGGTTCCTCTGGAATGGACTGACACATCTGGGAGACTCTTGGAATGGTGGCACGACCCTGGAGTTCCTCTCGCCTTTCCTTTGGAGAGCGCCTCCTCTTGAGATGCGACGGGAACGCCGGGAATTCTTTCCCTAAGAAACAGGGAAAGGATCCCCATCTCGAGCTAGGAGGCGGAAACGGGGCTCCCCTGTATGTGTGCGGGACCCTCGTGCTTCCTATCGAGTGGAGACGGGTATGTCGGGGAACTTCTTGATTTGCAGCAAGGGTGTGAAGGACCCTTTGGAAGTTCCAGTGGTTAGATGTGATTAGCCTCTAAAAGCCTCAGCGGAAATGGGCTTCATCTCGCCTGGAGGGCAAAACCTCCTGGATTTACTCGAGTTGAGGCAGGTGCTCTCGACTTAAGACAGGGACTTCAGGCACCCGCTCTGGTGGCCTCAGGAAAGGCCAGTCCCCATGCGAGTTCCTTGGGGGCCTTTCGGGATTCCTCTCCCGTCGATACCGGGGACTAAGACCTTCTGTGGATTCTCGGCCGGAACCTGAGGATTCCTCTCCAGTGCTGACATGGATCTTGGGGTACTTCTGGAGTCTCCCCAGGGTAGTCAGTCCTCATCTCGAATGCGGGCATGCACTTGCGCTTTCCTCCAGAGCGGTAGCAGCAGTGTCACGCAGTCCGCCGCGTGGATCACAGGATCTATGGCTTTCGCTCCAGGCTTTCCCACGAGGCTTTCCCACAGGGCTGTCCCACGTGCACACGTGGTGGGAGTCGATCCTCGGCTTGAACGTCAAGGCAGTGCTGGGAAAACAGGTTCCTCTGGAATGGACTGACACATCTGGGGGACTGTTGGAATGGTGGCCCGACCCTGGAGTTCCTCTCGCCTTTCCTGTGGAGAGCGCCTCCTCTTGAGATGCGACGGGAACGCCTGGAATTCTTTCCCTACGAAACAGGGAAAGGATCACTCATCTCGAGCTAGGAGGCGGAAACGGGGCTCCCCTGGATGTGTGCGGCCCCTCGTGCTTCCTCTCGAGTGGAGACGGGTATGTCGGGGAACTTCTTGATTTGCATCAAGGGTGTGAAGGACCCTTTGGAAGTTCCAGTGGTTAGATGTGATTAGCCTCTAAAAGCCTCAGCGGAAATGGGCTTCATCTCGCCTGGAGGGCAAAACCTCCTGGATTTACTCGAGTTGAGGCAGGTGCTCTCGACTTAAGACAGGGACATCAGGCACCCGCTCTCCTGGCCTCAGGAAAGGTCAGTCCCCTTGCGAGTTCCTCGGGGGCCTCTCGGGATTCCTCTCCCGTCGAAGCCGGGGCCTAAGACCTTGTGTGGACTCGGGGCTGGAACCTGAGGTTTCGTCTCCAGTGCTGACATGGATCTTGCGGTAATTCTGGAGAATCCCCAGGGGAGTCAGTCCTCGTCTCGAATGCGGGCATGCACTTGCGCTTTCCTCCAGAGCGGTAGCAGCAGTGTCACGCAGTCCGCCGCGTGGATCAAAGGATCTATGGTTTTCCCTCGCGTCTTTCCCACGAGGCTTTCCCACGAGGCTTTCCCACAGGGCTGTCCCACGTGCACACGTGGTGAGAGTCGATCCTCGGCTTGAACGTCAAGGCAGTGCAGGGAAAACAGGTTCCTCTGGAATGGACTGACACATCTGGGGGACTCTTGGAATGGTGGCACGACCCTGGAGTTCCTCTCGCCTTTCCCGTGGAGAGCGCCTCCTCTTGAGATGCGACGGGAACGCCGGGAATTCTTTCACTAAGAATCAGGGAAAGGATACGTCATCTCGAGCTAGCAGGCGGAAACGGGGCTCCCCTGAATGTGTGCGGGACCCTCGTGCTTCCTCTCGAGTAGAGACGGGTATGTCGGGGAACTTCTTGAGTTGCAGCAAGGGTGTGAAGGACCCTTTGGAAGTTCCAGTGGTTAGATGTGATTAGCCTCTAAAAGCCTCAGCGGAAATGGGCCTCATGTCGATTGGAGGGCAAAACCTCCTGGATTTTCTCGAGTTGTGGCAGGTGCTCTTGACTTACGATGGGGACCTCATGGACCCGCTCTGGTGGCCTCAGGAAAGGCCAGTCCCCATGCGAGTTCCTTGGGGGCCTTTCGGGATTCCTCTCCCGTCGATGCCGGGGCCTAAGACCTTGTGTGGACTCGGGGCTGGAACCTGAGGTTTCCTCTCCAGTGCTGACATGAATCTTGCGGTACTTCTGGAGACTCCCCAGGGGAGTCAGTCCTCGTCTCGAATGCGGGCATGCACTTGCGCTTTCCTCCAGAGCGGTAGCAGCAGTGTCACGCAGTCCGCCGCGTGGATCAAAGGATCTATGGTTTTCCCTCGAGTCTTTCCAACGAGGCTTTCCCACGAGGTTTTCCCACAGGGCTGTCCCACGTGCACACGTGGTTGGAGTCGATCCTCGCCTTGAACGTCAAGGCAGTGCAGGGAACACAGGTTCCTCTGGAATGGACTGACACATCTGGGGTTCTCTTGGAATGGTGGCACGACCCTGGAGTTCCTCTCGCCTTTCCTGTGGAGAGTGCCTCCTCTTGAGATGCGACGGGAACGCCGGGAATTCTTTCCCTACGAAACAGGGAAAGGATCCCTCATCTCGAGCTAGGAGGCGGAAACGGGTCTCCCCTGGATGTGTGCGGGACCCTCGTGCTTCCTCTCGAGTGGAGACGGGTATGTCGGGGAACTTCTTGAGTTGCAGCAAGGGTGTGAAGGACCCTTTTGAATTTCCAGTGGTTAGATGTGATTAGCCTCGAGAAGCCTCAGCGGAAATGGGCCTCATCTCGCCTGGAGTGCAAAACCTCCTGGATTTTCTCGAGTTGCGGGATGTGCTCTCGACTTACGACTGGGACCTCAGGGACCCGCTCTGGTGGCCTCAGGAAAGGCCAGTCCCCATGCGAGTTCCTCGGGGGCCTCTCGGGATACCTCTCCCGTCGTTGCCGGGGCCTAAGACATTGTGCGGAGTTGGGGCCGGAACCTGAGGATTCCTCTTCCGTGCTGACATGGATCTTGGGGTACTTCAGGAGTCTCCCCAGGGGAGTCAGTCCTCGTCTCGAATGCGGGCATGCACTTGCGCTTTCCTCCAGAGCGGTAGCAGCAATGTCACGCAGTCCGCCGCGTGGATCAAAGGATCTATGGTTTTCCCTCGAGTCTTTCCCACGAGGCTTTAGCACGAGACTTTCAAACAGGGCTGTCCCACGTGCACACGTGGTGGGAGTCGATCCTCGGCTTGAACGTCAAGGCAGTGCAGGGAAAACAGGTTCCTTTGGAATGGACTGACACATCTGGGGGACTCTTGGAATGGTGGCTCGACCCTGGAGTTCCTCTTGCCTTTCCTTTTGAGAGCGCCTCCTCTTGAGATGCGACGGGAACGCCGGGAATTCTTTCCCTAAGAAACAGGGAAAGGAGCCCTCATCTCGAGCTAGGAGGCGGAAACGGGGCTCCCCTGGATGTGTGCGGGACCCTCGTGCTTCCTATCGAGTGGAGACGGGTATGTCGGGGAACTTCTTGATTTGCAGCAAGGGTGTGAAGGACCCTTTGGAAGTTCCAGTGGTTAGATGTGATTTGCCTCTAAAAGCCTCAGCGGAAATGGGCTTCATCTCGCCTGGAGGGCAAAACCTCCTGGATTTACTCCAGTTGCGGCAGGTGCTCTCGACTTACGACAGGGACCTCAGGCACCCGCTCTGGTGGCCTCAGGAAAGGCCAGTCCCCATGCGAGTTCCTCGGGGGCCTCTCGGGATTCCTCTCCCGTCGATGCCGGGGCCTAAGACCTTGTGCGGACTCGGGGCTGGAACCTGAGGTTTCCTTTCCAGTGCTGACATGGATCTTGCGGTAATTCTGGAGACTCCCCAGGGGAGTCAGTCCTCGTCTCGAATGCGGGCATGCCCTTGCGCTTTCCTCCAGAGCGGTAGCAGCAGTGTCACGCAGTCCGCCGCGTGGATCAAAGGATCTATGGTTTTCCCTCGAGTCTTTCCCACGAGGCTTTCCCACGAGGCTTTCCCACAGGGCTGTCCCACGTGCACAAATGGTGGGAGTCGATCCTCGGCTTGAACGTCAAGGCAGTGCAGGGAAAACAGGTTCCTCTGGAATGGACTGACACATCTGGGGGACTCTTGGAATGGTGGCACGACCCTGGAGTTCCTCTCGCCTTTCCTGTGGAGAGCGCCTCCTCTTGAGATGCGACGGGAACGCGGGGAATTCTTTCCCTACGAAACAGGGAAAGGATCCCTCATCTCGAGCTAGGAGGCGGAAACGGGGCTCCCCTGGATGTCTGCGGGACCCTCGTGCTTCCTCTCGAGTGGTGACGGGTATGTCGGGAACTTCTTGAGTTGCAGCAAGGGTGTGAAGGACCCTTTGGAAGTTCCAGTGGTTAGATGTGATTAGCCTCGAGAAGCCTCAGCGGAAATGGGCCTCATCTCGCCTGGAGGGCAAAACCTCCTGGATTTTCACGAGTTGAGGCAGGTGCTCTCGACTTACGACGGGGACCTCAGGGACCCTCTCTGGTGGCCTCAGGAAAGGCCAGTCCCCATGCGAGTTCCTCCGGGGCCTCTCGGGATTCCTCTCCCGTCGATGCCAGGGCCTAAGACCTTGTGTGGAGTCTCGGCCGGAACCTGAGGATTCCTCTCCAGTGCTGACATGGATCTTGGGGTACTTCTGGAGTCTACCCAGCGGAGTCAGTCCTCGTCTCGAATGCGGGCATGCACTTGCGCTTTCCTCCAGAGCGGTAGCAGCAGTGTCACGCAGTCCGCCGCGTGGATCAAAGGATCTATGGTTTTCCCTCGAGTCTTTCCCACGAGGCTTTCCCATGAGGCTTTCCCACAGGGCTGTCCCACGTGCACACGTGGTGGGAGTCGATCCTCGGCTTGAACGTCAAGGCAGTGCAGGGAAAACAGGTTCCTCTGGAATGGACTGACACGTCTGGGGTACTCTTGGAATGGTGGCACGACCCTGGAGTTCCTCTCGCCTTTCCTGTGGAGAGCGCCTCCTCTTGAGATGCGTCGGGAACGCCGGGAATTCTTTCCTTATGAAACAGGGAAAGGATCCCTCATCTCGAGCTAGGAGGCGGAAACGGGGCGCCCCTGGATGTGTGCGGGACCCTCGTGCTTCCTCTCGAGTGGAGACGGGTACGTCGGGGAACTTCTTGAGTTGCAGCAAGGGTGTGAAGGACCCTTTGGAAGTTCCAGTGGTTAGATGTGATTAGCCTCGAGAAGCCTCAGCGGAAATGGGCCTCATCTCACCTGGAGGGCAAAACCTCCTGGATTTTCTCGAGTTGCGGCAGGTGCTCTCGACTTACGACAGGGACCTCAGGCACCCGCTCTGGTGGCCTCAGGAAAGTCCAGTCCCCATGCGAGTTCCTTGGGCGCATTTCGGGATTCCTCTCCCGTCGATGCCGGGGCCTAAGACCTTGTGTGGACTCGGGGCTGTAACCTGAGGTTTCCTCTCCAGTGCTGACATGAATCTTGCGGTACTTCTGGAGACTCCCCAGGGGAGTCAGTCCTCGTCTCGAATGCGGGCATGCACTTGCGCTTTCCTCCAGAGCGGTAGCAGCAGTGTCACGCAGTCCGCCGCGTGGATCAAAGGATCTATGGTTTTCCCTCGAGTCTTTCCAACGAGGCTTTCCCACGAGGTTTTCCCACAGGGCTGTCCCACGTGCACACGTGGTTGGAGTCGATCCTCGGCTTGAAGGTCAAGGCAGTGCAGGGAACACAGGTTCCTCTGGAATGGACTGACACATCTGGAGTTCTCTTGGAATGGTGGCACGACCCTGGAGTTCCTCTCGCCTTTCCTGTGGAGAGTGCCTCCTCTTGAGATGCGTCGGTAACGCCGGGAATTCTTTCCCTACGAAACAGGGAAAGGATCCCTCATCTCGAGCTAGGAGGCGGAAACGGGTCTCCCCTGGATGTGTGCGGGACCCTCGTGCTTCCTCTCGAGTGGAGCCGGGCATGTCGGGGAACTTCTTGAGTTGCAGCAAGGGTGTAAAGGACCCTTTGGAATTTCCAGTGGTTAGATGTGATTAGCCTCGAGAAGCCTCAGCGGAAATGGGCCTCATCTCGCCTGGAGTGCAAAACCTCCTGGATTTTCTCGAATTGCGGGATGTGCTCTCGACTTACGACGGGGACCTCAGGGACCCGCTCTAGTGGCCTCAGGAAAGGCCAGTCCCCATGCGAGTTCCTCGGGGGCCTCTCGGGATACCTCTCCCGTCGTTGCCGGGGCCTAAGACCTTGTGCGGAGTTGGGGCCGGAACCTGAGGATTCCTCTCCCGTGCTGACATGGATCTTGGGGTACTTCTGGAGTCTCCCCAGGGGAGTCAGTCCTCGTCTCGAATGCGGGCATGCACTTGCGCTTTCCTCCAGAGCGGTAGCAGAGGTGTCACCCAGTTCGCTGCGTGGATCAAAGGATCTATGGTTTTCCCTCGAGAATTTCCCTCGAGTCTTTCCCACGAGGCTTTCCCTTGAGGCTTTCCCACAGGGCTGTCCCACGTGCACACGTGGTGGGAGTCGATCCTCGGCTTGAACGTCAAGGCAGTGCAGGGAAAACAGGTTCCTCTGGAATGGACTGACACATCTGGGGGACTATTGGAATGGTGGCACGACCCTGGAGTTCCTCTCGCCTTTCCTGTGGAGAGCGCCTCCTCTTGAGATGCGACGGGAACGCCGGGAATTCTTTCCCTACGAAACAGGGAAAGGATCCGTCATCTCGAGCTAGGAGGCGGAAACGGGACTCCCCTGGATGTGTGCGGGACCCTCGTGCTTCCTCTCGAGTGGAGACGGGTATGTCGGGGAACTTCTTGAGTTGCAGCAAGGGTGTGAAGGACCCTTTGTAAGTTCCAGTGGTTAGATGTGATTAGCCTCGAGAAGCCTCAGCGGAAATGGGCCTCATCTCGCCTGGGGGGCAAAACCTCCTGGATTTACTCGAGTTGCGGCAGGTGCTCTCGACTTACGACGGGGACCTCAGGGACACGCTCTGGTGGCCTCAGGAAAGGCCAGTCCCCATGCGAGTTCCTCGGGGGCCTCTCGGGATTCCTCTCCCGTCGATGCCGGGGCCTAAGACCTTGTGTGGAGTCGGGGCCGGAACCTGAGGATTCCTCTCCAGTGCTGACATGGAACTTGGGGTACTTCTGGAGTCTCCACAGGGGAGTCAGTCCTCGTCTCGAATGCGGGCATGCACTTGCGCTTTCCTCCAGCGCGGTAGCAGCAGTGTCGCGCAGTCCCCCGCGTGGATCAAAGGATCTATGGTTTTCCCTCGAGTCTTTCCCACGAGGCTTTCCCACGAGGCTTTCCCACATGGCTGTCCCACGTGCACATGTGGTGGGAGTCGATCCTCGGCTTGAACGTCAAAGCAGTTCAGGGAAAGCAGGTTCCTCTGGAATGGACTGACACATCTGGGGGACTCTTGGAATGGTTGCACGTCCCTGGAGTTCCTCTCGCCTTTCCTGTGGAGAGCGCCTCCTCTTGATATGCGACGGGAACGCCCGGAATTCTTTCCCTAAGAAACAGTGAAAGGATCCCTCATCTCGAGCTAAGAGGCGGAAACGGGCTCCCCTTTATGTGTGCGGGACCCTCGTGCTTCCTCTCGAGTGGAGACGGGTATGTCGGGGAACTTCTTGAGTTGCAGCAAGGGTGTGAAGGACCCTTTGGAAGTTCCAGTGGTTAGATGTGATTAGCCTCGAATAGCCTCACTGGAAATGGGCCTCATCTGAACTGGAGGGCAAAACCTCCTGGATTTTCTCGAGTTGCGGCAGGTGCTCTCGACTTACGACGGGGACCTCAGGGACCCGCTCTGGTGGCCTCAGGAAAGGCCAGTCCCCATACGAGTTGCTCGGGGGACTCTCGGGATTCCTTTCCCGTCGATGCCGGGGCCTAAGACCTTGTGTGGAGTCGGGGCCGGAACCTGAGGATTCCTCTCCAGTGCTGACATGGATCTTGGGGTACTTCTGGAGTCTCCCCAGGGGAGTCAGTCCTCGTCTCGAATGCGGGCAGGCACTTGCGCTTTCCTCCAGAGGGGTAGCAGCAGAGTCACGCAGTCCGCCGCGTGGAGCAAAGGATCTATGGTTTTCCCCAGAGTCTTTCCCACGAGTCTTTCCCACAAGGCTTTCCCACAGGGCTGTCCCACGTGCACACGTGGTGGGAGTCCATCCTCGGCTTGAACGTCGAGGCAGTGCAGGGAAAGCAGGTTCCTCTTGAATGGACTGACACATCTGGGGGACTCTTGGAATGGTGGCACGTCCCTGGAGTTCCTCTCGCCTTTCCTGTGGAGAGCGCCTCCTCTTGAGATGCGACGGGAACGCCGGGAATTCTTTCCCTACGAAACAGGGAAATGATCCCTCATCTCGAGCTAGGAGGCGGAAACGGGGCTCCCCTGGATGTGAGCGGGACCCTCGTGCTTCCTCTCGAGTGGAGACGGGTATGTCAGGGAACTTCTTGAGTTGCAGCAAGGGTGTGAAGAACCCCTTGTGAGTTCCAGTGGTTAGATGTGATTAGCCTCGAGAAGCCTCAGCGGAAATGGGCCTCATCTCGCCTGGGGGGCAAAACCTCCTGGATTTACTCGAGTTGCGGCAGGTGCTCTCGACTTACGACGGGGACCTCAGGGACACGCTCTGGTGGCCTCAGGAAAGGCCAGTCCCCATGCGAGTTCCTCGGGGGCCTCTCGGGATTCCTCTCCCGTCGATGCCGGGGCCTAAGACCTTGTGTGGAGTCGGGGCCGGAACCTGAGGATTCCTCTCCAGTGCTGACATGGAACTTGGGGTACTTCTGGAGTCTCCCCAGGGGAGTCAGTCCTCGTCTCGAATGCGGGCATGCACTTGCGCTTTCCTCCAGCGCGGTAGCAGCAGTGTCGCGCAGTCCCCCGCGTGGATCAAAGGATCTATGGTTTTCCCTCGAGTCTTTCCCAGGAGGCTTTCCCACGAGGCTTTCCCACATGGCTGTCCCACGTGCACATGTGGTGGGAGTCGATCCTCGGCTTGAACGTCAAAGCAGTTCAGGGAAAGCAGGTTCCTCTGGAATGGACTGACACATCTGGGGGACTCTTGGAATGGTGGCACGTCCCTGGAGTTCCTCTCGCCTTTCCTGTGGAGAGCGCCTCCTCTTGAGATGCGACGGGAACGCCCGGAATTCTTTCCCTAAGAAACAGTGAAAGGATCCCTCATCTCGAGCTAAGAGGCGGAAACGGGCTCCCCTTTATATGTGCGGGACCCTCGTGCTTCCTCTCGAGTGGAGACGGGTCTGTCGGGGAACTTCTTGAGTTGCAGCAAGGGTGTGAAGGACCCTTTGGAAGTTCCAGTGGTTAGATGTGATTAGCCTCGAATAGCCTCACTGGAAATGGGCCTCATCTGAACTGGAGGGCAAAACCTCCTGGATTTTCTCGAGTTGCGGCAGGTGCTCTCGACTTATGACGGGGACCTCAGGGACCCGCTCTGGTGGCCTCAGGAAAGGCCAGTCCCCATACGAGTTGCTCGGGGGACTCTCGGGATTCCTTTCCCGTCGATGCCGGGGCCTAAGACCTTGTGTGGAGTCGGGGCCGGAACCTGAGGATTCCTCTCCAGTGCTGACATGGATCTTGGGGTACTTCTGGAGTCTCCCCAGGGGAGTCAGTCCTCGTCTCGAATGCGGGCAGGCACTTGCGCTTTCCTCCAGAGGGGTAGCAGCAGAGTCACGCAGTCCGCCGCGTGGAGCAAAGGATCTATGGTTTTCCCCAGAGTCTTTCCCACGAGTCTTTCCCACAAGGCTTTCCCACAGGGCTGTCCCACGTGCACACGTGGTGGGAGTCCATCCTCGGCTTGAACGTCGAGGCAGTGCAGGGAAAGCAGGTTCCTCTTGAATGGACTGACACATCTGGGGGACTCTTGGAATGGTGGCACGTCCCTGGAGTTCCTCTCGCCTTTCCTGTGGAGAGCGCCTCCTCTTGAGATGCGACGGGAACGTCGGGAATTCTTTCCCTACGAAACAGGGAAAGGATCCCTCATCTCGAGCTAGGAGGCGGAAACGGGGCTCCCCTGGATGTCTGCGGGACCCTCGTGCTTCCTCTCGAGTGGTGACGGGTATCTCGGGAAATTCTTGAGTTGCAGCAAGGGTGTGAAGGACCCTTTGGAAGTTCCAGTGGTTAGATGTGATTAGCCTCGAGAAGCCTCACCGGAAATGGGCCTCATCTCGCCTGGAGGGCAAAACCTCCTGGATTTTCTCGAGTTGAGGCAGGTGCTCTCGACTTACGACGGGGACCTCAGGGACCCGCTCTGGTGGCCTCAGGAAAGGCCAGTCCCCATGCGAGTTCCTCAGGGGCCTCTCGGGATTGCTCTCCCGTCGATGCCGGGGCCTAAGACCTTGTGTGAAGTCGGGGCCGGAACCTGAGGATTCCTCTCCAGTGCTGACATGGAACTTGGGGTACTTCTGGAGTCTCCCCAGGGGAGTCAGTCCTCGCCTCCAATGCGGGCATGCACTGGCGCTTTCCTCCAGAGCGGTAGCAGCAGTGTAACGCAGTCTGACGCGTGGATCAAAGGATCTATGGTTTTCCCTCGAGTCTTTCCCTCGAGTCTTTCCCACGAGGCTTTCCCACAGGGCTATCCCACGTGCACACCTGGTGGGAGTCGATCCTCGGCTTGAACGTCAAGGCAGTGCAGGGAAAGCAGGTTCCTCTTGAATGGACTGACACATCTGGGGGACTCTTGGAATGGTGGCACGTCCCTGGAGGTCCTCTCGCCTTTCCTGTGGAGAGCGCCTCCTCTTGAGATGCGACGGGAACGCCGGGAATTCTTTCCCTACGAAACAGGGAAATGATCCCTCATCTCGAGCTAGGAGGCGGAAACGGGGCTCCCCTGGATGTGAGCGGGACCCTCGTGCTTCCTCTCGAGTGGAGACGGGTATGTCAGGGAACTTCTTGAGTTGCAGCAAGGGTGTGAAGAACCCCTTGTGAGTTCCAGTGGTTAGATGTGATTAGCCTCGAGAAGCCTCAGAGGAAATGGGCCTCATCTCGCCTGGAGGGCAAAACCTCCTGGATTTTCTCGAATTGCTTCAGGTGCTCTCGACTTACGACGGGGACCTCAGGGACCCGCTCTGGTGGCCTCAGGAAAGGCCAGTCCCCATGCGAGTTGCACGGGGGCCTCTCGGGATTCCTCTCCCATCGATGCCGGGGCCTAAGACCTTGTGTGGAGTCGGGGCCGGAACCTGAGGATTCCTCTCCAGTGCTGACATGGATCTTGGGGTACTTCTGGATTCTCCCCAGGGGAGTCAGTCCTCGTCTCGAATGCGGGCATGCACTTGAGCTTTCCTCCAGAGCGTTAGCAGCAGTGTCACGCAGTGCGCCGCGTGGAGCAAAGGATCTATGATTTTCCCTCGAGTCTTTCCCACGAGGCTTTCCAACGAGGCTTTCCCACAGGGCTGTCCCACGTGCACACGTGGTGGGAGTCGATCCTCGGCTTGAACGTCAAGGCAGTGCAGGGAAAACAGGTTCCTCTGGAATGGACAGACACATCTGGGGGACTCTTGGAATGGTGGCACGTCCCTGGAGTTCCTCTCGCCTTTCCTGTGGAGAGCGCCTCCTCTTGAGATGCGACAGGAACGCCCGGAATTCTTTCCCTAAGAAACAGTGAAAGGATCCCTCATCTCGAGCTAAGAGGCGGAAACGGGCTCCCCTTTATGTGTGCGGGACCCTCGTGCTTCCTCTCGAGTGGAGACGGGTATGTCGGGGAACTTCTTGAGTTGCAGCAAGGGTGTGAAGGACCCTTTGGAAGTTCCAGTGGTTAGATGTGATTAGCCTCGAATAGCCTCACTGGAAATGGGCCTCATCTGAACTGGAGGGCAAAACCTCCTGGATTTTCTCGAGTTGCGGCAGGTGCTCTCGACTTATGACGGGGACCTCAGGGACCCGCTCTGGTGGCCTCAGGAAAGGCCAGTCCCCATACGAGTTGCTCGGGGGACTCTCGGGATTCCTTTCCCGTCGATGCCGGGGCCTAAGACCTTGTGTGGAGTCGGGGCCGGAACCTGAGGATTCCTCTCCAGTGCTGACATGGATCTTGGCGTACTTCTGGAGTCTCCCCAGGGGAGTCAGTCCTCGTCTCGAATGCGGGCAGGCACTTGCGCTTTCCTCCAGAGGGGTAGCAGCAGAGTCACGCAGTCCGCCGCGTGGAGCAAAGGATCTATGGTTTTCCCCAGAGTCTTTCCCACGAGTCTTTCCCACAAGGCTTTCCCACAGGGCTGTCCCACGTGCACACGTGGTGGGAGTCCATCCTCGGCTTGAACGTAGAGGCAGTGCAGGGAAAGCAGGTTCCTCTTGAATGGACTGACACATCTGGGGGACTCTTGGAATGGTGGCACGTCCCTGGAGTTCCTCTCGCCTTTCCTGTGGAGAGCGCCTCCTCTTGAGATGCGACGGGAACGCCGGGAATTCTTTCCCTACGAAACAGGGAAATGATCCCTCATCTCGAGCTAGGAGGCGGAAACGGGGCTCCCCTGGATGTGAGCGGGACCCTCGTGCTTCCTCTCGAGTGGAGACGGGTATGTCAGGGAACTTCTTGAGTTGCAGCAAGGGTGTGAAGAACCCCTTGTGAGTTCCAGTGGTTAGATGTGATTAGCCTCGAGAAGCCTCAGAGGAAATGGGCCTCATCTCGCCTGGAGGGCAAAACCTCCTGGATTTTCTCGAATTGCGGCAGGTGCTCTCGACTTACGACGGGGACCTCAGGGACCCGCTCTGGTGGCCTCAGGAAAGGCCAGTCCCCATGCGAGTTGCACGGGGGCCTCTCGGGATTCCTCTCCCATCGATGCCGGGGCCTAAGACCTTGTGTGGAGTCGGGGCCGGAACCTGAGGATTCCTCTCCAGTGCTGACATGGATCTTGGGGTACTTCTGGATTCTCCCCAGGGGAGTCAGTCCTCGTCTCGAATGCGGGCATGCACTTGAGCTTTCCTCCAGAGCGTTAGCAGCAGTGTCACGCAGTGCGCCGCGTGGAGCAAAGGATCTATGATTTTCCCTCGAGTCTTTCCCACGAGGCTTTCCAACGAGGCTTTCCCACAGGGCTGTCCCACGTGCACACGTGGTGGGAGTCGATCCTCGGCTTGAACGTCAAGGCAGTGCAGGGAAAACAGGTTCCTCTGGAATGGACAGACACATCTCGGGGACTCTTGGAATGGTGGCACGACCCTGGAATTCCTCTCGCCTTTCCTGTGGAGAGCGCCTCCTCTTGAGATGCGACGGGAACGCCGGGAATTCTTTCCCTACGAAACAGGGAAAGGATCCCTCATCTCGAGCTAGGAGGCGGAAACGGGGCTCCCCTGGATGTCTGCGGGACCCTCGTGCTTCCTCTCGAGTGGTGACGGGTATCTCGGGAAATTCTTGAGTTGCAGCAAGGGTGTGAAGGACCCTTTGGAAGTTCCAGTGGTTAGATGTGATTAGCCTCGAGAAGCCTCACCGGAAATGGGCCTCATCTCGCCTGGAGGGCAAAACCTCCTGGATTTTCTCGAGTTGAGGCAGGTGCTCTCGACTTACGACGGGGACCTCAGGGACCCGCTCTGGTGGCCTCAGGAAAGGCCAGTCCCCATGCGAGTTCCTCAGGGGCCTCTCGGGATTGCTCTCCCGTCGATGCCGGGGCCTAAGACCTTGTGTGAAGTCGGGGCCGGAACCTGAGGATTCCTCTCCAGTGCTGACATGGAACTTGGGGTACTTCTGGAGTCTCCCCAGGGGAGTCAGTCCTCGCCTCCAATGCGGGCATGTACTGGCGCTTTCCTCCAGAGCGGTAGCAGCAGTGTAACGCAGTCCGACGCGTGGATCAAAGGATCTATGGTTTTCCCTCGAGTCTTTCCCTCGAGTCTTTCCCACGAGGCTTTCCCACAGGGCTATCCCACGTGCACACCTGGTGGGAGTCGATCCTCGGCTTGAACGTCAAGGCAGTGCAGGGAAAACAGGTTCCTCTGGAATGGACTGACACGTCTGGGGTACTCTTGGAATGGTGGCACGACCCTGGAGTTCCTCTCGCCTTTCCTGTGGAGAGCGCCTCCTCTTGAGATGCGTCGGGAACGCCGGGAATTCTTTCCTTATGAAACAGGGAAAGGATCCCTCATCTCGAGCTAGGAGGCGGAAACGGGGCGCCCCTGGATGTGTGCGGGACCCTCGTGCTTCCTCTCGAGTGGAGACGGGTACGTCGGGGAACTTCTTGAGTTGCAGCAAGGGTGTGAAGGACCCTTTGGAAGTTCCAGTGGTTAGATGTGATTAGCCTCGAGAAGCCTCAGCGGAAATGGGCCTCATCTCACCTGGAGGGCAAAACCTCCTGGATTTTCTCGAGTTGCGGCAGGTGCTCTCGACTTACGACAGGGACCTCAGGCACCCGCTCTGGTGGCCTCAGGAAAGTCCAGTCCCCATGCGAGTTCCTTGGGCGCATTTCGGGATTCCTCTCCCGTCGATGCCGGGGCCTAAGACCTTGTGTGGACTCGGGGCTGTAACCTGAGGTTTCCTCTCCAGTGCTGACATGAATCTTGCGGTACTTCTGGAGACTCCCCAGGGGAGTCAGTCCTCGTCTCGAATGCGGGCATGCACTTGCGCTTTCCTCCAGAGCGGTAGCAGCAGTGTCACGCAGTCCGCCGCGTGGATCAAAGGATCTATGGTTTTCCCTCGAGTCTTTCCAACGAGGCTTTCCCACGAGGTTTTCCCACAGGGCTGTCCCACGTGCACACGTGGTTGGAGTCGATCCTCGGCTTGAAGGTTAAGGCAGTGCAGGGAACACAGGTTCCTCTGGAATGGACTGACACATCTGGAGTTCTCTTGGAATGGTGGCACGACCCTGGAGTTCCTCTCGCCTTTCCTGTGGAGAGTGCCTCCTCTTGAGATGCGTCGGTAACGCCGGGAATTCTTTCCCTACGAAACAGGGAAAGGATCCCTCATCTCGAGCTAGGAGGCGGAAACGGGTCTCCCCTGGATGTGTGCGGGACCCTCGTGCTTCCTCTCGAGTGGAGCCGGGCATGTCGGGGAACTTCTTGAGTTGCAGCAAGGGTGTAAAGGACCCTTTGGAATTTCCAGTGGTTAGATGTGATTAGCCTCGAGAAGCCTCAGCGGAAATGGGCCTCATCTCGCCTGGAGTGCAAAACCTCCTGGATTTTCTCGAATTGCGGGATGTGCTCTCGACTTACGACGGGGACCTCAGGGACCCGCTCTAGTGGCCTCAGGAAAGGCCAGTCCCCATGCGAGTTCCTCGGGGGCCTCTCGGGATACCTCTCCCGTCGTTGCCGGGGCCTAAGACCTTGTGCGGAGTTGGGGCCGGAACCTGAGGATTCCTCTCCCGTGCTGACATGGATCTTGGGGTACTTCTGGAGTCTCCCCAGGGGAGTCAGTCCTCGTCTCGAATGCGGGCATGCACTTGTGCTTTCCTCCAGAGCGGTAGCAGCAGTGTCACGCAGTCCGCCGCGTGTATCAAAGGATCTATAGTTTTCCCTCGAGTCTTTCCCACGAGGCTTTCCCTGGAGGCTTTCCCACAGAGCTGTCCCACGTGCACACGTGGTGGGAGTCGATCCTCGGCTTGAACGTCAAGGCAGTGCAGGGAAGACAGCTTCCTCTGGAATGGACTGACACATCTGGGTGACTCTTGAAATGGTGGCACGACCCTGGAGTTCCTCTCGCCTTTCCTGTGGAGAGCGCCTCCTCTTGAGATGCGACGGGAACGCCGGGAATACTTTCCCTACGAAACAGCGGAAGGATCCTTCATCTCGAGCTAGGAGGCGGAAACGGGGCTCTCCTGGATGTGTGCGGGACCCTCGTGCTTCCTCTTGAGTGGAGACGTGTATGGTGGGGAACTTCTTGAGTTGCAGCAAGAGTGTGAAGGACCCTTTGGAAGTTCCAGTTGTTAGATGTGATTAGCCTCTTGAAGCCTCAGCGGAAATGGGCCTCATCTCGCCTGGAGGGCAAAATCTCCTGGATTTTCTCGAGTTACGGCAGGTGCTCTCGACTTACGACGGGGACCTCGGGAACCCGCTCTGGTGGCCTCAGGAAAGGCCAGTCCCCATGCGAGTTCCTCGGGGGCCTCTCGGGATTCCTCTCCCGTCGATGCCGGGGCCTAAGACCGTGTGTGAAGATGGGGCCGCAAATGAGGATTCCTCTCCAGTGCTGACATGGATCTTGGGGTACTTCTGGAGTCTCCCCAGGGGAGTCAGTCCTCGTCTCGAATGCGGGCATGCACTTGCGCTTTCCTCCAGAGCGGTAGTAGAGGTGTCACCCAGTTCGCTGCGTGGATCAAAGGATCTATGGTTTTCCCTCGAGAATTTCCCTCGAGTCTTTCCCACGAGGCTTTCCCTCGAGGCTTTCCCACAGGGCTGTCCCACGTGCACACGTGGTGGGAGTCGATCCTCGGCTTGAACGTCAAGGCAGTGCAGGGAAAACAGGTTCCTCTGGAATGGACTGACACATCTGGGGGACTCTTGGAATGGTGGCACGACCCTGGAGTTCCTCTCGCCTTTCCTGTGGAGAGCGCCTCCTCTTGAGATGCGACGGGAACGCCGGGAATTCTTTCCCTACGAAACAGGGAAAGGATCCGTCATCTCGAGCTAGGAGGCGGAAACGGGACTCCCCTGGATGTGTGCGGGACCCTCGTGCTTCCTCTCGAGTGGAGACGGGTATGTCGGGGAACTTCTTGAGTTGCAGCAAGGGTGTGAAGGACCCTTTGTAAGTTCCAGTGGTTAGATGTGATTAGCCTCGAGAAGCCTCAGCGGAAATGGGCCTCATCTCGCCTGGGGGGCAAAACCTCCTGGATTTACTCGAGTTGCGGCAGGTGCTCTCGACTTACGACGGGGACCTCAGGGACACGCTCTGGTGGCCTCAGGAAAGGCCAGTCCCCATGCGAGTTCCTCGGGGGCCTCTCGGGATTCCTCTCCCGTCGATGCCGGGGCCTAAGACCTTGTGTGGAGTCGGGGCCGGAACCTGAGGATTCCTCTCCAGTGCTGACATGGAACTTGGGGTACTTCTGGAGTCTCCACAGGGGAGTCAGTCCTCGTCTCCAATGCGGGCATGCACTTGCGCTTTCCTCCAGCGCGGTAGCAGCAGTGTCGCGCAGTCCCCCGCGTGGATCAAAGGATCTATGGTTTTCCCTCGAGTCTTTCCCACGAGGCTTTCCCACGAGGCTTTCCCACATGGCTGTCCCACGTGCACATGTGGTGGGAGTCGATCCTCGGCTTGAACGTCAAAGCAGTTCAGGGAAAGCAGGTTCCTCTGGAATGGACTGACACATCTGGGGGACTCTTGGAATGGTGGCACGTCCCTGGAGTTCCTCTCGCCTTTCCTGTGGAGAGCGCCTCCTCTTGATATGCGACGGGAACGCCCGGAATTCTTTCCCTAAGAAACAGTGAAAGGATCCCTCATCTCGAGCTAAGAGGCGGAAACGGGCTCCCCTTTATGTGTGCGGGACCCTCGTGCTTCCTCTCGAGTGGAGACGGGTATGTCGGGGAACTTCTTGAGTTGCAGCAAGGGTGTGAAGGACCCTTTGGAAGTTCCAGTGGTTAGATGTGATTAGCCTCGAATAGCCTCACTGGAAATGGGCCTCATCTGAACTGGAGGGCAAAACCTCCTGGATTTTCTCGAGTTGCGGCAGGTGCTCTCGACTTACGACGGGGACCTCAGGGACCCGCTCTGGTGGCCTCAGGAAAGGCCAGTCCCCATACGAGTTGCTCGGGGGACTCTCGGGATTCCTTTCCCGTCGATGCCGGGGCCTAAGACCTTGTGTGGAGTCGGGGCCGGAACCTGAGGATTCCTCTCCAGTGCTGACATGGATCTTGGGGTACTTCTGGAGTCTCCCCAGGGGAGTCAGTCCTCGTCTCGAATGCGGGCAGGCACTTGCGCTTTCCTCCAGAGGGGTAGCAGCAGAGTCACGCAGTCCGCCGCGTGGAGCAAAGGATCTATGGTTTTCCCCAGAGTCTTTCCCACGAGTCTTTCCCACAAGGCTTTCCCACAGGGCTGTCCCACGTGCACACGTGGTGGGAGTCCATCCTCGGCTTGAACGTCGAGGCAGTGCAGGGAAAGCAGGTTCCTCTTGAATGGACTGACACATCTGGGGGACTCTTGGAATGGTGGCACGTCCCTGGAGTTCCTCTCGCCTTTCCTGTGGAGAGCGCCTCCTCTTGAGATGCGACGGGAACGCCGGGAATTCTTTCCCTACGAAACAGGGAAATGATCCCTCATCTCGAGCTAGGAGGCGGAAACGGGGCTCCCCTGGATGTGAGCGGGACCCTCGTGCTTCCTCTCGAGTGGAGACGGGTATGTCAGGGAACTTCTTGAGTTGCAGCAAGGGTGTGAAGAACCCCTTGTGAGTTCCAGTGGTTAGATGTGATTAGCCTCGAGAAGCCTCAGCGGAAATGGGCCTCATCTCGCCTGGGGGGCAAAACCTCCTGGATTTACTCGAGTTGCGGCAGGTGCTCTCGACTTACGACGGGGACCTCAGGGACACGCTCTGGTGGCCTCAGGAAAGGCCAGTCCCCATGCGAGTTCCTCGGGGGCCTCTCGGGATTCCTCTCCCGTCGATGCCGGGGCCTAAGACCTTGTGTGGAGTCCGGGCCGGAACCTGAGGATTCCTCTCCAGTGCTGACATGGAACTTGGGGTACTTCTGGAGTCTCCCCAGGGGAGTCAGTCCTCGTCTCGAATGCGGGCATGCACTTGCGCTTTCCTCCAGCGCGGTAGCAGCAGTGTCGCGCAGTCCCCCGCGTGGATCAAAGGATCTATGGTTTTCCCTCGAGTCTTTCCCACGAGGCTTTCCCACGAGGCTTTCCCACATGGCTGTCCCACGTGCACATGTGGTGGGAGTCGATCCTCGGCTTGAACGTCAAAGCAGTTCAGGGAAAGCAGGTTCCTCTGGAATGGACTGACACATCTGGGGGACTCTTGGAATGGTGGCACGTCCCTGGAGTTCCTCTCGCCTTTCCTGTGGAGAGCGCCTCCTCTTGAGATGCGACGGGAACGCCCGGAATTCTTTCCCTAAGAAACAGTGAAAGGATCCCTCATCTCGAGCTAAGAGGCGGAAATGGGCTCCCCTTTATGTGTGCGGGACCCTCGTGCTTCCTCTCGAGTGGAGACGGGTATGTCGGGGAACTTCTTGAGTTGCAGCAAGGGTGTGAAGGACCCTTTGGAAGTTCCAGTGGTTAGATGTGATTAGCCTCGAGAAGCCTCAGCAGAAATGGGCCTCATCTCGCCTGGAGGGCAAAACCTCCTGGATTTTCTCGAGTTGCGGAAGGTGCTCTCGACTTACGACGGGGACCTCAGGGAACCGCTCTGGTAGCCTCAGGAAAGTCAGTCCCCATGCGAGTTCCTCGGGGGCCTAACGGGATTCCTCTCCCGTCGATGCCGGGGCCTAAGACCTTGTGTGGAGTCGGGGCCGGAACCTGAGGATTCCTCTCCAGTGCAGACATGGATCTTGGGGTACTTCTGGAGTCTCCCCAGGGGAGTCAGTCCTCGTCTCGAATGCGGGCATGCACTTGCGCTTTCCTCCAGAGCGGTAGCAGAGGTGTCACCCAGTTCGCTGCGTGGATCAAAGGATCTATGGTTTTCCCTCGAGAATTTCCCTCGAGTCTTTCCCACGAGGCTTTCCCACTAGGCTTTCCCACAGGGCTGTCCCACGTGCACACGTGGTGGGAGTCGATCCTCGGCTTGAACGTCAAGGCAGTGTAGGGAAAACAGGTTCCTCTGGAATGGACTGACACGTCTGGGGGACTCTTGGAATGGTGGCACGACCCTGGAGTTCCTCTCGCCTTTCCTGTGGAGAGCGCCTCCTCTTGAGATGCGTTGGGAACGCCGGGAATTCTTTCCCTATGAAACAGGGAAAGGATCCCTCATCTCGAGCTAGGAGGCGGAAACGGGGCGCCCCTGGATGTGTGCGGGACCCTCGTGCTTCCTCTCGAGTGGAGACGGGTACGTCGGGGAACTTCTTGAGTTGCAGCAAGGGTGTGAAGGTACCTTTGTAAGTTGCATTGGTTAGATGTGATTAGCCTCTAAAAGCCTCAGCGGAAATGGGCCTCATCTCGCCTGGAGGGCAAAACCTCCTGGATTTTCTCGAGTTGCGGCAGGTGCTCTCGACTTACGACGGGGACCTCAGGCACCCGCTCTGGTGGCCTCAGGAAAGTCCAGTCCCCATGCGAGTTCCTTGGGGGCATTTCGGGATTCCTCTCCCGTCGATGCCGGGGTCTAAGACCTTCTGTAGAGTCTGGGCCGGAACCTGAGGATTCCTCTCCAGTGCTGACATGGATCTTGGGGTACTTCTGGAGTCTCCCCAGGGGAGTCAGCCCTCATCTCGAATGCGGGCATGCACTTGCGCTTTCCTCCAGAGCGGTAGCAGCAGTGTCACGCAGTCCGCCGCGTGGATCAAAGGATCTATGGTTTTCCCTCGCGTCTTTCCCACGAGGATTTCCCACGAGGCTTTCCCACAGGGCTGTCCCACGTGCACACGTGGTGAGAGTCGATCCTCGGCTTGAACGTCAAGGCAGTGCAGGGAAAACAGCTTCCTCTGGAATGGACTGACACATCTGGGGGACTCTTGGAAGGGTGGCACGACCCTGGAGTTCCTCTCGCCTTTCCCGTGGAGAGCGCCTCCTCTTGAGATGCGACGGGAACGCCGGGAATTCTTTCACTAAGAATCAGGGAAAGGATACGTCATCTCGAGCTAGCAGGCGGAAACGGGGCTCCCCTGAATGTGTGCGGGACCCTTGTGCTTCCTCTCGAGTAGAGACGGGTATGTCGGGGAACTTCTTGAGTTGCAGCAAGGGTGTGAAGGACCCTTTGGAAGTTCCAGTGGTTAGATGTGATTAGCCTCGAATAGCCTCACTGGAAATGGGCCTCATCTGAACTGGAGGGCAAAACCTCCTGGATTTTCTCGAGTTGCGGCAGGTGCTCTCGACTTACGACGGGGACCTCAGGGACCCGCTCTGGTGGCCTCAGGAAAGGCCAGTCCCCATACGAGTTGCTCGGGGGACTCTCGGGATTCCTTTCCCGTCGATGCCGGGGCCTAAGACCTTGTGTGGAGTCGGGGCCGGAACCTGAGGATTCCTCTCCAGTGCTGACATGGATCTTGGGGTACTTCTGGAGTCTCCCCAGGGGAGTCAGTCCTCGTCTCGAATGCGGGCAGGCACTTGCGCTTTCCTCCAGAGGGGTAGCAGCAGAGTCACGCAGTCCGCCGCGTGGAGCAAAGGATCTATGGTTTTCCCCAGAGTCTTTCCCACGAGTCTTTCCCACAAGGCTTTCCCACAGGGCTGTCCCACGTGCACACGTGGTGGGAGTCCATCCTCGGCTTGAACGTCGAGGCAGTGCAGGGAAAGCAGGTTCCTCTTGAATGGACTGACACATCTGGGGGACTCTTGGAATGGTGGCACGTCCCTGGAGTTCCTCTCGCCTTTCCTGTGGAGAGCGCCTCCTCTTGAGATGCGACGGGAACGCCGGGAATTCTTTCCCTACGAAACAGGGAAAGGATCCCTCATCTCGAGCTAGGAGGCGGAAACGGGGCTCCCCTGGATGTGAGCGGGACCCTCGTGCTTCCTCTCGAGTGGAGACGGGTATGTCAGGGAACTTCTTGAGTTGCAGCAAGGGTGTGAAGAACCCCTTGTGAGTTCCAGTGGTTAGATGTGATTAGCCTCGAGAAGCCTCAGAGGAAATGGGCCTCATCTCGCCTGGAGGGCAAAACCTCCTGGATTTTCTCGAATTGCGGCAGGTGCTCTCGACTTACGACGGGGACCTCAGGGACCCGCTCTGGTGGCCTCAGGAAAGGCCAGTCCCCATGCGAGTTGCACGGGGGCCTCTCGGGATTCCTCTCCCATCGATGCCGGGGCCTAAGACCTTGTGTGGAGTCGGGGCCGGAACCTGAGGATTCCTCTCCAGTGCTGACATGGATCTTGGGGTACTTCTGGATTCTCCCCAGGGGAGTCAGTCCTCGTCTCGAATGCGGGCATGCACTTGAGCTTTCCTCCAGAGCGTTAGCAGCAGTGTCACGCAGTGCGCCGCGTGGAGCAAAGGATCTATGATTTTCCCTCGAGTCTTTCCCACGAGGCTTTCCAACGAGGCTTTCCCACAGGGCTGTCCCACGTGCACACGTGGTGGGAGTCGATCCTCGGCTTGAACGTCAAGGCAGTGCAGGGAAAACAGGTTCCTCTGGAATGGACAGACACATCTCGGGGACTCTTGGAATGGTGGCACGACCCTGGAATTCCTCTCGCCTTTCCTGTGGAGAGCGCCTCCTCTTGAGATGCGACGGGAACGCCGGGAATTCTTTCCCTACGAAACAGGGAAAGGATCCCTCATCTCGAGCTAGGAGGCGGAAACGGGGCTCCCCTGGATGTCTGCGGGACCCTCGTGCTTCCTCTCGAGTGGTGACGGGTATCTCGGGAAATTCTTGAGTTGCAGCAAGGGTGTGAAGGACCCTTTGGAAGTTCCAGTGGTTAGATGTGATTAGCCTCGAGAAGCCTCACCGGAAATGGGCCTCATCTCGCCTGGAGGGCAAAACCTCCTGGATTTTCTCGAGTTGAGGCAGGTGCTCTCGACTTACGACGGGGACCTCAGGGACACGCTCTGGTGGCCTCAGGAAAGGCCAGTCCCCATGCGAGTTCCTCAGGGGCCTCTCGGGATTGCTCTTCCGTCGATGCCGGGGCCTAAGACCTTGTGTGAAGTCGGGGCCGAAACCTGAGGATTCCTCTCCAGTGCTGACATGGAACTTGGGGTACTTCTGGAGTCTCCCCAGGGGAGTCAGTCCTCGCCTCCAATGCGGGCATGCACTGGCGCTTTCCTCCAGAGCGGTAGCACCAGTGTAACGCAGTCCGACGCGTGGATCAAAGGATCTATGGTTTTCCCTCGAGTCTTTCCCTCGAGTCTTTCCCACGAGGCTTTCCCACAGGGCTATCCCACGTGCACACCTGGTGGGAGTCGATCCTCGGCTTGAACGTCAAGGCAGTGCAGGGAAAACAGGTTCCTCTGGAATGGACTGACACATCTGGGGGACTCTTGGAATGGTGGCACGACCCTGGAGTTCCTCTCGCCTTTCCTGTGGAGAGCGCCTCCTCTTGAGATGCGAGGGAACGCCGGGAATTTTTTCCCTATGAAACAGGGAAAGGATCCCTCATCTCGAGCTACGAGGAGGAAACTGGGCTCCTCTGGATGTGTGCGGGACCCTCGTGCTTCCTCTCGAGTGGAGACGGGTATGTCGGGGAACTTCTTGAGTTGCAGCAAGGGTGTGAAGGACCCTTTGGAAGTTCCAGTGGTTAGATGTGATTAGCCTCGAGAAGCCTCAGCAGAAATGGGCCTCATCTCGCCTGGAGGGCAAAACCTCCTGGATTTTCTCGAGTTGCGGAAGGTGCTCTCGACTTACGACTGGGACCTCAGGGAACCGCTCTGGAAGCCTCAGGAAAGTCAGTCCCCATGCGAGTTCCTCGGGGGCCTAACGGGATTCCTCTCCCGTCGATGCCGGGGCCTAAGACCTTGTGTGGAGTCGGGGCCGGAACCTGAGGATTCCTCTCCAGTGCAGACATGGATCTTGGGGTACTTCTGGAGTCTCCCCAGGGGAGTCAGTCCTCGTCTCGAATGCGGGCATGCACTTGCGCTTTCCTCCAGAGCGGTAACAGTAGTGTCACGCAGTCCGCCGGGTGGCGCAAAGGATCTATGGTTTTCCCTCGAGTCTTTCCCACGAGGCTTTCCCACTAGGCTTTCCCACAGGGTTGTCCCACGTGCACACGTGGTGGGAGTCGATCCTCGGCTTGAACGTCATGGCAGTGCAGGGAAAACAGGTTCCTCTGGAATGGACTGACACATCTGGGGGACTCTTGGAATGGTGGCACGACCCTGGAGTTCCTCTCGCCTTTCCTGTGGAGAGCGCCTCCTCTTGAGATGCGAAGGGAACGCCGGGAATTCTTTCCCTACGAAACAGGGAAAGGATTCATCATCTCGCGCTAGGAGGCAGGAACGGGGCTCCCCTGGATGTGTGTGGGACCCTCGTGCTTCCTCTCGAGTGGAAACGGGTATATCGGGGAACTTCTTCAGTTGCAGCAAGGGTGTGAAGGACCCTTTGGACGTTCCAGTGGTTAGATGTGATTAGCCTCGGGAAGCCTCAGCGGAAATGGGCCTCATCTCGCCTGGAGGGCAAAACCTCCTGGATTTTCTCGAGTTGCCCATGTGCTCTCGACTTAGACGGGGACTTCAGGGACCCGCTCTGGTGGCCTCAGGAAAGGCCAGTCCCCATGCGAGTTCCTCGGGGTCATCTCGGGATTCCTCTCCCGTCGATGCCGGGGCCTAAGACCTTGTGTGGAGTCGGGGCCGGAACCTGAGGATTCCTCTCCAGTGCTGACATGGATCTTGGGGTACTTCTGGAGTCTCCCCAGGGGAGTCAGTCCTCGTCTCGAATGCGGGCATGCACTTGAACTTTCCTCCACAGCGGTAGCAGCAGTGTGACGCAGTCCGAGCGTGGATCAAGGGATCTATGGCTTTCGCTCGAGGCTTTCCAACGAGGCTTTCCCACAGGGCTGTCCCACGTGCCACCGTGGTGGGATCGATCCTCGGCTTGAACGTCAAGGCAGTGCAGGGAAAACAGGTTCCTCTGGAATGGACCTACACATCTGGGGGACTCATGGAATGGGGGCACGACCCTGGAATTCTTCTCGCCTTTCCTGTGGAGAGCGCCTCCTTTTGAGATGCGACGGGAACGCCAGGAAATCTTTCCCTACGAAACAGGGAAAGGATCCCTCATCTCGAACTACGAGGCGGAAACGGGGCTCCCCTGGATGTGTGCGGGACCCACGTGCTTCCTCTCGAGTGGAGATGGGTATGTCGGGGAACTTCTTGAGTTGCAGCAAGGGTGTGAATGACCCTTTGGAAGTTCCAGTGGTTAGATGTGATTAGCCTCGAATAGCCTCAGTGGAAATGGGCCTCATCTGAACTGGAGGGCAAAACCTCCTGGATTTTCTCGAGTTGCGGCAGGTGCTCTCGACTTACGACGGGGACCTCAGGGACCCGCTCTGGTGGCCTCAGGAAAGGCCGTTCCCATACGAGTTGCTCGGGGGCCTCTTGGGATTGCTCTCCCGTCGATGCCGGGGCCTAAGACCTTGTGTGGAGTCGGGGCTGGAACCTGAGGACTCCTCTCCAGTGCTGACATGGAACTTGGGGTACTTCTGGAGTCTCCCCAGGGGAGTCAGTCCTCGTCTCGAATGCGGGCATGCACTTGCGCTTTCCTCTAGAGCGGTAGCAGCAGTGTCACGCAGTCCGCCGCGTGGATCAAAGGATCTATTGTTTTCCCTCGAGTCTTTCCCACGAGGCTTTCCCACGAGGCTTTCCCACATGGCTGTCCCACGTGCAAATGTGGTGGAAGTCGATCCTCGGCTTGAACGTCAAGGCAGTGCAGGGAAAGCAGGTTGCTCTGGAATGGACTGACACATCTGGGGGACTCTTGGAATGGTGGCACTTCCTGGAGTTCCTCTCGCCTTTCCTGTGGAGAGCGCCTCCTCTTGAGATGCGACGGGAACGTCGGGAATTCTTTCCCTACGAAACAGGGAAAGGATCCCTCATCTCGAGCTAGGAGGCGGAAACGGGCTCCCCTGGATGTGTGCGGGACCCTCGTGCTTCCTCTCGAGTGGAGACGGGTATGTCGGGGAACTTCTTGAGTTGCAGCTAGGGTGTGAAGGACCCTTTGGAAGTTCCAGTGGTTATATGTGATTAGCCTCGAGAAGCCTCAGCGGAAATGGGCCTCATCTCGCCAGGATGGCAAAACCTCCTGGATTTTCTCGAGTTGCGGCAGGTGCTCTCGACTTACGACGGGGACCTCAGGGACCCGCTCTGGTGGCCTCAGGAAAGGCCAGTCCCCATGCTAGTTCCTCGGGGTCCTCTTGGTATTGCTCTCCCGTCGATGCCGAGGCCTAAAACCTTGTGTGGAGTCGGGGCCGGAACCTGAGGATTCCTCTCCAGTGCTGACATGGAACTTGGGGTACTTCTGGAGTCTCCCCAGGGGAGTCAGTCCTCGTCTCGAATGCGGGCATGCACTTGCGCTTTCCTCCAGAGCGGTAGCAGCAGTGTCACGCAGTCCGCCGCGTGGATCAAAGGATCTATGGTTTTCCCTCGAGTCTTTCCCACGAGGCTTTCCGACGAGGCTTTCCCACAGGGCTGTCCCACGTGCACACGTGGTGGGAGTCGATCCTCGGCTTGAACGTCAAGGCAGTGCAGGGAAAACAGGTTCCTCTGGAATGGACTGACACATCTGGGGGACTCTTGGAATGGTGGCACGACCCTGGAGTTCCTCTCGCCTTTCCTGTGGAGAGCGCCTCATCTTGAGATGCGTCGGGAACGCCGGGAATTCTTTCCCTATGAAACAGGAAAGGATCCCTCATCTCGAGGTAGGAGGCGGAAACGGGGCTCCCCTGGATGTGTGCGGGACCCTCGTGCTTCCTCTCGAGTGGAGACGGGTACGTGGGGGAACTTCTTGAGTTGCAGCAAGGGTGTGAAGGACCCTTTGGAAGTTCCAGTGGTTAGATGTGATTAGCCTCGAGAAGCCTCAGCGGAAATGGGCCTCATCTCGCCTGGAGGGCAAAACCTCCTGGATTTTCTCGAGTTGCGGCAGGTGCTCTCGACTTACGACAGGAACCTCAGGCACCCGCTCTGGTGGCCTCAGGAAAGTCCAGTCCCCATGCGAGTTCCTTGGGGGCATTTCGGGATTCCTCTCCCGTCGATGCCGGGGCCTAAGACCTTCTGTAGAGTCTGGGCCGGAACCTGAGGATTCCTCTCCAGTGCTGACATGGATCTTGGGGCACTTCTGGAGTCTCCCCAGGGGAGTCAGCCCTCATCTCGAATGCGGGCATGCACTTGCCCTTTCCTCCAGAGCGGTAGCAGCAGTGTCACGCAGTCCGCCGCGTGGATCAAAGGATCTATGGTTTTCCCTCGCGTCTTTCCCACGAGGCTTTCCCACGAGGCTTTCCCACAGGGCTGTCCCACGTGCACACGTGGTGAGAGTCGATCCTCGGCTTGAACGTCAAGGCAGTGCAGGGAAAACAGCTTCCTCTGGAATGGACTGACACATCTGGGGGACTCTTGGAATGGTGGCACGACCCTGGAGTTCCTCTCGCCTTTCCTGTGGAGAGTGCCCCTTCTTGAGATGCGACGGGAACGCCGAGAATTCTTTCCCTACGAAACAGGGAAAGGATCCCTCATCGAGCTAGGAGGCGGAAACGGGTCTCCCCTGGATGTGTGCGGGACCCTCGTGCTTCCTCTCGAGTGGAGCCGGGTATGTCGGGGAACTTCTTGAGTTGCAGCAATGGTGTGAAGGACCCTTTGGAAGTTCCAGTGGTAAATGTGATTAGCCTCGAGAAGCCTCAGCAGAAATGGGCCTCATCTCACCTGGAGGGCAAAACCTCCTGGAATTTCTCGAGTTGCGGAAGGTGCTCTCGACTTACGACGGGGACCTCAGGGAACCGCTCTGGTAGCCTCAGGAAAGTCAGTCCCCATGCGAGTTCCTCGGGGGCCTAACGAGATTCCTCTCCCGTCGATGCCGGGGCCTAAGACCTTGTGTGGAGTCGGGGCCGGAACCTGAGGATTCCTCTCCAGTGCTGACATGGATCTTGGGGTACTTCTGGAGTCTCCCCAGGGGAGTCAGTCCTCGTCTCGAATGCGGGCATGCACTTGAACTTTCCTCCACAGCGGTAGCAGCAGTGTGACGCAGTCCGAGCGTGGATCAAGGGATCTATTGCTTTCCCTCGAGGCTTTCCCACGAGGCTTTCCCACAGGGCTGTCCCACGTGCACCGTGGTGGGATCGATCCTCGTCTTGAACGTCGAGGTAGTGCAGGGAAAACAGGTTCCTCTGGAATGGACTGACACATCTGGGGGACTCTTGGAATGGTGGCACGACCGTGGAGTTCCTCTCGCCTTTCCTGTGGAGAGCACCTCCTCTTGAGATGCGACGGGAACGCCGGGAATTCTTTCCCTACGAAACAGGGAAAGGATCCCTCATCTCGAGCTAGGAGGCGGAAACGGGGCTCCCCTGGATGTGTTCGGTACCCTCGTGCTTCCTCAGGAGTGGAGACGGGTATGTCGGGTAACTTGTTGAGCTGCAGCAAGGGTGTGAAGGACCCTTTGGAAGTTCCATTGGTTAGATGTGATTAGCCTCGAGAAGCCTCAGCGGAAATGGGCCTCATCTCGCCTGGAGGGCAAAACCTCCTGGATTTTCTCGAGTTGCGGCAGGTGCTCTCGACGTACGACGGGGACCTCAGGGACCCACTCTGGTAGCCTCGGAAAGGCCAGTCCCCATGCGAGTTCCTCGGGCGCCTCTCGGGATTGCTCTCTCGCCCATGCCGGGGCCTAAGACCTTGTGTGGAGTCGGGGCCGTAACCTGAGGATTCCTCTCCAGTGCTGACATGGATCTTGGGGTACTTCTGGAGTCTCCCCAGGGGAGTCAGTCCTCGTCTCAAATGCGGGCATGCACTTGCGCTTTCTTCCAGAGCGGTAGCAGCAGTGTCACGCAGCCCGCCGCTTGGAGCAAAGGATCTATGGTTTTCCCTCGAGTCTTTCCCACGAGGCTTTCCCACGAGGCTTTCCCACAGGGCTGTCCCACGTGCACACGTGGTGGGAGTCGATCCTCGGCTTGAACGTCATGGCAGTGCAGGGAAAACAGGTTCCTCTGGAATGGACTGACACAACTGGGGGACTCTTGGAATGGTGGCACGACCCTGGAGTTCCTCTCGCCTTTCCTGTGGAGAGCGCCTCCTCTTGAGATGCGAAGGGAACGCCGGGAATTCTTTCCCTACGAAACAGGGAAAGGATTCATCATCTCGCGCTAGGAGGCAGGAACGGGGGTCCCCTGGATGTGTGCGGGACCCTCGTGCTTCCTCTCGAGTGGAGACGGGTATATCGGGGAACTTCTTGAGTTGCAGCAAGGGTGTGAAGGACCCTTTGGACGTTCCAGTGGTTAGATGTGATTAGCCTCGAGAAGCCTCAGCTGAAATGGGCCTCATCTCGCCTGGAGGGCAAAACCTCCTGGATTTTCTCGAGTTGCACAGGTGCTCTCGTCTTAGACGGGGACTTCAAGGACCCGCTCTGGTGGCCTCAGGAAAGGCCAGCCTCACGCGAGTTCCTCGGGGGCATCTCGGGATTCCTCTCCCGTCGATGCCGGGGCCTAAGACCTTGTGTGGAGTCGGGGCCGGAACCTGAGGATTCCTCTCCAGTGCTGACATGGATCTTGGGGTACTTCTGGAGTCTCCCCAGGGGAGTCAGTCCTCGTCTCGAATGCGGGCATGCACTTGAACTTTCCTCCACAGCGGTAGCAGCAGTGTGACGCAGTCCGAGCGTGGATCAAGGGATCTATGGCTTTCCCTCGAGGCTTTCCAACGAGGCTTTCCCACAGGGCTGTCCCACGTGCCACCGTGGTGGGAGTCGTTCCACGGCATGAACATCGAGGCAGTGCAGGGAAAATACATTCCTCTGGAATGGACTGACACATCTGGGGGACTCTTGGAATGGTGGCACGACCCTGGAGTTCCTCTCGCCTTTCCTGTGTAGAGCGCCTCCTCTTGAGATGCGACGGGAACGCCGGGAATTCTTTCCCTACGAAACAGGGAAAGGATCCCTCATCTCGAGCTAGGAGGCGGAAACGGGGCTCCCCTGGATGTGTGCGGGACCCTCGTGCTTCCTCTCGAGTGGGGACGGGTATGTCGGGGAACTTCTTGAGTTGCAGCAAGCGTGTGAAAGACCCTTTGGAATTTCCAGTGGTTAGATGTGATTAGCCTCGAGAAGCCTCAGCGGAAATGGGCCTCATCTCGCCTGGAGGGCAAAACCTCCTGGATTTTCTCGAGTTGCGGCAGGTGCTCTCGATATACGACGGGGACCTCGGGGACCCGCTCTGGTGGCCTCAGGAATGGCCAGTCCCCATGCGAGTTCCTCGGGGGCCTCTCGGGATTCCTCTCCTGTCGATGCCGGAGCCTAAGACCTTGTGTGGAGTCGGGGCCGGAACCTGAGGATTCCTCTCCATTGCTGACATGGATCTTGGGGTACTTCTTAAGTCTCCCCAGGGGAGTCAGTGCTCGTATCGAATGCGGGAATCCACTTGCGCTTTCCTCCAGAGCGGTAGCAGCAGTGTCACGCAGTCCGCCGCGTGGATCAAAGGATCTATGGTATTCCCTCGAGTCTTTCCCACGAGGCTTTCCCACGAGGCTTTCCCACAGGGCTGTCCCACGTGCACACGTGGTGGGAGTTGATCCTCGGCTTGAACGTCAAGGCAGTGCAGGAATAAAAGGTTGCTCTGGAATGGACTGACACATCTGGGGGACTATTGGAATGGTGGCACGACCCTGGGTTTCCTCTCGCCTTTCCTGTGGAGAGCGCCTCCTCTTGAGATGCGACGGAAACGCGGGGAATTCTTTCCCTAAGAAATAGGGAAAGGATCCCTCATCTCGAGCTCGGAGGCGGAAACGGGTCTCCCCTGGATGTGTGCGGGTCCCTCGTGCTTCCTCTCGAGTGGAGTCGGGTATGCCGGTGAACTTCTTGAGTTGCAGCAAGGGTGTGAAGGACCCTTTGGAAGTTCCAGTGGTTAGATGTGATTAGCCTCGAGAAGCCTCAGCGGAAATGGGCCTCATCTCGCCTGGAGGGCAAAACCTCCTGGATTTTCTCGAGTTGCGGCAGGTGCCCTCGACTTCCGACGGGGCCCTCAGGGACCCGCTCTGGTGGCCTCAGGAAAGGCCAGTCCCCATGAGAGTTCCTCGGGGGCCTGTCGGGATTCCTGTCCTGTCGATGCCGGGCCTAAGACCTTGTGTGGAGTCGTGGCCGGAACCTGAGGATTCATCTCCAGTGCTGACGTGGATCTTGGGGTGCTTCTGGAGTCTCCCCAGGGGAGTCAGTCCTCGTCTCGAATGCGGGCATGCACTTGCGCTTTCCTCCAGAGAGGTAGCAGCAGAATCACCCATTCCGCCGCGTGGATCAAGGGATCTATGGCTTTCCCTCGAGGCTTTCCCACAGGGCTGTCCAAGTGCCACCGTGGTGGGAGTCGATCCACGGCATGAACGTCGAGGCAGTGCAGGGAAAATACATTCCTCTGGAATGGACTGACATATCTGGGGGACTCTTGGAATGGTGGCACGACCCTTGAGTTCCTCTCGCCTTTCCTGTGGCGAGAGCCTCCTCTTGAGATGCGACGGGAACGCCGGGAATTCTTTCCCTACGAAACAGGGAAAGGATCCCTCATCTCGAGCTAGGAGGCGGAAACGGGGCTCCCCTGGATGTGTGCGGGACCCTCGTGCTTCCTCTCGAGTGGAGACTGGTATGTCGGGGAACTTCTTGAGTTGCAGCAAGGGTGTGAAGAACCCCTTGTGAGTTCCAGTGGTTAGATGTGATTAGCCTCGAGAAGCCTCAGCGGAAATGGGCCTCATCTCGCCTGGAGGGCAAAAC
Organism: Ovis canadensis; assembly: GCF_042477335.2. Taxonomy (NCBI): domain Eukaryota; kingdom Metazoa; phylum Chordata; class Mammalia; order Artiodactyla; family Bovidae; genus Ovis; species Ovis canadensis. The sequence continues at coordinate 12,093,593 of NC_091267.1, forward strand.
CTCCTGGATTTTCTCGAGTTGCGACAGGTGCTCTCGACTTACGACGGGGACCTCAGGGACCCGCTCTGGTGGCCTCAGGAAAGGCCAGTCCCCATGCGAGTTGCACGGGGGCCTCTCGGGATTCCTCTCCCGTCGATGCCGGGGCCTAAGACCTTGTGTGGAGTCGGGGCCGGAACCTGAGGATTCCTCTCCAGTGCTGACATGGATCTTGGGGTACTTCTGGATTCTCCCCAGGGGAGTCAGTCCTCGTCTCGAATGCGGGCATGCACTTGAGCTTTCCTCCAGAGCGTTAGCAGCAGTGTCACGCAGTGCGCCGCGTGGAGCAAAGGATCTATGATTTTCCCTCGAGTCTTTCCCACGAGGCTTTCCAACGAGGCTTTCCCACAGGGCTGTCCCACGTGCACACGTGGTGGGAGTCGATCCTCGGCTTGAACGTCAAGGCAGTGCAGGGAAAACAGTTTCCTCTGGAATGGACAGACACATCTCGGGGACTCTTGGAATGGTGGCACGACCCTGGAATTCCTCTCGCCTTTCCTGTGGAGAGCGCCTCCTCTTGAGATGCGACGGGAACGCCGGGAATTCTTTCCCTACGAAACAGGGAAAGGATCCCTCATCTCGAGCTAGGAGGCGGAAACGGGGCTCCCCTGGATGTGTGCGGGACCCTCGTGCTTCCTCTCGAGTGGTGACGGGTATGTCGGGAAATTCTTGAGTTGCAGCAAGGGTGTGAAGGACCCTTTGGAAGTTCCAGTGGTTAGATGTGATTAGCCTCGAGAAGCCTCACCGGAAATGGGCCTCATCTCGCCTGGAGGGCAAAACCTCCTGGATTTTCTCGAGTTGAGGCAGGTGCTCTCGACTTACGACGGGGACCTCAGGGACCCGCTCTGGTGGCCTCAGGAAAGGCCAGTCCCCATGCGAGTTCCTCCGGGGCCTCTCGGGATTCCTCTCCCGTCGATGCCAGGGCCTAAGACCTTGTGTGGAGTCTCGGCCGGAACCTGAGGATTCCTCTCCAGTGCTGACATGTATCTTGGGGTACTTCTGGAGTCTACCCAGCGGAGTCAGTCCTCGTCTAGAATGCGGGCATGCACTTGCGCTTTCCTCCAGGGCGGTAGCAGCCGTGTCACACAGTCCGCCGCGTGGATCAAAGGATCTATGGTTTTCCCTCGAGTCTTTCCCACGAGGCTTTCCCACGAGGCTTTCCCACAGGGCTGTCCCACGTGCACACGTGGTGGGAGTCGATCCTCGGCTTGAACGTCAAGGCAGTGCAGGGAAAACAGGTTCCTCTGGAATGGACTGACACATCTGGGGGACTCTTGGAATGGTGGCACGACCCTGGAGTTCCTCTCGCCTTTCCTGTGGAGAGCGCCTCCTCTTGAGATGCGTCGGGAACGCCGGGAATTCTTTCCCTATGAAACAGGAAAGGATCCCTCATCTCGAGGTAGGAGGCGGAAACGGGGCTCCCCTGGATGTGTGCGGGACCCTCGTGCTTCCTCTCGAGTGGAGACGGGTACGTGGGGGAACTTCTTGAGTTGCAGCAAGGGTGTGAAGGACCCTTTGGAAGTTCCAGTGGTTAGATGTGATTAGCCTCGAGAAGCCTCAGCGGAAATGGGCCTCATCTCGCCTGGAGGGCAAAACCTCCTGGATTTTCTCGAGTTGCGGCAGGTGCTCTCGACTTATGACAGGAACCTCAGGCACCCGCTCTGGTGGCCTCAGGAAAGTCCAGTCCCCATGCGAGTTCCTTGGGGGCATTTCGGGATTCCTCTCCCGTCGATGCCGGGGCCTAAGACCTTCTGTAGAGTCTGGGCCGGAACCTGAGGATTCCTCTCCAGTGCTGACATGGATCTTGGGGCACTTCTGGAGTCTCCCCAGGGGAGTCAGCCCTCATCTCGAATGCGGGCATGCACTTGCGCTTTCCTCCAGAGCGGTAGCAGCAGTGTCACGCAGTCCGCCGCGTGGATCAAAGGATCTATGGTTTTCCCTCGCGTCTTTCCCACGAGGCTTTCCCACGAGGCTTTCCCACAGGGCTGTCCCACGTGCACACGTGGTGGGAGTTGATCCTCGGCTTGAACGTCAAGGCAGTGCAGGAATAAAAGGTTGCTCTGGAATGGACTGACACATCTGGGGGACTATTGGAATGGTGGCACGACCCTGGAGTTCCTCTCGCCTTTCCTGTGGAGAGCGCCTCCTCTTGAGATGCGACGGAAACGCCGGGAATTTTTTCCCTAAGAAATAGGGAAAGGATCCCTCATCTCGAGCTCGGAGGCGGAAACGGGTCTCCCCTGGATGTGTGCGGGTCCCTCGTGCTTCCTCTCGAGTGGAGTCGGGTATGCCGGTGAACTTCTTGAGTTGCAGCAAGGGTGTGAAGGACCCTTTGGAAGTTCCAGTGGTTAGATGTGATTAGCCTCGAGAAGCCTCAGCGGAAATGGGCCTCATCTCGCCTGGAGGGCAAAACCTCCTGGATTTTCTCGAGTTGCGGCAGGTGCCCTCGACTTACGACGGGGCCCTCAGGGACCCGCTCTGGTGGCCTCAGGAAAGGCCAGTCCCCACGCGAGTTCCTCGGGGTCATCTCGGGATTCCTCTCCCGTCGATGCCGGGGCCTAAGACCTTGTGTGGAGTCGGGGCCGGAACCTGAGGATTCCTCTCCAGTGCTGACATGGATCTTGGGGTACTTCTGGAGTCTCCCCAGGGGAGTCAGTCCTCGTCTCGAATGCGGGCATGCACTTGAACTTTCCTCCACAGCGGTAGCAGCAGTGTGACGCAGTCCGAGCGTGGATCAAGGGATCTATGGCTTTCGCTCGAGGCTTTCCAACGAGGCTTTCCCACAGGGCTGTCCCACGTGCCACCGTGGTGGGATCGATCCTCGGCTTGAACGTCAAGGCAGTGCAGGGAAAACAGGTTCCTCTGGAATGGACCTACACATCTGGGGGACTCATGGAATGTGGGCACGACCCTGGAATTCTTCTCGCCTTTCCTGTGGAGAGCGCCTCCTTTTGAGATGCGACGGGAACGCCAGGAAATCTTTCCCTACGAAACAGGGAAAGGATCCCTCATCTCGAACTACGAGGCGGAAACGGGGCTCCCCTGGATGTGTGCGGGACCCACGTGCTTCCTCTCGAGTGGAGATGGGTATGTCGGGGAACTTCTTGAGTTGCAGCAAGGGTGTGAATGACCCTTTGGAAGTTCCAGTGGTTAGATGTGATTAGCCTCGAATAGCCTCAGTGGAAATGGGCCTCATCTGAACTGGAGGGCAAAACCTCCTGGATTTTCTCGAGTTGCGGCAGGTGCTCTCGACTTACGACGGGGACCTCAGGGACCCGCTCTGGTGGCCTCAGGAAAGGCCGTCCCCATACGAGTTGCTCGGGGGCCACTTGGGATTGCTCTCCCGTCGATGCCGGGGCCTAAGACCTTGTGTGGAGTCGGGGCTGGAACCTGAGGACTCCTCTCCAGTGCTGACATGGAACTTGGGGTACTTCTGGAGTCTCCCCAGGGGAGTCAGTCCTCGTCTCGAATGCGGGCATGCACTTGCGCTTTCCTCTAGAGCGGTAGCAGCAGTGTCACGCAGTCCGCCGCGTGGATCAAAGGATCTATTGTTTTCCCTCGAGTCTTTCCCACGAGGCTTTCCCACGAGGCTTTCCCACATGGCTGTCCCACGTGCAAATGTGGTGGAAGTCGATCCTCGGCTTGAACGTCAAGGCAGTGCAGGGAAAGCAGGTTGCTCTGGAATGGACTGACACATCTGGGGGACTCTTGGAATGGTGGCACTTCCTGGAGTTCCTCTCGCCTTTCCTGTGGAGAGCGCCTCCTCTTGAGATGCGACGGGAACGTCGGGAATTCTTTCCCTACGAAACAGGGAAAGGATCCCTCATCTCGAGCTAGGAGGCGGAAACGGGCTCCCCTGGATGTGTGCGGGACCCTCGTGCTTCCTCTCGAGTGGAGACGGGTATGTCGGGGAACTTCTTGAGTTGCAGCTAGGGTGTGAAGGACCCTTTGGAAGTTCCAGTGGTTAGACGTGATTAGCCTCGAGAAGCCTCAGCGGAAATGGGCCTCATCTCGCCAGGATGGCAAAACCTCCTGGATTTTCTCGAGTTGCGGCAGGTGCTCTCGACTTACGACGGGGACCTCAGGGACCCGCTCTGGTGGCCTCAGGAAAGGCCAGTCCCCATGCTAGTTCCTCGGGGTCCTCTTGGTATTGCTCTCCCGTCGATGCCGAGGCCTAAAACCTTGTGTGGAGTCGGGGCCGGAACCTGAGGATTCCTCTCCAGTGCTGACATGGAACTTGGGGTACTTCTGGAGTCTCCCCAGGGGAGTCAGTCCTCGTCTCGAATGCGGGCATGCACTTGCGCTTTCCTCCAGAGCGGTAGCAGCAGTGTCACGCAGTCCGCCGCGTGGATCAAAGGATCTATGGTTTTCCCTCGAGTCTTTCCCACGAGGCTTTCCGACGAGGCTTTCCCACGAGGCTTTCCCACATTGCTGTCCCACGTACACATGTGGTGGAAGTCGATCCTCGGCTTGAACGTCAAGGCAGTGCAGGGAAAGCAGGTTCCTCTGGAATGGACTGACACATCTGGGGGACTCTTGGAATGGTGGCACGTCCCAGGAGTTCCTCTCGCCTTTCCTGTGGAGAGCGCCTCCTCTTGAGATGCGACGGGAACGCCGGGAATTCTTTCCCTACGAAACAGGGAAAGGATCCCTCATCTCGAGCTAGGAGGCGGAAACGGGGCTCCCCTGGATGTGTGCGGGACCCTCGTGCTTCCTCAGGAGTGGAGACGGGTATGTCGGGTAACTTGTTGAGCTGCAGCAAGGGTGTGAAGGACCCTTTGGAAGTTCCATTGGTTAGATGTGATTAGCCTCGAGAAGCCTCAGCGGAAATGGGCCTCATCTCGCCTGGAGGGCAAAACCTCCTGGATTTTCTCGAGTTGCGGCAGGTGCTCTCGACGTACGACGGGGACCTCAGGGACCCACTCTGTTGGCCTCGGAAAGGCCAGTCCCCATGCGAGTTCCTCGGGCGCCTCTCGGGATTGCTCTCTCGCCGATGCCGGGGCCTAAGACCTTGTGTGGAGTCGGGGCCGGAACCTGAGGATTCCTCTCCAGTGCTGACATGGATCTTGGGGTACTTCTGGAGTCTCCCCAGGGGAGTCAGTCCTCGTCTCAAATGCGGGCATGCACTTGCGCTTTCTTCCAGAGCGGTAGCAGCAGTGTCACGCAGCCCGCCGCTTGGAGCAAAGGATCTATGGTTTTCCCTCGAGTCTTTCCCACGAGGCTTTCCCACGAGGCTTTCCCACAGGGCTGTCCCACGTGCACACGTGGTGGGAGTCGATCCTCGGCTTGAACGTCATGGCAGTGCAGGGAAAACAGGTTCCTCTGGAATGGACTGACACATCTGGGGGACTCTTGGAATGGTGGCACGACCCTGGAGTTCCTCTCGCCTTTCCTGTGGAGAGCGCCTCCTCTTGAGATGCGAAGGGAACGCCGGGAATTCTTTCCCTACGAAACAGGGAAAGGATTCATCATCTCGCGCTAGGAGGCAGGAACGGGGGTCCCCTGGATGTGTGCGGGACCCTCGTGCTTCCTCTCGAGTGGAGACGGGTATATCGGGGAACTTCTTGAGTTGCAGCAAGGGTGTGAAGGACCCTTTGGACGTTCCAGTGGTTAGATGTGATTAGCCTCGAGAAGCCTCAGCTGAAATGGGCCTCATCTCGCCTGGAGGGCAAAACCTCCTGGATTTTCTCGAGTTGCACAGGTGCTCTCGACTTAGACGGGGACTTCAAGGACCCGCTCTGGTGGCCTCAGGAAAGGCCAGCCTCACGCGAGTTCCTCGGGGGCATCTCGGGATTCCTCTCCCGTCGATGCCGGGGCCTAAGACCTTGTGTGGAGTCGGGGCCGGAACCTGAGGATTCCTCTCCAGTGCTGACATGGATCTTGGGGTACTTCTGGAGTCTCCCCAGGGGAGTCAGTCCTCGTCTCGAATGCGGGCATGCACTTGAACTTTCCTCCACAGCGGTAGCAGCAGTGTGACGCAGTCCGAGCGTGGATCAAGGGATCTATGGCTTTCCCTCGAGGCTTTCCAACGAGGCTTTCCCACAGGGCTGTCCCACGTGCCACCGTGGTGGGAGTCGTTCCACGGCATGAACATCGAGGCAGTGCAGGGAAAATACATTCCTCTGGAATGGACTGACACATCTGGGGGACTCTTGGAATGGTGGCACGACCCTGGAGTTCCTCTCGCCTTTCCTGTGTAGAGCGCCTCCTCTTGAGATGCGACGGGAACGCCGGGAATTCTTTCCCTACGAAACAGGGAAAGGATCCCTCATCTCGAGCTAGGAGGCGGAAACGGGGCTCCCCTGGATGTGTGCGGGACCCTCGTGCTTCCTCTCGAGTGGGGACGGGTATGTCGGGGAACTTCTTGAGTTGCAGCAAGCGTGTGAAAGACCCTTTGGAATTTCCAGTGGTTAGATGTGATTAGCCTCGAGAAGCCTCAGCGGAAATGGGCCTCATCTCGCCTGGAGGGCAAAACCTCCTGGATTTTCTCGAGTTGCGGCAGGTGCTCTCGATATACGACGGGGACCTCGGGGACCCGCTCTGGTGGCCTCAGGAATGGCCAGTCCCCATGCGAGTTCCTCGGGGGCCTCTCGGGATTCCTCTCCTGTCGATGCCGGAGCCTAAGACCTTGTGTGGAGTCGGGGCCGGAACCTGAGGATTCCTCTCCATTGCTGACATGGATCTTGGGGTACTTCTTAAGTCTCCCCAGGGGAGTCAGTGCTCGTCTCGAATGCGGGAATCCACTTGCGCTTTCCTCCAGAGCGGTAGCAGCAGTGTCACGCAGTCCGCCGCGTGGATCAAAGGATCTATGGTATTCCCTCGAGTCTTTCCCACGAGGCTTTCCCACGAGGCTTTCCCACAGGGCTGTCCCACGTGCACACGTGGTGGGAGTCGATCCTCGGCTTGAACGTCAAGGCAGTGCAGGAAAAACAGGTTCCTCTGGAATGGACTGAGACATCTAGGGGTCTCTGGGAATGGTTGCACGACGCTGGAGTTCTCGCCTTTCCTGTGGAGAGCACCTCCTCTTGGGACGCGACGGGAGTGCCCAGAATTCTTTCCCGATCCATCAGCGAAAGTATCCCTCATCTCGAGCAACGAGGCGGAATCTGGGCTCCTCTGGATGTGGCCGGGACCCTCGTGCTTCCTCTCGAGTGGAGACGGGTATGTCGGGGAACTTCTTGATTTGCAGCAAGGCTGTGAAGGACCCTTTGTACTTTCCAGGGTTAGATGTGATTATCCTAGAGACGCCTCAGTGGAAATGGGCCTCATCTATCCTGGAGGTGAGAACGTCCTGGATTTTCTCAAGTTGTGGCACGTGCTCTCGTCTTATGATGGTGACGAAAGGGACCGACTCTGGTGGCCTCAGGACTGGTCAGTCCCCATTCAAGTTGTTCGAGGCCTTCTGGGGAATCCTCTCCTTTGATGCCGGGGCCTAAGACCTTGTGTGGAGTCGGGCCCGGTACATGAGGATTCCTCTCCAGTGTTGAAATGGATCTTGGGTCACTTCTGGAGTCTCCCCAGGGGAGTTAGTCCTCGTCTCGAGAGGGGGCATGCACGTGCACGTTCCTTCCGACCTGTAGCAGCAGTGTCACGCTTCCCGTCGAGTGGATCAAGGGATCTGTGGCTTTCCCTCGAGGCTTTCCCAGGAGGCTTTCCCACAGGGCTGTCCCACGTGAGACTGTGGTGGGAGTCGATCCTCGGCGTGAAAGTCGAGGCAGTGCAGGGAAAACAGGTTCCTCCGGAATGGACTGACACATCTGGGGGACTCTTGGAATGGTGGCGCGACGCTGGATTTGCTCTCACCTTTCCTGTTGAGAGCACCTCCTCTTGTGATGCGACGGGAACGCCCAGGATTCTCTCCCGAACAAGCAGCGAAAGGATCCCTCATCTCGACCTACGAGGCGGAAACGGAGCTCTTCTGGATGTGAGCGGGACCCACGTGCTTCCTTTCGAGTGGAGAGGGGTATGTCGGGGAACTTCTTGAGTTGCAACAAGGGTGTGAAGGACTCTTTTGAAGTTCCAGAGGTCAGATGTGATTAGCCTCGAGACGCCTCATGGAAATGGGCCTCATCGAGCCTGGATGGGAGAACTTCCTGGATTTTCTCGAGTTTTGGAAGGTGGTCTCGTCTTACGACGGTGACCTAAGGAACCCGCTCTGGTGACCTCAGGACTGGCCAGTCCCAATACGACTTGTTCGGTGGCCTCCTGGGATTACACTCCCGTCGATGCCGGGGCCTAAGATGTTGTGTGGAGTCGGGGCCGGAACCTGAGGATTCCTCTCCAGTGCTGAAATGGATATTGGGGTAATTCTGGAGTCTCCCCAGGGAAGTCAGTCCTCCTCTCGAGAAGGGGCATACACGTGCGCTTTCCTCCCGAGCTGTAGCAGCAGTGTGACGCTTGCCATCGCGTCGATCATGGGATCTGTGGCTTTCCCTCGAGGATTTCCTTCGAGGCTTTCACACGAGGATTTCGTACAGAGCTGTCCAACGTGCCACCGTGGTCGGAGTCGATCCTCAGCATGAAAGTAGAGGCAGCACAGGGAAAACAGGTCCTCTGGAATGGACTGAGACAATGGGGGACTCTTGGTTTGGTGGCACGACCCTGGTGTTCCTTTCGCGTTTCCTGTGGAGAACGCATCCTCTTGAGATGGGACGGGAATGCGCAGAATTCTTTGCCGACCAAGCAGGGAAAGGATCCCTCATCTCGAGCTAGGAGGCAGAAACGGGGCTCCTCTGGATGTGGGCGGTACCATCGTGCTTCCTCTCGAGTGGAGACAGGTATGTCGGGGAACTTCTTGAGTTGCAGCAAGGGTGTGAAAGACCTTTTGAAAGTCTCAGATGTTAGGTGTGATTAGCCTCGAGACGCCTCAGCGGAAATGGGCCTCATCTCGCCTGGAGGGCAAAACCTCCTGGATTTTCTCGAGTTGCGGCACGTGCTCTCGACTTACGACGGGGTCCTCAGGGACCCGCTCTGGTGGCCTCAGGAAAGGCCAGTCCCCATGCGAGTTTCTCGGGGGCCTCTCGGGATTCCTCTCCCTTCGATGCCAGGGCCTAAAGCCTTGTGTGGAATACGGGCCGGAACTTTAGGATTCCTCTGCAGTGCTGACATGGATCTTGGGGTACTTCTGGAGTCTCCCCAGGGGAGTCAGTCCTCGTCTCGAATGCGGGCATGCACTTGCGCTTTCCTCCAGAACGGTAGCAGCAGTGTCTGGATCCAGGAGCATGGATCATGGGATCTGTGGCTGTCAGGCTAGGTTTTCCAACGAGGATTTTCCACGAGGCTTTCCCACAGGGCTGTCCTATGTGCCACTGTGGTGGGAGTCGATCCTCGGCGTGAAAGTCAAGGCAGTACAGGAAAAACAGGTTCCTCTGGAATGGACAAAGACATCTGGGGGACTCTTGGAATGGTCGCACGACACTGAAGTTCTTCTCTCCTTTCCTGTGGAGAGCATCTCCTCTTGAGATGCGACCGGAATGCCCAGAATTCTTTCCCGACCAAGCAGGGAAAGGATCCCTCATCTCGAGCTACGAGGCGGAAACGGGGCTCCTCTGGATGTGGCCGGGACCCTCGTGCTTCCTCCCTAATGTAAACGGTTATGTCAGGGAACTTCGTGAGTTGAAGCAAGGGTGTAAAGGACCTTTTTGAAGTTCCAGATGTTAGGTGTCATTAGCTTCGAGAAGCCTCAGTGGAAATGGGCATCACCTCGCCTGGAGGGCAAAACTTCCTGGATTTTCTCCAATTGTGGCAGGTGCTCTCGACTTACGACGGGGACCTCTGGGACCCTCTCTGGTGGCCTCAGGAAAGGCCAGTCCCTATGCGAGTTGCTCAGGGGCTTCTCGGGATTCCTGTACTGTCGATGCCGGGACTCAAGACCTTGTGTGGAGTTGGGGCCGGAACCTGAGGATTCCTCCCCAGTGCTGACATGGATCTTTGGGTACTTCTGGAGTCTCCCCAGGGGAGTCAGTCATTGTCTCCAGAGGGGGCATTCACGTGTGCTTTCCTCCCGAGCTGTAGCAGCAGTTTCACGTTTCCTGTCGCGTCGATCATGGGATCTCTGGTTCTCCTTCGAGGATTTCCCACTAGGCTTTCCCACCAGGCTCTCCCACAGTGCTCTCCCACGTATCACCGAGGTGGGAGTCGATCCTCGGCTTGAAAGTCGAGGCAGTGCAGGGAAAACAATTTCCTCTGGAATGGACTGAGACTTCTGGAGGACTCTTGGAATGGTGGAACGATGCTGGAGTTCCTCCCGCGTTTCCTGTGGAGACCGCCTCCTCTTGAGATGGGACGGGAATGCCCAGAATTCTTTCCCGACAAAGCAGCGAAAGGATCCCACATCTCGAGCTACGAGGCGGAAACGGGGCTCCTCTGGATGTGGGCGGGACCCTCGTGCTTCCTCTCGAAGGGAGACGGCTATGTCGGGGAACTTCTTGAGTTGCAGCAAGGGTGTGAAGGAACTTTTGGAAGTTCCAGAGCTTAGATGTCATTAGCCTTGAGAAACCTCCGAGGAAATGGGCCCCATCTCTCCTGGAGGGCAAAACCTCCTGGATTTTCTCGAGTTGCGGCAGGTGCTCTCGACTTACGACGGGGACCTCAGAGACACGCTCTGGTGGCCTCAGGAAAGGCCAGTCCCCATGCGAGTTGCTCGGCGGCCTCTCGGGATTACTCTCTCTTCGATGCCAGGGCCTAAGACCTTGTGTGGAGGCGGGGCCGGAATCTGAGGATTCCTCTCCAGTGCTGACATGCATCTTGGGGTACTTCTGGAGTCTTCCCAGGGGAGTAAGTCCTCGTCTCGAATGGGACATGCACGTGTGCTTTTCTGCTGAGCTGTAGCAGCAGTGTCACGCTTCCCATCGCCTGGATCATGGGGTCTGTGGCTTCCCCTAGAGGATTTCCCACGAGGCTTTCCCACAGGGCTGTCCCACGTGCACATGTGGTGGGAGTCGATCCTCGGCGAGAAAGTCTTGGCAGTGCAGGGAAAACAGGTTCCTCTGGAATGGACTGAGACTTCTGGGGGACTCTTGGAATGGTAGAACGTTGCTGGAGTTCCTCCCGCGTTTCCTGTGGAGGACGCCTCCTCTTGAGGTGAGAGGGGAACGCCGAGAATTCTTTCCCGACAAAGCAGCGAAGGATCCCTCATCTCGAGCTACTAGGCGGAAACGGGGCTCCTCTGGGCGTGGCCGGGACCTTCTTGCTTCCTCTAGAGTGTAGACGGGTATGTCAGGCAACTTCTTGAGTTGCAGCAAAGGTGTGAAGGACCTTTTGGAAGTTACAGATTTTATGTTTGATTAGCTTCGAGAAGCCTCAGCGGAAATGGGCCTCATCTCGCCTGGAGGGCAAAACCTTCTGGATTTTCTCGAGTTGCGGCAGGTGCTCTCGACTTACGACGGGGACCTCAGGGACCCGCTCTGGTGGCCTCAGGAAAAGCCAGTCCCCATGTGAGTTGCTCTAGCACCTCTAGGGACTCCTCTCCCTTTGTTGACAGTGCCTAAGACCTTGAGTGGTGTCAGGTCCGGAACCTGAGGATTCCTCTCCAGTGCTCACATGGATCTTGGGGCACTTCTGGGGTCTTCCCAGGGAAGTAAGTCCTCGTCTCGAATGGGGGCATGCACGTGCGCTTTCCTCCAGAGGGGTAGCAGCAGTGTCATACTTCCAGTCGCGTGGATCAAGGGATCTGTGGATTTCCCTCGACGCTTTCCCACGAGGATTTCCTACAGGGCTGTCCAACATGACACCATGGTTGGAGGCGGTCCTCCTCGTGAAAGTCGAGGCAGTGCAGGGAAAACAGGTTCCTCTGGAATGGAGTGAGACTTCTGGGGTCTCTTGGAATGGTGGCACGATGCTGGAGTTTCTCTCGCCTTTCCTGTGGAGAGCACCTCCCCTTGAGATGGGAAGGGAATGCCCAGAATTCTTTCCCGACAAAGCAGCAAAAGTTCCCTCATATCGAGCAACGAAGCGGAAACGGGGCTCCTCTGGATTTGGCAGGGACCCTCGTACTTCCTCTAGAATGGAGTCGGGTATGTCAGGAACCTGCTTGAGTTGCAGCAAGGGTGTGAAGGACCTTTTGGAAGTTCCAGAGGTTAGGTGTGATTAACTTCGAGAAGCCTCAGGGGATATGGGCCTCATCTCGCCTGGAGGGCAAAACCTCCTGGATTTTCTCGAGTTGCGGCAGGTGCTCTCGACTTATGACGGGGACCTCAGGGACCCGCTCTGGTGGCCTCAGGAAAGGCCAGTCCGCATGCGAGTTGCTCGGGGTCCTCTCGGGATTCCTCTCTCTTCGATGCCCGGCCCTAAGACCTTGTGTGGAGTCTGGCCCAGAACCTGAGGATTCCTCTGCAGTGCTGACATGGACCTTGTGGTACGTCTGGAGTCTCCCCAGGGGTTAAGTCCTCGTCTCGAATGGGGGCATGCCCGTGCGCTTTCCTCAAGAGCTTTAGCAGCAGTGTAAGGCTTCCCGTCCCCTGGATCAAGGGATCTGTGGCTTACCCTCGAGGCTTCCCACGAGGCTTTCCCACAGGGCTGTCCCACGTGCCACCATGGTGTGAGTTGATCCTCGACGTGAAAGTCGAGGCAGTGCAGGGAAAACAGGTTCCTCTGGAATGGACTAAGGCATCTGGGGGACTCCTGGAATGGTGGTACGACGCTGGAGTTCCTCTCGCCTTTCCTGTGGAGAGCGCCTCCTCTTGAAATGAGACGGGAATGCCCAGAACTCTTTCCCGACCAAGCAGCGAAAGGATCCCTCATCTCGAGTTACGAGGCGGAAACGGGGATCCTCTGCATGTGGCCGGGACCCTAGTGCTTCCTCTAGAGTGGAGACGGGTATGTGAGGGAACTTCTTGAGTTGCAGCAAGGGTGTGAAGAACCTTTTGGAAGTTCCAGACGTTAGGTGTGATTAGCCTCGAGAAGCCTCAGTGGAATGGGCCTGATCTCGCCTGGAGAGTAAAACCTCCTGGATTTTCTCGAGTTGCGGCAGGTGCACTCGACTTACGACGGGGACCGCAGGGACCCACTCTGGTGGCCTCAGGAAAGGACAGTCCGCATGCGAGTTGCTCGGGGGCCTCTCGGGATTCCTCTCGCTTCCATGCCGGGGCCTAAGACCTTGTGTGGAGTCGGGCCCGGAACCTGAGGATTCCTCTCCAGTACTGCCATGGATCTTGGGGTACTTCTTGAGTCTCCCCAGGGGAGTATGTCCTCGTCTGGAATGGGAGCATGCACGTGATCTTTCCTCAAGACTGTAGTAGCAGTGTCACGTTTCCCATCGCCTGGATCAAGGGATCTGTAGCTTTCCCTCGAGACTTTCCCACGAGGCTTTCCCACGAGGCTTTCCCACAGGGCTGTCCCACGTGCCACCTTGGTGTGAGTCGATCCTCTGCATGAAAGTCGTGCAGTGCAGGGAAAACAGGTTCCGTTGGAATGGACTGAGACATCTAGGGGACTCTGGGAATGTTGGCACGACCCTGGAGTTCCTCTCCCATTTCCTGTGGAGAGCACCTCCTCTTGAGATGCGACGGGAACGCCGGGAAATCTTTCCCGATCACGCAGGGAAAGGATCCCTCATCTCGAGCTTCGAGGCGGCAACGGGGCTCCTCTGGATGTGCGCGGGACCATCGTGCTTCCTCTCGAATGGAGACGGTATGTCGGGGAACTCTTGAGTGGCAGCAAGGGTGTGAAGGACTTTTTGGAGATTCCAGAGGTTAGGTGTGATTAGACTCGAGAAGCCTCAGCGGAAATGGGGCTCATCTGGCCTGGAGGGCAAAACCTCCGGATTTTCTCGTGTTGCGGTAGGTGCTCTAGACTTTGGTCGGGGACTTCAGGGACCCTTCTGGTGGCCTCAGGAAAGGCCAGTCCCATTGCGAGTTGTTCGCGGGCCTCTCGCGATTCCTCTCCCTTCGATGCCAGAGCCTAAGACTTTGTGTGGAGTCGGGGCCCGAACCTGAGGATTCCTCTCCAGTGCTGACATGGAACTTGCGGTACATCGGGATTCTCCCCAGGAGAGTAAGTCCTCGTTTCGAGAGGATGCATGCGCGTGTGCTTTCCTCCCGAGCTGTAGCACCAGTATCATGCTTTCTGTCGCGTCACTCATGGGATCTGTGTCTTTTCCTCAAGGATTTTCCACGACGCTTTCCCACGAGGCTTTCCCACAGGGCTGTCCCACGTGCCACCGAGGTGTGAGTCGATCCTCGGCATGAAAGTAAAGGCAGTGCAGGGAAAACAGGTTCCTCTGGAATGGACTGAGACATCTGGGGGCTCTGGGAATGGTGGCACGACCTTGGAGTTCCTGTCGCCTTTCCTGTGGAGAGTGCCTCCTCTTGAGATACGCCGGGAAACCCAGGAATTATTTCCCGACCAAGCAGGGAAAGGATCCCCCATCTCCAGTTACAAGGCGGAAACTGGGCTCCTCTGGATGTGGGCGGGACCCTCTTGCTTCTTCTCGAGTGGAGACGGGTATGTCGGGGAACTTCTTGAGTTGCAGCAAGGATGTGAAGGACCTTTTCGAAGATCCAGAGGTTAGATGTGATTAGCCTCGAGAAGCCTCAGCGGAAATGGGACTCATCTCGCCTGGAAGGGAGAACCTCCTGGATTTTCTCGAGTTGCGGCAGGTGATCTCGTCTTGCGACGGTGACCTAAGGGACCCGTTCTGGTGGCCTCAGGACTGGCCAGTCCACATTCGAGTTCCTTGGGGGCCTCTCGGGATTCTTCTTCCCTCGATTCCGGGGTCTAAGACCTTGTGTGGAGTCGGGGCCGGAAGCTGAGTATTCTTCTCCAGTGCTGACATGGATCTTGGTGTACTTCAGGAGTCTCCCCAGGGGAATCAATCCTTGGTTCGAAACGGTGCTTGCACGGACGCTTTCCTCCCGAATTGTAGCAGCAGTGTCACGCTTCCCGTCGCGTCGATCATGGCATCTGTGGCTTTCCCTCGAGGTTTTCCCAGGAGGTTTTCCCACGAGGCTTTTCCACAGGGCTGTGCCACGTGAATCCGTGGTGTGAGTCGATCCTCTCTGTGAAAGTCGAGGCGGTGCAGGAAAGCAGGTTCCTCTGGAATGGACTGAGACATCTGGGGGTCTCTGGGAATGGTTGCACGACGCTGAAGTTCTCGCCTTTCCTGTGGAGTGAACCTCCTCCTGAGATGTGAGGCGAATGCCCAGAATCTTTCCCGTCCAAGCAGCGAAAGGATCCCTCATCTCGAGCAACGAGGCGGAAACGGGGCTCCTCTGGATATGGACGGAACCCTCGTGCTTCCTCTCGAGTGGAGTCGGGTATGTCGGGGAACTTCTTGAGTTGCAGCAAGGGTGTCAATGATTCTTTGGACTTTCCAGGGTTAGATGTGATTATCCTCGAGACGCCTCAGCGGAAATGGGCCTCATCTATCCTGGAGGTGAGAACGTCCTGGATTTTCTCAAGTTGTAGCAGGTGCTCTCGTCTTATAACGGTGTCGAAAGGGACCGACTCGGGTGGCCTCAGGACTGGTCAGTCCCCATTCGAGTTGCTCGGGGGCTTCTGGGAATGCCTCTCCCTTTGATGCCGGGGCCTAAGACCTTGTGTGGAGTCGGGCCCGGAACATGAGGTTTCCTCTCCAGTGTTGAAATGGATCTTGGGGCACTTCTGGAGTCTCCCCAGGGGAGTGAGTCCTCGTCTCGAGAGGGGGCATGCACGTGCGCTTTCCTTCTGACCTGTAGCAGCAGTGTCACACTTCCCGTCGCGTGGATCAAGGGATCTGTGTCTTTCCCTCGAGGCATTCCCACGAGGCTTTCCCACAGGGCTGCTTCACGTACCACCGTGGTGGGTGTCCATACTCGGCGAGAAAGTCGAGGCAGTGCAGGGAAAACAGGTTCCTCTGGAATGGACTGTGACATCCGGGGGACTCAGGAATGGTGGCGCGACGCTGGAGTTCCTCTCGCCTTTCCTGTGGAGAGCGCCTCCTCTTGAGAAGCGACGGGAACGCCGGGAATTCCTTCCCGACCAAGCAAGGAAAGGATCCCTCATCTCGAGCTACGAGGCGAAAACGGGGCTCCTCTGGATGTGGGCGGGACCCTCGTGATTCCTCAAGAGTTGAGACGGGGATGTCAGGGAACTTCTTGAATTGCAGAAAGGGTGTGAAGGACCTTTTGGAAGTTCCAGAGCTTAGATTTGATTAGCCTTGAGAAGCCTCAGCGGAAATGTGCCTCATCTCGCCTGCAGGGCAAAACCTCGTGGATTTTCTCGAGTTTTGGCAGATGCTCTCGTCTTACGAAGGGGACATCAGGGACCGCTCTGGTGGCCTCACGAAAGGCCAGTCCCCATGCAAGTTGCTCGCGGGCCTCTCGGGATTCCTCTCCCTTCGATGCCCGGGCCTAAGACCTTGTGTGGAGTCGGGGCCGGTACCTGAGGATTCCTCTCCAGTGCTGACATGGATCTTGGTGTACTTCTGGAGTCTCCCCTGGGGAGTAAGTCCTCGTCTCGAATAGGGGCATGCACGTGCGCTTTCCTCCAGAGCGGTAGCAGCAGTGTCACGCTTCCCATCGCCTGGATTAAGGGATCTGTGGCTTTCCTTCGAGGCTTTCCCTCGAGGCTTTCCCACGAGGCTTTCTGACGAGGCTTTCACACAGGGATGTCACACGTGCCACCGTGGTGGGAGTCGATCCTCGGCATGAAATTCGAGGCAGTGCAGGGAAAACAGGTTCGTCTGGAATGGACTGAGACATCCGGGGGACTCTTGGAATGGTGGCACGACGCTGGAGTTCCTCTCGCCTTCCCTGTGGAGAGCGCCTTCTCTTGAGAAGCGGCGGGAACGCCGGGAATTCTTTCGTGACCAAGAAGGGAAAGGATCCCTCATCTCGAGCTACGAGGTGGAAACGGGGCTCCTCTGGATGTGGGCCGAACCTCGTGCTTTCTTTCGACTGGAGACGGGTATGTCGGGGAACTTCTTGAGTTGCAGTAAGGGTGTCAAGGACCCTTTGGAAGTTCCAGAGGTTAGATGTGATTAGCCTCGAGACTCCTCAGCCAAAATGGGCCACATCTCGCCTGGAGGGGGGAACCTCCTGGTTTTCTCGAGTTGCGGCTTGTTCTCTCGACTTACGACGGGGACCTCATCGACCCGCTCTGTTGGCCTCAGGAAAGGTCATTCCCCATGCGAGTTGCTCGGTGGCCTCTCAGGATTCCTCGCCCGTCGATGCCGGCGCCTAAGACCTTGTGTGGAGTCGGACCAGAACCTGAGGATTCCTCTCCCGTGCTCACATGGATCTTGGCGTACTTCTGGAGTCTCCCAAGGGGCGTCAGTCCTCGTCTCGAGTGGGGTCATGCACGTGTGCTTTCCTCCTGAGCAGTAGCAGCAGTGTCTCGCTTCCCGTCTTGTGGATCAAGGGATCTGTGTCTTTCCCTCGAGGCTTTTCCATGGGCTTTCCCACAGGGCTATTCCACGTGCCACCATGCAGTGCTGGGAAAACAGGAACCTCCTTCCCCACATAGGGGGTACACTGTCCCCTTGGGCGTGTATCTCCAGGGCATTCGCGCTTGGGGGTTTACCACGAATGTTGGCCTCAGGCTCCACATGAGAAAAGCCCCTAATGGCATTAGCTGCCGGTCCAGATGCTGACCCCTCAGGTCTCTGGCCGGAGCCTTGGGCTCCAGGCAACTCAAAGCCCTCGGGGCTGGTGCTCTGGGACTGCTGTAGGAAAAGGACGCCAGGAGCCCACGGAGGAGTTGGGGAGGCACAGGGGGCATATGGAGGCGAGGACAGCGTGGGATCTAGGTGGAGGCGCTGGAGAGAGCGTCCGTTGTCCCGGAATGCCTCGGAGGAGCCAGCGGGGGACAGTCCAGGCCCAGGGACCTGTGGTATGTGAAAAGGTGGGAAACCCCAGAACAAGGCAGGCTGGGAAAGGGGGCGTGGGCGGCCAATTCAAAGGGACCTAGGGGGCGTTTCCTGGGCGGTGAGCTCCCTTGGCACTGCTGAGGGCCCCTGATTGATCCACCCGGGGTTGATCCCACCATCCGCTGCGAGGGAGGGCCACAAACCAAAGCCCCCGAACTGCCCACCCACCCCAACGGGGATCTTGGCGGTCCGGGGCACAGCTGGGCCCGGGAAAAGCCCACTCACTCCACGGGACTCCGTCCAGGGTCTCTGCTTGGAAAGAGGCCAGGGGCGGCCCCCTCCATCTACGCACCCAAACCCTATTGACGTCAATGTGGGCGGAGACGCCTCCCGCTCTCCAGAGTCCTGGGCTGCTGGGTCCCCGCCCACTCGGCCAGCAGTCTGCAGCGCTCCTGTGTGCCTCTCCCACCATGGCTTCGTCCGGCTCCTCCAGCACCTCAAGCGGTACGTTTGCCCTCTGTCCCTGGGGTCGGATCACGTCTCAGGGGATTTGCGGGTGGCCCGGGCAAGGGCTCTCGGCCCACGTGTCGACCCCCGCTCCCGCCCGAGAACGGCGGGGACCCATCGGCCGGGCCCCGGGGTTCCCAGGCGTCAGGTGTGCCCAAAGTTGGAGGGCGTGGCATCGTTCGTTCATCTTGCTCCTTTGGCACACACATGGCTTCTCCGTTCTCTTTTCTGGGAAGACAGTGTTGTTTTAGGGGGCGTGCTGCGGGGGTCAGGGGCCGGTGGGAGCGGGTGCTGTGCTGGGATGAGGCCCTTTATCCTCACATCTTCCTGTGGGAACGGGAGTCGGGGAGCTCTGTGGCCTTGCCGCCTTCAGTGGCTTCCTCTGCACAGGGGCCTAGTGCCTTCTGCCTTCTGTCAGGCGTTACGGGGTTTGGGCTTCGCTTTGGCGGCCTTGGCCTTGGCCCTGGCCTGGGCCTTGGCCTTACCCTTGGCGTTGCCCTTGCCCTTGCCCTTGGCCTTCGGCTTGGCCTTCCCTAGGCCTTGTCCTTGCCCTTACCTTGTCCTTGCCCTTACCTTGTCCTTGCCCTTAAACTTAAATTTGACCTTGACTTTGACCTTGAACTTGAACTTGAACTTGACTTTGACCTTGAACTTGAACTTGACCTTGACCTTGAACTTGACTTTGACCTTGACCTTGACCTTGAACTTGACTTTGACCTTGACCTTGACCTTGAACTTGACCTTGACTTTGACCTTGAACTTGGCCTTGACCTTGACCTTGAACTTGAACTTGACTTTGACCTTGAACTTGACCTTGAACTTGAACTTGACCTTGACTTGGACCTTGAACTTGAACTTGACCTTGACCTTGAACTTGAACTTGACCAACAACGGGAGACCAGATTTGCTCAGAGCACCGGAGGTCCAGAGGCAGGGCCGTGTATCTTCCCTTCCCTTTGTGATCATTGCAAAGACATTCCTAGCTGATAGCGGGAGTGCCCATGAAGAAGCAAGCAGTGGGAGTGTGTTTGACACGACTGTGTGCCTCAACTCCACAAGTGGCCTTTCCTCTCGAAGTAGGCCCCATGTCCCCTTGGGGAGGGTGTCATGCCTCTTTTCTCCACACTGCCAAAGGGTGGAGCAAAGCTCGCTCTGTCAGAGGTACAAAAACAGCAATTGAATGGATTTTCAAGCTCTTGCTAGGCTGCACCCTTTCAGGGCCCACTTTACTGAAACAGGTGCTCTGTGGCCCCCGGTTGGGTATGCAGGTTCACAAACAGGGTGAGATCCTGTCCAAGCCAACAATTTTCCTGAAAGACCTAGGCTCACTAAAGCTCTCCTCCAGAGCAAAGGGGATAGAGGAGATGTATGGAGGAGTCTTTGCCTTTCCCTGTGAGTGTGGGGCTACTCCCTACGGCCCCAAGCTCAGGGATAACTGCCTCTAAGAAAGGAATGGCAAGAAGCGCTAATCTTGGAGGTTGGGACAGGGAGTTCGCAGCATGTGGGGAAAGAAAGACTTCTTCGGGGAAGAAGAGGCAACCACCGGGGGTGTGTTCGCAAGCCTCTATTTGGAAGGAACACGTTTGCTTATACAACTCAAGACCTCCAGATCTGCTCAGAGGACTGAAGTTCCAGAGACAGGGCCATGTATCTCCCCTTCCCTTTGAGATCCTTGCCAAGACATTCCTAGCAGATTGTCGGAGTGCCCATGAAGAAGCAAGCAGCGGGAGTGTGCTTGACATCACTGGCTGCCTACCTGGGCTCAGCTCCTCAAGGGGCCTTTCTCTCCTGGTAGGCCCTATGTCCCCTTTGGGAGAGGGTTGTGCCCTCTTCCCTCCACACTGCCAAAGGGTGGAGGTGGAGCAAACTCCCGAGGTAAAAGAAAGACAAATTGGATGGATCTTTAAGCTCTTGCTATGCTGCACCCCTCCAGGACCCACTCGAGCAAAACAGGTGCCCTGTGGCCCCTAGGTCGGGTATGCAGGTTCACACACCGGGTGTGATCCCGTCAAAGCCAAGAATTTTCCTGACAGACCTAGGCTCACTAGAGCTCTCCTCCAGAGGAAAGGGGACAGAAAAGATGTGTGTGTGGAGGTGGCTCTGCCTTTCCAGGTCCCAATCTCAGGGATAACTGCCCCTAAGGAAGGAACTGCTGCTGCTGCTGCTGCTGCTGCTGCTGCTGCTGCTGCTGCTGCTGCTGCTGCTGCTAAGTTGCTTCAGTCGTGTTCGACTCTGTGCGACGCCATAGACGGTAGCCCACTAGGCTCCCCCGTCCCTGGGATTCTCCAGGCAAGGACAGTAAGTGGGTTGCCATTGCCTTCTCCAATGCATGAAAGTGAAAATGAAAGTGCAGTCGCTCAGTCGTGTCCGACCCTCAGCGACCCCATGGACTGCAGCCTACCAGGCTTCTCTGTCCATAGGATTTTCTGAAAGGAACTGCAAGAAGCACTTTTTCAGGAGGCTGGGAAAGGGAATTCGCAGGATGTGGGGAAAGAGAGCCTCCTTCGGGGAAGAATAGGCGGCCACTTGTTTTGTGTTGCAAACCTCTATTTGGAAGGAACAGGTTAGCTTATACAAAGGGAGACCTCCAGATCTGCTCAGAGGACCGAAGTTGCAGAGGCGGGTCCGTGTATCTTCCCTTCACTTTGCGATCCTTGCAAAGACATTCCTTGCTGCTAGATGACTCAGCAAGGGCCTTTGAGACTGTTGTTTTCTTTCCTAGGTTCAAAGATTCCTTCAGTTCCTAATATAGATATCCTAGAAATGATATGACATCCGTGAAAATCTGATATGTCCTGGTCAAATGCTGTCAGTTATCATTCTAGTTATCATATTAAAGCATTTCAAGTCGCAGCAGTGACCAGATGACATTGTCAATTTCTATTTCATCAGGTTTTAACCATGTCCTCTATGGTTTCACACTGATGCCTTTGCAGAAATACTGCTACTTCAAGATATATGGAAAATACTTTTTTTAAGCTTACTGATAATTTGTTTGTTTGTTTGCTTGTCTTCTGGTAAGCTGGTACCAGATGGAATTTAGTCTCCTCTCTAGGTTAAGAGAACTAAGTTTTCTTAGAATGCAATTTTTGATCACAGACTATGAGTTTCTCTACCTTTCATTGATTTATAATTGTTTTCATCATCTGTTTTTTTACTTCGGTAAAGTAAATAAGCCTTATTTAAGATTTTGGTACATGTAGGATGGACTAAGCTTTCCCCACTCTTGCAAGTTCCCTTAACCCTTCAGATTCTTCTCGTGGGACCAAGATCTCACTTTCCTCCAGAGGGACAATCCAAGCTTTTTATCAGTTGATCTGCCCCTGACATCAGAGTCAAGTTGAGCACGAGTTGGCCTATAATTTAGGCATGAAACTATGACTACATAAAGAAAAGGTGACTTTATGATTCAGGGATGGCCATGATATGCCTTGCACTTCAGAGAAAATGGGTTAAAATGATTTTTTTTCCTTCAAAACTGCACACCCAGTTCTTTCAGCATATGCAATTGAAAACATCTAGTCATTAGGTCAGTTTTCATTCCAATCCCAAAGAAAGGCAATGACAAAGAATATTCAAGCTGCTGCACAATTGCACTCATCTCACACACTAGTAAAGTAATGCTCAAAATTCTCCAAGTTCACATGAACTGTGAACTTCCAGATGTTCAAGAGGGATTTAAAAAATGCAGAGAAACCAGAGATCAAATTGCCAACATCCACTGGATCATTGAAAAAGCAAGAGAGTTCCGGAAAAAAAAAAAAACCCATCTATTTCTGCTTTATTGACAATGCCAAAGCCTTTGACTGTGTGGATCACAAGAAACTGGGAAAAATTCTGAAAGAGATGGGAATACCAGACCACCTGACCTGTCTCTTGAGAAACCTGTATGCAGGTCAGGAAGAAACAGTTCGAACTGGACATGGAACAACAGACTGGTTCTACATAGGAAAAGGAACATGTCAAGGCTGTATATTGTCACCCTGCTTATTTAACTTATATGCAGAGTACAGCATGAGAAACACTGGGCTGGAGGAAGCACACGCTGGAATCAAGGTTGCTGGGAGAAATATCAATAATCTCAGATATTCAGATGACACCACCCTTATGGCAGAAAGTGAAGAAGAGCTAAAGAGTCTCCTGATGAAAGTGAAAGAGGAGAGTGAAAAAGTTAGCTTAAAGCTCAGCATTCAGAAAACTACATTGCATCCAGTCTCATCACTTCATGGCAAATAGATGGGAAAACATTGGAAACAGCAGCAGACTATTTTGGGGGGCTTGGAAATCACTGCAGGTGATGGCTGCCTCCATGAACTTAAAACATATTTATGACTTGGAAGAAAAGTGATGACCAAACTAGACAGCATATTAAAAAGCCGAGACGTTGCTTTGCCAACAAAGATCCATCCGGTCAAGGCCATGGTTTTTCCATATGTCATGGATGGATATGAAAGATGTACTATAAAGAAAGTGACAGCTGAAAATTTGATGCTTTTGAACAGTGGTGTTGGAGAAGATGCTTGTAGGTCGCTTAGACTACAAGGAGACGCAACCACTCCATCCTAAAGGAAATCAGGTCTGAATATCCATTGGAAGGACTAATACTGAACCTGAAACTCCAATACTTTGGCCACTTGATGTGAAGAGCTGACTCACTTGGAAGTTGCTTTGATTTGCCTATGAGTGTGGGAGCCCTCCCTGGGCAAAGGGCCTCAGGGGTCATTGCCACTGAATCATGACATCCAAGCAAGCGCATTCCAGCTGTGTGACATGCAGGAAGCAGGAGACTGGGAAAACTGTCTTCCTTAGAGGAAGAAAAGTCATCCACAGAGAGTGTGTTTTCAGGCCTCTCTTTGCAGCAAGTGTTTTGCTTCTCAGACATCAGAGCTGCAGGCTTGCTCTGAGGGCCTCAATTCCAGAGTCAGGGCTGTGTGTCTCACTGCACTTTCCAAGCATTGCAGACACATTCCTAGGTTGGAGCAGTGCTTCCCATGAGAAAGAAGCCTCGGGAGTGTGTCTGAGCGGGCTGAGTGCCATGCTAGGGTCACCTAGTCGAGGGCACCTTGCACATCCAATGGGCCCCAGGCGAGTAGCTATGGACCGGCCCCTCGGTTGAGATATCCCAAAGCAGGGAACAAAGCTAGCTCTGTCAGAAGGAGGAAAACAGCAATGGGATGGATTTTCAAGCAGTTGCTAAGTCACACCACGTGAGGGCTCCGCGGGAAAGAAATGCGAATTTTGGCCTCTAGGCCCAGTATCCAGATGTGTGCACAGGATATTTTCCCCACAGGATCCAAGAATGTTCCAGACAGACCTAAGCTCACTAGCTCTCTCCTGCAGAGGAAATGAAATATTGTTGCTGAACCACGAAAAGATGCTGGGATTCTTGGCTTATGGAGGAGAAGAATTCAATCCAGGGCCCAAGACGAGGCTTGATTGCTCAGAGCTTTTGTGCAATCGAGTTTTATTCAAGTAGAAAGGAGATAGAGAAAGCTTCTGACAGAGACATCACAAGGGGCAGAAAGTGTACCCCCTTGCTAGTGTTAGTAATGGAGTTATATACTCTCCAATAAGTTATTACAACGAACAAAAGAATGTCTGGAGGTTGTAAAGACTCACTAGACCTACTCCCATCATTTACATTTTAAGATAACAGGATTAGCCAGAAGGTTTTTCCAGAGACCGTCCTCAAGAAGGATGCATGATTGTTATATAATCCGAAGGAATGTAGAGGGAAAAAAGTGTGCCCTTTCTTCCTCCTTGAGAATTCTAGACCCCTCTCTCCTTGGGGACCCTTGAACTTCTTATAAACCTGCCTTGGCAATGACTCTCTCCGAAACATGATTGAACAGCCGTTTGGAGCTTCCTTTGACTTTCCCTGGGAGGGAGGGAGCCCTCCCTGAGCACAGGGCCTCAGGGGCCATGGCCAATGAAAACTAATCTCCCAGTAAGTGCTTTTCAGCCCTGTGTGACTCTCAGCCCACAGGAGGCTGAGAAAACTCTCTTCCTTGGAGGAAGGAAAGGCAGCCCAAGAGTGTGTTTTCAGGCCTGTATCTTGCAGCAAGTGTTTGGCTTGTTAGACATAAGACCTGCAGGCCTGCTCCAACAGACTCCATTCCAGAATCAGGGCCTTGTGTCTCCCTGCAGTTTCCTGGCCTCGCAAACACATTCCTAGGGGAGAGCAGTCCTGCCCATGGGGAAGCAGGCTGCGGGAGTGTGTCTGAGGGGGCCAGGTGCCATGCTGGGGTCACCTGGTCGAGGGCACCTTGCACCTCCAATGGACCCCAGGCAAGGAGTTGCAGGCCACCACCTTGCTTCTGAAATCCCAAAGTGGGGAGCAAAGCTCGCTCTGTCAGAGGGAAGAAAACAGCAACAGGATGGATTTTCAAGCAGTTGCTAGGCTGTACTGCGTTAGGGCTCCAAGGAAGAAAAATGCAAATGTTAGCCCCTACGACTGGTATCCAGGTGGGCTCCCAGGATGATTTCCCCGCAGGATCCAAGAACGTTCCAGACAGACCTGGGCTCACTAGCTCCCTCCTGCAGAGGAAACATGATAGAACAGCTGTTTGGAGGTTGCTTTGACTTCCCCTGGGAGGGTAGGATCCCTCCCTGGGTGCAGGGCCTCAGGGGCCATTGCCGCTGAGAAATGCCCTCTAAGCCAGACCTTTCCAGCCTTGTATGACTCAGCACGGAGGAGACTGGAAAAGCTATCTTCCTTGGAGGAAGGAAAGGCAGCCCCAGAGAGTGTGTTTTCACACCTGTATCTCGCAGCAAGCGTTTGCCGTCTCAGACGTCAGACCTCCAGGCCTGCTCCAACGGCCTCAGTTCCAGAGTCAGGGCCGTGTGTCTCCCTGCATTTTCTGAGCCTTGGGAACACATTCCTAGGTCAGAACAGTCCTGCCCATGGGGAAGGAGGCTGCGGGAGTGTGTCTGAGGGGGTCGGGTGCCATGCTGGGGTCCAATAGACCTGGTACCTCCAATAGACCCCAGGACAACAGCGGTGGGGCTCCCCCTGGCTTCCGAAATGCCAAAGCGAGAAGCAAAGCTAGCTCTATCAGAAGGAAGAAAAGAGCAATTAGATGGATGTTCAGGCTGTTGCTGGGCCGCACCACTTCAGGTTTCCCCCCGAGAGGAGCAGGCGCCCTGTGGCCCCTCGGTCCCATATGCAGGTTAACACACAGGATGTGTCCCCATAGGAGCCAAGAATTTTCCTGACAGACCTAGGCTCACTAGAGCTCTCCTACAGGGCAAAAGGGATAGAACAGACTGTGGATGTGACTCTGCCTTTCCCAGCGAGCATGGGGCCCTCCCTACGGCCCCGGGCTCCAGGGAAAATTGTCCCTGAAAAATGACCTCCAAGAAGCGCTTTTCCAGCAGGCTGGGATGCAGAGTTCACAGGATGTGGGGAAAGTGATCGTCCTTCAGGGAAGAAGAGGCAGCCACCCAGTGTGTGTTTGCAAGCCTGTATTTGGAAGAAACTGGTTTGCTTCTTCAAGGGGAGACCTCCAGGTCTGCTCAGAGGACCGAAATTCCAGAGGCAGCACCATGCATCTCCCGTGTCCTTTCTGAGCCTTGGAAAGACATTCCTAGCTTATAGCGGTATTGCTCATGAAGAAGCAGGATGCAGGAATGTGTCAGACATGACTGGGTGCCTTCCTGGGTTCAGCTCCGTGAGGGGCCTTTCCACTCAAAGTAGGTCCCATGCCTCCTTGGGGAGGAAGTGGGGCCCGCTTGCCTCCAAATTGCCAAAGGCTGGAACAAAGCTAGTTCTATCAGAGGTAAGAAAAGAGCAATTGGATGGATGTGGAAGCTGTTGCTGGGCCGCACTGCTTCAGGCCCCCCACCCCTCCGGCCCCAAGAGAAACAGGCGCCCTGTGGCCCCTCGGTCCTGTATGCAGTTTCACACATAGAATGTGTCCCCATAGGAGCCAAGAATTTTCCTGACAGACCTAGGCTCACTAGAGCTCTCCTACAGAGCAAAGGGGATGGGACAGATGTGTGGCTGTGGCTCTGCCTTTCCCTGGGAGTGTGGAGCCGCTCCCTATGGCCCCGGGCTCCAGGGGAAATTGCCCCTGAATAATGACCTCCAAGAAGCGCTTTTCCAACTGGCTGAGACGTGGAGTTCTCAGGATGCAGGGAAAGCGAGTGTCCCTTCGGGGAAGCAAAGGCAGTCACCTGTTATCATTACTTACTAGAATAGTAGGTACCTTCTCTGGTTGGGCAGAGGCCTTCCCTACCTGATCTGAAAAAGAAAATGAAGTAGCTCGCTGATTTGAGAAATAATTCCCAGACTTGGGTTTCCAACCAATATAGAATCCGACAATGGCCCTGTCTTTGTAGCCGCGTTAATTAACAGGTATGTGAAGCTCTAAATATCAGTGGAAATTACATACAGCATATAGGCCCCAGTGTTCTGGAATGGTGGAAAGAAACAACCAAACTCTTGAAGAGACTCTTTCAAAATGGATCATAGAGACTGACTGTACATGGATGGGCTTGCTTCTGGCAGACTTACTCATATTACGGGTAACTGCACGTTCCCATAGTTGTTGTCCTTATGAAATTTTCTATGGGAGAACCCCCCACCCCAAATGAGGCAGGTGTTAGCAGATTTGCCACAAGTAAGGAGGTGGGATTTCACAGCAGCTGGAACAATTAGGTAAGGTAATAAATCAGGTAACTAAGTTTGTGTAAAAAAAAAATATCATTCCCCCTTGAGGAACAGATTCATGAATTTGTGCTCAGTGATCAGGTGTGGCTCAATGACTGGAAACACAATTCCTTGGCCTGACATCGGAAAGGTCCTTATACTGTTGTTTTAGCCACAATTCTGAAAGAGAAGGGAATACTAGACCACCTAACCTGCCTCTTGAGAAATCTGTATGAAGGTCAGGAAGCAACAGTTAGAGCAGGACATGGAACAACATACTGGTTCCAAAAAGGAAAAGGAGTATGTCAAGGCTGTATATTGTCACCCTGTTTATTTAACTTATATGCAGACTACATCATGAAAAATGCTGGGATGGAAGATACCTGAGCTGGAATCAAGATTGCCGGAAGAAATAGCAATAAACTTAGATATGCAGATGTCACCACCATTATGGCAGAATGGGAAGAGGAACGCGTATGTCGGGGAACTTCTTGAGTTGCAGCAAACGTGTGAAGGACCCTTTCGAAGTTCCAGAGGTTAGGTGTGGTTAGTCTCGAGATGCCTCAGCAGAAATGGGCCTCATGTCGCCTGGAATGGAGAGGCTTCTGGATATTCCCGAGTTTCAGCAGGTGCTCTCAAGTTACCACGGGGACTTCAGGGACCCGCTCTGGCGGCCTCAGGAAAGGCCAGTCATCATGCGTATTGCTAGGGGGCCTCTCGTGATTCCTCTCCCGTCGGTGCCGGGGCCTAAGAAGTTGTGTGGAGTCGGGGCCGGAACCTGAGGATTCCTCACCAATGCTGACATGGATCATGGGGTAATTATGGAGTCTCCCCAGGGGAGTCAGTCCTCGTCTCGAGAGGGGGCATGCAGGTGCGCTTTCCTCCTGATCTGTAGCAGCAGTGTCACGCTTCCCATCTCGTGAGTCATGGGATCTGTGGCTTTCCCTCCAGGATTTTCCACGAGGCTTTCCCACGAGGCTTTCCCACAGAGCTGTCCCACTAGGCTTTCCAACAGGGCTGTCCCACGTGCCAAGTTGGTGGCAGTCGATCCTCGGCGTGAAAGTCGAGGCAGTGCAGGGAAAACAGGTTCCTCTGGAATGGACTGAGACATCTGGGGGACTCTTGGAATGGTGGCACGACCCTGGAGTTCCTCTCGCCTTTCCTGTGGAGAGCGCCTCCTCTTGAGATGCGACGGGAACGCCCAGAATTCTTTCCCGGCCACCAGCGAAAGGATCCCTCATCACGAGCTACGAGCGGAAACGGGGCTCTTCTGGATGTGGGCCGGACCCTCGTGCTTCCTCTCGAGTGGAGACGGGTATGTCAGGCAACTTCTGGAGTTGCAGCAAGGGTGTGAAGGACCTTTTGGAAGTTACAGACTTTAGGTTTGATTAGCTTCGAGAAGCCTCAACGGAAATGGGCCTCATCTCCCCTGGAGGGCAAAACCTCCTGGATTTTCTCGAGTTGCGGCAGGTGCTCTCGACTTACGACGGGGACCTCAGGGACACTCTCTGGTGGCCTCAGGAAAGGCCACTCCCCATGCGAGTTGCTCGGGGGCCTCTCGGCATTCCTCTCCTTTCGATGCCGGGGCCTAAGACCTTGTGTGGAGTCGGGGCCAGAACGTGAGGATTCCTCTCCAGGGCTGACATGGATCTTGGGGTACTTCTGGAGTCTCCCCAGGGGAGTAAGTCCTCGTCTCGAATGGGGGCATGCACGTGCGCTTTTCTCCAGAGCAGTAGCAGCAGTGTCACGCTTCCTGTCGCGTGGATCAAGGGATCTGTGGCTTTCCCTCGAGGCTTTCCCACGAGGTTTTCCCACGTGGCTTTCCCACGAGGCTTTCCCACGTGGCTTTCCCACGAGGCTTTCCCACAGGGCTGTCCCACCTGCCACCGTGGTGGGAGTCGATCCTCGGCGTGAAAGTTGAGGCAGTTCATGGAAAATAGGTTCCTCTGGAATGGACTGAGATATCTGGGGGCTCTCGGAATGGTGGCACGAAGCTGGAGTTCCTCTCGCCTTTCCTATTGTGACCGCCTCCTCTTGAAATGCGACGGGAACACCGAGAATTCTTCCCCGACCAAGAAGCGAAAGGATGCCTCATCTCGAGCTACGAGGCGGAAACGAGGCTCCTCTGGATGTGCCCAGGACCCTCGTGCATCCTATAGAGTGGAGACGGGTAAGTCAGGGAACTTCTTGAGTGGCAGCAAGGGAGTGAAGGACCTTTTGGAAGTTCCAGAGGTTAGGTGTGATTAGCCTCGAGAAGCATCAGTGGAAATGGGACTCATCTCGCCTGGAGGGCAAAACCTCCTGGATTTTTTCGAGTTGCGGCTGGTGCTCTCGACTTACCACGGGGACCTCAGGGACACGATCTGGTGACCTCAGGAAAGGCCAGTCCCCATTCAGGATTCTCGCGGGCATCTTGGGATTCCTCTCACTTTGATGCCGGGGCCTAAGACCTTGTGTGGAGTCGGGGCCGGAACATGAGGATTCCTCTCCAGTGTTGAAATGGATCTTGGGTCACTTCTGGAGTCTCCTCAGGGGAGTGAGTCCTCGTCTCGAGAGGGGGCATGCACGTGCGCTTTCCTTCCGACCTGTAGCAGCAGGGTCACGCTTCCCGTCGTGTGGATCAAGGGATCTGTGGCTTTCCCTCGATGCTTTCCCAGGAGGCTTTCCCACAGGGCTGTCCCACGTGAGACTGTGGTAGGAGTCGATCCTCTGCGAGAAAGTCGAGGCAGTGCAGGGAAAACAGTTCCTCCGGAATGGACTGAGACATCTGGGGGACTCTTGGAATGGTGGCACGACGCTGGAGTTGCTCTCACCTTTCCTGTGGAGAGCACCTCCACTTGCGATGCGACGGGAACTCCCAGGATTCTCTCCCGAACAATCAGCGAAAGGATCCCTCATCTCCACCTACGAGGCGGAAACGGAGCTCTTCTGGATGTGCGCGGGACCCACGTGCTTCCTCTCGAGTGGAGAGGGGTATGTCGGGGAAATTCTTGAGTTGCAACAAGGGTGTGAAGGACCCTCTGAAAGTTCCAGAGGTTAGATGTGATTAGCCTCGAGACGCCTCAGCGGAAATGGGCCTCATCGAGCCTGGAGGGGAGAACTTCCTGGATTTTCTCGAGTTTTGGCACGTGGTCTCGTCTTACGACGGTGACCTAAGGAACCCGCTCTGGTGACCTCAGGACTGGCCAGTCCCCATACGACTTGACGGTGGCCTCCTGGGATTACACTCCCGTCGATGCCGGGGCCTAAGATGTTGTGTGGAGTCGGGGCTGGAACCTGAGGATTCCTCTCCAGTGCTGAAATGGATATTGGGGTAATTCTGGAGTCTCCCCATGGAAGTCAGTCCTCCTCTCGGGAAGGGGCATGCACGTGCGCTTCCTCTAGAGTGGAGACGGGGATATCGGGGAACTTCTTGAGTTGCAGCAAGGGTGTGAAGGACCTTTTGGAAGTTCCAGGGCTTAGATGTGATTAGCCTTCAGAAGCCTCAGCGGAAATGGGCCTCATCTCGCCTGGAGGGCAAAACCTCCTGGATTTTCTCGAGTTGCGGCAGGTGCTCTCGACTTATGGCGGGAAACACAGGGACCCGCTCTGGTGGCCTCAGGAAAGGCCAGACCCCATCCGAGTTGCTCGGGGGCCTCTGGGGATTCCTCTCCCTTCGATGCCGGGGCCTAAGACATTGTGTGGAGGTGGGGCCGGAACCTGAGTATTCCTGTCCTGTGCTGACATGGATCTTGGGGTACATCTGGAGTCTCCCCAGGGGAGTAAGTCCTCATCTCGAATGGGGACATGCACCTGCACTTTCCTTCCGACCTGTAGCAGCAGTGTCACGCTTTCCATCGCCTGGATCAAGGGATCTGTTGCTTTCACTCCAGGCTTTCCCACGAGGCTTTCCCACGAGGCTTCCCCACAGGGGTCCCATGTGCCACCTTTGTTTGAATCAAGCCTTGGCGTGAAAGTCGAGGCAGTGCAGGGAAAACAGGTTCCTCTGAAATGGACTGAGATATTTGGGGGACTCTTGGAATGGCGGCACGATGCTGGAGTTCCTCTCCCCTTTGCTGTGGAGAGCGCCTCCTCCTGAAATGCGACAGGAATGCCCAGAATTCTTTCCCGACCAAGCAGGGAAAGTATCCCTCATCTTGAGCTACGAGGAAGAAACGGGTCTCCTCTGGATGTGGGCGGGACCCTCGTGCTTCCTGTAGAGTGGAGACGGGGAAGTAGGGTAACGTCTTGAGTAGCAGCAAGGGTGTGAAGGACCCTTTGGAAGTTCCAGGGCTTAGATGTGATTAGCCTTGAGAAGCCTCAGCGGAAATGTGCCTCATCTCGCCTGGAGGGCAAAACCTCCTGGATTTTCTCGAGTTGCGGCAGGTGCTCTCGACTTATGACGGGGACCTCAGGGACCCGCTCTTGTGGCCTCAGGAAAGGCCAGTCCCCATGCGAGTTGCATGTGGGCCTCTCGGGATAGCTATCCCTTCGTTGACAGGGCCTAAGACCTTGTGTGGAGGCGGGGCCGGAACCTGAGGATTGCTCTCCAGTGCTCATATGGATCTTGGGGTAATTCTGGAGTCTCCCCAGGGGAGTAAGTCCTCGTCTCGAATGGGGGCATGCACGTGCGCATTCCTCCAGAGCGGTAGCAGCAGTGTCACGATTCCCATCGCCTGGGTCAAGGGATCTGTGGCTTTCCCTCGAGGCTTTCCCACGAGGTTTCCCACGAGGCTTTCCCACAGGGGTCCCACGTACCACCGTGGTGTGAGTCGATCCTCGGCGTGAAAGTCGAGGCAGTTCAGGGTAAACAGGTTCCTCTGGAATGGACTGAGACATGTGGGGGACTCTTGGAATGGTGGCACGACGCTGAAGTTCCTCTCGCCTTTCCTATGGAGAGCTCCTCCTCTTCAGGTGCGACGGGAACGCCGGGAATTCTTTCCTGACAAATCAGGGTATAGGATCCCTCATCTCGAGCTACGAGGCAGAAAGGGGGCTCCTCTGGATGTGGGCGGGACCCTCGTGCTTCCTCTAGAGTGGAGACGGGGATGTCGGGGAACTTCTTGAGTTGCAGCAAGTGTGTGAAGGACCTTTTGGACTTTCCAGAGGTTAGATGTGATTATTCCCGAGACGCCTCAGCGGAAATGGACCTCATCTATACTGGAGGTGAGAACCTCCTGGATTTTCTAGAGTTGCAGCAGGTGCTCTTGTCTTAGGACGGTGAGGAAAGGGACCCGCTTTGGTGGCCTCAGGACTGGTCAGTCCCCATTCGAGTTGCTCGGGAGCCTCTCGGGATTCCTCTCCCTTTGATGCCAGAGCCTAAGACCTTGTGTGGAGTCGTGCCTGAAACATGAGGTTTCCTCTCCAGTGCTGACATGGATCATGGGGTATTTCTGGAGTCTCCCCAGGGGAGTAAGACCTCGTCTCAAATGGGGGCATGCACGTGCGCTGTCCTCCAGAGCTGTAGCTGCAGTGTCACGCTTGCCGTCGCGTGGATAAAGGGATCTGTGGCTTTCACTCGAGGCTTTCCCACGAGGTTTTCCCACGAGGCCTTCCCACAAGGCTGCTTCACGTGCCACCGTGGTGGGGGTCGATCCTCGGCGAGAAAGTCGAGGCAGTGCAAGGAAAACAGGTTCCTCTGAAATGGACTGAGACATCTGGGGGACTCGGCATGATGGCGCGGCCCTGGAGTTCCTCTTGCCTTTCCTGTGGAGACGGCCTCCTCTTGAGATGCAACGGGAACGACGGGAATTCTTTCCCAACCAAGCAGGGAAAGGATCCCTCATCTCGAGCTTTGAGGCAGAAACGGGGCTCCCCTGGATGTGCGAGGGAGCCTCGTGCTTCCTCTAGAGTGGAGACAGGTATGTCGGGGACCTTCTTGAGTTGCGGCAAGTGTGTGAAGGACCTTTTAGAATTTCCAGAAATTAGGTGTGATTAGCCTTGAGAAGCCTCAGAGGAAATGGGCCTCATCTCGCCTGGAGGGCAAAACCTCCTGGATTTTCTCGAGTTGGGGCAGGTGCTCTCGACTTACGATGGGGACCTCAGGGACCCGCTCTGGTGACCTCAGGAAGGGCCAGTGCCCATGCGAGTTGCTCGGCGGCCTCTCGGGATTCCTCCACCATCCATGCCGGGGTCTAAGACCTTGTGTGGAGTCGGGGCCGGAAAGTGAAGATTCCACTCCAGTGCTGACATGGATCTTGGGGTTCTTCTGTAGTCCCCCCAGGGGAGTCAGTACTCGTCTTTAGAGGGGGCATGCACGTTTGCTTTCATCCCGAGCTGTAACAACAGTGCCACCCCTCTCGGGGCGCCGATCATGGGATCTGTGGCTTTCCCACGAGGCTTTCCCACGAGGCTTTCCCACAGGGCTGTCCCACGTGCCACCGTGGTGTGAGTCGATGCTCGGCGTGAAACTCGAGGCAGTGCAGGGAAAACAGGTTCCTCTGGAATGGACTGAGACATCTGGGGGACTCTTGGAATGGTGGCACGACCCTGGAGTTCCTCTCGCCTTTCCTGTGGAGAGCGCCTCCGCTTGAGATGCGACGGGAACGTCGGGAATTCTTTCCCGACCAAGCAGGAAAAGGATCCTTCATCTCGAGCTTCGAGGCAGAAACGGGGCTCCTCTGGATGTGGGCGGGACCCTCGTGCTTCCTCTAGAGTGGAAACGGGGATGTCGCCGAACTTCCTGAGATGCAGCAAGGGTGTGAAGGACCTTTTGGAACTTCAAGAACTTAGATGTGCTTAGCCTTGAGAAGACTCAGCGGAAATGGGCCTCATCTCGCCTGGAGGGCAAAACCTCCTGGATTTTCTCGAGTTGCGGCAGGTGCTCTCGACTTACGACGGGGAACTCAGGGACCCGCTCTGGTGGCCTTAGGAAAGGCCAGTCCCCATGCGAGCTGCTCGGGGGCCTCTCGGGATTCCTCTCCCTTGGATGCCGGAGCCTAAGACCTTGTGTGGAGCCGGGCCCGGAACCTGAGGATTCCTCTCCAGTGCTGACATGGATCTTGGGGTAATTCTGGAGTCTCCCCAGGGGAGTAAGTCCTCGTTTCGAATGGGGGCATGCACGTGCCTTTTCCTCCAGAGCTGTAGCAGCAGTGTCACGCTTCCCATCAGCAGGATCAAGGGATCTGTGGCTTTCCCTCGAGGCTTTCCCACGAGGCTTTCCCAGGAGGCTTTCCCACAGGGCTGTCCCACGTCCACCGTGTTGTGAGTCGATCCTCGGCGTGAAAGTCGAGGCAGCGCAGGGAAAACAGGATCCTCTGGAATGGACTGAGATATTTGGGGGACTCTTGGAATGATGCCACGACGCTGGAGTTCCTCTCGCCTTTCTTGTGGAGAGCGCGTCCTCCTGAGATGCGATGGGAACGCCCAGAATTCTTTCCCATCCAAGCAGGAAAAGGATCCCTCATCTAGAGCTACGAGGCCGAAACGGGGTTCCTCTGGATGTGGGCGGGACCCTCGTGCTTCCTCTAGAATGGAAACGGGGTTGTCGCCGAACTTCCTGAGATGCAGCAAGGGTGTGAAGGACCTTTTGGAACTTCAAGAACTTAGATGTGCTTAGCCTTGAGAAGACTCAGCGGAAATGGGCCTCATCTCGCCTGGAGGGCAAAACCTCCTGGATTTTCTCGAGTTGCGGCAGGTGCTCTCGACTTGCGACGGGAAACTAACGGACCCCCTCTGGTAGCCTCAGGAAAGGCCAGTCCCCATGCGAGTTGCTCAGGGGCCTCTAGGGGTTCCTCTCCCTTTGATGACAGTGCCTAAGACCTTGTGTGGAGTCGGGACCGGAAACTGAGGATTCCTCTCCAGTGCTCACATGGATCTTGGGGTACTTCTGGAGTCACCCCAGTAGAGTAAGTCCTCGTCTCGAATGGGGGCATGCACTTGCGCTTTCCTCCAGAGCTGTAGCAGCAGTGGCAGACTTCCCATCGCCTGGATCATGGGATATGTGGCTTTCCTTCGAGGCTTTCCAACGAGGCTTTCCCACGAGGCTTTCCCACAGGTCTGTCCCACGTGCCACCGTCGTGTGAGTCGATCCTCGGCGTGAAAGTCGAGGCAGTGCAGGAAAAATACGTTCCTCTTGAATGGACTGAGATATCTGGTGGACTTTGGGATGGTGGCATGACCCTCGATTTCCCCTCGCTTTTACTGTCGAGAGCGCCTCATCTTGAGATGCGACGTGATCGCTGGGAATTCTTTCCCGAGTTAGCAGGGGAAGGATCCCTCATATCGAGCTATGAGGCGGAATCGGGGCTCCCCTGGATGTGGGTGGGACCCTCGTGCTTCCTCTACAGTGGAGACCAGGATGTCGAGGAACTTCTTGAGTTGCAGCAAGGGTGTGAAGGACCTTTTGGAAGTTCCAGATGTTAGGTGTGATTAGCCCCTAGAAGCCTCAGCGGAAATGGGCCTCATCTCTACTGGAGGGCAAAACCGCCTGGATTTTCTCGAGTTGAGGCAGGTGCTCTCAACTTACGACGGGGACCTCAGGGACCCCCTCTGGTGGCCTCGGAAAGTCCAGTCCCCATGTTAATTGAACGGGGACCTCTCATGATTCGTCTACCTTCTATAACGGGGCCTAAGACATTGTGTTGAGTTGGGGCTGGAACCTGAGGATTCCTCTCCAGTGCTGACATGGATCTTGGGGTATTTCTGGAGTCTCCCCAGGGGAGTAAGTCCTCGTCTAGAATGGGGGCATGCACGAGCACTTTCCTCAAGACTGTAGCAGCAGTGTTACGCTTCCCATCGCCTGGATCAAGGGATCTCTATCTTTCCCTCGAGGCTTTCCCACGAGGTGTTCTCACGAGGCTATACAACAGGGCTGTCCCACGTGCCACCATTTTGTGAGTAGATCGTCGGCGTGAAAGTTGAGGCAGTGCAGGGAAAGCAGGTTTCTCTTGCATGGACTGAGATATCTGGGGGACTTTGGGATAGCGGCACGACCCTCGATTTCCCCTCGCTTTTACTGTCGAGAGCGCCTCCTCTTGAGATGCGACGGGAACCCCGGGAATTCTTTCCCGAGAAAGCTTGGGAAGGATCCCTCATCTTGAGCTACGAGGCGTAAACAGGGCTCCTCTGGATGTGGGCGGGACACTCGTGCTTCCTCTTCAGTGGATACGGGGATGTGGGGAACTTCTTGAGTTGCAGCAAGGGTGTGAAGGACCTTTTGGAAGTTCCAGAGTTTCGGTGTGATTAGCCTCGAGAAGCCTCAGCGGAAATGGGCCTCATCTCACGTGGAGGGTAAAACCGCCTGTATTTTCTCGAGTTGTGGCAGGTGCTCTCGACATAAGGCGGGGACATCAGGGACCCGCTTTGGTGGCCTCAGGACTGGCAAGTTCCCAATCGAGTTATTCCCGGGCCTCTCCGGATTCCTTTCCTGTCGATGCCGGGGCCTAAGACCTTGTGTGGAGTCGGGCCCAGAACCTGAGGATTCCTCTCCAGTGCTGACATCTATCTTGGGTTCCTTCTGGAGTCTCCCCAGGGGAGTAAGTCCTCGTCTCGAATGGGGGCATTAACGTGCGCTTTCGTCCAGAGCGGTAGCAGTAGTGTCACGCATCCCATCGCGTGGATCAAGGGATCTGTGGCTTTCCCTCGAGGCTTTCCCACGAGGCTTTCCCACAGGGCTGTCCCACGTGCCACCGTGGTTTGAGTCGATCCTCGGCGTGAAAGTCGAGGCAGTGCAGGGAAAACATGTTCCTCTGGAATGGACTGAGACATCTGGGGGACTCCTGGAATGGTGGCATGACGCTGGAGTTCCTCTCGCCTTTTCTGTGGAGAGCGCCTCCTCTGAGGTGCGATGGGAACGCAGGGAATTCTTTCCGAACCAAGCAGTGAAAGGATCCCTCATCTCGAGCTACGAGGCGGAAACGGGGCTCCTTTGGACGTGGGCGGGACCCTCGTGCTTCCTCTACAGTGGAGACGGGGATGTCGGGGAACTTCTTGAGTTGTAGCAAGGCTGTGAAGGACCTTTTGGAAGTTCCAGTGGTTAGATGTGATTAGCCTCGAGAAGCCTCAGTGGAAATGGGCCTCATCTCGCCTGGAGGGCAAAACCTCCTGGATTTTCTCGAGTTGCGGCAGGTGCTCTCGACTTACGATGGGGACCTCAGGGACCCGCTCTGGTGGCCTCAGGAATGGCCAATCCCCATGCGAGATGCTCGGGGTCCTCTCGGGATTCTTCTGCCTTCGATGCTGGGGCCTAAGACCTTGTGTGGAGTCGAGCCCGGAACCTCAGGATTCCTCTCCAGTGCTGACATGGATATTCGGGTACATCTGGAGTCTCCCCAGGGGAGTAAGTCCTCGTCTCAAATGGGGGCATGCACGTGCACTTCCCTCAAGAGCTCTAGCAGCAGTGTCACGCTTCCCATCGCCTGCATCAAGGGATCTGTGGCTTTCCCTCAAGGCTTTCTCACGCAGCTTTCCCACAGGGCTGTTCCATGTGCCACCGTAGTGTGAGTGATCCTCGCCATGAAAGTCGAGGCAGTGCAGGGAAAAGTCGTTCCTCTTGAATGGACTGAGATATCTGGTGGACTTTGGGATAATGGCACGACACTGGAGTTCCTCTCGCCTTTCCCGTGGAGGGCGGCTCCTCTTGAGATGCGACGGGAATGCCCAGAACTCTTTCCCGACCAAGCAGTGAAAGGATCCCTCATCTCAAGTTACGAGTCGGAAACGGGTCTCCTCTGGATGTTGCCGGGACCCTAGTGCTTCCTACAGAGTGGAGACGGGTATGTCAGGGAACTTCTTGAGTTGCAGCAAGGGTGTGAAGGACCTTTCGGAAATTCCAGAGGTTAGGTGTGATTAGCCTCGAGAAGCCTCAGTGGAAATGGGCCTCATCTCGCCTGGAGGGCAAAACCTCCTGGATTTTCTCGAGTTCCGGCAGGTGCACTTGACTTACGATGGGGACGTCAGGGAACCGCTCTGGTGGCATAAGGAAAGGACAGTCCGCATGCGAAGTGCTTGGGGGCCTCTCGGGATTCCTCTCCCGTCGATGCCGGGGCCTAAGACCTTGTGTGGAGTCGAGCCCGGAAACTGAGGATTCCTCTCCAGTGCTGACATGGATCTTGGGGTACTTCAGGAGTCTCCCAAGGGGAGTAAGTCCTCGTCTGGAATGGGCACATGCTCGTGAGCTTTCCTCAAGACTGTAGCAGCAGTGTCACGGTTCCCATCGCCTGGATCAAGGGATCTGTGGCTTTCTCTTGAGGCTTTCCCACAGGGCTGTTCTACGTGCCACAGTGCTGTGAGTCGATTCTCGGCGTGAAAGTCGAGGCATTGCAGGGAAAACAGGTTCCTCTGGAATGGGCTGAGACTTCTGAGGGACTCTTGGAATGGTGGCACGATGCTGGAGTTCTTCTCGCCTTTCCTGTGGAGAGTGCCTCCTCTTGAGATGGGACGGGAATGCTCAGAATTCTTTCCCGACCAAGCAGGGAAAGGATCCCTCAACTGGAGCTATGAGGCGGAAACGGGGCTCTTCTCGATATGGGAGGGACACTCGTGCTTCCTCTAGATTGGAGACGGGGATGTCGGGGAATTTCTTCAGTTGCAGCAAGGGTGTGAAGGACCTTTTCGAAGATCCAGAGCTTAGATGCGATTAGCCTTGAGAAGCCCCAGCGGAAATGGGCCTCATCTCGCCTGGAGGGCAAAACCTCCTGGATTTTCTCGAGTTGCGACACGTGTTCTCAACTTACGACGGGGACCTCAGGGACCCGCTCTGGTGGCCTCAGGAAAGGCCAGTCCCCATGCGAGTTCCTCGGGGGCCTCTCGGGATTCCTCTCCCTTCAATGCCGGGGCCAAAGACCTTGTGTGGAAGCGGGACCGGAACCTGAGGATTCCTCTCCAGTGCTGACATAGATCTTGGGCTACTTCTGGAGTCTCCAAGGGGGAGTATGTCCTCCTCTCGAAGGGGGCATGCACGTGCGCTTTCCTCCAGAGCGGTAGCAGCAGTGTCACTCTTCCAGTCGCGTGGATCAAGGGATCTGTGGATTTTCCTCGACGCTTTCCCACGAGGATTTCCCACAGGGCTGTCCAACTTGACACCATGGTTTGAGGCGATCCTCCGCGTGAAAGTCGAGGCAGTGCAGGGAAAACAGGTTCCTCTGGAATGGACTGAGACTTCTGGGGGACTCTTGGAATGGTGGCACGATGCGGGAGTTTCTCTCGCCTTTCCTGTGGAGAGCTCCTCCCCTTGAGATGGGACGGGAATGCCCAGAATTCTTTCCCGACAAAGCAGCGAAAATTCCCTCATATGGAGCTACGAGGCCGAAACGGGGCTCCTCTGGATTTGGGAGGGACCCTCGTACTTCCTCTAGAATAGAGTCGGGTATGTCAGGAACCTGCTTGAGTTGCAGCAAGGGTGTGAAGGACCTTTTGGAAGTTCCAGAGGTTAGGTGTGATTAGCTTCGAGAAGCCTCAGCGGAAATGGGCCTCATCTCGCCTGGAGGGCAAAACCTCCTGGATTTTCTCGAGTTGCGGCAGGTGCTCTCGACTTACGATGGGGACCTCAGGGACCCGCTCTGGTGGCCTCAGGAAAGGCCAGTCCGCATGCGAGTTGCTCGGGGTCCTCTCGGGATTCCTCTCTCTTTGATGCTGGGTCCTAAGACCTTGTGTGGAGTCGGGCCAGAACCTGAGGATTCCTCTGCAGTGCTGACATGGACCTTGGGGTACGTCTGGAGTCTCCCCAGTGGTTAAGTCCTCGTCACGAATGGGGGCATGCACGTTCGCTTTCCTCAAGAGCTTTAGCAGCAGTGTCAGGCTTCCCATCGCCTGGATAAGGGATCTGTGGCTTACCCTCGAGGCTTTCCCACGAGGCTTTCCCACAGGGCTGTTCCACGTGCCACCATGG
Source organism: Ovis canadensis (assembly GCF_042477335.2). Lineage (NCBI taxonomy): Eukaryota > Metazoa > Chordata > Mammalia > Artiodactyla > Bovidae > Ovis > Ovis canadensis. The sequence goes on from NC_091267.1 coordinate 12,133,379, forward strand.
TGTGAGTTGATCCTCGACGTGAAAGTCGAGGCAGTGCAGGGAAAACAGATTCCTCTGGAAAGGACTGAAACATCTTGGGGACTCTTGGAATGGTGGTACGACGCTGGAGTTCCTCTCGCCTTTCCTGTGGAGAGCGCCTCCTCTTGAAATGCGACGGGAACGCCGGGAATTCCTTCCCGACCAAGCAGGGAAAGGATCCCTCATCTCGAGCTACGAGCTGGAAACGGGGCTCCTCTGGATATGGGCGGTACCCTCGTGTTTCCTCTAGAGTGGAGACGGGGATGTCGGGGTACTTCTTGAGTTTCAGCAAGGGTGTTAAAACCTCTTGGAAGTTCCAGAGAGTATATGTGATAATCTTTGAGAAGCCTCAGTGGAAATGGGCCTCATCTCGCCTGGCGGGCAAAACCTCCGGGATTTTCTCGAGGTGCCGCAGGTGCTGTCGACTTACATCGGGGACCTCAGGGACCCGCTCTTGTGGCCTCAGGAAAGGCCAGTCCCCATGCGAGTTGCTCGCGGGCCTCTGGGGATTCCTCACCGTTGGATGCCAGGGCCTAAGACCTTGTGTGGAGTCGGGGCCGGAACCTGAGGATTCCTCTCCAGTGCTGACACGGATCTTGGGGTACTTCTGGAGTCTCCTCAGCAGAGTAAGTCCTCGTCTCGAATGGGGGCATGCACGTGCGCTTTCCTCCAGAGCGGCAGCAGCAGTGTCACACTTCCCGTCACGTGGATCAAGGGATCTGTGGCTATCCCTCGTGGCTTTCCCACGAGGCTTTCCCAAGAGGCTTTCCCACAGTTCTGTCCCATGTGCCCCCGTGGTTGGAGTCGATCCTTGGCGTGAAATTCGAGTCAGTGCAGGGAAAACAGGTTCCTCTGGAATGGGCGGAGACATATGGGGGACTCTTGGAATGGTGGCACGACGCTGATGTTCCTCTCGCCTTTCCTGTGGAAAACGCATCCTCTTGAGATGGGACGGGAATGCCCAGAATTCTTTCGCGATCAAGCAGCCAACGGATCCCTCATGTCGAGCTAGGAGGCGGAAACGGTGCTCCTCTGGATGTGGGCGGGACCCTCGTGCTTCCTCTCGAGTGGAGACAGGTATGTCGGGGAACTTCTTGAGTTGCAGCAAGGGTGTGAAGGACCTTTTAAATTCCCAGATGTTACGTGTGATTAGCCTTGAGACGCCTCAGCAGAAATGGGCCCCATCTCGCCTGGAGGGCAAAACCTCCTGGATTTTCTCGAGTTGCGGCAGGTGCTCTCGACTTACGACGGGGACCTCAGGGACCCGCTCTGGTGGCCTCAGGAAAGGCCAGTCCCCTGCGAGTTGCTCGGGGGCCTCTGGGGATTCCTCTCCCTTTGATGCCGGGGCCTAAGGCATGTGTGGAGGCGGGGCCGGAACCTGAGGATTTCTCTTCTGTGCTGACATGGATCTTGGGGTACTTCTGGAGTCTCCTCAGGGGAGTAAGTCCTCATCTCGAATGGGGACATGCACCTGCGCTTTCCTCCAGAGCTCTAGCAGCAGTGTCACGCTTTCCATCCCCTGGATCAAGGGATTTGTGACTTTCACTCCAGGCTTTCCCACGAGGCTTTCCCACGAGGCTTCCCCACAGGGGTCCCACGTGCCACCTTGGTTTGAGTCGATCCACGGCGTGAAAGTCGAGGCAGTGCAGGGAAAACAGGTTCCTCTGAAATGGACTGAGATATTTGGGGGACTCTTGGAATGGTGGCACGATGCTGGAGTTCCGCTCGCCTTTGCTGTGGAGAGCGCCTCCTTTGAAATGCGACAGGAATGCCCAGAATTCTTTCCCGACCAAGCAGGGAAAGTGTCCCTCATCTTCATCTACGAGGAAGAAACGGGGCTCCTCTGGATGTGGGCGGGACCCTCGTGCTTCCTCTAGAGTGGAAACAGGGAAATCGGGGAACGTCTTGAGTTGCAGCAAGGGTTTGAAGGACCTTTTGGAAGTTCCAGGGCTTAGATGTGATTAGCCTTGAGAAGCCTCAGCGGAAATGGGCCTAATCTCGCCTGGAGGGCAAAACCTCCTGGATTTTCTCGAGTTGAGGCAGGTACTCTCGACTTACGACGGGGACCTCAGGGACCCGCTCTTGTGGCCTCAGGAAAGGCCAGTCCCAATGCAAGTTGCTCGGGGGCCTCTCAGGATTTCTCTCCCTTTGATGCCGGGGCCTAAGACCTTGTGTGGAGGCGGGGCTGGAACCTGAGGATTCCTCTCCAGTGCTGACATGGATCTTGGGGTACTTCTGGAGTCTCCCCAGGGGAGTAAGTCCTCGTCTCGAATGTGGGCATGCACGTGCGCTTTCCTCCATAGCGGCAGCAGCAGTGTCATGCTTCCCATCTCCTGGATCAAGGGACCAGTGGCTTTCCCTAGAGGATTTCCCACTAGGCTTTTCCACGAGGCTTTCCCACAGGGCTGTCACTCGTGCCAGCGTGGTGGGAGTCGATCCTCTGCGTGGGAGTCCATCCTCGGCGTTAAAGCCGTGGCAGTGCAGGGCAAACAGGTTCCTCTGGAATGGACTGAGACATTTCGGGGACTCTTGGAATGGTGGCACGGCGCTGGACTTCCTCTCGCCTTTCCTGTGGAGAGCGCCTCCTCTTGTGGTGAGAGGGGAACGCCGGGAATTCTTTCCGGACAAAGCAGCGAAATGTCCCTCATCTCGAGCTACGAGGCGGAAACGGGGCTCCTCTGGATGTGGATGGGAGCCTCGTGCTTCCTCTAGAGTGGAGACGCGCATGTCAGGCAACTTCTTGAGTTGCAGCAAGGGTGTGAAGGACCTTTTGGAAGTTCCAGAGGCTAGAAGTGATTAGCCTGGAGAAGCCTCAGTGGAAATGGGCCTCATCTCGCCTGGAGGGAAAAACCTCCTGGATTTACTCGAATAGCGGCAGGTGCTCTCGTCTTACGACGGTGACCTAAGGGACCCGCTCTGGTGGCCTCAGGACTGGCCAGTCCCCATTCCAGTGGCTCGGGAGCCTCTCGGGATTCCTCTCCCGTCGATGCCGGGCCTAAGACCTTGTGTGGATTCAGGGCCGGATTCTAAGGATTCCTCTCCAGTGCTGACATGGAACTTTGGGTACTTCTGGAGTCTCCCCAGGGGAGTCAGTCCTCGTCTCTAGAGGGGACATGCAAATGGGCTTTCCTCCCGCGCTGGAGCAGAAATGTCACGCTTCCCGTCGGGTCGATCATGGGATCTGTGGCTTTCCCTCGAGGCTTTCCCCCGAGGCTTTCCCACGAGGCTTTCCCACAGGGCTGTCCTACGTGCCACCGTGGTGGGAGTCCATCCTCGGCGTGAAAGTCGAGGCAGTGGAGCAATACAGGTTCCTCTGGAATGGACTGAGACATCTGCGGGACTCTTGGAATGTGGACACGACCCTGGAGTTACTCTCGCCTTTCCTGTGGAGAGCGCCTCCTCTTCAGATGCGACGTGAACGCCGGGAATGCTTTCCCGACCAAGCAGAGAAAGGATCCCTGGTCTCGAGTTACGAGCCGGAAACGGGGCTCCTCTGGATGTGGGCGGGACCCTCGTTCTTCCTCTAGAATGGAGACCTGTATGTCGGGCAACTTCTTGAGTTGCAGCAAGTGTGTGAAGGACCTTTTGGAAGTTCCAGAAGTTAGGTGTGATTAGCATTGAGAAGGCTCAGCGGAAATGGGCCTCATCTCGCCTGGAGGGCAAAACCTCCTGGATTTTCTCGAGTTGGGGCAGGTGCTCTCGACTTACGACAGGGACCTCAGGGACCCGCTCTGGCCGCCTCAGGAAAGGCTAGTCCCCATGCGAGTTGCTCGGGGGCCTCTCGGGATTCTTCTCCCTTCGATGCCGGGGCCTAAGACCTTGTGTGGAGTCGGGGCCGGAACCTGAGGATTCCTCTCCAGTGCTGACATGGATCTTGGGGTACTTCTGGAGTCTCCCAGGGGAGTAAGTCCTCGTCTCGAATGGGGGCATGCACCTGTGCTTTCCTCCAGAGCAGTAGAAGTAGTGCCTCGCTTCCCGTCGCGTGGATCAAGGGATCTGTAGCTTTCCCTCGATGCTTTCCCACGAGGCTTTCCCACGAGGCTTTCCCGCAGGGCTGTCCCACGTGAGACAGTGGTGGGAGTCGATCCTCGGCGTGAAAGTCAAGGCAGTGCAGGGAAAACATGTTCCTCTGGAATGGACTGAGACATCTGGGGGACTCTTGGAATGGTGGCACGACGCTGGAGTTGCTCTCACCTTTCCTGTGGAGAGCGCCGCCTCTTGTGATGGGACGGGAACGCCCAGGATTCTCTCCAGAACAAGCAGTGAAAGGATCCCTCATCTCGACCTACGAGGCGGGAACGGAGCTCTTCTGGATGTGTGCGGGACCCACGTGCTTCCTCTCGAATGGAGAGGGGTATGTCGGGGAACTTCTTGAGATGCAGCAATGGTGTGAAGGACCCTTTGGAAGTCCCAGAGGTTAGATGTGATTAGCCTCGAGACGCCTCAGCGGAAATGGGCCTCATCGAGCCTGGATGGGAGAACTTCCTGGATTTTCTCGAGTTTTGGCAGGTGGTCTCGTCTTACGACGGTGACCTAAGGAACCCGCTCTGGTGACCTCAGGACTGGCCAGTCCTCATACGACTTGTTCGGTGGCCTCCTGGGATTACACTCCCATTGATGCCGGGGAATAAGAGGTTGTGTGGAGTCGGGCCGGAACCTGAGGCTTCCTCTCCAGTGCTGAAATGGATATTGGGGTAATTCTGGAGTCTCCCCAGGGAAGTCAGTCCTCGTCTCGAGAAGGGGCATGCACGTGCGCTTTCCTCCTGAGCTGTAGCAGCAGTTTCACGCTTCCCATCGCGTGAGTCATGGGATCTGTGGCTTTCCCTCGAGGATTTCACATGAGGCATGCCCACGAGGCTTTCCCACGAGGCTTTCCAAAAGGGCTGTCCCACGTGCCACCGTGGTGGGAGTCGTTCCTCGGCGTGAAAGTCGAGGTAGTGAGGGAAAACAGGTTCCTCTGGAATGGACTGAGACATGTGGGGGTCTCTGGGAATGGTGGCACGACGCTGGAATTCTCACCTTTCCTATGGAGAGCACCTCCTCTTGAGATGCGACGGGAATGCCCAGAATTCTTTCCCGACCAAGCAGGAAAAGGATCCCTCATCTCTAGCTACGAAGCGTAAAACGGTGCTCCTCTGGATGTGGGCGGGACCCTCGTGCTTCCTCTCGAGTGGAGACGGGTATGTCGGGGAACTTCTTCAGCTGCAGCAAGGGTGTGAAGGACCCTTTGGACTTTTCAGAGGTTAGATGTGATTAGCCTCGAGACGCCTCAGCGGAAAGGAGCCTCATCTATCCTGGAGGTGAGAACCTCCTGGATTTTCTCAAGTTGCAGCAGGTGCTCTCGACGTACGACGGGGACCTCAGGGACCCGCTCTGGTGGCCTCAGGAAAGGCCAGTCCCCAGGCGAGTTGTTCGGGGTCCTCTCAGGATTCCTCTCCCTTGGATGCCGGGGCCTAAGACCTAGTGTGGAGTCGGGGCCAGAACCTGAGGATTCCTCTCCAGTGCTGACATGGATCTTGGGGTACTTCTGGAGCATCCCCAGGGGAGTAAGTGTTCGTCTCGAATGGGGGCATTAACGTGCGCTTTCGACCAGAGCGGTAGCAGTACTGTCACGCATCCCGTCACGTGGATCAAGGGATCTGTGGCTTTCCCTCGAGGCTTTCCCACAAGGATGTTCCACGTGCCACCGTGGTTGGAGTCTCTCCTCGGCGTGAAAGTCGAGGCAGTTCAGGGAAAACAGGTTCCTCTTGAATGGACTAAGACATGGGGGACTCTTGGAATGGTGGCACGACCCTGGAGTTCCTCTCGCCTTTGCTGCGGAGAGCGCCCCCTCTGAGATGCGACGGGAACCCCGGGAATTCTTTCCCGACCAAGCAGCGAAAGGATCCCTCATCTCGAGCTACGAGGCAGGAACGGGGCTCCTCTGGATATGGGCGGAACCCTCGTGCTTCCTCTAGATTGGAGACGGGTATGTCGGGGAACTTCTTGAGCTGCAGCAAGGGTGTGAAGGACCTTTTGGAAGTTCCAGAGGTAAGATGTGATTAGCCTCGAGAAGCCTCAGCGGAAATGGGCCTCATCTCGACTGGAGGGCAAAACCTACTGGATTTTCTCGAGTTGCAGTAGGTTCTCTCGACTTACTACGGGGACCTCAGGGACCCGCTCTTGTGGCCTCAGGAAAGCCCATTCGCAATGCGAGTTGCTCGGGGGCCTCTCGGGATTCCTCTCCCTTTGATGCCGGGGCCTAAGACCTTGTGTGGAGGCGGGGCTGGAACCTGAGGATTCCTCTCCAGTGCTGACATGGATCTTGGGGTACTCCTGGAGTCTCCCCAGGGGAGTAAGTCCTCGTCTCGAATGCGGGCATGCACGTGCGCTTTCCTCCAGAGCGGTAGCAGCAGTGTCACGCTTCCCATCGCCTGGATCAAGGGATCTGTTGCTTTCCCTAGAGGCTTTCCCACGAGGCTTTTCCACGAGGCTTTCCCACAGGGCTGTCACACGTGCCACCGTGGTGGGAGTCGATCCTCGGCGTGAAAGTCGAGGCAGTGCAGGGAAAACAGGTTCCTCTAGAATGGAATGAAACATCTGGGGGTTTCTGGGAATGGTGGCACGACGCTGGAGTTCTAGCCTTTCCTGTGGAGAGCACCTCCTAATTGAGATGCGACAGGAATGCACAGAATTCTTTCCCGAACACGCAGCAAAAGGATCCCTCATCTCGAGCTACGTAGCGGAAACGGGGCTCCTCTGGATGTGGATGGGAGCCTCGTGCTTCCTGTAGAGTGGAGACGGGTATGTCAGGCAACTCCTTGAGTCGCAGCAAGGGTGAGAAGGACCTTTTGGACGTTCCAGAGGCTAGACGTGATTAGCCTGGAGAAGCCTCAGCGGAAATGTGCCTCATCTCGCCTGGAGGGAAAAACCTCCTGGATTTTCTCGAATTGCAGCAGGTGCTCTCGTCTTACGACGGTGACCTAAGGGACCCGCTCTGATGGCCTCTGGACTGGCCAGTCCCCATTCCAGTGGCTCGGGAGCCTCTCCGGATTCCTCTCCCGTCGATGCCGGGTTAAGACCTTGTGTGGAGTCAGGGCCGTATCCTGAGGATTCCTCTCCAGTGCTGACATGGAACTTTCCGTACTTCTGGAGTCTCCCCAGGTGAGTCAGTCCTCGTCTCCAGAGGGGACATGCAAATGGGCTTTCCTCCCGCGCTGGAGGAGCAATGTCACGCTTCCCGACAGGTCGATTATGGGATCTGTGGCTTTCCCTCGAGGCTTTCCCACGAGGCTATCCCACAGGGCTGTCCCACGTACCACCGTGTTGCAAGTCGATCCTCGCCGTGAAAGTCGAGGCCGTGCAGGGAAAACAGGTTCCTCTGGAATGGACTGAGACATCTGGTGGACTCTTGGAATGGTGGCACGACGCGAGAACTCCTCTCTACTTTCTTGTGGAGAGCGCTTCCTCTTGAGATGCGACGGGAACGCCGGGAATTCTTTACCGACCAAGCAGGGAAAGGATCCCTCAACTCGAGCTACGAGGCGGAAGCAGGGCTCCTCTGGATGTGGGCGGAACCCTCGTGCTTCCTCTAGAGTGGAGACGGGTATGTCAGGCAACTCCTTGAGTTGCAGCAAGTGTGTGAAGGACCTTTTGGAAGTTCCAGAGGCTAGACGTAATTAGCCTGGAGAAGCCTCAGCGGAAATGGGCCTCATCTCGCCTGGAGGGAAAAACCTCCTGGATTTTTTCGAGTTGCGTCAGGTGCTCTCGTCTTACGACGGTGACCTAAGGGACCCGCTCTGGTGGCCTCAGGACTGGCCAGTCCCCATTCCAGTGGCTCGGTTGCCTCTCGGGATTCCTCTCCCGTCGATGCCGGGCCTAAGACCTTGTGTGGAGTCAAGGCCGGATCCTGAGGATTCCTCTCCAGTGCTGACATGGAACTTTGCGTACTTCTGGAGTCTCCCCAGGGGAGTCAGTCCTCGTCTCCAGAGGGGACATGCAAATGGGCTTTCCTCCCGCGCTGGAGCAGCAATGTCACGCTTCCCGTCAGGTCGATCATGGGATCTGTGGCTTTCCCTCGAGGCTTTCCCCCGAGGCTTTCCCACGAGGCTTTCCCACAGGGCTGTCCCACGTGCCACCGTGGTGGGAGTCCATCCTCGGCGTGAAAGTCGAAGCAGTGGAGCAAAACAGGTTCCTCTGGAATGTTCTGAGACATCTGCGGGACTCTTGGAATGGGGACACGACCCTGGAGTTACTCTCGCCTTTCCTGTGGAGAGCACCTCCTCTTCAGATGCGACGGGAACGCCGGGAATGCTTTCCCGACCAAGCAGGGAAAGGATCCCTCATCTCCAGCTACGAGGCGGAAACGGGGCTCCTCTGGATGTGGGCGGGACCCTCGATCTTCCTCTAGAATGGAGACCTGTATGTCCGGAAACTTCTTGAGTTGCAGCAAGCCTGTGAGGGACCTTTTGGAAGTTCCAGAAGTTAGGTGTGATTAGCATTGAGAAGGCTCAGCGGAAATGGGTCTCATCTCGCCTGGAGGGCAAAACCTCCTGGATTTTCTCGAGTTGGGGCAGGTGCTCTCGACTTACGATGGGGACCTCAGGGACCCGCTCTGGTGGCCTCAGGAAAGGCTAGTCCCCATGCGAGTTGCTCGGCGGCTTCTCGGGTTTCTTCTCCCTTCGATCCCGGGGCCTAAGACCTTGTGTGGAGTCGGGGCCGGAACCTGAGGATTCCTCTCCAGTGCTGACATGGATCTTGGGGTACTTCTGGAGTCTTCCCAGGGGAATAAGTCCTCCTCTCGAATGGGGGCATGCACGTGCGCTTTCCTCCAGAGCAGTAGCAGTAGTGCCACGCTTCCCGTCGCGTGGATCAAGGGATCTGTGGCTTTCCCTCGAGGCTTTCCCACGAGGTTTTCCCACGAGGCTTTCCCACAGGGCTGCTTCACGTGCCACCGTGGTGGGTGTCGATCCTCGGCGTGAAAGTCGAGGCAGTGCAGGGAAAACAGGTTCCTCTGGAATGGACTGAGACATCTAGGGGTCTCTGGGAATGGTTGCAGGACGCTGGAGTTCTCGCCTTTCCTGTGGAGAGCACCTCCTCTTGAGTCGCGACGCGAATGCCCAGAATTCTTTCCCGAACAAGCAGCGAAAGTATCCCTCATCTCGAGCAACGAGGCGGAAACGGGGCTCCTATGGATGTGGGCGGGACCCTCGTGCTTCCTCTCGAGGGGAGACGGGTATGCTGGGGAACTTCTTGATTTGCAGCAAGGCTGTGAAGGACCCTTTGTACTTTCCAGCGTTAGATGTGATTATCCTAGAGACGCCTCAGTGGAAATGTGCCTCATCTATCCTTTAGGCGAGAACGTCCTGGATTTTCTCAAGTTGTGGCAGATGCTCACGTCTTATAACGGTGACGAAAGGGACCGACTCTGGTGGCCTCAGGACTGGTCAGTCCCCATTCGAGTTGTACGGGGGCTTCTGGGGATTCCTCTCCCTTTGATGCCGGGGCCTAAGAGCTTGTGTGGAGTCGGGCCCTGAACATGAGGATTCCTCTCCAGTGTTGAAATGGATCTTGGGTCACTTCTGGAGTCTCCCCAGGGGAGTGAGTCCTCGTCTCGAGACGGGGCATGCACGTGTGCTTTCCTTCCGACCTGTAGCAGCAGTGTCACACTTCCCGTCGCGTGGATCAAGGGATCTGTGGCTTTCCCTCAAGGCTTTCCCACGAGGCTTTCCCACAGGTCTGTCCCACGTGAGACTGTGGTGGGAGTCGATCCTCGGCGTGAAAGTCGCAGTGCAGGGAAAACAGGTTCCTCCGGAATGGACTGAGACATCTAGGGGACTCTTGGAATGGTGGCACGACGCTGGAGTTGCTCTCACCTTTCCTGTGGAGAGCACCTCCTCTTGCGATGCGACGGGAACGCCCAGGATTTTCTCCCGAACAAGCAGCGAAAGGATCCCTCATCTCGACCTACGAGGCGGAAACGGGGCTCCACTGGATGTGTGCGGGACCCTCGTGCTTCCTCTAGAGTGGAGACGGGGATGTCAGGGAACTTCTTGAGTTGCAGCAAGGGTGTGAAGGACCTTTTGGAAGTTCCAGAGCTTAGATGTGATTAGCCTTGAGAAACCTCAGCGGAAATGGGCCTCATCTCGCCTGGAGGGCAAAACCTCCTGGATTTTCTCGAGTTGCGGCTGGTGCTCTTGACTTACGACTGGGACATCAGGGACCCGCTCTTGTGGCCTCAGGAAATGCCAGTCCTAATGCGAGTTGCTCCTGGGCCTCTCGGCATTCCTCTCCCGTCGATGCCGGGGCCTAAGACCTTGTGTGGAAGTGGGGCCGGAACCTGAGGATTCCTCTCCAGTGCTGACATGGAACTTGGGGTACTTCTGGAGTCTTCCCAGGGGAGTAAGTCCTCGTCTCGAATGGGGGCATGCACGTGCGCTTTCCTCCAGAGCAGTAGCAGTAGTGCCACGCTTTCCGTCGCGTGGATCAAGGGATCTGTGGCTTTCCCTCGAGGCTTTCCCACGAGGCTTTCCCACAGGGCTGTCCCACGTGAGACTGTGGTGGGAGTCGATCCTCGGCGTGAAAGTCGAGGCAGTGCAGGGAAAACAGGTTCCTCCGGAATGGACTGAGACATCTGGGGGACTCTTGGAATGGTGGCACGACGCTGGAGTTGCTCTCACCTTTCCTGTGGAGAGCACCTCCTCTTGCGATGCGACAGGAACGCCCAGGATTCTCTCCCGAACAAGCAGCGAACGGATCCCTCATCTCGACCTATGAGGCGGAAACGGAGCTCTTCTGGATGTGGGCGGGACCCACGTGCTTCCTCTCGAGAGGAGACGAGGATGTCGGGGAACTTCTTGAGTTGCAGCAAGGGTGTGAAGGACCCTTTGGTAGTTCCAGAGGTTAGATGTGATTAGCCTCGAGACGCCTCAGCGGAAATGGGCCTCATCGAGCCTGGATGGGAGAACTTCCTGGATTTTCTCGAGTTTTGGAAGGTGGTCTCGTCTTACGACGGTGACCTAAGGAACCCGCTCTGGTGGCCTCAAGACTGGCCCGTCCCCATTCGAATTGTTCGGGGTCCTCTCGGGATTCCTCTTCCGTCGATGCCGGGGCCTAAGTCCTTGTGTGGAGTCGGGGCCGGAACCTGAGGATTCCTCTCCAGTACTGACATGGATCTTGGAATACTTTCGGAGTCTCCCCAGGGGAGTAAGTCCTCGTCTCGAATGGGGGCATGCACGTGTGCTTTCCTCCGAGCTGTAGCACCAGCGTCACGATTACTGTTGCGTGGATCAAGGGATCTGTGGCTTTCCCTCGAGGCTTTCCCACGAGGCTTTCTCACAGGGCTGTCCCACGTGCCACCGTGGTGGGAGTCGATCCTCGGCGTGAAAGTCGAGGCAGTGCAGAGAAACAGGTTCCTCTAGAATGGACTGAGACATCAAGGGGACTCTTGGAATGGTGGAACGACGATGGAGTTCCTCTCGCCTTTCCTGTGGAGAGCGCCTCCTCTGAGGTGCGACGGGAATACCGGGAATTCTTCCCGACCAAGCAGAGAAAGGATCCCTCATCTCGATCTACGAGGCGGAAACGTGGCTACTCTGGATGTGGCCAGGACTCTCGTGCTTCCTCTAGAGTGGAGACGAGGATGTCGGGGAACTTCTTGAGTTGCAGCAAGGGTGTGAAGGACCTTTTGGAAGTTCCAGAGTTTAGGTGTGATTAGCCTCGAGAAGCCTCATGGAAATGGGCCTCATCTCGCCTGGAGAGCAAAACCTCCTGGATTTTCTTGAGTTGCGGCAAGTGCTCTCGACTTACAACGGGGACCTCAGGGACCTGCTCTGGTGGCCTCAGTAAAGGCCATTCCCCTGCGAGTTGCTCGGGGACCTCTCGGGATTCCTCTCCGTTCGATGCCGGGGCCTAAGACCTTGTGTGGTGTCGGGCCCTGAACCTGAGGATTCCTCTTCAGTGCTGACATGGATCTTGGGGTACTTCTGGCGTCTCCCCAGGGGAGTAAGTCCTCGTCTCTAATGGGGGCATGCACGTGCGCTTTCCTCCAGAGCTGTAGCAGCAGTGTCACGCTTCCCATCGCCTGGATCAAGGGATCTGTGTCTTTCCCTCTAGGCTTTCCCACGAGGCTTTCCCACAGGGCTGTCCCACGTGAGACTGTGGTGGGAGTCGATCCTCGGCGTGAAAGTCGCAGTGCAGGGAAAACAGGTTCCTCTAGAATGGACTGAGACACCTAGGGGACTCTTGGAATGGTGGCACGACGCTGGAGTTGCTCTCACCTTACCTGTGGAGAGCACCTCCTCTTGCGATGTGACGGGAACGCCCAGGATTTTCTCCCGAACAAGCAGCGAAAGGATCCCTCATCTCGACCTACGAGGCGGAAACGGAGCTCTTCTGGATGTGGGCGGGACCCACGTGCTTCCTCTCGAGTGGAGAGGGGTATGTCGGGGAACTTCTTGAGTTGCAACAAGGGTGTGAAAGACCCTTTGGAAGTTCCAGAGGTTAGATGTGATTAGCCTCAAGACGCCTCAGCGGAAATGGGCCTCATCGAGCCTGGATGGGAGAACTTCCTGGATTTTCTTGAGTTTTGGCACGTGGTCTCGTCTTACGACGGTGACCTAAGGAACCCGCTCTGGTGACCTCAGGACTGGCCAGTCCCCATACGACTTGTTCGGTGGCCTCCTGGGATTACACTCCCGTCGATGCCGGGGCCTAAGATGTGTGGAGTCGGGGCCGGAACCTGAGGATTCCTCTCCAGTGCTGAAATGGATATTGGGGTAATTCTGGAGTCTCCGCAGGGAAGTCAGTCCTCCTCTTGAGAAGGGGCATGCACGTGCGCTTTCCTCCCGAGCTGTGGCAGCAGTGTGACGCTTGCCATCACGTCGATCATGGGATCTGTGGCTTTCCCTCGAGGATTTCCCTCGAGGCTTTCACACGAGGATTTCGTACAGAGCTGTCCCACGTGCCAACGTGGTGGGAGTCGATCCTCGTCGTGAAAGTGGAGGCAGTGCAGGGAAACCAGGTTCCTCTGGAAAGGACTGAGACATCTGGGGGTTTTTGGGAATGGTGGCACGACGCTTGATTTCTATCCTTTCCTGTGGAGAGCACCTCCTCTTGAGATGCGACAGGAATTCCCAGAATTCTTTCCCGAACTCACAGCGAAAGGAGCCCTCATCTCGAGCTACGAGGCGGAAACGGGGCTCCTATGGATGTGGGCGGGACCCTCGTGCTTCCTCTCGAGGGGAGACGGGTATGCTGGGGAACTTCTTAAGTTGCAGCAAGGGTGTGAAGGACCCTTCGGACTTTCCAGAGGTTAGATGTGATTATCCCCAAGACGCATCAGCGGAAATGGACCTCATTTATCCTGGAGGTGAGAACCTCCTGGATTTTCTCGAGTTGCAGCAGGTGCTAACGTCTTAGGACGGTGAGGAAAGGGACCCGCTCTGGTGGCCTCAGGACTGGTCAGTCCCCATTCGAGTTGCTCGGGAGCCTCTCGGGATTCCTCTCCCTTCTATGAAGGGGCCTGAGACCTTCTGTGGCGTCGGGGCAGAACATGAGGATTCCTCTACAGTGCTGACATGGATCTTGGGGGAACTTCTGGAGTCTCCCCAGGGGAGTAAGTCCTCGTCTCGAGAGGGGGGCATGCACGTGCGCTTTCCTCCAGAACGGTAGCAGCAGTGTCTGGTTCCAGGAGCATGGATCATGAGATCTGTGGCTTTCCCGCGAGGTTTTCCAACGAGGATTTTCCAAGAGGCTTTCCCACAGGGTTGTCCCAAGTGCCACTGTGGTGGGAGTCGATCCTCGGCGTGAACGTCAAGGCAGTGCAGGGAAAACAGGTTCCTCTGGAATGGACTGACACATCTGGGGGACTCTTGGAATGGTGGCACGACCCTGGAGTTCCTCTCGCCTTTCCTGTGGAGAGCGCCTCCTCTTGAGATGCGACGGGAACGCCGGGAATTCTTTCCCTACGAAACAGGGAAAGGATCCCTCATCTCGAGCTAGGAGGCGGAAACGGGGCTCCCCTGGATGTGTGCGGGACCCTCCTGCTTCCTCTCGAGTGGAGACGGGTATGTCGGGGAACTTCTTGAGTTGCAGCAAGGGTGTGAAGGACCCTTTGGAAGTTCCAGTGGTTAGATGTGATTAGCCTCGAGAAGCCTCACTGGAAATGGGCCTCATCTCGCCTGGAGGGTAAAACCTCCTGGATTTTCTCGAGTTGCGGCAGGTGCTCTCAACTTACGACGGGGACCTCAGGGACCCGCTCTGGTGGCCTCAGGAAAGGCCAGTCCCCATGCGAGTTCCTCGGGGGCCTCTCGGGATTCCTCTCCCGTCGATGCCGGGGCCTAAAACCTTGTGTGGAGTCGGGGCCGGAACCTGAGGATTCCTCTCCAGTGCTGACATGTATCTTGGGGTACTTCTGGAGTCTCCCCAGGGGAGTCAGTCCTCGTCTCGAATGCGGACATGCACTTACGCTTTCCTCCAGAGCGGTAGCAGCAGTGTCACGCAGTCCGCCGCGTGGATCAAAGGATCTATGGTTTTCCCTCGAGTCTTTCCCACGAGGCTTTCCCACGAGGCTTTCCCACAGGGCTGTCCCACGTGCACACGTGGTGGGGGTCGATCCTCGGCTTGAACGTCAAGGCAGTGCAGGGAAAACAGGTTCCTCTGGAATGGACTGACACATCTGGGGGACTCTTGGAATGGTGGCACGATCCTGGAGTTCCTCTCGCCTTTCCTGTGGAGAGCGCCTCCTCTTGAGATGCGACAGGAACGCCGGGAATTCTTTCCCTACGAAACAGGGAAAGGATCCCTCATCTCGAGCTAGGAGGCAGAAACGGGGCTCCCCTGGATGTCTGCGGGACCCTCGTGCTTCCTCTCGAGTGGAGACGGGTATGTCGGGGAACTTCTTCAGTTGCAGCAAGGGTGTGAAAGACCCTTTGGAAGTTCCAGTGGTTAGATGTGATTAGGATGGAGAAGCCTCAGCGGAAATGGGCCTCATCTCTCCTGGAGGGCAAAACCTCCTGGATTTTCTCGAGTTGCGGCAGGTGCTCTCGACTTACGACGGGGACCTCAGGGACCCGCTCTGGTGGCCTCAGGAAAGGCCAGTCCCCATGCGAGTTCCTCGGCGGCCTCTCGGGATTCCTCTCCCGTAGATGCCGGGGCCTAAGACCTTGTGTGGAGTCGGGGCCGGAACCTGAGGATTCCTCTCCAGTGCCGACATGGATCGTGGGGTACTTCTGGAGTCTCCCCAGGGGAGTCAGTCCTCGTCTCGAATGCGGGCATGCACTTGCGCTTTCCTCCAGAGCGGTAGCA
This sequence comes from Ovis canadensis, assembly GCF_042477335.2. Lineage (NCBI taxonomy): Eukaryota > Metazoa > Chordata > Mammalia > Artiodactyla > Bovidae > Ovis > Ovis canadensis. The sequence goes on from NC_091267.1 coordinate 12,148,682, forward strand.
GCAGTGACACGCAGTCCGCCGCGTGGATCAAAGGATTTATGGTTTTCCCTCGAGTCTTTCCCACGAGGCTTTCCCACGAGGCTTTCCCACGAGGCTTTCCCACAGGGCTGTCCCACGTGCACACGTGGTAGGAGTCGATCCTCGGCTTGAACGTCAAGGCAGTGCAGGGAAAACAGGTTCCTCTGGAATGGACTGACACATCTCGGGGACTCTTGAAATGGTGGCACGACCCTGGAGGTCCTCTAAACTTTCCTATGGAGAGCGCCTCCTCTTGAGATGCGATGGGAACGCTGGGAAATCTTTCCCAACGAAACAGGGAAAGGATCCCTCATCTCGAGCTAGGAGGCGGAAACGGGGCTCCCCTGGATGTGTGCGGGACCCTCGTGCTTCCTATCGAGTGGAGACAGGTATGTCGGGGAACTTCTTGAGTTTCAGCAAGGGTGTGAAGGACCCTTTGGAAGTTCCAGTGGTTAGATGTGATTAGCCTCGAGAAGCCTAAGCGGAAATGGGCCTCATCTCGCCTGGAGGGCAAAACCTCCTGGATTTTCTCGAGTTACGGCAGGTGCTCTCGACTTACGACGGGGACCTCAGGGACCCGTTCTGGTGACCTCAGGAAAGGCCTGTCCCCATGCGAGTTGCTCGGGGACCTATCGGGATTCCTCTCCCGTCGATGCCGCGGCCTAAGACCTTGTGTGGGGTCGGTGCCGGAACCTGAGGATTCCTCTCCAGTGAAAACATGGATCTTGGGGTACTTCTGGAGTCTCCCCAGGGGAGTCAGTCCTCGTCTCAAATGCGGGCATGCACTTGCGCTTTCCTCCAGAGCGGCGGCAGCAGTGTCACGCTGTCCGCCGCGTGGATCAAAGGATCTATGGTTTTCTCTCGAGTCTTTCCCACGAGGCTTTCCCAAGAGGCTTTCCCACGAGGCTTTCCCACAGGGCTGTCCCACGTGCACACGTGGTAGGAATCGATCCTCGGCTTGATCGTCAAGGCAGTGCAGGGATAACAGGTTCCTCTGGAATGGACTGACCCATCTGGGGGACTCTTGGAATGGTGGCACGACCCTGGAGTTCCTCTCGCCTTTCCTGTGGAGAGCGCCTCCTCTTGAGATGCGACGGGAACGCCGGGAATTCTTTCCCTTCGAAACAGGGAAAGGATCCCTCATCTCGAGCTAGGAGGCGGAAACGGGGCTCCCCTGGATGTGTGCGGGACCCACGTGCTTCCTCTCGAGTGGAGACGGGTATGTCGGGGAACTTCTTAATTTGCAGCAAGGGTGTGAAAGACCCTTTGGAAGTTCCAGCGGTTAGATACGATTAGCCTCGAGAAGCCTCAGCGGAAATGGGCCTCATCTCTCCTGGAGGGCAAAACCTCCTGGATTTTCTCGAGTTGCGGCAGGTGCTCTCGACTTACGACGGGGACCTCAGGGACCCGCTCTGGTGGCCTCAGGAAAGGCCAGTCCCCCTGCGAGTTCCTCGGGGGCCTCTCGGGATTCCTCTCCTGTCGATGCCGGGGCCTAAGACCTTGTGTGGAGTCGGGGCCGGAACCTGAGGATTCCTCTCCAGTGCTGACATGGATCTTGTGGTACTTCTGGAGTCTCCCCAGGGGAGTCAGTCCTCGTCTCGAATGCGGGCATGCACTTGCGCTTTCCTCCAGAGCGGTAGCACTGTGTCACGCAGTCCGCCGCGTGGATCAAAGGATCTATGTTTTTCCCTCGAGTCTTTCCCACGAGTCTTTCCCACGAGGCTTTCCCACAGGGCTGTCCCACGTGCACACGTGGTGGGAGTCGATCCTCGGCTTGAACGTCAAGGCAGTGCCGGGAAAAGAGGTTCCTCTGGAATGGACTGACACATCTGGGGGACTCTTGGAAAGGTGGCACGACCCTGGAGTTCCTCTCGCCTTTCCTGTGGAGAGCGCCTCCTCTTGAGATGCGACGGGAACGCCGGGAATTCTTTCCCTACGAAACAGGGAAAGGATCCCTCATCTCGAGCTAGGAGGCGGAAACGGGGCTCCCCTGGATGTGTGCGGGACCCTCCTGCTTCCTCTCGAGTGGAGACGGGTATGTCGGGGAACTTCTTGAGTTGCAGCAAGGGTGTGAAGGACCCTTTGGAAGTTCCAGTGGTTAGATGTGATTAGCCTCGAGAAGCCTCACTGGAAATGGGCCTCATCTCGCCTGGAGGGTAAAACCTCCTGGATTTTCTCGAGTTGCGGCAGGTGCTCTCAACTTACGACGGGGACCTCAGGGACCCGCTCTGGTGGCCTCAGGAAAGGCCAGTCCCCATGCGAGTTCCTCGGGGGCCTCTCGGGATTCCTCTCCCGTCGATGCCGGGGCCTAAAACCTTGTGTGGAGTCGGGGCCGGAACCTGAGGATTCCTCTCCAGTGCTGACATGTATCTTGGGGTACTTCTGGAGTCTCCCCAGGGGAGTCAGTCCTCGTCTCGAATGCGGACATGCACTTACGCTTTCCTCCAGAGCGGTAGCAGCAGTGTCACGCAGTCCGCCGCGTGGATCAAAGGATCTATGGTTTTCCCTCGAGTCTTTCCCACGAGGCTTTCCCACGAGGCTTTCCCACAGGGCTGTCCCACGTGCACACGTGGTGGGGGTCGATCCTCGGCTTGAACGTCAAGGCAGTGCAGGGAAAACAGGTTCCTCTGGAATGGACTGACACATCTGGGGGACTCTTGGAATGGTGGCACGATCCTGGAGTTCCTCTCGCCTTTCCTGTGGAGAGCGCCTCCTCTTGAGATGCGACAGGAACGCCGGGAATTCTTTCCCTACGAAACAGGGAAAGGATCCCTCATCTCGAGCTAGGAGGCAGAAACGGGGCTCCCCTGGATGTCTGCGGGACCCTCGTGCTTCCTCTCGAGTGGAGACGGGTATGTCGGGGAACTTCTTCAGTTGCAGCAAGGGTGTGAAAGACCCTTTGGAAGTTCCAGTGGTTAGATGTGATTAGGATGGAGAAGCCTCAGCGGAAATGGGCCTCATCTCTCCTGGAGGGCAAAACCTCCTGGATTTTCTCGAGTTGCGGCAGGTGCTCTCGACTTACGACGGGGACCTCAGGGACCCGCTCTGGTGGCCTCAGGAAAGGCCAGTCCCCATGCGAGTTCCTCGGCGGCCTCTCGGGATTCCTCTCCCGTAGATGCCGGGGCCTAAGACCTTGTGTGGAGTCGGGGCCGGAACCTGAGGATTCCTCTCCAGTGCCGACATGGATCGTGGGGTACTTCTGGAGTCTCCCCAGGGGAGTCAGTCCTCGTCTCGAATGCGGGCATGCACTTGCGCTTTCCTCCAGAGCGGTAGCAGCAGTGACACGCAGTCCGCCGCGTGGATCAAAGGATTTATGGTTTTCCCTCGAGTCTTTCCCACGAGGCTTTCCCACGAGGCTTTCCCACGAGGCTTTCCCACAGGGCTGTCCCACGTGCACACGTGGTAGGAGTCGATCCTCGGCTTGAACGTCAAGGCAGTGCAGGGAAAACAGGTTCCTCTGGAATGGACTGACACATCTCGGGGACTCTTGAAATGGTGGCACGACCCTGGAGGTCCTCTAAACTTTCCTATGGAGAGCGCCTCCTCTTGAGATGCGATGGGAACGCTGGGAAATCTTTCCCAACGAAACAGGGAAAGGATCCCTCATCTCGAGCTAGGAGGCGGAAACGGGGCTCCCCTGGATGTGTGCGGGACCCTCGTGCTTCCTATCGAGTGGAGACAGGTATGTCGGGGAACTTCTTGAGTTTCAGCAAGGGTGTGAAGGACCCTTTGGAAGTTCCAGTGGTTAGATGTGATTAGCCTCGAGAAGCCTAAGCGGAAATGGGCCTCATCTCGCCTGGAGGGCAAAACCTCCTGGATTTTCTCGAGTTACGGCAGGTGCTCTCGACTTACGACGGGGACCTCAGGGACCCGTTCTGGTGACCTCAGGAAAGGCCTGTCCCCATGCGAGTTGCTCGGGGACCTATCGGGATTCCTCTCCCGTCGATGCCGCGGCCTAAGACCTTGTGTGGGGTCGGTGCCGGAACCTGAGGATTCCTCTCCAGTGAAAACATGGATCTTGGGGTACTTCTGGAGTCTCCCCAGGGGAGTCAGTCCTCGTCTCAAATGCGGGCATGCACTTGCGCTTTCCTCCAGAGCGGCGGCAGCAGTGTCACGCTGTCCGCCGCGTGGATCAAAGGATCTATGGTTTTCTCTCGAGTCTTTCCCACGAGGCTTTCCCAAGAGGCTTTCCCACGAGGCTTTCCCACAGGGCTGTCCCACGTGCACACGTGGTAGGAATCGATCCTCGGCTTGATCGTCAAGGCAGTGCAGGGATAACAGGTTCCTCTGGAATGGACTGACCCATCTGGGGGACTCTTGGAATGGTGGCACGACCCTGGAGTTCCTCTCGCCTTTCCTGTGGAGAGCGCCTCCTCTTGAGATGCGACGGGAACGCCGGGAATTCTTTCCCTTCGAAACAGGGAAAGGATCCCTCATCTCGAGCTAGGAGGCGGAAACGGGGCTCCCCTGGATGTGTGCGGGACCCACGTGCTTCCTCTCGAGTGGAGACGGGTATGTCGGGGAACTTCTTAATTTGCAGCAAGGGTGTGAAAGACCCTTTGGAAGTTCCAGCGGTTAGATACGATTAGCCTCGAGAAGCCTCAGCGGAAATGGGCCTCATCTCTCCTGGAGGGCAAAACCTCCTGGATTTTCTCGAGTTGCGGCAGGTGCTCTCGACTTACGACGGGGACCTCAGGGACCCGCTCTGGTGGCCTCAGGAAAGGCCAGTCCCCCTGCGAGTTCCTCGGGGGCCTCTCGGGATTCCTCTCCTGTCGATGCCGGGGCCTAAGACCTTGTGTGGAGTCGGGGCCGGAACCTGAGGATTCCTCTCCAGTGCTGACATGGATCTTGTGGTACTTCTGGAGTCTCCCCAGGGGAGTCAGTCCTCGTCTCGAATGCGGGCATGCACTTGCGCTTTCCTCCAGAGCGGTAGCACTGTGTCACGCAGTCCGCCGCGTGGATCAAAGGATCTATGTTTTTCCCTCGAGTCTTTCCCACGAGTCTTTCCCACGAGGCTTTCCCACAGGGCTGTCCCACGTGCACACGTGGTGGGAGTCGATCCTCGGCTTGAACGTCAAGGCAGTGCCGGGAAAAGAGGTTCCTCTGGAATGGACTGACACATCTGGGGGACTCTTGGAATGGTGGCACGACCCTGGAGTTCCTCTCGCCTTTCCTGTGGAGAGGGCCTCCTCTTGAGATGCGACGGACACGCCGGGAATTCTTTCTCTACGAAACAGGGAAAGGATCCCTCATCTCGAGCTAGGAGGCGGAAACGGAGCTCCCCTGGATGTGTGCGGGACCCTCGTGCTTCCTCTCGAGTGGAGACGGGTATGTCGGGGAACTTCTTGAGTTGCAGCAAGGGTGTGAAGGACCCTTTGGAAGTTCCAGTGGTTAGATGTGATTAGCCTCGAGAAGCCTCAGCGGAAATGGGCCTCATCTCTCCTGGAGGGCAAAACCTCCTGGATTTTCTCGAGTTGTGGCAGGTGCTCTCGACTTACGAGTGGGACCTCAGGGACCCGCTCTGGTGGCCTCAGGAAAGGCCAGTCCCCATGCGAGGTCCTCGGGGGCCTCTCGGGATTCCTCTCCCGTCGATGCCGGGACCTAAGACCTTGTGTGGAGTCGGGGCCGGATCCTGAGGATTCCTCTCCAGTGCTGACATGGATCTTGGGGTACTTCTGGAGTCTCCCCAGGGGAGTCAGTCCTCGTCTCGAATGCGGGCATACACTTGCGCTTTCCTCCAGAGCGGTAGCAGCAGTGTCACGCAGTCCGCCGCCTTGATCAAAGGATATATGGTTTTCCCTCGAGTCTTTCCCACGAGGCTTTCCCACGAGGCTTTCCCACAGGGCTGTCCCACGTGCACACGTGGTGGGAGTCGATCCTCGGCTTGAACGTCAAGGCAGTGCAGGGAAAACAGGTTCCTCTGGAATGGACTGACACATCTGGGGGACCCTTGGAATGGTGGCACGACCCTGGAGTTCCTCTCGCCTTTCCTGTGGAGAGCGCCTGCTCTTGAGTAGCGACGGACACGCCGGGAATTCTTTCTCTGCGAAACAGGGAAAGGATCCCTCATCTCGAGCTAGGAGGCGGAAACGGAGCTTCCCTGGATGTGTGCGGGACCCTCGTGCTTCCTCTCGAGTGGAGACGGGTATGTCGGGGAACATCTTGAGTTGCATCAAGGGTGTGAAGGACCCTTTGGGGTTCCAGTGGTTAGATGTGATTAGCCTCGAGAAGCCTCAGCGGAAATGGGCCTCATCTCTCCTGGAAGGCAAAACCTCCTGGATTTTCTCGAGTTGTTGCAGGTGCTCTCGACTTACGAGTGGGACCTCAGGGACCCGCTCTGGTGGCCTCAGGAAAGGCCAGTCCCCATGCGAGTTCCTCGGGGGCCTTTCGGGATTCCTCTCCCGTCGATGCCGGGACCTAAGACCTTGTGTGGAGTCGGGGCCGGATCCTGAGGATTCCTCTCCAGTGCTGACATGGATCTTGGGGTACTTCTGGAGTCTCCCCAGGGGAGTCAGTCCTCGTCTCGAATGCGGGCATGCACTTGCGCTTTCCTCCAGAGCGGTAGCAGCAGTGTCACGCAGTCCGCCGCCTTGATCAAAGGATCTATGCTTTTCCCTCGAGTCTTTCCCACGAGGCTTTCCCACGAGGCTTTCCCACAGGGCTGTCCCACGTGCACACGTGGTGGGAGTCGATCCTCGGCTTGAACGTCAAGGCAGTGCAGGGAAAACAGGTTCCTCTGGAATGGACTGACACATCTGGGGGACTCTTGGAATGGTGGCACGACCCTGGAGTTCCTCTCGCCTTTCCTGTGGAGAGCGCCTCCTCTTGAGATGCGACGGGAACGCCGGGAATTCTTTCCCTACGAAACAGGGAAAGGATCCCTCATCTCGAGCTAGGAGGCGGAAACGGGGCTCCCCTGGATATGTGCGGGACCCTCGTACTTCCTCTCGAGTGGAGACGGGTATGTCGGGGAACTTCTTGAGTTGCAGCAAGGGTGTGAAGGACCCTTTGGAAGTTCCAGTGGTTAGATGTGATTAGCCTCGAGAAGCCTCAGCGGAAATGGGCCTCATCTCGCCTGGAGGGCAAAATCTCCTGGATTTTCTCGAGTTTCGGCAGGTGCTCTCGACTTACGACGGGGACCTCAGGGACCCGCTCTGGTCGCCTCAGGAAAGGCCAGTCCCCATGCGAGTTCCTCGGGGGACCCTCGGGATTCCTCTTCCGTCGATGCTGGTGCCTAGGACCTTGTGTGGAGTCGGGGCCGGAACCTAAGGATTCCTCTCCAGTGCTGACATGGATCTTGGGGTACTTCTGGAGTCTCCGCAGGGAAGTCAGTCCTCGTCTCGAATGCGGGCATGCACTTGCGCTTTCCTCCAGAGCGGTAGCAGCAGTGTCACGCAGTCCGCCGCGTGCATCAAAGGATCTATGGTTTTCCCTCGAGTCTTTCCCACGAGACTTTCCCACGAGGCTTTCCCACAGGGCTGTCCCACGTGCACACGTGGTGGGAGTCAATCCTCGGCTTGAACGTCAAGGCAGTGCAGGGAAGACAGGTTCCTCTGGAATGGACTGACACATCTGGGGGACTCCTGGAATGGTGGCACGACCCTGGAGTTCCTCTCGCCTTTCCTGTGGAGAGCGCCTCCTCTTGAGATGCCTCGGGAACGCCGGGAATTCTTTCCCTACGAAACAGGGAAAGGATCCCACATCTCGAGCTAGGAGGCGGAAAAGGGGCTCCCCTGGATGTGTGCGAGACCCTCGTGCTTCCTCTCGAGTGGAGACGGGTATGTCGGGGAACTTCTTGACTTGCAGCAAGGGTGTGAAGGACCCTTTGGGAGTTCCAGTGGTTAGATGTGATTAGCCTCGAGAAGCCTCAGCGGAAATGGGCCTCATCTCGCCTGGAGGGCAAAACCGCCTGGATTTTCTCGAGTTGCGTCAGATGCTCTCTACTTACGACGGGGACGTCTGGGACCCGCTCTGGTGTCCTCAGGGAAGGCCAGTCCCCATGCGAGTTCCTCGGGGGCCTCTCGGGATTCCTCTTCCGTCGCTGCCGGGGCCTAAGACCTTGTGTGGAGTCGGGGCCGGAACCTGAGGATTCCTCTCCAGTGCTGACATGGATCTTGGGGTACTTCTGGAGTCTCCCCAGGGGAGTCAGTCCTCGTCTCGAATGCGGGCATGCACTTGTGCTTTCCTCCAGAGCGGTAGCAGCAGTTTCAGGCAGTCTGCCGCGTGGATCAAAGGATCTATGGTTTTCCCTCGAGTCTTTCCCACTAGGCTTTCCCACGAGGCTTCCGCACAGGGCTGTCCCACGTGCACACGTGGTGGAAGTCGATCCTCGGCTTGAACGTCAAGGCAGTGCAGGGAAAACAGGTTCCTCTGGAATGGACTGACACATCTGGGAGACTCTTGGAATGGTGGCACGACCCTGGAGTGCCTCTCGCCTTTCCTGTGGAGAGCGCCTCCTCTTGAGATGCGACGGGAACGCCGGGAATTCTTTTCCTAAAAAACAGGGAAAGGATCCCTCATCTCGAGCTAGGAGGCGGAAACGGGGCTCCCCTGGATGTGTGCGGGACCCTCGTGCTTCCTCTCGAGTGGAGACGGCTATGTCGGGGAACTTCTTGAATTGCAGCAAGGGTGTGAAGGACCCTTTGGAAGTTCCAGTGGTTAGATGTGATTAGCCTCGAGAAGCCTCAGCGGACATGGGCCTCATCTCGCCTGGAGGGCAAAACCTCCTGGATTTTCTCGAGTTGCGGCAGCTGCTCTCGACTTATGACGGGGACCTCAGGCACCCGCTCTGGTGGCCTCAGGAAAGGCCAGTCCCCATGCGAGTTCCCCGGGGGCCTCTCGGGATTCCTCTCCCGTCGATGCCGGGGCCTAAGACCTTGTGTGGAGTCGGGGCCGGAACCCGAGGAATCCTCTCCAGAGCTGACATGGATCTTGGGGTACTTCTGGAGTATCCCCAGGGGAGTCAGTCCTCGTCTCGAATGCGGGCATGCACTTGCGCTTTCCTCCAGAGCGGTAGTAGCAGTGTCCCGCAGTCCACCACGTGAATCAAAGGATCTATGGTTTTCCCTCGAGTCTTTCCCACGAGGCTTTCCCACGAGACTTTCCCACAGGGCTGTCCCAGGTGCACACGTGGTGGGAGTCGATCCTCGGCTTGAACGTCAAGGCAGTGCAGGGAAAACAGGTTCCTCTGGAATGGACTGACACATCTAGGGGACTCTTGGAATGGTGGCCCGACCCTGGAGTTCCCCTCGCCTTTCCTGTGGAGAGCGCCTCCTCTTGTGATGAGACGGGAACGCCGGGAATTCTATACCTACGAAACAGGGAATGGATCCCTCATCTCGAGCTAGGAGGCGGAAACGGGGCTCCCCTGGATGTGTGCGGGACCCTCGTGCTTCCTCTCAAGTGGAGACGGCTATGTCGGGGAGCGTCTTGAGTTGCAGCAATGGTGTGAAGGACCCTTTGGAAGTTCCAGTGGTTAGATATAATTAGCCTCGAGAAGCCTCAGAGGAAATGGGCCTCATCTCGCCTGGAGTGCAAAATCTCCTGGATTTTCTCGAGTTGCAGCAGGTGTTCTCGACTTACGACGGGGACCTCAGGGACCCGCTCTGGTGGCCTCAGGAAAGGCCAGTCCCCATGCGAGTTCCTGGGGACCTCTCGGGATTCCTCTCCCGTCGATGCCGGGGCCTAAGACCTTGTGTGGAGTCGGGGCCGGAACCCGAGGAATCCTCTCCAGTGCTGACATGGATCTTGGGGTACTTCTGGAGTCTCCCCAGGGGACTCAGTCCTCGTCTCGAATGCGGGCATGCACTTGCGCTTTCCTCCAGAGCGGTAGCAGCAGTGTCACGCTGTCCGCCGCGTGGATCAAAGGATCTATGGTTTTCCCTCGAGTCTTTCCTACGAGGCTTTCCCACGAGGCTTTCCCACAGGGCTGTCCCACGTGCATACGTGGTGGGAGTCGATCCTCGGCTTGAACGTCAAGGCAGTGCAGGGAAAACAGGTTCCTCTGGAATGGACTGACACATCTGGGGGACTCTTGGAATGGTGGCACAAGCCTGGAGTTCCTCTCGCCTTTCCTGTGGAGAGCGCCTCCTCTTGAGATGCGAGGGAACGCCGGGAATTTTTTCCCTATGAAACAGGGAAAGGATCCCTCATCTCGAGCTACGAGGAGGAAACTGGGCTCCTCTGGATGTGTGCGGGATCCTCGTGCTTCCTCTCGAGTGGAGACGGGTATGTCGGGGAACTTCTTGAGTTGCAGCAAGGGTGTGAAGGACCCTTTGGGGTTCCAGTGGTTAGATGTGATTAGCCTCGAGAAGCCTCAGCGGAAATGGGCCTCATCTCTCCTGGAAGGCAAAACCTCCTGGATTTTCTCGAGTTGTTGCAGGTGCTCTCGACTTACGAGTGGGACCTCAGGGACCCGCTCTGGTGGCCTCAGGAAAGGCCAGTCCCCATGCGAGTTCCTCGGGGGCCTTTCGGGATTCCTCTCCCGTCGATGCCGGGACCTAAGACCTTGTGTGGAGTCGGGGCCGGATCCTGAGGATTCCTCTCCAGTGCTGACATGGATCTTGGGGTACTTCTGGAGTCTCCCCAGGGGAGTCAGTCCTCGTCTCGAATGCGGGCATGCACTTGCGCTTTCCTCCAGAGCGGTAGCAGCAGTGTCACGCAGTCCGCCGCCTTGATCAAAGGATCTATGCTTTTCCCTCGAGTCTTTCCCACGAGGCTTTCCCACGAGGCTTTCCCACAGGGCTGTCCCACGTGCACACGTGGTGGGAGTCGATCCTCGGCTTGAACGTCAAGGCAGTGCAGGGAAAACAGGTTCCTCTGGAATGGACTGACACATCTGGGGGACTCTTGGAATGGTGGCACGACCCTGGAGTTCCTCTCGCCTTTCCTGTGGAGAGCGCCTCCTCTTGAGATGCGACGGGAACGCCGGGAATTCTTTCCCTACGAAACAGGGAAAGGATCCCTCATCTCGAGCTAGGAGGCGGAATCGGGGCTCCCCTGGATATGTGCGGGACCCTCGTACTTCCTCTCGAGTGGAGACGGGTATGTCGGGGAACTTCTTGAGTTGCAGCAAGGGTGTGAAGGACCCTTTGGAAGTTCCAGTGGTTAGATGTGATTAGCCTCGAGAAGCCTCAGCGGAAATGGGCCTCATCTCGCCTGGAGGGCAAAATCTCCTGGATTTTCTCGAGTTTCGGCAGGTGCTCTCGACTTACGACGGGGACCTCAGGGACCCGCTCTGGTCGCCTCAGGAAAGGCCAGTCCCCATGCGAGTTCCTCGGGGGACCCTCGGGATTCCTCTTCCGTCGATGCTGGTGCCTAGGACCTTGTGTGGAGTCGGGGCCGGAACCTAAGGATTCCTCTCCAGTGCTGACATGGATCTTGGGGTACTTCTGGAGTCTCCGCAGGGAAGTCAGTCCTCGTCTCGAATGCGGGCATGCACTTGCGCTTTCCTCCAGAGCGGTAGCAGCAGTGTCACGCAGTCCGCCGCGTGCATCAAAGGATCTATGGTTTTCCCTCGAGTCTTTCCCACGAGACTTTCCCACGAGGCTTTCCCACAGGGCTGTCCCACGTGCACACGTGGTGGGAGTCAATCCTCGGCTTGAACGTCAAGGCAGTGCAGGGAAGACAGGTTCCTCTGGAATGGACTGACACATCTGGGGGACTCCTGGAATGGTGGCACGACCCTGGAGTTCCTCTCGCCTTTCCTGTGGAGAGCGCCTCCTCTTGAGATGCCTCGGGAACGCCGGGAATTCTTTCCCTACGAAACAGGGAAAGGATCCCACATCTCGAGCTAGGAGGCGGAAAAGGGGCTCCCCTGGATGTGTGCGAGACCCTCGTGCTTCCTCTCGAGTGGAGACGGGTATGTCGGGGAACTTCTTGACTTGCAGCAAGGGTGTGAAGGACCCTTTGGGAGTTCCAGTGGTTAGATGTGATTAGCCTCGAGAAGCCTCAGCGGAAATGGGCCTCATCTCGCCTGGAGGGCAAAACCGCCTGGATTTTCTCGAGTTGCGTCAGATGCTCTCTACTTACGACGGGGACGTCTGGGACCCGCTCTGGTGTCCTCAGGGAAGGCCAGTCCCCATGCGAGTTCCTCGGGGGCCTCTCGGGATTCCTCTTCCGTCGCTGCCGGGGCCTAAGACCTTGTGTGGAGTCGGGGCCGGAACCTGAGGATTCCTCTCCAGTGCTGACATGGATCTTGGGGTACTTCTGGAGTCTCCCCAGGGGAGTCAGTCCTCGTCTCGAATGCGGGCATGCACTTGTGCTTTCCTCCAGAGCGGTAGCAGCAGTTTCAGGCAGTCTGCCGCGTGGATCAAAGGATCTATGGTTTTCCCTCGAGTCTTTCCCACTAGGCTTTCCCACGAGGCTTCCGCACAGGGCTGTCCCACGTGCACACGTGGTGGAAGTCGATCCTCGGCTTGAACGTCAAGGCAGTGCAGGGAAAACAGGTTCCTCTGGAATGGACTGACACATCTGGGAGACTCTTGGAATGGTGGCACGACCCTGGAGTGCCTCTCGCCTTTCCTGTGGAGAGCGCCTCCTCTTGAGATGCGACGGGAACGCCGGGAATTCTTTTCCTAAAAAACAGGGAAAGGATCCCTCATCTCGAGCTAGGAGGCGGAAACGGGGCTCCCCTGGATGTGTGCGGGACCCTCGTGCTTCCTCTCGAGTGGAGACGGCTATGTCGGGGAACTTCTTGAATTGCAGCAAGGGTGTGAAGGACCCTTTGGAAGTTCCAGTGGTTAGATGTGATTAGCCTCGAGAAGCCTCAGCGGACATGGGCCTCATCTCGCCTGGAGGGCAAAACCTCCTGGATTTTCTCGAGTTGCGGCAGCTGCTCTCGACTTATGACGGGGACCTCAGGCACCCGCTCTGGTGGCCTCAGGAAAGGCCAGTCCCCATGCGAGTTCCCCGGGGGCCTCTCGGGATTCCTCTCCCGTCGATGCCGGGGCCTAAGACCTTGTGTGGAGTCGGGGCCGGAACCCGAGGAATCCTCTCCAGAGCTGACATGGATCTTGGGGTACTTCTGGAGTATCCCCAGGGGAGTCAGTCCTCGTCTCGAATGCGGGCATGCACTTGCGCTTTCCTCCAGAGCGGTAGTAGCAGTGTCCCGCAGTCCACCACGTGAATCAAAGGATCTATGGTTTTCCCTCGAGTCTTTCCCACGAGGCTTTCCCACGAGACTTTCCCACAGGGCTGTCCCAGGTGCACACGTGGTGGGAGTCGATCCTCGGCTTGAACGTCAAGGCAGTGCAGGGAAAACAGGTTCCTCTGGAATGGACTGACACATCTAGGGGACTCTTGGAATGGTGGCCCGACCCTGGAGTTCCCCTCGCCTTTCCTGTGGAGAGCGCCTCCTCTTGTGATGAGACGGGAACGCCGGGAATTCTATACCTACGAAACAGGGAATGGATCCCTCATCTCGAGCTAGGAGGCGGAAACGGGGCTCCCCTGGATGTGTGCGGGACCCTCGTGCTTCCTCTCGAGTGGAGACGGCTATGTCGGGGAGCGTCTTGAGTTGCAGCAACGGTGTGAAGGACCCTTTGGAAGTTCCAGTGGTTAGATATAATTAGCCTCGAGAAGCCTCAGAGGAAATGGGCCTCATCTCGCCTGGAGTGCAAAATCTCCTGGATTTTCTCGAGTTGCAGCAGGTGTTCTCGACTTACGACGGGGACCTCAGGGACCCGCTCTGGTGGCCTCAGGAAAGGCCAGTCCCCATGCGAGTTCCTGGGGACCTCTCGGGATTCCTCTCCCGTCGATGCCGGGGCCTAAGACCTTGTGTGGAGTCGGGGCCGGAACCCGAGGAATCCTCTCCAGTGCTGACATGGATCTTGGGGTACTTCTGGAGTCTCCCCAGGGGACTCAGTCCTCGTCTCGAATGCGGGCATGCACTTGCGCTTTCCTCCAGAGCGGTAGCAGCAGTGTCACGCTGTCCGCCGCGTGGATCAAAGGATCTATGGTTTTCCCTCGAGTCTTTCCTACGAGGCTTTCCCACGAGGCTTTCCCACAGGGCTGTCCCACGTGCATACGTGGTGGGAGTCGATCCTCGGCTTGAACGTCAAGGCAGTGCAGGGAAAACAGGTTCCTCTGGAATGGACTGACACATCTGGGGGACTCTTGGAATGGTGGCACAAGCCTGGAGTTCCTCTCGCCTTTCCTGTGGAGAGCGCCTCCTCTTGAGATGCGAGGGAACGCCGGGAATTTTTTCCCTATGAAACAGGGAAAGGATCCCTCATCTCGAGCTACGAGGAGGAAACTGGGCTCCTCTGGATGTGTGCGGGATCCTCGTGCTTCCTCTCGAGTGGAGACGGGTATGTCGGGGAACTTCTTGAGTTGCAGCAAGGGTGTGAAGGACCCTTTGGGGTTCCAGTGGTTAGATGTGATTAGCCTCGAGAAGCCTCAGCGGAAATGGGCCTCATCTCTCCTGGAAGGCAAAACCTCCTGGATTTTCTCGAGTTGTTGCAGGTGCTCTCGACTTACGAGTGGGACCTCAGGGACCCGCTCTGGTGGCCTCAGGAAAGGCCAGTCCCCATGCGAGTTCCTCGGGGGCCTTTCGGGATTCCTCTCCCGTCGATGCCGGGACCTAAGACCTTGTGTGGAGTCGGGGCCGGATCCTGAGGATTCCTCTCCAGTGCTGACATGGATCTTGGGGTACTTCTGGAGTCTCCCCAGGGGAGTCAGTCCTCGTCTCGAATGCGGGCATGCACTTGCGCTTTCCTCCAGAGCGGTAGCAGCAGTGTCACGCAGTCCGCCGCCTTGATCAAAGGATCTATGCTTTTCCCTCAAGTCTTTCCCACGAGGCTTTCCCACGAGGCTTTCCCACAGGGCTGTCCCACGTGCACACGTGGTGGGAGTCGATCCTCGGCTTGAACGTCAAGGCAGTGCAGGGAAAACAGGTTCCTCTGGAATGGACTGACACATCTGGGGGACTCTTGGAATGGTGGCACGACCCTGGAGTTCCTCTCGCCTTTCCTGTGGAGAGCGCCTCCTCTTGAGATGCGACGGGAACGCCGGGAATTCTTTCCCTACGAAACAGGGAAAGGATCCCTCATCTCGAGCTAGGAGGCGGAAACGGGGCTCCCCTGGATATGTGCGGGACCCTCGTACTTCCTCTCGAGTGGAGACGGGTATGTCGGGGAACTTCTTGAGTTGCAGCAAGGGTGTGAAGGACCCTTTGGAAGTTCCAGTGGTTAGATGTGATTAGCCTCGAGAAGCCTCAGCGGAAATGGGCCTCATCTCGCCTGGAGGGCAAAATCTCCTGGATTTTCTCGAGTTTCGGCAGGTGCTCTCGACTTACGACGGGGACCTCAGGGACCCGCTCTGGTCGCCTCAGGAAAGGCCAGTCCCCATGCGAGTTCCTCGGGGGACCCTCGGGATTCCTCTTCCGTCGATGCTGGTGCCTAGGACCTTGTGTGGAGTCGGGGCCGGAACCTAAGGATTCCTCTCCAGTGCTGACATGGATCTTGGGGTACTTCTGGAGTCTCCGCAGGGAAGTCAGTCCTCGTCTCGAATGCGGGCATGCACTTGCGCTTTCCTCCAGAGCGGTAGCAGCAGTGTCACGCAGTCCGCCGCGTGCATCAAAGGATCTATGGTTTTCCCTCGAGTCTTTCCCACGAGACTTTCCCACGAGGCTTTCCCACAGGGCTGTCCCACGTGCACACGTGGTGGGAGTCAATCCTCGGCTTGAACGTCAAGGCAGTGCAGGGAAGACAGGTTCCTCTGGAATGGACTGACACATCTGGGGGACTCCTGGAATGGTGGCACGACCCTGGAGTTCCCCTCGCCTTTCCTGTGGAGAGCGCCTCCTCTTGTGATGAGACGGGAACGCCGGGAATTCTATACCTACGAAACAGGGAATGGATCCCTCATCTCGAGCTAGGAGGCGGAAACGGGGCTCCCCTGGATGTGTGCGGGACCCTCGTGCTTCCTCTCGAGTGGAGACGGCTATGTCGGGGAGCGTCTTGAGTTGCAGCAACGGTGTGAAGGACCCTTTGGAAGTTCCAGTGGTTAGATATAATTAGCCTCGAGAAGCCTCAGAGGAAATGGGCCTCATCTCGCCTGGAGTGCAAAATCTCCTGGATTTTCTCGAGTTGCAGCAGGTGTTCTCGACTTACGACGGGGACCTCAGGGACCCGCTCTGGTGGCCTCAGGAAAGGCCAGTCCCCATGCGAGTTCCTGGGGACCTCTCGGGATTCCTCTCCCGTCGATGCCGGGGCCTAAGACCTTGTGTGGAGTCGGGGCCGGAACCCGAGGAATCCTCTCCAGTGCTGACATGGATCTTGGGGTACTTCTGGAGTCTCCCCAGGGGACTCAGTCCTCGTCTCGAATGCGGGCATGCACTTGCGCTTTCCTCCAGAGCGGTAGCAGCAGTGTCACGCTGTCCGCCGCGTGGATCAAAGGATCTATGGTTTTCCCTCGAGTCTTTCCTACGAGGCTTTCCCACGAGGCTTTCCCACAGGGCTGTCCCACGTGCATACGTGGTGGGAGTCG
This sequence comes from Ovis canadensis, assembly GCF_042477335.2. Classification (NCBI taxonomy): domain Eukaryota; kingdom Metazoa; phylum Chordata; class Mammalia; order Artiodactyla; family Bovidae; genus Ovis; species Ovis canadensis. Next base: position 12,165,188 of record NC_091267.1, read on the forward strand.
ATCCTCGGCTTGAACGTCAAGGCAGTGCAGGGAAAACAGGTTCCTCTGGAATGGACTGACACATCTGGGGGACTCTTGGAATGGTGGCACAAGCCTGGAGTTCCTCTCGCCTTTCCTGTGGAGAGCGCCTCCTCTTGAGATGCGAGGGAACGCCGGGAATTTTTTCCCTATGAAACAGGGAAAGGATCCCTCATCTCGAGCTACGAGGAGGAAACTGGGCTCCTCTGGATGTGTGCGGGATCCTCGTGCTTCCTCTCGAGTGGAGACGGGTATGTCGGGGAACTTCTTGAGTTGCAGCAAGGGTGTGAAGGACCCTTTGGGGTTCCAGTGGTTAGATGTGATTAGCCTCGAGAAGCCTCAGCGGAAATGGGCCTCATCTCTCCTGGAAGGCAAAACCTCCTGGATTTTCTCGAGTTGTTGCAGGTGCTCTCGACTTACGAGTGGGACCTCAGGGACCCGCTCTGGTGGCCTCAGGAAAGGCCAGTCCCCATGCGAGTTCCTCGGGGGCCTTTCGGGATTCCTCTCCCGTCGATGCCGGGACCTAAGACCTTGTGTGGAGTCGGGGCCGGATCCTGAGGATTCCTCTCCAGTGCTGACATGGATCTTGGGGTACTTCTGGAGTCTCCCCAGGGGAGTCAGTCCTCGTCTCGAATGCGGGCATGCACTTGCGCTTTCCTCCAGAGCGGTAGCAGCAGTGTCACGCAGTCCGCCGCCTTGATCAAAGGATCTATGCTTTTCCCTCAAGTCTTTCCCACGAGGCTTTCCCACGAGGCTTTCCCACAGGGCTGTCCCACGTGCACACGTGGTGGGAGTCGATCCTCGGCTTGAACGTCAAGGCAGTGCAGGGAAAACAGGTTCCTCTGGAATGGACTGACACATCTGGGGGACTCTTGGAATGGTGGCACGACCCTGGAGTTCCTCTCGCCTTTCCTGTGGAGAGCGCCTCCTCTTGAGATGCGACGGGAACGCCGGGAATTCTTTCCCTACGAAACAGGGAAAGGATCCCTCATCTCGAGCTAGGAGGCGGAAACGGGGCTCCCCTGGATATGTGCGGGACCCTCGTACTTCCTCTCGAGTGGAGACGGGTATGTCGGGGAACTTCTTGAGTTGCAGCAAGGGTGTGAAGGACCCTTTGGAAGTTCCAGTGGTTAGATGTGATTAGCCTCGAGAAGCCTCAGCGGAAATGGGCCTCATCTCGCCTGGAGGGCAAAATCTCCTGGATTTTCTCGAGTTTCGGCAGGTGCTCTCGACTTACGACGGGGACCTCAGGGACCCGCTCTGGTCGCCTCAGGAAAGGCCAGTCCCCATGCGAGTTCCTCGGGGGACCCTCGGGATTCCTCTTCCGTCGATGCTGGTGCCTAGGACCTTGTGTGGAGTCGGGGCCGGAACCTAAGGATTCCTCTCCAGTGCTGACATGGATCTTGGGGTACTTCTGGAGTCTCCGCAGGGAAGTCAGTCCTCGTCTCGAATGCGGGCATGCACTTGCGCTTTCCTCCAGAGCGGTAGCAGCAGTGTCACGCAGTCCGCCGCGTGCATCAAAGGATCTATGGTTTTCCCTCGAGTCTTTCCCACGAGACTTTCCCACGAGGCTTTCCCACAGGGCTGTCCCACGTGCACACGTGGTGGGAGTCAATCCTCGGCTTGAACGTCAAGGCAGTGCAGGGAAGACAGGTTCCTCTGGAATGGACTGACACATCTGGGGGACTCCTGGAATGGTGGCACGACCCTGGAGTTCCTCTCGCCTTTCCTGTGGAGAGCGCCTCCTCTTGAGATGCCTCGGGAACGCCGGGAATTCTTTCCCTACGAAACAGGGAAAGGATCCCACATCTCGAGCTAGGAGGCGGAAAAGGGGCTCCCCTGGATGTGTGCGAGACCCTCGTGCTTCCTCTCGAGTGGAGACGGGTATGTCGGGGAACTTCTTGACTTGCAGCAAGGGTGTGAAGGACCCTTTGGGAGTTCCAGTGGTTAGATATGATTAGCCTCGAGAAGCCTCAGCGGAAATGGGCCTCATCTCGCCTGGAGGGCAAAACCGCCTGGATTTTCTCGAGTTGCGTCAGATGCTCTCTACTTACGACGGGGACGTCTGGGACCCGCTCTGGTGTCCTCAGGGAAGGCCAGTCCCCATGCGAGTTCCTCGGGGGCCTCTCGGGATTCCTCTTCCGTCGCTGCCGGGGCCTAAGACCTTGTGTGGAGTCGGGGCCGGAACCTGAGGATTCCTCTCCAGTGCTGACATGGATCTTGGGGTACTTCTGGAGTCTCCCCAGGGGAGTCAGTCCTCGTCTCGAATGCGGGCATGCACTTGTGCTTTCCTCCAGAGCGGTAGCAGCAGTTTCAGGCAGTCTGCCGCGTGGATCAAAGGATCTATGGTTTTCCCTCGAGTCTTTCCCACTAGGCTTTCCCACGAGGCTTCCGCATAGGGCTGTCCCACGTGCACACGTGGTGGAAGTCGATCCTCGGCTTGAACGTCAAGGCAGTGCAGGGAAAACAGGTTCCTCTGGAATGGACTGACACATCTGGGAGACTCTTGGAATGGTGGCACGACCCTGGAGTGCCTCTCGCCTTTCCTGTGGAGAGCGCCTCCTCTTGAGATGCGACGGGAACGCCGGGAATTCTTTTCCTATAAAACAGGGAAAGGATCCCTCATCTCGAGCTAGGAGGCGGAAACGGGGCTCCCCTGGATGTGTGCGGGACCCTCGTGCTTCCTCTCGAGTGGAGACGGCTATGTCGGGGAACTTCTTGAATTGCAGCAAGGGTGTGAAGGACCCTTTGGAAGTTCCAGTGGTTAGATGTGATTAGCCTCGAGAAGCCTCAGCGGACATGGGCCTCATCTCGCCTGGAGGGCAAAACCTCCTGGATTTTCTCGAGTTGCGGCAGCTGCTCTCGACTTATGACGGGGACCTCAGGCACCCGCTCTGGTGGCCTCAGGAAAGGCCAGTCCCCATGCGAGTTCCCCGGGGGCCTCTCGGGATTCCTCTCCCGTCGATGCCGGGGCCTAAGACCTTGTGTGGAGTCGGGGCCGGAACCCGAGGAATCCTCTCCAGAGCTGACATGGATCTTGGGGTACTTCTGGAGTATCCCCAGGGGAGTCAGTCCTCGTCTCGAATGCGGGCATGCACTTGCGCTTTCCTCCAGAGCGGTAGTAGCAGTGTCCCGCAGTCCACCACGTGAATCAAAGGATCTATGGTTTTCCCTCGAGTCTTTCCCACGAGGCTTTCCCACGAGACTTTCCCACAGGGCTGTCCCAGGTGCACACGTGGTGGGAGTCGATCCTCGGCTTGAACGTCAAGGCAGTGCAGGGAAAACAGGTTCCTCTGGAATGGACTGACACATCTAGGGGACTCTTGGAATGGTGGCCCGACCCTGGAGTTCCCCTCGCCTTTCCTGTGGAGAGCGCCTCCTCTTGTGATGAGACGGGAACGCCGGGAATTCTATACCTACGAAACAGGGAATGGATCCCTCATCTCGAGCTAGGAGGCGGAAACGGGGCTCCCCTGGATGTGTGCGGGACCCTCGTGCTTCCTCTCGAGTGGAGACGGCTATGTCGGGGAGCGTCTTGAGTTGCAGCAACGGTGTGAAGGACCCTTTGGAAGTTCCAGTGGTTAGATATAATTAGCCTCGAGAAGCCTCAGAGGAAATGGGCCTCATCTCGCCTGGAGTGCAAAATCTCCTGGATTTTCTCGAGTTGCAGCAGGTGTTCTCGACTTACGACGGGGACCTCAGGGACCCGCTCTGGTGGCCTCAGGAAAGGCCAGTCCCCATGCGAGTTCCTGGGGACCTCTCGGGATTCCTCTCCCGTCGATGCCGGGGCCTAAGACCTTGTGTGGAGTCGGGGCCGGAACCCGAGGAATCCTCTCCAGTGCTGACATGGATCTTGGGGTACTTCTGGAGTCTCCCCAGGGGACTCAGTCCTCGTCTCGAATGCGGGCATGCACTTGCGCTTTCCTCCAGAGCGGTAGCAGCAGTGTCACGCTGTCCGCCGCGTGGATCAAAGGATCTATGGTTTTCCCTCGAGTCTTTCCTACGAGGCTTTCCCACGAGGCTTTCCCACAGGGCTGTCCCACGTGCATACGTGGTGGGAGTCGATCCTCGGCTTGAACGTCAAGGCAGTGCAGGGAAAACAGGTTCCTCTGGAATGGACTGACACATCTGGGGGACTCTTGGAATGGTGGCACAAGCCTGGAGTTCCTCTCGCCTTTCCTGTGGAGAGCGCCTCCTCTTGAGATGCGAGGGAACGCCGGGAATTTTTTCCCTATGAAACAGGGAAAGGATCCCTCATCTCGAGCTACGAGGAGGAAACTGGGCTCCTCTGGATGTGTGCGGGATCCTCGTGCTTCCTCTCGAGTGGAGACGGGTATGTCGGGGAACTTCTTGAGTTGCAGCAAGGGTGTGAAGGACCCTTTGGAAGTTCCAGTGGTTAGATGTGATTGGCCTCGAGAAGCCTCAGCGGAAATGGGCCTCATCTCGCCTGGAGGTGAAAACCTCCTGGATTTTCTCGAGTTGCGGCAGGTGCTCTCGACTTACGACGGGGACCTCAGGGACCCGCTCTGGTGGACTCAGGAAAGGCCAGTCCCCATGCGAGTTCCTCGGGGGCCTCTCGGGATTCCTCTCCCGTCGATGCCGGGGCCTAAGACCTTGTGTGGAGTCGGGGCCGGAACCTGAGGATTCCTCTCCAGTGCTGACATGGATCTTGGGGTACTTCTGAAGTCTCCCCAGGGGAGTCAGTCCTCGTCTCGAATGCGGGCATGCACTTGCGCTTTCCTCCAGAGCGGTAGCAGCAGTGTCACGCAGTCCGCCGCGTGGATCAAAGGATCTATGGTTTTCCCTCGAGTCTTTCCCACGAGGCTTTCCCACGAGGCTTTCCCACAGGGCTGTCCCACGTGCACACGTGGTGGGGGTCGATCCTCGGCTTGAACGTCAAGGCAGTGCAGGGAAAACAGGTTCCTCTGGAATGGACTGACACATCTGGGGGACTCTTGGAATGGTGGCACGACCCTGGAGTTCCTCTCGCCTTTCCTGTGGAGAGCGCCTCCTCTTGAGATGCGACGGGAACGCCGGGAATTCTTTCCCTACGAAACAGGGAAAGGATCTCTCATCTCGAGCTAGGAGGCGGAAACGGAGCTCCCCTGGATGTGTGCGGGACCCTCGTGCTTCCTCTCGAGTGGAGACGGGTATGTCGGGGAACATCTTGAGTTGCATCAAGGGTGTGAAGGACCCTTTGGGGTTCCAGTGGTTAGATGTGATTAGCCTCGAGAAGCCTCAGCGGAAATGGGCCTCATCTCTCCTGGAGGGCAAAACCTCCTGGATTTTCTCGAGTTGTTGCAGGTGCTCTCGACTTACGAGTGGGACCTCAGGGACCCGCTCTGGTGGCCTAAGGAAAGGCCAGTCCCCATGCGAGTTCCTCGGGGGCCTCTCGGGATTCCCCTCCGGTCGATGCCGGGGCCTAAGACCTTGTGTGGAGTCGGGGCCGGAACCCGTGGATTCCTCTCCAGTGCTGACATGGATCTTGGGGTACTTCTGGAGTCTCCCCAGGGGAGTCAGTCCTCATCTCGAATGCGGGCATGCACTTGCGCTTTCCTCCAGAGCGGTAGCAGCAGTGTCCCGCAGTCCGCCGCGTGGATCAAAGGATCTATGGTTTTCCCTCGACTCTTTCCCACGAGTCTTTCCCACGAGGCTTTCCCACGAGACTTTCCCACAGGGCTGTCCCAGGTGCACACGTGGTGGGAGTCGATCCTCGGCTTGAACGTCAAGGCAGTGCAGGGAAAACAGGTTCCTCTGGAATGGACTGACACATCTAGGGGACTCTTGGAATGGTGGCCCGACCCTGGAGTTCCCCTCGCCTTTCCTGTGGAGAGCGCCTCCTCTTGTGATGAGACGGGGACGCCGGGAATTCTATACCTACGAAACAGGGAATGGATCCCTCATCTCGAGCTAGGAGGCGGAAACGGGGCTCCCCTGGATGTGTGCGGGACCGTCGTGCTTCCTCTCGAGTGGAGACGGGTATGTCGGGGAACTTCTTGAGTTGCAGCAAGGGTGTGAAGGACCCTTTGGAAGTTCCAGTGATTAGATGTGATGAGCCTCGAGAAGCCTCAGCGTAAATGGGCCTCATCTCGCCTGGAGGGCAAAACCTCCTGGATTTTTTCGAGTTGCGGCAGGTGCTCTCGACTTACGATGGGGACCTCAGGGACCCGCTCTGGTGGCCTCAGGAAAGGCCAGTCCCCATGCGAGTTCCTCGGGGGCCTCTCGGGATTCCTCTCCCGTCGATACCGGGGCCTAAGGCCTTATGTGGAGTCGGGGCCGGAACCTGAGGATTCCTCTCCAGTGCTGACTTGGATCTTGGGGTACTTCTGTAATCTCCCCAGGGGAGTCAGTCCTCGTCTCGAATGCGGGCATGCACTTGCGCTTTCCTCCAGAGCGGTAGCAGCAGTGTCACGCAGTCCGCCGCCTTGATCAAAGGATCTATGGTTTTCCCTCGAGTCCTTCCCACGAGGCTTTCCCACGAGGCTTTCCCACAGGGCTGTCCCACGTGCACACGTGGTGGGAGTCGATCCTCGGCTTGAACATCAAGGTAGTGCAGGGAATACAGGTTCCTCTGGAATGGACTGACACGTCTGGGGGACTCTTGGAAAGGTGGCACGACCCTGGAGTTCCTCTCGCCTTTCCTGTGGAGAGCGCCTCCTCTTGAGATGCGACGGGAACGCCGGGAATTCTTTCCCTACGAAACAGGGAAAGGATCCCTCATCTCGAGCTAGGAGGCGGAAACGGGGCTCCCCTGGATGTGTGCGGGACCCTCCTGCTTCCTCTCGAGTGGAGACGGGTATGTCGGGGAACTTCTTGAGTTGCAGCAAGGGTGTGAAGGACCCTTTGGAAGTTCCAGTGGTTAGATGTGATTAGCCTCGAGAAGCCTCACTGGAAATGGGCCTCATCTCGCCTGGAGGGTAAAACCTCCTGGATTTTCTCGAGTTGCGGCAGGTGCTCTCAACTTACGACGGGGACCTCAGGGACCCGCTCTGGTGGCCTCAGGAAAGGCCAGTCCCCATGCGAGTTCCTCGGGGGCCTCTCGGGATTCCTCTCCCGTCGATGCCGGGGCCTAAAACCTTGTGTGGAGTCGGGGCCGGAACCTGAGGATTCCTCTCCAGTGCTGACATGTATCTTGGGGTACTTCTGGAGTCTCCCCAGGGGAGTCAGTCCTCGTCTCGAATGCGGACATGCACTTACGCTTTCCTCCAGAGCGGTAGCAGCAGTGTCACGCAGTCTGCGGCGTGGATCAAAGGATCTATGGTTTTCCCTCGAGTCTTTCCCACGAGGCTTTCCCACGAGGCTTTCCCACAGGGCTGTCCCACGTGCACACGTGGTGGGAGTCGATCCTCGGCTTGAACGTCAAGGCAGTGCAGGGAAAACAGGTTCCTCTGGAATGGACTGACACATCTGGGGGACTCTTGGAATGGTGGCACGATCCTGGAGTTCCTCTCGCCTTTCCTGTGGAGAGCGCCTCCTCTTGAGATGCGACAGGAACGCCGGGAATTCTTTCCCTACGAAACAGGGAAAGGATCCCTCATCTCGAGCTAGGAGGCAGAAACGGGGCTCCCCTGGATGTCTGCGGGACCCTCGTGCTTCCTCTCGAGTGGAGACGGGTATGTCGGGGAACTTCATCAGTTGCAGCAAGGGTGTGAAAGACCCTTTGGAAGTTCCAGTGGTTAGATGTGATTAGGATGGAGAAGCCTCAGCGGAAATGGGCCTCATCTCTCCTGGAGGGCAAAACCTCCTGGATTTTCTCGAGTTGCGGCAGGTGCTCTCGACTTACGACGGGGACCTCAGGGACCCGCTCTGGTGGCCTCAGGAAAGGCCAGTCCCCATGCGAGTTCCTCGGGAGCCTGTCGGGATTCCTCTCCCGTCGATGCCGGGGCCTAAGACCTTGTGTGGAGTCGGGGCCGGAACCTGAGGATTCCTCTCCAGTGCCGACATGGATCGTGGGGTACTTCTGGAGTCTCCCTAGGGGAGTCAGTCCTCGTCTCGAATGCGGGCATGCACTTGCGCTTTCCTCCAGAGCGGTAGCAGCAGTGTCACGCAGTCCGCCGCGTGGATCAAAGGATTTATGGTTTTCCCTCGAGTCTTTCCCACGAGGCTTTCCCACGAGGCTTTCCCACGAGGCTTTCCCACAGGGCTGTCCCACGTGCACACGTGGTAGGAGTCGATCCTCGGCTTGAACGTCAAGGCAGTGCAGGGAAAACAGGTTCCTCTGGAATGGACTGACACATCTCGGGGACTCTTGGAATGGTGGCACGACCCTGGAGGTCCTCTTAACTTTCCTATGGAGAGCGCCTCCTCTTGAGATGCGATGGGAACGCTGGGAAATCTTTCCCAACGAAACAGGGAAAGGATCCCTCATCTCGAGCTAGGAGGCGGAAACGGGGCTCCCCTGGATGTGTGCGGGACCCTCGTGCTTCCTATCGAGTGGAGACGGGTATGTCGGGGAACTTCTTGAGTTGCAGCAAGGGTGTGAAGGACCCTTTGGAAGTTCCAGTGGTTAGATGTGATTAGCCTCGAGAAGCCTAAGCGGAAATGGGCCTCATCTCGCCTGGAGGGCAAAACCTCCTGGATTTTCTCGAGTTACGGCAGGTGCTCTCGACTTACGACGGGGACCTCAGGGACCCGTTCTGGTGACCTCAGGAAAGGCCTGTCCCCATGCGAGTTGCTCGGGGACCTATCGGGATTCCTCTCCCGTCGATGCCGCGGCCTAAGACCTTGTGTGGGGTCGGTGCCGGAACCTGAGGATTCCTCTCCAGTGAAAACATGGATCTTGGGGTACTTCTGGAGTCTCCCCAGGGGAGTCAGTCCTCGTCTCAAATGCGGGCATGCACTTGCGCTTTCCTCCAGAGCGGCGGCAGCAGTGTCACGCTGTCCGCCGCGTGGATCAAAGGATCTATGGTTTTCTCTCGAGTCTTTCCCACGAGGCTTTCCCAAGAGGCTTTCCCACGAGGCTTTCCCACAGGGCTGTCCCACGTGCACACGTGGTAGGAATCGATCCTTGGCTTGATCGTCAAGGCAGTGCAGGGATAACAGGTTCCTCTGGAATGGACTGACCCATCTGGGGGACTCTTGGAATGGTGGCACGACCCTGGAGTTCCTCTCGCCTTTCCTGTGGAGAGCGCCTCCTCTTGAGATGCGACGGGAACGCCGGGAATTCTTTCCCTTCGAAACAGGGAAAGGGTCCCTCATCTCGAGCTAGGAGGCGGAAACGGGGCTCCCCTGGATGTGTGCGGGACCCCACGTGCTTCCTCTCGAGTGGAGACGGGTATGTCGGGGAACTTCTTAATTTGCAGCAAGGGTGTGAAAGACCCTTTGGAAGTTCCAGCGGTTAGATACGATTAGCCTCGAGAAGCCTCAGCGGAAATGGGCCTCATCTCGCCTGGAGGGCAAAACCTCCTGGATTTTCTCGAGTTGCGGCAGGTGCTCTCGACTTACGACGGGGACCTCAGGGACCCGCTCTGGTGGCCTCAGGAAAGGCCAGTCCCCCTGCGAGTTCCTCGGCGGCCTCTCGGGATTCCTCTCCCGTCGATGCCGGGGCCTAAGACCTTGTGTGCAGTCGGGGCCCGAAACTGAGGATTCCTCTCCAGTGCTGACATGGATCTTGGGCTACTTCTGGAGTCTCCCCAGGGGAGTCAGTCCTCGTCTCGAATGCGGACATGCACTTGCGCTTTCCTCCAGAGCGGTAGCAGCAGTGTCACGCAGTCTGCCGCGTGGATCAAAGGATCTATGGTTTTCCGTCGAGTCTATCCACGAGGCTTTCCCACGAGGCTTTCCCACAGGGCTGTCCCACGTGCACACGTGGTGGGAGTCTATCCTCGGCTTGAACGTTAAGGCAGTGCAGGGAAAACAGGTTCCTCTGGAATGGACTGACCCATCTGGGGGACTCTTGGAATGGTGGCACGACCCTGGAGTTCCTCTCGCCTTTCCTGTGGAGAGCGCCTCCTCTTGAGATGCGACGGAAACGCCGGGAATTCTTTCCCTACGAAACAGGGAAAGGATCCCTCATCTCGAGCTAGGAGGCGGAAACGGGGCTCCCCTGGATATGTGCGGGATCCTCGTGCTTCCTCTCGAGTGGAGATGGGTATGTCGGGGAACTTCTTGAGTTGCAGCAAGGGTGTGAAGGACCCTTTGGAAGTTCCAGCGGTTAGATGTGATTAGCCTCGAGAAGCCTCAGCGGAAATGGGCCTCATCTCGCCTGGAGGGCAAAACCTCCTGGATTTTTTCGAGTTGCGGCAGATGCTCTCGACGTACGACGGGGACCTCAGGGACCCGCTCTGGTGGCCTCAGGAAAGGCCAGTCCCCCTGCGAGTTCCTCGGGGGCCTCTCGGGATTCCTCTCCTGTCGATGCCGGGGCCTAAGACCTTGTGTGGAGTCGGGGCCGGAACCTGAGGATTCCTCTCCAGTGCTGACATGGATCTTGTGGTACTTCTGGAGTCTCCCCAGGGGAGTCAGTCCTCGTCTCGAATGCGGGCATGCACTTGCGCTTTCCTCCAGAGCGGTAGCACTGTGTCACGCAGTCCGCCGCGTGGATCAAAGGATCTATGTTTTTCCTTCGAGTCTTTCCCACGAGTCTTTCCCACGAGGCTTTCCCACAGGGCTGTCCCACGTGCACACGTGGTGGGAGTCGATCCTCGGCTTGAACGTCAAGGCAGTGCCGGGAAAAGAGGTTCCTCTGGAATGGACTGACACATCTGGGGGACTCTTGGAATGGTGGCACGACCCTGGAGTTCCTCTCGCCTTTCCTGTGGAGAGGGCCTCCTCTTGAGATGCGACGGACACGCCGGGAATTCTTTCTCTACGAAACAGGGAAAGGATCCCTCATCTCGAGCTAGGAGGCGGAAACGGAGCTCCCCTGGATGTGTGCGGGACCCTCGTGCTTCCTCTCGAGTGGAGACGGGTATGTCGGGGAACTTCTTGAGTTGCAGCAAGGGTGTGAAGGACCCTTTGGAAGTTCCAGTGGTTAGATGTGATTAGCCTCGAGAAGCCTCATCGGAAATGGGCCTCATCTCTCCTGGAGGGCAAAACCTCCTGGATTTTCTCGAGTTGTGGCAGGTGCTCTCGACTTACGAGTGGGACCTCAGGGACCCGCTCTGGTGGCCTCAGGAAAGGCCAGTCCCCATGCGAGTTCCTCGGGGGCCTCTCGGGATTCCTCTCCCGTCGATGCCGGGACCTAAGACCTTGTGTGGAGTCGGGGCCGGATCCTGAGGATTCCTCTCCAGTGCTGACATGGATCTTGGGGTACTTCTGGAGTCTCCCCAGGGGAGTCAGTCCTCGTCTCGAATGCGGGCATACACTTGCGCTTTCCTCCAGAGCGGTAGCAGCAGTGTCACGCAGTCCGCCGCCTTGATCAAAGGATCTATGGTTTTCCCTCGAGTCTTTCCCACGAGGCTTTCCCACGAGGCTTTCCCACAGGGCTGTCCCACGTGCACACGTGGTGGGAGTCGATCCTCGGCTTGAACGTCATGGCAGTGCAGGGAAAACAGGTTCCTCTGGAATGGACTGACACATCTGGGGGACTCTTGGAATGGTGGCACGACCCTGGAGTTCCTCTCGCCTTTCCTGTGGAGAGCGCCTCCTCTTGAGATGCGACGGGAACGCCGGGAATTCTTTCCCTACGAAACAGGGAAAGGATCCCTCATCTCGAGCTAGGAGGCGGAAACGGGGCTCCCCTGGATGTGTGCGGGACCCTCGTGCTTCCTCTCGAGTGGAGACGGGTATGTCGGGGAACTTCTTGATTTGCAGCAAGGGTGTGAAGGACCCTTTGGAAGTTCCAGCGGTTAGATATGATTAGCCTCGAGAAGCCTCAGCGGAAATGGGCCTCATCTCGCCTGGAGGGCAAAACCTCCTGGATTTTCTCGAGTTGCGGCAGGTGCTCTCGACTTACGACGGGGACCTCAGGGACCCGCTCTGGTGGCCTCAGGAAAGGCCAGTCCCCATGCGAGTTCCTCGGCGGCCTCTCGGGATTCCTGTCCCGTCGATGCCGGGGCCTAAGACCTTGTGTGCAGTTGGGGCCCGAAACTGAGGATTCCTCTCCAGTGCTGACATGGATCTTGGGCTACTTCTGGAGTCTCCCCAGGGGAGTCAGTCCTCGTCTCGAATGCGGGCATGCACTTGCGCTTTCCTCCAGAGCGGTAGCATCAGTGTCACGCAGTCTGCCGCGTGGATCAAAGGATCTATGGTTTTCCGTCGAGTCTATCCCACGAGGCTTTCCCACGAGGCTTTCCCACAGGGCTGTCCCACGTGCACACGTGGTGGGAGTCTATCCTCGGATTGAACGTTAAGGCAGTGCAGGGAAAACAGGTTCCTCTGGAATGGACTGACCCATCTGGGGGACTCTTGGAATGGTGACACGACCCTGGAGTTCCTCTCGCCTTTCCTGTGGAGAGCGCCTCCTCTTGAGATGCGACGGGAACGCCGGGAATTCTTTCCCTACGAAACAGGGAAAGGATCCCTCATCTCGAGCTAGGAGGCGGAAACGGGGCTCCCCTGGATGTGTGCGGGACCCTCGTGCTTCCTCTCGAGTGGAGATGGGTATGTCGGGGAACTTCTTGAGTTGCAGCAAGGGTGTGAAGGACCCTTTGGAAGTTCCAGCGGTTAGATGTGATTAGCCTCGAGAAGCCTCAGCGGAAATGGGCCTCATCTCGCCTGGAGGGCAAAACCTCCTGGATTTTTTCGAGTTGCGGCAGGTGCTCTCGACGTACGACGGGGACCTCAGGGACCCGCTCTGGTGGCCTCAGGAAAGGCCAGTCCCCCTGCGAGTTCCTCGGGGGCCTCTCGGGATTCCTCTCCTGTCGATGCCGGGGCCTAAGACCTTGTGTGGAGTCGGGGCCGGAACCTGAGGATTCCTCTCCAGTGCTGACATGGATCTTGTGGTACTTCTGGAGTCTCCCCAGGGGAGTCAGTCCTCGTCTCGAATGCGGGCATGCACTTGCGCTTTCCTCCAGAGCGGTAGCACTGTGTCACGCAGTCCGCCGCGTGGATCAAAGGATCTATGTTTTTCCCTCGAGTCTTTCCCACGAGTCTTTCCCACGAGGCTTTCCCACAGGGCTGTCCCACGTGCACACGTGGTGGGAGTCGATCCTCGGCTTGAACGTCAAGGCAGTGCCGGGAAAAGAGGTTCCTCTGGAATGGACTGACACATCTGGGGGACTCTTGGAATGGTGGTACGACCCTGGAGTTCCTCTCGCCTTTCCTGTGGAGAGGGCCTCCTCTTGAGATGCGACGGACACGCCGGGAATTCTTTCTCTACGAAACAGGGAAAGGATCCCTCATCTCGAGCTAGGAGGCGGAAACGGAGCTCCCCTGGATGTGTGCGGGACCCTCGTGCTTCCTCTCGAGTGGAGACGGGTATGTCGGGGAACTTCTTGAGTTGCAGCAAGGGTGTGAAGGACCCTTTGGAAGTTCCAGTGGTTAGATGTGATTAGCCTCGAGAAGCCTCAGCGGAAATGGGCCTCATCTCTCCTGGAGGGCAAAACCTCCTGGATTTTCTCGAGTTGTGGCAGGTGCTCTCGACTTACGAGTGGGACCTCAGGGACCCGCTCTGGTGGCCTCAGGAAAGGCCAGTCCCCATGCGAGTTCCTCGGGGGCCTCTCGGGATTCCTCTCCCGTCGATGCCGGGACCTAAGACCTTGTGTGGAGTCGGGGCCGGATCCTGAGGATTCCTCTCCAGTGCTGACATGGATCTTGGGGTACTTCTGGAGTCTCCCCAGGGGAGTCAGTCCTCGTCTCGAATGCGGGCATACACTTGCGCTTTCCTCCAGAGCGGTAGCAGCAGTGTCACGCAGTCCGCCGCCTTGATCAAAGGATCTATGGTTTTCCCTCGAGTCTTTCCCACGAGGCTTTCCCACGAGGCTTTCCCACAGGGCTGTCCCACGTGCACACGTGGTGGGAGTCGATCCTCGGCTTGAACGTCAAGGCAGTGCAGGGAAAACAGGTTCCTCTGGAATGGAATGACACATCTGGGGGACTCTTGGAATGGTGGCACGACCCTGGAGTTCCTCTCGCCTTTCCTGTGGAGAGCGCCTGCTCTTGAGTAGCGACGGACACGCCGGGAATTCTTTCTCTGCGAAACAGGGAAAGGATCCCTCATCTCGAGCTAGGAGGCGGAAACGGAGCTCCCCTGGATGTGTGCGGGACCCTCGTGCTTCCTCTCGAGTGGAGACGGGTATGTCGGGGAACATCTTGAGTTGCATCAAGGGTGTGAAGGACCCTTTGGGGTTCCAGTGGTTAGATGTGATTAGCCTCGAGAAGCCTCAGCGGAAATGGGCCTCATCTCTCCTGGAGGGCAAAACCTCCTGGATTTTCTCGAGTTGTTGCAGGTGCTCTCGACTTACGAGTGGGACCTCAGGGACCCGCTCTGGTGGCCTAAGGAAAGGCCAGTCCCCATGCGAGTTCCTCGGGGGCCTCTCGGGATTCCTCTCCCGTCGATGCCGGGACCTAAGACCTTGTGTGGAGTCGGGGCCGGATCCTGAGGATTCCTCTCCAGTGCTGACATGGATCTTGGGGTACTTCTGGAGTCTCCCCAGGGGAGTCAGTCCTCCTCTCGAATGCGGGCATGCACTTGCGCTTTCCTCCAGAGCGGTAGCAGCAGTGTCACGCAGTCCGCTGCCTTGATCAAAGGATCTATGGTTTTCCCTCGAGTCTTTCCCACGAGGCTTTCCCACGAGGCTTTCCCACAGGGCTGTCCCACGTGCACACGTGGTGGGAGTCGATCCTCGGCTTGAACGTCAAGGCAGTGCAGGGAAAACAGGTTCCTCTGGAATGGACTGACACATCTGGGGGACTCTTGGAATGGTGGCACGACCCTGGAGTTCCTCTCGCCTTTCCTGTGGAGAGCGCCTCCTCTTGAGATGCGACGGGAACGCCGGGAATTCTTTCCCTACGAAACAGGGAAAGGATCCCTCATCTCGAGCTAGGAGGCTTAAACGGGGCTCCCCTGGATGTGTGCGGGACCCTCGTGCTTCCTCTCGAGTGGAGACGGGTATGTCGGGGAACTTCTTGATTTGCAGCAGGGTGTGAAGGACCCTTTGGAAGTTCCAGCGGTTAGATACGATTAGCCTCGAGAAGCCTCAGCGGAAATGGGCCTCATCTCGCCTGGAGGGCAAAAACTCCTGGATTTTCTCGAGTTGCGGCAGGTGCTCTCGACTTACGACGGGGACCTCAGGGACCCGCTCTGGTGGCCTAAGGAAAGGCCAGTCCCAATGCGAGTTCCTCGGGGGCCTCTCTGGATTCCTCTCCCGTCGATGCCGGGGCCTCAGACCTTGTGTGGAGTCGGGGCCGGAACCTGAGGATTCCTCTCCAGTGCTGACATGGATCTTGGGGTACTTCTGGAGTCTCCCCAGGGGAGTCAGTCCTCGTCTCGAATGCGGGCATGCACTTGCGCTTTCCTCCAGAGCGGTAGCAGCAGTGTCACGCAATCCGCCGGGTGGATCAAAGTATCTATGATTTTCCCTCGAGTCTTTACCACGAGGCTTTCCCACGAGGCTTTCCCACAGGGCTGTACCACGTGCACACGTGGTGGGAGTCGATCCTCGGCTTGAACGTCAAGGCAGTGCAGGGAAAACAGGTTCCTCTGGAATGGACTGACCCATCTGGGGGACTCTTGGAATGGTGGCACTACCCTGGAGTTCCTCTCGCCTTTCCTGTGGAGAGCGCCTCCTCTTGAGATGCGACGGGAACGCCGGGAATTCTTTCCCTAGGAAACAGGGAAAGGATCCCTCATCTCGAGCTAGGAGTCGGAAACGGGGCTCCCCTGGATGTGTGCGGGACCCTCGTGCTTCCTCTCGAGTGGAGATGGGTATGTCGGGGAACTTCTTGAGTTGCAGCAAGGGTGTGAAGAACCCTTTGGAAGTTCCAGCGGTTAGATGTGATTAGCCTCGAGAAGCCTCAGCGGAAATGGGCCTCATCTCGCCTGGAGGGCAAAACCTCCTGGATTTTCTCGAGTTGCGGCAGGTGCTCTCGACTTTCGACGGGGACCTCAGGGACCCGCTCTGGTGGTCTCAGGAAAGGCCAGTCCCCATGCGAGTTCCTCGGGGGCCTCTCGGGATTCCTCTCCTGTCGATGCCGGGGCCTAAGACCTTGTGTGGAGTCGGGGCGGGAACCTGAGGATTCCTCTCCAGTGCTGACATGGATCTTGGGGTACTTCTGGAGTCTCCCCAGGGGAGTCAGTCCTCGTCTCGAATGCGGGCATGCACTTGCGCTTTCCTCCAGAGCGGTAGCAGCAGTGTCCCGCAGTCCGCCGCGTGGATCAAAGGATCTATGTTTTTCCCTCGAGTCTTTCCCACGAGGCTTTCCCACGAGGCTTTCCCACAGGGCTGTCCCACGTGCACACGTGGTGGGAGTCGATCCTCGGCTTGAACGTCAAGGCAGTGCAGGGAAAACAGGTTCCTCTGGAATGGACTGACACATCTGGGGGACTCTTGGAATGGTGGCACGACCCTGGAGTTCCTCTCGCCTTTCCTGTGGAGAGCGCCTCCTCTTGAGATGCGACGGACACGCCGGGAATTCTTTCCCTACGAAACAGGGAAAGGATCCCTCATCTCGAGCTAGGAGGCGGAAACGGAGCTCCCCTGGATGTGTGCGGGACCCACGTGCTTCCTCTCGAGTGGAGACGGGTATGTCGGGGAACTTCGTGAGTTGCAGCAAGGGTGTGAAGGACCCTTTGGAAGTTCCAGCGGTTAGATGTGATTAGCCTCGAGAAGCCTCATCGGAAATGGGCCTCATCTCGCCTGGAGGGCAAAACCTCCTGGATTTTCTCGAGTTGCGGCAGGTGCTCTCGACTTACGAGGGGGACCTCAGGGACCCGCTCTGGTGGACTCAGGAAAGGCCAGTCCCCATGCGAGTTCCTCGGGGGCCTCTCGGGATTCCTCTCCCGTCGCTGCCGGGGCCTAAGACCTTGTGTTGAGTCGGGGCCGGAACCTGAGGATTCCTCTCCAGTGCTGACATGGATCTTGGGGTACTTCTGGAGTCTCCCCAGGGGAGTCAGTCCTCGTCTCCAATGCGGGCATGCACTTGCGCTTTCCTCCAGAGCGGTAGCAGCAATGTCACGCAGTCCGCCGCATGGATCAAAGGATCTATGGTTTTCCCTCGAGTCCTTCCCACGAGGCTTTCCCACGAGGCTTTCCCACAGGGCTGTCCCACGTGCACACGTTGTGGGAGTCGATCCTCGGCTTGAACGTCAAGGCAGTGCAGGGAAGACAGTTTCCTCTGGAATGGACTGACACATCTGGGGGACTCTTGGAATGGTGGCACGACCCTGGAGTTCCTCTCGCCTTTCCTGTGGAGAGCGCTTCCTCTTGAGATGCGACGGGAACGCCGGGAATTCTTTCCCTACGAAACAGGGAAAGGATCCCACATCTCGAGCTAGGAGGCGGAAGCGGTGCTCCCCTGGATGTGTGCGGGACCCTCGTGCTTCCTCTCGAGTGGAGTCGGGTATGTCGGGGAACTTCTGGACTTGCAGCAAGGGTGTGAAGGACCCTTTGGAAGTTCCAGTGGTTAGATGTGATTAGCCTCGAAAAGCCTCAGCAGAAATGGGCCTCATCTCGCCTGGAGGGCAAAACCTCCTGGATTTTCTCGAGTTGCGGCAGGTGCTCTCGACTTACGACGGGGACCTCAGGGACCCGCTCTCGTGGCCTCAGGAAAGGTCAGTCCCCATGCGAGTTTCTCGGGGGCCTCTCGGGATTCCTCTCCCATCGATGCCGGGGCCTAAGACCTTGTGTGGAGTCGGGGCCGGAACCTGAGGATTCCTCTCCAGTGCTGAAATGGATCTTGGGGTACTTCTGGAGTCTCCCCAGGGGAGTCAGTCCTCGTCTCGAATGCGGGCATGCACTTGTGCTTTCCTCCAGAGCGGTAGCAGCAGTGTCACGCAGTCCGCCGCGTGCATCAAAGGATCTATGGTTTTCCCTCGAGTCTTTCCCACGAGGCTTTCCCACGAGGCTTTCCCACAGGGCTGTCCCACGTGCACACGTGGTGGTAGTCGATCCTCGGCTTGAACGTCAGGGCAGTGCCGGGAAAACAGGTTCCTCTGCAATGGACTGACACATCTGGGGGACTCTTGGAATGGTGGCCCGACCCTGGAGTTCCTCTCGCCTTTACTGTGGAGAGCGCCTCCTCTTGAGATGCGACGGGAACGCCGGGAATTCTATCCCTTCGAAACAGGGAAAGGATCCCTCATCTCGAGCTAGGAGGCGGAAACGGGGCTCCCCTGGTTGTGTGCGAGACCCTCGTGCTTCCTCTCGAGTGGAGACGGGTATGTCGGGGAACTTCTTGACTTGCAGCAAGGGTGTGAAGGACCCTTTGGAAGTTCCAGTGGTTAGATGTGATTAGCCTCGAGAAGCCTCAGCGGAAATGGGCCTCATCTCGCCTGGAGGGCAAAACCGCCTGGATTTTCTCGAGTTGCGTCAGATGCTCTCTACTTACGACGGGGACGTCTGTTACCCGCTCTGGTGTCCTCAGGGAAGGCCAGTCCCCATGCGAGTTCCTCGGGGGCCTCTCGGGATACCTCTTCCGTCGCTGCCGGGGCCTAAGACCTTGTGTGGAGTCGGGGCCGGAACCTGAGGATTCCTCTCCAGTGCTGACATGGATCTTGGGGTACTTCTGGAGTCTCCCCAGGGGAGTCAGTCCTCGTCTCGAATGCGGGCATGCACTTGTGCTTTCCTCCAGAGCGGTAGCAGCAGTTTCAGGCAGTCTGCCGCGTGGATCAAAGGATCTATGGTTTTCCCTCGAGTCTTTCCCACGAGGCTTTCCCACGAGGCTTTCGCACAGGGCTGTCCCACGTGCACACGTGGTGGAAGTCGATCCTCGGCTTGAACGTCAAGGCAGTGCAGGGAAAACAGGTTCCTCTGGAATGGACTGACACATGTGGGAGACTCTTGGAATGGTGGCACGACCCTGGAGTGCCTCTCGCCTTTCCTGTGGAGAGCGCCTCCTCTTGAGATGCGACGGGAACGCCGGGAACTCTTTCACTACGAAACAGGGAAAGGATCCCTCATCTCGAGCTAGGAGGCGGAAACGGGGCTCCCCTGGATGTGTGCGGGACCCTCGTGCTTCCTCTCGAGTGGAGACGGGTATGTCGGGGAACTTCTTGAGTTGCAGCAAGGGTGTGAAGGACCCTTTGGAAGTTCCAGTGGTTAGATGTGATTAGCCTCGAGAAGCCTCAGCGGAAATGGGCCTCATCTATCCTGGAGGGCAAAACCTCCTGACTTTTCTCGAGTTGCGGCAGGTGCTCTCGACTTACGACGGGGACTTCAGGGACCCGGTCTGGTGGCCTCAGGAAAGGCCAGTCCCCGTGCGAGTTCCTCGGGGGACCCTCGGGATTCCTCTCCCGTCGATGCCGGGTCCTAAGACCTTGTGTGGAGTCGGGGCCGGAACCTGAGGATTCCTCTCCAGTGCTGACATGGATATTGGGGTACTTCTGGAGTCTCCCCAGGGGAGTCAGTCCTCGTCTCGAATGCGGGCATGCACTTGCACTTTCCTCCAGAGCGGTAGCAGCAGTGTCCCGCAGTCCGCCGCGTGGATCGAAGGATCTATGGTTTTCCCTCGACTCTTTCCCACGAGTCTTTCCCACGAGGCTTTCCCACGAGGCTTTCCCACAGGGCTGTCCCACGTGCACACGTGGTGGGAGTCGATCCTCGGCTTGAACGTCAAGGCAGCGCAGGGAAAACAGGTTCCTCTGGAATGGACTGACATATCTGGGGGACTCTTGGAATGGTGGCACGACCCTGGAGTTCCTCTCGCCTTTCCTGTGGAGAGCGCCTCCTCTTGAGATGCGACGGCAACGCCGGGAATTCTTTTCCTAAAAAACAGGGAAAGGATCCCTCATCTCGAGCTAGGAGGCGGAAACGGGGCTCCCCTGGATGTGTGCGGGACCCTCGTGCTTCCTCTCGAGTGGAGTCGGGTATGTCGGGGAACTTCTTGAATTGCAGCAAGGGTGTGAAGGACCCTTTGGAAGTTCCAGTGGTTAGATGTGATTAGCCTCGAGAAGCCTCAGCGGAAATGGGCCTCATCTCGCCTGGAGGGCAAAACCTCCTGGATTTTCTCGAGTTGCGGCAGGTGCTCTCGACTTACGACGGGGACCTCAGGGACCCGCTCTGGTGGCCTCAGGAAAGGCCAGTCCCCATGCGAGTTCCTCGGGGGCCTCTCGGGATTCCTCTCCCGTCGATGCCGGGGCCTAAGACCTTGTGTGGAGTCGGGGCCGGAACCCGAGGAATCCTCTCCAGTGCTGACATGGATCTTGGGGTACTTCTGGAGTATCCCCAGGGGAGTCAGTCCTCGTCTCGAATGCGGGCATGCACTTGCGCTTTCCTCCAGAGCGGTAGTAGCAGTGTCCCGCAGTCCACCACGTGAATCAAAGGATCTATGGTTTTCCCTCGAGTCTTTCCCACGAGGCTTTCCCACGAGACTTTCCCACAGGGCTGTCCCAGGTGCACACGTGGTGGGAGTCGATCCTCGGCTTGAACGTCAAGGCAGTGCAGGGAAAACAGGTTCCTCTGGAATGGACTGACACATCTAGGGGACTCTTGGAATGGTGGCCCGACCCTGGAGTTCCCCTCGCCTTTCCTGTGGAGAGCGCCTCCTCTTGTGATGAGACGGGGACGCCGGGAATTCTATACCTACGAAACAGGGAATGGATCCCTCATCTCGAGCTAGGAGGCGGAAACGGGGCTCCCCTGGATGTGTGCGGGACCCTCGTGCTTCCTCTCGAGTGGAGACGGCTATGTCGGGGAACGTCTTGAGTTGCAGCAACGGTGTGAAGGACCCTTTGGAAGTTCCAGTGGTTAGATATAATTAGCCTCGAGAAGCCTCAGAGGAAATGGGCCTCATCTCGCCTGGAGTGCAAAATCTCCTGGATTTTCTCGAGTTGCAGCAGGTGTTCTCGACTTACGACGGGGACCTCAGGGACCCGCTCTGGTGGCCTCAGGAAAGGCCAGTCCCCATGCGAGTTCTTGGGGACCTCTCGGGATTCCTCTCCCGTCGATGCCGGGGCCTAAGACCTTGTGTGGAGTCGGGGCCGGGACCCGAGGAATCCTCTCCAGTGCTGACATGGATCTTGGGGTACTTCTGGAGTCTCCCCAGGGGACTCAGTCCTCGTCTCGAATGCGGGCATGCACTTCCGCTTTCCTCCAGAGCGGTAGCAGCAGTGTCACGCAGTCCGCCGCGTGGATCAAAGGATCTATGGTTTTCCCTCGAGTCTTTCCTACGAGGCTTTCCCACGAGGCTTTCCCACAGGGCTGTCCCACATGCATACGTGGTGGGAGTCGATCCTCGGCTTGAACGTCAAGGCAGTGCAGGGAAAACAGGTTCCTCTGGAATGGACTGACACATCTGGGGGACTCTTGGAATGGTGGCACGACCCTGGAGTTCCTCTCGCCTTTCCTGTGGAGAGCGCCTCCTCTTGAGATGCGAGGGAACGCCGGGAATTTTTTCCCTATGAAACAGGGAAAGGATCCCTCATCTCGAGCTACGAGGAGGAAACTGGGCTCCTCTGGATGTGTGCGGGACCCTCGTGCTTCCTCTCGAGTGGAGACGGGTATGTCGGGGAACTTCTTGAGTTGCAGCAAGGGTGTGAAAGACCCTTTGGGAGTTCCAGTGGTTAGATGTGATTAGCCTCGAGAAGCCTCAGCGGAAATGGGCCTCATCTCGCCTGGAGGGCAAAACCTCCTGGATTTTCTCGAGTTGCGGCAGGTGCTCTCGACTTACGACGGGGACCTCAGGGACCCGCTCTGGTGGCCTCAGGAAAGGCCAGTCCCCATGCGAGTTCCTCGGGGGCCTCTCGGGATTCCTCTCCGGTCGATGCCGGGGCCTAAGACCTTGTGTGGAGTCGGGGCCGGAACCCGTGGATTCCTCTCCAGTGCTGACATGGATCTTGGGGTACTTCTGGAGTCTCCCCAGGGGAGTCAGTCCTCGTCTCGAATGCGGGCATGCACTTGCGCTTTCCTCCAGAGCGGTAGCAGCAGTGTCCCGCAGTCCGCCGCGTGGATCAAAGGATCTATGGTTTTCCCTCGACTCTTTCCCACGAGTCTTTCCCACGAGGCTGTCCCACGAGGCTTTCCCACAGGACTGTCCCACGTGCACACGTGGTGGGAGTCGATCCTCGGCTTGAACGTCAAGGCAGCGCAGGGAAAACAGGTTCCTCTGGAATGGACTGACACATCTGGGGGACTCTTGGAATGGTGGCACGACCCTGGAGTTCCTCTCGCCTTTCCTGTGGAGAGCGCCTCCTCTTGAGATGCGATGGCAATGCCGGGAATTCTTTCCTTAAGAAACAGGGAAAGGATCCCTCATCTCGAGCTAGGAGTCGGAAACGGGGCTCCCCTGGATGTGTGCGGGACCCTCGTGCTTCCTCTCGAATGGAGACGGGAATGTCGGGGAACTTCTTGAGTTGCAGCAAGGATGTGAAGGACCCTTTGGAAGTCCCAGTGGTTAGATGTGATTAGCCTCGAGAAGCCTCATCGGAAATGGGCATCATCTCGCCTGGAGGGCAAAACCTCCTGGATTTTCTCGAGTTGCGGCAGGTGCTCTCGACTTACGACGGGGACCTCAGGGACCCGCTCTGGTGGCCTCAGGAAAGGCCAGTCCCCATGCGAGTTCCTCGGGGGCCTCTCGGGATTCCTCTCCCGTCGATGCCGGGGCCTAAGACCTTGTGTGGATGCGGGACCGGAACCCGTGGATTCCTCTCCAGTGCTGACATGGATCTTGGGGTACTTCTGGAGTCTCCCCAGGGGAGTCAGTCCTCGTCTCGAATGCGGGCATGCACTTGTGCTTTCCTCCAGAGAGGTAGCAGCAGTTTCACCCAGTCTGCCGCGTGGATCAAAGGATCCATGGTTTTCCCTCGAGTCTTTCCCACGAGGCTTTCCCACGAGGCTTTCCCACAGGGCTGTCCCACGTGCACACGTGGTGGGAGTCGATCCTCGGCTTGAACGTCAAGGCAGTGCAGGGAAAACAGGTTCCTCTGGAATGGACTGACACATCTGGGGGACTCTTGGAATGGTGGCACGACCCTGGAGTTCCTCTCGCCTTTCCTGTGGAGAGCGCCTCCTCTTGAGATGCGACGGACACGCCGGGAATTCTTTCCCTACGAAACAGGGAAAGGATCCCTCATCTCGAGCTAGGAGGCGGAAACGGAGCTCCCCTGGATGTGTGCGGGACCCACGTGCTTCCTCTCGAGTGGAGACGGGTATGTCGGGGAACTTCGTGAGTTGCAGCAAGGGTGTGAAGGACCCTTTGGAAGTTCCAGCGGTTAGATGTGATTAGCCTCGAGAAGCCTCATCGGAAATGGGCCTCATCTCGCCTGGAGGGCAAAACCTCCTGGATTTTCTCGAGTTGCGGCAGGTGCTCTCGACTTACGAGGGGGACCTCAGGGACCCGCTCTGGTGGACTCAGGAAAGGCCAGTCCCCATGCGAGTTCCTCGGGGGCCTCTCGGGATTCCTCCCCCGTCGCTGCCGGGGCCTAAGACCTTGTGTTGAGTCGGGGCCGGAACCTGAGGATTCCTCTCCAGTGCTGACATGGATCTTGGGGTACTTCTGGAGTCTCCCCAGGGGAGTCAGTCCTCGTCTCCAATGCGGGCATGCACTTGCGCTTTCCTCCAGAGCGGTAGCAGCAATGTCACGCAGTCCGCCGCATGGATCAAAGGATCTATGGTTTTCCCTCGAGTCCTTCCCACGAGGCTTTCCCACGAGGCTTTCCCACAGGGCTGTCCCACGTGCACACGTTGTGGGAGTCGATCCTCGGCTTGAACGTCAAGGCAGTGCAGGGAAGACAGTTTCCTCTGGAATGGACTGACACATCTGGGGGACTCTTGGAATGGTGGCACGACCCTGGAGTTCCTCTCGCCTTTCCTGTGGAGAGCGCTTCCTCTTGAGATGCGACGGGAACGCCGGGAATTCTTTCCCTACGAAACAGGGAAAGGATCCCACATCTCGAGCTAGGAGGCGGAAGCGGTGCTCCCCTGGATGTGTGCGGGACCCTCGTGCTTCCTCTCGAGTGGAGTCGGGTATGTCGGGGAACTTCTGGACTTGCAGCAAGGGTGTGAAGGACCCTTTGGAAGTTCCAGTGGTTAGATGTGATTAGCCTCGAAAAGCCTCAGCGGAAATGGGCCTCATCTCGCCTGGAGGGCAAAACCTCCTGGATTTTCTCGAGTTGCGGCAGGTGCTCTCGACTTACGACGGGGACCTCAGGGACCCGCTCTCGTGGCCTCAGGAAAGGTCAGTCCCCATGCGAGTTTCTCGGGGGCCTCTCGGGATTCCTCTCCCATCGATGCCGGGGCCTAAGACCTTGTGTGGAGTCGGGGCCGGAACCTGAGGATTCCTCTCCAGTGCTGAAATGGATCTTGGGGTACTTCTGGAGTCTCCCCAGGGGAGTCAGTCCTCGTCTCGAATGCGGGCATGCACTTGTGCTTTCCTCCAGAGCGGTAGCAGCAGTGTCACGCAGTCCGCCGCGTGCATCAAAGGATCTATGGTTTTCCCTCGAGTCTTTCCCACGAGGCTTTCCCACGAGGCTTTCCCACAGGGCTGTCCCACGTGCACACGTGGTGGTAGTCGATCCTCGGCTTGAACGTCAGGGCAGTGCCGGGAAAACAGGTTCCTCTGCAATGGACTGACACATCTGGGGGACTCTTGGAATGGTGGCCCGACCCTGGAGTTCCTCTCGCCTTTACTGTGGAGAGCGCCTCCTCTTGAGATGCGACGGGAACGCCGGGAATTCTATCCCTTCGAAACAGGGAAAGGATCCCTCATCTCGAGCTAGGAGGCGGAAACGGGGCTCCCCTGGTTGTGTGCGAGACCCTCGTGCTTCCTCTCGAGTGGAGACGGGTATGTCGGGGAACTTCTTGACTTGCAGCAAGGGTGTGAAGGACCCTTTGGAAGTTCCAGTGGTTAGATGTGATTAGCCTCGAGAAGCCTCAGCGGAAATGGGCCTCATCTCGCCTGGAGGGCAAAACCGCCTGGATTTTCTCGAGTTGCGTCAGATGCTCTCTACTTACGACGGGGACGTCTGTTACCCGCTCTGGTGTCCTCAGGGAAGGCCAGTCCCCATGCGAGTTCCTCGGGGGCCTCTCGGGATACCTCTTCCGTCGCTGCCGGGGCCTAAGACCTTGTGTGGAGTCGGGGCCGGAACCTGAGGATTCCTCTCCAGTGCTGACATGGATCTTGGGGTACTTCTGGAGTCTCCCCAGGGGAGTCAGTCCTCGTCTCGAATGCGGGCATGCACTTGTGCTTTCCTCCAGAGCGGTAGCAGCAGTTTCAGGCAGTCTGCCGCGTGGATCAAAGGATCTATGGTTTTCCCTCGAGTCTTTCCCACGAGGCTTTCCCACGAGGCTTTCGCACAGGGCTGTCCCACGTGCACACGTGGTGGAAGTCGATCCTCGGCTTGAACGTCAAGGCAGTGCAGGGAAAACAGGTTCCTCTGGAATGGACTGACACATGTGGGAGACTCTTGGAATGGTGGCACGACCCTGGAGTGCCTCTCGCCTTTCCTGTGGAGAGCGCCTCCTCTTGAGATGCGACGGGAACGCCGGGAACTCTTTCACTACGAAACAGGGAAAGGATCCCTCATCTCGAGCTAGGAGGCGGAAACGGGGCTCCCCTGGATGTGTGCGGGACCCTCGTGCTTCCTCTCGAGTGGAGACGGGTATGTCGGGGAACTTCTTGAGTTGCAGCAAGGGTGTGAAGGACCCTTTGGAAGTTCCAGTGGTTAGACGTGATTAGCCTCGAGAAGCCTCAGCGGAAATGGGCCTCATCTATCCTGGAGGGCAAAACCTCCTGACTTTTCTCGAGTTGCGGCAGGTGCTCTCGACTTACGACGGGGACT
Source organism: Ovis canadensis (assembly GCF_042477335.2). Taxonomy (NCBI): domain Eukaryota; kingdom Metazoa; phylum Chordata; class Mammalia; order Artiodactyla; family Bovidae; genus Ovis; species Ovis canadensis. The sequence goes on from NC_091267.1 coordinate 12,191,019, forward strand.
TCAGGGACCCGGTCTGGTGGCCTCAGGAAAGGCCAGTCCCCGTGCGAGTTCCTCGGGGGACCCTCGGGATTCCTCTCCCGTCGATGCCGGGTCCTAAGACCTTGTGTGGAGTCGGGGCCGGAACCTGAGGATTCCTCTCCAGTGCTGACATGGATATTGGGGTACTTCTGGAGTCTCCCCAGGGGAGTCAGTCCTCGTCTCGAATGCGGGCATGCACTTGCACTTTCCTCCAGAGCGGTAGCAGCAGTGTCCCGCAGTCCGCCGCGTGGATCGAAGGATCTATGGTTTTCCCTCGACTCTTTCCCACGAGTCTTTCCCACGAGGCTTTCCCACGAGGCTTTCCCACAGGGCTGTCCCACGTGCACACGTGGTGGGAGTCGATCCTCGGCTTGAACGTCAAGGCAGCGCAGGGAAAACAGGTTCCTCTGGAATGGACTGACATATCTGGGGGACTCTTGGAATGGTGGCACGACCCTGGAGTTCCTCTCGCCTTTCCTGTGGAGAGCGCCTCCTCTTGAGATGCGACGGCAACGCCGGGAATTCTTTTCCTAAAAAACAGGGAAAGGATCCCTCATCTCGAGCTAGGAGGCGGAAACGGGGCTCCCCTGGATGTGTGCGGGACCCTCGTGCTTCCTCTCGAGTGGAGTCGGGTATGTCGGGGAACTTCTTGAATTGCAGCAAGGGTGTGAAGGACCCTTTGGAAGTTCCAGTGGTTAGATGTGATTAGCCTCGAGAAGCCTCAGCGGAAATGGGCCTCATCTCGCCTGGAGGGCAAAACCTCCTGGATTTTCTCGAGTTGCGGCAGGTGCTCTCGACTTACGACGGGGACCTCAGGGACCCGCTCTGGTGGCCTCAGGAAAGGCCAGTCCCCATGCGAGTTCCTCGGGGGCCTCTCGGGATTCCTCTCCCGTCGATGCCGGGGCCTAAGACCTTGTGTGGAGTCGGGGCCGGAACCCGAGGAATCCTCTCCAGTGCTGACATGGATCTTGGGGTACTTCTGGAGTATCCCCAGGGGAGTCAGTCCTCGTCTCGAATGCGGGCATGCACTTGCGCTTTCCTCCAGAGCGGTAGTAGCAGTGTCCCGCAGTCCACCACGTGAATCAAAGGATCTATGGTTTTCCCTCGAGTCTTTCCCACGAGGCTTTCCCACGAGACTTTCCCACAGGGCTGTCCCAGGTGCACACGTGGTGGGAGTCGATCCTCGGCTTGAACGTCAAGGCAGTGCAGGGAAAACAGGTTCCTCTGGAATGGACTGACACATCTAGGGGACTCTTGGAATGGTGGCCCGACCCTGGAGTTCCCCTCGCCTTTCCTGTGGAGAGCGCCTCCTCTTGTGATGAGACGGGGACGCCGGGAATTCTATACCTACGAAACAGGGAATGGATCCCTCATCTCGAGCTAGGAGGCGGAAACGGGGCTCCCCTGGATGTGTGCGGGACCCTCGTGCTTCCTCTCGAGTGGAGACGGCTATGTCGGGGAACGTCTTGAGTTGCAGCAACGGTGTGAAGGACCCTTTGGAAGTTCCAGTGGTTAGATATAATTAGCCTCGAGAAGCCTCAGAGGAAATGGGCCTCATCTCGCCTGGAGTGCAAAATCTCCTGGATTTTCTCGAGTTGCAGCAGGTGTTCTCGACTTACGACGGGGACCTCAGGGACCCGCTCTGGTGGCCTCAGGAAAGGCCAGTCCCCATGCGAGTTCTTGGGGACCTCTCGGGATTCCTCTCCCGTCGATGCCGGGGCCTAAGACCTTGTGTGGAGTCGGGGCCGGAAACCGAGGAATCCTCTCCAGTGCTGACATGGATCTTGGGGTACTTCTGGAGTCTCCCCAGGGGACTCAGTCCTCGTCTCGAATGCGGGCATGCACTTCCGCTTTCCTCCAGAGCGGTAGCAGCAGTGTCACGCAGTCCGCCGCGTGGATCAAAGGATCTATGGTTTTCCCTCGAGTCTTTCCTACGAGGCTTTCCCACGAGGCTTTCCCACAGGGCTGTCCCACATGCATACGTGGTGGGAGTCGATCCTCGGCTTGAACGTCAAGGCAGTGCAGGGAAAACAGGTTCCTCTGGAATGGACTGACACATCTGGGGGACTCTTGGAATGGTGGCACAAGCCTGGAGTTCCTCTCGCCTTTCCTGTGGAGAGCGCCTCCTCTTGAGATGCGAGGGAACGCCGGGAATTTTTTCCCTATGAAACAGGGAAAGGATCCCTCATCTCGAGCTACGAGGAGGAAACTGGGCTCCTCTGGATGTGTGCGGGACCCTCGTGCTTCCTCTCGAGTGGAGACGGGTATGTCGGGGAACTTCTTGAGTTGCAGCAAGGGTGTGAAAGACCCTTTGGGAGTTCCAGTGGTTAGATGTGATTAGCCTCGAGAAGCCTCAGCGGAAATGGGCCTCATCTCGCCTGGAGGGCAAAACCTCCTGGATTTTCTCGAGTTGCGGCAGGTGCTCTCGACTTACGACGGGGACCTCAGGGACCCGCTCTGGTGGCCTCAGGAAAGGCCAGTCCCCATGCGAGTTCCTCGGGGGCCTCTCGGGATTCCTCTCCGGTCGATGCCGGGGCCTAAGACCTTGTGTGGAGTCGGGGCCGGAACCCGTGGATTCCTCTCCAGTGCTGACATGGATCTTGGGGTACTTCTGGAGTCTCCCCAGGGGAGTCAGTCCTCGTCTCGAATGCGGGCATGCACTTGCGCTTTCCTCCAGAGCGGTAGCAGCAGTGTCCCGCAGTCCGCCACGTGGATCAAAGGATCTATGGTTTTCCCTCGACTCTTTCCCACGAGTCTTTCCCACGAGGCTGTCCCACGAGGCTTTCCCACAGGACTGTCCCACGTGCACACGTGGTGGGAGTCGATCCTCGGCTTGAACGTCAAGGCAGCGCAGGGAAAACAGGTTCCTCTGGAATGGACTGACACATCTGGGGGACTCTTGGAATGGTGGCACGACCCTGGAGTTCCTCTCGCCTTTCCTGTGGAGAGCGCCTCCTCTTGAGATGCGATGGCAATGCCGGGAATTCTTTCCTTAAGAAACAGGGAAAGGATCCCTCATCTCGAGCTAGGAGTCGGAAACGGGGCTCCCCTGGATGTGTGCGGGACCCTCGTGCTTCCTCTCGAATGGAGACGGGAATGTCGGGGAACTTCTTGAGTTGCAGCAAGGATGTGAAGGACCCTTTGGAAGTCCCAGTGGTTAGATGTGATTAGCCTCGAGAAGCCTCATCGGAAATGGGCATCATCTCGCCTGGAGGGCAAAACCTCCTGGATTTTCTCGAGTTGCGGCAGGTGCTCTCGACTTACGACGGGGACCTCAGGGACCCGCTCTGGTGGCCTCAGGAAAGGCCAGTCCCCATGCGAGTTCCTCGGGGGCCTCTCGGGATTCCTCTCCCGTCGATGCCGGGGCCTAAGACCTTGTGTGGATGCGGGACCGGAACCCGTGGATTCCTCTCCAGTGCTGACATGGATCTTGGGGTACTTCTGGAGTCTCCCCAGGGGAGTCAGTCCTCGTCTCGAATGCGGGCATGCACTTGTGCTTTCCTCCAGAGAGGTAGCAGCAGTTTCACCCAGTCTGCCGCGTGGATCAAAGGATCCATGGTTTTCCCTCGAGTCTTTCCCACGAGGCTTTCCCACGAGGATTTCCCACAGGGCTGTCCCAGGTGCACCGTGGTGGGAGTCGATCCTCGGCTTGAACGTCAAGGCAGTGCAGGGAAAACAGGTTCCTCTGGAATAGACTGACCCATCTGGGGGACTCTTGGAATGGTGGCACGACCCTGGAGTTCCTCTCGCCTTTCCTGTGGAGAGCGCCTCCTCTTGAGATGCGACGGAAACGCCGGGAATTCTTTCCCTAGGAAACAGGGAAAGGATCCCTCATCTGGAGCTAGGAGGCTGAAACGGGGCTCCCCTGGATGTGTGCGGGACCCTCGTGATTCCTCTTGAATGGAGACGGGTATGTCGGGGAACTTCTTGAGTTGCAACAAGGGTGTGAAGGACCCTTTGGAAGTTCCAGTGGTTAGATGTGATTAGCCTCGAGAAGCCTCAGCGGAAATGGGCCTCATCTCGCCTGGAGGGCAAAACCTCCTGGATTTTCTCGAGTTGCGGCAGGTGCTCTCGACTTACAACGGGGACCTCAGGGACCAGCTCTGGGGGCCTCAGGAAAGGCCAGTCCACATGCGAGTTCCTCGGGGGCCTCTCGGGATTCCTTTCCCGTCGATACCGGGGCCTAAGACCTTGTGTGGACTCGGGGCCGGAACCTGAGGATTCCTCTCCAGTGCTGACATTGATCTTGGGGTACTTCTGGAGTCTCCCCAGGGGAGTAAGTCCTCGCCTCCAATGCGGGCATGCACTTGAGCTTTCCTCCAGAGCGGTAGCAGCAGTGTCACGCAGTCCGCCGCGTGGATCGAAGGATCTATGGTTTTCCCTCGACTCTTTCCCACGAGTCTTTCCCACGAGGCTTTCCCACGAGGCTTTCCCACAGGGCTGTCCCACGTGCACACGTGGTGGGAGGCGATCCTCGGCTTGAACGTCAAGGCAGCGCAGGGAAAACAGTTTCCTCTGGAATGGACTGACATATCTGGGGGACTCTTGGAATGGTGGCACGACCCTGGAGTTCCTCTCGCCTTTCCTGTGGAGAGCGCCTCCTCTTGAGATGCGACGGCAACGCCGGGAAATCTTTCCCTAAAAAACAGCTAAAGGATCCCTCATCTCGAGCTAGGAGGCGGAAACGGGGCTCCCCTGGATGTGTGCGGGACCCTCGTGCTTCCTCTCGAGTGGAGTCGGGTATGTCGGGGAACTAATTGAATTGCAGCAAGGGTGTGAAGGACCCTTTGGAAGTTCCAGTGGTTAGATGTGATTAGCCTCGAGAAGCCTCAGCGGACATGGGCCTCATCTCGCCTGGAGGGCAAAACCTCCTGGATTTTCTCGAGTTGCGGCAGCTGCTCTCGACTTACGACGGGGACCTCAGGCACCCGCTCTGGTGGCCTCAGGAAAGGCCAGACCCCATGCGAGTTCCTCGGGGGCCTCTCGGGATTCCTCTCCCGTCGATGCCGGGGCCTAAGACCTTGTGTGGAGTCGGGGCCGGAACCCGAGGAATCCTCTCCAGTGCTGACATGGATCTTGGGGTACTTCTGGAGTCTCCCCAGGGGACTCAGTCCTCGTCTCGAATGCGGGCATGCACCTGCGCTTTCCTCCAGAGCGGTAGCAGCAGTGTCACGCAGTCCGCCGCGTGGATCAAAGGATCTATGGTTTTCCCTCGAGTCTTTCCTAGGAGGCTTTCCCACGAGGCTTTCCCACAGGGCTGTCCCACGTGCACACGTGGTGGGAGTCGATCCTCGGCTTGAATGTCAAGGCAGTGCAGGGAAAACAGGTTCCTCTGGAATGGACTGACATATCTGGGGGATTCTTGGAATGGTGGCACGACCCTGGAGTTCCTCTCGCCTTTCCTGTGGAGAGTGCCTCCTCTTGAGATGCGACGGGAACGCCGGGAATTCTTTCCCTACGAAACAGGGAAAGGATCCCTCATCTCGAGCTAGAAGGCAGAAACGGGGCTCCCCTGGATGTGTGCGGTACCCTCGTGCTTCCTCTCGAGTGGAGACGGGTATGTCGGGGAACTTCTTGAGTTGCAGCAAGGGTGTGAAGGACCCTTTGGGAGTTCCAGTGGTTAGATGTGATTAGCCTCGAGAAGCCTCATCGGAAATGGGCCTCATCTCGCCTGGAGGGCAAAACCTCCTGGATTTTCTCGAGTTGCGGCAGGTGCTCTCAACTTACGAGGGGGACCTCAGGGACCCGCTCTGGTGGCCTCAGGAAAGGCCAGTCCCGATGCGAGTTCCTCGGGGGCCTCTCGGGATTCCTCTCCAGTCGATGCCGGGGCCTAAGACCTTGTGTGGAGTCGGGGCCGGAACCCGTGGATTCCTCTCCAGTGCTGACATGGATCTTGGGGTACTTCTGGAGTCTCCCCAGGGGAGTCAGTCCTCGTCTCGAATGCGGGCATGCACTTGCGCTTTCCTCCAGAGCGGTAGCAGCAGTGTCCCGCAGTCCGCCGCGTGGATCAAAGGATCTATGGTTTTCCCTCGACTCTTTCCCACGAGTCTTTCCCACGAGGCTGTCCCACGAAGCTTTCCCACAGGACTGTCCCACGTGCACACGTGGTGGGAGTCGATCCTCGGCTTGAACGTCAAGGCAGCGCAGGGAAAACAGGTTTCTGTGGAATGGACTGACACATCTGGGGGACTCTTGGAATGGTGGCACGACCCTGGAGTTCCTCTCGCCTTTCCTGTGGAGAGCGCCTCCTCTTGAGATGCGATGGCAATGCCGGGAATTCTTTCCTTAAGAAACAGGGAAAGGATCCCTCATCTCGAGCTAGGAGTCGGAAACGGGGCTCCCCTGGATGTGTGCGGGACCCTCGTGCTTCCTCTCGAATGGAGACGGGTATGTCGGGGAACTTCTTGAGTTGCAGCAAGGGTGTGAAGGACCCTTTGGAAGTCCCAGTGGTTAGATGTGATTAGCCTCGAGAAGCCTCATCGGAAATGGGCCTCATCTCGCCTGTAGGGCAAAACCTCCTGGATTTTCTCGAGTTGCGGCAGGTGCTCTCGACTTACGACGGGGACCTCAGGGACCCGCTCTGGTGTCCTCAGGAAAGGCCAGTCCCCATGCGCGTTCCTCCGGGGCCTCTCTGGATTCCTCTCCGTCGATGCCGGGGCCTAAGACCTTGTGTGGAGTCGGGTCCGGATCCTGAGGATTCCTCTCCAGTGCTGACATGGATCTTGGGGTACTTCTGGAGTCTCTCCAGGGGAGTCAGTCCTCGTCTCGAATGCGGGCATGCACTTGCGCTTTCCTCCAGAGCGGTAGCAGCAGTGTCACTCATTCCGCCTCGTGGTTCAAGGGATCTATGGCTTTCCCTCGAGGCTTTCCCACGAGGCTTTCCCACAGGGCTGTCCCACGTGCACACGTGGTGGGAGTCGATCCTCGGCTTGAACGTCAAGGCAGTGCAGGGAAAACAGGTTCCTCTGGAATGGACTGACACATCTGGGGGACTCTTGGAATGGTGGCACGACCCTGGAGTTCCTCTCGCCTTTCCTGTGGAGAGCGCCTCCTCTTGAGATGCGACGGAAACGCCGGGAATTCTTTCCCTAGGAAACAGGGAAAGGATCCCTCATCTCGAGCTAGGAGGCGGAAACGGGGCTCCCCTGGATGTGTGCGGGACCCTCGTGATTCCTCTTGAGTGGAGACGGGTATGTCGGGGAACTTCTTGAGTTGCAGCAAGGGTGTGAAGGACCCTTTGGAAGTTCCAGTGGTTAGATGTGATGAGCCTCAAGAAGCCTCAGCGGAAATGGGCATCATCTCGCCTGGAGGGCAAAACCTCCTGGATTTTCTCGAGTTGCGGCAGGTGCTCTCGACTTACGACGGGGACCTCAGGGACCCGCTCTGGTGGCCTCAGGAAAGGCCAGTCCCCATGGGAGTTCCTCGGGGGCCTCTCGGGATTCCTCTCCCGTCGATGCCGGGGCCTAAGACCTGGTGTGGAGTCGGGGCCGGAACCTGAGGATTCCTCTCCAGTGCTGACATGGATCTTGGGGTACTTCTGGAGTCTCCCCAGGGGCGTCAGTCCTCGTCTCGAATGCGGGCATGCACTTGCGCTTTCCTCCAGAGCGGTAGCAGCAGTGTCACGCAGTCCGCCGCGTGGATCAAAGGATCTATGGTTTTCCCTCGAGTCTTTCCCACGAGGATTTCCCACGAGGCTTTCCCACAGGGCTGTCCCACGTGCACACGTGGTGGGAGTCGATCCTCGGCTTGAACGTCAAGGCAGTGCAGGGAAATCAGGTTCCTCTGGAATGGACTGACACATCTGGGGGACTCTTGGAATCGTGGCACGACCCTGGAGTTCCTGTCGCCTTTCCTGTGGTGAGCGCCTCCTCTTGAGATGCGACGGGAACGCCGGGAATTCTTTCCCTACGAAACAGGGAAAGGATCCCTCATCTCGAGCTAGGAGGCGGAAACGGGGCTCCCCTGGATGTGTGCGGGACCCTCGTGCTTCCTCTCGAGTGGAGACGGGTATGTCGGTAACTTCTTGAGTTGCAGCAAGGGTGTGAAGGACCCTTTGGAAGTTCCAGTGGTTAGATGTGATGAGCCTCGAGAAGCCTCAGTGGAAATGGGCCTCATCTCGCCTGGAGGGCAAACCCTCCTGGATTTTCTCGAGTTGCGGCAGGTGCTCTCGACTTATGACGGGGACCTCAGGGACCCGCTCTGGTGGCCTCAGGAAAGGCCAGTCCCCATGCGAGTTCCTTGGGGACCTCTCGGGATTCCTCTCCTGTCGATGACGGGGCCTAAGACCTTGTGTGGAGTGGGGCCGGAACCTGAGGTTTCCTCTCCAGTGCTGAAATGGATCTTGGGGTACTTCTGGAGTCTCCCCAGGGGAGTCAGTCCTCGTCCCGAATGCGGGCATGCACTTGCGCTTTCCTCAAGAGCGGTAGCAGCAGTGTCACACAGTCCGCCGCGTGGATCAAAGATCTATGGTTTTCCCTCTAGTTTTTCCCACGAGGTTTTCCCACGAGGCTTTCCCACATGGCTGTCCCACGTGCACACGTGGTGGGAGTCGATCCTCGGCTTGAACGTCAAGGCAGTGCAGGGAAAACAGGTTCCTCTGGGATGGACTCACAAATCTGGGGCACTCTTGGAATGGTGGCACGACCCTGGTTTTCCTCTCGCCTTTCCTGTGGAGAGCGCCTCCTCTTGAGATGCGACGGGAATGCCGGGAATTCTTTCCCTAGGAAACAGGGAAAGGATCCCTCATCTGGAGCTAGGAGGCGGAAACGGGGCTCCCCTGGATGTGTGCGGGACCCTCGTGATTCCTCTTGAGTGGAGACGGGTATGTCGGGGAACTTCTTGAGTTGCAACAAGGGTGTGAAGGACCCTTTGGAAGTTCCAGTGGTTAGATTTGATTAGCCTCGAGGAGCCTCAGCGGAAATGGGCCTCATCTCGCCTGGAGGGCAAAACCTCCTGGATTTTCTCGAGTTGCACCAGGTGCTCTCGACTTACAACGGGGACCTCAGGGTCCCGCTCTGGTGGCCTCAGGAAAGGCCAGTCCCCATGCGAGTTCCTCGGGGGCCTCTCGGGATTCCTCTCCCGTGGATGCCGGGGCGTAAGACCTTGTGTGGAGTCGGGGCCGGATCCTGAGGATTCCTCTCCAGTGCTGACATGGATCTTGGGGTACTTCTGGAGTCTCCCAAGGGGAGTCAGTCCTCGTCTCGAATGCGGGCATGCACTTGCGCTTTCCTCCAGAGCGGTAGCAGCAGTGTCACACATTCCGCCGCGTGGTTCAAGGGATCTATGGCTTTCCCTCGAGGCTTTCCCACGAGGCTTTCCCACAGGGCTGTCCCACGTGCACACGTGGTGGGAGTCGATCCTCGGCTTGAACGTCAAGGCAGTGCAGGGAAAACAGGTTTCTCTGGAATGGACTGACACATCTGGGGGACTCTTGGAATGGTGGCACGACCCTGGAGTTCCTCTCGCCTTTCCTGTGGAGAGCGCCTCCTCTTGAGATGCGACGGAAACGCCGGGAATTCTTTCCCTAGGAAACAGGGAAAGGATCCCTCATCTCGAGCTAGGAGGCGGAAACGGGGCTCCCCTGGATGTGTGCAGGACCCTCGTTCTTCCTCTCGAGTGGAGACGGGTATGTCGGGGAACTTCTGGACTTGCAGCAAGGGTGTGAAGGACCCTTTGGAAGTTCCAGTGGTTAGATGTGATGAGCCTCGAGAAGCCTCAGCGGAAATGGGCCTCATCTCGCCTGGAGGGCAAAACCTCCTGGATTTTCTCGAGTTGCGGCAGGTTCTCTCGACTTACGACGGGTACCTCAGGGACCTGCTCTGGTGGCCTCAGGGAAGGCCAGTCCCCATGCGAGTTCCTCGGGGGCCTCTCGGGATTCCTCTCCCGTCGATGCCGGGGCCTAAGACCTTGTGTGGGTCGGGGCCGGAACCTGAGGATTCCTCTCCAGTGCTGACATGGATCTTGGGGTACTTCTGGAGTTCCCCAGGGGCGTCAGTCCTCGTCTCAAATGCGGGCATGCACTTGCGCTTTCCTCTAGAGCGGTAGCAGCAGTGTCACGCAGTCCGCCGCGTGGATCAAAGGATCTATGGTTTTCCCTCGAGTCTTTCCCACGAGGCTTTCCCACGTAGCTTTCCCACAGGGCTGTCCCACGTGCACACGTGGTGGGAGTCGATCCTCGGCTTGAACGTCAAGGCAGTGCAGGGAAAACAGGTTCCTCTGGAATGGACTGACACATCTGGGGGACTCTTGGAATGGTGGCAGGACCCTGGAGTTCCTGTCGCCTTTCCTGTGGAGAGCGCCTCCTCTTGAGATGGGACGGGAACGCCGGGAATTCTTTCCCTACGAAACAGGGAAAGGATCCCTCATCTCGAGCTAGGAGGCGGGAACGGGGCTCCCCTGGATGTGTGCGGGACCCTCGTGCTTCCTCTCCAGTGTACACGGGTATGTCGGGGAACTGCTTGAGTTGCAGCAAGGGTGTGAAGGACCCTTTGGGAGTGCCAGTGGATAGATGTGATGAGCCTCGAGAAGCCTCAGCGGAAATGGGCCTCATCTCGCCTGGAGGGCAAACCCTCCTGGATTTTCTCGAGTTGCAGCAGGTGCTCTCGACTTACGACGGGGACCTCAGGGACCCGCTCTGGTGGCCTCAGGAAAGGCCAGTCCCCATGCGAGTTCCCCCGGGGCCTCTCTGGATTCCTCTCCCGTCGATGCCGGGGCCTAAGACCTTGTGTGGAGTCGGGGCCGGAACCTGAGTATTCCTCTCCAGTGCAGACATGGATCTTGGGGTACTTCTGGAGTCTCCCCAGGGGAGTCAGTCCTCGCCTCCAATTCGGGCATACACTTGCGCATTCCTCCAGAGCGGTAGCAGCAGTGTCACGCAGTCCGCCGCGTGGATCAAAGGATCTATGGTTTTCCCTCAACTCTTTCCCATGAGGCTTTCCCACGAGGCTTTCCCACAAGGCTGTCCCACGTGCACACGTGGTGGGAGTCGATCCTCGGCTTGAACGTCAAGGCAGTGCAGGGAAAACAGGTTCCTCTGGAATGGACTGACACATCTGGGGGACTCTTGGAATGGTGGCACGACCCTGGAGTTCCTCTCGCCTTTCCTGTGGAGAGCGCCTCCTCTTGAGATGCGACGGGAACGCCGGGAATTCTTTCCCTACGAAACAGGGAAAGGATCCCTCATCTCGAGCTAGGAGGCGGAAATGGGGCTCCCCTGGATGTGTACGGTACCTTCGTGCTTCCTCTCGAGTGGACACGGGTATGTCGGGGAACTTCTTTAGTTGCAGCAAGGGTGTGAAGGACCCTTTGGAAGTTCCAGTGGTTAGATGTGATGAGCCTCGAGAAGCCTCAGCGGAAATGGGCCTCATCTCGCCTGGAGGGCAAAACCTCCTGGATTTTCTCGAGTTGCAGCAGGTGCTCTCGTCTTACAACGGGGACCTCAGGGACCCGCTCTGGTGGCCTCAGGAAAGGCCAGTCCCCATGAGAGTTCCTCGGGGGCCTCTCGGGATTCCTCTCCCGTCGATGCCGGGGCCTAAGACCTTGTGTTGAGTCAGGGCCGGAACCTGAGGATTCCTCTCCAGTGCTGACATGGATCTTGGGGTACTTCTGGAGTCTCCCCAGGGGAGTCAGTCCTCGCCTCCAATGCGGGCATGAACTTGCGCTTTCCTCCAGAGCGGTAGCAGCAGTGTCACGCAGTCCGCCGCGTTGATCAAAGGATCTATGGTTTTCCCTCGAGTCTTTCCCACGAGGCTTTCCCACGAGGCTTTCCCACAGGGCTGTCCCACGTGCACACGTGGTGGGAGTCGATCCTCGGCTTGAACGTCAAGGCAGTGCAGGGAAAACAGGTTCCTCTGGAATGGACTGACACATCTGGGGGACTCTTGGAATGGTGGCACGACCCTGGAGTTCCTCTCGCCTTTCCTGTGAAGAGCGCCTCCTCTTGAGATTCGACGGGAAAGCCGGGAATTCTTTCCCTACGAAACAGGGAAAGGATCCCTCATCTCGTGCTAGGAGGCGGTAACGGGGCTCCCCTGGATGTGTGCGGGACCCTCGTGCTTCCTCTCGAGTGGAGACGGGAATGTCGGGGAACTTCTTGAGTTGCAGCAAGGGTGTGAAGGACCCTTTGGAAGTTCCAGTGGTTAGATGTGATGAGCCTCGGGAAGCCTCAGCGGAAATGGGCCTCATCTCGCCTGGAGGGCAAAACCTCCTGGATTTTCTCGAGTTGCGGCAGGTGCTCTCGACTTACGACGGGGACCTCAGGGACCCGCTCTGGTGGCCTCAGGAAAGGCCAGTCCCCATGCGAGTTCCTCAGGGGCCTCTCGGTATTCCTCTCCCGTCGATGCCGGGGCCTAACGCCTTGTGTGGAGTCGGGGCCGGAACCTGAGGATTCCTCTCCAGTGCTGACATGGATCTTGGGGTACTTCTGGAGTCTCCCCAAGGGAGTAAGTCCTCGCCTCCAATGCAGGCATGCTCTTGAGCTTTCCTCCAGAGGGGTAGCAGCAGTGTCACGCAGGCCGCCGCGAGGATCAAAGGATCTATGGTTTTCCCTCGAGTCTTTCCCACGAGGCTTTCCCACGAGGCTTTCCCACAGGGCTGTCCCACGTGCACACGCGGTGGGATTCGATCCTCCGCTTGAACGTCAAGGCAGTGCAGGGAAAACAGGTTCCTCTGGAATGGACTGACACATCTGGGGGACTCTTGGAATGGTGGCACGACCCTGGAGTTCCTCTCGCCTTTCCTGTGGAGAGCGCCTCCTCTTGAGATGCGACGGGAACGCCGGGAATTCTTTCCCTATGAAACAGGGAAAGGATCCCTCATCTCGAGCTAGGAGGCGGAAACGGGGCTCCCCTGGATGTGTGCGGGACCTTCGTGCTTCCACTCGAGTGGACACGGGTATGTCGGGGAACTTCTTGAGTTGCAGCAAGGGTGTGAAGGACCCTTTGGAAGTTCCAGTGGTTAGATGTGATGAGCCTCCAGAAGCCTCAGCGGAAATGGGCCTCATCTCGCCTGGAGGGCAAAACCTCCTGGATTTTCTCGAGTTGCGGCAGATGCCCTCGACGTTCGACGGGGACCTCAGGGACCCGCTCTTGTGGCCTCAGGAAAGGCCAGTCCCCATGCGACTTCCTCGCGGGCCTCTCGGGATTCCTCTCCCGGTGATGCCGGGGCCTAAGACCTTGTGTGGAGTCGGGGCCGGAACCTGAGGATTCCTCGAAAGTGCAGACATGGATCTTTGGGTACTTCTGGAGTCTCCCCAGGGGAGTCAGTCCTCGCCTCCAATGCGGGCATGCACTTGCGCTTTCCTCCAGAGCGGTAGCAGCAGTGTCTCGCAGTCCGCCGCGTGGATCAAAGGATCTATGGTTTTCCCTCGAGTCTTTCCCACGAGGCTTTCCCACGAGGCTTTCCCACAGGGCTGTCCCACGTGCACACGTGGTGGGAGTCGATCCTCGGCTTGAACGTCAAGGCAGTGCAGGGAAAACAGGTTCCTCTGGAATGGACTGACACATCTGGGGGACTCTTGGAATGTTGGCACGACCCTGGAGTTCCTCTCGCCTTTCCTGTGGAGAGCGCCTCCTCTTGAGATGCGACGGGAACGCCCGGAATTCTTTCCCTACGAAACAGGGAAAGGATACCTCATCTCGAGCTAGGAGGCGGAAACGGGGCTCCCCTGGATGTGTGCGGGACCCTCGTGCTTCCTCTCGAGTGGAGACGGGTATGTCGGGGAACTTCTTGAGTTGCAGCAAGGGTGTGAAGGACCCTTTGGAAGTTCCAGTGGTTAGATGTGATTAGCCTGGAGAAGCCTCAGCGGAAATGGGCCTCATCTCGCCTGGAGGGCAAAACCTCCTGGATTTTCTCGAGTTGCGGCAGGTGCTCTCGACTTACGACGGGGACCTCAGGGACCCGCTCTGGTGGCCTCAAGAAAGGCCAGTCCCCATGCGAGTTCCTCGGGGGCCTCTCGGGATTCCTCTGCCGTCGATGCCGGGGCCTAAGACGTTGTGTGGAGTCGGGGCCGGAACCTGAGGATTCCTCTCCAGTGCTGACATGGATCTTGGGGTACTTCTGGAGTCTCCCCAGGGGAGTCAGTCCTCGCCTCCAATGCGGGCATGAAGTTGCGCTTTCCTCCAGAGCGGTAGCAGCAGTGTCACGCAGTCCGTCGCTTGGATCAAAGGATCTATGGTTTTCCCTGGAGACTTTACCACGAGGCTTTCCCACGAGGCTTTCCCACAGAGGTGTCCCACGTGCACACGTGGTGGGAGTCGATCCTCGGCTTGAACGTCAAGGCAGTGCAGGGAAAACAGGTTCCTCTGGAATGGACTGACACATCTGGGGGACTCTTGGAATGGTGGCACGACCCTGGAGTTCCTCTCGCCTTTCCTGTGGAGAGCGCCTCCTCTTGAGATGCGACGGGAACGCCGGGAATTCTTTCCCTACGAAACAGGGAAAGGATCCCTCATCTCGAGCTAGGAGGAGGAAACGGGTCTCACCTGGATGTGTGCGGGACCCTCGGGCTTCCTCTCGAGTGGACACGGGTATGTCGGGGAACTTCTTGAGTTTCAGCAAGTGTGTGAAGGACCCTTTGGAAGTTCCAGTGGTTAGATGTGATTAGCCTCGAGAAGCCTCAGCGGAAATGGGCCTCATCTCACCTGGAAGGCAAAACCTCCTGGATTTTCTCGAGTTGCGGCAGGTGCTCTCGACTTACGACGGGGACCTCAGGGACCCGCTCTGGTGGCCTCAGGAAAGGCCAGTCCCCATGCGAGTTCCTCGGGGGCCTCTCGGGATTCCTCTCCCGTCGATGCCGGGGCCTAAGACCTTGTGTGAATTCGGGGCCGGAACCTGAGGATTCCTCTCCGGTGCTGACATGGATCTTGGGGTATTTCTGGAGTCTCCCCAGGGGAGTCAGTCCTCGCCTCCAATGCGAGCATGCACTTGCGCTTTCCTCCAGAGCGGTAGCAGCAGTGTCACGCAGTCCGTCGCGTGGATCAAAGGATCTATGGTTTTCCCTCGACTCTTTCCCACGAGGCTTTCCCACGAGGCTTTCCCACAGGGCTGTCCCACGTGCACACGTGGTGGGAGTCGATCCTCGGCTTGAACGTCAAGGCAGTGCAGGGAAAACAGGTTCCTCTGGAATGGACTGACACATCTGGGGGACTCTTGGAATGGTGGCACGACCCTGGAGTTCCTCTCGCCTTTCCTGTGGAGAGCGCCTCCTCTTGAGATGCGACGGGAATGCCAGGAATTCTTTCCCTACGAAACAGTTAAAGGATCCCTCATCTCGAGCTAGGAGGCGGATTCTGGGCTCTCCTGGATGTGTTCGGAACCCTGGTGCTTCCTCTTGAGTGGACACGGGTATGTCAGGGAACTTCTTGAGTTGCAACAAGGTTGTGAAGGACCCTTTGGAAGTTCCAGTGGTTAGATATGATGAGCCTCGAGAAGCCTCAGCGGAAATGGGCCTCATCTCGCCTGGAGGGCAAAACCTCCTGGATTTTCTCGAGTTGCGGCAGGTGCTCTCGACTTACGACGGGGACTTCAGGGACCCGCTCTGGTGGCCTCAGGAAAGGCCAGTCCCCATGCGACTTCCTCGGGGGCCTCTCGGGATTTCTCTCCGGTCGATGTCGGGGCCTAAGACCTTGTGTGGATTCGGGGCCGGAAACTGAGGATTCCTCTCCAGTGCTGACATGGATCTTGGGGTACTTCTGGAGTCTCCCCAGGGGCGTCAGTCCTCGTCTCGAATGCGGGCATGCACTTGCGCTTTCCTCCAGAGCGGTAGCAGCAGTGTCACGCAGTCCGCCGCGTGGATCAAAGGATCTATTGTTTTCCCTCGAGTCTTTCCCACGAGGCTTTCCCACGAGGCTTTCCCACATTGCTGTCAAACGTGCACACGTGGTGGGAGTCGATCCTCGGCTTGAACCTCAAGGCAGTGCAGGGAAACCTGGTTCCCCTGGAATGGACTGACACATCTGGGGGACTCTTGGAATGGTGGCACGACCCTGGAGTTCCTCTCGCCTTTCCTGTGGAGAGCCCCTCCTCTTGAGATGCGACGGGAACGCCGGGAATTCTTTCCCTACGAAACAGGGAAAGGATCCCTCATCTCGGGCTAGGAGGCGGAAACGGGTCTCCCCTGGATGTGTGCGGGACCCTCGTGCTTCCTCTCGAGTGGACACGGGTATGTCGGAGAACTTCTTGAGTTGCAGCAAGGGTGTGAAGGACCCTTTGGAAGTTCCAGTGGTTAGATGTGATGAGCCTCGAGAAGCCTCAGCGGAAATGGGCCTCATCTCGCCTGGAGGGCAAAACCTCCTGGATTTTCTCGAGTTGCGGCAGGTGCTCTCGACTTACGACGGGGACCTCAGGGACCCGCTCTGGTGGCCTCAGGAAAGGCCAGTCCCCATGTGAGTTCCTCGGGGGCCTCTCGGGATTCCTCTCCGGTCGATGTCGGGGCCTAAGACCTTGTGTGGATTCGGGGCCGGAAACTGAGGATTCCTCTCCAGTGCTGACATGGATCTTGGGGTACTTCTGGAGTCTCCCCAGGGGCGTCAGTCCTCGTCTCGAATGCGGGCATGCACTTGCGCTTTCCTCCAGAGCGGTAGCAGCAGTGTCACGCAGTCCGCCGCGTGGATCAAAGGATCTATGGTTTTCCCTCGAGTCTTTCCCACGAGGCTTTCCCACGAGGCTTTCCCACAGGGCTGTCCCACGTGCACACGTGGTGGGAGTCGATCCTCGGCTTGAACGTCAAGGCAGTGCAGGGAAAACAGGTTCCTCTGGAATGGACTGACACATCTGGGGGACTCTTGGAATGGTGGCACGACCCTGGAGTTCCTCTCGCCTTTCCTGTGGAGAGCGCCTCCTCTTGAGATGCGACGGGAACGCCGGGAATTCTTTCCCTAAGAAACAGGGAAAGGATCCCTCATCTCGAGCTAGGAGGCGGAAACGGAGCTCCCCTGGATGTGTTCGGGACCCTCGTGCTTCCTCTCGAATGGAGACGGGTATGTCGGGGAACTTCTTGAGTTGCAGAAAGTGTGTGAGGACCCTTTGGAAGTTCCATTGGTTAGATGTGATTGGCCTTGAGAAGCCTCAACGGAAATGGGCCTCATCTCGCCTGGAGGGCAAAACCTCCTGGATTTTCTCGAGTTGCGGCAGGTGCTCTCGACTTACGACGGGGACCTCAGGGACCCGCTCTGGCGGCCTCAGGAAAGGCCAGTCCCCATGCGAGTTCCTCGGGGGCCTCTCGGGATTCCTCTCCCGGCGATGCCGGGGCCTAAGACCTTGTGTGGAGTCGGGGCCGGAACCTGAGGATTCCTCTCCAGTGCTGACATGGATCTTGGGGTATTTCTGGAGTCTCCCCAGGGGAGTTAGTCCTCGTCTCGAATGCGGGCATGCCCTTGCGCTTTCCTCCAGAGCGGTAGCAGCAGTGTCACGCAGTCCGCCGCGTGCATCAAAGGGTCTATGGTTTTCCCTCGAGTCTTTCCAACGAGGCTTTCCCACGTGGCTTTCCCACAGGGCTGTCCCACGTGCACACGTGGTGGGAGTCGATCCTCGGCTTGAACGTCAAGGCAGTGCAGGGAAAACAGTTTCCTCTGGAATGGACTGACACACCTGGGGGACACTTGGAATGGTGGCACGACCCTGGAGTTCCTCTCGCCTTTCCTGTGGAGAGCGCCTCCTCTTGAGATGCCACGAAACGCCGAGAATTCTTTCCCTACGAAACAGGGAAAGGATCCCTCATCTCGAGCTAGGAGGCGGAAACGGGGCTCCCCTGGATGTGTGCGGGACTCTCGTGCTTCCTCTCGAGTGGAGACGGGTATGTCGGGAAACTTCTTGAGTTGCAGCAAGGGTGTGAAGGACCCTTTGGAAGTTCCAGTTGTTAGATGTGATTAGCCTCGAGAAGCCTCAGTGGAAATGGGCCTCATCTCGCCTGGAGGGCAAAACCTCCTCGATTTTCTCAAGTTGCGGAAGGTGCTCTCGACTTACGACGGGGACCTCAGGGACCCGCTCTGGTGGCCTCAGGAAAGGCCAGTCCCTATGCGAGTTCCTCGGGAGCCTCTCGGGATTCCTCTCCCGTCGATGCCGGGGCCTAAGACCTTGTGTGGTGTCGGGGCCGGAACCTGAGGATTCCTCTCCAGTGCTGACATGGATCTTGGGGTACTTCTGGAGTCTCCCCAGGGGAGTCAGTCCTCCTCTCGAATGCGGGCCTGCACTTGCGCTTTCCTCCAGAGCGGTAGCAGCAGTGTCACGCAGTCCGCCGCGTGGATCAAAGGATCTATGGTTTTTCCTAGAGGCTTTCCCACGAGGCTTTCCCACAGGGGTGTCCCACGTGCACACGTGGTGGGAGTCGATGCTCGGCTTGAACGTCAAGGCAGTGCAGGGAAAACAGGTTCCTCTGGAATGGACTGACACATCTGGGGGACTCTTGGAATGGTGGCACGAGCCTGGAGTTCCTCTCGCCTTTCCTGTGGAGAGCGCTGCCTCTTGAGATGCGACGGGAACGCCGGGAATTCTTTCCCTACAAAACAGGGAAAGGATCCCTCATCTCGAGCTAGGAGGCGGAAACGGGGCTCCCCTGGATGTGTGCGGGACCCTCGTGCTTCCTCTCCAGTGTACACGGGTATGTCGGGGAACTTCTTGAGTTGCAGCAAGGGTGTGAAGGACCCTTTGGAAGTTCCAGTGGTTAGATGTGATGAGCCTCGAGAAGCCTCAGCGGAAATGGGCCTCATCTCCCCTGGAGGGCAAAACCTCCTGGATTTCTCGAGTTGCGGCAGGTGCTCTCAACTTACGACGGGGACCTCAGGGACCCGCTCTGGTGGCCTCAGGAAAGGCCAGTCCCCATGCGAGTTCCTCGGGGGCCTCTCGGGATTCCTCTCCCGTCGATGTCGGGGCCTAAGACCTTGTGTGGAGTTGGGGCCAGAACCTGTGGATTTCTCTCCAGTGTTGACATGGATCTTGGGGTACTTCTGGAGTCTCCCCAGGGGAGTAAGTCCTCGCCTCCAATGCGGGCATGCACTTGCGCTTTCCTCCAGAGCGGTAGCAGCAGTGTCACGCAGTCCGCCGCGTGAATCAAAGGATCTATGGTTTTCCCTCGAGTCTTTCCCACGAGGCTTTCCCACGAGGCTTTCCCACAGGGCTGTCCCACGTGCACACGTGGTGGGAGTAGATCCTCGGCTTGAACGTCAAGGCAGTGCAGGGAAAACAGGTTCCTCTGGCATGGACTGACACATCTGGGGGACTCTTGGAATGGTGGCACGACCCTGGAGTTCCTCTCGCCTTTCCTGTGGAGAGCGCCTCCTCTTGAGATGCGACGGGAACGCCGGGAATTCTTTCCCTACGAAACAGGGAAAGGATCCCTCATCTCGAGCTAGGAGGCGGAAACGGGGCTCCCCTGGATGTGTGCGGGACCCTCCTGCTTCCTCTCGAGTGGAGAAGGGTATGTCGGGGAACTTCTTGAGTTGCAGGAAGGTTGTGAAGGACCCTTTGGAAGTTCCAGTGGTTAGATGTGATTAGCCTCGAGAAGCCTCAGCGGAAATGGGCCTCATCTCGCCTGGAGGGCAAAACCTCCTGGATTTTCTCGAGTTGCGGCAGGTGCTCTCGGCTTACGACGGGGACCTCAGGGACCCGCTCTGGTGGCCTCAGGAAAAGCCAGTCCCCATGCGAGTTCCTCGGGGTCCTCTCGGGATTCCTCTCCCGTCGATGCCGGGGCCTAAGACCTTGTGTGGAGTCGGGGCCGGAACCTGAGGATTCCTCTCGAGTGCTGACATGGATCTTGGGGTACTTCTGGAGTCTCCCCAGGGGAGTCAGTCCTTGCTTCCAATGCGGGCAGGCACTTGCGCTTTCCTCCAGAGCGGTAGGAGCAGTGTCACGCAGTCCGCCGCGTGGATCAAAGGATCTATGGTTTTCCCTCGAGTCTTTCCCACGAGGCTTTCCCACGAGGCTTTCCCACAGGGCTGTCCCACGTGCACACGTGGTGGGAGTCGATCCTCGGCTTGAACGTCAAGGCAGTGCAGGGAAAACAGGTTCCTCTGGAATGGACTGACACATCTGGGGGACTCTTGGAATGGTGGCACGACCCTGGAGTTCCTCTCGCCTTTTCTGTGGAGAGCGACTCCTCTTGAAATGCGACGGGAAAGCCGGGAATTCTTTCCCTACGAAACAGGGAAAGGAAACCTCATCTCGAGCTAGGAGGCGGAAACGGGGCTCCCCTGGATGTGTGCGGGACCTTCGTGCTTCCTCTCGAGTGGACACGGGTATGTCGGGGAACTTCTTGAGTTGCAGCAAGGGTGTGAAGGACCCTTTGGGAGTGCCAGTGGATAGATGTGATGAGCCTCGAGAAGCCTCACCGGAAATGGGCCTCATCTCGCCTGGAGGGCAAAACCTCCTGGATTTTCTCGAGTTGCAGCAGGTGCTCTCGACTTACGACGGGGACCTCAGGGACCCGCTCTGGTGGCCTCAGGAAAGGCCAGTCCCCATGCGACTTCCTCGGGGGCTTCTCGGGTTTCCTCTCCCGTCGATGCCGGGGCCTAAGACCTTGTGTGGAGTCGGGGCCGGAACCTGAGGATTTCTCTCCAGTGCTGACATGGATCTTGGGGTACTTCTGGAGTCTCCCCAGGGGAGTCAGTCCTCGCCTCCAATGCGGGCATGCACTTGCGCTTTCCTCCAGAGCGGTAGCAGCAGTGTCACGCAGTCCGCCGCGTGGATCAAAGGATCTATGGTTTTCCCTCGAGTCTTTCCCACGAGGCTTTCCCACGAGGCTTTCACACAGAGCTGTCCCAGGGGCACACGTGGTGGGAGTCGATCCTCCGCTTGAACGTCAAGGCAGTGCAGGGAAAGCAGGTTCCTCTGGAATGGACTGACACATCTGGGGGACTCTTGGAATGGTGGCACGACCCTAGAGTTCCTCTCGCCTTTCCTGTGGAGAGCGCCTCCTCTTGAGATGTGACGGGAACGCCGGGAATTCTTTCCCTGCGAAACAGGGAAAGGATCCCTCATCTCGAGCTAGGAGGCGGAAACGGGGCTCCCCTGGATGTGTGCGGGACCTTCGTGCTTCCTCTCGAGTGGAGACGGGTATGTCGGGGAACTTCTTGAGTTGCAGCAAGGGTGTGAAGGACCCTTTGGAAGTTCCAGTGGTTAGATGTGATGAGCCTCGAGAAGCCTCAGCGGAAATGGGCCTCATCTCGCCTGGAGGGCAAAACCTCCTGGATTTTCTCGAGTTGCGGCAGGTGCCCTCGACTTTCGACGGGGACCTCAGGGACCCGCTCTGGTGGCCTCAGAAAAGGCCAGACCCCATGCGACTTCCTCGGGGGCCTCTCAGGATTCCCCTCCCGTCGATGCCGGGGCCTAAGACCTTGTGTCGAGTCGGGGCCGGAACCTGAGGATTCCTCTCCAGTGCTGACATGGATCTTGGGGTACTTCTGGAGTCTCCCCAGGGGAGTCAGTCCTCGCCTCCAATGCGGGCATACACTTGCGCTTTCCTCCAGAGCGTTAGCAGCAGTGTCACGCAGTCCTCCGCGTGGATCAAAGGATCTATGGTTTTCCCTCGAGTCCTTCCCACGAGGCTTTCCCACGAGGCTTTCCCACAGGGCTGTCCCACGTGCACACGTGGTGGGAGTCGATCCTCGGCTTGAACGTCAAGGCAGTGCAGGGAAAACAGGTTCCTCTGGAATGTACTGATACATCTGGGGGACTCTTGGAATGGTGGCACGACCCTGGAGTTCCTCTCGCCTTTCCTGTGGAGAGCGCCTCCTCTTGAGATGCGACGGGAACGCGGGGAATTCTTTCCCTATGAAACAGGGAAAGAATCCGTCATCTCGAGCTAGGAGGCGGAAACGGGGCTCCCCTGGATGTGTGCGGAACACTCGTGCTTCCTCTCGAGTGGAGACGGATATGTCGGGGAACTTCTTGAGTTGCAGCAAGGGTGTGAAGGACCCTTTGGAAGTTCCAGGGGTTAGATGTGATGAGCCTCGAGAAGCCTCAGCGGAAATGGGCCTCATCTCGCCTGGAGGGCAAAACCTTCTGGATTTTCTCGAGTTGCGGCAGGTGCTCTCGACTTACGACGGGGACCTCAGGCACCCGCTCTGGTGGCCTCAGGAAAGGCCAGTCCCCATGCGAGTTCCTCAGGGGCCTCTCGGTATTCCTCTCCCGACGATGTCGGGGCCTAAGACCTTGTGTGGAGTTGGGGCCGGAACCTGTGGATTTCTCTCCAGTGCTGACATGGATCTTGGGGTACTTCTGGAGTCTCCCCAGGGGAGTCAGTCCTCGCCTCCAATGCGGGCATGCACTTGCGCTTTCCTCCAGAGTGGTGACAGCAGTGTCACGCAGTCCGCCGCGTGGATCAAAGGATCTATGGTTTTCCCTCGAGTCTTTCCCACGAGGCTTTCCCACGAGGCTTTCCCACGAGGCTTTCCCACAGGGCTGTCCCACGTTCACACGTGGTAGGAGTCGATCCTCGGCTTGAGCGTCAAGGCAGTGCAGGGAAAACAGGTTCCTCTGGAATGGACTGACACATCTGGGGGACTCTTGGAATGGTGGCACGACCCTGGAGTTTCTCTCGCCTTTTCTGTGGAGAGCGCCTCCTCTTGAGGTGCGACGGGAAAGCCGGGAATTCTTTCCCTACGAAACAGGGAAAGGATCCCTCATCTCGAGCTAGGAGGCGGAAACGGGGCTCCCCTGGATGTGTATGGGACCTTCGTGCTTCCTCTCGAGTGGACACGGGTATGTCGGGGAACTTCTTGAGTTGCAGCAAGGGTGTGAAGGACCCTTTGGAAGTTCCAGTGGTTAGATGTGATGAGCCTCGAGAAGCCTCAGCGGAAATGGGCCTCATCTCGCCTGGAGGGCAAAACCTCCTGGATTTTCTCGAGTTGCGGCAGGTGCTCTCGACTTACGACGGGGACCTCAGGGACCCGCTCTGGTGGCCTCAGAAAAGGCCAGTCCCCATGCGAGTTCCTCAGGGGCCTCTCGGGATTCCTCTCCCGACGATGTCGCGGCCTAAGACCTTGTGTGGAGTTGGGGCCGGAACCTGTGGATTTCTCTCCAGTGCTGACATGGATCTTGGGGTACTTCTGGAGTCTCCCCAGGGGAGTCAGTCCTCGCCTCCAATGCGGGCATGCACTTGCGCTTTCCTCCAGAGTGGTGACAGCAGTGTCACGCAGTCCGCCGCGTGGATCAAAGGATCTATGGTTTTCCCTCGAGTCTTTCCCACGAGGCTTTCCCACGAGGCTTTCCCACAGGGCTGTCCCACGTTCACACGTGGTAGGAGTCGATCCTCGGCTTGAACGTCAAGGCAGTGCAGGGAAAACAGGTTCCTCTGGAATGGACTGACACATCTGGGGGACTCTTGGAATGGTGGCACGACCCTGGAGTTCCTCTCGCCTTTCCTGTGGAGAGCGCCTCCTCTTGAGATGCGACGGGAACGCCGGGAATTGTTTCCCTTCGAAACAGGGAAAGGATCCCTCATCTCGAGCTTGGAGGTGGAAACGGGGCTCCCCTGGATGTGTGCGGGACCCTCGTGCTTCCTCACGAGTGGAGACGGGTATGTCGGGAACTTCTTGAGTTGCAGCAAGGGTGTGAAGGACCCTTTGGGAGTGCCAGTGGATAGATGTGTTGAGCCTCGAGAAGCCTCACCGGAAATGGGCCTCATCTCGCCTGGAGGGCAAAACCTCCTGGATTTTCTCTAGTTGCAGAAGGTGCTCTCGACTTACGACGGGGACCTCAGGGACCCGCTCTGGTGGCCTCAGGAAAGGCCAGTCCCCATGCGACTTCCTCGGGGGCTTCTCGGGTTTCCTCTCCCGTCGATGCCGGGGCCTAAGACCTTGTGTGGAGTCGGGGCCGGAACCTGAGGATTTCTCTCCAGTGCTGACATGGATCTTGGGGTACTTCTGGAGTCTCCCCAGGGGAGTCAGTCCTCGCCTCCAATGCGGGCATGCACTTGCGCTTTCCTCCAGAGCGGTAGCAGCAGTGTCACGCAGTCCGCCGCGTGGATCAAAGGATCTATGGTTTTCCCTCGAGTCTTTCCCACGAGGCTTTCCCACGAGGCTTTCCCACAGAGCAGTCCCAGGGGCACACGTGGTGGGAGTCGATCCTCCGCTTGAACGTCAAGGCAGTGCAGGGAAAACAGGTTCCTCTGGAATGGACTGACACATCTGGGGGACTCTTGGAATGGTGGCACGACCCTAGAGTTCCTCTCGCCTTTCCTGTGGAGAGCGCCTCCTCTTGAGATGTGACGGGAACGCCGGGAATTCTTTCCCTGCGAAACAGGGAAAGGATCCCTCATCTCGAGCTAGGAGGCGGAAACGGGGCTCCCCTGGATGTGTGCGGGACCTTCGTGCTTCCTCTCGAGTGGAGACGGGTATGTCGGGGAACTTCTTGAGTTGCAGCAAGGGTGTGAAGGACCCTTTGGAAGTTCCAGTGGTTAGATGTGATGAGCCTCGAGAAGCCTCAGCGGAAATGGGCCTCATCTCGCCTGGAGGGCAAAACCTCCTGGATTTTCTCGAGTTGCGGCAGGTGCCCTCGACTTTCGACGGGGACCTCAGGGACCCGCTCTGGTGGCCTCAGAAAAGGCCAGACCCCATGCGACTTCCTCGGGGGCCTCTCAGGATTCCCCTCCCGTCGATGCCGGGGCCTAAGACCTTGTGTGGAGTCGGGGCCGGAACCTGAGGATTCCTCTCCAGTGCTGACATGGATCTTGGGGTACTTCTGGAGTCTCCCCAGGGGAGTCAGTCCTCGCCTCCAATGCGGGCATACACTTGCGCTTTCCTCCAGAGCGTTAGCAGCAGTGTCACGCAGTCCTCCGCGTGGATCAAAGGATCTATGGTTTTCCCTCGAGTCCTTCCCACGAGGCTTTCCCACGAGGCTTTCCCACAGGGCTGTCCCACGTGCACACGTGGTGGGAGTCGATCCTCGGCTTGAACGTCAAGGCAGTGCAGGGAAAACAGGTTCCTCTGGAATATACTGATACATCTGGGGGACTCTTGGAATGGTGGCACGACCCTGGAGTTCCTCTCGCCTTTCCTGTGGAGAGCGCCTCCTCTTGAGATGCGACGGGAACGCGGGGAATTCTTTCCCTACGAAACAGGGAAAGAATCCGTCATCTCGAGCTAGGAGGCGGAAACGGGGCTCCCCTGGATGTGTGCGGAACACACGTGCTTCCTCTCGAGTGGAGACGGATATGTCGGGGAACTTCTTGAGTTGCAGCAAGGGTGTGAAGGACCCTTTGGAAGTTCCACTGGTTAGATGTGATGAGCCTCTAGAAGCCTCAGCGGAAATGGGCCTCATCTCGCCTGGAGGGCAAAACCTCCTGGATTTTCTCGAGTTGCGGCAGGTGCTCTCGACTTACGACGGGGACCTCAGGGACCCGCTCTGGTGGCCTCAGGAAAGGCCAGTCCCCATGCGAGTTCCTCAGGGGCCTCTCGGTATTCCTCTCCCGACGATGTCGGGGCCTAAGACCTTGTGTGGAGTTGGGGCCGGAACCTGTGGATTTCTCTCCAGTGCTGACGTGGATCTTGGGGTACTTCTGGAGTCTCCCCAGGGGAGTCAGTCCTCGCCTCCAATGCGGGCATGCACTTGCGCTTTCCTCCAGAGTGGTGACAGCAGTGTCACGCAGTCCGCCGCGTGGATCAAAGGATCTATGGTTTTCCCTCGAGTCTTTCCCACGAGGCTTTCCCACGAGGCTTTCCCACAGGGCTGTCCCACGTTCACACGTGGTAGGAGTCGATCCTCGGCTTGAACGTCAAGGCAGTGCAGGGAAAACAGGTTCCTCTGGAATGGACTGACACATCTGGGGGACTTTTGGAATGGTGGCACGACCCTGGAGTTCCTCTCGCCTTTCCTGTGGAGAGCGCCTCCTCTTGAGATGCCACGGGAACGCCGGGAATTCTTTCCCTACGAAACAGGGAAAGGATCCCTCATCTCGAGCTAGGAGGCGGAAACGGGGCTCCCCTGGATGTGTGCGGGACCCTCGTGCTTCCTCACGAGTGGAGACGGGTATGTCGGGAACTTCTTGAGTTGCAGCAAGGGTGTGAAGGACCCTTTGGGAGTGCCAGTGGATAGATGTGATGAGCCTCGAGAAGCCTCACCGGAAATGGGCCTCATCTCGCCGGGAGGGCAAAACCTCCTGGATTTTCTCGAGTTGCAGAAGGTGCTCTCGACTTACCACGGGGACCTCAGGGACCCGCTCTGGTGGCCTCAGGAAAGGCCAGTCCGCATGCGACTTCCTCGGGGGCCTCTCGGGATTCCTCTCCCGTCGATGCCGGGGCCTAAGACCTTGTGTGGAGTCGGGGCCGGAACCTGAGGATTTCTCTCCAGTGCTGACATGGATCTTGGGGTACTTCTGGAGTCTCCCCAGGGGAGTCAGTCCTCGCCTCCAATGCGGGCATGCACTTGCGCTTTCCTCCAGAGCGGTAGCAGCAGTGTCACGCAGTCCGCCGCGTGAATCAAAGGATCTATGGTTTTCCCTCGAGTCTTTCCCACGAGGCTTTCCCACGAGGCTTTCCCACAGGGCTGTCCCACGTGCACACGTGGTGGGAGTCGATCCTCGGCTTGAACGTCAAGGCAGTGCAGGGAAAACAGGTTCCTCTGGAATGGACTGACACATCTGGGGGACTCTTGGAATGGTGGCACGACCCTGGAGTTTCTCTCGCCTTTTCTGTGGAGAGCGCCTCCTCTTGAGGTGCGACGGGAAAGCCGGGAATTCTTTCCCTACGAAACAGGGAAAGGATCCCTCATCTCGAGCTAGGAGGCGGAAACGGGGCTCCCCTGGATGTGTATGGGACCTTCGTGCTTCCTCTCGAGTGGACACGGGTATGTCGGGGAACTTCTTGAGTTGCAGCAAGGGTGTGAAGGACCCTTTGGAAGTTCCAGTGGTTAGATGTGATGAGCCTCGAGAAGCCTCAGCGGAAATGGGCCTCATCTCGCCTGGAGGGCAAAACCTCCTGGATTTTCTCGAGTTGCGGCAGGTGCTCTCGACTTACGACGGGGACCTCAGGGACCCGCTCTGGTGGCCTCAGAAAAGGCCAGTCCCCATGCGAGTTCCTCAGGGGCCTCTCGGGATTCCTCTCCCGACGATGTCGCGGCCTAAGACCTTGTGTGGAGTTGGGGCCGGAACCTGTGGATTTCTCTCCAGTGCTGACATGGATCTTGGGGTACTTCTGGAGTCTCCCCAGGGGAGTCAGTCCTCGCCTCCAATGCGGGCATGCACTTGCGCTTTCCTCCAGAGTGGTGACAGCAGTGTCACGCAGTCCGCCGCGTGGATCAAAGGATCTATGGTTTTCCCTCGAGTCTTTCCCACGAGGCTTTCCCACGAGGCTTTCCCACAGGGCTGTCCCACGTTCACACGTGGTAGGAGTCGATCCTCGGCTTGAACGTCAAGGCAGTGCAGGGAAAACAGGTTCCTCTGGAATGGACTGACACATCTGGGGGACTCTTGGAATGGTGGCACGACCCTGGAGTTCCTCTCGCCTTTCCTGTGGAGAGCGCCTCCTCTTGAGATGCGACGGGAACGCCGGGAATTGTTTCCCTTCGAAACAGGGAAAGGATCCCTCATCTCGAGCTTGGAGGCGGAAACGGGGCTCCCCTGGATGTGTGCGGGACCCTCGTGCTTCCTCACGAGTGGAGACGGGTATGTCGGGAACTTCTTGAGTTGCAGCAAGGGTGTGAAGGACCCTTTGGGAGTGCCAGTGGATAGATGTGTTGAGCCTCGAGAAGCCTCACCGGAAATGGGCCTCATCTCGCCTGGAGGGCAAAACCTCCTGGATTTTCTCGAGTTGCAGAAGGTGCTCTCGACTTACGACGGGGACCTCAGGGACCCGCTCTGGTGGCCTCAGGAAAGGCCAGTCCCCATGCGACTTCCTCGGGGGCTTCTCGGGTTTCCTCTCCCGTCGATGCCGGGGCCTAAGACCTTGTGTGGAGTCGGGGCCGGAACCTGAGGATTTCTCTCCAGTGCTGACATGGATCTTGGGGTACTTCTGGAGTCTCCCCAGGGGAGTCAGTCCTCGCCTCCAATGCGGGCATGCACTTGCGCTTTCCTCCAGAGCGGTAGCAGCAGTGTCACGCAGTCCGCCGCGTGGATCAAAGGATCTATGGTTTTCCCTCGAGTCTTTCCCATGAGG
Source organism: Ovis canadensis (assembly GCF_042477335.2). Lineage (NCBI taxonomy): Eukaryota > Metazoa > Chordata > Mammalia > Artiodactyla > Bovidae > Ovis > Ovis canadensis. The sequence goes on from NC_091267.1 coordinate 12,219,119, forward strand.
CTTTCCCACGAGGCTTTCCCACAGAGCTGTCCCAGGGGCACACGTGGTGGGAGTCGATCCTCCGCTTGAACGTCAAGGCAGTGCAGGGAAAACAGGTTCCTCTGGAATGGACTGACACATCTGGGGGACTCTTGGAATGGTGGCACGACCCTAGAGTTCCTCTCGCCTTTCCTGTGGAGAGCGCCTCCTCTTGAGATGTGACGGGAACGCCGGGAATTCTTTCCCTGCGAAACAGGGAAAGGATCCCTCATCTCGAGCTAGGAGGCGGAAACGGGGCTCCCCTGGATGTGTGCGGGACCTTCGTGCTTCCTCTCGAGTGGAGACGGGTATGTCGGGAACATCTTGAGTTGCAGCAAGGGTGTGAAGGACCCTTTGGGAGTGCCAGTGGATAGATGTGATGAGCCTCGAGAAGCCTCAGCGGAAATGGGCCTCATCTCGCCTGGAGGGCAAAACCTCCTGGATTTTCTCGAGTTGCGGCAGGTGCCCTCGACTTTCGACGGGGACCTCAGGGACCCGCTCTGGTGGCCTCAGAAAAGGCCAGACCCCATGCGACTTCCTCGGGGGCCTCTCAGGATTCCCCTCCCGTCGATGCCGGGGCCTAAGACCTTGTGTGGAGTCGGGGCCGGAACCTGAGGATTCCTCTCCAGTGCTGACATGGATCTTGGGGTACTTCTGGAGTCTCCCCAGGGGAGTCAGTCCTCGCCTCCAATGCGGGCATACACTTGCGCTTTCCTCCAGAGCGTTAGCAGCAGTGTCACGCAGTCCTCCGCGTGGATCAAAGGATCTATGGTTTTCCCTCGAGTCCTTCCCACGAGGCTTTCCCACGAGGCTTTCCCACAGGGCTGTCCCACGTGCACACGTGGTGGGAGTCGATCCTCGGCTTGAACGTCAAGGCAGTGCAGGGAAAACAGGTTCCTCTGGAATATACTGATACATCTGGGGGACTCTTGGAATGGTGGCACGACCCTGGAGTTCCTCTCGCCTTTCCTGTGGAGAGCGCCTCCTCTTGAGATGCGACGGGAACGCGGGGAATTCTTTCCCTACGAAACAGGGAAAGAATCCGTCATCTCGAGCTAGGAGGCGGAATCGGGGCTCCCCTGGATGTGTGCGGAACACACGTGCTTCCTCTCGAGTGGAGACGGATATGTCGGGGAACTTCTTGAGTTGCAGCAAGGGTGTGAAGGACCCTTTGGAAGTTCCACTGGTTAGATGTGATGAGCCTCTAGAAGCCTCAGCGGAAATGGGCCTCATCTCGCCTGGAGGGCAAAACCTCCTGGATTTTCTCGAGTTGCGGCAGATGCTCTCGACTTACGACGGGGACCTCAGGGACCCGCTTTGGTGGCCTCAGGAAAGGCCAGTCCCCATGCGAGTTCCTCAGGGGCCTCTCGGTATTCCTCTCCCGACGATGTCGGGGCCTAAGACCTTGTGTGGAGTTGGGGCCGGAACCTGTGGATTTCTCTCCAGTGCTGACGTGGATCTTGGGGTACTTCTGGAGTCTCCCCAGGGGAGTCAGTCCTCGCCTCCAATGCGGGCATGCACTTGCGCTTTCCTCCAGAGTGGTGACAGCAGTGTCACGCAGTCCGCCGCGTGGATCAAAGGATCTATGGTTTTCCCTCGAGTCTTTCCCACGAGGCTTTCCCACGAGGCTTTCCCACAGGGCTGTCCCACGTTCACACGTGGTGGGAGTCGATCCTCGGCTTGAACGTCAAGGCAGTGCAGGGAAAACAGGTTCCTCTGGAATGGACTGACACATCTGGGGGACTTTTGGAATGGTGGCACGACCCTGGAGTTCCTCTAGCCTTTCCTGTGGAGAGCGCCTCCTCTTGAGATGCGACGGGAACGCCGGGAATTCTTTCCCTACGAAACAGTGAAAGGATCCCTCATCTCGAGCTAGGAGGCGGAAACGGGGCTGCCCTGGATGTGTGCGGGACCTTCGTGCTTCCTCTCGAGTGGACACGGGTATGTCGGGGAACTTCTTGAGTTGCAGCAAGGGTGTGAAGGACCCTTTGGGAGTGCCAGTGGATAGATGTGATGAGCCTCGAGAAGCCTCCCCGGAAATGGGCCTCATCTCGCCTGGAGGGCAAAACCTCCTGGATTTTCTCGAGTTGCAGCAGGTGTTCTCGACTTACGACGGGGACCTCAGGGACCCGCTCTGGTGGCCTCAGGAAAGGCCAGTCCCCATGCCTCTTCCTCGGGGGCCTCTCGGGATTCCTCTCCCGTCGATGCCGGGGCCTAAGACCTTGTGTGGAGTCGGGGCCGGAACCTGAGGATTTCTCTCCAGTGCTGACATGGATCTTGGGGTACTTCTGGAGTCTCCCCAGGGGAGTCAGTCCTCGGCTCCAATGCGGGCATACACTTGGGCTTTCCTCCAGAGCGGTAGCAGCAGTGTCACGCAGTCCGCCGCGTGGATCAAAGGATCTATGGTTTTCCCTCGAGTCTTTCCCACGAGGCTTTCCCACGAGGCTTTCCCACAGGGCTGTCCCACGTGCACACGTGGTGGGAGTCGATCCTCCGCTTGAACGTCAAGGCAGTGCAGGGAAAACAGGTTCCTCTGGAATGGACTGACACATCTGGGGGACTCTTGGAATGGTGCCACGACCCTGGAGTTCCTCTCGCCTTTCCTGTGGAGAGCGCCTCCTCTTGAGATGCGTCGGGAACGCCGGGAATTCTTTCCCTACGAAACAGGGAAAGGATCCCTCATCTCGAGCTAGGAGGCGGAAACGGGGCTCCCCTGGATGTGTGCGGGACCTTCATGCTTCCTCTCGAGTGGACACCGGTATGTCGGGGAACTTCTTGAGTTGCAGCAAGGGTGTGAAGGACCCTTTGGAAGTTCCAGTGGTTAGATGTGATGAGCCTCGGGAAGCCTCAGCGGAAATGGGCCTCATCTCGCCTGGAGGGCAAAACCTCCTGGATTTTCTCGAGTTGCGGCAGGTGCTCTCGACTTACGACGGGGACCTCAGGGACCCGCTCTGGTGGCCTCAGGAAAGGCCAGTCCCCATGCGACTTCCTCGGGGGCTTCTCGGGTTTCCTCTCCCGTCGATGCCGGGGCCTAAGACCTTGTGTGGAATCGGGGCCGGAACCTGAGGATTTCTCTCCAGTGCTGTCATGGATCTTGGGGTACTTCTGGAGTCTCCCCAGGGGAGTCAGTCCTCGCCTCCAATGCGGGCATGCACTTGCGCTTTCCTCCAGAGCGGTAGCAGCAGTGTCACGCAGTCCGCCGCGTGGATCAAAGGATCTATGGTTTTCCCTCGAGTCTTTCCCACGAGGCTTTCCCACGAGGCTTTCCCACAGGGCTGTCCCACATTCACACGTGGTGGGAGTCGATCCTCGGCTTGAACGTCAAGGCAGTGCAGGGAAAACAGGTTCCTCTGGAATGGACTGACACATCTGGGGGACTTTTGGAATGGTGGCACGACCCTGGAGTTCCTCTAGCCTTTCCTGTGGAGAGCGCCTCCTCTTGAGATGCGACGGGAACGCCGGGAATTCTTTCCCTACGAAACAGGGAAAGGATCCCTCATCTCGAGCTAGGAGGCGGAAACGGGGCTCCCCTGGATGTGTGCGGGACCTTCGTGCTTCCTCACGAGTGGAGACGGGTATGTCGGGAACTTCTTGAGTTGCAGCAAGGGTGTGAAGGACCCTTTGGGAGTGCCAGTGGATAGATGTGATGAGCCTCGAGAAGCCTCAGCGGAAATGGGCCTCATCTCGCCTGGAGGGCAAAACCTCCTGGATTTTCTCGAGTTGCAGCAGGTGCTCTCGACTTACGACGGGGACCTCAGGGACCCGCTCTGGTGGCCTCAGGAAAGGCCATTCCACATTCGCGTTCCTCGGGGGCCTCTCGGGATTCCTCTCCCGTCGATGTCGGGGCCTAAGACCTTGTGTGGGGTTTGGGCCGGAACCTGTGGATTTCTCTCCAGTGCTGACATGGATCTTGGGGTACTTCTGGAGTCTCCCCAGGGGAGTCAGTCCTCGCCTCCAATGCGGGCATACACTTGGGCTTTCCTCCAGAGCGGTAGCAGCAGTGTCACGCAGTCCGCCGCGTGGATCAAAGGATCTATGGTTTTCCCTCGAGTCTTTCCCACGAGGCTTTCCCACGAGGCTTTCCCACAGGGCTGTCCCACGTGCACACGTGGTGGGAGTCGATCCTCCGCTTGAACGTCAAGGCAGAGCAGGGAAAACAGGTTCCTCTGGAATGGACTGACACATCTGGGGGACTCTTTGAATGGTGGCACGACCCTGGAGTTCCTCTCGCCTTTCCTGTGGAGAGCGCCTCCTCTTGAGATGCGACGGGAACGCCGGGAATTCTTTTCCTAAAAAACAGGGAAAGGATCCGTCATCTCGAGCTAGGAGGCGGAAACGGTGCTCCCCTGGATGTGTGCGGGACCCTCGTGCTTCCTCTCGAGTGGAGACGGGTATGTCGGGGAACTTCTTGAGTTGCAGCAAGGGTGTGAAGGACCCCTTGGAAGTTCCAGTGGTTAGATGTGATGAGCCTCGAGAAGCCTCAGCGGAAATGGGCCTCATCTCGCCTGGAGGGCAAAACCTCCTGGATTTTCTCGAGTTGCGGCAGGTGCTCTCGACTTTCGACGGGGACCTCAGGGACCCGCTCTGGTGGCCTCAGGAAAGGCCAGTCCGCATGCGACTTCCTCGGGGGCCTCTCGGGATTCCTCTCCCGTCGATGCCAGGGCCTAAGACCTTATGTGGAGTCGGGGCCGGAACCTGAGGATTTCTCTCCAGTGCTGACATGGATCTTGGGGTACTTCTGGAGTCTCCCCAGGGGAGTCAGTCCTCGCCTCCAATGCGGGCATGCACTTGCGCTTTCCTCCAGAGCGGTAGCAGCAGTGTCACGCAGTCCGCCGCGTGGATCAAAGGATCTATTGTTTTCCCTCGAGTCTTTCCCACGAGGCTTTCCCACGAGGCTTTCCCACAGAGCTGTCCCAGGGGCACACGTGGTGGGAGTCGATCCTCGGCTTGAACGTCAAGGCAGTGCAGGGAAAACAGGTTCCTCTGGAATGGACTGACACATCTGGGGGACTCTTGGAATGGTGGCACGACCCTGGAGTTTCTCTCGCCTTTTCTGTGGAGAGCGCCTCCTCTTGAGGTGCGACGGGAAAGCCGGGAATTGTTTCCCTTCGAAACAGGGAAAGGATCCCTCATCTCGAACTAGGAGGCGGAAACGGGGCTCCCCTGGATGTGTATGGGACCTTCGTGCTTCCTCTCGAGTGGACACGGGTATGTCGGGGAACTTCTTGAGTTGCAGCAAGGGTGTGAAGGACCCTTTGGAAGTTCCAGTGGTTAGATGTGATGAGCCTCGAGAAGCCTCAGCGGAAATGGGCCTCATCTCGCCTGGAGGGCAAAACCTCCTGGATTTTCTCGAGTTGCGGCAGGTGCTCTCGACTTACGACGGGGACCTCAGGGACCCGCTCTGGTGGCCTCAGAAAAGGCCAGTCACCATGCGAGTTCCTCAGGGGCCTCTCGGGATTCCTCTCCCGACGATGTCGGGGCCTAAGACCTTGTGTGGAGTTGGGGCCGGAACCTGTGGATTTCTCTCCAGTGCTGACATGGATCTTGGGGTACTTCTGGAGTCTCCCCAGGGGAGTCAGTCCTCGCCTCCAATGCGGGCATGCACTTGCGCTTTCCTCCAGAGTGGTGACAGCAGTGTCACGCAGTCCGCCGCGTGGATCAAAGGATCTATAGTTTTCCCTCGAGTCTTTCCCACGAGGCTTTCCCACGAGGCTTTCCCACAGGGCTGTCCCACGTTCACACGTGGTAGGAGTCGATCCTCGGCTTGAACGTCAAGGCAGTGCAGGGAAAACAGGTTCCTCTGGAATGGACTGACACATCTGGGGGACTCTTGGAATGGTGGCACGACCCTGGAGTTCCTCTCGCCTTTCCTGTGGAGAGCGCCTCCTCTTGAGATGCGACGGGAACGCCGGGAATTGTTTCCCTTCGAAACAGGGAAAGGATCCCTCATCTCGAGCTTGGAGGCGGAAACGGGGCTCCCCTGGATGTGTGCGGGACCCTCGTGCTTCCTCACGAGTGGAGACGGGTATGTCGGGAACTTCTTGAGTTGCAGCAAGGGTGTGAAGGACCCTTTGGGAGCGCCAGTGGATAGATGTGATGAGCCTCGAGAAGCCTCACCGGAAATGGGCCTCATCTCGCCTGGAGGGCAAAACCTCCTGGATTTTCTCGAGTTGCAGAAGGTGCTCTCGACTTACGACGGGGACCTCAGGGACCCGCTCTGGTGGCCTCAGGAAAGGCCAGTCCCCATGCGACTTCCTCGGGGGCTTCTCGGGTTTCCTCTCCCGTCGATGCCGGGGCCTAAGACCTTGTGTGGAATCGGGGCCGGAACCTGAGGATTTCTCTCCAGTGCTGTCATGGATCTTGGGGTACTTCTGGAGTCTCCAAAGGGGAGTCAGTCCTCGCCTCCAATGCGGGCATGCACTTGCGCTTTCCTCCAGAGCGGTAGCAGCAGTGTCACGCAGTCCGCCGCGTGGATTAAAGGATCTATGGTTTTCCCTCGAGTCTTTCCCACGAGGCTTTCCCACGAGGCTTTCCCACAGGGCTGTCCCAGGGGCACACGTGGTGGGAGTCGATCCTCCGCTTGAACGTCAAGGCAGTGCAGGGAAAACAGGTTCCTCTGGAATGGACTGACACATCTGGGGGACTCTTGGAATGGTGGCACGACCCTAGAGTTCCTCTCGCCTTTCCTGTGGAGAGCGCCTCCTCTTGAGATGTGACGGGAACGCCGGGAATTCTTTCCCTGCGAAACAGGGAAAGGATCCCTCATCTCGAGCTAGGAGGCGGAAACGGGGCTCCGCTGGATGTGTGCGGGACCTTCGTGCTTCCTCTCGAGTGGAGACGGGTATGTCGGGAACTTCTTGAGTTGCAGCAAGGGTGTGAAGGACCCTTTGGGAGTGCCAGAGGATAGATGTGATGAGCCTCGAGAAGCCTCAGCGGAAATGGGCCTCATCTCGCCTGGAGGGCAAAACCTCCTGGATTTTCTCGAGTTGCGGCAGGTGCCCTCGACTTTCGACGGGGACCTCAGGGACCCGCTCTGGTGGCCTCAGAAAAGGCCAGACCCCATTCGACTTCCTCTGGGGCCTCTCAGGATTCCCCTCCCGTCGATGCCGGGGCCTAAGACCTTGTGTGGAGTCGGGGCCGGAACCTGAGGATTCCTCTCCAGTGCTGACATGGATCTTGGGGTACTTCTGGAGTCTCCCCAGGGGAGTCAGTCCTCGCCTCCAATGCGGGCATACACTTGCGCTTTCCTCCAGAGCGTTAGCAGCAGTGTCACGCAGTCCTCCGCGTGGATCAAAGGATCTATGGTTTTCCCTCGAGTCCTTCCCACGAGGCTTTCCCACGAGGCTTTCCCACAGGGCTGTCCCACGTGCACACGTGGTGGGAGTCGATCCTCGGCTTGAACGTCAAGGCAGTGCAGGGAAAACAGGTTCCTTTCGAATGTACTGATACATCTGGGGGACTCTTGGAATGGTGGCACGACCCTGGAGTTCCTCTCGCCTTTCCTGTGGAGAGCGCCTCCTCTTGAGATGCGACGGGAACGCGGGGAATTCTTTCCCTACGAAACAGGGAAAGAATCCGTCATCTCGAGCTAGGAGGCGGAAACGGGGCTCCCCTGGATGTGTGCGGAACACACGTGCTTCCTCTCGAGTGGAGACGGATATGTCGGGGAACTTCTTGAGTTGCAGCAAGGGTGTGAAGGACCCTTTGGAAGTTCCACTGGTTAGATGTGATGAGCCTCTAGAAGCCTCAGCGGAAATGGGCCTCATCTCGCCTGGAGGGCAAAACCTCCTGGATTTTCTCGAGTTGCGGCAGATGCTCTCGACTTACGACGGGGACCTCAGGGACCCGCTTTGGTGGCCTCAGGAAAGGCCAGTCCCCATGCGAGTTCCTCAGGGGCCTCTCGGTATTCCTCTCCCGACGATGTCGGGGCCTAAGACCTTGTGTGGAGTTGGGGCCGGAACCTGTGGATTTCTCTCCAGTGCTGACGTGGATCTTGGGGTACTTCTGGAGTCTCCCCAGGGGAGTCAGTCCTCGCCTCCAATGCGGGCATGCACTTGCGCTTTCCTACAGAGTGGTGACAGCAGTGTCACGCAGTCCGCCGCGTGGATCAAAGGATCTATGGTTTTCCCTCGAGTCTTTCCCACGAGGCTTTCCCACGAGGCTTTCCCACAGGGCTGTCCCACGTTCACACGTGGTGGGAGTCGATCCTCGGCTTGAACGTCAAGGCAGTGCAGGGAAAACAGGTTCCTCTGGAATGGACTGACACATCTGGGGGACTTTTGGAATGGTGGCACGACCCTGGAGTTCCTCTAGCCTTTCCTGTGGAGAGCGCCTCCTCTTGAGATGCGACGGGAACGCCGGGAATTCTTTCCCTACGAAACAGGGAAAGGATCCCTCATCTCGAGCTAGGAGGCGGAAACGGGGCTGCCCTGGATGTGTGCGGGACCTTCGTGCTTCCTCTCGAGTGGACACGGGTATGTCGGGGAACTTCTTGAGTTGCAGCAAGTGTGTGAAGGACCCTTTGGGAGTGCCAGTGGATAGATGTGATGAGCCTCGAGAAGCCTCCCCGGAAATGGGCCTCATCTCGCCTGGAGGGCAAAACCTCCTGGATTTTCTCGAGTTGCAGCAGGTGTTCTCGACTTACGACGGGGACCTCAGGGACCCGCTCTGGTGGCCTCAGGAAAGGCCAGTCCCCATGCCTCTTCCTCGGGGGCCTCTCGGGATTCCTCTCCCGTCAATGCCGGGGCCTAAGACCTTGTGTGGAGTCGGGGCCGGAACCTGAGGATTTCTCTCCAGTGCTGACATGGATCTTGGGGTACTTCTGGAGTCTCCCCAGGGGAGTCAGTCCTCGGCTCCAATGCGGGCATACACTTGGGCTTTCCTCCAGAGCGGTAGCAGCAGTGTCACGCAGTCCGCCGCGTGGATCAAAGGATCTATGGTTTTCCCTCGAGTCTTTCCCACGAGGCTTTCCCACGAGGCTTTCCCACAGGGCTGTCCCACGTGCACACGTGGTGGGAGTCGATCCTCCGCTTGAACGTCAAGGCAGTGCAGGGAAAACAGGTTCCTCTGGAATGGACTGACACATCTGGGGGACTCTTGGAATGGTGCCACGACCCTGGAGTTCCTCTCGCCTTTCCTGTGGAGAGCGCCTCCTCTTGAGATGCGTCGGGAACGCCGGGAATTCTTTCCCTACGAAACAGGGAAAGGATCCCTCATCTCGAGCTAGGAGGCGGAAACGGGGCTCCCCTGGATGTGTGCGGGACCTTCATGCTTCCTCTCGAGTGGACACCGGTATGTCGGGGAACTTCTTGAGTTGCAGCAAGGGTGTGAAGGACCCTTTGGAAGTTCCAGTGGTTAGATGTGATGAGCCTCGGGAAGCCTCAGCGGAAATGGGCCTCATCTCGCCTGGAGGGCAAAACCTCCTGGATTTTCTCGAGTTGCGGCAGGTGCTCTCGACTTACGACGGGGACCTCAGGGACCCGCTCTGGTGGCCTCAGGAAAGGCCAGTCCCCATGCGACTTCCTCGGGGGCCTCTCGGGATTCCTCTCCCGTCGATGCCAGGGCCTAAGACCTTGTGTGGAGTCGGGGCCGGAACCTGAGGATTTCTCTCCAGTGCTGACATGGATCTTGGGGTACTTCTGGAGTCTCCCCAGGGGAGTCAGTCCTCGCCTCCAATGCGGGCATGCACTTGCGCTTTCCTCCAGAGCGGTAGCAGCAGTGTCACGCAGTCCGCCGCGTGGATCAAAGGATCTATGGTTTTCCCTCGAGTCTTTCCCACGAGGCTTTCCCACGAGGCTTTCCCACAGAGCTGTCCCAGGGGCACACGTGGTGGGAGTCGATCCTCGGCTTGAACGTCAAGGCAGTGCAGGGAAAACAGGTTCCTCTGGAATGGACTGACACATCTGGGGGACTCTTGGAATGGTGGCACGACCCTGGAGTTTCTCTCGCCTTTTCTGTGGAGAGCGCCTCCTCTTGAGGTGCGACGGGAAAGCCGGGAATTCTTTCCCTACGAAACAGGGAAAGGATCCCTCATCTCGAGCTAGGAGGCGGAAACGGGGCTCCCCTGGATGTGTATGGGACCTTCGTGCTTCCTCTCGAGTGGACACGGGTCTGTCGGGGAACTTCTTGAGTTGCAGCAAGGGTGTGAAGGACCCTTTGGAAGTTCCAGTGGTTAGATGTGATGAGCCTCGAGAAGCCTCAGCGGAAATGGGCCTCATCTCGCCTGGAGGGCAAAACCTCCTGGATTTTCTCGAGTTGCGGCAGGTGCTCTCGACTTACGACGGGGACCTCAGGGACCCGCTCTGGTGGCCTCAGAAAAGGCCAGTCACCATGCGAGTTCCTCAGGGGCCTCTCGGGATTCCTCTCCCGACGATGTCGGGGCCTAAGACCTTGTGTGGAGTTGGGGCCGGAACCTGTGGATTTCTCTCCAGTGCTGACATGGATCTTGGGGTACTTCTGGAGTCTCCCCAGGGGAGTCAGTCCTCGCCTCCAATGCGGGCATGCACTTGCGCTTTCCTCCAGAGTGGTGACAGCAGTGTCACGCAGTCCGCCGCGTGGATCAAAGGATCTATGGTTTTCCCTCGAGTCTTTCCCACGAGGCTTTCCCACGAGGCTTTCCCACAGGGCTGTCCCACGTTCACACGTGGTAGGAGTCGATCCTCGGCTTGAACGTCAAGGCAGTGCAGGGAAAACAGGTTCCTCTGGAATGGACTGACACATCTGGGGGACTCTTGGAATGGTGGCACGACCCTGGAGTTCCTCTCGCCTTTCCTGTGGAGAGCGCCTCCTCTTGAGATGCGACGGGAACGCCGGGAATTGTTTCCCTTCGAAACAGGGAAAGGATCCCTCATCTCGAGCTTGGAGGCGGAAACGGGGCTCCCCTGGATGTGTGCGGGACCCTCGTGCTTCCTCACGAGTGGAGACGGGTATGTCGGGAACTTCTTGAGTTGCAGCAAGGGTGTGAAGGACCCTTTGGGAGTGCCAGTGGATAGATGTGATGAGCCTCGAGAAGCCTCACCGGAAATGGGCCTCATCTCGCCTGGAGGGCAAAACCTCCTGGATTTTCTCGAGTTGCAGAAGGTGCTCTCGACTTACGACGGGGACCTCAGGGACCCGCTCTGGTGGCCTCAGGAAAGGCCAGTCCCCATGCGACTTCCTCGGGGGCTTCTCGGGTTTCCTCTCCCGTCGATGCCGGGGCCTAAGACCTTGTGTGGAATCGGGGCCGGAACCTGAGGATTTCTCTCCAGTGCTGTCATGGATCTTGGGGTACTTCTGGAGTCTCCCCAGGGGAGTCAGTCCTCGCCTCCAATGCGGGCATGCACTTGCGCTTTCCTCCAGAGCGGTAGCAGCAGTGTCACGCAGTCCGCCGCGTGGATCAAAGGATCTATGGTTTTCCCTCGAGTCTTTCCCACGAGGCTTTCCCACGAGGCTTTCCCACAGAGCTGTCCCAGGGGCACACGTGGTGGGAGTCGATCCTCCGCTTGAACGTCAAGGCAGTGCAGGGAAAACAGTTTCCTCTGGAATGGACTGACACATCTGGGGGACTCTTGGAATGGTGGCACGACCCTAGAGTTCCTCTCGCCTTTCCTGTGGAGAGCGCCTCCTCTTGAGATGTGACGGGAACGCCGGGAATTCTTTCCCTGCGAAACAGGGAAAGGATCCCTCATCTCGAGCTAGGAGGCAGAAACGGGGCTCCGCTGGATGTGTGCGGGACCTTCGTGCTTCCTCTCGAGTGGAGACGGGTATGTCGGGAACTTCTTGAGTTGCAGCAAGGGTGTGAAGGACCCTTTGGGAGTGCCAGTGGATAGATGTGATGAGCCTCGAGAAGCCTCAGCGGAAATGGGCCTCATCTCGCCTGGAGGGCAAAACCTCCTGGATTTTCTCGAGTTGCGGCAGGTGCCCTCGACTTTCGACGGGGACCTCAGGGACCCGCTCTGGTGGCCTCAGAAAAGGCCAGACCCCATGCGACTTCCTCGGGGGCCTCTCAGGATTCCCCTCCCGTCGATGCCGGGGCCTAAGACCTTGTGTGGAGTCGGGGCCGGAACCTGAGGATTCCTCTCCAGTGCTGACATGGATCTTGGGGTACTTCTGGAGTCTCCCCAGGTGAGTCAGTCCTCGCCTCCAATGCGGGCATACACTTGCGCTTTCCTCCAGAGCGTTAGCAGCAGTGTCACGCAGTCCTCCGCGTGGATCAAAGGATCTATGGTTTTCCCTCGAGTCCTTCCCACGAGGCTTTCCCACGAGGCTTTCCCACAGGGCTGTCCCACGTGCACACGTGGTGGGAGTCGATCCTCGGCTTGAACGTCAAGGCAGTGCAGGGAAAACAGGTTCCTCTGGAATGTACTGATATATCTGGGGGACTCTTGGAATGGTGGCACGACCCTGGAGTTCCTCTCGCCTTTCCTGTGGAGAGCGCCTCCTCTTGAGATGCGACGGGAACGCGGGGAATTCTTTCCCTACGAAACAGGGAAAGAATCCGTCATCTCGAGCTAGGAGGCGGAAACGGGGCTCCCCTGGATGTGTGCGGAACACACGTGCTTCCTCTCGAGTGGAGACGGATATGTCGGGGAACTTCTTGAGTTGCAGCAAGGGTGTGAAGGACCCTTTGGAAGTTCCACTGGTTAGATGTGATGAGCCTCTAGAAGCCTCAGCGGAAATGGGCCTCATCTCGCCTGGAGGGCAAAACCTCCTGGATTTTCTCGAGTTGCGGCAGATGCTCTCGACTTACGACGGGGACCTCAGGGACCCGCTTTGGTGGCCTCAGGAAAGGCCAGTCCCCATGCGAGTTCCTCAGGGGCCTCTCGGTATTCCTCTCCCGACGATGTCGGGGCCTAAGACCTTGTGTGGAGTTGGGGCCGGAACCTGTGGATTTCTCTCCAGTGCTGACGTGGATCTTGGGGTACTTCTGGAGTCTCCCCAGGGGAGTCAGTCCTCGCCTCCAATGCGGGCATGCACTTGCGCTTTCCTCCAGAGTGGTGACAGCAGTGTCACGCAGTCCGCCGCGTGGATCAAAGGATCTATGGTTTTCCCTCGAGTCTTTCCCACGAGGCTTTCCCACGAGGCTTTCCCACAGGGCTGTCCCACGTTCACACGTGGTGGGAGTCGATCCTCGGCTTGAACGTCAAGGCAGTGCAGGGAAAACAGGTTCCTCTGGAATGGACTGACACATCTGGGGGACTTTTGGAATGGTGGCACGACCCTGGAGTTCCTCTAGCCTTTCCTGTGGAGAGCGCCTCCTCTTGAGATGCGACGGGAACGCCGGGAATTCTTTCCCTACGAAACAGGGAAAGGATCCCTCATCTCGAGCTAGGAGGCGGAAACGGGGCTGCCCTGGATGTGTGCGGGACCTTCGTGCTTCCTCTCGAGTGGACACGGGTATGTCGGGGAACTTCTTGAGTTGCAGCAAGGGTGTGAAGGACCCTTTGGGAGTGCCAGTGGATAGATGTGATGAGCCTCGAGAAGCCTCCCCGGAAATGGGCCTCATCTCGCCTGGAGGGCAAAACCTCCTGGATTTTCTCGAGTTGCAGCAGGTGTTCTCGACTTACGACGGGGACCTCAGGGACCCGCTCTGGTGGCCTCAGGAAAGGCCAGTCCCCATGCCTCTTCCTCGGGGGCCTCTCGGGATTCCTCTCCCGTCGATGCCGGGGCCTAAGACCTTGTGTGGAGTCGGGGCCGGAACCTGAGGATTTCTCTCCAGTGCTGACATGGATCTTGGGGTACTTCTGGAGTCTCCCCAGGGGAGTCAGTCCTCGGCTCCAATGCGGGCATACACTTGGGCTTTCCTCCAGAGCGGTAGCAGCAGTGTCACGCAGTCCGCCGCGTGGATCAAAGGATCTATGGTTTTCCCTCGAGTCTTTCCCACGAGGCTTTCCCACGAGGCTTTCCCACAGGGCTGTCCCACGTGCACACGTGGTGGGAGTCGATCCTCCGCTTGAACGTCAAGGCAGTGCAGGGAAAACAGGTTCCTCTGGAATGGACTGACACATCTGGGGGACTCTTGGAATGGTGCCACGACCCTGGAGTTCCTCTCGCCTTTCCTGTGGAGAGCGCCTCCTCTTGAGATGCGTCGGGAACGCCGGGAATTCTTTCCCTACGAAACAGGGAAAGGATCCCTCATCTCGAGCTAGGAGGCGGAAACGGGGCTCCCCTGGATGTGTGCGGGACCTTCATGCTTCCTCTCGAGTGGACACCGGTATGTCGGGGAACTTCTTGAGTTGCAGCAAGGGTGTGAAGGACCCTTTGGAAGTTCCAGTGGTTAGATGTGATGAGCCTCGGGAAGCCTCACCGGAAATGGGCCTCATCTCGCCTGGAGGGCAAAACCTCCTGGATTTTCTCGAGTTGCGGCAGGTGCTCTCGACTTACGACGGGGACCTCAGGGACCCGCTCTGGTGGCCTCAGGAAAGGCCAGTCCCCATGCGACTTCCTCGGGGGCCTCTCGGGATTCCTCTCCCGTCGATGCCAGGGCCTAAGACCTTGTGTGGAGTCGGGGCCGGAACCTGAGGATTTCTCTCCAGTGCTGACATGGATCTTGGGGTACTTCTGGAGTCTCCCCAGGGGAGTCAGTCCTCGCCTCCAATGCGGGCATGCACTTGCGCTTTCCTCCAGAGCGGTAGCAGCAGTGTCACGCAGTCCGCCGCGTGGATCAAAGGATCTATGGTTTTCCCTCGAGTCTTTCCCACGAGGCTTTCCCACGAGGCTTTCCCACAGAGCTGTCCCAGGGGCACACGTGGTGGGAGTCGATCCTCGGCTTGAACGTCAAGGCAGTGCAGGGAAAACAGGTTCCTCTGGAATGGACTGACACATCTGGGGGACTCTTGGAATGGTGGCACGACCCTGGAGTTTCTCTCGCCTTTTCTGTGGAGAGCGCCTCCTCTTGAGGTGCGACGGGAAAGCCGGGAATTCTTTCCCTACGAAACAGGGAAAGGATCCCTCATCTCGAGCTAGGAGGCGGAAACGGGGCTCCCCTGGATGTGTATGGGACCTTCGTGCTTCCTCTCGAGTGGACACGGGTATGTCGGGGAACTTCTTGAGTTGCAGCAAGGGTGTGAAGGACCCTTTGGAAGTTCCAGTGGTTAGATGTGATGAGCCTCGAGAAGCCTCAGCGGAAATGGGCCTCATCTCGCCTGGAGGGCAAAACCTCCTGGATTTTCTCGAGTTGCAGCAGGTGCTCTCGACTTACGACGGGGACCTCAGGGACCCGCTCTGGTGGCCTCAGAAAAGGCCAGTCACCATGCGAGTTCCTCAGGGGCCTCTCGGGATTCCTCTCCCGACGATGTCGGGGCCTAAGACCTTGTGTGGAGTTGGGGCCGGAACCTGTGGATTTCTCTCCAGTGCTGACATGGATCTTGGGGTACTTCTGGAGTCTCCCCAGGGGAGTCAGTCCTCGCCTCCAATGCGGGCATGCACTTGCGCTTTCCTCCAGAGTGGTGACAGCAGTGTCACGCAGTCCGCCGCGTGGATCAAAGGATCTATGGTTTTCCCTCGAGTCTTTCCCACGAGGCTTTCCCACGAGGCTTTCCCACAGGGCTGTCCCACGTTCACACGTGGTAGGAGTCGATCCTCGGCTTGAACGTCAAGGCAGTGCAGGGAAAACAGGTTCCTCTGGAATGGACTGACACATCTGGGGGACTCTTGGAATGGTGGCACGACCCTGGAGTTCCTCTCGCCTTTCCTGTGGAGAGCGCCTCCTCTTGAGATGCGACGGGAACGCCGGGAATTGTTTCCCTTCGAAACAGGGAAAGGATCCCTCATCTCGAGCTTGGAGGCGGAAACGGGGCTCCCCTGGATGTGTGCGGGACCCTCGTGCTTCCTCACGAGTGGAGACGGGTATGTCGGGAACTTCTTGAGTTGCAGCAAGGGTGTGAAGGACCCTTTGGGAGTGCCAGTGGATAGATGTGATGAGCCTCGAGAAGCCTCACCGGAAATGGGCCTCATCTCGCCTGGAGGGCAAAACCTCCTGGATTTTCTCGAGTTGCAGAAGGTGCTCTCGACTTACGACGGGGACCTCAGGGACCCGCTCTGGTGGCCTCAGGAAAGGCCAGTCCCCATGCGACTTCCTCGGGGGCTTCTCGGGTTTCCTCTCCCGTCGATGCCGGGGCCTAAGACCTTGTGTGGAATCGGGGCCGGAACCTGAGGATTTCTCTCCAGTGCTGTCATGGATCTTGGGGTACTTCTGGAGTCTCCCCAGGGGAGTCAGTCCTCGCCTCCAATGCGGGCATGCACTTGCGCTTTCCTCCAGAGCGGTAGCAGCAGTGTCACGCAGTCCGCCGCGTGGATCAAAGGATCTATGGTTTTCCCTCGAGTCTTTCCCACGAGGCTTTCCCACGAGGCTTTCCCACAGAGCTGTCCCAGGGGCACACGTGGTGGGAGTCGATCCTCCGCTTGAACGTCAAGGCAGTGCAGGGAAAACAGTTTCCTCTGGAATGGACTGACACATCTGGGGGACTCTTGGAATGGTGGCACGACCCTAGAGTTCCTCTCGCCTTTCCTGTGGAGAGCGCCTCCTCTTGAGATGTGACGGGAACGCCGGGAATTCTTTCCCTGCGAAACAGGGAAAGGATCCCTCATCTCGAGCTAGGAGGCGGAAACGGGGCTCCGCTGGATGTGTGCGGGACCTTCGTGCTTCCTCTCGAGTGGAGACGGGTATGTCGGGAACTTCTTGAGTTGCAGCAAGGGTGTGAAGGACCCTTTGGGAGTGCCAGTGGATAGATGTGATGAGCCTCGAGAAGCCTCAGCGGAAATGGGCCTCATCTCGCCTGGAGGGCAAAACCTCCTGGATTTTCTCGAGTTGCGGCAGGTGCCCTCGACTTTCGACGGGGACCTCAGGGACCCGCTCTGGTGGCCTCAGAAAAGGCCAGACCCCATGCGACTTCCTCGGGGGCCTCTCAGGATTCCCCTCCCGTCGATGCCGGGGCCTAAGACCTTGTGTGGAGTCGGGGCCGGAACCTGAGGATTCCTCTCCAGTGCTGACATGGATCTTGGGGTACTTCTGGAGTCTCCCCAGGGGAGTCAGTCCTCGCCTCCAATGCGGGCATACACTTGCGCTTTCCTCCAGAGCGTTAGCAGCAGTGTCACGCAGTCCTCCGCGTGGATCAAAGGATCTATGGTTTTCCCTCGAGTCCTTCCCACGAGGCTTTCCCACGAGGCTTTCCCACAGGGCTGTCCCACGTGCACACGTGGTGGGAGTCTATCCTCGGCTTCAACGTCAAGGCAGTGCAGGGAAAACAGGTTCCTCTGGAATGTACTGATACATCTGGGGGACTCTTGGAATGGTGGCACGACCCTGGAGTTCCTCTCGCCTTTCCTGTGGAGAGCGCCTCCTCTTGAGATGCGACGGGAACGAGGGGAATTCTTTCCCTACGAAACAGGGAAAGAATCCGTCATCTCGAGCTAGGAGGCGGAAACGGGGCTCCCCTGGATGTGTGCGGAACA
The DNA here is from genome assembly GCF_042477335.2 of Ovis canadensis. Classification (NCBI taxonomy): domain Eukaryota; kingdom Metazoa; phylum Chordata; class Mammalia; order Artiodactyla; family Bovidae; genus Ovis; species Ovis canadensis. The sequence goes on from NC_091267.1 coordinate 12,236,567, forward strand.
CACGTGCTTCCTCTCGAGTGGAGACGGATATGTCGGGGAACTTCTTGAGTTGCAGCAAGGGTGTGAAGGACCCTTTGGAAGTTCCACTGGTTAGATGTGATGAGCCTCTAGAAGCCTCAGCGGAAATGGGCCTCATCTCGCCTGGAGGGCAAAACCTCCTGGATTTTCTCGAGTTGCGGCAGGTGCTCTCGACTTACGACGGGGACCTCAGGGACCCGCTCTGGTGGCCTCAGGAAAGGCCAGTCCCCATGCGAGTTCCTCAGGGGCCTCTCGGTATTCCTCTCCCGACGATGTCGGGGCCTAAGACCTTGTGTGGAGTTGGGGCCGGAACCTGTGGATTTCTCTCCAGTGCTGACGTGGATCTTGGGGTACTTCTGGAGTCTCCCCAGGGGAGTCAGTCCTCGCCTCCAATGCGGGCATGCACTTGCGCTTTCCTCCAGAGTGGTGACAGCAGTGTCACGCAGTCCGCCGCGTGGATCAAAGGATCTATGGTTTTCCCTCGAGTCTTTCCCACGAGGCTTTCCCACGAGGCTTTCCCACAGGGCTGTCCCACATTCACACGTGGTGGGAGTCGATCCTCGGCTTGAACGTCAAGGCAGTGCAGGGAAAACAGGTTCCTCTGGAATGGACTGACACATCTGGGGGACTTTTGGAATGGTGGCACGACCCTGGAGTTCCTCTAGCCTTTCCTGTGGAGAGCGCCTCCTCTTGAGATGCGACGGGAACGCCGGGAATTCTTTCCCTACGAAACAGGGAAAGGATCCCTCATCTCGAGCTAGGAGGCGGAAACGGGGCTCCCCTGGATGTGTGCGGGACCTTCGTGCTTCCTCACGAGTGGAGACGGGTATGTCGGGAACTTCTTGAGTTGCAGCAAGGGTGTGAAGGACCCTTTGGGAGTGCCAGTGGATAGATGTGATGAGCCTCGAGAAGCCTCAGCGGAAATGGGCCTCATCTCGCCTGGAGGGCAAAACCTCCTGGATTTTCTCGAGTTGCAGCAGGTGCTCTCGACTTACGACGGGGACCTCAGGGACCCGCTCTGGTGGCCTCAGGAAAGGCCATTCCACATTCGCGTTCCTCGGGGGCCTCTCGGGATTCCTCTCCCGTCGATGTCGGGGCCTAAGACCTTGTGTGGGGTTTGGGCCGGAACCTGTGGATTTCTCTCCAGTGCTGACATGGATCTTGGGGTACTTCTGGAGTCTCCCCAGGGGAGTCAGTCCTCGCCTCCAATGCGGGCATACACTTGGGCTTTCCTCCAGAGCGGTAGCAGCAGTGTCACGCAGTCCGCCGCGTGGATCAAAGGATCTATGGTTTTCCCTCGAGTCTTTCCCACGAGGCTTTCCCACGAGGCTTTCCCACAGGGCTGTCCCACGTGCACACGTGGTGGGAGTCGATCCTCCGCTTGAACGTCAAGGCAGTGCAGGGAAAACAGGTTCCTCTGGAATGGACTGACACATCTGGGGGACTCTTTGAATGGTGGCACGACCCTGGAGTTCCTCTCGCCTTTCCTGTGGAGAGCGCCTCCTCTTGAGATGCGACGGGAACGCCGGGAATTCTTTCCCTACGAAACAGGGAAAGGATCCCTCATCTCGAGCTAGGAGGCGGAAACGGGGCTCCCCTGGATGTGTGCGGGACCTTCGTGCTTCCTCTCGAGTGGACACCGGTATGTCGGGGAACTTCTTGAGTTGCAGCAAGGGTGTGAAGGACCCTTTGGAAGTTCCAGTGGTTAGATGTGATGAGCCTCGAGAAGCCTCAGCGGAAATGGGCCTCATCTCGCCTGGAGGGCAAAACCTCCTGGATTTTCTCGAGTTGCGGCAGGTGCTCTCGACTTACGACGGGGACCTCAGGGACCCGCTCTGGTGGCCTCAGGAAAGGCCAGTCCCCATGCGACTTCCTCGGGGGCCTCTCGGGATTCCTCTCCCGTCGATGCCAGGGCCTAAGACCTTGTGTGGAGTCGGGGCCGGAACCTGAGGATTTCTCTCCAGTGCTCACATGGATCTTGGGGTACTTCTGGAGTCTCCCCAGGGGAGTCAGTCCTCGCCTCCAATGCGGGCATGCACTTGCGCTTTCCTCCAGAGCGTTAGCAGCAGTGTCACGCAGTCCGCCGCGTGGATCAAAGGATGTATGTTTTTCCCTCGAGTCTTTCCCACGAGGCTTTCCCACGAGGCTTTCCCACAGAGCTGTCCCACGTGCACACGTGGTGGGAGTCGATCCTCCGCTTGAACGTCAAGGCAGTGCAGGGAAAACAGGTTCCTCTGGAATGGACTGACACATCTGGGGGACTCTTGGAATGGTGGCACGACCCTGGAGTTCCTCTCGCCTTTCCTGTGGAGAGCGCCTCCTATTGAGATGCGACGGCAACGCGGGGAATTCTTTCCCTACGAAACAGGGAAAGGATCCGTCATCTCGAGCTAGGAGGCGGAAACGGTGCTCCCCTGGATGTGTGCGGGACCCTCGTGCTTCCTCTCGAGTGGAGACGGGTATGTCGGGGAACTTCTTGAGTTGCAGCAAGGGTGTGAAGGACCCCTTGGAAGTTCCAGTGGTTAGATGTGATGAGCCTCGAGAAGCCTCAGCGGAAATGGGCCTCATCTCGCCTGGAGGGCAAAACCTCCTGGATTTTCTCGAGTTGCGGCAGGTGCTCTCGACTTTCGACGGGGACCTCAGGGACCCGCTCTGGTGGCCTCAGGAAAGGCCAGTCCCCATGCGAGTTCCTCGGGGGCCTCTCGGGATTCCTCTCCCGTCGATGCCGGGGCCTAAGACCTTGTGTGGAGTCGGGGCCGGAACCTGAGGATTCCTCGCCAGTGCTGACATGGATCTTGGGGTATTTCTGGAGTCTCCCCAGGGGAGTCAGTCCTCGTCTCGAATGCGGGCATGCACTTGCGCTTTCCTCCAAAGCAGTAGCAGCAGTGTCACGCAGTCCGCCGCGTTGATCAAGGGATCTATGGCTTTCCCTCGAGGCTTTACCACGAGGGTTTCCCACAGGGCTGTCCCACGTGCACACGTGGTTGGAGTCGATCCTCGGCTTGAACGTCAAGGCAGTGCAGGGAAAACAGGTTCCTCTGGACTGGACTGACACATCTGGGGGACTCTTGGAATGGAGGCACCACCCTGGAGTTCCTTTCGCCTTTCCTGTGGAGAGCGCCTCCTCTTGAAAGGCGACGGGAACGCAGGGAATTCTTTCCCTACGAAACAGGGAAAGGATCCCTCATCTCGAGCTAGGAGGCGGAAACGGGGCTCCCCTGGATGTGTGCGGGACCCTCGTGCTTCCTCTCGAGTGGACACGGGTATGTCGGGGAACTTCTTGAGTTGCAGCAAGGGTGTGAAGGACCCTTTGGAAGTTCCAGTGGTTAGATGTGATGAGCCTCGGGAAGCCTCAGCGGAAATGGGCCTCATCTCGCCTGGAGGGCAAAACGTCCTGGATTTTCTCGAGTTGCGGCAGGTGCTCTCGACTTACGACGGGGACCTCAGGGACCCGCTCTGGTGGCCTCAGGAAAGGCCAGTCCCCATGCGAGATCCTCGGGGGCCTCTCGGGATTCCTCTCCCGTCGATGCCGGGGCCTAAGACCTTGTGTGCAGTCGGGGCCCGAAACTGAGGATTCCTCTCCAGTGCTGACATGGATCTTGGGGTACTTATGGAGTCTCCCCAGGGGAGTCAGTCCTCGCCTCCAATGCGGGCATACACTTGCGCTTTCCTCCAGAGCGGTAGCAGCAGTGTCACGCAGTCCGCCGCGTGGATCAAAGGATCTCTGGTTTTCCCTCGAGTCTTTCCCACGAGGCTTTCCCACGAGGCTTTCCCACAGGGCTGTCCCACGTGCACACGTGGTGGGAGTCGATCCTCGGCTTGAACGTCAAGGCAGTGCAGGGAAAACAGGTTCCTCTGGAATGGACTGACGCATCTGGGGGACTCTTGGAATGGTGGCACGACCCTGGAGTTCCTCTCGCCTTCCCTGTGGAGAGCGCCTCCTCTTGAGATGGGACGGGAACGCCGGGAATTCTTTCCCTTCGAAACATTGAAAGGATCCCTCATCTCGAGCTAGGAGGCGGAAACGGGGCTCCCCTGGATGTGTGCGGGACCCTCGTGCTTCCTCTCGAGTGGAGATGGGTATGTCGGGGAACTTCTTGAGTTGCAGCAAGGGTGTGAAGGACCCTTTGGAAGTTCCAGTGGTTAGATGTGATTAGCCTCGAGAAGCCTCAGCGGAAATGGGCCTCAACTAGCCTGGAGTGCAAAACCTCCTGGATTTTCTCGAGTTGCGGCAGGTGCTCTCGACTTACGACGGGGACCTCAGGGACCCGCTCTGGTGGCCTCAGGAAAGGCCAGTCCCCATGCGAGATCCTCGGGGGCCTCTCGGGATTCCTCTCCCGTCGATGCCGGGGCCTAAGACCTTGTGTGCAGTCGGGGCCCGAAACTGAGGATTCCTCTCCAGTGCTGACATGGATCTTGGGGTACTTCTGGAGTCTCCCCAGGGGAGTCAGTCCTCGCCTCCAATGTGGGCATGCACTTGCGCTTTCCTCCAGAGCGGTAGCAGCAGTGTCACGCAGTCCGCCGCGTGGATCAAAGGATCTCTGGTTTTCCCTCGAGTCTTTCCCACGAGGCTTTCCCACGAGGCTTTCCCACAGGGCTGTCCCACGTGCACACGTGGTGGGAGTCGATGCTCGGCTTGAACGTCAAGGCAGTGCAGGCAAAACAGGTTCCTCTGGAATGGACTGACACATCTGGGGGACTCTTGGAATGGTGGCACGACCCTGGAGTTCCTCTCGCTTTTCCTGTGGAGAGCGCCTCCTCTTGAGATGCGACGGGAACGCCGGGAATTCTTTCCCTACGAAACAGGGAAAGGATCCCACATCTCGAGCTAGGAGGAAGAAACGGGGCTCCCCTGGATGTGTGCGGGACCCTCGTGCTTCCTCTCAAATGGAGACGGGTATGTCGGGGTACTTCTTGAGTTGCAGCAAGGGTGTGAAGGACCCTTTGGAAGTTCCAGTGGTTAGATGTGATTGGCCTTGAGAAGCCTCAGCGGAAATGGGCCTCATCTCGCCTGGAGGGCAAAACCTCCTGGATTTTCTCGAGTTGCGGCAGGTGCTCTCGACTTACGACGGGGACCTCAGGGACCCGCTCTGGTGGCCTCAGTAAAGGCCAGTCCCCATGCGAGTTCATCGGGGGCCTCTCGGGATTCCTCTCCCGTTGATGCCGGGGCTTAAGACCTTGTGTGGAGTCGGAGCCGAAACCTGAGGATTCCTCTCCAGTGCTGACATGGATTTTGGGGTACTTCTGGAGTCTCCCCAGGGGAGTCAGTCCTCGCCTCCAATGCGGGCATGCACTTGCGCTTTCCTCCAGAGCGGTAGCAGCAGTATCACGCAGTCCGCCGCGTGGATCAAAGGATCTGTGGTTTTACCTCGAGTCTTACCCACGAGGCTTTCCCACGAGGCTTTCCCACAGGGCTGTCCCTCGTGCACACGTGGTGGGAGTCGATCCTCGGCTTGAACGTCAAGGCAGTGCAGGAAAACAGGTTCCTCTGGAATGGACTGACACATCTGGGGGACTCTTGGAATGTTGGCACGACCCTGGAGTTCCTCTCGCCTTTCCTGTGGAGAGCGCCTCCTCTTGAGATGCGACGGGAACGCCGGGAATTGTTTCCCTTCGAAACAGGGAAAGGATCCCTCATCTCGAGCTAGGAGGCGGAAACGGGGCTCCCCTGGATGTGTGCGGGACCCTCGTGCTTCCTCTCGAGTGGAGACGTGTATGTCGGGGAACTTCTTGAGTTGCAGCAAGGGTGTGAAGGACCCTTTGGAAGTTCCAGTGGTTAGATGTGATTAGCCTCGAGAAGCCTCACCGGAAATGGGCCTCAACTAGCCTGGAGGGCAAAACCTCCTGGATTTTCTCGAGTTGCGGCAGCTGCTCTCGACTTACGACGGGGACCTCAGGGACCCGCTCTGGTGGCCTCAGGAAAGGCCAGTCCCCATGCGAGATCCTCGGGGGCCTCTGGGGATTCCTCTCCCGTCGATGCCGGGGCCTAAGACCTTGTGTGCAGTCGGGGCCGGAACCTGAGGATTCCTCTCCAGTGCTGACATGGATCTTGGGTACTTCTGGAGTCTCCCCAGGGGAGTCAGTACTCGTCTCGAATGCGGGCATGCACTTGCGCTTTTCTCCAGAGCGGTAGCAGCAGTGTCACGCAGTCTGCCGCCTGGATCAAAGGATCTATGGTTTTCCCTCGAGTCTTTCCTACGAGGCTTTTCCACGAGGCTTTCCCACAGGGCTGTCCCACGTGCACACGTGGTGGGAGTCGATCCTCGGCTTGAACGTCAAGGCAGTACAGGAAAACAGGTTCCTCTGGAATGGACTGACACATCTGGGGGACTCTTGGAATGGTGGCACGACCCTGGAGTTCCTCTCACCTTTCCTGTGGAGAGCGCCTCCTCTTGAGATGCGACGGGAACGCCGGGAATTCTTTCCCTACGAAACAATGAAAGGATCCCACATCTCGAGCTAGGAGGCGGAAACGGGGCTCCCCTGGATGTGTGCGGAACCTCGTGCTTCCTCTCGAATGGACATTGGTATGTCGGGGTACTTCTGGACTTGCAGCAAGGGTGTGAAGGACCCTTTGGAATTCCAGTGGTTAGATGTGATTAGCCTCGAGAAGCCTCAGCGGAAATGGGCCTCATCTCGCCTGGAGGGCAAAACCTCCTGGATTTTCTCGAGTTGCGGCAGGTGCTCTCGACTTACGACGGGGACCTCAGGGACCCGCTCTGGTGGCCTCAGGAAAGGCCAGTCCCCATGCGAGTTCCTCGGGGGCCTCTCGGGATTCCTCTCCCGTCGATGCCGGGCCTAAGACCTTGTGTGGAGTCGGGGCCGGAACCTGAGGATTCCTCTCCAGTGCTGACATGGATCTTGGGTACTTCTGGAGTCTCCCAAGGGGAGTCAGTCCTCGCCTCCAATGCGGGCATGCACTTGCGCTTTCCTCCAGAGCGGTAGCAGCAGTGACACGCAGTCCGCCGCGTGGATCAAAGGATCTATGGTTTTCCCTCGAGTCTTTCCCACGAGGCTTTCCCACGAGGCTTTCCCACAGGGCTGTCCCACGTGCACACGTGGTGGGAGTAGATCCTCGGCTTGAACGTCAAGGCAGTGCAGGGAAAACAGGTTCCTCTGGAATGGACTGACACTTCTGGGGGACTCTTGGAATGGTGGCACGACCCTGGAGTTCCTCTCGCCTTTCCTGTGGAGAGCGCCTCCTCTTGAGATGCGACGGAACGCCGGGAATTCTTTCCTAGAAAACAGGGAAAGGATCCCTCATCTCGAGCTAGGAGGCGGAAACGGGGCTCCCCTGGATGTGTGCGGACCCTCGTGCTTCCTCTCGAGGGGAGACGGGTATGTTGGGGAACGTCTTGAGTTGCAGCAAGGGTGTGAAGGACCCTTTGTAAGTTCCAGTGGTTAGATGTGATTAGCCTCGAGAAGCTTCAGCAGAAATGGGCCTCATCTGGGCTGGAGGGCAAAAACTCCTGGATTTTCTCGAGTTGCGGCAGGTGCTCTCGACTTACGACGGGGACCTCAGGGACCCGCTCTGGTGGCCTCAGGAAAGGCCAGTCCCCATGCGAGTTCCTCGGGGGCCTCTCGGGATTCCTCTCCCGTCGCTGCCGGGGCCTAAGACGTTGTGTGGAGTCGGGGCCGGAACCTGAGGATTCCTCTCCAGTGCTGACATGGATCTTGGGGTACTTCTGGAGTCTCCCAAGGGGAGTCAGTCCTCGTCTCGAATGCGGGCATGCACTTGCGCTTTCCTCCAGAGCGGTAGCAGCAGTGTCACGCAGTCCGCCGCGTGGATCAAAGGATCTCTGGTTTTCCCTCGAGTCTTTCCCACGAGGCTTTCCCACGAGGCTTTCCCACAGGGCTGTCCCACGTGCACACGTGGTGGGAGTCGATGCTTGGCTTGAACGTCAAGGCAGTGCAGGCAAAACAGGTTCCTCTGGAATGGACTGACACATCTGGGGGACTCTTGGAATGGTGGCACGACCCTGGAGTTCCTCTCGCTTTTCCTGTGGAGAGCGCCTCCTCTTGAGATGCGACGGGAACGCCGGGAATTCTTTCCCTACGAAACAGGGAAAGGATCCCTCATCTCGAGCTAGGAGGAAGAAACGGGGCTCCCCTGGATGTGTGCGGGACCCTCGTGCTTCCTCTCAAATGGAGACGGGTATGTCGGGGAACTTCTTGAGTTGCAGCAAGGGTGTGAAGGACCCTTTGGAAGTTCCAGTGGTTAGATGTGATTGGCCTTGAGAAGCCTCAGCGGAAATGGGCCTCATCTCGCCTGGAGGGCAAAACCTCCTGGATTTTCTCGAGTTGCGGCAGGTGCTCTCGACTTACGACGGGGACCTCAGGGACCCGCTCTGGTGGCCTCAGTAAAGGCCAGTCCCCATGCGAGTACATCGGGGGCCTCTCGGGATTCCTCTCCCGTCGATGCCGGGGCCTAAGACCTTGTGTGGAGTCGGGGCCCGAACCTGAGGATTCCTCTCCAGTGCTGACATGGATCTTGGGGTACTTCTGGAGTCTCCCAAGGGGAGTCAGTCCTCGCCTCCAATGCGGGCATGCACTTGCGCTTTCCTCCAGAGCGGTAGCAGCAGTGTCACGCAGTCCGCCGTGTGGATCAAAGGATCTATGGTTTTCCCTCGAGTCTTTCCCACGAGGCTTTTACACGAGGCTTTCCAAAAGGGCTGTCCCACGTGCAAACGTGGTGGGAGTCGATCCTCGGCTTGAACGTCAAGGTAGTGCAGGGAAAACAGGTTCCTCTGGAATGGACTGACACATCTGGGGGACTCTTGGAATGGGGGCACGACCCTGGAGTTCCTCTCGCCTTTCCTGTGGAGAGCGCCTCCTATTGAGATGCGACGGGAACGCCGGGAATTCTTTCCCTACGAAACAGGGAAAGGATCCCTCATCTCGAGCTAGGAGGCGGAAACGGGGCTCCCCTGGATGTGTGCGGGACCTTCGTGCTTCCTCTCGAGGGGAGACGGGTATGTCGAGGAACTTCTGGACTTGCAGCAAGGGTGTGAAGGACCCTTTGGAAGTTCCAGTGGTTAGATGTGATTAGCCTCGAGAAGCCTCAGCGGAAATGGGCCTCATCTCGCCTGGAGGGCAAAACCTCCTGGATTTTCTCGAGTTGCGGCAGGTGCTCTCGACTTACGACGGGGACCTCAGGGACCCGCCCTGGTGGCCTCAGGAAAGGCCAGTCCCCATGCGAGTTCCTCGGGGGCCTGTCGGGATTCCTCTCCCGTCGATGCCGGGCCTAAGACCTTGTGTGGAGTCGGGGCCGGAACCTGAGGATTCCTCTCCAGTGCTGACATGGATCTTGGGTACTTCTGGAGTCTCCCCAGGGGAGTCAGTCCTCGCCTCCAATTCGGGCATGCACTTGCGCTTTCCTCCAGAGCGGTAGCAGCAGTGTCACGCAGTCCGCCGCGTGGATCAAAGGATCTATGGTTTTCCCTCGAGTCTTTCCCACGAGGCTTTCACACGAGGCTTTCCCACAGGGCTGTCCCACGTGCACACGTGGTGGGAGTAGATCCTCGGCTTGAAAGTCAAGGCAGTGCAGGGAAAACAGTTTCCTCTGGAATGGACTGACACATCTGGGGGACTCTTGGAATGGTGGCACGACCCTGGAGTTCCTCTCGCCTTTCCTGTGGAGAACGCCTCCTCTTGAGATGCGACGGGAACGCCGGGAATTGTTTCCCTTCGAAACAGGGAAAGGATCCCTCATCTCGAGCTGGAGGCGGAAACGGGGCTCCCCTGGATGTGCGCGGGACCCTCATGCTTCCTCTCGAGTGAAGACGGGTATGTCGGGGAACTTCTTGAGTTGCAGCAAGGGTGTGAAGGACCCTTTGGAAGTTCCAGTGGTTAGATGTGATTAGCCTCGAGAAGCCTCAGCGGAAATGGACCTCATCTCGCATGGAGGGCAAAACCTCCTGGATTTTCTCGAGTTGAGGCAGGTGCTCTCGACTTACGACGGGGACCTCAGGGACCCGCTCTGGTGGCCTCAGGAAAGGCCAGTCCCCATGCGAGTTCCTCGGGGGCCTCTCGGGATTCCTCTCCCTTCGATGCCGGGGCCTACGACCTTGTGTGGGGTCGGGGCCGGAACCTGAGGATTCCTCTCCAGTGCTGACATGGATCTTGGGGTACTTCTGGAGTCTCCCCAGGGGAGTCAGTCCTCGTCTCGAATGCGGGCATGCCCTTGCGCTTTCCTCCAGAGCGGTAGCTGCAGTGTCACGCAGTCTGCCGCGTGGATCAAAGGATCTATGATTTTCCCTCGAGTCTTTCCCACGAAGCTTTCCCACGAGGCTTTCCCACAGGGCTGTCCCACGTGCACACGTGTTGGGAGTCGATGCTCGGCTTGAACGTCAAGGCAGTGCAGGGAAAACAGGTTCCTCTGGAATGGACTGACACTTCTGGGGGACTCTTGGAATGGTGGCACGACCCTGGAGTTCCTCTCGCCTTTCCTGTGGAGAGCGCCTCCTCTTGAGATGCGACGGAACGCCGGGAATTCTTTCCCTAGGAAACAGGGAAAGGATCCCTCATCTCGAGCTGGAGGCGGAAACGGGGCTCCCCTGTATGTGTGCGGACCCTCGTGCTTCCTCTCGAATGGATACTGGTATGTCAGGGAACTTGTGGACTTGCAGCAAGGGTGTGAAGGACCCTTTGTAAGTTCCAGTGGTTAGATGTGATTAGCCTCGAGAAGCCTCAGCGGAAATGGGCCTCATCTCGCCTGGAGGGCAAAACCTCCTGGATTTTCTCGAGTTGGGGCAGGTGCTCTCGACTTACTACGGGGACCTCAGGGACCCTCTCTGGTGGCCTCAGGAAAGGCCAGTCCCCATTCGAGTTCCTCGGGGGCCTCTCGGGATTCCTCTCCCGTCGATGCCGGGGTCTAAGTCCTTGTGTGGATTCAGGGCGGGAACCTGAGTATTCCTCTCCATTGCTGACATGGATCTTGGGGTACTTCTGGAGTCTCCCCAGGGGACTCAGTCCTCGTCTCGAATGCGAGCATGCACTTGCGCTTTCCTCCAGAGCGGTAGCAGCTGTGTCACGCAGTCCGCCGTGTGGATCAAAGGATCTATGATTTTCCCTCGAGTCTTTCCCACGAGGCTTTCCCACGAGGCTTTCCCACAGGGCTGTCCCACGTGCACACGTGGTGGGAGTCGATCCTCGGCTTGAAGGTGAAGGCAGTGCTGGGAAATCAGGTTCCTCTGGAATGGACTGACATATCTGGGGGACTCTTGGAATGGTGGCACGACCCTGGAGTTCCTCTCGACCTTTCCTGTGGAGAGCGCCTCCTCTTGAGATGCGACGGGAACGCCGGGAATTCTTTCCCTACGAAACAAAGAAAGGATCCCTTATCTCGAGCTAGGAGGCGGAAACGGGGCTCCCCTGGATGTGTGCGGGACCCACGTGCTTCCTCTCGAGGGGAGACGGGCATGTCGAGGAACTTCTGGACTTGCAGCAAGGTTGTGAAGGACCCTTTGGAAGTTCCAGTGGTTAGATGTGATTAGCCTCGAGAAGCCTCAGCGGAAATGGGCCTCATCTCGCCTGGAGGGCAAAACCTCCTGGATTTTCTCGAGTTGCGGCAGGTGCGCTCGACTTACGACGGGGACCTCAGGGACCCGCTCTGGTGGCCTCAGGAAAGGCCAGTCCCCATGCAAGTTCATCGGGGGCCTCTCGGGATTCCTCTCCCGTCGATGCCGGGGCCTAAGACCTTGTGTGGGGTCGGGGCCGGAACCTGAGGATTCCGCTCCAGTGCTGACATGGATCTTGGGGTACTTCTGGAGTCTCCCCAGGGGAGTCAGTCCTCGTCTCAAATGCGGGCATGCACTTGCGCTTTCCTCCAGAGCGGTAGCAGCAGTGTCACGCAGTCCGACGCGTGGATCAATGGATCTATGGTTTTCCCTCGAGTCTTTCCCACGAGGCTTTCCCACGAGGCTTTCCCACAGGGCTGTCCCACGTGCACACGTGGTGGAGTCGATCCTCGGCTTGAACGTCAAGGTAGTGCAGGGAAAACAGGTTCTTCTGGAATGGACTGACACATCTGGGGACTCTTGGAATGGTGGCACGACCCTGGAGTTCCTCTCGCCTTTCCTGTGGAGAGCGCCTCCTCTTGAGATGCGACGGGAACGCCGGGAATTCTTTCCCTACGAAGCAGGGAAAGGATCCCTCATCTCGAGCTAGGAGGTGGAAACGGGGCTCCCCTGGATGTGTGCGTGACCCACGTGCTTCCTCTCGAGTGGAAACGGGTATGTCGGGGAACTTCTTGAGTTGCAGCAAGGGTGTGAAGGACCCTTTGGAAGTTCCAGTGGTTAGATGTGATTAGCCTCGAGAAGCCTCAGCGGAAATGGACCTCATCTCGCATGGAGGGCAAAACCTCCTGGATTTTCTCGAGTTGAGGCAGGTGCTCTCGTCTTACGACGGGGACCTCAGGGACCCGCTCTGGTGGCCTCAGGAAAGGCCAGTCCCCATGCGAGTTCCTCGGGGGCCTCTCGGGATTCCTCTCCCGTCGATGCCGGGGCCTACGACCTTGTGTGGGGTCGGGGCCGGTACCGGAGGATTCCTCTCCAGTGCTGACATGGATCTTGGGGTACTTCTGGAGTCTCGCCAGGGGAGTCAGTCCTCGCCTCCAATGCGGGCATGCACTGGCGCTTTCCTCCAGAGCGGTAGCAGCAGTGTCACGCAGTCCGACGCGTGGATCAAAGGATCTATGGTTTTCCCTCGAGTCTTTCCCATGAGGCTTTCCCACGAGGCTTTCCCACAGGGCTGTCCCACGTGCACACGTGGTGGGAGTAGATCCTCGGCTTGAACGTCAAGGCAGTGCAGGGAAAACAGGTTCCTCTGGAATGGACTGACACTTCTGGGGGACTCTTGGAATGGTGGCACGACCCTGGAGTTCCTCTCGCCTTTCCTGTGGAGAGCGCCTCCTCTTGAGATGCGACGGAACGCCGTGAATTCTTTCCCTAGGAAACAAGGAAAGGATCCCTCATCTCGAGCTAGGAGGCGGAAACGGGGCTCCCCTGGATGTGTGCGGACCCTCGTGCTTCCTCGCGAATGGATACTGGTATGTCAGGGAACTTCTGGACTTGCAGCAAGGGTGTGAAGGACCCTTTGGAAGTTCCAGTGGTTAGATGTGATTAGCCTCGAGAAGCCTCAGCGGAAATGGGCCTCATATCGCCTGGAGGGCAAAACCTCCTGGATTTTCTCGAGTTGCGGCAGGTGCTCTCGACTTAAGACGGGGACCACAGGGACCCGCTCTGGTGGCCTCAGGAAAGGCCAGTCCCCATGCGAGTTCCTCGGGGGCCACTCGGGATTCCTCTCCCGTCGATGCCGGGGCCTAAGACCTTGCGTGGGGTCGGGGCCGGAACCTGAGGATTCCTCTCCAGTGCTGACATGGATCTTGGGTACTTCTGGAGTCTCCCCAGGGGAGTCAGTCCTCGTCTCGAATGCGGGCATGCACTTGCGCTTTCCTCCAGAGCGGTAGCAGCAGTGTCACGCAGTCCGACGCCTGGATCAAATGATCTATGGTTTTCTCTCGAGTCTTTCCCACGAGGCTTTCCCACGAGGCTTTCCCACAGGGCTGTCCCACGTGCACACGTGGTGGGAGTCGATCCTCGGCTTGTAGGTGAAGGCAGTGCTGGGAAATCAGGTTCTTCTGGAATGGACTGACACATCTGGGGACTCTTGGAATGGTGGCACGACCCTGGAGTTCCTCTCGCCTTTCCTGTTGAGAGCGCCTCCTCTTGAGATGCGACGGGAACGCCGGGAATTCTTTCCCTACGAAGCAGGGAAAGGATCCCTCATCTCGAGCTAGGAGGGGGAAACGGGGCTCCCCTGGATGTGTGCGGGACCCTCGTGCTTCCTCTCGAGTGGAGACGGGTATGTCGGGGAACTTCTTGAGTTGCAGCAAGGGTGTGAAGGACCCTTTGGAAGTTCCAGTGGTTAGATGTGATTAGCCTCGAGAAGCCTCAGCGGAAATGGGCCTCATCTCGCCTGGAGGGCAAAACCTCCTGGATTTTCTCGAGTTGCGGCAGGTGCTCTCGACTTACGACGGGGACCTCAGGGACCCTCTCTGGTGGCCTCAGGAAAGGCCAGTCCCCATGCGAGTTCCTCGGGGGCCTCTCGGGATTCCTCTCCCGTCGATGCCGGGGCCTAAGACCTTGTGTGGGGTCGGGGCCGGAACCTAAGTATTCCTCTCCAGTGCTGACGTGGATCTTGGGTTACTTCTGGAGTCTCCCCAGGGGAGTCAGTCCTCGTCTCGAATGCGGGCATGCACTTGCGCTTTCCTCCAGAGCGGTAGCTGCAGTGTCACGCAGTCCGACGCGTGGATCAAAGGATCTATGGTTTTCCCTCGAGTCTTTCCCACGAGGCTTTCCCACGAGGCTTTCCCACAGGGCTGTCCCACGTGCACACCTGGTGGGAGTCGATGCTCGGCTTGAACGTCAAGGCAGTGCAGGGAAAACAGGTTCCTCTGGAATGGACTGACACATCTGGGGGACTCTTGGAATGGTGGCACGACCCTGGAGTTCCTCTCGCCTTTCCTGTGGAGAGCGCCTCCTCTTGAGATGCGACGGGAACGCCGGGAATTCTTTCCTAGGAAACAGGGAAAGGATCCCTCATCTCGAGCTAGGAGGCGGAAACGGGGCTCCCCTGGATGTGTGCGGACCCTCGTGCTTCCTCTCGAATGGATACTGGTATGTCGGGGAACTTCTGGACTTGCAGCAAGGGTGTGAAGGACCCTTTGGAAGTTACAGTGGTTAGATGTGATTAGCCTCGAGAAGCCTCAGCGGAAATGGGCCTCAACTAGCCTGGAGGGCAAAACCTCCTGGATTTTCTCGAGTTGGGGCAGGTGCTCTCGACTTACTACGTGGACCTCAGGGACCCTCTCTGGTGGCGTCAGGAAAGGCCAGTCCCCATTCGAGTTCCTCGGGGGCCTCTCGGGATTCCTCTCCCGTCGATGCCGAGGTCTAAGTCCTTGTGTGGTTTCGGGGCGGGAACCTGAGTATTCCTCTCCATTGCTGACATGGATCTTGGGGTACTGCTGGAGTCTCCCCAGGGGACTCAGTCCTCGTCTCGAATGCGAGCATGCACTTGCGCTTTCCTCCAGAGCGGTAGCAGCTGTGTCACGCAGTCCGCCGTGTGGATCAAAGGATCTATGATTTTCCCTCGAGTCTTTCCCACGAGGCTTTCCCACGAGGCTTTCCCACAGGGCTGTCCCACGTGCACACGTGGTGGGAGTCGATCCTCGGCTTGAAGGTGAAGGCAGTGCTGGGAAATCAGGTTCCTCTGGAATGGACTGACACATCTGGGGGACTCTTGGAATGGTGGCACGACCCTGGAGTTCCTCTCGCCTTTCCTGTGGAGAGCGCCTCCTCTTGAGATGCGACGGGAATGCCGGGAATTCTTTCCCTACGAAACAAAGAAAGGATCCCTTATCTCGAGCTAGGAGGCGGAAACGGGGCTCCCCTGGATGTGTGCGGGACCCACGTGCTTCCTCTCGAGGGGAGACGGGTATGTCGAGGAACTTCTGGACTTGCAGCAAGGTTGTGAAGGACCCTTTGGAAGTTCCAGTGGTTAGATGTGATTAGCCTCGAGAAGCCTCAGCAGAAATGGGCCTCATCTGGGCTGGAGGGCAAAAACTCCTGGATTATCTCGAGTTGCGGCAGGTGCTCTCGACTTACGACGGGGACCTCAGGGACCCGCTCTGGTGGCCTCAGGAAAGGCCAGTCCCCATGCGAGTTCCTCGGGGGCCTCTCGGGATTCCTCTCCCGTCGATGCCGGGGCCTAAGACCTTGTGTGGGGTCGGGGCTGGAACCTGAGGATTCCTCTCCAGTGCTGACATGGATCTTGGGGTACTTCTGGAGTCTCGCCAGGGGAGTCAGTCCTCGCCTCCAATGCGGGCATGCACTGGCGCTTTCCTCCAGAGCGGAAGCAGCAGTGTGACGCAGTCCGACGCGTGGATCAAAGGATCTATGGTTTTCCCTCGAGTCTTTCCCACGAGGCTTTCCCACGAGGCTTTCCCACAGGGCTGTCCCACGTGCACACGTGGTGGGAGTCGATCCTCGGCTTGAATGTCAAGGCAGTGCAGGGAAAACAGGTTCCTCTGGAATGGACTGACACATCTGGGGGACTCTTGGAATGGTGGCACGACCCTGGAGTTCCTCTCGCCTTTCCTGTGGAGAGCGCCTCCTCTTGAGTTGCGACGGGAATGCCAGGAATTCTTTCCCTTCGAAACAGGGAAAGGATCCCTCATCTCGAGCTAGGAGGCGGAAACGGGGCTCCCCTGGATGTGTGCGGGACCCTCGTGCTTCCTCTCGAGTGGAGACGGGTATGTCGGGGAACTTCTTGAGTTGCAGCAAGGGTGTGAGGGACCCTTTGGAAGTTCCAGTGGTTAGATGTGATTAGCCTCGAGAAGCCTCAGCGGAAATGGGCCTCATCTCGCCTGGAGGGCAAAACCTCCTGGATTTTCTCGAGTTGCGGCAGGTGCTCTCGACTTACGACGGGGACTTCAGGGACACGCTCTGGCGGCCTCAGGAAAGGCCAGTCCCCATGCGAGTTCCTCGGGAGCCTCTCAGGATTCCTCTCCCGTCGATGCCGGGGCCTAAGACCTTGTGTGGAGTCTGGGCCAGAACCTGAGTATTCCTCTCCAGAGGTGACATGGATCTTGGGGTACTTCTGGAGTCTCCCCAGGGGAGTCAGTCCTCGCCTCCAATGCGGGCATGCACTTGCGCTTTTCTCCAGAGCGGTAGCAGCAGTGTGACGCAGTCCACCGCGTGGATCAAAGGATCTATGGTTTTCCCTCGACTCTTTCCCACGAGGCTTTTCCACGAGGCTTTCCCACAGGGCTGTCCCACGTGCACACGTGGTGGAGTCGATCCTCGGCTTGAACGTCAAGGTAGTGCAGGGAAAACAGGTTCTTCTGAAATGGACTGACACATCTGGGGACTCTTGGAATGGTGGCACGACCCTGGAGTTCCTCTCGCCTTTCCTGTGGAGAGCGCCTCCTCTTGAGATGCGACGGGAACGCCGGGAATTCTTTCCCTACGAAGCAGGGAAAGGATCCCTCATCTCGAGCTAGGAGGTGGAAACGGGGCTCCCCTGGATGTGTGCGTGAGCCACGTGCTTCCTCTCGAGTGGAGACGGGTATGTCGGGGAACTTCTTGAGTTGCAGCAAGGGTGTGAAGGACCCTTTGGAAGTTCCAGTGGTTAGATGTGATTAGCCTCGAGAAGCCTCAGCGGAAATGGACCTCATCTCGCATGGAGGGCAAAACCTCCTGGATTTTCTCGAGTTGAGGCAGGTGCTCTCGACTTACGACGGGGACCTCAGGGACCCGCTCTGGTGGCCTCAGGAAAGGCCAGTCCCCATGCGAGTTCCTCGGGGGCCTCTCGGGATTCCTCTCCCGTCGATGCCGGGGCCTAAGACCTTGTGTGGAGTCGGGGCTGGAACCTGAGGATTCCTCTCCAGTGCTGACATGGATCTTGGGGTACTTCTGGAGTCTCGCCAGGGGAGTCAGTCCTCGCCTCCAATGCGGGCATGCACTGGCGCTTTCCTCCAGAGTGGTAGCAGCAGTGACACGCAGTCCGACGCGTGGATCAAAGGATCTATGGTTTTCCCTCGAGTCTTTCCCACGAGGCTTTCCCACGAGGCTTTCCCCCAGGGCTGTCCGACGTGCACACGTGGTGGGAGTCGATCCTCGGCTTGAACGTCAAGGCAGTGCAGGGAAAACAGGTTCCTCTGGAATGGACTGACACATCTGGGGGACTCTTGGAATGGTGGCACGACCCTGGAGTTCCTCTCGCCTTTCCTGTGGAGAGCGCCTCCTCTTGAGATGCGACGGGAACGCCAGGAATTCTTTCCCTTCGAAACAGGGAAAGGATCCCTCATCTCGAGCTAGGAGGCGGAAACGGGGCTCCCCTGGATGTGTGCGGGACCCTCATGCTTCCTCTCGAGTGGAGACGGGTATCTCGGGGAACTTCTTGAGTTGCAGCAAGGGTGTGAGGGACCCTTTGTAAGTTCCAGTGGTTAGATGTGATTAGCCTAGAGAAGCCTCAGCGGAAACGGGCCTCAACTAGCCTGGAGGGCAAAACCTCCTGGATTTTCTCGAGTTGCGGCAGGTGCTCTCGACTTACGACGGGGACTTCAGGGACACGCTCTGGTGGCCTCAGGAAAGGCCAGTCCCCATGCGAGTTCCTCGGGGGCCTCTCAGGATACCTCTTCCGTCGATGCCGGGGCCTAAGACCTTGTGTGGAGTCTGGGCCAGAACCTGAGTATTCCTCTCCAGTGGTGACATGGATCTTGGGGTACTTCTGGAGTCTCCCCAGGGGAGTCAGTCCTCGCCTCCAATGCGGGCATGCACTTGCGCTTTTCTCCAGAGCGGTAGCAGCAGTGTGACGCAGTCCACCGCGTGGATCAAAGGATCTATGGTTTTCCCTCGAGTCTTTCCCACGAGGCTTTTCCACGAGGCTTTCCCACAGGGCTGTCCCACGTGCACACGTGGTGGAGTCGATCCTCGGCTTGAACGTCAAGGTAGTGCAGGGAAAACAGGTTCTTCTGGAATGGACTGACACATCTGGGGACTCTTGGAATGGTGGCACGACCCTGGAGTTCCTCTCGCCTTTCCTGTGGAGAGCGCCTCCTCTTGAGATGCGACGGGAACGCCGGGAATTCTTTCCCTACGAAGCAGGGAAAGGATCCCTCATCTCGAGCTTGGAGTCCGAAACGGGGCTCCCCTGGATGTGTGCGGGACCCTCGCGCTTCCTCTCAATTGGAGACGGGTATGTCGGGAAACTTCTTGAGTTGCAGCAAGGGTGTGAAGGACCCTTTTGAAGTTCCAGTGGTTAGATGTGATTAGCCTCGAGAAGCCTCAGCGGAAATGGGCCTCATCTCGCCTGGAGAGCAAAACCTCCTGGATTTTCTCGAGTTGCGGCAGGTGCTCTCGACTTACGACGGGGACCTCAGGGACCCGCTCTGGTGGCCTCAGGAAAGGCCAGTCCCCATGCGAGTTCCTCGAGGGCCTCTCAGGATTCCTCACCCGTCGATGCCGGGGCCTAAGACCTTGTGTGGGGTCGGGGCCGGAACCTAAGGATTCCTCTCCATTGCTGACGTGGATCTTGGGGTACTTCTGGAGTCTCCCCAGGGGAGTCAGTCCTTGTCTCGAATGCGGGCATGCACTTGCGCTTTCCTCCAGAGCGGTAACTGCAGTGTCACGCAGTCTGCCGCGTGGATAAAAGGATATATGATTTTCCCTCGAGTCTTTCCCACGAGGCTTTCCCACGAGGCTTTCCCACAGGGCTGTCCCACGTGCACACGTGGTGGGAGTCGATGCTCGGCTTGAACGTCAAGGCAGTGCAGGGAAAACAGGTTCCTCTGGAATGGACTGACACTTCTGGGGGACTCTTGGAATGGTGGCACGACCCTGGAGTTCCTCTCGCCTTTCCTGTGGAGAGCGCCTCCTCTTGAGATGCGACGGAACGCCGTGAATTCTTTCCCTAGGAAACAGGGAAAGGATCCCTCATCTCGAGCTAGGAGGCGGAAACGGGGCTCCCCTGGATGTGTGCGGACCCTCGTGCTTCCTCTCGAATGGATACTGGTATGTCAGGGAACTTCTTGAGTTGCAGCAAGGGTGTGAAGGACCCTTTGTAAGTTCCAGTGGTTAGATGTGATTAGCCTCGAGAAGCCTCAGCGGAAATGGGCCTCATCTCGCCTGGAGGGCAAAACCTCCTGGATTTTCTCGAGTTGCGGCAGGTGCTCTCGACTTAAGACGGGGACCTCAGGGACCCTCTCTGGTGGCCTCAGGAAAGGCCAGTCCCCATGCGAGTTCCTCGGGGGCCTCTCGGGATTCCTCTCCCTTCGATGCCGGGGCCTAAGACCTTGCGTGGGGTCGGGGCCGGAACCTGAGGATTCCTCTCCAGTGCTGACATGGATCTTGGGTACTTCTGGAGTCTCCCCAGGGGAGTCAGTCCTCGTCTCGAATGCGGGCATGCACTTGCGCTTTCCTCCAGAGCGGTAGCAGCAGTGTCACGCAGTCCGACGCCTGGATCAAATGATCTATGCTTTTCCCTCGGTTCTTTCCCACGAGGCTTTCCCACGAGGCTTTAACACAGGGCTGTCCCACGTGCACACGTGGTGGGAGTCGATCCTCGGCTTGAAGGTGAAGGCAGTGCTGGGAAATCAGGTTCCTCTGGAATGGACTGACACATCTGGGGGACTCTTGGAATGGTGGCACGACCCTGGAGTTCCTCTCGCCTTTCCTGTGGAGAGCGCCTCCTCTTGAGATGCGACGGAACGCCGGGAATTCTTTCCCTAGGAAACAGGGAAAGGATCCCTCATCTCGAGCTGGAGGCGGAAACGGGGCTCCCCTGTATGTGTGCGGACCCTCGTGCTTCCTCTCGAATGGATACTGGTATGTCAGGGAACTTGTGGACTTGCAGCAAGGGTGTGAAGGACCCTTTGTAAGTTCCAGTGGTTAGATGTGATTAGCCTCGAGAAGCCTCAGCGGAAATGGGCCTCATCTCGCCTGGAGGGCAAAACCTCCTGGATTTTCTCGAGTTGGGGCAGGTGCTCTCGACTTACTACGGGGACCTCAGGGACCCTCTCTGGTGGCCTCAGGAAAGGCCAGTCCCCATTCGAGTTCCTCGGGGGCCTCTCGGGATTCCTCTCCCGTCAATGCCGGGGTCTAAGTCCTTGTGTGGATTCAGGGCGGGAACCTGAGTATTCCTCTCCATTGCTGACATGGATCTTGGGGTACTTCTGGAGTCTCCCCAGGGGACTCAGTCCTCGTCTCGAATGCGAGCATGCACTTGCGCTTTCCTCCAGAGCGGTAGCAGCTGTGTCACGCAGTCCGCCGTGTGGATCAAAGGATCTATGATTTTCCCTCGAGTCTTTCCCACGAGGCTTTCCCACGAGGCTTTCCCACAGGGCTGTCCCACGTGCACACGTGGTGGGAGTCGATCCTCGGCTTGAAGGTGAAGGCAGTGCTGGGAAATCAGGTTCCTCTGGAATGGACTGACACATCTGGGGGACTCTTGGAATGGTGGCACGACCCTGGAGTTCCTCTCGACCTTTCCTGTGGAGAGCGCCTCCTCTTGAGATGCGACGGGAACGCCGGGAATTCTTTCCCTACGAAACAAAGAAAGGATCCCTTATCTCGAGCTAGGAGGTGGAAACGGGGCTCCCCTGGATGTGTGCGGGACCCACGTGCTTACTCTCGAGGGGAGACGGGCATGTCGAGGAACTTCTGGACTTGCAGCAAGGTTGTGAAGGACCCTTTGGAAGTTCCAGTGGTTAGATGTGATTAGCCTCGAGAAGCCTCAGCGGAAATGGGCCTCATCTCGCCTGGAGGGCAAAACCTCCTGGATTTTCTCGAGTTGCGGCAGGTGCGCTCGACTTACGACGGGGACCTCAGGGAACCGCTCTGGTGGCCTCAGGAAAGGCCAGTCCCCATGCGAGTTCATCGGGGGCCTCTCGGGATTCCTCTCCCGTCGATGCCGGGGCCTAAGACCTTGTGTGGGGTCGGGGCCGGAACCTGAGGATTCCGCTCCAGTGCTGAAATGGATCTTGGGGTACTTCTAGAGTCTCCCCAGGGGAGTCAGTCCTCGTCTCAAATGCGGGCATGAACTTGCGCTTTCCTCCAGAGCGGTAGCAGCAGTGTCACGCAGTCCGACGCGTGGATCAAAGGATCTATGGTTTTCCCTCGAGTCTTTCCCACGAGGCTTTCCCACGAGGCTCTCCCACAGGGCTGTCCCACGTGCACACGTGGTGGAGTCGATCCTCGGCTTGAACGTCAAGGTAGTGCAGGGAAAACAGGTTCTTCTGGAATGGACTGACACATCTGGGGACTCTTGGAATGGTGGCACGACCCTGGAGTTCCTCTCGCCTTTCCTGTGGAGAGCGCCTCCTCTTGAGATGCGACGGGAACGCCGGGAATTCTTTCCCTACGAAGCAGGGAAAGGATCCCTCATCTCGAGCTAGGAGGTGGAAACGGGGCTCCCCTGGATGTGTGCGTGACCCACGTGCTTCCTCTCGAGTGGAAACGGGTATGTCGGGGAACTTCTTGAGTTGCAGCAAGGGTGTGAAGGACCCTTTGGAAGTTCCAGTGGTTAGATGTGATTAGCCTCGAGAAGCCTCAGCGGAAATGGGCCTCATCTCGCCTGGAGGGCAAAACCTCCTGGATTTTCTCGAGTTGCGGCAGGTGCTCTCGACTTACGACGGGGACCTCAGGGACCCTCTCTGGTGGCCTCAGGAAAGGCCAGTCCCCATGCGAGTTCCTCGGGGGCCTCTCGGGATTCCTCTCCCGTCGATGCCGGGGCCTAAGACCTTGTGTGGGGTCGGGGCCGGAACCTAAGGATTCCTCTCCAGTGCTGACGTGGATCTTGGGTTACTTCTGGAGTCTCCCCAGGGGAGTCAGTCCTCGTCTCGAATGCGGGCATGCACTTGCGCTTTCCTCCAGAGCGGTAGCTGCAGTGTCACGCAGTCCGCCGCGTGGATCAAAGGATCTATGGTTTTCCCTCGAGTTTTTCCCACGAGGCTTTCCCACGAGGCTTTCCCCCAGGGCTGTCCGACGTGCACACGTGGTGGGAGTCGATCCTCGGCTTGAACGTCAAGGCAGTGCAGGGAAAACAGGTTCCTCTGGAATGGACTGACACATCTGGGGGACTCTTGGAATGGTGGCACGACCCTGGAGTTCCTCTCGCCTTTCCTGTGGAGAGCGCCTCCTCTTGAGATGCGACGGGAACACCAGGAATTCTTTCCCTTCGAAACAGGGAAAGGATCCCTCATCTCGAGCTAGGAGGCGGAAACGGGGCTCCCCTGGATGTGTGCGGGACCCTCATGCTTCCTCTCGAGTGGAGACGGGTATCTCGGGGAACTTCTTGAGTTGCAGCAAGGGTGTGAGGGACCCTTTGTAAGTTCCAGTGGTTAGATGTGATTAGCCTAGAGAAGCCTCAGCGGAAACGGGCCTCAACTAGCCTGGAGGGCAAAACCTCCTGGATTTTCTCGAGTTGCGGCAGGTGCTCTCGACTTACGACGGGGACTTCAGGGACACGCTCTGGTGGCCTCAGGAAAGGCCAGTCCCCATGCGAGTTCCTCGGGGGCCTCTCAGGATACCTCTTCCGTCGATGCCGGGGCCTAAGACCTTGTGTGGAGTCTGGGCCAGAACCTGAGTATTCCTCTCCAGTGGTGACATGGATCTTGGGGTACTTCTGGAGTCTCCCCAGGGGAGTCAGTCCTCGCCTCCAATGCGGGCATGCACTTGCGCTTTTCTCCAGAGCGGTAGCAGCAGTGTGACGCAGTCCACCGCGTGGATCAAAGGATCTATGGTTTTCCCTCGAGTCTTTCCCACGAGGCTTTTCCACGAGGCTTTCCCACAGGGCTGTCCCACGTGCACACGTGGTGGAGTCGATCCTCGGCTTGAACGTCAAGGTAGTGCAGGGAAAACAGGTTCTTCTGGAATGGACTGACACATCTGGGGACTCTTGGAATGGTGGCACGACCCTGGAGTTCCTCTCGCCTTTCCTGTGGAGAGCGCCTCCTCTTGAGATGCGACGGGAACGCCGGGAATTCTTTCCCTACGAAGCAGGGAAAGGATCCCTCATCTCGAGCTTGGAGTCCGAAACGGGGCTCCCCTGGATGTGTGCGGGACCCTCGCGCTTCCTCTCAATTGGAGACGGGTATGTCGGGAAACTTCTTGAGTTGCAGCAAGGGTGTGAAGGACCCTTTTGAAGTTCCAGTGGTTAGATGTGATTAGCCTCGAGAAGCCTCAGCGGAAATGGGCCTCATCTCGCCTGGAGAGCAAAACCTCCTGGATTTTCTCGAGTTGCGGCAGGTGCTCTCGACTTACGACGGGGACCTCAGGGACCCGCTCTGGTGGCCTCAGGAAAGGCCAGTCCCCATGCGAGTTCCTCGAGGGCCTCTCAGGATTCCTCACCCGTCGATGCCGGGGCCTAAGACCTTGTGTGGGGTCGGGGCCGGAACCTAAGGATTCCTCTCCATTGCTGACGTGGATCTTGGGGTACTTCTGGAGTCTCCCCAGGGGAGTCAGTCCTTGTCTCGAATGCGGGCATGCACTTGCGCTTTCCTCCAGAGCGGTAACTGCAGTGTCACGCAGTCTGCCGCGTGGATAAAAGGATATATGATTTTCCCTCGAGTCTTTCCCACGAGGCTTTCCCACGAGGCTTTCCCACAGGGCTGTCCCACGTGCACACGTGGTGGGAGTCGATGCTCGGCTTGAACGTCAAGGCAGTGCAGGGAAAACAGGTTCCTCTGGAATGGACTGACACTTCTGGGGGACTCTTGGAATGGTGGCACGACCCTGGAGTTCCTCTCGCCTTTCCTGTGGAGAGCGCCTCCTCTTGAGATGCGACGGAACGCCGGGAATTCTTTCCCTAGGAAACAGGGAAAGGATCCCTCATCTCGAGCTAGGAGGCGGAAACGGGGCTCCCCTGGATGTGTGCGGACCCTCGTGCTTCCTCTCGAATGGATACTGGTATGTCAGGGAACTTCTTGAGTTGCAGCAAGGGTGTGAAGGACCCTTTGTAAGTTCCAGTGGTTAGATGTGATTAGCCTCGAGAAGCCTCAGCGGAAATGGGCCTCATCTCGCCTGGAGGGCAAAACCTCCTGGATTTTCTCGAGTTGCGGCAGGTGCTCTCGACTTAAGACGGCGACCTCAGGGACCCGCGCTGGTGGCCTCAGGAAAGGCCAGTCCCCATGCGAGTTCCTCGGGGGCCTCTCGGGATTCCTCTCCCGTCGATGCCGGGGCCTAAGACCTTGCGTGGGGTCGGGGCCGGAACCTGAGGATTCCTCTCCAGTGCTGACATGGATCTTGGGTACTTCTGGAGTCTCCCCAGGGGAGTCAGTCCTCGTCTCGAATGCGGGCATGCACTTGCGCTTTCCTCCAGAGCGGTAGCAGCAGTGTCACGCAGTCCGACGCCTGGATCAAATGATCTATGCTTTTCCCTCGGTTCTTTCCCACGAGGCTTTCCCACGAGGCTTTCCCACAGGGCTGTCCCACGTGCACACGTGGTGGGAGTCGATCCTCGGCTTGAAGGTGAAGGCAGTGCTGGGAAATCAGGTTCCTCTGGAATGGACTGACACATCTGGGGGACTCTTGGAATGGTGGCACGACCCTGGAGTTCCTCTCGCCTTTCCTGTGGAGAGCGCCTCCTCTTGAGATGCGACGGAACGCCGGGAATTCTTTCCCTAGGAAACAGGGAAAGGATCCCTCATCTCGAGCTGGAGGCGGAAACGGGGCTCCCCTGTATGTGTGCGGACCCTCGTGCTTCCTCTCGAATGGATACTGGTATGTCAGGGAACTTGTGGACTTGCAGCAAGGGTGTGAAGGACCCTTTGTAAGTTCCAGTGGTTAGATGTGATTAGCCTCGAGAAGCCTCAGCGGAAATGGGCCTCATCTCGCCTGGAGGGCAAAACCTCCTGGATTTTCTCGAGTTGGGGCAGGTGCTCTCGACTTACTACGGGGACCTCAGGGACCCTCTCTGGTGGCCTCAGGAAAGGCCAGTCCCCATTCGAGTTCCTCGGGGGCCTCTCGGGATTCCTCTCCCGTCAATGCCGGGGTCTAAGTCCTTGTGTGGATTCAGGGCGGGAACCTGAGTATTCCTCTCCATTGCTGACATGGATCTTGGGGTACTTCTGGAGTCTCCCCAGGGGACTCAGTCCTCGTCTCGAATGCGAGCATGCACTTGCGCTTTCCTCCAGAGCGGTAGCAGCTGTGTCACGCAGTCCGCCGTGTGGATCAAAGGATCTATGATTTTCCCTCGAGTCTTTCCCACGAGGCTTTCCCACGAGGCTTTCCCACAGGGCTGTCCCACGTGCACACGTGGTGGGAGTCGATCCTCGGCTTGAAGGTGAAGGCAGTGCTGGGAAATCAGGTTCCTCTGGAATGGACTGACACATCTGGGGGACTCTTGGAATGGTGGCATGACCCTGGAGTTCCTCTCGACCTTTCCTGTGGAGAGCGCCTCCTCTTGAGATGCGACGGGAACGCCGGGAATTCTTTCCCTACGAAACAAAGAAAGGATCCCTTATCTCGAGCTAGGAGGTGGAAACGGGGCTCCCCTGGATGTGTGCGGGACCCACGTGCTTACTCTCGAGGGGAGACGGGCATGTCGAGGAACTTCTGGACTTGCAGCAAGGTTGTGAAGGACCCTTTGGAAGTTCCAGTGGTTAGATGTGATTAGCCTCGAGAAGCCTCAGCGGAAATGGGCCTCATCTCGCCTGGAGGGCAAAACCTCCTGGATTTTCTCGAGTTGCGGCAGGTGCGCTCGACTTACGACGGGGACCTCAGGGAACCGCTCTGGTGGCCTCAGGAAAGGCCAGTCCCCATGCGAGTTCATCGGGGGCCTCTCGGGATTCCTCTCCCGTCGATGCCGGGGCCTAAGACCTTGTGTGGGGTCGGGGCCGGAACCTGAGGATTCCGCTCCAGTGCTGAAATGGATCTTGGGGTACTTCTAGAGTCTCCCCAGGGGAGTCAGTCCTCGTCTCAAATGCGGGCATGCACTTGCGCTTTCCTCCAGAGCGGTAGCAGCAGTGTCACGCAGTCCGACGCGTGGATCAAAGGATCTATGGTTTTCCCTCGAGTCTTTCCCACGAGGCTTTCCCACGAGGCTCTCCCACAGGGCTGTCCCACGTGCACACGTGGTGGAGTCGATCCTCGGCTTGAACGTCAAGGTAGTGCAGGGAAAACAGGTTCTTCTGGAATGGACTGACACATCTGGGGACTCTTGGAATGGTGGCACGACCCTGGAGTTCCTCTCGCCTTTCCTGTGGAGAGCGCCTCCTCTTGAGATGCGACGGGAACGCCGGGAATTCTTTCCCTACGAAGCAGGGAAAGGATCCCTCATCTCGAGCTAGGAGGTGGAAACGGGGCTCCCCTGGATGTGTGCGTGACCCACGTGCTTCCTCTCGAGTGGAAACGGGTATGTCGGGGAACTTCTTGAGTTGCAGCAAGGGTGTGAAG
This sequence comes from Ovis canadensis, assembly GCF_042477335.2. NCBI lineage: Eukaryota > Metazoa > Chordata > Mammalia > Artiodactyla > Bovidae > Ovis > Ovis canadensis. The sequence goes on from NC_091267.1 coordinate 12,263,539, forward strand.
GACCCTTTGGAAGTTCCAGTGGTTAGATGTGATTAGCCTCGAGAAGCCTCAGCGGAAATGGGCCTCATCTCGCCTGGAGGGCAAAACCTCCTGGATTTTCTCGAGTTGCGGCAGGTGCTCTCGACTTACGACGGGGACCTCAGGGACCCTCTCTGGTGGCCTCAGGAAAGGCCAGTCCCCATGCGAGTTCCTCGGGGGCCTCTCGGGATTCCTCTCCCGTCGATGCCGGGGCCTAAGACCTTGTGTGGGGTCGGGGCCGGAACCTAAGGATTCCTCTCCAGTGCTGACGTGGATCTTGGGTTACTTCTGGAGTCTCCCCAGGGGAGTCAGTCCTCGTCTCGAATGCGGGCATGCACTTGCGCTTTCCTCCAGAGCGGTAGCTGCAGTGTCACGCAGTCCGCCGCGTGGATCAAAGGATCTATGGTTTTCCCTCGAGTTTTTCCCACGAGGCTTTCCCACGAGGCTTTCCCACAGGGCTGTCCCACGTGCACACGTGGTGGGAGTCGATGCTCGGCTTGAACGTCAAGGCAGTGCAGGAAAAACAGGTTTCTCTGGAATGGACTGACACATCTGGGGGACTCTTGGAATGGTGGCACGACCCTGGAGTTCCTCTCGCCTTTCCTGTGGAGAGCGCCTCCTCTTGAGATGCGACGGAACGCCGGGAATTCTTTCCCTACGAAACAGGGAAAGGATCCCTCATCTCGAGCTAGGAGGCGGAAACGGGGCTCCCCTGGATGTGTGCGGACCCTCGTGCTTCCTCTCGAATGGATACTGGTATGTCAGGGAACTTCTGGACTTGCAGCAAGGGTGTGAAGGACCCTTTGGAAGTTCCAGTGGTTAGATGTGATTAGCCACGAGAAGCCTCAGCGGAAATGGGCCTCATCTCGCCTGGAGGGCAAAACCTCCTGGATTTTCTCGAGTTGCTGCAGGTGCTCTCGACTTACTACGGGGACCTCAGGGACCCGCTCTGGTGGCCTCAGGAAAGGCCAGTCCCCATGCGAGTTCCTCGGGGGCCTCTCGGGATTCCTCTCCCGTCGATGCCGGGGCCTAAGACCTTGTGTGGATTCGGTGCGGGAACCTGAGTATTCCTCTCCATTGCTGACATGGATCTTGGGGTACTTCTGGAGTCTCGCCAGGGGACTCAGTCCTCGTCTCGAATGCGAGCATGCACTTGCGCTTTCCTCCAGAGCGGTAGCAGCTGTGTCACCCAGTCCGACGCGTGGATCAAAGGATCTATGATTTTCCCTCGAGTCTTTCCCACGAGGCTTTCCCACGAGGCTTTCCCACAGGGCTGTCCCACGTGCACACGTGGTGGGAGTCGATCCTCGGCTTGAAGGTGAAGGCAGTGCTGGGAAATCAGGTTCCTCTGGAATGGACTGACACATCTGGGGGACTCTTGGAATGGTGGCACGACCCTGGAGTTCCTCTCGCCTTTCCTGTGGAGAGCGCCTCCTCTTGAGATGCGACGGGAACGCCGGGAATTCTTTCCCTACGAAACAGGGAAAGGATCCCTCATCTCGAGCTAGGAGTCGGAAACGGGGCTCCCCTGGATGTGTGCGGGACCCTCGCGCTTCCTCTCAAGTGGAGACGGGTATGTCAGGAAACTTCTTGAGTTGCAGCAAGGGTGTGAAGGACCCTTTGGAAGTTCCAGTGGTTAGATGTGATTAGCCTCGAGAAGCCTCAGCAGAAATGGGCCTCATCTGGGCTGGAGGGCAAAAACTCCTGGATTATCTCGAGTTGCGGCAGGTGCTCTCGACTTACGACGGGGACCTCAGGGACCCGCTCTGGTGGCCTCAGGAAAGGCCAGTCCCCATGCGAGTTCCTCGGGGGCCTCTCGGGATTCCTCTCCCGTCGATGCCGGGGCCTAAGACCTTGTGTGGAGTCGGGGCTGGAACCTGAGGTTTCCTCTCCAGTGCTGACATGGATCTTGGGGTACTTCTGGAGTCTCGCCAGGGGAGTCAGTCCTCGCCTCCAATGCGGGCATGCACTGGCGCTTTCCTCCAGAGCGGAAGCAGCAGTGTAACGCAGTCCGACGCGTGGATCAAATGATCTATGGTTTTCCCTCGAGTCTTTCCCACGAGGCTTTCCCACGAGGCTTTCCCACAGGGCTGTCCCACGTGCACACGTGGTGGGAGTCGATCCTCGGCTTGAATGTCAAGGCAGTGCAGGGAAAACAGGTTCCTCTGGAATGGACTGACACATCTGGGGGACTCTTGGAATGGTGGCACGACCCTGGAGTTCCTCTCGCCTTTCCTGTGGAGAGCGCCTCCTCTTGAGTTGCGACGGGAATGCCAGGAATTCTTTCCCTTCGAAACAGGGAAAGGATCCCTCATCTCGAGCTAGGAGGCGGAAACGGGGCTCCCCTGGATGTGTGCGGGACCCTCGTGCTTCCTCTCGAGTGGAGACGGGTATGTCGGGGAACTTCTTGAGTTGCAGCAAGGGTGTGAGGGACCCTTTGGAAGTTCCAGTGGTTAGATGTGATTAGCCTCGAGAAACCTCAGCGGAAATGGGCCTCATCTCGCCTGGAGGGCAAAACCTCCTGGATTTTCTCGAGTTGCGGCAGGTGCTCTCGACTTACGACGGGGACTTCAGGGACACGCTCTGGTGGCCTCAGGAAAGGCCAGTCCCCATGCGAGTTCCTCGGGTGCCTCTCAGGATACCTCTCCCGTCGATGCCGGGGCCTAAGACCTTGTGTGGAGTCTGGGCCAGAACCTGAGTATTCCTCTCCAGAGGTGACATGGATCTTGGGGTACTTCTGGAGTCTCCCCAGGGGAGTCAGTCCTCGCCTCCAATGCGGGCATGCACTTGCGCTTTTCTCCAGAGCGGTAGCAGCAGTGTGACGCAGTCCACCGCGTGGATCAAAGGATCTATGGTTTTCCCTCGACTCTTTCCAACGAGGCTTTTCCACGAGGCTTTCCCACAGGGCTGTCCCACGTGCACACGTGGTGGAGTCGATCCTCGGCTTGAACGTCAAGGTAGTGCAGGGAAAACAGGTTCTTCTGGAATGGACTGACACATCTGGGGACTCTTGGAATGGTGGCACGACCCTGGAGTTCCTCTCGCCTTTCCTGTGGAGAGCGCCTCCTCTTGAGATGCGACGGGAACGCCGGGAATTCTTTCCCTACGAAGCAGGGAAAGGATCCCTCATCTCGAGCTAGGAGGTGGAAACGGGGCTCCCCTGGATGTGTGCGTGAGCCACGTGCTTCCTCTCGAGTGGAGACGGGTATGTCGGGGAACTTCTTGAGTTGCAGCAAGGGTGTGAAGGACCCTTTGGAAGTTCCAGTGGTTAGATGTGATTAGCCTCGAGAAGCCTCAGCGGAAATGGACCTCATCTCGCTTGGAGGGCAAAACCTCCTGGATTTTCTCGAGTTGAGGCAGGTGCTCTCGACTTACGACGGGGACCTCAGGGACCCGCTCTGGTGGCCTCAGGAAAGGCCAGTCCCCATGCGAGTTCCTCGGGGGCCTCTCGGGATTCCTCTCCCGTCGATGCCGGGGCCTAAGACCTTGTGTGGAGTCGGGGCTGGAACCTGAGGATTCCTCTCCAGTGCTGACATGGATCTTGGGGTACTTCTGGAGTCTCGCCAGGGGAGTCAGTCCTCGCCTCCAATGCGGGCATGCACTGGCGCTTTCCTCCAGAGCGGTAGCAGCAGTGACACGCAGTCCGACGCGTGGATCAAAGGATCTATGGTTTTCCCTCGAGTCTTTCCCACGAGGCTTTCCCACGAGGCTTTCCCCCAGGGCTGTCCGACGTGCACACGTGGTGGGAGTCGATCCTCGGCTTGAACGTCAAGGCAGTGCAGGGAAAACAGGTTCCTCTGGAATGGACTGACACATCTGGGGGACTCTTGGAATGGTGGCATGACCCTGGAGTTCCTCTCGCCTTTCCTGTGGAGAGCGCCTCCTCTTGAGATGCGACGGGAACGCCAGGAATTCTTTCCCTTCGAAACAGGGAAAGGATCCCTCATCTCGAGCTAGGAGGCGGAAACGGGGCTCCCCTGGATGTGTGCGGGACCCTCATGCTTCCTCTCGAGTGGAGACGGGTATCTCGGGGAACTTCTTGAGTTGCAGCAAGGGTGTGAGGGACCCTTTGTAAGTTCCAGTGGTTAGATGTGATTAGCCTCGAGAAGCCTCAGCGGAAACGGGCCTCAACTAGCCTGGAGGGCAAAACCTCCTGGATTTTCTCGAGTTGCGGCAGGTGCTCTCGACTTACGACGGGGACTTCAGGGACACGCTCTGGTGGCCTCAGGAAAGGCCAGTCCCCATGCGAGTTCCTCGGGGGCCTCTCAGGATACCTCTTCCGTCGATGCCGGGGCCTAAGACCTTGTGTGGAGTCTGGGCCAGAACCTGGGTATTCCTCTCCAGTGGTGACATGGATCTTGGGGTACTTCTGGAGTCTCCCCAGGGGAGTCAGTCCTCGCCTCCAATGCGGGCATGCACTTGCGCTTTTCTCCAGAGCGGTAGCAGCAGTGTGACGCAGTCCACCGCGTGGATCAAATGATCTATGGTTTTCCCTCGAGTCTTTCCCACGAGGCTTTTCCACGAGGCTTTCCCACAGGGCTGTCCCACGTGCACACGTGGTGGAGTCGATCCTCGGCTTGAACGTCAAGGTAGTGCAGGGAAAACAGGTTCTTCTGGAATGGACTGACACATCTGGGGACTCTTGGAATGGTGGCACGACCCTGGAGTTCCTCTCGCCTTTCCTGTGGAGAGCGCCTCCTCTTGAGATGCGACGGGAACGCCAGGAATTCTTTCCCTACGAAGCAGGGAAAGGATCCCTCATCTCGAGCTAGGAGGTGGAAACGGGGCTCCCCTGGATGTGTGCGTGACCCACGTGCTTCCTCTCGAGTGGAGACGGGTATGTCGGGGAACTTCTTGAGTTGCAGCAAGGGTGTGAAGGACCCTTTGGAAGTTCCAGTGGTTAGATGTGATTAGCCTCGAGAAGCCTCAGCGGAAATGGACCTCATCTCGCATGGAGGGCAAAACCTCCTGGATTTTCTCGAGTTGAGGCAGGTGCTCTCGTCTTACGACGGGGACCTCAGGGACCCGCTCTGGTGGCCTCAGGAAAGGCCAGTCCCCATGCGAGTTCCTCGGGGGCGTCTCGGGATTCCTCTCCCGTCGATGCCGGGGCCTAAGACCTTGTGTGGGGTCGGGGCCGGAACCTAAGGATTCCTCTCCAGTGCTGACGTGGATCTTGGGGTACTTCTGGAGTCTCCCCAGGGGAGTCAGTCCTTGTCTCGAATGCGGGCATGCACTTGCGCTTTCCTCCAGAGCGGTAGCTGCAGTGTCACGCAGTCTGCCGCGTGGATAAAAGGATATATGATTTCCCTCGAGTCTTTCCCACGAGGCTTTCCCACGAGGCTTTCCCACAGGGCTGTCCCACGTGCACACGTGGTGGGAGTCGATGCTCGGCTTGAACGTAAAGGCAGTGCAGGGAAAACAGGTTCCTCTGGAATGGACTGACACATCTGGGGGACTCTTGGAATGGTGGCACGACCCTGGAGTTCCTCTCGCCTTTCCTGTGGAGAGCGCCTCCTCTTGAGATGCGACGGGAACGCCGGGATTTCTTTCCCTACGAAGCAGGGAAAGGATCCCTCATCTCGAGCTAGGAGGCGGAAACGGGGCTCCCCTGGATGTGTGCGGACCCTCGTGCTTCCTCTCGAATGGATACTGGTATGTCAGGGAATTTCTGGACTTGCAGCAAGGGTGTGAAGGACCCTTTGGAAGTTCCAGTGGTTAGATGTGATTAGCCTCGAGAAGCCTCAGCGGAAATGGGCCTCATCTCGCCTGGAGAGCAAAACCTCCTGGATTTTCTCGAGTTGCGGCAGGTGCTCTCGACTTACGACGGGGACCTCAGGGACCCGCTCTGGTGGCCTCAGGAAAGGCCAGTCCCCATGCGAGTTCCTCGGGGGCCTCTCGGGATTCCTCTCCCGTCGATGCCGGGGCCTAAGACCTTGTGTGGGGTCGGGGCCGGAACCTGAGGATTCCTCTCCAGTGCTGACATGGATCTTGGGTACTTCTGGAGTCTCCCCAGGGGAGTAAGTCCTCGTCTCGAATGCGAGCATGCGCTTGCCCTTTCCTCCAGAGTGGAAGCAGAAGTGTCACACAGTCCGCCGCATTGATCAAAGGATCTAAGGTTTTCCCTCGAGTCTTTCCCACGAGTCTTTCCCACGAGGCTTTCCCACAGGGCTGTCCAACGTGCACACGTGGTGGGAGTCGATCCTCGCCTTGAACGTCAAGGCAGTGCAGGGAAAACAGGTTCCTCTGGAATGGACTGACACATCTGGGAGACTCTTGGAATGGTGTCACGACCCTGGAGTTCCTCTCGACTTTCCTGTGGAGAGCGCCTCCTCTTGAGATGTGACGGGAACGCCGGGAATTCTTTCCCTTCGAAACAGGGAAAGGATCCCTCATCTCGAGCTAGGAGGGGGAAACGGGGCTCCCCTGGATGTGTGCGGGACACTCGTTCTTCCTCTCGAGTGGAGACGGGTATGTCGGGGAACTTCTTGAGTTGCAGCAAGGGTGTGAAGGACCCATTGGAAGTTCCAGTGGTTAGATGTGATTAGCCTCGAGAAGCCTCACCGGAAATGGGCCTCAACTAGCCTGGAGGGCAAAACCTCCTGGATTTTCTCGAGTTGCGACAGGTGCTCTCGACTTACGACGGGGACCTCAGGGACCCGCTCTGGTGGCCTCAGGAAAGGCCAGTCCCCATGCGAGATCCTCGGGGGCCTCTCGGGTTTCCTCTACCGTCGATGCCGGGGCCTAAGACCTTGTGTGCAGTCGGGGCCCGAAACTGAGGATTCCTCTCCAGTGCTGACATGGATCTTGGGGTACTTCTGGAGTCTCCCCAGGGGAGTCAATCCTCGGCTCCAATGTGGGCATGCACTTGCGGTTTCCTCCAGAGCGGTAGCAGCAGTGTCACGCAGTCCGACGCGTGGATCAAAGGATCTATGGTTTTCCCTCGAGTCTTTCCCACGAGGCTTTCCCACGAGGCTTTCCCACAGGGCTGTCCCACGTGCACACATGGTGGGAGTCGATCCTCGGCTTGAACGTCAAGGCAGTGCAGGGAAAACATGTTCCTCTGGAATGGACTGACACATCTGGGGGACTCTTGGAATGGTGGCACGACCCTGCAGTTCCTCTCGCCTTTCCTGTGGAGAGCGCCTCCTCTTGAGATGCGACGGGAACGCCGGGAATTCTTTCCCTAGGAAACAGGGAAAGGATCCCTCATCTCGAGCTAGGAGGCGGAAACGGGGCTCCCCTGGATGTGTGCGGGACCCTCGTGCTTCCTCTCGAGTGGATACTGGTATGTCAGCGAACTTCTGGACTTGCAGCAAGGGTGTGAGGACCCTTTGGAAGTTCCAGTGGTTAGATGTGATTAGCCTCGAGAAGCCTCAGCGGAAATGGGCCTCATCTCGCCTAGAGGGTAAAACCTACTGGATTTTCTCGAGTCGCGGCAGGTGCTCTCGACTTACGACGGGGACCTCAGGGACCCGCTCTGGTGGCCTCAGGAAAGGCCAGTCCCCATGCGAGTTCCTCGGGGGCCTCTCGGGATTCCTCTCCCGTCGATGCCGGGGCCTAAGACCTTGTGGGGGTCGGGGCCGGAACCTGAGGATTCCTCTCCAGTGCTGACATGGATCTTGGGTATTTCTGGAGTCTCCCCAGGGGAGTCAGTCCTCGTCTCGAATGCGGGCATGCACTTGCGCTTTCCTCCAGAGCGGTAGCAGCAGTGTCACGCAGTCTGCCGCGTGGATCAAAGGATCTATGATTTTCCCTCGAGTCTTTCCCACGAGGCTTTGCCACGAGGCTTTCCCACAGGGCTGTCCCACGTGCACACGTGGTGGGAGTCGATGCTCGGCTTGAAGGTGAAGGCAGTGCAGGGAAAACAGGTTCCTCTGGAATGGACTGACACTTCTGGGGGACTCTTGAAATGGTGGCACGACCCTGGAGTTCCTCTCGCCTTTCCTGTGGAGAGCGCCTCCTCTTGAGATGCGACGGGAACGCCGGGAATTCGTTCCCTACGAAACAGGGAAAGGATCCCTCATCTCGAGCTAGGAGGCAGAAACGGGGCTCCCCTGGATGTGTTCGGGACCCTCGTGCTTCCTCTCGAGTGGAGACGGGTGTGTCGGGGAACTTCTTGAGATGCAGCAAGGGTGTGAAGGACCCTTTGGAAGTTCCAGTGGTTAGATGTGATTAGCCTCGAGAAGCCTCAGCGGAAATGGGCCTCAACTAGCCTGGAGGGCAAAACCTCCTGGATTTTCTCGAGTTGCGGCAGGTGCTCTCGACTTACGACGGGGACCTCAGGGACCCCCTCTGGTGGCCTCAGGAAAATCCAGTCCCCATGCGAGTTCCTCGGGGGCCTCTCGGGATTCCTCTCCCGTTGATGCCGGGGCCTAAGACCTTGTGTGGAGTCGGGGCCGGATCCTGAGGATTCCTCTCCAGGGCTGACAAGGATCTTGGGGTACTTTGGAGTCTCCCCAGGGGAGTAAGTCCTCGTCTCGAATGCGAGCATGCGCTTGCCCTTTCCTCCAGAGTGGAAGCAGAAGTGTCACGCAGTCCGCCGCATTGATCAAAGGATCTAAGGTTTTCCCTCGAGTCTTTCCCACGAGTCTTTCCCACGAGGCTTTCCCACAGGGCTGTCCAACGTGCACACGTGGTGGGAGTCGATCCTCGCCTTGAACGTCAAGGCAGTGCAGGGAAAACAGGTTCCTCTGGAATGGACTGACACATCTGGGAGACTCTTGGAATGGTGTCACGACCCTGGAGTTCCTCTCGACTTTCCTGTGGAGAGCGCCTCCTCTTGAGATACGACGGGAACGCCGGGAATTCTTTCCCTTCGAAACAGGGAAAGGATCCCTCATCTCGAGCTAGGAGGGGGAAACGGGGCTCCCCTGGATGTGTGCGGGACACTCGTTCTTCCTCTCGAGTGGAGACGGGTATGTCGGGGAACTTCTTGAGTTGCAGCAAGGGTGTGAAGGACCCTTTGGAAGTTCCAGTGGTTAGATGTGATTAGCCTCGAGAAGCCTCACCGGAAATGGGCCTCAACTAGCCTGGAGGGCAAAACCTCCTGGATTTTCTCGAGTTGCGACAGGTGCTCTCGACTTACGACGGGGACCTCAGGGACCCGCTCTGGTGGCCTCAGGAAAGGCCAGTCCCCATGCGAGATCCTCGGGGGCCTCTCGGGTTTCCTCTACCGTCGATGCCGGGGCCTAAGACCTTGTGTGCAGTCGGGGCCCGAAACTGAGGATTCCTCTCCAGTGCTGACATGGATCTTGGGGTACTTCTGGAGTCTCCCCAGGGGAGTCAATCCTCGGCTCCAATGTGGGCATGCACTTGCGGTTTCCTCCAGAGCGGTAGCAGCAGTGTCACGCAGTCCGACGCGTGGATCAAAGGATCTATGGTTTTCCCTCGAGTCTTTCCCACGAGGCTTTCCCACGAGGCTTTCCCACAGGGCTGTCCCACGTGCACACATGGTGGGAGTCGATCCTCGGCTTGAACGTCAAGGCAGTGCAGGGAAAACATGTTCCTCTGGAATGGACTGACACATCTGGGGGACTCTTGGAATGGTGGCACGACCCTGCAGTTCCTCTCGCCTTTCCTGTGGAGAGCGCCTCCTCTTGAGATGCGACGGGAACGCCGGGAATTCTTTCCCTAGGAAACAGGGAAAGGATCCCTCATCTCGAGCTAGGAGGCGGAAACGGGGCTCCCCTGGATGTGTGCGGGACCCTCGTGCTTCCTCTCGAGTGGAGACGGGTATGTCGGGGAACTTCTGGACTTGCAACAAGGGTGTGAAGGACCCTTTGGAAGTTCCAGTGGTTAGATGTGATTAGCCTCGAGAAGCCTCAGCGGAAATGGGCCTCATCTCGCCTGGAGGGCAAACCCTCCTGGATTTTCTCGAGTTGCGGCAGGTGCTCTCGACTTACGACGGGGACCTCAGGGACCCGCTCTGGTGGCCTCAGGAAAGGCCAGTCCCCATGCGAGTTCCTCGGGGGCCTCTCGGGATTCCTCTCCCGTCGATGCCGGGGCCTAAGACCTTGTGTGGGGTCGGGGCCGGAACCTGAGGATTCCTCTCCAGTGCTGACATGGATCTTGGGGTACTTCTGGAGTCTCCCCAGGGGACTCAGTCCTCGTCTCGAATGCGGGCATGCACTTGCGCTTTCCTCCAGAGCGGTAGCTGCAGTGTCACGCAGTCTACCGCGTGGATCAAAGGATCTATATTTTTCCCTCGAGTCTTTCCCACGAGGCTTTCCCACGAGGCTTTCCCACAGGGCTGTCCCACGTGCACACGTGGTGGGAGTCGATCCTCGGCTTGAACGTCAAGGCAGTGCAGGGAAAACAGGTTCCTCTGAAATGGACTGACACATCTGGGGGACTCTTGGAATGGTGGCACGACCCTGGAGTTCCTCTCGCTTTTCCTGTGGAGAGCGCCTCCTCTTGAGATGCGACGGGAACGCCGGGAATTCTTTCCCTATGAAACAGGGATAGGATCCCTCATCTCGAGCTAGGAGGCGGAAACGGGGCTCCCCTGGATGTGTGCGAGACCCTCGTGCTTCCTCTCGAGTGGAGAGGGGTATGTCGGGGAACTTCCTGAGTTGCAGCAAGGGTGTGAAGGACCCTCTGGAAGTTCCAGTGGTTAGATGTGATTAGCCTCGAGAAGCCTCAGCGGACGTGGGCCTCATCTCGACTGGAGGGCAAAACCTCCTGGATTTTCTCGAGTTGCGGCAGGTGCTCTCGACTTACGACGGGGACCTCAGGGACCCGCTCAGGTGGCCTCAGGAAAGGCCAGTCCCTATGCGAGTTCCTCGGGGGCCTCTCGGGATTCCTCTGACGTCGATGCCGGGGCCTGAGACCTTGTGTGGAGTCGGGGCCAGAACCGGAGGATTCCTCTCCAGTGCTGACATGGATCTTGGGGTTCTTCTGGAGTCTCCCCAGGGGACTCAGTCCTCGTCTCGAATGTGGGCATGCACTTGCACTTTCCTCTAGAGCAGTAGCAGCTGTGTCACGCAGTCCGCCATGTGGATCAAAGGATCTATGATGTTCCCTCGAGTCTTTCCCACGAGGCTTTCCCACGAGGCTTTCCCACAGGGCTGTCCCACGTGCACACGTGGTGGGAGTCGATCCTTGGCTTGAACGTCAAGGTAGTGCAGGGAAAACAGGTTCTTCTGGAATGGACTGACACATCTGGGGCACGCTTGGAATGGTGGCACGACCCTGGAGTTCCTCTCGCTTTTCCTGTGGAGAGCGCCTCCTCTTGAGATGCGACGGGAACGCCGGGAATTCTTTCCCTATGAAACAGGGATAGGATCCCTCATCTCGAGTTAGGAGGCGGAAACGGGGCTCCCCTGGATGTGTGCGGGACCCTCGTGCTTCCTCTCGAGTGGAGACGGGTATGTCGGGTAACTTCCTGAGGTGCAGCAAGGGTGTGAAGGACCCTTTGAAGTTCCAGTGGTTAGATGTGATTAGCCTCGAGAAGCCTCAGGGGAAATGGGCATCATCTCGCCTGGAGGGCAAAACCTCCTGGATTTTCTCGAGTTGCGGCAGGTGCTCTCGACTTACGACGGGGACCTCAGGGACCCGCTCTGGTGGCCTCAGGAAAGGCCAGTCCCCATGCGAGTTCCTCGGGGGCCTCTCGGGATTCCTCTCCCGTCGATGCCGGGGCCTAAGACCTTGTGTGGAGTCGGGGCCAGAACCTGAGGATTCCTCTCCAGTGCTGACATGGATCTTGGGGTAATTCTGGAGTCTCCCCAGGGGAGTCAGTCCTCGTCTCGAATGCGGGCATGCACTTGCGCTTTCCTCCAGAGCGGTAGCAGCAGTGTCACACATTCCGCCGCGTGGATCAAGGGATCTATGTCTTTCCACGAGGCTTTCCCACGAGGCTTTCCCACAGGGCTGTCCCACCTGCTCACTGGTGGGAGTCGATCCTCGGCTTGAACGTCAAGCCAGTGCAGAGAAAACAGGTTCCTCTGAAATGGACTGACACATCTGGGGGACTCTTGGAATGGGGGCAAGACCCTGGAGTTCCTCTCGACTTTCCTGTGTAGAGCGCCTCCTCTTGAGATGCAACGGGAACGCCGGAAATTCTTTCCCTACGAAACAGGGAAAGGATCCCTCATCTCGAGCTAGGAGGTGGAAACGGGGCTCCCCTGGATGTGTGCAGGATCTTCGTACTTCCTCTCGAGTGGAGACGGGTATGTTGGGGATCTTCTTGAGTTGCAGCAAGGGTGTGAAGGACCCTTTGGAAATTCCAGTGGTTAGATGTGATTAACCTCGAGAAGCCTCAGCGGAAATGGTCCTCATCTCGCCTGGAGGACAAAACCTCCTGGATTTTCTCGAGTTGCGGCAGGTGCTCTCAACTTATGACGGGGACCCCAGGGACCCGCTCTGGTGGCCTCATTAAAGGCCAGTCCCCATGCGCTTTCCTCGGGGACCTCTCGGGATTCCTCTCCCGTCGATGCCGGGGCCTAAGACCTTGTATGGAGCCGGGGACGGAACCTCAGGATTCCTCTCCAGTGCTGACATGGATCTTGGGGTACTTCTGGGGTCTCCCCAGGGGAGTCACTCCTCATCTCGAATGCGGGCATGCACTTGCGCTTTCCTCCAGAGCGGTAGCAATAGTGTCAGGCATTCCGCCGAGTGGATCAAAGGATCTATGGTTTTCCCTCCAGTCTTTTCCACGAGGCTTTCCCACGAGGCTTTCCCACAGGGCTGTCCCACAGGGCTGTCTCACGTGCACACGTGGTGGGAGTCGATCCTCGGCTTGACCGTCAAGGCAGTGCAGGAAAACAGGTTCCTCTGGAATGGTCTGACACATCTGGGGGACTCTTGGAATGGTGGCACGACCCTGGAGTTCCTCTCGCCATTCCTGTGGAGAGCGCCTCCTCTTGAGATGCGACGGGATCGCCAGGAATTCTTTCCCTACGGAACAGGGAAAGGATCCCTCATCTCGAGCTAGGAGGTGGAAACGGGGCTCCCCTGGATGTGTGCAGGACCTTCGTACTTCCTCTCGAGTGGAGACGGGTATGTCGGGAAACTTCTTCAGTTGCAGCAAGGGTGTGAATGACCCTTTGGAAGTTCCAGTGGTTAGATGTGATTAGCCTCGAGAAGCCTCAGCGGAAATGGGCCTCATTTCGCCTGGAGGGCAAAACCTCCTGGATTTTCTCGAGGTGCGGCAGGTGCTCTCGACTTAAGACGGGGATCTCAGGGACCCGCTCTGGTGGCCTCAGGAAAGGCCAATCCCCATGCGAGTTCCTCGGGGGCCTCTCGGGATTCCTCTCCCATCGATGCTGGGGCCTAAGACCTTGTGTGGAGTCGGGGCCGGAACCTGAGGATTCCTCTCCAGTGCTGACATGGATCTTGGGGTACTTCTGGAGTCTCCCCAGGGGAGTCAGTCCTTGTCTCGAATGCGGGCATGCACTTGCGCTTTCCTCCAGAGCGGTAGCAGCAGTGTCACGCAGTCGGCCGCGTGGATCAAAGGATCTATGGTTTTCCCTCAAGTCTTTCCCACGAGGCTTTCCCACGAGGCTTTCCCACAGGGCTGTCCCACGTGCACACGTGGTGGGAGTCGAACATCGGCTTGAACGTCAAGGCAGTGCAGGGAAAACAGGTTCCTCTGGAATGGACTGACACATCTGGGGGACTCTTGGAATGGTGGCACGACCCTGGAGTTCCTCTGGCCTTTCCTGTGGAGAGCGCCTCCTCTTTTTTTTTTTTTTAATTTTTAGTTTTTTATTTTTTAAATTTTAAAATCTTTAATTCTTACATGCATTCCCAAACATGAACCCCCCTCCCACCTCCCTCCCCAGAACATCTTTCTGGGTCATCCCCATGCACCAGCCCCAAGCATGCTGCATCCTGCGACAGACATAGACTGGCGATTCAATTCACATGATAGTATACATGTTAGAATGTCATTCTCCCAAATCATCCCACCCTCTCCCTCTCCCTCTGAGTCCAAAAGTCCGTTATACACATCTGTGTCTCTTTCCCTGTCTTGCATACAGGGTCGTCATTGCCATCTTCCTAAATTCCATATATATATGTTAGTATACTGTATTGGTGTTTTTCTTTCTGGCTTACTTCACTCTGTATAATCGGCTCCCGTAGATGCGACGGGAACGCCGGGAATTCTTTCCCTACGGAACAGAGAAAGGATCCCTCATCTCGAGCTAGGAGGCGGAAACGGGGCTCCCCTGGATGTGTGCGGGACCCTAGTGCTTCCTCTCGAGTGGAGACGGGTATGTCGGGGAACTTCTTGAGTTGCAGCAAGGGTGTGAAGGACCCTTTGGAAGTTCCAGTGGTTAGATGTGATTAGCCTCGAGAAGCCGCAGCGGAAATGGGCCTCATCTCGCCTGGAGGGCAAAACCTCCTGGATTTTCTCGAGTTGCGGCAGGTGCTCTCGACTTACGACGGGGACCTCAGGGACCCGCTCTGGTGGCCTCAGGAAAGGCCAATCCCCATGAGAGTTCCTCGGGGGCCTCTCGGGATTCCTCTCCCATCGATGCCGGGGCCTAAGACCTTGTGTGGAGTCGGGGCCGGAACCTGAGGATTCCTCTCCAGTGCTGACATGGATTTGGGGTACTTCTGGAGTCTCCCCAGGGGAGTCAGTCCTCATCTCGAATGCGGGCATGCACTTGCGCTTTCCTCCAGAGCGGTAGCAGCAGTGTCACGCAGTCCGCCGCGTGGATCAAGGGATCTATGGCTTTCACTCGAGGCTTTCCCAGGAGGCTTTCCCACAGGGCTGTCCCACGTGCCACCGTGGTGGGAGTCGATCCTGGGCATGAACGTCGAGGTAGTGCAGGGAAAATACGTTCCTCTGAAATGGACTGACACATCTGGTGGACTCTTGTAATGGTGGCACGACCCTGGAGTTCCTCTCGCCTTTCCTGTGGAGAGCGCCTCCTCTTGAGATGCGACGGGAACGCCGGGAATTCTTTCCCTGCGAAACAGGGAAAGGATCCCTCATCTCGAGCTAGGAGGCGGAAATGGGTCTCCCCTGGATGTGTTCGGACCCTCGTGCCTGCTCTCGAGTGGAGACGGGTATGTCGGGGAACTTCTTGAGTTGCAGCAAGGGTGTGAAGGACCCTTTGGAAGTTCCAGTGGTTAGATGTGATTAGCCTCGAGAAGCCTCAGCGGAAATGGGCCTCATCTCGCCTGGAGGGCAAAACCTCCTGGATTTTCTCGAGGTGCGGCAGGTGCTCTCGACTTACGATGGGGACCTCAGGGACCCGCTCTGGTGGCCTCAGGAAAGGCCAATCCCCATGCGAGTTCCTCGGGGGCCTCTCGTGATTCCTCTCCCGTCGATGCCGGGGCCTAAGACCTTGTGTGGAGTCGGGGCCGGAACCTGAGGATTCCTCTCCACTGCTGACATGGATCTTGGGGTACTTCTGGAGTCTCCCCAGGGGAGTCAGTCCTCGTCTCGAATGCGGGCATGCACTTGCGCTTTCCTCCTGAGTGGTAGCAGCAGTGTCACGCAGACCTCCGCGTTTATCAAAGGACCTATGGTTTTCCCTCGAGTCTTTCCAACGAGGCTTTCCCAGGAGGCTTTCCCACAGGCCTGTCCCACGTGCACAAGTAGTGGGACTCGAATCTCGGCTAGAACGTAAAGGCAGTGTAGGGAAAACCGGTTCCTCTGGAATGGACTGACACATCTGGTGGACTCTGGGAATGGTGGCACGACCCTGGAGTTCCTCTCGCCTTTCCTGTGGAGAGCGGCTCCTCTTGAGATGGGACGGGAACGCCGGGAATTCTTTCCCTACGAAACATGGAAAGGATCCCTCATCTCGAGCTAGGAGGCGGAAACGGGGCTCCCCTGGATGTGTGCGGGATCCTCGTGCTTCCTCTCGAGTGGAGACGGGTATGTCGGGGAACTTCTTGAGTTGCAGCAAGGGTGTGAAGGACCCTTTGGAAGTTCCAGCGGTTAGATGTGATTAGCCTCGAGAAGCCTCAGCGGAAATGGGCCTCATCTCGCCTGGAGGGCAAAACTTCCTGGATTTTCTCGAGTTGCGGCAGGTGCTCTCGACTTACGCCGGGGCCCTCAGGGACCAGCTCTGTTGCATTCAGGTAAGGCCAGTCCCCATGCGAGTTCCTCGGTGGCCTCTCGGGATTCCTCTCCCGTCGATGCCGGGGCCTAAGACCTTGTGTGGAGTCGGTGCCAGAACCTGAGGATTCCTCTCCAGTGCTGACATGGATCTTGGGGTACTTCTGGAGTCTCCCCAGGGGAGTCAGTCCTCGTCTCGAATGCGGGCATGCACTTGCGCTTTCCTCCAGTGCGGTAGCAGCAGTGTCACGCAGTCCATTGCGGGGATCAAAGGATCTATGGTTTTCCCTCGAGTCTTTCCCACGAGGCTTTCCCACGAGGCTTTCCCACAGGGCTGTCCCACGTGCACACGTGGTGGGAGTCGATCCTCGGCTTGAACGTCAAGGCAGTGCAGGGAAAACAGGTTCCTCTGGAATGGACTGACATATCTGGGGGACTCTTGGAAAGGTGGCACGACCCTGGAGTTCCTCTCGCCTTTCCTGTGGAGAGCGCCTCCTCTTGAGAGGTGACGGGAACGCCGGGAATTCTTTCCCTACGAAACTGGGAAAGGATCCCTCATCTCGAGCTAGGAGGCGGAAACGGGTCTCCCCTGGATATGTGCGGGACCCTCGTGCTTCCTCTCGAGTGGAGACGGGTATGTCGGGGAACTTCTTGAGTTGCAGCAAGGGTGTGAAGGACCCATTGGAAGTTCCAGTGGTTAGATGTGATTAGCCTCGAGAAGCCTCACCCGAAATTGGCCTCATCTCGCCTGGAGGGCAAAACCTCCTGGATTTTCTCGAGTTGCGGCAGGTGCTCTTGACTTACGACGGGACCCTCAGGGACCCGCTCTGGTGGCCTCAGGAAAGGCCAGTCCCCATGCGAGTTCCTCGGGGGTCTCTCGGGATTCCTCTCCCGTCGATGCCGGGGCCTAAGACCTTGTGTGGATTCGGGGCCGGAACCTGAGGATTCCTCTCCAGTGCTGACATGGATCTTGGGGTACTTCTGGAGTCTCCCCAGGGGAGTCAGTCCTCGTCTCGAATGCGGGCATGCACTTGCGCTTTCCTCCAGTGCGGTAGCAGCAGTGTCACGCAGTCCGTTGCGGGGATCAAAGGATCTATGGTTTTCACTCGAGTCGTTCCCACGAGGCTTTCCCACGAGGCTTTACCATAGGGCTGTTCCACGTGCACACGTGGTGGGAGTCGATCCTCGGCTTGAACGTCAAGGCAGTGCAGGGAAAACAGGTTCCTCTGGAATGGACTGACAGATCAGGGGGACTCTGGGAATGGTGGCACGACCCTGGAGTTCCTCTCGCCTTTCCTGTGGAGAGCGGCTCCTCTTGAGATGGGACGGGAACGCCGGGAATTCTTTCCCTACGAAACAGGGAAAGGATCCCTCATCTCGAGCTAGGAGGCGGAAACGGGGCTCCCCTGGATGTGTGCGGGATCCTCGTGCTTCCTCTCGAGTGGAGACGGGTATGTCGGGGAACTTCTGGAGTTGCAGCAAGGGTGTGAAGGACCCTTTGGAAGTTCCAGTGGTTAGATGTGATTAGCCTCGAGAAGCCTCAGCGGAAATGGGCCTCATCTCCCCTGGAAGGCAAAGCCTCCTGGATTTTCTCGAGTTGCGGCAGGTGCTCTAGACTTACGACGGGGACACCAGGAACCCGCTCTGGTGGCCTCAGGAAAGGCCAGTCCCCATGCGACTTCCTCGGGGGCCTCTCGGGATTCCTCTCCCGTCGATGCCGGGGCCTAAGACCTTGTGTGGAGTCGGGGCCGGAACCTGAGCATTCCTCTCCAGTGCTGACATGGATCTTGGGGTACTTCTGGAGTCTTCCCAGGGGAGTCAGTCCTCGTCTCGAATGCGGGCATGCCCTTGCGCTTTCCTCCAGAGCGGTAGCAGCAGTGTCACGCAGTCCGCCGCGTGGATCAAAGGATCTAAGGTTTTCCCTCGAGTCTTTCCCCCGAGGCTTTCCCACAGGGCTGTCCCACGTGCACACGTGGTGGGAGTCGATCCTCGGCTTGAACGTCAAGGCAGTGCAGGGAAAACAGGTTCCTCTGGAATGGACTGACACATCTGGGGGACTCTGGGAATGGTGGCACGACCCTGGAGTTCCTCTCCCCTTTCCTGTGGAGAGTGCCTCCTCTTGACATGCGACGGGAACGCCGGGAATTCTTTCCCTACGAAACAGGGAAAGGATCCCTCATCTGGAGCTGGGAGGCGGAAACGGGGCTCCCCTGGATGTGTGCGGGATCCTCGTGCTTCCTCTCGAGTGGAGACGGGTATGTCGGGGAACTTCTTGAGTTGCAGCAAGGGTGTGAAGGACCCTTTGGAAGTTCCAGTGGTTAGATGTGATTAGCCTCGAGAAGCCTCAGCGGAAATGGGCCTCATCTCGCCTGGAGGGCAAAACCTCCTGGATTTTCTCGAGTTGCGGCAGGTGCCATCGACGTACGACAGGGACCTCAGGGACCCGCTCCGGTGGCCTCAGGAAAGGCCAGTCCCCATGCGAGTTCCTCGGGGGCCTCTCGGGATTACTCTCCCGTCGATGCTGGGGCCTACGACCTTGTGTGGAGTCGGGGCCAGAACCTTAGGATTCCTCTCCAGTGCTGACATGGATCTTGGGGTACTCTGGTGTCTCCCCAGGGGAGTCAGTCCTCGTCTCGAATGCGGGCATGCACTTGCGCTTTCCTCCAGAGCGGTAGCAGCAGTGTCACGCAGTCTGCCGCGTGGATCAAAGGATCTATGGTTTCCCTCGAGTCTTTCCCACGAGGCTTTCCCACAAGGCTTTCCCACAGGTCTGTCCCAAGTGTACACGTGGTGGGAGTCGATCCTCTGCTTGAACGTCAAGGCAGTGCAGGGAAAACAGATTCCTCTGAAATGGACTGACACATCTGGGGGACTCTTGGAATGGTGGCGCTTCCCTGGAGTTTCTCTCGCCTTTCCTGTGGAGAGCGCCTCCTCTTGAGATGCGACGGGAACGCCGGGAATTCTTTCCCTTCCAAACAGGGAAAGGTCCCTCATCTCGAGCTAGGAGGCGGAAACGGGGCTCCCCTGGATGTGTGCGGGACCCTCGTGCTTCCTCTCGAGTGGAGACGGGTATGTCGGGGAACTTCTTCAGTTGCAGCAAGGGTGTGAAGGACCCTTTGGAAGTTCCAGTGGTTAGATGTGATTAGCCAGAGAAGCCTCAGCGGAAATGGGCCTCATCTCGCCTGGAGGGCAAAACCTCCTGGATTTTCTCGAGTTGCGGCAAGTGCTCTCGACTTACGACGGGGACCTCAGGGACCCGCTCCAGTGGCCTCAGTAAAGGCCAGTCCCCATGCGAGTTCCTCGGAGGCCTCTCGGGATTCCTCTCCCGTCGATGCCGGGGCCTAAGACCTTGTGTGGAGTCGGGGCCGGAACCTGAGCATTCCTCTCCAGTGCTGACATGGATCTTGGGGTACTTCTGGAGTCTCCCCAAGGGAGTCAGTCCTCGTCTCGAATGCGGGCATGCACTTGCGATTTCCTGCAGAGCGGTAGCAGCATTGTCACGCATTCCGCCGCGTGGATCAAAGGATCTATGGTTTTCCCTCGAGTCTTTCCCACGAGGCTTTCCCACGAGGCTTTCCCACAGGGCTGTCCCACGTGCACACGTGGTGGGAGTCGATCCTCGGCTTGAACGACAAGGCAGTGCAGGGAAAACATGTTCCTCTGGAATGGACTGACATATCTGGTGGACTCTTGAAATGGTGGCACGACCCTGGAGTTCCTCTCGCCTTTCCTGTGGAGAGCGCCTGCTCTTGAGATGCGACGGGAACGCCGGGAATTCTTTCCCTACGAAACAGGGAAAGGATCCCTCATCTCGAGCTAGGAGGCGGAAACGGGGCTCCCCTGGATGTGTGCGGGACCCTCGTGCTTCCTCTCGAGTGGAGACGGGTATGTCGGGGACCTTCTTGAGTTGCAGCAAGGGTGTGAAGGACCCTTTGGAAGTTCCAGTGGTTAGATGTGATTAGCCTCGAGAAGCCTCAGCGGAAATGGGCCTCATCTCCCCTGGAGGGCAAAACCTCCTGGATTTTCTCGAGTCGCGGCAGGTGCTCTAGACTTACAACGGGGACCCCAGGGACCCGCTCTGGTGGCCTCAGGAAAGGCCAGTCCCCATTCGACTTCCTCGGGGTCGTCTCGGGATTCCTCTCCCGTCGATGCCGGGGCCTAAGACCTTGTGTGGAGTCGGGGCCGGAACCTGACGATTCCTCTCCAGTGCTGACATGGATCTTGGGGTACTTCTGGAGTCTCCCCAGGTGAGTCAGTCCTCATTTTGAATGCGGGCAAGCACTTGCGCTTTCCTCCAGAGCGGTAGCAGCAGTGTCACGCATTCTGCCGCGTGCATCAAGGGATCTATGGCTTTCCCTCGAGGCTTTCCCACGAGGCTTTCCCACAGGGCTGTCCTACGTCCCACCGTGGTGGGAGTCGATCCTCGGCATAAACGTCGAGGCAATGCAGGGAAAATAGGTTCCTCTGGAATGGACTGACAGGTCTGGGGGACTCTTGGAATGGTGGCACGACCCTGGAGTTCCTCTCGCCTTTCCTGTGGAGAGCGCCTCCTCTTGAGATGCGACAGTAACGCCGGGAATTATTTCCCTATGAAACAGGGAAAGGATCCCTTATCTCGAGCTAGGAGGCAGAAACGGGGCATCCCTTGATGTGTGCGGGACCCTCGAGCTTCCTCTCGAGTGGAGACGTGTATGTCGGGGAATTACTTGAGTTGCAGCAAGGGTGTGAAGGACCCTTTGGAAGTTCCTGTGGTTAGATGTTGTTAGCCTCGAGAAGCCTCAGCGGAAATGGGCCTCATCTCGCCTGGAGGGCAAAACCTCCTGGATTTTCTCGAGTTGCGGCAGGTGCTCTCGACTTACGACGGGGACGTCAGGGACCCGCTCTGGGGGCCTCAGGAAAGGCCAGTCCCCATGCAAGTTCCTCGGGGGCCTCTCGGGATTCCTCTCCAGTCGATGCCGGGGCCTAAGACCTTGTGTGGAATCGGGCCCGGAACCTGAGGATTCCTCTCCAGTGCTGACATGGATCTTGGGGTACTTCTGGAGTCTCCCCAGGGGAGTCAGTCCTCGTCTCGAATGCCGGCATGCACTTCCGCTTTCCTCCAGAGCGGTAGCAGCAGTGTCACGCAGTCCGCCGCGTGGATCAAAGGATCTATGGTTTTCCCTCGAGTCTTTCCCACGAGGCTTTCCCACGAGGCTTTCCCACAGGGCTGTCCCACGTGCACACGTGGTGGGAGTCGATCCTCGGCTTGAACGTCAAGGCAGTGCAGGGAAAACAGATTCCTCTGGAATGGACTGACACATCTGGGGGACTCTTGGAATGGTGGCACGACCCTGGAGTTCCTCTCGCCTTTCCTGTGGAGAGCGCCTCCTCTTGAGATGCGACGGGAACGCCGGGAATTCTTTCCCTAGGAAACAGGGAAAGGATCCCTCATCTCGAGCTAGGAGGCGGAAACGGGGCTCCCCTGGAAGTGTGCGGGACCTTCGTGCTTCCTCTCGAGTGGAGACGGGTATGTCGGGGAACTTCTTGAGTTGCAGCAAGGGTGTGAAGGACCCTTTGGAAGTTCCAGTGGTTAGATGTGATTAGCCTCGAGAAGCCTCAGCGGAAAAGGGCCTCATATCGCCTGGAGGGCAAAACCTCCTGGATTTTCTCGAGTTGCGGCAGGTGCTCTCGACTTACGACAGGGACCTCAGGGACCCGCTTCGGTGGCCTCAGGAAAGGCCAGTCCCCATGCGAGTTCCTCGGGGGCTTCTCGGGATTGCTCTCCCGTCGATGCCAGGGCCTTAGACCTTGTGTGGAGTCGGGGCCAGAACCTTAGGATTCCTCTCCAGTGCTGACATGGATCTTGGGGTACTCTGGTGTCTCCCCAGGGGAGTCAGTCCTCGTCTCGAATGCGGGCATGCACATGCGCTTTCCTCCAGAGCGGTAGCAGCAGTGTCACGCAGTCTGCCGCGTGAATCAAAGGATCTATGGTTTCCCTCGAGTCTTTCCCACGAGGCTTTCCCACAAGGCTTTCCCACAGGTCTGTCCCAGGTGTACACGTGGTGGGAGTCGATCCTCTGCTTGAACGTCAAGGCAGTGCAGGGAAAACAGGTTCCTCTGGAATGGACTGACACATCTGGGGGACTCTTGGAATGGTGGCACGACCCTGGAGTTCCTCTCGCCTTTCCTGTGGAGAGCACCTCCTCTTGAGATGCGACGGGAACGCCGGGAATTCTTTCCCTACGAAACAGGGAAAGGATCCCTCATCTCGAGCTAGGAGGCGGAAACGGGGCTCCCCTGGATGTGTGCGGGACCCTCGTGCTTCCTCTCGAGTGGAGACGGGTATGTCGGGGAACTTCTTGAGTTGCAGCAAGGGTGTGAAGGACCCTTTGGAATTTCCAGTGGTTAGATGTGATTAGCCTCGAGAAGCCTCAGCGGAAATGGGCCTCATCTCCCCTGGAGGGCAAAACCTCCTGGATTTTCTCGAGTTGCGGCAGGTGCTCTAGACTTATGACGGGGACCCCAGGGACCCGCTCTGGTGGCCTCAGGAAAGGCCAGTCCCCATGCGACTTCCTCGGGGGCCTCTCGGGATTCCTCTCCCGTCGATGCGGGGCCTAAGACCTTGTGTGGAGTCGGGGCCGGAACCGGAGGATTCCTCTCCAGTGCTGACATGGATCTTGGGGTACTTCTGGAGTCTTCCCAGGGGAGTCAGTCCTCGTCTCGAATGCGGGCATGCACTTGCGCTTTCCTCCAGAGCGGTAGCAGCAGTGTCACGCAGTCCGCCGCGTGGATCAAAGGATCTATGTTTTTCCCTCGAGTCTTTCCCACGAGGCATTCCAACGAGGCTTTCCCAAAGGGCTGTCCCACGTGCACACGTGGTGGGAGTCGATTCTCGGCTTGAACGTCAAGGCAGTGCAGGGAAAACATGTTCCTCTGGAATGGACTGACACATCTGGGGGACTCTTGGAATGGTGGCACGACCCTGGAGTTCCTCTCGCCTTTCCTGTGGAGAGCGCCTCCTCTTGAGATGCGACGGGGACGCCGGGAATTCTTTCCCTACGAAACAGGGAAAGGATCCCTCATCTCGAGCTAGGAGGCAGAATCGGGGCTCCCCTGGATGTCTGCGGGACCCTCGTGCTTTCTCTCGAGTGGAGACGGGTATGTCGGGGAACTTCTTGAGTTGCAGCAAGGGTGTGAAGGACCCTTTGGAAGTTCCAGTGGTTAGATGTGATTAGCCTCGAGAAGCCTCAGCGGAAATGGGCCTCATCTAGCCTGGAGGGTCAAACCTTCTGGATTTTCTCGAGTTGCAGCAGGTGCTCTCGACATACGACGGGGACCTCAGGGACCCGTTCCGGTGGCCTCAGGAAAGGCCAGTCCCCATGCGAGTTCCTCGTGGGCCTCTCGGGATTCCTCTCCCGTCGATGCCGGGGCCTAAGACCTTGTGTGGAGTCGGGGCCGGAACCTGAGGATTCTTCTCCAGTGCTGACATGGATCTTGGGGTACTTCTGGAGTCTCCCCAGGGGAGTCAGTCCTCGTCTCGAATGCGGGCATGCACTTGCGCTTTCCTCGAGAGCGGTAGCAGCAGTGTCACCCAGTCCGCCGCGTGGATCAAAGGATCTAAGGTTTTCCCTCGAGTCTTTCCCACGAGGCTTTCCCACGAGGCTTTCCCACAGGGCTGTCCCACGTGCACACGTGGTGGGAGTCGATCCTCGGCTTGAACGTCAAGGCAGTGCAGGGAAAACAGGTTCCTCTGGAATGGACTGACACATCTGGGGGACTCTGGGAATGGTGGCACGACCCTGGAGTTCCTCTCGCCTTTCCTGTGGAGAGTGCCTCCTGTTGAGATGCCACGGGAACGCCGGGAATTCTATACCTACGAAACAGGGAAAGGATCCCTCATCTCGAGCTAGGAGGCGGAAACGGGGCATCCCTTGATGTGTGCGGGACCCTCGAGCTTCCTCTCGAGTGGAGACGTGTATGTCGGGGAACTACTTGAGTTGTAGCAAGGGTGTGAAGGACCCTTTGGAAGTTCCAGTGGTTAGATGTTGTTAGCCTCGAGAAGCCTCAGCGGAAATGGGCCTCATCTCGCCTGGAGGGCAAAACCTCCTGGATTTTCTCGAGTTGCTGCAGGTGCTCTCGACTTACGACGGGGACCTCAGGGACCCGCTCTGGTGGCCTCAGGAAAGGACAGTCCCCATGCAAGTTCCTCGGGAGCCTCTCGGGATTCCTCTCCCGTCGATGCCGGGGCCTAAGACCTTGTGTGGAGTCGGGGCCGAAACCTGAGGATTCCTCTCCAGTGCTGACATGGATCTTGGGGTACTTCTGGAGTCCCCCCAGGGGAGTCAGTCCTCGTCTCGAATGCCGGCATGCACTTCCGCTTTCCTCCAGAGCGGTAGCAGCAGTGTCTCGCAGTCCGCCGCGTGGAGCAAAGGATCTTTGTTTTTCACTACAGTCTTTCCCACGAGGCTTTCCCACGAGGCTTTCCCACAGGGCTGTCCCACATGCACACGTGGTGGGAGTCGATCCTCGGCTTCAACGTCAAGGCAGTGCAGGGAAAACAGATTCCTCTGGAATGGACTGACACATCTGGGGGACTCTTGGAATGGTGGTACGACCCTGGAGTTCCTCTCGCCTTTCCTGTGGAGAGCGCCTCCTCTTGAGATGCGACGGGGACGCCGGGAATTCTTTCCCTACGAAACAGGGAAAGGATCCCTCATCTCGAGCTAGGAGGCCGAAACAGGGCTCCCTTGGATGTGTGCGGGACCCTCATGCTTTCTCTCGAGTGGAGACGGGTATGTCGGGGAACTTCTTGAGTTGCAGCAAGGGTGTGAAGGACCCTTTGGAAGTTCCAGTGGTTAGATGTGATTAGGCTCGAGAAGCCTCAGCGGAAATGGGCCTCATCTCGCCTGGAGGGCAAAACCTCCTGGATTTTCTCGAGTTGCGGCAGGTGCTCTCGACTTAAGACGGGGACCTCAGGCACCCGGTCTGGTGGCCTCAGGAAAGGCCAGTCCCCATGCGAGTTCCTCGGGGGCCTCTCGGGATTCTTGTCCCGACGATGCCGGGGCCTAAGACCTTGAGTGGAGTCGGTGCCGGAACCTGAGGATTCCTCTCCAGTGCTGACATGGATCTTGGGGTACTTCTGGAGTCTCCCCAGGGGAGTCAGTCCTCGTCTCCAATGCGGGCATGCACTTGCGCTTTCCTCCAGAGCGGTAGCAGCAGTGACACGCAGTCCGCCGCGTGGAGCAAAGGATGTATGGTTTTCCCTCGAGTCTTTCCCACGAGGCTTTCCCACGAGGCTTTCCCACAGGGCTGTCCCACGTGCACACGTGGTGGGAGTCGATCCTCGGCTTCAACGTCAAGGCAGTGCAGGGAAAACCGGTTCCTCTGGAATGGACTGACACATCTGGGGGACTCTTGGAATGGTGGCACGACCCTGAAGTTCCTCTCGCCTTTCCTATGGAGAGCGCCTCCTCTTGAGATGCGACAGGAACGCTGGGAATTCTTTCCCTACGAAACAGTGAAAGGATCCCTCATCTCGAGCTAGGAGGCGGAAACAGGGCTCCCCTGGATGTGTGCGGGACCCTCGTGCTTCCTCTCGAGTGGAGGCGGGTATGTCGTTGAAATTCATGAGTTGCAGCAAGGGTGTGAAGGATCCTTTGGAAGTTCCAGTGGTTAGATGTGATTAGCCTCGAGAAGCCTCAGCGGAAATGGGCCTCATCTCGCCAGGAGGGCAAAACCTCCTGGATTTTCTCGAGTTGCGGCAGGTGCTCTCGACTTACGACGGGGACCTCAGGGACCCGCTCTGGTGGCCTCAGGAAAGGCCACTGCCCATGCGAGTTCATCGGGGGCCTCTCGGGATTCCTCTCCCGTCGATGCCGGGGCCTAAGACCTTGTGTGGAGTCGGGGCCGGAACCTGAGGATTCCTCTCCAGTGCTGACATGGATCTTGGGGTACTTCTGGAGTCTCCCCAGGGGAGTCAGTCCTCGTCTCGAATGCGGGCATGCACTTGCGCTTTCCTCCAGAGCGGTAGTAGCAGTGTCACGCAGTCCGCCGCGTGGATCAAAGGAACTATGGTTTTCCCTCGACTCTTTCCCACGAGGCTTTCCCACGAGGCTTTCCCACAGGGCTGTCCCACGTGCACACGTGGTGGGAGTCGATCCTCGGCTTGAACGTCAAGGCAGTGCAGGGAAAACAGGTTCCTCTGGAATGGACCGAGACATCTGGGGGACTCTTGGAATGGTGGCACGACCCTGGAGTTCCTCTCGCCTTTCCTGTGGAGAGCACCTCCTCTTCAGATGCGACGGGAACGCCGGGAATTCTATACCTACGAAACAGGGAAAGGTTCCCTCATCTCGAGCTAGGAGGCGGAAACGGGGCTCCCCTGGATGTGTGCGGGACCCTCGTGCTTCCTCTCGAGTGGAGACGGCTATGTCGGGGAACTTCTTGAGTTGCAGCAAGGGTGTGAAGGACCCTTTGGAAGTTCCAGTGGTTAGATGTTATTAGCCTCGAGAAGCCTCAGAGGAAATGGGCCTCATCTCGCCTGGAGTGCAAAATCTCCTGGATTTTCTCGAGTTGCAGCAGGTGCTCTCGACTTACGACGGGGACCTCAGGGACCCGCTCTGGTGGCCTCAGGAAAGGCCAGTCCCCATGCGAGTTCTTGGGGGCCTCTCGGGATTCCTCTCCCGTCGATGCCGGGGCCTAAGACCTTGTGTGGAGTCGGGGCCGGAACCCGTGGATTCCTCTCCAGTGCTGACATGGATCTTGGGGTACTTCTGGAGTCTCCCCAGGGTAGTCAGTCCTCGTCTCGAATGCGGGCATGCACTTGTGCTTTCCTCCAGAGAGGTAGCAGCACTTTCACCCAGTCTGCCGCGTGGATCAAAGGATCTATGGTTTTCCCTCGAGTCTTTCCCACGAGGCTTTCCCACGAGGCTTTCCCACAGGGCTGTCCCACGTGCACACGTGGTGGGAGTCGATCCTCGGCTTGAACGTCAAGGCAGCGCAGGGAAAACAGGTTCCTCTGGAATGGACTGACACATCTGGGGGACTCTTGGAATGGTGGCACGACCCTGGAGTTCCTCTCGCCTTTCCTGTGGAGAGCGCCTCCTCTTGAGATGCGACGGGAACGCCGGGAATTCTATACCTACGAAACAGGGAAAGGATCCCTCATCTCGAGCTAGGAGGCGGAAACGGGGCTCCCCTGGATGTGTGCGGGACCCTCGTGCTTCCTCTCGAGTGGAGACGGCTATGTCGGGGAACTTCTTGAGTTGCAGCAAGGGTGTGAAGGACCCTTTGGAAGTTCCAGTGGTTAGATGTGATTAGCCTCGGGAAGCCTCAGAGGAAATGGGCCTCATCTCGCCTGGAGTGCAAAATCTCCTGGATTTTCTCGAGTTGCAGCAGGTGCTCTCGACTTACGACGGGGACCTCAGGGACCCGCTCTGGTGGCCTCAGGAAAGGCCAGTCCCCATGCGAGTTCTTGGGGGCCTCTCGGGATTCCTTTCCCGTCGATGCCGGGGCCTAAGACCTTGTGTGGAGTCGGGGCAGGAACCCGTGGATTCCTCTCCAGTGCTGACATGGATCTTGGGGTACTTCTGGAGTCTCCCCAGGGGCGTCAGTCCTCGTCTCGAATGCGGGCATGCACTTGCGCTTTCCTCCAGAGCGGTAGCAGCAGTGTCACGCAGTCCGCCGCGTGGATCAAAGGATCTATGGTTTTCCCTCGAGTCTTTCCCACGAGGCTTTCCCATGAGGCTTTCCCACAGGGCTGTCCCACGTGCACACGTTGTGGGAGTCGATCCTCGGCTTGAACGTAAGGCAGTGCAGGGAAAACAGGTTCCTCTGGAAAGGACTGACCCACCTGGGGGACTCTTGGAATGGTGGCACGACACTGGAGTTCCTCTCGCCTTTCCTGTGGAGAGCGCCTCCTCTTGAGATGCGACGGGAACGCCGGGAATTCTTTCCCTAAGAAACATGGAAAGGATCTCTCATCTCGAGCAAGGAGGCGGAAACGGGGCTCCCCTGGATGTGTGCGGGACCCTCGTGCTTCCTCTCGAGTCGAGATGGGTATGTCTGGGAACTTCTGCACTTGCAGCAAGGGTGTGAAGGACCCTTTGGAAGTTCCAGTGGTTAGATGTGATTAGCCTCGAGAAGCCTCAGCGGAAATGGGCCTCATCTCGCCTGGAGGGCAAAACCTCCTGGATTTTCTCGAGTTGCGGCAGGTGCTCTCGACTTACGACGGGGACCTCAGGGACCCGCTCTGGTGGCCTCAGGAAAGGCAAGTCCCCATGCGAGTTTCTCGGGACCTCTCGGGATTCCTCTCCCGTCGATGCCGGGGCCTAAGACGTTGTGTGGAGTCGGGGCCGGAACCTGAGGATTCCTCTCCAGTGCTGACATGGATCTTGGGGTACTTCTGGAGTCTCCCCAGGGGAGTCAGTCCTCTCCTCCAATGCGGGCATACACTTGCGCTTTCCTCCAGAGCGGTGGCAGCAGTGTCACGCAGTCCGCCGCGTGGATCAAAGGATCTATGGTTTTCCCTCGAGTCTTTCCCACGAGGCTTTCCCACGAGGCTTTCCCACAGGGCTGTCCCACGTGCACACGTGGTGGGAGTCGATCCTCGGCTTGAACGTCAAGGCAGAGCAGGGAAAACAGCTTCCTCTGGAATGGACTGACACATCTGGGGGACTCTTGGAATGGTGGCACGACCCTGGAGTTCCTCTCGCCTTTCCTGTGGAGAGTGCCTCCTGTTGAGATGCCACGGGAACGCCGGGAATTCTTTCCCTACGAAACAGGGAAAGGATCCCTCATCTCGAGCTAGGAGGCGGAAACGGGGCATCCCTTGATGTGTGCGGGACCCTCGAGCTTCCTCTCGAGTGGAGACGTGTATGTCGGGGAACTACTTGAGTTGTAGCAAGGGTGTGAAGGACCCTTTGGAAGTTCCAGTGGTTAGATGTTGTTAGCCTCGAGAAGCCTCAGCGGAAATGGGCCTCATCTCGCCTGGAGGGCAAAACCTCCTGGATTTTCTCGAGTTGCGGCAGGTGCTCTCGACTTACGACGGGGACCTCAGGGACCCGCTCTGGTGGCCTCAGGAAAGGACAGTCCCCATGCAAGTTCCTCGGGAGCCTCTCGGGATTCCTCTCCCGTCGATGCCGGGGCCTAAGACCTTGTGTGGAGTCGGGGCCGAAACCTGAGGATTCCTCTCCAGTGCTGACATGGATCTTGGGGTACTTCTGGAGTCCCCCCAGGGGAGTCAGTCCTCGTCTCGAATGCCGGCATGCACTTCCGCTTTCCTCCAGAGCGGTAGCAGCAGTGTCTCGCAGTCCGCCGCGTGGAGCAAAGGATCTTTGTTTTTCACTACAGTCTTTCCCACGAGGCTTTCCCACGAGGCTTTCCCACAGGGCTGTCCCACATGCACACGTGGTGGGAGTCGATCCTCGGCTTCAACGTCAAGGCAGTGCAGGGAAAACAGATTCCTCTGGAATGGACTGACACATCTGGGGGACTCTTGGAATGGTGGCACGACCCTGGAGTTCCTCTCGCCTTTCCTGTGGAGAGCGCCTCCTCTTGAGATGCGACGGGGACGCCGGGAATTCTTTCCCTACGAAACAGGGAAAGGATCCCTCATCTCGAGCTAGGAGGCCGAAACAGGGCTCCCTTGGATGTGTGCGGGACCCTCATGCTTTCTCTCGAGTGGAGACGGGTATGTCGGGGAACTTCTTGAGTTGCAGCAAGGGTGTGAAGGACCCTTTGGAAGTTCCAGTGGTTAGATGTGATTAGGCTCGAGAAGCCTCAGCGGAGATGGGCCTCATCTCGCCTGGAGGGCAAAACCTCCTGGATTTTCTCGAGTTGCGGCAGGTGCTCTCGACTTAAGACGGGGACCTCAGGCACCCGGTCTGGTGGCCTCAGGAAAGGCCAGTCCCCATGCGAGTTCCTCGGGGGCCTCTCGGGATTCTTGTCCCGACGATGCCGGGGCCTAAGACCTTGAGTGGAGTCGGTGCCGGAACCTGAGGATTCCTCTCCAGTGCTGACATGGATCTTGGGGTACTTCTGGAGTCTCCCCAGGGGAGTCAGTCCTCGTCTCCAATGCGGGCATGCACTTGCGCTTTCCTCCAGAGCGGTAGCAGCAGTGACACGCAGTCCACCGCGTGGAGCAAAGGATGTATGGTTTTCCCTCGAGTCTTTCCCACGAGGCTTTCCCACGAGGCTTTCCCACAGGGCTGTCCCACGTGCACACGTGGTGGGAGTCGATCCTCGGCTTCAACGTCAAGGCAGTGCAGGGAAAACCGGTTCCTCTGGAATGGACTGACACATCTGGGGGACTCTTGGAATGGTGGCACGACCCTGAAGTTCCTCTCGCCTTTCCTATGGAGAGCGCCTCCTCTTGAGATGCGACAGGAACGCTGGGAATTCTTTCCCTACGAAACAGTGAAAGGATCCCTCATCTCGAGCTAGGAGGCGGAAACAGGGCTCCCCTGGATGTGTGCGGGACCCTCGTGCTTCCTCTCGAGTGGAGGCGGGTATGTCGTTGAAATTCATGAGTTGCAGCAAGGGTGTGAAGGATCCTTTGGAAGTTCCAGTGGTTAGATGTGATTAGCCTCGAGAAGCCTCAGCGGAAATGGGCCTCATCTCGCCTGGAGGGCAAAACCTCCTGGATTTTCTCGAGTTGCGGCAGGTGCTCTCGACTTACGACGGGGACCTCAGGGACCCGCTCTGGTGGCCTCAGGAAAGGCCACTCCCCATGCGAGTTCATCGGGGGCCTCTCGGGATTCCTCTCCCGTCGATGCCGGGGCCTAAGACCTTGTGTGGAGTCCGGGCCGGAACCTGAGGATTCCTCTCCAGTGCTGACATGGATCTTGGGGTACTTCTGGAGTCTCCCCAGGGGAGTCAGTCCTCGTCTCGAATGCGGGCATGCACTTGCGCTTTCCTCCAGAGCGGTAGTAGCAGTGTCACGCAGTCCGCCGCGTGGATCAAAGGAACTATGGTTTTCCCTCGACTCTTTCCCACGAGGCTTTCCCACGAGGCTTTCCCACAGGGCTGTCCCACGTGCACACGTGGTGGGAGTCGATCCTCGGCTTGAACGTCAAGGCAGTGCAGGGAAAACAGGTTCCTCTGGAATGGACCGAGACATCTGGGGGACTCTTGGAATGGTGGCACGACCCTGGAGTTCCTCTCGCCTTTCCTGTGGAGAGCACCTCCTCTTCAGATGCGACGGGAACGCCAGGAATTCTATACCTACGAAACAGGGAAAGGTTCCCTCATCTCGAGCTAGGAGGCGGAAACGGGGCTCCCCTGGATGTGTGCGGGACCCTCGTGCTTCCTCTCGAGTGGAGACGGCTATGTCGGGGAACTTCTTGAGTTGCAGCAAGGGTCTGAAGGACCCTTTGGAAGTTCCAGTGGTTAGATGTTATTAGCCTCGAGAAGCCTCAGAGGAAATGGGCCTCATCTCGCCTGGAGTGCAAAATCTCCTGGATTTTCTCGAGTTGCAGCAGGTGCTCTCGACTTACGACGGGGACCTCAGGGACCCGCTCTGGTGGCCTCAGGAAAGGCCAGTCCCCATGCGAGTTCTTGGGGGCCTCTCGGGATTCCTCTCCCGTCGATGCCGGGGCCTAAGACCTTGTGTGGAGTCGGGGCCGGAACCCGTGGATTCCTCTCCAGTGCTGACATGGATCTTGGGGTACTTCTGGAGTCTCCCCAGGGTAGTCAGTCCTCGTCTCGAATGCGGGCATGCACTTGTGCTTTCCTCCAGAGAGGTAGCAGCACTTTCACCCAGTCTGCCGCGTGGATCAAAGGATCTATGGTTTTCCCTCGAGTCTTTCCCACGAGGCTTTCCCACGAGGCTTTCCCACAGGGCTGTCCCACGTGCACACGTGGTGGGAGTCGATCCTCGGCTTGAACGTCAAGGCAGCGCAGGGAAAACAGGTTCCTCTGGAATGGACTGACACATCTGGGGGACTCTTGGAATGGTGGCACGACCCTGGAGTTCCTCTCGCCTTTCCTGTGGAGATCGCCTCCTCTTGAGATGCGACGGGAACGCCGGGAATTCTATACCTACGAAACAGGGAAAGGATCCCTCATCTCGAGCTAGGAGGCGGAAACGGGGCTCCCCTGGATGTGTGCGGGACCCTCGTGCTTCCTCTCGAGTGGAGACGGCTATGTCGGGGAACTTCTTGAGTTGCAGCAAGGGTGTGAAGGACCCTTTGGAAGTTCCAATGGTTAGATGTGATTAGCCTCGGGAAGCCTCAGAGGAAATGGGCCTCATCTCGCCTGGAGTGCAAAATCTCCTGGATTTTCTCGAGTTGCAGCAGGTGCTCTCGACTTACGACGGGGACCTCAGGGACCCGCTCTGGTGGCCTCAGGAAAGGCCAGTCCCCATGCGAGTTCTTGGGGGCCTCTCGGGATTCCTTTCCCGTCGATGCCGGGGCCTAAGACCTTGTGTGGAGTCGGGGCAGGAACCCGTGGATTCCTCTCCAGTGCTGACATGGATCTTGGGGTACTTCTGGAGTCTCCCCAGGGGCGTCAGTCCTCGTCTCGAATGCGGGCATGCACTTGCGCTTTCCTCCAGAGCGGTAGCAGCAGTGTCACGCAGTCCGCCGCGTGGATCAAAGGATCTATGGTTTTCCCTCGAGTCTTTCCCACGAGGCTTTCCCATGAGGCTTTCCCACAGGGCTGTCCCACGTGCACACGTTGTGGGAGTCGATCCTCGGCTTGAACGTCAAGGCAGTGCAGGGAAAACAGGTTCCTCTGGAAAGGACTGACCCACCTGGGGGACTCTTGGAATGGTGGCACGACACTGGAGTTCCTCTCGCCTTTCCTGTGGAGAGCGCCTCCTCTTGAGATGCGACGGGAAAGCCGGAAATTCTTTCCCTACGAAACATGGAAAGGATCTCTCATCTCGAGCAAGGAGGCGGAAACGGGGCTCCCCTGGATGTGTGCGGGACCCTCGTGCTTCCTCTCGAGTCGAGATGGGTATGTCTGGGAACTTCTGCACTTGCAGCAAGGGTGTGAAGGACCCTTTGGAAGTTCCAGTGGTTAGATGTGATTAGCCTCGAGAAGCCTCAGCGGAAATGGGCCTCATCTCGCCTGGAGGGCAAAACCTCCTGGATTTTCTCGAGTTGCGGCAGGTGCTCTCGACTTACGACGGGGACCTCAGGGACCCGCTCTGGTGGCCTCAGGAAAGGCAAGTCCCCATGCGAGTTTCTCGGGACCTCTCGGGATTCCTCTCCCGTCGATGCCGGGGCCTAAGACGTTGTGTGGAGTCGGGGCCGGAACCTGAGGATTCCTCTCCAGTGCTGACATGGATCTTGGGGTACTTCTGGAGTCTCCCCAGGGGAGTCAGTCCTCTCCTCCAAAGCGGGCATACACTTGCGCTTTCCTCCAGAGCGGTAGCAGCAGTGTCACGCAGTCCGCCGCGTGGATCAAAGGATCTATGGTTTTCCCTCGAGTCTTTCCCACGAGGCTTTCCCACGAGGCTTTCCCACAGGGCTGTCCCACGTGCACACGTGGTGGGAGTCGATCCTCGGCTTGAACGTCAAGGCAGAGCAGGGAAAACAGCTTCCTCTGGAATGGACTGACACATCTGGGGGACTCTTGGAATGGTGGCACGACCCTGGAGTTCTTCTCGCCTTTCCTGTGGAGAGCGCCTCCTCTTGAGATGCGTCGGGAACGCCGGCAATTCTTTCCCTACGAAACAGGGAAAGGATCCCTCATCTCGAGCTAGGAGGCAGAAACGGGGCTCCCCTGGATGTGTGCGGGACCTTCCTGCTTCCTCTCTAGTGGAGACGGGTATGTCGGGGAACTTCTTGAGTTGCAGCTAGGATGTGAAGGACCCTTTGGAAGTTCCAGTGGTTAGATGTGATGAGCCTCGAGAAGCCTCAGCGGAAATGGGCCTCATCTCGCCTGGAGGGCAAAACCTCCTGGATTTTTTCGAGTTGCGGCAGGTGCTCTCGACTTACGACGGGGACCTCAGGGACCCGCTCTGGTGGCCTCAGGAAAGGCCAGTCCCCATGCGAGTTCCTCGGGGGCCTCTCGGGATTCCTCTCCCGGCGATGCCGGGGCCTAAGACCTTGTGTGGAGTCAGGGCCGGAACCTGAGGATTCCTCTCCAGTGCTGACATGGATCTTGGGGTACTTCTGGAGTCTCCCCAGGGGAGTAAGTCCTCGCCTCCAATGCGGTCATGCTCTTGCGCTTTCCTCCAGAGCGGTAGCAGCAGTGTCACGCAGTCCGCCGCGTGGATCAAAGGATCTATGGTTTTCCCTCGAGTCTTTCCCACGAAGCTTTCCCACGAGGCTTTCCCACAGGGCTGTCCCACGTGCACACGTGGTGGGATTCGATCCTCCACTTGAACGTCAAGGCAGTGCAGGGAAAACAGGTTCCTCTGGAATGGACTGACACATCTCGGGGACTCTTGGAATGGTGGCACGACCCTGGAGTTCCTCTCGCCTTTCCTGTGGAGAGCTCCTCCTCTTGAGATGCGACGGGAACGCTGGGAATTCTTTCCCTACGAAACAGGGAAAGGATCTCTCATCTCGAGCTAGGAGGCGGAAACGGGGCTCCCCTGGATGTGTGCGGGACCGTCGTGCTTCCTCTCGAGTGGACACGGGTATGTCGGGGAACTTCTTGAGTTGTAGCAAGGGTGTGAAGGACCCTTTGGAAGTTCCAGTGGTTAGATGTGATTAGCCTCGATAAGCCTCAGCGGAAATGGGCCTCATCTCGCCTGGAGGGCAAACCCTCCTGGATTTTCTCGAGTTGCGGCAGGTGCTCTCGACTTACGACGGGGACCTCAGGGACCCGCTCTGGTGGCCTCAGGAAAGGCCAGTCCCCATGCGAGTTCCTCGGGGGCCTCTCGGGATTCCTCTCCCGTGGATGTCGGGGCCTAAGACCTTGTGTGGAGTCGGGGCCAGAACCTGAGGATTTCTCTCCAGTGTTGACATGGATCTTGGGGTACTTCTGGAGTCTCCCCAGGGGAGTCAGTCCTCGTCTCGAATGCGGGCATGCACTTGTGCTTTCCTCCAGAGAGGTATCAGCAGTGTCACGCAGTCCGCCACGTGGATCAAAGGATCTATGGTTTTCCCTCGAGTCTTTCCCACGAGGCTTTCCCACGAGGCTTTCCCACAGGGCTGTCCCACGTGCACACGTGGTGGGAGTCGATCCTCGGCTTGAACGTCAAGGCAGAGCAGGGAAAACAGGTTCCTCTGGAATGGACTGACACATCTGGGGGACTCTTGGAATGGTGGCACGACCCTGGAGTTCTTCTCGCCTTTCCTGTGGAGAGCGCCTCCTCTTGAGATGCGTCGGGAACGCCGGCAATTCTTTCCCTACGAAACAGGGAAAGGATCCCTCATCTCGAGCTAGGAGGCAGAAACGGGGCTCCCCTGGATGTGTGCGGGACCTTCCTGCTTCCTCTCTAGTGGAGACGGGTATGTCGGGGAACTTCTTGAGTTGCAGCAAGGATGTGAAGGACCCTTTGGAAGTTCCAGTGGTTAGATGTGATGAGCCTCGAGAAGCCTCAGCGGAAATGGGCCTCATCTCGCCTGGAGGGCAAAACCTCCTGGATTTTTTCGAGTTGCGGCAGGTGCTCTCGACTTACGACGGGGACCTCAGGGACCCGCTCTGGTGGCCTCAGGAAAGGCCAGTCCCCATGCGAGTTCCTCGGGGGCCTCTCGGGATTCCTCTCCCGGCGATGCCGGGGCCTAAGACCTTGTGTGGAGTCAGGGCCGGAACCTGAGGATTCCTCTCCAGTGCTGACATGGATCTTGGGGTACTTCTGGAGTCTCCCCAGGGGAGTAAGTCCTCGCCTCCAATGCGGTCATGCTCTTGCGCTTTCCTCCAGAGCGGTAGCAGCAGTGTCACGCAGTCCGCCGCGTGGATCAAAGGATCTATGGTTTTCCCTCGAGTCTTTCCCACGAAGCTTTCCCACGAGGCTTTCCCACAGGGCTGTCCCACGTGCACACGTGGTGGGATTCGATCCTCCACTTGAACGTCAAGGCTGTGCAGGGAAAACAGGTTCCTCTGGAATGGACTGACACATCTGGGGGACACTTGGAATGGTGGCACGACCCTGGAGTTCCTCTCGCCTTTCCTGTGGAGAGCGCCTCCTCTTGAGATGCGACGGGAACTCCGGGAATTCTTTTCCTACCAAACAGGGAAAGGATCCCTCATCTCGAGCTAGGAGGCGGAAACGGGGCTCCCCTGGATGTGTGCGGGACCCTCGTGCTTCCTCTCGAGTGGAGACGGGTATGTCGGGGAACTTCTTGAGTTGCAGCAAGGGTGTAAAGGACCCTTTGGAAGTTCCAGTGGTTAGATGTGATTAGCCTCGAGAAGCCTCAGCGGAAATGGGCCTCAACTAGCCTGGAGGGCAAAACCTCCTGGATTTTCTCGAGTTGCGGCAGGTGCTCTCGACTTACGACGGGGACCTCAGGGACCCGCTCTGGTGGCCTCAGTAAAGGCCAGTCCCCATGCGAGTTCCTCGGGGGCCTCTCGGGATTCCTCTCCCGTCGATGCCGGGGCCTAAGACCTTGTGTGGAGTCGGGGCCTGAACCTGAGGATTCCTCTCCAGTGCTGACATGGATATTGGGGTACTTCTGGAGTCTCCCCAGGGGAGTCAGTCCTCGCCTCCAATGTGGGCATGCACTTGCGCTTTCCTCCAGAGCGGTAGCAGCAGTGTCACACAGTCCGCCGCGTGGATCAAAGGATCTATGGTTGTCCCTCGAGTCTTTCCCACGAGGCTTTCCCACTAGGCTTTCCCACAGGGCTGTCCCACGTGCACACGTGGTGGGAGTCGATCCTCGGCTTGAACGTCAAGGCAGTGCAGGGAAAACATGTTCCTCTGAAATGGACTGACACATCTGGGGTACTCTTGGAATGGTGGCACGACCCTGGAGTTCCTCTCGCCTTTCCTGTGGAGAGCGCCTCCTCTTGAGATGCGACGGGAACGCCGGGAATTCTTTCCCTACGAAACAGGGAAAAGATTCCTCATTTCGAGCTAGGAGGCGGAAACGGGCTCCCCTGGATGTGTGCGGGACCCTCGTGCTTCCTCTCGAGTGGACACGGGTATGTCGGGGAACTTCTTGAGTTGCAGCAAGGGTGTGAAGGACCCTTTGGAAGTTCCAGTGGTTAGATGTGATTAGCCTCGAGAAGCCTCAGCGGAAATGGGCCTCATCTCGCCTGGAGGGCAAAACCTCCTGGATTTTCTCGAGTTGCGGCAGGTGCTCTCGACTTACGACGGGGACCTCAGGGACCCGCTCTGGTGGCCTCAGGAAAGGCCAGTCCCCATGCGAGTTCCTCGGGGGCCTCTCGGGATTCCTCTCCCGGCGATGCCGGGGCCTAAGACCTTGTGTGGAGTCAGGGCCGGAACCTGAGGATTCCTCTCCAGTGCTGACATGGATCTTGGGGTACTTCTGGAGTCTCCCCAGGGGAGTAAGTCCTCGCCTCCAATGCGGTCATGCTCTTGCGCTTTCCTCCAGAGCGGTAGCAGCAGTGTCACGCTGTCCGACGCGTGGATCAAAGGATCTATGGTTTTCCCTCGAGTCTTTCCCACTAAGCTTTCCCACGAGGCTTTCCCACAGGGCTGTCCCACGTGCACACGTGGTGGGATTCGATCCTCCACTTGAACGTCAAGGCAGTGCAGGGAAAACAGGTTCCTCTGGAATGGACTGACACATCTCGGGGACTCTTGGAATGGTGGCACGACCCTGGAGTTCCTCTCGCCTTTCCTGTGGAGAGCTCCTCCTCTTGAGATGCGACGGGAACGCTGGGAATTCTTTCCCTACGAAAGAGGGAAAGGATCCCTCATCTCGAGCTAGGAGGCGGAAACGGGGCTCCCCTGGATGTGTGCGGGACCGTCGTGCTTCCTCTCGAGTGGACACGGGTATGTCGGGGAACTTCTTGAGTTGTAGCAAGGGTGTGAAGGACCCTTTGGAAGTTCCAGTGGTTAGATGTGATTAGCCTCGATAAGCCTCAGCGGAAATGGGCCTCATCTCGCCTGGAGGGCAAACCCTCCTGGATTTTCTCGAGTTGCGGCAGGTGCTCTCGACTTACGACGGGGACCTCAGGGACCCGCTCTGGTGGCCTCAGGAAAGGCCAGTCCCCATGCGAGTTCCTCGGGGGCCTCTCGGGATTCCTCTCCCGTCGATGCCGGGGCCTAAGACCTTGTGTGGAGTCGGGGCCGGAACCTGAGGATTTCTCTCCAGTGTTGACATGGATCTTGGGTTACTTCTGGAGTCTCCCCAGGGGAGTCAGTCCTCGCCTCCAATGCGGGCATGCACTTGCGCTTTCCTCCAGAGCGGTAGCAGCAGTGTCACGCAGTCCGCCGCGTGGATCAAAGGATCTATGTCTTTCCCTCGAGTCTTTTTCACGAGGCTTTCCCACGAGGCTTTCCCACAGGGCTGTCCCACGTCAACACGTGGTTGGAGTCGATCCTCGGCTTGAACGTCAAGGCAGTGCAGGGAAAACAGGTTCCTCTGGAATGGATTGACACATCTGGGGGTCTCTTGGATGGAGGCACGACCCTGGAGTTCCTTTCGCCTTTCGTGTGGAGAGGGCCTCCTCTTGAGATGCGACGGGAACACAGGGAATTCATTCCCTACGAAACAGGGAAAGGATCCCTCATCTCGAGCTAGGAGGCGGAAACGGGGCTCCCCTGGATGTGTGCGGGACCCTCGTGCTTCCTCTCGAGTGGAGACGGGTATGTCGGGGAACTTCTTGAGTTGCAGCTAGGGTGTGAAGGACCCTTTGGAAGTTCCAGTGGTTAGATGTGATTAGCCTCGAGAAGCCTCAGCGGAAATGGGCCTCATCTCGCCTGGAGGGCAAAACCTCCTGGATTTTCTCGAGTTGCGGCAGGTGCTCTCGACTTACGACGGGGACCTCAGGGACCCGCTCTGGTGGCCTCAGGAAAGGCCAGTCCCCATGCGAGTTTTTCGGGGGCCTCTTGGGATTCCTCTCCCGGCGATGCCGGGGCCTAAGACCTTGTGTGGAGTCGGGGCCGGAACCTGAGGATTCCTCTCCAGTGCTGACATTGATCTTGGGGTACTTCTGGAGTCTCCCCAGGGGAGTCAGTCCTCGTCTCGAATGCGGGCATGCATTTGCGCTTTCCTCCAAAGCGGTAGCAGCAGTGTCACGCAATCCGCCGCGTGGATCAAGGGATCTATGGCTTTCCCTCGAGGCTTTCCCACGAGGCTTTCCCACAGGGCTGTCCCACGTGCACACGTGGTTGGAGTCGATCCTCGGCTTGAACGTCAAGGCAGTGCAGGGAAAACAGGTTCCTCTGGAATGGACTGACACATCTGGGGGACTCTTGGAATGGAGGCACGACCCTGGAGTTCCTTTCGCCTTTCCAGTGGAGAGCGCCTCCTCTTGAGATGCGACGGGAACGCCGGGAATTCTTTCCATACGAAACAGGGAAAGGATCCCTCATCTCGAGCTAGGAGGCGGAAACGGGGCTCCACTGGCTGTGTGGGGGACCCTCGTTCTTCCCCTCGAGTGGAGACGGGTATGTCGGGGAACGTCTTGAGTTGCAGCAAGGGTGTGAAGGAGCCTTTGGAAGTTCCAGTGGTTAGATGTGATTGGCCTTGAGAAGCCTCAGCGGAAATGGGCCTCATCTCGCCTGGAGGGCAAAACCTCCTGGATTTTCTCGAGTTGCGGCAGGTGCTCTCGACTTACGACGGGGACCTCAGGGACCCGCTCTGGTGGCCTCAGGAAAGGCCAGGCCCCATGCCAGATCCTCGGGGGCCTCTCGGGATTCCTCTCCCGTCGATGCCGGGGCCTAAGACCTTGTGTGGAGTCGGGGCCCGAAACTGAGGATTCCTCTCCAGTGCTGACATGGATCTTGGGGTACTTCTGGAGTCTCCCCAGGGGAGTCAGTCCTCGCCTCCAATGTGGGCATGCACTTGCACTTTCCTCCAGAGCGGTAGCAGCAGTGTCACGCAGTCCGCCGCGTGGATCAAAGGATCTATGGTTTTCCCTCGGGTCTTTCCCACGAGGCTTTCCCACGAGGCTTTCCCTCAGGGCTGTCCCACGTGCACACGTGGTGGGAGTCGATCCTCGGCTTGAACGTCAAGGCAGTGCAGGGAAAACAGGTTCCTCTGGAATGGACTGACACATCTGGGGGACTCTTGGAATGGTGGCACGACCCTGGAGTTCCTCTCGCCTTTCCTGTGGAGAGCGCCTCCTCTTGAGATGCGACGGAACGCCGGGAATTCTTTCCCTACGAAACAGGGAAAGGATCCCTCATCGCGAGCTAGGAAGCGGAAACGGGGCTCCCCTGGATGTGTGCGGACCCTCGTGCTTCCTCTCGATGGATATTGGTATGTCGAGGAACTTCTGGACTTGCAGCAAGGGTGTGAAGGACCCTTTGGAAGTTCCAATGGTTAGATGTGATTAGCCTCGAGAAGCCTCAGCGGAAATGGGCCTCATCTCGCCTGGAGGGCAAAACCTCCTGGATTTTCTCGAGTTTCGGCAGGTGCTCTCGACTTATTATGGGGACCTCAGGGACCCGCTCTGGTGTCCTCAGGAAAGGCCAGTCCCCATTCGAGTTCCTCGGGGGCCTCTCGGGATTCCTCTCCCGTCGATGCCGGGGTCTAAGACCTTGTGTGGATTCGGGGCGGGAACCTGAGTATTCCTCTCCATTGCTGACATGGATCTTGGGGTACTTCTGGAGTCTCCCCAGGGGACTAAGTCCTCGTCTCGAATGCGGGCATGCACTTGCGCTTTCCTCCAGAGCGGTAGCAGCAGTGTCACGCAGTGCGCCGCGTGGATCAAAGGATCTATGGTTTTCCCTCGAGTCTTTCCCACGAGGCTTTCCCACGAGGCTTTCCCACAGGGCTGTCCCACGTGCACACGTGGTGGGAGTCGATCCTCGGCTTGAAGGTCAAGGCAGTGCAGGGAAAACATGTTCCTCTGGAATGGACTGACACATCTGGGGGACTCTTGGAATGTTGGCACGACCCTGGAGTTCCTCTCGCCTTTCCTGTGGAGAGCGCCTCCTCTTGAGATGCGTCGGGAACGCCGGGAATTCTTACCCTACGAAACAGGGAAAAGATCCCTCATTTCGAGCTAGGAGGCGGAAACGGGCTCCCCTGGATGTGTGCGGGACCCTCGTGCTTCCTCTCGAGTGGACACGGGTATGTCGGGGAACTTCTTGAGTTGCAGCAAGGGTGTGAAGGACCCTTTGGAAGTTCCAGTGGTTAGATGTGATGAGCCTCGAGAAGCCTCAGCGGAAATGGGCCTCATCTCGCCTGGAGGGCAAAACCTCCTGGATTTTCTCGAGTTGCGGCAGGTGCTCTCGACTTACGACGGGGACCTCAGGGACCCGCTCTGGTGGCCTCAGGAAAGGCAAGTCCCCATGCGAGTTTCTCGGGGTCCTCTCGGGATTCCTCTCCCGTCGATGCCGGGGCCTAAGACGTTGTGTGGAGTCGGGGCCGGAACCTGAGGATTCCTCTCCAGTGCTGACATGGATCTTGGGGTACTTCTGGAGTCTCCCCACGGGAGTCAGTCCTCGCCTCCAATGCGGGCATGCACTTGCGCTTTCCTCCAGAGCGGTAGAAGCAGTGTCACGCAGTCCGCCGCGTGGATCAAAGGATCTATGGTTTTCCCTCGAGTCTTTCCCACGAGGCTTTCCCACGAGGCTTTCCCACAGGGCTGTCCCACGTGCACACGTGGTGGGAGTCGATCCTCGGCTTGAACGTCAAGGCAGAGCAGGGAAAACAGGTTCCTCTGGAATGGACTGACACATCTGGGGGACTCTTGGAATGGTGGCACGACCCTGGAGTTCTTCTCGCCTTTCCTGTGGAGAGCGCCTCCTCTTGAGATGCGTCGGGAACGCCGGCAATTCTTTCCCTACGAAACAGGGAAAGGATCCCTCATCTCGAGCTAGGAGGCGGAAATGGGGCTCCCCTGGATGTGTGCGGGACCCTCGTGCTTCCTCTCGAGTGGAGTCAGGTATGTCGGGGAACTTCTTGAGTTGCAGCAAGGGTGTGAAGGACCCTTTGGAAATTCCAGTGGTTAGATGTGATTAGCCTCGAGAAGCCTCAGCGGAAATGGGCCTCATCTCGCCTGGAGGGCAAAACCTCCTGGATTTTCTCGAGTTGCGGCAGGTGCTCTCGACTTACGACGGGGACCTCAGGGACCCGCTCTGGTGGCCTCAGGAAAGGCCAGTCCCCATGCGAGTTCCTCGGGGGCCTCTCGGGATTCCTCTCCCGGCGATGCCGGGGCCTAAGACCTTGTGTGGAGTCGGGGCCGGAACCGGAGGATTCCTCTCCAGTGCTGACATGGATCTTGGGGTACTTCTGGAGTCTCCCCAGGGGAGTCATTCCTAGTCTCGAATGCGGGCATGCATTTGCGCTTTCCTCCAAAGCGGTAGCAGCAGTGTCACGCAGTCCGCCGCATGGATCAAGGGATCTAGGGCTTTCCCTCGAGGCTTTCCCACGAGGCTTTCCCACGAGGCTTTCCCACAGGGCTGTCCCACGTGCACACGTGGTGGGAGTCGATCCTCGGCTTGAACGTCAAGGCAGTGCAGGGAAAACAGGTTCCTCTGGAATGGACTGACACATCTGGGGGACTCTTGGAATGGAGGCACGACCCTGGAGTTCCTTTCGCCTTTCCTGTGGAGAGCGCCTCCTCTTGAAAGGCGACGGGAACGCAGGGAATTCTTTCCCTACAAAACAGGGAAAGGATCCCTCATCTCGAGCTAGGAGGCGGAAATGGGGCTCCCCTGGATGTGTGCGGGAACCTCGTGCTTCCTCTCGAGTGCAGACGGGTATGTCGGGGAACTTCTGGAGTTGCAGCAAGGGTGTGAAGGACCCTTTTGAAGTTCCAGTGGTTAGATGTGATAAGCCTCGAGAAGCCTCAGCGGAAATGGGCCTCATCTCGCCTGGACGGCAAAACATCCTGGATTTTCTCGAGTTGCGGCAGGTGCTCTCGACTTACGACGGGGACCCCAGGGACCCGCTCTGGTGGCCTCAGGAAAGGCCAGTCCCCATGCGAGTTCCTCGGGGGCCTCTCGGGATTCCCCTCCCGTCGATGCCGGGGCCTAAGACCTTGTGTGGAGTCGGGGCCGGAACCTGAGGATTCCTCTCCAGTGCTGACATGGATCTTGGGGTAGTTCTGGAGTCTCCCCAGGGGAGTCAGTCCTCGTCTCGAATGCGGGCATGCACTTGCGTTTTCCTCCAAATCGGTAGCAGCAGTGTCACGCAGTCCGCCGCGTTGATCAAGGGATCTATGGCTTTCCCTCGAGGCTTTCCCACGAGGGTTTCCCACAGGGCTGTCCCACGTCAACACGTGGTTGGAGTCGATCCTCGGCTTGAACGTCAAGGCAGTGCAGGGAAAACAGGTTCCTCTGGAATGGATTGACACATCTGGGGGTCTCTTGGATGGAGGCACGACCCTGGAGTTCCTTTCGCCTTTCCTGTGGAGAGCGCCTCCTCTTGAGATGCGACGGGAACACAGGGAATTCATTCCCTACGAAACAGGGAAAGGATCCCTCATCTCGAGCTAGGAGGCAGAAACGGGGCTCCCCTGGATGTGTGCGGGACCCTCGTGCTTCCTCTCGAGTGGACACGGGTATGTCGGGGAACTTCTTGAGTTGCAGCAAGGGTGTGAAGGACCCTTTGGAAGTTCCAGTGGTTAGATGTGATTAGCCTCGAGAAGCCTCAGCGGAAATGGGCCTCATCTCGCCTGGAGGGCAAAACCTCCTGGATTTTCTCGAGTTGCGGCAGGTGCTCTCGACTTACGACGGGGACTTCAGGGACCCGCTCTGGTGGCCTCAGGAAAGGCCAGTCCCCATGCGAGTTTTTCGGGGTCCTCTTGGGATTCCTCTCCCGGCGATGCCGGGGCCTAAGACCTTGTGTGGAGTCGGGGCCGGAACCTGAGGATTCCTCTCCAGTGCTGACATTGATCTTGGGGTACTTCTGGAGTCTCCCCAGGGGAGTCAGTCCTCGTCTCGAATGCGGGCATGCATTTGCGCTTTCCTCCAAAGCGGTAGCAGCAGTGTCACGCAATCCGCCGCGTGGATCAAGGGATCTATGGCTTTCCCTCGAGGCTTTCCCACGAGGCTTTCCCACAGGGCTGTCCCACGTGCACACGTGGTTGGAGTCGATCCTCGGCTTGAACGTCAAGGCAGTGCAGGGAAAACAGGTTCCTCTGGAATGGACTGACACATCTGGGGGACTCTTGGAATGGAGGCACGACCCTGGAGTTCCTTTCGCCTTTCCTGTGGAGAGCGCCTCCTCTTGAGATGCGACGGGAACGCAGGGAATTCTTTCCATACGAAACAGGGAAAGGATCCCTCATCTCGAGCTAGGAGGCGGAAACGGGGCTCCCCTGGCTGTGTGGGGGACCCTCGTTCTTCCCCTCGAGTGGAGACGGGTATGTCGGGGAACGTCTTGAGTTGCAGCAAGGGTGTGAAGGACCCTTTCTAAGTTCCAGTGGTTAGATGTGATTAGCCTCGAGAAGCCTCAGCGGAAATGGGCCTCATTTCGCCTGGAGAGCAAAACCTCCTGGATTTTCTCGAGTTGCGGCAGGTGCTCTCGACTTACGACGGGGACCTCAGGGACCCGCTCTGGTGGCCTCAGGAAAGGCCAGTCCCCATGCGAGTTCCTCGGGGGCCTCTCGCGTTTCCTCTCCCGTCGATGCCGGGGCCTAAGCCCTTGTGTGGAGTCGGGGCCGGAACCTGAGGATTCCTCTCCAGTGCTGACATGGATCTTGGGGTACTTCTGG
Organism: Ovis canadensis; assembly: GCF_042477335.2. Taxonomy (NCBI): domain Eukaryota; kingdom Metazoa; phylum Chordata; class Mammalia; order Artiodactyla; family Bovidae; genus Ovis; species Ovis canadensis. The sequence continues at coordinate 12,308,249 of NC_091267.1, forward strand.
AGTCACCCCAGGGGAGTCAGTCCTCGCCTCCAATGCGGGCATGCACTTGCGCTTTCCTCCAGAGCGGTAGGAGCAGTGTCACGCAGTCCCCCGCGTGGATCAAAGGATCTATGGTTTTCCCTCGAGTCTTTCCCACGAGGCTTTCCCACGAGGCTTTCCCACAGGGCTGTCCCACGTGCACACGTGGTGGGAGTCGATCCTCGGCTTGAACGTCAAGGCAGTGCAGGGAAAACAGGTTCCTCTGGAATGGACTGACACATCTGGGGGACTCTTGGAATGGTGGCACGACCCTGGAGTTCCTCTCGCCTTTCCTGTGGAGAGCGCCTCCTCTTGAGATGGGACGGGAACGCCGGGAATTCTTTCCCTACGAAACAGGGAAAGGATCCCTCATCTCGAGCTAGGAGGCAGAAACGGGGCTCCCCTGGATGTGTGCGGGACCCTCGTGCTTCCTCTCGAGTGGAAACGGGTATGTCGGGGAACTTCTTGAGTTGCAGCAAGGGTGTGAAGGACCCTTTGGAAGTTCCAGTGGTTAGATGTGATTGGCCTTGAGAAGCCTCAGCGGAAATGGGCCTCATCTCGCCTGGAGGGCAAAACCTCCTGGATTTTCTCGAGTTGCGGCAGGTGCTCTCGACTTACGACGGGGACCTCAGGGACCCGCTCTGGTGGCCTCAGGAAAGGCCAGGCCCCATGCCAGATCCTCGGGGGCCTCTCGGGATTCCTCTCCCGTCGATGCCGGGGCCTAAGACCTTGTGTGGAGTCGGGGCCCGAAACTGAGGATTCCTCTCCAGTGCTGACATGGATCTTGGGGTACTTCTGGAGTCTCCCCAGGGGAGTCAGTCCTCGCCTCCAATGTGGGCATGCACTTGCGCTTTCCTCCAGAGCGGTAGCAGCAGTGTCACGCAGTCCGCCGCGTGGATCAAAGGATCTATGGTTTTCCCTCGAGTCTTTCCCACGAGGCTTTCCCACGAGGCTTTCCCTCAGGGCTGTCCCACGTGCACACGTGGTGGGAGTCGATCCTCGGCTTGAACGTCAAGGCAGTGCAGGGAAAACAGGTTCCTCTGGAATGGACTGACACATCTGGGGGACTCTTGGAATGGTGGCACGACCCTGGAGTTCCTCTCGCCTTTCCTGTGGAGAGCGCCTCCTCTTGAGATGCGACGGAACGCTGGGAATTCTTTCCCTAGGAAACAGGGAAAGGGTCCCTCATCGCGAGCTAGGAGGCGGAAACGGGGCTCCCCTGGATGTGTGCGGACCCTCGTGCTTCCTCTCGATGGATATTGGTATGTCGAGGAACTTCTGGACTTGCAGCAAGGGTGTGAAGGACCCTTTGGAAGATCCAGGGGTTAGATGTGATTAGCCTCGAGAAGCCTCAGCGGAAATGGGCCTCATCTCGCCTGGAGGGCAAAACCTCCTGGATTTTCTCGAGTTTCGGCAGGTGCTCTCGACTTATTATGGGGACCTCAGGGACCCGCTCTGGTGTCCTCAGGAAAGGCCAGTCCCCATTCGAGTTCCTCGGGGGCCTCTCGGGATTCCTCTCCCGTCGATGCCGGGGTCTAAGACCTTGTGTGGATTCGGGGCGGGAACCTGAGGATTCCTCTCCATTGCTGACATGGATCTTGGGGTACTTCTGGAGTCTCCCCAGGGGACTAAGTCCTCGTCTCGAATGCGGGCATGCACTTGCGCTTTCCTCCAGAGCGGTAGCAGCAGTGTCACGCAGTCCCCTGCGTGGATCAAAGGATCTATGGTTTTCCCTCGAGTCTTTCCCACGAGGCTTTCCCACGAGGCTTTCCCACAGGGCTGTCCCACGTGCACACGTGGTGGGAGTCGATCCTCGGCTTGAACGTCAAGGCAGTGCAGGGAAAACAGGTTCCTCTGGAATGGACTGACACATCTGGGGGACTCTTGGAATGGTGTCACGACCCTGGAGTTCCTCTCGCCTTTCCTGTGGAGAGCGCCTCCTCTTGAGATGGGTCGGGAACGCCGGGAATTCTTTCCCTACGAAACAGGGAAAGGATCCCTCATCTCGAGCTAGGAGGCAGAAACGGGGCTCCCCTGGATGTGTGCGGGACCCTCGTGCTTCCTCTCGAGTGGAAACGGGTATGTCGGGGAACTTCTTGAGTTGCAGCAAGGGTGTGAAGGACCCTTTGGAAGTTCCAGTGGTTAGATGTGATTGGCCTTGAGAAGCCTCAGCGGAAATGGGCCTCATCTCGCCTGGAGGGCAAAACCTCCTGGATTTTCTCGAGTTGAGGCAGGTGCTCTCGACTTACGACGGGGACCTCAGGGACCCGCTCTGGTGGCCTCAGGAAAGGCCAGGCCCCATGCCAGATCCTCGGGGGCCTCTCGGGATTCCTCTCCCGTCGATGCCGGGGCCTAAGACCTTGTGTGGAGTCGGGGCCCGAAACTGAGGATTCCTCTCCAGTGCTGACATGGATCTTGGGGTACTTCTGGAGTCTCCCCAGGGGAGTCAGTCCTCGCCTCCAATGTGGGCATGCACTTGCGCTTTCCTCCAGAGCGGTAGCAGCAGTGTCACGCAGTCCGCCGCGTGGATCAAAGGATCTATGGTTTTCCCTCGAGTCTTTCCCACGAGGCTTTCCCACGAGGCTTTCCCTCAGGGCTGTCCCACGTGCACACGTGGTGGGAGTCGATCCTCGGCTTGAACGTCAAGGCAGTGCAGGGAAAACAGGTTCCTCTGGAATGGACTGACACATCTGGGGGACTCTTGGAATGGTGGCACGACCCTGGAGTTCCTCTCGCCTTTCCTGTGGAGAGCGCCTCCTCTTGAGATGCGACGGAACGCCGGGAATTCTTTCCCTAGGAAACAGGGAAAGGATCCCTCATCGCGAGCTAGGAGGCGGAAACGGGGCTCCCCTGGATGTGTGCGGACCCTCGTGCTTCCTCTCGATGGATATTGGTATGTCGAGGAACTTCTGGACTTGCAGCAAGGGTGTGAAGGACCCTTTGGAAGTTCCAGTGGTTAGATGTGATTAGCCTCGAGAAGCCTCAGCGGAAATGGGCCTCATCTCTCCTGGAGGGCAAACCCTCCTGGATTTTCTCGAGTTTCGGCAGGTGCTCTCGACTTATTATGGGGACCTCAGGGACCCGCTCTGGTGTCCTCAGGAAAGGCCAGTCCCCATTCGAGTTCCTCGGGGGCCTCTCGGGATTCCTCTCCCGTCGATGCCGGGGTCTAAGACCTTGTGTGGATTCGGGGCGGGAACCTGAGTATTCCTCTCCATTGCTGACATGGATCTTGGGGTACTTCTGGAGTCTCCCCAGGGGACTAAGTCCTCGTCTCGAATGCGGGCATGCACTTGCGCTTTCCTCCAGAGCGGTAGGAGCAGTGTCACGCAGTCCGCCGTGTGGATCAAAGGATCTATGATTGTCCCTCGAGTCTTTCCCACGAGGCTTTCCCACGAGGCTTTCCCACAGGGCTGTCCCACGTGCACACGTGGTGGGAGTCGATCCTCGGCTTGAACGTCAAGGCAGTGCAGGGAAAACAGGTTCCTCTGGCATGGACTGACACATCTGGGGGACTCTTGGAATGGTGGCACGACCCTGGAGTTCCTCTCGCCTTTCCAGTAGAGAGCGCCTCCTCTTGAGATGAGACGGGAATGCCGGGAATTCTTTCCCTACGAAACAGGGAAAGGATCCCTCATCTCGAGCTATGAGGCAGAAACGGGCCTCCCCTGGATGTGTGCGGGACCCTCGTGCTTCCTCTCTAGTGGAGACGGGTATGTCGAGGAACTTCTGGACTTTCAGCAAGGGTGTGAAGGACCCTTTGGAAGTTCCAGTGTTTAGATGTGATTAGCCTCGAGAAGCCTCAGCGGAAATGGGCCTCATTTCGCCTGGAGGGCAAAACCTTCTGGATTTTCTCGAGTTGCGGCAGGTGCTCTCGACTTACGAGGGGGACCTCAGGGACCCGCTCTGGTGGCCTCAGGAAAGGCCAGGCCCCATGCCAGATCCTCGGGGGCCTCTCGGGATTCCTCTCCCGTCGATGCCGGGGCCTAAGACCTTGTGTGGAGTCGGGGCCCGAAACTGAGGATTCCTCTCCAGTGCTGACATGGATCTTGGGGTACTTCTGGAGTCTCCCCAGGGGAGTCAGTCCTCGCCTCCAATGTGGGCATGCACTTGCACTTTCCTCCAGAGCGGTAGCAGCAGTGTCACGCAGTCCGCCGCGTGGATCAAAGGATCTATGGTTTTCCCTCGAGTCTTTCCCACGAGGCTTTCCCACGAGGCTTTCCCTCAGGGCTGTCCCACGTGCACACGTGGTGGGAGTCGATCCTCGGCTTGAACGTCAAGGCAGTGCAGGGAAAACAGGTTCCTCTGGAATGGACTGACACATCTGGGGGACTCTTGGAATGGTGGCACGACCCTGGAGTTCCTCTCGCCTTTCCTGTGGAGAGCGCCTCCTCTTGAGATGCGACGGAACGCCGGGAATTCTTTCCCTAGGAAACAGGGAAAGGATCCCTCATCGCGAGCTAGGAGGCGGAAACGGGGCTCCCCTGGATGTGTGCGGACCCTCGTGCTTCCTCTCGATGGATATTGGTATGTCGAGGAACTTCTGGACTTGCAGCAAGGGTGTGAAGGACCCTTTGGAAGTTCCAGTGGTTAGATGTGATTAGCCTCGAGAAGCCTCAGCGGAAATGGGCCTCATCTCGCCTGGAGGGCAAAACCTCCTGGATTTTCTCGAGTTTCGGCAGGTGCTCTCGACTTATTATGGGGACCTCAGGGACCCGCTCTGGTGTCTTCAGGAAAGGCCAGTCCCCATTCGAGTTCCTCGGGGGCCTCTCGGGATTCCTCTCCCGTCGATGCCGGGGTCTAAGACCTTGTGTGGATTCGGGGCGGGAACCTGAGGATTCCTCTCCATTGCTGACATGGATCTTGGGGTACTTCTGGAGTCTCCCCAGGGGACTAAGTCCTCGTCTCGAATGCGGGCATGCACTTGCGCTTTCCTCCAGAGCGGTAGCAGCAGTGTCACGCAGTCCCCTGCGTGGATCAAAGGATCTATGGTTTTCCCTCGAGTCTTTCCCACGAGGCTTTCCCACGAGGCTTTCCCACAGGGCTGTCCCACGTGCACACGTGGTGGGAGTCGATGCTCGGCTTGAACGTCAAGGCAGTGCAGGGAAAACAGGTTCCTCTGGAATGGACTGACACATCTGGGGGACTCTTGGAATGGTGGCACGACCCTGGAGTTCCTCTCGCCTTTCCTGTGGAGAGCGCCTCCTCTTGAGATGGGTCGGGAACGCCGGGAATTCTTTCCCTACGAAACAGGGAAAGGATCCCTCATCTCGAGCTAGGAGGCAGAAACGGGGCTCCCCTGGATGTGTGCGGGACCCTCGTGCTTCCTCTCGAGTGGAAACGGGTATGTCGGGGAACTTCTTGAGTTGCAGCAAGGGTGTGAAGGACCCTTTGGAAGTTCCAGTGGTTAGATGTGATTGGCCTTGAGAAGCCTCAGCGGAAATGGGCCTCATCTCGCCTGGAGGGCAAAACCTCCTGGATTTTCTCGAGTTGCGGCAGGTGCTCTCGACTTACGACGGGGACCTCAGGGACCCGCTCTGGTGGCCTCAGGAAAGGCCAGGCCCCATGCCAGATCCTCGGGGGCCTCTCGGGATTCCTCTCCCGTCGATGCCGGGGCCTAAGACCTTGTGTGGAGTCGGGGCCCGAAACTGAGGATTCCTCTCCAATGCTGACATGGATCTTGGGGTACTTCTGGAGTCTCCCCAGGGGAGTCAGTCCTCGCCTCCAATGTGGGCATGCACTTGCAAATTCCTCCAGAGCGGTAGCAGCAGTGTCACGCAGTCCGCCGCGTGGATCAAAGGATCTATGGTTTTCCCTCGAGTCTTTCCCACGAGGCTTTCCCACGAGGCTTTCCCTCAGGGCTGTCCGACGTGCACACATGGTGGGAGTCGATCCTCGGCTTGAACGTCAAGGCAGTGCAGGGAAAACAGGTTCCTCTGGAATGGACTGACACATCTGGGGGACTCTTGGAATGGTGGCACGACCCTGGAGTTCCTCTCGCCTTTCCTGTGGAGAGCGCCTCCTCTTGAGATGCGACGGAACGCCGGGAATTCTTTCCCTAGGAAACAGGGAAAGGATCCCTCATCGCGAGCTAGGAGGCGGAAACGGGGCTCCCCTGGATGTGTGCGGACCCTCGTGCTTGCTCTCGATGGATATTGGTATGTCGAGGAACTTCTGGACTTGCAGCAAGGGTGTGAAGGACCCTTTGGAAGTTCCAGTGGTTAGATGTGATTAGCCTCGAGAAGCCTCAGCGGAAATGGGCCTCATCTCGCCTGGAGGGCAAAACCTCCTGGATTTTCTCGAGTTTCGGCAGGTGCTCTCGACTTATTATGGGGACCTCAGGGACCCGCTCTGGTGTCCTCAGGAAAGGCCAGTCCCCATTCGAGTTCCTCGGGGGCCTCTCGGGATTCCTCTCCCGTCGATGCCGGGGTCTAAGACCTTGTGTGGATTCGGGGCGGGAACCTGAGGATTCCTCTCCATTGCTGACATGGATCTTGGGGTACTTCTGGAGTCTCCCCAGGGGACTAAGTCCTCGTCTCGAATGCGGGCATGCACTTGCGCTTTCCTCCAGAGCGGTAGCAGCAGTGTCACGCAGTCCCCTGCGTGGATCAAAGGATCTATGGTTTTCCCTCGAGTCTTTCCCACGAGGCTTTCCCACGAGGCTTTCCCACAGGGCTGTCCCACGTGCACACGTGGTGGGAGTCGATCCTCGGCTTGAACGTCAAGGCAGTGCAGGGAAAACAGGTTCCTCTGGAATGGACTGACACATCTGGGGGACTCTTGGAATGGTGGCACGACCCTGGAGTTCCTCTCGCCTTTCCTGTGGAGAGCGCCTCCTCTTGAGATGGGTCGGGAACGCCGGGAATTCTTTCCCTACGAAACAGGGAAAGGATCCCTCATCTCGAGCTAGGAGGCAGAAACGGGGCTCCCCTGGATGTGTGCGGGACCCTCGTGCTTCCTCTCGAGTGGAAACGGGTATGTCGGGGAACTTCTTGAGTTGCAGCAAGGGTGTGAAGGACCCTTTGGAAGTTCCAGTGGTTAGATGTGATTGGCCTTGAGAAGCCTCAGCGGAAATGGGCCTCATCTCGCCTGGAGGGCAAAACCTCCTGGATTTTCTCGAGTTGAGGCAGGTGCTCTCGACTTACGACGGGGACCTCAGGGACCCGCTCTGGTGGCCTCAGGAAAGGCCAGGCCCCATGCCAGATCCTCGGGGGCCTCTCGGGATTCCTCTCCCGTCGATGCCGGGGCCTAAGACCTTGTGTGGAGTCGGGGCCCGAAACTGAGGATTCCTCTCCAGTGCTGACATGGATCTTGGGGTACTTCTGGAGTCTCCCCAGGGGAGTCAGTCCTCGCCTCCAATGTGGGCATGCACTTGCGCTTTCCTCCAGAGCGGTAGCAGCAGTGTCACGCAGTCCGCCGCGTGGATCAAAGGATCTATGGTTTTCCCTCGAGTCTTTCCCACGAGGCTTTCCCACGAGGCTTTCCCTCAGGGCTGTCCCACGTGCACACGTGGTGGGAGTCGATCCTCGGCTTGAACGTCAAGGCAGTGCAGGGAAAACAGGTTCCTCTGGAATGGACTGACACATCTGGGGGACTCTTGGAATGGTGGCACGACCCTGGAGTTCCTCTCGCCTTTCCTGTGGAGAGCGCCTCCTCTTGAGATGCGACGGAACGCCGGGAATTCTTTCCCTAGGAAACAGGGAAAGGATCCCTCATCGCGAGCTAGGAGGCGGAAACGGGGCTCCCCTGGATGTGTGCGGACCCTCGTGCTTCCTCTCGATGGATATTGGTATGTCGAGGAACTTCTGGACTTGCAGCAAGGGTGTGAAGGACCCTTTGGAAGTTCCAGTGGTTAGATGTGATTAGCCTCGAGAAGCCTCAGCGGAAATGGGCCTCATCTCTCCTGGAGGGCAAACCCTCCTGGATTTTCTCGAGTTGCGGCAGGTGCTCTAGACTTATTATGGGGACCTCAGGGACCCGCTCTGGTGTCCTCAGGAAAGGCCAGTCCCCATTCGAGTTCCTCGGGGGCCTCTCGGGATTCCTCTCCCGTCGATGCCGGGGTCTAAGACCTTGTGTGGATTCGGGGCGGGAACCTGAGTATTCCTCTCCATTGCTGACATGGATCTTGGGGTACTTCTGGAGTCTCCCCAGGGGACTAAGTCCTCGTCTCGAATGCGGGCATGCACTTGCGCTTTCCTCCAGAGCGGTAGGAGCAGTGTCACGCAGTCCGCCGTGTGGATCAAAGGATCTATGATTTTCCCTCGAGTCTTTCCCACGAGGCTTTCCCACGAGGCTTTCCCACAGGGCTGTCCCACGTGCACACGTGGTGGGAGTCGATCCTCGGCTTGAACGTCAAGGCAGTGCAGGGAAAACAGGTTCCTCTGGCATGGACTGACACATCTGGGGGACTCTTGGAATGGTGGCACGACCCTGGAGTTACTCTCGCCTTTCCAGTAGAGAGCGCCTCCTCTTGAGATGAGACAGGAATGCCGGGAATTCTTTCCCTATGAAACAGGGAAAGGATCCCTCATCTCGAGCTATGAGGCAGAAACGGGCCTCCCCTGGATGTGTGCGGGACCCTCGTGCTTCCTCTCTAGTGGAGACGGGTATGTCGAGGAACTTCTGGACTTTCAGCAAGGGTGTGAAGGACCCTTTGGAAGTTCCAGTGTTTAGATGTGATTAGCCTCGAGAAGCCTCAGCGGAAATGGGCCTCATTTCGCCTGGAGGGCAAAACCTCCTGGATTTTCTCGAGTTGCGGCAGGTGCTCTCGACTTACGACGGGGACCTCAGGGACCCGCTCTGGTGGCCTCAGGAAAGGCCAGTCCCCATGCGAGTTCCTCGGGGGCCTCTCGCGTTTCCTCTCCCGTCGATGCCGGGGCCTAAGCCCTTGTGTGGAGTCGAGGCCGGAACCTGAGGATTCCTCTCCAGTGCTGACATGGATCTTGGGGTACTTCTGGAGTCACCCCAGGGGAGTCAGTCCTCGCCTCCAATGCGGGCATGCACTTGCGCTTTCCTCCAGAGCGGTAGGAGCAGTGTCACGCAGTCCCCCGCGTGGATCAAAGGATCTATGGTTTTCCCTCGAGTCTTTCCCACGAGGCTTTCCCACGAGGCTTTCCCACAGGGCTGTCCCACGTGCACACGTGGTGGGAGTCGATCCTCGGCTTGAACGTCAAGGCAGTGCAGGGAAAACAGGTTCCTCTGGAATGGACTGACACATCTGGGGGACTCTTGGAATGGTGGCACGACCCTGGAGTTCCTCTCGCCTTTCCTGTGGAGAGCGCCTCCTCTTGAGATGGGACGGGAACGCCGGGAATTCTTTCCCTACGAAACAGGGAAAGGATCCCTCATCTCGAGCTAGGAGGCAGAAACGGGGCTCCCCTGGATGTGTGCGGGACCCTCGTGCTTCCTCTCGAGTGGAAACGGGTATGTCGGGGAACTTCTTGAGTTGCAGCAAGGGTGTGAAGGACCCTTTGGAAGTTCCAGTGGTTAGATGTGATTGGCCTTGAGAAGCCTCAGCGGAAATGGGCCTCATCTCGCCTGGAGGGCAAAACCTCCTGGATTTTCTCGAGTTGCGGCAGGTGCTCTCGACTTACGACGGGGACCTCAGGGACCCGCTCTGGTGGCCTCAGGAAAGGCCAGGCCCCATGCCAGATCCTCGGGGGCCTCTCGGGATTCCTCTCCCGTCGATGCCGGGGCCTAAGACCTTGTGTGGAGTCGGGGCCCGAAACTGAGGATTCCTCTCCAGTGCTGACATGGATCTTGGGGTACTTCTGGAGTCTCCCCAGGGGAGTCAGTCCTCGCCTCCAATGTGGGCATGCACTTGCACTTTCCTCCAGAGCGGTAGCAGCAGTGTCACGCAGTCCGCCGCGTGGATCAAAGGATCTATGGTTTTCCCTCGAGTCTTTCCCACGAGGCTTTCCCACGAGGCTTTCCCTCAGGGCTGTCCCACGTGCACACGTGGTGGGAGTCGATCCTCGGCTTGAACGTCAAGGCAGTGCAGGGAAAACAGGTTCCTCTGGAATGGACTGACACATCTGGGGGACTCTTGGAATGGTGGCACGACCCTGGAGTTCCTCTCGCCTTTCCTGTGGAGAGCGCCTCCTCTTGAGATGCGACGGAACGCCGGGAATTCTTTCCCTAGGAAACAGGGAAAGGATCCCTCATCGCGAGCTAGGAGGCGGAAACGGGGCTCCCCTGGATGTGTGCGGACCCTCGTGCTTCCTCTCGATGGATATTGGTATGTCGAGGAACTTCTGGACTTGCAGCAAGGGTGTGAAGGACCCTTTGGAAGTTCCAGTGGTTAGATGTGATTAGCCTCGAGAAGCCTCAGCGGAAATGGGCCTCATCTCGCCTGGAGGGCAAAACCTCCTGGATTTTCTCGAGTTGCGGCAGGTGCCCTCGACTTACGACGGGGACTTCAGGGACCCGCTCTGGTGGCCTCAGGAAAGGAAAGTCCCCAAGCGAGTTCCTCGGGGGCCTCTCGGGATTCCTCTCCGGTCGATGTCGGGGCCTAAGACCTTGTGTGGATTCGGGGCCGGAACCTGAGGATTCCTCTCCAGTGCTGACATGGATCTTGGGGTACTTCTGGAGTCTCCCCAGGGGAGTCAGTCCTCGTCTCGAATGCGGGCATGCACTTGCGCTTTCCTCCAAAGCAGTAGCAGCAGTGTCACGCAGTCCGCCGCGTTGATCAAGGGATCTATGGCTTTCCCTCGAGGCTTTACCACGAGGGTTTCCCACAGGGCTGTCCCACGTGCACACGTGGTTGGAGTCGATCCTCGGCTTGAACGTCAAGGCAGTGCAGGGAAAACAGGTTCCTCTGGAATGGACTGACACATCTGGGGGACTCTTGGAATGGAGGCACGACCCTGGAGTTCCTTTCGCCTTTCCTGTGGAGAGCGCCTCCTCTTGAAAGGCGACGGGAACGCAGGGAATTCTTTCCCTACGAAACAGGGAAAGGATCCCTCATCTCGAGCTAGGAGGCAGAAACGGGGCTCCCCTGGATGTGTGCGGGACCCTCGTGCTTCCTCTCGAGTGGAAACGGGTATGTCGGGGAACTTCTTGAGTTGCAGCAAGGGTGTGAAGGACCCTTTGGAAGTTCCAGTGGTTAGATGTGATTGGCCTTGAGAAGCCTCAGCGGAAATGGGCCTCATCTCGCCTGGAGGGCAAAACCTCCTGGATTTTCTCGAGTTGCGGCAGGTGCTCTCGACTTACGACGGGGACCTCAGGGACCCGCTCTGGTGGCCTCAGGAAAGGCCAGGCCCCATGCCAGATCCTCGGGGGCCTCTCGGGATTCCTCTCCCGTCGATGCCGGGGTCTAAGACCTTGTGTGGATTCGGGGCGGGAACCTGAGTATTCCTCTCCATTGCTGACATGGATCTTGGGGTACTTCTGGAGTCTCCCCAGGGGACTAAGTCCTCGTCTCGAATGCGGGCATGCACTTGCGCTTTCCTCCAGAGCGGTAGCAGCAGTGTCACGCAGTCCGCCGTGTGGATCAAAGGATCTATGATTTTCCCTCGAGTCTTTCCCACGAGGCTTTCCCACGAGGCTTTCCCACAGGGCTGTCCCACGTGCACACGTGGTGGGAGTCGATCCTCGGCTTGAACGTCAAGGCAGTGCAAGGAAAACAGGTTCCTCTGGCATGGACTGACACATCTGGGGGACTCTTGGAATGGTGGCACGACCCTGGAGTTACTCTCGCCTTTCCAGTGGAGAGCGCCTCCTCTTGAGATGAGACGGGAATGCCGGGAATTCTTTCCCTACGAAACAGGGAAAGGATCCCTCATCTCGAGCTATGAGGCAGAAACGGGCCTCCCCTGGATGTGTGCGGGACCCTCGTGCTTCCTCTCTAGTGGAGACGGGTATGTCGAGGAACTTCTGGACTTTCAGCAAGGGTGTGAAGGACCCTTTGGAAGTTCCAGTGTTTAGATGTGATTAGCCTCGAGAAGCCTCAGCGGAAATGGGCCTCATTTCGCCTGGAGGGCAAAACCTCCTGGATTTTCTCGAGTTGCGGCAGGTGCTCTCGACTTACGACGGGGACCTCAGGGACCCGCTCTGGTGGCCTCAGGAAAGGCCAGTCCCCATGCGAGTTCCTCGGGGGCCTCTCGCGTTTCCTCTCCCGTCGATGCCGGGGCCTAAGCCCTTGTGTGGAGTCGGGGCCGGAACCTGAGGATTCCTCTCCAGTGCTGACATGGATCTTGGGGTACTTCTGGAGTCACCCCAGGGGAGTCAGTCCTCGCCTCCAATGCGGGCATGCACTTGCGCTTTCCTCCAGAGCGGTAGGAGCAGTGTCACGCAGTCCCCCGCGTGGATCAAAGGATCTATGGTTTTCCCTCGAGTCTTTCCCACGAGGCTTTCCCACGAGGCTTTCCCACAGGGCTGTCCCACGTGCACACGTGGTGGGAGTCGATCCTCGGCTTGAACGTCAAGGCAGTGCAGGGAAAACAGGTTCCTCTGGAATGGACTGACACATCTGGGGGACTCTTGGAATGGTGGCACGACCCTGGAGTTCCTCTCGCCTTTCCTGTGGAGAGCGCCTCCTCTTGAGATGGGACGGGAACGCCGGGAATTCTTTCCCTACGAAACAGGGAAAGGATCCCTCATCTCGAGCTAGGAGGCAGAAACGGGGCTCCCCTGGATGTGTGCGGGACCCTCGTGCTTCCTCTCGAGTGGAAACGGGTATGTCGGGGAACTTCTTGAGTTGCAGCAAGGGTGTGAAGGACCCTTTGGAAGTTCCAGTGGTTAGATGTGATTGGCCTTGAGAAGCCTCAGCGGAAATGGGCCTCATCTCGCCTGGAGGGCAAAACCTCCTGGATTTTCTCGAGTTGCGGCAGGTGCTCTCGACTTACGACGGGGACCTCAGGGACCCGCTCTGGTGGCCTCAGGAAAGGCCAGGCCCCATGCCAGATCCTCGGGGGCCTCTCGGGATTCCTCTCCCGTCGATGCCGGGGCCTAAGACCTTGTGTGGAGTCGGGGCCCGAAACTGAGGATTCCTCTCCAGTGCTGACATGGATCTTGGGGTACATCTGGAGTCTCCCCAGGGGAGTCAGTCCTCGCCTCCAATGTGGGCATGCACTTGCGCTTTCCTCCAGAGCGGTAGCAGCAGTGTCACGCAGTCCGCCGCGTGGATCAAAGGATCTATGGTTTTCCCTCGAGTCTTTCCCACGAGGCTTTCCCACGAGGCTTTCCCTCAGGGCTGTCCCACGTGCACACGTGGTGGGAGTCGATCCTCGGCTTGAACGTCAAGGCAGTGCAGGGAAAACAGGTTCCTCTGGAATGGACTGACACATCTGGGGGACTCTTGGAATGGTGGCACGACCCTGGAGTTCCTCTCGCCTTTCCAGTGGAGAGCGCCTCCTCTTGAGATGCGACGGAACGCCGGGAATTCTTTCCCTAGGAAACAGGGAAAGGATCCCTCATCGCGAGCTAGGAGGCGGAAACGGGGCTCCCCTGGATGTGTGCGGACCCTCGTGCTTCCTCTCGATGGATATTGGTATGTCGAGGAACTTCTGGACTTGCAGCAAGGGTGTGAAGGACCCTTTGGAAGTTCCAGTGGTTAGATGTGATTAGCCTCGAGAAGCCTCAGCGGAAATGGGCCTCATCTCGCCTGGAGGGCAAAACCTCCTGGATTTTCTCGAGTTTCGGCAGGTGCTCTCGACTTATTATGGGGACCTCAGGGACCCGCTCTGGTGTCCTCAGGAAAGGCCTGTCCCCATTCGAGTTCCTCGGGGGCCTCTCGGGATTCCTCTCCCGTCGATGCCGGGGTCTAAGACCTTGTGTGGATTCGGGGCGGGAACATGAGTATTCCTCTCCATTGCTGACATGGATCTTGGGGTACTTCTGGAGTCTCCCCAGGGGACTAAGTCCTCGTCTCGAATGCGGGCATGCACTTGCGCTTTCCTCCAGAGCGGTAGCAGCAGTGTCACGCAGTCCGCCGTGTGGATCAAAGGATCTATGATTTTCCCTCGAGTCTGTCCCACGAGGCTTTCCCACGAGGCTTTCCCACAGGGCTGTCCCACGTGCACACGTGGTGGGAGTCGATCCTCGGCTTGAACGTCAAGGCAGTGCAGGGAAAACATGTTCCTCTGGCATGTACTGACACATCTGGGGTACTCTTGGAATGGTGGCACGACCCTGGAGTTACTCTCGCCTTTCCAGTGGAGAGCGCCTCCTCTTGAGATGAGACGGGAATGCCGGGAATTCTTTTCCTTCGAAACAGGGAAAGGATCCCTCATCTCGAGCTATGAGGCAGAAACGGGCCTCCCCTGGATGTGTGCGGGACCCTCGTGCTTCCTCTCTAGTGGAGACGTGTATGTCGAGGAACTTCTGGACTTTCAGCAAGGGTGTGAAGGACCCTTTGGAAGTTCCAGTGTTTAGATGTGATTAGCCTCGAGAAGCCTCAGCGGAAATGGGCCTCATCTCGCCTGGAGGGCAAAACCTCCTGGATTTTCTCGAGTTGCGGCAGGTGTTCTCGACTTACGACGGGGACCTCTGGGACCCACTCTGGTGGCCTCAGGAAAGGCCAGTCCCCATGCGAGTTCCTCGGGGACCTCTCGGGATTCCACTCCCGTCGATGCCGGGGCCTAAGACCTTGTGTGGGGTCGGGGCCAGAACCTGAGGATTCCTCTCCAGTGCTGACGTGGATCTTGGGGTACTTCTGGAGTCTCCCCAGGGGAGTCAGTCCTCGCCTCGAATGGGGGCATGCACTTGCGCTTTCCTCCAGAGCGGTAGCTGCAGTGTCACGCAGTCTGCCGCGTGGATCAAAGGATCTATGTTTTTCCCTCGAGTCTTTCCCACGAGGCTTTCCCACGAGGCTTTCACACAGGGCTGTCCCACGTGCACACGTGGTGGGAGTCGATGCTCGGCTTGAACGTCAAGGCAGTGCAGGGAAAACATGTTCCTCTGGAATGGACTGACACTTCTGGGGGACTCTTGGAATGGTGGCACGACCCTGGAGTTCCACTCGCCTTTCCTGTGGAGAGCGCCTCCTCTTGAGATGCGACGGAACGCCGGGAATTCTTTCCCTACGAAACAGGGAAAGGATCCCTCATCTCGAGCTACGAGGCGGAAACGGGGCTCCCCTGGATGTATGCGGACCCTCGTGCTTCCTCTCGAATGGAGACGGGTATGTCGAGGAACTTCTGGACTTGCAGCAAGGGTGTGAAGGACCCTTTGGAAGTTCCAGTGGTTAGATGTGATTAGCCTCGAGAAGCCTCAGCGGAAATGGGCATCATCTCGCCTGGAGGGCAAAACCTCCTGGATTTTCTCGAGTTGCGGCAGGTGCTCTCGACTTAAGACGGGGACCTCAGGGACCCGCTCTGGTGGCCTCAGGAAAGGCCAGTCCCAATGCGAGTTCTTCGGGGGCCTCTCGGGATTCCTCTCCCGTCGATGCCGGGGCCTAAGACCTTGTGTGGGGTCGGGGCCGGAACCTGAGGATTCCTCTCCAGTGCTGACATGGATCTTGGGTACTTCTGGAGTCTCCCCAGGGGAGTCAGTCCTCGTCTCGAATGCGGGCATGCACTTGCACTTTCCTCAAGAGCGGTAGCAGCAGTGTCACGCATTCCGCCCCGTGAATCAAGGGATCTATGGTTTTCCCTCGAGTCTTTCCCTCGAGGCTTTCCCACGAGGCTCTCCCACAGGGCTGTCCCACGTGCACACGTGGTGGGAGTCGATCCTCGGCTTGAACGTCAAGGCAGTGCATTGAAAACAGGTTCCTCTGGAATGGACTGACACATCTGGGGGACTTTGGAATGGTGGCACGACCCTGGAGTTCCTCTCGCCTTTCCTGTGGAGAGCGCCTCCTCTTGAGATGCGACGGGAATGTTGGGAATTCTTTCCCTACGATACAGGGAAAGGATCCCTCATCTCGAGCTAGGAGGCGGAAACGGGGCTCCCTCGTGCGGGACCCTCGTGCTTCCTCTCAAGTGCAGACGGGTATGTCAGGGAACTTCTTGAGTTGCAGCAAGGGTGTGAAGGACCCTTTGGAAGTTCCAGTGGTTAGATGTGATTAGCCTCGAGAAGCCTCAGCGGAAATGGGCCTCATCTCGCCTGGAGGGCAAAACCTCCTGGATTTTCTCGAGTTGCGGCAGGTGCTCTCGACTTACGACGGGGACCTCAGGGACCCGCTCTGGTGGCCTCAGGAAAGGCCATTCCCCTTGCGAGTTCCACGGGGGCCTCTCGGGATTCCTCTCCCGTCGATGCCGGGGCCTAAGACTTTGTGTGGAGTCCGGGCCACAACCTGAGGATTCCTCTCCAGTGCCGACATGGATCTTGGGGTACTTCTGGAGTCTCCCCAGGGGAGTCAGTCCTCGTCTCGAATGCGGGCATGCACTTGCGCTTTCCTCCAGAGCGGTAGCAGCAGTGTCACGCATTCCGCCGCGTGAATCAAGGGATCTATGCCTTTCCCTCGAGTCTTTTCCTCGAGGTTTTCCCACGAGGCTTTCCCACAGGGCTCTCCCACGTGCACACGTGGTGGAAGTCGATCCTCGGCTTGAACGTCAAGGCAGTGCAGGGAAAACAGGTTCCTCTGGAATGGACTGACACATCTGGGGGACTCTTGGAATGGTGGAAGGATCCTGGAGTTCCTCTCGCCTTTCCTGTGGAGAGCGCCTCCTCTTGAGATTTGACGGGAATGCCAGGAATTCTTTCCCTACGAAACAGGGAAAGGATCCCTCATCTCGATCTAGGAGGAGGAAACGGGGCTCTCTCGTGCGGGACCCTCGTGCATCCTCTCGAGTGGAGACGGGTATGTCGGGGAACTTCTTGAGTTGCAGCAAGGGTGTGAAGGACCCTTAGGAAGTTCCAGTGGTTAGATGTGATTAGCCTCGAGAAGCCTCAGCGGAAATGGGCCTCATCTCGCCTGGAGGGCAAAACCTCCTGGATTTTCTCGAGTTGCGGCAGGTGCTCTCGACTTACGACGGGGACCTCAGGGACCCGCTCTGGTGGGCTCAGGAAAGGCCAATACCCATGCGAGTTCCACGGGGGCCTCTCGGGATTCCTCTCCCGTCGATGCCGGGGCCTAAGACCTTGTGTGAGTCGGGGCCGGAACCTGAGGATTCCTCTCCAGTTGTGACATGGATCTTAGGGTACTTCTGGAGTCTCCCCAGGGGAGTCAGTCCTCGCCTCCAATGCGGGCATGCACTTGCGCTTTTCTCCAGAGCGGTAGCAGCAGTGTCACGCAGTCCGCCGCGTGGATCAAAGGATCTATGTTTTTCCCTCGAGTCTTTCCCACGAGGCTTTCCCACGAGTCTTTCCCACAGGGCTGTCCCACGTGCACACGTGGTGGGAGTCGATCCTCGGCTTGAACGTCAAGGCAGTGCAGGGAAAACAGGTTCCTCTGGAATGGACTGACACATCTGGGGGACTCTTGAATTGGTGGCACGACCCTGGAGTTCCTCTCGCCTTTCCTGTGGAGAGCGCCTCCTCTTGAGATGCGACGGGAACGCCGGGAATTCTT
This sequence comes from Ovis canadensis, assembly GCF_042477335.2. NCBI lineage: Eukaryota > Metazoa > Chordata > Mammalia > Artiodactyla > Bovidae > Ovis > Ovis canadensis. Next base: position 12,325,716 of record NC_091267.1, read on the forward strand.
TCCCTGTGAAACAGGGAAAGGATCCCTCATCTCGAGCTAGGAGGCGGAAACGGGGCTCCCCTGGATGTGTGCGGGACCCTCGTGCTTCCTCTCGAGTGGATACTGGTATGTCAGCGAACTTCTTGAGTTGCAGCAAGGGTGTGAAGGACCCTTTGGAAGTTCCAGTGGTTAGATGTGATTAGCCTCGAGAAGCCTCAGCGGAAATGGGCCTCATCTCGCCTGGAGGGCATAACCTCCTGGATTTTCTCGAGTTGCGGCAGGTGCTCTCGACTTAAGACGGGGACCTCAGGGACCCGCTCTGGTGGCCTCAGGAAAGGCCAGTCCCCATGCGAGTTCCTCGGGGGCCTCTCGGGATTCCTCTCCCGTCGATGCCTGGGCCTAAGACCTTGTGTGGGGTCGGGGCCGGAACCTGAGGATTCCTCTCCAGTGCTGACATGGATCTTGGGTACTTCTGAGTCTCCCCAGGGGAGTCAGTCCTCGTCTCGAATGCGGGCATGCACTTGCGCTTTCCTCCAGAGCGGTAGCAGCTGTGTCACGCAGTCTGCCGCGTGGATCAAAGGATCTATGGTTTTCCCTCGAGTTTTTACCACGAGGCTTTCCCACGAGGCTTTCCCACAGGGCTGTCCCACGTGCACACGTGGTGGGAGTCGATGCTCGGCTTGAACGTGAAGGTAGTGCAGGGAAAACAGGTTCCTCTGGAATGGACTGACACTTCTGGGGGACTCGGAATGGTGGCACGACCCTGGAGTTCCTCTCTCCTTTCCAGTGGAGAGCGCCTCCTCTTGAGATGCGACGGGAACGCCGGGAATTCTTTCCCTACGAAACAGGGAAAGGATCCCTCATCTCGAGCTAGGAGGCGGAAACGGGCCTCCCCTGGATGTGTGCGGGACCCTCGTGCTTCCTCTCGAGTGGACACGGGTATGTCGAGGAACTTCTGGACTTGCAGCAGGGGTGTGAAGGACCCTTTGGAAGTTCCAGTGGTTAGATGTGATTAGCCTCGATAAACCTCAGCGGAAATGGGCCTCATCTCGCCTGGAGGGCAAAACCTCCTGGATTTTCTCGAGTTGCGGCAGGTGCTCTCGACGTAAGACGGGGACCTCAGGGACCCGCTCTGGTGGCCTCAGGAAAGGCCAGTCCCCATGCGAGTTCCTCGGGGGCCTCTCGGGATTTCTCTCCCTTCGACGCCGGGGCCTAAGACTTTGTGTGGAGTCGGGGCCGGAACCTGAGGATTCCTCTCCAGTGCTGACATGGATCTTGGGGTACTTCTGGAGTCTCCCCAGGGGAGTCAGTCCTCGTCTCGAATGCGGGCATGCACTTGCGCTTTGCTCCAGAGCGGTAGCAGCAGTGTCACGCAGTCCCCCGCGTGGATCAAAGGATCTATGGTTTTCCCTCGAGTCTTTCCCACGAGGCTTTCCCACGAGGCTTTCCCACAGGGCTGTCCCACGTGCACACGTGGTGGGAGTCGATCCTCGGCTTGAACGTCAAGGCAGTGCAGGGAAAACAGGTGCCTCTGGAATGGACTGACACATCTGGGGGACTCTTGGAATGGTGGCACGACCCTGGAGTTCCAATAGCCTTTCCTGTGAAGAGCGCCTCCTCTTGAGATGCGACGGGAACGCCGGGAATTCTTTCCCTAGGAAACATGGAAAGGATCCCTCATCTCGAGCTAGGAGGCGGAAACGGGGCTCCCCTGGATGTGTGCGGGACCCTCGTGCTTCCTCTCGAGTGGAGACGGGTATGTCGGGGAACTTCTTGAGTTGCAGCAAGGGTGTGAAGGACCCTTTGGAAGTTCCAGTGGTTAGATGTGATTAGCCTCGAGAAGCCTCAGCGGAAATGGGCCTCGTCTCGCCTGGAGGACAAAACCTCCTGGATTTTCTGGAGTTGCAGCAGGTGCTCTCGACTTACGACGGGGACCTCGGGGACCCGCTCTGGTGGCCTCAGGAAAGGCCAGTCCCCATGCGAGTTTCTCGGGGGCCTGTCGGGATTCCGCTCCCGTTGATGCCGGGGCCTAAGACCTTGTGTGGAGTCGGGGCCGGAACCCGAGGATTCCTCTCCAGTGCTGACATGGATCTTGGGGTACTTCTGGAGTCTCCCCCGGGGAGTCAGTCCTCGTCTCGAATGCGGGCATGCACTTGGGCTTTCCTCCAGAGCGGTAGCAGCAGTGTCACCCAGGCCCCCGCGTGGATCAAAGGATCTATGATTTTCCCTCGAGTCTTTCCCATGAGGCTTTCCCATGAGGCTTTCCCCCGAGGCTTTCCCACAGGGCTGTCCCACGTGCACACGTGGTGGGAGTCGATCCTCGGCTTGAACGTCAAGGCAGTGCAGGGAAAACAGGTTCCTCTGGAATGGACTGACACATCTGGGGGACTCTTGGAATGGTGGCACGACCCTGGAGTTCCTCTCCCCTTTCCTGTGGAGAGCGCCTCCTCTTGAGATGCGACGGGTACGCCGGGAATTCTTTCCCTACGAAACAGGGAAAGGATCCGTCATCTCGAGCTAGGAGGCGGAAACGGGGCTCCCCTGGGTGTGTGCGGGACCCTCGTGCTTCCTCTCGAGTGGAGACGGGTATGTCGGGGCACTTCCTGACTTGCAGCAAGGGTGTGAAGGACCCTTTGGAAGTTCCAGTGGTTAGATGTGATTAGCCTCGAGAAGCCTCAGCGGAAATGGGCCTCATCTCGCCTGGAGGGCAAAACCTCCTGGATTTTCTCGAGTTGCGGCACGTGCTCTCGACTTACGACAGGGACTTCAGGGACCCGCTCTGGTTGCCTCAGGAAAGGCCTGTCTCCATGCGAGTTCCACGGGGGCCTCTCGAAATTCCTCTCCCGTCGATGCCGGGGCCTAAGACCTTGTGTGGAGTCGGGGCCGGAACCTGAGGATTCCTCTCCAGTGCTGACATGGATCTTGGGGTCCTTCTGGAGTCTCCCCAGGGGAGTCAGGCCTCGTCTCGAATGCGGGCATGCACTTGTGCTTTCCTCCAGAGGGGTAGCAGCAGTGTCACGCAGTCCACCGCGTGGATCAAAGGATCTATGTTTTTCCCTCGAGTCTTTCCCTCGAGTCTTTCTCACGAGGCTTTCCCACGAGGCTTTCCCACAGGGCTGTCCCACGTGCACACGAGGTGGGAGTCGATCCTCGGCTTGAACGTCAAGGCAGTGCAGGGAAAACAGTTTCCTCTGGAATGGACTGACACATCTGGGGAACTGTTGGAATGGTGGCACGACCCTGGAGTTCCTCTCGCCTTTCCTGTGGAGAGCGCCTCCTCTTGAGATGCGACTGGAACGCCGGGAATTCTTTCCCTACGAAACAGTGAAAGGATCCCTCATCTCGAGCTAGGAGGCGGAAACAGGGCTCCCCTGGATGTGTGCGGGACCCTCGTGCTTCCTCTCGAGTGGAGGCGGGTATGTCGTTGAAATTCATGAGTTGCAGCAAGGGTGTGAAGGATCCTTTGGAAGTTCCAGTGGTTAGATGTGATTAGCCTCGAGAAGCCTCAGCGGAAATGGGCCTCATCTCGCCTGGAGGGCAAAACCTCCTGGATTTTCTCGAGTTGCGGCAGGTGCTCTCGACTTACGACGGGGACCTCAGGGACCCGCTCTGGTGGCCTCAGGAAAGGCCACTCCCCATGCGAGTTCATCGGGGGCCTCTCGGGATTCCTCTCCCGTCGATGCCGGGGCCTAAGACCTTGTGTGGAGTCCGGGCCGGAACCTGAGGATTCCTCTCCAGTGCTGACATGGATCTTGGGGTACTTCTGGAGTCTCCCCAGGGGAGTCAGTCCTCGTCTCGAATGCGGGCATGCACTTGCGCTTTCCTCCAGAGCGGTAGTAGCAGTGTCACGCAGTCCGCCGCGTGGATCAAAGGAACTATGGTTTTCCCTCGACTCTTTCCCACGAGGCTTTCCCACGAGGCTTTCCCACAGGGCTGTCCCACGTGCACACGTGGTGGGAGTCGATCCTCGGCTTGAACGTCAAGGCAGTGCAGGGAAAACAGGTTCCTCTGGAATGGACCGAGACATCTGGGGGACTCTTGGAATGGTGGCACGACCCTGGAGTTCCTCTCGCCTTTCCTGTGGAGAGCACCTCCTCTTCAGATGCGACGGGAACGCCAGGAATTCTATACCTACGAAACAGGGAAAGGTTCCCTCATCTCGAGCTAGGAGGCGGAAACGGGGCTCCCCTGGATGTGTGCGGGACCCTCGTGCTTCCTCTCGAGTGGAGACGGCTATGTCGGGGAACTTCTTGAGTTGCAGCAAGGGTGTGAAGGACCCTTTGGAAGTTCCAGTGGTTAGATGTTATTAGCCTCGAGAAGCCTCAGAGGAAATGGGCCTCATCTCGCCTGGAGTGCAAAATCTCCTGGATTTTCTCGAGTTGCAGCAGGTGCTCTCGACTTACGACGGGGACCTCAGGGACCCGCTCTGGTGGCCTCAGGAAAGGCCAGTCCCCATGCGAGTTCTTGGGGGCCTCTCGGGATTCCTCTCCCGTCGATGCCGGGGCCTAAGACCTTGTGTGGAGTCGGGGCCGGAACCCGTGGATTCCTCTCCAGTGCTGACATGGATCTTGGGGTACTTCTGGAGTCTCCCCAGGGTAGTCAGTCCTCGTCTCGAATGCGGGCATGCACTTGTGCTTTCCTCCAGAGAGGTAGCAGCACTTTCACCCAGTCTGCCGCGTGGATCAAAGGATCTATGGTTTTCCCTCGAGTCTTTCCCACGAGGCTTTCCCACGAGGCTTTCCCACAGGGCTGTCCCACGTGCACACGTGGTGGGAGTCGATCCTCGGCTTGAACGTCAAGGCAGCGCAGGGAAAACAGGTTCCTCTGGAATGGACTGACACATCTGGGGGACTCTTGGAATGGTGGCACGACCCTGGAGTTCCTCTCGCCTTTCCTGTGGAGAGCGCCTCCTCTTGAGATGCGACGGGAACGCCGGGAATTCTATACCTACGAAACAGGGAAAGGATCCCTCATCTCGAGCTAGGAGGCGGAAACGGGGCTCCCCTGGATGTGTGCGGGACCCTCGTGCTTCCTCTCGAGTGGAGACGGCTATGTCGGGGAACTTCTTGAGTTGCAGCAAGGGTGTGAAGGACCCTTTGGAAGTTCCAATGGTTAGATGTGATTAGCCTCGGGAAGCCTCAGAGGAAATGGGCCTCATCTCGCCTGGAGTGCAAAATCTCCTGGATTTTCTCGAGTTGCAGCAGGTGCTCTCGACTTACGACGGGGACCTCAGGGACCCGCTCTGGTGGCCTCAGGAAAGGCCAGTCCCCATGCGAGTTCTTGGGGGCCTCTCGGGATTCCTTTCCCGTCGATGCCGGGGCCTAAGACCTTGTGTGGAGTCGGGGCAGGAACCCGTGGATTCCTCTCCAGTGCTGACATGGATCTTGGGGTACTTCTGGAGTCTCCCCAGGGGCGTCAGTCCTCGTCTCGAATGCGGGCATGCACTTGCGCTTTCCTCCAGAGCGGTAGCAGCAGTGTCACGCAGTCCGCCGCGTGGATCAAAGGATCTATGGTTTTCCCTCGAGTCTTTCCCACGAGGCTTTCCCATGAGGCTTTCCCACAGGGCTGTCCCACGTGCACACGTTGTGGGAGTCGATCCTCGGCTTGAACGTCAAGGCAGTGCAGGGAAAACAGGTTCCTCTGGAAAGGACTGACCCACCTGGGGGACTCTTGGAATGGTGGCACGACACTGGAGTTCCTCTCGCCTTTCCTGTGGAGAGCGCCTCCTCTTGAGATGCGACGGGAAAGCCGGAAATTCTTTCCCTACGAAACATGGAAAGGATCTCTCATCTCGAGCAAGGAGGCGGAAACGGGGCTCCCCTGGATGTGTGCGGGACCCTCGTGCTTCCTCTCGAGTCGAGATGGGTATGTCTGGGAACTTCTGCACTTGCAGCAAGGGTGTGAAGGACCCTTTGGAAGTTCCAGTGGTTAGATGTGATTAGCCTCGAGAAGCCTCAGCGGAAATGGGCCTCATCTCGCCTGGAGGGCAAAACCTCCTGGATTTTCTCGAGTTGCGGCAGGTGCTCTCGACTTACGACGGGGACCTCAGGGACCCGCTCTGGTGGCCTCAGGAAAGGCAAGTCCCCATGCGAGTTTCTCGGGACCTCTCGGGATTCCTCTCCCGTCGATGCCGGGGCCTAAGACGTTGTGTGGAGTCGGGGCCGGAACCTGAGGATTCCTCTCCAGTGCTGACATGGATCTTGGGGTACTTCTGGAGTCTCCCCAGGGGAGTCAGTCCTCTCCTCCAAAGCGGGCATACACTTGCGCTTTCCTCCAGAGCGGTAGCAGCAGTGTCACGCAGTCCGCCGCGTGGATCAAAGGATCTATGGTTTTCCCTCGAGTCTTTCCCACGAGGCTTTCCCACGAGGCTTTCCCACAGGGCTGTCCCACGTGCACACGTGGTGGGAGTCGATCCTCGGCTTGAACGTCAAGGCAGAGCAGGGAAAACAGCTTCCTCTGGAATGGACTGACACATCTGGGGGACTCTTGGAATGGTGGCACGACCCTGGAGTTCTTCTCGCCTTTCCTGTGGAGAGCGCCTCCTCTTGAGATGCGTCGGGAACGCCGGCAATTCTTTCCCTACGAAACAGGGAAAGGATCCCTCATCTCGAGCTAGGAGGCAGAAACGGGGCTCCCCTGGATGTGTGCGGGACCTTCCTGCTTCCTCTCTAGTGGAGACGGGTATGTCGGGGAACTTCTTGAGTTGCAGCTAGGATGTGAAGGACCCTTTGGAAGTTCCAGTGGTTAGATGTGATGAGCCTCGAGAAGCCTCAGCGGAAATGGGCCTCATCTCGCCTGGAGGGCAAAACCTCCTGGATTTTTTCGAGTTGCGGCAGGTGCTCTCGACTTACGACGGGGATTCAGGGACCCGCTCTGGTGGCCTCAGGAAAGGCCAGTCCCCATGCGAGTTCCTCGGGGGCCTCTCGGGATTCCTCTCCCGGCGATGCCGGGGCCTAAGACCTTGTGTGGAGTCAGGGCCGGAACCTGAGGATTCCTCTCCAGTGCTGACATGGATCTTGGGGTACTTCTGGAGTCTCCCCAGGGGAGTAAGTCCTCGCCTCCAATGCGGTCATGCTCTTGCGCTTTCCTCCAGAGCGGTAGCAGCAGTGTCACGCAGTCCGCCGCGTGGATCAAAGGATCTATGGTTTTCCCTCGAGTCTTTCCCACGAAGCTTTCCCACGAGGCTTTCCCACAGGGCTGTCCCACGTGCACACGTGGTGGGATTCGATCCTCCACTTGAACGTCAAGGCAGTGCAGGGAAAACAGGTTCCTCTGGAATGGACTGACACATCTCGGGGACTCTTGGAATGGTGGCACGACCCTGGAGTTCCTCTCGCCTTTCCTGTGGAGAGCTCCTCCTCTTGAGATGCGACGGGAACGCTGGGAATTCTTTCCCTACGAAACAGGGAAAGGATCTCTCATCTCGAGCTAGGAGGCGGAAACGGGTCTCCCCTGGATGTGTGCGGGACCGTCGTGCTTCCTCTCGAGTGGACACGGGTATGTCGGGGAACTTCTTGAGTTGTAGCAAGGGTGTGAAGGACCCTTTGGAAGTTCCAGTGGTTAGATGTGATTAGCCTCGATAAGCCTCAGCGGAAATGGGCCTCATCTCGCCTGGAGGGCAAACCCTCCTGGATTTTCTCGAGTTGCGGCAGGTGCTCTCGACTTACGACGGGGACCTCAGGGACCCGCTCTGGTGGCCTCAGGAAAGGCCAGTCCCCATGCGAGTTCCTCGGGGGCCTCTCGGGATTCCTCTCCCGTGGATGCCGGGGCCTAAGACCTTGTGTGGAGTCGGGGCCAGAACCTGAGGATTTCTCTCCAGTGTTGACATGGATCTTGGGGTACTTCTGGAGTCTCCCCAGGGGAGTCAGTCCTCGTCTCGAATGCGGGCATGCACTTGTGCTTTCCTCCAGAGAGGTATCAGCAGTGTCACGCAGTCCGCCACGTGGATCAAAGGATCTATGGTTTTCCCTCGAGTCTTTCCCACGAGGCTTTCCCACGAGGCTTTCCCACAGGGCTGTCCCACGTGCACACGTGGTGGGAGTCGATCCTCGGCTTGAACGTCAAGGCAGAGCAGGGAAAACAGGTTCCTCTGGAATGGACTGACACATCTGGGGGACTCTTGGAATGGTGGCACGACCCTGGAGTTCTTCTCGCCTTTCCTGTGGAGAGCGCCTCCTCTTGAGATGCGTCGGGAACGCCGGCAATTCTTTCCCTACGAAACAGGGAAAGGATCCCTCATCTCGAGCTAGGAGGCAGAAACGGGGCTCCCCTGGATGTGTGCGGGACCTTCCTGCTTCCTCTCTAGTGGAGACGGGTATGTCGGGGAACTTCTTGAGTTGCAGCAAGGATGTGAAGGACCCTTTGGAAGTTCCAGTGGTTAGATGTGATGAGCCTCGAGAAGCCTCAGCGGAAATGGGCCTCATCTCGCCTGGAGGGCAAAACCTCCTGGATTTTTTCGAGTTGCGGCAGGTGCTCTCGACTTACGACGGGGACCTCAGGGACCCGCTCTGGTGGCCTCAGGAAAGGCCAGTCCCCATGCGAGTTCCTCGGGGGCCTCTCGGGATTCCTCTCCCGGCGATGCCGGGGCCTAAGACCTTGTGTGGAGTCAGGGCCGGAACCTGAGGATTCCTCTCCAGTGCTGACATGGATCTTGGGGTACTTCTGGAGTCTCCCCAGGGGAGTAAGTCCTCGCCTCCAATGCGGTCATGCTCTTGCGCTTTCCTCCAGAGCGGTAGCAGCAGTGTCACGCAGTCCGCCGCGTGGATCAAAGGATCTATGGTTTTCCCTCGAGTTTTCCCACGAAGCTTTCCCACGAGGCTTTCCCACAGGGCTGTCCCACGTGCACACGTGGTGGGATTCGATCCTCCACTTGAACGTCAAGGCAGTGCAGGGAAAACAGGTTCCTCTGGAATGGACTGACACATCTGGGGGACACTTGGAATGGTGGCACGACCCTGGAGTTCCTCTCGCCTTTCCTGTGGAGAGCGCCTCCTCTTGAGATGCGACGGGAACTCCGGGAATTCTTTTCCTACCAAACAGGGAAAGGATCCCTCATCTCGAGCTAGGAGGCGGAAACGGGGCTCCCCTGGATGTGTGCGGGACCCTCGTGCTTCCTCTCGAGTGGAGACGGGTATGTCGGGGAACTTCTTGAGTTGCAGCAAGGGTGTAAAGGACCCTTTGGAAGTTCCAGTGGTTAGATGTGATTAGCCTCGAGAAGCCTCAGCGGAAATGGGCCTCAACTAGCCTGGAGGGCAAAACCTCCTGGATTTTCTCGAGTTGCGGCAGGTGCTCTCGACTTACGACGGGGACCTCAGGGACCCGCTCTGGTGGCCTCAGTAAAGGCCAGTCCCCATGCGAGTTCCTCGGGGGCCTCTCGGGATTCCTCTCCCGTCGATGCCGGGGCCTAAGACCTTGTGTGGAGTCGGGGCCTGAACCTGAGGATTCCTCTCCAGTGCTGACATGGATATTGGGGTACTTCTGGAGTCTCCCCAGGGGAGTCAGTCCTCGCCTCCAATGTGGGCATGCACTTGCGCTTTCCTCCAGAGCGGTAGCAGCAGTGTCACACAGTCCGCCGCGTGGATCAAAGGATCTATGGTTTTCCCTGGAGTCTTTCCCACGAGGCTTTCCCACTAGGCTTTCCCACAGGGCTGTCCCACGTGCACACGTGGTGGGAGTCGATCCTCGGCTTGAACGTCAAGGCAGTGCAGGGAAAACATGTTCCTCTGAAATGGACTGACACATCTGGGGTACTCTTGGAATGGTGGCACGACCCTGGAGTTCCTCTCGCCTTTCCTGTGGAGAGCGCCTCCTCTTGAGATGCGACGGGAACGCCGGGAATTCTTTCCCTACGAAACAGGGAAAAGATTCCTCATTTCGAGCTAGGAGGCGGAAACGGGCTCCCCTGGATGTGTGCGGGACCCTCGTGCTTCCTCTCGAGTGGACACGGGTATGTCGGGGAACTTCTTGAGTTGCAGCAAGGGTGTGAAGGACCCTTTGGAAGTTCCAGTGGTTAGATGTGATTAGCCTCGAGAAGCCTCAGCGGAAATGGGCCTCATCTCGCCTGGAGGGCAAAACCTCCTGGATTTTCTCGAGTTGCGGCAGGTGCTCTCGACTTACGACGGGGACCTCAGGGACCCGCTCTGGTGGCCTCAGGAAAGGCCAGTCCCCATGCGAGTTCCTCGGGGGCCTCTCGGGATTCCTCTCCCGGCGATGCCGGGGCCTAAGACCTTGTGTGGAGTCAGGGCCGGAACCTGAGGATTCCTCTCCAGTGCTGACATGGATCTTGGGGTACTTCTGGAGTCTCCCCAGGGGAGTAAGTCCTCGCCTCCAATGCGGTCATGCTCTTGCGCTTTCCTCCAGAGCGGTAGCAGCAGTGTCACGCTGTCCGCCGCGTGGATCAAAGGATCTATGGTTTTCCCTCGAGTCTTTCCCACTAAGCTTTCCCACGAGGCTTTCCCACAGGGCTGTCCCACGTGCACACGTGGTGGGATTCGATCCTCCACTTGAACGTCAAGGCAGTGCAGGGAAAACAGGTTCCTCTGGAATGGACTGACACATCTCGGGGACTCTTGGAATGGTGGCACGACCCTGGAGTTCCTCTCGCCTTTCCTGTGGAGAGCTCCTCCTCTTGAGATGCGACGGGAACGCTGGGAATTCTTTCCCTACGAAAGAGGGAAAGGATCCCTCATCTCGAGCTAGGAGGCGGAAACGGGGCTCCCCTGGATGTGTGCGGGACCGTCGTGCTTCCTCTCGAGTGGACACGGGTATGTCGGGGAACTTCTTGAGTTGTAGCAAGGGTGTGAAGGACCCTTTGGAAGTTCCAGTGGTTAGATGTGATTAGCCTCGGTAAGCCTCAGCGGAAATGGGCCTCATCTCGCCTGGAGGGCAAACCCTCCTGGATTTTCTCGAGTTGCGGCAGGTGCTCTCGACTTACGACGGGGACCTCAGGGACCCGCTCTGGTGGCCTCAGGAAAGGCCAGTCCCCATGCGAGTTCCTCGGGGGCCTCTCGGGATTCCTCTCCCGTCGATGCCGGGGCCTAAGACCTTGTGTGGAGTCGGGGCCGGAACCTGAGGATTTCTCTCCAGTGTTGACATGGATCTTGGGTTACTTCTGGAGTCTCCCCAGGGGAGTCAGTCCTCGCCTCCAATGCGGGCATGCACTTGCGCTTTCCTCCAGAGCGGTAGCAGCAGTGTCACGCAGTCCGCCGCGTGGATCAAAGGATCTATGTCTTTCCCTCGAGTCTTTCCCACGAGGCTTTCCCACGAGGCTTTCCCACAGGGCTGTCCCACGTCAACACGTGGTTGGAGTCGATCCTCGGCTTGAACGTCAAGGCAGTGCAGGGAAAACAGGTTCCTCTGGAATGGATTGACACATCTGGGGGTCTCTTGGATGGAGGCACGACCCTGGAGTTCCTTTCGCCTTTCGTGTGGAGAGGGCCTCCTCTTGAGATGCGACGGGAACACAGGGAATTCATTCCCTACGAAACAGGGAAAGGATCCCTCATCTCGAGCTAGGAGGCGGAAACGGGGCTCCCCTGGATGTGTGCGGGACCCTCGTGCTTCCTCTCGAGTGGAGACGGGTATGTCGGGGAACTTCTTGAGTTGCAGCTAGGGTGTGAAGGACCCTTTGGAAGTTCCAGTGGTTAGATGTGATTAGCCTCGAGAAGCCTCAGCGGAAATGGGCCTCATCTCGCCTGGAGGGCAAAACCTCCTGGATTTTCTCGAGTTGCGGCAGGTGCTCTCGACTTACGACGGGGACCTCAGGGACCCGCTCTGGTGGCCTCAGGAAAGGCCAGTCCCCATGCGAGTTTTTCGGGGGCCTCTTGGGATTCCTCTCCGGGCGATGCCGGGGCCTAAGACCTTGTGTGGAGTCGGGGCCGGAACCTGAGGATTCCTCTCCAGTGCTGACATTGATCTTGGGGTACTTCTGGAGTCTCCCCAGGGGAGTCAGTCCTCGTCTCGAATGCGGGCATGCATTTGCGCTTTCCTCCAAAGCGGTAGCAGCAGTGTCATGCAATCCGCCGCGTGGATCAAGGGATCTATGGCTTTCCCTCGAGGCTTTCCCACGAGGCTTTCCCACAGGGCTGTCCCACGTGCACACGTGGTTGGAGTCGATCCTCGGCTTGAACGTCAAGGCAGTGCAGGGAAAACAGGTTCCTCTGGAATGGACTGACACATCTGGGGGACTCTTGGAATGGAGGCACGACCCTGGAGTTCCTTTCGCCTTTCCAGTGGAGAGCGCCTCCTCTTGAGATGCGACGGGAACGCCGGGAATTCTTTCCCTACGAAACAGGGAAAAGATTCCTCATTTCGAGCTAGGAGGCGGAAACGGGCTCCCCTGGATGTGTGCGGGACCCTCGTGCTTCCTCTCGAGTGGACACGGGTATGTCGGGGAACTTCTTGAGTTGCAGCAAGGGTGTGAAGGACCCTTTGGAAGTTCCAGTGGTTAGATGTGATTAGCCTCGAGAAGCCTCAGCGGAAATGGGCCTCATCTCGCCTGGAGGGCAAAACCTCCTGGATTTTCTCGAGTTGCGGCAGGTGCTCTCGACTTACGACGGGGACCTCAGGGACCCGCTCTGGTGGCCTCAGGAAAGGCCAGTCCCCATGCGAGTTCCTCGGGGGCCTCTCGGGATTCCTCTCCCGGCGATGCCGGGGCCTAAGACCTTGTGTGGAGTCAGGGCCGGAACCTGAGGATTCCTCTCCAGTGCTGACATGGATCTTGGGGTACTTCTGGAGTCTCCCCAGGGGAGTAAGTCCTCGCCTCCAATGCGGTCATGCTCTTGCGCTTTCCTCCAGAGCGGTAGCAGCAGTGTCACGCAGTCCGCCGCGTGGATCAAAGGATCTATGGTTTTCCCTCGAGTCTTTCCCACGAAGCTTTCCCACGAGGCTTTCCCACAGGGCTGTCCCACGTGCACACGTGGTGGGATTCGATCCTCCACTTGAACGTCAAGGCAGTGCAGGGAAAACAGGTTCCTCTGGAATGGACTGACACATCTCGGGGACTCTTGGAATGGTGGCACGACCCTGGAGTTCCTCTCGCCTTTCCTGTGGAGAGCTCCTCCTCTTGAGATGCGACGGGAACGCTGGGAATTCTTTCCCTACGAAACAGGGAAAGGATCCCTCATCTCGAGCTAGGAGGCGGAAACGGGGCTCCCCTGGATGTGTGCGGGACCGTCGTGCTTCCTCTCGAGTGGACACGGGTATGTCGGGGAACTTCTTGAGTTGTAGCAAGGGTGTGAAGGACCCTTTGGAAGTTCCAGTGGTTAGATGTGATTAGCCTCGATAAGCCTCAGCGGAAATGGGCCTCATCTCGCCTGGAGGGCAAACCCTCCTGGATTTTCTCGAGTTGCGGCAGGTGCTCTCGACTTACGACGGGGACCTCAGGGACCCGCTCTGGTGGCCTCAGGAAAGGCCAGTCCCCATGCGAGTTCCTCGGGGGCCTCTCGGGATTCCTCTCCCGTGGATGCCGGGGCCTAAGACCTTGTGTGGAGTCGGGGCCAGAACCTGAGGATTTCTCTCCAGTGTTGACATGGATCTTGGGGTACTTCTGGAGTCTCCCCAGGGGAGTCAGTCCTCGTCTCGAATGCGGGCATGCACTTGTGCTTTCCTCCAGAGAGGTATCAGCAGTGTCACGCAGTCCGCCACGTGGATCAAAGGATCTATGGTTTTCCCTCGAGTCTTTCCCACGAGGCTTTCCCACGAGGCTTTCCCACAGGGCTGTCCCACGTGCACACGTGGTGGGAGTCGATCCTCGGCTTGAACGTCAAGGCAGAGCAGGGAAAACAGGTTCCTCTGGAATGGACTGACACATCTGGGGGACTCTTGGAATGGTGGCACGACCCTGGAGTTCTTCTCGCCTTTCCTGTGGAGAGCGCCTCCTCTTGAGATGCGTCGGGAACGCCGGCAATTCTTTCCCTACGAAACAGGGAAAGGATCCCTCATCTCGAGCTAGGAGGCAGAAACGGGGCTCCCCTGGATGTGTGCGGGACCTTCCTGCTTCCTCTCTAGTGGAGACGGGTATGTCGGGGAACTTCTTGAGTTGCAGCAAGGATGTGAAGGACCCTTTGGAAGTTCCAGTGGTTAGATGTGATGAGCCTCGAGAAGCCTCAGCGGAAATGGGCCTCATCTCGCCTGGAGGGCAAAACCTCCTGGATTTTTTCGAGTTGCGGCAGGTGCTCTCGACTTACGACGGGGACCTCAGGGACCCGCTCTGGTGGCCTCAGGAAAGGCCAGTCCCCATGCGAGTTCCTCGGGGGCCTCTCGGGATTCCTCTCCCGGCGATGCCGGGGCCTAAGACCTTGTGTGGAGTCAGGGCCGGAACCTGAGGATTCCTCTCCAGTGCTGACATGGATCTTGGGGTACTTCTGGAGTCTCCCCAGGGGAGTAAGTCCTCGCCTCCAATGCGGTCATGCTCTTGCGCTTTCCTCCAGAGCGGTAGCAGCAGTGTCACGCAGTCCGCCGCGTGGATCAAAGGATCTATGGTTTTCCCTCGAGTCTTTCCCACGAAGCTTTCCCACGAGGCTTTCCCACAGGGCTGTCCCACGTGCACACGTGGTGGGATTCGATCCTCCACTTGAACGTCAAGGCAGTGCAGGGAAAACAGGTTCCTCTGGAATGGACTGACACATCTGGGGGACACTTGGAATGGTGGCACGACCCTGGAGTTCCTCTCGCCTTTCCTGTGGAGAGCGCCTCCTCTTGAGATGCGACGGGAACTCCGGGAATTCTTTTCCTACCAAACAGGGAAAGGATCCCTCATCTCGAGCTAGGAGGCGGAAACGGGGCTCCCCTGGATGTGTGCGGGACCCTCGTGCTTCCTCTCGAGTGGAGACGGGTATGTCGGGGAACTTCTTGAGTTGCAGCAAGGGTGTAAAGGACCCTTTGGAAGTTCCAGTGGTTAGATGTGATTAGCCTCGAGAAGCCTCAGCGGAAATGGGCCTCAACTAGCCTGGAGGGCAAAACCTCCTGGATTTTCTCGAGTTGCGGCAGGTGCTCTCGACTTACGACGGGGACCTCAGGGACCCGCTCTGGTGGCCTCAGTAAAGGCCAGTCCCCATGCGAGTTCCTCGGGGGCCTCTCGGGATTCCTCTCCCGTCGATGCCGGGGCCTAAGACCTTGTGTGGAGTCGGGGCCTGAACCTGAGGATTCCTCTCCAGTGCTGACATGGATATTGGGGTACTTCTGGAGTCTCCCCAGGGGAGTCAGTCCTCGCCTCCAATGTGGGCATGCACTTGCGCTTTCCTCCAGAGCGGTAGCAGCAGTGTCACACAGTCCGCCGCGTGGATCAAAGGATCTATGGTTTTCCCTCGAGTCTTTCCCACGAGGCTTTCCCACTAGGCTTTCCCACAGGGCTGTCCCACGTGCACACGTGGTGGGAGTCGATCCTCGGCTTGAACGTCAAGGCAGTGCAGGGAAAACATGTTCCTCTGAAATGGACTGACACATCTGGGGTACTCTTGGAATGGTGGCACGACCCTGGAGTTCCTCTCGCCTTTCCTGTGGAGAGCGCCTCCTCTTGAGATGCGACGGGAACGCCGGGAATTCTTTCCCTACGAAACAGGGAAAAGATTCCTCATTTCGAGCTAGGAGGCGGAAACGGGCTCCCCTGGATGTGTGCGGGACCCTCGTGCTTCCTCTCGAGTGGACACGGGTATGTCGGGGAACTTCTTGAGTTGCAGCAAGGGTGTGAAGGACCCTTTGGAAGTTCCAGTGGTTAGATGTGATTAGCCTCGAGAAGCCTCAGCGGAAATGGGCCTCATCTCGCCTGGAGGGCAAAACCTCCTGGATTTTCTCGAGTTGCGGCAGGTGCTCTCGACTTACGACGGGGACCTCAGGGACCCGCTCTGGTGGCCTCAGGAAAGGCCAGTCCCCATGCGAGTTCCTCGGGGGCCTCTCGGGATTCCTCTCCCGGCGATGCCGGGGCCTAAGACCTTGTGTGGAGTCAGGGCCGGAACCTGAGGATTCCTCTCCAGTGCTGACATGGATCTTGGGGTACTTCTGGAGTCTCCCCAGGGGAGTAAGTCCTCGCCTCCAATGCGGTCATGCTCTTGCGCTTTCCTCCAGAGCGGTAGCAGCAGTGTCACGCTGTCCGACGCGTGGATCAAAGGATCTATGGTTTTCCCTCGAGTCTTTCCCACTAAGCTTTCCCACAAGGCTTTCCCACAGGGCTGTCCCACGTGCACACGTGGTGGGATTCGATCCTCCACTTGAACGTCAAGGCAGTGCAGGGAAAACAGGTTCCTCTGGAATGGACTGACACATCTCGGGGACTCTTGGAATGGTGGCACGACCCTGGAGTTCCTCTCGCCTTTCCTGTGGAGAGCTCCTCCTCTTGAGATGCGACGGGAACGCTGGGAATTCTTTCCCTACGAAAGAGGGAAAGGATCCCTCATCTCGAGCTAGGAGGCGGAAACGGGGCTCCCCTGGATGTGTGCGGGACCGTCGTGCTTCCTCTCGAGTGGACACGGGTATGTCGGGGAACTTCTTGAGTTGTAGCAAGGGTGTGAAGGACCCTTTGGAAGTTCCAGTGGTTAGATGTGATTAGCCTCGATAAGCCTCAGCGGAAATGGGCCTCATCTCGCCTGGAGGGCAAACCCTCCTGGATTTTCTCGAGTTGCGGCAGGTGCTCTCGACTTACGACGGGGACCTCAGGGACCCGCTCTGGTGGCCTCAGGAAAGGCCAGTCCCCATGCGAGTTCCTCGGGGGCCTCTCGGGATTCCTCTCCCGTCGATGCCGGGGCCTAAGACCTTGTGTGGAGTCGGGGCCGGAACCTGAGGATTTCTCTCCAGTGTTGACATGGATCTTGGGTT
The DNA here is from genome assembly GCF_042477335.2 of Ovis canadensis. Classification (NCBI taxonomy): domain Eukaryota; kingdom Metazoa; phylum Chordata; class Mammalia; order Artiodactyla; family Bovidae; genus Ovis; species Ovis canadensis. The sequence continues at coordinate 12,342,504 of NC_091267.1, forward strand.
ACTTCTGGAGTCTCCCCAGGGGAGTCAGTCCTCGCCTCCAATGCGGGCATGCACTTGCGCTTTCCTCCAGAGCGGTAGCAGCAGTGTCACGCAGTCCGCCGCGTGGATCAAAGGATCTATGTCTTTCCCTCGAGTCTTTTTCACGAGGCTTTCCCACGAGGCTTTCCCACAGGGCTGTCCCACGTCAACACGTGGTTGGAGTCGATCCTCGGCTTGAACGTCAAGGCAGTGCAGGGAAAACAGGTTCCTCTGGAATGGATTGACACATCTGGGGGTCTCTTGGATGGAGGCACGACCCTGGAGTTCCTTTCGCCTTTCGTGTGGAGAGGGCCTCCTCTTGAGATGCGACGGGAACACAGGGAATTCATTCCCTACGAAACAGGGAAAGGATCCCTCATCTCGAGCTAGGAGGCGGAAACGGGGCTCCCCTGGATGTGTGCGGGACCCTCGTGCTTCCTCTCGAGTGGAGACGGGTATGTCGGGGAACTTCTTGAGTTGCAGCTAGGGTGTGAAGGACCCTTTGGAAGTTCCAGTGGTTAGATGTGATTAGCCTCGAGAAGCCTCAGCGGAAATGGGCCTCATCTCGCCTGGAGGGCAAAACCTCCTGGATTTTCTCGAGTTGCGGCAGGTGCTCTCGACTTACGACGGGGACCTCAGGGACCCGCTCTGGTGGCCTCAGGAAAGGCCAGTCCCCATGCGAGTTTTTCGGGGGCCTCTTGGGATTCCTCTCCCGGCGATGCCGGGGCCTAAGACCTTGTGTGGAGTCGGGGCCGGAACCTGAGGATTCCTCTCCAGTGCTGACATTGATCTTGGGGTACTTCTGGAGTCTCCCCAGGGGAGTCAGTCCTCGTCTCGAATGCGGGCATGCATTTGCGCTTTCCTCCAAAGCGGTAGCAGCAGTGTCACGCAATCCGCCGCGTGGATCAAGGGATCTATGGCTTTCCCTCGAGGCTTTCCCACGAGGCTTTCCCACAGGGCTGTCCCACGTGCACACGTGGTTGGAGTCGATCCTCGGCTTGAACGTCAAGGCAGTGCAGGGAAAACAGGTTCCTCTGGAATGGACTGACACATCTGGGGGACTCTTGGAATGGAGGCACGACCCTGGAGTTCCTTTCGCCTTTCCAGTGGAGAGCGCCTCCTCTTGAGATGCGACGGGAACGCCGGGAATTCTTTCCATACGAAACAGGGAAAGGATCCCTCATCTCGAGCTAGGAGGCGGAAACGGGGCTCCACTGGCTGTGTGGGGGACCCTCGTTCTTCCCCTCGAGTGGAGACGGGTATGTCGGGGAACGTCTTGAGTTGCAGCAAGGGTGTGAAGGAGCCTTTGGAAGTTCCAGTGGTTAGATGTGATTGGCCTTGAGAAGCCTCAGCGGAAATGGGCCTCATCTCGCCTGGAGGGCAAAACCTCCTGGATTTTCTCGAGTTGCGGCAGGTGCTCTCGACTTACGACGGGGACCTCAGGGACCCGCTCTGGTGGCCTCAGGAAAGGCCAGGCCCCATGCCAGATCCTCGGGGGCCTCTCGGGATTCCTCTCCCGTCGATGCCGGGGCCTAAGACCTTGTGTGGAGTCGGGGCCCGAAACTGAGGATTCCTCTCCAGTGCTGACATGGATCTTGGGGTACTTCTGGAGTCTCCCCAGGGGAGTCAGTCCTCGCCTCCAATGTGGGCATGCACTTGCGCTTTCCTCCAGAGCGGTAGCAGCAGTGTCACGCAGTCCGCCGCGTGGATCAAAGGATCTATGGTTTTCCCTCGGGTCTTTCCCACGAGGCTTTCCCACGAGGCTTTCCCTCAGGGCTGTCCCACGTGCACACGTGGTGGGAGTCGATCCTCGGCTTGAACGTCAAGGCAGTGCAGGGAAAACAGGTTCCTCTGGAATGGACTGACACATCTGGGGGACTCTTGGAATGGTGGCACGACCCTGGAGTTCCTCTCGCCTTTCCTGTGGAGAGCGCCTCCTCTTGAGATGCGACGGAACGCCGGGAATTCTTTCCCTACGAAACAGGGAAAGGATCCCTCATCGCGAGCTAGGAAGCGGAAACGGGGCTCCCCTGGATGTGTGCGGACCCTCGTGCTTCCTCTCGATGGATATTGGTATGTCGAGGAACTTCTGGACTTGCAGCAAGGGTGTGAAGGACCCTTTGGAAGTTCCAATGGTTAGATGTGATTAGCCTCGAGAAGCCTCAGCGGAAATGGGCCTCATCTCGCCTGGAGGGCAAAACCTCCTGGATTTTCTCGAGTTTCGGCAGGTGCTCTCGACTTATTATGGGGACCTCAGGGACCCGCTCTGGTGTCCTCAGGAAAGGCCAGTCCCCATTCGAGTTCCTCGGGGGCCTCTCGGGATTCCTCTCCCGTCGATGCCGGGGTCTAAGACCTTGTGTGGATTCGGGGCGGGAACCTGAGTATTCCTCTCCATTGCTGACATGGATCTTGGGGTACTTCTGGAGTCTCCCCAGGGGACTAAGTCCTCGTCTCGAATGCGGGCATGCACTTGCGCTTTCCTCCAGAGCGGTAGCAGCAGTGTCACGCAGTGCGCCGCGTGGATCAAAGGATCTATGGTTTTCCCTCGAGTCTTTCCCACGAGGCTTTCCCACGAGGCTTTCCCACAGGGCTGTCCCACGTGCACACGTGGTGGGAGTCGATCCTCGGCTTGAAGGTCAAGGCAGTGCAGGGAAAACATGTTCCTCTGGAATGGACTGACACATCTGGGGGACTCTTGGAATGTTGGCACGACCCTGGAGTTCCTCTCGCCTTTCCTGTGGAGAGCGCCTCCTCTTGAGATGCGTCGGGAACGCCGGGAATTCTTACCCTACGAAACAGGGAAAAGATCCCTCATTTCGAGCTAGGAGGCGGAAACGGGCTCCCCTGGATGTGTGCGGGACCCTCGTGCTTCCTCTCGAGTGGACACGGGTATGTCGGGGAACTTCTTGAGTTGCAGCAAGGGTGTGAAGGACCCTTTGGAAGTTCCAGTGGTTAGATGTGATGAGCCTCGAGAAGCCTCAGCGGAAATGGGCCTCATCTCGCCTGGAGGGCAAAACCTCCTGGATTTTCTCGAGTTGCGGCAGGTGCTCTCGACTTACGACGGGGACCTCAGGGACCCGCTCTGGTGGCCTCAGGAAAGGCAAGTCCCCATGCGAGTTTCTCGGGGTCCTCTCGGGATTCCTCTCCCGTCGATGCCGGGGCCTAAGACGTTGTGTGGAGTCGGGGCCGGAACCTGAGGATTCCTCTCCAGTGCTGACATGGATCTTGGGGTACTTCTGGAGTCTCCCCACGGGAGTCAGTCCTCGCCTCCAATGCGGGCATGCACTTGCGCTTTCCTCCAGAGCAGTAGAAGCAGTGTCACGCAGTCCGCCGCGTGGATCAAAGGATCTATGGTTTTCCCTCGAGTCTTTCCCACGAGGCTTTCCCACGAGGCTTTCCCACAGGGCTGTCCCACGTGCACACGTGGTGGGAGTCGATCCTCGGCTTGAACGTCAAGGCAGAGCAGGGAAAACAGGTTCCTCTGGAATGGACTGACACATCTGGGGGACTCTTGGAATGGTGGCACGACCCTGGAGTTCTTCTCGCCTTTCCTGTGGAGAGCGCCTCCTCTTGAGATGCGTCGGGAACGCCGGCAATTCTTTCCCTACGAAACAGGGAAAGGATCCCTCATCTCGAGCTAGGAGGCGGAAATGGGGCTCCCCTGGATGTGTGCGGGACCCTCGTGCTTCCTCTCGAGTGGAGTCAGGTATGTCGGGGAACTTCTTGAGTTGCAGCAAGGGTGTGAAGGACCCTTTGGAAATTCCAGTGGTTAGATGTGATTAGCCTCGAGAAGCCTCAGCGGAAATGGGCCTCATCTCGCCTGGAGGGCAAAACCTCCTGGATTTTCTCGAGTTGCGGCAGGTGCTCTCGACTTACGACGGGGACCTCAGGGACCCGCTCTGGTGGCCTCAGGAAAGGCCAGTCCCCATGCGAGTTCCTCGGGGGCCTCTCGGGATTCCTCTCCCGGCGATGCCGGGGCCTAAGACCTTGTGTGGAGTCGGGGCCGGAACCGGAGGATTCCTCTCCAGTGCTGACATGGATCTTGGGGTACTTCTGGAGTCTCCCCAGGGGAGTCATTCCTAGTCTCGAATGCGGGCATGCATTTGCGCTTTCCTCCAAAGCGGTAGCAGCAGTGTCACGCAGTCCGCCGCATGGATCAAGGGATCTAGGGCTTTCCCTCGAGGCTTTCCCACGAGGCTTTCCCACGAGGCTTTCCCACAGGGCTGTCCCACGTGCACACGTGGTGGGAGTCGATCCTCGGCTTGAACGTCAAGGCAGTGCAGGGAAAACAGGTTCCTCTGGAATGGACTGACACATCTGGGGGACTCTTGGAATGGAGGCACGACCCTGGAGTTCCTTTCGCCTTTCCTGTGGAGAGCGCCTCCTCTTGAAAGGCGACGGGAACGCAGGGAATTCTTTCCCTACAAAACAGGGAAAGGATCCCTCATCTCGAGCTAGGAGGCGGAAATGGGGCTCCCCTGGATGTGTGCGGGAACCTCGTGCTTCCTCTCGAGTGCAGACGGGTATGTCGGGGAACTTCTTGAGTTGCAGCAAGGGTGTGAAGGACCCTTTTGAAGTTCCAGTGGTTAGATGTGATAAGCCTCGAGAAGCCTCAGCGGAAATGGGCCTCATCTCGCCTGGACGGCAAAACATCCTGGATTTTCTCGAGTTGCGGCAGGTGCTCTCGACTTACGACGGGGACCCCAGGGACCCGCTCTGGTGGCCTCAGGAAAGGCCAGTCCCCATGCGAGTTCCTCGGGGGCCTCTCGGGATTCCCCTCCCGTCGATGCCGGGGCCTAAGACCTTGTGTGGAGTCGGGGCCGGAACCTGAGGATTCCTCTCCAGTGCTGACATGGATCTTGGGGTAGTTCTGGAGTCTCCCCAGGGGAGTCAGTCCTCGTCTCGAATGCGGGCATGCACTTGCGTTTTCCTCCAAATCGGTAGCAGCAGTGTCACGCAGTCCGCCGCGTTGATCAAGGGATCTATGGCTTTCCCTCGAGGCTTTCCCACGAGGGTTTCCCACAGGGCTGTCCCACGTCAACACGTGGTTGGAGTCGATCCTCGGCTTGAACGTCAAGGCAGTGCAGGGAAAACAGGTTCCTCTGGAATGGATTGACACATCTGGGGGTCTCTTGGATGGAGGCACGACCCTGGAGTTCCTTTCGCCTTTCCTGTGGAGAGCGCCTCCTCTTGAGATGCGACGGGAACACAGGGAATTCATTCCCTACGAAACAGGGAAAGGATCCCTCATCTCGAGCTAGGAGGCAGAAACGGGGCTCCCCTGGATGTGTGCGGGACCCTCGTGCTTCCTCTCGAGTGGACACGGGTATGTCGGGGAACTTCTTGAGTTGCAGCAAGGGTGTGAAGGACCCTTTGGAAGTTCCAGTGGTTAGATGTGATTAGCCTCGAGAAGCCTCAGCGGAAATGGGCCTCATCTCGCCTGGAGGGCAAAACCTCCTGGATTTTCTCGAGTTGCGGCAGGTGCTCTCGACTTACGACGGGGACTTCAGGGACCCGCTCTGGTGGCCTCAGGAAAGGCCAGTCCCCATGCGAGTTTTTCGGGGGCCTCTTGGGATTCCTCTCCCGGCGATGCCGGGGCCTAAGACCTTGTGTGGAGTCGGGGCCGGAACCTGAGGATTCCTCTCCAGTGCTGACATTGATCTTGGGGTACTTCTGGAGTCTCCCCAGGGGAGACAGTCCTCGTCTCGAATGCGGGCATGCATTTGCGCTTTCCTCCAAAGCGGTAGCAGCAGTGTCACGCAATCCGCCGCGTGGATCAAGGGATCTATGGCTTTCCCTCGAGGCTTTCCCACGAGGCTTTCCCACAGGGCTGTCCCACGTGCACACGTGGTTGGAGTCGATCCTCGGCTTGAACGTCAAGGCAGTGCAGGGAAAACAGGTTCCTCTGGAATGGACTGACACATCTGGGGGACTCTTGGAATGGAGGCACGACCCTGGAGTTCCTTTCGCCTTTCCTGTGGAGAGCGCCTCCTCTTGAGATGCGACGGGAACACAGGGAATTCATTCCCTACGAAACAGGGAAAGGATCCCTCATCTCGAGCTAGGAGGCAGAAACGGGGCTCCCCTGGATGTGTGCGGGACCCTCGTGCTTCCTCTCGAGTGGACACGGGTATGTCGGGGAACTTCTTGAGTTGCAGCAAGGGTGTGAAGGACCCTTTGGAAGTTCCAGTGGTTAGATGTGATTAGCCTCGAGAAGCCTCAGCGGAAATGGGCCTCATCTCGCCTGGAGGGCAAAACCTCCTGGATTTTCTCGAGTTGCGGCAGGTGCTCTCGACTTACGACGGGGACTTCAGGGACCCGCTCTGGTGGCCTCAGGAAAGGCCAGTCCCCATGCGAGTTTTTCGGGGGCCTCTTGGGATTCCTCTCCCGGCGATGCCGGGGCCTAAGACCTTGTGTGGAGTCGGGGCCGGAACCTGAGGATTCCTCTCCAGTGCTGACATTGATCTTGGGGTACTTCTGGAGTCTCCCCAGGGGAGTCAGTCCTCGTCTCGAATGCGGGCATGCATTTGCGCTTTCCTCCAAAGCGGTAGCAGCAGTGTCACGCAATCCGCCGCGTGGATCAAGGGATCTATGGCTTTCCCTCGAGGCTTTCCCACGAGGCTTTCCCACAGGGCTGTCCCACGTGCACACGTGGTTGGAGTCGATCCTCGGCTTGAACGTCAAGGCAGTGCAGGGAAAACAGGTTCCTCTGGAATGGACTGACACATCTGGGGGACTCTTGGAATGGAGGCACGACCCTGGAGTTCCTTTCGCCTTTCCTGTGGAGAGCGCCTCCTCTTGAGATGCGACGGGAACGCAGGGAATTCTTTCCATACGAAACAGGGAAAGGATCCCTCATCTCGAGCTAGGAGGCGGAAACGGGGCTCCCCTGGCTGTGTGGGGGACCCTCGTTCTTCCCCTCGAGTGGAGACGGGTATGTCGGGGAACGTCTTGAGTTGCAGCAAGGGTGTGAAGGACCCTTTGGAAGTTCCAGTGGTTAGATGTGATTAGCCTCGAGAAGCCTCAGCGGAAATGGGCCTCATTTCGCCTGGAGAGCAAAACCTCCTGGATTTTCTCGAGTTGCGGCAGGTGCTCTCGACTTACGACGGGGACCTCAGGGACCCGCTCTGGTGGCCTCAGGAAAGGCCAGTCCCCATGCGAGTTCCTCGGGGGCCTCTCGCGTTTCCTCTCCCGTCGATGCCGGGGCCTAAGCCCTTGTGTGGAGTCGGGGCCGGAACCTGAGGATTCCTCTCCAGTGCTGACATGGATCTTGGGGTACTTCTGGAGTCACCCCAGGGGAGTCAGTCCTCGCCTCCAATGCGGGCATGCACTTGCGCTTTCCTCCAGAGCGGTAGGAGCAGTGTCACGCAGTCCCCCGCGTGGATCAAAGGATCTATGGTTTTCCCTCGAGTCTTTCCCACGAGGCTTTCCCACGAGGCTTTCCCACAGGGCTGTCCCACGTGCACACGTGGTGGGAGTCGATCCTCGGCTTGAACGTCAAGGCAGTGCAGGGAAAACAGGTTCCTCTGGAATGGACTGACACATCTGGGGGACTCTTGGAATGGTGGCACGACCCTGGAGTTCCTCTCGCCTTTCCTGTGGAGAGCGCCTCCTCTTGAGATGGGACGGGAACGCCGGGAATTCTTTCCCTACGAAACAGGGAAAGGATCCCTCATCTCGAGCTAGGAGGCAGAAACGGGGCTCCCCTGGATGTGTGCGGGACCCTCGTGCTTCCTCTCGAGTGGAAACGGGTATGTCGGGGAACTTCTTGAGTTGCAGCAAGGGTGTGAAGGACCCTTTGGAAGTTCCAGTGGTTAGATGTGATTGGCCTTGAGAAGCCTCAGCGGAAATGGGCCTCATCTCGCCTGGAGGGCAAAACCTCCTGGATTTTCTCGAGTTGCGGCAGGTGCTCTCGACTTACGACGGGGACCTCAGGGACCCGCTCTGGTGGCCTCAGGAAAGGCCAGGCCCCATGCCAGATCCTCGGGGGCCTCTCGGGATTCCTCTCCCGTCGATGCCGGGGCCTAAGACCTTGTGTGGAGTCGGGGCCCGAAACTGAGGATTCCTCTCCAGTGCTGACATGGATCTTGGGGTACTTCTGGAGTCTCCCCAGGGGAGTCAGTCCTCGCCTCCAATGTGGGCATGCACTTGCACTTTCCTCCAGAGCGGTAGCAGCAGTGTCACGCAGTCCGCCGCGTGGATCAAAGGATCTATGGTTTTCCCTCGAGTCTTTCCCACGAGGCTTTCCCACGAGGCTTTCCCTCAGGGCTGTCCCACGTGCACACGTGGTGGGAGTCGATCCTCGGCTTGAACGTCAAGGCAGTGCAGGGAAAACAGGTTCCTCTGGAATGGACTGACACATCTGGGGGACTCTTGGAATGGTGGCACGACCCTGGAGTTCCTCTCGCCTTTCCTGTGGAGAGCGCCTCCTCTTGAGATGCGACGGAACGCTGGGAATTCTTTCCCTAGGAAACAGGGAAAGGGTCCCTCATCGCGAGCTAGGAGGCGGAAACGGGGCTCCCCTGGATGTGTGCGGACCCTCGTGCTTCCTCTCGATGGATATTGGTATGTCGAGGAACTTCTGGACTTGCAGCAAGGGTGTGAAGGACCCTTTGGAAGTTCCAGTGGTTAGATGTGATTAGCCTCGAGAAGCCTCAGCGGAAATGGGCCTCATCTCGCCTGGAGGGCAAAACCTCCTGGATTTTCTCGAGTTTCGGCAGGTGCTCTCGACTTATTATGGGGACCTCAGGGACCCGCTCTGGTGTCCTCAGGAAAGGCCAGTCCCCATTCGAGTTCCTCGGGGGCCTCTCGGGATTCCTCTCCCGTCGATGCCGGGGTCTAAGACCTTGTGTGGATTCGGGGCGGGAACCTGAGGATTCCTCTCCATTGCTGACATGGATCTTGGGGTACTTCTGGAGTCTCCCCAGGGGACTAAGTCCTCGTCTCGAATGCGGGCATGCACTTGCGCTTTCCTCCAGAGCGGTAGCAGCAGTGTCACGCAGTCCCCTGCGTGGATCAAAGGATCTATGGTTTTCCCTCGAGTCTTTCCCACGAGGCTTTCCCACGAGGCTTTCCCACAGGGCTGTCCCACGTGCACACGTGGTGGGAGTCGATCCTCGGCTTGAACGTCAAGGCAGTGCAGGGAAAACAGGTTCCTCTGGAATGGACTGACACATCTGGGGGACTCTTGGAATGGTGTCACGACCCTGGAGTTCCTCTCGCCTTTCCTGTGGAGAGCGCCTCCTCTTGAGATGGGTCGGGAACGCCGGGAATTCTTTCCCTACGAAACAGGGAAAGGATCCCTCATCTCGAGCTAGGAGGCAGAAACGGGGCTCCCCTGGATGTGTGCGGGACCCTCGTGCTTCCTCTCGAGTGGAAACGGGTATGTCGGGGAACTTCTTGAGTTGCAGCAAGGGTGTGAAGGACCCTTTGGAAGTTCCAGTGGTTAGATGTGATTGGCCTTGAGAAGCCTCAGCGGAAATGGGCCTCATCTCGCCTGGAGGGCAAAACCTCCTGGATTTTCTCGAGTTGAGGCAGGTGCTCTCGACTTACGACGGGGACCTCAGGGACCCGCTCTGGTGGCCTCAGGAAAGGCCAGGCCCCATGCCAGATCCTCGGGGGCCTCTCGGGATTCCTCTCCCGTCGATGCCGGGGCCTAAGACCTTGTGTGGAGTCGGGGCCCGAAACTGAGGATTCCTCTCCAGTGCTGACATGGATCTTGGGGTACTTCTGGAGTCTCCCCAGGGGAGTCAGTCCTCGCCTCCAATGTGGGCATGCACTTGCGCTTTCCTCCAGAGCGGTAGCAGCAGTGTCACGCAGTCCGCCGCGTGGATCAAAGGATCTATGGTTTTCCCTCGAGTCTTTCCCACGAGGCTTTCCCACGAGGCTTTCCCTCAGGGCTGTCCCACGTGCACACGTGGTGGGAGTCGATCCTCGGCTTGAACGTCAAGGCAGTGCAGGGAAAACAGGTTCCTCTGGAATGGACTGACACATCTGGGGGACTCTTGGAATGGTGGCACGACCCTGGAGTTCCTCTCGCCTTTCCTGTGGAGAGCGCCTCCTCTTGAGATGCGACGGAACGCCGGGAATTCTTTCCCTAGGAAACAGGGAAAGGATCCCTCATCGCGAGCTAGGAGGCGGAAACGGGGCTCCCCTGGATGTGTGCGGACCCTCGTGCTTCCTCTCGATGGATATTGGTATGTCGAGGAACTTCTGGACTTGCAGCAAGGGTGTGAAGGACCCTTTGGAAGTTCCAGTGGTTAGATGTGATTAGCCTCGAGAAGCCTCAGCGGAAATGGGCCTCATCTCTCCTGGAGGGCAAACCCTCCTGGATTTTCTCGAGTTTCGGCAGGTGCTCTCGACTTATTATGGGGACCTCAGGGACCCGCTCTGGTGTCCTCAGGAAAGGCCAGTCCCCATTCGAGTTCCTCGGGGGCCTCTCGGGATTCCTCTCCCGTCGATGCCGGGGTCTAAGACCTTGTGTGGATTCGGGGCGGGAACCTGAGTATTCCTCTCCATTGCTGACATGGATCTTGGGGTACTTCTGGAGTCTCCCCAGGGGACTAAGTCCTCGTCTCGAATGCGGGCATGCACTTGCGCTTTCCTCCAGAGCGGTAGGAGCAGTGTCACGCAGTCCGCCGTGTGGATCAAAGGATCTATGATTTTCCCTCGAGTCTTTCCCACGAGGCTTTCCCACGAGGCTTTCCCACAGGGCTGTCCCACGTGCACACGTGGTGGGAGTCGATCCTCGGCTTGAACGTCAAGGCAGTGCAGGGAAAACAGGTTCCTCTGGCATGGACTGACACATCTGGGGGACTCTTGGAATGGTGGCACGACCCTGGAGTTACTCTCGCCTTTCCAGTAGAGAGCGCCTCCTCTTGAGATGAGACGGGAATGCCGGGAATTCTTTCCCTACGAAACAGGGAAAGGATCCCTCATCTCGAGCTATGAGGCAGAAACGGGCCTCCCCTGGATGTGTGCGGGACCCTCGTGCTTCCTCTCTAGTGGAGACGGGTATGTCGAGGAACTTCTGGACTTTCAGCAAGGGTGTGAAGGACCCTTTGGAAGTTCCAGTGTTTAGATGTGATTAGCCTCGAGAAGCCTCAGCGGAAATGGGCCTCATTTCGCCTGGAGGGCAAAACCTTCTGGATTTTCTCGAGTTGCGGCAGGTGCTCTCGACTTACGACGGGGACCTCAGGGACCCGCTCTGGTGGCCTCAGGAAAGGCCAGGCCCCATGCCAGATCCTCGGGGGCCTCTCGGGATTCCTCTCCCGTCGATGCCGGGGCCTAAGACCTTGTGTGGAGTCGGGGCCCGAAACTGAGGATTCCTCTCCAGTGCTGACATGGATCTTGGGGTACTTCTGGAGTCTCCCCAGGGGAGTCAGTCCTCGCCTCCAATGTGGGCATGCACTTGCACTTTCCTCCAGAGCGGTAGCAGCAGTGTCACGCAGTCCGCCGCGTGGATCAAAGGATCTATGGTTTTCCCTCGAGTCTTTCCCACGAGGCTTTCCCACGAGGCTTTCCCTCAGGGCTGTCCCACGTGCACACGTGGTGGGAGTCGATCCTCGGCTTGAACGTCAAGGCAGTGCAGGGAAAACAGGTTCCTCTGGAATGGACTGACACATCTGGGGGACTCTTGGAATGGTGGCACGACCCTGGAGTTCCTCTCGCCTTTCCTGTGGAGAGCGCCTCCTCTTGAGATGCGACGGAACGCCGGGAATTCTTTCCCTAGGAAACAGGGAAAGGATCCCTCATCGCGAGCTAGGAGGCGGAAACGGGGCTCCCCTGGATGTGTGCGGACCCTCGTGCTTCCTCTCGATGGATATTGGTATGTCGAGGAACTTCTGGACTTGCAGCAAGGGTGTGAAGGACCCTTTGGAAGTTCCAGTGGTTCGATGTGATTAGCCTCGAGAAGCCTCAGCGGAAATGGGCCTCATCTCGCCTGGAGGGCAAAACCTCCTGGATTTTCTCGAGTTTCGGCAGGTGCTCTCGACTTATTATGGGGACCTCAGGGACCCGCTCTGGTGTCTTCAGGAAAGGCCAGTCCCCATTCGAGTTCCTCGGGGGCCTCTCGGGATTCCTCTCCCGTCGATGCCGGGGTCTAAGACCTTGTGTGGATTCGGGGCGGGAACCTGAGGATTCCTCTCCATTGCTGACATGGATCTTGGGGTACTTCTGGAGTCTCCCCAGGGGACTAAGTCCTCGTCTCGAATGCGGGCATGCACTTGCGCTTTCCTCCAGAGCGGTAGCAGCAGTGTCACGCAGTCCCCTGCGTGGATCAAAGGATCTATGGTTTTCCCTCGAGTCTTTCCCACGAGGCTTTCCCACGAGGCTTTCCCACAGGGCTGTCCCACGTGCACACGTGGTGGGAGTCGATGCTCGGCTTGAACGTCAAGGCAGTGCAGGGAAAACAGGTTCCTCTGGAATGGACTGACACATCTGGGGGACTCTTGGAATGGTGGCACGACCCTGGAGTTCCTCTCGCCTTTCCTGTGGAGAGCGCCTCCTCTTGAGATGGGTCGGGAACGCCGGGAATTCTTTCCCTACGAAACAGGGAAAGGATCCCTCATCTCGAGCTAGGAGGCAGAAACGGGGCTCCCCTGGATGTGTGCGGGACCCTCGTGCTTCCTCTCGAGTGGAAACGGGTATGTCGGGGAACTTCTTGAGTTGCAGCAAGGGTGTGAAGGACCCTTTGGAAGTTCCAGTGGTTAGATGTGATTGGCCTTGAGAAGCCTCAGCGGAAATGGGCCTCATCTCGCCTGGAGGGCAAAACCTCCTGGATTTTCTCGAGTTGCGGCAGGTGCTCTCGACTTACGACGGGGACCTCAGGGACCCGCTCTGGTGGCCTCAGGAAAGGCCAGGCCCCATGCCAGATCCTCGGGGGCCTCTCGGGATTCCTCTCCCGTCGATGCCGGGGCCTAAGACCTTGTGTGGAGTCGGGGCCCGAAACTGAGGATTCCTCTCCAATGCTGACATGGATCTTGGGGTACTTCTGGAGTCTCCCCAGGGGAGTCAGTCCTCGCCTCCAATGTGGGCATGCACTTGCACTTTCCTCCAGAGCGGTAGCAGCAGTGTCACGCAGTCCGCCGCGTGGATCAAAGGATCTATGGTTTTCCCTCGAGTCTTTCCCACGAGGCTTTCCCACGAGGCTTTCCCTCAGGGCTGTCCGACGTGCACACATGGTGGGAGTCGATCCTCGGCTTGAACGTCAAGGCAGTGCAGGGAAAACAGGTTCCTCTGGAATGGACTGACACATCTGGGGGACTCTTGGAATGGTGGCACGACCCTGGAGTTCCTCTCGCCTTTCCTGTGGAGAGCGCCTCCTCTTGAGATGCGACGGAACGCCGGGAATTCTTTCCCTAGGAAACAGGGAAAGGATCCCTCATCGCGAGCTAGGAGGCGGAAACGGGGCTCCCCTGGATGTGTGCGGACCCTCGTGCTTCCTCTCGATGGATATTGGTATGTCGAGGAACTTCTGGACTTGCAGCAAGGGTGTGAAGGACCCTTTGGAAGTTCCAGTGGTTAGATGTGATTAGCCTCGAGAAGCCTCAGCGGAAATGGGCCTCATCTCGCCTGGAGGGCAAAACCTCCTGGATTTTCTCGAGTTTCGGCAGGTGCTCTCGACTTATTATGGGGACCTCAGGGACCCGCTCTGGTGTCCTCAGGAAAGGCCAGTCCCCATTCGAGTTCCTCGGGGGCCTCTCGGGATTCCTCTCCCGTCGATGCCGGGGTCTAAGACCTTGTGTGGATTCGGGGCGGGAACCTGAGGATTCCTCTCCATTGCTGACATGGATCTTGGGGTACTTCTGGAGTCTCCCCAGGGGACTAAGTCCTCGTCTCGAATGCGGGCATGCACTTGCGCTTTCCTCCAGAGCGGTAGCAGCAGTGTCACGCAGTCCCCTGCGTGGATCAAAGGATCTATGGTTTTCCCTCGAGTCTTTCCCACGAGGCTTTCCCACGAGGCTTTCCCACAGGGCTGTCCCACGTGCACACGTGGTGGGAGTCGATCCTCGGCTTGAACGTCAAGGCAGTGCAGGGAAAACAGGTTCCTCTGGAATGGACTGACACATCTGGGGGACTCTTGGAATGGTGGCACGACCCTGGAGTTCCTCTCGCCTTTCCTGTGGAGAGCGCCTCCTCTTGAGATGGGTCGGGAACGCCGGGAATTCTTTCCCTACGAAACAGGGAAAGGATCCCTCATCTCGAGCTAGGAGGCAGAAACGGGGCTCCCCTGGATGTGTGCGGGACCCTCGTGCTTCCTCTCGAGTGGAAACGGGTATGTCGGGGAACTTCTTGAGTTGCAGCAAGGGTGTGAAGGACCCTTTGGAAGTTCCAGTGGTTAGATGTGATTGGCCTTGAGAAGCCTCAGCGGAAATGGGCCTCATCTCGCCTGGAGGGCAAAACCTCCTGGATTTTCTCGAGTTGAGGCAGGTGCTCTCGACTTACGACGGGGACCTCAGGGACCCGCTCTGGTGGCCTCAGGAAAGGCCAGGCCCCATGCCAGATCCTCGGGGGCCTCTCGGGATTCCTCTCCCGTCGATGCCGGGGCCTAAGACCTTGTGTGGAGTCGGGGCCCGAAACTGAGGATTCCTCTCCAGTGCTGACATGGATCTTGGGGTACTTCTGGAGTCTCCCCAGGGGAGTCAGTCCTCGCCTCCAATGTGGGCATGCACTTGCGCTTTCCTCCAGAGCGGTAGCAGCAGTGTCACGCAGTCCGCCGCGTGGATCAAAGGATCTATGGTTTTCCCTCGAGTCTTTCCCACGAGGCTTTCCCACGAGGCTTTCCCTCAGGGCTGTCCCACGTGCACACGTGGTGGGAGTCGATCCTCGGCTTGAACGTCAAGGCAGTGCAGGGAAAACAGGTTCCTCTGGAATGGACTGACACATCTGGGGGACTCTTGGAATGGTGGCACGACCCTGGAGTTCCTCTCGCCTTTCCTGTGGAGAGCGCCTCCTCTTGAGATGCGACGGAACGCCGGGAATTCTTTCCCTAGGAAACAGGGAAAGGATCCCTCATCGCGAGCTAGGAGGCGGAAACGGGGCTCCCCTGGATGTGTGCGGACCCTCGTGCTTCCTCTCGATGGATATTGGTATGTCGAGGAACTTCTGGACTTGCAGCAAGGGTGTGAAGGACCCTTTGGAAGTTCCAGTGGTTAGATGTGATTAGCCTCGAGAAGCCTCAGCGGAAATGGGCCTCATCTCTCCTGGAGGGCAAACCCTCCTGGATTTTCTCGAGTTGCGGCAGGTGCTCTAGACTTATTATGGGGACCTCAGGGACCCGCTCTGGTGTCCTCAGGAAAGGCCAGTCCCCATTCGAGTTCCTCGGGGGCCTCTCGGGATTCCTCTCCCGTCGATGCCGGGGTCTAAGACCTTGTGTGGATTCGGGGCGGGAACCTGAGTATTCCTCTCCATTGCTGACATGGATCTTGGGGTACTTCTGGAGTCTCCCCAGGGGACTAAGTCCTCGTCTCGAATGCGGGCATGCACTTGCGCTTTCCTCCAGAGCGGTAGGAGCAGTGTCACGCAGTCCGCCGTGTGGATCAAAGGATCTATGATTTTCCCTCGAGTCTTTCCCACGAGGCTTTCCCACGAGGCTTTCCCACAGGGCTGTCCCACGTGCACACGTGGTGGGAGTCGATCCTCGGCTTGAACGTCAAGGCAGTGCAGGGAAAACAGGTTCCTCTGGCATGGACTGACACATCTGGGGGACTCTTGGAATGGTGGCACGACCCTGGAGTTACTCTCGCCTTTCCAGTAGAGAGCGCCTCCTCTTGAGATGAGACGGGAATGCCGGGAATTCTTTCCCTACGAAACAGGGAAAGGATCCCTCATCTCGAGCTATGAGGCAGAAACGGGCCTCCCCTGGATGTGTGCGGGACCCTCGTGCTTCCTCTCTAGTGGAGACGGGTATGTCGAGGAACTTCTGGACTTTCAGCAAGGGTGTGAAGGACCCTTTGGAAGTTCCAGTGTTTAGATGTGATTAGCCTCGAGAAGCCTCAGCGGAAATGGGCCTCATTTCGCCTGGAGGGCAAAACCTCCTGGATTTTCTCGAGTAGCGGCAGGTGCTCTCGACTTACGACGGGGACCTCAGGGACCCGCTCTGGTGGCCTCAGGAAAGGCCAGTCCCCATGCGAGTTCCTCGGGGGCCTCTCGCGTTTCCTCTCCCGTCGATGCCGGGGCCTAAGCCCTTGTGTGGAGTCGGGGCCGGAACCTGAGGATTCCTCTCCAGTGCTGACATGGATCTTGGGGTACTTCTGGAGTCACCCCAGGGGAGTCAGTCCTCGCCTCCAATGCGGGCATGCACTTGCGCTTTCCTCCAGAGCGGTAGGAGCAGTGTCACGCAGTCCCCCGCGTGGATCAAAGGATCTATGGTTTTCCCTCGAGTCTTTCCCACGAGGCTTTCCCACGAGGCTTTCCCACAGGGCTGTCCCACGTGCACACGTGGTGGGAGTCGATCCTCGGCTTGAACGTCAAGGCAGTGCAGGGAAAACAGGTTCCTCTGGAATGGACTGACACATCTGGGGGACTCTTGGAATGGTGGCACGACCCTGGAGTTCCTCTCGCCTTTCCTGTGGAGAGCGCCTCCTCTTGAGATGGGACGGGAACGCCGGGAATTCTTTCCCTACGAAACAGGGAAAGGATCCCTCATCTCGAGCTAGGAGGCAGAAACGGGGCTCCCCTGGATGTGTGCGGGACCCTCGTGCTTCCTCTCGAGTGGAAACGGGTATGTCGGGGAACTTCTTGAGTTGCAGCAAGGGTGTGAAGGACCCTTTGGAAGTTCCAGTGGTTAGATGTGATTGGCCTTGAGAAGCCTCAGCGGAAATGGGCCTCATCTCGCCTGGAGGGCAAAACCTCCTGGATTTTCTCGAGTTGCGGCAGGTGCTCTCGACTTACGACGGGGACCTCAGGGACCCGCTCTGGTGGCCTCAGGAAAGGCCAGGCCCCATGCCAGATCCTCGGGGGCCTCTCGGGATTCCTCTCCCGTCGATGCCGGGGCCTAAGACCTTGTGTGGAGTCGGGGCCCGAAACTGAGGATTCCTCTCCAGTGCTGACATGGATCTTGGGGTACTTCTGGAGTCTCCCCAGGGGAGTCAGTCCTCGCCTCCAATGTGGGCATGCACTTGCACTTTCCTCCAGAGCGGTAGCAGCAGTGTCACGCAGTCCGCCGCGTGGATCAAAGGATCTATGGTTTTCCCTCGAGTCTTTCCCACGAGGCTTTCCCACGAGGCTTTCCCTCAGGGCTGTCCCACGTGCACACGTGGTGGGAGTCGATCCTCGGCTTGAACGTCAAGGCAGTGCAGGGAAAACAGGTTCCTCTGGAATGGACTGACACATCTGGGGGACTCTTGGAATGGTGGCACGACCCTGGAGTTCCTCTCGCCTTTCCTGTGGAGAGCGCCTCCTCTTGAGATGCGACGGAACGCCGGGAATTCTTTCCCTAGGAAACAGGGAAAGGATCCCTCATCGCGAGCTAGGAGGCGGAAACGGGGCTCCCCTGGATGTGTGCGGACCCTCGTGCTTCCTCTCGATGGATATTGGTATGTCGAGGAACTTCTGGACTTGCAGCAAGGGTGTGAAGGACCCTTTGGAAGTTCCAGTGGTTAGATGTTATTAGCCTCGAGAAGCCTCAGCGGAAATGGGCCTCATCTCGCCTGGAGGGCAAAACCTCCTGGATTTTCTCGAGTTGCGGCAGGTGCCCTCGACTTACGACGGGGACTTCAGGGACCCGCTCTGGTGGCCTCAGGAAAGGAAAGTCCCCAAGCGAGTTCCTCGGGGGCCTCTCGGGATTCCTCTCCGGTCGATGTCGGGGCCTAAGACCTTGTGTGGATTCGGGGCCGGAACCTGAGGATTCCTCTCCAGTGCTGACATGGATCTTGGGGTACTTCTGGAGTCTCCCCAGGGGCGTCAGTCCTCGTCTCGAATGCGGGCATGCACTTGCGCTTTCCTCCAAAGCAGTAGCAGCAGTGTCACGCAGTCCGCCGCGTTGATCAAGGGATCTATGGCTTTCCCTCGAGGCTTTACCACGAGGGTTTCCCACAGGGCTGTCCCACGTGCACACGTGGTTGGAGTCGATCCTCGGCTTGAACGTCAAGGCAGTGCAGGGAAAACAGGTTCCTCTGGAATGGACTGACACATCTGGGGGACTCTTGGAATGGAGGCACGACCCTGGAGTTCCTTTCGCCTTTCCTGTGGAGAGCGCCTCCTCTTGAAAGGCGACGGGAACGCAGGGAATTCTTTCCCTACGAAACAGGGAAAGGATCCCTCATCTCGAGCTAGGAGGCAGAAACGGGGCTCCCCTGGATGTGTGCGGGACCCTCGTGCTTCCTCTCGAGTGGAAACGGGTATGTCGGGGAACTTCTTGAGTTGCAGCAAGGGTGTGAAGGACCCTTTGGAAGTTCCAGTGGTTAGATGTGATTGGCCTTGAGAAGCCTCAGCGGAAATGGGCCTCATCTCGCCTGGAGGGCAAAACCTCCTGGATTTTCTCGAGTTGCGGCAGGTGCTCTCGACTTACGACGGGGACCTCAGGGACCCGCTCTGGTGGCCTCAGGAAAGGCCAGGCCCCATGCCAGATCCTCGGGGGCCTCTCGGGATTCCTCTCCCGTCGATGCCGGGGTCTAAGACCTTGTGTGGATTCGGGGCGGGAACCTGAGTATTCCTCTCCATTGCTGACATGGATCTTGGGGTACTTCTGGAGTCTCCCCAGGGGACTAAGTCCTCGTCTCGAATGCGGGCATGCACTTGCGCTTTCCTCCAGAGCGGTAGCAGCAGTGTCACGCAGTCCGCCGTGTGGATCAAAGGATCTATGATTTTCCCTCGAGTCTTTCCCACGAGGCTTTCCCACGAGGCTTTCCCACAGGGCTGTCCCACGTGCACACGTGGTGGGAGTCGATCCTCGGCTTGAACGTCAAGGCAGTGCAAGGAAAACAGGTTCCTCTGGCATGGACTGACACATCTGGGGGACTCTTGGAATGGTGGCACGACCCTGGAGTTACTCTCGCCTTTCCAGTGGAGAGCGCCTCCTCTTGAGATGAGACGGGAATGCCGGGAATTCTTTCCCTACGAAACAGGGAAAGGATCCCTCATCTCGAGCTATGAGGCAGAAACGGGCCTCCCCTGGATGTGTGCGGGACCCTCGTGCTTCCTCTCTAGTGGAGACGGGTATGTCGAGGAACTTCTGGACTTTCAGCAAGGGTGTGAAGGACCCTTTGGAAGTTCCAGTGTTTAGATGTGATTAGCCTCGAGAAGCCTCAGCGGAAATGGGCCTCATTTCGCCTGGAGGGCAAAACCTCCTGGATTTTCTCGAGTTGCGGCAGGTGCTCTCGACTTACGACGGGGACCTCAGGGACCCGCTCTGGTGGCCTCAGGAAAGGCCAGTCCCCATGCGAGTTCCTCGGGGGCCTCTCGCGTTTCCTCTCCCGTCGATGCCGGGGCCTAAGCCCTTGTGTGGAGTCGGGGCCGGAACCTGAGGATTCCTCTCCAGTGCTGACATGGATCTTGGGGTACTTCTGGAGTCACCCCAGGGGAGTCAGTCCTCGCCTCCAATGCGGGCATGCACTTGCGCTTTCCTCCAGAGCGGTAGGAGCAGTGTCACGCAGTCCCCCGCGTGGATCAAAGGATCTATGGTTTTCCCTCGAGTCTTTCCCACGAGGCTTTCCCACGAGGCTTTCCCACAGGGCTGTCCCACGTGCACACGTGGTGGGAGTCGATCCTCGGCTTGAACGTCAAGGCAGTGCAGGGAAAACAGGTTCCTCTGGAATGGACTGACACATCTGGGGGACTCTTGGAATGGTGGCACGACCCTGGAGTTCCTCTCGCCTTTCCTGTGGAGAGCGCCTCCTCTTGAGATGGGACGGGAACGCCGGGAATTCTTTCCCTACGAAACAGGGAAAGGATCCCTCATCTCGAGCTAGGAGGCAGAAACGGGGCTCCCCTGGATGTGTGCGGGACCCTCGTGCTTCCTCTCGAGTGGAAACGGGTATGTCGGGGAACTTCTTGAGTTGCAGCAAGGGTGTGAAGGACCCTTTGGAAGTTCCAGTGGTTAGATGTGATTGGCCTTGAGAAGCCTCAGCGGAAATGGGCCTCATCTCGCCTGGAGGGCAAAACCTCCTGGATTTTCTCGAGTTGCGGCAGGTGCTCTCGACTTACGACGGGGACCTCAGGGACCCGCTCTGGTGGCCTCAGGAAAGGCCAGGCCCCATGCCAGATCCTCGGGGGCCTCTCGGGATTCCTCTCCCGTCGATGCCGGGGCCTAAGACCTTGTGTGGAGTCGGGGCCCGAAACTGAGGATTCCTCTCCAGTGCTGACATGGATCTTGGGGTACATCTGGAGTCTCCCCAGGGGAGTCAGTCCTCGCCTCCAATGTGGGCATGCACTTGCGCTTTCCTCCAGAGCGGTAGCAGCAGTGTCACGCAGTCCGCCGCGTGGATCAAAGGATCTATGGTTTTCCCTCGAGTCTTTCCCACGAGGCTTTCCCACGAGGCTTTCCCTCAGGGCTGTCCCACGTGCACACGTGGTGGGAGTCGATCCTCGGCTTGAACGTCAAGGCAGTGCAGGGAAAACAGGTTCCTCTGGAATGGACTGACACATCTGGGGGACTCTTGGAATGGTGGCACGACCCTGGAGTTCCTCTCGCCTTTCCAGTGGAGAGCGCCTCCTCTTGAGATGCGACGGAACGCCGGGAATTCTTTCCCTAGGAAACAGGGAAAGGATCCCTCATCGCGAGCTAGGAGGCGGAAACGGGGCTCCCCTGGATGTGTGCGGACCCTCGTGCTTCCTCTCGATGGATATTGGTATGTCGAGGAACTTCTGGACTTGCAGCAAGGGTGTGAAGGACCCTTTGGAAGTTCCAGTGGTTAGATGTGATTAGCCTCGAGAAGCCTCAGCGGAAATGGGCCTCATCTCGCCTGGAGGGCAAAACCTCCTGGATTTTCTCGAGTTTCGGCAGGTGCTCTCGACTTATTATGGGGACCTCAGGGACCCGCTCTGGTGTCCTCAGGAAAGGCCTGTCCCCATTCGAGTTCCTCGGGGGCCTCTCGGGATTCCTCTCCCGTCGATGCCGGGGTCTAAGACCTTGTGTGGATTCGGGGCGGGAACATGAGTATTCCTCTCCATTGCTGACATGGATCTTGGGGTACTTCTGGAGTCTCCCCAGGGGACTAAGTCCTCGTCTCGAATGCGGGCATGCACTTGCGCTTTCCTCCAGAGCGGTAGCAGCAGTGTCACGCAGTCCGCCGTGTGGATCAAAGGATCTATGATTTTCCCTCGAGTCTTTCCCACGAGGCTTTCCCACGAGGCTTTCCCACAGGGCTGTCCCACGTGCACACGTGGTGGGAGTCGATCCTCGGCTTGAACGTCAAGGCAGTGCAGGGAAAACATGTTCCTCTGGCATGTACTGACACATCTGGGGTACTCTTGGAATGGTGGCACGACCCTGGAGTTACTCTCGCCTTTCCAGTGGAGAGCGCCTCCTCTTGAGATGAGACGGGAATGCCGGGAATTCTTTTCCTACGAAACAGGGAAAGGATCCCTCATCTCGAGCTATGAGGCAGAAACGGTGCTCCCCTGGATGTGTGCGGGACCCTCGTGCTTCCTCTCTAGTGGAGACGTGTATGTCGAGGAACTTCTGGACTTTCAGCAAGGGTGTGAAGGACCCTTTGGAAGTTCCAGTGTTTAGATGTGATTAGCCTCGAGAAGCCTCAGCGGAAATGGGCCTCATCTCGCCTGGAGGGCAAAACCTCCTGGATTTTCTCGAGTTGCGGCAGGTGTTCTCGACTTACGACGGGGACCTCTGGGACCCACTCTGGTGGCCTCAGGAAAGGCCAGTCCCCATGCGAGTTCCTCGGGGACCTCTCGGGATTCCACTCCCGTCGATGCCGGGGCCTAAGACCTTGTGTGGGGTCGGGGCCAGAACCTGAGGATTCCTCTCCAGTGCTGACGTGGATCTTGGGGTACTTCTGGAGTCTCCCCAGGGGAGTCAGTCCTCGCCTCGAATGGGGGCATGCACTTGCGCTTTCCTCCAGAGCGGTAGCTGCAGTGTCACGCAGTCTGCCGCGTGGATCAAAGGATCTATGTTTTTCCCTCGAGTCTTTCCCACGAGGCTTTCCCACGAGGCTTTCACACAGGGCTGTCCCACGTGCACACGTGGTGGGAGTCGATGCTCGGCTTGAACGTCAAGGCAGTGCAGGGAAAACATGTTCCTCTGGAATGGACTGACACTTCTGGGGGACTCTTGGAATGGTGGCACGACCCTGGAGTTCCACTCGCCTTTCCTGTGGAGAGCGCCTCCTCTTGAGATGCGACGGAACGCCGGGAATTCTTTCCCTACGAAACAGGGAAAGGATCCCTCATCTCGAGCTACGAGGCGGAAACGGGGCTCCCCTGGATGTATGCGGACCCTCGTGCTTCCTCTCGAATGGAGACGGGTATGTCGAGGAACTTCTGGACTTGCAGCAAGGGTGTGAAGGACCCTTTGGAAGTTCCAGTGGTTAGATGTGATTAGCCTCGAGAAGCCTCAGCGGAAATGGGCATCATCTCGCCTGGAGGGCAAAACCTCCTGGATTTTCTCGAGTTGCGGCAGGTGCTCTCGACTTAAGACGGGGACCTCAGGGACCCGCTCTGGTGGCCTCAGGAAAGGCCAGTCCCAATGCGAGTTCTTCGGGGGCCTCTCGGGATTCCTCTCCCGTCGATGCCGGGGCCTAAGACCTTGTGTGGGGTCGGGGCCGGAACCTGAGGATTCCTCTCCAGTGCTGACATGGATCTTGGGTACTTCTGGAGTCTCCCCAGGGGAGTCAGTCCTCGTCTCGAATGCGGGCATGCACTTGCACTTTCCTCCAGAGCGGTAGCAGCAGTGTCACGCATTCCGCCCCGTGAATCAAGGGATCTATGGTTTTCCCTCGAGTCTTTCCCTCGAGGCTTTCCCACGAGGCTCTCCCACAGGGCTGTCCCACGTGCACACGTGGTGGGAGTCGATCCTCGGCTTGAACGTCAAGGCAGTGCATTGAAAACAGGTTCCTCTGGAATGGACTGACACATCTGGGGGACTTTGGAATGGTGGCACGACCCTGGAGTTCCTCTCGCCTTTCCTGTGGAGAGCGCCTCCTCTTGAGATGCGACGGGAATGTTGGGAATTCTTTCCCTACGATACAGGGAAAGGATCCCTCATCTCGAGCTAGGAGGCGGAAACGGGGCTCCCTCGTGCGGGACCCTCGTGCTTCCTCTCAAGTGCAGACGGGTATGTCAGGGAACTTCTTGAGTTGCAGCAAGGGTGTGAAGGACCCTTTGGAAGTTCCAGTGGTTAGATGTGATTAGCCTCGAGAAGCCTCAGCGGAAATGGGCCTCATCTCGCCTGGAGGGCAAAACCTCCTGGATTTTCTCGAGTTGCGGCAGGTGCTCTCGACTTACGACGGGGACCTCAGGGACCCGCTCTGGTGGCCTCAGGAAAGGCCATTCCCCTTGCGAGTTCCACGGGGGCCTCTCGGGATTCCTCTCCCGTCGATGCCGGGGCCTAAGACTTTGTGTGGAGTCCGGGCCACAACCTGAGGATTCCTCTCCAGTGCCGACATGGATCTTGGGGTACTTCTGGAGTCTCCCCAGGGGAGTCAGTCCTCGTCTCGAATGCGGGCATGCACTTGCGCTTTCCTCCAGAGCGGTAGCAGCAGTGTCACGCATTCCGCCGCGTGAATCAAGGGATCTATGCCTTTCCCTCGAGTCTTTTCCTCGAGGTTTTCCCACGAGGCTTTCCCACAGGGCTCTCCCACGTGCACACGTGGTGGAAGTCGATCCTCGGCTTGAACGTCAAGGCAGTGCAGGGAAAACAGGTTCCTCTGGAATGGACTGACACATCTGGGGGACTCTTGGAATGGTGGAAGGATCCTGGAGTTCCTCTCGCCTTTCCTGTGGAGAGCGCCTCCTCTTGAGATTTGACGGGAATGCCAGGAATTCTTTCCCTACGAAACAGGGAAAGGATCCCTCATCTCGATCTAGGAGGAGGAAACGGGGCTCTCTCGTGCGGGACCCTCGTGCATCCTCTCGAGTGGAGACGGGTATGTCGGGGAACTTCTTGAGTTGCAGCAAGGGTGTGAAGGACCCTTAGGAAGTTCCAGTGGTTAGATGTGATTAGCCTCGAGAAGCCTCAGCGGAAATGGGCCTCATCTCGCCTGGAGGGCAAAACCTCCTGGATTTTCTCGAGTTGCGGCAGGTGCTCTCGACTTACGACGGGGACCTCAGGGACCCGCTCTGGTGGGCTCAGGAAAGGCCAATACCCATGCGAGTTCCACGGGGGCCTCTCGGGATTCCTCTCCCGTCGATGCCGGGGCCTAAGACCTTGTGTGAGTCGGGGCCGGAACCTGAGGATTCCTCTCCAGTTGTGACATGGATCTTAGGGTACTTCTGGAGTCTCCCCAGGGGAGTCAGTCCTCGCCTCCAATGCGGGCATGCACTTGCGCTTTTCTCCAGAGCGGTAGCAGCAGTGTCACGCAGTCCGCCGCGTGGATCAAAGGATCTATGTTTTTCCCTCGAGTCTTTCCCACGAGGCTTTCCCACGAGTCTTTCCCACAGGGCTGTCCCACGTGCACACGTGGTGGGAGTCGATCCTCGGCTTGAACGTCAAGGCAGTGCAGGGAAAACAGGTTCCTCTGGAATGGACTGACACATCTGGGGGACTCTTGAATTGGTGGCACGACCCTGGAGTTCCTCTCGCCTTTCCTGTGGAGAGCGCCTCCTCTTGAGATGCGACGGGAACGCCGGGAATTCTTTCCCTGTGAAACAGGGAAAGGATCCCTCATCTCGAGCTAGGAGGCGGAAACGGGGCTCCCCTGGATGTGTGCGGGACCCTCGTGCTTCCTCTCGAGTGGATACTGGTATGTCAGCGAACTTCTTGAGTTGCAGCAAGGGTGTGAAGGACCCTTTGGAAGTTCCAGTGGTTAGATGTGATTAGCCTCGAGAAGCCTCAGCGGAAATGGGCCTCATCTCGCCTGGAGGGCATAACCTCCTGGATTTTCTCGAGTTGCGGCAGGTGCTCTCGACTTAAGACGGGGACCTCAGGGACCTGCTCTGGTGGCCTCAGGAAAGGCCAGTCCCCATGCGAGTTCCTCGGGGGCCTCTCGGGATTCCTCTCCCGTCGATGCCTGGGCCTAAGACCTTGTGTGGGGTCGGGGCCGGAACCTGAGGATTCCTCTCCAGTGCTGACATGGATCTTGGGTACTTCTGAGTCTCCCCAGGGGAGTCAGTCCTCGTCTCGAATGCGGGCATGCACTTGCGCTTTCCTCCAGAGCGGTAGCAGCTGTGTCACGCAGTCTGCCGCGTGGATCAAAGGATCTATGGTTTTCCCTCGAGTTTTTACCACGAGGCTTTCCCACGAGGCTTTCCCACAGGGCTGTCCCACGTGCACACGTGGTGGGAGTCGATGCTCGGCTTGAACGTGAAGGCAGTGCAGGGAAAACAGGTTCCTCTGGAATGGACTGACACTTCTGGGGGACTCGGAATGGTGGCACGACCCTGGAGTTCCTCTCTCCTTTCCAGTGGAGAGCGCCTCCTCTTGAGATGCGACGGGAACGCCGGGAATTCTTTCCCTACGAAACAGGGAAAGGATCCCTCATCTCGAGCTAGGAGGCGGAAACGGGCCTCCCCTGGATGTGTGCGGGACCCTCGTGCTTCCTCTCGAGTGGACACGGGTATGTCGAGGAACTTCTGGACTTGCAGCAGGGGTGTGAAGGACCCTTTGGAAGTTCCAGTGGTTAGATGTGATTAGCCTCGATAAACCTCAGCGGAAATGGGCCTCATCTCGCCTGGAGGGCAAAACCTCCTGGATTTTCTCGAGTTGCGGCAGGTGCTCTCGACTTAAGACGGGGACCTCAGGGACCCGCTCTGGTGGCCTCAGGAAAGGCCAGTCCCCATGCGAGTTCCTCGGGGGCCTCTCGGGATTTCTCTCCCTTCGACGCCGGGGCCTAAGACTTTGTGTGGAGTCGGGGCCGGAACCTGAGGATTCCTCTCCAGTGCTGACATGGATCTTGGGGTACTTCTGGAGTCTCCCCAGGGGAGTCAGTCCTCGTCTCGAATGCGGGCATGCACTTGCGCTTTGCTCCAGAGCGGTAGCAGCAGTGTCACGCAGTCCCCCGCGTGGATCAAAGGATCTATGGTTTTCCCTCGAGTCTTTCCCACGAGGCTTTCCCACGAGGCTTTCCCACAGGGCTGTCCCACGTGCACACGTGGTGGGAGTCGATCCTCGGCTTGAACGTCAAGGCAGTGCAGGGAAAACAGGTTCCTCTGGAATGGACTGACACATCTGGGGGACTCTTGGAATGGTGGCACGACCCTGGAGTTCCAATAGCCTTTCCTGTGGAGAGCGCCTCCTCTTGAGATGCGACGGGAACGCCGGGAATTCTTTCCCTAGGAAACATGGAAAGGATCCCTCATCTCGAGCTAGGAGGCGGAAACGGGGCTCCCCTGGATGTGTGCGGGACCCTCGTGCTTCCTCTCGAGTGGAGACGGGTATGTCGGGGAACTTCTTGAGTTGCAGCAAGGGTGTGAAGGACCCTTTGGAAGTTCCAGTGGTTAGATGTGATTAGCCTCGAGAAGCCTCAGCGGAAATGGGCCTCGTCTCGCCTGGAGGACAAAACCTCCTGGATTTTCTGGAGTTGCAGCAGGTGCTCTCGACTTACGACGGGGACCTCGGGGACCCGCTCTGGTGGCCTCAGGAAAGGCCAGTCCCCATGCGAGTTTCTCGGGGGCCTGTCGGGATTCCGCTCCCGTTGATGCCGGGGCCTAAGACCTTGTGTGGAGTCGGGGCCGGAACCCGAGGATTCCTCTCCAGTGCTGACATGGATCTTGGGGTACTTCTGGAGTCTCCCCCGGGGAGTCAGTCCTCGTCTCGAATGCGGGCATGCACTTGGGCTTTCCTCCAGAGCGGTAGCAGCAGTGTCACCCAGGCCCCCGCGTGGATCAAAGGATCTATGATTTTCCCTCGAGTCTTTCCCATGAGGCTTTCCCATGAGGCTTTCCCCCGAGGCTTTCCCACAGGGCTGTCCCACGTGCACACGTGGTGGGAGTCGATCCTCGGCTTGAACGTCAAGGCAGTGCAGGGAAAACAGGTTCCTCTGGAATGGACTGACACATCTGGGGGACTCTTGGAATGGTGGCACGACCCTGGAGTTCCTCTCCCCTTTCCTGTGGAGAGCGCCTCCTCTTGAGATGCGACGGGTACGCCGGGAATTCTTTCCCTACGAAACAGGGAAAGGATCCGTCATCTCGAGCTAGGAGGCGGAAACGGGGCTCCCCTGGGTGTGTGCGGGACCCTCGTGCTTCCTCTCGAGTGGAGACGGGTATGTCGGGGCACTTCCTGACTTGCAGCAAGGGTGTGAAGGACCCTTTGGAAGTTCCAGTGGTTAGATGTGATTAGCCTCGAGAAGCCTCAGCGGAAATGGGCCTCATCTCGCCTGGAGGGCAAAACCTCCTGGATTTTCTCGAGTTGCGGCACGTGCTCTCGACTTACGACAGGGACTTCAGGGACCCGCTCTGGTTGCCTCAGGAAAGGCCTGTCTCCATGCGAGTTCCACGGGGGCCTCTCGAAATTCCTCTCCCGTCGATGCCGGGGCCTAAGACCTTGTGTGGAGTCGGGGCCGGAACCTGAGGATTCCTCTCCAGTGCTGACATGGATCTTGGGGTCCTTCTGGAGTCTCCCCAGGGGAGTCAGGCCTCGTCTCGAATGCGGGCATGCACTTGTGCTTTCCTCCAGAGGGGTAGCAGCAGTGTCACGCAGTCCACCGCGTGGATCAAAGGATCTATGTTTTTCCCTCGAGTCTTTCCCTCGAGTCTTTCTCACGAGGCTTTCCCACGAGGCTTTCCCACAGGGCTGTCCCACGTGCACACGAGGTGGGAGTCGATCCTCGGCTTGAACGTCAAGGCAGTGCAGGGAAAACAGTTTCCTCTGGAATGGACTGACACATCTGGGGAACTGTTGGAATGGTGGCACGACCCTGGAGTTCCTCTCGCCTTTCCTGTGGAGAGCGCCTCCTCTTGAGATGCGACTGGAACGCCCGGAATTCTTTCCCTACGATACAGGGAAAGGATCCCTCATCTCGAGCTAGGAGAGGGAAACGGGGCTCCCCTGGATGTGTGCGGGACCCTCGTGCTTCATCTCGAGTGGAGACGGGTATGTCGGGGAACTTCTTGAGTTGCAGCAAGGGTGTGAAGGACCCTTTGGAAGTTCCAGTGGTTAGATGTGATTAGCCTCGAGAAGCCACAGCGCAAATGGGCCTCATCTCGCCTGGAGGGCAAAACCTCCTGGATTTTCCCGAGTTGCGGCCGGTGCTCTCGACTTACGACGGGGACCTCAGGGACCCGCTCTGGTGGCCTCAGGAAAGGCCAGTCCCCATGCGAGTTCCTCGGGGGCCTCTCGCGATTCCTCTCCCGTCGATGCCGGGGCCTAAGACCTTGTGTGGAGTCGGGGCCAGAACCGGAGGATTCCTCTCCAGTGCTGACATGGATCTTGGGGTACTTCTGGAGTCTCCCCAGGGGAGTCAGTCCTCGTCTCGAATGCGGGCATGCACTTGCGCTTTCCTCCAGAGCGGTAGCAGCAGTGTCACGCAGTCCGCCACGTGGATCAAAGGATCTATGGTTTTCCCTCGAGTCTTTCCCACGAGGCTTTCCCACGAGGCTTTCCCACAGGGCTGTCCCACGTGCACACGTGGTGGGAGTCGATCCTCGGCTTGAACGTGAAGGCAGTGCAGGGAAAACAGGTTCCTCTGGAATGGACTGACACATCTGGGGGACTCTTGGAATGGTGGCACGACCCTGGAGTTCCTCTCGCATTTCCTGTGGAGAGCGCCTCCTCTTGAGATGCGACGGGAACGCCGGGAATTCTTTCCCTACGAAACAGGGAAAGGATCCCTCATCTCGAGCTAGGAGGCGGAAACGGGGCTCCCCTGGATGTGTTCGGGACCCACGTGCTTCCTCTCCAGTGGAGACGGGTATGTCGGGGAACTTCTTGAGTTGCAGCAAGGGTGTGAAGGACCCTTTGGAAGTTCCAGTGGTTAGACGTGATTAGCCTCGAGAAGCCTCAGTGGAAATGGGCCTCATCTCGCCTGGAGGGCAAAACCTCCTGGATTTTCTCGAGTTGCGGCAGGTGCTCTCGACTTACGACGGGGACCTCAGGGACCCGCTCTGGTGGCCTCAGGAAAGGCCAGTCCCCATGCGAGTTCCTCGGGGGCCTCTCGGGATTCCACTCCGTTCGATGCCGGGGCCTAAGACCTTGTGTGGAGTCGGGGCCGGAACCTGAGGATTCCTCTCCAGTGCTGACATGGATCTTGGGGTACTTCTGGAGTCTCCCCAGGGGAGTCAGTCCTCGTCTCGAATGCGGGCATGCACTTGCGCTTTCCTCCAGAGCGGTAGCAGCAGTGTCACGCAGTCCGCCGCGTGGATCAAAGGATCTATGGTTTTCCCTCGAGGCTTTCCCACGAGGCTTTCCCACAGGGCTGTCCCACGTGCACACGTGGTGGGAGTCGATCCTCGGCTTGAACGTCAAGGCAGTGCAGGGAAAACAGGTTCCTCTGGAATGGACTGACACATCTAGGGGACTCTTGGAATGGTGTCTCGACCCTGGAGTTCCTCTCGCCTTTCCTCTGGAGATCGCCTCCTCTTGAGATGCGACGGGAACGCCGGGAATTCTTTCCCTACGACACAGGGAAAGGATCCCTCATCTCGAGCTGGAGGCGGAAACGGGGCTCCCCTGGATGTGTTTGGCACCCCACGTGCTTCCTCTCGAGTGGAGACGGCTATGTCGGGGAACTTCTTGAGTTGCAGCAATGGTGTGAAGGACCCTTTGGAAGTTCCAGTGGTTAGATGTGATTGGCCTCGAGAAGCCTCAGCGGAAATGGGCCTCATCTCGCCTGGAGGGCAAAACCTCCTGGATTTTCTCGAGTTGTGGCAGGTGCTCTCGACTGACGACGGGGACCTCAGGGACCCGCTCTGGTGGCCTCAGGAAAGGCCAGTCCCCATGCGAGTTCCTCGGGGGCCTCTCGGGATTCCTCTCCCGTCGATGCCGGGGCCTAAGACCTTGTGTGGAGTCGGGGCCGGAACCTGAGTATTCCTCTCCAGTGCTGACATGGATCTTGGGGTACTTCTGGAGTCTCCCCAGGGGAGTCAGTCCTCGTCTCGAATGCGGGCATGCACTTGCGCTTTCCTCCAGAGCGGTAGCAGCAGTGTCACGCAGTCCGCCGCGTGGATCAAAGGATCTATGGTTTTCCCTCGAGTCTTTCCCACGAGGCTTTCCCACGAGGCTTTCCCACAGGGCTGTCCCACGTGCACACGTGGTGGGAGTCGATCCTCGGCTTGAACGTCAAGGTAGTGCAGGGAAAACATGTTCCTCTGGAATGGACTGACATATCTGGGGGACTCTTGGAATGGTGGCACGACCCTGGAGTTCCTCTCGCCTTTCCTGTGGAGAGCGCCTCCTCTTGAGATGCGACGGGAATGCCGGGAATTTTTTCCCTACGAAACAGGGAAAGGATCCCTCATCTCGAGCTAGGAGGCGGAAACGGGGCTCCCCTGGATGTGTGCGGGACCCCACGTGCTTCCTCTCGAGTGGAGACGGGTATGTCGGGGAACTTCTTGAGTTGCAGCAAGGGTGTGAAGGACCCTTTGGAAGTTCCAGTGGTTAGATGTGATTGGCCTCGAGAAGCCTCAGCGGAAATGGGCCTCATCTCGCCTGGAGGGCAAAACCTCCTGGATTTTCTCGAGTTGCGGCAGGTGCTCTCGACTTACGACGGGGACCTCAGGGAACCGCTCTGGTGGCCTCAGGAAAGGCCAGTCCCCATGCGAGTTCCTCGGGGGCGTCTCGGGATTCCTGTCCCGTCGATGCCGGGGCCTAAGACCTTGTGTGGAGTCGGGGCCGGAACCTGAGGATTCCTCTCCAGTGCTGACATGGATCTTGGGGTATTCTGGAGTCTCCCCAGGGGAGTCAGTCCTCCTCTCGAATGCGGGCATGCACTTGCGCTTTCCTCCAGAGCGGTAGCAGCAGTGTCACGCAGTCCGCCGCGTGGATCAAAGGATCTATGGTTTTCCCTCGAGTCTTTCCCACGAGGTTTTCCCACAGGGCTGTCCCACGTGCACACGTGGTGGGAGTCGATCCTCGGCTTGAACGTCAAGGCAGTGCAGGGAAAACAGGTTCCTCTGGAATGGACTGACACATCTGGGGGACTCTTGGAATGGTGGCATGACCCTGGAGTTCCTCTCGCCTTTCCTGTGGAGAGCGCCTCCTCTTGAGATGCGACGGGAACGCCGGGAATTCTTTCCCTACGAAACAGGGAAAGGATCCCTCATCTCGAGCTAGGAGGCGGAAACGGGGCTCCCCTGGATGTGTGCGGGACACCTCGTGCTTCCTCTGGAGTGCAGACGGGTATGTCGGGGAACTTCTTGAGTTGCAGCAAGGGTGTGAAGGACCCTTTGGAAGTTCCAGTGGTTAGATGTGATTGGCCTCGAGAAGCCTCAGCGGAAATGGGCCTCATCTCGCCGGGAGGGCAAAACCTCCTGGATTTTCTCGAGTTGCGGCAGGTGCTCTCGACTTACGACGGGGACCTCAGGGACCCGCTCTGGTGGCCTCAGGAAGGGCCAGTCCCCATGCGAGTTCCTCGGGGGCCTCTCGGGATTCCTCTCCCGTCGATGCCGGGGCCTAAGACCTTTTGTGGAGTCGGGGCCGGAACTGAGGATTCCTTTCCAGTGCTGACGTGGATCTTGGGGTACCTCTGGAGTCTCCCCAGGGGAGTCAGTCCTCATCTCGAATGCGGGCATGCACTTGCGCTTTCCTCCAGAGCGGTAGCAGCAGTGTCACGCAGTCCGCCCAATGGATCAAAGGATCTATGGTTTTCCCTCGAGTCTTTCCCACGAGGCTTTCCCACGAGGCTTTCCCACAGGCCTGTCCCACGTGCACACGTGGTGGGAGTCGATCCTCGGCTTGAACGTCAAGGCAGTGCAGGGAAAACAGGTTCCTCTGGAATGGACTGACACATCTGGGGGACTCTTGGAATGGTGGCACGACCCTGGAGTTCCTCTCGCCTTTCCTGTGGAGAGCGCCTCCTCTTGAGATGCGACGGGAACGCCGGGAATTCTTTCCCTACGAAACAGGGAAAGGATCCCTCATCTCGAGCTAGGAGGCGGAAACGGGGCTCCCCTGGATGTGTGCGGGACCCCACGTGCTTCCTCTCGAGTGGAGACGGGTATGTCGGGGAACTTCTTGAGTTGCAGCACTGGTGTGAAGGACCCTTTGGAAGTTCCAGTGGTTAGATGTGATTGGCCTCGAGAAGCCTCAGCGGAAATGGGCCTCATCTCGCCTGGAGGGCAAAACCTCCTGGATTTTCTCGAGTTGCGGCAGGTGCTCTCGACTTACGACGGGGACCTCAGGGACCCGCTCTGGTGGCCTCAGGAATGGCCAGTCCCCATGCGAGTTCCTCGGGGGCCTCTCGGGATTCCTCTCCCGTCGATGCCAGGGCCTAAGACCTAGTGTGGAGTCGTGGCCGGAACCTGAGGATTCCTCTCCAGTGCTGACTTGGATCTTGGGATACTTCTGGAGGCTCCCCAGGGGAGTCAGTCCTCGTCTCGAATGCGGGCATGCACTTGCGCTTTCCTCCAGAGCGGTAGCAGCAGTGTCACGCAGTCCGCCGCGTGGATCAAAGGATCTATGGTTTTCCCTCGAGTCTTTCCCACGAGGCTTTCCCACGAGGCTTTCCCACCGGGCTGTCCCACGTGCACACGTGGTGGGATTCGATCCTCGGCTTGAACGTCAAGGCAGTGCAGGGAAAACAGGTTCCTCTGGAATGGACTGACACATCTGGGGGACTCTTGGAATGGTGTCACGACCCTGGAGTTCCTCTCGCCTTTCCTGTGGAGAGCGCCTCCTCTTGAGATGCGACGGGAACGCCGGGAATTCTTTCCCTACGAAACAGGGAAAGGATCCCTCACCGCGAGCTAGGGGGCGGAAACGGAGCTCACCTGGATGTGTGCGGGACCCCACGTGCTTCCTCTCGAGTGGAGACGGGTATGTCGGGGAACTTCTTGAGTTGCAGCACTGGTGTGAAGGACCCTTTGGAAGTTCCAGTGGTTAGATGTGATTGGCCTCGAGAAGCCTCAGCGGAAAAGGGCCTCATTTCGCCTGGAGGGCAAAACCTCCTGGATTTTCTCGAGTTGCGGCAGGTGCTCTCGACTTACGACGGGGACCTCAGGGACCCGCTCTGGTGGCCTCAGGAAAGGCCAGTCCCCATGCGAGTTCCTCGGGGGCCTCTCGGGATTCCTCTCCCGTCGATGCCGGGGCCTAAGACCTTGTGTGGAGTCGGGGCCGGAACCTGAGGATTCCTCTCCAGTGCTGACATGGATCTTGGGGTACTTCTGGAGTCTCCCCAGGGGAGTCAGTCCTCGTCTCGAATGCGGGCATGCACTTGCGCTTTCCTCCAGAGCGGTAGCAGCAGTGTCACGCAGTCCGCCCCGTGGATCAAAGGATCTATGGTTTTCCCTCGAGTCTTTCCCACGAGGCTTTCCCACAGGGCTGTCCCACGTGCACACGTGGTGGGAGTCGATCCTCGGCTTGAACGTCAAGGCAGTGCAGGGAAAACAGGTTCCTCTGGAATGGACTGACACATCTGGGGGACTCTTGGAATGGTGGCACGACCCTGGAGTTCCTCTCGCCTTTCCTGTGGAGAGCGCCTCCTCTTGAGATGCGACGGGAACGCCGGGAATTCTTTCCCTACGAAACAGGGAAAGGATCCCTCATCTCGAGCTAGGAGGCGGAAACGGGGCTCCCCTGGATGTGTGCGGAACAACTCGTGCTTCCTCTCGAGTGCAGACGGGTATGTCGGGGAACTTCTTGAGTTGCAGCAATGGTGTGAAGGACCCTTTGGAAGTTCCAGTGGTTAGATGTGATTGGCCTCGAGAAGCCTCAGCGGAAATGGGCCTCATCTCGCCTGGAGGGCAAAACCTCCTGGATTTTCTCGAGTTGCGGCAGGTGCTCTCGACTTACGACGGGGACCTCAGAGACCCGCTCTGGTGGCCTCAGGAAAGGCCAGTCCCCATGCGAGTTCCTCGGGTCCTCTCGGGATTCCTCTCCCGTCGATGCTGGGGCCTAAGACCTTGTGTGGAGTCGGGGCCGGAACCTGAGGATTCCTCTCCAGTGCTGACATGGATCTTGGGGTACTTCTGGAGTCTCCCCAGGGGAGTCAGTCCTCATCTCGAATGCGGGCATGCACTTGCGCTTTCCTCCAGAGCGGTAGCAGCAGTGTCACGCAGTCCGCCCAATGGATCAAAGGATCTATGGTTTTCCCTCGAGTCTTTCCCACGAGGCTTTCCCACGAGGCTTTCCCACAGGCCTGTCCCACGTGCACACGTGGTGGGAGTCGATCCTCGGCTTGAACGTCAAGGCAGTGCAGGGAAAACAGGTTCCTCTGGAATGGACTGACACATCTGGGGGACTCTTGGAATGGTGGCACGACCCTGGAGTTCCTCTCGCCTTTCCTGTGGAGAGCGCCTCCTCTTGAGATGCGACGGGAACGCCGGGGATTCTTTCCCTACGAAACTGGGAAAGGATCCCTCATCTCGAGCTAGGAGGCGGAAACGGGGCTCCCCTGGATGTGTGCGGGACCCCACGTGCTTCCTCTCGAGTGGAGACGGGTATGTCGGGGAACTTCTTGAGTTGCAGCACTGGTGTGAAGGACCCTTTGGAAGTTCCAGTGGTTAGATGTGATTGGCCTCGAGAAGCCTCAGCGGAAATGGGCCTCATCTCGCCTGGAGGGCAAAACCTCCTGGATTTTCTCGAGTTGCGGCAGGTGCTCTCGACTTACGACGGGGACCTCAGGGACCCGCTCTGGTGGCCTCAGGAATGGCCAGTCCCCATGCGAGTTCCTCGGGGGCCTCTCGGGATTCCTCTCCCGTCGATGCCAGGGCCTAAGACCTAGTGTGGAGTCGTGGCCGGAACCTGAGGATTCCTCTCCAGTGCTGACTTGGATCTTGGGGTACTTCTGGAGTCTCCCCAGGGGAGTCAGTCCTCGTCTCGAATGCGGGCATGCACTTGCGCTTTCCTCCAGAGCGGTAGCAGCAGTGTCACGCAGTCCGCCGCGTGGATCAAAGGATCTATGGTTTTCCCTCGAGTCTTTCCCACGAGGCTTTCCCACGAGGCTTTCCCACAGGGCTGTCCCACGTGCACACGTGGTGGGAGTCGATCCTCGGCTTGAACGTCAAGGCAGTGCAGGGAAAACAGGTTCCTCTGGAATGGACTGACACATCTGGGGGACTCTTGGAATGGTGTCACGACCCTGGAGTTCCTCTCGCCTTTCCTGTGGAGAGCGCCTCCTCTTGAGATGCGACGGGAACGCCGGGAATTCTTTCCCTACGAAACAGGGAAAGGATCCCTCACCTCGAGCTAGGGGGCGGAAACGGAGCTCACCTGGATGTGTGCGGGACCCCACGTGCTTCCTCTCGAGTGGAGACGGGTATGTCGGGGAACTTCTTGAGTTGCAGCACTGGTGTGAAGGACCCTTTGGAAGTTCCAGTGGTTAGATGTGATTGGCCTCGAGAAGCCTCAGCGGAAATGGGCCTCATCTCGCCTGGAGGGCAAA
Organism: Ovis canadensis; assembly: GCF_042477335.2. NCBI lineage: Eukaryota > Metazoa > Chordata > Mammalia > Artiodactyla > Bovidae > Ovis > Ovis canadensis. The sequence goes on from NC_091267.1 coordinate 12,378,113, forward strand.
ACCTCCTGGATTTTCTCGAGTTGCGGCAGGTGCTCTCGACTTACGACGGGGAACTCAGGGACCCGCTCTGGTGGCCTCAGGAAAGGCCAGTTCCCATGCGAGTTCCTCGGGGGCCTCTCGGGATTCCTCTCCCGTCGATGCCGGGGCCTAAGACCTTGTGTGGATTCGGGGCCGGAACCTGAGGATTCCTCTCCAGTGCTGACATGGATCTTGGGGTACTTCTGGAGTCTCCCCAGGGGAGTCAGTCCTCGTCTCGAATGCGGGCATGCACTTGCGCTTTCCTCCAGAGCGGTAGCAGCAGTGTCACGCAGTCCGCCGCGTGGATCAAAGGATCTATGGTTTTCCCTCGAGTCTTTCCCACGAGGCTTTCCCACAAGGCTTTCCCACAGGGCTGTCCCACGTGCACACGTGGTGGGAGTCGATCCTCGGCTTGAACGTCAAGGCAGTGCAGGGAAAACAGGTTCCTCTGGAATGGACTGACACATCTGGGGGTCTCTTGGAATGGTGTCACGACCCTGGAGTTCCTCTCGCCTTTCCTGTGGAGAGCGCCTCCTCTTGACATTCGACGGGAACGCCGGGAATTCTTTCCCTACGAAACAGGGAAAGGATCCCTCACCTCGAGCTAGGGGGCGGAAACGGAGCTCCCCTGGTTGTGTGCGGGACCCCACGTGCTTCCTCTCGAGTGGAGACGGTATGTCGGGGAAATTCTTGAGTTGCAGCAATGGTGTGAAGGACCCTTTCGAAGTTCCAGTGGTTAGATGTGATTGGCCTCGAGAAGCCTCAGCGGAAATGGGCCTCCTCTCACCTGGAGGTCAAAACCTCCTGGATTCTCTCGAGTTGCGGCAGGTGCTCTCGACTTACGACAGGGACCTCAGGGAACCGCTCTGGTGGCCTCAGGAAAGGCCAGTCCCCATGCGAGTTCCTCGGGGGCCTCTCGGGATTCCTCTCCCGTCGATGCCGGGGCCTAAGACCTTGTGTGGAGTCGGGGCCGGAACCTGAGGATTCCTCTCCAGTGCTAACATGGATCTTGGGGTACTTCTGGAGTCTCCCCAGGGGAGTCAGTCCTCGTCTCGAATGCGGGCATGCACTTGCGCTTTCCTCCAGAGCGGTAGCAGCAGTGTCACACAGTTCGCCGCGTGGATCAAAGGATCTGTGGTTTTCCCTCGAGTCTTTCCCACGAGGCTTTCCCACGAGGCTTTCCCACAGGGCTGTCCCACGTGCACACGTGGTGGGAGTCAATCCTCGGCTTGAACGTCAAGGCAGTGCAGGAAAACAGGTTCCTCTGGAATGGACTGACACCTCTGGGGGACTCTTGGAATGGTGGCACGACCCTGGAGTTCCTCTCGCCTTTCCTGTGGAGAGCGCCTCCTCTTGAGATGCGACGGGAACGCCGGGAATTCTTTCCCTACGAAACAGGGAAAGGATCCCTCATCGCGAGCTAGGAGGCGGAAACGGGGCTCCCCTGGATGTGTGCGGGACCCCACGTGCTTCCTCTCGAGTGGAGACGGCTATGTCGGGGAACTTCTTGAGTTGCAGCAATGGTGTGAAGGACCCTTTGGAAGTTCCAGTGGTTAGATGTGATTGGCCTCGAGAAGCCTCAGCGGAAAAGGGCCTCATCTCGCCTGGAGGGCAAAACCTCCTGGATTTTCTCGAGTTGCGGCAGGTGCTCTCGACTTACGACGGGGACCTCAGGGAACCGCTCTGGTGGCCTCAGGAAAGGCCAGTCCCCATGCGAGTTCCTCGTGGGCCCTCGGGATTCCTCTCCCGTCGATGCCGGGGCCTAAGACTTTGTGTGGAGTCGGGGCCGGAACCTGAGGATTCCTCTCCAGTGCTGACATGGATCTTGGGGTACTTCTGGAGTCTCCCCAGGGGAGTCAGTCCTCGTCTCGAATGCGGGCATGCACTTGCGCTTTCCTCCAGAGCGAGAGCAGCAGTGTCACGCAGTCCACCCCGTGGATCAAAGGATCTATGGTTTTCCCTCGAGTCTTTCCCACGAGGCTTTCCCACGAGTCTTTCCCACAGGCTGTCCCACGTGCACACGTGGTGGGAGTCGATCCTCTGCTTGAACGTCAAGGCAGTGCAGGGAAAACAGGTTCCTCTGGAATGGACTGACACATCATGGGGACTCTTGGAATGGTGGTACGACCCTGGAGTTCCTCTCGCCTTTCCTGTGGAGAGCGCCTCCTCTTGAGATGCGACGGGAACGCCGGCAATTCTTTCCCTACGAAACAGGGAAAGGATCCCTCATCTCGAGCTAGGAGGCGGAAATGGGGCTCCCCTGGATGTGTGCGAGACCCACGTGCTTCCTCTCTAGTGGAGACGGGTATGTCGGGGAACTTCTTGAGTTGCAGCAAGGGTGTGAAGGACCCTTTGGAAGTTCCAGTGGTTAGACGTGATTAGCCTCGAGAAGCCTCAGCGGAAATGGGCCTCATCTCGCCTGGAGGGCAAAACCTCCTGGATTTTCTCGAGTTGCGGCAGGTGCTCTCGACTTACGACGGGGACCTCAGGGACCCGCTCTGGTGGCCTCAGGAAAGGCCAGTCCCCATGCGAGTTCCTCGGGGGCCTCTCGGGATTCCTCTCCCGTCGATGCCGGGGCCTAAGACCTTGTGTGGAGTCGGGGCCAGAACCTGAGGATTCCTCTCCAGTGCTGACATGGATCTTGGGGTACTTCTGGAGTCTCCCCAGGGGAGTCAGTCCTCGTCTCGAATGCGGGCATGCACTTGCGCTTTCCTCCAGAGCGGTAGCAGCAGTGTCACGCAGTCCGCCGCGTGGATCAAAGGATCTATGGTTTTCCCTCGAGTCTTTCCCACGAGGCTTTCCCACGAGGCTTTCCCACAGGGCTGTCCCACGTGCACACGTGGTGGGAGTCGATCCTCGGCTTGAACGTCAAGGCAGTGCAGGGAAAACAGGTTCCTCTGGAATGGACTGACACATCTGGGGGACTCCTGGAATGGTGGCACGACCCTGGAGTTCCTCTCGCCTTTCCTGTGGAGAGCGCCTCCTCTTGAGATGCGACGGGAACGCCGGGAATTCTTTCCCTACGAAACAGGGAAAGGATCCCTCATTTCGAGCTAGGAGGAGGAAACGGAGCTCCCCTCGATGTGTGCGGGACCCCACGTGCTTCCTCTCGAGTGGAGACAGGTATGTCGGGGAACTTCTTGAGTTGCAGCAAGGGTGTGAAGGACCCTTTGGAAGTTCCAGTGGTTAGATGTGATTGGCCTCGAGAAGCCTCAGCGGAAAAGGGCCTCATTTCGCCTGGAGGGCAAAACCTCCTGGATTTTCTCGAGTTGCGGCAGGTGCTCTCGACTTACGACGGGGACCTCAGGGACCCGCTCTGGTGGCCTCAGGAAAGGCCAGTCCCCATGCGAGTTCCTCGGGGGCCTCTCGGGATTCCTCTCCCGTCGATGCCGGGGCCTAAGACCTTGTGTGGAGTCGGGGCCGGAACCTGAGGATTCCTCTCCAGTGCTGACATGGATCTTGGGGTACTTCTGGAGTCTCCCCAGGGGAGTCAGTCCTCGTCTCGAATGCGGGCATGCACTTGCGCTTTCCTCCAGAGCGGTAGCAGCAGTGTCATGCAGTCCGCCCCGTGGATCAAAGGATCTATGGTTTTCCCTCGAGTCTTTCCCACGAGGCTTTCCCACAGGGCTGTCCCACGTGCACACGTGGTGGGAGTCGATCCTCGGCTTGAACGTCAAGGCAGTGCAGGGAAAACAGGTTCCTCTGGAATGGACTGACACATCTGGGGGACTCTTGGAATGGTGGCACGACCCTGGAGTTCCTCTCGCCTTTCCTGTGGAGAGCGCCTCCTCTTGAGATGCGACGGGAACGCCGGGAATTCTTTCCCTACGAAAAAGGGAAAGGATCCCTCATCTCGAGCTAGGAGGCGGAAACGGGGCTCCCCTGGATGTGTGCGGAACACCTCGTGCTTCCTCTCGAGTGCAGACGGGTATGTCGGGGAACTTCTTGAGTTGCAGCAATGGTGTGAAGGACCCTTTGGAAGTTCCAGTGGTTAGATGTGATTGGCCTCGAGAAGCCTCAGCGGAAATGGGCCTCATCTCGCCTGGAGGGCAAAACCTCCTGGATTTTCTCGAGTTGCGGCAGGTGCTCTCGACTTACGACGGGGACCTCAGAGACCCGCTCTGGTGGCCTCAGGAAAGGCCAGTCCCCATGCGAGTTCCTCGGGTCCTCTCGGGATTCCTCTCCCGTCGATGCTGGGGCCTAAGACCTTGTGTGGAGTCGGGGCCGGAACCTGAGGATTCCTCTCCAGTGCTGACATGGATCTTGGGGTACTTCTGGAGTCTCCCCAGGGGAGTCAGTCCTCGTCTGGAATGCGGGCATGCACCTGCGCTATCCTCCAGAGCGGTAGCAGCAGTGTCAAGCAGTCCGCCGCGTGCATCAAAGGATCTATGGTTTTCCCTCGAGTCTTTCCCACGAGGCTTTCCCACGAGGCTTTCCCACAGGGCTGTCCCACGTGCACACGTGGTGGGAGTTGATCCTCGGCTTGAACGTCAAGGCAGTGCAGGGAAATCAGGTTCCTCTGGAATGGACTGACACATCTGGGGGACTCTTGGAATGGTGGCACGACCCTGGAGTTCCTCTCGCCTTTCCTGTGGAGAGTGCCTCCTCTTGAGATGCGACGGGAATGCCGGGAATTCTTTCCTACGAAACAGGGAACGGATCCCTCATCTCGAGCTAGGAGGCGGAAACGGGGCTACCCTGGATGTGTGCGGGACCCTCGTGCTTCCTCTCGAGTGGAGACGGATATGTCGGGGAACTTCTAAAGTTGCAGCAAGGGTGTGAAGGACCCTTTGGAAGTTCAAGTGGTTAGATGTGATTAGCCTCGAGAAGCCTCAGCGGAAATGGACTTCATCTCGCCTGGAGGGCAAAATCTCCTGGATTTTCTCGAGTTGCGGCAGGTGCTCTCGACTTACGACGGGGACCTCAGGGACCCGCTCTGGTGACCTCAGGAAAGGCCAATCCCCATGCGAGTTCCTCGGGGGCCTCTCGGGATTCCTCTCCCGTCGATGCCGGGGCCTAAGACCTTGTGTGGAGTCGGGGCCGGAACCTGAGGATTCCTCTCCAGTGCTGACATGGATCTTGGGGTACTTCTGGAGTCTCCCCAGGGGAGTCAGTCCTCGTCTCGAATGCGGGCATGCACTTGCGCTTTCCTCCAGAGCGGTAGCAGCAGTGTCACGCAGTCCGCCGCGTGGATCAAAGGATCTATGGTTTTCCCTCGAGTCTTTCCCACGAGGCTTTCCCACGAGGCTTTCCACAGGGCTGTCCCACGTGCACACGTGGTGGGAGTCGATCCTCGGCTTGAACGTCAAGGCAGTGCAGGGAAAACAGGTTCCTCTGGAATGGACTGACACATCTGGGGGACTCTTGGAATGGTGGCACGACCCTGGAGTTCCTCTCGCCTTTCCTGTGGAGAGCGCCTCCTCTTGAGATGCGACGGGAACGCCGGGAATTCTTTCCCTACGAAACAGGGAAAGGATCCCTCATCTCGAGCTAGGAGGCGGAAATGGGGCTCCCCTGGATGTTTGCGGGACCCCACGTGCTTCCTCTCGAGTGGAGACGGGTATGTCGGGGAACTTCTTGAGTTGCAGCAAGGGTGTGAAGGACCCTTTGGAAGTTCCAGTGGTTAGATGTTTTTGGCCTCGAGAAGCCTCAGCGGAAATGGGCCTCATCTCGCCTGGAGGGCAAAACCTCCTGGATTTTCTCGAGTTGCGGCAGGTGCTCTCGACTTACGACGGGGACCTCAGGGACCCGCTCTGGTGGCCTCAGGAAAGGCCAGTCCCCATGCGACTTCCTCGGGGGCCTCTCGGGATTCCTCTCCCGTCGATGCCGGGGCCGAAGACCATGTGTGGAGTCGGGGCCGGAACCTGAGGATTCCTCTCCAGTGCTGACATGGATCTTGGGGTACTTCTGGAGTCTCCCCAGGGGAGTCAGTCCTCGTCTGGAATGCGGGCATGCACTTGCGCTATCCTCCAGAGCGGTAGCAGCAGTGTCAAGCAGTCCGCCGCGTGCATCAAAGGATCTATGGTTTTCCCTCGAGTCTTTCCCACGAGGCTTTCCCACGAGGCTTTCCCACAGGGCTGTCCCACGTGCACACGTGGTGGGAGTCGATCCTCGGCTTGAACGTCAAGGCAGTGCAGGGAAAACAGGTTCCTCTGGAATGGACTGACACATCTGGGGGACTCTTGGAATGGTGGCACGACCCTGGAGTTCCTCTCGCCTTTCCTGTGGAGAGCGCCTCCTCTTGAGATGCGACGGGAACGCCGGAATTCTTTCCCTACGAAACAGGGAAGGGATCCCTCATTTCGAGCTTGGAGGCAGAAACGGGGCTCCCCTGGATGTGTGCGGGACCCCACGTGCTTCCTCTCGAGTGGAGACAGGTATGTCGGGGAACTTCTAGAGTTGCAGCAAGGGTGTGAAGGACCCTTTGGAAGTTCCAGTGGTTAGACGTGATTCGCCTCGAGAAGCCTCAGCGGAAATGGACTTCATCTCGCCTGGAGAGCAAAATCTCCTGGATTTTCTCGAGTTGCGGCAGGTGCTCTCGACTTATGACCAGGACCTCAGGAACCCGCTCTGGTGGCCTCAGGAAAGGCCAGTCCCCATGCGACTTCCTCGGGGGCCTCTCGGGATTCCTCTCCCGTCGATGCCGGGGCCGAAGACCTTGTGTGGAGTCGGGGCCGGAACCTGAGGATTCCTCTCCAGTGCTGACATGGATCTTGGGGTACTTCTGGAGTCTCCCCAGGGGAGTCAGTCCTCGTCTCGAATGCCTGCATGCACTTGCGCTATCCTCCAGAGCGGTAGCAGCAGTGTCAAGCAGTCCGCCGCGTGCATCAAAGGATCTATGGTTTTCCCTCGAGTCTTTCCCACGAGGCTTTCCCACGAGGCTTTCCCACAGGGCTGTCCCACGTGCACACGTGGTGGGAGTCGATCCTCGGCTTGAACGTCAAGGCAGTGCAGGGAAAACAGGTTCCTCTGGAATGGACTGACACATCTGGGGGACTCTTGGAATGGTGGCACGACCCTGGAGTTCCTCTCGCCTTTCCTGTGGAGAGCGCCTCCTCTTGAGATGCGACGGGAACGCCGGAATTCTTTCCCTACGAAACAGGGAAAGGATCCCTCATTTCGAGCTTGGAGGCAGAAACGGGGCTCCCCTGGATGTGTGCGGGACCCCACGTGCTTCCTCTCGAGTGGAGACAGGTATGTCGGGGAACTTCTTGAGTTGCAGCAAGGGTGTGAAGGACCCTTTGGAAGTTCCAGTGGTTAGATGTGATTAGCCTCGAGAAGCCTCAGCGGAAATGGGCCTCATCTCGCCTGGAGGGCAAAACCTCCTGGATTTTTTCGAGTTGCGGCAGGTGCTCTCGACTTACGACGGGGACCTCAGAGACCTGCTCTGGTGGCCTCAGGAAAGGCCAGTCCCCATGCGACTTCCTCGGGTCCTCTCGGGATTCCTCTCCCGTCGATGCTGGGGCCGAAGACCTTGTGTGGAGTCGGGGCCGGAACCTGAGGATTCCTCTCCAGTGCTGACATGGATCTTGGGGTACTTCTGGAGTCTCCCCAGGGGAGTCAGTCCTCGTCTCGAATGCGGGCATGCACTTGCGCTTTCCTCCAGAGCGGTAGCAGCAGTGTCACGCAGTCCACCGCGTGGATCAAATGATCTATGGTTTTCCCTCGAGTCTTTCACACGAGGCTTTCCCACGAGGCTTTCCCACTGGGTTGTCCCACGTGCACACGTGGTGGGAGTCGATCCTCGGCTTTAACGTCAAGGCAGTGCAGGGAAAACAGGTTCCTCTGAAATGGACCGACACATCTGGGGGTCTCTTGGAATGGTGGCACGACCCTGGAGTTCCTCTCGCCTTTCCTGTGGAGAGCACCTCCTCTTGAGATGCGACGGGAATGCCGGGAATTCTTTCCTACGAAACAGGGAAAGGATCCCTCATCTCGAGCTAGGAGGCGGAAACGGGGCTACCCTGGATGTGTGCGGGACCCTCGTGCTTCCTCTCGAGTGGAGACGGGTATGTCGGGGAACTTCTAGAGTTGCAGCAAGGGTGTGAAGGACCCTTTGGAAGTTCAAGTGGTTAGATGTGATTAGCCTCGAGAAGCCTCAGCGGAAATGGGCCTCATCTCGCCTGGAGGGCAAAACCTCCTGGATTTTCTCGAGTTGCGGCAGGTGCTCTCGACTTACGACGGGGACCTCAGGGACCCGCTCTGGTGGCCTCAGGAAAGGCCAGTCCCCATGCGACTTCCTCGGGGGCCTCTCGTGATTCCTCTCCCGTCGATGCTGGGGCCGAAAACCTTGTGTGGAGTCGGGGCCGGAACCTGAGGATTCCTCTCCAGTGCTGACATGGATCTTGGGGTACTTCTGGAGTCTCCCCAGGGGAGTCAGTCCTCGTCTCGAATGCGGGCATGCACTTGCGCTATCCTCCAGAGCGGTAGCCGCAGTGTCAAGCAGTCCACCGCGTGCATCAAAGGATCTATGGTTTTCCCTCGAGTCTTTCCCACGAGGCTTTCCCACGAGGCTTTCCCACAGGGCTGTCCCACGTGCACACGTGGTGGGAGTCGATCCTCGGCTTGAACGTCAAGGCAGTGCCGGGAAAACAGGTTCCTCTGGAATGGACTGACACATCTGGGGGACTCTTGGAATGGTGGCACGACCCTGGAGTTCCTCTCACCTTTCCTGTGGAGAGCGCCTCCTCTTGAGATGCGACGGGAACGCCGGAATTCTTTCCCTACGAAGCAGGGAAAGGATCCCTCATCTCGAGCTAGGAGGCGGAAATGGGGCTCCCCTGGATGTGTGCGGAACCCCACGTGCTTCCTCTCGAGTGCAGACGGGTATGTCGGGGAACTTCTTGAGTTGCAGCAAGGGTGTGAAGGACCCTTTGGAAGTTCCAGTGGTTAGAAGTGATTAGCCTCGAGAAGCCTCAGCGGAAATGGGCCTCATCTCGCCTGGAGAGCAAAACCTCCTGGATTTTCTCGAGTTGCGGCAGGTACTCTCGACTTACGACGGGGACCTCAGAGACCCGCTCTGGTGGCCTCAGGAAAGGCCAGTCCCCATGCGAGTTCCTCGGGTCCTCTCGGGATTCCTCTCCCGTCGATGCTGAGGCCTAATACCTTGTGTGGAGTCGGGGGCGGAACCTGAGGATTCCTCTCCAGTCCTGACATGGATCTTGGGATACTTGTGGAGTCTCCCCAGGGGAGTCAGTCCTCGTCTCGAATGCGGGCATGCACTTGCGCTTTCCTCCAGAGCTGTAGCGGCAGTGTCAAGCAGTCCGCCGCGTGCATCAAAGGATCTAAGGTTTTCCCTCGAGTCTTTCCCACGAGGCTTTCCCACGAGGCCTTCCCACAGGGCTGTCCCACGTGCACACGTGGTGGGAGTCGATCCTCAGCTTGAACGTCAAGGCAGTGCAGGGAAAACAGGTTCCTCTGGAATGGACTGACAAATCTGGGGGACATTTTGGATGGTGGCACGACGCTGGAGTCCTCTCGCCTTTCCTGTGGAGAGCGCCTCCTCTTGAGATGCGACGGGAACGCCGGGAATTCTTTCCCTACGAAACAGGGAAAGGATCCCTCATCTCGAGCTAGAAGGCGGAAACGGGGCTCCCCTGGATGTGTGCGGGAACCTCGTGCTTCCTCTCGAGTGGAGACGGGTATGTCGGGGAACTTCTTGAGTTACAGCAAGGGTGTGAAGGACCCTTTGGAAGTTCCAGTGTTTATATGTGAGTAACCTCGAGAAGCCTCAGCGGAAATGGGCCTCATCTCGCCTGGAGGGCAAAACCTCCTGGATTTTCTCGAGTTGCGGCAGGTGCTCTCGACTTACGACCGGGACCTCAGGGACCCGCTCTGGTGGCCTCAGGAAAGGCCAGTCCCCATGCGAGTTCCTCGGGGGCCTCTCGGGATTCCTCTCCCGTCGATGCCGGGGCCTAAGACCTTGTGTGGAGTCGGGGCCGGAACCTGAGGATTCCTCTCCAGTGCTGACATGGATCTTGGGGTACTTCTGGAGTCTCCCCAGGGGAGTCAGTCCTCGTCTCGAATGCGGGCATGCACTTGCGCTTTCCTCCAGAGCGGTAGCAGCAGTGTCACGCAGTCCGCCGCGTGGAACAAAGGATCTATGGTTTTCCCTCGAGTCTTTCCAACGAGGCTTTCCCACGAGGCTTTCCACAGGGCTGTCCCACGTGCACACGTGGTGGGAGTCGATCCTCGGCTTGAACGTCAAGGCAGTGCAGGGAAAACAGGTTCCTCTGGAATGGACTGACACATCTGGGGGACTCTTGGAATGGTGGCACGACCCTGGAGTTCCTCTCGCCTTTCCTGTGGAGAGCGCCTCCTCTTGAGATGCGACGGGAACGCCGGGAATTCTTTCCCTACGAAACAGGGAAAGGATCCCTCATCTCGAGCTAGGAGGCGGAAATGGGGCTCCCCTGGATGTTTGCGGGACCCCACGTGCTTCCTCTCGAGTGGAGATGGGTATGTCGGGGAACTTCTTGAGTTGCAGCAATGGTGTGAAGGACCCTTTGGAAGTTCCAGTGGTTAGATGTGATTGGCCTCGAGAAGCCTCAGCGGAAATGGGCCTCATCTCGCCTGGAGGGCAAAACCTCCTGGATTTTCTCGAGTTGCGCCAGGTGCTCTCGACTTACGACCGGGACCTCAGGGACCCGCTCTGGTGGCCTCTGTAAAGGCCAGTCCCCATGCGACTTCCTCGGGGGCCTCTCGGGATTCCTCTCCCGTCGATGCGGGGGCCGAAGACCTTGTGTGGAGTCGGGGCCGGAACCTGAGGATTCCTCTCCAGTGCTGACATGGATCTTGGGGTACTTCTGGAGTCTCCCCAGGGGAGTCAGTCCTCGTTTCGAATGCGGGCATGCACTTGCGCTTTCCTCCAGAGCGGTAGCAGCAGTGTCACGCAGACCGCCGTGTGGATCAAAGGATCTATGGTTTTCCCTCGAGTCTTTCCCTCGAGGCTTTCCCACGAGGCTTTCCCACAGGGCTGTCCCACGTGCACACGTGGTGGGAGTCGATCCTCGGCTTGAACGTCAAGGCAGTGCAGGGAAAACATGTTCCTCTGGAATGGACTGACACATCTGGGGGACTCTTGGAATGGTGGCTCGACCCTGGAGTTCCTTTCGCCTTTCCTATGGAGAGCGCCTCCTCTTGAGATGTGACGGGAACGCCGGGAATTCTTTCCCTACGAAGCAGGGAAAGGATCCCTCATCTCGAGCTAGGAGGCGGAAATGGGGCTCCCCTGGATGTGTGCGGAACCCCACGTGCTTCCTCTCGAGTGCAGACGGGTATGTCGGGGAACTTCTTGAGTTGCAGCAAGGGTGTGAAGGACCCTTTGGAAGTTCCAGTGGTTAGAAGTGATTAGCCTCGAGAAGCCTCAGCGGAAATGGGCCTCATCTCCCCTGGAGAGCAAAACCTCCTGGATTTTCTCGAGTTGCGCCAGGTACTCTCGACTTACGACGGGGACCTCAGAGACCCGCTCTGCTGGCCTCAGGAAAGTCCAGTCCCCATGCGAGTTCCTCGAGTCCTCTCGGGATTCCTCTCCCGCCGATGCTGAGGCCTAAGACCTTGTGTGGAGTCGGGGCCGGAACCTGAGGATTCCTCTCCAGTGCTGACATGGATCTTGGGGTACTTCTGGAGTCTCCCCAGGGGAGTCAGTCCTCGTTTCGAATGCGGGCATGCACTTGCGCTTTCCTCCAGAGCGGTAGCAGCAGTGTCACGCAGACCGCCGTGTGGATCAAAGGATCTATGGTTTTCCCTCGAGTCTTTCCCTCGAGGCTTTCCCACGAGGCTTTCCCACAGGGCTGTCCCACGTGCACACGTGGTGGGAGTCGATCCTCGGCCTGAACGTCAAGGCAGTGCAGGGAAAACAGGTTCCTCTGGAATGGACTGACACATCTGGGGGACTCTTGGAATGGTGGCACGACCCTGGAGTTCCTCTCGCCTTTCCTGTGGAGAGCGCCTCCTCTTGAGATGCGACGGGAACGCCGGGAATTCTTTCCCTACGAAACAGGGAAAGGATCCCTCATCTCGAGCTAGGAGGCGGAAACGGGGCTCCCCTGGATGTGTGCGGGACACCACGTGCTTCCTCTCGAGTGGAGACGTGTATGTCGGGGAACTTCTTGAGTTGCAGCAAGGGTGTGAAGGACCCTTTGGAAGTTCCAGTGGTTAGATGTGATTGGCCTCGAGAAGCCTCAGCGGAAATGGGCCTCATCTCGCCTGGAGGGCAAAACCTCCTGGATTTTCTCGAGTTGCGGCAGGTGCTCTCGACTTACGACGGGGACCTCAGGGACCCGCTCTGGTGGCCTCAGGAAAGGCCAGTCCCCATGCGAGTTCCTCGGGGGCCTCTCGGGATTCCTCTCCCGTCGATGCCGGGGCCTAAGACCTTGTGTGGAGTCGGGGCTGGAACCTGAGGATTCCTCTCCAGTGCTGACATGGATCTTGGGGTACTTCTGGAGTCTCCCCAGGGGAGTCAGTCCTCGTCTCGAATGCGGGCATGCACTTGCGCTTTCCTCCAGAGCGGTAGCAGCAGTGTCACGCAGTCCGCCGCGTGGATCAAAGGATCTATGGTTTTCCCTCGAGTCTTTCCCACGAGGCTTTCCCACGAGGCTTTCCCACAGGGCTGTCCCACGTGCACACGTGGTGGGAGTCGATCCTCGGCTTGAACGTCAAGGCAGTGCAGGGAAAACAGGTTCCTCTGGAATGGACTGACACATCTGGGGGACTCTTGGAATGGTGGCACGACCCTGGAGTTCCTCTCGCCTTTCCTGTGGAGAGCGCCTCCTCTTGAGATGCGACGGGAACGCCGGGAATTCTTTCCCTACGAAACAGGGAAAGGATCCCTCATCTCGAGCTAGGAGGCGGAAACGGGGCTCCCCTGGATGTGTGCGGGACCCCACGTGCTTCCTCTCGAGTGGAGACGGGTATGTCGGGGAACTTCTTGAGTTGCAGCAAGGGTGTGAAGGACCCTTTGGAAGTTCCAGTGGTTAGATGTGATTGGCCTCGAGAAGCCTCAGCGGAAATGGGCCTCATCTCGCCTGGAGGGCAAAACCTCCTGGATTTTCTCGAGTTGCGGCAGGTGCTCTCGACTTATGACGGGGACCTCAGGGACCCGCTCTGGTGGCCTCAGGAAAGGCCAGTCCCCATGCGAGTTCCTCGGGGGCCTCTCGGGATTCCTCTCCCGTCGATGCCGGGGCCTAAGACCTTGTGTGGAGTCAGGGCTGGAACCTGAGGATTCCTCTCCAGTGCTGACATGGATCTTGGGGTACTTCTGGAGTCTCCCCAGGGGAGTCAGTCCTCGTCCCCAATGCGGGCATGCACTTGCGCTTTCCTCCAAAGCGGTAGCAGCAGTGTCACGCAGTCCGCCGCGTGGATCAAAGGATCTCTGGTTTTCCCTCGAGGCTTTCCCACGAGGCTTTCCCACGAGGCTTTCCCACAGGGCTGTCCCACGTGCACACGTGGTGGGAGTCGATCCTCGGCTTGAACGTCAAGGCAGTGCAGGGAAAACAGGTTACTCTGGAATGGACTGACACATCTGGGGGACTCTTGGAATGGTGTCACGACCCTGGAGTTCCTCTCGCCTTTCCTGTGGAGAGCGCCTCCTCTTGAGATGCGACGGGAACGCCGGGAATTCTTTCCCTACGAAGCAGGGAAAGGATCCCTCATCTCGAGCTAGGAGGCGGAAATGGGGCTCCCCTGGATGTGTGCGGAACCCCACGTGCTTCCTCTCGAGTGCAGACGGGTATGTCGGGGAACTTCTTGAGTTGCAGCAAGGGTGTGAAGGACCCTTTGGAAGTTCCAGTGGTTAGAAGTGATTAGCCTCGAGAAGCCTCAGCGGAAATGGGCCTCATCTCGCCTGGAGAGCAAAACCTCCTGGATTTTCTCGAGTTGCGCCAGGTACTCTCGACTTACGACGGGGACCTCAGAGACCCGCTCTGGTGGCCTCAGGAAAGGCCAGTCCCCATGCGAGTTCCTCGAGTCCTCTCGGGATTCCTCTCCCGTCGATGCTGAGGCCTAAGACCTTGTGTGGAGTCGGGGCCGGAACCTGAGGATTCCTCTCCAGTGCTGACATGGATCTTGGGGTACTTCTGGAGTCTCCCCAGGGGAGTCAGTCCTCGTTTCGAATGCGGGCATGCACTTGCGCTTTCCTCCAGAGCGGTAGCAGCAGTGTCACGCAGACCGCCGTGTGGATCAAAGGATCTATGGTTTTCCCTCGAGTCTTTCCCACGAGGCTTTCCCACGAGGCTTTCCCACAGGGCTGTCCCACGTGCACACGTGGTGGGAGTCGATCCTCGGCCTGAACGTCAAGGCAGTGCAGGGAAAACAGTTTCCTCTGGAATGGACTGACACATCTGGGGGACTCTTGGAATGGTGGCACGACCCTGGAGTTCCTCTCGCCTTTCCTGTGGAGAGCGCCTCCTCTTGAGATGCGACGGGAACGCCGGGAATTCTTTCCCTACGAAACAGGGAAAGGATCCCTCATCTCGAGCTAGGAGGCGGAAACGGGGCTCCCCTGGATGTGTGCGGGACACCACGTGCTTCCTCTCGAGTGGAGACGGGTATGTCGGGGAACTTCTTGAGTTGCAGCAAGGATGTGAAGGACCCTTTGGAAGTTCCAGTGGTTAGATGTGATTGGCCTCGAGAAGCCTCAGCGGAAATGGGCCTCATCTCGCCTGGAGGGCAAAACCTCCTGGATTTTCTCGAGTTGCGGCAGGTGCTCTCGACTTACGACGGGGACCTCAGGGACCCGCTCTGGTGGCCTCAGGAAAGGCAGGTCCCCATGCGAGTTCCTCGGGGGCCTCTCGGGATTCCTCTCCCGTCGATGCCGGGGCCTAAGACCTTGTGTGGAGTCGGGGCTGGAACCTGAGGATTCCTCTCCAGTGCTGACATGGATCTTGGGGTACTTCTGGAGTCTCCCCAGGGGAGTCAGTCCTCGTCTCGAATGCGGGCATGCACTTGCCCTTTCCTCCAGAGCGGTAGCAGCAGTGTCACGCAGTCCGCCGCGTGGATCAAAGGATCTATGGTTTTCCCTCGAGTCTTTCCCACGAGGCTTTCCCACGAGGCTTTCCCACAGGTCTGTCCCACGTGCACACGTGGTGGGAGTCGATCCTCGGCTTGAACGTCAAGGCAGTGCAGGGAAAACAGGTTACTCTGGAATGGACTGACACATCTGGGGGACTCTTGGAATGGTGTCACGACCCTGGAGTTCCTCTCGCCTTTCCTGTGGAGAGCGCCTCCTCTTGAGATGCGACGGGAACGCCGGGAATTCTTTACCTTCGAAACAGGGAAAGGATCCCTCATCTCAAGCTAGGAGGCGGAATCGGGGCTCCCCTGGATGTGTGCGGGACACCACGTGCTTCCTCTCGAGTGGAGACGGGTATGTCCGGGAACTTCTTGAGTTGCAGCAAGCGTGTGAAGGACCCTTTGGAAGTTCCAGTGGTTAGATGTGATTGGCCTCGAGAAGCCTCAGCGGAAATGGGCCTCATCTCGCCTGGAGGGCAAAACCTCCTGGATTTTCTCGAGTTGCGGCAGGTGCTCTAGACTTACGACGCGGACCTCAGGGACCCGCTCTGGTGGCCTCAGGAAAGGCAGGTCCCCATGCGAGTTCCTCGGGGGCCTCTCGGGATTCCTCTCCCGTCGATGCCGGGGCCTAAGACCTTGTGTGGAGTCGGGGCTGGAACCTGAGGATTCCTCTCCAGTGCTGACATGGATCTTGGGGTACTTCTGGAGTCTCCCCAGGGGAGTCAGTCCTCGTCTCGAATGCGGGCATGCACTTGCGCTTTCCTCCAGAGCGGTAGCAGCAGTGTCACGCGGTCCGCCGCGTGGATCAAAGGATCTATGGTTTTCCCTCGAGTCTTTCCCACGAGGCTTTCCCACGAGGCTTTCCACAGGGCTGTCCCACGTGCACACGTGGTGGGAGTCGATCCTCGGCTTGAACGTCAAGGCAGTGCAGGGAAAACAGGTTACTCTGGAATGGACTGACACATCTGGGGGACTCTTGGAATGGTGTCACGACCCTGGAGTTCCTCTCGCCTTTCCTGTGGAGAGCGCCTCCTCTTGAGATGCGACGGGAACGCCAGGAATTCTTTACCTTCGAAACAGGGAAAGGATCCCTCATCTCAAGCTAGGAGGCGGAATCGGGGCTCCCCTGGATGTGTGCGGGACATCACGTGCTTCCTCTCGAGTGGAGACGGGTATGTCGGGGAACTTCTTGAGTTGCAGCAAGCGTGTGAAGGATCCTTTGGAAGTTCCAGTGGTTAGATGTGATTGGCCTCGAGAAGCCTCAGCGGAAATGGGCCTCATCTCGCCTGGAGGGCAAAACCTCCTGGATTTTCTCGAGTTGCGGCAGGTGCTCTAGACTTACGACGCGGACCTCAGGGACCCGCTCTGGTGGCCTCAGGATAGGCCAGTCCCCATGCAAGTTCCACGGGGGCCTCTCGGGATTCCTCTCCCGTCGTTGCCGGGGCCTAGGACCTTGTGTGGAGTCGGGGCCGGAACCTGAGGATTCCTCTCCAGTGCTGACATGGATCTTGGGGTACTTCTGGAGTCTCCCCAGGGGAGTCAGTCCTCGTCTCGAATGCGGGCATGCACTTGTGCTTTCCTCCAGAGCGGTAGCAGCAGTGTCACGCAGTCCGCCGCGTGGATCAAAGGATCTATGGTTTTCCCTCGAGTCTTTCCCACGAGGCTTTCCCACGAGGCTTTCCCACAGGGCTGTCCCACGTGCACACGGTGTGGGAGTCGATCCTCGGCTTGAACGTCAAGGCAGTGCAGGGAAAACAGGTTCCTCTGGAATGGACTGACAAATCTGGGGGACTCTTGGAATGGTGTCATGACCCTGGAGTTCCTCTCCCTTTCCTGTGGAGAGCGCCTCCTCTTGAGATGCGACGGGAACGCCGGGAATTCTTTCCCTACGAAACAGGGAAAGGATCCCTCATCTCGAGCTAGGAGGCCGAAACGGGGCTCCCCTGGATGTGTGCGGGACCCACGTGCTTCCTCACGAGTGGAGACGGGTATGTCGGGGAACTTCTTGAGTTGCAGCAAGGGTGTGAAGGACCCTTTGGAAGTTCCAGTGGTTAGATGTGATTGGCCTCGAGAAGCCTCAGCGGAAATGGGCCTCATCTCGCCTGGAGGGCAAAACCTCCTGGATTTTCTCGAGTTGCAGCAGGTGCTCTCGACTTACGACGGGGACCTCAGGGACCCACTCTGGTGGCCTCAGGAAAGGCCAGTCCCCATGCGAGTTCCTCGGGGGCCTCTCAGGATTCCACTCCCGTCGATGCCGGGGCCTAAGACCTTGTGTGGAGTCGGGGCCGGAACCTGAGGATTCCTCTCCAGTGCTGACATGGATCTTGGGGTACTTCTGGAGTCTCCCCAGGGGAGTCAGTCCTCGTCTCCAATGCGGGCATGCACTTGCGCTTTCCTCCAGAGCGGTAGCAGCAGTGTCACGCAGTCCGCCGCGTGGATCAAAGGATCTATGGTTTTCCCTCGAGTCTTTCCCACGAGGCTTTCCCACGAGGCTTTCCCACAGGGCTGTCCCACGTGCACACGTCGTGGGAGTCGATCCTCGTCCTGAACGTCAAGGCAGTGCAGGGAAAACAGGTTCCTCTGGAATGGACTGACACATCTGGGGGACTCTTGGAATGGTGGCACGACCCTGGAGTTCCTCTCACCTTTCCTGTGGAGTGCGCCTCCTCTTGAGATGCGACGGGAACGCCGGGAATTCTTTCCCTACGAAACAGGGAAAGGATCCCTCATCTCGAGCTAGGAGGCGGAAACGGGGCTCCCCTGGATGTTTGCGGGACACCACGTGCTTCCTCTCGAGTGGAGACGGGTATGTCGGGGAACTTCTTGAGTTGCAGCAAGGGTGTGAAGGATCCTTTGGAAGTTCCAGTGGTTAGATGTGATTGGCCTCGAGAAGCCTCAGCGGAAATGGGCCTCATCTCGCCTGGAGGGCAAAACCTCCTGGATTTTCTCGAGTTGCGGCAGGTGCTCTCGACTTACGACGGGGACCTCAGGGACCCGCTCTGGTGGCCTCAGGAAAGGCCAGTCCCCATGTGAGTTCCTCGGGGGCGTCTCGGGATTCCTCTCCCGTCGATGCCGGGGCCTAAGACCTTGTGTGGAGTCGGGGCTGTAAGCTGAGGATTCCTCTCCAGTGCTGACATGGATCTTGGGGGTACTTCTGGAGTCTCCCCAGGGGAGTCAGTCCTCGTCTCGAATGCGGGCATGCACTTGCGCTTTCCTCCAGAGCGGTAGCAGCAGTGTCACGCAGTCCGCCGCGTGGATCAAAGGATCTATGGTTTTCCCTCGAGTCTTTCCCACGAGGCTTTCCCACGAGGCTTTCCCACAGGGCTGTCCCACGTGCACACGTGGTGGGAGTCGATCCTCGGCTTGAACGTCAAGGCAGTGCAGGGAAAACAGGTTCCTCTGGAATGGACTGACACATCTGGGGGACTCTTGGAATGGTGCCACGACCCTGGAGTTCCTCTCGCCTTACCTGTGGAGAGCGCCTCCTCTTGAGATGCGACGGGAACGCCGGGAATTCTTTCCCTACGAAACAGGGAAAGGATCCCTCATCTCGAGCTAGGAGGCGGAAACGGGGATCCCCTGGATGTGTGCGGGACACCACGTGCTTCCTCTCGAGTGGAGACGGGTATGTCGGGGAACTTCTTGAGTTGCAGCAAGGGTGTGAAGGACCCTTTGGAAGTTCCAGTGGTTAGATGTGATTGGCCTCGAGAAGCCTCAGCGGAAATGGGCCTCATCTCGCCTGGAGGGCAAAACCTCCTGGATTTACTCGAGTTGCGACAGGTGCTCTCGACTTACGACGGGGACATCAGGGAACCGCTCTGGTGGCCTCAGGAAAGGCCAGTCCCCATGCAAGTTCCACGGGGGCCTCTCGGGATTCCTCTCCCGTCGTTGCCGGGGCCTAAGACCTTGTGTGGAGTCGGGGACGGAACCTGAGGATTCCTCTCCAGTGCTGACATGGATCTTGGGGTACTTCTGGAGTCTCCCCAGGGGAGTCAGTCCTCGTCTCGAATGCGGGCATGCACTTGTGCTTTCCTCCAGAGCGGTAGCAGCAGTGTCACGCAGTCCGCCGCGTGGATCAAAGGATCTATGGTTTTCCCTCGAGTCTTTCCCACGAGGCTTTCCCACGAGGCTTTCCCACAGGGCTGTCCCACGTGCACACGTGGTGGGAGTCGATCCTCGGCTTGAACGTCAAGGCAGTGCAGGGCAAACAGGTTCCTCTGGAATGGACTGACAAATCTGGGGGACCCTTGGAATGGTGTCACGACCCTGGAGTTCCTCTCCCTTTCCTGTGGAGAGCGCCTCCTCTTGAGATGCGACGGGAACGTCGGGAATTCTTTCCCTACGAAACAGGGAAAGGATCCCTCATCTCGAGCTAGGAGGCGGAAACGGGGCTCCCCTGGATGTGTGCGGGACCCACGTGTTTCCTCACGAGTGGAGACGGGTATGTCGGGGAACTTCTTGAGTTGCAGCAAGGGTGTGAAGGACCCTTTGGAAGTTCCAGTGGTTAGACATGATTAGCCACGAGAAGCCTCAGCGGAAATGGGCCTCATCTCGCCTGGAGGGCAAAACCTCCTGGATTTTCTCGAGTTGCGGCAGGTGCTCTCGACTTACGACGGGGACCTCAGGGACCCCCTCTGGTGGCCTCAGGAAAGGCCAGTCCCCATGCGAGTTCCTCGGGGGCCTCTCAGGATTCTACTCCCGTCGATGCCGGGGCCTAAGACCTTGTGTGGAGTCGGGGCCGGAACCTGAGGATTCCTCTCCAGTGCTGACATGGATCTTGGGGTACTTCTGGAGTCTCCCCAGGGGAGTCAGTCCTCGTCTCGAATGCGGGCATGCACTTGCGCTTTCCTCCAGAGCGGTAGCAGCAGTGTCACGCAGTCCGCCGCGTGGATCAAAGGATCTATGGTTTTCCCTCGAGTCTTTCCCACGAGGCTTTCCCACGAGGCTTTCCCACAGGGCTGTCCCACGTGCACACGTGGTGGGAGTCGATCCTCGGCCTGAACGTCAAGGCAGTGCAGGGAAAACAGGTTCCTCTGGAATGGACTGACACATCTGGGGGACTCTTGGAATGGTGGCACGACCCTGGAGTTCCTCTCGCCTTTCCTGTGGAGAGCGCCTCCTCTTGAGATGCGACGGGAACGCCGGGAATTCTTTCCCTACGAAACAGGGAAAGGATCCCTCAACTCGAGCTGGGAGGCGGAAACGGGGCTCCCCTGGATGTGTGCGGGACACCACGTGCTTCCTCTCGAGTGGAGACGGGTATGTCGGGGAACTTCTTGAGTTGCAGCAAGGGTGTGAAGGACCCTTTGGAAGTTCCAGTGGTTAGATGTGATTGGCCTCGAGAAGCCTCAGCGGAAATGGGCCTCATCTCGCCTGGAGGGCAAAACCTCCTGGATTTTCTCGAGTTGCGGCAGGTGCTCTCGACTTTCGACGGGGACCTCAGGGACCCGCTCTGGTGGCCTCAGGAAAGGCCAGTCCCCATGCGAGTTCCTCGGGGGCTTCTCGGGATTCCTCTCCCGTCGATGCCGGGGCCTAAGACCTTGTGTGGAGTCGGGGCTGGAACCTGAGGATTCCTCTCCAGTGCTGACATGGATCTTGGGGGTACTTCTGGAGTCTCCCCAGGGGAGTCAGTCCTCGTCTCGAATGCGGGCATGCACTTGCGCTTTCCTCCAGAGCGGTAGCAGCAGTGTCACGCAGTCCGCCGCGTGGATCAAAGGATCTATGGTTTTCCCTCGAGTCTTTCCAACGAGGCTTTCCCACGAGGCTTTCCCACAGGGCTGTCCCACGTGCACACGTAGTGGGAGTCGATCCTCGGTGTGAACGTCAAGGAAGTGCAGGGAAAACAGGTTCCTCTGGAATGGACTGACACATCTGGGGATCTCCTGAAATGGTGCCACGACCCTGGAGTTCCTCTCGCCTTTCCTGTGGAGAGCGCCTCCTCTTGAGATGCGACGGGAACGCCGGGAATTCTTTCCTTACGAAACAGGGAAAGGATCCCTCATCTCGAGCTAGGAGGCGGATACGGGGCTCCCCTGGATGTGTTCGGGAACCCACGTGCTTCCTCTCGAGTGGAGACGGGTATGTCGGGGAACTTCTTGAGTTGCAGCAAGGGTGTGAAGGACCCTTTGGAAGTTCCAGTGGTTAGACGTGATTCGCCTCGAGAAGCCTCAGCGGAAATGGGCCTCATCTCGCCTGGAGGGCAAAACCTCCTGGATTTTCTCGAGTTGCGGCAGGTGCTCTCGACTTAGACGGGGACCTCAGGGACCCGCTCTGGTGGCCTCAGGAAAGGCCAGTCCCCATGCGAATTCCTCGGGGGCCTCTCGGGATTCCTCTCCCGTCAATGCCAGGTGACTAAGACCTTGTGTGGAGTCGGGGCCGGAACCTGAGGATTCCTCTCCAGTGCTGACATGGATCTGGGGTACTTCTGGAGTCTCCCCAGGGGAGTCAGTCCTCGTCTCGAATGCGGGCATGCACTTGCGCTTTCCTCCAGAGCGGTAGCAGCAGTGTCACGCAGTCCGCCGCGTGGATCAAAGGATCTATGGTTTTCCCTCGAGTCTTTCCCACGAGGCTTTCACACGAGGCTTTCCCACAGGGCTGTCCCACGTGCACAGGTGGTGGGAGTCGATCCTCGGCTTGAACGTCAAGGCAGTGCAGGGAAAACAGGTTCCTCTGGAATGGACTGACCCATCTGGGCGTCTCTTGGAATGGTGGCACGACCCTGGAGTTCCTCTCGCCTCTCCTGTGGAGAGCGCCTCCTCTTGAGATGCGACGGGAACGCCGGGAATTCTTTCCCTACGAAACAGGGAAAGGATCCCTCATCTCGAGCTAGGAGGCGGAAACGGGGCTCCCCTGGATGTGTGCGGGACCCCACGTGCTTCCGCTCGAGTGGAGACGGGTATGTCGGGGAACGTCTTGAGTTGCAGCAAGGGTGTGAAGGACCCTTTGGAAGTTCCAGTGTTTAGATGTGATTATCCTCGAGAAGCCTCAGCGGAAATGGGCCTCATCTCGCCTGGAGGGCAAAACCTCCTGGATTTTCTCGAGTTGCGGCAGGTGCTCTCGACTTACGACCGGGACCTCAGGGACCGGCTCTGGTGGCCTCAGGAAAGGCCAGTCCCCATGCGAGTTCCTCGGGGGCCTCTCGGGATTCCTCTCCCGTCGATGCCGGGGACTAAGACCTTGTGTGGAGTCGGGACCGGAACCTGAGGATTCCTCTCCAGTGCTGACATGGATCTTGGGGTACTTCTGGAGTCTCCCCAGGGGAGTCAGTCCTCGTCTCGAATGCGGGCATGCACTTGCGCTTTCCTCCAGAGCGGTAGCAGCAGTGTCACGCAGTCCGCCGCGTGGATCAAAGGATCTATGGTTTTCCCTCGAGTCTTTCCCACGAGGCTTTCCCACGAGGCTTTCCACAGGGCTGTCCCACCTGCACACGTGGTGGGAGTCGATCCTCGGCTTGAACGTCAAGGCAGTGCAGGGAAAACAGGTTCCTCTGGAATGGACTGACACATCTGGGGGACTGTTGGAATGGTGGCACGACCCTGGAATTCCTCTCGCCTTTCCTGTGGAGAGCGCCTCCTCTTGAGATGCGACGGGAACGCCGGGAATTCTTTCCCTACGAAACAGGGAAAGGATCCCTCATCTCGAGCTAGGAGGCGGAAATGGGGCTCCCCTGGATGTTTGCGGGACCCCACTTGCTTCCTCTCGAGTGGAGACGGATATGTCAGGGAACTTCTTGAGTTGCAGCAAGCTTGTGAAGGACCCTTTCGAAGTTCCAGTGGTTAGAAGTGATTAGCCTCGAGAAGCCTCAGTGGAAATGGGCCTCATCTCGCCTGGAGAGCAAAACCTCCTGGATTTTCTCGAGTTGCGGCAGGTGCTCTCGACTTACGACGGGGACCTCAGAGACCCGCTCTGGTGGCCTCAGGAAAGGCCAGTCCCCATGCGAGTTCCTCGGGTCCTCTCGGGATTCCTCTCCCGGCGATGCTGAGGCCTACGACCTTGTGTGGAGTCGGGGCCGGAACCTGAGGATTCCTCTCCAGTGCTGACATGGATCTTGGGGTACTTCTGGAGTCTCCCCAGGGGAGTCAGTCCTCGTCTCGAATGCGGGCATGCACTTGCGCTTTCCTCCAGAGCTGTAGCAGCAGTGTCACGCAGTCCACCGCGTGGTCAAAGGATCTATGGTTTTCCCTCGAGTCTTTCCAACGAGGCTTTCCCACGAGGCTTTCCCACAGGGCTGTCCCACGTGCACACGTGTTGGGAGTCGTTCCTCGGCGTGAACGTCAAGGCAGTGCAGGGAAAACAGGTTCCTCTGGAATGGACTGACACATCTGGGGGTCTCTTGAAATGGTGCCACGACCCTGGAGTTCCTCTCGCCTTTCCTGTGGAGAGCGCCTCCTCTTGAGATGCGACGGGAACGCCGGGAATTCTTTCCCTACGAAACAGGGCAAGGATCCCTCATCTCGAGCTAGGAGGCGGAAACGGGGCTCCCCTGGATGTGTTCGGAACCCACGTGCTTCCTCTCGAGTGGAGACGGGTATGTCGGGGAACTTCTTGAGTTGCAGCAAGGGTGTGAAGGACCCTTTGGAAGTTCCAGTGGTTAGACGTGATTGGCCTCGAGAAGCCTCAGCGGAAATGGGCCTCATCTCGCCTGGAGGGCAAAACCTCCTGGATTTTCTCGAGTTGCGGCAGGTGCTCTCGACTTACGACGGGGACCTCAGGGACCCGCTCTGGTGGCCTCAAAAGGCCAGTCCCCATGCGAGTTCCTCGGGGGCCTCTCGGGATTCCTCTCCCGTCGATGCCGGGGCCTAAGACCTTGTGTGGAGTCGGGGCCGGAACCTGAGGATTCCTCTCCAGTGCTGACATGGATCTTGGGGTACTTCTGGAGTCTCCCCAGGGGAGTCAGTCCTCGTCTCGAATGCGGGCATGCACTTGCGCTTTCCTCCAGAGCGGTAGCAGCAGTGTCACGCAGTCCGCCGCGTGGATCAAAGGATCTATGGTTTTCCCTCGAGTCTTTCCCACGAAGCTTTCCCACGAGGCTTTCCCACAGGGCTGTCCCACGTGCACACGTGGTGGGAGTCGATCCTCGGCTTGAACGTCAAGGCAGTGCAGGGAAAACAGGTTCCTCTGGAATGGACTGACACATCTGGGGGACTCTTGGAATGGTGGCACGACCCTGGAGTTCCTCTCGCCTTTCCTGTGGAGAGCGCCTCCTCTTGAGATGCGACGGGAACGCCGGGAATTCTTTCCCTACGAAACAGGGAAAGGATCCCTCATCTCGAGCTAGGAGGCGGAAACGGGGCTCCCCTGGATGTGTGCGGGACACCACGTGCTTCCTCTCGAGTGGAGACGGGTATGTCGGGGAACTTCTTGAGTTGCAGCAAGGGTGTGAAGGACCCTTTGGAAGTTCCAGTGGTTAGATGTGATTGGCCTCGAGAAGCCTCAGCGGAAATGGGCCTCATCTCGCCTGGAGGGCAAAACCTCCTGGATTTTCTCGAGTTGCGGCAGGTGCTCTCGACTTACGACGGGGACCTCAGGGACCCGCTCTGGTGGCCTCAGGAAAGGCCAGTCCCCATGCGAGTTCCTCGGGGGCCTCTCGGGATTCCTCTCCCGTCTATGCCGGGGCCTAAGACCTTGTGTGGAGTCGGGGCCGGAACCTGAGGATTCCTCTCCAGTGCTGACATGGATCTTGCGGTACTTCTGGAGTCTCCCCAGGGGAGTCAGTCCTCGTCTCGAATGCGGGCATGCACTTGCGCTTTCCTCCAGAGCGGTAGCAGCAGTGTCACGCAGTCCGCCGCGTGGATCAAAGGATCTATGGTTTTCCCTCGAGTCTTTCCCACGAGGCTTTCCCACGAGGCTTTCCCACAGGGCTGTCCCACGTGCACACGTGGTGGGAGTCGATCCTCGGCTTGAACGTCAAGGCAGTGCAGGGAAAACAGGTTCCTCTGGAATGGACTGACACATCTGGGGGACTCTTGGAATGGTGGCATGACCCTGGAGTTCCTCTCGCCTTTCCTGTGGAGAGCGCCTCCTCTTGAGATGCGACGAGAACGCCGGGAATTCTTTCCCTACGAAACAGGAAAAGGATCCCTCATCTCGAGCTAGGAGGCTGAAACGGGGCTCCCCTGGATGTGTGCGGGACACCACGTGCTTCCTCTCGAGTGCAGACGGGTATGTCGGGGAACTTCTTGAGTTGCAGCAAGGGTGTGAAGGACCCTTTGGAAGTTCCAGTGGTTAGATGTGATTGGCCTCGAGAAGCCTCAGCGGAAATGGGCCTCATCTCGCCTGGAGGGCAAAACCTCCTGGATTTTCTCGAGTTGTGGCAGGTGCTCTCGACTTACGACGGGGACCTCAGGGAACCGCTCTGGTGGCCTCAGGAAAGGCCAGTCCCCATGCGAGTTCCTCGGGGGCGTCTCGGGATTCCTCTCCCGTCGATGCCGGGGCCTAAGACCTTGTGTGGAGTCGGGGCCGGAACCTGAGGATTCCTCTCCAGTGCTGACATGGATCTTGGGGTACTTCTGGAGTCTCCCCAGGGGAGTCAGTCCTCGTCTCGAATGCGGGCATGCACTTGCGCTTTCCTCCAGAGCGGTAGCAGCAGTGTCACGCAGTCCGCCGCGTGGATCAAAGGATCTATGGTTTTCCCTCGAGTCTTTCCTACGAGGCTTTCCCACGAGGCTTTCCCACAGGGCTGTCCCACGTGCACACGTGATGGGAGTCGATCCTCGGCTTGAACGTCAAGGCAGTGCAGGGAAAACAGGTTCCTCTGGAATGGACTGA
The DNA here is from genome assembly GCF_042477335.2 of Ovis canadensis. Lineage (NCBI taxonomy): Eukaryota > Metazoa > Chordata > Mammalia > Artiodactyla > Bovidae > Ovis > Ovis canadensis. The sequence goes on from NC_091267.1 coordinate 12,403,907, forward strand.
CACATCTGGGGGACTCTTGGAATGGTGGCACGACCCTGGAGTTCCTCTCGCCTTTCCTGTGGAGAGCGCCTCCTCTTGAGATGCGACGGGAACGCTGGGAATTCTTTCCCTACGAAACAGGGAAAGGATCCCTCATCTCGAGCCAGGAGGCGGAAACGGGGCTCCCCTGGATGTGTGCGGGACCCCACGTGCTTCCTCTCGAGTGGAGACGGGTGTGTCGGGGAACTTCTTGAGTTGCAGCAAGGGTGTGAAAGACCCTTTGGAAGTTCCAGTGGTTAGATGTGATTGGCCTCGAGAAGCCTCAGCGGAAATGGGCCTCATCTCGCCTGGAGGGCAAAACCTCCTGGATTTTCTCGAGTTGCGGCAGGTGCTCTCGACTTACGACGGGGACCTCAGGGACCCGCTCTGGTGGCCTCAGGAAAGGCCAGTCCCCAAGCGAGTTCCTCGGGGGCCTCTGGGGATTCCTCTCCCGTCGATGCCAGGGCCTAAGTCCTTGTGTGGAGTCGGGGCCGGAACCTGAGGATTCCTCTCCAGTGCTGACATGGATCTTGGGGTACTTCTGGAGTCTCCCCAGGGGAGTCAGTCCTCATCTCGAATGCGGGCATGCACTTGCGCTTTCCTCCAGAGCGGTAGAAGCAGTGTCACGCAGTCCGCCGCGTGGATCAAAGGATCTATGGTTTTCCCTCGAGTCTTTCCCACGAGGCTTTCCCACGAGGCTTTCCCACAGGGCTGTCCCACGTGCACACCTGGTGGGAGTCGATCCTCGGCTTGAAAGTCAAGGCAGTGCAGGGAAAACAGGTTCCTCTGGAATGGACTGACACATCTGGGGGTCTCTTGGAATGGTGGCACGACCCTGGAGTTCCTCTCCCCTTTCATGTGGAGAGCGCCTCCTCTTGAGATGCGACGGGAACGCCGGGAATTCTTTCCCTACGAAACAGGGAAAGGATCCCTCATCTCGAGCTAGGAGGCGGAAACGGGGCTCCCCTGGATGTGTGCGGGACCCCACGTGCTTCCTCTCGAGTGGAGACGGGTATGTCGGGGAACGTCTTGAGTTGCAGCAAGGGTGTGAAGGACCCTTTGGAAGTTCCAGTGTTTAGATGTGATTATCCTCGAGAAGCCTCAGCGGAAATGGGCCTCATCTCGCCTGGAGGGCAAAACCTCCTGGATTTTCTCGAGTTGCGGCAGGTGCTCTCGACTTACGACCGGGACCTCAGGGACCGGCTCTGGTGGCCTCAGGAAAGGCCAGTCCCCATGCGACTTCCTCGGGGGCCTCTCGGGATTCCTCTCCCGTCGATGCCGGGGCCTAAGACCTTGTGTGGAGTCGGGGCCGGAACCTGAGGATTCCTCTCCAGTGCTGACATGGATCTTGGGGTACTTCTGGAGTCTCCCCAGGGGAGTCAGTCCTCGTCTCGAATGCGGGCATGCACTTGCGCTTTCCTCCAGAGCGGTAGCAGCAGTGTCACGCAGTCCGCCGCGTGGATCAAAGGATCTATGGTTTTCCCTCGAGTCTTTCCCACGAGGCTTTCCCACGAGGCTTTCCACAGGGCTGTCCCACGTGCACACGTGGTGGGAGTCGATCCTCGGCTTGAACGTCAAGGCAGTGCAGGGAAAACAGGTTCCTCTGGAATGGACTGACACATCTGGGGGACTCTTGGAATGGTGGCACGACCCTGGAATTCCTCTCGCCTTTCCTGTGGAGAGCGCCTCCTCTTGAGATGCGACGGGAACGCCGGGAATTCTTTCCCTACGAAACAGGGAAAGGATCCCTCATCTCGAGCTAGGAGGCGGAAATGGGGCTCCCCTGGATGTTTGCGGGACCCCACGTGCTTCCTCTCGAGTGGAGACGGATATGTCGGGGAACTTCTTGAGTTGCAGCAAGCGTGTGAAGGACCCTTTCGAAGTTCCAGTGGTTAGAAGTGATTTGCCTCGAGAAGCCTCAGCGGAAATGGGCCTCATCTCGCCTGGAGAGCAAAACCTCCTGGATTTTCTCGAGTTGCGGCAGGTACTCTCGACTTACGACGGGGACCTCAGAGACCCGCTCTGGTGGCCTCAGGAAAGGCCAGTCCCCATGCGAGTTCCTCGGGTCCTCTCGGGATTCCTCTCCCGGCGATGCTGAGGCCTACGACCTTGTGTGGAGTCGGGGCCGGAACCTGAGGATTCCTCTCCAGTGCTGACATGGATCTTGGGGTACTTCTGGAGTCTCCCCAGGGGAGTCAGTCCTCGTCTCGAATGCGGGCATGCACTTGCGCTTTCCTCCAGAGCTGTAGCAGCAGTGTCACGCAGTCCACCGCGTGGATCAAAGGATCTATGGTTTTCCCTCGAGTCTTTCCAACGAGGCTTTCCCACGAGGCTTTCCCACAGGGCTGTCCCACGTGCACACGTGGTGGGAGTCGATCCTCGGCGTGAACGTCAAGGCAGTGCAGGGAAAACAGGTTCCTCTGGAATGGACTGACACATCTGGGGGTCTCTTGAAATGGTGCCACGACCCTGGAGTTCCTCTCGCCTTTCCTGTGGAGAGCGCCTCCTCTTGAGTTGCGACGGGAACGCCGGGAATTCTTTCCCTACGAAACAGGGAAAGGATCCCTCATCTCGAGCTAGGAGGCGGAAACGGGGCTCCCCTGGATGTGTTCGGGAACCCACGTGCTTCCTCTCGAGTGCAGACGGGTATGTCGGGGAACTTCTTGAGTTGCAGCAAGGGTGTGAAGGACCCTTTGGAAGTTCCAGTGGTTAGATGTGATTGGCCTCGAGAAGCCTCAGCGGAAATGGGCCTCATCACGCCTGGAGGGCAAAACCTCCTGGATTTTCTCGAGTTGCGGCAGGTGCTCTCGACTTACGACGGGGACCTCAGGGACCCGCTCTGGTGGCCTCAGGAAAGGCCAGTCCCCATGCGAATTCCTCGGGGGCCTCTCGGGATTCCTCTCCCGTCAATGCCAGGGGACTAAGACCTTGTGTGGAGTCGGGGCCGGAACCTGAGGATTCCTCTCCAGTGCTGACATGGATCTTGGGGTACTTCTGGAGTCTCCCCAGGGGAGTCAGTCATCGTCTCGAATGCGGGCATGCACTTGCGCTTTCCTCCAGAGCGGTAGCAGCAGTGTCACGCAGTCCGCCGCGTGGATCAAAGGATCTATGGTTTTCCCTCGAGTCTTTCCCACGAGGCTTTCCCACGAGGCTTTCCCACAGGGCTGTCCCACGTGCACACGTGGTGGGAGTCGATCCTCGGCTTGAACGTCAAGGCAGTGCAGGGAAAACAGGTTCCTCTGGAATGGACTGACACATCTGGGCGTCTCTTGGAATGGTGTCACGACCCTGGAGTTCCTCTCGCCTCTCCTGTGGAGAGCGCCTCCTCTTGAGATGCGACGGGAACGCCGGGAATTCTTTCCCTACGAAACAGGGAAAGGATCCCTCATCTCGAGCTAGGAGGCGGAAACGGGGCTCCCCTGGATGTGTGCGGGACCCCACGTGCTTCCTCTCGAGTGGAGACGTGTATGTCGGGGAACTTCTTGAGTTGCAGCAAGGGTGTGAAGGACCCTTTGGAAGTTCCAGTGGTTAGACGTGATTAGCCTCGAGAAGCCTCAGCGGAAATGGGCCTCATCTCGCCTGGAGGGCAAAACCTCCTGGATTTTCTCGAGTTGCGGCAGGTGCTCTCGACTTACGACGGGGACCTCAGGGACCCGCTCTGGTGGCCTCAAAAGGCCAGTCCCCATGCGAGTTCCTCGGGGGCCTCTCGGGATTCCTCTCCCGTCGATGCCGGGGCCTAAGACCTTGTGTGGAGTCGGGGCCGGAACCTGAGGATTCCTCTCCAGTGCTGACATGGATCTTGGGGTACTTCTGGAGTCTCCCCAGGGGAGTCAGTCCTCGTCTCGAATGCGGGCATGCACTTGCGCTTTCCTCCAGAGCGGTAGCAGCAGTGTCACGCAGTCCGCCGCGTGGATCAAAGGATCTATGGTTTTCCCTCGAGTCTTTCCCACGAGGCTTTCCCACGAGGCTTTCCCACAGGGCTGTCCCACGTGCACACGTGGTGGGAGTCGATCCTCGGCTTGAACGTCAAGGCAGTGCAGGGAAAACAGGTTCCTCTGGAATGGACTGACACACTTGGGGGACTCTTGGAATGGTGGCACGACCCTGGAGTTCCTCTCGCCTTTCCTGTGGAGAGCGCCTCCTCTTGAGATGCGACGGGAACGCCGGGAATTCTTTCCCTACGAAACAGGGAAAGGATCCCTCATCTCGAGCTAGGAGGCGGAAACGGGGCTCCCCTGGATGTGTGCGGGACCCCACGTGCTTCCTCTCGAGTGGAGACGGGTATGTCGGGGAACTTCTTGAGTTGCAGCAAGGGTGTGAAGGACCCTTTGGAAGTTCCAGTGGTTAGACGTGATTCGCCTCGAGAAGCCTCAGCGGAAATGGGCCTCATCTCGCCTGGAGGGCAAAACCTCCTGGATTTTCTCGAGTTGCGGCAGGTGCTCTCGACTTACGACGGGGACCTCAGGGACCCGCTCTGGTGGCCTCAGGAAAGGCCAGTCCCCATGCGAGTTTCTCGGGGGCCTCTCGGGATTCCTCTCCCGTCGTTGCCGGGGCCTAAGACCTTGTGTGGAGTCGGGGCCGGAAACTGAGGATTCCTCTCCAGTGCTGACATGGATCTTGGGGTACTTCTGGAGTCTCCCCAGGGGAGTCAGTCCTCGTCTCGAATGCGGGCATGCACTTGCGCTTTCCTCCAGAGCGGTAGCAGCAGTGTCACGCAGTCCGCCGCGTGGATCAAAGGATCTATGGTTTTCCCTCGAGTCTTTCCCACGAGGCTTTCCCACGAGGCTTTCCCACAGGGCTGTCCCACGTGCACACGTGGTGGGAGTCGATCCTCGGCTTGAACGTCAAGGCAGTGCAGGGAAAACAGGTTCCTCTGGAATGGACTGACACATCTGGGGGACTCTTGGAATGGTGGCACGACCCTGGAGTTCCTCTCGCCTTTCCTGTGGAGAGCGCCTCCTCTTGAGATGCGACGGGAACGCCGGGAATTCTTTCCCTACGAAACAGGGAAAGGATCCCTCATCTCGAGCTAGGAGGCGGAAACGGGGCTCCCCTGGATGTGTGCGGGACCCCACGTGCTTCCTCTCGAGTGGAGACGGGTATGTCGGGGAACTTCTTGAGTTGCAACAAGGGTGTGAAGGACCCTTTGGAAGTTCCAGTGGTTAGACGTGATTAGCCTCGAGAAGCCTCAGCGGAAATGGGCCTCATCTCGCCTGGAGGGCAAAACCTCCTGGATTTTCTCGAGTTGCGGCAGGTGCTCTCGACTTACGACGGGGACCTCAGGGACCCTCTCTGGTGGCCTCAGGAAAGGCCAGTCCCCATGCGAGTTCCTCGGGGGCCTCTCGGCATTCCTCTCCCGTCGATGCCGGGGCCTAAGACCTTGTGTGGAGTCGGGGCCGGAACCTGAGGATTCCTCTCCAGTGCTGACATGGATCTTGGGGTACTTCTGGAGTCTCCCCAGGGGAGTCAGTCCTCGTCTCGAATGCGGGCATGCACTTGCGCTTTCCTCCAGAGCGGTAGCAGCAGTGTCACGCAGTCCGCCGCGTGGATCAAAGGATCTATGGTTTTCCCTCGAGTCTTTCCCACGAAGCTTTCCCACGAGGCTTTCCCACAGGGCTGTCCCACGTGCACACGTGGTGGGAGTCGATCCTCGGCTTGAACGTCAAGGCAGTGCAGGGAAAACAGGTTCCTCTGGAATGGACTGACACATCTGGGGGACTCTTGGAATGGTGGCACGACCCTGGAGTTCCTCTCGCCTTTCCTGTGGAGAGCGCCTCCTCTTGAGATGCGACGGGAACGCCGGGAATTCTTTCCCTACGAAACAGGGAAAGGATCCCTCATCTCGAGCTAGGAGGCGGAAACGGGGCTCCCCTGGATGTGTGCGGGACCCCACGTGCTTCCTCTCGAGTGGAGACGGGTATGTCGGGGAACTTCTTGAGTTGCAGCAAGGGTGTGAAGGACCCTTTGGAAGTTCCAGTGGTTAGATGTGATTGGCCTCGAGAAGCCTCAGCGGAAATGGGCCTCATCTCGCCTGGAGGGCAAAACCTCCTGGATTTTCTCGAGTTGCGGCAGGTGCTCTCGACTTACGACGGGGACCTCAGGGACCCGCTCTGGTGGCCTCAGGAAAGGCCAGTCCCCATGCGAGTTCCTCGGGGGCCTCTCGGGATTCCTCTCCCGTCGATGCCGGGGCCTAAGACCTTGTGTGGAGTCGGGGCCGGAACCTGAGGATTCCTCTCCAGTGCTGACATGGATCTTGCGGTACTTCTGGAGTCTCCCCAGGGGAGTCAGTCCTCGTCTCGAATGCGGGCATGCACTTGCGCTTTCCTCCAGAGCGGTAGCAGGAGTGTCACGCAGTCCGCCGCGTGGATCAAAGGATCTATGGTTTTCCCTCGAGTCTTTCCCACGAGGCTTTCCCACGAGGCTTTCCCACAGGGCTGTCCCACGTGCACACGTGGTGGGAGTCGATCCTCGGCTTGAACGTCAAGGCAGTGCAGGGAAAACAGGTTCCTCTGGAATGGACTGACACATCTGGGGGACTCTTGGAATGGTGGCATGACCCTGGAGTTCCTCTCGCCTTTCCTGTGGAGAGCGCCTCCTCTTGAGATGCGACGAGAACGCCGGGAATTCTTTCCCTACGAAACAGGAAAAGGATCCCTCATCTCGAGCTAGGAGGCGGAAACGGGGCTCCCCTGGATGTGTGCGGGACACCACGTGCTTCCTCTCGAGTGCAGACGGGTATGTCGGGGAACTTCTTGAGTTGCAGCAAGGGTGTGAAGGACCCTTTGGAAGTTCCAGTGGTTAGATGTGATTGGCCTCGAGAAGCCTCAGCGGAAATGGGCCTCATCTCGCCTGGAGGGCAAACCTCCTGGATTTTCTCGAGTTGCGGCAGGTGCTCTCGACTTACGACGGGGACCTCAGGGACCCGCTCTGGTGGCCTCAGGACAGGCCAGTCCCCATGCGAATTCCTCGGGGGCCTCTCGGGATTCCTCTCCCGTCGATGCCGGGGCCTAAGACCTTGTGTGGAGTCGGGGCCGGAACCTGAGGATTCCTCTCCAGTGCTGACATGGATCTTGGGGTACTTCTGGAGTCTCCCCAGGGGAGTCAGTCCTCGTCTCGAATGCGGGCATGCACTTGCGCTTTCCTCCAGAGCGGTAGCAGCAGTGTCACGCAGTCCGCCGCGTGGATCAAAGGATCTATGGTTTTCCCTCGAGTCTTTCCCACGAGGCTTTCCCACGAGGCTTTCCCACAGGGCTGTCCCACGTGCACACGTGGTGGGAGTCGATCCTCGGCTTGAACGTCAAGGCAGTGCAGGGAAAACAGGTTCCTCTGGAATGGACTGACACACTTGGGGGACTCTTGGAATGGTGGCACGACCCTGGAGTTCCTCTCGCCTTTCCTGTGGAGAGCGCCTCCTCTTGAGATGCGACGGGAACGCCGGGAATTCTTTCCCTACGAAACAGGGAAAGGATCCCTCATCTCGAGCTAGGAGGCGGAAACGGGGCTCCCCTGGATGTGTGCGGGACCCCACGTGCTTCCTCTCGAGTGGAGACGGGTATGTCGGGGAACTTCTTGAGTTGCAGCAAGGGTGTGAAGGACCCTTTGGAAGTTCCAGTGGTTAGACGTGATTCGCCTCGAGAAGCCTCAGCGGAAATGGGCCTCATCTCGCCTGGAGGGCAAAACCTCCTGGATTTTCTCGAGTTGCGGCAGGTGCTCTCGACTTACGACGGGGACCTCAGGGACACGCTCTGGTGGCCTCAGGAAAGGCCAGTCCCCATGCGAGTTTCTCGGGGGCCTCTCGGGATTCCTCTCCCGTCGTTGCCGGGGCCTAAGACCTTGTGTGGAGTCGGGGCCGGAAACTGAGGATTCCTCTCCAGTGCTGACATGGATCTTGGGGTACTTCTGGAGTCTCCCCAGGGGAGTCAGTCCTCGTCTCGAATGCGGGCATGCACTTGCGCTTTCCTCCAGAGCGGTAGCAGCAGTGTCACGCAGTCCGCCGCGTGGATCAAAGGATCTATGGTTTTCCCTCGAGTATTTCCCACGAGGCTTTCCCACGAGGCTTTCCCACAGGGCTGTCCCACGTGCACACGTGGTGGGAGTCGATCCTCGGCTTGAACGTCAAGGCAGTGCAGGGAAAACAGGTTCCTCTGGAATGGACTGACACATCTGGGGGACTCTTGGAATGGTGGCACGACCCTGGAGTTCCTCTCGCCTTTCCTGTGGAGAGCGCCTCCTCTTGAGATGCGACGGGAACGCCGGGAATTCTTTCCCTACGAAACAGGGAAAGGATCCCTCATCTCGAGCTAGGAGGCGGAAACGGGGCTCCCCTGGATGTGTGCGGGACCCCACGTGCTTCCTCTCGAGTGGAGACGGGTATGTCGGGGAACTTCTTGAGTTGCAACAAGGGTGTGAAGGACCCTTTGGAAGTTCCAGTGGTTAGACGTGATTAGCCTCGAGAAGCCTCAGCGGAAATGGGCCTCATCTCGCCTGGAGGGCAAAACCTCCTGGATTTTCTCGAGTTGCGGCAGGTGCTCTCGACTTACGACGGGGACCTCAGGGACCCTCTCTGGTGGCCTCAGGAAAGGCCAGTCCCCATGCGAGTTCCTCGGGGGCCTCTCGGCATTCCTCTCCCGTCGATGCCGGGGCCTAAGACCTTGTGTGGAGTCGGGGCCGGAACCTGAGGATTCCTCTCCAGTGCTGACATGGATCTTGGGGTACTTATGGAGTCTCCCCAGGGGAGTCAGTCCTCGTCTCGAATGCGGGCATGCACTTGTGCTTTCCTCCAGAGCGGTAGCAGCAGTGTCACGCAGTCCGCCGCGTGGATCAAAGGATCTATGGTTTTCCCTCGAGTCTTTCCCACGAGGCTTTCCCACGAGGCTTTCCCACAGGGCTGTCCCACGTGCACACGTGGTGGGAGTCGATCCTCGGCTTGAACGTCAAGGCAGTGCAGGGAAAACAGGTTTCTCTGAAATGGACTGACACATCTGGGGGACTCTTGGAATGGTGGCACGACCCTGGAGTTCCTCTCGCCTTTCCTGTGGAGAGCGCCTCCTCTTGAGATGCGACGGGAACGCCGGGAATTCTTTCCCTACGAAACAGGGAAAGGATCCCTCATCTCGAGCTAGGAGGCGGAAACGGGGCTCCCCTGGATGTGTGCGGGACCCCACGTGCTTCCTCTCGAGTGGAGACGGGTATGTCGGGGAACTTCTTGAGTTGCAGCAAGGGTGTGAAGGACCCTTTGGAAGTTCCAGTGGTTAGATGTGATTGGCCTCGAGAAGCCTCAGCGGAAATGGGCCTCATCTCGCCTGGAGGGCAAAACCTCCTGGATTTTCTCGAGTTGCGGCAGGTGCTCTCGACTTACGACGGGGACCTCAGGGACCCGCTCTGGTGGCCTCAGGAAAGGCCAGTCCCCATGCGAGTTCCTCGGGGGCCTCTCGGGATTCCTCTCCCGTCGATGCCGGAGCCTAAGACCTTGTGTGGAGTCGGGGCCGGAACCTGAGGATTCCTCTCCAGTGCTGACATGGATCTTGGGGTACTTCTGGAGTCTCCCCAGGGGAGTCAGTCCTCGTCTCGAATGCGGGCATGCACTTGCGCTTTCCTCCAGAGCGGTAGCAGGAGTGTCACGCAGTCCGCCGCGTGGATCAAAGGATCTATGGTTTTCCCTCGAGTCTTTCCCACGAGGCTTTCCCACGAGGCTTTCCCACAGGGCTGTCCCACGTGCACACGTGGTGGGAGTCGATCCTCGGTTTGAACGTCAAGGCAGTGCAGGGAAAACAGGATCCTCTGGAATGGACTGACACATCTGGGGGACTCTTGGAATGGTGTCACGACCCTGGAGTTCCTCTCGCCTTTCCTGTGGAGCGCGCCACCTCTTGAGATGCGACGGGAACGCCGGGAATTCTTTCCCTACGAAACAGGGAAAGGATCCCTCATCTCGAGCTTGGAGGCGGAAACGGGGCTCCCCTGGATGTGTGCGGGACCCCACGTGCTTCCTCTAGAGTGGAGACGGGTATGTCGGGGAAGTTCTTGAGTTGCAGCAAGGGTGTGAAGGACCCTTTGGAAGTTCCAGTGGTTAGACGTGATTAGCCTCGAGAAGCCTCAGCGGAAATGGGCCTCTTCTCGCCTGGAGGGCAAAACCTCCTGGATTTTCTCGAGTTGCGGCAGGTGCTCTCGACTTACGACGGGGACCTCAGGGACCCGCTCTGGTGGCCTCAGGAAAGGCCAGTCCCCAAGCGAGTTCCTCGGGGGCCTCTGGGGATTCCTCTCCCGTCGATGCCAGGGCCTAAGTCCTTGTGTGGAGTCGGGGCCGGAACCTGAGGATTCCTCTCCAGTGCTGACATGGATCTTGGGGTACTTCTGGAGTCTCCCCAGGGGAGTCAGTCCTCATCTCGAATGCGGGCATGCACTTGCGCTTTCCTCCAGAGCGGTAGAAGCAGTGTCACGCAGTCCGCCGCGTGGATCAAAGGATCTATGGTTTTCCCTCGAGTCTTTCCCACGAGGCTTTCCCACGAGGCTTTCCCACAGGGCTGTCCCACGTGCACACGTGGTGGGAGTCGATCCTCGGCTTGAAAGTCAAGGCAGTGCAGGGAAAACAGGTTCCTCTGGAATGGACTGACACACTTGGGGGACTCTTGGAATGGTGGCACGACCCTGGAGTTCCTCTCCCCTTTCCTGTGGAGAGCGCCTCCTCTTGAGATGCGACGGGAACGCCGGGAATTCTTTCCCTACGAAACAGGGAAAGGATCCCTCATCTCGAGCTAGGAGGCGGAAACGGGTCTCCCCTGGATGTGTGCGGGACCCCACGTGCTTCCTCTCGAGTGGAGACGGGTATGTCGGGGAAGTTCTTGAGTTGCAGCAAGGGTGTGAAGGACCCTTTGGAAGTTCCAGTGGTTAGACGTGATTAGCCTCGAGAAGCCTCAGCGGAAATGGGCCTCATCTCGCCTGGAGGGCAAAACCTCCTGGATTTTCTCGAGTTGCGGCAGGTGCTCTCGACTTACGCCGGGGACCTCAGGGACCCACTCTGGTGGCCTCAGGAAAGGCCAGTCCCCATGCGAGTTCCTCGGGGGCCTCTGGGGATTCCTCTCCCGTCGATGCCGGAGCCTAAGTCCTTGTGCGGAGTCGGGGCCGGAACCTGAGGATTCCTCTCCAGTGCTGACATGGATCTTGGGGTACTTCTGGAGTCTCCCCAGGGGAGTCAGTCCTCGTCTCGAATGCGGGCATGCACTTGCGCTTTCCTCCAGAGCGGTAGCAGCAGTGTCACGCAGTCCGCCGCATGGATTAAAGGATCTATGGTTTTCCCTCGAGTCTTTCCCACGAGGCTTTCCCACGAGGCTTTCCCACAGGGCTGTCCCACGTGCACACGTGGTGGGAGTCGATCCTCGGCTTGAACGTCAAGGCAGTGCAGGGAAAACAGTTTCCTCTGGAATGGACTGACACATCTGGGGGACTCTTGGAATGGTGGCACGACCCTGGAGTTCCTCTCGCCTTTCCTGTGGAGAGCGCCTCCTCTTGAAATGCGACGGGAACGCCGGGAATTCTTTCCCTAGGAAACAGGGAAAGGATCCCTCATCTCGAGCTAGGAGGCGGAAACGGGGCTCCCCTGGATGTGTGCGGGAAACCACGTGATTCCTCTCGAGTGGAGACGGGTATGTCGGGGAACTTCTTGAGTTGCAGCAAGGGTGTGAAGGACCCTTTGGAAGTTCCAGTGGTTAGATGTGATTGGCCTCGAGAAGCCTCAGCGGAAATGGGCCTCATCTCGCCTGGAGGGCAAAACCTCCTGGATTTTCTCGAGTTGCGGCAGGTGCTCTCGACCTACGACGGGGACCTCAGGGACCCGCTCTGGTGGCCTCAGGAAAGGCCAGTCCCCATGCGAGTTCCTCGGGGGCCTCTCGGGATTCCTCTCCCGTCGATGCCGGGGCCTAAGACCTTGTGTGGAGTCGGGGCCAGAACCTGAGGATTCCTCTCCAGTGCAGACATGGATCTTGGGGTACTTCTGGAGTCTCCCCAGGGGAGTCACTCCTCATCTCGAATGCGGACATGCACTTGCGCTTTCCGCCAGAGCGGTAGCAGCAGTGTCACGCAGTCCGCCGCGTGGATCAAAGGATCTATGGTTTTCCCTCGAGTCTTTCCCACGAGGCTTTCCCACGAGGCTTTCCCACAGGGCTGTCCCACGTGCACACGTGGTGGGAGTCGATCCTCGGCTTGAACGTCATGGCAGTGCAGGGAAAACAGGTTCCTCTGGAATGGACTGACACATCTGGGGGACTCTTGGAATGGTGGCACGACCCTGGAGTTCCTATCGCCTTTCCTGTGGAGAGCGTCTCCTCTTGAGATGCGACGGGAACGCCGGGAATTCTTTCCCTACGAAACAGGGAAAGGATCCCTCATCTCGAGCTAGGAGGCGGAAACGGGGCTCCCCTGGATGTGTGTGGGACACCACGTGCTTCCTCTCGAGTGGAGACGGGTATGTCGGGGAAATTCTTGAGTTGCAGCTAGGGTGTGAAGGACCCTTTGGAAGTTCCACTGGTTACATGTGATTGGCCTCGAGAAGCCTCAGCGGAAATGGGCCTCATCTCGCCTGGAGGGCAAAACCTCCTGGATTTTCTCGAGTTGCGGCAGGTGCTCTCGACTTACGACGGGGACCTCAGGGACCCGCTCTGGTGGCCTCAGGAAAGGCCAGTCCCCATGCGAGTTCCTCGGGGGCCTCTCGGGATTTCTCTCCCGTTGATGCCGGGGCCTAAGACCTTGTGTGGAATCGGGGCCGGAACCTGAGGATTCCTCTCCAGTGCTGACATGGATCTTGGGGTACTTCTGGAGTCTCCCCAGGGGAGTCAGTCCTCGTCTCGAATGCGGGCATGCACTTGCGCTTTCCTCCAGAGCGGTAGCAGCAGTGTCACGCAGTCCGCCGCGTGGATCAAAGGATCTATGGTTTTCCCTCGAGTCTTTCCCACGAGGCTTTCCCACGAGGCTTTCCCACAGGGCTGTCCCACGTGCACACGTGGTGGGAGTCGATCCTCGGCTTGAACGTCAAGGCAGTGCAGGGAAAACAGGTTCCTCTGGAATGGACTGACACATCTGGGGGACTCTTGGAATGGTGGCCCGACCCTTCAGTTACTCTCGCCTTTCCTGTGGAGAGCGCCTCCTCTTGAGATGCGACGGGAACGCCGGGAAATCTTTCCCTACGAAACAGTGAAAGGTTCCCTCATCTCGAGCTAGGAGGCGGAAACGGGGCTCCCCTGGATGTGTGTGGGACACCACGTGCTTCCTCTCGAGTGGAGACGGGTATGTCGGGGAAATTCTTGAGTTGCAGCAAGGGTGTGAAGGACCCTTTGGAAGTTCCAGTGGTTAGACGTGATTAGCCTCGAGAAGTCTCAGCGGAAATGGGCCTCATCTCGCCTGGAGGGCAAAACCTCCTGGATTTTCTCGAGTTGCGGCAGGTGCTCTCAACTTACGACGGGGACCTCAGGGACCCGCTCTGGTGGCCTCAGGAAAGGCCAGTCCCCATGCGAGTTCCTCGGGGGCCTCTGGGGATTCCTCTCCCGTCGATGCCGGGGCCTAAGTCCTTGTGTGGAGTTGGGGTCGGAACCTGAGGATTCCTCTCCAGTGCTGACATGGATCTTGGGGTACTTCTGGAGTCTCCCCAGGGGAGTCAGTGTTCGTCTCGAATGCGGGCATGCACTTGCGCTTTCCTCCAGAGCGGTAGCACTAGTGTCACGCAGTCCGCCGCGTGGATCAAAGGATCTATGGTTTTCCTTCGAGTCTTTTCCACGAGGCTTTCCCACGAGGCTTTCCCACAGGGCTGTCCCACGTGCACATGTGGTGGGAGTCGATCCTTGGCTTGAACGTCAAGGCAGTGCAGGGAAAACAGGTTCCTCTGGAATGGACTGACACATCTGGGGGACTCTTGGAATGGTGGCACGACCCTGGAGTTCCTCTCGCCTTTCCTGTGGAGAGCGCCTCCTCTTGAGATGCGACGGGAACGCCGGGAATTCTTTCCCTACGAAACAGGGAAAGGATCCCTCATCTCGAGCTAGGAGGCGGAAACGGGGCTCCGCTGGATGTGTGCGGGACCCTCGTGCTTCCTCTCGAGTGGAGACGGGTATGTCGCGGAACTTCTTGAGTTGCAGCAAGGGTGTGAAGGACCCTTTGGAAGTTCCAGTGGTTAGATGTGATTAGCCTCGAGAAGCCTCAGCGGAAATGGGCCTCATCTCGCCTGGAGGGCAAAACCTCCTGGATTTTTTCGAGTTGCGGCAGGTGATCTCGACTAACGACTGGGACCTCAGGGACCCGCTCTGGTGTCCTCAGGAAAGGCCAGTCCCCATGCGAGTTCCTCGGGGGCCTCTCGGGATTCCTCTCCCGTCGATGCCGGGGCCTAAGACCTTGTGTGGAGTCGGGGCCGGAACCTGAGGATTCCTCTCCAGTGCTGACATGGATCTTGGGGTACTTCTGGAGTCTCCCCAGGGGAGTCAGTCCTCGTCTCGAATGCGGGCATGCACTTGCGCTTTCCTCCAGAGCGGTAGCAGCAGTGTCACGCAGTCCGCCGCGTGGATCAAAGGATCTATGGTTTTCCCTCGAGTCTTTCCCACGAGGCTTTCCCACGAGGCTTTCCCACAGGGCTGTCCCACGTGCACAAATGGTGGGAGTCGATCCTCGGCTTGAACGTCAAGGCAGTGCAGGGAAAACAGGTTCCTCTGGAATGGACTGACACATCTGGGGAACTCTTGGAATGGTGGCACGACCCTGGAGTTCCTCTCGCCTTTCCTGTGGAGAGCGCCTCCTCTTGAGATGCGACGGGAACGCCGGGAATTCTTTCCCTAAGAAACATGGAAAGGATCCCTCATCTCGAGCTAGGAGGCGGAAACGGGGCTCCCCTGGATGTGTGCGGGACCCTCGTGCTTCCTCTCGAGTTGAGACGGGTATGTCGGGGAACTTCTTGAGTTGCAGCAAGGGTGTGAAGGACCCTTTGGAAGTTCCAGTGGTTAGATGTGATTAGCCTCTAAAAGCCTCAGCGGAAATGGGCTTCATCTCGCCTGGAGGGCAAAACCTCCTGGATTTACTCGAGTTGCGGCAGGTGCTCTCGACTTATGACAGGGACCTCAGGACCCGCTCTGGTGGCCTCAGGAAAGGCCAGTCCCCATGCGAGTTACTCGGGGGCCTCTCGGGATTCCTCTCCCGTCGATGTCGGGGCCTAAGACCTTGTGTGGACTCGGGGCTGGAACCTGAGGTTTCCTCTCCAGTACTGACATGGATCTTGCGGTACTTCTGGAGACTCCCCAGGGGAGTCAGTCCTCGTCTCGAATATGGGCATGCACTTGTGCTTTCCTCCAGAGCGGTAGCAGCAGTGTCACGCAGTCCGCCGCGTGGATCAAAGGATCTATGGTTTTCCCTCGAGTCTTTCCCACGAGGCTTTCCCACGAGGCTTTCCCACAGGGCTGTCCCAGGTGCACACGTGGGGGGAGTCGATCCTCGGCTTGAACGTCAAGGCAGTGCAGGGAAAACAGGTTCCTCTGGAATGGACTGACACCTCTGGGGGACTCTTGGAATGGTGGCACGACCCTGGAGTTCCTCTCGCCTTTCCTTTGCAGAGCGCCTCCTCTTGAGATGCATCGGGAACGCCGGGAATTCTTTCCCTAAGAAAAAGGGAAATCATACGTCATCTCGAGCTAGTAGGCGGAAACGGGGCTCCCCTGGATGTGTGCGGGACCCTCGTGCTTCCTCTCGAGTGGAGTCGGGTATGTCGGGGACCTTCTTGAGTTGCAGCAAGGGTGTGAAGGACCCTTTGGAAGTTCCAGTGGTTAGATGTGATTAGCCTCGAGAAGCCTCAGCGGAAATGGGCCTCATCTCGCCTGGAGGGCAAAACCTCCTGATTCTCTCGAGTTGAGGCAGGTGCTCTCGACTTACGACAGGGACCTCAGGCACCCGCTCTGGTGGCCTCAGGAAAGGCCAGTTCCCATGCGAGTTCCTTGGGGGCCTTTCGGGATTCCTCTCCCGTCGATGCCAGGGCCTAAGACCTTCTGTGGACTCTCGGCCGGAACCTGAGTATTCCTCTCCAGTGCTGACATGGATCTTGGGGTACTTCTGGAGTCTCCCCAGGGGAGTCAGTCCTCATCTCGAATGCGGGCATGCACTTGCGCTTTCCTCCAGAGCGGTAGCAGCAGTGTCACGCAGTCCGCCACGTGGATCAAAGGATCTATGGTTTTCCCTCGAGTCTTTCCCACGATTCTTTCCCACGAGGCTTTCCCACAGGGCTGTCCCACGGGCACACGTGGTGGGAGTCGATCCTCGGCTTGAACGTCAAGGCAGTGCAGGGAAAACAGATTCCTCTGGAATGGACTGACACATCAGGGGGACTCTTGGAATGGTGGCACGACCCTGAGATCCTCTCGACTTTCCTGTGGAGAGCGCCTCCTCTTGAGATGCGACGGGAACGCCGGGAATTCTTTCCCTAGGAAACAGGGAAAGGATCCCTCATCTTGAGCTAGGAGGGGGAAACGGGGCTCCCCTGGATCAGTGCGGGACCCTCGTGCTTCCTCTCGAGTGGAGACGGGTATGTCGCGGAACTTCTTGAGTTGCAGCAAGGGTGTGAAGGACCCTTTGGAAGTTCCAGTGGTTAGATGTGATTAGCCTCGAGAAGCCTCAGCGGAAATGGGCCTCATCTCGCCTGGAGGGCAAAACATCCTGGATTTTCTCGAGTTGCGGCAGGTGCTCTCGACTTACGACAGGGATCTCAGGCACTCGCTCTGGTGGCCTCAGGAAAGGCCAGTCCCCATGCGAGTTCCTTGGGGGCCTTTCGGGATTCCTCTCCCGTCGATGCCGGGGCCTAAGACCTTCTGTGGAGTCTCGGCCGGAACCTGAGGATTCCTCTCCAGTGCTGACATGGATCTTGGGGTACTTGTGGAGTCTCCCCAGGGGAGTCAGTCCTCATCTCGAATGCGGGCATGCACTTGCGCTTTCCTCCAGAGCGGTAGCAGCAGTGTCACGCAGTCTGCCGCGTGGATCAAAGGATCTATGGTTTTCCCTCGAGTCTTTCCCACGAGGCTTTCCCACGAGGCTTTCAAACATGGTTGTCCCTCGTGCACACGTGGTGGGAGTCGATCCTCGGCTTGAACGTCAAGGCAGTGCAGGGAAAACAGGTTCCTCTGGAATGGACTGACACATCTGGGAGACTCTTGGAATGGTGGCACGACCCTGGAGTTCCTCTCGCCTTTCCTGTGGAGAGCGCCTCCTCTTGAGATGCGACGGGAACGCCGGGAATTCTTTCCCTACGAAACAGGGAAAGGATCCCTCATCTCGAGCTAGGAGGCTGAAACGGGGCTCCCCTGGATGTGTGCGGGACCCTCGTGCTTCCTATCGTGTGGAGACGGGTATGTCGGGGAACTTCTTGATTTGCAGCAAGGGTGTGAAGGACCCTTTGGAAGTTCCAGTGGTTAGATGTGATTAGCCTCTAAAAGCCTCAGCGGAAATGGGCTTCATCTCGCCTGGAGGGCAAAACCTCCTGGATTTACTCGAGTTGAGGCAGGTGCTCTCGAATTAAGACAGGGACTTCAGGCACCCGCTCTGGTGGCCTCAGGAAAGGCCAGTCCCCATGCGAGTTCCTCGGGGGCCTCTCGGGATTCTTCTCCCGTCGATGCCGGGGCCTAAGACCTTGTGTGGAGTCGGGGCCGGAACCTGAGGACTCCTCTCCAGTGCTACATCGATCTTAGGGTACTTCTGGAGTCTCCCCAGGGGAGTCAGTCCTCGTCTCGAATGCGGGCATGCACTTGCGCTTTCCTCCAGAGCGGTAGCAGCAGTGTCACGCAGTCCGCCGCGTGGATCACAGGATCTATGGCTTTCGCTCCAGGCTTTCCCACGAGGCTTTCCCACAGGGCTGTCCCACGTGCACACGAGGTGGGAGTCGATCCTCGGCTTGAACGTCAAGGCAGTGCTGGGAAAACAGGTTCCTCTGGAATGGACTGACACATCTGGGGGACTCTTGGAATGGTGGCCCGACCCTGGAGTTCCTCTATGGAGAGCGCCTCCTCTTGAGATGCGATGGGAACGCTGGGAAATCTTTCCCAACGAAACAGGGAAAGGATCCCTCATCTCGAGCTAGGAGGCGGAAACGGGGCTCCCCTGGATGTGTGCGGGACCCTCGTGCTTCCTATCGAGTGGAGACGGGTATGTCGGGGAACTTCTTGAGTTTCAGCAAGGGTGTGAAGGACCCTTTGGAAGTTCCAGTGGTTAGATGTGATTAGCCTCGAGAAGCCTAAGCGGAAATGGGCCTCATCTCGCCTGGAGGGCAAAACCTCCTGGATTTTCTCGAGTTACGGCAGGTGCTCTCGACTTACGACGGGGACCTCAGGGACCCGTTCTGGTGACCTCAGGAAAGGCCTGTCCCCATGCGAGTTGCTCGGGGACCTATCGGGATTCCTCTCCCGTCGATGCCGCGGCCTAAGACCTTGTGTGGGGTCGGTGCCGGAACCTGAGGATTCCTCTCCAGTGAAAACATGGACCTTGGGGTACTTCTGGAGTCTCCCCAGGGGAGTCAGTCCTCGTCTCAAATGCGGGCATGCACTTGCGCTTTCCTCCAGAGCGGCGGCAGCAGTGTCCCGCAGTCCGCCGCGTGGATCAAAGGATCTATGGTTTTCTCTCGAGTCTTTCCCACGAGGCTTTCCCAAGAGGCTTTCCCACGAGGCTTTCCCACAGGGCTGTCCCACGTGCACACGTGGTAGGAATCGATCCTCGGCTTGATCGTCAAGGCAGTGCAGGGATAACAGGTTCCTCTGGAATGGACTGACCCATCTGGGGGACTCTTGGAATGGTGGCACGACCCTGGAGTTCCTCTCGCCTTTCCTGTGGAGAGCGCCTCCTCTTGAGATGCGACGGGAACGCCGGGAATTCTTTCCCTTCGAAACAGGGAAAGGATCCGTCATCTCGAGCTAGGAGGCGGAAACGGGGCTCCCCTGGATGTGTGCGGGACCCACGTGCTTCCTCTCGAGTGGAGACGGGTATGTCGGGGAACTTCTTAATTTGCAGCAAGGGTGTGAAAGACCCTTTGGAAGTTCCAGCGGTTAGATACGATTAGCCTCGAGAAGCCTCAGCGGAAATGGGCCTCATCTCGCCTGGAGGGCAAAACCTCCTGGATTTTCTCGAGTTGCGGCAGGTGCTCTCGACTTACGACGGGGACCTCAGGGACCCGCTCTGGTGGCCTCAGGAAAGGCCAGTCCCCATGCGAGTTCCTCGGCGGCCTCTCGGGATTCCTCTCCCGTCGATGCCGGGGCCTAAGACCTTGTGTGCAGTCGGGGCCCGAAACTGAGGATTCCTCTCCAGTGCTGACATGAATCTTGGGCTACTTCTGGAGTCTCCCCAGGGGAGTCAGTCCTCGTCTCGAATGCGGGCATGCACTTGCGCTTTCCTCCAGAGCGGTAGCAGCAGTGTCACGCAGTCTGCCGCGTGGATAAAAGGATCTATGGTTTTCCGTCGAGTCTATCCCACGAGGCTTTCCCACGAGGCTTTCCCACAGGGCTGTCCCACGTGCACACGTGGTGGGAGTCTATCCTCGGCTTGAACGTTAAGGCAGTGCAGGGAAAACAGGTTCCTCTGGAATGGACTGACCCATCTGGGGGACTCTTGGAATGGTGGCACGACCCTGGAGTTCCTCTCGCCTTTCCTGTGGAGAGCGCCTCCTCTTGAGATGCGACGGGAACGCCGGGAATTCTTTCCATACGAAACAGGGAAAGGATCCCTCATCTCGAGCTACGAGGCGGAAACGGGGCTCCCCTGGATGTGTGCGGGACCCTCGTGCTTCCTCTCGAGTGGAGATGGGTATGTCGGGGAACTTCTTGAGTTGCAGCAAGGGTGTGAAGGACCCTTTGGAAGTTCCAGCGGTTAGATGTGATTAGCCTCGAGAAGCCTCAGCGGAAATGGGCCTCATCTCGCCTGGAGGGCAAAACCTCCTGGATTTTTTCGAGTTGCGGCAGGTGCTCTCGACGTACGACGGGGACCTCAGGGACCCGCTCTGGTGGCCTCAGGAAAGGCCAGTTCCCCTGCGAGTTCCTCGGGGGCCTCTCGGGATTCCTCTCCTGTCGATGCCGGGGCCTAAGACCTTGTGTGGAGTCGGGGCCGGAACCTGAGGATTCCTCTCCAGTGCTGACATGGATCTTGTGGTACTTCTGGAGTCTCCCCAGGGGAGTCAGTCCTCGTCTCGAATGCGGGCATGCACTTGCGCTTTCCTCCAGAGCGGTAGCACTGTGTCACGCAGTCCGCCGCGTGGATCAAAGGATCTATGTTTTTCCCTCGAGTCTTTCCCACGAGTCTTTCCCACGAGGCTTTCCCACAGGGCTGTCCCACGTGCACACGTGGTGGGAGTCGATCCTCGGCTTGAACGTCAAGGCAGTGCAGGGAAAACAGGTTCCTCTGGAATGGACTGACACATCTGGGGGACTCTTGGAATGGTGGCACGACCCTGGAGTTCCTCTCGCCTTTCCTGTGGAGAGCGCCTGCTCTTGAGTAGCGACGGACACGCCGGGAATTCTTTCTGTGCGAAACAGGGAAAGGATCCCTCATCTCGAGCTAGGAGGCGGAAACGGAGCTCCCCTGGATGTGTGCGGGACCCTCGTGCTTCCTCTCGAGTGGAGACGGGTATGTCGGGGAACATCTTGAGTTGCATCAAGGGTGTGAAGGACCCTTTGGGGTTCCAGTGGTTAGATGTGATTAGCCTCGAGAAGCCTCAGCGGAAACGGGCCTCATCTCTCCTGGAGGGCAAAACCTCCTGGATTTTCTCGAGTTGTTGCAGGTGCTCTCGACTTACGAGTGGGACCTCAGGGACCCGCTCTGGTGGCCTCAGGAAAGGCCAGTCCCCATGCGAGTTCCTCGGGGGCCTTTCGGGATTCCTCTCCCGTCGATGCCGGGACCTAAGACCTTGTGTGGAGTCGGGGCCGGATCCTGAGGATTCCTCTCCAGTGCTGACATGGATCTTGGGGTACTTCTGGAGTCTCCCCAGGGGAGTCAGTCCTCGTCTCGAATGCGGGCATGCACTTGCGCTTTCCTCCAGAGCGGTAGCAGCAGTGTCACGCAGTCCGCCGCCTTGATCAAAGGATCTATGGTTTTCCCTCGAGTCTTTCCCACGAGGCTTTCCCACGAGGCTTTCCCACAGGGCTGTCCCACGTGCACACGTGGTGGGAGTCGATCCTCGGCTTGAACGTCAAGGCAGTGCAGGGAAAATAGGTTCCTCTGGAATGGACTGACACATCTGGGGGACTCTTGGAATGGTGGCACGACCCTGGAGTTCCTCTCGCCTTTCCTGTGGAGAGCGCCTCCTCTTGAGATGCGACGGGAACGCCGGGAATTCTTTCCCTACGAAACAGGGAAAGGATCCCTCATCTCGAGCTAGGAGGCGGAAACGGGGCTCCCCTGGATATGTGCGGGACCCTCGTACTTCCTCTCGAGTGGAGACGGGTATGTCGGGGAACTTCTTGAATTGCAGCAAGGGTGTGAAGGACCCTTTGGAAGTTCCAGTGGTTAGATGTGATTAGCCTCGAGAAGCCTCAGCGGAAATGGGCCTCATCTCGCCTGGAGGGCAAAATCTCCTGGATTTTCTCGAGTTTCGGCAGGTGCTCTCGACTTACGACGGGGACCTCAGGGACCCGCTCTGGTCGCCTCAGGAAAGGCCAGTCCCCATGCGAGTTCCTCGGGGGACCCTCGGGATTCCTCTCCCGTCGATGCTGGTGCCTAGGACCTTGTGTGGAGTCGGGGCCGGAACCTAAGGATTCCTCTCCAGTGCTGACATGGATCTTGGGGTACTTCTGGAATCTCCGCAGGGAAGTCAGTCCTCGTCTCGAATGCGGGCATGCACTTGCGCTTTCCTCCAGAGCGGTAGCAGCAGTGTCACGCAGTCCGCCGCGTGCATCAAAGGATCTATGGTTTTTCCTCGAGTCTTTCCCACGAGACTTTCCCACGAGGCTTTCCCACAGGGCTGTCCCACGTGCACACGTTGTGGGAGTCGATCCTCGGCTTGAACGTCAAGGCAGTGCAGGGAAGACAGGTTCCTCTGGAATGGACTGACACATCTGGGGGACTCCTGGAATGGTGGCACGACCCTGGAGTTCCTCTCGCCTTTCCTGTGGAGAGCGCCTCCTCTTGAGATGCCTCGGGAACGCCGGGAATTCTTTCCCTACGAAACAGGGAAAGGATCCCACATTTCGAGCTAGGAGGCGGAAAAGGGGCTCCCCTGGATGTGTGCGAGACCCTCGTGCTTCCTCTCGAGTGGAGACGGGTATGTCGGGGAACTTCTTGAGTTGCAGCAAGGGTGTGAAGGACCCTTTGGAAGTTCCAGTGGTTAGATGTGATTAGCCTCGAGAAGCCTCAGCGGAAATGGGCCTCATCTCGCCTGGAGGGCAAAACCGCCTAGATTTTCTCGAGTTGGGTCAGATGCTCTCTACTTACGACGGGGACGTCTGGGACCCTCTCTGGTGTCCTCAGGGAAGGCCAGTCCCCATGCGAGTTCCTCGGGGGCCTCTCGGGATTCCTCTTCCGTCGCTGCCGGGGCCTAAGACCTTGTGTGGAGTCGGGGCCGGAACCTGAGGATTCCTCTCCAGTGCTGACATGGATCTTGGGGTACTTCTGGAGTCTCCCCAGGGGAGTCAGTCCTCGTCTCGAATGCGGGCATGCACTTGTGCTTTCCTCCAGAGCGGTAGCAGCAGTTTCAGGCAGTCTGCCGCGTGGATCAAAGGATCTATGGTTTTCCCTCGAGTCTTTCCCACTAGGCTTTCCCACGAGGCTTTCGCACAGGGCTGTCCCACGTGCACACGTGGTGGAAGTCGATCCTCGGCTTGAACGTCAAGGCAGTGCAGGGAAAACAGGTTCCTCTGGAATGGACTGACACATCTGGGAGACTCTTGGAATGGTGGCACGACCCTGGAGTGCCTCTCGCCTTTCCTGTGGAGAGCGCCTCCTCTTGAGATGCGACGGGAACGCCAGGAACTCTTTCACTACGAAACAGGGAAAGGATCCCTCATCTCGAGCTAGGAGGCGGAAACGGGGCTCCCCTGGATGTGTGCGGGACCCTCGTGCTTCCTCTCGAGTGGAGACGGCTATGTCGGGGAACTTCTTGAGTTGCAGCAAGGGTGTGAAGGACCCTTTGGAAGTTCCAGTGGTTAGATGTGATTAGCCTCGAGAAGCCTCAGCAGAAATCGGCCTCATCTATCCTGGAGGGCAAAACCTCCTGACTTTTCTCGAGTTGCGGCAGGTGCTCTCGACTTACGACGGGGACTTCAGGGACCCGGTCTGGTGGCCTCAGGAAAGGCCAGTCCCCGTGCGAGTTCCTCGGGGGACCCTCGGGATTCCTCTCCCGTCGATGCCGGGTCCTAAGACCTTGTGTGGAGTCGGGGCCGGAACCTGAGGATTCCTCTCCAGTGCTGACATGGATATTGGGGTACTTCTGGAGTCTCCCCAGGGGAGTCAGTCCTCGTCTCGAATGCGGGCATGCACTTGCGCTTTCCTCCTGAGCGGTATCAGCAGTGTCACGCAGTCCGCAACGTGGATCAAAGGGTCTATGGTTTTCCCTCCAGTCTTTCTCACGAGGTTTTCCCACGAGGCTTTCCCACAGGGCTGTCCCACGTGCACACGTGGTGGGAGTCGATACTCGGCTTGAACGTCAAGGCAGTGCAGGGAAAAAAGGTTCCTCTGGAATGGACTGACACATCTGGGGGACTCTTGGAATGGTGGCACGACCCTGGAATTCCTCTCGCCTTTCCTGTGGAGAGCGCCTCCTCTTGAGATGCGACGGGAACGCCGGGAATTCTTTCCCTACGAAACAGGGAAAGGATCCCTCATCTCGAGCTAGAAGGCAGAAACGGGGCTCCCCTGGATGTGTGCGGGACCCTCGTGCCTCCTCTCGAGTGGAGAGGGGTATGTCGGGGAACTTCTTGAGTTTCAGCAAGTGTGTGAAGGACCATTTGGGAGTTCCAGTGGTTAGATGTGATTAGCCTCGAGAAGCCGCATTGGAAATGGGCCTCATCTCGCCTGGAGGGCAAAACCTCCTGGATTTTCTCGAGTTGCGGCAGGTGCTCTCGACTTACGACGGGGACCTCAGGGACCCGCTCTGGTGGCCTCAGGAAAGGCCAGTCCCCATGCGAGTTCCTCGTGGGCCTATCGGGATTCCTCGCCCGTCGATGCAGGGGCCTGAGACCTTGTGTGGAGTCGGGGCCGGAACCCGTGTATTCCTCTCCAGTGCTGACATGGATCTTGGGGTACTTCTGGAGACTCCCCAGTGGAGTCAGTCCTCGTCTCGAATGCGGGCATGCACTTGCACTTTCCTCCAGAGCGGTAGCAGCAGTGTCCCGCAGTCCGCCGCGTGGATCGAAGGATCTATGGTTTTCCCTCGACTCTTTCCCACGAGTCTTTCCCACGAGGCTTTCCCACGAGGCTTTCCAACAGGGCTGTCCCACGTGCACACGTGGTGGGAGTCGATCCTCGGCTTGAACGTCAAGGCAGCGCAGGGAAAACAGGTTCCTCTGGAATGGACTGACATATCTGGGGGACTCTTGGAATGGTGGCACGAACCTGGAGTTCCTCTCGCCTTTCCTGTGGAGAGCGCCTCCTCTTGAGATGCGACGGCAACGCCGGGAATTCTTTTCCTAAAAAACAGGGAAAGGATCCCTCATCTCGAGCTAGGAGGCGGAAACGGGGCTCCCCTGGATGTGTGCGGGACCCTCGTGCTTCCTCTCGAGTGGAGTCGGGTATGTCGGGGAACTTCTTGAATTGCAGCAAGGGTGTGAAGGACCCTTTGGAAGTTCCAGTGGTTAGATGTGATTAGCCTCGAGAAGCCTCAGCGGACATGGGCCTCATCTCGCCTGGAGGGCAAAACCTCCTGGATTTTCTCGAGTTGCGGCAGCTGCTCTCGACTTATGACGGGGACCTCAGGCACCCGCTCTGGTGGCCTCAGGAAAGGCCAGTCCCCATGCGAGTTCCTCGGGGGCCTCTCGGGATACCTCTCCCGTCGATGCCGGGGCCTAAGACCTTGTGTGGAGTCGGGGCCGGAACCCGAGGAATCCTCTCCAGTGCTGACATGGATCTTGGGGTACTTCTGGAGTATCCCCAGGGGAGTCAGTCCTCGTCTCGAATGCGGGCATGCACTTGCGCTTTCCTCCAGAGCGGTAGTAGCAGTGTCCCGCAGTCCACCACGTGAATCAAAGGATCTATGGTTTTCCCTCGAGTCTTTCCCACGAGGCTTTCCCACGAGACTTTCCCACAGCGCTGTCCCAGGTGCACACGTGGTGGGAGTCGATCCTCGGCTTGAACGTCAAGGCAGTGCAGGGAAAACAGGTTCCTCTGGAATGGACTGACACATCTAGGGGACTCTTGGAATGGTGGACCGACCCTGGAGTTCCCCTCGCCTTTCCTGTGGAGAGCGCCTCCTCTTGTGATGAGACGGGAACGCCGGGAATTCTATACCTACGAAACAGGGAATGGATCCCTCATCTCGAGCTAGGAGGCGGAAACGGGGCTCCCCTGGATGTGTGCGGGACCCTCGTGCTTCCTCTCGAGTGGAGACGGCTATGTCGGGGAGCGTCTTGAGTTGCAGCAACGGTGTGAAGGACCCTTTGGAAGTTCCAGTGGTTAGATATAATTAGCCTCGAGAAGCCTCAGAGGAAATGGGCCTCATCTCGCCTGGAGTGCAAAATCTCCTGGATTTTCTCGAGTTGCAGCAGGTGTTCTCGACTTACGACGGGGACCTCAGGGACCCGCTCTGGTGGCCTCAGGAAAGGCCAGTCCCCATGCGAGTTCTTGGGGACCTCTCGGGATTCCTCTCCCGTCGATGCCGGGGCCTAAGACCTTGTGTGGAGTCGGGGCCGGAACCCGAGGAATCCTCTCCAGTGCTGACATGGATCTTGGGGTACTTCTGGAGTCTCCCCAGGGGACTCAGTCCTCGTCTCGAATGCGGGCATGCACTTGCGCTTTCCTCCAGAGCGGTAGCAGCAGTGTCACGCAGTCCGCCGCGTGGATCAAAGGATCTATGGTTTTCCCTCGAGTCTTTCCTACGAGGCTTTCCCACGAGGCTTTCCCACAGGGCTGTCCCACGTGCATACGTGGTGGGAGTCGATCCTCGGCTTGAACGTCAAGGCAGTGCAGGGAAAACAGGTTCCTCTGGAATGGACTGACACATCTGGGGGACTCTTGGAATGGTGGCACAAGCCTGGAGTTCCTCTCGCCTTTCCTGTGGAGAGCGCCTCCTCTTGAGATGCGAGGGAACGCCGGGAATTTTTTCCCTATGAAACAGGGAAAGGATCCCTCATCTCGAGCTACGAGGAGGAAACTGGGCTCCTCTGGATGTGTGCGGGACCCTCGTGCTTCCTCTCGAGTGGAGACGGGTATGTCGGGGAACTTCTTGAGTTGCAGCAAGGGTGTGAAGGACCCTTTGGGAGTTCCAGTGGTTAGATGTGATTAGCCTCGAGAAGCCTCAGCGGAAATGGGCCTCATCTCGCCTGGAGGGCAAAACCTCCTGGATTTTCTCGAGTTGCGGCAGGTGCTCTCGACTTACGATGGGGACCTCAGGGACCCGCTCTGGTGGCCTCAGGAAAGGCCAGTCCCGATGCGAGTTCCTCGGGGGCCTCTCGGGATTCCTCTCCGGTCGATGCCGGGGCCTAAGACCTTGTGTGGAGTCGGGGCCGGAACCCGTGGATTCCTCTCCAGTGCTGACATGGATCTTGGGGTACTTCTGGAGTCTCCCCAGGGGAGTCAGTCCTCGTCTCGAATGCGGGCATGCACTTGCGCTTTCCTCCAGAGCGGTAGCAGCAGTGTCCCGCAGTCCGCCGCGTGGATCAAAGGATCTATGGTTTTCCCTCGACTCTTTCCCACGAGTCTTTCCCACGAGGCTGTCCCACGAGGCTTTCCCACAGGACTGTCCCACGTGCACACGTGGTGGGAGTCGATCCTCGGCTTGAACGTCAAGGCAGCGCAGGGAAAACAGGTTCCTCTGGAATGGACTGACACATCTGGGGGACTCTTGGAATGGTGGCACGACCCTGGAGTTCCTCTCGCCTTTCCTGTGGAGAGCGCCTCCTCTTGAGATGCGATGGCAATGCCGGGAATTCTTTCCTTAAGAAACAGGGAAAGGATCCCTCATCTCGAGCTAGGAGTCGGAAACGGGGCTCCCCTGGATGTGTGCGGGACCCTCGTGCTTCCTCTCGAATGCAGACGGGAATGTCGGGGAACTTCTTGAGTTGCAGCAAGGATGTGAAGGACCCTTTGGGAGTCCCAGTGGTTAGATGTGATTAGCCTCGAGAAGCCTCATCGGAAATGGGCATCATCTCGCCTGGAGGGCAAAACCTCCTGGATTTTCTCGAGTTGCGGCAGGTGCTCTCGACTTACGACGGGGACCTCAGGGACCCGCTCTGGTGGCCTCAGGAAAGGCCAGTCCCCATGCGAGTTCCTCGGGGGCCTCTCGGGATTCCTCTCCAGTCGATGCCGGGGCCTAAGACCTTGTGTGGATGCGGGGCCGGAACCCGTGGATTCCTCTCCAGCGCTGACATGGATCTTGGGGTACTTCTGGAGTCTCCCCAGGGGAGTCAGTCCTCGTCTCGAATGCGGGCATGCACTTGTGCTTTCCTCCTGAGAGGTAGCAGCAGTTTCACCCAGTCTGCCGCGTGGATCAAAGGATCCATGGTTTTCCCTCGAGTCTTTCCCACGAGGCTTTCCCACGAGGATTTCCCACAGGGCTGTCCCAGGTGCACCGTGGTGGGAGTCGATCCTCGGCTTGAACGTCAAGGCAGTGCAGGGAAAACAGGTTCCTCTGGAATGGACTGACCCATCTGGGGGACTCTTGGAATGGTGGCACGACCCTGGAGTTCCTCTCGCCTTTCCTGTGGAGAGCGCCTCCTCTTGAGATGCGACGGAAACGCCGGGAATTCTTTCCCTAGGAAACAGGGAAAGGATCCCTCATCTGGAGCTAGGAGGCTGAAACGGGGCTCCCCTGGATGTGTGCGGGACCCTCGTGATTCCTCTTGAATGGAGACGGGTATGTCGGGGAACTTGTTGAGTTGCAACAAGGGTGTGAAGGACCCTTTGGAAGTTCCAGTGGTTAGATGTGATTAGCCTCGAGAAGCCTCAGCGGAAATGGGCCTCATCTCGCCTGGAGGGCAAAACCTCCTGGATTTTCTCGAGTTGCGGCAGGTGCTCTCGACTTACAACGGGGACCTCAGGGACCAGCTCTGGGGGCCTCAGGAAAGGCCAGTCCCCATGCGAGTTCCTCGGGGGCCTCTCGGGATTCCTTTCCCGTCGATACCGGGGCCTAAGACCTTGTGTGGACTCGGGGCCGGAACCTGAGGATTCCTCTCCAGTGCTGACATTGATCTTGGGGTACTTCTGGAGTCTCCCCAGGGGAGTAAGTCCTCGCCTCCAATGCGGGCATGCACTTGAGCTTTCCTCCAGAGCGGTAGCAGCAGTGTCACGCAGTCCGCCGCGTGGATCGAAGGATCTATGGTTTTCCCTCGACTCTTTCCCACGAGTCTTTCCCACGAGGCTTTCCCACGAGGCTTTCCCACAGGGCTGTCCCACGTGCACACGTGGTGGGAGGCGATCCTCGGCTTGAACGTCAAGGCAGTGCAGGGAAAACAGTTTCCTCTGGAATGGACTGACATATCTGGGGGACTCTTGGAATGGTGGCACGACCCTGGAGTTCCTCTCGCCTTTCCTGTGGAGAGCGCCTCCTCTTGAGATGCGACGGCAACGCCGGGAATTCTTTCCCTAAAAAACAGGGAAAGGATCCCTCATCTCGAGCTAGGAGGCGGAAACGGGGCTCCCCTGGATGTGTGCGGGACCCTCGTGCTTCCTCTCGAGTGGAGTCGAGTATGTCGGGGAACTAATTGAATTGCAGCAAGGGTGTGAAGGACCCTTTGGAAGTTCCAGTGGTTAGATGTGATTAGCCTCGAGAAGCCTCAGCGGACATGGGCCTCATCTCGCCTGGAGGGCAAAACCTCCTGGATTTTCTCGAGTTGCGGCAGCTGCTCTCGACTTACGACGGGGACCTCAGGCACCCGCTCTGGTGGCCTCAGGAAAGGCCAGTCCCCATGCGAGTTCCTCGGGGGCCTCTCGGGATTCCTCTCCCATCGATGCTGGGGCCTAAGACCTTGTGTGGAGTCGGGGCCGGAACCCGAGGAATCCTCTCCAGTGCTGACATGGATCTTGGGGTACTTCTGGAGTATCCCCAGGGGAGTCAGTCCTCGTCTCGAATGCGGGCATGCACTTGCGCTTTCCTCCAGAGCGGTAGTAGCAGTGTCCCGCAGTCCACCACGTGAATCAAAGGATCTATGGTTTTCCCTCGAGTCTTTCCCACGAGGCTTTCCCACGAGACTTTCCCACAGGGCTGTCCCAGGTGCACACGTGGTGGGAGTCGATCCTCGGCTTGAACGTCAAGGCAGTGCAGGGAAAACAGGTTCCTCTGGAATGGACTGACACATCTAGGGGACTCTTGGAATGGTGGCCCGACCCTGGAGTTCCCCTCGCCTTTCCTGTGGAGAGCGCCTCCTCTTGTGATGAGACGGGGACGCCGGGAATTCTATACCTACGAAACAGGGAATGGATCCCTCATCTCGAGCTAGGAGGCGGAAACGGGGCTCCCCTGGATGTGTGCGGGACCCTCGTGCTTCCTCTCGAGTGGAGACGGCTATGTCGGGGAACGTCTTGAGTTGCAGCAACGGTGTGAAAGACCCTTTGGAAGTTCCAGTGGTTAGATATGATTAGCCTCGAGAAGCCTCAGAGGAAATGGGCCTCATCTCGCCTGGAGTGCAAAATCTCCTGGATTTTCTCGAGTTGCAGCAGGTGTTCTCGACTTACGACGGGGACCTCAGGGACCCGGTCTGGTGGCCTCAGGAAAGGCCAGTCCCCATGCGAGTTCTTGGGGACCTCTCGGGATTCCTCTCCCGTCGATGCCGGGGCCTAAAACCTTGTGTGGAGTCGGGGCCGGAACCCGAGGAATCCTCTCCAGTGCTGACATGGATCTTGGGGTACTTCTGGAGTCTCCCCAGGGGACTCAGTCCTCGTCTCGAATGCGGGCATGCACTTGCGCTTTCCTCCAGAGCGGTAGCAGCAGTGTCACGCAGTCCGCCGCGTGGATCAAAGGATCTATGGTTTTCCCTCGAGTCTTTCCCACGAGTCTTTCCCACGAGGCTTTCCCACGAGGCTTTCCCACAGGGCTGTCCCACGTGCACACGTGGTGGGAGTCGATCCTCGGCTTGAACGTCAAGGCAGTGCAGGGAAAACAGGTTCCTCTGGAATGGACTGACACATCTGGGGGACTCTTGGAATGGTGGCACGACCCTGGAGTTCCTCTCGCCTTTCCTGTGGAGAGCGCCTCCTCTTGAGATGCGACGGGAACGCCGGGAATTCTTTCCCTATGAAACAGGGAAAGGATCCCTCATCTCGAGCTAGGAGGCGGAAACGGGGCTCCCCTGGATGTGTGAGGGACCCTCCTGCTTCCTCTCGAGTGGAGACGGGTATGTCGGGGAACTTCTTGAGTTGCAGCAAGGGTGTGAAGGACCCTTTGGAAGTTCCAGTGATTAGATGTGATGAGCCTCGAGAAGCCTCAGCGTAAATGGGCCTCATCTCGCCTGGAGGGCAAAACCTCCTGGATTTTTTCGAGTTGCGGCAGGTGCTCTCGACTTACGATGGGGACCTCAGGGACCCGCTCTGGTGGCCTCATGAAAGGCCAGTCCCCATGCGAGTTCCTCGGGGGCCTCTCGGGATTCCTCTCCCGTCGATACCGGGGCCTAAGGCCTTATGTGGAGTCGGGGCCGGAACCTGAGGATTCCTCTCCAGTGCTGACTTGGATCTTGGGGTACTTCTGTAATCTCCCCAGGGGAGTCAGTCCTCGTCTCGAATGCGGGCATGCACTTGCGCTTTCCTCCAGAGCGGTAGCAGCAGTGTCACTCAGTCCGCCGCGTGGATCAAAGGATCTATGGTTTTCCCTCGAGTCCTTCCCACGAGGCTTTCCCACGAGGCTTTCCCACAGGGCTGTCCCACGTGCACACGTGGTGGGAGTCGATCCTCGGCTTGAACGTCAAGGTAGTGCAGGGAATACAGGTTCCTCTGGAATGGACTGAC
Source organism: Ovis canadensis (assembly GCF_042477335.2). Taxonomy (NCBI): domain Eukaryota; kingdom Metazoa; phylum Chordata; class Mammalia; order Artiodactyla; family Bovidae; genus Ovis; species Ovis canadensis. Next base: position 12,434,999 of record NC_091267.1, read on the forward strand.
ACATCTGGGGGACTCTTGGAAAGGTGGCACGACCCTGGAGTTCCTCTCGCCTTTCCTGTGGAGAGCGCCTCCTCTTGAGATGCGACGGGAACGCCGGGAATTCTTTCCCTACGAAACAGGGAAAGGATCCCTCATCTCGAGCTAGGAGGCGGAAACGGGGCTCCCCTGGATGTGTGAGGGACCCTCCTGCTTCCTCTCGAGTGGAGACGGGTATGTCGGGGAACTTCTTGAGTTGCAGCAAGGGTGTGAAGGACCCTTTGGAAGTTCCAGTGGTTAGATGTGATTAGCCTCGAGAAGCCTCACTGGAAATGGGCCTCATCTCGCCTGGAGGGTAAAACCTCCTGGATTTTCTCGAGTTGCGGCAGGTGCTCTCAACTTACGACGGGGACCTCAGGGACCCGCTCTGGTGGCCTCAGGAAAGGCCAGTCCCCATGCGAGTTCCTCGGGGGCCTCTCGGGATTCCTCTCCCGTCGATGCCGGGGCCTAAAACCTTGTGTGGAGTCGGGGCCGGAACCTGAGGATTCCTCTCCAGTGCTGACATGTATCTTGGGGTACTTCTGGAGTCTCCCCAGGGGAGTCAGTCCTCGTCTCGAATGCGGACATGCACTTACGCTTTCCTCCAGAGCGGTAGCAGCAGTGTCACGCAGTCCGCGGCGTGGATCAAAGGATCTATGGTTTTCCCTCGAGTCTTTCCCACGAGGCTTTCCCACGAGGCTTTCCCACAGGGCTGTCCCACGTGCACACGTGGTGGGAGTCGATCCTCGGCTTGAACGTCAAGGCAGTGCAGGGAAAACAGGTTCCTCTGGAATGGACTGACACATCTGGGGGACTCTTGGAATGGTGGCACGATCCTGGAGTTCCTCTCGCCTTTCCTGTGGAGAGCGCCTCCTCTTGAGATGCGACAGGAACGCCGGGAATTCTTTCCCTACGAAACAGGGAAAGGATCCCTCATCTCGAGCTAGGAGGCAGAAACGGGGCTCCCCTGGATGTCTGCGGGACCCTCGTGCTTCCTCTCGAGTGGAGACGGGTATGTCGGGGAACTTCTTCAGTTGCAGCAAGGGTGTGAAAGACCCTTTGGAAGTTCCAGTGGTTAGATGTGATTAGGATGGAGAAGCCTCAGCGGAAATGGGCCTCATCTCTCCTGGAGGGCAAAACCTCCTGGATTTTCTCGAGTTGCGGCAGGTGCTCTCGACTTACGACGGGGACCTCAGGGACCCGCTCTGGTGGCCTCAGGAAAGGCCAGTCCCCATGCGAGTTCCTCGGGAGCATGTCGGGATTCCTCTCCCGTCGATGCCGGGGCCTAAGACCTTGTGTGGAGTCGGGGCCGGAACCTGAGGATTCCTCTCCAGTGCCGACATGGATCGTGGGGTACTTCTGGAGTCTCCCCAGGGGAGTCAGTCCTCGTCTCGAATGCGGGCATGCACTTGCGCTTTCCTCCAGAGCGGTAGCAGCAGTGTCCCGCAGTCCGCCGCGTGGATCAAAGGATCTATGTTTTTCCCTCGAGTCTTTCCCACGAGGCTTTCCCACGAGGCTTTCCCACAGGGCTGTCCCACGTGCACACGTGGTGGGAGTCGATCCTCGGCTTGAACGTCAAGGCAGTGCAGGGAAAACAGGTTCCTCTGGAATGGACTGACACATCTGGGGGACTCTTGGAATGGTGGCACGACCCTGGAGTTCCTCTCGCCTTTCCTGTGGAGAGCGCCTCCTCTTGAGATGCGACGGACACGCCGGGAATTCTTTCCCTACGAAACAGGGAAAGGATCCCTCATCTCGAGCTAGGAGGCGGAAACGGAGCTCCCCTGGATGTGTGTGGGACCCTCGTGCTTCCTCTCGAGTGGAGACGGGTATGTCGGGGAACTTCGTGAGTTGCAGCAAGGGTGTGAAGGACCCTTTGGAAGTTCCAGCGGTTAGATGTGATTAGCCTCGAGAAGCCTCATCGGAAATGGGCCTCATCTCACCTGGAGGGCAAAACCTCCTGGATTTTCTCGAGTTGCGGCAGGTGCTCTCGACTTACGAGGGGGACCTCAGGGACCCGCTCTGGTGGCCTCAGGAAAGGCCAGTCCCCATGCGAGTTCCTCGGGGGCCTCTCGGGATTCCTCTCCCGTCGCTGCCGGGGCCTAAGACCTTGTGTGGAGTCGGGGCCGGAACCTGATGATTCCTCTCCAGTGCTGACATGGATCTTGGGGTACTTCTGGAGTCTCCCCAGGGGAGTCAGTCCTCGTCTCCAATGCGGGCATGCACTTGCGCTTTCCTCCAGAGCGGTAGCAGCAATGTCACGCAGTCCGCCGCATGGATCAAAGGATCTATGGTTTTCCCTCGAGTCTTTCCCAAGAGGCTTTCCCACGAGGCTTTCCCACAGGGCTGTCCCACGTGCACACGTTGTGGGAGTCGATCCTCGGCTTGAACGTCAAGGCAGTGCAGGGAAGACAGGTTCCTCTGGAATGGACTGACACATCTGGGGGACTCTTGGAATGGTGGCACGACCCTGGAGTTCCTCTCGCCTTTCCTGTGGAGAGCGCTTCCTCTTGAGATGCGACGGGAACGCCGGGAATTCTTTCCCTACGAAACAGGGAAAGGATCCCACATCTCGAGCTAGGAGGCGGAAGCGGTGCTCCCCTGGATGTGTGCGGGACCCTCGTGCTTCCTCTCGAGTGGAGACGGGTATGTCGGGGAACTTCTGGACTTGCAGCAAGGGTGTGAAGGACCCTTTGGAAGTTCCAGTGGTTAGATGTGATTAGCCTCGAAAAGCCTCAGCGGAAATGGGCCTCATCTCGCCTGGAGGGCAAAACCTCCTGGATTTTCTCGAGTTGCGGCAGGTGCTCTCGACTTACGACGGGGACCTCAGGGACCCGCTCTCGTGGCCTCAGGAAAGGTCAGTCCCCATGCGAGTTTCTCGGGGGCCTCTCGGGATTCCTCTCCCATCGATGCCGGGGCCTAAGACCTTGTGTGGAGTCGGGGCCGGAACCTGAGGATTCCTCTCCAGTGCTGAAATGGATCTTGGGGTACTTCTGGAGTCTCCCCAGGGGAGTCAGTCCTCGTCTCGAATGCGGGCATGCACTTGTGCTTTCCTCCAGAGCGGTAGCAGCAGTGTCACGCAGTCCGCCGCGTGCATCAAAGGATCTATGGTTTTCCCTCGAGTCTTTCCCACGAGGCTTTCCCACGAGGCTTTCCCACAGGGCTGTCCCACGTGCACACGTGGTGGGAGTCGATCCTCGGCTTGAACGTCAAGGCAGTGCAGGGAAGACAGGTTCCTCTGGAATGGACTGACACATCTGGGGGACTCCTGGAATGGTGGCACGACCCTGGAGTTCCTCTCGCCTTTCCTGTGGAGAGCGCCTCCTCTTGAGATGCCTCGGGAACGCCGGGAATTCTTTCCCTACGAAACAGGGAAAGGATCCCACATCTCGAGCTAGGAGGCGGAAAAGGGGCTCCCCTGGATGTGTGCGAGACCCTCGTGCTTCCTCTCGAGTGGAGACGGGTATGTCGGGGAACTTCTTGACTTGCAGCAAGGGTGTGAAGGACCCTTTGGAAGTTTCAGTGGTTAGATGTGATTAGCCTCGAGAAGCCTCAGCGGAAATGGGCCTCATCTCGCCTGGAGGGCAAAACCTCCTGGATTTTCTCGAGTTGCGGCAGGTGCTCTCGACTTACGACGGGGACCTCAGGGACCCGCTCTGGTGGCCTCAGGAAAGGCCAGTCCCCAAGCGAGTTCCTCGGGGGCCTCTGGGGATTCCTCTCCCGTCGATGCCAGGGCCTAAGTCCTTGTGTGGAGTCGGGGCCGGAACCTGAGGATTCCTCTCCAGTGCTGACATGGATCTTGGGGTACTTCTGGAGTCTCCCCAGGGGAGTCAGTCCTCATCTCGAATGCGGGCATGCACTTGCGCTTTCCTCCAGAGCGGTAGAAGCAGTGTCACGCAGTCCGCCGCGTGGATCAAAGGATCTATGGTTTTCCCTCGAGTCTTTCCCACGAGGCTTTCCCACGAGGCTTTCCCACAGGGCTGTCCCACGTGCACACGTGGTGGGAGTCGATCCTCGGCTTGAAAGTCAAGGCAGTGCAGGGAAAACAGGTTCCTCTGGAATGGACTGACACACTTGGGGGACTCTTGGAATGGTGGCACGACCCTGGAGTTCCTCTCCCCTTTCCTGTGGAGAGCGCCTCCTCTTGAGATGCGACGGGAACGCCGGGAATTCTTTCCCTACGAAACAGGGAAAGGATCCCTCATCTCGAGCTAGGAGGCGGAAACGGGTCTCCCCTGGATGTGTGCGGGACCCCACGTGCTTCCTCTCGAGTGGAGACGGGTATGTCGGGGAAGTTCTTGAGTTGCAGCAAGGGTGTGAAGGACCCTTTGGAAGTTCCAGTGGTTAGACGTGATTAGCCTCGAGAAGCCTCAGCGGAAATGGGCCTCATCTCGCCTGGAGGGCAAAACCTCCTGGATTTTCTCGAGTTGCGGCAGGTGCTCTCGACTTACGCCGGGGACCTCAGGGACCCACTCTGGTGGCCTCAGGAAAGGCCAGTCCCCATGCGAGTTCCTCGGGGGCCTCTGGGGATTCCTCTCCCGTCGATGCCGGAGCCTAAGTCCTTGTGCGGAGTCGGGGCCGGAACCTGAGGATTCCTCTCCAGTGCTGACATGGATCTTGGGGTACTTCTGGAGTCTCCCCAGGGGAGTCAGTCCTCGTCTCGAATGCGGGCATGCACTTGCGCTTTCCTCCAGAGCGGTAGCAGCAGTGTCACGCAGTCCGCCGCATGGATTAAAGGATCTATGGTTTTCCCTCGAGTCTTTCCCACGAGGCTTTCCCACGAGGCTTTCCCACAGGGCTGTCCCACGTGCACACGTGGTGGGAGTCGATCCTCGGCTTGAACGTCAAGGCAGTGCAGGGAAAACAGTTTCCTCTGGAATGGACTGACACATCTGGGGGACTCTTGGAATGGTGGCACGACCCTGGAGTTCCTCTCGCCTTTCCTGTGGAGAGCGCCTCCTCTTGAAATGCGACGGGAACGCCGGGAATTCTTTCCCTAGGAAACAGGGAAAGGATCCCTCATCTCGAGCTAGGAGGCGGAAACGGGGCTCCCCTGGATGTGTGCGGGAAACCACGTGATTCCTCTCGAGTGGAGACGGGTATGTCGGGGAACTTCTTGAGTTGCAGCAAGGGTGTGAAGGACCCTTTGGAAGTTCCAGTGGTTAGATGTGATTGGCCTCGAGAAGCCTCAGCGGAAATGGGCCTCATCTCGCCTGGAGGGCAAAACCTCCTGGATTTTCTCGAGTTGCGGCAGGTGCTCTCGACCTACGACGGGGACCTCAGGGACCCGCTCTGGTGGCCTCAGGAAAGGCCAGTCCCCATGCGAGTTCCTCGGGGGCCTCTCGGGATTCCTCTCCCGTCGATGCCGGGGCCTAAGACCTTGTGTGGAGTCGGGGCCAGAACCTGAGGATTCCTCTCCAGTGCAGACATGGATCTTGGGGTACTTCTGGAGTCTCCCCAGGGGAGTCACTCCTCATCTCGAATGCGGACATGCACTTGCGCTTTCCGCCAGAGCGGTAGCAGCAGTGTCACGCAGTCCGCCGCGTGGATCAAAGGATCTATGGTTTTCCCTCGAGTCTTTCCCACGAGGCTTTCCCACGAGGCTTTCCCACAGGGCTGTCCCACGTGCACACGTGGTGGGAGTCGATCCTCGGCTTGAACGTCATGGCAGTGCAGGGAAAACAGGTTCCTCTGGAATGGACTGACACATCTGGGGGACTCTTGGAATGGTGGCACGACCCTGGAGTTCCTATCGCCTTTCCTGTGGAGAGCGTCTCCTCTTGAGATGCGACGGGAACGCCGGGAATTCTTTCCCTACGAAACAGGGAAAGGATCCCTCATCTCGAGCTAGGAGGCGGAAACGGGGCTCCCCTGGATGTGTGTGGGACACCACGTGCTTCCTCTCGAGTGGAGACGGGTATGTCGGGGAAATTCTTGAGTTGCAGCTAGGGTGTGAAGGACCCTTTGGAAGTTCCACTGGTTACATGTGATTGGCCTCGAGAAGCCTCAGCGGAAATGGGCCTCATCTCGCCTGGAGGGCAAAACCTCCTGGATTTTCTCGAGTTGCGGCAGGTGCTCTCGACTTACGACGGGGACCTCAGGGACCCGCTCTGGTGGCCTCAGGAAAGGCCAGTCCCCATGCGAGTTCCTCGGGGGCCTCTCGGGATTTCTCTCCCGTTGATGCCGGGGCCTAAGACCTTGTGTGGAATCGGGGCCGGAACCTGAGGATTCCTCTCCAGTGCTGACATGGATCTTGGGGTACTTCTGGAGTCTCCCCAGGGGAGTCAGTCCTCGTCTCGAATGCGGGCATGCACTTGCGCTTTCCTCCAGAGCGGTAGCAGCAGTGTCACGCAGTCCGCCGCGTGGATCAAAGGATCTATGGTTTTCCCTCGAGTCTTTCCCACGAGGCTTTCCCACGAGGCTTTCCCACAGGGCTGTCCCACGTGCACACGTGGTGGGAGTCGATCCTCGGCTTGAACGTCAAGGCAGTGCAGGGAAAACAGGTTCCTCTGGAATGGACTGACACATCTGGGGGACTCTTGGAATGGTGGCCCGACCCTTCAGTTACTCTCGCCTTTCCTGTGGAGAGCGCCTCCTCTTGAGATGCGACGGGAACGCCAGGAAATCTTTCCCTACGAAACAGTGAAAGGTTCCCTCATCTCGAGCTAGGAGGCGGAAACGGGGCTCCCCTGGATGTGTGCGGGACCCCACGTGCTTCCTCTCGAGTGCAGACGGGTATGTCGGGGAACTTCTTGAGTTGCAGCAAGGGTGTGAAGGACCCTTTGGAAGTTCCAGTGGTTAGACGTGATTAGCCTCGAGAAGTCTCAGCGGAAATGGGCCTCATCTCGCCTGGAGGGCAAAACCTCCTGGATTTTCTCGAGTTGCGGCAGGTGCTCTCAACTTACGACGGGGACCTCAGGGACCCGCTCTGGTGGCCTCAGGAAAGGCCAGTCCCCATGCGAGTTCCTCGGGGGCCTCTGGGGATTCCTCTCCCGTCGATGCCGGGGCCTAAGTCCTTGTGTGGAGTTGGGGTCGGAACCTGAGGATTCCTCTCCAGTGCTGACATGGATCTTGGGGTACTTCTGGAGTCTCCCCAGGGGAGTCAGTGTTCGTCTCGAATGCGGGCATGCACTTGCGCTTTCCTCCAGAGCGGTAGCACTAGTGTCACGCAGTCCGCCGCGTGGATCAAAGGATCTATGGTTTTCCTTCGAGTCTTTTCCACGAGGCTTTCCCACGAGGCTTTCCCACAGGGCTGTCCCACGTGCACATGTGGTGGGAGTCGATCCTTGGCTTGAACGTCAAGGCAGTGCAGGGAAAACAGGTTCCTCTGGAATGGACTGACACATCTGGGGGACTCTTGGAATGGTGGCACGACCCTGGAGTTCCTCTCGCCTTTCCTGTGGAGAGCGCCTCCTCTTGAGATGCGACGGGAACGCCGGGAATTCTTTCCCTACGAAACAGGGAAAGGATCCCTCATCTCGAGCTAGGAGGCGGAAACGGGGCTCCGCTGGATGTGTGCGGGACCCTCGTGCTTCCTCTCGAGTGGAGACGGGTATGTCGCGGAACTTCTTGAGTTGCAGCAAGGGTGTGAAGGACCCTTTGGAAGTTCCAGTGGTTAGATGTGATTAGCCTCGAGAAGCCTCAGCGGAAATGGGCCTCATCTCGCCTGGAGGGCAAAACCTCCTGGATTTTTTCGAGTTGCGGCAGGTGATCTCGACTAACGACTGGGACCTCAGGGACCCGCTCTGGTGTCCTCAGGAAAGGCCAGTCCCCATGCGAGTTCCTCGGGGGCCTCTCGGGATTCCTCTCCCGTCGATGCCGGGGCCTAAGACCTTGTGTGGAGTCGGGGCCGGAACCTGAGGATTCCTCTCCAGTGCTGACATGGATCTTGGGGTACTTCTGGAGTCTCCCCAGGGGAGTCAGTCCTCGTCTCGAATGCGGGCATGCACTTGCGCTTTCCTCCAGAGCGGTAGCAGCAGTGTCACGCAGTCCGCCGCGTGGATCAAAGGATCTATGGTTTTCCCTCGAGTCTTTCCCACGAGGCTTTCCCACGAGGCTTTCCCACAGGGCTGTCCCACGTGCACAAATGGTGGGAGTCGATCCTCGGCTTGAACGTCAAGGCAGTGCAGGGAAAACAGGTTCCTCTGGAATGGACTGACACATCTGGGGAACTCTTGGAATGGTGGCACGACCCTGGAGTTCCTCTCGCCTTTCCTGTGGAGAGCGCCTCCTCTTGAGATGCGACGGGAACGCCGGGAATTCTTTCCCTAAGAAACATGGAAAGGATCCCTCATCTCGAGCTAGGAGGCGGAAACGGGGCTCCCCTGGATGTGTGCGGGACCCTCGTGCTTCCTCTCGAGTTGAGACGGGTATGTCGGGGAACTTCTTGAGTTGCAGCAAGGGTGTGAAGGACCCTTTGGAAGTTCCAGTGGTTAGATGTGATTAGCCTCTAAAAGCCTCAGCGGAAATGGGCTTCATCTCGCCTGGAGGGCAAAACCTCCTGGATTTACTCGAGTTGCGGCAGGTGCTCTCGACTTATGACAGGGACCTCAGGACCCGCTCTGGTGGCCTCAGGAAAGGCCAGTCCCCATGCGAGTTACTCGGGGGCCTCTCGGGATTCCTCTCCCGTCGATGTCGGGGCCTAAGACCTTGTGTGGACTCGGGGCTGGAACCTGAGGTTTCCTCTCCAGTACTGACATGGATCTTGCGGTACTTCTGGAGACTCCCCAGGGGAGTCAGTCCTCGTCTCGAATATGGGCATGCACTTGTGCTTTCCTCCAGAGCGGTAGCAGCAGTGTCACGCAGTCCGCCGCGTGGATCAAAGGATCTATGGTTTTCCCTCGAGTCTTTCCCACGAGGCTTTCCCACGAGGCTTTCCCACAGGGCTGTCCCAGGTGCACACGTGGGGGGAGTCGATCCTCGGCTTGAACGTCAAGGCAGTGCAGGGAAAACAGGTTCCTCTGGAATGGACTGACACCTCTGGGGGACTCTTGGAATGGTGGCACGACCCTGGAGTTCCTCTCGCCTTTCCTTTGCAGAGCGCCTCCTCTTGAGATGCATCGGGAACGCCGGGAATTCTTTCCCTAAGAAAAAGGGAAATCATACGTCATCTCGAGCTAGTAGGCGGAAACGGGGCTCCCCTGGATGTGTGCGGGACCCTCGTGCTTCCTCTCGAGTGGAGTCGGGTATGTCGGGGAACTTCTTGAGTTGCAGCAAGGGTGTGAAGGACCCTTTGGAAGTTCCAGTGGTTAGATGTGATTAGCCTCGAGAAGCCTCAGCGGAAATGGGCCTCATCTCGCCTGGAGGGCAAAACCTCCTGATTCTCTCGAGTTGAGGCAGGTGCTCTCGACTTACGACAGGGACCTCAGGCACCCGCTCTGGTGGCCTCAGGAAAGGCCAGTTCCCATGCGAGTTCCTTGGGGGCCTTTCGGGATTCCTCTCCCGTCGATGCCAGGGCCTAAGACCTTCTGTGGACTCTCGGCCGGAACCTGAGTATTCCTCTCCAGTGCTGACATGGATCTTGGGGTACTTCTGGAGTCTCCCCAGGGGAGTCAGTCCTCATCTCGAATGCGGGCATGCACTTGCGCTTTCCTCCAGAGCGGTAGCAGCAGTGTCACGCAGTCCGCCACGTGGATCAAAGGATCTATGGTTTTCCCTCGAGTCTTTCCCACGAGGCTTTCCCACGAGGCTTTCCCACAGGGCTGTCCCACGGGCACACGTGGTGGGAGTCGATCCTCGGCTTGAACGTCAAGGCAGTGCAGGGAAAACAGATTCCTCTGGAATGGACTGACACATCAGGGGGACTCTTGGAATGGTGGCACGACCCTGAGATCCTCTCGACTTTCCTGTGGAGAGCGCCTCCTCTTGAGATGCGACGGGAACGCCGGGAATTCTTTCCCTAGGAAACAGGGAAAGGATCCCTCATCTTGAGCTAGGAGGGGGAAACGGGGCTCCCCTGGATCAGTGCGGGACCCTCGTGCTTCCTCTCGAGTGGAGACGGGTATGTCGCGGAACTTCTTGAGTTGCAGCAAGGGTGTGAAGGACCCTTTGGAAGTTCCAGTGGTTAGATGTGATTAGCCTCGAGAAGCCTCAGCGGAAATGGGCCTCATCTCGCCTGGAGGGCAAAACATCCTGGATTTTCTCGAGTTGCGGCAGGTGCTCTCGACTTACGACAGGGATCTCAGGCACTCGCTCTGGTGGCCTCAGGAAAGGCCAGTCCCCATGCGAGTTCCTTGGGGGCCTTTCGGGATTCCTCTCCCGTCGATGCCGGGGCCTAAGACCTTCTGTGGAGTCTCGGCCGGAACCTGAGGATTCCTCTCCAGTGCTGACATGGATCTTGGGGTACTTGTGGAGTCTCCCCAGGGGAGTCAGTCCTCATCTCGAATGCGGGCATGCACTTGCGCTTTCCTCCAGAGCGGTAGCAGCAGTGTCACGCAGTCTGCCGCGTGGATCAAAGGATCTATGGTTTTCCCTCGAGTCTTTCCCACGAGGCTTTCCCACGAGGCTTTCAAACATGGTTGTCCCTCGTGCACACGTGGTGGGAGTCGATCCTCGGCTTGAACGTCAAGGCAGTGCAGGGAAAACAGGTTCCTCTGGAATGGACTGACACATCTGGGAGACTCTTGGAATGGTGGCACGACCCTGGAGTTCCTCTCGCCTTTCCTGTGGAGAGCGCCTCCTCTTGAGATGCGACGGGAACGCCGGGAATTCTTTCCCTACGAAACAGGGAAAGGATCCCTCATCTCGAGCTAGGAGGCGGAAACGGGGCTCCCCTGGATGTGTGCGGGACCCTCGTGCTTCCTATCGTGTGGAGACGGGTATGTCGGGGAACTTCTTGATTTGCAGCAAGGGTGTGAAGGACCCTTTGGAAGTTCCAGTGGTTAGATGTGATTAGCCTCTAAAAGCCTCAGCGGAAATGGGCTTCATCTCGCCTGGAGGGCAAAACCTCCTGGATTTACTCGAGTTGAGGCAGGTGCTCTCGAATTAAGACAGGGACTTCAGGCACCCGCTCTGGTGGCCTCAGGAAAGGCCAGTCCCCATGCGAGTTCCTCGGGGGCCTCTCGGGATTCTTCTCCCGTCGATGCCGGGGCCTAAGACCTTGTGTGGAGTCGGGGCCGGAACCTGAGGACTCCTCTCCAGTGCTACATCGATCTTAGGGTACTTCTGGAGTCTCCCCAGGGGAGTCAGTCCTCGTCTCGAATGCGGGCATGCACTTGCGCTTTCCTCCAGAGCGGTAGCAGCAGTGTCACGCAGTCCGCCGCGTGGATCACAGGATCTATGGCTTTCGCTCCAGGCTTTCCCACGAGGCTTTCCCACAGGGCTGTCCCACGTGCACACGAGGTGGGAGTCGATCCTCGGCTTGAACGTCAAGGCAGTGCTGGGAAAACAGGTTCCTCTGGAATGGACTGACACATCTGGGGGACTCTTGGAATGGTGGCCCGACCCTGGAGTTCCTCTATGGAGAGCGCCTCCTCTTGAGATGCGATGGGAACGCTGGGAAATCTTTCCCAACGAAACAGGGAAAGGATCCCTCATCTCGAGCTAGGAGGCGGAAACGGGGCTCCCCTGGATGTGTGCGGGACCCTCGTGCTTCCTATCGAGTGGAGACGGGTATGTCGGGGAACTTCTTGAGTTTCAGCAAGGGTGTGAAGGACCCTTTGGAAGTTCCAGTGGTTAGATGTGATTAGCCTCGAGAAGCCTAAGCGGAAATGGGCCTCATCTCGCCTGGAGGGCAAAACCTCCTGGATTTTCTCGAGTTACGGCAGGTGCTCTCGACTTACGACGGGGACCTCAGGGACCCGTTCTGGTGACCTCAGGAAAGGCCTGTCCCCATGCGAGTTGCTCGGGGACCTATCGGGATTCCTCTCCCGTCGATGCCGCGGCCTAAGACCTTGTGTGGGGTCGGTGCCGGAACCTGAGGATTCCTCTCCAGTGAAAACATGGACCTTGGGGTACTTCTGGAGTCTCCCCAGGGGAGTCAGTCCTCGTCTCAAATGCGGGCATGCACTTGCGCTTTCCTCCAGAGCGGCGGCAGCAGTGTCCCGCAGTCCGCCGCGTGGATCAAAGGATCTATGGTTTTCTCTCGAGTCTTTCCCACGAGGCTTTCCCAAGAGGCTTTCCCACGAGGCTTTCCCACAGGGCTGTCCCACGTGCACACGTGGTAGGAATCGATCCTCGGCTTGATCGTCAAGGCAGTGCAGGGATAACAGGTTCCTCTGGAATGGACTGACCCATCTGGGGGACTCTTGGAATGGTGGCACGACCCTGGAGTTCCTCTCGCCTTTCCTGTGGAGAGCGCCTCCTCTTGAGATGCGACGGGAACGCCGGGAATTCTTTCCCTTCGAAACAGGGAAAGGATCCGTCATCTCGAGCTAGGAGGCGGAAACGGGGCTCCCCTGGATGTGTGCGGGACCCACGTGCTTCCTCTCGAGTGGAGACGGGTATGTCGGGGAACTTCTTAATTTGCAGCAAGGGTGTGAAAGACCCTTTGGAAGTTCCAGCGGTTAGATACGATTAGCCTCGAGAAGCCTCAGCGGAAATGGGCCTCATCTCGCCTGGAGGGCAAAACCTCCTGGATTTTCTCGAGTTGCGGCAGGTGCTCTCGACTTACGACGGGGACCTCAGGGACCCGCTCTGGTGGCCTCAGGAAAGGCCAGTCCCCATGCGAGTTCCTCGGCGGCCTCTCGGGATTCCTCTCCCGTCGATGCCGGGGCCTAAGACCTTGTGTGCAGTCGGGGCCCGAAACTGAGGATTCCTCTCCAGTGCTGACATGAATCTTGGGCTACTTCTGGAGTCTCCCCAGGGGAGTCAGTCCTCGTCTCGAATGCGGGCATGCACTTGCGCTTTCCTCCAGAGCGGTAGCAGCAGTGTCACGCAGTCTGCCGCGTGGATAAAAGGATCTATGGTTTTCCGTCGAGTCTATCCCACGAGGCTTTCCCACGAGGCTTTCCCACAGGGCTGTCCCACGTGCACACGTGGTGGGAGTCTATCCTCGGCTTGAACGTTAAGGCAGTGCAGGGAAAACAGGTTCCTCTGGAATGGACTGACCCATCTGGGGGACTCTTGGAATGGTGGCACGACCCTGGAGTTCCTCTCGCCTTTCCTGTGGAGAGCGCCTCCTCTTGAGATGCGACGGGAACGCCGGGAATTCTTTCCATACGAAACAGGGAAAGGATCCCTCATCTCGAGCTACGAGGCGGAAACGGGGCTCCCCTGGATGTGTGCGGGACCCTCGTGCTTCCTCTCGAGTGGAGATGGGTATGTCGGGGAACTTCTTGAGTTGCAGCAAGGGTGTGAAGGACCCTTTGGAAGTTCCAGCGGTTAGATGTGATTAGCCTCGAGAAGCCTCAGCGGAAATGGGCCTCATCTCGCCTGGAGGGCAAAACCTCCTGGATTTTTTCGAGTTGCGGCAGGTGCTCTCGACGTACGACGGGGACCTCAGGGACCCGCTCTGGTGGCCTCAGGAAAGGCCAGTTCCCCTGCGAGTTCCTCGGGGGCCTCTCGGGATTCCTCTCCTGTCGATGCCGGGGCCTAAGACCTTGTGTGGAGTCGGGGCCGGAACCTGAGGATTCCTCTCCAGTGCTGACATGGATCTTGTGGTACTTCTGGAGTCTCCCCAGGGGAGTCAGTCCTCGTCTCGAATGCGGGCATGCACTTGCGCTTTCCTCCAGAGCGGTAGCACTGTGTCACGCAGTCCGCCGCGTGGATCAAAGGATCTATGTTTTTCCCTCGAGTCTTTCCCACGAGTCTTTCCCACGAGGCTTTCCCACAGGGCTGTCCCACGTGCACACGTGGTGGGAGTCGATCCTCGGCTTGAACGTCAAGGCAGTGCAGGGAAAACAGGTTCCTCTGGAATGGACTGACACATCTGGGGGACTCTTGGAATGGTGGCACGACCCTGGAGTTCCTCTCGCCTTTCCTGTGGAGAGCGCCTGCTCTTGAGTAGCGACGGACACGCCGGGAATTCTTTCTGTGCGAAACAGGGAAAGGATCCCTCATCTCGAGCTAGGAGGCGGAAACGGAGCTCCCCTGGATGTGTGCGGGACCCTCGTGCTTCCTCTCGAGTGGAGACGGGTATGTCGGGGAACATCTTGAGTTGCATCAAGGGTGTGAAGGACCCTTTGGGGTTCCAGTGGTTAGATGTGATTAGCCTCGAGAAGCCTCAGCGGAAACGGGCCTCATCTCTCCTGGAGGGCAAAACCTCCTGGATTTTCTCGAGTTGTTGCAGGTGCTCTCGACTTACGAGTGGGACCTCAGGGACCCGCTCTGGTGGCCTCAGGAAAGGCCAGTCCCCATGCGAGTTCCTCGGGGGCCTTTCGGGATTCCTCTCCCGTCGATGCCGGGACCTAAGACCTTGTGTGGAGTCGGGGCCGGATCCTGAGGATTCCTCTCCAGTGCTGACATGGATCTTGGGGTACTTCTGGAGTCTCCCCAGGGGAGTCAGTCCTCGTCTCGAATGCGGGCATGCACTTGCGCTTTCCTCCAGAGCGGTAGCAGCAGTGTCACGCAGTCCGCCGCCTTGATCAAAGGATCTATGGTTTTCCCTCGAGTCTTTCCCACGAGGCTTTCCCACGAGGCTTTCCCACAGGGCTGTCCCACGTGCACACGTGGTGGGAGTCGATCCTCGGCTTGAACGTCAAGGCAGTGCAGGGAAAATAGGTTCCTCTGGAATGGACTGACACATCTGGGGGACTCTTGGAATGGTGGCACGACCCTGGAGTTCCTCTCGCCTTTCCTGTGGAGAGCGCCTCCTCTTGAGATGCGACGGGAACGCCGGGAATTCTTTCCCTACGAAACAGGGAAAGGATCCCTCATCTCGAGCTAGGAGGCGGAAACGGGGCTCCCCTGGATATGTGCGGGACCCTCGTACTTCCTCTCGAGTGGAGACGGGTATGTCGGGGAACTTCTTGAATTGCAGCAAGGGTGTGAAGGACCCTTTGGAAGTTCCAGTGGTTAGATGTGATTAGCCTCGAGAAGCCTCAGCGGAAATGGGCCTCATCTCGCCTGGAGGGCAAAATCTCCTGGATTTTCTCGAGTTTCGGCAGGTGCTCTCGACTTACGACGGGGACCTCAGGGACCCGCTCTGGTCGCCTCAGGAAAGGCCAGTCCCCATGCGAGTTCCTCGGGGGACCCTCGGGATTCCTCTCCCGTCGATGCTGGTGCCTAGGACCTTGTGTGGAGTCGGGGCCGGAACCTAAGGATTCCTCTCCAGTGCTGACATGGATCTTGGGGTACTTCTGGAATCTCCGCAGGGAAGTCAGTCCTCGTCTCGAATGCGGGCATGCACTTGCGCTTTCCTCCAGAGCGGTAGCAGCAGTGTCACGCAGTCCGCCGCGTGCATCAAAGGATCTATGGTTTTTCCTCGAGTCTTTCCCACGAGACTTTCCCACGAGGCTTTCCCACAGGGCTGTCCCACGTGCACACGTTGTGGGAGTCGATCCTCGGCTTGAACGTCAAGGCAGTGCAGGGAAGACAGGTTCCTCTGGAATGGACTGACACATCTGGGGGACTCCTGGAATGGTGGCACGACCCTGGAGTTCCTCTCGCCTTTCCTGTGGAGAGCGCCTCCTCTTGAGATGCCTCGGGAACGCCGGGAATTCTTTCCCTACGAAACAGGGAAAGGATCCCACATTTCGAGCTAGGAGGCGGAAAAGGGGCTCCCCTGGATGTGTGCGAGACCCTCGTGCTTCCTCTCGAGTGGAGACGGGTATGTCGGGGAACTTCTTGAGTTGCAGCAAGGGTGTGAAGGACCCTTTGGAAGTTCCAGTGGTTAGATGTGATTAGCCTCGAGAAGCCTCAGCGGAAATGGGCCTCATCTCGCCTGGAGGGCAAAACCGCCTAGATTTTCTCGAGTTGGGTCAGATGCTCTCTACTTACGACGGGGACGTCTGGGACCCTCTCTGGTGTCCTCAGGGAAGGCCAGTCCCCATGCGAGTTCCTCGGGGGCCTCTCGGGATTCCTCTTCCGTCGCTGCCGGGGCCTAAGACCTTGTGTGGAGTCGGGGCCGGAACCTGAGGATTCCTCTCCAGTGCTGACATGGATCTTGGGGTACTTCTGGAGTCTCCCCAGGGGAGTCAGTCCTCGTCTCGAATGCGGGCATGCACTTGTGCTTTCCTCCAGAGCGGTAGCAGCAGTTTCAGGCAGTCTGCCGCGTGGATCAAAGGATCTATGGTTTTCCCTCGAGTCTTTCCCACTAGGCTTTCCCACGAGGCTTTCGCACAGGGCTGTCCCACGTGCACACGTGGTGGAAGTCGATCCTCGGCTTGAACGTCAAGGCAGTGCAGGGAAAACAGGTTCCTCTGGAATGGACTGACACATCTGGGAGACTCTTGGAATGGTGGCACGACCCTGGAGTGCCTCTCGCCTTTCCTGTGGAGAGCGCCTCCTCTTGAGATGCGACGGGAACGCCAGGAACTCTTTCACTACGAAACAGGGAAAGGATCCCTCATCTCGAGCTAGGAGGCGGAAACGGGGCTCCCCTGGATGTGTGCGGGACCCTCGTGCTTCCTCTCGAGTGGAGACGGCTATGTCGGGGAACTTCTTGAGTTGCAGCAAGGGTGTGAAGGACCCTTTGGAAGTTCCAGTGGTTAGATGTGATTAGCCTCGAGAAGCCTCAGCGGAAATCGGCCTCATCTATCCTGGAGGGCAAAACCTCCTGACTTTTCTCGAGTTGCGGCAGGTGCTCTCGACTTACGACGGGGACTTCAGGGACCCGGTCTGGTGGCCTCAGGAAAGGCCAGTCCCCGTGCGAGTTCCTCGGGGGACCCTCGGGATTCCTCTCCCGTCGATGCCGGGTCCTAAGACCTTGTGTGGAGTCGGGGCCGGAACCTGAGGATTCCTCTCCAGTGCTGACATGGATATTGGGGTACTTCTGGAGTCTCCCCAGGGGAGTCAGTCCTCGTCTCGAATGCGGGCATGCACTTGCGCTTTCCTCCTGAGCGGTATCAGCAGTGTCACGCAGTCCGCAACGTGGATCAAAGGGTCTATGGTTTTCCCTCCAGTCTTTCTCACGAGGTTTTCCCACGAGGCTTTCCCACAGGGCTGTCCCACGTGCACACGTGGTGGGAGTCGATACTCGGCTTGAACGTCAAGGCAGTGCAGGGAAAAAAGGTTCCTCTGGAATGGACTGACACATCTGGGGGACTCTTGGAATGGTGGCACGACCCTGGAATTCCTCTCGCCTTTCCTGTGGAGAGCGCCTCCTCTTGAGATGCGACGGGAACGCCGGGAATTCTTTCCCTACGAAACAGGGAAAGGATCCCTCATCTCGAGCTAGAAGGCAGAAACGGGGCTCCCCTGGATGTGTGCGGGACCCTCGTGCCTCCTCTCGAGTGGAGAGGGGTATGTCGGGGAACTTCTTGAGTTTCAGCAAGTGTGTGAAGGACCATTTGGGAGTTCCAGTGGTTAGATGTGATTAGCCTCGAGAAGCCGCATTGGAAATGGGCCTCATCTCGCCTGGAGGGCAAAACCTCCTGGATTTTCTCGAGTTGCGGCAGGTGCTCTCGACTTACGACGGGGACCTCAGGGACCCGCTCTGGTGGCCTCAGGAAAGGCCAGTCCCCATGCGAGTTCCTCGTGGGCCTATCGGGATTCCTCGCCCGTCGATGCAGGGGCCTGAGACCTTGTGTGGAGTCGGGGCCGGAACCCGTGTATTCCTCTCCAGTGCTGACATGGATCTTGGGGTACTTCTGGAGACTCCCCAGTGGAGTCAGTCCTCGTCTCGAATGCGGGCATGCACTTGCACTTTCCTCCAGAGCGGTAGCAGCAGTGTCCCGCAGTCCGCCGCGTGGATCGAAGGATCTATGGTTTTCCCTCGACTCTTTCCCACGAGTCTTTCCCACGAGGCTTTCCCACGAGGCTTTCCAACAGGGCTGTCCCACGTGCACACGTGGTGGGAGTCGATCCTCGGCTTGAACGTCAAGGCAGCGCAGGGAAAACAGGTTCCTCTGGAATGGACTGACATATCTGGGGGACTCTTGGAATGGTGGCACGAACCTGGAGTTCCTCTCGCCTTTCCTGTGGAGAGCGCCTCCTCTTGAGATGCGACGGCAACGCCGGGAATTCTTTTCCTAAAAAACAGGGAAAGGATCCCTCATCTCGAGCTAGGAGGCGGAAACGGGGCTCCCCTGGATGTGTGCGGGACCCTCGTGCTTCCTCTCGAGTGGAGTCGGGTATGTCGGGGAACTTCTTGAATTGCAGCAAGGGTGTGAAGGACCCTTTGGAAGTTCCAGTGGTTAGATGTGATTAGCCTCGAGAAGCCTCAGCGGACATGGGCCTCATCTCGCCTGGAGGGCAAAACCTCCTGGATTTTCTCGAGTTGCGGCAGCTGCTCTCGACTTATGACGGGGACCTCAGGCACCCGCTCTGGTGGCCTCAGGAAAGGCCAGTCCCCATGCGAGTTCCTCGGGGGCCTCTCGGGATACCTCTCCCGTCGATGCCGGGGCCTAAGACCTTGTGTGGAGTCGGGGCCGGAACCCGAGGAATCCTCTCCAGTGCTGACATGGATCTTGGGGTACTTCTGGAGTATCCCCAGGGGAGTCAGTCCTCGTCTCGAATGCGGGCATGCACTTGCGCTTTCCTCCAGAGCGGTAGTAGCAGTGTCCCGCAGTCCACCACGTGAATCAAAGGATCTATGGTTTTCCCTCGAGTCTTTCCCACGAGGCTTTCCCACGAGACTTTCCCACAGCGCTGTCCCAGGTGCACACGTGGTGGGAGTCGATCCTCGGCTTGAACGTCAAGGCAGTGCAGGGAAAACAGGTTCCTCTGGAATGGACTGACACATCTAGGGGACTCTTGGAATGGTGGACCGACCCTGGAGTTCCCCTCGCCTTTCCTGTGGAGAGCGCCTCCTCTTGTGATGAGACGGGAACGCCGGGAATTCTATACCTACGAAACAGGGAATGGATCCCTCATCTCGAGCTAGGAGGCGGAAACGGGGCTCCCCTGGATGTGTGCGGGACCCTCGTGCTTCCTCTCGAGTGGAGACGGCTATGTCGGGGAGCGTCTTGAGTTGCAGCAACGGTGTGAAGGACCCTTTGGAAGTTCCAGTGGTTAGATATAATTAGCCTCGAGAAGCCTCAGAGGAAATGGGCCTCATCTCGCCTGGAGTGCAAAATCTCCTGGATTTTCTCGAGTTGCAGCAGGTGTTCTCGACTTACGACGGGGACCTCAGGGACCCGCTCTGGTGGCCTCAGGAAAGGCCAGTCCCCATGCGAGTTCTTGGGGACCTCTCGGGATTCCTCTCCCGTCGATGCCGGGGCCTAAGACCTTGTGTGGAGTCGGGGCCGGAACCCGAGGAATCCTCTCCAGTGCTGACATGGATCTTGGGGTACTTCTGGAGTCTCCCCAGGGGACTCAGTCCTCGTCTCGAATGCGGGCATGCACTTGCGCTTTCCTCCAGAGCGGTAGCAGCAGTGTCACGCAGTCCGCCGCGTGGATCAAAGGATCTATGGTTTTCCCTCGAGTCTTTCCTACGAGGCTTTCCCACGAGGCTTTCCCACAGGGCTGTCCCACGTGCATACGTGGTGGGAGTCGATCCTCGGCTTGAACGTCAAGGCAGTGCAGGGAAAACAGGTTCCTCTGGAATGGACTGACACATCTGGGGGACTCTTGGAATGGTGGCACAAGCCTGGAGTTCCTCTCGCCTTTCCTGTGGAGAGCGCCTCCTCTTGAGATGCGAGGGAACGCCGGGAATTTTTTCCCTATGAAACAGGGAAAGGATCCCTCATCTCGAGCTACGAGGAGGAAACTGGGCTCCTCTGGATGTGTGCGGGACCCTCGTGCTTCCTCTCGAGTGGAGACGGGTATGTCGGGGAACTTCTTGAGTTGCAGCAAGGGTGTGAAGGACCCTTTGGGAGTTCCAGTGGTTAGATGTGATTAGCCTCGAGAAGCCTCAGCGGAAATGGGCCTCATCTCGCCTGGAGGGCAAAACCTCCTGGATTTTCTCGAGTTGCGGCAGGTGCTCTCGACTTACGATGGGGACCTCAGGGACCCGCTCTGGTGGCCTCAGGAAAGGCCAGTCCCGATGCGAGTTCCTCGGGGGCCTCTCGGGATTCCTCTCCGGTCGATGCCGGGGCCTAAGACCTTGTGTGGAGTCGGGGCCGGAACCCGTGGATTCCTCTCCAGTGCTGACATGGATCTTGGGGTACTTCTGGAGTCTCCCCAGGGGAGTCAGTCCTCGTCTCGAATGCGGGCATGCACTTGCGCTTTCCTCCAGAGCGGTAGCAGCAGTGTCCCGCAGTCCGCCGCGTGGATCAAAGGATCTATGGTTTTCCCTCGACTCTTTCCCACGAGTCTTTCCCACGAGGCTGTCCCACGAGGCTTTCCCACAGGACTGTCCCACGTGCACACGTGGTGGGAGTCGATCCTCGGCTTGAACGTCAAGGCAGCGCAGGGAAAACAGGTTCCTCTGGAATGGACTGACACATCTGGGGGACTCTTGGAATGGTGGCACGACCCTGGAGTTCCTCTCGCCTTTCCTGTGGAGAGCGCCTCCTCTTGAGATGCGATGGCAATGCCGGGAATTCTTTCCTTAAGAAACAGGGAAAGGATCCCTCATCTCGAGCTAGGAGTCGGAAACGGGGCTCCCCTGGATGTGTGCGGGACCCTCGTGCTTCCTCTCGAATGCAGACGGGAATGTCGGGGAACTTCTTGAGTTGCAGCAAGGATGTGAAGGACCCTTTGGGAGTCCCAGTGGTTAGATGTGATTAGCCTCGAGAAGCCTCATCGGAAATGGGCATCATCTCGCCTGGAGGGCAAAACCTCCTGGATTTTCTCGAGTTGCGGCAGGTGCTCTCGACTTACGACGGGGACCTCAGGGACCCGCTCTGGTGGCCTCAGGAAAGGCCAGTCCCCATGCGAGTTCCTCGGGGGCCTCTCGGGATTCCTCTCCAGTCGATGCCGGGGCCTAAGACCTTGTGTGGATGCGGGGCCGGAACCCGTGGATTCCTCTCCAGCGCTGACATGGATCTTGGGGTACTTCTGGAGTCTCCCCAGGGGAGTCAGTCCTCGTCTCGAATGCGGGCATGCACTTGTGCTTTCCTCCTGAGAGGTAGCAGCAGTTTCACCCAGTCTGCCGCGTGGATCAAAGGATCCATGGTTTTCCCTCGAGTCTTTCCCACGAGGCTTTCCCACGAGGATTTCCCACAGGGCTGTCCCAGGTGCACCGTGGTGGGAGTCGATCCTCGGCTTGAACGTCAAGGCAGTGCAGGGAAAACAGGTTCCTCTGGAATGGACTGACCCATCTGGGGGACTCTTGGAATGGTGGCACGACCCTGGAGTTCCTCTCGCCTTTCCTGTGGAGAGCGCCTCCTCTTGAGATGCGACGGAAACGCCGGGAATTCTTTCCCTAGGAAACAGGGAAAGGATCCCTCATCTGGAGCTAGGAGGCTGAAACGGGGCTCCCCTGGATGTGTGCGGGACCCTCGTGATTCCTCTTGAATGGAGACGGGTATGTCGGGGAACTTGTTGAGTTGCAACAAGGGTGTGAAGGACCCTTTGGAAGTTCCAGTGGTTAGATGTGATTAGCCTCGAGAAGCCTCAGCGGAAATGGGCCTCATCTCGCCTGGAGGGCAAAACCTCCTGGATTTTCTCGAGTTGCGGCAGGTGCTCTCGACTTACAACGGGGACCTCAGGGACCAGCTCTGGGGGCCTCAGGAAAGGCCAGTCCCCATGCGAGTTCCTCGGGGGCCTCTCGGGATTCCTTTCCCGTCGATACCGGGGCCTAAGACCTTGTGTGGACTCGGGGCCGGAACCTGAGGATTCCTCTCCAGTGCTGACATTGATCTTGGGGTACTTCTGGAGTCTCCCCAGGGGAGTAAGTCCTCGCCTCCAATGCGGGCATGCACTTGAGCTTTCCTCCAGAGCGGTAGCAGCAGTGTCACGCAGTCCGCCGCGTGGATCGAAGGATCTATGGTTTTCCCTCGACTCTTTCCCACGAGTCTTTCCCACGAGGCTTTCCCACGAGGCTTTCCCACAGGGCTGTCCCACGTGCACACGTGGTGGGAGGCGATCCTCGGCTTGAACGTCAAGGCAGTGCAGGGAAAACAGTTTCCTCTGGAATGGACTGACATATCTGGGGGACTCTTGGAATGGTGGCACGACCCTGGAGTTCCTCTCGCCTTTCCTGTGGAGAGCGCCTCCTCTTGAGATGCGACGGCAACGCCGGGAATTCTTTCCCTAAAAAACAGGGAAAGGATCCCTCATCTCGAGCTAGGAGGCGGAAACGGGGCTCCCCTGGATGTGTGCGGGACCCTCGTGCTTCCTCTCGAGTGGAGTCGAGTATGTCGGGGAACTAATTGAATTGCAGCAAGGGTGTGAAGGACCCTTTGGAAGTTCCAGTGGTTAGATGTGATTAGCCTCGAGAAGCCTCAGCGGACATGGGCCTCATCTCGCCTGGAGGGCAAAACCTCCTGGATTTTCTCGAGTTGCGGCAGCTGCTCTCGACTTACGACGGGGACCTCAGGCACCCGCTCTGGTGGCCTCAGGAAAGGCCAGTCCCCATGCGAGTTCCTCGGGGGCCTCTCGGGATTCCTCTCCCATCGATGCTGGGGCCTAAGACCTTGTGTGGAGTCGGGGCCGGAACCCGAGGAATCCTCTCCAGTGCTGACATGGATCTTGGGGTACTTCTGGAGTATCCCCAGGGGAGTCAGTCCTCGTCTCGAATGCGGGCATGCACTTGCGCTTTCCTCCAGAGCGGTAGTAGCAGTGTCCCGCAGTCCACCACGTGAATCAAAGGATCTATGGTTTTCCCTCGAGTCTTTCCCACGAGGCTTTCCCACGAGACTTTCCCACAGGGCTGTCCCAGGTGCACACGTGGTGGGAGTCGATCCTCGGCTTGAACGTCAAGGCAGTGCAGGGAAAACAGGTTCCTCTGGAATGGACTGACACATCTAGGGGACTCTTGGAATGGTGGCCCGACCCTGGAGTTCCCCTCGCCTTTCCTGTGGAGAGCGCCTCCTCTTGTGATGAGACGGGGACGCCGGGAATTCTATACCTACGAAACAGGGAATGGATCCCTCATCTCGAGCTAGGAGGCGGAAACGGGGCTCCCCTGGATGTGTGCTGGACCCTCGTGCTTCCTCTCGAGTGGAGACGGCTATGTCGGGGAACGTCTTGAGTTGCAGCAACGGTGTGAAAGACCCTTTGGAAGTTCCAGTGGTTAGATATGATTAGCCTCGAGAAGCCTCAGAGGAAATGGGCCTCATCTCGCCTGGAGTGCAAAATCTCCTGGATTTTCTCGAGTTGCAGCAGGTGTTCTCGACTTACGACGGGGACCTCAGGGACCCGCTCTGGTGGCCTCAGGAAAGGCCAGTCCCCATGCGAGTTCTTGGGGACCTCTCGGGATTCCTCTCCCGTCGATGCCGGGGCCTAAAACCTTGTGTGGAGTCGGGGCCGGAACCCGAGGAATCCTCTCCAGTGCTGACATGGATCTTGGGGTACTTCTGGAGTCTCCCCAGGGGACTCAGTCCTCGTCTCGAATGCGGGCATGCACTTGCGCTTTCCTCCAGAGCGGTAGCAGCAGTGTCACGCAGTCCGCCGCGTGGATCAAAGGATCTATGGTTTTCCCTCGAGTCTTTCCCACGAGTCTTTCCCACGAGGCTTTCCCACGAGGCTTTCCCACAGGGCTGTCCCACGTGCACACGTGGTGGGAGTCGATCCTCGGCTTGAACGTCAAGGCAGTGCAGGGAAAACAGGTTCCTCTGGAATGGACTGACACATCTGGGGGACTCTTGGAATGGTGGCACGACCCTGGAGTTCCTCTCGCCTTTCCTGTGGAGAGCGCCTCCTCTTGAGATGCGACGGGAACGCCGGGAATTCTTTCCCTATGAAACAGGGAAAGGATCCCTCATCTCGAGCTAGGAGGCGGAAACGGGGCTCCCCTGGATGTGTGAGGGACCCTCCTGCTTCCTCTCGAGTGGAGACGGGTATGTCGGGGAACTTCTTGAGTTGCAGCAAGGGTGTGAAGGACCCTTTGGAAGTTCCAGTGATTAGATGTGATGAGCCTCGAGAAGCCTCAGCGTAAATGGGCCTCATCTCGCCTGGAGGGCAAAACCTCCTGGATTTTTTCGAGTTGCGGCAGGTGCTCTCGACTTACGATGGGGACCTCAGGGACCCGCTCTGGTGGCCTCATGAAAGGCCAGTCCCCATGCGAGTTCCTCGGGGGCCTCTCGGGATTCCTCTCCCGTCGATACCGGGGCCTAAGGCCTTATGTGGAGTCGGGGCCGGAACCTGAGGATTCCTCTCCAGTGCTGACTTGGATCTTGGGGTACTTCTGTAATCTCCCCAGGGGAGTCAGTCCTCGTCTCGAATGCGGGCATGCCCTTGCGCTTTCCTCCAGAGCGGTAGCAGCAGTGTCACTCAGTCCGCCGCGTGGATCAAAGGATCTATGGTTTTCCCTCGAGTCCTTCCCACGAGGCTTTCCCACGAGGCTTTCCCACAGGGCTGTCCCACGTGCACACGTGGTGGGAGTCGATCCTCGGCTTGAACGTCAAGGTAGTGCAGGGAATACAGGTTCCTCTGGAATGGACTGACACATCTGGGGGACTCTTGGAAAGGTGGCACGACCCTGGAGTTCCTCTCGCCTTTCCTGTGGAGAGCGCCTCCTCTTGAGATGCGACGGGAACGCCGGGAATTCTTTCCCTACGAAACAGGGAAAGGATCCCTCATCTCGAGCTAGGAGGCGGAAACGGGGCTCCCCTGGATGTGTGAGGGACCCTCCTGCTTCCTCTCGAGTGGAGACGGGTATGTCGGGGAACTTCTTGAGTTGCAGCAAGGGTGTGAAGGACCCTTTGGAAGTTCCAGTGGTTAGATGTGATTAGCCTCGAGAAGCCTCACTGGAAATGGGCCTCATCTCGCCTGGAGGGTAAAACCTCCTGGATTTTCTCGAGTTGCGGCAGGTGCTCTCAACTTACGACGGGGACCTCAGGGACCCGCTCTGGTGGCCTCAGGAAAGGCCAGTCCCCATGCGAGTTCCTCGGGGGCCTCTCGGGATTCCTCTCCCGTCGATGCCGGGGCCTAAAACCTTGTGTGGAGTCGGGGCCGGAACCTGAGGATTCCTCTCCAGTGCTGACATGTATCTTGGGGTACTTCTGGAGTCTCCCCAGGGGAGTCAGTCCTCGTCTCGAATGCGGACATGCACTTACGCTTTCCTCCAGAGCGGTAGCAGCAGTGTCACGCAGTCCGCGGCGTGGATCAAAGGATCTATGGTTTTCCCTCGAGTCTTTCCCACGAGGCTTTCCCACGAGGCTTTCCCACAGGGCTGTCCCACGTGCACACGTGGTGGGAGTCGATCCTCGGCTTGAACGTCAAGGCAGTGCAGGGAAAACAGGTTCCTCTGGAATGGACTGACACATCTGGGGGACTCTTGGAATGGTGGCACGATCCTGGAGTTCCTCTCGCCTTTCCTGTGGAGAGCGCCTCCTCTTGAGATGCGACAGGAACGCCGGGAATTCTTTCCCTACGAAACAGGGAAAGGATCCCTCATCTCGAGCTAGGAGGCGGAAACGGGGCTCCCCTGGATGTCTGCGGGACCCACGTGCTTCCTCTCGAGTGGAGACGGGTATGTCGGGGAACTTCTTCAGTTGCAGCAAGGGTGTGAAAGACCCTTTGGAAGTTCCAGTGGTTAGATGTGATTAGGATGGAGAAGCCTCAGCGGAAATGGGCCTCATCTCTCCTGGAGGGCAAAACCTCCTGGATTTTCTCGAGTTGCGGCAGGTGCTCTCGACTTACGACGGGGACCTCAGGGACCCGCTCTGGTGGCCTCAGGAAAGGCCAGTCCCCATGCGAGTTCCTCGGGAGCATGTCGGGATTCCTCTCCCGTCGATGCCGGGGCCTAAGACCTTGTGTGGAGTCGGGGCCGGAACCTGAGGATTCCTCTCCAGTGCCGACATGGATCGTGGGGTACTTCTGGAGTCTCCCCAGGGGAGTCAGTCCTCGTCTCGAATGCGGGCATGCACTTGCGCTTTCCTCCAGAGCGGTAGCAGCAGTGTCCCGCAGTCCGCCGCGTGGATCAAAGGATCTATGTTTTTCCCTCGAGTCTTTCCCACGAGGCTTTCCCACGAGGCTTTCCCACAGGGCTGTCCCACGTGCACACGTGGTGGGAGTCGATCCTCGGCTTGAACGTCAAGGCAGTGCAGGGAAAACAGGTTCCTCTGGAATGGACTGACACATCTGGGGGACTCTTGGAATGGTGGCACGACCCTGGAGTTCCTCTCGCCTTTCCTGTGGAGAGCGCCTCCTCTTGAGATGCGACGGACACGCCGGGAATTCTTTCCCTACGAAACAGGGAAAGGATCCCTCATCTCGAGCTAGGAGGCGGAAACGGAGCTCCCCTGGATGTGTGTGGGACCCTCGTGCTTCCTCTCGAGTGGAGACGGGTATGTCGGGGAACTTCGTGAGTTGCAGCAAGGGTGTGAAGGACCCTTTGGAAGTTCCAGCGGTTAGATGTGATTAGCCTCGAGAAGCCTCATCGGAAATGGGCCTCATCTCACCTGGAGGGCAAAACCTCCTGGATTTTCTCGAGTTGCGGCAGGTGCTCTCGACTTACGAGGGGGACCTCAGGGACCCGCTCTGGTGGCCTCAGGAAAGGCCAGTCCCCATGCGAGTTCCTCGGGGGCCTCTCGGGATTCCTCTCCCGTCGCTGCCGGGGCCTAAGACCTTGTGTGGAGTCGGGGCCGGAACCTGATGATTCCTCTCCAGTGCTGACATGGATCTTGGGGTACTTCTGGAGTCTCCCCAGGGGAGTCAGTCCTCGTCTCCAATGCGGGCATGCACTTGCGCTTTCCTCCAGAGCGGTAGCAGCAATGTCACGCAGTCCGCCGCATGGATCAAAGGATCTATGGTTTTCCCTCGAGTCTTTCCCAAGAGGCTTTCCCACGAGGCTTTCCCACAGGGCTGTCCCACGTGCACACGTTGTGGGAGTCGATCCTCGGCTTGAACGTCAAGGCAGTGCAGGGAAGACAGGTTCCTCTGGAATGGACTGACACATCTGGGGGACTCTTGGAATGGTGGCACGACCCTGGAGTTCCTCTCGCCTTTCCTGTGGAGAGCGCTTCCTCTTGAGATGCGACGGGAACGCCGGGAATTCTTTCCCTACGAAACAGGGAAAGGATCCCACATCTCGAGCTAGGAGGCGGAAGCGGTGCTCCCCTGGATGTGTGCGGGACCCTCGTGCTTCCTCTCGAGTGGAGACGGGTATGTCGGGGAACTTCTGGACTTGCAGCAAGGGTGTGAAGGACCCTTTGGAAGTTCCAGTGGTTAGATGTGATTAGCCTCGAAAAGCCTCAGCGGAAATGGGCCTCATCTCGCCTGGAGGGCAAAACCTCCTGGATTTTCTCGAGTTGCGGCAGGTGCTCTCGACTTACGACGGGGACCTCAGGGACCCGCTCTCGTGGCCTCAGGAAAGGTCAGTCCCCATGCGAGTTTCTCGGGGGCCTCTCGGGATTCCTCTCCCATCGATGCCGGGGCCTAAGACCTTGTGTGGAGTCGGGGCCGGAACCTGAGGATTCCTCTCCAGTGCTGAAATGGATCTTGGGGTACTTCTGGAGTCTCCCCAGGGGAGTCAGTCCTCGTCTCGAATGCGGGCATGCACTTGTGCTTTCCTCCAGAGCGGTAGCAGCAGTGTCACGCAGTCCGCCGCGTGCATCAAAGGATCTATGGTTTTCCCTCGAGTCTTTCCCACGAGGCTTTCCCACGAGGCTTTCCCACAGGGCTGTCCCACGTGCACACGTGGTGGGAGTCGATCCTCGGCTTGAACGTCAAGGCAGTGCAGGGAAGACAGGTTCCTCTGGAATGGACTGACACATCTGGGGGACTCCTGGAATGGTGGCACGACCCTGGAGTTCCTCTCGCCTTTCCTGTGGAGAGCGCCTCCTCTTGAGATGCCTCGGGAACGCCGGGAATTCTTTCCCTACGAAACAGGGAAAGGATCCCACATCTCGAGCTAGGAGGCGGAAAAGGGGCTCCCCTGGATGTGTGCGAGACCCTCGTGCTTCCTCTCGAGTGGAGACGGGTATGTCGGGGAACTTCTTGACTTGCAGCAAGGGTGTGAAGGACCCTTTGGAAGTTTCAGTGGTTAGATGTGATTAGCCTCGAGAAGCCTCAGCGGAAATGGGCCTCATCTCGCCTGGAGGGCAAAACCGCCTGGATTTTCTCGAGTTGCGTCAGATGCTCTCTACTTACGACAGGGACGTCTGGGACCCGCTCTGGTGTCCTCAGGGAAGGCCAGTCCCCATGCGAGTTCCTCGGGGGCCTCTCGGGATTCCTCTTCCGTCGCTGCCGGGGCCTAAGACCTTGTGTGGAGTCGGGGCCGGAACCTGAGGATTCCTCTCCAGTGCTGACATGGATCTTGGGGTACTTCTGGAGTCTCCCCAGGGGAGTCAGTCCTCGTCTCGAATGCGGGCATGCACTTGCGCTTTCCTCCAGAGCGGTAGCAGCAGTGTCCCGCAGTCCGCCGCGTGGATCAAAGGATCTATGGTTTTCCCTCGACTCTTTCCCACGAGTCTTTCCCACGAGGCTGTCCCACGAGGCTTTCCCACAGGACTGTCCCACGTGCACACGTGGTGGGAGTCGATCCTCGGCTTGAACGTCAAGGCAGCGCAGGGAAAACAGGTTTCTGTGGAATGGACTGACACATCTGGGGGACTCTTGGAATGGTGGCACGACCCTGGAGTTCCTCTCGCCTTTCCTGTGGAGAGCGCCTCCTCTTGAGATGCGATGGCAATGCCGGGAATTCTTTCCTTAAGAAACAGGGAAAGGATCCCTCATCTCGAGCTAGGAGTCGGAAACGGGGCTCCCCTGGATGTGTGCGGGACCCTCGTGCTTCCTCTCGAATGGAGACGGGTATGTCGGGGAACTTCTTGAGTTGCAGCAAGGGTGTGAAGGACCCTTTGGAAGTCCCAGTGGTTAGATGTGATTAGCCTCGAGAAGCCTCATCGGAAATGGGCCTCATCTCGCCTGTAGGGCAAAACCTCCTGGATTTTCTCGAGTTGCGGCAGGTGCTCTCGACTTACGACGGGGACCTCAGGGACCCGCTCTGGTGTCCTCAGGAAAGGCCAGTCCCCATGCGCGTTCCTCCGGGGCCTCTCTGGATTCCTCTCCGTCGATGCCGGGGCCTAAGACCTTATGTGGAGTCGGGGCCGGAACCTGAGGATTCCTCTTCAGTGCTGACATGGATCTTGGGGTACTTCTGGAGTCTCCCCAGGGGAGTCAGTCCTCGTCTCAAATGCGGGCATGCACTTGCGCTTTCCTCCAGAGCGGCGGCAGCAGTGTCACGCTGTCCGCCGCGTGGATCAAAGGATCTATGGTTTTCTCTCGAGTCTTTCCCACGAGGCTTTCCCAAGAGGCTTTCCCACGAGGCTTTCCCACAGAGCTGTCCCACGTGCACACGTGGTAGGAATCGATCCTCGGCTTGATCGTGAAGGCAGTGCAGGGATAACAGGTTCCTCTGGAATGGACTGACACATCTGGGGGACTCTTGGAATGGTGGCACGACCCTGGAGTTCCTCTCGCCTTTCCTGTGGAGAGCGCCTCCTCTTGAGATGCGACGGGAACGCCGGGAATTCTTTCCCTTCGAAACAGGGAAAGGATCCCTCATCTCGAGCTAGGAGGCGGAAACGGGGCTCCCCTGGATGTGTGCGGGACCCACGTGCTTCCTCTCGAGTGGAGACGGGTATGTCGGGGAACTTCTTAATTTGCAGCAAGGGTGTGAAAGACCCTTTGGAAGTTCCAGCGGTTAGATACGATTAGCCTCGAGAAGCCTCAGCGGAAATGGGCCTCATCTCGCCTGGAGGGCAAAACCTCCTGGATTTTCTCGAGTTGCGGCAGGTGCTCTCGACTTACGACGGGGACCTCAGGGACCCGCTCTGGTGGCCTCAGGAAAGGCCAGTCCCCATGCGAGATCCTCGGGGGCCTCTCGGGATTCCTCTCCCGTCGATGCCGGGGCCTAAGACCTTGTGTGCAGTCGGGGCCCGAAACTGAGGATTCCTCTCCAGTGCTGACATGGATCTTGGGCTACTTCTGGAGTCTCCCCAGGGGAGTCAGTCCTCGTCTCGAATGCGGGCATGCACTTGCGCTTTCCTCCAGAGCGGTAGCAGCAGTGTCACGCAGTCTGCCGCGTGGATAAAAGGATCTATGGTTTTCCGTCGAGTCTATCCCACGAGGCTTTCCCACGAGGCTTTCCCACAGGGCTGTCCCACGTGCACACGTGGTGGGAGTCTATCCTCGGCTTGAACGTTAAGGCAGTGCAGGGAAAACAGGTTCCTCTGGAATGGACTGACCCATCTGGGGGACTCTTGGAATGGTGGCACGACCCTGGAGTTCCTCTCGCCTTTCCTGTGGAGAGCGCCTCCTCTTGAGATGCGACGGGAACGCCGGGAATTCTTTCCATACGAAACAGGGAAAGGATCCCTCATCTCGAGCTAGGAGGCGGAAACGGGGCTCCCCTGGATGTGTGCGGGACCCTCGTGCTTCCTCTCGAGTGGAGATGGGTATGTCGGGGAACTTCTTGAGTTGCAGCAAGGGTGTGAAGGACCCTTTG
This sequence comes from Ovis canadensis, assembly GCF_042477335.2. Taxonomy (NCBI): domain Eukaryota; kingdom Metazoa; phylum Chordata; class Mammalia; order Artiodactyla; family Bovidae; genus Ovis; species Ovis canadensis. The sequence goes on from NC_091267.1 coordinate 12,465,549, forward strand.
GAAGTTCCAGCGGTTAGATGTGATTAGCCTCGAGAAGCCTCAGCGGAAATGGGCCTCATCTCGCCTGGAGGGCAAAACCTCCTGGATTTTTTCGAGTTGCGGCAGGTGCTCTCGACGTACGACGGGGACCTCAGGGACCCGCTCTGGTGGCCTCAGGAAAGGCCAGTCCCCCTGCGAGTTCCTCGGGGGCCTCTCGGGATTCCTCTCCTGTCGATGCCGGGGCCTAAGACCTTGTGTGGAGTCGGGGCCGGAACCTGAGGATTCCTCTCCAGTGCTGACATGGATCTTGTGGTACTTCTGGAGTCTCCCCAGGGGAGTCAGTCCTCGTCTCGAATGAGGGCATGCACTTGCGCTTTCCTCCAGAGCGGTAGCACTGTGTCACGCAGTCCGCCGCGTGGATCAAAGGATCTATGTTTTTCCCTCGAGTCTTTCCCACGAGTCTTTCCCACGAGGCTTTCCCACAGGGCTGTCCCACGTGCACACGTGGTGGGAGTCGATCCTCGGCTTGAACGTCAAGGCAGTGCCGGGAAAAGAGGTTCCTCTGGAATGGACTGACACATCTGGGGGACTCTTGGAATGGTGGCACGACCCTGGAGTTCCTCTCGCCTTTCCTGTGGAGAGGGCCTCCTCTTGAGATGCGACGGACACGCCGGGAATTCTTTCTCTACGAAACAGGGAAAGGATCCCTCATCTCGAGCTAGGAGGCGGAAACGGAGCTCCCCTGGATGTGTGCGGGACCCTCGTGCTTCCTCTCGAGTGGAGACGGGTATGTCGGGGAACTTCTTGAGTTGCAGCAAGGGTGTGAAGGACCCTTTGGAAGTTCCAGTGGTTAGATGTGATTAGCCTCGAGAAGCCTCAGCGGAAATGGGCCTCATCTCTCCTGGAGGGCAAAACCTCCTGGATTTTCTCGAGTTGTGGCAGGTGCTCTCGACTTACGAGTGGGACCTCAGGGACCCGCTCTGGTGGCCTCAGGAAAGGCCAGTCCCCATGCGAGTTCCTCGGGGGCCTCTCGGGATTCCTCTCCCGTCGATGCCGGGACCTAAGACCTTGTGTGGAGTCGGGGCCGGATCCTGAGGATTCCTCTCCAGTGCTGACATGGATCTTGGGGTACTTCTGGAGTCTCCCCAGGGGAGTCAGTCCTCGTCTCGAATGCGGGCATGCACTTGCGCTTTCCTCCAGAGCGGTAGCATCAGTGTCACGCAGTCCGCCGCCTTGATCAAAGGATCTATGGTTTTCCCTCGAGTCTTTCCCACGAGGCTTTCCCACGAGGCTTTCCCACAGGGCTGTCCCACGTGCACACGTGGTGGGAGTCGATCCTCGGCTTGAACGTCAAGGCAGTGCAGGGAAAACAGGTTCCTCTGGAATGGACTGACACATCTGGGGGACTCTTGGAATGGTGGCACGACCCTGGAGTTCCTCTCGCCTTTCCTGTGGAGAGCGCCTCCTCTTGAGATGCGATGGGAACGCCGGGAATTCTTTCCCTACGAAACAGGGAAAGGATCCCTCATCTCGAGCTAGGAGGCGGAAACGGGGCTCCCCTGGATATGTGCGGGACCCTCGTACTTCCTCTCGAGTGGAGACGGGTATGTCGGGGAACTTCTTGAGTTGCAGCAAGGGTGTGAAGGACCCTTTGGAAGTTCCAGTGGTTAGATGTGATTAGCCTCGAGAAGCCTCAGCGGAAATGGGCCTCATCTCGCCTGGAGGGCAAAATCTCCTGGATTTTCTCGAGTTTCGGCAGGTGCTCTCGACTTACGACGGGGACCTCAGGGACCCGCTCTGGTCGCCTCAGGAAAGGCCAGTCCCCATGCGAGTTCCTCGGGGGACCCTCGGGATTCCTCTCCCGTCGATGCTGGTGCCTAGGACCTTGTGTGGAGTCGGGGCCGGAACCTAAGGATTCCTCTCCAGTGCTGACATGGATCTTGGGGTACTTCTGGAGTCTCCGCAGGGAAGTCAGTCCTCGTCTCGAATGCGGGCATGCACTTGCGCTTTCCTCCAGAGCGGTAGCAGCAGTGTCACGCAGTCCGCCGCGTGCATCAAAGGATCTATGGTTTTCCCTCGAGTCTTTCCCACGAGACTTTCCCACGAGGCTTTCCCACAGGGCTGTCCCACGTGCACACGTGGTGGGAGTCGATCCTCGGCTTGAACGTCAAGGCAGTGCAGGGAAGACAGGTTCCTCTGGAATGGACCTACACATCTGGGGGACTCCTGGAATGGTGGCACGACCCTGGAGTTCCTCTCGCCTTTCCTGTGGAGAGCGCCTCCTCTTGAGATGCCTCGGGAACGCCGGGAATTCTTTCCCTACGAAACAGGGAAAGGATCCCACATCTCGAGCTAGGAGGCGGAAAAGGGGCTCCCCTGGATGTGTGCGAGACCCTCGTGCTTCCTCTCGTGTGGAGACGGGTATGTCGGGGAACTTCTTGACTTGCAGCAAGGGTGTGAAGGACCCTTTGGAAGTTCCAGTGGTTAGATGTGATTAGCCTCGAGAAGCCTCAGCGGAAATGGGCCTCATCTCGCCTGGAGGGCAAAACCGCCTGGATTTTCTCGAGTTGCGTCAGATGCTCTCTACTTACGACGGGGACGTCTGGGACCCGCTCTGGTGTCCTCAGGGAAGGCCAGTCCCCATGCGAGTACCTCGGGGGCCTCTCGGGATTCCTCTTCCGTCGCTGCCGGGGCCTAAGACCTTGTGTGGAGTCGGGGCCGGAACCTGAGGATTCCTCTCCAGTGCTGACATGGATCTTGGGGTACTTCTGGAGTCTCCCCAGGGGAGTCAGTCCTCGTCTCGAATGCGGGCATGCACTTGTGCTTTCCTCCAGAGCGGTAGCAGCAGTTTCAGGCAGTCTGCCGCGTGGATCAAAGGATCTATGGTTTTCCCTCGAGTCTTTCCCACGAGGCTTTCCCACGAGGCTTTCGCACAGGGCTGTCCCACGTGCACACGTGGTGGAAGTCGATCCTCGGCTTGAACGTCAAGGCAGTGCAGGGAAAACAGGTTCCTCTGGAATGGACTGACACATGTGGGAGACTCTTGGAATGGTGGCACGACCCTGGAGTGCCTCTCGCCTTTCCTGTGGAGAGCGCCTCCTCTTGAGATGCGACGGGAACGCCGGGAACTCTTTCACTACGAAACAGGGAAAGGATCCCTCATCTCGAGCTAGGAGGCGGAAACGGGGCTCCCCTGGATGTGTGCGGGACCCTCGTGCTTCCTCTCGAGTGGAGACGGCTATGTCGGGGAACTTCTTGAGTTGCAGCAAGGGTGTGAAGGACCCTTTGGAAGTTCCAGTGGTTAGATGTGATTAGCCTCGAGAAGCCTCAGCGGAAATGGGCCTCATCTATCCTGGAGGGCAAAACCTCCTGACTTTTCTCGAGTTGCGGCAGGTGCTCTCGACTTACGACGGGGACTTCAGGGACCCGGTCTGGTGGCCTCAGGAAAGGCCAGTCCCCGTGCGAGTTCCTCGGGGGACCCTCGGGATTCCTCTCCCGTCGATGCCGGGTCCTAAGACCTTGTGTGGAGTCGGGGCCGGAACCTGAGGATTCCTCTCCAGTGCTGACATGGATATTGGGGTACTTCTGGAGTCTCCCCAGGGGAGTCAGTCCTCGTCTCGAATGCGGGCATGCACTTGCGCTTTCCTCCTGAGCGGTATCAGCAGTGTCACGCAGTCCGCAACGTGGATCAAAGGGTCTATGGTTTTCCCTCCAGTCTTTCTCACGAGGTTTTCCCACGAGGCTTTCCCACAGGGCTGTCCCACGTGCACACGTGGTGGGAGTCGATACTCGGCTTGAACGTCAAGGCAGTGCAGGGAAAACAGGTTCCTCTGGAATGGACTGACACATCTGGGGGACTCTTGGAATGGTGGCACGACCCTGGAATTCCTCTCGCCTTTCCTGTGGAGAGCGCCTCCTCTTGAGATGCGACGGAACGCCGGGAATTCTTTCCCTACGATACAGGGAAAGGATCCCTCATCTCGAGCTAGAAGGCAGAAACGGGGCTCCCCTGGATGTGTGCGGGACCCTCGTGCCTCCTCTCGAGTGGAGAGGGGTATGTCGGGGAACTTCTTGAGTTTCAGCAAGTGTGTGAAGGACCATTTGGGAGTTCCAGTGGTTAGATGTGATTAGCCTCGAGAAGCCGCATTGGAAATGGGCCTCATCTCGCCTGGAGGGCAAAACCTCCTGGATTTTCTCGAGTTGCGGCAGGTGCTCTCGACTTACGACGGGGACCTCAGGGACCCGCTCTGGTGGCCTCAGGAAAGGCCAGTCCCCATGCGAGTTCCTCGGCGGCCTCTCGGGATTCCTCTCCCGTCGATGCCGGGGCCTAAGACCTTGTGTGCAGTCGGGGCCCGAAACTGAGGATTCCTCTCCAGTGCTGACATGGATCTTGGGCTACTTCTGGAGTCTCCCCAGGGGAGTCAGTCCTCGTCTCGAATGCGGGCATGCACTTGCGCTTTCCTCCAGAGTGGTAGCAGCAGTGTCACGCAGTCTGCCGCGTGGATAAAAGGATCTATGGTTTTCCGTCGAGTCTATCCCACGAGGCTTTCCCACGAGGCTTTCCCACAGGGCTGTCCCACGTGCACACGTGGTGGGAGTCGATCCTCGGCTTGAACGTTAAGGCAGTGCAGGGAAAACAGGTTCCTCTGGAATGGACTGACCCATCTGGGGGACTCTTGGAATGGTGGCACGACCCTGGAGTTCCTCTCGCCTTTCCTGTGGAGAGCGCCTCCTCTTGAGATGCGACGGGAACGCCGGGAATTCTTTCCATACGAAACAGGGAAAGGATCCCTCATCTCGAGCTCGGAGGCGGAAACGGGGCTCCCCTGGATGTGTGCGGGACCCTCGTGCTTCCTCTCGAGTGGAGATGGGTGTGTCGGGGAACTTCTTGAGTTGCAGCAAGGGTGTGAAGGACCCTTTGGAAGTTCCAGCGGTTAGATGTGATTAGCCTCGAGAAGCCTCAGCGGAAATGGGCCTCATCTCGCCTGGAGGGCAAAACCTCCTGGATTTTTTCGAGTTGCGGCAGGTGCTCTCGACGTACGACGGGGACCTCAGGGACCCGCTCTGGTGGCCTCAGGAAAGGCCAGTCCCCCTGCGAGTTCCTCGGGGGCCTCTCGGGATTCCTCTCCTGTCGATGCCGGGGCCTAAGACCTTGTGTGGAGTCGGGGCCGGAACCTGAGGATTCCTCTCCAGTGCTTACATGGATCTTGTGGTACTTCTGGAGTCTCCCCAGGGGAGTCAGTCCTCGTCTCGAATGCGGGCATGCACTTGCGCTTTCCTCCAGAGCGGTAGCACTGTGTCACGCAGTCCGCCGCGTGGATCAAAGGATCTATGTTTTTCCCTCGAGTCTTTCCCACGAGTCTTTCCCACGAGGCTTTCCCACAGGGCTGTCCCACGTGCACACGTGGTGGGAGTCGATCCTCGGCTTGAACGTCAAGGCAGTGCCGGGAAAAGAGGTTCCTCTGGAATGGACTGACACATCTGGGGGACTCTTGGAATGGTGGCACGACCCTGGAGTTCCTCTCGCCTTTCCTGTGGAGAGGGCCTCCTCTTGAGATGCGACGGACACGCCGGGAATTCTTTCTCTACGAAACAGGGAAAGGATCCCTCATCTCGAGCTAGGAGGCGGAAACGGAGCTCCCCTGGATGTGTGCGGGACCCTCGTGCTTCCTCTCGAGTGGAGACGGGTATGTCGGGGAACTTCTTGAGTTGCAGCAAGGGTGTGAAGGACCCTTTGGAAGTTCCAGTGGTTAGATGTGATTAGCCTCGAGAAGCCTCAGCGGAAATGGGCCTCATCTCTCCTGGAGGGCAAAACCTCCTGGATTTTCTCGAGTTGTGGCAGGTGCTCTCGACTTACGAGTGGGACCTCAGGGACCCGCTCTGGTGGCCTCAGGAAAGGCCAGTCCCCATGCGAGTTCCTCGGGGGCCTCTCGGGATTCCCCTCCCGTCGATGCCGGGACCTAAGACCTTGTGTGGAGTCGGGGCCGGATCCTGAGGATTCCTCTCCAGTGCTGACATGGATCTTGGGGTACTTCTGGAGTCTCCCCAGGGGAGTCAGTCCTCGTCTCGAATGCGGGCATACACTTGCCCTTTCCTCCAGAGCGGTAGCAGCAGTGTCACGCAGTCCGCCGCCTTGATCAAAGGATCTATGGTTTTCCCTCGAGTCTTTCCCACGAGGCTTTCCCACGAGGCTTTCCCACAGGGCTGTCCCACGTGCACACGTGGTGGGAGTCGATCCTCGGCTTGAACGTCAAGGCAGTGCAGGGAAAACAGGTTCCTCTGGAATGGACTGACACATCTGGGGGACTCTTGGAATGGTGGCACGACCCTGGAGTTCCTCTCGCCTTTCCTGTGGAGAGCGCCTGCTCTTGAGTAGCGACGGACACGCCGGGAATTCTTTCTCTGCGAAACAGGGAAAGGATCCCTCATCTCGAGCTAGGAGGCGGAAACGGAGCTCCCCTGGATGTGTGCGGGACCCTCGTGCTTCCTCTCGAGTGGAGACGGGTATGTCGGGGAACATCTTGAGTTGCATCAAGGGTGTGAAGGACCCTTTGGGGTTCCAGTGGTTAGATGTGATTAGCCTCGAGAAGCCTCAGCGGAAATGGGCCTCATCTCTCCTGGAGGGCAAAACCTCCTGGATTTTCTCGAGTTGTTGCAGGTGCTCTCGACTTACGAGTGGGACCTCAGGGACCCGCTCTGGTGGCCTCAGGAAAGGCCAGTCCCCATGCGAGTTCCTCGGGGGCCTTTCGGGATTCCTCTCCCGTCGATGCCGGGACCTAAGACCTTGTGTGGAGTCGGGGCCGGATCCTGAGGATTCCTCTCCAGTGCTGACATGGATCTTGGGGTACTTCTGGAGTCTCCCCAGGGGAGTCAGTCCTCGTCTCGAATGCGGGCATGCACTTGCGCTTTCCTCCAGAGCGGTAGCAGCAGTGTCACGCAGTCCGCCGCCTTGATCAAAGGATCTATGGTTTTCCCTCGAGTCTTTCCCACGAGGCTTTCCCACGAGGCTTTCCCACAGGGCTGTCCCACGTGCACACGTGGTGGGAGTCGATCCTCGGCTTGAACGTCAAGGCAGTGCAGGGAAAACAGGTTCCTCTGGAATGGACTGACACATCTGGGGGACTCTTGGAATGGTGGCACGACCCTGGAGTTCCTCTCGCCTTTCCTGTGGAGAGCGCCTCTTCTTGAGATGCGACGGGAACGCCGGGAATTCTTTCCCTACGAAACAGGGAAAGGATCCCTCATCTCGAGCTAGGAGGCGGAAACGGGGCTCCCCTGGATATGTGCGGGACCCTCGTACTTCCTCTCGAGTGGAGACGGGTATGTCGGGGAACTTCTTGAATTGCAGCAAGGGTGTGAAGGACCCTTTGGAAGTTCCAGTGGTTAGATGTGATTAGCCTCGAGAAGCCTCAGCGGACATGGGCCTCATCTCGCCTGGAGGGCAAAACCTCCTGGATTTTCTCGAGTTGCGGCAGCTGCTCTCGACTTATGACGGGGACCTCAGGCACCCCCTCTGGTGGCCTCAGGAAAGGCCAGTCCCCATGCGAGTTCCTCGGGGGCCTCTCGGGATTCCTCTCCCGTCGATGCCGGGGCCTAAGACCTTGTGTGGAGTCGGGGCCGGAACCCGAGGAATCCTCTCCAGTGCTGACATGGATCTTGGGGTACTTCTGGAGTATCCCCAGGGGAGTCAGTCCTCGTCTCGAATGCGGGCATGCACTTGCGCTTTCCTCCAGAGCGGTAGTAGCAGTGTCCCGCAGTCCACCACGTGAATCAAAGGATCTATGGTTTTCCCTCGAGTCTTTCCCACGAGGCTTTCCCACGAGACTTTCCCACAGGGCTGTCCCAGGTGCACACGTGGTGGGAGTCGATCCTCGGCTTGAACGTCAAGGCAGTGCAGGGAAAACAGGTTCCTCTGGAATGGACTGACACATCTAGGGGACTCTTGGAATGGTGGCCCGACCCTGGAGTTCCCCTCGCCTTTCCTGTGGAGAGCGCCTCCTCTTGTGATGAGACGGGAACGCCGGGAATTCTATACCTACGAAACAGGGAATGGATCCCTCATCTCGAGCTAGGAGGCGGAAACGGGGCTCCCCTGGATGTGTGCGGGACCCTCGTGCTTCCTCTCGAGTGGAGAAGGCTATGTCGGGGAACGTCTTGAGTTGCAGCAACGGTGTGAAGGACCCTTTGGAAGTTCCAGTGGTTAGATATAATTAGCCTCGAGAAGCCTCAGAGGAAATGGGCCTCATCTCGCCTGGAGTGCAAAATCTCCTGGATTTTCTCGAGTTGCAGCAGGTGTTCTCGACTTACGACGGGGACCTCAGGGACCCGCTCTGGTGGCCTCAGGAAAGGCCAGTCCCCATGCGAGTTCTTGGGGACCTCTCGGGATTCCTCTCCCGTCGATGCCGGGGCCTAAGACCTTGTGTGGAGTCGGGGCCGGAACCCGAGGAATCCTCTCCAGTGCTGACATGGATCTTGGGGTACTTCTGGAGTCTCCCCAGGGGACTCAGTCCTCGTCTCGAATGCGGGCATGCACTTGCGCTTTCCTCCAGAGCGGTAGCAGCAGTGTCACGCAGTCCGCCGCGTGGATCAAAGGATCTATGGTTTTCCCTCGAGTCTTTCCTACGAGGCTTTCCCACGAGGCTTTCCCACAGGGCTGTCCCACGTGCATACGTGGTGGGAGTCGATCCTCGGCTTGAACGTCAAGGCAGTGCAGGGAAAACAGGTTCCTCTGGAATGGACTGACACATCTGGGGGACTCTTGGAATGGTGGCACAAGCCTGGAGTTCCTCTCGCCTTTCCTGTGGAGAGCGCCTCCTCTTGAGATGCGAGGGAACGCCGGGAATTTTTTCCCTATGAAACAGGGAAAGGATCCCTCATCTCGAGCTACGAGGAGGAAACTGGGCTCCTCTGGATGTGTGCGGGACCCTCGTGCTTCCTCTCGAGTGGAGACGGGTATGTCGGGGAACTTCTTGAGTTGCAGCAAGGGTGTGAAGGACCCTTTGGGAGTTCCAGTGGTTAGATGTGATTAGCCTCGAGAAGCTTCAGCGGAAATGGGCCTCATCTCGCCTGGAGGGCAAAACCTCCTGGATTTTCTCGAGTTGCGGCAGGTGGTCTCGACATACGATGGGGACCTCAGGGACCCGCTCTGGTGGCCTCAGGAAAGGCCAGTCCCGATGCGAGTTCCTCGGGGGCCTCTCGGGATTCCTCTCCGGTCGATGCCGGGGCCTAAGACCTTGTGTGGAGTCGGGGCCGGAACCCGTGGATTCCTCTCCAGTGCTGACATGGATCTTGGGGTACTTCTGGAGTCTCCCCAGGGGAGTCAGTCCTCGTCTCGAATGCGGGCATGCACTTGCGCTTTCCTCCAGAGCGGTAGCAGCAGTGTCCCGCAGTCCGCCGCGTGGATCAAATTATCTATGGTTTTCCCTCGACTCTTTCCCACGAGTCTTTCCCACGAGGCTGTCCCACGAGGCTTTCCCACAGGACTGTCCCACGTGCACACGTGGTGGGAGTCGATCCTCGGCTTGAACGTCAAGGCAGCGCAGGGAAAACAGGTTCCTCTGGAATGGACTGACACATCTGGGGGACTCTTGGAATGGTGGCACGACCCTGGAGTTCCTCTCGCCTTTCCGGTGGAGAGCGCCTCCTCTTGAGATGCGATGGCAATGCCGGGAATTCTTTCCTTAAGAAACAGGGAAAGGATCCCTCATCTCGAGCTAGGAGTCTCAAACGGGGTTCCCCTGGATGTGTGCGGGACCCTCGTGCTTCCTCTCGAATGCAGACGGGAATGTCGGGGAACTTCTTGAGTTGCAGCAAGGATGTGAAGGACCCTTTGGAAGTCCCAGTGGTTAGATGTGATTAGCCTCGAGAAGCCTCATCGGAAATGGGCATCATCTCGCCTGGAGGGCAAAACCTCCTGGATTTTCTCGAGTTGCGGCAGGTGCTCTCGACTTACGACGGGGACCTCAGGGACCCGCTCTGGTGGCCTCAGGAAAGGCCAGTCCCCATGCGAGTTCCTCGGGGGCCTCTCGGGATTCCTCTCCAGTCGATGCCGGGGCCTAAGACCTTGTGTGGATGCGGGGCCGGAACCCGTGGATTCCTCTCCAGTGCTGACATGGATCTTGGGGTACTTCTGGAGTCTCCCCAGGGGAGTCAGTCCTCGTCTCGAATGCGGGCATGCACTTGTGCTTTCCTCCTGAGAGGTAGCAGCAGTTTCACCCAGTCTGCCGCGTGGATCAAAGGATCCATGGTTTTCCCTCGAGTCTTTCCCACGAGGCTTTCCCACGAGGATTTCCCACAGGGCTGTCCCAGGTGCACCGTGGTGGGAGTCGATCCTCGGCTTGAACGTCAAGGCAGTGCAGGGAAAACAGGTTCCTCTGGAATGGACTGACCCATCTGGGGGACTCTTGGAATGCTGGCACGACCCTGGAGTTCCTCTCGCCTTTCCTGTGGAGAGCGCCTCCTCTTGAGATGCGACGGAAACGCCGGGAATTCTTTCCCTAGGAAACATGGAAAGGATCCCTCATCTGGAGCTAGGAGGCTGAAACGGGGCTCCCCTGGATGTGTGCGGGACCCTCGTGATTCCTCTTGAATGGAGACGGGTATGTCGGGGAACTTCTTGAGTTGCAACAAGGGTGTGAAGGACCCTTTGGAAGTTCCAGTGGTTAGATGTGATTAGCCTCGAGAAGCCTCAGCGGACATGGGCCTCATCTCGCCTGGAGGGCAAAACCTCCTGGATTTTCTCGAGTTGCGGCAGCTGCTCTCGACTTACGACGGGGACTTCAGGCACCCGCTCTGGTGGCCTCAGGAAAGGCCAGTCCCCATGCGAGTTCCTCGGGGGCCTCTCGGGATTCCTCTCCCATCGATGCTGGGGCCTAAGACCTTGTGTGGAGTCGGGGCCGGAACCCGAGGAATCCTCTCCAGTGCTGACATGGATCTTGGGGTACTTCTGGAGTATCCCCAGGGGAGTCAGTCCTCGTCTCGAATGCGGGCATGCACTTGCGCTTTCCTCCAGAGCGGTAGTAGCAGTGTCCCGCAGTCCACCACGTGAATCAAAGGATCTATGGTTTTCCCTCGAGTCTTTCCCACGAGGCTTTCCCACGAGACTTTCCCACAGGGCTGTCCCAGGTGCACACGTGGTGGGAGTCGATCCTCGGCTTGAACGTCAAGGCAGTGCAGGGAAAACAGGTTCCTCTGGAATGGACTGACACATCTAGGGGACTCTTGGAATGGTGGCCCGACCCTGGAGTTCCCCTCGCCTTTCCTGTGGAGAGCGCCTCCTCTTGTGATGAGACGGGGACGCCAGGAATTCTATACCTACGAAACAGGGAATGGATCCCTCATCTCGAGCTAGGAGGCGGAAACGGGGCTCCCCTGGATGTGTGCGGGACCCTCGTGCTTCCTCTCGAGTGGAGACGTCTATGTCGGGGAACGTCTTGAGTTGCAGCAACGGTGTGAAAGACCCTTTGGAAGTTCCAGTGGTTAGATATGATTAGCCTCGAGAAGCCTCAGAGGAAATGGGCCTCATCTCGCCTGGAGTGCAAAATCTCCTGGATTTTCTCGAGTTGCAGCAGGTGTTCTCGACTTACGACGGGGACCTCAGGGACCCGCTCTGGTGGCCTCAGGAAAGGCCAGTCCCCATGCGAGTTCTTGGGGACCTCTCGGGATTCCTCTCCCGTCGATGCCGGGGCCTAAGACCTTGTGTGGAGTCGGGGCCGGAACCCGAGGAATCCTCTCCAGTGCTGACATGGATCTTGGGGTACTTCTGGAGTCTCCCCAGGGGACTCAGTCCTCGTCTCGAATGCGGGCATGCACTTGCGCTTTCCTCCAGAGCGGTAGCAGCAGTGTCACGCAGTCCGCCGCGTGGATCAAAGGATCTATGGTTTTCCCTCGAGTCTTTCCCACGAGTCTTTCCCACGAGGCTTTCCCACGAGGCTTTCCCACAGGGCTGTCCCACGTGCACACGTGGTGGGAGTCGATCCTCGGCTTGAACGTCAAGGCAGTGCAGGGAATACAGGTTCCTCTGGAATGGACTGACACATCTGGGGGACTCTTGGAAAGGTGGCACGACCCTGGAGTTCCTCTCGCCTTTCCTGTGGAGAGCGCCTCCTCTTGAGATGCGACGGGAACGCCGGGAATTCTTTCCCTACGAAACAGGGAAAGGATCCCTCATCTCGAGCTAGGAGGAGGAAACGGGGCTCCCCTGGATGTGTGCGGGACCCTCCTGCTTCCTCTCGAGTGGAGACGGGTATGTCGGGGAACTTCTTGAGTTGCAGCAAGGGTGTGAAGGACCCTTTGGAAGTTCCAGTGGTTAGATGTGATTAGCCTCGAGAAGCCTCACTGGAAATGGGCCTCATCTCGCCTGGAGGGTAAAACCTCCTGGATTTTCTCGAGTTGCGGCAGGTGCTCTCAACTTACGACGGGGACCTCAGGGACCCGCTCTGGTGGCCTCAGGAAAGGCCAGTCCCCATGCGAGTTCCTCGGGGGCCTCTCGGGATTCCTCTCCCGTCGATGCCGGGGCCTAAAACCTTGTGTGGAGTCGGGGCCGGAACCTGAGGATTCCTCTCCAGTGCTGACATGTATCTTGGGGTACTTCTGGAGTCTCCCCAGGGGAGTCAGTCCTCGTCTCGAATGCGGACATGCACTTACGCTTTCCTCCAGAGCGGTTGCAGCAGTGTCACGCAGTCCGCGGCGTGGATCAAAGGATCTATGGTTTTCCCTCGAGTCTTTCGCACGAGGCTTTCCCACGAGGCTTTCCCACAGGGCTGTCCCACGTGCACACGTGGTGGGAGTCGATCCTCGGCTTGAACGTCAAGGCAGTGCAGGGAAAACAGGTTCCTCTGGAATGGACTGACACATCTGGGGGACTCTTGGAATGGTGGCACGATCCTGGAGTTCCTCTCGCCTTTCCTGTGGAGAGCGCCTCCTCTTGAGATGCGACAGGAACGCCGAGAATTCTTTCCCTACGAAACAGGGAAAGGATCCCTCATCTCGAGCTAGGAGGCAGAAACGGGGCTCCCCTGGATGTGTGCGGGACCCTCGTGCTTCCTCTCGAGTGGAGACGGGTATGTCGGGGAACTTCTTCAGTTGCAGCAAGGGTGTGAAAGACCCTTTGGAAGTTCCAGTGGTTAGATGTGATTAGGATGGAGAAGCCTAAGCGGAAATGGGCCTCATCTCGCCTGGAGGGCAAAACCTCCTGGATTTTCTCGAGTTGCGGCAGGTGCTCTCGACTTACGACGGGGACCTCAGGGACCCGCTCTGGTGGCCTCAGGAAAGGCCAGTCCCCATGCGAGTTCCTCGGGAGCCTGTCGGGATTCCTCTCCCGTCGATGCCGGGGCCTAAGACCTTGTGTGGAGTCGGGGCCGGAACCTGAGGTTTCCTCTCCAGTGCCGACATGGATCGTGGGGTACTTCTGGAGTCTCCCCAGGGGAGTCAGTCCTCGTCTCGAATGCGGGCATGCACTTGCGCTTTCCTCCAGAGCGGTAGCAGCAGTGTCACGCAGTCCGCCGCGTGGATCAAAGGATTTATGGTTTTCCCTCGAGTCTTTCCCACGAGGCTTTCCCACGAGGCTTTCCCACGAGGCTTTCCCACAGGGCTGTCCCACGTGCACACGTGGTAGGAGTCGATCCTCGGCTTGAACGTCAAGGCAGTGCAGGGAAAACAGGTTCCTCTGGAATGGACTGACACATCTCGGGGACACTTGGAATGGTGGCACGACCCTGGAGGTCCTCTTAACTTTCCTATGGAGAGCGCCTCCTCTTGAGATGCGATGGGAACGCTGGGAAATCTTTCCCAACGAAACAGGGAAAGGATCCCTCATCTCGAGCTAGGAGGCGGAAACGGGGCTCCCCTGGATGTGTGCGGGACCCTCGTGCTTCCTATCGAGTGGAGACGGGTATGTCGGGGAACTTCGTGAGTTGCAGCAAGGGTGTGAAGGACCCTTTGGAAGTTCCAGTGGTTAGATGTGATTAGCCTCGAGAAGCCTCAGCGGAAATGGGCCTCATCTCGCCTGGAGGGCAAAACCTCCTGGATTTTCTCGAGTTGCGGCAGGTGCTCTCGACTTACGACGGGGACCTCAGGGACCCGCTCTGGTGGCCTCAGGAAAGGCCAGTCCCCATGCGAGTTCCTCGGCGGCCTCTCGGGATTCCTCTCCCGTCGATGCCGGGGCCTAAGACCTTGTGTGCAGTCGGGGCCCGAAACTGAGGATTCCTCTCCAGTGCTGACATGGATCTTGGGCTACTTCTGGAGTCTCCCCAGGGGAGTCAGTCCTCGTCTCGAATGCGGGCATGCACTTGCGCTTTCCTCCAGAGCGGTAGCATCAGTGTCACGCAGTCTGCCGCGTGGATCAAAGGATCTATGGTTTTCCGTCGAGTCTATCCCACGAGGCTTTCCCACGAGGCTTTCCCACAGGGCTGTCCCACGTGCACACGTGGTGGGAGTCTATCCTCGGCTTGAACGTTAAGGCAGTGCAGGGAAAACAGGTTCCTCTGGAATGGACTGACCCATCTGGGGGACTCTTGGAATGGTGGCACGACCCTGGAGTTCCTCTCGCCTTTCCTGTGGAGAGCGCCTCCTCTTGAGATGCGACGGGAACGCCGGGAATTCTTTCCCTACGAAACAGGGAAAGGATCCCTCATCTCGAGCTAGGAGGCGGAAACGGGGCTCCCCTGGATGTGTGCAGGACCCTCGTGCTTCCTCTCGAGTGGAGATGGGTATGTCGGGGAACTTCTTGAGTTGCAGCAAGGGTGTGAAGGACCCTTTGGAAGTTCCAGTGGTTAGATGTGATTAGCCTCGAGAATCCTCAGCGGAAATGGGCCTCATCTCGCCTGGAGGGCAAAACCTCCTGGATTTTTTCGAGTTGCGGCAGGTGCTCTCGACGTACGACGGGGACCTCAGGGACCCGCTCTGGTGGCCTCAGGAAAGGCCAGTCCCCCTGCGAGTTCCTCGGGGGCCTCTCGGGATTCCTCTCCTGTCGATGCCGGGGCCTAAGACCTTGTGTGGAGTCGGGGCCGGAACCTGAGGATTCCTCTCCAGTGCTGACATGGATCTTGTGGTACTTCTGGAGTCTCCCCAGGGGAGTCAGTCCTCGTCTCGAATGCGGGCATGCACTTGCGCTTTCCTCCAGAGCGGTAGCACTGTGTCACGCAGTCCGCCGCGTGGATCAAAGGATCTATGTTTTTCCCTCGAGTCTTTCCCACGAGTCTTTCCCACGAGGCTTTCCCACAGGGCTGTCCCACGTGCACACGTGGTGGGAGTCGATCCTCGGCTTGAACGTCAAGGCAGTGCCGGGAAAAGAGGTTCCTCTGGAATGGACTGACACATCTGGGGGACTCTTGGAATGGTGGCACGACCCTGGAGTTCCTCTCGCCTTTCCTGTGGAGAGGGCCTCCTCTTGAGATGCGACGGACACGCCGGGAATTCTTTCTCTACGAAACAGGGAAAGGATCCCTCATCTCGAGCTAGGAGGCGGAAACGGAGCTCCCCTGGATGTGTGCGGGACCCTCGTGCTTCCTCTCGAGTGGAGACGGGTATGTCGGGGAACTTCTTGAGTTGCAGCAAGGGTGTGAAGGACCCTTTGGAAGTTCCAGTGGTTAGATGTGATTAGCCTCGAGAAGCCTCAGCGGAAATGGGCCTCATCTCTCCTGGAGGGCAAAACCTCCTGGATTTTCTCGAGTTGTGGCAGGTGCTCTCGACTTACGAGTGGGACCTCAGGGACCCGCTCTGGTGGCCTCAGGAAGGCCAGTCCCCATGCGAGTTCCTCGGGGGCCTCTCGGGATTCCTCTCCCGTCGATGCCGGGACCTAAGACCTTGTGTGGAGTCGGGGCCGGATCCTGAGGATTCCTCTCCAGTGCTGACATGGATCTTGGGGTACTTCTGGAGTCTCCCCAGGGGAGTCAGTCCTCGTCTCGAATGCGGGCATACACTTGCGCTTTCCTCCAGAGCGGTAGCAGCAGTGTCACGCAGTCCGCCGCCTTGATCAAAGGATCTATGGTTTTCCCTCGAGTCTTTCCCACGAGGCTTTCCCACGAGGCTTTCCCACAGGGCTGTCCCACGTGCACACGTGGTGGGAGTCGATCCTCGGCTTGAACGTCAAGGCAGTGCAGGGAAAACAGGTTCCTCTGGAATGGAATGACACATCTGGGGGACTCTTGGAATGGTGGCACGACCCTGGAGTTCCTCTCGCCTTTCCTGTGGAGAGCGCCTGCTCTTGAGTAGCGACGGACACGCCGGGAATTCTTTCTCTGCGAAACAGGGAAAGGATCCCTCATCTCGAGCTAGAAGGCGGAAACGGAGCTCCCCTGGATGTGTGCGGGACCCTCGTGATTCCTCTCGAGTGGAGACGGGTATGTCGGGGAACATCTTGAGTTGCATCAAGGGTGTGAAGGACCCTTTGGGGTTCCAGTGGTTAGATGTGATTAGCCTCGAGAAGCCTCAGCGGAAATGGGCCTCATCTCTCCTGGAGGGCAAAACCTCCTGGATTTTCTCGAGTTGTTGCAGGTGCTCTCGACTTACGAGTGGGACCTCAGGGACACGCTCTGGTGGCCTCAGGAAAGGCCAGTCCCCATGCGAGTTCCTCGGGGGCCTCTCGGGATTCCTCTCCCGTCGATGCCGGGACCTAAGACCTTGTGTGGAGTCGGGGCCGGATCCTGAGGATTCCTCTCCAGTGCTGACATGGATCTTGGGGTACTTCTGGAGTCTCCCCAGGGAAGTCAGTCCTCGTCTCGAATGCGGGCATGCACTTGCGCTTTCCTCCAGAGCGGTAGCAGCAGTGTCACGCAGTCCGCCGCCTTGATCAAAGGATCTATGGTTTTCCCTCGAGTCTTTCCCACGAGGCTTTCCCACGAGGCTTTCCCACAGGGCTGTCCCACGTGCACACGTGGTGGGAGTCGATCCTCGGCTTGAACGTCAAGGCAGTGCAGGGAAAACAGGTTCCTCTGGAATGGACTGACACATCTGGGGGACTCTTGGAATGGTGGCACGACCCTGGAGTTCCTCTCGCCTTTCCTGTGGAGAGCGCCTCCTCTTGAGATGCGACGGGAACGCCGGGAATTCTTTCCCTACGAAACAGGGAAAGGATCCCTCATCTCGAGCTAGGAGGCGGAAACGGGGCTCCCCTGGATGTGTGCGGGACCCTCGTGCTTCCTCTCGAGTGGAGACGGGTATGTCGGGGAACTTCTTGATTTGCAGCAAGGGTGTGAAGGACCCTTTGGAAGTTCCAGCGGTTAGATACGATTAGCCTCGAGAAGCCTCAGCGGAAATGGGCCTCATCTCGCCTGGAGGGCAAAAACTCCTGGATTTTCTCGAGTTTCGGCAGGTGCTCTCGACTTACGACGGGGACCTCAGGGACCCGCTCTGGTGGCCTAAGGAAAGGCCAGTCCCCATGCGAGTTCCTCGGGGGCCTCTCAGGATTCCTCTCCAGTCGATTCCGGGGCCTCAGACCTTGTGTGGAGTCGGGACCGGAACCTGAGGATTCCTCTCCAGTGCTGACATGGATCTTGGGGTACTTCTGGAGTCTCCCCAGGGGAGTCAGTCCTCGTCTCGAATGCGGGCATGCACTTGCGCTTTCCTCCAGAGCGGTAGCAGCAGTGTCACGCAATCCGCCGCGTGGATCAAAGTATCTATGATTTTCCCTCGAGTCTTTACCACGAGGCTTTCCCACGAGGCTTTCCCACAGGGCTGTACCACGTGCACACGTGGTGGGAGTCGATCCTCGGCTTGAACGTCAAGGCAGTGCAGGGAAAACAGGTTCCTCTGGAATGGACTGACCCATCTGGGGGACTCTTGGAATGGTGGCACTACCCTGGAGTTCCTCTCGCCTTTACTGTGGAGAGCGCCTCCTCTTGAGATGCGACGGGAACGCCGGGAATTCTTTCCCTACGAAACAGGGAAAGGATCCCTCATCTCGAGCTAGGAGGCGGAAACGGGGCTCCCCTGGATGTGTGCGGGACCCTCGTGCTTCCTCTCGAGTGGAGATGGGTATGTCGGGGAACTTCTTGAGTTGCAGCAAGGGTGTGAAGGACCCTTTGGAAGTTCCAGCGGTTAGATGTGATTAGCCTCGAGAAGCCTCAGCGGAAATGGGCCTCATCTCGCCTGGAGGGCAAAACCTCCTGGATTTTCTCGAGTTGCGGCAGGTGCTCTCGACTTTCGACGGGGACCTCAGGGACCCGCTCTGGTGGTCTCAGGAAAGGCCAGTCCCCATGCGAGTTCCTCGGGGGCCTCTCGGGATTCCTCTCCTGTCGATGCCGGGGCCTAAGACCTTGTGTGGAGTCGGGGCGGGAACCTGAGGATTCCTCTCCAGTGCTGACATGGATCTTGGGGTACTTCTGGAGTCTCCCCAGGGGAGTCAGTCCTCGTCTCGAATGCGGGCATGCACTTGCGCTTTCCTCCAGAGCGGTAGCAGCAGTGTCCCGCAGTCCGCCGCGTGGATCAAAGGATCTATGTTTTTCCCTCGAGTCTTTCCCACGAGGCTTTCCCACGAGGCTTTCCCACAGGGCTGTCCCACGTGCACACGTGGTGGGAGTCGATCCTCCGCTTGAACGTCAAGGCAGTGCAGGGAAAACAGGTTCCTCTGGAATGGACTGACACATCTGGGGGACTCTTGGAATGGTGGCACGACCCTGGAGTTCCTCTCACCTTTCCTGTGGATAGCGCCTCCTCTTGAGATGCGACGGACACGCCGGGAATTCTTTCCCTACGAAACAGGGAAAGGATCCCTCATCTCGAGCTAGGAGGCGGAAACGGAGCTCCCCTGGATGTGTGCGGGACCCACGTGCTTCCTCTCGAGTGGAGACGGGTATGTCGGGGAACTTCGTGAGTTGCAGCAAGGGTGTGAAGGACCCTTTGGAAGTTCCAGCGGTTAGATGTGATTAGCCTCGAGAAGCCTCATCGGAAATGGGCCTCATCTCGCCTGGAGGGCAAAACCTCCTGGATTTTCTCGAGTTGCGGCAGGTGCTCTCGACTTACGAGGGGGACCTCAGGGACCCGCTCTGGTGGACTCAGGAAAGGTCAGTCCCCATGCGAGTTCCTCGGGGGCCTCTCGGGATTCCTCTCCCGTCGCTGCCGGGGCCTAAGACCTTGTGTTGAGTCGGGGCCGGAACCTGAGGATTCCTCTCCAGTGCTGACATGGATCTTGGGGTACTTCTGGCGTCTCCCCAGGGGAGTCAGTCCTCGTCTCCAATGCGGGCATGCACTTGCGCTTTCCTCCAGAGCGGTAGCAGCAATGTCACGCAGTCCGCCGCATGGATCGAAGGATCTATGGTTTTCCCTCGAGTCTTTCCCACGAGGCTTTCCCACGAGGCTTTCCCACAGGGCTGTACCACGTGCACACGTTGTGGGAGTCGATCCTCGGCTTGAACGTCAAGGCAGTGCAGGGAAGACAGGTTCCTCTGGAATGGACTGACACATCTGGGGGACTCTTGGAATGGTGGCACGACCCTGGAGTTCCTCTCGCCTTTCCTGTGGAGAGCGCTTCCTCTTGAGATGCGACGGGAACGCCGGGAATTCTTTCCCTACGAAACAGGGAAAGGATCCCACATCTCGAGCTAGGAGGCGGAAGCGGTGCTCCCCTGGATGTGTGCGGGACTCTCGTGCTTCCTCTCGAGTGGAGTCGGGTATGTCGGGGAACTTCTGGACTTGCAGCAAGGGTGTGAAGGACCCTTTGGAAGTTCCAGTGGTTAGATGTGATTAGCCTCGAAAAGCCTCAGCGGAAATGGGCCTCATCTCGCCTGGAGGGCAAAACCTCCTGGATTTTCTCGAGTTGCGGCAGGTGCTCTCGACTTACGACGGGGACCTCAGGGACCCGCTCTCGTGGCCTCAGGAAAGGTCAGTCCCCATGCGAGTTTCTCGGGGGCCTCTCGGGATTCCTCTCCCATCGATGCCGGGGCCTAAGACCTTGTGTGGAGTCGGGGCCGGAACCTGAGGATTCCTCTCCAGTGCTGAAATGGATCTTGGGGTACTTCTGGAGTCTCCCCAGGGGAGTCAGTCCTCGTCTCGAATGCGGGCATGCACTTGTGCTTTCCTCCAGAGCGGTAGCAGCAGTGTCACGCAGTCCGCCGCGTGCATCAAAGGATCTATGGTTTTCCCTCGAGTCTTTCCCACGAGGCTTTCCCACGAGGCTTTCCCACAGGGCTGTCCCACGTGCACACGTGGTGGTAGTCGATCCTCGGCTTGAACGTCAGGGCAGTGCCGGGAAAACAGGTTCCTCTGCAATGGACTGACACATCTGGGGGACTCTTGGAATGGTGGCCCGACCCTGGAGTTCCTCTCGCCTTTACTGTGGAGAGCGCCTCCTCTTGAGATGCGACGGGAACGCCGGGAATTCTATCCCTTCGAAACAGGGAAAGGATCCCTCATCTCGAGCTAGGAGGCGGAAACGGGGCTCCCCTGGTTGTGTGCGGGACCCTCGTACTTCCTCTCGAGTGGAGACGGGTATGTCGGGGAACTTCTTGAGTTGCAGCAAGGGTGTGAAGGACCCTTTGGAAGTTCCAGTGGTTAGATGTGATTAGCCTCGAGAAGCCTCAGCGGAAATGGGCCTCATCTCGCCTGGAGGGCAAAATCTCCTGGATTTTCTCGAGTTTCGGCAGGTGCTCTCGACTTACGACGGGGACCTCAGGGACCCGCTCTGGTCGCCTCAGGAAAGGCCAGTCCCCATGCGAGTTCCTCGGGGGCCTCTCGGGATTCCTCTCCCGTCGATGCTGGTGTCTAGGACCTTGTGTGGAGTCGGGGCCGGAACCTAAGGATTCCTCTCCAGTGCTGACATGGATCTTGGGGTACTTCTGGAGTCTCCGCAGGGAAGTCAGTCCTCGTCTCGAATGCGGGCATGCACTTGCGCTTTCCTCCAGAGCGGTAGCAGCAGTGTCACGCAGTCCGCCGCGTGCATCAAAGGATCTATGGTTTTCCCTCGAGTCTTTCCCACGAGGCTTTCCCACGAGGCTTTCCCACAGGGCTGTCCCACGTGCACACGTGGTGGGAGTCGATCCTCGGCTTGAACGTCAAGGCAGTGCAGGGAAAACAGGTTCCTCTGGAATGGACTGACACATCTAGGGGACTCTTGGAATGGTGGCCCGACCCTGGAGTTCCCCTCGCCTTTCCTGTGGAGAGCGCCTCCTCTTGTGATGAGACGGGGACGCCGGGAATTCTATACCTACGAAACAGGGAATGGATCCCTCATCTCGAGCTAGGAGGCGGATACGGGGCTCCCCTGGATGTGTGCGGGACCCTCGTGCTTCCTCTCGAGTGGAGACGGCTATGTCGGGGAACGTCTTGAGTTGCAGCAACGGTGTGAAGGACCCTTTGGAAGTTCCAGTGGTTAGATATAATTAGCCTCGAGAAGCCTCAGAGGAAATGGGCCTCATCTCGCCTGGAGTGCAAAATCTCCTGGATTTTCTCGAGTTGCAGCAGGTGTTCTCGACTTACGACGGGGACCTCAGGGACCCGCTCTGGTGGCCTCAGGAAAGGCCAGTCCCCATGCGAGTTCTTGGGGACCTCTCGGGATTCCTCTCCCGTCGATGCCGGGGCCTAAGACCTTGTGTGGAGTCGGGGCCGGAACCCGAGGAATCCTCTCCAGTGCTGACATGGATCTTGGGGTACTTCTGGAGTCTCCCCAGGGGACTCAGTCCTCGTCTCGAATGCGGGCATGCACTTCCGCTTTCCTCCAGAGCGGTAGCAGCAGTGTCACGCAGTCCGCCGCGTGGATCAAAGGATCTATGGCTTTCCCTCGAGTCTTTCCTACGAGGCTTTCCCACGAGGCTTTCCCACAGGGCTGTCCCACGTGCATACGTGGTGGGAGTCGATCCTCGGCTTGAACGTCAAGGCAGTGCAGGGAAAACAGGTTCCTCTGGAATGGACTGACACATCTGGGGGACTCTTGGAATGGTGGCACAAGCCTGGAGTTCCTCTCGCCTTTCCTGTGGAGAGCGCCTCCTCTTGAGATGCGAGGGAACGCCGGGAATTTTTTCCCTATGAAACAGGGAAAAGATCCCTCATCTCGAGCTACGAGGAGGAATCTGGGCTCCTCTGGATGTGTGCGGGACCCTCGTGCATCCTCTCGAGTGGAGACGGGTATGTCGGGGAACTTCTTGAGTTGCAGCAAGGGTGTGAAGGACCCTTTGGGAGTTCCAGTGGTTAGATGTGATTAGCCTCGAGAAGCCTCAGCGGAAATGGGCCTCATCTCGCCTGGAGGGCAAAACCTCCTGGATTTTCTCGAGTTGCGGCAGGTGCTCTCGACTTATGACGGGGACCTCAGGGACCCGCTCTGGTGGCCTCAGGAAAGGCCAGTCCCGATGCGAGTTCCTCGGGGGCCTCTCGGGATTCCTCTCCGGTCGATGCCGGGGCCTAAGACCTTGTGTGGAGTCGGGGCCGGAACCCGTGGATTCCTCTCCAGTGCTGACATGGATCTTGGGGTACTTCTGGAGTCTCCCCAGGGGAGTCAGTCCTCGTCTCGAATGCGGGCATGCACTTGCGCTTTCCTCCAGAGCGGTAGCAGCAGTGTCCCGCAGTCCGCCACGTGGATCAAAGGATCTATGGTTTTCCCTCGACTCTTTCCCACGAGTCTTTCCCACGAGGCTGTCCCACGAGGCTTTCCCACAGGACTGTCCCACGTGCACACGTGATGGGAGTCGATCCTCGGCTTGAACGTCAAGGCAGCGCAGGGAAAACAGGTTTCTGTGGAATGGACTGACACATCTGGGGGACTCTTGGAATGGTGGCACGACCCTGGAGTTCCTCTCGCCTTTCCTGTGGAGAGCGCCTCCTCTTGAGATGCGATGGCAATGCCGGGAATTCTTTCCTTAAGAAACAGGGAAAGGATCCCTCATCTCGAGCTAGGAGTCGGAAACGGGGCTCCCCTGGATGTGTGCGGGACCCTCGTGCTTCCTCTCGAATGGAGACGGGTATGTCGGGGAACTTCTTGAGTTGCAGCAAGGGTGTGAAGGACCCTTTGGAAGTCCCAGTGGTTAGATGTGATTAGCCTCGAGAAGCCTCATCGGAAATGGGCCTCATCTCGCCTGTAGGGCAAAACCTCCTGGATTTTCTCGAGTTGCGGCAGGTGCTCTCGACTTACGACGGGGACCTCAGGGACCCGCTCTGGTGTCCTCAGGAAAGGCCAGTCCCCATGCGCGTTCCTCCGGGGCCTCTCTGGATTCCTCTCCGTCGATGCCGGGGCCTAAGACCTTATGTGGAGTCGGGGCCGGAACCTGAGGATTCCTCTTCAGTGCTGACATGGATCTTGGGGTACTTCTGGAGTCTCCCCAGGGGAGTCAGTCCTCGCCTCCAGTGCCGGCATGCACTTGCGCTTTCCTCCAGAGCGGTAGCAGCAGTGTCTCGCAGACCGCCGCGTGGATCAAAGATCTATGGTTTTCCCTCGAGTCTTTCCCACGAGGCTTTCCCACGAGGCTTTCCCACAGGGCTGTCCCACGTGCACACGTGGTGGGAGTCGATCCTCGGCTTGAACGTCAAGGCAGTGCAGGGAAAACAGGTTCCTCTGGAATGGACTGACACATCTGGGGGACTCTTGGAATGGTGGCACGACCCTGGAGTTCCTCTCGCCTTTCCTGTGGAGAGCGCCTACTCTTGAGATGCGACGGGAACGCCGGGAATTCTTTCCCTAGGAAACAGGGAAAGGATCCCTCATCTCGAGCTAGGAGGCGGAAACGGGGCTCCCCTGGATGTGTGCGGGACCCACGTGCTTCCTCTCGAGTGGAGACGGGTATGTCGGGGAACTTCTGGACTTGCAGCAAGGGTGTGAAGGACCCTTTGGAAGTTCCAGTGGTTAGATGTCATTAGCCTCAAGAAGCCTCAGCGGAAATGTGCCTCATCTCGCCTGGAGGGCAAAACCTCCTTGATTTTCTCGAGTTGCGGCAGGTGCTCTCGACTTACGACGCGGACCTCAGGCACCCGCTCTGGTGGCCTCAGGAAAGGCCAGTCCCCATGCGAGTTCCTCGGGGGCTTCTCGGGATTCCTCTCCCGTCGATGCCGTGGCGTAAGACCTTGTGTGGAGTCGGGTCCGGATCCTGAGGATTCCTCTCCAGTGCTGACATGGATCTTGGGGTACTTCTGGAGTCTCTCCAGGGGAGTCAGTCCTCGTCTCGAATGCGGGCATGCACTTGCGCTTTCCTCGAGAGCGGTAGCAGCAGTGTCACGCAGTCCGCCGCGAGGATCAAAGGATCTATGGTTTTCCCTCGAGTCTTTCCCACGAGGATTTCCCACGAGGCTTTCCCACAGGGCTGTCCCACGTGCACACGTGGTGGGAGTCGATCCTCGGCTTGAACGTCAAGGCAGTGCAGGGAAATCAGGTTCCTCTGGAATGGACTGACACATCTGGGGGACTCTTGGAATCGTGGCACGACCCTGGAGTTCCTGTCGCCTTTCCTGTGGAGAGCGCCTCCTCTTGAGATGCGACGGGAACGCCGGGAATTCTTTCCCTACGAAACAGGGAAAGGATCCCTCATCTCGAGCTAGGAGGCGGAAACGGGGCTCCCCTGGATGTGTGCGGGACCCTCGTGCTTCCTCTCGAGTGGAGACGGGTATGTCGGGTAACTTCTTGAGTTGCAGCAAGGGTGTGAAGGACCCTTTGGAAGTTCCAGTGGTTAGATGTGATGAGCCTCGAGAAGCCTCAGTGGAAATGGGCCTCATCTCGCCTGGAGGGCAAACCCTCCTGGATTTTCTCGAGTTGCGGCAGGTGCTCTCGACTTATGACGGGGACCTCAGGGACCCGCTCTGGTGGCCTCAGGAAAGGCCAGTCCCCATGCGAGTTCCTTGGGGACCTCTCGGGATTCCTCTCCTGTCGATGACGGGGCCTAAGACCTTGTGTGGAGTGGGGCCGGAACCTGAGGTTTCCTCTCCAGTGCTGAAATGGATCTTGGGGTACTTCTGGAGTTCCCCAGGGGAGTCAGTCCTCGTCCCGAATGCGGGCATGCACTTGCGCTTTCCTCAAGAGCGGTAGCAGCAGTGTCACACAGTCCGCCGCGTGGATCAAAGATCTATGGTTTTCCCTCTAGTTTTTCCCACGTGGTTTTCCCACGAGGCTTTCCCACATGGCTGTCCCACGTGCACACGTGGTGGGAGTCGATCCTCGGCTTGAACGTCAAGGCAGTGCAGGGAAAACAGGTTCCTCTGGGATGGACTCACAAATCTGGGGCACTCTTGGAATGGTGGCACGACCCTGGTTTTCCTCTCGCCTTTCCTGTGGAGAGCGCCTCCTCTTGAGATGCGACGGGAATGCCGGGAATTCTTTCCCTAGGAAACAGGGAAAGGATCCCTCATCTGGAGCTAGGAGGCGGAAACGGGGCTCCCCTGGATGTGTGCGGGACCCTCGTGATTCCTCTTGAGTGGAGACGGGTATGTCGGGGAACTTCTTGAGTTGCAACAAGGGTGTGAAGGACCCGTTGGAAGTTCCAGTGGTTAGATTTGATTAGCCTCGAGGAGCCTCAGCGGAAATGGGCCTCATCTCGCCTGGAGAGCAAAACCTCCTGGATTTTCTCGAGTTGCGCCAGGTGCTCTCGACTTACAACGGGTACCTCAGGGACCCGCTCTGGTGGCCTCAGGAAAGGCCAGTCCCCATGCGAGTTCCTCGGGGGCCTCTCGGGATTCCTTTCCCGTCGATGCCGGGGCCTAAGACCTTGTGTGGAGTCGGGGCCGGAACCTGAGGATTCCTCTCCAGTGCTGACATGGATCTTGGGGTACTTCTGGAGTCTCCCCAGGGGAGTCAGTCCTCGCCTCCAATGCGGGCATGCACTTGCGCTTTCCTCCAGAGCGGTAGCAGCAGTGTCCCGCAGTCCGCCCCGTGGATCAAAGATCTATGGTTTTCCCTCGAGTTTTTCCCACGAGGCTTTCCCACGAGGCTTTCCCACAGGGCTGTCCCACGTGCACACGTGGTGGGAGTCGATCCTCGGCTTGAACGTCAAGGCAGTGCAGGGAAAACAGGTTCCTCTGGAATGGACTGACACATCTGGGGGACTCTTGGAATGGTGGCACGACCCTGGAGTTCCTCTCGCCTTTCCTGTGGAGAGCGCCTCCTCTTGAGATGCGACGGAAACGCCGGGAATTCTTTCCCTAGGAAACAGGGAAAGGATCCCTCATCTCGAGCTAGGAGGAGGAAACGGGGCTTCCCTGGATGTGTGCGGGACCCTCGTGCTTCCTCTCGAGTGGAGACGGGTATGTCGGGGAACTTCTGGACTTGCAGCAAGGGTGTGAAGGACCCTTTGGAAGTTCCAGTGGTTAGATGTGATTAGACTCGAGAAGCCTCAGCGGAAATGGGCCTCATCTCGCCTGGAGGGCAAAACCTCCTGGATTTCTCGAGTTGCGGCAGGTGCTCTCGACTTACGACGGGGACCTCAGGGACCCGCTCTGGTGTCCTCAGGAAAGGCCAGTCCCCATGCGAGTTCCTCGGGGGCCTCTCGGGATTCCTCTCCCGTCGATGCCGGGGCCTAAGACCTTGTGTTGAGTCGGGGCCGGAACCTGAGGATTCCTCTCCAGTGCTGACATGGATCTTGGGGTACTTCTGGAGTCTCCCCAGGGGAGTCAGTCCTCGCCTCCAGTGCGGGCATGCACTTGCGCTTTCCTCCAGAACGGTAGCAGCAGTGTCTCACAGTCCGCCGCGTGGATCAAAGATCTATGGTTTTCCCTCGAGTCTTTACCACTAGGCTTTCCCACGAGGCTTTCCCACAGGGCTGTTCCACGTGCACACGTGGTGGGAGTCGATCCTCGGCTTGAACGTCAAGGCAGTGCAGGGAAAACAGGTTCCTCTGGAATGGACTGACACATCTGGGGGACTCTTGGAATGGTGGCAGGACCCTGGAGTTCCTCTCGCCTTTCGTGTGGAGAGCGCCTCCTCTTGAGATGCGACGGGAAAGCCGGGAATTCTTTCCCTAGGAAACAGGGAAAGGATCCCTCATCTCGAGCTAGGAGGCAGAAACGAGGCTCCCCTGGATGTGTGCGGGACCCTCGTGCTTCCTCTCGAGTGGAGACGGGTATGTCGGGGAACTTCTGGACTTGCAGCAAGGGTGTGAAGGACCCTTTGGAAGTTCCAGTGGTTAGATGTGATTAGCCTCAAGCAGCCTCAGCGGAAATGGGCCTCATCTCGCCTGGAGGGCAAAACCTCCTGGATTTTCTCGAGTTGCAGCAGGTGCTCTCGACTTACGACGGGGACCTCAGGCACCCGCTCTGGTGGCCTCAGGAAAGGCCAGTCCCCATGCGAGTTCCTCGGGGGCGTCTCGGGATTCCTCTCCCGTCGATGCCGGGGCCTAAGACCTTGTGTGGAGTCGGGGCCGGATCCTGAGGATTCCTCTCCAGTGCTGACATGGATCTTGGGGTACTTCTGGAGTCTCCCAAGGGGAGTCAGTCCTCGTCTCAAATGCGGGCATGCACTTGCGCTTTCCTCCAGAGCGGTAGCAGCAGTGTCACACATTCCGCCGCGTGGTTCAAGGGATCTATGGCTTTCCCTCGAGGCTTTCCCACGAGGCTTTCCCACAGGGCTGTCCCACGTGCACACGTGGTGGGAGTCGATCCTCGGCTTGAACGTCAAGGCAGTGCAGGGAAAACAGGTTTCTCTGGAATGGACTGACACATCTGGGGGACTCTTGGAATGGTGGCACGACCCTGGAGTTCCTCTCGCCTTTCCTGTGGAGAGCGCCTCCTCTTGAGATGCGACGGAAACGCCGGGAATTCTTTCCCTACGAAACAGGGAAAGGATCCCTCATCTCGAGCTAGGAGGCGGAAGCGGTGCTCCCCTGGATGTGTGCGGGACCCTCGTGCTTCCTCTCGAGTGGAGTCGGGTATGTCGGGGAACTTCTGGACTTGCAGCAAGGGTGTGAAGGACCCTTTGGAAGTTCCAGTGGTTAGATGTGATTAGCCTCGAAAAGCCTCAGCGGAAATGGGCCTCATCTCGCCTGGAGGGCAAAACCTCCTGGATTTTCTCGAGTTGCGGCAGGTGCTCTCGACTTACGACGGGGACCTCAGGGACCCGCTCTCGTGGCCTCAGGAAAGGTCAGTCCCCATGCGAGTTTCTCGGGGGCCTCTCGGGATTCCTCTCCCATCGATGCCGGGGCCTAAGACCTTGTGTGGAGTCGGGGCCGGAACCTGAGGATTCCTCTCCAGTGCTAAAATGGATCTTGGGGTACTTCTGGAGTCTCCCCAGGGGAGTCAGTCCTCGTCTCGAATGCGGGCATGCACTTGTGCTTTCCTCCAGAGCGGTAGCAGCAGTGTCACGCAGTCCGCCGCGTGCATCAAAGGATCTATGGTTTTCCCTCGAGTCTTTCCCACGAGGCTTTCCCACGAGGCTTTCCCACAGGGCTGTCCCACGTGCACACGTGGTGGTAGTCGATCCTCGGCTTGAACGTCAGGGCAGTGCCGGGAAAACAGGTTCCTCTGCAATGGACTGACACATCTGGGGGACTCTTGGAATGGTGGCCCGACCCTGGAGTTCCTCTCGCCTTTACTGTGGAGAGCGCCTCCTCTTGAGATGCGACGGGAACGCCGGGAATTCTATCCCTTCGAAACAGGGAAAGGATCCCTCATCTCGAGCTAGGAGGCGGAAACGGGGCTCCCCTGGTTGTGTGCGGGACCCTCGTACTTCCTCTCGAGTGGAGACGGGTATGTCGGGGAACTTCTTGAGTTGCAGCAAGGGTGTGAAGGACCCTTTGGAAGTTCCAGTGGTTAGATGTGATTAGCCTCGAGAAGCCTCAGCGGAAATGGGCCTCATCTCGCCTGGAGGGCAAAATCTCCTGGATTTTCTCGAGTTTCGGCAGGTGCTCTCGACTTACGACGGGGACCTCAGGGACCCGCTCTGGTCGCCTCAGGAAAGGCCAGTCCCCATGCGAGTTCCTCGGGGGCCTCTCGGGATTCCTCTCCCGTCGATGCTGGTGTCTAGGACCTTGTGTGGAGTCGGGGCCGGAACCTAAGGATTCCTCTCCAGTGCTGACATGGATCTTGGGGTACTTCTGGAGTCTCCGCAGGGAAGTCAGTCCTCGTCTCGAATGCGGGCATGCACTTGCGCTTTCCTCCAGAGCGGTAGCAGCAGTGTCACGCAGTCCGCCGCGTGCATCAAAGGATCTATGGTTTTCCCTCGAGTCTTTCCCACGAGGCTTTCCCACGAGGCTTTCCCACAGGGCTGTCCCACGTGCACACGTGGTGGGAGTCGATCCTCGGCTTGAACGTCAAGGCAGTGCAGGGAAAACAGGTTCCTCTGGAATGGACTGACACATCTAGGGGACTCTTGGAATGGTGGCCCGACCCTGGAGTTCCCCTCGCCTTTCCTGTGGAGAGCGCCTCCTCTTGTGATGAGACGGGGACGCCGGGAATTCTATACCTACGAAACAGGGAATGGATCCCTCATCTCGAGCTAGGAGGCGGAAACGGGGCTCCCCTGGATGTGTGCGGGACCCTCGTGCTTCCTCTCGAGTGGAGACGGCTATGTCGGGGAACGTCTTGAGTTGCAGCAACGGTGTGAAGGACCCTTTGGAAGTTCCAGTGGTTAGATATAATTAGCCTCGAGAAGCCTCAGAGGAAATGGGCCTCATCTCGCCTGGAGTGCAAAATCTCCTGGATTTTCTCGAGTTGCAGCAGGTGTTCTCGACTTACGACGGGGACCTCAGGGACCCGCTCTGGTGGCCTCAGGAAAGGCCAGTCCCCATGCGAGTTCTTGGGGACCTCTCGGGATTCCTCTCCCGTCGATGCCGGGGCCTAAGACCTTGTGTGGAGTCGGGGCCGGAACCCGAGGAATCCTCTCCAGTGCTGACATGGATCTTGGGGTACTTCTGGAGTCTCCCCAGGGGACTCAGTCCTCGTCTCGAATGCGGGCATGCACTTCCGCTTTCCTCCAGAGCGGTAGCAGCAGTGTCACGCAGTCCGCCGCGTGGATCAAAGGATCTATGGCTTTCCCTCGAGTCTTTCCTACGAGGCTTTCCCACGAGGCTTTCCCACAGGGCTGTCCCACGTGCATACGTGGTGGGAGTCGATCCTCGGCTTGAACGTCAAGGCAGTGCAGGGAAAACAGGTTCCTCTGGAATGGACTGACACATCTGGGGGACTCTTGGAATGGTGGCACAAGCCTGGAGTTCCTCTCGCCTTTCCTGTGGAGAGCGCCTCCTCTTGAGATGCGAGGGAACGCCGGGAATTTTTTCCCTATGAAACAGGGAAAAGATCCCTCATCTCGAGCTACGAGGAGGAATCTGGGCTCCTCTGGATGTGTGCGGGACCCTCGTGCATCCTCTCGAGTGGAGACGGGTATGTCGGGGAACTTCTTGAGTTGCAGCAAGGGTGTGAAGGACCCTTTGGGAGTTCCAGTGGTTAGATGTGATTAGCCTCGAGAAGCCTCAGCGGAAATGGGCCTCATCTCGCCTGGAGGGCAAAACCTCCTGGATTTTCTCGAGTTGCGGCAGGTGCTCTCGACTTACGACGGGGACCTCAGGGACCCGCTCTGGTGGCCTCAGGAAAGGCCAGTCCCGATGCGAGTTCCTCGGGGGCCTCTCGGGATTCCTCTCCGGTCGATGCCGGGGCCTAAGACCTTGTGTGGAGTCGGGGCCGGAACCCGTGGATTCCTCTCCAGTGCTGACATGGATCTTGGGGTACTTCTGGAGTCTCCCCAGGGGAGTCAGTCCTCGTCTCGAATGCGGGCATGCACTTGCGCTTTCCTCCAGAGCGGTAGCAGCAGTGTCCCGCAGTCCGCCGCGTGGATCAAAGGATCTATGGTTTTCCCTCGACTCTTTCCCACGAGTCTTTCCCACGAGGCTGTCCCACGAGGCTTTCCCACAGGACTGTCCCACGTGCACACGTGATGGGAGTCGATCCTCGGCTTGAACGTCAAGGCAGCGCAGGGAAAACAGGTTTCTGTGGAATGGACTGACACATCTGGGGGACTCTTGGAATGGTGGCACGACCCTGGAGTTCCTCTCGCCTTTCCTGTGGAGAGCGCCTCCTCTTGAGATGCGATGGCAATGCCGGGAATTCTTTCCTTAAGAAACAGGGAAAGGATCCCTCATCTCGAGCTAGGAGTCGGAAACGGGGCTCCCCTGGATGTGTGCGGGACCCTCGTGCTTCCTCTCGAATGGAGACGGGTATGTCGGGGAACTTCTTGAGTTGCAGCAAGGGTGTGAAGGACCCTTTGGAAGTCCCAGTGGTTAGATGTGATTAGCCTCGAGAAGCCTCATCGGAAATGGGCCTCATCTCGCCTGTAGGGCAAAACCTCCTGGATTTTCTCGAGTTGCGGCAGGTGCTCTCGACTTACGACGGGGACCTCAGGGACCCGCTCTGGTGTCCTCAGGAAAGGCCAGTCCCCATGCGCGTTCCTCCGGGGCCTCTCTGGATTCCTCTCCGTCGATGCCGGGGCCTAAGACCTTATGTGGAGTCGGGGCCGGAACCTGAGGATTCCTCTTCAGTGCTGACATGGATCTTGGGGTACTTCTGGAGTCTCCCCAGGGGAGTCAGTCCTCGCCTCCAGTGCCGGCATGCACTTGCGCTTTCCTCCAGAGCGGTAGCAGCAGTGTCTCGCAGACCGCCGCGTGGATCAAAGATCTATGGTTTTCCCTCGAGTCTTTCCCACGAGGCTTTCCCACGAGGCTTTCCCACAGGGCTGTCCCACGTGCACACGTGGTGGGAGTCGATCCTCGGCTTGAACGTCAAGGCAGTGCAGGGAAAACAGGTTCCTCTGGAATGGACTGACACATCTGGGGGACTCTTGGAATGGTGGCACGACCCTGGAGTTCCTCTCGCCTTTCCTGTGGAGAGCGCCTACTCTTGAGATGCGACGGGAACGCCGGGAATTCTTTCCCTAGGAAACAGGGAAAGGATCCCTCATCTCGAGCTAGGAGGCGGAAACGGGGCTCCCCTGGATGTGTGCGGGACCCTCGTGCTTCCTCTCGAGTGGAGACGGGTATGTCGGGGAACTTCTGGACTTGCAGCAAGGGTGTGAAGGACCCTTTGGAAGTTCCAGTGGTTAGATGTCATTAGCCTCAAGAAGCCTCAGCGGAAATGTGCCTCATCTCGCCTGGAGGGCAAAACCTCCTTGATTTTCTCGAGTTGCGGCAGGTGCTCTCGACTTACGACGCGGACCTCAGGCACCCGCTCTGGTGGCCTCAGGAAAGGCCAGTCCCCATGCGAGTTCCTCGGGGGCTTCTCGGGATTCCTCTCCCGTCGATGCCGTGGCGTAAGACCTTGTGTGGAGTCGGGTCCGGATCCTGAGGATTCCTCTCCAGTGCTGACATGGATCTTGGGGTACTTCTGGAGTCTCTCCAGGGGAGTCAGTCCTCGTCTCGAATGCGGGCATGCACTTGCGCTTTCCTCGAGAGCGGTAGCAGCAGTGTCACGCAGTCCGCCGCGTGGATCAAAGGATCTATGGTTTTCCCTCGAGTCTTTCCCACGAGGATTTCCCACGAGGCTTTCCCACAGGGCTGTCCCACGTGCACACGTGGTGGGAGTCGATCCTCGGCTTGAACGTCAAGGCAGTGCAGGGAAATCAGGTTCCTCTGGAATGGACTGACACATCTGGGGGACTCTTGGAATCGTGGCACGACCCTGGAGTTCCTGTCGCCTTTCCTGTGGAGAGCGCCTCCTCTTGAGATGCGACGGGAACGCCGGGAATTCTTTCCCTACGAAACAGGGAAAGGATCCCTCATCTCGAGCTAGGAGGCGGAAACGGGGCTCCCCTGGATGTGTGCGGGACCCTCGTGCTTCCTCTCGAGTGGAGACGGGTATGTCGGGTAACTTCTTGAGTTGCAGCAAGGGTGTGAAGGACCCTTTGGAAGTTCCAGTGGTTAGATGTGATGAGCCTCGAGAAGCCTCAGTGGAAATGGGCCTCATCTCGCCTGGAGGGCAAACCCTCCTGGATTTTCTCGAGTTGCGGCAGGTGCTCTCGACTTATGACGGGGACCTCAGGGACCCGCTCTGGTGGCCTCAGGAAAGGCCAGTCCCCATGCGAGTTCCTTGGGGACCTCTCGGGATTCCTCTCCTGTCGATGACGGGGCCTAAGACCTTGTGTGGAGTGGGGCCGGAACCTGAGGTTTCCTCTCCAGTGCTGAAATGGATCTTGGGGTACTTCTGGAGTTCCCCAGGGGAGTCAGTCCTCGTCCCGAATGCGGGCATGCACTTGCGCTTTCCTCAAGAGCGGTAGCAGCAGTGTCACACAGTCCGCCGCGTGGATCAAAGATCTATGGTTTTCCCTCTAGTTTTTCCCACGTGGTTTTCCCACGAGGCTTTCCCACATGGCTGTCCCACGTGCACACGTGGTGGGAGTCGATCCTCGGCTTGAACGTCAAGGCAGTGCAGGGAAAACAGGTTCCTCTGGGATGGACTCACAAATCTGGGGCACTCTTGGAATGGTGGCACGACCCTGGTTTTCCTCTCGCCTTTCCTGTGGAGAGCGCCTCCTCTTGAGATGCGACGGGAATGCCGGGAATTCTTTCCCTAGGAAACAGGGAAAGGATCCCTCATCTGGAGCTAGGAGGCGGAAACGGGGCTCCCCTGGATGTGTGCGGGACCCTCGTGATTCCTCTTGAGTGGAGACGGGTATGTCGGGGAACTTCTTGAGTTGCAACAAGGGTGTGAAGGACCCGTTGGAAGTTCCAGTGGTTAGATTTGATTAGCCTCGAGGAGCCTCAGCGGAAATGGGCCTCATCTCGCCTGGAGAGCAAAACCTCCTGGATTTTCTCGAGTTGCGCCAGGTGCTCTCGACTTACAACGGGTACCTCAGGGACCCGCTCTGGTGGCCTCAGGAAAGGCCAGTCCCCATGCGAGTTCCTCGGGGGCCTCTCGGGATTCCTTTCCCGTCGATGCCGGGGCCTAAGACCTTGTGTGGAGTCGGGGCCGGAACCTGAGGATTCCTCTCCAGTGCTGACATGGATCTTGGGGTACTTCTGGAGTCTCCCCAGGGGAGTCAGTCCTCGCCTCCAATGCGGGCATGCACTTGCGCTTTCCTCCAGAGCGGTAGCAGCAGTGTCACGCAGTCCGCCCCGTGGATCAAAGATCTATGGTTTTCCCTCGAGTTTTTCCCACGAGGCTTTCCCACGAGGCTTTCCCACAGGGCTGTCCCACGTGCACACGTGGTGGGAGTCGATCCTCGGCTTGAACGTCAAGGCAGTGCAGGGAAAACAGGTTCCTCTGGAATGGACTGACACATCTGGGGGACTCTTGGAATGGTGGCACGACCCTGGAGTTCCTCTCGCCTTTCCTGTGGAGAGCGCCTCCTCTTGAGACGCGACGGAAACGCCGGGAATTCTTTCCCTAGGAAACAGGGAAAGGATCCCTCATCTCGAGCTAGGAGGAGGAAACGGGGCTTCCCTGGATGTGTGCGGGACCCTCGTGCTTCCTCTCGAGTGGAGACGGGTATGTCGGGGAACTTCTGGACTTGCAGCAAGGGTGTGAAGGACCCTTTGGAAGTTCCAGTGGTTAGATGTGATTAGACTCGAGAAGCCTCAGCGGAAATGGGCCTCATCTCGCCTGGAGGGCAAAACCTCCTGGATTTTCTCGAGTTGCGGCAGGTGCTCTCGACTTACGACGGGGCCCTCAGGGACCCGCTCTGGTGTCCTCAGGAAAGGCCAGTCCCCATGCGAGTTCCTCGGGGGCCTTTCGGGATTCCTCTCCCGTCGATGCCGGGGCCTAAGACCTTGTGTTGAGTCGGGGCCGGAACCTGAGGATTCCTCTCCAGTGCTGACATGGATCTTGGGGTACTTCTGGAGTCTCCCCAGGGGAGTCAGTCCTCGCCTCCAGTGCGGGCATGCACTTGCGCTTTCCTCCAGAACGGTAGCAGCAGTGTCTCACAGTCCGCCGCGTGGATCAAAGATCTATGGTTTTCCCTCGAGTCTTTACCACTAGGCTTTCCCACGAGGCTTTCCCACAGGGCTGTTCCACGTGCACACGTGGTGGGAGTCGATCCTCGGCTTGAACGTCAAGGCAGTGCAGGGAAAACAGGTTCCTCTGGAATGGACTGACACATCTGGGGGACTCTTGGAATGGTGGCAGGACCCTGGAGTTCCTCTCGCCTTTCGTGTGGAGAGCGCCTCCTCTTGAGATGCGACGGGAAAGCCGGGAATTCTTTCCCTAGGAAACAGGGAAAGGATCCCTCATCTCGAGCTAGGAGGCAGAAACGAGGCTCCCCTGGATGTGTGCGGGACCCTCGTGCTTCCTCTCGAGTGGAGACGGGTATGTCGGGGAACTTCTGGACTTGCAGCAAGGGTGTGAAGGACCCTTTGGAAGTTCCAGTGGTTAGATGTGATTAGCCTCAAGCCGCCTCAGCGGAAATGGGCCTCATCTCGCCTGGAGGGCAAAACCTCCTGGATTTTCTCGAGTTGCAGCAGGTGCTCTCGACTTACGACGGGGACCTCAGGCACCCGCTCTGGTGGCCTCAGGAAAGGCCAGTCCCCATGCGAGTTCCTCGGGGGCGTCTCGGGATTCCTCTCCCGTCGATGCCGGGGCCTAAGACCTTGTGTGGAGTCGGGGCCGGATCCTGAGGATTCCTCTCCAGTGCTGACATGGATCTTGGGGTACTTCTGGAGTCTCCCAAGGGGAGTCAGTCCTCGTCTCAAATGCGGGCATGCACTTGCGCTTTCCTCCAGAGCGGTAGCAGCAGTGTCACACATTCCGCCGCGTGGTTCAAGGGATCTATGGCTTTCCCTCGAGGCTTTCCCACGAGGCTTTCCCACAGGGCTGTCCCACGTGCACACGTGGTGGGAGTCGATCCTCGGCTTGAACGTCAAGGCAGTGCAGGGAAAACAGGTTTCTCTGGAATGGACTGACACATCTGGGGGACTCTTGGAATGGTGGCACGACCCTGGAGTTCCTCTCGCCTTTCCTGTGGAGAGCGCCTCCTCTTGAGATGCGACGGAAACGCCGGGAATTCTTTCCCTAGGAAACAGGGAAAGGATCCCTCATCTCGAGCTAGGAGGCGGAAACGGGGCTCCCCTGGATGTGTGCAGGACCCTCGTTCTTCCTCTCGAGTGGAGACGGGTATGTCGGGGAACTTCTGGACTTGCAGCAAGGGTGTGAAGGACCCTTTGGAAGTTCCAGTGGTTAGATGTGATGAGCCTCGAGAAGCCTCAGCGGAAATGGGCCTCATCTCGCCTGGAGGGCAAAACCTCCTGGATTTTCTCGAGTTGCGGCAGGTTCTCTCGACTTACGACGGGGACCTCAGGGACCCGCTCTGGTGGCCTCAGGAAAGGCCAGTCCCCATGCGAGTTCCTCGGGGGCCTCTCGGGATTCCTCTCCCGTCGATGCCGGGGCCTAAGACCTTGTGTGGGTCGGGGCCGGAACCTGAGGATTCCTCTCCAGTGCTGACATGGATCTTGGGGTACTTCTGGAGTTCCCCAGGGGCGTCAGTCCTCGTCTCAAATGAGGGCATGCACTTGCGCTTTCCTCTAGAGCGGTAGCAGCAGTGTCACGAAGTCCGCCGCGTGGATCAAAGGATCTATGGTTTTCCCTCGAGTCTTTCCCACGAGGCTTTCCCACGTAGCTTTCCCACAGGGCTGTCCCACGTGCACACGTGGTGGGAGTCGATCCTCGGCTTGAACGTCAAGGCAGTGCAGGGAAAACAGGTTCCTCTGGAATGGACTGACACATCTGGGGGACTCTTGGAATGGTGGCAGGACCCTGGAGTTCCTGTCGCCTTTCCTGTGGAGAGCGCCTCCTCTTGAGATGGGACGGGAACGCCGGGAATTCTTTCCCTACGAAACAGGGAAAGGATCCCTCATCTCGAGCTAGGAGGCGGAAACGGGGCTCCCCTGGATGTGTGGGACCCTCGTGCTTCCTCTCGAGTGGAGACGGGTATGTCGGGTAACTTCTTGAGTTGCAGCAAGGGTGTGAAGGACCCTTTGGAAGTTCCAGTGGTTAGATGTGATTAGCCTCGAGAAGCCTCAGCGGAAATGGGCCTCATCTCGCCTGGAGGGCAAACCCTCCTGGATTTTCTCGAGTTGCGACAGGTGCTCTCGACTTATGACGGGGACCTTAGGGACCCGCTCTGGTGGCCTCAGGAAAGGCCAGTCCCCATGCGAGTTCCTCGGGGGCCTCTCGGGATTCCTCTCCCGTCGATGCCGGGGCTTAATGCCTTGTGTGGAGTCGGGGCTGGAACCTGAGGATTCCTCTCCAGTGCTGACATGGATCTTGGGGTACTTCTGGAGACTCCCCAGTGGAGTCAGTCCTCGTCTCGAATGCGGGCATTCATTTGCACTTTCCTCCAGAGCGGTAGAAGCAGTGTCACGCATTCCGCCGCGTGGATCAAGGGATCTATGGTTTTCCCTCGAGGCTTTCCCACGAGGCTTTCCCACAGGGCTGTCCCACGTGCACACGTGGTGGGAGTCGATCCTCGGCTTGAACGACAAGGCAGTGCAGGGAAAACAGGTTCCTCTGGAATGGACTGACCCACCTGGTGGACTCTCGGAATGTTGGCACGACCCTGGAGTTCCTCTCGCCTTTCCTGTGGAGAGCGCCTCCTCTTGAGATGCGACGGGAACGCCGGGAATTCTTTCCGTACGAATCAGGGAAAGGATCCCTCATCTCGAGCTAGGAGGCGGAAACGGGGCTCCCCTGGATTTGTGCGGGACCCTCGTGCTTCCTCTCGAGTAGAGACGGGTATGTCGGGGAACTTCTTGAGTTGCAGCAAGGGTGTGAAGGACCCTTTGAAAGTTCCAGTGGTTAGATGTGATGAGCCTCGAGAAGCATCAGCGGAAATGGGCCTCATCTCGCCTGGAGGGCAAAACCTCCTGGATTTTCTCGAGTTGCGGCAGGTGCTCTCGACTTACGACGGGGCCCTCAGGGACCCGCTCTGGTGGCCTCAGGAAAGGCCAGTCCCCATGCGACTTCCTCGGGGGCCTCTCGGGATTCCTCTCCCGTCGATGCTGGGGCCTAAGACCTTGTGTGGAGTCGGGGCCGGAATCTGAGGATTCCTCTACAGTGCTGACATGGATCTTGGGGTACTTCTGGAGTCTCCCCAGGGGAGTCAGTCCTCGCCTCCAATGTGGGCATGAACTTGCGCTTTCCTCCAGAGCGGTAGCAGCAGTGTCACGCAGTCCGCCGCGTGGATCAAAGGATCTATGGTTTTCCCTCGACTCTTTCCCACGAGGCTTTCCCACGAGGCTTTCCCACAGGGCTGTTCCACGTGCACACGTGGTGGGAGTCGATCCTCGGCTTGAACCTCAAGGCAGTGCAGGGAAAACAAGTTCCTATGGAATCGACTGAGACATCTGGGAGACTCTTGGAATGGTGTCAAGACCTTGGAGTTCCTCTCGCCTTTCCTGTGGAGAGCGCCTCCTCTTGAGTTGCGACGGGAACGCCGGGAATTCTTTCCCTACGAAAGAGGGAAAGGATCCCTCATCTCGAGCTAGGAGGCGGAAACGGGGCTCCCCTGGATGTGTGCGGGACCCTCGTGCTTCCTCTCGAGTGGAGACGGGTATGTCGGGGAACTTCTGGACTTGCAGCAAGGGTGTGAAGGACCCTTTGGAAGTTCCAGTGGTTAGATGTGATGAGCCTCGAGAAGCCTCAGCGGAAATTGGCCTCATCTCGCCTGGAGGGCAAACCCTCCTGGATTTTCTCGAGTTGCGGCAGGTGCTCTCGACTTACGACGGGGACCTCAGGGACCCGCTCTGGTGGCCTCAGGAAAGGCCAGTCCCCATGCGAGTTCCTCGGGGGCCTCTCGTGATTCCTCTCCCGTCGATTCCGGGGCCTAAGACCTAGTGTGAATTCGGGGCCGGAACCTGAGGATTCCTCTCCGGTGCTGACATGGATCTTGGGGTACTTCTGGAGTCTCCCCAGGGTAGTCAGTCCTCGCCTTCAATGTGGGCATGCACTTGCGCTTTCCTCCAGAGCGGTAGCAGCAGTGTCACGCAGTCCGCCGCGTGGATCAAAGGATCTATGGTTTTCCCTCGAGTCTTTCCCACGAGGCTTTCCCACGAGGCTTTCCACAGGGCTGTCCCACGTGAACACGTGGTGGGATCGATCCTCGGCTTGAACGTCAAGGCAGTGCAGGGAAAACAGGTTCCTCTGGAACGGACTGACACATCTGGCGGACTCTTGGAATGGTAGCACGACCCTGGAGTTCCTCTCGCCTTTCCTGTGGAGAGCGCCTCCTCTTGAGATGCGACGGGAACGCCGGTAATTCTTTCCCTACAAAACAGGGAAAGGATCCCTCATCTCGAGCTAGGAGGCGGAAACGGGGCTCCACTCGATGTGTGCGGGAGCCTCGTGCTTCCTCTCGAGTGGAGACGGGTATGTCGGGAAACTTCTTGAGTTGCAGCAAGGGTGTAAAGGACCCTTTGGAAGATCCAGTG
Source organism: Ovis canadensis (assembly GCF_042477335.2). Taxonomy (NCBI): domain Eukaryota; kingdom Metazoa; phylum Chordata; class Mammalia; order Artiodactyla; family Bovidae; genus Ovis; species Ovis canadensis. The sequence continues at coordinate 12,504,767 of NC_091267.1, forward strand.
GTTAGATGTGATGAGCCTCGAGAAGCCTCAGTGGAAATGAGCCTCATCTCGCCTGGAGGGCAAAACCTCCTGGATTTTCTCGAGTTGCGGCAGGTGCTCTCGACTTACGACGGGGACCTAAGGGACCCGCTCTGGTGGCCTCAGGAAAGGCCAGTCCAGATGCGAGTTCCTCGGGGGCCTCTCGGGATTCCTCTCCCGTGGATTCCGGGGCCTAAGACCTTGTGTGGAGTCGGGGCCGGAACCTGAGGATTTCTCTCCAGTGTTGACATGGATCTTGGGGTACTGCTGGAGTCTCCCCAGGGGAGTCAGTCCTCGCCTCCAATGCGGGCATGCACTTGCGCTTTCCTCCAGAGCGGTGGCAGTAGTGTCACGCAGTCCGCCGCGTGGTTCAAAGGATCTATGGTTTTCCCTCGAGTCTTTCCCACGAGGCTTTCCCACGAGGCTTTCCCACGAGGCTTTCCCACAGGGCTGTCCGACGTGCACACGTGGTTGGAGTCGATCCTCGGCTTGAACGTCAAGGCAGTGCAGGGAAAACACTTTCCCCTGGAATGGACTGACACATCTGGGGGACTCTTGGAATGGTGGCACGACCCTGGAGTTCCTCTCGCCTTTCCTGTGGAGAGCTCCTCCCCTTGAGATTCGACGGGAACGCCGGGAAATCTTTCCCTAGGAAACAGGGAAAGGATACCTCATCTCGAGCTAGGAGGCGGAAACGGGGCTCCCCTGGATGTGTGCGGGACCCTCGTGCTTCCTCTCCAGTGTACACGGGTATGTCGGGGAACTTCTTGAGTTGCAGCAAGGGTGTGAAGGACCCTTTGGGAGTGCCAGTGGATAGATGTGATGAGCCTCGAGAAGCCTCAGCGGAAATGGGCCTCATCTCGCCTGGAGGGCAAACCCTCCTGGATTTTCTCGAGTTGCAGCAGGTGCTCTCGACTTACGACGGGGACCTCAGGGACCCGCTCTGGTTGCCTCAGGAAAGGCCAGTCCCCATGCGAGTTCCCCCGGGGCCTCTCTGGATTCCTCTCCCGTCGATGCCGGGGCCTAAGACCTTGTGTGGAGTCGGGGCCGGAACCTGAGTATTCCTCTCCAGTGCAGACATGGATCTTGGGGTACTTCTGGAGTCTCCCCAGGGGAGTCAGTCCTCGCCTCCAATTCGGGCATACACTTGCGCATTCCTCCAGAGCGGTAGCAGCAGTGTCACGCAGTCCGCCGCGTGGATCAAAGGATCTATGGTTTTCCCTCGAGTCTTTCCCATGAGGCTTTCCCACGAGGCTTTCCCACAAGGCTGTCCCACGTGCACACGTGGTGGGAGTCGATCCTCGGCTTGAACGTCAAGGCAGTGCAGGGAAAACAGGTTCCTCTGGAATGGACTGACACATCTGGGGGACTCTTGGAATGGTGGCACGACCCTGGAGTTCCTCTCGCCTTTCCTGTGGAGAGCGCCTCCTCTTGAGATGCGACGGGAACGCCGGGAATTCTTTCCCTACGAAACAGGGAAAGGATCCCTCATCTCGAGCTAGGAGGCGGAAATGGGGCTCCCCTGGATGTGTACGGGACCTTCGTGCTTCCTCTCGAGTGGACACGGGTATGTCGGGGAACTTCTTTAGTTGCAGCAAGGGTGTGAAGGACCCTTTGGAAGTTCCAGTGGTTAGATGTGATGAGCCTCGAGAAGCCTCAGCGGAAATGGGCCTCATCTCGCCTGGAGGGCAAAACCTCCTGGATTTTCTCGAGTTGCAGCAGGTGCTCTCCTCTTACAACGGGGACCTCAGGGACCCGCTCTGGTGGCCTCAGGAAAGGCCAGTCCCCATGAGAGTTCCTCGGGGGCCTCTCGGGATTCCTCTCCCGTCGATGCCGGGGCCTAAGACCTTGTGTTGAGTCAGGGCCGGAACCTGAGGATTCCTCTCCAGTGCTGACATGGATCTTGGGGTACTTCTGGAGTCTCCCCAGGGGAGTCAGTCCTCGCCTCCAATGCGGGCATGAACTTGCGCTTTCCTCCAGAGCGGTAGCAGCAGTGTCACGCAGTCCGCCGCGTTGATCAAAGGATCTATGGTTTTCCCTCGAGTCTTTCCCACGAGGCTTTCCCACGAGGCTTTCCCACAGGGCTGTCCCACGTGCACACGTGGTGGGAGTCGATCCTCGGCTTGAACGTCAAGGCAGTGCAGGGAAAACAGGTTCCTCTGGAATGGACTGACACATCTGGGGGACTCTTGGAATGGTGGCACGACCCTGGAGTTCCTCTCGCCTTTCCTGTGAAGAGCGCCTCTTCTTGAGATGCGACGGGAACGCCGGGAATTCTTTCCCTACGAAAGAGGGAAAGGATCCCTCATCTCGTGCTAGGAGGCGGAAACGGGGCTCCCCTGGATGTGTGCGGGACCCTCGTGCTTCCTCTCGAGTGGAGACGGCTATGTCGGGGAACTTCTTGAGTTGCAGCAAGGGTGTGAAGGACCCTTTGGAAGTTCCAGTGGTTAGATGTGATGAGCCTCGAGAAGCCTCAGCGGAAATGGGCCTCATCTCGCCTGGAGGGCAAACCCTCCTGGATTTTCTCGAGTTGCGGCAGGTGCTCTCGACTTACGACGGGGACCTCAGGGACCCGCTCTGGTGGCCTCAGGAAAGGCCAGTCCCCATGCGAGTTTTTCAGGGGCCTCTCGGGATTCCTCTCCCGTCGATGCCGGGGCCTAACGCCTTGTGTGGAGTCGGGACCGGAACCTGAGGATTCCTCTCCAGTGCTGACATGGATCTTGGGGTACTTCTGGAGTCTCCCCAGGGGAGTCAGTCCTCGTCTCAATGCGGGCATGCACTTACACTTTCCTCCAGAGCGGTAGCAGCAGTGTCACGCAGTCCGCCGCGTGGATCAAAGGATCTATGGTTTTCCCTCGAGTCTTTCCCACGAGGCTTTCCCACGAGGCTTTCCCACAGGGCTGTCCCACGTGCACATGTGGTGGGAGTCGATCCTCGGCTTGAACGTCAAGGCAGTGCAGGGAAAACAGGTTCCTCTGGAATGGACTGACACATCTAGGGGACTCTTGGAATGGTGGCACGACCCTGGAGTTCCTCTTGCCTTTCCTGTGGAGAGCGCCTCATCTTGAGATGCGACGGGAACGCCGGGAATTCTTTCCCTACGAAACAGGGAAAGGATCCCTCATCTCGAGCTAGGAGGCGGAAACGGGGCTCCCCTGGATGTGTGCGGGACCCTCGTGCTTCCTCTCGAGTGGAGACAGGTATGTCGGGGAACTTCTTGAGTTGCAGCAAGGGTGTGAAGGACCCTTTGGAAGTTCCAGTGGTTAGATGTGATGAGCCTCGAGAAGACTCACCGGAAATGAGCCTCATCTCGCCTGGAGGGCAAAACCTCCTGGATTTTCTCGAGTTGCGGCAGGTGCTCTCGACTTACGACGGGGACCTCAGGGACCCGCTCTGGTGGCCTCAGGAAAGGCCAGTCCCCATGCGAGTTCCTCGGGGGCCTCTCGGAATTCCTCTCCCGTGGATGCCGGGGCCTAGGACCTTGTGTGGAGTCGGGGTCGGAACCTGAGGATGTCTCTCCAGTGTTGACATGGATCTTGGGGTACTTCTGGAGTCTCCCCAGGGGAGTCAGTCCTCGCCTCCAATGCGGGCATGCACTTGCGCTTTCCTCCAGAGCGGTAGCAGCAGTGTCACGCAGTCCGCCGCGTGGATCAAAGGATGTATGGTTTTCCCTCGAGTCTTTCCCACGAGGCTTTCCCACGAGGCTTTCCCACAGGGCTGTCCCACGTGCACACGTGGTGGGAGTCGATCCTCGGCTTGAACGTCAAGGCAGTGCAGGGAAAACAGGTTCCTCTGGAATAGACTGACACATCTGGGGGACTCTTGGAATGGTGGCACGACCCTTGAGTTCCTCTCGCCTGTCCTGTGGAGAGCGCCTCCTCTTGAGATGCGACGGGAACGCCGGGAATTCTTTCCCTACAAAACAGGGAAAGGATCCCTCATCTCGAGCTAGGAGGCGGAAACGGGGCTCCCCTGGATGTGTGCGGGACCCTCGTGCTTCCTCTCGAGTGGAGACGGGTATGTCGGGGAACTTCTTGAGTTGCAGCAAGGGTGTGAAGGACCCTTTGGACGTTCTAGTGGTTAGATGTGATTAGCCTCGAGAAGCCTCAGCGGAAATGGGCCTCATCTCGCCTGGAGGGCAAAACCTCCTGGATTTTCTCGAGTTGCGGCAGGTGCTCTCGTTTTACGACGGGGACCTCAGGGACCCGCTCTGGTGGCCTCAGGAAAAGCCAGTCCCCATGCGAGTTCCTCGGGGTCCTCTCGGGATTCCTCTCCCGTCGATGACGGGGCCTAAGACCTTGTGTGGAGTCTGGGCCGGAACCTGAGGATTCCTCTCCAGTGCTGACATGGATCTTGGGGTACTTCTGGAGTCTCCCCAGGGGAGTCAGTCCTCGCCTCCAATGCGGGCATGCACTTGCGCTTTCCTCCAGAGCGGTAGCAGCAGTGTCAGGCAGTCCGCCGCGTGGATCAAAGGATCTATGGTTTTCCCTCGAGTCTTTCCCACAAGGCTTTCTCACGAGGCTTTCCCACAGGGCTGTCCCACGAGCACACGTGGTGGGAGTCGATCCTCGGCTTGAACGTCAAGGCAGTGCAGGGAAAACAGGTTCCTCTGGAATGGACTGACACATCTGGGGGACTCTTGGAATGGTGGCACGACCCTGGAGTTCCTCTCGCCTTTCCTGTGGAGAGCGCCTCCTCTTGAGATTCGACGGGAAAGCCGGGAATTCTTTCCCTACGAAACAGGGAAAGGATCCCTCATCTCGTGCTAGGAGGCGGTAACGGGGCTCCCCTGGATGTGTGCGGGACCCTCGTGCTTCCTCTCGAGTGGAGACGGGAATGTCGGGGAACTTCTTGAGTTGCAGCAAGGGTGTGAAGGACCCTTTGGAAGTTCCAGTGGTTAGATGTGATGAGCCTCGGGAAGCCTCAGCGGAAATGGGCCTCTTCTCGCCTGGAGGGCAAAACCTCCTGGATTTTCTCGAGTTGCGGCAGGTGCTCTCGACTTACGACGGGGACCTCAGGGACCCGCTCTGGTGGCCTCAGGAAAGGCCAGTCACCATGCGAGTTCCTCGGGGGCCTCTCGGGATTCCTCTCCCGGCGATGCCGGGGCCTAAGACCTTGTGTGGAGTCGGGGCCGGAACCTGAGGATTCCTCTCCAGTGCTGACATGGATCTTGGGGTACTTCTGGAGTCTCCCCAAGGGAGTAAGTCCTCGCCTCCAATGCAGGCATGCTCTTGAGCTTTCCTCCAAGGGGTAGCAGCAGTGTCACGCAGGCCGCCGCGAGGATCAAAGGATCTATGGTTTTCCCTCGAGTCTTTCCCACGAGGCTTTCCAACGAGGCTTTCCCACAGGGCTGTCCCACGTGCACACGCGGTGGGATTCGATCCTCCGCTTGAACGTCAAGTCAGTGCAGGGAAAACAGGTTCCTCTGGAATGGACTGACACATCTGGGGGACTCTTGGAATGGTGGCACGACCCTGGAGTTCCTCTCGCCTTTCCTGTGGAGAGCGTCTCCTCTTGAGATGGGACGGGAACGCCGGGAATTCTTTCCCTACGAAACAGGGAAAGGATCCCTCATCTCGAGCTAGGAGGCAGAAACGGGGCTCCCATGGATGTGTGCCGGACCCTCGTGTTTCCTCTCGAGTGGAGACGGGTATGTCGGGAACTTCTTGAGTTGCAGCAAGGGTGTGAAGGACCCTTTGGAAGTTCCAGTGGTTAGATGTGATGAGCCTCGAGAAGCCTCAGAAGAAATGGGCCTCATCTCGCCTGGAGGGCAAACCCTCCTGGATTTTCTCGAGTTGCGGCAGGTGCTCTCGACTTACGACGGGGACCTCAGGGACCCGCTCTGGTCGCCTGAGGAAAGGCCAATCCCCATGCGAGTTCCTCGGGGGCCTCTCGGGATTCATCTCCCGTGGATGCCGGGGCCTAAGACCTTGTGTGGAGTCGGGGCCGGAACCTGAGGATTTCTCTCCAGTGTTGACATGGATCTTGGGGTACTTCTGGAGTCTCCCCAGGGGAGTCAGTCCTCGCCTCCAATGCGGGCATGCACTTGCGCTTTCCTCCAGAGCGGTAGCAGCAGTGTCACGCAGTCCGCCGCGTGGATCAAAGGATCTATGGTTTTCCCTCGAGTCTTTCCCACGAGGCTTTCCCACGAGGCTTTCCCACAGGGCTGTCCCACGTGCACACGTGGTGGGAGTCGATCCTCGGCTTGAACGTCAAGGCAGTGCAGGGAAAACAGGTTCCTCTGGAATGGACTGACACATCTGGGGGACTCTTGGAATGGTGGCACGATCCTGGAGTTCCTCTCGCCTTTCCTGTGGAGAGCGCCTCCTCTTGAGATGCGACGGGAACGCCGGGAATTCTTTCCCTACGAAACAGGGAAAGGATCCCTCATCTCGAGCTAGGAGGCGGAAACAGGGCTCCCCTGGATGTGTGCGGGACCCTCGTGCTTCCTCTCGAGTGGACACGGGTATGTCGGGGAACTTCTTGAGTTGCAGCAAGGGTGTGAAGGACCCTTTGGAAGTTTCAGTGGTTAGATGTGATGAGCCTCGAGAAGCCTCAGCGGAAATGGGTCTCATCTCGCCTGGAGGGCAAAACCTCCTGGATTTTCTCGAGTTGCGGCAGGTGCTCTCGACTTCCGACGCGGACCTCAGGGACCCGCTCTGGTGGCCTCAGGAAAGGCCAGTCCCCATGCGAGATCCTCGGGGGCCTCTCGGGATTCCTCTCCCGTCGATGCCGGGGCATAAGACCTTGTGTGAATTCGGGGCCGGAACCTGAGGATTGCTCTCGGGTACTGACATGGATCTTGGGGTATTTCTGGAGTCTCCCCAGGGAAGTCAGACCTCGTCTCGAATGCGGACATGCACTTGCGCTTTCCTCCAGAGCGGTAGCAGCAGTGTCACGCAGTCCGCCGCGTGGATCAAAGGATCTATGGTTTTCCCTCGAGTCTTTCCCACGAGGCTTTCCCACGAGGCTTTCCCACAGGGCTGTCCCACGTGCACACGTGGTGGGAGTCGATCCTCGGCTTGAACGTCAAGGCAGTGCAGGGAAAACAGTTTCCTCTGGAATGGACTGACACATCTGGGGGACTCTTGGAATGGTGGCACGACCCTGGAGTTCCTCTCGCCTTTCCTGTGGAGAGCGCCTCCTCTTGAGATGCGACGGGAACGCCGGGAATTCTTTCCGTACGAAACAGGGAAAGATCCCTCATCTCGAGCTAGGAGGCGGAAACGGGGCTCCCCTTGATGTGTGCGGGACCCTCGTGCTTCCTCTCGAGTGGACACGGGTATGTCGGGGAACTTCTTGAGTTTCAGCAAGGGTGTGAAGGACCCTTTGGAAGTTCCAGTGGTTAGATGTGATTAGCCTCGAGAAGCCTCAGTGGAAATGGGCCTCATCTCGCCTGGAGGGCAAACCCTCCTGGATTTTCTCGAGTTGCGGCAGGTGCTCTCGACTTACGACGGGGACCTCAGGGACACGCTCTGGTGGCCTCAGGAAAGGCCAGTCCCCATGCGAGTTCCTCGGGGGCCTCTCGGGATTCCTCTCCCGTCGATGCCGGGGCCTAAGACCTTGTGTGAATTCGGGGCCGGAACCTGAGGATTCCTCTCCGGTGCTGACATGGATCTTGGGGTATTTCTGGAGTCTCCCCAGGGGAGTCAGTCCTCGCCTCCAATGCGAGCATGCACTTGCGCTTTCCTCCAGAGCGGTAGCAGCAGTGTCACGCAGTCCGTCGCGTGGATCAAAGGATCTATGGTTTTCCCTCGACTCTTTCCCACGAGGCTTTCCCACGAGGCTTTCCCACAGGGCTGTCCCACGTGCACACGTGGTGGGAGTCGATCCTCGGCTTGAACGTCAAGGCAGTGCAGGGAAAACAGGTTCCTCTGGAATGGACTGACACATCTGGGGGACTTTTGGAATGGTGGCACGACCCTGGAGTTCCTCTCGCCTTTCCTGTGGAGAGCGCCTCCTCTTGAGATGCGACGGGAATGCCAGGAATTCTTTCCCTACGAAACAGTTAAAGGATCCCTCATCTCGAGCTAGGAGGCGGATTCTGGGCTCTCCTGGATGTGTTCGGAACCCTCGTGCTTCCTCTTGAGTGGACACGGGTATGTCAGGGAACTTCTTGAGTTGCAACAAGGTTGTGAAGGACCCTTTGGAAGTTCCAGTGGTTAGATATGATGAGCCTCGAGAAGCCTCAGCGGAAATGGGCCTCATCTCGCCTGGAGGGCAAAACCTCCTGGATTTTCTCGAGTTGCGGCAGGTGCTCTCGACTTACGACGGGGACCTCAGGGACCCGCTCTGGTGGCCTCAGGAAAGGCCAGTCCCCATGCGAGTTCCTCGGGGGCCTCTCGGGATTTCTCTCCGGTCGATGTCGGGGCCTAAGACCTTGTGTGGATTCGGGGCCGGAAACTGAGGATTCCTCTCCAGTGCTGACATGGATCTTGGGGTACTTCTGGAGTCTCCCCAGGGGCGTCAGTCCTCGTCTCGAATGCGGGCATGCACTTGCGCTTTCCTCCAGAGCGGTAGCAGCAGTGTCACGCAGTCCGGCGCGTGGATCAAAGGATCTATTGTTTTCCCTCGAGTCTTTCCCACGAGGCTTTCCCACGAGGCTTTCCCACATTGCTGTCCAACGTGCACACGTGGTGGGAGTCGATCCTCGGCTTGAACCTCAAGGCAGTGCAGGGAAACCTGGTTCCCCTGGAATGGACTGACACATCTGGGGGACTCTTGGAATGGTGGCACGACCCTGGAGTTCCTCTCGCCTTTCCTGTGGAGAGCCCCTCCGCTTGAGATGCGACGGGAACGCCGGGAATTCTTTCCCTACGAAACAGGGAAAGGATCCCTCATCTCGGGCTAGGAGGCGGAAACGGGTCTCCCCTGGATGTGTGCGGGACCCTCGTGCTTCCTCTCGAGTGGACACGGGTATGTCGGGGAACTTCTTGAGTTGCAGAAAGGGTGTGAAGGACCCTTTGGAAATTCCAGTGGTTAGATGTGATGAGCCTCGAGAAGCCTCAGCGGAAATGGGCCTCATCTCGCCTGGAGGGCAAAACCTCCTGGACATTCTCGAGTTGCGGCAGGTGCTCTCGACTTACGACGGGGACCTCAGGGACCCGCTCTGGTGGCCTCAGGAAAGGCCAGTCCCCATGTGAGTTCCTCGGGGGCCTCTCGGGATTCCTCTCCGGTCGATGTCGGGGCCTAAGACCTTGTGTGGATTCGGGGCCGGAAACTGAGGATTCCTCTCCAGTGCTGACATGGATCTTGGGGTACTTCTGGAGTCTCCCCAGGGGCGTCAGTCCTCGTCTCGAATGCGGGCATGCACTTGCGCTTTCCTCCAGAGAGGTAGCAGCAGTGTCACGCAGTCCGCCGCGTGGATCAAAGGATCTATGGTTTTCCCTCGAGTCTTTCCCACGAGGCTTTCCCACGAGGCTTTCCCACAGGGCTGTCCCACGTGCACACGTGGTGGGAGTCGATCCTCGGCTTGAACGTCAAGGCAGTGCAGGGAAAACAGGTTCCTCTGGAATGGACTGACACATCTGGGGGACTCTTGGAATGGTGGCACGACCCTGGAGTTCCTCTCGCCTTTCCTGTGGAGAGCGCCTCCTCTTGAGATGCGACGGGAAAGCCGGGAATTCTTTCCCTAAGAAACAGGGAAAGGATCCCTCATCTCGAGCTAGGAGGCGGAAACGGAGCTCCCCTGGATGTGTTCGGGACCCTCGTGCTTCCTCTCGAATGGAGACGGGTATGTCGGGGAACTTCTTGAGTTGCAGAAAGTGTGTGAGGACCCTTTGGAAGTTCCATTGGTTAGATGTGATTGGCCTTGAGAAGCCTCAACGGAAATGGGCCTCATCTCGCCTGGAGGGCAAAACCTCCTGGATTTTCTCGAGTTGCGGCAGGTGCTCTCGACTTACGACGGGGACCTCAGGGACCCGCTCTGGCGGCCTCAGGAAAGGCCAGTCCCCATGCGAGTTCCTCGGGGGCCTCTCGGGATTCCTCTCCCGGCGATGCCGGGGCCTAAGACCTTGTGTGGAGTCGGGGCCGGAACCTGAGGATTCCTCTCCAGTGCTGACATGGATCTTGGGGTATTTCTGGAGTCTCCCCAGGGGAGTTAGTCCTCGTCTCGAATGCGGGCATGCCCTTGCGCTTTCCTCCAGAGCGGTAGCAGCAGTGTCACGCAGTCCGCCGCGTGCATCAAAGGGTCTATGGTTTTCCCTCGAGTCTTTCCAACGAGGCTTTCCCACGTGGCTTTCCCACAAGGCTGTCCCACGTGCACACGTGGTGGGAGTCGATCCTCGGCTTGAACGTCAAGGCAGTGCAGGGAAAACAGTTTCCTCTGGAATGGACTGACACACCTGGGGGACACTTGGAATGGTGGCACGACCCTGGAGTTCCTCTCGCCTTTCCTGTGGAGAGCGCCTCCTCTTGAGATGCCACGAAACGCCGAGAATTCTTTCCCTACGAAACAGGGAAAGGATCCCTCATCTCGAGCTAGGAGGAGGAAACGGGTCTCACCTGGATGTGTGCGGGACCCTCGGGCTTCCTCTCGACTGGACACGGGTATGTCGGGGAACTTCTTGAGTTTCAGCAAGTGTGTGAAGGACCCTTTGGAAGTTCCAGTGGTTAGATGTGATTAGCCTCGAGAAGCCTCAGCGGAAATGGGCCTCATCTCACCTGGAAGGCAAAACCTCCTGGATTTTCTCGAGTTGCGGCAGGTGCTCTCGACTTACGACGGGGACCTCAGGGACCCGCTCTGGTGGCCTCAGGAAAGGCCAGTCCCCATGCGAGTTCCTCTCGGGCCTCTTGGGATTCCTCTCCCGTCGATTCCGGGGCCTAAGACCTTGTTTGAAATCGGGGCCGGAACCTGAGGATTCCTCTCCGGTGCTGACATGGATCTTGGGGTACTTCTGGAGTCTCCCCAGGGGAGTCAGTCCTCGTCTCGAATGCGGGCATGCACTTGCGCTTTCCTCCAGAGCGGTAGCAGCAGTGTCACGCAGTCCGCCGCGTGGATCAAAGGATCTATGTTTTTCCCTCGAGTCTTTCCCACGAGGCTTTCCCACGAGGCTTTCCCACAGGGCTGTCCCACGTGCACACGTGGTGGGAGTCGATCCTCGGCTTGAACATCAAGGCAGTGCAGGGAAAACAGGTTCCTCTGGAATGGACTGACACATCTGGGGGACTCTTGGAATGGTGGCACGATCCTGGAGTTCCTCTCGCCTTTCCTGTGGAGAGCGCCTCCTCTTGAGATGCGACGGGAACGCCGGGAATTCTTTCCCTACGAAACAGGGAAAGGATCCCTCATCTCGAGCTAGGAGGCGGAAACAGGGCTCCCCTGGATGTGTGCGGGACCCTCGTGCTTCCTCTCGAGTGGACACGGGTATGTCGGGGAACTTCTTGAGTTGCAGCAAGGGTGTGAAGGACCCTTTGGAAGTTCCAGTGGTTAGATGTGATTAACCTCGAGAAGCCTCAGCGGAAATGGGTCTCATCTCGCCTGGAGGGCAAAACCTCCTGGATTTTCTCGAGTTGCGGCAGGTGCTCTCGACTTACGACGCGGACCTCAGGGACCCGCTCTGGTGGCCTCAGGAAAGGCCAGTCCCCATGCGAGATCCTCGGGGGCCTCTCGGGATTCCTCTCCCGTCGATGCCGGGGCATAAGACCTTGTGTGAATTCGGGGCCGGAACCTGAGGATTGCTCTCGGGTACTGACATGGATCTTGGGGTATTTCTGGAGTCTCCCCAGGGGCGTCAGTCCTCGTCTCGAATGCGGGCATGCACTTGCGCTTTCCTCCAGAGCGGTAGCAGCAGTGTCACGCAGTCCGCCGCGTGGATCAAAGGATCTATTGTTTTCCCTCGAGTCTTTCCCACGAGGCTTTCCCACGAGGCTTTCCCACATTGCTGTCCAACGTGCACACGTGGTGGGAGTCGATCCTCGGCTTGAACCTCAAGGCAGTGCAGGGAAACCTGGTTCCCCTGGAATGGACTGACACATCTGGGGGACTCTTGGAATGGTGGCACGACCCTGGAGTTCCTCTCGCCTTTCCTGTGGAGAGCCCCTCCGCTTGAGATGCGACGGGAACGCCGGGAATTCTTTCCCTACGAAACAGGGAAAGGATCCCTCATCTCGGGCTAGGAGGCGGAAACGGGTCTCCCCTGGATGTGTGCGGGACCCTCGTGCTTCCTCTCGAGTGGACACGGGTATGTCGGGGAACTTCTTGAGTTGCAGCAAGGGTGTGAAGGACCCTTTGGAAGTTCCAGTGGTTAGATGTGATGAGCCTCGAGAAGCCTCAGCGGAAATGGGCCTCATCTCGCCTGGAGGGCAAAACCTCCTGGATTTTCTCGAGTTGCGGCAGGTGCTCTCGACTTACGACGGGGACCTCAGGGACCCGCTCTGGGGGCCTCAGGAAAGGCCAGTCCCCATGCGAGTTCCTCGGGGGCCTCTCGGGATTCCTCTCCGGGCGATGCCGGGGCCTAAGACCTTGTGTGGAGTCGGGGCCGGAACCTGAGGATTCCTCTCCAGTGCTGACATGGATCTTGGGGTATTTCTGGAGTCTCCCCAGGGGAGTTAGTCCTCGTCTCGAATGCGGGCATGCCCTTGCGCTTTCCTCCAGAGCGGTAGCAGCAGTGTCACGCAGTCCGCCGCGTGCATCAAAGGGTCTATGGTTTTCCCTCGAGTCTTTCCAAGGAGGCTTTCCCACGTGGCTTTCCCACAGGGCTGTCCCACGTGCACACGTGGTGGGAGTCGATCCTCGGCTTGAACGTCAAGGCAGTGCAGGGAAAACAATTTCCTCTGGAATGGACTGACACACCTGGGGGACACTTGGAATGGTGGCACGACCCTGGAGTTCCTCTCGCCGTTCCTGTGGAGAGCGCCTCCTCTTGAGATGCCACGAAACGCCGAGAATTCTTTCCCTACGAAACAGGGAAAGGATCCCTCATCTCGAGCTAGGAGGCGGAAACGGGGCTCCCCTGGATGTGTGCGGGACTCTCGTGCTTCCTCTCGAGTGGAGACGGGTATGTCGGGAAACTTCTGGAGTTGCAGCAAGGGTGTGAAGGACCCTTTGGAAGTTCCAGTTGTTAGATGTGATTAGCCTCGAGAAGCCTCAGTGGAAATGGGCCTCATCTCGCCTGGAGGGCAAAACCTCCTGGATTTTCTCAAGTTGCGGAAGGTGCTCTCGACTTACGACGGGGACCTCAGGGACCCGCTCTGGTGGCCTCAGGAAAGGCCAGTCCCTATGCGAGTTCCTCGGGAGCCTCTCGGGATTCCTCTCCCGTCGATGCCGGGGCCTAAGACCTTGTGTGGTGTCGGGGCCGGAACCTGAGGATTCCTCTCCAGTGCTGACATGGATCTTGGGGTACTTCTGGAGTCTCCCCAGGGGAGTCAGTCCTCCTCTCGAATGCGGGCCTGCACTTGCGCTTTCCTCCAGAGCGGTAGCAGCAGTGTCACGCAGTCCGCCGCGTGGATCAAAGGATCTATGGTTTTTCCTAGAGGCTTTCCCACGAGGCTTTCCCACAGGGGTGTCCCACGTGCACACGTGGTGGGAGTCGATCCTCGGCTTGAACGTCAAGGCAGTGCAGGGAAAACAGGATCCTCTGGAATGGACTGACACATCTGGGGGACTCTTGGAATGGTGGCACGAGCCTGGAGTTCCTCTCGCCTTGCCTGTGGAGAGCGCCGCCTCTTGAGATGCGACGGGAACGCCGGGAATTCTTTCCCTACAAAACAGGGAAAGGATCCCTCATCTCGAGCTAGGAGGCGGAAACGGGGCTCCCCTGGATGTGTGCGGGACCCTCGTGCTTCCTCTCCAGTGTACACGGGTATGTCGGGGAACTTCTTGAGTTGCAGCAAGGGTGTGAAGGACCCTTTGGAAGTTCCAGTGGTTAGATGTGATGAGCCTCGAGAAGCCTCAGCGGAAATGGGCCTCATCTCCCCTGGAGGGCAAAACCTCCTGGATTTCTCGAGTTGCGGCAGGTGCTCTCAACTTACGACGGGGACCTCAGGGACCCGCTCTGGTGGCCTCAGGAAAGGCCAGTCCCCATGCGAGTTCCTCGGGGGCCTCTCGGGATTCCTCTCCCGTCGATGTCGGGGCCTGAGACCTTGTGTGGAGTTGGGGCCAGAACCTGTGGATTTCTCTCCAGTGTTGACATGGATCTTGGGGTACTTCTGGAGTCTCCCCAGGGGAGTAAGTCCTCGCCTCCAATGCGGGCATGCACTTGCGCTTTCCTCCAGAGCGGTAGCAGCAGTGTCACGCAGTCCGCCGCGTGAATCAAAGGATCTATGGTTTTCCCTCGAGTCTTTCCACGAGGCTTTCCCACGAGGCTTTCCCACAGGGCTGTCCCACGTGCACACGTGGTGGGAGTCGATCCTCGGCTTGAACGTCAAGGCAGTGCAGGGAAAACAGGTTCCTCTGGAATGGACTGACACATCTGGGGGACTCTTGGAATGGTGGCACGACCCTGGAGTTCCTCTCGCCTTTCCTGTGGAGAGCGCCTCCTCTTGAGATGCGACGGGAACGCCGGGAATTCTTTCCCTACGAAACAGGGAAAGGATCCCTCATCTCGAGCTAGGAGGCGGAAACGGGGCTCCCCTGGATGTGTGCGGGACCCTCGTGCTTCCTCTCGAGTGGAGAAGGGTATGTCGGGGAACTTCTTGAGTTGCAGGAAGGTTGTGAAGGACCCTTTGGAAGTTCCAGTGGTTAGATGTGATTAGCCTCGAGAAGCCTCAGCGGAAATGGGCCTCATCTCGCCTGGAGGGCAAAACCTCCTGGATTTTCTCGAGTTGCGGCAGGTGCTCTCGGCTTACGACGGGGACCTCAGGGACCCGCTCTGGTGGCCTCAGGAAAAGCCAGTCCCCATGCGAGTTCCTCGGGGTCCTCTCGGGATTCCTCTCCCGTCGATGCCGGGGCCTAAGACCTTGTGTGGAGTCGGGGCCGGAACCTGAGGATTCCTCTCGAGTGCTGACATGGATCTTGGGGTACTTCTGGAGTCTCCCCAGGGGAGTCAGTCCTTGCTTCCAATGCGGGCAGGCACTTGCGCTTTCCTCCAGAGCGGTAGGAGCAGTGTCACGCAGTCCGCCGCGTGGATCAAAGGATCTATGGTTTTCCCTCGAGTCTTTCCCACGAGGCTTTCCCACGAGGCTTTCCCACAGGGCTGTCCCACGTGCACACGTGGTGGGAGTCGATCCTCGGCTTGAACGTCAAGGCAGTGCAGGGAAAACAGGTTCCTCTGGAATGGACTGACATATCTGGGGGACTCTTGGAATGGTGGCACGACCCTTGAGTTCCTCTCGCCTTTTCTGTGGAGAGCGCCTCCTCTTGAGATGCGTCGGGAAAGCCGGGAATTCTTTCCCTACGAAACAGGGAAAGGATCCCTCATCTCGAGCTAGGAGGCCGAAACGGGGCTCCCCTGGATGTGTGCGGGACCTTCCTGCTTCCTCTCGAGTGGACACGGGTATGTCGGGGAACTTCTTGAGTTGCAGCAAGGGTGTGAAGGACCCTTTGGAAGTTCCAGTGGTTAGATGTGATGAGCCTCGAGAAGCCTCAGCGGAAATGTGCCTCATCTCGCCTGGAGGGCAATACCTCCTGGATTTTCTCGAGTTGCGGCAGGTGCTCTCGACTTACGCCGGGGACCTCAGGGACCCGCTCTGGTGGCCTCAGAAAAGGCCAGTCCCCATGCGAGTTCCTCAGGGGCCTCTCGGGATTCCTTTCCCGACGATGTCGGGGCCTAAGACCTTGTGTGGAGTTGGGGCCGGAACCTGTGGATTTCTCTCCAGTGCTGACATGGATCTTGGGGTTCTCCTGGAGTCTCCCCAGGGGAGTCAGTCCTCGCCTCCAATGCGGGCATGCACTTGCGCTTTCCTCCAGAGCGGTGACAGCAGTGTCACGCAGTCCGCCGCGTGGATCAAAGGGTCTATGGTTTTCCCTCGAGTCTTTCCCACGAGGCTTTCCCACGAGGCTTTCCCACAGGGCTGTCCCACGTGCACACGTGGTGGGAGTCGATCCTCGGCTTGAACGTCAAGGCAGTGCAGGGAAAACAGGTTCCTCTGGAATGGACTGACACATCTGGGGGACTCTTGGAATGGTGGCACGACCCTGGAGTTCCTCTCGCCTTTTCTGTGGAGAGCGACTCCTCTTGAAATGCGACGGGAAAGCCGGGAATTCTTTCCCTACGAAACAGGGAAAGGAAACCTCATCTCGAGCTAGGAGGCGGAAACGGGGCTCCCCTGGATGTGTGCGGGACCTTCGTGCTTCCTCTCGAGTGGACACGGGTATGTCGGGGAACTTCTTGAGTTGCAGCAAGGGTGTGAAGGACCCTTTGGGAGTGCCAGTGGATAGATGTGATGAGCCTCGAGAAGCCTCACCGGAAATGGGCCTCATCTCGCCTGGAGGGCAAAACCTCCTGGATTTTCTCGAGTTGCAGCAGGTGCTCTCGACTTACGACGGGGACCTCAGGGACCCGCTCTGGTGGCCTCAGGAAAGGCCAGTCCCCATGCGACTTCCTCGGGGGCCTCTCGGGATTCCTCTCCCGTCGATGCCGGGGCCTAAGACCTTGTGTGGAGTCGGGGCCGGAACCTGAGGATTTCTCTCCAGTGCTGACATGGATCTTGGGGTACTTCTGGAGTCTCCCCAGGGGAGTCAGTCCTCGCCTCCAATGCGGGCATGCACTTGCGCTTTCCTCCAGAGCGGTAGCAGCAGTGTCACGCAGTCCGCCGCGTGAATCAAAGGATCTATGGTTTTCCCTCGAGTCTTTCCCACGAGGCTTTCCCACGAGGCTTTCCCACAGGGCTGTCCCACGTGCACACGTGGTGGGAGTCGATCCTCGGCTTGAACGTCAAGGCAGTGCAGGGAAAACAGGTTCCTCTGGAATGGACTGACACATCTGGGGGACTCTTGGAATGGTGGCACGACCCTGGAGTTTCTCTCGCCTTTTCTGTGGAGAGCGCCTCCTCTTGAGGTGCGACGGGAAAGCCGGGAATTCTTTCCCTACGAAACAGGGAAAGGAAACCTCATCTCGAGCTAGGAGGCGGAAACGGGGCTCCCCTGGATGTGTGCGGGACCTTCGTGCTTCCTCTCGAGTGGACACGGGTATGTCGGGGAACTTCTTGAGTTGCAGCAAGGGTGTGAAGGACCCTTTGGGAGTGCCAGTGGATAGATGTGATGAGCCTCGAGAAGCCTCACCGGAAATGGGCCTCATCTCGCCTGGAGGGCAAAACCTCCTGGATTTTCTCGAGTTGCAGCAGGTGCTCTCGACTTACGACGGGGACCTCAGGGACCCGCTCTGGTGGCCTCAGGAAAGGCCAGTCCCCATGCGACTTCCTCGGGGGCCTCTCGGGATTCCTCTCCCGTCGATGCCGGGGCCTAAGACCTTGTGTGGAGTCGGGGCCGGAACCTGAGGATTTCTCTCCAGTGCTGACATGGATCTTGGGGTACTTCTGGAGTCTCCCCAGGGGAGTCAGTCCTCGCCTCCAATGCGGGCATGCACTTGCGCTTTCCTCCAGAGCGGTAGCAGCAGTGTCACGCAGTCCGCCGCGTGAATCAAAGGATCTATGGTTTTCCCTCGAGTCTTTCCCACGAGGCTTTCCCACGAGGCTTTCCCACAGGGCTGTCCCACGTGCACACGTGGTGGGAGTCGATCCTCGGCTTGAACGTCAAGGCAGTGCAGGGAAAACAGGTTCCTCTGGAATGGACTGACACATCTGGGGGACTCTTGGAATGGTGGCACGACCCTGGAGTTTCTCTCGCCTTTTCTGTGGAGAGCGCCTCCTCTTGAGGTGCGACGGGAAAGCCGGGAATTCTTTCCCTACGAAACAGGGAAAGGATCCCTCATCTCGAGCTAGGAGGCGGAAACGGGGCTCCCCTGGATGTGTATGGGACCTTCGTGCTTCCTCTCGAGTGGACACGGGTATGTCGGGGAACTTCTTGAGTTGCAGCAAGGGTGTGAAGGACCCTTTGGAAGTTCCAGTGGTTAGATGTGATGAGCCTCGAGAAGCCTCAGCGGAAATGGGCCTCATCTCGCCTGGAGGGCAAAACCTCCTGGATTTTCTCGAGTTGCGGCAGGTGCTCTCGACTTACGACGGGGACCTCAGGGACCCGCTCTGGTGGCCTCAGAAAAGGCCAGGCCCCATGCGAGTTCCTCAGGGGCCTCTCGGGATTCCTCTCCCGACGATGTCGGGGCCTAAGACCTTGTGTGGAGTTGGGGCCGGAACCTGTGAATTTCTCTCCAGTGCTGACATGGATCTTGGGGTACTTCTGGAGTCTCCCCAGGGGAGTCAGTCCTCGCCTCCAATGCGGGCATGCACTTGCGCTTTCCTCCAGAGTGGTGACAGCAGTGTCACGCAGTCCGCCGCGTGGATCAAAGGATCTATGGTTTTCCCTCGAGTCTTTCCCACGAGGCTTTCCCACGAGGCTTTCTCACAGGGCTGTCCCATGTTCACGCGTGGTAGGAGTCGATCCTCGGCTTGAACGTCAAGGCAGTGAAGGGAAAACAGGTTCCTCTGGAATGGACTGACACATCTGGGGGACTCTTGGAATGGTGGCACGACCCTGGAGTTCCTCTCGCCTTTCCTGTGGAGAGCGCCTCCTCTTGAGATGCGACGGGAACGCCGGGAATTGTTTCCCTTCGAAACAGGGAAAGGATCCCTCATCTCGAGCTTGGAGGTGAAAACGGGGCTCCCCTGGATGTGTGCGGGACCCTCGTGCTTCCTCACGAGTGGAGACGGGTATGTCGGGAACTTCTTGAGTTGCAGCAAGGGTGTGAAGGACCCTTTGGGAGTGCCAGTGGATAGATGTGATGAGCCTCGAGAAGCCTCACCGGAAATGGGCCTCATCTCGCCTGGAGGGGAAAACCTCCTGGATTTTCTCGAGTTGCAGAAGGTGCTCTCGACTTACGACGGGGACCTCAGGGACCCGCTCTGGTGGCCTCAGGAAAGGCCAGTCCCCATGCGACTTCCTCGGGGGCTTCTCGGGTTTCCTCTCCCGTCGATGCCGGGGCCTAAGACCTTGTGTGGAGTCGGGGCCGGAACCTGAGGATTTCTCTCCAGTGCTGACATGGATCTTGGGGTACTTCTGGAGTCTCCCCAGGGGAGTCAGTCCTCGCCTCCAATGCGGGCATGCACTTGCGCTTTCCTCCAGAGCGGTAGCAGCAGTGTCACGCAGTCCGCCGCGTGGATCAAAGGATCTATGGTTTTCCCTCGAGTCTTTCCCACGAGGCTTTCCCACGAGGCTTTCCCACAGAGCTGTCCCAGGGGCACACGTGGTGGGAGTCGATCCTCGGCTTGAACGTCAAGGCAGTGCAGGGAAAACAGGTTCCTCTGGAATGGACTGACACATCTGGGGGACTCTTGGAATGGTGGCACGACCCTAGAGTTCCTCTCGCCTTTCCTGTGGAGAGCGCCTCCTCTTGAGATGTGACGGGAACGCCGGGAATTCTTTCCCTGCGAAACAGGGAAAGGATCCCTCATCTCGAGCTAGGAGGCGGAAACGGGGCTCCCCTGGATGTGTGCGGGACCTTCGTGCTTCCTCTCGAGTGGAGACGGGTATGTCGGGGAACTTCTTGAGTTGCAGCAAGGGTGTGAAGGACCCTTTGGAAGTTCCAGTGGTTAGATGTGATGAGCCTCGAGAAGCCTCAGCGGAAATGGGCCTCATCTCGCCTGGAGGGCAAAACCTCCTGGATTTTCTCGAGTTGCGGCAGGTTCCCTCGACTTTCGACGGGGACCTCAGGGACCCGCTCTGGTGGCCTCAGAAAAGGCCAGACCCCATGCGACTTCCTCGGGGGCCTCTCAGGATTCCCCTCCCGTCGATGCCGGGGCCTAAGACCTTGTGTCGAGTCGGGGCCGGAACCTGAGGATTCCTCTCCAGTGCTGACATGGATCTTGGGGTACTTCTGGAGTCTCCCCAGGGGAGTCAGTCCTCGCCTCCAATGCGGGCATACACTTGCGCTTTCCTCCAGAGCGTTAGCAGCAGTGTCACGCAGTCCTCCGCGTGGATCAAAGGATCTATGGTTTTCCCTCGAGTCCTTCCCACGAGGCTTTCCCACGAGGCTTTCCCACAGGGCTGTCCCACGTGCACACGTGGTGGGAGTCGATCCTCGGCTTGAACGTCAAGGCAGTGCAGGGAAAACAGGTTCCTCTGGAATGTACTGATACATCTGGGGGACTCTTGGAATGGTGGCACGACCCTGGAGTTCCTCTCGCCTTTCCTGTGGAGAGCGCCTCCTCTTGAGATGCGACGGGAACGCGGGGAATTCTTTCCCTACGAAACAGGGAAAGAATCCGTCATCTCGAGCTAGGAGGCGGAAACGGGGCTCCCCTGGATGTGTGCGGAACACTCGTGCTTCCTCTCGAGTGGAGACGGATATGTCGGGGAACTTCTTGAGTTGCAGCAAGGGTGTGAAGGACCCTTTGGAAGTTCCACTGGTTAGATGTGATGAGCCTCCAGAAGCCTCAGCGGAAATGGGCCTCATCTCGCCTGGAGGGCAAAACCTCCTGGATTTTCTCGAGTTGCGGCAGGTGCTCTCGACTTACGACGGGGACCTCAGGCACCCGCTCTGGTGGCCTCAGGAAAGGCCAGTCCCCATGCGAGTTCCTCAGGGGCCTCTCGGTATTCCTCTCCCGACGATGTCGGGGCCTAAGACCTTGTGTGGAGTTGGGGCCGGAACCTGTGGATTTCTCTCCAGTGCTGACATGGATCTTGGGGTACTTCTGGAGTCTCCCCAGGGGAGTCAGTCCTCGCCTCCAATGCGGGCATGCACTTGCGCTTTCCTCCAGAGTGGTGACAGCAGTGTCACGCAGTCCGCCGCGTGGATCAAAGGATCTATGGTTTTCCCTCGAGTCTTTCCCACGAGGCTTTCCCACGAGGCTTTCCCACAGGGCTGTCCCACGTTCACACGTGGTGGGAGTCGATCCTCGGCTTGAACGTCAAGGCAGTGCAGGGAAAACAGGTTCCTCTGGAATGGACTGACACATCTGGGGGACTTTTGGAATGGTGGCACGACCCTGGAGTTCCTCTCGCCTTTCCTGTGGAGAGCGCCTCCTCTTGAGATGCGACGGGAACGCCGGGAATTCTTTCCCTACGAAACAGGGAAAGGATCCCTCATCTCGAGCTAGGAGGCGGAAACGGGGCTCCCCTGGATGTGTGCGGGACCCTCGTGCTTCCTCACGAGTGGAGACGGGTATGTCGGGAACTTCTTGAGTTGCAGCAAGGGTGTGAAGGACCCTTTGGGAGTGCCAGTGGATAGATGTGATGAGCCTCGAGAAACCTCACCGGAAATGGGCCTCATCTCGCCTGGAGGGCAAAACCTCCTGGATTTTCTCGAGTTGCAGAAGGTGCTCTCGACTTACGATGGGGACCTCAGGGACCCGCTCTGGTGGCCTCAGGAAAGGCCAGTCCCCATGCGACTTCCTCGGGGGCTTCTCGGGTTTCCTCTCCCGTCGATGCCGGGGCCTAAGACCTTGTGTGGAGTCGGGGCCGGAACCTGAGGATTTCTCTCCAGTGCTGACATGGATCTTGGGGTACTTCTGGAGTCTCCCCAGGGGAGTCAGTCCTCGCCTCCAATGCGGGCATGCACTTGCGCTTTCCTCCAGAGCGGTAGCAGCAGTGTCACGCAGTCCGCCGCGTGGATCAAAGGATCTATGGTTTTCCCTCGAGTCTTTCCCACGAGGCTTTCCCACGAGGCTTTCCCACAGAGCTGTCCCAGGGGCACACGTGGTGGGAGTCGATCCTCGGCTTGAACGTCAAGGCAGTGCAGGGAAAACAGGTTCCTCTGGAATGGACTGACACATCTGGGGGACTCTTGGAATGGTGGCACGACCCTGGAGTTTCTCTCGCCTTTTCTGTGGAGAGCGCCTCCTCTTGAGGTGCGACGGGAAAGCCGGGAATTCTTTCCCTACGAAACAGGGAAAGGATCCCTCATCTCGAGCTAGGAGGCGGAAACGGGGCTCCCCTGGATGTGTATGGGACCTTCGTGCTTCCTCTCGAGTGGACACGGGTATGTCGGGGAACTTCTTGAGTTGCAGCAAGGGTGTGAAGGACCCTTTGGAAGTTCCAGTGGTTAGATGTGATGAGCCTCGAGAAGCCTCAGCGGAAATGGGCCTCATCTCGCCTGGAGGGCAAAACCTCCTGGATTTTCTCGAGTTGCAGCAGGTGCTCTCGACTTACGACGGGGACCTCAGGGACCCGCTCTGGTGGCCTCAGAAAAGGCCAGTCACCATGCGAGTTCCTCAGGGGCCTCTCGGGATTCCTCTCCCGACGATGTCGGGGCCTAAGACCTTGTGTGGAGTTGGGGCCGGAACCTGTGGATTTCTCTCCAGTGCTGACATGGATCTTGGGGTACTTCTGGAGTCTCCCCAGGGGAGTCAGTCCTCGCCTCCAACGCGGGCATGCACTTGCGCTTTCCTCCAGAGTGGTGACAGCAGTGTCACGCAGTCCGCCGCGTGGATCAAAGGATCTATGGTTTTCCCTCGAGTCTTTCCCACGAGGCTTTCCCACGAGGCTTTCCCACAGGGCTGTCCCACGTTCACACGTGGTAGGAGTCGATCCTCGGCTTGAACGTCAAGGCAGTGCAGGGAAAACAGGTTCCTCTGGAATGGACTGACACATCTGGGGGACTCTTGGAATGGTGGCACGACCCTGGAGTTCCTCTCGCCTTTCCTGTGGAGAGCGCCTCCTCTTGAGATGCGACGGGAACGCCGGGAATTCTTTCCCTACGAAACAGGGAAAGGATCCCTCATCTCGAGCTAGGAGGCGGAAACGGGGCTCCCCTGGATGTGTGCGGGACCCTCGTGCTTCCTCACGAGTGGAGACGGGTATGTCGGGAACTTCTTGAGTTGCAGCAAGGGTGTGAAGGACCCTTTGGGAGTGCCAGTGGATAGATGTGATGAGCCTCGAGAAACCTCACCGGAAATGGGCCTCATCTCGCCTGGAGGGCAAAACCTCCTGGATTTTCTCGAGTTGCAGAAGGTGCTCTCGACTTACGATGGGGACCTCAGGGACCCGCTCTGGTGGCCTCAGGAAAGGCCAGTCCCCATGCGACTTCCTCGGGGGCTTCTCGGGTTTCCTCTCCCGTCGATGCCGGGGCCTAAGACCTTGTGTGGAGTCGGGGCCGGAACCTGAGGATTTCTCTCCAGTGCTGACATGGATCTTGGGGTACTTCTGGAGTCTCCCCAGGGGAGTCAGTCCTCGCCTCCAATGCGGGCATGCACTTGCGCTTTCCTCCAGAGCGGTAGCAGCAGTGTCACGCAGTCCGCCGCGTGGATCAAAGGATCTATGGTTTTCCCTCGAGTCTTTCCCACGAGGCTTTCCCACGAGGCTTTCCCACAGAGCTGTCCCAGGGGCACACGTGGTGGGAGTCGATCCTCGGCTTGAACGTCAAGGCAGTGCAGGGAAAACAGGTTCCTCTGGAATGGACTGACACATCTGGGGGACTCTTGGAATGGTGGCACGACCCTGGAGTTTCTCTCGCCTTTTCTGTGGAGAGCGCCTCCTCTTGAGGTGCGACGGGAAAGCCGGGAATTCTTTCCCTACGAAACAGGGAAAGGATCCCTCATCTCGAGCTAGGAGGCGGAAACGGGGCTCCCCTGGATGTGTATGGGACCTTCGTGCTTCCTCTCGAGTGGACACGGGTATGTCGGGGAACTTCTTGAGTTGCAGCAAGGGTGTGAAGGACCCTTTGGAAGTTCCAGTGGTTAGATGTGATGAGCCTCGAGAAGCCTCAGCGGAAATGGGCCTCATCTCGCCTGGAGGGCAAAACCTCCTGGATTTTCTCGAGTTGCAGCAGGTGCTCTCGACTTACGACGGGGACCTCAGGGACCCGCTCTGGTGGCCTCAGAAAAGGCCAGTCACCATGCGAGTTCCTCAGGGGCCTCTCGGGATTCCTCTCCCGACGATGTCGGGGCCTAAGACCTTGTGTGGAGTTGGGGCCGGAACCTGTGGATTTCTCTCCAGTGCTGACATGGATCTTGGGGTACTTCTGGAGTCTCCCCAGGGGAGTCAGTCCTCGCCTCCTACGCGGGCATGCACTTGCGCTTTCCTCCAGAGTGGTGACAGCAGTGTCACGCAGTCCGCCGCGTGGATCAAAGGATCTATGGTTTTCCCTCGAGTCTTTCCCACGAGGCTTTCCCACGAGGCTTTCCCACAGGGCTGTCCCACGTTCACACGTGGTAGGAGTCGATCCTCGGCTTGAACGTCAAGGCAGTGCAGGGAAAACAGGTTCCTCTGGAATGGACTGACACATCTGGGGGACTCTTGGAATGGTGGCACGACCCTGGAGTTCCTCTCGCCTTTCCTGTGGAGAGCGCCTCCTCTTGAGATGCGACGGGAACGCCGCGAATTGTTTCCCTTCGAAACAGGGAAAGGATCCCTCATCTCGAGCTTGGAGGCGGAAACGGGGCTCCCCTGGATGTGTGCGGGACCCTCGTGCTTCCTCACGAGTGGAGACGGGTATTTCGGGAACTTCTTGAGTTGCAGCAAGGGTGTGAAGGACCCTTTGGGAGTGCCAGTGGATAGATGTGATGAGCCTCGAGAAGCCTCACCGGAAATGGGCCTCATCTCGCCTGGAGGGCAAAACCTCCTGGATTTTCTCGAGTTGCAGCAGGTGCTCTCTACTTACGACGGGGACCTCAGGGACCCGCTCTGGTGGCCTCAGGAAAGGCCAGTCCCCATGCGACTTCCTCGGGGGCCTCTCGGGATTCCTCTCCCGTCGATGCCGGGGCCTAAGACCTTGTGTGGAGTCGGGGCCGGAACCTGAGGATTTCTCTCCAGTGCTGACATGGATCTTGGGGTACTTCTGGAGTCTCCCCAGGGGAGTCAGTCCTCGGCTCCAATGCGGGCATACACTTGGGCTTTCCTCCAGAGCGGTAGCAGCAGTGTCACGCAGTCCGCCGCGTGGATCAAAGGATCTATGGTTTTCCCTCGAGTCTTTCCCACGAGGCTTTCCCACGAGGCTTTCCCACAGGGCTGTCCCACGTGCACACGTGGTGGGAGTCGATCCTCCGCTTGAACGTCAAGGCAGTGCAGGGAAAACAGGTTCCTCTGGAATGGACTGACACATCTGGGGGACTCTTGGAATGGTGCCACGACCCTGGAGTTCCTCTCGCCTTTCCTGTGGAGAGCGCCTCCTCTTGAGATGCGACGGGAACGCCGGGAATTCTTTCCCTACGAAACAGGGAAAGGATCCCTCATCTCGAGCTAGGAGGCGGAAACGGGGCTCCCCTGGATGTGTGGGGGACCTTCATGCTTCCTCTCGAGTGGACACCGGTATGTCGGGGAACTTCTTGAGTTGCAGCAAGGGTGTGAAGGACCCTTTGAAAGTTCCAGTGGTTAGATGTGATGAGCCTCGGGAAGCCTCAGCGGAAATGGGCCTCATCTCGCCTGGAGGGCAAAACCTCCTGGATTTTCTCGAGTTGCGGCAGGTGCTCTCGACTTACGACGGGGACCTCAGGGACCCGCTCTGGTGGCCTCAGGAAAGGCCAGTCCCCATGCGACTTCCTCGGGGGCCTCTCGGGATTCCTCTCCCGTCGATGCCAGGGCCTAAGACCTTGTGTGGAGTCGGGGCCGGAACCTGAGGATTTCTCTCCAGTGCTGACATGGATCTTGGGGTACTTCTGGAGTCTCCCCAGGGGAGTCAGTCCTCGCCTCCAATGCGGGCATGCACTTGCGCTTTCCTCCAGAGTGGTGACAGCAGTGTCACGCAGTCCGCCGCGTGGATCAAAGGATCTATGGTTTTCCCTCGAGTCTTTCCCACGAGGCTTTCCCACGAGGCTTTCCCACAGGGCTGTCCCACGTTCACACGTGGTAGGAGTCGATCCTCGGCTTGAACGTCAAGGCAGTGCAGGGAAAACAGGTTCCTCTGGAATGGACTGACACATCTGGGGGACTCTTGGAATGGTGGCACGACCCTGGAGTTCCTCTCGCCTTTCCTGTGGAGAGCGCCTCCTCTTGAGATGTGACGGGAACGCCGGGAATTCTTTCCCTGCGAAACAGGGAAAGGATCCCTCATCTCGAGCTAGGAGGCGGAAACGGGGCTCCGCTGGATGTGTGCGGGACCTTCGTGCTTCCTCTCGAGTGGAGACGGGTATGTCGGGAACTTCTTGAGTTGCAGCAAGGGTGTGAAGGACCCTTTGGGAGTGCCAGTGGATAGATGTGATGAGCCTCGAGAAGCCTCAGCGGAAATGGGCCTCATCTCCCCTGGAGGGCAAAACCTCCTGGATTTCTCGAGTTGCGGCAGGTGCTCTCAACTTACGACGGGGACCTCAGGGACCCGCTCTGGTGGCCTCAGGAAAGGCCAGTCCCCATGCGAGTTCCTCGGGGGCCTCTCGGGATTCCTCTCCCGTCGATGTCGGGGCCTGAGACCTTGTGTGGAGTTGGGGCCAGAACCTGTGGATTTCTCTCCAGTGTTGACATGGATCTTGGGGTACTTCTGGAGTCTCCCCAGGGGAGTAAGTCCTCGCCTCCAATGCGGGCATGCACTTGCGCTTTCCTCCAGAGCGGTAGCAGCAGTGTCACGCAGTCCGCCGCGTGAATCAAAGGATCTATGGTTTTCCCTCGAGTCTTTCCCACGAGGCTTTCCCACGAGGCTTTCCCACAGGGCTGTCCCACGTGCACACGTGGTGGGAGTCGATCCTCGGCTTGAACGTCAAGGCAGTGCAGGGAAAACAGGTTCCTCTGGAATGGACTGACACATCTGGGGGACTCTTGGAATGGTGGCACGACCCTGGAGTTCCTCTCGCCTTTCCTGTGGAGAGCGCCTCCTCTTGAGATGCGACGGGAACGCCGGGAATTCTTTCCCTACGAAACAGGGAAAGGATCCCTCATCTCGAGCTAGGAGGCGGAAACGGGGCTCCCCTGGATGTGTGCGGGACCCTCGTGCTTCCTCTCGAGTGGAGAAGGGTATGTCGGGGAACTTCTTGAGTTGCAGGAAGGTTGTGAAGGACCCTTTGGAAGTTCCAGTGGTTAGATGTGATTAGCCTCGAGAAGCCTCAGCGGAAATGGGCCTCATCTCGCCTGGAGGGCAAAACCTCCTGGATTTTCTCGAGTTGCGGCAGGTGCTCTCGGCTTACGACGGGGACCTCAGGGACCCGCTCTGGTGGCCTCAGGAAAAGCCAGTCCCCATGCGAGTTCCTCGGGGTCCTCTCGGGATTCCTCTCCCGTCGATGCCGGGGCCTAAGACCTTGTGTGGAGTCGGGGCCGGAACCTGAGGATTCCTCTCGAGTGCTGACATGGATCTTGGGGTACTTCTGGAGTCTCCCCAGGGGAGTCAGTCCTTGCTTCCAATGCGGGCAGGCACTTGCGCTTTCCTCCAGAGCGGTAGGAGCAGTGTCACGCAGTCCGCCGCGTGGATCAAAGGATCTATGGTTTTCCCTCGAGTCTTTCCCACGAGGCTTTCCCACGAGGCTTTCCCACAGGGCTGTCCCACGTGCACACGTGGTGGGAGTCGATCCTCGGCTTGAACGTCAAGGCAGTGCAGGGAAAACAGGTTCCTCTGGAATGGACTGACATATCTGGGGGACTCTTGGAATGGTGGCACGACCCTTGAGTTCCTCTCGCCTTTTCTGTGGAGAGCGCCTCCTCTTGAGATGCGTCGGGAAAGCCGGGAATTCTTTCCCTACGAAACAGGGAAAGGATCCCTCATCTCGAGCTAGGAGGCCGAAACGGGGCTCCCCTGGATGTGTGCGGGACCTTCCTGCTTCCTCTCGAGTGGAGACGGGTATGTCGGGAACTTCTTG
Organism: Ovis canadensis; assembly: GCF_042477335.2. Classification (NCBI taxonomy): domain Eukaryota; kingdom Metazoa; phylum Chordata; class Mammalia; order Artiodactyla; family Bovidae; genus Ovis; species Ovis canadensis. The sequence continues at coordinate 12,532,487 of NC_091267.1, forward strand.
AGTTGCAGCAAGGGTGTGAAGGACCCTTTGGGAGTGCCAGTGGATAGATGTGATGAGCCTCGAGAAGCCTCAGCGGAAATGGGCCTCATCTCGCCTGGAGGGCAAAACCTCCTGGATTTTCTCGAGTTGCGGCAGGTGCTCTCGACTTACGACGGGGACCTCAGGGACCCGCTCTGGTGGCCTCAGAAAAGGCCAGTCACCATGCGAGTTCCTCAGGGGCCTCTCGGGATTCCTCTCCCGACGATGTCGGGGCCTAAGACCTTGTGTGGAGTTGGGGCCGGAACCTGTGGATTTCTCTCCAGTGCTGACATGGATCTTGGGGTACTTCTGGAGTCTCCCCAGGGGAGTCAGTCCTCGCCTCCAATGCGGGCATGCACTTGCGCTTTCCTCCAGAGTGGTGACAGCAGTGTCACGCAGTCCGCCGCGTGGATCAAAGGATCTATGGTTTTCCCTCGAGTCTTTCCCACGAGGCTTTCCCACGAGGCTTTCCCACAGGGCTGTCCCACGTTCACACGTGGTAGGAGTCGATCCTCGGCTTGAACGTCAAGGCAGTGCAGGGAAAACAGGTTCCTCTGGAATGGACTGACACATCTGGGGGACTCTTGGAATGGTGGCACGACCCTGGAGTTCCTCTCGCCTTTCCTGTGGAGAGCGCCTCCTCTTGAGATGCGACGGGAACGCCGGGAATTGTTTCCCTTCGAAACAGGGAAAGGATCCCTCATCTCGAGCTTGGAGGCGGAAACGGGGCTCCCCTGGATGTGTGCGGGACCCTCGTGCTTCCTCACGAGTGGAGACGGGTATGTCGGGAACTTCTTGAGTTGCAGCAAGGGTGTGAAGGACCCTTTGGGAGTGCCAGTGGATAGATGTGATGAGCCTCGAGAAGCCTCACCGGAAATGGGCCTCATCTCGCCTGGAGGGCAAAACCTCCTGGATTTTCTCGAGTTGCAGAAGGTGCTCTCAACTTACGACGGGGACCTCAGGGACCCGCTCTGGTGGCCTCAGGAAAGGCCAGTCCCCATGCGACTTCCTCGGGGGCTTCTCGGGTTTCCTCTCCCGTCGATGCCGGGGCCTAAGACCTTGTGTGGAATCGGGGCCGGAACCTGAGGATTTCTCTCCAGTGCTGTCATGGATCTTGGGGTACTTCTGGAGTCTCCCCAGGGGAGTCAGTCCTCGCCTCCAATGCGGGCATGCACTTGCGCTTTCCTCCAGAGCGGTAGCAGCAGTGTCACGCAGTCCGCCGCGTGGATCAAAGGATCTATGGTTTTCCCTCGAGTCTTTCCCACGAGGCTTTCCCACGAGGCTTTCCCACAGAGTTGTCCCAGGGGCACACGTGGTGGGAGTCGATCCTCCGCTTGAACGTCAAGGCAGTGCAGGGAAAACAGGTTCCTCTGGAATGGACTGACACATCTGGGGGACTCTTGGAATGGTGGCACGACCCTAGAGTTCCTCTCGCCTTTCCTGTGGAGAGCGCCTCCTCTTGAGATGTGACGGGAACGCCGGGAATTCTTTCCCTGCGAAACAGGGAAAGGATCCCTCATCTCGAGCTAGGAGGCGGAAATGGGGCTCCGCTGGATGTGTGCGGGACCTTCGTGCTTCCTCTCGAGTGGAGACGGGTATGTCGGGAACTTCTTGAGTTGCAGCAAGGGTGTGAAGGACCCTTTGGGAGTGCCAGTGGATAGATGTGATGAGCCTCGAGAAGCCTCAGCGGAAATGGGCCTCATCTCCCCTGGAGGGCAAAACCTCCTGGATTTCTCGAGTTGCGGCAGGTGCTCTCAACTTACGACGGGGACCTCAGGGACCCGCTCTGGTGGCCTCAGGAAAGGCCAGTCCCCATGCGAGTTCCTCGGGGGCCTCTCGGGATTCCTCTCCCGTCGATGTCGGGGCCTGAGACCTTGTGTGGAGTTGGGGCCAGAACCTGTGGATTTCTCTCCAGTGTTGACATGGATCTTGGGGTACTTCTGGAGTCTCCCCAGGGGAGTAAGTCCTCGCCTCCAATGCGGGCATGCACTTGCGCTTTCCTCCAGAGCGGTAGCAGCAGTGTCACGCAGTCCGCCGCGTGAATCAAAGGATCTATGGTTTTCCCTCGAGTCTTTCCCACGAGGCTTTCCCACGAGGCTTTCCCACAGGGCTGTCCCACGTGCACACGTGGTGGGAGTCGATCCTCGGCTTGAACGTCAAGGCAGTGCAGGGAAAACAGGTTCCTCTGGAATGGACTGACACATCTGGGGGACTCTTGGAATGGTGGCACGACCCTGGAGTTTCTCTCGCCTTTTCTGTGGAGAGCGCCTCCTCTTGAGGTGCGACGGGAAAGCCGGGAATTCTTTCCCTACGAAACAGGGAAAGGATCCCTCATCTCGAGCTAGGAGGCGGAAACGGGGCTCCCCTGGATGTGTATGGGACCTTCGTGCTTCCTCTCGAGTGGACACGGGTATGTCGGGGAACTTCTTGAGTTGCAGCAAGGGTGTGAAGGACCCTTTGGAAGTTCCAGTGGTTAGATGTGATGAGCCTCGAGAAGCCTCAGCGGAAATGGGCCTCATCTCGCCTGGAGGGCAAAACCTCCTGGATTTTCTCGAGTTGCGGCAGGTGCTCTCGACTTACGACGGGGACCTCAGGGACCCGCTCTGGTGGCCTCAGAAAAGGCCAGTCCCCATGCGAGTTCCTCAGGGGCCTCTCGGGATTCCTCTCCCGACGATGTCGCGGCCTAAGACCTTGTGTGGAGTTGGGGCCGGAACCTGTGGATTTCTCTCCAGTGCTGACATGGATCTTGGGGTACGTCTGGAGTCTCCCCAGGGGAGTCAGTCCTCGCCTCCAATGCGGGCATGCACTTGCGCTTTCCTCCAGAGTGGTGACAGCAGTGTCACGCAGTCCGCCGCGTGGATCAAAGGATCTATGGTTTTCCCTCGAGTCTTTCCCACGAGGCTTTCCCACGAGGCTTTCCCACAGGGCTGTCCCACGTTCACACGTGGTAGGAGTCGATCCTCGGCTTGAACGTCAAGGCAGTGCAGGGAAAACAGGTTCCTCTGGAATGGACTGACACATCTGGGGGACTCTTGGAATGGTGGCACGACCCTGGAGTTCCTCTCGCCTTTCCTGTGGAGAGCGCCTCCTCTTGAGATGCAACGGGAACGCCGGGAATTGTTTCCCTTCGAAACAGGGAAAGGATCCCTCATCTCGAGCTTGGAGGCGGAAACGGGGCTCCCCTGGATGTGTGCGGGACCCTCGTGCTTCCTCACGAGTGGAGACGGGTATGTCGGGAACTTCTTGAGTTGCAGCAAGGGTGTGAAGGACCCTTTGGGAGTGCCAGTGGATAGATGTGATGAGCCTCGAGAAGCCTCACCGGAAATGGGCCTCATCTCGCCTGGAGGGCAAAACCTCCTGGATTTTCTCGAGTTGCAGAAGGTGCTCTCGACTTACGACGGGGACCTCAGGGACCCGCTCTGGTGGCCTCAGGAAAGGCCAGTCCCCATGCGACTTCCTCGGGGGCTTCTCGGGTTTCCTCTCCCGTCGATGCCGGGGCCTAAGACCTTGTGTGGAGTCGGGGCCGGAACCTGAGGATTTCTCTCCAGTGCTGACATGGATCTTGGGGTACTTCTGGAGTCTCCCCAGGGGAGTCAGTCCTCGCCTCCAATGCGGGCATGCACTTGCGCTTTCCTCCAGAGCGGTAGCAGCAGTGTCACGCAGTCCGCCCCGTGGATCAAAGGATCTATGGTTTTCCCTCGAGTCTTTCCCACGAGGCTTTCCCACGAGGCTTTCCCACAGAGCTGTCCCAGGGGCACACGTGGTGGGAGTCGATCCTCCGCTTGAACGTCAAGGCAGTGCAGGGAAAACAGGTTCCTCTGGAATGGACTGACACATCTGGGGGACTCTTGGAATGGTGGCACGACCCTAGAGTTCCTCTCGCCTTTCCTGTGGAGAGCGCCTCCTCTTGAGATGTGACGGGAACGCCGGGAATTCTTTCCCTGCGAAACAGGGAAAGGATCCCTCATCTCGAGCTAGGAGGCGGAAACGGGGCTCCCCTGGATGTGTGCGGGACCTTCGTGCTTCCTCTCGAGTGGAGACGGGTATGTCGGGGAACTTCTTGAGTTGCAGCAAGGGTGTGAAGGACCCTTTGGAAGTTCCAGTGGTTAGATGTGATGAGCCTCGAGAAGCCTCAGCGGAAATGGGCCTCATCTCGCCTGGAGGGCAAAACCTCCTGGATTTTCTCGACTTGCGGCAGGTGCCCTCGACTTTCGACGGGGACCTCAGGGACCCGCTCTGGTGGCCTCAGAAAAGGCCAGACCCCATGCGACTTCCTCGGGGGCCTCTCAGGATTCCCCTCCCGTCGATGCCGGGGCCTAAGACCTTGTGTCGAGTCGGGGCCGGAACCTGAGGATTCCTCTCCAGTGCTGACATGGATCTTGGGGTACTTCTGGAGTCTCCCCAGGGGAGTCAGTCCTCGCCTCCAATGCGGGCATACACTTGCGCTTTCCTCCAGAGCGTTAGCAGCAGTGTCACGCAGTCCTCCGCATGGATCAAAGGATCTATGGTTTTCCCTCGAGTCCTTCCCACGAGGCTTTCCCACGAGGCTTTCCCACAGGGCTGTCCCACGTGCACACGTGGTGGGAGTCGATCCTCGGCTTGAACGTCAAGGCAGTGCAGGGAAAACAGGTTCCTCTGGAATGTACTGATACATCTGGGGGACTCTTGGAATGGTGGCACGACCCTGGAGTTCCTCTCGCCTTTCCTGTGGAGAGCGCCTCCTCTTGAGATGCGACGGGAACGCGGGGAATTCTTTCCCTACGAAACAGGGAAAGAATCCGTCATCTCGAGCTAGGAGGCGGAAACGGGGCTCCCCTGGATGTGTGCGGAACACTCGTGCTTCCTCTCGAGTGGAGACGGATATGTCGGGGAACTTCTTGAGTTGCAGCAAGGGTGTGAAGGACCCTTTGGAAGTTCCACTGGTTAGATGTGATGAGCCTCCAGAAGCCTCAGCGGAAATGGGCCTCATCTCGCCTGGAGGGCAAAACCTCCTGGATTTTCTCGAGTTGCGGCAGGTGCTCTCGACTTACGACGGGGACCTCAGGGACCCGCTCTGGTGGCCTCAGGAAAGGCCAGTCCCCATGCGAGTTCCTCAGGGGCCTCTCGGTATTCCTCTCCCGACCATGTCGGGGCCTAAGACCTTGTGTGGAGTTGGGGCCGGAACCTGTGGATTTCTCTCCAGTGCTGACATGGATCTTGGGGTACTTCTGGAGTCTCCCCAGGGGAGTCAGTCCTCGCCTCCAATGCGGGCATGCACTTGCGCTTTCCTCCAGAGTGGTGACAGCAGTGTCACGCAGTCCGCCGCGTGGATCAAAGGATCTATGGTTTTCCCTCGAGTCTTTCCCACGAGGCTTTCCCACGAGGCTTTCCCACAGGGCTGTCCCACGTTCACACGTGGTAGGAGTCGATCCTCGGCTTGAACGTCAAGGCAGTGCAGGGAAAACAGGTTCCTCTGGAATGGACTGACACATCTGGGGGACTTTTGGAATGGTGGCACGACCCTGGAGTTCCTCTCGCCTTTCCTGTGGAGAGCGCCTCCTCTTGAGATGCGACGGGAACGCCGGGAATTCTTTCCCTACGAAACAGGGAAAGGATCCCTCATCTCGAGCTAGGAGGCGGAAACGGGGCTCCCCTGGATGTGTGCGGGACCCTCGTGCTTCCTCACGAGTGGAGACGGGTATGTCGGGAACTTCTTGAGTTGCAGCAAGGGTGTGAAGGACCCTTTGGGAGTGCCAGTGGATAGATGTGATGAGCCTCGAGAAGCCTCACCGGAAATGGGCCTTATCTCGCCGGGAGGGCAAAACCTCCTGGATTTTCTCGAGTTGCAGAAGGTGCTCTCGACTTACGACGGGGACCTCAGGGACCCGCTCTGGTGGCCTCAGGACAGGCCAGTCCCCATGCGAGTTCCTCGGGGGCCTCTCGGGATTCCTCTCCCGTCGATGCCGGGGCCTAAGACCTTGTGTGGAGTCGGGGCCGGAACCTGAGGATTTCTCTCCAGTGCTGACATGGATCTTGGGGTACTTCTGGAGTCTCCCCAGGGGAGTCAGTCCTCGCCTCCAATGCGGGCATGCACTTGCGCTTTCCTCCAGAGCGGTAGCAGCAGTGTCACGCAGTCCGCCGCGTGGATCAAAGGATCTATGGTTTTCCCTCGAGTCTTTCCCACGAGGCTTTCCCACGAGGCTTTCCCACAGAGCTGTCCCAGGGGCACACGTGGTGGGAGTCGATCCTCCGCTTGAACGTCAAGGCAGTGCAGGGAAAACAGGTTCCTCTGGAATGGACTGACACATCTGGGGGACTCTTGGAATGGTGGCACGACCCTAGAGTTCCTCTCGCCTTTCCTGTGGAGAGCGCCTCCTCTTGAGATGTGACGGGAACGCCGGGAATTCTTTCCCTACGAAACAGGGAAAGGATCCCTCATCTCGAGCTAGGAGGCGGAAACGGGGCTCCCCTGGATGTGTGCGGGACCTTCGTGCTTCCTCTCGAGTGGAGACGGGTATGTCGGGGAACTTCTTGAGTTGCAGCAAGGGTGTGAAGGACCCTTTGGAAGTTCCAGTGGTTAGATGTGATGAGCCTCGAGAAGCCTCAGCGGAAATGGGCCTCATCTCGCCTGGAGGGCAAAACCTCCTGGATTTTCTCGACTTGCGGCAGGTGCCCTCGACTTTCGACGGGGACCTCAGGGACCCGCTCTGGTGGCCTCAGAAAAGGCCAGACCCCATGCGACTTCCTCGGGGGCCTCTCAGGATTCCCCTCCCGTCGATGCCGGGGCCTAAGACCTTGTGTCGAGTCGGGGCCGGAACCTGAGGATTCCTCTCCAGTGCTGACATGGATCTTGGGGTACTTCTGGAGTCTCCCCAGGGGAGTCAGTCCTCGCCTCCAATGCGGGCATACACTTGCGCTTTCCTCCAGAGCGTTAGCAGCAGTGTCACGCAGTCCTCCGCATGGATCAAAGGATCTATGGTTTTCCCTCGAGTCCTTCCCACGAGGCTTTCCCACGAGGCTTTCCCACAGGGCTGTCCCACGTGCACACGTGGTGGGAGTCGATCCTCGGCTTGAACGTCAAGGCAGTGCAGGGAAAACAGGTTCCTCTGGAATGTACTGATACATCTGGGGGACTCTTGGAATGGTGGCACGACCCTGGAGTTCCTCTCGCCTTTCCTGTGGAGAGCGCCTCCTCTTGAGATGCGACGGGAACGCGGGGAATTCTTTCCCTACGAAACAGGGAAAGAATCCGTCATCTCGAGCTAGGAGGCGGAAACGGGGCTCCCCTGGATGTGTGCGGAACACTCGTGCTTCCTCTCGAGTGGAGACGGATATGTCGGGGAAATTCTTGAGTTGCAGCGAGGGTGTGAAGGACCCTTTGGAAGTTCCACTGGTTAGATGTGATGAGCCTCCAGAAGCCTCAGCGGAAATGGGCCTCATCTCGCCTGGAGGGCAAAACCTCCTGGATTTTCTCGAGTTGCGGCAGGTGCTCTCGACTTACGACGGGGACCTCAGGGACCCGCTCTGGTGGCCTCAGGAAAGGCCAGTCCCCATGCGAGTTCCTCAGGGGCCTCTCGGTATTCCTCTCCCGACGATGTCGCGGCCTAAGACCTTGTGTGGAGTTGGGGCCGGAACCTGTGGATTTCTCTCCAGTGCTGACATGGATCTTGGGGTACTTCTGGAGTCTCCCCAGGGGAGTCAGTCCTCGCCTCCAATGCGGGCATGCACTTGCGCTTTCCTCCAGAGTGGTGACAGCAGTGTCACGCAGTCCGCCGCGTGGATCAAAGGATCTATGGTTTTCCCTCGAGTCTTTCCCACGAGGCTTTCCCACGAGGCTTTCCCACAGGGCTGTCCCACGTTCACACGTGGTGGGAGTCGATCCTCGGCTTGAACGTCAAGGCAGTGCAGGGAAAACAGGTTCCTCTGGAATGGACTGACACATCTGGGGGACTTTTGGAATGGTGGCACGACCCTGGAGTTCCTCTCGCCTTTCCTGTGGAGAGCGCCTCCTCTTGAGATGCGACGGGAACGCCGGGAATTCTTTCCCTACGAAACAGGGAAAGGATCCCTCATCTCGAGCTAGGAGGCGGAAACGGGGCTCCCCTGGATGTGTGCGGGACCCTCGTGCTTCCTCACGAGTGGAGACGGGTATGTCGGGAACTTCTTGAGTTGCAGCAAGGGTGTGAAGGACCCTTTGGGAGTGCCAGTGGATAGATGTGATGAGCCTCGAGAAGCCTCACCGGAAATGGGCCTCATCTCGCCTGGAGGGCAAAACCTCCTGGATTTTCTCGAGTTGCAGAAGGTGCTCTCGACTTACGACGGGGACCTCAGGGACCCGCTCTGGTGGCCTCAGGAAAGGCCAGTCCCCATGCGACTTCCTCGGGGGCTTCTCGGGTTTCCTCTCCCGTCGATGCCGGGGCCTAAGACCTTGTGTGGAGTCGGGGCCGGAACCTGAGGATTTCTCTCCAGTGCTGACATGGATCTTGGGGTACTTCTGGAGTCTCCCCAGGGGAGTCAGTCCTCGCCTCCAATGCGGGCATGCACTTGCGCTTTCCTCCAGAGCGGTAGCAGCAGTGTCACGCAGTCCGCCGCGTGGATCAAAGGATCTATGGTTTTCCCTCGAGTCTTTCCCACGAGGCTTTCCCACGAGGCTTTCCCACAGAGCTGTCCCAGGGGCACACGTGGTGGGAGTCGATCCTCGGCTTGAACGTCAAGGCAGTGCAGGGAAAACAGGTTCCTCTGGAATGGACTGACACATCTGGGGGACTCTTGGAATGGTGGCACGACCCTGGAGTTTCTCTCGCCTTTTCTGTGGAGAGCGCCTCCTCTTGAGGTGCGACGGTTAAGCCGGGAATTGTTTCCCTTCGAAACAGGGAAAGGATCCCTCATCTCGAGCTAGGAGGCGGAAACGGGGCTCCCCTGGATGTGTATGGGACCTTCGTGCTTCCTCTCGAGTGGACACGGGTATGTCGGGGAACTTCTTGAGTTGCAGCAAGGGTGTGAAGGACCCTTTGGAAGTTCCACTGGTTAGATGTGATGAGCCTCCAGAAGCCTCAGCGGAAATGGGCCTCATCTCGCCTGGAGGGCAAAACCTCCTGGATTTTCTCGAGTTGCGGCAGGTGCTCTCGACTTACGACGGGGACCTCAGGGACCCGCTCTGGTGGCCTCAGAAAAGGCCAGTCACCATGCGAGTTCCTCAGGGGCCTCTCGGGATTCCTCTCCCGACGATGTCGGGGCCTAAGACCTTGTGTGGAGTTGGGGCCGGAACCTGTGGATTTCTCTCCAGTGCTGACATGGATCTTGGGGTACTTCTGGAGTCTCCCCAGGGGAGTCAGTCCTCGCCTCCAATGCGGGCATGCACTTGCGCTTTCCTCCAGAGTGGTGACAGCAGTGTCACGCAGTCCGCCGCGTGGATCAAAGGATCTATGGTTTTCCCTCGAGTCTTTCCCACGAGGCTTTCCCACGAGGCTTTCCCACAGGGCTGTCCCACGTTCACACGTGGTAGGAGTCGATCCTCGGCTTGAACGTCAAGGCAGTGCAGGGAAAACAGGTTCCTCTGGAATGGACTGACACATCTGGGGGACTCTTGGAATGGTGGCACGACCCTGGAGTTCCTCTCGCCTTTCCTGTGGAGAGCGCCTCCTCTTGAGATGCGACGGGAACGCCGGGAATTGTTTCCCTTCGAAACAGGGAAAGGATCCCTCATCTCGAGCTTGGAGGCGGAAACGGGGCTCCCCTGGATGTGTGCGGGACCCTCGTGCTTCCTCACGAGTGGAGACGGGTATGTCGGGAACTTCTTGAGTTGCAGCAAGGGTGTGAAGGACCCTTTGGGAGTGCCAGTGGATAGATGTGATGAGCCTCGAGAAGCCTCACCGGAAATGGGCCTCATCTCGCCTGGAGGGCAAAACCTCCTGGATTTTCTCGAGTTGCAGAAGGTGCTCTCGACTTACGACGGGGACCTCAGGGACCCGCTCTGGTGGCCTCAGGAAAGGCCAGTCCCCATGCGACTTCCTCGGGGGCCTCTCAGGATTCCCCTCCCGTCGATGCCGGGGCCTAAGACCTTGTGTGGAATCGGGGCCGGAACCTGAGGATTTCTCTCCAGTGCTGTCATGGATCTTGGGGTACTTCTGGAGTCTCCCCAGGGGAGTCAGTCCTCGCCTCCAATGCGGGCATGCACTTGCGCTTTCCTCCAGAGCGGTAGCAGCAGTGTCACGCAGTCCGCCGCGTGGATCAAAGGATCTATGGTTTTCCCTCGAGTCTTTCCCACGAGGCTTTCCCACGAGGCTTTCCCACAGAGCTGTCCCAGGGGCACACGTGGTGGGAGTCGATCCTCCGCTTGAACGTCAAGGCAGTGCAGGGAAAACAGGTTCCTCTGGAATGGACTGACACATCTGGGGGACTCTTGGAATGGTGGCACGACCCTAGAGTTCCTCTCGCCTTTCCTGTGGAGAGCGCCTCCTCTTGAGATGTGACGGGAACGCCGGGAATTCTTTCCCTGCGAAACAGGGAAAGGATCCCTCATCTCGAGCTAGGAGGCGGAAACGGGGCTCCGCTGGATGTGTGCGGGACCTTCGTGCTTCCTCTCGAGTGGAGACGGGTATGTCGGGAACTTCTTGAGTTGCAGCAAGGGTGTGAAGGACCCTTTGGGAGTGCCAGTGGATAGATGTGATGAGCCTCGAGAAGCCTCAGCGGAAATGGGCCTCATCTCGCCTGGAGGGCAAAACCTCCTGGATTTTCTCGAGTTGCGGCAGGTGCCCTCGACTTTCGACGGGGACCTCAGGGACCCGCTCTGGTGGCCTCAGAAAAGGCCAGACCCCATGCGACTTCCTCGGGGGCCTCTCAGGATTCCCCTCCCGTCGATGCCGGGGCCTAAGACCTTGTGTGGAGTCTGGGCCGGAACCTGAGGATTCCTCTCCAGTGCTGACATGGATCTTGGGGTACTTCTGGAGTCTCCCCAGGGGAGTCAGTCCTCGCCTCCAATGCGGGCATACACTTGAGCTTTCCTCCAGAGCGTTAGCAGCAGTGTCACGCAGTCCTCCGCGTGGATCAAAGGATCTATGGTTTTCCCTCGAGTCCTTCCCACGAGGCTTTCCCACGAGGCTTTCCCACAGGGCTGTCCCACGTGCACACGTGGTGGGAGTCGATCCTCGGCTTGAACGTCAAGGCAGTGCAGGGAAAACAGGTTCCTCTGGAATGTACTGATACATCTGGGGGACTCTTGGAATGGTGGCACGACCCTGGAGTTCCTCTCGCCTTTCCTGTGGAGAGCGCCTCCTCTTGAGATGCGACGGGAACGCGGGGAATTCTTTCCCTACGAAACAGGGAAAGAATCCGTCATCTCGAGCTAGGAGGCGGAAACGGGGCTCCCCTGGATGTGTGCGGAACACACGTGCTTCCTCTCGAGGGGAGACGGATATGTCGGGGAACTTCTTGAGTTGCAGCAAGGGTGTGAAGGACCCTTTGGAAGTTCCACTGGTTAGATGTGATGAGCCTCTAGAAGCCTCAGCGGAAATGGGCCTCATCTCGCCTGGAGGGCAAAACCTCCTGGATTTTCTCGAGTTGCGGCAGGTGCTCTCGACTTACGACGGGGACCTCAGGGACCCGCTCTGGTGGCCTCAGGAAAGGCCAGTCCCCATGCGAGTTCCTCAGGGGCCTCTCGGTATTCCTCTCCCGACGATGTCGGGGCCTAAGACCTTGTGTGGAGTTGGGGCCGGAACCTGTGGATTTCTCTCCAGTGCTGACGTGGATCTTGGGGTACTTCTGGAGTCTCCCCAGGGGAGTCAGTCCTCGCCTCCAATGCGGGCATGCACTTGCGCTTTCCTCCAGAGTGGTGACAGCAGTGTCACGCAGTCCGCCGCGTGGATCAAAGGATCTATGGTTTTCCCTCGAGTCTTTCCCACGAGGCTTTCCCACGAGGCTTTCCCACAGGGCTGTCCCACGTTCACACGTGGTGGGAGTCGATCCTCGGCTTGAACGTCAAGGCAGTGCAGGGAAAACAGGTTCCTCTGGAATGGACTGACACATCTGGGGGACTTTTGGAATGGTGGCACGACCCTGGAGTTCCTCTAGCCTTTCCTGTGGAGAGCGCCTCCTCTTGAGATGCGACGGGAACGCCGGGAATTCTTTCCCTACGAAACAGGGAAAGGATCCCTCATCTCGAGCTAGGAGGCGGAAACGGGGCTCCCCTGGATGTGTGCGGGACCTTCGTGCTTCCTCTCGAGTGGACACCGGTATGTCGGGGAACTTCTTGAGTTGCAGCAAGGGTGTGAAGGACCCTTTGGGAGTGCCAGTGGATAGATGTGATGAGCCTCGAGAAGCCTCCCCGGAAATGGGCCTCATCTCGCCTGGAGGGCAAAACCTCCTGGATTTTCTCGAGTTGCAGCAGGTGCTCTCGACTTACGACGGGGACCTCAGGGACCCGCTCTGGTGGCCTCAGGAAAGGCCAGTCCCCATGCCTCTTCCTCGGGGGCCTCTCGGGATTCCTCTCCCGTCGATGCCGGGGCCTAAGACCTTGTGTGGAGTCGGGGCCGGAACCTGAGGATTTCTCTCCAGTGCTGACATGGATCTTGGGGTACTTCTGGAGTCTCCCCAGGGGAGTCAGTCCTCGGCTCCAATGCGGGCATACACTTGGGCTTTCCTCCAGAGCGGTAGCAGCAGTGTCACGCAGTCCGCCGCGTGGATCAAAGGATCTATGGTTTTCCCTCGAGTCTTTCCCACGAGGCTTTCCCACGAGGCTTTCCCACAGGGCTGTCCCACGTGCACACGTGGTGGGAGTCGATCCTCCGCTTGAACGTCAAGGCAGTGCAGGGAAAACAGGTTCCTCTGGAATGGACTGACACATCTGGGGGACTCTTTGAATGGTGCCACGACCCTGGAGTTCCTCTCGCCTTTCCTGTGGAGAGCGCCTCCTCTTGAGATGCGACGGGAACGCCGGGAATTCTTTCCCTACGAAACAGGGAAAGGATCCCTCATCTCGAGCTAGGAGGCGGAAACGGGGCTCCCCTGGATGTGTGCGGGACCTTCGTGCTTCCTCTCGAGTGGACACCGGTATGTCGGGGAACTTCTTGAGTTGCAGCAAGGGTGTGAAGGACCCTTTGGAAGTTCCAGTGGTTAGATGTGATGAGCCTCGGGAAGCCTCAGCGGAAATGGGCCTCATCTCGCCTGGAGGGCAAAACCTCCTGGATTTTCTCGAGTTGCGGCAGGTGCTCTCGACTTACGACGGGGACCTCAGGGACCCGCTCTGGTGGCCTCAGGAAAGGCCAGTCCCCATGCGACTTCCTCGGGGGCCTCTCGGGATTCCTCTCCCGTCGATGCCAGGGCCTAAGACCTTGTGTGGAGTCGGGGCCGGAACCTGAGGATTTCTCTCCAGTGCTGACATGGATCTTGGGGTACTTCTGGAGTCTCCCCAGGGGAGTCAGTCCTCGCCTCCAATGCGGGCATGCACTTGCGCTTTCCTCCAGAGCGGTAGCAGCAGTGTCACGCAGTCCGCCGCGTGGATCAAAGGATCTATGGTTTTCCCTCGAGTCTTTCCCACGAGGCTTTCCCACGAGGCTTTCCCACAGGGCTGTCCCACGTGCACACGTGGTGGGAGTCGATCCTCGGCTTGAACGTCAAGGCAGTGCAGGGAAAACAGGTTCCTCTGGAATGGACTGACACATCTGGGGGAATCTTTGAATGGTGGCACGACCCTGGAGTTCCTCTCGCCTTTCCTGTGGAGAGCGCCTCCTCTTGAGATACGACGGGAACGCCGGGAATTCTTTCCCTACGAAACAGGGAAAGGATCCCTCATCTCGAGCTAGGAGGCGGAAACGGGGCTCCCCTGGATGTGTGCGGGACCTTCGTGCTTCCTCTCGAGTGGACACCGGTATGTCGGGGAACTTCTTGAGTTGCAGCAAGGGTGTGAAGGACCCTTTGGAAGTTCCACTGGTTAGATGTGATGAGCCTCCAGAAGCCTCAGCGGAAATGGGCCTCATCTCGCCTGGAGGGCAAAACCTCCTGGATTTTCTCGAGTTGAGGCAGGTGCTCTCGACTTACGACGGGGACCTCAGGGACCCGCTCTGGTGGCCTCAGGAAAGGCCAGTCCCCATGCGAGTTCCTCGGGGGCCTCTCGGGATTCCTCTCCCGTCGATGCCGGGGCCTAAGACCTTGTGTGGAGTCGGGGCCGGAACCTGAGGATTCCTCTCCAGTGCAGACATGGATCTTTGGGTACTTCTGGAGTCTCCCCAGGGGAGTCAGTCCTCGCCTCCAATGCGGGCATGCACTTGCGCTTTCCTCCAGAGCAGTAGCAGCAGTGTCACGCTGTCCGCCGCGTGGATCAAAGGATCTATGGTTTTCCCTCGAGTCTTTCCCACGAGGCTTTCCCACGAGGCTTTCCCACAGGGCTGTCCCACGTGCACACGTGGTGGGAGTCGATCCTCGGCTTGAAGGTCAAGGCAGTGCAGGGAAAACAGGTTCCTCTGGAATGGACTGACACATCTGGGGGACTTTTGGAATGGTGGCACGACCCTGGAGTTCCTCTCGCCTTTCCTGTGGAGAGCGCCTCCTCTTGACATGCGACGGGAACGCCGGGAATTCTTTCCCTACGAAACAGGGAAAGGATCCCTCATCTCGAGCTAGGAGGCGGAAACGGGGCTCCCCTGGATGTGTGCGGGACCCTCGTGCTTCCTCACGAGTGGAGACGGGTATGTCGGGAACTTCTTGAGTTGCAGCAAGGGTGTGGAGGACCCTTTGGGAGTGCCCGTGGATAGATGTGATGAGCCTCGAGAAGCCTCAGCGGAAATGGGCCTCATCTCGCCTGGAGGGCAAAACCTCCTGGATTTTCTCGAGTTGCAGCAGGTGCTCTCGACTTACGACGGGGACCTCAGGGACCCGCTCTGGTGGCCTCAGGAAAGGCCATTCCCCATTCGAGTTCCTCGGGGGCCTCTCGGGATTCCTCTCCCGTCGATGTCGGGGCCTAAGACCTTGTGTGGGGTTTGGGCCGGAACCTGTGGATTTCTCTCCAGTGCTGACATGGATCTTGGGGTACTTCTGGAGTCTCCCCAGGGGAGTCAGTCCTCGCCTCCAATGCGGGCATACACTTGGGCTTTCCTCCAGAGCGGTAGCAGCAGTGTCACGCAGTCCGCCGCGTGGATCAAAGGATCTATGGTTTTCCCTCGAGTCTTTCCCACGAGGCTTTCCCACGAGGCTTTCCGACAGGGCTGTCCCACGTGCACACGTGGTGGGAGTCGATCCTCGGCTTGAACGTCAAGGCAGTGCAGGGAAAACAGGTTCCTCTGGAATGGACTGACACATCTGGGGGACTCTTTGAATGGTGGCACGACCCTGGAGTTCCTCTCGCCTTTCCTGTGGAGAGCGCCTCCTCTTGAGATGCGACGGGAACGCCGGGAATTCTTTCCCTACGAAACAGGGAAAGGATCCCTCATCTCGAGCTAGGAGGCGGAAACGGGGCTCCCCTGGATGTGTGCGGGACCTTCGTGCTTCCTCTCGAGTGGACACGGGTATGTCGGGAACTTCTTGAGTTGCAGCAAGGGTGTGAAGGACCCTTTGGAAATTCCAGTGGTTAGATGTGATTAGCCTCGAGAAGCCTCAGGGGAAATGGGCCTCATCTCGCCTGGAGGGCAAAACCTCCTGGATTTTCTCGAGTTGCGGCAGGTGCTCTCGACTTACGACGGGGACCTCAGGGACCCGCTCTGGTGGCCTCAGGAAAGGCCAGTCCCCATGCGAGATCCTCGGGGGCCTCTCGGGATTCCTGTCCCGTCGATGCCGGGGCCTAAGACCTTGTGTGCAGTCGGGGCCCGAAACTGAGGATTCCTCTCCAGTGCTGACATGGATCTTGGGGTACTTCTGGAGTCTCCCCAGGGGAGTCAGTCCTCGCCTCCAATGCGGGCATGCACTTGCGCTTTCCTCCAGAGCGGTAGCAGCAGTGTCACGCAGTCCGCCGCGTGGATCAAAGGATCTCTGGTTTTCCCTCGAGTCTTTCCCACGAGGCTTTCCCACGAGGCTTTCCCACAGGGCTGTCCCACGTGCACACGTGGTGGGAGTCGATCCTCGGCTTGAACGTCAAGGCAGTGCAGGGAAAACAGGTTCCTCTGGAATGGACTGACACATCTGGGGGACTCTTGGAATGGTGGCACGACCCTGGAGTTCCTCTCGCCTTTCCTGTGGAGAGCGCCTCCTCTTGAGATGGGACGGGAACGCCGGGAATTCTTTCCCTTCGAAACATTGAAAGGATCCCACATCTCGAGCTAGGAGGAAGAAACGGGGCTCCCCTGGATGTGTGCGGGACCCTCGCGCTTCCTCTCAAGTGAAGACGGGTATGTCAGGAAACTTCTTGAGTTGCAGCAAGGGTGTGAAGGACCCTTTGGAAGTTCCAGTGGTTAGATGTGATTAGCCTCGAGAAGCCTGAGCATAAATGGGCCTCATCTCGGCGGAGGGCAAAAACTCCTGGATTTTCTCGAGTTGCAGCAGGTGCTCTCGACTTACGACGGGGACCTCAGGGACCCGCTCTGGTGGCCTCAGGAAAGGCCAGTCCCCATGCGAGTTCCTCGGGGGCCTCTCAGGATTCCTCACCCGTCGATGCCGGGGCCTAAGACCTTGTGTGGAGTCGGGGCCGGAACCTGAGTATTCCTCTCCTGTTGTGACATGGATCTTGGGGTACTTCTGGAGTCTCCCCAGGGGAGTCAGTCCTCGCCTCCAATGCGGGCATGCACTTGCGCTTTTCTCCAGAGCGGTAGCAGCAGTGTGACGCAGTCCGCCGCGTGGATCAAAGGATCTATGGTTTTCCCTCGAGTCTTTCCCACGAGGCTTTTACACGAGGCTTTCCAAAAGGGCTGTCCCACGTGCAAACGTGGTGGGAGTCGATCCTCGGCTTGAACGTCAAGGTAGTGCAGGGAAAACAGGTTCTTCTGGAATGGACTGACACATCTGGGGGACTCTTGGAATGGTGGCACGACCCTGGAGTTCCTCTCGCCTTTCCTGTGGAGAGCGCCTCCTCTTGAGATGGGACGGGAACGCCGGGAATTGTTTCCCTACGATACAGGGAAAGGATCCCTCATCTCGAGCTAGGAGTCTGAAACGGGGCTACCCTGGATGTGTGCGGGACCCTCGTGCTTCCTCTCGAGTGGAGACGGGTATGTCGGGGAACTTCTTGAGTTGCAGCAAGGGTGTGAAGGACCCTTTGGAAGTTCCAGTGGTTAGATGTGATTAGCCTCGAGAAGCCTCAGGGGAAATGAGCCTCATCTCGCCTGGAGGGCAAACCATCCTGGATTTTCTCGAGTTGCGGCAGGTGCTCTCGACTTACGACGGGGAACTCAGGGACCCGCTCTGGTGGCCTCAGGAAAGGCCAGTCCCCATGCGAGTTCCTCGGGGGCCTCTCGGGATTCCTCTCCCGTCGATGCCGGGGCCTAAGACCTTGTGTGGAGTCGGGGCCGGAACCTGAGGATTCCTCTCCAGTGCTGACATGGATCTTGGGTACTTCTGGAGTCTCCCCAGGGGAGTCAGTCCTCGTCTCGAATGCTGGCATGCACTTGCGCTTTCCTCCAGAGCGGTAGCAGCAGTGTCACGCAGGCTGCCGCGTGGATCAAAGGATCTATGATTTTCCCTCGAGTCTTTCCCACGAGGCTTTCCCACGAGGCTTTCCCACAGGGCTGTCCCACATGCACACGTGGTGGGAGTCGATGCTCGGCTTGAACGTCAAGGCAGTGCAGGGAAAACAGGTTCCTCTGGAATGGACTGACACATCTGGGGGACTCTTGGAATGGTGGCACGACCCTGGAGTTCCTCTCGCCTTTCCTGTGGAGAGCGCCTCCTCTAGAGATGCGACGGGAACGCCGGGAATTCTTTCCCTACGAAACAAAGAAAGGATCCCTCATCTCGAGCTAGGAGGCGGAAACGGGGCTCCCCTGGATGTGTGCGGGACCCTCGTGCTTCCTCTCGAGGGGAGACGGGTATGTCGAGGAACTTCTGGACTTGCAGCAAGGGTGTGAAGGACCCTTTGGAAGTTCCAGTGGTTAGATGTGATTAGCCTCGAGAAGCCTCAGCGGAAATGGGCCTCATCTCTCCTGGAGGGCAAAACCTCCTGGATTTTCTCGAGTTGTGGCAGGTGCTCTCGACTTACGACGGGGACCTCAGGGACCCGCTCTGGTGGCCTCAGGAAAGGCCAGTCCCCATGCGAGTTCCTCGGGGGCCTCTCGGGATTCCTCTCCCGTCGATGCCGGGCCTAAGACCTTGTGTGGAGTCGGGGCCGGAACCTGAGGATTCCTCTCCAGTGCTGACATGGATCTTGGGTACTTCTGGAGTCTCCCCAGGGTAGTCAATCCTCGTCTCAAATGCGGGCATGCACTTGCACTTTCCTCCTGAGCGGTAGCAGCAGTGTCACGCAGTCCGACGCGTGGATCAAAGGATCTATGGTTTTCCCTCGAGTCTTTCCCACGAGGCTTTCCCACGAGGCTTTCCAACAGGGCTGTCCCACGTGAACACGTGGTGGGAGTCGATCCTCGGCTTGAAGGTCAAGGCAGTGTAGGGAAAACAGGTTCCTCTGGAATGGACTGACACATCTGGGGGACTCGTGGAATGGTGGCACGACCCTGGTGTTCCTCTCCCCTTTCCTGTGGAGAGCGCCTCCTCTTGAGATGCGACGGGAACGCCGGGAATTCTTTCCCTATGAAACAGGGAAAGGATCCCTCATCTCGAGCTAGGAGTCGGAAATGGGGCTCCCCTGGATGAGTGCGGGACCCTCGTGCTTCCTCTCGAGTGGAGACGGGTATGTCGGGGAACTTCTTGAGTTGCAGCAAGGGTGTGAAGGACCCTTTGGAAGTTCCAGTGGTTAGATGTGATTAGCCTCGAGAAGCCTCAGCGGAAATGGGCCTCAACTAGCCTGGAGGGCAAAACCTCCTGGATTTTCTCGAGTTGCGGCAGGTGCTCTCGACTTACGACGGGGACCTCAGGGACCCGCTCTGGTGGCCTCAGGAAAGGCCAGTCCCCATGCGAGTTCCTCGGGGGCCTCTCGGGATTCCTCTCCCGTCGATGCCGGGGCCTAAGACCTTGTGTGGAGTCGGAGCCGAAACCTGAGGATTCCTCTCCAGTGCTGACATGGATTTTGGGGTACTTCTGGAGTCTCCCCAGGGGAGTCAGTCCTCGCCTCCAATGCGGGCATGCACTTGCGCTTTCCTCCAGAGCGGTAGCAGCAGTGTCACGCAGTCCGCCGCGTGGATCAAAGGATCTGTGGTTTTCCCTCGAGTCTTACCCACGAGGCTTTCCCACGACGCTTTCCCACAGGGCTGTCCCTCGTGCACACGTGGTGGGAGTCGATCCTCGGCTTGAACGTCAAGGCAGTGCAGGAAAACAGGTTCCTCTGGAATGGACTGACACATCTGGGGGACTCTTGGAATGTTGGCACGACCCTGGAGTTCTTCTCGCCTTTCCTGTGGAGAGCGCCTCCTCTTGAGATGCGACGGGAACGCCGGGAATTGTTTCCCTTCGAAACAGGGAAAGGATCCCTCATCTCGAGCTAGGAGGCGGAAACGGGGCTCCCCTGGATGTGTGCGGGACCCTCGTGCTTCCTCTCGAGTGGAGACGTGTATGTCGGGGAACTTCTTGAGTTGCAGCAAGGGTGTGAAGGACCCTTTGGAAGTTCCAGTGGTTAGATGTGATTAGCCTCGAGAAGCCTCACCGGAAATGGGCCTCAACTAGCCTGGAGGGCAAAACCTCCTGGATTTTCTCGAGTTGCGGCAGGTGCTCTCGACTTACGACGGGGACCTCAGGGACCCGCTCTGATGGCCTCAGGAAAGGCCAGTCCCCATGCGAGATCCTCAGGGGCCTCTCGGGATTCCTCTCCCGTCGATGCCGGGGCCTAAGACCTTGTGTGCAGTCGGGGCCCGAAACTGAGGATTCCTCTCCAGTGCTGACATGGATCTTGGGGTACTTCTGGAGTCTCCCCAGGGGAGTCAGTCCTCGCCTCCAATGTGGGCATGCACTTGCGCTTTCCTCCAGAGCGGTAGCAGCAGTGTCACGCAGTCCGCCGCGGGGATCAAAGGATCTCTGGTTTTCCCTCGAGTCTTTCCCACGAGGCTTTCCCACGAGGTTTTCCCACAGGGCTGTCCCACGTGCACACGTGGTGGGAGTCGATGCTCGGCTTGAACGTCAAGGCAGTGCAGGCAAAACAGGTTCCTCTGGAATGGACTGACACATCTGGGGGACTCTTGGAATGGTGGCACGACCCTGGAGTTCCTCTCTCTTTTCCTGTGGAGAGCGCCTCCTCTTGAGATGGGACGGGAACGCCGGGAATTCTTTCCCTACGAAACAGGGAAAGGATCCCTCATCTCGAGCTAGGAGGCAGAAACGGGGCTCCCCTGGATGTGTGCGGGACCCTCGTGCTTCCTCTCAAATGGATACTGGTATGTCGGGGAACTTCTTGAGTTGCAGCAAGGGTGTGAAGGACCCTTTGGAAGTTCCAGTGGTTAGATGTGATTGGCCTTGAGAAGCCTCAGCGGAAATGGGCCTCATCTCGCCTGGAGGGCAAAACCTCCTGGATTTTCTCGAGTTGCGGCAGCTGCTCTCGACTTACGACGGGGACCTCAGGGACCCGCTCTGGTGGCCTCAGGAAAGGCCAGTCCCCATGCGAGATCCTCGGGGGCCTCTGGGGATTCCTCTCCCGTCGATGCCGGGGCCTAAGACCTTGTGTGCAGTCGGGGCCGGAACCTGAGGATTCCTCTCCAGTGCTGACATGGATCTTGGGTACTTCTGGAGTCTCCCCAGGGGAGTCAGTCCTCGTCTCGAATGCGGGCATGCACTTGCGCTTTCCTCCAGAGCGGTAGCAGCAGTGTCACGCAGTCTGCCGCGTGGATCAAAGGATCTATGGTTTTCCCTCGAGTCTTTCCTACGAGGCTTTTCCACGAGGCTTTCCCACAGGGCTGTCCCACGTGCACACGTGGTGGGAGTCGATCCTCCGCTTGAACGTCAAGGCAGTACAGGAAAACAGGTTCCTCTGGAATGGACTGACACATCTGGGGGACTCTTGGAATGGTGGCACGACCCTGGAGTTCCTCTCACCTTTCCTGTGGAGAGCGCCTCCTCTTGAGATGCGACGGGAACGCCGGGAATTCTTTCCCTACGAAACAAAGAAAGGATCCCACATCTCGAGCTAGGAGGCGGAAACGGGGCTCCCCTGGATGTGTGCGGGACCCTCGTGCTTCCTCACGAGTGGAGACGGGTATGTCGGGAACTTCTTGAGTTGCAGGAAGGTTGTGAAGGACCCTTTGGAAGTTCCAGTGGTTAGATGTGATTAGCCTCGAGAAGCCTCAGCGGAAATGGGCCTCAACTAGCCTGGAGGGCAAAACCTCCTGGATTTTTTCGAGTTGCGGCAGGTGCTCTCGACTTACGACGGGGACCTCAGGGACCCGCTCTGGTGGCCTCAGGAAAGGCCAGTCCCCATTCGAGTTCCTCGGGGGCCTCTCGGGATTCCTCTCCCGTCGATGCCGGGGTCTAAGTCCTTGTGTGGATTCAGGGCGGGAACCTGAGTATTCCTCTCCATTGCTGACATGGATCTTGGGGTACTTCTGGAGTCTCCCCAGGGGAGTCAGTCCTCGCCTCCAATGTGGGCATGCACTTGCGCTTTCCTCCAGAGCGAATGCAGCAGTGTCACGCAATCCGCCGCGTGGATCAAAGGATCTCTGGTTTTCCCTCGAGTCTTTCCCACGAGGCTTTCCCACGAGGCTTTCCCACAGGGCTGTCCCACGTGCACACGTGGTGGGAGTGGATCCTGGGCTTGAACGTCAAGGCAGTGCAGGGAAATCAGGTTCCTCTGGAATGGACTGACACATCTGGGGGACTCTTGGAATGGTGGCACGACCCTGGAGTTCCTCTCGCCTTTCCTGTGGAGAGCGCCTCCTCTTGAGATGGGACGGGAACGCCGGGAATTCTTTCCCTACGAAACAGGGAATGGATCCCTCATCTCGAGCTGGGAGGCGGAAACGGGGCTTCCCTGGATGTGTGCGGGACCCTCGTGCTTCCTCACGAGTGGAGACGGGTATGTCGGGGAACTTCTTGAGTTGCAGCAAGGGTGTGAAGGACCCTTTGGAAGTTCCAGTGGTTAGATGTGATTAGCCTCGAGAAGCCTCAGCGGAAATGGGCCTCATCTCGCCTGGAGGGCAAAACCTCCTGGATTTTCTCGAGTTGCGGCAGGTGCTCTCGACTTACGACGGGGACCTCAGGGACCCGCTCTGGTGGCCTCAGGAAAGGCCAGTCCCCATACGAGATCCTCAGGGGCCTCTCGGGATTCCTCTCCCGTCGATGCCGGGGCCTAAGACCTTGTGTGGAGTCCGGGCCGGAACCTGAGGATTCCTCTCCAGTGCTGACATGGATCTTGGGGTACTTCTGGAGTCTCCCCAGGGGAGTCAGTCCTCGCCTCCAATGCGGGCATGCACTGGCGCTTTCCTCCAGAGCGGTAACAGCAGTGTCACGCAGTCCGCCGCGTGGATCAAAGGATCTATGGTTTTCCCTCGAGTCTTTCCCACGAGGCTTTCCCACGAGGCTTTCCCACAGGGCTGTCCCACGTGCACAAGTGGTGGGAGTAGATCCTCGGCTTGAACGTCAAGGCAGTGCAGGGAAAACAGGTTCCTCTGGAATGGACTGACACATCTGGGGGACTCTTGGAATGGTGGCACGACCCTGGAGTTCCTCTCGCCTTTCCTGTGGAGAGCGCCTCCTCTTGAGATGCGACGGGAACGCCGGGAATTCTTTCCCTTCGAAACAGGGAAAGGATCCCTCATCTCGATCTAGGAGGCGGAAACGGGGCTCCCCTGGATGTGTGCGGGACCCTCGCGCTTCCTCTCAAGTGGAGACGGGTATGTCAGGAAACTTCTTGAGTTGCAGCAAGGGTGTGAAGGACCCTTTGGAAGTTCCAGTGGTTAGATGTGATTAGCCTCGAGAAGCCTGAGCATAAATGGGCCTCATCTCGGCTGGAGGGCAAAAACTCCTGGATTTTCTCGAGTTGCAGCAGGTGCTCTCGACTTACGACGGGGACCTCAGGGACCCGCTCTGGTGGCCTCAGGAAAGGCCAGTCCCCATGCGAGTTCTTCGGGGGCCTCTCGGGATTCCTCTCCCGTCGATGCCGGGCCTAAGACCTTGTGTGGAGTCGGGGCCGGAACCTGAGGATTCCTCTCCAGTGCTGACATGGATCTTGGGTACTTCTGGAGTCTCCCAAGGGGAGTCAGTCCTCGCCTCCAATGCGGGCATGCACTTGCGCTTTCCTCCAGAGCGGTAGCAGCAGTGACACGCAGTCCGCCGCGTGGATCAAAGGATCTATGGTTTTCCCTCGAGTCTTTCCCACGAGGCTTTCCCACGAGGCTTTCCCACAGGGCTGTCCCACGTGCACACGTGGTGGGAGTCGATCCTCGGCTTGAACGTCAAGGCAGTGCAGGGAAAACAGGTTCCTCTGGAATGGACTGACACTTCTGGGGGACTCTTGGAATGGTGGCACGACCCTGGAGTTCCTCTCGCCTTTCCTGTGGAGAGCGCCTCCTCTTGAGATGCGACGGAACGCCGGGAATTCTTTCCTAGGAAACAGGGAAAGGATCCCTCATCTCGAGCTAGGAGGCGGAAACGGGGCTCCCCTGGATGTGTGCGGGACCCTCGTGCTTCCTCTCGAGGGGAGACGGGTATGTTGGGGAACGTCTTGAGTTGCAGCAAGGGTGTGAAGGACCCTTTGTAAGTTCCAGTGGTTAGATGTGATTAGCCTCGAGAAGCCTCAGCAGAAATGGGCCTCATCTGGGCTGGAGGGCAAAAACTCCTGGATTTTCTCGAGTTGCGGCAGGTGCTCTCGACTTACGACGGGGACCTCAGGGACCCGCTCTGGTGGCCTCAGGAAAGGCCAGTCCCCATGCGAGTTCCTCGGGGGCCTCTCGGGATTCCTCTCCCGTCGATGCCGGGGCCTAAGACGTTGTGTGGAGTCGGGGCCGGAACCTGAGGATTCCTCTCCAGTGCTGACATGGATCTTGGGGTACTTCTGGAGTCTCCCAAGGGGAGTCAGTCCTCGTCTCGAATGCGGGCATGCACTTGCGCTTTCCTCCAGAGCGGTAGCAGCAGTGTCACGCAGTCCGCCGTGTGGATCAAAGGATCTATGGTTTTCCCTCGAGTCTTTCCCACGAGGCTTTCCCACGAGGCTTTCCCACAGGGCTCTCCCACGTGCACACGTGTTGGGAGTCGATCCTCGGCTTGAAGGTCAAGGCAGTGCAGGGAAAACAGGTTCCTCTGGAATGGACTGACACATCTGGGGGACTCTTGGAATGGGGGCACGACCCTGGAGTTCCTCTCGCCTTTCCTGTGGAGAGCGCCTCCTATTGAGATGCGACGGGAACGCCGGGAATTCTTTCCCTACGAAACAGGGAAAGGATCCCTCATCTCGAGCTAGGAGGCGGAAACGGGGCTCCCCTGGATGTGTGCGGGACCTTCGTGCTTCCTCTCGAGGGGAGACGGGTATGTCGAGGAACTTCTGGACTTGCAGCAAGGGTGTGAAGGACCCTTTGGAAGTTCCAGTGGTTAGATGTGATTAGCCTCGAGAAGCCTCAGCGGAAATGGGCCTCATCTCGCCTGGAGGGCAAAACCTCCTGGATTTTCTCGAGTTGCGGCAGGTGCTCTCGACTTACGACGGGGACCTCAGGGACCCGCCCTGGTGGCCTCAGGAAAGGCCAGTCCCCATGCGAGTTCCTCGGGGGCCTGTCGGGATTCCTCTCCCGTCGATGCCGGGCCTAAGACCTTGTGTGGAGTCGGGGCCGGAACCTGAGGATTCCTCTCCAGTGCTGACATGGATCTTGGGTACTTCTGGAGTCTCCCCAGGGGAGTCAGTCCTCGCCTCCAATTCGGGCATGCACTTGCGCTTTCCTCCAGAGCGGTAGCAGCAGTGTCACGCAGTCCGCCGCGTGGATCAAAGGATCTATGGTTTTCCCTCGAGTCTTTCCCACGAGGCTTTCACACGAGGCTTTCCCACAGGGCTGTCCCACGTGCACACGTGGTGGGAGTAGATCCTCGGCTTGAAAGTCAAGGCAGTGCAGGGAAAACAGTTTCCTCTGGAATGGACTGACACATCTGGGGGACTCTTGGAATGGTGGCACGACCCTGGAGTTCCTCTCGCCTTTCCTGTGGAGAACGCCTCCTCTTGAGATGCGACGGGAACGCCGGGAATTGTTTCCCTTCGAAACAGGGAAAGGATCCCTCATCTCGAGCTGGAGGCGGAAACGGGGCTCCCCTGGATGTGCGCGGGACCCTCATGCTTCCTCTCGAGTGAAGACGGGTATGTCGGGGAACTTCTTGAGTTGCAGCAAGGGTGTGAAGGACCCTTTGGACGTTCCAGTGGTTAGATGTGATAAGCCTCGAGAAGCCTCAGCGGAAATGGGCCTCAACTAGCCTGGAGGGCAAAACCTCCTGGATTTTCTCGAGTTGCGGCAGGTGCTCTCGACTTACGACGGGGACCTCAGGGACCCGCTCTGGTGACCTCAGGAAAGGCCAGTCCCCATGAGAGTTCCTCGGGGGCCTCTCAGGATTCTTCTCCCGTCGATGCCGGGCCCTAAGACCTTGTGTGGAGTCGGGGCCGGAACCTGAGGATTCCTCTCCAGTGGTGACATGGATCTTGGGGTACTTCTGGAGTCTCCCCAGGGGAGTCAGTCCTCGCCTCCAATGCGGGCATGCACTTGCGCTTTTCTCCAGAGCGGTAGCAGCAGTGTGACGCAGTCCTCCGCGTGGATCAAAGGATCTATGGTTTTCCCTCGAGTCTTTCCCACGAGGCTTTTCCACGAGGCTTTCCCACAGGGCTGTCCCACGTGCACACGTGGTGGGAGTCGATCCTCGGCTTGAACGTAAAGGTAGTGAGGGAAAACAGGTTCTTCTGGAATGGACTGACACATCTGGGGGACTCATGGAGTGGTGGCACGACCCTGGAGTTCCTCTCGCCTTTCCTGTGGAGAGCGCCTCCTCTTGAGATGCGACGGGAACGCCGGGAATTCTTTCCCTACGAAACAGGGAAAGGATCCCTCATCTCGAGCTAGGAGGTGGAAACGGGGCTCCCCTGGATGTGTGCGTGACCCACGTGCTTCCTCTCGAGTGGAGACGGGTATGTCGGGGAACTTCTTGAGTTGCAACAAGGGTGTGAAGGACCCTTTGGAAGTTCCAGTGGTTAGATGTGATTAGCCTCGAGAAGCCTCAGCGGAAATGGGCCTCAACTAGCCTGGAGGGCAAAACCTCCTGGATTTTCTCGAGTTGCGGCAGGTGCTCTCGACTTACGACGGGGACCTCAGGGACCCGCTCTGGTGGCCTCAGGAAAGGCCAGTCCCCATGCGAGTTCCACGGGGGCATCTCAGGATTCCTCACCCGTCGATGCCGGGGCCTAAGACCTTGTGTGGAGTCGGGGCCGGAACCTGAGTATTCCTCTCCTGTTGTGACATGGATCTTGGGGTACTTCTGGAGTCTCCCCAGGGGAGTCAGTCCTCGCCTCCAATGCGGGCATGCACTTGCGCTTTTCTCCAGAGCGGTAGCAGCAGTGTGACGCAGTCCGCCGCGTGGATCAAAGGATCTATGGTTTTCCCTCGAGTCTTTCCCACGAGGCTTTTACACGAGGCTTTCCAAAAGGGCTGTCCCACGTGCAAACGTGGTGGGAGTCGATCCTCGGCTTGAACGTCAAGGTAGTGCAGGGAAAACAGGTTCTTCTGGAATGGACTGACACATCTGGGGGACTCTTGGAATGGTGGCACGACCCTGGAGTTCCTCTCGCCTTTCCTGTGGAGAGCGCCTCCTCTTGAGATGGGACGGGAACGCCGGGAATTGTTTCCCTACGATACAGGGAAAGGATCCCTCATCTCGAGCTAGGAGTCTGAAACGGGGCTACCCTGGATGTGTGCGGGACCCTCGTGCTTCCTCTCGAGTGGAGACGGGTATGTCGGGGAACTTCTTGAGTTGCAGCAAGGGTGTGAAGGACCCTTTGGAAGTTCCAGTGGTTAGATGTGATTAGCCTCGAGAAGCCTCAGCGGAAATGAGCCTCATCTCGCCTGGAGGGCAAACCATCCTGGATTTTCTCGAGTTGCGGCAGGTGCTCTCGACTTACGACGGGGAACTCAGGGACCCGCTCTGGTGGCCTCAGGAAAGGCCAGTCCCCATGCGAGTTCCTCGGGGGCCTCTCGGGATTCCTCTTCCGTCGATGCCGGGGCCTAAGACCTTGTGTGGGGTCGGGGCCGGAACCTGAGGATTCCTCTCCAGTGCTGACATGGATCTTGGGGTACTTCTGGAGTCTCCCCAGGGGAGTCAGTCCTCGTCTCGAATGCGGGCATGCACTTGCGCTTTCCTCCAGAGCGGTAGCTGCAGTGTCACGCAGTCTGCCGCGTGGATCAATGGATCTATGATTTTCCCTCGAGTCTTTCCCACGAGGCTTTCCCACAAGGCTTTCCCACAAGGCTGTCCCACGTGCACACGTGGTGGGAGTCGATGCTCCTCTTGAACGTCAAGGCAGTGCAGGGAAAACAGGTTCCTCTGGAATGGACTGAGACTTCTGGGGGACTCTTGGAATGGTGGCACGACCCTGGAGTTCCTCTCGCCTTTCCTGTGGAGAGCGCCTCCTCTTGAGATGCGACAGAACGCCGGGAATTCTTTCCCTAGGAAACAGGGAAAGGATCCCTCATCTCGAGCTAGGAGGCGGAAACGGGGCTCCCCTGGATGTGTGCGGGACCCACGTGCTTCCTCTCGAGGGGAGACGGGCATGTCGAGGAACTTCTGGACTTGCAGCAAGGTTGTGAAGGACCCTTTGGAAGTTCCAGTGGTTAGATGTGATTAGCCTCGAGAAGCCTCAGCGGAAATGGGCCTCATCTCGCCTGGAGGGCAAAACCTCCTGGATTTTCTCGAGTTGCGGCAGGTGCGCTCGACTTACGACGGGGACCTCAGGGACCCGCTCTGGTGGCCTCAGGAAAGGCCAGTCCCCATGCGAGTTCATCGGGGGCCTCTCGGGATTCCTCTCCCGTCGATGCCGGGGCCTAAGACCTTGTGTGGGGTCGCGGCCGGAACCTGAGGATTCCGCTCCAGTGCTGACATGGATCTTGGGGTACTTCTGGAGTCTCCCCAGGGGAGTCAGTCCTCGTCTCAAATGCGGGCATGCACTTGCGCTTTCCTCCAGAGCGGTAGCAGCAGTGTCACGCAGTCCGACGCGTGGATCAATGGATCTATGGTTTTCCCTCGAGTCTTTCCCACGAGGCTTTCCCACGAGGCTTTCCCACAGGGCTGTCCCACGTGCACACGTGGTGGAGTCGATCCTCGGCTTGAACGTCAAGGTAGTGCAGGGAAAACAGGTTCTTCTGGAATGGACTGACACATCTGGGGACTCTTGGAATGGTGGCACGACCCTGGAGTTCCTCTCGCCTTTCCTGTGGAGAGCGCCTCCTCTTGAGATGCGACGGGAACGCCGGGAATTCTTTCCCTACGAAGCAGGGAAAGGATCCCTCATCTCGAGCTAGGAGGTGGAAACGGGGCTCCCCTGGATGTGTGCGTGACCCACGTGCTTCCTCTCGAGTGGAAACGGGTATGTCGGGGAACTTCTTGAGTTGCAGCAAGGGTGTGAAGGACCCTTTGGAAGTTCCAGTGGTTAGATGTGATTAGCCTCGAGAAGCCTCAGCGGAAATGGACCTCATCTCGCATGGAGGGCAAAACCTCCTGGATTTTCTCGAGTTGAGGCAGGTGCTCTCGTCTTACGACGGGGACCTCAGGGACCCGCTCTGGTGGCCTCAGGAAAGGCCAGTCCCCATGCGAGTTCCTCGGGGGCCTCTCGGGATTCCTCTCCCGTCGATGCCGGGGCCTACGACCTTGTGTGGGGTCGGGTCCGGTACCGGAGGATTCCTCTCCAGTGCTGACATGGATCTTGGGGTACTTCTGGAGTCTCGCCAGGGGAGTCAGTCCTCGCCTCCAATGCGGGCATGCACTGGCGCTTTCCTCCAGAGCGGTAGCAGCAGTGTCACGCAGTCCGACGCGTGGATCAAAGGATCTATGGTTTTCCCTCGAGTCTTTCCCACGAGGCTTTCCCACGAGGCTTTCCCACAGGGCTGTCCCACGTGCACACGTGGTGGGAGTAGATCCTCGGCTTGAACGTCAAGGCAGTGCAGGGAAAACAGGTTCCTTTGGAATGGACTGACACTTCTGGGGGACTCTTGGAATGGTGGCACGACCCTGGAGTTCCTCTCGCCTTTCCTGTGGAGAGCGCCTCCTCTTGAGATGCGACGGAACGCCGTGAATTCTTTCCCTAGGAAACAAGGAAAGGATCCCTCATCTCGAGCTAGGAGGCGGAAACGGGGCTCCCCTGGATGTGTGCGGACCCTCGTGCTTCCTCGCGAATGGATACTGGTATGTCGGGGAACTTCTGGACTTGCAGCAAGGGTGTGAAGGACCCTTTGGAAGTTCCAGTGGTTAGATGTGATTAGCCTCGAGAAGCCTCAGCGGAAATGGGCCTCAACTAGCCTGGAGGGCAAAACCTCCTGGATTTTCTCGAGTTGGGGCAGGTGCTCTCGACTTACTACGGGGACCTCAGGGACCCGCTCTGGTGGCCTCAGGAAAGGCCAGTCCCCATGCGAGTTCCTCGGGGGCCTCTCGGGATTCCTCTCCCGTCGATGCCGGGGCCTACGACCTTGTGTGGGGTCGGGGCCGGAACCTGAGGATTCCTCTCCAGTGCTGACATGGATCTTGGGGTACTTCTGGAGTCTCCCCAGGGGAGTCAGTCCTCGTCTCGAATGCGGGCATGCCCTTGCGCTTTCCTCCAGAGCGGTAGCTGCAGTGTCACGCAGTCTGCCGCGTGGATCAAAGGATCTATGATTTTCCCTCGAGTCTTTCCCACGAGGCTTTCCCACGAGGCTTTCCCACAGGGCTGTCCCACGTGCACACGTGGTGGGAGTCGATCCTCGGCTTGAACGTCAAGGCAGTGCAGGGAAAACAGGTTCCTCTGGAATGGACTGACACTTCTGGGGGACTCTTGGAATGGTGGCACGACCCTGGAGTTCCTGTCGCCTTTCCTGTGGAGAGCGCCTCCTCTTGAGATGCGACGGAACGCCGGGAATTCTTTCCCTAGGAAACAGGGAAAGGATCCCTCATCTCGAGCTGGAGGCGGAAACGGGGCTCCCCTGTATGTGTGCGGACCCTCGTGCTTCCTCTCGAATGGATACTGGTATGTCAGGGAACTTCTGGACT
The DNA here is from genome assembly GCF_042477335.2 of Ovis canadensis. Lineage (NCBI taxonomy): Eukaryota > Metazoa > Chordata > Mammalia > Artiodactyla > Bovidae > Ovis > Ovis canadensis. The sequence continues at coordinate 12,562,685 of NC_091267.1, forward strand.
TGCAGCAAGGGTGTGAAGGACCCTTTGTAAGTTCCAGTGGTTAGATGTGATTAGCCTCGAGAAGCCTCAGCGGAAATGGGCCTCATCTCGCCTGGAGGGCAAAACCTCCTGGATTTTCTCGAGTTGGGGCAGGTGCTCTCGACTTACTACGGGGACCTCAGGGACCCTCTCTGGTGGCCTCAGGAAAGGCCAGTCCCCATTCGAGTTCCTCGGGGGCCTCTCGGGATTCCTCTCCCGTCGATGCCGGGGTCTAAGTCCTTGTGTGGATTCAGGGCGGGAACCTGAGTATTCCTCTCCATTGCTGACATGGATCTTGGGGTACTTCTGGAGTCTCCCCAGGGGACTCAGTCCTCGTCTCGAATTCGAGCATGCACTTGCGCTTTCCTCCAGAGCGGTAGCAGCTGTGTCACGCAGTCCGCCGTGTGGATCAAAGGATCTATGATTTTCCCTCGAGTCTTTCCCACGAGGCTTTCCCACGAGGCTTTCCCACAGGGCTGTCCCACGTGCACACGTGGTGGGAGTCGATCCTCGGCTTGAAGGTGAAGGCAGTGCTGGGAAATCAGGTTCCTCTGGAATGGACTGACACATCTGGGGGACTCTTGGAATGGTGGCATGACCCTGGAGTTCCTCTCGACCTTTCCTGTGGAGAGCGCCTCCTCTTGAGATGCAACGGGAACGCCGGGAATTCTTTCCCTACGAAACAAAGAAAGGATCCCTTATCTCGAGCTAGGAGGCGGAAACGGGGCTCCCCTGGATGTGTGCGGGACCCACGTGCTTCCTCTCGAGGGGAGACGGGCATGTCGAGGAACTTCTGGACTTGCAGCAAGGTTGTGAAGGACCCTTTGGAAGTTCCAGTGGTTAGATGTGATTAGCCTCGAGAAGCCTCAGCGGAAATGGGCCTCATCTCGCCTGGAGGGCAAAACCTCCTGGATTTTCTCGAGTTGCGGCAGGTGCGCTCGACTTACGACGGGGACCTCAGGGACCCGCTCTGGTGGCCTCAGGAAAGGCCAGTCCCCATGCGAGTTCATCGGGGGCCTCTCGGGATTCCTCTCCCGTCGATGCCGGGGCCTAAGACCTTGTGTGGGGTCGCGGCCGGAACCTGAGGATTCCGCTCCAGTGCTGACATGGATCTTGGGGTACTTCTGGAGTCTCCCCAGGGGAGTCAGTCCTCGTCTCAAATGCGGGCATGCACTTGCGCTTTCCTCCAGAGCGGTAGCAGCAGTGTCACGCAGTCCGACGCGTGGATCAATGGATCTATGGTTTTCCCTCGAGTCTTTCCCACGAGGCTTTCCCACGAGGCTTTCCCACAGGGCTGTCCCACGTGCACACGTGGTGGAGTCGATCCTCGGCTTGAACGTCAAGGTAGTGCAGGGAAAACAGGTTCTTCTGGAATGGACTGACACATCTGGGGACTCTTGGAATGGTGGCACGACCCTGGAGTTCCTCTCGCCTTTCCTGTGGAGAGCGCCTCCTCTTGAGATGCGACGGGAACGCCGGGAATTCTTTCCCTACGAAGCAGGGAAAGGATCCCTCATCTCGAGCTAGGAGGTGGAAACGGGGCTCCCCTGGATGTGTGCGTGACCCACGTGCTTCCTCTCGAGTGGAAACGGGTATGTCGGGGAACTTCTTGAGTTGCAGCAAGGGTGTGAAGGACCCTTTGGAAGTTCCAGTGGTTAGATGTGATTAGCCTCAAGAAGCCTCAGCGGAAATGGACCTCATCTCGCATGGAGGGCAAAACCTCCTGGATTTTCTCGAGTTGAGGCAGGTGCTCTCGTCTTACGACGGGGACCTCAGGGACCCGCTCTGGTGGCCTCAGGAAAGGCCAGTCCCCATGCGAGTTCCTCGGGGGCCTCTCGGGATTCCTCTCCCGTCGATGCCGGGGCCTACGACCTTGTGTGGGGTCGGGTCCGGTACCGGAGGATTCCTCTCCAGTGCTGACATGGATCTTGGGGTACTTCTGGAGTCTCGCCAGGGGAGTCAGTCCTCGCCTCCAATGCGGGCATGCACTGGCGCTTTCCTCCAGAGCGGTAGCAGCAGTGTCACGCAGTCCGACGCGTGGATCAAAGGATCTATGGTTTTCCCTCGAGTCTTTCCCACGAGGCTTTCCCACGAGGCTTTCCCACAGGGCTGTCCCACGTGCACACGTGGTGGGAGTAGATCCTCGGCTTGAACGTCAAGGCAGTGCAGGGAAAACAGGTTCCTTTGGAATGGACTGACACTTCTGGGGGACTCTTGGAATGGTGGCACGACCCTGGAGTTCCTCTCGCCTTTCCTGTGGAGAGCGCCTCCTCTTGAGATGCGACGGAACGCCGTGAATTCTTTCCCTAGGAAACAAGGAAAGGATCCCTCATCTCGAGCTAGGAGGCGGAAACGGGGCTCCCCTGGATGTGTGCGGACCCTCGTGCTTCCTCGCGAATGGATACTGGTATGTCGGGGAACTTCTGGACTTGCAGCAAGGGTGTGAAGGACCCTTTGGAAGTTCCAGTGGTTAGATGTGATTAGCCTCGAGAAGCCTCAGCGGAAATGGGCCTCAACTAGCCTGGAGGGCAAAACCTCCTGGATTTTCTCGAGTTGGGGCAGGTGCTCTCGACTTACTACGGGGACCTCAGGGACCCTCTCTGGTGGCGTCAGGAAAGGCCAGTCCCCATTCGAGTTCCTCGGGGGCCTCTCGGGATTCCTCTCCCATCGATGCCGAGGTCTAAGTCCTTGTGTGGTTTCGGGGCGGGAACCTGAGTATTCCTCTCCATTGCTGACATGGATCCTGGGGTACTGCTGGAGTCTCCCCAGGGGACTCAGTCCTCGTCTCGAATGCGAGCATGCACTTGCGCTTTCCTCCAGAGCGGTAGCAGCTGTGTCACGCAGTCCGCCGTGTGGATCAAAGGATCTATGATTTTCCCTCGAGTCTTTCCCACGAGGCTTTCCCACGAGGCTTTCCCACAGGGCTGTCCCACGTGCACACGTGGTGGGAGTCGATCCTCGGCTTGAAGGTGAAGGCAGTGCTGGGAAATCAGGTTCCTCTGGAATGGACTGACACATCTGGGGGACTCTTGGAATGGTGGCACGACCCTGGAGTTCCTCTCGCCTTTCCTGTGGAGAGCGCCTCCTCTTGAGATGCGATGGGAATGCCGGGAATTCTTTCCCTACGAAACAAAGAAAGGATCCCTTATCTCGAGCTAGGAGGCGGAAACGGGGCTCCCCTGGATGTGTGCGGGACCCACGTGCTTCCTCTCGAGGGGAGACGGGTATGTCGAGGAACTTCTGGACTTGCAGCAAGGTTGTGATGGACCCTTTGGAAGTTCCAGTGGTTAGATGTGATTAGCCTCGAGAAGCCTCAGCGGAAATGGGCCTCATCTCGCCTGGAGGGCAAAACCTCCTGGATTTTCTCGAGTTGCGGCAGGTGCTCTCGACTTCCGACGGGGACCTCAGGGACCCGCTCTGGTGGCCTCAGGAAAGGCCAGTCCCCATGCGAGTTCCTCGGGGGCCTCTCGGGATTCCTCTCCCGTCGATGCCGGGGCCTAAGACCTTGTGTGGGGTCGGGGCCGGAACCTGAGGATTCCGCTCCAGTGCTGACATGGATCTTGAGGTACTTCTGGAGTCTCCCCAGGGGAGTCAGTCCTCGTCTCAAATGCGGGCATGCACTTGCGCTTTCCTCCAGAGCGGTAGCAGCAGTGTCACGCAGTCCGACGCGTGGATCAAAGGATCTATGGTTTTCCCTCGAGTCTTTCCCACGAGGCTTTCCCACGAGGCTTTCCCACAGGGCTGTCCCACGTGCACACGTGGTGGGAGTCGATCCTCGGCTTGAAGGTGAAGGCAGTGCTGGGAAATCAGGTTCCTCTGGAATGGACTGACACATCTGGGGGACTCTTGGAATGGTGGCACGACCCTGGAGTTCCTCTCGCCTTTCCTGTGGAGAGCGCCTCCTCTTGAGATGCGACGGGAACGCCGGGAATTCTTTCCCTACGAAACAGGGAAAGGATCCCTCATCTCGAGCTAGGAGGCGGAAACGGAGCTCCCCTGGATGTGTGCGGACCCTCGTGCTTCCTCTCGAATGGATACTGGTTTGTCAGGGAACTTCTGGACTTGCAGCAAGGGTGTGAAGGACCCTTTGGAAGTTCCAGTGGTTAGATGTGATTAGCCTCGAGAAGCCTCAGCGGAAATGGGCCTCATCTCGCCTGGAGGGCAAAACCTCCTGGATTTTCTCGAGTTGGGGCAGGTGCTCTCGACTTACAACGGGGACCTCAGGGACCCTCTCTGGTGGCCTCAGGAAAGGCCAGTCCCCATTCGAGTTCCTCGGGGGCCTCTCGGGATTCCTCTCCCGTCGATGCCGGGGTCTAAGTCCTTGTGTGGATTCAGGGCGGGAACCTGAGTATTCCTCTCCATTGCTGACATGGATCTTGGGGTACTTCTGGAGTCTCCCCAGGGGACACAGTCCTCGTCTCGAATGCGAGCATGCACTTGCGCTTTCCTCCAGAGCGGTAGCAGCTGTGTCACGCAGTCCGCCGTGTGGATCAAAGGATCTATGATTTTCCCTCGAGTCTTTCCCACGAGGCTTTCCCACGAGGCTTTCCCACAGGGCTGTCCCACGTGCACACGTGGTGGGAGTCGATCCTCGGCTTGAAGGTGAAGGCAGTGCTGGGAAATCAGGTTCCTCTGGAATGGACTGACACATCTGGGGGACTCTTGGAATGGTGGCACGACCCTGGAGTTCCTCTCGCCTTTCCTGTGGAGAGAGCCTCCTCTTGAGATGCGACGGGAACGCCGGGAATTCTTTCCCTACGAAACAAAGAAAGGATCCCTTATCTCGAGCTAGGAGGCGGAAACGGGGCTCCCCTGGATGTGTGCGGGACCCACGTGCTTCCTCTCGAGGGGAGACGGGTATGTCGAGGAACTTCTGGACTTGCAGCAAGGTTGTGAAGGACCCTTTGGAAGTTCCAGTGGTTAGATGTGATTAGCCTCGAGAAGCCTCAGCGGAAATGGGCCTCATCTCGCCTGGAGGGCAAAACCTCCTGGATTTTCTCGAGTTGCGGCAGGTGCTCTCGACTTACGACGGGGACCTCAGGGACCCGCTCTGGTGGCCTCAGGAAAGGCCAGTCCCCATGCGAGTTCATCGGGGGCCTCTCGGGATTCCTCTCCCGTCGATGCCGGGGCCTAAGACCTTGTGTGGGGTCGGGGCCGGAACCTGAGGATTCCTCTCCAGTGCTGACATGGATCTTGGGTACTTCTGGAGTCTCCCAAGGGGAGTCAGTCCTCGTCTCGAATGCGGGCATGCACTTGCGCTTTCCTCCAGAGCGGTAGCAGCAGTGTCACGCAGTCCGACGCCTGGATCAAATGATCTATGGTTTTCCCTCGAGTCTTTCCCACGAGGCTTTCCCACGAGGCTTTCCCACAGGGCTGTCCCACGTGCACACGTGGTGGGAGTCGATCCTTGGCTTGAAGGTAAAGGCAGTGCAGGGAAAACAGGTTCCTCTGGAATGGACTGACACATCTGGGGGACTCTAGGAATGGTGGCACGACCCTGGAGTTCCTCTCGCCTTTCCAGTGGAGAGCGCCTCCTCTTGAGATGCGACGGGAACGCCGGGAATTCTTTCCCTACGAAACAGGGAAACGATCTCTCATCTCGAGCTAGGAGGCGGAAACGGGGCTCCCCTGGATGTGTGCGGGACCCTCGTGCTTCCTCTCGAGTGGAGACGGGTATGTCGGGGAACTTCTTGAGTTGCAGAAAGGGTGTGAGGACCCTTTGGAAGTTCCAGTGGTTAGATGTGATTGGCCTTGAGAAGCCTCAGCGGAAATGGGACTCATCTCGCCTGGAGGGCAAAACCTCCTGGATTTTCTCGAGTTTCAGCAGGTGCTCTCGACTTACGACGGGGACTTCAGGGACCCGCTCTGGTGGCCTCAGGAAAGGCCAGTCCCCATGCGAGTTCCTCGGGGGCCTCTCGGGATTCCTCTCCCGTCGATGCCGGGGCCTAAGACCTTGTGTGGAGTCGGGGCCCGAAACTGAGGATTCCTCTCTAGTGCTGACATGGATCTTGGGGTACTTCTGGAGTCTCCCCAGGGGAGTCAGTCCTCGCCTCGAATGCGGGCATGCACTTGCGCTTTCCTCCAGAGCGGTAGCAGCAGTGTCACGCAGTCCGCCGCGTGAATCAAAGGATCGATGGTTTTCCCTCGAGTCTTTCCCACGAGGCTTTCCCACGAGGCTTTCCCACAGGGCTGTCCCACGTGCATACGTGGTGGGAGTCGATGCTCGGCTTGAACGTCAAGGCAGTGCAGGGAAAACAGGTTTCTCTGGAATGGACTGACACATCTGGGGGACTCTTGGAATGGTGGCACGACCCTGGAGTTCCTCTCGCCTTTCCTGTGGAGAGCGCCTCCTCTTGAGATGCGACGGAACGCCGGGAATTCTTTCCCTACGAAACAGGGAAAGGATCCCTCATCTCGAGCTAGGAGGCGGAAACGGGGCTCCCCTGGATGTGTGCGGACCCTCGTGCTTCCTCTCGAATGGATACTGGTATGTCAGGGAACTTCTGGACTTGCAGCAAGGGTGTGAAGGACCCTTTGGAAGTTCCAGTGGTTAGATGTGATTAGCCACGAGAAGCCTCAGCGGAAATGGGCCTCATCTCGCGTGGAGGGCAAAACCTCCTGGATTTTCTCGAGTTGCGGCAGGTGCTCTCGACTTACTACGGGGACCTCAGGGACCCGCTCTGGTGTCCTCAGGAAAGGCCAGTCCCCATTCGAGTTCCTCGGGGGCCTCTCGGGATTCCTCTCCCGTCGATGCCGGGGCCTAAGACCTTGTGTGGAGTCGGTGCGGGAACCTGAGTATTCCTCTCCATTGCTGACATGGATCTTGGGGTACTTCTGGAGTCTCGCCAGGGGACTCAGTCCTCGTCTCGAATGCGAGCATGCACTTGCGCTTTCCTCCAGAGCGGTAGCAGCTGTGTCACGCAGTCCGCCGTGTGGATCAAAGGATCTATGATTTTCCCTCGAGTCTTTCCCACGAGGCTTTCCCACGAGGCTTTCCCACAGGGCTGTCCCACGTGCACACGTGGTGGGAGTCGATCCTCGGCTTGAAGGTGAAGGCAGTGCTGGGAAATCAGGTTTCTCTGGAATGGACTGACACATCTGGGGGACTCTTGGAATGGTGGCACGACCCTGGAGTTCCTCTCGCCTTTCCTGTGGAGAGCGCCTCCTCTTGAGATCCGACGGGAACGCCGGGAATTCTTTCCCTAGGAAACAGGGAAAGGATCCCTCATCTTGAGCTAGGAGGCGGAAACGGGGCTCCCCTGGATGTGAGCGGACCTTCGTGCTTCCTCTCGAATGGATACTGGTATGTCAGGGAACTTCTGGACTTGCAGCAAGGGTGTGAAGGACCCTTTGGAAGTTCCAGTGGTTAGATGTGATTAGCCTCGAGAAGCCTCAGCGGAAATGGGCCGCATCTCGCCTGGAGGGCAAAACCTCCTGGATTTTCTCGAGTTGCGGCAGGTGCTCTCGACTTACGACGGGGACCTCAGGGACCCGCTCTGGTGGCCTCAGGAAAGGCCAGTCCCCATGCGAGTTCCTCGGGGGCCTCTCGGGATTCCTCTCCCGTCGATGCCGGGGCCTAAGACCTTGTGTGGGGTCGGGGCCGGAACCTGAGGATTCCGCTCCAGTGCTGACATGGATCTTGGGTACTTCTGGAGTCTCCGCAGGGGAGTCAGTCCTCGTCTGAAATGCGGGCATGCACTTGCGCTTTCCTCCAGAGCGGTAGCAGCAGTGTCACCCAGTCCGACGCGTGGATCAAAGGATCTATGATTTTCCCTCGAGTCTTTCCCACGAGGCTTTCCCACGAGGCTTTCCCACAGGGCTGTCCCACGTGCACACGTGGTGGGAGTCGATCCTCGGCTTGAAGGTGAAGGCAGTGCTGGGAAATCAGGTTCCTCTGGAATGGACTGACACATCTGGGGGACTCTTGGAATGGTGGCACGACCCTGGAGTTCCTCTCGCCTTTCCTGTGGAGAGCGCCTCCTCTTGAGATGCGACGGGAACGCCGGGAATTCTTTCCCTACGAAACAGGGAAAGGATCCCTCATCTCGAGCTAGGAGTCGGAAACGGGGCTCCCCTGGATGTGTGCGGGACCCTCGCGCTTCCTCTCAAGTGGAGACGGGTATGTCAGGAAACTTCTTGAGTTGCAGCAAGGGTGTGAAGGACCCTTTGGAAGTTCCAGTGGTTAGATGTGATTAGCCTCGAGAAGCCTCAGCAGAAATGGGCCTCATCTGGGCTGGAGGGCAAAAACTCCTGGATTATCTCGAGTTGCGGCAGGTGCTCTCGACTTACGACGGGGACCTCAGGGACCCGCTCTGGTGGCCTCAGGAAAGGCCAGTCCCCATGCGAGTTCCTCGGGGGCCTCTCGGGATTCCTCTCCCGTCGATGCCGGGGCCTAAGACCTTGTGTGGAGTCGGGGCTGGAACCTGAGGATTCCTCTCCAGTGCTGACATGGATCTTGGGGTACTTCTGGAGTCTCGCCAGGGGAGTCAGTCCTCGCCTCCAATGCGGGCATGCACTGGCGCTTTCCTCCAGAGCGGAAGCAGCAGTGTAACGCAGTCCGACGCGTGGATCAAATGATCTATGGTTTTCCCTCGAGTCTTTCCCACGAGGCTTTCCCACGAGGCTTTCCCACAGGGCTGTCCCACGTGCACACGTGGTGGGAGTCGATCCTCGGCTTGAATGTCAAGGCAGTGCAGGGAAAACAGGTTCCTCTGGAATGGACTGACACATCTGGGGGACTCTTGGAATGGTGGCACGACCCTGGAGTTCCTCTCGCCTTTCCTGTGGAGAGCGCCTCCTCTTGAGTTGCGACGGGAATGCCAGGAATTCTTTCCCTACGAAACAGGGAAAGGATCCCTCATCTCGAGCTAGGAGGCGGAAACGGGGCTCCCCTGGATGTGTGCGGGACCCTCGTGCTTCCTCTCGAGTGGAGACGGGTATGTCGGGGAACTTCTTGAGTTGCAGCAAGGGTGTGAGGGACCCTTTGGAAGTTCCAGTGGTTAGATGTGATTAGCCTCGAGAAACCTCAGCGGAAATGGGCCTCATCTCGCCTGGAGGGCAAAACCTCCTGGATTTTCTCGAGTTGCGGCAGGTGCTCTCGACTTACGACGGGGACTTCAGGGACACGCTCTGGTGGCCTCAGGAAAGGCCAGTCCCCATGCGAGTTCCTCGGGTGCCTCTCAGGATACCTCTCCCGTCGATGCCGGGGCCTAAGACCTTGTGTGGAGTCTGGGCCAGAACCTGAGTATTCCTCTCCAGAGGTGACATGGATCTTGGGGTACTTCTGGAGTCTCCCCAGGGGAGTCAGTCCTCGCCTCCAATGCGGGCATGCACTTGCGCTTTTCTCCAGAGCGGTAGCAGCAGTGTGACGCAGTCCACCGCGTGGATCAAAGGATCTATGGTTTTCCCTCGACTCTTTCCCACGAGGCTTTTCCACGAGGCTTTCCCACAGGGCTGTCCCACGTGCACACGTGGTGGAGTCGATCCTCGGCTTGAACGTCAAGGTAGTGCAGGGAAAACAGGTTCTTCTGGAATGGACTGACACATCTGGGGACTCTTGGAATGGTGGCACGACCCTGGAGTTCCTCTCGCCTTTCCTGTGGAGAGCGCCTCCTCTTGAGATGCGACGGGAACGCCGGGAATTCTTTCCCTACGAAGCAGGGATAGGATCCCTCATCTCGAGTTAGGAGGCGGAAACGGGGCTCCCCTGGATGTGTGCGGGACCCTCGTGCTTCCTCTCGAGTGGAGACGGGTATGTCGGGTAACTTCCTGAGGTGCAGCAAGGGTGTGAAGGACCCTTTGAAGTTCCAGTGGTTAGATGTGATTAGCCTCGAGAAGCCTCAGGGGAAATGGGCATCATCTCGCCTGGAGGGCAAAACCTCCTGGATTTTCTCGAGTTGCGGCAGGTGCTCTCGACTTACGACGGGGACCTCAGGGACCCGCTCTGGTGGCCTCAGGAAAGGCCAGTCCCCATGCGAGTTTCTCGGGGGCCCCTCGGGATTCCTCTCCCGTCGATGCCGGGGCCTAAGACCTTGTGTGGAGTCGGGGCCAGAACCTGAGGATTCCTCTCCAGTGCTGACATGGATCTTGGGGTAATTCTGGAGTCTCCCCAGGGGAGTCAGTCCTCGTCTCGAATGCGGGCATGCACTTGCGCTTTCCTCCAGAGCGGTAGCAGCAGTGTCACACATTCCGCCGCGTGGATCAAGGGATCTATGTCTTTCCACGAGGCTTTCCCACGAGGCTTTCCCACAGGGCTGTCCCACCTGCTCACTGGTGGGAGTCGATCCTCGGCTTGAACGTCAAGCCATTGCAGAGAAAACAGGTTCCTCTGAAATGGACTGACACATCTGGGGGACTCTTGGAATGGTGTCAAGACCCTGGAGTTCCTCTCGACTTTCCTGTGTAGAGCGCCTCCTCTTGAGATGCAACGGAAACGCCGGAAATTCTTTCCCTACGAAACAGGGAAAGGATCCCTCATCTCGAGCTAGGAGGTGGAAAAGGGGCTCCCCTGGATGTGTGCAGGATCTTCGTACTTCCTCTCGAGTGGAGACGGGTATGTTGGGGATCTTCTTGAGTTGCAGCAAGGGTGTGAAGGACCCTTTGGAAATTCCAGTGGTTAGATGTGATTAACCTCGAGAAGCCTCAGCGGAAATGGTCCTCATCTCGCCTGGAGGACAAAACCTCCTGGATTTTCTCGAGTTGCGGCAGGTGCTCTCAACTTATGACGGGGACCCCAGGGACCCGCTCTGGTGGCCTCATTAAAGGCCAGTCCCCATGCGCTTTCCTCGGGGACCTCTCGGGATTCCTCTCCCGTCGATGCCGGGGCCTAAGACCTTGTATGGAGCCGGGGACGGAACCTCAGGATTCCTCTCCAGTGCTGACATGGATCTTGGGGTACTTCTGGGGTCTCCCCAGGGGAGTCACTCCTCATCTCGAATGCGGGCATGCACTTGCGCTTTCCTCCAGAGCGGTAGCAATAGTGTCAGGCATTCCGCCGAGTGGATCAAAGGATCTATGGTTTTCCCTCCAGTCTTTTCCACGAGGCTTTCCCACGAGGCTTTCCCACAGGGCTGTCCCACAGGGCTGTCTCACGTGCACACGTGGTGGGAGTCGATCCTCGGCTTGACCGTCAAGGCAGTGCAGGAAATCAGGTTCCTCTGGAATGGTCTGACACATCTGGGGGACTCTTGGAATGGTGGCACGACCCTGGAGTTCCTCTCGCCTTTCCTGTGGAGAGCGCCTCCTCTTGAGATGCGACGGGATCGCCAGGAATTCTTTCCCTACGGAACAGGGAAAGGATCCCTCATCTCGAGCTAGGAGGTGGAAACGGGGCTCCCCTGGATGTGTGCAGGACCTTCGTACTTCCTCTCGAGTGGAGACGGGTATGTCCGGAAACTTCTTGAGTTGCAGCAAGGGTGTGAATGACCCTTTGGAAGTTCCAGTGGTTAGATGTGATTAGCCTCGAGAAGCCTCAGCGGAAATGGGCCTCATTTCGCCTGGAGGGCAAAACCTCCTGGATTTTCTCGAGGTGCGGCAGGTGCTCTCGACTTAAGACGGGGATCTCAGGGACCCGCTCTGGTGGCCTCAGGAAAGGCCAATCCCCATGCGAGTTCCTCGGGGGCCTCTCGGGATTCCTCTCCCATCGATGCTGGGGCCTAAGACCTTGTGTGGAGTCGGGGCCGGAACCTGAGGATTCCTCTCCAGTGCTGACATGGATCTTGGGGTACTTCTGGAGTCTCCCCAGGGGAGTCAGTCCTTGTCTCGAATGCGGGCATGCACTTGCGCTTTCCTCCAGAGCGGTAGCAGCAGTGTCACGCAGTCGGCCGCGTGGATCAAAAGATCTATGGTTTTCCCTCAAGTCTTTCCCACGAGGCTTTCCCACGAGGCTTTCCCACAGGGCTGTCCCACGTGCACACGTGGTGGGAGTCGAACATCGGCTTGAACGTCAAGGCAGTGCAGGGAAAACAGGTTCCTCTGGAATGGACTGACACATCTGGGGGACTCTTGGAATGGTGGCACGACCCTGGAGTTCCTCTGGCCTTTCCTGTGGAGAGCGCCTCCTCTTTTTTTTTTTTTTTAATTTTTAGTTTTTTATTTTTTAAATTTTAAAATCTTTAATTCTTACATGCATTCCCAAACATGAACCCCCCTCCCACCTCCCTCCCCAGAACATCTTTCTGGGTCATCCCCATGCACCAGCCCCAAGCATGCTGCATCCTGCGTCAGACATAGACTGGCGATTCAATTCACATGATAGTATACATGTTAGAATGTCATTCTCCCAAATCATCCCACCCTCTCCCTCTCCCTCTGAGTCCAAAAGTCCGTTATACACATCTGTGTCTCTTTCCCTGTCTTGCATACAGGGTCGTCATTGCCATCTTCCTAAATTCCATATATATATGTTAGTATACTGTATTGGTGTTTTTCTTTCTGGCTTACTTCACTCTGTATAATCGGCTCCCGTAGATGCGACGGGAACGCCGGGAATTCTTTCCCTACGGAACAGAGAAAGGATCCCTCATTTCGAGCTAGGAGGCGGAAACGGGCTCCCCTGGATGTGTGCGGGACCCTCGTGCTTCCTCTCGAGTGGACACGGGTATGTCGGGGAACTTCTTGAGTTGCAGCAAGGGTGTGAAGGACCCTTTGGAAGTTCCAGTGGTTAGATGTGATTAGCCTCGAGAAGCCTCAGCGGAAATGGGCCTCATCTCGCCTGGAGGGCAAAACCTCCTGGATTTTCTCGAGTTGCGGCAGGTGCTCTCGACTTACGACGGGGACCTCAGGGACCCGCTCTGGTGGCCTCAGGAAAGGCCAGTCCCCATGCGAGTTCCTCGGGGGCCTCTCGGGATTCCTCTCCCGGCGATGCCGGGGCCTAAGACCTTGTGTGGAGTCAGGGCAGGAACCTGAGGATTCCTCTCCAGTGCTGACATGGATCTTGGGTTACTTCTGGAGTCTCCCCAGGGGAGTAAGTCCTCGCCTCCAATGCGGTCATGCTCTTGCGCTTTCCTCCAGAGCGGTAGCAGCAGTGTCACGCTGTCCGCCGCGTGGATCAAAGGATCTATGGTTTTCCCTCGAGTCTTTCCCACGAAGCTTTCCCACGAGGCTTTCCCACAGGGCTGTCCCACGTGCACACGTGGTGGGATTCGATCCTCCACTTGAACGTCAAGGCAGTGCAGGGAAAACAGGTTCCTCTGGAATGGACTGACACATCTCGGGGACTCTTGGAATGGTGGCACGACCCTGGAGTTCCTCTCGCCTTTCCTGTGGAGAGCTCCTCCTCTTGAGATGCGACGGGAACGCTGGGAATTCTTTCCCTACCAAAGAGGGAAAGGATCCCTCATCTCGAGCTAGGAGGCGGAAACGGGGCTCCCCTGGATGTGTGCGGGACCGTCGTGCTTCCTCTCGAGTGGAAACGGGTATGTCGGGGAACTTCTTGAGTTGTAGCAAGGATGTGAAGGACCCTTTGGAAGTTCCAGTGGTTAGATGTGATTAGCCTCGATAAGCCTCAGCGGAAATGGGCCTCATCTCGCCTGGAGGGCAAACCCTCCTGGATTTTCTCGAGTTGCGGCAGGTGCTCTCGACTTACGACGGGGACCTCAGGGACCCGCTCTGGTGGCCTCAGGAAAGGCCAGTCCCCATGCGAGTTCCTCGGGGGCCTCTCGGGATTCCTCTCCCGTCGATGCCGGGGCCTAAGACCTTGTGTGGAGTCGGGGCCGGAACCTGAGGATTTCTCTCCAGTGTTGACATGGATCTTGGGGTACTTCTGGAGTCTCCCCAGGGGAGTCAGTCCTCGCCTCCAATGCGGGTATGCACTTGCGCTTTCCTCCAGAGCGGTAGCAGCAGTGTCACGCAGTCCGCCGCGTGGATCAAAGGATCTATGTCTTTCCCTCGAGTCTTTCCCACGAGGCTTTCCCACGAGGCTTTCCCACAGGGCTGTCCCACGTGCACACGTGGTGGGAGTCGATCCTCGGCTTGAACGTCAAGGCAGTGCAGGGAAAACAGGTTCCTCTGGAATGGACTGACACATCTGGGGGACTCTTGGAATGGTGGCACGACCCTGGAGTTCCTCTCGCCTTTCCTGTGGAGAGCGCCTCCTCTTGAGATGCGACGGGAACTCCGGGAATTCTTTTCCTACCAAACAGGGAAAGGATCCCTCATCTCGAGCTAGGAGGCGGAAACGGGGCTCCCCTGGATGTGTGCGTGACCCTCGTGCTTCCTCTCGAGTGGAGACGGGTATGTCGGGGAACTTCTTGAGTTGCAGCATGGGTGTGAAGGACCCTTTGGAAGTTCCAGTGGTTAGATGTGATTAGCCTCGAGAAGCCTCAGCGGAAATGGGCCTCAACTAGCCTGGAGGGCAAAACCTCCTGGATTTTCTCGAGTTGCGGCAGGTGCTCTCGACTTACGACGGGGACCTCAGGGACCCGCTCTGGTGGCCTCAGGAAAGGCCAGTCCCCATGCGAGTTCCTCGGGGGCCTCTCGGGATTCCTCTCCCGTCGATGCCGGGGCCTAAGACCTTGTGTGGAGTCGGGGCCTGAACCTGAGGATTCCTCTCCAGTGCTGACATGGATATTGGGGTACTTCTGGAGTCTCCCCAGGGGAGTCAGTCCTCGCCTCCAATGTGGGCATGCACTTGCGCTTTCCTCCAGAGCGGTATCAGCAGTGTCTCGCAGTCCGCCACGTGGATCAAAGGATCTATGGTTTTCCCTCGAGTCTTTCCCACGAGGCTTTCCCACGAGGCTTTCCCACAGGGCTGTCCCACGTGCACACGTGGTGGGAGTCGATCCTCGGCTTGAACGTCAAGGCAGTGCAGGGAAAACAGGTTCCTCTGGAATGGACTGACACATCTGGGGGACTCTTGGAATGGTGGCACGACCCTGCAGTTCCTCTCGCCTTTCCTGTGGAGAGTGCCTCCTCTTGAGATGCGACGGGAACGCCGGGAATTCTTTCCCTACGAAACAGGGAAAAGATCCCTCATTTCGAGCTAGGAGGCGGAAACGGGCTCCCCTGGATGTGTGCGGGACCCTCGTGCTTCCTCTCGAGTGGAGAAGGGTATGTCGGGGAACTTCTTGAGTTGCAGCAAGGGTGTGAAGGACCCTTTGGAAGTTCCAGTGGTTAGATGTGATTAGCCTCGAGAAGCCTCAGCGGAAATGGGCCTCAACTAGCCTGGAGGGCAAAACCTCCTGGATTTTCTCGAGTTGCGGCAGGTGCTCTCGACTTACGACGGGGACCTCAGGGACCCGCTCTGGTGGCCTCAGGAAAGGCCAGTCCCCATGCGAGTTCCTCGGGGGCCTCTCGGGATTCCTCTCCCGTCGATGCCGGGGCCTAAGACCTTGTGTGGAGTCGGGGCCTGAACCTGAGGATTCCTCTCCAGTGCTGACATGGATATTGGGGTACTTCTGGAGTCTCCCCAGGGGAGTCAGTCCTCGCCACCAATGTGGGCATGCACTTGCGCTTTCCTCCAGAGCGGTAGCAGCAGTGTCACGCAGTCCGCCGCGTGGATCAAAGGATCTATGGTTTTCCCTCGAGTCTTTCCCACGAGGCTTTCCCACGAGGCTTTCCCACAGGGCTGTCCCCCGTGCACACGTGGTGGGAGTCGATCCTCGGCTTGAACGTCAAGGCAGTGCAGGGAAAACATGTTCCTCTGGAATGGACTGACACATCTGGGGGACTCTTGGAATGGTGGCACGACCCTGGAGTTCCTCTCGCCTTTCCTGTGGAGAGCGCCTCCTCTTGAGATGCGACGGGAACGCCGGGAATTCTTTCCCTACGAAACAGGGAAAAGATCCCTCATTTCGAGCTAGGAGGCGGAAACGGGCTCCCCTGGATGTGTGCGGGACCCTCGTGCTTCCTCTCGAGTGGACACGGGTATGTCGGGGAACTTCTTGAGTTGCAGCAAGGGTGTGAAGGACCCTTTGGAAGTTCCAGTGGTTAGATGTGATTAGCCTCGAGAAGCCTCAGCGGAAAAGGGCCTCATCTCGCCTGGAGGGCAAAACCTCCTGGATTTTCTCGAGTTGCGGCAGGTGCTCTCGACTTACGACGGGGACCTCAGGGACCCACTCTGGTGGCCTCAGGAAAGGCAAGTCCCCATGCGAGTTTCTCGGGGTCCTCTCGGGATTCCTCTCCCGTCGATGCCGGCGCCTAAGACGTTGTGTGGAGTCGGGGCCGGAACCTGAGGATTCCTCTCCAGTGCTGACATGGATCTTGGGGTACTTCTGGAGTCTCCCCAGGGGAGTCAGTCCTCTCCTCCAATGCGGGCATGCACTTGCGCTTTCCTCCAGAGCGGTAGCAGCAGTGTCACGCAGTCCGCCGCGTGGATCAAAGGATCTATGGTTTTCCCTCGAGTCTTTCCCACGAGGCTTTCCCACGAGGCTTTCCCACAGGGCTGTCCCACGTGCACACGTGGTGGGAGTCGATCCTCGGCTTGAACGTCAAGGCAGAGCAGGGAAAACAGGTTCCTCTGGAATGGACTGACACATCTGGGGGACTCTTGGAATGGTGGCACGACCCTGGAGTTCTTCTCGCCTTTCCTGTGGAGAGCGCCTCCTCTTGAGATGCGTCGGGAACGCCGGCAATTCTTTCCCTACGAAACAGGGAAAGGATCCCTCATCTCGAGCTAGGAGGCAGAAACGGGGCTCCCCTGGATGTGTGCGGGACCTTCCTGCTTCCTCTCTAGTGGAGACGGGTATGTCGGGGAACTTCTTGAGTTGCAGCAATGATGTGAAGGACCCTTTGGAAGTTCCAGTGGTTAGATGTGATGAGCCTCGAGAAGCCTCAGCGGAAATGGGCCTCATCTCGCCTGGAGGGCAAAACCTCCTGGATTTTTTCGAGTTGCGGCAGGTGCTCTCGACTTACGACGGGGACCTCAGGGACCCGCTCTGGTGGCCTCAGGAAAGGCCAGTCCCCATGCGAGTTCCTCGGGGGCCTCTCGGGATTCCTCTCCCGGCGATGCCGGGGCCTAAGACCTTGTGTGGAGTCAGGGCCGGAACCTGAGGATTCCTCTCCAGTGCTGACATGGATCTTGGGGTACTTCTGGAGTCTCCCCAGGGGAGTAAGTCCTCGCCTCCAATGCGGTCATGCTCTTGCGCTTTCCTCCAGAGCGGTAGCAGCAGTGTCACGCAGTCCGCCGCGTGGATCAAAGGATCTATGGTTTTCCCTCGAGTCTTTCCCACGAAGCTTTCCCACGAGGCTTTCCCACAGGGCTGTCCCACGTGCACACGTGGTGTGATTCGATCCTCCACTTGAACGTCAAGGCAGTGCAGGGAAAACAGGTTCCTCTGGAATGGACTGACACATCTCGGGGACTCTTGGAATGGTGGCACGACCCTGGAGTTCCTCTCGCCTTTCCTGTGGAGAGCTCCTCCTCTTGAGATGCGACGGGAACGCTGGGAATTCTTTCCCTACGAAAGAGGGAAAGGATCCCTCATCTCGAGCTAGGAGGCGGAAACGGGGCTCCCCTGGATGTGTGCGGGACCGTCGTGCTTCCTCTCGAGTGGACACGGGTATGTCGGGGAACTTCTTGAGTTGTAGCAAGGGTGTGAAGGACCCTTTGGAAGTTCCAGTGGTTAGATGTGATTAGCCTCGATAAGCCTCAGCGGAAATGGGCCTCATCTCGCCTGGAGGGCAAACCCTCCTGGATTTTCTCGAGTTGCGGCAGGTGCTCTCGACTTACGACGGGGACCTCAGGGACCCGCTCTGGTGGCCTCAGGAAAGGCCAGTCCCCATGCGAGTTCCTCGGGGGCCTCTCGGGATTCCTCTCCCGTGGATGCCGGGGCCTAAGACCTTGTGTGGAGTCGGGGCCGGAACCTGAGGATTTCTCTCCAGTGTTGACATGGATCTTGGGGTACTTCTGGAGTCTCCCCAGGGGAGTCAGTCCTCGCCTCCAATGCGGGCATGCACTTGCGCTTTCCTCCAGAGCGGTAGCAGCAGTGTCACGCAGTCCGCCGCGTGGATCAAAGGATCTATGTCTTTCCCTCGAGTCTTTCCCACGAGGCTTTCCCACGAGGCTTTCCCACAGGGCTGTCCCACGTGCACACGTGGTGGGAGTCGATCCTCGGCTTGAACGTCAAGGCAGTGCAGGGAAAACAGGTTCCTCTGGAATGGACTGACACATCTGGGGGACTCTTGGAATGGAGGCACGACCCTGGAGTTCCTTTCGCCTTTCCTGTGGAGAGCGCCTCCTCTTGAAAGGCGACGGGAACGCAGGGAATTCTTTCCCTACGAAACAGGGAAAGGATCCCTCATCTCGAGCTAGGAGGCGGAAATGGGGCTCCCCTGGATGTGTGCGGGACCCTGGTGCTTCCTCTCGAGTGGAGAAGGGTATGTCGGGGAACTTCTTGAGTTGCAGCAAGGGTGTGAAGGACCCTTTGGAAATTCCAGTGGTTAGATGTGATTAGCCTCGAGAAGCCTCAGCGGAAATGGGCCTCATCTCGCATGGAGGGCAAAACCTCCTGGATTTTCTCGAGTTGCGGCAGGTGCTCTCGACTTACGACGGGGACTTCAGGGACCCGCTCTGGTGGCCTCAGGAAAGGCCAGTCCCCATGCGAGTTTTTCGGGGGCCTCTTGGGATTCCTCTCCCGGCGATGCCGGGGCCTAAGACCTTGTGTGGAGTCGGGGCCGGAACCTGAGGATTCCTCTCCAGTGCTGACATTGATCTTGGGGTACTTCTGGAGTCTCCCCAGGGGAGTCAGTCCTCGTCTCGAATGCGGGCATGCATTTGCGCTTTCCTCCAAAGCGGTAGCAGCAGTGTCACGCAATCCGCCGCGTGGATCAAGGGATCTATGGCTTTCCCTCGAGGCTTTCCCACGAGGCTTTCCCACAGGGCTGTCCCACGTGCACACGTGGTTGGAGTCGATCCTCGGCTTGAACGTCAAGGCAGTGCAGGGAAAACAGGTTCCTCTGGAATGGACTGACACATCTGGGGGACTCTTGGAATGGAGGCACGACCCTGGAGTTCCTTTCGCCTTTCCTGTGGAGAGCGCCTCCTCTTGAGATGCGACGGGAACGCAGGGAATTCTTTCCATACGAAACAGGGAAAGGATCCCTCATCTCGAGCTAGGAGGCGGAAACGGGGCTCCCCTGGCTGTGTGGGGGACCCTCGTTCTTCCCCTCGAGTGGAGACGGGTATGTCGGGGAATTTCTTGAGTTGCAGCAAGGGTGTGAAGGACCCTTTGGAAGTTCCAGTGGTTAGATGTGATTAGCCTCGAGAAGCCTCAGCGGAAATGGGCCTCATTTCGCCTGGAGGGCAAAACCTCTTGGATTTTCTCGAGTTGCGGCAGGTGCTCTCGACTTACGACGGGGACCTCAGGGACCCGCTCTGGTGGCCTCAGGAAAGGCCAGTCCCCATGCGAGTTCCTCGGGGGCCTCTCGCGTTTCCTCTCCCGTCGATGCCGGGGCCTAAGCCCTTGTGTGGAGTCGGGGCCGGAACCTGAGGATTCCTCCCCAGTGCTGACATGGATCTTGGGGTACTTCTGGAGTCACCCCAGGGGAGTCAGTCCTCGCCTCCAATGCGGGCATGCACTTGCGCTTTCCTCCAGAGCGGTAGGAGCAGTGTCACGCAGTCCGCCGCGTGGATCAAAGGATCTATGGTTTTCCCTCGAGTCTTTCCCACGAGGCTTTCCCACGAGGCTTTCCCACAGGGCTGTCCCACGTGCACACGTGGTGGGAGTCGATCCTCGGCTTGAACGTCAAGGCAGTGCAGGGAAAACAGGTTCCTCTGGAATGGACTGACACATCTGGGGGACTCTTGGAATGGTGGCACGACCCTGGAGTTCCTCTCGCCTTTCCTGTGGAGAGCGCCTCCTCTTGAGATGGGACGGGAACGCCGGGAATTCTTTCCCTACGAAACAGGGAAAGGATCCCTCATCTCGAGCTAGGAGGCAGAAACGGGGCTCCCCTGGATGTGTGCGGGACCCTCGTGCTTCCTCTCGAGTGGAAACGGGTATGTCGGGGAACTTCTTGAGTTGCAGCAAGGGTGTGAAGGACCCTTTGGAAGTTCCAGTGGTTAGATGTGATTGGCCTTGAGAAGCCTCAGCGGAAATGGGCCTCATCTCGCCTGGAGGGCAAAACCTCCTGGATTTTCTCGAGTTGCGGCAGGTGCTCTCGACTTACGACGGGGACCTCAGGGACCCGCTCTGGTGGCCTCAGGAAAGGCCAGGCCCCATGCCAGATCCTCGGGGGCCTCTCGGGATTACTCTCCCGTCGATGCCGGGGCCTAAGACCTTGTGTGGAGTCGGGGCCCAAAACTGAGGATTCCTCTCCAGTGCTGACATGGATCTTGGGGTACTTCTGGAGTCTCCCCAGGGGAGTCAGTCCTCGCCTCCAATGTGGGCATGCACTTGCGCTTTCCTCCAGAGCGGTAGCAGCAGTGTCACGCAGTCCGCCACGTGGATCAAAGGATCTATGGTTTTCCCTCGAGTCTTTCCCACGAGGCTTTCCCACGAGGCTTTCCCTCAGGGCTGTCCCACGTGCACACGTGGTGGGAGTCGATCCTCGGCTTGAACGTCAAGGCAGTGCAGGGAAAACAGGTTCCTCTGGAATGGACTGACACATCTGGGGGACTCTTGGAATGGTGGCACGACCCTGGAGTTCCTCTCGCCTTTTCTGTGGAGAGCGCCTCCTCTTGAGATGCGACGTAACGCCGGGAATTCTTTCCCTAGGAAACAGGGAAAGGATCCCTCATCGCGAGCTAGGAGGCGGAAACGGGGCTCCCCTGGATGTGTGCGGACCCTCGTGCTTCCTCTCGATGGATATTGGTATGTCGAGGAACTTCTGGACTTGCAGCAAGGGTGTGAAGGACCCTTTGGAAGTTCCAGTGGTTAGATGTGATTAGCCTCGAGAAGCCTCAGCGGAAATGGGCCTCATCTCGCCTGGAGGGCAAAACCTCCTGGATTTTCTCGAGTTTCGGCAGGTGCTCTCGACTTATTATGGGGACCTCAGGGACCCGCTCTGGTGTCCTCAGGAAAGGCCAGTCCCCATTCGAGTTCCTCGGGGGCCTCTCGGGATTCCTCTCCCGTCGATGCCGGGGTCTAAGACCTTGTGTGGATTCGGGGCGGGAACCTGAGTATTCCTCTCCATTGCTGACATGGATCTTGGGGTACTTCTGGAGTCTCCCCAGGGGACTAAGTCCTCGTCTCGAATGCGGGCATGCACTTGCGCTTTCCTCCAGAGCGGTAGCAGCAGTGTCACGCAGTCCCCTGCGTGGATCAAAGGATCTATGGTTTTCCCTCGAGTCTTTCCCACGAGGCTTTCCCACGAGGCTTTCCCACAGGGCTGTCCCACGTGCACACGTGGTGGGAGTCGATCCTCGGCTTGAACGTCAAGGCAGTGCAGGGAAAACAGGTTCCTCTGGAATGGACTGACACATCTGGGGGACTCTTGGAATGGTGGCACTACCCTGGAGTTCCTCTCGCCTTTCCTGTGGAGAGCGCCTCCTCTTGAGATGGGTCGGGAACGCCGGGAATTCTTTCCCTACGAAACAGGGAAAGGATCCCTCATCTCGAGCTAGGAGGCAGAAACGGGGCTCCCCTGGATGTGTGCGGGACCCTCGTGCTTCCTCTCGAGTGGAAACGGGTATGTCGGGGAACTTCTTGAGTTGCAGCAAGGGTGTGAAGGACCCTTTGGAAGTTCCAGTGGTTAGATGTGATTGGCCTTGAGAAGCCTCAGCGGAAATGGGCCTCATCTCGCCTGGAGGGCAAAACCTCCTGGATTTTCTCGAGTTGAGGCAGGTGCTCTCGACTTACGACGGGGACCTCAGGGACCCGCTCTGGTGGCTTCAGGAAAGGCCAGGCCCCATGCCAGATCCTCGGGGGCCTCTCGGGATTCCTCTCCCGTCGATGCCGGGGCCTAAGACCTTGTGTGGAGTCGGGGCCCGAAACTGAGGATTCCGCTCCAGTGCTGACATGGATCTTGGGGTACTTCTGGAGTCTCCCCAGGGGAGTCAGTCCTCGCCTCCAATGTGGGCATGCACTTGCGCTTTCCTCCAGAGCGGTAGCAGCAGTGTCACGCAGTCCGCCGCGTGGATCAAAGGATCTATGGTTTTCCCTCGAGTCTTTCCCACGAGGCTTTCCCACGAGGCTTTCCCTCAGGGCTGTCCCACGTGCACACGTGGTGGGAGTCGATCCTCGGCTTGAACGTCAAGGCAGTGCAGGGAAAACAGGTTCCTCTGGAATGGACTGACACATCTGGGGGACTCTTGGAATGGTGGCACGACCCTGGAGTTCCTCTCGCCTTTCCTGTGGAGAGCGCCTCCTCTTGAGATGTGACGGAACGCCGGGAATTCTTTCCCTAGGAAACAGGGAAAGGATCCCTCATCGCGAGCTAGGAGGCGGAAACGGGGCTCCCCTGGATGTGTGCGGACCCTCGTGCTTCCTCTCGATGGATATTGGTATGTCGAGGAACTTCTGGACTTGCAGCAAGGGTGTGAAGGACCCTTTGGAAGTTCCAGTGGTTCGATGTGATTAGCCTCGAGAAGCCTCAGCGGAAATGGGCCTCATCTCGCCTGGAGGGCAAAACCTCCTGGATTTTCTCGAGTTGCGGCAGGTGCCCTCGACTTACGACGGGGACTTCAGGGACCCGCTCTGGTGGCCTCAGGAAAGGAAAGTCCCCAAGCGAGTTCCTCGGGGGCCTCTCGGGATTCCTCTCCGGTCGATGTCGGGGCCTAAGACCTTGTGTGGATTCGGGGCCGGAAACTGAGGATTCCTCTCCAGTGCTGACATGGATCTTGGGGTACTTCTGGAGTCTCCCCAGGGGCGTCAGTCCTCGTCTCGAATGCGGGCATGCACTTGCGCTTTCCTCCAAAGCAGTAGCAGCAGTGTCACGCAGTCCGCCGCGTTGATCAAGGGATCTATGGCTTTCCCTCGAGGCTTTACCACGAGGGTTTCCCACAGGGCTGTCCCACGTGCACACGTGGTTGGAGTCGATCCTCGGCTTGAACGTCAAGGCAGTGCAGGGAAAACAGGTTCCTCTGGAATGGACTGACACATCTGGGGGACTCTTGGAATGGAGGCACGACCCTGGAGTTCTTTTCGCCTTTCCTGTGGAGAGCGCCTCCTCTTGAAAGGCGACGGGAACGCAGGGAATTCTTTCCCTACAAAACAGGGAAAGGATCCCTCATCTCGAGCTAGGAGGCGGAAATGGGGCTCCCCTGGATGTGTGCCGGACCCTCGTGCTTCCTCGCGAGTGGAGTCAGGTATGTCGGGGAACTTCTTGAGTTGAAGCAAGGGTGTGAAGGACCCTTTGGAAATTCCAGTGGTTAGATGTGATTAGCCTCGAGAAGCCTCAGCGGAAATGGGCCTCATCTCGCCTGGAGGGCAAAACCTCCTGGATTTTCTCGAGTTGCGGCAGGTGCTCTCGACTTACGACGGGGACCTCAGGGACCCGCTCTGGTGGCCTCAGGAAAGGCCAGTCCCCATGCGAGTTCCTCGGGGGCCTCTCGGGATTCCTCTCCCGGCGATGCCGGGGCCTAAGACCTTGTGTGGAGTCGGGGCCGGAACAGGAGGATTCCTCTCCAGTGCTGACATGGATCTTGGGGTACTTCTGGAGTCTCCCCAGGGGAGTCATTCCTAGTCTCGAATGCGGGCATGCATTTGCGCTTTCCTCCAAAGCGGTAGCAGCAGTGTCACGCAGTCCGCCGCATGGATCAAGGGATCTAGGGCTTTCCCTCGAGGCTTTCCCACGAGGCTTTCCCACGAGGCTTTCCCACAGGGCTGTCCCACGTGCACACGTGGTGGGAGTCGATCCTCGGCTTGAACGTCAAGCCAGTGCAGGGAAAACAGGTTCCTCTGGAATGGACTGACACATCTGGGGGACTCTTGGAATGGAGGCACGACCCTGGAGTTCCTTTCGCCTTTCCTGTGGAGACCGCCTCCTCTTGAAAGGCGACGGGAACGCAGGGAATTCTTTCCCTACAAAACAGGGAAAGGATCCCTCATCTCGAGCTAGGAGGCGGAAATGGGGCTCCCCTGGATGTGTGCGGGAACCTCGTGCTTCCTCTCGAGTGGAGACGGGTATGTCGGGGAACTTCTGGAGTTGCAGCAAGGGTGTGAAGGACCCTTTTGAAGTTCCAGTGGTTAGATGTGATAAGCCTCGAGAAGCCTCAGCTGAAATGGGCCTCATCTCGCCTGGAGGGCAAAACATCCTGGATTTTCTCGAGTTGCGGCAGGTGCTCTCGACTTACGACGGGGACCCCAGGGACCCGCTCTGGTGGCCTCAGGAAAGGCCAGTCCCCATGCGAGTTCCTCGGGGGCCTCTCGGGATTCCCCTCCCGTCGATGCCGGGGCCTAAGACCTTGTGTGGAGTCGGGGCCGGAACCTGAGGATTCCTCTCCAGTGCTGACATGGATCTTGGGGTATTTCTGGAGTCTCCCCAGGGGAGTCAGTCCTCGTCTCGAATGCGGGCATGCACTTGCGTTTTCCTCCAAATCGGTAGCAGCAGTGTCACGCAGTCCGCCGCGTTGATCAATGGATCTATGGCTTTCCCTCGAGGCTTTCCCACGAGGGTTTCCCACAGGGCTGTCCCACGTGCACACGTGGTTGGAGTCGATCCTCGGCTTGAACGTCAAGGCAGTGCAGGGAAAACAGGTTCCTCTGGAGTGGACTGACACATCTGGGGGACTCTTGGAATGGAGGCACGACCCTGGAGTTCCTTTCGCCTTTCCTGTGGAGAGCGCCTCCTCTTGAAAGGCGACGGGAACGCAGGGAATTCTTTCCCTACGAAACAGGGAAAGGATCCCTCATCTCGAGCTAGGAGGCGGAAATGGGGCTCCCCTGGATGTGTGCCGGACCCTCGTGCTTCCTCGCGAGTGGAGTCGGGTATGTCGGGGAACTTCTTGAGTTGAAGCAAGGGTGTGAAGGACCCTTTGGAAATTCCAGTGGTTAGATGTGATTAGCCTCGAGAAGCCTCAGCGGAAATGGGCCTCATCTCGCCTGGAGGGCAAAACCTCCTGGATTTTCTCGAGTTGCGGCAGGTGCTCTCGACTTACGACGGGGACCTCAGGGACCCGCTCTGGTGGCCTCAGGAAAGGCCAGTCCCCATGCGAGTTCCTCGGGGGCCTCTCGGGATTCCTCTCCCGGCGATGCCGGGGCCTAAGACCTTGTGTGGAGTCGGGGCCGGAACAGGAGGATTCCTCTCCAGTGCTGACATGGATCTTGGGGTACTTCTGGAGTCTCCCCAGGGGAGTCATTCCTAGTCTCGAATGCGGGCATGCATTTGCGCTTTCCTCCAAAGCGGTAGCAGCAGTGTCACGCAGTCCGCCGCATGGATCAAGGGATCTAGGGCTTTCCCTCGAGGCTTTCCCACGAGGCTTTCCCACGAGGCTTTCCCACAGGGCTGTCCCACGTGCACACGTGGTGGGAGTCGATCCTCGGCTTGAACGTCAAGCCAGTGCAGGGAAAACAGGTTCCTCTGGAATGGACTGACACATCTGGGGGACTCTTGGAATGGAGGCACGACCCTGGAGTTCCTTTCGCCTTTCCTGTGGAGACCGCCTCCTCTTGAAAGGCGACGGGAACGCAGGGAATTCTTTCCCTACAAAACAGGGAAAGGATCCCTCATCTCGAGCTAGGAGGCGGAAATGGGGCTCCCCTGGATGTGTGCGGGAACCTCGTGCTTCCTCTCGAGTGGAGACGGGTATGTCGGGGAACTTCTGGAGTTGCAGCAAGGGTGTGAAGGACCCTTTTGAAGTTCCAGTGGTTAGATGTGATAAGCCTCGAGAAGCCTCAGCTGAAATGGGCCTCATCTCGCCTGGAGGGCAAAACATCCTGGATTTTCTCGAGTTGCGGCAGGTGCTCTCGACTTACGACGGGGACCCCAGGGACCCGCTCTGGTGGCCTCAGGAAAGGCCAGTCCCCATGCGAGTTCCTCGGGGGCCTCTCGGGATTCCCCTCCCGTCGATGCCGGGGCCTAAGACCTTGTGTGGAGTCGGGGCCGGAACCTGAGGATTCCTCTCCAGTGCTGACATGGATCTTGGGGTATTTCTGGAGTCTCCCCAGGGGAGTCAGTCCTCGTCTCGAATGCGGGCATGCACTTGCGTTTTCCTCCAAATCGGTAGCAGCAGTGTCACGCAGTCCGCCGCGTTGATCAATGGATCTATGGCTTTCCCTCGAGGCTTTCCCACGAGGGTTTCCCACAGGGCTGTCCCACGTCAACACGTGGTTGGAGTTGATCCTCGGCTTGAACGTCAAGGCAGTGCAGGGAAAACAGGTTCCTCTGGAATGGATTGACACATCTGGGGGTCTCTTGGATGGAGGCACGACCCTGGAGTTCCTTTCGCCTTTCCTGTGGAGAGCGCCTCCTCTTGAGATGCGACGGGAACACAGGGAATTCATTCCCTACGAAACAGGGAAAGGATCCCTCATCTCGAGCTAGGAGGCGGAAACGGGGCTCCCCTGGATGTGTGCGGGACCCTCGTGCTTCCTCTCGAGTGGAGACGGGTATGTCGGGGAACTTCTTGAGTTGCAGCAAGGGTGTGAAGGACCCTTTGGAAGTTCCAGTGGTTAGATGTGATTAGCCTCGAGAAGCCTCAGCGGAAATGGGCCTCATCTCGCCTGGAGGGCAAAACCTCCTGGATTTTCTCGAGTTGCGGCAGGTGCTCTCGACTTACGACGGGGACCTCAGGGACCCGCTCTGGTGGCCTCAGGAAAGGCCAGTCCCCATGCGAGTTTTTCGGGGGCCTCTTGGGATTCCTCTCCCGGCGATGCCGGGGCCTAAGACCTTGTGTGGAGTCGGGGCCGGAACCTGAGGATTCCTCTCCAGTGCTGACATTGATCTTGGGGTACTTCTGGAGTCTCCCCAGGGGAGTCAGTCCTCGTCTCGAATGCGGGCATGCATTTGCGCTTTCCTCCAAAGCGGTAGCAGCAGTGTCACGCAATCCGCCGCGTGGATCAAGGGATCTATGGCTTTCCCTCGAGGCTTTCCCACGAGGCTTTCCCACAGGGCTGTCCCACGTGCACACGTGGTTGGAGTCGATCCTCGGCTTGAACGTCAAGGCAGTGCAGGGAAAACAGGTTCCTCTGGAATGGACTGACACATCTGGGGGACTCTTGGAATGGTGGCACGACCCTGGAGTTCCTCTCGCCTTTCCTGTGGAGAGCGCCTCCTCTTGAGATGCGACGGAACGCCGGGAATTCTTTCCCTAGGAAACAGGGAAAGGATCCCTCATCGCGAGCTAGGAGGCGGAAACCGGGCTCCCCTGGATGTGTGCGGACCCTCGTGCTTCCTCTCGATGGATATTGGTATGTCGAGGAACTTCTGGACTTGCAGCAAGGGTGTGAAGGACCCTTTGGAAGTTCCAGTGGTTAGATGTGATTAGCCTCGAGAAGCCTCAGCGGAAATGGGCCTCATCTCGCCTGGAGGGCAAAACCTCCTGGATTTTCTCGAGTTTCGGCAGGTGCTCTCGACTTATTATGGGGACCTCAGGGACCCGCTCTGGTGTCCTCAGGAAAGGCCAGTCCCCATTCGAGTTCCTCGGGGGCCTCTCGTGCTTCCTCTCTAGTGGAGACGGGTATGTCGAGGAACTTCTGGACTTTCAGCAAGGGTGTGAAGGACCCTTTGGAAGTTCCAGTGTTTAGATGTGATTAGCCTCGAGAAGCCTCAGCGGAAATGGGCCTCATTTCGCCTGGAGGGCAAAACCTCCTGGATTTTCTCGAGTTGCGGCAGGTGCTCTCGACTTACGACGGGGACCTCAGGGACCCGCTCTGGTGGCCTCAGGAAAGGCCAGTCCCCATGCGAGTTCCTCGGGGGCCTCTCGCGTTTCCTCTCCCGTCGATGCCGGGGCCTAAGCCCTTGTGTGGAGTCGGGGCCGGAACCTGAGGATTCCTCTCCAGTGCTGACATGGATCTTGGGGTACTTCTGGAGTCACCCCAGGGGAGTCAGTCCTCGCCTCCAATGCGGGCATGCACTTGCGCTTTCCTCCAGAGCGGTAGGAGCAGTGTCACGCAGTCCCCCGCGTGGATCAAAGGATCTATGGTTTTCCCTCGAGTCTTTCCCACGAGGCTTTCCCACGAGGCTTTCCCACAGGGCTGTCCCACGTGCACACGTGGTGGGAGTCGATCCTCGGCTTGAACGTCAAGGCAGTGCAGGGAAAACAGGTTCCTCTGGAATGGACTGACACATCTGGGGGACTCTTGGAATGGTGGCACCACCCTGGAGTTCCTCTCGCCTTTCCTGTGGAGAGCGCCTCCTCTTGAGATGGGACGGGAACGCCGGGAATTCTTTCCCTACGAAACAGGGAAAGGATCCCTCATCTCGAGCTAGGAGGCAGAAACGGGGCTCCCCTGGATGTGTGCGGGACCCTCGTGCTTCCTCTCGAGTGGAAACGGGTATGTCGGGGAACTTCTTGAGTTGCAGCAAGGGTGTGAAGGACCCTTTGGAAGTTCCAGTGGTTAGATGTGATTGGCCTTGAGAAGCCTCAGCGGAAATGGGCCTCATCTCGCCTGGAGGGCAAAACCTCCTGGATTTTCTCGAGTTGCGGCAGGTGCTCTCGACTTACGACGGGGACCTCAGGGACACGCTCTGGTGGCCTCAGGAAAGGCCAGGCCCCATGCGAGTTCCTCGGGGGCCTCTCGGGATTCCTCTCCCGTCGATGCCGGGGCCTAAGACCTTGTGTGGAGTCGGGGCCCGAAACTGAGGATTCCTCTCCAGTGCTGACATGGATCTTGGGGTACTTCTGGAGTCTCCCCAGGGGAGTCAGTCCTCGCCTCCAATGTGGGCATGCACTTGCGCTTTCCTCCAGAGCGGTAGCAGCAGTGTCACGCAGTCCGCCGCGTGGATCAAAGGATCTATGGTTTTCCCTCGAGTCTTTCCCACGAGGCTTTCCCACGAGGCTTTCCCTCAGGGCTGTCCCACGTGCACACGTGGTGGGAGTCGATCCTCGGCTTGAACGTCAAGGCAGTGCAGGGAAAACATGTTCCTCTGGCATGTACTGACACATCTGGGGTACTCTTGGAATGGTGGCACGACCCTGGAGTTACTCTCGCCTTTCCAGTGGAGAGCGCCTCCTCTTGAGATGAGACGGGAATGTCGGGAATTCTTTCCCTACGAAACAGGGAAAGGATCCCTCATCTCTAGCTATGAGGCAGAAACGGGCCTCCCCTGGATGTGTGCGGGACCCTCGTGCTTCCTCTCTAGTGGATACGGGTATGTCGAGGAACTTCTGGACTTTCAGCAAGGGTGTGAAGGACCCTTTGGAAGTTCCAGTGTTTAGATGTGATTAGCCTCGAGAAGCCTCAGCGGAAATGGGCCTCATCTCGCCTGGAGGGCAAAACCTCCTGGATTTTCTCGAGTTGCGGCAGGTGTTCTCGACTTACGACGGGGACCTCTGGGACCCACTCTGGTGGCCTCAGGAAAGGCCAGTCCCCATGCGAGTTCCTCGGGGGCCTCTCGGGATTCCACTCCCGTCGATGCTGGGGCCTAAGACCTTGTGTGGGGTCGGGGCCAGAACCTGAGGATTCCTCTCCAGTGCTGACGTGGATCTTGGGGTACTTCTGGAGTCTCCCCAGGGGAGTCAGTCCTCGCCTCGAATGGGGGCATGCATTGCGCTTTCCTCCAGAGCGGTAGCTGCAGTGTCACGCAGTCTGCCGCGTGGATCAAAGGATCTATGTTTTTCCCTCGAGTCTGTCCCACGAGGCTTTCCCACGAGGCTTTCACACAGGGCTGTCCCACGTGCACACGTGGTGGGAGTCGATGCTCGGCTTGAACGTCAAGGCAGTGCAGGGAAAACATGTTCCTCTGGAATGGACTGACACTTCTGGGGGACTCTTGGAATTGTGGCACGACCCTGGAGTTCCACTCGCCTTTCCTGTGGAGAGCGCCTCCTCTTGAGATGCGACGGAACGCCGGGAATTCTTTCCCTACGAAACAGGGAAAGGATCCCTCATCTCGAGCTACGAGGCGGAAACGGGGCTCCCTCGTGCGGGACCCTCGTGCTTCCTCTCAAGTGCAGACGGGTATGTCAGGGAACTTCTTGAGTTGCAGCAAGGGTGTGAAGGACCCTTTGGAAGTTCCAGTGGTTAGATGTGATTAGCCTCGAGAAGCCTCAGCGGAAATGGGCCTCATCTCGCCTGGAGGGCAAAACCTCCTGGATTTTCTCGAGTTGCGGCAGGTGCTCTCGACTTACGACGGGGACCTCAGGGACCCGCTCTGGTGGCCTCAGGAAAGGCCATTCCCCTTGCGAGTTCCACGGGGGCCTCTCGGGATTCCTCTCCCGTCGATGCCGGGGCCTAAGACTTTGTGTGGAGTCGGGGCCACAACCTGAGGATTCCTCTCCAGTGCCGACATGGATCGTGGGGTACTTCTGGAGTCTCCCCAGGGGAGTCAGTCCTCGTCTCGAATGCGGGCATGCACTTGCGCTTTCCTCCAGAGCGGTAGCAGCAGTGTCACGCATTCCGCCGCGTGAATCAAGGGATCTATGCCTTTCCCTCGAGTCTTTTCCTCGAGGTTTTCCCACGAGGCTTTCCCACAGGGCTCTCCCACGTGCACACGTGGTGGAAGTCGATCCTCGGCTTGAACGTCAAGGCAGTGCAGGGAAAACAGGTTCCTCTGGAATGGACTGACACATCTGGGGGACTCTTGGAATGGTGGAAGGATCCTGGAGTTCCTCTCGCCTTTCCTGTGGAGAGCGCCTCCTCTTGAGATTTGACGGGAATGCCGGGAATTCTTTCCCTATGAAACAGGGAAAGGATCCCTCATCTCGATCTAGGAGGAGGAAACGGGGCTCTCTCGTGCGGGACCCTCGTGCATCCTCTCGAGTGGAGACGGGTATGTCGGGGAACTTCTTGAGTTGCAGCCAGGGTGTGAAGGACCCTTAGGAAGTTCCAGTGGTTAGATGTGATTAGCCTCGAGAAGCCTCAGCGGAAATGGGCCTCATCTCGCCTGGAGGGCAAAACCTCCTGGATTTTCTCCAGTTGCGGCAGGTGCTCTCGACTTACGACGGGGACCTCAGGGACACGCTCTGGTGGGCTCAGGAAAGGCCAATACCCATGCGAGTTCCACGGGGGCCTCTCGGGATTCCTCTCCCGTCGATGCCGGGGCCTAAGACCTTGTGTGAGTCGGGGCCGGAACCTGAGGATTCCTCTCCAGTTGTGACATGGATCTTAGGGTACTTCTGGAGTCTCCCCAGGGGAGTCAGTCCTCGCCTCCAATGCGGGCATGCACTTGCGCTTTTCTCCAGAGCGGTAGCAGCAGTGTCACGCAGTCCGCCGCGTGGATCAAAGGATCTATGTTTTTCCCTCGAGTCTTTCCCACGAGGCTTTCCCACGAGTCTTTCCCACAGGGCTGTCCCACGTGCACACGTGGTGGGAGTCGATCCTCGGCTTGAACGTCAAGGCAGTGCAGGGAAAACAGGTTCCTCTGGAATGGACTGACACATCTGGGGGACTCTTGAATTGGTGGCACGACCCTGGAGTTCCTCTCGCCTTTCCTGTGGAGAGCGCCTCCTCTTGAGATGCGACGGGAACGCCGGGAATTCTTTCCCTGTGAAACAGGGAAAGGATCCCTCATCTCGAGCTAGGAGGCGGAAACGGGGCTCCCCTGGATGTGTGCGGGACCCTCGTGCTTCCTCTCGAGTGGATACTGGTATGTCAGCGAACTTCTTGAGTTGCAGCAAGGGTGTGAAGGACCCTTTGGAAGTTCCAGTGGTTAGATGTGATTAGCCTCGAGAAGCCTCAGCGGAAATGGGCCTCATCTCGCCTGGAGGGCAAAACCTCCTGGATTTTCTCGAGTTGCGGCAGGTGCTCTCGACGTAAGACGGGGACCTCAGGGACCCGCTCTGGTGGCCTCAGGAAAGGCCAGTCCCCATGCGAGTTCCTCGGGGGCCTCTCGGGATTCCTCTCCCGTCGATGCCTGGGCCTAAGACCTTGTGTGGGGTCGGGGCCGGAACCTGAGGATTCCTCTCCAGTGCTGACATGGATCTTGGGTACTTCTGAGTCTCCCCAGGGGAGTCAGTCCTCGTCTCGAATGCGGGCATGCACTTGCGCTTTCCTCCAGAGCGGTAGCAGCTGTGTCACGCAGTCTGCCGCGTGGATCAAAGGATCTATGATTTTCCCTCGAGTCTTTCCCACTAGGGTTTCACACGAGGCTTTCCCACAGGGCTGTCCCACGTGCACACGTGGTGGGAGTCGATGCTCGGCTTGAAGGTGAAGGCAGTGCAGGGAAAACAGGTTCCTCTGGAATGGACTGACACATCTGGGGGACTCTTGGAATGGTGGCACGACCCTGGAGTTCCACTCGCCTTTCCTGTGGAGAGCGCCTCCTCTTGAGATGCGACGGAACGCCGGGAATTCTTTCCCTAGGAAACAGGGAAAGGATCCCTCATCTCGAGCTAGGAGGCGGAAACGGGGCTCCCCTGGATGTGTGCGGGACCCTCGTGCTTCCTCTCGAGGGGAGACGGGTATGTCGAGGAACTTCTGGACTTGCAGCAAGGGTGTGAAGGACCCTTTGGAAGTTCCAGTGGTTAGATGTGATTAGCCTCGAGAAGCCTCAGCAGAAATGGGCCTCATCTCGGCTGGAGGGCTAAAACTCCTGGATTTTCTCGAGTTGCGGCAGGTGCTCTCTACTTACGACGGGGACCTCAGGGACCCGCTCTGGTGGCCTCAGGAAAGGCCAGTCCCCATGCGAGTTCCTCGGGGGCCTCTCGGGATTCCTCTCCCGTCGATGCCGGGGCCTAAGACCTTGTGTGGAGTCGGGGCCGGAACCTGAGGATTCCTCTCCAATGCTGACATGGATCTTGGGGTACTTTTGGAGTCTCCCCAGGGTGTCAGTCCTCGTCTCGAATGCGGGCATGCACTTGCGCTTTCCTCCAGAGCGGTAGCAGCAGTGTCACGCAGTCCGCCGTGTGGATCAAAGGATCTATGGTTTTTCCTCGAGTCTTTCCCACGAGGCTTTCCCACGAGGCTTTCCCACAGGGCTGTCCCACGTGCACACGTGGTGGGAGTCGATGCTCGGCTTGAAGGTGAAGGCAGTGCAGGGAAAACAGGTTCCTCTGGAATGGACTGACACATCTGGGGGACTCTTGGAATGGTGGCACGACCCTGGAGTTCCTCTCGCCTTTCCTGTGGAGAGCGCCTCCTCTTGAGATGCGACGGGAACGCTGGGAATTCTTTCCGTACGAAACAAAGAAAGGATCCCTCATCTCGAGCTAGGGGGTGGAAACGGGGCTCCCCTGGATGTGTGCGGGACCCTTGTGCTTCCTCTCGAGGGGAGACGGGTATGTCGAGGAACTTCTGGACTTGCAGCAAGGGTGTGAAGGACCCTTTGGAAGTTCCAGTGGTTAGATGTGATTAGCCTCGAGAAGCCTCAGCGGAAATGGGCCTCATCTCGCCTGGAGGGCAAAACCTCCTGGATTTTCTCGAGTTGCGGCAGGTGCTCTCGACTTACGACGGTGACCTCAGGGACCCGCTCTGGTGGCTTCAGGAAAGGCCAGTCCCCATGTGAGTTCCTCGGGGGCCTCTCGGGATTTCTCTCCCTTCGACGCCGGGGCCTAAGACTTTGTGTGGAGTCGGGGCCGGAACCTGAGGATTCCTCTCCAGTGCTGACATGGATCTTGGGGTACTTCTGGAGTCTCCCCAGGGGAGTCAGTCCTCGTCTCGAATGCGGGCATGCACTTGGGCTTTCCTCCAGAGCGGTAGCAGCAGTGTCACCCAGTCCCCCGCGTGGATCAAAGGATCTATGGTTTTCCCTCGAGTCTTTCCCATGAGGCTTTCCCCCGAGGCTTTCCCACAGGGCTGTCCCACGTGCACACGTGGTGGGAGTCGATCCTCGGCTTGAACGTCAAGGCAGTGCAGGGAAAACAGGTTCCTCTGGAATGGACTGACACATCTGGGGGACTCTTGGAATGGTGGCACGACCCTGGAGTTCCTCTCCCCTTTCCTGTGGAGAGCGCCTCCTCTTGAGATGCGACGGGTACGCCGGGAATTCTTTCCCTACGAAACAGGGAAAGGATCCGTCATCTCGAGCTAGGAGGCGGAAACGGGGCTCCCCTGGGTGTGTGCGGGACCCTCGTGCTTCCTCTCGAGTGGAGACGGGTATGTCGGGGCACTTCCTGACTTGCAGCAAGGGTGTGAAGGACCCTTTGGAAGTTCCAGTGGTTAGATGTGATTAGCCTCGAGAAGCCTCAGCGGAAATGGGCCTCATCTCGCCTGGAGGGCAAAACCTCCTGGATTTTCTCGAGTTGCGGCACGTGCTCTCGACTTACGACAGGGACTTCAGGGACCCGCTCTGGTTGCCTCAGGAAAGGCCTGTCTCCATGCGAGTTCCACGGGGGCCTCTCGAAATTCCTCTCCCGTCGATGCCGGGGCCTAAGACCTTGTGTGGAGTCGGGGCCGGAACCTGAGGATTCCTCTCCAGTGCTGACATGGATCTTGGGGTCCTTCTGGAGTCTCCCCAGGGGAGTCAGGCCTCGTCTCGAATGCGGGCATGCACTTGTGCTTTCCTCCAGAGGGGTAGCAGCAGTGTCACGCAGTCCACCGCGTGGATCAAAGGATCTATGGTTTTCCCTCGAGTCTTTCCCTCGAGTCTTTCTCACGAGGCTTTCCCACGAGGCTTTCCCACAGGGCTGTCCCACGTGCACACGAGGTGGGAGTCGATCCTCGGCTTGAACGTCAAGGCAGTGCAGGGAAAACAGTTTCCTCTGGAATGGACTGACACATCTGGGGAACTGTTGGAATGGTGGCACGACCCTGGAGTTCTTCTCGCCTTTCCTGTGGAGAGCGCCTCCTCTTGAGATGCGACTGGAACGCCGGGAATTCTTTCCCTACGATACAGGGAAAGGATCCCTCATCTCGAGCTAGGAGGCGGAAACGGGGCTCCCCTGGCTGTGTGGGGGATCCTCGTGCTTCATCTCGAGTGGAGACGGGTATGTCGGGGAACTTCTTGAGTTGCAGCAAGGGTGTGAAGGACCCTTAGGAAGTTCCAGTGGTTAGATGTGATTAGCCTCGAGAAGCCTCAGCGGAAATGGGCCTCATCTCGCCTGGAGGGCAAAACCTCCTGGATTTTCTCCAGTTGCGGCAGGTGCTCTCGACTTACGACGGGGACCTCAGGGACCCGCTCTGGTGGGCTCAGGAAAGGCCAATACCCATGCGAGTTCCACGGGGGCCTCTCGGGATTCCTCTCCCGTCGATGCCGGGGCCTAAGACCTTGTGTGAGTCGGGGCCGGAACCTGAGGATTCCTCTCCAGTTGTGACATGGATCTTAGGGTACTTCTGGAGTCTCCCCAGGGGAGTCAGTCCTCGCCTCCAATGCGGGCATGCACTTGCGCTTTTCTCCAGAGCGGTAGCAGCAGTGTCACGCAGTCCGCCGCGTGGATCAAAGGATCTATGTTTTTCCCTCGAGTCTTTCCCACGAGGCTTTCCCACGAGTCTTTCCCACAGGGCTGTCCCACGTGCACACGTGGTGGGAGTCGATCCTCGGCTTGAACGTCAAGGCAGTGCAGGGAAAACAGGTTCCTCTGGAATGGACTGACACATCTGGGGGACTCTTGAATTGGTGGCACGACCCTGGAGTTCCTCTCGCCTTTCCTGTGGAGAGCGCCTCCTCTTGAGATGCGACGGGAACGCCGGGAATTCTTTCCCTGTGAAACAGGGAAAGGATCCCTCATCTCGAGCTAGGAGGCGGAAACGGGGCTCCCCTGGATGTGTGCGGGACCCTCGTGCTTCCTCTCGAGTGGATACTGGTATGTCAGCGAACTTCTTGAGTTGCAGCAAGGGTGTGAAGGACCCTTTGGAAGTTCCAGTGGTTAGATGTGATTAGCCTCGAGAAGCCTCAGCGGAAATGGGCCTCATCTCGCCTGGAGGGCAAAACCTCCTGGATTTTCTCGAGTTGCGGCAGGTGCTCTCGACTTAAGACGGGGACCTCAGGGACCCGCTCTGGTGGCCTCAGGAAAGGCCAGTCCCCATGCGAGTTCCTCGGGGGCCTCTCGGGATTCCTCTCCCGTCGATGCCTGGGCCTAAGACCTTGTGTGGGGTCGGGGCCGGAACCTGAGGATTCCTCTCCAGTGCTGACATGGATCTTGGGTACTTCTGAGTCTCCCCAGGGGAGTCAGTCCTCGTCTCGAATGCGGGCATGCACTTGCGCTTTCCTCCAGAGCGGTAGCAGCTGTGTCACGCAGTCTGCCGCGTGGATCAAAGGATCTATGATTTTCCCTCGAGTCTTTCCCACGAGGGTTTCACACGAGGCTTTCCCACAGGGCTGTCCCACGTGCACACGTGGTGGGAGTCGATGCTCGGCTTGAAGGTGAAGGCAGTGCAGGGAAAACAGGTTCCTCTGGAATGGACTGACACATCTGGGGGACTCTT
Organism: Ovis canadensis; assembly: GCF_042477335.2. Classification (NCBI taxonomy): domain Eukaryota; kingdom Metazoa; phylum Chordata; class Mammalia; order Artiodactyla; family Bovidae; genus Ovis; species Ovis canadensis. Next base: position 12,598,984 of record NC_091267.1, read on the forward strand.
GGAATGGTGGCACGACCCTGGAGTTCCACTCGCCTTTCCTGTGGAGAGCGCCTCCTCTTGAGATGCGACGGAACGCCGGGAATTCTTTCCCTAGGAAACAGGGAAAGGATCCCTCATCTCGAGCTAGGAGGCGGAAACGGGGCTCCCCTGGATGTGTGCGGGACCCTCGTGCTTCCTCTCGAGGGGAGACGGGTATGTCGAGGAACTTCTGGACTTGCAGCAAGGGTGTGAAGGACCCTTTGGAAGTTCCAGTGGTTAGATGTGATTAGCCTCGAGAAGCCTCAGCAGAAATGGGCCTCATCTCGGCTGGAGGGCTAAAACTCCTGGATTTTCTCGAGTTGCGGCAGGTGCTCTCTACTTACGACGGGGACCTCAGGGACCCGCTCTGGTGGCCTCAGGAAAGGCCAGTCCCCATGCGAGTTCCTCGGGGGCCTCTCGGGATTCCTCTCCCGTCGATGCCGGGGCCTAAGACCTTGTGTGGAGTCGGGGCCGGAACCTGAGGATTCCTCTCCAATGCTGACATGGATCTTGGGGTACTTTTGGAGTCTCCCCAGGGTGTCAGTCCTCGTCTCGAATGCGGGCATGCACTTGCGCTTTCCTCCAGAGCGGTAGCAGCAGTGTCACGCAGTCCGCCGTGTGGATCAAAGGATCTATGGTTTTTCCTCGAGTCTTTCCCACGAGGCTTTCCCACGAGGCTTTCCCACAGGGCTGTCCCACGTGCACACGTGGTGGGAGTCGATGCTCGGCTTGAAGGTGAAGGCAGTGCAGGGAAAACAGGTTCCTCTGGAATGGACTGACACATCTGGGGGACTCTTGGAATGGTGGCACGACCCTGGAGTTCCTCTCGCCTTTCCTGTGGAGAGCGCCTCCTCTTGAGATGCGACGGGAACGCTGGGAATTCTTTCCGTACGAAACAAAGAAAGGATCCCTCATCTCGAGCTAGGGGGTGGAAACGGGGCTCCCCTGGATGTGTGCGGGACCCTTGTGCTTCCTCTCGAGGGGAGACGGGTATGTCGAGGAACTTCTGGACTTGCAGCAAGGGTGTGAAGGACCCTTTGGAAGTTCCAGTGGTTAGATGTGATTAGCATCGAGAAGCCTCAGCGGAAATGGGCCTCATCTCGCCTGGAGGGCAAAACCTCCTGGATTTTCTCGAGTTGCGGCAGGTGCTCTCGACTTACGACGGTGACCTCAGGGACCCGCTCTGGTGGCTTCAGGAAAGGCCAGTCCCCATGTGAGTTCCTCGGGGGCCTCTCGGGATTTCTCTCCCTTCGACGCCGGGGCCTAAGACTTTGTGTGGAGTCGGGGCCGGAACCTGAGGATTCCTCTCCAGTGCTGACATGGATCTTGGGGTACTTCTGGAGTCTCCCCAGGGGAGTCAGTCCTCGTCTCGAATGCGGGCATGCACTTGGGCTTTCCTCCAGAGCGGTAGCAGCAGTGTCACCCAGTCCCCCGCGTGGATCAAAGGATCTATGGTTTTCCCTCGAGTCTTTCCCATGAGGCTTTCCCCCGAGGCTTTCCCACAGGGCTGTCCCACGTGCACACGTGGTGGGAGTCGATCCTCGGCTTGAACGTCAAGGCAGTGCAGGGAAAACAGGTTCCTCTGGAATGGACTGACACATCTGGGGGACTCTTGGAATGGTGGCACGACCCTGGAGTTCCTCTCCCCTTTCCTGTGGAGAGCGCCTCCTCTTGAGATGCGACGGGTACGCCGGGAATTCTTTCCCTACGAAACAGGGAAAGGATCCGTCATCTCGAGCTAGGAGGCGGAAACGGGGCTCCCCTGGGTGTGTGCGGGACCCTCGTGCTTCCTCTCGAGTGGAGACGGGTATGTCGGGGCACTTCCTGACTTGCAGCAAGGGTGTGAAGGACCCTTTGGAAGTTCCAGTGGTTAGATGTGATTAGCCTCGAGAAGCCTCAGCGGAAATGGGCCTCATCTCGCCTGGAGGGCAAAACCTCCTGGATTTTCTCGAGTTGCGGCACGTGCTCTCGACTTACGACAGGGACTTCAGGGACCCGCTCTGGTTGCCTCAGGAAAGGCCTGTCTCCATGCGAGTTCCACGGGGGCCTCTCGAAATTCCTCTCCCGTCGATGCCGGGGCCTAAGACCTTGTGTGGAGTCGGGGCCGGAACCTGAGGATTCCTCTCCAGTGCTGACATGGATCTTGGGGTCCTTCTGGAGTCTCCCCAGGGGAGTCAGGCCTCGTCTCGAATGCGGGCATGCACTTGTGCTTTCCTCCAGAGGGGTAGCAGCAGTGTCACGCAGTCCACCGCGTGGATCAAAGGATCTATGGTTTTCCCTCGAGTCTTTCCCTCGAGTCTTTCTCACGAGGCTTTCCCACGAGGCTTTCCCACAGGGCTGTCCCACGTGCACACGAGGTGGGAGTCGATCCTCGGCTTGAACGTCAAGGCAGTGCAGGGAAAACAGTTTCCTCTGGAATGGACTGACACATCTGGGGAACTGTTGGAATGGTGGCACGACCCTGGAGTTCTTCTCGCCTTTCCTGTGGAGAGCGCCTCCTCTTGAGATGCGACTGGAACGCCGGGAATTCTTTCCCTACGATACAGGGAAAGGATCCCTCATCTCGAGCTAGGAGGCGGAAACGGGGCTCCCCTGGCTGTGTGGGGGATCCTCGTGCTTCATCTCGAGTGGAGACGGGTATGTCGGGGAACTTCTTGAGTTGCAGCAAGGGTGTGAAGGACCCTTAGGAAGTTCCAGTGGTTAGATGTGATTAGCCTCGAGAAGCCTCAGCGGAAATGGGCCTCATCTCGCCTGGAGGGCAAAACCTCCTGGATTTTCTCCAGTTGCGGCAGGTGCTCTCGACTTACGACGGGGACCTCAGGGACCCGCTCTGGTGGGCTCAGGAAAGGCCAATACCCATGCGAGTTCCACGGGGGCCTCTCGGGATTCCTCTCCCGTCGATGCCGGGGCCTAAGACCTTGTGTGAGTCGGGGCCGGAACCTGAGGATTCCTCTCCAGTGCTGACATGGATATTGGGGTACTTCTGGAGTCTCCCCAGGGGAGTCAGTCCTCGCCTCCAATGCGGGCATGCACTTGCGCTTTTCTCCAGAGCGGTCGCAGCAGTGTCACGCAGTCCGCCGCGTGGATCAAAGGATCTATGTTTTTCCCTCGAGTCTTTCCCACGAGGCTTTCCCACGAGTCTTTCCCACAGGGCTGTCCCACGTGCACACGTGGTGGGAGTCGATCCTCGGCTTGAACGTCAAGGCAGTGCAGGGAAAACAGGTTCCTCTGGAATGGACTGACACATCTGGGGGACTCTTGAATTGGTGGCACGACCCTGGAGTTCCTCTCGCCTTTCCTGTGGAGAGCGCCTCCTCTTGAGATGCGACGGGAACGCCGGGAATTCTTTCCCTGTGAAACAGGGAAAGGATCCCTCATCTCGAGCTAGGAGGCGGAAACGGGGCTCCCCTGGATGTGTGCGGGACCCTCGTGCTTCCTCTCGAGTGGATACTGGTATGTCAGCGAACTTCTTGAGTTGCAGCAAGGGTGTGAAGGACCCTTTGGAAGTTCCAGTGGTTAGATGTGATTAGCCTCGAGAAGCCTCAGCGGAAATGGGCCTCATCTCGCCTGGAGGGCAAAACCTCCTGGATTTTCTCGAGTTGCGGCAGGTGCTCTCGACTTAAGACGGGGACCTCAGGGACCCGCTCTGGTGGCCTCAGGAAAGGCCAGTCCCCATGCGAGTTCCTCGGGGGCCTCTCGGGATTCCTCTCCCGGCGATGCCTGGGCCTAAGACCTTGTGTGGGGTCGGGGCCGGAACCTGAGGATTCCTCTCCAGTGCTGACATGGATCTTGGGTACTTCTGAGTCTCCCCAGGGGAGTCAGTCCTCGTCTCGAATGCGGGCATGCACTTGCGCTTTCCTCCAGAGCGGTAGCAGCTGTGTCACGCAGTCTGCCGCGTGGATCAAAGGATCTATGATTTTCCCTCGAGTCTTTCCCACGAGGGTTTCACACGAGGCTTTCCCACAGGGCTGTCCCACGTGCACACGTGGTGGGAGTCGATGCTCGGCTTGAAGGTGAAGGCAGTGCAGGGAAAACAGGTTCCTCTGGAATGGACTGACACATCTGGGGGACTCTTGGAATGGTGGCACGACCCTGGAGTTCCACTCGCCTTTCCTGTGGAGAGCGCCTCCTCTTGAGATGCGACGGAACGCCGGGAATTCTTTCCCTAGGAAACAGGGAAAGGATCCCTCATCTCGAGCTAGGAGGCGGAAACGGGGCTCCCCTGGATGTGTGCGGGACCCTCGTGCTTCCTCTCGAGGGGAGACGGGTATGTCGAGGAACTTCTGGACTTGCAGCAAGGGTGTGAAGGACCCTTTGGAAGTTCCAGTGGTTAGATGTGATTAGCCTCGAGAAGCCTCAGCAGAAATGGGCCTCATCTCGGCTGGAGGGCTAAAACTCCTGGATTTTCTCGAGTTGCGGCAGGTGCTCTCTACTTACGACGGGGACCTCAGGGACCCGCTCTGGTGGCCTCAGGAAAGGCCAGTCCCCATGCGAGTTCCTCGGGGGCCTCTCGGGATTCCTCTCCCGTCGATGCCGGGGCCTAAGACCTTGTGTGGAGTCGGGGCCGGAACCTGAGGATTCCTCTCCAATGCTGACATGGATCTTGGGGTACTTTTGGAGTCTCCCCAGGGTGTCAGTCCTCGTCTCGAATGCGGGCATGCACTTGCGCTTTCCTCCAGAGCGGTAGCAGCAGTGTCACGCAGTCCGCCGTGTGGATCAAAGGATCTATGGTTTTTCCTCGAGTCTTTCCCACGAGGCTTTCCCACGAGGCTTTCCCACAGGGCTGTCCCACGTGCACACGTGGTGGGAGTCGATGCTCGGCTTGAAGGTGAAGGCAGTGCAGGGAAAACAGGTTCCTCTGGAATGGACTGACACATCTGGGGGACTCTTGGAATGGTGGCACGACCCTGGAGTTCCTCTCGCCTTTCCTGTGGAGAGCGCCTCCTCTTGAGATGCGACGGGAACGCTGGGAATTCTTTCCGTACGAAACAAAGAAAGGATCCCTCATCTCGAGCTAGGGGGTGGAAACGGGGCTCCCCTGGATGTGTGCGGGACCCTTGTGCTTCCTCTCGAGGGGAGACGGGTATGTCGAGGAACTTCTGGACTTGCAGCAAGGGTGTGAAGGACCCTTTGGAAGTTCCAGTGGTTAGATGTGATTAGCCTCGAGAAGCCTCAGCGGAAATGGGCCTCATCTCGCCTGGAGGGCAAAACCTCCTGGATTTTCTCGAGTTGCGGCAGGTGCTCTCGACTTACGACGGTGACCTCAGGGACCCGCTCTGGTGGCTTCAGGAAAGGCCAGTCCCCATGTGAGTTCCTCGGGGGCCTCTCGGGATTTCTCTCCCTTCGACGCCGGGGCCTAAGACTTTGTGTGGAGTCGGGGCCGGAACCTGAGGATTCCTCTCCAGTGCTGACATGGATCTTGGGGTACTTCTGGAGTCTCCCCAGGGGAGTCAGTCCTCGTCTCGAATGCGGGCATGCACTTGGGCTTTCCTCCAGAGCGGTAGCAGCAGTGTCACCCAGTCCCCCGCGTGGATCAAAGGATCTATGGTTTTCCCTCGAGTCTTTCCCATGAGGCTTTCCCCCGAGGCTTTCCCACAGGGCTGTCCCACGTGCACACGTGGTGGGAGTCGATCCTCGGCTTGAACGTCAAGGCAGTGCAGGGAAAACAGGTTCCTCTGGAATGGACTGACACATCTGGGGGACTCTTGGAATGGTGGCACGACCCTGGAGTTCCTCTCCCCTTTCCTGTGGAGAGCGCCTCCTCTTGAGATGCGACGGGTACGCCGGGAATTCTTTCCCTACGAAACAGGGAAAGGATCCGTCATCTCGAGCTAGGAGGCGGAAACGGGGCTCCCCTGGGTGTGTGCGGGACCCTCGTGCTTCCTCTCGAGTGGAGACGGGTATGTCGGGGCACTTCCTGACTTGCAGCAAGGGTGTGAAGGACCCTTTGGAAGTTCCAGTGGTTAGATGTGATTAGCCTCGAGAAGCCTCAGCGGAAATGGGCCTCATCTCGCCTGGAGGGCAAAACCTCCTGGATTTTCTCGAGTTGCGGCACGTGCTCTCGACTTACGACAGGGACTTCAGGGACCCGCTCTGGTTGCCTCAGGAAAGGCCTGTCTCCATGCGAGTTCCACGGGGGCCTCTCGAAATTCCTCTCCTGTCGATGCCGGGGCCTAAGACCTTGTGTGGAGTCGGGGCCGGAACCTGAGGATTCCTCTCCAGTGCTGACATGGATCTTGGGGTCCTTCTGGAGTCTCCCCAGGGGAGTCAGGCCTCGTCTCGAATGCGGGCATGCACTTGTGCTTTCCTCCAGAGGGGTAGCAGCAGTGTCACGCAGTCCACCGCGTGGATCAAAGGATCTATGGTTTTCCCTCGAGTCTTTCCCTCGAGTCTTTCTCACGAGGCTTTCCCACGAGGCTTTCCCACAGGGCTGTCCCACGTGCACACGAGGTGGGAGTCGATCCTCGGCTTGAACGTCAAGGCAGTGCAGGGAAAACAGTTTCCTCTGGAATGGACTGACACATCTGGGGAACTGTTGGAATGGTGGCACGACCCTGGAGTTCTTCTCGCCTTTCCTGTGGAGAGCGCCTCCTCTTGAGATGCGACTGGAACGCCGGGAATTCTTTCCCTACGATACAGGGAAAGGATCCCTCATCTCGAGCTAGGAGGCGGAAACGGGGCTCCCCTGGCTGTGTGGGGGATCCTCGTGCTTCATCTCGAGTGGAGACGGGTATGTCGGGGAACTTCTTGAGTTGCAGCAAGGGTGTGAAGGACCCTTTGAAAGTTCCAGTGGTTAGATGTGATTAGCCTCGAGAAGCCACAGCGCAAATGGGCCTCATCTCGCCTGGAGGGCAAAACCTCCTGGATTTTCCCGAGTTGCGGCCGGTGCTCTCGACTTACGACGGGGACCTCAGGGACCCGCTCTGGTGGCCTCAGGAAAGGCCAGTCCCCATGCGAGTTCCTCGGGGGCCTCTCGGGATTCCTCTGCTGTCGATGCCGGGGCCTAAGACCTTGTGTGGAGTCGGGGCCAGAACCGGAGGATTCCTCTCCAGTGCTGACATGGATCTTGGGGTTCTTCTGGAGTCTCCCCAGGGGACTCAGTCCTCGTCTCGAATGTGGGCATGCACTTGCCCTTTCCTCTAGAGCGGTAGCAGCTGTGTCACGCAGTCCGCCATGTGGATCAAAGGATCTATGATTTTCCCTCGAGTCTTTCCCACGAGGCTTTCCCACGAGGCTTTCCCACAGGGCTGTCCCACGTGCACACGTGGTGGGAGTCGATCCTTGGCTTGAACGTCAAGGTAGTGCAGGGAAAACAGGTTCTTCTGGAATGGACTGACACATCTGGGGCACGCTTGGAATGGTGGCACGACCCTGGAGTTCCTCTCGCTTTTCCTGTGGAGAGCGCCTCCTCTTGAGATGCGACGGGAACGCCGGGAATTCTTTCCCTACGAAACAGGGAAAGGATCCCTCATCTCGAGCTAGGAGGTGGAAACGGGGCTCCCCTGGATGTGTGCGGGACCCTCGAGCTTCCTCTCGAGTGGAGACGGGTATGTCGGGGAACTTCTTGAGTTGCAGCAAGGGTGTGAAGGACCCTTTGGAAGTTCCAGTGGTTAGAAGTGATTAGCCTCGAGAAGCCTCAGCGGAAATGGGCCTCATCTCGCCTGGAGGGCAAAACCTCCTGGATTTTCTCGAGTTGCGGCAGGTGCTCTCGACTTACGCCGGGGCCCTCAGGGACCCGCTCTTGTGGCCTCAGGAAAGGCCAGTCCCCATGCGAGTTCCGCGGGGGCCTCTCGGGATTCCTCTCCCGTCGATGCCGGGGCCTATGTCCTTGTGTGGAGTCGGGGCCGGAACCTGGGGATTCCTCTCCACTGCTCTCATGGATCTTGGGGTACTTCTGGAGTCTCCGCAGGGGAGTCAGTCCTCGTCTCGAATGCGGGCATGCACTTGCGCTTTCCTCCAGAGTGGTAGCAGCAGTGTCACGCATTCCTCCGCGTGGATCCAAGGATCTATGGTTTTCCCTCGAGTCTTTCCCACGAGGCTTTCCCACGAGGCTTTCCCACAGGGCTGTCCCACGTGCACACGTTGTGGGAGTCGATCCTCGGCTTGAACGTCAAGGCAGTGCAGGGAAAACAGGTTCCTCTGGAATGGACTGACACATCTGGGAGACTGTTGGAATGGTGGCACGACCCTGGAATTCCTCTCGCCTTTCCTGTGGAGAGCGCCTCCTCTTGAGATGCTACGGGAACGCAGGGAAATCTTTCCCTACGAAACAGGGAAAGGATCCCTCATCTCGAGCTAGGAGGCGGAAACGGGGCTCCCCTGTATGTGTGCTGGACCTTCGTGCTTCCTCTCGAGTGGAGACGAGTATGTCGGGGATCTTCTTGACTTGCAGCAAGGGTGTGAAGGATCCTTTGGAAGTTCCAGTGGTTAGATGTGATTAGCCTCGAGTAGCCTCAGCGGAAATGGGCCTCGTCTCGCCTGGAGGACAAAACCTCCTGGATTTTCTCGAGTTGCGGCAGGTGCTCTCGACGTACGATGGGGACTTCAAGGACCCGCTCTGGTGGGCTCAGGAAAGGCCAGTCCCCATGCGAGTTCCTCGGGGGCCTCTTGGGATTCCTCTCCCGTCGACGCCGGGGCCTAAAACCTTGTGTGGAGTCGGGGCCGGAACCTGAGGATTCCTCTCCAGTGCTGACATGGATCTTGGGGTACTTCTGGAGTCTCCCCAGGGGAGTCAGTCCTAGTCTCGAATGCGGGCATGCACTTGTGCTTTCCTCCAGAGCGGTAGCGGCAGTGTCACGCAGTCCGCCGCGTGGATCAAAGGATGTATGGTTTTCCCTCGAGTCTTTCCCTCGAGTCTTTCCCACGAGGCTTTCCCACGAGGCTTTCCCACAGGGCTGTCCCACGTGCACACGTGGTGAGAGTGGATCCTCGGCTTGAACGTCAAGGCAGTGCAGGGAAAACAGGTTCCTCTGGAATGGACTGACACATCTGGGGGACTCTTGGAATGGTGTCACGACCCTGGAGTTCCTCTCGCCTTTCCTGTGGAGAGCGCCTCCTATTGAGATGCGACGGGAACGCCGGGAATTCTTTCCCTACGAAACAGGGAAAGGATCCCTCATCTGGAGCTAGGAGGCGGAAACGGGGCTCCCCTGGATGTGTGCGGGACCCTCGTGCTTTCTCTCGAGTGGAGACGGGTATGTCGGGGAACTTCTTGAGTTGCAGCAAGGGTGTGAAGGACCCTTTCCAAGTTCCAGTGGTTAGATGTGATTAGCCTCGAGAAGCCTCAGCGGAAATGGGCCTCATCTCGCCTGGAGGGCAAAACCTCCTGGATTTTCTCTAGTTGCGGCAGGTGCCCTCGACGTACGACAGGGACCTCAGGGACCGGCTCCGTTGGCCTCAGGAAAGGCCAGTCCCCATGCGACTTCCTCGGGGGCTTCTCGGGATTACTCTCCCGTCGATGCTGGGGCCTACGACCTTGTGTGGAGTCGGGGCCAGAACCTTAGGATTCCTCTCCAGTGCTGACATGGATCTTGGGGTACTCTGGTGTCTCCCCAGGGGAGTCAGTCCTCGTCTCGAATGCGGGCATGCTCTTGCGCTTTCCTCCAGAGCGGTAGCAGCAGTGTCACGCAGTCTGCCGCGTGGATCAAAGGATCTATGGTTTCCCTCGAGTCTTTCCCACGAGGCTTTCCCACAAGGCTTTCCCACAGGTCTGTCCCACGTGTACACGTGGTGGGAGTCGATCCTCTGCTTGAACGTCAAGGCAGTGCAGGGAAAACAGGTTCCTCTGAAATGGACTGACACATCTGGGGGACTCTTGGAATGGTGGCGCTTCCCTGGAGTTTCTCTCGCCTTTCCTGTGGAGAGCGCCTCCTCTTGAGATGCGACGGGAACGCCGGGAATTCTTTCCCTTCGAAACAGGGAAATGTCCCTCATCTCGAGCTAGGAGGCGGAGACGGGGCTCCCCTGGATGTGTGCGGGACCCTCGTGCTTTCTCTCGAGTGGAGACGGGTATGTCGGGGAACTTCTTCAGTTGCAGCAAGGGTGTGAAGGACCCTTTGGAAGTTCCAGTGGTTAGATGTGATTAGCCTGGAGAAGCCTCAGCGGAAATGGGCCTCATCTCGCCTGGAGGGCAAAACCTCCTGGATTTTCTAGAGTTGCGGCAAGTGCTCTCGACTTACGATGGGGACCTCAGGGACCCGCTCCGGTGGCCTCAGTAAAGGCCAGTCCCCATGCGAGTTCCTCGGGGGCCTCTCGGGATTCCTCTCCCGTCGATGGGGGGCCTAAGACCTTGTGTGGAGTCGGGGCCGGAACCTGAGCATTCCTCTCCAGTGCTGACATGGATCTTGGGGTACTTCTGGAGTCTCCCCAGGGGAGTCAGTCCTCGTCTCGAATGCGGGCATGCACTTGCGATTTCCTCCAGAGCGGTAGCAGCAGTGTCACGCATTCCGCCGCGTGGATCAAAGGATCTATGGTTTTCCCTCGAGTCTTTCCCACGAGGCTTTCCCACGAGGCTTTCCCACAGGGCTGTCCCACGTGCACACGTGGTGGGAGTCGATCCTCGGCTTGAACGACAAGGCAGTGCAGGGAAAACATGTTCCTCTGGAATGGACTGACATATCTGGGGGACTCTTGAAATGGTGGCACGACCCTGGAGTTCCTCTCGCCTTTCCTGTGGAGAGCGCCTGCTCTTGAGATGCGACGGGAACGCCGGGAATTCTTTCCCTACGAAACAGGGAAAGGATCCCTCATCTCGAGCTAGGAGGCGGAAACGGGGCTCCCCTGGATGTGTGCGGGACCCTCGTGCTTCCTCTCGAGTGGAGACGGGTATGTCGGGGACCTTCTTGAGTTGCAGCAAGGGTGTGAAGGACCCTTTGGAAGTTCCAGTGGTTAGATGTGATTAGCCTCGAGAAGCCTCAGCGGAAATGGGCCTCATCTCGCCTGGAGGGCAAAACCTCCTGGATTTTCTCGAGTTGCGGCAGGTGCTCTAGACTTACAACGGGGACCCCAGGGACCCGCTCTGGTGGCCTCAGGAAAGGCCAGTCCCCATTCGACTTCCACGGGGTCGTCTCGGGATTCCTCTCCCGTCGATGCCGGGGCCTAAGACCTTGTGTGGAGTCGGGGCCGGAACCTGACGATTCCTCTCCAGTGCTGACATGGATCTTGGGGTACTTCTGGAGTCTCCCCAGGGGAGTCAGTCCTCATTTTGAATGCGGGCAAGCACTTGCGCTTTCCTCCAGAGCGGTAGCAGCAGTGTCACGCATTTTGCCGCGTGCATCAAGGGATCTATGGCTTTCCCTCGAGGCTTTCCCACGAGGCTTTCCCACAGGGCTGTCCTACGTGCCACCGTGGTGGGAGTCGATCCTCGGCATAAACGTCGAGGCAATGCAGGGAAAATAGGTTCCTCTGGAATGGACTGACACGTCTGGGGGACTCTTGGAATGGTGGCACGACCCTGGAGTTCCTCTCGTCTTTCCTGTGGAGAGCGCCTCCTCTTGAGATGCGACAGTAATGCCGGGAATTATTTCCCTACGAAACAGGGAAAGGATCCCTCATCTCGAGCTAGGAGGCAGAAACGGGGCATCCCTTGATGTGTGCGGGACCCTCGAGCTTCCTCTCGAGTGGAGACGTGTATGTCGGGGAACTACTTGAGTTGCAGCAAGGGTGTGAAGGACCCTTTGGAAGTTCCTGTGGTTAGATGTTGTTAGCCTCGAGAAGCCTCAGCAGAAATGGGCCTCATCTCGCCTGGAGGGCAAAACCTCCTGGATTTTCTCGAGTTGCGGCAGGTGCTCTCGACTTACGACGGGGACGTCAGGGACCCGCTCTGGGGGCCTCAGGAAAGGACAGTCCCCATGCAAGTTCCTCGGGGGCCTCTCGGGATTGCTCTCCCGTCGATGCTGGGGCCTACGACCTTGTGTGGAGTCGGGGCCAGAACCTTAGGATTCCTCTCCAGTGCTGACATGGATCTTGGGGTACTCAGGTGTCTCCCCAGGAGAGTCAGTCCTCGTCTCGAATGCGGGCATGCACTTGCGCTTTCCTCCAGAGCGGTAGCAGCAGTGTCACGCAGTCTGCCGCGTGGATCAAAGGATCTATGGTTTCCCTCGAGTCTTTCCCACGAGGCTTTCCCACAAGGCTTTCCCACAGGTCTGTCCCAGGTGTACACGTGGTGGGAGTCGATCCTCTGCTTGAACGTCAAGGCAGTGCAGGGAAAACAGGTTCCTCTGGAATGGACTGACACATCTGGGGGACTCTTGGAATGGTGGCACGACCCTGGAGTTCCTCTCGCCTTTCCTGTGGAGAGCGCCTCCTCTTGAGATGCGACGGGAACGCCGGGAATTCTTTCCCTACGAAACAGGGAAAGGATCCCTCATCTCGAGCTATGAGGCCGATACAGGGCTCCCCTGGATGTGTGCGGGACCCTCGTGCTTTCTCTCGAGTGGAGACGGGTATGTCGGGGAACTTCTTGAGTTGCAGCAAGGGTGTGAAGGACCCTTTGGAAGTTCCAGTGGTTAGATGTGATTAGCTTCGAGAAGCCTCAGCGGAATTGGGCCTCATCTCGCCTGGAGGGCAAAACCTCCTGGATTTTCTCGAGTTGCGGCAGGTGCTCTTGACTTACGACGCGTTCCTCAGGGACCAGCTCTGGTGGTCTCAGGAAAGGCCAGTCCCCAGGCGAGTTCCTCGGGGGCCTCTCGGGATTCCACTCCCGTCGATGCCGGGGCCTAAGACCTTGTGTGGAGTCGGGGCCGGAACCTGAGGATTCCTCTCCAGTGCTGACATGGATCTTGGGGTACTTCTGGAGTCTCCCCAGGGGAGTCAGTCCTCGTCTCGAGCGGGCATGCACTTGCGCTTTCCTCCATAGCGGTAGCAGCAGTGTCACGCAGTCCGCCGCGTGGAGCAAAGGATCTATGGTTCTCCCTCGTGTCTTTCCCACGAGGCTTTCCCACGAGGCTTTCCCACAGGGCTGTCCGACGTGCACACGTGGTGGGAGTCGATCCTCGGCTTGAACATCAAGGCAGTGCAGGGAAAACAGGTTCCTCTGGAATGGACTGACACATCTGGGGGCTCTTAGAATTGTGGCACGACCCTGGAGTTCCTCTCGCCTTTTCTGTGGAGAGCGCCTCCTCTTGAGATGCGACGGGAACGCCGGGAATTCTTTCCCTACGACACAGGGAAAGGATCCCTCATCTCGACCTAGGAGGCGGAATCGGGGCTCCCCCGGAAGTGTGCGGGACCCTCGTGCTTCCTCTCGAGTGGAGACGGGTATGTCGGGGAACTTCTTGAGTTGCAGCAAGGGTGTGAAGGACCCTTTGGAAGTTCCAGTGGTTAGATGTGATTAGCCTCGAGAAGCCTCAGCGGAAATGGGCCTCATCTCGCCTGGAGGGAAAAACCTCCTGGATTTTCTCGAGTTGCGGCAGGTGCTCTCGACTTACAACGGGGACCTCAGGGACATGCTCTGGTGGCCTCAGGAAAGGCCAGGCCCCATGCGAGTTCCTCAGGGGCCTCTCGGGATTCCTCTCCCGTCGATGCCGGGGCCTAAGACCTTGTGTGGAGTCAGGGCCGGAACCCGAGGATTCCTCTCCAGTGCTGACATGGATCTTGGGGTACTTCTGGAGTCTCCCCAGGGGAGTCAGTCCTCGTCTCGAATGCGGGCATGAACTTGCGCTTTCCTCCAGAGCGGTAGCAGCCGTGTCACGCAGTCCGCCGCGTGGATCAAAGGATGTATGGTTTTCCCTCGAGTCTTTCCCACGAGGCTTTCCCACGAGGCTTTCCCACAGGGCTGTCCCACGTGCACACGTGGTGGGAGTCGATCCTCGGCTTGAACGTCAAGGCAGTGCAGGGAAAACAGGTTCCTCTGGAATGGACTGACACATCTGGGGGACTCTTGGAATGGTGGCACGACCCTGGAGTTCCTCTCGCCTTTCCTGTGGAGAGCGCCTCTTCTTGAGATGCGACAGGAACGCCGGGAATTCTTTCCCTACGAAACAGGGAAAGGATCGCTCATCTCGAGCTAGGAGGCGGAAACGGGGCTCCCCTGGATGTGTGCGGGACCCTCGTGCTTCCTCTCGAGTTGAGACGGGTATGTCGGGGAACTTCTTGAGTCGCAGCAAGGGTGTGAAGGACCCTTTGGAAGTTCCAGTGGTTAGATGTGATTAGCCTCGAGAAGCCTCAGCGGAAATGGGCCTCTTCTCGCCTGGAGGGCAAAACCTCCTGGATTTTCTCGAGTTGCGGCAGGTGCTCTCGACTTACGACGGGGACCTCAGGGACCCGCTCTGGTGGCCTCAGGAAAGGACAGTCCCCATGCGAGTTCCACGGGGGCCTCTCGGGATTCCTCTCCCGTCGATGCCGGGGCCTAAGACCTTGTGTGGAGTCGGGGCCGGAACCTGACGATTCCTCTCCAGTGCTGACATGGATCTTGGGGTACTTCTGGAGTCTCCCCAGGGGAGTCAGTCCTCATTTTGAATGCGGGCAAGCACTTGCGCTTTCCTCCAGAGCGGTAGCAGCAGTGTCACGCATTTTGCCGCGTGCATCAAGGGATCTATGGCTTTCCCTCGAGGCTTTCCCACGAGGCTTTCCCACAGGGCTGTCCTACGTGCCACCGTGGTGGGAGTCGATCCTCGGCATAAACGTCGAGGCAATGCAGGGAAAATAGGTTCCTCTGGAATGGACTGACACGTCTGGGGGACTCTTGGAATGGTGGCACGACCCTGGAGTTCCTCTCGCCTTTTCTGTGGAGAGCGCCTCCTCTTGAGATGCGACGGGAACGCCGGGAATTCTTTCCCTACGACACAGGGAAAGGATCCCTCATCTCGACCTAGGAGGCGGAATCGGGGCTCCCCCGGAAGTGTGCGGGACCCTCGTGCTTCCTCTCGAGTGGAGACGGGTATGTCGGGGAACTTCTGGAGTTGCAGCAAGGGTGTGAAGGACCCTTTGGAAGTTCCAGTGGTTAGATGTGATTAGCCTCGAGAAGCCTCAGCGGAAATGGGCCTCATCTCGCCTGGAGGGCAAAACCTCCTGGATTTTCTCGAGTTGCGGCAGGTGCTCTCGACTTACAACGGGGACCTCAGGGACATGCTCTGGTGGCCTCAGGAAAGGCCACTCCCCATGCGAGTTCCTCGGGGGCCTCTCGGGATTCCTCTCCCGTCGATGCCGGGTCCTAAGACCATGTGTGGAGTCGGGGCCGGAACCTGAGGATTCCTCTCCAGTGCTGACATGGATCTTGGGGTACTTCTGGAGTCTCCCCAGGGGAGTCAGTCCTCGTCTCGAATGCGGGCATGCACTTGCGCTTTCCTCCAGAGCGGTAGCAGCAGTGTCACGCAGTCCGCCGCGTGGATCAAAGGATCTATGGTTTTCCCTCGACTCTTTCCCGCGAGGCTTTCCTCGAGGCTTTCCCACAGGGTTGTCCCACGTGCACACGTGGTGGGAGTCGATCCTCGGCTTGAACGTCAAGGCAGTGCAGGGAAAACAGGTTCCTCTGGAATGGACCGACACATCTGGGGGACTCTTGGAATGGTGGCACGACCGTGGA
This sequence comes from Ovis canadensis, assembly GCF_042477335.2. Classification (NCBI taxonomy): domain Eukaryota; kingdom Metazoa; phylum Chordata; class Mammalia; order Artiodactyla; family Bovidae; genus Ovis; species Ovis canadensis. The sequence goes on from NC_091267.1 coordinate 12,614,525, forward strand.
GTTCCTCTCGCCTTTCCTGTGGAGAGCACCTCCTCTTGAGATGCGACAGGAACGCCGGGAATTCTTTCCCTACGAAACAGGGAAAGGATCCCTCATCTCGAGCTAGGAGGCGGAAACGGGGTTCCCCTGGATGTGTGCGGGACCCTCGTGCTTCCTCTCGAGTTGAGACGGGTATGTCGGGGAACTTCTTGAGTCGCAGCAAGGGTGTGAAGGACCCTTTGGAAGTTCCAGTGGTTAGATGTGATTAGCCTCGAGAAGCCTCAGCGGAAATGGGCCTCATCTCGCCTGGAGGGCAAAACCTCCTGGATTTTCTCGAGTTGCGGCAGGTGCTCTCGACTTACGACGGGGACCTCAGGGACCCGCTCGGGTGGCCTCAGGAATGGCCAGTCCCCATGCGAGTTCCTCGGGGGCCTCTCGGGATTCCTCTCCCGTCGATGCCGGGGCCTAAGACCTTGTAGGGCTTCGGGGCCGGAACCTGAGGATTCCTCTCCAGTGCTGACATGGATCTTGGGGTACTTCTGGAGTCTCCCCAGGGGAGTCAGTCCTCGTCTCGAATGCGGGCATGCACTTGCGCTTTCCTCCAGAGCGGTAGCAGCAGTGTCACGCAGTCCGCCGCGTGGATCAAAGGATCTATGGTTTTCCCTCGACTCTTTCCCACGAGGCTTTCCCACGAGGCTTTCCCACAGGGCTGTCCCACGTGCACACGTGGTGGGAGTCGATCCTCGGCTTGAACGTCAAGACAGTGCAGGGAAAACAGGTTCCTCTGGAATGGACTGATACATCTGGGGGACTCTTGGAATGGTGGCACGACCCTGGAGTTCCTCTCGCCTTTCCTGTGGAGAGCGCCTCCTCTTGAGATGCGGCGGGAACGACGGGAATTCTTTCCCTAAGAAACAGGGAAAGGATCCCTCATCTTGAGCTAGGATGCGAAAACGGGGCTCCCCTGTATGTGTGCGGGACCCTTGTGCTTCCTCTCGAGTGGAGACGGGTATGTCGGGGAACTTCTTGAGTTGCAGCAAGGGTGTGAAAGACCCTTTGGAAGTTCCAGTGGTTAGATGTGATTAGCCTCGAGAAGCCTCACCCGAAATGGGCCTCATCTCGCCTGGAGGGCAAAACCTCCTGGATTTTCTCGAGTTGCGGCAGGTGCTCTCGACTTACGACGGGGACCTCAGGGACCCGCTCTGGTGGCCTCAGGAAAGGCCTGTCCCCATGTGAGTTCCTCGGGGGCCTCTCGGGATTCCTCTCCCGTCGATGCCGGGGCCTAAGACCTTGTGTGGAGTCGGGGCCGGAAGCTGAGGATTCCTCTCCAGGGCTGACGTGGGTCTTGGGGTACTTCTGGAGTCTCCCCAGGGGAGTCAGTCCAGGTTCGAATGCGGGCATGCACTTGCGCTTTCCTCCAGAGCGGTAGCATCAGTGTCACGCAGTCCGCCGCGTGGATCAAAGGATCTATGCTTTTCCCTGGAGTCTTTCCCACGAGGCTTTCCCACGAGGCTTTCCCACAGGGCTGTCCCACGTGCACACATAGTGGGAGTCGATCCTCGGCTTGAACGTCAAGACAGTGCAGGGAAAACAGGTTCCTCTGGAATGGACTGACACATCTGGGGGACTCTTGGAATGGTGGCACGACCCTGGAGTTCCTCTCGCCTTTCCTGTGGAGAGCGCCTCCTCTTGAGATGCTACGGGTACGCTGGGAATTCTTTCCCTACGAAACAGTGAAAGGATCCCTCATCTCGAGCTAGGAGGCGGAAACGGGGCTCCCCTGGATGTGTGCGGGACCCTCGTGCTTCCTCTCGAATGGAGACGGGTATGTCGGGGAACTTCTTGAGTCGCAGCAAGGGTGTGAAGGACCCTTTGGAAATTCCAGTGGTTAGATGTGATTAGCCTCGAGAAGCCTCAGCGGAAATGGTTCTCATCTCGCCTGGAGGGCAAAACCTCCTGGATTTTCTCGTGTTGCGGCAGGTGCTCTCGACTTACGACGGGGACCTCAGGGACCCGCTCTGGTGGCCTCAGGAAAGTCCAGGCCCCATGCGAGTTCCTCAGGAGCCTCTCGGGATTCCTCTCCCGTCGATGCCGGGGCCTAAGACCTTGTGTGGAGTCGGGGCCGGAACCGAGGATTCCTCTCCAGTGCTGACATGGATCTTGGGGTACTTCTGGAGTCTCCCCAGGGGAGTCAGTCCTCGTCTCGAATGTGGGCATGCACTTGCGCTTTCCTCCAGAGCGGTAGCAGCAGTGTCACGCAGTCCTCCGCGTGGATCAAAGGATGTATGGTTTTCCCTCGAGTCTTTCCCACGAGGCTTTCCCACGAGGCTTTCCCACAGGGCTGTCCCACGTGCACACGTGGTGGGAGTCGATCCTCGGCTTGAACGTCAAGGCAGTGCAGGGAAAACAGGTTCCTCTGGAATGGACTGACACATCTGGGGGACTCTTGGAATGGTGGCACGACCCTGGAGTTCCTCTCGCCTTTCCTGTGGAGAGCGCCTCCTCTTGAGATGCGACGGGAACGCCGGGAATTCTTTCCCTACGAAACAGGGAAAGGATCGCTCATCTCGAGCTAGGAGGCGGAAACGGGGCTCCCCTGGATGTGTGCGGGACCCTCGTGCTTCCTCTCGAGTGGAGACGGGTATGTCGGGGAACTTCTTGAGTCGCAGCAAGGGTGTGAAGGACCCTTTGGAAGTTCCAGTGGTTAGATGTGATTAGCCTCGAGAAGCCTCAGCGGAAATGGGCCTCTTCTCGCCTGGAGGGCAAAACCTCCTGGATTTTTTCGAGTTGCGGCAGGTGCTCTCGCCTTACGACGGGGACCTCAGGGACCCGCTCTGGTGGCCTCAGGAAAGGCCAGTCCCCATGCGAGTTCCTCGGGGGCCTCTCGGGATTCCTCTCCCGTCGATGCCGGGGCCTAATGCCTTGTGTGGAGTCGGGGACCGAACTTGAGGATTCCTCTAGAGTGCTGACATGGATCTTGGGGTACTTCTGGAGTCTCCCCAGGGGAGTCAGTCCTCGCCTCCAATGTGGGCATGAACTTGCGCTCTCCTCCAGAGCGGTAGCAGCAGTGTCACGCAGTCCGCCGCGTGGATCAAAGGATCTATGGTTTTCCCTCGAGTCTTTCCCACGAGGCTTTCCCACGAGGCTTTCCCACAGGGCTGTCCCACGTGCACACGTGGTGGGAGTCGATCCTCGGCTTGAACGTCAAGGCAGGGCAGGGAAAACAGGTTCCTATGGAATGGACTGACACATCTGGGAGACTCTTGGAATGGTGTCAAGACCTTGGAGTTCCTCTCGCCTTTCCTGTGGAGAGCGCCTCCTCTTGAGATGCGACTGGAACGCCGGGAATTCTTTCCCTACGAAACAGGGAGAGGATCCCTCATCTCGAGCTAGGAGGCGGAAACGGGGCTCCCCTGGATGTGTGCGGGACCCTCGTGCTTCCTCTCGAGTGGAGACGGGTATGTCGGGGAACTTCTGGACTTGCAGCAAGGGTGTGAAGGACCCTTTGGAAGGTCCAGTGGTTAGATGTGATGAGCCTCGAGAAGCCTCAGCGGAAATGGGCCTCATCTCGCCTGGAGGGCAAAACATCCTGGTTTTTCTTGAGTTTCGGCAGGTGCTCTCGACTTACGATGGGGACCTCAGGGACCCGCTCTGGTGGCCTCAGGAAAGGCCAGTCCCCATGCGAGTTCCTCGGGGGCCTCTCGGGATTCCTCTCCCGTCGATGCCGGGGCCTAAGGCCTTGTGTGGAGTCGGGGCCGGAACCTGAGGATTCCTCTCCAGTGCTGACATGGATCTTGGGGTACTTCTGGAGTCTCCCCAGGGGAGTCAGTCCTCGTCTCGAATGTGGGCATGCACTTGCGCTTTCCTCCAGAGCGGTAGCAGCAGTGTCACGCAGTCCTCCGCGTGGATCAAAGGATGTATGGTTTTCCCTCGAGTCTTTCCCACGAGGCTTTCCCACGAGGCTTTCCCACAGGGCTGTCCCACGTGCACACGTGGTGGGAGTCGATCCTCGGCTTGAACGTCAAGGCAGTGCAGGGAAAACAGGTTCCTCTGGAATGGACTGACACATCTGGGGGACTCTTGGAATGGTGGCACGACCCTGGAGTTCCTCTCGCCTTTCCTGTGGAGAGCGCCTCCTCTTGAGATGCGACGGGAACGCCGGGAATTCTTTCCCTACGAAACAGGGAAAGGATCGCTCATCTCGAGCTAGGAGGCGGAAACGGGGCTCCCCTGGATGTGTGCGGGACCCTCGTGCTTCCTCTCGAGTGGAGACGGGTATGTCGGGGAACTTCTTGAGTCGCAGCAAGGGTGTGAAGGACCCTTTGGAAGTTCCAGTGGTTAGATGTGATTAGCCTCGAGAAGCCTCAGCGGAAATGGGCCTCTTCTCGCCTGGAGGGCAAAACCTCCTGGATTTTTTCGAGTTGCGGCAGGTGCTCTCGCCTTACGACGGGGACCTCAGGGACCCGCTCTGGTGGCCTCAGGAAAGGCCAGTCCCCATGCGAGTTCCTCGGGGGCCTCTCGGGATTCCTCTCCCGTCGATGCCGGGGCCTAATGCCTTGTGTGGAGTCGGGGACCGAACTTGAGGATTCCTCTAGAGTGCTGACATGGATCTTGGGGTACTTCTGGAGTCTCCCCAGGGGAGTCAGTCCTCGCCTCCAATGTGGGCATGAACTTGCGCTCTCCTCCAGAGCGGTAGCAGCAGTGTCACGCAGTCCGCCACGTGGATCAAAGGATCTATGGTTTTCCCTCGAGTCTTTCCCACGAGGCTTTCCCACGAGGCTTTCCCACAGGGCTGTCCCACGTGCACACGTGGTGGGAGTCGATCCTCGGCTTGAACGTCAAGGCAGGGCAGGGAAAACAGGTTCCTATGGAATGGACTGACACATCTGGGAGACTCTTGGAATGGTGTCAAGACCTTGGAGTTCCTCTCGCCTTTCCTGTGGAGAGCGCCTCCTCTTGAGATGCGACTGGAACGCCGGGAATTCTTTCCCTACGAAACAGGGAGAGGATCCCTCATCTCGAGATAGGAGGCGGAAACGGGGCTCCCCTGGATGTGTGCGGGACCCTCGTGCTTCCTCTCGAGTGGAGACGGGTATGTCGGGGAACTTCTGGACTTGCAGCAAGGGTGTGAAGGACCCTTTGGAAGTTCCAGTGGTTAGATGTGATGAGCCTCGAGAAGCCTCAGCGGAAATGGGCCTCATCTCGCCTGGAGGGCAAAACATCCTGGTTTTTCTTGAGTTTCGGCAGGTGCTCTCGACTTACGATGGGGACCTCAGGGACCCGCTCTGGTGGCCTCAGGAAAGGCCAGTCCCCATTCGAGTTCCTCGGGGGCCTCTCGGGATTCCTCTCCCGTCGATGCCGGGGCCTAAGGCCTTGTGTGGAGTCGGGGCCGGAACCTGAGGATTCCTCTCCAGTGCTGACATGGATCTTGGGGTACTTCTAGAGTCTCCCCAGGGGAGTCAGTCCTCGCCTCCAATGTGGGCATGCACTTGCGCTTTCCTCCAGAGCGGTAGCAGCAGTGTCACGCAGTCCGCCGCGTGGATCAAAGGATCTATGGTTTTCCCTCGAGTCTTTCCCACGAGGCTTTCCCACGAGGCTTTCCCACAGGGCTGTCCCACGTGCACACGTGGTGGGAGTCGATCCTCGGCTTGAACGTCAAGGCAGTGCAGGGAAATCATGTCCTCTGGAATGGACTGACACATCTGGGGGACTCTTGGAATGGTGGCATGACCCTGGTGTTCCTCTCTCCTTTCCTGTGGAGAGCGCCTCCTCTTGAGTTGCGACGGGAATGCCGGGAATTCTTTCCCTACGAAACAGGGAAAGGATCCCTCATCTCGAGCTAGGAGGCGGAAACGGGGCTCCCCTGGATGTGTGCGGGACCCTCCTGCTTCCTCTCGAGTGGAGACGGGTATGTCGGGGAACTTCTTGAGTTGCAGCAAGGGTGTGAAGGACCCTTTGGAAGTTCCAGTGGTTAGATGTGATTAGCCTCGAGAAGCCACAGCGGAAATGGGCCTCATCTCGCCTGGAGGGCAAAACCTCCTGGATTTTCTCGAGTTGCTCAGGTGCTCTCGACTTACGACGGGGACCTCAAGGACCCGCTCTGGTGGCCTCAGGAAAGGCCAGTCCCCATGCGAGTTCCTCGGGGGCCTCTCGGGATTCCTCTCCCGTCGATGCCGGGGCCTAAGACCTTGTGTGGAGTCGGGGCCGGAATCTGAGGATTCCTATCCAGTGCTGACATGGATCTTGGGGTACTTCTGGAGTCTCCCCAGGGGAGTCAGTCCTCGCCTCCAATGCGGGCATGCACTTGCGCTTTCCTCCAGAGCGGTAGCAGCAATGTCACGCAGTCCGCCGCGTGGATCAAAGGATCTATGGTTTTCCCTCGAGTCTTTCCCACGAGGCTTTCCCACGAGGCCTTCTCACAGGGTTGTCCCACTTGCACACGTGGTGGGAGTCGATCCTCGGCTTGAACGTCAAGGCAGTGCAGGGAAAACAGGTTCCTCTGGAATGGACTGACACATCTGGGGGACTCTTGGAATGGTGGCACGACCCTGGAGTTCCTCTCGCCTTTCCTGTGGAGAGCGCCTCCTCTTGAGATGGGACGAGAACGCCGGGAATTCTTTCCCTACGAAACAGGGAAAGGATCCCTCATCTCGAGCTAGGAGGCGGAAACGGGGCTCCCCTGGATGTGTGCGGGACCCTCGTGCTTCGTCTCGAGTGGAGACGGGTATGTCGGGGAACTTCTTGAGTTGCAGCAAGGGTGTGAAGGACCCTTTGGAAGTTCCAGTGGTTAAATGTGATTAGCCTCGAGAAGCCACAGCGCAAATGGGCCTCATCTCGCCTGGAGGGCAAAACCTCCTGGATTTTCTCGAGTTGCGGCAGGTGCTCTCGACTTACGACGGGGACCTCAGGGACCCGCTATGGTGGCCTCAGGAAAGGCCAGTCCCCATGCGAGTTCATCGGGGGCCTCTCGGGATTCCTCTCCCGTCGATACCGGGGCCTAAGACCTTTTGTGGAGTCGGAGCCGGAACCTGAGGTTTCCTCTCCAGTGCTGACATGGATCTTGGGGTACTTCTGGAGTCTCCCCAGGGGAGTCAGTCCTCGCCTCCAATGCGGGCATGCACTTGCGCTTTCCTCCAGAGTGGTAGCAGCAGTGTCACGCAGTCCGCCGCGTGGATCAAAGGATCTGTGGTTTTCCCTCGAGTCTTACCCACGAGGCTTTCCCACGAGGCTTTCCCACAGGGCTGTCCCACGTGCACACGTGGTGGGAGTCGATCCTCGGCTTGAACGTCAAGGCAGTGCAGGAAAACAGGTTCCTCTGGAATGGACTGACACATCTGGGGGACTCTTGGAAAGGTGGCACGACCCTGGAGTTCCTCTCGCCTTTCCTGTGGAGAGCGCCTCCTCTTGAGATGCGACGGGAACGCCGGGAATTGTTTCCCTTCGAAACAGGGAAAGGATCCCTCATCTCGAGCTAGGAGGCGGAAACGGGGCTCCCCTGGATGTGTGCGGGACCCTCGTGCTTCCTCTCGAGTGGAGACGGGTATGTCGGGGAACTTCTTGAGTTGCAGCAAGGGTGTGAAGTAACCTTTGGAAGTTCCAGTGGTTAGGTGTGATTAGCCTCGAGAAGCCACAGCGGAAATGGGCCTCATCTCGCCTGGAGGGCATAACCTCCTGGATTTTCTCGAGTTGCTCAGGTGCTCTCGACTTACGACGGGGACCTCAGGGACCCGCTCTGGTGGCCTCAGGAAAGGCCATTCCCCATGCGAGTTCCTCGGGGGCCTCTCGGGATTCCTCTCCCGTCGATGCCGGGGCCTAAGACCTTGTGTGGAGTCGGGGCCGGAACCTGAGGATTCCTATCCAGTGCTGACATGGATCTTGGGGTACTTCTGGAGTCTCCCCAGGGGAGTCAGTCCTCGCCTCCAATGCGGGCATGCACTTGCGCTTTCCTCCAGAGCGGTAGCAGCAGTGTCACGCAGTCCGCCGCGTGGATCAAAGGATCTATGGATTTCCCTCGAGTCTTTCCCACGAGGCTTTCCCACGAGGCCTTCTCACAGGGTTGTCCCACGTGCACACGTGGTGGGAGTCGATCCTCGGCTTGAACGTCAAGGCAGTGCAGGGAAAACAGGTTCCTCTGGAATGGACTGACACATCTGGGGGACTCTTGGAATGGTGGCACGACCCTGGAGTTCCTCTCGCCTTTCCTGTGGAGAGCGCCTCCTCTTGAGATGCGACGGGAACTCCGGGAATTCTTTCCCTACGAAACAGGGAAAGGATACCTCATCTCGAGCTAGGAGGCGGAAACGGGTCTACCCTGGATGTGTGCGGGACCCTCGTGCTTCGTCTCGAGTGGAGACGGGTATGTCGGGGAACTTCTTGAGTTGCAGCAAGGGTGTGAAGGACCCTTTGTAAGTTCCAGTGGTTAAATATGATTAGCCTCGAGAAGCCACAGCGCAAATGGGCCTCATCTCGCCTGGAGGGCAAAACCTCCTGGATTTTCTCGAGTTGCGGCAGGTGCTCTCGACTTACGACGGGGACCTCAGGGACCCGCTCTGGTGGCCTCAGGAAAGGCCAGTCCCCATGCGAGTTCATCGGGGGCCTCTCGGGATTCCTCTCCCGTCGATGCCGGGGCCTAAGACCTTGTGTGGAGTCGGGGCCGGAACCTGAGGATTCCTCTCCAGTGCTGACATGGATCTTGGGGTACTTCTGGAGTCTCCCCAGGGGAGTCAGTCCTCGCCTCCAATGTGGGCATGCACTTGCGCTTTCCTCCAGAGCGGTAGCAGCCGTGTCACGCAGTCCGCCACGTGGATCAAAGCATCTGTGGTTTTCCCTCGAGTCTTACCCACGAGGCTTTCCCACGAGGCTTTCCCACAGGGCTGTCCCACGTGCACACGTGGTGGGAGTCGATCCTCGGCTTGAACGTCAAGGCAGTGCAGGAAAACAGGTTCCTCTGGAATGGACTGACACATTTGGGGGACTCTTGGAATGGTGGCACGACCCTGGAGTTCCTCTCGCCTTTCCTGTGGAGAGCGCCTCCTCTTGAGATGCAACGGGAACGCCAGGAATTTTTTCCCTTCGAAACAGGGAAAGGATCCCTCATCTCGAGCTAGGAGGCGGAAACGGGGCTCCCCTGGATGTGTGCGGGACCCTCGTGCTTCCTCTCGAGTGGAGACGGGTATGTCGGGGAACTTCTTGAGTTGCAGCAAGGGTGTGAAGGACCCTTTGGAATTTCCAGTGGTTAGATGTGATTAGCCTCGAGAAGCCTCATCGGAAATGGGCCTCATCTCGCCTGGAGGGCAAAACCTCCTGGATTTTCTCGAGTTGCGGCAGGTGCTCTCGACTTACGACGGGGACCTCAGGGACCCGCTCTGGTGGCCTCAGGAAAGGCCAGTCCCCATGCGAGTTCCACGGGGGCCTCTCAAGATTCCTCTCCCGTCGATGCCGGGGCCTAAGACCTTGTGTGGAGTCGGGGCCGGAACCTGAGGATTCCTCTCCAGTGCTGACATGGATCTTGGGGTACTTCTGGAGTCTCCCCAGGGGAGTCAGTCCTCGCCTCCAATGCGGGCATGCACTTGCGCTTTCCTCCAGAGCGGTAGCAGCAGTGTAACGCAGTCCGCCGCGTGGATCAAAGGATCTGTGGTTTTCCCTCGAGTCTTACCCACGAGGCTTTCCCACGAGGCTTTCCCACAGGGCTGTCCCACGTGCACACGTGGTGGGAGTCGATCCTCGGCTTGAACGTCAAGGCAGTGCAGGAAAACAGATTCCTCTGGAATGGACTGACACATCTGGGGGACTCTTGGAATGGTGGCACGACCCTGGAGTTCCTCTCGCCTTTCCTGTGGAGAGCGCCTCCTCTTGAGATGCGACGGGAACGCCGGGAATTGTTTCCCTTCGAAACAGGGAAAGGATCCCTCATCTCGAGCTAGGAGGCGGAAACGGGGCTCCCCTGGATGTGTGCGGGACCCTCGTGCTTCGTCTCGAGTGGAGACGGGTATGTCGGGGAACTTCTTGAGTTGCAGCAAGGGTGTGAAGGACACTTTGGAATTTCCAGTGGTTAGATGTGATTAGCCTCGAGAAGCCTCAGCGGAAATGGGCCTCATCTCGCCTGGAGGGCAAAACCTCCTGGATTTTCTCGAGTTGCGGCAGGTGCTCTCGACTTACGACAGGGACCTCAGGGACCCGCTCTGGTGGCCTCAGGAAAGGCCAGTCCCCATGCGAGTTCCACGGGGGCCTCTCAGGATTCCTCTCCCGTCGATGCCGGGGCCTAAGACTTTGTGTGGAGTCGGGGCCGGAACCTGAGGATTCCTCTCCAGTGCTGACATGGATCTTGGGGTACTTCTGGAGTCTCCCCAGGGGAGTCAGTCCTCGCCTCCAATGCGGGCATGCACTTGCGCTTTCCTCCAGAGCGGTAGCAGCAGTGTCACGCAGTCCGCCGCGTGGATCAAAGGATCTGTGGTTTTCCCTCGAGTCTTACCCACGAGGCTTTCCCACGAGGCTTTCCCACAGGGCTGTCCCACGTGCACACGTGGTGGGAGTCGATCCTCGGCTTGAACGTCAAGGCAGTGCAGGAAAACAGGTTCCTCTGGAATGGACTGACACATCTGGGGGACTCTTGGAATGGTGGCACGACCCTGGAGTTCCTCTCGCCTTTCCTGTGGAGAGCGCCTCCTCTTGAGTTGCGACGGGAACGCCGGGAATTCTTTCCCTACGAAAGAGGGAAAGGATTCCTCATCTCGAGCTAGGAGGCGGAAACGGGGCTCCCCTGGATGTGTGCGGGACCCTCGTGCTTCCTCTCGAGTGGACACGGGTATGTCGGGGAACTTCTTGAGTTGTAGCAAGGGTGTGAAGACCCTTTGGAAGTTCCAGTGGTTAGATGTGATTAGCCTCGATAAGCCTCAGCGGAAATGGGCCTCATCTCGCCTGGAGGGAAAAACCTCCTGGATTTTCTCGAGTTGCGGCAGGTGCTCTCGACTTACGACGGGGACCTCAGGGACCCGCTCTGGTGGCCTCAGGAAAGGCCAGTCCCCATGTGAGATCCTCGGTGGCCTCTCGGGATTCCTCTCCCGTCGATGCCGGGGCCTAAGACCTTGTGTGGAGTCGGGGCCGGAACCTGAGGATTCCTCTCCAGTGCTGACATGGATCTTGGGGTACTTCTGGAGTCTCCCCTGGGGAGTCAGTCCTCGCCTCCAATGCGGGCATGCACTTGCGCTTTCCTCCAGAGCGGTAGCAGCAGTGTCACGCAGTCCGCCGCGTGGATCAAAGGATCTATGGTTTTCCCTCGAGTCTTTCCCACGAGGCTTTCCCACGAGGCTTTCCCACAGGGCTGTCCCACGTGCACACGTTTTGGGAGTCGATCCTCGGCTTGAACGTCAAGGCAGTGCAGGGAAATCAGGTTCCTCTGGAATGGACTGACACATCTGGGGGACTCTTGGAATGGTGTCACGACCCTGGAGTTCCTCTCGCCTTTCCTGTGGAGAGCGCCTCCTCTTGAGATGCGACAGGAACGCCGGGAATTCTTTCCCTACGAAACAGGGAGAGAATCCCTCATCTCGAGCTAGGAGGCGGAAACGGGGCTCCCCTCGATGTGTGCGGGACCCTCGTGCTTCCTCTCGAGTGGAGACGGGTATGTCGGGGAACTTCTGGACTTGCAGCAAGGGTGTGAAGGATCCTTTGGAAGTTCCAGTGGTTAGATGTGATTAGCCTCGAGAAGCCTCAGCGGAAATGGGCCTCATCTCGCCTGGAGGGCAAAACCTCCTGGATTTTCTCGAGCTGCGGCAGGTGCTCTCGACTTACTCCTGGGACCTCAGGGACCCGCTCTGGTGGCCTCAGGAAAGGCCAGTCCCCATGCCAGTTCCGCGGGGGCCTCTCGGGATTCCTCTCCCGTCGATGCCGGGGCCTAAGACCATGTGTGGAGTCGGGGCGGAACCTGAGGATTTCTCTCCAGTGCTGACATGGATCTTGGGGTACTTCTGGAGTCTCCCCTGGGGAGTCAGTCCTCGCCTCCAATGCGCGCATGCACTTGGGCTTTCCTCCAGAGCGGTAGCAGCAGTGTCACGCAGTCCGCCGCGTGGATCAAAGGATCTATGGTTTTCCCTCGAGTCTTTCCCACGAGGCTTTCCCACGAGGCTTTCCCACAGGGCTCTCCCACGTGCACACGTGGTGGGAGTCGATCCTCGGCTTGAACGTCAAGGCAGTGCAGGGAAAACAGGTTCCTCTGGAATGGACTGACATATCTGGGGGACTCTTGGAATGGTGGCACGACCCTGGGGTTCCTCTTGCCTTTCCTGTGGAGAGGCTCTCCTCTTGAGATGCGACGGAACGCCGGGAATTCTTTCCGTACGAAACAGGGAAAGAATCCCTCATCTCGAGCTAGGAGGCGGAAACAGGGCTCCCCTGGATGTGTGCGGGACCCTCGTGCTTCCTCTCGAGTGGAGACGGGTATGTCGGGGAACTTCTTGAGTTGCAGCAAGGGTGTGAAGGACCCTTTGGAAGTTCCAGTGGTTAGATGTGATTGGCCTTGAGAAGCCTCAGCGGAAATGGGCCTCAACTCGCCTGGAGGGCAAAACCTCCTGGATTTTCTCGAGTTGCGGCAGGTGCTCTCGACTTACGACGGGGACCTCAGGGACCCGCTCTGGTGGCCTCAGGAAAGGCCAGTCCCCATGCGAGATCCTCGGGGGCCTCTCGGGATTCCTCTCCCGTCGATGCCGGGGCCTAAGACCTTGTGTGGAGTCGGGGCCGGAACCTGAGGATTCCTCTCCAGTGCTGACATGGATCTTGAGGTACTTCTGGAGTCTCCCCAGGGGAGTCAGTCCTCGCCTCCAATGCGGGCATGCACTTGCGCTTTCCTCCAGAGCGGTAGCAGCAGTGTCACGCAGTCCGCCGCGTGGATCAAAGGATCTATGGTTTTCCCTCGAGTCTTTCCCACGAGGCTTTCCACGAGGCTTTCCCACAGGGCTGTCCCACGTGCACACGTGGTGGGAGTCGATCCTCGGCTTGAACGTCAAGGCAGTGCAGGGAAAACAGGTTCCTCTGGAATGGACTGACACATCTGGGGGACTCTTGGAATGGTGTCACGACCCTGGAGTTCCTCTCGCCTTTCCTGTGGAGAGCGCCTCCTCTTGAGATGCGACGGGAACGCCGGGAATTCTTTCCCTACGAAACAGGGAAAGGATCCCTCATCTCGAGCTAGGAGGCGGAAACGGGGCTCCCCTCGATGTGTGCGGGACCCTCGTGCTTCCTCTCGAGTGGACACGGGTATGTCGGGGAACTTCTTGAGTTGCAGCAAGGGTGTGAAGGACCCTTTGGAAGTTCCAGTGGTTAGAGGTGATTGGCCTTGAGAAGCCTCAGCGGAAATGGGCCTCATCTCGCCTGCAGGGCAAAACCTCCTGGATTTTCTCGAGTTGCGGCAGGTGCTCTCGACTTACGACGGGGACCTCAGGAACCCGATCTGGTGGCCTCAGGAAAGGCCAGTCCCTATGCGAGATCCTCGGGGGCCTCTCGGGATTCCTCTCCCGTCGATGCCGGGGCCTAAGACCTTGTGTGGAGTCGGGGCCGGAACCTGAGGATTCCTCTCCAGTGCTGACATGGATCTTGGGGTACTTCTGGAGTCTCCCCAGGGGAGTCAGTCCTCGCCTCCAATGCGCGCATGCACTTGCGCTTTCCTCCAGAGCGGTAGCAGCAGTGTCACGCAGTCCGCCGCGTGGATCAAAGGATCTATGGTTTTCCCTCGAGTCTTTCCCACGAGGCTTTCCCACGAGGCTTTCCCACAGGGCTGTCCCACGTGCACACGTGGTGGGAGTCGAATCTCGGCTTGAACGTCAAGGCAGTGCAGGGAAAACAGGTTCCTCTGGAATGGACTGACACATCTGGGGGACTCTTGGAATGGTGGCACGACCCTGTGGTTCCTCTTGCCTTTCCTGTGGAGAGGCTCTCCTCTTGAGATGCGACGGGAACGACGGGAATTCTTTCCCTACGAAACAGGGAAAGAATCCCTCATCTCGAGCTAGGAGGCGGAAACGGGGCTCCCCTGGATGTGTGCGGGACCCTCGTGCTTGCTCTCGAGTGGAGACGGGTATGTCGGGGAACTTCTGGACTTGCAGCAAGGGTGTGAAGGACCCTTTGGAAGTTCCAGTGGTTAGATGTGATTAGCCTCGAGAAGCCTCATTGGAAATGGGCCTCATCTCGCCTGGAGGGCAAAACCTCCTGGATTTTCTCGAGTTGCGGGAGCTGCTCTCGACTTACGACGGGGACCTCAGGGACCTGCTCTGGTGGCCTCAGGAAAGGCCAGTCCCCATGCGCGTTCCTCAGGAGCCTCTCGGGATTCCCCTCCCGGCGATGCCGGGGCCTAAGACCTTGTGTGGAGTCGGGGCCGGAACCTGAGGATTCCTCTCCAGTGCTGACATGGATCTTGGGGTACTTCTGGAGTCTCCCCAGTGGAGTCAGTCCTCGCCTCCAATGCGGGCATGCACTTGCGCTTTCCTCCAGAGCGGTAGCAGCAGTGTCACGCAGTCCGCCGCGTGGATCAAAGGATCTATGGTTTTCCCTCGAGCCTTTCCCACGAGGCTTTCCCACGAGGCTTTCCCACAGGGCTGTCCCACGTGCACACGTGGTGGGAGTCGATCCTCGGCTTGAACGTCAAGGCAGTGCAGGGAAAACAGGTTCCTCTGGAATGGACTGACCCATCTCGAGGACTCTTGGAATGGAGGCTCGACCCTGGAGTTTCTCTCGCCTTTCCTGTGGAGAGAGCCTCCTGTTGAGATGGCACGGGTCGCCGGGAATTCTTTCCCTACGAAACAGGGAAAGGATCCCTCATCTCGAGCTAGGAGGCGGAAACGGGGCTCCCCTGGATGTGTGCGGGACCCTCGTGCTTCCTCTCGAGTGGAGACGGCTATGTCGGGGAACTTCTTGAGTTGCAGCAAGGGTGTGAAGGACCCTTTGGAAGTCCCAGTGGTTAGATGTGATTAGCCTCGAGAAGCCACAGCGGAAATGGGCCTCATCTCGCCTGGAGGGCAAAACCTCCTGGATTTCCTCGAGTTGCGGCAGGTGCTCTCGACTTACGACGGGGACCTCAGGGACCCGCTCTGGTGGCCTCAGGAAAGACCAGTCCCCATGCGAGTTCCTCGGGGGCCTCTCGGGATTCCTCTCCCGTCGATGCCAGGGCCTTAGACCTTGTGTGGAGTCGGGGCCGGAACCTGAGGATTCCTCTCCAGTGCTGACATGGATCTTGGGGTATTTCTTGAGTCTCCCCAGGGGAGTTAGTCCTCGTCTCGAATGCGGGCATGCCCTTGCGCTTTCCTCCAGAGAGGTAGCAGCAGTGTCACGCAGTCCGCCGCGTGGATCAAAGGGTCTATGGTTTTCCCTCGAGTCTTTCCCACGAGGCTTTCCCACGTGGCTTTCCCACAGGGCTGACCCACGTGCACACGTGGTGGGAGTCGATCCTCGGCTTGAACGTCAAGGCAGTGCAGGGAAAACAGGTTCCTCTGGAATGGACTGACACACCTGGGGGACACTTGGAATGGTGGCACGACCCTGGAGCTCCTCTCGCCTTTCCTGTGGAGAGCGCCTCCTCTTGAGATGCCACGAAACGCCGAGAATTCTTTCCCTACGAAACAGGGAAAGGATCCCTCATCTCGAGCTAGGAGGCGGAAACGGGGCTCCCCTGGATGTGTGCGGGACCCTCGTGCTTCCTCCCGAGTGAAGACGGGTATGTCGGGAAACTTCTTGAGTTGCAGCAAGGGTGTGAAGGACCCTTTGGAAGTTCCAGTGGTTAGATGTGATTAGCCTCGAGAAGCCTCAGCGGAAATGGGCCTCATCTCGCCTGGAGGGCAAAACCTCCTGGATTTTCTCAAGTTGCGGCAGGTGCTCTCGACTTACGACGGGGACCTCAGGGACCCGCTCTGGTGGCCTCAGGAAAGGCCAGTCCCTATGCGAGTTCCTCCGGAGCCTCTCGGGATTCCTCTCCCGTCGATGCCGGGGCCTAAGACCTTGTGTGGTGTCGGGGCCGGAACCTGAGGATTCCTCTCCAGTGATGACATGGATCTTGGGGTACTTCTGGAGTCTCCCCAGGGGAGTCAGTCCTCCTCTCAAATGCGGGCCTGCACTTGCGCTTTCCTCCAGAGCGGTAGCAGCAGTGTCACGCAGTCCGTCGCGTGGATCAAAGGATCTATGGTTTTCCCTCGAGGCTTTCCCACGAGGCTTTCCCACAGGGGTGTCCCACGTGCACACGTGGTGGGAGTCGATCCTCGGCTTGAACGTCAAGGCAGTGCAGGGAAAACAGGTTCCTCTGGAATGGACTGACACATCTGGGGGACTCTTGGAATGGTGGCACGACCCTGGAGATCCTCTCGCCTTTCCTGTGGAGAGCGCCTCCTCTTCAGATGCGACGGGAAAGCCGGGAATTGTTTCCCTTCGAAACAGGGAAAGGATCCCTCATCTCGAGCTAGGAGGCGGAAACGGGGCTCCCCTGGATGTGTGCGGGACCCTCGTGCTTCCTCTCGAGTGCAGACGGGTATGTCGGGGAACTTCTTGAGTTGCAGCAAGGGTGTGAAGGACCCTTTGGAAGTTCCAGTGGTTAGATGTGATTAGCCTCGAGAAGCCTCAGCGGAAATGGGCCTCATGTCGCCTGGAGGGCAAAACCTCCTGGATTTTCTCGAGTTGCGGCAGGTGCTCTCGACTTACGACGGGGACCTCAGGAACCCGATCTAGTGGCTCAGGAAAGGCCAGTCCCCATGCGAGATCCTCGGTGGCCTCTCGGGATTCCTCTCGCGTCGATGCCGGGGCCTAAGACCTTGTGTGGAGTCGGGGCCCGAAACTGAGGATTCCTCTCCAGTGCTGACATGGATCTTGGGGTACTTCTGGAGTCTCCCCTGGGGAGTCAGTCCTCGCCTCCAATGCGCGCATGCACTTGCGCTTTCCTCCAGAGCGGTAGCAGCAGTGTCACGCAGTCCACCGCGTGGATCGAAGGATCTATGGTTTTCCCTCGAGTCTTTCCCACGAGGCTTTCCACGAGGCTTTCCCACAGGGCTGTCCCACGTGCACTCGTGGTGGGAGTCGATCCTCGGCTTTAACGTCAAGGCAGTGCA
The DNA here is from genome assembly GCF_042477335.2 of Ovis canadensis. Lineage (NCBI taxonomy): Eukaryota > Metazoa > Chordata > Mammalia > Artiodactyla > Bovidae > Ovis > Ovis canadensis. Next base: position 12,631,582 of record NC_091267.1, read on the forward strand.
GGGAAAACAGGTTCCTCTGGAATGGACTGACACATCTGGGGGACTCTTGGAATGGTGTCACGACCCTGGAGTTCCTCTCGCCTTTCCTGTGGAGAGCGCCTCCTCTTGAGATGCGACGGGAACGCCGGGAATTCTTTCCCTACGAAACAGGGAAAGGATCCCTCATCTCGAGCTAGGAGGCGGAAACGGGGCTCCCCTGGATGTGTGCGGGACCCTCGTGCTTCCTCTCGAGTGGACACGGGTATGTCGGGGAACTTCTTGAGTTGCAGCAAGGGTGTGAAGGACCCTTTGGAAGTTCCAGTGGTTAGAGGTGATTGGCCTTGAGAAGCCTCAGCGGAAATGGGCCTCATCTCGCCTGGAGGGCAAAACCTCCTGGATTTTCTCGTGTTGCGGCAGGTGCTCTCGACTTACGACGGGGACCTCAGGAACCCGATCTGGTGGCCTCAGGAAAGGCCAGTCCCCATGCGAGATCCTCGGGGGCCTCTCGGGATTCCTCTCCCGGCGATGCCGGGGCTTAAGACCTTGTGTGGAGTCGGGGCCGGAACCTGAGGATTCCTCTCCAGTGCTGACATGGATCTTGGGGTACTTCTGGAGTCTCCCCAGTGGAGTCAGTCCTCGCCTCCAATGCGGGCATGCACTTGCGCTTTCCTCCAGAGCGGTAGCAGCAGTGTCACGCAGTCCGCCGCTTGGATCAAAGGATCTATGGTTTTCCCTCGAGCCTTTCCCACGAGGCTTTCCCACGAGGCTTTCCCACAGGGCTGTCCCACGTGCACACGTGGTGGGAGTCGATCCTCGGCTTGAACGTCAAGGCAGTGCAGGGAAAACAGGTTCCTCTGGAATGGACTGACCCATCTGGAGGACTCTTGGAATGGAGGCTCGACCCTGGAGTTTCTCTCGCCTTTCCTGTGGAGAGAGCCTCCTGTTGAGATGGCACGGGTCGCCGGGAATTCTATCCCTACGAAACAGGGAAAGGATCCCTCATCTCGAGCTAGGAGGCGGAAACGGGGCTCCCCTGGATGTGTGCAGGACCCTCGTGCTTCCTCTCGAGTGGAGACGGCTATGTCGGGGAACTTCTTGAGTTGCAGCAAGGGTGTGAAGGACCCTTTGGAAGTCCCAGTTTTTAGATGTGATTAGCCTCGAGAAGCCACAGCGGAAATGGGCCTCATCTCGCCTGGAGGGCAAAACCTCCTGGATTTTCTCGAGTTGCGGCAGGTGCTCTCGACTTACGACGGGGACCTCAGGGACCCGCTCTGGTGGCCTCAGGAAAGGCCAGTCCCTATGCGAGTTCCTCCGGAGCCTCTCGGGATTCCTCTCCCGTCGATGCCGGGGCCTAAGACCTTGTGTGGTGTCGGGGCCGGAACCTGAGGATTCCTCTCCAGTGCTGACATGGATCTTGGGGTACTTCTGGAGTCTCCCCAGGGGAGTCAGTCCTCCTCTCGAATGCGGGCATGCACTTGCGCTTTCCTCCAGAGCGGTAGCAGCAGTGTCACGCAGTCCGCCGCGTTGATCAAAGGATCTATGGTTTTCCCTCGAGGCTTTCCCACGAGGCTTTCCCACAGGGGTGTCACACGTGCACACGTGGTGGGAGTCGATCCTCGGCTTGAACGTCAAGGCAGTGCAGTGAAAACAGGTTCCTCTGGAATGGACTGACACATCTGGGGGACTCTTGGAATGGTGGCACGACCCTGGAGTTCCTCTCGCCTTTCCTGTGGAGAGCGCCTCCTCTTGAGATGCGACGGGAAAGCCGGGAATTCTTTCCCTACGAAACAGGGAAAGGATCCCTCATCTCGAGCTAGGAGGCGGAAACGTGGCTCCCCTGGATGTGTACGGGACCTTCGTCCTTCCTCTCGAGTGGACACGTGTATGTCGGGGAACTTCTTGAGTTGCAGCAAGGGTGTGAAGGAACCTTTGGAAGTTCCAGTGGTTAGATGTGATTGGCATCGAGAAGCCTCAGCGGAAATGGGCCTCATCTCGCCTGGAGGGCAAAACCTCCTGGATTTTCTCGAGTTGCGGCAGGTGCTCTCGACTTACGACGGGGACCTCAGGGACCCGCTCTAGTGGCCTCAGAAAAGGCCAGTCCCCATGCGAGTTCCTCAGGGGCCTCTCGGGATTCCACTCCCGACGATGTCGGGGCCTAAGACCTTGTGTGGAGTTGGGGCCGGAACATGTGGATTTCTCTCCAGTGCTGACATGGATCTTGGGGTACTTCTGGAGTCTCCCCAGGGGAGTCAGTCCTCGCCTCCAATGCGGGCATACACTTGGGCTTTCCTCCAGAGCGGTAGCAGCAGTGTCACGCAGTCCGCCGCGTGGATCAAAGGATCTATGGTTTTCCCTCGAGTCTTTCCCACGAGGCTTTCCCACGAGGCTTTCCCACAGGGCTGTCCCACGTGCGCACGTGGTGGGAGTCGATCCTCGGCTTGAACGTCAAGGCAGTGCAGGGAAAACAGGTTCCTCTGGAATGGACTGACACATCTGGTGGACTCTTAGAATGGTGGCACGACCCTGGAGTTCCTCTCGCCTTTCCTGTGGAGAGCGCCTCCTCTTGAGATGCGACGGGAACGCCGGGAATTCTTTCCCTACGAAACAGGGAAAGGATCCCTCATCTCGAGCTAGGAGGCGGAAACGGGGCTCCCCTGGATGTGTGCGGGACCTTCGTGCTTCCTCTCGAGTGGACACCGGTATGTCGGGGAACTTCTTGAGTTGCAGCAAGGGTGTGAAGGACCCTTTGGAAGTTCCAGTGGTTAGATGTGATGAGCCTCGAGAAGCCTCAGCGGAAATGGGCCTCATCTCGCCTGGAGGGCAAAACCTCCTGGATTTTCTCGAGTTGCGGCAGGTGCTCTCGACTTTCGACGGGGACCTCAGGGAACCGCTCTGTTTCCCTCAGGAAAGGCCAGTCCCCATGCGACTTCCTCGGGGGCCTCTCGGGATTCCTCTCCCGTCGATGCCGGGGCCTAAGACCTTGTGTGGAGTCGGGGCCGGAACCTGAGGATTTCTCTCCAGTGCTGACATGGATCTTGGGGTACTTCTGGAGTCTCCCCAGGGGAGTCAGTTCTCGCCTCCAATGCGGGCATGCACTTGCGCTTTCCTCCAGAGCGGTAGCAGCAGTGTCACGCAGTCCACCGCGTGGATCAAAGGATCTATGGTTTTCCCTCGAGTCTTTCCCACGAGGCTTTCCCACGAGGCTTTCCCACAGAGCTGTCCCACGTGCACACGTGGTGGGAGTCGATCCTCCCCTTGAACGTCAAGGCAGTGCAGGGAAAACAGGTTCCTCTGGAATGGACTGACACATCTGGGGGACTCTTGGAATGGTGGTACGACCCTGGAGTTCCTCTCGCCTTTCCTGTGGAGAGCGCCTCCTATTGAGATGCGACGGGAACGCGGGGAATTCTTTCCCTACGAAACAGGGAAAGGATCCCTCATCTCGAGCTAGGAGGCGGAAACGGGGCTCCCCTGGATGTGTGCGGGACCCTCGTGCTTCCTCTCGAGTGGAGACGGGAATGTCGGGGAACTTCTTGAGTTGCAGCAAGGGTGGGAAGGACCCTTTGGAAGTTCCAGTGGTTAGATGTGATGAGCCTCGAGAAGCCTCAGCGGAAATGGGCCTCATCTCGCCTGGAGGGCAAAACCTCCTGGATTTTCTCGAGTTGCGGCAGGTGCTCTCGACTTACGACGGGGACCTCAGGGACCCGCTCTGTGGCCTCAGGAAAGGCCAGTCCCCATGCGATTTCCTCGGGGGCCTCTCGGGATTCCTCTCCCGTCGATGCCGGGGCCTAAGACCTTGTGTGGAGTCGGGGCCGGAACCTGAGGATGCCTCTCCAGTGCACACATGGATCTTTGGGTACTTCTGGAGTTTCCCCAGGGGAGTCAGTCCTCGCCTCCAATGCGGGCATACACTTGGGCTTTCCTCCAGAGCGGTAGCAGCAGTGTCACGCAGTCCGCCGCGTGGATCAAAGGATCTATGGTTTTCCCTCGAGTCTTTCCCACGAGGCTTTCCCACGAGGCTTTCCCACAGGGCTGTCCCACGTGCACACGTGGTGGGAGTCGATCCTCGGCTTGAACGTCAAGGCAGTGCAGGGAAAACAGGTTCCTCTGGAATGGACTGACACATCTGGTGGACTCTTAGAATGGTGGCACGACCCTGGAGTTCCTCTCGCCTTTCCTGTGGAGAGCGCCTCCTCTTGAGATGCGACGGGAACGCCGGGAATTCTTTCCCTACGAAACAGGGAAAGGATCCCTCATCTCGAGCTAGGAGGCGGAAACGGGGCTCCCCTGGATGTGTGCGGGACCTTCGTGCTTCCTCTCGAGTGGACACCGGTATGTCGGGGAACTTCTTGAGTTGCAGCAAGGGTGTGAAGGACCCTTTGGAAGTTCCAGTGGTTAGATGTGATGAGCCTCGAGAAGCCTCAGCGGAAATGGGCCTCATCTCGCCTGGAGGGCAAAACCTCCTGGATTTTCTCGAGTTGCGGCAGGTGCTCTCGACTTTCGACGGGGACCTCAGGGAATCGCTCTGTTTTCCTCAGGAAAGGCCAGTCCCCATGCGACTTCCTCGGGGGCCTCTCGGGATTCCTCTCCCGTCGATGCCGGGGCCTAAGACCTTGTGTGGAGTCGGGGCCGGAACCTGAGGATTTCTCTCCAGTGCTGACATGGATCTTGGGGTACTTCTGGAGTCTCCCCAGGGGAGTCAGTCCTCGCCTCCAATGCGGGCATGCACTTGCGCTTTCCTCCAGAGCGGTAGCAGCAGTGTCACGCAGTCCACCGCGTGGATCAAAGGATCTATGGTTTTCCCTCGAGTCTTTCCCACGAGGCTTTCCCACGAGGCTTTCCCACAGAGCTGTCCCACGTGCACACGTGGTGGGAGTCGATCCTCCCCTTGAACGTCAAGGCAGTGCAGGGAAAACAGGTTCCTCTGGAATGGACTGACACATCTGGGGGACTCTTGGAATGGTGGTACGACCCTGGAGTTCCTCTCGCCTTTCCTGTGGAGAGCGCCTCCTATTGAGATGCGACGGGAACGCGGGGAATTCTTTCCCTACGAAACAGGGAAAGGATCCCTCATCTCGAGCTAGGAGGCGGAAACGGGGCTCCCCTGGATGTGTGCGGGACCCTCGTGCTTCCTCTCGAGTGGAGACGGGAATGTCGGGGAACTTCTTGAGTTGCAGCAAGGGTGGGAAGGACCCTTTGGAAGTTCCAGTGGTTAGATGTGATGAGCCTCGAGAAGCCTCAGCGGAAATGGGCCTCATCTCGCCTGGAGGGCAAAACCTCCTGGATTTTCTCGAGTTGCGGCAGGTGCTCTCGACTTACGACGGGGACCTCAGGGACCCGCTCTGGTGGCCTCAGGAAAGGCCAGTCCCCATGCGAGTTCCTCGGGGGCCTCTCGGGATTCCTCTCCCGTCGATGCCGGGGCCTAAGACCTTGTGTGGAGTCGGGGCCGGAACCTGAGGATGCCTCTCCAGTGCACACATGGATCTTTGGGTACTTCTGGAGTTTCCCCAGGGGAGTCAGTCCTCGCCTCCAATGCGGGCATACACTTGGGCTTTCCTCCAGAGCGGTAGCAGCAGTGTCACGCAGTCCGCCGCGTGGATCAAAGGATCTATGGTTTTCCCTCGAGTCTTTCCCACGCGGCTTTCCCACGTGGCTTTCCCACAGGGCTGACCCACGTGCACACGTGGTGGGAGTCGATCCTCGGCTTGAACGTCAAGGCAGTGCAGGGAAAACAGGTTCCTCTGGAATGGACTGACACACCTGGGGGACACTTGGAATTGTGGCACGACCCTGGAGCTCCTCTCGCCTTTCCTGTGGAGAGCGCCTCCTCTTGAGATGCCACGAAACGCCGAGAATTCCTTCCCTACGAAACAGGGAAAGGATCCCTCATCTCGAGCTAGGAGGCGGAAACGGGGCTCCCCTGGATGTGTGCGGGACCCTCGTTCTTCCTCCCGAGTGAAGACGGGTATGTCGGGAAACTTCTTGAGTTGCAGCAAGGGTGTGAAGGACCCTTTGGAAGTTCCAGTGGTTAGATGTGATTAGCCTCGAGAAGCCTCAGCGGAAATGGGCCTCATCTCGCCTGGAGGGCAAAACCTCCTGGATTTTCTCAAGTTGCGGCAGGTGCTCTCGACTTACGACGGGGACCTCAGGGACCCGCTCTGGTGGCCTCAGGAAAGGCCAGTCCCTATGCGAGTTCCTCCGGAGCCTCTCGGGATTCCTCTCCCGTCGATGCCGGGGCATAAGACCTTGTGTGGTGTCGGGGCCGGAAGCTGAGGATTCTTCTCCAGTGCTGTCATGGATCTTGGGGTACTTCTGGAGTCTCCCCAGGGGAGTCAGTCCTCCTCTCGAATGCGGGCATGCACTTGCGCTTTCCTCCAGAGCGGTAGCAGCAGTGTCACGCAGTCCGCCGCGTGGATCAAAGGATCTATGGTTTTCCCTCGAGGCTTTCCCACGAGGCTTTCCCACAGGGGTGTCCCACGTGCACACGTGGTGGGAGTCGATCCTCGGCTTGAACGTCAAGGCAGTGCAGGGAAAACAGGTTCCTCTGGAATGGACTGACACATCTGGGGGACTCTTGGAATGGTGGCACGACCCTGGAGTTCCTCTCGCCTTTCCTGTGGAGAGCGCCTCCTCTTGAGATGCGACGGGAAAGACGGGAATTCTTTCCCTACGAAACAGGGAAAGGATCCCTCATCTCGAGCTAGGAGGCGGAAACGGGGCTCCCCTGGATGTGTACGGGACCTTCGTGCTTCCTCTCGAGTGGACACGGGTATGTCGGGGAACTTCTTGAGTTGCAGCAAGGGTGTGAAGGAACCTTTGGAAGTTCCAGTGGTTAGATGTGATGAGCCTCGAGAAGCCTCAGCGGAAATGGGCCTCATCTCGCCTGGAGGGCAAAACCTCCTGGATTTTCTCGAGTTGCGGCAGGTGCTCTCGAATTTCGACGGGGACCTCAGGGAACCGCTCTGTTTTCCTCAGGAAAGGCCAGTCCCCATGCGACTTCCTCGGGGGCCTCTCGGGATTCCTCTCCCGTCGATGCCGGGGCCTAAGACCTTGTGTGGAGTCGGGGCCGGAACCTGAGGATTTCTCTCCAGTGCTGACATGGATCTTGGGGTACTTCTGGAGTCTCCCCAGGGGAGTCAGTCCTCGCCTCCAATGCGGGCATGCACTTGCGCTTTCCTCCAGTGCGGTAGCAGCAGTGTCACGCAGTCCACCGCGTGGATCAAAGGATCTATGGTTTTCCCTCGAGTCTTTCCCACGAGGCTTTCCCACGAGGCTTTCCCACAGAGCTGTCCCACGTGCACACGTGGTGGGAGTCGATCCTCCCCTTGAACGTCAAGGCAGTGCAGGGAAAACAGGTTCCTCTGGAATGGACTGACACATCTGGGGGACTCTTGGAATGGTGGCACGACCCTGGAGTTCCTCTCGCCTTTCCTGTGGAGAGCGCCTCCTCTTGAGATGCGACGGGAACGCCGGGAATTCTTTCCCTACGAAACAGGGAAAGGATCCCTCATCTCGAGCTAGGAGGCGGAAACGGGGCTCCCCTGGATGTGTGCGAGACCTTCGTGCTTCCTCTCGAGTGGACACGGGTATGTCGGGGAACTTCTTGAGTTGCAGCAAGGGTGTGAAGGACCCTTTGGAAGTTCCAGTGGTTAGATGTGATGAGCCTCGAGAAGCCTCAGCGTAAATGGGCCTCATCTCGCCTGGAGGGCAAAACCTCCTGGATTTTCTCGAGTTACGGCAGGTGCTCTCGACTTTCGACGGGGACCTCAGGGACCCGCTCTGGTTTCCTCAGGAAAGGCCAGTCCCCATGCGAGTTCCTCGGGGGCCTCTCGGGATTCCTCTCCCGTCGATGCCGGGGCCTAAGACCTTGTGTGGAGTCGGGGCCGGAACCTGAGGATGCCTCTCCAGTGCAGACATGGATCTTTGGGTACTTCTGGAGTTTCCCCAGGGGAGTCAGTCCTCGCCTCCAATGCGGGCATGCACTTGCGCTTTCCTCCAGAGCGGTAGCAGCAGTGTCACGCAGTCAGCCGCGTGGATCAAAGGATCTATGTTTTTCCCTCGAGTCTTTCCCACGAGGCTTTCCCACGAGGCTTTCCCACAGGGCTGTCCCACGTGCACACGTGGTGGGAGTCGATCCTCGGCTTGAACGTCAAGGCAGTGCAGGGAAAACAGGTTCCTCTGGAATGGACTGACACATCTGAGGGACTCTGGAATGGTGGCACGACCCTGGAGTTCCTCTCGCCTTTCCTGTGGAGAGCGCCTCCTCTTGAGATGCTAAGGGAACGCCGGGAATTCTTTCCCTATGAAACAGGGAAAGGATCCCTCATCTCGAGCTAGGAGGCAGAAACGGGGCTCCCCTGGATGTGTGCGGGACCCTCCTGCTTCCTCTCGAGTGGAAACGGGTATGTCGGGGAACTTCTTGAGTTGCAGCAAGGGTGTGAAGGACCCTTTGGAAGTTCCAGTGGTTAGATGTGATTAGCCTCGAGAAGCCTCAGCGGAAATGGGCCTCATCTCGCCTGGAGGGCAAAACCTCCTGGATTTTCTCGAGTTGCGGCAGGTGCCCTCGACTTACGACGGGGACCTCAGGGACCCGCTCTGGTGGCCTCAGGAAAGGAAAGTCCCCAAGCGAGTTCCTCGGGGGCCTCTCGGGATTCCTCTCCCGTGGATGCCGGGGCCTAAGACCTTGTGTGGAGCCGGGGCCGGAACCTGAGGATTCCTCTCCAGTGCTGACATGGATCTTGGGGTACTTCTGGAGTCTCCCCAGGGGAGTCAGTCCTCGCCTCCAATGCGGGCATGCACTTGCGCTTTCCTCCAGAGCGGGAGCAGCAGTGTCACGCAGTCCGCCGCGTGGATCAAAGGATCTGTGGTTTTCCCTCGAGTCTTACCCACGAGGCTTTCCCACGAGGCTTTCCCACAGGGCTGTCCCACGTGCACACGTGGTGGGAGTCGATCCTCGGCTTGAACGTCAAGGCCGTGCAGGAAAACAGGTTCCTCTGGAATGGACTGACACATCTGGGGGACTCTTGGAATGTTGGCACGACCCTGGAGTTCCTCTCGCCTTTCCTGTGGAGAGCGCCTCCTCTTGAGATTGGACGGGAAAGCCGGGAATTGTTTCCATTCGAAACAGGGAAAGGATCCCTCATCTCGAGCTAGGAGGCGGAAACGGGGCTCCCCTGGATGTGTGCGGGACCCTCCTGCTTCCTCTCGAGTGGAAACGGGTATGTCGGGGAACTTCTTGAGTTGCAGCAAGGGTGTGAAGGACCCTTTGGAAGTTCCAGTGGTTAGATGTGATTAGCCTCGAGAAGCCTCAGCGGAAATGGGCCTCAACTAGCCTGGAGGGCAAAACCTCCTGGATTTTCTCGAGTTGCGGCAGGTGCTCTCGACTTACGACGGGGACCTCAGGGACCCGCTCTGGTGGCCTCAGGAAAGGCCAGTCCCCATGCGAGATCCACGGGCGCCTCTCGGGATTCCTCTCCCGTCGATGCCGGGGCCTAAGACCTTGTGTGCAGTCGGGGCCGGAACCTGAGGATTCCTCTCCAGTGCTGACATGGATCTTGGGGTACTTCTGGAGTCACCCCAGGGGAGTCAGTCCTCGCCTCCAATGTGGGCATGCACTTGCGCTTTCCTCCAGAGCGGTAGCAGCAGTGTCACGCAGTCCCCCGCGTGGATCAAAGGATCTATGGTTTTCCCTCGAGTCTTTCCCACGAGGCTTTCCCACGAGGCTTTCCCACAGGGCTGTCCCACGTGCACACGTGGTGGGAGTCGATCCTCGGCTTGAACGTCAACGCAGTGCAGGGAAAACAGTTTCCTCTGGAATGGACTGACACATCTGGGGGTCTCTTGGAATGGTGTCACGACCCTGGAGTTCCTCTCGCCTTTCCTGTGGAGAGCGCCTCCTCTTGAGATGCTAAGGGAATGCCGGGAATTCTTTCCCTACGAAACAGGGAAAGGATCCCTCATCTCGAGCTAGGAGGCGGAAACGGGGCTCCCCTGGATGTGTGCGGGACCCTCGTGCTTCCTCTGGAGTGAAGACGGGTATGTCGGGGAACTTCTTGAGTTGCAGCAAGTGTGTGAAGGACCCTTTGGAAGTTCCAGTGGTTAGATGTGATTAGCCTGGAGAAGCCTCAGTGGAAATGGGCCTCATCTCGCCTGGAGGGCAAAACCTCCTGGATTTTCTCGATTTGCGGCAGGTGCTCTCGACTTACGACGGGGACCTCAGGGACCCGCTCTGGTGGCCTCAGGAAAGGCCAGTCCCCATGCGAGATCCTCGGGGGCCTCTCGGGATTCCTCTCCCGTCGATGCCGGGGCCTAAGACCTTGTGTGGAGTCGGAGCCGGAACCTGAGGATACCTCTCCAGTGCTGACATGGATCTTGGGGTACTTCTGGAGTCTCCCCAGGGGAGTCAGTCCTCGCCTCCAATGCGGGCATGCACTTGCGCTTTCCTCCAGAGCGGTAGCAGCAGTGTCACGCAGTCCGCCGCGTGGATCAAAGGATCTGTGGTTTTCCCTCGAGTCTTACCCACGAGGCTTTCCCACGAGGCTTTCCCACTGGGCTGTCCCACGTGCACACGTGGTGGGAGCCGATCCTCGGCTTGAACGTCAAGGCAGTGCAGGAAAACAGGTTCCTCTGGAATGGACTGACACATCAGGGGGACTCTTGGAATGGTGTCACGACCCTGGAGTTCCTCTCGCCTTTCCTGTGGAGAGCGCCTCTTCTTGAGATGCGAAGGGAACGCCGGGAATTCTTTCCCTACGAAACAGGGAAAAGATCTCTCATCTCGAGCTAGGAGGCGGAAACGGGTCTACCCTGGATGTGTGCGGGACCCTCGTGCTTCGTCTCGAGTGGAGACGGGTATGTCGGGGAACTTCTTGAGTTGCAGCAAGGGTGTGAAGGACCCTTTGGAAGTTCCAGTGGTTAGATGTGATTAGCCTCGAGAAGCCTCAGCGGAAATGGGCCTCAACTAGCCTGGAGGGCAAAACCTCCTGGATTTTCTCGAGTTGCGGCAGGTGCTCTCGACTTACGACGGGGACCTCAGGGACCCGCTCTGGTGGCCTCAGGAAAGGCCAGTCCCCATGCGAGATCCTCAGGGGCCTCTCGGGATTCCTCTCCCGTCGATACCGGGGCCTAAGACCTTGTGTGGGGTCGGGGCCGGAACCTGAGGATTCCTCTCCAGTGCTGACATGGATCTTGGGGTACTTCTGGAGTCTCCCCAGGGGAGTCAGTCCTCGCCTCCAATGTGGGCATGCACTTGCGCTTTCCTCCAGAGCGGTAGCAGCAGTGTTACGCATTCCGCCGCGTGGATCAAAGGATCTCTGGTTTTCCCTCGAGTCTTTCCCACGAGGCTTTCCCACGAGGCTTTCCCACAGGGCTGTCCCACGTGCACACGTGGTGGGAGTCGATCCTCGGCTTGAACGTCAAGGCAGTGCAGGGAAAACAGGTTCCTCTGGAATGGACTGACACATCTGGGGGACTCTTGGAATGGTGGCACGACCCTGGAGTTCCTCTCGCCTTTCCTGTGGAGAGCGCCTCCTCTTGAGATGGGACGGGAACGCCGGGAATTTTTTCCCTACGAAACAGGGAAAGGATCCCTCATCTCGAGCTAGGAGGCAGAAACGGGGCTCCCCTGGATGTGTGCGGGACCCTCGTGCTTCCTCTCAAATGGAGACGGGTATGTCGGGGAACTTCTTGAGTTGCAGCAAGGGTGTGAAGGACCCTTTGGAAGTTCCAGTGGTTAGATGTGATTGGCCTTGAGAAGCCTCAGCGGAAATGGGCCTCATCTCGCCTGGAGGGCAAAACCTCCTGGATTTTCTCGAGTTGCGGCAGCTGCTCTCGACTTACGACGGGGCCCTCAGGGACCCGCTCTGGTGGCCTCAGGAAAGGCCAGTCCCCATGCGAGATCCTCGGGGGCCTCTCGGAATTCCTCTCCCGTCGATGCCGGGGCCTAAGACCTTGTGTGGGGTCGGGGCCGGAACCTGAGGATTCCTCTCCAGTGCTGACATGGATCTTGGGTACTTCTGGAGTCTCCCCAGGGGAGTCAGTCCACGTCTCGAATGCGGGCATGCACTTGCGCTTTCCTCCAGAGCGGTAGCAGCAGTGTCACGCAGTCTGCCGCGTGGATTAAAGGATCTATGGTTTTCCCTCGAGTCTTTCCCACGAGGCTTTTCCACGAGGCTTTCCCACAGGGCTGTCCCACGTGCACACGTGGTGGGAGTCGATCCTCGGCTTGAACGTCAAGGTAGTGCAGGGAAAACAGGTTCCTCTGGAATGGACTGACACATCTGGGGGACTCTTGGAATGGTGGCACGACCCTGGAGTTCCTCTAGCCTTTCCTGTGGAGAGCGCCTCCTCTTGAGATGCGACGGGAACGCCGGGAATTCTTTCCCTACGAAACAGGGAAAGGATCCCTCATCTCGAGCTAGGAGGCGGAAACGGGGCTCCCCTGGATGTGTGCGTGACCCTCGTGCTTCCTCTGGAGTGAAGACGGGTATGTCGGGGAACTTCTTGAGTTGCAGCAAGGGTGTGAAGGACCCTTTGGAAGTTCCAGTGGTTAGATGTGATTAGCCTGGAGAAGCCTCAGCGGAAATGGGCCTCAACTAGCCTGGAGGGCAAAACCTCCTGGATTTTCTCGAGTTGCGGCAGGTACTCTCGAATTACGACGGGGACCTCAGGGACCCGCTCTGGTGGCCTCAGGAAAGGCCAGTCCCCATGCGAGTTCCACGGGGGCCTCTCGGGATTCCTCTACCGTCGATGCCGGGGCCTAAGACCTTGTGTGCAGTCGGGGCCCGAAACTGAGGATTCCTCTCCAGTGCTGACATGGATCTTGGGGTACTTCTGGAGTCTCCCCAGGGGAGTCAATCCTCGCCTCCAATGTGGGCATGCACTTGCGCTTTCCTCCAGAGCGGTAGCAGCAGTGTCACGCAGTCCGCCGCGTGTATCAAAGGATCTATGGTTTTCCCTCGAGTCTTTCCCACGAGGCTTTCCCACGAGGCTTTCCCACAGGGCTGTCCCACGTGTACACATGGTGGGAGTCGATCCTCGGCTTGAACGTCAAGGCAGTGCAGGGAAAACATGTTCCTCTGGAATGGACTGACACATCAGGGGGACTCTTGGAATGGTGGCATGACCCTGCAGTTCCTCTCTCCTTTCCTGTGGAGAGCGCCTCCTCTTGAGTTGCGACGGGAATGCCGGGAATTCTTTCCCTACGAAACAGGGAAAGGATCCCTCATCTCGAGCTATGAGGCGGAAACGGGTCTCCCCTGGATGTGTGCGGGACCCTCGTGCTTCCTCTCGAGTGGAGACGGGTATGTCGGGGAACTTCTTGAGTTGCAGCAAGGGTGTGAAGGACCCTTTGGAAGTTACAGTGGTTAGATGTGATTAGCCTGGAGAAGCCTCAGCGGAAATGGGCCTCATCTCGCCTGGAGGGCAAAACCTCCTGGATTTTCTCGAGTTGCGGCAGGTGCTCTCGACTTACGACGGGGACCTCAGGGACACGCTCTGGTGGCCTCAGGAAAGGCCAGTCCCCATGCGAGATCGGGGGCCTCTCGGGATTCCTCTCCCGTCGATGCCGGGGCCTAAGACCTTGTGTGCAGTCGGGGCCCGAAACTGAGGATTCCTCTCCAGTGCTGACATGGATCTTGGGGTACTTCTGGAGTCTCCCCAGGGTAGTCAGTCCTCGCCTCCAATGCGGGCATGCACTTGCGCTTTCCTCCAGAGCGGTAGCAGCAGTGTCACGCAGTCCGCCTCGTGGATCAAAGGATCTGTGGTTTTCCCTCGAGTCTTACCCACGAGGCTTTCCCACGAGGCTTTCCCACAGGGCTGTCCCACGTGCACACGTGGTGGGAGTCGATCCTCGGCTTGAACGTCAAGGCAGTGCAGGAAAACAGGTTCCTCTGGAATGGACTGACACATCTGGGGGACTCTTGGAATGGTGGCATGACCCTGCAGTTCCTCTCTCCTTTCCTGTGGAGAGCGCCTCCTCTTGAGTTGCGACGGGAATGCCGGGAATTCTTTCCCTAGGAAACAGGGAAAGGATCCCAAATCTCGAGCTAGGAGGCGGAAACGGGGCTCCCCTGGATGTGTGCGGGACCCTCGTGCTTCCTCTCGAGTGGAGACGGGTATGTCGGGGAACTTCTTGAGTTGCAGCAAGGGTGTGAAGGACCCTTTGGAAGTTCCAGTGGTTAGATGTGATTAGCCTCGAGAAGCCTCAGCGGAAATGGGCCTCATCTCGCCTGGAGGGCAAAACCTCCTGGATTTTCTCAAGTTGCGGCAGGTGCTCTCGACTTACGACGGGGACCTCAGGGACCCGCTCTGGTGGCCTCAGGAAAGGCCAGTCCCCATGCGAGTTCCTCGGGGGCCTCTCGGGATTCCTCTCCCGTCGATGCCGGGGCCTAAGACCTTGTGTGGAGTCGGGGCCGGAACCTGAGGATTCCTCTCCAGTGCTGACATGGATCTAGGGGTACCTCTGGAGTCTCCCCAAGGGAGTCAGTCCTCCCCTCCAATGTGGGCATGCACTTGCGCTTTCCTCCAGAGCGGTAGCAGCAGTGTTACGCAGTCCGCTGCGTGGATTAAAGGATCTATGGTTTTCCCTCGAGTCTTTCCCACGAGGCTTTCCCACGAGGCTTTCCCACAGGGCTGTCCCACGTGCACACGTGGTGGGAGTCGATCCTCGGCTTGAACGTCAAGGCAGTGCAGGAAAACAGGTTCCTCTGGAATGGACTGACACATCTGGGGGACTCTTGGAATGGTGGCACGACCCTGGAGTTCCTCTCGCCTTTCCTGTGGAGAGCGCCTCCTCTTGAGATGCGACGTGAACCCCGGGAATTGTTTCCCTTCGAAACAGGGAAAGGATCCCTCATCTCGAGCTGGGAGGCGGAAACGGGGCTCCCCTGGATGTGTGCGGGACCCTCGTGCTTCCTCTCGAGTGGAGACGGGTATGTCGGGGAACTTCTTGAGTTGCAGCAAGGGTGTGAAGGACCCTTTGGAAGTTCCAGTGGTTAGATCTGATTAGCCTGGAGAAGCCTCAGCGGAAATGGGCCTCATCTCGCCTGGAGGGCAAAACCTCCTGGATTTTCTCAAGTTGCGGCAGGTGCTCTCGACTTACGACGGGGACCTCAGGGACCCGCTCTGGTGGCCTCAGGAAAGGACAGTCCCCATGCGAGTTCCTCGGGGGCCTCTTGGGATTCCTCTCCTGATGATGCCGGAACTAAGACCTTGTGTGGAGTTGGGGCCGGAACCTGAGGATTCCTCTCCAGTGCTGACATGGATCTTGGGTACTTCTGGAGTCTCCCTAGGGGAGTCAGTCCTCGTCTCGAATGCGGACATGCAGTTTCGCTTTCCTCCAGAGCGGTAGCAGCAGTGTCACGCAATCCGCCGCGTGGATCAAAGGATCTATGTTTTTCCCTCGAGTCTTTCCCACGAGGCTTTCCCACGAGGCTTTCCCACAGGGCTGTCCCACGTGCACACGTGGTGGGAGTGGATCCTGGGCTTGAACGTCAAGGCAGTTCAGGGAAATCAGGTTCCTCTGGAATGGACTGACACATCTGGGGGACTCTTGGAATGGTGGCACGACCCTGGAGTTCCTCTCGCCTTTCCTGTGGAGAGCGCCTCCTCTTGAGATGGGACGGGAACGCCGGGAATTCTTTCCCTACGAAACAGGGAAAGGATCCCTCATCTCGAGCTAGGAGGCGGAAACGGGGCTCCCCTGGATGTGTGCGGGACCCTCGTGCTTCCTCTCGAGTGCAGACGGGTATGTCGGGGAACTTCTTGAGTTGCAGCAAGGGTGTGAAGGACCCTTTGGAAGTTCCAGTGGTTAGATGTGATTGGCCTTGAGAAGCCTCAGCGGAAATGGGCCTCATCTGGCCTGGAGGGCAAAACCTCCTGGATTTTCTCGAGTTGCGGCAGGTGCTCTCGACTTACGAGAGCGGGGACCTCAGGGACCCGCTCTGGTGGCCTCAGGAAAGGCCAGTCCCCATGCGAGTTCCTCGGGGGCCTCTCGGGATTCCTCTCCCGTCGATGCCGGGGCCTAAGACCTTGTGTGGAGTCGGGGCCGGAACCTGAGGATTCCTCTCCAGTGCTGACATGGATCTTGGGGTAATTCTGGAGTCTCCCGAGGGGAGTCAGTCTTCGTCTCGAATGCGGGCATGCACTTGCGCTTTCCTCCAGAGCGGTAGCAGCAGTGTCACGCAGTCATCCGCGTGGATCAAAGGATCTATGTTTTTCCCTCGAGTCTTTCCCACGATGCTTTCCCACGAGGCTTTCCCACAGGGCTGTCCCACGTGCACACGGGGTGGGAGTCGATCCTCGGCTTGAACGTCATGGCAGTGCAGGGAAAACAGGTTCCTCTGGAATGGACTGACACATCTGGGGGACTCTTGGAATGGTGGCACGACCCTGGAGTTCCTCTCGCCTATCCTGTGGAGAGCGCCTCCTCTTGAGATGCGACGGGAACGCCGGGAATTCTTTCCCTACGAAACAGGGAAAGGATCCCTCATCTCGAGCTAGGAGGCGGAAACGGGGCTCCCCTGGATGTGTGCGGGACCCTCGTGCTTCCTCTCGAGTGGAGACGGGTATGTCGGGGAACTTCTTGAGTTGCAGCAAGGGTGTGAAGGACCCTTTGGAAGTTCCAGTGGTTAGATGTGATTAGCCTCGAGAAGCCTCAGCGGAAATGGGCCTCATCTCGCCTGGAGGGCAAAACCTCCTGGATTTTCTCGAGTTGCGGCAGGTGCTCTCGACTTACGACGGGGACCTCAGGGACCCGCTCTGGTGGCCTCAGGAAAGGCCAGTCCCCATGCGAGTTCCTCGGGGTCCTCTCGGGATTCCTCTCCTGATGATGCCGGAACTAAGACCTTGTGTGGAGTCGGGGCCGGAACCTGAGGATTCCTCTCCAGTGCTGACATGGATCTTGGGTACTTCTGGAGTCTCCCCAGGGGAGTCAGTCCTCGTCTCGAATGCGGGCATGCACTTGCGCTTTCCTCCAGAGCGGTAGCAGCAGTGTCACGCAGTCCGCCGCGTGGATCAAAGGATCTGTGGTTTTCCCTCGAGTCTTACCCACGAGGCTTTCCCACGAGGCTTTCTCACAGGGCTGTCCCACGTGCACACGTGGTGGGAGTCGATCCTCGGCTTGAACGTCAAGGCAGTGCAGGGAAAAAAGGTTCCTCTGGAATGGACTGACACATCTGGGGGACTCTTGGAATGGTGGCACGACCCTCGAGTTCCTCTCGCCTTTCCTGTGGAGAGCGCCTCCTCTTGAGATGCGACGGGAACGCCGGGAATTCTTTCCCTTCGAAACAGGGAAAGAATCCCTCATCTCGAGCTAGGAGGCGGAAACGGGGCTCCCCTGGATGTGTGCGGGACCCTCGTGCTTCCTCTCGAGTGGAGACGGGTATGTCGGGGAACTTCTTGAGTTGCAGCAAGGGTGTGAAGGACCCTTTGGAAGTTCCAGTGGTTAGATGTGATTAGCCTCGAGAAGCTTCAGCGGAAATGGGCCTCATCTCGCCTGGAGGGCCAAACCTCCTGGATTTTCTCGAGTTGCGGCAGGTGCTCTCGACTTACGACGGAGACATCAGGGACCCGCTCTGGTGGCCTCAGGAAAGGCCAGTCCCCATGCGAGATCCTCGGGGGCCTCTCGGGATTCCTCTCGCGTCGATGCCGGGGCCTAAGACCTTGTGTGGAGTCGGGGCCGGAACCTGAGGATACCTCTCCAGTGGTGACATGGATCTTGGGGTACTTCTGGAGTCTCCCCAGGGGAGTCAGTCCTCGCCTCCAATGCGGGCATGCACTTGCACTTTCCTCCAGAGCGGTAGCAGCAGTGTCACGCAGTCCGACCCGTGGATCAAAGGATCTATGGTTTTCCCTCGAGTCTTTCCCACGAGGCTTTCCCACGAGGCTTTCCCACAGGGCTGTCCCACGTGCACACGTGTTGGGAGTCGATCCTCGGCTTGAAGGTCAAGGCAGTGCAGGGAAAACAGGTTCCTCTGGAATGGACTGACACATCTGGGGGACTCTTGGAATCGTGGCACGACCCTGGAGTTCCTCTCGCCTTTCCTGTGGAGAGCGCCTCCTCTTGAGATGCGACGGGAATGCCGGGAATTCTTTCCCTAGGAAACAGGGAAACGATCCCTCATCTCGAGCTAGGAGGCGGAAACGGGGCTCCCCTGGATGTGTGCGGGACCCTCGTGCTTCCTCTCCAGGGGAGACGGGTATGTCGAGGAACTTCTGGACTTGCAGCAAGGGTGTGAAAGACGCTTTGGAAGTTCCAGTGGTTAGATGTGATTAGCCTCGAGAAGCCTCAGCGTAAATGGGCCTCATCTCGCCTGGAGGGCAAAACCTCCTGAATTTTCTCGAGTTGCGGCAGGTGCTCTCGACTTACGACGGGGACCTCAGGGACCCGCTCTGGTGGCCTCAGGAAAGGCCAGTCCCCATGCGAGTTCATCGGGGGCCTCTCGGGATTACTCTCCCGATGATGCCGGGCCTAAGACCTTGTGTGGAGTCGGGGCCGGAACCTGAGGATTCCTCTCCAGTGCTGACATGGATCTTGGGGTACTTCTGGAGTCTCCCCAGGGGAGTCAGTCCTCTTCTCGAATGGGGGCATGCACTTGCGCTTTCCTCCAGAGCGGTAGCAGCAGTGTCACGCAGTCCGCCGCGTGGATCAAAGGATCTATGGTTTTCCCTCGAGTCTTTCCCACGAGGCTTTCCCACGAGGCTTTCCCACAGGGCTGTCCCACGTGCACACGTGGTGGGAGTCGATCCTCGGCTTGAACGTCAAGGTAGTGCAGGGAAAACAGGTTCTTCTGGAATGGACTGACACATCTGGGGGACTCTTGGAATGGTGGCACGACCCTGGAGTTCCTCTCGCCTTTCCTGTGGAGAGCGCCTCCTCTTGAGATGCGACGGGAACGCCGGGAGTCCTTTCCCTACGAAACAGGGAAAGGATCCCTCATCTCGAGCTAGGAGGCGGAAACGGGGCTCCCCTGGATGTTTGCGGGACCCTCGTGCTTCATCTCGAGTGGAGACGGGAATGTCGGGGAACTTCTTGAGTTGCAGCAAGGGTGTGAAGGACCCTTTGGAAGTTCCAGTGGTTAGATGTGATTAGCCTAGAGAAGCCTCAGCGGAAATGGGCCTCATCTCTCCTGGAGGGCAAAACCTCCTGGATTTTCTCGAGTTGTGGCAGGTGCTCTTGAATTACGACGGGGACCTCGGGGACCCGCTCTGGTGGTCTCAGGAAAGGCCAGTCCCCATGCGAGTTCCTCGGGGGCCTCTCGGGATTCCTCTCCCGTCGATGCCGGGGCCTAAGACCTTGTGTGGAGTCGGGGCCGGAACCTGAGGATTCCTCTCCAGTGCTGACATGGATCTTGGGGTACTTCTGGAGTCTCCGCAGGGGAGTCAGTCCGCGTCTCGAATGCGGGCATGCACTTGCGCTTTCCTCCAGAGCGGTAGCAGCAGTGTCACGCAGTCCGCCGTGTGGATCAAAGGATCCATGGTTTTCCCTCGAGTCTTTCCCACGAGGCTTTCCCACGAGGCTTTCCCACTGGTCTGTCCCACGTGCACACGTGTTGGGAGTCGATCCTCGGCTTGAAGGTCAAGTCAGTGCAGGGAAAACAGGTTCCTCTGGAATGGACTGACACATCTGGGGGACTCTTGGAATGGTGGCACGACCCTGGAGTTCTTCTCGCCTTTCCTGTGGAGAGCGCCTACTCTTGAGATGTGACGGGAACGCCGGGAATTCTTTCCTTACGAAACAAAGAAAGGATCCCTCATCTCGAGCTAGGAGGCGGAAACGGGGCTCCCCTGGATGTGTGCGGGACCCTCGTGCTTCCTCTCGAGGGGAGACGGGTATGTCGAGGAACTTCTGGACTTGCAGCAAGGGTGTGAAGGACCCTTTGGAAGTTCCAGTGGTTAGATGTGATTAGCCTCGAGAAGCCTCAGCGGAAATGGGCCTCATCTCGCCTGGAGGGCAAAACCTCCTGGATTTTCTCGAGTTGCGGCAGGTGCTCTCGACTTACGACGGGGACCTCAGGGACCCGCTCTGGTGGCCTCAGGAAAGGCCAGTCCCCATGCGAGTTCCTCGGGGGCCTCTCGGGATTACTCTCCCGATGATGCCGGGCCTAACACCTTGTGTGGAGACGGGGCCGGAACCTGAGGATTCCTCTCCAGTGCTGACATGGATCTTGGGGTACTTCTGGAGTCTCCCCAGGGGAGTCAGTCCTCGTCTCGAATGCGGGCATGCACTTGCGCTTTCCTCCAGAGCGGTAGCAGCAGTGTCACGCAGTCCGCCGCGTGGATCAAAGGATCTATGGTTTTCGCTCGAGTCTTTCCCACGAGGCTTTCCCACGAGGCTTTCCCACAGGGCTGTCCCACGTGCACACGTGGTGGGAGTCGATCCTCGGCTTGAAGGTGAAAGCAGTGCAGGGAATTCAGGTTCCTCTGGAATGGACTGACACATCTGGGGGACTCTTGGAATGGTGGCACGACTCTGGAGTTCCTCTCGCCTTTCCTGTGGAGAGCGCCTCCTCTTGAGATGCGACGGGAACGCCGGGAATTCTTTCCCTTCGAAACAGGGAAAGGATCCCTCATCTCGAGCTAGGAGGCGGAAACGGGGCTCCCCTGGATGTGTGCGGGACCCTCGTGCTTCCTCTCGAGTGGAGACGGGTATGTCGGGGAACTTCTTGAGTTGCAGCAAGGGTGTGAAGGACCCTTTGGAAGTTCCAGTGGTTAGATGTGATTAGCCTCGAGAAGCCTCAGCGGAAATGGGCCTCAACTAGCCTGGAGGGCAAAACCTCCTGGATTTTCTCGAGTTGCGGCAGGTGCTCTCGACTTACGACGGGGACCTCAGGGACCCGCTCTGGTGGCCTCAGGAAAGGCCAGTCCCCATGCGAGTTCCTCGGGGGCCTCTCGGGATTCCTCTCCCGTCGATGCCGGGGCCTAAGACCTTGTGTGGAGTCGGGGCCGGAACCTGAGGATTCCTCTCCAGTGCTGACATGGATCTTGGGTACTTCTGGAGTCTCCCCAGGGAAGTCAGTCCTCGTCTCGAATGCGGGCATGCACTTGCGCTTTCCTCCAGAGAGGTAGCAGCAGTGTCACGCAGTCTGCCGCGTGGATCCAAGGATCTATGATTTTCCCTCGAGTCTTTCCCACGAGGCTTTCCCACGAGGCTTTCCCACAGGGCTGTCCCACGTGCACACGTGGTGGGAGTCGATGCTCGGCTTGAACGTCAAGGCAGTGCAGGGAAAACAGGTTCCTCTGGAATGGACTGACACATCTGGGGGACTCTTGGAATGGTGGTACGACCCTGGAGTTCCTCTCGCCTTTCCTGTGGAGAGCGCCTCCTCTTGAGATGCGACGGGAACGTCGGGAATTCCTTCCCTACGAAACAGGGAAAGGATCCCTCATCTCGAGCTAGGAGGCGGAAACGGGGCTCCCCTGGATGTGTGCGGGACCCTCGTGCTTCCTCTCGAGGGGAGACGGGTATGTCGAGGAACTTCTGGACTTGCAGCAAGGGTGTGAAGGACCCTTTGGAAGTTCCAGTGGTTAGATGTGATTAGCCTCGAGAAGCCTCAGCGGAAATGGTCCTCATCTCGCCTGGAGGGCAAAACCTCCTGGATTTTCTCGAGTTGCGGCAGGTGCTCTCGACTTACGACGGGGACCTCAGGGACCCGCTCTGGTGGCCTCAGGAAAGGCCAGTCCCCATGCGAGTTCCTCGGGGGCCTCTCGGGATTCCTCTCCCATCGATGCCGGGCCTAAGACCTTGTGTGGAGTCGGGGCCGGAACCTGAGGATTCCTCTCCAGTGCTGACATGGATCTTGGGTACTTCTGGAGTCTCCCCAGGGGAGTCAATCCTCGTCTCAAATGCGGGCATGCACTTGCGCTTTCCTCCAGAGCGGTAGCAGCTGTGTCACGCAGTCCGACGCGTGGATCAAAGGATCTATGATATTCCCTCGAGTCTTTCCCACGAGGCTTTCCCACGAGGCTTTCCAACAGGTCTGTCCCACGTGAACACGTGGTGGGAGTCGATCCTCGGCTTGAAGGTCAAGGCAGTGCAGGGAAATTAGGTTCCTCTGGAATGGACTGACACATCTGGGGGACTCTTGGAATGGTGGCACGACCCTGGAGTTCCTCTCGCCTTTCCTGTGGAGAGTGCTTCCTCTTGAGATGCGACGGGAACGCCGGGAATTCTTTCCCTACGAAACAGGGAAAGGATCCCTCATCTCGAGCTAGGAGTCGGAAACGGGGCTCCCCTGGATGCGTGCGGGACCCTCGTGCTTCCTCTCGAGTGGAGACGGGTATGTCGGGGAACTTCTTGAGTTGCAGCAAGGGTGTGAAGGACCCTTTGGAAGTTCCAGTGGTTAGATGTGATTAGCCTCGAGAAGCCTCAGCGGAAATGGGCCTCAACTAGCCTGGAGGGCAAAACTTCCTGGATTTTCTCGAGTTGCGGCAGGTGCTCTCGACTTACGACGGGGACCTCAGGGACCCGCTCTGGTGGCCTCAGGAAAGGCCAGTCCCCATGCGAGTTCCTCGGGGGCCTCTCAGGATTCCTCACCCGTCGATGCCGGGGCCTAAGACCTTGTGTGGAGTCGGGGACGGAACTTGAGGATACCTCTCCAGTGGTGACATGGATCTTGGGGTACTTCTGGAGTCTCCCCAGGGGAGTCAGTCCTCGTCTCGAATGCGGGCATGCACTTGCGCTTTCCTCCAGAGCGGTAGCAGCAGTGTCACGCAGTCCGCCGTGTGGATCAAAGGATCTATGGTTTTCCCTCGAGTCTTTCCCACGAGGCTTTCCCACGAGGCTTTCCCACTGGTCTGTCCCACGTGCACACGTGTTGGGAGTCGATCCTCGGCTTAAAGGTCAAGTCAGTGCAGGGAAAACAGGTTCCTCTGGAATGGACTGACACATCTGGGGGACTCTTGGAATGGTGGCACGACCCTGGAGTTCCTCTCGCCTTTCCTGTGGAGAGCGCCTCCTCTTGAGATGTGACGGGAACGCCGGGAATTCTTTCCTTACGAGACAAAGAAAGGATCCCTCATCTCGAGCTAGGAGTCGGAAACGGGGCTCCCCTGGATGTGTGCGGGACCCTCGTGCTTCCTCTCGAGGGGAGACGGGTATGTCGAGGAACTTCTGGACTTGCAGCAAGGGTGTGAAGGACCCTTTGGAAGTTCCAGTGGTTAGATGTGATTAGCCTCGAGAAGCCTCAGCGGAAATGGGCCTCATCTCGCCTGGAGGGCAAAACCTCCTGAATTTTCTCGAGTTGCGGCAGGTGCTCTCGACTTACGACGGGGACCTCAGGGACCCGCTCTGGTGGCCTCAGGAAAGGCCAGTCCCCATGCGAGTTCATCGGGGGCCTCTCGGGATTACTCTCCCTATGATGCCGGGCCTAAGACCTTGTGTGGAGACGGGGCCGGAACCTGAGGATTCCTCTCCAGTGCTGACATGGATCTTGGGGTACTTCTGGAGTCTCCCCAGGGGAGTCAGTCCTCTTCTCGAATGGGGGCATGCACTTGCGCTTTCCTCCAGAGCGGTAGCAGCAGTGTCACGCAGTCCGCCGCGTGGATCAAAGGATCTATGGTTTTCCCTCGAGTCTTTCCCCCGAGGCTTTCCCACGAGGCTTTCCCACAGGGCTGTCCCACGTGCACACGTGGTGGGAGTCGATCCTCGGCTTGAACGTCAAGGTAGTGCAGGGAAAACAGGTTCTTCTGGAATGGACTGACACATCTGGGGGACTCTTGGAATGGTGGCACGACCCTGGAGTTCCTCTCGCCTTTCCTGTGGAGAGCGCCTCCTATTGAGATGCGACGGGAACGCCGGGAGTCCTTTCCCTACGAAACAGGGAAAGGATCCCTCATCTCGAGCTAGGAGGCGGAAACGGGGCTCCCCTGGATGTTTGCGGGACCCTCGTGCTTCATCTCGAGTGGAGACGGGAATGTCGGGGAACTTCTTGAGTTGCAGCAAGGGTGTGAAGGACCCTTTTGAAGTTCCAGTGGTTAGATGTGATTAGCCTAGAGAAGCCTCAGCGGAAATGGGCCTCATCTCTCCTGGAGGGCAAAACCTCCTGGATTTTCTCGAGTTGTGGCAGGTGCTCTTGAATTACGACGGGGACCTCGGGGACCCGCTCTGGTGGTCTCAGGAAAGGCCAGTCCCCATGCGAGTTCCTCGGGGGCCTCTCGGGATTCCTCTCCCGTCGATGCCGGGGCCTAAGACCTTGTGTGGAGTCGGGGCCGGAACATGAGGATTCCTCTCCAGTGCTGACATGGATCTTGGGGTACTTCTGGAGTCTCCCCAGGGGAGTCAGTCCTCGTCTCGAATGCGGGCATGCACTTGCGCTTTCCTCCAGAGCGGTAGCAGCAGTGTCACGCAGTCTGCCCCGTGGATCCAAGGATCTATGATTTTCCCTCGAGTCTTTCCCACGAGGCTTTCCCACGAGGCTTTCCTACAGGGCTGTCCCACGTGCACACGTGGTGGGAGTCGATCCTCGGCTTGAACGTCAAGGCAGTGCAGGGAAATCAGGTTCCTCTGGAATGGACTGACACATCTGGGGGACTCTTGGAATGGTGGCACGACCCTGGAGTTCCTCTCGCCTTTCCTGTGGAGAGCGCCTCCTCTTGAGATTCGACGGGAACGCCGGGAATTCCTTCCCTACGAAACAAAGAAAGGATCCCTCATCTCGAGCTAGGAGGCGGAAACGGGGCTCCCCTGGATGTGTGCGGGACCCTCGTGCTTCCTCTCGAGGGGAGACGGGTATGTCGAGGAACTTCTGGACTTGCAGCAAGGGTGTGAAGGACCCTTTGGAAGTTCCAGTGGTTAGATGTGATTAGCCTCGAGAAGCCTCAGCGGAAATGGGCCTCATCTCGCCTGGAGGGCAAAACCTCCTGGATTTTCTCGAGTTGCGGCAGGTGCTCTCGACTTACGACGGGGACCTCTGGGACCCGCTCTGGTGGCCTCAGGAAAGGCCAGTCCCCATGCGAGATCCTCGGGGGCCTCTCGGGATTCCTCTCGCGTCGATGCCGGGGCCTAAGACCTTGTGTGGAGTCGGGGCCGGAACCTGAGGATACCTCTCCAGTGGTGACATGGATCTTGGGGTACTTCTGGAGTCTCCCCAGGGGAGTCAGTCCTCGCCTCCAATGCGGGCATGCACTTGCACTTTCCTCCAGAGCGGTAGCAGCAGTGTCACGCAGTCCGACCCGTGGATCAAAGGATCTATGGTTTTCCCTCGAGTCTTTCCCACGAGGCTTTCCCACGAGGCTTTCCCACAGGGCTGTCCCACGTGCACACGTGTTGGGAGTCGATCCTCGGCTTGAAGGTCAAGGCAGTGCAGGGATAACAGGTTCCTCTGGAATGGACTGACACATCTGGGGGACTCTTGGAATCGTGGCACGACCCTGGAGTTCCTCTCGCCTTTCCTGTGGAGAGCGCCTCCTCTTGAGATGTGACGGGAACGCCGGGAATTCTTTCCTTACGAGACAAAGAAAGGATCCCTCATCTCGAGCTAGGAGTCGGAAACGGGGCTCCCCTGGATGTGTGCGGGACCCTCGTGCTTCCTCTCGAGGGGAGACGGGTATGTCGAGGAACTTCTGGACTTGCAGCAAGGGTGTGAAGGACCCTTTGGAAGTTCCAGTGGTTAGATGTGATTAGCCTCGAGAAGCCTCAGCGGAAATGGGCCTCATCTCGCCTGGAGGGCAAAACCTCCTGGATATTCTCGAGTTGCGGCAGGTGCTCTCGACTTACGACGGGGACCTCAGGGACCCGCTCTGGTGGCCTCAGGAAAGGCCAGTCCCCATGCGAGTTCCTCGGGGGCCTCTCGGGATTACTCTCCCTATGATGCCGGGCCTAAGACCTTGTGTGGAGACGGGGCCGGAACCTGAGGATTCCTCTCCAGTGCTGACATGGATCTTGGGGTACTTCTGGAGTCTCCCCAGGGGAGTCAGTCCTCTTCTCGAATGGGGGCATGCACTTGCACTTTCCTCCAGAGCGGTAGCAGCAGTGTCACGCAGTCCGCCGCGTGGATCAAAGGATCTATGGTTTTCCCTCGAGTCTTTCCCACGAGGCTTTCCCACGAGGCTTTCCCACAGGGCTGTCCCACGTGCACACGTGGTGGGAGTCGATCCTCGGCTTGAACGTCAAGGTAGTGCAGGGAAAACAGGTTCTTCTGGAATGGACTGACACATCTGGGGGACTCTTGGAATGGTGGCACGACCCTGGAGTTCCTCTCGCCTTTCCTGTGGAGAGCGCCTCCTCTTGAGATGCGACGGGAACGCCGGGAGTCCTTTCCCTACGAAACAGGGAAAGGATCCCTCATCTCGAGCTAGGAGGCGGAAACGGGGCTCCCCTGGATGTTTGCGGGACCCTCGTGCTTCATCTCGAGTGGAGACGGGAATGTCGGGGAACTTCTGGAGTTGCAGCAAGGGTGTGAAGGACCCTTTTGAAGTTCCAGTGGTTAGATGTGATTAGCCTAGAGAAGCCTCAGCGGAAATGGGCCTCATCTCTCCTGGAGGGCAAAACCTCCTGGATTTTCTCGAGTTGTGGCAGGTGCTCTTGAATTACGACGGGGACCTCGGGGACCCGCTCTGGTGGTCTCAGGAAAGGCCAGTCCCCATGCGAGTTCCTCGGGGGCCTCTCGGGATTCCTCTCCCGTCGATGCCGGGGCCTAAGACCTTGTGTGGAGTCGGGGCCGGAACATGAGGATTCCTCTCCAGTGCTGACATGGATCTTGGGGTAC
Organism: Ovis canadensis; assembly: GCF_042477335.2. Classification (NCBI taxonomy): domain Eukaryota; kingdom Metazoa; phylum Chordata; class Mammalia; order Artiodactyla; family Bovidae; genus Ovis; species Ovis canadensis. Next base: position 12,658,266 of record NC_091267.1, read on the forward strand.
TTCTGGAGTCTCCCCAGGGGAGTCAGTCCTCGTCTCGAATGCGGGCATGCACTTGCGCTTTCCTCCAGAGCAGTAGCAGCAGTGTCACGCAGTCCGCCGTGTGGATCAAAGGATCTATGGTTTTCCCTCGAGTCTTTCCCACGAGGCTTTCCCACGAGGCTTTCCCACTGGTCTGTCCCACGTGCACACGTGTTGGGAGTCGATCCTCGGCTTAAAGGTCAAGTCAGTGCAGGGAAAACAGGTTCCTCTGGAATGGACTGACACATCTGGGGGACTCTTGGAATGGTGGCACGACCCTGGAGTTCCTCTCGCCTTTCCTGTGGAGAGCGCCTCCTCTTGAGATGTGACGGGAACGCCGGGAATTCTTTCCTTACGAGACAAAGAAAGGATCCCTCATCTCGAGCTAGGAGTCGGAAACGGGGCTCCCCTGGATGTGTGCGGGACCCTCGTGCTTCCTCTCGAGGGGAGACGGGTATGTCGAGGAACTTCTGGACTTGCAGCAAGGGTGTGAAGGACCCTTTGGAAGTTCCAGTGGTTAGATGTGATTAGCCTCGAGAAGCCTCAGCGGAAATGGGCCTCATCTCGCCTGGAGGGCAAAACCTCCTGGATATTCTCGAGTTGCGGCAGGTGCTCTCGACTTACGACGGGGACCTCAGGGACCCGCTCTGGTGGCCTCAGGAAAGGCCAGTCCCCATGCGAGTTCCTCGGGGGCCTCTCGGGATTACTCTCCCGATGATGCCGGGCCTAAGACCTTGTGTGGAGACGGGGCCGGAACCTGAGGATTCCTCTCCAGTGCTGACATGGATCTTGGGTACTTCTGGAGTCTCCCCAGGGGAGTCAATCCTCGTCTCAAATGGGGGCATGCACTTGCGCTTTCCTCCTGAGCGGTAGCAGCAGTGTCACGCAGTCCGCCGCGTGGATCAAAGGATCTATGATATTCCCTCGAGTCTTTCCCACGAGGCTTTCCCACGAGGCTTTCCAACAGGTCTGTCCCACGTGAACACGTGGTGGGAGTCGATCCTCGGCTTGAAGGTCAAGGCAGTGCAGGGAAATTAGGTTCCTCTGGAATGGACTGACACATCTGGGGGACTCTTGGAATGGTGGCACGACCCTGGAGTTCCTCTCGCCTTTCCTGTGGAGAGTGCTTCCTCTTGAGATGCGACGGGAACGCCGGGAATTCTTTCCCTACGAAACAGGGAAAGGATCCCTCATCTCGAGCTAGGAGTCGGAAACGGGGCTCCCCTGGATGCGTGCGGGACCCTCGTGCTTCCTCTCGAGTGGAGACGGGTATGTCGGGGAACTTCTTGAGTTGCAGCAAGGTTGTGAAGGACCCTTTGGAAGTTCCAGTGGTTAGATGTGATTAGCCTCGAGAAGCCTCAGAGGAAATGGGCCTCAACTAGCCTGGAGGGCAAAACTTCCTGGATTTTCTCGAGTTGCGGCAGGTGCTCTCGACTTACGACGGGGACCTCAGGGACCCGCTCTGGTGGCCTCAGGAAAGGCCAGTCCCCATGCGAGTTCCTCGGGGGCCTCTCAGGATTCCTCACCCGTCGATGCCGGGGCCTAAGACCTTGTGTGGAGTCGGGGACGGAACTTGAGGATACCTCTCCAGTGGTGACATGGATCTTGGGGTACTTCTGGAGTCTCCCCAGGGGAGTCAGTCCTCGCCTCCAATGCGGGCATGCACTTGCACTTTCCTCCAGAGCGGTAGCAGCAGTGTCACGCAGTCCGACCCGTGGATCAAAGGATCTATGGTTTTCCCTCGAGTCTTTCCCACGAGGCTTTCCCACGAGGCTTTCCCACAGGGCTGTCCCACGTGCACACGTGTTGGGAGTCGATCCTCGGCTTGAAGGTCAAGGCAGTGCAGGGAAAACAGGTTCCTCTGGAATGGACTGACACATCTGGGGGACTCTTGGAATGGTGGCACGACCCTGGAGTTCCTCTCGCCTTTCCTGTGGAGAGCGCCTCCTCTTGAGATGCGACGGGAACGCCGGGAATTCTTTCCCTAGGAAACAGGGAAACGATCCCTCATCTCGAGCTAGGAGGCGGAAACGGGGCTCCCCTGGATGTGTGCGGGACCCTCGTGCTTCCTCTCGAGGGGAGACGGGTATGTCGAGGAACTTCTGCACTTGCAGCAAGGGTGTGAAAGACGCTTTGGAAGTTCCAGTGGTTAGATGTGATTAGCCTCGAGAAGCCTCAGCGGAAATGGGCCTCATCTCGCCTGGAGGGCAAAACCTCCTGAATTTTCTCGAGTTGCGGCAGGTGCTCTCGACTTACGACGGGGACCTCAGGGACCCGCTCTGGTGGCCTCAGGAAAGGCCAGTCCCCATGCGAGTTCATCGGGGGCCTCTCGGGATTACTCTCCCTATGATGCCGGGCCTAAGACCTTGTGTGGAGACGGGGCCGGAACCTGAGGATTCCTCTCCAGTGCTGACATGGATCTTGGGGTACTTCTGGAGTCTCCCCAGGGGAGTCAGTCCTCTTCTCGAATGGGGGCATGCACTTGCGCTTTCCTCCAGAGGGGTAGCAGCAGTGTCACGCAGTCCGCCGCGTGGATCAAAGGATCTATGGTTTTCCCTCGAGTCTTTCCCACGAGGCTTTCCCACGAGGCTTTCCCACAGGGCTGTCCCACGTGCACACGTGGTGGGAGTCGATCCTCGGCTTGAACGTCAAGGTAGTGCAGGGAAAACAGGTTCTTCTGGAATGGACTGACACATCTGGGGGACTCTTGGAATGGTGGCACGACCCTGGAGTTCCTCTCGCCTTTCCTGTGGAGAGCGCCTCCTATTGAGATGCGACGGGAACGCCGGGAGTCCTTTCCCTACGAAACAGGGAAAGGATCCCTCATCTCGAGCTAGGAGGCGGAAACGGGGCTCCCCTGGATGTTTGCGGGACCCTCGTGCTTCATCTCGAGTGGAGACGGGAATGTCGGGGAACTTCTTGAGTTGCAGCAAGGGTGTGAAGGACCCTTTTGAAGTTCCAGTGGTTAGATGTGATTAGCCTAGAGAAGCCTCAGCGGAAATGGGCCTCATCTCTCCTGGAGGGCAAAACCTCCTGGATTTTCTCGAGTTGTGGCAGGTGCTCTTGAATTACGACGGGGACCTCGGGGACCCGCTCTGGTGGTCTCAGGAAAGGCCAGTCCCCATGCGAGTTCCTCGGGGGCCTCTCGGGATTCCTCTCCCGTCGATGCCGGGGCCTAAGACCTTGTGTGGAGTCGGGGCCGGAACATGAGGATTCCTCTCCAGTGCTGACATGGATCTTGGGGTACTTCTGGAGTCTCCCCAGGGGAGTCAGTCCTCGTCTCGAATGCGGGCATGAACTTGCGCTTTCCTCCAGAGCGGTAGCAGCAGTGTCACGCAGTCCGCCGTGTGGATCAAAGGATCTATGGTTTTCCCTCGAGTCTTTCCCACGAGGCTTTCCCACGAGGCTTTCCCACTGGTCTGTCCCACGTGCACACGTGTTGGGAGTCGATCCTCGGCTTAAAGGTCAAGTCAGTGCAGGGAAAACAGGTTCCTCTGGAATGGACTGACACATCTGGGGGACTCTTGGAATGGTGGCACGACCCTGGAGTTCCTCTCGCCTTTCCTGTGGAGAGCGCCTCCTCTTGAGATGTGACGGGAACGCCGGGAATTCTTTCCTTACGAGACAAAGAAAGGATCCCTCATCTCGAGCTAGGAGTCGGAAACGGGGCTCCCCTGGATGTGTGCGGGACCCTCGGGCTTCCTCTCGAGGGGAGACGGGTATGTCGAGGAACTTCTGGACTTGCAGCAAGGGTGTGAAGGACCCTTTGGAAGTTCCAGTGGTTCGATGTGATTAGCCTCGAGAAGCCTCAGCGGAAATGGGCCTCATCTCGCCTGGAGGGCAAAACCTCCTGGATATTCTCGAGTTGCGGCAGGTGCTCTCGACTTACGACGGGGACCTCAGGGACCCGCTCTGGTGGCCTCAGGAAAGGCCAGTCCCCATGCGAGTTCCTCGGGGGCCTCTCGGGATTACTCTCCCGATGATGCCGGGCCTAAGACCTTGTGTGGAGACGGGGCCGGAACCTGAGGATTCCTCTCCAGTGCTGACATGGATCTTGGGTACTTCTGGAGTCTCCCCAGGGGAGTCAGTCCTCGTCTCGAATGCGGGCATGCACTTGCGCTTTCCTCCAGAGCGGTAGCAGCAGTGTCACGCAGTCTGCCGCGTGGATCCAAGGATCTATGATTTTCCCTCGAGTCTTTCCCACGAGGCTTTCCCACGAGGCTTTCCCACAGGGCTGTCCCACGTGCACACGTGGTGGGAGTCGATCCTCGGCTTGAACGTCAAGGCAGTGCAGGGAAATCAGGTTCCTCTGGAATGGACTGACACATCTGGGGGACTCTTGGAATGGTGGCACGACCCTGGAGTTCCTCTCGCCTTTCCTGTGGAGAGCGCCTCCTCTTGAGATGCGACGGGAACGCCGGGAATTCCTTCCCTACGAAACAAAGAAAGGATCCCTCATCTCGAGCTAGGAGGCGGAAACGGGGCTCCCCTGGATGTGTGCGGGACCCTCGTGCTTCCTCTCGAGGGGAGACGGGTATGTCGAGGAACTTCTGGACTTGCAGCAAGGGTGTGAAGGACCCTTTGGAAGTTCCAGTGGTTAGATGTGATTAGCCTCGAGAAGCCTCAGCGGAAATGGGCCTCATCTCGCCTGGAGGGCAAAACCTCCTGGATTTTCTCGAGTTGCGGCAGGTGCTCTCGACTTACGACGGGGACCTCTGGGACCCGCTCTGGTGGCCTCAGGAAAGGCCAGTCCCCATGCGAGTTCCTCGGGGGCCTCTCGGGATTCCTCTCCCATCGATGCCGGGCCTAAGACCTTGTGTGGAGTCGGGGCCGGAACCTGAGGATTCCTCTCCAGTGCTGACATGGATCTTGGGTACTTCTGGAGTCTCCCCAGGGGAGTCAATCCTCGTCTCAAATGGGGGCATGCACTTGCGCTTTCCTCCTGAGCGGTAGCAGCAGTGTCACGCATTCCGCCCCGTGGATCAAAGGATCTATGATATTCCCTCGAGTCTTTCCCACGAGGCTTTCCCACGAGGCTTTCCAACAGGGCTGTCCCACGTGAACACGTGGTGGGAGTCGATCCTCGGCTTGAACGTCAAGGCAGTGCAGGGAAATTAGGTTCCTCTGGAATGGACTGACACATCTGGGGGACTCTTGGAATGGTGGCACGACCCTGGAGTTCCTCTCGCCTTTCCTGTGGAGAGTGCTTCCTCTTGAGATGCGACGGGAACGCCGGGAATTCTTTCCCTACGAAACAGGGAAAGGATCCCTCATCTCGAGCTAGGAGTCGGAAACGGGGCTCCCCTGGATGCGTGCGGGACCCTCGTGCTTCCTCTCGAGTGGAGACGGGTATGTCGGGGAACTTCTTGAGTTGCAGCAAGGGTGTGAAGGACCCTTTGGAAGTTCCAGTGGTTAGATGTGATTAGCCTCGAGAAGCCTCAGCGGAAATGGGCCTCAACTAGCCTGGAGGGCAAAACTTCCTGGATTTTCTCGAGTTGCGGCAGGTGCTCTCGACTTACGACGGGGACCTCAGGGACCCGCTCTGGTGGCCTCAGGAAAGGCCAGTCCCCATGCGAGTTCCTCGGGGGCCTCTCAGGATTACTCACCCGTCGATGCCGGGGCCTAAGACCTTGGTGGATTCGGGGCCGGAACCTGAGGATTCCTCTCCAGTTGTGACTTGGATCTTGGGGTACTTCTGGTGTCTCCCCAGGGGAGTCAGTCCTCGCCTCCAATGCGGTCATGCACTTGCGCTTTTCTCCAGAGCGGTAGCAGCAGTGTGACGCAGTCCGCCGCGTGGATCAAAGGATCTATGATTTTCCCTCGAGTCTTTCCCACGAGGCTTTTACACGAGGCTTTCCAAAAGGGCTGTCCCACGTGCACACGTGGTGGGAGTCGATCCTCGGCTTGAACGTCAAGGTAGTGCAGGGAAAACAGGTTCTTCTGGAATGGACTGACACATCTGGGGGACTCTTGGAATGGTGGCACGACCCTGGAGTTCTTCTCGCCTTTCCTGTGGAGAGCGCCTCCTCTTGAGATGCGACGGGAACGCCGGGAATTCTTTCCCTAGGAAACAGGGAAACGATCCCTCATCTCGAGCTAGGAGGCGGAAACGGGGCTCCCCTGGATGTGTGCGGGACCCTCGTGCTTCCTCTCGAGGGGAGACGGGTATGTCGAGGAACTTCTGCACTTGCAGCAAGGGTGTGAAAGACGCTTTGGAAGTTCCAGTGGTTAGATGTGATTAGCCTCGAGAAGCCTCAGCGGAAATGGGCCTCATCTCGCCTGGAGGGCAAAACCTCCTGAATTTTCTCGAGTTGCGGCAGGTGCTCTCGACTTACGACGGGGACCTCAGGGACCCGCTCTGGTGGCCTCAGGAAAGGCCAGCCCCATGCGAGTTCATCGGGGGCCTCTCGGGATTACTCTCCCGTCGATGCCGGGCCTAAGACCTTGTGTGGAGACGGGGCCGGAACCTGAGGATTCCTCTCCAGTGCTGACATGGATCTTGGGGTACTTCTGGAGTCTCCCCAGGGGAGTCAGTCCTCTTCTCGAATGGGGGCATGCACTTGCGCTTTCCTCCAGAGCGGTAGCAGCAGTGTCACGCAGTCCGCCGCGTGGATCAAAGGATCTATGGTTTTCCCTCGAGTCTTTCCCACGAGGCTTTCCCACGAGGCTTTCCCACAGGGCTGTCCCACGTGCACACGTGGTGGGAGTCGATCCTCGGCTTGAACGTCAAGGTAGTGCAGGGAAAACAGGTTCTTCTGGAATGGACTGACACATCTGGGGGACTCTTGGAATGGTGGCACGACCCTGGAGTTCCTCTCGCCTTTCCTGTGGAGAGCGCCTCCTATTGAGATGCGACGGGAACGCCGGGAGTCCTTTCCCTACGAAACAGGGAAAGGATCCCTCATCTCGAGCTAGGAGGCGGAAACGGGGCTCCCCTGGATGTTTGCGGGACCCTCGTGCTTCATCTCGAGTGGAGACGGGAATGTCGGGGAACTTCTTGAGTTGCAGCAAGGGTGTGAAGGACCCTTTTGAAGTTCCAGTGGTTAGATGTGATTAGCCTAGAGAAGCCTCAGCGGAAATGGGCCTCATCTCTCCTGGAGGGCAAAACCTCCTGGATTTTCTCGAGTTGTGGCAGGTGCTCTTGAATTACGACGGGGACCTCGGGGACCCGCTCTGGTGGTCTCAGGAAAGGCCAGTCCCCATGCGAGTTCCTCGGGGGCCTCTCGGGATTCCTCTCCCGTCGATGCCGGGGCCTAAGACCTTGTGTGGAGTCGGGGCCGGAACATGAGGATTCCTCTCCAGTGCTGACATGGATCTTGGGGTACTTCTGGAGTCTCCCCAGGGGAGTCAGTCCTCGTCTCGAATGCGGGCATGCACTTGCGCTTTCCTCCAGAGCGGTAGCAGCAGTGTCACGCAGTCCGCCGTGTGGATCAAAGGATCTATGGTTTTCCCTCGAGTCTTTCCCACGAGGCTTTCCCACGAGGCTTTCCCACTGGTCTGTCCCACGTGCACACGTGTTGGGAGTCGATCCTCGGCTTAAAGGTCAAGTCAGTGCAGGGAAAACAGGTTCCTCTGGAATGGACTGACACATCTGGGGGACTCTTGGAATGGTGGCACGACCCTGGAGTTCCTCTCGCCTTTCCTGTGGAGAGCGCCTCCTCTTGAGATGTGACGGGAACGCCGGGAATTCTTTCATTACGAGACAAAGAAAGGATCCCTCATCTCGAGCTAGGAGTCGGAAACGGGGCTCCCCTGGATGTGTGCGGGACCCTCGTGCTTCCTCTCGAGGGGAGACGGGTATGTCGAGGAACTTCTGGACTTGCAGCAAGGGTGTGAAGGACCCTTTGGAAGTTCCAGTGGTTCGATGTGATTAGCCTCGAGAAGCCTCAGCGGAAATGGGCCTCATCTCGCCTGGAGGGCAAAACCTCCTGGATATTCTCGAGTTGCGGCAGGTGCTCTCGACTTACGACGGGGACCTCAGGGACCCGCTCTGGTGGCCTCAGGAAAGGCCAGTCCCCATGCGAGTTCCTCGGGGGCCTCTCGGGATTACTCTCCCGATGATGCCGGGCCTAAGACCTTGTGTGGAGACGGGGCCGGAACCTGAGGATTCCTCTCCAGTGCTGACATGGATCTTGGGTACTTCTGGAGTCTCCCCAGGGGAGTCAGTCCTCGTCTCGAATGCGGGCATGCACTTGCGCTTTCCTCCAGAGCGGTAGCAGCAGTGTCACGCAGTCTGCCGCGTGGATCCAAGGATCTATGATTTTCCCTCGAGTCTTTCCCACGAGGCTTTCCCACGAGGCTTTCCCACAGGGCTGTCCCACGTGCACACGTGGTGGGAGTCGATCCTCGGCTTGAACGTCAAGGCAGTGCAGGGAAATCAGGTTCCTCTGGAATGGACTGACACATCTGGGGGACTCTTGGAATGGTGGCACGACCCTGGAGTTCCTCTCGCCTTTCCTGTGGAGAGCGCCTCCTCTTGAGATGCGACGGGAACGCCGGGAATTCCTTCCCTACGAAACAAAGAAAGGATCCCTCATCTCGAGCTAGGAGGCGGAAACGGGGCTCCCCTGGATGTGTGCGGGACCCTCGTGCTTCCTCTCGAGGGGAGACGGGTATGTCGAGGAACTTCTGGACTTGCAGCAAGGGTGTGAAGGACCCTTTGGAAGTTCCAGTGGTTAGATGTGATTAGCCTCGAGAAGCCTCAGCGGAAATGGGCCTCATCTCGCCTGGAGGGCAAAACCTCCTGGATTTTCTCGAGTTGCGGCAGGTGCTCTCGACTTACGACGGGGACCTCTGGGACCCGCTCTGGTGGCCTCAGGAAAGGCCAGTCCCCATGCGAGTTCCTCGGGGGCCTCTCGGGATTCCTCTCCCATCGATGCCGGGCCTAAGACCTTGTGTGGACTCGGGGCCCGAAACTGAGGATTCCTCTCCAGTGCTGACATGGATCTTGGGGTACTTCTGGAGTCTCCCCAGCGGAGTCAGTCCTCGCCTTCAATGCGGGTATGCACTTGCGCTTTCCTCCGGAGCGGTAGCAGCAGTGTCAGGCAGTCTGCCGCGTGGATCAAAGGATCTATGGTTTTCCCTCGAGTCTTTCCCACGAGGCTTTCCCACGAGGCTTTCCCACAGGGCTGTCACACGTGCACACGTGGTGGGAGTCGATCCTCGGCTTGAACGTCAAGGCAGTGAAGGGAAAACAGGTTCCTCTGGAATGGACTGACACATCTGGGGGACTCTTGGAATGGTGGCACGACCCTGGAGTTCCTCTCGCCTTTCCTGTGGAGAGCGCCTCCTCTTGAGATGGGACGGGAACGCCGGGAATTCTTTCCCTACGAAACAGGGAAAGGATCCCTCATCTCGAGCTAGGAGGCGGAAACGGTGCTCCCCTGGATGTGTGCGGGACCCTCGTGCTTCCTCTCGAGTGGAGACCGGTATGTCTGGGAACTTCTTGAGTTGCAGCAAGGGTGTGAAGGACCCTTTGGAAGTTCCAGTGGTTAGATGTGATTGGCCTTGAGAAGCCTCAGCGGAAATGGGCCTCATCTCGCCTGGAGGGCAAAACCTCCTGGATTTTCTCGAGTTGCGGCAGGTGATCTCGACTTACGACGGGGACCTCAGGGACCCGGTCTGGTGGCCTCAGGAAAGGCCAGTCCCCATGCGAGATCCTCGGGGGCCTCTCGGGATTCCTCTCCCGTCGATGCCGGGGCCTAAGACCTTGTGTGGAGTCGGGGCCGGAACCTGAGGATTCCTCTCCAGTGCTGACATGGATCTTGGGGTACTTCTGGAGTCTCCCCAGGGGAGTCAGTCCTCGCCTCCAATGTGGGCATGCACTTGCGCTTTCCTCCAGAGCGGTAGCAGCAGTTTCACGCAGTCCGCCACGTGGATCAAAGGATCTATGGTTTTCCCTCGAGTCTTTCCCACGAGGCTTTCCACGAGGCTTTCCCACAGGGCTGTCCCACGTGCACACGTGGTGGGAGTCGATCCTCGGCTTGAAAGTCAAAGCAGTGCAGTGAAAACAGGTTCCTCTGGAATGGACTGACACATCTGGGGGACTCTTGGAATGGTGGCACGACCCTGGAGTTCCTCTCGCCTTTCCTGTGGAGAGCGCCTCCTCTTGAGATGGGACGGGAACGCCGGGAATTCTTTCCCTACGAAACAGGGAAAGGATTCCTCATCTCGAGCTAGGAGGCAGAAACGGGGCTCCCCTGGATGTGTGCGGGACCCTCGTGCTTCCTCTCGAGTGGAGACGGGTATGTCGGAGAACTTCTTGAGTTGCAGCAAGGGTGTGAAGGACCCTTTGGAAGTTCCAGTGGTTAGAAGTGATTGGACTTGAGAAGCCTCAGCGGAAATGGGGCTCATCTCGCCTGGAGGGCAAAACCTCCCGGATTTTCTCGAGTTGCGGCAGGTGCTCTCGACTTATGACGGGGACCTCAGGGACCCGCTCTGGTGGCCTAAGGAAAGGCCAGTCCCCATGCGAGATCCTCGGGGGCCTCTCGAGATTCCTCTCCCGTCGATGCCGGGGCCTAAGACCATGTGTGGACTCGGGGCCCGAAACTGAGGATTCCTCTCCAGTGCTGACATGGATCTTGGGGTACTTCTGGAGTCTCCCCAGCGGAGTCAGTCCTCGCCTTCAATGCGGCCATGCACTTGCGCTTTCCTCCAGAGCGGTAGCAGCAGTGTCAGGCAGTCTGCCGCGTGGATCAAAGGATCTATGGTTTTCCCTCGAGTCTTTCCCACGAGGCTTTCCCACGAGGCTTTCCCACAGGCTGTCCCACGTGCACACGTGGTGGGAGTCGATCCTCGCCTTGAACGTCAAGGCAGTGAAGGGAAAACAGGTTCCTCTGGAATGGACTGACACATCAGGGGGACTCTTGGAATGGTGGCACGACCCTGGAGTTCCTCTCGCCTTTCCTGTGGAGAGCGCCTCCTCTTGAGATGGGACGGGAACGCCGGGAATTCTTTCCCTTCGAAACAGGGAAAGGATCCCTCATCTCGAGCTAGGAGGCGGAAACGGGGCTCCCCTGGATGTGTGCGGGACCCTCGTGCTTCCTCTCGAGTGGAGACGGGTATGTCTGGGAACTTCTTGAGTTGCAGCAAGGGTGTGAAGGACCCTTTGGAAGTTCCAGTGGTTAGATGTGATTGGCCTTGAGAAGCCTCAGCGGAAATGGGCCTCATCTCGCCTGGAGGGCAAAACCTCCTGGATTTTCTCGAGTTGCGGCAGGTGATCTCGACTTACGACGGGGACCTCAGGGACCCGATCTGGTGGCCTCAGGAAAGGCCAGTCCCCATGCGAGATCCTCGGGGGCCTCTCGGGATTCCTCTCCCGTCGATGCCGGGGCCTAAGACCTTGTGTGGAGTCGGGGCCGGAACCTGAGGATTCCTCTCCAGTGCTGACATGGATCTTGGGGTACTTCTGGAGTCTCCCCAGGGGAGTCAGTCCTCGTCTCGAATGCGGGCATGCACTTGCGCTTTCCTCCAGAGCGGTAGCAGCTGTGTCACCCAGTCTGCCGCGTGGATCAAAGGATCTATGATTTTCCCTCGAGTCTTTTTCACGAGGCTTACACACGAGGCTTTCCCACAGGGCTGTCCCACGTGCACACGTGGTGGGAGTGGATCCTGGGCTTGAAGGTGAAGGCAGTGCAGGGAAAACAGGTTCCTCTGGAATGGACTGACACATCTGGGGGACTCTTGGAATGGTGGCACGACCCTGGAGTTCCTCTCGCCTTTCCTGTGGAGAGCGCCTCCTCTTGAGATGCGACGGAACGCCGGGAATTCTTTCCCTAGGAAACAGGGAAAGGATCCCTCATCTCGAGCTAGGAGGCGGAAACGGGGCTCCCCTGGATGTGTGCGGACCCTCGTGCTTCCTCTCGAATGGATACTGGTATGTCAGGGAACTTCTGGACTTGCAGCAAGGGTGTGAAGGACCCTTTGGAAGTTCCAGTGGTTAGATGTGATTAGCCTCGAGAAGCCTCAGCGGAAATGGGCCTCATCTCGCCTGGAGGGTAAAACCTCCTGGATTTTCTCGAGTTGCGGCAGGTGCTCTCGACTTACCACGGGGACCTCAGGGACCCGCTCTGGTGGCCTCAGGAAAGGCCAGTCCCCATTCGAGTTCCTCGGGGGCCTCTCGGGATTCCTCTCCCGTCGATGCCGGGGACTAAGACCTTGTGTGGATTCGGGGCGGGAACCTGAGTATTCCTCTCCATTGCTGACATGGACCTTGGGGTATTTCTGGAGTCTCGCCAGGGGACTCAGTCCTCGTCTCGAATGCGGGCATGCACTTGCGCTTTCCTCCGGAGCGGTAGCAGCTGTGTCACCCAGTCCGCCGTGTGGATCAAAGGATCTATGATTTTCCCTCGAGTCTTTCCCACGAAGCTTTCCCACGAGGCTTTCCCACAGGGCTGTCCCACGTGCACACGTGGTGGGAGTCGATCCTCGGCTTGAAGGTCAAGGCAGTGCAGGGAAAACAGGTTCCTCTGGAATGGACTGACACATCTGGGGGACTCTTGGAATGGTGGCACCACCCTGGAGTTCCTCTCGCCTTTCCAGTGGAGAGCGCCTCCTCTTGAGATGCGACAGGAACGCCGGGAATACTTTCCCTACGAAACAGGGAAAGGATCCCAAATCTCGAGCTAGGAGGCGGAAACGGGGCTCCCCTGGATGTGTGCGGGACCCTCGTGCTTCCTCTCGAGTGGAGACGGGTATGTCGGGAACTTCTGGACTTGCAGCAAGGGTGTGAAGGACCCTTTGGAAGTTCCAGTGGTTAGATGTGATTAGCCTCGAGAAGCCTCAGCGGAAATGGGCTTCATCTCGCCTGGAGGGCAAAACCTCCTGGATTTTCTCGAGTTGCGGCAGGTGCTCTCGACTTACGACGGGGACCTCAGGGACCCGCTCTGGTGGCCTCAGGAAAGGCCAGTCCCCATGCGAGTTCCTCGGGTGCCTCTCGGGATTCCTCTCCCGTCGATGCCGGGGCCTAAGACCTTGTGTGGAGTCGGGGCCGGAACCTGAGGAATCCTCTCCAGTGCTGACATGGATCTTGGGGTACTTCTGGAGTCTCCCCCGGGGAGGCAGTCCTCGTCTCAAATGGGGGCATGCACGTGGGCTTTCCTCCAGAGCGGGAGCAGCAGTGTCACGCAGTCCGCCGCGTGGATCAAAGGATCTATGGTTTTCCCTCGAGTCTTTCCCACGAGGCTTTCCCACGAGGCTTTCCCACAGGGCTGTCCCACGTGCACACGTGGTGGGAGTCGATCCTCGGCTTGAACGTCAAGGCAGTGCAGGGAAAACAGGTTCCTCTGGAATGGACTGACACATCAGGGGGACTGTTGGAATGGTGGCACGACCCTGGAATTCCTCTCGCCTTTCCTGTTGAGAGCGCCTCCTCTTGAGATGCGACGGGAAAGCCGGGAAATCTTTCCCTACGAAACAGGGAAATGATCCCTCATCTCGAGCTAGGAGGCGGAAACGGGGCTCCCCTGGATGTGTGCGGGACCCTCGTGCTTCCTCTCGAGTGGAGACGGGTATGTCGGGGAACTTCTTGACTTGTAGCAAGGGTGTGAAGGACCCTTTGGAAGTTACAGTGGTTAGATGTGATTAGCCTCGAGTAGCCTCAGCGGAAATGGGCCTCGTCTCGCCTGGCGGACAAAACCTCCTGGATTTTCTCGAGTTGCGGCAGGTGCTCTCGACTTACGACGGGGACCTCAAGGACCCCCTCTGGTGGCCTCAGGAAAGGCCAGTCCCCATGCGAGTTCCTCGGGGGCCTCTCGGGATTCCTCTGCCGTCAATGCCGGGGCCTAAGACCTTGTGTGGAGTCGGGGCCGGAACCTGAGGATTCCTCTCCAGTGTTGATATGGATCTTGGGGTACTTTTGGAGTCTCCCCAGGGTGTCAGTCCTCGTCTCGAATGCGGGCATGCACTTGCGCTTTCCTCCAGAGCGGTAGCAGCAGTGTCACGCATTCCGCCGCGTGGATCAAAGGATCTATGGTTTCCCTCGAGTCTTTCCCACGAGGCTTTCCTACAGGGCTGTCCCACGTGCACACGTGGTGGGAGTCGATCCTCGGCTTGAACGTCAAGGCAGTGCAGGGAAAACAGGTTCCTCTGGAATAGACTGACACATCTGGGGGACTCTTGGAATGGTGGCACGACCCTGGAGTTCCTCTCGCCTTTCCTGTGGAGAGCTCCTCCTCTTGAGATGCGACGGGAACGCCGGAAATTCTTTCCCTACGAAACAGGGAAATATTCCTCATCTCGAGCTAGGAGGCGGAAACGGGGCTCCCCTGGATGTGTACGGGACCCTCGTGTTTCCTCTCGAGTGGAGACGGGTATGTCGGGGAACTTCTTCACTTGCAGCAATGGTGTGAAGGAACTTTTGGAAGTTCCAATGGTTAGATGTGATTAGCCTCGAGAAGCCTCAGCGGAAATGGGCCTCATCTCGCCTGGAGGGCAAAACCTCCTGGATTTTCTCGAGTTGCGGCAGGTGCTCTCGACTTACGAAGGGGACCTCAGGGACCCGCTCTGGTGGCCTCAGGAAAGGCCAGTCCCCATGCGAGTTCCTCGGGGTCCTCTCGGGATTCCTCTCCCGTCGATGCCGGGGCCTAAGACCTTGTGTGGATTCGGGGCCGGAACCTGCGGATTCCTCTCCAGTACTGACATGGATCTTGGGGTACTTCTGGAGTCTTCCCAGGGCAGTCAGTCCTCGTTGCGAATGCGGGCATGCACTTGCGCTTTCCTCCAGAGCGGTAGCAGCAGTGTCACGCAGTCCGCCGCGTGGATCAAAGGATCTATGGTTTTCCCTCGAGTCTTTCCCACGAGGCTTTCCCACGAGACTTTCCCACAGGGCTGTCCCACGTGCACACGTGGTGGGAGTCGATCCTCGGCTTGAACGTCAAGGCAGTGCAGGGAAAACAGGTTCCTCTGGAATGGACTGACACATCTGGGGGACTCTAGGATTGGTGCCACGACCCTGGAGTTCCTCTCGCCTTTCCTGTGGAGAGCGCCTCCTCTTGATTTGCGACGGGAGCGCCGGGAATTCTTTCCCTACGAAACAGGGAAAGAATCCCTCCTCTCGAGCTAGGAGGTGGAAACGGGGCTCCCCTGGATGTGTGCAGGACCTCGTGCTTCCTTTCGAGTGGAGACAGGTATGTCGGGGAACTTCTTGAGTTGCAGCAAGGGTGTGAAGGATCCTTTGGAAGTTCCAGTCGTTAGATGTGTTTAGCCTCTAGAAGCCTCAGCGGAAATGGGCCTCATTTCGCCTAGAGGGCAAAACCTCCTGGATTTTCTCGAGTTGCGGCAGGTGCTCTCGACTTACAACGGGGACCTCGGGGACCCGCTCTGGTGGCCTCAGGAAAGGCCAGTCCCCATGCGAGTTCCTCGGGGGCCTCTCGGGATTCCTCTCCTGTCGATGTCGGGCCTAAGACCTTGTGTGTAGTCTTGGCCGGAACCGGAGGATTCCTCTCCAGTGCTGACATGGATCTTGGGGTACTTCTGGAGTCTCCCCAGGGGAGTCAGACCTCGTCTCCAATGCGGGCATGCACTTGCGCTTTCCTCCAGAGCGGTAGCAGCAGTGTCACGCAGTCCGCCGCGTGGATCAAAGGATCTATGGTTTTCCCTCGAGTCTTTCCCACGAGGCTTTCCCACGAGGCTTTCCCACAGGGCTGTCCCACGTGCACACGTGGTGGGAGTAGATCCTCGGCTTGAACGTCAAGGCAGTGCAGGGAAAACAGGTTCCTCTGGAATGGACTGACACATCTGGGGGACTCTTGGAATGGTGGCACGACCCTGGAGTTCCTCTCGCCTTTCCTGTGGAGAGCGCCTCATCTTGATTTGGGACGGGAACGCCGGGAATTCTTTCCCTAAGAAACAGGGAAAGAATCCCTCCTCTCGAGCTAGGAGGTGGAAACAGGGCTCCCCTGGATGTGTGCAGGACCCTCGTGCTTCCTCTCGAGTGGAGACGGGTATGTCGGGGAACTTCTTGAGGTGCAGCAAGGGTGTGAAGGACCCTTTGGAAGTTCCAGTGGTTAGATGTGATTAGCCTCGAGAAGCCTCAGCGGAAATGGGCCTAATCTCGCCTGGAGGGCAAAACCTCCTGGATTTTCTCGAGTTGCGGCAGTTGCTCTCGACTTCCGAAGGGGACCTCAGGGACCCGCCCTGTTGTCCTCAGGAAAGGCCAGTCCCCATGCGACTTCCTCGGGGGCCTCTCGGGATTCCTCTCCTGTCGATGCAGGGGCCTAAGACCTTGTGTGGAGTCGAGGCCGGAACCTGAGGATTCCTCTCCATTGCTGACATGGATCTTGGGGTACTTCTGGAGTCTCCCCAGGGAGTCAGTCCTCGTCTCGAATGAGGGCATACACTTGCGCTTTCCTCCAGAGCGGTAGCAGCAGTGTCACGCAGTCCCCCGCGTGAATCAAAGGATCTATGGTTTTCCCACAAGGCTTTCCCACAGGGCTGTCCCACGTGCACACGTGGTGGGAGTCGATCCTCGGCTTGAACGTCAAGGCAGTGCAGGGAAAACAGGTTCCTCTGGAATGGACTGACACATCTGGGGGACTCTGGGAATGGTGGCACGACCCTGGAGTTCCTCTCGCCTTTCCTGTGGAGAGTGCCTCCTGTTGAGATGCCACGGGAACGCCGGGAATTCTTTCCCTAAGAAACAGGGAAAGGATCCCTCATCTCGAGCTAGGAGGCGGAAACGGGGCATCCCTTGATGTGTGCGGGACGCTCGAGCTTCCTCTCGAGTGGAGACGTGTATGTCGGGGAACTACTTGAGTTGTAGCAAGGGTGTGAAGGACCCTTTTGGAAGTTCCAGTGGTTAGATGTTGTTAGCCTCGAGAAGCCTCAGCGGAAATGGGCCTCATCTCGCCTGGAGGGCAAAACCTCCTGGATTTTCTCGAGTTGCGGCAGGTGCTCTCGACTTACGACGGGGACCTCAGGGACCCGCTCTGGTGGCCTCAGGAAAGGACAGTCCCCATGCAAGTTCCACGGGGGCCTCTCGGGATTCCTCTCCCGTAAATGCCGGGGCCTAAGACCTTGTGTGGAGTCGGAGCCGAAACCTGAGGATTCCTCTCCAGTGCTGACATGGATCTTGGGGTACTTCTGGAGTCTCCCGAGGGGAGTCAGTCCTCGTCTCGAATGCCGGCATGCACTTCCGCTTTCCTCCAGAGCGGTAGCAGCAGTGTCACGCAGTCCGCCGCGTGGAGCAAAGGATCTTTGTTTTTCACTAGAGTCTTTCCCACGAGGCTTTCCCACGAGGCTTTCCCACAGGGCTGTCCCACATGCACACGTGGTGGGAGTCGATCCTCGACTTCAACGTCAAGGCAGTGCAGGGAAAACAGATTCCTCTGGAATGGACTGACACATCTGGGGGACTCTTGGAATGGTGGCACGACCCTGGAGTTCCTCTCGCCTTTCCTGTGGAGAGCGCCTCCTCTTGAGATGCGACGGGAATGCCGGGAATTCTTTCCCTACGAAACAGGGAAAGGATCCCTCATCTCGAGCTAGGAGGCCGAAACAGGGCTCCCTTGGATGTGTGCGGGACCCTCGTGCTTTCTCTCGAGTGGAGACGGGTATGTCGGGGAACTTCTTGAGTTGCAGCAAGGGTGTGAAGGACCCTTTGGAAGTTCCAGTGGTTAGATGTGATTAGCCTCGAGAAGCCTCAGCGGAAATGGGCCTCATCTCGCCTGGAGGGCAAAACCTCCTGGATTTTCTCGAGTTGCGGCAGGTGCTCTCGACTTACGACGGGGACCTCAGGGACCCGCTCTGGTGGCCTCAGGAAAGGACAGTCCCCATGCAAGTTCCTCGGGGGCCTCTCGGGATTCCTCTCCCGTCGATGCCGGGGCCTAAGACCTTGTGTGGATTCGGGGCCGGAACCTGAGGATTCCTCTCCAGTGCTGACATGGATCTTGGGGTACTTCTGGAGTCTCCCCAGGGGAGTCAGTCCTCGTCTCGAAGGCCGGCATGCACTTCTGCTTTCCTCCAGAGCAGTAGCAGCAGTGTCACCCATTCCGCCCTGTGGAACAAAGGATCTATGGTTTTCCCTCGAGTCTTTCCTACGAGGCTTTCCCACGAGGCTTTCCCACAGGGCTGTCCCACGTGCACACGTGGTGGGAGTCGATCCTCGGCTTGAACGTCAAGGCAGTTCAGGGAAAACAGGTTACTCTGGAATGGACTGACACATCTGGGGGACTCTTGGAATGGTGGCACGACCCTGGAGTTCCTCTCGCCTTTCCTGTGGAGAGCGCCTCCTCTTGAGATGCGACGGGAACGCCGGGAATTCTTTCCCTACGAAACAGGGAAAGGATCCCTCATCTCGAGCTAGGAGGCGGAAACCGGGCTCCCCTGGATGTGTGCGGGACCCTCGTGCTTCCGCTGGAGTGGAGACGGGTATGTCGGGGAACTTCTTGAGTTGCAGCAAGGGTGAGAAGGATCCTTTGGATGTTCCAGTGGTTAGATGTGATTTTCCTCGAGAAGCCTCAGCAGAAATGGGCCTCATCTCGCCTGGAGGGCAAAACCTCCTGGATTTTCTCGAGTTGCAGCAGGTGCTCTCGACTTACGACGGGGACTTCAGGGACCCGCTCTGGTGGCCTCAGGAAAGGCCAGTCCCCATGCGAGTTCCTCGGGGGCCTCTCGGGATTCCTCTCCCGTCAATGCCGGGGCCTAGAACCTTGTGTGGAGTCGGGGCCGGAACCTGAGGCTTCCTCTCCAGTGCTGACATGGATCTTGGGGTACTTCTGGAGTCTCCCCAGGGGAGTCAGTCCTCGTCTCGAATGCGGGCATGCACTTGCGCTTTCCTCCAGAGCGGTAGCAGCAGTGTCACGCAGTCCGCCGCGTGGATCAAAGGATCTATGGTTTTCCCTCGAGTCTTTCCCACGAGGCTTTCCCACGAGGCTTTCCCACAGGGCTGTCCCACGTGCACACGTGGTGGGAGTCGATCCTCGGCTTGAACGTCGAGGCAGTGCAGGGAAAACAGGTTCCTCTGGAATGGACTGACACATCTGGGGGACTCTTGAAATGGTGGCACGACCCTTGAGTTCCTCTCGCCTTTCCTGTGGAGAGCGCCTTCTCTTGAGATGCGACGGGAACGCCGGGAATTCTTTCCCTACGAAACAGGGAAAGGATCCCTCATCTCGAGCTAGGAGGCGGAAACGTGGCTATACTGGATGTGTGCGGGACCCTCGTGCTTCCTCTCGAGTGGAGGCGGGTATGTCGTTGAAATTCATGAGTTGCAGCAAGGGTGTGAAGGACCCTTTGGAAGTTCCAGTGGTTAGATGTGATTAGCCTCGAGAAGCCTCAGCGGAAATGGGCCTCATCTCGCCTGGAGGGCAAAACCTCCTGGATTTTTTCGAGTTGCGGCAGGTGCTCTCGACTTACGACGGGGACCTCAGGGACCCGCTCTGGTGGCCTCAGGAAAGGCCAGTCCCCTTGCGAGTTCCTCGGGGGCCTCTCGGGATTCCTCTCCCGTCGATGCCGGGCCCTAAGACCTTCTGTGGAGTCGAGGCCGGAACCTGAGGATTCCTCTCCAGTGCTGACGTGGATCTTGGGGTACTTCTGGAGTCTCCCCAGGGGAGTCAGTCCAGGTCTCCAATGCGGGCATGCACTTGCGCTTTCCTCCATAGCGGTAGCAGCAGTGTCACGCAGTCCGCCGCGTGGATCAAAGGATCTATGGTTTTCCCTCGAGTCTTTCCCACGAGGCTTTCCCACGAGGCTTTCCCACAGGGCTGTCCCACGTGCACACGTGGTGGGAGTCGATCCTCGGCTTGAACGTCAAGACAGTGCAGGGAAAACTGGTTCCTCTGGAATGGACTGACACATCTGGGGGACTCTTGGAATGGTGGCACGACCCTGGAGTTCCTCTCGCCTTTCCTGTGGAGAGTGCCTCCTCTTGAGATGCGACGGGTACGCTGGGAATTCTTTCCCTGCGAAACAGGGAAAGGATCCCTCATCTCGAGCTAGGAGGCGGAAACGGGGCTCCCCTGGATGTGTGCGGGACCCTCGTGCTTCCTCTCGAGTTGAGACGGGTATGTCGGGGAACTTCTTGAGGTGCAGCAAGGGTGTGAAGGACCCTTTGGAAGTTCCAGTGGTTAGATGTGATTAGCCTCGAGAAGCCTCAGCGGAAATGGGCCTAATCTCGCCTGGAGGGCAAAACATCCTGGATTTTCTCGAGTTGCGGCAGTTGCTCTCGACTTCCGAAGGGGACCTCAGGGACCCGCCCTGTTGTCCTCAGGAAAGGCCAGTCCCCATGCGACTTCCTCGGGGGCCTCTCGGGATTCCTCTCCTGTCGATGCAGGGGCCTAAGACCTTGTGTGGAGTCGAGGCCGGAACCTGAGGATTCCTCTCCATTGCTGACATGGATCTTGGGGTACTTCTGGAGTCTCCCCAGGGAGTCAGTCCTCGTCTCGAATGAGGGCATACACTTGCGCTTTCCTCCAGAGCGGTAGCAGCAGTGTCACGCAGTCCCCCGCGTGAATCAAAGGATCTATGGTTTTCCCACAAGGCTTTCCCACAGGGCTGTCCCACGTGCACACGTGGTGGGAGTCGATCCTCGGCTTGAACGTCAAGGCAGTGCAGGGAAAACAGGTTCCTCTGGAATGGACTGACACATCTGGGGGACTCTGGGAATGGTGGCACGACCCTGGAGTTCCTCTCGCCTTTCCTGTGGAGAGTGCCTCCTGTTGAGATGCCACGGGAACGCCGGGAATTCTTTCCCTAAGAAACAGGGAAAGGATCCCTCATCTCGAGCTAGGAGGCGGAAACGGGGCATACCTTGATGTGTGCGGGACGCTCGAGCTTCCTCTCGAGTGGAGACGTGTATGTCGGGGAACTACTTGAGTTGTAGCAAGGGTGTGAAGGACCCTTTTGGAAGTTCCAGTGGTTAGATGTTGTTAGCCTCGAGAAGCCTCAGCGGAAATGGGCCTCATCTCGCCTGGAGGGCAAAACCTCCTGGATTTTCTCGAGTTGCGGCAGGTGCTCTCGACTTACGACGGGGACCTCAGGGACCCGCTCTGGTGGCCTCAGGAAAGGACAGTCCCCATGCAAGTTCCACGGGGGCCTCTCGGGATTCCTCTCCCGTAAATGCCGGGGCCTAAGACCTTGTGTGGAGTCGGAGCCGAAACCTGAGGATTCCTCTCCAGTGCTGACATGGATCTTGGGGTACTTCTGGAGTCTCCCGAGGGGAGTCAGTCCTCGTCTCGAATGCCGGCATGCACTTCCGCTTTCCTCCAGAGCGGTAGCAGCAGTGTCACGCAGTCCGCCGCGTGGAGCAAAGGATCTTTGTTTTTCACTAGAGTCTTTCCCACGAGGCTTTCCCACGAGGCTTTCCCACAGGGCTGTCCCACATGCACACGTGGTGGGAGTCGATCCTCGACTTCAACGTCAAGGCAGTGCAGGGAAAACAGATTCCTCTGGAATGGACTGACACATCTGGGGGACTCTTGGAATGGTGGCACGACCCTGGAGTTCCTCTCGCCTTTCCTGTGGAGAGCGCCTCCTCTTGAGATGCGACGGGAATGCCGGGAATTCTTTCCCTACGAAACAGGGAAAGGATCCCTCATCTCGAGCTAGGAGGCCGAAACAGGGCTCCCTTGGATGTGTGCGGGACCCTCGTGCTTTCTCTCGAGTGGAGACGGGTATGTCGGGGAACTTCTTGAGTTGCAGCAAGGGTGTGAAGGACCCTTTGGAAGTTCCAGTGGTTAGATGTGATTAGCCTCGAGAAGCCTCAGCGGAAATGGGCCTCATCTCGCCTGGAGGGCAAAACCTCCTGGATTTTCTCGAGTTGCGGCAGGTGCTCTCGACTTACGACGGGGACCTCAGGGACCCGCTCTGGTGGCCTCAGGAAAGGACAGTCCCCATGCAAGTTCCTCGGGGGCCTCTCGGGATTCCTCTCCCGTCGATGCCGGGGCCTAAGACCTTGTGTGGATTCGGGGCCGGAACCTGAGGATTCCTCTCCAGTGCTGACATGGATCTTGGGGTACTTCTGGAGTCTCCCCAGGGGAGTCAGTCCTCGTCTCGAATGCCGGCATGCACTTCTGCTTTCCTCCAGAGCAGTAGCAGCAGTGTCACCCATTCCGCCCTGTGGAACAAAGGATCTATGGTTTTCCCTCGAGTCTTTCCTACGAGGCTTTCCCACGAGGCTTTCCCACAGGGCTGTCCCACGTGCACACGTGGTGGGAGTCGATCCTCGGCTTGAACGTCAAGGCAGTTCAGGGAAAACAGGTTACTCTGGAATGGACTGACACATCTGGGGGACTCTTGGAATGGTGGCACGACCCTGGAGTTCCTCTCGCCTTTCCTGTGGAGAGCGCCTCCTCTTGAGATGCGACGGGAACGCCGGGAATTCTTTCCCTACGAAACAGGGAAAGGATCCCTCATCTCGAGCTAGGAGGCGGAAACCGGGCTCCCCTGGATGTGTGCGGGACCCTCGTGCTTCCGCTGGAGTGGAGACGGGTATGTCGGGGAACTTCTTGAGTTGCAGCAAGGGTGAGAAGGATCCTTTGGATGTTCCAGTGGTTAGATGTGATTTTCCTCGAGAAGCCTCAGCAGAAATGGGCCTCATCTCGCCTGGAGGGCAAAACCTCCTGGATTTTCTCGAGTTGCAGCAGGTGCTCTCGACTTACGACGGGGACTTCAGGGACCCGCTCTGGTGGCCTCAGGAAAGGCCAGTCCCCATGCGAGTTCCTCGGGGGCCTCTCGGGATTCCTCTCCCGTCAATGCCGGGGCCTAGAACCTTGTGTGGAGTCGGGGCCGGAACCTGAGGCTTCCTCTCCAGTGCTGACATGGATCTTGGGGTACTTCTGGAGTCTCCCCAGGGGAGTCAGTCCTCGTCTCGAATGCGGGCATGCACTTGCGCTTTCCTCCAGAGCGGTAGCAGCAGTGTCACGCAGTCCGCCGCGTGGATCAAAGGATCTATGGTTTTCCCTCGAGTCTTTCCCACGAGGCTTTCCCACGAGGCTTTCCCACAGGGCTGTCCCACGTGCACACGTGGTGGGAGTGGATCCTCGGCTTGAACGTCAAGGCCGTGCAGGGAAAACAGGTTCCTCTGGAATGGACTGACACATCTGGGGGACTCTTGAAATGGTGGCACGACCCTTGAGTTCCTCTCGCCTTTCCTGTGGAGAGCGCCTTCTCTTGAGATGCGACGGGAACGCCGGGAATTCTTTCCCTACGAAACAGGGAAAGGATCCCTCATCTCGAGCTAGGAGGCGGAAACGTGGCTATACTGGATGTGTGCGGGACCCTCGTGCTTCCTCTCGAGTGGAGGCGGGTATGTCGTTGAAATTCATGAGTTGCAGCAAGGGTGTGAAGGACCCTTTGGAAGTTCCAGTGGTTAGATGTGATTAGCCTCGAGAAGCCTCAGCGGAAATGGGCCTCATCTCGCCTGGAGGGCAAAACCTCCTGGATTTTTTCGAGTTGCGGCAGGTGCTCTCGACTTACGACGGGGACCTCAGGGACCCGCTCTGGTGGCCTCAGGAAAGGCCAGTCCCCTTGCGAGTTCCTCGGGGGCCTCTCGGGATTCCTCTCCCGTCGATGCCGGGCCCTAAGACCTTCTGTGGAGTCGAGGCCGGAACCTGAGGATTCCTCTCCAGTGCTGACGTGGATCTTGGGGTACTTCTGGAGTCTCCCCAGGGGAGTCAGTCCAGGTCTCCAATGCGGGCATGCACTTGCGCTTTCCTCCAGAGCGGTAGCAGCACTGTCACGCAGTCCGCCGCGTGGATCAAAGGATCTATGGTTTTCCCTCGAGTCTTTCCCACGAGGCTTTCCCACGAGGCTTTCCCACAGGGCTGTCCCACGTGCACACGTGGTGGGAGTCGATCCTCGGCTTGAACGTCAAGACAGTGCAGGGAAAACTGGTTCCTCTGGAATGGACTGACACATCTGGGGGACTCTTGGAATGGTGGCACGACCCTGGAGTTCCTCTCGCCTTTCCTGTGGAGAGTGCCTCCTCTTGAGATGCGACGGGTACGCTGGGAATTCTTTCCCTGCGAAACAGGGAAAGGATCCCTCATCTCGAGCTAGGAGGCGGAAACGGGGCTCCCCTGGATGTGTGCGGGACCCTCGTGCTTCCTCTCGAGTTGAGACGGGTATGTCGGGGAACTTCTTGAGGTGCAGCAAGGGTGTGAAGGACCCTTTGGAAGTTCCAGTGGTTAGATGTGATTAGCCTCGAGAAGCCTCAGCGGAAATGGGCCTCTTCTCGCCTGGAGAGCAAAACATCCTGGATTTTCTCGAGTTGCGGTAGGTGCTCTCGCCTTACGACGGGGACCTCAGGGACCCGCTCTGGTGGCCTCAGGAAAGGCCAGTCCCCATGCGAGTTCCTCGGGGGCCTCTCGGGATTCCTCTCTCGTCGATGCCGGTGCCTAAGACCTTGTAGGGCTTTGGGGCCGGAACCTGAGGATTCCTCTCCAGTGCTGACATGGATCTTGGGGTACTTCTGGAGTCTCCCCAGGGGAGTCAGTCCTCGTCTCGAATGCGGGCATGCACTTGCGCTTTCCTCCAGAGCGGTAGCAGCAGTGTCACGCAGTGCGCCGCGTGGATCAAAGGATCTATGGTTTTCCCTCGACTCTTTCCCACGAGGCTTTCCCACGAGGCTTTCCCACAGGGCTGTCCCACGTGCACACGTGGTGGGAGTCGATCCTCGGCTTGAACGTCAAGACAGTGCAGGGAAAACAGGTTCCTCTGGAATGGACTGATACATCTGGGGGACTCTTGGAATGGTGGCACGACCCTGGAGTTCCTCTCGCCTTTCCTGTGGAGAGCGCCTCCTCTTGAGATGCGGCGAGAACTCCAGGAATTCTTTCCCTAAGAAACAGGGAAAGGATCCCTCATCTCGAGCTAGGAGGCGAAAACGGGGCTCCCCTGTATGTGTGCGGGACCCTCGTGCTTCCTCTCGAGTGGAGACGGGTATGTCGGGGAACTTCTTGAGTTGCAGCAAGGGTGTGAAGGACCCTTTGGAAGTTCCAGTGGTTTGATGTGATTAGCCTCGAGAAGCCTCAGCGGAAATGGGCCTAATCTCGCCTGGAGGGCAAAACCTCCTGGATTTTCTCGAGTTGCGGCAGGTGCTCTCGACTTACGACGGGGACCTCAGGGACCCGCTCTGGTGGCCTCAGGAAAGGACAGTCCCCATGCAAGTTCCTCGGGAGCCTCTCGGTATTCCTCTCCCGTCGATGCCGGGGCCTAAGACCTTGTGTGGAGTCGGGGCCGGAACCTGAGGATTCCTCTCCAGTGCAGACATGGATCTTGGGGTACTTTGGAGTCTCCCCAGGGGAGTCAGTCCTCGTCTCGAATGCCGGCATGCACTTCCGCTTTCCTCCAGAGCAGTAGCAGCAGTGTCACGCAGTCCGCCGCGTGGAGCAAAGGATCTTTGTTTTTCACTAGAGTCTTTCCCACGAGGCTTTCCCACGAGGCTTTCCCACAGGGTTGTCCCACATGCACACGTGGTGGGAGTCGATCCTCGGCTTCAACGTCAAGGCAGTGCAGGGAAAACAGATTCCTCTGGAATGGACTGACACATCTGGGGGACTCTTGGAATGGTTGCACGACCCTGGAGTTCCTCTCGCCTTTCCTGTGGAGAGCGCCTCCTCTTGAGATGCGACGGGAACGCCGGGAATTCTTTCCCTACGAAACAGGGAAAGGATCCCTCATCTCGAGCTAGGAGGCGGAAACGGGGCTCCCCTGGATGTCTGCGGGACCCACGTGCTTCCTCTCGAGTGGAGACGGGTATGTCGGGGAACTTCTGGAGTTGCAGCAAGGGTGTGAAGGACCCTTTGGAAGTTCCAGTGGTTAGACGTGATTAGCCTCGAGAAGCCTCAGCGGAAATGGGCCTCATCTCGCCTGGAGGGCAAAACCTCCTGGATTTTCTCCAGTTGCAGCAGGTGCTCTCGACATACGACGGGGACCTCAGGGACCCGCTCCAGTGGCCTCAGGAAAGGCCAGTCCCCATGCGAGTTCCGCGGGGGCCTCTCGGGATTCCTCTCCCGTCGATGCCGGGGCCTAAGACCTTGTGTGGAGTCGGGGCCGGAACCTGAGGATTCCTCTCCAGTGCTGACGTGGATCTTGGGGTACTTCTGGAGTCTCCCCAGGGGAGTCAGTCCTCGTCTGGAATGCGGGCATGAACTTGCGCTTTCCTCCAGAGCGGTAGCAGCAGTGTCACGCAGTCCGCCGAGAGGATCAAAGGATGTATGGTTTTCCCTCGAGTCTTTCCCACGAGGCTTATCCACGAGGCTTTCCCACAGGGCTGTCCCACGTGCACACGTGGTGGGAGTCGATCCTCGGCTTGAACGTCAAGGCAGTGCAGGGAAAACAGGTTCCTCTGGAATGGACTGACACATCTGGGGGACTCTTGGAATGGTGGCACGACCCTGGAGTTCCTCTCGCCTTTCCTGTGGAGAGCGCCTCCTCTTGAGATGCGACGGGAACGCCGGGAATTCTTTCCCTACGAAACAGGGAAAGGATCCCTCATCTCGAGC
Source organism: Ovis canadensis (assembly GCF_042477335.2). Lineage (NCBI taxonomy): Eukaryota > Metazoa > Chordata > Mammalia > Artiodactyla > Bovidae > Ovis > Ovis canadensis. The sequence goes on from NC_091267.1 coordinate 12,684,725, forward strand.
TAGGAGGCGGAAACGGGGCTCCCCTGGATGTGTGCGGGACCCTCGTGCTTCCTCTCGAGTGGAGACGGGTATGTCGGGGAACTTCTTCAGTTGCAGCAAGGGTGTGAAGGACCCTTTGGAAGTTCCAGTGGTTAGATGTGATTAGCCTCGAGAAGCCTCAGCGGAAATGGGCCTCATCTCGCCTGGAGGGCAAAACCTCCTGGATTTTCTCGAGTTGCGGCAGGTGCTCTCGACTTACGACGGGGACCTCAGGGACATGCTCTGGTGGCCTCAGGAAAGGCCAGGCCCCATGCGAGGTCCTCAGGGGCCTCTCGGGATTTCTCTCCCGTCGATGCCGGGGCCTAAGACCTTGTGTGGAGTCGGGGCCGGAACCTGAGGATTCCTCTCCAGTGCTGACATGGATCTTGGGGTACTTCTAGAGTCTCCCCAGGGGAGTCAGTCCTCGTCTCGAATGCGGGCATGAACTTGCGCTTTCCTCCAGAGCGGTAGCAGCAGTGTCACGCAGTCCGCCGCGAGGATCAAAGGATGTATGGTTTTCCCTCGAGTCTTTCCCACGAGGCTTATCCACGAGGCTTTCCCACAGGGCTGTCCCACGTGCACACGTGGTGGGAGTCGATCTTCGGCTTGAACGTCAAGGCAGTGCAGGGAAAACAGGTTCCTCTGGAATGGACTGACACATCTGGGGGACTCTTGGAATGGTGGCATGACCCTGGAGTTCCTCTCGCCTTTCCTGTGGAGAGCGCCTCCTCTTGAGATGCGACGGGAACGCCGGGAATTCTTTCCCTAAGAAACAGGGAAAGGATCCCTCATCTCGAGCTAGGAGGCGGAAACGGGGCTCCCCTGGATGTGTGCGGGACCCTCGTGCTTCCTCTCAAGTGGAGACGTGTATGTCGGGGAACTTCTTGAGTCGCAGCAAGGGTGTGAAGGACCCTTTGGAAATTCCAGTGGTTAGATGTAATTAGCCTCGAGAAGCCTCAGCGGAAATGTGCCTCATCTCGCCTGGAGGGCAAAACCTCCTGGATTTTTCGAGTTGCGGCAGGTGCTCTCGACTTACGACGGGGACCTCAGGGACCCGCTCTGGTGGCCTCAGGAAAGGACAGTCCCCATGGGAGTTCCTCGGGGGCCTCTCGGGATTCCGCTCCCGTCCATGCCGGCTACTAAGGCCTTGTGTGGAGTCGGGGCCGGAACCTGAGGATTCCTCTCCAGTGATGACATGGAACTTTGGGTACTTCTGAAGTCTCCCCAGGGGAGTCAGTCCTCGCCTCCAATGCGGGCATGCACTTGCGCTTTCCTCCAGAGCGGTAGCAGCAGTGTCACGCAGTCCGCCGCGTGGATCAAAGGATCTATGGTTTTCCCTCGAGTCTTTCCCACGAGGCTTTCCCACGAGGCTTTCCCACAGGGCTGTCCCACGTGCACACGTGGTGGGAGTCGATCCTCGGCTTGAACGTCAAGGCAGTGCAGGGAAAACAGGTTCCTCTGGAATGGACTCACACATCTGAGGGAGTCTTTGAATGGTGGCACGACCCTGGAGTTCCTCTCGCCTTTCCTGTGGAGAGCTCCTCCTCTTGAGATGCGACGGGAACGCCGGGAATTCTTTCACTACGAAACAGGGAAAGGATCCCTCATTTCGAGCTAGGAGGCGGAAACGGGGCTCCCCTGGATGTGTGCGGGACCCTCGTGCTTCCTCTCGAGTGGACACGGGTATGTCGGGGAACTTCTTGAGTTGCAGCAAGGGTGTGAAGGACCCTTTGGAAGTTCCAGTGGTTAGATGTGATTAGCCTCGAGAAGCCTCAGCGGAAATGGGCCTCATCTCGCCTGGAGGGCAAAACCTCCTGGATTTTCTCGAGTTGCGGCAGGTGCTCTCGACTTACGACGGGGACCTCAGGGACCCGCTCTGGTGGCCTCAGGAAAGGCAAGTCCCGATGCGAGTTCCTCGGGGGCCTCTCGGGATTCCGCTACCTTCCATGCCGGCTCCTAAGGCCTTGTGTGGAGTTGGGGCCGGAACCTGAGGATTCCTCTCCAGTGCTGACATGGATCTTGGGGTACTTCTGGAGTCTCCCCAGGGGAGTCTGTCCTCGCCTCCAATGCGGGCATGCACTTGCGCTTTCCTCCAGAGCGGTAGCAGCAGTGTCACGCAGTCCGCCGCGTGGATCAAAGGATCTATGGTTTTCCCTCGAGTCTTTCCCACGAGGCTTTCCCACGAGGCTTTCCCACAGGGCTGTCCCACATGCACACGTGGTGGGAGTCGATGCTCGGCTTGAACGTCAAGGCAGTTCAGGGAAAACAGGTTCCTCTGGAATGGACTGACACATCTGGGGGACTCTTGGAATGGTGGCACGACCCTGGAGTTACTCTCGCCTTTCCTGTGGAGAGCGCCCCCTCTTGAGATGCGACGGGAACGCCGGGAATTCTTTCCCTACGAAACAGTTAAAGGATCCCTCATCTCGAGCTAGGAGGCGGATACGGGGCTCTCCTGGATGTGTGCGGGACCCTCGTGCTTCCTCTTGAGTGGACACGTGTATGTCGGGGAACTTCTTGAGTTGCAGCAAGGGTGTGAAGGACCCTTTGGAAGTTCCAGTGGTTAGATGTGATGAGCCTCGAGAAGCCTCAGCGGAAATGGGCCTCATCTCGCCTGGAGGGCAAAACCTCCTGGATTTTCTCGAGTTGAGGCAGGTGCTCTCGACTTAGGATGGGGACCTCAGGGACCCGCTCTGGTGGCCTCAGGAAAGGACAGTCCCCATGCGAGTTCCTCGGGGGCCTCTCGGGATTCCGCTCCCGTCCATACCGGCTCCTAAGGCCTTGTGTGGAGTTGGGGCCGGAACCTGAGGATTCCTCTCCAGTGCTGACATGGATCTTGGGGTACTTCTGGAGTCTCCCCAGGGGAGTCAGTCCTCGCCTCCAATGCAGGCATGCACTTGCGCTGTCCTCCAGAGCGGTTGCAGCAGTGTCACGCAGTCCGCCGCGTGGATCAAAGGATCTATGGTTTTCCCTCGAGTCTTTCCCACGAGGCTTTCCCACGAGGCTTTCCCACAGGGCTGTCCCACGTGCACACGTGGTGGGAGTCAATCCTCGGCTTGAACGTCAAGGCAGTGCAGGGAAAACAGGTTCCTCTGGAATGGACTGACACATCTGCGGGACTCTGGGAATGGTGGCACGACCCTGGAGTTCCTCTCGCCTTTCCTGTCTAGAGCGCCTCCTGTTGAGTTGCGACGGGAACGCCGGGAATTTTTTCCCTACGAAACAGGGAAAGGATCCCTCATCTCGAGCTAGGAGGGGGGACGGGGCTCCCCTGGATGTGTGCGGGACCCTCGTGCTTCCTCTCGAGTGGAGACGGGTATGTCGGGGAACTTCTTGAGTTGCAGGAAGGGTGTGAAGGACCCTTTGGAAGTTACAGTGGTAGATGTGATTAGCCTCGAGAAGCCTCAGCGGAAATCGGCCTCATCTCGCCTGGAGGGGAAAACCTCCTGGATTTTCTCGAGTTGCGGCAGGTGCTCTCGACTTACGACGGGGACCTCTGGGACCCGCTCTGGTGGCCTCAGGAAAGGCCAGTCCTCATGCGAGTTCCACGGGGGCCTCTCGGGATTCCTCTCCCGGCGATGCCGGGGCCTAAGACCTTGTGTGGAGTCGGGGCCGGAACCTGAGGATTCCTATCCAGTGCTGACATGGATCTTGGGGTACATCTGGAGTCTCCCCAGGGGAGTCAGGCCTCGTCTCGAATGCGGGCATGCACTTGCGCTTTCCTCCAGAGCGGTAGCAGCAGTGTCACAAATCCGCCGCGCAGATCAAAGGATCTATGGTTTTCCCTCGAGTCTTTCCCACGAGGCTTTCCCACGAGGCTTTCCCACAGGGCTGTCCCACGTGCACACGTGGTGGGAATCGATCCTCGGCTTGATCGTCAATGCAGTGCAGGGAAAACAGGTTCCTCTGGAATGGACTGACACATCTGGGGGACTCTTGGAATGGTGGCACGACCCTGGAGTTCTTCTCGCCTTTCCTGTGGAGAGCGCCTCCTCTTGAGATGCGACAGGAACGCCGGGAATTGTTTCCCTTCGAAACAGGGAAAGGATCCCTCATCTTGAGCTAGGAGGCGGAAACGGGGCTCCCCTGGATGTGTGCGGGACCCTCGTGCTTCCTCTCGATTGAAGACGGGTATGTCGGGGAACTTCTTGAGTTGCAGCAAGGGTGTGAAGGACCCTTTGGAAGTTCCAGTGGTTAGATGTGATTAGCCTCGAGAAGCCTCAGCGGAAATGGGCCTCAACTAGCCTGGAGGGCAAAACTTCCTGGATTTTCTCGAGTTGCGGCAGGTGCTCTCGACTTACGACGGGGACCTCAGGGACCCGCTCTGGTGGCCTCAGGAAAGGCCAGTCCCCATGCGAGTTCCTCGGGGGCCTCTCGGGATTCCTCTCCCGTCGATGCCGGGCCTAAGACCATGTGTTGAGTCGGAGTCGGAACCTGAGGATTCCTCTCCAGTGCTGACATGGATCTTGGGGTACTTCTGGAGTCTCCCCAGGGGAGTCAGTCCTCGCCTCCAATGCGGGCATGCACTTGCGCTTTCCTCCAGAACGGTAGCAGCAGTGTCACGCAGTCCGCCGCGTGGATCAAAGGATCTGTGGTTTTCCCTCGAGTCTTACCCACGAGGCTTTCCCACGAGGCTTTCCCACAGGGCTGTCCCACGTGCACACGTGGTGGGAGTCGATCCTCGGCTTGAACGTCAAGGCAGTGCAGGAAAACAGGTTCCTCTTGAATGGACTGACACATCTGGGGGACTCTTGGAATGGTGGCACGACCCTGGAGTTCCTCTCGCCTTTCCTGTGGAGAGCGCCTCCTCTTGAGATGCAACGGGAACGCCGGGAATTGTTTCCCTTCGAAACAGGGAAAGGATCCCTCATCTCGAGCTAGGAGGCGGAAACGGGGCTCCCCTGGATGTGTGCGGGACCCTCGTGCTTCCTCTCGAGTGGAGACGGGTATGTCGGGGAACTTCTTGAGTTGCAGCAAGGGTGTGAAGGACCCTTTGGAATTTCCAGTGGTTAGATGTGATTAGCCTCGAGAAGCCTCAGCGGAAATGGGCCTCATCTCGCCTGGAGGGCAAAACCTCCTGGATTTTCTCGAGTTGCGGCAGGTGCTCTCGACTTACGACGGGGACCTCAGGGACCCGCTCTGGTGGCCTCAGGAAAGGCCAGTCCCCATGCGAGATCCTCGGTGGCCTCTCGGGATTCCTCTCCCGTCGATGCCGGGGCCTAAGACCTTGTGTGGAGTCGGGGCCGGAACCTGAGGATTCCTCTCCAGTGCTGACATGGATCTTGGGGTACTTCTGGAGTCTCCCCTGGGGAGTCAGTCCTCGCCTCCAATGCGGGCATGCACTTGCGCTTTCCTCCAGAGCGGTAGCAGCAGTGTCACGCAGTCCGCCGCGTGGATCAAAGGATCTATGGTTTTCCCTCGAGTCTTTCCCACGAGGCTTTCCCACGAGGCTTTCCCACAGGGCTGTCCCACGTGCACACGTGGTGGGAGTCGATCCTCGGCTTGAACGTCAAGGCAGTGCAGGGAAAACAGGTTCCTCTGGAATGGACTGACACATCTGGGGGACTCTTGGAATGGTGGCACGACCCTGGAGTTCCTCTCGCCTTTACTGTGGAGAGCGCCTCCTCTTGAGATGCGACGGGAACGCCGGGAATTCTTTCCCTACGAAACAGGGAAAGGATCCCTCATCTCGAGCTAGGAGGCGGAAACGGGGCTCCCCTGGATGTGTGCGGGACGCTCGTGCTTCCTCTCGAGTGGAGACGGGTATGTCGCGGAACTTCTTGAGTTGCAGCAAGGGTGTGAAGGACCCTTTGGAAGTTCCAGTGGTTAGATGTGATCAGCCTCGAGAAGCCTCAGCGGAAATGGGCCTCATCTCGCCTGGAGGGCAAAACCTCCTGGATTTTCTCGAGTTGCGGCAGGTGCTCTCGACTTACGACGGGGACCTCAGGAACCCGATCTGGTGGCCTCAGGAAAGGCCAGTCCCCATGCGAGATCCTCGGGGGCCTCTCGGGATTCCTCTCCCGTCGATGCCGGGGCCTAAGACCTTGTGTGCAGTCGGGGCCCGAAACTGAGGATTCCTCTCCAGTGCTGACATGGATCTTGGGGTACTTCTGGAGTCTCCCCAGGGGAGTCAGTCCTCGCCTCTAATGCGGGCATGCACTTGCGCTTTCCTCCAGAGCGGTAGCAGCAGTGTCACGCAGTCCGCCACGTGGATTAAAGGATCTATGGTTTTCCCTCGAGTCTTTCCCACGAGGCTTTCCCACGAGGCTTTCCCATAGGGCTGTCCCACATGCACACGTGGTGGGAGTCGATCCTCGTCTTGAACGTCAAGGCAGTGCAGGGAAAACAGGTTCCTCTGGAATGGACTGACACATCTGGGGGACTCTTGGAATGGTGGCACGACCCTGGAGTTCCTCTCGCCTTTCCTGTGGAGAGCGCCTCCTCTTGAGATGCGACGGGAACGCCGGGAATTGTTTCCATTCGAAACAGGGAAAGGATCCCTCATCTCGAGCTAGGAGGCGGAAACGGGGCTCCCCTGGATGTGTGCGGGACCCTCGTGCTTCCTCTCGAGTGGAGACGGGTATGTCGGGGAACTTCTTGAGTTGCAGCAAGGGTGTGAAGGACCCTTTGGAAGTTCCAGTGGTTAGATGTGATTAGCCTCGAGAAGCCTCAACGGAAATGGGCCTCATCTCGCCTGGAGGGCAAAACCTCCTGGATTTTCTCGAGTTGCGGCAGGTGCTCTCGACTTACGACGGGGACCTCAGGAACCCGATCTGGTGGCCTCAGGAAAGGCCAGTCCCCATGCGAGTTCCTCGGGGGCCTCTCGGGATTCCTCTCCCGTCGATGCCGGGGCCTAAGACCTTGTCTGAAGTCGGGGCCGGAACCTGAGGATTCCTATCCAGTGCTGACATGGATCTTGGGGTACTTCTGGAGTCTCCCCAGGGGAGTCAGTCCTCGCCTCCAATGCGGGCATGCACTTGCGCTTTCCTCCAGAGCGGTAGCAGCAGTGTCACGCAGTCCGCCGCGTGGATCAATGGATCTATGGTTTTCCCTCGAGTCTTTCCCACGAGGCTTTCCCACGAGGCTTTCCCACAGGGCTGTCCCACGTGCACACGTGGTGGGAGTCGATCCTCGGCTTGAACGTCAAGGCAGTGCAGGGAAAACAGGTTCCTCTGGAATGGACTGACACATCTGGGGGACTCTTGGAATGGTGGCACGACCCTGGAGTTCCTCTCGCCTTTCCTGTGGAGAGCGCCTCCTCTTGAGATGGAACGAGAACGCCGGGAATTCTTTCCCAACGAAACAGGGAAAGGATCCCTCATCTCGAGCTAGGAGGCGGAAACGGGTCTACCCTGGATGTGTGCGGGACCCTCGTGCTTCGTCTCGAGTGGAGACGGGTATGTCGGGGAACTTCTTGAGTTGCAGCAAGGGTGTGAAGGACCCTTTGGAAGTTCCAGTGGTTAGATGTGATTAGCCTCGAGAAGCCACAGCGGAAATGGGCCTCATCTCGCCTGGAGGGCAAAATCTCCTGGATTTTCTCGAGTTGCGGCAGGTGCTCTCGACTTACGACGGGGACCTCAGGGACCCGCTCTGGTGGCCTCAGGAAAGGCCAGTCCCCATGCGAGTTCATCGGGGGCCTCACGGGATTCCTCTCCCGTCGATGCCGGGGCCTAAGACCTTGTGTGGAGTCGGGGCCGGAAACTTAGGATTCCTCTCCAGTGCTGACTTGGATCTTGGGGTACTTCTGGAGGCTCCCCAGGGGAGTCCGTCCTCGCCTCCAATGCGGTCATGCACTTGCGCTTTCCTCCAGAGCGGTAGCAGCAGTGTCACGCAGTCCGCCGCGTGGATCAAAGGATATATGGTTTTCCCTCGAGCCTTACCCACGAGGCTTTCCCACGAGGCTTTCCCACAGGGCTGTCCCACGTGCACACGTGGTGGGAATCGATCCTCGGCTTGAACGTCAAGGCAGTGCAGGAAAACAGGTTCCTCTGGAATGGACTGACACATCTGGGGGACTCTTGGAATGGTGTCACGACCCTGGAGTTCCTCTCGCCTTTCCTGTGGAGAGCGCCTCCTCTTGAGATGCGACGGGAACACCGGGAATTCTTTCCCTTCGAAACAGGGAAAGGATCCCTCATCTCGAGCTAGGAGTCGGAAACGGGGCTCCCCTGGATGTGTGCGGGACCCTCGTGCTTCCTCTCGAGTGGAGACGGGTATGTCAGGGAACTTCTTGAGTTGCAGCAAGGGTGTGAAGGACCCTTTGGAATTTCCAGTGGTTAGATGTGATTAGCCTCGAGAAGCCTCAGCGGAAATGGGCCTCAACTAGCCTGGAGGGCAAAACCTCCTGGACTTTTGGAGTTGCGGCAGGTGCTCTCGACTTACGACGGGGACCTCAGGGACCCGCTCTGGTGGCCTCAGGAAAGGCCAGTCCCCATGCGAGTTCCTCGGGGGCCTCTCGGGATTCCTCTCCCGTCGATGCCGGGGCCTAAGACCTTGTGTGGAGTCGGGGCTGGAACCTGAGGATTCCTATCCAGTGCTGACATGGATCTTGGGGTATTTCTGGAGTCTCCCCAGGGGAGTCAGTCCTCGCCTCCAATGCGGGCATGCACTTGCGCTTTCCTCCAGAGCGGTAGCAGCAGTGTCACGCAGTCCGCCGCGTGGATCAAAGGATCTATGATTTTCCCTCGAGTCTTTCCCATGAGGTTTTCCCACGAGGCTTTCCCACAGGCTGTCCCACGTGCACACGTGGTGGGAGTCGATCCTCGGCTTGAACGTCAAGGCAGTTCAGGGAAAACAGGTTCCTCTGGAATGGACTGACACATCTGGGGGACTCTTGGAATGGTGGCACGACCCTGGAGTTCCTCTCGCCTTTCCTGTGGAGAGCGCCTCCTCTTGAGATGGGACGAGAACGCCGGGAATTCTTTCCCTACGATACAGGGAAAGGATCCCTCATCTCGAGCTAGGAGGCGGAAACGGGGCTCCTCTGGATGTGTGCGGGACCCTCGTGCTTCCTCTCGAGTGGAAACGTGTATGTCGGGGAACTTCTTGGGTTGCAGCAAGGGTGTGAAGGACCCTTTGGAAGTTCCAGTGGTTAGATGTGATTAGCCTCGAGAAGTTTCAGCGGAAATGGGCCTCATCTCGCCTGGAGGGCAAAACCTCCTGGATTTTCTCCAGTTGCGGCAGAAGCTCTCGACTTACGACGGGGACCTCAGGGACCCGCTCTGGTGGCCTCAGTAAAAGCCAGTCCCCATGCGAGTTCCTCGGGGTCCTCTCAGGATTCCTCTCCCGTCGATGCCGGGGCCTAAGACCTTGTGTGGTGTCGGGGCCGGAACCTGAGGATTCCTCTCCAGTGCTGACATGGATCTTGGGGTATTTCTGGAGTCTCCCCAGGGGAGTCAGTCCTCGCCTCCAATGCGGGCATGCACTTGCGCTTTCCTCCAGAGCGGTTGCAGCAGTGTCACGCAGTCCGCCGCGTGGATCAAAGGATCTATGGTTTTCCCTCGAGTCTTACCCACGAGGCTTTCCCACGAGGCTTTCCCACAGGGCTGTCCCACGTGCACACGTGGTGGGAATCGATCCTCGGCTTGAACGTCAATGCAGTGCAGGAAAACAGGTTCCTCTGGAATGGACTGACACATCTGGGGGACTCTTGGAATGGTGTCACGACCCTGGTGTTCCTCTCGCCTTTCCTGTGGAGAGCGCCTCCTCTTGAGATGCGACGGGAACACCGGGAATTGTTTCCCTTCGAAACAGGGAAAGGATCCCTCATCTCGAGCTAGGAGGCGGAAACGGGGCTCCCCTGGATGTGTGCGGGACCCTCGTGCTTCCTCTCGAGTGGAGACGGGTACGTCGGGGAACTTCTTGAGTTGCAGCAAGGGTGTGAAGGATCCTTTGGAAGTTCCAGTGGTTAGATGTGATTAGCCTCGAGAAGCCTCAGAGGAAATGGGCCTCAACTAGCCTGGAGGGCAAAACCTCCTGGACTTTCTGGAGTTGCGGCAGGTGCTCTCGACTTACGACGGGGACCTCAGGGACCCGCTCTGGTGGCCTCAGGAAAGGCCAGTCCCCATGCGAGATCGGGGGCCTCTCGGGATTCCTCTCCCGTCGATGCCGGGGCCTAAGACCTTGTGTGGAGTCGGGGCCGGAACCTGAGGATTCCTATCCAGTGCTGACATGGATCTTGGGGTATTTCTGGAGTCTCCCCAGGGGAGTCAGTCCTCGCCTCCAATGCGGGCATGCACTTGCGCTTTCCTCCAGAGCGGTAGCAGCAGTGTCACGCAGTCCGCCGCGTGGATCAAAGGATCTATGATTTTCCCTCGAGTCTTTCCCATGAGGCTTTCCCACGAGGCTTTCCCACAGGCTGTCCCACGTGCACACGTGGTGGGAGTCGATCCTCGGCTTGAACGTCAAGGCAGTGCAGGAAAACAGGTTCCTCTGGAATGGACTGACACATCTGGGGGACTCTTGGAATGGTGGCACGACCCTGGAGTTCCTCTCGCCTTTCCTGTGGAGAGCGCCTCCTCTTGAGATGCGACGGGAACGCCGGGAATTGTTTCCATTCGAAACAGGGAAAGGATCCCTCATCTCGAGCTAGGAGGCGGAAACGGGGCTCCCCTGGATGTGTGCGGGACCCTCGTGCTTCCTCTCGAGTGGAGACGGGTATGTCGGGGAACTTCTTGAGTTGCAGCAATGGTGTGAAGGACCCTTTGGAAGTTCCAGTAGTTAGATGTGATTAGCCTCGAGAAGCCTCAACGGAAATGGGCCTCATCTCGCCTGGAGGGCAAAACCTCCTGGATTTTCTCGAGTTGCGGCAGGTGCTCTCGACTTACGACGGGGACCTCAGGAACCCGATCTGGTGGCCTCAGGAAAGGCCAGCCCCATGCGAGTTCCTCGGGGGCCTCTCGGGATTCCTCTCCCGTCGATGCCGGGGCCTAAGACCATGTGTGAAGTCGGGGCCGGAACCTGAGGATTCCTATCCAGTGCTGACATGGATCTTGGGGTACTTCTGGAGTCTCCCCAGGGGAGTCAGTCCTCGCCTCCAATGCGGGCATGCACTTGCGCTTTCCTCCAGAGCGGTAGCAGCAGTGTCACGCAGTCCGCCGCGTGGATCAATGGATCTATGGTTTTCCCTCGAGTCTTTCCCACGAGGCTTTCCCACTAGGCTTTCCCACAGGGCTGTCCCACGTGCACACGTGGTGGGAGTCGATCCTCGGCTTGAACGTCAAGGCAGTGCAGGGAAAACAGGTTCCTCTGGAATGGACTGACACATCTGGGGGACTCTTGGAATGGTGGCACGACCCTGGAGTTCCTCTCGCCTTTCCTGTGGAGAGCGCCTCCTCTTGAGATTGAACGAGAACGCCGGGAATTCTTTCCCTACGAAACAGGGAAAGGATCCCTCATCTCGAGCTAGGAGGCGGAAACGAGTCTACCCTGGATGTGTGCGGGACCCTCGTGCTTCGTCTCGAGTGGAGACGTGTATGTCGGGGAACTTCTTGAGTTGCAGCAAGGGTGTGAAGGACCCTTTGGAAGTTCCAGTGGTTAAATGTGATTAGCCTCGAGAAGCCACAGCGGAAATGGGCCTCATCTCGCCTGGAGGGCAAAATCTCCTGGATTTTCTCGAGTTGCGGCAGGTGCTCTCGACTTACGACGGGGACCTCAGGGACCCGCTCTGGTGGCCTCAGGAAAGGCCAGTCCCCATGCGAGTTCATCGGGGGCCTCTCAGGATTACTCACCCGTCGATGCCGGGGCCTAAGACCTTGTGTGGAGTCGGGGCCGGAAACTTAGGATTCCTCTCCAGTGCTGACTTGGATCTTGGGGTACTTCTGGAGTCTCCCCAGGGGAGTCCGTCCTCGCCTCCAATGCGGGCATGCACTTGCGCTTTCCTCCAGAGCGGTAGCAGCAGTGTCACGCAGTCCGCCGCGTGGATCAAAGGATATATGGTTTTCCCACGAGCCTTACCCACGAGGCTTTCCCACGAGGCTTTCCCACAGGGCTGTCCCACGTGCACACGTGGTGGGAATCGATCCTCGGCTTGAACGTCAAGGCAGTGCAGGAAAACAGGTTCCTCTGGAATGGACTGACACATCTGGGGGACTCTTGGAATGGTGTCACGACCCTGGAGTTCCTCTCGCCTTTCCTGTGGAGTGCGCCTCCTCTTGAGATGCGAAGGGAACGCCGGGAATTCTTTCCCTACGAAACAGGGAAAGGATCCCTCATCTCGAGCTAGGAGGCGGAAACGGGGCTCCCCTGGATGTGTGCGGGACCCTCGTGCTTCCTCTCGAGTGGAGACGGGTATGTCGGGGAACTTCTTGAGTTGCAGCAAGGGTGTGAAGGACCCTTTGGAAGTTCCAGTGGTTAGATGTGATTAGCCTCGAGAAGCCTCAGCGGAAATGGGCCTCAACTAGCCTGGAGGGCAAAACCTCCTGGATTTTCTCGAGTTGCGGCAGGTGCTCTCGACTTACGACGGGGACCTCAGGGACCCGCTCTGGTGGCCTCAGGAAAGGCCAGTCCCCATGCGAGATCCTCGGGGGCCTCTCGGGATTCCTCTCCCGTCGATGCCGGGGCCTAAGACCTTGTGTGCAGTCGGGGCCCGAAACTGAGTATTCCTCTCCAGTGCTGACATGGATCTTGGGGTACTTCTGGAGTCTCCCCAGGGGAGTCAGTCCTCGCCTCCAATGCGGGCATGCACTTGCGCTTTCCTCCAGAGCGGTAGCAGCAGTGTCACGCAGTCCGCCGCGTGGATCAAAGGATCTGTGGTTTTCACTCGAGTCTTTCCCACGAGGCTTTCCCACGAGGCTTTCCCACAGGGCTGTCCCACGTGCACACGTGGTGGGAGTCGATCCTCGGCTTGAACGTCAAGGCAGGGCAGGAAAACAGGTTCCTCTGGAATGGACTGACACTTATGGGGGACTCTTGGAATGGTGTCACGACCCTGGAGTTCCTCTCACCTTTCCTGTGGAGAGCGCCTCCTCTTGAGATGCGACGGGAACGCCGGGAATTGTTTCCCTTCGAAACAGGGAAAGGATCCCTCATCTCGAGCTAGGAGGCGGAAACGGGGCTCCCCTGGATGTGTGCGGGACCCTCGTGCTTCCTCTCGAGTGGAGACGGGTATGTCGGGGAGCTTCTTGAGTTGCAGCAAGGGTGTGAAGGACCCTTTGGAAGTTCCAGTGGTTAGATGTGATTAGCCTCGAGAAGCCTCAGCGGAAATGGGCCTCAACTAGCCTGGAGGGCAAAACCTCCTGGATTTTCTGGAGTTGCGGCAGGTGTTCTCGACTTACGTCGGGGACCTCAGGGACCCGCTCTGGTGGCCTCAGGAAAGGCCAGTCCCCATGCGAGTTCCTCGGGGGCCTCTCGGGATTCCTCTCCCGTCGATGCCGGGGTCTAAGACCTTGTGTGGATTCGGGGCGGGAACCTGAGTATTCCTCTCCATTGCTGACATGGATCTTGGGGTACTTCTGGAGTCTCCCCAGGGGACTCAGTCCTCGTCTCGAATGCGGGCATGCACTTGCGCTTTCCTCCAGAGCGGTAGCAGCAGTGTCACGCAGTCCGCCGCGTGGATCAAAGGATCTGTGGTTTTCCCTCGAGTCTTACCCACGAAGCTTTCCCACGAGGCTTTCCCACAGGGCTGTCCCACGTGCACACGTGGTGGGAGTCGATCCTCGTCTTGAACGTCAAGGCAGTGCAGGAAAACAGGTTCCTCTGGAATGGACTGACACATCTGGGGGACTCTTGGAATGGTGGCACGACCCTGGAGTTCCTCTCGCCTTTCCTGTGGAGAGCGCCTCCTCTTGAGATGGGACGAGAACGCCGGGAATTCTTTCCCTACGAAACAGGGAAAGGATCCCTCATCTCGAGCTAGGAGGTGGAAACGGGTCTACCCTGGATGTGTGCGGGACCCTCGTGCTTCCTCTCGAGTGGAGACGGGTATGTCGGGGAACTTCTTGAGTTGCAGCAAGGGTGTGAAGGACCCTTTGGAAGTTCCAGTGGTTAAATGTGATTAGCCTCGAGAAGCCACAGCGGAAATGGGCCTCATCTCGCCTGGAGGGCAAAACCTCCTGGATTTTCTCGAGTTGCGGCAGGTGCTCTCGACTTACGACGGGGACCTCAGGGACCCGCTCTGGTGGCCTCAGGAAAGGCCAGTCCCCATGCGAGTTCATCGGGGGCCTCTCGGGATTCCTCTCCCGTCGATGCCGGGCCTAAGACCTTGTGTGGAGTCGGAGCCGGAACCTGAGGATTCCTCTCCAGTGCTGACATGGATCTTGGGGTACTTCTGGAGTCTCCCCAGGGGAGTCAGTCCTCGCCTCCAATGCGGGCATGCACTTGCGCTTTCCTCCAGAGCGGTAGCAGCAGTGTCACGCAGTCCGCCGCGTGGATCAAAGGATCTGTGGTTTTCCCTCGAGTCTTACCCACGAGGCTTTCCCACGAGGCTTTCCCACAGGGCTGTCCCACGTGCACACGTGGTGGGAGTCGATCCTCGGCTTGAACGTCAAGGCAGTGCAGGAAAACAGGTTCCTCTGGAATGGACTGACACTTCTGGGGGACTCTTGGAATGGTGTCACGACCCTGGAGTTCCTCTCACCTTTCCTGTGGAGAGCGCCTCCTCTTGAGATGCGACGGGAACGCCGGGAATTGTTTCCCTTCGAAACAGGGAAAGGATCCCTCATCTCGAGCTAGGAGGCGGAAACGGGGCTCCCCTGGATGTGTGCGGGACCGTCGTGCTTCCTCTCGAGTGGAGACGGGTATGTCGGGGAGCTTCTTGAGTTGCAGCAAGGGTGTGAAGGACCCTTTGGAAGTTCCAGTGGTTAGATGTGATTAGCCTCGAGAAGCCTCAGCGGAAATGGGCCTCAACTAGCCTGGAGGGCAAAACCTCCTGGATTTTCTGGAGTTGCGGCAGGTGCTCTCGACTTACGTCGGGGACCTCAGGGACCCGCTCTGGTGGCCTCAGGAAAGGCCAGTCCCCATGCGAGTTCCTCGGGGGCCTCTCGGGATTCCTCTCCCGTCGATGCCGGGGTCTAAGACCTTGTGTGGATTCGGGGCGGGAACCTGAGTATTCCTCTCCATTGCTGACATGGATCTTGGGGTACTTCTGGAGTCTCCCCAGGGGACTCAGTCCTCGTCTCGAATGCGGGCATGCACTTGCGCTTTACTCCTGAGGGGTAGCAGCAGTGTCACACAGTCTGCCGCGTGGATCAAAGGATCTATGATTTTCCCTCGAGTCTTTCCCACGAGGCTTTCCCACGAGGCTTTCCCACATGGCTGTCCCACGTGCACACGTGGTGGGAGTCGATGCTCGGCTTGAAGGTCAAGGCAGTGCAGGGAAAACAGGTTCCTCTGGAATGGACTGACACATCTGGGGGACTCTTGGAATGGTGGCACGACCCTGGAGTTCCTCTCGCCTTTCCTGTGGAGAGCGCCTCCTCTTGAGATGCGACGGGAACGCCGGGAATTCTTTCCCTACGAAACAAAGAAAGGATCCCTCATCTCGAGCTAGGAGGCGGAAACGGGGCTCCCCTGGATGTGTGCGGGACCCTCGTGCTTCCTCTCGAGGGGAGACGGGTATGTCGAGGAACATCTGGACTTGCAGCAAGGGTGTGAAGGACCCTTTGGAAGTTCCAGTGGTTAGATGTGATTAGCCTCGAGAAGCCTCAGCGGAAATGGGCCTCATCTCGCCTGGAGGGCCAAACCTCCTGGATTTTCTCGAGTTGAGGCAGGTGCTCTCGACTTACGACGGGGACCTCAGGGACCCGCTCTGGTGGCCTCAGGAAAGGCCAGTCCCCATGCGAGTTCCTCGGGGGCCTCTCGGGATTCCTCTCCCGTTGATGCCGGGCTTAAGACCTTGTGTGAAGTCGGGGCCGGAACCTGAGGATTCCTCTCCAGTGCTGACATGGATCTTGGGTACTTCTGGAGTCTCCCCAGGAGAGTCAATTCTCGTCTCAAATGCGGGCATGCACTTGCGCTTTTCTCCTGAGCGGTAGCAGCAGTGTCACGCAGTCCGCCGCGTGGATCAAAGGATCTATGGTTTTCCCTCGAGTCTTTCCCACGAGGCTTTCCCACGGGGCTTTCCAACAGGGCTGTCTCACGTGAACACGTGGTGGGAGTCGATCCTCGGCTTGAAGGTCAAGGCAGTGCAGGGAAATCAGGTTCCTCTGGAATGGACTGACACATCTGGGGGACTCTTGGAATGGTGGCACGACCCTGGAGTTCCTCTCGCCTTTCCTGTGGAGAGCGCTTCCTCTTGAGAAGCGACGGGAACGCCGGGAATTCTTTCCCTACGAAACAGGGAAAGGATCCCTCATCTCGAGCTAGGAGTCGGAAACGGGGCTCCCCTGGATGTGTGCGGGACCCTCTCCCTTCCTCTCAAGTGGAGACGGGTATGTCGGGGAACTTCTTGAGTTGCAGCAAGGGTGTGAAGTACCCTTTGGAAGTTCCAGTGGTTAGATGTGATTAGCCTCGAGAAGCCTCAGCAGAAATGGGCCTCATCTCGGCTGGAGGGCAAAAAATCCTGGATTTTCTCGAGTTGCGGCAGGTGCTCTCGACTTACGACGGGGACCTCAGGGACCCGCTCTGGTGGCCTCAGAAAAGGCCAGTCCCCATGCGAGTTCCTCGGGGGCCTCTCGGGATTCCTCTCCCGTCGATGCCGGGGCCTAAGACCTTGTGTGGAGTCGGGGCCGGAACCTGAGGATTCCTCTCCAGTGCTGACATGGATCTTGGGGTACTTATGGAGTCTCCCCAGGGGAGTCAGTCCTCGCCTCCAATGCGGGCATGCACTTGCGCCTTCCTCCAGAGCGGAGGCAGCAGTGTCACGCATTCCGCCGCGTGGATCAAAGGATCTATGGTTTTCCCTCGAGTCTTTCCCACGAGTCTTTCCCAAGAGGCTTTCCCACAGGGCTCTCCCACGTGCACATGTGTTGGGAGTCGATCCTCGGCTTGAAGGTCAAGGCAGTGCAGGGAAAACAGGTTACTCTGGAATGGACTGACACATCTGGGGGACTCTTGGAATGGGGGCACGACCCTGGAGTTCCTCTCGCCTTTCCTGTGGAGAGCGCCTCCTCTTGAGATGCGACGGGAACGCCGGGAATTCTTTCCCTTCGAAACAGGGAAAGGATCCCTCATCTCGAGCTAGGAGGCGGAAACGGGGCTCCCCTGGATGTGTGCGGGACCCTCGTGCTTCCTCTCGAGTGAAGACGGGTATGTCGAGGAACTTCTGGACTTGCAGCAAGGGTGTGAAGGACCCTTTGGAAGTTCCAGTGGTTAGATGTGATTAGCCTCGAGAAGCCTCAGCGGAAATGGGCCTCATCTCGCCTGGAGGGCAAAACCTCCTGGATTTTCTCGAGTTGCGGCAGGTGCTCTCGACTTACGACGGGGACCTCAGGGACCCGCTCTGGTGGCCTCAGGAAAGGCCAGTCCCCATGCGAGTTCCTCGGGGGCCTCTCGGGATTCCTCTCCCGTCGATGCCGGGCCTAAGACCTTGTGTGGAGTCGGGGCCGGAACCTGAGGATTCCTCTCCAGTGCTGACATGGATCTTGGGTACTTCTGGAGTCTTCCCA
Source organism: Ovis canadensis (assembly GCF_042477335.2). Taxonomy (NCBI): domain Eukaryota; kingdom Metazoa; phylum Chordata; class Mammalia; order Artiodactyla; family Bovidae; genus Ovis; species Ovis canadensis. The sequence goes on from NC_091267.1 coordinate 12,702,286, forward strand.
GGGGAGTGATTCCTCGCCTCCAATTCGGGCATGCACTTGCGCTTTCCTCCAGAGCGGTAGCAGCAGTGTCACGCAGTCCGCCGCGTGGATCAAAGGATCTATGGTTTTCCCTCGAGTCTTTCCCACGAGGCTTTCCCACGAGGCTTTCCCACAGGGCTGTCCCACGTGCACACGTGGTGGTAGTAGATCCTCGGCTTGAACGTCAAGGCAGTGCAGGGAAAACAGTTTCCTCTGGAATGGACTGACACATCTGGGGGACTCTTGGAATGGTGGCACGACCCTGGAGTTCCTCTCGCCTTTCCTGTGGAGAGCGCCTCCTCTTGAGATGCGACGGGAACGCCGGGAATTGTTTCCCTTCGAAACAGGGAAAGGATCCCTCATCTCGAGCTAGGAGGCGGAAACGGGGCTCCCCTGGATGTGTGCGGGACCCTCGTGCTTCCTCTCGAGTGAAGACGGGTATGTCGGGGAACTTCTTGAGTTGCAGCAAGGATGTGAAGGACCCTTTGGAAGTTCCAGTGGTTAGATGTGATTAGCCTCGAGAAGCCTCAGCGGAAATGGGCCTCAACTAGCCTGGAGGGCAAAACCTCCTGGATTTTCTCGAGTTGCGGCAGGTGCTCTCGACTTACGACGGGGACCTCAGGGACCCGCTCTGGTGGCCACAGGAAAGGCCAGTCCCCATGCGAGTTCCTCGGGGGCCTCTCAGGATTCCTCTCCCGTCGATGCCGGGGCCTAAGACCTTGTGTGGAGTCGGGGCCGGAACCTGAGGATTCCTCTCCAGTGGTGACATGGATCTTGGGGTACTTCTGGAGTCTCCCCAGGGGAGTCAGTCCTCGCCTCCAATGCGGGCATGCACTTGCGCTTTTCTCCAGAGCGGTAGCAGCAGTTTGACGCAGTCCCCGCGTGGATCAAAGGATCTATGGTTTTCCCTCGAGTCTTTCCCACGAGGCTTTCCCACGAGGCTTTCCCACAGGGCTGTCCCACGTGCACACGTGATGGAAGTCGATCCTCGGCTTGAACGTAAAGGTAGTGCAGGGAAAACAGGTTCTTCTGGAATGGACTGACACATCTGGGGGACTCTTGGAATGGTGGCACGACCCTCGAGTTCCTCTCGCCTTTCCTGTGGAGAGCGCCTCCTCTTGAGATGCGACGGGAACGCCGGGAATTCTTTCCCTACGAAACAAAGAAAGGATCCCTCATCTCGAGCTAGGAGGCGGAAACGGGGCTCCCCTGGATGTGTGCGGAACCCTCGTGCTTCCTCTCGAGGGGAGACGGGTATGTCGAGGAACATCTGGACTTGCAGCAAGGGTGTGAAGGACCCTTTGGAAGTTCCAGTGGTTAGATGTGATTAGCCTCGAGAAGCCTCAGCGGAAATGGGCCTCATCTGGCCTGGAGGGCCAAACCTCCTGGATTTTCTCGAGTTGAGGCAGGTGCTCTCGACTTACGACGGGGACCTCAGGGACCCGCTCTGGTGGCCTCAGGAAAGGCCAGTCCCCATGCGAGTTCCTCGGGGGCCTCTCGGGATTCCTCTCCCGTTGATGCCGGGCCTAAGACCTTGTGTGGAGTCGGGGCCGGAACCTGAGGATTCCTCTCCAGTGCTGACATGGATCTTGGGTACTTCTGGAGTCTCCCCAGGAGAGTCAATCCTCGTCTCAAATGCGGGCATGCACTTGCGCTTTTCTCCTGAGCGGTAGCAGCAGTGTCACGCAGTCCGACGCGTGGATCAAAGGATCTATGGTTTTCCCTCGAGTCTTTCCCACGAGGCTTTCCCACGGGGCTTTCCAACAGGGCTGTCTCACGTGAACACGTGGTGGGAGTCGATCCTCGGCTTGAAGGTCAAGGCAGTGCAGGGAAATCAGGTTCCTCTGGAATGGACTGACACATCTGGGGGACTCTTGGAATGGTGGCACGACCCTGGAGTTCCTCTCGCCTTTCCTGTGGAGAGCGCCTCCTCTTGAGATGCGACGGAAACGCCGGGAATTCTTTCCCTACGAAACAGGGAAAGGATCCCTCATCTCGAGCTAGGAGTCGGAAACGGGGCTCCCCTGGATGTGTGCGGGACCCTCGCGCTTCCTCTCAAGTGGAGACGGGTATGTCGGGGAACTTCTTGAGTTGCAGCAAGGGTGTGAAGGACCCTTTGCAAGTTCCAGTGGTTAGATGTGATTAGCCTCGAGAAGCCTCAGCAGAAATGGGCCTCATCTCGGCTGGAGGGCAAAAACTCCTGGATTTTCTCGAGTTGCGGCAGGTGCTCTCGACTTACCACGGGGACCTCAGGGACCCGCTCTGGTGGCCTCAGGAAAGGCCAGTCCCCATGCGAGTTCCTCGGGGGCCTCTCGGGATACATCTCCCGTCGATGCCGGGGCCTAAGACGTTGTGTGGGGTCGGGGCCGGAACCTGAGGATTCCTCTCCAGTGCTGACATGGATCTTGGGTACTTCTGGAGTCTTCCCAGGGGAGTCAGTCCTCGCCTCCAATTCGGGCATGCACTTGCGCTTTCCTCCAGAACGGTAGCAGCAGTGTCACGCAGTCCGCCGCGTGGATCAAAGGATCTATGGTTTTCCCTCGAGTCTTTCCAACGAGGCTTTCCCACGAGGCTTTCCCACAGGGCTGTCCCACGTGCACACGTGGTGGTAGTAGATCCTCGGCTTGAACGTCAAGGCAGTGCAGGGAAAACAGGTTCCTCTGGAATGGACTGACACATCTGGGGGACTCTTGGAATGGTGGCAAGACCCTGGAGTTCCTCTCGCCTTTCCTGTGGAGAGCGCCTCCTCTTGAGATGCGACGGGAACGCCGGGAATTGTTTCCCTTCGAAACAGGGAAAGGATCCGTCATCTCGAGCTAGGAGGCGGAAACGGGGCTCCCCTGGATGTGTGCGGGACCCTCGTGCTTCCTCTCGAGTGAAGAGGGGTATGTCGGGGAACTTCTTGAGTTGCAGCAAGGGTGTGAAGTACCCTTTGGAAGTTCCAGTGGTTAGATGTGATTAGCCTCGAGAAGCCTCAGCGGAAATGGGCCTCAACTAGCCTGGAGGGCAAAACCTCCTGGATTTTCTCGAGTTGCAGCAGGTGCTCTCGACTTACGACGGGGACCTCAGGGACCCGCTCTGGTGGCCTCAGGAAAGGCCAGTCCCCATGCGAGTTCCTCGGGGGCCTCTCAGGATTCCTCTCCCGTCGATGCTGGGGCCTAAGACCTTGTTTGGAGTCGGGGCCGGAACCTGAGGATTCCTCTCCAGTGGTGACATGGATCTTGGGGTACTTCTGGAGTCTCCCCAGGGGAGTCAATCCTCGTCTCAAATGCGGGCATGCACTTGCGCTTTACTCCTGAGCGGTAGCAGCAGTGTCACGCAGTCCGACGCGTGGATCAAAGGATCTAAGGTTTTCCCTCGAGTCTTTCCCACGAGGCTTTCCCACGAGGCTTTCCAAAAGGGCTGTCCCACGTGCACACGTCGTGGGAGTCGATCCTCGGCTTGAACGTCAAGGTAGTGCAGGGAAAACAGGTTCTTCTGGAATGGACTGACACATCTGGGGGACTCTTGGAATGGTGGCACGACCCTGGAGTTCCTCTCGCCTTTCCTGTGGAGAGCGCCTCCTCTTGAGATGCGACGGGAACGCCGGGAATTCTTTCCCTTCGAAACAGGGAAAGGATCCCTCATCTCGAGCTAGGAGGCGGAAACGGGGCTCCCCTGGATGTGTGCGGGACCCTCGTGCTTCCTCTCGAGTGGAGACGGGTATGTCGGGGAACTTCTTGAGTTGCAGCAAGGGTGTGAAGGACCCTTTGGAAGTTCCAGTGGTTAGATGTGATTAGCCTCGAGAAGCCTCAGCGGAAATGGGCCTCATCTCGCCTGGAGGGCAAACCCTCCTGGATTTTCTCGAGTTGCGGCAGGTGCTCTCGACTTACGACGGGGACCTCAGGGACCCGCTCTGGTGGCCTCAGGAAAGGCCAGTCCCCAAGCGAGTTCCTCGGGGGCCTCTCGGGATTCCTCTCCCGTCGATGCCGGGGCCTAAGACCTTGTGTGGAGTCGGGGCCGGAACCTGAGGAATCCTCTCCAGTGCTGACATGGATCTTGGGGTACTTCTGTAGTCTCCCCAGGCGAGTCAGTCCTCGTCTCGAATGCGGGCATGCACTTGCGCTTTCCTCCAGAGCGGTAGCTGCAGTGTCACGCAGTCTGCCGCGTGGATCAATGGATCTATGATTTTCCCTCGAGTCTTTCCCACGAGGCTTTCCCACGAGGCTTTCCCACAGGGCTGTCCCACGTGCACACGTGGTGGGAGTCGATGCTCGGCTTGAACGTCAAGGCAGTGCAGGGAAAACAGTTTCCTCTGGAATGGACTGACACTTTTGGGGGACTCTTGGAATGGTGGCACGACCCTGGAGTTCCTCTCGCCTTTCCTGTGGAGAGCGCCTCTTCTTGAGATGCGACGGAACGCCGGGAATTCTTTCCCTAGGAAACAGGGAAAGGATCCCTCATCTCGAGCTAGGAGGCGGAAACGGGGCTCCCCTGGATGTGTGCGGACCCTCGTGCTTCCTCTCGAATGGATATTGGTATCTCGGGGAAATTCTGGAGTTGCAGCAAGGGTGTGAAGGACCCTTTGGAAGTTCCAGTGGTTCGATGTGATTATCCTCGAGAAGCCTCAGCGGAAATGGGCCTCATCTCTCCTGGAGGGCAAAACCTCCTGGATTTTCTCGAGTTGCGGCAGCTGCTCTCGACTTCAGACGGGGACCTCAGGGACCCGTTCTGGTGGCCTCAGGAAAGGCCAGTCCCCATGCGAGTTCCTCGGGGGCCTCTCGGGATCCTCTCCCGTCGATGCCGGGGCCTAAGACCTTGTGTGGGGTCGGGGCCGGAACCTGAGGATTCCTCTCCAGTGCTGACATGGATCTTGGGTACTTCTGGAGTCTCCCCAGGGGAGTCAGTCCTCGTCTCGAATGCGGGCATGCACTTGCGCTTTCCTCCAGAGCGGTAGCAGCAGTGTCACGCATTCTGCCGCGTGGATCAAAGGATCTATGATTTTCCCTCGAGTCTTTCCCACGAGGCTTTCCCACGAGGCTTTCCCACAGGGCTGTCCCACGTGCACACGTGGTGGGAGTCGATGCTCGGCTTGAACGTCAAGGCAGTGCAGGGAAAACAGGTTCCACTGGAATGGACTGACACTTTTGGGGGACTCTTGGAATGGTGGCACGACCCTGGAGTTCCTCTCGCCTTTCCTGTGGAGAGCGCCTCCTCTTGAGATGCGACGGGAACGCCGGGAATTCTTTCCCTATGAAACAAAGAAAGGATCCCTCATCTCGAGCTAGGAGGCGGAAACGGGGCTCCCCTGAATGTGTGCGGGACCCTTGTGCTTCCTCTCGAGGGGAGACGGGTATGTCGTGGAACTTCTGGACTTGCAGCAAGGGTGTGAAGGACCCTTTGGAAGTTCCAGTGGTTAGATGTGATTAGCCTCGAGAAGCCTCAGCGGAAATGGGCCTCATCTCGCCTGGAGGGCAAAACCTCCTGGATTTTCTCGAGTTGCGGCAGGTGCTCTCGACTTACGACGGGGACCTCAGGGAACCGCTCTAGTGGCCTCAGGAAAGGCCAGTCCCCATTCGAGTTCCTCGGGGGCCTCTCGGGATTCCTCTCCCGTCGATGCCGGGGCCTAAGACCTTGTGGGGGTCGGGGCCGGAACCTGAGGATTCCTCTCCAGTGCTGACATGGATCTTGGGTACTTCTGGAGTCTCCCCAGGGGAGTCAGTCCTCGTCTCGAATGCGGGCATGCACTTGCGCTTTCCTCCAGAGCGGTAGCAGCAGTGTCACGCAGTCTGCCGCTTGGATCAAAGGATCTATGGTTTTCCCTCGAGTCTTTCCCACGAGGCTTTGCCACGAGGCTTTCCCACAGGCTGTCCCACGTGCACACGTGGTGGGAGTCGATGCTCGGCTTGAACGTCAAGGCAGTGCAGGGAAAACAGGTTCCTCTGGAATGAACTGACACTTCTGGGGGACTCTTGGAATGGTGGCACGACCCTGGAGTTCCTCTCGCCTTTCCTGTGGAGAGCGCCTCCTCTTGAGATGCGACGGAACGCCGGGAATTCTTTCCCTAGGAAACAGGGAAAGGATCCCTCATCTCGAGCTAGGAGGCGGAAACGGGGCTCCCCTGGATGTGTGCGGACCCTCGTGCTTCCTCTCGAATGGATATTGGTATGTCGAGGAACTTCTGGACTTGCAGCAAGGGTGTGAAGGACCCTTTGGAAGTTCCAGTGGTTAGATGTGATTAGCCTCGAGAAGCCTGAGCGGAAATGGGCCTCATCTCGCCTGGAGGGCAAAACCTCCTGGATTTTCTCGAGTTTCAGCAGGTGCTCTCGACTTACTACGGGGACCTCAGGGACCCGCTCTGGTGTCCTCAGGAAAGGCCAGTCCCCATTCGAGTTCCTCGGGGGCCTCTCGGGATTCCTCTCCCGTCGATGCCGGGGTCTAAGACCTTGTGTGGATTCGGGGCGGGAACCTGAGTATTCCTCTCCATTGCTGACATGGATCTTGGGGTACTTCTGGAGTTTCCCCGGGGGACTCAGTCCTCGTCTCGAATGCGGGCATGCACTTGCGCTTTCCTCCAGAGCGGTAGCAGCTGTGTGACGCAGTCTGCCGCGTGGGTCAAAGGATCTATGATTTTCCCTCGAGTCTTTCCCACGAGGCTTTCACACGAGGCTTTCCCACAGGGCTGTCCCACGTGCACACGTGGTGGGAGTCGATGCTCGGCTTGAAGGTGAAGGCAGTGCAGAAAAAACAGGTTCCTCTGGAATGGACTGACACATCTGGCGGACTCTTGGAATGGTGGCACGACCCTGGAGTTCCTCTCGCCTTTCCTGTGGAGAGCGCCTCCTCTTGAGATGCGACGGGAACGCCGGGAATTCTTTCCCTATGAAACAAAGAAAGGATCCCTCATCTCGAGCAAGGAGGCGGAAACGGGGCTCCCCTGGATGTGTGCGGGACCCTTGTGCTTCCTCTCGAGGGGAGACGGGTATGTCGTGGAACTTCTGGACTAGCAGCAAGGGTGTGAAGGACCCTTTGGAAGTTCCAGTGGTTAGATGTGATTAGCCTCGAGAAGCCTCAGCGGAAATGGGCCTCATCTCGCCTGGAGGGCAAAACCTCCTGGATTTTCTCGAGTTGCGGCAGGTGCTCTCTACTTACGACGGGGACCTCAGGGACCCGCTCTGGTGGCCTCAGGAAAGGCCAGTCCCCATGCGAGTTCCTCGGGGGCCTATCGGGATTCCTCTCCCGTCGATGCCGGGGCCTAAGACCTTGTGTGGATTCGGGGCCGGAACCTGAGGATTCCTCTCCAGTGCTGACATGGATCTTGGGGTACATCTGGAGTCTCCCCAGGGGAGTCAGTCCTCGCCTCCAATGCGGGCATGCACTTGCGCTTTCCTCCAGAGCGGTAGCAGCAGTGTCACGCAGTCCGCCGCGTGGATCAAAGGATCTATGGTTTTCCCTCGAGTTTTTCCCACGAGGCTTTCCCACGAGGCTTTCCCACAGGGCTGTCCCACGTGCACACGTGGTGGGAGTCGATGCTCGGCTTGAACGTCAAGGCAGTGCAGGGAAAACAGGTTCCTCTGGAATGGACTGACACTTCTGGGGGACTCTTGGAATGGTGGCACGACCCTGGAGGTCCTCTCGCCTTTCCTGTGGAGAGCGCCTCCTCTTGAGATGCGACGGGAACGCCGGGAATTCTTTCCCTACGAAACAGGGAAAGGATCCCTCATCTCGAGCTAGGAGGCGGAAACGGGGCTCCCCTGGATGTGTGCGGACCCTCGTGCTTCCTCTCGAATGGATACTGGTATGTCAGGGAACTTCTGGACTTGCAGCAAGGGTGTGAAGGACCCTTTGGAAGTTCCAGTGGTTAGATGTGATTAGCCTCGAGAAGCCTCAGCGGAAATGGGCCTCATCTCGCCTGGAGGGCAAAACCTCCTGGATTTTCTGGAGTTGCGGCAGGTGCTCTCGACTTACGACGGGGACCTCCGGGACCGGCTCTGGTGGCCTCAGGAAAGGACAGTCCCCATGCGAGTTCCTCGGGGGCCTCTCGGGTTTGTTCTCCCGTCGATGCCCGGTCCTAAGACCTTGCGTACAGTCGGGGCCGGAACCTGAGGATTCCTCTCCAATGGTGACATGGATGTTGGGGTACTTCTAGGGTCTCCACAGGGGAGTCAGTCCTCGTCTCGAATGCGGGCATGCACTTGCGCTTTCCTCCAGAGCGGTAGCAGCAGTGTCACGCAGTCAGCCTCTTGGATCAAAGGATCGATGGTTTTCCATCGAGTCTTTCCCTCGAGGCTATCCCACAGGGCTGTCCCAGGTGCACACGTGGTGGGAGTCGATCCTCGGCTTGAACGTCAAGGCAGTGCAGGGAAAACAGGTTCCTCTGGAATGGACTGACACATCTGGGGGACTCTTGGAATGGTGGCACGACCCTGGAGTTCCTCTCGCCTTTCCTGTGGAGAGCGCCTCCTCTTGAGATGCGACGGGAACGCCGGGAATTCTTTCCCTATGAAACAAAGAAAGGATCCCTCATCTCGAGCTAAGAGGCGGAAACGGGGCTCCCCTGGATGTGTGCGGGACCCTCGAGCTTCCTCTCGAGTGGAGATGGCTATGTCGGGGAACCTCTGGACTTGCAGCAAGGGTGTGAAGGACCCTTTGGAAGTTCCAGTGGTTAGATGTGATTAGCCTCGAGAAGCCTCAGCGGAAATGGGCCTCATCTCGCCTGGAGGGCAAAACCTCCTGGATTTTCTCGAGTTGCGGCAGGTGCTCTCGACTTACGACGGGGACCTCAGGGACCCGCTCTGGTGGCCTCAGGAAAGGCCAGTCCCCATGCGAGTTCCTCGGGGGCCTCTCGGGATTTCTCTCCCGTCGATGCCGGGGCCTAAGACCTTGTGTGGAGTCGGGGCCGGAACCTGAGGATTCCTCTCCAGTGCTGACATGGATCTTGGGGTACTGCTGGAGTCTCCCCAGGGGAGTCAGTCCTAGTCTCGAATGCGGGCATGCACTTGCGCTTTCCTCCAGAGCGGTAGCAGCAGTGTCACGCAGTCCGCCGCGTGGATCAAAGGATCTATGGTTTTCCCTCGAGTCTTTCCCTCGAGTCTTTCCCACGAGACTTTCCCACGAGGCTTTCCCACAGCGCTGTCCCACGTGCACACGTGGTGGGAGTCGATCCTCGGCTTGAACATCAAGGCAGTGCAGGGAAAACAGGTTCCTCTGGAATGGACTGACACATCTGGGGGACTATTGGAATGGTGGCACGAACCTGGAATTACTCTCGCCTTTCCTGTGGAGAGCGCCTCCTCTTGAGATGCGACGGGAACGCCGGGAACTATTTTCCTACGAAACAGGGAACGGATCCCTCATCTCGAGCTAGGAGGCGAAAACGGGGCTCCCTTGGATGAGTGCGGGACCATCGTGCTTCCTCTCGAGTGGAGACGGGTATGTCGGGGAACTTCTTGACTTGCAGCAAGGGTGTGAAGGACCCTTTGGAAGTTCCAGTGGTTAGATGTGATTAGCCTCGAGAAGCCTCAGCGGAAATGCGCCTCATATCGCCTGGAGGACAAAAGCTCCTGGATTTTCTCGAGTTGCGGCAGGTGCTCTCGACTTACGACGGGGACCTCAGGGACCCGCTCTGGTGGCCTCAGGAAAGGCCAGTCGCCATGCGAGTTCCTCGAGGGTCTCTCGGGATTCCTCTCCCTTCGATGCCGTTGCCTAAGACCTTGTGTGGAGTCGGGGCCGGAACCTGAGGATTCCTCTCCAGTGCTGACATGGATCTTGGGGTACTTCTGGAGTCTCCCCAGGGGAGTCAGTCCTCATCTCGAATGCGGGCATGCACTTGCGCTTTCCTCCAGAGCGGTAGCAGCAGTGTCACGCAGTCCGCCGCATGGATCAAAGGATCTATGGTTTTCCCTCGAGTCTTTCTCACGAGGCTTTCCCACGAGGCTTTCCCACAGGGCTGTCCCACGTGCACACGTGGTGGGAATCGATCCTCGGTTTGAACGTCAAGGCAGTGCAGGGAAAACAGGTTCCTCTGGAATGGACTGACACATCTGGGGAACTGTTGGAATGGTGGCACGACCCTGGAGTTCCTCTTGCCTTTCCTGTGGAGAGCGCCTCCTCTTGAGATGCGACGGGAACGCCGGGCATTCTTTCCCTACGAAACAGGGAAAGGATCCCTCATCTCGAGCTAGGAGGCGGAAACGGGGCTCCCCTGGATGTGTGCGGGACCCTCGTGCTTCCTCTCGAGTGGAGACGGGTATGTCGGGGAACTTCTTGAGTTGCAGAAAGTGCGTGAAGGACCCTTTGGAAGTTCCAGTGGTTAGATGTGATTGGCCTCGAGAAGCCTCAGCGGAAATGGGCCTCATCTAGCCTGGAGGGCAAAACAACATGGATTTTCTCGAGTTGCGGCAGGTGGTCTCGACTTCCGACGGGGACCTCAGGGACCCGCTCTGGTGGCCTCAGGAAAGGCCAATCCCCATGCGACTTCCTCGGGGGCCTCTCGGGATTCCTCTCCTGTCGATGCAGGGGCCTAAGACCTTGTGTGGAGTCGGGGCCGGAACCTGAGGATTCCTCTCCAGTGCTGACATGGATCTTGGGGTCCTTCTGGAGTCTCCCCAGGGGAGTCAGTCCTCGTCTCGAATGCGGGCATGCACTTGTGCTTTCCTCCAGAGGGGTAGCAGCAGTGTCGCGCAGTCCACCGCGTGGATCAAAGGATCTATGGTTTTCCCTCGAGTCTTTCCCTCGAGTCTTTCCCACGTGGCTTTCCCAGGAGGCTTTCCCGAAGGGCTGTCCCACGTGCATTCGTGGTCGGAGTCGATCCTCGGCTTGAACGTCAAGGCAGTGCAGGGAAAACAGGTTCCTCTGGAATGGACTGACACATCTGGGGAACTGTTGGAATGGTGGCACGACCCTGGAGTTCCTCTCGCCTTTCCTGTGGAGAGCGCCTCCTCTTGAGATGCGACGGGAACGCCGGGAATTCTTTCCCTACGAAACAGGGAAAGGATCCCTCATCTCGAGCTAGGAGGCGGAAACGGGGCTCCCCTGGATGTGTGCGGGACCCTCGTGCTTCCTCTCGAGTGGAGACGGGTATGTTGGGGAACTTCTTGAGTTGCAGCAAGGGTGTGAAGGACCCTTTGGAAGTTCCAGTGGTTAGATGTGATTAGCCTCGAGAAGCCTCAGCGGAAATGGGCCTCATCTCGCCTGGAGGGCAAAACCTCCTGTATTTTCTCGAGTTGCGGCAAGTGCTCTCGACTTACGACGGGGCCCTCAGGGACCCGCTCTGGTGGCCTCAGGAAAGGCCAGTCCCCATGCGACTTCCTCGGGGGCCTCTCGGGATTCCTCTCCCGTCGATGCCGGGGCCTAAGACCTTGTGTGGAGTCGGGGCCGGAACCTGAGGATTCCTCTGCAGTGCTGACATGGATCTTGGGGTACTTCTGGAGTCTCCCCAGGGGAGTCAGTCCTCGTCTCGAATGCGGGCATGCACTTGAGCTTTCCTCCAGAGCGGTAGCAGCAGTGTCACTCAGTCCACCGCGTGGATCAAAGGATCTATGATTTTCCCTCGAGTCTTTCCCACGAGGCCTACCCACGAGGCTTTCCCACAGGGCTGTCCCACGTGCACACGTGGTGGGAGTCGATCCTCGGCTTGAACGTCAAGGCAGTGCAGGGAAAACAGGTTCCTCTGGAATGGACTGACACATCTGGGGGACTCTTGGAATGGTGGCACGACCCTGGAGTTCCTCTTGCCTTTCCTGTGGAGAGTGCCTCCTCTTGAGATGAGACGGGAACGCCGGGAACTCTTTCCCCACGAAACAGGGAACGGATCCCTCATCTCGAGCTAGGAGGCGGAAACGGGGATCCCCTGGATGAGTGCGGGACCCTCGTGCTTCCTCTCGAGTGGAGACGGTTATGTCGGGGAACTTCTTGAATTGCAGCAAGGGTGTGAAGGACCCTTTGGAAGTTCCAGTGGGTAGATGTGATTAGCCTGGAGAAGCCTCAGCGGAAATGGGCCTCATCTCGCCTGGAGGGTAAAACCTCCTGGATTTTCTCGAGTTGCGGCAGGTGCTCTCGACTTACGACGGAGCCCTCAGGGACCCGCTCTGGTGGCCTCAGGTAAGGCCAATCCCCATCCGAGTTCCTCGGGGGCCTCTCGGGATTCCTCTCCCGTCGATGCCGGGGCCTAAGACCTTGTGTGGAGTCGGGGCCGGAACCTGAGGATTCCTCTCCAGTGCTGACATGGATCTTGGGGTACTTCTGGAGTCTCCCCAGGGGAGTCAGTCCTCGTCTCGAATGCGGGCATGCACTTGCGCTTTCCTCCAGAGCGGTAGCAGAAGTGCCACGCAGTCCGCCGCGTGGATCAAAGGATCTATGGTTTTCCCTCGAATCTTTCCCACGAGGCTTTCCCACGAGGCTTTCCCACAGGGCTGTCCCACGTGCACACGTGGTGGTTGTCCATCTTCAGCTTGAACATCAAGGCAGTGCAGTGAAAACAGGTTCCTCTGGAATGGACTGACACATCTGGGGGACTCTTGGAATGGTGGCACGACCCTGGAGTTCCTCTCTCCTTTCCTGTGGAGATCGCCTTCTCTTGAGATGCCACGGGAATGCCGGGAATTCTTTCCCCAAGAAACAGGGAAAGGATCCCTCATCTCGAGCTAGGAGGCGGAAACGGGGCTCCCCTGGATGTGTGCGGGACACTCGTGCTTCCTCTCGAGTGGAGACGGGTGTGTCGGGGAACTTCTTGAGTTGCAGCAAGGGTGTGAAGGACCCCTTGGAAGTTCCAGTGGTTAGATGTGATTAGCCTCGAGAAGCCTCAGCGGAAATGGGCCTCATCTCGCCTGGAGGGCAAACCCTCCTGGATTTTCTCGACTTGCGGCAGGTGCTCTCGACTTACAACGGGGACCTCGGGGACCCGCTCTGGTGGCCTCAGGAAATGCGAGTCTCCATGCGAGTTCCTCTGGGGCCTCTCGGGAATCCTCTCCCGTCGATGCCAGGGCCTAAGACCTTGTGTGGAGTCTTGGCTGGAACCGGAGGATTCCTCTCCAGTGCTGACATGGATCTTGGGGTACTTCTGGAGTCTCCCCAGGGGAGTCAGTCCTCGTCTCGAATGCGGGCATGCACTTGCGCTTTCCTCCAGAGCGGTAGCAGCAGTGTCACGCAGTCCGCCGCGTGGATCAAAGGATCTATGGTTTTCCCTCCAGTCTTTCCCACGAGGCTTTCCCACGAGGCTTTCCCACAGGGCTGTCCCACGTGCACACGTGGTGGGAGTCGATCCTCGGCTTGAACGTCAAGGCAGTGCATGGAAAACAGGTTCCTCTGGAATGGACTGACACATCTGGGGGACTCTTGGAATGGTGGCACGACCCTGGAGTTCCTCTCGCCTTTCCTGTGGAGAGCGCCTCCTCTTGAGATGCGACGGGAACGCCGGGAATTCTTTCCCTATGAAACAGGGAAAGGATCCCTCATCTCGAGCTAGGAGGCGGAAACTGGACTCCCCTGGATGTGTGCGGGACCCTCGTGCTTCCTCTCGAGGGAGACGGGTTCTCGGGGAATTTCTTGAGTTGCAGCAAGGGTGTGAAGGACCCTTTGGAAGTTCCAGTGGTTAGATGTGATTAGCCTCGAGAAGCCTCAGCAGAAATGGGCCTCGTCTCGGCTGGAAGGCAAAACCTCCTGCATTTTCTCGAGTTGCGGCAGGTGCTCTCGACTTACGACGGGGACCTCAGGGACCCGCTCTGGTGTTCTCAGGAAAGGCCAGTCCACATGCGAGTTCCTCGGGGGCCTCTCGGGATTCCTCTCCCGTTGATGCCGGGGCCTAAGACCTTGTGTGGAGTCGGGGCCGGCACCTGAGGATTCCTCTCCAGTGCTGACATGGATCTTGGGGTCCTTCTGGAGTCTCCCCAGGGGAGTCAGTCCTCGTCTCGAATGCGGGCATGCACTTGGCTTTCCTCCAGAGCGGTAGCAGCAGTGTCACGCAGTCCGCCGCGTGGATCAAAGGATCTATGGTTTTCCCTCGAGTTTTTCCCACGAGGCTTTCCCACGAGGCTTTCCCACCGGGCTGTCCCACGTGCCACCGTGGTGGGAGTCGATCCTCGGCTTGAACGCCAAGGCAGTGCAGGGAAAACAGGTTCCTCTGGAATGGACTGACACATCTGGGGGACTCTTGGAATGGTGGCATGACCCTGGAGTTCCTCTCGCCTTTCCCTGGAGAGCGCCTCCTCTTGAGATGCGACGGGAACGCCGGGAATTCTTTCCCTACGAAACAGGGAAAGGATCCCTCATTTCGAGCTAGGAGGCGGAAACAGGGCTCCCCTGAATGTGTGCGGGACCCTCGTGCTTCCTCTCGAGTGGAGACGGGTATGTCGGGGAACTTCTTGAGTTGCAGCAAGGGTGTGAAGTACCCTTTGGAAGTTCCAGTGGTTAGATGTGATTAGCCTCGAGAAGCCTGAGCGGAAATGGGCCTCATCTCGCCTGGAGGGCAAAACCTCCTGGATTTTCTCGAGTTGCGGCAGGTGCTCTCGACTTACGACTGCGCCCTCAGGGACACGCTCTGGTGGCCTCAGGAAAGACCAGTCCCCATGCGAGTTCCTCGGGGGCCTCTCGCGATTCCTCTCCCGTCGATGCCGGGGCCTAAGACCTTGTGTGGAGTCGGGGCCGGAACCTGAGGATTCCTCTCCAGTGCTGACATGGATCTTGGGGTACTTCTGGAGTCTCCCCAGGTGAGTCAGTCCTCGTCTCGAATGCGGGCATGCACTTCCGCATTCCTCCAGATCGGTAGCAGCAGTGTCACGCAGTCCGCCGCGTGGATCAAAGGATCTATGTTTTTCCCTCGAGTCTTTCCCACGAGGCTTTCCCACGAGGCTTTCCCACAGGGCTGTCCCACGTGCACACGTGGTGGGAGTCGATCCTCGGCTTGAACGTCAAGGCAGTGCAGGGAAAACAGGTTCCTCTGGAATGGACTGACACATCTGGGGGACTCTTGGAATGGGGGCAGGACCCTGGAGTTCCTCTCGCCTTTCCTGTGGAGAGCGGCTCCTCTTGAGATGCGACGGGAACGCCGGGAATTCTTTCCCTACGAAACAGGGAAGGATCCCTCATCTCGAGCTAGGAGGCGGAAACGGGGCTCCCCTGGATGTGTGCGGGACCCTCGTGCTTCCTCTCGAGTGGAGACGGGTATGTCGGGGAACTTCTTGAGTTGCAGCAAGGGTGTGAAGGACCCTTTGGAAGTTCAAGTCGTTAGATGTGATTAGCCGCGAGAAGCTTCAGCGGAAATGGGCCTCCTCTCGCCTGGAGGGCAAAACCTCCTGGATTTTCTCGAGTTGCGGCAGGTGCTCTCGACTTACGACGGGGCCCTCAGGGACCCGCTCTGGTGGCCTCAGGAAAGGCCAGTCCCCATGCGAGTTCCTCGGGGGCCTCTCGGGATTCCTCTCCCGTCGATGCCGGGGCCTAAGACCTTGTGTGGAGTCGGGGCCGGAACCTGAGGATTCCTCTACAGTGCTGACATGGATCTTGGGGTACTTCTGGAGTCTCCCCAGGGGAGTCAGTCCTCGTCTCGAATGCGGGCATGCACTTGCGCTTTCCTCCAGAGCGGTAGCAGCAGTGTCACGCATTCCGCCGCGTGGATCAAAGGATCTATGGTTTTCCCTCGAGTCTTTCCCACGAGGCTTTCCCACAGGGCTGTCCCACGTGCACACGTGGTGGGAGTCGATCCTCGGCTTGAACGTCAAGGCAGTGCAGGGAAAACAGGTTCCTCTGGAATGGACTGACACATCTGGGGGACTCTTGGAATGGTGGCACGACCCTGGAGTTCCTCTCGCCTTTCCTGTGGAGAGCGCCTCCTCTTGAGATGCGACGGGAACGCCGGGAATTCTTTCCCTATGAAACAGGGGAAGGATCCCTCATCTCGAGCTAGGAGGCGGAAATGGGGCTCCCCTGCATGTGTGCGGGATCCTCGTGCTTCCTCTCGAGTGGTGACGGCTATGTCGGGGAACTTCTTGAGTTGCAGTAAGGGTGTGAAGGACCCTTTGGAAGTTCCAGTGGTTAGATGTGATTAGCCTTGAGAAGCCTCAGCGGAAATGGGCCTCATCTCGCCTGGAGGGCCAAACCTCCTGGATTTTCTCGAGTTGTGGCTGGTGCTCTCGACTTACGACGGGGACCTCAGGACCCGCTCTGGTGGCCTCAGGAAAGGCCAGTCCCCATGCGAGTTCCTCGGGGGACTCTCGCGATTCCTCTCCCGTCGATGCCGGGGCCTAAGACCTTGTGTGGAGTCGGGGCCGGAACCTGAGGATTCCTCTCCAGTACTGACAGGCATCTTGTGGTACTTCTGGAGTCTCCCCAGGGGAGTCAGTCCTCGTCTCGAATGCGGGCATGCAGTTGCGCTTTCCTCCAGAGCGGTAGCAGCAGTGTCACGCAGTCTGCCGCGTGGATCAAAGGATCTATGGCTTTCCCTCGAGTCTTTCCCACGAGGCTTTCCCACAAGGCTTTCCCACAGGGCTGTCCCACGTGCACACGTGGTGGGAGTCGATCCTCGGCTTGAATGTCAAGGCAGTGCAGGGAAAACAGGTTCCTCTGGAATGGACTGACCCATCTGGGGGACTCTTGGAATGGTGGCACGACCCTGGAGTTCCTCTCGCCTTTCCTGTGGAGATCGCCTCCTCTTGAGATGCGACGGGAACGCTGGGAATTCTTTCCCTACGAAACAGTGAAATGATCCCTCATCTCGAGCTAGGAGGCGGAAACGGGGCTCCCCTGGATGTGTGCGGGACCCTCGTGCTTCCTCTCGAGTGGAGACGGCTATGTCTGGGAACTTCTTGAGTTGCAGCAAGGGTGTGAAGGACCCTTTGGAAGTTCCAGGGGTTAGATGTGATTAGCCTCGAGAAGCCTCAGCGGAAATGGGCCTCATCTCGCCTGGAGGGCAAAACCTCCTGGATTATCTCGAGTTGCGGCAGGTGCTCTCGACTTACGACGGGGCCCTCATGGACCCGCTCTGGTGGCCTCAGGAAAGGCAAGGCCCCATGCGAGTTCCTCGGGGGCCTCTCGGGATTCCTCTCCCGTCGATGCCGGGACCTAAGACCTTGTGTAGAGTCGGGGCCGGAACTTGAGGATTCCTCTCCAGTGCTGACATGGACCTTGGGGTACTTCTGGAGTCTCCCCAGGGGAGTCAGTCCTCGTCTCGAATGCGGGCATGCACTTGCGCTTTCCTCCAGAGAGGTAGCAGCAGTGTCACGCAGTCCGCCGCGTGGATCAAAGGATCTATGATTTTCCCTCGAGTCTTTCCCACGAGGCTTTCCCACTAGGCTTTCCCACAGGTCTGTCCCACGTGCACACGTGGTGGGAGTCGATCCTAGGCTTGAAAGTCAAGGCAGTGCAGGAAAAACAGGTTCCTCTGGAATGGACTGACACATCTGGGGGACTCTTGTAATGGTGGCACGACCCTGGAGTTCCTCTCGCCTTTCCTGTGGAGAGCGCCTCCTCTTGAGGTGCGACGGGAACGCCGGGAATTCTTTCCCGAAAAAGCAGCGAAAGGATCCCTCATTTCGAGCTACGAGGGGGAAATGAGGCTCCTCTGGATGTATCCAGGACCCTCGTGCTTCCTCTAGAGTGGAGACGGGGATGCAAGACAACTTCTTTTGTTGCAGCAAGGGTGTGAAGGACCTTTTGGAAGTTCCAGAGGTTAGGTGTGCCTCAGGAAAGGCCAGTCCCCGTGCGAGCTGCTCAGGGGCCTCTCGGAATTCATCTACCTTCGATGCCGGGGCCTAAGACCTTGTGTGGATTCGGGGCCGGAACCTGAGGATTCCTCTCCAGTGCTGACATGGATCTTGGGGTACGTCTGGAGTCTCCCCAGGGGAGCAAGTCCTCGTCTCCTAAGGGGGGCATGCACGTGCGCTTTCCTCCAAAGCGGTAGCAGCAATGTCACGCTTTCCATCGCCTGGATCAAGGGATCTGTGGCTTTCACTCCAGGCTTTCCCACGAGGCTTTCCCACGAGGCTTCCCCACAGGGGTCCCACGTGCCACCTTGGTTTGAGTCGATCCTTGGCGTGAAAGTCGACGCAGTGCAGGGAAAACAGGTTCCTCTAGAATGGAATGAAGGATCTGGGGGTTTCTGGGAATGGTGGCACGACGCTGAAGTTCTAGCCTTTCCTGTGGAGAGCACCTCCTAATTGAGATGCGACAGGAATGCACAGAATTCTTTCCCGAACATGCAGCGAAAGGATCCCTCATCTCGAGCTACGTAGTGGAAACAGGGCTCCTCTGGATGTGGCCGGGACCCTCGTGTTTCCTCTAGATGGGAGACGGGTATGTCAGGCAACTTCTTGAGTTGCAGCAAGGGTGTGAAGGACCTTTTGGAAATTCCAGAGGTTAGGTGTGATTAGCTTCGGAAAGCCTCAGTGGAAATGGGCCTCATCTCTCCTGGAGGGCAAAACCTCCTGGATTCTGTCGAGTTGCGGCAGGTGCTCTCAACTTCCGACGGGGACCTCATGGACCCGCTCTGGTTGCCTCAGGAAAGGCCAGTCCCTATGCGAGTTGCACGGGGGCTTCACAGGATTCCTTTCCCTTCGAAGCCGGGGCCTAAGACCTTGTGTGGAGTCGGGGCCGGAACCTCAGGATTCCTCTCCAGTGCTGACATGAAACTTGGGGTACTTCTGGAGTGTCCCGAGGGGAGTAAGTCCTCGTCTCGAATGGGGGCATGCACGTGAGCTTTCCTCCAGAGGGGTAGCAACAGTGTCACGCTTCCCATCGCCTGGATCAAGGGATATGTGGCTTCCCCTCGAGGCTTTCCCACGAGGCTTTCCCACAGGGCTGTCCCACGTGCCAGCGTGGTGGGAGTCGATCCTCGGCGTGGGAGTCGATCCTCGGCGTGAAAGCCGAGGTACTGTAGGGAAAACAGGTTCCTCTGGAATGGACTGAGACATCTGGGGGACCCTTGGTATGGTGGGCCGTCACTGGAGTTCCTCTCGCCTTTCCTGTGGAGAGCGCCTCCTCTTGAGATGGGACGGGAATGCCCAGAATTCTTTCCCGAAAAAGCAGCGAAAGGATCCCTCATTTCGAGCTACGAGGGGGAAACGGGGCTCCTCTGGATGTATCCAGGACCCTCGTGCTTCCTCTAGAGTGGAGACGGGGATGCAAGACAACTTCTTGTGTTGCAGCAAGGGTGTGAAGGACCTTTTGGAAGTTCCAGAGGTTAGGTGTGATTAGCTTCGAGAAGCCTCAGCGGAAATGGGCCTCATCTCGCCTGGAGGGCGAAACCTCCTGGATTTTCTCGAGTTTCGGCAGGTCCTCTCGACTTATGACGGCGACCTCAAGGACCCGCTCTGGTGGCCTCAGGAAAGGCCAGTCCCCGTGCGAGCTGCTCGGGGGCCTCTCGGAATTCATCTACCTTCGATGACGGGGCCTAAGACCTTGTGTGGATTCGGGGCCAGAACCTGAGGATTCCTCTCCAGGGCTGACATGGATCTTGGGGTACGTCTGGAGTCTCCCCAGGGGAGCAAGTCCTCGTCTCCTAAGGGGGGCATGCACGTGCGCTTTCCTCCAAAGCGGTAGCAGCAATGTCACGCTTCCCGTCGCTTGGATCAAGGGATCTGTGGCTTTCCCACGAGGCTTTCCCATTGGGCTGTCCCACGTGCCACCGTGGTGGGAGTCGATCCTCGGCGTGATAGTCGAGGCAGTGCAGGGAAAACAGGTTCCTCTGGAATGAACTGAAACATCTGGGGGACTCTTGGAATGGTGGCACGACGCTGGAGATCCTCTCGCCTTTCCTGTTCAGAGCGCCTCCTGTTGAAATGTGACGGGAAGGCCGGGAATTCTTTTCTGACCAAGCAGGGAAACGATCCCTCATCTCGAGCTACGAGACGGAAACGGGGCCCCTCTGGATGTGGGTGGGACATTCGTGCTTCCTCCTGAGTGGAGACGGGGATGTCGGGGTACTTCTCGAGTTGAAGTAAGGGTGTGAAGGACCTTTTGGAAGTTCCAGAGCTTAGATGTGAATAGCCTTGAGAAGCCTCAGCGGAAATGGGCCTCATCTCGCCTGGAGGGCGAAACCTCCTGGATTTTCTCGAGTTGAGGCAGGTGCTCTCGACTTACGACGGGGACCTCAGGAACCTGCTTCTGTGGCCTCAGGAAAGGCCAGTCCCCATGCGAGTTGCTCGCGGGCCTCTCGGGATTCCTCTCCCTTGGATGTTTGGGCCTAATACCTTGTGTGAAGGCGTGGCCGGAACCTGAGGTTGCCTCTCCAGTGCTGACATGGATCTTGGGTTACTTCTGGAGTCTCCCCAGGGGAGTAAGTCCTCGTCTCGAATGGGGGCATGCACGTGCGCTTTCCTCCAGAGCTCTAGCAGCAGTGTCACGCTTCCCATCGCCTGGATCAAGGGATCTGTGGCTTTCCCTCGAGGCTTTCCCACGAGGCTTTCGCAAGAGGCTTTCCCACAGGTCTGTCCCACGTGCCCCCGTGGTTGGAGTCGAACCTCGGTGTGAAAGTCGAGGCAGTGCAGGGAAATCAGGTTCTTCTGGAATGGGCTGAGACATCTGGGGACTCTTGGAATGGTGGCACGATGCTGGAGTTCCTCTCGCCTTTCCTGTGGAGAGCGCCACCTCTTGAGATGCGACGGGAATGTCGGGAATTCTTTCCCGACCAAGCAGGGAAAGGATCCCTCATCTCGAGCTAGGAGGCGGAAACGGGCTCCTCTGGATGTGGATGGGACCCTCGTGCTTCCTCTAGAGTGGAGACGGGGATGTCGGCGAACTTCTTGAGTTGCAGCAAGGTTGTGAAGGACCTTTTCGAAGTTCCAGAGCTTAGATGGGATTAGCCTTGAGAAGCCTCAGCGGAAATGGGCCTCATCTCGCCTGGAGGGCAAAACCTGGATTTTCTCGAGTTGCGGCAGGTGCTCTTGACTTACGACGGGGACCTCAGGGACCCGCTCTTGTGGCCTCAGGAAAGGCCAGTCCTAATGCGAGTTGCTCGCGGGCCTCTCGGGATTCCTCTCCCTTCGATGCCGGGGCCTTAGACCTTGTGTGGAGTCGGGGCCAGAACCTGAGGATTCCTCTCCAGTGCTGACATGGATCTTAGGGTAATTCTGGAGTCTTCCAGGAGAGTAAGTCCTCGTCTCGAATGCGGGCGTGCACGGGCGCTTTCCTCCAGAGTGGTAGCAGCAGTGTCACGCTTCCTGTCGAGTGGATCAAAGGATCTGTGGCTTTCCCTCGAGGTTTTCCCATGAGGCTTTCCCACAAGGCTGTCCCACTTGCCACCATGGTGGGAGGCGATCCTCAGCATGAAAGTCGTGGCAGTGTAGGGAAAACAGGTTCCTCTGAAATGGACTGAGACATCTGGGGGCCCTTGGTATGGTGGCCCGACCCTGGAGTTCCTCTCGCCTTTCCTGTGGAGAGCGCCTCCTCTTGAGATGGGACGGGAATGCCCAGAATTCTTTCCCGAAAAAGCAGCGAAAGGATCCCTCATTTCGAGCTACGAGGGGGAAACGGGGCTCCTCTGGATGTATCCAGGACCCTCGTGCTTCCTCTAGAGTGGAGACGGGGATGCAAGACAACTTCTTGTGTTGCAGCAAGGGTGTGAAGGACCTTTTGGACTTCCAGAGGTTAGGTGTGATTAGCTTCGAGAAGCCTCAGCGGAAATGGGCCTCATCTCGCCTGGAGGGCGAAACCTCCTGGATTTTCTCGAGTTTCGGCAGGTCCTCTCGACTTATGACGACGACCTCAAGGACCCGCTCTGGTGGCCTCAGGAAAGGCCAGTCCCCGTGCGAGCTGCTCGGGGGCCTCTCGGAATTCATCTACCTTCGATGACGGGGCCTAAGACCTTGTGTGAATTCGGGGCCGGAACCTGAGGATTCCTCTCCAGTGCTGACATGGATTTTGGGGTACGTCTGGAGTCTCCCCAGGGGAGCAAGTCCTCGTCTCCTAAGGGGGGCATGCACGTGCGCTTTCCTCCAAAGCGGTAGCAGCAATGTCACGCTTCCCGTCGCTTGGATCAAGGGATCTGTGGCTTTCCCTCGAGGCTTTCCCACGAGGCTTTCCCACAGGGCTGTCCCACGTCAGACTGTGGTGGGAGTCGATCCTCGGCGTGAAAGTCGAGGCAGTGCAGGGAAAACAGTTTCCTCCGGAATGAACTGAGACATCTGGGGGACTCTTGGAATGGTGGCACGACGCTGGAGTTGCTCTCACCTTTCCTGTGGAGAGCACCTCCTCTTGCGATGCGACGGGAATGCCCAGGATTCTTACCCGAAAAAGCAGCGAAAGGATCCCTCATCTCGACCTACGAGGCGGAAACGGAGCTCTTCTGGATGTGTTCGGGACCCACGTGCTTGCTCTCGAGTTGAGAGGGGTATGTTGGGGAACTTCTTGAGTTTCAACAAGTGTGTGAAGGACCCTTTGGAAGTTCCAGAGGTTAGATGTGATTAGCCTCGAGACGCCTCAGCGGAAATGGGCCTCATCGAGCCTGGATGGGAGAACTTCCTGGATTTTTTCGAGTTTTGGCAGGTGGTCTTGTCTTACGACGGTGACCTAAGGAACCCGCTTTGGTTACCTTAGGACTGGCCAGTCCCCATACGACTTGTTCGGTGGCCTCCTGGGATTACACTCCCGTCGATGCCGGGGCCTCAGATGTTGTGTGGAGTCGGGGCCGGAACCTGAGGATTCCTCTCCAGTGCTGAAATGGATATTGGGGTAATTCTGGAGTCTCCCCAGGGAAGTCAGTCCTCGTCGCGAGAAGGGGCATGCACATGCGCTTTCCTCCTGAGCTGTAGCAGCAGTGTCACGCTTCCCATCGCGTGAGTCATGGAATCTGTGGCTTTACCTCGAGGATTTCACATGAGGCATTCCCTCGAGGCTTTCCCACGAGGCTTTCCCACAGGGCTGTCCCACGTGCCACAGTGGTGGGAGTCGTTCCTCGGCGTGAAAGTCGAGGCAGTGAGGTAAAACAGGTTCCTCTAGAATTGACTGACACATCTGGGGGTCTCCTGGAATGGTGGCTCGACGCTGGAATTCTCACCATTCCTGTGGAGAGCACCTTCGCTTGAGATGCGACGGGAATGCCCAGAATTCTTTCCCGACCCAGCAGCGAAAGGATCCCTCATCTCGAGCTACGAGACGGAAACGGAGCTCCTCTGTATGTGGGCGGGACCCTCGTGCTTCCTCTCGAGTGGAGACGGGGATATCGGGGAATTTCTTGAGATGCAGCAAAGGTGTGAAGGACCTTTTGGAAGTTCCAGAGCTTAGATGTGATTAGCCTCGAGAAGCCTCAGTGGCAATGGGCCTCATCATGCCTGGAGGGCAAATCCTCCTGGATTTTCTCGAGTTGCGGCAGGTGCTCTCGACTTACGACGGGGACCTCATGGACCCGCTCTGGTTGCCTCAGTAAAGGCCAGTCCCTATGCGAGTTGCACGGGGGCCTCTCAGGATTCCTTTCCCTTCGAAGCCGAGGCCTAAGACCTTGTGTGGAGTCGGGGCCGGAACCTCAGGATTCCTCTCCAGTGCTGACATGAATCTTGGGGTACTTCTGGAGTCTCCCCAGGGGAGTAAGTCCTCGTCTCGAATGGGGGCATGCACGTGATCTTTCCTCAAGGGCGGTAGCAGCAGTGTCACGCTTCCCATCGCCTGGATCAAGGGATCTGTGGCTTCCCCTCGAGGCTTTCCCACGAGGCTTTCCCACAGGGCTGTCCCACGTGCCAGCGTGGTGGGAGTCGATCCTCGGCGTGAAAGCCGAGGTAGTGCAGGGCAAACAGGTTCCTCTGGAATGGACTGAGACATCTGGGGGACTCGTGGAATGGTGGAACGACGCTGGAGTTCCTCTCGCCTTTCCTGTGGAGAGCGCCTCCTCTTGAGGTGAGAGGCAAACGCCGGGAATTCTTTCCGGACAATGCAACGAAATGTCCCTCATCTCGAGCTACGAGGCGGAAACGGGGCTCCTCTGGATGTGGATGGGATCCTCGTGCTTCCTCTAGAGTGGAAACGGGTATGTCAGGCAACTTCTTGAGTTGCAGCAAGGGTGTGAAGGACCTTTTGGAAGTTCAAGAGGCTAGACGTGATTAGCCTGAAGAAGCCTCAGCGGAAATGGGCCTCATCCCGCCTGGAGGGAAAAACCTCCTGGATTTTCACGAGTTGCGGCAGGTGCTCTCGTCCTAGGACGGTGACCTAAGGGACCCGCTCTGGTGGCCTCAGGACTGGCCAGTCCCCATTCCAGTGGCTCGGGAGACTCTCGGGATTCCTCTCCCGTCGATGCCGGGCCTAAGACCTTGTGTGGAGTCGGGGCCGGAACCTGAGGATTCCTCTCCAGTGCTGACATGGATCTTGGGGTACTTCTGGAGTCTCCCCAGGGGAGTCAGTCCTCGTCTCCAGACGGGACATGCAAATGGGCTTTCCTCCCGCGCTGGAGCAGCAATGTCATGCTTCCCGTCAGGTCGATCATGGGATCTGTGGCTTTCCCACGAGGCTTTCCCACAGGGCTGTCCCACGTGCTACCGTGGTGGGAGTCCATCCTCGGCGTAAAAGTTGAGGCAGTGGAGCAAAACAGGTTCCTCTGGAAAGGTCTGAGACATCTTCGGGACTCTTGGAATGGGGACACGACGCTGAAGTTACTCTCGCCTTTCCTGTGGAGAGCGCCTCCTCTTCAGATGCGACGGGAACGCCAGGAATGCTTTCCCGACCAAGCAGGGAAAGGATCCCTCATCTCGAGCTACGAGGCGGAAACGGGGCTCCTCTGGATGTGGGCGGGACAATCGTTCTTCCTCTAGAATGGAGACCTTTATGTCGGGGAACTTCTTGAGTTGAAGCAAGCGTGTGAAGGACCTTTTTGAAGTTCCAGAGTTTAGGTGGGATTAGCCTAGAGAAGTAGCAGCAGGTGCTCTAGACTTATGTCGGGGACCTCAGGGACCCACCCTGGTGGCCTCAGGAAAGGCCAGTCCCCATGCGAGTTGCTCGCAGGCCTCTCGGGATCCCTCTTCCTTCGATGCCGGGGCCTAAGTCCTTGTGTGGAGGTGGGGCCGGAACCTGAGGATTCCTCTCCAGTGCTGACATGGATCTTGGGGTACTTCTGGAGTCTCCCCAGGGGAGTAAGTCCTCGTCTCGAATGGGGGCATGCACGTGCACTTTCCTCAAGAGCTGCAGCAGCAGTGTCACGATTCCCATCGCCTGGATCGAGGGATCTGTGGCTTTCCCTCTAGGCTTTCCCACGAGGCTTTCCCACAGGGCTGTCTAACGTGCCACCGTGGTATCAGTCGATCCTCGACGTGAGAGTCGAGGTAATGCAGGAAAAACAGGTTCTTCTGGAATGGACTGAGACATATGGGGGTCTCTTGGAATGGTGGCACGAGGCTGGAGTTCCTCTCGCCTTTCCTGTGGAGAGCGCCTCCTCTTGAGATGCGACGGAAACGCCGGGAATTCTTTCCCGACCAAGCAGGGAAAGGATGCCTCATCTGGACCTACGAGGCAGAAACGGGTCTCCTCTGAATGTGGCAGGGACCTTCGTGCTTCCTCTAGATGGGAGACTGGTATGTCAGGCAACATCTGGAGTTGCAGCAAGGGTGTGAAGGACCTTTTGGAAGTTCCAGACGTTAGGTGTGATTAGCCTAGAGAAGCCTCAGCGGAAATGGGCTTCATCTCGCTTAGAGGGCAAAACCTCCTGGGGTTTCTCGAGCTGCGGCAGGTGCTCTCGACTTACGACGGTGACTTCAGGGACCCGCTTATGGCTTCAGAAAAGGCCAGTCCCCATGCGAGTTGATCGGGGGCCTCTCGGGCTTCCTCTCCCTTCGATGCCGGGGCCTAAGACCTTGTGTGGAGTCAGGTCCGGAACGTGAGGATTCCTCTCCAGTGCTGACATGGATATTGGGGTAGTTCTGGAGTCTCCCCATTGGAGTAAGTCCTCGTCTCAAATGGGGGCATGGACGTGCACTTTCTTCCAGAGCTGTAGCAGCAGTGTCAAACTTCCCATCGCCTGGATCAAAGGATCTGTGGCTTTCCCTCGAGGCTTTCCCATGAGGCTGTCCCACAGGGCTATCCCACGTGCCACTGTGGTGTGAGTCGATCCTCAGCATGAAAGTCGAGGCAGTGCAGGGAAAACAGGTTCCTCTGGAATGGACTGAGACATCTGGGGGACTCTTGGAATAGTGGCACGACGCTGGAGTTCCTCTTGCCTTTCCTGTGGAGAGCGGCTCCTCCTGAGATGCGACGGGAACGCCGGGAATTCTTACCGATCAAGCAGGGAAAGAATTCCTCATCTCGAGCTACGAGGTGGAAACGGGGCTCCTCTGGATGTGTGCGGGACCCTCGTGCTTCCTCTAGAGTGGAGACGGGGATGTCGGGGAACTTCTTGAGTTGCAGCAAGGGTGTGAAGGACCTTTTGGAAGTTCCAGAGTTTAGGTGTGATTAGCCTAGAGAAGCCTCAGCAGAAATGGGCCTCCTCTCGCCTGGAGGGCAAAACCTCCTGGATTTTCTCGAGTTGTGGCAGGTGCTCTCGACTTACGACGGGGACCTCACGGAACCGCTCCGGTGGCCTCAGAAAAGGCCAGTCCACATGCGAGTTGCTCGGGGGACTCTCGGGGTTCCTCTAACTTTCATAACAGTGCCTAAGACCTTGAGTGGTGTCAGGTCCAGAATCTGAGGATTCCTCTCCAGTGCTGACATGGATCTTCGGGTACTTCTGGAGTCTCCCCAGGGGAGTAATTCCTTGTCTCGAATAGGGTCATGCACGTGCGCTTTCATCCAGAGCCGAAGCAGCAGTGTCATGCTTCCCTTCGCCTGGATCAAGGGATCTGTGGCCCTCCCTCGAGGCTTTCCCACGAGGCTTTCCCACGAGGCTTTGGCAAAGGGCTGTCGCACGTGGCACCGTGGTGTGAGTCGATCCTCGGCGTGAAAGTCGAGGCAGTGCAGGGAAAACAGGTTCCTCTGGAATGGACTCAGACATCTGGGGGACTCTTGGAAATGTGGCACGACCCTGGAGTTCCACTCGCCTTTCCTGTGGCGAGCGCCTCCTCTTCAGATGCGACGGGAACGCCGGGAAAGCTTTCCCGACCAAGCAGGTCAAGGATCACTCATCTCGAGCTGCGAGGCAGAAACGGAGCTCCTCTGGATGTGGGCGGGACCCTCGTTCTTCCTCTAGAATGGAGACGTGTATGTCGGGAAACTTCTTGAGTTGCAGCAAGGGTGTGAAAGACCTTTTGGAAGTTCCAGAAGTTAGGTGTGATTAGCATTGAGAAGGCTCAGTGGAAATGGGCCTCATCTCGACTGGAGGGCAAAACCTCCTGGATTTACTCGAGTTGCGGCAGGTGCTCACC
Organism: Ovis canadensis; assembly: GCF_042477335.2. Taxonomy (NCBI): domain Eukaryota; kingdom Metazoa; phylum Chordata; class Mammalia; order Artiodactyla; family Bovidae; genus Ovis; species Ovis canadensis. The sequence goes on from NC_091267.1 coordinate 12,729,543, forward strand.
ACTTACGACGGGGACCTCAGGAACCCGCTCTGGTGGCCTCGGGAAAGGCAAGTCTCCATCCGAGTTGCTCGGGGGCCTCTGGGGATTATTCTCCCTTCGATGCCGAGGCCTAAGACCTTGTGTGGAGTCGGGGCCGGAACCTGAGGATTCCTCTCCAGTGCTGACATGGATTTTGGGGTACTTCTGGAGTTTCCGCAGGGGAGTCAGTCCTCGTCTCGAATTGGGGCATGCACGTGCGCTTTCTTCCAGAGCAGTAGCAGCAGTGTCACGCTTCCCATCGCGTGAATCAAGGCATATGTGGCTTTCCCTCGAGGCTTTCCCACGAGGCTTTCCCACAGGGCTGTCCCACATGCCACCGTGGTGGGAGTCGATCCTCGGCATGAACGTCGAGGCAGTGCAGGGAAAATACGTTCCTCTGGAATGGACTGACACATCTGGGGGACTCTTGGAATGGAGGCACGACCCTGGAGTTCCTCTCGCCTTTCCTGTGGAGAGCGCCTCCTCTTGAGATGCGACAGGAACGCCGGGAAATCTTTCCCTACGAAACAGGAAAAGGATCCCTCATCTCGAGCTAGGAGGCGGAAACGGGGCTCCCCTGGATGTGTGCGGGACCCTCGTGCTTCCTCTCGAGTGGAGACGGCTATGTCGGGGAACTTCTTGAGTTGCAGCAAGAGTGTGAAGGACCCTTTGGAAGTTTCAGTGGTTAGATGTGATTAGCCTCGAGAAGCCTCAGCGGAAATGGGCCTCATCTCGCCTGGAGGGTAAAACCTCCTGGATTTTCTCGAGTTGCGGCAGGTGCTCTCGACTTACAACGGGGACCTCAGGGACCCGCTCTGGTGGCCTCAGGAAAGGCCAGTCCCCATGCGAATTCCTCGGGGGCCTCTCGGGATTCCTCTCCCGTTGATGCCGGGGCCTAAGACCCTGTGTGGAGTCGGGGCCGGAACCTGAGGATTCCTCTCCAGTGCTGACATGGATCTTGGTGTACTTCTGGAGTCTCCCCAGGGCAGTCAGTCCCCGTCTCGAATGCGGGCATGCACTTGCGCTTTCCTCCAGAGCGGTAGCAGCAGTGTCACGCAGTCCGACTCGTGGATCAAAGGATCTATGGTTTTCCCTCGAGTCTTTCCCACGAGGCTTTCCCACGAGGCTTTCCCACAGGGCTGTCCCACGTGCACACGTGGTGGGAGTCGATCCTCGGCTTGAACGTCAAGACTGTGCAGGGAAAACAGGTTCCTCTGGAATGGACTGACACATCTGGGGGACTCTTGAAATGGTGACACGACGCTGGAGTTCCTCTTGCCTTTCCTGTGGAGAGCGCCTCCTCTTGAGATGCGACGGGAACGCCGGGAATTCTTTCCCTCCGAAACAGGGAAATGATCCCTAATCTCGAGCTAGGAGGCAGAAACGGGGCTCCCCTGGATGTGTCGGGACACTCGTGCTTCCTCTCGACTGGAGACGGGTATGTCGGGGAACTTCTTGAGTTGCAGCAAGGATGTGAAGGACCCTTTGGAAGTTCCAGTGGTTAGATGTGATCAGCCTCGAGAAGCCTCAGCGGAAATGGGAATCATCTCGCCTGGAGGGCAAAACCTCCTGGATTTTCTCGAGTTGCGGCAGGTGCTCTCGACTTACGACGGGGACCTCAGGGACCCGCTCTGGTGGCCTCAGGAAAGGCCAGTCCCCATGCGAGTTCCTCGGGGGCCTCTCGGGATTCCCCTCCCCTCGATGCCGGGGCCTAAGACCTTGTGTGGAGTCGGGTTCGAAACCTGAGGATTCCTCTCCAGTTCTGACATGGATTTTGGGGTACTTCTGGAGTCTCCCCAGGGGAGTCAGTCCTCGTCTCGAATGCGGGCATGCACTTGCGCTTTCCTCCAGAGCGGTAGCAGCAGTGTCACGCAGTCCGCCGCGTGGATCAAAGGATCTATGGTTTTCCCTCGAGTCTTTCCCACGAGGCTTTCTCACGAGGCTTTCCCACAGGGCTATCCCACGTGCACATGTGGTGGGAGTCGATCCTCGGCTTGAACGTCAAGGCAGTGCAGGGAAAACAGGTTCCTCTGGAATGGACTGACACATCTGGGGGACTCCTGGTATGGTGGCACGACCCTGGAGTTCCTCTCGCCTTTCCTTTGGAGAGCGCCTCGTCCTGATATGCGACGGGAACGCCGGGAATTCTTTCCCTACAAAACAGGGAAAGGATCCCTCATCTCGAGCTAGGAGGCGGAAACGGGGCTCCCCTGGATGTGTGAGGGACCCTCGTGCTTCCTCTCGAGTGGAGACGGCTATGTCGGTGAACTTCTTGACTTGCAGCAAGGGTGTGAAGGACCCTTTGGAAGTTCCAGTGGTTAGATGTGATTAGCCTCGAGAAGCCTCAGCGGAAATGGGCCTCATCTCGCCTGGAGGGCAAAATCTCCTGGATTTTCTCGAGTTGCGGCAGGTGCTCTCCACTTACGACGGGGACCTCAGGGACCCGCTCTGGTGGCCTCAGGAAAGGCCAGTCCCCATGCGAGTTCCTCGGGGGCCTCTCGGGATTCCTCTTCCGACGATGTCGGGGCCTAAGACCTTGTGTGGAGTCGGGGTGGAAACCTGAAGATTCCTCTCCATTGCTGACATGGATCTTGGGGTACTTCTGGAGTCTCCCCAGCAGAGTCAGTCCTCGTCTCGAATGCGGGCATGCACTTGCGCTTTCCTCCAGAGCGGTAGCAGCAGTGTCACGCAGTCCGCGCGTGGATCAAATGATCTATGTTTTCCCTCTAGTCTTTCCCACGAGGATTTCCCACGAGGCTTTCAAACAGGGCTGTCCCACGTGCACACGTGGTGGGAGTCGATCCTCGGCTTGAACGTCAAGGCACTGCACGGAAAACAGGTTCCTCTGGAATGGACTGACACATCTGGGGGACTCTTGGAATGGTGGCACGACCCTGGAGTTCCTCTCGCCTTTCCTGTGGAGAGCGCCTCGTCTTGAGATGCGACGGGAACGCCGGGAATTCTTTCCCTCCGAAACAGGGAAAGGATACCTCATCTCGAGCTAGGAGGCGGAAACGGGGCTCCCCTGGATGTGCGTGGGACACTCGTGCTTCCTCTCGAGTGGAGACGGGTATGGCGGGGAACTTCTTGACTTACAGCAAGGGTGTGAAGGACCCTTTGGAAGTTCCAGTGGTTAGATGTGATCAGCCTCGAGAAGCCTCAGCGGAAATGGGCCTCATCTCGCCTGGAGGGCAAAACCTCCTGGATTTTCTCGAGTTGCGGCAGGTGCTCTCGACTTATGACGGGGACCTCAGGGACCCTCTCTGGTGGCCTCAGGAAAGGCCAGTCCCCATGCGAGTTCCTCGGGGGCCTCTCGGGATTCCTCTCCCGTCGATGCCGGGGCCTAAGACCTTGTGTGGAGTCGGGGCCGGAACCTGAGGATTCCTCTCCAGTGCTGACATGGATCTTGGGGTACTTCTGGAGTCTCCCCAGGGGAGTCAGTCCTCGTCTCGATTGCGGGCATGCACTTGCGCTTTCCTCCAGAGCGGTAGCAGCAGTGTCACGCAGTCCGCTGCGTGGATCAAAGGATCTATGGTTTTCCTTCGAGTCTTTCCCACGTGGCTTTCCCACGAGGCTTTCCCACAGGGCTTTCCCACGTGCACACGTGGTGGGAGTCGATCCTCGGCTTGTACGTCAAGGCAGTGCAGGGAAAACAGGTTCCTCTGGAATGGACTGACACATCTGGGGGACTCTTGGAATGGTGGCAGGACCCTGGAGTTCCTCTCGCCTTTCCTGTGGAGAGCGCCTCCTCTTGAGATGCGACGGGAACGCCGGGAATTCTTTCCCTAGGAAACAGGGAAAGGATCCCTCATCTCGAGCTAGTAGGCGGAAACGGGGCTCCCCTGTATGTGTGCGGGACCCTCGTGCTTCCTCTCGAGTGGAGACGGGTATGTCGTGGAACTTCTTTAGTTGCAGCCAGGATGTGAAGGACCCTTTCGAAGTTCCAGTGGTTAGATGTGATTAGCCTCGAGAAGCCTCAGCGGAAATGGGCCTCATCTCACCTGGAGGGCAAAACGTCCTGGATTTTCTCGAGTTGCGGCAGGTGCTCTCGACTTATGACGGGGACCTCAGGGACCCGCTCTGGTGGCCTCGGGAAAGGCCAGTCCCCATGCGAGTTCCTCGGGGGCCTCTCGGGATTCCTCTTCCGTCGATGCCAGGGCCTAAGACCTTGTGTGGAGTCGGGGCCGGAACCTGAGGATTCCTCTCCAGTGCTGACATGGATCTTGGGGTACTTCTGGAGTCTCCCCAGGGGAGTCGTCCTCGTCTCGAATGCGGGCATGCACTTGAGCTTTCCTCCACAGCGGTAGCAGCAGTGTCACGCAGTCCGCCGCGTGGATCAAAGGATCTATGGTTTTCCCTCGAGTCTTTCCCATGAGGCTTTCCCACGAGGCTTTCCCACAGGGCTGTCCCACGTGCACACGTGGTGGGAGTCGATCCTCGGCTTGAACGTCAAGGCAGTGCAGGGAAAACAGGTTCCTCTGGAATGGACTGACACATCTGGGGGACTCTTGGAATGGTGGCACGACCCTGGAGTTCCTCTCGCCTTTCCTGTGGAGAGCGCCTCGTCTTGAGATGCGACGGGTACGCCGGGAATTCTTTCCCTACGAAACAGGGAAAGGATCCCTCATCTCGAGCTAGGAGGCGGAAACGGGGCTCCCCTGCATGTGTGCGGGACCCTCGTGCATCCTCTCGAGTGGAGACGGGTATGTCGGGGAACTTCTTGACTTGCAGCAAGGGTGTGAAGGGCCCTTTGGAAGTTCCAGTGGTTAGATGTGATTAGCCTCGAGAAGCCTCAGCGGAAATGGGCCTCATCTCGCCTGGAGGGCAAAACCTCCTGGATTTTCTCGAGTTGTGGCAGGTGCTCTCGACTTATGACGGGGACCTCAGGGACCCTCTCTGGTGGCCTCAGGAAAGGCCAGTCCCCATGCGAGTTCCTCGGGGGCCTCTCGGGATTCCTCTCCCGTCGATGCCGGGGCCTAAGACCTTGTGTGGAGTCGGGGCCGGAACCTGAGGATTCCTCTCCAGTGCTGACATGGATCTTGGGGTACTTCTGGAGTCTCCCCAGGGGAGTCAGTCCTCGTCTCGAATGCCGGCATGCACTTGCGCTTTCCTCCAGAGCGGTAGCAGCAGTGTCACGCAGTCCGCCGCGTGGATCAAAGGATCTATGGTTTTCCCTCGAGTCTTTCCCACGTGGCTTTCCCACGAGGCTTTCCCACAGGGCTTTCCCACGTGCACACGTGGTGGGAGTCGATCCTCGGCTTGAACGTCAAGGCAGTGCAGGGAAAACAGGTTCCTCTGGAATGGACTGACACATCTGGGGGACTCTTGGAATGGTGGCAGGACCCTGGAGTTCCTCTCGCCTTTCCTGTGGAGAGCGCCGCCTCTTGAGATGCTACAGGAACGCCGGGAAATCTTTCCCTACGAAACAGGGAAAGGATCCCTCATCTCGAGCTAGGAGGCGGAAACGGGGCTCCCCTGGATGTGTGCGGGACCCTCGTGCTTCCTCTCGAGTGGAGACGGCTATGTCGGGGAACTTCTTGACTTGCAGCAAGGGTGTGAAGGACCCTTTGGAGGTTCCAGTGGGTAGATGTGATCAGCCTCGAGAAGCCTCAGCGGAAATGGGCCTCATCTCGCCTGGAGGGCAAAACCTCCTGGATTTTCTCGAGTTGCGGCAGGTGCTCTCGACTTACGACGGGGACCTCAGGGACCCGCTCTGTTGGCCTCAGGAAAGGCCAGTCCCCATGCGAGTTCCTCGGGGGCCTCTCGGGATTCCTCTCCCGTCGATGCCGGGGCCTAAGACCTTGTGTGGAGTCGGGGCCGGAACCTGAGGATTCCTCTCCAGTGCTGACATGGATCTTGGGGTACTTCTGGAGTCTCCCCAGGGAAGTCAGTCCTCGTCTCGAATGCGGGCATGCACTTGCGCTTTCCTCCAGAGCGGTAGCAGCAGTGTCACGCAGTCCGCGCGTGGAACAAAGGATCTATGGTTTTCCCTCGAGTCTTTCCCACGAGGCTTTCCCACGAGGCTTTCAAACAGGGCTGTCCCACGTGCACACGTGGTGGGAGTCGATCCTCGGCTTGAACGTCAAGGCAGTGCAGGGAAAACAGGTTCCTCTGGAATGGACTGACACATCTGGTGGACTGTTGGAATGGTGGCACGACCCTGGAGTTCCTCTCGCCTTTCCTGTGGAGAGCGCCTCGTCTTGAGATGCGACGGGAACGCCGGGAATTCTTTCCCTCCGAAACAGGGAAAGGATCCCTCATCTCGAGCTAGGAGGCGGAAACGGGGCTACCCTGGATGTGTGCGGGACCCTCGTGCTTCCTCTCGAGTGGAGACGGCTATGTCGGGGAACTTCTTGAGTTGCAGCAAGGGTGTGAAGGACCCTTTGGAAGTTCCAGTGGTTAGATGTGATTAGCCTCGAGAAGCCTCAGCGGAAATGGGCCTCATCTCGCCTGGAGGGCAAAACCTCCTGGATTTTCTCGAGTTGCGGCAGGTGCTCTCGACTTACGACGGGGACCTTAGGGACCCGCTCTGGTGGCCTCAGGAAAGGCCAGTCCCCATGCGAGTTCCTCGGGGGCCTCTCGGGATTCCTCTCCCGTCGATGCCGGGGCCTACGTCCTTGTGTGGAGTCGGGGCCGGAACCTGAGGATTCCTCTCCAGTGCTGACATGGATCTTGGGGTACTTATGGAGTCTCCCCAGGGGAGTCAGTCCTCGTCTCGAATGCGGGCATGCACTTGCGCTTTCCTCCAGAGCGGTAGCAGCAGTGTCACGCAGTCCACCGCTTGGATCAAAGGATCTATGGCTTTCCCTCGAGTCTTTCCCACGAGGCTTTCCCACGAGGCTTTCCCACAGGGCTGTCCCACGTGCACACGTGGTGGGAGTCGATCCTCGGCTTGAACGTCAAGGCAGTGCAGGGAAAACAGGTTCCTCTGGAATGGACTGACACATCTGGGGGACTCTTGGAATGGTGGCACGACCCTGGAGTTCCTCTCGCCTTTCCTGTGGAGAGCGCCTCGTCTTGAGATGCGACGGGAACGCCGGGAATTCTTTCCCTACAAAACAGGGAAAGGATCCCTCATCTCGAGCTAGGAGGCGGAAACGGGGCTCCCCTGGATGTGTGCGGGACCCTCGTGCTTCCTCTCGAGTGGAGACGGCTATGTCGGGGAACTTCTTGAGTTGCAGCAAGGGTGTGAAGGACCCTTTGGAAGTTCCAGTGGTTAGATGTGATCAGCCTCGAGAAGCCTCAGCGGAAATGGGCCTCATCTCGCCTGGAGGGCAAAACCTCCTGGATTTTCTCGAATTGCGGCAGGTGCTCTCGACTTACGACGGGGACCTCAGGGACCCGCTCTGGTGGCCTCAGGAAAGGCCAGTCCCCATGCGAGTTCCTCGGGGGCCTCTCGGGATTCCTCTCCCGTCGATGCCGGGCCCTAAGACCTTGTGTGGAGTCGGGGCCAAAACCTGAGGTTTCCTCTCCAGTGCTGACATGGATCTTGGGGTACTTCTGGAGTCTCCCCAGGGGAGTCAGTCCTCGTCTCGAATGCGGGCATGCACTTCCGCTTTCCTCCAGAGCGGTAGCAGCAGTGTCACGCAGTCCGCCGCGTGGATCAAAGGATCTATGGTTTTCCCTCGAGTTTTTCCCACGAGGCTTTCCCACGAGGCTTTCCCACAGGGCTGTCCCACGTGCACACGTTGTGGGACTCGATCCTCGGCTTGAACGTCAAGGCAGTGCAGGGAAAACAGTTTCCTCTGGAATGGACTGACACAGCTGGGGGACTCTTGGAATGGTGGCACGACCCTGGAGTTCCTCTCGCCTTTCCTGTGGAGAGTGCCTCCTCTTGAGATGCGACGGGAACGCCGGGAATTCTTCCCCTACGAAACAGGGAAAGGTTCCCTCATCTCGAGCTAGGAGGCGGAAACGGGGCTCCCCTGGATGTGCGTGGGACCCCACGTGCTTCCTCTCGAGTGGAGACGGGTATGTCGGGGAACTTCTTGAGTTGCAGCAAGGGTGTGAAGGACCCTTTGGAAGTTCCAGTGGTTAGACGTGATTAGCCTCGAGAAGCCTCAGCGGAAATGGGCCTCATGTCGCCTGGAGGGCAAAACCTCCTGGATTTTCTCGAGTTGCGGCAGGTGCTCTCGACTTACGACGGGGACCTCAGGGACCCGCTCTGGTGGCCTCAGGAAAGGCCAGTCCCCATGCAAGTTCCTCGGGGGCCTCTCGGGATTCCTCTCCCGTCGATGCCGGGGCCTAAGACCTTGTGTGGAGTCGGGGCCGGAACCTGAGGATTCCTCTCCAGTGCTGACATGGATCTTGGGGTACTTCTGGAGTATCCCCAGGGGAGTCAGTCCTCGTCTCGAATGCGGGCATGCACTTGCGCTTTCCTCCAGAGCGGTAGCAGCAGTGTCACGCAGTCCGCCGCGTGGATCAAAGGATCTATGGTTTTCCCTCGAGTCTTTCCCACGAGGCTTTCCCACGAGGCTTACCCACAGGGCTGTACCCCATGCACACGTGGTGGGACTCGATCCTCGGCTTGAACGTCAAGGCAGTGCCGGGAAAACAGGGTCCTCTGGAATGGACTGACACATCTGGGGGTCTCTTGGAATGGTGCCACGACCCTGGAGTTCCTCTCGCCTTTCCTGTGGAGAGCGCCTCCTCTTGAGATGCGACGGGAACGCCGGGAATTCTTTCCCTACGAAACAGGGAAAGGATCCCTCATCTCGAGCTAGGAGGCGGAAACGGGGCTCCCCTGGATGTGTGCGGGACCCCACGTGCTTCCTCTCGAGTGGAGATGGTTATTTCGGGGAACTTCTTGAGTTGAAGCAAGGGTGTGAGGGACCCTTTGGAAGTTCCAGTGGTTAGATGTGATTAGCCTCGAGAAGCCTCAGCGGAAATGGGCCTCATCTCGCCTGGAGGGCAAAACTTCCTGGATTTTCTCGAGGTGCGGCAGGTGCTCTCGACTTACGACGGGGACCTCAGGGACACGCTCTGGAGGCCTCAGGAAACGCCAGTCCCCATACGAGTTCCTCGGGGGCCTCTCGGGATTCCTCTCCCCTCGATTCCGGGGCCTAAGACCTTGTGTGGAGTCGGGGCCGGAACCTGAGGATTCCTCTCCAGTCCTGACATGGATCTTGGGGTACTTCTGGAGTCTCCCCAGGGGAGTCAGTCCTCGTCTCGAATGCGGGCATGCACTTGCGCTTTGCTCCAGAGCGGTAGCAGCAGTGTCACGCAGTCCGCCGCGTGGATCAAAGGATCTATGGTTTTCCCTCGAGTCTTTCCTACGAGGCTTTCCCACGAGGCTTTCCCTCAGGGCTGTCCCACGTGCACACGTGGTGGGAGTCGATCCTCGGCTTGAACGTCAAGGCAGTGCAGGGAAAACAGGTTCCTCTGGAATGGACTGACACATCTGGGGGACTCTTGGAATGGTGGCACGACCCAGGAGTTCCTCTCGCCTTTCCTGTGGAGAGCGCCTCCTCTTGAGATGCGACGGGAACGCCGGGAATTCTTTCCCTACGAAAGAGAGAAAGGATCACTCATCTCGAGCTAGGAGGCGGAAACGGGGCACCCCTGGATGTGTGCGGGACCCTCGTGCTTCCTCTCGAGTGGAGACGGGTATGTCGGGGAACTTCTTGAGTTGCAGCAAGGGTGTGAAGGACCCTTTGGAAGTTCCAGTGGTTAGATGTGATTAGCCTCGAGAAGCCTCAGCGGAAATGGGCCTCATCTCGCCTGGAGGGCAAAACCTCCTGGATTTTCTCAAGTTGCGGCAGGTGCTCTCGACTTACGACGGGGACCTCAGGGACCCGCTCTGGTGGCCTCAGGAAAGGCCAGTCCCCATGCGAGTTCCTCGGGGGCCTCTCGGGATTCGTCTCCCGTCGATTACGGGGCCTAAGGCCTTGTGTGGAGTCGGGGCCGGAACCTGAGGATTCCTCTCCAGTGCTGACATGGATCTTGGGGTACTTCTGGAGTCTCCCCAGGGAAGTCAGTCCTCGTCTTGAATGCGGGCATGCACTTGCGCTTTCCTCCAGAGCGGTAGCAGCAGTGTCACGCAGTCTGCCAAGTGGATCAAAGGATCTATGGTTTTCCCTCGAGTCTTTCCCACGAGGCTTTCCCACGAGGCTTTCCCACAGGGCTGTCCCACAGGGCTGTCCCACGTGCACACGTGGTGGGAGTCGATCCTCGGCTTGAACGTCAAGGCAGTGCAGGGAAAACAGGTTCCTCTGTAATGGACTGACACATCTGGTGGTCTCTTGGAATGGTGGCACGACCCTGGAGTTCCTCTCGCCTTTCCTGTGGAGAGCGCCTCCTCTTGAGATGCGACGGGAACGCCGGGAATTCTTTCCCTACTAAACAGGGAAAGGATCCCTCATCTCAAGCTAGGAAGCGGAAACGGGGCACCCCTGGATGTGTGCGGGACCCTACGTGCTTCCTCTCGAGTGGAGACGGGTTGTCGGGGAACTTCTCGACTTGCAGCAAGGGTGTGAAGGACCCTTTGGAAGTTCCAGTGGTTAGATGTGATTACCCTCGGGAAGCCTCAGCGGAAATGGGCCTCATCTCGCCTGGAGGGCAAAACCTCCTGGATTTTCTCGAGTTGCGGCAGGTGCTCTCGACTTACGACGGGGACCTCAGGGACCCGCTCTGGTGGCCTCAGGAAAGGCCAGTCCCCATGCGAGTTCCTCGGGGGCCTCTCGGGATTCCTCTCCCGTCGATGCCGGGGCCTAAGACCTTGTGTGGAGTCGGGGCCGGAACCTGAGGATTCCTCTCCAGTGCTGACATGGATCTTGGGGTACTTCTGGAGTCTCCCCAGGGGAGTCAGTCCTCGTCTCGAATGCGGGAATGCACTTGCGCTTTCCTCCAGAGCGGTAGCAGTAGTGTCCCGCAGTCCGCCGCGTGGATCAAAGGATCTATGGTTTTCCCTCGAGTCTTTCCCACGAGGCTTTCCCACGAGGCTTTCCCACAGGGCTGTCCCACGTGCACACGTGGTGGGACTCGATCCTCGGCTTGAACGTCAAGGCAGTGCAGGGAAAACAGGTTCCTCTGGAATGGACTGACCCATCTCGGGGTCTCTTGGAATGGTGGCACGACCCTGGAGTTCCTCTCGCCTTTCCTATGGAGAGCGCCTCCTCTTGAGATGCGACGGGAACGCCGGGAATTCTTTCCCTACGAAACAGGGAAAGGATCCCTCATCTCGAGCTAGGAGGCGGAAACGGGGCTCCCCTGGATGTGTGCGGGACCCCACGTGCTTCCTCTCGAGTGGAGACGGGTATGTCGCGGAACTGCTTGATTTGCAGCAAGGTTGTGAAGGACCCTTTGGAAGTTCCGGTGGTTAGATATGATTAGCCTCCAGAAGCCTCAGCGGAAATGGGCCTCATCTCGCCTGGAGGGCAAAACCTCCTGGATTTACTAGAGTTGCGGCAGGTGCTCTCGACTTACGACGGGGACCTCAGGGACCCGCTCTGGTGGCCTCAGGAAAGGCCAGTCCCCATGCGAGTTCCTCGGGGGCCTCTCGGGATTCCTCTCCCGTCGATGCCGGGGCCTAAGACCTTGTGTGGAGTCGGGGCCGGAACCTGAGGATTCCTCTCCAGTGCTGACATGGACCTTGGGGTACTTCTAAGTCTCCCCAGGGGAGTCAGTCCTCGTCTCGAATGCGGGCATGCACTTGCGCTTTCCTCCAGAGCGGTAGCAGCAGTGTCACGCAGTCCGCCGCGTGGATCAAAGGATCTATGGTTTTCCTTCGAGTCTTCCCCACGAGGCTTTCCCACGAGGCTTTCCCACAGGGCTGTCCCACGTGCACACGTGGTGGGACTCGATCCTCGGCTTGAACGTCAAGGCAGTGCAGGGAAAACAGGTTCCTCTGGAATGGACTGACCCATCTCGGGGTCTCTTGGCATGGTGGCACGACCCTGGAGTTCCTCTCGCCTTTCCTGTGGAGAGCGCCTCCTCTTGAGATGCGACGGGAACGCCGGGAATTCTTTCCCTACGAAACAGGGAAAGGATCCCTCATCTCGAGCTAGGAGGCGGAAACGGGGCTCCCCTGGATGTGTGCGGGACCCCACGTGCTTCCTCTCGAGTGGAGACGGGTATGTCGGGGAACTTCTTGAGTTGCAGCAAAGGTGTGAAGGACCCTTTGGAAGTTCCAGTGGTTAGATGTGATTAGCCTCGAGAAGCCTCAGCGGAAATGGGCCTCATCTCGCCTGGAGGGCAAAACCTCCTGGATTTTCTCGAGTTGCGGCAGGTGCTCTCGACTTACGACTGGGACCTCAGGGACCCACTCTGGTGGCCTCAGGAAAGGCCAGTCCCCATGCGAGTTCTTCGGGGGCCTCTCGGGATTCCTCTCCCGTCGATGCCGGGGCCTAAGACCTTGTGTGGAGTCGGGGCCGGAACCTGAGGATTCCTCTCCAGTGCTGACATGGATCTTGGGGTACTTCTGGAGTCTCCCCAGGGGAGTCAGTCCTCGTCTCGAATGCGGGCATGCACTTGCGCTTTCCTCCAGAGCGGTAGCAGCAGTGTCACTCAGTCCGCCGCGTGGATCAAAGGATCTATGGATTTCCCTCGAGTCTTTCACACGAGGCTTTCCCACGAGGCTTTCCCACAGGGCTGTCCCACGTGCACACGTGGTGGGAGTCGATCCTCGGCTTGAACGTCAAGGCAGTGCAGGGAAAACAGGTTCCTCTGGAATGGACTGACACATCTGGTGGACTCTTGGAATGGTGGCACGACCCTGGAGTTCCTCTCGCCTTTCCTGTGGATAGCGCCTCCTCTTGAGATGCGACGGGAACGCCGGGAATTCTTTCCCTACGAAACAGGGAAAGGATCCCTCATCTCGAGCTAGGAGGCGGAAACGGGGCTCCCCTGGATGTGTGCGGGACCCCACGTGATTCCTCTCGAGTGGAGACGGGTATGTCGGGGAACTTCTTGAGTTGCAGCAAGGGTGTGAAGGACCCTTTGGAAGTTCCAGTGGTTAGATGTGATTAGCCTCGAGAAGCCTCAGCGGAAATGGGCCTCATCTCGCCTGGAGGGCAAAACCTCCTGGATTTTCTCGAGTTGCGGCAGGTGCTCTCGACTTACGACGGGGACCTCAGGGACCCGCTCTGGTGGCCTCAGGAAAGGCCAGTCCCCATGCGAGTTCCTCGGGGGCCTCTCGGGATTCCTCTCCCGTCAATGCCGGGGCCTAAGACCTTGTGTGGAGTCGGGGCCGGAACCTGAGGATTCCTCTCCAGTGCTGACATGGATCTTGGGGTACTTCTGGAGTCTCCCCAGGGGAGTCAGTCCTCGTCTCGAATGCGGGCATGCACTTGCGCTTTCCTCCAGAGCAGTAGCAGCAGTGTCACGCAGTACGCAGCGTGGATCAAAGGATCTATGGTTTTCCCTCGAGTCTTTCCCACGAGGCTTTCCCACGAGGCTTTCCCACAGGGCTGTCCCTCGTGCACACGTGGTGGGAGTCGATCCTCGGCTTGAACGTCAAGGCAGTGCAGGGAAAACAGGTTCCTCTGGAATGGACTGACACATCTGTGGGTCTCTTGGAATGGTGGCACGACCCTGGAGTTCCTCTAGCCTTTCCTGTGGAGAGCGCCTCCTCTTGAGATGCGACGGGAACGCCGGGAATTCTTTCCCTACTAAAAAGGGAAAGGATCCCTCATCTCAAGCTAGGAGGCGGAAACAGGGCTCCCCTGGATGTTTGCGGGACCCCACGTGCTTCCTCTCGAGTGGAGACGGGTATGTCGGGGAACTTCTTGAGTTGCAGCAAGGGTGAGAAGGACCCTTTGGATGTTCCAGTGGTTAGATGTGATTAGCCTCGAGAAGCCTCAGCAGAAATGGGCCTCATCTCGCCTGGAGGGCAAAACCTCCTGGATTTTCTCGAGTTGCGGCAGGTGCTCTCGACTTACGACGGGGACCTCAGGGACCCGCTCTGGTGGCCTCAGGAAAGGCCAGTCCCCATGCGAGATCCTCGGGGGCCTCTCGGGATTCCTCTCCCGTCGATGCCGGGGCCTAAGACCTTGTGTGGAATCGGGGCCGGAACCTGAGGATTCCTCTCCAGTGCTGACATGGATCTTGGGCTACTTCTGGAGTCTCCCCAGGGGAGTCAGTCCTCGTTTCGAATGCGGGCATGCACTTGCGCTTTCCTCCAGGGCGGTAGCAGCAGTGTCACGCAGTCCGCCACGTGGATCAAAGGATCTATGGTTTTCCCTCGAGTCTTTCCCACGAGGCTTTCCCACGAGGCTTTCCCACAGGGCTGTCCCACGTGCACACGTGGTGGGAGTCGATCCTCGGCTTGAACGTCAAGGCAGTGCAGGGAAAACAGGTTCCTCTGGAATGGACTGACCCATGTGGGGGTCTCTTGGAATGGTGGCACGACCCTGGAGTTCCTCTCGCCTTTCCTGTGGAGAGCGCCTCCTCTTGAGATGCGACGGGAACGCCGGGAATTCTTTCCCTACGAAACAGGTAAAGGATCCCTCATCTCGAGCTAGGAGGCGGAAACGGGGCTCCCCTGGATGTGTGCGGGACCCCACGTGCTTCCTCTCGAGTGGAGACGGGTATGTCTCGGAACTGCTTGAGTTGCAGCAAGGGTGTGAAGGACCCTTTGGAAGTTCCGGTGGTTAGATATGATTAGCCTCCAGAAGCCTCAGCGGAAATGGGCCTCATCTCGCCTGGAGGGCAAAACCTCCTGGATTTTCTCGAGTTGCGGCAGGTGCTCTCGACTTACGACGGGGACCTCAGGGACCCGCTCTGGTGGCCTCAGGGAAGGCCAGTCCCCATGCGAGTTCCGCGGGGGCCTCTCGGGATTCCTCTCCCGTCGATGCCGGGGCCTAAGACCTTGTGTGGAGTCGGGGCCGGAACCTGAGGATTCCTCTCCAGTGCTGACATGGATCTTGTGGTACTTCTGGAGTCTCCCCAGGGGAGTCAGTCCTCGTCTCGAATGCGGGCATGCACTTGCGCTTTCCTCCAGAGCGGTAGCAGCAGTGTCACGCAGTCCGCCGCGTGGATCAAAGGATCTATGGTTTTCCTTCGAGTCTTTCCCACGAGGCTTTCCCACGAGGCTTTCCCACAGGGCTGTCCCACGTGAACACGTGGTGGGAGTCTATCCTCGGATTGAACGTCAAGGCAGTGCAGGGAAAACAGGTTCCTCTGGAATGGACTGACACATCTGGGGGACTCTTGGAATGGTGGCACGACCCTGGAGTTCCTCTCGCCTTTCCTGTGGAGAGCGCCTCCTCTTGAGTTGCGACCGGAACGCCGGGAATTCTTTCCCTACGAAACAGGGAAAGTATCCCTCATCTCGAGCTAGGAGGCGGAAACGGGGCTCCCCTGGATGTGTGCGGGACCCCACGTGCTTCCTCTCGAGTGGAGACGGGTATCTCGGGGAACTTCTCGAGATGCAGCAAGGGTGTGAAGGACCCTTTGGAAGTTCCAGTGGTTAGATGTGATTAGCCTCGAGAAGCCTCAGCGGAAATGGGCCTCATCTCGCCTGGAGGGCAAAACCTCCTGGATTTTCTCGAGTTGCGGCAGGTGCTCTCGACTTATGACGGGGAGGTCAGGGACCCGCTCTGGAGGCCTCAGGAAAGGCCAGTCCCCATGCGAGTTCCTCGGGGGCCTCTTGGGATTCCTCTCCCGTCGATGCCGGGGCCTAAGACCTTGTGTGGAGTCGGGGCCGGAACCTGAGGATTCCTCTCCAGTGCTGACATGGATATTGGGCTACTTCTGGAGTCTCCCCAGGGGAGTCAGTCCTCGTCTCAAATGCGGGCATGCACTTGCGCTTTCCTCCAGAGCGGTAGCAGCAGTGTCACGCAGTCCGCCGCGTGGATCAAAGGATCTATGGTTTTCCCTCGAGTCTTTCCTAAGAGGCTTTCCCACGAGGCTTTCCCACAGGGCTGTCCCACGTGCACACGTGGTGGGAGTCGATCCTCGGCTTGAACGTCAAGGCAGTGCAGGGAAAACAGGTTCCTCTAGAATGGACTGACCATTCTGGGGGACTCTTGGAATGGTGGCACGACCCTTGAGTACCTCTCGCCTTTCCTGTGGAGAGCGCCTCCTCTTGAGATGCGACGGGAACGCCGGGAATTCTTTCCCTACGAAACAGGAAAAGGATCCCTCATCTCGAGCTAGGAGGCGGAAACGGGGCTCCCCTGGATGTGTGCGGAACCCTCGTGCTTCCTCTCGAGTGGAGACGGGTATGTCGTGGAACTGCTTGTGTTGCAGCAAGGGTGTGAAAGACCCTTTGGAAGTTCCAGTGGTTAGATGTGATTAGCCTCGAGTAGCCTCATCGGAAATGGGCCTCATCTCGCCTGGAGGGCAAAACCTCCTGGATTTTCTCGAGTTGCGGCAGTTGCTCTCGACTTACGACGGGGACCTCAGGGACCCGCTCTGGAGCCCTCAGGAAAGTCCAGTCCCCATGCGAGTTCCTCGGGGGCCTCTCGGGATTCCTCTCCCGTCGATGCCGGGACCTAAGACCTTGTGTGGAGTCGGGGCCGGAACCTGAGGATTCCTCTCCAGTGCTGACAAAGATCTTGGGGTACTTCTGGAGTCTCCCCATGGCAGTCAGTCCTCGTCTCGAATGCGGGCATGCACTTGCGCTTTCCTCCATAGCGGTAGCAGCAGTGTCACGCAGTCCGCCGCGTGGATCAAAGGATCTATGGTTTTCCCTCGAGTCTTTCCCACGAGGCTTTCCCACGAGGTTTTCCCACAGGGCTGTCCCACGTGCACACGTGGTGGGAGTCGATCCTCGGCTTGAACGTCAAGGCAGTGCAGGGAAAACAGGTTCCTCTGGAATGGACTGACCATTCTGGGGGACTATTGGAATGGTGGCACGACCCTGGAGTTCCTCTCGCCTTTCCTGTGGAGAGCGCCTCCTCTTGAGATGCGACGGGAACGCCGGGAATTCTTTCCCTACGAAACAGGGAAAGGATCCCTCATCTCGAGCTAGGAGGCGGAAACGGGGCTCCCCTGGATGTGTGCGGGACCCCACGTGCTTCCTCTCGAGTGGAGACGGGTATGTCGGGGAACTTCTTGAGTTGCAGCAAGGGTGTGAAGGACCCTTTGGAAGTTCCAGTGGTTAGATGTGATTAGCCTCGAGAAGCCTCAGCGGAAATGGGCCTCATCTCGCCTGGAGGGCAAAACCTCCTGGATTTTCTCGAGTTGCGGCAGGTGCTCTCGACTTACGACGGGGACCTCAGGGACCCGCTCTGGAGGCCTCAGGAAAGGCCAGTCCCCATGCGAGTTCCTCGGGGGCCTCTCGAGATTCCTCTCCCGTCGATGCCGGGGCCTAAGACCTTGTGTGGAGTCGGGGCCGGAACCTGAGGATTCCTCTCCAGTGCTGACATGGATCTTGGGCTACTTCTGGAGTCTCCCCAGGGGAGTCAGTCCTCCTCTCGAATGCAGGCATGCACTTGCGCTTTCCTTCAGAGCGGTAGCAGCAGTGTCACGAAGTCCGCCGCCTGGATCAAAGGATCTATGGTTTTCCCTCGAGTCTTTCGCATGAGGCTTTCCCACGAGGCTTTCCAACAGGGCTGTCCCATGTGCACACGTGGTGGGAGTCGATCCTCGGCTTGAGCGTCAAGGCAGTGCAGGGAAAACAGGTTCCTCTGGAATGGACTGACCCATCTGGGGGACTCTTGGAATGGTGGCACGATCCTGGAGTTCCTCTCGCCTTTCCTGTGGAGAGCGCCTCCTCTTGAGATGCGACGGGAACGCCGGGAATTCTTTCCCTACGAAACAGGGAAAGGATCCCTCATCTCGAACTAGGAGGCGGAAACGGGGCTCCCCTGGATGTGTGCGGGACCCCACGTGCTTCCTCTCGAGTGGAGACTGTTATGTCGGGGAACTGCGTTAGTTGCAGCAAGGGTGTGAAGGACCCATTCGAAGTTCCAGTGGTTAGATGTGATTAGCCTGGAGAAGCCTCAGCGGAAATGGGCCTCATCTCGCCTGGAGAGCAAAACCTCCTGGATTTCCTCGAGTTGCGGCAGGTTCTCTCGACTTACGACGGGGACCTCAGGGACCCGCTCTGGTGGCCTCAGGAAAGGCCAGTCCCCATGCGAGTTCCTCGGGGGCCTCTCGGGATTCCTCTCCCGTCGATGCCGGGGCCTAAGACCTTGTGTGGAGTCGGGGCCGGAACCTGAGGATTCCTCTCCAGTGCTGACATGGATCTTGGGGTACTTCTGGAGTCTCCCCAGGGGAGTCAGTCCTCGTCTCGAATGCGGGCATGCACTTGCACTTTCCTCCAGAGCGGTAGCAGCAGTGTCACGCAGTCCGTCGCGTGGATCAAAGGATCTATGGTTTTCCCTCGAGTCTTTCCCACGAGGCTGTCCCACGAGGCTTTCCCACAGGGCTGTCCCACGTGCACACGTGGAGGGAGTCGATCCTCGGCTTGAACGTCAAGGCAGTACAGGGAAAAGAGGTTCCTCTGGAATAGACTGACACATCTGGGGTCTCTTGGAATGGTGGCACGACCCTGGAGTTCCTCTCGCCTTTCCTGTGGAGAGCGCCTCCTCTTGAGATGCGACGGGAACGCCGGGAATTCTTTCCCTACGAAACAGGGAAAGGATCCCTCATTTCGAGCTACGAGGCGGAACTGGGGCTCCTCTGGATGTGTGCGGGACCCTCGTGCTTCCTCTCGAGTTTAGACGGGTATGTTGGCGAACTTCTTGAGTTATAGCAAGGGTGTGAAGGACCCTTTGGAATTTCCAGTGGTTAGATGTGATTAGCCTCGAGAAGCCTCAGCGGAAATGGCCCTCATCTCGCCTGGAGGGCAAAACCTCCTGGATTTTCTCGAGTTGCGGCAGGTGCTCTCGACTTACGACGGGACCTCAGGGACCCGCTCTGGTGGCCTCAGGATAGGCCAGTCCCCATGCGAGTTCCTCGGGGGCCTCTTGGGATTCCTCTCCCGTCGATGCCGGGGCCGAAGTCCTTGTGTGGAGTGGGCCGGAACCTGAGGATTCCTCTCCAGTGCTGACATGGATCTTGGGCTACTACTGGAGTCTCCCCAGGGGAGTCAGTCCTCGTCTCGAATGCGGGCATGCACTTGCGCTATCCTCCAGAGCGGTAGCAGCAGTGTCACGAATTCCGCCGCGTGGATCAAAGGATCTATGGTTTTCCTTCGAGTCTTTCCCACGAGGCTGTCCCAGGAGGCTTTCCCACAGGGCTGATCCACGTGCACACGTGGTGGGAGTCGATCCTCGGCTTGAACGTCAAGGCAGTTCAGGGAAAACAGGTTCCTCTGGAATGGACTGACACATCTGGGGGACTCTTGGAATGGTGGCACGACCCTGGAGTTCCTCTCGCCTTTCCTTTGGAGAGCGCCTCCTCTGGAGATGCGAAGGGAACGCCGGGAATTCTTTCCCTACGAAACAGGGAAAGGATCCCTCATCTCGAGCTAGGAGGCGGAAACGGGGCTCCCCTGGATGTGTGCGGCACCGCACGGGCTTCCTCTCGAGTGGAGACGGGTATGTCGCGGAACTGCTTGAGTTGCAGCAAGGGTGTGAAGAACCCTTTGGAAGTTCCAGTGGTTAGATGTGATTAGCCTCGAGAAGCCTCAGCGGAAATGGGCCTCATCTCGCCTGGAGGGCAAAACCTCCTGGATTTCCTCGAGTTGCGGCAGGTGCTCTCGACTTACGACGCGACCTCAGGGACCCGCTCTGGTGGCCTCAGGAAAGGCCAGTCCCCATGCGAGTTCCTCGGTGGCCTCTCCGGATTCCTCTCCCGTCGATGCCGGGGCCTAAGACCTTGTGTGGAGTCGGGGCCGGAACCTGAGGATTCCTCTCCAGTGCTGACATGGCTCTTGGGCTACTTCTGGAGTCTCCCCAGGGGAGTCAGTCCTCGTCTCGAATGCGGGCATGCACTTGCGCTTTCCTCCAGAGCGGTAGCAGCAGTGTCACGCAGTCCGCCGCGCGGATCAAGGGATCTATGGTTTTCCCTCGAGTCTTTCCCACGAGGCTTTCCCACGAGGTTTTCCCACAGGGCTGTCCCACGTGCACACGTGGTGGGAGTCGATCCTCGGCTTGAACGTCAAGGCAGTACAGGGAAAAGAGGTTCCTCTGGAATAGACTGACACATCTGGGGTCTCTTGGAATGGTGGCACGACCCTGGAGTTCCTCTCGCCTTTCCTTTGGAGAGCGCCAACTCTTGAGATGCGACGGGAACGCCGGGAATTCTTTCCCTACGAAAAAGGGAAAGGATCCCTCATTTCGAGCTACGAGGCGGAAACGGGGCTCCTCTGGATGTGTGCGGGACCCTCGTGCTTCCTCTCGAGTTTAGACGGGTATGTCGGGGACCTTCTTGAGTTGCAGCAAGGGTGTGAAGGACCCTTTGGAAGTTCCAGTGGTTAGATGTGATTAGCCTCGAGAAGCCTCAGCGGAAATGGCCCTCATCTCGCCTGGAGGGCAAAACCTCCTGGATTTTCTCGAGTTGCGGCAGGTGCTCTCGACTTACGACGGGGAACTCAGGGACCCGCTCTGGTGGCCTCAGGAAAGGCCAGTCCCCATGCAGGTTCCTCGGGGGCCTCTTGGGATTCCTCTCCCGTCGATGCCGGGGCCTAAGACCTTGTGTGGAGTCGGGGCCGGAACCTGAGGATTCCTCTCCAGTGTTGACATGGATCTTGGGGTACTTCTGGAGTCTCCCCAGGGGAGTCAGTCCTCGTCTCGAATGCGGGCATGCACTTGCGCTTTCCTCCAGAGCGGTAGCAGCAGTGTCACGCAGTCCGCCGCGTGGATCAAAGGATCTATGGTTTTCCCTCGAGTCTTTCCCACGAGGCTTTCCCACGAAGCTTTCCCACAGGGTTGTCCCACGTGCACACGTGGGTGGGAGTCGATCCTCGGCTTGAGCGTCAAGGCAGTGCAGGGAAAACAGGTTCCTCTGGAATGGACTGACACATCTGGGGGTCTCTTGGAATGGTGGCACGACCCTGGAGTTTCTCTCGCCTTTCCTGTGGAGAGCGCCTCCTCTTGAGATGCGACGGGAAGGCCGGGAATTCTTTCCCTACGAAACAGGGAAAGGATCCCTCATCTCGAGCTAGGAGGCGGAAACGGGGATTCCCTGGATGTGTGCGGGACCCCACGTGCTTCCTCTCGAGTGGAGACGGGTATGTCGGGAACTTCTTGAGTTGCAGCAAGGGTGTGAAGGACCCTTAGGAAGTTCCAGTGGTTAGATGTGATTAGCCTCGAGAAGCCTCAGCGGAAATGGGCCTCATCTCGCCTGGAGGGCAAAACCTCCTGGATTTTCTCGAGTTGCGGCAGGTGCTCTCGACTTACGGCGGGGACCTCAGGGACCCGCTCTGGTGGCCTCAGGAAAGGCCAGTCCCCATGCGAGTTCCTCGGGGGCCTCTCGGGATTCCTCTCCCGTCGATGCCAGGGACTAAGACCTTGTGTGGAGTCGGGGCCGGAACCTGAGGATTCCTCTCCAGTGCTGACATGGATCTTGGGGTACTTCTGGAGTATCCCCAGGGGAGTCAGCCCTCGTCACGAACGCGGGCATGCACTTGCGCTTTCCTCCAGAGCGGTAGCAGCAGTGTCACGCAGTCCGCCGCGTGGATCAAAGGATCTATGGTTTTCCCTCGAGTCTTTCCCACAAGGTTGTCCCACGAGGCTTTCCCACAGGGCTGTCCCACGTGCACACGTGGTGGGAGTCGATCCTCGGCTTGAACGTCAAGGCAGTGCAGGGAAAACAGGTTCTTCTGGAATGGACTGACACATCTGGGGGACTCTTGGAATGGTGGCACGACCCTGGAGTTCTTCTCGCCTTTCCTGTGGAGAGCGCCTCCTCTTGAGATGCGACGGGAACGCCGGGAATTCTTTCCCTACGAAACAGGGAAAGGATCCCTCATCTCGAGCTAGGAGGCGGAAACGGGGCTCCCCTGGATGTGTGCGGAACCCCACGTGCTTCCTCTCGAGTGGAGACGGGTATGTCGGGGAACTTCTTGAGTTGCAGCAAGGGTGTGAAGGACCCTTTGGAAGTTCCAGTGGTTAGATGCGATTAGCCTCGAGAAGCTTCAGCGGAAATGGGCCTCATCTCGCCTGGAGGGCAAAACCTCCTGGATTTTCTCGAGTTTCGGCAGGTGCTCTCGACTTACGACGGGGACCTCAGGGACCCGCTCTGGTGGCCTCAGGAAAGGCCAGTCCCCATGCGAGTTCCTCGGGGGCCTCTCGGGATTCCTCTCCCGTCGATGCCGGGGCCTAAAACCTTGTGTGGAGTCGGGGCCGGAACCTGAGGATTCCTCTCCAGTGCTGACATGGATCTTGGGGTACTTCTGGAGTCTCCCCAGGGGAGTCAGTCCTCGTCTCGAATGCGGGCATGCACTTGCTCTTTCCTCCAGAGCGGTAGCAGCAGTGTCACACATTCCGCCGCGTGGATCAAAGGATCTATGGTTTTCCCTCGAGTCTTTCCCACCAGGCTTTCCCACGAGGCTTTCCCACAGGGCTGTCCCACGTGCACACGTGGTGGGAGTCGATCCTCGGCTTGAACGTCAAGGCAGTGCAGGGAAAACAGGTTCCTCTGGAATGGACTGACACATCTGGGGGACTCCTGGAATGGTGGCACGACCCTGGAGTTCCTCTCGCCTTTCCTGTGGAGAGCGCCTCCTCTTGAGCTGCGACGGGAACGCCGGGAATTCTTTCCCTAGGAAACAGGGAAAGGATCCCTCATCTCGAGCTAGGAGGCGGAAACGGGGCTCACCTGGATGTGTGCGGGACCCCACGTGCTTCCTCTCGAGTGGAGACGGGTATGTCGGGGAACTTCTTGAGTTGCAGCAGGGTGTGAAGGACCCTTTGGAAGTTCCAGTGGTTAGACGTGATTAGACTCGAGAAGCCTCAGCGGAAATGTGCCTCATCTCGCCTGGAGGGCAAAACCTCCTGGATTTTCTCGAGTTGCGGCAGGTGCTCTTGACTTTCGACGGGGACCTCAGGGACCCGCTCTGGTGGCCTCAGGAAAGGCCAGTCCCCATGCGAGTTCCTCGGGGGCCTCTCGGGATTCCTCTCCCGTCGATGCCGGGGCCTAAGACCTTGTGTGGAGTCGGGGCCGGAACCTGAGGATTCCTCTCCAGTGCTGACATGGATCTTGGGGTACTTCTGGAGTCTCCCCAGGGGAGTCAGCCCTCGTCTCGAATGTGGGCATGCACTTCCGATTTCCTCCAGAGCGGTAGCAGCAGTGTCACGCAGTCCGCCGCGTGGATCAATGGATCTATGGTTTTCGCTCGAGTCTTTCCCACGAGGCTTTCCCACGAGGCTTTCCCACAGGGCTGTCCCACGTGCACACGTGGTGGGAGTCGATCCTCGGCTTGAACGTCAAGGCAGTGCAGGGAAAACAGGTTCCTCTGGAATGGACTGACACATCTGGGGGACTCTTGGAATGGTGGCACGACCCTGGAGTTCCTCTCGCCTTTCCTGTCGAGAGCGCCTCCTCTTGAGATGCGACGGGAATGCCGGGAATTCTTTCCCTACGAAACAGGGAAAGGATCCCTCATCTCGAGCTAGGAGGCGGAAACGGGGCTCCCCTGGATGTGTGCGGGACCCTCGTGCTTCCTCTCGAGTGGAGACGGGTATGTCGGGGAACTTCTTCAGTTGCAGCAAGGGTGAGAAGGACCCTTTGGAAGTTCCAGTGGTTAGACGTGATTAGCCTCGAGAAGCCTCAGCGGAAATGGGCCTCATCTCGCCTGGAGGGCAAAACCTCCTGGATTTCCTCGAGTTGCGGCAGGTGCTCT
Source organism: Ovis canadensis (assembly GCF_042477335.2). Taxonomy (NCBI): domain Eukaryota; kingdom Metazoa; phylum Chordata; class Mammalia; order Artiodactyla; family Bovidae; genus Ovis; species Ovis canadensis. The sequence goes on from NC_091267.1 coordinate 12,753,235, forward strand.
CGACTTACGACGCGACCTCAGGGACCCGCTCTGGTGGCCTCAGGAAAGGCCAGTCCCCATGCGAGTTCCTCGGTGGCCTCTCCGGATTCCTCTCCCGTCGATGCCGGGGCCTAAGACCTTGTGTGGAGTCGGGGCCGGAACCTGAGGATTCCTCTCCAGTGCTGACATGGCTCTTGGGCTACTTCTGGAGTCTCCCCAGGGGAGTCAGTCCTCGTCTCGAATGCGGGCATGCACTTGCGCTTTCCTCCAGAGCGGTAGCAGCAGTGTCACGCAGTCCGCCGCGCGGATCAAAGGATCTATGGTTTTCCCTCGAGTCTTTCCCACGAGGCTTTCCCACGAGGTTTTCCCACAGGGCTGTCCCACGTGCACACGTGGTGGGAGTCGATCCTCGGCTTGAACGTCAAGGCAGTACAGGGAAAAGAGGTTCCTCTGGAATAGACTGACACATCTGGGGTCTCTTGGAATGGTGGCACGACCCTGGAGTTCCTCTCGCCTTTCCTGTGGAGAGCGCCTCCTCTTGAGATGCGACGGGAACGCCGGGAATTCTTTCCCTACGAAAAAGGGAAAGGATCCCTCATTTCGAGCTACGAGGCGGAAACGGGGCTTCTCTGGATGTGTGCGGGACCCTCGTGCTTCCTCTCGAGTTTAGACGGGTATGTCGGGGAACTTCTTGAGTTGCAGCAAGGGTGTGAAGGACCCTTTGGAAGTTCCAGTGGTTAGATGTGATTAGCCTCGAGAAGCCTCAGCGGAAATGGCCCTCATCTCGCCTGGAGGGCAAAACCTCCTGGATTTTCTCGAGTTGCGGCAGGTGCTCTCGACTTACGACGGGGACCTCAGGGACCCGCTCTGGTGGCCTCAGGAAAGGCCAGTCCCCATGCAGGTTCCTCGGGGGCCTCTTGGGATTCCTCTCCCGTCGATGCCGGGGCCTAAGACCTTGTGTGGAGTCGGGGCCGGAACCTGAGGATTCCTCTCCAGTGTTGACATGGATCTTGGGGTACTTCTGGAGTCTCCCCAGGGGAGTCAGTCCTCGTCTCGAATGCGGGCATGCACTTGCGCTTTCCTCCAGAGCGGTAGCAGCAGTGTCACGCAGTCCGCCGCGTGGATCAAAGGATCTATGGTTTTCCCTCGAGTCTTTCCCACGAGGCTTTCCCACGAAGCTTTCCCACAGGGTTGTCCCATGTGCACACGTGGGTGGGAGTCGATCCTCGGCTTGAGCGTCAAGGCAGTGCAGGGAAAACAGGTTCCTCTGGAATGGACTGACACATCTGGGGGTCTCTTGGAATGGTGGCACGACCCTGGAGTTTCTCTCGCCTTTCCTGTGGAGAGCGCCTCCTCTTGAGATGCGACGGGAAGGCCGGGAATTCTTTCCCTACGAAACAGGGAAAGGATCCCTCATCTCGAGCTAGGAGGCGGAAACGGGGATTCCCTGGATGTGTGCGGGACCCCACGTGCTTCCTCTCGAGTGGAGACGGGTATGTCGGGGAACTTCTTGAGTTGCAGCAAGGGTGTGAAGGACCCTTAGGAAGTTCCAGTGGTTAGATGTGATTAGCCTCGAGAAGCCTCAGCGGAAATGGGCCTCATCTCGCCTGGAGGGCAAAACCTCCTAGATTTTCTCGAGTTGCGGCAAGTGCTCTCGACTTACGGCGGGGACCTCAGGGACCCGCTCTGGTGGCCTCAGGAAAGGCCAGTCCCCATGCGAGTTCCTCGGGGGCCTCTCGGGATTCCTCTCCCGTCGATGCCAGGGACTAAGACCTTGTGTGGAGTCGGGGCCGGAACCTGAGGATTCCTCTCCAGTGCTGACATGGATCTTGGGGTACTTCTGGAGTATCCCCAGGGGAGTCAGCCCTCGTCACGAACGCGGGCATGCACTTGCGCTTTCCTCCAGAGCGGTAGCAGCAGTGTCACGCAGTCCGCCGCGTGGATCAAAGGATCTATGGTTTTCCCTCGAGTCTTTCCCACAAGGTTGTCCCACGAGGCTTTCCCACAGGGCTGTCCCACGTGCACACGTGGTGGGAGTCGATCCTCGGCTTGAACGTCAAGGCAGTGCAGGGAAAACAGGTTCTTCTGGAATGGACTGACACATCTGGGGGACTCTTGGAATGGTGGCACGACCCTGGAGTTCTTCTCGCCTTTCCTGTGGAGAGCGCCTCCTCTTGAGATGCGACGGGAACGCCGGGAATTCTTTCCCTACGAAACAGGGAAAGGATCCCTCATCTCGAGCTAGGAGGCGGAAACGGGGCTCCCCTGGATGTGTGCGGAACCCCACGTGCTTCCTCTCGAGTGGAGACGGGTATGTCGGGGAACTTCTTGAGTTGCAGCAAGGGTGTGAAGGACCCTTTGGAAGTTCCAGTGGTTAGATGCGATTAGCCTCGAGAAGCTTCAGCGGAAATGGGCCTCATCTCGCCTGGAGGGCAAAACCTCCTGGATTTTCTCGAGTTTCGGCAGGTGCTCTCGACTTACGACGGGGACCTCAGGGACCCGCTCTGGTGGCCTCAGGAAAGGCCAGTCCCCATGCGAGTTCCTCGGGGGCCTCTCGGGATTCCTCTCCCGTCGATGCCGGGGCCTAAAACCTTGTGTGGAGTCGGGGCCAGAACCTGAGGATTCCTCTCCAGTGCTGACATGGATCTTGGGGTACTTCTGGAGTCTCCCCAGGGGAGTCAGTCCTCGTCTCGAATGCGGGCATGCACTTGCTCTTTCCTCCAGAGCGGTAGCAGCAGTGTCACACATTCCGCCGCGTGGATCAAAGGATCTATGGTTTTCCCTCGAGTCTTTCCCACCAGGCTTTCCCACGAGGCTTTCCCACAGGGCTGTCCCACGTGCACACGTGGTGGGAGTCGATCCTCGGCTTGAACGTCAAGGCAGTGCAGGGAAAACAGGTTCCTCTGGAATGGACTGACACATCTGGGGGACTCCTGGAATGGTGGCACGACCCTGGAGTTCCTCTCGCCTTTCCTGTGGAGAGCGCCTCCTCTTGAGCTGCGACGGGAACGCCGGGAATTCTTTCCCTAGGAAACAGGGAAAGGATCCCTCATCTCGAGCTAGGAGGCGGAAACGGGGCTCACCTGGATGTGTGCGGGACCCCACGTGCTTCCTCTCGAGTGGAGACGGGTATGTCGGGGAACTTCTTGAGTTGCAGCAGGGTGTGAAGGACCCTTTGGAAGTTCCAGTGGTTAGACGTGATTAGACTCGAGAAGCCTCAGCGGAAATGTGCCTCATCTCGCCTGGAGGGCAAAACCTCCTGGATTTTCTCGAGTTGCGGCAGGTGCTCTTGACTTTCGACGGGGACCTCAGGGACCCGCTCTGGTGGCCTCAGGAAAGGCCAGTCCCCATGCGAGTTCCTCGGGGGCTTCTCGGGATTCCTCTCCCGTCGATGCCGGGGCCTAAGACCTTGTGTGGAGTCGGGGCCGGAACCTGAGGATTCCTCTCCAGTGCTGACATGGATCTTGGGGTACTTCTGGAGTCTCCCCAGGGGAGTCAGCCCTCGTCTCGAATGTGGGCATGCACTTCCGCTTTCCTCCAGAGCGGTAGCAGCAGTGTCACGCAGTCCGCCGCGTGGATCAATGGATCTATGGTTTTCGCTCGAGTCTTTCCCACGAGGCTTTCCCACGAGGCTTTCCCACAGGGCTGTCCCACGTGCACACGTGGTGGGAGTCGATCCTCGGCTTGAACGTCAAGGCAGTGCAGGGAAAACAGGTTCCTCTGGAATGGACTGACACATCTGGGGGACTCTTGGAATGGTGGCACGACCCTGGAGTTCCTCTCGCCTTTCCTGTGGAGAGCGCCTCCTCTTGAGATGCGACGGGAACGCCGGGAATTCTTTCCCTACGAAACAGGGAAAGGATCCCTCATCTCGAGCTAGGAGGCGGAAACGGGGCTCCCCTGGATGTGTGCGGGACCCTCGTGCTTCCTCTCGAGTGGAGACGGGTATGTCGGGGAACTTCTTCAGTTGCAGCAAGGGTGAGAAGGACCCTTTGGAAGTTCCAGTGGTTAGACGTGATTAGCCTCGAGAAGCCTCAGCGGAAATGGGCCTCATCTCGCCTGGAGGGCAAAACCTCCTGGATTTACTCGAGTTGCGGCAGGTGCTCTCGACTTACGACGGGGACCTCAGGGACCCGCTCTGGTGGCCTCAGGAAAGGCCAGTCCCCATGCGAGTTCCTCGGGGGCCTCTCGGGATTCCTCTCCCGTCGATGCCGGGGCCTAAGACCTTGTGTGGAGTCGGGGCCGGAACCTGAGGATTCCTCTCCAGTGCTGACATGGATCTTGGGGTACTTCTGGAGTCTCCCCATGGGAGTCAGTCCTCGTCTCGAATGCGGGCATGCACTTGTGCTTTCCTCCAGGGCGGTAGCAGCAGTGTCACGCAGTCCGCCGCCTGGATGAAAGGATCTATGGTTTTCCCTCGAGTCTTTCCCACGAGGCTTTCCCACGAGGCTTTCCCACAGGGCTGTCCCACGTGCACACGTGGTGGGAGTCGATCCTCGGCTTGAACGTCAAGGCAGTGCAGGGAAAACAGGTTTCTCTGGAAAGGACTGACACATCTGGGGGACTCTTGGAATGGTGGCACGACCCTGGAGTTCCTCTCGCCTTTCCTGTGCAGAGCGCCTCCTCTTGAGATGCGACGGGAACGCCGGGAATTCTTTCCCTACGAAACAGGGAAAGGATCCCTCATCTCGAGCTAGGAGGCGGAAACGGGGCTCCCCTGGATGTGTGCGGGACTCCACGTGCTTCCTCTCGAGTGGAGACGGGTATGTCGGGGAACTTCTTGAGTTGCAGCAAGGGTGTGAAGGACCCTTTGGAAGTTCCAGTGGTTAGACGTGATTAGCCTCGAGAAGCCTCAGCGGAAATGTGCCTCATCTCGCCTGGAGGGCAAAACCTCCTGGATTTTCTCGAGTTGCGGCAGGTGCTCTCGACTTACGACGGGGACCTCAGGGACCCGCTCTGGTGGCCTCGGGAAAGGCCAGTCCCAATGCGAGTTCCTCGGGGGCCTCTCGGGATTCCTCTCCCGTCGATGCTGGGGCCTAAGACCTTGTGTGGAGTCGGGGCCGGAACCTGAGGATTCCTCTCCAGTGCTGACATGGATCTTGGGGTATTCTGGAGTCTCCCCAGGGGAGTCAGTCCTCGTCTCGAATCGGGCATGAACTTGCGCTTTCCTCCAGAGCGGTAGCAGCAGTGTCACGCAGTCCGCCGCGTGAATCACAGGATCTATGGTTTTCCCTCGAGTTTTTCCCACGAGGCTTTCCCACGAGGCTTTCCCACAGGGCTGTCCCACGAGCACACGTGGTGGGAGTCGATCCTCGGCTTGAACGTCAAGGCAGTGCAGGGAAAACAGGTTCCTCTGGAATGGACTGACACATCTGGGGGACTCTTGGAACGGTGGCACGTCCCTGGAGTTCCTCTCGCCTTTCCTGTGGAGAGCGCCTCCTCTTGAGATGCGACGGGAACGCCGGGAATTCTTTCCCTACGAAACAGGGAAAGGATCCCTCATCTCGAGCTAGGAGGCGGAAACGGGGCTCCCCTGGATGTGTGCGGGACCCCACGTGCTTCCTCTCGAGTGGAGACGGGTATGTCGGGGAACTTCTTGAGTTGAGGCAAGGGTGTGAAGGACCCTTTGGAAGTTCCAGTGGTTAGACGTGATTAGCCTCGAGAAGCCTCAGCGGAAATGGGCCTAATCTCGCCTGGAGGGCAAAACCTCCTGGATTTTCTCGAGTTGCGGCAGGTGCTCTTGACTTACGACGGGGACCTCAGGGACCCGCTCTGGTGGCCTCAGGAAAGGCCAGTCCCCATGCGAGTTCCTCGGGGGCCTCTCGGGATTCCTCTCCTGTCGATGCCGGGGCCTAAGACCTTGTGTGGAGTCGGGGCCGAAACCTGAGGATTACTCTCCAGTGCTGACATGGATCTTGGGGTACTTCTGGAGTCTCCCCAGGGGAGTCAGTCCTCGTCTCGAATGCGGGCATGCACTTGTGCTTTCCTCCAGGGCGGTAGCAGCAGTGTCACGCAGTCCGCCGCCTGGATGAAAGGATCTATGGTTTTCCCTCGAGTCTTTCCCACGAGGCTTTCCCACGAGGCTTTCCCACAGGGCTGTCCCACGTGCACACGTGGTGGGAGTCGATCCTCGGCTTGAACGTCAAGGCAGTGCAGGGAAAACAGGTTCCTCTGGAATGGACTGACACATCTGGGGGACTCTTGGAATGGTGGCACGACCCTGGAGTTCCTCTCGCCTTTCCTGTGGAGAACGCCTCCTCTTGAGATGCGACGGGAACGCCAGGAATTCTTTCCCTACGAAACAGGGAAAGGATCCCTCATCTCGAGCTAGGAGGTGGAAACGGGGCTCCCCTGGATGTGTGCGGGACCCCACGTGCTTCCTCTCGAGTGGAGACGGGTATGTCGGCGAACTTCTTGAGTTGCAGCAAGGGTGTGAAGGACCCTTTGGAAGTTCCAGTGGTTAGACGTGATTAGCCTCGAGAAGCCTCAGCGGAAATGGGGCTCATCTCGCCTGGAGGGCAAAACCTCCTGGATTTTCTCGAGTTGCGGCAGGTGCTCTCGACTTACGACGGGGACCTCAGGGACCCGCTCTGGTGGCCTCAGGAAAGGCCAGTCCCCATGCGAGTTCCTCGGGGGCCTCTCGGGATTCCTCTCCCGTCGATGCCGGGGCCTAAGACCTTGTGTGGAGTCGGGGCCGGAACCTGAGGATTCCTCTCCAGTGCTGACATGGATCTTGGGGTACTTCTGGAGTCTCCCCAGGGGAGTCAGTCCTCGTCTCGAATGCGGGCATGCACTTGTGCTTTCCTCCAGGGCGGTAGCAGCAGTGTCACGCAGTCCGCCGCCTGGATGAAAGGATCTATGGTTTTCCCTCGAGTCTTTCCCACGAAGCTTTCCCACGAGGCTTTCCCACAGGGCTGTCCCACGTGCACACGTGGTGGGAGTCGATCCTCGGCTTGAACGTCAAGGCAGTGCAGGGAAAACAGGTTTCTCTGGAAAGGACTGACACATCTGGGGGACTCTTGGAATGGTGGCACGACCCTGGAGTTCCTCTCGCCTTTCCTGTGCAGAGCGCCTCCTCTTGAGATGCGACGGGAACGCCGGGAATTCTTTCCCTACGAAACAGGGAAAGGATCCCTCATCTCGAGCTAGGAGGCGGAAACGGGGCTCCCCTGGATGTGTGCGGGACTCCACGTGCTTCCTCTCGAGTGGAGACGGGTATGTCGGGGAACTTCTTGAGTTGCAGCAAGGGTGTGAAGGACCCTTTGGAAGTTCCAGTGGTTAGACGTGATTAGCCTCGAGAAGCCTCAGCGGAAATGTGCCTCATCTCGCCTGGAGGGCAAAACCTCCTGGATTTTCTCGAGTTGCGGCAGGTGCTCTCGACTTACGACGGGGACCTCAGGGACCCGCTCTGGTGGCCTCGGGAAAGGCCAGTCCCCATGCGAGTTCCTCGGGGGCCTCTCGGGATTCCTCTCCCGTCGATGCTGGGGCCTAAGACCTTGTGTGGAGTCGGGGCCGGAACCTGAGGATTCCTCTCCAGTGCTGACATGGATCTTGGGGTATTCTGGAGTCTCCCCATGGGAGTCAGTCCTCGTCTCGAATCGGGCATGAACTTGCGCTTTCCTCCAGAGCGGTAGCAGCAGTGTCACGCAGTCCGCCGCGTGAATCACAGGATCTATGGTTTTCCCTCGAGTTTTTCCCACGAGGCTTTCCCACGAGGCTTTCCCACAGGGCTGTCCCACGTGCACACGTGGTGGGAGTCGATCCTCGGCTTGAACGTCAAGGCAGTGCAGGGAAAACAGGTTCCTCTGGAATGGACTGACACATCTGGGGGACTCTTGGAACGGTGGCACGACCCTGGAGTTCCTCTCGCCTTTCCTGTGGAGAGCGCCTCCTCTTGAGATGCGACGGGAACGCCGGGAATTCTTTCCCTACGAAACAGGGAAAGGATCCCTCATCTCGAGCTAGGAGGCGGAAACGGGGCTCCCCTGGATGTGTGCGGGACCCCACGTGCTTCCTCTCGAGTGGAGACGGGTATGTCGGGGAACTTCTTGAGTTGAGGCAAGGGTGTGAAGGACCCTTTGGAAGTTCCAGTGGTTAGACGTGATTAGCCTCGAGAAGCCTCAGCGGAAATGGGCCTCATCTCGCCTGGAGGGCAAAACCTCCTGGATTTTCTCGAGTTGCGGCAGGTGCTCTTGACTTACGACGGGGACCTCAGGGACCCGCTCTGGTGGCCTCAGGAAAGGCCAGTCCCCATGCGAGTTCCTCGGGGGCCTCTCGGGATTCCTCTCCTGTCGATGCCGGGGCCTAAGACCTTGTGTGGATTCGGGGCCGAAACCTGAGGATTACTCTCCAGTGCTGACATGGATCTTGGGGTACTTCTGGAGTCTCCCCAGGGGAGTCAGTCCTCGTCTCGAATGCGGGCATGCACTTGTGCTTTCCTCCAGGGCGGTAGCAGCAGTGTCACGCAGTCCGCCGCCTGGATGAAAGGATCTATGGTTTTCCCTCGAGTCTTTCCCACGAGGCTTTCCCACGAGGCTTTCCCACAGGGCTGTCCCACGTGCACACGTGGTGGGAGTCGATCCTCGGCTTGAACGTCAAGGCAGTGCAGGGAAAACAGGTTCCTCTGGAATGGACTGACACATCTGGGGGACTCTTGGAATGGTGGCACGACCCTGGAGTTCCTCTCGCCTTTCCTGTGGAGAGCGCCTCCTCTTGAGATGCGACGGGAACGCCGGGAATTCTTTCCCTACGAAACAGGGAAAGGATCCCTCATCTCGAGCTAGGAGGCGGAAACCGGGCTCCCCTGGATGTGTGCGGGACCCTCGTGCTTCCTCTGGAGTGGAGACGGGTATGTCGGGGAACTTCTTGAGTTGCAGCAAGGGTGAGAAGGATCCTTTGGATGTTCCAGTGGTTAGATGTGATTTGCCTCGAGAAGCCTCAGCAGAAATGGGCCTCATCTCGCCTGGAGGGCAAAACCTCCTGGATTTTCTCGAGTTGCAGCAGGTGCTCTCGACTTACGACGGGGACTTCAGGGACCCGCTCTGGTGGCCTCAGGAAAGGCCAGTCCCCATGCGAGTTCCTCGGGGGCCTCTCGGGATTCCTCTCCCGTCAATGCCGGGGCCTAGAACCTTGTGTGGAGTCGGGGCCGGAACCTGAGGCTTCCTCTCCAGTGCTGACATGGATCTTGGGGTACTTCTGGAGTCTCCCCAGGGGAGTCAGTCCTCGTCTCGAATGCGGGCATGCACTTGCGCTTTCCTCCAGAGCGGTAGCAGCAGTGTCACGCAGTCCGCCGCGTGGATCAAAGGATCTATGGTTTTCCCTCGAGTCTTTCCCACGAGGCTTTCCCACGAGGCTTTCCCACAGGGCTGTCCCACGTGCACACGTGGTGGGAGTGGATCCTCGGCTTGAACGTCAAGGCAGTGCAGGGAAAACAGGTTCCTCTGGAATGGACTGACACATCTGGGGGACTCTTGAAATGGTGGCACGACCCTTGAGTTCCTCTCGCCTTTCCTGTGGAGAGCGCCTTCTCTTGAGATGCGACGGGAACGCCGGGAATTCTTTCCCTACGAAACAGGGAAAGGATCCCTCATCTCGAGCTAGGAGGCGGAAACGGGGCTCCCCTGGATGTGTGCGGGACCCCACGTGCTTCCTCTCGAGTGGAGACGGGTATGTCGGGGAACTTCTTGAGTTGCAGCAAGGGTGTGAAGGACCCTTTGGAAGTTCCAGTGGTTAGACGTGATTAGCCTCGAGAAGCCTCAGCGGAAATGGGCCTCATCTCGCCTGGAGGGCAAAACCTCCTGGATTTTCTCGAGTTGCGGCAGGTGCTCCCGACTTACGACGGGGACCTCAGGGACCCGCTCTGGTGGCCTCAGGAAAGGCCAGTCCCCATGCGAGTTCCTCGGGGGCTTCTCGGGATTCCTCTCCCGTCGATGCCGGGGCCTAAGACCTTGGGTGGAGTCGGGGCCGGAACCTGAGGATTCCTCTCCACTGCTGACATGGATCTTGGGGTACTTCTGGAGTTTCCCCAGGGGAGTCAGTACTCGTCTCGAATGCGGGCATGCAGTTGCGCTTTCCTCCAGAGCGGTAGCAGCAGTGTCACGCAGTCCGCCGCCTGGATCAAAGGATCTATGGTTTTCCCTCGAGTCTTTCCCACGAAGCTTTCCCACGAGGCTTTCCCACAGGGCTGTCCCACGTGCACACCTGTTGGGAGTCGATCCTCGGCTTGAACGTCAAGGCTTTGCAGGGAAAACAGGTTCCTCTGGAATGGACTGACAAATCTGGGGGACTCTTGGAATGGTGGCACGACCCTTTAGTTCCTCTCGCCTTTCCTGTGGAGAGCGCCTCCTCTTGAGATGCGACAGGAACGCCGGGAATTCTTTCCCTACGAAACAGGGAAAGGATCCCTCATCTCGAGCTAGGAGGCGGAAACGGGGCTCCCCTGGATGTGTGCGGGACCCTCGTGCTTCCTCTCGAGTGGAGACGGGTATGTCGGGGAACTTCTTGAGTTGCAGCAAGAGTGAGAAGGACCCTTTGGATGTTCCAGTGGTTAGATGTGTTTAGCCTCGAGAAGCCTCAGCGGAAATGGGCCTCATCTCGCCTGGAGGGCAAAACCTCCTGGATTTTCTCGAGTTGCGGCAGGTGCTCTCGACTTACGACGGGGACCTCAGGGACCCGCTCTGGTGCCCTCAGGAAAGGCCAGTCCCCATGCGAGTTCCTCGGGGGCCTCTCGGGATTCCTCTCCCGTCGATGCCGGGGCCTAAGACCTTGCGTGGAGTCGGGGCCGGAACCTGAGGATTCCTCTCCAGTGCTGCAAAGATCTTGGGGTACTTCTGGAGTCTCCTCAGGGGAGTCAGTCCTCGTCTCGAATGCGGGCATGCACTTGCGCTTTCCTCCAGAGCGGTAGCAGCAGTGTCAATCAGTCCGCCGCGTGGGTCAATGGATCTATGGTTTTCCCGCGAGTCTTTCCCACGAGGCTTTCCCACGAGGCTTTCCCACAGGGCTGTCCCACGTGCACACGTGGTGGGAGTCGATCCTCGGCTTGAACGTCAAGGCAGTGCAGGGAAAAGAGGTTCCTCTGGAATAGACTGACACATCTGGGGGACTCTTGGAATGGTGGCACGACCCTGGAGTTCCTCTCCCCTTTCCTGTGGAGAGCGCCTCCTCTTGAGATGCGACGGGAACGCCGGGAATTCTTTCCCTACGAAACAGGGAAAGGATCCCTCATCTCGAGCTAGGAGGCGGAAACGTGGCTCCCCTGGATGTGTGCGGGACCCTCGTGCTTCCTCTCGAGTGGAGACGGGTATGTCGGGGAACTTCTTGAGTTGCAGCAAGGGTGAGAAGGACCCTTTGGATGTTCCAGTGGTTAGATGTGATTAGCCTGGAGAAGCCTCAGTGGAAATGGGCCTCATCTCGCCTGGAGGGCAAAACCTCCTGGATTTTCTCGAGTTGTGGCAGGTGCTCTCGACTTACGACGGGGACCTCAGGGACCCGCTCTGGTGGCCTCAGGAAAGGCCAGTCCCCATGCGAGTTCCTCGGGGGCCTCTCGGGATTCCTCACCCGTCGATGCCGGGGCCTAAGACCTTGTGTGGAATCGGGGCCGGAACCTGAGGATTCCTCTCCAGTGCTGACATGGATCTTGGGGTACTTCTGGAGTCTCCCCAGGGGAGTCAGTCCTCGTCGTCTCGAATGCGGGCATGCACTTGCGCTTTCCTCCAGGGCGGTAGCAGCAGTGTCACGCAGTCCGCCGCCTGGATCAAAGGATCTATAGTTTTCCCTCGAGTCTTTCCCACGAGGCTTTCCCACGAGGCTTTCCCACAGGGCTGTCCCACGTGCACACGTGGTGGGAGTCGATCCTCGGCTTGAACGTCAAGGCAGTGCAGGGAAAACAGGTTCCTCTGGAATGGACTGACACATCTGGGGGACTCTTGGAATGGTGGCACGACCCTGGAGTTCCTCTCGCCTTTCCTGTGGAGAGCGCCTCCTCTTGAGATGCGACGGGAACGCCGGGAATTCTTTCCCTACAAAACAGGGAAAGGATCCCTCATCTCGAGCTAGGAGGCGGAAACGGAGCTCCCCTGGATGTGTGCGGGACCCTCGTGCTTCCTCTCTTGTGGAGACGGGTATGTCGGGGAACTTCTTGAGTTGCAGCAAGGGTGAGAATGACCCTTTGGATGTTCCAGTGGTTAGATGTGATTAGCCTCGAGAAGCCTCAGCGGAAATGGGCCTCATCTCGCCTGGAGGGCAAAACCTCCTGGATTTTCTCGAGTTGCGGCAGGTGCTCTCGACTTACGACATGGACCTCAGGGACCCGCTCTGGTTGACTCAGGAAAGTCCAGTCCCCATGCGAGTTCCTCGGGGGCCTCTCGGGATTCCTCTCCCTTCGATGCCGGGGCCTAACACCTTGTGTGGAGTCGGGGCCGGAACCTGAGGATTCCTCTCCAGTGCTGACATGGATCTTGGGGTACTTCTAGAGTCTCCCCAGGAGAGTCAGTCCTCGTCTCGAATGCGGGCATGCACTTGCGCTTTCCTCCAGGGCGGTAGGAGCAGTTTCACGCAGTCTGCCGCGTGGATCAAAGGATCTATGGTTTTCCCTCGAGTCTTTCCCACGAGGCTTTCCCACGAGGCTTTCCCACAGGGCTGTCCCACGTGCACACGTTGTGGGAGTCGATCATCGGCTTGAACGTCAAGGCAGTGCAGGGAAAACAGGTTCCTCTGGAATGGACTGACACATCTGGGGGACTCTTGGAATGGTGGCACGACCCTGGAGTTCCTCTCGCCTTTCCTGTGGAGAGCGCCTCCTCTTGAGATGCGACGGGAACGCCGGGAATTCTTTCCCTACGAAACATGGAAAGGATCCCTCATCTCGAGCTTGGAGGCGGAAACGGTGCTCCCCTGGATGTGTGCGGGACCCCACGTGCTTCCTCTCGAGTGGAGACGGGTATGTCGGGGAACTTCTTGAGTTGCAGCAAGGGTGAGAATGACCCTTTGGATGTTCCAGTGGTTAGATGTGATTAGCATCGAGAAGCCTCAGCGGAAATGGGCCTCATCTCGCCTGGAGGGCAAAACCTCCTGGATTTTCTCGAGTTGCGGCAGGTGCTCTCGACTTACGACGGGGACCTCAGGCACCCGCTCTGGTGGCCTCAGGAAAGGCCAGTCCCCATGCGAGTTCCTCGGGGGCCTCTCGGGATTCCTCTCCCTTCGATGCCGGGGCCTAACACCTTGTGTGGAGTCGGGGCCGGAACCTGAGGATTCCTCTCCAGTGCTGACATGGATCTTGGGGTATTTCTAGAGTCTCCCCAGGGGAGTCAGTCCTCGTCTCGAATGCGGGCATGCACTTGCGCTTTCCTCCAGGGCGGTAGGAGCAGTTTCACGCAGTCCGCCGCGTGGATCAAAGGATCTATGGTTTTCCCTCGAGTCTTTCCCACGAGGCTTTCCCACGAGGCTTTCCCACAGGGCTGTCCCACGTGCACACGTGGTGGGAGTCGATCATCGGCTTGAACGTCAAGGCAGTGCAGGGAAAACAGGTTCCTCTGGAATGGACTGACACATCTGGGGGACTCTTGGAATGGTGGCACGACCCTGGAGTTCCTCTCGCCTTTCCTGTGGAGAGCGCCTCCTCTTGAGTTGTGACGGGAACGCCTGGAATTCTTTCCCTACGAAGCAGGGAACGGATCCCTCATCTCGAGCTAGGAGGCGGAAACGGGTCTCCCCTGGATGTCTGCGGGACCCCACGTGCTTCCTCTCGAGTGGAGACGGGTATGTCGGGGAACTTCTTGAGTTGCAGCAAGGGTGTGAAGGACCCTTTGGAAGTTCCAGTGGTTAGACGTGATTATCCTCGAGAAGCCTCAGCGGAAATGGGCCTCATCTCGCCTGGAGGGCAAAACCTCCTGGATTTTCTCGAGTTGCGGCAGGTGCTCCCGACTTACGACGGGGACCTCAGGGACCCGCTCTGGTGGCCTCAGGAAAGGCCAGTCCCCATGCGAGTTCCTCGGGGGCTTCTCGGGATTCCTCTCCAGTCGATGCCGGGGCCTAAGACCTTGTGTGGAGTCGGGGCCGGAACCTGAGGATTCCTCTCCAGTGCTGACATGGATCTTGGGGTACTTCTGGAGTTTCCCCAGGGGAGTCAGTACTCGTCTCGAATGCGGGCATGCACTTGCGCTTTCCTCCAGAGCGGTAGCAGCAGTGTCACGCAGTCCGCCGCCTGGATCAAAGGATCTATGGTTTTCCCTCGAGTCTTTCCCACGAAGCTTTCCCACGAGGCTTTCCCACAGGGCTGTCCCACGTGCACACCTGTTGGGAGTCGATCCTCGGCTTGAACGTCAAGGCTTTGCAGGGAAAACAGGTTCCTCTGGAATGGACTGACCCATCTGGGGGACTCTTGGAATGGTGGCACGACCCTTTAGTTCCTCTCGCCTTTCCTGTGGAGAGCGCCTCCTCTTGAGATGCGACAGGAACGCCGGGAATTCTTTCCCTACGAAACAGGGAAAGGATCCCTCATCTCGAGCTAGGAGGCGGAAACGGGGCTCCCCTGGATGTGTGCGGGACCCTCGTGCTTCCTCTCGAGTGGAGACGGGTATGTCGGGGAACTTCTTGAGTTGCAGCAAGAGTGAGAAGGACCCTTTGGATGTTCCAGTGGTTAGATGTGTTTAGCCTCGAGAAGCCTCAGCGGAAATGGGCCTCATCTCGCCTGGAGGGCAAAACCTCCTGGATTTTCTCGAGTTGCGGCAGGTGCTCTCGACTTACGACGGGGACCTCAGGGACCCGCTCTGGTGCCCTCAGGAAAGGCCAGTCCCCATGCGAGTTCCTCGGGGGCCTCTCGGGATTCCTCTCCCGTCGATGCCGGGGCCTAAGACCTTGCGTGGAGTCGGGGCCGGAACCTGAGGATTCCTCTCCAGTGCTGACAAAGATCTTGGGGTACTTCTGGAGTCTCCTCAGGGGAGTCAGTCCTCGTCTCGAATGCGGGCATGCACTTGCGCTTTCCTCCAGAGCGGTAGCAGCAGTGTCAATCAGTCCGCCGCGTGGATCAATGGATCTATGGTTTTCCCTCGAGTCTTTCCCACGAGGCTTTCCCACGAGGCTTTCCCACAGGGCTGTCCCACGTGCACACGTGGTGGGAGTCGATCCTCGGCTTGAACGTCAAGGCATTGCAGGGAAAAGAGGTTCCTCTGGAATGGACTGACACATCTGGGGGACTCTTGGAATGGTGGCACGACCCTGGAGTTCCTCTCCCCTTTCCTGTGGAGAGCGCCTCCTCTTGAGATGCGACGGGAACGCCGGGAATTCTTTCCCTACGAAACAGGGAAAGGATCCCTCATCTCGAGCTAGGAGGCGGAAACGTGGCTCCCCTGGATGTGTGCGGGACCCTCGTGCTTCCTCTCGAGTGGAGACGGGTATGTCGGGGAACTTCTTGAGTTGCAGCAAGGGTGAGAAGGACCCTTTGGATGTTCCAGTGGTTAGATGTGATTAGCCTGGAGAAGCCTCAGTGGAAATGGGCCTCATCTCGCCTGGAGGGCAAAACCTCCTGGATTTTCTCGAGTTGTGGCAGGTGCTCTCGACTTACGACGGGGACCTCAGGGACCCGCTCTGGTGGCCTCAGGAAAGGCCAGTCCCCATGCGAGTTCCTCGGGGGCCTCTCGGGATTCCTCACCCGTCGATGCCGGGGCCTAAGACCTTGTGTGGAATCGGGGCCGGAACCTGAGGATTCATCTCCAGTGCTGACATGGATCTTGGGGTACTTCTGGAGTCTCCCCAGGGGAGTCAGTCCTCGTCGTCTCGAATGCGGGCATGCACTTGCGCTTTCCTCCAGGGCGGTAGCAGCAGTGTCACGCAGTCCGCCGCCTGGATCAAAGGATCTATAGTTTTCCTTCGAGTCTTTCCCACGAGGCTTTCCCACGAGGCTTTCCCACAGGGCTGTCCCACGTGCACACGTGGTGGGAGTCGATCCTCGGCTTGAACGTCAAGGCAGTGCAGGGAAAACAGGTTCCTCTGGAATGGACTGACACATCTGGGGGACTCTTGGAATGGTGGCACGACCCTGGAGTTCCTCTCGCCTTTCCTGTGGAGAGCGCCTCCTCTTGAGATGCGACGGGAACGCCGGGAATTCTTTCCCTACAAAACAGGGAAAGGATCCCTCATCTCGAGCTAGGAGGTGGAAACGGGGCTCCCCTGGATGTGTGCGGGACCCTCGTGCTTCCTCTCTTGTGGAGACGGGTATGTCGGGGAACTTCTTGAGTTGCAGCAAGGGTGAGAATGACCCTTTGGATGTTCCAGTGGTTAGATGTGATTAGCCTCGAGAAGCCTCAGCGGAAATGGGCCTCATCTCGCCTGGAGGGCAAAACCTCCTGGATTTTCTCGAGTTGCGGCAGGTGCTCTCGACTTACGACGGGGACCTCAGTGACCCGCTCTGGTTGACTCAGGAAAGGCCAGTCCCCATGCGAGATCCTCGGGGGCCTCTCGGGATTCCTCTCCCTTCGATGCCGGGACCTAACACCTTGTGTGGAGTCGGGGCCGGAACCTGAGGATTCCTCTCCAGTGCTGACATGGATCTTGGGGTACTTCTAGAGTCTCCCCAGGGGAGTCAGTCCTCGTCTCGAATGCGGGCATGCACTTGCGCTTTCCTCCAGGGCGGTAGGAGCAGTTTCACGCAGTCTGCCGCGTGGATCAAAGGATCTATGGTTTTCCCTCGAGTCTTTCCCACGAGGCTTTCCCACGAGGCTTTCCCACAGGGCTGTCCCACGTGCACACGTGGTGGGAGTCGATCATCGGCTTGAACGTCAAGGCAGTGCAGGGAAAACAGGTTCCTCTGGAATGGACTGACACATCTGGGGGACTCTTGGAATGGTGGCACGACCCTGGAGTTCCTCTCGCCTTTCCTGTGGAGAGCGCCTCCTCTTGAGATGCGACGGGAACGCCGGGAATTCTTTCCCTACGAAACATGGAAAGGATCCCTCATCTCGAGCTTGGAGGCGGAAACGGTGCTCCCCTGGATGTGTGCGGGACCCCACGTGCTTCCTCTCGAGTGGAGACGGGTATGTCGGGGAACTTCTTGAGTTGCAGCAAGAGTGAGAAGGACCCTTTGGATGTTCCAGTGGTTAGATGTGTTTAGCCTCGAGAAGCCTCAGCGGAAATGGGCCTCATCTCGCCTGGAGGGCAAAACCTCCTGGATTTTCTCGAGTTGCGGCAGGTGCTCTCGACTTACGACGGGGACCTCAGGGACCCGCTCTGGTGCCCTCAGGAAAGGCCAGTCCCCATGCGAGTTCCTCGGGGGCCTCTCGGGATTCCTCTCCCGTCGATGCCGGGGCCTAAGACCTTGCGTGGAGTCGGGGCCGGAACCTGAGGATTCCTCTCCAGTGCTGCAAAGATCTTGGGGTACTTCTGGAGTCTCCTCAGGGGAGTCAGTCCTCGTCTCGAATGCGGGCATGCACTTGCGCTTTCCTCCAGAGCGGTAGCAGCAGTGTCAATCAGTCCGCCGCGTGGATCAATGGATCTATGGTTTTCCCGCGAGTCTTTCCCACGAGGCTTTCCCACGAGGCTTTCCCACAGGGCTGTCCCACGTGCACACGTGGTGGGAGTCGATCCTCGGCTTGAACGTCAAGGCATTGCAGGGAAAAGAGGTTCCTCTGGAATGGACTGACACATCTGGGGGACTCTTGGAATGGTGGCACGACCCTGGAGTTCCTCTCCCCTTTCCTGTGGAGAGCGCCTCCTCTTGAGATGCGACGGGAACGCCGGGAATTCTTTCCCTACGAAACAGGGAAAGGATCCCTCATCTCGAGCTAGGAGGCGGAAACGTGGCTCCCCTGGATGTGTGCGGGACCCTCGTGCTTCCTCTCGAGTGGAGACGGGTATGTCGGGGAACTTCTTGAGTTGCAGCAAGGGTGAGAAGGACCCTTTGGATGTTCCAGTGGTTAGATGTGATTAGCCTGGAGAAGCCTCAGTGGAAATGGGCCTCATCTCGCCTGGAGGGCAAAACCTCCTGGATTTTCTCGAGTTGTGGCAGGTGCTCTCGACTTACGACGGGGACCTCAGGGACCCGCTCTGGTGGCCTCAGGAAAGGCCAGTCCCCATGCGAGTTCCTCGGGGGCCTCTCGGGATTCCTCACCCGTCGATGCCGGGGCCTAAGACCTTGTGTGGAATCGGGGCCGGAACCTGAGGATTCCTCTCCAGTGCTGACATGGATCTTGGGGTACTTCTGGAGTCTCCCCAGGGGAGTCAGTCCTCGTCGTCTCGAATGCGGGCATGCACTTGCGCTTTCCTCCAGGGCGGTAGCAGCAGTGTCACGCAGTCCGCCGCCTGGATCAAAGGATCTATAGTTTTCCCTCGAGTCTTTCCCACGAGGCTTTCCCACGAGGCTTTCCCACAGGGCTGTCCCACGTGCACACGGGTGGGAGTCGATCCTCGGCTTGAACGTCAAGGCAGTGCAGGGAAAACAGGTTCCTCTGGAATGGACTGACACATCTGGGGGACTCTTGGAATGGTGGCACGACCCTGGAGTTCCTCTCGCCTTTCCTGTGGAGAGCGCCTCCTCTTGAGATGCGACGGGAACGCCGGGAATTCTTTCCCTACAAAACAGGGAAAGGATCCCTCATCTCGAGCTAGGAGGCGGAAACGGGGCTCCCCTGGATGTGTGCGGGACCCTCGTGCTTCCTCTCTTGTGGAGACGGGTATGTCGGGGAACTTCTTGAGTTGCAGCAAGGGTGAGAATGACCCTTTGGATGTTCCAGTGGTTAGATGTGATTAGCCTCGAGAAGCCTCAGCGGAAATGGGCCTCATCTCGCCTGGAGGGCAAAACCTCCTGGATTTTCTCGAGTTGCGGCAGGTGCTCTCGACTTACGACATGGACCTCAGGGACCCGCTCTGGTTGACTCAGGAAAGTCCAGTCCCCATGCGAGTTCCTCGGGGGCCTCTCGGGATTCCTCTCCCTTCGATGCCGGGGCCTAACACCTTGTGTGGAGTCGGGGCCGGAACCTGAGGATTCCTCTCCAGTGCTGACATGGATCTTGGGGTACTTCTAGAGTCTCCCCAGGGGAGTCAGTCCTCGTCTCGAATGCGGGCATGCACTTGCGCTTTCCTCCAGGGCGGTAGGAGCAGTTTCACGCAGTCTGCCGCGTGGATCAAAGGATCTATGGTTTTCCCTCGAGTCTTTCCCACGAGGCTTTCCCACGAGGCTTTCCCACAGGGCTGTCCCACGTGCACACGTGGTGGGAGTCGATCATCGGCTTGAACGTCAAGGCAGTGCAGGGAAAACAGGTTCCTCTGGAATGGACTGACACATCTGGGGGACTCTTGGAATGGTGGCACGACCCTGGAGTTCCTCTCGCCTTTCCTGTGGAGAGCGCCTCCTCTTGAGATGCGACGGGAACGCCGGGAATTCTTTCCCTACGAAACATGGAAAGGATCCCTCATCTCGAGCTTGGAGGCGGAAACGGTGCTCCCCTGGATGTGTGCGGGACCCCACGTGCTTCCTCTCGAGTGGAGACGGGTATGTCGGGGAACTTCTTGAGTTGCAGCAAGGGTGAGAATGACCCTTTTAATGTTCCAGTGGTTAGATGTGATTAGCATCGAGAAGCCTCAGCGGAAATGGGCCTCATCTCGCCTGGAGGGCAAAACCTCCTGGATTTTCTCGAGTTGCGGCAGGTGCTCTCGACTTACGACGGGGACCTCAGGCACCCGCTCTGGTGGCCTCAGGAAAGGCCAGTCCCCATGCGAGTTCCTCGGGGGCCTCTCGGGATTCCTCTCCCTTCGATGCCGGGGCCTAACACCTTGTGTGGAGTCGGGGCCGGAACCTGAGGATTCCTCTCCAGTGCTGACATGGATCTTGGGGTATTTCTAGAGTCTCCCCAGGGGAGTCAGTCCTCGTCTCGAATGCGGGCATGCACTTGCGCTTTCCTCCAGGGCGGTAGGAGCAGTTTCACGCAGTCCGCCGCGTGGATCAAAGGATCTATGGTTTTCCCTCGAGTCTTTCCCACGAGGCTTTCCCACGAGGCTTTCCCACAGGGCTGTCCCACGTGCACACGTGGTGGGAGTCGATCATCGGCTTGAACGTCAAGGCAGTGCAGGGAAAACAGGTTCCTCTGGAATGGACTGACACATCTGGGGGACTCTTGGAATGGTGGCACGACCCTGGAGTTCCTCTCGCCTTTCCTGTGGAGAGCGCCTCCTCTTGAGTTGTGACGGGAACGCCTGGAATTCTTTCCCTACGAAGCAGGGAACGGATCCCTCATCTCGAGCTAGGAGGCGGAAACGGGTCTCCCCTGGATGTCTGCGGGACCCCACGTGCTTCCTCTCGAGTGGAGACGGGTATGTCGGGGAACTTCTTGAGTTGCAGCAACGGTGTGAAGGACCCTTTGGATGTTCCAGTGGTTAGACGTGATTAGCCTCGAGAAGCCTCAGCGGAAATGGGCCTCATCTCGCCTGGAGGGCAAAACCTCCTGGATTTTCTCGAGTTGCGGCAGGTGCTCTCGACTTACGACGGGGACCTCAGGGACCCGCTCTGGTGGCCTCAGGAAAGGCCAGTCCCCATGCGAGTTCCTCGGGGGCCTCTCGGGATTCCTCTCCCGTCGATGCCGGGGCCTAAGACCTTGTGTGGAGTCGGGGCCGGAACCTGAGGATTCCTCTCCAGTGCTGACATGGATCTTGGGGTACTTCTGGAGTCTCCCCAGGGGAGTCAGTCCTCGTCTCGAATGCGGGCATGCACTTGCGCTTTCCTCCAGAGCGGTAGCAGCAGTGTCACGCAGTCCGCCGCGTGGATCAAAGGATCTATGGTTTTCCCTCGAGTCTTTCCCACGAGGCTTTCCCACGAGGCTTTCCCACAGGGCTGTCCCACGTGCACACGTGGTGGGAGTCGATCCTCGGCTTGAACGTCAAGGCATTGCAGGGAAAAGAGGTTCCTCTGGAATGGACTGACACATCTGGGGGACTCTTGGAATGGTGGCACGACCCTGGAGTTCCTCTCCCCTTTCCTGTGGAGAGCGCCTCCTCTTGAGATGCGACGGGAACGCCGGGAATTCTTTCCCTACGAAACAGGGAAAGGATCCCTCATCTCGAGCTAGGAGGCGGAAACGTGGCTCCCCTGGATGTGTGCGGGACCCTCGTGCTTCCTCTCGAGTGGAGACGGGTATGTCGGGGAACTTCTTGAGTTGCAGCAAGGGTGAGAAGGACCCTTTGGATGTTCCAGTGGTTAGATGTGATTAGCCTGGAGAAGCCTCAGTGGAAATGGGCCTCATCTCGCCTGGAGGGCAAAACCTCCTGGATTTTCTCGAGTTGTGGCAGGTGCTCTCGACTTACGACGGGGACCTCAGGGACCCGCTCTGGTGGCCTCAGGAAAGGCCAGTCCCCATGCGAGTTCCTCGGGGGCCTCTCGGGATTCCTCACCCGTCGATGCCGGGGCCTAAGACCTTGTGTGGAATCGGGGCCGGAACCTGAGGATTCATCTCCAGTGCTGACATGGATCTTGGGGTACTTCTGGAGTCTCCCCAGGGGAGTCAGTCCTCGTCGTCTCGAATGCGGGCATGCACTTGCGCTTTCCTCCAGGGCGGTAGCAGCAGTGTCACGCAGTCCGCCGCCTGGATCAAAGGATCTATAGTTTTCCTTCGAGTCTTTCCCACGAGGCTTTCCCACGAGGCTTTCCCACAGGGCTGTCCCACGTGCACACGTGGTGGGAGTCGATCCTCGGCTTGAACGTCAAGGCAGTGCAGGGAAAACAGGTTCCTCTGGAATGGACTGACACATCTGGGGGACTCTTGGAATGGTGGCACGACCCTGGAGTTCCTCTCGCCTTTCCTGTGGAGAGCGCCTCCTCTTGAGATGCGACGGGAACGCCGGGAATTCTTTCCCTACAAAACAGGGAAAGGATCCCTCATCTCGAGCTAGGAGGCGGAAACGGGGCTCCCCTGGATGTGTGCGGGACCCTCGTGCTTCCTCTCTTGTGGAGACGGGTATGTCGGGGAACTTCTTGAGTTGCAGCAAGGGTGAGAATGACCCTTTGGATGTTCCAGTGGTTAGATGTGATTAGCCTCGAGAAGCCTCAGCGGAAATGGGCCTCATCTCGCCTGGAGGGCAAAACCTCCTGGATTTTCTCGAGTTGCGGCAGGTGCTCTCGACTTACGACGGGGACCTCAGTGACCCGCTCTGGTTGACTCAGGAAAGGCCAGTCCCCATGCGAGTTCCTCGGGGGCCTCTCGGGATTCCTCTCCCGTCGATGCCGGGGCCTAAGACCTTGTGTGGAGTCGGGGCCGGAACCTGAGGATTCCTCTCCAGTGCTGACATGGATCTTGGGGTACTTCTGGAGTCTCCCCAGGGGAGTCAGTCCTCGTCTCGAATGCGGGCATGCACTTGCGCTTTCCTCCAGAGCGGTAGCAGCAGTGTCACGCAATCCGCCGCGTGGATCAAAGGATCTATGGTTTTCCCTCGAGTCTTTCAGACGAGGCTTTCCCACGAGGCTTTCCCACAGGGCTGTCCCACGTGCACACGTGGTGGGAGTCGATCCTCGGCTTGAACGTCAAGGCAGTGCAGGGAAAACAGGTTCCTCTGGAATGGTCTGACACATCTGGGGGACTCTTGGAATGGTGGCACGACCCTGGAG
Source organism: Ovis canadensis (assembly GCF_042477335.2). NCBI lineage: Eukaryota > Metazoa > Chordata > Mammalia > Artiodactyla > Bovidae > Ovis > Ovis canadensis. The sequence continues at coordinate 12,775,796 of NC_091267.1, forward strand.
TTCCTCTCGCCTTTCCTGTGGAGAGCGCCTCCTTTTGAGATGCGACGGGAACGCCGGGAATTCTTTCCCTAGGAAACAGGGAAAGGATCCCTCATCTCGAGCTAGGAGGCGGAAACGGGGCTCCCCTGGATGTGTGCGGGACCCCACGTGCTTCCTCTCGAGTGGAGACGGGTATGTCGGGGAACTTCTTGAGTTGCAGCAAGGGTGTGAAGGACCCTTTGGAAATTCCAGTGGTTAGACGTGATTAGCCTCGAGAAGCCTCAGCGGAAATGTGCCTCATCTAGCCTGGAGGGCAAAACCTCCTGGATTTTCTCGAGTTGCGGCAGGTGCTCTCGACTTACGACGGGGACCTCAGGGACCCGCTCTGGTGGCCTCAGGAAAGGCCAGTCCCCATGCGAGTTCCTCGGGGGCCTCTCGGGATTCCTCTCCCGTCGATGCCGGGGCCTAAGACATTGTGTGGAGTCGGGGCCGGAACCTGAGGATTCCTCTCCAGTGCTGACATGGATCTTGGGGTACTTCTGGAGTCTCCCCAGGGGAGTCAGTCCTCGTCTCGAATGCGGGCATGCACTTGGGCTTTCCTCCAGAGCGGTAGCAGCAGTGTCACGCAATCCGCCGCGTGGATCAAAGGATCTATGGTTTTCCCTCGAGTCTTTCCCACGAGGCTTTCCCACGAGGCTTTCCCACAGGGCTGTCCCACGTGCACACGTGGTGGGAGTTGATCCTCGGCTTGAACGTCAAGGCAGTGCAGGGAAAACAGGTTCCTCTGGAATGGACTGACACATCTGGGGGACTCTTGGAATGGTGGCACGACCCTGGAGTTCCTCTCGCCTTTCCTGTGGAGAGCGCCTCCTCTTGGATTGCGACGGAAACGCCGGGAATTCTTTCCCTAGGAAACAGGGAAAGGATCCCTCATCTCGAGCTAGGAGGCGGAAACGGGGCTCCCCTGGATGTGTGCGGGACCCTCGTGCTTCCTCTCGAGTGGAGACAGGTATGTCGGGGAACTTCTTGAGTTGCAGCAAGGGTGTGAAGGACCCTTTGGAAGTTCCAGTGGTTAGATGTGATTAGCCTCGAGAAGCCTCAGCGGAAATGTTCCTCATCTCGCATGGAGGGCAAAACCTCCTGGATTTTCTCGAGTTGCGGCAGGTGCTCTCGACTTACGACGGGGACCTCAGGGACCCGCTCTGGTGGCCTCAGGAAAGGCCAGTCCCCATGCGAGTTCCTCGGGGGCCTCTCGGGATTCCTCTCCTGTCGATGCCGGGGCCTAAGACCTTGTGTGGAGTCGGGGCCGGAACCTGAGGATTCCTCTCCAGTGCTGACATGGATCTTGGGGTACTTCTGGAGTCTCCCCAGGGGAGTCAGTCCTCGACTCGAATGCGGGCATGCACTTGCGCTTTCCTCCAGAGCGGTAGCAGCAGTGTCACGCAGTCCGCCGCGTGGATCAAAGGATCTATGGTTTTCCCTCGAGTCTTTCCCACGAGGCTTTCCCACGAGGCTTTCCCACAGGGCTGTCCCACGTGCACACGTGGTTGGAGTCGATCCTCGGCTTGAACGTCAAGGCAGTGCAGGGAAAACAGGTTCCTCTGGAATGGACTGACACATCTGGGGGACTCTTGGAATGGTGGCACGACCCTGGAGTTCCTCTCGCCTTTCCTGTGGAGAGCGCCTCCTCTTGAGATGCGACGGGAACGCCGGGAATTCTTTCCCTAGGAAACAGGGAAAGGATACCTCATCTCGAGCTAGGAGGCGGGAACGGGGCTCCCCTGGATGTGTGCGGGACCCTCGGGCTTCCTCTCGAGTGGAGACGGTATGTCGGGGAACTTCTTGAGTTGCAGCAAGGGTGTGAAGGACCCTTGGGAAGTTCCAGTGGTTAGATGTGATTAGCCTCGAGAAGCCTCAGCGGAAATGGGCCTCATCTCGCCTGCAGGGCAAAACCTCCTGGATTTTCTCGACTTGCGGCAGGTGCTCTCCACTTATGACGGGGACCTCAGGGACCCGCTCTGGTGGCCTCAGGAATGGCCAGTCCCCATGCGAGTTCCTCGGGGGCCTCTCGGGATTCCTCTCCCTTCGATGCCGGGGCCTAAGACCTTGTGTGGATTCGGGGCCGGAACCTGAGGATTCCTCTCCAGTGCTGACATGGATCTTGGGGTACTTCTGGAGTCTCCCCAGGGGAGTCAGTCCTCGTCTCGAATGCGGGCATGCACTTGCGCTTTCCTCCAGAGCGGTAGCAGCAGTGTCACGCAGTCCGCCGCGCGGATCAAAGGATCTATGGTTTTCCCTCGAGTCTTTCCCACGAGGCTATCCCACGAGGCTTTCCCACAGGGCTGTCCCACGTGCACACGTGGTGGGAGTCGATCCTCGGCTTGAACGCCAAGGCAGTGCAGGGAAAACAGGTTCCTCTGGAATGGACTGACACATCTGGGGGTCTCTTGGAATGGTGGCACGACCCTGGAGTTCCTCTCACCTTTCCTGTGGAAAGCGCCTCCTCTTGAGATGCGACGGGAACGCCGGGAATTCTTTCCCTACGAAACAGGGAAAGGATCCCTCATCTCGAGCTAGGAGGCGGAAACGGGGCTCCCATGGATGTGTGCGGGACCCCACGTGCTTCCTCTCGAGTGGAGACGGGTATGTCGGGGAACTTCTTGAGTTGCAGCAAGGGTGTGAAGGACCCTTTGGAAGTTCCAGGGGTTAGATATGATTAGCCTCGAGAAGCCTCAGCGGAAATGGGCCTCATCTCGCCTGGAGGGCAAAACCTCCTGGATTTTCTCGAGTTGCGGCAGGTGCTCTCGACTTACGACGGGGACCTCAGGGACCCGCACTGGTGGCCTCAGGAAAGGCCAGTCCCCATGCGAGTTCCTCGGGGGCCTCTCGGGATTCCTCTCCCTTCGATGCCGGGGCCTAAGACCTTGTGTGGAATCGGGGCCGGAACCTGAGGATTCCTCTCCAGTGCTGACATGGATCTTGGGGTACTTCTGGAGTCTCCCCAGGGGAGTCAGTCCTCGTCTCGAATGCGGGCATGCACTTGCGCTTTCCTCCAGAGCGGTAGCAGCAGTGTCACGCAGTCCGCCGCGTGGATCAAAGGATCTATGGTTTTCCCTCGAGTCTTTCAGACGAGGCTTTCCCACGAGGCTTTCCCACAGGGCTGTCCCACGTGCACACGTGGTGGGAGTCGATCCTCGGCTTGAACGTCAAGGCAGTGCAGGGAAAACAGGTTCCTCTGGAATGGACTGACACATCTGGGGGACTCTTGGAATGGTGGCACGACCCTGGAGTTCCTCTCGCCTTTCCTGTGGAGAGCGCCTCCTCTTGAGATGCGACGGGAACGCCGGGAATTCTTTCCCTAGGAAACAGGGAAAGGATCCCTCATCTCGAGCTAGGAGGCGGAAACGGGGCTCCCCTGGATGTGTGCGGGACCCCACGTGCTTCCTCTCGAGTGGAGACGGTTATGTCGGGGAACTTCTTGAGTTGCAGCAAGGGTGTGAAGGACCCTTTGGAAGTTCCAGTGGTTAGACGTGATTAGCCTCGAGAAGCCTCAGCGGAAATGTGCCTCATCTCGCCTGGAGGGCAAAACCTCCTGGATTTTCTCAAGTTGCGGCAGGTGCTCTCGACTTACGACAGGGACCTCAGGGACCCGCTCTGGTGGCCTCAGGAAAGGCCAGTCCCCATGCGAGTTCCTCGGGGGCCTCTCGGGATTCCTCTCCCGTTGATGCCGGGGCCTAAGACCTTGTGTGGAGTAGGGGCCGGAACCTGAGGATTCCTCTCCAGTGCTGACATGGATCTTGGGGTACTTCTGGAGTCTCCCCAGGGGAGTCAGTCCTCGTCTCGAATGCGCGCATGCACTTGCGCTTTCCTCCAGGGCGGTAGCAGCAGTGTCACGCAGTCCGCCGCGCGGATCAAAGGATCTATGGTTTTCCCTCGAGTCTTTCCCACGAGGCTTTCCCAGGAGGCTTTACCACAGGGCTGTCCCACGTGCACACGTGGTGCGAGTCGATCCTCGGCTTGAACGTCAAGGCAGTGCAGGGAAAACAGGTTCCTCTGGAATGGACTGACACATCTGGGGGACTCTTGGAATGGTGGCACGACCCTGGAGTTCCTCTCACCTTTCCTGTGGAGAGCGCCTCCTCTTGAGATGCGACGGGAACGCCGGGAATTCTTTCCCTACGAAACAGGGAAAGGATCCCTCATCTCGAGCTAGGAGGCGGAAACGGGGCTCCCATGGATGTGTGTTGGACCCCACGTGCTTCCTCTCGAGTGGAGACGGGTATGTCGGGGAAGTTCTTAAGTTGCAGCAAGGGTGTGAAGGACCCTTTGGAAGTTCCAGGGGTTAGATGTGATTAGCCTCGAGAAGCCTCAGCGGAAATGTGCCTCATCTCGCCTGGAGGGCAAAACCTCCTGGATTTTCTCGAGTTGCGGCAGGTGCTCTCGACTTACGACGGGGACCTCAGGGATCCGCTCTGGTGGCCTCAGGAAAGGCCAGTCCCCATGCGAGTTCCTCGGGGGCCTCTCGGGATTCCTCTCCCGTCGATGCCGGGGCCTAAGACCTTGTGTGGAGTCCGGGCCGGAACCTGAGTATTCCTCTCCAGTGCTGACATGGATCTTGGGGTACTTCTGGAGTCTCCCCAGGGGAGTCAGTCCTCGTCTCGATGCGGGCATGCACTTGCACTTTCCTCCAGAGCGGTAGCAGCAGTGTCACGCAGTCCGCCGCGCGGATCAAAGGATCTATGGTTTTCCCTCGAGTCTTTCCCACGAGGCTATCCCACGAGGCTTTCCCACAGGGCTGTCCCACGTGCACACGTGGTGGGAGTCGATCCTCGGCTTGAACGCCAAGGCAGTGCAGGGAAAACAGGTTCCTCTGGAATGGACTGACACATCTGGGGTTCTCTTGGAATGGTGCCACGACCCTGGAGTTCCTCTCGCCTTTCCTGTGGAGAGCGCCTCCTCTTGAGATGCGACTGGAACGCCGGGAATTCTTTCCCTACGAAACAGGGAAAGGATCCCTCATCTCGAGCTAGGAGGCGGAAACGGGGCTCCCCTGGATGTGTGCGGGACCCCACGTGCTTCCTCTCGAGTGGAGACGGTTATGTCGGGGAACTTCTTGAGTTGCAGCAAGGGTGTGAAGGACCCTTTGGAAGTACCAGTGGTTAGACGTGATTAGCCTCGAGAAGCCTCAGCGGAAATGTGCCTCATCTCGCCTGGAGGGCAAAACCTCCTGGATTTTCTCGAGTTGCGGCAGGTGCTCTCGACTTACGACGGGGACCTCAGGGACCCGCTCTGGTGGCCTCAGGAAAGGCCAGTCCCCATGCGAGTTCCTCGGGGGCCTCTCGGGATTCCTCTCCCGTTGATGCCGGGGCCTAAGACCTTGTGTGGAGTAGGGGCCGGAACCTGAGGATTCCTCTCCAGTGCTGACATGGATCTTGGGGTACTTCTGGAGTCTCCCCAGGGGAGTCAGTCCTCGTCTCGAATGCGCGCATGCACTTGCGCTTTCCTCCAGGGCGGTAGCAGCAGTGTCACGCAGTCCGCCGCGTGGATCAAAGGATCTATGGTTTTCCCTCGAGTCTTTCCCACGAGGCTTTCCCAGGAGGCTTTACCACAGGGCAGTCCCACGTGCACACGTGGTGCGAGTCGATCCTCGGCTTGAACGTCAAGGCAGTGCAGGGAAAACAGGTTCCTCTGGAATGGACTGACACATCTGGGGGACTCTTGGAATGGTGGCACGACCCTGGAGTTCCTCTCACCTTTCCTGTGGAGAGCGCCTCCTCTTGAGATGCGACGGGAACGCCGGGAATTCTTTCCCTACGAAACAGGGAAAGGATCCCTCATCTCGAGCTAGGAGGCGGAAACGGGGCTCCCATGGATGTGTGCGGGACCCCACGTGCTTCCTCTCGAGTGGAGACGGGTATCTCGGGGAACTTCTTGAGTTGCAGCAAGGGTGTGAAGGACCCTTTGGAAGTTCCAGGGGTTAGATGTGATTAGCCTCGAGAAGCCTCAGCGGAAATGGGCCTCATCTCGCCTGGAGGGCAAAACCTCCTGGATTTTCTCGAGTTGCGGCAGGTGCTCTCGACTTACGACGGGGACCTCAGGGACCCGCACTGGTGGCCTCAGTAAAGGCCAGTCCCCATGCGAGTTCCTCGGGGGCCTCTCGGGATTCCTCTCCCGTCGATGCCGGGGCCTAAGACCTTGTGTGGAGTCGGGGCCGGAACCTGAGGATTCCTCTCCAGTGCTGACATGGATCTTGGGGTACTTCTGGAGTCTCCCCAGGGGAGTCAGTCCTCGTCTCGAATGCGGGCATGCACTTGCGCTTTCCTCCAGAGCGGTAGCAGCAGTGTCACGCAGTCCGCCGCGTGGATCAAAGGATCTATGGTTTTCCCTCGAGTCTTTCCCACGAGGCTTTCCCACGAGGCTTTCCCACAGGGCTGTCCCACGTGCACACATGGTGGGAGTCGATCCTCCGCTTGAACGTCAAGGCAGTGCAGGGAAAACAGGTTCCTCTGGAATGGACTGACACATCTGGGGGACTCCTGGAATGGTGGCACGACCCTGGAGTTCCTCTCGCCTTTCCTGTGGAGAGCGCCTCCTCTTGAGATGCGACGGGAACGCCGGGAATTCTTTCCCTACGAAACAGGGAAAGGATCCCTCATCTCGAGCTAGGAGGCGGAAACGGGGCTCCCCTGGATGTGTGCGGGACCCCACGTGCTTCCTCTCGAGTGGAGACGGGTATGTCGGGGAACTTCTTGTGTTGCAGCAAGGGTGTGAAGGACCCTTTGGAAGTTCCAGTGGTTAGATGTGATTAGCCTCGAGAAGCCTCAGCGGAAATGGGCCTCATCTAGCCTGGAGGGCAAAACCTCCTGGATTTTCTCGAGTTGCGGCAGGTGCTCACGACTTACCACGGGGACCTCAGGGACCCGCTCTGGTGACCTCAGGCAAGGCCAGTCCCCATGCGAGTTCCTCGGGGGCCTCTCGGGATTCCTCTCCCGTCGATGCCGGGGCCTAAGACCTTGTGTGGAGTCGGGGCCGGAACCTGAGGATTCCTCTCCAGTGGTGACATGGATCTTGGGGTACTTCTGGAGTCTCCCCAGGGGAGTCAGTCCTCGTCTCGAATGCGGGCATGCACTTGCGCTTTCCTCCAGAGCGGTAGCAGCAGTGTCACGCAGTCCGCCGCGCGGATCAAAGGATCTATGGTTTTCCCTCGAGTCTTTCCCACGAGGCTTTCCCAGGAGGCTTTACCACAGGGCTGTCCCACGTGCACACGTGGTGCGAGTCGATCCTCGGCTTGAACGTCAAGGCAGTGCAGGGAAAACAGGTTCCTCTGGAATGGACTGACACATCTGGGGGACTCTTGGAATGGTGGCACGACCCTGGAGTTCCTCTCACCTTTCCTGTGGAGAGCGCCTCCTCTTGAGATGCGACGGGAACGCCGGGAATTCTTTCCCTACGAAACAGGGAAAGGATCCCTCATCTCGAGCTAGGAGGCGGAAACGGGGCTCCCATGGATGTGTGTTGGACCCCACGTGCTTCCTCTCGAGTGGAGACGGGTATGTCGGGGAAGTTCTTAAGTTGCAGCAAGGGTGTGAAGGACCCTTTGGAAGTTCCAGGGGTTAGATGTGATTAGCCTCGAGAAGCCTCAGCGGAAATGTGCCTCATCTCGCCTGGAGGGCAAAACCTCCTGGATTTTCTCGAGTTGCGGCAGGTGCTCTCGACTTACGACGGGGACCTCAGGGATCCGCTCTGGTGGCCTCAGGAAAGGCCAGTCCCCATGCGAGTTCCTCGGGGGCCTCTCGGGATTCCTCTCCCGTCGATGCCGGGGCCTAAGACCTTGTGTGGAGTCGGGGCCGGAACCTGAGTATTCCTCTCCAGTGCTGACATGGATCTTGGGGTACTTCTGGAGTCTCCCCAGGGGAGTCAGTCCTCGTCTCGAATGCGGGCATGCACTTGCGCTTTCCTCCAGAGCGGTAGCAGCAGTGTCACGCAGTCCGCCGCGTGGATCAAAGGATCTATGGTTTTCCCTCGAGTCTTTCCCACGAGGCTTTCCCACGAGGCTTTCCCACAGGGCTGTCCCACGTGCACACATGGTGGGAGTCGATCCTCCGCTTGAACGTCAAGGCAGTGCAGGGAAAACAGGTTCCTCTGGAATGGACTGACACATCTGGGGGACTCCTGGAATGGTGGCACGACCCTGGAGTTCCTCTCGCCTTTCCTGTGGAGAGCGCCTCCTCTTGAGATGCGACGGGAACGCCGGGAATTCTTTCCCTACGAAACAGGGAAAGGATCCCTCATCTCGAGCTAGGAGGCGGAAACGGGGCTCCCCTGGATGTGTGCGGGACCCCACGTGCTTCCTCTCGAGTGGAGACGGGTATGTCGGGGAACTTCTTGTGTTGCAGCAAGGGTGTGAAGGACCCTTTGGAAGTTCCAGTGGTTAGATGTGATTAGCCTCGAGAAGCCTCAGCGGAAATGGGCCTCATCTAGCCTGGAGGGCAAAACCTCCTGGATTTTCTCGAGTTGCGGCAGGTGCTCACGACTTACCACAGGGACCTCAGGGACCCGCTCTGGTGACCTCAGGCAAGGCCAGTCCCCATGCGAGTTCCTCGGGGGCCTCTCGGGATTCCTCTCCCGTCGATGCCGGGGCCTAAGACCTTGTGTGGAGTCGGGGCCGGAACCTGAGGATTCCTCTCCAGTGGTGACATGGATCTTGGGGTACTTCTGGAGTCTCCCCAGGGGAGTCAGTCCTCGTCTCGAATGCGGGCATGCACTTGCGCTTTCCTCCAGAGCGGTAGCAGCAGTGTCACGCAGTCCGCCGCGCGGATCAAAGGATCTATGGTTTTCCCTCGAGTCTTTCCCACGAGGCTATCCCACGAGGCTTTCCCACAGGGCTGTCCCACGTGCACACGTGGTGGGAGTCGATCCTCGGCTTGAACGCCAAGGCAGTGCAGGGAAAACAGGTTCCTCTGGAATGGACTGACACATCTGGGGGTCTCTTGGAATGGTGCCACGACCCTGGAGTTCCTCTCGCCTTTCCTGTGGAGAGCGCCTCCTCTTGAGATGCGACTGGAACGCCGGGAATTCTTTCCCTACGAAACAGGGAAAGGATCCCTCATCTCGAGCTAGGAGGCGGAAACGGGGCTCCCCTGGATGTGTGCGGGACCCCACGTGCTTCCTCTCGAGTGGAGACGGTTATGTCGGGGAACTTCTTGAGTTGCAGCAAGGGTGTGAAGGACCCTTTGGAAGTTCCAGTGGTTAGACGTGATTAGCCTCGAGAAGCCTCAGCGGAAATGTGCCTCATCTCGCCTGGAGGGCAAAACCTCCTGGATTTTCTCAAGTTGCGGCAGGTGCTCTCGACTTACGACGGGGACCTCAGGGACCCGCTCTGGTGGCCTCAGGAAAGGCCAGTCCCCATGCGAGTTCATCGGGGGCCTCTCGGGATTCCTCTCCCGTTGATGCCGGGGCCTAAGACCTTGTGTGGAGTAGGGGTCGGAACCTGAGGATTCCTCTCCAGTGCTGACATGGATCTTGGGGTACTTCTGGAGTCTCCCCAGGGGAGTCAGTCCTCGTCTCGAATGCGCGCATGCACTTGCGCTTTCCTCCAGGGAGGTAGCAGCAGTGTCACGCAGTCCGCCGCGTGGATCAAAGGATCTATGGTTTTCCCTCGAGTCTTTCCCACGAGGCTTTCCCAGGAGGCTTTACCACAGGGCTGTCCCACGTGCACACGTGGTGCGAGTCGATCCTCGGCTTGAACGTCAAGGCAGTGCAGGGAAAACAGGTTCCTCTGGAATGGACTGACACATCTGGGGGACTCTTGGAATGGTGGCACGACCCTGGAGTTCCTCTCACCTTTCCTGTGGAGAGCGCCTCCTCTTGAGATGCGACGGGAACGCCGGGAATTCTTTCCCTACGAAACAGGGAAAGGATCCCTCATCTCGAGCTAGGAGGCGGAAACGGGGCTCCCATGGATGTGTGCGGGACCCCACGTGCTTCCTCTCGAGTGGAGACGGGTATGTCGGGGAAGTTCTTAAGTTGCAGCAAGGGTGTGAAGGACCCTTTGGAAGTTCCAGGGGTTAGATGTGATTAGCCTCGAGAAGCCTCAGCGGAAATGGGCCTCATCTCGCCTGGAGGGCAAAACCTCCTGTATTTTCTCGAGTTGCGGCAGGTGCTCTCGACTTACGACGGGGACCTCAGGGACCCGCACTGGTGGCCTCAGGAAAGGCCAGTCCCCATGCGAGTTCCTCGGGGGCCTCTCGGGATTCCTCTCCCGTCGATGCCGGGGCCTAAGACCTTGTGTGGAGTCGGGGCCGGAACCTGAGGATTCCTCTCCAGTGCTGACATGGATCTTGGGGTACTTCTGGAGTCTCCCCAGGGGAGTCAGTCCTCGTCTCGAATGCGGGCATGCACTTGCGCTTTCCTCCAGAGCGGAAGCAGCAGTGTCACGCAGTCCGCCGCGTGGATCAAAGGATCTATGGTTTTCCCTCGAGTATTTCCCACGAGGCTTTCCCACGAGGCTTTCCCACAGGGCTGTCCCACGTGCACACATGGTGGGAGTCGATCCTCCGCTTGAACATCAAGGCAGTGCAGGGAAAACAGGTTCCTCTGGAATGGACTGACACATCTGGGGGACTCCTGGAATGGTGGCACGACCCTGGAGTTCCTCTCGCCTTTCCTGTGGAGAGCGCCTCCTCTTGAGATGCGACGGGAACGCCGGGAATTCTTTCCCTACGAAACAGGGAAAGGATCCCTCATCTCGAGCTAGGAGGCGGAAACGGGGCTCCCCTGGATGTGTGCGGGACCCTCGTGCTTCCTCTCGAGTGGAGACGGGTATGTCGGGGAACTTCTTGAGTTGCAGCAAGGGTGAGAAGGACCCTTTGGATGTTCCAGTGGTTAGATGTGATTAGCCTCGAGAAGCCTCAGCAGAAATGGGCCTCATCTCGCCTGGAGGGCAAAACCTCCTGGATTTTCTCGAGTTGCGGCAGGTGCTCTCGACTTACGACGGGGACCTCTGGGACCCGCTCTGGTGGCCTCAGGAAAGGCCAGTCCCCATGCGAGTTCCTCGGGGGCCTCTCGGGATTCCTCTCCCGTCGATGCCGGGGCCTAAGACCTTGTGTGGAATCGGGGCCGGAACCTGGGGATTCCTCTCCAGTGCTGACATGGATCTTGGGGTACTTCTGGAGTCTCCCCAGGGGAGTCAGTCCTCGTCTCGAATGCGGGCATGCACTTGCCCTTTCCTCCAGAGCGGTAGCAGCAGTGTCACGCAGTTCGCCGCGTGGATCAAAGGATCTATGGTTTTCCCTCGAGTCTTTCCCACGAGGCTTTCCCACGAGGCTTTCCCACAGGGCTGTCCCACGTGCACACGTGGTGGGAGTCGATCCTCGGCTTGAACGTCAAGGCAGTGCAGGGAAAACAGGGTCCTCTGTAATGGACTGACACCTCTGGGGGACTCTTGGAATGGTGGCACGACCCTGGAGTTCCTCTCGCCTTTCCTGTGGAGAGCGCCTCCTCTTGAGATGCGACGGGAACGCCGGGAATTCTTTCCCTACGAAACAGGGAAAGGATCCCTCATCTCGAGCTAGGAGGCGGAAACGGGGCTCCCCTGGATGTGTGCGGGACCCCACGTACTTCCTCTCGAGTGGAGACGGGTATGTCGGGGAACTTCTTGAGTTGCAGCAAGGCTGTGAAGGACCCTTTGGAAGTTCCAGTGGTTAGACGTGATTAGCCTCGAGAAGCCTCAGCGGAAATGTGCCTCATCTCGCCTGGAGGGCAAAACCTCCTGGATTTTCTCGAGTTGCGGCAGGTGCTCTCGACTTACGACGGGGACCTCAGGGACCCGCTCTGGTGGCCTCAGGAAAGGCCAGTCCCCATGCGAGTTCCTCGGGGGCCTCTCGGGATTCCTCTCCCGTCGATGCCGGGGCCTAAGACCTTGTGTGGAGTAGGGGCCGGAACCTGAGGATTCCTCTCCAGTGCTGACATGGATCTTGGGGTACTTCTGGAGTCTCCCCAGGGGAGTCAGTCCTCGTCTCGAATGCGCGCATGCACTTGCGCTTTCCTCCAGGGCGGTAGCAGCAGTGTCACGCAGTCCGCCGCGTGGATCAAAGGATCTATGGTTTTCCCTCGAGTCTTTCCCACGAGGCTTTCCCAGGAGGCTTTACCACAGGGCAGTCCCACGTGCACACGTGGTGCGAGTCGATCCTCGGCTTGAACGTCAAGGCAGTGCAGGGAAAACAGGTTCCTCTGGAATGGACTGACACATCTGGGGGACTCTTGGAATGGTGGCACGACCCTGGAGTTCCTCTCGCCTTTCCTGTGGAGAGCGCCTCCTCTTGAGATGCGACGGGAACGCCGGGAATTCTTTCCCTACGAAACAGGGAAAGGATCCCTCATCTCGAGCTAGGAGGCGGAAACGGGGCTCCCCTGGATGTGTGCGGGACCCTCGGGCTTCCTCTCGAGTGGAGACGGTATGTCGGGGAACTTCTTGAGTTGCAGCAAGGGTGTGAAGGACCCTTGGGAAGTTCCAGTGTTTAGATGTGATTAGCCTCGAGAAGCCTCAGCGGTAATGGGCCTCATCTCGCCTGCAGGGCAAAACCTCCTGGATTTTTTCGACTTGCGGCAGGTGCTCTCCACTTATGACGGGGACCTCAGGGACCCGCTCTGGTGGCCTCAGGAATGGCCAGTCCCCATGCGAGTTCCTCGGGGGCCTCTCGGGATTCCTCTCCCTTCGATGCCGGGGCCTAAGACCTTGTGTGGATTCGGGGCCGGAACCTGAGGATTCCTCTCCAGTGCTGACATGGATCTCGGGGTACTTCTGGAGTCTCCCCAGGGGAGTCAGTCCTCGTCTCGAATGCGGGCATGCACTTGCGCTTTCCTCCAGAGCGGTAGCAGCAGTGTCACGCAGTCCGCCGCGCGGATCAAAGGATCTATGGTTTTCCCTCGAGTCTTTCCCACGAGGCTATCCCACGAGGCTTTCCCACAGGGCTGTCCCACGTGCACACGTGGTGGGAGTCGATCCTCGGCTTGAACGCCAAGGCAGTGCAGGGAAAACAGGTTCCTCTGGAATGGACTGACACATCTGGGGTTCTCTTGGAATGGTGCCACGACCCTGGAGTTCCTCTCGCCTTTCCTGTGGAGAGCGCCTCCTCTTGAGATGCGACTGGAACGCCGGGAATTCTTTCCCTACGAAACAGGTAAAGGATCCCTCATCTCGAGCTAGGAGGCGTAAACGGGGCTCCCCTGGATGTGTGCGGGACCCCACGTGCTTCCTCTCGAGTGGAGACGGTTATGTCGGGGAACTTCTTGAGTTGCAGCAAGGGTGTGAAGGACCCTTTGGAAGTACCAGTGGTTAGACGTGATTAGCCTCGAGAAGCCTCAGCGGAAATGTGCCTCATCTCGCCTGGAGGGCAAAACCTCCTGGATTTTCTCGAGTTGCGGCAGGTGCTCTCGACTTACGACGGGGACCTCAGGGACCCGCTCTGGTGGCCTCAGGAAAGGCCAGTCCCCATGCGAGTTCCTCGGGGGCCTCTCGGGATTCCTCTCCCGTCGATGCCGGGGCCTAAGACCTTGTGTGGAGTAGGGGCCGGAACCTGAGGATTCCTCTCCAGTGCTGACATGGATCTTGGGGTACTTCTGGAGTCTCCCCAGGGGAGTCAGTCCTCGTCTCGAATGCGCGCATGCACTTGCGCTTTCCTCCAGGGCGGTAGCAGCAGTGTCACGCAGTCCGCCGCGTGGATCAAAGGATCTATGGTTTTCCCTCGAGTCTTTCCCACGAGGCTTTCCCAGGAGGCTTTACCACAGGGCAGTCCCACGTGCACACGTGGTGGGAGTCGATCCTCGGCTTGAACGTCAAGGCAGTGCAGGGAAAACAGGTTCCTCTGGAATGGACTGACACATCTGGGGGACTCTTGGAATGGTGGCACGACCCTGGAGTTCCTCTCGCCTTTCCTGTGGAGAGCGCCTCCTCTTGAGATGCGACGGGAACGCCGGGAATTCTTTCCCTAGGAAACAGGGAAAGGATCCCTCATCTCGAGCTAGGAGGCGGAAACGGGGCTCCCCTGGATGTGTGCGGGACCCTCGTGCTTCCTCTCGAGTGGAGACGGGTATGTCGGGGAACTTCTTGAGTTGCAGCAAGGGTGAGAAGGACCCTTTGGATGTTCCAGTGGTTAGATGTGATTAGCCTCGAGAAGCCTCAGCAGAAATGGGCCTCATCTCGCCTGGAGGGCAAAACCTCCTGGATTTTCTCGAGTTGCGGCAGGTGCTCTCGACTTACGACGGGGACCTCTGGGACCCGCTCTGGTGGCCTCAGGAAAGGCCAGTCCCCATGCGAGTTCCATGGGGGCCTCTCGGGATTCCTCTCCCGTCGATGCCGGGGCCTAAGACCTTGTGTGGAATCGGGGCCGGAACCTGAGGATTCCTCTCCAGTGCTGACATGGATCTTGGGGTACTTCTGGAGTCTCCCCAGGGGAGTCAGTCCTCGTCTCGAATGCGGGCATGCACTTGCGCTTTCCTCCAGGGCGGTAGCAGCAGTGTCACGCAGTCCGCCGCGTGGATCAAAGGATCTATGGTTTTCCCTCGAGTCTTTCCCACGAGGCTTTCCCACGAGGCTTTCCCACAGGGCTGTCCCACGTGCACACGTGGTGGGAGTCGATCCTCGGCTTGAACGTCAAGGCAGTGCAGGGAAAACAGGGTCCTCTGTAATGGACTGACACCTCTGGGGGACTCTTGGAATGGTGGCACGACCCTGGAGTTCCTCTCGCCTTTCCTGTGGAGAGCGCCTCCTCTTGAGATGCGACGGGAACGCCGGGAATTCTTTCCCTACGAAACAGGGAAAGGATCCCTCATCTCGAGCTAGGAGGCGGAAACGGGGCTCCCCTGGATGTGTGCGGGACCCCACGTACTTCCTCTCGAGTGGAGACGGGTATGTCGGGGAACTTCTTGAGTTGCAGCAATGGTGTGAAGGACCCTTTGGAAGTTCCAGTGGTTAGACGTGATTAGCCTCGAGAAGCCTCAGCGGAAATGTGCCTCATCTCGCCTGGAGGGCAAAACCTCCTGGATTTTCTCGAGTTGCGGCAGGTGCTCTCGACTTACGACGGGGACCTCAGGGATCCGCTCTGGTGGCCTCAGAAAAGGCCAGTCCCCATGCGAGTTCCTCGGGGGCCTCTCGGGATTCCTCTCCCGTCGATGCCGGGGCCTAAGACCTTGTGTGGAGTCGGGGCCGGAACCTGAGGATTCCTCTCCAGTGCTGACATGGATCTTGGGGTACTTCTGGAGTCTCCCCAGGGGAGTCAGTCCTCGTCTCGAATGCGGGCATGCACTTGCGCTTTCCTCCAGAGCGGTAGCAGCAGTGTCACGCAGTCCGCCGCGTGGATCAAAGGATCTATGGTTTTCCCTCGAGTCTTTCCCACGAGGCTTTCCCACGAGGCTTTCCCACAGGGCTGTCCCACGTGCACACGTGGTGGGAGTCGATCCTCGGCTTGAACGTCAAGGCAGTGCAGGGAAAACAGGTTCCTCTGGAATGGACTGACACATCTGGGGGACTCTTGGAATGGTGGCACGACCCTGGAGTTCCTCTCGCCTTTCCTGTGGAGAGCGCCTCCTCTTGAGATGCGACGGGAACGCCGGGAATTCTTTCCCTCGGAAACAGGGAAAGGATACCTCATCTCGAGCTAGGAGGCGGAAACGGGGCTCCCCTGGATGTGTGCGGGACCCTCGGGCTTCCTCTCGAGTGGAGACGGTATGTCGGGGAACTTCTTGAGTTGCAGCAAGGGTGTGAAGGACCCTTGTGAAGTTCCAGTGTTTAGATGTGATTAGCCTCGAGAAGCCTCAGCGGAAATGGGTCTCATCTCGCCTGCAGGGTAAAACCTCCTGGATTTTCTCGACTTGCGGCAGGTGCTCTGCACTTATGACGGGGACCTCAGGGACCCGCTCTGGTGGCCTCAGGAATGGCCAGTCCCCATGGGAGTTCCTCGGGGGCCTCTCGGGATTCCTCTCCCTTCGATGCCGGGGCCTAAGACCTTGTGTGGATTCGGGGCCGGAACCTGAGGATTCCTCTCCAGTGCTGACATGGATCTTGGGGTACTTCTGGAGTCTCCCCAGGGGAGTCAGTCCTCGTCTCGAATGCGGGCATGCACTTGCGCTTTCCTCCAGAGCGGTAGCAGCAGTGTCACGCAGTCCGCCGCGCGGATCAAAGGATCTATGGTTTTCCCTCGAGTCTTTCCCACGAGGCTATCCCACGAGGCTTTCCCACAGTGCTGTCCCACGTGCACACGTGGTGGGAGTCGATCCTCGGCTTGAACGCCAAGGCAGTGCAGGGAAAACAGGTTCCTCTGGAATGGACTGACACATCTGGGGGTCTCTTGGAATGGTGCCACGACCCTGGAGTTCCTCTCGCCTTTCCTGTGGAGAGCGCCTCCTCTTGAGATGCGACGGGAACGCCGGGAATTCTTTCCCTACGAAACAGGGAAAGGATCCCTCATCTCGAGCTAGGAGGCGGAAACGGGGCTCCCCTGGATGTGTGCGGGACCCCACGTGCTTCCTCTCGAGTGGAGACGGTTATGTCGGGGAACTTCTTGAGTTGCAGCAAGGGTGTGAAGGACCCTTTGGAAGTTCCAGTGGTTAGACGTGATTAGCCTCGAGAAGCCTCAGCGGAAATGTGCCTCATCTCGCCTGGAGGGCAAAACCTCCTGGATTTTCTCAAGTTGCGGCAGGTGCTCTCGACTTACGACGGGGACCTCAGGGACCCGCTCTGGTGGCCTCAGGAAAGGCCAGTCCCCATGCGAGTTCCTCGGGGGCCTCTCGGGATTCCTCTCCCGTTGATGCCGGGGCCTAAGACCTTGTGTGGAGTAGGGGCCGGAACCTGAGGATTCCTCTCCAGTGCTGACATGGATCTTGGGGTACTTCTGGAGTCTCCCCAGGGGAGTCAGTCCTCGTCTCGAATGCGGGCATGCACTTGCGCTTTCCTCCAGGGCGGTAGCAGCAGTGTCACGCAGTCCGCCGCGTGGATCAAAGGATCTATGGTTTTCCCTCGAGTCTTTCCCACGAGGCTTTCCCAGGAGGCTTTACCACAGGGCTGTCCCACGTGCACACGTGGTGCGAGTCGATCCTCGGCTTGAACGTCAAGGCAGTGCAGGGAAAACAGGTTCCTCTGGAATGGACTGACACATCTGGGGGACTCTTGGAATGGTGGCACGACCCTGGAGTTCCTCTCACCTTTCCTGTGGAGAGCGCCTCCTCTTGAGATGCGACGGGAACGCCGGGAATTCTTTCCCTACGAAACAGGGAAAGGATCCCTCATCTCGAGCTAGGAGGCGGAAACGGGGCTCCCATGGATGTGTGCGGGACCCCACGTGCTTCCTTTCGAGTGGAGACGGGTATGTCGGGGAAGTTCTTAAGTTGCAGCAAGGGTGTGAAGGACCCTTTGGAAGTTCCAGGGGTTAGATGTGATTAGCCTCGAGAAGCCTCAGCGGAAATGGGCCTCATCTCGCCTGGAGGGCAAAACCTCCTGGATTTTCTCGAGTTGCGGCAGGTGCTCTCGACTTACGACGGGGACCTCAGGGACCCGCACTGGTGGCCTCAGGAAAGGCCAGTCCCCATGCGAGTTCCTCGGGGGCCTCTCGGGATTCCTCTCCCGTCGATGCCGGGGCCTAAGACCTTGTGTGGAGTCGGGGCCGGAACCTGAGGATTCCTCTCCAGTGCTGACATGGATCTTGGGGTACTTCTGGAGTCTCCCCAGGGGAGTCAGTCCTCGTCTCGAATGCGGGCATGCACTTGCGCTTTCCTCCAGAGCGGTAGCAGCAGTGTCACGCAGTCCGCCGCGTGGATCAAAGGATCTATGGTTTTCCCTCGAGTATTTCCCACGAGGCTTTCCCACGAGGCTTTCCCACAGGGCTGTCCCACGTGCACACATGGTGGGAGTCGATCCTCCGCTTGAACATCAAGGCAGTGCAGGGAAAACAGGTTCCTCTGGAATGGACTGACACATCTGGGGGACTCCTGGAATGGTGGCACGACCCTGGAGTTCCTCTCGCCTTTCCTGTGGAGAGCGCCTCCTCTTGAGATGCGACGGGAACGCCGGGAATTCTTTCCCTACGAAACAGGGAAAGGATCCCTCATCTCGAGCTAGGAGGCGGAAACGGGGCTCCCCTGGATGTGTGCGGGACCCTCGTGCTTCCTCTCGAGTGGAGACGGGTATGTCGGGGAACTTCTTGAGTTGCAGCAAGGGTGAGAAGGACCCTTTGGATGTTCCAGTGGTTAGATGTGATTAGCCTCGAGAAGCCTCAGCAGAAATGGGCCTCATCTCGCCTGGAGGGCAAAACCTCCTGGATTTTCTCGAGTTGCGGCAGGTGCTCTCGACTTACGACGGGGACCTCTGGGACCCGCTCTGGTGGCCTCAGGAAAGGCCAGTCCCCATGCGAGTTCCTCGGGGGCCTCTCGGGATTCCTCTCCCGTCGATGCCGGGGCCTAAGACCTTGTGTGGAATCGGGGCCGGAACCTGAGGATTCCTCTCCAGTGCTGACATGGATCTTGGGGTACTTCTGGAGTCTCCCCAGGGGAGTCAGTCCTCGTCTCGAATGCGGGCATGCACTTGCGCTTTCCTCCAGAGCGGTAGCAGCAGTGTCACGCAGTCCGCCGCGTGGATCAAAGGATCTATGGTTTTCCCTCGAGTCTTTCCCACGAGGCTTTCCCACGAGGCTTTCCCACAGGGCTGTCCCACGTGCACACGTGGTGGGAGTCGATCCTCGGCTTGAACGTCAAGGCAGTGCAGGGAAAACAGGGTCCTCTGTAATGGACTGACACCTCTGGGGGACTCTTGGAATGGTGGCACGACCCTGGAGTTCCTCTCGCCTTTCCTGTGGAGAGCGCCTCCTCTTGAGATGCGACGGGAACGCCGGGAATTCTTTCCCTACGAAACAGGGAAAGGATCCCTCATCTCGAGCTAGGAGGCGGAAACGGGGCTCCCCTGGATGTGTGCGGGACCCCACGTACTTCCTCTCGAGTGGAGACGGGTATGTCGGGGAACTTCTTGAGTTGCAGCAAGGCTGTGAAGGACCCTTTGGAAGTTCCAGTGGTTAGACGTGATTAGCCTCGAGAAGCCTCAGCGGAAATGTGCCTCATCTCGCCTGGAGGGCAAAACCTCCTGGATTTTCTCGAGTTGCGGCAGGTGCTCTCGACTTACGACGGGGACCTCAGGGATCCGCTCTGGTGGCCTCAGGAAAGGCCAGTCCCCATGCGAGTTCCTCGGGGGCCTCTCGGGATTCCTCTCCCGTCGATGCCGGGGCCTAAGACCTTGTGTGGAGTCGGGGCCGGAACCTGAGGATTCCTCTCCAGTGCTGACATGGATCTTGGGGTACTTCTGGAGTCTCCCCAGGGGAGTCAGTCCTCGTCTCGAATGCGGGCATGCACTTGCGCTTTCCTCCAGAGCGGTAGCAGCAGTGTCACGCAGTCCGCCGCGTGGATCAAAGGATCTATGGTTTTCCCTCGAGTCTTTCCCACGAGGCTTTCCCACGAGGCTTTCCCACAGGGCTGTCCCACGTGCACACGTGGTGGGAGTCGATCCTCGGCTTGAACGTCAAGGCAGTGCAGGGAAAACAGGTTCCTCTGGAATGGACTGACACATCTGGGGGACTCTTGGAATGGTGGCACGACCCTGGAGTTCCTCTCGCCTTTCCTGTGGAGAGCGCCTCCTCTTGAGATGCGACGGGAACGCCGGGAATTCTTTCCCTAGGAAACAGGGAAAGGATACCTCATCTCGAGCTAGGAGGCGGAAACGGGGCTCCCCTGGATGTGTGCGGGACCCTCGGGCTTCCTCTCGAGTGGAGACGGTATGTCGGGGAACTTCTTGAGTTGCAGCAAGGGTGTGAAGGACCCTTGGGAAGTTCCAGTGTTTAGATGTGATTAGCCTCGAGAAGCCTCAGCGGAAATGGGCCTCATCTCGCCTGCAGGGCAAAACCTCCTGGATTTTCTCGACTTGCGGCAGGTGCTCTCCACTTATGACGGGGACCTCAGGGACCCGCTCTGGTGGCCTCAGGAATGGCCAGTCCCCATGCGAGTTCCTCGGGGGCCTCTCGGGATTCCTCTCCCTTCGATGCCGGGGCCTAAGACCTTGTGTGGATTCGGGGCCGGAACCTGAGGATTCCTCTCCAGTGCTGACATGGATCTCGGGGTACTTCTGGAGTCTCCCCAGGGGAGTCAGTCCTCGTCTCGAATGCGGGCATGCACTTGCGCTTTCCTCCAGAGCGGTAGCAGCAGTGTCACGCAGTCCGCCGCGCGGATCAAAGGATCTATGGTTTTCCCTCGAGTCTTTCCCACGAGGCTATCCCACGAGGCTTTCCCACAGGGCTGTCCCACGTGCACACGTGGTGGGAGTCGATCCTCGGCTTGAACGCCAAGGCAGTGCAGGGAAAACAGGTTCCTCTGGAATGGACTGACACATCTGGGGTTCTCTTGGAATGGTGCCACGACCCTGGAGTTCCTCTCGCCTTTCCTGTGGAGAGCGCCTCCTCTTGAGATGCGACTGGAACGCCGGGAATTCTTTCCCTACGAAACAGGGAAAGGATCCCTCATCTCGAGCTAGGAGGCGGAAACGGGGCTCCCCTGGATGTGTGCGGGACCCCACGTGCTTCCTCTCGAGTGGAGACGGTTATGTCGGGGAACTTCTTGAGTTGCAGCAAGGGTGTGAAGGACCCTTTGGAAGTACCAGTGGTTAGACGTGATTAGCCTCGAGAAGCCTCAGCGGAAATGTGCCTCATCTCGCCTGGAGGGCAAAACCTCCTGGATTTTCTCGAGTTGCGGCAGGTGCTCTCGACTTACGACGGGGACCTCAGGGACCCGCTCTGGTGGCCTCAGGAAAGGCCAGTCCCCATGCGAGTTCCTCGGGGGCCTCTCGGGATTCCTCTCCCGTTGATGCCGGGGCCTAAGACCTTGTGTGGAGTAGGGGCCGGAACCTGAGGATTCCTCTCCAGTGCTGACATGGATCTTGGGGTACTTCTGGAGTCTCCCCAGGGGAGTCAGTCCTCGTCTCGAATGCGCGCATGCACTTGCGCTTTCCTCCAGGGCGGTAGCAGCAGTGTCACGCAGTCCGCCGCGTGGATCAAAGGATCTATGGTTTTCCCTCGAGTCTTTCCCACGAGGCTTTCCCAGGAGGCTTTACCACAGGGCTGTCCCACGTGCACACGTGGTGCGAGTCGATCCTCGGCTTGAACGTCAAGGCAGTGCAGGGAAAACAGGTTCCTCTGGAATGGACTGACACATCTGGGGGACTCTTGGAATGGTGGCACGACCCTGGAGTTCCTCTCACCTTTCCTGTGGAGAGCGCCTCCTCTTGAGATGCGACGGGAACGCCGGGAATTCTTTCCCTACGAAACAGGGAAAGGATCCCTCATCTCGAGCTAGGAGGCGGAAACGGGGCTCCCATGGATGTGTGCGGGACCCCACGTGCTTCCTCTCGAGTGGAGACGGGTATCTCGGGGAACTTCTTGAGTTGCAGCAAGGGTGTGAAGGACCCTTTGGAAGTTCCAGGGGTTAGATGTGATTAGCCTCGAGAAGCCTCAGCGGAAATGGGCCTCATCTCGCCTGGAGGGCAAAACCTCCTGGATTTTCTCGAGTTGCGGCAGGTGCTCTCGACTTACGACGGGGACCTCAGGGACCCGCACTGGTGGCCTCAGTAAAGGCCAGTCCCCATGCGAGTTCCTCGGGGGCCTCTCGGGATTCCTCTCCCGTCGATGCCGGGGCCTAAGACCTTGTGTGGAGTCGGGGCCGGAACCTGAGGATTCCTCTCCAGTGCTGACATGGATCTTGGGGTACTTCTGGAGTCTCCCCAGGGGAGTCAGTCCTCGTCTCGAATGCGGGCATGCACTTGCGCTTTCCTCCAGAGCGGTAGCAGCAGTGTCACGCAGTCCGCCGCGTGGATCAAAGGATCTATGTTTTTCCCTTGAGTCTTTCCCACGAGGCTTTCCCACGAGGCTTTCCCACAGGGCTGTCCCACGTGCACACATGGTGGGAGTCGATCCTCCGCTTGAACGTCAAGGCAGTGCAGGGAAAACAGGTTCCTCTGGAATGGACTGACACATCTGGGGGACTCCTGGAATGGTGGCACGACCCTGGAGTTCCTCTCGCCTTTCCTGTGGAGAGCGCCTCCTCTTGAGATGCGACGGGAACGCCGGGAATTCTTTCCCTACGAAACAGGGAAAGGATCCCTCATCTCGAGCTAGGAGGCGGAAACGGGGCTCCCCTGGATGTGTGCGGGACCCCACGTGCTTCCTCTCGAGTGGAGACGGGTATGTCGGGGAACTTCTTGTGTTGCAGCAAGGGTGTGAAGGACCCTTTGGAAGTTCCAGTGGTTAGATGTGATTAGCCTCGAGAAGCCTCAGCGGAAATGGGCCTCATCTAGCCTGGAGGGCAAAACCTCCTGGATTTTCTCGAGTTGCGGCAGGTGCTCTCGACTTACCACGGGGACCTCAGGGACCCGCTCTGGTGACCTCAGGAAAGGCCAGTCCCCATGCGAGTTCCTAGGGGGCCTCTCGGGATTCCTCTCCCGTCGATGCCGGGGCCTAAGACCTTGTGTGGAGTCGGGGCCGGAACCTGAGGATTCCTCTCCAGTGCTGACATGGATCTTGGGGTACTTCTGGAGTCTCCCCAGGGGAGTCAGTCCTCGTCTCGAATGCGGGCATGCACTTGCGCTTTCCTCCAGAGCGGTAGCAGCAGTGTCACGCAGTCCGCCGCGTGGATCAAAGGATCTATGGTTTTCCCTCGAGTCTTTCAGACGAGGCTTTCCCACGAGGCTTTCCCACAGGGCTGTCCCACGTGCACACGTGGTGGGAGTCGATCCTCGGCTTGAACGTCAAGGCAGTGCAGGGAAAACAGGTTCCTCTGGAATGGACTGACACATCTGGGGGACTCTTGGAATGGTGGCACGACCCTGGAGTTCCTCTCGCCTTTCCTGTGGAGAGCGCCTCCTCTTGAGATGCGACGGGAACGCCGGGAATTCTTTCCCTAGGAAACAGGGAAAGGATCCCTCATCTCGAGCTAGGAGGCGGAAACGGGGCTCCCCTGGATGTGTGCGGGACCCTCGTGCTTCCTCTCGAGTGGAGACGGGTATGTCGGGGAACTTCTTGAGTTGCAGCAAGGGTGAGAAGGACCCTTTGGATGTTCCAGTGGTTAGATGTGATTAGCCTCGAGAAGCCTCAGCAGAAATGGGCCTCATCTCGCCTGGAGGGCAAAACCTCCTGGATTTTCTCGAGTTGCGGCAGGTGCTCTCGACTTACGACGGGGACCTCTGGGACCCGCTCTGGTGGCCTCAGGAAAGGCCAGTCCCCATGCGAGTTCCTCGGGGGCCTCTCGGGATTCCTCTCCCGTCGATGCCGGGGCCGAAGACCTTGTGTGGAGTCGGGGCCGGAACCTGAGGATTCCTCTCCAGTGCTGACATGGATCTTGGGGTACTTCTGGAGTCTCCCCAGGGGAGTCAGTCCTCGTCTCGAATGCGGGCATGCACTTGCGCTTTCCTCCAGAGCGGTAGCAGCAGTGTCACGCAGTCCGCCGCGTGGATCAAAGGATCTATGGTTTTCCCTCGAGTCTTTCCCACGAGGCTTTCCCACGAGGCTTTCCCACAGGGCTGTCCCACGTGCACACATGGTGGGAGTCGATCCTCCGCTTGAACATCAAGGCAGTGCAGGGAAAACAGGTTCCTCTGGAATGGACTGACACATCTGGGGGACTCCTGGAATGGTGGCACGACCCTGGAGTTCCTCTCGCCTTTCCTGTGGAGAGCGCCTCCTCTTGAGATGCGACGGGAACGCCGGGAATTCTTTCCCTACGAAACAGGGAAAGGATCCCTCATCTCGAGCTAGGAGGCGGAAACGGGGCTCCCCTGGATGTGTGCGGGACCCTCGTGCTTCCTCTCGAGTGGAGATGGGTATGTCGGGGAACTTCTTGAGTTGCAGCAAGGGTGAGAAGGACCCTTTGGATGTTCCAGTGGTTAGATGTGATTAGCCTCGAGAAGCCTCAGCAGAAATGGGCCTCATCTCGCCTGGAGGGCAAAACCTCCTGGATTTTCTCGAGTTGCGGCAGGTGCTCTCGACTTACGACGGGGACCTCTGGGACCCGCTCTGGTGGCCTCAGGAAAGGCCAGTCCCCATGCGAGTTCCTCGGGGGCCTCTCGGGATTCCTCTCCCGTCGATGCCGGGGCCTAAGACCTTGTGTGGAATCGGGGCCGGAACCTGAGGATTCCTCTCCAGTGCTGACATGGATCTTGGGGTACTTCTGGAGTCTCCCCAGGGGAGTCAGTCCTCGTCTCGAATGCGGGCATGCACTTGCGCTTTCCTCCAGAGCGGTAGCAGCAGTGTCACGCAGTCCGCCGCGTGGATCAAAGGATCTATGGTTTTCCCTCGAGTCTTTCCTACGAGGCTTTCCCACGAGGCTTTCCCACAGGGCTGTCCCACGTGCACACGTGGTGGGAGTCGATCCTCGGCTTGAACGTCAAGGCAGTGCAGGGAAAACAGGGTCCTCTGTAATGGACTGACACCTCTGGGGTACTCTTGGAATGGTGGCACGACCCTGGAGTTCCTCTCGCCTTTCCTGTGGAGAGCGCCTCCTCTTGAGATGCGACGGGAACGCCGGGAATTCTTTCCCTACGAAACAGGGAAAGGATCCCTCATCTCGAGCTAGGAGGCGGAAACGGGGCTCCCCTGGATGTGTGCGGGACCCCACGTACTTCCTCTCGAGTGGAGACGGGTATGTCGGGGAACTTCTTGAGTTGCAGCAAGGCTGTGAAGGACCCTTTGGAAGTTCCAGTGGTTAGACGTGATTAGCCTCGAGAAGCCTCAGCGGAAATGTGCCTCATCTCGCCTGGAGGGCAAAACCTCCTGGATTTTCTCGAGTTGCGGCAGGTGCTCTCGACTTACGACGGGGACCTCAGGGATCCGCTCTGGTGGCCTCAGGAAAGGCCAGTCCCCATGCGAGTTCCTCGGGGGCCTCTCGGGATTCCTCTCCCGTCGATGCCGGGGCCTAAGACCTTGTGTGGAGTCGGGGCCGGAACCTGAGGATTCCTCTCCAGTGCTGACATGGATCTTGGGGTACTTCTGGAGTCTCCCCAGGGGAGTCAGTCCTCGTCTCGAATGCGGGCATGCACTTGCGCTTTCCTCCAGAGCGGTAGCAGCAGTGTCACGCAGTCCGCCGCGTGGATCAAAGGATCTATGGTTTTCCCTCGAGTCTTTCCCACGAGGCTTTCCCACGAGGCTTTCCCACAGGGCTGTCCCACGTGCACACGTAGTGGGAGTCGATCCTCGGCTTGAACGTCAAGGCATTGCAGGGAAAACAGGTTCCTCTGGAATGGACTGACACATCTGGGGGACTCTTGGAATGGTGGCACGACCCTGGAGTTCCTCTCGCCTTTCCTGTGGAGAGCGCCTCCTCTTGAGATGCGACGGGAACGCCGGGAATTCTTTCCCTAGGAAACAGGGAAAGGATACCTCATCTCGAGCTAGGAGGCGGAAACGGGGCTCCCCTGGATGTGTGCGGGACCCTCGGGCTTCCTCTCGAGTGGAGACGGTATGTCGGGGAACTTCTTGAGTTGCAGCAAGGGTGTGAAGGACCCTTGGGAAGTTCCAGTGTTTAGATGTGATTAGCCTCGAGAAGCCTCAGCGGAAATGGGCCTCATCTCGCCTGCAGGGCAAAACCTCCTGGATTTTCTCGACTTTCGGCAGGTGCTCTCCACTTATGACGGGGACCTCAGGGACCCGCTCTGGTGGCCTCAGGAATGGCCAGTCCCCATGCGAGTTCCTAGGGGGCCTCTCGGGATTCCTCTCCCTTCGATGCCGGGGCCTAAGACCTTGTGTGGATTCGGGGCCGGAACCTGAGGATTCCTCTCCAGTGCTGACATGGATCTCGGGGTACTTCTGGAGTCTCCCCAGGGGAGTCAGTCCTCGTCTCGAATGCGCGCATGCACTTGCGCTTTCCTCCAGGGCGGTAGCAGCAGTGTCACGCAGTCCGCCGCGTGGATCAAAGGATCTATGGTTTTCCCTCGAGTCTTTCCCACGAGGCTTTCCCAGGAGGCTTTACCACAGGGCTGTCCCACGTGCACACGTGGTGCGAGTCGATCCTCGGCTTGAACGTCAAGGCAGTGCAGGGAAAACAGGTTCCTCTGGAATGGACTGACACATCTGGGGGACTCCTGGAATGGTGGCACGACCCTGGAGTTCCTCTCGCCTTTCCTGTGGAGAGCGCCTCCTCTTGAGATGCGAAGGGAACGCCGGGAATTCTTTCCCTACGAAACAGGGAAAGGATCGCTCATCTCGATCTAGGAGGCGGAAACGGGGCTCCCCTGGATGTGTGCGGGACCCCACGTGCTTCCTCTCGAGTGGAGACGGGTATCTCGGGGAACTTCTTGTGTTGCAGCAAGGGTGTGAAGGACCCTTTGGAAGTTCCAGTGGTTAGATGTGATTAGCCTCGAGAAGCCTCAGCGGAAATGGGCCTCATCTAGCCTGGAGGGAAAAACCTCCTGGATTTTCTCGAGTTGCGGCAGGTGCTCTCGACTTACCACGGGGACCTCAGGGACCCGCTCTGGTGACCTCAGGAAAGGCCAGTCCCCATGCGAGTTCCTAGGGGGCCTCTCGGGATTCCTCTCCCGTCGATGCCGGGGCCTAAGACCTTGTGTGGAGTCGGGGCCGGAACCTGAGGATTCCTTTCCCGTGCTGACATGGATCTTGGGGTACTTCTGGAGTCTCCCCAGGGGAGTCAGTCCTCGTCTCGAATGCGGGCATGCACTTGCGCTTTCCTCCAGAGCGGTAGCAGCAGTGTCACGCAGTCCGCCACGTGGATCAAAGGATCTATGGTTTTCCCTCGAGTCTTTCCCACGAGGCTTTCCCACGAGGCTTTCCCACAGGGCTGTCCCACTTGCACACGTGTTGGGAGTCGATCTTCGGCTTGAACGTCAAGGCAGTGCAGGGAAAACAGGTTCCTCTGGAATGGACTGACACATCTGGGGGACTCTTGGAATGGTGGCACGACCCTTCAGTTCCTCTCGCCTTTCCTGTGGAGAGCGCCTCCTCTTGAGATGCGACAGGAACGCCGGGAATTCTTTTCCTACGAAACAGGGAAAGGATCCCTCATCTCGAGCTAGGAGGCGGAAACGGGGCTCCCCTGGATGTGTGCGGGACCCACGTGCTTCCTCTCGAGTGGAGACGGGTATGTCGGGGAACTTCTTGAGTTGCAACAAGGGTGTGAAGGACCCTTTGGAAGTTCCAGTGGTTAGACGTGATTAGCCTCGAGAAGCCTCAGCGGAAATGGGCCTCATCGCGCCTGGAGGACAAAACCTCCTGGATTTTCTCGAGTTGCGGCAGGTGCTCTCGACTTACGACGGGGACCTCAGGGACCCGCTCTGGTGGCCTCAGGAAAGGCCAGTCCCCATGCGAGTTCCTCGGGGGCCTCTCGGGATTCCACTCCCGTGGATGCCGGGGCCTAAGACCTTGTGTGGAGTCGGGGCCGGAACCTGAGGATTCCTCTCCAGTGCTGACATGGATCTTGGGGTACTTCTGGAGTCTCCCCAGGGGAGTCAGTCCTCGTCTCGAATGCGGGCATGCACTTGCGCTTTCCTCCAGAGCGGTAGCAGCAGTATCACGAAGTCCGCCGCGTGGATCAAAGGATCTATGGTTTTCCCTCGAGTCTTTCCCACGAGGCTTTCCCACGAGGCTTTCCCACAGGGCTGTCCCACGTGCACACGTGGAAGGAGTCGATCCTCGGCTTGAACGTCAAGGCAGTGCAGGGAAAACAGGTTCCTCTGGAATGGACTGACACATCTGGGGGACTCTTGGAATGGTGGCACGACCCTGGAGTTCCTCTCGCCTTTCCTGTGGAGAGCGCCTCCTCTTGAGATGCGACGGGAACGCCGGGAATTCTTTCCTTACGAAACATGGAAAGGATCCCTCATCTCGAGCTAGGAGGCGGAAACGGGGCTCCCCTGGATGTGTGCGGGACACCACGTGCTTCGTCTCGAGTGAAGACGGGTATGTCGGGGAAGTTCTTAAGTTGCAGCAAGGGTGTGAAGGACCCTTTGGAAGTTCCAGTGGTTAGATGTGATTGGCCTCGAGAAGCCTCAGCGGAAATGTGCCTCATCTCGCCTGGAGGGCAAAACCTCCTGGATTTTCTCGAGTTGCGGCAGGTGCTCTCGACTTACGACGGGGACCTCTGGGACCCGCTCTGGTGGCCTCAGGAAAGGCCAGTCCCCATGCGAGTTCCTCGGGGGCCTCTCGGGATTCCTCTCCCGTCGATGCCGGGGCCTAAGACCTTGTGTGGAGTCGGGGCCGGAACCTGAGGATTCCTCTCCAGTGCTGACATGGATCTTGGGGTACTTCTGGAGTCTCCCCAGGGGAGTCAGTCCTCGTCTCGAATGCGGGCATGCACTTGCGCTTTCCTCCAGAGCGGTAGCAGCAGTATCACGAAGTCCGCCACGTGGATCAAAGGATCTATGGTTTTCCCTCGAGTCTTTCCCACGAGGCTTTCCCACGAGGCTTTCCCACAGGGCTGTCCCACTTGCACACGTGGTGGGAGTCGATCCTCGGCTTGAACGTCAAGGCAGTGCAGGGAAAACAGGTTCCTCTGGAATGGACTGACACATCTGGGGGACTCTTGGAATGGTGGCACGACCCTTCAGTTCCTCTCGCCTTTCCTGTGGAGAGCGCCTCCTCTTGAGATGCGACGGGAACGCCGGGAATTCTTTTCCTACGAAACAGGGAAAGGATCCCTCATCTCGAGCTAGGAGGCGGAAACGGGGCTCCACTGGATGTGTGCGGAACCCACGTGCTTCCTCTCGAGTGGAGACGGGTATGTCGGGGAACTTCTTGAGTTGCAACAAGGGTGTGAAGGACCCTTTGGAAGTTCCAGTGGTTAGACGTGATTAGCCTCGAGAAGCCTCAGCGGAAATGAGCCTCATCTCGCCTGGAGGGCAAAACCTCCTGGTTTTTCTCGAGTTGCGGCAGTGCTCTCGACTTACGACGGGGACCTCAGGGACCCGCTCTGGTGGCCTCAGGAAAGGCCAGTCCCCATGCGAGTTCCTCGGGGGCCTCTCGGGATTCCTCTCCCGTCGATGCCGGTGCCTAAGTCCTTGTCTGGAGTCGTGGCCGGAACCTGAGGATTCCTCTCCAGTGCTGACATGGATGTTGGGGTACTTCTGGAGTCTCCCCAGGGGAGTCAGTCCTCGTCTCGAATGCGGGCATGCACTGGCGCTTTCCTCCAGAGCGGTAGCAGCAGTGTCACATAGTCCGCCGCGTGGATCAAAGGATCTATGGTTTTCCCTCGAGTCTTTCCCACGAGGCTTTCCCACGAGGCTTTCCCACAGGGCTGTCCCACGTGCACACGTGGTGGGAGTCGATCCTCGGCTTGAACGTCAAGGCAGTGCAGGGAAAACAGGTTCCTCTGGAATGGACTGACACATCTGGGGGTCTCTTGGAATGGTGGCACGACCCTGGAGTTCCTCTCCCCTTTCCTGTGGAGAGCACCTCCTCTTGAGATGCGACGGGAACGCCGGGAATTCTTTCCCTAGGAAACAGGAAAGGATCCCTCATCTCGAGCTAGGAGGCGAAACCGGAGCTCCCCTGGATGTGTGAGGGACCCCACGTGCTTCCTCTCCAGTGGAGACGGGTATGTCGGGGAACTTCTTGAGTTGCAGCAATGGTGTGAAGGACCCTTTGGAATTTCCAGTGGTTAGATGTGATTGGCCTCGAGAAGCCTCAGCGGAAATGGGCCTCATCTCGCCTGGAGGGCAAAACCTCCTGGATTTTCTCGAGTTGCGGCAGGTTCTCTCGACTTACGACGGGGACCACAGGGACCCGCTCTGGTGGTCTCAGGAAAGGCCAGTCCCCATGCGAGTTCCTCGGGGGCGTCTCGGGATTCCTCTCCCGTCGATGCCGGGGCCTAAGACCTTGTGTGGAGTCGGGGCCGGAACCTGAGGATTCCTCTCCAGTGCTGACATGGATCTTGGGGTACTTCTGGAGCCTCCCCAGGGGAGTCAGTCCTCGTCTCGAATGCGGGCATGCACTTGCGCTTTCCTCCAGAGCGGTAGCAGCAGTGTCACGCAGTCCGCCGCGTGGATCAAAGGATCTATGATTTTCCCTCGAGTCTTTCCCACGAGGCTTTCCCACGAGGCTTTCCCAAAGGGCTGTCCCACGTGCACACGTGGTGGGAGTCGATCCTCGGCTTGAACGTCAAGGCAGTTCAGGGAAAACAGGTTCCTCTGGAATGGACTGACACATCTGGGGGACTCTTGGAATGGTGGCATGACCCTGGAGTTCCTCTCGCCTTTCCTGTAGAGAGCGTCTCCTCTTGAGATGCGACGGGAACGCCGGGAATTCTTTCCCTACGAAACAATGAAAGGATCCCTCATCTCGAGCTAGGAGGCGGAAACGGGGCTCCCCTGGATGTGTGCGGGACACCACGTGCTTCCTCTCGAGTGCAGACGGGTATCTCGGGGAAGTTCTTAAGTTGAAGCAAGGGTGTGAAGGACCCTTTAGAAGTTCCAGTGGTTAGATGTGATTGGCCTCGAGAAGCCTCAGCGGAAATGGGCCTCATCTCGTCTGGAGGGCAAAACCTCCTGGATTTTCTCGAGTTGCGGCAGGTGCTCTCGACTTACGACGGGGACCTCAGGGACCCGCTCTGGTGGCCTCAGGAAAGGCCAGTCCCCATGCGAGTTCCTCGGGGGCGTCTCGGGATTCCTCTCCTGTCGATGCCGGGGCCTAAGACCTTGTGTGGAGTCGGGGCCGGAACCTGAGGATTCCTCTCCAGTGCTGACATGGATCTTGGGGTACTTCTGGAGCCTCCCCAGGGGAGTCAGTCCTCGTCTCGAATGCGGGCATGCACTTGCGCTTTCCTCCAGAGCGGTAGCAGCAGTGTCACGCAGTCCGCCGCGTGGATCAAAGGATCTATGATTTTCCCTCGAGTCTTTCCCACGAGGCTTTCCCACGAGGCTTTCCCACAGGGCTGTCCCACGTGCACACGTGGTGGGAGTCGATCCTCGGCTTGAACGTCAAGGCAGTGCAGGGAAAACAGGTTCCTCTGAAATGGACTGACACATCTGGGGGACTCTTGGAATGGTGTCACGACCCTGGAGTTCCTCTCGCCTTTCCTGTGGAGAGCGCCTCCTCTTGAGATGCGACGGGAACGCCGGGAATTCTTTCCCTACGAAACAGGGAAAGGATCCCTCATCTCGAGCTATGAGGCGGAAACGGGGCTCCCCTGGATGTGTGCGGGACACCACGTGCTTCCTCTCGAGTGCAAACGGGTATGTCGGGGAAGTTCTTAAGTTGCAGCAAGGGTGTGAAGGACCCTTTGGAAGTTCCAGTGGTTCGATGTGATTAGCCTCGAGAAGCCTCAGCGGAAATGGGCCTCATCGCGCCTGGAGGGCAAAACCTCTTGGATTTTCTCGAGTTGCGGCAGGTGCTCTCGACTTACGACCGGGAACTCAGGGACACGCTCTGGTGGCCTCAGGAAAGGCCAGTCCCCATGCGAGTTCCTCGGGGGCCTCTCGGGATTCCTCTCCCGTCGATGCCGGGGCCTAAGACCTTGTGTGGAGTCGGGGCCGGAACCTGAGGATTCCTCTCCAGTGCTGACATGGATCTTGGGGTACTTCTGGAGTCTCCCCAGGGGAGTCAGTCCTCGTCTCGAATGCGGGCATGCACTTGCGCTTTCCTCCAGAGCGGTAGCAGCAGTGTCACGCAGTCCGCCGCGTGGATCAAAGGATCTATGGTTTTCCCTCGAGTCTTTCCCACGAGGCTTTCCCACGAGGCTTTCCCACAGGGCTGTCCCACGTGCACAGGTGGTGGGAGTCGATCCTCGGCTTGAACGTCAAGGAAGTGCAGGGAAAACAGGTTCCTCTGGAATGGAGTGACACATCTGGGGAACTCTTGGAATGGTGGCACGACCCTTCAGTTCCTCTCGCCTTTCCTGTGGAGAGCGCCTCCTCTTGAGATGCGACGGGAACGCCGGGAATTCTTTTCCTACGAAACAGGGAAAGGATCCCGCATCTCGAGCTAGGAGGGGGAAACGGGGCTCCCCTGGATGTGTGCGGGACCCACGTTCTTCCTCTCGAGTGGAGACGGGTATGTCGGGGAACTTCTTGAGTTGCAGCAAGGGTGTGAAGGACCCTTTGGAAGTTCCAGTGGTTAGACGTGATTAGCCTCGAGAAGCCTCAGTGGAAATGGGCCTCATCTCGCCTGGAGGGCAAAACCTCCTGGATTTTCTCGAGTTGCGGCAGGTGCTCTCGACTTACGACGGGGACCTCAGGGACCCGCTCTGGTGGCCTCAGGAAAGGCCAGTCCCCATGCGAGTTCCTCGGTGGCCTCTGGGGATTCCTCTCCCGTCGATGCCGGGGCCTAAGTCCTTGTGTGGAGTCGGGGTCGGAACCTGAGGATTCCTCTCCAGTGCTGACATGGATCTTGGGGTACTTCTGGAGTCTCCCCAGGGGAGTCAGTCTTCGTCTCGAATGCGGGCATGCACTTGCGCTTTCCTCCAGAGCGGTAGCAGCAGTGTCACGCAGTCCGCCGCGTGGATCAAAGGACCTATGGTTTTCCCTCGAGTCTTTTCCACGAGGCTTTCCCACGAGGCTTTCCCACAGGGCTGTCCCACGTGCACACGTGGTGGGAGTCGATCCTTGGCTTGAACGTCAAGGCAGTGCAGGGAAAACAGGTTCCTCTGGAATGGACTGACACATCTGGGGGACTCTTGGAATGGTGGCACGACCCTGGAGTTCCTCTCGCCTTTCCTGTGGAGAGCGCCTCCTCTTGAGATGCGACGGGAACCCCGGGAATTCTTTCCCTACGAAACAGGGAAAGGATCCCTCATCTCGAGCTAGGAGTCGGAAACGGAGCTCCCCTGGATGTGGGCGGGGCACCACGTGCTTCCTCTCGAGTGGAGACGGGTATGTCGGGGAACTTCTTGAGTTGCCGCAAGGGTGTGAAGGACCCTTTATAAGTTCCAGTGGTTAGACGTGATTAGCCTTGAGAAGCCTCAGCGGAAATGGGCCTCATCTCGCCTGGAGGGCAAACCTCCTGGATTTTCTCGAGTTGCGGCAGGTGCTCTCGACTTACGACGGGGACCTCAGGGACCCGCTCTGGTGGCCTCAGGAAAGGCCAGTCCCCATGCGAGTTCCTCGGGGGCCTCTCGGGATTCCTCTCCCGTCGATGCCGGGGCCTAAGACCTTGTGTGGAGTCGGGGCCGGAACCTGAGGATTCCTCTCCAGTGCTGACATGGATCTTGGGGTACGTCTGGAGTCTCCCCAGGGGAGTCAGTCCTCGTCTTGAATGCGGGCATGCACTTGCGCTTTCCTCCAGAGCGGTAGCAGCAGTGTCACGCAGTCCGCCGCGTGGATCAAAGGATCTATGGTTTTCCCTCGAGTATTTACCACGAGGCTTTCCCACGAGGCTTTCCCACAGGGCTGTCCCACGTGCACACGTGGTGGGAGTCGATCCTCGGCTTGAACGTCAAGGCAGTGCAGGGAAAACAGGTTCCTCTGGAATGGACTGACACATCTGGGGGACTCTTGGAATGGTGGCACGACCCTGGAGTTCCTCTCGCCTTTCCTGTGGAGAGCGCCTCCTCTTGAGATGCGACGGGAACGCCGGGAATTCTTTCCCTACCAAACAGGGAAAGGATCCCTCATCTCGAGCTAGGAGGCGGAAACGGGGCTCCCCTGGATGTGTGCGGGACCCACGTGCTTCCTCTCGAGTGGAGACGGGTATGTCGGGGAACTTCTTGAGTTGCAGCAAGGGTGTGAAGGACCCTTTGGAAGTTCCAGTGGTTAGACGTGATTAGCCTCGAGAAGCCTCAGCGGAAATGGGCCTCATCGCGCCTGGAGGGCAAAACCGCCTGGATTTTCTCGAGTTGCGGCAGGTGCTCTCGACTTACGACGGGGACCTCAGGGACCCGCTCTGGTGGCCTCAGGAAAGGCCAGTCCCCATGCGAGTTCCTCGGGGGCCTCTCGGGATTCCTCTCCCGTCGATGCCGGGGCCTAAGACCTTGTGTGGAGTCGGGGCCGGAACCTGAGGATTCCTCTCCAGTGCTGACATGGATCTTGGGGTACTTCTGGAGTCTCCCCAGGGGAGTCAGTCCTCCTCTCGAATGCGGGCATGCACTTGTGCTTTCCTCCAGAACGGTAGCAGCAGTGTCACGCAGTCCGTCCAATGGATCAAAGGATCTATGGTTTTCCCTCGAGTCTTTTCCACGAGGCTTTCCCACGAGGCTTTCCCACAGGGCTGTCCCACGTGCACACGTGGTGGGAGTCGATCCTCGGCTTGAACGTCAAGGCAGTGCAGGGAAAACAGTTTCCTCTGGAATGGACTGACACATCTGGGGGACTCTTGGAATGGTGGCACGACCCTGGAGTTCCTCTCGCCTTTCCTGTGGAGAGCGCCTCCTCTTGAGATGCGACGGGAACGCCGGGAATTCTTTTCCTACGAAACAGGGAAAGGATCCCGCATCTCGAGCTAGGAGGCGGAAACGGGGCTCCCCTGGATGTGTGGGGGACCCACGTGCTTCCTCTCGAGTGGAGACGGGTATGTCGGGGAACTTCTTGAGTTGCAGCAAGGGTGTGAAGGACCCTTTGGAAGTTCCAGTGGTTAGACGTGATTAGCCTCGAGAAGCCTCAGCGGAAATGGGCCTCATCGCGCCTGGAGGGCAAAACCTCCTGGATTTTCTCGAGTTGCGGCAGGTGCTCTCGACTTACGACGGGGACCTCAGGGACCCGCTCTGGTGGCCTCAGGAAAGGCCAGTCCCCATGCGAGTTCCTCGGGGGCCTCTCGGGATTCCTCTCCCGTCGATGCCGGGGCCTAAGACCTTGTGTGGAGTCGGGGCCGGAACCTGAGGATTCCTCTCCAGTGCTGACATGGATCTTGGGGTACTTCTGGAGTCTCCCCAGGGGAGTCAGTCCTCGTCTCGAATGCGGGCATGCACTTGCGCTTTCCTCCAGAGCGGTAGCAGCAGTGTCACGCAGTCCGCCGCGTGGATCAAAGGATCTATGGTTTTCCCTCGAGTCTTTCCCACGAGGCTTTCCCACGAGGCTTTCCCACAGGGCTGTCCCACGTGCACACGTGGTGGGAGTCGATCCTCGGCTTGAACGTCAAGGCAGTGCAGGGAAAACAGGTTCCTCTGGAATGGACTGACACATCTGGGGGACTCTTGGAATGGTGGCACGACCCTGGAGCTCCTCTCGCCTTTCCTGTGGAGAGCGCCTCCCCTTGAGGTGCGACGGGAACGCCGGGAATTCTTTCCCTACGAAACAGGGAAAGGATCCCTCATCTCGAGCTAGGAGGCGGAAACGGGGCTCCTCTGGATGTGTGCGGGACCCCACGTGCTTCCTCTCGAGTGGAGACGGGTATGTCTGGGAACTTCTTGAGTTGCAGCAATGGTGTGAAGGACCCTTTGGAAGTTCCAGTGGTTAGATGTGATTGGCCTCGAGAAGCCTCAGCTGAAATGGGCCTCATCTCGCCTGGAGGGCAAAACCTCCTGGATTTTCTCGAGTTGCGGCAGGTGCTCTCGACTTACGACGGGGACCTCAGGGACCCGCTCTGGTGGCCTCAGGAAAGGCCAGTCCCCATGCGAGTTCCTCGGGGGCCTCTCGGGATTCCTCTCCCGTAGATGCCGGGGCCTAAGACCTTGTGTGGAGTCGGGGCCGGAACCTGAGGATTCCTCTCCAGTGCTGACATGGATCTTGGGGTACTTCTGGAGTCTCCCCAGGGGAGTCAGTCCTCGTCTCGAATGCGGGCATGCACTTCCGCTTTCCTCCAGAGCGGTAGCAGCAGTGTCACGCAGTCCGCCGCGTGGATCAAAGGATCTATGGTTTTCCCTCGAGTCTTTCCCACGAGGCTTACCCACGACGCTTTCCCATAGGGCTGTCCCACGTGCACACGTGTTGGGAGTCGATCCTCGGCTTGAACGTCAAGGCAGTGCAGGGAAAACAGGTTCCTCTGGAATGGACTGACACATCTGGGGGACTCTTGGAATGGTGGCACGACCCTGGAGTTCCTCTCGCCTTTCCTGTGGAGAGCGCCTCCTCTTGAGATGCGACGGGAACGCCGGGAATTCTTTCCCTACGAAACAGGGAAAGGATCCCGCATCTCGAGCTAGGAGGCGGAAACGGGGCTCCCCTGGATGTGTGCGGGACCCACGTGCTTCCTCTCGAGTGGAGACGGGTATGTCGGGGAACTTCTTGAGTTGCAGCAAGGGTGTGAAGGACCCTTTGGAAGTTCCAGTGGTTAGACGTGATTAGCCTCGAGAAGCCTCAGCTGAAATGGGCCTCATCGCGCCTGGAGGGCAAAACCTCCTGGATTTTCTCGAGTTGCGGCAGGTGCTCTCGACTTACGACGGGGACCTCAGGGACCCGCTCTGGTGGCCTCAGGAAAGGCCAGTCCCCATGCGAGTTCCTCGGGGGCCTCTCGGGATTCCTCTCCCGTCGATGCCGGGGCCTAAGACCTTGTGTGGAGTCGGGGCCGGAACCTGAGGATTCCTCTCCAGTGCTGACATGGATCTTGGGGTACTTCTGGAGTCTCCCCAGGGGAGTCAGTCCTCGTCTCGAATGCGGGCATGCACTTGCGCTTTCCTCCAGAGCGGTAGCAGCAGTGTCACGCAGTCCGCCGCGTGGATCAAAGGATCTATGGTTTTTCCTCGAGTCTTTCCCACGAGGCTTTCCCACGAGGCTTTCCCACAGGGCTGTCCCACGTGCACACGTGGTGGGAGTCGATCCTCGGCTTGAACGTCAAGGCAGTGCAGGGAAAGCAGGTTCCTCTGGAATGGTCTGACACATCTGGGGGACTCTTGGAATGGTGGCACGACCCTGGAGTTCCTCTCGTCTTTCCTGTGGAGAGCGCCTCCTCTTGAGATGCGACGGGAACGCCGGGAATTCTTTCCGTACGAAACAGGGAAAGGATCCCTCATCTCGAGCTAGGAGGCGGAAACGGGGCTCCCCTGGATGTGTGCGGGTCCCCACGTGCTTCCTCTCGAGTGGAGACGGGTATGTCGGGGAACTTCTTGAGTTGCAGTAATGGTGTGAAGGACCCTTTGGAAGTTCCAGTGGTTAGATGTGATTGGCCTCGAGAAGCCTCAGCGGAAATGGGCCTCATCTCGCCTGGAGGGCAAAACCTCCTGGATTTTCTCGAGTTGCGGCAGGTGCTCTCGACTTACGACGGGGACCTCAGGGACCCGCTCTGGTGGCCTCAGGAAAGGCCAGTCCCCATGCGAGTTCCTCGGGGGCCTCTCGGGATTCCTCTCCCGTAGATGCCGGGGCCTAAGACCTTGTGTGGAGTCGGGGCCGGAACCTGAGGATTCCTCTCCAGTGCTGACATGGATCTTGGGGTACTTCTGGAGTCTCCCCAGGGGAGTCAGTCCTCGTCTCGAATGCGGGCATGCACTTGCGCTTTCCTCCAGAGCGGTAGCAGCAGTGTCACGCAGTCCGCCGCGTGGATCAAAGGATCTATGGTTTTCCCTCGAGTCTTTCCCACGAGGCTTTCCCACGAGGCTTTCCCACAGGGCTGTCCCACGTGCACACGTGGTGGGAGTCGATCCTCGGCTTGAACGTCAAGGCAGTGCAGGGAAAACAGGTTCCTCTGGAATGGACTGACACATCTGGGGGACTCTTGGAATGGTGGCACGACCCTTCAGTTCCTCTCGCCTTTCCTGTGGCGAGCGCCTCCTCTTGAGATGCGACGGGAACGCCGGGAATTCTTTCCCTACGAAACAGGGAAAGGATCCCTCATCTCGAGCTAGGAGGCGGAAAGGGGGCTCCCCTGGATGTGTGCGGGACCCCACGTGCTTCCTCTCGAGTGGAGACGGGTATGTCGGGGAACTTCTTGAGTTGCAGCAAGGGTGTGAAGGACCCTTTGGAAGTTCCAGTGGTTAGACGTGATTGGCCTCGAGAAGCCTCAGCGGAAATGGGCCTCATCTCGCCTGGACGGCAAAACCTCCTGGATTTTCTCGAGTTGCGGCAGGTGCTCTCGACTTACGACGGGGACCTCAGGGACCCGCTCTGGTGGCCTCTGGAAAGGCCAGTCCCCATGCGAGTTCCTCGGGGGCGTCTCGGGATTCCTCTCCCGTCGATGCCGGGGCCTAAGACCTTGTGTGGAGTCGGGGCCGGAACCTGAGGATTCCTCTCCAGTGCTGACATGGATCTTGGGGTACTTCTGGAGTCTCCCCAGGGGAGTCAGTCCTCGTCTCGAATGCGGGCATGCACTTGCGCTTTCCTCCAGAGCGGTAGCAGCAGTGTCACGCAGTCCGCCGCGTGGATCAAAGGATCTATGTTTTTCCCTCGAGTCTTTCCCACGAGGCTTTCCCACGAGGCTTTCCCACAGGGCTGTCCCACGTGCACACGTGGTGGGAGTCGATCCTCGGCTTGAACATCAAGGCAGTGCAGGGAAAACAGGTTCCTCTGGAATGGACTGACACATCTGGGGGACTCTTGGAATGGTGGCACGACCCTGGAGTTCCTCTCGCCTTTCCTGTGGAGAGCGCCTCCTCTTGAGATGCGACGGGAACGCCGGGAATTCTTTCCCTACGAAACAGGGAAAGGATCCCTCATCTCGAGCTAGGAGGCGGAAACGGGGCTCCCCTGGATGTGTGCGGGACACCACATGCTTCCTCTCGAGTGGAGACGGGTATGTCGGGGAACTGCTTGAGTTGCAGCAAGGGTGTGAACGACCCTTTGGAAGTTCCAGTGGTTAGACGTGATTGGCCTCGAGAAGCCTCAGCGGAAATGGGCCTCATCTCACCTGGAGGGCAAAACCTCCTGGATTTTCTCGAGTTGCGGCAGGTGCTCTCGACTTACGACGGGGACCTCAGGGACCCGCTCTGGTGGCCTCAGGAAAGGCCAGTCCCCATGCGAGTTCCTCGGGGGCCTCTCGGGATTCCTCTCCCGTCGATGCCGGGGCCTAAGACCTTGTGTGGAGTCGGGGCCGGAACCTGAGGATTCCTCTCCAGTGCTGACATGGATCTTGGGGTACTTCTGGAGTCTCCCCAAGGGAGTCAGTCTTCGTCTCAAATGCGGGCATGCACTTGCGCTTTCCTCCAGAGCGGTAGCAGCAGTGTTACGCAGTCCGTCGCGTGGATCAAAGGATCTATGGTTTTCCCTCGAGTCTTTCCCACGAGGCTTTCCCACGAGGCTTTCCCACAGGGCTGTCCCACGTGCACACGTGGTGGGAGTCGATCCTCGGCTTGAACGTCAAGGCAGTGCCGGGAAAACAGGTTCCTCTGGAATGGACTGACACATCTGGGGGACTCTTGGAATGGTGGCACGACCCTTCAGTTCCTCTCGCCTTTCCTGTGGAGAGCGCCTCCTCTTGAGTTGCGACGGGAACGCCGGGAATTCTTTCCCTAAGAAACAGGGAAAGGATCCCTCATCTCGAGCTAGGAGGCGGAAACGGGGCTCCCCTGAATGTGTGCGGGACCCACGTGCTTCCTCTCGAGTGGAGACGGGTATGTCAGGGAACTTCTTGAGTTGCAGCAAGGGTGTGAAGGACCCTTTGGAAGTTCCAGTGGTTAGACGTGATTAGCCTCGAGAAGCCTCAGCGGAAATGGGCCTCATCTCGCCTGGAGGGCAAAACCGCCTGGATTTTCTCGAGTTGCGGCAGGTGCTCTCGACTTACGACGGGGACCTCAGGGACCCGCTCTGGTGGCCTCAGGAAAGGCCAGTCCCCATGCGAGTTCCACGGGGGCCTCTGGGGATTCCTCTCCCGTCGATGCCGGGGCCTAAGTCCTTGTGTGGAGTCGGGGTCGGAACCTGAGGATTCCTCTCCAGTGCTGACATGGATCTTGGGGTACTTCTGGAGTCTCCCCAGGGGAGTCAGTCTTCGTCTCGAATGCGGGCATGCACTTCCGCTTTCCTCCAGAGCGGTAGCAGCAGTGTCACACAGTCCGCCGCGTGGATCAAAGGATCTATGGTTTTCCCTCGAGTCTTTTCCCCGAGGCTTTCCCACGAGGCTTTCCCACAGGGCTGTCCCACGTGCACACGTGGTGGGAGTCGATCCATGGCTTGAACGTCAAGGCAGTGCAGGGAAAACAGGTTCCTCTGGAATGGACTGACACATCTGGGGGACTCTTGGAATGGTGGCACGACCCTTCAGTTCCTCTCGCCTTTCCTGTGGAGAGAGCCTCCTCTTGAGATGAGACGGGAACGCCGGGAATTCTTTCCCTACGAAACAGGGAAAGGATCCCTCATCTCGAGCTAGGAGTCGGAAACGGAGCTCCCCTGGATGTGGGCGGGACACCACGTGCTTCCTCTCGAGTGGAGACGGGTATGTCGGGGAACTTCTTGAGTTGCAGCAATGGTGTAAAGGACCCTTTGGAAGTTCCAGTGGTTAGACGTGATTAACCTCGAGAAGCCTCAGCGGAAATGGGCCTCATCTCGCCTGGAGGAAAAAGCCTCCTGGATTTTCTCGAGTTGCGGCAGGTGCTCTCGACTTACGACGGGGACCTCAGGGACCCGCTCTGGTGGCGTCAGGAAAGGCCAGTCCCCATGCGAGTTCCTCGGGAGCGTCTCGGGATTCCTCTCCCTTCGATGCCGGGGCCTAAGACCTTGTGTGGAGTCGGGGCCGGAACCTGAGGATTCCTCTCCAGTGCTGACATGGATCTTGGGGTACTTCTGGAGTCTCCCCAGGGGAGTCAGTCCTTGTCTCGAATGCGGGCATGCACTTGCGCTTTCCTCCAGAGCGGTAGCAGCAGTGTTACGCAGTCCGCCGCGTGGATCAAAGGATCTATGGTTTTCCCTCGAGTATTTCCCACGAGGCTTTCCCACGAGGCTTTCCCACAGGGCTGTCCCACGTGCACACGTGG
The DNA here is from genome assembly GCF_042477335.2 of Ovis canadensis. Taxonomy (NCBI): domain Eukaryota; kingdom Metazoa; phylum Chordata; class Mammalia; order Artiodactyla; family Bovidae; genus Ovis; species Ovis canadensis. The sequence goes on from NC_091267.1 coordinate 12,816,560, forward strand.
TGGGAGTCGATCCTCGGCTTGAACGTCAAGGCAGTTCAGGGAAACAGGTTCCTCTGGAATGAACTGACACATCTGGGGGACTCTTGGAATGGTGGCACGACCCTGGAGTTCCTCTCGCCTTTCCTGTGGAGAGCGCCTCCTCTTGAGATGCGACGGGAACGCCGGGAATTCTTTCCCTACGAAACAGGGAAAGGATCCCTCATCTCGAGCTAGGAGGCGGAAACGGGGCTCCCCTGGATGTGTGCGGGACCCACGTGCTTCCTCTCGAGTGGAGACGGGTATGTCGGGGAACTTCTTGAGTTGCAGCAAGGGTGTGAAGGACCCTTTGGAAGTTCCAGTGGTTAGACGTGATTAGCCTCGAGAAGCCTCAGCGGAAATGGGCCTCATCTCGCCTGGAGGGCAAAACCTCCTGGATTTTCTCGAGTTGCGGCAGGTGCTCTCGACTTACGACGGGGATCTCAGGGACCCGCTCTGGTGGCCTCAGGAAAGGCCAGTCCCCATGCGAGTTCCTCGGGGGCCTCTCGGGATCCCTATCCCGTCGATGCCGGGGCCTAAGACCTTGTGTGGTGTCGGGGCCGGAACCTGAGGATTCCTCTCCAGTGCTGACATGGATCTTGGGGTACTTCTGGAGTCTCCCCAGGGGAGTCAGTCCTCGTCTCGAATGCGGGCATGCACTTGCGCTTTCCTCCAGAGCGGTAGCAGCAGTGTCACGCAGTCCGCCGCGTGGATCAAATGATCTGTGGTTTTCCCTCGAGTCTTACCCACGAGGCTTTCCCACGAGGCTTTCCCACAGGGCTGTCCCACGTGCACACGTGGTGGGAGTCGATCCTCAGCTTGAACGTCAAGGCAGTGCAGGAAAACAGGTTCCTCTGGAATGGACTGACACATCTGGGGGACTCTTGGAATGGTGGCATGACCCTGCAGTTCCTCTCTCCTTTCCTGTGGAGAGCGCCTCCTCTTGAGTTGCGACGGGAATGCCGGGAATTCTTTCCCTACGAAACAGGGAAAGGATCCCTCATCTCGAGCTGGGAGGCGGAAACGGGGCTCCCCTGGATGTGTGCGGGACCCTCGTGCTTCCTCTCGAGTGGAGACGGGTATGTCGGGGAACTTCTTGAGTTGCAGCAAGGGTGTGAAGGACCCTTTGGAAGTTCCAGTGGTTAGATGTGATTAGCCTCGAGAAGCCTCAGCGGAAATGGGCCTCATCTCGCCTGGAGGGCAAAACCTCCTGGATTTTCTCGAGTTGCGGCAGTTGCTCTCGACTTACGACGGGGACCTCAGGGACCCGCGCTGGTGGCCTCAGGAAAGGCCAGTCCCCATGCGAGTTCCTCGGGGGCCTCTCGGGATTCCTCTCCTGATGATGCCGGAACTAAGACCTTGTGTGAAGTCGGGGCCTGAACCTGAGGATTCCTCTCCAGTGCTGACATGGATCTTGGGTACTTCTGGAGTCTCCCCAGGGGAGTCAGTCCTCGTCTCGAATGCGGGCATGCACTTGCGCTTTCCTCCAGAGCGGTAGCAGCAGTGTCACGCAGTCCGCCGCGTGGATCAAAGGATCTATGTTTTTCCCTCGAGTCTTTCCCACGAGGCTTTCCCACGAGGCTTTCCCACAGGGCTGTCCCACGTGCACACGTGGTGGGAGTGGATCCTCGGCTTGAACGTCAAGGCAGTTCAGGGAAATCAGGTTCCTCTGGAATGGACTGACACATCTGGGGGACTCTTGGAATGGTGGCACGACCCTGGAGTTCCTCTCGCCTTTCCTGTGGAGAGCGCCTCCTCTTGAGATGGGACGGGAACGCCGGGAATTCTTTCCCTACGAAACAGGGAAAGGATCCCTCATCTCGAGCTAGGAGGCGGAAACGGGGCTCCCCTGGATGTGTGCGGGACCCTCGTGCTTCCTCTCGAGTGCAGACGGGTATGTCGGGGAACTTCTTGAGTTGCAGCAAGGGTGTGAAGGACCCTATGGAAGTTCCAGTGGTTAGATGTGATTGGCCTTGAGAAGCCTCAGCGGAAATGGGCCTCATCTCGCCTGGAGGGCAAAACCTCCTGGATTTTCTCGAGTTGCGGCCGGTGCTCTCGACTTACGAGAGCGGGGACCTCAGGGACCCTCTCTGGTGGCCTCAGGAAAAGCCAGTCCCCATGCGAGTTCCTCGGGGGCCTCTCAGGATTGCTCTCCCGTCGATGCCGGGACCTAAGACCTTGTGTGGAGTCGGGGCCGGAACCTGAGGATTCCTCTCCAGTGCTGACATGGATCTTCGGGTACTTCTGGAGTCTCCCGAGGGGAGTCAGTCCTCGTCACGAATGCGGGCATGCACTTGCGCTTTCCTCCAGAGCGGTAGCAGCAGTGTCACGCAGTCCTCCGCGTGGTTCAAAGGATCTATGTTTTTCCCTCGAGTCTTTCCCACGATGCTTTCCCACGAGGCTTTCCCACAGGGCTGTCCTACGTGCACACGGGGTGGGAGTCGATCCTCGGCTTGAACGTCATGGCAGTGCAGGGAAAACAGGTTCCTCTGGAATGGACTGACACATCTGGGGGACTCTTGGAATGGTGGCACGACCCTGGAGTTCCTCTCGCCTTTCCTGTGGAGAGCGCCTCCTCTTGAGATGGGACGGGAACGCCGGGAATTCTTTCCCTACGAAACAGGGAAAGGATCCCTCATCTCGAGCTAGGAGGCGGAAACGGGGCTCCCCTGGATGTGTGCGGGACCCTCGTGCTTCCTCTCGAGTGGAGACGGGTATGTCGGGGAACTTCTTGAGTTGCAGCAAGGGTGTGAAGGACCCTTTAGAAGTTCCAGTGGTTAGATGTGATTAGCCTGGAGAAGCCTCAGCGGAAATGGGCCTCATCTCGCCTGGAGGGCAAAACCTCCTGGATTTTCTCGAGTTGCGGCAGGTGCTCTCGACTTACGACGGGGACCTCAGGGACCCGCTCTGGTGGCCTCAGGAAAGGCCAGTCCCCATGCGAGTTCCTCGGGGGCCTCTCGGGATTCCTCTCCTGATGATGCCGGAACTAAGACCTTGTGTGGAGTCGGGGCCGGAACCTGAGGATTCCTCTCCAGTGCTGACATGGATCTTGGGTACTTCTGGAGTCTCCCCAGGGGAGTCAGTCCTCGTCTCGAATGCGGGCATGCACTTGCGCTTTCCTCCAGAGCGGTAGCAGCAGTGTCACGCAGTCCGCCGCGTGGATCAAAGGATCTATGTTTTTCCCTCGAGTCTTTCCCACGAGGCTTTCCCACGAGGCTTTCCCACAGGGCTGCCCACGTGCACACGTGGTGGGAGTGGATCCTGGGCTTGAACGTCAAGGCAGCTCAGGGAAATCAGGTTCCTCTGGAATGGACTGACACATCTGGGGGACTCTTGGAATGGTGGCACGACCCTGGAGTTCCTCTCGCCTTTCCTGTGGAGAGCGCCTCCTCTTGAGATCCGACGGGAACGCCAGGAATTCTTTCCCTACGAAACAGGGAAAGGATCCCTCATCTCGAGCTAGGAGGCGGAAACGGGGCTCCCCTGGATGTGTGCGGGACCCTCGTGCTTCCTCTCGAGTGGAGACGGGTATGTCGGGGAACTTCTTGAGTTGCAGCAAGGGTGTGAAGGACCCTTTGGAAGTTCCAGTGGTTAGATGTGATTGGCCTTGAGAAGCCTCAGCGGAAATGGGCCTCATCTCTCCTGGAGGGCAAAACCTCCTGGATTTTCTCGAGTTGCGGCAGGTGCTCTCGACTTACGAGAGCGGGGACCTCAGGGACCCTCTCTGGTGGCCTCAGGAAAAGCCAGTCCCCATGCGAGTTCCTCGGGGGCCTCTCAGGATTGCTCTCCCGTCGATGCCGGGACCTAAGACCTTGTGTGGAGTCGGGGCCGGAACCTGAGGATTCCTATCCAGTGCTGACATGGATCTTGGGGTACTTCTGGAGTCTCCCCAGGGGAGTCAGTCCTCGCCTCCAATGCGGGCATGCACTTGCGCTTTCCTCCAGAGCGGTAGTAGCAGTGTCACGCAGTCCGCCGCGTGGATCAAAGGATCTGTGGTTTTCCCTCGAGTCTTACCCACGAGGCTTTCCCACGAGGCTTTCCCACAGGGCTGTCCCACGTGCACACGTGGTGGGAGTCGATCCTCGGCTTGAACGTCAAGGCAGTGGAGGGAAAACAGGTTCCTCTGGAATGGACTGACACATCTGGGGGACTCTTGGAATGGTGGCACGACCCTGGAGTTCCTCTCGCCTTTCTTGTGGAGAGCGCCTCCTCTTGAGATGCGACGGGAACGCCGGGAATTGTTTCCCTTCGAAACAGGGAAAGGATCCCTCATCTCGAGCTAGGAGGCGGAAACGGGGCTCCCCTGGATGTGTGCGGGACCCTCGTGCTTCCTCTCGAGTGGAGACGGGTATGTCGGGGAACTTCTTGAGTTGCAGCAAGGGTGTGAAGGACCCTTTGGAAGTTCCAGTGGTTAGATGTGATTAGCCTCGAGAAGCCTCAGCGGAAATGGGCCTCATCTCGCCTGGAGGGCAAAACCTCCTGGATTTTCTCGAGTTGCGGCAGGTGCTCTCGACTTACGACGGAGACCTCTGGGACCCGCTCTGGTGGCCTCAGGAAAGGCCAGTCCCCATGCGAGATCCTCGGGGGCCTCTCGGGATTCCTCTCCCTTCGATGCCGGGGCCTAAGACCTTGTGTGGAGTCGGGGCCGGAACCTGAGGATACCTCTCCAGTGGTGACATGGATCTTGGGGTACTTCTGGAGTCTCCCCAGGGGAGTCAGTCCTCGCCTCCAATGCGGGCATGCACTTGCACTTTCCTCCAGAGCGGTAGCAGCAGTGTCACGCAGTCCGACGCGTGGATCAAAGGATCTATGGTTTTCCCTCGAGTCTTTCCCACGAGGCTTTCCCACGAGGCTTTCCCACAGGGCTGTCCCACGTGCACACGTGTTGGGAGTCGATCCTCGGCTTGAAGGTCAAGGCAGTGCAGGGAAAACAGGTTCGTCTGGAATGGACTGACACATCTGGGGGACTCTTGGAATGGTGGCACGACCCTGGAGTTCCTCTCGCCTTTCCTGTGGAGAGCGCCTCCTCTTGAGATGCGACGGGAACGCCGGGAATTCTTTCCCTAGGAAACAGGGAAACGATCCCTCATCTCGAGCTAGGAGGCGGAAACGGGGCTCCCCTGGATGTGTGCGGGACCCTCGTGCTTCCTCTCGAGGGGAGACGGGTATGTCGAGGAACTTCTGGACTTGCAGCAAGGGTGTGAAAGACGCTTTGGAAGTTCCAGTGGTTAGATGTGATTAGCCTCGAGAAGCCTCAGCGGAAATGGGCCTCATCTCGCCTGGAGGGCGAAACCTCCTGGATTTTCTCGAGTTGCGGCAGGTGCTCTCGACTTACGAGAGCGGGGACCTCAGGGACCCGCTCTGGTGGCCTCAGGAAAGGCCAGTCCCCATGCGAGTTCCTCGGGGGTCTCTCGGGATTCCTCTCCCTTCGATGCCGGCCCTAAGACCTTGTGTGGAGACGGGGCCGGAACCTGAGGATTCCTCTCCAGTGCTGACATGGATCTTGGGGTACTTCTGGAGTCTCCCCAGGGGAGTCAGTCCTCGTCTCGAATGGGGGCATGCACTTGCGCTTTCCTCCTTAGCGGTAGCAGCAGTGTCACGCAGTCCACCGCGTGGATCAAAGGATCTATGGTTTTCCCTCGAGTCTTTCCCACGAGGCTTTCCCACGAGGCTTTCCCACAGGGCTGTCCCACGTGCACACGTGGTGGGAGTCGATCCTCGGCTTGAAGGTGAAGGCAGTGCAGGGAAATCAGGTTCCTCTGGAATGGACTGACACATCTGGGGGACTCTTGGAATGGTGGCACGACCCTGGAGTTCCTCTCGCCTTTCCTGTGGAGAGCGCCTCCTCTTGAGATGCGACGGAACGCCGGGAATTCTTTCCCTACGAAACAGGGAAAGGATCCCTCATCTCGAGCTAGGAGTCTGAAACGGGGCTACCCTGGATGTGTGCGGGACCCTCGCGCTTCCTCTCAAGTGGAGATGGGTATGTCAGGAAACTTCTAGAGTTGCAGCAAGGGTGTGAAGGACCCTTTGGAAGTTCCAGTGGTTAGATGTGATTAGCCTCGAGAAGCCTGAGCATAAATGGGCCTCATCTCGGCTGGAGGGCAAAAACTCCTGGATTTTCTCGAGTTGCAGCAGGTGCTCTCGACTTACGACGGGGACCTCAGGGACCCGCTCTGGTGGCCTCAGGAAAGGCCATTCCCCATGCGAGTTCCTCGGGGGCCTCTCGGGATTCCTCTCCCGTCGATGCCGGGGCATAAGACCTTGTGTGGAGTCGGGGCCGAAACCTGAGGATTCCTCTCCAGTCCTGACATGGATCTTGGGGTACTTCTGAAGTCTTCCCAGGGGAGTCAGCCCTCGCCTCCAATGCGGGCATGCACTTGCGCTTTCCTCCAGAGCGGTAGCAGCAGTGTCACGCAGTCCGCCGCGTGGATCAAAGGATCTATGGTTTTCCCTCGAGTCTATCCCACGAGGCTTTCCCACGAGGCTTTCCCACAGGGCTGTCCCACGTGCACACGTGGTGGGAGTAAATCCTCGGCTTGAACGTCAAGCAGTGCAAGGAAAACAGGTTCCTCTGGAATGGACTGACACATCTGGGGGACTCTTGGAATGGTGGCACGACCCTGGAGTTCCTCTCGCCTTTCCTGTGGAGAGCGCCTCCTCTTGAGATGCGACGGGAACGCCGGGAATTCTTTCTCTTCGAAACAGGGAAAGGATCCCTCATCTCGAGCTAGGAGGCGGAAACGGGGCTTCCCTGGATGTGTGCGGGACCCTCGTGCTTCCTCTCGAGTGGAGACGGGTATGTCGGGGAACTTCTTGAGTTGCAGCAAGGGTGTGAAGGACCCTTTGGAAGTTCCAGTGGTTAGATGTGATTAGCCTCGAGAAGCCTCAGCGGAAATGGGCCTCAACTAGCCTGGAGGGCAAAACCTCCTGGATTTTCTCGAGTTGCGGCAGGTGCTCTCGACTTACTACGGGGACCTCAGGGACCCGCTCTGGTGGCCTCAGGAAAGGCGAGACCCCATGCGAGTTCCTCGGGGGCCTCTCAGGATTCCTCTCCCGTCGATGCCGGGGCCTAAGACCTTGTGTAGAGTCGGGGCCGGAACCTGAGGATTCCTCTCCACTGCTGACATGGATCTTGGGGTACTTCTGGAGTCTCCCCAAGGGAGTCAGTCCTCGCCTCCAATGCGGGCATGCACTTGCGCTTTCCTCCAGAGCGGTAGCAGCAGTGTCACGCAGTCCTCCGCGTGGATCAAAGGATATATGGTTTTCCCTCGAGTCTTTCCCACGAGGCTTTCCCACGAGGCTTTCCCACAGGGCTGTCCCACGTGCACAAGTGGTGGGAGTCGTTCCTCGGCTTGAACGTCAAGGTAGTGCAGGGAAAACAGGTTCTTCTGGAATGGACTGACACATCTGGGGGACTCTTGGAATGGTGGCACGACCCTGGAGTTCCTCTCGCCTTTCCTGTGGAGAGCGCCTCCTCTTGAGATGCGACGGGAACGCCGGGAGTCCTTTCCCTACGAAACAGGGAAAGGATCCCTCATCTCGAGCTAGGAGGCGGAAACGGGGCTCCCCTGGATGTTTGCGGGACCTTCGTGCTTCATCTCGAGTGGAGACGGGAATGTCGGGGAACTTCTTGAGTTGCAGCAAGGGTGTGAAGGACCCTTTGGAAGTTCCAGTGGTTAGATGTGATTAGCCTCGAGAAGCCTCAGCGGAAATGGGCCTCATCTCTCCTGGAGGGCAAAACCTCCTGGATTTTCTCGAGTTGTGGCAGGTGCTCTCGAATTACGACGGGGACCTCGGGGACCCGCTCTGGTGGCCTCAGGAAAGGCCATTCCCCATGCGAGTTCCTCGGGGGCCTCTCGGGTTTCCTCTCCCGTCGATGCCGGGGCCTAAGACCTTGTGTGGAGTCGGGGCCGGAACCTGAGGATTCCTCTCCAGTGCTGACATGGATCTTGGGGTACTTCTGGAGTCTCCGCAGGGGAGTCAGTCCTCGTCTCGAATGCGGGCATGCACTTGCGCTTTCCTCCAGAGCGGTAGCAGCAGTGTCACGCAGTCCGCCGCGTGGTTCAAAGGATCGATGGTTTTCCCTCGAGTCTTTCCCACGAGGCTTTCCCACGAGGCTTTCCCACAGGGCTGTCCCACGTGCACACGTGGTGGGAGTCGATCCTCCGCTTGAACGTCATGGCAGTGCAGGGAAAACAGGTTCCTCTGGAATGGACTGACACATCTGGGGGACTCTTGGAATGGTGGCACGACCCTGGAGTTCCTCTCGCCTTTCCTGTGGAGAGCGCCTCCTCTTGAGATGCGACGGGAACGCCGGGAATTCTTTCCCTAAGAAACAGGGAAAGGATACCTCATCTCGAGCTAGGAGGCGGAAACGGGGCTCACCTAGATGTGTGACGGACCCTCGTGCTTCCTCTCGAGTGGAGACGGGTATGTTGGAGAAATTCTGGACTTGCAGCAAGGGTGTGAAGGACCCTTTGGAAGTTCCAGTGGTTAGATGTGATTAGCCTCGAGAAGCCTCAGCGGAAATGGGCCTCATCTCGCCTCGAGGGCAAAACCTCCTGGATTTTCTCGTGTTGCGGCAGGTGCTCTCTACTTCGACGGGGACTTCAGGGACCCGCTCTGGTGGCCTCAGGAAAGGCCAGGCCCCATGCGAGTTCCTCAGGGGCCTCTCGAGATTCCTCTCCCGTCGATGCCGGGGCCTAAGACCTTGTGTGGATTCTTGGCCGGAACCTGAGGATTCCTCTCCAGTGCTGACATGGATCTTGGGGTACTTCTGGAGTCTTCCCAGTGGAGTCAGTCCTCGTCTCGAATGCGTGCATGCACTTGCGCTTTCCTCCAGAGCGGTAGCAGCAGTGTCACGCAGTCTGCCGCGTGGATCAAAGGATCTATGATTTTCCCTCGAGTCTTTCCCACGAGGCTTTCCCACGAGGCTTTCCCACAGGGCTGTCCCACGTGCACACGTGGTGGGAGTCGATGCTCGGCTTGAACGTCAAGGCAGTGCAGGGAAAACAGGTTCCTCTGGAATGGACTGACACATCTGGGGGACTCTTGGAATGGTGGCACGACCCTGGAGTTCCTCTCGCCTTTCCTGTGGAGAGCGCCTCCTCTTGAGATGCGACGGGAACGCCGGGAATTCCTTCCCTACGAAACAAAGAAAGGATCCCTCATCTCGAGCTAGGAGGCGGAAACGGGGCTCCCCTGGATGTGTGCGGGACCCTCGTGCTTCCTCTCGAGTGGAGACGGGTATGTCGGGGAACTTCTTGAGTTGCAGCAAGGGTGGAAGGACCCTTTGGAAGTTCCAGTGGTTAGATGTGATTAGCCTCGAGAAGCCTCACCCGAAATGGGCCTCATCTCGCCTGGAGGGCAAAACCTCCTGGATTTTCTCGAGTTGCGGCAGGTGCTCTCGACTTACGAAGGGGACCTCAGGGACCCGCTCTGGTGGCCTCAGGAAAGGCCAGTCCCCATGCGAGTTCCTCGTGGGCCTCTCAGGAATCCTCACCCGTCGATGCCGGGGCCTAAGACCTTGTGTGGAGTCGGGGCCGGAACCTGAGGATTCCTCTCCAGTTGTGACATGGATCTTGGGGTACTTCTGGAGTCTCCCCAGGGGAGTCAGTCCTCGCCTCCAATGCGGGCATGCACTTGCGCTTTTCTCCAGAGCTGTAGCAGCAGTGTGACGCAGTCCGCCGCGTGGATCAAAGGATCTATGGTTTTCCCTCGAGTCTTTCCCACGAGGCTTTTACACGAGGCTTTCCAAAAGGGCTGTCCCACGTGCAAACGTGGTGGGAGTCGATCCTCGGCTTTTACGTCAAGGTAGTGCAGGGAAAACAGGTTCTTCTGGAATGGACTGACACATCTGGGGGACTCTTGGAATGGTGGCACGACCCTGGAGTTCCTCTCGGCTTTCCTGTGGAGAGCGCCTCCTCTTGAGATGGGACGGGAACGCCGGGAATTCTTTCCCTACGATACAGGGAAAGGATCCCTCATCTCGAGCTAGGAGTCTGAAACGGGGCTACCCTGGATGTGTGCCGGCCCCTCGTGCTTCCTCTCGAGTGGAGACGGGTATGTCGGGGAACTTCTTGAGTTGCAGCAAGGGTGTGAAGGACCCTTTGGAAGTTCCAGTGGTTAGATGTGATTAGCCTCGAGAAGCCTCAGCGGAAATGAGCCTCATCTCGCCTGAAGGGCAAACCATCCTGGATTTTCTCGAGTTGAGGCAGGTGCTCTCGACTTACGACGCGGACTTCAGGGACCCGCTCTGGTGGCCTCAGGAAAGGCCAGTCCCCATGCGAGTTCCTCGGGGGCCTCTCGGGATTCCTCTCCCGTCGATGCCGGGGCCTAAGACCTTGTGTGGGGTCGGGGCCGGAACCTGAGGATTCCTCTCCAGTGCTGACATGGATCTTGGGGTACTTCTGGAGTCTCCCCAGGGGAGTCAGTCCTCGTCTCGAATGCGGGCATGCACTTGCGCTTTCCTCCAGAGCGGTAGATGCAGTTTCACGCAGTCTGCCGCGTGGATCAATGGATCTATGATTTTCCCTCGAGTCTTTCCCACGAGGCTTTCCCACGAGGCTTTCCCACAGGGCTGTCCCACGTGCACACGTGGTGGGAGTCGATGCTCCTCTTGAACGTCAAGACAGTGCAGGGAAAACAGGTTCCTCTGGAATGGACTGACACTTCTGGGGGACTCTTGGAATGGTGGCACGACCCTGGAGTTCCTCTCGCCTTTCCTGTGGAGAGCGCCTCCTCTTGAGAGGCGACGGAACGCCGGGAATGCTTTCCCTAGGAAACAGGGAAAGGATCCCTCATCTCGAGCTAGGAGGCGGAAACCGGGCTCCCCTGGATGTGTGCGGACCCTCCTGCTTCCTCTCGAATGGACATTGGTATGTCGGGGTACTTCTGGACTTGCAGCAAGGGTGTGAAGGACCCTTTGGAAGTTCCAGTGGTTAGATGTGATTAGCCTCGAGAAGCCTCAGCGGAAATGGGCCTCATCTCGCCTGGAGGGCAAAACCTCCTGGATTTTCTCGAGTTGGGGCAGGTGCTCTCGACTTACGACGCGGACCTCAGGGACCCGCCCTGGTGGCCTCAGGAAAGGCCAGTCCCCATGCGAGTTCCTCGGGGGCCTGTCGGGATTCCTATCCCGTCGATGCCGGGCCTAAGACCTTGTGTGGAGTCGGGGCCGGAACCTGAGGATTCCTCTCCAGTGCTGACATGGATCTTGGGTACTTCTGGAGTCTCCCCAGGGGAGTCAGTCCTCGCCTCCAATTCGGGCATGCACTTGCGCTTTCCTCCAGAGCGGTAGCAGCAGTGTCACGCAATCCGCCGCGTGGATCAAAGGATCTATGGTTTTCCCTCGAGTCTTTCCCACGAGGCTTTCACACGAGGCTTTCCCACAGGGCTGTCCCACGTGCACACGTGGTGGGAGTAGATCCTCGGCTTGAAAGTCAAGGCAGTGCAGGGAAAACAGGTTCCTCTGGAATGGACTGACACATCTGGGGGACTCTTGGAATGGTGGCACGACCCTGGAGTTCCTCTCGCCTTTCCTGTGGAGAGCGCCTCCTCTTGAGATCCGACGGGAACGCCGGGAACTGTTTCCCTTCGAAACAGGGAAAGGATCCCTCATCTCGAGCTGGAGGCGGAAACGGGGCTCCCCTGGATGTGTGCGGGACCCTCATGCTTCCTCTCGAGTGAAGACGGGTATGTTGGGGAACTTCTTGAGTTGCATCAAGGGTGTGAAGGACCCTTTGGAAGTTCCAGTGGTTAGATGTGATTAGCCTCGAGAAGCCTCAGCGGAAATGGGCCTCAACTAGCCTGGAGGGCAAAACCTCCTGGATTTTCTCGAGTTGCGGCAGGTGCTCTCGACTTATGACGGGGACCTCAGGGACCCGCTCTGGTGACCTCAGGAAAGGCGAGTCCCCATGCGAGTTCCTCGGGGGCCTCTCAGGATTCTTCTCCCGTCGATGCCGGGGCCTAAGACCTTGTGTGGAGTCGGGGCCGGAACCTGAGGATTCCTCTCCAGTGGTAACATGGATCTTGGGGTACTTCTGGCGTCTCCCCAGGGGAGTCAGTCCTCGCCTCCAATGCGGGCATGCACTTGCGCTTTTCTCCAGAACGGTAGCAGCAGTGTGACGCAGTCCGCCTCGTGGATCAAAGGATCTATGGTTTTCCCTCGAGTCTTTCCCACGAGGCTTTTCCACGAGGCTTTCCCACAGGGCTGTCCCACGTGCACACGTGGTGGGAGTCGATCCTCGGCTTGAACGTAAAGGTAGTGAGGGAAAACAGGTTCTTCTGGAATGGACTGACACATCTGGGGGACTCATGGAATGGTGGCACGACCCTGGAGTTCCTCTCGCCTTTCCTGTGGAGAGCCCCTCCTCTTGAGATGGGACGGGAACGCCGGGAATTCTTTCCCTACGAAACAGGGAAAGGATCCCTCATCTCGAGCTAGGAGGTGGAAACGGGGCTCCCCTGGATGTGTGCGTGACCCACGTGCTTCCTCTCGAGTGGAGACGGGTATGTCGGGGAACTTCTTGAGTTCCAGCAAGGGTGTGAAGGACCCTTTGGAAGTTCCAGTGGTTAGATGTGATTAGCCTCGAGAAGCCTCAGCGGAAATGGACCTCATCTCGCATGGAGGGCAAAGCCTCCTGGATTTTCTCGAGTTGAGGCAGGTGCTCTCGACTTACGACGGGGACTTCAGGGACCCGCTCTGGTGGCCTCAGGAAAGGCCAGTCCCCATGCGAGTTCCTCGGGGGCCTCTCGGGATTCCTCTCCCGTCGATGCCGGGGCCTACGACCTTGTGTGGGGTCGGGGCCGGAACTTGAGGATTCCTCTCCAGTGCTGACATGGATCTTGGGGTACTTCTGGAGTCTCCCCAGGGGAGTCAGTCCTCGTCTCGAATGCGGGCATGAACTTGCGCTTTCCTCCAGAGCGGTAGCTGCAGTGTCACGCAGTCTGCCGCGTGGATCAAAATATCTATGATTTTCCCTCGAGTCTTTCCCACTAGGCTTTCCCACGAGGCTTTCCCACAGGGCTGTCCCACGTGCATACGTGGTGGGAGTCGATGCTCGGCTTGAACGTCAAGGCAGTGCAGGGAAAACAGGTTCCTCTGGAATGGACTGACACTTCTGGGGGACTCGTGGAATGGTGGCACGACCCTGGAGTTCCTCTCGCCTTTCCTGTGGAGAGCGCCTCCTCTTGAGTTGCGACGGAACGCCGGGAATTCTTTCCTAGGAAACAGGGAAAGGATCCCTCATCTCGAGCTAGGAGGCGGAAACGGGGCTCCCCTGGATGTGTGCGGACCCTCGTGCTTCCTCTCGAATGGATACTGGTATGTCGGGGAACTTCTGGACTTGCAGCAAGGGTGTGAAGGACCCTTTGGAAGTTCCAGTGGTTAGATGTGATTAGCCTCGAGAAGCCTCAGCGGAAATGGGCCTCATCTCGCCCGGAGGGCAAAACCTCCTTGATTTTCTCGAGTTGCGGCAGGTGCTCTCGACTTACTACGGGGACCTCAGGGACCCGCTCTGGTGGCCTCAGGAAAGGCCAGTCCCCATTCGAGTTCCTCGGGGGCCTCTCGGGATTCCTCTCCCGTCGATGCCGGGGTCTAAGTCCTTGTGTGGATTCGGGGCGGGAACCTGAGTATTCCTCTCCATTGCTGACATGGATCTTGGGGTACTTCTGGAGTCTCCCCAGGGGACTCAGTCCTCGTCTCGAATGCGAGCATGCACTTGCGCTTTCCTCCAGAGCGGTAGCAGCTGTGTCACGCAGTCCGCCGTGTGGATTAAAGGATCTATGATTTTCCCTCGAGTCTTTCCCACGAGGCTTTCCCACGAGGCTTTCCCACAGGGCTGTCCCACGTGCACACGTGGTGGGAGTCGATCCTCGGCTTGATGGTGAAGGCAGTGCTGGGAAATCAGGTTCCTCTGGAATGGACTGACACATCTGGGGGACTCTTGGAATGGTGGCACGACCCTGGAGTTCCTCTCGCCTTTCCTGTGGAGAGCGCCTCCTCTTGAGATGCGATGGGAACGCCGGGAATTCTTTCCCTACGAAACAGGGAAAGGATCCCTCATCTCGAGCTAGGAGGCAGAAACGGGGCTCCCCTGGATGTGTGCGGGACCCTCGCGCTTCCTCTCGAGTGGAGACGGGTATGTCGGGGAACTTCTTGAGTTGCAGCAAGGGTGTGAAGGACCCTTTGGAAGTTCCAGTGGTTAGATGTGATTAGCCTCGAGAAGCCTCAGCGGAAATGGACCTCATCTCGCATGGAGGGCAAAACCTCCTGGATTTTCTCGAGTTGCGGCAGGTGCTCTCGACTTACGACGGGGACCTCAGGGACCCGCTCTGGTGGCCTCAGGAAAGGCCAGTCCCCATGCGAGTTCCTCGGGGGCCTCTCGGGATTCCTCTCCCGTCGATGCCGGGGCCTAAGACCTTGTGTGGGGTCGGGGCCGGAACCTGAGGTTTCCTCTCCAGTGCTGACATGGATCTTGGGGTACTTCTGGAGTCTCGCCAGGGGAGTCAGTCCTCGCCTCCAATGCGGGCATGCACTGGCGCTTTCCTCCAGAGCGGTAGCTGCAGTGTCACACAGTCTGCCGCGTGGATAAAAGGATCTATGATTTTCCCTCGAGTCTTTCCCACGAGGCTTTCCCACGAGGCTTTCCCACAGGGCTGTCCCACGTGCACACGTGGTGGGAGTCGATGCTCGGCTAGAACGTCAAGGCAGTGCAGGGAAAACAGGTTCTTCTGGAATGGACTGACACTTCTGGGGGACTCTTGGAATGGTGGCACGACCCTGGAGTTCCTCTCGCCTTTCCTGTGGAGAGCGCCTCCTCTTGAGATGCGACGGAACGCCGGGAATTCTTTCCCTAGGAAACAGGGAAAGGATCCCTCATCTCGAGCTAGGAGGCGGAAACGGGGCTCCCCTGGATGTGTGCGGACCCTCGTGCTTCCTCTCGAATGGATACTGGTATGTCAGGGAACTTCTGGACTTGCAGCAAGGGTGTGAAGGAACCTTTGGAAGTTCCAGTGGTTAGATGTGATTAGCCTCGAGAAGCCTCAGCGGAAATGGGCCTCATCTCGCCTGGAGGGCAAAACCTCCTGGATTTTCTCGAGTTGCGGCAGGTGCTCTCGACTTAAGACGGGGACCTCAGGGACCCGCTCTGGTGGCCTCAGGAAAGGCCAGTCCCCATGCGAGATCATCGGGGGCCTCTCGGGATTCCTCTCCCGTCGATGCCGGGGCCTAAGACCTTGCATGGGGTAGGGGCCGGAACCTGAGGATTCCTCTCCAGTGCTGACATGGATCTTGGGTACTTCTGGAGTCTCCCCAGGGGAGTCAGTTCTCGTCTCGAATGCGGGCATGCACCTGCGCTTTCCTCCAGAGCGGTAGCAGCAGTGTCACGCAGTCCGACGCCTGGATCAAATGATCTATGGTTTTCCCTCGAGTCTTTCCCACGAGGCTTTCCCACGAGGCTTTCCCACAGGGCTGTCCCACGTGCACACGTGGTGGGAGTCGATCCTCGGCTTGAAGGTGAAGGCAGTGCTGGGAAATCAGGTTCCTCTGGAATGGACTGACACATCTGGGGGACTCTTGGAATGGTGGCACGACCCTGGAGTTCCTCTCGCCTTTCCTGTGGAGAGCGCCTCCTCTTGAGATGCGACGGGAACGCCGGGAATTCTTTCCCTACGAAGCAGGGAAAGGATCCCTCATCTCGAGCTAGGAGGCGGAAACGGGGCTCCCCTGGATGTGTGCGGGACCCTCGTGCTTCCTCTCGAGTGGAGACGGGTATGTCGGGGAACTTCTTGAGTTGCAGCAAGGGTGTGAAGGACCCTTTGGAAGTTCCAGTGGTTAGATGTGATTAGCCTCGAGAAGCCTCAGCGGAAATGGGCCTCAACTAGCCTGGAGGGCAAAACCTCCTGGATTTTCTCGAGTTGCGGCAGGTGCTCTCGACTTACGACGGGGACTTCAGGGACACGCTCTGGTGGCCTCAGGAAAGGCCAGACCCCATGCGAGTTCCTCGGGGGCCTCTCAGGATACCTCTCCCGTCGATGCCGGGGCCTAAGACCTTGTGTGGAGTCTGGGCCAGAACCTGAGTATTCCTCTCCAGTGGTGACATGGATCTTGGGGTACTTCTGGAGTCTCCCCAGGGGAGTCAGTCCTCGCCTCCAATGCGGGCATGCACTTGCGCTTTTCTCCAGAGCGGTAGCAGCAGTGTGACGCAGTCCACCACGTGGATCAAAGGATCTATGGTTTTCCCTCGAGTCTTTCCCACGAGGCTTTTCCACGAGGCTTTCCCACAGGGCTGTCCCACGTGCACACGTGGTGGAGTCGATCCTCGGCTTGAACGTCAAGGTAGTGCAGGGAAAACAGGTTCTTCTGGAATGGACTGACACATCTGGGGACTCTTGGAATGGTGGCACGACCCTGGAGTTCCTCTCGCCTTTCCTGTGGAGAGCGCCTCCTCTTGAGATGCGACGGGAACGCCGGGAATTCTTTCCCTACGAAGCAGGGAAAGGATCCCTCATCTCGAGCTAGGAGGTGGAAACGGGGCTCCCCTGGATGTGTGCGTGACCCACGTGCTTCCTCTGGAGTGGAGACGGGTATGTCGGGGAACTTCTTGAGTTGCAGCAAGGGTGGAAGGACCCTTTGGAAGTTCCAGTGGTTAGATGTGATTAGCCTCGAGAAGCCTCAGCGGAAATGGGCCTCATCTCGCATGGAGGGCAAAACCTCCTGGATTTTCTCGAGTTGAAGCAGGTGCTCTCGACTTACGACGCGGACTTCAGGGACCCGATCTGGTGGCCTCAGGAAAGGCCAGTCCCCATGTGAGTTCCTCGGGGGCCTCTCGGGATTCCTCTCCCGTCGATGCCGGGGCCTAAGACCTTCCGTGGGGTCGGGGCCGGAACCTGAGGATTCCTCTCCAGTGCTGACATGGATCTTGGGTACTTCTGGAGTCTCCCCAGGGGAGTCAGTCCTCGTCTCGAATGCGGGCATGCACTTGCGCTTTCCTCCAGAGCGGTAGCAGCAGTGTCACGCAGTCCGACGCCTGGATCAAATGATCTATGGTTTTCCCTCGAGTCTTTCCCACGAGGCTTTCCCACGAGGCTTTCCCACAGGGCTGTCCCACGTGCACACGTGGTGGGAGTCGATCCTCGGCTTGAAGGTGAAGGCAGTGCAGGGAAAACAGTTTCCTCTGGAATGGACTGACACATCTCGGGGACTCTTGGAATGGTGGCACGACCCTGGAGTTCCTCTCGCCTTTCCTGTGGAGAGCGCCTCCTCTTGAGATGCAACGGGAACGCCGGGAATTCTTTCCCTACGAAACAGGGAAAGGATCCCTCATCTCGAGCTAGGAGGCGGAAACGAGCCTCCCCTGGATGTGTGCGGGACCCTCGTGCTTCCTCTCAAGGGGAGACGGGTATGTCGAGGAACTTCTGGACTTGCAGCAAGGGTGTGAAGGACCCTTTGGAAGTTCCAGTGGTTAGGTGTGATTAGCCTCGAGAAGCCTCAGCGGAAATGGGCCTCATCTCGACTGGAGGGCAAAACCTCCTGGATTTTCTCGAGTTGCGGCAGGTGCTCTCGACTTACGACGGGGACCTCAGGGACCCGCTCTGGTGGCCTCAGGAAAGGCCAGTCCCCATGCGAGTTCCTCGGGGGCCTCTCGGGATTCCTCTCCCGTCGATGCCGGGGCCTAAGACCTTGTGTGGAGTCGGGGCCGGAACCTGAGGTTTCCTCTCCAGTGCTGACATGGATCTTGGGGTACTTCTGGAGTCTCCCCAGGGGAGTCAGTCCTCGTCTCGAATGCGGGCATGCACTTGCGCTTTCCTCCAGAGCGGTAGCAGCAGTGTCACGCAGTCCGCCGTGTGGATCAAAGGATCTATGGTTTTCCCTCGAGTCTTTCCCACGAGGCTTTCCCACGAGGCTTTCCCACAGGGCTCTCCCACGTGCACACGTGTTGGGAGTCGATCCTCGGCTTGAAGGTCAAGGCAGTGCAGGGAAAACAGGTTCCTCTGGAATGGACTGACACATCTGGGGGACTCTTGGAATGGTGGCACGACCCTGGAGTTCCTCTCGCCTTTCCTGTGGAGAGCGCCTCCTCTTGAGATGCGACGGGAACGCCGGGAATTCTTCCCCTACGAAACAAAGAAAGGATCCCTCATCTCGAGCTAGGAGGCGGAAACGGGGCTCCCCTGGATGTGTGCGGGACCCTCGTGCTTCCTCTCGAGGGGAGACGGGTATGTCGAGGAACTTCTGGACTTGCAGCAAGGGTGTGAAGGACCCTTTGGAAGTTCCAGTGGTTAGATGTGATTAGCCTCGAGAAGCCTCAGCGGAAATGGGCCTCATCTCACCTGGAGGGCAAAACCTCCTGGATTTTCTCGAGTTGGGGCAGGTGCTCTCGACTTACGACGCGGACCTCAGGGACCCGCCCTGGTGGCCTCAGGAAAGGCCAGTCCCCATGCGAGTTCCTCGGGGGCCTATCGGGATTCCTCTCCCGTCGATGCCGGGCCTAAGACCTTGTGTGGAGTCGGGGCCGGAACCTGAGGATTCCTCTCCAGTGCTGACATGGATCTTGGGTACTTCTGGAGTCTCCCCAGGGGAGTCAGTCCTCGCCTCCAATTCGGGCATGCACTTGCGCTTTCCTCCAGAGCGGTAGCAGCAGTGTCACGCAGTCCGCCGCGTGGATCAAAGGATCTATGGTTTTCCCTCGAGTCTTTCCCATGAGGCTTTCACACGAGGCTTTCCCACAGGGCTGTCCCACGTGCACACGTGGTGGGAGTAGATCCTCGGCTTGAAAGTCAAGGCAGTGCAGGGAAAACAGGTTCCTCTGGAATGGACTGACACATCTGGGGGACTCTTGGAATGGTGGCACGACCCTGGAGTTCCTCTCGCCTTTCCTGTGGAGAGCGCCTCCTCTTGAGATCCGACGGGAACGCCGGGAATTGTTTCCCTTCGAAACAGGGAAAGGATCCCTCATCTCGAGCTGGAGGCGGAAACGGGGCTCCCCTGGATGTGTGCGGGACCCTCATGCTTCCTCTCGAGTGAAGACGGGTATGTTGGGGAACTTCTTGAGTTGCATCAAGGGTGTGAAGGACCCTTTGGAAGTTCCAGTGGTTAGATGTGATTAGCCTCGAGAAGCCTCAGCGGAAATGGGCCTCAACTAGCCTGGAGGGCAAAACCTCCTGGATTTTCTCGAGTTGCGGCAGGTGCTCTCGACTTATGACGGGGACCTCAGGGACCCGCTCTGGTGACCTCAGGAAAGGCGAGTCCCCATGCGAGTTCCTCGGGGGCCTCTCAGGATTCTTCTCCCGTCGATGCCGGGGCCTAAGACCTTGTGTGGAGTCGGGGCCGGAACCTGAGGATTCCTCTCCAGTGGTAACATGGATCTTGGGGTACTTCTGGCGTCTCCCCAGGGGAGTCAGTCCTCGCCTCCAATGCGGGCATGCACTTGCGCTTTTCTCCAGAGCGGTAGTAGCAGTGTCACGCAGTCCGCCGCGTGGATCAAAGGATCTATGGTTTTCCCTCGAGTCTTTCCCACGAGGCTTTCCCACGAGGCTTTCCCACAGGGCTGTCCCTCGTGCACACTTGGTGGGAGTCGATCCTCGGCTTGAACGTCAAGGCAGTGCAGGGAAAACAGGTTCCTCTGGAATGGACTGACACATCTGGGGGACTGTTGGAATGGTGGCACGACCCTGGAATTCCTCTCGCCTTTCCTGTTGAGAGCGCCTCCTCTTGAGATGCGCCGGGAACGCCGGGAAATCTTTCCCTACGAAACAGGGAAATGATCCCTCATCTCGAGCTAGGAGGCGGAAACGGGGCTCCCCTGGATGTGTGCGGGACCCTCGTGCTTCCTCTCGAGTGGAGACGGGTATGTCGGGGAACTTCTGGACTTGCAGCAAGGGTGTGAAGGACCCTTTGGAAGTTACAGTGGTTAGATGTGATTAGCCTCGAGTAGCCTCAGCGGAAATGGGCCTCGTCTCGCCTGGCGGACAAAACCTCCTGGATTTTCTCGAGTTGCGGAGGTGCTCTCGACTTACGACGGGGACCTCAAGGACCCCCTCTGGTGGCCTCAGGAAAGGCCAGTCCCCATGCGAGTTCCTCGGGGGCCTCTCGGGATTCCTCTGCCGTCGATGCCGGGGCCTAAGACCTTGTGTGGAGTCGGGGCCGGAACCTGAGGATTCCTCTCCAGTGTTGACATGGATCTTGGGGTACTTTTGGACTCTCCCCAGGGTGTCAGTCCTCGTCTCGAATGCGGGCATGCACTTGCGCTTTCCTCCAGAGCGGTAGCAGCAGTGTCACGCAGTCCGCCGCGTGGATCAAAGGATCTATGTTTTTCCCTCGAGTCTTAACCTCGAGTATTTCCCACGAGACTTTCCCAAGAGGCTTTCCCACAGGGCTGTCCCACGTGCACACGAGGTGGGAGTCGATCCTCGGCTTGAACGTCAAGGCAGTGCAGGGAAAACAGGTTCCTCTGGAATGGACTGACACATCTGGGGGACTCTTGGAATGGTGGCACGACCCTGGAGTTCCTCTCGCCTTTCCTGTGGAGAGCGCCTCCTCTTGAGATGCGACGGGAACGCCGGGAATTCTTTCCCTACGAAACAGGGAAAGGATCCCTCATCTCGAGCTAGGAGGCGGAAATGGGGCTCCCCGGGATGTGTGCGGGACCCTCGTGCTTCCTCTGGAGTGGAGACGGGTATGTCGGGGAACTTCTTGAGTTGCAGCAAGGCTGTGAAGAACCCTTTGGAAGTTCCAGTGGTTAGATGTGATTAGCCTCGAGAAGACTCAGCGGAAATGGGCCTCACCTCGCCTGGAGGGCAAAACCTCCTGGATTTTCTCTAGTGGCGGCAGGTGCTCTCGACTTACGACGTGGACCTCAGGGACCCGCTCTGGTGGCCTCAGGAAAGGCCAGTCACCATGCGACTTCCTCGGGGGCCTCTCGGGATTCCTCACCCTTCGACGCCGGGGCCTAAGACCTTGTGTGGAGTCGGGGCCGGCACCTGAGGATTCCTCTCCAGTGCTGACATGGATCATGGGGTCCTTCTGGAGTCTCCCCAGGGGAGTCAGTCCTCGTCTCGAATGCGGGCATGCACTTGCACTTTCCTCCAGAGCGGTAGCAGCAGTGTCACGCAGTCCGCCGCGTGGATCAAAGGATCTATGGTTTTCCCTCGAGTCTTTCCCACGAGGCTTTCCCACGAGGCTTTCCCACAGGGCTGTCCCACGTGCACACGTGGTGGGAGTCGATCCTCGGCTTGAACGTCAAGGCAGTGAAGGGAAAAAAGGTTCCTCTGAAATGGACTGACACATCTGGGGGACTCTTGGAATGGTGGCATGACCCTGGAGTTCCTCTCGCCTTTCCTGTGGAGAGCGCCTCCTCTTCAGATGCGACGGGAACGCCGGGAATTCTTTCCCTACGAAACAGGGAAGGATCCCTCATTTCGAGCTAGGAGGCGGAAACGGGGCTCCCCTGAATGTGTGCGGGACCCACGTGCTTCCTCTCTAGTGGAGACGGGTATGTCGGGGAACTTCTTGAGTTGCAGCAAGGGTGTGAAGGACCCTTTGGAAGTTCCAGTGGTTAGATGTGATTAGCCTCGAGAAGCCTCAGCGGAAATGGGCCTCGTCTCGCCTGGAGGGCAAAACCTCCTGGATTTTATCGAGTTGCGGCAGGTGCTTTCGACTTACGACGGGGACCTCAGGGACCCGCTCTGGTGGCCTCAGGAAAGGCCAGTCCCCATGCGACTTCCTCGGGGGCCTCTTGGGATTCCTCTCCTGTCGATGCAGGGGTCTAAGACCTTGTGTGGAGTCGGGGCCGGAACCTGAGGATTCCTCTCCATTGCTGACATGGATCTTGGGGTACTTCTGGAGTCTTCCCAGGGTGTCAGTCCTCGTCTCGAATGCGGGCATGCACTTGGGCTTTCCTCGAGAGCGGTAGCAGCCGTGTCACGCATTCCGCCGCGTGGATCAAAGGATCTGTGGTTTTCCCTCGAGTCTTTCTCTCCAGTCTTTCCCTCGAGGCTTTCCCACGAGGCTTTCCCACGAGGCTTTCCCACAGGGCTCTCCCACGTGCACACGTGTTGGGAGTCGATCCTCGGCTTGAAGGTCAAGGCAGTGCAGGGAAAACAGGTTCCTCTGGAATGGACTGACACATCTGGGGGACTCTTGGAATGGGGGCACGACCCTGGAGTTCCTCTCGCCTTTCCTGTGGAGAGCGCCTCCTCTTGAGATGCGACGGGAACGCCGGGAATTCTTCCCCTACGAAACAAAGAAAGGATCCCTCATCTCGAGCTAGGAGGCGGAAACGGGGCTCCCCTGGATGTGTGCGGGACCCTCGTGCTTCCTCTCGAGGGGAGACGGGTATGTCGAGGAACTTCTGGACTTGCAGCAAGGGTGTGAAGGACCCTTTGGAAGTTCCAGTGGTTAGATGTGATTAGCCTCGAGAAGCCTCAGCGGAAATGGGCCTCATCTCGCCTGGAGGGCAAAACCTCCTGGATTTTCTCGAGTTGGGGCAGGTGCTCTCGACTTACGACGCGGACCTCAGGGACCCGCCCTGGTGGCCTCAGGAAAGGCCAGTCCCCATGCGAGTTCCTCGGGGGCCTGTCGGGATTCCTCTCCCGTCGATGCCGGGCCTAAGACCTTGTGTGGAGTCGGGGCCGGAACCTGAGGATTCCTCTCCAGTGCTGACATGGATCTTGGGTACTTCTGGAGTCTCCCCAGGGAGTCAGTCCTCGCCTCCAATTCGGGCATGCACTTGCGCTTTCCTCCAGAGCGGTAGCAGCAGTGTCACGCAGTCCGCCGCGTGGATCAAAGGATCTATGGTTTTCCCTCGAGTCTTTCCCACGAGGCTTTCCCACGAGGCTTTCCCACAGGGCTGTCCCACGTGCACACGTGGTGGGAGTCGATCCTCGGCTTGAACGTAAAGGTAGTGAGGGAAAACAGGTTCTTCTGGAATGGACTGACACATCTGGGGGACTCATGGAATGGTGGCACGACCCTGGAGTTCCTCTCGCCTTTCCTGTGGAGAGCGCCTCCTCTTGAGATGGGACGGGAACGCCGGGAATTCTTTCCCTACGAAACAGGGAAAGGATCCCTCATCTCGAGCTAGGAGGTGGAAACGGGGCTCCCCTGGATGTGTGCGTGACCCACGTGCTTCCTCTCGAGTGGAGACGGGTATGTCGGGGAACTTCTTGAGTTGCAGCAAGGGTGTGAAGGACCCTTTGGTAGTTCCAGTGGTTAGATGTGATTAGCCTCGAGAAGCCTCAGCGGAAATGGACCTCATCTCGCATGGAGGGCAAAGCCTCCTGGATTTTCTCGAGTTGAGGCAGGTGCTCTCGACTTACGACGGGGACTTCAGGGACCCGCTCTGGTGGCCTCAGGAAAGGCCAGTCCCCATGCGAGTTCCTCGGGGGCCTCTCGGGATTCCTCTCCCGTCGATGCCGGGGCCTACGACCTTGTGTGGGGTCGGGGCCGGAACTTGAGGATTCCTCTCCAGTGCTGACATGGATCTTGGGGTACTTCTGGAGTCTCCCCAGGGGAGTCAGTCCTCGTCTCGAATGCGGGCCTGAACTTGCGCTTTCCTCCAGAGCGGTAGCTGCAGTGTCAAACAGTCTGCCGCGTGGATCAAAGTATCTATGATTTTCCCTCGAGTCTTTCCCACTAGGCTTTCCCACGAGGCTTTCCCACAGGGCTGTCCCACGTGCATACGTGGTGGGAGTCGATGCTCGGCTTGAACGTCAAGGCAGTGCAGGGAAAACAGGTTCCTCTGGAATGGACTGACACTTCTGGGGTACTCGTGGAATGGTGGCACGACCCTGGAGTTCCTCTCGCCTTTCCTGTGGAGAGCGCCTCCTCTTGAGTTGCGACGGAACGCCGGGAATTCTTTCCTAGGAAACAGGGAAAGGATCCCTCATCTCGAGCTAGGAGGCGGAAACGGGGCTCCCCTGGATGTGTGCGGACCCTCGTGCTTCCTCTCGAATGGATACTGGTATGTCGGGGAACTTCTGGACTTGCAGCAAGGGTGTGAAGGACCCTTTGGAAGTTCCAGTGGTTAGATGTGATTAGCCTCGAGAAGCCTCAGCGGAAATGGGCCTCATCTCGCCCGGAGGGCAAAACCTCCTGGATTTTCTCGAGTTGCGGCAGGTGCTCTCGACTTACTACGGGGACCTCAGGGACCCGCTCTGGTGGCCTCAGGAAAGGCCAGTCCCCATTCGAGTTCCTCGGGGGCCTCTCGGGATTCCTCTCCCGTCGATGCCGGGGTCTAAGTCCTTGTGTGGATTCGGGGCGGGAACCTGAGTATTCCTCTCCATTGCTGACATGGATCTTGGGGTGCTTCTGGAGTCTCCCCAGGGGACTCAGTCCTCGTCTCGAATGCGAGCATGCACTTGCGCTTTCCTCCAGAGCGGTAGCAGCTGTGTCACGCAGTCCGCCGTGTGGATTAAAGGATCTATGATTTTCCCTCGAGTCTTTCCCACGAGGCTTTCCCACGAGTCTTTCCCACAGGGCTGTCCCACGTGCACACGTGGTGGGAGTCGATCCTCGGCTTGAAAGTGAAGGCAGTGCTGGGAAATCAGGTTCCTCTGGAATGGACTGACACATCTGGGGGACTCTTGGAATGGTGGCACGACCCTGGAGTTCCTCTCGCCTTTCCTGTGGAGAGCGCCTCCTCTTGAGATGCGATGGGAACGCCGGGAATTCTTTCCCTACGAAACAGGGAAAGGATCCCTCATCTCGAGCTAGGAGGCAGAAACGGGGCTCCCCTGGATGTGTGCGGGACCCTCGCGCTTCCTCTCGAGTGGAGACGGGTATGTCGGGGAACTTCTTGAGTTGCAGCAAGGGTGTGAAGGACCCTTTGGAAGTTCCAGTGGTTAGATGTGATTAGCCTCGAGAAGCCTCAGCGGAAATGGACCTCATCTCGCATGGAGGGCAAAACCTCCTGGATTTTCTCGAGTTGCGGCAGGTGCTCTCGACTTACGACGCGGACTTCAGGGACCCGCTCTGGTGGCCTCAGGAAAGGCCAGTCCCCATGCGAGTTCCTCGGGGGCCTCTCGGGATTCCTCTCCCGTCGATGCCGGGGCCTAAGACCTTGTGTGGGGTCGGGGACGGAACATGAGGATTCCTCTCCAGTGCTGACATGGATCTTGGGGTACTTCTGGAGTCTCGCCAGGGGAGTCAGTCCTCGCCTCCAATGCGGGCATGCACTGGCGCTTTCCTCCAGAGCGGTAGCTGCAGTGTCACGCAGTCTGCCGCGTGGATAAAAGGATCTATGATTTTCCCTCGAGTCTTTCCCACGAGGCTTTCCCACGAGGCTTTCCCACAGGGCTGTCCCACGTGCACACGTGGTGGGAGTCGATGCTCGGCTAGAACGTCAAGGCAGTGCAGGGAAAACAGGTTCTTCTGAAATGGACTGACACTTCTGGGGGACTCTTGGAATGGTGGCACGACCCTGGAGTTCCTCTCGCCTTTCCTGTGGAGAGCGCCTCCTCTTGAGATGCGACGGAACGCCGGGAATTCTTTCCCTAGGAAACAGGGAAAGGATCCCTCATCTCGAGCTAGTAGGCGGAAACGGGGCTCCCCTGGATGTGTGCGGACCCTCGTGCTTCCTCTCGAATGGATACTGGTATGACAGGGAACTTCTGGACTTGCAGCAAGGGTGTGAAGGAACCTTTGGAAGTTCCAGTGGTTAGATGTGATTAGCCTCGAGAAGCCTCAGCGGAAATGGGCCTCATCTCGCCTGGAGGGCAAAACCTCCTGGATTTTCTCGAGTTGCGGCAGGTGCTCTCGACTTAAGACGGGGACCTCAGGGACCCGCTCTGGTGGCCTCAGGAAAGGCCAGTCCCCATGCGAGATCATCGGGGGCCTCTCGGGATTCCTCTCCCGTCGATGCCGGTGCCTAAGACCTTGCATGGGGTCGGGGCCGGAACCTGAGGATTCCTCTCCAGTGCTGACATGGATCTTGGGTACTTCTGGAGTCTCCCCAGGGGAGTCAGTCCTCGTCTCGAATGCGGGCATGCACTTGCGCTTTCCTCCAGAGCGGTAGCAGCAGTGTCACGCAGTCCGACGCCTGGATCAAATGATCTATGGTTTTCCCTCGAGTCTTTCCCACGAGGCTTTCCCACGAGGCTTTCCCACAGGGCTGTCCCACGTGCACACGTGGTGGGAGTCGATCCTCGGCTTGAAGGTGAAGGCAGTGCTGGGAAATCAGGTTCCTCTGGAATGGACTGACACATCTGGGGGACTCTTGGAATGGTGGCACGACCCTGGAGTTCCTCTCGCCTTTCCTGTGGAGAGCGCCTCCTCTTGAGATGCGACGGGAACGCCGGGAATTCTTTCCCTACGAAGCAGGGAAAGGATCCCTCATCTCGAGCTAGGAGGGGGAAACGGGGCTCCCCTGGATGTGTGCGGGACCCCACGTGCTTCCTCTCGAGTGGAGACGGGTATGTCGGGGAACTTCTTGAGTTGCAGCAAGGGTGTGAAGGACCCTTTGGAAGTTCCAGTGGTTAGATGTGATTAGCCTCGAGAAGCCTCAGCGGAAATGGGCCTCAACTAGCCTGGAGGGCAAAACCTCCTGGATTTTCTCGA
This sequence comes from Ovis canadensis, assembly GCF_042477335.2. Taxonomy (NCBI): domain Eukaryota; kingdom Metazoa; phylum Chordata; class Mammalia; order Artiodactyla; family Bovidae; genus Ovis; species Ovis canadensis. The sequence continues at coordinate 12,843,132 of NC_091267.1, forward strand.
GTTGCGGCAGGTGCTCTCGACTTACGACGGGGACTTCAGGGACACGCTCTGGTGGCCTCAGGAAAGGCCAGACCCCATGCGAGTTCCTCGGGGGCCTCTCAGGATACCTCTCCCGTCGATGCCGGGGCCTAAGACCTTGTGTGGAGTCTGGGCCAGAACCTGAGTATTCCTCTCCAGTGGTGACATGGATCTTGGGGTACTTCTGGAGTCTCCCCAGGGGAGTCAGTCCTCGCCTCCAATGCGGGCATGCACTTGCGCTTTTCTCCAGAGCGGTAGCAGCAGTGTGACGCAGTCCACCACGTGGATCAAAGGATCTATGGTTTTCCCTCGAGTCTTTCCCACGAGGCTTTTCCACGAGGCTTTCCCACAGGGCTGTCCCACGTGCACACGTGGTGGAGTCGATCCTCGGCTTGAACGTCAAGGTAGTGCAGGGAAAACAGGTTCTTCTGGAATGGACTGACACATCTGGGGACTCTTGGAATGGTGGCACGACCCTGGAGTTCCTCTCGCCTTTCCTGTGGAGAGCGCCTCCTCTTGAGATGCGACGGGAACGCCGGGAATTCTTTCCCTACGAAGCAGGGAAAGGATCCCTCATCTCGAGCTAGGAGGTGGAAACGGGGCTCCCCTGGATGTGTGCGTGACCCACGTGCTTCCTCTGGAGTGGAGACGGGTATGTCGGGGAACTTCTTGAGTTGCAGCAAGGGTGGAAGGACCCTTTGGAAGTTCCAGTGGTTAGATGTGATTAGCCTCGAGAAGCCTCAGCGGAAATGGGCCTCATCTCGCATGGAGGGCAAAACCTCCTGGATTTTCTCGAGTTGAAGCAGGTGCTCTCGACTTACGACGCGGACTTCAGGGACCCGATCTGGTGGCCTCAGGAAAGGCCAGTCCCCATGCGAGTTCCTCGGGGGCCTCTCGGGATTCCTACCCGTCGATGCCGGGGCCTAAGACCTTCCGTGGGGTCGGGGCCGGAACCTGAGGATTCCTCTCCAGTGCTGACATGGATCTTGGGTACTTCTGGAGTCTCCCCAGGGGAGTCAGTCCTCGTCTCGAATGCGGGCATGCACTTGCGCTTTCCTCCAGAGCGGTAGCAGCAGTGTCACGCAGTCCGACGCCTGGATCAAATGATCTATGGTTTTCCCTCGAGTCTTTCCCACGAGGCTTTCCCACGAGGCTTTCCCACAGGGCTGTCCCACGTGCACACGTGGTGGGAGTCGATCCTCGGCTTGAAGGTGAAGGCAGTGCAGGGAAATCAGGTTCCTCTGGAATGGACCGACACATCTCGGGGACTCTTGGAATGGTGGCACGACCCTGGAGTTCCTCTCGCCTTTCCTGTGGAGAGCGCCTCCTCTTGAGATGCAACGGGAACGCCGGGAATTCTTTCCCTACGAAACAGGGAAAGGATCCCTCATCTCGAGCTAGGAGGCGGAAACGAGCCTCCCCTGGATGTGTGCGGGACCCTCGCGCTTCCTCTCGAGTGGAGACGGGTATGTCGAGGAACTTCTGGACTTGCAGCAAGGGTGTGAAGGACCCTTTGGAAGTTCCAGTGGTTAGATGTGATTAGCCTCGAGAAGCCTCAGCGGAAATGGGCCTCATCTCGACTGGAGGGCAAAACCTCCTGGATTTTCTCGAGTTGCGGCAGGTGCTCTTGACTTACGACGGGGACCTCAGGGACCCGCTCTGGTGGCCTCAGGAAAGGCCAGTCCCCATGCGAGTTCCTCGGGGGCCTCTCGGGATTCCTCTCCCGTCGATGCCGGGGCCTAAGACCTTGTGTGGAGTCGGGGCCGGAACCTGAGGTTTCCTCTCCAGTGCTGACATGGATCTTGGGGTACTTCTGGAGTCTCCCCAGGGGAGTCAGTCCTCGTCTCGAATGCGGGCATGCCCTTGCGCTTTCCTCCAGAGCGGTAGCAGCAGTGTCACGCAGTCCGCCGTGTGGATCAAAGGATCTATGGTTTTCCCTCGAGTCTTTCCCACGAGGCTTTCCCACGAGGCTTTCCCACAGGGCTCTCCCACGTGCACACGTGTTGGGAGTCGATCCTCGGCTTGAAGGTCAAGGCAGTGCAGGGAAAACAGGTTCCTCTGGAATGGACTGACACATCTGGGGGACTCTTGGAATGGTGGCACGACCCTGGAGTTCCTCTCGCCTTTCCTGTGGAGAGCGCCTCCTCTTGAGATGCGACGGGAACGCCGGGAATTCTTCCCCTACGAAACAAAGAAAGGATCCCTCATCTCGAGCTAGGAGGCGGAAACGGGGCTCCCCTGGATGTGTGCGGGACCCTCGTGCTTCCTCTCGAGGGGAGACGGGTATGTCGAGGAACTTCTGGACTTGCAGCAAGGGTGTGAAGGACCCTTTGGAAGTTCCAGTGGTTAGATGTGATTAGCCTCGAGAAGCCTCAGCGGAAATGGGCCTCATCTCACCTGGAGGGCAAAACCTCCTGGATTTTCTCGAGTTGCGGCAGGTGCTCTCGACTTACGACGCGGACCTCAGGGACCCGCCCTGGTGGCCTCAGGAAAGGCCAGTCCCCATGCGAGTTCCTCGGGGGCCTATCGGGATTCCTCTCCCGTCGATGCCGGGCCTAAGACCTTGTGTGGAGTCGGGGCCGGAACCTGAGGATTCCTCTCCAGTGCTGACATGGATCTTGGGTACTTCTGGAGTCTCCCCAGGGGAGTCAGTCCTCGCCTCCAATTCGGGCATGCACTTGCGCTTTCCTCCAGAGCGGTAGCAGCAGTGTCACGCAGTCCGCCGCGTGGATCAAAGGATCTATGGTTTTCCCTCGAGTCTTTCCCACGAGGCTTTCACACGAGGCTTTCCCACAGGGCTGTCCCACGTGCACACGTGGTGGGAGTAGATCCTCGGCTTGAAAGTCAAGGCAGTGCAGGGAAAACAGGTTCCTCTGGAATGGACTGACACATCTGGGGGACTCTTGGAATGGTGGCACGACCCTGGAGTTCCTCTCGCCTTTCCTGTGGAGAGCGCCTCCTCTTGAGATCCGACGGGAACGCCGGGAATTGTTTCCCTTCGAAACAGGGAAAGGATCCCTCATCTCGAGCTAGGAGGCGGAAACGGGGCTCCCCTGGATGTGTGCGGGACCCTCGTGCTTCCTCTCGAGTGGAGACGGGTATGTCGGGGAACTTCTTGAGTTGCAGCAAGGGTGTGAAGGACCCTTTGGAAGTTCCAGTGGTTAGATGTGATTAGCCTCGAGTAGCCTCAGCGGAAATGGGCCTCGTCTCGCCTGGCGGACAAAACCTCCTGGATTTTCTCGAGTTGCGGCAGGTGCTCTCGACTTACGACGGGGACCTCAAGGACCCCCTCTGGTGGCCTCAGGAAAGGCCAGTCCCCATGCGAGTTCCTCGGGGGCCTCTCGGGATTCCTCTGCCGTCGATGCCGGGGCCTAAGACCTTGTGTGGAGTCGGGGCCGGAACCTGAGGATTCCTCTCCAGTGTTGACATGGATCTTGGGGTACTTTTGGACTCTCCCCAGGGTGTCAGTCCTCGTCTCGAATGCGGGCATGCACTTGCGCTTTCCTCCAGAGCGGTAGCAGCAGTGTCACGCAGTCCGCCGCGTGGATCAAAGGATCTATGGTTTTCCCTCGAGTCTTTCCCACGAGGCTTTCCCACGAGGCTTTCCCACAGGGCTGTCCCACGTGCACACGTGGTGGGAGTCGATCCTCGGCTTGAACGTAAAGGTAGTGAGGGAAAACAGGTTCTTCTGGAATGGACTGACACATCTGGGGGACTCATGGAATGGTGGCACGACCCTGGAGTTCCTCTCGCCTTTCCTGTGGAGAGCGCCTCCTCTTGAGATGGGACGGGAACGCCGGGAATTCTTTCCCTACGAAACAGGGAAAGGATCCCTCATCTCGAGCTAGGAGGTGGAAACGGGGCTCCCCTGGATGTGTGCGTGACCCACGTGCTTCCTCTCGAGTGGAGACGGGTATGTCGGGGAACTTCTTGAGTTGCAGCAAGGGTGTGAAGGACCCTTTGGTAGTTCCAGTGGTTAGATGTGATTAGCCTCGAGAAGCCTCAGCGGAAATGGACCTCATCTCGCATGGAGGGCAAAGCCTCCTGGATTTTCTCGAGTTGAGGCAGGTGCTCTCGACTTACGACGGGGACCTCAGGGACCCGCTCTGGTGGCCTCAGGAAAGGCCAGTCCCCATGCGAGTTCCTCGGGGGCCTCTCGGGATTCCTCTCCCGTCGATGCCGGGGCCTAGGACCTTGTGTGGGGTCGGGGCCGGAACTTGAGGATTCCTCTCCAGTGCTGACATGGATCTTGGGGTACTTCTGGAGTCTCCCCAGGGGAGTCAGTCCTCGTCTCGAATGCGGGCATGAACTTGCGCTTTCCTCCAGAGCGGTAGCTGCAGTGTCAAACAGTCTGCCGCGTGGATCAAAGTATCTATGATTTTCCCTCGAGTCTTTCCCACTAGGCTTTCCCACGAGGCTTTCCCACAGGGCTGTCCCACGTGCATACGTGGTGGGAGTCGATGCTCGGCTTGAACGTCAAGGCAGTGCAGGGAAAACAGGTTCCTCTGGAATGGACTGACACTTCTGGGGTACTCGTGGAATGGTGGCACGACCCTGGAGTTCCTCTCGCCTTTCCTGTGGAGAGCGCCTCCTCTTGAGTTGCGACGGAACGCCGGGAATTCTTTCCTAGGAAACAGGGAAAGGATCCCTCATCTCGAGCTAGGAGGCGGAAACGGGGCTCCCCTGGATGTGTGCGGACCCTCGTGCTTCCTCTCGAATGGATACTGGTATGTCGGGGAACTTCTGGACTTGCAGCAAGGGTGTGAAGGACCCTTTGGAAGTTCCAGTGGTTAGATGTGATTAGCCTCGAGAAGCCTCAGCGGAAATGGGCCTCATCTCGCCCGGAGGGCAAAACCTCCTGGATTTTCTCGAGTTGCGGCAGGTGCTCTCGACTTACTACGGGGACCTCAGGGACCCGCTCTGGTGGCCTCAGGAAAGGCCAGTCCCCATTCGAGTTCCTCGGGGGCCTCTCGGGATTCCTCTCCCGTCGATGCCGGGGTCTAAGTCCTTGTGTGGATTCGGGGCGGGAACCTGAGTATTCCTCTCCATTGCTGACATGGATCTTGGGGTACTTCTGGAGTCTCCCCAGGGGACTCAGTCCTCGTCTCGAATGCGAGCATGCACTTGCGCTTTCCTCCAGAGCGGTAGCAGCTGTGTCACGCAGTCCGCCGTGTGGATTAAAGGATCTATGATTTTCCCTCGAGTCTTTCCCACGAGGCTTTCCCACGAGGCTTTCCCACAGGGCTGTCCCACGTGCACACGTGGTGGGAGTCGATCCTCGGCTTGAAGGTGAAGGCAGTGCTGGGAAATCAGGTTCCTCTGGAATGGACTGACACATCTGGGGGACTCTTGGAATGGTGGCACGACCCTGGAGTTCCTCTCGCCTTTCCTGTGGAGAGCGCCTCCTCTTGAGATGCGATGGGAACGCCGGGAATTCTTTCCCTACGAAACAGGGAAAGGATCCCTCATCTCGAGCTAGGAGGCAGAAACGGGGCTCCCCTGGATGTGTGCGGGACCCTCGCGCTTCCTCTCGAGTGGAGACGGGTATGTCGGGGAACTTCTTGAGTTGCAGCAAGGGTGTGAAGGACCCTTTGGAAGTTCCAGTGGTTAGATGTGATTAGCCTCGAGAAGCCTCAGCGGAAATGGACCTCATCTCGCATGGAGGGCAAAACCTCCTGGATTTTCTCGAGTTGCGGCAGGTGCTCTCGACTTACGACGCGGACTTCAGGGACCCGCTCTGGTGGCCTCAGGAAAGGCCAGTCCCCATGCGAGTTCCTCGGGGGCCTCTCGGGATTCCTCTCCCGTCGATGCCGGGGCCTAAGACCTTGTGTGGGGTCGGGGACGGAACATGAGGATTCCTCTCCAGTGCTGACATGGATCTTGGGGTACTTCTGGAGTCTCGCCAGGGGAGTCAGTCCTCGCCTCCAATGCGGGCATGCACTGGCGCTTTCCTCCAGAGCGGTAGCTGCAGTGTCACGCAGTCTGCCGCGTGGATAAAAGGATCTATGATTTTCCCTCGAGTCTTTCCCACGAGGCTTTCCCACGAGGCTTTCCCACAGGGCTGTCCCACGTGCACACGTGGTGGGAGTCGATGCTCGGCTAGAACGTCAAGGCAGTGCAGGGAAAACAGGTTCTTCTGAAATGGACTGACACTTCTGGGGGACTCTTGGAATGGTGGCACGACCCTGGAGTTCCTCTCGCCTTTCCTGTGGAGAGCGCCTCCTCTTGAAATGCGACGGAACGCCGGGAATTCTTTCCCTAGGAAACAGGGAAAGGATCCCTCATCTCGAGCTAGTAGGCGGAAACGGGGCTCCCCTGGATGTGTGCGGACCCTCGTGCTTCCTCTCGAATGGATACTGGTATGACAGGGAACTTCTGGACTTGCAGCAAGGGTGTGAAGGAACCTTTGGAAGTTCCAGTGGTTAGATGTGATTAGCCTCGAGAAGCCTCAGCGGAAATGGGCCTCATCTCGCCTGGAGGGCAAAACCTCCTGGATTTTCTCGAGTTGCGGCAGGTGCTCTCGACTTAAGACGGGGACCTCAGGGACCCGCTCTGGTGGCCTCAGGAAAGGCCAGTCCCCATGCGAGATCATCGGGGGCCTCTCGGGATTCCTCTCCCGTCGATGCCGGTGCCTAAGACCTTGCATGGGGTCGGGGCCGGAACCTGAGGATTCCTCTCCAGTGCTGACATGGATCTTGGGTACTTCTGGAGTCTCCCCAGGGGAGTCAGTCCTCGTCTCGAATGCGGGCATGCACTTGCGCTTTCCTCCAGAGCGGTAGCAGCAGTGTCACGCAGTCCGACGCCTGGATCAAATGATCTATGGTTTTCCCTCGAGTCTTTCCCACGAGGCTTTCCCACGAGGCTTTCCCACAGGGCTGTCCCACGTGCACACGTGGTGGGAGTCGATCCTCGGCTTGAAGGTGAAGGCAGTGCTGGGAAATCAGGTTCCTCTGGAATGGACTGACACATCTGGGGGACTCTTGGAATGGTGGCACGACCCTGGAGTTCCTCTCGCCTTTCCTGTGGAGAGCGCCTCCTCTTGAGATGCGACGGGAACGCCGGGAATTCTTTCCCTACGAAGCAGGGAAAGGATCCCTCATCTCGAGCTAGGAGGGGGAAACGGGGCTCCCCTGGATGTGTGCGGGACCCTCGTGCTTCCTCTCGAGTGGAGACGGGTATGTCGGGGAACTTCTTGAGTTGCAGCAAGGGTGTGAAGGACCCTTTGGAAGTTCCAGTGGTTAGATGTGATTAGCCTCGAGAAGCCTCAGCGGAAATGGGCCTCAACTAGCCTGGAGGGCAAAACCTCCTGGATTTTCTCGAGTTGCGGCAGGTGCTCTCGACTTACGACGGGGACTTCAGGGACACGCTCTGGTGGCCTCAGGAAAGGCCAGACCCCATGCGAGTTCCTCGGGGGCCTCTCAGGATACCTCTCCCGTCGATGCCGGGGCCTAAGACCTTGTGTGGAGTCTGGGCCAGAACCTGAGTATTCCTCTCCAGTGGTGACATGGATCTTGGGGTACTTCTGGAGTCTCCCCAGGGGAGTCAGTCCTCGCCTCCAATGCGGGCATGCACTTGCGCTTTTCTCCAGAGCGGTAGCAGCAGTGTGACGCAGTCCACCACGTGGATCAAAGGATCTATGGTTTTCCCTCGAGTCTTTCCCACGAGGCTTTTCCACGAGGCTTTCCCACAGGGCTGTCCCACGTGCACACGTGGTGGAGTCGATCCTCGGCTTGAACGTCAAGGTAGTGCAGGGAAAACAGGTTCTTCTGGAATGGACTGACACATCTGGGGACTCTTGGAATGGTGGCACGACCCTGGAGTTCCTCTCGCCTTTCCTGTGGAGAGCGCCTCCTCTTGAGATGCGACGGGAACGCCGGGAATTCTTTCCCAACGAAGCAGGGAAAGGATCCCTCATCTCGAGCTAGGAGGTGGAAACGGGGCTCCCCTGGATGTGTGCGTGACCCACGTGCTTCCTCTCGAGTGGAGACGGGTATGTCGGGGAACTTCTTGAGTTGCAGCAAGGGTGTGAAGGACCCTTTGGAAGTTCCAGTGGTTAGATGTGATTAGCCTCGAGAAGCCTCAGCGGAAATGGGCCTCATCTCGCATGGAGGGCAAAGCCTCCTGGATTTTCTCGAGTTGAGGCAGGTGCTCTCGACTTACGACGGGGACCTCAGGGACCCGCTCTGGTGGCCTCAGGAAAGGCCAGTCCCCATGCGATTTCCTCGGGGGCCTCTCGGGATTCCTCTCCCGTCGATGCCGGGGCCTAAGACCTTCCGTGGGGTCGGGGCCGGAACCTGAGGATTCCTCTCCAGTGCTGACATGGATCTTGGGTACTTCTGGAGTCTCCCCAGGGGAGTCAGTCCTCGTCTCGAATGCGGGCATGCACTTGCGCTTTCCTCCAGAGCGGTAGCAGCAGTGTCACGCAGTCCGACGCCTGGATCAAATGATCTATGGTTTTCCCTCGAGTCTTTCCCACGAGGCTTTCCCACGAGGCTTTCCCACAGGGCTGTCCCACGTGCACACGTGGTGGGAGTCGATCCTCGGCTTGAAGGTGAAGGCAGTGCTGGGAAATCAGGTTCCTCTGGAATGGACTGACACATCTGGGGGACTCTTGGAATGGTGGCACGACCCTGGAGTTCCTCTCGCCTTTCCTGTGGAGAGCGCCTCCTCTTGAGATGCAACGGGAACGCCGGGAATTCTTTCCCTACGAAACAGGGAAAGGATCCCTCATCTCGAGCTAGGAGGCGGAAACGGGCCTCCCCTGGATGTGTGCGGGACCCTCGTGCTTCCTCTCAAGGGGAGACGGGTATGTCGAGGAACTTCTGAACTTGCAGCAAGGGTGTGAAGGACCCTTTGGAAGTTCCAGTGGTTAGATGTGATTAGCCTCGAGAAGCCTCAGCGGAAATGGGCCTCATCTCGCCTGGAGGGCAAAACAACTTGGATTTTCTCGAGTTGCGGCAGGTGCTCTCGACTTCCGACGGGGACCACAGGGACCAGCTCTGGTGGCCTCAGGAAAGGACAGTCGCCATGCGAGTTCCTCGGGGGCCTCTCGGGATTCCTCTCCCGTCTATGCCGGGGCCTAAGACCTTGTGTGGAGTCGGGGCCGGAACCTGAGGATTCCTTTCCAGTGCTGACATGGATCTTGGGGTACTTCTGGAGTCTCCCCAGGGGAATAAGTCCTAGTCTGAAATGCAGGCATGCACTTGCGCTTTCCTCCAGAGCGGTAGCAGCAGTGTCACGCAGTCCGCTGCGTGGATCAAAGGATCTATGGTTTTGTCTCGCGTCTTTCCCTCGAGTCTTTCCCACGAGGCTTTCCCACGAGGCTTTCCCACAGGGCTGTCCAAGGTGCACACGTAGTCGGAGTCGATCCTCGGCTTGAACGTCAAGGCAGTGCAGGGAAAACAGGTTCCTCTGGAATGGACTGACACATCTGGGAGACTGTTCGAATGGTGGCAGGACCCTGGAATTCCTCTCGCCTTTCCTGTGGAGAGCGCCTCCTCTTGAGATGCGACGGGAACGCCGGGAATTCTTTCCCTATGAAACAGGGAAAGGATCCGTCATCTCGAGCTAGGAGGCGGAAACGGGGCTCCCCTGGATGTGTGAGGGACCCTGGTGCTTCCTCTCGAGTGGCGATGGGTATCTCGGGGAACTTCTTGAGTTGCAGCAAGGGTGTGAAGGACCCTTTGGAAGTTCCAGAGGTTAGATGTGATTAGCCTCGAGAAGCCTCAGCGGAAATGGGCCTCATCTCGCCTGGAGGGCAAAACCTCCTGGATTTTCTCGAGTTGCGGCAGGTGCTCTCAACTTACGACGGGGAACTCGGGGACCAGCTCTGGTGGCCTCAGGAAAGGCCAGTCGCCATGCGAGTTCCTCGGGGGCCTCTCGGGATTCCTCTCCCGTTGATGCCGGGGCCTAAGACCTTGTGTGGCGTCGAGGCCGGAACCTGAGGATTCCTCTCCCGTGCTGACATGCATCTTGGGGTACTTCTGGAGTCTCCCCAGGGGAGTCAGTCCTCGTCTCGAATGCGGGCATGCACTTGCGCTTTCCTCCAGAGCGGTAACAGCAGTGTCACGCATTCCGCTGCGTGGATCAAAGGATCTATGGTTTTCCCTCGTGTCATTCCCTCGAGTCTTTCCCACGAGGCTTTCCCACAGGGCTGTCCCACGTGCCACCGTGGTGGGAGTCGATCCTCGGCTTGAACGCTAAGGCAGTGCAGGGAAAACAGGTTCCTCTGGAATGGACTGACACATCTGGGGGACTCTTGGAATGGTGGCATGACCCTGGAGGTCCTCTCGCCTTTCCTGTGGAGAGCGCCTCCTCTTCAGATGCGACGGGAACGCCGGGAATTCTTTCCCTACGAAACAGGGAAGGATCCCTCATTTCGAGCTAGGAGGCGGAAACGGGGCTCCCCTGAATGTGTGCGGGACCCTCGTGCTTCCTCTCTAGTGGAGACGGGTATGTCGGGGAACTTCTTGAGTTGCAGCAAGGGTGTGAAGGACCCTTTGGAAGTTCCAGTGGTTAGATGTGATTAGCCTCGAGAAGCCTCAGCGGAAATGGGCCTCATCTCGCCTGGAGGGCGAAACCTCCTGGATTTTATCGAGTTGCGGCAGGTGCTCTCGACTTACGACGGGGACCTCGGGGACCCGCTCTGGTGGCCTCAGGAAAGGCCAGTCCCCATGCGAGTTCCTCGGGTGCCTCTCGGGATTCCTCTCCCGTCGATGCCAGGGCCTAAGTCCTTGTGTGGAGTCGGGGCCGGAACCTGAGCAATTCTCTCCAGTGCTGACATGGATCTTGGGGTACTTCTGGAGTCTCCCCAGGGGAGTCATTCCACGTCTCGAATGCGGGCATGCACTTGCGCTTTCGTCCAGAGCTGTAGCAGCAGTGTCACGCAGTCCGCCGCGTGGATCAAAGGATCTATGTTTTTCCCTCGAATATTTCCCACGAGGCTTTCCCACGAGGCTTTCCCACAGGGCTGTCCCACCTGCACACGTGGTGGGAGTCGATCCTCGGCTTGAACGTCAAGGCAGTGCAGAGAAAACAGGTTCCTCTGAAATGGACTGACACATCTGGGGGACTCTTGGAATGGTGGCACGACCCTGGAGTTCCTCTCGCCAGTCCTGTGGAGAGCGCCTCCTCTTGAGATGCAACGGGAACGCCGGGAATTCTTTCCGTACAAAACAGGGAAAGGATCCCTCATCTCGAGCTAGGAGGCGGAAACGGGGCTCCCCTGGATGTGTGGGGGACTCTCGTGCTTCCTTTCGAGTAGAGACGTGTATGTCGGGGACCTTCTTGAGTTGCAGCAAGGGTGTGAAGGACCCTTTGGAAGTTCCAGTGGTTAGATGTGATTAGCCTCGAGAAGCCTCAGCGGAAATGGGCCTCATCTCGCCTGGAGGGCAAACCCTCCTGGATTTTCTCGAGTTGCGGCAGGTGCTCTCGACTTACTGCGGGGACCTCAGGGACCCGCTCTGGTGGCCTCAGGAAAGGCCAGTCCCCATGCGAGTTCCTCGGGGGCCTCTCAGGATTCCTCTCCCGTCGATGCCGTGGCCTAAGACCTTGTGTGGAGTCGGGGCCGGAGCCTGAGGATTCCTCTCCAGTGCTGACATGGATCTTGGGGTACTTCTGGAGTCTCCCCAGGGGAGTCAGTCCTCGTCTCGAATGCGGGCATGCACTTGCGCTTTCCTCCAGAGCGGTAGCAGCAGTGTAAGGCAGTCCGCCGCGTGGATCAAAGGATCTATGGTTTTCCCTCGAATCTTTCCCACGAGGCTTTCCCACGAGGCTTTCCCACAGGGCTGTCCCACGTGCCACCGTGGTGGGAGTCGATCCTCGGCTTGAACGCTAAGGCAGTGCAGGGAAAACAGGTTCCTCTGGAATGGACTGACACATCTGGGGGACTCTTGGAATGGTGGCATGACCCTGGAGTTCCTCTCGCCTTTCCTGTGGAGAGCGCCTCCTCTTCAGATGCGACGGGAACGCCGGGAATTCTTTCCCTACGAAACAGGGAAGGATCCCTCATTTCGAGCTAGGAGGCGGAAACGGGGCTCCCCTGAATGTGTGCGGGACCCTCGTGCTTCCTCTCTAGTGGAGACGGGTATGTCGGGGAACTTCTTGAGTTGCAGCAAGGGTGTGAAGGACCCTTTGGAAGTTCCAGTGTTTAGATGTGATTAGACTCGAGAAGCCTCAGCGGAAATGGGCCTCGTCTCGCCTGGAGGGCAAAACCTCCTGGATTTTATCGAGTTGCGGCAGGTGCTTTCGACTTACGACGGGGACCTCAGGGACCCGCTCTGGTGGCCTCAGGAAAGGCCAGTCCCCATGCGACTTCCTCGGGGGCCTCTTGGGATTCCTCTCCTGTCGATGCAGGGGTCTAAGACCTTGTGTGGAGTCGGGGCCGGAACCTGAGGATTCCTCTCCATTGCTGACATGGATCTTGGGGTACTTCTGGAGTCTTCCCAGGGTGTCAGTCCTCGTCTCGAATGCGGGCATGCACTTGGGCTTTCCTCGAGAGCGGTAGCAGCCGTGTCACGCATTCCGCCGCGTGGATCAAAGGATCTGTGGTTTTCCCTCGAGTCTTTCTCTCCAGTCTTTCCCTCGAGGCTTTCCCACGAGGCTTTCCCACGAGGCTTTCCCACAGGGCTCTCCCACGTGCACACGTGTTGGGAGTCGATCCTCGGCTTGAAGGTCAAGGCAGTGCAGGGAAAACAGGTTCCTCTGGAATGGACTGACACATCTGGGGGACTCTTGGAATGGGGGCACGACCCTGGAGTTCCTCTCGCCTTTCCTGTGGAGAGCGCCTCCTCTTGAGATGCGACGGGAACGCCGGGAATTCTTCCCCTACGAAACAAAGAAAGGATCCCTCATCTCGAGCTAGGAGGCGGAAACGGGGCTCCCCTGGATGTGTGCGGGACCCTCGTGCTTCCTCTCGAGGGGAGACGGGTATGTCGAGGAACTTCTGGACTTGCAGCAAGGGTGTGAAGGACCCTTTGGAAGTTCCAGTGGTTAGATGTGATTAGCCTCGAGAAGCCTCAGCGGAAATGGGCCTCATCTCGCCTGGAGGGCAAAACCTCCTGGATTTTCTCGAGTTGGGGCAGGTGCTCTCGACTTACGACGCGGACCTCAGGGACCCGCCCTGGTGGCCTCAGGAAAGGCCAGTCCCCATGCGAGTTCCTCGGGGGCCTGTCGGGATTCCTCTCCCGTCGATGCCGGGCCTAAGACCTTGTGTGGAGTCGGGGCCGGAACCTGAGGATTCCTCTCCAGTGCTGACATGGATCTTGGGTACTTCTGGAGTCTCCCCAGGGAGTCAGTCCTCGCCTCCAATTCGGGCATGCACTTGCGCTTTCCTCCAGAGCGGTAGCAGCAGTGTCACGCAGTCCGCCGCGTGGATCAAAGGATCTATGGTTTTCCCTCGAGTCTTTCCCACGAGGCTTTCACACGAGGCTTTCCCACAGGGCTGTCCCACGTGCACACGTGGTGGGAGTAGATCCTCGGCTTGAAAGTCAAGGCAGTGCAGGGAAAACAGGTTCCTCTGGAATGGACTGACACATCTGGGGGACTCTTGGAATGGTGGCACGACCCTGGAGTTCCTCTCGCCTTTCCTGTGGAGAGCGCCTCCTCTTGAGATCCGACGGGAACGCCGGGAATTGTTTCCCTTCGAAACAGGGAAAGGATCCCTCATCTCGAGCTGGAGGCGGAAACGGGGCTCCCCTGGATGTGTGCGGGACCCTCATGCTTCCTCTCGAGTGAAGACGGGTATGTTGGGGAACTTCTTGAGTTGCATCAAGGGTGTGAAGGACCCTTTGGAAGTTCCAGTGGTTAGATGTGATTAGCCTCGAGAAGCCTCAGCGGAAATGGGCCTCAACTAGCCTGGAGGGCAAAACCTCCTGGATTTTCTCGAGTTGCGGCAGGTGCTCTCGACTTACGACAGGGACCTCAGGGACCCGCTCTGGTGACCTCAGGAAAGGCGAGTCCCCATGGGAGTTCCTCGGGGGCCTCTCAGGATTCTTCTCCCGTCGATGCCGGGGCCTAAGACCTTGTGTGGAGTCGGGGCCGGAACCTGAGGATTCCTCTCCAGTGGTAACATGGATCTTGGGGTACTTCTGGCGTCTCCCCAGGGGAGTCAGTCCTCGCCTCCAATGCGGGCATGCACTTGCGCTTTTCTCCAGAGCGGTAGCAGCAGTGTGACGCAGTCCGCCTCGTGGATCAAAGGATCTATGGTTTTCCCTCGAGTCTTTCCCACGAGGCTTTTCCACGAGGCTTTCCCACAGGGCTGTCCCACGTGCACACGTGGTGGGAGTCGATCCTCGGCTTGAACGTAAAGGTAGTGAGGGAAAACAGGTTCTTCTGGAATGGACTGACACATCTGGGGGACTCATGGAATGGTGGCACGACCCTGGAGTTCCTCTCGCCTTTCCTGTGGAGAGCGCCTCCTCTTGAGATGGGACGGGAACGCCGGGAATTCTTTCCCTACGAAACAGGGAAAGGATCCCTCATCTCGAGCTAGGAGGTGGAAACGGGGCTCCCCTGGATGTGTGCGTGACCCACGTGCTTCCTCTCGAGTGGAGACGGGTATGTCGGGGAACTTCTTGAGTTGCAGCAAGGGTGTGAAGGACCCTTTGGTAGTTCCAGTGGTTAGATGTGATTAGCCTCGAGAAGCCTCAGCGGAAATGGACCTCATCTCGCATGGAGGGCAAAGCCTCCTGGATTTTCTCGAGTTGAGGCAGGTGCTCTCGACTTACGACGGGGACTTCAGGGACCCGCTCTGGTGGCCTCAGGAAAGGCCAGTCCCCATGCGAGTTCCTCGGGGGCCTCTCGGGATTCCTCTCCCGTCGATGCCGGGGCCTAAGACCTTCCGTGGGGTCGGGGCCGGAACTTGAGGATTCCTCTCCAGTGCTGACATGGATCTTGGGGTACTTCTGGAGTCTCCCCAGGGGAGTCAGTCCTCGTCTCGAATGCGGGCATGAACTTGCGCTTTCCTCCAGAGCGGTAGCTGCAGTGTCAAACAGTCTGCCGCGTGGATCAAAGTATCTATGATTTTCCCTCGAGTCTTTCCCACTAGGCTTTCCCACGAGGCTTTCCCACAGGGCTGTCCCACGTGCATACGTGGTGGGAGTCGATGCTCGGCTTGAACGTCAAGGCAGTGCAGGGAAAACAGGTTCCTCTGGAATGGACTGACACTTCTGGGGTACTCGTGGAATGGTGGCACGACCCTGGAGTTCCTCTCGCCTTTCCTGTGGAGAGCGCCTCCTCTTGAGTTGCGACGGAACGCCGGGAATTCTTTCCTAGGAAACAGGGAAAGGATCCCTCATCTCGAGCTAGGAGGCGGAAACGGGGCTCCCCTGGATGTGTGCGGACCCTCGTGCTTCCTCTCGAATGGATACTGGTATGTCGGGGAACTTCTGGACTTGCAGCAAGGGTGTGAAGGACCCTTTGGAAGTTCCAGTGGTTAGATGTGATTAGCCTCGAGAAGCCTCAGCGGAAATGGGCCTCATCTCGCCCGGAGGGCAAAACCTCCTGGATTTTCTCGAGTTGCGGCAGGTGCTCTCGACTTACTACGGGGACCTCAGGGACCCGCTCTGGTGGCCTCAGGAAAGGCCAGTCCCCATTCGAGTTCCTCGGGGGCCTCTCGGGATTCCTCTCCCGTCGATGCCGGGGTCTAAGTCCTTGTGTGGATTCGGGGCGGGAACCTGAGTATTCCTCTCCATTGCTGACATGGATCTTGGGGTACTTCTGGAGTCTCCCCAGGGGACTCAGTCCTCGTCTCGAATGCGAGCATGCACTTGCGCTTTCCTCCAGAGCGGTAGCAGCTGTGTCACGCAGTCCGCCGTGTGGATTAAAGGATCTATGATTTTCCCTCGAGTCTTTCCCACGAGGCTTTCCCACGAGGCTTTCCCACAGGGCTGTCCCACGTGCACACGTGGTGGGAGTCGATCCTCGGCTTGAAGGTGAAGGCAGTGCTGGGAAATCAGGTTCCTCTGGAATGGACTGACACATCTGGGGGACTCTTGGAATGGTGGCACGACCCTGGAGTTCCTCTCGCCTTTCCTGTGGAGAGCGCCTCCTCTTGAGATGCGATGGGAACGCCGGGAATTCTTTCCCTACGAAACAGGGAAAGGATCCCTCATCTCGAGCTAGGAGGCAGAAACGGGGCTCCCCTGGATGTGTGCGGGACCCTCGCGCTTCCTCTCGAGTGGAGACGGGTATGTCGGGGAACTTCTTGAGTTGCAGCAAGGGTGTGAAGGACCCTTTGGAAGTTCCAGTGGTTAGATGTGATTAGCCTCGAGAAGCCTCAGCGGAAATGGACCTCATCTCGCATGGAGGGCAAAACCTCCTGGATTTTCTCGAGTTGCGGCAGGTGCTCACGACTTACGACGCGGACTTCAGGGACCCGCTCTGGTGGCCTCAGGAAAGGCCAGTCCCCATGCGAGTTCCTCGGGGGCCTCTCGGGATTCCTCTCCCGTCGATGCCGGGGCCTAAGACCTTGTGTGGGGTCGGGGCCGGAACATGAGGATTCCTCTCCAGTGCTGACATGGATCTTGGGGTACTTCTGGAGTCTCGCCAGGGGAGTCAGTCCTCGCCTCCAATGCGGGCATGCACTGGCGCTTTCCTCCAGAGCGGTAGCTGCAGTGTCACGCAGTCTGCCGCGTGGATAAAAGGATCTATGATTTTCCCTCGAGTCTTTCCCACGAGGCTTTCCCACGAGGCTTTCCCACAGGGCTGTCCCACGTGCACACGTGGTGGGAGTCGATGCTCGGCTAGAACGTCAAGGCAGTGCAGGGAAAACAGGTTCTTCTGAAATGGACTGACACTTCTGGGGGACTCTTGGAATGGTGGCACGACCCTGGAGTTCCTCTCGCCTTTCCTGTGGAGAGCGCCTCCTCTTGAGATGCGACGGAACGCCGGGAATTCTTTCCCTAGGAAACAGGGAAAGGATCCCTCATCTCGAGCTAGTAGGCGGAAACGGGGCTCCCCTGGATGTGTGCGGACCCTCGTGCTTCCTCTCGAATGGATACTGGTATGACAGGGAACTTCTGGACTTGCAGCAAGGGTGTGAAGGAACCTTTGGAAGTTCCAGTGGTTAGATGTGATTAGCCTCGAGAAGCCTCAGCGGAAATGGGCCTCATCTCGCCTGGAGGGCAAAACCTCCTGGATTTTCTCGAGTTGCGGCAGGTGCTCTCGACTTAAGACGGGGACCTCAGGGACCCGCTCTGGTGGCCTCAGGAAAGGCCAGTCCCCATGCGAGATCATCGGGGGCCTCTCGGGATTCCTCTCCCGTCGATGCCGGGGCCTAAGACCTTGCATGGGGTCGGGGCCGGAACCTGAGGATTCCTCTCCAGTGCTGACATGGATCTTGGGTACTTCTGGAGTCTCCCCAGGGGAGTCAGTCCTCGTCTCGAATGCGGGCATGCACTTGCGCTTTCCTCCAGAGCGGTAGCAGCAGTGTCACGCAGTCCGACGCCTGGATCAAATGATCTATGGTTTTCCCTCGAGTCTTTCCCACGAGGCTTTCCCACGAGGCTTTCCCACAGGGCTGTCCCACGTGCACACGTGGTGGGAATCGATCCTCGGCTTGAAGGTGAAGGCAGTGCTGGGAAATCAGGTTCCTCTGGAATGGACTGACACATCTGGGGGACTCTTGGAATGGTGGCACGACCCTGGAGTTCCTCTCGCCTTTCCTGTGGAGAGCGCCTCCTCTTGAGATGCGACGGGAACGCCGGGAATTCTTTCCCTACGAAGCAGGGAAAGGATCCCTCATCTCGAGCTAGGAGGGGGAAACGGGGCTCCCCTGGATGTGTGCGGGACCCTCGTGCTTCCTCTCGAGTGGAGACGGGTATGTCGGGGAACTTCTTGAGTTGCAGCAAGGGTGTGAAGGACCCTTTGGAAGTTCCAGTGGTTAGATGTGATTAGCCTCGAGAAGCCTCAGCGGAAATGGGCCTCAACTAGCCTCGAGGGCAAAACCTCCTGGATTTTCTCGAGTTGCGGCAGGTGCTCTCGACTTACGACGGGGACTTCAGGGACACGCTCTGGTGGCCTCAGGAAAGGCCAGACCCCATGCGAGTTCCTCGGGGGCCTCTCAGGATACCTCTCCCGTCGATGCCGGGGCCTAAGACCTTGTGTGGAGTCTGGGCCAGAACCTGAGTATTCCTCTCCAGTGGTGACATGGATCTTGGGGTACTTCTGGAGTCTCCCCAGGGGAGTCAGTCCTCGCCTCCAATGCGGGCATGCACTTGCGCTTTTCTCCAGAGCGGTAGCAGCAGTGTGACGCAGTCCACCACGTGGATCAAAGGATCTATGGTTTTCCCTCGAGTCTTTCCCACGAGGCTTTTCCACGAGGCTTTCCCACAGGGCTGTCCCACGTGCACACGTGGTGGAGTCGATCCTCGGCTTGAACGTCAAGGTAGTGCAGGGAAAACAGGTTCTTCTGGAATGGACTGACACATCTGGGGACTCTTGGAATGGTGGCACGACCCTGGAGTTCCTCTCGCCTTTCCTGTGGAGAGCGCCTCCTCTTGAGATGCGACGGGAACGCCGGGAATTCTTTCCCTACGAAGCAGGGAAAGGATCCCTCATCTCGAGCTAGGAGGTGGAAACGGGGCTCCCCTGGATGTGTGCGTGACCCACGTGCTTCCTCTCGAGTGGAGACGGGTATGTCGGGGAACTTCTTGAGTTGCAGCAAGGGTGTGAAGGACCCTTTGGAAGTTCCAGTGGTTAGATGTGATTAGCCTCGAGAAGCCTCAGCGGAAATGGGCCTCATCTCGCATGGAGGGCAAAGCCTCCTGGATTTTCTCGAGTTGAGGCAGGTGCTCTCGACTTACGACGGGGACCTCAGGGACCCGCTCTGGTGGCCTCAGGAAAGGCCAGTCCCCATGCGAGTTCCTCGGGGGCCTCTCGGGATTCCTCTCCCGTCGATGCCGGGGCCTAAGACCTTCCGTGGGGTCGGGGCCGGAACCTGAGGATTCCTCTCCAGTGCTGACATGGATCTTGGGTACTTCTGGAGTCTCCCCAGGGGAGTCAGTCCTCGTCTCGAATGCGGGCATGAACTTGCGCTTTCCTCCAGAGCGGTAGCTGCAGTGTCAAACAGTCTGCCGCGTGGATCAAAGTATCTATGATTTTCCCTCGAGTCTTTCCCACTAGGCTTTCCCACGAGGCTTTCCCACAGGGCTGTCCCACGTGCATACGTGGTGGGAGTCGATGCTCGGCTTGAACGTCAAGGCAGTGCAGGGAAAACAGGTTCCTCTGGAATGGACTGACACTTCTGGGGTACTCGTGGAATGGTGGCACGACCCTGGAGTTCCTCTCGCCTTTCCTGTGGAGAGCGCCTCCTCTTGAGTTGCGACGGAACGCCGGGAATTCTTTCCTAGGAAACAGGGAAAGGATCCCTCATCTCGAGCTAGGAGGCGGAAACGGGGCTCCCCTGGATGTGTGCGGACCCTCGTGCTTCCTCTCGAATGGATACTGGTATGTCGGGGAACTTCTGGACTTGCAGCAAGGGTGTGAAGGACCCTTTGGAAGTTCCAGTGGTTAGATGTGATTAGCCTCGAGAAGCCTCAGCGGAAATGGGCCTCATCTCGCCCGGAGGGCAAAACCTCCTGGATTTTCTCGAGTTGCGGCAGGTGCTCTCGACTTACTACGGGGACCTCAGGGACCCGCTCTGGTGGCCTCAGGAAAGGCCAGTCCCCATTCGAGTTCCTCGGGGGCCTCTCGGGATTCCTCTCCCGTCGATGCCGGGGTCTAAGTCCTTGTGTGGATTCGGGGCGGGAACCTGAGTATTCCTCTCCATTGCTGACATGGATCTTGGGGTACTTCTGGAGTCTCCCCAGGGGACTCAGTCCTCGTCTCGAATGCGAGCATGCACTTGCGCTTTCCTCCAGAGCGGTAGCAGCTGTGTCACGCAGTCCGCCGTGTGGATTAAAGGATCTATGATTTTCCCTCGAGTCTTTCCCACGAGGCTTTCCCACGAGGCTTTCCCACAGGGCTGTCCCACGTGCACACGTGGTGGGAGTCGATCCTCGGCTTGAAGGTGAAGGCAGTGCTGGGAAATCAGGTTCCTCTGGAATGGACTGACACATCTGGGGGACTCTTGGAATGGTGGCACGACCCTGGAGTTCCTCTCGCCTTTCCTGTGGAGAGCGCCTCCTCTTGAGATGCGATGGGAACGCCGGGAATTCTTTCCCTACGAAACAGGGAAAGGATCCCTCATCTCGAGCTAGGAGGCAGAAACGGGGCTCCCCTGGATGTGTGCGGGACCCTCGCGCTTCCTCTCGAGTGGAGACGGGTATGTCGGGGAACTTCTTGAGTTGCAGCAAGGGTGTGAAGGACCCTTTGGAAGTTCCAGTGGTTAGATGTGATTAGCCTCGAGAAGCCTCAGCGGAAATGGACCTCATCTCGCATGGAGGGCAAAACCTCCTGGATTTTCTCGAGTTGCGGCAGGTGCTCTCGACTTACGACGCGGACTTCAGGGACCCGCTCTGGTGGCCTCAGGAAAGGCCAGTCCCCATGCGAGTTCCTCGGGGGCCTCTCGGGATTCCTCTCCCGTCGATGCCGGGGCCTAAGACCTTGTGTGGGGTCGGGGACGGAACATGAGGATTCCTCTCCAGTGCTGACATGGATCTTGGGGTACTTCTGGAGTCTCGCCAGGGGAGTCAGTCCTCGCCTCCAATGCGGGCATGCACTGGCGCTTTCCTCCAGAGCGGTAGCTGCAGTGTCACGCAGTCTGCCGCGTGGATAAAAGGATCTATGATTTTCCCTCGAGTCTTTCCCACGAGGCTTTCCCACGAGGCTTTCCCACAGGGCTGTCCCACGTGCACACGTGGTGGGAGTCGATGCTCGGCTAGAACGTCAAGGCAGTGCAGGGAAAACAGGTTCTTCTGAAATGGACTGACACTTCTGGGGGACTCTTGGAATGGTGGCACGACCCTGGAGTTCCTCTCGCCTTTCCTGTGGAGAGCGCCTCCTCTTGAGATGCGACGGAACGCCGGGAATTCTTTCCCTAGGAAACAGGGAAAGGATCCCTCATCTCGAGCTAGTAGGCGGAAACGGGGCTCCCCTGGATGTGTGCGGACCCTCGTGCTTCCTCTCGAATGGATACTGGTATGACAGGGAACTTCTGGACTTGCAGCAAGGGTGTGAAGGAACCTTTGGAAGTTCCAGTGGTTAGATGTGATTAGCCTCGAGAAGCCTCAGCGGACATGGGCCTCATCTCGCCTGGAGGGCAAAACCTCCTGGATTTTCTCGAGTTGCGGCAGGTGCTCTCGACTTAAGACGGGGACCTCAGGGACCCGCTCTGGTGGCCTCAGGAAAGGCCAGTCCCCATGCGAGATCATCGGGGGCCTCTCGGGATTCCTCTCCCGTCGATGCCGGTGCCTAAGACCTTGCATGGGGTCGGGGCCGGAACCTGAGGATTCCTCTCCAGTGCTGACATGGATCTTGGGTACTTCTGGAGTCTCCCCAGGGGAGTCAGTCCTCGTCTCGAATGCGGGCATGCACTTGCGCTTTCCTCCAGAGCGGTAGCAGCAGTGTCACGCAGTCCGACGCCTGGATCAAATGATCTATGGTTTTCCCTCGAGTCTTTCCCACGAGGCTTTCCCACGAGGCTTTCCCACAGGGCTGTCCCACGTGCACACGTGGTGGGAGTCGATCCTCGGCTTGAAGGGGAAGGCAGTGCTGGGAAATCAGGTTCCTCTGGAATGGACTGACACATCTGGGGGACTCTTGGAATGGTGGCACGACCCTGGAGTTCCTCTCGCCTTTCCTGTGGAGAGCGCCTCCTCTTGAGATGCGACGGGAACGCCGGGAATTCTTTCCCTACGAAGCAGGGAAAGGATCCCTCATCTCGAGCTAGGAGGTGGAAACGGGGCTCCCCTGGATGTGTGCGTGACCCACGTGCTTCCTCTCGAGTGGAGACGGGTATGTCGGGGAACTTCTTGAGTTGCAGCAAGGGTGTGAAGGACCCTTTGGAAGTTCCAGTGGTTAGATGTGATTAGCCTCGAGAAGCCTCAGCGGAAATGGGCCTCATCTCGCATGGAGGGCAAAGCCTCCTGGATTTTCTCGAGTTGAGGCAGGTGCTCTCGACTTACGACGGGGACCTCAGGGACCCGCTCTGGTGGCCTCAGGAAAGGCCAGTCCCCATGCGAGTTCCTCGGGGGCCTCTCGGGATTCCTCTCCCGTCGATGCCGGGGCCTAAGACCTTCCGTGGGGTCGGGGCCGGAACCTGAGGATTCCTCTCCAGTGCTGACATGGATCTTGGGTACTTCTGGAGTCTCCCCAGGGGAGTCAGTCCTCGTGTCGAATGCGGGCATGCACTTGCGCTTTCCTCCAGAGCGGTAGCAGCAGTGTCACGCAGTCCGACGCCTGGATCAAATGATCTATGGTTTTCCCTCGAGTCTTTCCCACGAGGCTTTCCCACGAGGCTTTCCCACAGGGCTGTCCCACGTGCACACGTGGTGGGAGTCGATCCTCGGCTTGAACGTCAAGGCAGTGCAAGGAAAACAGGTTCCTCTGGATTGGACTGACACATCTGGGGGACTCTTGGAATGGTGGCATGACCCTGGAGTTCCTCTTGCCTTTCCTGTGGAGAGCGCCTCCTCTTGAGATGCGACGGGAACGCTGGGAACTCTTTCCCCACGAAACAGGGAACGGATCCCTCATCTCGAGCTAGGAGGCGGAAACGGGGCTCCCCTGGATGAGTGCGGGACCCTCGTGCTTCCTCTCGAGTGGAGACGCGTATGTCGGGGAACTTCTTGAGTTGCAGCAAGGGTGTGAAGGACCCTTTGGAAGTTCCAGTGGTTAGATGTGATTAGCCTCGAGAAGCCTCAGCGGAAATGGGCCTCATATCGCCTGGAGGGCAAAACCTCCTGGATTTTCTCGAGTTGCGGCAGGTGCTCTCGACTTACGACGGGGACCTCAGGGACCCGCTCTGGTGGCCTCAGGAAAGGCCAGTCGCCATGCGAGTTCCTAGGGGGCCTCTCGGGATTCCTCTCCCGTCGATGCCTGGGCCTAAGACCTTGTGTGGAGTCGGGGCCGGAACCTGAGGATTCCTCTCCAGTGCTGACATGGATCTTGGGGTACTTCTGGAGTCTCCCCAGGGTGTCAGTCCTCGTCTCGAATGCGGGCATGCACTTGCGCTTTCCTCCTGTCACGCATTCCGCCGCGTGGATCAAAGGATCTGTGGTTTTCCCTCGAGTCTTTCTCTCCAGTCTTTCCCTCGAGGCTTTCCCACGAGGCTTTCCCACAGGGCTGTCCCACGTGCACACGTGGTGGGAGTCGATCCCCCGCTTGAACGTCAAGGCAGTGCAGGGAAAACAGGTTCCTCTGGAATGGACTGACACATCTGGGGGACTCTTGGAATGGTGGCACGACCCTGGAATTCCTCTCGCCTTTCCTGTGGAGAGCGCCTCCTCTTGAGATGCGACGGGAACGCCGGGAATTCTTTCCCTACGAATCAGGGAAAGGATCCCTCATCTCGAGCTAGGAGGCGGAAACGGGGCTCCCCTGGATGTGTGCGGGACCCACGTGCTTCCTCTCGAGTGGAGACGGGTATGTCGGGGAACTTCTGGAGTTGCAGCAAGGGTGTGAAGGACCCTTTGGAAGTTCCAGTGGTTAGATGTGATTAGCCTCGAGTAGCCTCAGCGGAAATGGGCCTCGTCTCGCCTGGAGGGCAAAACCTCCTGGATTTTCTCGAGTTGCGGCAGGTGCTCTCCACTTACGACGGGGACCTCAGGGACCCGCTCTGGTGGCCTCAGGAAAGGCCAGTCCCCATGCGAGTTCCTCGGGGGCCTCTCGGGATTCCTCTCCCGTCGACGCCGGGGCCTAAAACCTTGTGTGGAATCAGGGACGGAACCAGAGGATTCCTCTCCAGTGCTGACATGGATCTTGTGGTTCTTTTGGAGTCTCCCCAGGTTGTCAGTCCTCGTCTCGAATGCGGGCATGCACTTGCGCTTTCCTCCAGAGCGGTAGCAGCAGTGTCACGCATTCCGCCGCGTGGATCAAAGGATCTATGGTTTTCCCTCGAGTCTTTCCCACGAGGCTTTCCCACGAGACTTTCACGCAGGGCTGTCCCACGTGCACACGTGGTGGGAGTCGATCCTCGGCTTGAACGTCAAGGCAGTGCAGGGAAAACAGGTTCCTCTGGAATGGACTGACACATCTGGGGGACTCTTGGAATGGTGGCACGACCCTGGAGTTCCTCTCGCCTTTCCTGTGGAGAGCGCCTCCTCTTGAGATGCGACGGGAACGCCGGGAATTCTTTCCCTACGAAACAGGGAAAGGATCCCTCATCTCGAGCTAGGAGGCGGAAACGGGTCTCCCCTGGGTGTGTGCGGGACCCTCGTGCTTCCTCTCGAGTGGAGTCGGGTATGTCGGGGAACTTCTTGAGTTGCAGCAAGGGTGTGAAGGACCCTTTGGAAGTTCCAGTGGTTAGATGTGATTAGCCTCGAGAAGCCTCAGCGGAAATGGGCCTCATCTCGCCTGGAGGGCAAAACCTCCTGGATTTTCTCGACTTGCGGCAGGTGCTCTCGACTTACGACGGGGACCTCAATGACCCGCTCTGGTGGCCTCAGGAAAGGACAGTCGCCATGCGAGTTCCTTGGGGGCCTCTCGGGATTCCTCTCCCGTCTATGCCGGGGCCTAAGACCTTGTGTGGAGTCGGGGCCGGAACCTGAGGATTCCTCTCCAGTGCTGACATGGATCTTGGGGTACTTCTGGAGTCTCCCCAGGGGAATAAGTCCTAGTCTGGAATGCAGGCATGCACTTGCGCTTTCCTCCAGAGCGGTAGCCGCAGTGTCACGCAGTCCGCCGCGTGGATCAAAGGATCTATGGTTTTGCCTCGCGTCTTTCCCTCGAGACTTTCCCACGAGGCTTTCCCACGAGGCTTTCCCACAGGGCTGTCCAAGGTGCACACGTAGTCGGAGTCGATCCTCGGCTTGAACGTCAAGGCAGTGCAGGGAAAACAGGTTCCTCTGGAATGGACTGACACCTCAGGGGGACTGTTGGAATGGTGGCACGACCCTGGAGCTCCTGCCGCCTTTCCTGTTGAGAGCGCCTCCTCTTGAGATGCGACGGGAACGCCGGGAATTCTTTCCCTATGAAACAGGGAAAGGATCCGTCATCTCGAGCTAGGAGGCGGAAACGGGGCTCCCCTGGATGTGTGAGGGACCCTGGTGCTTCCTCTCGAGTGGCGATGGGTATCTCGGGGAACTTCTTGAGTTGCAGCAAGGGTGTGAAGGACCCTTTGGAAGTTCCAGAGGTTAGATGTGATTAGCCTCGAGAAGCCTCAGCGGAAATGGGCCTCATCTCGCCTGGAGGGCAAAACCTCCTGAATTTTCTCGAGTTGCGGCAGGTGCTCTCGACTTACGACGGGGACCTCGAGGACCAGCTCTGGTGGCCTCAGGAAAGGCCAGTCGCCATGCGAGTTCCTCGGGGGCCACTCGGGATTCCTCTCCCGTTGATGCCGGGGCCTAAGACCTTGTGTGGAGTCGAGGCCGGAACCTGAGGATTCCTCTCCCGTGCTGACATGCATATTGGGGTACTTCTGGAGTCTCCCCACGGGAGTCAGTCCTCGTCTCGAATGCGGGCATGCACTTGCGCTTTCCTCCAGAGCGGTAGCAGCAGTGTCACGC
This sequence comes from Ovis canadensis, assembly GCF_042477335.2. NCBI lineage: Eukaryota > Metazoa > Chordata > Mammalia > Artiodactyla > Bovidae > Ovis > Ovis canadensis. Next base: position 12,868,754 of record NC_091267.1, read on the forward strand.
ATTCCGCCGCGTGGATCAAAGGATCTATGGTTTTCCCTCGTGTCATTCCCTCGAGTCTTTCCCACGAGGTTTTCCCACGAGGCTTTCCCACGAGGCTTTCCCACAGGGCTGTCCCACGTGCACACGTGGTGGGAGTCGATCCTCGGCTTGAACGTCAAGGCAGTGCAGGGAAAACAGGTTCCTCTGGAATGGACTGACACATCTGGGGGACTCTTGGAATGGTGGCATGACCCTGGAGTTCCTCTTGCCTTTCCTGTGGAGAGCGCCTCCTCTTGAGATGCGACGGGAACGCTGGGAACTCTTTCCCCACGAAACAGGGAACGGATCCCTCATCTCGAGCTAGGAGGCGGAAACGGGACTCCCCTGAATGAGTGCGGGACCCTCGTGCTTCCTCTCGAGTGGAAACGGGTATGTCGGGGAACTTCTTGAGTTGCAGCAAGGGTGTGAAGGACCCTTTGGAAGTTCCAGTGGTTAGATGTGATTAGCCTCGAGAAGCCTCAGCGGAAATGGGCCTCATATCGCCTGGAGGGCAAAACCTCCTGGATTTTCTCGAGTTGCGGCAGGTGCTCTCGACTTACGACGGGGACCTCAGGGACCCGCTCTGGTGGCCTCAGGAAAGTCCAGTCGCCATGCGAGTTCCTAGGGGGCCTCTCGGGATTCCTCTCCCGTCGATGCGAGGGCCTAAGACCTTGTGTGGAGTCTTGGCCGGAACCTGAGGATTCCTCTCAAGTGCTGACATGGATCTTGGGGTACTTCTGGAGTCTCCCCAGGGGAGTCAGTCCTCGTCTCGAATGCGGGCATGCACTTGCGCTTTCCTCCAGAGCGGTAGCAGCAGTGTAACGCAGTCCGCCGCGTGGATCAAAGGATCTATGGTTTTCCCTCGAATCTTTCCCACGAGGCTTTCCCACGAGGCTTTCCCACAGGGCTGTCCCACGTGCCACCGTGGTGGGAGTCGATCCTCGGCTTGAACGCTAAGGCAGTGCAGGGAAAACAGGTTCCTCTGGAATGGACTGACACATCTGGGGGACTCTTGGAATGGTGGCATGACCCTGGAGTTCCTCTCGCCTTTCCTGTGGAGAGCGCCTCCTCTTCAGATGTGACGGGAACGCCGGGAATTCTTTCCCTACGAAACAGGGAAGGATCCCTCATTTCGAGCTAGGAGGCGGAAACGAGGCTCCCCTGAATGTGTGCGGGACCCTCGTGCTTCCTCTCTAGTGGAGACGGGTATGTCGGGGAACTTCTTGAGTTGCAGCAAGGGTGTGAAGGACCCTTTGGAAGTTCCAGTGGTTAGATGTGATTAGCCTCGAGAAGCCTCAGCGGAAATGGGCCTCGTCTCGCCTGGAGGGCAAAACCTCCTGGATTTTATCGAGTTGCGGCAGGTGCTCTCGACTTACGACGGGGACCTCGGGGACCCTCTCTGGTGGCCTCAGGAAAGGCCAGTCCCCATGCGAGTTCCTCGGGTGCCTCTCGGGATTCCTCTCCCGTCGATGCCAGGGCCTAAGTCCTTGTGTGGAGTCGGGGCCGGAACCTGAGCAATTCTCTCCAGTGCTGACATGGATCTTGGGGTACTTCTGGAGTCTCCCCAGGGGAGTCATTCCTCGTCTCGAATGCGGGCATGCACTTGCGCTTTCCTCCAGAGCGGTAGCAGCACTGTCACGCAGTCCGCCGCGTGGATCAAAGGATCTATGTTTTTCCCTCGAATATTTCCCACGAGGCTTTCCCACGAGGCTTTCCCACAGGGCTGTCCCACCTGCACACGTGGTGGGAGTCGATCCTCGGCTTGAACGTCAAGGCAGTGCAGAGAAAACAGGTTCCTCTGAAATGGACTGACACATCTGGGGGACTCTTGGAATGGTGGCACGACCCTGGAGTTCCTCTCGCCAGTCCTGTGGAGAGCGCCTCCTCTTGAGATGCGACGGGAACGCCGGGAATCCTTTCCGTACGAAACAGGGAAAGGATCCCTCATCTCGAGCTAGGAGGCGGAAACGGGGCTCCCCTGGATGTGTGGGGGACTCTCGTGCTTCCTTTCGAGTAGAGACGGGTATGTCGGGGAACTTCTTGAGTTGCAGCAAGGGTGTGAAGGACCCTTTGGAAGTTCCAGTGGTTAGATGTGATTAGCCTCGAGAAGCCTCAGCGGAAATGGGCCTCATCTCGCCTGGAGGGCAAAACCTCCTGAATTTTCTCGAGTTGCGGCAGGTGCTCTCGACTTACGACGGGGACCTCGGGGACCCGCTCTGGTGGCCTGAGGAAAGGCCAGTCCCCATGCGAGTTCCTCGGGGGCCTCTCGGGATTCCTCTCCCGTCGATGCCGGGGCCTAAGTCCTTGTGCGGAGTCGGGGCCGGAAACTGAGCATTTCTCTCCAGTGCTGACATGGATCGTGGGGTACTTCTGGAGTCTCCCCAGGGGAGTCAGTACTTGTCTGAATGCGGGCATGCACTTGCGCTTTCCTCCAGAGCGGTAGCAGCAGTGTCACGCAGTCCGCCGCGTGGATCAAAGGATCTATGGTTTTCCCTCCAGTCTTTCCCACGAGGCTTTCCCACGAGGCTTTCCCACAGGGCTGTCCCACAGGGCTGTCGCACGTGCACACGTGGTGGGAGTCGATCCTCGGCTTGACCGTCAGGGCAGTGCAGGGAAAACAGGTTCCTCTGGAATGGAATGACACATCTGGGGGACTCTTGGAGTGGTGGCACGACCCTGGAGTTCCTCTTGCCTTTGCTGTGGAGAGCGCCTCCGCTTGAGATGCGATGGAAACGCCGGGAATTCTTTCCCTACGAAACAGGGAAAGGATCCCTCATCTCGAGCTAGGAGGCGGAAACGGGGCTCCCCTGGATGTGTGGAGGACTCTCGTGCTTCCTCTCGGAGTGGAGACGAGTATGTCGGGGAACTTCTTGAGTTGCAGCAAGGGTTTGAAAGACCCTTTGGAAGTTCCAGTGGTTAGATGTGATTAGCCTCAAGAAGCCTCAGCGGAAATGGGCCTCCTCTCGCCTGGAGGGCAAAACCTCCTGGATTTTATCGAGTTGCGGCAGGTGCTCTCGACTTAAGACGGGGACCTCAGGGACCCGCTCTGGTGGGCTCAGGAAAGGCCAGTCCACATGCGAGTCCCACGGGAGCCTCTCGGGATTCCTCTCCGGTCGATGCCGGGGCCTAAGACCTTTTGTGGAGTCGGGGCCGGAACCTGAGGATTCCTCTCCAGTGCTGACGTGGAGCTTGGGGTACTTCTGGAGTCTCCCCAGGGGAGTCAGTCCTCGCCTCCAATGCGGGCATGCACTTGCGCTTTCCTCCAGGCGGTAGCAGCAGTGTCACGCAGTCCGCCGCGTGGATCAAAGGATCTATGTTTTTCCCTCGTGTCTTTCCCACGAGGCTTTCCCACGAGGCTTTCCCACAGGGCTGTCCCACGTGCACACGTGGTGGGAGTCGATCCTCCGCTTGAACGTCAACGCAGTGCAGGGAAAACAGGTTCCTCTGGAATGAACTGATACATCTGGAGGACTCTTGGAATGGTGGCACGACCCTGGAGTTCCTCTCGCCTTTCCTGTGGAGAGCGCCTCCTCTTGAGATGCGACGGGAATGCCGGGAATTCTTTGCCTATGAAACAGGGAAAGGATCCCTCATCTTTAGCTAGGAGGTGGAAACGGGGTTCCCCTGGATGTGTGCGGGACCCTCGTGCTTCCTCTCGAGTGGAGACGGGTATGTCGGGGAACTTCTTGAGTTGCAGCAAGGGTGTGAAGGACCCTTTGGAAGTTCCAGTGGTTAGATGTGATTAGCCTTGAGAAGCCTCAGCGGAAATGGGCCTCATCTCGCCTGGAGGGCAAAACTTCCTGGATTTTCTCGAGTTGCGGCAGGTGCTCTCGACTTACGACGGGGACCTCAGGGACCCGCTCTGGTGGCCTCAGGAAAGGCCAGTCCCCATGCGAGTTCCTCGGGGGCCTCTCAGGATTCCTCTCCCGTCGATGCAGGGGCCTAAGACCTTGTGTGGAGTCGGGGCCGGAACCTGAGGATTCCTCTCCAGTGCTGACATGGATCTTGGGGTACTTCTGGAGTCTCCCCAGGGGAGTCAGTCCTCGTCTCGAATGCGGGCATGCACTTGCGCTTTCCTGCAGAGCGGTAGCAGCAGTGTCACGCAGTCCGCCGCGTGGATCAAAGGATCTCTGGTTTTCCCTCGAGTCTTTCCCACGAGGCTTTCCCACGAGGCTTTCCCACAGGGCTGTCCCACGTGCACACGTGTTGGGAGTCGATCCTCGGCTTGAAGGTCAAGGCAGTGCAGGGAAAACAGGTTCCTCTGAAATGGACTGACACATGTGGGGGACTCTTGGAATGGTGGCACGACCCTGGAGTTCCTCTCGCCTTTCCTGTGGAGAGCGCCTCCTCTTGAGATGCAACGGGAACGCCGGGGTTTCTTTCCGTACAAAACAGGGAAAGGATCCCTCATCTCGAGCTAGGAGGCGGAAACGGGGCTCCCCTGGATGTGTGGGGGACTCTCTTGCTTCCTTTCGAGTAGAGACGGGTATGTCGGGGAACTTCTTGAGTTGCAGCAAGGGTGTGAAGGACCCTTTGGAAGTTCCAGTGGTTAGATGTGATTAGCCTCGAGAAGCCTCAGCGGAAATGGGCCTCATCTCGCCTGGAGGGCAAAACCTCCTGGATTTTCTCGAGTTGCGGCAGGTGCTCTCGACTTACAACGGGGCCCTCAGGGACCCGCTCTGGTGGCCTCAGGAAAGGCCAGTCCCCATGCGCGTTCCTCAGGGGCCTTTCGGGATTCCTCTCCCGTCGATGCCGGGGCCTAAGACCTTGTGTGGAGTCGGGTCCGGAACCTGAGGATTCCTCTCCAGTGCTGACATGGATCTTGGGGTACTTCTGAAGTCTCCCCATGGGAGTCAGTCCTCGTCTCGAATGCGGGCATGCACTTGCGCTTTCCTCCAGAGCGGTAGCAGCACTGTCACGCAGTCCGCCGCGTGGGTCCAAGGATCTATGGTTTTCCCTCGAGTCTTTCCCACGAGCCTTTCCCACGAGGCTTTCCCACAGGGATGTCCCACGTGCACACGTGGTGGGAGTCGATCCTCGGCTTGAACGTCAACGCAGTGCAGGGAAAACACGTTCCTCTGGAATGGACTGATACATCTGGAGGACTCTTGGAATGGTGGCACGACCCTGGAGTTCCTCTCGCATTTCCTGTGGAGAGCGCCTCCTCTTGAGATGCCACGGGAATGCCGGGAATTCTTTCCCTACGAAACAGGGAAAGGATCCATCATCTCGAGCTAGGAGGCGGAAACGGGGATCCCCTGGATGTGTGCGGGACCCTCGTGCTTCCTCTCGAGTGGAGACGGGTATGTCGGGGAACTTCTTGAGTTGCAGCAAGGGTGTTAAAGACCCTTTGGAAGTTCCAGTGGTTAGATGTGATTAGCCTCGAGAAGCCTCAGCGGATATGGGCCTCATCTCGCCTGGAGGGCAAAACCTCCTGGATTTTCTTGAGTTGCGGCAGGTGCTCTCGACTTATGACGGGGACCTCGGGGACCCGCTCTGGTGGCCTCAGGAAAGGCAAGTCACCACGCGAGTTCCTCGGTGGCCTCTCGGTATTCCTCTCCCGTCGATGCCGGGGCCTAAGACCTTGTGTGGAGTCGGTGCCGGAGCCTGAGGATTCCTCTCCAGTGCTGACATGGATCTTGGGGTACTTCTGGAGTCTCCCCAGGGGAGTCAGTCCTCGTCTCGAATGCGGGCATGCACTTGCGCTTTCCTGCAGAGCGGTAGCAGCAGTGTCACGCAGTCCGCCGCGTGGATCAAAGGATCTCTGGTTTTCCCTCGAGTCTTTCCCACGAGGCTTTCCCACGAGGCTTTCCCACAGAGCTGTCCCACGTGCACACGTGTTGGGAGTCGATCCTCGGCTTGAAGGTCAAGGCAGTGCAGGGAAAACAGGTTCCTCTGAAATGGACTGACACATGTGGGGGACTCTTGGAATGGTGGCACGACCCTGGAGTTCCTCTCGCCTTTCCTGTGGAGAGCGACTCCTCTTGAGATGCAACGGGAACGCCGGGGTTTCTTTCCGTACAAAACAGGGAAAGGATCCCTCATCTCGAGCTAGGAGGCGGAAACGGGGCTCCCCTGGATGTGTGGGGGACTCTCTTGCTTCCTTTCGAGTAGAGACGGGTATGTCGGGGAACTTCTTGAGTTGCAGCAAGGGTGTGAAGGACCCTTTGGAAGTTCCAGTGGTTAGATGTGATTAGCCTCGAGAAGCCTCAGCGGAAATGGGCCTCATCTCGCCTGGAGGGCAAAACCTCCTGGATTTTCTCGAGTTGCGGCAGGTGCTCTCGACTTACAACGGGGCCCTCAGGGACCCGCTCTGGTGGCCTCAGGAAAGGCCAGTCCCCATGCGCGTTCCTCAGGGGCCTTTCGGGATTCCTCTCCCGTCGATGCCGGGGCCTAAGACCTTGTGTGGAGTCGGGTCCGGAACCTGAGGATTCCTCTCCAGTGCTGACATGGATCTTGGGGTACTTCTGAAGTCTCCCCATGGGAGTCAGTCCTCGTCTCGAATGCGGGCATGCACTTGCGCTTTCCTCCAGAGCGGTAGCAGCACTGTCACGCAGTCCGCCGCGTGGGTCCAAGGATCTATGGTTTTCCCTCGAGTCTTTCCCACGAGCCTTTCCCACGAGGCTTTCCCACAGGGATGTCCCACGTGCACACGTGGTGGGAGTCGATCCTCGGCTTGAACGTCAACGCAGTGCAGGGAAAACACGTTCCTCTGGAATGGACTGATACATCTGGAGGACTCTTGGAATGGTGGCACGACCCTGGAGTTCCTCTCGCATTTCCTGTGGAGAGCGCCTCCTCTTGAGATGCCACGGGAATGCCGGGAATTCTTTCCCTACGAAACAGGGAAAGGATCCATCATCTCGAGCTAGGAGGCGGAAACGGGGCTCCCCTGGATGTGTGCGGGACCCTCGTGCTTCCTCTCGAGTGGAGACGGGTATGTCGGGGAACTTCTTGAGTTGCAGCAAGGGTGTTAAAGACCCTTTGGAAGTTCCAGTGGTTAGATGTGATTAGCCTCGAGAAGCCTCAGCGGATATGGGCCTCATCTCGCCTGGAGGGCAAAACCTCCTGGATTTTCTTGAGTTGCGGCAGGTGCTCTCGTCTTATGACGGGGACCTCGGGGACCCGCTCTGGTGGCCTCAGGAAAGGCAAGTCACCACGCGAGTTCCTCGGTGGCCTCTCGGTATTCCTCTCCCGTCGATGCCGGGGCCTAAGACCTTGTGTGGAGTCGGTGCCGGAGCCTGAGGATTCCTCTCCAGTGCTGACATGGATCTTGGGGTACTTCTGGAGTCTCCCCAGGGGAGTCAGTCCTCGTCTCGAATGCGGGAATGCACTTGCGCTTTCCTCCAGAGCGGTAGCAGCAGTGTCACGCAGTCCGCCGCGTGGATCAAAGGATCTATGGTTTTCCCTCGAACCTTTCCCACGGGGCTTTCCCACGAGGCTTTGCCACAGGGCTGTCCCACGTGCCACCGTGGTGGGAGTCGATCCTCGGCTTGAACGCTAAGGCAGTGCAGGGAAAACAGGTTCCTCTGGAATGGACTTACACATCTGGGGGACTCTTGGAATGGTGGCATGACCCTGGAGTTCCTCTCGCCTTTCCTGTGGAGAGCGCCTCCTCTTCAGATGCGACGGGAACGCCGGGAATTCTTTCCCTACGAAACAGGGAAAGGATCCCTCATTTCGAGCTAGGAGGCGGAAACGGGGCTCCCCTGAATGTGTGCGGGACCCTCGTGCTTCCTCTCTAGTGGAGACGGGTATGTCGGGGAACTTCTTGATTTGCAGCAAGGGTGTGAAGGACCCTTTGGAAGTTCCAGTGGTTAGATGTGATTAGCCTCGAGAAGCCTCAGCGGAAATGGTCCTCGTCTCGCCTGGAAGGCAAAACCTCCTGGATTTTATCGAGTTGCGGCAGGTGCTCTCGACTTACGACGGGGACCTCGGGGACCCGCTCTGGTGGCCTCAGGAAAGGCCAGTCCCCATGCGAGTTCCTCGAGGGCCTCTCGGGATTCCTCTCCCGTCGATGCCGGGGCCTAAGTCCTTGTGTGGAGTCGGGGCCGGAACCTGAGCAATTCTCTCCAGTGCTGACATGGATCTTGGGGTACTTCTGGAGTCTCCCCAGGGGAGTCATTCCTCGTCTCGAATGCGGGCATGCACTTGCGCTTTCCTCCAGAGCGGTAGCAATAGTGTCACGCATTCCGCCGAGTGGGTCAAAGGATCTATGTTTTTCCCTCCAGTCTTTCCCACGAGGCTTTCCCACGAGGCTTTCCCACAGAGCTGTCCCACAGGGCTGTCGCACGTGCACACGTGGTGGGAGTCGATCCTCGGCTTGACCGTCAGGGCAGTGCAGGGAAAACAGGTTCCTCTGGAATGGACTGACACATCTGGGGGACTCTTGGAATGGTGGCACGACCCTGGAGTTCCTCTCGCCTTTGCTGTGGAGAGCGCCTCCGCTTGAGATGCGACGGAAACGCCGGGAATTCTTTCCCTAGGAAACAGGGAAAGGATCCCTCATCTCGAGCTAGGAGGCGGAAACGGGGCTCCCCTGGATGTGTGGAGGACTCTCGTGCTTCCTCTCGGAGTGGAGACGAGTATGTCGGGGAACTTCTTGAGTTGCAGCAAGGGTTTGAAAGACCCTTTGGAAGTTCCAGTGGTTAGATGTGATTAGCCTCGAGAAGCCTCAGCGGAAATGGGCCTCCTCTCGCCTGGAGGGCAAAACCTCCTGGATTTTATCGAGTTGCGGCAGGTGCTCTCGACTTAAGACGGGGACCTCAGGGACCCGCTCTGGTGGGCTCAGGAAAGGCCAGTCCACATGCGAGTCCCACGGGAGCCTCTCGGGATTCCTCTCCGGTCGATGCCGGGGCCTAAGACCTTTTGTGGAGTCCGGGCCGGAACCTGAGGATTCCTCTCCAGTGCTGACGTGGAGCTTGGGGTACTTCTGGAGTCTCCCCAGGGGAGTCAGTCCTCGCCTCCGATGTGGGCATGCACTTGCGCTTTCCTCCAGAGCGGTAGCAGCAGTGTCACGCAGTCCGCCGCGTGGATCAAAGGATCTATGGTTTTCCCTCGTGTCTTTCCCACGAGGCTTTCCCACGAGGCTTTCCCACAGGGCTGTCCCACGTGCACACGTGGTGGGAGTAGATCCTCGGCTTGAACGTCAAGGCAGTGCAGGGAAAACAGGTTCCTCTGGAATGGACTGACACATCTGGGGGACTCTTGGAATGGTGGCACGACCCTGGAGTTCCTCTCGCCTTTCCTGTGGAGAGCGCCTCCTCTTGAGATGCGACGGGAACGCCGGGAATTCTTTCCCTTCGAAACAGGGAAAGGATCCCTCATCTCGAGCAAGGAGGCGGAAACGGGCTCCCCTGGATGTGTGCGGGACCCCATGTGCTTCCTCTCGAGTGGAGACGGGTATGTCGGGGAACTTCTTGAGTTGCAGCAAGGCTGTGAAGGACCCTTTGGAAGTTCCAGTGGTTAGATGTGATTAGCCTCGAGAAGCCTCACCCGAAATGGGCCTCAACTAGCCTGGAGAGCAAAACCTCCTGGATTTTCTCGAGTTGCGGCAGGTGCTCTCGACTTACGACGGGGACCTCAGGGACCCGCTCTGGTGGCCTCAGGAAAGGCCAGTCCCCATGCGAGTTCCTCGGGGGCCTCTCAGGATTCCTCTCCCGTCGATGCCGGGGCCTAAGACCTTGTGTGGAGTCGGGGCCGGAACCTGAGGATTCCTCTCCAGTGCTGACATGGATCTTGGGGTACTTCTGGAGTCTCCCCAGGGGAGTCTGTCCTCGCCTCCAATGCGGGCATGCACTTGCGCTTTTCTTCCGAGCGGTAGCAGCAGTGTGACACAGTCCGCCGCGTGGATCAAAGGATCTATGGTTTTCCCTCGAGTCTTTCCCACGAGGCTTTTCCACGAGGCTTCCCAACAGGGCTGTCCCACGTGCACACGTGGTGGGAGTCGATCCTCGGCTTGAACGTCAAGGTAGTGCAGGGAAAACAGGTTCTTCTGGAATGGACTGACACATCTGGGGGACTCTTGGAATGGTGTCACGACCCTGGAGTTCCTCTCACCTTTCCTGTGGAGAGCGCCTCCTCTTGAGATGCGACGGAACGCCGGGAATTCTTTCCCTAGGAAACAGGGAAAGGATCCCTCATCTGGAGCTAGGAGGCGGAATCGGGGCTCCCCTGGATGTGTGCGGACCCTCGTGCTTCCTCTCGAATGGATACTGGTATGTCAGGGAACTTCTGGACTTGCAGCAAGGGTGTGAAGGACCCTTTGGAAGTTCCAGTGGTTAGATGTGATTAGCCTCGAGAAGCCGCAGCGGAAATGGGCCTCATCTCGCCTGGAGGGCAAAACCTTCTGGATTTTCACGAGTTGCGGCAGGTGCTCTCGACTTACTACGGGGACCTCAGGTACCCGCTCTGGTGGCCTCAGGAAAGGCCAGTCCCCATTCGAGTTCCTCGGGGGCCTCTCGGGATTCCTCTCCCGTCGATGCCGGGGTCTAAGACCTTGTGTGGATTCGGGACGGGAACCTGAGTATTCCTCTCCATTGCTGACATGCATCTTGGGGTACTTCTGGAGGCTCCCCAGGAGACTCAGTCCTCGTCTCGAATGTGGGCATGCACTTGCCCTTTCCTCCAGAGCGGTAGCAGCTGTGTCACGCAGTCCGCCATGTGGATCAAAGGATCTATGATTTTCCCTCGAGTCTTTCCCACGAGGCTTTCCCACGAAGCTTTCCCACAGGGCTGTCCCACGTGCACACGTGGTGGGAGTCGATCCTCGGCTTGAAGGTCAAGGCAGTGCAGGGAAAACAGGTTCCTCTGGAATGGACTGACACATCTGGGGGACTCTTGGAATGGTGGCACGACCCTGGAGTTCCTCTCGCCTTTCCAGTGGAGAGCGCCTCCTCTTGAGATGCGACGGGAACGCCGGGAATTCTTTCCCTTCGAAACAAAGAAAGGATCCCTCATCTCGAGCTAGGAGGCGGAAACGGGGCTCCCCTGGATGTGTGCGAGACCCTCGTGCTTCCTCTCGAGTGGAGAGGGGTATGTCGGGGAACTTCCTGAGTTGCAGCAAGGGTGTGAAGGACCCTTTGGAAGTTCCAGTGGTTAGATGTGATTAGCCTCGAGAAGCCTCAGCGGAAGTGGGCCTCATCTCGCCTGGAGGGCAAAACCTCCTGGATTTTCTCGAGTTGCGGCAGGTGCTCTCGACTTACGACGGGGACCTCAGGGACCCGCTCAGGTGGCCTCAGGAAAGGCCAGTCCCCATGCGAGTTCCTCAGGGGCCTCTCGGGATTCCTCTGCCTTCGATGCCGGGGCCTAAGACCTTGTGTGGAGTCGGGGCCAGAACCGGAGAATTCCTCTCCAGTGCTGACATGGATCTTGGGGTTCTTCTGGAGTCTCCCCAGGGGACTCAGTCCTCGTCTCGAATGCGGGCATGCACTTGCGCTTTCCTCCAGAGCGGTAGCAGCAGTGTCACACATTCCGCCGCGTGGATCAAGGGATCTATGTCTTTCCACGAGGCTTTCCCACGAGGCTTTCCCACAGGGCTGTCCCACCTGCTCACTGGTGGGAGTCGATCCTCGGCTTGAACGTCAAGCCAGTGCAGAGTAAACAGGTTCCTCTGAAATGGACTGACACATCTGGGGGACTCTTGGAATGGTGGCAAGACCCTGGAGTTCCTCTCGCCTTTCCTGTGGAGAGCGCCTCCTCTTGAGATGCAACGGGAACGCCGGGAATTCTTTCCCTACGAAACAGGGAAAGGATCCCTCATCTCGAGCTAGTAGGTGGAAACGGGGCTCCCCTAGATGTGTGCAGGACCTTCGTATTTCCTCTCGAGTGGAGACGGGTATGTTGGGGATCTTCTTGAGTTGCAGCAAGGGTGTGAAGGACCCTTTGGAAATTCCAGTGGTTAGATGTGATTAACCTCGAGAAGCCTCAGCGGAAATGGGCCTCATCTCGCCTGGAGGACAAAACCTCCTGGATTTTCTCGAGTTGCGGCAGGTGCTCTCGACTTACGACAGGGACTTCAGGGACCCGCTCTGGTGGCCTCAGGAAAGGCCTGTCCCCATGCGAGTTCCTCGGGGGCCTCTCGGGATTCCTCACCCTTCGACGCCGGGGCCTAAGACTTTGTGTGGAGTCGGGGCCGGAACCTGAGGATTCCTCTCCAGTGCTGACATGGATCTTGGGGTACTTCTGGAGTCTCCCCAGGGGAGTCAGTCCTAGTCTCGAATGCGGGCATGCACTTGCGCTTTCCTCCAGAGCGGTAGCAGCAGTGTCACGCAGTCCGCCGCGTGGATCAAAGGATCTATGGTTTTCCCTCGAATCTTTCCCACGAGGCTTTCCCACGAGGCTTTCCCACAGGGCTGTCCCACGTGCACACGTGGTGGGAGTCGATCCTCGGCTTGAAGGTCAAGGCAGTGCAGGGAAACAGGTTCCTCTCGAATGGACTGACACATCTTGGGGACTCTTGGAATGGTGTCACGACCCTGGAGTTCCTCTCGCCTTTCCTAAGGAGAGCGCCTCCTCTTGAGATGCGACGGGAACGCCGGGAATTCTTTCCCTATGAAACAAGGAAAGGATCCCTCATCTCGAGCCAAGAGGCGGAAACGAGGCTCCCCTGGATGTGTGCGGGACACTCGTGCTTCCTCTCGAGTGGAGACGGGTATGTCGGGGATCTTCTTGACTTGCGGCAAGGGTGTGAAGGACCTTTTGGAAGTTCCAGTGGTTAGATGTGATTAGCCTCGAGAAGCCTCAGTGGAAATGGGCCTCATCTCGCCTGGAGGGCAAAACCTCCTGGATTTTCTCGAGTTGCGGCAGGTGCTCTCGACTTACGACGGGGACCTCAGGGACCCGGTCTGGTGGCCTCAGGAATGGCCAGTCCCCTTGCGACTTCCTCGGGGGCCTCTCGGGATTCCTCTCCCGTCGATGCCGGGGCCTAAGACCTTGTGTGGAGTCGGGGCCGGAACCTGAGGATTCCTCTCCAGTGCTGACATGGATCTTGGGGTACTTCTGGAGTCTCCCCCGGGGAGGCAGTCCTCGTCTCAAATGGGGGCATGCACGTGGGCTTTCCTCCAGAGCGGGAGCAGCAGTGTCACCCTGTCCCTCGCGTGGATCAAAGGATCTATGGTTTTCCCTCGAGGCTTTCCCACGAGGCTTTCCCACGAGGCTTTCCCACAGGGCTGTCCCACGTGCACACGTGGTGGGAGTCGATCCCCGGCTTGAACGTCAAGGCAGTGCAGGGAAAACAGGTTCCTCTGGAATGGACTGACACATCTGGGAGACTGTTGGAATGGTGGCAGGACCCTGGAATTCCTCTCGACTTTCCTGTGGAGAGCGCCTCCTCTTGAGATGCTGCGGGAACGCAGGGAAATCATTCCCTACGAAACAGGGAAAGGATCCCTCATCTCGAGCTAGGAGGCGGAAACGGGGCTCACCTTTATGTGTGCGGGACCTTCGTGCTTCCTCTCGAGTGGAGACGGGTATGTCGGGGAACTTCTTGACTTGGAGCAAGGGTGTGAAGGATCCTTTGGAAGTTCCAGTGGTTAGATGTGATTAGCCTCGAGTAGCCTCAGCGGAAATGGGCCTCGTCTCGCCTGGAGGACAAAACCTCCTGTATTTTCACGAGTTGCGGCAGGTGCTCTCGACGTACGACGGGGACCTCAAGGACCCGCTCTGGTGGCCTCAGGAAAGGCCAGTCCCCATGCGAGTTCCTCGGGGGCCTCTCGGGATTCCTCTCCCGTCGACGCCGGGGCCTAAGACCTTGTGTGGAGTCGGGGCCGGAACCTGAGGATTCCTCTCCAGTGCTGACATGGATCTTGGGGTACTTTTGGAGTCTCCCCAGGGTGTCAGTCCTCGTCTCAAATGCGGGCATGCACTTGCGCTTTCCTCCAGAGCGGTAGCAGCAGTGTCACGCAGTCCGCCCTGTGGATCAAAGGATCTATGGTTTTCCCTCGAGTCTTTCCCACGAGGCTTTCCCACGAGGCTTTCCCACAGGGCTGTCCCACGTGCACACGTGGTGGGAGTCGATCCTCGGCTTGAACGTCAAGGCAGTGCAGGGAAAACAGGTTCCTCTGGAATGGACTGACACATCTGAGGGACTCTTGGAATGGTGGCACGATCCTGGAGTTCCTCTCGCCTTTCCTGTGGATAGCGCCTCCTCTTGAGATACCCCAGGAACGCCGGGAATTCTTTCCCTTCGACAGGGAAGGGATCACTCATCTCGAGCTAGGAGGCGGAATCGGGGCTCCACTCGATGTGTTCGGGACCCTCGTGCTTCCTCTCGAGTGGAGACGGGTATATCGGGGAACTTCTTGAGTTGCAGCAAGGGTGTGAATGACCCTTTGGAAGTTCCAGTGGTTAGATGTGATTAGCCTCGAGAAGCCTCAGCGGAAATGGGCCTCATCTCGCCTGGAGGGCAAAACCTCCTGGATTTTCTCGAGTTGCGGCAGGTGCTCTCGACTTACGACCGGGACTTCAGGGACACGCTCTGGTGGCCTCAGGAAAGGCCAGTCCCCATGCGAGTTCCTCGGGGGCCTCTCGGGATTCCTCTCCCTTCGACGCCGGGTCCTAAGACTTTGTGTGGAGTCGGGGCCGGAACCTGACGATTCCTCTCCAGTGCTGACATGGATCTTGGGGTACTTCTGGAGTCTTCCCAGGGGAGTCAGTCCTCGTCTCGAATGCGGGCATTCACTTGCGCTTTCCTCCAGAGCGGTAGCAGCAGTGTCACGCAGTCCCCCGCGTGGATCAAAGGATCTATGGTTTTCCCTCGAGTCTTTCCCACGAGGCTTTCCCACGAGGCTTTCCCACAGGGCTGTCCCACGTGCACACGTGATGGGAGTCGATCCTCGGCTTGAACGTCAAGGCAGTGCAGGGAAAACAGGTTCCTCTGGAATGGACTGACACATCTGGGGGACTCTTGGAATGGTGGCACGACCCTGGAGTTCCTCTCGCCTTTCCTGTGGAGAGCGCCTCCTCTTGAGATGCGAAGGGAACGCCGGGAATTCTTTCCCTACGAAACAGGGAAAGGATCCCTCATCTCGAGCTAGGAGGCGGAAACGGGGCTCCCCTGGATGTGTGCGGGACCCTCGTGCTTCCTCTCGAGTGGAGACGGGTATGTCGGGGAACTTATTGACTTGCAGCAAGGGTGTGAAAGACCTTTTGGAAGTTCCAGTGGTTAGATGTGATTAGCCTCGAGAAGCCTCAGTGGAAATGGGCCTCATCTCGCCTGGAGGGCAAAACCTCCTGGATTTTCTCGAGTTGCGGCAGGTGCTCTCGACTTACGACGGGGACCTCAGGGACCCGCTCTGGTGGCCTCAGGAATGGCCAGTCCCCATGCGACTTCCTCGGGGGCCTCTCGGGATTCCTCTCCCGTCGATGCCGGGGCCTAAGACCTTGTGTGGAGTCGGGGCCGGAACCTGAGGATTCCTCTCCAGTGCTGACATGGATCTCTGGGTACTTCTGGAGTCTCCCCCGGGGAGGCAGTCCTCGTCTCAAATGGGGGCATGCACGTGGGCTTTCCTCCAGAGCGGGAGCAGCAGTGTCACGCAGTCCGCCGCGTGGATCAAAGGATCTATGGTTTTCCCTCGAGTCTTTCCCACGAGGCTTTCCCACGAGGCTTTCCCACAGGGCTGTCCCACGTGCACACGTGGTGGGAGTCGATCCTCGGCTTGAACGTCAAGGCAGTGCAGGGAAAACAGGTTCCTCTGGAATGGACTGACACATCTGGGGGACTCTTGGAATGGTGGCACGACCCTGGAATTCCTCTCGCCTTTCCTGTGGAGAGCGCCTCCTCTTGAGATGCGACGGGAACGCCGGGAAATCTTTCCCTACGAAACAGGGAAATGATCCCTCATCTCGAGCTAGGAGGCAGAAACGGGGCTCCCCTGGATGTGTGCGGGACCCTCGTGCTTCCTCTCGAGTGGAGACGGGTATTTCGGGGAACTTCTTGAGTTGCAGCAAGGGTGTGAAGGACCCTTTGGAAGTTACAGTGGTTAGATGTGATTAGCCTCGAGTAGCCTCAGCGGAAATGGGCCTCGTCTCGCCTGGCGGACAAAACCTCCTGGATTTTCTCGAGTTGCGGCAGGTGCTCTCGACTTACGACGGGGACCTCAAGGACCCCCTCTGGTGGCCTCAGGAAAGGCCAGTCCCCATGCGAGTTCCTCAGGGGCCTCTCGGGATTCCTCTGCCGTCGATGCCGAGGCATAAGACCTTGTGTGGAGTCGGGGCCGGAACCTGAGGATTCCTCTCCAGTGTTGACATGGATCTTGGGGTACTTTTGGAGTCTCCCCAGGGTGTCAGTCCTCGTCTCGAATGCGGGCATGCACTTGCGCTTTCCTCCAGAGCGGTAGCAGCAGTGTCACGCAGTCCGCCGCGTGGATCAAAGGATCTATGTTTTTCCCTCGAGTCTTAACCTCGAGTATTTCCCACGAGACTTTCCCAAGAGGCTTTCCCACAGGGCTGTCCCACGTGCACACGAGGTGGGAGTCGATCCTCGGCTTGAACGTCAAGGCAGTGCAGGGAAAACAGGTTCCTCTGGAATGGACTGACACATCTGGGGGACTCTTGGAGTGGTGGCACGACCCTGGAGTTCCTCTCGCCTTTCCTGTGGAGAGCGCCTCCTCTTGAGATGCGACGGGAACGCCGGGAATTCTTTCCCTACGAAACAGGGAAAGGATCCCTCATCTAGAGCTAGGAGGCGGAAATGGGGCTCCCCGGGATGTGTGCGGGACCCTCGTGCTTCCTCTCAAGTGGAGACGGGTATGTCGGGGAACTTCTTGAGTTGCAGCAAGGCTGTGAAGAACCCTTTGGAAGTTCCAGTGGTTAGATGTGATTAGCCTCGAGAAGACTCAGCGGAAATGGGCCTCATCTCGCCTGGAGGGCAAAACCTCCTGGATTTTCTCTAGTGGCGGCAGGTGCTCTCGACTTACGAAGGGGACCTCAGGGACCCGCTCTGGTGGTCTCAGGAAAGGCCAGTCCCCATGCGAGTTCCTCGGGGTCCTCTCGGGATTCCTCTCCCGTCGATGCCGGGGCCTATGACCTTGTGTGGAGTCGGGGCCGGAACCTGAGGATTCCTCTCCAGTGCTTACATGGATCTTGGGGTACTTCTGGAGTCTCCCCAGGAGAGTCAGTCCTCGTCTCGAATGCGCGCATGCACTTGCGCTTTCCTCCAGAGCGGTAGCAGCAGTGTCACGCAGTCCGCCGCGTGGATCAAAGGATCTATGGTTTTCCCTCGAGTCTTTCCCACGAGGCTTTCCCACGAGGCTTTCCCACAGGGCTGTCCCACCTGCACACGTGGTGGGAGTCGATCCTCGGCTTGAACGTCAAGGCAGTGCAGGGAAAACAGGTTCCTCTGGAATGGACTGACACATCTGGGGGACTCTGGGAATGGTGGCACGACCCTGGAGTTCCGCTCGCCTTTCCTGTGGAGAGCGCCTCCTCTTGAGATGCGACGGGATCGCCGGGAATTCTTTCCCTACGAAACAGGGAAAGGATCCCTCATCTCGAGCTAGGAGGAAAAAACGGGGCTCCCCTGGATGTGTGCAGGACCCTCGTGCTTCCTCTCGAGTGGAGACGGGTAGGTCGGGGAACTTCTTGAGTTGCAGCAAGGGTGTGAAGGACCCTTTGGAAGTTCCAGTGGTTAGATGTGATTAGCCTCGAGAAGCCTCAGCGGAAATGGGCCTCATCTCGCCTGGAGGGCAAAACCTCCTGGATTTTCTCGAGTTGCGGAAGGTGCTCTCGACTTACGACGTGGACCTCAGGGACCCGCTCTGGTGGCCTCAGGAAAGGCCAGTCCCCATGCGACTTCCTCGGGGGCCTCTCGGGATTCCTCACCCTTCGACGCCGGGGCCTAAGACCTTGTGTGGAGTCGGGGCCGGCACCTGAGGATTCCTCTCCAGTGCTGACATGGATCATGGGGTCCTTCTGGAGTCTCCCCAGGGGAGTCAGTCCTCGTCTCGAATGCGGGCATGCACTTGCTCTTTCCTCCAGAGCGGTAGCAGCAGTGTCACGCAGTCCGCCGCGTGGATCAAAGGATCTATGGTTTTCCCTCGAGTCTTTCCCACGAGGCTTTCCCACGAGGCTTTCCCACAGGGCTGTCCCACGTGCACACGTGGTGGGAGTCGATCCTCGGCTTGAACGTCAAGGCAGTGAAGGGAAAACAGGTCCCTCTGGAATGGACTGACACATCTGGGGGACTCTTGGAATGGTGGCACGACCCTGGAGTTCCTCTCGCCTTTCCTGTGGAGAGCGCCTCCTCTTGAGATGCGACGGCAACGCCGGGAATTCTTTCCCTACGAAACAGGGAAAGGATCACTCATCTCGAGCTAGGAGGCGGAATCGGGGCTCCCCTGGATGTGTGCGGGACCCTCGTGCTTCCTCTCGAGTGGAGACGGGTATGTCGGGGAACTTCTTGACTTGCAGCAAGGGTGTGAAGGAACCTTTGGAAGTTCCAGTGGTTAGATGTGATTAGCCTCGAGAAGCCTCAGCGGAAATGGGCCTCATCTCGCCTGGAGGGCAAAACCTCCTGGATTTTCTCGAGTTGCGGCAGGTGCCCTCGACTTACGATGGGGCCCTCAGGGACCCGCTCTGGTGGCCTCAGGAAAGGCCAGTCCCCATGCGACTTCCTCTGGGCCCTCTCGGGACACCTCTCCCGTCGATGCCGGGGCCTATGACCTTGTGTGGAGTCGTGGCCGGAACCTGAGGATTCCTCTCCAGTGCTGACATGGATCTTGGGGTACTTCTGAAGTCTCCCCAGGGTGTCAGTCCTCGTCTCGAATGCGGGCATGCACTTGCGCTTTCCTCCAGAGCGGTAGCAGCAGTGTCACGCAGTCCGCCGCGTGGATCAAAGGATCTATGGTTTTCCCTCGAGTCTTTCCCACGAGGCTTTCCTACCGGGCTGTCCCACGTGCACACGTGGTGGGAGTCGATCCTCGGCTTGAACGTCAAGGCAGTGCAGGGAAAACAGGTTCCTCTGGAATGGACTGACACATCTGGGGGACTCTTGGAATGGTGGCACGACCCTGGAGTTCCTCTTGCCTTTCCTGTGGAGAGCGCCTCCTCTTGAGATAAGACGGGAACGCTGGGAACTCTTTCCCTACGAAACAGGGAACGGATCCCTCATCTCGAGCTAGGAGGCGGAAACTGGGCTCCCCTGGATGTGTGCGGGACCCTCTTGCTTCCCCTCGAGTGGAGACGGGTATGTCGGGGAACTTCTTGAGTTGCAGCAAGGGTGTGAAGGACCCTTTGGAAGTTCCAGTGGATAGATGTGATTAGCCTCGAGAAGCCTCAGCGGAAATGGGCCTCATCTCGCGTGGAGGGCAAAACCTCCTGGATTTTCTCGAGTTGCGGCAGGTGCTCTCGACTTATGACGGGGACTTCAGGGACCCGCGCTGGTGGACTCAGGAAAGGCCAGTCCCCATGCGAGTTCCTCGGGGGCCTCTCGGGATTCCTCACCCTTCGACGCCGGGGCCTAAGACCTTGTGTGGAGTCGGGGCCGGCACCTGAGGATTCCTCTCCAGTGCTGACATGGATCTTGGGGTCCTTCTGGAGTCTCCCCAGGGGAGTCAGTCCTCGTCTCGAATGCGGGCATGCACTTGCTCTTTCCTCCAGAGGGGTAGCAGCAGTGTCACGCAGTCCGCCGCGTGGATCAAAGGATCTATGGTTTTCCCTCGAGTCTTTCCCACGAGGCTTTCCCACGAGGCTTTCCCACAGGGCTGTCCCACGTGCACACGTGGTGGGAGTCGATCCTCGGCTTGAACGTCAAGGCAGTGCAGGGAAAACAGGTTCCTCTGGAATGGACTGACACATCTGGGGGACTCTTGGAATGGTGGAACGACCCTGGAGTTCCTCTCGCCTTTCCTGTGGAGAGCTCCTCCTCTTGAGATGCGACGGGAACGCCGGAAATTCTTTCCCTACGAAACAGGGAAATATTCCTCATCTCGAGCTAGGAGGCGGAAACGGGGCTCCCTTGGATGTGTACGGGACCCTCGTGTTTCCTCTCGAGTGGAGACGGGTATGTCGGGGAACTTCTTCACTTGCAGCAAGGGTGTGAAGGAACTTTTGGAAGTTCCAATGGTTAGATGTGATTAGCCTCGAGAAGCCTCAACGGAAATGGGCCTGATCTCGCCTGGAGGGCAAAACCTCCTGGATTTTCTCGAGTTGAGGCAGGTGCTCTCGAATTACGAAGGGGACCTCAGGGACCCGCTCTGGTGGCCTCAGGAAAGGCCAGTCCCCATGCGAGTTCCTCGGGGTCCTCTCGGGATTCCTCTCCCGTCGATGCCGGAGCCTAAGACCTTGTGTGGATTCGGGGACGGAACCTGCGGATTCCTCTCCAGTACTGACATGGATCTTGGGGTACTTCTGGAGTCTTCCCAGGGCAGTCAGTCCTCGTCTCGAATGCGGGCATGCACTTGCGCTTTCCTCCAGAGCGGTAGCAGCAGTGTCACGCAGTCCGCCGCGTGGATCAAAGGATCTATGGTTTTCCCTCGAGTCTTTCCCACGAGGCTTTCCCACGAGACTTTCCCACAGGGCTGTCCCACGTGCACACGTGGTGGGAGTCGATCCTCGGCTTGAACGTCAAGGCAGTGCAGGGAAAACAGGTTCCTCTGGAATGGACTGACACATCTGGGGGACTCTAGGATTGGTGCCACGACCCTGGAGTTCCTCTCGCATTTCCTGTGGAGAGGCCTCCTCTTGAAATGCCACGGGAATGCCGGGAATTCTTTCCCTACGAAACAGGGAAAGGATCCATCATCTCGAGCTAGGAGGCGGAAACGGGGCTCCCCTGGATGTGTGCGGGACACTCGTGCTTCCTCTCGAGTGGAGATGGGTATGTCGGGGAACTTCTTGACTTGCAGCAAGGGTGTTAAAGACCCTTTGGAAGTTCCAGTGGTTAGATGTGATTAGCCTCGAGAAGCCTCAGCGGAAATGGGCCTCATCTCGCCTGGAGGGCAAAACCTCCTGGATTTTCTCGAGTTGCGGCAGGTGCTCTCGACTTACTGCGGGGACCTCAGGGTCCCGCTCTGGTGGCCTCAGGAAAGGCCAGTCCCCATGCGAGTTCCTCGGGGGCCTCTCAGGATTCCTCTCCCGTCGATGCCGTGGCCTAAGACCTTGTGTGGAGTCGGGGCCGGAGCCTGAGGATTCCTCTCCAGTGCTGACATGGATCTTGGGGTACTTCTGGAGTCTCCCCAGGGGAGTCAGTCCTCGTCTCGAATGCGGGCATGCACTTGCGCTTTCCTCCAGAGCTGTAGCAGCAGTGTCACGCAGTCCGCCGCGTGGATCAAAGGATCTATGTTTTTCCCTCGAATATTTCCCACGAGGCTTTCCCACGAGGCTTTCCCACAGGGCTGTCCCACCTGCACACGTGGTGGGAGTCGATCCTCGGCTTGAACGTCAAGGCAGTGCAGAGAAAACAGGTTCCTCTGAAATGGACTGACACATCTGGGGGACTCTTGGAATGGTGGCACGACCCTGGAGTTCCTCTCGCCTTTCCTGTGGAGAGCGCCTCCTCTTGAGATGCAACGGGAACGCCGGGAATTCTTTCCGTACAAAACAGGGAAAGGATCCCTCATCTCGAGCTAGGAGGCGGAAACGGGGCTCCCCTGGATGTGTGGGGGACTCTCGTGCTTCCTTTCGAGTAGAGACGGGTATGTCGGGGAACTTCTTGAGTTGCAGCAAGGGTGTGAAGGACCCTTTGGAAGTTCCAGTGGTTAGATGTGATTAGCCTCGAGAAGCCTCAGCGGAAATGGGCCTCATCTCGCCTGGAGGGCAAAACCTCCTGGATTTTCTCGAGTTGCGGCAGGTGCTCTCGACTTACAACGGGGCCCTCAGGGACCCGCTCTGGTGGCCTCAGGAAAAGCCAGTCCCCATGCGCGTTCCTCGGGGGCCTTTCGGGATTCTTCTCCCGTCGATGCCGGGGCCTAAGACCTTGTGTGGAGTCGGGTCCGGAACCTGAGGATTCCTCTCCAGTGCTGACATGGATCTTGGGGTACTTCTGAAGTCTCCCCATGGGAGTCAGTCCTCGTCTCGAATGCGGGCATGCACTTGCGCTTTCCTCCAGAGCGGTAGCAGCACTGTCACGCAGTCCGCCGCGTGGGTCCAAGGATCTATGGTTTTCCCTCGAGTCTTTCCCACGAGGCTTTCCCACGAGGCTTTCCCACAGGGCTGTCCCACGTGCACACGTGGTGGGATTCGATCCTTGGCTTGAACGTCAAGGCAGTGCAGGGAAAACAGGTTCGTCTGGAATGGACTGACACATCTGGGGGACTCTTGGAATGGTGGCACGACCCTGGAGTTCCTCTCGCCTTTCCTGTGGATAGCGCCTCCCCTTGAGATGCGACGGGAACGCCGGGAATTCTTTCCCTACGAAACACGGAAAGAATCCCTCATTTCGAGCTAGGAGGCGGAAACGGGGCTCCCCTGAATGTGTGCGGGACCCTCGTGCTTCCTCTCGAGTGGAGACGGGTATGTCGGGGAACTTCTTGACTTGCAGCAAGGGTGTGAAGGACCCTTTGGAAGTTCCAGTGGTTAGATGTGATTAGCCTCGAGAAGCCTCAGCGGAAATGGGCCTCGTCTCGCCTGGAGGGCAAAACCTCATGGATTTTCTCGAGTTGCGGCAGGTGCTCTCGACTTACGACGGGAACTCGGGGACCCGCTCTGGTGGCCTCAGGAAAGGCCAGTCCCCATGCGAGTTCCTCGGGGGCCTCTCGGGATTCCTCTCCCGTCGATGCCGGGGCCTAAGTCCTTGTGCGGAGTCGGGGCCGGAAACTGAGCATTTCTCTCCAGTGCTGACATGGATCGTGGGGTACTTCTGGAGTCTCCCCAGGGGAGTCAGTACTTGTCTGAATGCGGGCATGCACTTGCGCTTTCCTCCAGAGCGGTAGCAGCAGTGTCACGCAGTCCGCCGCGTGGATCAAAGGATCTATGGTTTTCCCTCGAGCCTTTCCCACGAGGCTTTCCCACGAGGCTTTCCCACAGGGCTGTCCCACAAGGCTGTCGCACGTGCACACGTGGTGGGAGTCGATCCTCGACTTGACCGTCAGGGCAGTGCAGGGAAAACAGGTTCCTCTGGAATGGACTGACACATCTGGGGGACTCTTGGAATGGTGGCACGACCCTGGAGTTCCTCTCGCCTTTGCTGTGGAGAGCGCCTCCGCTTGAGATGCGATGGAAACGCCGGGAATTCTTTCCCTACGAAACAGGGAAAGGATCCCTCATCTCGAGCTAGGAGGCGGAAACGGGGCTCCCCTGGATGTGTGGAGGACTCTCGTGCTTCCTCTCGGAGTGGAGACGAGTATGTCGGGGAACTTCTTGAGTTGCAGCAAGGGTTTGAAAGACCCTTTGGAAGTTCCAGTGGTTAGATGTGATTAGCCTCGAGAAGCCTCAGCGGAAATGGGCCTCCTCTCGCCTGGAGGGCAACACCTCCTGGATTTTATCGAGTTGCGGCAGGTGCTCTCGACTTAAGACGGGGACCTCAGGGACCCGCTCTGGTGGCCTCAGGAAAGGCCAGTCCACATGCGAGTCCCACGGGAGCCTCTCGGGATTCCTCTCCGTTCGATGACGGGGCCTAAGACCTTTTGTGGAGTCGGGGCCGGAACCTGAGGATTCCTCTCCAGTGCTGACGTGGAGCTTGGGGTACTTCTGGAGTCTCCCCAGGGGAGTCAGTCCTCGCCTCCAATGCGGGCATGCACTTGCGCTTTCCTCCAGGCGGTAGCAGCAGTGTCACGCAGTCCGCCGCGTGGATCAAAGGATCTATGGTTTTCCCTCGTGTCTTTCCCACGAGGCTTTCCCACGAGGCTTTCCCACAGGGCTGTCCCACGTGCACACGTGGTGGGAGTCGATCCTCCGCTTGAACGTCAACGCAGTGCAGGGAAAACAGGTTCCTCTGGAATGGACTGATACATCTGGAGGACTCTTGGAATGGTGGCACGACCCTGGAGTTCCTCTCGCCTTTCCTGTGGAGAGCGCCTCCTCTTGAGATGCGACGGGAACGCCGGGAATTCTTTGCCTATGAAACAGGGAAAGGATCCCTCATCTTTAGCTAGGAGGTGGAAACGGGGTTCCCCTGGATGTGTGCGGGACCCTCGTGCTTCCTCTCGAGTGGAGACGGGTATGTCGGGGAACTTCTTGAGTTGCAGCAAGGGTGTGAAGGACCCTTTGGAAGTTCCAGTGGTTAGATGTGATTAGCCTCGAGAAGCCTCAGCGGAAATGGGCCTCATCTCGCCTGGAGGGCAAAACCTCCTGGATTTTCTCGAGTTGCGGCAGGTGCTCTCGACTTAAGGCGGGGACCTCAGGGACCCGCTCTGGTGGCCTCAGGAAAGGCCAGTCCCCATGCGAGTTCCTCGGGGGCCTCTCAGGATTCCTCTCCCGTCGATGCAGGGGCCTAAGACCTTGTGTGGAGTCGGGGCCGGAACCTGAGGATTCCTCTCCAGTGCTGACATGGATCTTGGGGTACTTCTGGAGTCTCCCCAGGGGAGTCAGTCCTCGTCTCAAATGCGGGCATGCACTTGCGCTTTCCTGCAGAGCGGTAGCAGCAGTGTCACGCAGTCCGCCGCGTGGATCAAAGGATCTCTGGTTTTCCCTCGAGTCTTTCCCACGAGGCTTTCCCACGAGGCTTTCCCACAGGGCTGTCCCACGTGCACACGTGGTGGGAGTCGATCCTCGGCTTGAACGTCAAGGCAGTGCAGGGAAAACAGGTTCCTCTGGAATGGACTGATACATCTGGAGGACTCTTGGAATGGTGGCACGACCCTGGAGTTCCTCTCGCATTTCCTGTGGAGAGCGCCTCCTCTTGAAATGCCACGGGAATGCCGGGAATTCTTTCCCTACGAAACAGGGAAAGGATCCATCATCTCGAGCTAGGAGGCGGAAACGGGGCTCCCCTGGATGTGTGCGGGACCCTCGTGCTTCCTCTCGAGTGGAGATGGGTATGTCGGGGAACTTCTTGACTTGCAGCAAGGGTGTTAAAGACCCTTTGGAAGTTCCAGTGGTTAGATGTGATTAGCCTCGAGAAGCCTCAGCGGAAATGGGCCTCATCTCGCCTGGAGGGCAAAACCTCCTGGATTTTCTCGAGTTGCGGCAGGTGCTCTCGACTTACTGCGGGGACCTCAGGGACCCGCTCTGGTGGCCTCAGGAAAGGCCAGTCCCCATGCGAGTTCCTCGGGGGCCTCTCAGGATTCCTCTCCCGTCGATGCCGTGGCCTAAGACCTTGTGTGGAGTCGGGGCCGGAGCCTGAGGATTGCTCTCCAGTGCTGACATGGATCTTGGGGTACTTCTGGAGTCTCCCCAGGGGAGTCAGTCCTCGTCTCGAATGCTGGCATGCACTTGCGCTTTCCTCCAGAGCGGTAGCAGCAGTGTAACGCAGTCCGCCTCGTGGATCAAAGGATCTATGGTTTTCCCTCGAATCTTTCCCACGAGGCTTTCCCACGAGGCTTTCCCACAGGGCTGTCCCACGTGCCACCGTGGTGGGAGTCGATCCTCGGCTTGAACGCTAAGGCAGTGCAGGGAAAACAGGTTCCTCTGGAATGGACTGACACATCTGGGGGACTCTTGGAATGGTGGCATGACCCTGGAGTTCCTCTCGCCTTTCCTGTGGAGAGCGCCTCCTCTTCAGATGCGACGGGAACGCCGGGAATTCTTTCCCTACGAAACAGGGAAAGGATCCCTCATTTCGAGCTAGGAGGCGGAAACGGGGCTCCCCTGAATGTGTGCGGGACCCTCGTGCTTCCTCTCTAGTGGAGACGGGTATGTCGGGGAACTTCTTGAGTTGCAGCAAGGGTGTGAAGGACCCTTTGGAAGTTCCAGTGCTTAGATGTGATTAGCCTCGAGAAGCCTCAGCGGAAATGGGCCTCGTCTCGCCTGGAGGGCAAAACCTCCTGGATTTTATCGAGTTGCGGCAGGTGCTCTCGACTTACGACGGGGACCTCGGGGACCCGCTCTGGTGGCCTCAGGAAAGGCCAGTCCCCATGCGAGTTCCTCGGGTGCCTCTCGGGATTCCTCTCCCGTCGATGCCAGGGCCTAAGTCCTTGTGTGGAGTCGGGGCCGGAACCTGAGCAATTCTCTCCAGTGCTGACATGGATCTTGGGGTACTTCTGGAGTCTCCCCAGGGGAGTCAGTCCTCGTCTCGAATGCGGGCATGCACTTGCGCTTTCCTCCAGAGCTGTAGCAGCAGTGTCACGCAGTCCGCCGCCTGGATCAAAGGATCTATGTTTTTCCCTCGAATATTTCCCACGAGGCTTTCCCACGAGGCTTTCCCACAGGGCTGTCCCACCTGCACACGTGGTGGGAGTCGATCCTCGGCTTGAACGTCAAGGCAGTGCAGAGAAAACAGGTTCCTCTGAAATGGACTGACACATCTGGGGGACTCTTGGAATGGTGGCACGACCCTGGAGTTCCTCTCGCCTTTCCTGTGGAGAGCGCCTCCTCTTGAGATGCAACGGGAACGCCGGGAATTCTTTCCGTACAAAACAGGGAAAGGATCCCTCATCTCGAGCTAGGAGGCGGAAACGGGGCTCCCCTGGATGTGTGGGGGACTCTCGTGCTTCCTTTCGAGTAGAGACGGGTATGTCGGGGAACTTCTTGAGTTGCAGCAAGGGTGTGAAGGACCCTTTGGAAGTTCCAGTGGTTAGATGTGATTAGCCTCGAGAAGCCTCAGCGGAAATGGGCCTCATCTCGCCTGGAGGGCAAAACCTCCTGGATTTTCTCGAGTTGCGGCAGGTGCTCTCGACTTACAACGGGGCCCTCAGGGACCCGCTCTGGTGGCCTCAGGAAAAGCCAGTCCCCATGCGCGTTCCTCGGGGGCCTTTCGGGATTCTTCTCCCGTCGATGCCGGGGCCTAAGACCTTGTGTGGAGTCGGGTCCGGAACCTGAGGATTCCTCTCCAGTGCTGACATGGATCTTGGGGTACTTCTGAAGTCTCCCCATGGGAGTCAGTCCTCGTCTCGAATGCGGGCATGCACTTGCGCTTTCCTCCAGAGCGGTAGCAGCACTGTCACGCAGTCCGCCGCGTGGGTCCAAGGATCTATGGTTTTCCCTCGAGTCTTTCCCACGAGGCTTTCCCACGAGGCTTTCCCACAGGGCTGTCCCACGTGCACACGTGGTGGGATTCGATCCTTGGCTTGAACGTCAAGGCAGTGCAGGGAAAACAGGTTCGTCTGGAATGGACTGACACATCTGGGGGACTCTTGGAATGGTGGCACGACCCTGGAGTTCCTCTCGCCTTTCCTGTGGATAGCGCCTCCCCTTGAGATGCGACGGGAACGCCGGGAATTCTTTCCCTACGAAACACGGAAAGAATCCCTCATTTCGAGCTAGGAGGCGGAAACGGGGCTCCCCTGAATGTGTGCGGGACCCTCGTGCTTCCTCTCGAGTGGAGACGGGTATGTCGGGGAACTTCTTGACTTGCAGCAAGGGTGTGAAGGACCCTTTGGAAGTTCCAGTGGTTAGATGTGATTAGCCTCGAGAAGCCTCAGCGGAAATGGGCCTCGTCTCGCCTGGAGGGCAAAACCTCATGGATTTTCTCGAGTTGCGGCAGGTGCTCTCGACTTACGACGGGAACTCGGGGACCCGCTCTGGTGGCCTCAGGAAAGGCCAGTCCCCATGCGAGTTCCTCGGGGGCCTCTCGGGATTCCTCTCCCGTCGATGCCGGGGCCTAAGTCCTTGTGCGGAGTCGGGGCCGGAAACTGAGCATTTCTCTCCAGTGCTGACATGGATCGTGGGGTACTTCTGGAGTCTCCCCAGGGGAGTCAGTACTTGTCTGAATGCGGGCATGCACTTGCGCTTTCCTCCAGAGCGGTAGCAGCAGTGTCACGCAGTCCGCCGCGTGGATCAAAGGATCTATGGTTTTCCCTCGAGCCTTTCCCACGAGGCTTTCCCACGAGGCTTTCCCACAGGGCTGTCCCACAAGGCTGTCGCACGTGCACACGTGGTGGGAGTCGATCCTCGACTTGACCGTCAGGGCAGTGCAGGGAAAACAGGTTCCTCTGGAATGGACTGACACATCTGGGGGACTCTTGGAATGGTGGCACGACCCTGGAGTTCCTCTCGCCTTTGCTGTGGAGAGCGCCTCCGCTTGAGATGCGATGGAAACGCCGGGAATTCTTTCCCTACGAAACAGGGAAAGGATCCCTCATCTCGAGCTAGGAGGCGGAAACGGGGCTCCCCTGGATGTGTGGAGGACTCTCGTGCTTCCTCTCGGAGTGGAGACGAGTATGTCGGGGAACTTCTTGAGTTGCAGCAAGGGTTTGAAAGACCCTTTGGAAGTTCCAGTGGTTAGATGTGATTAGCCTCGAGAAGCCTCAGCGGAAATGGGCCTCCTCTCGCCTGGAGGGCAACACCTCCTGGATTTTATCGAGTTGCGGCAGGTGCTCTCGACTTAAGACGGGGACCTCAGGGACCCGCTCTGGTGGCCTCAGGAAAGGCCAGTCCACATGCGAGTCCCACGGGAGCCTCTCGGGATTCCTCTCCGTTCGATGACGGGGCCTAAGACCTTTTGTGGAGTCGGGGCCGGAACCTGAGGATTCCTCTCCAGTGCTGACGTGGAGCTTGGGGTACTTCTGGAGTCTCCCCAGGGGAGTCAGTCCTCGCCTCCAATGCGGGCATGCACTTGCGCTTTCCTCCAGGCGGTAGCAGCAGTGTCACGCAGTCCGCCGCGTGGATCAAAGGATCTATGGTTTTCCCTCGTGTCTTTCCCACGAGGCTTTCCCACGAGGCTTTCCCACAGGGCTGTCCCACGTGCACACGTGGTGGGAGTCGATCCTCCGCTTGAACGTCAACGCAGTGCAGGGAAAACAGGTTCCTCTGGAATGGACTGATACATCTGGAGGACTCTTGGAATGGTGGCACGACCCTGGAGTTCCTCTCGCCTTTCCTGTGGAGAGCGCCTCCTCTTGAGATGCGACGGGAACGCCGGGAATTCTTTGCCTATGAAACAGGGAAAGGATCCCTCATCTTTAGCTAGGAGGTGGAAACGGGGTTCCCCTGGATGTGTGCGGGACCCTCGTGCTTCCTCTCGAGTGGAGACGGGTATGTCGGGGAACTTCTTGAGTTGCAGCAAGGGTGTGAAGGACCCTTTGGAAGTTCCAGTGGTTAGATGTGATTAGCCTCGAGAAGCCTCAGCGGAAATGGGCCTCATCTCTCCTGGAGGGCAAAACCTCCTGGATTTTCTCGAGTTGCGGCAGGTGCTCTCGACTTACGGCGGGGCCCTCAGGGACCCGCTCTGGTGGCCTCAGGAAAGGCCAGTCCCCATGCGAGTTCCTCGGGGGCCTCTCAGGATTCCTCTCCCGTCGATGCAGGGGCCTAAGACCTTGTGTGGAGTCGGGGCCGGAACCTGAGGATTCCTCTCCAGTGCTGACATGGATCTTGGGGTACTTCTGGAGTCTCCCCAGGGGAGTCAGTCCTCGTCTCGAATGCGGGCATGCACTTGCGCTTTCCTGCAGAGCGGTAACAGCAGTGTCACGCAGTCCGCCGCGTGGATCAAAGGATCTCTGGTTTTCCCTCGAGTCTTTCCCACGAGGCTTTCCCACGAGGCTTTCCCACAGGGCTGTCCCACGTGCACACGTGGTGGGAGTCGATCCTCGGCTTGAACGTCAAGGCAGTGCAGGGAAAACAGGTTCCTCTGGAATGGACTGATACATCTGGAGGACTCTTGGAATGGTGGCACGACCCTGGAGTTCCTCTCGCATTTCCTGTGGAGAGCGCCTCCTCTTGAAATGCCACGGGAATGCTGGGAATTCTTTCCCTACGAAACAGGGAAAGGATCCATCATCTCGAGGTAGGAGGCGGAAACGGGGCTCCCCTGGATGTGTGCGGGACCCTCGTGCTTCCTCTCGAGTGGAGATGGGTATGTCGGGGAACTTCTTGACTTGCAGCAAGGGTGTTAAAGACCCTTTGGAAGTTCCAGTGGTTAGATGTGATTAGCCTCGAGAAGCCTCAGCGGAAATGGGCCTCATCTCGCCTGGAGGGCAAAACCTCCTGGATTTTCTCGAGTTGCGGCAGGTGCTCTCGACTTACTGCGGGGACCTCAGGGACCCGCTCTGGTGGCCTCAGGAAAGGCCAGTCCCCATGCGAGTTCCTCGGGGGCCTCTCAGGATTCCTCTCCCGTCGATGCCGTGGCCTAAGACCTTGTGTGGAGTCGGGGCCGGAGCCTGAGGATTCCTCTCCAGTGCTGACATGGATCTTGGGGTACTTCTGGAGTCTCCCCAGGGGAGTCAGTCCTCGTCTCGAATGCTGGCATGCACTTGCGCTTTCCTCCAGAGCGGTAGCAGCAGTGTAACGCAGTCCGCCTCGTGGATCAAAGGATCTATGGTTTTCCCTCGAATCTTTCCCACGAGGCTTTCCCACGAGGCTTTCCCACAGGGCTGTCCCACGTGCCACCGTGGTGGGAGTCGATCCTCGGCTTGAACGCTAAGGCAGTGCAGGGAAAACAGGTTCCTCTGGAATGGACTGACACATCTGGGGGACTCTTGGAATGGTGGCATGACCCTGGAGTTCCTCTCGCCTTTCCTGTGGAGAGCGCCTCCTCTTCAGATGCGACGGGAACGCCGGGAATTCTTTCCCTACGAAACAGGGAAAGGATCCCTCATTTCGAGCTAGGAGGCGGAAACGGGGCTCCCCTGAATGTGTGCGGGACCCTCGTGCTTCCTCTCTAGTGGAGACGGGTATGTCGGGGAACTTCTTGAGTTGCAGCAAGGGTGTGAAGGACCCTTTGGAAGTTCCAGTGGTTAGATGTGATTAGCCTCGAGAAGCCTCAGCGGAAATGGGCCTCGTCTCGCCTGGAGGGCAAAACCTCCTGGATTTTATCGAGTTGCGGCAGGTGCTCTCGACTTACGACGGGGACCTCGGGGACCCGCTCTGGTGGCCTCAGGAAAGGCCAGTCCCCATGCGAGTTCCTCGGGTGCCTCTCGGGATTCCTCTCCCGTCGATGCCAGGGCCTAAGTCCTTGTGTGGAGTCGGGGCCGGAACCTGAGCAATTCTCTCCAGTGCTGACATGGATCTTGGGGTACTTCTGGAGTCTCCCCAGGGGAGTCAGTCCTCGTCTCGAATGCGGGCATGCACTTGCGCTTTCCTCCAGAGCTGTAGCAGCAGTGTCACGCAGTCCGCCGCCTGGATCAAAGGATCTATGTTTTTCCCTCGAATATTTCCCACGAGGCTTTCCCACGAGGCTTTCCCACAGGGCAGTCCCACCTGCACACGTGGTGGGAGTCGATCCTCGGCTTGAACGTCAAGGCAGTGCAGAGAAAACAGGTTCCTCTGAAATGGACTGACACATCTGGGGGACTCTTGGAATGGTGGCACGACCCTGGAGTTCCTCTCGCCTTTCCTGTGGAGAGCGCCTCCTCTTGAGATGCAACGGGAACGCCGGGAATTCTTTCCGTACAAAACAGGGAAAGGATCCCTCATCTCGAGCTAGGAGGCGGAAACGGGGCTCCCCTGGATGTGTGGGGGACTCTCGTGCTTCCTTTCGAGTAGAGACGGGTATGTCGGGGAACTTCTTGAGTTGCAGCAAGGGTGTGAAGGACCCTTTGGAAGTTCCAGTGGTTAGATGTGATTAGCCTCGAGAAGCCTCAGCGGAAATGGGCCTCATCTCGCCTGGAGGGCAAAACCTCCTGGATTTTCTCGAGTTGCGGCAGGTGCTCTCGACTTACAACGGGGCCCTCAGGGACCCGCTCTGGTGGCCTCAGGAAAAGCCAGTCCCCATGCGCGTTCCTCGGGGGCCTTTCGGGATTCTTCTCCCGTCGATGCCGGGGCCTAAGACCTTGTGTGGAGTCGGGTCCGGAACCTGAGGATTCCTCTCCAGTGCTGACATGGATCTTGGGGTACTTCTGAAGTCTCCCCATGGGAGTCAGTCCTCGTCTCGAATGCGGGCATGCACTTGCGCTTTCCTCCAGAGCGGTAGCAGCACTGTCACGCAGTCCGCCGCGTGGGTCCAAGGATATGGTTTTCCCTCGAGCCTTTCCCACGAGGTTTTCCCACGAGGCTTTCCCACAGGGCTGTCCCACGTGCACACGTGGTGGGATTCGATCCTCGGCTTGAACGTCAAGGCAGTGCAGGGAAAACAGGTTCGTCTGGAATGGACTGACACATCTGGGGGACTCTTGCAATGGTGGCACGACCCTGGAGTTCCTCTCGCCTTTCCTGTGGATAGCGCCTCCCCTTGAGATGCGACGGGAACGCCGGGAATTCTTTCCCTACGAAACAGGGAAAGAATCCCTCATTTCGAGCTAGGAGGCGGAAACGGGGCTCCCCTGAATGTGTGCGGGACCCTCGTGCTTCCTCTCGAGTGGAGACGGGTATGTCGGGGAACTTCTTGACTTGCAGCAAGGGTGTGAAGGACCCTTTGGAAGTTCCAGTGGTTAGATGTGATTAGCCTCCAGAAGCCTCAGCGGAAATGGGCCTCGTCTCGCCTGGAGGGCAAAACCTCCTGGATTTTCTCGAGTTGCGGCAGGTGCTCTCGACTTACGACGGGAACTCGGGGACCCGCTCTGGTGGCCTAAGGAAAGGCCAGTCCCCATGCGAGTTCCTCGGGGGCCTCTCGGGATTCCTCTCCCGTCGATGCCGGGGCCTAAGTCCTTGTGCGGAGTCGGGGCCGGAAACTGAGCATTTCTCTCCAGTGCTGACATGGATCATGGGGTACTTCTGGAGTCTCCCCAGGGGAGTCAGTACTTGTCTGAATGCGGGCATGCACTTGCGCTTTCCTCCAGAGCGGTAGCAGCAGTGTCACGCAGTCCGCCGCGTGGAGCAAAGGATCTATGGTTTTCCCTCAAGTCTTTCCCACGAGCCTTTCCCACGAGGCTTTCCCACAGGGATGTCCCACGTGCACACGTGGTGGGAGTCGATCCTCGGCTTGAACGTCAACGCAGTGCAGGGAAAACAGGTTCCTCTGGAATGGACTGATACATCTGGAGGACTCTTGGAATGGTGGCACGACCCTGGAGTTCCTCTCGCATTTCCTGTGGAGAGCGCCTCCTCTTGAGATGCCACGGGAATGCCGGGAATTCTTTCCCTACGAAACAGGGAAAGGATCCATCATCTCGAGCTAGGAGGCGGAAACGGGGCTCCCCTGGATGTGTGCGGGACCCTCGTGCTTCCTCTCGAGTGGAGACGGGTATGTCGGGGAACTTCTTGAGTTGCAGCAAGGGTGTTAAAGACCCTTTGGAAGTTCCAGTGGTTAGATGTGATTAGCCTCGAGAAGCCTCAGCGGATATGGGCCTCATCTCGCCTGGAGGGCAAAACCTCCTGGATTTTCTCGAGTTGGGGCAGGTGCTCTCGACTTACGACGGGGACCTCGGGGACCCGCTCTGGTGGCCTCAGGAAAAGCAAGTCACCACGCGAGTTCCTCGGTGGCCTCTCGGGATTCCTCTCCCGTCGATGCCGGGGCCTAAGACCTTGTGTGGAGTCGGGGCCGGAGCCTGAGGATTCCTCTCCAGTGCTGACATGGATCTTGGGGTACTTCTGGAGTCTCCCCAGGGGAGTCAGTCCTCGTCTCGAATGCGGGCATGCACTTGCGCTTTCCTCCAGAGCGGTAGCAGCAGTGTCACGCAGTCCGCCGCGTGGATCAAAGGATCTATGGTTTTCCCTCGAACCTTTCCCACGAGGCTTTCCCACGAGGCTTTGCCACAGGGCTGTCCCACGTGCCACCGTGGTGGGAGTAAATCCTCGGCTTGAACGCTAAGGCAGTGCAGGGAAAACAGGTTCCTCTGGAATGGACTTACACATCTGGGGGACTCTTGGAATAGTGGCATGACCCTGGAGTTCCTCTGGCCTTTCCTGTGGAGAGCGCCTCCTCTTGAGATGCGACGGGAACGCCGGGAATTCTTTCCCTACGAAACAGGGAAAGGATCCCTCATTTCGAGCTAGGAGGCGGAAACGGGGCTCCCCTGAATGTGTGCGGGACCCTCGTGCTTCCTCTCTAGTGGAGACGGGTATGTCGGGGAACTTCTTGATTTGCAGCAAGGGTGTGAAGGACCCTTTGGAAGTTCCAGTGGTTAGATGTGATTAGCCTCGAGAAGCCTCAGCGGAAATGGTCCTCGTCTCGCCTGGAGGGCAAAACCTCCTGGATTTTATCGAGTTGCGGCAGGTGCTCTCGACTTACGACGGGGACCTCGGGGACCCGCTCTGGTGGCCTCAGGAAAGGCCAGTCCCCATGCGAGTTCCTCGAGGGCCTCTCGGGATTCCTCTCCCGTCGATGCCGGGGCCTAAGTCCTTGTGTGGAGTCGGGGCCGGAACCTGAGCAATTCTCTCCAGTGCTGACATGGATCTTGGGGTACTTCTGGAGTCACCCCAGGGGAGTCATTCCTCGTCTCGAATGCGGGCATGCACTTGCGCTTACCTCCAGAGCGGTAGCAATAGTGTCACGCATTCCGCCGAGTGGGTCAAAGGATCTATGGTTTTCCCTCCAATCTTTCCCACGAGGCTTTCCCACGAGGCTTTCCCACAGGGCTGTCCCACAGGGCTGTCGCACGTGCACACGTGGTGGGAGTCGATCCTCGGCTTGACCGTCAGGGCAGTGCAGGGAAAACAGGTTCCTCTGGAATGGACTGACACATCTGGGGGACTCTTGCAATGGTGGCACGACCCTGGAGTTCCTCTCGCCTTTCCTGTGGAGAGCGCCTCCTCTTGAGATGCGACGGGAACGCCGGGAAATCTTTCCCTACGATACAAGGAAAGGATCCCTCATCTCGAGCTAGGAGAGGGAAACGGGGCTCCCCTGGATGTGTGCGGGACCCTCGTGCTTCCTCTCGAGTGGAGACGGGTATGTTGGGGAACTTCTTGAGTTGCAGCAAGGGTGTGAAGGACCCTTTGGAAGTTCCAGTGGTTAGATGTGATTAGCCTCGAGAAGCCTCAGCGGAAATGGGCCTCATCTCGCCTGGAGGGCAAAACCTCCTGGATTTTCTCGAGTTGCGGCAGGTGCCCTCGACCTACGACGGGGACCTCAGGGACCCGCTCTGGTGGCCTCAGGAAAGGCCAGTCCCCATGCGAGTTCCTCGGGGGCCTCTCGGGATTCCTCTCCCGTCGATGCCGGGGCCTAAGACGTTGTGTGGGGTCGGGGCCAGAACCTGAGGATTCCTCTCCAGTGCTGACATGGATCTTGGGGTACTTCTGGAGTCTCCCCAGGGGAGTCAGTCCTCGTCTCGAATGCTGGCATGCACTTGCGCTTTCCTCCAGAGCGGTAGAAGCAGTGTCACGCAGTCTGCCGCGTGGATCAAAGGATCTATGACTTTCCCTCGAGACTTTCCCACGAGGCTTTCCCACGAGGCTTTCCCACAGGGCTGTCCCACGTGCACACGTGGTGGGAGTCGATCCTCGGCTTGAACGCTAAGGCAGTGCAGGGAAAACAGGTTCCTCTGGAATGGACTGACACATCTGGGGGACTCTTGGAATGGTGGCATGACCCTGGAGTTCCTCTCGCCTTTCCTGTGGAGAGCACCTCCTCTTCAGATGCGACGGGAACGCCGGGAATTCTTTCCCTACGAAACAGGGAAAGGATCCCTCATTTCGAGCTAGGAGGCGGAAACGGGGCTCCCCTGAATGTGTGCGGGACCCTCGTGCTTCCTCTCTAGTGGAGACGGGTATGTCGGGGAACTTCTTGAGTTGCAGCAAGGGTGTGAAGGACCCTTTGGAAGTTCCAGTGGTTAGATGTGATTAGCCTCGAGAAGCCTCAGCGGAAATGGGCCTCGTCTCGCCTGGAGGGCAAAACCTCCTGGATTTTATCGAGTTGCGGCAGGTGCTCTCGACTTACGACGGGGACCTCGGGGACCCGCTCTGGTGGCCTCAGGAAAGGCCAGTCCCCATGCGAGTTCCTCGGGTGCCTCTCGGGATTCCTCTCCCGTCGATGCCAGGGCCTAAGTCCTTGTGTGGAGTCGGGGCCGGAACCTGAGCAATTCTCTCCAGTGCTGACATGGATCTTGGGGTACTTCTGGAGTCTCCCCAGGGGAGTCATTCCTCGTCTCGAATGCGGGCATGCACTTGCGCTCTCCTCCAGAGCTGTAGCAGCAGTGTCACGCAGTCCGCCGCGTGGATCAAAGGATCTATGTTTTTCCCTCGAGTCTTTCCCACGAGGCTTTCCCACGAGGCTTTCCCACAGGGCTGTCCCACCTGCACACGTGGTGGGAGTCGATCCTCGGCTTGAACGTCAAGGCAGTGCAGAGAAAACAGGTTCCTCTGAAATGGACTGACACATCTGGGGGACTCTTGGAATGGTGGCACGACCCTGGAGTTCCTCTCGCCTTTCCTGTGGAGAGCGCCTCCTCTTGAGATGCAACGGGAACGCCGGGAAATCTTTCCGTACAAAACAGGGAAAGGATCCCTCATCTCGAGCTAGGAGGCGGAAACGGGGCTCCCCTGGATGTGTGGGGGACTCTCGTGCTTCCTTTCGAGTAGAGACGGGTATGTCGGGGAACTTCTTGAGTTGCAGCAAGGGTGTGAAGGACCCTTTGGAAGTTCCAGTGGTTAGATGTGATTAGCCTCGAGAAGCCTCAGCGGAAATGGGCCTCATCTCGCCTGGATGGCAAAACCTCCTGGATTTTCTCGAGTTGCGGCAGGTGCTCTCGACTTACGACGGGGCCCTCAGGGACCCGCTCTGGTGGCCTCAGGAAAGGCCAGTCCCCATGCGCGTTCCTCAGGGGCCTTTCGGGATTCCTCTCCCGTCGATGCCGGGGCCTAAGATCTTGTGTGGAGTCGGGTCCGGAACCTGAGGATTCCTCTCCAGTGCTGACATGGATCTTGGGGTACTTCTGAAGTCTCCCCATGGGAGTCAGTCCTCGTCTCGAATGCGGGCATGCACTTGCGCTTTCCTCCAGAGCGGTAGCAGCACTGTCACGCAGTCCGCCGCGTGGGTCCAAGGATCTATGGTTTTCCCTCGAGTCTTTCCCACGAGGCTTTCCCACGAGGCTTTCCCACAGGGCTGTCCCACGTGCACACGTGGTGGGATTCGATCCTCGGCTTGAACGTCAAGGCAGTGCAGGGAAAACAGGTTCGTCTGGAATGGACTGACACATCTGGGGGACACTTGGAATGGTGGCACGACCCTGGAGTTCCTCTCGCCTTTCCTGTGGATAGCGCCTCCCCTTGAGATGCGACGGGAACGCCGGGAATTCTTTCCCTACGAAACAGGGAAAGAATCCCTCATTTCGAGCTAGGAGGCGGAAACGGGGCTCCCCTGAATGTGTGCGGGACCCTCGTGCTTCCTCTCGAGTGGAGACGGGTATGTCGGGGAACTTCTTGACTTGCAGCAAGGGTGTGAAGGACCCTTTGGAAGTTCCAGTGGTTAGATGTGATTAGCCTCCAGAAGCCTCAGCGGAAATGGGCCTCGTCTCGCCTGGAGGGCAAAACCTCCTGGATTTTCTCGAGTTGCGGCAGGTGCTCTCGACTTACGACGGGAACTCGGGGACCCGCTCTGGTGGCCTATGGAAAGGCCAGTCCCCATGCGAGTTCCTCGGGGGCCTCTCGGGATTCCTCTCCCGTCGATGCCGGGGCCTAAGTCCTTGTGCGGAGTCGGGGCCGGAAACTGAGCATTTCTCTCCAGTGCTGACATGGATCATGGGGTACTTCTGGAGTCTCCCCAGGGGAGTCAGTACTTGTCTGAATGCGGGCATGCACTTGCGCTTTCCTCCAGAGCGGTAGCAGCAGTGTCACGCAGTCCGCCGCGTGGAGCAAAGGATCTATGGTTTTCCCTCAAGTCTTTCCCACGAGCCTTTCCCACGAGGCTTTCCCACAGGGATGTCCCACGTGCACACGTGGTGGGAGTCGATCCTCGGCTTGAACGTCAACGCAGTGCAGGGAAAACAGGTTCCTCTGGAATGGACTGATACATCTGGAGGACTCTTGGAATGGTGGCACGACCCTGGAGTTCCTCTCGCATTTCCTGTGGAGAGCACCTCCTCTTGAGATGCCACGGGAATGCCGGGAATTCTTTCCCTACGAAACAGGGAAAGGATCCATCATCTCGAGCTAGGAGGCGGAAACGGGGCTCCCCTGGATGTGTGCGGGACCCTCGTGCTTCCTCTCGAGTGGAGACGGGTTTGTCGGGGAACTTCTTGAGTTGCAGCAAGGGTGTTAAAGACCCTTTGGAAGTTCCAGTGGTTAGATGTGATTAGCCTCGAGAAGCCTCAGCGGATATGGGCCTCATCTCGCCTGGAGGGCAAAACCTCCTGGATTTTCTCGAGTTGGGGCAGGTGCTCTCGACTTACGACGGGGACCTCGGGGACCCGCTCTGGTGGCCTCAGGAAAAGCAAGTCACCACGCGAGTTCCTCGGTGGCCTCTCGGGATTCCTCTCCCGTCGATGCCGGGGCCTAAGACCTTGTGTGGAGTCGGGGCCGGAGCCTGAGGATTCCTCTCCAGTGCTGACATGGATCTTGGGGTACTTCTGGAGTCTCCCCAGGGGAGTCAGTCCTCGTCTCGAATGCGGGCATGCACTTGCGCTTTCCTCCAGAGCGGTAGCAGCAGTGTCACGCAGTCCGCCGCGTGGATCAAAGGATCTATGGTTTTCCCTCGAACCTTTCCCACGAGGCTTTCCCACGAGGCTTTGCCACAGGGCTGTCCCACGTGCCACCGTGGTGGGAGTCGATCCTCGGCTTGAACGCTAAGGCAGTGCAGGGAAAACAGGTTCCTCTGGAATGGACTTACACATCTGGGGGACTCTTGGAATAGTGTCATGACCCTGGAGTTCCTCTGGCCTTTCCTGTGGAGAGCGCCTCCTCTTGAGATGCGACGGGAACGCCGGGAATTCTTTCCCTACGAAACAGGGAAAGGATCCCTCATTTCGAGCTAGGAGGCGGAAACGGGGCTCCCCTGAATGTGTGCGGGACCCTCGTGCTTCCTCTCTAGTGGAGACGGGTATGTCGGGGAACTTCTTGAGTTGCAGCAAGGGTGTGAAGGACCCTTTGGAAGTTCCAGTGGTTAGATGTGATTAGCCTCCAGAAGCCTCAGCGGAAATGGGCCTCGTCTCGCCTGGAGGGCAAAACCTCCTGGATTTTCTCGAGTTGCGGCAGGTGCTCTCGACTTACGACGGGGACCTCGGGGACCCGCTCTGGTGGCCTCAGGAAAGGCCAGTCCCCATGCGAGTTCCTCGAGGGCCTCTCGGGATTCCTCTCCCGTCGATGCCGGGGCCTAAGTCCTTGTGTGGAGTCGGGGCCGGAACCTGAGCAATTCTCTCCAGTGCTGACATGGATCTTGGGGTACTTCTGGAGTCACCCCAGGGGAGTCATTCCTCGTCTCGAATGCGGGCATGCACTTGCGCTTACCTCCAGAGCGGTAGCAATACTGTCACGCATTCCGCCGAGTGGGTCAAAGGATCTATGGTTTTCCCTCCAGTCTTTCCCACGAGGCTTTCCCACGAGGCTTTCCCACAGGGCTGTCCCACAGGGCTGTCGCACGTGCACACGTGGTGGGAGTCGATCCTCGGCTTGACCGTCAGGGCAGTGCAGGGAAAACAGGTTCCTCTGGAATGGACTGACACATCTGGGGGACTCTTGGAATGGTGGCACGACCCTGGAGTTCCTCTCGCCTTTCCTGTGGAGAGCGCCTCCTCTTGAGATGCGACGGGAACGCCGGGAAATCTTTCCCTACGATACAAGGAAAGGATCCCTCATCTCGAGCTAGGAGAGGGAAACGGGGCTCCCCTGGATGTGTGCGGGACCCTCGTGCTTCCTCTCGAGTGGAGACGGGTATGTTGGGGAACTTCTTGAGTTGCAGCAAGGGTGTGAAGGACCCTTTGGAAGTTCCAGTGGTTAGATGTGATTAGCCTCGAGAAGCCTCAGCGGAAATGGGCCTCATCTCGCCTGGAGGGCAAAACCTCCTGGATTTTCTCGAGTTGCGGCAGGTGCCCTCGACCTACGACGGGGACCTCAGGGACCCGCTCTGGTGGCCTCAGGAAAGGCCAGTCCCCATGCGAGTTCCTCGGGGGCCTCTCGGGATTCCTCTCCCGTCGATGCCGGGGCCTAAGACCTTGTGTAGGGTCGGGGCCAGAACCTGAGGATTCCTCTCCAGTGCTGACATGGATCTTGGGGTACTTCTGGAGTCTCCCCAGGGGAGTCAGTCCTCGTCTCGAATGCTGGCATGCACTTGCGCTTTCCTCCAGAGCGGTAGCAGCAGTGTCACGCAGTCTGCCGCGTGGATCAAAGGATCTATGACTTTCCCTCGAGACTTTCCCACGAGGCTTTCCCACGAGGCTTTCCCACAGGGCTGTCCCACGTGCACACGTGGTGGGAGTCGATCCTCGGCTTGAACGCTAAGGCAGTGCAGGGAAAACAGGTTCCTCTGGAATGGACTGACACATCTGGGGGACTCTTGGAATGGTGGCATGACCCTGGAGTTCCTCTCGCCTTTCCTGTGGAGAGCGCCTCCTCTTCAGATGCGACGGGAAAGCCGGGAATTCTTTCCCTACGAAACAGGGAAAGGATCCCTCATTTCGAGCTAGGAGGCGGAAACGGGGCTCCCCTGAATGTGTGCGGGACCCTCGTGCTTCCTCTCTAGTGGAGACGGGTATGTCGGGGAACTTCTTGAGTTGCAGCAAGGGTGTGAAGGACCCTTTGGAAGTTCCAGTGGTTAGATGTGATTAGCCTCGAGAAGCCTCAGCGGAAATGGGCCTCGTCTCGCCTGGAGGGCAAAACCTCCTGGATTTTATCGAGTTGCGGCAGGTGCTCTCGACTTACGACGGGGACCTCGGGGACCCGCTCTGGTGGCCTCAGGAAAGGCCAGTCCCCATGCGAGTTCCTCGGGTGCCTCTCGGGATTCCTCTCCCGTCGATGCCAGGGCCTAAGTCCTTGTGTGGAGTCGGGGCCGGAACCTGAGCAATTCTCTCCAGTGCTGACATGGATCTTGGGGTACTTCTGGAGTCTCCCCAGGGGAGTCATTCCTCGTCTCGAATGCGGGCATGCACTTG
This sequence comes from Ovis canadensis, assembly GCF_042477335.2. NCBI lineage: Eukaryota > Metazoa > Chordata > Mammalia > Artiodactyla > Bovidae > Ovis > Ovis canadensis. The sequence goes on from NC_091267.1 coordinate 12,909,637, forward strand.
CGCTCTCCTCCAGAGCTGTAGCAGCAGTGTCACGCAGTCCGCCGCGTGGATCAAAGGATCTATGTTTTTCCCTCGAATATTTCCCACGAGGCTTTCCCACGAGGCTTTCCCACAGGGCTGTCCCACCTGCACACGTGGTGGGAGTCGATCCTCGGCTTGAACGTCAAGGCAGTGCAGAGAAAACAGGTTCCTCTGAAATGGACTGACACATCTGGGGGACTCTTGGAATGGTGGCACGACCCTGGAGTTCCTCTCGCCTTTCCTGTGGAGAGCGCCTCCTCTTGAGATGCAACGGGAACGCCGGGAATTCTTTCCGTACAAAACAGGGAAAGGATCCCTCATCTCGAGCTAGGAGGCGGAAACGGGGCTCCCCTGGATGTGTGGGGGACTCTCGTGCTTCCTTTCGAGTAGAGACGGGTATGTCGGGGAACTTCTTGAGTTGCAGCAAGGGTGTGAAGGACCCATTGGAAGTTCCAGTGGTTAGATGTGATTAGCCTCGAGAAGCCTCAGCGGAAATGGGCCTCATCTCGCCTGGATGGCAAAACCTCCTGGATTTTCTCGAGTTGCGGCAGGTGCTCTCGACTTACGACGGGGCCCTCAGGGACCCGCTCTGGTGGCCTCAGGAAAGTCCAGTCCCCATGCGCGTTCCTCAGGGGCCTTTCGGGATTCCTCTCCCGTCGATGCCGGGGCCTAAGATCTTGTGTGGAGTCGGGTCCGGAACCTGAGGATTCCTCTCCAGTGCTGACATGGATCTTGGGGTACTTCTGAAGTCTCCCCATGGGAGTCAGTCCTCGTCTCGAATGCGGGCATGCACTTGCGCTTTCCTCCAGAGCGGTAGCAGCACTGTCACGCAGTCCGCCGCGTGGGTCCAAGGATCTATGGTTTTCCCTCGAGTCTTTCCCACGAGGCTTTCCCACGAGGCTTTCCCACAGGGCTGTCCCACGTGCACACGTGGTGGGATTCGATCCTCGGCTTGAACGTCAAGGCAGTGCAGGGAAAACAGGTTCGTCTGGAATGGACTGACACATCTGGGGGACTCTTGGAATGGTGGCACGACCCTGGAGTTCCTCTCGCCTTTCCTGTGGATAGCGCCTCCCCTTGAGATGCGACGGGAACGCCGGGAATTCTTTCCCTACGAAACAGGGAAAGAATCCCTCATTTCGAGCTAGGAGGCGGAAACGGGGCTCCCCTGAATGTGTGCGGGACCCTCGTGCTTCCTCTCGAGTGGAGACGGGTATGTCGGGGAACTTCTTGACTTGCAGCAAGGGTGTGAAGGACCCTTTGGAAGTTCCAGTGGTTAGATGTGATTAGCCTCCAGAAGCCTCAGCGGAAATGGGCCTCGTCTCGCCTGGAGGGCAAAACCTCCTGGATTTTCTCGAGTTGCGGCAGGTGCTCTCGACTTACGACGGGAACTCGGGGACCCGCTCTGGTGGCCTAAGGAAAGGCCAGTCCCCATGCGAGTTCCTCGGGGGCCTCTCGGGATTCCTCTCCCGTCGATGCCGGGGCCTAAGTCCTTGTGCGGAGTCGGGGCCGGAAACTGAGCATTTCTCTCCAATGCTGACATGGATCATGGGGTACTTCTGGAGTCTCCCCAGGGGAGTCAGTACTTGTCTGAATGCGGGCATGCACTTGCGCTTTCCTCCAGAGCGGTAGCAGCAGTGTCACGCAGTCCGCCGCGTGGAGCAAAGGATCTATGGTTTTCCCTCAAGTCTTTCCCAGGAGCCTTTCCCACGAGGCTTTCCCACAGGGATGTCCCACGTGCACACGTGGTGGGAGTCGATCCTCGGCTTGAACGTCAACGCAGTGCAGGGAAAACAGGTTCCTCTGGAATGGACTGATACATCTGGAGGACTCTTGGAATGGTGGCACGACCCTGGAGTTCCTCTCGCATTTCCTGTGGAGAGCGCCTCCTCTTGAGATGCCACGGGAATGCCGGGAATTCTTTCCCTACGAAACAGGGAAAGGATCCATCATCTCGAGCTAGGAGGCGGAAACGGGGCTCCCCTGGATGTGTGCGGGACCCTCGTGCTTCCTCTCGAGTGGAGACGGGTATGTCGGGGAACTTCTTGAGTTGCAGCAAGGGTGTTAAAGACCCTTTGGAAGTTCCAGTGGTTAGATGTGATTAGCCTCGAGAAGCCTCAGCGGATATGGGCCTCATCTCGCCTGGAGGGCAAAACCTCCTGGATTTTCTCGAGTTGGGGCAGGTGCTCTCGACTTACGACGGGGACCTCGGGGACCCGCTCTGGTGGCCTCAGGAAAAGCAAGTCACCACACGAGTTCCTCGGTGGCCTCTCGGGATTCCTCTCCCGTCGATGCCGGGGCCTAAGACCTTGTGTGGAGTCGGGGCCGGAGCCTGAGGATTCCTCTCCAGTGCTGACATGGATCTTGGGGTACTTCTGGAGTCTCCCCAGGGGAGTCAGTCCTCGTCTCGAATGCGGGCATGCACTTGCGCTTTCCTCCAGAGCGGTAGCAGCAGTGTCACGCAGTCCGCCGCGTGGATCAAAGGATCTATGGTTTTCCCTCGAACCTTTCCCACGAGGCTTTCCCACGAGGCTTTTCCACAGGGCTGTCCCACGTGCCACCGTGGTGGGAGTCGGTCCTCGGCTTGAACGCTAAGGCAGTGCAGGGAAAACAGGTTCCTCTGGAATGGACTTACACATCTGGGGGACTCTTGGAATAGTGGCATGACCCTGGAGTTCCTCTGGCCTTTCCTGTGGAGAGCGCCTCCTCTTGAGATGCGACGGGAACGCCTGGAATTCTTTCCCTACGAAACAGGGAAAGGATCCCTCATTTCGAGCTAGGAGGCGGAAACGGGGCTCCCCTGAATGTGTGCGGGACCCTCGTGCTTCCTCTCTAGTGGAGACGGGTATGTCGGGGAACTTCTTGAGTTGCAGCAAGGGTGTGAAGGACCCTTTGGAAGTTCCAGTGGTTAGATGTGATTAGCCTCGAGAAGCCTCAGCGGAAATGGGCCTCATCTCGCCTGGATGGCAAAACCTCCTGGATTTTCTCGAGTTGCGGCAGGTGCTCTCGACTTACGACGGGGCCCTCAGGGACCCGCTCTGGTGGCCTCAGGAAAGGCCAGTCCCCATGCGCGTTCCTCAGGGGCCTTTCGGGATTCCTCTCCCGTCGATGCCGGGGCCTAAGATCTTGTGTGGAGTCGGGTCCGGAACCTGAGGATTCCTCTCCAGTGCTGACATGGATCTTGGGGTACTTCTGAAGTCTCCCCATGGGAGTCAGTCCTCGTCTCGAATGCGGGCATGCACTTGCGCTTTCCTCCAGAGCGGTAGCAGCACTGTCACGCAGTCCGCCGCGTGGGTCCAAGGATCTATGGTTTTCCCTCGAGTCTTTCCCACGAGGCTTTCCCACGAGGCTTTCCCACAGGGCTGTCCCACGTGCACACGTGGTGGGATTCGATCCTCGGCTTGAACGTCAAGGCAGTGCAGGGAAAACAGGTTCGTCTGGAATGGACTGACACATCTGGGGGACTCTTGGAATGGTGGCACGACCCTGGAGTTCCTCTCGCCTTTCCTGTGGATAGCGCCTCCCCTTGAGATGCGACGGGAACGCCGGGAATTCTTTCCCTACGAAACAGGGAAAGAATCCCTCATTTCGAGCTAGGAGGCGGAAACGGGGCTCCCCTGAATGTGTGCGTGACCCTCGTGCTTCCTCTCGAGTGGAGACGGGTATGTCGGGGAACTTCTTGACTTGCAGCAAGGGTGTGAAGGACCCTTTGGAAGTTCCAGTGGTTAGATGTGATTAGCCTCCAGAAGCCTCAGCGGAAATGGGCCTCGTCTCGCCTGGAGGGCAAAACCTCCTGGATTTTCTCGAGTTGCGGCAGGTGCTCTCGACTTACGACGGGAACTCGGGGACCCGCTCTGGTGGCCTAAGGAAAGGCCAGTCCCCATGCGAGTTCCTCGGGGGCCTCTCGGGATTCCTCTCCCGTCGATGCCGGGGCCTAAGTCCTTGTGCGGAGTCGGGGCCGGAAACTGAGCATTTCTCTCCAGTGCTGACATGGATCATGGGGTACTTCTGGAGTCTCCCCAGGGGAGTCAGTACTTGTCTGAATGCGGGCATGCACTTGCGCTTTCCTCCAGAGCGGTAGCAGCAGTGTCACGCAGTCCGCCGCGTGGAGCAAAGGATCTATGGTTTTCCCTCAAGTCTTTCCCACGAGGCTTTCCCACGAGGCTTTCCCACAGGGATGTCCCACGTGCACACGTGGTGGGAGTCGATCCTCGGCTTGAACGTCAACGCAGTGCAGGGAAAACAGGTTCCTCTGGAATGGACTGATACATCTGGAGGACTCTTGGAATGGTGGCACGACCCTGGAGTTCCTCTCGCATTTCCTGTGGAGAGCGCCTCCTCATGAGATGCCACGGGAATGCCGGAAATTCTTTCCCTACGAAACAGGGAAAGGATCCATCATCTCGAGCTAGGAGGCGGAAACGGGGCTCCCCTGGATGTGTGCGGGACCCTCGTGCTTCCTCTCGAGTGGAGACGGGTATGTCGGGGAACTTCTTGAGTTGCAGCAAGGGTGTTAAAGACCCTTTGGAAGTTCCAGTGGTTAGATGTGATTAGCCTCGAGAAGCCTCAGCGGATATGGGCCTCATCTCGCCTGGAGGGCAAAACCTCCTGGATTTTCTCGAGTTGGGGCAGGTGCTCTCGACTTACGACGGGGACCTCGGGGACCCGCTCTGGTGGCCTCAGGAAAAGCAAGTCACCACGCGAGTTCCTCGGTGGCCTCTCGGGATTCCTCTCCCGTCGATGCCGGGGCCTAAGACCTTGTGTGGAGTCGGGGCCGGAGCCTGAGGATTCCTCTCCAGTGCTGACATGGATCTTGGGGTACTTCTGGAGTCTCCCCAGGGGAGTCAGTCCTCGTCTCGAATGCGGGCATGCACTTGCGCTTTCCTCCAGAGCGGTAGCAGCAGTGTCACGCAGTCCGCCGCGTGGATCAAAGGATCTATGGTTTTCCCTCGAACCTTTCCCACGAGGCTTTCCCACGAGGCTTTGCCACAGGGCTGTCCCACGTGCCACCGTGGTGGGAGTCGATCCTCGGCTTGAACGCTAAGGCAGTGCAGGGAAAACAGGTTCCTCTGGAATGGACTTACACATCTGGGGGACTCTTGGAATAGTGGCATGACCCTGGAGTTCCTCTGGCCTTTCCTGTGGAGAGCGCCTCCTCTTGAGATGCGACGGGAACGCCGGGAATTCTTTCCCTACGAAACAGGGAAAGGATCCCTCATTTCGAGCTAGGAGGCGGAAACGGGGCTCCCCTGAATGTGTGCGGGACCCTCGTGCTTCCTCTCTAGTGGAGACGGGTATGTCGGGGAACTTCTTGAGTTGCAGCAAGGGTGTGAAGGACCCTTTGGAAGTTCCAGTGGTTAGATGTGATTAGCCTCGAGAAGCCTCAGCGGAAATGGTCCTCGTCTCGCCTGGAGGGCAAAACCTCCTGGATTTTATCGAGTTGCGGCAGGTGCTCTCGACTTACGACGGGGACCTCGGGGACCCGCTCTGGTGGCCTCAGGAAAGGCCAGTCCCCATGCGAGTTCCTCGAGGGCCTCTCGGGATTCCTCTCCCGTCGATGCCGGGGCCTAAGTCCTTGTGTGGAGTCGGGGCCGGAACCTGAGCAATTCTCTCCAGTGCTGACATGGATCTTGGGGTACTTCTGGAGTCACTCCAGGGGAGTCATTCCTCGTCTCGAATGCGGGCATGCACTTGCGCTTACCTCCAGAGCGGTAGCAATAGTGTCACGCATTCCGCCGAGTGGGTCAAAGGATCTATGGTTTTCCCTCCAGTCTTTCCCACGAGGCTTTCCCACGAGGCTTTCCCACAGGGCTGTCCCACAGGGCTGTCGCACGTGCACACGTGGTGGGAGTCGATCCTCGGCTTGACCGTCAGGGCAGTGCAGGGAAAACAGGTTCCTCTGGAATGGACTGACACATCTGGGGGACTCTTGGAATGGTGGCACGACCCTGGAGTTCCTCTCGCCTTTCCTGTGGAGAGCGCCTCCTCTTGAGATGCGACGGGAACGCCGGGAAATCTTTCCCTACGATACAAGGAAAGGATCCCTCATCTCGAGCTAGGAGAGGGAAACGGGGCTCCCCTGGATGTGTGCGGGACCCTCGTGCTTCCTCTCGAGTGGAGACGGGTATGTTGGGGAACTTCTTGAGTTGCAGCAAGGGTGTGAAGGACCCTTTGGAAGTTCCAGTGGTTAGATGTGATTAGCCTCGAGAAGCCTCAGCGGAAATGGGCCTCATCTCGCCTGGAGGGCAAAACCTCCTGGATTTTCTCGAGTTGCGGCAGGTGCCCTCGACCTACGACGGGGACCTCAGGGACCCGCTCTGGTGGCCTCAGGAAAGGCCAGTCCCCATGCGAGTTCCTCGGGGGCCTCTCGGGATTCCTCTCCCGTCGATGCCGGGGCCTAAGACCTTGTGTGGGGTCGGGGCCAGAACCTGAGGATTCCTCTCCAGTGCTGACATGGATCTTGGGGTACTTCTGGAGTCTCCCCAGGGGAGTCAGTCCTCGTCTCGAATGCTGGCATGCACTTGCGCTTTCCTCCAGAGCGGTAGCAGCAGTGTCACGCAGTCTGCCGCGTGGATCAAAGGATCTATGACTTTCCCTCGAGACTTTCCCACGAGGCTTTCCCACGAGGCTTTCCCACAGGGCTGTCCCACGTGCACACGTGGTGGGAGTCGATGCTCGGCTTGAACGTCAAGCCAGTGCAGAGTAAACAGGTTCCTCTGAAATGGACTGACACATCTGGGGGACTCTTGGAATGGTGGCAAGACCCTGGAGTTCCTCTCCCCTTTCCTGTGGAGAGCGCCTCCTCTTGAGATGCAACGGGAACGCCGGGAATTCTTTCCCTACGAAACAGGGAAAGGATCCCTCATATCGAGCTAGTAGGTGGAAACGGGGCTCCCCTAGATGTGTGCAGGACCTTCGTACTTCCTCTCGAGTGGAGACGGGTATGTTGGGGATCTTCTTGAGTTGCAGCAAGGGTGTGAAGGACCCTTTGGAAATTCCAGTGGTTAGATGTGATTAACCTCGAGAAGCCTCAGCGGAAATGGGCCTCATCTCGCCTGGAGGGCAAAACCTCCTGGATTTTATCGAGTTGCGGCAGGTGCCCTCGACTTACGATGGGGCCCTCAGGGACCCGCTCTGGTGGCCTCAGGAAAGGCCAGTCCCCATGCGACTTTCTCTGGGCCCTCTCGGGACACCTCTCCCGTCGATGCCGGGGCCTAAGACCTTGTGTGGAGTCGGGGCCGGAACCTGAGGATTCCTCTCCAGTGCTGACATGGATCTTGGGGTACTTCTGGAGTCTCCCCAGGGTGTCAGTCCTCGTCTCGAATGCGGGCATGCACTTCCGCTTTCCTCCAGAGCGGTAGCAGCAGTGTCACGCAGTCCGCCGCGTGGATCAAAGGATCTATGGTTTTCCCTCGAGTCTTTCCCACGAGGCTTTCCTACAGGGCTGTCCCACGTACACACGTGGTGGGAGTCGATCCTCGGCTTGAACGTCAAGGCAGTGCAGGGAAAACAGGTTCCTCTGGAATGGACTGACACATCTGGGGGACTCTTGGAATGGTGGCACGACCCTGGAGTTCCTCTCGCCTTTCCTGTGGAGAGCGCCTCCTCTTGAGATGCGACGGGAACGCTGGGAACTCTTTCCCTACGAAACAGGGAACGGATCCCTCATCTCGAGCTAGGAGGCGGAAACGGGGCTCCCCTGGATGTGTGCGGGACCCTCTTGCTTCCCCTCGAGTGGAGACGGGTATGTCGGGGAACTTCTTGACTTGCAGCAAGGGTGTGAAGGACCCTTTGGAAGTTCCAGTGGTTAGATGTGATTAGCCTCGAGAAGCCTCAGCGGAAATGGGCCTCATCTCGCGTGGAGGGCAAAACCTCCTGGATTTTCTCGAGTTGCGGCAGGTGCTCTCGACTTATGACGGGGACTTCAGGGACCCGCGCTGGTGGACTCAGGAAAGGCCAGTCCCCATGCGAGTTCCTCGGGGGCCTCTCGGGATTCCTCTCCCGTCGATGCCGGGGCCTAAGACCTTGTGTGGAGTCGGGGCCGGCACCTGAGGATTCCTCTCCAGTGCTGACATGGATCTTGGGGTCCTTCTGGAGTCTCCCCAGGGGAGTCAGTCCTCGTCTCGAATGCGGGCATGCACTTGCTCTTTCCTCCAGAGGGGTAGCAGCAGTGTCACGCAGTCCGCCGCGTGGATCAAAGGATCTATGGTTTTCCCTCGAGTCTTTCCCACGAGGCTTTCCCACGAGGCTTTCCCACAGGGCTGTCCCACGTGCACACGTGGTGGGAGTCGATCCTCGGCTTGAACGTCAAGGCAGTGCAGGGAAGACAGGTTCCTCTGGAATGGACTGACACATCTGGGGGACTCTTGGAATGGTGGCACGACCCTGGAGTTCCTCTCGCCTTTCCTGTGGAGAGCTCCTCCTCTTGAGATGCGAAGGGAACGCCGGAAATTCTTTCCCTACGAAACAGGGAAATATTCCTCATCTCGAGCTAGGAGGCGGAAACGGGGCTCCCTTGGATGTGTACGGGACCCTCGTGTTTCCTCTCGAGTGGAGACGGGTATGTCGGGGAACTTCTTCACTTGCAGCAAGGGTGTGAAGGAACTTTTGGAAGTTCCAATGGTTAGATGTGATTAGCCTCGAGAAGCCTCAACGGAAATGGGCCTGATCTCGCCTGGAGGGCAAAACCTCCTGGATTTTCTCGAGTTGAGGCAGGTGCTCTCGAATTACGAAGGGGACCTCAGGGACCCGCTCTGGTGGCCTCAGGAAAGGCCAGTCCCCATGCGAGTTCCTCGGGGTCCTCTCGGGATTCCTCTCCCGTCGATGCCGGGGCCTAAGACATTGTGTGGATTCGGGGCCGGAACCTGCGGATTCCTCTCCAGTACTGACATGGATCTTGGGGTACTTCTGGAGTCTTCCCAGGGCAGTCAGTCCTCGTCTCGAATGCGGGCATGCACTTGCGCTTTCCTCCAGAGCGGTAGCAGCAGTGTCACGCAGTCCGCCGCGTGGATCAAAGGTTCTATGGTTTTCCCTCGAGTCTTTCCCACGAGGCTTTCCCACGAGGCTTTCCCACAGGGCTGTCCCACGTGCACACGTGGTGGGAGTCGATCCTCGTCTTGAACGTCAAGGCAGTGCAGGGAAAACAGGTTCCTCTGGAATGGACTGACACATCTGAGGGACTCTTGGAATGGTGGCACGATCCTGGAGTTCCTCTCGCCTTTCCTGTGGAGAGCGCCTCCTCTTGAGATACCCCAGGAACGCCGGGAATTCTTTCCCTTCGACAGGGAAGGGATCACTCATCTCGAGCTAGGAGGCGGAATCGGGGCTCCACTCGATGTGTTCGGGACCCTCGTGCTTCCTCTCGAGTGGAGACGGGTATATCGGGGAACTTCTTGAGTTGCATCAAGGGTGTGAATGACCCTTTGGAAGTTCCAGTGGTTAGATGTGATTAGCCTCGAGAAGCCTCAGCGGAAATGGGCCTCATCTCGCCTGGAGGGCAAAACCTCCTGGATTTTCTCGAGTTGCGGCAGGTGCTCTCGAATTACGACCGGGACTTCAGGGACACGCTCTGGTGGCCTCAGGAAAGGCCAGTCCCCATGCGAGTTCCTCGGGGGCCTCTCGGGATTCCTCTCCCTTCGACGCCGGGTCCTAAGACTTTGTGTGGAGTCGGGGCCGGAACCTGAGGATTCCTCTCCAGTGCTGACATGGATCTTGGGGTACTTCTGGAGTCTCCCCAGGGGAGTCAGTCCTCGTCTCGAATGCGGGCATGCACTTGCGCTTTCCTCCAGAGCGGTAGCAGCAGTGTCACGCAGTCCCCCGCGTGGATCAAAGGATCTATGGTATTCCCTCGAGTCTTTCCCACGAGGCTTTCCCACGAGGCTTTCCCACAGGGCTGTCCCACGTGCACACGTGATGGGAGTCGATCCTCGGCTTGAACGTCAAGGCAGTGCAGGGAAAACAGGTTCCTCTGGAATGGACTGACACATCTGGGGGACTCTTGGAATGGTGGCACGACCCTGGAGTTCCTCTCGCCTTTCCTGTGGAGAGCGCCTCCTCTTGAGATGCGAAGGGAACGCCGGGAATTCTTTCCCTACGAAACAGGGAAAGGATGCCTCATCTCGAGCTAGGAGGCGGAAACAGGGCTCCCCTGGATCTGTGCGGGACCCACGTGCTTCCTCTCGAGTGGAGACGGGTATGTCGGGGAACTTATTGACTTGCAGCAAGGGTGTGAAGGACCTTTTGGAAGTTCCAGTGGTTAGATGTGATTAGCCTCGAGAAGCCTCAGTGGAAATGGGCCTCATCTCGCCTGGAGGGCAAAACCTCCTGGATTTTCTCGAGTTGCGGCAGGTGCTCTCGACTTACGACGGGGACCTCAGGGACCCGCTCTGGTGGCCTCAGGAATGGCCAGTCCCCATGCGACTTCCTCGGGGGCCTCTCGGGATTCCTCTCCCGTCGATGCCGGGGCCTAAGACCTTGTGTGGAGTCGGGGCCGGAACCTGAGGATTCCTCTCCAGTGCTGACATGGATCTTGGGGTACTTCTGGAGTCTCCCCCGGGGAGGCAGTCCTCGTCTCAAATGGGGGCATGCACGTGGGCTTTCCTCCAGAGCGGGAGCAGCAGTGTCACGCAGTCCGCCGCGTGGATCAAAGGATCTATGGTTTTCCCTCGAGTCTTTCCCACGAGGCTTTCCCACGAGGCTTTCCCACAGGGCTGTCCCTCGTGCACACGTGGTGGGAGTCGATCCTCGGCTTGAACGTCAAGGCAGTGCAGGGAAAACAGGTTCCTCTGGAATGGACTGACACATCTGGGGGACTGTTGGAATGGTGGCACGACCCTGGAATTCCTCTCGCCTTTCCTGTTGAGAGCGCCTCCTCTTGAGATGCGCCGGGAACGCCGGGAAATCTTTCCCTACGAAACAGGGAAATGATCCCTCATCTCGAGCTAGGAGGCGGAAACGGGGCTCCCCTGGATGTGTGCGGGACCCTCGTGCTTCCTCTCGAGTGGAGACGGGTATGTCGGGGAACTTCTTGAGTTGCAGCAAGGGTGTGAAGGACCCTTGGGAGTTACAGTGGTTAGATGTGATTAGCCTCGAGTAGCCTCAGCGGAAATGGGCCTCGTCTCGCCTGGCGGACAAAACCTCCTGGATTTTCTCGAGTTGCGGCAGGTGCTCTCGACTTACGACGGGGACCTCAAGGACCCCCTCTGGTGGCCTCAGGAAAGGCCAGTCCCCATGCGAGTTCCTCGGGGGCCTCCCGGGATTCCTCTGCCGTCGATGCCGGGGCCTAAGACCTTGTGTGGAGTCGGGGCCGGAACCTGAGGATTCCTCTCCAGTGTTGACATGGATCTTGGGGTACTTTTGGACTCTCCCCAGGGTGTCAGTCCTCGTCTCGAATGCGGGCATGCACTTGCGCTTTCCTCCAGAGCGGTAGCAGCAGTGTCACGCAGTCCGCCGCGTGGATCAAAGGATCTATGTTTTTCCCTCGAGTCTTAACCTCGAGTATTTCCCACGAGACTTTCCCAAGAGGCTTTCCCACAGGGCTGTCCCACGTGCACACGAGGTGGGAGTCGATCCTCGGCTTGAACGTCAAGGCAGTGCAGGGAAAACAGGTTCCTCTGGAATGGACTGACACATCTGGGGGACTCTTGGAATGGTGGCACGACCCTGGAGTTCCTCTCGCCTTTCCTGTGGAGAGCGCCTCCTCTTGAGATGCGACGGGAACGCCGGGAATTCTTTCCCTACGAAACAGGGAAAGGATCCCTCATCTCGAGCTAGGAGGCGGAAATGGGGCTCCCCGGGATGTGTGCGGGACCCTCGTGCTTCCTCTGGAGTGGAGACGGGTATGTCGGGGAACTTCTTGAGTTGCAGCAAGGCTGTGAAGAACCCTTTGGAAGTTCCAGTGGTTAGATGTGATTAGCCTCGAGAAGACTCAGCGGAAATGGGCCTCACCTCGCCTGGAGGGCAAAACCTCCTGGATTTTCTCTAGTGGCGGCAGGTGCTCTCGACTTACGACGTGGACCTCAGGGACCCGCTCTGGTGGCCTCAGGAAAGGCCAGTCCCCATGCGACTTCCTCGGGGGCCTCTCGGGATTCCTCACCCTTCGACGCCGGGGCCTAAGACCTTGTGTGGAGTCGGGGCCGGCACCTGAGGATTCCTCTCCAGTGCTGACATGGATCATGGGGTCCTTCTGGAGTCTCCCCAGGGGAGTCAGTCCTCGTCTCGAATGCGGGCATGCACTTGCACTTTCCTCCAGAGCGGTAGCAGCAGTGTCACGCAGTCCGCCGTGTGGATCAAAGGATCTATGGTTTTCCCTCGAGTCTTTCCCACGAGGCTTTCCCACGAGGCTTTCCCACAGGGCTGTCCCACGTGCACACGTGGTGGGAGTCGATCCTCGGCTTGAAGGTCAAGGCAGTGCAGGGAAAACAGGTTCCTCTGGAATGGACTGACATATCTGGGGGACTCTTGGAATGGTGGCACGACCCTGGAGTTCCTCTCGCCTTTCCTGTGGAGAGCGCCTCCTCTTGAGATGCGACGGGAACGCCGGGAATTCTTTCCCTACGAAACAGGGAAAGGATCCCTCATCTCGAGCTAGGAGTCGGAAACGGGCCTCCCCTGGATGTGTGCGGGACCCTCGTGCCTCCTCTCGAGTGGAGACGGGTATGTCGAGGAACTTCTGGACTTGCAGCAAGGGTGTGAAGGACCCTTTGGAAGTTTAACTGGTTAGATGTGATTAGCCTCGAGAAGCCTCAGCGGAAATGGGCCTCATCTCGCCTGGAGGGCAAACCTCCTGGATTTTCTCGAGTTGCGGCAGGTGCTCTCGACTTACGACGGGGACCTCAGGGACCCGCTCTGGTGGCCTCAGGAAAGGCCAGTCCCCATGCGAGTTCCTCGGGGGCCTCTCGGGATTCCTCTCCCGTCGATGCCGGGGCCTAAGACCTTGTGTGGGGTCGGGGCCGGAACCTGAGGATTCCTCTCCAGTGCTGACATGGATCTTGGGGTACTTCTGGAGTCTCCCCAGGGGAGTCAGTCCTCGTCTCGAATGCGGGCATGCACTTGCGCTTTCCTCCAGAGCGGTAGCAGCAGTGTCACGCAGTCTGCCGCGTGGATCAAAGGATCTATGATTTTCCCTCGAGTCTTTCCCACGAGGCTTTCCCACGAGGCTTTCCCACAGGGCTGTCCCACGTGCACACGTGGTGGGAGTCGATGCTCGGCTTGAAGGTCAAGGCAGTGCAGGGAAAACAGGTTCCTCTGGAATGGACTGACACATCTGGGGGACTCTTGGAATGGTGGCAAAACCCTGGAGTTCCTCTCGCCTTTCCTGTGGAGAGCGCCTCCTCTTGAGATGCGACGGGAACGCCGGGAATTCTTTCCCTTCGAAACAGGGAAAGGATCCCTCATCTCGAGCTAGGAGGGGGAAACGGGGCTCCCCTGGATGTGTGCGGGACCCTCGTGCTTCCTCTCGAGTGGAGACGGGTATGTCGGGGAACTTCTTGAGTTGCAGCAAGGGTGTGAAGGACCCTTTGGAAGTTCCAGTGGTTAGATGTGATTAGCCTCGAGAAGCCTCAGCGGAAATGGGCCTCATCTCGCCTGGAGGGCAAAACCTCCTGGATTTTCTCGAGTTGCGGCAGGTGCTCTCGACTTACGACGGGGACCTCAGGGACCCGCTCTGGTGGCCTCAGGAAAGGCCAGTCCCCATGCGAGTTCCTCGGGGGCCTCTCGGGATTCCTCTCCCATCGATGCCGGGCCTAAGACCTTGTGAGGAGTCGGGGCCGGAACCTGAGGATTCCTCTCCAGTGCTGACATGGATCTTGGGTACTTCTGGAGTCTTCCCAGGGGAGTCAGTCCTCGCCTCCAATTCGGGCATGCACTTGCGCTTTCCTCCAGAGCGGTAGCAACAGTGTCACGCAGTCCGCCGTGTGGATCAAAGGATCTATGGTTTTCCCTCGAGTCTTTCCCACGAGGCTTTCCCACGAGGCTTTCCCACAGGGCTGTCCCACGTGCACACGTGGTGGGAGTCGATCCTCGGCTTGAAGGTCAAGGCAGTTCAGGGAAAACAGGTTCCTCTGGAATGGACTGACATATCTGGGGGACTCTTGGAATGGTGGCACGACCCTGGAGTTCCTCTCGCCTTTCCTGTGGAGAGCGCCTCCTCTTGAGATGCGACGGGAACGCCGGGAATTCTTTCCCTACGAAACAGGGAAAGATCCCTCATCTCGAGCTAGGAGTCGGAAACGGGCCTCCCCTGGATGTGTGCGGGACCCTCGTGCCTCCTCTCGAGTGGAGACGGGTATGTCGAGGAACTTCTGGACTTGCAGCAAGGGTGTGAAGGACCCTTTGGAAGTTCCACTGGTTAGATGTGATTAGCCTCGAGAAGCCTCAGCGGAAATGGGCCTCATCTCGCCTGGAGGGCAAAACCTCCTGGATTTTCTCGAGTTGCGGCAGGTGCTCTCGACTTATGACGGGGACCTCAGGGACCCGCTCTGGTGGCCTCAGGAAAGGCCAGTCCCCATGCGAGTTCCTCGGGGGCCTCTCGGGATTCCTCTCCCGTCGATGCCGGGGCCTAAGACCTTGTGTGGGGTCGGGGCCGGAACCTGAGGATTCCTCTCCAGTGCTGACATGGATCTTGGGGTACTTCTGGAGTCTCCCCAGGGGAGTCAGTCCTCGTCTCGAATGCGGGCATGCACTTGCGCTTTCCTCCAGAGCGGTAGCAGCAGTGTCACGCAGTCTGCCGCGTGGATCAAAGGATCTATGATTTTCCCTCGAGTCTTTCCCACGAGGCTTTCCCACGAGGCTTTCCCACAGGGCTGTCCCACGTGCACACGTGGTGGGAGTCGATGCTCGGCTTGAAGGTCAAGGCAGTGCAGGAAAAACAGGTTCCTCTGGAATGGACTGACACATCTGGGGGACTCTTGGAATGGTGGCACGACCCTGGAGTTCCTCTCGCCTTTCCTGTGGAGAGCGCCTCCTCTTGAGATGCGACGGGAACGCCGGGAATTCTTTCCCTACGAAACAAAGAAAGGATTCCTCATCTCGAGCTAGGAGGCGGAAACGGGGCTCCCCTGGATGTGTGCGGGACCCTCGTGCTTCCTCTCGAGGGGAGACGGGTATGTCGAGGAACATCTGGACTTGCAGCAAGGGTGTGAAGGACCCTTTGGAAGTTCCAGTGGTTAGATGTGATGAGCCTCGAGAAGCCTCAGCGGAAATGGGCCTCATCTCGCCTGGAGGGCAAAACCTCCTGGATTTTCTCGAGTTGCGGCAGGTGCTCTCGACTTACGACGGGGACCTCAGGGACCCGCTCTGGTGGCCTCAGGAAAGGCCAGTCCCCAAGCGAGTTCCTCGGGGGCCTCTCGGGATTACTCTCCCGTCGATGCCGGGGCCTAAGACCTTGTGTGGGGTCGGGGCCGGAACCTGAGGATTCCTCTCCAGTGCTGACATGGATCTTGGGGTACTTCTGGAGTCTCCCCAGGGGAGTCAGTCCTCGTCTCGAATGCGGG
Source organism: Ovis canadensis (assembly GCF_042477335.2). Taxonomy (NCBI): domain Eukaryota; kingdom Metazoa; phylum Chordata; class Mammalia; order Artiodactyla; family Bovidae; genus Ovis; species Ovis canadensis. Next base: position 12,925,149 of record NC_091267.1, read on the forward strand.
TATGCACTTGCGCTTTCCTCCAGAGCGGTAGCTGCAGTGTCACGCAGTCTGCCGCGTGGATCAATGGATCTATGATTTTCCCTCGAGTCTTTCCCACGAGGCTTTCCCACGAGGCTTTCCCACAGGGCTGTCCCACGTGCACACGTGGTGGGAGTCGATGCTCGGCTTGAACGTCAAGGCAGTGCAGGGAAAACAGGTTCCTCTGGAATGGACTGACACTTCTGGGGGACTCTTGGAATGGTGGCACGACCCTGGAGTTCCTCTCGCCTTTCCTTTGGAGAGCGCCTCCTCTTGAGATGCGACGGAACGCCCGGAATTCTTTCCCTAGGAAACAGGGAAAGGATCCCTCATCTCGAGCTAGGAGGCGGAAACGGGGCTCCCCTGGATGTGTGCGGACCCTCGTGCTTCCTCTCGAATGGATATTGGTATCTCGGGGAACTTCTGGACTTGCAGCAAGGGTGTGAAGGACCCTTTGGAAGTTCCAGTGGTTAGATGTGATGAGCCTCGAGAAGCCTCAGCGGAAATGGGCCTCATCTCGCCTGGAGGGCAAAACCTCCTGGATTTTCTGGAGTTGCGGCAGGTGCTCTCGACTTACGTCGGGGACCTCAGGGACCCGCTCTGGTGGCCTCAGGAAAGGCCAGTCCCCATGCGAGATCGGGGGCCTCTCGGGATTCCTCTCCCGTCGATGCCGGGGCCTAAGACCTTGTGTGGAGTCAGGGCCCGAAACTGAGGATTCCTCTCCAGTGCTGACATGGATCTTAGGGTAATTCTGGAGTCTCCCCAGGGGAGTCAGTCCTCGCCTCCAATGTGGGCATGCACTTGCGCTTTCCTCCAGAGCGGTAGCAGCAGTGTCACGCAGTCCGCCGCGTGGATCAAAGGATCTATGGTTTTCCCTCGAGTCTTTCCCACGAGGCTTTCCCACTAGGCTTTCCCACAGGGCTGTCCCACGTGCACACGTGGTGGGAGTCGATCCTCGGCTTGAAGGTCAAGGCAGTGCAGGGAAAACAGGTTCCTCTGGAATGGACTGACACATCTGGGGGACTCTTGGAATGGTGGCATGACCCTGCAGTTCCTCTCTCCTTTCCTGTGGAGAGCGCCTCCTCTTGAGTTGCGACGGGAATGCCGGGAATTCTTTCCCTACGAAACAGGGAAAGGATCCCTCATCTCGAGCTAGGAGGCGGAAACGGGGCTCCCCTGGATGTGTGCGGGACCCTCGTGCTTCCTCTCGAGTGGAGACGGGTATGTCGGGGAACTTCTGGACTTGCAGCAAGGGTGTGAAGGACCCTTTGGAAGTTCCAGTGGTTAGATGTGATTAGCCTCGAGAAGCCTCAGCGGAAATGGGCCTCATCTCGCCTGGAGGGCAAAACCTCCTGGATTTTCTCGAGTTGCGGCAGGTGCTCTCGTCTTAAGACGGGGACCTCAGGGACCCGCTCTGGTGGCCTCAGGAAAGGCCAGTCCCCATGCGAGTTCCTCGGGGGCCTCTCGGGATTCCTCTCCCGTCGATGCCGGGCCTAAGACCTTGTGTGGAGTCGGGGCCGGAACCTGAGGATTCCTCTCCAGTGCTGACATGGATCTTGGGTACTTCTGGAGTCTTCCCAGGGGAGTCAGTCCTCGCCTCCAATTCGGGCATGCACTTGCGCTTTCCTCCAGAGCGGTAGCAGCAGTGTCACGCAGTCCGCCGCGTGGATCAAAGGATCTATGGTTTTCCCTCGAGTCTTTCCCACGAGGCTTTCCCACGAGGCTTTCCCACAGGGCTGTCCCACGTGCACACGTGGTGGTAGTAGATCCTCGGCTTGAACGTCAAGGCAGTGCAGGGAAAACAGGTTCCTCTGGAATGGACTGACACATCTGGGGGACTCTTGGAATGGTGGCACGACCCTGGAGTTCCTCTCGCCTTTCCTGTGGAGAGCGCCTCCTCTTGAGATGCGACGGGAACGCCGGGAATTCTTTCCCTACTAAACAGGGAAAGGATCCCTCATCTCGAGTTAGGAGTCGGAAACGGGCCTCCCCTGGATGTATGCGGGACCCTCGTGCCTCCTCTCGAGTGGAGACGGGTATGTCGAGGAACTTCTGGACTTGCAGAAAGGGTGTGAAGGACCCTTTGGAAGTTCCACTGGTTAGATGTGATGAGCCTCGAGAAGCCTCAGCGGAAATGGGCCTCATCTCGCCTGGAGGGCAAACCCTCCTGGATTTTCTCGAGTTGCGGCAGGTGCTCTCGACTTACGACGGGGACCTCAGGGACCCGCTCTGGTGGCCTCAGGAAAGGCCAGTCCCCAAGCGAGTTCCTCGGGGGCCTCTCGGGATTCCTCTCCCGTCGATGCCGGGGCCTAAGACCTTGTGTGGGGTCGGGGCCGGAACCTGAGGATTCCTCTCCAGTGCTGACATGGATCTTGGGGTACTTCTGGAGTCTCCCCAGGGGAGTCAGTCCTCGTCTCGAATGCGGGTATGCACTTGCGCTTTCCTCCAGAGCGGTAGCTGCAGTGTCACGCAGTCTGCCGCGTGGATCAATGGATCTATGATTTTCCCTCGAGTCTTTCCCACGAGGCTTTCCCACGAGGCTTTCCCACAGGGCTGTCCCACGTGCACACGTGGTGGGAGTCGATGCTCGGCTTGAACGTCAAGGCAGTGCAGGGAAAACAGGTTCCTCTGGAATGGACTGACACTTCTGGGGGACTCTTGGAATGGTGGCACGACCCTGGAGTTCCTCTCGCCTTTCCTGTGGAGAGCGCCTCCTCTTGACATGCGACGGAACGCCGGGAATTCTTTCCCTAGGAAACAGGGAAAGGATCCCTCATCTCGAGCTAGGAGGCGGAAACGGGGCTCCCCTGGATGTGTGCGGACCCTCGTGCTTCCTCTCGAATGGATATTGGTATCTCGGGGAACTTCTGGACTTGCAGCAAGGGTGTGAAGGACCCTTTGGAAGTTCCAGTGGTTAGATGTGATTAGCCTCGAGAAGCCTCAGCGGAAATGGGCCTCATCTTGCCTGGAGGGCAAAACCTCCTGGATTTTCTCGAGTTTCGGCAGGTGCTCTCGACTTACTACGGGGACCTCAGGGACCCGCTCTGGTGTCCTCAGGAAAGGCCAGTCCCCATTCGAGTTCCTCGGGGGCCTCTCGGGATTCCTCTCCCGTCGATGCCGGGGTCTAAGACCTTGTGTGGATTCGGGGCGGGAACCTGAGTATTCCTCTCCATTGCTGACATGGATCTTGGGGTACTTCTGGAGTCTCCCCAGGGGACTCAGTCCTCGTCTCGAATGCGGGCATGCACTTGCGCTTTCCTCCAGAGCGGTTGCAGCAGTGTCACGCAGTCTGCCGCGTGGATCAAAGGATCTATGATTTTCCCTCGAGTCTTTCCCACGAGGCTTTCCCACGAGGCTTTCCCACAGGGCTGTCCCACGTGCACACGTGGTGGGAGTCGATGCTCGGCTTGAAGGTCAAGGCAGTGCAGGGAAAACAGGTTCCTCTGGAATGGACTGACACATCTGGGGGCTCTTGGAATGGTGGCACGACCCTGGAGTTCCTCTCGCCTTTCCTGTGGAGAGCGCCTCCTCTTGAGATGCGACGGGAACGCCGGGAATTCTTTCCCTACGAAACAAAGAAAGGATTCCTCATCTCGAGCTAGGAGGCGGAAACGGGGCTCCCCTGGATGTGTGTAGGACCCTCGTGCTTCCTCTCGAGGGGAGACGGGTATGTCGAGGAACATCTGGACTTGCAGCAAGGGTGTGAAGGACCCTTTGGAAGTTCCAGTGGTTAGATGTGATGAGCCTCGAGAAGCCTCAGCGGAAATGGGCCTCATCTCGCCTGGAGGGCAAACCCTCCTGGATTTTCTCGAGTTGCGGCAGGTGCTCTCGACTTACGACGGGGACCTCAGGGACCCGCTCTGGTGGCCTCAGGAAAGGCCAGTCCCCAAGCGAGTTCCTCGGGGGCCTCTCGGGATTCCCCTCCCGTCGATGCCGGGGCCTAAGACCTTGTGTGGGGTCGGGGCCGGAACCTGAGGATTCCTCTCCAGTGCTGACATGGATCTTGGGGTACTTCTGGAGTCTCCCCAGGGGAGTCAGTCCTCGTCTCGAATGCGGGTATGCACTTGCGCTTTCCTCCAGAGCGGTAGCTGCAGTGTCACGCAGTCTGCCGCGTGGATCAAAGGATCTATGATTTTCCCTCGAGTCTTTCCCACGAGGCTTTCCCACGAGGCTTTCCCACAGGGCTGTCCCACGTGCACACGTGGTGGGAGTCGATGCTCGGCTTGAACGTCAAGGCAGTGCAGGGAAAACAGGTTCCTCTGGAATGGACTGACACTTCTGGGGGACTCTTGGAATGGTGGCACGACCCTGGAGTTCCTCTCGCCTTTCCTGTGGAGAGCGCCTCCTCTTGAGATGCGACGGAACGCCCGGAATTCTTTCCCTAGGAAACAGGGAAAGGATCCCTCATCTCGAGCTAGGAGGCGGAAACGGGGCTCCCCTGGATGTGTGCGGACCCTCGTGCTTCCTCTCGAATGGATATTGGTATCTCGGGGAACTTCTGGACTTGCAGCAAGGGTGTGAAGGACCCTTTGGAAGTTCCAGTGGTTAGATGTGATGAGCCTCGAGAAGCCTCAGCGGAAATGGGCCTCATCTCGCCTGGAGGGCAAAACCTCCTGGATTTTCTGGAGTTGCGGCAGGTGCTCTCGACTTACGTCGGGGACCTCAGGGACCCGCTCTGGTGGCCTCAGGAAAGGCCAGTCCCCATGCGAGATCGGGGGCCTCTCGGGATTCCTCTCCCGTCGATGCCGGGGCCTAAGACCTTGTGTGGAGTCAGGGCCCGAAACTGAGGATTCCTCTCCAGTGCTGACATGGATCTTAGGGTAATTCTGGAGTCTCCCCAGGGGAGTCAGTCCTCGCCTCCAATGTGGGCATGCACTTGCGCTTTCCTCCAGAGCGGTAGCAGTAGTGTCACGCAGTCCGCCGCGTGGATCAAAGGATCTATGGTTTTCCCTCGAGTCTTTCCCACGAGGCTTTCCCACTAGGCTTTCCCACAGGGCTGTCCCACGTGCACACGTGGTGGGAGTCGATCCTCGGCTTGAAGGTCAAGGCAGTGCAGGGAAAACAGGTTCCTCTGGAATGGACTGACACATCTGGGGGACTCTTGGAATGGTGGCATGACCCTGCAGTTCCTCTCTCCTTTCCTGTGGAGAGCGCCTCCTCTTGAGTTGCGACGGGAATGCCGGGAATTCTTTCCCTACGAAACAGGGAAAGGATCCCTCATCTCGAGCTAGGAGGCGGAAACGGGGCTCCCCTGGATGTGTGCGGGACCCTCGTGCTTCCTCTCGAGTGGAGACGGGTATGTCGGGGAACTTCTGGACTTGCAGCAAGGGTGTGAAGGACCCTTTGGAAGTTCCAGTGGTTAGATGTGATTAGCCTCGAGAAGCCTCAGCGGAAATGGGCCTCATCTCGCCTGGAGGGCAAAACCTCCTGGATTTTCTCGAGTTGCGGCAGGTGCTCTCGTCTTAAGACGGGGACCTCAGGGACCCGCTCTGGTGGCCTCAGGAAAGGCCAGTCCCCATGCGAGTTCCTCGGGGGCCTCTCGGGATTCCTCTCCCGTCGATGCCGGGCCTAAGACCTTGTGTGGAGTCGGGGCCGGAACCTGAGGATTCCTCTCCAGTGCTGACATGGATCTTGGGTACTTCTGGAGTCTTCCCAGGGGAGTCAGTCCTCGCCTCCAATTCGGGCATGCACTTGCGCTTTCCTCCAGAGCGGTAGCAGCAGTGTCACGCAGTCCGCCGCGTGGATCAAAGGATCTATGGTTTTCCCTCGAGTCTTTCCCACGAGGCTTTCCCACGAGGCTTTCCCACAGGGCTGTCCCACGTGCACACGTGGTGGTAGTAGATCCTCGGCTTGAACGTCAAGGCAGTGCAGGGAAAACAGGTTCCTCTGGAATGGACTGACACATCTGGGGGACTCTTGGAATGGTGGCACGACCCTGGAGTTCCTCTCGCCTTTCCTGTGGAGAGCGCCTCCTCTTGAGATGCGACGGGAACGCCGGGAATTCTTTCCCTACTAAACAGGGAAAGGATCCCTCATCTCGAGTTAGGAGTCGGAAACGGGCCTCCCCTGGATGTATGCGGGACCCTCGTGCCTCCTCTCGAGTGGAGACGGGTATGTCGAGGAACTTCTGGACTTGCAGAAAGGGTGTGAAGGACCCTTTGGAAGTTCCACTGGTTAGATGTGATTAGCCTCGAGAAGCCTCAGCGGAAATGGGCCTCATCTCGCCTGGAGGGCAAAACCTCCTGGATTTTCTCGAGTTGCGGCAGGTGCTCTCGACTTACGACGGGGACCTCAGGGACCCGCTCTGGTGGCCTCAGGAAAGGCCAGTCCCCATGCGAGTTCCTCGGGGGCCTCTCGGGATTCCTCTCCCGTCCATGCCGGGCCTAAGACCTTGTGTGGGGTCGGGGCCGGAACCTGAGGATTCCTCTCCAGTGCTGACATGGATCTTGGGGTACTTCTGGAGTCTCCCCAGGGGAGTCAGTCCTCGTCTCGAATGCGGGCATGCACTTGCGCTTTCCTCCAGAGCGGTAGCAGCAGTGTCACGCAGTCTGCCGCGTGGATCAAAGGATCTATGATTTTCCCTCGAGTCTTTCCCACGAGGCTTTCCCACGAGGCTTTCCCACAGGGCTGTCCCACGTGCACACGTGGTGGGAGTCGATGCTCGGCTTGAAGGTCAAGGCAGTGCAGGGAAAACAGGTTCCTCTGGAATGGACTGACACATCTGGGGGCTCTTGGAATGGTGGCACGACCCTGGAGTTCCTCTCGCCTTTCCTGTGGAGAGCGCCTCCTCTTGAGATGGGACGGGAACGCCGGGAATTCTTTCCCTACGAAACAAAGAAAGGATTCCTCATCTCGAGCTAGGAGGCGGAAACGGGGCTCCCCTGGATGTGTGTAGGACCCTCGTGCTTCCTCTCGAGGGGAGACGGGTATGTCGAGGAACATCTGGACTTGCAGCAAGGGTGTGAAGGACCCTTTGGAAGTTCCAGTGGTTAGATGTGATGAGCCTCGAGAAGCCTCAGCGGAAATGGGCCTCATCTCGCCTGGAGGGCAAACCCTCCTGGATTTTCTCGAGTTGCGGCAGGTGCTCTCGACTTACGACGGGGACCTCAGGGACCCGCTCTGGTGGCCTCAGGAAAGGCCAGTCCCCAAGCGAGTTCCTCGGGGGCCTCTCGGGATTCCTCTCCCGTCGATGCCGGGGCCTAAGACCTTGTGTGGGGTCGGGGCCGGAACCTGAGGATTCCTCTCCAGTGCTGACATGGATCTTGGGGTACTTCTGGAGTCTCCCCAGGGGAGTCAGTCCTCGTCTCGAATGCGGGTATGCACTTGCGCTTTCCTCCAGAGCGGTAGCTGCAGTGTCACGCAGTCTGCCGCGTGGATCAATGGATCTATGATTTTCCCTCGAGTCTTTCCCACGAGGCTTTCCCACGAGGCTTTCCCACAGGGCTGTCCCACGTGCACACGTGGTGGGAGTCGATGCTCGGCTTGAACGTCAAGGCAGTGCAGGGAAAACAGGTTCCTCTGGAATGGACTGACACTTCTGGGGGACTCTTGGAATGGTGGCACGACCCTGGAGTTCCTCTCGCCTTTCCTGTGGAGAGCGCCTCCTCTTGACATGCGACGGAACGCCGGGAATTCTTTCCCTAGGAAACAGGGAAAGGATCCCTCATCTCGAGCTAGGAGGCGGAAACGGGGCTCCCCTGGATGTGTGCGGACCCTCGTGCTTCCTCTCGAATGGATATTGGTATCTCGGGGAACTTCTGGACTTGCAGCAAGGGTGTGAAGGACCCTTTGGAAGTTCCAGTGGTTAGATGTGATTAGCCTCGAGAAGCCTCAGCGGAAATGGGCCTCATCTTGCCTGGAGGGCAAAACCTCCTGGATTTTCTCGAGTTTCGGCAGGTGCTCTCGACTTACTACGGGGACCTCAGGGACCCGCTCTGGTGTCCTCAGGAAAGGCCAGTCCCCATTCGAGTTCCTCGGGGGCCTCTCGGGATTCCTCTCCCGTCGATGCCGGGGTCTAAGACCTTGTGTGGATTCGGGGCGGGAACCTGAGTATTCCTCTCCATTGCTGACATGGATCTTGGGGTACTTCTGGAGTCTCCCCAGGGGACTCAGTCCTCGTCTCGAATGCGGGCATGCACTTCCGCTTTACTCCTGAGCGGTAGCAGCAGTGTCACGCAGTCTGCCGCGTGGATCAAAGGATCTATGATTTTCCCTCGAGTCTTTCCCACGAGGCTTTCCCACGAGGCTTTCCCACAGGGCTGTCCCACGTGCACACGTGGTGGGAGTCGATGCCCGGCTTGAAGGTCAAGGCAGTGCAGGGAAAACAGGTTCCTCTGGAATGGACTGACACATCTGGGGGACTCTTGGAATGGTGGCACGACCCTGGAGTTCCTCTCGCCTTTCCTGTGGAGAGGGCCTCCTCTTGAGATGCGACGGGAACGCCGGGAATTCTTTCCCTACAAAACAAAGAAAGGATCCCTCATCTCGAGCTAGGAGGCGGAAACGGGGCTCCCCTGGATGTGTGCGGGACCCTCGTGCTTCCTCTCGAGTGAAGACGGGTATGTCGAGGAACTTCTGGACTTGCAGCAAGGGTGTGAAGGACCCTTTGGAAGTTCCAGTGGTTAGATGTGATTAGCCTCGAGAAGCCTCAGCGGAAATGGGCCTCATCTCGCCTGGAGGGCAAAACCTCCTGGATTTTCTCGAGTTGCGGCAGGTGCTCTCGACTTAAGACGGGGACCTCAGGGACCCGCTCTGGTGGCCTCAGGAAAGGCCAGTCGCCATGCGAGTTCCTCGGGGGCCTCTCGGGATTCCTCTCCCGTCGATGCCGGGCCTAAGACCTTGTGTGGAGTCGGGGCCGGAACCTGAGGATTCCTCTCCAGTGCTGACATGGATCTTGGGTACTTCTGGAGTCTTCCCAGGGGAGTCAGTCCTCGCCTCCAATTCGGGCATGCACTTGCGCTTTCCTCCAGAGAGGTAGCAGCAGTGTCACGCAGTCCGCCGCGTGGATCAAAGGATCTATGGTTTTCCCTCGAGTCTTTCCCACGAGGCTTTCCCACGAGGCTTTCCCACAGGGCTGTCCCACGTGCACACGTGGTGGTAGTAGATCCTCGGCTTGAACGTCAAGGCAGTGCAGGGAAAACAGGTTCCTCTGGAATGGACTGACACATCTGGGGGACTCTTGGAATGGTGGCACGACCCTGGAGTTCCTCTCGCCTTTCCTGTGGAGAGCGCCTCCTCTTGAGATGCGACGGGAACGCCGGGAATTGTTTCCCTTCGAAACAGGGAAAGGATCCCTCATCTCGAGCTAGGAGGCGGAAACGGGCCTCCCCTGGATGTGTGCGGGACCCTCGTGCTTCCTCTCGAGTGAAGACGGGTATGTCGGGGAACTTCTTGAGTTGCAGCAAGGGTGTGAAGGACCCTTTGGAAGTTCCAGTGGTTAGATGTGATTAGCCTCGAGAAGCCTCAGCGGAAATGGGCCTCAACTAGCCTGGAGGGCAAAACCTCCTGGATTTTCTCGAGTTGCGGCAGGTGCTCTCGACTTACGACGGGGACCTCAGGGACCCGCTCTGGTGGCCTCAGGAAAGGCCAGTCCCCATGCGAGTTCCTCGGGGGCCTCTCAGAATTCCTCTCCCGTCGATGCCGGGGCCTAAGACCTTGTGTGGAGTCGGGGCCGGAACCTGAGGATTCCTCTCCAGTGCTGACATGGATCTTGGGTACTTCTGGAGTCTCCCCAGGGGAGTCAGTCCTCGTCTCGAATGCGGGCATGCACTTGCGCTTTCCTCCAGAGCGGTAGCAGCAGTGTCACGCAGTCCGACGCGTGGATTAAAGGATCTATGTTTTTCCCTCGAGTCTTTCCCACGAGGCTTTCCCACGAGGCTTTCACACAGGGCGGTCCCACGTGCACACGTGGTGGGAGTCGATCCTCGGCTTGAAGGTGAAGGCAGTGCAGGGAAATCAGGTTCCTCTGGAATGGACTGACACATCTGGGGGACTCTTGGAATGGTGGCACGACCCTGGAGTTCCTCTCGCCTTTCCTGTGGAGAGCGCCTCCTCTTGAGATGCGACGGGAACGCCGGGAATTCTTTCCCTACAAAACAGGGAAAGGATCCCTCATCTCGAGCTAGGAGGCGGAAACGGGGCTCCCCTGGATGTATGCGGGACCCTCGCACTTCCTCTCAAGTGGAGACGGGTATGTCGGGAAACTTCTTGAGTTGCAGCAAGGGTGTGAAGGACCCTTTGGAAGTTCCAGTGGTTAGATGTGATTAGCCTGGAGAAGCCTCAGCAGAAATGGGCCTCATCTCGGCTGGAGGGCAAAAACTCCTGGATTTTCTCGAGTTGCGGCAGGTGCTCTCGACTTTCGACAGGGACCTCAGGGACCCGCTCTGGTGGCCTCAGGAAAGGCCAGTCCCCATGCGAGATCGTCAGGGGCCTCTCGGGATTCCTCTCCCGTCGATGCCGGGGCCTAAGACCTGGTGTGGAGTCGGGGCCGGAACCTGAGGATTCCTCTCCAGTGCTGACATGGATCTTGGGGTACTTCTGGAGTCTCCCCAGGGGAGTCAGTCCTCGCCTCCAATGCGGGCATGCACTTGCGCTTTTCTCCAGAGCGGTAGCAGCAGTGTCACGCAGTCCGCCGCGTGGATCAAAGGATCTATGGTTTTCCCTCGAGTCTTTCCCACGAGGCTTTTCCACGAGGCTTTCCCACAGGGCTGTCCCACGTGCACACGTGGTGGGAGTCGATCCTCGGCTTGAACGTAAAGGTAGTGCAGGGAAAACAGGTTCTTCTGGAATGGACTGACACATCTGGGGGACTCTTGGAATGGTGGCACGACCCTGGAGTTCCTCTCGCCTTTCCTGTGGAGAGCGCCTCCTCTTGAGATGCGACGGGAACGCCGGGAATTCTTTCCCTACGAAACAGGGAAAGGATCCCACATCTCGAGCTAGGAGGTGGAAACGGGGCTCCCCTGGATGTGTGCGGGACCCTCGTGCTTCCTCTCGAGTGGAGACGGGTATGTCGGGGAACTTCTTGAGTTGCAGCAAGGGTGTGAAAGACCCTTTGGAAGTTCCAGTGGTTAGATGTGATTAGCCTCGAGAAGCCTCAGCGGAAATGGACCTCATCTCGCTTGGAGGGCAAAACCTCCTGGATTTTCTAGAGTTGCGGCAGGTGCTCTTGACTTACGACGGGGACCTCAGGGACCCGCTCTGGTGGCCTCAGGAAAGGCCAGTCCCCATGCGAGTTCCTCGGGGGTCTCTCTGGATACATCTCCCGTCGATGCCGGGGCCTAAGACGTTGTGTGGGGTCGGGGCCGGAACCTGAGGACTCCTCTCCAGTGCTGACATGGATCTTGGGTACTTCTGGAGTCTCCCCAGGGGAGTCAGTCCTCGTCTCGAATGCGGGCATGCACTTGCGCTTTCCTCCAGAGCGGTAGCAGCAGTGTCACGCAGTCTGCGCGTGGATCAAAGGATCTATGATTTTCCCTCGAGTCTTTCCCACGAGGCTTTCCCACGAGGCTTTCCCACAGGGCTGTCCCACGTGCACACGTGGTGGGAGTCGATGCTCGGCTTGAAGGTCAAGGCAGTGCAGGGAAAACAGGTTCCTCTGGAATGGACTGACACATCTGGTGGACTCTTGGAATGGTGGCACGACCCTGGAGTTCCTCTCGCCTTTCCTGTGGAGAGCGCCTCCTCTTGAGATGCGACGGGAACGCCGGGAATTCTTTCCCTACGAAACAAAGAAAGGATCCCTCATCTCTAGCTAGGAGGCGGAAACGGGGCTCCCCTGGATGTGTGCGGGACCCTCGTGCTTCCTCTCGAGTGGAGACGGGTATGTCGGGGAACTTCTTGAGTTGCAGCAAGGGTGTGAAGGACCCTTTGGAAGTTCCAGTGGTTAAATGTGATTAGCCTCGAGAAGCCACAGCGGAAATGGGCCTCATCTCGCCTGGAGGGCAAAACCTCCTGGATTTTCTCGAGTTGCGGCAGGTGCTCTCGACTTACGACGGGGACCTCAGGGACACGCTCTGGTGGCCTCAGGAAAGGCCAGTCCCCATGCGAGTTCCTCGGGGGCCTCTCGGGATTCCTCTCCCGTCGATGCCGGGGCCTAAGACCTTGTGTGGAGTCGGGGTCGGAACCTGAGGATTCCTATCCAGTGCTGACATGGATCTTGGGGTACTTCTGGAGTCTCCCCAGGGGACTCAGTCCTCGCCTCCAATGCGGGCATGCACTTGCGCTTTCCTCCAGAGCGGTAGCAGCAGTGTCACGCAGTCCGCCGCGTGGATCAAAGGATCTATGGTTTTCCCTCGAGTCTTTCCCACGAGGCTTTCCCACGAGGCTTTCCCACAGGGCTGTCCCACGTGCACACGTGGTGGGAGTCGATCCTCGGCTTGAACGTCAAGGCAGTGCAGGGAAAACAGGTTCCTCTGGAATGGACTGACACATCTGGGGGACTCTTGGAATGGTGGCACGACCCTGGAGTTCCTCTCGCCTTTCCTGTGGAGAGCGCCTCCTCTTGAGATGGGACGAGAATGCCGGGAATTCTTTCCCTACGAAACAGGGAAAGGATCCCTCATCTCGAGCTAGGAGGCGGAAACGGGTCTACCCTGGATGTGTGCGGGACCCTCGTGCTTCGTCTCGAGTGGAGACGTGTATGTCGGGGAACTTCTTGAGTTGCAGCAAGGGTGTGAGGGACCCTTTGGAAGTTCCAGTGGTTAAATGTGATTAGCCTCGAGAAGCCACAGCGGAAATGGGCCTCATCTCGCCTGGAGGGCAAAATCTCCTGGATTTTCTCGAGTTGCGGCAGGTGCTCTCGACTATCGACGGGGACCTCAGGGACCCGCTCTGTTGGCCTCAGGAAAGTCCAGTCCCCATGCGAGTTCATCGGGGGCCTCACGGGATTCCTCTCCCGTCGATGCCGGGGCCTAAGACCTTGTGTGGAGTCGGGGCCGGAAACTGAGGATTCCTCTCCAGTGCTGACTTGGATCTTGGGGTACTTCTGGAGTCTCCCCAGGGGAGTCCGTCCTCGCCTCCAATGCGGGCATGCACTTGCGCTTTCCTCCAGAGCGGTAGCAGCAGTGTCACGCAGTCCGCCGCGTGGATCAAAGGATATATGGTTTTCCCTCGAGTCTTACCCACGAGGCTTTCCCACGAGGCTTTCCCACAGGGCTGTCCCACGTGCACACGTGGTGGGAATCGATCCTCGGCTTGAACGTCAAGGCAGTGCAGGAAAACAGGTTCCTCTGGAATGGACTGACACATCTGGGGGACTCTTGGAATGGTGTCACGACCCTGGAGTTCCTCTCGCCTTTCCTGTGGAGAGCGCCTCCTCTTGAGATGCGACGGGAACACCGGGAATTGTTTCCCTTCGAAACAGGGAAAGGATCCCTCATCTCGAGCTAGGAGGCGGAAACGGGGCTCCCCTGGATGTGTGCGGGACCCTCGTGCTTCCTCTCGAGTGGAGACGGGTATGTCGGGGAACTTCTTGAGTTGCAGCAAGGGTGTGAAGGACCCTTTGGAAGTTCCAGTGGTTAGATGTGATTAGCCTCGAGAAGCCTCAGCGGAAATGGGCCTCAACTAGCCTGGAGGGCAAAACCTCCTGGACTTTTGGAGTTGCGCCAGGTGCTCTCGACTTACGACGGGGACCTCAGGGACCCGCTCTGGTGGCCTCAGGAAAGGCCAGTCCCCATGCGAGATCGGGGGCCTCTCGGGATTCCTCTCCCGTCGATGCCGGGGCCTAAGACCTTGTGTGGAGTCGGGGCTGGAACATGAGGATTCCTATCCAGTGCTGACATGGATCTTGGGGTACTTCTGGAGTCTCCCCAGGGGAGTCAGTCCTCGCCTCCAATGCGGGCATGCACTTGCGCTTTCCTCCAGAGCGGTAGCAGCAGTGTCACGCAGTCCGCCGCGTGGATCAAAGGATCTGTGGTTTTCCCTCGAGTCTTACCCACGAAGCTTTCCCACGAGGCTTTCCCACAGGGCTGTCCCACGTGCACACGTGGTGGGAGTCGATCCTCGTCTTGAACGTCAAGGCAGTGCAGGAAAACAGGTTCCTCTAGAATGGACTGACACATCTGGGGGACTCTTGGAATGGTGGCACGACCCTGGAGTTCCTCTCGCCTTTCCTGTGGAGAGCGCCTGCTCTTGAGATGGGACGAGAACGCCGGGAATTCTTTCCCTACGAAACAGGGAAAGGATCCCTCATCTCGAGCTAGGAGGCGGAAACGGGTCTATCCTGGATGTGTGCGGGACCATCGTGCTTCCTCTCGAGTGGAGACGGCTATGTCGGGGAACTTCTTGAGTTGCAGCAAGGGTGTGAAGGACCCTTTGGAAGTTCCAGTGGTTAAATGTGATTAGCCTCGAGAAGCCACAGCGGAAATGGGCCTCATCTCGCCTGGAGGGCAAAACCTCCTGGATTTTCTCGAGTTGCGGCAGGTGCTCTCGACTTACGACGGGGACCTCAGGGACCCGCTCTGGTGGCCTCAGGAAAGGCCAGTCCCCATGCGAGTTCTTCGGGGGCCTCTCGTGATTCCTCTCCCGTCGATGCCGGGGCCTAAGACCTTGTGTGGAGTCGGAGCCCGAACCTGAGGATTCCTCTCCAGTGCTGACATGGATCTTGGGGTACTTCTGGAGTCTCCCCAGGGGAGTCAGTCCTCGCCTCCAATGCGGGCATGCACTTGCGCTTTCCTCCAGAGCGGTAGCAGCAGTGTCACGCAGTCCGCCGCGTGGATCAAAGGATCTGTGGTTTTCCCTCGAGTCTTACCCACGAGGCTTTCCCACGAGGCTTTCCCACATTGCTGTATCACGTGCATACGTGGTGGGAGTCGATCCTCGGCTTCAACGTCAAGGCAGTGCAGGAAAACAGGTTCCTCTGGAATGGACTGACACATCTGGGGGACTCTTGGAATGGTGTCACGACCCTGGAGTCCTCTCGCCTTTCCTGTGGAGAGCGCCTCCTCTTGAGATGCGAAGGGAACGCCGGGAATTGTTTCCCTTCGAAACAGGGAAAGGATCCCTCATCTCGAGCTAGGAGGCGGAAACGGGGCTCCCCTGGATGTGTGCGGGACCCTCGTGCTTCCTCTCGAGTGGAGACGGGTATGTCGGGGAACTTCTTGAGTTGCAGCAAGGGTGTGAAGGACCCTTTGGAAGTTCCAGTGGTTAGATGTGATTAGCCTCGAGAAGCCTCAGCGGAAATGGGCCTCAACTAGCCTGGAGGGCAAAACCTCCTGGATTTTCTCGAGTTGCGGCAGGTGCTCTCGACTTACGACGGGGACCTCAGGGACCCGCTCTGGTGGCCTCAGGAAAGGCCAGTCCCCATGCGAGATCCTCGGGGGCCTCTCGGAATTCCTCTCCCGTCGATGCCGGGGCCTAAGACCTTGTGTGCAGTCGGGGCCCGAAACTGAGGATTCCTCTCCAGTGCTGACATGGATCTTGGGGTACTTCTGGAGTCTCCCCAGGGGAGTCAGTCCTCGCCTCCAATGCGGGCATGCACTTGCGCTTTCCTCCAGAGCGGTAGCAGCAGTGTCACGCAGTCCGCCGCGTGGATCAAATTATCTGTGGTTTTCCCTCGAGTCTTACCCACGAGGCTTTCCCACGAGGCTTTCCCACAGGGCTGTCCCACGTGCACACGTGGTGGGAGTCGATCCTCGGCTTGAACGTCAAGGCAGTGCAGGAAAACAGGTTCATCTGGAATGGACTGACACTTCTGGGGGACTCTTGGAATGGTGTCACGACCCTGGAGTTCCTCTCACCTTTCCTGTGGAGAGCGCCTCCTCTTGAGATGCGACGGGAACGCCGGGAATTGTTTCCCTTCGAAACAGGGAAAGGATCCCTCATCTCGAGCTAGGAGGCGGAAACGGGGCTCCCCTGGATGTGTGCGGGACCCTCGTGCTTCCTCTCGAGTGGAGACGGGTATGTCGGGGAGCTTCTTGAGTTGCAGCAAGGGTGTGAAGGACCCTTTGGAAGTTCCAGTGGTTAGATGTGATTAGCCTCGAGAAGCCTCAGCGGAAATGGGCCTCAACTAGCCTGGAGGGCAAAACCTCCTGGATTTTCTGGAGTTGCGGCAGGTGCTCTCGACTTACGTCGGGGACCTCAGGGACCCGCTCTGGTGGCCTCAGGAAAGGCCAGTCCCCATGCGAGATCGGGGGCCTCTCGGGATTCCTCTCCCGTCGATGCCGGGGCCTAAGACCTTGTGTGGAGTCAGGGCCCGAAACTGAGGATTCCTCTCCAG
Organism: Ovis canadensis; assembly: GCF_042477335.2. Classification (NCBI taxonomy): domain Eukaryota; kingdom Metazoa; phylum Chordata; class Mammalia; order Artiodactyla; family Bovidae; genus Ovis; species Ovis canadensis. Next base: position 12,941,383 of record NC_091267.1, read on the forward strand.
TGCTGACATGGATCTTAGGGTTATTCTGGAGTCTCCCCAGGGGAGTCAGTCCTCGCCTCCAATGTGGGCATGCACTTGCGCTTTCCTCCAGAGCGGTAGCAGCAGTGTCACGCAGTCCGCCGCGTGGATCAAAGGATCTATGGTTTTCCCTCGAGTCTTTCCCACGAGGCTTTCCCACTAGGCTTTCCCACAGAGCTGTCCCACGTGCACACGTGGTGGGAGTCGATCCTCGGCTTGAAGGTCAAGGCAGTGCAGGGAAAACAGGTTCCTCTGGAATGGACTGACACATCTGGGGGACTCTTGGAATGGTGGCATGACCCTGCAGTTCCTCTCTCCTTTCCTGTGGAGAGCGCCTCCTCTTGAGTTGCGACGGGAATGCCGGGAATTCTTTCCCTACGAAACAGGGAAAGGATCCCTCATCTCGAGCTAGGAGGCGGAAACGGGGCTCCCCTGGATGTGTGCGGGACCCTCGTGCTTCCTCTCGAGTGGAGACGGGTATGTCGGGGAACTTCTTGAGTTGCAGCAAGGGTGTGAAGGACCCTTTGGAAGTTCCAATGGTTAGATGTGATTAGCCTCGAGAAGCCTCAGCCGAATTGGGCCTCATCTCGCCTGGAGGGCAAAACCTCCTGGATTTTCTCGAGTTGCGGCAGGTGCTCTCGACTTACGACGGGGACCTCAGGGACCCGCTCGGGTGGCCTCAGGAAAGGCCAGTCCCCATGCGAGTTCCTCGGGGGTCTCTCGGGATTCCTCTCCCGTCGATGCCGGGGCCTAAGACCTTGTGTGGGGTCGGGGCCGGAACCTGAGGATTCCTCTCCAGTGCTGACATGGATCTTGGGTACTTCTGGAGTCTTCCCAGGGGAGTCAGTCCTCGCCTCCAATTCGGGCATGCACTTGCGCTTTCCTCCAGAGCGGTAGCAGCAGTGTCACGCAGTCCGCCGCGTGGATCAAAAGATCATTGGTTTTCCCTCGAGTCTTTCCCACGAGGCTTTCCCACGAGGCTTTCCCACAGGGCTGTCCCACGTGCACACGTGGTGGTAGTAGATCCTCGGCTTGAACGTCAAGGCAGTGCAGGGAAAACAGTTTCCTCTGGAATGGACTGACACATCTGGGGGACTCTTGGAATGGTGGCACGACCCTGGAGTTCCTCTCGCCTTTCCTGTGGAGAGCGCCTCCTCTTGAGATGCGACGGGAACGCCGGGAATTATTTCCCTCCGAAACAGGGAAAGGATCCCTCATCTCGAGCAAGGAGGCGGAAACGGGGCTCCCCTGGATGTGTGCGGGACCCTCGTGCTTCCTCTCGAGTGGAGACGGGTATGTCGGGGAACTTCTTGAGTTGCAGCAAGGGTGTGAAAGACGCTTTGGAAGTTCCAGTGGTTAGATGTGATTAGCCTCGAGAAGCCTCAGCGGAAATGGACCTCATCTCGCTTGGAGGGCAAAACCTCCTGGATTTTCTCGAGTTGCGGCAGGTGCTCTCAACTTACGACGGGGACCTCAGGGACCCGCTCTGGTGGCCTCAGGAAAGGCCAGTCCCCATGCGAGTTCCTCGGGGGTCTCTCTGGATACATCTCCCGTCGATGCCGGGGCCTAAGACGTTGTGTGGGGTCGGGGCCGGAACCTGAGGACTCCTCTCCAGTGCTGACATGAATCTTGGGTACTTCTGGAGTCTCCCCAGGGGAGTCAGTCCTCGTCTCGAATGCGGGCATGCACTTGCGCTTTCCTCCAGAGCGGTAGCAGCAGTGTCACGCAGTCTGCGCGTGGATCAAAGGATCTATGATTTTCCCTCGAGTCTTTCCCACGAGGCTTTCCCACGAGGCTTTCCCACAGGGCTGTCCCACGTGCACACGTGGTGGGAGTCGATGCTCGGCTTGAAGGTCAAGGCAGTGCAGGGAAAACAGGTTCCTCTGGAATGGACTGACACATATGGTGGACTCCTGGAATGGTGGCACGACCCTGGAGTTCCTCTCGCCTTTCCTGTGGAGAGCGCCTCCTCTTGAGATGCGACGGGAACGCCGGGAATTCTTTCCCTACGAAACAAAGAAAGGATCCCTCATCTCTAGCTAGGAGGCGGAAACGGGGCTCCCCTGGATGTGTGCGGGACCCTCGTGCTTCCTCTCGAGTGGAGACGGGTATGTCGGGGAACTTCTTGAGTTGCAGCAAGGGTGTGAAGGACCCTTTGGAAGTTCCAGTGGTTAAATGTGATTAGCCTCGAGAAGCCACAGCGGAAATGGGCCTCATCTCGCCTGGAGGGCAAAACCTCCTGGATTTTCTCGAGTTGCGGCAGGTGCTCTCGACTTACGACGGGGACCTCAGGGACACGCTCTGGTGGCCTCAGGAAAGGCCAGTCCCCATGCGAGTTCCTCGGGGGCCTCTCGGGATTCCTCTCCCGTCGATGCCGGGGCCTAAGACCTTGTGTGGAGTCGGGGTCGGAACCTGAGGATTCCTATCCAGTGCTGACATGGATCTTGGGGTACTTCTGGAGTCTCCCCTGGGGAGTCAGTCCTCGCCTCCAATGCGGGCATGCACTTGCGCTTTCCTCCAGAGCGGTAGCAGCAGTGTCACGCAGTCCGCCGCCTGGATCAAAGGATCTATGGTTTTCCCTCGAGTCTTTCCCACGAGGCTTTCCCACGAGGCTTTCCCACAGGGCTGTCCCACGTGCACACGTGGTGGGAGTCGATCCTCGGCTTGAACGTCAAGGCAGTGCAGGGAAAACAGGTTCCTCTGGAATGGACTGACACATCTGGGGGACTCTTGGAATGGTGGCACGACTCTGGAGTTCCTCTCGCCTTTCCTGTGGAGAGCGCCTCCTCTTGAGATGGGACGAGAACGCCGGGAATTCTTTCCCTACGAAACAGGGAAAGGATCCCTCATCTCGAGCTAGGAGGCGGAAACGGGTCTACCCTGGATGTGTGCAGGACCCTCGTGCTTCGTCTCGAGTGGAGACGTGTATGTCGGGGAACTTCTTGAGTTGCAGCAAGGGTGTGAGGGACCCTTTGGAAGTTCCAGTGGTTAAATGTGATTAGCCTCGAGAAGCCACAGCGGAAATGGGCCTCATCTCGCCTGGAGGGCAAAATCTCCTGGATTTTCTCGAGTTGCGGCAGGTGCTCTCGACTATCGACGGGGACCTCAGGGACCCGCTCTGTTGGCCTCAGGAAAGTCCAGTCCCCATGCGAGTTCATCGGGGGCCTCACGGGATTCCTCTCCCGTCGATGCCGGGGCCTAAGACCTTGTGTGGAGTCGGGGCCGGAAACTGAGGATTCCTCTCCAGTGCTGACTTGGATCTTGGGGTACTTCTGGAGTCTCCCCAGGGGAGTCCGTCCTCGCCTCCAATGCGGGCATGCACTTGCGCTTTCCTCCAGAGCGGTAGCAGCAGTGTCACGCAGTCCGCCGCGTGGATCAAAGGATCTGTGGTTTTCCCTCGAGTCTTACCCACGAGGCTTTCCCACGAGGCTTTCCCACATTGCTGTATCACGTGCACGCGTGGTGGGAGTCGATCCTCGGCTTCAACGTCAAGGCAGTGCAGGAAAATAGGTTCCTCTGGAATGGACTGACACATCTGGGGGACTCTTGGAATGGTGTCACGACCCTGGAGTTCCTCTCGCCTTTCCTGTGGAGAGCGCCTCCTCTTGAGATGCGAAGGGAACGCCGGGAATTGTTTCCCTTCGAAACAGGGAAAGGATCCCTCATCTCGAGCTAGGAGGCGGAAACGGGGCTCCCCTGGATGTGTGCGGGACCCTCGTGCTTCCTCTCGAGTGGAGACGGGTATGTCGGGGAACTTCTTGAGTTGCAGCAAGGGTGTGAAGGACCCTTTGGAAGTTCCAGTGGTTAGATGTGATTAGCCTCGAGAAGCCTCAGCGGAAATGGGCCTCAACTAGCCTGGAGGGCAAAACCTCCTGGATTTTCTCGAGTTGCGGCAGGTGCTCTCGACTTACGACGGGGACCTCAGGGACCCGCTCTGGTGGCCTCAGGAAAGGCCAGTCCCCATGCGAGATCCTCGGGGGCCTCTCGGAATTCCTCTCCCGTCGATGCCGGGGCCTAAGACCTTGTGTGCAGTCGGGGCCCGAAACTGAGGATTCCTCTCCAGTGCTGACATGGATCTTGGGGTACTTCTGGAGTCTCCCCAGGGGAGTCAGTCCTCGCCTCCAATGCGGGCATGCACTTGCGCTTTCCTCCAGAGCGGTAGCAGCAGTGTCACGCAGTCCGCCGCGTGGATCAAAGGATCTGTGGTTTTCCCTCGAGTCTTACCCACGAGGCTTTCCCACGAGGCTTTCCCACAGGGCTGTCCCACGTGCACACGTGGTGGGAGTCGATCCTCGGCTTGAACGTCAAGGCAGTGCAGGAAAACAGGTTCCTCTGGAATGGACTGACACTTCTGGGGGACACTTGGAATGGTGTCACGACCCTGGAGTTCCTCTCACCTTTCCTGTGGAGAGCGCCTCCTCTTGAGATGCGACGGGAACGCCGGGAATTGTTTCCCTTCGAAACAGGGAAAGGATCCCTCATCTCGAGCTAGGAGGCGGAAACGGGGCTCCCCTGGATGTGTGCGGGACCCTCGTGCTTCCTCTCGAGTGGAGACGGGTATGTCGGGGAGCTTCTTGAGTTGCAGCAAGGGTGTGAAGGACCCTTTGGAAGTTCCAGTGGTTAGATGTGATTAGCCTCGAGAAGCCTCAGCGGAAATGGGCCTCAACTAGCCTGGAGGGCAAAACCTCCTGGATTTTCTGGAGTTGCGGCAGGTGCTCTCGACTTACGTCGGGGACCTCAGGGACCCGCTCTGGTGGCCTCAGGAAAGGCCAGTCCCCATGCGAGATCGGGGGCCTCTCGGGATTCCTCTCCCGTCGATGCCTGGGCCTAAGACCTTGTGTGGAGTCAGGGCCCGAAACTGAGGATTCCTCTCCAGTGCTGACATGGATCTTAGGGTAATTCTGGAGTCTCCCCAGGGGAGTCAGTCCTCGCCTCCAATGTGGGCATGCATTTGCGCTTTCCTCCAGAGCGGTAGCAGCAGTGTCACGCAGTCCGCCGCGTGGATCAAAGGATCTATGGTTTTCCCTCGAGTCTTTCCCACGAGGCTTTCCCACTAGGCTTTCCCACAGAGCTGTCCCACGTGCACACGTGGTGGGAGTCGATCCTCGGCTTGAAGGTCAAGGCAGTGCAGGGAAAACAGTTTCCTCTGGAATGGACTGACACATCTGGGGGACTCTTGGAATGGTGGCATGACCCTGCAGTTCCTCTCTCCTTTCCTGTGGAGAGCGCCTCCTCTTGAGTTGCGACGGGAATGCCGGGAATTCTTTCCCTACGAAACAGGGAAAGGATCCCTCATCTCGAGCTAGGAGGCGGAAACGGGGCTCCCCTGGATGTGTGCGAGACCCTCGTGCTTCCTCTCGAGTGGAGACGGGTATGTCGGGGAACTTCTTGAGTTGCAGCAAGGGTGTGAAGGACCCTTTGGAAGTTCCAATGGTTAGATGTGATTAGCCTCGAGAAGCCTCAGCGGAATTGGGCCTCATCTCGCCTGGAGGGCAAAATCTTCTGGATTTTCTCGAGTTGCGGCAGGTGCTCTCGACTTACGACGGGGACCTCAGGGACCCGCTCGGGTGGCCTCAGGAAAGGCCAGTCCCCATGCGAGTTCCTCGGGCGTCTCTCGGGATTCCTCTCCCGTCGATGCCGGGGCCTAAGACCTTGTGTGGAGTCGGGGCCTGAACCTGAGGATTCCTCTCCAGTGCTGACATGGATCTTGGGGTACTTCTGGAGTCTCCCCAGGGGAGTCAGTCCTCGCCTCCTATGCGGGCATGCACTTGCGCTTTCCTCCAGAGCGGTAGCAGCAGTGTCACGCAGTCCGCCGCGTGGATCAAAGGATCTATGGTTTTCCCTCGAGTCTTTCCCACGTGGCTTTCCCACGAGGCTTTCCCACAGGGCTGTCCCAGGTGCACACGTGGTGGGAGTCGATCCTCGGCTTGAACGTCAAGGCAGTGCAGGGAAAACAGGTTCCTCTGGAATGGACTGACACATCTGGGGGACTCTTGGAATGGTGGCACGACCCTGGAGTTCCTCTCGCCTTTCCTGTGGAGAGTGCCTCCTCTTGAGATGGGACGAGAACGCCGGGAATTCTTTCCCTACGAAACAGGGAAAGGATCCCTCATCTCGAGCTAGGAGGCGGAAACGGGGCTCCCCTGGATGTGTGCGGGACCCTCGTGCTTCGTCTCGAGTGGAGACGTGTATGTCGGGGAACTTCTTGAGTTGCAGCAAGGGTGTGAAGGACCCTTTGGAAGTTCCAGTGGTTAGATGTGATTAGCCTCGAGAAGCCTCAGCGGAAATGGGCCTCAACTAGCCTGGAGGGCAAAACCTCCTGGATTTTCTCGAGTTGCGGCAGGTGCTCTCGACTTACGACGGGGACCTCAGGGACCCGCTCTGGTGGCCTCAGGAAAGGCCAGTCCCCATGCGAGTTCGTCGGGGGCCTCTCAGGATTCCTCTCCCGTCGATGCTGGGGCCTAAGACCTAGTTTGGAGTCGGGGCCGGAACCTGAGGATTCCTCTCCAGTGGTGACATGGATCTTGGGGTACTTCTGGAGTCTCCCCAGGGGAGTCAGTTCTCGCCTCCAATGCGGGCATGCACTTGCGCTTTTCTCCAGAGCGGTAGCAGCAGTGTGACGCAGTCCGCCGCGTGGATCAAAGGATCTATGGTTTTCCCTCGAGTCTTTCCCATGAGGCTTTTCCACGTGGCTTTCCCACAGGGCTGTCCCACGTGCACACGTGGTGGGAGTCGATCCTCGGCTTGAACGTAAAGGTAGTGCAGGGAAAACAGGTTCTTCTGGAATGGACTGACACATCTGGGGGACTCTTGGAATGGTGGCACGACCCTGGAGTTCCTCTCGCCTTTCCTGTGGAGAGCGCCTCCTCTTGAGATGCGACGGGAACGCCGGGAATTCTTTCCCTACGAAACAGGGAAAGGATCCCACATCTCGAGCTAGGAGGTGGAAACGGGGCTCCCCTGGATGTGTGCGGGACCCTCGTGCTTCCTCTCGAGTGGAGACGGGTATGTCGGGGAACTTCTTGAGTTGCAGCAAGGGTGTGAAAGACCCTTTGGAAGTTCCAGTGGTTAGATGTGATTAACCTCGAGAAGCCTCAGCGGAAATGGACCTCATCTCGCTTGGAGGGCAAAACCTCCTGGATTTTCTCGAGTTGCGGCAGGTGCTCTCGACTTACGACGGGGACCTCAGGGACCCGCTCTGGTGGCCTCAGGAAAGGCCAGTCCCCATGCGAGTTCCTCGGGGGTCTCTCTGGATACATCTCCCGTCGATGCCGGGGCCTAAGACGTTGTGTGGGGTCGGGGCCGGAACCTGAGGACTCCTCTCCAGTGCTGACATGGATCTTGGGTACTTCTGGAGTCTCCCCAGGGGAGTCAGTCCTCGCCTCCAATGCGGGCATGCACTTGCGCTTTCCTCCAGAGCGGTAGCAGCAGTGTCACCCAGTCTGCGCGTGGATCAAAGGATCTATGATTTTCCCTCGAGTCTTTCCCACGAGGCTTTCCCACGAGGCTTTCCCACAGGGCTGTCCCACGTGCACACGTGGTGGGAGTCGATGCTCGGCTTGAAGGTCAAGGCAGTGCAGGGAAAACAGGTTCCTCTGGAATGGACTGACACATCTGGTGGACTCTTGGAATGGTGGAACGACCCTGGAGTTCCTCTCGCCTTTCCTGTGGAGAGCGCCTCCTCTTGAGATGCGACGGGAACGCCGGGAATTCTTTCCCTACGAAACAAAGAAAGGATCCCTCATCTCTAGCTAGGTGGCGGAAACGGGGCTCCCCTGGATGTGTGCGGGACCCTCGTGCTTCCTCTCGAGTGGAGACGGGTATGTCGGGGAACTTCTTGAGTTGCAGCAAGGGTGTGAAGGACCCTTTGGAAGTTCCAGTGGTTAAATGTGATTAGCCTCGAGAAGCCACAGCGGAAATGGGCCTCATCTCGCCTGGAGGGCAAAACCTCCTGGATTTTCTCGAGTTGCGGCAGGTGCTCTCGACTTACGACGGGGACCTCAGGGACACGCTCTGGTGGCCTCAGGAAAGGCCAGTCCCCATGCGAGTTCCTCGGGGGCCTCTCGGGATTCCTCTCCCGTCGATGCCGGGGCCTAAGACCTTGTGTGGAGTCGGGGTCGGAACCTGAGGATTCCTATCCAGTGCTGACATGGATCTTGGGGTACTTCTGGAGTCTCCCCAGGGGAGTCAGTCCTCGCCTCCAATGCGGGCATGCACTTGCGCTTTCCTCCAGAGCGGTAGCAGCAGTGTCACGCAGTCCGCCGCGTGGATCAAAGGATCTATGGTTTTCCCTCGAGTCTTTCCCACGAGGCTTTCCCACGAGGCTTTCCCACAGGGCTGTCCCACGTGCACACGTGGTGGGAGTCGATCCTCGGCTTGAACGTCAAGGCAGTGCAGGGAAAACAGGTTCCTCTGGAATGGACTGACACATCTGGGGGACTCTTGGAATGGTGGCACGACCCTGGAGTTCCTCTCGCCTTTCCTGTGGAGAGCGCCTCCTCTTGAGATGGGACGAGAACGCCGGGAATTCTTTCCCTACGAAACAGGGAAAGGATCCCTCATCTCGAGCTAGGAGGCGGAAACGGGTCTACCCTGGATGTGTGCGGGACCCTCGTGCTTCGTCTCGAGTGGAGACGTGTATGTCGGGGAACTTCTTGAGTTGCAGCAAGGGTGTGAGGGACCCTTTGGAAGTTCCAGTGGTTAAATGTGATTAGCCTCGAGAAGCCACAGCGGAAATGGGCCTCATCTCGCCTGGAGGGCAAAATCTCCTGGATTTTCTCGAGTTGCGGCAGGTGCTCTCGACTATCGACGGGGACCTCAGGGACCCGCTCTGTTGGCCTCAGGAAAGTCCAGTCCCCATGCGAGTTCATCGGGGGCCTCACGGGATTCCTCTCCCGTCGATGCCGGGGCCTAAGACCTTGTGTGGAGTCGGGGCCGGAAACTGAGGATTCCTCTCCAGTGCTGACTTGGATCTTGGGGTACTTCTGGAGTCTCCCCAGGGGAGTCCGTTCTCGCCTCCAATGCGGGCATGCACTTGCGCTTTCCTCCAGAGCGGTAGCAGCAGTGTCACGCAGTCCGCCGCGTGGATCAAAGGATATATGGTTTTCCCTCGAGTCTTACCCACGAGGCTTTCCCACGAGGCTTTCCCACAGGGCTGTCCCACGTGCACACGTGGTGGGAATCGATCCTCGGCTTGAACGTCAAGGCAGTGCAGGAAAACAGGTTCCTCTGGAATGGACTGACGCATCTGGGGGACTCTTGGAATGGTGTCACGACCCTGGAGTTCCTCTCGCCTTTCCTGTGGAGAGCGCCTCCTCTTGAGATGCGACGGGAACACCGGGAATTGTTTCCCTTCGAAACAGGGAAAGGATCCCTCATCTCGAGCTAGGAGGCGGAAACGGGGCTCCCCTGGATGTGTGCGGAACCCTCGTGCTTCCTCTCGAGTGGAGACGGGTATGTCGGGGAACTTCTTGAGTTTCAGCAAGGGTGTGAAGGACCCTTTGGAAGTTCCAGTGGTTAGATGTGATTAGCCTCGAGAAGCCTCAGCGGAAATGGGCCTCAACTAGCCTGGAGGGCAAAACCTCCTGGACTTTTGGAGTTGCGCCAGGTGCTCTCGACTTACGACGGGGACCTCAGGGACCCGCTCTGGTGGCCTCAGGAAAGGCCAGTCCCCATGCGAGATCGGGGGCCTCTCGGGATTCCTCTCCCGTCGATGCCGGGGCCTAAGACCTTGTGTGGAGTCGGGGCTGGAACATGAGGATTCCTATCCAGTGCTGACATGGATCTTGGGGTATTTCTGGAGTCTCCCCAGGGGAGTCAGTCCTCGCCTCCAATGCGGGCATGCACTTGCGCTTTCCTCCAGAGCGGTAGCAGCAGTGTCACGCAGTCCGCCGCGTGCATCAAAGGATCTGTGGTTTTCCCTCGAGTCTTACCCACGAAGCTTTCCCACGAGGCTTTCCCACAGGGCTGTCCCACGTGCACACGTGGTGGGAGTCGATCCTCGTCTTGAACGTCAAGGCAGTGCAGGGAAAACAGGTTCCTCTGGAATGGACTGACACATCTGGGGGACTCTTGGAATGGTGGCACGACCCTGGAGTTCCTCTCGCCTTTCCTGTGGAGAGCGCCTGCTCTTGAGATGGGACGAGAACGCCGGGAATTCTTTCCCTACGAAACAGGGAAAGGATCCCTCATCTCGAGCTAGGAGGCGGAAACGGGTCTATCCTGGATGTGTGCGGGACCCTCGTGCTTCCTCTCGAGTGGAGACGGCTATGTCGGGGAACTTCTTGAGTTGCAGCAAGGGTGTGAAGGACCCTTTGGAAGTTCCAGTGGTTAAATGTGATTAGCCTCGAGAAGCCACAGCGGAAATGGGCCTCATCTCGCCTGGAGGGCAAAACCTCCTGGATTTTCTCGAGTTGCGGCAGGTGCTCTCGACTTACGACGGGGACCTCAGGGACCCGCTCGGGTGGCCTCAGGAAAGGCCAGTCCCCATGCGAGTTCCTCGGGGGCCTCTCGGGATTCCTCTCCCGTCGATGCCGGGGCCTAAGACCTTGTGTGGAGTCGGGGTCGGAACCTGAGGATTCCTATCCAGTGCTGACATGGATCTTGGGGTACTTCTGGAGTCTCCCCCGGGGAGTCAGTCCTCGCCTCCAATGCGGGCATGCACTTGCGCTTTCCTCCAGAGCGGTAGCAGCAGTGTCACGCAGTCCGCCGCGTGGATCAAAGGATCTGTGGTTTTCCCTCGAGTCTTACCCACGAGGCTTTCCCACGAGGCTTTCCCACATTGCTGTATCACGTGCACACGTGGTGGGAGTCGATCCTCGGCTTCAACGTCAAGGCAGTGCAGGAAAACAGGTTCCTCTGGAATGGACTGACACATCTGGGGGACTCTTGGAATGGTGTCACGACCCTGGAGTTCCTCTCGCCTTTCCTGTGGAGAGCGCCTCCTCTTGAGATGCGAAGGGAACGCCGGGAATTGTTTCCCTTCGAAACAGGGAAAGGATCCCTCATCTCGAGCTAGGAGGCGGAAACGGGGCTCCCATGGATGTGTGCGGGACCCTCGTGCTTCCTCTCGAGTGGAGACGGGTATGTCGGGGAACTTCTTGAGTTGCAGCAAGGGTGTGAAGGACCCTTTGGAAGTTCCAGTGGTTAGATGTGATTAGCCTCGAGAAGCCTCAGCGGAAATGGGCCTCAACTAGCCTGGAGGGCAAAACCTCCTGGATTTTCTCGAGTTGCGGCAGGTGCTCTCGACTTACGACGGGGACCTCAGGGACCCGCTCTGGTGGCCTCAGAAAAGGCCAGTCCCCATGCGAGATCCTCGGGGGCCTCTCGGAATTCCTCTCCCGTCGATGCCGGGGCCTAAGACCTTGTGTGCAGTCGGGGCCCGAAACTGAGGATTCCTCTCCAGTGCTGACATGGATCTTGGGGTACTTCTGGAGTCTCCCCAGGGGAGTCAGTCCTCGCCTCCAATGCGGGCATGCACTTGCGCTTTCCTCCAGAGCGGTAGCAGCAGTGTCACGCAGTCCGCCGCGTGGATCAAAGGATCTGTGGTTTTCCCTCGAGTCTTACCCACGAGGCTTTCCCACGAGGCTTTCCCACAGGGCTGTCCCACGTGCACACGTGGTGGGAGTCGATCCTCGGCTTGAACGTCAAGGCAGTGCAGGAAAACAGGTTCCTCTGGAATGGACTGACACTTCTGGGGGACTCTTGGAATGGTGTCACGACCCTGGAGTTCCTCTCACCTTTCCTGTGGAGAGCGCCTCCTCTTGAGATGCGACGGGAACGCCGGGAATTGTTTCCCTTCGAAACAGGGAAAGGATCCCTCATCTCGAGCTAGGAGGCGGAAACGGGGCTCCCCTGAATGTGTGCGGGACCCTCGTGCTTCCTCTCGAGTGGAGACGGGTATGTCGGGGAGCTTCTTGAGTTGCAGCAAGGGTGTGAAGGACCCTTTGGAAGTTCCAGTGGTTAGATGTGATTAGCCTCGAGAAGCCTCAGCGGAAATGGGCCTCAACTAGCCTGGAGGGCAAAACCTCCTGGATTTTCTGGAGTTGCGGCAGGTGCTCTCGACTTACGTCGGGGACCTCAGGGACCCGCTCTGGTGGCCTCAGGAAAGGCCAGTCCCCATGCGAGATCGGGGGCCTCTCGGGATTCCTCTCCCGTCGATGCCGGGGCCTAAGACCTTGTGTGGAGTCAGGGCCCGAAACTGAGAATTCCTCTCCAGTGCTGACATGGATCTTAGGGTAATTCTGGAGTCTCCCCAGGGGAGTCAGTCCTCGCCTCCAATGTGGGCATGCACTTGCGCTTTCCTCCAGAGCGGTAGCAGCAGTGTCACGCAGTCCGCCGCGTGGATCAAAGGATCTATGGTTTTCCCTCGAGTCTTTCCCACGAGGCTTTCCCACTAGGCTTTCCCACAGAGCTGTCCCACGTGCACACGTGGTGGGAGTCGATCCTCGGCTTGAAGGTCAAGGCAGTGCAGGGAAAACAGGTTCCTCTGGAATGGACTGACACATCTGGGGGACTCTTGGAATGGTGGCATGACCCTGCAGTTCCTCTCTCCTTTCCTGTGGAGAGCGCCTCCTCTTGAGTTGCGACGGGAATGCCGGGAATTCTTTCCCTACGAAACAGGGAAAGGATCCCTCATCTCGAGCTAGGAGGCGGAAACGGGGATCCCCTGGATGTGTGCGGGACCCTCGTGCTTCCTCTCGAGTGGAGACGGGTATGTCGGGGAACTTCTTGAGTTGCAGCAAGGGTGTGAAGGACCCTTTGGAAGTTCCAATGGTTAGATGTGATTAGCCTCGAGAAGCCTCAGCGGAATTGGGCCTCATCTCGCCTGGAGGGCAAAACCTCCTGGATTTTCTCGAGTTGCGGCAGGTGCTCTCGACTTACGACGGGGACCTCAGGGACCCGCTCTGGTGGCCTCAGGAAAGGCCAGTCCCCATGCGAGTTCCTCGGGGGCCTCTCGGGATTCCTCTCCCGTCGATGCCGGGGCCTAAGACCTTGTGTGGGGTCGGGGCCGGAACCTGAGGATTCCTCTCCAGTGCTGACATGGATCTTCGGTACTTCTGGAGTCTCCCCAGGGGAGTCAGTCCGCGTCTCGAATGCGGGCATGCACTTGCGCTTTCCTCCAGAGCGGTAGCAGCAGTGTCACGCAGTCTGCCGCGTGGATCAAAGGATCTATGATTTTCCCTCGAGTCTTTCCCACGAGGCTTTCCCACGAGGCTTTCCCTCAGGGCTGTCCCACGTGCACACGTGGTGGGAGTCGATGCTCGGCTTGAAGGTCAAGGCAGTGCAGGGAAAACAGGTTCCTCTGGAATGGACTGACACATCTGGGGGACTCTTGGAATGGTGTCACGACCCTGGAGTTCCTCTCGCCTTTCCTGTGGAGAGCGCCTCCTCTTGAGATGCGACGGGAACGCCGGGAATTCTTTCCCTACGAAACAAAGAAAGGATCCCTCATCTCGAGCTAGGAGGCGGAAACGGGGCTCCCCTGGATGTGTTCGGGACCCTCGTGCTTCCTCTCGAGGGGAGACGGGTATGTCGAGGAACATCTGGACTGGCAGTAAGGGTGTGAAGGACCCTTTGGAAGTTCCAGTGGTTAGATGTGATTAGCCTCGAGAAGCCTCAGCGGAAATGGGCCTCATCTCGCCTGGAGGGCCAAACCTCCTGGATTTTCTCGAGTTGAGGCAGGTGCTCTCGACTTACGACGGGGACCTCAGGGACCCGCTCTGGTGGCCTCAGGAAAGGCCAGTCGCCATGCGAGTTCCTCGGGGGCCTTTCGGGATTCCTGTCCCGTCGATGCCGGGCCTAAGACCTTGTGTGGAGTCGGGGCCGGAACCTGAGGATTCCTCTCCAGTGCTGACATGGATCTTGGGGTACTTTTGGAGTCTCCCCAGGGGAGTCAGTCCTCGCCTCCAATGCGGGCATGCACTTGCGCTTTCCTCCAGAGCGGTAGCAGCAGTGTCACGCAGTCCGCTGCGTGGATCAAAGGATCTGTGGTTTTCCCTCGAGTCTTACCCACGAAGCTTTCCCACGAGGCTTTCCCACAGGGCTGTCCCACGTGCACACGTGGTGGGAGTCGATCCTCGTCTTGAACGTCAAGGCAGTGCAGGGAAAACAGGTTCCTCTGGAATGGACTGACACATCTGGGGGACTCTTGGAATGGTGGCACGACCCTGGACTTCCTCTCGCCTTTCCTGAGGAGAGCGCCTCCTCTTGAGATGCGACGGGAACGCCGGGAATTGTTTCCCTAAGAAACAGGGAAAGGATCCCTCATCTCGAGCTAGGAGGCGGAAACGGGGCTCCCCTGGATGTGTGCGGGACCCTCGTGCTTCCTCTCGAGTGGAGACGGGTATGTCGGGGAACTTCTTGAGTTGCAGCAAGGGTGTGAAGGACCCTTTGGAACTTCCAGTGGTTAGATGTGATTAGCCTCGAGAAGCCTCAGTGGAAATGGGCCTCATCTCGCCTGGAGGGCAAAACCTCCTGGATTTTCCGGAGTTGCGGCATGTGCTCTCGACTTACGACGGGGACCTCAGGGACCCGCTCTGGTGGCCTCAGGAAAGGCCAGTCCCCATGCGAGTTCCTCGGGGGCCTCTCAGGATTCCTCTCCCGTCGATGCCGGGGCCTAAGACCTTGTGTGGTGTCAGGGCCGGAACCTGAGGATTCCTCTCCAGTGCTGACATGGATCTTGGGGTACTTCTGGAGTCTCCCCAGGGGAGTCAGTCCTCGCCTCCAATGTGGGCATGCACTTGCGCTTTCCTCCAGAGCGGTAGCAGCAGTGTCACGCAGTCCGCCGAGTGGATCAAAGGATCTATGGTTTTCCCTCGAGTCTTTCCCACGAGGATTTCCCACGAGGCTTTCCCACAGGGCTGTCCCACGTGCACACGTGGTGGGAGTCGATCCTCGGCTTGAACGTCAAGGCAGTGCAGGAAAACAGGTTCCTCTGGAATGGACTGACACATCTGGGGGACTCTTGGAATGGTGGCACGACCCTGGAGTTCCTCTCGCCTTTCCTGTAGAGAGCGCCTCCTCTTGAGGTGCGACGGGAACGCCGGGAATTGTTTCCCTTCGAAACAGGGAAAGGATCCCTCATCTCGAGCTAGGAGGCGGAAACGGGGCTCCCCTGGATGTGTGCGGGACCCTCGTGCTTCCTCTCGAGTGGAGACGGGTATGTCGGGGAACTTCTTGAGTTGCAGCAAGGGTGTGAAGGACCCTTTGGAAGTTCCAGTGGTTAGATGTGATTAGCCTCGAGAAGCATCAGCGGAAATGGGCCTCATCTTGCCTGGACGGCAAAACCTCCTGGATTTTCTCGAGTTTCGGCAGGTGCTCTCGACTTACTACGGGGACCTCAGGGACCCGCTCTGGTGTCCTCAGGAAAGGACAGTCCCCATTCGAGTTCCTCGGGGGCCTCTCGGGATTCCTCTCCCGTCGATGCCGGGGTCTAAGACCTTGCGTGGATTCGGGGCGGGAACCTGAGTATTCCTCTCCATTGCTGACATGGATCTTGGGGTACTTCTGGAGTCTCCCCAGGGGACTCAGTCCTCGTCTCGAATGCGGGAATGCACTTGCGCTTTACTCCTGAGCGGTAGCAGCAGTGTCACGCAGTAAGCCGCGTGGATCAAAGGATCTATGATTTTCCCTCGAGTCTTTCCCACGAGGCTTTCCCACGAGGCTTTCCCACAGGGCTGTCCCACGTGCACACGTGGTGGGAGTCGATCCTCGGCTTGAACGTCAAGGCAGTGCAGGGAAAACAGGTTCCTCTGGAATGGACTGACATATCTGGGGGACTCTTGGAATGGTGGCACGACCCTGGAGTTACTCTCGCCTTTCCAGTGGAGAGCGCCTCCTCTTGAGATGCGACGGGAACGCCGGGAATTCTTTCCCTACGAAACAGGGAAAGGATCCCTCATCTCGAGCTAGGAGTCTTAAACGGGCCTCCCCTGGATGTGTGCGGGACCCTCGTGCCTCCTCTCGAGTGGAGACGGGTATGTCGAGGAACTTCTGGACTTGCAGCAAGGGTGTGAAGGACCCTTTGGAAGTTCCACTGGTTAGATGTGATTAGCCTCGAGAAGCCTCAGCGGAAATGGGCCTCATCTCGCCTGGAGGGCAAAACCTCCTGGATTTTCTCGAGTTGCGGCAGGTGCTCTCGACTTACGACGGGGACCTCAGGTACCCGCTCTGGTGGCCTCAGGAAAGGCCAGTCCCCATGCGAGTTCCTCGGGGGCCTCTCGGGATTCCTCTCCCGTCGATGCCGGGCCTAAGACCTTGTGTGGAGTCGGGGCCGGAACCTGAGGATTCCTCTCCAGTGCTGACATGGATCTTGGGTACTTCTGGAGTCTTCCCAGGGGAGTCAGTCCTCGCCTCCAATTCGGGCATGCACTTGCGCTTTCCTCCAGAGCGGTAGCAGCAGTGTCACGCAGTACGCCGCGTGGATCAAAGGATCTATGGTTTTCCCTCGAGTCTTTCCCACGAGGCTTTCCCACGAGGCTTTCCCACAGGGCTGTCCCACGTGCACACGTGGTGGTAGTAGATCCTCGGCTTGAACGTCAAGGCAGTGCAGGGAAAACAGGTTCCTCTGGAATGGACTGACACATCTGGGGGACTCTTGGAATGGTGGCACGACCCTGGAGTTCCTCTCGCCTTTCCTGTGGAGAGCGCCTCCTCTTGAGATGCGACGGGAACGCCGGGAATTGTTTCCCTTCGAAACAGGGAAAGGATCCCTCATCTCGAGCTAGGAGGCGGAAACGGGGCTCCCCTGGATGTGTGCGGGACCCTCGTGCTTCCTCTCGAGTGAAGACGGGTATGTCGGGGAACTTCTTGAGTTGCAGCAAGGGTGTGAAGGACCCTTTGGAAGTTCCAGTGGTTAGATGTGATTAGCCTCGAGAAGCCTCAGCGGAAATGGGCCTCAACTAGCCTGGAGGGCAAAACCTCCTGGATTTTCTCGAGTTGCGGCAGGTGCTCTCGACTTACGACGGGGATCTCAGGGACCCGCTCTGGTGGCCTCAGGAAAGGCCAGTCCCCATGCGAGTTCCTCGGGGGCCTCTCAGGATTCCTCTCCCGTCGATGCCGGGGCCTAAGACCTTGTGTGGAGTCGGGGCCGGAACCTGAGGATTCCTCTCCAGTGCTGACATGGATCTTGGGTACTTCTGGAGTCTCCCCAGGGGAGTCAGTCCTCGTCTCGAATGCGGGCATGCACTTGCGCTTTCCTCCAGAGCGGTAGCAGCAGTGTCACGCAGTCCGACGCGTGGATTAAAGGATCTATGTTTTTCCCTCGAGTCTTTCCCACGAGGCTTTCCCACGAGGCTTTACCACAGGGCGGTCCCACGTGCACACGTGGTGGGAGTCGATCCTCGGCTTGAAGGTGAAGGCAGTGCAGGGAAATCAGGTTCCTCTGGAATGGACTGACACATCTGGGGGACTCTTGGAATGGTGGCACGACCCTGGAGTTCCTCTCGCCTTTCCTGTGGAGAGCGCCTCCTCTTGAGATGCGACGGGAACGCCGGGAATTCTTTCCCTACGAAACAGGGAAAGGATCCCTCATCTCGAGCTAGGAGGCGGAAACGGGGCTCCCCTGGATGTGTGCGGGACCCTCGCACTTCCTCTCAAGTGGAGACGGGTATGTCGGGAAACTTCTTGAGTTGCAGCAAGGGTGTGAAGGACCCTTTGGAAGTTCCAGTGGTTAGATGTGATTAGCCTGGAGAAGCCTCAGCAGAAATGGGCCTCATCTCGGCTGGAGGGCAAAAACTCCTGGATTTTCTCGAGTTGCGGCAGGTGCTCTCGACTTACGACAGGGACCTCAGGGACCCGCTCTGGTGGCCTCAGGAAAGGCCAGTCCCCATGCGAGTTCCTCGGGGGCCTCTCGGGATTCCTCTCCAGTCGATGCCGGGCCTAAGACCTTGTGTGGAGTCGGGGCCGGAACCTGAGGATTCCTCTCCAGTGCTGACATGGATCTTGGGTACTTCTGGAGTCTTCCCAGGGGAGTCAGTCCTCGCCTCCAATTCGGGCATGCACTTGCGCTTTCCTCCAGAGCGGTAGCAGCAGTGTCACGCATTCCGCCGCGTGGATCAAGGGATCTATGGTTTTCCCTCGAGTCTTTCCCACGAGGCTTTCCCACGAGGCTTTCCCACAGGGCTCTCCCACGTGCACACGTGTTGGGACTCGATCCTCGGCTTGAAGGTCAAGGCAGTTCAGGGAAAACAGGTTCCTCTGGAATGGACTGACACATCTGGGGGACTCTTGGAATGGGGGCACGACCCTGGAGTTCCTCTCGCCTTTCCTGTGGAGAGCGCCTCCTCTTGAGATGCGACGGGAACGCCGGGAATTCTTTCCCTACAAAACAAAGAAAGGATCCCTCATCTCGAGCTAGGAGGCGGAAACGGGGCTCCCCTGAATGTGTGCGGGACCCTCGTGCTTCCTCTCGAGGGGAGACGGGTATGTCGAGGAACTTCTGGACTTGCAGCAAGGGTGTGAGGGACCCTTTGGAAGTTCCAGTGGTTAGATGTGATTAGCCTCGAGAAGCCTCAGCGGAAATGGGCCTCATCTCGCCTGGAGGGCAAAACCTCCTGGATTTTCTCGACTTGCGGCAGGTGCTCTCGACTTACGACGGGGACCTCAGGGACCCGCTCTGGTGGCCTCAGGAAAGGCCAGTCCCCATGCGAGTTCCTCGGGGGCCTCTCGGGATTCCTCTCCCGTCGATGCCGGGCCTAAGACCTTGTGTGGAGTCGGGGCCGGAACCTGAGGATTCCTCTCCAGTGCTGACATGGATCTTGGGTACTTCTGGAGTCTTCCCAGGGGAGTCAGTCCTCGCCTCCAATTCGGGCATGCACTTGCGCTTTCCTCCAGAGCGGTAGCAGCAGTGTCACGCAGTCCGCCGCGTGGATCAAAGGATCTATGGTTTTCCCTCGAGTCTTTCCCACGAGGCTTTCCCACGAGGCTTTCCCACAGGGCTGTCCCACGTGCACACGTGGTGGGAGTCGATCCTCGGCTTGAACGTCAAGGCAGTGCAGGGAAAACAGGTTCCTCTGGAATGGACTGACACATCTGGGGGACTCTTGGAATGGTGGCACGACCCTGGAGTTCCTCTCGCCTTTCCTGTGGAGAGCGCCTCCTCTTGAGATGCGACGGGAACGCCGGGAATTGTTTCCCTTCGAAACAGGGAAAGGATCCCTCATCTCGAGCTAGGAGGCGGAAACGGGGCTCCCCTGGATGTGTGCGGGACCCTCGTGCTTCCTCTCGAGTGAAGACGGGTATGTCGGGGAACTTCTTGAGTTGCAGCAAGGGTGTGAAGGACCCTTTGGAAGTTCCAGTGGTTAGATGTGATTAGCCTCGAGAAGCCTCAGCGGAAATGGGCCTCAACTAGCCTGGAGGGCAAAACCTCCTGGATTTTCTCGAGTTGCGGCAGGTGCTCTCGACTTACGACGGGGATCTCAGGGACCCGCTCTGGTGGCCTCAGGAAAGGCCAGTCCCCATGCGAGTTCCTCGGGGGCCTCTCAGGATTCCTCTCCCGTCGATGCCGGGGCCTAAGACCTTGTGTGGAGTCGGGGCCGGAACCTGAGGATTCCTCTCCATTGCTGACATGGATCTTGGGTACTTCTGGAGTCTCCCCAGGGGAGTCAGTCCTCGTCTCGAATGCGGGCATGCACTTGCGCTTTCCTCCAGAGCGGTAGCAGCAGTGTCCCGCAGTCCGACGCGTAGATTAAAGGATCTATGTTTTTCCCTCGAGTCTTTCCCACGAGGCTTTCCCACGAGGCTTTCCCACAGGGCGGTCCCACGTGCACACGTGGTGGGAGTCGATCCTCGGCTTGAAGGTGAAGGCAGTGCAGGGAAATCAGGTTCCTCTGGAATGGACTGACACATCTGGGGGACTCTTGGAATGGTGGCACGACCCTGGAGTTCCTCTCGCCTTTCCTGTGGAGAGCGCCTCCTCTTGAGATGCGACGGGAACGCCGGGAATTCTTTCCCTTCGAAACAGGGAAAGAATCCCTCATCTCGAGCTAGGAGGCGGAAACGGGGCTCCCCTGGATGTGTGCGGGACCCTCGCACTTCCTCTCAAGTGGAGACGGGTATGTCGGGAAACTTCTTGAGTTGCAGCAAGGGTGTGAAGGACCCTTTGGAAGTTCCAGTGGTTAGATGTGATTAGCCTGGAGAAGCCTCAGCAGAAATGGGCCTCATCTCGGCTGGAGGGCAAAAACTCCTGGATTTTCTCGAGTTGCGGCAGGTGCTCTCGACTTACGACAGGGACCTCAGGGACCCGCTCTGGTGGCCTCAGGAAAGGCCAGTCCCCATGCGAGATCGTCAGGGGCCTCTCGGGATTCCTCTCCCGTCGATGCCGGGGCCTAAGACCTGGTGTGGAGTCGGGGCCGGAACCTGAGGATTCCTCTCCAGTGCTGACATGGATCTTGGGGTACTTCTGGAGTCTCCCCAGTGGACTCAGTCCTCGCCTCCAATGCGGGCATGCACTTGCGCTTTCCTCCAGAGCGGTAGCAGCAGTGTCACGCAGTCCGCCGCGTGGATCAAAGGATCTATGGTTTTCCCTCGAGTCTTTCCCACGAGGCTTTCCCACTAGGCTTTCCCACAGGGCTGTCCCACGTGCACACGTGGTGGGAGTAGATCCTCGGCTTGAACGTCAAGGCAGTGCAGGGAAAACAGGTTCCTCTGGAATGGACTGACACATCTGGGGGACTCTTGGAATGGTGGCACGACCCTGGAGTTCCTCTCGCCTTTCCTGTGGAGAGCGCCTCCTCTTGAGATGCGACGGGAACGCCGGGAATTCTTTCCCTTCGAAACAGGGAAAGGATCCCTCATCTCGAGCTAGGAGGGGGTAACGGGGCTCCCCTGGATGTGTGCGGGACCCTCGTGCTTCCTCTCGAGTGGAGACGGGTATGTCGGGGAACTTCTTGAGTTGCAGCAAGGGTGTGAAGGAC
Source organism: Ovis canadensis (assembly GCF_042477335.2). NCBI lineage: Eukaryota > Metazoa > Chordata > Mammalia > Artiodactyla > Bovidae > Ovis > Ovis canadensis. The sequence goes on from NC_091267.1 coordinate 12,962,316, forward strand.
CCTTTGGAAGTTCCAGTGGTTAGATGTGATTAGCCTCGAGAAGCCTCAGCGGAAATGGGCCTCATCTCGCCTGGAGGGCAAAACCTCATGGATTTTCTCGAGTTGCGGCAGGTGCTCTCGACTTACGACGGGGACCTCAGGGACCCGCTCTGGTGGCCTCAGGAAAGGCCAGTCCCCAAGCGAGTTCCTCGGGGGCCTCTCGGGATTCCTCTCCCATCGATGCCGGGCCTAAGACCTTGTGTGGAGTCGGGGCCGGAACCTGAGGATTCCTCTCCAGTACTGACATGGATCTTGGGTACTTCTGGAGTCTTCCCTGGGGAGTCAGTTCTCGCCTCCAATTCGGGCATGCACTTGCGCTTTCCTCCAGAGCGGTAGCAGCAGTGTCACGCAGTCCGCCGTGTGGATCAAAGGATCTATGGTTTTCCCTCGAGTCTTTCCCACGAGGCTTTCCCACGAGGCTTTCCAACAGGGCTGTCCCACGTGCACACGTGGTGGGAGTCGATCCTCGGCTTGAAGGTCAAGGCAGTGCAGGGAAAACAGGTTCCTCTGGAATGGACTGACATATCTGGGGGACTCTTGGAATGGTGGCACGACCCTGGAGTTACTCTCGCCTTTCCAGTGGAGAGCGCCTCCTCTTGAGATGCGACGGGAACGCCGGGAATTCTTTCCCTTCGAAACAGGGAAAGGATCCCTCATCTCGAGCTAGGAGGGGGAAACGGGGCTCCCCTGGATGTGTGCGGGACCCTCGTGCTTCCTCTCGAGTGGAGACGGGTATGTCGGGGAACTTCTTGAGTTGCAGCAAGGGTGTGAAGGACCCTTTGGAAGTTCCAGTGGTTAGATGTGATTAGCCTCGAGAAGCCTCAGCGGAAATGGGCCTCATCTCGCCTGGAGGGCAAAACCTCCTGGATTTTCTCGAGTTGCGGCAGGTGCTCTCGACTTACGACGGGTACCTCAGGGACCCGCTCTGGTGGCCTCAGGAAAGGCCAGTCCCCATGCGAGTTCCTCGGGGGCCTCTCGGGATTCCTCTCCCATCGATGCCGGGCCTAAGACCTTGTGTGGAGTCGGGGCCGGAACCTGAGGATTCCTCTCCAGTGCTGACATGGATCTTGGGTACTTCTGGAGTCTTCCCAGGGGAGTCAGTCCTCGCCTCCAATTCGGGCATGCACTTGCGCTTTCCTCCAGAGCGGTAGCAGCAGTGTCACGCAGTCCGCCGTGTGGATCAAAGGATCTATGGTTTTCCCTCGAGTCTTTCCCACGAGGCTTTCCCACGAGGCTTTCCCACAGGGCTGTCCCACGTGCACACGTGGTGGGAGTCGATCCTCGGCTTGAAGGTCAAGGCAGTGCAGGGAAAACAGGTTCCTCTGGAATGGACTGACATATCTGGGGGACTCTTGGAATGGTGGCACGACCCTGGAGTTACTCTCGCCTTTCCAGTGGAGAGCGCCTCCTCTTGAGATGCGACGGGAACGCCGGGAATTCTTTCCCTACGAAACAGGGAAAGGATCCCTCATCTCGAGCTAGGAGTCGGAAACGGGCCTCCCCTGGATGTGTGCGGGACCCTCGTGCCTCCTCTCGAGTGGAGACGGGTATGTCGAGGAACTTCTGGACTTGCAGCAAGGGTGTGAAGGACCCTTTGGAAATTCCACTGGTTAGATGTGATTAGCCTCGAGAAGCCTCAGCGGAAATGGGCCTCATCTCGCCTGGAGGGCAAAACCTCCTGGATTTTCTCGAGTTGCGGCAGGTGCTCTCGACTTACGACGGGGACCTCAGGGACCCGCTCTGGTGGCCTCAGGAAAGGCCAGTCCCCATGCGAGTTCCTCGGGGGCCTCTCGGGATTCCTCTCCCGTCGATGCCGGGCCTAAGACCTTGTGTGGAGTCGGGGCCGGAACCTGAGGATTCCTCTCCAGTGCTGACATGGATCTTGGGTACTTCTGGAGTCTTCCCAGGGGAGTCAGTCCTCGCCTCCAATTCGGGCATGCACTTGCGCTTTCCTCCAGAGCGGTAGCAGCAGTGTCACGCAGTACGCCGCGTGGATCAAAGGATGTATGGTTTTCCTTCGAGTCTTTCCCACGAGGCTTTCCCACGAGGCTTTCCCACAGGGCTGTCCCACGTGCACACGTGGTGGTAGTAGATCCTCGGCTTGAACGTCAAGGCAGTGCAGGGAAAACAGGTTCCTCTGGAATGGACTGACACATCTGGGGGACTCTTGGAATGGTGGCACGACCCTGGAGTTCCTCTCGCCTTTCCTGTGGAGAGCGCCTCCTCTTGAGATGCGACGGGAACGCCGGGAATTGTTTCCCTTCGAAACAGGGAAAGGATCCCTCATCTCGAGCTAGGAGGCGGAAACGGGGCTCCCCTGGATGTGTGCGGGACCCTCGTGCTTCCTCTCGAGTGAAGACGGGTATGTCGGGGAACTTCTTGAGTTGCAGCAAGGGTGTGAAGGACCCTTTGGAAGTTCCAGTGGTTAGATGTGATTAGCCTCGAGAAGCCTCAGCGGAAATGGGCCTCAACTAGCCTGGAGGGCAAAACTTCCTGGATTTTCTCGAGTTGCGGCAGGTGCTCTCGACTTACGACGGGGATCTCAGGGACCCGCTCTGGTGGCCTCAGGAAAGGCCAGTCCCCATGCGAGTTCCTCGGGGGCCTCTCAGGATTCCTCTCCCGTCGATGCCGGGGCCTAAGACCTTGTGTGGAGTCGGGGCCGGAACCTGAGGATTCCTCTCCAGTGCTGACATGGATCTTGGGTACTTCTGGAGTCTCCCCAGGGGAGTCAGTCCTCGTCTCGAATGCGGGCATGCACTTGCGCTTTCCTCCAGAGCGGTAGCAGCAGTGTCACGCAGTCCGACGCGTGGATTAAAGGATCTATGTTTTTCCCTCGAGTCTTTCCCACGAGGCTTTCCCACGAGGCTTTCCCACAGGGCGGTCCCACGTGCACACGTGGTGGGAGTCGATCCTCGGCTTGAAGGTGAAGGCAGTGCAGGGAAATCAGGTTCCTCTGGAATGGACTGACACATCTGGGGGACTCTTGGAATGGTGGCACGACCCTGGAGTTCCTCTCGCCTTTCCTGTGGAGAGCGCCTCCTCTTGAGATGCGACGGGAACGCCGGGAATTCTTTCCCTACGAAACAGGGAAAGGATCCCTCATCTCGAGCTAGGAGGCGGAAACGGGGCTCCCCTGGATGTGTGCGGGACCCTCGCACTTCCTCTCAAGTGGAGACGGGTATGTCGGGAAACTTCTTGAGTTGCAGCAAGGGTGTGAAGGACCCTTTGGAAGTTCCAGTGGTTAGATGTGATTAGCCTGGAGAAGCCTCAGCAGAAATGGGCCTCATCTCGGCTGGAGGGCAAAAACTCCTGGATTTTCTCGAGTTGCGGCAGGTGCTCTCGACTTACGACAGGGACCTCAGGGACCCGCTCTGGTGGCCTCAGGAAAGGCCAGTCCCCATGCGAGTTCCTCGGGGGCCTCTCGGGATTCCTCTCCAGTCGATGCCGGGCCTAAGACCTTGTGTGGAGTCGGGGCCGGAACCTGAGGATTCCTCTCCAGTGCTGACATGGATCTTGGGTACTTCTGGAGTCTTCCCAGGGGAGTCAGTCCTCGCCTCCAATTCGGGCATGCACTTGCGCTTTCCTCCAGAGCGGTAGCAGCAGTGTCACGCATTCCGCCGCGTGGATCAAGGGATCTATGGTTTTCCCTCGAGTCTTTCCCACGAGGCTTTCCCACGAGGCTTTCCCACAGGGCTCTCCCACGTGCACACGTGTTGGGACTCGATCCTCGGCTTGAAGGTCAAGGCAGTTCAGGGAAAACAGGTTCCTCTGGAATGGACTGACACATCTGGGGGACTCTTGGAATGGGGGCACGACCCTGGAGTTCCTCTCGCCTTTCCTGTGGAGAGCGCCTCCTCTTGAGATGCGACGGGAACGCCGGGAATTCTTTCCCTACAAAACAAAGAAAGGATCCCTCATCTCGAGCTAGGAGGCGGAAACGGGGCTCCCCTGAATGTGTGCGGGACCCTCGTGCTTCCTCTCGAGGGGAGACGGGTATGTCGAGGAACTTCTGGACTTGCAGCAAGGGTGTGAGGGACCCTTTGGAAGTTCCAGTGGTTAGATGTGATTAGCCTCGAGAAGCCTCAGCGGAAATGGGCCTCATCTCGCCTGGAGGGCAAAACCTCCTGGATTTTCTCGACTTGCGGCAGGTGCTCTCGACTTACGACGGGGACCTCAGGGACCCGCTCTGGTGGCCTCAGGAAAGGCCAGTCCCCATGCGAGTTCCTCGGGGGCCTCTCGGGATTCCTCTCCCGTCGATGCCGGGCCTAAGACCTTGTGTGGAGTCGGGGCCGGAACCTGAGGATTCCTCTCCAGTGCTGAGATGGATCTTGGGTACTTCTGGAGTCTTCCCAGGGGAGTCAGTCCTCGCCTCCAATTCGGGCATGCACTTGCGCTTTCCTCCAGAGCGGTAGCAGCAGTGTCACGCAGTCCGCCGCGTGGATCAAAGGATCTATGGTTTTCCCTCGAGTCTTTCCCACGAGGCTTTCCCACGAGGCTTTCCCACAGGGCTGTCCCACGTGCACACGTGGTGGGAGTCGATCCTCGGCTTGAACGTCAAGGCAGTGCAGGGAAAACAGGTTCCTCTGGAATGGACTGACACATCTGGGGGACTCTTGGAATGGTGGCACGACCCTGGAGTTCCTCTCGCCTTTCCTGTGGAGAGCGCCTCCTCTTGAGATGCGACGGGAACGCCGGGAATTGTTTCCCTTCGAAACAGGGAAAGGATCCCTCATCTCGAGCTAGGAGGCGGAAACGGGGCTCCCCTGGATGTGTGCGGGACCCTCGTGCTTCCTCTCGAGTGAAGACGGGTATGTCGGGGAACTTCTTGAGTTGCAGCAAGGGTGTGAAGGACCCTTTGGAAGTTCCAGTGGTTAGATGTGATTAGCCTCGAGAAGCCTCAGCGGAAATGGGCCTCAACTAGCCTGGAGGGCAAAACCTCCTGGATTTTCTCGAGTTGCGGCAGGTGCTCTCGACTTACGACGGGGATCTCAGGGACCCGCTCTGGTGGCCTCAGGAAAGGCCAGTCCCCATGCGAGTTCCTCGGGGGCCTCTCAGGATTCCTCTCCCGTCGATGCCGGGGCCTAAGACCTTGTGTGGAGTCGGGGCCGGAACCTGAGGATTCCTCTCCATTGCTGACATGGATCTTGGGTACTTCTGGAGTCTCCCCAGGGGAGTCAGTCCTCGTCTCGAATGCGGGCATGCACTTGCGCTTTCCTCCAGAGCGGTAGCAGCAGTGTCCCGCAGTCCGACGCGTGGATTAAAGGATCTATGTTTTTCCCTCGAGTCTTTCCCACGAGGCTTTCCCACGAGGCTTTCCCACAGGGCGGTCCCACGTGCACACGTGGTGGGAGTCGATCCTCGGCTTGAAGGTGAAGGCAGTGCAGGGAAATCAGGTTCCTCTGGAATGGACTGACACATCTGGGGGACTCTTGGAATGGTGGCACGACCCTGGAGTTCCTCTCGCCTTTCCTGTGGAGAGCGCCTCCTCTTGAGATGCGACGGGAACGCCGGGAATTCTTTCCCTTCGAAACAGGGAAAGAATCCCTCATCTCGAGCTTGGAGGCGGAAACGGGGCTCCCCTGGATGTGTGCGGGACCCTCGCACTTCCTCTCAAGTGGAGACGGGTATGTCGGGAAACTTCTTGAGTTGCAGCAAGGGTGTGAAGGACCCTTTGGAAGTTCCAGTGGTTAGATGTGATTAGCCTGGAGAAGCCTCAGCAGAAATGGGCCTCATCTCGGCTGGAGGGCAAAAACTCCTGGATTTTCTCGAGTTGCGGCAGGTGCTCTCGACTTACGACAGGGACCTCAGGGACCCGCTCTGGTGGCCTCAGGAAAGGCCAGTCCCCATGCGAGATCGTCAGGGGCCTCTCGGGATTCCTCTCCCGTCGATGCCGGGGCCTAAGACCTGGTGTGGAGTCGGGGCCGGAACCTGAGGATTCCTCTCCAGTGCTGACATGGATCTTGGGGTACTTCTGGAGTCTCCCCAGTGGACTCAGTCCTCGCCTCCAATGCGGGCATGCACTTGCGCTTTCCTCCAGAGCGGTAGCAGCAGTGTCACGCAGTCCGCCGCGTGGATCAAAGGATCTATGGTTTTCCCTCGAGTCTTTCCCACGAGGCTTTCCCACTAGGCTTTCCCACAGGGCTGTCCCACGTGCACACGTGGTGGGAGTAGATCCTCGGCTTGAACGTCAAGGCAGTGCAGGGAAAACAGGTTCCTCTGGAATGGACTGACACATCTGGGGGACTCTTGGAATGGTGGCACGACCCTGGAGTTCCTCTCGCCTTTCCTGTGGAGAGCGCCTCCTCTTGAGATGCGACGGGAACGCCGGGAATTCTTTCCCTTCGAAACAGGGAAAGGATCCCTCATCTCGAGCTAGGAGGGGGTAACGGGGCTCCCCTGGATGTGTGCGGGACCCTCGTGCTTCCTCTCGAGTGGAGACGGGTATGTCGGGGAACTTCTTGAGTTGCAGCAAGGGTGTGAAGGACCCTTTGGAAGTTCCAGTGGTTAGATGTGATTAGCCTCGAGAAGCCTCAGCGGAAATGGGCCTCATCTCGCCTGGAGGGCAAAACCTCATGGATTTTCTCGAGTTGCGGCAGGTGCTCTCGACTTACGACGGGGACCTCAGGGACCCGCTCTGGTGGCCTCAGGAAAGGCCAGTCCCCAAGCGAGTTCCTCGGGGGCCTCTCGGGATTCCTCTCCCATCGATGCCGGGCCTAAGACCTTGTGTGGAGTCGGGGCCGGAACCTGAGGATTCCTCTCCAGTACTGACATGGATCTTGGGTACTTCTGGAGTCTTCCCTGGGGAGTCAGTTCTCGCCTCCAATTCGGGCATGCACTTGCGCTTTCCTCCAGAGCGGTAGCAGCAGTGTCACGCAGTCCGCCGTGTGGATCAAAGGATCTATGGTTTTCCCTCGAGTCTTTCCCACGAGGCTTTCCCACAGGGCTGTCCCACGTGCACACGTGGTGGGAGTCGATCCTCGGCTTGAAGGTCAAGGCAGTGCAGGGAAAACAGGTTCCTCTGGAATGGACTGACATATCTGGGGGACTCTTTGAATGGTGGCACGACCCTGGAGTTACTATCGCCTTTCCAGTGGAGAGCGCCTCCTCTTGAGATGCGACGGGAACGCCGGGAATTCTTTCCCTTCGAAACAGGGAAAGGATCCCTCATCTCGAGCTAGGAGGGGGAAACGGGGCTCCCCTGGATGTGTGCGGGACCCTCGTGCTTCCTCTCGAGTGGAGACGGGTATGTCGGGGAACTTCTTGAGTTGCAGCAAGGGTGTGAAGGACCCTTTGGAAGTTCCAGTGGTTAGATGTGATTAGCCTCGAGAAGCCTCAGCGGAAATGGGCCTCATCTCGCCTGGAGGGCAAAACCTCCTGGATTTTCTCGAGTTGCGGCAGGTGCTCTCGACTTACGACGGGTACCTCAGGGACCCGCTCTGGTGGCCTCAGGAAAGGCCAGTCCCCATGCGAGTTCCTCGGGGGCCTCTCGGGATTCCTCTCCCATCGATGCCGGGCCTAAGACCTTGTGTGGAGTCGGGGCCGGAACCTGAGGATTCCTCTCCAGTGCTGACATGGATCTTGGGTACTTCTGGAGTCTTCCCAGGGGAGTCAGTCCTCGCCTCCAATTCGGGCATGCACTTGCGCTTTCCTCCAGAGCGGTAGCAGCAGTGTCACGCAGTCCGCCGTGTGGATCAAAGGATCTATGGTTTTCCCTCGAGTCTTTCCCACGAGGCTTTCCCACGAGGCTTTCCCACAGGGCTGTCCCACGTGCACACGTGGTGGGAGTCGATCCTCGGCTTGAAGGTCAAGGCAGTGCAGGGAAAACAGGTTCCTCTGGAATGGACTGACATATCTGGGGGACTCTTGGAATGGTGGCACGACCCTGGAGTTACTCTCGCCTTTCCAGTGGAGAGCGCCTCCTCTTGAGATGCGACAGGAACGCCGGGAATTCTTTCCCTACGAAACAGGGAAAGGATCCCTCATCTCGAGCTAGGAGTCGGAAACGGGCCTCCCCTGGATGTGTGCGGGACCCTCGTGCCTCCTCTCGAGTGGAGACGGGTATGTCGAGGAACTTCTGGACTTGCAGCAAGGGTGTGAAGGACCCTTTGGAAATTCCACTGGTTAGATGTGATTAGCCTCGAGAAGCCTCAGCGGAAATGGGCCTCATCTCGCCTGGAGGGCAAAACCTCCTGGATTTTCTCGAGTTGCGGCAGGTGCTCTCGACTTACGACGGGGACCTCAGGGACCCGCTCTGGTGGCCTCAGGAAAGGCCAGTCCCCAAGCGAGTTCCTCGGGGGCCTCTCGGGATTCCTCTCCCGTCGATGCCGGGGCCTAAGACCTTGTGTGGGGTCGGGGCCGGAACCTGAGGATTCCTCTCCAGTGCTGACATGGATCTTGGGGTACTTCTGGAGTCTCCCCAGGGGAGTCAGTCCTCGTCTCGAATGCGGGTATGCACTTGCGCTTTCCTCCAGAGCGGTAGCTGCAGTGTCACGCAGTCTGCCGCGTGGATCAATGGATCTATGATTTTCCCTCGAGTCTTTCCCACGAGGCTTTCCCACGAGGCTTTCCCACAGGGCTGTCCCACGTGCACACGTGGTGGGAGTCGATGCTCGGCTTGAACGTCAAGGCAGTGCAGGGAAAACAGGTTCCTCTGGAATGGACTGACACTTCTGGGGGACTCTTGGAATGGTGGCACGACCCTGGAGTTCCTCTCGCCTTTCCTGTGGAGAGCGCCTCCTCTTGAGATGCGACGGAACGCCGGGAATTCTTTCCCTAGGAAACAGGGAAAGGATCCCTCATCTCGAGCTAGGAGGCGGAAACGGGGCTCCCCTAGATGTGTGCGGACCCTCGTGCTTCCTCTCGAATGGATATTAGTATCTCGGGGAACTTCTGGACTTGCAGCAAGGGTGTGAAGGACCCTTTGGAAGTTCCAGTGGTTAGATGTGATTAGCCTCGAGAAGCCTCAGCGGAAATGGGCCTCATCTTGCCTGGAGGGCAAAATCTCCTGGATTTTCTCGAGTTTCGGCAGGTGCTCTCGACTTACTACGGGGACCTCAGGGACCCGCTCTGGTGTCCTCAGGAAAGGCCAGTCCCCATTCGAGTTCCTCGGGGGCCTCTCGCGATTCCTCTCCCGTCGATGCCGGGGTCTAAGACCTTGTGTGGATTCGGGGCGGGAACCTGAGTATTCCTCTCCATTGCTGACATGGATCTTGGGGTACTTCTGGAGTCTCCCCAGTGGACTCAGTCCTCGTCTCGAATGCGGGCATGCACTTCCGCTTTACTCCTGAGCGGTAGCAGCAGTGTCACGCAGTCTGCCCCGTGGATCAAAGGATCCATGATTTTCCCTCGAGTCTTTCCCACGAGGCTTTCCCACGAGGCTTTCCCACAGGGCTGTCCCACGTGCACACGTGGTGGGAGTCGATGCTCGGCTTGAAGGTCAAGGCAGTGCAGGGGAAACAGGTTCCTCTGGAATGGACTGACACATCTGGGGGACTCTTGGAATGGTGGCACGACCCTGGAGTTCCTCTCGCCTTTCCTGTGGAGAGGGCCTCCTCTTGAGATGCGACGGGAACGCCGGGAATTCTTTCCCTACAAAACAAAGAAAGGATCCCTCATCTCCAGCTAGGAGGCGGAAACGGGGCTCCCCTGGATGTGTGCGGGACCCTCGTGCTTCCTCTCGAGTGAAGACGGGTATGTCGAGGAACTTCTGGACTTGCAGCAAGGGTGTGAAGGACCCTTTGGAAGTTCCAGTGGTTAGATGTGATTAGCCTCGAGAAGCCTCAGCGGAAATGGGCCTCATCTCGCCTGGAGGGCAAAACCTCCTGGATTTTCTCGAGTTGAGGCAGGTGCTCTCGACTTACGACGGGGACCTCAGGGACCCGCTCTGGTGGCCTCAGGAAAGGCCACTCCCCATGCGAGTTCCTCGGGTGCCTCTCGGGATTCCTCTCCCGTCGATGCCGGGCCTAAGACCTTGTGTGGAGTCGGGGCCGGAACCTGAGGATTCCTCTCCAGTACTGACATGGATCTTGGGTACTTCTGGAGTCTTCCCTGGGGAGTCAGTTCTCGCCTCCAATTCGGGCATGCACTTGCGCTTTCCTCCAGAGCGGTAGCAGCAGTGTCACGCAGTCCGCCGTGTGGATCAAAGGATCTATGGTTTTCCCTCGAGTCTTTCCCACGAGGCTTTCCCACGAGGCTTTCCCACAGGGCTGTCCCACGTGCACACGTGGTGGGAGTCGATCCTCGGCTTGAAGGTCAAGGCAGTGCAGGGAAAACAGGTTCCTCTGGAATGGACTGACATATCTGGGGGACTCTTGGAATGGTGGCACGACCCTGGAGTTACTCTCGCCTTTCCAGTGGAGAGCGCCTCCTCTTGAGATGCGACGGGAACGCCTGGAATTCTTTCCCTACGAAACAGGGAAAGGATCCCTCATCTCGAGCTAGGAGTCGGAAACGGGCCTCCCCTGGATGTGTGCGGGACCCTCGTGCCTCCTCTCGAGTGGAGACGGGTATGTCGAGGAACTTCTGGACTTGCAGCAAGGGTGTGAAGGACCCTTTGGAAGTTCCACTGGTTAGATGTGATTAGCCTCGAGAAGCCTCAGCGGAAATGGGCCTCATCTCGCCTGGAGGGCAAAACCTCCTGGATTTTCTCGAGTTGCGGCAGGTGCTCTCGACTTACGACGGGGACCTCAGGGACCCGCTCTGGTGGTCTCAGGAAAGGCCAGTCCCCATGCGAGTTCCTCGGGGGCCTCTCGGGATTCCTCTCCCGTCGATGCCGGGGCCTAAGACCTTGTGTGGGGTCGGGGCCGGAACCTGAGGATTCCTCTCCAGTGCTGACATGGATCTTCGGTACTTCTGGAGTCTCCCCAGGGGAGTCAGTCCTCGTCTCGAATGCGGGCATGCACTTGCGCTTTCCTCCAGAGCGGTAGCAGCAGTGTCACGCAGTCTGCCGCGTGGATCAAAGGATCTATGATTTTCCCTCGAGTCTTTCCCACGAGGCTTTCCCACGAGGCTTTCCCACAGGGCTGTCCCACGTGCACACGTGGTGGGAGTCGATGCTCGGCTTGAAGGTCAAGGCAGTGCAGGGAAAACAGGTTCCTCTGGAATGGACTGACACATCTGGGGGACTCTTGGAATGGTGGCACGACCCTGGAGTTCCTCTCGCCTTTCCTGTGGAGAGCGCCTCCTCTTGAGATGCGACGGGAACGCCGGGAATTCTTTCCCTACGAAACAGGGAAAGGATCCCTCATCTCGAGCTAGGAGGCGGAAACGGGGCTCCCCTGGATGTGTGCGGGACCCTCGCGCTTCCTCTCAAGTGGAGAGGGGTATGTCGGGAAACTTCTTGAGTTGCAGCAAGGGTGTGAAGGACCCTTTGGAAGTTCCAGTGGTTAGATGTGATTAGCCTGGAGAAGCCTCAGCAGAAATGGGCCTCATCTCGGCTGGAGGGCAAAAACTCCTGGATTTTCTCGAGTTGCGGCAGGTGCTCTCGACTTACGACAGGGACCTCAGGGACCCGCTCTGGTGGCCTCAGGAAAGGCCAGTCCCCATGCGAGATCGTCAGGGGCCTCTCGGGATTCCTCTCCCGTCGATGCCGGGGCCTAAGACCTGGTGTGGAGTCGGGGCCGGAACCTGAGGATTCCTCTCCAGTGCTGACATGGATCTTGGGGTACTTCTGGAGTCTCCCCAGGGGACTCAGTCCTCGCCTCCAATGCGGGCATGCACTTGCGCTTTCCTCCAGAGCGGTAGCAGCAGTGTCACGCAGTCCGCCGCGTGGATCAAAGGATCTAAGGTTTTCCCTCGAGTCTTTCCCACGAGGCTTTCCCACGAGGCTTTCCCACAGGGCTGTCCCACGTGCACACGTGGTGGGAGTAGATCCTCGGCTTGAACGTCAAGGCAGTGCAGGGAAAACAGGTTCCTCTGGAATGGACTGACACATCTGGGGGACTCTTGGAATGATGGCACGACCCTGGAGTTCCTCTCGCCTTTCCTGTGGAGAGCGCCTCCTCTTGAGATGCGACGGGAACGCCGGGAATTCTTTCCCTTCGAAACAGGGAAAGGATCCCTCATCTCGAGCTAGGAGGGGGAAACGGGGCTCCCCTGGATGTGTGCGGGACCCTCGTGCTTCCTCTCGAGTGGAGACGGGTATGTCGGGGAACTTCTTGAGTTGCAGCAAGTGTGTGAAGGACCCTTTGGAAGTTCCAGTGGTTAGATGTGATTAGCCTCGAGAAGCCTCAGCGGAAATGGGCCTCATCTCGCCTGGAGGGCAAAACCTCCTGGATTTTCTCGAGTTGCGGCAGGTGCTCTCGACTTACGACGGGGACCTCAGGGACCCGCTCTGGTGGCCTCAGGAAAGGCCAGTCCCCATGCGAGTTCCTCGGGGGCCTCTCGGGATTCCTCTCCCATCGATGCCGGGCCTAAGACCTTGTGTGGAGTCGGGGCCGGAACCTGAGGATTCCTCTCCAGTGCTGACATGGATCTTGGGTACTTCTGGAGTCTTCCCAGGGGAGTCAGTCCTCGCCTCCAATTCGGGCATGCACTTGCGCTTTCCTCCAGAGCGGTAGCAGCAGTGTCACGCAGTCCGCCGTGTGGATCAAAGGATCTATGGTTTTCCCTCGAGTCTTTCCCACGAGGCTTTCCCACGAGGCTTTCCCACAGGGCTGTCCCACGTGCACACGTGGTGGGAGTCGATCCTCGGCTTGAAGGTCAAGGCAGTGCAGGGAAAACAGGTTCCTCTGGAATGGACTGACATATCTGGGGGACTCTTGGAATGGTGGCACGACCCTGTAGTTACTCTCGCCTTTCCAGTGGAGAGCGCCTCCTCTTGAGATGCGACGGGAACGCCGGGAATTCTTTCCCTACGAAACAGGGAACGGATCCCTCATCTCGAGCTAGGAGTCGGAAACGGGCCTCCCCTGGATGTGTGCGGGACCCTCGTGCCTCCTCTCGAGTGGAGACGGGTATGTCGAGGAACTTCTGGACTTGCAGCAAGGGTGTGAAGGACCCTTTGGAAATTCCACTGGTTAGATGTGATTAGCCTCGAGAAGCCTCAGCGGAAATGGGCCTCATCTCGCCTGGAGGGCAAAACCTCCTGGATTTTCTCGAGTTGCGGCAGGTGCTCTCGACTTACGACGGGGACCTCAGGGACCCGCTCTGGTGGCCTCAGGAAAGGCCAGTCCCCATGCGAGTTCCTCGGGGGCCTCTCGGGATTCCTCTCCCGTCGATGCCGGGGCCTAAGACCTTGTGTGGGGTCGGGGCCGGAACCTGAGGATTCCTCTCCAGTGCTGACATGGATCTTCGGTACTTCTGGAGTCTCCCCAGGGGAGTCAGTCCTCGTCTCGAATGCGGGCATGCACTTGCGCTTTCCTCCAGAGCGGTAGAAGCAGTGTCACGCAGTCTGCCGCGTGGATCAAAGGATCTATGATTTTCCCTCGAGTCTTTCCCACGAGGCTTTCCCACGAGGCTTTCCCACAGGGCTGTCCCACGTGCACACGTGGTGGGAGTCGATGCTCGGCTTGAAGGTCAAGGCAGTGCAGGGAAAACAGGTTCCTCTGGAATGGACTGACACATCTGGGGGACTCTTGGAATGGTGGCACGACCCTGGAGTTCCTCTCGCATTTCCTGTGGAGAGCGCCTCCTCTTGAGATGCGACGGGAACGCCGGGAATTCTTTCCCTACGAAACAAAGAAAGGATTCCTCATCTCGAGATAGGAGGCGGAAACGGGGCTCCCCTGGATGTGTGCGGGACCCTCGTGCTTCCTCTCGAGGGGAGACGGGTATGTCGAGGAACATCTGGACTTGCAGCAAGGGTGTGAAGGACCCTTTGGAAGTTCCAGTGGTTAGATGTGATTAGCCTCGAGAAGCCTCAGCGGAAATGGGCCTCATCTTGCCTGGAGGGCAAAATCTCCTGGATTTTCTCGAGTTTCGGCAGGTGCTCTCGACTTACTACGGGGACCTCAGGGACCCGCTCTGGTGTCCTCAGGAAAGGCCAGTCCCCATTCGAGTTCCTCGGGGGCCTCTCGGGATTCCTCTCCCGTCGATGCCGGGGTCTAAGACCTTGTGTGGATTCGGGGCGGGAACCTGAGTATTCCTCTCCATTGCTGACATGGATCTTGGGGTACTTCTGGAGTCTCCCCAGTGGACTCAGTCCTCGTCTCGAATGCGGGCATGCACTTCCGCTTTACTCCTGAGCGGTAGCAGCAGTGTCACGCAGTCTGCCCCGTGGATCAAAGAATCTATGATTTTCCCTCGAGTCTTTCCCACGAGGCTTTCCCACGAGGCTTTCCCACAGGGCTGTCCCACGTGCACACGTGGTGGGAGTCGATGCTCGGCTTGAAGGTCAAGGCAGTGCAGGGGAAACAGGTTCCTCTGGAATGGACTGACACATCTGGGGGACTCTTGGAATGGTGGCACGACCCTGGAGTTCCTCTCGCCTTTCCTGTGGAGAGGGCCTCCTCTTGAGATGCGACGGGAACGCCGGGAATTCTTTCCCTACAAAACAAAGAAAGGATCCCTCATCTCCAGCTAGGAGGCGGAAACGGGGCTCCCCTGGATGTGTGCGGGACCCTCGTGCTTCCTCTCGAGTGAAGACGGGTATGTCGAGGAACTTCTGGACTTGCAGCAAGGGTGTGAAGGACCCTTTGGAAGTTCCAGTGGTTAGATGTGATTAGCCTCGAGAAGCCTCAGCGGAAATGGGCCTCATCTCGCCTGGAGGGCAAAACCTCCTGGATTTTCTCGAGTTGAGGCAGGTGCTCTCGACTTACGACGGGGACCTCAGGGACCCGCTCTGGTGGCCTCAGGAAAGGCCACTCCCCATGCGAGTTCCTCGGGGGCCTCTCGGGATTCCTCTCCCGTCGATGCCGGGCCTAAGACCTTGTGTGGAGTCGGGGCCGGAACCTGAGGATTCCTCTCCAGTGCTGACATGGATCTTGGGTACTTCTGGAGTCTTCCCAGGGGAGTCAGTCCTCGCCTCCAATGCGGGCATGCACTTGCGCTTTCCTCCAGAGCGGTAGCAGCAGTGTCACGCAGTCCGCCGCGTGGATCAAAGGATCTATGGTTTTCCCTCGAGTCTTTCCCACGAGGCTTTCCCACGAGGCTTTCCCACAGGGCTGTCCCACGTGCACACGTTGTGGGAGTCGATGCTCGGCTTGAAGGTCAAGGCAGTGCAGGGGAAACAGGTTCCTCTGGAATGGACTGACACATCTGGGGGACTCTTGGAATGGTGGCACGACCCTGGAGTTCCTCTCGCCTTTCCTGTGGAGAGGGCCTCCTCTTGAGATGCGACGGGAACGCCGGGAATTCTTTCCCTACAAAACAAAGAAAGGATCCCTCATCTCGAGCTAGGAGGCGGAAACGGGGCTCCCCTGGATGTGTGCGGGACCCTCGTGCTTCCTCTCGAGTGAAGACGGGTATGTCGAGGAACTTCTGGACTTGCAGCAAGGGTGTGAAGGACCCTTTGGAAGTTCCAGTGGTTAGATGTGATTAGCCTCGAGAAGCCTCAGTGGAAATGGGCCTCATCTCGCCTGGAGGGCAAAACCTCCTGGATTTTCTCGAGTTGAGGCAGGTGCTCTCGACTTACGACGGGGACCTCAGGGACCCGCTCTGGTGGCCTCAGGAAAGGCCAGTCCCCATGCGAGTTCCTCGGGGGCCTCTCGGGATTCCTCTCCCGTCGATGCCGGGCCTAAGACCTTGTGTGGAGTCGGGGCCGGAACCTGAGGATTCCTCTCCAGTGCTGACATGGATCTTGGGTACTTCTGGAGTCTTCCCAGGGGAGTCAGTCCTCGCCTCCAATGCGGGCATGCACTTGCGCTTTCCTCCAGAGCGGTAGCAGCAGTGTCACGCAGTCCGCCGCGTGGATCAAAGGATCTATGGTTTTCCCTCGAGTCTTTCCCACGAGGCTTTCCCACGAGGCTTTCCCACAGGGCTGACCCACGTGCACACGTGGTGGTAGTAGATCCTCGGCTTGAACGTCAAGGCAGTGCAGGGAAAACAGGTTCCTCTGGAATGGACTGACACATCTGGGTGACTCTTGGAATGGTGGCACGACCCTGGAGTTCCTCTCGCCTTTCCTGTGGAGAGCGCCTCCTCTTGAGATGCGACGGGAACGCCGGGAATTGTTTCCCTTCGAAACAGGGAAAGGATCCCTCATCTCGAGCTAGGAGGCGGAAACGGGGCTCCCCTAGATGTGTGCGGGACCCTCGTGCTTCCTCTCGAGTGAAGACGGGTATGTCGGGGAACTTCTTGAGTTGCAGCAAGGGTGTGAAGGACCCTTTGGAAGTTCCAGTGGTTAGATGTGATTAGCCTCGAGAAGCCTCAGCGGAAATGGGCCTCAACTAGCCTGGAGGGCAAAACCTCCTGGATTTTCTCGAGTTGCGGCAGGTGCTCTCGACTTACGACGGGGACCTCAGGGACCCGCTCTGGTGGCCACAGGAAAGGCCAGTCCCCATGCGAGTTCCTCGGGGGCCTCTCAGGATTCCTCTCCCGTCGATGCCGGGGCCTAAGACCTTGTGTGGAGTCGGGGCCGGAACCTGAGGATTCCTCTCCAGTGCTGACATGGATCTTGGGGTACTTCTCTAGTCTCCCCAGGGGAGTCAGTCCTCGCCTCCAATGCGGGCATGCACTTGCGCTTTTCTCCAGAGCGGTAGCAGCAGTGTGACGCAGTCCGCCGCGTGGATCAAAGGATCTATGGTTTTCCCTCGAGTCTTTCCCACGAGGCTTTTCCACGAGGCTTTCCCACAGGGCTTTCCCACGTGCACACGTGGTGGGAGTCGATCCTCGGCTTGAACGTAAAGGTAGTGCAGGAAAAACAGGTTCTTCTGGAAAGGACTGACACATCTGGGGGACTCTTGGAATGGTGGCACGACCCTCGAGTTCCTCTCGCCTTTCCTGTGGAGAGCGCCTCCTCTTGAGATGCGACGGGAACGCCGGGAATTCTTTCCCTACGAAACAGGGAAAGGATCCCTCATCTCGAGCTAGGAGGCGGAAACGGGTCTCCCCTGGATGTGTGCGGGACCCTCGTGCTTCCTCTCGAGTGGAGACGGGTATGTCGGGGAACTTCTTGAGTTGCAGCAAGGGTGTGAAGGACCCTTTGGAAGTTCCAGTGGTTAGATGTGATTAGCCTCGAGAAGCCTCAGCGGAAATGGGCCTCATCTCGCCTGGAGGGCAAACCCTCCTGGATTTTCTCGAGTTGCGGCAGGTGCTCTCGACTTACGACGGGGACCTCAGGGACCCGCTCTGGTGGCCTCAGGAAAGGCCAGTCCCCATGCGAGTTCCTCGGGGGCCTCTCGGGATTCCTCTCCCGTCGATGCCGGGGCCTAAGACCTTGTGTGGGGTCGGGGCCGGAACCTGAGGATTCCTCTCCAGTGCTGACATGGATCTTGGGGTACTTCTGGAGTCTCCCCAGGGGAGTCAGTCCTCGTCTCGAATGCGGGCATGCACTTGCGCTTTCCTCCAGAGCGGTAGCTGCAGTGTCACGCAGTCTGCCGCGTGGATCAATGGATCTATGATTTTCCCTCGAGTCTTTCCCACGAGGCTTTCCCACGAGGCTTTCCCACAGGGCTGTCCCACGTGCACACGTGGTGGGAGTCGATGCTCGGCTTGAAGGTCAAGGCAGTGCAGGGAAAACACGTTCCTCTGGAATGGACTGACACTTCTGGGGGACTCTTGGAATGGTGGCACGACCCTGGAGTTCCTCTCGCCTTTCCTGTGGAGAGCGCCTCCTCTTGAGATGCGACGGAACGCCGGGAATTCTTTCCCTAGGAAACAGGGAAAGGATCCCTCATCTCGAGCTAGGAGGCGGAAACGGGGCTCCCCTAGATGTGTGCGGACCCTCGTGCTTCCTCTCGAATGGATATTGGTTTCTCGGGGAACTTCTGGACTTGCAGCAAGGGTGTGAAGGACCCTTTGGAAGTTCCAGGGGTTAGATGTGATTAGCCTCGAGAAGCCTCAGCGGAAATGGGCCTCATCTTGCCTGGAGGGCAAAACCTCCTGGATTTTCTCGAGTTGAGGCAGGTGCTCTCGACTTACGACGGGGACCTCAGGGAACCGCTCTGGTGGCCTCAGGAAAGGCCAGTCCCCATGCGAATTCCTCGGGGGCCTCTCGGGATTCCTGTCCCGTCGATGCCGGGCCTTAGACCTTGTGTGGAGTCGGGGCCGGAAACTGAGGATTCCTCTCCAGTGCTGACATGGATCTTGGGTACTTCTGGAGTCTCCCCAGGGGAGTCAATCCTCGTCTCGAATGCGGGCATGCACTTGCGCTTTTCTCCTGAGCGGTAGCAGCAGTGTCACGCAGTCCGCCGCGTGGATCAAAGGATCTATGGTTTTCCCTCGAGTCTTTCCCACGAGGCTTTCCCACGGGGCTTTCCAACAGGGCTGTCTCACGTGAACACGTGGTGGGAGTCGATCCTCGGCTTGAAGGTCAAGGCAGTGCAGGGAAATCAGGTTCCTCTGGAATGGACTGACACATCTGGGGGACTCTTGGAATGGTGGCACGACCCTGGAGTTCCTCTCGCCTTTCCTGTGGAGAGCGCCTCCTCTTGAGATGCGACGGGAACGCCGGGAATTCTTTCCCTACGAAACAGGGAACGGATCCCTCATCTCGAGCTAGGAGTCGGAAACGGGCCTCCCCTGGATGTGTGCGGGACCCTCGTGCCTCCTCTCGAGTGGAGACGGGTATGTCGAGGAACTTCTGGACTTGCAGCAAGGGTGTGAAGGACCCTTTGGAAATTCCACTGGTTAGATGTGATTAGCCTCGAGAAGCCTCAGCGGAAATGGGCCTCATCTCGCCTGGAGGGCAAAACCTCCTGGATTTTCTCGAGTTGCGGCAGGTGCTCTCGACTTACGACGGGGACCTCAGGGACCCGCTCTGGTGGCCTCAGGAAAGGCCAGTCCCCATGCGAGTTCCTCGGGGGCCTCTCGGGATTCCTCTCCCGTCGATGCCGGGGCCTAAGACCTTGTGTGGGGTCGGGGCCGGAACCTGAGGATTCCTCTCCAGTGCTGACATGGATCTTCGATACTTCTGGAGTCTCCCCAGGGGAGTCAGTCCTCGTCTCGAATGCGGGCATGCACTTGCGCTTTCCTCCAGAGCGGTAGAAGCAGTGTCACGCAGTCTGCCGCGTGGATCAAAGGATCTATGATTTTCCCTCGAGTCTTTCCCACGAGGCTTTCCCACGAGGCTTTCCCACAGGGCTGTCCCACGTGCACACGTGGTGGGAGTCGATGCTCGGCTTGAAGGTCAAGGCAGTGCAGGGAAAACAGGTTCCTCTGGAATGGACTGACACATCTGGGGGACTCTTGGAATGGTGGCACGACCCTGGAGTTCCTCTCGCATTTCCTGTGGAGAGCGCCTCCTCTTGAGATGCGACGGGAACGCCGGGAATTCTTTCCCTACGAAACAAAGAAAGGATTCCTCATCTCGAGATAGGAGGCGGAAACGGGGCTCCCCTGGATGTGTGCGGGACCCTCGTGCTTCCTCTCGAGGGGAGACGGGTATGTCGAGGAACATCTGGACTTGCAGCAAGGGTGTGAAGGACCCTTTGGAAGTTCCAGTGGTTAGATGTGATTAGCCTCGAGAAGCCTCAGCGGAAATGGGCCTCATCTTGCCTGGAGGGCAAAATCTCCTGGATTTTCTCGAGTTTCGGCAGGTGCTCTCGACTTACTACGGGGACCTCAGGGACCCGCTCTGGTGTCCTCAGGAAAGGCCAGTCCCCATTCGAGTTCCTCGGGGGCCTCTCGGGATTCCTCTCCCGTCGATGCCGGGGTCTAAGACCTTGTGTGGATTCGGGGCGGGAACCTGAGTATTCCTCTCCATTGCTGACATGGATCTTGGGGTACTTCTGGAGTCTCCCCAGTGGACTCAGTCCTCGTCTCGAATGCGGGCATGCACTTCCGCTTTACTCCTGAGCGGTAGCAGCAGTGTCACGCAGTCTGCCCCGTGGATCAAAGAATCTATGATTTTCCCTCGAGTCTTTCCCACGAGGCTTTCCCACGAGGCTTTCCCACAGGGCTGTCCCACGTGCACACGTGGTGGGAGTCGATGCTCGGCTTGAAGGTCAAGGCAGTGCAGGGGAAACAGGTTCCTCTGGAATGGACTGACACATCTGGGGGACTCTTGGAATGGTGGCACGACCCTGGAGTTCCTCTCGCCTTTCCTGTGGAGAGGGCCTCCTCTTGAGATGCGACGGGAACGCCGGGAATTCTTTCCCTACAAAACAAAGAAAGGATCCCTCATCTCCAGCTAGGAGGCGGAAACGGGGCTCCCCTGGATGTGTGCGGGACCCTCGTGCTTCCTCTCGAGTGAAGACGGGTATGTCGAGGAACTTCTGGACTTGCAGCAAGGGTGTGAAGGACCCTTTGGAAGTTCCAGTGGTTAGATGTGATTAGCCTCGAGAAGCCTCAGCGGAAATGGGCCTCATCTCGCCTGGAGGGCAAAACCTCCTGGATTTTCTCGAGTTGAGGCAGGTGCTCTCGACTTACGACGGGGACCTCAGGGACCCGCTCTGGTGGCCTCAGGAAAGGCCACTCCCCATGCGAGTTCCTCGGGGGCCTCTCGGGATTCCTCTCCCGTCGATGCCGGGCCTAAGACCTTGTGTGGAGTCGGGGCCGGAACCTGAGGATTCCTCTCCAGTGCTGACATGGATCTTGGGTACTTCTGGAGTCTTCCCAGGGGAGTCAGTCCTCGCCTCCAATGCGGGCATGCACTTGCGCTTTCCTCCAGAGCGGTAGCAGCAGTGTCACGCAGTCCGCCGCGTGGATCAAAGGATCTATGGTTTTCCCTCGAGTCTTTCCCACGAGGCTTTCCCACGAGGCTTTCCCACAGGGCTGTCCCACGTGCACACGTTGTGGGAGTCGATGCTCGGCTTGAAGGTCAAGGCAGTGCAGGGGAAACAGGTTCCTCTGGAATGGACTGACACATCTGGGGGACTCTTGGAATGGTGGCACGACCCTGGAGTTCCTCTCGCCTTTCCTGTGGAGAGGGCCTCCTCTTGAGATGCGACGGGAACGCCGGGAATTCTTTCCCTACAAAACAAAGAAAGGATCCCTCATCTCGAGCTAGGAGGCGGAAACGGGGCTCCCCTGGATGTGTGCGGGACCCTCGTGCTTCCTCTCGAGTGAAGACGGGTATGTCGAGGAACTTCTGGACTTGCAGCAAGGGTGTGAAGGACCCTTTGGAAGTTCCAGTGGTTAGATGTGATTAGCCTCGAGAAGCCTCAGTGGAAATGGGCCTCATCTCGCCTGGAGGGCAAAACCTCCTGGATTTTCTCGAGTTGAGGCAGGTGCTCTCGACTTACGACGGGGACCTCAGGGACCCGCTCTGGTGGCCTCAGGAAAGGCCACTCCCCATGCGAGTTCCTCGGGGGCCTCTCGGGATTCCTCTCCCGTCGATGCCGGGCCTAAGACCTTGTGTGGAGTCGGGGCCGGAACCTGAGGATTCCTCTCCAGTGCTGACATGGATCTTGGGTACTTCTGGAGTCTTCCCAGGGGAGTCAGTCCTCGCCTCCAATGCGGGCATGCACTTGCGCTTTCCTCCAGAGCGGTAGCAGCAGTGTCACGCAGTCCGCCGCGTGGATCAAAGGATCTATGGTTTTCCCTCGAGTCTTTCCCACGAGGCTTTCCCACGAGGCTTTCCCACAGGGCTGACCCACGTGCACACGTGGTGGTAGTAGATCCTCGGCTTGAACGTCAAGGCAGTGCAGGGAAAACAGGTTCCTCTGGAATGGACTGACACATCTGGGTGACTCTTGGAATGGTGGCACGACCCTGGAGTTCCTCTCGCCTTTCCTGTGGAGAGCGCCTCCTCTTGAGATGCGACGGGAACGCCGGGAATTGTTTCCCTTCGAAACAGGGAAAGGATCCCTCATCTCGAGCTAGGAGGCGGAAACGGGGCTCCCCTAGATGTGTGCGGGACCCTCGTGCTTCCTCTCGAGTGAAGACGGGTATGTCGGGGAACTTCTTGAGTTGCAGCAAGGGTGTGAAGGACCCTTTGGAAGTTCCAGTGGTTAGATGTGATTAGCCTCGAGAAGCCTCAGCGGAAATGGGCCTCAACTAGCCTGGAGGGCAAAACCTCCTGGATTTTCTCGAGTTGCGGCAGGTGCTCTCGACTTACGACGGGGACCTCAGGGACCCGCTCTGGTGGCCACAGGAAAGGCCAGTCCCCATGCGAGTTCCTCGGGGGCCTCTCAGGATTCCTCTCCCGTCGATGCCGGGGCCTAAGACCTTGTGTGGAGTCGGGGCCGGAACCTGAGGATTCCTCTCCAGTGCTGACATGGATCTTGGGGTACTTCTCTAGTCTCCCCAGGGGAGTCAGTCCTCGCCTCCAATGCGGGCATGCACTTGCGCTTTTCTCCAGAGCGGTAGCAGCAGTGTGACGCAGTCCGCCGCGTGGATCAAAGGATCTATGGTTTTCCCTCGAGTCTTTCCCACGAGGCTTTTCCACGAGGCTTTCCCACAGGGCTTTCCCACGTGCACACGTGGTGGGAGTCGATCCTCGGCTTGAACGTAAAGGTAGTGCAGGAAAAACAGGTTCTTCTGGAAAGGACTGACACATCTGGGGGACTCTTGGAATGGTGGCACGACCCTCGAGTTCCTCTCGCCTTTCCTGTGGAGAGCGCCTCCTCTTGAGATGCGACGGGAACGCCGGGAATTCTTTCCCTACGAAACAGGGAAAGGATCCCTCATCTCGAGCTAGGAGGCGGAAACGGGTCTCCCCTGGATGTGTGCGGGACCCTCGTGCTTCCTCTCGAGTGGAGACGGGTATGTCGGGGAACTTCTTGAGTTGCAGCAAGGGTGTGAAGGACCCTTTGGAAGTTCCAGTGGTTAGATGTGATTAGCCTCGAGAAGCCTCAGCGGAAATGGGCCTCATCTCGCCTGGAGGGCAAACCCTCCTGGATTTTCTCGAGTTGCGGCAGGTGCTCTCGACTTACGACGGGGACCTCAGGGACCCGCTCTGGTGGCCTCAGGAAAGGCCAGTCCCCATGCGAGTTCCTCGGGGGCCTCTCGGGATTCCTCTCCCGTCGATGCCGGGGCCTAAGACCTTGTGTGGGGTCGGGGCCGGAACCTGAGGATTCCTCTCCAGTGCTGACATGGATCTTGGGGTACTTCTGGAGTCTCCCCAGGGGAGTCAGTCCTCGTCTCGAATGCGGGCATGCACTTGCGCTTTCCTCCAGAGCGGTAGCTGCAGTGTCACGCAGTCTGCCGCGTGGATCAATGGATCTATGATTTTCCCTCGAGTCTTTCCCACGAGGCTTTCCCACGAGGCTTTCCCACAGGGCTGTCCCACGTGCACACGTGGTGGGAGTCGATGCTCGGCTTGAAGGTCAAGGCAGTGCAGGGAAAACACGTTCCTCTGGAATGGACTGACACTTCTGGGGGACTCTTGGAATGGTGGCACGACCCTGGAGTTCCTCTCGCTTTTCCTGTGGAGAGCGCCTCCTCTTGAGATGCGACGGAACGCCGGGAATTCTTTCCCTAGGAAACAGGGAAAGGATCCCTCATCTCGAGCTAGGAGGCGGAAACGGGGCTCCCCTAGATGTGTGCGGACCCTCGTGCTTCCTCTCGAATGGATATTGGTTTCTCGGGGAACTTCTGGACTTGCAGCAAGGGTGTGAAGGACCCTTTGGAAGTTCCAGGGGTTAGATGTGATTAGCCTCGAGAAGCCTCAGCGGAAATGGGCCTCATCTTGCCTGGAGGGCAAAACCTCCTGGATTTTCTCGAGTTGAGGCAGGTGCTCTCGACTTACGACGGGGACCTCAGGGACCCGCTCTGGTGGCCTCAGGAAAGGCCAGTCCCCATGCGAATTCCTCGGGGGCCTCTCGGGATTCCTGTCCCGTCGATGCCGGGCCTTAGACCTTGTGTGGAGTCGGGGCCGGAAACTGAGGATTCCTCTCCAGTGCTGACATGGATCTTGGGTACTTCTGGAGTCTCCCCAGGGGAGTCAATCCTCGTCTCGAATGCGGGCATGCACTTGCGCTTTTCTCCTGAGCGGTAGCAGCAGTGTCACGCAGTCCGCCGCGTGGATCAAAGGATCTATGGTTTTCCCTCGAGTCTTTCCCACGAGGCTTTCCCACGGGGCTTTCCAACAGGGCTGTCTCACGTGAACACGTGGTGGGAGTCGATCCTCGGCTTGAAGGTCAAGGCAGTGCAGGGAAATCAGGTTCCTCTGGAATGGACTGACACATCTGGGGGACTCTTGGAATGGTGGCACGACCCTGGAGTTCCTCTCGCCTTTCCTGTGGAGAGCGCCTCCTCTTGAGATGCGACGGAAACGCCGGGAATTCTTTCCCTACGAAACAGGGAAAGGATCCCTCATCTCGAGCTAGGAGGCGGAAACGGGGCTCCCCTGGATGTGTGCGGGACCCTCGCGCTTCCTCTCAAGTGGAGACGGGTATGTCGGGGAACTTCTTGAGTTGCAGCAAGGGTGTGAAGTACCCTTTGGAAGTTCCAGTGGTTAGATGTGATTAGCCTCGAGAAGCCTCAGCAGAAATGGGCCTCATCTCGGCTGGAGGGCAAAAACTCCTGGATTTTCTCGAGTTGCGGCAGGTGCTCTCGACTTACTACGGGGACCTCAGGGACCCGCTCTGGTGTCCTCAGGAAAGGCCAGTCCCCATTCGAGTTCCTCGGGGGCCTCTCGGGATTCCTCTCCCGTCGATGCCGGGGTCTAAGACCTTGTGTGGATTCGGGGCAGGAACCTGAGTATTCCTCTCCATTGCTGACATGGATCTTGGGGTACTTCTGGAGTCTCCCCAGGGGACTCAGTCCTCGTCTCGAATGCGGGCATGCACTTGCGCTTTACTCCTGAGCGGTAGCAGCAGTGTCACGCAGTCCGCCGCGTGGATCAAAGGATCTATGATTTTCCCTCGAGTCTTTCCCACGAGGCTTTCCCACGAGGCTTTCCCACTGGGCTGTCCCACGTGCACACGTGGTGGGAGTCGATGCTCGGCTTGAAGGTCAAGGCAGTGCAGGGAAAACAGGTTCCTCTGGAATGGACTGACACATCTGGGGGACTCTTGGAATGGTGGCAGGACCCTGGAGTTCCTCTCGCCTTTCCTGTGGAGAGGGCCTCCTCTTGAGATGCGACGGGAACGCCGGGAATTCTTTCCCTAGGAAACAAAGAAAGGATCCCTCATCTCGAGCTAGGAGGCGGAAACGGGGCTCCCCTGGATGTGTGCGGGACCCTCGTGCTTCCTCTCGAGTGGAGACGGGTATGTCGGGGAACTTCTTGAGTTGCAGCAAGGGTGTGAAGGACCCTTTGGAAGTTCCAGTGGTTAGATGTGATTAGCCTCGAGAAGCCTCAGCGGAAATGGGCCTCATCTCGCCTGGAGGGCAAACCCTCCTGGATTTTCTCGAGTTGCGGCAGGTGCTCTCAACTTACGACGGGGACCTCAGGGACCCGCTCTGGTGGCCTCAGGAAAGGCCAGTCCCCATGCGAGTTCCTCGGGGGCCTCTCGGGATTCCTCTCCCGTCGATGCCGGGGCCTAAGACGTTGTGTGGAGTCGGGGCCGGAACCTGATGATTCCTCTCCAGTGCTGACATGGATCTTGGGGTACTTCTGGAGTCTCCCCAGGGGAGTCAGTCCTCGTCTCGAATGCGGGCATGCACTTGCGCTTTCCTCCAGAGCGGTAGCTGCAGTGTCACGCAGTCTGCTGCGTGGATCAATGGATTTATGATTTTCCCTCGAGTCTTTCCCACGAGGCTTTCCCACGAGGCTTTCCCACAGGGCTGTCCCACGTGCACACGTGGTGGGAGTCGATGCTCGGCTTGAAGGTCAAGGCAGTGCAGGGAAAACAGGTTCCTCTGGAATGGACTGACACTTCTGGGGGACTCTTGGAATGGTGGCACGACCCTGGAGTTCCTCTCGCCTTTCCTGTGGAGAGCGCCTCCTCTTGAGATGCGACGGAACGCCGGGAATTCTTTCCCTAGGAAACAGGGAAAGGATCCCTCATCTCGAGCTAGGAGGCGGAAACGGGGCTCCCCTAGATGTGTGCGGACCCTCGTGCTTCCTCTCGAATGGATATTGGTTTCTCGGGGAACTTCTGGACTTACAGCAAGGGTGTGAAGGACCCTTTGGAAGTTCCAGTGGTTAGATTTGATTAGCCTCGAGAAGCCTCAGCGGAAATGGGCCTCATCTCGCCTGGAGGGCAAAACCTCCTGGATTTTCTCGAGTTGCGGCAGGTGCTCTCGACTTACGACGGGGATCTCAGGGACCCGCTCTGGTGGCCTCAGGAAAGGGCTGTCTCCATGCGAGTTCCTCGGGGTCCTCTCGGGATTCCTCTCCCGTCGATGCTGGGGCCTAAGACCTTGTGTTGGGTCGGGGTCGGAACCTGAGGATTCCTCTCCAGTGCTGACATGGATCTTGGGGTACTTCTGGAGTCTCCCCAGGGGAGTCAGTCCTCGTCTCGAATGCGGGCATGCACATGCGCTTTCCTCCAGAGCGGTAGCAGCAGTGTCACTCATTCCGCCGCGTGGATCAAGGGATCTATGGCTTTCCCTCGAGTCTTTCCCTCGAGGCTTTCCCACGAGGCTTTCCCACAGGGCTGTCCTACGTGCACACGTGGTGGGAGTCGATCCTCGGCTTGAACGTCAAGGCAGTGCAGGGAAAACAGGTTCCTCTGGAATGGACTGACACATCTGGGGGACTCTTGAAATGGTGGCACGACCCTGGAGTTCCTCTCGCCTTTCCTGTGGAGAGCGCCTCCTCTTGAGATGCGACGGGAATGCCGAGAATTCTTTCCCTCCGATACAGGGAAAGGATCCCTCATCTCGAGCTAGGAGGCGGAAACGTGGCTCCCTCGTGCGGGACCCTCGTGCTTCCTCTCGAGTGGAGACAGGTATGTCAGGGAACTTCTTGAGTTGCAGCAAGGGTGTGAAGGTCCCTTTGGAAGTTCCTGTGGTTAGATGTGATTAGCCTCGAGAAGCCTCAGCGGAAATGGGCCTCATCTCGCCTGGAGGGCAAAACCTCCGGGATTTTCTCGAGTTGCGGCAGGTGCTCTCGACTTACGACGGGGACCTCAGGGACCCGTTCTGGTGGCCTCAGGAAAGGCCAGTCCCCATGCGAGTTCCTCGGGGGCCTCTCGGGATTCCTCTCCCGTCGATGCCGGGCCTAAGACCTTGTGTGGAGTCGGGGCCGGAACCTGAGGATTCCTCTCCAGTGCTGACATGGATCTTGGGTACTTCTGGAGTCTTCCCAGGGGAGTCAGTCCTCGCCTCCAATTCGGGCATGCACTTGCGCTTTCCTCCAGAGCGGTAGCAGCAGTGTCACGCTGTACGCCGCGTGGATCAAAGGATCTATGGTTTTCCCTCGAGTCTTTCCCACGAGGCTTTCCCACGAGGCTTTCCCACAGGGCTGTCCCACGTGCACACGTGGTGGTAGTAGATCCTCGGCTTGAACGTCAAGGCAGTGCAGGGAAAACAGGTTCCTCTGGAATGGACTGACACATCTGGGGGACTCTTGGAATGGTGGCACGACCCTGGAGTTCCTCTCGCTTTTCCTGTGGAGAGCGCCTCCTCTTGAGATGCGACGGGAACGCCGGGAATTGTTTCCCTTCGAAACAGGGAAAGGATCCCTCATCTCGAGCTAGGAGGCGGAAACGGGGCTCCCCTGGATGTGTGCGGGACCCTCGTGCTTCCTCTCGAGTGAAGACGGGTATGTCGGGGAACTTCTTGAGTTGCAGCAAGGGTGTGAAGGACCCTTTGGAAGTTCCAGTGGTTAGATGTGATTAGCCTCGAGAAGCCTCAGCGGAAATGGGCCTCAACTAGCCTGGAGGGCAAAACCTCCTGGATTTTCTCGAGTTGCGGCAGGTGCTCTCGACTTACGACGGGGATCTCAGGGACCCGCTCTGGTGGCCTCAGGAAAGGCCAGTCCCCATGCGAGTTCCTCGGGGGCCTCTCAGGATTCCTCTCCCGTCGATGCCGGGGCCTAAGACCTTGTGTGGAGTCGGGGCCGGAACCTGAGGATTCCTCTCCAGTGCTGACATGGATCTTGGGTACTTCTGGAGTCTCCCCAGGGGAGTCAGTCCTCGTCTCGAATGCGGGCATGCACTTGCGCTTTCCTCCAGAGCGGTAGCAGCAGTGTCACGCAGTCCGACGCGTGGATTAAAGGATCTATGTTTTTCCCTCGAGTCTTTCCCACGAGGCTTTCCCACGAGGCTTTCCCACAGGGCGGTCCCACGTGCACACGTGGTGGGAGTCGATCCTCGGCTTGAAGGTGAAGGCAGTGCAGGGAAATCAGGTTCCTCTGGAATGGACTGACACATCTGGGGGACTCTTGGAATGGTGGCACGACCCTGGAGTTCCTCTCGCCTTTCCTGTGGAGAGCGCCTCCTCTTGAGATGGGACGGGAACGCCGGGAATTCTTTCCCTACGAAACAGGGAAAGGATCCCTCATCTCGAGCTAGGAGGCGGAAACGGGGCTCCCCTGGATGTGTGCGGGACCCTCGCACTTCCTCTCAAGTGGAGACGGGTATGTCGGGAAACTTCTTGAGTTGCAGCAAGGGTGTGAAGGACCCTTTGGAAGTTCCAGTGGTTAGATGTGATTAGCCTGGAGAAGCCTCAGCAGAAATGGGCCTCATCTCGGCTGGAGGGCAAAAACTCCTGGATTTTCTCGAGTTGCGGCAGGTGCTCTCGACTTACGACAGGGACCACAGGGACCCGCTCTGGTGGCCTCAGGAAAGGCCAGTCCCCATGCGAGTTCCTCGGGGGCCTCTCGGGATTCCTCTCCCATCGATGCCGGGCCTAAGACCTTGTGTGGAGTCGGGGCCGGAACCTGAGGATTCCTCTCCAGTGCTGACATGGATCTTGGGTACTTCTGGAGTCTTCCCAGGGGAGTCAGTCCTCGCCTCCAATTCGGGCATGCACTTGCGCTTTCCTCCAGAGCGGTAGCAGCAGTGTCACGCATTCCGCCGCGTGGATCAAGGGATCTATGGTTTTCCCTCGAGTCTTTCCCACGAGGCTTTCCCACGAGGCTTTCCACAGGGCTCTCCCACGTGCACACGTGTTGGGACTCGATCCTCGGCTTGAAGGTCAAGGCAGTTCAGGGAAAACAGGTTCCTCTGGAATGGACTGACACATCTGGGGGACTCTTGGAATGGGGGCACGACCCTGGAGTTCCTCTCGCCTTTCCTGTGGAGAGCGCCTCCTCTTGAGATGCGACGGGAACGCCGGGAATTCTTTCCCTACAAAACAAAGAAAGGATCCCTCATCTCGAGCTAGGAGGCGGAAACGGGGCTCCCCTGAATGTGTGCGGGACCCTCGTGCTTCCTCTTCAGTGGACACGGGTATGTCGGGGAACTTCTGGACTTGCAGCAAGGGTGTGAGGGACCCTTTGGAAGTTCCAGTGGTTAGATGTGATTAGCCTCGAGAAGCCTCAGCGGAAATGGGCCTCATCTCGCCTGGAGGGCAAAACCTCCTGGATTTTCTCGACTTGCGGCAGGTGCTCTCGACTTACGACGGGGACCTCAGGGACCCGCTCTGGTGGCCTCAGGAAAGGCCAGTCCCCATGCGAGTTCCTCGGGGGCCTCTCGGGATTCCTCTCCCGTCGATGCCGGGCCTAAGACCTTGTGTGGAGTCGGGGCCGGAACCTGAGGATTCCTCTCCAGTGCTGACATGGATCTTGGGTACTTCTGGAGTCTTCCCAGGGGAGTCAGTCCTCGCCTCCAATTCGGGCATGCACTTGCGCTTTCCTCCAGAGCGGTAGCAGCAGTGTCACGCAGTCCGCCGCGTGGATCAAAGGATCTATGGTTTTCCCTCGAGTCTTTCCCACGAGGCTTTCCCACGAGGCTTTCCCACAGGGCTGTCCCACGTGCACACGTGGTGGGAGTCGATCCTCGGCTTGAACGTCAAGGCAGTGCAGGGAAAACAGGTTCCTCTGGAATGGACTGACACATCTGGGGGACTCTTGGAATGGTGGCACGACCCTGGAGTTCCTCTCGCCTTTCCTGTGGAGAGCGCCTCCTCTTGAGATGCGACGGGAACGCCGGGAATTGTTTCCCTTCGAAACAGGGAAAGGATCCCTCATCTCGAGCTAGGAGGCGGAAACGGGGCTCCCCTGGATGTGTGCGGGACCCTCGTGCTTCCTCTCGAGTGAAGACGGGTATGTCGGGGAACTTCTTGAGTTGCAGCAAGGGTGTGAAGGACCCTTTGGAAGTTCCAGTGGTTAGATGTGATTAGCCTCGAGAAGCCTCAGCGGAAATGGGCCTCAACTAGCCTGGAGGGCAAAACCTCCTGGATTTTCTCGAGTTGCGGCAGGTGCTCTCGACTTACGACGGGGATCTCAGGGACCCGCTCTGGTGGCCTCAGGAAAGGCCAGTCCCCATGCGAGTTCCTCGGGGGCCTCTCAGGATTCCTCTCCCGTCGATGCCGGGGCCTAAGACCTTGTGTGGAGTCGGGGCCGGAACCTGAGGATTCCTCTCCATTGCTGACATGGATCTTGGGTACTTCTGGAGTCTCCCCAGGGGAGTCAGTCCTCGTCTCGAATGCGGGCATGCACTTGCGCTTTCCTCCAGAGCGGTAGCAGCAGTGTCACGCAGTCCGACGCGTGGATTAAAGGATCTATGTTTTTCCCTCGAGTCTTTCCCACGAGGCTTTCCCACGAGGCTTTCCCACAGGGCGGTCCCACGTGCACACGTGGTGGGAGTCGATCCTCGGCTTGAAGGTGAAGGCAGTGCAGGGAAATCAGGTTCCTCTGGAATGGACTGACACATCTGGGGGACTCTTGGAATGGTGGCACGACCCTGGAGTTCCTCTCGCCTTTCCTGTGGAGAGCGCCTCCTCTTGAGATGCGACGGGAACGCCGGGAATTCTTTCCCTACGAAACAGGGAAAGAATCCCTCATCTCGAGCTAGGAGGCGGAAACGGGGCTCCCCTGGATGTGTGCGGGACCCTCGCACTTCCTCTCAAGTGGAGACGGGTATGTCGGGAAACTTCTTGAGTTGCAGCAAGGGTGTGAAGGACCCTTTGGAAGTTCCAGTGGTTAGATGTGATTAGCCTGGAGAAGCCTCATCAGAAATGGGCCTCATCTCGGCTGGAGGGCAAAAACTCCTGGATTTTCTCGAGTTGCGGCAGGTGCTCTCGACTTACGACAGGGACCTCAGGGACCCGCTCTGGTGGCCTCAGGAAAGGCCAGTCCCCATGCGAGATCGTCAGGGGCCTCTCGGGATTCCTCTCCCGTCGATGCCGGGGCCTAAGACCTGGTGTGGAGTCGGGGCCGGAACCTGAGGATTCCTCTCCAGTGCTGACATGGATCTTGGGGTACTTCTGGAGTCTCCCCAGGGGACTCAGTCCTCGCCTCCAATGCGGGCATGCACTTGCGCTTTCCTCCAGAGCGGTAGCAGCAGTGTCACGCAGTCCGCCGCGTGGATCAAAGGATCTATGGTTTTCCCTCGAGTCTTTCCCACGAGGCTTTCCCACTAGGCTTTCCCACAGGGCTGTCCCACGTGCACACGTGGTGGGAGTAGATCCTCGGCTTGAACGTCAAGGCAGTGCAGGGAAAACAGGTTCCTCTGGAATGGACTGACACATCTGGGTGACTCTTGGAATGGTGGCACGACCCTGGAGTTCCTCTCGCCTTTCCTGTGGAGAGCGCCTCCTCTTGAGATGCGACGGGAACGCCGGGAATTCTTTCCCTTCGAAACAGGGAAAGGATCCCTCATCTCGAGCTAGGAGGGGGAAACGGGGCTCCCCTGGATGTGTGCGGGACCCTCGTGCTTCCTCTCGAGTGGAGACGGGTATGTCGGGGAACTTCTTGAGTTGCAGCAAGGGTGTGAAGGACCCTTTGGAAGTTCCAGTGGTTAGATGTGATTAGCCTCGAGAAGCCTCAGCGGAAATGGGCCTCATCTCGCCTGGAGGGCAAAACCTCATGGATTTTCTCGAGTTGCGGCAGGTGCTCTCGACTTACGACGGGGACCTCAGGGACCCGCTCTGGTGGCCTCAGGAAAGGCCAGTCCCCAAGCGAGTTCCTCGGGGGCCTCTCGGGATTCCTCTCCCATCGATGCCGGGCCTAAGACCTTGTGTGGAGTCGGGGCCGGAACCTGAGGATTCCTCTCCAGTACTGACATGGATCTTGGGTACTTCTGGAGTCTTCCCTGGGGAGTCAGTTCTCGCCTCCAATTCGGGCATGCACTTGCGCTTTCCTCCAGAGCGGTAGCAGCAGTGTCACGCAGTCCGCCGTGTGGATCAAAGGATCTATGGTTTTCCCTCGAGTCTTTCCCACGAGGCTTTCCCACGAGGCTTTCCCACAGGGCTGTCCCACGTGCACACGTGGTGGGAGTCGATCCTCGGCTTGAAGGTCAAGGCAGTGCAGGGAAAACAGGTTCCTCTGGAATGGACTGACATATCTGGGGGACTCTTGGAATGGTGGCACGACCCTGGAGTTACTCTCGCCTTTCCAGTGGAGAGCGCCTCCTCTTGAGATGCGACGGGAACGCCGGGAATTCTTTCCCTTCGAAACAGGGAAAGGATCCCTCATCTCGAGCTAGGAGGGGGAAACGGGGCTCCCCTGGATGTGTGCGGGACCCTCGTGCTTCCTCTCGAGTGGAGACGGGTATGTCGGGGAACTTCTTGAGTTGCAGCAAGGGTGTGAAGGACCCTTTGGAAGTTCCAGTGGTTAGATGTGATTAGCCTCGAGAAGCCTCAGCGGAAATGGGCCTCATCTCGCCTGGAGGGCAAAACCTCCTGGATTTTCTCGAGTTGCGGCAGGTGCTCTCGACTTACGACGGGTACCTCAGGGACCCGCTCTGGTGGCCTCAGGAAAGGCCAGTCCCCATGCGAGTTCCTCGGGGGCCTCTCGGGATTCCTCTCCCATCGATGCCGGGCCTAAGACCTTGTGTGGAGTCGGGGCCGGAACCTGAGGATTCCTCTCCAGTGCTGACATGGATCTTGGGTACTTCTGGAGTCTTCCCAGGGGAGTCAGTCCTCGCCTCCAATTCGGGCATGCACTTGCGCTTTCCTCCAGAGCGGTAGCAGCAGTGTCACGCAGTCCGCCGTGTGGATCAAAGGATCTATGGTTTTCCCTCGAGTCTTTCCCACGAGGCTTTCCCACGAGGCTTTCCCACAGGGCTGTCCCACGTGCACACGTGGTGGGAGTCGATCCTCGGCTTGAAGGTCAAGGCAGTGCAGGGAAAACAGGTTCCTCTGGAATGGACTGACATATCTGGGGGACTCTTGGAATGGTGGCACGACCCTGGAGTTACTCTCGCCTTTCCAGTGGAGAGCGCCTCCTCTTGAGATGCGACGGGAACGCCGGGAATTCTTTCCCTACGAAACAGGGAAAGGATCCCTCATCTCGAGCTAGGAGTCGGAAACGGGCCTCCCCTGGATGTGTGCGGGACCCTCGTGCCTCCTCTCGAGTGGAGACGGGTATGTCGAGGAACTTCTGGACTTGCAGCAAGGGTGTGAAGGACCCTTTGGAAATTCCACTGGTTAGATGTGATTAGCCTCGAGAAGCCTCAGCGGAAATGGGCCTCATCTCGCCTGGAGGGCAAAACCTCCTGGATTTTCTCGAGTTGCGGCAGGTGCTCTCGACTTACGACGGGGACCTCAGGGACCCGCTCTGGTGGCCTCAGGAAAGGCCAGTCCCCAAGCGAGTTCCTCGGGGGCCTCTCGGGATTCCTCTCCCGTCGATGCCGGGGCCTAAGACCTTGTGTGGGGTCGGGGCCGGAACCTGAGGATTCCTCTCCAGTGCTGACATGGATCTTGGGGTACTTCTGGAGTCTCCCCAGGGGAGTCAGACCTCGTCTCGAATGCGGGTATGCACTTGCGCTTTCCTCCAGAGCGGTAGCTGCAGTGTCACGCAGTCTGCCGCGTGGATCAATGGATCTATGATTTTCCCTCGAGTCTTTCCCACGAGGCTTTCCCACGAGGCTTTCCCACAGGGCTGTCCCACGTGCACACGTGGTGGGAGTCGATGCTCGGCTTGAACGTCAAGGCAGTGCAGGGAAAACAGGTTCCTCTGGAATGGACTGACACTTCTGGGGGACTCTTGGAATGGTGGCACGACCCTGGAGTTCCTCTCGCCTTTCCTGTGGAGAGCGCCTCCTCTTGAGATGCGACGGAACGCCGGGAATTCTTTCCCTAGGAAACAGGGAAAGGATCCCTCATCTCGAGCTAGGAGGCGGAAACGGGGCTCCCCTAGATGTGTGCGGACCCTCGTGCTTCCTCTCGAATGGATATTAGTATCTCGGGGAACTTCTGGACTTGCAGCAAGGGTGTGAAGGACCCTTTGGAAGTTCCAGTGGTTAGATGTGATTAGCCTCGAGAAGCCTCAGCGGAAATGGGCCTCATCTTGCCTGGAGGGCAAAATCTCCTGGATTTTCTCGAGTTTCGGCAGGTGCTCTCGACTTACTACGGGGACCTCAGGGACCCGCTCTGGTGTCCTCAGGAAAGGCCAGTCCCCATTCGAGTTCCTCGGGGGCCTCTCGGGATTCCTCTCTCGTCGATGCCGGGGTCTAAGACCTTGTGTGGATTCGGGGCGGGAACCTGAGTATTCCTCTCCAGTGCTGACATGGATCTTGGGGTACTTCTGGAGTCTCCCCAGTGGACTCAGTCCTCGTCTCGAATGCGGGCATGCACTTCCGCTTTACTCCTGAGCGGTAGCAGCAGTGTCACGCAGTCTGCCCCGTGGATCAAAGGATCCATGATTTTCCCTCGAGTCTTTCCCAC
Source organism: Ovis canadensis (assembly GCF_042477335.2). Classification (NCBI taxonomy): domain Eukaryota; kingdom Metazoa; phylum Chordata; class Mammalia; order Artiodactyla; family Bovidae; genus Ovis; species Ovis canadensis. Next base: position 12,996,996 of record NC_091267.1, read on the forward strand.
GAGGCTTTCCCACGAGGCTTTCCCACAGGGCTGTCCCACGTGCACACGTGGTGGGAGTCGATGCTCGGCTTGAAGGTCAAGGCAGTGCAGGGGAAACAGGTTCCTCTGGAATGGACTGAAACATCTGGGGGACTCTTGGAATGGTGGCACGACCCTGGAGTTCCTCTCGCCTTTCCTGTGGAGAGGGCCTCCTCTTGAGATGCGACGGGAACGCCGGGAATTCTTTCCCTACAAAACAAAGAAAGGATCCCTCATCTCCAGCTAGGAGGCGGAAACGGGGCTCCCCTGGATGTGTGCGGGACCCTCGTGCTTCCTCTCGAGTGAAGACGGGTATGTCGAGGAACTTCTGGACTTGCAGCAAGGGTGTGAAGGACCCTTTGGAAGTTCCAGTGGTTAGATGTGATTAGCCTCGAGAAGCCTCAGCGGAAATGGGCCTCATCTCGCCTGGAGGGCAAAACCTCCTGGATTTTCTCGAGTTGAGGCAGGTGCTCTCGACTTACGACGGGGACCTCAGGGACCCGCTCTGGTGGCCTCAGGAAAGGCCACTCCCCATGCGAGTTCCTCGGGTGCCTCTCGGGATTCCTCTCCCGTCGATGCCGGGCCTAAGACCTTGTGTGGAGTCGGGGCCGGAACCTGAGGATTCCTCTCCAGTACTGACATGGATCTTGGGTACTTCTGGAGTCTTCCCTGGGGAGTCAGTTCTCGCCTCCAATTCGGGCATGCACTTGCGCTTTCCTCCAGAGCGGTAGCAGCAGTGTCACGCAGTCCGCCGTGTGGATCAAAGGATCTATGGTTTTCCCTCGAGTCTTTCCCACGAGGCTTTCCCACGAGGCTTTCCCACAGGGCTGTCCCACGTGCACACGTGGTGGGAGTCGATCCTCGGCTTGAAGGTCAAGGCAGTGCAGGGAAAACAGGTTCCTCTGGAATGGACTGACATATCTGGGGGACTCTTGGAATGGTGGCACGACCCTGGAGTTACTCTCGCCTTTCCAGTGGAGAGCGCCTCCTCTTGAGATGCGACGGGAACGCCGGGAATTCTTTCCCTACGAAACAGGGAAAGGATCCCTCATCTCGAGCTAGGAGTCGGAAACGGGCCTCCCCTGGATGTGTGCGGGACCCTCGTGCCTCCTCTCGAGTGGAGACGGGTATGTCGAGGAACTTCTGGACTTGCAGCAAGGGTGTGAAGGACCCTTTGGAAGTTCCACTGGTTAGATGTGATTAGCCTCGAGAAGCCTCAGCGGAAATGGGCCTCATCTCGCCTGGAGGGCAAAACCTCCTGGATTTTCTCGAGTTGCGGCAGGTGCTCTCGACTTACGACGGGGACCTCAGGGACCCGCTCTGGTGGCCTCAGGAAAGGCCAGTCCCCATGCGAGTTCCTCGGGGGCCTCTCGGGATTCCTCTCCCGTCGATGCCGGGGCCTAAGACCTTGTGTGGGGTCGGGGCCGGAACCTGAGGATTCCTCTCCAGTGCTGACATGGATCTTCGGTACTTCTGGAGTCTCCCCAGGGGAGTCAGTCCTCGTCTCGAATGCGGGCATGCACTTGCGCTTTCCTCCAGAGCGGTAGCAGCAGTGTCACGCAGTCTGCCGCGTGGATCAAAGGATCTATGATTTTCCCTCGAGTCTTTCCCACGAGGCTTTCCCACGAGGCTTTCCCACAGGGCTGTCCCACGTGCACACGTGGTGGGAGTCGATGCTCGGCTTGAAGGTCAAGGCAGTGCAGGGAAAACAGGTTCCTCTGGAATGGACTGACACATCTGGGGGACTCTTGGAATGGTGGCACGACCCTGGAGTTCCTCTCGCCTTTCCTGTGGAGAGCGCCTCCTCTTGAGATGCGACGGGAACGCCGGGAATTCTTTCCCTACGAAACAGGGAAAGGATCCCTCATCTCGAGCTAGGAGGCGGAAACGGGGCTCCCCTGGATGTGTGCGGGACCCTCGCGCTTCCTCTCAAGTGGAGACGGGTATGTCGGGAAACTTCTTGAGTTGCAGCAAGGGTGTGAAGGACCCTTTGGAAGTTCCAGTGGTTAGATGTGATTAGCCTGGAGAAGCCTCAGCAGAAATGGGCCTCATCTCGGCTGGAGGGCAAAAACTCCTGGATTTTCTCGAGTTGCGGCAGGTGCTCTCGACTTACGACAGGGACCTCAGGGACCCGCTCTGGTGGCCTCAGGAAAGGCCAGTCCCCATGCGAGATCGTCAGGGGCCTCTCGGGATTCCTCTCCCGTCGATGCCGGGGCCTAAGACCTGGTGTGGAGTCGGGGCCGGAACCTGAGGATTCCTCTCCAGTGCTGACATGGATCTTGGGGTACTTCTGGAGTCTCCCCAGGGGAGTCAGTCCTCGCCTCCAATGCGGGCATGCACTTGCGCTTTCCTCCAGAGCGGTAGCAGCAGTGTCACGCAGTCCGCCGCGTGGATCAAAGGATCTATGGTTTTCCCTCGAGTCTTTCCCACGAGGCTTTCCCACTAGGCTTTCCCACAGGGCTGTCCCACGTGCACACGTGGTGGGAGTAGATCCTCGGCTTGAACGTCAAGGCAGTGCAGGGAAAACAGGTTCCTCTGGAATGGACTGACACATCTGGGGGACTCTTGGAATGGTGGCACGACCCTGGAGTTCCTCTCGCCTTTCCTGTGGAGAGCGCCTCCTCTTGAGATGCGACGGGAACGCCGGGAATTCTTTCCCTTCGAAACAGGGAAAGGATCCCTCATCTCGAGCTAGGAGGGGGAAACGGGGCTCCCCTGGATGTGTGCGGGACCCTCGTGCTTCCTCTCGAGTGGAGACGGGTATGTCGGGGAACTTCTTGAGTTGCAGCAAGGGTGTGAAGGACCCTTTGGAAGTTCCAGTGGTTAGATGTGATTAGCCTCGAGAAGCCTCAGCGGAAATGGGCCTCATCTCGCCTGGAGGGCAAAACCTCCTGGATTTTCTCGAGTTGCGGCAGGTGCTCTCGACTTACGACGGGGACCTCAGGGACCCGCTCTGGTGGCCTCAGGAAAGGCCAGTCCCCATGCGAGTTCCTCGGGGGCCTCTCGGGATTCCTCTCCCATCGATGCCGGGCCTAAGACCTTGTGTGGAGTCGGGGCCGGAACCTGAGGATTCCTCTCCAGTGCTGACATGGATCTTGGGTACTTCTGGAGTCTTCCCAGGGGAGTCAGTCCTCGCCTCCAATTCGGGCATGCACTTGCGCTTTCCTCCAGAGCGGTAGCAGCAGTGTCACGCAGTCCGCCGTGTGGATCAAAGGATCTATGGTTTTCCCTCGAGTCTTTCCCACGAGGCTTTCCCACGAGGCTTTCCCACAGGGCTGTCCCACGTGCACACGTGGTGGGAGTCGATCCTCGGCTTGAAGGTCAAGGCAGTGCAGGGAAAACAGGTTCCTCTGGAATGGACTGACATATCTGGGGGACTCTTGGAATGGTGGCACGACCCTGGAGTTACTCTCGCCTTTCCAGTGGAGAGCGCCTCCTCTTGAGATGCGACGGGAACGCCGGGAATTCTTTCCCTACGAAACAGGGAACGGATCCCTCATCTCGAGCTAGGAGTCGGAAACGGGCCTCCCCTGGATGTGTGCGGGACCCTCGTGCCTCCTCTCGAGTGGAGACGGGTATGTCGAGGAACTTCTGGACTTGCAGCAAGGGTGTGAAGGACCCTTTGGAAATTCCACTGGTTAGATGTGATTAGCCTCGAGAAGCCTCAGCGGAAATGGGCCTCATCTCGCCTGGAGGGCAAAACCTCCTGGATTTTCTCGAGTTGCGGCAGGTGCTCTCGACTTACGACGGGGACCTCAGGGACCCGCTCTGGTGGCCTCAGGAAAGGCCAGTCCCCATGCGAGTTCCTCGGGGGCCTCTCGGGATTCCTCTCCCGTCGATGCCGGGGCCTAAGACCTTGTGTGGGGTCGGGGCCGGAACCTGAGGATTCCTCTCCAGTGCTGACATGGATCTTCGGTACTTCTGGAGTCTCCCCAGGGGAGTCAGTCCTCGTCTCGAATGCGGGCATGCACTTGCGCTTTCCTCCAGAGCGGTAGAAGCAGTGTCACGCAGTCTGCCGCGTGGATCAAAGGATCTATGATTTTCCCTCGAGTCTTTCCCACGAGGCTTTCCCACGAGGCTTTCCCACAGGGCTGTCCCACGTGCACACGTGGTGGGAGTCGATGCTCGGCTTGAAGGTCAAGGCAGTGCGGGGAAAACAGGTTCCTCTGGAATGGACTGACACATCTGGGGGACTCTTGGAATGGTGGCACGACCCTGGAGTTCCTCTCGCATTTCCTGTGGAGAGCGCCTCCTCTTGAGATGCGACGGGAACGCCGGGAATTCTTTCCCTACGAAACAAAGAAAGGATTCCTCATCTCGATATAGGAGGCGGAAACGGGGCTCCCCTGGATGTGTGCGGGACCCTCGTGCTTCCTCTCGAGGGGAGACGGGTATGTCGAGGAACATCTGGACTTGCAGCAAGGGTGTGAAGGACCCTTTGGAAGTTCCAGTGGTTAGATGTGATTAGCCTGGAGAAGCCTCAGCGGAAATGGGCCTCATCTCGCCTGGAGGGCAAAACCTCCTGGATTTTCTCGAGTTGCGGCAGGTGCTCTCGACTTACGACGGGGACCTCAGGGACCCGCTCTGGTGGCCTCAGGAAAGGCCAGTCCCCAAGCGAGTTCCTCGGGGGCCTCTCGGGATTCCTCTCCCGTCGATGCCGGGGCCTAAGACCTTGTGTGGGGTCGGGGCCGGAACCTGAGGATTCCTCTCCAGTGCTGACATGGATCTTGGGGTACTTCTGGAGTCTCCCCAGGGGAGTCAGTCCTCGTCTCGAATGCGGGTATGCACTTGCGCTTTCCTCCAGAGCGGTAGCTGCAGTGTCACGCAGTCTGCCGCGTGGATCAATGGATCTATGATTTTCCCTCGAGTCTTTCCCACGAGGCTTTCCCACGAGGCTTTCCCACAGGGCTGTCCCACGTGCACACGTGGTGGGAGTCGATGCTCGGCTTGAACGTCAAGGCAGTGCAGGGAAAACAGGTTCCTCTGGAATGGACTGACACTTCTGGGGGAATCTTGGAATGGTGGCACGACCCTGGAGTTCCTCTCGCCTTTCCTGTGGAGAGCGCCTCCTCTTGAGATGCGACGGAACGCCGGGAATTCTTTCCCTAGGAAACAGGGAAAGGATCCCTCATCTCAAGCTAGGAGGCGGAAACGGGGCTCCCCTAGATGTGTGCGGACCCTCGTGCTTCCTCTCGAATGGATATTAGTATCTCGGGGAACTTCTGGACTTGCAGCAAGGGTGTGAAGGACCCTTTGGAAGTTCCAGTGGTTAGATGTGATTAGCCTCGAGAAGCCTCAGCGGAAATGGGCCTCATCTTGCCTGGAGGGCAAAATCTCCTGGATTTTCTCGAGTTTCGGCAGGTGCTCTCGACTTACTACGGGGACCTCAGGGACCCGCTCTGGTGTCCTCAGGAAAGGCCAGTCCCCATTCGAGTTCCTCGGGGGCCTCTCGGGATTCCTCTCCCGTCGATGCCGGGGTCTAAGACCTTGTGTGGATTCGGGGCGGGAACCTGAGTATTCCTCTCCATTGCTGACATGGATCTTGGGGTACTTCTGGAGTCTCCCCAGTGGACTCAGTCCTCGTCTCGAATGCCGGCATGCACTTCCGCTTTACTCCTGAGCGGTAGCAGCAGTGTCACGCAGTCTGCCCCGTGGATCAAAGAATCTATGATTTTCCCTCGAGTCTTTCCCACGAGGCTTTCCCACGAGGCTTTCCCACAGGGCTGTCCCACGTGCACACGTGGTGGGAGTCGATGCTCGGCTTGAAGGTCAAGGCAGTGCAGGGGAAACAGGTTCCTCTGGAATGGACTGACACATCTGGGGGACTCTTGGAATGGTGGCACGACCCTGGAGTTCCTCTCGCCTTTCCTGTGGAGAGGGCCTCCTCTTGAGATGCGACGGGAACGCCGGGAATTCTTTCCCTACAAAACAAAGAAAGGATCCCTCATCTCCAGCTAGGAGGCGGAAACGGGGCTCCCCTGGATGTGTGCGGGACCCTCGTGCTTCCTCTCGAGTGAAGACGGGTATGTCGAGGAACTTCTGGACTTGCAGCAAGGGTGTGAAGGACCCTTTGGAAGTTCCAGTGGTTAGATGTGATTAGCCTCGAGAAGCCTCAGCGGAAATGGGCATCATCTCGCCTGGAGGGCAAAACCTCCTGGATTTTCTCGAGTTGAGGCAGGTGCTCTCGACTTACGACGGGGACCTCAGGGACCCGCTCTGGTGGCCTCAGGAAAGGCCACTCCCCATGCGAGTTCCTCGGGGGCCTCTCGGGATTCCTCTCCCGTCGATGCCGGGCCTAAGACCTTGTGTGGAGTCGGGGCCGGAACCTGAGGATTCCTCTCCAGTGCTGACATGGATCTTGGGTACTTCTGGAGTCTTCCCAGGGGAGTCAGTCCTCGCCTCCAATGCGGGCATGCACTTGCGCTTTCCTCCAGAGCGGTAGCAGCAGTGTCACGCAGTCCGCCGCGTGGATCAAAGGATCTATGGTTTTCCCTCGAGTCTTTCCCACGAGGCTTTCCCACGAGGCTTTCCCACAGGGCTGTCCCACGTGCACACGTGGTGGGAGTCGATGCTCGGCTTGAAGGTCAAGGCAGTGCAGGGGAAACAGGTTCCTCTGGAATGGACTGACACATCTGGGGGACTCTTGGAATGGTGGCACGACCCTGGAGTTCCTCTCGCCTTTCCTGTGGAGAGGGCCTCCTCTTGAGATGCGACGGGAACGCCGGGAATTCTTTCCCTACAAAACAAAGAAAGGATCCCTCATCTCGAGCTAGGAGGCGGAAACGGGGCTCCCCTGGATGTGTGCGGGACCCTCGTGCTTCCTCTCGAGTGAAGACGGGTATGTCGAGGAACTTCTGGACTTGCAGCAAGGGTGTGAAGGACCCTTTGGAAGTTCCAGTGGTTAGATGTGATCAGCCTCGAGAAGCCTCAGTGGAAATGGGCCTCATCTCGCCTGGAGGGCAAAACCTCCTGGATTTTCTCGAGTTGCGGCAGGTGCTCTCGACTTACGACGGGGACCTCAGGGACCCGCTCTGGTGGCCTCAGGAAAGGCCAGTCCCCATGCGAGTTCCTCGGGGGCCTCTCAGGATTCCTCTCCCGTCGATGCTGGGGCCTAAGACCTAGTTTGAAGTCGGGGCCGGAACCTGAGGATTCCTCTCCAGTGCTGACATGGATCTTGGGGTACTTCTGGAGTCTCCCCAGGGGAGTCAGTCCTCGCCTCCAATGCGGGCATGCACTTGCGCTTTTCTCCAGAGCCGTAGCAGCAGTGTGACGCAGTCCGCCGCGTGGATCATAGGATCTATGGTTTTCCCTCGGGTCTTTCCCACGAGGCTTTTCCACGAGGCTTTCCCACAGGGCTGTCCCACGTGCACACGTGGTGGGAGTCGATCCTCGGCTTGAACGTAAAGGTAGTGCAGGGAAAACAGGTTCTTCTGGAATGGACTGACACATCTGGGGGACTCTTGGAATGGTGGCACGACCCTGGAGTTCCTCTCGCCTTTCCTGTGGAGAGCGCCTCCTCTTGAGATGCGACGGGAACGCCGGGAATTCTTTCCCTACGAAACAGGGAAAGGATCCCACATCTCGAGCTAGGAGGTGGAAACGGGGCTCCCCTGGATGTGTGCGGGACCCTCGTGCTTCCTCTCGAGTGGAGACGGGTATGTCGGGGAACTTCTTGAGTTGCAGCAAGGGTGTGAAGGACCCTTTGGAAGTTCCAGTGTTTAGATGTGATTAGCCTCGAGAAGCCTCAGCGGAAATGGGCCTCATCTCTCCTGGAGGGCAAAACCTCCTGGATTTTCTCGAGTTGCGGCAGGTGCTCTCGACTTAAGACGGGGACCTCAGGGACCCGTTCTGGTGGCCTCAGGAAAGGCCAGTCCCCATGCGAGTTCCTCGGGGGCCTCTCGGGATTCCTCTCCCGTCGATGCCGGGGCCTAAGACCTTGTGTGCAGTCGGGGCCCGAAACTGAGGATTCCTCTCCAGTGCTGACATGGATCTTGGGGTACTTCTGGAGTCTCCCCAGGGGAGTCAGTCCTCGCCTCCAATGTGGGCATGCACTTGCGCTTTCCTCCAGAGCGGTAGCAGCAGTGTCACGCAGTCCGCCGCGTGGATCAAAGGATCTATGGTTTTCCCTCGAGTCTTTCCCACGAGGCTTTCCCACGAGGCTTTCCCACAGGGCTGTCCCACGTGCACACGTGGTGGGAGTCGATCCTCGGCTTGAACGTCAAGGCAGTGCAGGGAAATCATGTTCCTCTGGAATGGACTGACACATCTGGGGGACTCTTGGAATGGTGGCATGACCCTGCAGTTCCTCCCGCCTTTCCTGTGGAGAGCGCCTCCTCTTGAGTTGCGACGGGAATGCCGGGAATTCTTTCCCTACGAAACAGGGAAAGGATCCCTCATCTCGAGCTAGGAGGCGGAAACGGGGCTCCCCTGGATGTGTGCGGGACACTTGTGCTTTCTCTTGAGTGGAGACGGGTATGTCGGGGAACTTCTTGAGTTACAGCAAGGGTGTGAAGGACCCTTTGGAAGTTCCAGTGGTTCGATGTGATTAGCCTCGAGAAGCCTCAGCGGAAATGGGCCTCATCTCGCCTGGAGGGCAAAACCTCCTGGATTTTCTCGAGTTGCGGCAGGTGCTCTCGACTTACGACGGGGACTTCAGGGACCCGCTCTGGTGGCCTCAGGAAAGGCCAGTCCCCATGCGAGTTCCACGAGGGCCTCTCGGGATTTCTCTCCCATCGATGCCGGGGCCTAAGACCTTGTGTGGAGTTGGGGCCGGAACCTGAGGATTCCTCTCCAGTGCTGACATGGATCTTGGGGTACTTCTGAAGTCTCCCCAGGGGAGTCAGTCCTCCCCTCCAATGTGGGCATGCACTTGCGCTTTCCTCCAGAGCGATAGCAGCAGTGTCACGCAGTCCGCTGCGTGGATCAAAGGATCTATGGTTTTCCCTCGAGTCTTTCCCACGAGGCTTTCCCACGAGGCTTTCCCACAGGGCTGTCCCACGTGCACACGTGGTGGGAGTCGATCCTCGGTTTGATCGTCAATGCAGTGCAGGGAAAACAGGTTCCTCTGGAATGGACTGACACATCTGGGGGACTCTTGGAATGGTGGCACGACCCTGGAGTTCCTCTCGCCTTTCCTGTGGAGAGCGCCTCCTCTTGAGATGCGACAGGAACGACAGGAATTGTTTCCCTTCGAAACAGGGAAAGGATCCCTCATCTTGAGCTAGGAGGCGGAAACGGGGCTCCCCTGGATGTGTGCGGGACCCTCGTGCTTCCTCTCGAGTGGAGACGGGTATGTCGGGGAACTTCTTGAGTTGCAGCAAGGGTGTGAAGGACCCTTTGGAAGTTCCAGTGGTTAGATGTGATTAGCCTCGAGAAGCCTCAGCGGAAATGGGCCTCAACTAGCCTGGAGGGCAAAACCTCCTGGATTTTCTCGAGTTGCGGCAGGTGCTCTCGACTTACGACGGTGACCTCAGGGACCCGCTCTGGTGGCCTCAGGAAAGGCCAGTCCCCATGCGAGTTCCTCGGGGGCCTCTCGGGATTCCTCTCCCGTCGATGCCGGGCCTAAGACCTTGTGTGGAGTCGGGGCCGGAACCTGAGGATTCCTCTCCAGTGCTGACATGGATCTTGGGGTACTTCTGGAGTCTCCCCAGGGGAGTCAGTCCTCGCCTCCAATGCGGGCATGCACTTGCACTTTCCTCCAGAGCGGTAGCAGCAGTGTCACACAGTCCGCCGCGTGGATCAAAGGATCTATGTTTTTCCCTCGAGTCTTTACCACGAGGCTTTCCCACGAGGCTTTACCACAGGGCTGTCCCACGTGCACACGTGGTGGGAGTCAATCCTCGGCTTGAACGTCAAGGCAGTGCAGGGAAAACAGGTTCCTCTGGAATGGACTGACATATCTGGGGAACTCTTGGAATGGTGTCACGACCCTGGAGTTTCTCTCGCCTTTCCTGTGGAGAGCGCCTCCTCTTGAGATGCGACGGGAACGCCGGGAATTCTTTCCCTACGAAACAGGGAAAGGATCCCTCATCTCGAGCTAGGAGGCGGAAACGAGTCTCCCCTGGATGTGTGCGGGACCCTCGTGCTTCCTCTCGAGTGGAGACGGGTATGTCGGGGAACTTCTTGAGTTGCAGCAAGGGTGTGAAAGACCCTTTGGAAGTTCCAGTGGTTAGATGTGATTGACCTTGAGAAGCCTCAGCGGAAATGGGCCTCATCTCGCCTGGAGGGCAAAACCTCCTGGATTTTCTCGAGTTGCGGCAGGTGCTCTCGACTTACGACGGGGACCTCAGGAACCCGATCTGGTGGCCTCAGGAAAGGCCAGTCCCCATGCGAGATCCTCGGGGGCCTCTCGGGATTCCTCTCCCGTCGATGCCGGGGCCTAAGACCTTGTGTGCAGTCGGGGCCCGAAACTGAGGATTCCTCTCCAGTGCTGACATGGATCTTGGGGTACTTCTGGAGTCTCCCCAGGGGAGTCAGTCCTCGCCTCCAATGTGGGCATGCACTTGCGCTTTCCTCCAGAGCGGTAGCAGCAGTGTCACGCAGTCCGCCGCGTGGATCAAAGGATCTATGGTTTTCCCTCGAGTCTTTCCCACGAGGCTTTCCCACGAGGCTTTCCCACAGGGCTGTCCCACGTGCACACGTGGTGGGAGTCGATCCTCGGCTTGAACGTCAAGGCAGTGCAGGGGAATCATGTTCCTCTGGAATGGACTGACACATCTGGGGGACTCTAGGAATGGTGGCATGACCCTGCAGTTCCTCTCTCCTTTCCTGTGGAGAGCGCCTCCTCTTGAGTTGCGACGGGAATGCCGGGAATTCTTTCCCTAGGAAACAGGGAAAGGATCCCTCATCTCGAGCTAGGAGGCAGAAACGGGGCTCCCCTGGATGTGTGCGGGACCCTCGTGCTTCCTCTCGAGTGGAGACGGGTATGTCGGGGAACTTCTTGAGTTGCAGCAAGGGTGTGAAGGACCCTTTGGAAGTTCCAGTGGTTAGATGTGATTAGCCTCGAGAAGCCACAGCGGAAATGGGCCTCATCTCGCCTGGAGGGCAAAACCTCCTGGATTTTCTCGAGTTGCTCAGGTGCTCTCGACTTACGACGGGGACCTCAGGGACCCGATCTGGTGGCCTCAGGAAAGGCCAGTCCCCATGCGAGTTCCTCGGGGTCCTCTCGGGATTCCTCTCCCGTCGATGCCGGGGCATAAGACCTTGTGTGGAGTCGGGGCCGGAACCTGAGGATTCCTATCCAGTGCTGACATGGATCTTGGGGTACTTCTGGAGTCTCCCCAGGGGAGTCAGTCCTCGCCTCCAATGCGGGCATGCACTTGCGCTTTCCTCCAGAGCGGTAGCAGCAGTGTCACGCAGTCCGCCGCGTGGATCAAAGGATCTATGGTTTTCCCTCGAGTCTTTCCCACGAGGCTTTCCCACGAGGCCTTCTCACAGGGTTGTCCCACGTGCACACGTGGTGGGAGTCGATCCTCGGCTTGAACGTCAAGGCAGTGCAGGGAAAACAGGTTCCTCTGGAATGGACTGACACATCTGGGGGACTCTTGGAATGGTGGCACGACCCTGGAGTTCCTCTCGCCTTTCCTGTGGAGAGCGCCTCCTCTTGAGATGGGACGAGAACGCCGGGAATTCTTTCCCTACGAAACAGGGAAAGGATCCCTCATCTCGAGCTAGGAGGCGGAAACGGGGCTCCCCTGGATGTGTGCGGGACCCTCGTGCTTCGTCTCGAGTGGAGACGGGTATGTCGGGGAACTTCTTGAGTTGCAGAAAGGATGTGAAGGACCCTTTGGAAGTTCCAGTGGTTAAATGTGATTAGCCTCGAGAAACCACAGCGCAAATGGGCCTCATCTCGCCTGGAGGGCAAAACCTCCTGGATTTTCTCGAGTTGCGGCAGGTGCTCTCGACTTACGACGGGGACCTCAGGGACCCGCTATGGTGGCCTCAGGAAAGGCCAGTCCCCATGCACGTTCATCGGGGGCCTCTCGGGATTCCTCTCCCGTCGATGCCGGGGCCTAAGACCTTGTGAGGAGTCGGAGCCGGAACCTGAGGTTTCCTCTCCAGTGCTGACATGGATCTTGGGGTACTTCTGGAGTCTCCCCAGGGGAGTCAGTCCTCGCCTCCAATGCGGGCATGTACTTGCGCTTTCCTGCAGAGCGGTAGCAGCAGTGTCACGCAGTCCGCCTCGTGGATCAAGGGATCTATGGTTTTCCCTCGAGTCTTTCCCACGAGGCTTTCCCACGAGGCTTTCCCACAGGGCTGTCCCACGTGCACACGTTGTGGGAGTCGATCCTCGGCTTTAACGTCAAGGCAGTGCAGGGAAAACTGGTTCCTCTGGAAAGGACTGACACATCTGGGGGATTCTTGGAATGGTGGCACGACCCTGGAGTTCCTCTCGCCTTTCCTGAGGAGAGCGCCTCCTGTTGAGATGTCACGGGAACGCCGGGAATTCTTTCCCTCCGAAACAGGGAAAGGATCCCTCATCTCGAGCTAGAAGCCCGAAACGGGGCTCCCCTGGATGTGTGCGGGACCCTCGTGCTTCCTCTCGAGAGGTGATGGGTATGTCGGGGAACTTCTTGAGTTGCAGCAAGGGTGTGAAGGATCCTTTGGAAGTTCCAGTGGTTAGATGTGATTATCCTAGAGAGGCCTCAGCGGAAATGGGCCTCATCTCGCCTGGAGGGCAAAACCTCCTGGATTTTCTCGAGTTGCGGCAGGTGCTCTCGACTTACGACGGGGACCTCAGGGACCCGCTCTGGTGGCCTCAGGAAAGGCCAGTCCCCATGCGAGTTCCTCGGGGTCCTCTCGGGATTCCGCTCCCGTCGATGCCGGGGCCTAAGACCTTGTGTGGAGTCGGGGCCGGAACCTGAGGATTCCTCTCCAGTGCTGACATGGATCTTGAGGTACTTCTGGAGTCTCCCCAGGGGAGTCAGTCCTCGTCTCGAATGCGGGCATGCACTTGCGCTTTTCTCCAGATCGGTAGCAGCAGTGTCACGCATTCCGCCGCGTGGATCAAGGGATCTATGTTTTTCCCTCGAGTCTTTCCCACGAGGCTTTCCCACGAGGCTTTCCCACAGGGCTGTCCCACGTGCACACGTGGTGGGAGTCGATCCTTGGCTTGAAGGTCAAGGCAGTGCAGGGAGAAAAGGTTCCTCTGGAATGGACTGACACCTCTGGGGGACTCTGGGAATGGTGGCACAACCCTGGAGTTCCTCTCGCCTTTCCTTTCGAGAGCGCCTCCTCTTGAGATACGACGGGAACGGCGGGAATTCTTTCCCTACGAAACAGGGAAAGGATCCCTCATCTCGAGCTAGGAGGCGGAAACGGGTCTCCCCGGAATGTGTGCGGGACACTAGTGCTTCTCTCGAGTGGAGACGGGTTTGTCGGGGAACCTCTTGAGTTGCAGCAAGTGTGTGAAGACCCTTTGGAAGTTCAAGTGGTTAGATTTGATTAGCCTCGAGAAGCCTCAGCGGAAATGGGCCTCATCTCGCCTGGAGGGCAAAACCTCCTGGATTTTCTCGAGTTGCGGCAGGTGCTCTCGACTTACGACGGGGACCTCAGGGACCCGCTCTGGTGGCCTCAGGAAAGGGGTGTCTCCATGCGAGTTCCTCGGGGTCCTCTCGGGATTCCTCTCCAGTCGATGCTGGGGCCTAAGACCTTGTGTTGGGTCGGGGTCGGAACCTGAGGATTCCTCTCCAGTGCTGACATGGATCTTGGGGTACTTCTGGAGTCTCCCCGGGGGAGTCAGGCCTCGTCTCGAATGCGGGCATGCACTTGCGCTTTCCTCCAGAGCGGTAGCAGCAGTGTCACGCAGTCCGCCGCGTGGATCAAAGGATCTATGGTTTTCCCTCCAGTCTTTCCCACGAGGCTTTCCCACGAGGCTTTCCCACAGGGCTGTCCCACGTGCACACGTGGTGGGAGTCGATCCTCGGCTTGAACGTCAAGGCAGTGCAGGGAAAACAGGTTCCTCTGGAATGGACTGACACATCTGGGGGACTCTTGAAATGGTGGCACGACCCTGGAGTTCCTCTCGCCTTTCCTGTGGAGAGCGCCTCCTCTTGAGATGCGACGGGAATGCCGGGAATTCTTTCCCTCCGATACAGGGAAAGGATCCCTCATCTCGAGCTAGGAGGCGGAAACGGGGCTCCCTCGTGCGGGACCCTCGTGCTTCCTCTCGAGTGGAGACGGGTATGTCAGGGAACTTCTTGAGTTGCAGCAAGGGTGTGACGGTCCCTTTGGAATTTCCTGTGGTTAGATGTGATTAGCCTCGAGAAGCCTCAGCGGAAATGGGCCTCATCTCGCCTGGAGGGCAAAACCTCCTGGATTTTCTCGACTTGCGGCAGGTGCTCTCGACTTACGACGGGGACCTCAGGGACCCGCTCTGGTGGCCTCAGGACAGGCCAGTCCCCATGCGACTTCCTCGGGGGCCTCTCGGGATTACTCTCCCGTCGATGCCGGGGCCTAAGACCTTGTGTGGAGTCGGGGCCGGAACCTGGGGATTCCTCTCCATTGCTGACATGGATCTTGGGGTACTTCTGGAGTCTCCCCGGGGGAGTCAGGCCTCGTCTCGAATGCTGGCATGCACTTGCGCTTTCCTCCAGAGCGGTAGCAGCAGTGTCACGCAGTCCGCCGCGTGGATCAATGGATCTATGGTTTTCCCTCGAGTCTTTCCCACGAGGCTTTCCCACAGGGCTGTCCCACGTTACACCGTGGTGGGAGTCGATCCTCGGCATGAACGACGAGGCAGTGCAGGGAAATTACGTTCCTCTGGATTGGACTGACACATCTGGGGGACTCTTGGAATGGTGGCACGACCCTGGAGTTCCTCTCGCCTTTCCTGTGGAGAGCGCCTCCTCTTGAAATGCGATGGGAACGCCGGGAATACTTTCCCTACGAAACAGGGAAAGGATCCCTCATCTCGATCTAGGAGGCGGAAACGGGGCTCCCCTGGATGCGTGCCGGACCCTTGTGCTTCCTCTCGAGTGGACACGGGTATGTCGGGGAACTTCTTGAGTAGCATCAAGGGTGTGAAGGACCCTTTGGAAGTTCCAGTTGTTAGATGTGATTAGCCTCTAGAAGCCTCAGCGAAAATGGGCCTCATCTCGCCTGGAGGGCAAAACCTCCTGGATTTCCTCGAGTTGCGGCAGGTGCTCTCGACTTACGACGGGGACCTCAGGGACCCGCTCTGGTGGCCTCAGGAAAGACCAGTCCCCATTCGACTTCCTCGGGGGCCTCTCGGGATTCCTCTCCTGTCGATGCCGGGGCCTAAGACCTTGTGTGGAGTCGGGGCCGGAACCTGAGGATTCCTCTCCAGTGCTGACATGGATCTTGTGGTACTTCTGGAGTCTCCCCAGGGGAGTCAGTCCTCGTCTCGAATGCGGGCATGCACTTGCGCTTTCCTCCAGAGCGGTAGCAGCAGTGCCACGCAGTACGCCGCGTGGATCAAATGATCTATGGTTTTCCCTCAAGTCTTTCCCACGAGGCTTTCCCACGAGGCTTTCCCACAGGGCTGTCCCACGTGCACACGTGGTGGGAGTCGATCCTCGGCTTGAACGTCAAGGCAGTGCAGGGAAAACAGGTTCCTCTGGAATGGACTGACACATCTGAGGGACTCTTGGAATGGTGGCACGTCCCTGGAGTTCCTCTCGCCTTTCCTGTGGAGAGCGCCTCCTCTTGAGATGCGACGGGAACGCCGGGAATTCTTTCCCTACGAAACAGGGAAAGGATCCCTCATCTCGAGCTAGGAGGCGGAAACGGGGCTCCCCTGGATGTGTGTGGGACCCTCGTGCTTCCTCTCGAGTGGAGACGGGTATGTTGGGGAACTTCTTGAGTTGCAGCAAGGGTGAGAAGGACCCTTTGGATGTTCCAGCGGTTAGATGTGATTAGCCTCGAGAAGCCTCAGCGGAAATGGGCCTCATCTCGCCTGGAGGGCAAAACCTCCTGGATTTTCTCGAGTTTCGGCAGGTGCTCTCGACTTACGACGGGGACCTCAGGGACCCGCTCTGGTGGCCTCAGGAAAGGCCAGTCCCCATGCGAGTTCCTCGGGGGCCTCTCAGGATTCCTCTCCCGTCGATGCCGGGGCCTAAGACCTTGTGTGGAGTCGGGGCCGGAACCTGAGGATTCCTCTCCAGTGCTGACATGGACCTTGGGGTACTTCTGGAGTCTCCCCAGGGGAGTCAGTCCTCGTCTTGAATGCGGGCATGCACTTGCGCTTTCCTCCAGAGCGGTAGCAGCAGTGTCACGCAGTCCGCCGCGTGGATCAAAGGATCAATGGTTTTCCCTCGAGTCTTTCCCACGAGGCTTTCCCACGAGGCTTTCCCACAGGGCTGTCCCACGTGCACACGTGGTGGGAGTCGATCCTCGGCTTGAACGTCAAGGCAGTGCAGGGAAAACAGTTTCCTCTGGAATGGCCTGACACATCTGGGGGACTCTTGGAATGGTGGCACGACCCTGGAGTTCCTCTCGCCTTTCCTGTGGAGAGCGCCTCCTCTTGAGATGCGACGGGAACGCCGGGAATTCTTTCCCTACGAAACAGGGAAAGGATCCCTCATCTCGGGCTAGGAGGCGGAAATGGGGCTCCCCTGGATGTGTGCGGGACCCCACATGCTTCCTCTCGAGTGCAGACGGCTATGTCGGGGAACTTCTTGAGTTGCAGCAAGGGTGTGAAGGACCCTTTGGAAGTTCCAGTGGTTAGTTGTTATTAGCCTCGAGAGGCCTCAGCGGAAATGGGAATCATCTCGCCTGGAGGGCAAAACCTCCTGGATTTTCTCGAGTTGCGGCAGGTGCTCTCGACTTACGACGGGGACCTCAGGGACCCGCTCTGGTGGCCTCAGGAAAGGCCAGTCCCCATGCGAGTTCCTCGGGGGCCTCTCGGGATTCCTCTCCCGTCGATGCTGGGGCCTAAGACCTTGTGTGGAGTCGGGGCCGGAATCTGAGGATTCCTCTCCAGTGCTGACATGGATCTTGGGGTACTTCTGGAGTCTCCACAGGGGAGTCAGTCCTCGTCTCGAATGCGGGCATGCACTTGCGCTTTCCTCCACAGCGGTAGCAGCAGTGTCACGCAGTCTGCCGCGTGGATCAAAGGATCTATGGTTTTCCCTCGAGTCTTTCCCACGAGGCATTCCCACGAGGCTTTCCCACAGGACTGTCCCACGTGCACACGTGGTGGGAGTCGATCCTCGGCTTGAACGTCAAGGCAGTGCAGGGAAAACAGGTTCCTCTGAAAAGGGCTGACACATCTGGGGGTCTCTTGGAATGGTGCCACGACCCTGGAGTTCCTCTCGCCTTTCCTGTGGAGAGCGCCTCCTCTTGAGATGCGACGGGAACGCCGCGAATTCTTTCCCTACGAAACAGGGAAAGGATCCCTCATCTCGAGCTAGGAGGTGGAAACGGGGCTCCCCTGGATGTGTGCGGGACCCCACGTGCTTCCTCTCGAGTGGAGACGGGTATGTCGGGGAACTTCTTGAGTTGCAGCAAGGGTGTGAAGGACCCTTTGGATGTTCCAGTGGTTAGATGTGATTAGCATCGAGAAACATCAGCGGAAATGGAACTCATCTCGCCTGGAGGGCAAAACCTCCTGGATTTTCTCGAGTTGCGGCAGGTGCTCTCGACTTACGACGGGGACCTCAGGGACCCGCTCTGATGGCCTCAGGAAAGGCCAGTCCCCATGCGAGTTCCTCCGGGGCATCTCGGGATTCCTCTCCCGTAGATGCCGGGGACTAAGACCTTGTGTGGAGTCGGGGCCGGAACCTGAGGATTCCTCTCCAGTGCTGACATGGATCTTGGGGTACTTCTGGAGTCTCCCCAGGGGAGTCAGTCCTCGTCTCGAATGCGGGCATGCACTTGCGCTTTCCTCCAGGGCGGTAGCAGCAGTGTCACGCAGTCCGCCGCGTGGATCAAAGGATCTATGGTTTTCCCTCGAGTCTTTCCCACGAGGCTTTCCCACGAGGCTTTCCCACAGGGCTGTCCCACGTGCACACGTGGTGGGAGTCGATCCTCGGCTTGAAGGTCAAGGCAGTGCAGGGAAAACAGGTTCCTCTGGAATGGACTGACATATCTGGGGGACTCTTGGAATGGTGGCACGACCCTGGAGTTACTCTCGCCTTTCCAGTGGAGAGCGCCTCCTCTTGAGATGCGACGGGAACGCCGGGAATTCTTTCCCTACGAAACAGGGAACGGATCCCTCATCTCGAGCTAGGAGGCGGAAACGGGGCTCCCCTGGATGTGTGCGGGACCCTCGTGCTTCCTCTCGAGTGGAGACGGGTATGTCGGGGAACTTCTTGAGTTGCAGCAAGGGTGAGAAGGACCCTTTGGATGTTCCAGTGGTTAGATGTGATTAGCCTCGAGAAGCCTCAGCGGAAATGGGCCTCATCTCGCCTGGAGGGCAAAACCTCCTGGATTTTCTCGAGTTGCGGCAGGTGCTCTCGACTTACGACGGGGACCTCAGGGACCCGCTCTGGTGGCCTCAGGAAAGGCCAGTCCCCATGCGAGTTCGTGGGGGCCTCTCGGGATTCCTCTCCCGTCGATGCCGGGGCCTAAGACCTTGTGTGGAGTCGGGGCCGGAACCTGAGGATTCCGCTCCAGTGCTGACATGGATCTTGGGGTACTTCTGGAGTCTCCCCAGGGGAGTCAGTCCTCGTCTCGAATGCGGGCATGCACTTGCGCTTTCCTCCAGAGCGGTAGCAGCAGTGTCACGCAATCCGCCGCGTGGATCAAAGGATCTATGGTTTTCCCTCGAGTCTTTCCCACGAGGCTTTCCCACGAGGCCTTCCCACAGGGCTGTCCCACGTGCACACGTGGTGGGAGTCGATCCTCGGCTTGAACGTCAAGGCAGTGCAGGGAAAACAGGTTCCTCTGGAATGGCCTGACACATCTGGGGGACTCTTGGAATGGTGGCACGACCCTGGAGTTCCTCTCGCCTTTCCTGTGGAGAGCGCCTCCTCTTGAGATGCGACGGGAACGCCGGGAATTCTTTCCCTACGAAACAGGGAAAGGATCCCTCATCTCGAGCTAGGAGGCGGAAACGGGGCTCCCCTGGATGTGTGCGGGACCCTCGTGCTTCCTCTCGAGTGGAGACGGGTATGGCGGGGAACTTCTTGAGTTGCAGCAAGGGTGAGAAGGACCCTTTGGATGTTCCAGTGGTTAGATGTGATTAGCCTCGAGAAGCCTCAGCGGAAATGGGCCTCATTTCGCCTGGAGGGCAAAACCTCCTGGATTTTCTCGAGTTGCGGCAGGTGCTCTCGACTTACGATGGGGACCTCAGGGACACGCTCTGGTGGCCTCAGGAAAGGCCAGTCCCCATTCGAGTTCCTCGGGGGCCTCTCGGGATTCCTCTCCCGTCGATGCCGGGGCCTAAGACCTTGTGTGGAGTCGGGGCCGGAACCTGAGGATTCCTCTCCAGTGCTGACATGGATCTTGGGGTACTTCTGGAGTCTCCCCAGGGGAGTCAGTCCTCGTCTCGAATGCGGGCATGCCCTTGCGCTTTCCTCCAGAGCGGTAGCAGCAGTGTCACCCAGTCCACCGCGTGGATCAAAGGATCTATGGTTTTCCCTCGAGTCGTTCCCACGAGGCTTTCCCACGAGGCTTTCCCACAGGGCTGTCCCACGTGCACACGTGGTGGGAGTCGATCCTCGGCTTGAACGTCAAGGCAGTGCAGGGAAAACAGGTTCCTCTGGAATGGACGGACACATCTGGGGGACTCTTGGAATGGTGGCACGACCCTGGAGTTCCTCTCGCCTTTCCTGTGGAGAGCGCCTCCTCTTGAGATGCGACGGGAACGCCGGGAATTCTTTCCCTACGAAACAGGGAAAGGATCCCTCATCTCGAGCTAGGAGGCGGAAACGGGGCTCCCCTGGATGTGTGCGGGACCCTCGTGCTTCCTCTCGAGTGGAGACGGGTATGTCGGGGAACTTCTTGAGTTGCAGCAAGGGTGAGAAGGACCCTTTGGATGTTCCAGTGGTTAGATGTGATTAGCCTCGAGAAGCATCAGCGGAAATGGGCCTCATCTCGCCTGGAGGGCAAAACCTCCTGGATTTTCTCGAGTTGCGGCAGGTGCTCTCGACTTACGACGGGGACCTCAGGGACCCGCTCTGGTGGCCTCAGGAAAGGCCAGTCCCCATGCGAGTTCCTCGGGGGCCTCTCGGGATTCCTCTCCCGTCGATGCCGGGGCCTAAGACCTTGTGTGGGGTCGGGGCCGGAACCTGAGGATTCCTCTCCAGTGCTGACATGGATCTTGGGGTACTTCTGGAGTCTCCCCAGGGGAGTCAGTCCTCGTCTCGAATGCGGGCATGCACTTGCGCTTTCCTCCAGGGCGGTAGCAGCAGTGTCACGCAGTACGCTGCGTGGATCAAAGGATCTATGGTTTTCCCTCGAGTCTTTCCCACGAGGCTTTCCCACGAGGCTTTCCCACAGGGCTGTCCCACGTGAACACGTGGTGGGAGTCGATCGTCGGCTTGAACGTCAAGGCAGTGCAGGGAAAACAGGTTCCTCTGGAATGGACTGACTCATCTGGGGGACTCTTGGAATGGTGGCACGACCCTGGAGTTCCTCTCGCCTTTCCTGTGGAGAGGGCCTCCTCTTGAGATGCGACGGGAACGCCGGGAATTCTTTCCCTACGAAACAGGGAAAGGATCCCTCATCTCGAGCTAGGAGGCGGAAACGGGGCTCCCCTGGATGTGTGCGGGACCCCACGTGCTTCCTCTCGAGTGGAGACGGGTATGTCGGGGAACTTCTTGAGTTGCAGCAAGGGTGTGAAGGACCCTTTGGAAGTTCCAGTGGTTAGACGTGATTAGCCTCGAGAAGCCTCAGCGGAAATGGGCCTCATCACGCCTGGAGGGCAAAACCTCCTGGATTTTCTCGAGTTGGGTCAGGTGCTCTCGACTTACGACCGGGACCTCAGGGACCCGCTCTGGTGGCCTCAGGAAAGGCCAGTCCCAATGCGAGTTCCTCGGGGGCCTCTCGGGATTCCTCTCCCGTGGATGCCGGGGCCTAAGACCTTGTGTGGAGTCGGGGCCGGAACCTGAGGATTGCTCTCCAGTGCTGACATGGATCTTGGGGTACTTCTGGAGTCTCCCCAGGGGAGTCAGTCCTCGTCTCTAATGCGGGCATGCACTTGCGCTTTCCTCCAGAGCGGTAGCAGCAGTGTCACGCAGTCCGCCGCGTGGATCAAAGGATCTATGGTTTTCCCTCGAGTCTTTCCCACGAGGCTTTCCCACGAGGCTTTCCCACAGGGCTGTCCCACGTGCACACGTGGTGGGAGTCGATCCTCGGCTTGAACGTCAAGGCAGTGCAGGGAAAACAGGTTCCTCTGGAATGGACTGACACATCCGGGGGAGACTTGGAATGGTGGCACGACCCTGGAGTTCCTCTCGCCTTTCCTGTGGAGAGCGCCTCCTCTTGAGATGCGACGGGAACGCCGGGAATTCTTTCCCTACGAAACAGGGAAAGGATCCCTCATCTCGAGCTAGGAGGCGGAAACGGGGCTCCCCTGGATGTGTGTGGGACCCTCGTGCTTCCTCTCGAGTGGAGACGGGTATGTTGGGGAACTTCTTGAGTTGCAGCAAGGGTGAGAAGGACCCTTTGGATGTTCCAGTGGTTAGATGTGATTAGCCTCGAGAAGCCTCAGCGGAAATGGGCCTCATCTCGCCTGGAGGGCAAAACCTCCTGGATTTTCTCGAGTTGCGGCAGGTGCTCTCGACTTACGACGGGGACCTCAGGGACCCGCGCTGGTGGCCTCAGGAAAGGCCAGTCCCCATGCGAGTTCCTCGGGGGCCTCTCGGGATTCCTCTCCCGTCGATGCCGGGGCCTAAGACCTTGTGTGGAGTCGGGGCTGGAACCTGAGGATTCCTCTCCAGTGCTGACATGGATCTTGGGGTACTTCTGGAGTCTCCCCAGGGGAGTCAGTCCTCGTCTCGAATGCGGGCATGCACTTGCGCTTTCCTCCAGAGCGGTAGCAGCAGTGTCACGCAGTCCGCCGCGTGGATCAAAGGATCTATGGTTTTCCCTCCAGTCTATCCCACGAGGCTTTCCCACGAGGCTTTCCCACAGGGCTGTCCCACGTGCACACGTGGTGGGAGTCGATCCTTGGCTTGAACGTCAAGGCAGTGCAGGGAAAACAGGTTCCTCTGGAATGGACTGACACATCCGGGGGAGTCTTGGAATGGTGGCACGACCCTGGAGTTCCTCTCGCCTTTCCTGTGGAGAGCGCCTCCTCTTGAGATGCGACGGGAACGCCGGGAATTCTTTCCCTACGAAACAGGGAAAGGATCCCTCATCTCGAGCTAGGAGGCGGAAACGGGGCTCCCCTGGATGTGTGCGGCACCATCGTGCTTCCTCTCGAGTGGAGACGGGTATGTCGGGAACTTCTTGAGTTGCAGCAAGTGTGAGAAGGACCCTTTGGATGTTCCAGTGGTTAGATGTGATTAGCCTCGAGAAGCATCAGCGGAAATGGGCCTCATCTCGCCTGGAGGGCAAAACCTCCGGATTTTCTCGAGTTGCGGCAGGTGCTCTCGACTTACGACGGGGACCTCAGGGACCCGCTCTGATGGCCTCAGGAAAGGCCAGTCCCCATGCGAGTTCCTCGGGGGCCTCTCGGGATTCCTCTCCCGTAGATTCCGGGGCCTAAGACCTTGTGTGGAGTCGGGGCCGGAACCTGAGGATTCCTCTCCAGTGCTGACATGGATCTTGGGGTACTTCTGGAGTCTCCCCAGGGGAGTCAGTTCTCGTCTCGAATGCGGGCATGCACTTGCGCTTTCCTCCAGGGCGGTAGCAGCAGTGTCACGCAGTCCGCCGCGTGGATCAAAGGATCTATGGTTTTCCCTCGAGTCTTTCCCACGAGGCTTTCCCACGAGGCTTTCCCACAGGGCTGTCCCACGTGCACACGTGCTGGGAGTCGATCCTCGGCTTGAACGTCAAGGCAGTGCAGGGAAAACAGGTTCCTCTGGAATGGACTGACACATCCGGGGGAGTCTTGGAATGGTGGCACGACCCTGGAGTTCCTCTCGCCTTTCCTGAGGAGAGCGCCTCCTCTTGAGATGCGACGGGAACGCCGGGAATTCTTTCCCTAAGAAACAGGGAAAGGATCCCTCATCTCGAGCTAGGAGGCGGAAACGGGGCTCCCCTGGATGTGTGCGGGACCCCACGTGCTTCCTCTCGAGTGGAAACGGGTATGTCGGGGAACTTCTTGAGTTGCAGCAAGGGTGTGAAGGACCCTTTGGAAGTTCCAGTGGTTAGACGTGATTAGCCTCGAGAAGCCTCAGCGGAAATGGGCCTCATCTCGCCTGGAGGGCAAAACCTCCTGGATTTTCTCGAGTTGCGGCAGGTGCTCTCGACTTAAGACGGGGACCTCAGGGACCCGCTCTGGTGGCCTCAGGAAAGGCCAGTCCCCATGCGAGTTCCTCGGGGGCCTCTCGGGATTCCTCTCCCGTCGATGCCGGGCCTAAGACCTTGTGTGGAGTCGGGGCCGGAACCTGAGGATTCCTCTCCAGTGCTCACATGGATCTTGGGTACTTCTGGAGTCTTCCCAGGTGAGTCAGTCCTCGTCTCCAATTCGGGCATGCACTTGCGCTTTCCTCCAGAGCGGTAGCAGCAGTGTCACGCAGTCCGCCGCGTGGATCAAAGGATCTATGGTTTTCCCTCGAGTCTTTCCCACGAGGCTTTCCCACGAGGCTTTCCCACAGGGCTGTCCCACGTGCACACGTGGTGGTAATAAATCCTCGGCTTGAACTTCAAGGCAGTGCAGGGAAAACAGGTTCCTCTGGAATGGACTGACACATCTGGGGGACTCTTGGAATGGTGGCACGACCCTGGAGTTCCTCTCGCCTTTCCTGTGGAGAGCGCCTCCTCTTGAGATGCGACGGGAACGCCGGGAATTGTTTCCCTTCGAAACAGGGAAAGGATCCCTCATCTCGAGCTAGGAGGCGGAAACGGGGCTCCCCTGGATGTGTGCGGGACCCTCGTGCTTCCTCTCGAGTGAAGACGGGTATGTCGGGGAACTTCTTGAGTTGCAGCAAGGGTGTGAAGGACCCTTTGGAAGTTCCAGTGGTTAGATGTGATTAGCCTCGAGAAGCCTCAGCGGAAATGGGCCTCAACTAGCCTGGAGGGCAAAACCTCCTGGATTTTCTCGAGTTGCGGCAGGTGCTCTCGACTTACGACGGGGACCTCAGGGACCCGCTCTGGTGGCCTCAGGAAAGGCCAGTCCCCATGCGAGTTCCTCGGGGGCCTCTCAGGATTCCTCTCCCGTCGATGCCGGGGCCTAAGACCTTGTGTGGAGTCGGGGCCGGAACCTGAGGATTCCTCTCCAGTGCTGACATGGATCTTGGGTACTTCTGGAGTCTCCCCAGGGGAGTCAGTCCTCGTCTCGAATGCGGGCATGCACTTGCGCTTTCCTCCAGAGCGGTAGCAGCAGTGTCACGCAGTCGGCCGCGTGGATCAAAGGATCTATGGTTTTCCCTCGAGTCTTTCCCACGAGGCTTTCCCACTAGGCTTTCCCACAGGGCTGTCCCACGTGCACACGTGGTGGGAGTAGATCCTCGGCTTGAACGTCAAGGCAGTGCAGGGAAAACAGGTTCCTCTGGAATGGACTGACACATCTGGGGGACTCTTGGAATGGTGGCACGACCCTGGAGTTCTCTCGCCTTTCCTGTGGAGAGCGCCTCCTCTTGAGATGCGACGGGAACGCCGGGAATTCTTTCCCTTCGAAACAGGGAAAGGATCCCTCATCTCGAGCTAGGAGGGGGAAACGGGGCTCCCCGGGATGTGTGCGGGACCCTCGTGCTTCCTCTCGAGTGGAGACGGGTATGTCGGGGAACTTCTTGAGTTGCAGCAAGGGTGTGAAGGACCCTTTGGAAGTTCCAGTGGTTAGATGTGATTAGCCTCGAGAAGCCTCAGCGGAAATGGGCCTCATCTCGCCTGGAGGGCAAAACCTCCTGGATTTTCTCGAGTTGCGGCAGGTGCTCTCGACTTACGACGGGGACCTCAGGGACCCGCTCTGGTGGCCTCAGGAAAGGCCAGTCCCCATGCGAGTTCCTCGGGGGCCTCTCGGGATTCCTCTCCCATCGATGCCGGGCCTAAGACCTTGTGTGGAGTCGGGGCCGGAACCTGAGGATTCCTCTCCAGTGCTGACATGGATCTTGGGTACTTCTGGAGTCTTCCCAGTTGAGTCAGTCCTCGCCTCCAATTCGGGCATGCACTTGCGCTTTCCTCCAGAGCGGTAGCAGCAGTGTCACGCAGTCCGCCGTGTGGATCAAAGGATCTATGGTTTTCCCTCGAGTCTTTCCCACGAGGCTTTCCCACGAGGCTTTCCCACAGGGCTGTCCCACGTGCACACGTGGTGGGAGTCGATCCTCGGCTTGAAGGTCAAGGCAGTGCAGGGAAAACAGGTTCCTCTGGAATGGACTGACATATCTGGGGGACTCTTGGAATGGTGGCACGACCCTGGAGTTACTCTCGCCTTTCCAGTGGAGAGCGCCTCCTCTTTAGATGCGACGGGAACGCCGGGAATTCTTTCCCTACGAAACAGGGAAAGGATCCCTCATCTCGAGCTAGGAGTCGGAAACGGGCCTCCCCTGGATGTGTGCGGGACCCTCGTGCTTCCTCTCGAATGGATATTGGTTTCTCGGGGAACTTCTGGACTTGCAGCAAGGGTGTGAAGGACCCTTTGGAAGTTTCAGTGGTTAGATGTGATTAGCCTCGAGAAGCCTCAGCGGAAATGGGCCTCATCTCGCCTGGAGGGCAAAACCTCCTGGATTTTCTCGAGTTGCGGCAGGTGCTCTCGACTTACGACGGGGACCTCAGGGACCCGCTCTGGTGGCCACAGGAAAGGCTAGTCCCCTTGCGAGTTCCTCGGGGGCCTCTCAGGATTACTCTCCCGTCGATGCCGGGGCCTAAGACCTTGTGTGGAGTCGGGGCCGGAACCTGAGGATTCCTCTCCAGTGCTGACATGGATCTTGGGGTACTTTGGAGTCTCCCCAGGGGAGTAAGTCCTCGTCTCGAATGCGAGCATGCACTTGCCCTTTCCTCCAGAGTGGAAGCAGCAGTGTCACGCAGTCTGTCGCGTGGATCAAAGGATCTATGGCTTTCCCTTGAGGCTTTCCCACGATGCTTTCACACAGGGCTGTCCCAAGTGCCACCGTGGTAGGAGTCGATCCTCGGCATGAACGTCGAGGCAGTGCAGGGAAAACAGGTTCCTCTGGAATGGACTGACACATCTGGGGGACT
This sequence comes from Ovis canadensis, assembly GCF_042477335.2. Taxonomy (NCBI): domain Eukaryota; kingdom Metazoa; phylum Chordata; class Mammalia; order Artiodactyla; family Bovidae; genus Ovis; species Ovis canadensis. The sequence continues at coordinate 13,023,222 of NC_091267.1, forward strand.
CTTGGAATGGTGGCACGACCCTGGAGTTCCTCTCGCCTTTCCTGTGGGGAGCGCCTCCTCTTGAGATGCGACGGGAACGACGCGAATTCTTTCCCTATTAAACAGGGAAAGGATCCCTCATCTCGAGCTAGGAGGTGGAAACGGGGCTCCCATGGATGCGTGCGGGACCCTCGTGCTTCCTCTCGAGTGGAGTCGTCTATGTCGGGGAACTTCTGGACTTGCAGCAACGGTGTGAAGGACCCTTTGGAAGTTCCAGTGGTTAGATGTGATTAGCCTCGAGAAGCCTCAGCGGAAATGGGCCTCATCTCGCCTGGAGGGCAAAACCTCCTGGATTTTCTCGAGTTGCGGCAGGTGCTCTCGACTTACGACGGGACCCTCAGGACCCCGCTCTCGTGGCCTCAGGAAAGGCCAGTCCCCATGCGAGTTCCTCGGGGGCCTCTCGGGATTCCTCTCCCGTCGATGCCGGGGCCTAAGACCTTGTGTGGTGTCGGGTCCGCAACCTGAGGATTCCTCTCCAGTGCCGACATAGATCTTGGGGTTCTTCTGGAGTCTCAACAGGGGAGTCAGTCCTCGACTCGAATGAGGGCATGCACTTGCGCTTTCCTCCAGAGCGGTAGCAGCAGTATCACCCAGTCCCCCGCGTGGATCAAAGGATCTATGGTTTTCCCTCGAGTCTTTCCCACGAGGCTTTCCCACGAGGCTTTCCCACAGGGCTGTCCCACGTGCACACGTGGTGGGAGTCGAACCTCGGCTTGAACGTCAAGGCAGTGCAGGGAAAACAGATTCCTCTGGAATGGACTGACACCTCTGGGGGACTCTGGGAATGGTGGCACGACCCTGGAGTTCCTCTCGCCTTTCCTGTGGAGAGCGCCTCCTCTTGAGATGCGACGGGAATGCCGGGAATTCTTTCCCTACGATACAGGGAAAGGATCCCTCATCTCGAGCTAGGAGGCGGAAACGGGGCTCCCTCGTGCGGGACCCTCGTGCTTCCTCTCGAGTGGAGACGGGTATGTCAGGGAACTTCTTGAGTTGCAGCAAGGGTGTGAAGGACCCTTTGGAAGTTCCAGTGGTTAGATGTGATTTGACTCGAGAAGCTTCACTGGAAATGGGCCTCATCTCGCCTGGAGGGTAAAACCTCCTGGATTTTCTCGAGTTGCGGCAGGTGCTCTCGACTTACGACGGGGACCTCAGGGACCCGCTCTGGTGGCCTCAGGAAAGGCCAGTCCCCATGCGAGTTCCTCGGGGGCCTCTCGGGATTCCTCTCCCGTCGATGCCGGGGCCTAAGACCTTGTGTGGAGTCCGGGCCGGAACCTGAGGATTCCTCTCCAGTGGTGACATGGATCTTGGGGTACTTCTGGAGTCTCCCCAGGGGAGTCAGTCCTCGTCTCGAATGCGGGCATGCACTTGCGCTTTCCTCCAGAGAGGTAACAGCAGTGTCACCCAGTCCGCCGCGGGGTTCAAGGGATCTATGGTTTTCCCTCGAGTCTTTCCCACGAGGCTTTCCCACGACGCTTTCCCACAGGGCTGTCCCACGTGCACACGTTGTGGGAGTCGATCCTCGGCTTGAACGTCAAGGCAGTGCAGGGAAAACGGGTTCCTCTGGAATGGACTGACACATCTGGGGGACTCTTGGAATGGTGGTACGACCCTGGAGTTCCTCTCGCCTTTCCTGTGGAGAGGGCCTCCTTTTGAGATGTGACGGGAACGCCGGGAATGTTTTCCCTAGGAAACAGGGAAAGGATCCCTCATCTCGAGCTAGGATACCTAAACGGTGCTCCCCTGGATGTGTGCGGGACCCTCGTGCTTCCTTTCGAGAGGAGATGTGTATGTCGGGGAACTTCTGGAGTTGCAGCAAGGGTGTGAAGGACCCTCTGGAAGTTCCAGTGGTTAGATGTGATTAGCCTCGAGAAGCCTCAGCGGAAATGGGCCTCATCTCGCCTGGAGGGCAAAACCTCCTGGATTTTCTCGAGTTGCGGCAGGTGCTCTCGACTTACGACGGGGACCTCTGGGCCCCGCTCTGGTGGCCTCAGGAAAGGCCAGTCCCCATGCGAGTTCCTCGGGGTATTCTCGGGATTCCTCTCCCGTCGATGCTGGGGCCTAAGACCTTGTGTGGAATCTTGGCCGGAACCTGAGGATTCCTCTCCAGTGCTGACATGGATCTTGGGGTACTTCTGGAGTCTCCCCAGGGGAGTCAGTCCTCGTCTCGAATGCGGGCATGCACTTGCGCTTTCTTCCAGAGAGGTAACAGCAGTGTCACGCAGTCCGCCGCGTGGATCAAGGGATCTATGTTTTTCCCTCGAGTCTTTCCCACGAGGCTTTCCCACGAGGCTTTCCCACAGGGCTGTCCCACGTGCACACGTGGTGGGAGTCGATCCTTGGCTTGAAGGTCAAGGCAGTGCAGGGAGAAAAGGTTCCTCTGGAATGGACTGACACCTCTGGGGGACTCTGGGAATGTTGGCACAACCCTGGAGTTCCTCTCGCCTTTCCTGTCGAGAGCGCCTCCTCTTGAGATACGACGGGAACGCTGGGAATTCTTTCCCTACGAAACAGGGAAAGGATCCCTCATCTCGAGCTAGGAGGCGGAAACGGGGCTCCCCGGAATGTTTGCGGGACCCTAGTGCTTCTCTCGAGTGGAGACGGGTATGTCGAGGAACATCTGGACTTGCAGCACGGGTGTGAAGGACCCTTTGGAAGTTCCAGTGGTTCAATGTGATTAGCCTCGAGAAGCCTCAGCGGAAATGGGCCTCATCTCGCCTGGAGGGCAAACCCTCCTGGATTTTCTCGAGTTGCGGCAGGTGCTCTCGACTTACGACGGGGACCTCAGGGACCCGCTCTGGTGGCCTCAGGAAAGGCCAGTCCCCAAGCGAGTTCCTCGGGGGCCTCTCGGGATTCCTCTCCCGTCGATGCCGGGGCCTAAGACCTTGTGTGGGGTCGGGGCCGGAACCTGAGGATTCCTCTCCAGTGCTGACATGGATCTTGGGGTACTTCTGGAGTCTCCCCAGGGGAGTCAGTCCTCGTCTCGAATGCGGGCATGCACTTGCGCTTTCCTCCAGAGCGGTAGCTGCAGTGTCACGCAGTCTGCCGCGTGGATCAATGGATCTATGATTTTCCCTCGAGCCTTTCCCACGAGGCTTTCCCACGAGGCTTTCCCACAGGGCTGTCCCACGTGCACACGTGGTGGGAGTCGATGCTCGGCTTGAACGTCAAGGCAGTGCAGGGAAAACAGGTTCCTCTGGAATGGACTGACACTTCTGGGGGACTCTTGGAATGGTGGCACGACCCTGGAGTTCCTCTCGCCTTTCCTGTGGAGAGCGCCTCCTCTTGGAATGCGACGGAACGCCGGGAATTCTTTCCCAAGGAAACAGGGAAAGGATCCCTCACCTCGAGCTAGGAGGCGGAAACGGGGCTCCCCTAGATGTGTGCGGACCCTCGTGCTTCCTCTCGAATGGATATTGGTTTCTCGGGGAACTTCTGGACTTGCAGCAAGGGTGTGAAGGACCCTTTGGAAGTTCCAGTGGTTAGATGTGATTAGCCTCGATAAGCCTCAGCGGAAATGGGCCTCATCTTGCCTGGAGGGCAAAACCTACTGGATTTTCTCGAGTTTCGGCAGGTGCTCTCTACTTACTACGGGGACCTCAGGGACCCGCTCTGGTGTCCTCAGGAAAGGCCAGTCCCCATTCGAGTTCCTCGGGGGCCTCTCGGGATTCCTCTCCCGTCGATGCCGGGGTCTAAGACCTTGTGTGGATTCGGGGCGGGAACCTGAGTATTCCTCTCCATTGCTGACATGGATCTTGGGGTACTTCTGGAGTCTCCCCAGGGGACTCTGTCCTCGTCTCGAATGCGGGCATGCACTTGCGCTTTACTCCTGAGCGGTAGCAGCAGTGTCACGCAGTCTGCCGCGTGGATCAAAGGATCTATGATTTTCCCTCGAGTCTTTCCCACGAGGCTTTCCCACGAGGCTTTCCCACTGGGCTGTAGCACGTGCACACGTGGTGGGAGTCGATGCTCGGCTTGAAGGTCAAGGCAGTGCAGGGAAAACAGGTTCCTCTGGAATGGACTGACACATCTGGGGGGCTCTTGGAATGGTGGCACGACCCTGGAGTTCCTCTCGCCTTTCCTGAGGAGAGCGCCTCCTGTTGAGATGTGACGGGAACGCCGGGAATTCTTTCCCTACGAAACAGGGAAAGGATCCCTCATCTCGAGCTAGAAGCCCGAAACGGGGCTCCCCTGGATGTGTGCGGGACCCTCGTGCTTCCTCTCGAGAGGTGATGGGTATGTCGGGGAACTTCTTGAGTTGCAGCAAGGGTGTGAAGGATCCTTTGGAAGTTCCAGTGGTTAGATGTGATTATCCTAGAGAGGCCTCATCCGAAATGGGCCTCATCTCGCCTGGAGGGCAAAACCTCCTGGATTTTCTCGAGTTGCGGCAGGTGCTCTCGACTTACGACGGGGACCTCAGGGACCCGCTCTGGTGGCCTCAGGAAAGGCCAGTCCCCATGCGAGTTCCTCGGGGTCCTCTCGGGATTCCGCTCCCGTCGATGCCGGGGCCTAAGACCTTGTGTGGAGTCGGGGCCGGAACCTGAGGATTCCTCTCCAGTGCTGACATGGATCTTGAGGTACTTCTGGAGTCTCCCCAGGGGAGTCAGTCCTCGTCTCGAATGCGGGCATGCACTTGCGCTTTTCTCCAGATCGGTAGCAGCAGTGTCACGCATTCCGCCGCGTGGATCAAGGGATCTATGTTTTTCCCTCGAGTCTTTCCCACGAGGCTTTCCCACGAGGCTTTCCCACAGGGCTGTCCCACGTGCACACGTGGTGGGAGTCGATCCTTGGCTTGAAGGTCAAGGCAGTGCAGGGAGAAAAGGTTCCTCTGGAATGGACTGACACCTCTGGGGGACTCTGGGAATGGTGGCACAACCCTGGAGTTCCTCTCGCCTTTCCTTTCGAGAGCGCCTCCTCTTGAGATACGACGGGAACGGCGGGAATTCTTTCCCTACGAAACAGGGAAAGGATCCCTCATGTCGAGCTCGGAGGCGGAAACGGGTCTCCCCGGAATGTGTGCGGGACACTAGTGCTTCTCTCGAGTGGAGACGGGTTTGTCGGTGAACCTCTTGAGTTGCAGCAAGTGTGTGAAGACCCTTTGGAAGTTCAAGTGGTTAGATTTGATTAGCCTCGAGAAGCCTCAGCGGAAATGGGCCTCATCTCGCCTGGAGGGCAAAACCTCCTGGATTTTCTCGAGTTGCGGCAGGTGCTCTCGACTTACGACGGGGACCTCAGGGACCCGCTCTGGTGGCCTCAGGAAAGGCCAGTCCCCATGCGACTTCCTCGGGGGCTTCTCGGGATTCCTCTCCGGTCGATGCCGGGGCCTAAGACCTTGTGTGGAGTCGGGGCCGGAACCTGAGGATTCCTCTCCAGTGCTGACATAGATCTTGGGGTACTTCTGGAGTCTCCCCAGGGGAGTCAGTCCTCGTCTCGAATGCGGGCATGCACTTGCGCTTTCCTCCAGAGCGGTAGCAGCAGTGTCACGCAGTCCGCGCGTGGAACAAAGGATCTATGGTTTTCCCTCGAGTCTTTCCCACGAGGCTTTCCCACGAGGCTTTCAAACAGGGCTGTCCCACGTGCACACGTGGTGGGAGTCGATCCTCGGCTTGAACGTCAAGGCAGTGCAGGGAAAAATGGTTCCTCTGGAATGGACTGACACCTCTGGGGGACTCTTGGAATGGTGGCACGACCCTGGAGTTCCTCTCGCCTTTCCTGTGGAGAGGGCCTCCTCTTGAGATGCGACGGGAACGCCGGGAATTCTTTCCCTACGAAACAGGGAAAGGATCCCTCATCTCGAGCTAGGAGGCGGAAACGGGGCTCCCTCGTGCGGGACCCTCGTGCTTCCTCTCGAGTGGAGACGGGTATGTCAGGGAACTTCTTGAGTTGCAGCAAGGGTGTGACGGTCCCTTTGGAAGTTCCTGTGGTTAGATGTGATTAGCCTCGAGAAGCCTCAGCGGAAATGGGCCTCATCTCGCCTGGAGGGCAAAACCTCCTGGATTTTCTCGAGTTGCAGCAGGTGCTCTCGACTTACGACGGGGACCTCAGGGACCCGCTCTGGTGGCCTCAGGAAAGGCCAGTCCCCATGCGAGTTCCTCGGGGGCCTCTCGGGATTCCTCTCCCATCGATGCCGGGGCCTAAGACCTTGTGTGGAGCCGGGGCCGGAACCTGAGGATTCCTCTCCAGTGCTGACATGGATCTTGGGGTACTTCTGGAGTCTCCCCAGGGGAGTCAGTCCTCGTCTCGAATGCGGGCATGCACTTGCGCTTTCCTCCAGAGAGGTAACAGCAGTGTCACGCAGTCTGCCTCGTGGATCAAGGGATCTATGGTTTTCCCTCGAGTCTTTCCCAAGAGGCTTTCCCACGAGGCTTTCCCACAGGGCTGTCCCACGTGCACACGTTGTGGGAGTCGATCCTCGGCTTGAACGTCAAGGCAGTGCAGGGAAAACTGGCTGCTCTGGAATGGACTGACACATCTGGGGGACTCTTGGAATGGTGGCACGACCCTGGAGTTCCTCTCGCCTTTCCTGAGGAGAGCGCCTCCTCTTTAGATGCGACGGGAATGTCGGGAATTCTTTCCCTACGATACAGGGAAAGGATCCCTCATCTCGAGCTAGGAGGCAGAAACGGGGCTCCCCTGGATGTGTGCGGGACCCTCGTGCTTCCTCTCGAGTGGAGACGGGTATGTCGGGGAACTTCTTGAGTTGCAGCAAGGCTGTGAAGGACCCGTTATAACTTCCAGTGGTTAGATGTGATTAGCCTCGAGAAGCCTCAGCGGAAATGGGCCTCATCTCGCCTGGAGGGCAAAACCTCCTGGATTTTCTCGAGTTTCGGCAGGTGCTCTCGACTTACGACGGGGACCTCAGGGACCCGCTCTGGTGGCCTCAGGAAAGGCCAGTCCCCATGCGACTTCCTCGGGGGCCTCTCGGGATTACTCTCCCGTCGATGCCAGGGCCTAAGTCCTTGTGTGGAGTCGGGGCCGGAACCTGAGCAATTCTCTCCAGTGCTGACATGGATCTTGGGGTACTTCTGGAGTCTCCACAGGGGAGTCATTCCTCGTCTCGAATGCGGGCATGCACTTGCGCTTTCCTCCAGAGCGGTAGCAGCAGTGTCACGCAGTCCGCCGTGTGGATCAATGGATCTATGGTTTTCCCTCGAGTCTTTCCCACGAGGCTTTCCCACAGGGCTGTCCCACGTTACACCGTGGTGGGAGTCGATCCTCGGCATGAACGACGAGGCAGTGCAGGGAAATTACGTTCCTCTGGATTGGACTGACACATCTGGGGGACTCTTGGAATGGTGGCACGACCCTGGAGTTCCTCTCGCCTTTCCTGTGGAGAGCGCCTCCTCTTGAAATGCGATGGGAACGCCGGGAATACTTTCCCTACGAAACAGGGAAAGGATCCCTCATCTCGATCTAGGAGGCGGAAACGGGGCTCCCCTGGATGCGTGCGGGACCCTTGTGCTTCCTCTCGAGTGGACACGGGTATGTCGGGGAACTTCTTGAGTAGCAGCAAGGGTGTGAAGGACCCTTTGGAAGTTCCAGTTGTTAGATGTGATTAGCCTCTAGAAGCCTCAGCGAAAATGGGCCTCATCTCGCCTGGAGGGCAAAACCTCCTGGATTTTCTCGAGTTGCGGCAGGTGCTCTCGACTTACGACGGGGACCTCAGGGACCCGCTCTGGTGGCCTCAGGAAAGACCAGTCCCCATTCGACTTCCTCGGGGGCCTCTCGGGATTCCTCTCCTGTCGATGCCGGGGCCTAAGACCTTGTGTGGAGTCGGGGCCGGAACCTGAGGATACATCTCCAGTTCTGACATGGATCTTGTGGTACTTCTGGAGTCTCCCCAGGGGAGTCAGTCCTCGTCTCGAATGCGGGCATGCACTTGCGCTTTCCTCCAGAGCGGTAGCAGCAGTGCCACGCAGTCCGCCGCGTGGATCAAATGATCTATGGTTTTCCCTCGAGTCTTTCCCACGAGGCTTTCCCACGAGGCTTTCCCACAGGGCTGTCCCACGTGCACACGTGGTGGGAGTCGATCCTCGGCTTGAACGTCAAGGCAGTGCAGGGAAAACAGGTTCCTCTGGAATGGACTGACACATCTGAGGGACTCTTGGAATGGTGGCACGTCCCTGGAGTTCCTCTCGCCTTTCCTGTGGAGAGCGCCTCCTCTTGAGATGCGCCGGGAACGCCGGGAATTCTTTCCCTTCGAAACAGTGAAGGGATCACTCATCTCGGCCTAGGAGGCGGAATCGGGGCTCCCCTGGATGTGTTCGGGACCCTCGTGCTTCCTCTCGAGTGGAGACGGGTATGTCGGGGAACTTCTTGAGTTGCAGCAAGGGTGTGAAGGACCCTTTCTAAGTTACAGTGGTTAGATGTGATTAGCCTCGAGAAGCCTCAGCGGAAATAGGCCTCATCTCGCCTGGAGGGCAAAACCTCCTGGATTTTCTTGAGTTGCAGCAGGTGCTCTCGACTTACGACGGGGACCACAGGGACCCGCTCTGGTGGCCTCATGAAAGGCCAGTCCCCATGCGAGTTCCTCGGGGGCCCCTGGGATTCCGCTCCCGTTGATGCCGGGGCCTAAGACCTTGTGTGGAGTCGGTGCCGGAACCTGAGGATTCCTCTCCAGTGCTGACATGGATCTTGGGGGTACTTCTGGAGTCTCCCTCGGGGAGTCAGTCCTCGTCTCGAATGCAGACATGCACGTGGGCTTTCCTCCAGAGCGGTAGCAGCAGTGTCACGCAGTCCGCCGCGTGGATCAAAGGATCTATGGTTTTCCCTCGAGTCTTTCCCACGAGGCTTTCCCACGAGGCTTTCCCACAGGGCTGTCCCACGTGCACACGTGGTGGGAGTCGATCCTCGGCTTGAACGTCAAGGAAGTGCAGGGAAACAGGTTCCTCTCTAATGGACTGACACATCTGGGGGACTCTTGGAATGGTGGCACGACCCTGGAGTTCCTCTCGCCTTTCCTGTGGAGAGCGCCTCCTCTTGAGATGCGACGGGAACGCCGGGAATTCTTTCCCTATGAAACAGGGAAAGGATCCCTCATCTCGAGCTAGGAGGCGGAAACGGGGCTCCCCTGGATGTGTGCGGGACCCTCGTGTTTCCTCTCGAGTGGAGACGGGTATCTCGGGGAACTTCTTGACTTGCAGCAAGGGTGTGAAGGACCTTTTGGAAGTTCCAGTGGTTAGATGTGATTAGCCTCGAGAAGCCTCAGTGGAAATGGGCCTCATCTCGCCTGGAGGGCAAAAACTCCTGGATTTTCTCGAGTTGCGGCAGGTGCTCTCGACTTACGACAGGGACCTCAGGGACCCGGTCTGGTGGCCTCAGGAATGGCCAGTCCCCTTGCGACTTCCTCGGGGGCCTCTCGGGATTCCTCTCCCGTCGATGTCGGGGCCTAAGACCTTGTGTGGATTCGGGGCCGGAACCTGAGGATTCCTCTCCAGTGCTGACATAGATCTTGGGGTACTTCTGGAGTCTCCCCCGGGGAGGCAGTCCTCGTCTCAAATGGGGGCATGCACTTGCGCTTTCCTCCAGAGCGGTAGCAGCAGTGTCACCCAGTCCCCCGCGTGGATCAAAGGATCTATGGTTTTCCCTCGAGTCTTTCCCACGAGGCTTTCCCTCGAGGCTTTCCCACAGGGCTGTCCCACGTGCACACGTGGTGGGAGTGGATCCTCGGCTTGAACGTCAAGGCAGTGCAGGGAAAACAGGTTCCTCTGTAATGGACTGACACATCAGGGGGACTCTTGGAATGGTGGCACGACCCTGGAGTTCCTCTCGCCTTTCCTGTGGAGAGCGCCTCCTCTTGAGATGCGACGGGTACGCCGGCAATTCTTTCCCTACGAAACAGGGAAAGGATCCCTCATCTCGAGCTAGGAGGCGAAAACGGGGCTCCCCTGGATGTGTGCGGGACCCTCGTGCTTCCTCTCGAGTGGAGACGGGTATGTCGGGGAACTTCCTGACTTGAGGCAAGGGTGTGAAGGACCCTTTGGAAGTTCCAGTGGTTAGATGTGATTAGCCTCGAGAAGCCTCAGCAGAAATGGGCCTCATCTCGCCGGGAGGGCAAAACCTCCTGGATTTTCTCGAGTTGCGGCACGTGCTCTCGACTTACGACAGGGACTTCAGGGACGCGCTCTGGTTGCCTCAGGAAAGGCCTGTCTCCATGCGATTTCCACGGGGGCCTCTCGGAATTCCTCTCCCATCGATGCCGGGGCCTAAGACCTAGTGTGGAGTCTTGTCCGGAACCTGAGGATTCCTCTCCAGTGCTGACATGGATCTTGGGTGTACTTCTGGAGTCTCTCCAGGGGAGTCAGGCATCGCCTCGAATGCGGGCATGCACTTGCGCTTTCCTCCAGAGCGGTAGCAGCAGTGTCACGCAATCCGCCGCGTGGATCAAAGGATCTATGGTTTTCCCTCGAGTCTTTCCCACGAGGCTTTCCCACGAGGCTTTCCCACAGGGCTGTCCCACGTGCACACGTGGTGGGAGTCGATCCTCGGCTTGAATGTCAAGGCAGTGCAGGGAAAACAGGTTCCTCTGGAATGGACTGACACATCTGGGGGACTGTTGGAATGGTGGCACGACCCTGGAATTCCTCTCGCCTTTCCTGTTGAGAGCGCCTCCTCTTGAGATGCGACGGGAACGCCGGGAAATCTTTCCCTACGAAACAGGGAAAGGATCCCTCATCTCGAGCTAGGAGGCGGAAACGGGGCTCCCCTGGATGTGTGCGGGACCCTCGTGCTTCCTCTCGAGTGGAGACGGGTATGTCGGGGAACTTCTTGACTTGCAGCAAGGGTGTGAAGGACCCTTTGGAAGTTCCAGTGGTTAGATGTGATTAGCCTCGAGTAGCCTCAGCGGAAATGGATCTCATCTCGCCTGGAGGGTAAAACCTCTTGGATTTTCTCGAGTTGCGGCAGGTCCTCTCGACTTACGACAGGGACCTTAGGGACCCGCTCTGGTGGCCTCAGGAAAGGCCAGTCGCCATGCGAGTTCCTCGGGGGCCTCTCGGGATTCCTCTCCCGTCGATGCCGGGGCCTAAGACCTTGTGTGGAGTCGGGGCCGGAAACTGAGGATTCCTCTCCAGTGCTGACATGGATCTTGGGGTACTTCTGGAGTCTCCCCAGTGGAGTCAGTCCTCGTCTCAAATGCGGACATGCACTGGCGCTTTCCTCCAGAGCGGTAGCAGCAGTGTCACGCAGTCCCCCGCGTGGATCAAAGGATCTATGTTTTTCCCTCGAGTCTTTCCCACGAGGCTTTCCCTCGAGGCTTTCCCACAGGGCTGTCCCACGTGCACACGAGGTGGGAGTCGATCCTCGGCTTGAACGTCAAGGCAGTGCAGGGAAAACAGGTTCCTCTGGAATGGACTGACACATCTGGGGGATTCTTGAAATGGTGGCACGACCCTGGAGTTCCTCTCGCCTTTCCTGTGGAGAGCGCCTCCTCTTGAGATGCGACGGGAACGCCGGGAATTCTTTCCCTATAAAACAGGGAAAGGATCCCACATCTCGAGCTAGGAGGCGGAAACGGGGCTCCCCTGGATGCGTGCGGGACCCTCGTGCTTCCTCTCGAGTGGAGACGGGTATGTCGGGGAACTTCTTGAGTTGCAGCAAGGCTGTGAAGGACCCGTTATAAGTTCCAGTGGTTAGATGTGATTAGCCTCGAGAAGCCTCAGCGGAAATGTGCCTCGTCTCGCCTGGAGGACAAAACCTCCTGGATTTTCTCGAGTTGCGGCAGGTGCTCTCGACTTACGACGGGGACCACAGGGACCCGCTCTGTTGGCCTCAGGAAAGGCCAGTCGCCATGCGAGTTCCTCGGGGGCCTATCGGGATTCCTCTCCCATCGAGACCGGGGCCTAAGACCTTGTGTGGAGTCGGGGCCGGAACCTGAGGATTGCTCTCCAGTGCTGACATGGACCTTGGGGTACTTCTGGAGTCTCCCCAGGGGAGTCAGTCCTAGCCTCGAATGCAGGCATGCACTTTCGCTTTCCTCCAGAGCGGTAGCAGCAGTGTCACACAGTCCGCCGCGTGGATCAAAGGATCTATGGTTTTCCCTCGAGTCTTTCCCACGAGGCTTTCCCACGAGGCTTTCCCACAGGGCTGTCCCACGTGCACACGTGGTGGGAGTCGATCCTCGGCTTGAACGTCAAGGCAGTGCAGGGAAAACAGGTTCCTCTGGAATGGACTGACACATCTGGGGGACTCTTGGAATGGTGGCACGACCCTGGAGTTCCAATCGCCTTTCCTGTGGAGAGCGCCTCCTCTTGAGATGCGACGGGAACGCCGGGAATTCTTTCCCTACGACACAGGGAAAGGATCCCTCATCTCGAGCTAGGAGGCGGAAACGGGGCTCCCCTGGATGTGTGCGGGACCCTCGTGCTTCCTCTCGAGTGGAGACGGGTATGTCGGGGAACTTCTTGAATTGCAGCAAGGGTGTGAAGGACCCTTTGGAAGTTCCAGTGGTTAGATGTGATGAGCCTCGAGAAGCCTCAGCGGAAATGGGCCTCGTCTCGCCTGGAGGACAAAACCTCCTGGATTTTCTCGACTTGCAGCAGGTGCTCTCGACTTACGACGGGGACCTCGGGGACCCGCTCTGGTGGCCTCAGGAAAGGCCAGTCCCCATGCGAGTTCCTCGGGGGCCTCTCGGGATTCCGCTCCCGTTGATGCCGGGGCCTAAGACCTTGTGTGCAGTCGGTGCCGGAACCTGAGGATTCCTCTCCAGTGCTGACATGGATCTTGGGGTACTTCTGGATTGTCCCCAGGGGAGTCAGTCCTAGTCTCGAATGCGGGGATGAACTTGGGCTTTCCTCCAGAGCGGTAGCAGCAGTGTCACCCAGTCCCCCGCGTGGATCAAAGGATCTATGGTTTTCCCTCGAGTCTTTCCCTCGAGGCTTTCCCACGAGGCTTTCCCACGGGGCTGTCCCACGTGCACACGTGGTGGGAGTCGATCCTCGGCTTGAACGTCAAGGCAGTGCAGGGAAAACAGGTTCCTCTGGAATGGACTGACACATCAGGGGGACTCTTGGAATGGTGGCACGACAAGGAGTTCCTCTCGCCTTTCCTGTGGAGAGCGCCTCCTCTTGAGATGCGACGTGTACGCCGGGAATTGTTTCCCTACGAAACAGGGAAAGGATCCCTCATCTCGAACTAGGAGGCGGAAACGGGGCTCCCCTGGATGTGTGCGGCACCCTCGTGCTTCCTCTCGAGTGGAGACGGGTATGTCGGGGAACTTCCTGACTTGCAGCAAGGGTGTGAAGGACCCTTTGGAAGTTCCAGTGGTTAGATGTGATTGGCCTTGAGAAGCCTCAGCGGAAATGGGCCTCATCTCGCCTGGAGGGCAAAACCTCCTGGATTTTCTCGAGTTGCGGCACGTGCTCTCGACTTACGACAGGGACTTCAGGGACGCGCTCTGGTTGCCTCAGGAAAGGCCTGTCTCCATGCGAGTTCCACGGGGGCCTCTCGGAATTCCTCTCCCATCGATGCCGGGGCCTAAGACCTAGTGTGGAGTCTTGTCCGGAACCTGTGGATCCCTCTCCAGTGCTGACATGGATCTTGGGGGTACTTCTGGAGTCTCTCCAGGGGAGTCAGGCATCGTCTCGAATGCGGGCATGCACTTGCGCTTTCCTCCAGAGCGGTAGCAGCAGTGTTTCGCAGTCCGCCGCGTGGATCAAAGGATCAATGGTTTTCCCTCGAGTCTTTCCCACGAGGTTTTCCCTCGAGGCTTTCCCACAGGGCTGTCCCACGTGCACACGTGGTGGGAGTCGATCCTCGGCTTGAATGTCAAGGCAGTGCAGGGAAAACAGGTTCCTCTGGAATGGACTGACCCATCTGGGGGACTCTTGGAATGGTGGCACGACCCTGGAGTTCCTCTCGCCTTTCCTGTGGAGAGCGCCTCCTCTTGAGATGCGACGGGAACGCCGGGAATTCTTTCCCTACGAAACAGGGAAAGGATCCCTCATCTCGAGCTAGGAGGCGGAAATGGGGCTCCCCGGGATGTGTGCGGGACCCTCGTGCTTCCTCTCGAGTGGAGACGGGTATGTAGGGGAACTTCTTGAGTTGCAGCAAGGCTGTGAAGGACCCTTTCGACGTTCCAGTGGTTAGATGTGATTAGCCTCGAGAAGACTCAGCGGAAATGGGCCTCATCTCGCCTGGAGGGCAAAACCTCCTTGATTTTCTCTAGTGGCGGCAGGTACTCTCGACTTACGAAGGGGACCTCAGGGACCCGCTCTGGTGGTCTCAGGAAAGGCCAGTCACCATGCGAGTTCTTCGGGGGCCTCTCGGGATTCCTTTCCCGTCGATTCCGGGGCCTAAGACCTTGTGTGGAGTCGGGGCCGGAACCTGAGGATTCCTCTCCAGTGCTTACATGGATCTTGGCGTATTTCTGCTGTCTCCCAAGGGTGTCAGTCCTCGTCTCGAATGCGGGCATGCACTTGCGCTTTCCTCCAGAGCGGTAGCAGCAGTGTCACGCAGTCCGCCGCGTGGATCAAAGGATCTGGGTTTTCCCTCGAGTGTTTCCCACGAGGCTTTCCCACAAGGCTTTCCCACAGGGCTGTCCCACGTGCACACGTAGTGGGAGTCGATCCTCGTCTTGAACGTCAAGGCAGTGCAGGGAAACAGGTTCCTCTGGAATGGACTGACACATCTGGGGGACTCTTGGAATGGTGGCACGACCCTGGAGTTCCTCTCGCCTTTCCTGTGGAGAGCGCCTCCTCTTGAGATGCGACGGGAACGCCGGGAATTCTTTCCCTACGAAACAGGGAAAGGATCCCTCATCTCGAGCTAGGAGGCGGAAACGGGGCTCCCCTGGATGTGTGCGGGACCCTCGTGCTTCCTCTCGAGTGGAGACGGGTATGTCGGGGAACTTCTTGAGTTGCAGCAAGGGTGTGAAGGACCCTTTGGAAGTTCCAGTGGTTAGATGTGATTAGCCTCGTGTAGCCTCAGCGGAAATGGGCCTCGTCGCGCCTGGAGGGCAAAACCTCCTGGATTTTCTCGAGTTGCGGCAGGTGCTCTCGACTTACGACGGGGACCTCAGGGACCCGCTCTGGTGGCCTCAGGAAAGGCCAGTCCCCATGCGAGTTCCTCGGGGGCCTCTCGGGATTCCTCTCCCGTCGACGCCGGGGCCTAAGACCTTGTGTGGAGTCGGGGCCGGAACCAGAGGATTCCTCTCCAGTGCTGACATGGATCTTGTGGTACTTTTGGAGTCTCCCCAGGGTTTCAGTCCTCGTCTCGAATGCGGGCATGCACTTGCGCTTTCCTCCAGAGCGGTAGCAGCAGTGTCACGCATTCCGCAGCGTGGATCAAAGGATCTATGGTTTTCCCTCGAGTCTTTCCCACGAGGCTTTCCCACGAGGCTTTCCCACAGTGCTGTCCCACGTGCACACGTGGTGGGAGTCGATCCTCGGATTGAACGTCAAGGCAGTGCAGGGAAAACAGGTTCCTCTGGAATGGACTGACACATCTGGGGGACTCTTGGAATGGTGGCACGACCCTGGAGTTCCTCTCGCCTTTCCTGTGGAGAGCGCCTCCTCTTGAGATGCGACGGGAACGCCGGGAATTCTTTCCCTTCGAAACAGGGAAAGGATCCCTCATCTCGAGCTAGGAGGCGGAAACGGGGCTCCCCTGGGTGTGTGCGGGACCTCGTGCTTCCTCTCGAGTGGAGTCGGGTATGTCGGGGAACTTCTTGAGTTGCAGCAAGGGTGTGAAGGACCCTTTGGAAGTTCCAGTGGTTAGATGTGATTAGCCTCGAGAAGCCTCAGCGGAAATGGGCCTCATCTCGCCTGGAGGGCAAAACCTCCTGATTTTCTCGAGTTGCTGCAGGTGCACTCGACTTACGACGGGGACCTCAGGGACCCGCTCTGGTGGCCTCAGGAAAGGCCAGTCGCCATGCGAGTTCCTCGGGGGCCTATCGGGATTCCTCTCCCGTCGATGCCGGGGCCTAAGACCTTGTGTGGAGTCGGGGCCGGAACCTGAGGATTCCTCTCCAGTGCTGACATGGATCTTGGGGTATTTCTGGAGTCTCCCCAGGGGAATAAGTCCTAGTCTCGAATGCAGGCATGCACTTGCGCTTTCTTCCAGAGCGGTAGCAGCAGTGTCACGCAGTCCGCCGCGTGGGTCAAAGGATCTATGTTTTTCCCTCGAGTCTTTCCCACGAGGCTTTCCCACGAGGCTTTCCCACAGGGCTGTCCCACGTGCACACGTGGTGGGAGTTGGTCCTTGGCTTGAACGTCAAGGCAGTGCAGGGAAAACAGGTTCCTCTGGAATGGACTGACACATCTGGGGGACTCTTGGAATGGTGGCACGACCCTGGAGTTCCTCTCGCCTTTCCTGTGGAGAGCGCCTCCTCTTGAGATGCGACAGGAACGCCGGGAATTCTTTCCCTACGGAACAGGGAAAGGATCCCTCATCTCGAGCTAGGAGGCGGAAACGGGGCTCCCCTGGATGTGTGCGGGACCCTCGTGCTTCCTCTCGAGGGGAGACGGGTATGTCGGGGAACTTCTTGACTTGCACAAAGGGTGTGAAGGACCCTTTGGAAGTTCCAGTGGGTAGATGTGATTAGCCTCGAGAAGCCTCAGCGGAAATGGGCCTCATCTCGCCTGGAGGGCAAATCCTCCTGGATTTTCTCGAGTTGCGGCAGGTGCTCTCGACTTACGACAGGGACTTCAGGGACCCGCTCTTGTATCCTCAGGAAAGGCCAGTCCCCATGCGAGTTCCTCGGGGGCCTCTCGGGATTCCTCTCCCGTCGATGCAGGGGCCTAAGACCTTGTGTGGAGTCGGGGCCGCAACCTGAGGATTCCTCTCCATTGCTGACATGGATCTTGGGGTACGTCTGGATTCTCCCCAGGGGAGTCAGTCCTCGTCTCGAATGCGGGCATGCACTTGCGCTTTCCTCCAGAGCGGTAGCAGCAGTGTCACGCAGTCCTCCGCGTGGATCAAAGGATCTATGGTTTTCCCTCGAGTCTTTCCCACGAGGCTTTCCCACGAGGCTTTCCCACAGGGCTGTCCCACGTGCACACGTGGTGGGAGTCGATCCTCGGCTTGAACGTCAAGGCAGTGCAGGGAAAACAGGTTCCTCTGGAATGGACTGACACCTCAGGGGGACTCTTGGAATGGTGGCACGACCCTGGAGTTCCTCTCGCCTTTCCTGTGGAGAGCGCCTCCTCTTGATTTCCGACGGGAACGCAGGGAATTCTTTCCCTACGAAACAGGGAAAGAATCCCTCCTCTCGAGATAGGAGGCGGAAACGGGGCTCCCCTGGATGTGTGCAGAACCCTCATGCTTCCTCTCGAGTGGAGACGGGTATGTCGGGGAACTTCTTGAGTTGCAGCAAGGGTGTGAAGGACCCTTTGGAAGTTCCAGTGGTTAGATGTGATGAGCCTCGAGAAGCCTCAGCGGAAATGGGCCTCATCTCGCCTGGAGGGCAAAACCTCCTGGATTTTCTCGAGTTGCGGCAGGTGCTCTCGACTTACGACGGGGACCTCAGGGACCCGCTCTGGTGGCCTCAGGAAAGGCCAGTCCCCATGCGAGGTCCTCGGGGGCCTCTCGGGATTCCTCTCCCGTCGATGCCGGGGCCTAAGACCTTGTGTGGAGTCTTGACCGGAACCGGAGGATTCCTCTCCAGTGCTGACATGGGTCTTGGGGTCCTTCTGGAGTCTCCCCAGGGGAGTCAGTCCTCGTCTCGAATGCGGGCATGCACTTGGGCTTTCCTCCAGAGCGGTAGCAGCAGTGTCACGCAGTCCGCCGCGTGGATCAAAGGATCTATGGTTTTCCCTCGAGTCTTTCTCACGAGGCTTTCCCACGAGGCTTTCCCACAGGGCTGTCCCATGTGCACACGTGGTGGGAGTCGATCCTCGGCTTGAACGTCAAGGCAGTGCAGGGAAAACAGGTTCCTCTGGAATGGACTGACACATCTGGGGGACTCTTGGAATGGTGGCACGACCCTGGAGTTCCTCTCGCCTTTCCTGTGGAGAGCGCCTCCTCTTGAGATGCGACGGGAACGCCGGGAATTCTTTCCCTACGAAACAGGGAAAGGATCCCTCATCTCCAGCTAGGAGGCGGAAACGGGGCTCCCCTGGATGTGTGCGGGACCCTCGTGCTTCCTCTCGAGTGGAGACGGGTATGTCGGGGAACTTCTTGAGTTACAGAAAGGGTGTGAAGGACCCTTTGGAAGTTCCAGTGGTTAGATGTGATTAGCCTCGAGAAGCCTCAGCGGAAATGGGCCTCATCTCGCCTGGAGGGCAAAACCTCCTGGATTTTCTCGAGTTGCGGCAGGTGCTCTCGACTTACGACGGGGACCTCAGGGACCCGCTATGGTGGCCTCAGGAAAGGCCAGTCCCCATGCCACTTCCTCGGGGGCCTCTCGGGATTACTCTCCCGTCGATGCAGGGGCCTAAGACCTTGTGTGGAGTCGCGGCCGGAACCTGAGGATTCCTCTCCATTGCTGACATGGATCTTGGGGTACGTCTGGATTCTCCCCAGGGGAGTCAGTGCTCGTCTCGAAAGCGGGCATGCACTTGCGCTTTCCTCCAGAGCGGTAGCAGCAGTGTCACGCAGTCCGCCGCGTGGATCAAAGGATCTATGGTTTTCCCTCGAGTCTTTCCCACGAGGCTTTCCCACGAGGCTTTCCCACAGGGCTGTCCCACGTGCACACGTGGTGGGAGTCGATCCTCGGCTTGAACGTCAAGGCAGTGCAGGGAAAACAGGTTCCTCTGGAATGGACTGACACCTCAGGGGGACTCTTGGAATGGTGGCACGACCCTGGAGTTCCTCTCGCCTTTCCTGTGGAGAGCGCCTCCTCTTGATTTGCGACGGGAACGCAGGGAATTCTTTCCCTACGAAACAGGGAAAGAATCCCTCCTCTCGAGCTAGGAGGCGGAAACGGGGCTCCCCTGGATGTGTGCAGAACCCTCGTGCTTCCTCTCGAGTGGAGACGGGTATGTCGGGGAACTTCTTGAGTTGCAGCAAGGGTGTGAACGACCCTTTGGAAGTTCCAGTGGTTAGATGTGATGAGCCTCGAGAAGCCTCAGCGGAAATGGGCCTCATCTCGCCTGGAGGGCAAAACCTCCTGGATTTTCTCGAGTTGCGGCAGGTGCTCTCGACTTATGACGGGGACCTCAGGGACCCGCTCTGGTGGCCTCAGGAAAGGCCAGTCCCCATGCGAGTTCCTCGGGGGCCTCTCGGGATTCCTCTCCCATGGATGCCGGGGCCTAAGACCTTGTGTGGAGTCTTGACCGGAACCGGAGGATTCCTCTCCAGTGCTGACATGTATCTTGAGGTACTTCTGGAGTCTCCCCAGGGGAGTCAGTCCTCGTCTCGAATGCGGGCATGCACTTGCGCTTTCCTCCAGAGCGGTAGGCAGCAGTGTCACGCAGTCCGCCGCGTGGATCAAAGTATCTATGGTTTTTCCTCGAGTCTTTCCCACGAGGCTTTCCCTCGAGGCTTTCCCACAGGGCTGTCCCACGTGCACACGTGGTGGGAGTCGATCCTCGGCTTGAACGTCAAGGCAGTGCAGGGAAAACAGGTTCCTCTGGAATGGACTGACACATCTGGGGGATTCTTGGAATGGTGGCAAGACCCTGGAGTTCCTCTCGCCTTTCCTTTGGAGAGCGCCTCCTCTTGAGATGCGACGGGAACGCCGGGAATTCTTTCCCTAAGAAACAGGGAAAGGATCCCTCATCTCGAGCTAGGAGGCGGAAACGGGGCTCCCCTGGATGTCTGCGGGACCCTCGTGCTTCCTCTCGAGTGGAGACGGGTATGTCGGGAAACTTCTTGACTTGCAGCAAGGGTGTGAAGGACCCTTTGGAAGTTCCAGTGGTTAGATGTGATTAGCCTCGAGAAGCATCAGTAGAAATGGGCCTCGTCTCGCCTGGAGGACAAAACCTCTTGGATTTTCTCGAGTTGCAGCAGGTGCTCTCAACTTACGACGGGGACCTCAGGGACCAGCTCTGGTGGTCTCAGGAAAGGCCAGTCGCAATCCGTGTTCCTCGGGGGCCTCTCGGGATTCCTCTCCCGTCGATGCCGGGGCCTAAGACCTTGTGTGGAGTCGGGGCCGGAACCTGAGGATTGCTCTCCAGTGCTGACATGGATCTTGGGGTACTTCTGGAGTCTCCCCAGGGGAGTCAGTCCTAGTCTCGAATGCAGGCATGCACTTGCGCTTTCCTCCAGAGCGGTAGCAGCAGTGTCACGCAGTCCGCCGCGTGGATCAAAGGATCTATGGTTTTCCCTCGAGTCTTTCCTTCCAGTCTTTCCCACGAGGCTTTCCTACAGGGCTGTCCCTCGTGCACACGTGGTGGGAGTCGATCCTCGGCTTGAACGTCAAGGCAGTGAAGGGAAAACAGGTTCCTCTGGAATGGACTGACACATCTAGGGGACTCTTGGAATGGTGGCACGACCCTGGAGCTCCTCCCGCCTTTCCTGTTGGGAGCGCCTCCTCTTGAGATGCGCCGGGAACGCCGGGAATTCCTTCCCTATGAAACAGGGAAAGAATCCCCCATCTCGAGCTAGGAGGCGGAAACGGGGCTCCCCTGGATGTGTGAGGGACCCTCGTGCTTCCTCTCGAGTGGAGATGGGTATCTCGGGGAACTTCTTGAGTTGCAGCAAGGGTGTGAAGGACCCTTTGGAAGTTCCAGAGGTTAGATGTGATTAGCCTCGAGAAGCCTCAGCGGAAATGGGCCTCATCTCGCCTGGAGAGCAAAACCTCCTGGATTTTCTCGAGTTGCGGCAGGTGCTCTCGACTTACGACGGGGACCTCGGGGACCCGCTCTGGTGGCCTCAGGAAAGGCCAGTCGCCATGCGAGTTCCTCGGGGGCCTCTTGGGATCCTCTCCCGTCAATGCCGGGGCCTAAGACCTTGTGTGGAGTCGAGGCCGGAACCTTAGGATTCCTCTCCCGTGCTGACATGCATCTTGGGGTACTTCTGGAGTCTCCCCAGGGGAGTCAGTCCTCGTCTCGAATGCGGGTATGCACTTGCGCTTTCCTCCAGAGCGGTAGCAGCAGTGTCACGCATTGCGCCGCGTGGATCAAAGGATCTATGGTTTTCCCTCGTGTCATTCCCTCGAGTCTTTCCCACGAGGTTTTCCCACGAGGCTTTCCCACGAGGCTTTCCCACAGGGCTGTCCCACGTGCACACGTGGTGGGAGTCGATCCTCGGCTTGAACGTCAAGGCAGTGCAGGGAAAACAGGTTCCTCTGGAAAGGACTGACACATCTGAGGGACTCTTGGAATGGTGGCACGACCCTGGAGTTCCTCTTGCCTTTCCTGTGGAGAGCGCCTCCTGTTGAGATGCGACGGGAACGCCGGGAATTCTTTCCCTACGAAACAGGGAAAGGATTCCTCATCTCGAGCTAGGAGGCCGTAACTGGGCTCCCCTGGATGTGTGCGGGACCCTCGTGCTTTCTCTCGAGTGGAGACGGGTTGTCGGGGAACTTCTTGTGTTGCAGCAAGGGTGTGAAGGACCCTTTGGAAGTTCCAGTGGGTAGATGTGATTAGCCTCGTGAAGCCTCAGCGGAAATGGGCCTCATCTCGCCTGAGGGCAATACCTCCTGGATTTTCTCGAGTTACGGCAGGTGCTCTCGACTTACGACGGGGACCTCAGGGACCCGCTCTGGTGGACTCAGGAAAGGCCAGTCCCCATGCGAGTTCCTCGGGGGCCTCTCGGGATTCCTCTCCCGTCGATGCCGGGGCCTAAGACCTTGTGTGGAGTCGGGGCCCGAACCTGAGGATTCCTCTCCAGTGCTGACATGGATCTTGGGGTCCTTCTGGAGTCTCCCCAGGGGAGTCAGTCCTCGTCTCGAATGCGGGCATTCACTTGCACTTTCCTCCAGAGCGGTAGCAGCAGTGTCACGCACTGCGCCGCGTGGATCAAAGGATCTATGGTTTTCCCTCGAGTCTTTCCCACGAGGCTTTCCCACGAGGCTTTCCTACAGGGCTGTCCCACGTGCACACGTGGTGGGAGTCGATCCTCGCCTTGAACGTCATGGCAGTGCAGGGAAAACAGGTTCCTCTGGAATGGACTGACACATCTGGTGGACTCTTGGAATGGTGGCACGACCATGGAGTTCCTCTCGCCTTTCCTGTGGAGATCGCCTCCTCTTGAGATGCGACGGGAACGCCGGGAATTCTTTCCCTATGAAACAGGGAAAGGATCCCTCATCTCGAGCTAGGAGGCAGAAACGGGGCTCCCCTGGATGTGTGCGGGACCCTCGTGCGTCCTCTCGAGTGGAGACGGTTATGTCGGGGAACTTCTTGAGTTGCAGCAAGGGTGTGAAGTACCCTTTGGAAGTTCCAGTGGGTAGATGTGATTAGCCGCGAGAAGCCGCAGCGGAAATGGGCCTCATCTCGCCTGGAGGGTAAAACCTCCTGGTTTTTCTCGAGTTGCGGCAGGTGCTCTCGACTTACGACGGAGCCCTCAGGGACCCGCTCTGGTGGCCTTAGGTAAGGCCAATCGCCATCCGAGTTCCTCGGGGGCCTCTCGGGATTCCTCTCCCGTCGATGCCGGGGCCTAAGACCTTGTGTGGAGTCGGGGCCGGAACCTGAGGATTCCTCTCCAGTGCTGACATGGATCTTGGGGTACTTCTGGAGTGTCCCCAGGGGAGTCAGTCCTCGTCTCGAATGCGGGCATGCACTTGCGCTTTCCTCCAGAGCGGTAGCAGAAGTGCAACGCAGTCCGCCGCGTGGATCAAAGGATCTATGGTTTTCCCTCGAATCTTTCCCACGAGGCTTTCCCACGAGGCTTTCCCACAGGGCTGTCCCACGTGCACACGTGGTGGGTGTCCATCCTCAGCTTCAACATCAAGGCAGTGCAGTGAAAACAGGTTCCTCTGGAATGGACTGACACATCTGGGGGACTCTTGGAATGGTGGCACGACCCTGGAGTTCCTCTCGCCTTTCCTGTGGAGATCGCCTTCTCTTGAGATGCCACGGGAATGCCGGGAATTCTTTCCCCAAGAAACAGGGAAAGGATCCCTCATCTCGAGCTAGGAGGCGGAAACGGGGCTCCCCTGGATGTGTGCGGGACCCTCGTGCTTCCTCTCGAGTGGAGACGGGTGTGTCGGGGAACTTCTTGAGTTGCAGCTAGGGTGTGAAGGACCCCTTGGAAGTTCCAGTGGTTAGATGTGATTAGCCTCGAGAAGCCTCAGCGGAAATGGGCCTCATCTCGCCTGGAGGGCAAAACCTCCTGGATTTTCTCGAGTTGGGGCAGGTGCTCTCGACTTACGACGGGGACCTCGGGGACCCGCTCTGGTGGCCTCAGTAAAGGCCAGTCCCCTAGCGAGTTCCTCGGGGGCCTCTCGGGATTCCTCTCCCGTCGATGCCGGGGCCTAAGACCTTGTGTGGAGTCTTGGCCGGAACCTGAGGATTCCTCTCCAGTGCTGACATGGATCTTGGGGTACTTCTGGAGTCTCCCCAGGGGAGTCAGTCCTCGTCTCGAATGCGGGCATGCACTTGCGCTTTCCTCCAGAGCGGTAGCAGCAGTGTCACGCAGTCCGCCGCGTGGATCAAAGGATCTATGGTTTTCCCTCCAGTCTTTCCCACGAGGCTTTCCCACGAGGCTTTCCCACAGGGCTGTCCCACGTGCACACGTGGTGGGAGTCGATCCTCGGCTTGAACGTCAAGGCAGTGCAGGGAAAACAGGTTCCTCTGGAATGGACTGACACATCTGGGGGACTCTTGGAATGGTGGCACGACCCTGGAGTTCCTCTCGCCTTTCCTGTGGAGAGCGCCTCCTCTTGAGATGCGACGGGAACGCCGGGAATTCTTTCCCTATGAAACAGGGAAAGGATCCCTCATCTCGAGCTAGGAGGCGGAAACTGGACTCCCCTGGATGTGTGCGGGACCCTCGTGCTTCCTCTCGAGGGAGACGGGTTGTCGGGGAATTTCTTGAGTTGCAGCAAGGGTGTGAAGGACCATTTTAAGTTCCAGTGGCTAGATGTGATTAGCCTTGAAAAGCCTCAGCAGAAATGGGCCTCGTCTCGCCTGGAAGGCAAAACCTCCTGCATTTTCTCGAGTTGCGGCAGGTGCTCTCGACTTACGACGGGGACCTCAGGGACCCGCTCTGGTGTTCTCAGGAAAGGCCAGTCCCCATGCGAGTTCCTCGGGGGCCTCTCGGGATTCCTCTCCCGTCGATGCCGGGGCCTAAGGCCTTGTGTGGAGTCGGGGTCGGAACTTGAGGATTCCTCTCCAGTGCTGACATCGATCTTGGGGTACTTCTGGAGTGTCCCCAGGGGAGTCAGTCCTCGTCTCGAATGCGGGCATGCACTTGCGCTTTCCTCCAGAGCAGTAGCAGCAGTGTCACGCAATCCTCCGCGTGGATCAAAGGATCTATGGTTTTCCCTCGAGTCTTTCCCACGAGGCTTTCCCACAGGGCTGTCCCACGTGCACACGTGGTAGGAGTCGATCCTCGGCTTGAACGTCAAGGCAGTGCAGGGAAAACATGTTCCTCTGGAATGGACTGACACATCTGGGGGACTCTTGGAATGGTGGCACGACCCTGGAGTTCCTCTCGCCTGTCCTGTGGAGAGCGAATCCTCTTGAGATGCGACGGGAACGCCGGGAATTCTTTCCCTACGAAAAAGGGAAAGGATCCCTCATCTCTAACTAGGAGGAGGAAACGGGGCTCGCCTGGATGTGTGCGGGACCCTCAAGCTTCCTCTCGAGTGGGGACGGGTATGTCGGGGAACTTCTTGAGTTGCAGCAAGGGTGTGAAGGACCCTTTGGAAGTTCCAGTGGTTAGATGTGATTAGCCTCGAGAAGCCTCAGCGGAAATGGGCCTCATCTCGCCTGGAGGGCAAAACCTCCTGGATTTTCTCGAGTTGCGGCAGGTGCTCTCGACTTACAACGGGGCCCTCAGGGACCCGCTCTTGTGGCCTCAGGAAAGGCCAGTCCCCAGGCGAGTTCCGCGGGGGCCTCTCGGGATTCCTCTCCCGTCGATGCCGGGGCCTAAGTCCTTGTGTGGAGTCGGGGCCGGAACCTGAGGATTCCTCTCCAGTGCTCTCATGGATCTTGGGGTACTTCTGGAGTCTCCCCAGGGGAGTCAGTCCTCGTCTCGAATGCGGGCATGCACTTGCGCTTTCCTCCAGAGCGGTAGCAGCAGTGTCACGCATTCCTCCGCGTGGATCCAAGGATCTATGGTTTTCCCTCGAGTCTTTCCCAAGATCCTTTCCCACGAGGCTTTCCCACAGGGCTGTCCCACGTGCACACGTTGTGGGAGTCGATCCTCGGCTTGAACGTCAAGGCAGTGCAGGGAAAACAGGTTCCTCTGGAATGGACTGACACATCTGGGGGACTCTAGGATTGGTGGCACGACCCTGGAGTTCCTCTCGCCTTTCCTGTGGAGAGCGCCTCCTCTTGAGATGCGACGGGAACGCCGGGAATTCTTTCCCTACGAAACAGGGAAAGGATCCCTCATCTCGAGCTAGGAGGCGGAAACGGGGCTCCCCTGGATGTGTGCGGGACCCTCGTGCTTCCTCTCGAGTGGAGAGGGGTATGTCGGGGAACTTCTTGAGTTGCAGCAAGGGTGTGAAGGACCCTTTGGAAGTTCCAGTGGTTAGATGTGATTAGCCTCGAGAAGCCTCAGCAGAAATGGGCCTCATCTCGCCTGGAGGGCAAAACCTCCTGAATTTTCTCGAGTTGCGGCAGGTGCTCTCGACTTACGACAGGGCCCTCAGGGACCCGCTCTGGTGGCCTCAGGAAAGGTCAGTCCCCATGCGAGTTCCTCGGGGGCCTCTCGGGATTCCTCTCCCGTCGATGCCGGGGCCTAAGACCTTGTGTGGAGTCGGGGCCGGAACCTGAGGATTCCTCTCCAGTGCTGACATGGATCTAGGGGTACTTCTGGAGTCTCCCCAGGGGAGTCAGTCCTCGTCTCGAATGCGGGCATGCACTTGCGCTTTCCTCCAGAGCGGTAGCAGCAGTGTCACGCAGTCCGCCGCGTGGATCAAAGGATCTATGGTTTTCCTTAGAGTCTTTCCCACGAGGCTTTCCCACGAGGCTTTCCCACAGGGCTGTCCCACGTGCACACGTGGTGGGAGTCGATCCTCGGCTTGAACGTCAAGGCAGTGCAGGGAAAACAGGTTCCTCTGGAATGGACTGACACATCTGGGGGACTCTTGGAATGGTGGCACGACCCTGGAGTTCCTCTTGCCTTTCCTGTGGAGAGCGCCTCCTCTTGAGATGCGACGGGAACGCAGGGAACTCTTTCCCTACGAAACAGGGAACGGATCCCTCATCTCGAGCTAGGAGGCGGAAACGGGGCTCCCCTGGATGAGTGCGGGACCCTCGTGCTTCCTCTCGAGTGGAGACGGGTATGTCGGGGAACATCTTGAGTTGCAGCAAGGGTGTGAAGGACCCTTTGGAAGTTCCAGTGGTTATGTGATTAGCCTCGAGAAGCCTCAGCGGAAATGGGCCTCATCTCGCCTGGAGGGCAAAACCTCCTGGATTTTCTCGACTTGCGGCAGGTGCTCTCGACTTACAACGGGGACCTCGGGGACCCGCTCTGGTGGCCTCAGGAAATGCCAGTCTCCATGCGAGTTCCTCTGGGGCCTCTCGGGAATCCTCTCCCGTCGATGCCAGGGCCTAAGACCTTGTGTGGAGTCTTAGCCGGAACCGGAGGATTCCTCTCCAGTGCTGACATGGATCTTGGGGTACTTCTGGAATCTCCCCAGGGGAGTCAGTCCTCGTCTCGAATGCGGGCATGCACTTGCGCTTTCCTCCAGAGCGGTAGCAGCAGTGTCACGCATTCCGCCGCGTGGATCAAAGGATCTATGGTTTTCCCTCCAGTCTTTCCCACGAGGCTTTCCCACGAGGCTTTCCCACAGGGCTGTCCCACGTGCACACGTGGTGGGAGTCGATCCTCGGCTTGAACGTCAAGGCAGTGCATGGAAAACAGATTCCTCTGGAATGGACTGACACATCTGGGGGACTCTTGGAATGGTGGCACGACCCTGGAGTTCCTCTCGCCTTTCCTTTGGAGAGCGCCTCCTCTTGAGATGCGACGGGAACGCCGGGAATTCTTTCCCTATGAAACAGGGAAAGGATCCCTCATCTCGAGCTAGGAGGCGGAAACTGGATTCCCCTGGATGTGTGCGGGACCCTCGTGCTTCCTCTCGAGGGAGACGGGTTGTCGGGGAATTTCTTGAGTTGCAGCAAGGGTGTGAAGGACCCTTTGGAAGTTCCAGTGGTTAGATGTGATTAGCCTCGAGAAGCCTCAGCAGAAATGGGCCTCGTCTCGCCTGGAAGGCAAAACCTCCTGCATTTTCTCGAGTTGCGGCAGGTGCTCTCGACTTACGACGGGGACCTCAGGGACCCGCTCTGGTGTTCTCAGGAAAGGCCATTCCCCATGCGAGTTCCTCGGGGGCATCTCGGGATTCCTCTCCCGTCGATGCCGGGGCCTAAGGCCTTGTGTGGAGTCGGGGTCGGAACTTGAGGATTCCTCTCCAGTGCTGACATGGATCTTGGGGTACTTCTGGAGTGTCCCCAGGGGAGTCAGTCCTCGTCTCGAATGCGGTCATGCACTTGCGCTTTCCTCCAGAGCAGTAGCAGCAGTGTCACGCAGTCCGCCGCGTGGATCAAAGGATCTATGGTTTTCCCTCGAGTCTTTCCCACGAGGCTTTCCCACAGTGCTGTCCCACGTGCACACGTGGTAGGAGTCGATCCTCGGCTTGAACGTCAAGGCAGTGCAGGGAAAACAGGTTCCTCTGGAATGGACTGACACATCTGGGGGACTCTTGGAATGGTGGCACGACCCTGGAGTTCCTCTCGCCTTTCCTGTGGAGAGCGAATCCTCTTGAGATGCGAAGGGAACGCCGGGAATTCTTTCCCTACGAAACAGGGAAAGGATCCCTCATCTCTAACTAGGAGGAGGAAACGGGGCTCGCCTGGATGTGTGCAGGACCCTCAAGCTTCCTCTCGAGTGGAGACGGGTATGTCGGGGAACTTCTTGAGTTGCAGCAAGGGTGTGAAGGACCCTTTGGAAGTTCCAGTGATTAGATGTGATTAGCCTCGAGAAGCCTCAGCGGAAATGGGCCTCATCTCGCCTGGAGGGCAAAACCTCCTGGATTTTCTCGAGTTGCGGCAGGTGCTCTCGACTTACAGCGGGGCCCTCAGGGACCCGCTCTTGTGGCCTCAGGAAAGGCCAGTCCCCATGCGAGTTCCGCGGGGGCCTCTAGGGATTTCTCTCCCGTCGATGCCGGGGCCTAAGTCCTTGTGTGGAGTCGGGGCTGGAACCTGAGGATTCCTCTCCAGTGCTGACATGGATCTTGGGGTATTCTGGAGTCTCCCCAGGGGAGTCAGTCCTCGTCTCGAATGCGGGCATGCACTTGCGCTTTCCTCCAGAGCGGTAGCAGCAGTGTCACAGATTCCTCTGCGTGGATCCAAGGATCTATGGTTTTCTCTCGAGTCTTTCCCAAGAGGCTTTCCCACGAGGCTTTACCACAGGGCTGTCCCACGTGCACACGTTGTGGGAGTCGATCCTCGGCTTGAACGTCAAGGCAGTGCAGGGAAAACAGGTTCCTCTGGA
Organism: Ovis canadensis; assembly: GCF_042477335.2. Classification (NCBI taxonomy): domain Eukaryota; kingdom Metazoa; phylum Chordata; class Mammalia; order Artiodactyla; family Bovidae; genus Ovis; species Ovis canadensis. Next base: position 13,051,746 of record NC_091267.1, read on the forward strand.
ATGGACTGACACATCTGGGGGACTCTTGGAATGGTGGCACGACCCTGGAGTTCCTCTAGCCTTTCCTGTGGAGAGCGCCTCCTCTTGAGATGCGACGGGAACGCCGGGAATTCTTTCCCTACGAAACAGGGAAAGGATCCCTCATCTTTAGCTAGGAGGTGGAAACGGGGTTCCCCTGGATGTGTGCGGGACCCTCGTGCTTCCTCTCGAGTGGAGACGGGTATGTCTGGGAACTTCTTGAGTTGCAGCAAGGGTGTGAAGGACCCTTTGGAAGTTCCAGTGGTTAGATGTGATTAGCCTCGAGAAGCCTCAGCGGAAATGGGCCTCATCTCGCCTGGAGGGCAAAACCTCCTGGATTTTCTCGAGTTGCGGCAGGTGCTCTCAACTTACGACTGGGCCCTCAGGGACCCGCTCTGGTGGCCTCAGGAAAGGCCAGTCCCCATGCGAGTTCCTCGGGGGCCTTTCGGGATTCCTCTCCTGTGGATGCCGGGGCCTAAGACCTTGTGTGGAGTCGGGGCCGGAACCTGAGGATTCCTCTCCAGTGCTGACATGGATCTTGGGGTACTTCTGAAGTCTCCCCATGGGAGTCAGTCCTCGTCTCGAATGCGGGCATGCACTTGCGCTTTCCTCCAGAGCGGTAGCAGCAGTGTCACGCAGTCCGCCGCGTGGGTCCAAGGATCTATGGTTTTCCCTCGAGTCTTTCCCACGAGGCTTTCCCACGAGGCGTTCCCACAGGGCTGTCCCACGTGCACACGTGGTGGGAGTCGATCCTCGGCTTGAACGTCAAGGCAGTGCAGGGGAAACAGGTTCCTCTGGAATGGACTGACACATCTGGGGGACTCTTGGAATGGTGGCACGACCCTGGAGTTCCTCTCGCCTTTCCTGTGGAGAGCGCCTCCTCTTGAGATGCGACGGGAACGCCGGGAATTCCTTCCCTACGAAACAGGGAAAGGATCCCTCATCTTTAGCTAGGAGGTGGAAATGGGGTTCCCCTGGATGTGTGCGGGACCCTCGTGCTTCCTCTCGAGTGGAGACGGGTATGTCGGGGAACTTCTGGAGTTGCAGCAAGGGTGTGAAGGACCCTTTGGAAGTTCCAGTGGTTAGATGTGATTAGCCTCGAGAAGCCTCAGCGGAAATGGGCCTCAACTAGCCTGGAGGGCAAAACCTCCTGGATTTTCTCGAGTTGCGGCAGGTGCTCTCGACTTACGACGGGGACCTCAGGGACCCGCTCTGGTGGCCTCAGGAAAGGCCAGTCCCCATGCGAGTTCCTCGGGGGCCTCTCAGGATTCCTCTCCCGTCGATGCTGGGGCCTAAGACCTTGTGTGGAGTCGGGGCCGGAACCTGAGGATTCCTCTCCAGTGCTGACATGGATCTTGGGGTACTTCTGGAGTCTCCCCAGGGGAGTCAGTCCTCGCCTCCAATGCGGGCATGCACTTGCCCTTTTCTCCAGAGCGGTAACAGCAGTGTGAAGCAGTCCGCCGCGTGGATCAAAGGATCTATGGTTTTCCCTCGAGTCTTTCCCACGAGGCTTTTCCACGAGGCTTTCCCACAGGGCTGTCCCACGTGCACACGTGGTGGGAGTCGATCCCAGGCTTGAACGTCAAGGTAGTGCAGGGAAAACAGGTTCGTCTGGAATGGACTGACACATCTGGGGCACTCTTGGAATGGTGGCATGACCCTGGAGTTCCTCTCGCCTTTCCTGTGGAGAGTGCCACCTCTTGAGATGCGACGGGAACGCCGGGAATTCTTTCCCTACGAAACAGGGAAAGGATCCCTCATCTCGAGCTAGGAGGAGGAAACGGGGCTCCCCTGGATGTGTGCGGGACCCTCGTGCTTCCTCTCGAGTGGAGACGGGTATGTCGGGGAACTTCTTGAGTTGCAGCAAGGGTGTGAAGGACCCTTTGGAAGTTCCAGTGGTTAGATGTGATTAGCCTCGAGAAGCCTCAGCGGAAATGGGCCTCATCTCGCCTGGAGGGCAAAACCTCCTGGATTTTCTCGAGTTGCGGCAGGTGCTCTCAAATTACAACGGGGACCTCAGGGACCCGCTCTGGTGGCCTCAGGAAAGGCCAGTCCCCATGCGAGTTCCTCGGGGGCCTCTCGGGATTCCTCTCCCGTCGATGCCCTGGCCTAAGACCTTGTGTGGAGTCGGGTCCGGAACCTGAGGATTCCTCTCCAGTGCTGACGTGGATCTTGGGGTACTTCTGGAGTCTCCCCAGGGGAATCAGTGCTCGTCTCGAATGCGGGCATGCACTTGCGCTTTCCTCCAGAGCGGTAGCAGCAGTGCCACGCAGTCCGCCGCGTGGATCAAAGGATCTATGGTTTTCCCTCGAATCTTTCCCACGAGGCTTTCCCACGAGGCTTTCCCACAGGGCTGTCCCACGTGCACACGTGGTGGGTGTCCATCCTCTGCTTGAACATCAAGGCAGTGCAGTGAAAACAGGTTCCTCTGGAATGGACTGACACATCTGGGGGACTCTTGAAATGGTGGCACGACCCTGGAGTTCCTCTCGCCTTTCCTGTGGAGATCGCCTCCTCTTGAGATGCGACGGGAATGCCGAGAATTCTTTCCCTATGAAACAGGGAAAGTATCCCTCATCTCGAGCTAGGAGGCGGAAACGGGTCTCCCCTGGATGTGTGCGGGACCCTCGTGCTTCCTCTCGAGTGGAGACGGGTATGTCGGGGAACTTCTTGAGTTGCAGCAAGGGTGTGAAGGACCCTTTGGAAGTACCAGTGGGTAGATGTGATTAGCCTCGAGAAGCCTCAGCGGAAATGGGCCTCATCTCGCCTGGAGGGTAAAACCTCCTGGATTTTCTCGAGTTGCAGCAGGTGCTCTCGACTTACGACGGAGCCCTCAGTGACCCGCTCTGGTGGCCTCAGGAAAGGCCAGTCCCCATCCGAGTTCCTCGGGGGCCTCTCGGGATTCCTCTTCCGTCAATGCCGGGGCCTAAGACCTTGTGTGGAGTCGGGGCCGGAACCTGAGGATTCCTCTCCAGTGCTGACATGGATCTTGGGGTACTTCTGGAGTCTCCCCAGGGGAGACAGTCCTTGTCTCGAATGCGGGCATGCACTTGCGCTTTCCTCCAGAGCGGTAGCAGCAGTGCCACGCAGTCCGCCGCGTGGATCAAAGGATCTATGGTTTTCCCCCGAATCTTTCCCACGAGGCATTCCCACGAGGCTTTCCCACAGGGCTGTCCCACGTGCACACGTGGTGGGTGTCCATCCTCGGCTTGAACATCAAGGCACTGCAGTGAAAACAGGTTCCTCTGGAATGGACTGACACATCTGGGGGACTCTTGGAATGGTGGCATGACCCTGGAGTTCCTCTCGCCTTTCCTGTGGAGATCGCCTCCTCTTGAGATGCGACGGGAATTCCAGGAATTCTTTCCCTATGAAACAGGGAAATGATCCCTCATCTCGAGCTAGGAGGCGGAAACGTGGCTCCCCTGGATGTGTGCGGGACCCTCGTGCTTCCTCTCGAGTGGAGACGGTTATGTCGGGGAACTTCTTGAGTTGCAGCAAGGGTGTGAAGGACCCTTTGAAAGTTCCAGTGGGTAGATGTGATTAGCCTCGAGAAGCCTCAGCGGAAAGGGGAATCATCTCGCCTGGAGGGTAAAACCTCCTGGATTTTCTCGAGTTGCGGCAGGTGCTCTCGACTTACGATGGAGCCCTCAGGGACCCGCTCTGGTGGCCTCAGGAAAGGCCAGTCCCCATCCGAGTTCCTCGGGGGCCTCTCGGGATTCCTCTCCCGTCGATGCCGGGGCCTAAGACCTTGTGTGGAGTCGGGGCCGGAACCTGAGGATTCCTCTCCAGTGCTGACATGGATCTTGGGGTACTTCTGGAGTCTCCCCAGGGGAGTCAGTTCTCGTCTCGAATGCGGGCATGCACTTGCGCTTTCCTCCAGAGCGGTAGCAGCAGTGCCACGCAGTCCGCCGCGTGGATCAAAGGATCTATGGTTTTCCCTCGAATCTTTCCCACGAGGCTTTCCCACGAGGCTTTCCCACAGGGCTGTCCCACGTGCACACGTGGTGGGTGTCCATCCTCTGCTTGAACATCAAGGCAGTGCAGTGAAAACAGGTTCCTCTGGAATGGACTGACACATCTGGGGGACTCTTGGAATGGTGGCACGACCCTGGAGTTCCTCTCGCCTTTCCTGAGGAGATCGCCTTCTCTTGAGATGCCACGGGAATGCCGGGAATTCTTTCCCTAAGAAACAGGGAAAGGATCCCTCATCTCGAGCTAGGAGGCGGAAACGGGGCTCCCCTGGATGTGTGCGGGACCCTCGTTCTTCCTCTCGAGTGGAGACGGGTATGTCGGGGAACTTCTTGAGTTGCAGCAAGGGTGTGAAGGACCCTTTGGAAGTTCTAGTGCTTAGATGTGATTAGCCTCGAGAAGCATCAGCGGAAATGGGCCTCATCTCGCCTGGAGGGCAAAACATCCTGGATTTTCTCGAGTTGCGGCAGGTGCTCTCGACTTACGACGGGGCCCTCAGGGACCCGCTCTGGTGGCCTCAGGAAAGGCCAGTCCCCATGCGAATTCCTCGGGGGCCTCTCGGGATTCCTCTCCCATAGATGCCGGGGCCTAAGACTGTGTGTGGAGTCGGGGTCGGAACCTGAGGATTCCTCTCCAGTGCTGACATGGATCTTGGGGTACTTCTGGAGTCTCCCCAGGGGAGTCAGTCCTCGTCTCGAATGCGGGCATGCACTTGCGCTTTCCTCCAGAGCGGTAGCAGCAGTGTCACGCAGTCCGCCGCGTGGATCAAAGGATCTATGGTTTTCCCTCGAGTCTTTCCCACGAGGCTTTCCCACAGGGCTGTCCCACGTGCACACGTGGTGGGAGTCGATCCTCGGCTTGAACGTCAAGGCAGTGCAGGGAAAACAGGTTCCTCTGGAATGGACTGACACATCTGGGAGACTCTTGGAATGGTGGCATGACCCTGGAGTTCCGCTCGCCTTTCCTGTGGAGAGCGCCTCCTCTTGAGATGCGACGGGAACGCCGGGAATTCTTTCCCTACGAAACAGGGAAAGGATCCCTCAACTCGAGCTATGAGGCGGAAACGGGGCTCCCCTGGATGTGTGCGGGACCCTCGTGCTTCCTCTCGAGTGGAGACGGGTATGTCGGGGAACTTCTTGAGTTGCAGCAAGGGTGTGAAGGACCCTTTGGAAGTTCCAGTGTTTAGATATGATTTGCTTCGAGAAGCCTCAGCCGAAATGGGCCTCATTTCGCCTGGAGGGCAAAACCTCCTGCATTTTCTCGAGTTGCGGCAGGTGCTCTCGACTTACGACGGGGCCCTCAGGGACCCGCTCTGGTGGCCTCAGGAAAGGCCAGTCCCCATGCGAGTTCCTCGGGGGCCTCTCGGGATTCCTCTCCCGTCGATGCCGGGGCCTAAGACCTTGTGTGGAGTCGGGGCCGGAACCTGAGGATTCCTCTCCAGTGCTGACATGGATCTTGGGGTACTTCTGGAGTCTCCCCAGGGGAGTCAGTCCTCGTCTCGAATGCGGGCATGCACTTGCGCTTTCCTCCAGAGCGGTAGCAGCAGTGTCACGCAGTCCGCCGCGTGGATCAAAGGATCTATGGTTTTCCCTCGAGTCTTTCCCACGAGGCTTTCCCACAGGGCTGTCCCACGTGCACACGTGGTGGGAGTCGATCCTCGGCTTGAACGTCAAGGCAGTGCAGGGAAAACAGGCTCCTCTGGAATGGACTGACACATCTGGGGGACTCTTGGAATGGTGGCACGACCCTGGAGTTCCTCTCGCCTTTCCTGTGAAGAGCGCCTCCTCTTGAGATGCGACGGGAACGCCGGGAATTCTTTCCCTAGGAAACAGGGAAAGGATCCCTCATGTCTAGCTAGGAGGAGGAAACGGGGCTCTCCTGGATGTGTGCGGGACCCTCGAGCTTCCTCTCGAGTGGAGACGGGTATGTCGGGGAACTTCTTGAGTTGCAGCAAGGGTGTGAAGGACCCTTTGGAAGTTCCAGTGGTTAGATGTGATTAGCCTCGAGAAGCCTCAGGTGAAATGGGCCTCATCTCGCCTGGAGGGCAAAACCTCCTGGATTTTCTCGAGTTGCGGCAGGTGCACTCGACTTACGACTGGGACCTCAGGGACCCGCTCTGTTGGCCTCAGGAAAGGCCAGTCCCCATGCGAGTTCCTCGGGGGCCTCTCGGGATTCCTCTCCCGTCGATGCCGGGGCCTAAGACCTTGTGTGGAGTCGGGGCCAGGAACCTGAGGATTCCTCTCCAGTGCTGACATGGATCTTGGGGTACTTCTGGAGTCTCCCCAGGGGAGTCAGTCCTCGTCTCGAATGCGGGCATGCACTTGAGCTTTCCTCCAGAGCGGTAGCAGCAGTGTCACGCATTCCTCCGCGTGGAGCAAAGTATTTATGGTTTTCCCTCGAGTCTTTCCCACGAGGCTTTCCCACGAGGCTTTACCACAGGGCTGTCCCACGTGCACACGTGGTGGGAGTCGATCCTCGGCTTGAACGTCAAGGCAGTGCAGGGAAAACAGGCTCCTCTAGAATGGACTGACACGTCTGGGGGACTCTTGGAATGGGGGCACGACACTGCAGTTCCTCTCGCCTTTCCTGTGGAGAGCGCCTCCTCTTGAGATGCGACGGGAACGCCGGGAATTCCTTCCCTACGAAACAGGGAAAGGATCCCTCATCTCGAGCTAGGAGGAGGAAACGGGGCTCCCCTGGATGTGTGCGGGACCCTCGTGCTTCCTCTCGAGTGGAGACGGCTATGTCGGGGAACTTCTTGAGTTGCAGCAAGGGTGTGAAGTACCCTTTGGAAGTTCCAGTGGTTAGATGTGATTAGCCTGGAGAAGCCTCAGCGGAAATGGGCCTCATCTCGCCTGGAGGGCAAAACCTCCTGGATTTTCTCGAGTTGCGGCAGGTGCTCTCGACTTACGACTGCGCCCTCAGGGACACGCTCTGGTGGCCTCAGGAAAGACCAGTCCCCATGCGAGTTCCTCGGGGGCCTCTCGCGATTCCTCTCCCGTCGATGCCGGGGCCTAAGACCTTGTGTGGAGTCGGGGCCGGAACCTGAGGATTCCTCTCCAGTGCTGACATGGATCTTGGGGTACTTCTGGAGTCTCCCCAGGTGAGTCAGTCCTCGTCTCGAATGCGGGCATGCACTTCCGCATTCCTCCAGATCGGTAGCAGCAGTGTCACGCAGTCCGCCGCGTGGATCAAAGGATCTATGGTTTTCCCTCGAGTTTTTCCCACGAGGCTTTCCCACGAGGCTTTCCCACAGGGCTGTCCCACGTGCACACGTGGTGGGAGTCGATCCTCGGCTTGAACGTCAAGGCAGTGCAGGAAAAACAGGTTCCTCTGGAATGGACTGACACATCTGGGGGACTCTTGGAATGGTGGCACGACCCTGGAGTTCCTCTCGCCTTTCCTGTGGAGAGCGCCTCCTCTTCAGGTGCGACGGGAACGCCGGGAATTCTTTCCCGAAAAAGCAGCGAAAGGATCCCTCATTTCGAGCTACGAGGGGGAAATGAGGCTCCTCTGGATGTATCCAGGACCCTCGTGCTTCCTCTAGAGTGGAGACGGGGATGCAAGACAACTTCTTTTCTTGCAGCAAGGGTGTGAAGGACCTTTTGGAAGTTCCAGAGGTTAGGTGTGATTAGCTTCGAGAAGCCTCAGCGGAAATGGGCCTCATCTCGCCTGGAGGGCGAAACCTCCTGGATTTTCTCGAGTTTCGGCAGGTCCTCTGGACTTATGACGGCGACCTCAAGGACCCGCTCTGGTGGCCTCAGGAAAGGCCAGTCCCCGTGCGAGCTGCTCGGGGTCTCTCGGAATTCATATACCTTCGATGCCGGGGCCTAAGACCTTGTGTGGATTCGGGGCCGGAACCTGAGGATTCCTCTCCAGTGCTGACATGGATCTTGGGGTACGTCTGGAGTCTCCCCAGGGGAGCAAGTCCTCGTCTCCTAAGGGGGGCATGCACGTGCGCTTTCCTCCAAAGCGGTAGCAGCAATGTCACGCTTTCCATCGCCTGGATCAAGGGATCTGTGGCTTTCACTCCAGGCTTTCCCACGAGGCTTTCCCACGAGGCTTCCCCACAGGGGTCCCACGTGCCACCTTGGTTTGAGTCGATCCTTGGCGTGAAAGTCGACGCAGTGCAGGGAAAACAGGTTCCTCTAGAATGGAATGAAGGATCTGGGGGTTTCTGGGAATGGTGGCACGACGCTGAAGTTCTAGCCTTTCCTGTGGAGAGCACCTCCTAATTGAGATGCGACAGGAATGCACAGAATTCTTTCCCGAACATGCAGCGAAAGGATCCCTCATCTCGAGCTACGTAGTGGAAACAGGGCTCCTCTGGATGTGGCCGGGACCCTCGTGTTTCCTCTAGATGGGAGACGGGTATGTCAGGCAACTTCTTGAGTTGCAGCAAGGGTGTGAAGGACCTTTTGGAAATTCCAGAGGTTAGGTGTGATTAGCTTCGGAAAGCCTCAGTGGAAATGGGCCTCATCTCTCCTGGAGGGCAAAACCTCCTGGATTCTGTCGAGTTGCGGCAGGTGCTCTCAACTTCCGACGGGGACCTCATGGACCCGCTCTGGTTGCCTCAGGAAAGGCCAGTCCCTATGCGAATTGCACGGGGGCTTCTCAGGATTCCTTTCCCTTCGAAGCCGGGGCCTAAGACCTTGTGTGGAGTCGGGGCCGGAACCTCAGGATTCCTCTCCAGTGCTGACATGAAACTTGGGGTACTTCTGGAGTGTCCCGAGGGGAGTAAGTCCTCGTCTCGAATGGGGGCATGCACGTGAGCTTTCCTCCAGAGGGGTAGCAACAGTGTCACGCTTCCCATCGCCTGGATCAAGGGATATGTGGCTTCCCCTCGAGGCTTTCCCACGAGGCTTTCCCACAGGGCTGTCCCACGTGCCAGCGTGGTGGGAGTCGATCCTCGGCGTGGGAGTCGATCCTCGGCGTGAAAGTCGAGGCAGTGCAGGGAAAACAGGTTCCTCTAGAATGGACTGAGACATCTGGGGGACTCTTGGAATGGTGGCACGACGCTGGAGTTGCTCTCACCTTTCCTGTGGAGAGCACCTCCTCTTGCGATGCGACGGGAATGCCCAGGATTCTCTCCCGAAAAAGCAGCGAAAGGATCCCTCATCTCGACCTACGAGGCGGAAACGGAGCTCTTCTGGATGTGTTCGGGACCCACGTGCTTGCTCTCGAGTTGAGAGGGGTATGTTGGGGAACTTCTTGAGTTTCAACAAGGGTGTGAAGGACCCTTTGGAAGTTCCAGAGGTTAGATGTGATTAGCCTCGAGACGCCTCAGCGGAAATGGGCCTCATCGAGCCTGGATGGGAGAACTTCCTGGATTTTTTCGAGTTTTGGCAGGTGGTCTTGTCTTACGACGGTGACCTAAGGAACCCTCTTTGGTTACCTTAGGACTGGCCAGTCCCCATACGACTTGTTCGATGGCCTCCTGGGATTACACTCCCGTCGATGCCGGGGCCTCAGATGTTGTGTGGAGTCGGGGCCGGAACCTGAGGATTCCTCTCCAGTGCTGAAATGGATATTGGGGTAATTCTGGAGTCTCCCCAGGGAAGTCAGTCCTCGTCGCGAGAAGGGGCATGCACATGCGCTTTCCTCCTGAGCTGTAGCAGCAGTGTCACGCTTCCCATCGCGTGAGTCATGGAATCTGTGGCTTTACCTCGAGGATTTCACATGAGGCATTCCCTCGAGGCTTTCCCACGAGGCTTTCCCACAGGGCTGTCCCACGTGCCACAGTGGTGGGAGTCGTTCCTCGGCGTGAAAGTCGAGGCAGTGAGGTAAAACAGGTTCCTCTAGAATTGACTGACACATCTGGGGGTCTCCTGGAATGGTGGCTCGACGCTGGAATTCTCACCATTCCTGTGGAGAGCACCTTCGCTTGAGATGCGACGGGAATGCCCAGAATTCTTTCCCGACCCAGCAGCGAAAGGATCCCTCATCTCGAGCTACGAGACGGAAACGGAGCTCCTCTGTATGTGTGCGGGACCCTCGTGCTTCCTCTCGAGTGGAGACGGCTATGTCTGGGAACTTCTTGAGTTGCAGCAAGGGTGTGAAGGACCCTTTGGAAGTTCCAGTGGTTAGATGTGATTAGCCTCGAGAAGCCTCAGTGGCAATGGGCCTCATCATGCCTGGAGGGCAAATCCTCCTGGATTTTCTCGAGTTGCGGCAGGTGCTCTCGACTTACGACGGGGACCTCATGGACCCGCTCTGGTTGCCTCAGGAAAGGCCAGTCCCTATGCGAGTTGCACGGGGGCCTCTCAGGATTCCTTTCCCTTCGAAGCCGGGGCCTAAGACCTTGTGTGGAGTCGGGGCCGGAACCTCAGGATTCCTCTCCAGTGCTGACATGAATCTTGGGGTACTTCTGGAGTCTCCCCAGGGGAGTAAGTCCTCGTCTCGAATGGGGGCATGCACGTGATCTTTCCTCAAGGGCGGTAGCAGCAGTGTCACGCTTCCCATCGCCTGGATCAAGGGATCTGTGGCTTCCCCTCGAGGCTTTCCCACGAGGCTTTCCCACAGGGCTGTCCCACGTGCCAGCGTGGTGGGAGTCGATCCTCGGCGTGAAAGCCGAGGTAGTGCAGGGCAAACAGGTTCCTCTGGAATGGACTGAGACATCTGGGGGACTCGTGGAATGGTGGAACGACGCTGGAGTTCCTCTCGCCTTTCCTGTGGAGAGCGCCTCCTCTTGAGGTGAGAGGCAAACGCCGGGAATTCTTTCCGGACAATGCAACGAAATGTCCCTCATCTCGAGCTACGAGGCGGAAACGGGGCTCCTCTGGATGTGGATGGGATCCTCGTGCTTCCTCTAGAGTGGAGACGGGTATGTCAGGCAACTTCTTGAGTTGCAGCAAGGGTGTGAAGGACCTTTTGGAAGTTCAAGAGGCTAGACGTGATTAGCCTGAAGAAGCCTCAGCGGAAATGGGCCTCATCCCGCCTGGAGGGAAAAACCTCCTGGATTTTCTCGAGTTGCGGCAGGTGCTCTCGTCCTAGGACGGTGACCTAAGGGACCCGCTCTGGTGGCTTCAGGACTGGCCAGTCCCCATTCCAGTGGCTCGGGAGACTCTCGGGATTCCTCTCCCGTCGATGCCGGGCCTAAGACCTTGTGTGGAGTCGGGGCCGGAACCTGAGGATTCCTCTCCAGTGCTGACATGGATCTTGGGGTACTTCTGGAGTCTCCCCAGGGGACTCAGTCCTCGTCTCCAGAGGGGACATGCAAATGGGCTTTCCTCCCGCGCTGGAGCAGCAATGTCACGCTTCCCGTCAGGTCGATCATGGGATCTGTGGCTTTCCCACGAGGCTTTCCCACAGGGCTGTCCCACGTGCCACCGTGGTGGGAGTCGATCCTCGGCATGAACGTCGAGGCAGTGCAGGGAAAACAGGTTCCTCTGGAATGGACTGACACATCTGGGGGACTCTTGGAATGGTGGCCCGACCCTGGAGTTCCTCTCGCCTTTCCTGTGGATACCGCCTCCTCTTGAGATGCGACGGGAATGCCGGGAATTCTTTCCCTCCGAAACAGGGAAATGATCCCTCATCTCGAGCTAGGAGGTGGAAACGGGGCTCCCCTGGATGTGTGCGGGACCCTCGTGCTTCCTCTCGAGTGGAGACGGGTATGTCGGGGAACTTCTTGAGTTGCAGCCAGGGTGTGAAGGACCCTTTGGAAGTTCCAGTGGTTAGATGTGATCAGCCTCGAGAAGCCTCAGCGGAAATGGGCCTCATCTCGCCTGGAGGGCAAAACCTCCTGGATTTTCTCGAGTTGCGGCAGGTGCTCTCGACTTACGACGGGGACCTCAGGGACCTGCTCTGGTGGCCTCAGGAAAGGCCAGTCCCCATGCGAGTTCCTCGGGGGCCTCTCGCGATTCCTCTCCCGTCGATGCCGGGGCCTAAGACCTTGTGTGGAGTCGGGGCCGGAACCTGAGGATTCCTCTCCAGTACTGACAGGCATCTTGTGGTACTTCTGGAGTCTCCCCAGGGGAGTCAGTCCTCGTCTCGAATGCGGGAATGCACTTGCGCTTTCCTCCAGAGCGGTAGCAGCAGGGTCACGCAGTCCTCCGCGTGGATCAAGGGATCTATGGCTTTCCCTCGAGTCTTTCCCACGAGGCTTTCCCACGAGGCTGTCCCACAGGGCTGTCCCACGTGCACACGTGGTGGGAGTCGATCCTCGGCTTGAACGTCAAGGCAGTGCAGGGAAAACAGGTTCCTCTGGAAAGGACTGACATATCTGGGGGACTCTTGGAATGGTGACACGACCGTGGAGTTCCTCTCGCCTTTCCTGTGGAGAGCGCCTCCTCTTGAGATGCTACGGGAACGCCGGGAATTCTTTCCCTAGGAAACAAAGAAAGGATCCCTCATCTCGAGCTAGGAGGCGGAAACGGGGCTCCCCTGGATGTGTGCGGGACCCTCGTGCTTCCTCTCGAGTGGAGACGGCTATGTCTGGGAACTTCTTGAGTTGCAGCAAGGGTGTGAAGGACCCTTTGGAAGTTCCAGTGGTTAGATGTGATTAGCCTCGAGAAGCCTCAGCGGAAATGGGCCTCATCTCGCCTGGAGGGCAAAACCTCCTGGATTATCTCGAGTTGCGGCAGGTGCTCTCAACTTACGACGGGGACCTCAGGGACCCGCTCTGGTGGCCTCAGGAAAGGCAAGGCCCCATGCGAGTTCCTCGGGGGCCTCTCGGGATTCCTCTCCCGTCGATGCCGGGACCTAAGACCTTGTGTAGAGTCGGGGCCGGAACCTGAGGATTCCTCTCCAGTGCTGACATGGACCTTGGGGTACTTCTGGAGTCTCCCCAGGGGAGTCAGTCCTCGTCTCGAATGCGGGCATGCACTTGCGCTTTCCTCCAGAGAGGTAGCAGCAGTGTCACGCAGTCCGCCGCGTGGATCAAAGGATCTATGGCTTTCCCTCGAGTCTTTCCCACGAGGCTTTCCCACGAGGCTTTCCCACAGGTCTGTCCCACGTGCACACGTGGTGGGAGTCGATCCTAGGCTTGAAAGTCAAGGCAGTGCAGGAAAAACAGGTTCCTCTGGAATGGACTGACACATCTGGGGGACTCTTGGAATGGTGGCACGACCCTGGAGTTCCTCTCGCCTTTCCTGTGGAGAGCGCCTCCTCTTCAGGTGCGACGGGAACGCCGGGAATTCTTTCCCGAAAAAGCAGCGAAAGGATCCCTCATTTCGAGCTACGAGGGGGAAATGAGGCTCCTCTGGATGTATCCAGGACCCTCGTGCTTCCTCTAGAGTGGAGACGGGGATGCAAGACAACTTCTTTTCTTGCAGCAAGGGTGTGAAGGACCTTTTGGAAGTTCCAGAGGTTAGGTGTGATTAGCTTCGAGAAGCCTCAGCGGAAATGGGCCTCATCTCGCCTGGAGGGCGAAACCTCCTGGATTTTCTCGAGTTTCGGCAGGTCCTCTGGACTTATGACGGCGACCTCAAGGACCCGCTCTGGTGGCCTCAGGAAAGGCCAGTCCCCGTGCGAGCTGCTCGGGGTCTCTCGGAATTCATATACCTTCGATGCCGGGGCCTAAGACCTTGTGTGGATTCGGGGCCGGAACCTGAGGATTCCTCTCCAGTGCTGACATGGATCTTGGGGTACGTCTGGAGTCTCCCCAGGGGAGCAAGTCCTCGTCTCCTAAGGGGGGCATGCACGTGCGCTTTCCTCCAAAGCGGTAGCAGCAATGTCACGCTTTCCATCGCCTGGATCAAGGGATCTGTGGCTTTCACTCCAGGCTTTCCCACGAGGCTTTCCCACGAGGCTTCCCCACAGGGGTCCCACGTGCCACCTTGGTTTGAGTCGATCCTTGGCGTGAAAGTCGACGCAGTGCAGGGAAAACAGGTTCCTCTAGAATGGAATGAAGGATCTGGGGGTTTCTGGGAATGGTGGCACGACGCTGAAGTTCTAGCCTTTCCTGTGGAGAGCACCTCCTAATTGAGATGCGACAGGAATGCACAGAATTCTTTCCCGAACATGCAGCGAAAGGATCCCTCATCTCGAGCTACGTAGTGGAAACAGGGCTCCTCTGGATGTGGCCGGGACCCTCGTGTTTCCTCTAGATGGGAGACGGGTATGTCAGGCAACTTCTTGAGTTGCAGCAAGGGTGTGAAGGACCTTTTGGAAATTCCAGAGGTTAGGTGTGATTAGCTTCGGAAAGCCTCAGTGGAAATGGGCCTCATCTCTCCTGGAGGGCAAAACCTCCTGGATTCTGTCGAGTTGCGGCAGGTGCTCTCAACTTCCGACGGGGACCTCATGGACCCGCTCTGGTTGCCTCAGGAAAGGCCAGTCCCTATGCGAATTGCACGGGGGCTTCTCAGGATTCCTTTCCCTTCGAAGCCGGGGCCTAAGACCTTGTGTGGAGTCGGGGCCGGAACCTCAGGATTCCTCTCCAGTGCTGACATGAAACTTGGGGTACTTCTGGAGTGTCCCGAGGGGAGTAAGTCCTCGTCTCGAATGGGGGCATGCACGTGAGCTTTCCTCCAGAGGGGTAGCAACAGTGTCACGCTTCCCATCGCCTGGATCAAGGGATATGTGGCTTCCCCTCGAGGCTTTCCCACGAGGCTTTCCCACAGGGCTGTCCCACGTGCCAGCGTGGTGGGAGTCGATCCTCGGCGTGGGAGTCGATCCTCGGCGTGAAAGTCGAGGCAGTGCAGGGAAAACAGGTTCCTCTAGAATGGACTGAGACATCTGGGGGACTCTTGGAATGGTGGCACGACGCTGGAGTTGCTCTCACCTTTCCTGTGGAGAGCACCTCCTCTTGCGATGCGACGGGAATGCCCAGGATTCTCTCCCGAAAAAGCAGCGAAAGGATCCCTCATCTCGACCTACGAGGCGGAAACGGAGCTCTTCTGGATGTGTTCGGGACCCACGTGCTTGCTCTCGAGTTGAGAGGGGTATGTTGGGGAACTTCTTGAGTTTCAACAAGGGTGTGAAGGACCCTTTGGAAGTTCCAGAGGTTAGATGTGATTAGCCTCGAGACGCCTCAGCGGAAATGGGCCTCATCGAGCCTGGATGGGAGAACTTCCTGGATTTTTTCGAGTTTTGGCAGGTGGTCTTGTCTTACGACGGTGACCTAAGGAACCCTCTTTGGTTACCTTAGGACTGGCCAGTCCCCATACGACTTGTTCGATGGCCTCCTGGGATTACACTCCCGTCGATGCCGGGGCCTCAGATGTTGTGTGGAGTCGGGGCCGGAACCTGAGGATTCCTCTCCAGTGCTGAAATGGATATTGGGGTAATTCTGGAGTCTCCCCAGGGAAGTCAGTCCTCGTCGCGAGAAGGGGCATGCACATGCGCTTTCCTCCTGAGCTGTAGCAGCAGTGTCACGCTTCCCATCGCGTGAGTCATGGAATCTGTGGCTTTACCTCGAGGATTTCACATGAGGCATTCCCTCGAGGCTTTCCCACGAGGCTTTCCCACAGGGCTGTCCCACGTGCCACAGTGGTGGGAGTCGTTCCTCGGCGTGAAAGTCGAGGCAGTGAGGTAAAACAGGTTCCTCTAGAATTGACTGACACATCTGGGGGTCTCCTGGAATGGTGGCTCGACGCTGGAATTCTCACCATTCCTGTGGAGAGCACCTTCGCTTGAGATGCGACGGGAATGCCCAGAATTCTTTCCCGACCCAGCAGCGAAAGGATCCCTCATCTCGAGCTACGAGACGGAAACGGAGCTCCTCTGTATGTGTGCGGGACCCTCGTGCTTCCTCTCGAGTGGAGACGGGTATGTCGGGGAACTTCTTGAGTTGCAGCAAGGGTGTGAAGGACCCTTTGGAAGTTCCAGTGGTTAGATGTGATCAGCCTCGAGAAGCCTCAGCGGAAATGGGCCTCATCTCGCCTGGAGGGCAAAACCTCCTGGATTTTCTCGAGTTGCGGCAGGTGCTCTCGACTTACGACGGGGACCTCAGGGACCTGCTCTGGTGGCCTCAGGAAAGGCCAGTCCCCATGCGAGTTCCTCGGGGGCCTCTCGCGATTCCTCTCCCGTCGATGCCGGGGCCTAAGACCTTGTGTGGAGTCGGGGCCGGAACCTGAGGATTCCTCTCCAGTACTGACAGGCATCTTGTGGTACTTCTGGAGTCTCCCCAGGGGAGTCAGTCCTCGTCTCGAATGCGGGCATGCACTTGCGCTTTCCTCCAGAGCGGTAGCAGCAGGGTCACGCAGTCCGCCGCGTGGATCAAAGGATCTATGGCTTTCCCTCGAGTCTTTCCCACGAGGCTTTCCCACAAGGCTTTCCCACAGGGCTGTCCCACGTGCACACGTGGTGGGAGTCGATCCTCGGCTTGAACGTCAAGGCAGTGCAGGGAAAACAGGTTCCTCTGGAAAGGACTGACATATCTGGGGGACTCTTGGAATGGTGACACGACCGTGGAGTTCCTCTCGCCTTTCCTGTGGAGAGCGCCTCCTCTTGAGATGCTACGGGAACGCCGGGAATTCTTTCCCTAGGAAACAAAGAAAGGATCCCTCATCTCGAGCTAGGAGGCGGAAACGGGGCTCCCCTGGATGTGTGCGGGACCCTCGTGCTTCCTCTCGAGTGGAGACGGCTATGTCTGGGAACTTCTTGAGTTGCAGCAAGGGTGTGAAGGACCCTTTGGAAGTTCCAGTGGTTAGATGTGATTAGCCTCGAGAAGCCTCAGCGGAAATGGGCCTCATCTCGCCTGGAGGGCAAAACCTCCTGGATTATCTCGAGTTGCGGCAGGTGCTCTCAACTTACGACGGGGACCTCAGGGACCCGCTCTGGTGGCCTCAGGAAAGGCAAGGCCCCATGCGAGTTCCTCGGGGGCCTCTCGGGATTCCTCTCCCGTCGATGCCGGGACCTAAGACCTTGTGTAGAGTCGGGGCCGGAACCTGAGGATTCCTCTCCAGTGCTGACATGGACCTTGGGGTACTTCTGGAGTCTCCCCAGGGGAGTCAGTCCTCGTCTCGAATGCGGGCATGCACTTGCGCTTTCCTCCAGAGAGGTAGCAGCAGTGTCACGCAGTCCGCCGCGTGGATCAAAGGATCTATGGCTTTCCCTCGAGTCTTTCCCACGAGGCTTTCCCACGAGGCTTTCCCACAGGTCTGTCCCACGTGCACACGTGGTGGGAGTCGATCCTAGGCTTGAAAGTCAAGGCAGTGCAGGAAAAACAGGTTCCTCTGGAATGGACTGACACATCTGGGGGACTCTTGGAATGGTGGCACGACCCTGGAGTTCCTCTCGCCTTTCCTGTGGAGAGCGCCTCCTCTTCAGGTGCGACGGGAACGCCGGGAATTCTTTCCCGAAAAAGCAGCGAAAGGATCCCTCATTTCGAGCTACGAGGGGGAAATGAGGCTCCTCTGGATGTATCCAGGACCCTCGTGCTTCCTCTAGAGTGGAGACGGGGATGCAAGACAACTTCTTTTCTTGCAGCAAGGGTGTGAAGGACCTTTTGGAAGTTCCAGAGGTTAGGTGTGATTAGCTTCGAGAAGCCTCAGCGGAAATGGGCCTCATCTCGCCTGGAGGGCGAAACCTCCTGGATTTTCTCGAGTTTCGGCAGGTCCTCTGGACTTATGACGGCGACCTCAAGGACCCGCTCTGGTGGCCTCAGGAAAGGCCAGTCCCCGTGCGAGCTGCTCGGGGTCTCTCGGAATTCATATACCTTCGATGCCGGGGCCTAAGACCTTGTGTGGATTCGGGGCCGGAACCTGAGGATTCCTCTCCAGTGCTGACATGGATCTTGGGGTACGTCTGGAGTCTCCCCAGGGGAGCAAGTCCTCGTCTCCTAAGGGGGGCATGCACGTGCGCTTTCCTCCAAAGCGGTAGCAGCAATGTCACGCTTTCCATCGCCTGGATCAAGGGATCTGTGGCTTTCACTCCAGGCTTTCCCACGAGGCTTTCCCACGAGGCTTCCCCACAGGGGTCCCACGTGCCACCTTGGTTTGAGTCGATCCTTGGCGTGAAAGTCGACGCAGTGCAGGGAAAACAGGTTCCTCTAGAATGGAATGAAGGATCTGGGGGTTTCTGGGAATGGTGGCACGACGCTGAAGTTCTAGCCTTTCCTGTGGAGAGCACCTCCTAATTGAGATGCGACAGGAATGCACAGAATTCTTTCCCGAACATGCAGCGAAAGGATCCCTCATCTCGAGCTACGTAGTGGAAACAGGGCTCCTCTGGATGTGGCCGGGACCCTCGTGTTTCCTCTAGATGGGAGACGGGTATGTCAGGCAACTTCTTGAGTTGCAGCAAGGGTGTGAAGGACCTTTTGGAAATTCCAGAGGTTAGGTGTGATTAGCTTCGGAAAGCCTCAGTGGAAATGGGCCTCATCTCTCCTGGAGGGCAAAACCTCCTGGATTCTGTCGAGTTGCGGCAGGTGCTCTCAACTTCCGACGGGGACCTCATGGACCCGCTCTGGTTGCCTCAGGAAAGGCCAGTCCCTATGCGAATTGCACGGGGGCTTCTCAGGATTCCTTTCCCTTCGAAGCCGGGGCCTAAGACCTTGTGTGGAGTCGGGGCCGGAACCTCAGGATTCCTCTCCAGTGCTGACATGAAACTTGGGGTACTTCTGGAGTGTCCCGAGGGGAGTAAGTCCTCGTCTCGAATGGGGGCATGCACGTGAGCTTTCCTCCAGAGGGGTAGCAACAGTGTCACGCTTCCCATCGCCTGGATCAAGGGATATGTGGCTTCCCCTCGAGGCTTTCCCACGAGGCTTTCCCACAGGGCTGTCCCACGTGCCAGCGTGGTGGGAGTCGATCCTCGGCGTGGGAGTCGATCCTCGGCGTGAAAGTCGAGGCAGTGCAGGGAAAACAGGTTCCTCTAGAATGGACTGAGACATCTGGGGGACTCTTGGAATGGTGGCACGACGCTGGAGTTGCTCTCACCTTTCCTGTGGAGAGCACCTCCTCTTGCGATGCGACGGGAATGCCCAGGATTCTCTCCCGAAAAAGCAGCGAAAGGATCCCTCATCTCGACCTACGAGGCGGAAACGGAGCTCTTCTGGATGTGTTCGGGACCCACGTGCTTGCTCTCGAGTTGAGAGGGGTATGTTGGGGAACTTCTTGAGTTTCAACAAGGGTGTGAAGGACCCTTTGGAAGTTCCAGAGGTTAGATGTGATTAGCCTCGAGACGCCTCAGCGGAAATGGGCCTCATCGAGCCTGGATGGGAGAACTTCCTGGATTTTTTCGAGTTTTGGCAGGTGGTCTTGTCTTACGACGGTGACCTAAGGAACCCTCTTTGGTTACCTTAGGACTGGCCAGTCCCCATACGACTTGTTCGATGGCCTCCTGGGATTACACTCCCGTCGATGCCGGGGCCTCAGATGTTGTGTGGAGTCGGGGCCGGAACCTGAGGATTCCTCTCCAGTGCTGAAATGGATATTGGGGTAATTCTGGAGTCTCCCCAGGGAAGTCAGTCCTCGTCGCGAGAAGGGGCATGCACATGCGCTTTCCTCCTGAGCTGTAGCAGCAGTGTCACGCTTCCCATCGCGTGAGTCATGGAATCTGTGGCTTTACCTCGAGGATTTCACATGAGGCATTCCCTCGAGGCTTTCCCACGAGGCTTTCCCACAGGGCTGTCCCACGTGCCACAGTGGTGGGAGTCGTTCCTCGGCGTGAAAGTCGAGGCAGTGAGGTAAAACAGGTTCCTCTAGAATTGACTGACACATCTGGGGGTCTCCTGGAATGGTGGCTCGACGCTGGAATTCTCACCATTCCTGTGGAGAGCACCTTCGCTTGAGATGCGACGGGAATGCCCAGAATTCTTTCCCGACCCAGCAGCGAAAGGATCCCTCATCTCGAGCTACGAGACGGAAACGGAGCTCCTCTGTATGTGTGCGGGACCCTCGTGCTTCCTCTCGAGTGGAGACGGCTATGTCTGGGAACTTCTTGAGTTGCAGCAAGGGTGTGAAGGACCCTTTGGAAGTTCCAGTGGTTAGATGTGATTAGCCTCGAGAAGCCTCAGTGGCAATGGGCCTCATCATGCCTGGAGGGCAAATCCTCCTGGATTTTCTCGAGTTGCGGCAGGTGCTCTCGACTTACGACGGGGACCTCATGGACCCGCTCTGGTTGCCTCAGGAAAGGCCAGTCCCTATGCGAGTTGCACGGGGGCCTCTCAGGATTCCTTTCCCTTCGAAGCCGAGGCCTAAGACCTTGTGTGGAGTCGGGGCCGGAACCTCAGGATTCCTCTCCAGTGCTGACATGAATCTTGGGGTACTTCTGGAGTCTCCCCAGGGGAGTAAGTCCTCGTCTCGAATGGGGGCATGCACGTGATCTTTCCTCAAGGGCGGTAGCAGCAGTGTCACGCTTCCCATCGCCTGGATCAAGGGATCTGTGGCTTCCCCTCGAGGCTTTCCCACGAGGCTTTCCCACAGGGCTGTCCCACGTGCCAGCGTGGTGGGAGTCGATCCTCGGCGTGAAAGCCGAGGTAGTGCAGGGCAAACAGGTTCCTCTGGAATGGACTGAGACATCTGGGGGACTCGTGGAATGGTGGAACGACGCTGGAGTTCCTCTCGCCTTTCCTGTGGAGAGCGCCTCCTCTTGAGGTGAGAGGCAAACGCCGGGAATTCTTTCCGGACAATGCAACGAAATGTCCCTCATCTCGAGCTACGAGGCGGAAACGGGGCTCCTCTGGATGTGGATGGGATCCTCGTGCTTCCTCTAGAGTGGAGACGGGTATGTCAGGCAACTTCTTGAGTTGCAGCAAGGGTGTGAAGGACCTTTTGGAAGTTCAAGAGGCTAGACGTGATTAGCCTGAAGAAGCCTCAGCGGAAATGGGCCTCATCCCGCCTGGAGGGAAAAACCTCCTGGATTTTCTCGAGTTGCGGCAGGTGCTCTCGTCCTAGGACGGTGACCTAAGGGACCCGCTCTGGTGGCTTCAGGACTGGCCAGTCCCCATTCCAGTGGCTCGGGAGACTCTCGGGATTCCTCTCCCGTCGATGCCGGGCCTAAGACCTTGTGTGGAGTCGGGGCCGGAACCTGAGGATTCCTCTCCAGTGCTGACATGGATCTTGGGGTACTTCTGGAGTCTCCCCAGGGGACTCAGTCCTCGTCTCCAGAGGGGACATGCAAATGGGCTTTCCTCCCGCGCTGGAGCAGCAATGTCACGCTTCCCGTCAGGTCGATCATGGGATCTGTGGCTTTCCCACGAGGCTTTCCCACAGGGCTGTCCCACGTGCCACCGTGGTGGGAGTCGATCCTCGGCATGAACGTCGAGGCAGTGCAGGGAAAACAGGTTCCTCTGGAATGGACTGACACATCTGGGGGACTCTTGGAATGGTGGCCCGACCCTGGAGTTCCTCTCGCCTTTCCTGTGGATACCGCCTCCTCTTGAGATGCGACGGGAATGCCGGGAATTCTTTCCCTCCGAAACAGGGAAATGATCCCTCATCTCGAGCTAGGAGGTGGAAACGGGGCTCCCCTGGATGTGTGCGGGACCCTCGTGCTTCCTCTCGAGTGGAGACAGGTATGTCGGGGAACTTCTTGAGTTGCAGCCAGGGTGTGAAGGACCCTTTGGAAGTTCCAGTGGTTAGATGTGATCAGCCTCGAGAAGCCTCAGCGGAAATGGGCCTCATCTCGCCTGGAGGGCAAAACCTCCTGGATTTTCTCGAGTTGCGGCAGGTGCTCTCGACTTACGACGGGGACCTCAGGGACCTGCTCTGGTGGCCTCAGGAAAGGCCAGTCCCCATGCGAGTTCCTCGGGGGCCTCTCGCGATTCCTCTCCCGTCGATGCCGGGGCCTAAGACCTTGTGTGGAGTCGGGGCCGGAACCTGAGGATTCCTCTCCAGTACTGACAGGCATCTTGTGGTACTTCTGGAGTCTCCCCAGGGGAGTCAGTCCTCGTCTCGAATGCGGGCATGCACTTGCGCTTTCCTCCAGAGCGGTAGCAGCAGGGTCACGCAGTCCGCCGCGTGGATCAAAGGATCTATGGCTTTCCCTCGAGTCTTTCCCACGAGGCTTTCCCACAAGGCTTTCCCACAGGGCTGTCCCACGTGCACACGTGGTGGGAGTCGATCCTCGGCTTGAACGTCAAGGCAGTGCAGGGAAAACAGGTTCCTCTGGAAAGGACTGACATATCTGGGGGACTCTTGGAATGGTGACACGACCGTGGAGTTCCTCTCGCCTTTCCTGTGGAGAGCGCCTCCTCTTGAGATGCTACGGGAACGCCGGGAATTCTTTCCCTAGGAAACAAAGAAAGGATCCCTCATCTCGAGCTAGGAGGCGGAAACGGGGCTCCCCTGGATGTGTGCGGGACCCTCGTGCTTCCTCTCGAGTGGAGACGGCTATGTCTGGGAACTTCTTGAGTTGCAGCAAGGGTGTGAAGGACCCTTTGGAAGTTCCAGTGGTTAGATGTGATTAGCCTCGAGAAGCCTCAGCGGAAATGGGCCTCATCTCGCCTGGAGGGCAAAACCTCCTGGATTATCTCGAGTTGCGGCAGGTGCTCTCAACTTACGACGGGGACCTCAGGGACCCGCTCTGGTGGCCTCAGGAAAGGCAAGGCCCCATGCGAGTTCCTCGGGGGCCTCTCGGGATTCCTCTCCCGTCGATGCCGGGACCTAAGACCTTGTGTAGAGTCGGGGCCGGAACCTGAGGATTCCTCTCCAGTGCTGACATGGACCTTGGGGTACTTCTGGAGTCTCCCCAGGGGAGTCAGTCCTCGTCTCGAATGCGGGCATGCACTTGCGCTTTCCTCCAGAGAGGTAGCAGCAGTGTCACGCAGTCCGCCGCGTGGATCAAAGGATCTATGGCTTTCCCTCGAGTCTTTCCCACGAGGCTTTCCCACGAGGCTTTCCCACAGGTCTGTCCCACGTGCACACGTGGTGGGAGTCGATCCTAGGCTTGAAAGTCAAGGCAGTGCAGGAAAAACAGGTTCCTCTGGAATGGACTGACACATCTGGGGGACTCTTGGAATGGTGGCACGACCCTGGAGTTCCTCTCGCCTTTCCTGTGGAGAGCGCCTCCTCTTCAGGTGCGACGGGAACGCCGGGAATTCTTTCCCGAAAAAGCAGCGAAAGGATCCCTCATTTCGAGCTACGAGGGGGAAATGAGGCTCCTCTGGATGTATCCAGGACCCTCGTGCTTCCTCTAGAGTGGAGACGGGGATGCAAGACAACTTCTTTTCTTGCAGCAAGGGTGTGAAGGACCTTTTGGAAGTTCCAGAGGTTAGGTGTGATTAGCTTCGAGAAGCCTCAGCGGAAATGGGCCTCATCTCGCCTGGAGGGCGAAACCTCCTGGATTTTCTCGAGTTTCGGCAGGTCCTCTGGACTTATGACGGCGACCTCAAGGACCCGCTCTGGTGGCCTCAGGAAAGGCCAGTCCCCGTGCGAGCTGCTCGGGGTCTCTCGGAATTCATATACCTTCGATGCCGGGGCCTAAGACCTTGTGTGGATTCGGGGCCGGAACCTGAGGATTCCTCTCCAGTGCTGACATGGATCTTGGGGTACGTCTGGAGTCTCCCCAGGGGAGCAAGTCCTCGTCTCCTAAGGGGGGCATGCACGTGCGCTTTCCTCCAAAGCGGTAGCAGCAATGTCACGCTTTCCATCGCCTGGATCAAGGGATCTGTGGCTTTCACTCCAGGCTTTCCCACGAGGCTTTCCCACGAGGCTTCCCCACAGGGGTCCCACGTGCCACCTTGGTTTGAGTCGATCCTTGGCGTGAAAGTCGACGCAGTGCAGGGAAAACAGGTTCCTCTAGAATGGAATGAAGGATCTGGGGGTTTCTGGGAATGGTGGCACGACGCTGAAGTTCTAGCCTTTCCTGTGGAGAGCACCTCCTAATTGAGATGCGACAGGAATGCACAGAATTCTTTCCCGAACATGCAGCGAAAGGATCCCTCATCTCGAGCTACGTAGTGGAAACAGGGCTCCTCTGGATGTGGCCGGGACCCTCGTGTTTCCTCTAGATGGGAGACGGGTATTTCAGGCAACTTCTTGAGTTGCAGCAAGGGTGTGAAGGACCTTTTGGAAATTCCAGAGGTTAGGTGTGATTAGCTTCGGAAAGCCTCAGTGGAAATGGGCCTCATCTCTCCTGGAGGGCAAAACCTCCTGGATTCTGTCGAGTTGCGGCAGGTGCTCTCAACTTCCGACGGGGACCTCATGGACCCGCTCTGGTTGCCTCAGGAAAGGCCAGTCCCTATGCGAATTGCACGGGGGCTTCTCAGGATTCCTTTCCCTTCGAAGCCGGGGCCTAAGACCTTGTGTGGAGTCGGGGCCGGAACCTCAGGATTCCTCTCCAGTGCTGACATGAAACTTGGGGTACTTCTGGAGTGTCCCGAGGGGAGTAAGTCCTCGTCTCGAATGGGGGCATGCACGTGAGCTTTCCTCCAGAGGGGTAGCAACAGTGTCACGCTTCCCATCGCCTGGATCAAGGGATATGTGGCTTCCCCTCGAGGCTTTCCCACGAGGCTTTCCCACAGGGCTGTCCCACGTGCCAGCGTGGTGGGAGTCGATCCTCGGCGTGGGAGTCGATCCTCGGCGTGAAAGTCGAGGCAGTGCAGGGAAAACAGGTTCCTCTAGAATGGACTGAGACATCTGGGGGACTCTTGGAATGGTGGCACGACGCTGGAGTTGCTCTCACCTTTCCTGTGGAGAGCACCTCCTCTTGCGATGCGACGGGAATGCCCAGGATTCTCTCCCGAAAAAGCAGCGAAAGGATCCCTCATCTCGACCTACGAGGCGGAAACGGAGCTCTTCTGGATGTGTTCGGGACCCACGTGCTTGCTCTCGAGTTGAGAGGGGTATGTTGGGGAACTTCTTGAGTTTCAACAAGGGTGTGAAGGACCCTTTGGAAGTTCCAGAGGTTAGATGTGATTAGCCTCGAGACGCCTCAGCGGAAATGGGCCTCATCGAGCCTGGATGGGAGAACTTCCTGGATTTTTTCGAGTTTTGGCAGGTGGTCTTGTCTTACGACGGTGACCTAAGGAACCCTCTTTGGTTACCTTAGGACTGGCCAGTCCCCATACGACTTGTTCGATGGCCTCCTGGGATTACACTCCCGTCGATGCCGGGGCCTCAGATGTTGTGTGGAGTCGGGGCCGGAACCTGAGGATTCCTCTCCAGTGCTGAAATGGATATTGGGGTAATTCTGGAGTCTCCCCAGGGAAGTCAGTCCTCGTCGCGAGAAGGGGCATGCACATGCGCTTTCCTCCTGAGCTGTAGCAGCAGTGTCACGCTTCCCATCGCGTGAGTCATGGAATCTGTGGCTTTACCTCGAGGATTTCACATGAGGCATTCCCTCGAGGCTTTCCCACGAGGCTTTCCCACAGGGCTGTCCCACGTGCCACAGTGGTGGGAGTCGTTCCTCGGCGTGAAAGTCGAGGCAGTGAGGTAAAACAGGTTCCTCTAGAATTGACTGACACATCTGGGGGTCTCCTGGAATGGTGGCTCGACGCTGGAATTCTCACCATTCCTGTGGAGAGCACCTTCGCTTGAGATGCGACGGGAATGCCCAGAATTCTTTCCCGACCCAGCAGCGAAAGGATCCCTCATCTCGAGCTACGAGACGGAAACGGAGCTCCTCTGTATGTGTGCGGGACCCTCGTGCTTCCTCTCGAGTGGAGACGGCTATGTCTGGGAACTTCTTGAGTTGCAGCAAGGGTGTGAAGGACCCTTTGGAAGTTCCAGTGGTTAGATGTGATTAGCCTCGAGAAGCCTCAGTGGCAATGGGCCTCATCATGCCTGGAGGGCAAATCCTCCTGGATTTTCTCGAGTTGCGGCAGGTGCTCTCGACTTACGACGGGGACCTCATGGACCCGCTCTGGTTGCCTCAGGAAAGGCCAGTCCCTATGCGAGTTGCACGGGGGCCTCTCAGGATTCCTTTCCCTTCGAAGCCGAGGCCTAAGACCTTGTGTGGAGTCGGGGCCGGAACCTCAGGATTCCTCTCCAGTGCTGACATGAATCTTGGGGTACTTCTGGAGTCTCCCCAGGGGAGTAAGTCCTCGTCTCGAATGGGGGCATGCACGTGATCTTTCCTCAAGGGCGGTAGCAGCAGTGTCACGCTTCCCATCGCCTGGATCAAGGGATCTGTGGCTTCCCCTCGAGGCTTTCCCACGAGGCTTTCCCACAGGGCTGTCCCACGTGCCAGCGTGGTGGGAGTCGATCCTCGGCGTGAAAGCCGAGGTAGTGCAGGGCAAACAGGTTCCTCTGGAATGGACTGAGACATCTGGGGGACTC
Organism: Ovis canadensis; assembly: GCF_042477335.2. Classification (NCBI taxonomy): domain Eukaryota; kingdom Metazoa; phylum Chordata; class Mammalia; order Artiodactyla; family Bovidae; genus Ovis; species Ovis canadensis. The sequence goes on from NC_091267.1 coordinate 13,077,839, forward strand.
GTGGAATGGTGGAACGACGCTGGAGTTCCTCTCGCCTTTCCTGTGGAGAGCGCCTCCTCTTGAGGTGAGAGGCAAACGCCGGGAATTCTTTCCGGACAATGCAACGAAATGTCCATCATCTCGAGCTACGAGGCGGAAACGGGGCTCCTCTGGATGTGGATGGGATCCTCGTGCTTCCTCTAGAGTGGAGACGGGTATGTCAGGCAACTTCTTGAGTTGCAGCAAGGGTGTGAAGGACCTTTTGGAAGTTCAAGAGGCTAGACGTGATTAGCCTGAAGAAGCCTCAGCGGAAATGGGCCTCATCCCGCCTGGAGGGAAAAACCTCCTGGATTTTCTCGAGTTGCGGCAGGTGCTCTCGTCCTAGGACGGTGACCTAAGGGACCCGCTCTGGTGGCTTCAGGACTGGCCAGTCCCCATTCCAGTGGCTCGGGAGACTCTCGGGATTCCTCTCCCGTCGATGCCGGGCCTAAGACCTTGTGTGGAGTCGGGGCCGGAACCTGAGGATTCCTCTCCAGTGCTGACATGGATCTTGGGGTACTTCTGGAGTCTCCCCAGGGGACTCAGTCCTCGTCTCCAGAGGGGACATGCAAATGGGCTTTCCTCCCGCGCTGGAGCAGCAATGTCACGCTTCCCGTCAGGTCGATCATGGGATCTGTGGCTTTCCCACGAGGCTTTCCCACAGGGCTGTCCCACGTGCCACCGTGGTGGGAGTCGATCCTCGGCATGAACGTCGAGGCAGTGCAGGGAAAACAGGTTCCTCTGGAATGGACTGACACATCTGGGGGACTCTTGGAATGGTGGCCCGACCCTGGAGTTCCTCTCGCCTTTCCTGTGGATACCGCCTCCTCTTGAGATGCGACGGGAATGCCGGGAATTCTTTCCCTCCGAAACAGGGAAATGATCCCTCATCTCGAGCTAGGAGGTGGAAACGGGGCTCCCCTGGATGTGTGCGGGACCCTCGTGCTTCCTCTCGAGTGGAGACGGGTATGTCGGGGAACTTCTTGAGTTGCAGCAAGGGTGTGAAGGACCCTTTGGAAGTTCCAGTGGTTAGATGTGATCAGCCTCGAGAAGCCTCAGCGGAAATGGGCCTCATCTCGCCTGGAGGGCAAAACCTCCTGGATTTTCTCGAGTTGCGGCAGGTGCTCTCGACTTACGACGGGGACCTCAGGGACCTGCTCTGGTGGCCTCAGGAAAGGCCAGTCCCCATGCGAGTTCCTCGGGGGCCTCTCGCGATTCCTCTCCCGTCGATGCCGGGGCCTAAGACCTTGTGTGGAGTCGGGGCCGGAACCTGAGGATTCCTCTCCAGTACTGACAGGCATCTTGTGGTACTTCTGGAGTCTCCCCAGGGGAGTCAGTCCTCGTCTCGAATGCGGGCATGCACTTGCGCTTTCCTCCAGAGCGGTAGCAGCAGGGTCACGCAGTCCGCCGCGTGGATCAAAGGATCTATGGCTTTCCCTCGAGTCTTTCCCACGAGGCTTTCCCACGAGGCTTTCCCACAGGGCTGTCCCACGTGCACACGTGGTGGGAGTCGATCCTCGGCTTGAACGTCAAGGCAGTGCAGGGAAAACAGGTTCCTCTGGAAAGGACTGACATATCTGGGGGACTCTTGGAATGGTGACACGACCGTGGAGTTCCTCTCGCCTTTCCTGTGGAGAGCGCCTCCTCTTGAGATGCTACGGGAACGCCGGGAATTCTTTCCCTAGGAAACAAAGAAAGGATCCCTCATCTCGAGCTAGGAGGCGGAAACGGGGCTCCCCTGGATGTGTGCGGGACCCTCGTGCTTCCTCTCGAGTGGAGACGGCTATGTCTGGGAACTTCTTGAGTTGCAGCAAGGGTGTGAAGGACCCTTTGGAAGTTCCAGTGGTTAGATGTGATTAGCCTCGAGAAGCCTCAGCGGAAATGGGCCTCATCTCGCCTGGAGGGCAAAACCTCCTGGATTATCTCGAGTTGCGGCAGGTGCTCTCAACTTACGACGGGGACCTCAGGGACCCGCTCTGGTGGCCTCAGGAAAGGCAAGGCCCCATGCGAGTTCCTCGGGGGCCTCTCGGGATTCCTCTCCCGTCGATGCCGGGACCTAAGACCTTGTGTAGAGTCGGGGCCGGAACCTGAGGATTCCTCTCCAGTGCTGACATGGACCTTGGGGTACTTCTGGAGTCTCCCCAGGGGAGTCAGTCCTCGTCTCGAATGCGGGCATGCACTTGCGCTTTCCTCCAGAGAGGTAGCAGCAGTGTCACGCAGTCCGCCGCGTGGATCAAAGGATCTATGGCTTTCCCTCGAGTCTTTCCCACGAGGCTTTCCCACGAGGCTTTCCCACAGGTCTGTCCCACGTGCACACGTGGTGGGAGTCGATCCTAGGCTTGAAAGTCAAGGCAGTGCAGGAAAAACAGGTTCCTCTGGAATGGACTGACACATCTGGGGGACTCTTGGAATGGTGGCACGACCCTGGAGTTCCTCTCGCCTTTCCTGTGGAGAGCGCCTCCTCTTCAGGTGCGACGGGAACGCCGGGAATTCTTTCCCGAAAAAGCAGCGAAAGGATCCCTCATTTCGAGCTACGAGGGGGAAATGAGGCTCCTCTGGATGTATCCAGGACCCTCGTGCTTCCTCTAGAGTGGAGACGGGGATGCAAGACAACTTCTTTTCTTGCAGCAAGGGTGTGAAGGACCTTTTGGAAGTTCCAGAGGTTAGGTGTGATTAGCTTCGAGAAGCCTCAGCGGAAATGGGCCTCATCTCGCCTGGAGGGCGAAACCTCCTGGATTTTCTCGAGTTTCGGCAGGTCCTCTGGACTTATGACGGCGACCTCAAGGACCCGCTCTGGTGGCCTCAGGAAAGGCCAGTCCCCGTGCGAGCTGCTCGGGGTCTCTCGGAATTCATATACCTTCGATGCCGGGGCCTAAGACCTTGTGTGGATTCGGGGCCGGAACCTGAGGATTCCTCTCCAGTGCTGACATGGATCTTGGGGTACGTCTGGAGTCTCCCCAGGGGAGCAAGTCCTCGTCTCCTAAGGGGGGCATGCACGTGCGCTTTCCTCCAAAGCGGTAGCAGCAATGTCACGCTTTCCATCGCCTGGATCAAGGGATCTGTGGCTTTCACTCCAGGCTTTCCCACGAGGCTTTCCCACGAGGCTTCCCCACAGGGGTCCCACGTGCCACCTTGGTTTGAGTCGATCCTTGGCGTGAAAGTCGACGCAGTGCAGGGAAAACAGGTTCCTCTAGAATGGAATGAAGGATCTGGGGGTTTCTGGGAATGGTGGCACGACGCTGAAGTTCTAGCCTTTCCTGTGGAGAGCACCTCCTAATTGAGATGCGACAGGAATGCACAGAATTCTTTCCCGAACATGCAGCGAAAGGATCCCTCATCTCGAGCTACGTAGTGGAAACAGGGCTCCTCTGGATGTGGCCGGGACCCTCGTGTTTCCTCTAGATGGGAGACGGGTATGTCAGGCAACTTCTTGAGTTGCAGCAAGGGTGTGAAGGACCTTTTGGAAATTCCAGAGGTTAGGTGTGATTAGCTTCGGAAAGCCTCAGTGGAAATGGGCCTCATCTCTCCTGGAGGGCAAAACCTCCTGGATTCTGTCGAGTTGCGGCAGGTGCTCTCAACTTCCGACGGGGACCTCATGGACCCGCTCTGGTTGCCTCAGGAAAGGCCAGTCCCTATGCGAATTGCACGGGGGCTTCTCAGGATTCCTTTCCCTTCGAAGCCGGGGCCTAAGACCTTGTGTGGAGTCGGGGCCGGAACCTCAGGATTCCTCTCCAGTGCTGACATGAAACTTGGGGTACTTCTGGAGTGTCCCGAGGGGAGTAAGTCCTCGTCTCGAATGGGGGCATGCACGTGAGCTTTCCTCCAGAGGGGTAGCAACAGTGTCACGCTTCCCATCGCCTGGATCAAGGGATATGTGGCTTCCCCTCGAGGCTTTCCCACGAGGCTTTCCCACAGGGCTGTCCCACGTGCCAGCGTGGTGGGAGTCGATCCTCGGCGTGGGAGTCGATCCTCGGCGTGAAAGTCGAGGCAGTGCAGGGAAAACAGGTTCCTCTAGAATGGACTGAGACATCTGGGGGACTCTTGGAATGGTGGCACGACGCTGGAGTTGCTCTCACCTTTCCTGTGGAGAGCACCTCCTCTTGCGATGCGACGGGAATGCCCAGGATTCTCTCCCGAAAAAGCAGCGAAAGGATCCCTCATCTCGACCTACGAGGCGGAAACGGAGCTCTTCTGGATGTGTTCGGGACCCACGTGCTTGCTCTCGAGTTGAGAGGGGTATGTTGGGGAACTTCTTGAGTTTCAACAAGGGTGTGAAGGACCCTTTGGAAGTTCCAGAGGTTAGATGTGATTAGCCTCGAGACGCCTCAGCGGAAATGGGCCTCATCGAGCCTGGATGGGAGAACTTCCTGGATTTTTTCGAGTTTTGGCAGGTGGTCTTGTCTTACGACGGTGACCTAAGGAACCCTCTTTGGTTACCTTAGGACTGGCCAGTCCCCATACGACTTGTTCGATGGCCTCCTGGGATTACACTCCCGTCGATGCCGGGGCCTCAGATGTTGTGTGGAGTCGGGGCCGGAACCTGAGGATTCCTCTCCAGTGCTGAAATGGATATTGGGGTAATTCTGGAGTCTCCCCAGGGAAGTCAGTCCTCGTCGCGAGAAGGGGCATGCACATGCGCTTTCCTCCTGAGCTGTAGCAGCAGTGTCACGCTTCCCATCGCGTGAGTCATGGAATCTGTGGCTTTACCTCGAGGATTTCACATGAGGCATTCCCTCGAGGCTTTCCCACGAGGCTTTCCCACAGGGCTGTCCCACGTGCCACAGTGGTGGGAGTCGTTCCTCGGCGTGAAAGTCGAGGCAGTGAGGTAAAACAGGTTCCTCTAGAATTGACTGACACATCTGGGGGTCTCCTGGAATGGTGGCTCGACGCTGGAATTCTCACCATTCCTGTGGAGAGCACCTTCGCTTGAGATGCGACGGGAATGCCCAGAATTCTTTCCCGACCCAGCAGCGAAAGGATCCCTCATCTCGAGCTACGAGACGGAAACGGAGCTCCTCTGTATGTGTGCGGGACCCTCGTGCTTCCTCTCGAGTGGAGACGGCTATGTCTGGGAACTTCTTGAGTTGCAGCAAGGGTGTGAAGGACCCTTTGGAAGTTCCAGTGGTTAGATGTGATTAGCCTCGAGAAGCCTCAGTGGCAATGGGCCTCATCATGCCTGGAGGGCAAATCCTCCTGGATTTTCTCGAGTTGCGGCAGGTGCTCTCGACTTACGACGGGGACCTCATGGACCCGCTCTGGTTGCCTCAGGAAAGGCCAGTCCCTATGCGAGTTGCACGGGGGCCTCTCAGGATTCCTTTCCCTTCGAAGCCGAGGCCTAAGACCTTGTGTGGAGTCGGGGCCGGAACCTCAGGATTCCTCTCCAGTGCTGACATGAATCTTGGGGTACTTCTGGAGTCTCCCCAGGGGAGTAAGTCCTCGTCTCGAATGGGGGCATGCACGTGATCTTTCCTCAAGGGCGGTAGCAGCAGTGTCACGCTTCCCATCGCCTGGATCAAGGGATCTGTGGCTTCCCCTCGAGGCTTTCCCACGAGGCTTTCCCACAGGGCTGTCCCACGTGCCAGCGTGGTGGGAGTCGATCCTCGGCGTGAAAGCCGAGGTAGTGCAGGGCAAACAGGTTCCTCTGGAATGGACTGAGACATCTGGGGGACTCGTGGAATGGTGGAACGACGCTGGAGTTCCTCTCGCCTTTCCTGTGGAGAGCGCCTCCTCTTGAGGTGAGAGGCAAACGCCGGGAATTCTTTCCGGACAATGCAACGAAATGTCCATCATCTCGAGCTACGAGGCGGAAACGGGGCTCCTCTGGATGTGGATGGGATCCTCGTGCTTCCTCTAGAGTGGAGACGGGTATGTCAGGCAACTTCTTGAGTTGCAGCAAGGGTGTGAAGGACCTTTTGGAAGTTCCAGAGGCTAGACGTGATTAGCCTGAAGAAGCCTCAGCGGAAATGGGCCTCATCCCGCCTGGAGGGAAAAACCTCCTGGATTTTCTCGAGTTGCGGCAGGTGCTCTCGTCCTAGGACGGTGACCTAAGGGACCCGCTCTGGTGGCTTCAGGACTGGCCAGTCCCCATTCCAGTGGCTCGGGAGACTCTCGGGATTCCTCTCCCGTCGATGCCGGGCCTAAGACCTTGTGTGGAGTCGGGGCCGGAACCTGAGGATTCCTCTCCAGTGCTGACATGGATCTTGGGGTACTTCTGGAGTCTCCCCAGGGGACTCAGTCCTCGTCTCCAGAGGGGACATGCAAATGGGCTTTCCTCCCGCGCTGGAGCAGCAATGTCACGCTTCCCGTCAGGTCGATCATGGGATCTGTGGCTTTCCCACGAGGCTTTCCCACAGGGCTGTCCCACGTGCCACCGTGGTGGGAGTCGATCCTCGGCATGAACGTCGAGGCAGTGCAGGGAAAACAGGTTCCTCTGGAATGGACTGACACATCTGGGGGACTCTTGGAATGGTGGCCCGACCCTGGAGTTCCTCTCGCCTTTCCTGTGGATACCGCCTCCTCTTGAGATGCGACGGGAATGCCGGGAATTCTTTCCCTCCGAAACAGGGAAATGATCCCTCATCTCGAGCTAGGAGGTGGAAACGGGGCTCCCCTGGATGTGTGCGGGACCCTCGTGCTTCCTCTCGAGTGGAGACGGGTATGTCGGGGAACTTCTTGAGTTGCAGCAAGGGTGTGAAGGACCCTTTGGAAGTTCCAGTGGTTAGATGTGATCAGCCTCGAGAAGCCTCAGCGGAAATGGGCCTCATCTCGCCTGGAGGGCAAAACCTCCTGGATTTTCTCGAGTTGCGGCAGGTGCTCTCGACTTACGACGGGGACCTCAGGGACCTGCTCTGGTGGCCTCAGGAAAGGCCAGTCCCCATGCGAGTTCCTCGGGGGCCTCTCGGGATTCCTCTCCCGTCGATGCCGGGGCCTAAGACCTTGTGTGGAGTCGGGGCCGGAACCTGAGGATTCCTCTCCAGTGCTGACATGGATCTTGGGGTACTTCTGGAGTCTCCCCAGGGGAGTCAGTCCTCGTCTCGAATGCGGGCATGCACATGCGCTTTCCTCCAGAGCGGTAGCAGCAGTGTCACGCAGTCCGCCGCGTGGATCAAAGGATCTATGGTTTTCCCTCGAGTCTTTCCCACGAGGCTTTCCCACGAGGCTTTCCCACAGGGCTGTCCCACGTGCACACGTGGTGGGAGTCGATCCTCGGCTTGAACGTCAAGGCAGTGCAGGGAAAACAGGTTCCTCTGGAATGGACTGACTCATCTGGGGGACTCTTGGAATGGTGGCACGAACCTGGAGTTCCTCTCGCCTTTCCTGTGGAGAGCGCCTCCTCTTGAGATGCGACAGGTACGCCGGGAATTCTTTCCCTCCGAAACAGGGAAAGGATCCCTCATCTCGAGCTAGGAGGTGGAAACGGGGCTCCCCTGGATGTGTGCGGGACACCACGTGCTTCCTCTCGAGTGCAGACGGGTATGTCGGGGAACTTCTTGAGTTGCAGCAATGGTGTGAAGGACCCTTTGGAAGTTCCAGTGGTTAGATGTGATTGGCCTCGAGAAGCCTCAGCGGAAATGGGCCTCATCTCGCCTGGAGGGCAAAACCTCCTGGATTTTCTCGAGTTGCGGCAGGTGCTCTCGACTTACGACGGGGACCTCAGGGAACCGCTCTGGTGGCCTCAGGAAAGGCCAGTCCCCATGCGAGTTCCTCGGGGCCCTCTCGGGATTCCTCTCCCGTCGATGCCGGGGCCTAAGACCTTGTGTGGAGTCGGGGCCGGAACCTGAGGATTCCTCTCCAGTGCTGACATGGATCTTGGGGTACTTCTGGAGTCTCCCCAGGGGAGTCAGTCCTCGTCTCGAATGCGGGCATGCACTTGCGCTTTCCTCCAGAGCGGTAGCAGCAGTGTCACGCAGTCCGCCTCGTGGATCAAAGGATCTATGGTTTTCCCTCGAGTCTTCCCCACGAGGCTTTCCCACGAGGCTGTCACACGTGCACACGTGGTGGGAGTCGATCCTCGGCTTGAACGTCAAGGCAGTGCAGGGAAAACAGGTTCCTCTGGAATGGACTGACACATCTGGGGGACTCTTGGAATGGTGGCACGACCCTGGAGTTCCTCTCGCCTTTCCTGTGGAGAGCGCCCCGTCTTGAGATGAGACGGGAACGCCGGGAATTCTTTCCCTACGAAACAGGGTAAGGATCCCCCATCTCGAGCTAGGAGGCGGAAACGGGGCTCCCCTGGATGTGTGCGGGACCCTCGTGCTTCCTCTCGAGTGCAGACGGCTATGTCGGGGAACTTCTTGAATTGCCGCAAGGGTGTGAAGGACCTTTTGGAAGTTCCAGTGGTTAGATGTGATTAGCCTCGAGAAGCCTCAGCGGAAATGGGAATCATCTCGTCTGGAGGGCAAAACCTCCTGGATTTTCTCGAGTTGCGGCAGGTGCTCTCGACTTACGACGGGGACCTCAGGGACCCGCTCTGGTGGCCTCAGGAAAGGCCAGTCCCCATGCGAGTTCCTCGGGGGCCTCTCGGGATTCCTCTCCCCTCGATGCCGGGGCCTAAGACGTTGTGTGGAGTCGGGTTCGAAACCTGAGGATTCCTCTCCAGTGCTGACATGGATCTTGGGGTACTTCTTGAGTCTCCCCAGGGGAGTCAGTCCTCGTCTCGAATGCGGGCATGCACTTGCGCTTTCCTCCAGAGCGGTAGCAGCAGTGTCACGCAGTCTGCCGCGTGGATCAAAGGATCTATGGTTTTCCCTCGAGTCTTTCCCACGAGGCTTTCTCACGAGGCTTTCCCACAGGGCTGTCCCACGTGCACATGTGGTGGGAGTCGATCCTCGGCTTGAACGTCAAGGCAGTGCAGGGAAAACAGGTTCCTCTGGAATGGACTGACACATCTGGGGGACTCCTGGTATGGTGGCACGACCCTGGAGTTCCTCTCGCCTTTCCTTTGGAGAGCGCCTCGTCCTGATATGCGACGGGAACGCCGGGAATTCTTTCCCTACAAAACAGGGAAAGGATCCCTCATCTCGAGCTAGGAGGCGGAAACGGGGCTCCCCTGGATGTGTGCGGGACCCTCGAGCTTCCTCTCGAGTGGAGACGGCTATGTCGGTGAACTTCTTGACTTGCAGCAAGGGTGTGAAGGACCCTTTGGAAGTTCCAGTGGTTAGATGTGATTAGCCTCGAGAAGCCTCAGCAGAAATGGGCCTCATCTCGCCTGGAGGGCAAAACCTCCTGGATTTTCTCGAGTTGCGGCAGGTGCTCTCGACTTACGACGGGGACCTCAGGGACCCGCTCTGGTGGCCTCAGGAAAGGCCAGTCCCCATGCGACTTCCTCGGGGGCCTCTCGGGATTCCTCTTCCGACGATGTCGGGGCCTAAGACCTTGTGTGGAGTCGGGGTGGAAACCTGAGGATTCCTCTCCAGTGCTGACATGGATCTTGGGGTACTTCTGGAGTCTCCCCAGCAGAGTCAGTCCTCGTCTCGAATGCGGGCATGCACTTGCGCTTTCCTCCAGAGCGGTAGCAGCAGTGTCACGCAGTCCGCGCGTGGATCAAAGGATCTATGTTTTCCCTCGAGTCTTTCCCACGAGGATTTCCCACGAGGTTTTCAAACAGGGCTGTCCCACGTGCACACGTGGTGGGAGTCCATCCTCGGCTTGAACGTCAAGGCAGTGCAAGGAAAACAGGTTCCTCTGGAATGGACTGACACATCTGGGGGACTCTTGGAATGGTGGCACGACCCTGGAGTTCCTCTCGCCTTTCCTGTGGAGAGCGCCTCGTCTTGAGATGCGACGGGAACGCTGGGAATTCTTTCCCTCCGAAACAGGGAAAGGATAACTCATCTCGAGCTAGGAGGCGAAAACGGGGCTCCCCTGGATGTGTGCGGGACCCACGTGCTTCCTCTCGATTGGAGACGGCTATGTCGGGGAACTTCTTTAGTTGCAGCCAGGGTGTGAAGGACCCTTTGGAAGTTCCAGTGGTTAGATGAGATTAGCCTCGAGAAGCCTCAGCGGAAATGGGCCTCATCTCACCTGGAGGGCAAAACCTCCTCGATTTTCTCGAGTTGTGGCAGGTGCTCTCGACTTACGACGGGGACTTCAGGGACCCGCTCTGGTGGCTTCAGGAAAGGCCAGTCCCCATGCGAGTTCCGCGGGGGCCTCTCGGGATTCCTCTTCCGTCGATGCCGGGGCCTAAGACCTTGTGTGAAGTCGGGGCCGGCACCTGAGGATTCCTCTCCAGTGCTGACATGGATCTTGGGGTATTTCTGGAGTCTCCCCAGGGGAGTCAGTCCTCGTCTCGAATGCGGGCATGCACTTGCGCTTTCCTCCAGAGCGGTAGCAGCAGTGTCACGCAGTCCGCCGAGTGGATCAAAGGATCTATGGTTTTCCCTCGAGTCTTTCCCACGAGGCTTTCCCACGAGGCTTTCCCACAGGACTGTCCCAAGTGCACACGTGGTGGGAGTCGATCCTCGGCTTGAACGTCAAGGCAGTGCAGGGAAAACAGGTTCCTCTGGAATGGACTGACACATCTGGGGGACTCTTGGAATGGTGGCACGACCCTGGAGTTCCTCTCGCCTTTCCTGTGGAGAGCGCCTCCTCTTGAGATGCGACGGGAACACCGGGAATTCCTTCCCTACGAAACAGGGAAAGGATCCCTCATCTCGAGCTAGGAGGCGGAAACGGGGCTCCCCTGGATGTGTGCGGGACCATCGTGCTTCCTCTCGAGTGGAGACGGGTATGTCGGGGAACTTCTTGACTTGCAGCAAGGGTGTGAAGGACCCTTTGGAAGTTCCAGTGGTTAGATGTGATCAGCCTCGAGAAGCCTCAGCGGAAATGGGCCTCATCTCGCCTGGAGGCCAAAACCTCCTGGATTTTCTCGAGTTGCGGCAGGTGCTCTCGACTTACGACGGGGACCTCAGGGACCCGCTCTGGTGGCCTCAGGAAAGGCCAGTCCCCATGCGAGTTCCTCGGGGGCCTCTCGGGATTCCTCTCCCGTCGATGCCGGGGCCTAAGACCTTGTGTGGAGTCGGGGCCGGAACCTGAGGATTCCTCTCCAGTGCTGACATGGATCTTGGGGTCCTTCTGGAGTCTCCCCAGGGGAGTCAGTCCTCGTCTCGAATGCGGGCATGCACTTGCGCTTTCCTCCAGAGCGGTAGCAGCAGTGTCACGCAGTCCGCCGCGTGGATCAAAGGATCTATGGTTTTCCCTCGAGTCTTTCCCACGAGGCTTTCCCACGAGGCTTTCCCACAGGGCTGTCCCATGTGCACACGTGGTGGGAGTCGATCCTCGGCTTGAACGTCGAGGCAGTGTAGGGAAAACAGGTTCCTCTGGAATGGACTGACACATCTGGGGGACTCTTGGAATGGTGGCACGACCCTGGAGTTCCTCTCGCCTTTCCTGTGGAGAGCGCCTCCTCTTGAGATGCGACGGGAACGCCGGGAATTCTTTCCCTACGAAACAGGGAAAGGATCCCTCATCTCGAGCTAGGAGGCGGAAACGGGGCTCCCCTGGATGTGTGCGGGACCCTCGTGCTTCCTCTCGAGTGCAGACGGCTATGTCGGGGAACTTCTTGATTTGCATCCAGGGTGTGAAGGACCCTTTGGAAGTTCCAGTGGTTAGATGTGATTAGCCTTGAGAAGCCTCAGCGGAAATGGGCCTCATCTCACCTGGAGGGCAAAACCTCCTGGATTTTCTCGAGTTGCGGCAGGTGCTCTCGACTTACGACGGGGACCTCAGGGACCCGCTCTGGTGGCCTCAGGAAAGGCCAGTCCCCATGCGAGTTCCTTGGGGGCCTCTCGGGATTCCTCTCCCGTCGATGCCGGGGCCTAAGACCTTGTGTGGAGTCGGGGCTGGAACCTGAGGATTCCTCTCCAGTGCTGACATGGATCTTGGGGTACTTCTGGAGTCTCCCCAGGGGAGATAGTCCTCGTCTCGAATGCGGGCATGCACTTGAGCTTTCCTCCAGAGCGGTAGCAGCAGTGTCACGCAGTCCGCCGCGTGGATCAAAGGATCTATGGCTTTCCCTCGAGTCTTTCCCACGAGGCTTTCCCACGAGGCTTTCCCACAGGGCTGTCCCACGTGCACACGTGGTGGGAGTCGATCCTCGGCTTGAACGTCAAGGCAGTGCAGGGAAAACAGGTTCCTCTGGAATGGACTGACACATCTGGGGGACTCTTGGAATGGTGGCACGACCCTGGAGTTCCTCTCGCCTTTCCTGTGGAGAGCGCCCCGTCTTGAGATGAGACGGGAACGCCGGGAATTCTTTCCCTACGAAACAGGGTAAGGATCCCCCATCTCGAGCTAGGAGGCGGAAACGGGGCTCCCCTGGATGTGTGCGGGACCCTCGTGCTTCCTCTCGAGTGGAGACGGGTATGTCGGGGAACTTCTTGAATTGCCGCAAGGGTGTGAAGGACCCATTGGAAGTTCCAGTGGTTAGATGTGATTAGCCTCGAGAAGCTTCAGCGGAAATGGGCCTCATCTCACCTGGAGGTCAAAACCTCCTGGATTTTCTCGAGTTGCGGCAGGTGCTCTCGACTTACGACGGGGACCTCAGGGACCCGCTCTGGTGGCCTCAGGAAAGGCCACTCCCCATGCGAGTTCCTCGGGGGCCTCTCAGGATTCCTTTCCGTCGATGCCGGGGCCTAAGACCTTGTGTGGAGTCGGGGTCGAAACCTGAGGATTCCTCTCCAGTGCTGACATGGATCTTGGTTTACTTTTGGAGTCTCCCCAGGGAAGTTAGTCCTCGTCTCGAATGCGGGCATGCACTTGCGCTTTCCTCCAGAGCGGTAGCAGCAGTGTCACGCAATCCGCCGCGTGGATCAAAGGATCTATGGTTTTCCCTCGAGTCTTTCCCACGAGGCTTTCCCACGAGGCTTTCCCACAGGGCTGTCCCACGTGCACAGGTGGTGGGAGTCGATCCTCGGCTTGAACGTCAAGGCAGTGCAGGGAAAACAGGTTCCTCTGGAATGGACTGACACATCTGGGGGACTCTTGGAATGGTGGCACGACCCTGGAGTTCCTCTCGCCTTTCCTGTGGAGAGCGCCTCCTCTTGAGATGCGACGGGAACGCCGGGAATTCTTTCCCTCCGAAACAGGGAAAGGATACCTCATCTCGAGCTAGGAGGCGGAAACGGGGCTCCCCTGGATGTGTGCGGAACCCTCGTGCTTCCTCTCGAGTGGAGACGGGTATGTCGGGGAACTTCTTGAGTTGCAGCAAGGGTGTGAAGGACCCTTTGGAAGTTCCAGTGGTTAGATGTGATCAGCCTCGAGAAGCCTCAGCGGAAATGGGCCTCATCTCGCCTGGAGGGCAAATCCTCCTGGATTTTCTCGACTTGCGGCAGGTGCTCTCGACTTACGACGGGGACCTCAGGGACCCGCTCTGGTGGCCTCAGGAAAGGCCAGTCCCCATGCGAGTTCCTCGGGGGCCTCTCGGGATTCCTCTCCCGTCGATGCCGGGGCCTAAGACCTTGTGTGGAGTCGGGGCCGGAACCTGAGGATTCCTCTCCAGTGTTGACATGGATCTTGGGGTCCTTCTGGAGTCTCCCCAGGGGAGTCAGTCCTCGTCTCGAATGCGGGCATGCACTTGCGCTTTCCTCCAGAGCGGTAGCAGTAGTGTCACGCAGTCCGCCGCCTGGATCAAAGGATCTATGGTTTTCCCTCGAGTCTTTCCCACGAGGCTTTCCCACGAGGCTTTCCCACAGGGCTGTCCCACGTGCACACGTGGTGGGAGTCGATCCTCGGCTTGAACGTCGAGGCAGTGTAGGGAAAACAGGTTCCTCTGGAATGGACTGACACATCTGGGGGACTCTTGGAATGGTGGCACGACCCTGGAGTTCCTCTCGCCTTTCCTGTGGAGAGCGCCTCCTCTTGAGATGCGACGGGAACGCCGGGAATTCTTTCCCTACGAAACAGGGAAAGGATCCCTCATCTCGAGCTAGGAGGCGGAAACGGGGCTCCCCTGGATGTGTGCGGGACCCTCGTGCTTCCTCTCGAGTGCAGACGGCTATGTCGGGGAACTTCTTGAGTTGCAGCCAGGGTGTGAAGGACCCTTTGGAAGTTCCAGTGGTTAGATGTGATTAGCCTCGAGAAGCCTCAGCGGAAATGGGCCTCATCTCACCTGGAGGGCAAAACCTCCTGGATTTTCTCGAGTTGCGGCAGGTGCTCTCGACTTACGTCGGGGACCTCAGGGACCCGCTCTGGTGGCCTCAGGAAAGGCCAGTCCCCATGCGAGTTCCTCGGGGGCCTCTCGGGATTCCTCTCCCGTCGATGCCGGGGCCTAAGACCTTGTGTGGAGTCGGGGCCGGAACCTGAGGATTCCTCTCCAGTGCTGACATGGATCTTGGGGTACTTCTGGAGTCTCCCCAGGGGAGATAGTCCTCGTCTCGAATGCGGGCATGCACTTGAGCTTTCCTCCAGAGCGGTAGCAGCAGTGTCACGCAGTCCGCCGCGTGGATCAAAGGATCTATGGCTTTCCCTCGAGTCTTTCCCACGAGGCTTTCCCACGAGGCTTTCCCACAGGGCTGTCCCACGTGCACACGTGGTGGGAGTCGATCCTCGGCTTGAACGTCAAGGCAGTGCAGGGAAAACAGGTTCCTCTGGAATGGACTGACACATCTGGGGGACTCTTGGAATGGTGGCACGACCCTGGAGTTCCTCTCGCCTTTCCTGTGGAGAGCGCCCCGTCTTGAGATGAGACGGGAACGCCGGGAATTCTTTCCCTACGAAACAGGGTAAGGATCCCCCATCTCGAGCTAGGAGGCGGAAACAGGGCTCCCCTGGATGTGTGCGGGACCCTCGTGCTTCCTCTCGAGTGGAGACGGGTATGTCGGGGAACTTCTTGAATTGCCGCAAGGGTGTGAAGGACCTTTTGGAAGTTCCAGTGGTTAGATGTGATTAGCCTCGAGAAGCCTCAGCGGAAATGGGAATCATCTCGTCTGGAGGGCAAAACCTCCTGGATTTTCTCGAGTTGCGGCAGGTGCTCTCGACTTACGACGGGGACCTCAGGGACCCGCTCTGGTGGCCTCAGGAAAGGCCAGTCCCCATGCGAGTTCCTCGGGGGCCTCTTGGGATTCCTCTCCCCTCGATGCAGGGGCCTAAGACCTTGTGTGGAGTCGGGTTCGAAACCTGAGGATTCCTCTCCAGTGCTGACATGGATCTTGGGGTACTTCTTGAGTCTCCCCAGGGGAGTCAGTCCTCGTCTCGAATGCGGGCATGCACTTGCGCTTTCCTCCAGAGCGGTAGCAGCAGTGTCACGCAGTCTGCCGCGTGGATCAAAGGATCTATGGTTTTCCCTCGAGTCTTTCCCACGAGGCTTTCTCACGAGGCTTTCCCACAGGGCTGTCCCACGTGCACATGTGGTGGGAGTCGATCCTCGGCTTGAACGTCAAGGCAGTGCAGGGAAAACAGGTTCCTCTGGAATGGACTGACACATCTGGGGGACTCCTGGTATGGTGGCACGACCCTGGAGTTCCTCTCGCCTTTCCTTTGGAGAGCGCCTCGTCCTGATATGCGACGGGAACGCCGGGAATTCTTTCCCTACAAAACAGGGAAAGGATCCCTCATCTCGAGCTAGGAGGCGGAAACGGGGCTCCCCTGGATATGTGCGGGACCCTCGTGCTTCCTCTCGAGTGCAGACGGCTATGTCGGGGAACTTCTTGAGTTGCAGCCAGGGTGTGAAGGACCCTTTGGAAGTTCCAGTGGTTAGATGTGATTAGCCTCGAGAAGCCTCAGCGGAAATGGGCCTCATCTCACCTGGAGGGCAAAACCTCCTGGATTTTCTCGAGTTGCGGCAGGTGCTCTCGACTTACGTCGGGGACCTCAGGGACCCGCTCTGGTGGCCTCAGGAAAGGCCAGTCCCCATGCGAGTTCCTCGGGGGCCTCTCGGGATTCCTCTCCCGTCGATGCCGGGGCCTAAGACCTTGTGTGGAGTCGGGGCCGGAACCTGAGGATTCCTCTCCAGTGCTGACATGGATCTTGGGGTACTTCTGGAGTCTCCCCAGGGGAGACAGTCCTCGTCTCGAATGCGGGCATGCACTTGAGCTTTCCTCCAGAGCGGTAGCAGCAGTGTCACGCAGTACGCCGCGTGGATCAAAGGATCTATGGCTTTCCCTCGAGTCTTTCCCACGAGGCTTTCCCACGAGGCTTTCCCACAGGGCTGTCCCACGTGCACACGTGGTGGGAGTCGATCCTCGGCTTGAACGTCAAGGCAGTGCAGGGAAAACAGGTTCCTCTGGAATGGACTGACACATCTGGGGGACTCTTGGAATGGTGGCACGACCCTGGAGTTCCTCTCGCCTTTCCTGTGGAGAGCGCCCCGTCTTGAGATGAGACGGGAACGCCGGGAATTCGTTCCCTACGAAACAGGGTAAGGATCCCCCATCTCGAGCTAGGAGGCGGAAACGGGGCTCCCCTGGATGTGTGCGGGACCCTCGTGCTTCCTCTCGAGTGGAGACGGGTATGTCGGGGAACTTCTTGAATTGCCGCAAGGGTGTGAAGGACCTTTTGGAAGTTCCAGTGGTTAGATGTGATCAGCCTCGAGAAGCCTCAGCGGAAATGGGAATCATCTCGTCTGGAGGGCAAAACCTCCTGGATTTTCTCGAGTTGCGGCAGGTGCTCTCGACTTACGACGGGGACCTCAGGGACCCGCTCTGGTGGCCTCAGGAAAGGCCAGTCCCCATGCGAGTTCCTCGGGGGCCTCTTGGGATTCCTCTCCCCTCGATGCCGGGGCCTAAGACCTTGTGTGGAGTCGGGTTCGAAACCTGAGGATTCCTCTCCAGTGCTGACATGGATCTTGGGGTACTTCTTGAGTCTCCCCAGGGGAGTCAGTCCTCGTCTCGAATGCGGGCATGCACTTGCGCTTTCCTCCAGAGCGGTAGCAGCAGTGTCACGCAGTCTGCCGCGTGGATCAAAGGATCTATGGTTTTCCCTCGAGTCTTTCCCACGAGGCTTTCTCACGAGGCTTTCCCAAAGGGCTGTCCCACGTGCACATGTGGTGGGAGTCGATCCTCGGCTTGAACGTCAAGGCAGTGCAGGGAAAACAGGTTCCTCTGGAATGGACTGACACATCTGGGGGACTCCTGGTATGGTGGCACGACCCTGGAGTTCCTCTCGCCTTTCCTTTGGAGAGCGCCTCGTCCTGATATGCGACGGGAACGCCGGGAATTCTTTCCCTACAAAACAGGGAAAGGATCCCTCATCTCGAGCTAGGAGGCGGAAACGGGGCTCCCCTGGATGTGTGCGGGACCCTCGAGCTTCCTCTCGAGTGGAGACGGCTATGTCGGTGAACTTCTTGACTTGCAGCAAGGGTGTGAAGGACCCTTTGGAAGTTCCAGTGGTTAGATGTGATTAGCCTCGAGAAGCCTCAGCAGAAATGGGCCTCATCTCGCCTGGAGGGCAAAACCTCCTGGATTTTCTCGAGTTGCGGCAGGTGCTCTCGACTTACGACGGGGACCTCAGGGACCCGCTCTGGTGGCCTCAGGAAAGGCCAGTCCCCATGCGAGTTCCTCGGCGGACTCTCGGGATTCCTCTTCCGACGATGTCGGGGCCTAAGACCTTGTGTGGAGTCGGGGTGGAAACCTGAGGATTCCTCTCCAGTGCTGACATGGATCTTGGGGTACTTCTGGAGTCTCCCCAGCAGAGTCAGTCCTCGTCTCGAATGCGGGCATGCACTTGCGCTTTCCTCCAGAGCGGTAGCAGCAGTGTCACGCAGTCCGCGCGTGGATCAAAGGATCTATGGTTTTCCCTCGAGTCTTTCCCACGTGGCTTTCCCACGAGGCTTTCCCACAGGGCTTTCCCACGTGCACACGTGGTGGGAGTCGATCCTCGGCTTGAACGTCAAGGCAGTGCAGGGAAAACAGGTTCCTCTGGAATGGACTGACACATCTGGGGGACTCTTGGAATGGTGGCAGGACCCTGGAGTTCCTCTCGCCTTTCCTGTGGAGAGCGCCTCCTCTTGAGATGCGACGGGAACGCCGGGAAATCTTTCCCTACGAAACAGGGAAAGGATCCCTCATCTCGAGCTAGTAGGCGGAAACGGGGCTCCCCTGGATGTGTGCGGGACCCTCGTGCTTCCTCTCGAGTGGAGACGGGTATGTCGTGGAACTTCTTTAGTTGCAGCCAGGATGTGAAGGACCCTTTGGAAGTTCCAGTGGTTAGATGTGATTAGCCTCGAGAAGCCTCAGCGGAAATGGGCCTCATCTCACCTGGAGGGCAAAACCTCCTGGATTTTCTCGAGTTGCGGCAGGTGCTCTCGACTTACGACGGGGACCTCAGGGACCCGCTCTGGTGGCCTCAGGAAAGGCCAGTCCCCATGCGAGTTCCTCGGGGGCCTCTCGGGATTCCTCTTCCGTCGATGCCGGGGCCTAAGACCTTGTGTGGAGTCGGGTCCGGAACCTGAGGATTCCTCTCCAGTGCTGAAATTGATCATGGGGTACTTCTGGAGTCTCCCCAGGGGAGTCAGTCCTCGTCTCGTATGCGGGCATGCACTTGCGCTTTCCTCCAGAGCGGTAGCAGCAGTGTCACGCAGTCTGCCGCGTGGATCAAAGGATCTATGGTTTTCCCTCGAGTCTTTCCCACGAGGCTTTCCCACGAGGCTTTCCCACAGGGCTGTCCCACGTCCACACGTGGTGGGAGTCGATCCTCGGCTTGAACGTCAAGGCAGTGCAGGGAAAACAGGTTCCTCTGGAATGGACTGATACATCTGGGGGACTCTTGGAATGGTGGCACGACCCTGGAGTTCCTCTCGCCTTTCCTGTGGAGAGCGCCTCGTCTTGAGATGCGACGGGAACGCCGGGAATTCTTTCCCTCCGAAACAGGGAAAGGATCCCTCATCTCGAGCTAGGAGGCAGAAACGGGGCTCCCCTGGATGTGTGCGGGACCCTCGTGCTTCCTCTCGAGTGGAGACGGCTATGTCAGGGAACTTCTTGAGTTGCAGCAAGGGTGTGAAGGACCCTTTTGAAGTTCCAGTGGTTAGATGTGATCAGCCTCGAGAAGCCTCAGCGGAAATGGGCCTCATCTCGCCTGGAGGGCAAAACCTCCTGGATTTTCTCGAGTTGCGGCAGGTGCTCTCGACTTACGACGGGGACCTCAGGGACCCGCTCTGGTGGCCTCAGGAAAGGCCAGTCCCCATGCGAGTTCCTCGGGGGCCCCTCGGGATTCCTCTCCGGTCGATGCCGGGGCCTAAGACGTTGTGTGGAGTCGGGTCCGGAACCTGAGGATTCCTCTCAAGTGCTGAAATGGATCATGGGGTACTTCTGGAGTCTCCCCAGGGGAGTCAGTCCTCGTCTCGAATGCGGGCATGCACTTGCGCTTTCCTCCAGAGCGGTAGCAGCAGTGTCACGCAGTCCGCCGCGTGGATCAAAGGTCTATGGTTTTCCCTCAAGGCTTTCCCACGAGGTTTTCCCACGAGGCTTTCCCACAGGGCTGTCCCACGTGCACACGTGCTCGGAGTCGATCCTCGGCTTGAACGTCAAGGCAGTGCAGGGAAAACAGGTTCCTCTGGAATGGACTGACACATCTGGGGGACTCTTGGAATGGTGGCACGACCCTGGAGTTCCTCTCGCCTTTCCTGTGGAGAGCGCCTCCTCTTGAGATGCGACGGGAACGCCGGGAATTCTTTCCCTCCGACACAGGGAAAGGATACCTCATCTCGAGCTAGGAGGCGGAAACGGGGCTCCCCTGGATGTGTGCGGGACACTTGTGCTTCCTCTCGAGTGGAGACGGCTATGTCGGTGAACTTCTTGACTTGCAGCAAGGGTGTGAAGGACCCTTTGGACGTTCCAGTGGTTAGATGCGATCAGCCTCGAGAAGCCTCAGCGGAAATGGGCCTCATCTCGCCTGGAGGGAAAAGCCTCCTGGATTTTCTCGAGTTGCGGCAGGTGCTCTCGACTTACGACGGGGACCTCAGGGACCCGCTCTGGTGGCCTCAGGAAAGGCCAGTCCCCATGCGAGTTCCTCGGGGGCGTCTCGGGATTCCTCTCCCGTCGATGCCGGGCCTAAGACCTTGTGTGGAGTCGGGGTTGAAACCTGAGGATTCCTCTTCTGTGCTGACATGGATCTTTGGGTACTTCTGGATTCTACCCAGGGGAGTCAGTCCTCGTCTCGAATGCGGGCATGCACTTGCGCTTTCCTCCAGAGCGGTAGCAGCAGTTTCACGCAGTCCGCCGCGTGGATCAAAGGATCTATGGTTTTCCCTCGAGTCTTTCCCACGAGGCTTTCCAACGAGGCTTTCCCACAGGTCTGTCCCACGTGGACACGTGGTGGGCGTCGATACTCGGATTGAACGTCAAGGCAGTGCAGGGAAAACAGGTTCCTCTGGAATGGACTGACACATCTGGGGGACTCCTGGAATGGTGGCACGACCCTGGAGTTCCTCTCGTCTTTCCTGTGGAGAGTGCCTCCTCTTGAGATGCGACGGGAACGCCGGGAATTCTTTCCCTACGAAACAGGGAAAGGATCCCTCATCTCGAGCTAGGAGGCGGAAACGGGGCTCCCCTGGATGTGTGCGGGACCCTCGTGCTTCCTCTCGAGTGGAGACGGCTATGTCGGTGAACTTCTTGACTTGCAGCAAGTGTGTGAAGGACCCTTTGGAAGGTCCAGTGGTTAGATGTGATTAGCCTCGAGAAGCCTCAGCGGAAATGGGCCTCATCTCGCCTGGAGGGCAAAACCTCCTGGATTTTCTCGAGTTGCGGCAGGTGCTCTCGACTTAGGACGGGGACCTCAGGGACCCGCTCTGTTGGCCTCAGGAAAAGCCAGTCCCCATGCGAGTTCCTCGGGGGCCTCTCGGGATTCCTCTTCCGACGATGTCGGGGCCTAAGACCTTGTGTGGAGTCGGGGTGGAAACCTGAGGATTCCTCTCCAGTGCTGACATGGATCTTGGGGTACTTCTGGAGTCTCCCCAGCAGAGTCAGTCCTCGTCTCGAATGCGGGCATGCACTTGCGCTTTCCTCCAGAGCGGTAGCAGCAGTGTCACCCAGTCCGCCGCATGGATCAAAGGATCTATGGTTTTCCCTCGAGTCTTTCCCACGAGGTTTTCCCACGAGGCTTTCAAACAGGGCTGTCCCACGTGCACACGTGGTGGGAGTCGATCCTCGGCTTGAACGTCAAGGCAGTGCAGGGAAAACAGGTTCCTCTGGAATGGACTGACACATCTGGGGGACTCTTGGAATGGTGGCACGACCCTGGAGTTCCTCTCGCCTTTCCTGTGGAGAGCGCCTCGTCTTGAGATGCGACGGGAACGCCGGGAATTTTTTCCCTACGAAACAGGGAAAGGATCCCTCATCTCGAGCTAGGAGGCGGAAACGGTGCTCCCCTGGATGTGTGCGGGACCCTCGTGCTTCCTCTCAAGTGGAGACGGGTATGTCGGGGAACTTCTTGAGTTGCAGCAAGGGTGTGAAGGACCCTTTGGAAGTTCCAGTGGTTAGATGTGATTAGCCTCGAGAAGCCTCAGCGGAAATGGGCCTCATCTCACCTGGAGGGCAAAACATCCTGGATTTTCTCGAGTTGCGGCAGGTGCTCTCGACTTACGACGGGGACCTCAGGGACCCGCTCTGGTGGCCTCAGGAAAGGCCAGTCCCCATGCGAGTTCCTCGGGGGCTTCTCGGGATTCCTCTCCGGTCGATGCCGGGGCCTAAGACCTTGTGTGGAGTCGGGGCCGGAACCTGAGGATTCCTCTCCAGTGCTGACATGGATCTTGGGGTACTTCTGGAGTCTCCCCAGGGGAGTCAGTCCTCGTCTCGAATGCGGGCATGCACTTGCGCTTTCCTCCAGAGCGGTAGCAGCAGTGTCACGCAGTCCGCGCGTGGAACAAAGGATCTATGGTTTTCCCTCGAGTCTTTCCCACGAGGCTTTCCCACGAGGCTTTCAAACAGGGCTGTCCCACGTGCACACGTGGTGGGAGTCGATCCTCGGCTTGAACGTCAAGGCAGTGCAGGGAAAAATGGTTCCTCTGGAATGGACTGACACATCTGGGGGACTCTTGCAATGGTGGCACGACCCTGGAGTTCCTCTCGCCTTTCCTGTGGAGAGCGCCTCGTCTTGAGATGCGACGGGAACGCCGGGAATTCTTTCCCTCCTAAACAGGGAAAGGATCCCTCATCTCGAGCTAGGAGGCGGAAACGGGGCTCCCCTGGATGTGTGCGGGACCCTCGTGCTTCCTCTCGAGTGGAGACGGCTATGTCGGGGAACTTCTTGAGTTGCAGCAAGGGTGTGAAGGACCCTTTGGAAGTTCCAGTGGTTAGATGTGATTAGCCTCGAGAAGCCTCAGCGGAAATGGGCCTCATCTCGCCTGGAGGGCAAAACCTCCTGGATTTTCTGAAGTTGCGGCAGGTGCTCTCGACTTACGACGGGGACCTCAGGGACCCGCTCTGGTGGCCTCAGGAAAGGCCAGTCCCCATGCGAGTTCCATGGGGGCCTCTCGGGATTCCTCTCCCGTCGATGCCGGGGCCTAAGACCTTGTGTGGAGTCGGGGCCGGAACCTGAGGATTCCTCTACAGTGCTGACATGGATCTTGGGGTACTTCTGGAGTCTCCCCAGGGGAGTCAGTCCTCGTCTCGAATGCGGGCATGCACTTGCGCTTTCCTCCAGAGCGGTAGCAGCAGTGTCACGCAGTCCGCCGCGTGGATCAAAGGTCTATGGTTTTCCCTCGAGTCTTTCCCACGAGGCTTTCCCACGAGGCTTTCCCCCAGGGCTGTCCCACGTGCACACGTGGTGGGAGTCGATCCTCGGCTTGAACGTCAAGGCAGTGCAGGGAAAACAGGTTCCTCTGGAATGGACTGACACATCTGGGGGACTCCTGGAATGGTGGCAGGACCCTGGAGTTCCTCTCGCCTTTCCTTTGGAGAGCGCCTCGTCTTGAGATGCGACGGGAACGCCGGGAATTCTTCCCCTACGAAACAGGGAAAGGATCCCTCATCTCGAGTTAGGAGGCGGAAACGGGGCTCCCCTGGATGTGTGCGGGACCCTCGTGCTTCCTCTCAAGTGGAGACGGCTATGTCGGTGAACTTCTTGACTTGCAGCAAGGGTGTGAAGGACCCTTTGGAAGTTCCAGTGGTTAGATGTGAGTAGCCTCGAGAAGCCTCAGCGGAAATGGGCCTCATCTCGCCTGGAGGGCAAAACCTCCTGGATTTTCTCGAGTTGCGGCAGGTGCTCTCGACTTACGACGGGGACCTCAGGGACCCGCTCTGGTGGCCTCAGGAAAGGCCAGTCCCCATGCGAGTTCCTCGGGGGCCTCTCGGGATTCCTCTTCCGACGATGTCGGGGCCTAAGACCTTGTGTGGAGTCGGGGTGGAAACCTGAGGATTCCTCTCCAGTGCTGACATGGATCTTGGGGTACTTCTGGAGTCTCCCCAGGGGAGTCAGTCCTCGTCTCGAATGCGGGCATGCACTTCCGCTTACCTCCAGAGCGGTAGCAGCAGTGTCACGCAGTCCGCCGCGTGGATCAAAGGTCTATGGTTTTCCCTCAAGGCTTTCCCACGAGGCTTTCCCACGAGGCTTTCCCACAGGGCTGTCCCACGTGCACACGTGCTCGGAGTCGATCCTCGGCTTGAACGTCAAGGCAGTGCAGGGAAAACAGGTTCCTCTGGAATGGACTGACACATCTGGGGGACTCTTGGAATGGTGGCACGACCCTGGAGTTCCTCTCGCCTTTCCTGTGGAGAGCGCCTCCTCTTGAGATGCGACGGGAACGCCGGGAATTCTTTCCCTCCGAAACAGGGAAAGGATACCTCATCTCGAGCTAGGAGGCGGAAACGGGGCTCCCCTGGATGTGTGCGGGACACTTGTGCTTCCTCTCGAGTGGAGACGGCTATGTCGGTGAACTTCTTGACTTGCAGCAAGGGTGTGAAGGACCCTTTGGACGTTCCAGTGGTTAGATGCGATCAGCCTCGAGAAGCCTCAGCGGAAATGGGCCTCATCTCGCCTGGAGGGAAAAGCCTC
This sequence comes from Ovis canadensis, assembly GCF_042477335.2. NCBI lineage: Eukaryota > Metazoa > Chordata > Mammalia > Artiodactyla > Bovidae > Ovis > Ovis canadensis. Next base: position 13,101,779 of record NC_091267.1, read on the forward strand.
CTGGATTTTCTCGAGTTGCGGCAGGTGCTCTCGACTTACGACGGGGACCTCAGGGACCCGCTCTGGTGGCCTCAGGAAAGGCCAGTCCCCATGCGAGTTCCTCGGGGGCGTCTCGGGATTCCTCTCCCGTCGATGCCGGGCCTAAGACCTTGTGTGGAGTCGGGGTTGAAACCTGAGGATTCCTCTTCTGTGCTGACATGGATCTTTGGGTACTTCTGGATTCTACCCAGGGGAGTCAGTCCTCGTCTCGAATGCGGGCATGCACTTGCGCTTTCCTCCAGAGCGGTAGCAGCAGTTTCACGCAGTCCGCCGCGTGGATCAAAGGATCTATGGTTTTCCCTCGAGTCTTTCCCACGAGGCTTTCCAACGAGGCTTTCCCACAGGTCTGTCCCACGTGGACACGTGGTGGGCGTCGATACTCGGATTGAACGTCAAGGCAGTGCAGGGAAAACAGGTTCCTCTGGAATGGACTGACACATCTGGGGGACTCCTGGAATGGTGGCACGACCCTGGAGTTCCTCTCGTCTTTCCTGTGGAGAGTGCCTCCTCTTGAGATGCGACGGGAACGCCGGGAATTCTTTCCCTACGAAACAGGGAAAGGATCCCTCATCTCGAGCTAGGAGGCGGAAACGGGGCTCCCCTGGATGTGTGCGGGACCCTCGTGCTTCCTCTCGAGTGGAGACGGCTATGTCGGTGAACTTCTTGACTTGCAGCAAGTGTGTGAAGGACCCTTTGGAAGGTCCAGTGGTTAGATGTGATTAGCCTCGAGAAGCCTCAGCGGAAATGGGCCTCATCTCGCCTGGAGGGCAAAACCTCCTGGATTTTCTCCAGTTGCGGCAGGTGCTCTCGACTTAGGACGGGGACCTCAGGGACCCGCTCTGTTGGCCTCAGGAAAAGCCAGTCCCCATGCGAGTTCCTCGGGGGCCTCTCGGGATTACTCTTCCGACGATGTCGGGGCCTAAGACCTTGTGTGGAGTCGGGGTGGAAACCTGAGGATTCCTCTCCAGTGCTGACATGGATCTTGGGGTACTTCTGGAGTCTCCCCAGCAGAGTCAGTCCTCGTCTCGAATGCGGGCATGCACTTGCGCTTTCCTCCAGAGCGGTAGCAGCAGTGTCACCCAGTCCGCCGCATGGATCAAAGGATCTATGGTTTTCCCTCGAGTCTTTCCCTCGAGGTTTTCCCACGAGGCTTTCAAACAGGGCTGTCCCACGTGCACACGTGGTGGGAGTCGATCCTCGGCTTGAACGTCAAGGCAGTGCAGGGAAAACAGGTTCCTCTGGAATGGACTGACACATCTGGGGGACTCTTGGAATGGTGGCACGACCCTGGAGTTCCTCTCGCCTTTCCTGTGGAGAGCGCCTCGTCTTGAGATGCGACGGGAACGCCGGGAATTTTTTCCCTACGAAACAGGGAAAGGATCCCTCATCTCGAGCTAGGAGGCGGAAACGGTGCTCCCCTGGATGTGTGCGGGACCCTCGTGCTTCCTCTCAAGTGGAGACGGGTATGTCGGGGAACTTCTTGAGTTGCAGCAAGGGTGTGAAGGACCCTTTGGAAGTTCCAGTGGTTAGATGTGATTAGCCTCGAGAAGCCTCAGCGGAAATGGGCCTCATCTCACCTGGAGGGCAAAACATCCTGGATTTTCTCGAGTTGCGGCAGGTGCTCTCGACTTACGACGGGGACCTCAGGGACCCGCTCTGGTGGCCTCAGGAAAGGCCAGTCCCCATGCGAGTTCCTTGGGGGCTTCTCGGGATTCCTCTCCGGTCGATGCCGGGGCCTAAGACCTTGTGTGGAGTCGGGGCCGGAACCTGAGGATTCCTCTCCAGTGCTGACATGGATCTTGGGGTACTTCTGGAGTCTCCCCAGGGGAGTCAGTCCTCGTCTCGAATGCGGGCATGCACTTCCGCTTACCTCCAGAGCGGTAGCAGCAGTGTCACGCAGTCCGCCGCGTGGATCAAAGGTCTATGGTTTTCCCTCAAGGCTTTCCCACGAGGCTTTCCCACGAGGCTTTCCCACAGGGCTGTCCCACGTGCACACGGGCTCGGAGTCGATCCTCGGCTTGAACGTCAAGGCAGTGCAGGGAAAACAGGTTCCTCTGGAATGGACTGACACATCTGGGGGACTCTTGGAATGGTGGCACGACCCTGGAGTTCCTCTCGCCTTTCCTGTGGAGAGCGCCTCCTCTTGAGATGCGACGGGAACGCCGGGAATTCTTTCCCTCCGAAACAGGGAAAGGATCCCTCATCTCGAGCTAGGAGGCGGAAACGGGGCTCCCCTGGATGTGTGCGGGACACTTGTGCTTCCTCTCGAGTGGAGACGGCTATGTCGGGGAACTTCTTGAGTTGCAGCCAGGGTGTGAAGGACCCTTTGGACGTTCCAGTGGTTAGATGCGATCAGCCTCGAGAAGCCTCAGCGGAAATGGGCCTCATCTCGCCTGGAGGGAAAAGCCTCCTGGATTTTCTCGAGTTGCGGCAGGTGCTCTCGACTTACGACGGGGACCTCAGGGACCCGCTCTGGTGGCCTCAGGAAAGGCCAGTCCCCATGCGAGTTCCTCGGGGGCGTCTCGGGATTCCTCTCCCGTCGATGCCGGGCCTAAGACCTTGTGTGGAGTCGGGGTTGAAACCTGAGGATTCCTCTTCTGTGCTGACATGGATCTTTGGGTACTTCTGGATTCTACCCAGGGGAGTCAGTCCTCGTCTCGAATGCGGGCATGCACTTGCGCTTTCCTCCAGAGCGGTAGCAGCAGTTTCACGCAGTCCGCCGCGTGGATCAAAGGATCTATGGTTTTCCCTCGAGTCTTTCCCACGAGGCTTTCCAACGAGGCTTTCCCACAGGTCTGTCCCACGTGGACACGTGGTCGGCGTCGATACTCGGATTGAACGTCAAGGCAGTGCAGGGAAAACAGGTTCCTCTGGAATGGACTGACACATCTGGGGGACTCCTGGAATGGTGGCACGACCCTGGAGTTCCTCTCGTCTTTCCTGTGGAGAGTGCCTCCTCTTGAGATGCGACGGGAACGCCGGGAATTCTTTCCCTACGAAACAGGGAAAGGATCCCTCATCTCGAGCTAGGAGGCGGAAACGGGGCTCCCCTGGATGTGTGCGGGACCCTCGTGCTTCCTCTCGAGTGGAGACGGCTATGTCGGTGAACTTCTTGACTTGCAGCAAGTGTGTGAAGGACCCTTTGGAAGGTCCAGTGGTTAGATGTGATTAGCCTCGAGAAGCCTCAGCGGAAATGGGCCTCATCTCGCCTGGAGGGCAAAACCTCCTGGATTTTCTCGAGTTGCGGCAGGTGCTCTCTACTTAGGACGGGGACCTCAGGGACCCGCTCTGTTGGCCTCAGGAAAAGCCAGTCCCCATGCGAGTTCCTCGGGGGCCTCTCGGGATTACTCTTCCGACGATGTCGGGGCCTAAGACCTTGTGTGGAGTCGGGGTGGAAACCTGAGGATTCCTCTCCAGTGCTGACATGGATCTTGGGGTACTTCTGGAGTCTCCCCAGCAGAGTCAGTCCTCGTCTCGAATGCGGGCATGCACTTGCGCTTTCCTCCAGAGCGGTAGCAGCAGTGTCACCCAGTCCGCCGCATGGATCAAAGGATCTATGGTTTTCCCTCGAGTCTTTCCCACGAGGTTTTCCCACGAGGCTTTCAAACAGGGCTGTCCCACGTGCACACGTGGTGGGAGTCGATCCTCGGCTTGAACGTCAAGGCAGTGCAGGGAAAACAGGTTCCTCTGGAATGGACTGACACATCTGGGGGACTCTTGGAATGGTGGCACGACCCTGGAGTTCCTCTCGCCTTTCCTGTGGAGAGCGCCTCGTCTTGAGATGCGACGGGAACGCCGGGAATTTTTTCCCTACGAAACAGGGAAAGGATCCCTCATCTCGAGCTAGGAGGCGGAAACGGTGCTCCCCTGGATGTGTGCGGGACCCTCGTGCTTCCTCTCAAGTGGAGACGGGTATGTCGGGGAACTTCTTGAGTTGCAGCAAGGGTGTGAAGGACCCTTTGGAAGTTCCAGTGGTTAGATGTGATTAGCCTCGAGAAGCCTCAGCGGAAATGGGCCTCATCTCACCTGGAGGGCAAAACATCCTGGATTTTCTCGAGTTGCGGCAGGTGCTCTCGACTTACGACGGGGACCTCAGGGACCCGCTCTGGTGGCCTCAGGAAAGGCCAGTCCCCATGCGAGTTCCTCGGGGGCTTCTCGGGATTCCTCTCCGGTCGATGCCGGGGCCTAAGACCTTGTGTGGAGTCGGGGCCGGAACCTGAGGATTCCTCTCCAGTGCTGACATGGATCTTGGGGTACTTCTGGAGTCTCCCCAGGGGAGTCAGTCCTCGTCTCGAATGCGGGCATGCACTTGCGCTTTCCTCCAGAGCGGTAGCAGCAGTGTCACGCAGTCCGCGCGTGGAACAAAGGATCTATGGTTTTCCCTCGAGTCTTTCCCACGAGGCTTTCCCACGAGGCTTTCAAACAGGGCTGTCCCACGTGCACACGTGGTGGGAGTCGATCCTCGGCTTGAACGTCAAGGCAGTGCAGGGAAAAATGGTTCCTCTGGAATGGACTGACACATCTGGGGGACTCTTGCAATGGTGGCACGACCCTGGAGTTCCTCTCGCCTTTCCTGTGGAGAGCGCCTCGTCTTGAGATGCGACGGGAACGCCGGGAATTCTTTCCCTCCTAAACAGGGAAAGGATCCCTCATCTCGAGCTAGGAGGCGGAAACGGGGCTCCCCTGGATGTGTGCGGGACCCTCGTGCTTCCTCTCGAGTGGAGACGGCTATGTCGGGGAACTTCTTGAGTTGCAGCAAGGGTGTGAAGGACCCTTTGGAAGTTCCAGTGGTTAGATGTGATTAGCCTCGAGAAGCCTCAGCGGAAATGGGCCTCATCTCGCCTGGAGGGCAAAACCTCCTGGATTTTCTGAAGTTGCGGCAGGTGCTCTCGACTTACGACGGGGACCTCAGGGACCCGCTCTGGTGGCCTCAGGAAAGGCCAGTCCCCATGCGAGTTCCATGGGGGCCTCTCGGGATTCCTCACCCGTCGATGCCGGGGCCTAAGACCTTGTGTGGAGTCGGGGCCGGAACCTGAGGATTCCTCTACAGTGCTGACATGGATCTTGGGGTACTTCTGGAGTCTCCCCAGGGGAGTCAGTCCTCGTCTCGAATGCGGGCATGCACTTGCGCTTTCCTCCAGAGCGGTAGCAGCAGTGTCACGCAGTCCGCCGCGTGGATCAAAGGTCTATGGTTTTCCCTCGAGTCTTTCCCACGAGGCTTTCCCACGAGGCTTTCCCCCAGGGCTGTCCCACGTGCACACGTGGTGGGAGTCGATCCTCGGCTTGAACGTCAAGGCAGTGCAGGGAAAACAGGTTCCTCTGGAATGGACTGACACATCTGGGGGACTCCTGGAATGGTGGCAGGACCCTGGAGTTCCTCTCGCCTTTCCTTTGGAGAGCGCCTCGTCTTGAGATGCGACGGGAACGCCGGGAATTCTTCCCCTACGAAACAGGGAAAGGATCCCTCATCTCGAGTTAGGAGGCGGAAACGGGGCTCCCCTGGATGTGTGCGGGACCCTCGTGCTTCCTCTCAAGTGGAGACGGCTATGTCGGTGAACTTCTTGACTTGCAGCAAGGGTGTGAAGGACCCTTTGGAAGTTCCAGTGGTTAGATGTGATTAGCCTCGAGAAGCCTCAGCGGAAATGGGCCTCATCTCGCCTGGAGGGCAAAACCTCCTGGATTTTCTCGAGTTGCGGCAGGTGCTCTCGACTTACGACGGGGACCTCAGGGACCCGCTCTGGTGGCCTCAGGAAAGGCCAGTCCCCATGCGAGTTCCTCGGGGGCCTCTCGGGATTCCTCTTCCGACGATGTCGGGGCCTAAGACCTTGTGTGGAGTCGGGGTGGAAACCTGAGGATTCCTCTCCAGTGCTGACATGGATCTTGGGGTACTTCTGGAGTCTCCCCAGGGGAGTCAGTCCTCGTCTCGAATGCGGGCATGCACTTCCGCTTACCTCCAGAGCGGTAGCAGCAGTGTCACGCAGTCCGCCGCGTGGATCAAAGGTCTATGGTTTTCCCTCAAGGCTTTCCCACGAGGCTTTCCCACGAGGCTTTCCCACAGGGCTGTCCCACGTGCACACGTGCTCGGAGTCGATCCTCGGCTTGAACGTCAAGGCAGTGCAGGGAAAACAGGTTCCTCTGGAATGGACTGACACATCTGGGGGACTCTTGGAATGGTGGCACGACCCTGGAGTTCCTCTCGCCTTTCCTGTGGAGAGCGCCTCCTCTTGAGATGCGACGGGAACGCCGGGAATTCTTTCCCTCCGAAACAGGGAAAGGATACCTCATCTCGAGCTAGGAGGCGGAAACGGGGCTCCCCTGGATGTGTGCGGGACACTTGTGCTTCCTCTCGAGTGGAGACGGCTATGTCGGTGAACTTCTTGACTTGCAGCAAGGGTGTGAAGGACCCTTTGGACGTTCCAGTGGTTAGATGCGATCAGCCTCGAGAAGCCTCAGCGGAAATGGGCCTCATCTCGCCTGGAGGGAAAAGCCTCCTGGATTTTCTCGAGTTGCGGCAGGTGCTCTCGACTTACGACGGGGACCTCAGGGACCCGCTCTGGTGGCCTCAGGAAAGGCCAGTCCCCATGCGAGTTCCTCGGGGGCGTCTCGGGATTCCTCTCCCGTCGATGCCGGGCCTAAGACCTTGTGTGGAGTCGGGGTTGAAACCTGAGGATTCCTCTTCTGTGCTGACATGGATCTTTGGGTACTTCTGGATTCTACCCAGGGGAGTCAGTCCTCGTCTCGAATGCGGGCATGCACTTGCGCTTTCCTCCAGAGCGGTAGCAGCAGTTTCACGCAGTCCGCCGCGTGGATCAAAGGATCTATGGTTTTCCCTCGAGTCTTTCCCACGAGGCTTTCCAACGAGGCTTTCCCACAGGTCTGTCCCACGTGGACACGTGGTGGGCGTCGATACTCGGATTGAACGTCAAGGCAGTGCAGGGAAAACAGGTTCCTCTGGAATGGACTGACACATCTGGGGGACTCCTGGAATGGTGGAACGACCCTGGAGTTCCTCTCGTCTTTCCTGTGGAGAGTGCCTCCTCTTGAGATGCGACGGGAACGCCGGGAATTCTTTCCCTACGAAACAGGGAAAGGATCCCTCATCTCGAGCTAGGAGGCGGAAACGGGGCTCCCCTGGATGTGTGCGGGACCCTCGTGCTTCCTCTCGAGTGGAGACGGCTATGTCGGTGAACTTCTTGACTTGCAGCAAGTGTGTGAAGGACCCTTTGGAAGGTCCAGTGGTTAGATGTGATTAGCCTCGAGAAGCCTCAGCGGAAATGGGCCTCATCTCGCCTGGAGGGCAAAACCTCCTGGATTTTCTCGAGTTGCGGCAGGTGCTCTCGACTTAGGACGGGGACCTCAGGGACCCGCTCTGTTGGCCTCAGGAAAAGCCAGTCCCCATGCGAGTTCCTCGGGGGCCTCTCGGGATTACTCTTCCGACGATGTCGGGGCCTAAGACCTTGTGTGGAGTCGGGGTGGAAACCTGAGGATTCCTCTCCAGTGCTGACATGGATCTTGGGGTACTTCTGGAGTCTCCCCAGCAGAGTCAGTCCTCGTCTCGAATGCGGGCATGCACTTGCGCTTTCCTCCAGAGCGGTAGCAGCAGTGTCACCCAGTCCGCCGCATGGATCAAAGGATCTATGGTTTTCCCTCGAGTCTTTCCCACGAGGTTTTCCCACGAGGCTTTCAAACAGGGCTGTCCCACGTGCACACGTGGTGGGAGTCGATCCTCGGCTTGAACGTCAAGGCAGTGCAGGGAAAACAGGTTCCTCTGGAATGGACTGACACATCTGGGGGACTCTTGGAATGGTGGCACGACCCTGGAGTTCCTCTCGCCTTTCCTGTGGAGAGCGCCTCGTCTTGAGATGCGACGGGAACGCCGGGAATTTTTTCCCTACGAAACAGGGAAAGGATCCCTCATCTCGAGCTAGGAGGCGGAAACGGTGCTCCCCTGGATGTGTGCGGGACCCTCGTGCTTCCTCTCAAGTGGAGACGGGTATGTCGGGGAACTTCTGGAGTTGCAGCAAGGGTGTGAAGGACCCTTTGGAAGTTCCAGTGGTTAGATGTGATTAGCCTCGAGAAGCCTCAGCGGAAATGGGCCTCATCTCACCTGGAGGGCAAAACATCCTGGATTTTCTCGAGTTGCGGCAGGTGCTCTCGACTTACGACGGGGACCTCAGGGACCCGCTCTGGTGGCCTCAGGAAAGGCCAGTCCCCATGCGAGTTCCTCGGGGGCTTCTCGGGATTCCTCTCCGGTCGATGCCGGGGCCTAAGACCTTGTGTGGAGTCGGGGCCGGAACCTGAGGATTCCTCTCCAGTGCTGACATGGATCTTGGGGTAATTCTGGAGTCTCCCCAGGGGAGTCAGTCCTCGTCTCGAATGCGGGCATGCACTTCCGCTTACCTCCAGAGCGGTAGCAGCAGTGTCACGCAGTCCGCCGCGTGGATCAAAGGTCTATGGTTTTCCCTCAAGGCTTTCCCACGAGGCTTTCCCACGAGGCTTTCCCACAGGGCTGTCCCACGTGCACACGGGCTCGGAGTCGATCCTCGGCTTGAACGTCAAGGCAGTGCAGGGAAAACAGGTTCCTCTGGAATGGACTGACACATCTGGGGGACTCTTGGAATGGTGGCACGACCCTGGAGTTCCTCTCGCCTTTCCTGTGGAGAGCGCCTCCTCTTGAGATGCGACGGGAACGCCGGGAATTCTTTCCCTCCGACACAGGGAAAGGATCCCTCATCTCGAGCTAGGAGGCGGAAACGGGGCTCCCCTGGATGTGTGCGGGACACTTGTGCTTCCTCTCGAGTGGAGACGGCTATGTCGGGGAACTTCTTGAGTTGCAGCCAGGGTGTGAAGGACCCTTTGGAAGTTCCAGTGGTTAGATGTGATCAGCCTCGAGAAGCCTCAGCGGAAATGGGCCTCATCTCGCCTGGAGGCCAAAACCTCCTGGATTTTCTCGAGTTGCGGCAGGTGCTCTCGACTTACGACGGGGACATCAGGGACCCGCTCTGGTGGCCTCAGGAAAGGCCAGTCCCCATGCCAGTTCCACGGGGGCCCCTCGGGATTCCTCTCCCGTCGATGCCGGGGCTTAAGACCTTGTGTGGAGTCGGGTCCGGAACCTGAGGATTCCTCTCCAGTGCTGACATGGATCTTGGGGTACTTCTGGAGTCTCCCCAGGGGAGTCAGTCGTCGTTTCGGATGCGGGCATGCACTTGCGCTTTCCTCCAGAGCGGTAGCATCAGTGTCACGCAGTCCGCCGCGTGGATCAAAGGATCTATGCTTTTCCCTCGAGTCTTTCCCACGAGGCTTTCCCACGAGGCTTTCCCACAGGGCTGTCCCAGTGCACACGTGGTGGGAGTCGATCCTCGGCTTGAACGTCAAGGCAGTGCAGGGAAAACAGGTTCCTCTGGAATGGACTGACACATCTGGGGGACTCTTGGAATGGTGGCACGACCCTGGAGTTCCTCTCGCCTTTCCTGTGGAGAGTGCCTCCTCTTGAGATGCGACGGGAACGCCGGGAATTCTTTCCCTACGAAACAGGGAAAGGATCCCTCATCTCAAGCTAGGAGGCGGAAACGGGGCTCCCCTGGATGTGTGCGTGACCCTCGTGCTTCCTCTCGAGTGGAGACGTGTATGTCGGGGAACTTCTTGAGTTGCAGCAAGGGTGTGAAGGACCCTTTGGAAGTTCCAGTGGTTAGATGTGATTAGCCTCGAGAAGCCTCAGCGGAAATGGGCCTCATCTCACCTGGAGGGCAAAACCTCCTGGATTTTCTCGAGTTGCGGCAGGTGCTCTCGTCTTACGACGGGGACCTCAGGGACCCGCTCTGGTGGCCTCAGGAAAGGCCAGTCCCCATGCGAGTTCCTTGGGGGCTTCTCGGGATTCCTCTCCGGTCGATGCCGGGGCCTAAGACCTTGTGTGGAGTCGGGGCCGGAACCTGAGGATTCCTCTCCAGTGCTGACATGGATCTTGGGGTACTTCTTGAGTCTCCCCAGGGGAGTCAGTCCTCGTCTCGAATGCGGGCATGCACTTGCGCTTTCCTCCAGAGCGGTAGCAGCAGTGTCACGCAGTCCGCCACGTGGATCAAAGGATCTATGGTTTTCCCTCGAGTCTTTCCCACGAGGCTTTCCCACGAGGCTTTCCCACAGGGCTGTCCCACGTGCACACGTGGTGGGAGTCGATCCTCGGCTTGAACGTCAAGGCAGTGCAGGGAAAACAGGTTCCTCTGGAATGGACTGACACATCTGGGGGACTCTTGGAATGGTGGCACGACCCTGGAGTTCCTCTCGCCTTTCCTGTGGAGAGCGCCTCCTCTTGAGATGCAACGGGAACGCCGGGAATTCTTTCCCTACGAAACAGGGAAAGGATCCCTCATCTCGAGCTAGGAGGCGGAAACGGGGCTCCCCTGGATGTGTGCGGGACACTTGTGCTTCCTCTCGAGTGGAGACGGGTATGTCGGGGAACTTCTTGAGTTGCAACAAGGGTATGAAGGACCCTTTGGAAGTTCCAGTGGTTAGATGTGATCAGCCTCGAGAAGCCTCAGCGGAAATGGGCTTCATCTCGCCTGGAGGGCAAAACCTCCTGGATTTTCTCGAGTTGCGGCAGGTGCTCTCGACTTACGACGGGGACCTCAGGGACCCGCTCTGGTGGCGTCAGGATAGGCCAGTCCCCATGCGAGTTCCGCGGGGGCCTCTCGGGATTCCTCTCCCGTCGATGCCTGGCCTAAGACCTTGTGTGGAGTCGGGGCCGGTACCTGAGGATTCCTCTCCAGTGCTGACATGGATCTTGGGGTACTTCTGGAGTCTCCCCAGGGGAGTCAGTCCTCGTCTCGAATGCGGGCATGCACTTGCACTTTCCTCCAGAGCGGTAGCAGCAGTGTCACGCAGTCCGCCGAGTGGATCAAAGGATTTATGGTTTTCCCTCGAGTCTTTCCCACGAGGCTTTCCCACGAGGCTTTCTCACAGGGCTGCCCCAAGTGCACACGTGGTGGGAGTCGATCCTCGGCTTGAACGTCAAGGCAGTGCAGGGAAAACAGGTTCCTCTGGAATGGACTGACACATCTGGGGGACTCTTGGAATGGTGGCACGACCCTGGAGTTCCTCTCGCCTTTCCTTTGGAGAGCGCCTCGTCTTGAGATGCGACGGGAACGCCGGGAATTCTTCCCCTACGAAACAGGGAAAGGATCCCTCATCTCGAGCTAGGAGGAGGAAACGGGGCTCCCCTGGATGTGTGCGGGACCCTCGTGCTGCCTCTCAAGTGGAGACGGCTATGTTGGTGAACTTCTTGACTTGCAGCAAGCGTGTGAAGGACCCTTTGGAAGTTCCAGTGGTTAGATGTGATTAGCCTCGAGAAGCCTCAGCGGAAATGGGCCTCATCTCACCTGGAGGGCAAAACCTCCTGGATTTTCTCGAGTTGCGGCAGGTGCTCTCGACTTACGACGGGGACCTCAGGGACCCGCTCTGGTGGCCTCAGGAAAGGCCAGTCCCCATGCGAGTTCCTCGGGGGCCTCTCGGGATTCCTCTTCCGACGATGTCGGGGCCTAAGACCTTGTGTGGAGTCGCGGTGGAAACCTGAGGATTCCTCTCCAGTGCTGACATGGATCTTGGGGTACTTCTGGAGTCTCCCCAGGGGAGTCAGTCCTCGTCTCGAATGCGGGCATGCACTTCCGCTTACCTCCAGAGCGGTAGCAGCAGTGTCACGCAGTCCGCCGCGTGGATCAAAGGTCTATGGTTTTCCCTCAAGGCTTTCCCACGAGGCTTTCCCACGAGGCTTTCCCACAGGGCTGTCCCACGTGCACACGGGCTCGGAGTCGATCCTCGGCTTGAACGTCAAGGCAGTGCAGGGAAAACAGGTTCCTCTGGAATGGACTGACACATCTGGGGGACTCTTGGAATGGTGGCACGACCCTGGAGTTCCTCTCGCCTTTCCTGTGGAGAGCGCCTCTTCTTGAGATGCGACGGGAACGCCGGGAATTCTTTCCCTCCGACACAGGGAAAGGATCCCTCATCTCGAGCTAGGAGGCGGAAACGGGGCTCCCCTGGATGTGTGCGGGACACTTGTGCTTCCTCTCGAGTGGAGACGGCTATGTCGGGGAACTTCTTGAGTTGCAGCCAGGGTGTGAAGGACCCTTTGGAAGTTCCAGTGGTTAGATGTGATCAGCCTCGAGAAGCCTCAGCGGAAATGGGCCTCATCTCGCCTGGAGGCCAAAACCTCCTGGATTTTCTCGAGTTGCGGCAGGTGCTCTCGACTTACGACGGGGACATCAGGGACCCGCTCTGGTGGCCTCAGGAAAGGCCAGTCCCCATGCCAGTTCCACGGGGGCCCCTCGGGATTCCTCTCCCGTCGATGCCGGGGCTTAAGACCTTGTGTGGAGTCGGGTCCGGAACCTGAGGATTCCTCTCCAGTGCTGACATGGATCTTGGGGTACTTCTGGAGTCTCCCCAGGGGAGTCAGTCGTCGTTTCGGATGCGGGCATGCACTTGCGCTTTCCTCCAGAGCGGTCGCATCAGTGTCACGCAGTCCGCCGCGTGGATCAAAGGATCTATGCTTTTCCCTCGAGTCTTTCCCACGAGGCTTTCCCACGAGGCTTTCCCACAGGGCTGTCCCAGTGCACACGTGGTGGGAGTCGATCCTCGGCTTGAACGTCAAGGCAGTGCAGGGAAAACAGGTTCCTCTGGAATGGACTGACACATCTGGGGGACTCTTGGAATGGTGGCACGACCCTGGAGTTCCTCTCGCCTTTCCTGTGGAGAGTGCCTCCTCTTGAGATGCGACGGGAACGCCGGGAATTCTTTCCCTACGAAACAGGGAAAGGATCCCTCATCTCAAGCTAGGAGGCGGAAACGGGGCTCCCCTGGATGTGTGCGTGACCCTCGTGCTTCCTCTCGAGTGGAGACGTGTATGTCGGGGAACTTCTTGAGTTGCAGCAAGGGTGTGAAGGACCCTTTGGAAGTTCCAGTGGTTAGATGTGATTAGCCTCGAGAAGCCTCAGCGGAAATGGGCCTCATCTCACCTGGAGGGCAAAACCTCCTGGATTTTCTCGAGTTGCGGCAGGTGCTCTCGTCTTACGACGGGGACCTCAGGGACCCGCTCTGGTGGCCTCAGGAAAGGCCAGTCCCCATGCGAGTTCCTTGGGGGCTTCTCGGGATTCCTCTCCGGTCGATGCCGGGGCCTAAGACCTTGTGTGGAGTCGGGGCCGGAACCTGAGGATTCCTCTCCAGTGCTGACATGGATCTTGGGGTACTTCTTGAGTCTCCCCAGGGGAGTCAGTCCTCGTCTCGAATGCGGGCATGCACTTGCGCTTTCCTCCAGAGCGGTAGCAGCAGTGTCACGCAGTCCGCCACGTGGATCAAAGGATCTATGGTTTTCCCTCGAGTCTTTCCCACGAGGCTTTCCCACGAGGCTTTCCCACAGGGCTGTCCCACGTGCACACGTGGTGGGAGTCGATCCTCGGCTTGAACGTCAAGGCAGTGCAGGGAAAACAGGTTCCTCTGGAATGGACTGACACATCTGGGGGACTCTTGGAATGGTGGCACGACCCTGGAGTTCCTCTCGCCTTTCCTGTGGAGAGCGCCTCCTCTTGAGATGCAACGGGAACGCCGGGAATTCTTTCCCTACGAAACAGGGAAAGGATCCCTCATCTCGAGCTAGGAGGCGGAAACGGGGCTCCCCTGGATGTGTGCGGGACACTTGTGCTTCCTCTCGAGTGGAGACGGGTATGTCGGGGAACTTCTTGAGTTGCAACAAGGGTATGAAGGACCCTTTGGAAGTTCCAGTGGTTAGATGTGATCAGCCTCGAGAAGCCTCAGCGGAAATGGGCTTCATCTCGCCTGGAGGGCAAAACCTCCTGGATTTTCTCGAGTTGCGGCAGGTGCTCTCGACTTACGACGGGGACCTCAGGGACCCGCTCTGGTGGCGTCAGGATAGGCCAGTCCCCATGCGAGTTCCGCGGGGGCCTCTCGGGATTCCTCTCCCGTCGATGCCTGGCCTAAGACCTTGTGTGGAGTCGGGGCCGGTACCTGAGGATTCCTCTCCAGTGCTGACATGGATCTTGGGGTATTTCTGGAGTCTCCCCAGGGGAGTCAGTCCTCGTCTCGAATGCGGGCATGCACTTGCACTTTCCTCCAGAGCGGTAGCAGCAGTGTCACGCAGTCCGCCGAGTGGATCAAAGGATTTATGGTTTTCCCTCGAGTCTTTCCCACGAGGCTTTCCCACGAGGCTTTCTCACAGGGCTGTCCCAAGTGCACACGTGGTGGGAATCGATCCTCGGCTTGAACGTCAAGGCAGTGCAGGGAAAACAGGTTCCTCTGGAATGGACTGACACATCTGGGGGACTCTTGGAATGGTGGCACGACCCTGGAGTTCCTCTCGCCTTTCCTGTGGAGAGCGCCTCCTCTTGAGATGCGACGGTAACGCCGGGAATTCTTTCCCTACGACACAGGGAAAGGATACCGCATCTCGAGCTAGGAGGCGGAAACGGGGCTCCCCTGGATGTGTGCGGAACCCTCGTGCTTCCTCTCGAGTGGAGACGGCTATGTCGGGGAACTTCTTGAGTTGCAGCAAGGGTGTGAAGGACCCTTTGGAAGTTCCAGTGGTTAGATGTGATTATCCTCGAGAAGCCTCAGCGGAATTGGGCCTCATCTCACCTGGAGGGCAAAACCTCCTGGATTTTCTCGAGTTGCGGCAGGTGCTCTCGACTTACGACGGGGACCTCAGGGACCCGCTCTGGTGGCCTCAGGAAAGGCCAGTCCCCATGCGAGTTCCTCGGGGGCCTCTCGGGATTCCTCTCCCGTCGATGCCGGGGCCTAAGACCTTGAGTGGAGTCGGGTTCGAAACCTGAGGATTCCTCTCCAGTGCTGACATGGATCTTGGGGTACTTCTGGAGTCTCCCCAGGGGAGTCAGTCCTCGTCTCGAATGCGGGCATGCACTTGCGCTTTCCTCCAGAGCGGTAGCAGCAGTGTCACGCAGTCCGCCGCGTGGATCAAAGGATCTATGGTTTTCCCTCGAGTCTTTCCCACGAGGCTTTCCCACGAGGCTTTCCCACAGGGCTGTCCCACGTGCACACGAGGTGGGAGTCGATCCTCGGCTTGAACGTCAAGGCAGTGCAGGGAAAACAGGTTCCTCTGGAATGGACTGACACATCTGGGGGACTCCTGGAATGGTGGCACGACCCTGGAGTTCCTCTCGCCTTTCCTTTGGAGAGCGCCTCGTCTTGAGATGCGACGGGAACGCCGGGAATTCTTTCCCTCCGAAACAGGGAAAGGATCCCTCATCTCGAGCTAGGAGGCGGAAACGGGGCTCCCCTGGATGTGTGCGGGACCCTCGTGCTTCCTCTCGAGTGGAGACGGCTATGTCGGTGAACTTCCTGACTTGCAGCAAGGGTGTGAAGGACCCTTTGGAAGTTCCAGTGGTTAGATGTGATTAGCCTCGAGAAGCCTCAGCGGAAATGGTCCTCATCTCACCTGGAGGGCAAAACCTCCTGGATTTTCTCGAGTTGCGGCAAGTGCTATCGACTTACGACGGGGACCTCAGGGACCCGCTCTGTTGGCCTAAGGAAAGGCCAGTCCCCATGCGACTTCCTCGGGGGCCTCTCGGGATTCCTCTTCCGACGATGTCGGGGCCTAAGACCTTGTGTGGAGTCGGGGTGGAAACCTGAGGATTCCTCTCCATTGCTGACATGGATCTTGGGGTACTTCTGGAGTCTCCCCAGGGAAGTCAGTCCTCGTCTCGAATGCGGGCATGCACTTGCGCTTTCCTCCAGAGCGGTAGCAGCAGTGTCACGCAGTCCGCGCGTGGAACAAAGGATCTATGGTTTTCCCTCGAGTCTTTCCCACGAGGCTTTCCCACGAGGCTTTCAAACAGGGCTGTCCCACGTGCACACGTGGTGGGAGTCGATCCTCGGCTTGAACGTCAAGGCAATGCAGGGAAAAATGGTTCCTCTGGAATGGACTGACACATCTGGGGGACTCTTGGAATGGTGGCACGACCCTGGAGTTCCTCTCGCCTTTCCTGTGGAGAGCGCCTCCTCTTGAGATGCGACGGGAACGCCGGGAATTCTTTCCCTCCGAAACAGGGAAAGGATCCCTCATCTCGAGCTAGGAGGCGGAAACGGGGCTCCCCTGGATGTGTGCGGGACCCTCGTGCTTCCTCTCGAGTGGAGACGGCTATGTCGGGGAACTTCTTGAGTTGCAGCAAGGGTGTGAAGGACCCTTTGGAAGTTCCAGTGGTTAGATGTGATCAGCCTCGAGAAGCCTCAGCGGAAATGGGCCTCATCTCGCCTGGAGGGCAAAACCTCCTGGATTTTCTCGAATTGCGGCAGGTGCTCTCGACTTACGACGGGGACCACAGGGACCCGCTCTGGTAGCCTCAGGAAAGGCCAGTCCCCATGCGAGTTCCTCGGGGGCCTCTCGGGATTCCTCTCCCGTCGATGCCGGGCCCTAAGACCTTGTGTGGAGTTGGGGCCAAAACCTGAGGATTCCTCTCCAGTGCTGACATGGATCTTGGGGTACTTCTGGAGTCTCCCCAGGGGAGTCAGTCCTCGTCTCGAATGCGGGCATGCACTTGCGCTTTCCTCCAGAGCGGTAGCAGCAGTGTCACGCAGTCCGCCGCGTGGATCAAAGGTCTATGGTTTTCCCTCAAGGCTTTCCCACGAGGCTTTCCCACGAGGCTTTCCCCCAGGGCTGTCCCACGTGCACACGTGGTGGGAGTCGATCCTCGGCTTGAACGTCAAGGCAGTGCAGGGAAAACAGGTTCCTCTGGAATGGACTGACACATCTGAGGGACTCTTGGAATGGTGGCACGACCCTGGAGTTCCTCTCGCCTTTCCTTTGGAGAGCGCCTCGTCTTGAGATGCGACGGGAACGCCGGGAATTCTTCCCCTACGAAACAGGGAAAGGATCCCTCATCTCGAGCTAGGAGGCGCAAACGGGGCTCCCCTGGATGTGTGCGGGACCCTCGAGCTGCCTCTCAAGTGGAGACGGCTATGTTGGTGAACTTCTTGACTTGCAGCAAGCGTGTGAAGGACCCTTTGGAAGTTCCAGTGGTTAGATGTGATTAGCCTCGAGAAGCCTCAGCGGAAATGGGCCTCATCTCACCTGGAGGGCAAAACCTCCTGGATTTTCTCGAGTTGCGGCAGGTGCTCTCGACTTACGACGGGGACCTCAGGGACCCGCTCTGGTGGCCTCAGGAAAGGCCAGTCCCCATGCGAGTTCCTCGGGGGCCTCTCGGGATTCCTCTTCCGACGATGTCGGGGCCTAAGACCTTGTGTGGAGTCGCGGTGGAAACCTGAGGATTCCTCTCCAGTGCTGACATGGATCTTGGGGTACTTCTGGAGTCTCCCCAGGGGAGTCAGTCCTCGTCTCGAATGCGGGCATGCACTTCCGCTTACCTCCAGAGCGGTAGCAGCAGTGTCACGCAGTCCGCAGCGTGGATCAAAGGTCTATGGTTTTCCCTCAAGGCTTTCCCACGAGGCTTTCCCACGAGGCTTTCCCACAGGGCTGTCCCACGTGCACACGTGCTCGGAGTCGATCCTCGGCTTGAACGTCAAGGCAGTGCAGGGAAAACAGGTTCCTCTGGAATGGACTGACACATCTGGGGGACTCTTGGAATGGTGGCACGACCCTGGAGTTCCTCTCGCCTTTCCTGTGGAGAGCGCCTCCTCTTGAGATGCGACGGGAACGCCGGGAATTCTTTCCCTCCGAAACAGGGAAAGGATACCTCATCTCGAGCTAGGAGGCGGAAACGGGGCTCCCCTGGATGTGTGCGGGACACTTGTGCTTCCTCTCGAGTGGAGACGGCTATGTCGGGGAACTTCTTGAGTTGCAGCCAGGGTGTGAAGGACCCTTTGGAAGTTCCAGTGGTTAGATGTGATTAGCCTCGAGAAGCCTCAGCGGAAATGGGCCTCATCTCGCCTGGAGGGCAAAACCTCCTGGATTTTCTCGAGTTGCGGCAGGTGCTCTCGTCTTACGACGGGGACCTCAGGGACCCGCTCTGGTGGCCTCAGGAAAGGCCAGTCCCCATGCGAGTTCCACGGGGGCCCCTCGGGATTCCTCTCCCGTCGATGCCGGGGCTTAAGACCTTGTGTGGAGTCGGGTCCGGAACCTGAGGATTCCTCTCCAGTGCTGACATGGATCTTGGGGTACATCTGGAGTCTCCCCAGGGGAGTCAGTCGTCGTTTCGGATGCGGGAATGCACTTGCGCTTTCCTCCAGAGCGGTAGCATCAGTGTCACGCAGTCCGCCGCGTGGATCAAAGGATCTATGCTTTTCCCTCGAGTCTTTCCCACGAGGCTTTCCCACGAGGCTTTCCCACAGGGCTGTCCCAGTGCACACGTGGTGGGAGTCGATCCTCGGCTTGAACGTCAAGGCAGTGCAGGGAAAACAGGTTCCTCTGGAATGGACTGACACATCTGGGGGACTCTTGGAATGGTGGCACGACCCTGGAGTTCCTCTCGCCTTTCCTGTGGAGAGCGCCTCCTCTTGAGATGCGACGGGAACGCCGGGAATTCTTTTCCTACGAAACAGGGAAAGGATCCCTCATCTCGAGCTAGGAGGCGGATACGGGGCTCCCCTGGATGTGTGCGGGACCCTCGTGCTTCCTCTCGAGTGCAGACGGCTATGTCGGGGAACTTCTTGAGTTGCAGCCAGGGTGTGAAGGACCCTTTGGAAGTTCCAGTGGTTAGATGTGATTAGCCTCGAGAAGCCTCAGCGGAAATGGGCCTCATCTCACCTGGAGGGCAAAACCTCCTGGATTTTCTCGAGTTGCGGCAGGTGCTCTCGACTTACGTCGGGGACCTCAGGGACCCGCTCTGGTGGCCTCAGGAAAGGCCAGTCCCCATGCGAGTTCCTCGGGGGCCTCTCGGGATTCCTCTCCCGTCGATTCCGGGGCCTAAGACCTTGTGTGGAGTCGGGGCCGGAACCTGAGGATTCCTCTCCAGTGCTGACATGGATCTTGGGGTACTTCTGGAGTCTCCCCAGGGGAGTCAGTCCTCGTCTCGAATGCGGGCATGCACTTGCGCTTTCCTCCAGAGCAGTAGCAGCAGTGTCACGCAGTCCGCCGCGTGGATCAAAGGATCTATGGTTTTCCCTCGAGTCTTTCCCACGAGGCTTTCCCACGAGGCTTTCCCACAGGGCTGTCCCACGTGCACACGTGCTCGGAGTCGATCCTCGGTTTGAACGTCAAGCCAGTGCAGGGAAAACAGGTTCCTCTGGAATGGACTGACACATCTGGGGGACTCTTGGAATGGTGGCACGACCCTGGAGTTCCTCTCGCCTTTCCTGTGGAGAGCGCCTCCTCTTGAGGTGCGACGGGAACGCCGGGAATTCTTTCCACGAAACAGGGAAAGGATCCCTCATCTCGAGCTAGGAGGCGGAAACGGGGCTCCGCTGGATGTGTGCGGGACCCTCGTGCTTCCTCTCGAGTGGAGACGGCTATGTCGGGGAACTTCTTGAGTTGCAGCAAGGGTGTGAAGGACCCTTTGGAAGTTCCAGTGGTTAGATGCGATCAGCCTCGAGAAGCCTCAGCGGAAATGGGCCTCATCTCGCCTGGAGGGCAAAGCCACCTGGATTTTCTCGAGTTGCGGCAGGTGCTCTCGACTTACGACGGGGACCTCAGGGACCCGCTCTGGTGGCCTCAGGAAAGGCCAGTCCCCATGCGAGTTCCTCGGGGGCCTCTCGGGATTCCTCTCCCTTCGATGCCGGGGCCTAAGACCTTGTGTGGAGTCGGGGCCGAAACCTGAGGATTCCTCTCCAGTGCTGACATGGATCTTGGGGTGCTTCTGGAGTCTCCCCAGGGGAGTCAGTCCTCGTCTCGAATGCGGGCATGCACTTGCGCTTTCCTCCAGAGCGGTAGCAGCAGTGTCACGCAGTCCGCGCGTGGATCAAAGGATCTATGGTTTTCCCTCGAGTCTTTCCCACGAGGCTTTCCCACGAGGCTTTCCCACAGGGCTGTCCCACGTGCACACGTGGTGGGAGTCGATCCTCGGCTTGAACGTCAAGGCAGTGCAGGGAAAACTGGTTCCTCTGGAATGGACTGACACATCTGGGGGACTCTTGGAATGGTGGCACGACCCTGGAGTTCCTCTCGCCTTTCCTGTGGAGAGTGCCACCTCTTGAGATGCGACGGGAACGCCGGGAATTCTTTCCCTACGAAACAGGGAAAGGATCCCTCATCTCGAGCTAGGAGGCGGAAACGGGGCTCCCCTGGATGTGTGCGGGACCCTCGTGCTTCCTCTCGAGTGGAGACGGGTATTTCGGGGAACTTCTTTAGTTGCAGCAAGGGTGTGAAGGACCCTTTGGAAGTTCCAGTGGTTAGATGTGATTAGCCTCGAGAAGCCTCAGCGGAAATGGGCCTCATCTCACCTGGAGGGCAAAACCTCCTGGATTTTCTCGAGTTGCGGCAGGTGCTCTCGACTTAGAACGGGGACCTCATGGACCCGCTCTGGTGGCCTCAGTAAAGGCCAGTCCCCATGCGAGTTCCTCGGGGGCCTCTCGGGATTCCTCTCTCGTCGATGCCGGGGCCTAAGACCTTGTGTGGAGTCGGGGCCGGAACCTGAGGATTCCTCTCCAGTGCTGACATGGATCTTGGGGTATTCTGCAGTCTCCCCAGGGGAGTCAGTCCTCGTCTCGAATGCGGGCATGCACTTGCGCTTTCCTCCAGAGCAGTAGCAGCAGTGTCACGCAGTCCGCCGCGTGGATCAAAGTATCTATGGTTTTCCCTCGAGTCTTTCCCACGAGGCTTTCCCATGAGGCTTTCCCACAGGGCTGTCCCACGTGCACACGTGGTGGGAGTCGATCCTCGGCTTGAACATCAAGGCAGTGCAGGGAAAACAGGTTCCTCTGGAATGGACTGACACATCTGGGGGACTCTTGGAATGGTGGCACGACCCTGGAGTTCCTCTCGCCTTTCCTGTGGAGAGCGCCTCCTCTTGAGATGCGATGGGAACGCCGGGAATTCTTTCCCTCCGAAACAGGGAAAGGATCCCTCATCTCGAGCTAGGAGGCGGAAACGGGGCTCCACTGGATGTGTGCGGGACCCTCGTGCTTCCTCTCGAGTGGAGACGGGTTGTCGGGGAACTTCTTGAGTTGCAGCAAGGGTGTGAAGGACCCTTTGGAAGTTCCAGTGGTTAGATGTGATTAGCCTTGAGAAGCCTCAGCGGAAATGGGCCTCATCTTGCCTGGAGGGCAAAACCTCCAGGATTTTCTCGACTTGCAGCAGGTGCAATGGAATTACGACGTGGAACGCAGGGACCCCTCTGGTGGCCTCAGGAAAGGCCCGTCCCCATGCGAGTTGCTCCTGAGCCTCTGGGGATTACTCTTCCTTGGATACCGGAGCCTAAGACCTTTTGTGGAGACAGAGCCGGAGCCTGAGGATTCCTCTCCAGTGCTGACATGGTTAGTGGGGTACTTCTGGAGTACCCCAGGAGAGTAAGTCCTCGTCTCGAATGGGGACATGCACGTGCGCTTCCCTCTAGAGCGGTAGCAGCAGTGTCACGATTCCCATTGCTTGGATCAAGATATCTGTGGCTTTCCCTCAAGGCTTTCCCACGAGGCTTTCCCACAGGTCTGTCCCACGTGCAACCGTGGGGGAGTCGATCCTCGGCGTGAAAGTCGAGGCAGTACAGGGAAAACAGGTTCCTCTGGAATGGACTGACACATCTGGGGTCTATAGGAATGGTGGCACGACCCTGGAGTTCCTCTCGCCATTACTGTGGAGAGCGCCTCCTCTTGAGATGCGACGGGAACGCCCGGAATTCTTTCCCGAACAAGCAGGGAAAGGATCCCTCATCTCGAGCTACGAGGCGAAAACGGGGCTCCTCTGGATGTGGGCGGGACCCTCGTGCTTCCTCTAGTGTGGAATCGGGTATGTCGGGGAACTTCTTGAGTTGCAGCAAGGGTGTGAAGGCACTTTGGAAGTTCCAGAGGTTAGGAGTGATTAGCCTCGAGATGCCTCAGCGGAAATGGGCCTCATCTAGCCTGGAGGGGAGAACCTCCTGGATGTTCTCGAGTTGCGGCAGTTGCTCTCGTCTTACGACGGTGACCTCAGGGACCCCTCTGGTGGCCTCAGGACTGGCCAGTCCCCATTCGAGTTGCTCGGGGGCCTCTCGGGATTCCTCTCCCGTCGATGCCGGGGCCTAAGAACTTGTGTGGAGTCGGGGCCGGAATCTGAGGATTCCTCTCCAGTGCTGACATGGATCTTGGGGTACTTCTTGAGTCTCCCAACGGGAGTAAGACATCGTCTCTAATGGGGGAATGCACGTGCGCTTTCCTCCGGAGCTGTAGCAGGAGTGTAAAGCTTCCCGTCGCGTCGATAATGGGATCTGTGGCTTACCCTCGAGGATTTCCCATGAGGCTTTCCCACGAGGCTTTCACACACGGCTGTCCCACGTGCCACCGTAGTGGGAGTCGATCCTCAGCATGAAAGTCGAGTCAGTGCAGGTAAAACAGGTGCCTCTGGAATGGATTGAGACATCTGGGGGACTCTCGGAATGGTGGCAAGACCCTGGAGTTCCTCTCGCCTTTCCTGTGGAGAGCGGCTCTTCTTGAGATGCGACGGGAACTGCCAGAATTCTTTCCAGAACAAGGAAAAAGGGGAAACCACAACTCGAGCTACGAGGCGAAAACGGGGCTCCCCTGGATGTGGGCGGGACCCTCGTGCTTCCTCTAGAGTGGAGACCGGTGTGTCGGGGAACTTCTTGAGTTGCAGCAAGGGTGTGAAGGACATTTTAGGAGTTCCAGAGGTTAGGTGTGATTAGCCTTGAGAAGACTCAGCGGAAATGGGCCTCATCTCGCCTGGAGGGCAAAACCTCCTGGATTTCCTCGAGTGGGGCAGGTGCTCTCGACTTACGACGGGGACCTCAGGGACCCGCTCTGGTGGCCTGAGGAAAGGCCAGTACCCATGCGAGTTGATCGGGGGTCTCTCGGGATTCCTCTACGTTCTATGCCGGGGCCAAAGACCTTGTGTGGAATCGGGGCCGGAACCTGAGGATTCCTCTCCAATGCTGACATAGATCTTGAGGTACTTCTGGAGTCTCCCCAGGGGAGTGAGTCCTCGTCTCGAGAGGGGCATGCAATGCGCTTTCCTGCAGAGCGGTAGCAGCAGTGTCACGCATTCCGCCGCGTGGATCAAGGGATCTATGGCTTTCCCTCGAGGCTTTCCCACGAAGCTTTCCCACAGGGCTGTCCCAAGTGCCACCGTGGTGGGAGTCGATCCTCGGCGTGAAAGTCGAGGCAGTGCACGGAAAACGGGATCCTCTGGAATACAGTGAGATATCTGGGGGACTCCTGGAATTGTGGCACGACCCTGGAGTTCCTCTCGTCTTGCCTGTGGAGAGCGCCTCCTCTTGAGATGCGGCGGGAACGCCGGGAAATCTTACCGACCAAGCAGGGAAAGGATCTCTCATCTCGAGCTACGAGGCGGAAACGGGGCTCCTCTGGATGTGGGCGGGACCCTCATGCTTCCTCTAGAGTGGAGACGGGGATGTCGGGGAACTTCGTGAGTTGCAGCAAGGGTGTAAAGGACCCTTTGGAAGTTCCAGTGGTTAGATGTGATTAGCCTCGAGAAGCCTCAGCGGAAATGGGCCTCATCTCGCCTGGAGGGCAAAACCTCCTGGATTTTCTCGAGTTGCGGCAGGTGCTGTCGACTTACGACGGGGACCTCAGGGACCCGCTCTGGTGGCCTCAGGAAAGGCCAGTCCCCATGCGAGTTCCTCGGGGGCCTCTCGGGATTCCTCTCCCGTCGATGCCGGGGCCTAAGACCTTGTGTGGAGTCGGGGCCGGAACCTGAGGATTCCTCTCCAGTGCTGACATGGATCTTGGGGTACTTCTGGAGTCTCCCCAGGGGAGTCAGTCCTCGTCTCGAATGCGGGCATGCACTTGCGCTTTCCTCCAGAGCGGTAGCAGCAGTGTCACGCATTCCGCCGCGTGGATCAAGGGATCTATGGCTTTCCCTCGAGGCTTTCCCACGAGGCTTTCCCACAGGGCTGTCCCACGTGCCACCGTGGTGGGAGTCGATCCTCGGCGTGAAAGTCGAGGCAGTGCACGGAAAACAGGTTCCTCTGGAATAGAGTGAGACATCTGGGGGACTCTTGGAATTGTGGCACGACGCTGGAGTTCCTCTCGTCTTACCTGTGGAGAGCGCCTCCTCTTGAGATGCGGCGGGAACGCCAGGAAATCTTATCGACCAAGCCGGGAAAGGATCTCTCATCTCGAGCTACGAGGCGGAAACGGGGCTCCTCTGGATGTGGGCGGGACCCTCATGCTTCCTCTAGAGTGGAGACGGGGATGTCGGGGAACTTCATGAGTTGCACAAGGGTGTGAAGGAACTTTTGGAAGTTCCAGAGCTTAGATGTGATTAGCCTTGGGCAGCCTCAGTGGAAATGGGCCTCATCTCGCCTGGAGGGCAAAACGTCCTGGATATTTTCAAGTTGCGGCAGGTGCTCTCGTCTTAGGACGGTGACCTAAGGGACCCTCTCTGGTGGCCTCAGGACTGGCCAGTCCCCATGCGAGTTGCTCCGGAGCCTCTCGGGATTCCTCTCCCTTCGATACCAGGGCCTAAGACCTTGTGTGCAGTCAGGGCCAAAAACTGAGGATTCCTCTCCAGTGCTGACATGGACCTTAGGGTATTCCTGGAGTCTCCCCAGGAGAGTAAGTCCTCGTCTCGAATGGGGGCATGCACGTGCGCTTTCCTCCAGAGCGGTCACAACACTGTCACGCTTCCCGTTGCGTGGATCAAGGGATCTGTGGCTATCCCTCGAGGCTTTACCACGAGGCTTTCACAAGAGGCTTTCCCACAGGTCTGTCCCACGTGCCACCGTGGTGGGAGTCGATCCTCGGTGTGAAAGTCGAGGCAGTGCAGGGAAAACAGGTTTCTCTGGAATGGACTGAGACACCTGGGATACTCTGCGAATGGTGGCACAACCCTGGATTTCCTCTCGCCTTTCCTGTGGAGAGCGCCTCCTCTTGAGATGCGACGGGAACGCCCAGAATTCTTTCCCATCCAAGCAGCGAAAGATCCCTCATCTCGAGGTACCAGGCGGAAACGGGGCTTCTCTGGATATTGGCGGGACCCTCCTGCTTCCTCTCCAGTGAAGACGGGTATGTCGGGGAACTTCTTGAGTTGCAGCAAGGGTGTGAAGGACCTTTTGGAAGTTCCAGAGGCTATGTGTGATTACCCTAGAGAAGCCTCACGGAAATGGGCCTCATCTCGCCTGGAGGGCAAAACCTCCTGGTTTTTCTCGAGTTGCGGCAGGTGCTCTCGACATATGACGGGGACCTCAGGGACCCGCTCTTGGTGCATCAGGAAAGGCCATTACCCATGCGAGTTGCTCGGGGGCCTCTCAGGATTCCTCTCCCTTCGATGCCCGCGCCTGAGACCTTGTGTGGAGTTGGGGCCGGAACCTGAGTATTCCTCTCCAGTGCTGACATGGATTTTGGGGTACTTCTGGAGTCTCCCCAGGGGAGTCAGTCCTCGTCTCCAGAGGGGGCATGCACGAGCCCTTTCCTCCAGAGCGGTAGCAGTACTGTCACACTTCCCTTCGCGTTGATCCTGGGACCTGTGGCTTTCCCACGAGGCTTTCCCACGAGGCTTTCCACAGGGGGTCCCACGTGCCACCGTGGTTTGAGTCGATCCTCGGCAGGAAAGTCGAGGCAGTGCAGGGAAAACAGGTTCCTCTGGAATGGACTGAGACATCTGGGGGACTCTGGGAATGGTGGCCCGACCCTGGAGTTCCTCTTGCCTTTCCTGTGGAGAGGGCCTCCTCTTGAGATCCGACGGGAATGCCCAGAATACTTTCCCGTCCAAGCAGCGAAAGGATCCCTCATCTGGAGCTACATGGCGGAAACGGGGCTACTCTGGATGTGCGCGGGAGCCTCATGCTTCCTCTCGAGTGGAGACGAGTTTGTCGGGAAATTCTTGAGTTTCAACAAGAGTGTGAAGGACCCTTTGGTAGTTCCAGAGGTTAGATGTGATTAGCCTCCAGACGCCTCAGCGGAAATGGGCCTCATCTAGCCTGGAGGGGAGAACCTCCTGAATTTTCTCGAGGTGCGGCAGGTGCTCTCGTCTTACGACGATGACGAAAGGGACCCGCTCTAGTCGCCTCAGGACTGGCCAGTCCCCATGCGTGTTACTCAGGGGCCTCTCGGTATTCCTTTCCCGTCGATGCCTGGGCCTAAGACCATGTGTGAAGTCGGGGCCGGACGAGAGGATTCCTCTCCAGTGCTGACATGGATCTTGGGGTACTTCTGGAGTCTCCCCTGGGGAGTAAGTCCTCCTCTCGAAAGGAGGCATGCACGTGCGCTTTCCTGCAGAGCGGTAGCAGCAGTGTCACGCTTCCCGTCGCGTGGATCAAGGGATCTGTGGCTTTCCCTCGAAGTGTTCCCACAGGGCTGTCCAACGTGCGACCGGGGTGGGAGTCGTGCCACGGTGGTGTGAGTCTATCCTCGGCTTGAAAGTCGAGGCAGTGCAAGGAAAACAGGTTCCTCTGAAATGGACTGAGACATCTGGGGGACTCTGGGAATGGTGGAACGACCCTGGAGTTCCTCTCGCCTTTCCTGTGGAGAGCGCCTCTTCTTGAGATGCGACAGAAACGCCGGGAATTTTTTCCCGAACAAGCAGGGAAAGGATCCCTCATCTCGAGGTACGAGGCGGAAACGGGGCTCCTCTGGATGTGGGTGGGAACCTCTTGCTTCCTCTAGAGTGGAGACGGGGATGTCGGGGAACTTCTTGAGTTGCAGCAAGGGTGTGAAGGACCTTTAGGAAGTTCCAGTGGTTAGATGTGATTAGCCTCGAGAAGCCTCAGCGGAAATGGCCCTCATCTTGCCTGGAGGGCAAAACCTCCAGGATTTTCTCGACTTGCGGCAGGTGCAATGGAATTACGACGGGGAACTCAGGGACCCCTCTGGTGGCCTCAGGAAAGGCCAGTCCCCATGCGAGTTGCTCCTGAGCCTCTGGGGATTACTCTTCCTTGGATTCCGCAGCCTAAGACCTTTTGTGGAGGCGGGGCCGGAGCCTGAGGATTCCTCTCCAGTGCTGACATGGTTCGTGGGGTACTTCTGGAGTACCCCAGGAGAGTAAGTCCTCGTCTCGAATGGGGACATGCACGTGCGCTTCCCTCTAGAGCGGTAGCAGCAGTGTCACGCTTCCCATTGCTTGGATCAAGATATCTGTGGCTTTCCCTCAAGGCTTTCCCACGAGGCTTTCCAACAGCGCTGTCCCACTTGCCACCGTGGTGGGAGTCAATCCTCGGTGTGAAAGTCGAGGCAGTGCAGGGGAAACAGGATTCTCTGGAATGGACTGAGTCATCTGGGGTACCCTGGGAATGGTGGCATGACACTGGAGTTCCTCTCGCCTTTCCTGTGGGGAGCGCCCCCTCTTGAGATGCGACAGGAACGCCGGGAATTCTTTCCCGACAAAGCAGGGAAGGATCCTTCATCTCGAGCTATGAGGCGGAATCGGGGCTCCTCTTGATGTGTGCGGGACCCTCGTACTTCCTTTAGAGTGGAGACGAGTATGTGGGGGAACATCTTGACTTGCAGCAAGGGTATGAAGGACCTTTTGGAAGTTCCAGAGGTTAGGTGTGATTAGCCTCGAGACGCCTCAGCAGAAATGGGCCTCATCTAGCCTGGAGGGGAGAACCTCCTGGATGTTCTAGAGTTGCGGCAGTTGCTCTCGTCTTACAACAGTGACCTCAGGGACCCCTCTGGTGGCCTCAGGACTGGCCAGTCACCATTCCAGTTGCTCGGGGGCCTCACGGGATTCCTCTCCCGTCGATGCCGGGGCCTAAGACCTTGTGTGGAGTCAGGGCCGGAACCTGAGGATTCCTCTCCAGTGCTGACATGATCTTGGGGTACTTCTTGAGTCTCCCAACGGGAGTAAGACATCGTCTCGAATGGGGGAATGCACGTGCGCTTTCCTCCCGAGCTGTAGCAGGAGTGTAACGCTTCCCGTCGCGTGATCATGGGATCTGTGGCTTACCCTCGAGGATTTCCCATGAGGCTTTCCCACGAGGCTTTCCCACACGGCTGTCCCACGTGCCACCGTGGTGGGAGTCGATCCTCAGCAAGAAAGTCGAGGCAGTGCAGGTAAAACAGGTGCCTCTGGAATGGATTGAGACCTCTGGGGGACCCTCGGAATGGTGGCACGACCCTGGAGTTCCTCTAGCCTTTCCTGTGGAGAGCGCCTCTTCTTGAGATGCGACGGGAACTCCCAGAATTCTTTCCAGAACAAGGAAAGAGGGGAACCCACAACTCGAGCTAAGAGGCGGAAACGGGGCTCCCCTGGATGTGGGCGGGACCCTGTGCTTCCTCTAGAGTGGAGACCGGTATGTCGGGGAACTTCTTGAGTTGCAGCAATGGTGTGAAGGACCTTTTGGAAGTTCCAGAGGTTAGGTGTGATTATCCTCGAGAAGCCTCAGTGGAAATGGGCCTCATCTCGCTTGGAGGTCAAAACCTCATGGATTTTCTCGATTTGTGGCAGGTCTTCTCGACTTACCACGGGGATCTCAGGGACCCGCTCTTGTGGCCTCAGGAAAGGCCAGTCCCCATGCGAGTAGATCAGTGGCCTCTCGGAATTCCTCTGCTTTCGATGCAGTGCCTAAGACCTTCTGTGGATTCGGGCCCGGAACCTGAGGATTCCTCTCCAGTGCTGACATGGATCTTGGTGTATTCTGGAGTCTCCCCAGGGGAGTAAATCCTCGTCTGGAAAGGGGGCAAGCACGTGCGCTATCCTCCAGTGCGGTAGCAGCAGTGTCACGCTTCCCGTCACGTGAATCAAGGGATCTGTGGCTTTCCATCGAGGCTTTCCCACGAGGCTTTCCCACAGTGCTATCCCACGTGCCACCATGGTGGGAGTCGATCCTAGGCGTGAAAGTCGAGGCAGTGCAGGGAAAACAGGTTCCTCTGGAATGGACTGAGACATCTGGGGTACTATTGGAATGGTGGCACGACGCTGGAGTTCCTCTCGCCTTTCCTGTGGAGAGTGCCTCCTCTTGACATGCTACGGGAACGCCCAGAATTCTTTCCCGACCAAAGAGGAAAACGATCCCTCACCTCGAGCTATGAGGCAGAAACGGGGCTCCTCTGGATGTGGGTAGGACCCTCGTGTTTCCTCTAGAGTGGAGACGGGGATGTCGGGGAACTTCTTGAGTTGCAGCAATGGTGTGAAGGACCTTTTGGAAGTTTCAGAGCTTAGATGTGATTAGCCTTGAGAAGCCTCAGCGGAAATGGTCCTCATCTCGCCTGGAGGGCAAAACCTCCTGGAGTTTCTTGAGTTGCGGCAGGTGCTCTCGACTTATGACTGGATCCTCAGGGACCCGCTCTGGTGGCCTCAGGAAAGGCCAGTCCCCATGCGAGTTTTTCGCGGGCCTCTCGGGATTCCTCTCCCTTCGATGCCGGGGCAAAGACCTTGTGTGGAGTCGGGGCCGGAACGTGAGGTTTCCTCTGCAGTGCTGACATGGATCTTGGGGTATTCTGCAGTCTCCCCAGGGGAGTCAGTCCTCGTCTCGAATGCGGGCATGCACTTGCGCTTTCCTCCAGAGCGGTAGCAGCAGTGTCACGCAGTCCGCCACGTGGATCAAAGGATCTATGGTTTTCCCTCGAGTCTTTCCCACGAGGCTTTCCCACGAGGCTTTCCCACAGGGCTGTCCCACGTGCACACGTGGTGGGAGTCGATCCTCGGCTTGAACGTCAAGGCAGTGCAGGGAAAACAGGTTCCTCTGGAATGGACTGACACATCTGGGGGACTCTTGGAATGGTGGCACGACCCTGGAGTTCCTCTCGCCTTTCCTGTGGAGAGCGCCTCCTCTTGAGATGCAACGGGAACGCCGGGAATTCTTTCCCTACGAAACAGGGAAAGGATCCCTCATCTCGAGCTAGGAGGCGGAAACGGGGCTCCCCTGGATGTGTGCGGGACACTTGTGCTTCCTCTCGAGTGGAGACGGGTATGTCGGGGAACTTCTTGAGTTGCAACAAGGGTGTGAAGGACCCTTTGGAAGTTCCAGTGGTTAGATGTGATCAGCCTCGAGAAGCCTCAGCGGAAATGGGCTTCATCTCGCCTGGAGGGCAAAACCTCCTGGATTTTCTCGAGTTGCGGCAGGTGCTCTCGACTTACGACGGGGACCTCAGGGACCCGCTCTGGTGGCGTCAGGATAGGCCAGTCCCCATGCGAGTTCCGCGGGGGCCTCTCGGGATTCCTCTCCCGTCGATGCCGGGCCTAAGACCTTGTGTGGAGTCGGGGCCGGTACCTGAGGATTCCTCTCCAGTGCTGACATGGATCTTGGGGTACTTCTGGAGTCTCCCCAGGGGAGTCAGTCCTCGTCTCGAATGCGGGCATGCACTTCCGCTTACCTCCAGAGCGGTAGCAGCAGTGTCACGCAGTCCGCCGCGTGGATCAAAGGTCTATGGTTTTCCCTCAAGGCTTTCCCACGAGGCTTTCCCACGAGGCTTTCCCACAGGGCTGTCCCACGTGCACACGTGCTCGGAGTCGATCCTCGGCTTGAACGTCAAGGCAGTGCAGGGAAAACATGTTCCTCTGGAATGGACTGACACATCTGGGGGACTCTTGAAATGGTGGCACGACCCTGGAGTTCCTCTCGCCTTTCCTGTGGAGAGCGCCTCCTCTTGAGATGCGACGGGAACGCCGGGAATTCTTTCCCTCTGAAACAGGGAAAGGATACCTCATCTCGAGCTAGGAGGCGGAAACGGGGCTCCCCTGGATGTGTGCGGGACACTTGTGCTTCCTCTCGAGTGGAGACGGCTATGTCGGGGAACTTCTTGAGTTGCAGCCAGGGTGTGAAGGACCCTTTGGAAGTTCCAGTGGTTAGATGTGATCAGCCTCGAGAAGCCTCAGCGGAAATGGGCCTCATCTCGCCTGGAGGGCAAAACCTCCTGGATTTTCTCGAGTTGCGGCAGGTGCTCTCGACTTACGACGGGGACCTCAGGGACCCGCTCTGGTGGCCTCAGGAAAGGCCAGTCCCCATGCGAGTTCCGCGGGGGCCTCTCGGGATTCCTCTCCCGTCGATGCCGGGCCTAAGACCTTGTGTGGAGTCGGGGCCGGTACCTGAGGATTCCTCTCCAGTGCTGACATGGATCTTGGGGTACTTCTGGAGTCTCCCCAGGGGAGTCAGTCCTCGTCTCGAATGCGGGCATGCACTTGCGCTTTCCTCCAGAGCGGTAGCAGCAGTGTCACGCAGTCCGCCGCGTGGATCAAAGGATCTATGGTTTTCCCTCGAGTCTTTCCCACGAGGCTTTCCCACGAGGCTTTCCCACAGGGCTGTCCCACGTGCACACGAGGTGGGAGTCGATCCTCGGCTTGAACGTCAAGGCAGTGCAGGGAAAACAGGTTCCTCTGGAATGGACTGACACATCTGGGGGACTCCTGGAATGGTGGCACGACCCTGGAGTTCCTCTCGCCTTTCCTTTGGAGAGCGCCTCGTCTTGAGATGCGACGGGAACGCCGGGAATTCTTTCCCTCCGAAACAGGGAAAGGATCCCTCATCTCGAGCTAGGAGGCGGAAACGGGGCTCCCCTGGATGTGTGCGGGACCCTCGTGCTTCCTCTCGAGTGGAGACGGCTATGTCGGTGAACTTCCTGACTTGCAGCAAGGGTGTGAAGGACCCTTTGGAAGTTCCAGTGGTTAGATGTGATTAGCCTCGAGAAGCCTCAGCGGAAATGGTCCTCATCTCACCTGGAGGGCAAAACCTCCTGGATTTTCTCGAGTTGCGGCAAGTGCTATCGACTTACGACGGGGACCTCAGGGACCCGCTCTGTTGGCCTAAGGAAAGGCCAGTCCCCATGCGACTTCCTCGGGGGCCTCTCGGGATTCCTCTTCCGACGATGTCGGGGCCTAAGACCTTGTGTGGAGTCGGGGTGGAAACCTGAGGATTCCTCTCCATTGCTGACATGGATCTTGGGGTACTTCTGGAGTCTCCCCAGGGAAGTCAGTCCTCGTCTCGAATGCGGGCATGCACTTGCGCTTTCCTCCAGAGCGGTAGCAGCAGTGTCACGCAGTCCGCGCGTGGAACAAAGGATCTATGGTTTTCCCTCGAGTCTTTCCCACGAGGCTTTCCCACGAGGCTTTCAAACAGGGCTGTCCCACGTGCACACGTGGTGGGAGTCGATCCTCGGCTTGAACGTCAAGGCAATGCAGGGAAAAATGGTTCCTCTGGAATGGACTGACACATCTGGGGGACTCTTGGAATGGTGGCACGACCCTGGAGTTCCTCTCGCCTTTCCTGTGGAGAGCGCCTCCTCTTGAGATGCGACGGGAACGCCGGGAATTCTTTCCCTCCGAAACAGGGAAAGGATCCCTCATCTCGAGCTAGGAGGCGGAAACGGGGCTCCCCTGGATGTGTGCGGGACCCTCGTGCTTCCTCTCGAGTGGAGACGGCTATGTCGGGGAACTTCTTGAGTTGCAGCAAGGGTGTGAAGGACCCTTTGGAAGTTCCAGTGGTTAGATGTGATCAGCCTCGAGAAGCCTCAGCGGAAATGGGCCTCATCTCGCCTGGAGGGCAAAACCTCCTGGATTTTCTCGAATTGCGGCAGGTGCTCTCGACTTACGACGGGGACCACAGGGACCCGCTCTGGTAGCCTCAGGAAAGGCCAGTCCCCATGCGAGTTCCTCGGGGGCCTCTCGGGATTCCTCTCCCGTCGATGCCGGGCCCTAAGACCTTGTGTGGAGTTGGGGCCAAAACCTGAGGATTCCTCTCCAGTGCTGACATGGATCTTGGGGTACTTCTGGAGTCTCCCCAGGGGAGTCAGTCCTCGTCTCGAATGCGGGCATGCACTTGCGCTTTCCTCCAGAGCGGTAGCAGCAGTGTCACGCAGTCCGCCGCGTGGATCAAAGGTCTATGGTTTTCCCTCAAGGCTTTCCCACGAGGCTTTCCCACGAGGCTTTCCCCCAGGGCTGTCCCACGTGCACACGTGGTGGGAGTCGATCCTCGGCTTGAACGTCAAGGCAGTGCAGGGAAAACAGGTTCCTCTGGAATGGACTGACACATCTGAGGGACTCTTGGAATGGTGGCACGACCCTGGAGTTCCTCTCGCCTTTCCTTTGGAGAGCGCCTCGTCTTGAGATGCGACGGGAACGCCGGGAATTCTTCCCCTACGAAACAGGGAAAGGATCCCTCATCTCGAGCTAGGAGGCGCAAACGGGGCTCCCCTGGATGTGTGCGGGACCCTCGAGCTGCCTCTCAAGTGGAGACGGCTATGTTGGTGAACTTCTTGACTTGCAGCAAGCGTGTGAAGGACCCTTTGGAAGTTCCAGTGGTTAGATGTGATTAGCCTCGAGAAGCCTCAGCGGAAATGGGCCTCATCTCACCTGGAGGGCAAAACCTCCTGGATTTTCTCGAGTTGCGGCAGGTGCTCTCGACTTACGACGGGGACCTCAGGGACCCGCTCTGGTGGCCTCAGGAAAGGCCAGTCCCCATGCGAGTTCCTCGGGGGCCTCTCGGGATTCCTCTTCCGACGATGTCGGGGCCTAAGACCTTGTGTGGAGTCGCGGTGGAAACCTGAGGATTCCTCTCCAGTGCTGACATGGATCTTGGGGTACTTCTGGAGTCTCCCCAGGGGAGTCAGTCCTCGTCTCGAATGCGGGCATGCACTTCCGCTTACCTCCAGAGCGGTAGCAGCAGTGTCACGCAGTCCGCAGCGTGGATCAAAGGTCTATGGTTTTCCCTCAAGGCTTTCCCACGAGGCTTTCCCACGAGGCTTTCCCACAGGGCTGTCCCACGTGCACACGTGCTCGGAGTCGATCCTCGGCTTGAACGTCAAGGCAGTGCAGGGAAAACAGGTTCCTCTGGAATGGACTGACACATCTGGGGGACTCTTGGAATGGTGGCACGACCCTGGAGTTCCTCTCGCCTTTCCTGTGGAGAGCGCCTCCTCTTGAGATGCGACGGGAACGCCGGGAATTCTTTCCCTCCGAAACAGGGAAAGGATACCTCATCTCGAGCTAGGAGGCGGAAACGGGGCTCCCCTGGATGTGTGCGGGACACTTGTGCTTCCTCTCGAGTGGAGACGGCTATGTCGGGGAACTTCTTGAGTTGCAGCCAGGGTGTGAAGGACCCTTTGGAAGTTCCAGTGGTTAGATGTGATTAGCCTCGAGAAGCCTCAGCGGAAATGGGCCTCATCTCGCCTGGAGGGCAAAACCTCCTGGATTTTCTCGAGTTGCGTCAGGTGCTCTCGTCTTACGACGGGGACCTCAGGGACCCGCTCTGGTGGCCTCAGGAAAGGCCAGTCCCCATGCGAGTTCCACGGGGGCCCCTCGGGATTCCTCTCCCGTCGATGCCGGGGCTTAAGACCTTGTGTGGAGTCGGGTCCGGAACCTGAGGATTCCTCTCCAGTGCTGACATGGATCTTGGGGTACATCTGGAGTCTCCCCAGGGGAGTCAGTCGTCGTTTCGGATGCGGGAATGCACTTGCGCTTTCCTCCAGAGCGGTAGCATCAGTGTCACGCAGTCCGCCGCGTGGATCAAAGGATCTATGCTTTTCCCTCGAGTCTTTCCCACGAGGCTTTCCCACGAGGCTTTCCCACAGGGCTGTCCCAGTGCACACGTGGTGGGAGTCGATCCTCGGCTTGAACGTCAAGGCAGTGCAGGGAAAACAGGTTCCTCTGGAATGGACTGACACATCTGGGGGACTCTTGGAATGGTGGCACGACCCTGGAGTTCCTCTCGCCTTTCCTGTGGAGAGCGCCTCCTCTTGAGATGCGACGGGAACGCCGGGAATTCTTTTCCTACGAAACAGGGAAAGGATCCCTCATCTCGAGCTAGGAGGCGGATACGGGGCTCCCCTGGATGTGTGCGGGACCCTCGTGCTTCCTCTCGAGTGCAGACGGCTATGTCGGGGAACTTCTTGAGTTGCAGCCAGGGTGTGAAGGACCCTTTGGAAGTTCCAGTGGTTAGATGTGATTAGCCTCGAGAAGCCTCAGCGGAAATGGGCCTCATCTCACCTGGAGGGCAAAACCTCCTGGATTTTCTCGAGTTGCGGCAGGTGCTCTCGACTTACGTCGGGGACCTCAGGGACCCGCTCTGGTGGCCTCAGGAAAGGCCAGTCCCCATGCGAGTTCCTCGGGGGCCTCTCGGGATTCCTCTCCCGTCGATTCCGGGGCCTAAGACCTTGTGTGGAGTCGGGGCCGGAACCTGAGGATTCCTCTCCAGTGCTGACATGGATCTTGGGGTACTTCTGGAGTCTCCCCAGGGGAGTCAGTCCTCGTCTCGAATGCGGGCATGCACTTGCGCTTTCCTCCAGAGCAGTAGCAGCAGTGTCACGCAGTCCGCCGCGTGGATCAAAGGATCTATGGTTTTCCCTCGAGTCTTTCCCACGAGGCTTTCCCACGAGGCTTTCCCACAGGGCTGTCCCACGTGCACACGTGCTCGGAGTCGATCCTCGGTTTGAACGTCAAGCCAGTGCAGGGAAAACAGGTTCCTCTGGAATGGACTGACACATCTGGGGGACTCTTGGAATGGTGGCACGACCCTGGAGTTCCTCTCGCCTTTCCTGTGGAGAGCGCCTCCTCTTGAGGTGCGACGGGAACGCCGGGAATTCTTTCCACGAAACAGGGAAAGGATCCCTCATCTCGAGCTAGGAGGCGGAAACGGGGCTCCGCTGGATGTGTGCGGGACCCTCGTGCTTCCTCTCGAGTGGAGACGGCTATGTCGGGGAACTTCTTGAGTTGCAGCAAGGGTGTGAAGGACCCTTTGGAAGTTCCAGTGGTTAGATGCGATCAGCCTCGAGAAGCCTCAGCGGAAATGGGCCTCATCTCGCCTGGAGGGCAAAGCCACCTGGATTTTCTCGAGTTGCGGCAGGTGCTCTCGACTTACGACGGGGACCTCAGGGACCCGCTCTGGTGGCCTCAGGAAAGGCCAGTCCCCATGCGAGTTCCTCGGGGGCCTCTCGGGATTCCTCTCCCTTCGATGCCGGGGCCTAAGACCTTGTGTGGAGTCGGGGCCGAAACCTGAGGATTCCTCTCCAGTGCTGACATGGATCTTGGGGTGCTTCTGGAGTCTCCCCAGGGGAGTCAGTCCTCGTCTCGAATGCGGGCATGCACTTGCGCTTTCCTCCAGAGCGGTAGCAGCAGTGTCACGCAGTCCGCGCGTGGATCAAAGGATCTATGGTTTTCCCTCGAGTCTTTCCCACGAGGCTTTCCCACGAGGCTTTCCCACAGGGCTGTCCCACGTGCACACGTGGTGGGAGTCGATCCTCGGCTTGAACGTCAAGGCAGTGCAGGGAAAACTGGTTCCTCTGGAATGGACTGACACATCTGGGGGACTCTTGGAATGGTGGCACGACCCTGGAGTTCCTCTCGCCTTTCCTGTGGAGAGTGCCACCTCTTGAGATGCGACGGGAACGCCGGGAATTCTTTCCCTACGAAACAGGGAAAGGATCCCTCATCTCGAGCTAGGAGGCGGAAACGGGGCTCCCCTGGATGTGTGCGGGACCCCACGTGCTTCCTCTCGAGTGGAGACGGGTATTTCGGGGAACTTCTTTAGTTGCAGCAAGGGTGTGAAGGACCCTTTGGAAGTTCCAGTGGTTAGACGTGATTAGCCTCGAGAAGCCTCAGCGGAAATGGGCCTCATCTCACCTGGAGGGCAAAACCTCCTGGATTTTCTCGAGTTGCGGCAGGTGCTCTCGACTTAGAACGGGGACCTCATGGACCCGCTCTGGTGGCCTCAGTAAAGGCCAGTCCCCATGCGAGTTCCTCGGGGGCCTCTCGGGATTCCTCTCTCGTCGATGCCGGGGCCTAAGACCTTGTGTGGAGTCGGGGCCGGAACCTGAGGATTCCTCTCCAGTGCTGACATGGATCTTGGGGTATTCTGCAGTCTCCCCAGGGGAGTCAGTCCTCGTCTCGAATGCGGGCATGCACTTGCGCTTTCCTCCAGAGCAGTAGCAGCAGTGTCACGCAGTCCGCCGCGTGGATCAAAGTATCTATGGTTTTCCCTCGAGTCTTTCCCACGAGGCTTTCCCATGAGGCTTTCCCACAGGGCTGTCCCACGTGCACACGTGGTGGGAGTCGATCCTCGGCTTGAACATCAAGGCAGTGCAGGGAAAACAGGTTCCTCTGGAATGGACTGACACATCTGGGGGACTCTTGGAATGGTGGCACGACCCTGGAGTTCCTCTCGCCTTTCCTGTGGAGAGCGCCTCCTCTTGAGATGCGATGGGAACGCCGGGAATTCTTTCCCTCCGAAACAGGGAAAGGATCCCTCATCTCGAGCTAGGAGGCGGAAACGGGGCTCCACTGGATGTGTGCGGGACCCTCGTGCTTCCTCTCGAGTGGAGACGGGTTGTCGGGGAACTTCTTGAGTTGCAGCAAGGGTGTGAAGGACCCTTTGGAAGTTCCAGTGGTTAGATGTGATTAGCCTTGAGAAGCCTCAGCGGAAATGGGCCTCATCTTGCCTGGAGGGCAAAACCTCCAGGATTTTCTCGACTTGCAGCAGGTGCAATGGAATTACGACGTGGAACGCAGGGACCCCTCTGGTGGCCTCAGGAAAGGCCCGTCCCCATGCGAGTTGCTCCTGAGCCTCTGGGGATTACTCTTCCTTGGATACCGGAGCCTAAGACCTTTTGTGGAGACAGAGCCGGAGCCTGAGGATTCCTCTCCAGTGCTGACATGGTTAGTGGGGTACTTCTGGAGTACCCCAGGAGAGTAAGTCCTCGTCTCGAATGGGGACATGCACGTGCGCTTCCCTCTAGAGCGGTAGCAGCAGTGTCACGATTCCCATTGCTTGGATCAAGATATCTGTGGCTTTCCCTCAAGGCTTTCCCACGAGGCTTTCCCACAGGTCTGTCCCACGTGCAACCGTGGGGGAGTCGATCCTCGGCGTGAAAGTCGAGGCAGTACAGGGAAAACAGGTTCCTCTGGAATGGACTGACACATCTG
The DNA here is from genome assembly GCF_042477335.2 of Ovis canadensis. Classification (NCBI taxonomy): domain Eukaryota; kingdom Metazoa; phylum Chordata; class Mammalia; order Artiodactyla; family Bovidae; genus Ovis; species Ovis canadensis. Next base: position 13,139,682 of record NC_091267.1, read on the forward strand.
GGGTCTATAGGAATGGTGGCACGACCCTGGAGTTCCTCTCGCCATTACTGTGGAGAGCGCCTCCTCTTGAGATGCGACGGGAACGCCCGGAATTCTTTCCCGAACAAGCAGGGAAAGGATCCCTCATCTCGAGCTACGAGGCGAAAACGGGGCTCCTCTGGATGTGGGCGGGACCCTCGTGCTTCCTCTAGTGTGGAATCGGGTATGTCGGGGAACTTCTTGAGTTGCAGCAAGGGTGTGAAGGCACTTTGGAAGTTCCAGAGGTTAGGAGTGATTAGCCTCGAGATGCCTCAGCGGAAATGGGCCTCATCTAGCCTGGAGGGGAGAACCTCCTGGATGTTCTCGAGTTGCGGCAGTTGCTCTCGTCTTACGACGGTGACCTCAGGGACCCCTCTGGTGGCCTCAGGACTGGCCAGTCCCCATTCGAGTTGCTCGGGGGCCTCTCGGGATTCCTCTCCCGTCGATGCCGGGGCCTAAGAACTTGTGTGGAGTCGGGGCCGGAATCTGAGGATTCCTCTCCAGTGCTGACATGGATCTTGGGGTACTTCTTGAGTCTCCCAACGGGAGTAAGACATCGTCTCGAATGGGGGAATGCACGTGCGCTTTCCTCCGGAGCTGTAGCAGGAGTGTAAAGCTTCCCGTCGCGTCGATAATGGGATCTGTGGCTTACCCTCGAGGATTTCCCATGAGGCTTTCCCACGAGGCTTTCACACACGGCTGTCCCACGTGCCACCGTAGTGGGAGTCGATCCTCAGCATGAAAGTCGAGTCAGTGCAGGTAAAACAGGTGCCTCTGGAATGGATTGAGACATCTGGGGGACTCTCGGAATGGTGGCAAGACCCTGGAGTTCCTCTCGCCTTTCCTGTGGAGAGCGGCTCTTCTTGAGATGCGACGGGAACTGCCAGAATTCTTTCCAGAACAAGGAAAAAGGGGAAACCACAACTCGAGCTACGAGGCGAAAACGGGGCTCCCCTGGATGTGGGCGGGACCCTCGTGCTTCCTCTAGAGTGGAGACCGGTGTGTCGGGGAACTTCTTGAGTTGCAGCAAGGGTGTGAAGGACATTTTAGGAGTTCCAGAGGTTAGGTGTGATTAGCCTTGAGAAGACTCAGCGGAAATGGGCCTCATCTCGCCTGGAGGGCAAAACCTCCTGGATTTCCTCGAGTGGGGCAGGTGCTCTCGACTTACGACGGGGACCTCAGGGACCCGCTCTGGTGGCCTGAGGAAAGGCCAGTACCCATGCGAGTTGATCGGGGGTCTCTCGGGATTCCTCTACGTTCTATGCCGGGGCCAAAGACCTTGTGTGGAATCGGGGCCGGAACCTGAGGATTCCTCTCCAATGCTGACATAGATCTTGAGGTACTTCTGGAGTCTCCCCAGGGGAGTGAGTCCTCGTCTCGAGAGGGGCATGCAATGCGCTTTCCTGCAGAGCGGTAGCAGCAGTGTCACGCATTCCGCCGCGTGGATCAAGGGATCTATGGCTTTCCCTCGAGGCTTTCCCACGAAGCTTTCCCACAGGGCTGTCCCAAGTGCCACCGTGGTGGGAGTCGATCCTCGGCGTGAAAGTCGAGGCAGTGCACGGAAAACGGGATCCTCTGGAATACAGTGAGATATCTGGGGGACTCCTGGAATTGTGGCACGACCCTGGAGTTCCTCTCGTCTTGCCTGTGGAGAGCGCCTCCTCTTGAGATGCGGCGGGAACGCCGGGAAATCTTACCGACCAAGCAGGGAAAGGATCTCTCATCTCGAGCTACGAGGCGGAAACGGGGCTCCTCTGGATGTGGGCGGGACCCTCATGCTTCCTCTAGAGTGGAGACGGGGATGTCGGGGAACTTCGTGAGTTGCAGCAAGGGTGTAAAGGACCCTTTGGAAGTTCCAGTGGTTAGATGTGATTAGCCTCGAGAAGCCTCAGCGGAAATGGGCCTCATCTCGCCTGGAGGGCAAAACCTCCTGGATTTTCTCGAGTTGCGGCAGGTGCTGTCGACTTACGACGGGGACCTCAGGGACCCGCTCTGGTGGCCTCAGGAAAGGCCAGTCCCCATGCGAGTTCCTCGGGGGCCTCTCGGGATTCCTCTCCCGTCGATGCCGGGGCCTAAGACCTTGTGTGGAGTCGGGGCCGGAACCTGAGGATTCCTCTCCAGTGCTGACATGGATCTTGGGGTACTTCTGGAGTCTCCCCAGGGGAGTCAGTCCTCGTCTCGAATGCGGGCATGCACTTGCGCTTTCCTCCAGAGCGGTAGCAGCAGTGTCACGCATTCCGCCGCGTGGATCAAGGGATCTATGGCTTTCCCTCGAGGCTTTCCCACGAGGCTTTCCCACAGGGCTGTCCCACGTGCCACCGTGGTGGGAGTCGATCCTCGGCGTGAAAGTCGAGGCAGTGCACGGAAAACAGGTTCCTCTGGAATAGAGTGAGACATCTGGGGGACTCTTGGAATTGTGGCACGACGCTGGAGTTCCTCTCGTCTTACCTGTGGAGAGCGCCTCCTCTTGAGATGCGGCGGGAACGCCAGGAAATCTTATCGACCAAGCCGGGAAAGGATCTCTCATCTCGAGCTACGAGGCGGAAACGGGGCTCCTCTGGATGTGGGCGGGACCCTCATGCTTCCTCTAGAGTGGAGACGGGGATGTCGGGGAACTTCATGAGTTGCACAAGGGTGTGAAGGAACTTTTGGAAGTTCCAGAGCTTAGATGTGATTAGCCTTGGGCAGCCTCAGTGGAAATGGGCCTCATCTCGCCTGGAGGGCAAAACGTCCTGGATATTTTCAAGTTGCGGCAGGTGCTCTCGTCTTAGGACGGTGACCTAAGGGACCCTCTCTGGTGGCCTCAGGACTGGCCAGTCCCCATGCGAGTTGCTCCGGAGCCTCTCGGGATTCCTCTCCCTTCGATACCAGGGCCTAAGACCTTGTGTGCAGTCAGGGCCAAAAACTGAGGATTCCTCTCCAGTGCTGACATGGACCTTAGGGTATTCCTGGAGTCTCCCCAGGAGAGTAAGTCCTCGTCTCGAATGGGGGCATGCACGTGCGCTTTCCTCCAGAGCGGTCACAACACTGTCACGCTTCCCGTTGCGTGGATCAAGGGATCTGTGGCTATCCCTCGAGGCTTTACCACGAGGCTTTCACAAGAGGCTTTCCCACAGGTCTGTCCCACGTGCCACCGTGGTGGGAGTCGATCCTCGGTGTGAAAGTCGAGGCAGTGCAGGGAAAACAGGTTTCTCTGGAATGGACTGAGACACCTGGGATACTCTGCGAATGGTGGCACAACCCTGGATTTCCTCTCGCCTTTCCTGTGGAGAGCGCCTCCTCTTGAGATGCGACGGGAACGCCCAGAATTCTTTCCCATCCAAGCAGCGAAAGATCCCTCATCTCGAGGTACCAGGCGGAAACGGGGCTTCTCTGGATATTGGCGGGACCCTCCTGCTTCCTCTCCAGTGAAGACGGGTATGTCGGGGAACTTCTTGAGTTGCAGCAAGGGTGTGAAGGACCTTTTGGAAGTTCCAGAGGCTATGTGTGATTACCCTAGAGAAGCCTCACGGAAATGGGCCTCATCTCGCCTGGAGGGCAAAACCTCCTGGTTTTTCTCGAGTTGCGGCAGGTGCTCTCGACATATGACGGGGACCTCAGGGACCCGCTCTTGGTGCATCAGGAAAGGCCATTACCCATGCGAGTTGCTCGGGGGCCTCTCAGGATTCCTCTCCCTTCGATGCCCGCGCCTGAGACCTTGTGTGGAGTTGGGGCCGGAACCTGAGTATTCCTCTCCAGTGCTGACATGGATTTTGGGGTACTTCTGGAGTCTCCCCAGGGGAGTCAGTCCTCGTCTCCAGAGGGGGCATGCACGAGCCCTTTCCTCCAGAGCGGTAGCAGTACTGTCACACTTCCCTTCGCGTTGATCCTGGGACCTGTGGCTTTCCCACGAGGCTTTCCCACGAGGCTTTCCACAGGGGGTCCCACGTGCCACCGTGGTTTGAGTCGATCCTCGGCAGGAAAGTCGAGGCAGTGCAGGGAAAACAGGTTCCTCTGGAATGGACTGAGACATCTGGGGGACTCTGGGAATGGTGGCCCGACCCTGGAGTTCCTCTTGCCTTTCCTGTGGAGAGGGCCTCCTCTTGAGATCCGACGGGAATGCCCAGAATACTTTCCCGTCCAAGCAGCGAAAGGATCCCTCATCTGGAGCTACATGGCGGAAACGGGGCTACTCTGGATGTGCGCGGGAGCCTCATGCTTCCTCTCGAGTGGAGACGAGTTTGTCGGGAAATTCTTGAGTTTCAACAAGAGTGTGAAGGACCCTTTGGTAGTTCCAGAGGTTAGATGTGATTAGCCTCCAGACGCCTCAGCGGAAATGGGCCTCATCTAGCCTGGAGGGGAGAACCTCCTGAATTTTCTCGAGGTGCGGCAGGTGCTCTCGTCTTACGACGATGACGAAAGGGACCCGCTCTAGTCGCCTCAGGACTGGCCAGTCCCCATGCGTGTTACTCAGGGGCCTCTCGGTATTCCTTTCCCGTCGATGCCTGGGCCTAAGACCATGTGTGAAGTCGGGGCCGGACGAGAGGATTCCTCTCCAGTGCTGACATGGATCTTGGGGTACTTCTGGAGTCTCCCCTGGGGAGTAAGTCCTCCTCTCGAAAGGAGGCATGCACGTGCGCTTTCCTGCAGAGCGGTAGCAGCAGTGTCACGCTTCCCGTCGCGTGGATCAAGGGATCTGTGGCTTTCCCTCGAAGTGTTCCCACAGGGCTGTCCAACGTGCGACCGGGGTGGGAGTCGTGCCACGGTGGTGTGAGTCTATCCTCGGCTTGAAAGTCGAGGCAGTGCAAGGAAAACAGGTTCCTCTGAAATGGACTGAGACATCTGGGGGACTCTGGGAATGGTGGAACGACCCTGGAGTTCCTCTCGCCTTTCCTGTGGAGAGCGCCTCTTCTTGAGATGCGACAGAAACGCCGGGAATTTTTTCCCGAACAAGCAGGGAAAGGATCCCTCATCTCGAGGTACGAGGCGGAAACGGGGCTCCTCTGGATGTGGGTGGGAACCTCTTGCTTCCTCTAGAGTGGAGACGGGGATGTCGGGGAACTTCTTGAGTTGCAGCAAGGGTGTGAAGGACCTTTAGGAAGTTCCAGTGGTTAGATGTGATTAGCCTCGAGAAGCCTCAGCGGAAATGGCCCTCATCTTGCCTGGAGGGCAAAACCTCCAGGATTTTCTCGACTTGCGGCAGGTGCAATGGAATTACGACGGGGAACTCAGGGACCCCTCTGGTGGCCTCAGGAAAGGCCAGTCCCCATGCGAGTTGCTCCTGAGCCTCTGGGGATTACTCTTCCTTGGATTCCGCAGCCTAAGACCTTTTGTGGAGGCGGGGCCGGAGCCTGAGGATTCCTCTCCAGTGCTGACATGGTTCGTGGGGTACTTCTGGAGTACCCCAGGAGAGTAAGTCCTCGTCTCGAATGGGGACATGCACGTGCGCTTCCCTCTAGAGCGGTAGCAGCAGTGTCACGCTTCCCATTGCTTGGATCAAGATATCTGTGGCTTTCCCTCAAGGCTTTCCCACGAGGCTTTCCAACAGCGCTGTCCCACTTGCCACCGTGGTGGGAGTCAATCCTCGGTGTGAAAGTCGAGGCAGTGCAGGGGAAACAGGATTCTCTGGAATGGACTGAGTCATCTGGGGTACCCTGGGAATGGTGGCATGACACTGGAGTTCCTCTCGCCTTTCCTGTGGGGAGCGCCCCCTCTTGAGATGCGACAGGAACGCCGGGAATTCTTTCCCGACAAAGCAGGGAAGGATCCTTCATCTCGAGCTATGAGGCGGAATCGGGGCTCCTCTTGATGTGTGCGGGACCCTCGTACTTCCTTTAGAGTGGAGACGAGTATGTGGGGGAACATCTTGACTTGCAGCAAGGGTATGAAGGACCTTTTGGAAGTTCCAGAGGTTAGGTGTGATTAGCCTCGAGACGCCTCAGCAGAAATGGGCCTCATCTAGCCTGGAGGGGAGAACCTCCTGGATGTTCTAGAGTTGCGGCAGTTGCTCTCGTCTTACAACAGTGACCTCAGGGACCCCTCTGGTGGCCTCAGGACTGGCCAGTCACCATTCCAGTTGCTCGGGGGCCTCACGGGATTCCTCTCCCGTCGATGCCGGGGCCTAAGACCTTGTGTGGAGTCAGGGCCGGAACCTGAGGATTCCTCTCCAGTGCTGACATGATCTTGGGGTACTTCTTGAGTCTCCCAACGGGAGTAAGACATCGTCTCGAATGGGGGAATGCACGTGCGCTTTCCTCCCGAGCTGTAGCAGGAGTGTAACGCTTCCCGTCGCGTGATCATGGGATCTGTGGCTTACCCTCGAGGATTTCCCATGAGGCTTTCCCACGAGGCTTTCCCACACGGCTGTCCCACGTGCCACCGTGGTGGGAGTCGATCCTCAGCAAGAAAGTCGAGGCAGTGCAGGTAAAACAGGTGCCTCTGGAATGGATTGAGACCTCTGGGGGACCCTCGGAATGGTGGCACGACCCTGGAGTTCCTCTAGCCTTTCCTGTGGAGAGCGCCTCTTCTTGAGATGCGACGGGAACTCCCAGAATTCTTTCCAGAACAAGGAAAGAGGGGAACCCACAACTCGAGCTAAGAGGCGGAAACGGGGCTCCCCTGGATGTGGGCGGGACCCTGTGCTTCCTCTAGAGTGGAGACCGGTATGTCGGGGAACTTCTTGAGTTGCAGCAATGGTGTGAAGGACCTTTTGGAAGTTCCAGAGGTTAGGTGTGATTATCCTCGAGAAGCCTCAGTGGAAATGGGCCTCATCTCGCTTGGAGGTCAAAACCTCATGGATTTTCTCGATTTGTGGCAGGTCTTCTCGACTTACCACGGGGATCTCAGGGACCCGCTCTTGTGGCCTCAGGAAAGGCCAGTCCCCATGCGAGTAGATCAGTGGCCTCTCGGAATTCCTCTGCTTTCGATGCAGTGCCTAAGACCTTCTGTGGATTCGGGCCTGGAACCTGAGGATTCCTCTCCAGTGCTGACATGGATCTTGGTGTATTCTGGAGTCTCCCCAGGGGAGTAAATCCTCGTCTGGAAAGGGGGCAAGCACGTGCGCTATCCTCCAGTGCGGTAGCAGCAGTGTCACGCTTCCCGTCACGTGAATCAAGGGATCTGTGGCTTTCCATCGAGGCTTTCCCACGAGGCTTTCCCACAGTGCTATCCCACGTGCCACCATGGTGGGAGTCGATCCTAGGCGTGAAAGTCGAGGCAGTGCAGGGAAAACAGGTTCCTCTGGAATGGACTGAGACATCTGGGGTACTATTGGAATGGTGGCACGACGCTGGAGTTCCTCTCGCCTTTCCTGTGGAGAGTGCCTCCTCTTGACATGCTACGGGAACGCCCAGAATTCTTTCCCGACCAAAGAGGAAAACGATCCCTCACCTCGAGCTATGAGGCAGAAACGGGGCTCCTCTGGATGTGGGTAGGACCCTCGTGTTTCCTCTAGAGTGGAGACGGGGATGTCGGGGAACTTCTTGAGTTGCAGCAATGGTGTGAAGGACCTTTTGGAAGTTTCAGAGCTTAGATGTGATTAGCCTTGAGAAGCCTCAGCGGAAATGGTCCTCATCTCGCCTGGAGGGCAAAACCTCCTGGAGTTTCTTGAGTTGCGGCAGGTGCTCTCGACTTATGACTGGATCCTCAGGGACCCGCTCTGGTGGCCTCAGGAAAGGCCAGTCCCCATGCGAGTTTTTCGCGGGCCTCTCGGGATTCCTCTCCCTTCGATGCCGGGGCAAAGACCTTGTGTGGAGTCGGGGCCGGAACGTGAGGTTTCCTCTGCAGTGCTGACATGGATCTTGGGGTATTCTGCAGTCTCCCCAGGGGAGTCAGTCCTCGTCTCGAATGCGGGCATGCACTTGCGCTTTCCTCCAGAGCGGTAGCAGCAGTGTCACGCAGTCCGCCACGTGGATCAAAGGATCTATGGTTTTCCCTCGAGTCTTTCCCACGAGGCTTTCCCACGAGGCTTTCCCACAGGGCTGTCCCACGTGCACACGTGGTGGGAGTCGATCCTCGGCTTGAACGTCAAGGCAGTGCAGGGAAAACAGGTTCCTCTGGAATGGACTGACACATCTGGGGGACTCTTGGAATGGTGGCACGACCCTGGAGTTCCTCTCGCCTTTCCTGTGGAGAGCGCCTCCTCTTGAGATGCAACGGGAACGCCGGGAATTCTTTCCCTACGAAACAGGGAAAGGATCCCTCATCTCGAGCTAGGAGGCGGAAACGGGGCTCCCCTGGATGTGTGCGGGACACTTGTGCTTCCTCTCGAGTGGAGACGGGTATGTCGGGGAACTTCTTGAGTTGCAACAAGGGTGTGAAGGACCCTTTGGAAGTTCCAGTGGTTAGATGTGATCAGCCTCGAGAAGCCTCAGCGGAAATGGGCTTCATCTCGCCTGGAGGGCAAAACCTCCTGGATTTTCTCGAGTTGCGGCAGGTGCTCTCGACTTACGACGGGGACCTCAGGGACCCGCTCTGGTGGCGTCAGGATAGGCCAGTCCCCATGCGAGTTCCGCGGGGGCCTCTCGGGATTCCTCTCCCGTCGATGCCGGGCCTAAGACCTTGTGTGGAGTCGGGGCCGGTACCTGAGGATTCCTCTCCAGTGCTGACATGGATCTTGGGGTACTTCTGGAGTCTCCCCAGGGGAGTCAGTCCTCGTCTCGAATGCGGGCATGCACTTCCGCTTACCTCCAGAGCGGTAGCAGCAGTGTCACGCAGTCCGCCGCGTGGATCAAAGGTCTATGGTTTTCCCTCAAGGCTTTCCCACGAGGCTTTCCCACGAGGCTTTCCCACAGGGCTGTCCCACGTGCACACGTGCTCGGAGTCGATCCTCGGCTTGAACGTCAAGGCAGTGCAGGGAAAACATGTTCCTCTGGAATGGACTGACACATCTGGGGGACTCTTGAAATGGTGGCACGACCCTGGAGTTCCTCTCGCCTTTCCTGTGGAGAGCGCCTCCTCTTGAGATGCGACGGGAACGCCGGGAATTCTTTCCCTCTGAAACAGGGAAAGGATACCTCATCTCGAGCTAGGAGGCGGAAACGGGGCTCCCCTGGATGTGTGCGGGACACTTGTGCTTCCTCTCGAGTGGAGACGGCTATGTCGGGGAACTTCTTGAGTTGCAGCCAGGGTGTGAAGGACCCTTTGGAAGTTCCAGTGGTTAGATGTGATCAGCCTCGAGAAGCCTCAGCGGAAATGGGCCTCATCTCGCCTGGAGGGCAAAACCTCCTGGATTTTCTCGAGTTGCGGCAGGTGCTCTCGACTTACGACGGGGACCTCAGGGACCCGCTCTGGTGGCCTCAGGAAAGGCCAGTCCCCATGCGAGTTCCACGGGGGCCCCTCGGGATTCCTCTCCCGTCGATGTCGGGGCCTAAGACCTTGTGTGGAGTCGCGGTGGAAACCTGAGGATTCCTCTCCAGTGCTGACATGGATCTTGGGGTACTTCTGGAGTCTCCCCAGGGGAGTCAGTCCTCGTCTCGAATGCGGGCATGCACTTCCGCTTACCTCCAGAGCGGTAGCAGCAGTGTCACGCAGTCCGCCGCGTGGATCAAAGGTCTATGGTTTTCCCTCAAGGCTTTCCCACGAGGCTTTCCCACGAGGCTTTCCCACAGGGCTCTCCCACGTGCACACGTGCTCGGAGTCGATCCTCGGCTTGAACGTCAAGGCAGTGCAGGGAAAACAGGTTCCTCTGGAATGGACTGACACATCTGGGGGACTCTTGGAATGGTGGCACGACCCTGGAGTTCCTCTCGCCTTTCCTGTGGAGAGCGCCTCCTCTTGAGATGCGACGGGAACGCCGGGAATTCTTTCCCTCCGAAACAGGGAAAGGATCCCTCATCTCGAGCTAGGAGGCGGAAACGGGGCTCCCCTGGATGTGTGCGGGACACTTGTGCTTCCTCTCGAGTGGAGACGGCTATGTCGGGGAACTTCTTGAGTTGCAGCCAGGGTGTGAAGGACCCTTTGGAAGTTCCAGTGGTTAGATGTGATCAGCCTCGAGAAGCCTCAGCGGAAATGGGCCTCATCTCGCCTGGAGGGCAAAACCTCCTGGATTTTCTCGAGTTGCGGCAGGTGCTCTCGACTTACGACGGGGACCTCAGGGACCCGCTCTGGTGGCCTCAGGAAAGGCCAGTCCCCATGCGAGTTCCACGGGGGCCCCTCGGGATTCCTCTCCCGTCGATGCCGGGGCTTAAGACCTTGTGTGGAGTCGGGTCCGGAACCTGAGGATTCCTCTCCAGTGCTGACATGGATCTTGGGGTACTTCTGGAGTCTCCCCAGGGGAGTCAGTCGTCGTTTCGGATGCGGGCATGCACTTGCGCTTTCCTCCAGAGCGGTAGCAGCAGTGTCACGCAGTCCGCCGCGTGGATCAAAGGATCTATGCTTTTCCCTCGAGTCTTTCCCACGAGGCTTTCCCACGAGGCTTTCCCACAGGGCTGTCCCAGTGCACACGTGGTGGGAGTAGATCCTCGGGTTGAACGTCAAGGCAGTGCAGGGAAAACAGGTTCCTCTGGAATGGACTGACACATCTGGGGGACTCTTGGAATGGTGGCACGACCCTGGAGTTCCTCTCGCCTTTCCTGTGGAGAGTGCCTCCTCTTGAGATGCGACGGGAACGCCGGGAATTCTTTCCCTACGAAACAGGGAAAGGATCCCTCATCTCGAGCTAGGAGGCAGAAACGGGGCTCCCCTGGATGTGTGCGGGACCCTCGTGCTTCCTCTCGAGTGGAGACGTGTATGTCGGGGAACTTCTTGAGTTGCAACAAGGGTGTGAAGGACCCTTTGGAAGTTCCAGTGGTTAGATGTAATCAGCCTCGAGAAGCCTCAGCGGAAATGGGCCTCATCTCACCTGGAGGGCAAAACCTCCTGGATTTTCTCGAGTTGCGGCAGGTGCTCTCGACTTACGACGGGGACCTCAGGGACCCGCTCTGGAGGCCTCAGGAAAGGGCAGTCCCTATGCGAGTTCCTCGGGGGCCTCTCGGGATTCCTCTTCCGTCGATGCCGGGGCCTAAGACCTTGTGTGGAGTCGGGGTCGAAACCTGAGGATTCCTCTCCAGTGCTGACATGGATCTTGGGGTACTTCTGGAGTCTCCCCAGGGGAGTCAGTCGTCGTCTCGAATGCGGGCATGCACTTGGGCTTTCCTCCAGAGCGGTAGCAGCAGTGTCACGCAGTCTGCCGCGTGGATCAAAGAATCTATGCTTTTCCCTCGAGTCTTTCCCACGAGGCTTTCCCACGAGGCTTTCCCACAGGGCTGTCCCACGTGCACACGTGGTGGGAGTCGATCCTCGGCTTGAACGTCAAGGCAGTGCAGGGAAAACAGGTTCCTCTGGAATGGACTGACACATCTGGGGGACTCATGGAATGGTGGCACGACCCTGGAGTTCCTCTCGCCTTTCCTGTGGAGAGCGCCTCCTCTTGAGATGCGACGGGAACGCCGAGAATTCTTTTCCTACGAAACAGGGAAAGGATCCCTCATCTCGAGCTAGGAGGCGGATACGGGGCTCCCCTGGATGTGTGCGGGACCCTCGTGCTTCCTCTCGAGTGGAGACGGGTATGTCGGGGAACTTCTTGAGTTGCAGCAAGGGTGTGAAGGACCCTTTGGAAGTTCCAGTGGTTAGATGTGATTAGCCTCGAGAAGCCTCAGCGGAAATGGGCCTCATCTCGCCCGGGGGGCAAAACCTCCTGGATTTTCTCGAGTTGCGGCAGGTGCTCTCGACTTACGACGGGGACCTCAGGGACCCGCTCTGGTGGCCTCATGAAAGGCCAGTCCCCATGCGAGTTCCTCGGGGGCCTCTCGGGATTCCTCTCTCGTCGATGCCGGGGCCTAAGACCTTGTGTGGAGTCGGGGCCGGAACCTGAGGATTCCTCTCCAGTGCTGACATGGATCTTGGGGTATTTCTGGAGTCTCCCCAGGGGAGTCAGTCCTCGTCTCGAATGCGGGCATGCACTTGCGCTTTCCTCCAGAGCAGTAGCAGCAGTGTCACGCAGTCCGCCGCGTGGATCAAAGTATCTATGGTTTTCCCTCGAGTCTTTCCCACGAGGCTTTCCCATGAGGCTTTCCCACAGGGCTGTCCCACGTGCACACGTGGTGGGAGTCGATCCTCGGCTTGAACATCAAGGCAGTGCAGGGAAAACAGTTTCCTCTGGAATGGACTGACACATCTGGGGGACTCTTGGAATGGTGGCACGACCCTGGAGTTCCTCTCGCCTTTCCTGTGGAGAGCGCCTCCTCTTGAGATGCGATGGGAACGCCGGGAATTTTTTCCCTCCGAAACAGGGAAAGGATCCCTCATCTCGAGCTAGGAGGCGGAAACGGGGCTCCACTGGATGTGTGCGGGACCCTCGTGCTTCCTCTCGAGTGGAGACGGGTTGTCGGGGAACTTCTTGAGTTGCAGCAAGGGTGTGAAGGACCCTTTGGAAGTTCCAGTGGTTAGATGTGATTAGCCTTGAGAAGCCTCAGCGGAAATGGGCCTCATCTTGCCTGGAGGGCAAAACCTCCAGGATTTTCTCGACTTGCAGCAGGTGCAATGGAATTACGACGTGGAACTCAGGGACCCCTCTGGTGGCCTCAGGAAAGGCCAGTCCCCATGCGAGTTGCTCCTGAGCCTCTGGGGATTACTCTTCCTTGGATACCGGAGCCTAAGACCTTTTGTGGAGACAGAGCCGGAGCCTGAGGATTCCTCTCCAGTGCTGACATGGTTCGTGGGGTACTTCTGGAGTACCCCAGGAGAGTAAGTCCTCGTCTCGAATGGGGACATGCACGTGCGCTTCCCTCTAGAGCGGTAGCAGCAGTGTCAAGATTCCCATTGCTTGGATCAAGATATCTGTGGCTTTCCCTCAAGGCTTTCCCACGAGGCTTTCCCACAGGTCTGTCCCACGTGCAACCGTGGGGGAGTCGATCCTCGGCGTGAAACTCGAGGCAGTACAGGGAAAACAGGTTCCTCTGGAATGGACTGAGACATCTGGGGTCTATAGGAATGGTGGCACGACCCTGGAGTTCCTCTCGCCATTACTGTGGAGAGCGCCTCCTCTTGAGATGCGACGGGAACGCCCGGAATTCTTTCCCGAACAAGCAGGGAAAGGATCCCTCATCTCGAGCTACGAGGCGAAAACGGGGCTCCTCTGGATGTGGGCGGGACCCTCGTGCTTCCTCTAGTGTGGAATCGGGTATGTCGGGGAACTTCTTGAGTTGCAGCAAGGGTGTGAAGGCACTTTGGAAGTTCCAGAGGTTAGGAGTGATTAGCCTCGAGATGCCTCAGCGGAAATGGGCCTCATCTAGCCTGGAGGGGAGAACCTCCTGGATGTTCTCGAGTTGCGGCAGTTGCTCTCGTCTTACGACGGTGACCTCAGGGACCCCTCTGGTGGCCTCAGGACTGGCCAGTCCCCATTCGAGTTGCTCGGGGGCCTCTCGGGATTCCTCTCCCGTCGATGCCGGGGCCTAAGAACTTGTGTGGAGTCGGGGCCGGAATCTGAGGATTCCTCTCCAGTGCTGACATGGATCTTGGGGTACTTCTTGAGTCTCCCAACGGGAGTAAGACATCGTCTCGAATGGGGGAATGCACGTGCGCTTTCCTCCCGAGCTGTAGCAGGAGTGTAAAGCTTCCCGTCGCGTCGATCATGGGATCTGTGGCTTACCCTCGAGGATTTCCCATGAGGCTTTCCCACGAGGCTTTCACACACGGCTGTCCCAAGTGCCACCGTAGTGGGAGTCGATCCTCAGCATGAAAGTCGAGGCAGTGCAGGTAAAACAGGTGCCTCTGGAATGGATTGAGACATCTGGGGGACTCTCGGAATGGTGGCAAGACCCTGGAGTTCCTCTCGCCTTTCCTGTGGAGAGCGGCTCTTCTTGAGATGCGACGGGAACTGCCAGAATTCTTTCCAGAACAAGGAAAAAGGGGAAACCACAACTCGAGCTACGAGGCGAAAACGGGGCTCCCCTGGATGTGGGCGGGACCCTCGTGCTTCCTCTAGAGTGGAGACCGGTGTGTCGGGGAACTTCTTGAGTTGCAGCAAGGGTGTGAAGGACATTTTAGGAGTTCCAGAGGTTAGGTGTGATTAGCCTTGAGAAGACTCAGCGGAAATGGGCCTCATCTCGCCTGGAGGGCAAAACCTCCTGGATTTCCTCGAGTGGGGCAGGTGCTCTCGACTTACGACGGGGACCTCAGGGACCCGCTCTGGTGGCCTGAGGAAAGGCCAGTACCCATGCGAGTTGATCGGGGGTCTCTCGGGATTCCTCTACGTTCTATGCCGGGGCCAAAGACCTTGTGTGGAATCGGGGCCGGAACCTGAGGATTCCTCTCCAATGCTGACATAGATCTTGAGGTACTTCTGGAGTCTCCCCAGGGGAGTGAGTCCTCGTCTCGAGAGGGGCATGCAATGCGCTTTCCTGCAGAGCGGTAGCAGCAGTGTCACGCATTCCGCCGCGTGGATCAAGGGATCTATGGCTTTCCCTCGAGGCTTTCCCACGAGGCTTTCCCACAGGGCTGTCCCAAGTGCCACCGTGGTGGGAGTCGATCCTCGGCGTGAAAGTCGAGGCAATGCACGGAAAACGGGATCCTCTGGAATACAGTGAGATATCTGGGGGACTCCTGGAATTGTGGCACGACCCTGGAGTTCCTCTCGTCTTGCCTGTGGAGAGCGCCTCCTCTTGAGATGCGGCGGGAACGCCGGGAAATCTTACCGACCAAGCAGGGAAAGGATCTCTCATCTCGAGCTACGAGGCGGAAACGGGGCTCCTCTGGATGTGGGCGGGACCCTCATGCTTCCTCTAGAGTGGAGACGGGGATGTCGGGGAACTTCGTGAGTTGCAGCAAGGGTGTGAAGGACCCTTTGGAAGTTCCAGTGGTTAGATGTGATTAGCCTCGAGAAGCCTCAGCGGAAATGGGCCTCATCTCACCTGGAGGGCAAAACCTCCTGGATTTTCTCGAGTTGCGGCAGGTGCTGTCGACTTACGACGGGGACCTCAGGGACCCGCTCTGGTGGCCTCAGGAAAGGCCAGTCCCCATGCGAGTTCCTCGGGGGCCTCTCGGGATTCCTCTCCCGTCGATGCCGGGGCCTAAGACCTTGTGTGGAGTCGGGGCCGGAACCTGAGGATTCCTCTCCAGTGCTGACATGGATCTTGGGGTACTTCTGGAGTCTCCCCAGGGGAGTCAGTCCTCGTCTCGAATGCGGGCATGCACTTGCGCTTTCCTCCAGAGCGGTAGCAGCAGTGTCACGCATTCCGCCGCGTGGATCAAGGGATCTATGGCTTTCCCTCGAGGCTTTCCCACGAGGCTTTCCCACAGGGCTGTCCCACGTGCCACCGTGGTGGGAGTCGATCCTCGGCGTGAAAGTCGAGGCAGTGCACGGAAAACAGGTTCCTCTGGAATAGAGTGAGACATCTGGGGGACTCTTGGAATTGTGGCACGACGCTGGAGTTCCTCTCGTCTTACCTGTGGAGAGCGCCTCCTCTTGAGATGCGGCGGGAACACCGGGAAATCTTATCGACCAAGCCGGGAAAGGATCTCTCATCTCGAGCTACGAGGCGGAAACGGGGCTCCTCTGGATGTGGGCGGGACCCTCATGCTTCCTCTAGAGTGGAGACGGGGATGTCGGGGAACTTCATGAGTTGCACAAGGGTGTGAAGGAACTTTTGGAAGTTCCAGAGCTTAGATGTGATTAGCCTTGGGCAGCCTCAGTGGAAATGGGCCTCATCTCGCCTGGAGGGCAAAACGTCCTGGATATTTTCAAGTTGCGGCAGGTGCTCTCGTCTTAGGACGGTGACCTAAGGGACCCTCTCTGGTGGCCTCAGGACTGGCCAGTCCCCATGCGAGTTGCTCCGGAGCCTCTCGGGATTCCTCTCCCTTCGATACCAGGGCCTAAGACCTTGTGTGCAGTCAGGGCCAAAAACTGAGGATTCCTCTCCAGTGCTGACATGGACCTTAGGGTATTCCTGGAGTCTCCCCAGGAGAGTAAGTCCTCGTCTCGAATGGGGGCATGCACGTGCGCTTTCCTCCAGAGCGGTCACAACACTGTCACGCTTCCCGTTGCGTGGATCAAGGGATCTGTGGCTATCCCTCGAGGCTTTACCACGAGGCTTTCACAAGAGGCTTTCCCACAGGTCTGTCCCACGTGCCACCGTGGTGGGAGTCGATCCTCGGTGTGAAAGTCGAGGCAGTGCAGGGAAAACAGGTTTCTCTGGAATGGACTGAGACACCTGGGATACTCTGCGAATGGTGGCACAACCCTGGATTTCCTCTCGCCTTTCCTGTGGAGAGCGCCTCCTCTTGAGATGCGACGGGAACGCCCAGAATTCTTTCCCATCCAAGCAGCGAAAGATCCCTCATCTCGAGGTACCAGGCGGAAACGGGGCTTCTCTGGATATTGGCGGGACCCTCCTGCTTCCTCTCCAGTGAAGACGGGTATGTCGGGGAACTTCTTGAGTTGCAGCAAGGGTGTGAAGGACCTTTTGGAAGTTCCAGAGGCTATGTGTGATTACCCTAGAGAAGCCTCACGGAAATGGGCCTCATCTCGCCTGGAGGGCAAAACCTCCTGGTTTTTCTCGAGTTGCGGCAGGTGCTCTCGACATATGACGGGGACCTCAGGGACCCGCTCTTGGTGCATCAGGAAAGGCCATTACCCATGCGAGTTGCTCGGGGGCCTCTCAGGATTCCTCTCCCTTCGATGCCCGCGCCTGAGACCTTGTGTGGAGTTGGGGCCGGAACCTGAGTATTCCTCTCCAGTGCTGACATGGATTTTGGGGTACTTCTGGAGTCTCCCCAGGGGAGTCAGTCCTCGTCTCCAGAGGGGGCATGCACGAGCCCTTTCCTCCAGAGCGGTAGCAGTACTGTCACACTTCCCTTCGCGTTGATCCTGGGACCTGTGGCTTTCCCACGAGGCTTTCCCACGAGGCTTTCCACAGGGGGTCCCACGTGCCACCGTGGTTTGAGTCGATCCTCGGCAGGAAAGTCGAGGCAGTGCAGGGAAAACAGGTTCCTCTGGAATGGACTGAGACATCTGGGGGACTCTGGGAATGGTGGCCCGACCCTGGAGTTCCTCTTGCCTTTCCTGTGGAGAGGGCCTCCTCTTGAGATCCGACGGGAATGCCCAGAATACTTTCCCGTCCAAGCAGCGAAAGGATCCCTCATCTGGAGCTACATGGCGGAAACGGGGCTACTCTGGATGTGCGCGGGAGCCTCATGCTTCCTCTCGAGTGGAGACGAGTTTGTCGGGAAATTCTTGAGTTTCAACAAGAGTGTGAAGGACCCTTTGGTAGTTCCAGAGGTTAGATGTGATTAGCCTCCAGACGCCTCAGCGGAAATGGGCCTCATCTAGCCTGGAGGGGAGAACCTCCTGAATTTTCTCGAGGTGCGGCAGGTGCTCTCGTCTTACGACGATGACGAAAGGGACCCGCTCTAGTCGCCTCAGGACTGGCCAGTCCCCATGCGTGTTACTCAGGGGCCTCTCGGTATTCCTTTCCCGTCGATGCCTGGGCCTAAGACCATGTGTGAAGTCGGGGCCGGACGAGAGGATTCCTCTCCAGTGCTGACATGGATCTTGGGGTACTTCTGGAGTCTCCCCTGGGGAGTAAGTCCTCCTCTCGAAAGGAGGCATGCACGTGCGCTTTCCTGCAGAGCGGTAGCAGCAGTGTCACGCTTCCCGTCGCGTGGATCAAGGGATCTGTGGCTTTCCCTCGAAGTGTTCCCACAGGGCTGTCCAACGTGCGACCGGGGTGGGAGTCGTGCCACGGTGGTGTGAGTCTATCCTCGGCTTGAAAGTCGAGGCAGTGCAAGGAAAACAGGTTCCTCTGAAATGGACTGAGACATCTGGGGGACTCTGGGAATGGTGGAACGACCCTGGAGTTCCTCTCGCCTTTCCTGTGGAGAGCGCCTCTTCTTGAGATGCGACAGAAACGCCGGGAATTTTTTCCCGAACAAGCAGGGAAAGGATCCCTCATCTCGAGGTACGAGGCGGAAACGGGGCTCCTCTGGATGTGGGTGGGAACCTCTTGCTTCCTCTAGAGTGGAGACGGGGATGTCGGGGAACTTCTTGAGTTGCAGCAAGGGTGTGAAGGACCTTTAGGAAGTTCCAGTGGTTAGATGTGATTAGCCTCGAGAAGCCTCAGCGGAAATGGCCCTCATCTTGCCTGGAGGGCAAAACCTCCAGGATTTTCTCGACTTGCGGCAGGTGCAATGGAATTACGACGGGGAACTCAGGGACCCCTCTGGTGGCCTCAGGAAAGGCCAGTCCCCATGCGAGTTGCTCCTGAGCCTCTGGGGATTACTCTTCCTTGGATTCCGCAGCCTAAGACCTTTTGTGGAGGCGGGGCCGGAGCCTGAGGATTCCTCTCCAGTGCTGACATGGTTCGTGGGGTACTTCTGGAGTACCCCAGGAGAGTAAGTCCTCGTCTCGAATGGGGACATGCACGTGCGCTTCCCTCTAGAGCGGTAGCAGCAGTGTCACGCTTCCCATTGCTTGGATCAAGATATCTGTGGCTTTCCCTCAAGGCTTTCCCACGAGGCTTTCCAACAGCGCTGTCCCACTTGCCACCGTGGTGGGAGTCAATCCTCGGTGTGAAAGTCGAGGCAGTGCAGGGGAAACAGGATTCTCTGGAATGGACTGAGTCATCTGGGGTACCCTGGGAATGGTGGCATGACACTGGAGTTCCTCTCGCCTTTCCTGTGGGGAGCGCCCCCTCTTGAGATGCGACAGGAACGCCGGGAATTCTTTCCCGACAAAGCAGGGAAGGATCCTTCATCTCGAGCTATGAGGCGGAATCGGGGCTCCTCTTGATGTGTGCGGGACCCTCGTACTTCCTTTAGAGTGGAGACGAGTATGTGGGGGAACATCTTGACTTGCAGCAAGGGTATGAAGGACCTTTTGGAAGTTCCAGAGGTTAGGTGTGATTAGCCTCGAGACGCCTCAGCGGAAATGGGCCTCATCTAGCCTGGAGGGGAGAACCTCCTGGATGTTCTAGAGTTGCGGCAGTTGCTCTCGTCTTACAACGGTGACCTCAGGGACCCCTCTGGTGGCCTCAGGACTGGCCAGTCACCATTCCAGTTGCTCGGGGGCCTCACGGGATTCCTCTCCCGTCGATGCCGGGGCCTAAGACCTTGTGTGGAGTCAGGGCCGGAACCTGAGGATTCCTCTCCAGTGCTGACATGATCTTGGGGTACTTCTTGAGTCTCCCAACGGGAGTAAGACATCGTCTCGAATGGGGGAATGCACGTGCGCTTTCCTCCCGAGCTGTAGCAGGAGTGTAACGCTTCCCGTCGCGTGATCATGGGATCTGTGGCTTACCCTCGAGGATTTCCCATGAGGCTTTCCCACGAGGCTTTCCCACACGGCTGTCCCACGTGCCACCGTGGTGGGAGTCGATCCTCAGCAAGAAAGTCGAGGCAGTGCAGGTAAAACAGGTGCCTCTGGAATGGATTGAGACCTCTGGGGGACCCTCGGAATGGTGGCACGACCCTGGAGTTCCTCTAGCCTTTCCTGTGGAGAGCGCCTCTTCTTGAGATGCGACGGGAACTCCCAGAATTCTTTCCAGAACAAGGAAAGAGGGGAACCCACAACTCGAGCTAAGAGGCGGAAACGGGGCTCCCCTGGATGTGGGCGGGACCCTGTGCTTCCTCTAGAGTGGAGACCGGTATGTCGGGGAACTTCTTGAGTTGCAGCAATGGTGTGAAGGACCTTTTGGAAGTTCCAGAGGTTAGGTGTGATTATCCTCGAGAAGCCTCAGTGGAAATGGGCCTCATCTCGCTTGGAGGTCAAAACCTCATGGATTTTCTCGATTTGTGGCAGGTCTTCTCGACTTACCACGGGGATCTCAGGGACCCGCTCTTGTGGCCTCAGGAAAGGCCAGTCCCCATGCGAGTAGATCAGTGGCCTCTCGGAATTCCTCTGCTTTCGATGCAGTGCCTAAGACCTTCTGTGGATTCGGGCCCGGAACCTGAGGATTCCTCTCCAGTGCTGACATGGATCTTGGTGTATTCTGGAGTCTCCCCAGGGGAGTAAATCCTCGTCTGGAAAGGGGGCAAGCACGTGCGCTATCCTCCAGTGCGGTAGCAGCAGTGTCACGCTTCCCGTCACGTGAATCAAGGGATCTGTGGCTTTCCATCGAGGCTTTCCCACGAGGCTTTCCCACAGTGCTATCCCACGTGCCACCATGGTGGGAGTCGATCCTAGGCGTGAAAGTCGAGGCAGTGCAGGGAAAACAGGTTCCTCTGGAATGGACTGAGACATCTGGGGTACTATTGGAATGGTGGCACGACGCTGGAGTTCCTCTCGCCTTTCCTGTGGAGAGTGCCTCCTCTTGACATGCAACGGGAACGCCCAGAATTCTTTCCCGACCAAAGAGGAAAACGATCCCTCACCTCGAGCTATGAGGCAGAAACGGGGCTCCTCTGGATGTGGGTAGGACCCTCGTGTTTCCTCTAGAGTGGAGACGGGGATGTCGGGGAACTTCTTGAGTTGCAGCAATGGTGTGAAGGACCTTTTGGAAGTTTCAGAGCTTAGATGTGATTAGCCTTGAGAAGCCTCAGCGGAAATGGTCCTCATCTCGCCTGGAGGGCAAAACCTCCTGGAGTTTCTTGAGTTGCGGCAGGTGCTCTCGACTTATGACTGGATCCTCAGGGACCCGCTCTGGTGGCCTCAGGAAAGGCCAGTCCCCATGCGAGTTTTTCGCGGGCCTCTCGGGATTCCTCTCCCTTCGATGCCGGGGCAAAGACCTTGTGTGGAGTCGGGGCCGGAACGTGAGGTTTCCTCTGCAGTGCTGACATGGATCTTGGGGTATTCTGGAGTCTCCCCAGGGGAGTAAGTCCTCGTCTCGAATGGGGGCATGCACGTGCGCTTTAATCCAGAGCGGTAGCAGCAGTGTCACGCTTCCCGTCGCATGGATCATGGATCTTTGGCTTTCCCTCAAGGCTTTCCTCGAGGCTTTCCCACAGGGCTGTCCCACGTGCCACCATGGTGGGAGTCGATCCTCGGCGTGAAAGTCGAGGCAGTGCAGGGAAAACAGGTTCCTCTGGAATGGACTGAAACATCTGGGGGACTCTGGAAATGGTGGCACGACGCTAGTGTCACTCTGTCCTTTCCTGTGGAGAGCGCCTCCTCTTGAATTGCGACAGAAACGCTGGGAAGTCATTCCCGACCAAGGAGGGAAAGGATCCCTCATCTCGAGCTACGAGGCGGAAACGGGGCTCCTCTGGATGTGGGCGGGAACCTCGTGCTTCCTCTCGAGTGTAGACGGGTATGTCGGGGAACTTCTTGAGTTGCAGCAAGGGTGTGAAGGAACCTTTGGAAGTTCCAGAGGTTAGCTGTGATTAGCCTCGAGACGCCTCAGCGGAAATGGGCCTCATCTAGCCTGGAGGGGAGACCCTCCTGGATTTTCTCGAGTTGCGGCAGGTGCTCTCGGCTTACCACGGTGACCTAGGGGATCTGCTCTGGTGGACTCAGGACTGCCCAGTCCCCAATGTGTTGCTCGGGGGCATCTCGGGCTTCCTCTCCGTCGATTCTGGGGCCTAAGTCCTTGTGTGGAGTTGGGGCCGGAACCTGAGGATTCCTCTCCAGTGCTGACATGGGTCTTGTGGTACTTCTGGAGTCCCCCAGGGGAGTAAGTCCTCCTCTCGAATTGCGGCATGCACGTGCGATTTCCTCCAGAGTGATAGCAGCAGTGTCACGCTTCCCGTCGCGTGGATCATGGGATCTGTGGCTTTCCCTCGAGACTTTCCCACGAGGCTTTCCCAAGAGGCTTTCACACAGGGCTGTCCCACGTGCCACCGTGGTGGGAGACGATCCTCGGCATGAAAGTCGAGGCAGTGGTGGGAAAAATGGTTCCTCTGGAATGGACTGAGACATCTGGGGCACTGTGGGAATTGTGCCTCGACCCTGTAGCTCCTCACGCCTTTCCTGTGGAGAGCGCCTCCTCTTGAGATGCGACGGGAACGCCGCGAATTCTTTCTCCACCAAGCAGGGAAAGGATCCCTCATCTCGTCCTACGAGGCGGAAACGGGGCTCCACTGGATGTGAGCGCGACCCTCCTGCTTCATCTCCATTGGAGACAGGGATGTCGGGGAACTTCTTGAGTTGCAGCAAGGGTGTGAAGGACCTTTTGGAAGTTCCGAGGTTACATGTGATTAGCCTTGAGAAGCCTCAGCGGAAAAGGTCCTCATCTCGCCTGGAGGGAAAAACCTCCTGGATTTTCTCGAGTTGCAGCAGGTGCTGTCGACTTACGACGGGGACCTCAGGGACCCGCTCTGGTGGCCTCAGGAAAGGCCAGTCCCCATGCGAGTTGCTCGGGGGCCTCTCGGGATTCCTCTCCCTTCGATGCCGGGGCCTAAGACCTTGTGTGGATTCGGGCCCGGAACCTGAGGATTCCTCTCCAGTGCTGGCATGGATCTTGTGGTACTTGTGGAGTCTCCCCAGGGGAGTAAGTCCTCGTCTCGAAAGGGGGCAAGCACGTGCGCTATCCTCCAGTGCGGTAGCAGCAGTGTCACGCTTCCCGTCGCGTGAATCAAGGGATCTGTGGCTTTCCATCGAGGCTTTCCCACGAGGCTTTCCCACAGTGCTATCCCACGTGCCACCATGGTGGGAGTCGATCCTTGGCGTGAAAGTCAAGGCAGTGCAGGGAAAACAGGTTCCTCTGGAATGGACTGAGACATCTGGGGTACTATTGGAATGGTGGCACGACGCTGGAGTTCCTCTCGCCTTTCCTGTGGAGAGTGCCTCCTCTTGACATGCTATGGGAACGCCCAGAATTCTTTCCTTACCAAACAGGAAAAGGATCCCTCATCTTGAGCTACGAGGCAGAAACGGGGCTCCTCTGGATGTGGGCAGGACCCTCGTGTTTCCTCTAGAGTGGAGACGGGGATGTTGTGGAACTTCTTGAGTTGCAGCAATGGTGTGAAGGACCTTTTGGAAATTTCAGAGCTTAGATGTGATTAGCCTTGAGAAGCCTCAGCGGAAATGGTCCTCATCTCGCCTGGAGGGCAAAACCTCCTGGAGTTTCTTGAGTTGTGGCAGGTGCTCTCAACTTATGACGGGATCCTCAGGGACCCGCTCTGGTGGCCTCAGGAAAGGCCAGTCCCCATGCGAGTTGTTCGCGGGCCTCTCGGGATTCCTCTCCCTTCGATGCCGGGGCGAAGACCTTGTGTGGAGTCGGGGCCGGAACGTTAGGTTTCCTCTGCAGTGCTGACATGGATCTTGGGGTATTCTGGAGTCTCCCCAGGGGAGTAAGTCCTCGTCTCGAATGGGGGCATGCACGTGCGCTTTCCTCCAGAGCGGTAGCAGCAGTGTCACGCTTCCCGTCGCGTGAATCAAGGGATCTGTGGCTTTCCATCGAGGCTTTCCCACGAGGCTTTCCCACAGTGCTATCCCACGGGCCACCATGGTGGGAGTCGATCCTTGGCGTGAAAGTCTAGGCAGTGCAGGGAAAACAGGTTCCTCTGGAATTTGCTGAGACATCTGGGGGACTACTTGAATGGCGCCCTGATGCTGGAGTTCCTCTCGCCTTCCTGTGGAGAGCGCCTCCTCTTGAGATGCCACGGGAATGCCCAGAATTCTTTCCCGACCAAGCACGGAAAGGATCCCTCATCTCTAGCTACGAGGCGGAAACGGGGCTCCTCTGGATGTGGCAGGGACCCTCGTGCTTCCTCTAGAGTGGAGACGGGTATGTCAGGGAACTTCTTGAGTTGCAGCAAGGGTGTGAAGGACCTTTTGGAAGTTCCAGAGGTTAGGTGTGTTTAGCTTCGAGAAGCCTCAGCGGAAATGGGCCTCATGTGGCCTGGAGGGCAAAACCTCCTGGATTTTCTCGAGTTGCGGTAGGTGCTCTCGACTTACGACTGTGACCTCAGGGACCCGCTCTGGGGGCCTCAGGAAAGGCCAGTCCCCATGCGAGTTGCTAGGGGGCCTCTCGGGGTTCCTCTCCCTTCGATGCTGGGGCCTAAGATTTTGTGTGGAGTCGGGCGCGGTACCTGAAGATTCCTCTCAAGTGCTGACATGGATCTTGGGGTACTTCTGGAGTCTCCCCAGGGGTGTAAGTCCTCGTCTCCAATGGGGGCATGCAGGTGGGCTTTCCTCCAGAGCGGCAGCAGCACTGTCTCGCTTCCCGTCGCGTGGATCAAGGGATCTGTGGCTTTTCCTCCAGGCTTTCCCACGAGGATTTCCCACAGGGCTGTCCCACGTGCCACCGTGGTGTGAGTCGATCCTCGGCGTGAAAGTCGAGGCAGTGCAGGGAAAACAGGTTCCTCTGGAATGGACTGAGACATCTGGGGGACTCTTGGAAAGGCGGCAGGATGCTGGAGTTCCTCTCGCCTTTCCTGTGGAGAGCACCACCTCTTGAGATGCAACGGGAATGCCCAGAATTCTTTCCCGACCAAACATGGAAAGGATGCCTCATCTCGAGCTACGAGGCGGAAACGGGGCTCCTCTGGATGTGGCCAGGACCCTCGTGCTTCCTCTAGAGTGGAGATGGTTATGTCAGGGAACTTCTTGAGTTGCAGCAAGGGTGTGAAGGACCTTTTGGAAGTTCCAGAGGTTAGGTGTGATTAGCTTCGAGAAGCCTCAGGGGAAATGGGCCTCATCTGGCCTGGAGGGCAAAACCCCCTGGATTTTCTCGAGTTGTGGCAGGTGCTCTCAACTTACGACTGTGACCTCAGGGACTCGCTCTGGTGGCCTCAGGAAAGGCCAGTCCCAATGCGAGTTGCTCAGGTGCCTCTCGGGATTCCTCTCTCTTGGATGCCGGAGCCTAAGACCTTGTGTGGAGTCGGGCCCGGAACCTGAGGATTCCTCCCCAGGGCTGACATGGATCGTGGGATACTTCTGGAGTCTCCCGAGGGTAGTAAGTCCTCGTTTGGAATGGGGGCATGCACGTGCGCTTTAATCCAGAGCGGTAGCAGCAGTGGCACACTTCCCATCCCCTGGATCAAGGGATCTGTGGCTTTCCCTCGAGGCTTTCCCACGAGGCTTTCCCACGAGGCTTTCCCAGGGGGCTGTCTCACGTGCCACCGTGGTGTGAGTCGATCCTCGGCGTGAAAGTCGAGGCAGTTCAGGGAAAACAGCTTCCTCTGGAATGGACTGAGTCATCTGAGGGATTCTTGGAATCGTGGCACGATGCTGGAGTTCCTCTCGCCTTTCCTGTGGAGAGCACCTCCTCTTGAGATGCGACAGAAACACCGGGAATTCTTTCCCGACCAAGCAGAGAAAGGATCCCTCATCTCGAGCTACGAGGCGGAAACGGGCTCCTCCGGATGTGGGCGGGACCCTCGTGCTTCCTCTAGAGTGGAGACGGGGATGTCGGGGAACTTCTTCAGTTGCAGCAAGGGTGTGAAGGATCTTTTGGAAGTTCCAGAGCTTAGATGTGTTTAGCCTTGAGAAGCCTCAGGGGAAACGGGCCTCACCTCGCCTGGACGGAAAAACCTCCTGGATTTTCTCGAGTTGCGGCAGGTGCTCTCGACTTACGACGGGGACCTCAGGGACCCGCTCTGGTGGCCTCAGGAAAGGCCAGTCCCCATGCGAGTTGTTCGCGGGCCTCTCGGGATTGCTCTCCATTGGATGCCAGAGCCGAAGACCTTGTGTGGATTCGGGCCCGGAACCTGAGGATTCCTCTCCAGTGCTGACATGGATCTTGCGGTACTTCTGGAGTCTCCCCAGGGGAGTAAATCCTCGTCTCGAAAGGGGGCAAGCACGTGCGCTATCCTCCAGTGGGGTAGCAGCTGTGTCACGCTTCCCGTCGCGTGAATCAAGGGATCTGTGGCTTTCCATCGAGGCTTTCCCACGAGGCTTTCCCACAGTGCTATCCCATGGGCCACCATGGTGGGAGTCGATCCTTGGCGTGAAAGTCGAGGCAGTGCAGGGAAAACAGGTTCCTCTGGAATGGACTGAGACATCTGGGGTACTATTGGAATGGTGGCACGACGCTGGAGTTCCTCTCGCCTTTCCTGTGGAGAGTGCCTCCTCTTGACATGCTACAGGAACGCCCAGAATTCTTTCCCGACCAAACAGGAAAAGGATCCCTCATCTCGACTAAGAGGCAGAAACGGGGCTCCTCTGGATGTGGGCAGGACCCTCGTGTTTCCTCTAGAGTGGAGACGGGGATGTCGGGGAACTTCTTGAGTTGCAGCAATGGTGTGAAGGACCTTTTGGAAGTTTCAGAGCTTAGATGTGATTAGCCTTGAGAAGCCTCAGCGGAAATGGTCCTCATCTCGCCTGGAGGGCAAAACCTCCTGGAGTTTCTTGAGTTGCGGCAGGTGCTCTCGACTTATGACGGGATCCTCAGGGACCCGCTCTGGTGGCCTCAGGAAAGGCCAGTCCCCATGCGAGTTGCTCAGGTGCCTCTCGGGATTCATCTCTCTTGGATGCCGGAGCCTAAGACCTTGTGTTGAGTCGGGCCCGGAACCTGAGGATTCCTAACCAGGGCTCACATGGATCGTGGGATACTTCTGGAGTCTCCCGAGGGGAGGAAGTCCTCATCTCGAATGGGGGCATGCACGTGCACTTTATTCCAGAGCGGTAGCAACAGTGTCACGCTTCCCGTCGCGTGAATCAAGGGATCTGTGGCTTTCCCTCGAGGCTTTCCACGAGGCTTTCCCACGAGGCTTTCCCACAGGGCTGTCCCACGTGCCACCGTGGTGGGAGTCGATCCTCGGCATGAAAGTCGAGGCAGTGCAGGGAAAACAGGTTCCTCTGGAATGGACTGACACATCTGGAGTCTCTTGGAATGGTGGCACAACGCTGGAGTTCCTCCTGCCTTTCCTGTGGAGAGCACCTCCTCTTGAGATGCGACGGGAACGCCGGGAATTCTTTCCCGACCAAGCAGGGAAAGGATCCCTCATCTCGAGCTACGAGTCGGAACTGGAGCTCCTCTGGATGTGGACGGGACCCTCGTGCTTCCTCTAGAGTGGAGAAGGGGATGTCAGGGAACTTCTTGAGTTGCAGCAAGGTTGTGAAGGTGTTCTTGGAAGTTCCACAGTTTAGATCTATTTAGCCTCGTGAAGCTTCAGCGGAAATGGGCCTCATCTCGCCTGGAGGGCAAAACCTCCTGGATTGGCTCGAGTTGTGGCAGGTGCTCTCGACTTACGACAGGGACATCAGGGACCCGCTCTGGTGGCCTCAGGAAAGGCCAGTCCTCATGCGAGTTGCTCGCGGGCCTCTCGGGATTCCTCTCCCTTCGATGCCACGGCCTAAGACCTTGTGTGGAGGCGGGGCCGGAACCTGAGGATTCCTCTCCAGTGCTCACATGGATCTTGGGGTACTTCTGGACTCTCCCCAGGGGAGTAAGTCCTCGTCTCAAAAGGGGGCATGCACGTGCGCTTTCCTGTGGAGCGGTAGCAGGAGTGGCACACTTCCCATCGCCTGGATCAAGGGATCTGTGGCTTTCCCTCGAGGATTTCCCACGAGGCTTTCCCACGAGGCTTTCCCAGGGGGCTGTCCCACGCGCCACCGTGGTGTGAGTCGATCCTCGGCGTGAAAGTCGGGGCAGTTCAGGGAAAACAGCTTCCTCTGGAATGGACTGAGTCATCTGAGGGATTCTTGGAATCGTGGCACGATGCTGGAGTTCCTCTCGCCTTTCCTGTGGAGAGCACCTCCTCTTGAGATGCGACAGAAACACCGGGAATTCTTTCCCGACCAAGCAGAGAAAGGATCGCTCATCTCGAGCTACGAGGCGGAAACGGGCTCCTCCGGATGTGGGCGGGACCCTCGTGCTTCCTCTAGAGTGGAGACGGGGATGTCGGGGAACTTCTTCAGTTGCAGCAAGGGTGTGAAGGACCTTTTGGAAGTTCCAGAGCTTAGATGTGTTTAGCCTTGAGAAGCCTCAGCGGAAACGGGCCTCACCTAGCCTGGAGGGCAAAACCTCCTGGATTTTCTCGAGTTTCGGCAGGCGCTCTCGACTTACGACAGGGACTTCAGGGACCCGCTCTGGTGGCCTCAGGAAAGGCCAGTCCCCATGCGAGTTGCTCGCGGGCCTCTCGGGGTTCCTCTCCATTGGATGCCAGAGCCGAAGACCTTGTGTGGAATCGGGCCCGTAACCTGAGGATTCCTATCCAGTGCTGACATGGATCTTGGGGTACTTCTGGAGTCTCCCCAGAAGAGTAAGTCCTCGTCTGGAATGGGGGCATGCACGTGTGCTTTCCTCCAGAGCTGTAGCAGCAGTGTCACACTTCCCATCGCCTAGATGGAGGGATCTGTGGATTTCCCTCGAGGCTTTCCCACGAGGCTTTCCCACGAGGCTTTCCCACAGGGCTGTCCCACGTGCCACCGTGGTGGGAGTCATTCCTCGGCGTGAAAGTCGAGTCAGTGCAGGGAAAAGAGGTTTCTCTGGAATGGACTGAGACATCTGGGGGGACTCTTGGAATGGTGGCACGACGCTGGAGTTCATCTCGCCTTTCCTGTGGAGAGCGCCTCCTCTTAGATGCGACGGAAAGGCCGGGAATTCTTGCCCGACCAAGCAGGGAAAGGATCCCTCATCTTGAGCTACGAGACGGATACGGGGCTCCTCTGGATGTAGGCGGGACCCTCGTGCTCCCTTAGAATGGAGACGGTGATGTCGGGGAACTGCTTGAGTTGCAGCAAGGGTGTAAAGGGCCTTTTGGAAGTTCCAGAGCTTAGATGTGATTAGCCTTGAGAAGCCTCACCGGAAATGGGCCTCATCTCGCCTGGAGGGCAAAACCTCCTGGATTTTCTCGAGTTGTGGCAGGTGCTCTCGACTTACGACGGGGATCTCAGTGACCGATTCTGGTGGCCTCAGGAAAGGCCAGTCCCCATGCGAGTTGCTCGGGGGCCTCTCGGGATTTCTCTCTCTTGGATGCCAGAGCCTAAGACCGTGTGTGTAGTTGGGGCCCGGAACCTGAGGATTCCTCTCCAGTGCTGACATGGATCGTGGGGTACTTCTGGAGTCTCCCGAGGGGAGGAAGTCCTCGTCTCGAATGGGGGCATGCACGTGCGCTTTCCTCCAGAGCTGTAGCAGCAGTGTCACGATTCCCATTGCCTAGATCAAGGGATCTGTGCTTTCCCTCGAGGCTTTCCCACGAGGCTTTCCCACGAGGCTTTCCCACAGGGCTGTCCCACGTGCCACCGTGGTGGGAGTCGATCTTCAGCATGAAAGTCGAGACAGTGCAGGGAGAACAGGTTCCTCTGGAATGGACTGAGACATCTGGGGGACTCTTGGAATGGTGGCATGACGCTGGAGTTCCTCTCGCCTATACTGTGGAGAGCGCCTCCTCTTGAGGTGAGAGGGGAACGCCCGGAATTCTTTCCCGACAAAGCAGCGAAATGTCCCTCATCTCCAGCTACGAGGCGGAAACGGGGCTCCTCTGGATGTGGGCGGGACCGTCGTGCTTCCTCTAGAGTGGAGAGGGGTATATCCGGAAACTACTTGAGTTGCAGCAAGGGTGTGAAGGACCTTTTGGAAGTTCCAGAGGTTAGGTGTGATTAAGCTCGAGAAGCCTCAGCGGAAATGGGCCTCATCTCGCCTGGAGGGCAAAACCTCCTGGATTTTCTCGAGTTGCGGCAGGTGCTCTCGACTTACGACGCGGACCTCAGGGACCCGCTCTGGTGGCCTCAAGAAAGGCCAGTCCCCATGCGACTTTCTCGGGGGCCTCTCGTGATTCTTCTCCCTTGGATGCCGGAGCCTAAGACCTTATGTGGAGTCGGGCCCGAAAACTGAGGATTCCTCTCCAGTGCTGAAATGGATCTTGGGGTACTTCTGGAGTCTCCCCAGGGGAGTAAGCCCACGTCTCGAAAGGGGACATGCACGTGCGCTTTCCTCCAGAGCTGTAGAAGCAGTGTCACGCTTCCCATCGCCTGGATCAAGGGTTCTGTGACATTCCTTCTAGGCTTTCACACGAGGCTTTCCCACAAGGCTGTCACACGTGCCACCGTGGTGTGAGTCGATCCTCGGTGTGAAAGTTGAGGCAGTGCAAGGAAAACAGGTTCCTCTGGAATGGACTGAGGCATCTGGGGGACTCTTGGAATGGTGGCACAACGCTGGAGTTCCTCTCGCCTTTCCTGTGGAGAGCGCCTCCTCTTGAGATGCGACGGGAATGCCCACAATTCTTTCCCGACCAAGCAGCCAAAGGATCCCTCATCTCGAGTTACGAGGCGGAAACGGGCTCCTTTGGATGTGGCCGGGACCCTCGTGCTTCCTCTGGAGTGGAGACGGGTATATCAGGGAACTTCTTGATTTGAAGCAAGGGTGTGAAGGACCTGTTGGAAATTCCAGAGGTTAGGTGTGATTATCCTCGAGAAGCCTCAGTGGAAATGGGCCTCATCTCGCCTGGAGGGCAAAACCTCCTGGATATTCTAGAGTTGTGGCAGGTGCTCTCGACTTACGACGGCGACCTCAGTGACCCGCTCTGGTGGCCTCAGGACTGGCCAGTCCCCATTCGAATTGCTAGGGGGCCCCTCGGGATTCCTCTCCCGTAGATGCCAGGGCCTAAGACCTTGTGTGGAGTCCGGGCCAGAACTTGA
The DNA here is from genome assembly GCF_042477335.2 of Ovis canadensis. Lineage (NCBI taxonomy): Eukaryota > Metazoa > Chordata > Mammalia > Artiodactyla > Bovidae > Ovis > Ovis canadensis. Next base: position 13,170,112 of record NC_091267.1, read on the forward strand.
GGATTCCTCTCCACTGCTGAGTTGTATCTTGGGGTACTTCTGGAGTACCCCCAGGGGAGTGAGTCCTCGTCTCCAGAGGGGGCATGCACGTGCCCTTACCTTCCGACCTGTAGCAGCAGTGTCACGCTTCCTGTCGCGTCGATCATGGGATCTGTGGCTTTCCCTCGAGGATTTCCCCAGAGGCTTTCCCACGAGGCTTTTGCATAGTGCAGTCCCACGTGCCACCGTTGTGGGAGTGGATCCTCGGCGTGAAAGTCCAGGCAGTGCAGGAAAAAGAGGTTCCTCTGGAATGGACTGAGACATTTGGGGGACTTAGAATGGACGCGTGACACTGGAGTTACTCTTGCCTTTCCTGTGGAGAGAGCCTCCTCTTGAGATGTGACGGGAAGGCCAGAAATTCTTTCCAGACCAAAGGGGAAAGGATCCCTCATCTCGAGCTACGAGGCAGAAACGGACTCCTCTGGATGTGGGCGGGACACTTGTGCTTCCTTTAGAGTCGAGACGGGTATGTCTTGGAACTTCTTGAGTTGCAATAAGGGTGTGAAGGACCTTTTGAAAGTTCGAGAGTTTATCTGTGATTAGCCTCGAGAAGCCTCAGCGGAAATGGGCCTCATCTCGCCTGGAGGGCAAAACCTCCTGGATTTTCTCGAGTTGCGGAAGGTGCTCTCGACTTAGGACGGGGACCTCAGGGACCCGCTCCGGAGCCTCAGAACTGGACAGTCGCCATTCGAGTTGTTCGCGGGCCTCTCGGGATTCCTCTCTCTTCGATGCCGGGGCGATGACCTTGTGTGGAGTCGGGGCCGGAACCTCAGGTTTCCTCTGCAGTGCTGACATGGATCTTGGGGTACTTCTGGAGTCTCCCCAGGGGAGTAAGTCCTCCTCTCGAACGGGGGCATGCACGTGCGCTTTCCTCCAGAGCGGTAGCAGCAGTGTCACGCTTCCCGTCGCGAGGATCAAGGGATCTGTGGCTTTCCCTCGAGGCTTTCCCACGAGGCTTTCCCACAGGGCTGTGCCACGTGCCACCGTGCTGGGAGTCGATCCTCGGCGTGAAAGTCGAGGCAGTGCAGGGAAAACAGGTTCCTCTGGAATGGACTGAGACATCTGGGGGACTCTTGGAATTGTGGCACGACGCTAGTGTCACTCTCGCCTTTGCTGTGGAGAGCGCCTCCTCTTGAAATGTGACGGGAACGCCGGGAATTCATTCCCGACCAAGCAGGGAAAGGATCCCTCAGCTCGAGATACGAGGCGGAAACGGGGCTCCTCTGGATGTGGCTGGGACCCTCGTGCTTCCTCTTCATTGGAGACGGGTATGTCGGGGAACTTCTTGAGTTGCAGCAAGGGTGTGAAAGACCTTTTGGAAGTTCCAGAGGTTAGATGTGATTAGCCTTGAGACGCCTCAGTGGAAATGGGCCTCATCTAGCATGGAGGGGAGAACCTCCTGGATTTCCTCGAGTTGCGGCGGGTGCTATCGTCTTACGACGGTGACCTAAGGGACCCGCTCTGGTGGCCTCAGGACTGGCCAGTGCCCATTCGAGTTGCTCGGGGACCTCTCGGGATTCCTCTCCCGTCGATGCCGGGGCCTAAGACCTTGTGTGGAGTCGTGGCTGGAACCTGAGGATTCCTCTCCAGTGCTGACATGGATCCTGGGGTACTTCGGGAGTCTCCCGAGGGGAGTCAGTCCTTGTTTCGAGAGGGTGCGTGCACGTGCGCTTTCCTCCCGAGCTGTAGTAGCAGTGTCACGCTTCCCATCATGTCACTCATGGGATCTGTGGCTTTCCCTGGAGGATTTCCCACGAGGCTTTCCGAAAGGGCTGTCCCACGTGCCACCGTGGTGTGAGTCGATCCTCGTAGTGAAAGTCGAGGCAGTGCAGGGAAAACAGGTTGCTCTGGAATGGACTGAGACATCTGAGGGACTCTGGAAATGGTGGCACGACGCTGGAGTTCTCTCGCCTTTCCTGTGGAGAGCCCCTCCTCTTGAGATGCGACGGGAACGCCTAGTATTCTTTCGCGACAAAGCAGGGAAAGTATCCCTCATCTCGAGCTACGAGGCCGAAAAGGTGCTCCTCTGGATGTGTGCGAAGCTCTCGTGCTTCCTCTCGCGTGTAGATGGGTATGTCGGGGAACTTCTTGAGTTGCAGCAAGGGTGTGAAGGACTGTTTTGAAGTTCCAGAAGTTAGGTGTGATTAGCCTTGAGAAGCCTCAGCTGAAATGGGCCTCATCTGGCCTGGAGGGCAAAACCTCCTGGATTTTCTCGAGTTGTGGCGGGTGCTCTCGACTTAGGACTGGGACCTCAGGGACCCGCTCTGGTGGCCTCAGGAAAGGCCAGTCCTTATGCGAGTTTCTCGGGGACCTCTCGGGATTCCTCTCCCTTCGATGCCGGGGCCTAAGACCTTGTGTGCAGTCGGGCCCGGAACCTGAGGATTCCTCTCCAGTGCTGACATGGATCTTGGGGTGCTTCTGGAGTCTCCCCACGGGAGTAAGTCCTCGTCTCGAATGGGGGCATGCACGTGCGCTTTTCTCCACAACGGTAGCAGCAGTGTAAGGCTTCCCGTCTAGTGGATCAAGGGATCTGTGCCTTTCCCTCGAGGCTTTCCCACGAGGCTTTCCCCCGAGACTTTCCCACAGGGCTGTCCCACGTGCCACCGTGGTGGGAGTCAATCCTCGGCATGAAAGTCGAGTCAGTGCAGGGAAAACAGGTTCCTCTGGAATGGCCTGAGACATCTGGGGGACTCTGGGAATGGTGGCACGACCCTGGCGTTCCTCTCGCCTTTCCTGTGGAGAGCGCTTCCTCTTCAGCTGCGACGGGAACACCCAGAATTCTTTCCCGACCAAGCAGCGAAAGGATCCCTCATTTCGAGCTACGAGGCGGAATGGGCTCCTCTGGATGTGCACGGGACCCTCGTGCTTCCTCTAGAGTGGAGACGGGTATGTCGGGGAACCTCTTGAGTTGCAGCAAGGGTGTGAAGGACCTTTTGGAAGTTCCAAAGATTAGCTGTGATTATCCTCGAGAAGCCTCAATGGAAAAGGGCCTCATCTCGCCGGGAGGGCAAAACCTCCTGGATTTTCTCGAGTTGCGGCAGGTGCTCTCTTCTTACGACGGTGACCTAAGGGACCCGCTCTGGTGGCCTCAGGACTGGCCAGTACCCATTCGAGTTGCTCGCGGGCCTCTCGGGATTCTTCTCCCTTAGTTGTCGGGGCCTAAGACCTTGTGTGGAGTCGTGGCCGGAACCTGAGGATTCCTCTCCAGTGCTGACATGGATCTTGGGTTATTTCGGGAGTCTCTCCAGGGGAGTCAGTCCTCGTTTCGAGAGGGTGCATGCACGGGCGCTTTTCTCCCGAGCTGTAGCATCAGTGTCACGCTTCCCGTCGCGTCGATCATGGGATTTGAGTCTTTCCCTCGAGGATTTCCACGAGGCTTTCCCACGAGGCTTTCCCACAGGGCTGTCCCACGTGCCACCATGGTGGGAGTCGCTCCTCGGCGTGAAAGTCGAGGCAGTGCAGGGAAAAAAGGTTCCTCTGGAATGGACTGAGACATCTGGGGGACACTGGGAATGGTGGCACGACCCTGGAGTTCCTCTCGCCTTTCCTGTGGAGATCGCCTCCTCTTGAGATGGGAGGGGAACTCCCAGAATTCTTTCCCGACAAAGCAGGGAAAGGATGCCTCAACTCGAGCTATGAGGCGGAATCGGGTCTCCTCTGGATGTGGGCGCGACCATCGTGTTTTCTCTCGAGTGGAGACGGGTAGGTCGTGGAACTTCTTGAGTTGCAGCAATGGTGTGAAGGATCTTTTGGAAGTTCCAGAGGTTAGGTGTGATTAACCTCGAGAAGCCTCAGCGGAATTGTGCCACATCTGCCAGAAGGGCAAAACTTCCTGTGTTTTCTCGAGTTACGGCAGTTGCTCTCGACTTACGACGGGGACTTCAGGGATCCGCTCTGGTGGCCTCAGGAAAGGCCAGTCCCCATGCGAGTAGATCGGTGGCCTCTCGGAATTCCTCTGCCTTTGATGACGGGGCCTAAGACCTTGTGCGGAATCGGGGCCGGAACGTGAGGATAACTCTCCAGTGCTGACATGGATCTTGGGGTATTTCTGCAGTCTCCCGAGGGGAGTACGTCCTCGTCTCGAATTGAGGCAAGCACGTGCGCTATCCTCCAGTGCGGTAGCAGCAGTGTCACACTTCCCGTCGCATGGATCAAGGGATCTGTGGCTTTCCATCGAGGCTTTCCACGAAGCTTTCCCACTAGGCTTTCCCACAAGGCTGTCCCACGTGCCACCATTGTGGCAGTCGATCCTTGGCGTGAAAGTCGAGGCAGTGCAGGGAAAACAGGTTCCTCTGGAATGGACTGAGACATCTGGGGTTCTATTGGAATGGTGGCATGACGCTGGAGTTCTTCTCACATTTCCTGTGGAGTGCGCGGCCTCTTGAGATGCGACGGGAACGCCGGGAATTCTTTCACAACAAAGCAGCGAAAGGATCCCTTTTCTCGAGCTACGAGGCGGAAACGGGGCTCCTCTGGATGTGGGCGGGAACCTGGTGCTTCCTCTCGAGTCGAGACGGGTATGTCGGGGAACTTCTTGAGTTGCAGCAGGGTGTGAAGGACTCTTTGGAAGTTCCAGAGGTTAGGTGTGATTAGCTTCGAGAAGCCTCAGCGGAAATTGGCCTCATCTCGCCTGTAGGGCAAAACCTCCTGGAGTTCCTCGAGTTGCGGCAGGTGCTCTCGACTTACGACGGGGACCTCGGGGACCCGCTCTGGTGGCCTCAGGAAAGGCCAGTCCCCATGCGAGTTCCTCGGGGGCCTCTCGGGATTCCTCTTCCTTCGATGCTGGGGCCTAAGACCTTGTGTGGAGTCGGGCCCGGAACCTTAGGATTCCTCTCCAGTGCTGACATGGTTCTTGGGGTACTTCTGGACTCTCACCAGGGGAGTAAGTCCTCGTCTCGAATGGGGGCATGCACGTGTGCTTTCCTCCCTAGCTGTAACAGCAGTGTCACGCTTCCCATCCCTTGGATCAAGGGATCTGTGGCTTTCCCTCGAAGCTTTCCCACGAGGCTTTCCCACGGGGCTGTCCCACGTGCCACCGTGGTGCGAGTCGATCCTCGGCGTGGAAGTCGAGGCAGTGCAGGGAAAACAGGTTTCTTTGGAATGGACTGAGACATCTGGGGGCTCTGGGAATGGTGGCACGACCCTGGAGTTCCTCTCGAATTTTCTGTGGAGAGCGCCTCCTCTTGAGATGCGACGGGAACGCCCAGAATTCTTTCCCGACCAAGCAGGAAAAGGATCCCTCATCTCGAGCTACGGGGCAGAATAGGGGCTCCTCTGGATGTGGGCAGGACCCTCGTGTTTCCTCTCGAGTGGAGACGGGGATGTCGGGGAACTTCTTGAGTTGCAGCAATGGTGTGAAGGACCTTTTGGAAGTGCCAGAGCTTAGATGTGATTAGCCTTGAGAAGCCTCAGCAGAAATGGTCCTCATCTCGCCTGGAGGGCAAAACCTCCTGGATTTATTTGAGTTGCGGCAGGTGCTCTCGACTTACGACGGGAACCTCAGGGACCGGCTCTGGTGGCCTCAGGAAAGGCCAGTCCCCATGCGAGTTGTTCGCGGGCCTCTCGGGATTCCTCTCCCTTTGATGGCGGGGCGAAGACCTTGTGTGGAGTCGGGGCCGGAACGTGAGGTTTCCTCTGCAGTGCTGACATGGATCTTGGGGTATTCTGGAGTCTCCCCAGGGGAGTAAGTCCTCCTCTCGAATGGGGGCATGCATGTGCGCTTTCCTCCAGAGCGGTAGCAGCAGTGTCACTCTTCCCGTCGTGTGGATCAAGGGATCTGTGGCTTTCCCTCGAGGCTTTCCCACGAAGCTTTCCCACTGGGCTGTCCCACGTGCCACCGTGGTGGGAGTCGATCCTCGGTGTGAAAGTCGAGGCAGTGCAGGGAAAACAGGTTCCTCTGGAATGGACTGAAACATCTGGGGGACTCTTGGAATGGTGGCACAACGCTAGTGTCATTCTCGCCTTTCCTGTGGAGAGCGCCTCCTCTTGAGATGCGACGGGAACGCCGGGAATTCTTTCTCGACCAAGCAGGGAAAGGATCCCTCATCTCGACCTATGAGGCGGAAATGGGGCTCCACTGGATGTGAGCGCTACCCTCCTGCTTCATCTCCATTGGAGACGGGTATGTCGGGGAACTTCTTGAGTTGCAGCAAGGGTGTGAAGGACCTTTTGGAAGTTCCAGAGGTTAGGTGTGATTATCCTCGAGAAGCCTCAGTGGAAATGGGTCTCATCTCGCTTGGAGGGCAAAACCTCATGGATTTTCTCGATTTGTGGCAGGTCTTCTCGACTTACGACGGGGAAATCAGGGACCCGCTTTTGTGGACTCAGGAAAGGCCAGTCCCCATGTGAGTAGATCGGTGGCCTCTCGGAATTCCTCTGCTTTCGATGCAGTGCCTACGACCTTGTGTGGAGTCGGGGCCGGAACCTGAGGATTCCTCTCCAGCGCTGACATGGATCTTGGGGTACTTCTGGAGTCTCCCCTCGGGAGTCAGTCCTCGTCTCGAGAGGGGGCATGCACGTGCTCTTTCCTCCCGACCTGTAGCAGCAGTGTCACGCTTCCCGTCGCTTGAATCAAGGGATCTGTGGCTTTCCCTTGAGGCTTTCCCACGAGGCTTTCCCACAGGGCTGTCCCACGTGCCACCGTGGTGGGAGTCGATCCTCTTCGTGAAAGTCGAGAAAGTGCAGGGAAAACAGTTTCCTCTGGAACGGACTGAGACATCTGGGGGACTCTGGGAATGGTGGCACGACCCTGGAGTTGCTCTCGACATTCCTGTGGAGAGCACCTCCTCTTGAGATGCGACACGAATGCCCAGAATTCTTTCCCAACCAAGCATCGAAAGGATCCCACATCGCAAGCTACGAGGAGGAAACGGGGCTCCTCTGGATGTGCGCTTGACCCTCGTGCTTCCTCTCGAGTGGAGACGGGTAAGTCGGGGAACTTCTTGAGTTGCAACAAGTGTGTGAAGGACCTTTTGGAAGTTCCACAGGTTAGGTGTGATTAGCCTCGAGACGCCTCAGCGAAAATGGGCCTCATCTCGCCTGAAGGGCAAAACCTCCTGGATTTTCTCGAGTTGCGGCAGGTGCTCTCGACTTACGACGAGGACCTCAGGGACCCGCTCTGGTGGCCTCAGGAAAGGCCAGTACCCATGCGAGTTGCATGGGTGCCTCTCGGGATTCCTCTCCCTTCGATGCCGGTGCCTAAGACCTTGGGTGGAGTCGGGGCCGGAACCTGAGGATTCCTCAACAGTGCTGACCTGGATCTTGGGGTATTCTGGAGTCTCCCCTGGGGAGTGAGTCCTCGTCTCGAGAGGGGGCATGCACGTGCGCTTTCCTCCCTAGCTGTAGCAGCAGTGTCACGCTTCCCGTCGCCTCAATCATGGGATCTGTGGCTTTCCCACGAGGCTTTCCCACTAGGCTTTCCCAAAGGGCTATTCCACGTGCCACCGTGGTGGGAGTCGATTCTCGGCGTGAAAGTCGAAGCAGTGCAGGGAAAACAGGTTCCTTTGGAATGGACTGAGACATCTGGGGGCTCTGGGAATGGTGGCACGACCCTGGAGTTCCTCTCGAATTTTCTGTGGAGAGCACCTCCTCTTGAGATGCGACGGGAACGCCCAGAATTATTTCCCGACCAAGCAGGAAAAGGATCCCTCATCTCGAGCGACGAGGCAGAAACGGGGCTCCTCTGGATGTGGGAAGGACCCTCGTGTTTACTCTAGAGTGGAGACGGGGATGTCGGGGAACTTCTTGAGTTGCAGCAATGGTGTAAAGGACCTTTTGGAAGTTCCAGAGCTTAGATGTGATTAGCCTTGAGAAGCCTCAGCAGAAATGGTCCTCATCTCGCCTGGAGGGCAAAACCTCCTGGAATTTCTTGAGTTGCCGCAGGTGCTCTCTACTTACGACCGGGACCTCAGGGACCCGCTCTGGTGGCCTCAGGAAAGGCCAGTCCCCATGCGAGTTGTTCGCAGGCCTCTCGGGATTCCTCTCCCTTCAATGCCGGGGCGAAGACCTTGTGTGGAGTCGGGGCCGGAACCTGAGGTTTCCTCTGAAGTACTGACATGGATCTTGGGGTATTCTGGAGTCTCCCCAGGGGAGTAAGTCCTCCTCTCGAATGGGGGCATGCACGTGCGCTTTCCTCCAGAGCGGTAGCAGCAGTTTCACGCTTCCCGTCGTGTGGATCAAGGGATCTGTGGCTTTCCCACGAGGCTTTCCCACAGGGCTGTCCCACGTGCCACCGTGCAGGGAGTGGATCCTCGGCGTGAAAGTCGAGGCAGTGCAGGGAAAACAGGTTTCTTTGGAGTGGACTGAGACTTCTGGGGGACTCTTGGAATGGTGGCACAACGCTGGAGATCCTCTCGCCTTTCCTGTGCAGAGCGCCTCCCCTTGAGATGGGACGGGAATGCCCAGAATTCTTTCCGACCAAGCAGCGAAAGAATCCCTCATCTCGATCTACGAGGAGGAAACGGGGCTCCTCTGGATGTGGCTGGGACCATCGTGCTTCCTCTACAGTGGAGCCGGGGATGTCGGGGAACTTCTTGAGTTGCAGCAAGGGTGTGAAGGCCCCTTTGGACTTTCCAGAGGTTAGAAGTGATTAGCCTCGAGACGCCTCAGCGGAAATGGCCCTCGTCTATCCTGGAGGTGAGAACATCCTGGATTTTCTCGAGTTGCGGCAGGTGCTCTCGTCTTACGCCGGTGACGAAAGGGATCCTCTCTGTTGGTCTCAGGACTGGTCAGTCCCCATTCGAGTTGCTCGGGGGCCTCACGGGATTCCTCTCCCTTTGATGCCGGAGCCTAAGACCTTGTGTGGAGTAGGGCCCGGGACATGAGGTTTCCTCTCCAGTGCTGACATGTATCGTGGAGTACTTCTGGAGTCTCCCCAGGGGAGTAAGTCCACCTCTCGAGAGGGGGCTTGCACGTTCGCTTTTCTCCCAAGCTGTAGCAGCAGTGTCACGCTTTCCGTAGCGTCAATCATGGGATCTGTGGCTTTCCCTCGAGGATTTCCCACGAGGCTTTCCCACAGGGCTGTCCCACGTGCCACCGTGGTGGGAGTCGATCCGCGGCGTGAAAGTCGAGGCAGTGCAGGGAAAACACGTTCCTCTGGAATGGACTGAGACATCTGGGGGACTCTTGGAATGGTGGCACGACGCTGGAGTTCTTCTGGCCTTTCCTGTGGAGACCGCCTCCTCTTGAGATGCGACGGGAATGCCGGGAATTCTTTCCCTACCAAGCAGGGAAAGGATCCCTCATCTCGAGCTACGAGGCGGAAACGGGGCTCCTCTGGATGTGGGTGGGAACCTCGTGCTTCCTCTAGAGTGGAGACGGGGATGTCGGGGAACTTCTTGAGTTGCAGCAAGGGTGTGAAGGACCTTTTGGAAGTTCCATAGCTTAGATGTGATTAGCCTTGAGAAGCCTCAGCGGAAATGGGCCTCATCTTGCCTGGAGGGCAAAACCTCCAGGATATTCTCGACTTGCGGAAGGTGCAATGGACTTACGACGGGGAACTCAGGGACCCTTCTGGTGTCCTCAGGAAAGGCCAGTCCCCATGCGAGTTGCTCCTGAGCCTCTCGGGATTACTCTCCCTTGGATGCCAGAGCCTAAGACCTTTTGTGGAGGCGGGGCCCGAGCCTGAGGATTCCTCTCCAGTGCTGAAATGGTTCGTGGGGTACTTCTGAAGTACCCCAGGGGAGTAAGTCCTCGTCTCGAATGGGGACATGCACGTGCGCTTCCCTCCAGAGCGGTAGCAGCAGTGTCACGATTCCCATTGCTTGGATCAAGATATCTGTGGCTTTCCCTCGAGGCTGTCCCACGAGGCTTTCCCACGAGGCTTTCCCACAGGGCTGTCCCACGTGCCACCGTGGTGGGAGTCGATCCTCTTCGTGAAAGTCGAGAAAGTGCAGGGAAAACAGTTTCCTCTGGAACGGACTGAGACATCTGGGGGACTCTGGGAATGGTGGCACGACCCTGGAGTTGCTCTCGACATTCCTGTGGAGAGCACCTCCTCTTGAGATGCGACACGAATGCCCAGAATTCTTTCCCAACCAAGCATCGAAAGGATCCCACATCGCAAGCTACGAGGAGGAAACGGGGCTCCTCTGGATGTGCGCTTGACCCTCGTGCTTCCTCTCGAGTGGAGACGGGTATGTCGGGGAACTTCTTGAGTTGCAACAAGTGTGTGAAGGACCTTTGGGAAGTTCCACAGGTTAGGTGTGATTAGCCTCGAGAAGCCTCAGCGAAAATGGGCCTCATCTCGCCTGAAGGGCAAAACCTCCTGGATTTTCTCGAGTTGCGGCAGGTGCTCTCGACTTACGACGAGGACCTCAGGGACCCGCTCTGGTGGCCTCAGGAAAGGCCAGTACCCATGCGAGTTGCATGGGTGCCTCTCGGGATTCCTCTCCCTTCGATGCCGGTGCCTAAGACCTTGGGTGGAGTCGGGGCCGGAACCTGAGGATTCCTCAACAGTGCTGACCTGGATCTTGGGGTATTCTGGAGTCTCCCCTGGGGAGTGAGTCCTCGTCTCGAGAGGGGGCATGCACGTGCGCTTTCCTCCCTAGCTGTAGCAGCAGTGTCACACTTCCCGTCGCCTCAATCATGGGATCTGTGGCTTTCCCACGAGGCTTTCCCACTAGGCTTTCCCAAAGGGCTATTCCACGTGCCACCGTGGTGGGAGTCGATTCTCGGCGTGAAAGTCGAAGCAGTGCAGGGAAAACAGGTTCCTTTGGAATGGACTGAGACATCTGGGGGCTCTGGGAATGGTGGCACGACCCTGGAGTTCCTCTCGAATTTTCTGTGGAGAGCACCTCCTCTTGAGATGCGACGGGAACGCCCAGAATTATTTCCCGACCAAGCAGGAAAAGGATCCCTCATCTCGAGCGACGAGGCAGAAACGGGGCTCCTCTGGATGTGGGAAGGACCCTCGTGTTTACTCTAGAGTGGAGACGGGGATGTCGGGGAACTTCTTGAGTTGCAGCAATGGTGTAAAGGACCTTTTGGAAGTTCCAGAGCTTAGATGTGATTAGCCTTGAGAAGCCTCAGCAGAAATGGTCCTCATCTCGCCTGGAGGGCAAAACCTCCTGGAATTTCTTGAGTTGCCGCAGGTGCTCTCTACTTACGACCGGGACCTCAGGGACCCGCTCTGGTGGCCTCAGGAAAGGCCAGTCCCCATGCGAGTTGTTCGCAGGCCTCTCGGGATTCCTCTCCCTTCAATGCCGGGGCGAAGACCTTGTGTGGAGTCGGGGCCGGAACCTGAGGTTTCCTCTGAAGTACTGACATGGATCTTGGGGTATTCTGGAGTCTCCCCAGGGGAGTAAGTCCTCCTCTCGAATGGGGGCATGCACGTGCGCTTTCCTCCAGAGCGGTAGCAGCAGTTTCACGCTTCCCGTCGTGTGGATCAAGGGATCTGTGGCTTTCCCACGAGGCTTTCCCACAGGGCTGTCCCACGTGCCACCGTGCAGGGAGTGGATCCTCGGCGTGAAAGTCGAGGCAGTGCAGGGAAAACAGGTTTCTTTGGAGTGGACTGAGACTTCTGGGGGACTCTTGGAATGGTGGCACAACGCTGGAGATCCTCTCGCCTTTCCTGTGCAGAGCGCCTCCCCTTGAGATGGGACGGGAATGCCCAGAATTCTTTCCGACCAAGCAGCGAAAGAATCCCTCATCTCGATCTACGAGGAGGAAACGGGGCTCCTCTGGATGTGGCTGGGACCATCGTGCTTCCTCTACAGTGGAGCCGGGGATGTCGGGGAACTTCTTGAGTTGCAGCAAGGGTGTGAAGGCCCCTTTGGACTTTCCAGAGGTTAGAAGTGATTAGCCTCGAGACGCCTCAGCGGAAATGGCCCTCGTCTATCCTGGAGGTGAGAACATCCTGGATTTTCTCGAGTTGCGGCAGGTGCTCTCGTCTTACGCCGGTGACGAAAGGGATCCTCTCTGTTGGTCTCAGGACTGGTCAGTCCCCATTCGAGTTGCTCGGGGGCCTCACGGGATTCCTCTCCCTTTGATGCCGGAGCCTAAGACCTTGTGTGGAGTAGGGCCCGGGACATGAGGTTTCCTCTCCAGTGCTGACATGTATCGTGGAGTACTTCTGGAGTCTCCCCAGGGGAGTAAGTCCACCTCTCGAGAGGGGGCTTGCACGTTCGCTTTTCTCCCAAGCTGTAGCAGCAGTGTCACACTTTCCGTAGCGTCAATCATGGGATCTGTGGCTTTCCCTCGAGGATTTCCCACGAGGCTTTCCCACAGGGCTGTCCCACGTGCCACCGTGGTGGGAGTCGATCCGCGGCGTGAAAGTCGAGGCAGTGCAGGGAAAACACGTTCCTCTGGAATGGACTGAGACATCTGGGGGACTCTTGGAATGGTGGCACGACGCTGGAGTTCTTCTGGCCTTTCCTGTGGAGACCGCCTCCTCTTGAGATGCGACGGGAATGCCGGGAATTCTTTCCCTACCAAGCAGGGAAAGGATCCCTCATCTCGAGCTACGAGGCGGAAACGGGGCTCCTCTGGATGTGGGTGGGAACCTCGTGCTTCCTCTAGAGTGGAGACGGGGATGTCGGGGAACTTCTTGATTTGCAGCAAGGGTGTGAAGGACCTTTTGGAAGTTCCATAGCTTAGATGTGATTAGCCTTGAGAAGCCTCAGCGGAAATGGGCCTCATCTTGCCTGGAGGGCAAAACCTCCAGGATATTCTCGACTTGCGGAAGGTGCAATGGACTTACGACGGGGAACTCAGGGACCCTTCTGGTGTCCTCAGGAAAGGCCAGTCCCCATGCGAGTTGCTCCTGAGCCTCTCGGGATTACTCTCCCTTGGATGCCAGAGCCTAAGACCTTTTGTGGAGGCGGGGCCCGAGCCTGAGGATTCCTCTCCAGTGCTGAAATGGTTCGTGGGGTACTTCTGAAGTACCCCAGGGGAGTAAGTCCTCGTCTCGAATGGGGACATGCACGTGCGCTTCCCTCCAGAGCGGTAGCAGCAGTGTCACGATTCCCATTGCTTGGATCAAGATATCTGTGGCTTTCCCTCGAGGCTGTCCCACGAGGCTTTCCCACGAGGCTTTCCCACAGGGCTGTCCCACGTGCAACCGTGGTGGAAGTCGATCCTCGTCGTGAAAGTCGAGGCAGTACAGGGAAAACAGGTTCCTCTGGAATGGACTGAGACATCTGGGGTCTATAGGAATGGTGGCACGACCCTGGAATTCCTCTCGCCTTTACTGTGAAGAGCGCCTCCTCTTGAGATGCGACGGGAACGCCCAGAATTCTTTCCCGAACAAGCAGGGAAAGGATCCCTCATCTCGAGCTACGAGGCGGAAACGGGGCTCGTCTGGATGTGGGCGGGACCCTCGTGCTTACTCTAGTGTGGAGACGGATATGTCGGGGAACTTCTTGAGTTGCAGCAAGGGTATGAAGACACTTTGGAAGTTCCAGAGGTTAGGAGTGATTAGCCTCGAGACGCCTCAGCGGAAATGGGCCTCATCTAGCCTGGAGGGGAGAACCTCCTGGATGTTCTCGAGTTGCGGCAGTTGCTCTCTTCTTCCGACGGTGACCTCAGGGACCCTTCTGGTGGCCTCAGGACTGGCCAGTCCCCATTCGAGTTGCTCTGGGGCCTCTCGGGATTCCTCTCCCGTGGATGCCGGGGCCTAAGAACTTGTGTGGAGTCGGGGCCGGAACCTGAGAATTCCTCTCCAGTGCTGACATGGATCTTGGGGTACTTCTTGAGTCTCCCAACGGGAGTAAGACATCGTCGGGAATGGGGGAATGCACGTGCACTTTCCTCCCGAGCTGTAGCAGGAGTGTCACGCTTCCTGTCGCGTCGATCATGGGATCTGTGGCTTACCCTCGAGGATTTCCCATGAAGCTTTCCCACGAGGCTTTCCCACAGGGCTGTCCCACGTGCCACCGTGGTGGGAGTCGATCCTCAGCGTGAAAGTCGAGGCAGTGCAGGGAAAACAGGTTCCTCTGGAATGGACTGAGACATCTGGGGGACTCTGGGAATGGTGGCACGACGCTGGAGTTCCTCTCGCCTTTCCTGTGGAGATCGTCAACTCTTGAGATGCGACGGGAACGCCGGGAATTATTTCCCGAACAAGCAGGGAAAGGATCCTTCATTTCGAGGTATGAGGTGGAAACGGGACTCCTCTGGATGTGGGCGGGAACCTCGTGCTTCCTCTAGAGTGTAGACAGGTATGTCGGGGAACTTCTTGAGTTGCAGCAAGGGTGTGAAGGACCTTTTGGAAGTTCTAGAGGTTAGATGTGATTAGCCTTGAGAAGCCTCAGCGGAAATGGGCCTCTTCTCGCCTGGAGGGCAAAACCTCCTGGGTTTTCTCGAGGGGCGGCAGGTGCTCTCGCCTTACGACGGGGACCTCAAGGACCCGCTCTGGTGGCCACAGGAAAGGCCAGTCCCCATGCGAGTTGCATGGGGGCCTCTCGGGATTCCTCTCCCTTCGATGCCAGGGCCTAAGACCTTGTGTGGAGTCGGGGCCGGAACCTGAGGATTCCTCTCCAGTGCTGACATGGATCTTGGTGTACTTCTGGAGTCTCCCCAGGGGAGTAAATCCTCATTTCGAATGGGGGCATGAACGTGCGCTTTCCTCCAGCGATGCAGCAGCAGTGTCATGCTTCCCATCGCATAGATCAAGGAATCTGTGGCTTTCCCTCAAGGCTTTCCCATGAGGCTTTCCCACGAGGCTTTCCTAAAGAGCTGTCCCACTTTCACCGTGGTGTGAGTCGATCCTCGGCGTGAAAGTCGAGGCAGTGCAGGGAAAACAGGTTCCTCTGTAATGGACTGAGACATCTGGGGGACTCTGGGAATGGTGGAACGACCCTGGAGTTCCTCCTGCCTTTCCTGTGAAGAACGCGTCCTCTTGAGATGCGACGGGAATGCCCAGAATTCTTTCCCGACCAAGCATCGAAAGGATCCCTCATCTCGAGCTACGAGGCGGAAACGGGGCTCCTCTGGATGTGGCTGGGACCCTCGTACTTCCTCTAGAGTGGACACGGGTATGTCAGGGAAGTTCTTGAGTTGCAGCAAGGGTGTGAAGGACCTTTTGGAAGTTCCAGAGGTTAGGTGTGATTAGCCTCGAGAAGCCTCATCGGAAATGGGCCTCATCTCGCCTGGAGGGCAAAACCTCCTGGATTTTCTCGAGTTGCGGCAGGTGCTCTCGACTTACGACGGGGACCTCAGGGACCCGCTCTGGTGGCCTTAGGAAAGGCCAGTCCCCATGCGAGTTGCTAGGGGGCCTCCTGGGGTTCCTCTCCCTTCGATGCCGGGGCCTAAGATTTTGTGTGGAGTCGGGCGTGGTACCTGAGGGTTCCTCTCCAGTGCTGACATGGATCTTGGGGTACTTCTGGAGTCTCCCCAGGGGAGTAAGTCCTCGTCTCCAATGGGGGCATGCAGGTGTGCTTTCCTCCAGAGCGGCAGCAGCAGTGTCACGCTTCCCATCGCGTGGATCAAGGGATCTGTGGCTTTCCCTCCAGGTTTTCCAACGACGCTTTCCCACAGGGCTGTCCCACGTGCCACCGTGGTGTGAGTCGATCCTCGGCGTGAAAGACGAGGCAGTGCAGGGAAAACAGGTTCCTTTGGAATGGACTGAGACATTTGGGGGACTCTGGGAATGGTGGCACCACCCTGGAGTTCCTCTTGACTTTTCTGTGGAGAGCGCCTCCTCTTGAGATGCGACGGGAACGCCGGGAATTCTTTCCCGACCAAGCAGGGAAAGGATCCGTCATCTCGAGCTACTAGGCGGAAACGGGGCTTCTCTGGATGTGGGAGGGACCCTCGTGCTTCCTCTAGAGTGTAGACTGGTATGTCGGCGAACTTCTTGAGTTGCAGCAAGGGTGTGAAGGACCTTTTGGAAGTTCCAGAGGTTAGATGTGATTAGCCTTGAGAAGCCTCAGCGGAAAAGATCCTCATCTCGCCTGGAGGGCAAAACCTCCTGGATTTTCTCGAGTTGCGGCAGGTGCCCTCGACTTACGACGGGGACCTCAGGGACCCGCTCTGGTGGCCTCAGGAAAGGCCAGTCCCCATGCGAGTTGCTCGGGGGCCTCTCGGGATTCCTCTCCCTTCGATGCCGGGGCCTAAGACCTTGTGTGGATTCGGGCCTGGAACCTGAGCATTCCTTTCCAGTGCTGACATGGATCTTGGGGTACTTCTGGAGTCTTCCCAGGGGAGTAAGTCCTCGTCTCCAATGGGGGCATGCACGTGCGCTTTCCTCCAGAGCTATAGCCACAGTGTCACGTTTCCCATCGCCTAGATCAAGGGATCTGTGGCTTTCCCTCGAGGCTTTCCCACAGGGCTGTCCCACGTGCCACCGTGGTGGGAGTCGATCCTCAGCGTGAATGTCGAGGCAGTGCAGGGAAAACAGGTTCTTCTGGAATCGACTGAGACATCTGGGAGACTCTTGGAATGGTGGCAGGATGCTGGAGTTCCTCTCGCCTTTCCTGTGGAGAGCGCCTCCTCTTGAGACGGTTCCGGGGGGGGGGGAGGCCAGCGTTGACGAATTCCCCCCTGGCAAAGGTCATGAGGAAGGAGGCTTGGCATATGCAAAGGCGTGATCAAGCCTCAGGAAACCCCCTGTTCCCAAGCATCAACCCCAAAACCAGAGTCTGTTTTACGCTCTCACCTACACCTCTGACTTTACGGGGGGCTCTCCCCCATAACCGTTTTTCTCTGAGAAGGATTAAACGTGCAGCTTCAAGGCAATAAAAATTTTTGGGCGTGACAAGAGTGTTTCAGCTTACGGACTCCTCTGAAGGTTATCTAGCCCACCTGTATAGGTTTGTCCTGCCACATGTGATTGCTTGCAGCCTCCCAACCTGAGAGGCACGAGATGTTTTAGACTTACTAAAGGCAAATTATTTTGGGGAGTTAAAATTATTAGTATAGTTGGTTAGGAATTATATTGGTGAAGGGTTCTTCATTTGTTGTGTCAATAATTGCTGCTAATTCCCTGCTCTGGGTGGGGCAAGGATGTCTCAGGTCAAACCTCTCTGCTGACAGACTAGCTTGTGTGACAGGATTATCCTTACTGCCGCCACTAGGCACATGATTGTTTACTACCTCTCAACCATAAACAGCACAGAGAGTTTTGGAGTATTTTGAGAGTCTTAATTAGCGTAGGACTTTTTCTTCTTGTTGAGTCAATGATCGCCACCAGGCCTCTATATCCTTAGGTACCTGGGAATATATTAATCAATATTTGGAATATAGCAAAGGAAATATGGTAGTTTTTGATGTTAGCAATACTAGACTTTTTTGAGTTAATGGATTTTCTCTTTTGAATAGATCACTGTACTTTGTTATATATCACTGTGTCCTTGCTGTGTAAGAATGTAACTTTATGATATCTTAAGACTAAATAGATCTTAAGGGGAGCATTGGTGAAAGGATTTTCATTTGTTGGGTTGATGTTTGCTGATAAATCTCCATGTTCCCTACCCTTATAATGAATATAACTAGCATATAGGAAGAAACAAGTATTAACCTTTAAGCATATAGGAGAAATAAGTATGAACCTTTAAGACTAATCATGTTAACCTTGGGTTGAATAAATTCCTTTCTTGCTTGTAACTCACTACACCCTCACCATATAAGAATGTAACTTTATTTGGAGGGTGGTGCCTGGTTTAAGAAAAAACACGCTTGGAAGAAATAAGTTTTTTTGGTTATCAGAAAGAAAGGATCATAAAATGTAAGCAGGTCTCACTCATGGCCAGAAGATAATGTAATATCACTAAGACCTTTTTTTTATACATTTATGTGAAGCACCTGATTTTCACAAAGGTCAGGACTGCTGACCCCCACGTGACTCTGTATTCATCCCTATGTGTAACAAAAGATATATAAGCAAACCCAAAAATAAAGAAATCGGATCAGTTTCTGGAAAGACTGATTCCCCCATGTCGCTTCTTTCTTGCTCCCGTTGTTCTGGCTAAATTCCCATCTGGAGCATGGATGCTATTCCACGTAATCCAAGTTATTCAGTCTCTTTTTCTCCACTGATCTTCCTACTACACTATCCATTTCTAATATCTCTATATCTGTGATTAAATATGTATTTTTCCAAAGACGCCGAATCGGTCACCACCTTCGAATCACCCTGGATCCACCGGGGCTGGACCCCGGCAGGACGAGAATGCCCAGAATTCTTTCACGATAAAGCAGTGAAAGGATCCCTCATCTCGAGCTACGAGGCGGAAACGAGGCTCTTCTGGATGTGGCCGGGACCCTCGTGCTTCCTCTAGAGTGGAGACGGGTATGTCAGGCAACTTCTTGAGTTGCAGCAAGGGTGTGAAGGACCTTTTCGACGTTCCAGAGGTTAGGTGTGATTAGCCTCTAGAAGCCTCAGCGGAAATGGGCCTCATCTTGCCTGGAGGGCAAAACCTCCTGGATTTTCTCGAATTGCGGCAGGTACTCTCGACTTACGACTGTGACCTCAGGGACCCGCTCTGGTGGCCTCAGGAAAGGCCAGTCCGATGCGAGTAGCTCGGGGACCTATCGGGGTTCCTCTCTCTTTGATGCCGGGGCCTAAGACCTTGTGTGGAGTCAGGTCAGGAACTTGAGGATTCCTCTCCAGTGCTGACATGGATCGTGGGGTTCTTCTGAAGTCTCCTCAGGGGAGTAAGTCCTCGTCTCGAATGGGGTCATGCACGTGCGCTTTCCTCCAGAGCTGAGGCAGCAGTGTCACGCTTCCAATCGCCTGGATCAAGGGATATGTGGCTTTCCCTCGAGGCTTTCCCACGAGGCTTTCCCACGACACTTTCCCACAGGGCTGTCCCACGTGCCACCATGGTGTGAGTCGATCCTCGCCGTGAAAGTCGAGGCAGTGCAGGGAAAACAGGTTCCTCTGGAATGGACTGAGACATCTGGGGGACTCTTGGAATAGTGGCACGACGCTGGAGTTCCTCTCACCTTTCCTGTGGAGAGTGCCTCCGCTTGAGATGCGACAGAAACGCCGGGAATTCTTTCCCGACCAAGCAGGGAAAGGATCCCTCATCTCGAGCTATGAGGCGGAAACTGGGGTCCTCTGGATGTGGGAGGGACCCTCGTGCGTCCTCTAGAGTGGAGACGGGTAGGTCGGGGAACTTCTTTAGATGCAGCAAGGGTGTGAAGGACCTTTTGGAAGTTCCAGAGGTTAGATGTGATTAGCCTTGAGAAGCCTCAGCGGAAATGGGCCTCATCTCGCCTTGAGAGCAAAACCTCCTGGATTTTCTCGAGTTGCGGCAGGTGCTCTCGACTTATGACGGGGATATCAGGGACCCGCTCTGGTGGCCACACGAAAGGCCAGTCCCCATGTGAGTTGCTCGGGGGCCTCTCGGGATTCCTCTCCCTTGGATGCCGGAGCCTAAGACCTTGTGTGGAGTCGGGCCCGGAACCTGAGGATTCCTCTCCAGTGCTGACATGGATCTTGGGGTACTTCTCGTGTCTCCCCAGGGGAGTAAGTCCTCGTCTCGAATGGGGGCATGCACGTGCGCTTTCCTCCAGAGCGGTAGCAGCAGTGTCACGCTTCCCGTCGCGTGTATCAAGGGATCTGTGGCTTTCCCTCGAGGCTTTCCAATGAAGCTTTCCAACAGGGCTGTCCCACGTGCCACCATGGTGTGAGTCAATCCTCGGCGTGAAAGTCGAGGCAGTGCAGGGAAAACAGGTTCCTCTGGAATTTGCTGAGACATCTGGGGGACTCTGGGAATGGTGGCACGATGCTGGAGTCCCTCCTGCCTTTCCTGTGGAGAGCGCCACCTCTTGGCGCACTTGACCTCCCCCTCTCGAGAGCGGGCATGCACGTGCGCATTTCTCCCGAGCTGTAGCAGCAGTGTCACGCTTAGCGTCGCGTCGATCATGGGATCTGTGGTTTTCCCTCGAGGATTTCCCACGAGGCTTTCCCACGAGGCTTTCCCACAGGGCTGTCCCACGTGCCACCGTGCTGGGATTCGAACCTCGGCGTGAAAATCGAGGCAGTGCAGGGAAAGCAGGTTCCTCTGGAATGGACTGAAACATCTAGGGGACTCTTGGAATGGTGGAACGACGCTGGAGTTCCTCTCGCCTTTCCTGTGGAGAGTGTCTCCTCTTGAGATGCGACGGGAATGCCCAGAATTCTTTCCCGACAAAGCAGCGAAAGGATGCCTCATCTCGAGCTACGAGGCGGAAACGGGGCTCCTCTGGATGTGGCCGGGACCGTCGTGTTTCCTCGAGAGTGGAGACGGGTATGTCAGGGAACTTCTTGAGTTGCAGGAATGGTGTGAAGGACCTTTTGGAAGTTCCAGAGTTTAGGTGTGATTTGCTTCGAGAAGCCTCAGCGGAAATGGGCCTCATCTGCCTGGAGGGCAAAACCTCCTAGATTTTCTCGAGTTGCGGCAGGTGCTCTGAACTTACGACGGGGACCTCAGGGACCCGCTCTGGGGGCCTCAGGAAAGGCCAGTCCCCATGCGAGTTGGCGCGGGCCTCTCGGGATTCCTCTCCCTTTGATACCGGGCCTAAGACCTTGTGTGGAGTCGGGCCTGGAACCTGAGGATTCCTCTCCAGTGCTGACATGGATCTTGGGGTATTTCTGGAGTCTACCCAGGGGAGAAAGTCCTCGTCTCGAATCGGGGCATGCACGTGCGCTTTCCTCCCGAGCTGTATCAGCATTGTCACGCTTACCGTCGCGTCGATCATGGGATATGTGGCTTTCCCTCGAGGTTTTCCCACCAGGCTATCCCACGAGGCTTTCCCACAGGGCTGTCCCACGTGCCACCATGGTGTGAGTCGCTCCTTGGCATGAAAGTCGGGGCAGTGCAGGGAAAACAGGTTCCTCAGAAAAGGACTGAGACATCTGAGGGACTCTGGGAATGGTGGCATGAGGCTGGAGTTCCTCTCGCCTTTCCTGTGGAGAGCGCCTCCTCTTGAGATGCGATGGGAACGCCCAGAATTCTTTCCCGAACAAGCAGGGAAAGGATTCCCTTCTCGAACTACGAGGCCGAAACGGGGCTCCTCTGGATGTGGGTGGGATCCTCTTGCTTCCTCTCGAGTGGAGACAGGTATGTCGGGGAACTTCTTGAGTTGCAGCAAGGATGTGAAGGACCTTTTGGAAGTTCCAGAGGTTAGGTGTGATTAGCCTCAAGAAGCCTCAGCAGAATTGGGCCTCATCTGGCCTGGAGGGCAAAACGTCCTGGATTTTCTCGAATTGCGGCAGGTGCTCTCGACTTACGATGGGGATTCTGGGACCCGCTCTGGTGGCTTCGGGAAAGGTCAGTCCCCATGCGAGTTGCTCGGGGGCCTCTCGGGATTCCTCTCCCTTCGATGCCTGGGCCTAAGACCTTGTGAGGATTCGGCGCCGGAACCTGAGGATTTCTCTCCAGTGCTGACATGGATCTTGGGGTATTTCTGGAGTCTCCCCAGGAGAGTCAGTCCTCGTCTTGAGTGGAGGCATGCGTGTGCCCTTTCTTCCCATGCTCTAGCTGCAGTGCCACGCTTCCCGTTGCGTGGACCAAGGGATATGTGGCTCTCCCTCGAGGCTTTCCACGAGGCTTTCCCACAGGGCTGTCCCAAGTGCCACCGGGGTGGAAGTCATTCCTAGGCGTGAAAGTCGAGGCAGTGCAGGGAAAACAGGTCCCTCTGGAATGGACTGAGGCATCTGGGGGACTCTGGGAATGGTGGATCGAAGCTGGAGTTCCTCTCGCCTTTCCGTTGGCAAGCGCCTCCTCTTGAGATGCGACGGCAACACCCAGAATTCTTTCTGGACAAAGCAGCGAAAGGATCCCTCATCTCGGGCTACGAGGCAGAAACAGGGTTCCTCTGGAAGTGGGCGGAACCCTCGTGCTTCCTCTCGATTGGAGACCGGTATGTCGGGGAACTTCTTGAGTTGCAGCAAGGTTGTGAAGGACCCTTTGGAAGTTCCAGAGGTTAGGTGTGATTAGCCTCAGGAAGCCACACCGCAAATGGGCCTTATCTAGCCTGGAGGGCAAAACCTCCTGGATTTTCTCGAGTTGTGGCAGGTGCTCTCATCTTAATACGGTGACCTAAGGACCCGCTCTGGTGGCCTCAGGACTGGACAGTCCCCATTCGAGTTCTTCGTGGGCCTCTCGGGATTCCTCTCCCGTCGACGCAGGGGCCTAAGACCTTGTGTGGAGTCGGGGCCAGAACCTGAGGATTCCTCTCCAGTGCTGACATGGATCTTGGGGTACTTCTGGAGTCTCCCCTGGGAAGTAAGTCCTCGTCTCGATTGGGGGCATGCGCTTTCCTCCAAAGCGGTAGCAGCAGTGTCACGCTTCCCGTCACGTGGATCAAGGGATCTGTGGCTTTCCTTGGAGGCTTTCCCATGAGGCTTTCCCACAGGGCTATCCCACGTGCCACCGTGGTGGGAGTCGATCCTCGGCGAGAAAGTCGAGGCAGTGCAGGGAAAACAGGTTCCTCTGGAATGGACTGAGACATCTGGGGGACTCTTGAAATGGTGGCACGATGCTGGAGTTCCTCTCGCCTTTCCTGTGGAGAGCGCCTCCTCTTGAGATGGGAGGGGAACTCCCAGAATTCTTTCCCGACCAAGCAGCGAAAGGATCCCTCATCTCGAATTATGAGGCGGAAACGGGGCTCCTCTGGATGTGGCCGGGAACCTCGTGCTTCCTCTATGGTGGAGACGGATATGTCAGGCAACTTCTTGAGTTGCAGCAAGGGTGTGAAGGACCTTTTGGTAATTCCAGAGGTTAGGTGTGATTATCCTTGAGAAGCCTCAGCGGAAAAGGACTTCATCTCGCCTGGAGGGCAAAACCTCCCGGATTTTCTGGAGTTTCGGCAGGTGATCTCCACTTACGATGGGGACCTCAGGGCCCCGCTCTGGTGGTCACAGGAAAGGCCAGTCCCCTTGCGAGTTGCGCGCAGCCCTCTCCGGATTCCTCTCCCTTCGATGCCGGGGCCTCAGATCTGTGTGGAGTCGGGTCCGGAACCTGAGGATTCCTCTACAGTGCTGACATGGATATAGGGGTACCTCTGGGGTCTCCCCAGGGGAGTAAGTCCTCATCTCGAATGGAGGCATGCACGTGCGCTTTCCTCTCGAGCTGTAGCAGCAGTATCACGCTTCCCGTTGCATGGATCAAGGGATCTGTGGCTTTCCCTCGAAGCTTTCCCACGAGGCTTTCCCACGAGGCTTTCCCACAGGGCTGTCCCACGTGCCACCGTGGTTGGAGTCGATCCTCGGCGTGAAAGTCGTGTCAGTGCAGGTAAAACAGGTTCCTCTGGAATGGACTGAGACATCTGGGGGACTCTTGAAATGGTGGCACGATGCTGGAGTTCCTCTCGCCTTTCCTGTGGAGAGCGCCTCCTCTTGAGATGCGACGGGAAAGCCGGGAATTCATTCCGGAGAAATCAGTCAAAGGATCCCTCATCTCGAGCTATGAGGAAGAAACGGGGCTCCTAAGGATGTGCGCAGGACCCTCGTGCTGCCTCTAGAGTGGAGACGGGTATGTCAGGCAACTTCTTGAGTTGCAGCAAGGGTGTGAAGGACCTTTTGAAAATTCCAGAGGTTAGGTGTGATTAGCTTCGAGAAGCCTCAGGGGAAATGGGCCTCATCTCGTATGGAGGGCAAAACCTCCTGGATTTTCTCGAGTTGCGGCCGGTGCTCTAGACTTACGACGGGGACCTCAGGAACCCGCTCTGGTGGCCTCAGGAAAGGCCAGTCCCCATTCGAGTTGCTCGCGGCCCTCTGGGGATTCCTCTCGCTTCGATGCCAGGGCCTCAGACCCGAGTGGAGTCTGCCCGGAACCTGAGGATTCCTCTCCAGTGCTGACATGGATCTTGGGGTACTTCTGGAGTCTCCCCAGGTGAGTAAGTCCTCGTCTCGAATGGGGGCATGCACGTGCGCTTTCCTCCAGAGCGGTAGCAGCAGTGTCACGCTTCCCATTGCCTGGATCAAGGGATCTGTGGCTTTCCCTCGAGGCTTTCCCACAGGCCTGTCCCACGTGCCACCGTGGTGGGAGTCGATCCTCGGCGTGACAGTCGAGGCAGTGCAGGGAAGACAGGTTCCTCTGGAATGGACTGAGACATCTGGGGGACTCTCGGAATGGTGGCATGACGCTGGAGTTCCTCTCGCCTTTCCTATGGAGAGCGCCTCCTCTTGAAATTCGACGGGAACGCAGGGAATTCTTTCCAGACCAAGCAGGGAAAGGATCCCTCATCTCGAGCTACGAAGCGGAAACGGGGCTTCTCTGGAGGTGGGCGGGACCCTCGTGCTTCCTCTAGAGTGGAGACGGGGATGTCGGGGAACTTCTAGTTGCCAAAAGGGTGTGAAGGACCTTTTGGAAGTTCCAGAGCTTAGATGTGATTAGCCTTGAGAAGCCTCAGCGGAAATGGGCCTCATCTCGCCTGGAGGGCCAAACCTCCTGGATATTCTCGAGTTGAGGCTGGTGCTCTCGACTTACAACAGGACCTCAGGGACCCGCTCTGGAGGCCTCAGGAAAGGCCAGTCCCCATGCGAGTTGCTCGCGGGCCTCTCAGGATTCCTCTCCCTTCAATGCCGGGGCCTAAGACCTTGTGTGGAGTCAGGGCCGGAACCTGAGGATACCTCTCCAGTGCTGAAATGTATCTTGGGGTACTTCTGGAGTCTACCCAGGGGAGTGAGTCCTCGTCTCGAGTGGGGGCATGCACGTGCGCTTTCCTCCCGAGCTGTAGCAGCAGTGTCACCCTTCCCGTCGCGCCGATCATGGGATCTGTGGCTTTCCCTCGAGGATTTCCCACGAAGCTTTCCCACGAGGCTTTCCCACAGGGCTGTCCCACGTGCCACCGGGGTGAGAGTCGATCCTCGGCGTGAAAGTCGAGGCAGTGCAGGGAAAAGAGGTTCCTCTGGTATGGACTGAGACATCTGGGGGACTCGGAATGGTGGCGTGACCCTAGAGTTCCTCTTGCCTTTCCTGTGGAGACGAACTCCTCTTGAGATGCAACGGGAATGCCGGGAATTCTTTTCCAAACAAGCAGGGAAAGGATCCCTCATCTCGAGCTACGAGGCAGAAAAGGGGCTCCCCTGGATGTGGGTGGGACCCTCCTGCTTCCTCTCGAGTGGAGATGGGTATGTCGGGGAACTTCTTGAGTTGCAGCAAGGGTGTGAAGGACCTTTTGGAAGTTCCGGAGGCTATGTGTGGTTAGCCTCGAGAAGCCTCACGGAAATGGGCCTCATCTCGCCTGGAGGGCAAAACCTCCTGGATTTTTTAGAGTTGCGGCAGGTGCTCTAGACTAACGATGGCGACCTCATTGACACGCTCTGGTGCCTTCAGGAAAGGCCAGTCCCCATGCGAGTTGCACGAGGGCCTCTCGGGGTTCCCCTCCCTTCGATGCTGGGGCCTGATACCTTGAGTGGTGTCACGTCCGGAACCTGAGGATTCCTCTCCAGTGCTGACATGAATCTTGTGGTACTTCTGGAGTCCCCTCAGGGGAGTAAGTCCTCGTCTCGAATGGGCCTGCAGGTGCGCGTTCCTCCAGAGCTGTAGCATCAGTGTCACACTTCCCATCTCCAGGATCAAGGGATCCGTGGCTTTCCCTCGAGACTTTCCCACGAGGCTTTCCCACGAGGCTTTCCCACAGGGCTGTCCCACGTGCCACCATGGTGTGAGTCGATCCTCGGCGTGAAAGTCGAGGCAGTGCAGGGAAAACAGGTTCCTCTGGAATGGACTGAGACATCTGGGGGAAACTTGGAATGATAGCACGACGCTGGAGTTCCTCTCGCCTTTCCTGTGTAGACCGCCTCCGTTTGAAATGGGACATGAATGCCCAGAATTATTTCCCGACCAAGCAGGGAAAGGATCCCTCATCTCGAGCTACAAGGCGGAAACGGGGCTCCTCTGGATGTGGGCGGGACCCTCTTGCTTCCTCTAGAGTGGAGACGGGTATGTCAGGGAACTTCTTGAGTTGCAGCAAGGGTGTGAAGGACCTTTTGGAAGGTCCAGAGGTTAGGTGTGATTAGCCTAGAGAAGCCTCAGCGGAAATGGGCCTCATCTCGCCTGGAGGGCAAAACCTCCTGGGTTTTCTCCAGTTTCGGCAGGTGCTCTCGACTTAAGACGGGATCTCAGGGACCCGTCCTGGTGGCCTCAGGAAAGTCCACTCCCCATGCGAGTTGCACGGGGGCCTCTCGGAATCCCTCTCCCTTCGATGCCGGGGCCTCAGACCTTGTGTGGTGTCTGGGACGGAACCTGAGGATTCCTCTCCAGTGCTCACATCGATCTTGGGGTTCTTCTGGAGTACCCACAGGTGAGTCAGTTCTCGTCTCGAGATGGGACATGCACTTACGCTTTCCTCCCGAGCTGTATCAGCATTGTCCCGCTTACCGTCGCGTCGATCATGGGATATGTGGCTTTCCCTCGAGGTTTTCCCACCAGGCTATCCCACGAGGCTTTCCCACAGGGCTGTCCCACGTGCCACCATTGTGTGAGTCGCTCCTTGGCGTGAAAGTCGGGGCAGTGCAGGGAAAACAGGTTCCTCAGAAAAGGACTGAGACATCTGAGGGACTCTGGGAATGGTGGCACGACCCTGGAGTTCCTCTCGCCTTTCCTGTGGAGAGCGCCTACTCTTCAGATGCGACGGGAACGCCGGGAATTCTTTCCAGAGCAAACAGGGAAAGGATCCCTCATCTCGAGCTACGAGGCGGAAACGGGGCTCCTCTGGATGTGGGCGGGACCCTCGTGCTTCCTTTAGAGTTAGGACGGGTATGTCGGGGAACTTCTTGAGTTGCAGCAAGGGTGTGAAGGACCTTTGGAATTTCCAGAGGTTAGGTGTGATTAGCCTCGTGAAGCCTCAGTGGAGATAGGCTCATCTCGTCAGGAGAGCAAAACCTCTTGGATTTTCTGGAGTTGCGGCAGGTGCTCTCGACTTACAACCGGGACCTCAGGGACCCGCTCTGGTGGCCTCAGGAAAGGCCAGTCCCCATGCTAGTTGAACTGGGGCCTCTCAGGATTCCTCTATCTTCTATGCCGGGGCCTAAGACCTTGTGTGGAGTCGGGGCCGGAACCTGAGGATTCCTCTCCAGTGCTGACATGGATCTTGGGGTACTTCTGGAGTCTCCCCAGGGGAGTGAGTCCTCGTCTCGAATGGGGTCATGCACGTGCGCTTTCCTCCCGAGCAGTAGCAGCAATGCACGCTTCCCGTCGTGTGGATCAAGGGATCTGTGGCTTTCCCTCGAGGCTTTCCCACGAGGCTTTCCCACAGGGCTGTCCCAAGGGCAACTGTGGTGGGAGTCGATCCTCGGCTTGAGTGTCGAGGCAGTGCAGGGAAAACAGGTTCCTCTGGAATGGACTGAAACATCTGGGGGACTCTGGGAATGGTGGCATGACCCTGGAGTTCCTCTTGCCTTTCCTGTGGAGAGCTCCTCTTCTTGAGATGAGACGGGAACTCCCAGAATTCTATCCCGACCACGGAACGAAAGGAACCCACAACTCGAGCTACGAGGCGGAAAAGGGGCTCCTCTGGAAGTGGGCGGACCCTCGTGCTTCCTCTCGAGTGGAGACGGGTATGTCCGGGAACTTCTTGAGTTGCAGCAAGGGTGTGAAGGACCTTTTGGAAGTTCCAGAGGTTAGGTGTGATTAGCCTCCATAAGCCTCAGCGGAAATGGGCGACATCTAGCCTGGAGGGCAAAACCTCCTGGAGTTTCTCGAGTTGCGGTAGGTGCTCTCGACTTATGACGGGGGCCTCAGGGACCCCCTCTGGTGGCCTCAAGACTGGCCAGTCCCCAGTTGAGTTGAATGGGGGCCTCTCAGGATTCCTCTACCTTCTATGCCGGGTCCTAAGACCTTGTGTGGAGTCGGGGCCGGATCCTGAGGATTCCTCTCCAGTGCTGACATGGATCTTGGAGTACTTCTGGAGTCTTCCCAGGGGAGTGAGTCCTCGTCTCGAGAGGGGGCTTGCACGTGTGCTTTCCTCCCGAGCTGTAGCAGCAGTGTCACGCTTCCCGTAGCGTCGATCTTGGGATCTGTGGCTTTCCCTCCAGGCTTTCCCAGGAGGCTTTCGCACAGACCTGTCCCACGTGCCACAGTGGTGGGAGTGGATCCTCGGCTTGAAAGTCGAGGCAGTGCAGGGAAAACAGGTTCCTCTGCATTGGACTGAGACATCTGGGGGACTCTGGGAATGGTGGCACAACCCTGGAGTTCCTCTTGCCTTTCCTGTGGAGAGCGCCTCTTCTTGAGATGCGACGGGAACACCCAGACTTCTTTCCCGACCAAGGAACGAAAGGAACCCACAACTCGAGCTACGATGCGGAAACGGGTCTCCTCTGGATGTGGGCGGGACCCTCGTGCTTCCTCTCGAGTGGAGACGGGTATGTCGGGGAACTTCTTGAGTTGCCGCAAGGGTGTGAAGGACCTTTTGGAAGTTCCACTGGTTAGCTGTGATTATCCTCGAGAACCCTCAGCGGAAATGGGCCTCAAATCACCTGGAGGGCAAAAACTCCTGGATTTTCTCGAGTTGTGGCAGGTGCTCTCGACTTACGACGGGGACCTCAGGGACCCGCTCTGGTGGCCTCAGAAAAGGCCACTCCCCATGCAAGTTTATCGGGGGGCTCTCGGGATTCCTCTGCCGTCGATGCCGGGGCCTAAGCCCTTGTGTGGAGTCGGGGCGGGAACCTGAGGATTCCTCTCCAGTGCTGAAATGGATCTTGGGGTACTTCTGGAGTCTCCCCAGGGGAGTAAGTCCTCGTCTCGAATGAGGGCATGCACGTGTGCTTTCCTCCAGAGCTGTAGCAGCAGTGTCACGCTTCCCATCGCCTGGATCATGCGATCAGTGTCTTTCCCTCGAGGCTTTCCCACGAGGCTTTCGCAGGAGGCTTTCCCACAGGACTGTCCCACATTCCACCGTTCTGGAAGTCGATCCTCGGCGTGAAAGTCGCGGCAGTGCAGGGAAAACAGGTTCCTCTGGAATGGCCTCTCGGGATTCCTTTCCGTCGATGTCGGGGCCTAAGACCTTGTGTGGAGTCGGGGCCGGAACCTGAGTATTCCTCTCCACTGCTGACATGGATCTTGGGGTCTCCCCAAGGGGGTCTCCCCAGGGGAGTAAATCCTCGTCTCGAAAGTAGGCATCCACGTGCGCTTTCCGGCAGAGCGGTAGCAGCAGTGTCGCGCTTCCCGTCGCGTGGATCAAGGGATCTGTGGCTTTCCCTCAAGGCTTTCCCACAGGGCTGTCCCACGTGCCACCGTGGTGGGAGTCGATCCTCGGCGTGAAAGTCGAGGCAGTGCAGGGAAAACAGGTTCCTCTGGAATGGACTGAGACATCTGCGGGACTCTGGGAATGGTGGCACGACGCTGGAGTTCCTCTCGCCTTTCCTGTGGAGAGCGTCTCCTCTTGAGATGCGACGGGAATGCCGGGAATTATTTCCCGACCAAGCAGGGAAAGGATCATTCATCTCGAGGTACGAGGCGGAAACGGGACTCCTCTGGATGTGGGCGGGAACCTCGTGCTTCTTCTCGAGTGTAGACGGGTATATCGGGGAACTTCTTGAGTTGCAGCAAGGGTGTGAAGGACCTTTTGGAAGTTCCAGAGGTTAGATGTGATTAGCCTTGAGAAGCCTCAGCGGAAATGGGCCTCATCTCGCCTGGAGGGCAAAACCTCCTGGATTTTCTCGAGTGGCGGCAGGTGCTCTCGACTTACGACGGGGACCTCAGGGACCCGCTCTGGTGGCGTCAGGAAAGGCCAGTCCCCATGGGAGTTGCTCGCGGGCCTCTCGGGATTCCTCTCCCTTCGATGCCGGGGCCTAAGACCTTGTGTGGAGACGGGGCCGGAACCTGAGGATTCCTCTCCAGTGCTGACATGGATCTTGGTGTACTTCTGGAGTCTCCCCAGGGGAGTAAATCCTCGTCTCGAATGGGAGCATGCACGTGCGCTTTCCTCCAGAGATGTAGCAGCAGTGTCATGCTTCCCATCGCCTAGATCAAGGGATCTGTGGCTTTCCCACGAGGCTTTCCTACAGGGCTCTCCCACGTGCCACGGTGGTGTGATTCGTGCCTCGGTGGTGTGAGTCTATCCTCGGCGTGAAAGTCGAGGCAGTGTAGCGAAAACAGGTTTCTCTGGAATGGACTGAGACATCTGGGGGACTCTGGGAATGGTGGCACGACCCTAAGTTCCTCTCGCCTTTCCTGTGGAGATCGCCTCTTCTTGAGATGCGACGGGAATGCCCAGAATTCTTTCCCGAACACGCAGCGAAAGGATGCCTCATCTCGAGCTACTAGGCGGAAACGGGGCTCCTCTTGATGTGGGCGGGACCCTCGTGCTTCCTCTAGAGTGGAGACGGGTATGTCGGGGAACTTCTTGAGTTGCAGCAAGGGTGTAAAAGACCCTTTGGACTTTCCAGAGGTTAGATGTGATTAGCCTCGAGACGCCTTAGCGGAAATGGGCCTCTTCTATCCTGGAGGTGACAACCTCCTGGAATTTCTCGAGTTGCAGCAGGTGCTCTCGTCTTACGACGGTGACAAAAGGGACCCGCTGTGGTGGCCTCAGGACTGGTCAGTCCCCATTCGAGTTGCTCGGGTGCCTCTCGTGATTCCTCTCCCTTCGATGCCAGGGCCTAATACCTTGTGTGGAGTCGGGCCCAGAACATGAGGAGTCCTCTCCAGTGCTGACATGGATCTTGGGGTAATTCTGGAGTCTACCCAGGGGAGTAAGTCCTCTTCTCGAGAGGGGGCATGCACGTGCGCTTTCCTCCAGAACTGTAGCAGCAGTGTCAAAAATCCCATCGCCTAGATCAAGGGATCTGAGGCTTTCCCTCGAGGCTTTCCCACGAGGCTTTCCCACGAGTCTTTCCCACAGGGCTGTCCCACGTGCCACGGTGGTGTGAGTCGTGCCAAGGTGGTGTGAGTCTATCCTCGGCGTGAAATTCGAGGCAGTGCAGGGAAAACAGGTTCCTCTGGAATGGACTGAGACATCTGGGTGACTCTGGGAATGGTGGCACGACCCTGGAGTTCCTCTCGCCTTTCCTGTGGAGAGCACCTCCTCTTGAGATGCGACGGGAACACCGGGAAATTTTTCCCGATGAAGCAGGGAAAGGATCCTTCATCTCGAGCTACGAGGCGGAAACGGGGCTCCTCTGGATGTGGGTGGTACCCTCGTGATTCCTCTAGAGTGGAGACGGGGATGTCGGGGAATTTCTTGAGTTGCAGCAAGGGTGTGAAGGACCTTTTGGAAGTTCCAGTGGTTAGATGTGATTAGCCTCGAGAAGCCTCAGCGGAAATGGGCCTCATCTCGCCTGGAGGGCAAAACCTCCTGGATTTTCTCCAGTTGCGGCAGGTGCTATCGACTTAGGACGGGGACCTCAGGGACCCGCTCTGGTGGCCTCAGGAAAGGCCAGTCCCCATGCGAGTTGTTCGCGGGCCTCTCGGGGTTCCTCTCCCTTCGATGCCGGGGCGATGACCTTGTGTGGAGTCGGGGCCGGAACCTCAGGTTTCCTCTGCAGTGCTGACATAGTCTTCGGGTACTTCTGGAGTCTCCCCAGGGGAGTAAGTCCTCCTCTCGAACGGGGGCATGCACGTGCGCTTTCCTCCAGAGCGGTAGCAGCAGTGTCACGCTTCCCGTCGCGAGGATCAAGGGATCTGTGGCTTTCCCTCGAGGCTTTCCCACGAGGCTTTCCCACAGGAGTGTGCCACATGCCACCGTGCTGGAAGTCGATCCTCGGCGTGAAAGTTGAGGCAGTGCAGGGAAAACAGGTTCCTCTGGAATGGACTGAGACATCTGGGGGACTCTCGGAATGGTGGCACAACGCTAGTGTCACTCTCGCCTTTGCTGTGGAGAGCGCCTCCTCTTGAAATGTGACGGGAACGCCAGGAATTCATTCCCGACCAAGCAGGGAAAGGATCCCTCAGCTCGAGATACGAGGCGGAAACGGGGCTCCTCTGGATGTGGCTGGGACCCTCGTGCTTCCTCTTCATTGGAGACGGGTATGTCGGGGAACTTCTTGAGTTGCAGCAAGGGTGTGAAAGACCTTTTGGAAGTTCCAGAGGTTAGATGTGATTAGCCTCGAGACGCCTCAGTGGAAATGGGCCTCATCTAGCATGGAGGGGAGAACCTCCTGGATTTCCTCGAGTTGCGGCGGGTGCTATCGTCTTACGACGGTGACCTAAGGGACCCGCTCTGGTGGCCTCAGGACTGGCCAGTGCCCATTCGAGTTGCTCGGGGACCTCTCGGGATTCCTCTCCTGTCGATGCCGGGGCCTAAGACCTTGTGTGGAGTCGTGGATGGAACCTGAGGATTCCTCTCCAGTGCTGACATGGATCTTGGGGTATTTCGGGAGTCTCTCCAGGGGAGTCAGTCCTCGTTTCGAGAGGGTGCATGCACGGGCGCTTTTCTCCCGAGCTGTAGCATCAGTGTCACGCTTCCCGTCGCGTCGATCATGGGATTTGAGGCTTTCCCTCGAGGATTTCCCACGAGGCTTTCCCACGAGGCTTTCCCACAGGGCTGTCCCACGTGCCACCATGGTGGGAGTCGATCCTCGGCGTGAAAGTCGAGGCAGTGCAGGGAAAAAAGGTTCCTCTGGAATGGACTGAGACATCTGGGGGACACTGGGAATGGTGGCACGACCCTGGAGTTCCTCTCGCCTTTCCTGTGGAGAGCGCCTCCTCTTGAGATGGGAGGGGAACTCCCAGAATTCTTTCCCGACAAAGCAGGGAAAGGATGCCTCAACTCGAGCTACGAGGCGGAAACGGGTCTCCTCTGGATGTGGGCGCGACCATCGTGTTTTCTCTCGAGTGGAGACGGGTAGGTCGTGGAACTTCTTGAGTTGCAGCAATGGTGTGAAGGATCTTTTGGAAGTTCCAGAGGTTAGGTGTGATTAACCTCGAGAAGCCTCAGCGGAAATGTGCCACATCTGCCAGCAGGGCAAAACTTCCTGTGTTTTCTCGAGTTACGGCAGTTGCTCTCGACTTACGACGGGGACTTCAGGGATCCGCTCTGGTGGCCTCAGGAAAGGCCAGTCCCCATGCGAGTAGATCGGTGGCCTCTCGGAATTCCTCTGCCTTTGATGACGGGGCCTAAGACCTTGTGCGGAATCGGAGCCGGAACGTGAGGATAACTCTCCAGTGCTGACATGGATCTTGGGGTACTTCTGCAGTCTCCCGAGGGGAGTACGTCCTCGTCTCGAATTGAGGCAAGCACGTGAGCTATCCTCCAGTGCGGTAGCAGCTGTGTCACACTTCCCGTCGCATGGATCAAGGGATCTGTGGCTTTCCATCGAGGCTTTCCACGAAGCTTTCCCACTAGGCTTTCCCACAAGGCTGTCCCACGTGCCACCATGGTGGCAGTCGATCCTTGGCATGAAAGTCGAGGCAGTGCAGGGAAAACAGGTTCCTCTGGAATGGACTGAGACATCTGGGGTCTATTGGAATGGTGGCACGACGCTGGAGTTCCTCTCACATTTCCTGTAGAGTGTGCATCCTCTTGAGATGCGACGGGAACGCCGGGAATTCTTTCACAACAAAGCAGCGAAAGGATCCCTTTTCTCGAGCTACGAGGCGGAAACGGGGCTCCTCTGGATGTGGGCGGGAACCTGGTGCTTCCTCTCGAGTCGAGACGGGTATGTCGGGGAACTTCTTGAGTTGCAGCAGGGTGTGAAGGACTCTTTGGAAGTTCCAGAGGTTAGGTGTGATTAGCTTCGAGAAGCCTCAGCGGAAATTGGCCTCATCTCGCCTGTAGGGCAAAACCTCCTGGAGTTCCTCGAGTTGCGGCAGGTGCTCTTGACTTACGATGGGGCCCTCAGGGACCCGCTCTGGTGGCCTTAGGAACGGCCAGTCCCCATGAGAGTTGCTCGCGGGCCTCTCGGGATTCCTCTTCCTTCGATGCTGGGGCCTAAGACCTTGTGTGGAGTCGGGCCCGGAACCTTAGGATTCCTCTCCAGTGCTGACATGGTTCTTGGGGTACTTCTGGACTCTCACCAGGGGAGTAAGTCCTCGTCTCGAATGGGGGCATGCACGTGCGCTTTCCTCCCTAGCTGTAACAGCAGTGTCACGCTTCCCATCCCTTGGATCAAGGGATCTGTGGCTTTCCCTCGAAGCTTTCCCACGAGGCTTTCCCACGGGGCTGTCCCACGTGCCACCGTGGTGCGAGTCGATCCTCGGCGTGGAAGTCGAGGCAGTGCAGGGAAAACAGGTTTCTTTGGAATGGACTGAGACATCTGGGGGCTCTGGGAATGGTGGCACGACCCTGGAGTTCCTCTCGAATTTTCTGTGGAGAGCGCCTCCTCCTGAGATGCGACGGGAACGCCCAGAATTCTTTCCCTACGAAACAGGAAAAGGATCCCTCATCTTGAGCTACGGGGCAGAATAGGGGCTCCTCTGGATGTGGGCAGGACCCTCGTGTTTCCTCTCGAGTGGAGACGGGGATGTCGGGGAACTTCTTGAGTTGCAGCAAAGGTGTGAAGGACCTTTTGGAAGTGCCAGAGCTTAGATGTGATTAGCCTTGAGAAGCCTCAGCAGAAATGGTCCTCATCTCGCCTGGAGGGCAAAACCTCCTGGATTTACTTGAGTTGCGGCAGGTGCTCTCGACTTACGACGGGAACCTCAGGGACCAGCTCTGGTGGCCTCAGGAAAGGCCAGTCCCCATGCGAGTTGTTCGCGGGCCTCTCGGGATTCCTCTCCCTTTGATGGCGGGGCGAAGACCTTGTGTGGAGTCGGGGCCGGAACGTGAGGTTTCCTCTGCAGTGCTGACATGGATCTTGGGGTATTCTGGAGTCTCCCCAGGGGAGTAAGTCCTCCTCTCGAATGGGGGCATGCACGTGCGCTTTCCTCCAGAGCGGTAGCAGCAGTGTCACTCTTCCCGTCGTGTGGATCAAGGGATCTGTGGCTTTCCCTCGAGGCTTTCCCACGAAGCTTTCCCACAGGGCTGTCCCACGTGCCACCGTGGTGGGAGTCGATCCTCGGTGTGAAAGTCGAGGCAGTGCAGGGAAAACAGGTTCCTCTGGAATGGACTGAAACATCTGGGGGACTCTTGGAATGGTGGCACAACGCTAGTGTCATTCTCGCCTTTCCTGTGGAGAGCGCCTCCTCTTGAGATGCGACGGGAACGCCGGGAATTCTTTCTCGACCAAGCAGGGAAAGGATCCCTCATCTCGACCTATGAGGCGGAAATGGGGCTCCACTGGATGTGAGCGCTACCCTCCTGCTTCATCTCCATTGGAGACGGGTATGTCGGGGAACTTCTTGAGTTGCAGCAAGGGTGTGAAGGACCTTTTGGAAGTTCCAGAGGTTAGGTGTGATTATCCTCGAGAAGCCTCAGTGGAAATGGGTCTCATCTCGCTTGGAGGGCAAAACCTCATGGATTTTCTCGATTTGTGGCAGGTCTTCTCGACTTACGACGGGGAAATCAGGGACCCGCTTTTGTGGACTCAGGAAAGGCCAGTCCCCATGTGAGTAGATCGGTGGCCTCTCGGAATTCCTCTGCTTTCGATGCAGTGCCTACGACCTTGTGTGGAGTCGGGGCCGGAACCTGAGGATTCCTCTCCAGTGCTGACATGGATCTTGGGGTACTTCTGGAGTCTCCCCTCGGGAGTCAGTGCTCGTCTCGAGAGGGGGCATGCACATGCTCTTTCCTCCCGACCTGTAGCAGCAGTGTCACGCTTCCCGTCGCGTGAATCAAGGGATCTGTGGCTTTCCCTTGAGGCTTTCCCACGAGGCTTTCCCACAGGGCTGTCCCACGTGCCACCGTGGTGGGAGTCGATCCTCTTCGTGAAAGTCGAGAAAGTGCAGGGAAAACAGTTTCCTCTGGAACGGACTGAGACATCTGGGGGACTCTGGGAATGGTGGCACGACCCTGGAGTTGCTCTCGACATTCCTGTGGAGAGCACCTCCTCTTGAGATGCGACACGAATGCCCAGAATTCTTTCCCAACCAAGCATCGAAAGGATCCCACATCGCGAGCTACGAGGAGGAAACGGGGCTCCTCTGGATGTGTGCTTGACCCTCGTGCTTCCTCTCGAGTGGAGACGGGTATGTCGGGGAACTTCTTGAGTTGCAACAAGTGTGTGAAGGACCTTTTGGAAGTTCCACAGGTTAGGTGTGATTAGCCTCGAGAAGCCTCAGCGAAAATGGGCCTCATCTCGCCTGAAGGGCAAAACCTCCTGGATTTTCTCGAGTTGCGGCAGGTGCTCTCGACTTACGACGAGGACCTCAGGGACCCGCTCTGGTGGCCTCAGGAAAGGCCAGTACCCATGCGAGTTGCATGGGTGCCTCTCGGGATTCCTCTCCCTTCGATGCCGGTGCCTAAGACCTTGGGTGGAGTCGGGGCCGGAACCTGAGTATTCCTTAACAGTGCTGACCTGGATCTTGGGGTATTCTGGAGTCTCCCCTGGGGAGTGAGTCCTCGTCTCGAGAGGGGGCATGCACGTGCGCTTTCCTCCCTAGCTGTAGCAGCAGTGTCACGCTTCCCGTCGCCTCAATCATGGGATCTGTGGCTTTCCCACGAGGCTTTCCCACTAGGCTTTCCCAAAGGGCTATTCCACGTGCCACCGTGGTGGGAGTCGATTCTCGGCGTGAAAGTCGAAGCAGTGCAGGGAAAACAGGTTCCTTTGGAATGGACTGAGACATCTGGGGGCTCTGGGAATGGTGGCACGACCCTGGAGTTCCTCTCGAATTTTCTGTGGAGAGCACCTCCTCTTGAGATGCGACGGGAACGCCCAGAATTATTTCCCGACCAAGCAGGAAAAGGATCCCTCATCTCGAGCGACGAGGCAGAAACGGGGCTCCTCTGGATGTGGGAAGGACCCTCGTGTTTACTCTAGAGTGGAGACGGGGATGTCGGGGAACTTCTTGAGTTGCAGCAATGGTGTAAAGGACCTTTTGGAAGTTCCAGAGCTTAGATGTGATTAGCCTTGAGAAGCCTCAGCAGAAATGGTCCTCATCTCGCCTGGAGGGCAAAACCTCCTGGAATTTCTTGAGTTGCCGCAGGTGCTCTCTACTTACGACCGGGACCTCAGGGACCCGCTCTGGTGGCCTCAGGAAAGGCCAGTCCCCATGCGAGTTGTTCGCAGGCCTCTCGGGATTCCTCTCCCTTCAATGCCGGGGAGAAGACCTTGTGTGGAGTCGGGGCCGGAACCTGAGGTTTCCTCTGAAGTACTGACATGGATCTTGGGGTATTCTGGAGTCTCCCCAGGGGAGTAAGTCCTCCTCTCGAATGGGGGCATGCACGTGCGCTTTCCTCCAGAGCGGTAGCAGCAGTTTCACGCTTCCCGTCGTGTGGATCAAGGGATCTGTGGCTTTCCCACGAGGCTTTCCCACAGGGCTGTCCCACGTGCCACCGTGC
Source organism: Ovis canadensis (assembly GCF_042477335.2). Classification (NCBI taxonomy): domain Eukaryota; kingdom Metazoa; phylum Chordata; class Mammalia; order Artiodactyla; family Bovidae; genus Ovis; species Ovis canadensis. The sequence goes on from NC_091267.1 coordinate 13,207,339, forward strand.
AGGGAGTGGATCCTCGGCGTGAAAGTCGAGGCAGTGCAGGGAAAACAGGTTTCTTTGGAGTGGACTGAGACTTCTGGGGGACTCTTGGAATGGTGGCACAACGCTGGAGATCCTCTCGCCTTTCCTGTGCAGAGCGCCTCCCCTTGAGATGGGACGGGAATGCCCAGAATTCTTTCCGACCAAGCAGCGAAAGAATCCCTCATCTCGATCTACGAGGAGGAAACGGGGCTCCTCTGGATGTGGCTGGGACCATCGTGCTTCCTCTACAGTGGAGCCGGGGATGTCGGGGAACTTCTTGAGTTGCAGCAAGGGTGTGAAGGCCCCTTTGGACTTTCCAGAGGTTAGAAGTGATTAGCCTCGAGACGCCTCAGCGGAAATGGCCCTCGTCTATCCTGGAGGTGAGAACATCCTGGATTTTCTCGAGTTGCGGCAGGTGCTCTCGTCTTACGCCGGTGACGAAAGGGATCCTCTCTGTTGGTCTCAGGACTGGTCAGTCCCCATTCGAGTTGCTCGGGGGCCTCACGGGATTCCTCTCCCTTTGATGCCGGAGCCTAAGACCTTGTGTGGAGTAGGGCCCGGGACATGAGGTTTCCTCTCCAGTGCTGACATGTATCGTGGAGTACTTCTGGAGTCTCCCCAGGGGAGTAAGTCCACCTCTCGAGAGGGGGCTTGCACGTTCGCTTTTCTCCCAAGCTGTAGCAGCAGTGTCACGCTTTCCGTAGCGTCAATCATGGGATCTGTGGCTTTCCCTCGAGGATTTCCCACGAGGCTTTCCCACAGGGCTGTCCCACGTGCCACCGTGGTGGGAGTCGATCCGCGGCGTGAAAGTCGAGGCAGTGCAGGGAAAACACGTTCCTCTGGAATGGACTGAGACATCTGGGGGACTCTTGGAATGGTGGCACGACGCTGGAGTTCTTCTGGCCTTTCCTGTGGAGACCGCCTCCTCTTGAGATGCGACGGGAATGCCGGGAATTCTTTCCCTACCAAGCAGGGAAAGGATCCCTCATCTCGAGCTACGAGGCGGAAACGGGGCTCCTCTGGATGTGGGTGGGAACCTCGTGCTTCCTCTAGAGTGGAGACGGGGATGTCGGGGAACTTCTTGAGTTGCAGCAAGGGTGTGAAGGACCTTTTGGAAGTTCCATAGCTTAGATGTGATTAGCCTTGAGAAGCCTCAGCGGAAATGGGCCTCATCTTGCCTGGAGGGCAAAACCTCCAGGATATTCTCGACTTGCGGAAGGTGCAATGGACTTACGACGGGGAACTCAGGGACCCTTCTGGTGTCCTCAGGAAAGGCCAGTCCCCATGCGAGTTGCTCCTGAGCCTCTCGGGATTACTCTCCCTTGGATGCCAGAGCCTAAGACCTTTTGTGGAGGCGGGGCCCGAGCCTGAGGATTCCTCTCCAGTGCTGAAATGGTTCGTGGGGTACTTCTGAAGTACCCCAGGGGAGTAAGTCCTCGTCTCGAATGGGGACATGCACGTGCGCTTCCCTCCAGAGCGGTAGCAGCAGTGTCACGATTCCCATTGCTTGGATCAAGATATCTGTGGCTTTCCCTCGAGGCTGTCCCACGAGGCTTTCCCACGAGGCTTTCCCACAGGGCTGTCCCACGTGCAACCGTGGTGGAAGTCGATCCTCGTCGTGAAAGTCGAGGCAGTACAGGGAAAACAGGTTCCTCTGGAATGGACTGAGACATCTGGGGTCTATAGGAATGGTGGCACGACCCTGGAATTCCTCTCGCCTTTACTGTGAAGAGCGCCTCCTCTTGAGATGCGACGGGAACGCCCAGAATTCTTTCCCGAACAAGCAGGGAAAGGATCCCTCATCTCGAGCTACGAGGCGGAAACGGGGCTCGTCTGGATGTGGGCGGGACCCTCGTGCTTACTCTAGTGTGGAGACGGATATGTCGGGGAACTTCTTGAGTTGCAGCAAGGGTATGAAGACACTTTGGAAGTTCCAGAGGTTAGGAGTGATTAGCCTCGAGACGCCTCAGCGGAAATGGGCCTCATCTAGCCTGGAGGGGAGAACCTCCTGGATGTTCTCGAGTTGCGGCAGTTGCTCTCTTCTTCCGACGGTGACCTCAGGGACCCTTCTGGTGGCCTCAGGACTGGCCAGTCCCCATTCGAGTTGCTCTGGGGCCTCTCGGGATTCCTCTCCCGTGGATGCCGGGGCCTAAGAACTTGTGTGGAGTCGGGGCCGGAACCTGAGAATTCCTCTCCAGTGCTGACATGGATCTTGGGGTACTTCTTGAGTCTCCCAACGGGAGTAAGACATCGTCGGGAATGAGGGAATGCACGTGCACTTTCCTCCCGAGCTGTAGCAAGAGTGTCACGCTTCCTGTCGCGTCGATCATGGGATCTGTGGCTTACCCTCGAGGATTTCCCATGAAGCTTTCCCACGAGGCTTTCCCACAGGGCTGTCCTAAGTGCCACCGTGGTGGGAGTCGATCTTCAGCATGAAAGTCGAGGCAGTGCAGATAAAACAGGTGCCTCTGGAATGGATTGAGACATCTGGGGGACTCTCGGAATGGTGGCACGACCCTGGAGTTCCTCTCGCCTTTCCTGTGGAGAGCGCCTCTTCTTGAGACGCGACGGGAACTCCCAGAATTCTTTCCCGAACAAGGAAAGAGAGGAACCCACAACTCGAGCTACGAGGCGGAAACGGGTCTCCTCTGGATGTTGGCGGGACCCTCGTGCTTCCTCTCGAGTGGAGACGGGTATGTCGGGGAACTTCTTGAGTTGCAGCAAGGGTGTGAAGGACCTTTTGGAAGTTCCAGAGGTTAGGTGTGATTAGCCTCGAGAAGCCTCAGCGGAAATGGGCCTCATCTCCCTGGAGGGCAAAACCTCCTGGATTTCCTAGAGTTGCGGCAGGTGCTCTCGATTTACAACGGTGACCTCAGGAACCCGCTCTGGAGGCCTCAAGAAAGGCCAATCCCCATGCGAGTTGCTCGGGGGCCTCTCGGGATACCTCTACCTTCTATCTCAGGGCCTAAGGCCTTGTGTGAAGTTGGGGCCGGAACCTGAGGATTCCTCTCCAGTGCTGACATGGATCTTGGGGTAGTTTTGGAGTCTCCCCATGGGAGTAAGTCCTCGTCTCGAATGGGGGCAAGCTGGTGCGCTTTTCTCCAGAGCGGTAGCACTAATGTCACGCTTCCCGTGGCGTGGGTGAGGGATCTGTGACTTTCCCTTGTGGCTTTCCCACGAGGCTTTCCCACGAGGCTTTCCCACAGGGCTGTACCACGTGCCACCGTGGTGGGAGTCGATCCTCGGCGTGAAAGTCGAGGCAGAGCAGGGAAAACAGGTTCCTCTGGAATGGACTGAGACATCTGGGGGACTCTTGGAATGGTGGCACGATCCTGGAGTTCCTCTCGCCTTTCCTGTGGAGAGCGCCTCCTCTGGAGATGGGACAGGAGAGCCCAGGATTCTTTCCCGACCAAGCAGCGAAAGGATCCCTCATCTCGACCTACGAGGCGGAAACGGAGATCCTCTGGATGTGGGCGGGACCCTCGTGCTTCCTCACGAGTGGAGAGGGGTATGTCGGGGAACTTCTTGAGTTGCAGCAAGGGTGTGAAGAACCCTTTGGAAGTTCCAGAGGTTAGATGTGATTAGCCTCGAGACGCCTCAGCAGAAATGGGCCTCATCTAGCCTGGATGGGAGAACTTCCTGGATTTTCTCGAGTTGGGGCAGGTGGTCTCGTCTTACGTCGGTGACCTCAGGGACCCGCTCCGGTGTCCTCAGGACTGGCCAGTCCCCATTCGACTTGTTCGGTGGCCTCCTGGGATTACTCTCCCGTCGATGCTGGGGCCTAAGACGTGGTATGGAGTTGGGGCCGGAACCTGAGGATTCCTCTCCAGTGCTGACATGGATTTTGGGGTAATTCTGGAGTCTCCCCAGGGCAGTCAGTCCTCGTCTCGAGAGGGGGCATGCACGTGCGCTTTCCTCCCGAGCCGTAGCAGCAGTGTCACGCTTACCATCGCGTGAGTCATGGGATCTGTGGCTTTCCCTCGAGGATTTTCCACGACGCTTTCCCACCAGGCTTTCCAACAGGGCTGTCCCACGACGATTTTCCACAGGACTGTCCCACGTGCCACCGTGGTTGGAGTCGATCCTAGCCGTGAAAGTCGAGTCAGTGCAGGGAAAACAGGTTCCTCTGGAATTGACTGAGACATCTGGGGGTCTCTGGGAAAGGTGGCATGACCCTGGACTTCCTCTCGCCTTTCCTATTGAGAGTGCCTCATCTTGAGATGCGATGGGAACGCCCAGAATTCTTTCCCGACAAAACAGCAAAAGGATCCCTCATCTCGACCTATGAGGTGGAAACGGGGCTACTCTGGATGTGGGCGGGACCCTCGTGCTTCTTCTAGAGTGGAGACGGGGATGTCGGGGAACTTCTTGAGTTGCAGCAAAGGTGTGAAGGACCCTTTGGACTTTCCAGAGGTTAGATGTGATTAGCCTCGAGACGCCTCTGCGGAAATGGGCCTCATCTGGCTTGGAGGGCAAACCCTCCTGGATTTTCTCGAGTTGTGGCAGGTGCTCTCGACTTACAACGGGGAGCTCAGGGACCCGCTCTGGTGGCCTCAGGAAAGGCCAGTCCCCATGCGAGTTGCTCGGGAGACTCTCGGGATTCCTCTCCCTTGGATGCCAGAGCCTAGGTCCTTGTGTGGATCGGGTCCGGAACCTGAGGATTCCTCTCCAGTGCTGACATGGATCCTGGGGTACTTCTGGAGTCTCCCCAGGGGAGTAAGTCCTCCTCTCGAATGGGGGCATGCACATGCGCTTTCCTCCAGAGCGGTTGCAGCAGTGTCACGCTTCCCGTAGCATTGATCAAAGGATCTGCGGCTTTCCCTCTAGGCTTTCCCACGAGGCTTTCCCAAGAGGCTTTCCCACAGGGCTGTCCCTCGTGCCACCGTGGTGGGAGTAGATCCTCAGAATGAAAGTCGTGGCAGTGCAGGGAAAACAGGTCCCTCTGGAATGGACTGAGACATTTGGGGGACTCTTAGAATGGAGGCACGACCCTGGAGTTCCTCTCGCCTTTCCTGTGGAGAGCGCCTCCTCTTGAGATGCGACAGAAACGCCCAGAATTCTTTCCCGACCAAGCAGCGAAAGGATCACACATCTCGAGCTACGAGGCGGAATCGGGTCTCCTCTGGATGTGGGGAGGACCCTCGGGCTTCCTCTCGAGTGGAGCCGGGTATGTTGGGGAACTTCTAGAGTTGCAGCAAGGGTGTGAAAGACCCTTTGGAAGTTCCACAGGTTAGATATCATTAGCCTCCAGACGCCTCAGCGGAAATTGGCCTAATCTAGCCTGGAGGGGAGAACCTACTGGATTTTCTCGACGTGCTGCAGATGCTCCCGTCTTAAGACGGTGACGAAAAGGACCCGCTCTGGTCGCCTCAGCACTGGCCAGTCCCCGTGCGAGTTGCTCGGGAGCCTCTCGGGATTCCTTTCCCATCGATGCCGGGGCCTAAGACCTTGTGTGGAGTCGGGGCTGGAACCTGAGGATTCCTCTCCAGTGCTGACATGGATCTTGGGGTATTTCTGGAGTCTCCCCAGGGGAGTAAGTCCTCGTCTCAAAAGGAGGCATGCACGTGCGCGTTCCTGCAGAGCTGTAGCAGCAGTGTCATGCGTCCCGTCGCGTGGATCAAGGGATCTGTGGCTTTCCCTCGAGGCTTTCACACGAGGCTTTCCCACGAGTCTTTCCCACAGGGCTGTCCCACGTGCCACGGTGGTGTGAGTCGTGCCAAGGTGGTGTGAGTCAATACTCGGCGTGAAATTCGAGCCAGTGCAGAGAAAACAGGTTCCTGTGGAATGGACTGAGACATCTGGTTGACTCTGGGAATGGTGCCACGACCCTGGAGTTCCTCTCGCCTTTCCTGTGGAGAGCGCCTCATGTTGAGATGTGACGCGAACGCCGTGAATTTTTTTCCGATCAAGCAGGGAAAGGATCCTTCATCTCGAGCTACGAGGCGGAAACCGGGCTCCTCTGGATGTGGGTGGTACCCTCGTGCTTCCTCTAGAGTGGAGACGGGAATGTCGGGGAACTTCTTGAGTTGCAGCAAGGGTGTGAAGTACCTTTTGGAAGTTCCACAGCTTAGATGTGATTAGCCTTGAGAAGCCTCAGCTGAAATGGGCCTCATCTCGCCTGGAGGGCAAAACCTCCTGGATTTTTTCGAGTTGCGGCAGGTGCTATCGACGTACGACGGGAACCTCAGGACCCGCTCGGGACGCCTCAGGAAAGTCCAGTCCCCATGCGAGTTGCTCCTGGGACTCTCGGGATTACTCTCCCTTGGATGCCGGGGTCTAAGACCTTGTGTGGAGTCGGGGCCGGAACCTGAGGATTCCTCTCCAGTGCTGACATGTACCTTGGAGTACTTCTGGAGTCTCCCCAGGGGAGTAAGACCTCGTCTCGAATTGGGGCATGCACGTGCACTTTCCTCCAGAGCGGTAGCAGCAGTGTCACGCTTCCGATCGCCTGGATCAAGGGATCTGTGGCTTTCCCTCTAGGCTTTCCCACGAGGTTTTCCCACGAGGCTTTCCCACAGGGCTGTCCCACGTGCCACCGTGGTGGGAGTCGATCCTCGGTGTGAAAGTCGAGGCAGTGCAGGGAAAACAGGTTCCTCGGGATGGACTGAGACATCTGGGGGACTCTGGAATGGTTGCACGTCGGTGGAGTTCCTCTCGCCTTTCCTGTGGAGAGCTCCTCCTCTGAGGTGCGACGGGAACGCCGGGAATTCTTTCCCGACAAAGCAGCGAAAGGATCACACATCTCGAGCTACGAGGCGGAAACGGGGCTCCTCTGGATGTGTGCGGGACCCTCTAGCTTCCTCTAGAGTGTAGACGGGTATGTCGGGGAACTTCTTCAGTTGTAGCAAGGGTGTGAAAGACCCTTTGGAAGTTCCAGAGGTTAGATGTGATTACCCTCCAGACGCCTCAGCGGAAATAGGCCTCATCTAGCCTGGAGGGGAGAACCTCCTGGATTTTCTCGAGTTGCAGCAGGTGCTCTCGTCTTACGACGGTTACGAAAGGGACCCGCTCAGGTCGCCTCAGGACTGGCCAGTCCCCATGCGAGTAGCTCGAGAGCCCCTCGGGATTCCTTTGCCGTCGATGCCGGAGCCTAAGACCTTGTGTGGAGTCGGGTCAGGAACCTGAGGATTCCTCTCCAGTGCTGACATGGATCTTGGGGTACATCTGGAGTCTCCCCTGGGGAGTAAGTCCTCGTCTCGAAAGGAGGCATCCACGTGCGCTTTCCTGCAGAGCTGTAGCAGCAGTGTCACGCTTCCCATCGCATGGATCAAGCTATCTGTGGCTACCCACGAGGCTTTCCCACAGGGCTGTCCCACGTGCCACCGTGGTGGGAGTCGATCCTCGGCGTGAAAGTCGAGGCAGTGCAGGGAAAACAGGTTCCTCTGGAATGGACTGAGACATCTGGGGGACTCTGGGAATGGTGGCACGACGCTGGAGTTCCTCTCGCCTTTCCTGTGGAGATCGTCAACTCTTGAGATGCGACGGGAACGCCGGGAATTATTTCCCGAACAAGCAGGGAAAGGATCCCTCATTTCGAGGTACGAGGTGGAAACGGGGCTCCTCTGGATGTGGGCGGGACCCTCTGGCTTCCTCTCCAGTGGAGACAGGTATGTCGTGGAACTTCCGGAGTTGCAGCAAGGGTGTGAAGGACGCTTTGGAAGTTCCGGAGGTTAGATGTGAATATCCTCGAGACGCTGGAGCGGAAATGGGCCTCATCTAGCCTGAAGGGGAGAACCTCCTGGATTTTCTCGAGTTGCGGCAGGTGCTCTCGTCTTACGACGGTGACTTAAGGGACCTGCTCTGGTGGCCTCAGGACTGGCCAGTCCCCATTCGAGTTGCTTGGGGGCCACTCGGGATTCCTCTCCCATCGATGCTGGGGCCTAAGACCTTGTGTTGAGTCGGAGCCGGAACCTGAGGATTCCTCTCCTGTGCTGACATGGATCTTGGGGTACTTCTGCAGTCTCCCCAGGGGAGTGAGTTCTCGTCCTGAGAGGGGGCATATACGTGCGCTTTCCTCCCGATCTGTAGCACCAGTGTCAACCTTCCCGTCGCGTGGATCATGGGATCTGTGGCTTTCCCTCGAGGATTTCCCCCGAGGCTTTCCCACGAGGCTTTCCCACAGGGCTGTCCCACGAGGCTTTGCCACATGGCTGTCCCATGTGCCACCGTGGTGTGAGTCGACCTCGGTGTGAAAGTCGAGGCAGTGCAGGGAAAACAGGTTCCTCTGGAATAGACTGAGACATCCGGGGGACTCTTGTAATGGTGGCACGACCCTGGAGTTCCTCTCGTCTTTCCTGTGGAGAGCACCTCTTCTTGAGATGCGACGGGAACGCACAGAATTCTTTCCCGACCAAGCAGGGAAAGGATCCCTCATCTCGAGCTACGAGCTGGAAACGGGGCTCCTCTGGATGTGGGCGGGACCCTCGTGCTTCCTCTCGAGTGGAGTCGGGTATGTCGGGAAATTTCTTGAGTTGCAGCTAGGGTGTGAAGGACCCTTTGGAAGTTCCAGAGGTTAGATGTGATTAACCTCGAGACGCCTCAGCTGAAATGGGCCTCATCTAGCCTGGATGAGAGAACCTCCTGGATTTTTTCGAGTTGCGGCAGGTGCTCTCGTGTTACGACGGTGACCTAAGGGACCCGCTCTGGTGGCCTCAGGACTGGCCAGTCCCCATTCGAGTTGTTCGGTGGCCTCCTGGGATTAATCGCCCGTCGATGCCTGGGCCTAGGACCTTGTGTGGAGTTGGGGCCGGAACCTGAGAATTTCTCTCCAGTGCTGACATGGATCTTGGTGTACTTCTGGAGATTCCCCAGGGGAGTCAGACCTCGTCTCGAGAGGGGGCATGCACGTGCGCTTCCCTCCCAAGCTGTTGCAGCAGTGTCACGCTTCCCGTCGCGTCGATCATGGGATCTGTGGCTTTTACTCGAGGATTTCCCATGAGGCTTTCCCACGAGGCTTTCCCACACGGCTCTCCCACGTCCCACCGTGATGTGAGTAAATCCTCGGCGTGAGTGTCGAGGCAGTGCAGGGAAAACAGGTTCCTCTGGAATGGACTGGGACATCTGGGGGACTCTGGGAATGGTGGCAATACCCTGGAGTTCCTCTCGCCTTTCCTGTTGAGATCGCCTCCTCTTCAGATGCGACTGGAACGCCTGGAATTCTTTCCCGACCAAGCAGGGAAAGGATCCCTCATCTCCAGCTACGAGGCAGATACGGGGCTCCTCTGGATGTGGGCGGGACCCTAGGGCTTCCTCTCGAGTGGAGTCGGGTATGTCGGGGAACTTCTTTAGTTGCAGCAAGGGTGTGAAGGACCCTTTGGAAATTCCAGAGGTTAGATGTGATTAGCCTCGAAACGCCTCAGCGGAAATGGGCCTCATCTAGCCTGTAGGTGAGAACCTCCTGGAGTTTCTCCAGTTGGGGCAGGTGCTCTCGTCTTATGACGATGACGTATGGGACCCGCTCTGGTGGCCTCAGGACTGGCCAGTCCCCATTCGAGTTGCTCAGGGGCCTCTCGGGATTCCTCTCCCGTCATGCCGGGGCCGAAGTCCTTGTGTGGAGTCGAGGCCAGAACCTGAGGATTCCTCTCCAGTGCAGACATGGATCTTGGGATACTTCTGGAGTCTCCCCAGGGGAGTCAGTCCTCGTCTCCAGAAGGGGCATGCACCTGCACTTTCCTAGCGAGTTGTAGCAGCAGTGTCACGCGTCCCGTCCCGACGATCACGGATCTGTGGCTTTCCATCGAGGATTTCCCATGAGGCTTTCCCACAAGGCTTTCACACAGGGCTGTCCCACGTGCCACCGTGGTGTGAGTCTATCCTCGGCGTGAAAGTCGAGTAAGTGCACGGAACACAGGTTCCTCTGGAATGGGCTGAGACATCTGGGGGACTCTGGGAATGGTGGCACGACGCTGGAGTTCCTCTCGCCTTTCCTGTGAAGAGCGCCTCCCCTTGAGATGGGACGGGAATGCCCCGAATTCTTTCCAACGAAGCAGGGAAAGGATCCCTCATCTCGAGCTACGAGGCGGAAACGGGGCTCCTCTGGATATTTGTGGGACCCAAGTGCTTCCTCTCGAGTGGAGACGGGGATGTCGGCGAACTTCTAGAGTTGCAGCAAGGGTGTGAAGGACCTTTTGGAAGTTTCAGAGGTTAGGTTTGATTAGCTTCCAGAAGCCTCAGCGGAAATGGGCCTCATCTCGCCGGGAGGCCAAAACCTCCTGGATTTTCTCGAGTTGCCGCAGGTGCTCTCGATTTACGACGGGGACCTCAGGGCCCCGTTCTGGTGGCCTCAGGAAAGGCCAGTCCCCATGCGAGTTGCTTGGGGGCCTCTCGGGATTCCTCTCCCTTTGATGACAGGGCCTGAGACCTTGAGTGGTGTCAGGTCCGGAACCTGAGGATTCCTCTCCAGTGCTCACATGGATCTTGGGGTACTTCTGGAGTCTCCCCAGGGGAGTCATTCCTCATCTCGAGAGGGGGGATGCATGTGGGCTTTCTTCCCGAACTGTAGCAGCACGGTCACGCTTCCCGTCGCGTCAATCATGGGATCTGTGGCTTTCCCTCGAGGATTTCCCTCAAGGCTTTCCCACAGGGCTGTCCCACGTGCCACAGTGGTGGGAGTCGATCCTCGGCGTGAAAGTCGAGGCAGTGCAGGGAAAGCAGGTTCCTCTGGAAAGGACTGAGACATCTGGGGGACTCTGGGAATGGTGGCACGACCCTGGAGACCTCTCACCTTTCTGGTGGAGAGCGCCTCCTCTTGAGATGGGCCGGGAACGCCGGGAATTCTTTCGCGAACAAGCAGCGAAAGGATGCCTCATCTCGAGCTACTAGGCGGTAACGGGGCTCGTCTGGATGTGGGCGGGACCCTCGTGCTTCCTCTCGAGTGGAGACGGGTATGTCGGGGAACTTCGTGAGTTGCAGCAGGGTGTTAAGGACCTTTTGGAAGTTCCAGAGGTTAGGTGTGATTGGCCTGGAGAAGCCTCAGCGGAAATGGGCCTCATCTCGCCTGGAGGGCAAAACCTCCTGGATTTTCTCGAATTGCGGCAGGTGCTCTCGACTTAGAACGGGGATCTCAGGGACCCGCTCAGGTGGCCTCAGGACTGGCCAGTCCCCATTTGAGTTGCTCGGGGGCCCCTCGGGATTCCTCTCCCGTCAATGCCGGGGACTAAGACCTTGTGTGGGGTCGGGCCCGGAACCTGTGGATTCCTCTCCAGTGCTGACATGGATCTTGGGGTCCATCTGGAGTCTCTCCAGGGGAGTAAGTCCTCGTCTGGAATGGGGGCATGCACGTGAGCTTTCCTCCCAAGCGGTAGCAGTAGTGTCACGATTCCCGTCGCGTGGATCAAGGGATCTGTGGCTTTCCCTCGAGGCTTTCACAAGAGGCTTCCCCACGAGGCTTTCCCACAGGGCTGTCCCACGTGCCACCGGGGAGGGAGTCGATCCTCGTCGTGAAAGTCTAGGCAGTGCTGGGAAAACAGGTTCCTCTGGAATGGACTGAGACATCTGGGGGCTCTTGGAATGGTGGCCCGATCCTGGAGGTCCTCTCGCCTTTCCTGTGGAAAGCACCTCCTCTTGAGATGCGACGGCAATGCCCAGAATTCTTTCCCAACAAAGCAGCGAAAGGATCCCTCATTTCGAGCTACATGGCGGAAACGGGGCTCCTCTGGATGTGGGCGGGACCCTTGTGCTTCCTCTCAAGTGGAGACGGGTATGTTGGGGAACTTCTTGAGTTGCACCAAGGGTGTAAAGGACCTTCTGGAAGTTCCAGAGGTTAGGTGTGTTTAGCCTCGAGAAGCCTCAACAGAAATGGGCCTCATCTCGCCTGGAGGGCAAAACCTCCTTGATTTTCTCGAGTTGCGGCAGGTGCTCTCGAGTTACGACGGGGACTTCAGGGACAATCTCTAGTGGCCTCAAGAAAGTCCAGTCGCCATGTGAGTTGCTAGGGGGCCTCTCGGGATTCCACTCCCGTCGATCCCAGGGCCAGGACCTTCTGTGGAGTTTTTACCGGAACCTGAGGATTCCTCTCCACCACTGACAAGGATCTTGGGGTACTTCCTGAGTCTCACCAGGGGAGTCAGTCCTCGTCTCGAGTGGGGGCATGCACGTGCACCTTCTTCCCGAGCTGTAGCAGCAGTGTAACGTTTCCCGTCGCGTGGATCAAGGGATCTGTGGCTTTCCCTCGAGGCTTTCCCACAGGGTTGTCCCACGTGCCACCTGTGTGTGCGTCGATCCTCGGCGTGAAACTCGAGGCAGTGCAGGGAAAACAGGTTCCTCTGGAATGGACTGATACATCTGGGGGACTCTTGGAATGGTGGCACGACACTGGAGTTCCTCTCGCCTTTCCTGTGGAGAGCGCCTCCGCTTGAGATGCGACGGGAACGCCGGGAATTCTTTCCCGACCAAGCAGGGAAAGGATCACTCATCTCCAGCTACGGGTTGGAAACGGGGCTCCTCTGGATGTGAGCGGGACGCTAGTGCTTCCTTTCGAGTGGAGACGGGTATGTCTGGGAACTTCTTGAGTTGCAGCCAAGATGTGAAGGACCCTTTGGAAGTTCCAGAGTTTAGGTGGGTTTAGCCTCGAGATGCCTCAGCGGAAATGGGCCTCATCTCCCCTGGAGGGCAGAACCCCCTGCATTTTCTTGTGTTGCGGCAGGTGTTCTCGACTTACGACGGGGACATCAGGGACCCGCTCTGGTGGCCTCAGGAAAGGCCAGTCCCCATGCGAGTTGCACGGGGGCCTCTCGGGATTCCTCTCCCGTCGATGCCGGGGCCTAAGACCTTGTGTGGAGTCAGGGCCGGAACCTGAGGATTCCTCTCCAGTGCTGACATGGATCTTGGCGTACTTCTGGAGTCTCCCAAGGGGCGTCAGTCCTTGTTTCTAGTGGGGTCATGCACGTGCGCTTTCCTCCAAAGCAGTAGCAGCAGTGTCACGTTTCCCGTCGCGTGGATCAAGGGATCTGTGACTTTCCCTCGAGGCTTTCCCATGTGGCTTTCCCACAGGGCTATTCCACGTGCCACCATGCAGTGCTGGGAAAACAGGAACCTCCTTCCCCACATAGGGGGTACACTGTCCCCTTGGGCGGGTATCTCCTGGGCACTCGCACTTGGGGGTTGCCCACGGGTGTGGGCCTCAAGCTCCACATGAGAAAAGCCCCAAATGGCATTAGCTGCCGGTCCAGACGCTGGCCCCTCAGGTCTCTGGCCGGAGCCTTGGGCTCCAGGCAACTCAAAGCCCTCGGGGGTGGCGCTCTGGGACTGCTGTAGGGAAAGGACACCAGGAGCCCGCGGAGGAGTTGGGGAGGCACAGGGGGCATACGGAGGCGAGGACAGCGAGGGATCTAGGTGGAGGCGCTGGAGAGAGCGTCTGGTGTCCCGGAATGCCTCGGAGGAGCCAGCGGGGGACAGTCGAGGCCCAGGGACCTGTGGAATGTGAAAAGGCGGGAAACCCCAGAGCAAGGCAGGCTGGGGAAGGGGGCGTGGGCGGCCAATTCAAAGGGACCTAGGGGCGTTTCCTGGGCGGTGAGCTCCCTTGGCACTGCTGAGGGCCCCTGATTGATCCACCCGGGGTTGATCCCACTCCCCGCTGTGAGGGAGGGCCACAAACCAAAGCCCCCGAACTGCCCACCCACCCCAACGGGGATCTTGGCGGTCCGGGGCACAGCCGTGCCCGGGAAAAGCCCACTCGCTCCACGGGACTCCATCCAGGGTCTCTGCTTGGAAAGAGGCCAGGGGCAGCCCCCTCCATCTACGCACCCAAACCCTATTGACGTCAATGGGGGCGGAGCTGCCTCCCGCTCTCCAGAGTCCTGAGCTGCTGGGTCCCCACCCACTCGGCCAGCAGTCTGCAGCGCGCCCGTATACCTCTCCCACCATGGCTTCGTCCGGCTCCGCCAGCACCTCAAGCGGTACGTTTGCCCTCGGTCCCTGGGGTCGGATCACGTCTCAGGGGATTTGGGGGTGGCCCGGGCAAGGGCTCTCGGCCCACGTGTCGACCCCCCCTCCCGCCCGAGAACGGCGGGGACCCATCGTCCGGGCCTGGGGTTCCCAGGCGTCAGGTGTGCCCAAAGTTGGAGGGCATGGCATCGTTCGTTCATCTTGCTCCTTTGGCACACACATGGCTTCTCCGTTCTCTTTTCTGGGAAGACAGTGTTGTTTCACAGGGTGCACTGCGGGGGGCGGGGGCCGGTGGGAGCCGGTGCTGTGCTGGGATGAGGCCCTTTATCCTCACATCTTCCTGTGGGAATGGGAGTCGGGGAGCTCTGTGGCCTTGCCGCCTTCAGTGGCTTCCTCTGCACAGGGGCCTAGTGCCTTCTGCCTTCTGTCAGGCGTTACGGGGTTTGGGCTTCGCTTTGGCGGCCTTGGCCTTGGCCTGGGCCTGGGCCTTGGCCTTACCCTTGGCGTTGCCCTTGCCCTTGCCCTTGCCCTTGGGCTTGGGCTTGGCCTTCCCTAGGCCTTGTCCTTGGCCTTACCTTGCCCTTGCCCTTAAACTTAAACTTGACCTTGAACTTGACCTTGAACTTGACCTTGACCTTGACTTTGACCTTGAACTTGAATTTGACCTTGAACTTGAACTTGAACTTGACCAACAACGGGAGACCAGATTTGCTCAGAGCACCGGAGGTCCAGAGGCAGGGCCGTGTATCTCCCCTTCCCTTTGTGATCATTGCAAAGACATTCCTAGCTGATAGCGTGAGTGCCCATGAAGAAGCAAGCAGTGGGAATGTGTTTGACACGACTGTGTGCCTCAACTCCACAAGGGGCCTTTCCTCTCGATGTAGGCCCCATGTCCCCTTGGGGAGGGTGTCATGCCTCTTTTCTCCACACTGCCAAAGGGTGGGGCAAAGCTCGCTCTGTCAGAGGTACAAAAACAGCAATTGAATGGATTTTCAAGCTCTTGCTAGGCTGCACCCTTTCAGGGCCCACTTTACTGAAACAGGTGCTCTGTGGCCCCCGGTTGGGTATGCAGGTTCACAAACAGGGTGAGATCCTGTCCAAGCCAACAATTTTCCTGAAAGACCTAGGCTCACTAGAGCTCTCCTCCAGAGCAAAGGGGATAGAGGAGATGTATGAGGGAGTCTTTGCCTTTCCCTGTGAGTGTGGGGCTACTCCCTACGGCCCCAAGCTCAGGGATAACTGCCTCTAAGAAAGGAATGGCAAGAAGCGCTAATCTTGGAGGTTGGGACAGGGAGTTCGCAGCATGTGGGGAAAGAAAGTCTTCTTCGGGGAAGAAGAGGCAACCACCGGGGGTGTGTTCGCAAGCCTCTATTTGGAAGGAACACGTTTGCTTATACAACTCAAGACCTCCAGATCTGCTCAGAGGACTGAAGTTCCAGAGACAGGGCCATGTATCTCCCCTTCCCTTTGAGATCCTTGCCAAGACATTCCTAGCAGATCGTGGGAGTGCCCATGAAGAAGCAAGCAGCAGGAGTGTGCTTGACATCACTGGCTGCCTACCTGGGCTCAGCTCCTCAAGGGGTCTTTCTCTCCTGGTAGTCCCTATGTCCCCTTTGGGAGAGGGTTGTGCCCTCTTCCCTCCACACTGCCAAAGGGTGGAGGTGGAGCAAACTCGTTCTCTCTGAGGTAAAAGAAAGACAAATTGGATGGATTTTTAAGCTCTTGCTATGCTGCACCCCTCCAGGACCCACTCGAGCAAAACAGGTGCCCTGTGGCCCCTATGTCGGGTATGCAGGTTCACACACCGAGTGTGATCCCGTCAAAGCCAAGAATTTTCCTGACAGACCTAGGCTCACTAGAGCTCTCCTCCAGAGGAAAGGGGACAGAAAAGATGTGTGTGTGGAGGTGGCTCTGCCTTTCCAGGTCCCAATCTCAGGGATAACTGCCCCTAAGAAAGGAACTGCTGCTGCTGCTGCTGCTGCTAAGTTGCTTCAGTCGTGTTCGACTCTGTGTGACGCCATAGATGGTAGCCCACTAGGCTCCCCCGTCCCTGGGATTCTCCAGGCAAGAACAGTAAGTGGGTTGCCATTGCCTTCTCCAATGCATGAAAGTGAAAATGAAAGTGCAGTCGCTCAGTCGTGGCCGACCCTCAGCGACCCCATGGACTGCAGCCTACCAGGCTTCTCTGTCTATAGGATTTTCTGAAAGGAACTGCAAGAAGCACTTTTCCAGGAGGCTGGGAAAGGGAGTTTGCAGGATGTGGGGAAAGAGAGCCTCCTTCGGGGAAGAATAGGCGGCCACTTGTTTTGTGTTGCAAACCTCTATTTGGAAGGAACAGGTTAGCTTATACAAAGGGAGACCTCCAGATCTGCTCAGAGGACCGAAGTTGCAGAAGCAGGTCGGTGTATTTTCCCTTCACTTTGCGATCCTTGCAAAGACATTCCTTGCTGATAGATGATTCAGCAAGGGCCTTTGAGACTGTTGTTTTCTTTCCTAGATTCAAAGATTCCTTCAGTTCCTAATATAGATATCCTAGAAATTATGTGACATCCGTGAAAATTTGATATGTCCTGGTCAAATGCTGTCAGTTATAATTCTAGTTATCATATTAAAGCATTTCAAGTCGCAGCAGTGACCAGATGACATTGTCAATTTCTATTTAATCAGGTTTTAACCATGTCCTCTATGGTTTCACACTGATGCCTTTGCAGAAATACTGCTACTTCAAGATATATGGAAAATACTTTTTTTAAGCTTACTGATAATTTGTTTGTTTGTTTGTTTGTCTTCTGGTAAGCTGGTACCAGATGGAATTTAGTCTCCTCTCTAGGTTAAGAGAACAAAGTTTTCTTAGAATGCAATTTTTGATAACAGACTATGAGTTTCTTTACCTTTCATTGATTTATAATTGTTTTCATCATCTGTTTTTTTTACTTCGGTAAAGTAAATAAGCCTTATTTAAGATTTTGGTACATGTAGGATGGACTAAGCTTTCCCCACTCTTGCAAGTTCCCTTAACCCTTCAGATTCTTCTCGTGGGACCAAGATCTCACTTTCCTCCAGAGGGACAATCCAAGCTTTTTATCAGTTGATCTGCCCCTGACATCAGAGTCAAGTTGAGCACGAGTTGGCCTATAATTTAGGCATGAAACTATGACTACATAAAGAAAAGGTGACTTTATGATTCAGGGATGGCCATGATATGCCTTGCACTCCAGAGGAAATGGGTTAAAATGTTTTTTTTTTCTTCAAAACTGCACAGCCAGTTCTTTCAGCATATGCAATTGAAAACATCTAGTCATTAGGTCAGTTTTCATTCCAATCCCAAAGAAAGGCAATGACAAAGAATATTCAAGCTGCTGCACAATTGCACTCATCTCACACACTAGTAAAGTAATGCTCAAAATTCTCCAAGTTCACATGAACTGTGAACTTCCAGATGTTCAAGAGGGATTTAAAAAATGCAGAGAAACCAGAGATCAAATTGCCAACATCCACTGGATCATTGAAAAAGCAAGAGAGTTCCAGGAAAAAAAAACATCTATTTCTGCTTTATTGACTATGCCAAAGCCTTTGACTGTGTGGATCACAATAAACTGGGAAAAATTCTGAAAGAGATGGGAATACCAGACCACCTGACCTGTCTCTTGAGAAACCTGTATGCAGGTCAGGAAGAAACAGTTTGAACTGGACATGGAACAACAGACTGGTTCTAAATAGGAAAAGGAACATGTCAAGGCTGTATATTGTCACCCTGCTTATTTAACTTATATGCAGAGTACATCATGAGAAACACTGGGCTGGAGGAAGCACATGCTGGAATCAAGATTGCTGGGAGAAATATCAATAATCTCAGATATGCAGATGACACCACACTTATGGCAGAAAGTGAAGAAGAACTAAAGAGTCTCCTGATGAAAGTGAAAAAGGAGAGTGAAAAAGTTAGCTTAAAGCTCAGCATTCAGAAAACTAAAATCATTGCATCCAGTCTCATCACTTCATGGCAAATAGATGGGAAAACATTGGAAACAGCAGCAGACTATTTTAGGGGGCTTGGAAATCACTGCAGGTGATGGCTGCCTCCATGAACTTAAGACATATTTATGACTTGGAAGAAAAGTGATGACCAAACTGGACAGCATATTAAAAAGCCGAGATGTTGCTTTGCCAACAAAGATCCATCTAGTCAAGGCTATGGTTTTTCCATATGTCATGGATGGATATGAAAGATGTACTATAAAGAAAGTGACAGCTGAAAATTTGATGCTTTTGAACTGTGGTGTTGGAGAAGATGCTTGTAGGTCGCTTAGACTACAAGGAGACGCAACCACTCCATCCTAAAGGAAATCAGGTCTGAATATACATTGGAAGGACTAATACTGAACCTGAAACTCCAATACTTTGGCCACTTGATGTGAAGAGCTGACTCACTTGGAAGTTGCTTTGATTTGCCTATGAGTGTGGGAGCCCTCCCTGGGCAAAGGGCCTCAGGGGTCATTGCCACTGAATCATGACCTCCAAGCAAGCGCATTCCAGCTGTGTGACATTCAGGAAACAGGAGACTGGGAAAACTATCTTCCTTAGAGGAAGGAAAGTCATCCACAGAGAGTGTGTTTTCAGGCCTCTCTTTGCAGCAAGTGTTTTGCTTCTCAGACATCAGAGCTGCAGGCTTGCTCTGAGGGCCTCAATTCCAGAGTCAGGGCTGTGTGTCTCACTGCACTTTCCAAGCATTGCAGACACATTCCTATGTTGGAGCAGTGCTTCCCATGAGAAGAAGCCTCGGGAGTGTGTCTGAGCTGGCTGAGTGCCATGCTAGGGTCACCTAGTCGAGGGCACCTTGCACATCCAATGGGCCCCAGGCGAGTAGCTATGGACCAGCCCCTCGGTTGAGATATCCCAAAGCAGGGAACAAAGCTAGCTCTGTCAGAAGGAGGAAAACAGCAATGGGATGGATTTTCAAGCAGTTGCTAAGTCACACCACGTTAGCGCTCCCTGGGAAAGAAATGCGAATTTTGGCCTCTAGGCCCAGTATCCAGATGTGTGCACAGGATATTTTCCCCACAGGATCCAAGAATCTTCCAGACAGACCTAAGCTCACTAGCTCTCTCCTGCAGAGGAAATGAAATATTGTTGCTGAACCACGAAAAGATGCTGGGATTCTTGGCTTATGGAGGAGAAGAATTCAATCCAGGGCCCAAGACGAGGCTTGATTGCTCAGAGCTTTTGTGCAATAGAGTTTTATTAAAGTATAAAGGAGATAGAGAAAGCTTCTGACAGAGACATCACAAGGGGCAGAAAGAGTACCCCCTTGCTAGTGTTAGTAATGGAGTTATATACTCTCCAGTAAGTTATTACAACGAACAAAAGAATGTCTGGAGGTTGTAAAGACTCACTAGACCTACTCCCATAATTTACATTTTAAGATAACAGGATTAGCCAGAAGGTTTTTTCCAGAGACCGTCCTCAAGAAGGATGCATGATTGTTATATAATCCTAAGGAATGTAGAGGGGAAAAAAGTTTGTCCTTTCTTCCTCCTTGAGAATTCTAGACCCCTCACTCCTTGGGGACCCTTGAACTTCTTATAAACCTGCCTTGGCAATGACTCTCTCAGAAACATGATTGAACAGCTGTTTGGAGCTTCCTTTGACTTTCCCTGGGAGGGAGGGAGGGAGCCCTCCCTGAGCACAGGGCCTCAGGGGCCATGGCCAATGAAAAATAATCTCCCAGCAAGTGCTTTTCAGCCCTGTGTGACTCTCAGCCCACAGGAGGCTGAGAAAACTCTCTTCCTTGGAGGAAGGAAAGGCAGCCCAAGAGTGTGTTTTCAGGCCTGTATCTTGCAGCAAGTGTTTGGCTTGTTAGACATAAGACCTGCAGGCCTGCTCCAACAGACTCAATTCCAGAATCAGGGCCTTGTGTCTCCCTGCAGTTTCCTGGCCTTGCAAACACATTCCTAGGTGAGAGCAGTCCTGCCCATGGGGAAGCAGGCTGCGGGAGTGTGTCTGAGGGGGCCAGGGGCCATGCTGGGGTCACCTGGTCGAGGGCACCTTGCACCTCCAATGGACCCCAGGCAAGGAGCTGCAGGCCACCACCTTGCTTCTGAAATCCCAAAGTGGGGAGCAAAGCTAGCCCTGCCAGAGGGAAGAAAACAGCAACAGGATGGATTTTCAAGCAGTTGCTAGGCTGTACTGTGTTAGGGCTCCAAGGAAGAAAAATGCAAATGTTAGCACCTACGACTGGTATCCAGGTGGGCTCCCAGGATGATTTCCCTGCAGGATCCAAGAACGTTCCAGACAGACCTGGGCTCACTAGCTCCCTCCTGCAGAGGAAACATGATAGAACAGCTGTTTGGAGGTTGCTTTGACTTCCCCTGGGAGGGTAGGATCCCTCCCTGGGTGCAGGGCCTCAGGGGCCATTGCCGCTGAGAAATGCCCTCTAAGCCAGACCTTTCCAGCCTTGTATGACTCAGCACGGAGGAGACTGGAAAAGCTATCTTCCTTGGAGGAAGGAAAGGCAGCCCCAGAGAGTGTGTTTTCACACCTGTATCTTGCAGCAAGTGTTTGGCGTCTTAGACCTCAGACCTCCAGGCCTGCTCCAACGGCCTCAGTTCCAGAGTCAGGGCCGTGTGTCTCCCTGCATTTTCCGAGCCTTGGGAACACATTCCTAGGTCAGAACAGTCCTGCCCATGGGGAAGGAGGCTGCGGGAGTGTGTCTGAGGGGGTCGGGTGCCATGCTGGGGTCCAATAGACCTGGTACCTCCAATAGACCCCAGGACAACAGCGGTGGGGCTCCCCCTGGCTTCCGAAATGCCAAAGCGAGAAGCAAAGCTAGCTCTATCAGAAGGAAGAAAAGAGCAATTGGATGGATGTTCAGGCTGTTGCTGGGCCGCAACACTTCAGGGTCCCCCCCCGAGAGGAACAGGTGCCCTGTGGCCCCTAGGTCCGATATGCAGGTTAACACACAGGGTGTATCCCCATAGGAGCCAAGAATTTTCCTGACAGACCTAGGCTCACTAGAGCTCTCCTACAGGGCAAAAGGGATAGAACAGACTGTGGATGTGACTCTGCCTTTCCCAGCGAGCATGGGGCCCTCCCTACGGCCCCGGGCTCCAGGGAAAATTGTCCCTGAAAAATGACCTCCAAGAAGCGCTTTTCCAGCAGGCTGGGATGCAGAGTTCACAGGATGCAGGGAAACTGATCGTCCTTCAGGGAAGAAGAGGCAGCCACCCAGTGTGTGTTTGCAAGCCTGTATTTGGAAGAAACTGGTTAGCTTCTTCAAGGGGAGACCTCCAGGTCTGCTCAGAGGACCGAAATTCCAGAGGCAGCACCATGCATCTCCCCTGTCCTTTCTGAGCCTTGGAAAGACATTCCTAGCTGATAGCGGTATTGCTCATGAAGAAGCAGGATGCAGGAATGTGTCAGACATGACTGGGTGCCTTCCTGGGTTCAGCTCCGTGAGGGGCCTTTCCACTCAAAGTAGGTCCCATGCCTCCTTGGGGAGGAAGTGGGGCCCGCTTGCCTCCAAATTGCCAAAGGCTGGAACAAAGCTAGTTCTATCAGAGGTAAGAAAAGAGCAATTGGATGTATGTGGAAGCTGTTGCTGGGCCGCACTGCTTCAGGCCCCCCACCCCTCCGCCCCCGAGAGAAAGAGGCGCCCTGTGGCCCCTCGGTCCTGTATGCAGTTTCACACATAGAATGTGTCCCCATAGGAGCCAAGAATTTTCCTGACAGACCTAGGCTCACTAGAGCTCTCCTACAGAGCAAAGGGGATGGGGCAGATGTGTGGCTGTGGCTCTGCCTTTCCCTGGGAGTGTGGAGCCGCTCCCTACGGCCCCGGGCTCCAGGGGAAATTGCCCCTGAATAATGACCTCCAAGAAGCGCTTTTCCAGCTGGCTGAGACATGGAGTTCTCAGGATGCAGGGAAAGTGAGTGTCCTTCGGGGAAGCAAAGGCAGTCACCTGTTATCATTACTTACTAGAATAGTAGGTACCTTCTCCAGTTGGGCAGAGGCCTTCCCCACCTGATCTGAAAAAGAAAATGAAGTAGCTCACTGATTTGAGAAATAATTCCCAGACTTGGGTTTCCAACCAGTGTAGAATCAGACAATGGCCCTGTCTTTGTAGCCGTGTTAATTAACAGGTATGTGAAGCTCTAAATATCAGTGGAAATTACATACAGCATATAGGCCCCAGTGTTCTGGAATGGTGGAAAGAAACAACCAAACTCTTGAAGAGACACTTTCAAAATGGATCATAGAGACTGACTGTACATGGATGGGCTTGCTTCTGGCAGACTTACTCATATTACGGGTAACCGCATGTTCCCATAGTTGTTGTCCTTATGAAATTTTCTATGGGAGACCCCCTCCCACAGTGAGGCAGGTGTTAGCAGATTTGCCACAAGTAAGGGGGTGGGATTTCACAGCAGATGGAACAATTAGGTAAGGTGATGAATCAGGTAACTAAGTTTGTATAAAAAAAGAATATCATTCCTCCTTGAGGAACAGATTCATGAATTTGTGCTCAGTGATCAGGTGTGGGTCAATGACTGGAAACAAATTCCTTGGCCTGACATCGGAAAAGTCCTTATACTGTTGTTTTAGCCACAATTCTGAAAGAGATGGGAATTCCAGACCACCTAACCTGCCTCTTGAGAAATCTGTATGAAGGTCAGGAAGCAACAGTTAGAGCAGGACATGGAACAATAGACTGGTTCCAAAAAGGAAAAGGAGTATGTCAAGGCTGTATATTGTCACCCTGTTTATTTAACTTATATGCGCAGTACATCACGAAAAATGCTGGGATGGAAGATACATGAGCTGGAATCAAGATTGCCGGGAGAAATATCAATAAACTTAGATATGCAGATGACACCACTAATATGGTAGAATGTGAAGAGGAACGGGTATGTCGGGGACCTTCTTGAGTTGCAGCAAGGGTGTGAAGGACCGTTTGGAAGCTCCAGAGGTTAGTTGTGATTAGCCTACTTGCGCCTCAGCGGAAATGGGCCTCATCTCGCCTGGAGGGGAGAACCTCCTGGATTTTCTCGAGTTTCCGCAGGTGCTCTCGACTTACGACAGGGACCTCAGGGACCCGCTCTTGTGGCCTCAGAAAAGGCCAGTCCCCATGCTAGTTGCCAGGGGTACTCTCGGGATTCCTCTCCCGTCTATGCCGGGGCCAAAGACCTTGTGTTGGGTCGGGGCCGGAACTTGAGGATTCCTCTCCAGTGCTGACATGGATCTTGGGTTACTTCTGGAGTTTCCCCAGGGGACTCAGTCCTCGTCTCGAGTGGGGGCATGCACGTTCGCTTTCCTCCCAAGCTATAGCAGCAGTGTCACGCTTCCTGTCGCGGGGATCAAGGGATCTGTGGCTTTCCCACCAGGCTTTCCCACGAGGCATTCCCACAGGGCTATCCCACGTGCCACCATGGTGTGAGTTGATACTCGGCATGAAAGTCGAGGCAGTGCCAGGAAAACAGGTTCCTCTGGAATGGACTGAGATATCTGGGGGATTCCTGGAATGGTGGAGCGACGCTGGAGTTCCTCTCGCCTTTCCTGTGGAGAGCGCCTCCTCTGGAAATGCGACGGGAACGCCGGGAATTCTTTCCCGACCAAGCAGGGAAAGGATCCCTCATCTCGAGCTATGAGGCGGAAACGGGGCACCTCTGGATGTGGGCGGGACCCTCCTGCTTCCGCTCGAGTGGAGATGGGTATGTTGGGGAACTTCTTGAGTTGCAGCCAGGGTGTGCAGGACCCTTTCGAAGTTCCAGAAGTTAGGTGTGATTCGCCTCGAGAGGACTCAGTGGAAATGGGCCTGATGTCACCTAAAGGGGAGATCTCCTGGATTTTCTCAAATTGAGGCAGGTGCTCTCGAGTTAGGACGGGGACCTCAGGGACACGCTCTGGTGGCCTCAGGAAAGGCCAGTCCCCATGCGAGTTGCTCGGGGGCTTCTTGGGATTCCTCTCCCGTCCATGCCGGGGCCTAAGACCTTGTGTGGAGTCGGGGCCGGAACCTGAGGATTCCTCTCCAGTGCTGACATGGATCTTGGGGTACTTCTGTAGTCTCCACAAGGGAGTCAGTCCTCGTCTCTAGTGGGGGAATGCACGTGCACTTTCCGCCCGAGCTGTAGCAGCAGGGTCACACTCCTCGTCACGTGGATCAAGGGATCTGTGGCATTCCCTCGAGGCTTTCCCACAGGGCTGTCCCGGGGGCCACCGTGTTGTGAGTCGATCCTCGAAATGAAAGTCGAGTCACGGCAGGGAAATCAGGTTCCTCTTTAAAGGACTGAGATATCTGGGGGACTCTTGGAATGGTGGAGCGACGCTGGAGTTCCTCTCTCCTTTCGTATTGAGAGTGCCTCCTATTGAGATGCAATGGGAATGTCGGGTATTCTTTGCCGACAAAGCAGGGAAAGGATACATCATCTCGAGCTACGAAGCAGAAACCGGGCTCCTCTGGATGTGGGAGGGACCCTCGTGCTTCTTCTCGAGTGGGGTCGGGTATGTCGGGGAACTTCTTGAGTTGCAGCAAGGGTGCGCAGGACCCTTTCGAAGGTCCAGAAGTTAGGTGTGATTAGCCTCGAGACACCTCAGTGGAAATGGGCCTGATGTCGCCTGAAGGGGAGATCTCCTGGATTTTCTCAAATTGCGGCAGGTGCTCTCGAGTTAGGACGGGGACCTCAGGGACGCGCTCTGGTGGCCTCAGAAAAGGCCAGCCCCATGCGAGTTGCTAGGGGGCCTCTCCTGATTCCTCTCCCGTCGATGCCGGGGCCTACGAACTTGTGTGGAGTCGGGGCCAGAACCTGAGGATTCCTCTCCAGTGCTGACATGGATCTTGGGGTACTTCTGGAGTCTCTCCAGGGGAGTCAGTCCTCGTCTCGAGTGGGGGCATGCACGTGCGCTTTCCTCCTGTGCTTTAGCAGCAGTGTCACGCTTCCTGTGGCGTGGATCAAGGGATCTGTGGCTTTCCCTCGAGGCTTTCCCATGAGGCTTTCCCACAGGGCTGTTCCACGTGCCCCCGGGGTGGGAGTCGTTCCTCAGCGTGAAAGTCGAGGCAGTGCAGGGAAAACAGGTTCCTCTGGAATGGACTGAGACATCGGGGTGACTCTTGGAATGCTGGCACGACCCTGGAGTTCCTCTCGCCTTTCCTGTTAACAGCGCCTCCTCTTGAGATGCGACAGGAACGCCGGGATTCTTTCCAGACAAAGCAGGGAAAGGATCCCTTATCTTGCCCTACCAAGCGGAAACGGGGCTACTCTGGATGTGGCCTGGACCCTCGTGCTTCTTCTCGAGTGGGGACGGGTATGTCGGGGAACTTCTTGAGTTGCAGCAAGGGTGCGCAGGACCCTTTCGAAGGTCCAGAAGTTAGGTGTGATTAGCCTCGAGACACCTCAGTGGAAATGGGCCTGATGTCACCTGAAGGGGAGATCTCCTGGATTTTCTCAAATTGAGGCAGGTGCTCTCGAGTTAGGACGGGGACCTCAGGGACGCGCTCTGGTGGCCTCAGAAAAGGCCAGCCCCATGCGAGTTGCTAGGGGGCCTCTCCTGATTCCTCTCCCGTCGATGCCGGGGCCTAAGACCTTGTGTGGAGTTGGGGCCAGAACCTGTGGATTCCTCTCCAGTGCTGACATGGAACCTGGGGTACTTCTGGAGTCTCCCCAGGGGAGTCAGTCCTCGTCTCGAGTGGGGGCATGCATGTGCGCTTTCCTCCCGAGCTGTAGCAGCAGTGTCAGGCTTCCCGTCGCGTGGATCAAGGAATCTGTGGCTTTCCCTCAAGGCTTTCCCATGACGCTTTCCCACAGGGCTGTCCCGTGTGCCACCATGGTGGGAGTCGATCCTCGGCGTGAAATCAAGGCAATGCAGAGAAAACAGGTTCCTCTGGAATGGACTGAGATATCTGGGAGCTCTTGGAATTGTGGCACGACCCTGGAGTTCCTCTCGGCTTTCCTGTGGAGAGCGCCTCCTCTTGAGATGCGATGGGAACGCCAGGAATTCTTTCCCGTCGAAGCAGGGAAAGGAAACCTCATCTCGAGCTACCAGGCGGAAACGGGGCTCCTCTGGATGTGGGCGGGACCCTCGTGCTTCCTCTCGAGTGGAGACGGGTATGTCAGGGATCTTCTTGAGTTGCAGCAAGGGTGTGAAGGACCCTTTGTAAGCTCCAGAGGTTAGGTGTGATTAGCCTCGAGACCCCTCAGCGGAAATGGGCCTCATCTAGCCTGGAGGGGAGAACCTCCTGGATTTTCTCGAGTTGCTGCAGGTGATCTCGACATACGACGGGGACCTCAGGGACACACTCTGGTGGCCTCAGGAAAGGCCAGACCCCATGCCAGTTGCTAGGGGACCTCTCGGGATTCCTCTCCCGTCGATGCCGATGCCTAAGACCTTCTGTGGAGTCGTGGCCGGAACCTGAGGATTCCTCTCCAGTGCTGACATGGAGCTTGGGGTACCTCTGGAGTCTCCACAGGGGTATCAGTCCTCGTCTCGAGTGGGTGCATGCACGTGCGCTTTCCTCCCGAGCTGTAGCAGCAGTGTCACGCTTCCCGTCGTGTGGATCAAGGGATCTGTGGCTTTCCCTTGAGGCTTTCCCAAGAGGCTTTCACCCAGGGTTGTCCTACCTGCCACCGTGGTCTGAGGCGATCCTCGGCGTGAAAGGCGATCCAGTGCAGGAAAAACAGGTTCCTCTGGAATGGACTGAGACATCTGGGGGACTCTTGGAATGGTGGCACGACCCTGGAGTTCCACTCACCTTTCTTGTTGAGAGAGCCTCCTCTTGAGATGGGACGGTAACGCCCGGAATTCGTTCCCTAAGAAGCAGGGATACGATCCCTCATCTCGAGCTACAAGACGGAAACGGGGCTCCTCTGAATGTGGGCGGGACCCTCGTGCTTCCTCTCGAGTGGAGACGGGAATGTCGGGGAACTTCTTGAGTTGCAGCAAGCGTGTGAAGAACCCTTTCAAAGTTCCAGAGGTTAGGTGTGGTTAGCCTCGAGACGCCTCCGCAGAAATGGGCCTAATCTCGCCTGGAGGGGAGAACCTCCTGGATTTTCTCGAGTTGTGGCTGGTGCTCTCGAGTTACGACGAGGACCTCAGGGACTCGTTCTGGGGGCCTCAGGAAAGGCCAGTCTACATGCAAGTTGCTAGGGGGCCTCTCGGTATTCCTCTCCCGTCGATGCCGGGGCCTAAGACCTTGTGTGGAGTCGGGGCCAAAACCTGAGGATTCCTCTCCAGTGCTGACATGGATCTTGGGGTAATTCTGGGGTCTCCACAGGGGAGACAGTCCTCGTCTCGAGGGGGGCCTTGCACGTGCCCTTTCTTCCCGAGCTGTAGCTGCAGTGTCACGCTTTCTGTCCCTTGGATCTAGGCATCTTTGGTTTCCCTGCAGACTTTCCCAAGAGGCTTTCCCACAGGGGGTTCCCACGTGCCACCGTGGTGTGACTCGATCCTCCGTGTGAAAGTCGAGGCAGTGCAGGGAAAACAGGTTCCTCTGGAATGGACTGAGACATCTGGGGGACTCTTGGAATGGTGGCACGACCCTGGAGTTCCTCTCTCCTTTCCTGTGGAGAATGCCTCCTCTTGAGATGCGACGGGAACGCCAGGAATTCTTTCCGAACGAAGAAGGGAAAGCATCACTCATTCGAGCTACGAGTTGGAAACGGGGCTCCTCTGGATGTGGGCGGAACCCTCCTGTGCTTCCTCTCGAGTGGAGGCGGGTATGTCGGGGAACTTCTTGAGTTACAGCAAGGGTGTGAAGGACCCTTTCGTAGATCCAGAGGTTAGGTGTGATTAGCTTAGAGACGCCTGAGCGGAAATGGGCCTCATCTTGCCTGGAGGGGAGAACCTCCTGGATTTTCTCGAGTTGCGGCAGGTGCTCTGGAGTTATGACGGGGACCTCAGGGACCCGCTCTGGTGGCCTCAGGAAAGGCCAGTCCCCATGCGAGTTGCTAGGGGGCCTCTCGGGATTCCTCTCCCTTCCATCCCGGCGCCTAAGACCTTGTGTGGAGTCAGGGCCGGAAACTGAGAATTCCTCTCCAGTGCTGACATGGATCTTGGGGTACTTCTGGAGTCTCCCCAGGGGAGTCAGTCCTCGTCTCGAGTGGTGGCATGCACGTGCGCTTTCCTCCCGAGCTGTAGCAGCATTGTCACGCTTCCCGTCCCATGGGACAAGGGATCTCTGGCTTTCCCTCGAGGCTTTTCCACCAGGCATTCCCACAGGGCTGTCCCACGTGCCACCGTGATGTGAGTCGATCCTTTGCGTGAAAGTCGAGGCAGTGCAGGGAAAACAGGTTCCTCTGGAAAAGACTGAGGCATCTGGGGGACTCTTGGAATGGTGGCACGACCCTGGAGTTCCTCTCGCCTTTCCTGTGGAGAGCACCTCCTCTTGAGATGCGACGGGAATGCCGGGAATTCTTTCCCGACGAAGCAGGGAATGGATCCCTCATCTCGAGCTATGAGGCGGAAACGGGGCTCCTCTGGATGTGGGTGGGAACCTCGTGCTTCCTCTCGAGTGGAGACGGGTATGTCAGGGAACTTCTTGAGTTGCAGCAAGGGTTTGAAGGACCCTTTCAAAGTTCCAGAGGTTATGTGTGATTAGCCTCGAGATGCCTCAGCGGAAATGGGCTTCATCTCACCTGGAGGGGAGAACCTCCTGGATTTTCTCGAGTTGCGGCAGGTGCTCTCGAGTTACAACGGGGACCTCAGGGACCCGCTCTGGTGGCCTCAGGAAAGGTCAGTCCCCATGCGAGTTGCTAGGCGGCCTCTGGGGATTCCTCTCCTGTCGATGCCAGGGCCTAAGACCTTGTGTGCAGTGGAGGCCGGAACCAGAGGTTTCCTCTCTGGTGCTGACATGGATCTTGGGGTACTTCTGGAGTCTCCACAGTGAACTCAGTCCTCCTGCTGGGAGTCAGTCCTCGTCTCATGTGGGGACATTCACGTCCGCTTTCCTCCCAAGCTGTAGCAGCAGTGTCATGCTTCCTTTCGGGTCAATATACGGATCTAATGCTTTCCCTCGAGGCTTTCCAACGAGGCCTTCCACAGGTCTGTCACATGTGCCAACATGGTGTTAGTCGATACTCGGCGTGAAAGTTGTAGGGAACAAGGTATAAAGAAGGTTGAGAATTGCTTGCAAACGAGACTCTCAACCAGGGCTGAACATTCTTGCAGAGGAGATGTTCTGCCCGGTGTAGGGAATTTGGTATAAGGAAGGTTGAGAAGTGCTTGCAAACGAGACTCTCAACCAAGCCTGAACATTCTTGCAAATGAGATGTTCAGCTAAGAATCCTGTTTGTTCCCTTGGGAAAAGAACATTTCTTACACACAAGGATGTTTCTCTGATTCCTCAAAAGGAACAGACCCAAGGACAAAACGGATTCTAAGTTGATAAGGAAGTTCCCCAAAACAAAGTCTTAACTGCAGTTAATAAGTCAAGGTAACGGTTATCTCACCCTGCTCCTGAGTACTGTATAGTCTCTGAATCGTAGTGCTTGGCAGCTTGCCCTGTAGGTTGTTGTGCAAGGGATATAAAATAAAGCAGCTGTAAGAAGCAAGTGTTAAAATATAAAGATTCAAACCACTCTGCAGTGTTGGTGTTTCATCCGTCGCCAGCATCTGGCGCCCAGCGCAGGGCACGTCGGAACCGAAAGGGTAAGCACCCCAGGGCAAAAGGCTGAAGGGGGACTTTCAGGAAATAGAGAGAAAGAGAAAAGAATAAAAATCCGAAAGGGTGAGCACCCCAGAGCAAAACGCTGAAAGGGGGACTTTTGAGAAAAAGAAAAATAAGAGAAAAGGAACAGAAAAAAGAGAAAAGAAAAAGAAAAAACTATGGGGAATTCCCCATCTTTAAAGTCACAATATATGGATCTGGTTAAGGGGCTCCTGCATTCTTTAGGAATTAAAACGTCTACTCACCGTTTGAGTGAGTTGTTCTGTCTTATAGAGCAGCATTGCTATTGGTTTCAATATCAAACAGAAGTACAGCTGAATTTGAAGGAATGGAAAGTGGTGCAGAATGAGTTAAGAAGGCAGCATCAAAAATGAAATGTGATTCCTTTAAGCCTGTGGACTCTATTTAGCGCTATAACACAGGCTTTAAAATTAATGGCTGCTGATAGTGAGGCCGTCTCATGTTCTCTTAAGAAGGAAGATTCCCTGTATGAAGATGTGCCTATGAGTGAGGAGAAGGAAGATGAAGGTGAAAGTGGGGCTTCATCTCAGCCTCTGCTCAAACCCCTAGATGATAGTAAAGATTCATCCACTGAGTCAGATAGAGATGTGAGTTCTGGGGAAGATTCAGATTCTGTAGAGGCAATGACTACTGCCTTTCGGAAGGTTTTATCAAATAAAAAGTGAACTTCAAGGCTGTTAACCCTCCTGCACCACCTTACGAATCCCTATTTCCAGTAGCTGCTGACAAGGCTGAGGTAGGGAAAGAGAGTCAATGGTTTTGGAAGTACGGGAAAAAGTACATTTTGGGAAATGCTTATTAATGATTCTCGTCCTTTAATGTCACTGATTATTGAAGGTAAACAGTTTGAATGATTAGTGGATACAGGAGCAGATGTTTCGGTTATTTCTCTCCAGCAGTGGCCTAATGACTGGAAAAAAGAAAAAATTCCTCTTGTTTTAA
Source organism: Ovis canadensis (assembly GCF_042477335.2). Lineage (NCBI taxonomy): Eukaryota > Metazoa > Chordata > Mammalia > Artiodactyla > Bovidae > Ovis > Ovis canadensis. The sequence goes on from NC_091267.1 coordinate 13,237,857, forward strand.
CAGGCTTAGGATCAACAGCAGATGTGTGGGGAAGCACTCAACCTTTGTCTTGCCAATTGTCTAATGGAAAGAATTTATTTCCTTTCACATTGTTAATATACCTATTAATATCTGGGGAAGAGATCTTTTATTTTCTTTAGGAACAACGCTCACCATCTCGTCAGAAAACTTGTAGCCACTGCTCAGATTCCTCGAGCTCTCCCACTGAAATGGTTAACTGATGTCCCTAAATGGATTGAGCAATGGCAGCTTCCAAAAGTGAAGCTCGAGGCTTTAGAACAATTAGTAAAAGAACAGCTTCAATCTGGCCATATTGAACCTTCTACATCTCCTTGGAATTCCCCTGTTTTTGTCATTAAGAAAAAATCTGGTAAATGGAAAATGTTGACTGATTTAAGAAAAGTTAACAAATATATAGAACCTATGGGAGCTTTGCAATTAGGTCTCCCTTCTCCTGCTTTGATTCCACAGGATTGGTCTTTGATGGTTTTAGATTTGAAGGATTGTTTTTTTAATATTCCTTTGCAAATAAAAGATAGAAATAAATTTGCTTTTACTATTCCAGTGTATAATCATGGGCAGCCCGTAAAACGTTATCAATGGACAGTGTTGCCTCAAGGAATGATTAATAGCCCTACACTTTGTCAGGAGTTTGTTGATCGTGCTCTTATTACTGTGAGACAACAATTTTCTATTGTCTTCTCTATCATTATATGGATGATCTTCTATTGGCATCTCCTAGTAAAGAGGAATGAGATAAATTTTTTATTCATGTGAAGAAAGCTTTAAGTGATTTTAATCTTCAAATTGCTCTTGAAAAAATTCAACCTGAATTTCCTTTCATATTTAGGTGCTATTTTGGAACGACAAAGAATAAAACCTCAAAAGGTCCAAATTAGGCAAGATAATTTGAAAACTCTTAATGATTTTCAGAAGCTTTTGGGTGATATTAACTGGTTACATCCCATGTTAGGGATTCCTACACCTCAATTGCGTCATTTATTTTCTAGTTTGGAGGGTGCTACTGCTCTTAACAGTCCTCGATCTCTTACTTCTCAAGCAAAAAAGGAATTGCACTTTGTAGAGCAACGGTTGAATGAAGGGTTTCTTACTTATCTACAACAGGATCAACCTATATATTTCATAGTGTTCCATACTCCCTGTTCTCCTACTGGAGTTATTGCTCAATCTGCAGGGTTGATTGAGTGGGTATTTTTACCCAATAACTATACAAAAAAGCTTACTACTTATATGGATAGAATTGCTTTCCTTATTTTGAAAGGTCGAGGCAGTATTAGTCAGTTAACTGGAAGTGACCCTCAAACAATTATTACTCAACTTACTTCCACCCAAATTTCTAATTGCTTACAGTTTAATGAAAATTGGCAGATAGCTCTTGCATCTTATTCAGGGACTTTTTCTAATCAATATCCTCAATCTAAAATGATAGATTTTCTTCGACATACATCAATGGTTTGTAAATCTCCTATATCTAATATTCCAGTTGAAGGAAAAACTATTTTTACAGATGCCAATAAAAATACTGCTGGCTATTGGACTGATACTACTTCTAAAGTTGTTCCAAATTCCTTTTCTTCTGTGCCGCCTGCTGAACTTGGGCCATTTGTTTGGCATTGCAGGATTTTTTTGATATTCCTATTAATATTGTTTCTGATTCTAAATATGCAGTCTTTTCATGTATTTATCTTCCTGAAGCCACTCTACCTGTAACTTTAAAAACTAATATTGATAAATTATTTTTTCAGGTTCAACAATTATTAATTAGGCGAACTAACCCTGTCTTTTTTACTCACATTCGAGCTCATTCTTCTCTCCCCAGACCATTATCTCAAGGAAATGCAAATATAGATGCCTTACTTTATCCTTTACAGTCTGCAACACAAGAACATTGCTTACATCATACTAATTCTAAAGGGTTACAAAAAACTTATTCATTAACACGAAAACAAGCTCAATGCATTGTTCGTTCTTGTTCCATATGTGCACCATTTATTTTGCTCTTTGCCCCTCCTGGAGTAAATCCCAGAGGACTACAATCTAACCAAATCTGGCAAATGGATGTTGTTTTTATTTCTTCATTCGGTAAACAGAAATATGTTCATCATACTATAGATACTTATTCTCATTTTCAATGGGCTACAGCTTTAAGTTCAGAAAAGGCAGATTCTGTTATTACTCATTTACTATTTTGTTTTGCTATTATGGGCATACCTATAGAATTAAAAACTGATAATGCTCCCACATATCAATCCTCTAAATTATCTCAATTTTTAGAACAATATCATATTAAACACACTTTTGGTATTCCTTATAATAGTCAAGGACAAGCTATAATTGAAAGAGCTAATCGGACTCTTCGAGAATACATTGAAAAAATAAGAAAGGGGGAGAAAGGTGCGATATCACCAAGGGATGTATTAAATAAAACACTATTAACTCTTAACTTTTTGAATGTCTGGGGAAAAAGTAAGATTACTCCAGCAGAACAGCATTTTGGCAATTCAGAAAAGAAGACAAAAAGCTTTGAACATTCCCAGGTATGGTATAAGGATGAAATAAAGGGATGGATTACTGCAGTACTTCACTTCTTGGGGCGAGGGTATGCTTTTATTTCTGTGAATAATTCCAGGATCTGGGTTCCATTGAAACTGGTGAAGTGGCAGGATGAGCGACCCATTCGTGCACCAGTTTCAGGAACTGTCAATGCAGAGGACTTTCACCTTTGCGACAAGAGAGGCAGGTCCACCGACATGGGGATAGTTGAAGAAACTGACTCAAGAAGCTGAGAAAACATTGCAGAAAGCAGGACAACCATTGAATCCTACTAATCTTTTGTTGGCCATGATGGCAGTGGTAACTTGTCAGGTAATGTATGTGGAAGCCGCAAACTATACCTATTGGGCCTATATCCCTAATCCTCCTTTGGTGCGGGCGGTGTCCTGGGGTGAAGTAGAAGTTCAAGTTTATACTAATGAAACTAACTTTTTCCCTCCACCTGATTGTGGAGGGATTGAGCAATTATCCCAGCATGTACAAAATTATAACGTTACTAATCTTACTATAGCAGCTGAAGGTATTCCTTTATGTATAGGAGGGCATTCTTTTTGTCTGTCTACAAAAACACACTCACATCATTCTTATAATACTTGAGGAGTTAATTATAGGGGACAACACTTCGCAGTTTTTACTGTGCTTATTTCTTCTCGTGGCTTTAATACTTCATGGTCTTATTTAAATAAGAGTAAGAGGATACATATGTCCCTCTGCCCTGCTTCATTTTTTGAAGCATCTTTATCACGTCTGGAGTGGGAACATTGCAGGGATCATGACCCTCGTCTAGTTATGAATTTTTAAAATCATGTAATTGTAGATTGGAGTCCTACTTATGGAGAATTTTTAGAAAAATGGTCTAATCGATCTTTAAAATGGCATCGCATAAATGGTACCCTGAATGGTCAAGGAAATGAAACTGTAAAATGGCAACATTTTGCATTGGTTCCACCTCAATTACAAATGGATGGGCACCCTCAATTACAAGGAGATATATGGAAATTATAGGCAGCGTCAGGTGACCTTACTATATGGACGGGAAACTTTACTTTAAATATTAATGATCCTAAGGGGCCGTTTCAAGTTCATTTGCATATTAATAAATCTTACTCTGCTATAGCATGTGTAAAATTTCCTTATTCTTTACTGTATGGGCAATGGATTTGAAATGAAATTTTGGTAGTTATATCATGTTCTGATTGTAATTTGACTCGATGTATAAATCGTTCCTGGTGGGAAAATGTTGAAAATAAGATGGTCCATTCCAGTAATTACTCTTTGTGAAAGCACGGACTAAACTTTGGTTGCCTGTTAATCTTACTCGACCTTGGTCGGACTCTTTTGCTGTCACTCATCTTGTAAATGCTGTACAAACTCTTCTCCATCGATCTCGAAGAATGCTTGGCATTGTCATCGCATCAATTCTCGCCGTGGCTTCAGTAACAGCAACAGCAACTGTAGCAGGTCTTGCTTTGCATCAAGGCATTTGGACTGCTGATTTTGTCAGGGAATGGCATAAAGATGCTCATTTATTGTGGCAACAACAGCATGATTTGGACGCTCAATTGGCTACTGAAGTATTGAATTTGCAACACACTGTTTCCTGGTTAGGAGATCAAGTGACTGTGTTAGCTACAAAGAGTGTGTTAAAATGTGATTGGAACTCATCTCACCTATGTGTAACCCCGTTCCCTTTAATATGAGTGAGGGTTAGGAAAAAATGAAAAGGTCTTTAGTGGGACACCAGAATTTAACTGCTGAATTATGGAATTGGAACAAACTATATTGTCAACTTTTAGTAAGATGCTGCCTGATATTCTTGGTTCTGATATACTTAAGAGTCTTCAAGAAGGATTAGATAACCTTAATCCTTTAGGGCATGTATCTACATTGTTAACAACATCCTTTGTGGATACTTTGATAATTGTTGCTTTATGTTTTATTGCTTTTATACTCTACCGGTGCTGGTGAAAGGGAAACAATTGAAAAGAAGATTTGTGTATTCAAGCGCTTATTCAGCATCTACAAGAAAAGACAGGGGGAGATGTAGGGAACAAGGTATAAAGAAGGTTGAGAAACGCTTGCAAAGGAGACTTTCAAGCAGGGCTGAACATTCTTGCAAACGAGATGTTCTGCCCAGTGTAGGGAATTAGGTATAAGGAAGGTGGAGAAGTGCTTGCAAACGAGACTCTCAACCAGGCCTGAACATTCTTGCAAACGAAATGTTCAGCTAAGAATCCTGTTTGTTCCCTTGCGAAAAGAACATTTCTTGCAAACAAGGATGTTTCTCTGATTCCTCAAAAGGAACAGACCCAGGGACAAAACGGATTCTAAGTTGATAAGGAAGTTCCCCAAAACAAAGTCTTAGCTGCAGTAAATAAGTCAAGGTAACAGTTATCTCGACCTGCACCTGAGCACTGTATAATCTCTGAATCATAGTGCTTGGTAGCTTGCCCTGTAGGTTGTTGGACAAGGGATATAAAATAAAGCAGCTGTAAGAAGGAAGAGTTAAAATATAAAGATTCAAACTACTCTGCAGGGTTGGTGTTTCATTCCGTTGACAGCAGAAAGTCGAGGCAGTGCAGGGAAAACAGGTTCCTCTGGAATGGACTGAGACATATGGGGGACTCTTGGAATGGTGGCAAGACCCTGGAGTTCCTCTCGCCTTTCCTGTTGAGAGCGCCTACTCTTGAGATGAGAGGGGAATGCAGGGAATTCTTTCCCGACGAAGCAGGGAAAGGATCCCTCATCTCCAGCTACGAGGCAGAAACGGAGCTCCACTTGATGTAGGCGGGACCCTCGTTCATCCTCTCCAGTGGAGACGAGTATGTTGAGGAACTTCTTGAGTTGCATCAAGGGTGCGAAGGACCCTTTTGAAGTTCAAGAGGGAAGGTATGATTAGCCTCGAGACGCCTCAGCAGAAAAGGGCCTCATCTCGCCTGGAGTGGAGAACCTCCTGGGTTTTCTCGAGTGTGGCAGGTACGTCTCGAGTTACGACGGGGACCTCAGGGACCCGTTCTGGTGGCCTCAGGAAAGACCAGTCTTCATACGAGTTGCTAGGGGCCTCTCAGGATTCCCCTCCAGTCGATGCCGGGGACTAAGACCTTGTGTGGAATCGGGGCGGGAACCTGAGGATTCCTCTCCAGTGCTGACATGGATCTTGGGGTACTTCTGGAGTCTCCACAGGGGAGTCAGTCCTCATCTCGAGTGGGGACATGCAAGTCTGCTTTCCTCCCGAGCTGTAGCAGCAGTGTCATGCTTCCCATAGCGTCGATATAGGGATCTGTGGCTTTCCCTCGAGGCTTTCCCACAGGCCTGTCACACGTGTCACTGTGGTGTGAGTCGATACTCGACGTGAAAGTCCAGGCAGTGCAGGGAAGACAGGTTCTTCTGGAATGGACTGAGACATTCTGGGGACTACTGGAATGATGGCTCCACCCTGGAGTTCCTCTCGTCTTTCCTGTTGAGAGCGCCTCCTCTTGAGATGTGACGGGAATGCCAGGAATTCTTTCCCGATGAAGCAGGGAAAGGATCCCTCATCTCGAGCTACAAGGCCAAAATGAGGCTCCTCTTGATGTTGGCGGGACCCTCTGTGTTCCTGTTGAGTGGAGACAGGTATGTCGTGGAACTTTTTGAGTTGCAGCAAGGGTGTGAAGGACCCTTCCAAAGATTAGGAGGGAAGGTGTGATTAGCCTCGAGATGCCTCAGGGGAACAGGGCCTCATCTCGCCTGGAGGGGAGAACCTCCTGCATTTTCTCGAGTTGTGGCAGGTCCCTCTCGAGTTATGAAGGGGACCTCAGGGACCTGCTCTTGTCGCCTCACGAAAGGCCAGTCTCCATGCGACTTTCGAGGGGCCTCTCGGGATACCTCTCCAGTCGGTACCTGGTCCTAAGACCTTGTGTGGAGTCAGGGCCGGAACCTGAGGATTCCTCTCCAGTGCTGACATGGATCTTGGGGTACTCTGGAGTCTCCAGAGGGGAATCAGTCCTCATCTCACGTGGGGACATGCACGTCCGCTTTCCTCCCGAGCTGTACCAGCAGTGTCTCGCTTCCCGTCGTGTTGATACAGGAATCTGGCTTTCCCTTGAGGCTTTCCCCCGAGGATTTCCCACAGGGCTGTCACATGTGCCACCATGTTGTGAGTCGATCCTCGGCATGAAAGTCGAGTCAGTGCAGGGAAAACAGGTTCCTCTGGAGTCGACTGAGATACCTGGGGGACTTTTGGCATGGTGGCACGACCACTGGATTTCCTATTGACTTTCCTGCTGATAACGCCTCCTCATGAGATGCCATGGGAACATTGGCAATCCTTTCCGGAGGAAGCAGGGAAAGGAAACCGCATCTCGAGCTACAAAGTGGAAACGGGGCTCCTCTTGATGTTGGCGGGACCCTGGTGTTCCTCTCGAGTGGAGATGGGTATGTCGGGGTACTTCTTGAATTGCAGCAAGGGTGTGAAGGACCCTTTCAAAATTCAAGAGTGAACGTGTGATTTGCCTCGAGACACCTCAGAGGAAAAGGGCCTCATCTTTCCTGGAGGCGAGAACCTCCTGGATTTTCTTGAGTTGTGGCAAGTCCCTCTCGAGTTATCCCGGGGACCTCAGGGACCCGCTCTTGTGACCTCAGGAAAGGCCAGTCTCCATGCGAGTTGTGAGGGGCCTCTCGGGATTCCTTTCCAGTAGGTGCTGGAGCCTAAGACCTCGTGTGGAGTTGTAGCTGGAACCTGAGGATTCCTGTCCAGTGCTGACATGGATCTTGGGGTACTTCTGGAGTCTCCGCAGAGGAGTCAGTCCTCATCTCGAGTGGGGACATGCACGTCCGCTTTTCTCCCGAGCTGTAGCAGCAGTGTCAGGCCTCCCGTCTCGTTGATACAGGGATCTGTGGTTTTCCCTCTAGGATTTCCCACGAGGCTTTCCCCCTTGGCTGTCCCACGTGCAACCGTGGTGTGAGTCGATACTCGGCGGGAAATTCGAGGCAGTGCAGGGAAGTCAGGTTCCTCTGTTGTGGACTGAGACATTTGGGGCACATTTGGAATGGTGGCACGCCCTCTGGAGTTCCTCTCGACTTTCCTGTTTAGAGTGCCTCCTCTTGAAATGCGAGGGGAATCCCCGGAATCCTTTGCAGACGAAGCAGGGAAAGGAACCCTCATCTCGAGCTACGAGGCAGAGACGGGGCTCCTCTTTGTTATGCTCAGTGTCAGAGTCCCCAAAACTGAGAGAATAAGATGTCCACAGCAATGCAAAAGCATAAAGGGGTTTATTGCTAATTCGACAAGGGCCCAAGTCTCATCCAGCACGGTGGAATCTTGAAGAGGGCCTCGAGCTCTGAATCACAGCTGCTTATATACAGGCGGTCTTTTGTCTTATCAATAATGTAGTTGGCGTGTGGTGATTGACTCAACCTTGGGTCATCGTGGTGATTGACTTAACCTTGGCATCATCGGGGGGCAGCTTGGTGTCATCGGGAAACTTGGTGTTATCAGGGACCTTGGTGTCATCGGGGACCTTGGTGGGGCCTCCCAGAATTATGATTCATGCTTACTAGAACCTGAGGCTTAGGCCTACTGTGGCCTTTCGAGCCTGTCATGGCTCAGGTCAGGTCCCAACATCCCCCCTGTCTTTTGATCATATAGAGGAATCTTCCTCTATCAGAGGGTCCAGCGTGATTCATCTGGGTCCTGTCGACGGGTGAGCTTTATCTTTAAATGGTTGGAGGGATGTGGTGTCACCTTCCATTTTCTCTGGGCCTTTTTTTTCCTCTGGAGTGGCACAGTGCACGTGGTTACACTGCACCCATGGTCCAATACCATCGACCTTCAGGGCAGTTAGGGTAGTAAGAACAACATAAGGGCCCTTCCATCTAGGCTCTAATGTCTTGATTTGATGCCATTTGAGGGGGTATTATGCGCTCAGAAGCGAGCAAAGGGAAGGAGAGTCACCTAGTCCCCACCAGTCTCTATTGCCAGGTTTGCCAAAGTTTTTTTAGAGTCCGATTGATTCTTTCTACTTGTCCTGAGCTCTGGGGATTGTATTCACAATGTAGTTTCCATTTGGTCCCCAGAGCTAAGGCCAGTCCCTGAACAATTTGACTCACAAAAGCAGGTCCATTATCAGAGCCAGTGGTTACTGGCAGCCCAAACCTAGGCACTGTCTCTTCTAGGAGTTTTTTAGCTACCATTGTTGCTGTTTCCCTCTTAATGGGATATGCTTCCACCCACCCAGAGAAAGTATCGACCAGAACTATCAGATAATGGTACCCATACTTGCCCGGCCTTACCTCTGTAAAATCTATCTCCCAGTGTTGTCCCAGCCTTTCTCCCTGGTACCTTATACCCATGTGCTGTCCTTTTCCTGGTCTCATCATCTGGCATGCCTTACAGGCACGGACTATGTCTTGTATAGTTGCCTTTTGTCGGGGAAACCGAAGACGCGCTGTCTGTAAGAGTGCTAGAGTCTTTTTTATCTCCCAGATGGGTGGTCTGATGGAGGTGCGTGCAAAAGTGTCGACCCAAGTTAACTGGAAGCAACAAGTTGTCATTTTGGTCTCGATAGCATCTGTCTTTTCCCTCTGGACAGTTGGCACTTTTTTGAATCCAGCTTAGATCAGAAGAGGAATACTCGGGGGTCGGGGGCAGGGTTCCCATTTCCAGGAGTGGCAATCTCACAGTCAGTATGGGGGTTTTACAGTCTCTGAGGGCTGCTTGAGAATCCCTTCAATGGCATGGGGAGTGTAGACCAGGAGCTGTTGTCCATACATTAACTTGTTGGCATCATGGACCAGGAGATCAGTGGCTGCAATGATTCGGAGGCAGGGTGGCCACCCCACGGCCACTGGGTCCAGTCTTTTAGAGAGGTAGGCTACAGGTCGCTTCCAAGTCCCCCATTGCTGCATCAAGACTCCCTTTCCTACTCCCAGTTGTTGTTGTTGTTGTTGTTTTTTAAATCTACAAACAGTTGGAAGGGCTTAGACGGGTTAGGGAGAGCAAGGACCGGGGCTTTCAGCAGAGCCTGCCAATGTTCTTGAAATGCCTGTCTCATTGGCTCAGTCCAAGTCCAGTTTTTACTCTCTGCTCCCTTCATACAATGGCCGGGCCTTTTTAGCAAACCCCAAGATCCATAGCCTGCAATACCCAGCAGTCTCAAGAAATTCTCTCACTTGACGAGGAGTAAAGACTGAGTATTGGGCCCCCGTGTCCACCATGAAGCCGACCGGTTTCCCCTCCACATGTATAGTTACTCAGGACTCGGGGAGGGGGACTGAGCCCTGACCCCCCCCCAATTGTTATCATCTCCTGCATATAAGACATGGGCCCCTGGGGAAGGTGCTTCTTCCCTGGTGGGCTTTTCCCCAGGTTTTTTTTTTTTTTTTTTTAGGGCACTCTCTTCTCCAGTGTCCTCGCTCTTGACAATATGCACATTGGTCCTTTCTTAGTCTTTTTCTTTTGTCTCTCGGCCTGACTTTACTAGTTCCCTGAGAATTAGCTCCTTGTCTCACCCATGCAAAGAATATCTGGGCTAATTCTTTTTGATTCTTGCGGTTTTCCTCGGCCTTGAACTTCCTCTTACCGTCTAACACATTCTTTTCTTTTCTCTGGAGTTTTTCTATGGTTAAAAACCCTCTCTGTTGCCCTCACCAGGTCTTGTATGGATTGTTCCGCTAACCTCTCTTATTTTCTGCAGTTTCCCCTTGATATCTGGGGCTGCCTGATTTACAAATGCTAGCATAATTGCCACGCGTGACTCATCAGCCTGTGGGTCATGGGGGTATACTGCCTAAAAGCTTCCATTAATCTCTCAAGGAAGGCTGCCGGGCTCTCTTCTGGCTCCTGTCTAACCAGATTTACCTTAGCCAAATTTGTTGGTTTCCTGCCTTTTAGAGTCTGGTGGTACACTCGGAGACACTCCCTACCTTTAGCGTGCTTGAAGTCCCATCAAGGCCACATCAGGAGGAATCTCTCATCAATCAGATTAGGTTGCGTTGTAGATCTCCCATCTACCCCTGGAATATTTTTCTGTGCTACCGACAATATCTGTTCGCGTTTTTCTGTGGTGAAAAGCACTTGGAACAGCTGCTGACAATCATAGTGGAAAAGGGCCAGTTTTGGTACGTTCATTCCCCATCTGGGCGGGCTGGCCCCGCCCGAACAGGAAGTGCCTGGACCATGGAGGTGGGGGCTTCCCGGCTGTCCTCATCTGCCACATTTAGGGCTCCCCTAGTTCTTTCTTGAGTTCCCTGGGCGGGGCCCCCCTCCTGGGTTGGGGCTGAGGGTTTGGTATCTCTTCGAGTTCCTCTGGACGAGATCTGAGGTACCTGAGGGGGCAAAGGCAGGTGCGCATAGCGGGGTGGGGAGAGATCCATTTCTAGGTCAATTAGGTTAGGATAGAGTGAGGATTACTGGAATATTGGCTTCATCTGGCCGTTTGCTCTCTTTGTTTTTTGTTTTGTTTTTTTTTTTGGATGTTTTCATAACAAGTACCTGCGAGATAGACGAAGTGGGGGAAGGGGAAGTAAAGGGCTGGGGAATAAAAGGTCTCAGCCAGGCCGGTGGATTTTCTATCAAATCTTGTCAGACCAAAATATAGGGAGTTTGGTCTGGGTGTCCAGACAGGCCAGGAGTGAGCACTTTCTCTCTAATTGCTTGAATAATTGGCAGGCTGAAGGTTCCTTCTCGCAGCCAGCCAACATCAAAGGCAGGCCACTCGGTGAAACAAAAAATCATTAGTTTGTTCTTTTTCACTAACACCGATAGATTTTGTGCGCTAGACTTAAAATCAGAAAAGTGATCAGTCATAAGGGGAAAAGGAGTAGAAGTTGCTTGCCCCATGATTACAGAGAAGAACACAGGAGACAAAATGAACACATAAAGAGCAGAGATAATGCTGGCACTCACGCAGACACGACAGATAACAAATACACATCAGCCGAGAACACAGCACTAGGTCTTCTTGGGCCCCCCTGAAACTTCCTTTCCCTTGAGGTTATCTTACCAACAAGGTATCCACAGAGCTGGCCGCCTTCCCAGCATGATGTTGGGCCTTGGCCTTATGCTAGCTAGGTTTACTCCCTTGACAGAGCTAGCCGCCTTCCCAGCACAATGCTGGGCAGTGGACTTATGCTAGCTAGGTTTACTCCTTTTACAGACTTAACACCGGTGTTCAGATATCTTTCCTCTTAGTGAGGAAACCCCTTCTACCAGGAGATTGTTATTCTTCCCAGTTAAAGGGATCCCAGACCAGTCCCCAAATGCTATGCCCAGAGTCCGAGTCCCCTAAACTGAGAGAATAAGACATCCACAGCAATGCAAAAGCATAAAGGGGTTTATTGCTAACTCGAGTTAGGGCCCAAGTCTCATCCAGCACAGTGGAATCTTGACGAGGGCCACGAGCTCTGAATCACAATGCTTATATACAGGCGGTCTTCTGTCTCAGCAATAGTGTAGTTGGCGAGTGGTGATTGACTCCACCTTGGGTCATTGTGGTGATTGACTTAACCCTGGCGTCATCCGGGGGGAGCTTGGTGTCATCGGGGATGTTCGTGTTATCGGGGACATTGGTGTCATCGGAGACATTGGTGGGTCTTCCCAGAATTATGATTCATGCTTACAAGAACCTGAGGCTTAGGCCTACTGTGGCCTACCAAGACTGTCATGGCTCAGGTCAGGTCCCAACACTCTTGATGTTGGTGGGACCCTCGGTGCTCCTCTCGCGTGGAGACGGGTATGTCGGGAAACTTCTTGAGTTGCAGCAAGGGTGTTAAGTACCCTTTCAAAGTTCAAGAGGGAAGGTGTGATTTGCCTTGAGACGCCTCAGAGGAAAAGGGCCTCATCTCACCTGGAGTGGAGAACCTCATGGATTCTCTCGAGTTGTGGCAGGCCCCTCACGAGATACACTGGGGACCTCAGGGACCGACTCTTGTGACCTCAGGAAAGGCCAGTCTCCATGCGAGTTGCGAGGGGCCTCTCGGGATTCCTCTCCAGTCAGTGCCGGGGCCAAAGACCTCGTGTGGAGTCGAGGCCGGGAACTGAGGATTCCTCTCCAGTACTGACATGGATTTTGGGGTACTTCTGGAGTCTCCACAGGGGAGTTAGTGCTCATCTCGAGTGGGGACATGCACGTCCACTTTCCTCCTGAGCTGTAGCAGCAGTGTCAGGCTTCCTGTAGGGTTGATACAAGGATCTGTGGCTTTCCCTCGAGGCTTTCCCATGAGGCTTTCCCACAGGGCTATCAAACGTGCCACCGTGGTGTGAGTCGATACTCAGCGTGAAAGTTGAGGCAGTGCAGGGAAATCAGGTTCCTCTGGAGAGGACTGAAATATCTGGGCGACTTTTGGAATGGTGGCATGACCCTTGGAGTTCCTCTCAACTTTCTTGTTGAGAGCGCTTCCTCTTGAGATGCGACAGGAATGCCGGGAATCCCTCCGAAAAATAGCGGTGAAAGGAACCCTCATCTCGAGCTACGAGGTGGAAATGGGGCTTCTCTAGATGTTGGCGGGACCCTCTGTGTTCCTGTTGAGTGGAGACGGGTATGTCGTGGAACTTCTTGAGTTGTAGCAAGGGTGTGAAGGACCCTTCTGAAGTTTAAGAGGGAAGGTGTGATTTGCCTCGAGACGCCTCAGCGGAAAGGGCCTCATCTCGCCTGGAGGGGAGAACCTCCTGGATTTTCTCGAGTTGCGGCAGGTCCCTCTCGAGTTACGACGGGGACCTCTGGGACCAGCTTTTGTGGCCTCAGGAAAGGCCAGTCTCCATGCGAGTTGCTAGGGGCCTCTCGGGATTCCTCTCCAGTCGGTGCCGGGGCCTAAGTCCTCCTGTGTAGTCGAGGTCAGAACCTGAGTTTTCCTCTGCAGTGCTGACATGGATCTTGGGGTACTTCTGGACTCTCCACAGGGGAATCAGTCCTCGTCTCTATTGGGGACATGCACGTCTGCTTTTCTCCTGAGCTGTAGCAGCAGTGTCACGCTTCCGTCGCGTTGATACAGGGATCTGTGGCTTTCCCTCGAGTCTTTTGCAGGAGGCTTTCCCACAAGGCTCTCACACGTGCCACCGAGCTGTGAGCCGATACTCGGCGTGAAACTCGAGGCAGTGCCAGGCAATCAGGTTCCTCTGGAGTGGACTGAGACATCTGGAGGACTTTTTTCATGGTGGCACGATACCTTGAGTTCCTCTCGACTTTCTTGTTGACTACGCCTCCTCTTGAGATGCGACGGAAATGCCAGGAATCCTTTCCTGACAAAGCAGGGCAAGGAACCCTCATCTCGAGCTACGAGGTGGAAACGGGGCTCCTCTTGATGTTGGCGGGACCCTCGGTGTTCCTCTCGAGTGGAGACGGGTATGTCGGGGAACTTCTAGAGTTGCAGCAAGGGTGTGAAGGACCCTTTCGAAGTTCAAGCGGCAAGGTGTTCTTTGCCTCGAGACCTCTCAGCGGAAAAGGGCCTCATCTCGCCTGGAGGGGAGAACCTCCTGGATGTTCTTGAGTTGCAGCAGGCCCCTCTTGAGTTACGACCGGGACTTCTGGGACCTGCTCTGGTGGCCTCCGGAAAGGCCAGTCTCCATGCGATTTGCGTGGGGCCTCTCAGGATTCCTCTCCAGTAGGTGCTGGGGCCTAAGATCTCCTGTGGAGTTGAAGCCGGAACCTGAAGATTCATCTCCAGTGCTGACATGGATCTTGGAGGTCCTTTTGGAGTCTCCACAGGGGAGTCAGTCCTCGTCTCGAATGGGGACATGTGCCGGGAGCCACCATGGGAGATCCCTCCCATGTCAAATTCGTGTGGAAGAGAACTGCTAAGCAAGGCTTCAGAACTCAACGGGCTCCCTAGGCTTTCTCCAGCATCTATCCCAAAACCAGAATTTGTCTGTTTTACTATTTCATGACTTTCACCAACTTCTCTGACATTAACAGGGTTCTGTTCCTGACCACCTTTCTCTGGAGAAAATCAACTTAGGGCTATAGCTAATATGTCTCCTGGACATGAGAGAAATATTTCAAATCAAACCCCCTCTGTTAGCATTATTGCTTGCTTCAAGTATATTCAGACACTTGCAGGTACGCATATGATTATTTACCTCCTCCCAGCTGTGAGAGGCATGGAGAGCCTAAAACATAGAGCCTTTCAAAGAGTTAAAAGTTATGAGAGTAGTGCTAATGTAGGATTTCATTCTTTGACCAATGCTTGTTGCTAAGTTCCCATATCTCTAATCCACTGTGCACCTGTGAGTGCATTAGTTAACATAGTTGGAAAGTAAGAAAAACAAGTGTAGCCTTGAAATTAACCACATCAGACTTTTGAGCTAATTGGTTCTTTCTTGTAACTCACTGCACCTTTCCTTCGTGAGAATGTAACTCTGTTTAAGACTTTTTGAAGCTGACATAGATTGGAAATATAAGAAAAAACATTTCAAGGGGAAATAAGTTTTCTGGTTGAGAAGCCTTTATCAAAAGAGGGTCATAAAATGTTCACAGGCCTCCAAGGCCAGAAAATAATGTACACAATATTGTTTATGGGAAATGTTTGCAGAAAAAATCCTGGTTTTGATAAAGACAAAACAGATGTAATATTTGGGCTGACTCTGTATGACTTTGCATCTTTCATTTCCCTCTATGTACAAGTAAAGGTATAATAGACCCTTTGGAATATAAAAACAATGGGCCTCACTTGAAAAAGCTTGGTCACCCCGTGTTTTTCTTTTTTCTCTTTCTTTCTCTCTTACTTTCTTTTTCAGGCTGATCTCTTGGAGGATAGAGGCTCCCTGTGTTCACTTATCTGCCCGGGTTTCTAAGACCTGAACGGGAAGAGGTTCTCCATCTTGATTCCCTCAGGAGACCGGGAAGGCAACTGTGGCCTCTGTGAACAGGGCAAACTTCTTGTCTCGAAGTTTTATTGGCTTTCTATGTAAACCAAGGAATATCAGCCTCTTTCTCTCCTCCATTTTCTCATCTATATTATTCTTCCCTTATCTCTCTCTAAATGAATCTCTGACACCGTTTTTCCTTCAGATTCCCCTGAATCCTTCGGGGGCTGGACCCCAGCAGACATGCACGTCCGCTTTCCTCCCAAGCTGTAGCAGCAGTGCCAGGCTTCCTGTCGCGTTGATACAAGGATCTGTGGCTTTCCCAAAGGCTTTCCCACGTGGATTTCCCACAGGGCTGTCACACGTGCCACTGTGGTGTGAGTCGATACTCGGCGTGAAAGTCGAGGCAGTGCTTGGAAATAAGGTTCCTCTGGAGTGGACTGAGATATTTGGGGGACTTTTGGAATGGTGGCACGACCCCGAGATATCCTTTCGACTTTCCTGTTGAGAGTGCCGCCTCTTGAGATGCGACAGGAACGCCGGGAATTCTTTCCCGACGAAGCAAGGAAAGGATCCCTCATCTCGAGCTACGAGGTGGAAACGGGGCTCCTCTTGATGTTGGCGGGACCCTCGGTGTTCCTCTCGAGTGGAGACGGGTATGTCGGGGAACTTCTAGAGTTGCAGAAGGGTGTGAAGGAGCCTTTCGAAGTTCAAGAGGGAAGGTGTCATTTGCCTCGAGACGCCTCAGAGGAAAAGAGCCTCATCTCGCCTGGAGGGGAGAATATCCTGGATTTTCTAGAGTTGCATCAGGACCCTCTCAAGTTATGATGGTGACCTCACGGTTCTGTTCTTGTGGCCTCAGGAAAGGTCAGTCAACATGCGAGTTGAGAGGGGCCTATTGGGATTCCTCTCCATTCGTTGCCGGGGCCTAAGTCCTCGTGTGGAGTCGAGGCCGGAACCTGAGGATTTCTCTCCAGTGCTGACATGCATCATGGGGTACTTCTGGACTCTCCACAGCGGACTTAGTCCTCGTCTCGAGCGGCGACATGCCTATCCGTTTTCCACAGGAGCTGTAGCAGCAGTGTTAGGCTTCCTGTCACGTTGATACAGGGATCTGTGGCTTTCCCACGAGGCTTTTCACAGGGCTCTCACACGTTTCACCATGCTGTGAATCGACCTTCGGTGTGAAAGTCGAGGCAGCACAGAGAAATCAGTTTCCTCTGGAGTGGACTGAGTCATTTTGAGGACTTTTGGAATGGTGGCACGACCCATGGAGTTCCACTCGTCTTTCCTGTTGAGTGTGGCTCCTCTGGAGACACCAAGAGAAAGCCAGGACCCTTTCCAGATGAAGCAGGGAAAGGAACCATAAACTTGAGCTACGAGGCTGAAACAGGGCTCCTCTTGATGTAGGCGGGTCGCTAGGTGTTCCTCTTGAGTTGAGGCTGGTATGTCGGGGAACTGCTTGAGTTTCAGGAAGGCTGTGAAGGACCCTTTCGAAGTTCAAGAGGGAGGCTTGATTTGCCTGGAGAAGCCTCAGCGGAAAAGGGCCTCATCTCGCCTGGAGGGGAGAACCTCCTCGATTTTCTCGAGTTGTGGCAGGCCCCTCTCCAGTTACGACGGGGACATCAGGGACCCGCTTTTGTGGCCTCAGGAAAGGCCAGTCTCCATGTGAGATGCCAGGGGCCTCTCGGGATTCCTCTCCAGTCGGTGCCAGGGCCTAAGACCTCGCTTGGAGTTGAGGCCGGACCTGAGGATTCCTCTGCAGTGCTTACATGGATCGTGGTGTACTTCTGGAGTCACCACAGAGGAGTCAGTCCTCGTCTCGAGAGGGAACATGCACGTAGGCTTTCCTCCCGAGCTCTAGCAGCCATGTCAGGCTTCCTGACGCGTTGAAACAGGAAACTGTGGCTTTCCCTCGAGGCTTTCCCACGAGGCTTTCCGACAGGGCTGTCACACGTGCCACCGTGGTGAGTCGACACTTGGAGTGAAATTCGAGGCAGTGCAGGGAAATCAGGTTCCTCTGGAGTGGACTGAGACATTTGGGGGACTTTTGGAATGGTGGCACGACCCCTGGAGTTCCTTTTGACTTTCCTGTTTTTAGCGCCTCCTCTTGAGATGTGACGGGAGAGCCGGGATTCCTTTCCCGAAGAAGCAGGGAAAGGAACATTCATCTCGAGCTACGAGGCGGAAACAGGGCTCCTCTTGATCTTAGTGTGACCCTCGGTGTTCCTCTAGAGAGGAGAAGGGTATGACGGGGAACTTCTTGAGTTGCAGCAAGGGTGTGAAGGACCCTTTCTAAGTACAAGAGGGAAGGTGTGATTTGTCTCGAGACGCCTCAGAGGAAAAGGGCCTCATCTCGGCTGGAGGGGAGAACCTCCTGGATTATCCCGAGTTGCGGCAGGTCCCTCTCGAGCTATGACGGGGACCACAGGGACCCGCTCTTGGGGCCTCAGGAAAGGCCAGTCTCCATTGGACTTTCGAGGGGTCTCTGGGGATTTGTCTCCAGGTGGTACGGGGCTTAAGACATCATGTCTAGTCGAGGCCGAAACCTGAGGATTCCTCTCCAGTGGTTACATGGATCTTAGGGTACTTCTGGAGTTTCCACCGGGGAGTCAGTCCTCGTCTCCTGTGGGGACATGAACGGCCTATATCCTCCCTAGCTGTAGCAGCAGTGTCAGGCTTCCCGTCGCGTTGATACAGAGATCTGTGGCTTTAATTCGATGCTTTCCCACGAGGCGTTCCCACAGGGCTGTCACACGTGCCACCATGGTTTGAGTCGATATTTGGCGTGAAAGTCGAGGCAGTCCAGGGAAATTAGTTTCCTCTGGAGTGGACTCCGACATTTTGGGGACTTTTAGAATGGTGGAGCTACCCTTGGAGTTCCTCTCGATTTTTCTCTTGAGAACATCTCCTCTTGAGATGTGACAGGAACGCCGGGAATCCTTTCCTGAAGAAGCAGGGAATGGAACTCTCATCTCTAGCTACGAGGTGGAAACGGGGCTCCTTTTCATGTTGGCGGGACCCTTGGTGATCCTCTCGAGTGGAGACGGGTATGTCGGGGAACTTCTTGAGTTGCAGCAAGGGTGGAAGGACCCTTTCGAAGCTCAAGAGGAAAGGTGTGAATTGCCTGGAGATGCCTCAGTGGAAAA
The DNA here is from genome assembly GCF_042477335.2 of Ovis canadensis. Classification (NCBI taxonomy): domain Eukaryota; kingdom Metazoa; phylum Chordata; class Mammalia; order Artiodactyla; family Bovidae; genus Ovis; species Ovis canadensis. The sequence goes on from NC_091267.1 coordinate 13,256,358, forward strand.
GGGCCTCATGTAGCCTGGAGGGGAGAACCTCCTGGATTTTCTCGAGTTTCAGCAGTTCCCTCTTGACTTAAGAAGGGGATGTCAGGTAACCGCTCTTGTGAACTCAGGAAAGGCCAGTCTCCATGAGAGTTGTGAGGGGCCTCTCGGGATTCCTCTCCAGTTGGTCCAAGGGAAGCTGTGATTTTCCTGGAGACGCCTCAGGGAAATGGGCGTCATTAGGCCTGGAGGGGAGAACCTCCTGGATTTTCTCCAGTTGCAGCAGGTCCCTCTCAAGTTATGACGGGGACCTCAGGGACCCGTTCTAGTGGCCTCAGGGAAGGCCAGTGTCCATGCGAGTTGCGAGGGGCCTCTCAGGATTCCTCTCCAGTCATTGCCGGGGCCTAAAACCTCATGTGGAGTCGAGGCCGGCAACTGAAGTTTCCCCTACAGTGCTGACATGGATCTTGACGTACTTCTGGAGTCTCCACAGGGGAGTCAGTCCTCGTCTCGAGTGGCGACATGAACATCCGCTTTCCTCCAGAGCTGTAGCAGCAGTGTCAGGCTTCCCTCGAGTTGATAGAGCGATCTGGGGCTTTTCCTCGAGGCTTTCCAATGAGGCTTTTCCACAGGGCTGTCACAGGTGCCACCATTGTGTGAGGCGATGCTGGGACCTGCTCATTTGACATCAGGAAAGGCCCGGCTCTATGCGAATTTCAAGGGGCCTCTCGGGATTCCTCTCCAGTCGCTGCCAGGGCCTAAGACCTCGTGTGGAGCCGAGGCCGGAACCTGAAAATTTCTCTCCAGTGCTTACATGGAACTTGGGGTACCTCTGGAGTCTACACAGTGGAGTCCAGCATCGTTTCGTGTGGAGACATGCACGCCCGCTCCCTCCCAAGCTGTAGCAGCAGTGTCAGCCTTCCCATCTCATTGACACAGGGATCTGTGGCTTTCCCTCGAGGCTTTCCCACAGAACTGTCACCCGTGCCACCGTGGTGTGAGTCGATATTCAGCGTGAAATTCGAGGCTGTGCAGGAAAATCAGGTTCCTCTGGAGTGGACTGAGATCTTTGGGGTACTGTTGGAATGGTGTCACGACCCCTTGAATTCCTCTTGACTTTCCTGTTGAGAGCGCTTCCTCTTGAGATGCGACGGAAACTCCGGGAAACCTTTCCTGAATAAGTAGGGAAAGGATCCCTCATATCGAGCTAGGAGGTGGATATGAGGCTCCTCTTGATTTTGGCGGGACCCACCGTGATCCTCTCAACTGGAGACGGGTATGTTGGGGAACTTCTTGCATTGCAGTGAGGGAGTGAAGGACCCTTTCCAAGTTCAAGAGGAAGGTGGACTTGCCTCGAGACGCCTCAGAGGAAAACGGCCTCGTCTCCCCTGTAGGAGAGAACCTCCTGGATTTCCTCGAGTTGTGGCAGTTTCCTCTCCAGTTACGACTGGGACCTCAGGGACCCGCTCGTGTGGTCTCAGGAAAGGCCAGTCTCCATGCGAGTTGCAAGTGGCCTCTCGGGTTTTCTCTCCACTCGGTGCTGGGGCCTAAGAACTCTTGTGGAGTCAAGGCCGGAACCTGAGGATTCCTCTCCAGTGCTGACATGGATCTTGGGGTACCTCTGCAGTCTCCACAGGGTAGTCAAGCCTCGTCTCGAGTGAAGACATGCACGTCCGCTTTCCTCTCAAGCTGTGGCAGCAGTGTCAGTCTTCCCGTCATGTTGACACAGGGATCTGTGGCTTTCCCTCGAGGTTTTGCCACAGGGCTGTCACACAGGCCAGCGTGGTGTGAGTCAATACTCGGTGTGAAAGTCGAGGCAGTGCAGGAAATCAGATTCCTCTGGTGTGGACTGATACATTTGGGGGACATTTGGAATTGTGGTATGACCCCTTGAGTTCTTCGCGACTTTCCTGTTGAGAGCGCCTCCTCTTGAGATGCGACGGGATCGCCTGAAAACCTTTCCCGATGAAGAATGGAAAGGAACACTCATCTTGAGCTACGAGGCGCAAAGGGCTCCTCTTTATTTTTTCGGTACCCTCGGTGTTCCTCTCTAGTGGAGACGGGTGTGCCGGAGAACATCTTGAGTGGCAGCAAGGGTGTGAAGGACCTTCCGAAGTTCAAGAGGGAAGGTTTCATTTGCCTCTAGACGCCTCAGTGAAATAGAGCCTATCTAGCCTGGAGGTGAGACCATCCTGGATTTTCTCGAGTTGCAGCAGGTCCCTCTCGAGTAACGATGGGGACCTCAGGGACCCGCATCTGTTGCCTCAGAAAAGGCCAGTCTCCATCGAGATGTGAGGGGCCACTCACAATTTCTCTTCAGTCGGTGCCGGCGCCTAAGACTTTGTGTGAATTCGAGGCCAGAAACTGAGGATTCCTCTCCAGTGCTGACACGGATCTTGGGGTACCTCTGGAGTCTCCACAGGGGAGTCAGACCTTGTCTCGAGTGGAGACATGCACATCCGCTTCCCTCCCGAGCTGTAGCAGCAGTGTCAGGCTTCCCGTCGCGTTGACACAGGGATCTGTGGCTTTCCCCCACGTCTTTCCCACAGGGCTTTCACACGTGCCACCGTGATGTGAGTCGATCCTCGGCATGAAAGTCGAGGTAGTGTGGGGAAATCAGGTTCCTCTGGAGTGGACTGAGACATTTGTGGGACATTTGGAATGGTCGCACGACGCCTTGAGTTCCTCTCGACTTTCCTGTTGAGAGCGCCTCCTCTTGAGATGCGATGGGAACGCCGGGAATCCTATCCCAAGAGGAACCCACATCTCGAGCTACGAGGCGAAAACGGGACTACGCTTGACGTTGGCAGAAGCCACGGTGTTCCTCTCGAGTGGAGACGGGTATGTTGGGGAACTTCTTGAGTTGCAGTAAGAGTGTGAAGGACACTTTCGAAATTCAAGAGGGAAGGTGTGATTAGCCTCGAGACGCCTCAGCAGACAAGGGTCTCATCTCGCGTAAAGGGGAGAACCTCCCAGATTCCCTCGAGTTTCAGCAGATTCCTCTCTAGTTATGACGGGGACCTCAGGGACGGGCTCTTGTAGCCTGAGGAAATGCCAGTCTCCATGCAAGTTGCGAGGGTCCTCTCGGGATTCCTCTCCTATCGGTACCGGGGCCTAAGACCTCATGTCCTGTCAAGGCTGGAACCTGAGGATTCCTCTCCAGTGCTGACATGGATGTTGGGGTAGTTCTGTAGTCTCCAAAGGGAGTCAGGCCACGTCTCGAGTGGGGACATGCACGTCCGCTTTCCTACCGAGCTGCAGCAGCAGTGTCAGTCTTCCCGTCTCACTGATACAGGGATCTGTGGCTTTCCCTTGAGGCTTTCCCAATAGGCTTTCCCACAGGGCTGTCACACGTGCCACCGTGGTGTGAGTTGATCCTTGGCGTGAAAGTGGAGGCAGTGAAGGGAAATCAGGATGCTCTAGAGTGGACCGAGACATTTGGGGGACTTTTGTAATTGTGGCACGACCCCTTAAGTTCCTCTCGACTTTCCTGTTGAGAAGGCCTCCACTTGAGATGAGACGGGAACGCCGGGAAACATTTCCCAAGCAAGCAGGGAAAGGAACCCTCATCTCAAGCTACGAGGCAGAAACAGGGCTCCTCTTGATGCTGGAGGGACCCTCGGTGTCCCTCTCGAGTGGAGACAAGCAAGGGTGTGATGAACCCTTTCAAAGTTCAAGAGGGAATGTGTGATTGCCTCAAGACGCCTCAGTGAAAAAAGGGTCTCATCTCGCCTGGATGGGAGAACCTCCTGGATTTTCTCGAGTTGCGCAAGGTGCCTCTCGAGTTTTGACGGGGACCTCAGGGACCCGCTCTTGTGGCCTCAGGAAAGGCCAGTCTCCATGCGAGTTGCGAGGGGCCTCTTGGGGTTCCTCTCCAGTCAGTGCCAGGGCCTAAGACCTCGTGTGGAGTCGAGCCAGGAATCTGAGGATTCCTCTCTGGTGCTGACATGGATCTTGGGGTACTTCTGGAGTCTCCACAGGGGAGTCAGTCCTTGTCTCGAGTGGGGACATGCACGTCCGCTTTCCTTCCAAGCTGTAGCAGCAGTGTCACGCTTCCCGTCGCGTGGATCAAGGGATCTGTGGCTTTCCCTCGAGGCTTTCCCAAGAGGCTTTCCCACAGGGCTGTCACACGTGCCACCGTGCTGTGAGTTGATACTCAGCATGAAAGTCGAGGCACTGCAGGGAAATTAGGATACTCTGGAGTGAACTGAGACTTTTGGGGGACTTTTGGAATGGTGGCAAAACCCCTGGAGTTCCTCTGGACTTTCCTCTTGAGAGCGCCTTCTCTTGAGATGCGACGGGAACGTCAGGAAACCTCTCCCGACAAAGCAGGGAAAGGAACACTCTTCTTGAGCTAGAAGGCGAAACGGGACTCCACTTGATTTTGCTTGGACCCTTGATGTTTCTCTCAAGGGGGGACCGGTATGTCGGGAACTTCTTAAGTTGCAGCAAGGGTGTGAAGTACCGTTTCAAAGTTCAAGAGGAAAGGTTTGATTTCCCTCGAGATGCCAAAGCAGAAAAGGGCCTCATCTCACCTGGAGTGGAAAACCACATGAATTTTATCCAGTTGCACCAGATTTCTCTCGAGTAATGACGGGGACCTCAGGGAACCGCTCGTGTGGCCTCAGGAAAGGCCAGTATCCATGCGAATTGTGAGGGGCCTCTCATGATTCCTCTCCAGTGGGTTCTGGGACCTAAGCCCTTGTGTGGAGTCAAGGCCGGAACCTGAGGATTCCTCTCCAGTGCCAACATGGATCTTGGGGTACCTCTGCAGTCTCCACAGGGTAGTCAAGCCCTGTCTCGAGTGGAGACATGCACATCCGCTTTCCTCTCGAGCTGTGGCAGCAGTGTCAGTCTTCCCATCACGTTGACACAGGGATCTGTGGCTTTCCCTCGAGGTTTTGCCACAGGGCTGTCACACAGGCCAGCGTGGTGTGAGTCAATACTCGGTGTGAAAGTTGAGGCAGTGCAGGAAATCAGATTCCTCTGGTGTGGACTGATACATTTGGGGGACATTTGGAATTGTGGTACGACCCCTTGAGTTCTTCGCGACTTTCCTGTTGAGAGCGCCTCCTCTTGAGATGCGACGGGATCGCCTGAAAACCTTTCCCGATGAAGAATGGAAAGGAACACTCATCTTGAGCTACGAGGCGGAAAGGGGCTCCTCTTTGTTTTGTTGGTACCCTCGGTGTTCCTCTCTAGTGGAGACGGGTGTGCCGGAGAACATCTTGAGTGGCAGCAAGGGTGTGAAGGACCTTCCGAAGTTCAAGAGGGACGGTTTCATTTGCCTCTAGACGCCTCAGCGGAATAGAGCCTCATCTAGCCTGGAGGTGAGACCATCCTGGATTTTCTCGAGTTGCAGCAGGTCCCTCTCGAGTTACGACGGGGACCTCAGGGACCCGCATCTGTTGCCTCAGGAAAGGCCAGTCTCCATGTGAGATGGAGAGGCCTCTCGCAATTCCTCTTCAGTCGGTGCCAGCGCCTAAGACTTCGTGTGAATCAGAGGCCAGAAACTGAGGATTCCTCTCCAGTGCTGACGTGGATCTTGGGGTACCTCTGGAGTCTCCACAGGGGAGTCAGACCTCGTCTCGAGTGGGGACATGCACATCCGCTTCCCTCCCGAGCTGTAGCAGCAGTGTCAGGCTTCCTGTTTCGTTGACACAGGGATCTTGGCTTTCCCCGAAGTCTTTCCCACAGGGCTTTCACACGTGCCACCGAGATGTGAGTCGATCCTCGGCGTGACAATCAAGGCAGTGCAGGGAAATCAGGTTTCTTTGGAATGGACTGAGACATTCGGGGGACTTTTGAAATGGTAAGACTACCGCTGGATTTCCTCTCGACTTTCCTGTTGAGAGTGCCTCCTAACATTTCACTGGGAACAAGGACTGGTAGTCAGAATTCTAAGGAGACTATGCTGTTTGAAAAAATAAAAATTTAATGGAATACAAGATGGAGCTAAAAACCTATGGGGTGGGAGAAGTTTGGGGTTGGCTAAAAAGTTTATTTGGGTTTTTGCATAAGATGTTACAGAAAAACATGAACGAACTTGTTGGCTAACCCAATATATGGGAGGTCTCTGCACCATCTATTCAATTTTGCTGTGAACCTAAAAGTGCTCTAAAAAATAAAGTCTATTATTTTTTTTTTAAAGAAAGCAGAAACAATGGTTGGATAAAATACTGAAACATGTTATAACACTTAGGACCCTTGAGAACATTATACCAAGCGAAAGAAGCCAGTCATAAAAACCACATACAGCATGATTTCACCTATATGAAATGTCTAGAAGAGGCAAATCTATAGAGACAGAAAATAAATTAGTGGTTGGGCTGGGCTAATGGGGGTGGGGTGTCTGAATGAAATGGGGAATGATTGCTAATGTGGGATTCTTTTGAGATGAGGAAAATGTTCTGAAAGTTGATGTGGCCATGGTTGCACAACCCTGTGAACATACTAAACACCACTGAATTATACATACTAAATGGGTGAATTGATGGTGTGTGAATTGTATCTCAATGAAACTGTCGTTTTCTTAAGTAAAGCTGCAATTTTAAAAAAGTAACTGGTTAGAACTCATAGAATGCATACTTTAAACATTAGAATGCTGAAGAATACTGATGAAGTCTCTAGACTTCAAGAGACAGCAGATAGATTTCTCATAGTGATAATTCAGCAGGAAGGCATGTCATAAATATCCACATGCCTAACAACAGAGCCTCAAAACAAACAAAGCAAGAACTGAAGGAACCAAAGCTAGAAACAAATGGAAGTTTTAAACACCAGTTTCTTAACAGGTGATAAAAGTAGATCCAAAGTGGGGGGGGGGGGGGGCGGATATAAATAATGTATACAATACCGTCAACCACCTTGTCTAAAATAAATATGTTGAGGATTGACACATGTACACTACTGATGTATAAAAGAGATAACTAATGAGAACACATTGTATAGCTCAGGGAACTCTATCCAATGCTCTGTGGTGACTTAAGTAGGAAAAGAAACCTAAAAAAGAGGGAATATATGTATACATATAACTGATCCACTTTGCTGTACAGCAGAAACCAAAGTAAGATTGCAAAGCAACTCTACTCCAATAAAAATTAATTTTAAAATACGTTGAGTATAACAAGCAGTGGTTAAGCATTCACTTCATAATAATTTTTTGTCTCCTTGGAACCTCTAAGGATCTTTCAATGGTCTGAAACCTTTCTTTAAGATTTCCTATTATCTTCTTTCCTTTTATTATTTATGTATTTACTCTGGGCCGTGCCAGGTCTCCCCAGCCGCACATGAGCCTTCTCTCGCTGCGGCGAGTGGGGGCCGCTCTCTGGTTGCGGTGTGAGGCTTCTCGTTGTGGGGGCTTCTCTGGCTGTGCAGCCCTGGCTGTAGGCTGTGGGGGCTTCAGACGCTGTGGCCTGCAGGCTCTGGAGCACAGGCTCAGAGGTTGTGGTACACGGGCTTCGTTGCCCTGCAGCATATGGAATATTCCTGGACCAGGGATGGAACCTGTGTCATAGGCAGATTCTTAACCACCAGATGAACCATCAAGGTGGTCTTCTGACAGAAGGTGACCAAAGTAATTTACACAGATGCCTTTTTCCTTCTTAAAACCCTTTCCAAACATGAAGACTTATTCAAAACCATCCCATTTTCCCCAAGACACAAACCCTGTATTCTTTCCTCTTACATGTTTTAATTATCTACTCCCTGGGACCCAGGTGGTTTTGACAAGAAGCCCTGCTCCCCTGCAGAAATGTGCTGGGGGCCAATCGCAAGCCGTCAGCCAGAGACAGACAGCATCCAGGCTGGTGGGTTTGGAGTGCTGCAAACAGCCCAGCAGAGGAAACGGACCTGGGCTGCACCCCCTTTCATCACATAGCAGTGGCACCTGGCAGGCATGTGTTCATTTCCTATCAGCAAGCAGCAAAGGCGAGGCACGAGCTGGAGCCTCCTGCTTTTCCCAGGAGGTGGTTTCACTTCCAATGCCTTGTGATGCTCTCCAGTGTCTTAGGTTCCATAGCACGGTTGCTTTTCAGCTGTTACCTGCCAGCTTCTGACTCATGAGACCTGTACAACCTCCTTCAACTGAGTGCTGAGTCACTCAGTTGTGTTCAACTCTTCCTTCACACAGAAGAGGCCACGTCAGGGGCCCGTGCTTCTCCATCCTAAAGCTCAAGGGTCCCAGAGCATGTCATTTCCCTCAAATCACTTGCGGGTAGTAACAGCACACTGTAGCTTTAGGACCAAGCTAGGGTGGCAGTGCACATGTGTGCTAAGTCACTTCAGTTGTGTCTGACTCTTTGTGACCCCAGGCACTGTAGCCTGCCAGGCTCCTCTGTCCATGGGATTCTCCAGACAAGAATACTGGAGTAGGTCGCCATTCCCCTCTCTAGGGGATCTTCCTGACCCAGGGATTGAAGCTGGGGCTCTTATGTTTAATGCCTTGGCAAGCAGGTTCTTTACCACCAGCGCCACCTGGGAAGCCCAAGGATAGCAGGGGGAACATGAAAAGAGAGGAGGTGCCCCGGTGTGGTTATGTACATCATGGGAGGATGTCAGGGACAACTTCTTTTTAAAAAGGAAGAAAAGCAAGTTGCAAAACTGTTCTTTCATCCAAGAAATATTTACTGAGGGAATTCCCTGGCAGTCCAGTGGTTAGGACTCCATGCTTTCATTGCTGAGGGCCTGGGTTCAATCTCTGGTCAGGGAACTGAGATCCCGCAAGCCGTGCAGCAAGGTAAATATATATATATACGGAGCATGCACCATTCTAGGCACTTAAGACACTGCAACTAACTAAACAGACAAACCTGGCAAATAAGCAAACCCTGTCTTAAACGGTGATAATATGAGAAAAACAGAGCAGAAGGAGGTGGAATATCATTGACTCACAGCCTTAAATGGGGCAGATGGGGAAGGCCTTCCTGAGAAGGGGACCTTTCTGTGTGTCTGAAGGTCATGTATCTTGGTCTGCATATATATGCCTGGTGCTTCCCTGGTGATTCAGTGGTTAACATCTGCCTTGCAATGCAGAGAACAAAGGTTCGATTCCTGGTTGGTGAACTAAGATCTCACATGCCGTGAAGCAACTAAGCCAACAAGCTGCAACCAGAGAGTCCACAATGAAGATCCCACGTGTGGAAACTAGGACCTGACATAACCAAATAGATAAATAAATATTAAATATTTTTGAAAAGCCAGCCTGGCCTCAAATTATTTCAAGAGGTCCCTAAACCCCCGAGTATTCCCCTGCCTTCTTCTAAAGCCTGAAATTTCTGTAATGAGGGGGGAAAGAAACCTATTTAATTCCATTTAATTATATTAAATTCCTATTTAATTCTGTACTATCAAAGAGAAATATCTGATGGTTTTGGAAAAGCTGGCGCACAGCGCTCCCATGTTACCAGGTGACCGTGGAAGCATATGGTTGATGTCTGGACTTTGCTCCATCACAAGGGAAGGGGAGCACAAATTTCAAGAAGATAGGTGGGTCACTGAGTCAGAAGGAGCAAAGGCAGCTATCACACGGCACTCATCCCAGCTCAGCTGCCTCTGCCTGTTTGGCGAAGGACAAGGCAGCTGTCTGCTGTGTGGTGTGCATGTCGTGTGTCTGAAACCAGACAATTCCAGTACACTAACCATGACGTTCACACAAGGCAATTTAGCAGTGACCAGGCACCCTGGACACTCACTGATCAGCAGCGCTACGCTGGATCCTCACCTTCTGTACCATCTGCACTAAAGCGAGAAGGGAGCTCTCTAGCAGACCCGCTTTGAAAGAAAGGCTAAAGGAAATTCTTCAGATTCAAAGAGAATAATACTAGAGGGAAACAAATTTCAAGAATAAAGGAAGAGCAATAGAAATGGCAAATAACTATGCAAATATGAGTCTTACGGTTTTTTGGTCTGTGCCATCCAACGTGTGGGATCTTAGTTCCCCGACCAGGGGTGGAACCCTTGCCCACTGCAGAGGGACCTCCTAGTCTTAATCACTGGACTGCCAGGGAGTCCCTAATTTTAAAGAAGTGGCCAAAGCAGTCAGCTTTTTATACTTCTTATTTAAGAAATATTTATTTTTATGTATTTATGTAGCTGTGCCAGGTCTTAGTTGTGGCGCTTGGGACCTTCCATCTTCATTGCAGTAGGTGGGATCTAGTTCCCCGACCAGGGATCAAACCCAGGCCCTGTGCACTGGGAGCACAGAGTCCTGGCCACTGGACCACCAGGGCAGTCCCGAGACTATTTTGTATGTATATATGATGTACATATGTATGACAGCAGAAAGCAAAATTTCTAACACTGTCTGAAGCAGTTTCTGATGCATGAAGATGTAGCACTAAGTGGTGGTGAGGCTTCTATATTCCCCTTGACGTGGCACAATCTTATTTCCAAGCAGACAAAGAAAAGCTAAATATGAATACTATAATCTCCAAAGCAACCACTAAAATACAGAGATACATGGGGAAAAACATCAGTATGGAACACTAAGAATATAATCAACAATACAGTCGATAATAATGTAGGGGAATATAGTCAGTGATAAAGTAATACCTTTCATGGTGACAAATGGTGACTAGATTTACGGCGATCATTTTGAAATGTATAGAAATGTCAAATCACTATGCTGCACACCAGGGAACTAACAGAGGGCTGTAGTCAATTATACTTCAAAAATTAACAAGTTCATAGAAAAAGAGATCGGATTTGTCATTACTGGAGGTACGCAGAGGGGTGTTGGGAGGGGAATATGAAGAATCTAGTCAATGGGTACAAACTTCCAGAGCACCACCCAGCCGCGTCAGGTGGCCGGCCGGGGAGACCCGGCCTTCCCGGCCTCTGCCCCCGGACCCAGATCTAGAAGGAGCCCCGGGGCTGAAAAACCCTCTGCGCGCCCACCACCAGCCCACCGGAGCCACGAGCCCGAAACACCGAGGGGCGCCCGGCGAGCCCGGCTCCAGCAGCCAGCCCACCGGCCGGTGTCCAGGCGCGTCCTCCCGTCCACGGGCTCGCCGGAGACATGGGCTCCTGCAGGCGATCCGAGCGCTCCAGAAGGGCACGCACCTGCTGCTAAGAAAGACCCCCTTCTGCCGCCTGCAACTCTCTCATCCAACCAGCCTCCCCCCCTCCCCTGAGAGACTATCTCCTCCTCTCCCACCTCGGAGACCAGGAGAGCTGCATCCTCTGTCTCTAAACTCCCTGGAGCTGACAGCCACCAGTTAGGTCCCAAGAGTAAGCACCAGGAAAGAAGAACAGAGGTGAAGATTCACGGAGACTCGCGGAGAGAGTCTATCTTCTCTTGAGTCTCCTTCTCTCCACGCCTCCCCCCATCCCCGCTCCTCCTTCACCGGCAAGAGAAATACCTGTTCAATTCACTCGTGGTGTGGACTTCAGTTGGCAAACCCAGGCCCTGTTGGCCCTGCAAGAGGCCGCAGAAGCGTTTCTAGTTTGTCTCATCGAGGATGCCTGTCTCCTCTCCTTACTCGCCAGCCGCGTCACGCTCTCCTCAAAGGATGCTCAGCTGGCCCAGAGGATCGGAGGCATTCAAGGGCACGGCTGGGCTCTGGGCATACACCCGTGTCTCTGGTGGCTACCAGAGCCCCTGCCCGTGGCTAGGACCAGATCCATGGGGTACAAGGTGTTGCCTGCACTTGCTGTCTCTGAGCAGAGTGTGTGAGTTGTTTTCCTAGTTAGTTTTTTTGAGAAGGAGAAGACTGCATGGCTTTCCTCTCTAACAGAGGTAAAATATGAGAGAATCAAGGTATTCCAGAAATCCTGAGAATAATTTTCAGATGAAGATACTCTAAGGTTGACTTCGCTTTGCAAATTATTTCTATGACTGATGATTTGGAAAACATCAGATTTTCTAGGTTATAGGAGAAAAGGATAATTATTGATTATTTTAAATCCTCTTGTACCATTTAAATGTTTTACCATATGTATATTTACTTTTACTTAAAACATGATGGAACAAATAAGGGAAGACCACTCCAGTCAGTTGCATGGAAGAGCCTGGTGCATCCAGGATACAAATATCTGTCCCTCAGAGTGACTTCATCATCAGTGCAGAAGCAAGTTCCTGTGTGCACTGTGCCTGTCAACAGATCAAAAATTCAATTGAGATGAAAACAGAAAATTGTTAAGGTCTGATGTCTTACCTCCTTCTGGTAAACTCCTACCAAAGTCATTCAGAAATTCCAACTTGTAACATTTATTTGATTCTTTTATTTGCAAATCATAGATGTATCATAATTCATACCTCAGAATTCCTCATTCCTGGATTTTAAAGAGCCTTTTCAATGTTTTTACAGGTATTTATAACTTCCTTGTGGAGAGATAATAAATATAATTCTTAATGAAAAAAATTGAAGCAAAGTTACTGTTATACAGAGATTATACTGTGTTCTTTGTGTGTTAGAGCTAATTTCTTCATTGGGACACTGTTTTCCAAGAGTCACAATTTAAACAAGAGAATTGAGGGCTGTATTTTTGTCTCCAATGGAGTAGAGTGTGAACTGATAAAATCCTTGCCCTTCTTTTGTAACTGAAAGCAGTGTAAGAGACTTCCAGGGAAACATGAAGTGCCACCAGAAGACTTTTGATATTGTGTGTGATGAAAATGATTAGTGAGGGTGGATATTAATAATGATGCAGTCAGCCAACTGAATTCAAACTAAATGGAAGGACCAAGTTCTGTTGTTTAATACGTTTTAACCCTTTGGAAAAACTTTTTCCTGTTCTACATCAACTCATTTTTATGTAAACACTGGAATAAACTGTATCTATGAATACATTTTTTTAAAGGTACAAACTTCCAGTTGTAAGATAAATAACTACTAGGGATATAATCTACAACACAATAGATACAATTAATAAACACTGTTCTATGTTATATATGAAAATTGTTAAAGAGGAGAGTGAAAAGGTTGACTCAACATTCAGAAAACGAAGATCATGGCATCTGGTCCCATCACTTCATGGGAAATATATGGGGAAACAGTGGAAACAGTGTCAGACTTTATTTTGGGGGGCTCCAAAATCACTGCAGATGGTGACTGCAGCCATGAAATTAAAAGACGCTTACTCCTTGGAAGGAAAGTTATGACCAACCTAGATAGCATATTCAAAAGCAGAGATATTACTTTGCCAATAAAGGTCCATCTAGTCAAGGCTATGGTTTTTCCAGTGGTCCTGTATGGATGTGAGAGTTGGACTATGAAGTAGGCTGAGCGCCGAAGAATTGATGCTTTTGAACTGTGGTGTGGGAGAAGACTCTTGAAAGTCGCTTGGACTGCAAGGAGATCCAACCAGTCCATTCTACAGGAGATCAGTCCTGGGATTTCTTTGGCAGGAATGATGCTAAAGCTGAACTCCAGGACTTTGGCCACCTCATGTGAAGAGTTGACTCACTGAAAAAGACTCTGATGCTGCGAGGGATTGAGGGCAGGAGGAGAAGGGGACGATGGAGGATGAGATGGCTGGATAGCATCACCGACTCAATGGACGTTAGTCTGAGTGAACTCCGGGAGTTGGTGATGGACAGGGAGGCCTGGCGTGCTGCGATTCATGGGGTTGGAAAGAGTCGGACACGACTGAGCGACTGAACTGAACTGAACCGAAGTGAATATTGAACAGGACCTTAAATGGCCAAAAAGACTCTGACAAAGACGAACACAGCTTGGAGGCCTCTTCCTCTCCGACTTCAAACTCCATCACGGAGCTGTAGTGACCACCACAGTGAGGAACTGGCAGGAACTCAGACACGTGGACTCCAGGAAAGAATAGCGAGTCCAGGAAGGAACCCGCATGTATGCGGTCAGTTCATGAAAATCAAACCAGGAACGAGAGAAGAGGAAAGGACAGTCTTCTCAAGAAACAGTGACAGGAAAACTGGCCACCTACATGGAAGAACATCAGTGAAGGTGATCCTCTAGATCATCTAACAGAAATCGAACTGAAAACTCGCCATTTTGCACATGGAGCTCTTTCCCCTCTGAGTTCTCTGAGATGGAGCTCCGGTCAGGTCTTCATCTCTTCATTTTTCCCTCTTGCAACGCCTCCCTGCTGGCGAGCACCGAGGCAACCCCGCTCCTCTCAGCCTGGACGCAGCCCCGTTATCCAGGAGCCCGAGCCCTGACCGCCCTGAGGAGACAAAGCTCCCGCCAGCCGAGTCTGAAGGCAAAGCATCCTGCGCCCGCGGGGCAGAGGGGGTTTGGGCGCCCCCTGCGGGCCGCCAGAAAAGAGCGGGCAGCTCCGCGCTCACAGACCTCCGAGGGCTCACCCAGAAGCAGCTCTGCTGTGAGCACTGGAGGCCCAAAATGAAATGGAGCAGAATAGCTCCATGACCCTCCTCAAAACATGGCTAAGGAACAATCAGAGCCTGTATGGAATGCAGCCATAAAAAGGAACACATTTGAATCCATTCTAATGAAGGGGATGAACCTAGAGCATATTAAACAGGGAAGTCAGTCAGAAAGAGAAAAACATGGAATCTAGAAGGATGGGTCTGACGAATCTGTTCGTCAGCAACGGAGATGCAGACATAGAGAACAGACTTAGGGACAAGGGTGGGGAACAAGAGGGAGAGGGTGAGATGAATGGAGAGAGCAGCGTGGCTGCAGGTACACCAACATTTGTAAACAGACAACCAGTGGGAATCTGCTGTATGACTCGGGGAACTCAAACTACGGAGAACAGTGTGGAGATTCCTTAAAAAACTGGAAATAGAACTGCCTTATCACCCAGCAATCCCACTGCTGGGCATACACACCAAAGAAACCAGAATTGAAAGAGACACATGTACCCCAGTGTTCATCACAGCACTGTTTATAATAGCCAGGACCTGGAACCAACCTAGATGTCCATCAGCAGATGAATGGATAAGAAAGCCGTGGTACATATACACAACAGAGTATTACTTAGCCGTTAAAAAGAATACATTTGAATCAGTTCTAGTGAGGTGGATGAAACTGGAACCGATTATAGAGTGAAGCAAGCCAGAAAGAAAAACACCAATACAGTATACTAATGCATATATATGGAATTTAGAAAGATGGTAACGATAACCCAGTATGCGAGACAGCAAAAGAGACAGATGTATAGAACAGTCTTTTGGACTCTGTGGGAGAGGGAGAGGGTGGGATGATTCGGGAGAATGGCATTGAAACATCTATAATATCATATGTGAAACGAATCG
The DNA here is from genome assembly GCF_042477335.2 of Ovis canadensis. Classification (NCBI taxonomy): domain Eukaryota; kingdom Metazoa; phylum Chordata; class Mammalia; order Artiodactyla; family Bovidae; genus Ovis; species Ovis canadensis. Next base: position 13,271,527 of record NC_091267.1, read on the forward strand.
CCAGTCCAGGTTCGATGCTTGATACAGGATCCCTGAGGCTGGTGCACTGGGATGACCCAGAGAGATGATACGGGGAGGGAGGTGGGAGGGAGGTTCAGGATGGGGAACACGTGTATACCCGTGGCAGATTCATGTTAATGTATGGCAAAACCAACACAATATTGTAATGTAATTAGCCTCCAATTAAAATAAATAAATTTATACTAAAAATAAATAAATAAAAGAGTGTGGGGACACACGTACACCTATGGTTAATTCACGTGGGTGTATGACAAACCAAGCCAATATTGTAAAGCAGTGATCAATGAACTAAAAATAAATAACTGTCAAAAAAAAAAGATGACATGAAATGAACAGAAACACAAACTTTGCAACTAACATCGTAATTCAATTTAAAAAACTATAAAACTTCAGAAAACAACAAAAGATCTACATGACCTTTGGTCTGGCGATGAGTTCTAACACACAACAAAAAAGCCAATTTTCCAAATTATGAAGATAAATTATTTAAAACATTGACTTTTACAATTTTATACATTTACTCTGTGAAGGACCTTATTTGAGAGAACCGCAAGACAAACTATGAAATGAACCACTGACCACCCACCCTTGCCAGGCAACAGAGAAGAGAAACAAACGACTTGCAGGAGTCATCTTACAACAGGAAGTCCTGGTAAGGAACAAGGAACTAATAAGCTACCACCAACCAGGATTCTGGAGAGGTCAAAAAGAAATGGGAGACTGCAGTGCTAAGGTCCTACCAACTTCCCAGGATCCTCCTCCCTGGAATACATCTCGGCTGAGTGACGCCTCTGCCCCCAGGAAGGATCCCAATTCAGAATGACTGGCAAGAGACAAATCAGAAACTAACCCAATGACCAGAAAACCTGAGACTGTGAGCCACGTGGCAGAGCAGTTCTCTCCGTTTCCCTCACCCTCCTGCCCTCCGCCCCGGCAGCCCTTCCTAATACAGTCTCTTGCTTGGACGGCATTCGTCTCCTCAGAAAGTTCATTTCCAAGTATCAGACAAGAAGCCACTCTCAAGCCCTGCAAGGGATCCCCCTTCCTTCACCAAAACCACGATCCAGGAGAAAATATCTTCCAAATGCTACCTTGTAGAGAAGGAAATGGCACCCCCTCCAGTATTCTGGCCTCAGAAATCCCAGGGACAAATGAGCTTGGTGGGCTACAGTCCATCAGCAGGGCATTTCTGAGGGGAGGAAACAGTCCCAGGGAAGCTGAGGCGCTTGCCAAAGGCCCCAGAGCTTTGGATGGCACAGTCAGAACTGTGGCTGAGGACTCCAGCGGTCAGGCCTCTTGATCCTGGCCTCTCTCCCCGGGTACATGTGTGGCAAACTAGAATTAAAAATATGCCTGCGGGCTTCCCTGGTGGCTCCGTGGTAAAGAATCCACCTGCCAGTGCTGGACACACAGGTGTGATCCCTGCTATGGGAAGATCCCACATGCTATGGAGCCAGTGAGCCGCAGCTGCCAAGCCTGTACTCTAGATCCTGGAAGCCGCAATGCCGAGCTCACATACTGCAGCCACTGAAGCCCGTTATCCTGTGCCCCGCAGCAAGAGGAGCCGCTGCAGTGAGAAGCCCGCACACCATTAGTTATGGCCCACGCTCGCCCGAACTAGGGAAAAGCCCACACCCGAAGACCCAACAAAGCCAAAAATAAATACAATTGTTTTCCTAAAAAATGCGTATCTGACAAAGAATCTCTACTCAAATTGTCCAAGAACACTAGAGCAAACAAGCCCATTCATAACTGGTAAAGACTGAAATAGACACCTGGAAATGGAGGGTATATATTTCCACTGTTTCACCATCTATTTCCCATGAAGTGATGGGACTGGATGCCATGATCTTCGTTTTCTGAATGTTGAGCTTTAAGCCTACTTTTTCACTCTCCTCTTTCACTTTCATCAACAGGCTTTTTAGTTCTTCACTTTCTGCCAAACTACAGGGGCACCTCTGGGTTTTCTGTTTCCCTCGCTTTTCTGACTCTTTTCTTAAAAATACGCACATTTCTTCATAGAATGCCACAGTGGAAGGAAAACAGGCCTACAATTTTTAGACCTCAATTTGCAAAAACACTTGGAGCTTGTGTTTTGTTTTTTTTTAATTAAAGCACCACATAATTTACAATTTTTACACGTTCTAATTATTCAGTTCCAAAACACCAAACTTATTGCACAGGGTCCCCATGGAAAGGCCCCCTCTCAGCAGGACAGCCACAGATTCCACCATGAAAGGGCAGCAAGGTGCCCTCCACCCTTCTTTTCTGCCTGGGTGGCCACCAGATTTTTAAATCCATGCACCCTACTAAGTTTCTAAGGTGTAATTCGTGGACCCTTCCTTTTCCCATCCCAGCAGGTGGTCAAGGGCCCACCGGGCTGCAAAGTGCCAGAAGCAGGGCTGGGCCAGCTGGCCAGAGTGAGGGTTATGACGTCCCTGCAGGTGAAATCACCAGGCAGGATAAATCCCTTGGACTTCCAGCAGGCACTAGGCTGCTTGGGAAAACCGCGCGGGTCTGAGCTTTATGCGAAGGGGTAAAGCGGTAAAAGGCTTGACCCCAAAGGCGAGGCCTTTCTGCGACCGCCAGGTTAGGGGGCTCAGAGACTGTGCCAACAGAGAGGGCGGAAAACGTGGTTCACTGCTCCACTGAGTCCCAGTTCCCTTACCTGTGGTCCACACCCGTCCACTCCGCTCACTGAATGCCAATCAATGGGGACCCAGGAGCGCATGAAACGGGCGTTCCCAGCCGCAATGGAGACCCCTGAGAGCACAACTGGGACGCCGTGCCCCCGACTCGCTACCCGTGCACCACCCCCCCACCTTCCCCCACATGCGCTCCCGGTGTGCCCCGCCCCCGCGCCCACTTCCAGGAGAGGCCCTTGGGCCTGGCTACTGCCGCCAGGTGAAACACAAGGACAAGCAAATCCACCCCACAGAGACAATCCAACCTTTTTATCAGCTGATCTGTCTATGATTCAGGGATAAAACTATGACTACAGAAAGCAAAGATGACCTGACCTAGGACGGCCATGATATTCTATAGAACCAGACAAAATTGGTTACAAGGAAACTTCTTTTTTTTCTTGGAAACTGTGAAGCTGCTTCTTTGGCTTACACAATTAAAAACAATTCAGTTCAGTTCAGTTGCTCAGTCGTGTACGACTCTTTGCAACCCCATGAATCGCAGCACACCAGGCCTCCCTGTCCATCACCAACTCCCAGAGTTCACTCAGACTCACGTCCATCCAGTCGGTGATGCCATCCAGCCATCTCCTCCTGCCCCCAATCCCTCCCAGCATCAGAGTCTTTTCCAATGAGTCAACTCTTCGCATGAGGCGGCCAAAGTACTGGAGCTTCAGCATTAGCATCATTCCTTCCAAAGAAATCCCAGGGTTGATCTTCTTCAGAATGAACTGGTTGGATCTCCTTGCAGTCCAAGGGACTCTCAAGAGTCTTCTCCAACACCACAGTTCAAAAGCATCAATTCTTCAGCGCTCAGCCTTCTTCACAGTCCAACTCTCACATCTATACATGACCACTGGAAAAACCATAGCCTTGACTAGATGGACTTTAGTCGGCTAAGTAATGTCTCTGCTTTTGAATATGCTATCTAGGTTGGTCATAACTTTTCTTCCAAGGAGTAAACGTCTTTTAATTTCATGGCTGCAGTCACCATCTGCAGTGATTTTGGAGCTCCCAAAAATAAAGTATGACACTGTTTCTACTGTTTCCCCATCCATTTCCCATGAAGTGATGGGACCAGATGCCATGATCTTAGTTTTCTGAATGTTGAGCTTCAAGTCAAGTTTTTCGCTCTCCTCTTTCACTTTCATCAAGAGGCTTTTTAGCTCCTTTTCACTTTCTGCCATATGACCATTATATCTACTACTGTGGGCAGGAATCCCTCAGAAGAAATGGAGTAGCCATCATGGTCAACAAAAGAGTCCAAAATGCAGTACTTGGATGCCATCTCAAAAACAACAGGAAGATCTCTGTTTGTCTCCAAGGCAAAGCATTCAATATCACGGTAATCCAAGTCTATGCCCCAACCAGTAACGCTGAAGAAGCTGAAGTTGAACGGTTCTATAACAACCTACAAGACCTTTTAGAAATAACACCCCAAAAAGATGTCCTTTTCATTATAGGGGACTGGAATGCAAAAGTAGGAAGTCAAGAAACACCTGGAGTAACAGGCAAATTTGGCCTCGGAATGCAGAATGAAGCAGGGCAAAGACTAATAGAGTTTTGCCAAGAAAATGCACTGGTCATAGCAAACACCCTCTTCCAACAACACAAGAGAACACTACACATGCACATCACCAGATGGTCAACACCGAAATCAGATTGATTATATTCTTGCAGCCAAAGATAGAGAAGCTCTATACAGTCAACAAAAACAAGAAAAGGAGCTTACTGTGGCTCAGATCATGAACTCCTTATTGCCAAATTCAGACTTAAATTGAAGAAAGTAGGGAAAACCGCTAGACCATTCAGGTATGACCTAAATCAAATCCCTTGTGATTATACAGTGGAAGTAAGAAATAGTTTTAAGGGACTAGATCTGACTGATGGAGTGCCTGATGAACTATGGAATGAGGTTCGTGACATTGTACAGGAGACAGAGATCAAGACTATCCCCATGGAAAAGAAATGCAAAAAAGCAAAATGGCTGTCCAGGGAGGCCTTACAAATAGCTGCGAAAAGAAGAGAAGCAAAAAGCAAAGGAGAAAAGGAAAGATATACCCACCTGAATGAAGAGTTCCAAAGAATACCAAGAAGAGATAAGAAAGCTTCCTTCAGCAATCAATGAAAGGAAATCGAGGAAAAGAACAGAATGGGAAAGACTAGAGATCTCTTCAAGAAAATTAGAGATACCAAGGGAACATTTCATGCAAAGATGGGCTCGATAAAGGACAGAAATGGTCTGGACCTAACAGAAGCAGAAGATATTAAGAAAAGGTGGCAAGAATACACAGAAGAACTGAACAAAAAAGATCTTCGCGACCCAGATATTCCCCATGGTGTGATCACTCATCTAGAGCCAGACATCCTGGAATGTGAAGTCAATTGGGCCTTAGAAAGCATCACTACGAACAAAGCTAGTGGAGGTGATGGAATTCCAGTGGAGCTGTTTCAAATCCTGAAAGATGATGCTGTGAAAGTGCTGCACTCAATATGCCAGCAAATTTGGAAAGCTCAGCAGTGGCCACAGGACTGGAAAAGTTCCGTTTTCATTCCAAGCCCAAAGAAAGGCAATGCCAAAGAATGCTCAAACTATCGCACAATTGCACTCATCTCACATGCTAGTAAAGTAATGCTCAAAATTCTCCAAGCCAGGCTTCAGCAATACGTGAACCGTGAACTTCCTGATGTTCAAGCTGGTTTTAGAAAAGGCAGAGGAACCATAGATCAAATTGCCAACATCTGCTGGATCATGGAAAAACCAAGAGCGATCCGGGAAAACATCTATTTTTGCTTTCTTGACTATGCCAAAGCCTTTGACTGGGTGGATCACAATAAACTGTAGAAAATTCTGAGAGAGATTGGAATACCAGACCACCTGACCTGCCTCTTGAGAAATCTGTATGCAGATCAGGAAGCAACAGTTAGAATTGCACATGGAACAACAGACTGGTTCCAAATAGGAAAAGGAGTACGTCAAGGCTGTATATTGTCACCCTGCTTATTTAACTTCTATGCAGAGTACATCATGAGAAACGCTGGACTGGAAGAAACACAAGCTGGAATCAAGATTGCTGGGAGAAATATCAATAACCTCAGATATGCAGATGACACCACCCTTATGGCAGAAAGTGAAGAGAAACTAAAAATCCTCTTGATGAAAGTGAAAGAGGAGAGTGACAAAGTTGGCTTAAAGCTCAACATTCAGAAAACGAAGATCATGGTATCTGGTCCCATCACTTCATGGGAAATACATGGATATCAGTGGAAACGGTGTCAGATTTTTTTTTTTTTTGGCTCCAAAATATACAGATGGTGATTGCAGCCATGAAATTAAAAGACGCTTTTTCCTTGGAAGTAAAGTTATGACCAACCTAGATAGCATATCCAGAAGCAGAGACATTACTTTGCCAACTAAAGTCCATCTAGTCAAGGCTATGGTTTTTCCAATGGTCATGCATGGATGTCAAAGTTGGACTGTGAAGAAAGGTGAGTACCAAAGTATTGATGCTTTTGAACTGTGGTGTTGGAGAAGACTCTTGAGAGTCCCTCGGACTGTAAGGACACCCAACCAGTCCATTCTGAAGGAGATCAGCCTTGGGATTTCTTTGGAAGGAATGATGCTAAAGCTGAAACTCCAGTACTTTGGCCACCTCATGCGAAGAGTTAACTCATTGGAAAAGACTCTGATGCTGGGAGGGATTGGGGGCAGGAGGAGAAGGGGATGGCAGAGGATGAGATAGCTGGATGGCATCACCCACTCAATGGACATGAGTTTGGATGAAGTCCAGGAGTTGGTGATGGACAGGGATGCCTGGCGTGCTGCAATTCATGGGGTTGCAAACAGTCAGACATGACTGAGCGACTGAGCTGAACTGAACTGATATATACATGTTTGGCCTCATAAGCAGTGCGACTATTTTAAAGAGCTATCATAGTTTACATACTTTATAGTTCGTATCTTTCACTCAGTGGTCTATTTCTGAGATGTGATCATGTTGATACATTCAATGATATTTTCTACATCATTCCCACCTCCCAGTGGGAGCCAAGATATGTTCTATGCCTGACAGTTTTCAGAAGATCATGTGTAAATTACATAAAAATGTGAGAGCAGCACATCTTTAGAGGATCTGAAGGTACAAGGGATCTAGAAGTACCTTAAGCAGGTCCACACTGATTTTCATAAATGCTCTTAGCTGCTTCACTCAGCCTCAGTAGATGCAGTGTTGGCTCCACAAAACACAATGACTTAAGAATCAGCCTAAGGATCAACCTTACTTTTCTTTTTTAAGTATTATTGCATTAGTATTTATTAATGAAATTCAAAATGTCATTTCAGATCCCTTTTATGATGCTATTCCCATAGCTCTCTTCTGACTTTAAACTGTATTTATGACTGTCTAAGCCCAGTGTTTATTATCATTTAGGGATCACCTTTAAAAAAGATTGTTTCGCTGGTGGCTCAAACAGTAAAGAATCTGGCTGCAATGCAGGAGACCTGGGTTCCATCCCTGAGTCAGGAAGATCCCCTGGAAAAGGGAATGGCAATCCACTCCAGTATTCTTGCCTTGAGAAATCCATGGACAGAGGAACCTGGTGGGCTACAGTCCATTGGATTGCAAAGAGTCGGATACGACTGAGGGACTAACACTTCCACTTTTCTTTGTATAAAATAGTTGCCTATAATTAAAGATGCCACAGAGACGTGTCCAAGGGTTTGGACAAACCGCAGATTATATAGCTGTTTTTGGTCAGTCTCCTAACATGGGGTGGCGAAGATTCAGACAGATTATATTAAAATACACCATCTTAACCAAGTGTACATTTGAGTAACGTTTAGTACAGTCATACTATGCTACAAGATCAAAGTATTTCTTTAAGTCCTGTGTGCTACCAGAGAACAAAATGATGCCTGTGACGTCTAGGTTGAAAAGGGAGGAAAAGGAAGAGAAAGGAAGGTAGGTAAAATGATGGAGGCAAAGGTAACAGCTTTGCCTTGGAATGAACGAATCCAGACTCAGCCCTTAAAACGCTGCCTGGCTTTGGCTAAGTCTTTTAAACCTTTCTGGACCGTTCTTTTCCACGTCTGAATAATGAGAGGTTAGGTTTAGATGATTTCTAATGAATCTTTAAGTTCTGAAATAGCTTATGTATTAAAAAAACACACACACAACCAAATAAAGTCACTTATGAAGAAAAAGAGAGAAGAAACATTTCCCAAAGAACAGAAGATGGGGAATGCCACCAATAACCTCAAGCCCCACCTGCTCACTAAAGTGGGTGTTGATAAAGAGGATATCTGCTCTGCTGCTTCAGCCTGGAGCTCTGCAATATGAAAGCTGACTACCTCCATCTGCACCCAGTACCACTCTCAGCACCCGCCTCTTAACCGTCTCCAATCCCCCGCGACCCCAGGGGGCACGCTGGTTCTCGAAACAGATTTTGGTGGTCTCGCAATAACAGTGTTCCAGTATTGAGTGATGAGAGTCGCTGCACTGTCTCAGCAGGGAAAGAAGGGAGAGCTTTTTGCAAAAGGGACTGAGGGCATTTAAGAAAAGCTTCCAGAGCTTGGAACGACTCCGCCGGAGCAGGACAGGGCCAGGCATCAGCCTCGGCGCGAGGTATAGAACAAGCCAACCTGCAGACCGTTATCCAGAAGCTGGGCTCAAAATAGGAGCGCTCGGCCGAGCGTGCGCAGCGCGCCTGCGCCGTACCTGCGTGCGCATGCGCTCCGGCCATCGCGAAAGCTCGCGGTCGCTCCGAGGCGCAAGCTGGTGGTCCTCGTCCTCGCTGGCTGCGTTTACCTGAGGGACCTGCGGCCGCCCCCGGCCGGCGCCGCAGCCCCCCGGGAGCCCGGCCCCGAGGTGTGAGGTGAGCCCCGGGTCGTGCCGGCCCCTTCCCGTCCGGCTCAGCGGGAAAAGGACTCGGGAGTGGGGACTGAGGAGGTGCCGCCGCGGCTGCCCGCTCCTCGGTCTAACCCTGTGCGGGAGAGCCACCAGCCGCCGCGGCACCTCCTCCTCAGGGATCGTTATTCTCGTCGCCGCCGAAAAAAAGCCTTGGGCGCCGCGCTGTGGAGGGGTGTCTCGGGGCTTTCTCGGGGTGGGCGGCGGGCCGGCGGTGGAGCCCGAGTTTGGGGCTGGGCGCTGAGGCGGACCGATGCCCCCGGACTGGATTAACCCTCTCAGTCCCGAGCCCGCGCCGAGCAACCTGTTCGAGTCTGGCCCGCGCTTTCTCCGCGCCGCCCTCGGCCCAGCCCTGGGGCTCGGTCGGCACCGCGGGGACGACTGGCGCTCCTGGGCCGCTGGGGGCTGTGGGTGGAGCACGCGGCCGCTGGCGGGGAAGACGATGCGCCTTGGGCTGGGTGCTGGGGTGCGGGTGTCGTCGGGGTTTCCCGGGGCCCGGGCGGCGTCGCAGCATCTGGACTGCCTCCTGTTTCTAGTCCTGAAAGTTGTCCGCTCTCCTCCCTCCCGTCAGTTTTGCAAAGTCTGCATATTCCTTCTCAAGGCTTCCCCCTCTGCCCCCTTGGACGCTCCGTGTGTTTGCCCTGGGGTACCGGGGGGAGGTTCATCCATGGCCTCTGAAATAAGGTGCTGTTAAACATTTCAAGACATTTTAGCATCTTCCTAGACGTCTTTTTCAGAGTTAGGTGCCTTCCTCAATAAAAGAAAAAGGGGGGTGTTTTTTCTTTCTTTCTTAAAAGAACAAAAGTACATTCCACTAATGTAGGCAGAGGAGTCAACTTGAAGTTGCAAAATATCTAGGAAAGAGAACAAAAGGTCTGGTTTTTGGCCCAGAATAAATGAAATTTTGAATTTTGGTTCCCTTCTGAATGTAGGCAGACAGCAGCAGAGCAGACCAGCCGCTATAGAAATAAATGACTGCTCTAAAAGATTGGTCAAACAAGATCTTATTTTATAGAAGTAGTTTGGAGAGACCTGTAATGTTTATTTACGGGAATTGGGTTACTTGGCAAAGCCAAAACCACAGGAGCAAGGAAACAAAGACTTCACAAGGGGGATGTTACCTCCCTCTTGAGCCTTCTTTTAGCCTTTAGTGATGTGCTGACAGTCAAAGGGATAGATAAATCCCTAGTTCTGTTATGAAGAACCATTTACTCCTCAATAATGCTTTCCATCCGTAGCTGTTTTTTTTCCCCCCATCCATAGTTTCAAGCAAATCAATAATCTTTTTCCTCCAGAAAAAGAAGGTGGGGGGGGGGGAGTGTGTGTTTGAAGTATAAACCAAAACATAGAGGTAATAAGATAGGAAATTGATGTGAAAGCTTAAGTGGGCAGGCTTGCAAGGATAGAGCTGAAAATAAAAGATAATTGAGATGCAATTCTTACAGTGTTGCCTTTTATTTATTTGCAGGTTCCTCCTCTATACCACCACTGCCGCTCCCCCCCCCCCCGCCCCCGCCCCGCAAATGCTTAGAAGCTGTCAGGAAAATAAGGTAATTAGTAAAGCCTACTGTCTTATCTTCTCTTTCCTCCTCCTCCGTGTTTTTTTTTCTTTTTCTCATCCACTAATATTCCCTGCCTCTACATCTCTCCTTAATCTACCAGTGCCCTATTAATCGAAGAAGAAAGGACTATAGGTTCTTTCATCCCTTTTTTCATCTTAGGTACTGTATTCCTCTGAGCTTTATTTTGTGCTTTGAACATTTAGGTGGATTTTTCTAGAGAGATCCCCAGCCATGATTGAGATATTTGAAGTAGGGAGGCTTGAGGGAAAGATAAATAGTAAAGTGCATGTTCTTTCTTTGTATAGCACAATGTTGTGATAGCGTCATCATTGGGCAAAGAGAGGGGGTTTTAAACTCACTGTAAGTCCTCTGTTGCCCACTTGACAGGCAAAAAATCTCTCTCCCCAACTTAAATTTCATATGTGTTAATAAAACTATGAGATTTATACTGAAAACTTATCCTGAGCCTGTTAGTTTGTTGATGTTAGACTTCAAGAGACATGTGGTAGGAAACAGTTCTTACTGCATCTTTACCTTCTTTCACAGGGAAGAGCAGTGTTGGCCTCAAGTGTTTTTTAAGCCTTAAATCTCTAGAATTACAAAAGCTGCAAATGCCCACAAAAAGAGCAGTAGTGCAAATGAAAAGCAAGACTTTGAAATATGTATGAGAGGAATTGTTCAGTATAGATTTGGGAGAAGAAGGGTCACAGTGTCTTGAGGAAAGAAGTGAAGGTTTTTAATAGTGGCATTTCCAGAAGGTTAGGAATGAATGTTTGAAGAGTAACAACTCCTCGTTGACTAGAAAGCAGTTTTAAACTGACTGTTGCATCAGAAATGATGAATCTATCTTTGAGTTACAATTTGTTATGCTGAGAACTAGCAACAGTTTTGGTGGATCCAAGGAATGCGCTGTGAATGAAGTTTAAGAAAAAACAATTAGGCGGCTGCTGCTGCTAAGTCACTTCAGTCATGTCCGACTGTGCGACCCCACAGATGGCAATAGGCTGCCATCCCTGGGATTCTCCAGGCAAGAACACTGGAGTGGGTTGCCATTTTCTTCTCCAGTGCATGAAAGTGAAAAGTGAAAGTGAAGTCGATCAGTCCTGTCCGACTCTTAGCGACCCCATGGACTGCAGCCTACCAGGCTCCTCCATCCATGGGATTTTCCAGGGAAGAGTACTGGAATGTGCCATTGCCTTCTCCAAACAACTAGGCTAGTAGGCCTAAAAAAAAAAAATCCTGGTCCCCAAAGTTTATCTCATTAAACTAATTTTATAGTCAAAACATGCAACCTTACTAAAGGGGAAAAAAAAATCAGGAGCTTGATATTAGAGCATTTTCTGAACATATTTCAATGGAAAAGGGAAACCAGGCTGGAATTTCAACCTGATTTTTTTTTTTTAATCCAAACTCTGGCCATCTTTTAACTTTCCAGTTTCGTTTTTAGTTTTAAAAGATCTGCTTCTGCTTTCTCTAATATTAAAAGTAATGTATAATTTGTAAGATGGACTGGATTTTGATGCCTACTATTCATTTTAATTTTGAACTTTAACGTATTTGTTTTTCCTGTATTTTTTTAAGCCCCATCACTCAGCACACTGGAAGATTAGATTATCTTTTGTAATCAGTAGATGACTAGATGGACTTCAAAAATTAGATAAAGTAGCAAAGTGATGCCTTGAGATTAGTAAGAATCTAGGCCCTATGAATTAAATATGCTGCTGCTAAGTCACTTCAGCCGTGTCCAACTCTGTGCGACCCCATAGAAGGCAGCCCACCAGGCTCCCCCATCCCTGGGATTCTCCAGACAAGAACACTGGAGTGGGTTGCCATTTCCTTCCCTCATGCATGAAAGTGGAAAGTGAAAGTGAAGTCGCTCAGTCCTGTCCGACTTCGACCCCATGGACTGCAGCCTACCAGGCTCCTCCGCCCATGGGATTTTCCAGGCAAGAGTACTGGAGTGGGTTGCCATTGCCTTCTCTGATGAATTAAATATGGAGCTATGTAAACTTTAGCAACCAGAAAACAGTATCCTGAGAATGAATTTATTTATTAAATAAGATATGGAAAACAAAAGACCAAAACACACATGAGTTTTAGGAAAAGGAATCTAGCACTTTGAGCAGTGATATGCTCTCAGGGTGTACTTTGCTTTCTAACAAGATGATAATTTCCTTGAGAGAAGAAGCTTCAGAAGTAGTGATTGCTAATCCTTATAATGCAGTCTTGGAAAACTCTGAAAGGAGACAAAAGAATATCCTCCTGTTCCCCTTGTAGCTTGGAGAAGGCAATGGCACCCCACTCCAGTACTCTTGCCTGGAAAATCCCATGGACGGAGGAGCCTGGTAAGCTGCAGTCCATGGGGTCGAGAAGAGTCGGACACGACTTGAACAACTTCACTTTCACTTTTCAATTTCATGTATTGGAGAAGGAAATGGCAACCCACTGCAGTGTTCTTGCCTGGAGAATCCCAGGGATGCGGGAGCCTGTTGGGCTGCCATCTGTGAGGTCGCACAGTCAAACACGACTGAAGCGACTTAGCAGTAGCAGCCCATTGTAGCCAGTGTGTTTAATTTCTGAATTGGAAACACAAAATGTTATGTACATTTATAGTGTGTCAAGATAAGTAAATCTAAGCTGCGAAAGATGAAAGGAATCACTTTCTGTACAGAAAGTGTGAATTGGAATAGAACTGCTAACATCTTTTGTTGCAGGGCCTTGCTGACAAGCCCCCAGGGCCCACTTTTGTCATTGTCTCTTCTGGGATTCTGCCTGCCTTCTTTTCTCTTCACAGTTGCCATCTGCTTTTCCCACCTGAGTTCTTGGGGTCTGGCTTTGTAGCCAGCCTCTGAAGACAGTCTTCCAAGATTGCATCCCCTTTATTGCTGGTCTTCAGGACAAATACTGAACTTATTTTAGGGGCTTTTACTTTTTATCATCAAAAGAGAACTGGTAAATTGGGGAATATCAGATTCCTGATGTTACACATTGATAAAAATTAAACAGAACTGAACATGGAACAACAGACTGGTTCCAAATAGGAAAAGGAGTATGTCAAGGCTGTATATTGTCACCCTGTTTATTTAACTTCTATGTACTCTGCATAGAAATGCTGGGCTGGAAGAAGCAAGCTGGAATCAAGATTGCCAGGAGAAATATCAGTAACCTCAGATATGCAGATGACACCACCCTTATGGCAGAAAGAGAAGAAGAACTAAAGAGCCTCTTGATGAAAGTGAAAGAGGAGAGTGAAAAAGTTGGCTTAAAGCTCAACATTCAGAAAACGAAGATCATGGCATCTGGTCCCATCACTTCATGGGTCATAGATGGGGAAACAGTGGAAACAGTGTCAGACTTTATTTTTTGGGGCTCCAAAATCACTGCAGAAGGTGACTGCAGCCATGAAATTAAAAGATGCTTACTCCTTGGAAGAAAAGTTATGACCAACCTAGATAGTATATTCAAAAGCAGAAACATTACTTTGCCAACAAAGATCCGTCTAGTCAAGGCTATGGTTTTTCCAGTGGTCATGTATGGATGTGAGAGTTGGACTGTGAAGAAAGCTGAGTGCCAAAAATTGATGCTTTTGAACTGTGATGTTGGAGAAGGCTCTTGACAGTCCTTGGACTGCAAGGAGATGCAACCAGTCCATCCTAAAGGAGATCAGACCTGGGTGTTCATTGGAACGACTGATGCTAAAGCTGAAACTCCAATACTTTGGCCACCTCATGCAAAGAGTTGAGTCATTGGAAAAGACCCTGATGCTGCGAGGGATTGGGGGCAGGAGGAGAAGGGGATGACAGAGGATGAGATGGCTGGATGGCATCACCAACTGGATGGACGTGAGTTTCGGGTAAACTCCGGGAGTTGGTGATGAACAGGGAGGCCTGGCCTGCTGCGATTCATGGGGTCACAAAGAGTCGGACACCACTGAGCCACTGAACAGAACTGAACTAAACTTTTTATTATCAAAAGAGAACTGGTAAATTGGGGAATATCAGATTCCTGATGTTATACATTGATAAAAATTAAAGTGTAGGGTTAAATGTATCTAGTTCTTTTTGTTTTCTGATGAAATAATCAGGTCACTTAATCTGAAATTAGTTTTCCACATATCTTATATTGCTCTGTAAAGAAGTAAATGTCTCTTTTCTCAGGGTTAAGTCATGAATAACTGTTGTGCGACCCCTCATTTTTTACTGGTCCTTGGCTCCTGAGACTGTTCCCTCCAGTTACTCCAGCAATTCCCTTTATTCAGCTGAGATTCTGCAGATTCCTATAGCAAAAGATATAATATCAAAAAGAATGCAAAAAATCTTTTAACCTGTATGTAATCAGTTGCTGTATTTTGTCAGTATTTCCTGGTTTCCTCAATATTCTGTGTCCTGCTGTCTGAAACTTGCAGCTTCTTCAAGGATGGTTCTCTTAGGAAAATGGACTGTTGCTATCCATACTCACGTGATCCTGATTAGAAGCATTTATTTCATTATGTTATTGAAAAGCAATTTAGAATATATATCAAAAGTTTTTTTTTAACTGTGCATAATATTTTGTTCAGCTGAGAGGTGATCTGATTTTTTTCAGTATTGAAAATCAATTTTTGACCCATTCTAAGTTTATCATCATTTTTTTTGCTTTTCTTGCAACCTGTAGTAGGGCATTTTTGTGTCCCTTGGCATGTTACTTAATCAACAGCCAGGAAATCATTGATTCAAGTAGTATTATTGTCAGCACACGTTTATAGATTTAGCAGACTTAATTTTCCCATACACAAATAACGTGACAGATTTTAAAATAACATTTCAGCATTTATAATACTTTACTACTTTTTTGTTTTGTTTTTGTTTTTTGACCATGCTGTGCAGTGTGGGACCTTAATTCCTTGACCAGGGATCAAACTCGAGCTCCGTGAAGTAGCAGTATGGAGTCCTAATCACTGGATTGCCAGATAAGTCCCTATAATATTGTATTTGTAAACAATTCAGATAGTTTTATTCTGTTCCATGTATGTATGTTTTTGACAAAATGGGAGACTATATGCTGTTTTGTAAACCATTTAAAATTTTATTTTTCACTTATTGTATTGTTTTTGTCTTTTCAAGTCAGCATATACAGATCTTGCTCATCATTTTTAATGAGTGTGTTATGTGTTGGTTGTACAGTAGTTTAACCAATTCCTTATTGGTAGACTTTCAGATTGTCTCTGGGTTTTTATTTCATAAACAATGTTGTACTAACATTTCAGTTATACATCATGTATACTTGTGTTTACTTTCTTAGAATAAATTATAGAATAGGTCTGCTGAATCAAATTATATACATTTTAAGGGCTTTTGGTGTCCATAGCTATTTTTTTGAAATACCAACTTGTTTGCTTTTCCTCCAGTAGTATTTGAAAATGGAGAATTTCCTGGCGGTCTAGTGGTTAGACACTTCACTGCCTTGGGCTGGGTTCAGCCTTGTTTGGGGAACTAAGATTCTGCAAGCCATGTGGGACAGCCAAAAAAAAAAAAAAGTATTTCCAAGTGTTGGAATGTTGAATATATTCTTTTTTCTGAACCCTCTCCTATACTGTGTTCTGTTTTTCTTACTTTGCTCATCTGATTGGCAAAAATGTTATATATCATGTTTGTATGTTTTTATTAGCAAAGTTGAATATCTTTTCATATGTTTGTTGGCATTTGTATTTCTTTTGTAAATTTATGTCCTTTTCTCATTTTTCTATTAAGGTAGTATTCTTTATCTGCTTTTTAAGAAATTCATTTTATATATTACTTTTGCTAAGCACATAATTATGTGCAAATATCCTGTACTGTTTTAAATTATTCTATTTTAGGTAGTATTTATCAAAATATGACTTATAGATCACTTGTAACAGTACCAAGATAATCATTAGAATGCATGTATATCATTTATTTTCCAGAGGTTCGGATTTCTTAGACCTATGGGGGGGTTTCTATGAATCTGCTGCACATTAAAATTAGGGAACCTCTGATTTGGAAGAAATGTAAAGTCCTTAATATTTTTACTGTTCCTATTTTTCTTCTTGTCTCATGGCAGTCTATGTTTTTTTCTTATTTATCTTAATAATCATAAACTACAGTCATAATGTATTAAGATTTTATCCTACCCCAGCCTAAAAATAATTTTATAAAAATGTTTTGATATATGGAAATTTGAATGTTAAAGTGCATAAAGGAAAGCACTTTCTTAAGTCTGTGAGAAGCATTGTTTGTAAATGAGGCAAAAGGAATAACTGAGAGAAAAACAAGTAAGATAGAGTAGACAGAAGTATAAGGGGGTTTCTCATCTAGTTTAAAAAACTCAATATTACTTTGTTGCTTCCTCAAGTTTTGTATGGTAATCTTCTTTGAACTGTAAATTTGGAACCCATACTGCTTAAAAAATAGTCTAAATGAAATTTTCGTAATTCTCATTGTTATATACCTATTCAGTAGGGAGCAGTGTTCCCTTTAATTTTTTTTTAAGTTGCAAGCAGATGAACATGCTGCATAAGCAGCAAACTACAAAAAAGGAACTTATATGGATGTTTTGATACTGTAGCCAAATAAAGCTTTCAGGGCTTATTTGACACATTTAATGATAGGCATAATTGTTACCGTGCTACACGATAATTAAGCTTAAATATACATGACTGTGTTTAATATCACTTTTCCATAGCCAGACATCGCATTTCTGGGCCCAGCTTGAAGGAGGAAAAAATATGGCAGGCCAAGAAACTTTAGCAAATATTTCTGATTTAGAGACTTCAGCATTAGAGAGATTAGACGTTTGACGCAGAGGTTGCTTGTAACTTTGGTGTTCCTAATTCCTAAGGTTGTAGCTTTCCTTTTCCCTTCTTCTACTCAAGACCATATGCTTGGGGGAGAAATTGGGAAGATTCAGCCATGGCTTTACTTTCTCCAAGTAGTTTTTTCTGCCCAGTAATTAAAGCTTGGGATGCAGAGGTCCCTGTCATTGGTAGTGCACAAAGGACAGTTTCTCTGCTTTAGCCAAGCCGGTTCAAGTTCTCAGGGTCTAAGCTGTCACGGGCCCTAATATCTATTTGAGTTTTCCTGTTAACCTGGGTCTCTGAGAATTTCTGAACCTGGCTTTCTCATGTTTTCCCAGCCGAGGTTGTTTACTTCAAACAGAAATATTTGACATCTGTGAAACAAAAATAAAGTAAAAGCAGATTTAACATCATTACAAAACCAAATGCAAGTATGATAGTTTTAGAATTTGCTTTTTTCCTACCAGTCCTGCCTCCCACTCTACCTACCCTTCCAGCCCCAAAAGAGGTGCATAGTTTTGTCCCTAGAAAAAAAGTGAAAGTTGGACCCAACTCTCTGCAACCCCATGGACTGTAGCCTGCCAGGCTTCTCTATCCATGGAATTCTCCAGGCAAGAATCCTGGAGTGGGCTGCCATTTCCTCCTCCAGGGAATCTTCCCAACCGAGGGATCGAACCCATGTCTCTAGCATTGCAGGCGGATTCTTTACTGTCTGAGCCACCAGGGAAGCCCTCAGCAAAGCCAGTGTCAAATCAGACTCTGAAACTTGGTAGAAACTCTTTAACTGGAAATCGTTCATATCCCACACTGTAACTTTCTAGGGTTGACTCTTCTCTGCAGCCTGACTGTGTGTAATGAAGCATTTGTTGGTCAAACGTTTTCTCTATCTAGGTACTAAATTTTTGTACTATCTGAAAGGATGAAGCATTGTTGGGAAAATGTCCTGATACTACTTTTAGAATCTTCTGTTTGCCAGTTCAGTATTGGTTGATAGAAGTAAGTCTTTGTATCCACTGTAATTCAGTACTAAAACTGCCTGAAGTTTGATATTGCTTTACCTTTTATAGAGTACATTATTTTATAGTTCACTTATATACCATCTTTGATAGGGAGGTGCAATTTTTAGAAAGAAAAATTCTGAGCTCAGAGAAGTTAAGTGATTCACATAGTTGGGAAGAGGCTTGAATCCATATTTTTGATTTCTTTATATTTTACACCTTTCACAGATACTATCTGCTGAATCATTTAATGTTTAAACCATATATAATAAAATTTAAATAACTTGTTATTAAGTGTGGCAGATATTTAAATAAAATTTAGGACAACAGCATGCAAGTTTTTCAAAATGGATCTATTATGTCTTGTGACAAATGAAAAACTACCATTATAGATGGGAAATTAAACTATATGTTATATAAACAACTGAGGGAGGAAATAGTACCTTTAAATGCTATTTATGGATTCCCTGGTGTATCTATAGCAAGAATGATAAGGTAGAAAAACTATAGTATTTTTATTATGAAATACCCATGTATTTTGTCTGTAAGGCAGTATTGTATCTCTCATCAAAGTCTGTGATTGTTGTTGTTAGCCAGACTCCTGGCATTTGGAATTTTAGTTCTCCACCAGGGAGTGCACTGGAGCTCGGCAGTGGAAGTGTGCAGTTTTAATCACTCGACCACCAGAAAGTCCCAAAGGCAGTATTTTAAAATTTCTCTTTCTAGTAGCTAATTGTTACTGTGTAGAAACGCAACTGATTTTTGTATACCAATTTTGTATCCTGCAACTTTACTGAGCTAATCAAAGTTTTGATATCAAGCCTGTAATATTTTAAGAGGAAATTGCTAATTTCTCCCATTTTTAAAAAAAATTATTTTTCAGATATTTCAGTCAAAGGAAGAAATAGCTGTTCTCCTAACATGGAATCTGTTGTTTGGGAATGTGGTTGTTAACAACTTGACAAGTTGGCCAAACGGTGCCCGATGTAACAAAATGAAAAGAAGCAAGATGATGTCATTTTCCCATATTATGAAACCAAAAACAAATGCCTTTTGTGAGACCAAGCTAACAAACCTCTGACGGTGCATTGAAGAACTTAACAGTAAGATAGAAGAAGTACTTTCAAGCTGAGACTTGCAGTTGTACAAAGATCTAAAATACATATTGAGTAGGCCTGATCATCTGAATCTAATTCAGTAGAGAAAGCATGGCTGAGTTGGATCGTCTTCTGTCTGTGGCCCTTGACTATGTGTGCCCCATATAGGTGGGCACAGTTTGTTTTCTTTGAGCCTATTACCTTGAGGATGTGCCAAGATTTGCCTTATGAACTGCCTTCATGCCCAATCTTCTGAATCATTATGACCAATAGACAGCAGCTTTAGCAATGGAGGTAAGACTTCGTCTATTATTTGGCTTGTCATAGAAAATTATTCTTGTATTGCCCTTTTAATCAGTCTAATGAGTGTGTTTGATAAATAACAGGAAAAACTAATATGTTATTTTTAACTGCATCTTGTACATTAAAAAGATACACATTTAGGTTCACACTCTGATAGATTGAAGATTTCATGTTTGGGGAATGTTACTCATCTTAGTTTTCAGATATTATTCTTTTATGAAGAAATTTCAAGCATTAGAACTGGGGAAGTAATAGTTTTTCAGAAGTTTAAATATTCCAAGTTATGGTTACATCTTTTCTGTTATTTGATAGTAAGACTTTAAACAGCAGACTAAAATAATAATATTCATAATTCAGTTAGTAAATATTAAAGGTAACATGATTTTGAAAATAGATTCTTTGGTTCAGCCTTTAGGCTGGTGGGTTTACAGTATTTTAGTTCAGTAGAGTTCAGTTCAGTCTGACTCTTTGAGTTCAATCGTGTCCGACTCTTTGCGATGCCATGAATTGCAGCACGCCAGGCCTCCCTGTCCATCACCAACTCCTGGAGTTTACCCGAAGCTCACGTCCATCCAGTCGGTGATGCCATCCTGCCATCTCATCCTCTGTCATCCCCTTCTCCTCCTGCCCCCAATCCCTCCCAGCATCAGAGCCTTTTCCAAAGAGTCAACTCTTCGCATGAGGTGGCCAAAGTACTGGAGTTTCAGCTTTAGCATCATTCCTTCCAAAGAACAACCAGGGCTGATCTCCTTTAGAATGGACTGGTTGGATCTCCTTGCAGTCCAAGGGACTCTCAAGAGGTTTCTCCAACACCACAGTTCAAAAGCATCAATTCTTCGGCAGTCAGCTTTCTTCACAGTCCAGCTCTCACATCCATACATGACCACAGGAAAAACCATAGCCTTGACTAGATGGACCTTTGTTGGCAAAGTAATGTGTCTGCTTTTCAATATGCTATCTAGGTTGGTCAAAACTTTCCTTCCAAGGAGTAAGCGTCTTTTAATTTCATGGCTGCAGTCACCATCTGCAGTGACTTTGGAGCCCCCAAAAATAAGTCTGACACTGTTTCCACTGTTTCCCCATCTATTTGCCATGAAGTGATGGGACCACATGCCATAATCTTAGTTTTCTGAATGTTGAGCTTAAAGCCAACTTTTTCACTCTCCTCTTTCACTTTCATCAAGAGGCTTTTTAGTTCCTCTTCACTTTCTGCCATAAGGCTGGTGTCATCTGCATATCTGAAGTTATTAATATTTCTCCTGGCAATCTTGATTTCAGCTTGTGCTTCTTCCAGCCCAGTGTTTCTCATGATGTACTCTTCAGTTCAGTTCAGTCGCTCAGTCTTGTCCAACTCTTTGCGACCCCATGAATTGTAGTATGCCAGGCCTCCCTGTCCATCACCAACTCCCAGAATTCACTCAGACTCACGTCCATCAAGTCAGTGATGCAATCTAGCCATCTCATCCTCTGTTGTCCCCTTTTCCTCCTGCCCCCAATCCCTCCCAGCATCAGAGTCTTTTCCAATGAGCCAACTCTTCGCATGAGGTGGCCGAATTACTGGAGTTTCAGCTTCAGCATCATTCCTTCCAAAGAAATCTCAGGGCTGATCTCCTTCAGAATGGACTCTCAAGAGTCTTCTCCAACACCACAGTTCAAAAGTATCAATTCTTCGGCGCTCAGCCTTCTTCACAGTCCGACTCTCACATCCATACATGACCACAGGAAAAACCATAGCCTTGACTAGACGGACCCTAGTCAGCAAAGTAATGTCTCTGCTTTTGAATATGCTATCTAGGTTGGTCATAACTTTTCTTCCAAGGAGTAAGTGTCTTTTAATTTCATGGCTGCAGTCACCATCTGCAGTGATTTTGGAGCCCCAAAAAATAAAGTCTGATACTGTTTCCCCACCTGTTTCCCATGGAGTGATGGGACCAGATGCCATGATCTTCATTTTCTGAATGTTGAGTTTTAAGCCAACTTTTTCACTCTCCTCTTTCACTTTCATCAAGAGGCTTTTTAGCTCCTCTTCTCTTTCTGCCATAAGGGTGGTATCATCTGCATCTCTGAGGTTATTGATATTTCTCCTGGCAATCTTGATTCCAGCTTGTGTTTCTTCCAGTCCAGCGTTTCTCATGATGTACTCTGCATATAAGTTAAATAAGTAGGGTGACAATATACAGCCTTGACGTACTCCTTTTCCTATTTGGAACCAGTCTGTTGTTCCATGTCCAGTTCTAATGTTGCTTCCTGACCTGCATGTAGGTTTCTCAAGAGGCAGGTCAGGTGGTCTGGTATTCCCATCTCTTTCAGAATTTTCCACAGTTTATTGGCATCCACACAGTCAAAGGCTTTGGCATAGTCAATAAAGCAGAAATAGATGTTTTTCTGGAACTCTCTTGCTTTTTCCATGATCCAGTGGATGTTGGCAATTTGATCTCTGGTTTCTCTGCCTTTTCTGAAACCAGCTTGAACATCTGGAAGTTCATGGTTCACGTATTGCTGAAGCCTGGCTTGGAGAATTTTGAGCATTACTTTACTAGCATGTGAGATGAGTGCAATTGTGCGGTAGTTTGAGCATTCTTTGGCATTGGCTTTCTTTGGGATTGGAATGAAAACTGACCTTTTCCAGTCCCGTGGCCGCTGCTGAGTTTTCCAAATTTGCTGATGTACTGAGTGTAGCACTTTCATAGCATCATCTGTCAGGATTTGAAATTAAGTCAATAGATGGAATGAATTCTAAAGTAGACATGATTAAAGAGAGAACTAATGAAGTGGAAAATTGTTCTAACTCTTTAAATCACCCAGAATGCATAATAGAGACATAAAATACTCAAAATTATCTGATTATTCCATAAAGATATATTAAAAATAGATTAAGATGCTTCATTATACATCTAATGGGAGTTCTGGAACAAGGGGGTGTAAGAATGACTAAGAAATGATAACTAAAGAACTACATCATGAATTTTTCAGAACTGAACACTTGAAACCTCACATTAAAAGTACGCTCTGCATACTAAGCAGGACAAGTAAAAACCAATCACAATGAGAAACATTCTTTGCAAATAAAAGGCTAGAGACATTTAAAAGCTACCAGAGAGAAAAAATCTCCAAAAGATTATCAACTGTGCAGGCTTCTCAACAGCAACAATAGCAGCTAGAAGTTAATGAACTAATATCTTTAAAATTCTGAGTGATGATAACTTTATCCATCTAAAGCACTACTAGAGATTGAGGACAAGAGAAAGACATTTTGGGGCAAAGACTAAATTTATCTCTAGCATATCCGATCTATAAGAATTTCTAAAGAACATCCTTTAGCAGAAAGAAAAGAGAACCTCAAGATAGGATGCGGGTGTACTTTTTGGCAAAGTCACTTAACAATGATAATAACAAGACCAATTATTTTTGTAAAGGTTGTTCTGAGTCTCTGGAAAATAATAACAAGGAGTATTAGGTAGCTCAAGTGTGCATTTACTGAGCACCTGCTATGTGCCAGAGACTGATCTAGGCTCTGGGAATAAGACATTCCCAGAAATGGGGGGGAAAATGGGGGAAAAAAACATTGAGTTTATACTTTAGTGTGAGGAAACTATATATTGTTTATAAACAGTAGGATTGCACAGACAGTCTTGAAAAAAATACATTGGTAACTAGGAAAAGATACACTTGAAAAATGTGATGGTATGATGATGAAAAAAACTGGTGTGGCAATATTAAAGTCAGATAAAATACTGTTTAAAGTGAGCACTAAAGTATATTGGGTAGCTAGAGCATTTATATAACACATAACATAGACCTAAAAGTGAAAAATGACAGGATTGGAAGAAAAACTGATGAGCCCACAGATTAGCATATCTCTATTAAAACAGATAGGTAGGGACTTACCTGGCTGTCCAGTGGTTAGGAATTGCCTTGCAGTGCAGAGGACATGGGTTTGATCCTTGGTCAGGGAACTAAGATTCCACATGCTGCAGGGCGACCAAGCCCACACACAGCAGCTAAGACTCGAGGGAGCCAAATAAATACATATCCTTAAAAACAAAAATGAACAAATAAACAGAAAACTAGTCAGGAAAACACATATACCTTGTTTTATTGCACTTCCCTTTATTGTGCTTTGCACACACTACAGTTCAGTCAATTCAGTCACTCAGTCGTGTCTGTCTGTGACCCCATAGACTGTAGCATGCCAGACCTCCCTGTCCATCACCAATGACCAGAGTATACTCAAACTCATGTCCATTGAGTTGGTGATGCCATCCAGCCATCTCATCGTCTGTCGTCCCCTTTTCCTCCCACCTTCAATATTTCCCAGCATCAGGGTCTTTTCCAGTGAGTCAGTTCTTTGCATCGGGTAGCCAAAATAGTAAGAGTTTCAGCTTTAGCATCAATCCTTCCAGTGAACATTCAGGATTGATTTCTTTTAGGATGGATTGGTTGGATCTCCTTGCAGTCCAAGGGACTCTCAAGAGTCTTCTCCAACACCACAGTTCATACGCATCAATTCTTCAACATGTAGCGTTCTTTATAGTCCAACTCTCATATCCATGAATGACTACTGGGAAAACCATAGCCTTGACTAGATGGATCTTTGTTGGCAAAGTAATGTTTCTGCTTTTTAACATGCTATCTAGGTTGGTCATAACTTTCCTTCCAAGGAGTAAGTGTCTTAATTTCATGACTGCAGTCACCATCTTCAGTGATTTTGGAGCCCCCCAAAAATAAAGTCAGCCACGGTTTCCACTGTTTTCCCATCTATTTCCTGTGATGTGATGGGACCAGATGCCATGATCTTCATTTTCTGAATGGTGAGCTTTAAGCCAACTTTTTCGCTCTCCTCGTTCACTTTCATCAAGAGACTCTTTAGTTCTTCACTTTCTGCCATAAGGGTGATGTCATCTGCATATCTGAGGTTATTGATATTTCTTCCAGCAATCTTGATTCCAGCTTGTGCTTCCTCCAGCCCAGCATTTCTCATGATGTATTCTACATAGAAGTTAAATAAGCAGGGTGACAATATACAGCCTTGACGTACTCTTTTTCCTGTTTGGAGCCAGTCTGTTGTTCCATGTCCAGTTCTAACTGTTGCTTCCTGACCTGCATACAGATTTCTCAAGAGGCAGGTCAGGTGATTTGGTATTCCCATCTCTTAAGAATTTTCCAGAGTTTGTTATGATCCACACAAAGGCTTTGGCATAGTCAATAAAGCAGAAAGAGATGTTTTTCTGGAACTCTCTTGCTTTTTTGATGATCCAACAGATGTTGGCAATTTGATCTCTGGTTCCTCTACCTTTCCTAAATCCAGCTTGAGGATCTGGGAGTTCTCAGTTCATGTATTGTTGAAGCCTGGCTTGGAGAATTTTGAGCATTACTTTACTAGTATGTGAGATGAGTGCAATTGTGCAGTAATCTGAGCATTCTTTGGCATTGCCTTTCTTTGGGATTGAAATGAAAACTGACGTTTTCCAGTCCTGTGGCCACTGCTGAGTTTTCCAAATTTGCTGACATTCTGAGTGCAGCGCTTTCACAGCATCATCTTTTAGGATTTGAAATAGCTCAACTGGAATTCCATCATCTCCACTAGTTTTGCTCATAGTGATGCTTCCCAAAGCCCCCTTGACTTCGCATTTCAGGGTGTCTGGCTCTAGGTGAGTGATCATACCATCATGATTATCTGGGTAGTGGCTCTCTTCTTTGTACAGTTCTTCTGTGTATTCTTGCCACCTCTTCTTAATATCCTCTGCTTCTGTTACTTCCATACCATTTCTGTCCTTTATTGAGCCCATTTTTGCATGAAATATTCCCTTGGTATCTCTAATTTTCTTGAAGAGATCTCTAGTCTTTTCTGTTCTGTTGTTTTCCTCTATTTCTTTGCACTGACCAGTGAGGAAGGCTTTCTTATCTTTCCTTGCTATTCTTTGGAACTCTGCATTCAAATGGGTATATCTTTCCTTTTCTCCTTTGCTTTTCACTTCTCTTCTTTTCACAGCTGTTTATAAGGCCTCCTCAGACAACCATTTTGCTTTTTTGCATTTCTTTTTCTTGGGGATGGTCTCCATCCTGTCTCCTGTATAATGTCACGAACCTCCATCGATAGTTCCTCAGGCACTCTGTCTATCAGATCTAATTGCTTGAATCTGTTCTTCACTTTCACTGTATAATCGTAAGGGATTTGATTTGGGTCATACCTGAATGGTCTAGTGGTTTTCCCTGCTTTCTTCAATTTAAGTCTGAATTAGGCAATAAGGAATTCACAATCTGAGCCACAGTCAGCTCCCAGTCTTGTTTTTGCTAACTATATAGAGCTTCTCCATCTTTGGCTGCAAAGAATATTATCAATCTGATTTCAGCATTAACCATCTGGTGATATCCTTGTGTAGACTCTTCTGTTGTGTCGTTGGACGAAGGTGTTTGCTATGACCAGTGCATTCTCTTGTAAAACTATTAGCCTTTGCCCTGCTTCATTCTGTACTCCAAGGCCAAATTTGCCTGTTACTCCAGGTGTTTCTTGACTTCCTGCTTTTGCATTCCAGTCCCCTATAATGAAAAGGGCATCTTTTTTGGGTGTGAGTTCTGGAAGGTCTTGTATGTCCTAGAACCGTTCAACTTCAGCTTCTTCAGCATTACTGGTCAAGGCATAGACTTGGATTACTGTGATATTGAATTTTTTGCCTTGGAAATGAATAGATCATTCTTTTTTGAGATTGCATCCAGGTACTGCATTTTGGACTCTTGTTTTGCAGACACCACAGTTTTTACAAATTGAA
Organism: Ovis canadensis; assembly: GCF_042477335.2. Taxonomy (NCBI): domain Eukaryota; kingdom Metazoa; phylum Chordata; class Mammalia; order Artiodactyla; family Bovidae; genus Ovis; species Ovis canadensis. The sequence continues at coordinate 13,297,661 of NC_091267.1, forward strand.
GGTTCGTGGCAACCCTCTGTTGAGCAGATTTGTTGGTGCCTTTTTTTCCAGCAGCATTTGCTCACTTCATATCCCTGTGTCACATTTTAGTAACACTTGCGTAATAGGCATATCTCTGAGATAGTGCAGGTTTGGTTCCAGACCACTACAATAAAGCAAGTATCACAATAAAGCAAGTCACACAAGTTTTGGGGGTGGGTTTACATATAAAAGGCTCTCCATGGGCCTCCTTATTCACTTAGACACAACGATATTGAAACCAGGCCAACTAACTTTACAGTGGCCGCTAAGGGTTCAAGTGAAAGGAGTTGCATACCTCTCATTTTAAATAAAAAGCTAGACATGATTAAGCTTAGTGAGAAAGTCATGTTGAAAGTTGAAACAGGCCAAAAGTTATGCCTTTTGAGCCCAACAGCCAAGTTGTGAATCCAAAGGGAAGGTTTTTAAAGTAAATTGAAAATGATACTCTGGTGAATTCATGAATGATAAGAAAACAAAATAGCTTTATTGCTGATATGGAGAAAGTTTTGGGATCTACATAGATCAGCCAGCCATGGCATTCTCTTAAGCCCAAGCCTAATCTAAGACAAGGCCCTAACGCTAATTCTGTGAGGGCTGAGAGAGGTGAGGAAGCTGTAGAAGAAAGGTTTGACCTAGCAGGGGTCAATTTCGTGAAGTTTAAGGGAAGACGTCGTCTCTGTAGCATCAGAGTTCATGCTCCCAAGTAGAACCAGGCTTAAGGCCTGTTCCTTACTAATTCAGAATATTTGAGGGAAAGTCAGTCTTTTTTTAAAAAAAAAAATTCCAAATTAAAATCTTCTTAAAATTAAAAACAAATAAATGCTTATATATATCCTTATTTGATCTTTTTGACATTTCTGTGATGACTAGTATTATCATCTCTCTGTTAAAGATATGAAAACTGATGCAGAGAGACTCAGTGCCTTGGCTAAAGTCACACAGTATTAGACTTCCATTTCCAATTGTCTGTTGTTCTTCCAGGTTACACCATAAATTATTTAAAGGGATAGCATGTTATTTTATTCTAAGTCATACACATTAAAGCCAAAATAGTAAAGTTATATTAGCAGATAAGATATGTTAAAGATGTTGTTTTAATTCATAGTTAGCCAAATTGCATATTAGAGAGTCATGGTAAAATATAAGATTTGGCCATATTTGAGGAATCTTTCATTTTTTGACCACTTAATTAATAGAACAAAATAAGATCCTGCAGTATTCACAAAGGAACAGATGACTTCAAACTTTTTACTAAGTATAAAGCTAATATTTATACTGTATTTGAATTGTCACAAATTCTAAATTAGTGGAATCCATGTTCTTATGATTTTATTTAACCCAAGTTACATGGAAAACAAATTTTGGGAAAATGAATTTCTATAAAAGTCTTAAGATTATATGTAAAATGTTATTGTGTTTTGTATGGGTTAATGTACTTTTAAAATAAATCTTAAATTACCACATTATCAGAATCTTGTGTTTTCTCAATTATCACTGATTAGCAGCTTCTGTTACACAGATTAGATTGAAATCTATAAAAATCACAGTTTTAAAATATACATTCCTTATTACCATATCTGAGACTACTGCTAGTGATATCAGACAGTGCATTTCTCCTTTAAATGCAATTTCATTGGGCAGAGAAGGAAAGAACGGGAAAGGTTAACTCAACAATGACAGAAATGGCTTTTCTGGGAATTCATCCTTTGAGAAAGACATTAATGAGTGGTTACTATGTGCCATCAACTATTTGGTGATGCCACAGGTTCGATTACTCTTGCCTAGAAACTCCAATGGACGTAGGAGCCTGGTAGGCTGCAGTCCATGGGGTCGCTAAGAGTCGGATGCGACTGAGTGACTTCACTTTCACTTTTCACTTTCATGCATTGGAGAAGGAAATGGCAACCCACTCCAGTGTTCTTGCCTGGAGAATCCCAGGGACGGGGGAGCCTGGTGGGCTGCCGTCTATGGAGTCACACAGAGTCGGACACGACTGACGTGACTTAGCAGCAGCAGCAGGTTCAATAGCAAACAAAACAAACCAAGTCCTTGATTTCTGTGTAACAGCCTTACTTGGGATATTTATCTGTGTATTCTTTGAAATTTTTAAATGTATTTTAATCATTGTATACAATGATTAAAAACAAATGAATGCTTATATATATATTCTTATCTGATCTTTTTGACATTTCTGTGATGACTAGTATTATCATCTCTGTGTTAAACATATGAAAACTGATGCACAGAGAGGCTCTGTGCATATATCACTTTAATCGTGTATTTTAATCACAGTAAAACATATCACAGTAAAACATAATTCTAAGGAGAGGGTTTGAATTAGCATTCCTGGTCACCTCTGGGCCACACACAAGCCATTCAGTCACACAGCAATTCTCTTGTGTTAGAAACTCCAGATGGGGCTAAACTAAACCAACTGGGGACTCATCCCAGTTATTTGGGGGATCCTGACTGGGCCAGAATCCTTTTGAAACTGGTTAGACCTCCCCCAAACCCTTCCATTTGGTTTTCTGGAACCATGGACCACCCACTTCCCTGACTCAACAAAGTCATTGTGACCCTCCCAGCTGGGACTGTGCTCTGGCCTAGAGTCACTCCTCCAGAGTGTGAGCAGCCTACAGTCATTTCTAGCATTTGTCTGTTTGAGCCTTTGAGAAATGACTAGAGAGTTACCATAATAATGGTTTCCAATCAATTGAGCCCACTTAATACTCCAAGCACTGTTCTAAGCACTAAATCATTTAATGCTCTAGACAACCTAGTGAGTGGTAGAACTGAGATTCAAACCCAAGCAGTCTGATTGTAGCGTCTAGTCTTTACTGTTAACCCCTCTGTTATACTGTGCTGTTGAAAGACTGGCTTCTAAAATTATGACAGTCAAATTAGTGTTCTTTCTCTCAGTGAAGCCACATTTAAGATTGCTTATGCTAATAATTCTGACACTGGTTGAAATATTTTTAGAAATCTTGTTTTGGAGTTATCTGGGTCACATGACTTAATTTTTTTGGACCCCTGTTTTCTTCTTTGTAAAATGAGGAAACAGACCTTCACCATTTGAAGGTAGATTCAATTTTTGGAATGACCAGAAGTCAGTTTGAACCAATTTTAAGAAATAAGTTTAGAAAATAAATTCAGCAGTCCAGAGCAACTTTGGATGTATGTACATGTGCACAGGGCCATTGATGACAGAAGAATAAATGTTGTAATAACTATGTTTGAGTTGTTCTTTCTTCTGTTTAGTTTTTGATACTTTCAGGATACATGTAAACATTATGTTTTATCATTACTTTATGATTCACTTTGAAACATTTAAACTTAAGTTTTATCCTCAACTGTTGTTTTGCTGTATGACTTTTGAAAAGTTCTTTAATCCCTTGTGACCTCACTTTCTTCATCTATAAAATGGGGATCACAATATTTACTCTTGATGGATATCTGTCCCATAGAAGTGTCTGTTTAGGTTTTAATCTCTATAATAAAAACATTATTAAGAAAGATTAACAGAGACTGTATGTAAAACACTTGGCATTATGCAGGTACTCAACAAATACTAGTTTTTGAGTTCTTCTATCCCAGCACTAAAAATAACAATGGCAACAACAGCAGTGATTCTTTTCTAATTTGAAAACTTAGAATATATGCACTTTGTCAATTTATGATCTAATCTTCACATGTCACAACTTTTTTTTTAATAATATTGTCTAACTTTAACTTTATGATTCTTATAGTCAGTTATTTACCCAAACTGATACACTGACCTTTGCACCTATTTAATTGGCTCTTTAATTACCATTTTGTTCATCAGCATAAACACCTATCTGCTTTTAGTCTTTTCATAGCAGTTAAAAACTTTAGCTCTGGACATAATTCATCCCCTTAATTCTTTTTTTCCTAAGCCTTTATTATGTCTGGGACTTCATTGTATGTTTGCTTAAATTAATTTTTCATATGCTTTGTTCTAGTTAGGTCATGTTTATTCAAGCACTAGATATAGCTTCTGTCATAAAATCAACTTGTAACCTAAATGAACTGCTCTTACAAATTAAAAAATGAGTCTATGCCATGATGAGACCTCCACTACTTCTATAAACCATGCAAGAAAATAATATTTTTACTTTGTAGTAGTACCTTTGCAATATTTCAGTGTCTTCAAGAATGATTAATTTCTTTAGCCAAAAGGGGCTTTTTAAAAATGATGAAATTGTATGCTTTCATTTTATGGATGAGGAAAATTAAAGGGGATAATGACTTGTCTAAGGTCACATATTTATTGATAGAGTTGGAACTAAAATCCTGAGTTCCTTATTCTAATACGAACCTCTTTCCATCATACCAGTTTAGGGGACAGATTGACACCGGTTTTTGTTTTAGTCTCTCTTCTGTCCACAGTGTTACCTCATATCTGTCCTATAAAGACATTGTTTGGAGAGCTTTTTTTTTTTTTGAAGAATAACATCAGTCTGTCAAAGTATTGTTTTTGGTCTGTAGGGTTGTTATCTTACACTTAGCATTTTGTTATCTATGATAGTGAACGAGAGCCGACAGGTACTCCAGGAACCTGAGGGATACAAATAGTCCTATCATAAGGAAATCAAGAGGAACTTCCACTCAAGGGACATCCACACATGCTTCTTCAACTCAGCTGGCCATGGTGGGTGGCCAGAGAAGCAAAGCAGGAACTGTCCACAGCAAAGTGAGCAGCTACTACGGCAGCCTCCACAGGTCCTGTGATGGCAGGTGAGTTTTATCGGCAGCTTAGTTTATATCATGTGCTGGGTAAAAGTCATACAGCGTCTGAAGGAAGAGCAGCCAATTCTGAAACAGAAGTTGATCGTTATTAACCTTTTTGAACTTTGCTAGGTTCAGTTGTCCCAGATTATGGTCAGATTTAATGCCAGCCAGAGGAGTTTAGACGTGATACAGCGAGCAATGTGGAGTCATTGCTCATCAGAGAGAAGGCAGAGTAAAAGTGGTTATTTTAGTAAGATTAACGTAACAAACAATTATGGAATACCTACTGTGTCAGACATTGTGTGAGTCTCTAGGAATACAAAACTGATTTAGGCATGATCTTTGTTCTTAATAAGCTTGAGAAAAATAGAGTAGTCATTACTTGTTTTGTAGTTAAAAGCATGGGGTCTAGAATAATAAACCTCAGTTTCCTTATCTGTAAAATGGAAATAGTAATAATATCTGTCCCTTAGCAATGTTGTAAAAAATAAATGAGATAATACACCTAATTGCTCAGAACAGTGCAAATATAATTGTATAGTCCATAGGTTGTCAAATTTTTGTATAAAGAGAAACATATATAATAAATATTGTATTACAAATGAAATAACATAATAAATAACTTTAGGCTTATTTACGGTCACATGGTCTTTGTTGCCACCATTCATTCTGCTGTTAATACCATGAAAGCAGCCATAGACAGTATGAGGTCAAAATAGGAGTGACTGTGTCCTAGTAAAACTGTTTACAAAAATAGGAAGGGGCCCGATTTGACCAGTAGGCCGCCATTGGCCAACCCCTGTTTGGTAGCATGGACAAGGAGGTGATTAAATCTGGTGGGGAGGAGGTGGGAGAAAGCTTCACAGAGAATGTCTGAGAGTGGACAGGATATGCTTTCTTGTTATATTTGATGGTAGAGACACTATAATTGGAAACCTCATAGGAGCTCTGCAGTAATTCAGTTAAGAGATGATCGAAGTTTATGAAAGAACAGTGACTGCCGAGAGTAATAGCTGATCTGAAAGATATTTAAAAAGAAGAAATGAAATGATACGAGTTGGTGATGGATTAAAAGCAGTTGGAGAGAAGGAATGTGCCAAAACAAAAAATTTTTTTAAGACCCAGAGAGATGTTATGGGGAGGGAGGTGGGAGGGGGGTTCATGTTTGGGAACGCATGTAAGAATTAAAGATTTTAAATTTTAAAAAATAAAAAAAAATTAAAAAATTAAAAAAAAATAAAAGACATATACTCAGATTCATGAAAAAAAAAAGATTTCTAAGCTTGAGAAACTGAAAGAATTAAAATTAAGATGCTGAAATTCTCTATTCTGTGTTTCCGTGGCTGTCCTGTATCCTTCCAGGCTCATTCCAGCCTTTCAGTCTTCCCTGTCTTTGTCATGTAGGATATGATTCCTAGATGTACTCGCTTTTTAGAATGTTGGAATGTTTAGAATCTTTCCTTCTTGTTTGTCCTCTCCACTTGCTTTCTTTTGCCTTCTAACTTGGTCAGCTACTCTAGGTTTTGAAAAGGAGCAGCCTTTGACATGTTTTCTATCTTGTATCCATTGTTTACATGTTTTCTAACTTTGACATGTTTTCTTTCTTGTATCCATTTCTTTTTATTTTCCTTGCAAGATTTTTGAAATATTTGGAATATTTCCTTCCTACCAATTCCATCCTGCATTCTTTGTATTTATGGTCTTTTTCACCTTCTTACCCCACTTCTAACATAACCAACGACCTGTTTTTAAACTATCAAAGATCCTTTCCCTTTCCTGCCTTTTCCTTTCATTCAGCACTCCTAAGTGAAAAGCACTCTTCTAGATGCTAGGAACACAGAGATGGAAGACAAAAGAGTAGTAGATGTGATAAAATCGTACATAATGTACTTTGGGATTCCACAAAAGAAATCCTTTTAAGTCACTGTGGAAAGTCTCGTTCACAAACAAGGTAATACCTTAATTTGACTAGGGTACAGAGGAGGCAGTTGGAAATCTCAAGACAAGGAAACAGCACATGCAGAGGCAAGGAGGACAAAAAGGCATTTAGGTACCAGGGCCACCGTAGGAGATGAAACATGCTGAGGAGTTTAGGGTTTTTTCCCCTAGAGCAATGAGAAACCATTAAAAGACTTTGAGCATTGGGGTAAAAAAATGAGATTTGTGTTTTAGGAAGATCACTTTGACAACAGCATAGGAGAGGAGGTTGTAAGTAAGCCCAGTTGGGAAGTTTCTAGAGTAAAATTAGAGCTCTTAACTTAAAACACTCATACATAGAGAGGAAACCAGAGAATCTTTCAGAATACCTGCCTCTGTGAACTGCTAGCTCCAGCTGGCGCTAGTGGTAAAAAACCCACCTGCCAGTGCAGGAGATGTAAGAGACATGAGTTGATCCCTCGATTGAGAAGATTCCCTCGAGGAGGAAATGGCAACCCATTCTTGCCTGGAGAATCCCATGGACAGTGGAGCCTGCCATGGGGTCACAAAGAATTGGACATGACTGATGTGATGGCCTAGCATGGCTCCATGAACTGACTTTCAGCAGTATTTGATATTTGACATTATTAGCCTCATCCTTTTCAATAAGGAATGAACAGTTATACTACAACTCTTATGCATGTGGCATTCTGTGTATTAAGAGATGTACAGAAGAAAGCTAAAGTATAATTTCTACTTTCCAGAATAGAACCTTACAGGAAAGGTAGGACATAACCAATTAAAAATAGTTCAAGCTGGTGTATAATTAAAACTGAGTGTTAGAGATGATCAGTGTTAGAGAACTTCAAATGAGCAGATTGGCTCCTCTGAAAATATCTCAGAGGAGATAAGTAGGGTGAGCAGATGGTAGTACAAGTAATGAGTTCATATTGAGCAGAGAACTTCTGAAGGGAGTTAAATGTAGGAGAATTTTAGCTTCTGTAATCTAAATGAAATTAAAGTTTAGGTAAGAGAGCTTATAATCTTTAATATAAGGTAGTGGTAATTAAAAAGCTGTGAGATGGAATTCCGTGAAGCTTAATAAAAAAGGACATACCAAGAACAAGATCATCAGTCATCATCAGTTCAGTTGCTCAGTTGTGTCCAGCTCTTTGTGACCCCATGGACTGCAGCACGCCAGGCCTCCCTGTCCGTCACCAACTCCCAGAGCTTGCTCAAACTCATGTCTGTCGAGTTGGTGATACCATCCAACCATCTCATCCTCTGTCATCCCCTTCTAGGAGAAGAACAAGATGCAGTAATGAAAACAATACTGTAAGAATAGCCTAGCACGTGATTCAGAGAAAATGCTTATAAACACATGAATGTCTCTATGAAAGTTTAGTGTCATGGAAACTAGGAGATAACGTATGACCTCCTGTGATGACCTTATCTCTCTGCTTAATTAAAATCACACTCATCCTTTAATTCCTGCTTAATTCCCATACCATGACAGCTAATTAACTGCTTTTTAAACATTCTTTGAGTGTGACCTATTAGTACAGTTTTTTTTCCTCAGCTAAGTTTGCAGTTTCTGGAGAATGTGAACTTGCTGATAGATATCTGTATATCCCTTGACAGTATCTAGCACTGTGGTGTTCTTTAGTTGCTAAGTCGTGTTTGACTATTTGCGACCCCGTGGACTGTAGCCTGCCAGGCTCCTGTCTATGGGATTTTCCAGGCAAGAATACTGGAATGGGTTGCCATTTTCTTCTCCAGAGAATCTTCCCAACGCGGGGATCGAACCCATGTCTTCTGCATTGGCAGGCAGATGTTTTATCACTGAGCCACGAGGGAGGAAACAAATAAATCTGTCAAACAACTTTAGAAATAATTTGGGCATGCCATCTCATGGATATTTCTTTCTGCATCAGTCAGTTTTCAAGTTTACATGTTAGCACTATATTTTGGCCTTGGTTTTCTCATCATCTCATGTTATCTTGACTGTAAGATTACACATATGCACACATATCTGCTTCTCAGTACTCACTCTAGTCCAGATTCCTTGATGGATAATTACTGATCTCAGTGCTATGTAAAATAAAATAGACTTAGGTAAATATAGTTAGCTGAGAGGATATAGAAAAGGAAATGGATGAGTAGCTGGGTGAATTCGAGAATGAGTGGTTAGTTTGGTAAGTGGGTGACATTTTACTGTGTAGTTGAGTCCTAATTATCCATGGCAGGTGGTTCATATACTAGAATTTTGTGAATAACCATATATTTCAGTTAAATAGACATAACTCAGTTTTTTCTATGGAAAAGGTATTTGAGTCTTATTCAAGAAATTAAACTCAAAGATTTAGATTTCAGTTTTAGAAAATGTAATTCATATTTTTAATTACTTTGATATCATATTTTGCTTTTTTTCATTTGCCATATTTACTTGAATTAGATACTTATGAAGTCATCAAGAGGTGAAAGTTCTCTGAATTAGCTAGCAAGTCATAGTTAGAAAAATTTTCAGTTTAGGGCAATAATTATTATGTAAAATAATTATTAACTAGAATAACATGCTTATTCTGTTTTCATTATTTTAATTTGAAACATTGTAATTATTTCATCAAAACTTACAAATCAAATTTAAAACCTTTATGTTCTGAATGTGAAGTCTTTTAATAAATAAAAATTAAATGCTCTTTTATCCATTAATTTGAGGAATTTAAAAAATATTCTAAAGGTAGTTTTTCATTCTTAAATTTTCTTTTTTGCTTTACTCAAACAGGAGAAGAAAGACATGCTTTCTTTTATCATTTTAAAAGGACTTCATTTTTAAACTTTGTGCTCTAATGAAAACATTGTTTGATAAGCACTGCTATATAAGACTGGATCACCTCAGTAGTATATGAATCAGTCTTTATAATCTTTAAATTTTACAAATGATTCATAATGAGTCATTAAACTTGTTATAGTCATTAACTGAGGGAAATGGTAAATTGGTATTTTCTGACAGCCAGTAGGTCTTCAGCTGTTGATGACTAGTTCTTTTGATGACTTTAAAAAAGGAAAAACCTGCTACCTCCTTCTTATTTTTAGAAATACTACTAAAAATTTAATGTATTAATTATATTTGGTTGTTTTCTTTGATTGTTGTTATTCTAAATTAAATACTTTTTACAAAACTGTGTTTAGTTATACAGGGGCTTTCCTGGTGGTTCAGTGGTTAACAATCCACCTGCAATGCAGGAGCCACAGGAAATACAGGTTCAGTCCCTGGGTCAAGGAGATCCACTGGAGAAGGGCATGGCAACACACTTCAGTACTCTTGCTTAGAGAATCCCATGGACAGAGCAGCTTGGAGGGCTACAGTTCAGAGGGTCACACAAAGAGGTGGACATGACTGAGCGACTTAGCATGCACACACATATAGTGTACATGACTATGAGTTTTTTTAGCTCTAATGGGGACTCAGTGAGTCAGAATCGCAACAAAAGAAAATTTTAACAGGTCCCACTGCTGCCTTTCAAGATAAATAGAATGATGGAGAGGACAGCCTGCGATGAGCAATGGAACCCAGTTGATGCACTCAAAAGCTGCATCTTGGGAAAGGGATGAGGCGAGAATTTGCTTTACAGGTAGTTAATTGAGCTATTAACTGGGCTCTCTGGAAGGAAGCTGTTCACACTTAGCATCATCATTGCTTGCCAACTCCCTCACTTTTTTAATGTTCCATTAATTTCTCCTCTAATTTCATGCACTCCCTTTTCCACTCTACAATCCAGGGTTGTAGTGCAATTGGAGTTTGCTGCACCATGACTATCACCATTCTTCTAGATTGCCTGTGACAATGCCATATTTCTTCTGTTCTTATTCTTCCTCTCCTGGGACCCACCTCACAACCCAAAACTTATTTGAATGAGAAAAGTATCCTTACTTAGCATAGTTCTAGGTCAGTTGGCTCTGCTTAACTTCAACTTCTGTCTGGTTGCAAGGCACCTCTTAATTCTGAGCCTAAATAGTAGATTTTCTTTTCTCCGTTTTGTTTGGCAAAACAAATTCAACAGTGTAAATCATGAAATTATTTTGTAAATCAGTGCTATTTTCATGAAAAATTTCAGTATTATTTTCTAGTGTGTTCTGTTACCTCCTACATTAGGTACACTCCCTGCAGTTACAGAGGAATGGAGGAGAGACTACCTCATGGCAGCATGTCACGACTTACAGATCACTCCAGGCACAGTAGTTCCCATCAGCTCAATGAACAGTTACCACATAGCAGCATCAGAGATCTCAGTAATAATCCTATGACTCACATCACACATGGTACCAGCATGAATCAGGTTATTGAAGAAGATGGAACCAGTGCTCAAATTGTCCTAAGGTGAATTTGTGCTGTTTAAAAAGAAGATTTTATTCTTTGCCTTTGCATGACTGATTGCTATAACTCAGTTATGATGCTTTCAGTCAGGTGCAGATTGTGTCCGTTGAGAAGTAAATTTTTGCTTTTTATATTGCATCAAACTTGGAACCTCAAGGCATCCAAAATGCTAAGAATGATATGATCACATAAATAACTCTTATTTCTAGGTTATGAAGAAATAATTATTTGTCTGGTAAGCATTTTTATAAACACACTTGTTTGATATTTGGAAAAATCCTAAATGTATGATGACTGCTTTATAGTGAACTTTCATATAATATCAACTAGTTGTGAGGTAACATTCTGGTAGTTAGTTCTGTTAATAAAACAAATTTTTAGAATTAAAGAAATTTTCTATGCAAGGTTTATTTCTCAGATGAATAGTAGGACTTTGTAGTTTTCTTTCCACTAAGTGAAAAAGAACTGTTTTTAAAACGTAGGAGAATTTGATAAATCAGCAAGGGTATTTTAGCTAATAGAATATAAAATCAACTGAAGAATCTGATTAGTCTACTGAGACTCTTTTGAAATTCTGTCAAAATAGTCTTTATCCAGAGAAATACAGGAGTAGGATTAGCAACAGAGTAAAAGCAGAGATGGGCATTTTTTTTCTCAGTAATTGTGCTGTTTTTATTACTTTAGTTAAATATTACTTTTACTGACTGTGTTTTTATATTGATAACTTATCCATAGCATGACAGAAAATTTTTACTTTTAGCCATTTTTTTTCCCATTTAGTAGTAGTGATTTGTAGAGAACTTCATGTTCAGATACGTTCTATGGAAGCATGTAATAAGATAAGCATCACACACTGTAAGCCTTTTTGTAGTAACCATAGTTACAAAACAGCAGAGTGTTTCCTCTGTATCTGTTATTGTGTTTTTTGCAGTGAGATCTAATCTTGCCAAAGCTGCCAGATGTTGGTATCTAGGCCCCTCCTATCAGTGGACTTATTCGCACTTGCATTGCCCAGTAGCCAATAAGCTATAGCTTTTGCCCCACAACCATATCTTTAGATTCTGGGTCATTCTGGGTCATTTAGATTCTTGTTTACAGCTGAAATATATATATAATCCAAGTCCACAGTGGTGATTAATTTGGGATATTTGAAATTCATTGTAGCTTAATGAAGCATGATTAGTCCTGCTGTGAAGTATCTTTTAACTTTAAAAATATCAACTCAAAAACCTTTGACGTTTTGTCTTGTAATATTTAAATAACTTATAATAAAAATTGTAAACTTTATTAGGCATGATAATGATCGGAAGGGAAAGAAAAATTCTGGAAAATGCTGGATGTGTTATGTAGACAAGCGTATTTAAGCAAGACATCCTCAACCCTGACTATAGGTAAGAATCACTTGGGGAACTTCAGATGCCTGACACCTTCCTCTCATTGAGATGAGGACTGGTAGTTTTATACAAAGCTTCCCCAGTGATTCTAATCTGCTGCAGGCCTGACTGCAGGCTGTTTGAAACTAACTTGCCCCTGCTGACAGAGTGATGGCATCATATCATATCACAAAAACCTAGCCGGACACAATGTTAGGCTTTTATATCCATTACCTGATTGATCTACAACTGGAATTCTGGGCCCCACTTCTAAAAATTCATACTCAGTAAGTCAAAGGTGATGGTAGGACTTTAAAAATCTATCGTCATAAAAATATTAATATCATAGGTGATTCTTATGCAGACATCCAAGAATCAGACTTTAAAAAATATTCTAAACTCCAGAGAGGTCTGGCTTTGCTAGTTTTTGACCTTTTACAAGTTAATTTATCTGAACCTCAGTTCCCTTGTTTTTGAATGAAGATTGAAAATAAATACCTACCTCACAAAGTTGTCAATAGGTATCAGATGAAAAATCATATAAAAGCTGAAAGCTCTTTGAAAACTTCAGTGTTATGAACTAGAAGGGATTAAGATTATTGAGGACTTAAGATATTTGTTTGAGGGCTACCATAGTACAATCTTTGACATGTGTTTGAATTCATGTGGACTTTTTTCTCTCCTTCTTTAAAACAAAATGTACCCAGAAATTTGGTGTTGGAAAAGCTTTCATCAGGCACAGAAGTCAGTTTTCTGATAATAATAATTTGTTTGCCTGTCATGTTTTTTTCTTTCAAAGTACATATTTCTTAATATTTATTATTAATTCTTCATAAGATATTTGAACATTTGGCTCAAATGCTTTACTTTTTCCTCCATCCTCATTGTCTTTCTCCTTGAAACTGGAGTTCCCTCACATCTGACAGTAGACTTTTACTCTGAAGATCAAATTGGTAACAACTCATTTAAAAATAAATCAGTAATTCATGAGGCTTTTGTCTGAGAATTTCTCCTGAGAACAGCATGAAAGACCAAAACAAAAATTCAAACACAAAACTAAGTTAACATAGAAGGTACCAGTTTGAGCTCAAAGATGCTGTTATTCATTGCCATCTGCATTATATCATCAATTGCCAAAATGTTAATTGGTTTCTTTGTGGGCCAAGTATAGACAGTTAGTTCAGTTCAGTTAGTCGGTCAGTCGTGTTTGACTCAGCGACCCCATGAATCGCAGCACACCAGGCCTACCTGTCCATCACCAACTCCCGGAGTTTACTCAGATTCATGTCCATTGAGTCGGTGATGCCATCCAGCCATCTCATCCTCTGTTGTCCCCTTCTCCTCCTGCCCCCAATCCTTCCAAGCATTAGGGTCTTTTCCAATGAGTCAACTCTTTGCATGAGGTGGCCAAAGTATTGGAGTTTCAGCTTCAGCATCAGTCCTTCTGATGAACACCCAGGACTGATCTCCTTTAGGATGGACTGGTTGGATCTCCTTGTGGTCCAAGGGACTCTCAAGAGTCTTCTCCAACGCCACAGTTCAAAAGCATCAATTCTTCAGTGCTCAGCTTTCTTCACAGTCCAACTCTCACATCCATAGACAGTTAAGTGAACATCAATATGAAAATCTTAACCCTGTGCTTCCTGATTTTTAAATATTCATTTGTATCTTCTCTTTTAAACTATTGATATATTTGTAAATGCTTTATTGGCCTTTCAGTTGCTTTCACTGTCTTAGTTTTGCTTCACAGAATTTACTTAATATTGTTAATCTGTTGTTTTAAATAACAGGATTTAGTTTGGGTGTGTTAGTTATCAAACTAGTGCTCTGAATTAAAACTTTTTTCTTTAAAGAGACAATTGAAGAACTATATTAAAACAACAATTTCAAGTCTCAATTAGCTTAAACCAACTTGAACAAGTCCGGACAGCTTTCTTACCATATGTTTGTTTAATTTGTGTTGTGATTGGCAGATGATAATGTTTGGTATTTTATTTGTTCAATTGACAACTGAGAAAATAATAGTTCTCTCTAAAATGTTAACATATAACCAAAAAGTTTTCGAAAAGTACTCTGATTTCAGCAATGTTGTATTGAATTTTTTCAGTGATTAAAGCAAACAATTCAAAGCAATACTAAGCTTGAAACAATAATTAATTTCAAAGAACAGTTAATAACTCAGCAACTAGAAGAGGGCATGGTAGGTTTTCAAAAAATATTTAAATGTTGTGAGTGTTATGAAACTCACTTTAGTAGTGATAGTCTCAGTTCAAAGAAATTTGAAGAGTCTAAATTTAAGCTAAGTGAAATGAGTCTCTACTTTTCCAGAATAATATGTGGCGAGTAATAATCGATGAACTGCACCAGATAAAGTTTATTCCTCCTAGAGTAACAGCACATATTACTATTTTAATTAAATATATATACAAATTTACACCAACACTTTATATTAATTTAAAAGGTGAACAGTTTTTAGAAGTAAATTCTTGTTGGTTTTATGTGAAATTAGATCTTTGTATACTAGTTGGGTGAATTAATATTCAAGTGAACTTTTATTAATGATGATGTTCTAAACTGTTTCTTAGAGCAGATTTAAGAAAATTCTAAGAATCTCTTCAAATGAGTAAAATTAACTACATTTTAACGTACCTCATTAATTTCTTTGTGATAATAGCTGGAAATAGCTGAAGTTGTAACTTTATTGGTATAGACTATATCCCCATGAAATAAACGGAAGTACTTAAAATTTTTTGATAAAATAGTGGATCATTGGCTGGAGCTTAAAAAATATTAACATACCAAATTTTCACTATGATGATATTTATATTGCTTTTGACATGCCAAAGGTATACTTATATATTATCATACTTGGATGACTAATATAGTCTAGTGTAAGAAACACAAGCTGGGAGAAATATCAATAACCTCAGAGATGGAGATGATACCACCCTTATGGCAGAAAGTGAAGAGGAACTAAAAAGCCTCTTTGTAGGGAACAAGGTATAAGGAAGGTTGAGAAGTGCTTGCAAACGAGGCTCTCAACAAGGGCTGAACATTCTTGCAAATGAGATGTTCAGCTAAGAATCCTGTTTGTTCCCATGGGAAAAGAACTGCACACAAGGATGTTTCTCTGATTCCTCAAAAGGAACAGACCGAGGGACAAAACGGATTCTAAGTTGATAAGGAAGTTCCCCAAAACAAAGTCTTAGCTGCAGTAAATAAGTCAAGGTAAAGGTTATCTCACCCTGCGCCTGCGCACTGTATAGTCTCTGAATCATAGTGCTTGGCGACTTGCCCTGTAGGTTGTTGTGCAAGGGATATAAAATAAAGCAGCTGTAAGAAGCAACTGTTAAAATACAAAGATTCAAACCACTCTGCATTGTTGGTGTTTCATTACGTCGTCAGCACCTCTTGATGAAAGTGAAAGAGAGTGAAAAAGTTGGCTTAAAGCTCAACATTTAGAAAATTAAGATCATGGCATCCAGTCCCCTCACTTCATGGGAAATAGATGGGGAAACAGTGTCAGACTTTATTTTGGGGGGCTCCAAAATCACTGCAGATAGTGACTGCAGCCATGAAATTAAAAGACGCTTACTCCTTGGAAGAAAAGTTATGACCAAACTAGATAGCATATTCAAAAGCAGAGATATTACTTTGCCGTCTAAGGTCCGTCTAGTCAAGGCTATGGTTTTTCCAGTGGTCATGTATGGGTGTGAGAGTTGGACTGTGAAGAAGGCTGAACACTGAAGAATTGATGCTGTTGAACTGTGCTGTTGGAGAAGACTCTTGAGAGTCCCTTGGACTGCAAGGAGATCCAACCAGTCCATTCTGAAGGAGATCAGTCCTGGGATTTCTTTGGAAGGAATGATGCTAAAGCTGAAACTCCAGTACTTTGGCCACCTCATGTGAAGAGCTGACTCATTGGAAAAGACTCTGATGCTGGGAGGGATTGGGGGCAGGAGGAGAAGGGGATGACAGAGGATGAGATGGCTGGATGGCATCACTGACTTGATGTACGCGAGTCTGAGTGAACTCTGGGAGTTGGTGATGGACAGGGAGGCCTGGCGTGTTGTGATTCATGGGGTCACAGAGTCGGACACGACTGAGCGACTGAACTGAACTGAATGAAAATTGCCCTGGGCTTGGAATTCAAAAGACCCATAATAATGATGTAAACTGAACAGGTCATTTAATTTCTCTTTGTCTCAATTTCTTTGATGTAAAATGAGGATAAGGTAATTTGGGGCTCTGAAACCTGCTTTACAGGACATTGTGAGGATCAAATGAGCTAACAAGAATTATAGTGCTCTTTAAAAAAACACTGATAGTATTTGTTTTTGTTAGAATTTTGGAGTTACAGAAAGCAAGCATTGTGGTATTGAGCAGTAAAAACAGAATAGGCAGTTAGGCTAGAATTCATTTGACACAGTCTTTAAATCAGCAATCAGAATGACTATGCCCTTAGATTGTATTGGCCCTTTATTATATGTTATACCAGAATATGCTCTGAAAATTTATATGGTTGAATTTATAGGTCACTTTCAACAGAAATTTGGGGATATCCATTATATGTCTCCTTTGATATGGAACAATATAACTACATTAGTTTGGCAAGAAAGATATAAAGAGAAGTGGAGACCCTTGTTACTTTTTTTCCTTTGAGGTCTTTCATGTGCCTCATTACTTCCAATTAGGAACAATTCTTTATTATTAGTGATAACTGTAACAAATTTAAAATTTAAATGATACTATTATATTTGTATATATAATTTTTTAACCTGCATAAAGTAAGGATTTCTCTACTCTTCCACACATAAACACACAAAAGGGCATTTTTATAGAACTTAGATGTACAAAGGAACTCAGGATTCTTTTAAACTACTTTTATGCCTTTTTATAACTAAGGGAAGGTGTTTATGTTTAATTCAGGTATGTTTCTTAGTAGCTGAATGATTTTATACATTATTCTTGTGTCATTTTTATGTTTTTTATGAAAAAATTATGTTGACATCTCTTCATATTTTAATTCACTTCAATTCTGTTTTGCCCCAATTATATGATTTTTGAAAAAGGAATGGGAAAACTAAGTAACTTTTACCTACCATCTTATTGTAATTACTCTCCTGGATTTTTTCCTAATTTAAATTATATACTTCCTAATAGCCAAATTGATAGGATTATAATAATTTCTCTCAAGATGCAAAGTCTTCTGGGAAAGAGAATATTAAGGTTTATCCAAAACCAGCCATCTTTGTAGACATTCCTATTTGGTTGATTTGTAAAGATTTAATACAGTAAATTAATAGCATATTTCTTATTCTGTGAACTCTAATTAGAAAGTAACATTTTTGTTGCCATAAAGATAAAAGGAAGTAAATATTCACTTAAATTCACTTTCAAACCCCATGCCAGTACAACATTACCTCCTATAAAAGAGAGTAGTTGAATCTACTTAAATGTATTGAAGAATGGTTTCGTTCAGAATTTTTTTTTTAATAATCACTCTTCTCAGGAAATCTGTTATGTCCTTTCTTGGACATTTTCACTGGTGTGGTTTTTTTTTTTATCATTTCATTGGCCACTGTCAGCAGTTTTCCCTGATCAAGAGAAGCAAGTATTACCTTAGAGTAATTCAGACCTTGAAAATTCAGTGTTTCATTATTTTCATAATTACTGTTCATTAACAACATTAATTTTTATAAGACAGTGATATTTTTCAAGCTTTTTATCATATTTCCTGTAGTAGGATGGGCTATATTTTTATAATAGCCCTGGGATTTTTGTTATATAAGTCAGCTTGTTTGTATTGCTAACTTAAAATTATTACTTTAATTGTGTTGACATGCTTTTGACATAAGAGAAAGAACTTTAGAGCTTAATAGTTTCTTTTTTCTAAATTGGCAGATTTTTTGAATGCTTAGTAAAAATACATTATGTTAATTTTTAAATCTGACTGAACTTTGTATCAGAGGGCTGATTTGTAGTGTTGCCTCTGTTTTCAATGAGCTGTGCAACTTTGCAATTTTATCTCTTGGCACCTCAGTTTAACCATCTGTAAGTGAAAGAAAAAGGGGATTAGACCAGGTCGTGTCTCAGATTCCACCTGTCTCTGGTTTGGTTACCCCTTGGTTATTTTATAATCATTATCTTATTCTTGTTATTCCTCCCATGAACTCCATTTACTAGATCAGCCTGCAATGTTAATGCAAATTGCACTTAAATTGATAGGATTCAGATATGTTGCTGATTTTGTTTTCAATTCTTGACTTTAGGTAATTTTAAAGGAGGAAAATTATATTACAGATTGTAAAAGTTAAAAAAAAAAGGTTACAAATAATCAACATGACCTTTTTTTCTCCCAAGGGAAAAATCTCCTAAGGAACCAATGTAAGTACCTTAAAACTGATGTACAGAAAAAAATAACATCTAAAATTTTGTGGTCTTTGTTCTTTTAAATATGAGCATAGCAACTTAGGCTAAACTTTTAAACAAAATGTATTAAGGTAAAATTAGTAAACAAAGCATGTAACAGTTATATGGCCCATATAAATTAAAAAGCTATTAGGTTTTGCTGGCATTAAAATAATTATAAAATACAAAAAGAATTGAGGACTGGATTGAAATTTGTCTGCTCAGTAATTACCTGTAAGCTGAATTCTTAGATTCTTTGTGTAACTACAGTTGCCAGATTGCCACGAGCAAGTGAATGTCCTGCTTTAAAATATCTTTGGAGATAAATGTGGTTTGTTTGCTTTGTTTTTTAAGCTCAGCAGAAGATTTTTCTGTGAAGCCTCCTTTTGTAATAAAATGTAGAGACTCTATTACTTCCATCTCTCAACAGAGTTCTCTTGTAGATTTATTGATAATTACATTCTCTCAGAACCAGGCCATTGAGGTTCCTGTTAGGCTTAAAGATCAGTCTTTGTTCTAATTGTCTTCATTAACTCCTATCAATCTCTTGAACCCCTGATCTGTAGATTTACAATCTAGGTACTGGGTTTGGTGTCTAGTGGGTAGAGAATAATGGAAATGGATACAGGAAGTTGCACTGGTTTCTGATGTAATTTGTTTGGCTGTGCTTGATTCCTTGTCTTTGGTCAGTTCACTGGATCAGGCAGCTCTCCTGACATCCAAAAGTTCAATTAGATGCCCAGAGTCTCATTCACACATTGCTTTATTACAGTGTTATATTAACCGCCTGTTAAGAACAACCACCACAACTTTCTTTTCAGTTCTCTGACTCTGTGTGTTTTGCTATTACATTTGTTAAACCTTGAGTCTGACGTCTAAACATTTCATTGAGTATTTTCTGGTTTTGATAATGGGTTATATAAGGTAAAACAGATAATCCTAGGGTGGTTTAATTTATATTTATCCATCCACCATTTTTCTGTTTTTCTAACTGACCCCTCCTCAGTTTTGAAAATTAAGTTTATAAATATCTTCCATCTCTCCCTTAGCCCTGCCTCAGATAATTTTTCTTTGAACTACTCTTGTTGGCAGAAAGGTTTAATATGAAATAATTCTGTGTTTCCGAGACAAGACCAATGCAGTAGTTCTTTACATTGAGCTGAGGTGAACATGTACTTGAAAATGTTGCAGTTTCTTAATATGTGAACTTAAAATTATTTTTTTAATCATGAAAAGGACTGTCCAATTTGAAAACATTAGTTTGGAAGTTCTCGTCATCAAGTGCTATTTCTACCTTAGCTGTGAATTATCATAATAAATCTGAATTCTTTATCTTTCATCTTTTTAAAAAAGTTAATGCCTCTAGAATGATCCCATTTCACAAATCTTTTTTTTCCACAAATCTTTAATACCAATTTCAAACAACTTTTCTGCTTTTATTTTCAAATTCTGGACTCTATTTTTTTAAGTTTGATTTTTTCACTGAAGTTTAAACATATTACTGTGTGAAGGAGTGACTGCAGTTTGAACATTTACTTTGTTTTATTTTTTAATTTTTTTTTTAGTTTTTTTTTTTTTAATTTTAATATCTTTAATTCTTACATGCGTTCCCAAACATGAACCCCCCTCCCACCTCCCTCCCCATAACATCTCTCTGGGTCATCCCCATGCACCAGCCCCAAGCATGCTGCATCCTGCGTCAGACATAGACTGGTGATTCAATTCTTACATGATAGTATACATGTTAGAATGTCATTCTCCCAAATCATCCCACCCTCTCCCTCTCCCTCTGAGTCCAAAGGTCTGTTATACACATCTGTGTCTCTTTCCCTGTCTTGCATACAGGGTCGTCATTGCCATCTTCCTAAATTCCATATATATGTGTTAGTATACTGTATTGGTGTTTTTCTTTCTGGCTTACTTCACTCTGTATAATCGGCTCCAGTTTCATCCATCTCATCAGAACTGATTCAAATGAATTCTTTTTAATGGCTGAGTAATACTCCATTGTGTATATGTACCACAGCTTTCTTATCCATTCATCTGCTGATGGACATCTAGGTTGTTTCCATGTCCTGGCTATTATAAACAGTGCTGCGATGAACATTGGGGTACATGTGTCTCTTTCAATTCTGGTTTCCTCGGTGTGTATGCCCAGCAGTGGGATTGCTGGGTCATAAGGTATACAGCCACTATGGAGAACAGTGTGGAGATTCCTGAACATTTACTTTGGCATGCTAAAGAGAACTACACCATCCGTAGTCGCTTTCTCCCATTCCCAAAAAGAAAAGTTTGTTTGTCCCTTAAAAGCTGTTAAATTGTCTTATTTTTATTTGAAAGAGCTATGGAAGCTGTTTCTTTTCATTTAAACTTTTTAACAAAATGTCAACTTTGCTGTATTTTAATCAGATAGCGAATTGGGATTATTTATATATGTCTACAGTTTATCATAGTTAATAGTTTTTCTGCTTTCTGTAATATATGATACCTGAAGCTCACATTTATTTAATGTGAATTTTTTTTTTGAGGCCCTTTTTTTGTTTTGTCTTTTATTTTCTTAGTGTTGTACATTGTTGTATATGTTAAGGTATCATGGTCATCTCAGCAGAAAGCTCTTCAGTAGACAGTTTTTTGTTTTTGAGAATCAGCCCAAGGAGATTCATATTACATGGCCATAGCTAGGTAATATTATTCTGAGCTATGTGAAGTTATTGGTTTTGTTGATCAAATGTTAGCAGTTTCATAATACATATTCAAGAAAAAACCAAACAAAAGATCTTTTAGAAGAGCTATTTCAACTTCCCAGTTCAACTCTTTAAACCGACCTACCAGCGGCTTTATGAAGATTCAAACTACAGATAACCAGAGGCCTATCAAGAAAATTCTGCTTTGTTTTGCTGTTAAATTGCCCAGTTTTCAAAGGTGTTTAATCAAAATGACTTCAGTAATTGAAGCAAATATCTTTTGGGAATGCTTAAGGTACGTAAGTTTTTCATTAGATCTGTGTATAGTTTTTCAGCTTTCATTCACTGAGATATTGTCATATATCAAAGGATTAATCTGTAAATATGATTTGAAGGCAAAATAACTACCCCCTGCAAATATCTAATATGGACTCAATTTTGCCAGCTATAGAATTTTGTCTTCTTAGTATGCTTTCTAAAATAATATTATGTTATGTAGCCTACAAATTTGCCTAAACATGCCATTTTAAAGATTTTCTTTATACGTGTGTTTCAAGTTGTAAGAATTAAAACGTATGAGTATGAAGTTCCTACATAGGAAATCCCCAATTTTAAATAGAACTGTGTTTTGAAAGGTTGCGGATTGGGTTATTCCAAAGTCAGACTATATCTCCTCATATATATAATATGAATAATAAGGGTAGCAGATAGCCAACAAGAGCTGACCTAATGCTCTCCAAAATTAACCTAGGGGTCTTGGTTTGGAATAAAGTGTTCATGACTATAGCCCTTTCACCTGTTTTTAAAAAACAAATACATTGTTGTTAGCACAGATGACTATCAATTAGTAGAATAAATATTTAGCTTTAAAACAAAAGTGGAAATAGTTCAATCCGTGTTGGTGAAACTATTTTGAGACAAGAGATTTCACTTAGGTGACTTAAGTTGGGAATCTGTTCCTCTTGAAGAGCCCATGCGATGACTGAAAGTGCTGTGTGTTTTCAGTGACCTTGAGGAAGGGAGCCAGTCATTTCTTCTTAAGGGTCATAAGAAGTAGGGGCCTTACTGATCTCATGCTTTTCAGTTCAAAAACTGTGTCCGGAACATCTTAGATATCCTTCACCCACATTGTTCAAAGGCTGTCTATTTCAGGCTCAGTCTGCCCTGCCTTGAGCTGAGCCTGTCTTCCAGCTCTGCTCCCTCATACTAAATTTACAGGTGGGCGTTCTCCATTCTTCTCTTTTTTTTTAATCTTTACTCATTTTACTGTTATGAGAAATGACCACCACCTTCTCCCTTTTTCAAGAAATATAAAGGTAGAAGAGATACTCCTTTTTCATTATGTTTAAAATCTATTGTTTTTGAACTGCTGGCACTTAGCAGTTTAGTTTTTAGACCCTAATCTGAATTACGCTGATGGAGGTGATCCTAAAATTGATCTAAAGTTTTGATCTTGTTTTATCATATAAGCATCTGGTTGGAAATTGTGCTGATGAAGATTTGTATTTTGTGGCATTAGTTCTTCATGTTTCTTTTTTATGTGTTTAAAATTGATCATTAATTTCCAAACGAGTTGAGAATTTACCATTGTTGAGCTATATAGAAGGCAAGTGTACTTGATTAGAGCATGAACTGTTCTTTCACATTAGCTGATGTGCTTTGAACACTCTGTTCTTATAGATTTATTTTGTTTACAATAGACTGATGTCAAGTTTTTGTAAATGTTTTTACTTAGCACTTTAACTATGATTGTACAAACTGATTTTAAATGTAGTGGTTGTATGTTTTGGTTATAAATTGGAAATTTGTAATAAAAATTAAATGATTTGTTCTCTATTTTGTCATCAGTACTCGATTGAGTGTAATTTTCTACATCATCTACACTGCTATTTTTAAATTAGGTTCCATATTTTATGTTTTTCTAATTACTGATTTTTTTCATTCACAATAGCATAGACTCCACAGTAATCTGGACTATAGATTCATCATTCTGTATCATATCTCTGGAATATAGCTACATTATTCTGAATGCTATCCTATCTCTATTCACTATTATATCCCCTTGCATATCACTACCAGGTACATAACAAGAGAAATAGGTGAATGCATTAAAGTACCTATATCAATTTCCCCAATAGGAAGTCCTACCCATATAAGCAAATCAGTTGTTTTTTTTCCATACACAGGACAGCCAATTAAGACTTAAACTGGTACTAGAGTGTTTTTCGCCTAGATCATGCACTCTTTAGTTGGAAGGGACCTTAGAAATCATAAGGTTCAGCTTCAAACCCAGTACCAACATCCTCCAAAACCATCTTTTATAAGCCTCTGCTTGAATGATTTCAGTAACAGGAAGCTTACTACTCTAAGGCCTTCCATTCCATTTTGAAGTCAAGCGACAACCAAAATGAGCAAAGTGAGCAAGGAAATTAACACTCCCCTAAAGTCTTCATAAAAGGCTACCCACTCCAGTATTCTGGCCTAGAGAATCCCATGGGTTATATAATCCTTGGAGTCGCAAAAAGTTGGACAAGACTGAGTGACTTTCACTTTCAAAGTCTTCCTAAAGGAGCTGCTGATATCTTCATTTCAGCCCCATGAGACCCATATCAGACTTCTAACTTACAGAAGGTGATAAGTTGCTTAAGTGTTGCTTAAGCCCATAAATTTAGGGTAATTTATTAGAGCAGCAGTAGAAAACTAAAATATTCAGCCTCACACTTGCACATCTGCAAAATGTGGGCAATGAACAAGCGAGGAATGGAAAATGGCCCAAGGAATCCATTAAAGACCAGAACATTGCACAGAACTGGCCTGTTGCCATGAAACAGACTGTTGAGGTGGCTTGGAGAAGTTGGAGGTATTGAGATTAATAAGAGCGATCACTCTCTGGTGCCCTTCTTCCAATATTATCCTTCAGGTTTTTTTACCATTATTGTCCAGTTTTCTTTTTATTCCCACTTCTCCTTTATATTCTCTTCCATCGTACTTTCCTCTTTTGTTAAACAGTGCTCTTTATTTTTATCTGCTACTCAAGTGTTATGTTTTTATCAACCTCACACTCCCACTAGCATACCCACCCAATTTGTTGGAAGAAGATAAGGAGCAGAATATGAGAGGAGCATTGGGAGAAGGTTGAGATTTTCCAGCATGCCAAGAATTAAAAAGGTAAGGAATGTAGCTTTACCACCTGGTCTCTGAGTACTCCAGTGAAGCACACGAATTCACAAATGAGGGTTATATACAAATCGATTTATTAGGAAAAAAAAAAAACTAAGCAGGCACTCAAAAGTATTTTGAAAATAATAAAAGGTTTTTCCTAAGGTACTGATTAGTGACTGTCCCCTATTTTCCTGCTGAAAAATTATGTTGAGCCCTTTTCATTATTTGTAAGCTCAAAACTAAGGCCTTAAGGAGCTAAGGGAAGGTTTTCATCAACTTCAAGTAATGTTAGATGAGCTACTGAACAATAGTGAATACAATAGAAGCATCTAAACACTTAATCAATGAAGCATGTACATTTTTATTTTAAGAATTGTTTGGCACCAGATATTTTAGGAAAGTGTTTGCTGAGTATGATGACTAAGATCCGTGCACTAATGTCTATGTACAAGCTTTTGATTTCCCACATGTCCTGCTGGCTACAAGGGCAGAAGGGACATTGTTCTCTGGTGACAGATTGGGCTTTGGTGGAGCCAATTTAGGGGCAATATTGGTAATAATCCCACGGGCACAGGTATTACCTGTCATCAATTTAATAGATTCCAAATGAACCCTTAGCACAAAGACAAGGAGAGAAGTCTCTTTCATTTCCAATGTGATGATAAGCATTTCTGAAAATTCCAGAAATTATGTGGGCCACATGACTGTCAGAAATTGGCTTATTTCTAGAGCCATTGCTGCAGCACTAAAATTGATGAGCAAATACAGAGGAGAACAAAGTCATTTAACCAGAAAGTCCTTTTCTTCCTCTCTTCTGTCCTAATCATTGTTAGGAGTTCTTTTGTAGAAGCATGACATATTTAATTAGAGACTTGTTTTTGCTGTCACAGTTTTAATTGTTTTTCCATAACCAAAGGTTATGTTCATATTGTTTTTCTTGTCTGTTGATGAAAGTAATTTTAGAAAATGATTTTTCAAGTCTCTGTGACTGTTGATTAGCATTCATTCACTAGTTCATTTATTCAGTAGACATGCATTTGTTTACCTACTCCTTATCAGGTAGTTAATAAGACCCTAGAATTCTAATTTGAAGAAGAAAATGTCATGATTTATACTCCTGCAGAGTTCACACTCTAGTAAGGAGATAAGCTTGTAGACACCTGAGTACTATACTGGTGGTGTGTTCAAAGTGTTATTTGAGCACAAATGTGGAAGTAGTTACTTCTGCCATGAAGACTGGGTGTTCAGAGAACTATTAGAATATGAAAGATCCAATCAATAGGAATTTATTAATCACCTAATAATTGCTGAGATTATGGTAGGGAACAAATAGACAGTTGTCCTGTTGCAGTTCTATAATGGAAATTTTGAGTCTAAAGAGAGGAAGCAGACAATAAGTAAAGACATTAACAGATTAGTTTCAGACAGTAATAAGTGTTATGAGATACAACTAAGCATCCTGTAGGGAAAGGCTTAGGGTCTTGGTAAACAATACGGATTTTATTTAAAGTGCAAAGGTGTGCCATTGAAGCATTTTAATTAAGGGATTAACATGAGTAATTTTCCTTTTTAAAAAAGTATTCTGCTGGTTCTATGAAAATGGATTATGAAAATCAAGAATGCACACAGGGAAGCCAATAGAAAAGCAATTGCATTAGTACAGGTTAGAGATAATAATGACTAAGACTCAGGTGGCAGTTGTAGAGATGGATAGGAAAGGGAAAATTCAGGATATCTTAAAAGTAGAGTCAGTACCACAGACTTAGAAAAATGAACTCATGGTTGCCAGAGAGAAGGGATAGTTAAGGACTTTGAGAATGTCATGCACACACTGCTATATTTAAAATGGATAACCAACAAGGACCTACTGTATAGCGCATGGAACTCTGCTCAATGTTATTGAAAGGTTGTTGTTGAATCACGATGCTGGGATTCTTGGCCCCCAGAGGAGAAGAATTCAATCCGGGGCCAGAGACGAGGCTTGATCACTCAGAGCTTTTGTGTAATAAAGTTTTATTAAAGTATAAAGGAGATAGAGAAAGCTTCTGGCATAGGCATCAGAAGGGGGCAGAAAGAGTAACCCCCTGCTAGTCTTCAGCTGGATGTTATATAGTTGCCAGCAGTCTGTTAATGAAAGAAAGGAATGTCTTAAAACTCAGAATGGCACCAGGCCCCTCACCCGTAAGATGCATTTTGGGATAATCTTGGACCAAATGATTCATCTTGGGCCATAAAATGATTAACTTGAATCTTGAAGAAGGGCAGATCACCATACAAATAGTTTCATTTACATAGTTTAGAGGAACAGTATCTGAATATAACAGACTGGTTTATCAAGTAGGTTCTGAGCCAAAAGGCAGAACCGACTTGAAGACAGAGTTTGGGGTAAATGTATAGTACATTAGCATAGCTTAAGATAAACATTTCCATAAGAAAAAGGCATTGGTTAACTTCAGGTGAAACCAGGTGTCACCATGGCAACACAGAATTTTAAGAGGAACCGCCTTTTAAATTTGTATAGAGAAGGAAAAAATATTGCTAGTTTGTTTCCTCCTGCCGCTTAAGAGAGATAAAAATGTTTGACACTTGCAAGCTATTTCCTCCGTTTGGAGACCCCTGGTCTTCCTGCCTGTTAGCCTCTCATTATGTACCAGTCTGGAATGGGAGGGGGCTTTGGGGGAGAATGGGTACATGTATATGTATGACTGAGTCCCTTCGCTGTTCACTTGAAACTATCACAACATTGTTAATTGTCTGTTTCCCGATAAAAAATGCTTTTGGTGTTAAAAATAAAATTTTATAAATACTTCAAGATAAAAATAGAATCAGTAAGATTGACATACTGGATGTGATAGTGACAGGAAGGGTGTGAATGAAAGATGACTCCTAGTTCTTTGGTTAGAGCTGCAAGGTGGAGTCAGGGCCATTTACTATGGTGGAGAAAACTGGAAGAAGAATAGATGCTGGAGGGGAAAACCAAGAGTTCTGTTTTGGAAAGGTTTAAAGTGAGCATTACCCAAGTGAAGATGCCAAGTAAGCAGCTGGATATTAAGTCTAGAGCTCAGTTCAAGATTTTGGCCTGAGACCAAAATGTGAGAATCATCAGATGTAGGTAGGATATAAAGCCATCAGGTTATAGGAGATCACCTTGGGAAGACTGGATAGAGAGAAGCTGTGTAGAAGACAAAAGGTCAGGAAAGGAGACTAAGGAGAGGCCAGTGATACAGGAATATCCAGGGAATGTGTTGAAGAAGCCAGGAAATAAATACTGTATAAAGGAAGGAGTCCTTAAGCCAGTCAAATGATGCTTAAAGGTCAAATAAGATGATGACTAAGGAAATCCATTTGATTGGACAACGTGGAGGAAACTGAAAAGAACAACTTAACGGGAATTTCCTGGCCATCCAGTGGTTGGGACTCCATGTTTTCACTGCCAGGGGCCCAGTTTCAATTCCTGGTCAAGGGACTACCATGCTGTGGCAAAATCAAATAAACCACCACCAACAACAATAAATGGATTGGGAGGGGAGGCAGCCTGGAGTGGACTGGAGAGTGAATTGGGAACTTGCATTTTTAGCAGTTGGAAGATTAGATACTTTCAATGACCCTCCCAATGTAAACAGTCAAAAATCATCTTTGTGACTGTATTGCTAAACTAGCATGATCTTAACAAAGGTCAAAAACAAAGTGAAAGCAAGAAACACTGGTGATAAGGTAGCACCAGCACCAGCTTCTCTTGAGTTTTTTGCTGAACCCTAGAGACAGTACCATATTTGGGGGGCAAGAAATTAAGCTTAAGGTTACAATATCAATTGGAGACTGTGATAAATCTCTGCAGAAAGCTGGGATTTCAATGGGTTATGCCTTCAATGTAAAGGAGATGGAAGAAAAGAAAGTCACACGGAAGGAGACATCAAAGAAATCTGAATCCAAGTTTAGCATTGCTTGGCAGGAGTATGGTGGAATTTCCCCCTGAGAACGTGTAATGGCCCTCACAATACATTTTTTGGTCCAAATATATGCTGCATGTGACCTGAACCTTAAGCCAAGAATATAACTCAAAGTGTCCTGGACTGCTCTTCAGGCAGTGCTATGCCAGCCTGGGGGAGGAACAACGTGGTCAGACTGTAATTGCTCCTTCCACCTTTGAATGTGGTCCTCCTCAGTCTCTGTGGTCCAGATGGGTGCTTCAGCCTCACCCCTACGTCCTATGATTTTCTCTGTGGAAAGATGCTGGTTGATCCTCTTGTGACGGGCTGAAGTGGCTTAAGGCATGGCTCCATCCTTATGAACTTACTTTGAGGAAGATGCTGCTGCAGGCCCAGCTGGGGCACTGGGGCAAGCTCTTAATGGCCCAGAAAGTTCAGCTGGTGATGGCAGCATCTGCTAGTATTGGAGGGTCTGCTCTCAGGTGGTTGGGCAGGGCCTGTGACTCACTAGGGGGAAAAGGCCACTGGTGGCAGTAGCTGTGGGGAGTACTCACTGGTGTGAGCCGTCCTAGAAACCACCATTTTCTCACCAAGACCTGGCCCCACCCAGCAGCCTTGTTATTGTTGTTGTTTAGTCACTAAGTTGTGTCTGACTGTTTACAACCTCATGGACGCAGCATGCCCGGCTCCCCTGTCCTTCAATATCTCCTGGAGTTGGCTCAAATTCATGTCCACTGAATCGGTGATGCCATCCAACCATCTCATCCTCTGCTGTCCTCTTCTTCTGCCTTCAATCTTTCCAAGCATCAGGGTCTTTTCAAATGAGTCAGTTATTTGCATCAGGTGGCCAAAGTATTGGAGCTTCAGCTTCAGCATCAGTCCTTCCAATGAATATTCAGGGTTGATTTCCTTTAGGATTGACTGGTTCGATCTCCTTGCAGCCCAAGGAGTCAAGAGTCTTCTCTGGCACGACAAATTGAAAGCATCAATTTTGTAGCCCCTCAGAGATGTGGACTCAGAAGGTCTGAGGTGGGGCCCAGGAATCTGAATCTGGAAGCACATGTGATTCTGATGCCTGCGGCCTGAGGAGCACACTTAGAAAAACATTCCTACACATCATAGATTCTTGAACCCATAGACAGCAAGCACATCCTCTGTATCACAGAAGCACAAATGAGCAGGTGATGATGAGTTGTTTTGAATACTTCTTGAGATTCTTTTGCCTTTCCCCTTTGTCCCCGAATCCTTGGCTCTGCAGCAGCTTGCCTGTGCTGTGGGGTGGGCACGTGGGAAGTGGCTGGCACCTGCCAGCCAGCCTGGTGGGTGCAGCGCAGCTCCAGGGAGGGACAGGGCAGTTCTGAGTCACCCTTCCTAATGAGCATCGCTTGTTGACTGACTGGAGGGGAGGAGCTCATTATTCATGTTTGGCCCAGGGCCTTCTCTCTTGATTGCAAAGGAACAGAGGCCCTTCGGCTTCCACCATGTTCACCTCTGTGGAAAAAAAAGTGGAAAGGTCATCAAAGCAACACTTTAGTTCACCCTTCTCATTGAAAAGAGATTAGCTGGAAGGAAGCTTATGAGACTGTTTGGCAGAGAATTTTCACACTTGATCTATTCCTTTCTTCCTCCATCCATTACCCCTTGCCCAGCCCACCTTGATCCCTTAAATAGGGACATTGTCTGCTCCAAGTCATCCAAAACAACAAAGCCTCTGTTCTTTTGAGCAATTCCTGCCCCTACCCCACTCCAGACCCCAGGTGCTTCAGAAACATAACCCCGAAGAAAACAACAGGAGGTTAAAAAATATCATGTCAGTATCCCTGTTCCTGTAAAAGGGCTGGCCTAATCCAGAAACTTCATTTCTCATATTGTCCTTGTTTCAGAATCCTACAGTACCTTTTTCTTGGTTTCTTGGTAGAACTCTCAAATAAAGCCCCTGGAGCCAAACATATTTGTAGTTAAAAATTAAGTTAGGAAACAGGGTGGAATTTGTGGAGCTCAACTCCAAAGTGCTTTCCTGGACCAGCCACAGCCAATATTTCAGGGTGATGGTTTCAACATAAACAACCTTCTTTAATCATGAGACTGCTCTATACAGAGGCGTAAGGGGAGGTTCTTCCCTCCCCGAAAGAGGAAGGTTCACTTCATTCTGGCCCCTGGTTCTGTAGCCCACAGGGACTGGAAAGGTGAGAAGCCTTGGCTCCTCTTCCTGCAGCCTTGGCTCCAGTTCTCCATCCATGGCACCCAGGACTTTTAGTGGCCCCTGGGCAGCTTCTGGGCTGCTTTGTATCGATTCAAAAATGTCCATTTTCATTTGTGGGAGTCCCTTCACTGGGTCTTGAGAGGTGAGTGATTTGCTAAGGTAACACTGCTCAGGCAGGTGGCTCCCATCTGATGTCATTCTAGAATGGCTCCTATCACCAAGTTTTAAGACCACGGTGCTCCCTTTGAACATGGGGCATTAAGTTTAGGTGAAAGAGAAGCTGGGCTGGGGAGGGGAATGCCCATCTTCCTTTCTTTCCTTGCGGCTCTTCTTGCCCACTTCTCCATGCTTCTGCCTCGTGGCATCTTTCTCCCTGCTTTTGCTCCTCTGTAGCTCTGTTTAAGGCTTCCTTGGTGGCTCAGTGTTAAAGAATCCACCTGCCAAGCAGGAGACTCAGGTTTGATCCCTGAGTTGGGAAGATCCCCATCAGGAAATGGCAACCCACACCCATATTTTTGTCTGGAAAATCCCATGGATAGAGGAGCCCGGTGGGCTACAGCCCATGGGGTCACAAAAGAGTCGGACACAACTGAGTGACTAAGCAACAACAGTCTTGTTTAAACCATGAGCTCTTTTTTTTGGCTGCACCACTCAGCTTGTGGGATCTTAATTCCCTCAGCAGGGCTTGAACCCGGGATATGGCAGTGAAAACCCAGAATCCTAACTACTAGGCCACCAGGGAACTCCGTTAGACCAGGAGTTTTGAAACTATGGTTCATGGATCCCATGAATATACAAGAATATGTCTATTTTATGAGAAAAAGCCCACAGTTTTCACATTGTCAAAGAGGACTGAGAAAAAAGAGCAATCATTCTAAACTTTGCCTTGCTCTGACACTCTCGCTGCCCCTTAGGATGCTGACTCCTGCACTGTTATGACCCCCTCCTCCCTGATCCATGTCTCCTCCGTTTCTTCTCTCATGTGCTCATGTGCTGAGTCGCTCAGCCATGTCTGACTCTTTGTGGCCCCATGGACTCTAGCCCGCCAGGCTCCTCTGTCCAGGGGATTCTCCAGGTAAGAATACAGAATAAGAATGCCACGCCCTCTTCCAGGGGATGTTCCTGACGCAGGGATCGAATCCATGTCTCTCATGTCCCCTGCTTTGGCAGGCAGGTTCTTTACCACTAGCACCATCTGGAAAGCCCTTCTCTCCTACCTTCTCTCTTTCTCCTTCTGTCTGGCTTATTGCCCCATGCCATCTTTTTTTTTTTCTTTCTGAAAATAGGATATAATAAAAAGTGAATACTAATAATTGTCACATATTGGACAATGTTCAGTAAATGAAGGTTTAATTTCCGTGGTTATGTTCTTAATTTTAAAAGCCACTGAACTAGATATTTTTCTCAAAAAAAAAATCACGAGGGGTAATTGTTGGCTACTTTTTTAAAAAGTCATCTGTAACGGTTCGTTTTACCCACTGTGAGCCCTCAGCTGTGAATGAGAGCATAGCTTCCTGCCCGCGGTCTAATCAGACATCGGGAGGGCAAACGCGCCCCCTAGTGTCACAGTTTCAGATTGCATGTTGCGTTAGATAAGGAAGGTACCTCCAAAGGCAAGAAATCTAATTCTTTAATAGAATTTGAATCCATGAACAGGATTGCTTTCAGCCACTTGCTGGTCTATCCCAACGGAGGGCTTCAGAGAGAAAGAGGCAGAGGGAACAGGGAAGGGTCTGACTCTTTGTCATCGGAGCAATACAAGACTCCTCAACCATTAGATAGAGTGGATCTTTGTCCTTAAAGAGTACAGACTGCAATCCCACCTTCTGGTGTTTCGATGTTTTGATATATTAATGTTCCAGTATTTTGCTGGCATAATGCTACCATTATGGTAATGTAAAAAATCTGAAATGCATCTTGAGATACATTTAGAGAGTTAGACACTGCATTTATTTTCAAGTGGTAAAGTTTACTCATCTGAAAAGTGTTCTTTTATGCCTGTATAACATTCAAGAAGAGAAAGAAAATCAACTGACAGAGAATCTCTTGGAAGAATGAGTCTCCATTTTCTGACTTTAGAAACTTCATTTCTCATATTATCCCAGGAGAAGGAAATGGCAACCTACTCCAGTATTCTTGCCTGGGAAACCCCATGGACAGAGAAGCCTGGCAGGCTATAGTCCATGGGGCAACAAAGAGTTGGATACGACTTAGTGACTATCCCTGCTTTAAACCCCCTAAAGTACTGTTTTCTTGGAACTCTGTATCTCTTGATAGAACTCTAGAATAAAAACACATGCTTATGTGTTTGGAGTTAAAAATTAAGTTGGAAGATAAGGTGGAATTTGTGGAGCTTAATTCCAGAGTACCTTCCTTGGACCAGCCCCAGATGGCACCCCAAGGAAAGGGAAGAAGCCTGGGGCAAATGTCAGCATTAGACACTTCAGGTGGAAGGTTTCAACACAGATATCCACCTTCCTTAACCATGAGACTGCTCTACACAGAAGTGCAAAGGGAGGTTCCTCCCTCCCCAGAATTCTACAGTGTCCAAATGTAAAATCGTTGTTGTTCCCTGGGCATTCATCTTGTTCCTGTGTAATGTGCAAAACTGAGTTCCATGTGGGGATGGGAGAAGCGTAGTACCCATGGGAGCCTCAGGCACCAAGGGAGGAGATGGTTCTGAGGGTGAAAAACAATGATGGTGTTAGAGGCTGTTGTCAAAATGCTCCTGCATCAAAGCAGCTGCACCGAACTCTCAGAAACCTAGTAAAATACACAGTTACCGAGGCGCCGGGAGGGAACCATGTAGGGGCAGTTTATATTGATTGCAGGCCAAGCAGTGGGAAGAAATGAACTTATCATCTCCTCCTTTTTAAGGGACATGGGATGAGGTGATGTGAGATTGGAGTGGGAACCAACAATTACTGAGCACCTACTATATGCCACTCGCTGCCTCTCATTTAACCTTCAAAACAGCTCTGGGTGGTAGGTAGTATTAGGCGTAGTTTTCAAGAATTGAGAACTGAGAATCAGGTTTAATGGCATGATTTTTTCATGTCCCTATGATGAATTTTCTGAAGTATCCCACAGTAACTCCCTGCAAAGCTGAATCAAAGGTGCGGTCAGCTGTCGTTGCCCAGACATCACTCTCTAAGGACTGTCCATCCTTGCTGGAATGTAATAACGTGGAGAACATTAATTCCACTCCCTCCCCTGCCCCAGCCCCGCACTTTCTCTTAGGAAGAATAGAATAAAATGCTGTAAGAAACAGTCGGTGGACTTCTGGGGGTGAAGTGGAGTTATAACCCCTGGCTCCCAGCCGTTCTTCTGCAATGTGGAGAAGGCAGTGATGAACTCATGACTCTGATTTGCTGAGGTGGTATGCAAGGTTAGAGAGAGCGGAAGTTTGGGACAGCGCAGGAAAGGCGGAGCGGCTGCCACCAGAGGCCGCCCTTCGCTCCTGCCCGCACCCCAGACCCATCCACACCCACCGCGCAGCTCTAGCCCCAGCCTGGTCTCCACCCGCATGTCTTTCATTTCTCCAGTCTTTTTTTTTCTCCCCGCCCTCCCCCCTCCACGCTCACCCGCTCCCGCTCTTCTCTGTGAGGATCATAAGGTAGCAA
Organism: Ovis canadensis; assembly: GCF_042477335.2. Taxonomy (NCBI): domain Eukaryota; kingdom Metazoa; phylum Chordata; class Mammalia; order Artiodactyla; family Bovidae; genus Ovis; species Ovis canadensis. The sequence goes on from NC_091267.1 coordinate 13,332,111, forward strand.
TGAAGGAAACCTCCTGTAACTGCTTTTCCACCGCTAGGCAATTTGTTGTCGTGTCTATCCATGGAGGTCGTTTGACAATTTTATATGACCTTCACTTTGAGTAAATCTTTTCAGTCCTTAATAACAACGTTGCTGGAAATTGTTTCACCAGGGGGGAAATAGCAAGCCCACCATACTAGAATTACAACAGGCCTTGCTTTTTAACTTTTAAAGTGACAGCTAGTTAAAAAGCCAATTTCAGGGTGATCACATAAATATGCATCTAAATTAATGGGAAAGGTGTTTCATAAGACAAAATCTAGCGTTTTTCCAAATTCCCTTTAAAAACGAAATAATCCAGAATGTTGTAGAAAATAGTTGGATCTTTTCCCCACAGGATAAGAGGAAAGACATAAGTGGGGAGATTGGGAAGAGAGAGGGGATCACACAGAGGGATGGGGTAGAAAAAGAAGTAGGAAGATAAGGAAGATCCAGTGGGAGGAGGGCACAGAGTTTGACCTGAGGAAAAGAGGGTGAAAAAGTGATGAAGAGGAAAGGGAAAGAAAAGAGGCATAATGGTTCCTGCATCACATGCCCGGAATGACCTAAGTGGGTAGAAATTAAAGCCTGGGTGTTAGCACCTTAAGTTTTCCTTGCCTGTGAGGTGGAAGGTGAGGGGAAAATCCAGGGAAAAGAGTCCTAGAGAAACTGCCAGCTCCACCATCTTTCTCGGAGCTCGTCTTCTATTCCCACAGCAGAGGAAACTGCAGAAGAAGGTCCAAGTCTGTTCCCCTCGGAAGGTGGCGGCGCTTCCATCTGCCAGGCTGTCTGCTTGCTTTGCACGTCTCCCCAGATCATATGCTAACAGCACCATCGTCTGCCATCCTGGCACGAGCCCAAGAAGATGCAGCTAAATTAGAACGTGGAGGAGAGGAGGGGAGCACGGCTTGTTTTCTGCTCTGGAATTTGTGGTAATTCATGAATCACTGCTGCTGTTTAGTCGCTCAGTCGTGTCCGACTCTTTGAGACCCCATGGACTGTAGTCCACCAGGCTCCTCTGATCATGGGATTCTTCAGGCAAGAATGCTGGAGTGGGTTGCCCTTTCCTTCTCCAGGGGATATTGAGGCCTTTGGAGGTCCAGACAATTGTGCTCCTTTAGAAAAGGATTCAAGGGTTTGTGCTGGGCTTGCCCAGTCTCTCCTCATTCCCTTTGACCTGGTTGGTGCGCTTCTGAACATCAGCAGATTTTTGTGGGATAGTCTTGGGATTCAGTTGAAATGAATGCTCCTCCAAGATAAAGCTCTTTAGTTCACCTTTGGTGGTTTGAAGTTCATTCCTTTTTCGATTCAAACAACAAGTATTTGTTGCATGACTTCCACATGCCAGAACAGGAAACAGGGTGGATTGAAAGATCCCTGCTGTCTCACAGAGATTCTCTTCTCACAGGGCAGGACAGGTGGTAACCAGCGAAATAAACAAGAAATCTATCAACAAGTAACATGAGCTACACTGAGAATTACAATAAGTCGCCGTAATAGTGAGTGAATGGGTGGTCTTCTGGCACAGGTCGTCTGAGCTGGTGACATCACTCAGAGTACCAGAGGCCCCTGCCTTGCCAAGATATGAGGGGACACATTGCAAGCTGATGCAAAGGCCCCAGCCCAGGACTAACCTTGGAACATTTGAGGAACAGAGCCCAGTGAATCAACAGAGAGGTGTGGGATGTGTTGGAAAGACAGTGGAGGGTAGGGGGGATCATTGAGGCTTTTCTGACTCAAAAGAAGGAATTTGGAATTTTTTTCCAAGTGCAGTTGGAAATCATTGGAAAGCTTTCAGCTTAGGGATAATTTGATCTGGTTCTATATTGGCTCAGATGATAAAGAATTTGCCTGCAATGCAGATTCAGTCCCTTGGTTGGGAAGATCCCCTGGAAGAGGGCATGCAACCCACTCCAGAATTCTTACATGGGAAATCCCATGGACAGAAGGGCCTCACGGGCTACAGCCCATAGGGTTGCGAAAGAGTTGAACATGACTTGAGTGACTAACACATGCACACGTGTATTTTTAAAAGGTCACTAGTGGGTTTGTAAAGAGGGAAGAAGTCTAGGATCAGGGTGGTTACCACAATGGTAAAACAGAAATTCATGGTGGACCAGACTTGATGGTGGTGGAGTTTAAGAAGTAGAGATGTGAAGAGAATGGATTAGGATGCACTGTGAATGTAGCATCAAAGGCCCTGAGGAAGATGAAAGAAAGAGACCCGGGAACATCCCTAGATTTTTTGGCTTAAGTAACCAAGCGGATTGTGTTGCCCTTTTCTGAGACGGGGTGCTTGAAAGAGGAGCCAGTCTGGATTTGGTAAGGTAGAGTCAAGAACTCTTCTTCTGAGCAAGTTAATTTGAGATGCCTGTGAAACCATTCAAGTCTTCATCTAGAGTTCTGGGCAGAGGTCAGGGCTGAAAATGCCAATTTGGGGAGCCACTGGGCTGTAGGGAGAATCCCCTAGTGTTGTTTTTTAAATTGCTATTGCATTTGTCTTCCTCTGCTTCCCTGGTGGCTCAGATGGTAAAGAATCTGCCTGCAATGCAGGAGACCTGGGTTCGATCCCTGGGTCCGGAAGATCCCCTGAAGGAGGAAAAGGCAACCCACTCTAGTATTCCTGACTGGAGAATTCTATAGACAGAGGAGCCTGGCAGGCTACAGTCCATAGGGTCACAAAGAGCTGGATACGATTGAGCAACTAATTCTTTCCTTCCTTTTTGTCTTCCTCTGCCCACATTCTCTTCTCCTAAGACCATGCAGCCTTCTTTTCTTGATCTACAGGCTTTTTCTTTGTATGTATGACAACCTAGGCTGACCAAAGTCCTTATTGACCCTGATCATTTTTCCATGTTGGAAAGATGGGAATAGGATCACGTTCCCATCTATTCCCATCACCCTCCACTATCCCCAGTTATACACACACACACACACACACACACACACACACACACACACTTCTGGATCTTACAGCATATATATGTAAATACAAGTGAAGGAAAGCTCATTGAATTGAGCAGTTGGGGAGGCTTCCAAAATATCAATATCAAAAGATAATATCAATTTTTAATGACCTTTACTGGTGGCTCAGACGGTAAAGAATCTGCCTGCAATGTGGGAGACTCAGGTTTGACCCCTGGGTAGGGAAGATCTCTTGGAGAAGGGAATGGTAACCCACTCTAGTATTCTTTCCTGAAGAACTCCATGGACAGAGAAGCCTGATAGGCTACAGTCCATGAGGTAACGAAGAGTCAGACATGACTGAGCAACTAACAGACCCACACCCTATTTCTCTGATGGAAAAACTGAACTGCAGGTGGATCTAGGTGTTCATGTACAGCTTATCAGGGTAGAGGCAGAAACTAAGCCCCGTTCTGTATATCATTTGCTGGACAGCAGAGCTAGAGAGACATGGTAACACACCTAGGTGTCCTTTCCTCCACAGCCTGAACCTGATACCTGCAAATACTCTGCCTGTTGCTCTCATTGGGACCAGAGGAACCAGGAATGAACTGTGACTCCAGAGCCCAGGACTGAGCTCTAGCTCTGACCCTGAGATCCAAAAGAGAGAAGGAAAATGATTATTGAGGATTTTTATGTGGCAAAACTGTGCCAATGCTCTTCAGGTTTAAGTCTTAATTTTAACAGCAATCCTGTGAAGTGATTCATATTATGCCCATTTTACAGATGAAGAAACAAGGGCTCAGATGGGTGCAGTGACTTCTTGGTGTTTGAGAATCAAGCCCTGATCTATTGGAAACTATTGTCCTGTATTGCTCCACCTTGTCATGTACCCAAGGGCCAGATATTTAACCTCTCTGCCCCAGAGTGTCTTCATTTATTAAATGGAACATGAAATTTTTTTACGAGGTCATCTAACTCTGATATTCTGGATTGTAAATGCATTTGAATGCTTAATTTTCCACTTTTCTAAGCAAGAGTTTTGAATCATATTGTGAGTGACATGCTTTAGCCAGAGTGTGACTTTCACCCTTTCACTTCAAGAGGGGATAATTGACCTCGCTTGTGGAGTGGATTTGTTACCCTGACAACCAGGACACTGGGATGCAGAAAGGATACTGACATAGCTTCTTTGTTCCCCTTGTTTATAGCTCTTGGTTTCTTCTTCTTTTTCTTTTTCTCTGGAAAATGCTCCTCATTTTCTAAATCCTTGTGCTTTGAAGACCAATTTTGCCAGAGAACTGTCAAAGGAGACATGGGGTTAACTACAGAATTGATTCTGTTCACTTTGAGCTGCAGTAGCCTGACTGTCACCCCAGACCTTGTCATCCTGGTGAGAGCAGAGGTTTGGCATTCTGGGATCACCACTTCCTTTGCCAACAGCAAAGGGTTCTTTCTTAACTGATGTTTGCCTGTCTGGATCCTGAGAAGCATTCTGACAGTAGAAAGGAAAGGCAGCACCTGGCTGGCAGCATGATGTTTTGGTCAAAATCTATCTTCACTGCAGAAATTCTCATGGTGTTTTTATCCCATCCCTTTGGGTGGTTGTCCATTTATAACATGTTTTAAAACTTTAGCAAGGCAAATCTTCTTAGTGTTTTGACAATTATCTATTCATGAAGAATTGTTATTATTAATTTTGTATAAAATATATCATGAATGGGGGTTGGATTTTGTAAAGTACCTTTGCTGTATCTATTAGTATGTTCATATGATTTTTCTTCTCTAGACTGATATGCTGGGTTCCTTCCATTCATTGATTTTGGAGGATACGCAAAGCTAGAGTTTTGAACTAGCCTTGTATACCCAGGATAAATTCCACTTGGTATTATCTATACCATTATAAAAGAACGGCATAAAATTCTTTTCATATAGTGTTGGCTTCAATTTACTAATAATTCTTTAAAGATTTTTCCTTCTGTGTTCATGGGAGATACTAGTTTTGTTTTCTTGTGAAGTCTTTGTCTGGTTTTGGTATTGAGGTAGTGCTGTCCTCACGGAATGAGTTAGGAAGTGTTCCCTGTGCCTCTCTTTTCTGGGAAAGATGCTAAGGGAATCGATACAATTTCTTCCTTAAATGTTTGTTAAAAGTCATCAGTGAAACCATCTGGGCCTAATGCTTTCAGTTTTAGAAGGTTATTAGTGATCCACTTATTTTCTTTAATAGAGAAAAACCTGTACAGATTATATATTCTCTTTGTGTGAGTCTTGGTAGAAAAGAGTTTCAGAAAAAAAGACCTGCATCTTCAAGGAATCGACCCATTTTATCTAAGTTATCAAATTTGTAGGCATAGGTTTGTTCATTATATTCCTTTATTGCTCATACATCCATGGGAGGTATAGTGATAGCCCTGCTTTCATTTCTGATATTAGTAATTTCTATTTTCTCTCTTTTTCTCTTTATTAGCTTGCCAGAGGTGTATCCATTTTTATTGATCTTCTCAAACAATTGGCTTTCGGTTTTGCTGATTTTCTCTGTTGCTTTCCTGCTTTCAATTTCATTTATTTCTATTCTAATTGCAATCTGCTTCCCAGTGCAGGAAACTTAAGAGCTAGGGGTCTGATCCCTGGGTCAGGAAGATCCCTTGGAGGAGGGCATGGCAACCCACTCCAGTATTCTTGCCTGGAGAATCCCATGGATACGGAATCCTGGTGGGCCACAGTCCATAGGGCCGTAAAGAGTTAGACATGACTGAAGTTACTGAGCACGCATGCATACACAGTGTAAGCTTAGATTACTGGTTTTAGATCTTTCTTCTTTTGTAATAAATGTATTAAATGCTATAAACTTCCCTTTTTGCACTGCTTTCTTTGTACATGATAAATTTTGATAAGTTGTGTTTTCAATTAGTTTAAATGTTTAAAATCTTCTCTTGAGACTTCTTTGACACATGTGGTATTTAGAAGTGTATTGTTTAGTCTCCAAATATTTTAGAATTTTTCAGCAATCTTTTTGTTATTGATTTCTAGTTTACTTCCACTGTGGTTTGAGAGCATACTTCGGTTTCTCTCTCTCTTTTTTTTTAATTTGTTAAGGTGTGACATGAAAGCAACCTATGTCCATCGACAGATGAATGGGTAAGGAAGATGTGGTATATATATACACAATGGAATGTTGTTGCTGCTAAGTACTCAGTCATAAAAAGAATGAAATAATGCCATTTGCAGCAATGTGAATGGACCTAGAGATGATCATACTAAGTGAAGTAAGTCAGACGAAGACAAATATTGTATGATACTGCTTATATGTGGACTCCAAAAAAAAAATGATACACGAGAACTTATTTACAAAACAGAAATAAACTCATGGACATATAAAACAAATTTATGGTACCAAAGGGGAAAAGGAGGGAGGGATAAATTAGGAGTTTGAAATTATCATTAACTATTGTATATAAAATAGGTAACAAGGATCTACTTACTGTATAGCACAGGGAATTATAGTCAGTATCTTGTAATAACCTATAATGGAAAAAGAATCTTAAAAAGAATATATAGTTTTCTCTTGATTAGTATTAATGTGGTGTATCTTTCTCCATTTCTTGGATTTTAAAAACTATTGTATCAAATCTATCACTAGTGAAATTATTACTTTGAAGAATGTAACCACTCTGGCAAAAGGCAGGATAGTAAGCCATTTTCAGTCATTCACACCTTAGTATAAGTCAGTATATAATCTCCTGTCAGTAAACAGATAAGGACAATTTAATGTGGAAGGAAATGGAGAAGCTGTAAGAGATGATTAGTCAGTAGCTGAGAAACGGAGATAGAAGCCCTACAGAGAGAAAGGAGAGGTAGGCAGAGGTAAAAGGCAAATCTTGTGCTCCTTAAGATTTTTGCTCAAGGCTGATAGTGCGTGAATGTGTAGAAGCTTTCCTTTCTAGGTGAATTCATCAGTAGCTGTGTACTGAGTGTGGACCTGGATATGGAGCAGGAGCTAGGAACACACGAGGGCTCCCAGGAACAACCTAGTGACCACCTAGTGGATCCATACAGTCTGTCTTAGAATTTGCTGTGGTTTTGCTCTCTAGGTATATGAAATTGAAGGGAAAACAAAATTAATTTACAGGCTTATTCCCCAAGGTTCCTTTTTTGCTTCCTTCCTTAAGCCACATCATCTCAAACCCTGTTTACTTGGACTGCATCAAGGTAGCCTAGTGTTCCCAGTTATGCTCAACTCCAGGAAGTAGGATGTTCTTTCAAAGCCCACTTCCTGTCAGAGTGTCTCAGTCTTGAGAGGATCTGTCCACGCAAGACTAGCCCTTCAGCCAAGCTGAGTATGTGATGTGTCTTGATGGTGTGATTTGAGGAGCACCCACAGGGTTCCCACATTCAAAAAGTTTCTTCCCTATTCATGCCTAAAATCCTATCTTTGATGATTCATACCTGGTGCCTGGAAGGGGAAGACACCTGGCTCTTTACTTCCTAATTTTGCCTGGCAGTGGCCCAGGATTAGGGTCATAAAGGGAATTCTGAGTGTACGAACTGGAGTGTCTTGCAACTTCTTGTAATGCTGACAAAATTCAGTATGAAGTCTCAAGGCTTTGGGGCAGGGGAGGAAAATCAAAGAGGCTTTCAGTGGTTATTTCTTAGGAAGCAGGTTAACAGCAATGGGCTGGGTTTGACCAAACTTAGGCTAGATCATGGCGTTCACATGACCCATTGTATATCCTTGTTTATATTCAGGTCATGTAAAAGCATGTGAAATAAGATTGCATGTTGGCATCTATTCCACTCTGTCTTGATTGGACTACGTTTATTATATGGTAGTGATGTGGTAGCTTGACCAAAGCTTTGCTGAGTACAAATAACCACTTACTCTAATCTCCCTTCTTTCCATTTATATCCCATTCTTAGTTTTTATTTATTTATTTATTTATTATATTTTCGGCTGTACCAAGTAGCAAGCAGAATCTTATTTCTGTGACCAGGGATTGAACTTGTGCCTGCTGCATTGGCACAGACTCTTAATTACTGGATTTTCAGGGAAGTCCCTTAAAAAAAATTTTTTTTTAATCTTATCTTCCATTCTTCTCCACTCTTCTCTCAACCAGTTAACATCCACATACCCACAGCGCTCTCCACACCATTTTACTTTCTGAGCATGACTGCATGTGGACCTTTATGGGCATCAAATGTGGACCCATTTTTATCTCCCTTGGGTAAAGCCCTACCTGTAACTGCAGGCTTACTGGAGCCTCCTAAGTAACCTCTTCAGGCTCTGCTCCCTTCAGTCCTCACACTTACATGTGATGGTCCATCTGAGAAAGTCTGTAATTCAGTGGGGCAAAATGGAAACATCCTGGACACGGGCCAGAGGTTTGAGCTTGAACTCCTGTTCTATCATTTTCCGCTTGTAGATGATTCCGTAAGATAAATGGTACTTAGCCAGTTCTACCTTAGTAATAAGATCTGACTATGTGGAGGCAAAAATGTGACATGTTAACCAATGTTCAGAGAAGAATTATTCACAATAACCCAAAGGTGGAAACAACCCAGATGTGTATTAACATATGAATGGATAAAGAAAATGTGGTATATTCACACTGGAATATTATTCAGCCATGAAACGGAATGGAATTCGGACACACGCCACAACATGGATGAACCTTGAAAACAGGCTAAGTTGCAGATGCCCGATACAAAAGGACAATTATTGTATGATTGCATTTATATAAAATACCTAGAATAGGCAAACTCCCGGAGACCAAGTGAATTAGACATTAGATGTTAGTGGAGATTGGGTGAAATAGAGAGCGGGGAGTTATCGCTTAATAGGCTCAGAGTTTCTGCTTAGAGTGATGAAAAATTATGGAAGTAGTGGTGATAGTTGTATAATTTGTAACTGTCACTAATGCCCCCAAAATGGTTCAAATGGTTCAAATGGCAGATTTTATATTACATGTATTTTGCCACAATAAAAGATAGTAAAAAGAACAAACCCAAAACCTGGGAGTTTACTAATAAAACCATTGATGTGACTCAAGATTCCTGGCATGGGAAGAGACCCATAGAGGTAGGAAAAGAGTAAAAACTCAGGAAAAACAAGTATTAAGGCCTAAAGTCAAGCAAACATGGCTTGTTTAGGAATGGCAACTTAGATAAAGTGAAGTTACCAGGAGTGGGGAGGCAGATACAGCTGGTGAGTAGAGGCCAGATCAGGAAAAGCCTCTGTCTTGTGCAAAAGAGAGTCAACCCAACCCAGGGAAGGGTTTTTAAGCAGAAAGGAACATACATGTATCAGCTTTGCTCATGGGAAAAATCACTCCAGCAAGGATGGGGGATTATTGTACAAGAACACCATTAACGGGACTATTTCCCTAGTGGTCCAGTGGCTAAGAATCCACCTTGCAATGCAGGAGGCACGGGTGCGATCCCTGGTTGGGGAACTAAAATCCCACCTGCCGAGAAGTGGCTAAGCCTGTGCGCCACAACTACTGAAGCCCAAGTGCTTTGGAGCCTGCGTGACACAACTGGGGAGTCCATGTGCCCCAACAAAAGACCCTGCATGATGCAGTAAAGAGCCTGCGTGCCACCACTGAGCCCTGACGTGGCCAAATGAATGACTGAATTAACAAAAGGACAACACTGAAAGCAGAGTCAACCTCTGGGTTAGGCTGGAGTGGAGGTGCACACCTAGTCTGCGCTGTAAACAGGTACAGAGCCCCTGAGAGCCAGCTGGAGTGACAGGAGACCCAGCAGTTTCTCTTGGTTGTCTTACCCGCCTTCAGTTCAGTTCAGTCGCTCAGTTGTGTCTGACTCTTTGAGACCCCATGGACTCCAGCACACCAGGCCTTCCGATTCATCACCAACTCCCGGAGCTTACTCAGATTCATGTCCATTGAGTCGGTGATGCCATCCAACCATCTCATCCTCTGTCGTCCCTTTCTCCTGCCTGAAATCTTTCCCAGCATCAGGGTCTTTTCCAATGAGTCAGCTCTTGGCATCAAGTGGCCAAAATATTCGAGCTTCAGCTTCAACATCAGTCCTAATGAACATTCAGGACTGATTTTCTTTAGGATGGACTGGTTGGATCTCCTTGCAGTCCAAAGGACTCTCAAGAGTCTTTTCCAACACCACAGTTCAAAAGTATCAATTCTTCAGCACTCAGCTTTCTTTATAGTCCAACTCTCACATCCATACACGACTACTGGAAAAACCATAGCCTTGACTAGCTGGACCTTTGTTGACAAAGTAATGTCTCTGCTTTTTAATATGCTGTCTAGGTTGGCCATAACTTTTCTTCCAAGGAGTAAGCGTCTTTTAATTTCATGGCTGGAGTCACCATCTGCAGTGATTTTGGAGCCCCCCAAAATAAAGTCTGCCACTGTTTCCACTGTTCAGTTCAGTTCAGTCGCTCAGTCGTGTCCAACTCTTTGCGACCCCATGAATCACAGCCCACGAGGCCTCCCTGTCCATCACCAACTCCCGGAGTTCACTCAGAGTCACATCCATCAAGTCAGTGATGCCATCCAGCCATCTCATCCTCTGTCATCCCCTTCTCCTCCTGCCCCCAATCCCTCCCAGCATCAGTCTTTTCCAATGAGTCAACTCTTCACATGAGGTGGCCAAAGTACTGGAGCTTCAGCTTTAGCATCATTCCTTCCAAAGAAATCCCAGGGCTGATCTACTTCAGAATGGACTGGTTGGATCTCCTTGCAGTCCAAGGGACTCTCAAGAGTTTTCTCCAGCACCACAGTTCAAAAGCATCAATTCTTCAGCGCTCAGCCTTCTTCACAGTCCAACTCTCACATCCATACATGACCACAGGAAAAGCCATAGCTTTGACTAGACGGACCTTTGTTGGCAAAGTAATGTCTCTGCTTTTGAATATGCTATCTAGGTTGGTCATAACTTTTCTTCCAAGGAGTAAGCGTCTTTTAATTTCATGGCTGCAATCACCATCTGCAGTGATTTTGGAGCCCCCCAAAAATAAAGTCTGACACTGTTTCCACTGTTTCCCCATCTATTTCCCATGAAGTGATGGGACCAAATACCGTGATCTTTGTTTTCTGAATGTTGAGCTTTAAGCCAACTTTTTCACTCTCCTCTTTCACTTTCATCAAGAGGCTCTTTAGTTGTTCTTCACTTTCTGCCATAAAGGTGGTGTCATCTGTATATATATCTGAGGTTATTGATATTTCTCCTGGCAATCTTGATTCCAGCTTGTGCTTCATCCAGCCCAGTGTTTCTCATGATGTATTCTGCCCACCTTCACACAAGCTTTATCAGCTATAACAGGAGCCCAAGTGTGTCTTGCACTGGGCTCAGCCTCATACCAAGTCCCTCAAGTGAGAGAACAACCTTGTGGAATGTAAGTCCAGTAACACGACAGCTGGTTGACCCCTGGAAACTCTCACCTAAATGTCCGTCTTCCTGCCAAGGTCATCTCAGGGTGAACACCCCAAGAAGGGAAATGAAAGAGGGGTGCTTTCCTTCAAGCTGAGAAGATTCTGATTGCTTCACTTGTGCCTGTCCTATTTCTCTTACCCAGACTGAGTGAGCCTCTCTCAGCTCAGAAAGAATGCACTTTCTCCTGCTGGGTTTCGTCCCATTGCCCATTCCCCATCCCCACTGCCCTGAAGGCTGTGTGGGGGCCCAGATTCTCACGGCGCTGCCCCACTGCCCATGGCTCCTCACTAGCACTGCTGCTCAGTTGGAGGCTCTGCTTTAAACCCACAAGGCCTACCTTCTGTCTGCTCCCAGAAATGGCTCCCGGGCAGCCTCCTGGCTTTGAGACCCTGAAACTTGGTGTTGGGCATGCTGGTGCTCCAACTCTGTGTTCAGTGACCTCCTGTTGGTAGCTTGAAATCAGCCATGTTGAAGTATTTATGATGCTAAACTCAGCCACTCTGCACTGGTGTCAAATAGAATCTCAGAGACAAAGTTTTGGGTGAAGTAGAAAATTATAGCTTTATTGCTTCACCTGGCAAAGGGGGACACAGCAGGCTCATGACCTGAAAAATCTGTGTGTCCCTACCTGGGAGGATTTGGTGAGGAGTTTTATAGCAATGATACAAGGGCAGGGTTGTTGATAAGGATCAGGCTTTGTGCAGGGTCCAAGTTCCTTTGATCTGGCCTCAGAGGATCCCCTGATGAGCTTTTTGATTCCTGAGGTTATCAAACTGTGACCTTCTCTCTGGCATGAAGACTGCTTCAAATAGTCAACATCTCCTGTTTGTTAGGGGAGAACATCTCCTTCTAGTTCTGCAGAAGAGCTCAAAGATATTGCTAAGTGTATCCCTTAGGGTGGAACTGGGATTCTATACCAAGGCTGCACTATTGTTTCTTGGCCTCTCCTCCCTTGTCTCTGCAGCTTCTCCCTTCCCTGATTAGCAGCTATTTGAACCTGCCCTGTGGGATTCAGGGAAGGTCATTGAGGCTAGGTCTTCCCTGATAGCTCAGTTGGTAAAGAATCTTCCTTGAATGCAGGAGACCCCGGTTCAATTTGTGGGTCAGGAAGATCTGGTGGAGAAAGGATAGGCTACCCACTCCAGTATTCTTGGGCTTCCCTTGTGGCTCAGCTGGTAAAGAATCCGCCTGCAATGTGGGAGATCTGGGTTTGATCCCTGGGTTGGGAAGATCACCTGGAGAAGGGAAAAGCTACCCACTCCAGTATTCTGGCCTGGAGAATTCCATGGACTGTATAATCCATGGGATCTCAAAGAGTCGGACATGACTGAGCAACTTTCACTTTCATGGAGGCTGAAGCCTATTTCCTACAAACAAGAAAGGAGGACACAGAAAGTTTTTTATGCCCAGGAGCACCACAGGGTTCTGCTCAGTTTTATTTATACTGCAGAAATCTATAAACACCAAGAATTAAAGCTTTTCTTTCTGAAGAATCAGTTGTTTCTATCAATATACCTCTAATTGGGCTTCTGGTTCTTTTAGAAGAATTAACAAACAAATAGATGGAACTGGAGGCATTAGGGCTTTGTTCCCTCGGAGATCTTCTTGGTCCCCATCATCTCCAAAAGCAGGAGGCAGGACTCAGTAATGATTTTAAGCTTCTTGTTGAAACCATGTAGTGAGGTGAATTGGGAGAGGCTGGCTCAGCTCAGGAAGACTGGATCAGTACTTCCAATAAATATTCAGGACTGATTTCCTTTAGGATTATTTGGTTTGATCTCCATGAAGTCCAAGGGACTCTCCAAGAGTCTCCTCCAACACCACAATTCAAAAGCATCAATTCTTCGGCACTCAGGTTTCTTTATGGTCCAACTCTTGAATCTATACATGACTACTGGAAAAACCATAGCTTTTACTAGATGGATCTGGTTGGCAAAGTAATGTCTCTGCTTTTTAATTTCTGTCTAGGTTGGTCATAGCTTTCATTCCAAGGAGCAAGTGTCTTTTAATTTCACGGCAGCAGTCACCATCGGCAGTGATTTTGAAGCCCAGGAAAATAAGGTCTGTTACTGTTTCCATTCTTTCCCATCTATTTGTCATGAAGTGATGGATGATTTTAGGAACAGATTTTATGATCTCAATCCTTGCATCTCCTCATATCTAGAGAAGCACTAAATTCCTTCATGGTGACATCAGATCCTCATAACTAGCAAAAATCCTTTTGTAAAATGAGTACTTAACGGTACTGAACTCCCCCTTCACCAAAACCTTATATATTGACATCCTCCCACTACGTCTTTGGAGCAGCCTCCCAGAGTTATCTGAGATACTGCCTCTTTGGCTGCAATCCTCATTTTGCCCCCAATAAAACTTAACAACTCTTCAAGCTGTACATCTTTTTTGGTTGACATCCCTAAGCTGAGGCTCTTATCGGCCTCCTGAATGAAAGTTGAGTTCTTCACAGGAGGGTGTTTGTGTGTGTTTTCCAGTGATGAGATCCTACTTACAGTTCTCCACCCACAGCCTCTCTGACCTTGTTCTTGAGGCACAAATGCAAGAGATGGTGCCTTCCTCCCAGGGCACATGGACACACCTTCTCCAAGCCCTTCCTGCAGGAGGTCAGACACATCTGATCTACTAGCTGTGAAGCTAAAGGCTGTCTTCCATTAATATCTCTGGTTCCACTGGGAAAGCCTAAAAGGTGTTAGAGGACAGAAAGAAGAATGCTGTAATCAGCTTAGTTTTACTGTGTTCAAGTTGACAGGGTTTTGATATGTTTGAGACTGTATACAGGATTACTAAATAAAAAAAGACTGAGTGCAGAAGTATTGATGCTTTTCAATCGTGGTGCTGGAGAAGTTCTTGAGAGTCCCTTGGACAGCAAAGAGGTCAAACTGGTCAGTCCTAAAGGGCATCAACCCTGAATATTCATTGGAAGGACTGATGCTAAAGGTCCAATACTTTAGCCACGTTATGCGAAGGGCCAACTCATTGGAAAAGACCCTGATGCTGGGAAAGATTGAAGGCAAAAGGAGAAGAGGGTGGCAGAGAAAGAGATGGTTAGATAGCATCACTGACTCAACAGGCATGAGTTTGAGCAAACTCCAAGAGATTGTGGAGGATAGGGAAGCCTGGCATGCTGCCGTCCATGGGGTCGCAAAAGGTTGGACATGACTTGGTGACTGAAAGACAAACCCCTCACCGCTCCCAGAAGGAATAAATCCTGCCAATACCTTGATCTCAGACTTTCAGCCTTTAGAACTGGGAGACAATAAATTCTGTTGCTTAAGTTGCCCAGTCAGTGGTAGTTTTAGCTGTAGTAAACTAATACACTCCCCTGATAAATTTACTTTTCTTTTGTGCCACATCAGGGTTTGCAGATAAGCAAAACTGTCTTGGTTCACTAAAACCTCAGAATTTTTTCTTTATTATGTAAAGTGAAGGGAAACTAAAATACTCTAGTTCCATCCAAAATTAGAACTAGTTCCCCACAAGTTAGAAATGTTTAAAAACTTATGTAATAAAGATAAAACAACTTGCATGCATGCTCAGTCTTTCAACTTGTTGGGATCCTATGGACTATAGCCTGTCAGGCTCCCCTGTCTATGGGATTTTTCAGGCAAGAATACTAGAGTGGGTTGCCATTTCCTCCTCCAGGGGATCTTTCCTATCAGGGATCGAACCTGCATCTCCTGCATTGGCAGGCAGGTTCCTTACCACTGAGCCACCACGGAAGCCTTAAGACATATTAAACTCTTTATACATTGTTCCCAAGGTTCTTTTCACATTTGTTAACACATATATTTTCACATAGACTCACAGTCCATGCGCTTTCTTGGCTTCTGTGTTTTTAACATTATTTGATAGAAATATTTCTAGTTAGTGATGATATTCATATTTTTATTTAAGTAGCTACATATTATTTTTTAAAAAGATGGTATTAGCTCAGATGGCAAAGGATCTGCCTGCAATGCTGGAGACCTGGGTTCGATCCCTGGGCCGAGGTTGTTTTATTAAATAAGTGAGCAACTAACACGTATTATTTTTATGCCTTTCACTTATTTTTAGCTGTTTGTTACTTTCTAATTTGTCACTCTGAATGTTTTTGTATAATTTATTTTTACCCCACTTGAACTGTTTCCTTGAGGTGTATACCAAGAAGAAAAAGTCCTGGATGAGACACTTTTGTAGGCGCGGAGCCGGCTCCAGGGCGTTCGGCGCGGAGCCGGGAGCCACAGCTTCCCGGCCTGGAGCTCGGCTGGGCTGGTGACCCGAGAAGAGGCGGAGGCGATATGGAAGTGTAAGTGGTTCGCCGGCGTGTAGCCGGCTTTGGGCTGATGCTCACAGCTCCGGACGTCTCGACCTTGGGAGCCGGGAGACATGGGCCTGGGGCGACCCCTCGTCACGGCACGCCGGGAGGAAGGGGCTCCCGCTCTGGCCCGCTGACCTTCGCGCCCACTCCCACCGCGTGCCCAGGTCACGGGGCTGTGTGCCAGTTGGCCCAGCTGCCTTTAAGTGCCTGTTCCCTCCTTCATCCACTCACTCTTGTTGCAGGGGGCCACCGTGGGCAGCCAGGCTCAGTGTCAGAACCGGGACTGAGGTATAAAGCCCTGAGTCCGGCCTGGAGGTACCAGGAGGAAAGATGGGTAAATCCTGGGGTGGAGCTTTGTTTAGGGGCCCTGGGCTCCTGGGAAGGCCTTAGTCAGAAGAAGTACTCTCTGAGTTTGATGGGAAGTTTGTGTGTTTAGCCGTGTGTGTGTGTGTGTGTGTGTGTGTAGGCTAAAAGCCATTCTAACAATTTTAACTCCGCATAGCCTTTTCCGTGTCTGCTCATTGTTCCACGTGCAAATGGAAGTTTTTGAATCTATTGTGTAATGAATGTTTCCATGGTTGACATTAGTTTATTTTGTTGTTTAGTCGCTCAGTCGTATCTGACTCTTTGCAACGCCATGGACTGCAGCACACCAGGTTTCCCTGCCCATCACCATCTCCCGGCGTCTGCTCAAACTCATGTCCATTGAGTCGGTGATGCTATCCTACCACTTTGTCCTCTGTCGTCCCTTTCTCCTGCCTTCAGTCTTTTTCAGTATCCAGATTTTTTTAAAAGAGTTGGCCCTTCACATCAGGTGGCCAAAGTATTGGAGCCTCAGCATCAGCATCAGTCCTTCCAATGAATATTCAGGGTTGATTTCCTTTATGTTAACTTATAGACATCCCCATATTGTGTTTTCTTTGGCACGGATTAATACTTATATTTTCCTTTATGTTTTTGTGCCTCATGTTTAATGTCTACATGTACTAGTGTTTTTCAGGCTTAAAAAAAAAGCACAGTAGGTATATGTAAATGAAAGCTTCGTAAGACAATACCATACACTATGATACTCTCTTCTCTTTTATTAAAATAGAACATTCAGTTCAGTTCAGTCGCTCAGTCATGTCCGACTCTTTGCGACCCCATGAATCACAACACGCCAGGCCTCCCTGTCCATCACCATCTCACGGAGTTCACTCAGACTCACGTCCATCGAGTCAGTGATGCCATCCAGCCATCTCATCCTCTGTCATCCCCTTCTCCTCCTGCCCCCAACCCTCCCAGCATCAGAGTCTTTTCCAATGAGTCATCTCTTCGCATGAGGTGGCCAAAGTACTGGAGTTTCAGCTTTAGCATCATTCCTTCCAAAGAAATCCCAGGGCTGATCTCCTTCAGAATGGACTCGTTGGATCTCCCTGCAGTCCAAGGGACTCTCAAGAGTCTTCTCCAACACCACAGTTGAAAAGCATCAATTCTTCGGCGCTCAGCCTTCTTCACAGTCCAACTCTCACATCCGTACATGACCACAGGAAAAACCATAGCCTTGACTAGACGGACCTTAGTCGGCAAAGCAATGTCTCTACTTTTGAATATACTATCTAGGTTGGTCATAACTTTTCTTCCAAGGAGTAAGCGTCTTTTAATTTCATGGCTGCAATCACCATCTGCAGTGATTTTGGAGCCCCCCAAAATAAAGTCTGATACTGTTTCCACTGTTTCCCCCATCTATTTCCCATGAAGTGATGGGACCAGATGCCATGATCTTCGTCTTCTGAATGTTTTGCAATCCACTAATGTGGTTTAATATGAAACTTGAAAAAACATGCAGATATATTACTCTAGTCCAACCCATTATAAGTTTTTCCCTCTTCACTAAGCATTTCCCGTCAGCATACAAACCTGGTTTGTTTGTTTGTTTGTTTAAGTAAGGGTCAGTTTTATTCTTATCATTTCCAACATTAAAATCGCACTATACAATAAAAAAATTCTATAAAATCACATTTTACTGCAATTTCCTAATGAAGAAATATCCCTTCCAGAGCTTTCCCCACAAGCTTTCAGCCCCCAGAGCAGGTTTCCTGTCAGAAGGCAGCTATTGCTTCATCCTGAGAAGGCAATGGCAACCCACTCCACTACTCTTGCCTGGAAAATCCCATGGACGGAGGAGCCTGGTGGGCTGTAGTCCATGGGGTCACGAAGAGTCAGACACTTACTGAGCGACTTCACTTTCACTTTTCACTTTCAGGCATTGGAGAAGGAAATGGCAACCCACTCCAGTGTTCTTGCCTGGAGAATCCCAGGGACGGCAGAGCCTGGTGGGCTGCCGTCTGTGGGGTCGCACGGAGTCGGACACGACTGAAGCGACTTAGCAGCAGTCTATGTTCCGTATTACCGTTATTCTCTAGACAAATTGAGCTGATCTGTGGTTTCACCAGAACTAAAAACTAACTGTGCAGGTTTTTCCATAATCTTCAGGTCATCTAGTTTCACGACTTTAAAATTTCTTTTCCTAACTGAAAAACTTCTCCGAGACTGACAGTTGCTGCTTTTCACTTATAACACCCCGGGAGGGGGCTCTAGGCACTTTGAAAGCATCATTTATTTTCATCTTTGAGCTGTGGAGCAATAGGCAACCAGTACTAGCTCCCTGTGGTCCCCGTGAGCGCCCGGCGCCTCCCCTCCCTTGGCCGGTTCCCTCACATGGCTCCCGCCAGCCCTGGGTTAGTTTTCGAACGCGCCCTCCAGGGGTCAGTCAGTGCAGGCTCGGCGGCGGGCTCCGGCTTCCCACAATGCACCGGGCGCTGGGGTCCGGAGGTGACCGAGCTGCGGCTGCGGCGGCCGAGCCCCGAGGGTTTGCGGGCGGCCTAGGGGCGTGGCGTCCAGGGGGCGGGGTGCCATAGGGGCGGGGCCAGAGCCGCAGCTCTGGCCTCGGTCGCCCACCGCTGCTCTTCTGCGGGCAGTGCCCGGGCTCCAGTCGCGTGGTTCTCGGCCTCAGAGACTTGTCCACCTGGCGCTGTAGCAAGGTAGTGGGGGGCTCTTCCGGGCCATCCTGTATTTTTCTTGGTGGCGGAGTGGGCTGTGAAATCTTAGCTGTTACCAACCGGAGAAGCCCTTAGATAAAATTTAGGGATGGAGCAACCAGTTTCGCTCAGAATAATTTATTTAAAACTTCTGTTTCTATCCCATTTTCCCGGTGCCCTCCAATCTCCACTGGGCTTTGGGAAGCCTGATTTGGGGTGACCGTGCCAGGGTAATTTCAAGCTCTAGGTTCATCTCCCTTGCCTTATGGAGTGATGCTAACTAGCAGGTGGGTTTGGAAAGCGTGAGAACTTTTATGGATGTAGGCTGGTTTCTTCAGATGTGTGCCTATGTAAAAACTCTGGAAAAATTAGATGTATTTGGTGTGGGTAGGGATCCTGAGTCCTCGCTGTTTCAAGGAGTTAAGAGGTGCCTGTCTTGTGCCCGTCTCCGCCACCATGGAGCCACCAGGAGGTAGCAATCCTGGGATTTAAGCCAGTGGGTGCCCTCAAATTCTACACCCCAGGACACTGCTTCCTAACAGTCCATGCCGCTGCACCCTGGAGCTCCTCAGCACAGCTGACCTTCGTTTGGAGATCCTAGCTTTTCAGAAAAGTAAAGTTTGGCAGATACAAAGCGCTGGAATATGCGGGAACCTGGGACAGCTTAAGCTTGTTGCAGGTCTGTCGTCCTCAGCCTGTTTCTTGGTCACACTGCATGGCTCAACCCATTCGGTCTACTTCCTGTTCAGTTCAGTTCAGTTCAGTCACTCAGTCGTGTCCGATTCTTTGTGACTCCATGAATCGCAGCACGCCAGGCCTCCCTGTTCATCACCATCTCATGGAGTTCACTCAGACTCACGTCCATCGAGTCAGTGATGCCATCCAGCCATCTCATCCTCTGTCATCCCCTTCTCCTCCTGCCCCCCAATCCCTCCCAGCATCAGAGTCTTTTCCAATGAGTCAACTCTTCGCATGAGGTGGCCAAAGTACTGGAGTTTCAGCTTTAGCATCATTCCTTCCAAAGAAATCCCAGGGTTGATCTCCTTCAGAATGGACTGGTTGGATCTCCTTGCAGTCCAAGGGACTCTCAAGAGTCTTCTCCAACACCACAGATCAAAAGCATCAATTCTTCGGTGCTCAGCCTTCTTCACAGTCCAAATCTCACATCCATACATGACCTCAGGAAAAACCATAGCCTTGACTAGACGGACCTTTGTTGGCAAAGTAATGTCTCTGCTTTTGAATATGCTATCTAGGTTGGTCATAACTTTTCTTCCAAGGAGTAAGCGTCTTTTAATTTCATGGCTGCAATCACCATCTGCAGTGATTCTGGAGCCCAAAAAAATAAAGTCTGACACTGTTTCCACTGTTCCCCCATCTATGTCCCATGAAGTGATGGGACCGGATGCCATGATCTTCTTTTTCTGAACGTTGAGCTTTAGCCATCTTTTTGCTCTCCTCTTTCACTTTCATCAAGAGGCTTTTTAGCTCTTCTTCACTTTCTCCCATAAGGGTGGTATCATCTGCATATCTGAGGTTATTGAGATTTCTCCCGGAAATATTGATTCCAGCTTGTGTTTCTTCCAGTCCAGCATTTCTCATGATGTACTCTGCATAGAAGTTAAATAAGCAGGGTGACAATATACAGCCTTGATGTACTCCTTTTCCTATTTGGAACCAGTCTGTTGTTCCATGTCCAGTTTGAACTCTTGCTTCCTGACCTGCATACAGATTTCTCAAGAGGCAGGTCAGGTGGCCTGGTATTCCCATCTCTTTCAGAATTTTCCACAGTTCATTGTGATCCACACAATCAAAGGCTTTGGCATAGTCAATAAAGCAGAAATAGATGTTTTTCTGGAACTCTCTTGTTTTTCGATGATCCAGTGGATGTTGGCAATTTGATCTCTGGTTCCTCTGCCTTTTCTAAAACCAGCTTGAACATCAGGGAGTTCACAGTTCACGTATTGCTGAAGCCTGGCTTGGAGAATTTTGAGCATGACTTTACTAGCATGTGAGATGAGTGCAATTGTGCGGTAGTTTGAGCATTCTTTGGCATTGCCTTTCTTTGGGATTGGAATGAAAACGGACCTTTTCCAGTCCTGTGGCCACTGCTGAGCTTTCCAAATTTGCTGGCATGTTGAGTGCAGCACTTTTACAGCATCATCTTTCAGGATTTGAAACAGCTCACGTGGAATTCCATCACCTCCACTAGCTTTGTTCATAGTGATGCTTTCTAAGGCCCACTTGACTTCACATTCCAAGATGTCTGGCTCTAGAGTAGTGATCACATCATCATGATTATCTGGGTCGTGAAGATCTTTTTTGTACAGTCTTCTGTGTATTCTTGCCACCTCTTCTTAATATCTTCTGCTTCTGTTAGGTCCAGACCATTTCTGTCCTTTATCGAGCCCATCTTTGCATGAAATGTTCCCTTGGTATCTCTAATTTTCTTGAAGAGATCTCTAGTCTTTCCCATTCTGTTGTTTTCCTCTATTTCTTTGCATTGATGGCTGAGGAAGACTTTCTTATCTCTTCTTGGTATTCTTTGGAACTCTGCATTCAGATGCTTATATCTTTCCTTTTCTCCTTGGCTTTTCGCTTCTCTTCTTTTCACAGCTATTTGTAAGGCCTCCCCAGACAGCCATTTTGCTTTTTGGCAATTCTTTTCCATGGGGATGGTCTTATATCCCTGTCTCCTGTACAGTGTCGTGAACCTCATTCCATAGTTCATCAGGCACTCTATCTAGGGGGCCCAGTGTGTTCCTTTTTTAAAAATTCATTCATCCATTCATTCATTTATTGGAGTATAGTTGCTTTACACTGCTGTGTCAATTTCTGCTATACAGCAGAGTGAACCAATCATATATATATATACACACATATATCCCTGTTTTTTAGATTTCCTACCCATTAAATTCACCACAGAGCACTGAGTAGAGTTCCCTGTGCTGTACAGTAGGTCCTTACTCGTTGTTGACTTTGTGCATAGTATCAGTAGTGTATATATGTCAACCCCAGTCTCCCTGCCTGTTGAATGTATTCCCGATGATGCTGAAATTTCCTTCTGATTTACTCAGGCGAGTCTGAATGTCTGTGGAGCCCGTTCTCTTGGAGAGATGGGAGCATACTGTGTGGGCTCTGCCGAGGCAGCTTGCCTGGCCATCTTCTCTAGTTTTCTGATGTTCTGCTCCTTGAAGGGATGTGTGACAGTGATACCAGTGGTCAGACAAGTTGAGTGGCATTTGCTCACCCTCAGATCCTTAGGCCCGAGCTGTGTAGCCATGTAGAATCATGATGTTTCTGGTGTTCATGTCTGCGGGTGTCATGATTTATGAGAAACTCCCTAACGGTCACTGTGAAAACAGAAGAGTGCTGGGGGTTCAGGCCTCCTCCTGTGAGCCTTGCCTCTCCTTTGTGCGCAGACAGACAGCGCCCACCCTGCCCCACCCCACCCCCGTGAGACCGTCTCAGAGAGAGCCCCTCTAACATGTGTTACAGCAGGTGTACTTGTTTAGCAGCTTGGTGTGAGTAATTCTGTTTGAGAACTCAAAACAGAAATATTTGCACATGTTTGTATAACCTGTTCACACTACTCTTTGGCAACAGGAGGAGATTAGGTGGCAGAGTTTAATATGTAGAGAATTCTGGAAAAAGCATTTTTAAGACCTTTCATTTTTAATGTTAGGACAACATCGGTTACTTAGTGAGCACAGAGGGACCTGAAAGGGATTTTGAGCCGGCGGACAGGAGTCGCACCAGCAGCAAGTTCTGCTCCTGGTTTGAGCATTTCATACATGCGGTGTTAACTGCTTTAGAAGAACTAGGCTTGAGAAGGCTGCTCCCAGTTGTGTTACACTTTGACTTCTGTTTCCACTCATTAATATTCTTACTTTAATTCTGAGGAAATTGCATGAGATTTTTCCAACTTTTACCCAAGGAGATGAGCCTCAGAGCTCCCTGTTGGATCTGTTGAAAGTCCCTCCCTGTTCTGGGTCAAGCCCGCCTGTATGGTGTAGGAGACAGAGGTCCTCATTTCATGCCAGATACCTTCCCTCCTGGAATTCTTGCAATGACAGAGTAGTTTAGTGTACTTTTTGTTTGCTGGTTGGGTTTATTATGTAGAAAAGAAGCTTGGTAAATCGAGTGGCCAGACAGACGTTAAGACAGATGGGTACCATCGTGGCAAATGTGACATTTGAGGTAGGCACGTTTTTGCTCACATCTCAGAAAACTGCCATGTCTAGGACTTTAATTTTGAGGACGCTAATTTTCTGTTTGATTTGAAATTTAGTCCAGCTTTTTTACTCTTAAGTGTATCAGAGTATTCTATGATAATGACTTACATTTTCTCCTCTGCAATGCCTGGTGTAGGCTATGGCCCAGAAGGAGGACATGGAGAAGAGAATCACTACACTTGAGAAATGCTACCTCGCTGCACAGCGCAAAGCCATCTCTGTGCACAACCTCAATGATAAACTTGAAAATGAAATCGCAAATAAAGATTCTACACATCAACAGGTAATGGCTTTTACTGAACTGTGTCTGACTTTTATAGTAGTGAATACTGAGGAAGGAAGGTAAAGACCTTTTCATGTGACTCCCATGTTGGAAATCAAGTCCCAATGTAAAGTTCTTATGACCCTAAAATATTGCGTTCAAAAGTGTGGATGTACATCATGATAAATCAGCTGTACTGAAAGGAAATGCATTTTTTTAAAAATTGAGGGTGACTGCAACTTACAGGTTTGAATTATTTGGGATTTGGTTTAATCATTTTGTGGAATTCCACTCCTGACTCTTGTTTTACTTGACTTGAATCTGTTGGCTTGTTAGCATTTTTACTGAAAGAGCAGAGAGCAGCAGGGAACTTCACAGCAGCTGGCTGCTTGTTGGGAACTGGGGTCACTGTGACAAAAGGCAGGGTTAAAACTCCAGTCTGATTAGGGTTTGTACTGCCTGTGGTTTGGTGAGCTTTACTCGCTCCTATTCCTGTGTGGTCTCAGATAATCAGGACTTAACCAGGAAAACCAAATCTGGCTTCTCCAGAAGTGAGTCAGTCTGGTGTGTGACAAAGTATATCATTGGCCCCACTACAAAAATAAAATACTAGAAAGCCATTGAAATTTATGATGTGGAATGCTAATTAAGAGCATTACGATATACAAAATAATGGCTGTAAAAGGCAGATCAGAAAATACTACGTACCATATGCTGTTGTTTTCTGAGGGTTTTAAAGCATATCTTATTGTTTATTATGTACATAAAGTAATACGCACACAGAAAAAATAAGAAAGCTGCTTAGAAATAAATGCTAACCTCTCAGGAACCCGAGCATATAGATAATTTGATTTTTTTAATTTAATTTTTTTTTCTTTTTCAAAAAAGAATCTGTCTAAAGTTTTCAGAGTAAGAAGATATGCTAAAAAAATAATCATGCATTTACAAATATTAGTTGATTGGCATTTCCTCAGGCACACTCTGATCAGGTCTGTATTTCAGAGGAGATGAAAGCCATATTTTGGCTTACAAGCCCATGGCCGTCTGCGGTCGGTAGGGTTCCCTTCAAATGATGATTCTGGTGATGTTTTAAGAAGGGTCAGTACTGACCCTTAACTTGTCAATAAGAATGAATAAACTTCTACAGAAACCTGATCTTCTTTAATATATAAGAACTTTTTTTTTTTAAAAGACTTCTTTGGAGACGTTTAGGAAAAGCAAATACTCTGGCAGGAGGTGTTCTGCCCACTGAGACCAAGCCCAGGAACACTGAGAGAAAAATTACCGTGACACAGCTTCCAAAACAGAACTAATCCTGTAGACACATGCATTTCGGTTTTGTCTCAGCTTACTAAAAATGGCAGAGGCTACACCACTTGGCCCGTTTTGATGTTCTGCTCTCCCTTTGTAGAAGGAGAATAAAGGCCTACAGTTGCAGGAGTGCCTGGAGCCGGCAGAGCAGAAGCTGCAGCAGACGCTGCTGGAAGTGGAAGCTGAGCTGGCTCAGCGGGTGGCTGCGCTCTCCAAGGTGCTGCTCTTGGTCCCCCTGCGGCGGGTGCGGGGAGGGCCTGTTCCATGCTGTCCCACCGTGCCCCTCCCCGTGCTGCTCAGTCCACAAAGGAGTGCAGACGCGGGGTCGTGCTGCCCGTCTAAGATGGGAGCGCCCCCTGAGTGTCAGACAGTCCCCGCTCCCGTGTCATCCCTGCGTTAATTTCCCTCCAGTTTTGTCCTGTGCTCTGTGTGTCCCCAGGATGCTTCAGCTCCGAGTCACTGCTGCTCGGAGTTCAGTCAGCAACTCAAAGCCTAGCAGGATAAAGAACTAGAAAAATCCCATTCTCATTTAAGAGATGGCCAAAATAGTTCTGTCATGAACGCAGTTTTAAGTCTTTATTCATACATTGTTGAATAAGTCACAGCGGGGCACGGTGCAGACCCGGGGCCCCACTTCCAGCTTGCAGTCCCCAGGAGCCCACGGGTGAGAAGCCGCGTCCAGGAGACATGGCGCTGCTGGGGGTATGGTCCCCCAGCCAGCCAGCCACCCCGACCTTCTGGTGGGAAAGGTGTTGCCCTGCACTGCTGGTGGGCACTGGCTGGACATGGAGAGGTGGGCCGGGCCTGTGCTGGCCCGGCTGTCGGAGCATTGCCTGGAGCTCAGTGAGCGGCTGAGGGGCCGGCAGGTCTCGGGAGGCGGGTGTTGTCGGGTGCTGGCAAATCCTCCCAGAGCAGGGTCACTAACAGCCGCCAGGCGGCGCCCTTCTGACTGTGATCTTCCTCTCAAGGGTTGGTTTCTTCTCTCCCCTGGCATCTTTGCTGTCTGTCCCCGGTCAGCCTTGTAGGCTGAACTTCTGTCTTCCGGAAGCTCTGCCACTAAGGAGGCTAAACTGTTCGAACTTACCTCCCAGCTTAGGAAGGTAGAACGTGTGCCCTCGTGTGTCCCGTGCTTGCCACTGCCTGCTGCCCGCGCTGGCTCGCCACAGGCAGTCTGAGGAGGGGGCGCAGCGGCCGCGGGTGTGGGGCCTGGGGCGGTGGGGAGCATCTCTCCTCTCACAAGCCGGTCACCAGCACCCTCCATCACCCACGTGTCACACACGAAGCCGCGCTGGCTGCTTGAGCAGGCATGCGGGTGTGTCCCTCGCGAACCCAGGGCCAGTGGTCCACACAGAACATGGCCCGCTTGCCGCCCCTGCAGTCACAGCCCGCGTGCCATCAGGACAGGGTCGTTGCGAGCGGAGCTGATGCTGTTCTTGGCCGACAGGTGAAAGAGAGACAGGGCAACATCGAGGAGAGGCTGTGCCAGATGGAGGCCCAACTGGAGG
This sequence comes from Ovis canadensis, assembly GCF_042477335.2. Classification (NCBI taxonomy): domain Eukaryota; kingdom Metazoa; phylum Chordata; class Mammalia; order Artiodactyla; family Bovidae; genus Ovis; species Ovis canadensis. Next base: position 13,358,090 of record NC_091267.1, read on the forward strand.
AGAAGAGCAAGGAGCCGCCGTGGGTGGGTGTGCTGACGGGGAGGCCTCGTCTGGGCCGGAGACCCGGCTGGGCGGGGCTGGCGCTGCTTCTCCGCTGCTCCTGTCTCTGCTGTCGAGTGTGCGTGTGTGGCCCTGTCTGCTGATCCAGGCACCCAACCTCGGGAGCAGGACCAGATGTGGTCGCCCGTAGGTGGTGGGCAGGGGTGAGGGGGTCCCCATGTTCAAGGAGGACACCTGTTGCTCTGACCAGCAGCAGGGGAGCTGCTCGGGATACAGCTGCACCTTCGGAGTGCCCCTCAAACAAACCTGAGGGTGCCAGCTCAAGGCCCATGAAACTGAAGGCATGGTGCCCAGGTGTGGAGGTGCTTGCCTTGGACGTGATGCTGGAGTCCCACATGCCAAACTGCTGGTCCAGACATGGCTGCTCCTAGGCAGGAGGAGAATCGTAGTTGCGCTGCAACAGAAGGCGCGGCAGGAAAGGGCAATGGTGGAGGCTCGCATCAGAGAGCCCTGAGAGAGGTTTCCCGGAAGGGTTGGCCACACAGTGATACAGACCATCCAGCAAATGGAGTGGAGATCCCGGGTCCAGCCTCAGGTGTCAGTACTGTCCCCACCATAGCTGTGTTCTTGGGCCTAGACTGCAGAGCCTCACATGCGGACTCCCAGGGGGCTGTGGTTCTGACTCCCATCATGAGACCTTGGTGAGGCTCCCTCCCTGCTTAGGCAGAGAGCTCAATGTCTCCTGATCAGGGGTGCACTTCCTTACTTTCAGAACTGCTGCTCAGAGGCTGTTGAGATCGGGATGCTGTTTATGACGAAGCCAAGTCAAAGTAAACTTTTGTTTTGCTTTAAAAATATTTGGATGCCGATGCCTTATTGGGGAAGCTGTGACAGGTTTTATTTCCTTGGGTTCAAAAATCACTGCAGATGGTGGTGACTGCAGCCATGAGATTAAAAAATGCTTGCTCCTTGGAAAGCTACGACAAACCTAGACAGCATATTGAAAAGTAGAGACATCGTTTTTCCAGTAGTCACGTATGGATGTGAGAGTTGAACCATAAAGAAGGCTGAACACTGAAGAATTGATGCTTTTGAATTGTGTTGCTGGAGAAGACTCTGTTTTAACAGAAAATATTTAACAGAAAATAACCTGTCAACCCACTCCAGTACTCTTGCCTGGAAAGTCACATGGATGGAGGAGCCTGGTGGGCTGCAGTCCATGGGGTCACGAAGAGTCAGACACTGCTAAGCGACTTCACTTTCACTTTTCACTTTCATGCACTGGAGAAGGAAATGGCAACCCACTCCAGTGTTCTTACCTGGAGAATCCCAGGGACGGCGGAGCCTGGTGGGCTGCCATCTATGGGGTCGCACAGAGTCGGACACGACTGAAGCAACTTAGCAGCAGCAGCAGCAACCTGTTTTTTAATTTTTTATGATGGAATATTTCAAACATGCACAAAAGTGGAAGGAGTAGTATAATAAATACCCATGACCAATCAATTAGCCTCAGCAATTTCTAACACAGGGCCAATCTCAAATATATCATTCTTTTGTCTTCTCTCCAGTTTTTTTAATACAGTAGGTCCTAAAACAGCTTTTTAAACCATGAAATTGATGATCGTTTTATAAAACAGACTTTCCAACTTTGTTATTACATTTAAAAATTGCTTGAGGTAGTTATTTCCAGTTTTTTAATATGAATTTTCATATTGGAAAAGACCCTGATGCTGGGAAAGATTGAAGGCAGGAAGAGAATGGATGACAGAGGATGAGATGGTTGGATGGCAGTTCTGGGAGTTGGTGATGGGCAGGGAAGCCTGGCATGCTGCAGTCCATGGAGTCGTACAGTCAAACATGATTGAGTAACTGAACTGAACTGAATATGAATTATCATTGGAAGAAAAGCTATGACCAACCTAGACAGCATATTAAAAAGCAGAGATATTACTTTGCCATCAAAGGAACACCTAGTAAAAGCTATGGTTTTTCCAGTAGTCATGTATGGATGTGAGAGCTGGACCATAAAGAAGGCTGAGCACCAAAGAATCGATGCTTTTGAACTGAGGTGTTGGAGAAGACTCTTGGGAGTCCACTGGACTGCAAGGAGATCAAACCAATCAATCCTAAAGGAAATCAGTCCTGAATGTTCATTGGAGGGACTAATGCTGAGGCTGAAGCTTCAATACTTTGGCCACCTGATGCGAAGAACTGACTCATTGGAAAAGACCCTGATGCTGGGAAAGATTGAAGACAGGAGGAGAGGGTGCAACAGAGGACGAGATGGTTGGATGTCATCACTGACTCGGTGGACGTGAGTTTGAGCAACTTCTGGGAGATAGTGAAGGACAGGGAAGCCTGGCATGCTGCAGTCCATGGGGTCACAAAGAGACACGACTGAGTGACTGAACAAGAGCAATCATTACAAAGAATTCAAGTGATATTTCATGTAAAGAAAAATACGTGAAAGTCTATCTCCACTGGCTTTTTTTCCAAAATGAATTTTCTCACTTTTTGCTTTATAAATTGAATTCATTTTACACCCTTAATCCAGAATCAAGCTTCTGTTTATATACTGGGAAATTCCTCTATCAACGTGTGTGTAAGCCGATCCTCTTTCAAGTGTACTTGTTTCTGAGTGTAAATTTGCTTACTCCTCGAGCCCCTTCGACAGGAAATGGCTGGCGACACTAAGGTCCCCCAGGTGCTCTGCCAAAGAGAAGTGTTGCGAGTGACCTTTGACCAGTGAAGTCCCTGCCTCCCTCTGCACCTGCCCATCTGCTCTGGGGATGCTCAAGAGCCCACCAGAGGTGGCGTGGGAGGGGACCACCTCGGGAATCAGGGCACAGGCCGCTCACGTTGCAGCTCCCTGGTGCTTTTAAAGGAATGACTATACTTGCTCTTGAAGTTTATGAGTTTTCGTTTTTCCTGTTTTAGGCAAAGCAAAGAGAAAAAATGAATGAAGAACACAATGAACACTCATCAGATACCGTGAATAAGCTTCTATCTGTTTCAGATGAGAGGCTTCAGCTTCATCTGAAGGAGACAATGGCTGCTCTGGAGGATAAGGCGAGCGAGCTTCATGGCCCCTTTACAAGAAGAGCATCTGGCCTGGCCTGGCTCGGCCCGGTCTGTGTGTGGGGGAAATCTCCAGGACAGGAGTTGGAAAACTCCCATAGAGGGCCCCAGAGTGAATGTCTTTACTGGTTAGAGTAGCAGCATTTCATGCTAGTCAATAAGCGTGACAGCATCCACAAGCAGTGTGTAAAGGAACAGACATAGATGTGTGCCTGCAACCCTTACAGAAAGCATCAGTGAGGCGGATCCACCAATGACCCCGATGTTACCAGCCGCTGTGCTAGAACATTCTTCTAGGTCCACCCTCACCCCTTCGTTTCTTTCTTAGAAGTTTATTTCTGAGGCTTTGCTGGCAGTCCAGTGGCTGGGAGCCTGCCTTGCAAGGTCAGGGACGCAGGTTCGATCCCTGGTTGGTGAGCTAAGATCCCACATGCCATGCGGCAGTCACATCAAAGGAATCTCGCATGATGCAGCTAAGGCCTGATGCAGCCAAATCAATAAGTTTAGTTCAGGATCTTTTATATAATGTGATAGAAAAGATTGAAGCAAGCAAAAGCAAGCATTCTCATATTCCAACTCCAGCCATCTCTCTTTTTATTTGCTTTGGAAAATGTCTGAGAACTATCAGAGCAGCTCAGTGGGCAACATTCTGGTTGAGGTTCGGTGAAAACCTGTCCCAGCTGCACCAGTGCCCTAAAGACGAGGCCCAGAACCTTCACCGAGGTCGGCGCTTGGGCGACGCTTGTCTGAGAGAGACCCATGGTCACTACAAGTTCTGCGGCACATTTTTCTCCCACAAAACCCAAGATGACATTCACACCTCACTAGAGACCTCACTTCACCTGACCTGTGGGCTGGTACTGAGGTGGGGATAGTTTTGTCTCAGGTTTGAATTTTACATGTGAAACCTGTGCCAGTTTCCTGAGTGACCACTGAACTGCAAAAGCTGAAAGCAAGTATAAAGCAGTTTCACTTACCCCAGGGACCTGGCCTCCTTGTATCTAGATGATCAGTCGGGGAAGGAGGAGTTTTTCTGTGTACAGTTCAGTTCAGTTCAGTCACTCAGTCGTGTCCGACTCTTTGCGACCCCATGAATCGCAGCACGCCAGGCCTCCCTGTCCATCACCAACTCCTGAAGTTCACTCAGACTCACGTCCATCGAGTCAGTGATGCCATCCAGCCATCTCATCCTCTGTCATCCCCTTTTGCTCCTGCCCCCAATCCCTCGCAGCATCAGAGTCTTTTCCAATGAGTCAACTCTTCGCATGAGGTGGCCAAAGTATTGGAGTTTCAGCTTTAGCATCATTTCTTCCAAAGAAATCCCAGGGTTGATCTCCTTCAGAATGGACTGGTTGAATCTCCTTGCAGTCCAAGGGACACTCAAGAGTCTTCTCCAACACCACGGTTCAAAAGCATCAATTCTTTGACGCTCAGCCTTCTTCACAGTCCAACTCTCACATCCATACATGACCACAGGAAAAACCATAGCCTTGACTAGACGGACCTTTGTTGGCAAAGTAGTGTCTCTGCTTTTGAATATGCTATCTAGGTTGGTCATAACTTTTCTTCCAAGAAGTAAGCATCTTTTAATTTCATGGCTGCAATCACCATCTGCAGTGATTTTGGAGCACAAAAAAATAAAGTCTGACACTGTTTCCACTGTTCCCCCATCTATGTCCCATGAAGTGATGGGACCGGATGCCATGATCTTCATTTTCTGAATGTTGAGCTTTAAGCCAATTTTTTCACTCTCCTCTTTTACTTTCATCAAGAGGCCTTTTAGTTCCTCTTCACTTTCTGCCATAAGGGTGGTGTTATCTGCATATCTGAGGTTATTGATATTTCTCCCAGCAATCTTGATTCCAAGTTAGTGTTAAAAGTTGTCATCCAGCTTCGTGCTGACACATCACTCTGGGTGTGAGGTCCACCCCTCATCCCGAGGTGCTTTATGCTTTCAGACAGGAGAGTAACCATCCCGCAGTCCACGCAACGTCTGTTAAGAATTGACTCTAAAGCACTGTGTGTATCTTTTTCAGAATTCTCTCCTATGGGAAGTTGAAAATGTAAAAAAGCATTTAGAAGAAATGCAAAACAACAAGGTCCTTAAATCTCTAAATCCTTTAGAAATTTGTTAAGAGCTGAACTGAGCTGGGTTCATTGTTACAGTTACTACAGATGCTTAGCAGAAGTGGAGTTACATTTTCCTTATGGCTGGTCCACTGCTGTAACGTGTATAGCATTTCTGGTTTTGAACACTGAATGTGATTTGCATTATAGGTGGATTTAGAGTGTGTGGCCATTGTATGTAGTTCAGAATTCTGAATAGTCCTTTCTGGGTTCACCCAAAAGCTGAGAAAAAGCATGAGCCTTTCACGTGGACAGTGCTGTCCATCAGAGAGATAATATGAGCCACATACACAATCTAAAATTTTCCTAAAACTGAACAGGCTACTTTACATCCTTTTTTCACTGCGAGTCTTGAAATCTGTGTGATTTCCACATCGAGCTTTGCACTGGCCTGGTCACATCCTCAGTGGCTGCACAAGGCGAGTGACTGCCGTGGCCGACAGCACAGAGCTGCCAGGTTGAGTCGAGTGACTCGGAAACTTGGCCCGTTTGACTTGTTTTATCCCGTGAGGAGGTGAAGTGGGATGTAGAGGAATGAATGTAAGGTCCATGGAGACAGTTTAAAGCAATGAGAGGAGCGAGGGCAATAGAGTGAGTCCTGTCCCCCACCACCTGAACCCCGACCCCAAGTCCAGCTTCTCTCTACAGACTTCATTGTCGTCAATGGCTTGCCATGTTTCCTCCAGAAGCTTTTCTACACTTGAGATGTAACTTCTTATTCATTACGGTTTATAAGGGTTAGTATTGTTCTGAGTGTTTATATTTGCTATGGAACACTTAGAGTACAGTTTCTCAGAATTAAAATGTTCAAAAATGTGCGATTTTAAAGCTAGAGAATGGAGAGGATGTGCTGATCGGGCTGATGGTGAACCCATAGGCAGCTAGTTCACTGGAGCGGAGCAGGAATGATTGCAGGTGGTCCTGGAGCCAGGAAAAGGGGTGGCCCAGCCCTGGGGAGGGGTCGTGACGAAGACAGAGGCGAGGGTACTGGCCACGGGGGACAGGGAGCCGGCAAGCCAGCACCTCGAGGCTGCCCCTCCATTGCTTTGAGGTCATGTCTGGGAAAACAAGGCAGGACCTGGGTGAGAGTGGGGCAGAAGGGAGATTTGCAGAGAGAAGGGTGTGAGGTGTGAGAGTGGGAGGGCGGCACGGGGCCCAGCAGGCACTCTCCCGCGCGTCTCAGATGACAGAGCCGCCCGTGCGGTGTGAGGGGCCATCCCCAGAACAGCCCGAGGGCCTGTGCCCTGAGAGGAGAGCCCGTCCCCTGGTTGCCCCTGCTCACTCCTGTCTGTGCATGTTCAGACCAGCCTGGAAAATGGAGGGCTGGAAATCCACGAGGACGGCACTCCTCGGTGAACTAGTACCAGTGATGACCGCTGAGGTGGACCCAGCAGCTGCGGAGCTGAAGGATTCTTTTTTTCTAATTTTCCTTCAGCCTGGCTGGTGGAAGCAAGGATGTATTTTTTTTTATTGTATTTTTTTAATTTTCGGTTTTTGTCTCTAACTCCATCAGCCCACCCTTGTGAATAACCTCATAGGATTGCCTTCCGTCCACGCTGAGACCTGAATGTCACCAGGCTATCTAGGAACTGGATTCTCCTACTGCCCATTTCTTCAGTACTGCTCGCTTAAGAGATGGCAGTTTCTCATAAGCATGGCCCATTTGTCCAAAGTCAGGGCTTCCATGTAAAATTGTGTTCAATTCCTGATAGGCTTGAGCTGCCCAGAATGTCGCTGACGAGACATGGTCTTCTCATGCCCAGGTGCAGCCCCTGAAAGATCAGGACCAGGAGTGCAGGCAGCAAGCCAGCGTGCTAGCCCAGGTGTTCAAGAGTGACGAGGGTGTGTCTGACAGCGAGGGCGACGGGGTCACCCTCTTCAGCTCGGCTGCTCTGCTGTCGCCCAGCGGGCAGGCCGATGCCAAGACTCTGCCTGTGATGATTCAGGAGCAGCTGGACAGGATCAGCGAAGAGATCCGGTGGGTGCGCCTGAGCCCAGCTCCCCGAAGACTCGATTTCTCTGAGGAGCTGTCTTCTGCTTAGAGAAGTTTGAGTGATCCATAGTAAGAAAACTGACTTCAGGTCTGCTTTGAGAATTTTCAGTTCTGAGATTGCCCTTGATTATAGAGCTCAGTCAGCCAGGGCATTCTGTCCACAGTGTGGTATCAGCACTCTGTGGGAGGGCGTTGTGGGATGTCCCCCCTCAGCTCTGGGCCCCAAGGTGAGTGAGGTGCCGAGGCAGTGTCCCCTGCGGCCCGTTCACCCTCCAGCACTGAGGGTGCGCCCTCGTGTGTCCCTCGGAGCCTTCCACGTTGTGGTGAAAAGCCACTTGGAACAGAAAAGCTGGGGTTCTGGGGCTGGCAAATTCCCACTCAGATCTGCATTTTCCTTTTTAACTTAATACATTGTGAAGATTGGCTTGTTGTAAGACAGTGATCCAAGGACACGAGTTTGAGTTTTTCTCATCTCATCAGTATATTTAGAATGTTTTCTTTAGACACAGTCTTGGCAGTTATAACAGCTTACAAAACAGGATAGAACCCAAAGGCTCGCCTCGTGGTGAGCAGGGGGCCCTAGGTCTGGGTGCAGCCGGGTGGCTAGGGGCCCCGAGGCCTGCCTGGTGCCACACCCGCACAGCTGTGCCTCCTGTCCTGAGTCCACATTCAGAGTGGCCACAGGCCGATGACCCTGCACAGGACCTGGCAGAGCTGCTGCTCAGATTGTTCTCATCCCGTCACCCCTGGCCAAAGTGCCCGTTCCTGCCGGTAGAGTGTGGGGGGCTCAGGGAAAAGGCAGGGGTGAATGGCACAACCAGCAAACGCAAATGGTGCAGCCTGCACTTTTGACACTGAGACAGACTGCTTTGTGGGCCGTGTTTGAGCACAGACAAGCTCAGAAAGATTGTCTTTCCTCATCCCCGTAGGAAATTTGGAACGGTTATATATTAATATTTTTATTTTTACAGCAAGTTGTCAGGTAAAAGTGATTTTTCCTTATGCAACAAGTTGACTTGATGTAAATGGTAAATTCTGTCCATCAACTTGTCAACAGTGAAAACTTTCAAGATGTATAAGTAGAAGTGAAACTGGAGAGTTTACTACCTGTAAGGATCTTGTATTTTAATTTGAAAATCATTTTATGTGCATAATCATGTATTTAATCTGTATATAAAATCATCCATGACACATTAGGGGAGAAGAGCAGTAACTGAATTCTAGGTTAATGCAGCACATTGACATGAATTCAGAAACTCACACAAAGCTGGTGGAGAACTTCATCAAGTGATGCGTTTGTACATATACAACCTTAAAACAAAATGAAAAGTTCAACTCAGCACTTCATCTGGTCTGGAGACTTGTGTTTAGAAACTGCAGCTTGCTCATGAATCGCTGTTTTGGTTATACAGAGTTCCCGATTCCCAGTGGAAAAGATTGAGGCACTGACGTGCATCTCTGCCATGAGAGCAGGGAAGGTAAATGTTGTCAACTTCAGGTATCTCCTCACAGGGAGAGTCACTACCCAGGCCCCATCAGAATGTTAGAGTAGATAAGTCAAATCAAATGTGAATGATCAGGGGCCACTTTGTAAGACTCAATGATAAGTTATTCTAAGTTTGAGAATATTCAAAAGAGGGAAAGCTGAACCTTTTTGCTGAGATGTTAATTGAGCAACTGTTCCTGGAATTTGCTAAGCATGACACAGAATGCAAGCCCAAATTTGTTGTCCAGACACGTTCCTCTGCTGACAAAAGCAGGTGATGATTTTATTCTATTTTAGGTTGATCCAAGAAGAGGAGAACACGGATCAGCAGGCCGAGGGGATTGAGAGCAGGGTGGGCAGGGGGAGCTTAAGCAACCTTCATCATTTTCAATCCTTGAACTCCCTCAACCTGAATCCCTCCTCCTCGCATGCGGGTTCCTGCTCACCCAGCAGAGGGCGCTCCAAGCCCCGAAGGAGGCAGCGCAGCCCTGCGCGGGAAGTAGACAAGCTGGGCTTCATGACTCTGGTATGTGTCTGCCTCCTCCCCGCCGCGTCCCTCCCAGAGCACACTGGTTTTCTTTTGTTTGTTTGTTTTTTCTCTTTTTACCCAGAAGAAAATCAGGTATATTTGCTACGCTCAGAGGTCTAAGATTTTTAAAACTGCCTAGTCTTTAATCAGGCTTCTCTAGTACCTCAGACGGTAAAGTGTCTGCCTGCAATGCAGGAGACCCAGGTTCCATCCCTGGGTTGGGAAGATCCCCTGGAGAAGGAAATGGCAGCCCACTCTAGTATTCTTGCCTGGAAAATCCCATGGACCGCGGAGCCTGGTAGGCCACCGTCCATGGGGTCACAAAGAGTCGGACACGACTGAGCGAAATCATTCCATAATCACACAGCGACAAATTAGTCTTGATATTTGGACCCCTGGCTTAGGAATCTAAACTGGTCTGCTCGCTGATGGGCCTGGCCGTGCACTCAGGCCAGCTCTGCGTGTGAAACCAGGTTAAAAGCCCGGTGCCCCAGGGCCCCAGTGAAGAAGTTGGGCTTCCTCACTCTTCCAAGTCTGAAAACGGGATGACGACCTAGGGCTTTTGGTGAGAGTGTGCGGCTCTAAGGCACATGTTCCAGCTTTAGCTTAGGTTTTGTGAGTGCATTGCTGTTTGCCCCATGAAATCTTCTTTACAACACTCTGCTTTGTAACTGCAGTTGTATTATCACTTTTTGGGGGGTTACCACCCGTTTCATGTTAGCTGCATTGTTAGTCAGCATGTAATTAAATTAACTGTGAATCATTTAGCAGCATGTGAAGTGGTAACTAGTCCATTTTGTGGTCTTTTGAGACACTGTTTTTATAATTTGCATCATTAGCTAATTAGTTGATATTTTAAAATCTTTGACGATTTCTCTGTAGTTTCATGATTGATCTCTTTCCGAGTATTTGTAAAAGAACAGTTCTGTGGATTTTGTCCTGCTGTTGGAGTTCTCTGACGGTGTGTCTGCTTTCAGCATTGGTTTCAATTTCCTGGCTCTTCCTGTTGTCTGCTTAGTGGTTGTCAGTCCAGACCCCAGCTTCCCACCACTGCCCCGCCTTGCCCCCGAGGCTGCAGTTGACCCATCCATCTCCCCTTCCCCGTCCTCCCACCTGCTCTGGTCATAGCAGTGCTGTGGTCTGCCGGAAGCCAGTGTGAGGAATCCCGCCCGTGACAAGGTCATGAGGAAGGAAGCTGACATACGCAAGGCGTGCTCAGACTTCAGGGACCCCTCTGGAAATTCCTAAGCATGTACCCCAACAAAAATCTGCCGGCTTTTGTGCTCTGCGTTTCCACTCTTCTGACATTTTCTGGAAAAAGTCAATTCAGGGCTTTAGTCTTCTGCATTTAAAAGAGTGTTTCAATCCAAAAAACCCTCTGATGGCTTTCTAGCCTGCCTGCAGGACTCGTACAGCTGCGCGTGTGATTGTTTGAGGCCTCCTGACCGCAGGAGGCACAGGAAGCTTAAAACATCCTAGGAATGTAGGAGCTTCCGAGGAGTCAAAATCTTTAGAATAGGACTGATTAAAGGTTTCATTTGTTGAGTCAATATTTGCTGCCAAATTTTCACATCCTTTAGTTGTAGATATAGTTAGAAAAACAAGTAGTAGACCTTGTGTTAGCAACATTAGATCTTTGAGTTAAGTACCCTCTTTGTTGTGTCCCACTGCACCTTTGTTCTATAGAGATGTAACTTTAATGTTAATGCTTTAAGGAGATGTAGATTAAAGAAAAACACTTCAGGGGAAACAAGATTAACATTCATTAAGGAAGAGAGCCAAAAAGTGTTAACAAGCCTCTTGGCCAGAAGATAATGTAAATCACCTGAGACCTTTTGCATGCCAAATGATGTATAGAAAGAGCTTGAGCTGCGAACGCTACATAATCTTGTGTTACCCATTGATCTCTGTGTTTTATCAAAAAGTATAAAAGGCCTTCTGAACAATAAAGGATGGGGCCAGCTCCAGGGGCCAGCTTCCCAGGGCCAGGGACCGGGGGCCCGGGGCCAGCTTCTTGGACCAGCTTCTCTAACTAGTCTCCCAGCCTGGTTTCTTGGCTCTCTGGCTCCCCCCGTGTCTCTCTTTCTTCTTCTCTCTCTTTCCCTCTCTCTGCTCTTTACTTTAATTTCGGGCTGAATTTCCACCTGGAGCGCGGAGGCTCACCAGGTCTACTTACTTGCCCCGGCTGTTAAGATCCGCGAGAAAGGGAGCTTAAGGCGAGGCACCCTTAGATATTCAAGCGGGCGCCGGTGGCCCAACGTAGATGGTGCAAATTCCTTGTCTGGAATTTTATTGGCCTTCCGCGTAAACCAAGCTATTCAGCCCTCTTCCTCCACTTAATCTTCTTACTACACTATAATTTCTTAATCTAATCTTACTTTAATAAATAAACAAGTCTTTCCACGCCGACGCCGTCCACCCTTCGAATTCCCTGGATCTGCCGGGGCTGGACCCCGGCAGTGGTCCACAGCAGGTGTCCCCTTAGTCGGGTTTGTGTTTTGTCTTCGTGTCTCATCACATGGTGTTTTTCCCCCATAGCAGTAAGTTTGAATTAGCATATCACTATGCAGTTACAAGCATAATGTAGGTGGATCCTAAACCACATATCATGTGTAATTCATAAATGAGATTATCCTTACATAAAGAAATGATCTTCTTGAAGTGTAGAATTAATGGACTTTTGACACAATATCCTTTCTGTGTCGGTGCTTGTATTTAAGACTATAAATCTCATCAGCTTTTGCACAGTTAATGTCTCTACTAGACTCTTTAAAAAAGCATCTTCTATGGTTAAGAAAATGTAAAGACTGCACCTGCTATTATGCTAGCTTTCATTCTTACATATTTTCACAGGGAACCTGCTTTAATAAATTTATTTTGAGAAGTTTTAAATCAAATTCTAGGTAAGCATTTTATATTAATGTCCAATAGGTGGTTAGATTTGTTCAGTGTTAAAATAGGTATTATGGTAACTTCCTCATCAGTTAAATTACTATTTTAAAGTATAACATGTTTTTTATTAAGAGAAACTAACTTATAGAGAAGTTTGGCTGAGAATAGACAACTGTTAAGGGCCTTTATTGTACAGAATGCTGTGCTTTAATAAATCATGATATTGTAATAGAATTGTATCTTCCTGAGTAATAATTCATAGTGTTTCTCTAGTAAATCTTGAATAGCTTATTTAATTTCTGTGGTCAAAAAAAAATGTTCTGTTTCCAGTTACATGTTCTCTAAATCTTCATATCACTTATATGTTTGCCATCATTTTTGCTATACTGTACTTGTCTATACTGATTCTTGCATTTTTAGCTTCAAAGTCGCGATAAATCTGGTTTCTCTTCATTTCTTTGCGTGCATTTATCAGCCTCGTGATTTAAGGAAGCATTGTCGAAAGGTAAACTAATTAGTAATTTAGCACGCCTTTGTTTCTCTGTGAAGTATTAGAGAGTCCTTATCATTTTACATGAATGAACACTGTGTGGTTATGTCCTGGTGAATAATTGACGTTTTAATGGAAGTAATGAAACTCACCTACCACTTAAAATATACGGATGGTTCTGTTGGAAATAGGTCATTTGTTGGGACAATTGTAACAGTTTGCCTATCTCCCACTTGTTTGCCTTCTAATCATCTCATGCTTATTTATAATAGACATAGTATTATTTATTATTTTAAAATTTTTCTTTACTTATTTTTTTGGCTATGCTGCACAGCTTATGGGATCTTAGTTCCCCAACCAGGGATCAGACCGGTGTCCTGGCAGTTAAAGGACCAAGTCCTAACGTCTGGACCACCATGGAATTTCCGCTTAGAGTTTTTTTTAAAACAAATGACTGAATCAGAGCCATGGAAGTTAGATTTAGGGGAAGCCAATTTAATGATGGTGGGTAGCAGTGTGCAGGAGACTCTGTGCGCCAGGCACTGTGTCAAGTACTTTCCGAGTCTGTCATCTAATCCCACAGACCCCCAGGTGAGGTCCAGGCTGCTGCTATCCCCATTCAGCAGACAGGGACACTGAGGCTTAGAGAGGCCGGGCACTGTGCCCAGGCTCCCACACCCAGCAGTGTGGTTCAGACTGGTCTGATCAGAGCCTGGACACTTACTGTAGTGCCGTCCAGCCCGCTTTGCTCCAGAGGCTCTCGTGTCCATCACAGCATCCCTGATGGAAGGAGCATCAGGAGGGAGCTCACTGCCTCTCCCCTTTGGTCACTTGGTTGAGCCCCTGTTGTTGGAGTCCAGTGCCCCGAGGGCTGGCCTTCCTTGTCCCTCTCCCACTCCCAGCCTGCTGATTGAGCACTCCTGGGCCTTCCCACAGGACTGGGGCAGCCACGCTCCAGTTCAGGCAGCTCAGTGCCTGGGAGCCCTTCTGCTGGGCACAGCAGAGCAGCGCCATCACCCTGGGGTTGGTGACCTGGGTGTGCTGCTCGCCCGCTCTGTGGCCTGCTTTGCCCTCCTGTTAAGTGCGGACATGGCACTGCCCATCCTAGTCATGTGGGCACCAGTGGGGCAGCTCCCATCCTGGGGGAGGGCAGCCAGGCTGTGCACCCAGAGGCCTTCCTTAGGAGGAGGCCCGGGGGAAGGGGCTGGCGTGGTTCCTGACGCTGAGGCAGGTGTTTGTCTCCACTGAGTCCATAGTCAGCTGAGGTGTATCACTTCCCTGCTCTGTTCCTTGTTGTTTTCTGATTTTTATAAATGCTTATTTTAACTTGAATTTGAGATTGATCCCTGTTCAGTTCCATGTGGATAATTTCTAGCCTTTGTAGCCTTCTGTTCTCTGAGGTTTCTTGTTAGAGATCAGGGGAGGGTGCCCAGTTTATTCAGCTGCTGTTAAACGAGTTCAGCTGTATTTTGCACTAGGTCACTTTGTTGTCACTAAGCTCCTGTGGGGCTGCACGGGATCAGTATTCTTTACAGAATCCCATTAAAAAAGGACTGGTTAGTTAGTTAAAACAACACACTCATTGTTTATAAAAATACTTGCCATGCATGTTTCCTAAAACTTCCCCTGCTTAACCACACACCCAAATGTATAAGAGAGACCTGCCTGGACCCTGAAGGGGTTCATCTGTTCCCCACACTGTTGCCACCACTGTCTTGCCTGTCTTCAGACCCAGGACTAGCGGAAAAGCTGGGCGTCCAGGCGAGATCATCTTTTTTTTTTAATTAGTTTATTTTTTAATTGAAGGATAATTGCTTTACAGAATGTTGTTCTTTTCTGTCAAACCTTAACATGAACCATCCATAGGTACACATACATCCCTTCCCTTTTGAACCTCCCTCCCATCTCCCTCCCCATCCCACTCCTCTAGGTTGATACAAGATTATTTCTTAGTGAAGACCTAGGAGAGCTTTATGTAAACCACAGTGAGCAAATGACACTCAGACTGGGTGTAAGCACTTCAGTGTGTAGCCCCCAGTCTGTGTGTTACTGAGAAATACAAGCCAGACACATGGTGTTCGCATGGAGGGGCCTTTTCTGTGTTTCACGTGTTGTCATGGGGTCAGCAACCTGCGTCATCACTACAAATGATCTTGGGTGGTGGTACAAGCTGTTTCGTTTTCTCCTTCAAATAGAAAGGTCTGGACGGCTTTGCTGAGAGGTTTCTTACTCTTGCTAGTGGTGCTTCTGAGCAGCATCTGGCGATGAGCACAGTCCTTTCATCAGGGCAGTTCATGCCATGCAGGGTTCACGGGGCCGGCATGGCTCTGCTGTCCTGCCTGGCAGGGCCATCTGGTCACTGGATTCCAGGGACTGTGGAGCCTGGCTGCAGGGAAGCTCCCGTCCGGGGTCTCTGCACTCAGTGGGGTGCTCTCGCTGCTCCACGGCCCTGCTTTTCTTGAACAAACCATCCTTTAAGATGGCATTAAGCTAGAACAAGGCATTTTTTTGTACTTGGCGGATAGCATAGCTAATATATTTTCAAATAAGTTTCTGGTTATAATGTAAAGCCTGTGTGATTGTCTTTTTCAACACAGTCTATTGTTAGCCGATTTTATACTTACCTCACTCCCTCAGCTGCCAGCTTTACAGGAGGAGGTAGACAAGACCACCATCAAAAGTGAAACCTCGACCTCCACCTTGCTGCGGTCCCTTCGGCTGGACCGGCTGGACACAGGGTCACTGCACACAGCCAGAGACGAGGACATCAGGGACGCCCGCAAGTAAGGGGCCTGCTCGCCTCATCGTCAGTTTCAGGAGCCCTGCGCCTCTTGTCTTGAAAGAGTTGCAAGGATGCTTGTAAAGGAATCCCACTGGATTCGGTGCCTGTGTTTAGTGGTGAACTTCAGGTGCTCGGGTAGAAGAGCTCAGTGACCTCAATGATTTTAGAAAACATCTGTCTCTATGTATTGACTCCTGTGGGAGATTTCCTCCTGCTCTTGCTAAAGGTCTACCCGACCTGGGGCGCGTTCCTGATGGTTACGGCTCCATGCCTCTCGGATTTGCTCTTGAGGGTCCCTCCCTTTTCCTCAGGGGTCTCCTCTCAGGAGACTGTCTGTCCCCTCCTGTGACTGACACTGTTCTCATTCAGACCCTCACCTGCTGAGCTCCCGTCGTGAGCCAGGCAGCACTCGATGGAGGGCACATGTGGTCACCTGATCAGCAGCCCTGCACAGTGACCGTCGCTCTCCTGCCACGGCCAAGGACGGTCACCCTGCAGGAGGCAGGGGGAACTGCCCAGAACTGGGGAGCTCGCCTTCTCTGGGAGTGTCGTCACCTGCCGAGCAGCGACCCTGAGGGAGGGTTGGAGCACCCTCTGCACCAGCTCATCTGGAGTGAAGCCCTCCTTGCGGGAGAGCTCCAGTCAGAGAAGCTCAGCTTCCTGGGGCCGTTGTTTGTGGCCAGGAGCCTGCATTGCTCATGTGGAGTGTGGTTGGTGAAGGAGACTCCACTGTCTGCTGCGAGGTTGAGGCGCCAGTGTTGTTGGGTGGCTGGTTCTATCAGTAGGTCTTGTGGAGGGGTGTGTGTTTGCACAAGGGTGCCAGTTAAAGGTCATTTTCTCTCCCCGAAGCTCGACAGGCTCTCAGGATGGCCCCGGGGGCAACCCCGGCAACAGCAACAGCAGCCAGGACTCACTGCAGAAAGCCCCAAAGAAGAAGGGCGTCAAGTCCTCCATCAGTCGTTGGTTTGGCAAGAAGGAAAAGGGCCTGCCTGGACACACCAGCAAGGAGGCGTTAGGACCAGGTAGGTGCTTCACCGTTCAGAGGGAGGAGGGCCTGCAGGCATGTCCCTTCTGTGTCTCCCCCGCTGTCCCCACGAGGCTCCTGTCACTCACGCTGGGTGTCCTCCTGGGAGGAGCAGAGGAGGCGTCTATCTTCTTTAGGGTCCGAGATGATCAGATTAGTTGATGAGTGGATGGCTGGATGGCTGGATGAATTAAGAGTGGATGGATGGATGGATTAGTGAGTGGATGGATGGATGAACAGATGGCTGGCTGGATGGGTGGATGGACGGAGCATGGAATGAATAATGCAGATGTTTATACTCCAATGAGAAACATATTCTATAAAATTGATTGAGTAGGAGCTGGGCAATGATTGTTTCCTCCAGAACAGTGACAAGTGTTTGGAAACAGCCTAAGTGCTCATCAGTGAGGAGTGAGGTACAATCTGTGGACACCCCACAAGGAACAGCACCCCCTCCTTCCTGCCCCTTTCCCCATCCCCAGGAGCTCGTCAGGGGTTCTGCCCATGCCCCGCACCCCAGTCCACAGCCACGCAGGTCCTCCTGGGGTCTCCTCATCACACAGTGTTATTATCAAGCCCCCATCTCGCTCGGCTTCATCTCTTAAGGACAGGGTATGTTCCTGCCTCTTCAGCCAGATATTTGTTGAGTGTCTTCTTTTTGCTGAGTGTGGGATTTATAGGGTAAGTAAAACAGATGTGGTCTGGAGCACAGTTAAGTGAGAAGAGAGAAAAAGGAGCAGATTATTAAATGCTATCCCTATTATTAATAAATACAACACTGAGATGGATGGTGCGTTGATTATATACCAGATGCTGTGTGTGCCCCTTACCAAGCAGGTGCAGCCCCCTCCTGATTTACAGAGGAGGAGACAGTGATGGACACATGGTTAGGCAGTGGTGAGGGCAGGTTCACATCCACGCAGTGGGACCATGCACTTTGCTGGGCCCCAGCCACCTCTGTGGTGGATGCAACAGGAATGAGATGGTTCTATGGCGTCACTGATTCGATGGACATGAGTTTGAGCAAACTCCAGGAGATAGTGAGTTATAGGAAAGCCTGGAGTGCTGCAGTCCATGGAGCGGCAAAGAGTCGGACACACCTGAGTGACTGAACTAAAACCTGAGTGTGTGCTAAACTGCTTCAGTCGTGTCTGACTCTTTGTGACCCCAGGGACTGTAGCCCACTAGCTCCTCTGTCCATGGGATTCTCCAGGCAAGAATACTGGAGTGGGTTGCTGTGCCGTCCTCCAGGGCATCTTCTCGACCCAGGGATCGAACCCACATCTCTCCTCATCTCTTGCATTGGCAGGCAGGATCTTTACTGCTAGCGCCACCTGAAAAGCCCCAGGGAACGCTGACGACTAGGAAATGCAGAAAATAGGGCCGCTCCTAAGTTAAACTGGAAGAGCAGCAAGCATAGGTTGTAAAGACGAAAACACTCGAGCGACAACAGTGCCAGCAGAAACCAGCAGGGATGCGTTCACCCCCATAGAGAAAATATCTGTGCCATTCGGAAGAGGAGCCCGTCAGCCCTTAGAGGGACAGCTGGAACTGAAATGAAAACTGAGGCCATGGTCAGCAGTGCCCACCCACACGGCCCAGGTGGCATGGTGTCTCTCACCGGGCTTTCTGCGTCCCCAGAGCTGCTGGCAGGAAGATCTCTGAGTGCCAGGCTGGGCAGCGTCCCCGAGTGAGCTAAGGCATCACTGCTCTCCTTCCAGTGCTGCCGCGGGGCCCTCTGTGGGCGGCCACCCTCATCCCCTGCCCTGCCACCCGCTGGGGCCCGGCTGTCCCCCTGGGATCCTTTCAGCCCTTGAGCTTGGGTGTTGCCAGCCCTCTGCCACGCCGGACTGGGACGCGACTCAGGACTTGGGCTTGAGATATCAAGGAGACCGTGAATCTGGAAGGACACCGCCCTGGGGCCCGTGAGAGAGCAGGAGAGCAAAGCCCCCACGGGGAGGAAGCAGAGCTGGGGAATGTGCCCACGCCCACCGCTGCCTCCAGCAGAAGTGCCTCTTCTTTGCCTCTCCTTGCCCTGAAACAGACCTCAGCTGCTGCTGCTCCACAGGTGATTCCTAAAGATGCACCTCCTGCAAGAGCTATTGTCCTGCTGCTCTGGGGCTGCCTGAGTGTGCTCAGGAGCATCAGACAAGTAGGGCTGCCACAACTCATACTGGAGGTGGGGGGCCTGATACTGGGGAAGGGTCTGAGGGTGGGAGAGGGTTTGAGGGTGGGGGAGGGCCTGATTCAGGACTAGGACCTGATGCTGGACTAGGGCCTGATGTGGGGGAACATCTGATGCTGGGGGGGGGGGGATGTCTTATGCTAGACTAGGGTCTGAAGCTGGGGGAGGGCAAGTGTCTGATGCTGTGGAAGAGTCTGATGCTGGACTAGGGCCTGATGCTGAGGGGGGAACCTCTGATGAGGACTAGGACCTGATGCTGCGGGAGGGTCTGATGCTGGACAAGGTTCTGATGCTGGGAGAAGGTAGATTCTGGACGAGGTTCTGATGCTGGGGTCGGGGGGAACGTCTGATGCTGGACTAGGGTCTGACGCTAGGGAAGGGTCTGAAGCTAGATGAGAGCCTGATGCTGGGGGAGGGCCTGATGCTGGACTAGGGCCTGATGTTGAGGGGGGGAACCTCTGATACTGGACTAGGGCCTGATGCTGGGAGAGGGCCTGATGCTGGACTAGGGCCTGATGTTGAGGGGGGAACCTCTGATGCTGGACTAAGGTCTGATGCTGAGGGAGGGCCTGATGCTGGGGGAATGTCTAGTGCTGGACTAGGGCCTGGGAGGGGCTGATGCTGGGGGAAGGTCTGTTGCTAGGAGAGGGTCTGATGCTGGACTAGGGCCTGATTCTGGGGGGAGCACCTGATGCAGGGCTAGGGCCTGACGCTGGGGGTGGGCCTGATGCTGGGGGGAAGGCCTGATGATGGTGGGCAGCCTGCTCCCAGATGTACATGGAGTTGAGTATAAATCTCCATGAGAAGTCTTTTTGCATGCTTTCCTGACCACCTTGCTGTGTTCTTCTTTTCTGAAGCATAGTTGCTGTGCAGTATCGGTTGATTTCTGCCATACATCAACGTGAATTAGCCACAGGGGTGCATATGTCCCGTCCCTCTTGAATCTCCCTCCCACCTCCCCTGCTACATTCTTGTTTCTATATGTATATGAATAATAAAGACTGTTGACTAAAATGACATAAAAACTCCCACACACAAGCGTGCACACGCACACCCCCTAGTGCATCATTCGGTTCCGCGTCAGGATTGCCCTCGGCACCCCCGCCCTGGGACCGACGGTGAGCCTCGACACCTGCACTTTGTTCCCACCCTCAGCCCACTGCCGGTGCCTCAGCAGCAGAGGGGTCCTGTCCCCACAGATGCTGAAGTGATGGAGCCGCTTGTCTCCGGAGCCAAGGGGATGAACACCCTGTCAGTCATCCTTTGGGGACACCTATGCTTCCACCTTCTGGCCTTTCCATTGTATCCATCCATTTCTGTTAACAGAATGTCCATGTGATGACACAGGCTCCCATTACCAGCTATGGTCTGTTCTCAGTGAGAGTACAGCTTACCTTCGGCACTCTATTGGCAGTGGGGAATTTTGCTTCAGTACTTTATTGAAAGAAAGCAATAAATAATACTGTGATAAAAATAATTCAAAAGTAGACTGTATGTACTTTG
This sequence comes from Ovis canadensis, assembly GCF_042477335.2. Lineage (NCBI taxonomy): Eukaryota > Metazoa > Chordata > Mammalia > Artiodactyla > Bovidae > Ovis > Ovis canadensis. The sequence continues at coordinate 13,378,179 of NC_091267.1, forward strand.
TCACATATTCAGGAAGTTCACAAAGCTTAATAGAAAAACAGGATGGTAATAATGAATTGTACAAGTAAATTAAAGGTGTAAAGAGACATGCTGTCTCGTCTACCGAGATACCAGCTGCATAATAAATATTGCACCGTGATCTAAACGCATCTCTTGCTGGCTTTTTTAATGTGCCGCTGAAAAAGTAAAAGTTACGTTTGCTACTTATACAATCCAGAATGGCCATGTCATCACAATCTGAAAATGTATGCCTAGGTCTATTCTTTAAACATGTTTACAAACAGATGTAAAAACATGATTAACATAAAAATAAGGCCTTTGTCAGAGCTGCACTACGCTGTCTGTCTGTAGGGGACATGGCACCTTCACCGTCCAATACACCAGCTCAGCAGTGGGTGCAGGGCATCGCTATTGGTCCCCAAAGAGTCTCACCAGAGAGGAGGGATCTGGGTCCACAGAGACTAGGTTACTGGAGAGATTTTCATAGTCTTCTTCTAGTCATCCTTTCAGCCCAAATTTCATTAGAAGCTCACATTTAACACCCAGTACTTTTAAATCGCTTCACGCTGCAGACAAAAACATCTCTTGCTAGGAAAAGTACAGTTTTGGTCAGTTGCTAAAATCCAACAACAACTGGTTGAAATTAAGTTTGCTTATCTCAGAGTGATTGTTGGAGAGCTTGGTTACATTCTGGAAGGATAATGCACTCCGTGTCATGATGATTTTACAATTGCAGGAAAACCCCTTCTCTCATGGTTTAACAGTTAACAATTAAACAAGAATAATTACAATAAATGCATCATTTACAAAAGCCCTATATTTGTTCATAGGATTTATATAGACAAGCAATACAGTACATTCATTTGAAAGACTAAATTAGGTATCAGAACATGAATTGATCTGAAAGGATACTTATAGCCTGAATATACAAGAAAAAGTAAGTAATTATATAAATTTTGCATAAATATAAGAAACATTAAATTCAAAAATATTTTCTCTATGGTATTCATGAATTTTTCACTAATTAAAAACCCTTTAATAAAATATCCTCAGGTCCATAGAACAAGTATTAACAGATTAAAGATTGCATCGAGTTCAAAATGTAGTCTTTGTTGTATTCTGGACGCTGTATAATCATCTGGAGAATTAGTGTGGGTAAACTGGAAACACAGAGGAGTCAGTCCTGGGACGGTGGCTGGTGCTGGAGCCCCTGCCCCTCCAGACACCCACCCCCCACCCCATTCTGGGCTTCAGCTGCTCTGAGAATTCAGAGAAACCAAGCAGATCAAGGAGAGAACTCTGTGGCTGACTTTATTCTGACATATAGCTAAAAGCTGCTGGTAAAAAACTCAAAACCCAATCCAGCTTTCTAGCTGAGACGTGAACAGGACAGAGCAGACAGCCTCCTGCCCTCAGAATGGCTCAAGCAGGGCTGGGCCCCAGGGCCGGACCCATGAAAGGACCACCCAGAGCAGCACCTGCAAGCACCTGGCCCCTCAGCCGTAGCCAAGCCCCAGATGCCCGTGCCCCTCCGTGTGAAACGCTGGCCTCCGCACGGAGAGGCCCAGGGCAGGGCAGCCTCGTGAACCCTGACGCTCTGGGCACTGTTCCCTCCGAGAACGTGCCCGCAGGGCGTGGCCAGCAGCACTGCGGCTGTTGGGGGGACGCTCGTGCGCAAGGACGCGAGGCAGCCGCGGCCGTGCTCTGACCTCTCCGGCTGCAGCGGGGCACCAGGGTCACGTTCTCTGCTGCTGAGGGCTCTCCCGGGCTGACCTCCAGAGACCCACTGACCCTCCACTCCCGGGGCGTGGGCTCCTTGCCCCCGCGGGACCAGGCCGGCCTGTACTCACCCCAAAGCTCAGTAGAAGCAAGTCCTGACTGTAGCGGAATCCAGCCTCTGTGTTCCCGCCACGCTGCCTGGTCCCACAAGCATGCAAACACAGGATGCGGTTAGTCGTGCAACGTCACACGGGGCACGAGGACACACACTCACACCCGCAGCAGTGCCCACTCCTACTGAGGGTCTGGGGAAACTTCTAGAGGGTGGATGAGCCAGAGAGAGCGAACCTGGGGGCTGCCACGTGGGGGTCCCTGCCACCGGTTGGGGGGCGGTCACACTAGAGCAGCAACCACACATTCGATGACAGAAACGCCGTCATGGGGACAGCCACTCCCGGTGAGCAGCTGCCAGTCTCTCCTTAGACCTCTGGATTCACAGGGCTGCTGGACCTCTCTTCCAGCCCTCAGGACTGGATCTGTGAGAGGGGACGTGGAGAGGGACCGGCTACTTGCGGGTCAGCGGCCGGACACCGGTGGCCTGGAGCCCCACGATCTGCTGTCCTGGGGGCCGGGCCGCTCTCCCCAGGCCACTTCAGGGAGGGCAGAGCACAGGGCTGATCTAAGAAAGCGGAAACTCAGTCTCAGCCTCCCTCGGAAATGTCAGCACTGACTTTGTTTTCTCGTCACAACACAGGCTGTAGGGCTCAATGGGTCAGCCTCGACCCCGGCTCCAAGTTGACTAAGAAATCTCCATAACCCCTAGCAGAAACCCGCTGCTCCCAATTCAACGTTTTCCATCTTCCCCTGGGCCCACCAGGAACACATCTGATGAGTCTCTGGCCAGGGTTTCAGAGAGGGCTGAAGACAGCCGGGGCTGCTGATGGAGCAGGCCACCTGTCCAAGCCCTTCTGATTCTAGGAGCGCTGGACACCTGCTGCCCTGCAACTTCAAAAGCCATGAAAACAACCCAGTCACACAGTTTATGCCCTGCCTATCTCACGCGGTTTGTAAAAGGTCATCTCCCGTATATCATATTCCCAACACCTCTCTCTAGGATTGTTTCTAATTTATCTAAACTCTAATGTCTACCTCACCATGTGCATCTGACAAGGAAATGTTGGATTTATAATGAGAAGGGAAAATAAAAAAGCAAGCAGTTAGACTCTTCAATTGACTGAAAGCTAAGCTACAGTTAAGATTTGTAAAAATGAGCTGCATGCTCCTTGGAAGAAAAATGCTGTTTCAAAAAGGAGAGAGTTACTGGGTCCCCCCACCCCTGGTTAAGCATATTATTGAGTTCTGGCAGAGAGACAGTGCAGCTTCCCCATAAGCCCCTTCACTGAAATTGCCCAGCTTAGCACAGGCTTTACCTAAATGTACTTTGCTCTGTGAGAGCAAGTGAGAACAAAGCTTATAAATCTACCCGTGGGAAGGGCTAATAACAGGAAAAAATGGCACCAAAGAGACCCTCCAGGCCACGCTCCCACAGGGTGAGCGCACACTCCCTCTGGGAACCCCCAGTGTGGCGGGCACAGCCAACAATGAAGAAAGCATCCACTGAGACACCCCTGTCACGGACGGGACACTGTGGGGGGGGGGGAGGCATGCACAAGGCATCTCCTGAGCCACAGAGCCTGACCCTGGCCCAGGCTGTCTGGCCGTCTATCTTGCTTCTTGTGGGGACACAGTGGCCCTGAGCACCCAGCCTGAACTAGCAGTGTTCTCTGGCAGAGAGGCTGTCAGAGGGAAAACCAGAGCTGGGTTTGAAAGGACAATTGCCAGGCCATGGCCCAGCTAAACTCAGGGGAGGACCTCTCCTGGCCTCAGCTTCTTCTTTCACCCCATCAAATGACAGTGTGTGAGGGACCGACAATGGTGAGATGGCGGGAGGACAGGAAGGTGGACGCTGCTGTCACTGAAAATGGGCTTGGCCATCCTCCCTGTGTGGAAACTCATTGAGGGGCAACTGGTGTGGCCTGAGAGCGACCCTACTGTTTTACAAAAGAGCTCTCGAGTGCTGCCGGCCACACGCACATCTCTACAAGCATGGGTGTCAGTCTAATGCTCCGAGAACACACGTGTCTCGGTTTCATTAGTTGGAAGAATATGCTAATATTCAATCAGACAAGAACTTGGAAAAAAAAAAAGCATGACCGTTAAACGTTTATAAGCAGACATTAGGGTTCACTGTAGAACACTGACCCTTGGGCATGCAATGGCAATAAAGAGCCCTGCAACCTGGGAAGCAGGCCATTCCAGCTCATCACCATTCTAGCCCAGGGCTTCACACGCCACCCAACCTGTCACCTACCATGCGGCTGCATCTTCTTTGGCTGCACCGAGGGTGAGGGCAGAGGGGACAGGACCTGGAAGTTTGTGGGCAGAGTCTCTGCACACCCAGAAGCTAAGCTACAGACATCCTTTGGTCTGAATTTTTTCCTCCAAGAAGGTGCCCACCTAAAGCTTTTATCATCATCCTTGGAAATTATAGGACAGAAAACAAGACAGAATTTAAAACAAAGGACAACAAGAAAAAGCCACCAGCCCTTTAAAATGGCTTAGTTTGCTACTGCACTTTTGTCCACGTGTATTTTACCCCCTTTGTGATATCTGTGTGACTGATATGCCCAAACTGGGAACAGAGGAGCGTGGCACAGGGTAGGGTAACATGCGTACTGGGACCCTGACTGGACCCTGACTGGACCCTGACTGGACCGCCCTGGCTACCCAGGTGGATGTTCCTCCTGACAGTTAGCAGCTTTCGCTTCTCATCTTGGAGAAATCGCCTCTTGCTATATAATACAACACACTGTCATTTGCCATGGAAACATCTTCAAGCTGTAACCAGTTCTGTCACACGCTGGGACAGAACCAATGGATGCTTCTTCAGCTGTCCGATTCTCCTTGTCAAACTCAAGTCTCCTTAAGGTCCAATGAAGACAAGAACTATAGTGTGGGAGTGAATGAGTCATGGTTGTGTGTCAGGGGAAATTAATGTTTTGTGTGTTTTCAATACACTTATGAAACAATCCCCCAAAGCACACAGGCCCTAGGCTAGGGTAAGGCCATCCAGTTGCTCCCAAAAACACAACTCACAGACACCATTCCTAAGCAGAAACCAATGTTTTAATATAAAATATTTTTGAGGGGGACTAAAAGAGACATTACTTTGCCGACTAAGGTCCATCTAGTCAAGGCTATGGTTTTTCCTGTGGTCATGTATGGATGTGAGAGCTGGACTGTGAAGAAGGCTGAGCACCGAAGAATTGATACTTTTGAAGTATGGTGTTGGAGAAGACTCTTGAGAGTCCCTTGGACTGCAAGGAGATCCAACCAGTCCATTCTGAAGTAGGTCAGCCCTGGGATTTCTTTGGAAGGAATGATGCTAAAGCTGAAACTCCAGTACTTTGGCCACCTCATGCGAAGAGATGACTCATTGGAAAAGACTCTGATGCTGGGAGGGATTGGGGGCAGGAGGAGAAGGGGACGACAGAGGATGAGATGGCTGGATGGCATCACGGACTCGATGGACGTGAGTCTGAGTGAACTCCAGGAGTTGGTGATGGACAGGGAGGCCTGGAGTGCTGTGATTCATGGGGTCGCAAAGAGTCGGGCATGACTGAGTGACTGAACCGAACTGAAGAGATTAATGTATTAAACTGTCCCCCTTAAATATAAATTTTTGACAAAGGAATATTCTTTCTTTCTTCCTGAAGTAACTAAAATAATTCTTATCTCTGGGTAAGCCTATAATAAACATGTTTAAACATGAATGCATAAATGAATGAGTACTTATGTATCCTCATTATGTATTTAGTATTAAGTACTGCTTATTATATAACAATTAAACGTGCCTGCTATTCTTCCACATAGGATAAATTTGATTAAAACAATGAAATTTGAAAGTTGGAAATTTTAACATATTGTTGATGTAATTCCAACTTTCTAAAATTCTTCTGAAATGTTATTTTATGTGGTTTAAATAGAAGCTTCCCTGGTGGCTCAGATGGTAAAGCATCTGCCTACAATGCAGGAGACCTGGGTTCAATCCCTGGGTCAAGAAGATCTCCTGGAGTAGGAAATGGCAACCCATTCCAGTATTCTTGCCTGGAAAATACCATGGACAGTGGAACCTAATAGACTACAGTCCATGGGGTCGCAAAGAATCGGACATGACTGAGCGACTTCACTTTCACTTTCACTATGTGGTTTAAATACAGTTCATCAAACCAAACTGCATATTTATATTACTCAATTTATGACAAATGACTATGAAATAAATGTCAATAAATTTTTATATTTAAATCAATTATTTAAAACACCTGCCATGTCTATAAGTTAAGATAAACAAATATGCAAAGCATCTTTCCTGTGAATGTGTTTCCCAGACATATAAAGGGCCACTGCCGATGATGCACTTTATAGATTTTGGTTTTGTGTTTTTGTCATTCAGTTCAGTTCAGTCACTCAGTCGTGTCCGATTCTTTGTGACCCCATGAACCGCAGCATGCCAGGCCTCCCTGTCCATCACCAACTCCCGGAGTACATCCAAACCCATGTCCATTGAGTCGGTGATGCCATCCAACCATCTCATCCTCTGTTGTCCCCTACTCCTCCTGCCCTCAATCTTTCCCAGCATCAGGGTCTTTTCAAATGAGCCAGCTCTTTGCATCAGGTGGTCAAAGTATTGGAGTTTCAGCTTCAACATCAGTCCTACCAATGAACACTCAGGACAGATCTCCTTTAGGATGGACTGGTTGGATCACTTTGCAGTCCAAGGGACTTTCAAGAGTCTTCTCCAACACCACAGTTCAAAAGCATCAATTCTTTGGTGCTCAGCTTTCTTTATAGTCCAACTCTCACATCCATACATGACCACTGGAAAAATCATAGCCTTGACTAGACGGACCTATGTTGGCAAAGTAATGTCTCTGCTTTTGAATATGCTGTCTAGCTTGGTCATAACTTTCCTTCCAAGGAGTAAGCATCTTTTAATTTCATGGCTGCAATCCCCATCTGCAGTGATTTTGGAGCCCAGAAAAATAAAGTCAGCCACTGTTTCCACTGTTTCCCCATCTATTTGCCCTGAAATGATGGGACCAGATGCCTTGATCTTAGTTTTCTGAATGTTGAGCTTTAAGCCAACTTTTTCACTCTCCACTTTCACTTTCATCAAGAGGCTCTTTAGTTTCTCTTCACTTTCTGCCATAAGGGTGGTGTCATCTGCATATCTGAGATTATTGATATTTCTCCTGGCAATTTTGATTCCAGCTTGTGCTCCCTCCAGCCCAGCATTTCTCATAATGTACTCTGCATAGAAGTTAAATAAGCAAGGTGACAATATGTAGATTTGACAATATACAGCCTTGTTCAGATGATACATTTTGTGAAAACAAGTTTAGAGTGTATTAAGAATTTCAAACTAATGACAATCTATTAATATTTAATTTCAAAACATCACTGTATTGGGTAAAACACATCCAGTGTCATAATTTTCCATACACATAAATATAGATATAATTATATATCATAATTATATATAATTATATATTATGTCAGAGAGAAATAAGAATTCAAACCATAGGTTTGAAGAGTCTCCTTTAAAGCACAGTTTAGGCTTCTTGGAAATTAACATTCCACAGTGTTCTTGTGTTTTAGGTTTTGGAAAATTGATTTTGAGTTTCTACTTGAGGTAATTCACAGAGTATTATGTGAATGGAAAAGAGGAATCTTTGCTTCTGAAAAAATGACAGAAAAGGAATAGTGAGAGTGCTAGATAGAAATAAGATACAGAAACACTTCTCAAACTCAGAAACTTGTCAGATGGATCAATTTAGCGAAGGCCATATAAATTGTCAAGAATTTGGAAACCAATTACCTGTAACTAATTATATTCAAAGAATTCTTGAAACATTTTGTATATCCAAAGACACAAACCACAGCCTACCCTTTGAACACTGTTGGCTTAGGGAGACATCATTCACACAGAGAAGAAGCAGACCTGGGAGAGATCCTTCAGACAAACACATTAAATGGTCTCTGCACTGAGCAGGAGGGATGCCATTCAGAACCATGCAGGAGCTCTGCTCTTCTGCACAGGGTTACCTGGATGGCAGAAACCCAAATGCAGCATGCAGGCTCATCCTATCAGGGATTCCACTTATGATTTTGTGCAAGTGACAGCTGTCTTTGCCTTGGTTTCTTATTAGTAATGGTACATAACTGTACTTACCTAACTTATTTTAATAAAAATCAAACGTGTTAATAGTTGTATTCAGAACATGCAAACTGTGAGTGATCAGCTAATATTCTCAGGAAAGGAAGCTCAATATTCTTACCCTTCTCTGATATTTGGCAAAACTCTGGTGTGACCTCAGACACTAAGCCCTCAAGGAAGAAGATTCTGTATATGACAGGCAAAGTTGAGAAGTCCTATTATATTTCATAATGACAACGTAGGTCCTGGTGAACAGAGCAATGTTAGCATGCAGCCTACAGTGGTCTGCAGTTCATCGTGACCTCTGGAGTGAATCATGTTTGATTGTATTGATAATAACATGTACCCACTTGGGATAGTTTTACCTCTCTTTTATCTCATAAAACTCATTAATTATTTGAGTCCCAAGATGATGTTGCTTTCTTGATATTCTGCTGAGGGCCTACAGAGATCAATGATTGGTTTCAGAAGCTTAAGGAATATGGGTCCCAGAGACAGACACAAATGAAACCGTAGAGTCTGTATCATTTTGCCGCATACCATCTTCAGAAACAAAAGAAGCAATGTCTATCCCATAGGCTGGTTGGCAGGAGGACACTCTGATTTGGGGGGAATTGGAGAGCAGTGGTACTGATTTATTTTTAAGCATCTGTACTTAGTTCAGTTCAGTCACTCAGTCGTTTCTGATTCTTTGGGATCCCATGACCTGCAGTATGCCAGGTCTCCCTGTCCAACGCCAACACCCAGAGTCCACCCAAACCCATGCCCATTGAGTCGATGATTTCATCCAACCATCTTGTCCTCTGTTGTCCCCTTCTCCTCCTGCCCCCAATCTCCCAGCATCAGGGTCTTTTCAAATGAGTCAGCTCTTCACATCAGGTGGCCAAAGTATTGTAGTTTCAGCTTCAACATCAGTCCTTCCAATGAATATTCAGGACTGATCTCCTTTAAGATTGACTGGTTGTATCTCCTTGCAGTCCAAGGGACTCTCAAGAGTCTTCTCAAACACCACAGTTCAAAAGCATCAATTCTTTTGTGCTCAGCTTTTTTTATAGTCCAACTCTCATATCCATACATGACCACTGGAAAAACCATAGCCTTGACTAGACAGACCTTTACTCTGCGTATAAGTTAAATAAGCAGGGTGACAGTATACAGCCTTCAGGTGCTCCTTTTTCCTATTTGAAACCAGTCTGTTGTTCCATGTCCAGACATAACAGAATGTGGTTCGCTGGAGAAGGCAATGGCAAACCACTTCAGTATTCTTGCCTTGAGAACCCCATGAACAATATGAAAAGTATGAAAAGATACAAAACTGAAAGATGAACTCCCCAGCTCAGTAGGTGCCCAATATGCTACTGGAGATTAGTGGAGAAATAACTGCAGAAAGAATGAAGGGATGGAGCCAAAGCAAAAGCAACACCCAGTTGTGGATGGGACTGGTGATAGAAGCAAGATCCGATGCTGTAAAGAACAATATTGCATAGGACCCCTGAAAGTTAGGTCCATGAATCAAGGCAAGTTGGAAGTGGTCAAACAGGAGATGACAAGAGTGAACATTGACATTCTAGGAATCAGTGAACTAAGATGGAATGGGCGAATTTAACTCAGATGACCATTATATCTACTACTGTGGGGAGGAATCCCTCAGAAGAAATGGAGTAACCATCATGGTCAACAAGAGTGCAAAATGCAGTACTTGGATGCAATCTCAAAAACGACAGAATGATCTCTGTTTGTTTTCAAGGCAAACCATTCAATATCACAGTAATCCAAGTCTATGCCCCGACCAGTAATGCTGAAGAAGCTGAAGTTGAACAGTTCTGTGAAGACCTACAAGACCTTCTAGAACTAACACCCCAAAAAGTTCTCTCTTAGAGGGTGTTTTAAGAAATGCCATGTTACAGACACTCTTTTATGAAAGTGTTTAAAGTTTTAGAGGAACAATCTCAAAGAGAAATGATAGCAATTTAATCTGCAAAACCAAATATCTTGTAATGGCTAGTAGTGTAAGAGGAAAGTGAGTGTGAGCAAATTGGGAAGAATGCTTGATTTCTCCCACCTTTGCACTTCCTCCTCTGTCACGTTAACTGCCTCCAGGGAACCTGGGGAAGACCGCAGGGAGATTCTCCTGAGAGTGGTAGTGAGGGATCCTCAGGACTGTTTGTTTTTCTGTTGTTTAATCGCTCAGTTGTGTCCGACCCTTTTGAGACCACATGGATAGTAGCCCTCCAAGCCCCTTTGTCCATGGGATTCCCCAGGCAAGAATACTGAAGTGGGTTGCCATTTCTGTCTCCAGGGGATTTTCCTGGCCCAGAGATTGGACGTGTGTCTTCACGTCTCCTGCATTGCAGGCAGATTCTTTACTGTTGAGCCACCAGTGAAGTCCCAGAACTGTTCACGGAAGAACAGAAACATGAGACCAACCTCTGAAGCAGACATGAGAGAAACAGAGGTGTCTCTCCATAGCAGGTTTCTTATCCCTGTTACAAATGACATTTTGAGTTTTAGTCCAGAGCCTCTTTCATCCAGGATAAAGCAACTCATGCCTCTAAAGCAATTACCAAGGGTCAGAGGGAGGGGAAATGAGCATGTTTGTATATGGCATTTTCTATGTATCACATGCCTTATCTTTTCCTTAAAAAATCCCACCTTCCTTCTCCAATGCAACCCATAACAAGAGTCTCCATTGCTTTTTCTTTGTAACAAATTGTTATAAAATAGTTACATTTTACTGATGTTGTAATGATTGGATATATGATGAAATTTATGTACATATATAATATTTTATCTGTGTAATATGGCTTAGCATTTGTCACATGCCACTTTTCATGGTCATTAGTAAAGTCCTTAACAATTCTTCAAAAAGCTGCCTAGTTTTTATATATGTATGAAAAATGATGGCTATATAGTATAAATATGAAACTCTAACAAGTCACTCAATTGTGTACAACTCTTAGCAACTCCATGGACTGTAACCCCCAGGCTCCTCTGCTCACAGAATTCTCTAGGCAAAAACACTGGAGTGGGTAGACAATTCCCTCCTCCAGGGGATCTTCACAACTCAGGGATCGAACCTGGACCTCCCACATTGCAGGCAGATTCTCTACCGTCTGAGCCACCAGGGAAGTCCTGTATATAAAGGTATACCATAACTTGGATTATTTCTTTGAGATTTACACCATATTTCTAAGTTTTGCTTTCATAAATAATGGTGCAATGCAGCAGCAACCATTTCTGTTAATTTCATATTCACATCTTTGTTGTTCCTGGTGGCTCAGATGGTAAAGGGTCTGCCTGCAATGCGGGAGACCCAGCTTAGATCTGTGAGTGGGGAAGATCTCCTGGAGAAGAGAATGGCAACCCACTCCAATATTCTTGCCTGGAGAATCCCATAGACAGAAAAGTCCGTCCATGGAGTGGCAAAGATTCAGACATGACTGAGAGACTAACTTTGTCTTTCTTTCTTTAGAACTTCAAATAAATCTAAAGCAGTGAATTTGAATAGTGAATTGTATAGTGTAATTAACAAAATCACTACACTAACTTTATGGGACAGTATGCATTATCATGTCTTTTTTAAGAGAGGCAAAACTATATCAAGGATGATATAATGCGGAATGACTATTAATATTTTACTCCATACCCAGTAAATTAGGAACATGGACAAGGAAAACTGCACTGCTGTGACAGACTTCATCCTCCTTGGATTCTCAGATGCCCCTGAGCTCAGAGTCTTCCTCTTCCAGCTGTTTCTTTCCATCTATGGAGTCACAGTTTGGGGTAATCTGGGCATGATTGCTCTCATTCAGGTCAGCTCTGGACTCCACATCCCCATGTACTTTTTCCTCAGCCACTTGTCCTTTGTGGATTTCTGTTACTCCACAATCAGCACACCAAAGATGATAGCTAACATCTTAAAAGAAGACAGGAGAAGGAAATAGCAACCCACTCCAGTACTCTTGCCTAGAAAATCCCATGGATGGAGGGGCCTGGTGTCCATGGGGTCACAAAGAGTCAGACACGACTGAGCGACTTCACTTTCACTCACTAAAAGAAGACACAGCCATTTCCTTCCTGGAATGCACTGTGCAATTCTACCCGTTTTGCACATTTGGGGTAACTGAGGTCATTCTGCTGGCAGTGATGGCCTATGGTCGCTTTGTGGCCATCTGTGACCCACTGCTCTACATGGTCACCATGTCCCGAAATCTCTGTGTGGAGTTGGTGTCTTGTTGCTATCTCAATGGTGCTGTATGTTCTGTGATTCACTTGTGTTTAGCTCTTCAGATCCCATCCTACAGATCAAATGTGATCAACCATTTCTTTTGTGATCTCCCCCCTCTTGTTTCTTGCTTGCTCTGATGTCATTGTGAATCAATTGGTGCTATACATTGTGGCCACATTCAATGAGGTTATCACCATTGTGGTCATCCTCACGTCCTACCTGTTTATTCTCATCACCATCCTGAGGATGCACTCAGCAGAGGGAAGGTGCAAAGCCTTTTCCACCTGTGCTTCCTACCTCGCTGCTATCATTGTCTTTCACTGAACAATCCTTTCATTTATTGCCGGCCCCAATCTGGCAACAGCATGGATACTGACAAAGTGGCCACAGTGTTCTACACTGTAGTGATCCCCATGGTGAACCCCTTGATCTATAGTCTGAGGAACAAGGATGTGAAAGAAGCTCTCAGAAAAGTGGTGAGCTTCAAAATATTTTCCCAGAGAATATTTTCCTAGCAGGACTCAGGGTTCCAAATTGGAGGCAGGTGAAAGGGTGATGATGTGCTGTAATGCTGAAAAGGGTGAATAGAAGCGGGTAGCTATGAATGAATCTTGTTGACTCACTTATCTTTGTACCTTGTATCCTGTCAATTTGGGTTGAGCATATAGCAAAATTTGCAGTCTGCTTCCCTGTTCTTATTCAATCTAAAATTATTTAAATGGTTCTGGGCAATGGACTGTTAAAACACACATTTAGTTTTCTGTAAAACTTTCATAAGTTCATTAAAGAACTCACATTTTATTTCTCTATCCATTATGGAAACTACGATTAACTTCAAAATTGAATGGCTGTTATTTTTCAGTGAAGAGCACATGTTTGATTTTACGCACACATAAGCATATTCTGAAATTCTATTCCACTCCAGTAGCACATTTAATTCCTTTAGAGTTTTTTGATGGAATACACATTCCAAGCAGAACTATCTTTCAAATTACAGGAATTAGACCTTGTTCAGGATATTTTTGTCATACAGAAAATTATAATTTATAATTCTAACATGAAGAGCATCTAATTCAGTGTTTCTTTGTTAGTTTCTTTTGACATTTTTAGGTCATTAGGTAATATTTAGCTGAGAAATATATGAATTGAGAAGCAAACAGGCAAGCAATAAGAAGAACACTAGTTTTATTGCGTATTTTGTCTGTATCATTGTATGTGATTTTAGACAAATCTACCATATATATATATATATATATATAAACATAAAATTTACACCTTACATATATATAAAGTCTGTTGGTCAATTATACCTTAGTAAATTTAAAATAAATTAAAAGCAGAAAGCAATGTACTTAAAAAGGAGAAATGTTTGCTGTGAAATCTAGATACCTTTTGCTATGATGTTATTATCCAACAGTTTTGGAGTCTCTGGGAATGATAATGGAACTTGATGAGAAGACAACAGTCAAACTTTTGATTTACTTTCACATAAAATATTTCTAAATTTGCTGTTGTTTTTTCTTCATGTTTTCAAGAAATATAAATTGCATCAGGAAACGATAATTAGCTTTAATTGCTTGTTCTGAGCCTCTGAAGAAGGCAAGGGATTCTCTCTAGGGCCTTGTGCCACAGGGAGTGGAGGAGACATAGTAGTCTCAGCCTTCCCAGTAAATCCACAAGTCCTCTGGAGGGTGGAGGGGGGCTGCCTTTCCCACAGTCCCATGTAGAATCTCTAATAGATACCTTAGCTTCAGTTATTTCTTCATGAGGGAAATCACTTGGGGGAATTTTGAGTCACTGCAAACAACAGGAACAGGAAGTGCATACTTTCCAGAAAGATATATAGAAGGGCCTGGCTTAGCTGGACTCCTTCATAGCAGTGTCCTGAACAAGTGTTTCCTGGGAGTGTGAGGACACAGGGGCCCTGAGACTCTTTGGTGCATGTATCTCTGCTTCTGCCATTTCGGGGTAGAACTGTGCAAGGGAGGATTGACAGGTATTTAACCCAAACTGAATTTAAAGGAACTAAAACTAAACTTCTGGAGAAATAGAATCAGCAAGGTTGCCTCTAAATAAGATTTTAAGGCATGGAAAACACAAAGGCTGACTCACAAGACCACAAACAAAAACAATGGGAAGAAACTGTAAGGATAAACGTTTTGCATACCATGCTTACTAGATTTGTTGATAATACAGATTGCTTAAATAATAGCATTTGGGAGATAAGGAAATAGATATTTAATTGCATATAAGTTAACTAGAAGGACATAAAAATCTACCAGAATTGAGTAAATGGTGGTCAGTGGTTTACTCACTTCCCCTCACCTCCCAAGGGGACAATAGACAATATCTGGAGGCATTTTTGGTGTCACAGTGCAGGGACCAGGGGTGAAGTTACTGTCATCTAGTGGACAAAGGCCAGAGAAGCTGCACAGGATAGCTCCCCATAAAAACAACAATCCAGCCCAAAATATCAATAGTGCCATGATTGAAGAACTCTGAAAAAGATCACTGATAAAGAATTTTATCATAGTGAGAACTGACATGGAAAAATTGCCTCCTGATTGTTACTTAAATATACTTGTGAAAACAGTATGGTAGCTTTTCATTGTATAAAAATTAAATATATGGATAATCCAGTAATCCTGCTTCTGAATATTTATTTATTTAATTCAAATATTTATTTAATTCAAAAGAATTAAAATGATGATTTCAAAGAGATATTAGCATTCCCTTGTTCATTGCAGAGCTAGTCACAATAACAAAGATTAGAAATAACCAAAATGTCTATGGACCAAAAAGTGGATCAAGAAAATGTGGTATGCACATAAAACGACATAAAAAAAGAAAGAAATTATGCAGTAAATTACCACATGGATGACAGTGTGCTTAGTGAAATATGTCAGTCACAGAAAGACAAATACTGTATTAATTCACTCATATGTTTATGGACTCAAAAAGTGCATGATAGGTGTCAGAGGCGAGAGGAGGGAAAAACAGGAAGTTACAAATCAACGGACATAAAATATCTATTAAGCAAGTTAAATGAGTTCCAGAGATATACTTACAAATATTACATTGGTAGTCAACAATACTGTATTGTACATTTAAAATATCTTAATTTGGTAGGTCTTATGTGAAATGTTCTTATCACATTAAAATAAAAATAAATATTAGTACAATATGATCACTAAAATCTAAATTTTACTTGGATTCCATCAGCTTTTTCCCTTTAATTATCTCTTTATTTTCTTGGACCCAATCCAGGTACCACACTGTACTGTCATCATCTCTCCCTAATGTCTGATCTGTGACAGATTTTGACTCTTTCCTTTTTTTTTTTTTTGGCTTCAGTAATTCTAAGGAGTATGGATGAGGTATCCTGTAGAATGCTTGCAGATATGGGTTTGCCTAATAATTTTCTTATAGTAAGATGAGATAATAGATTTTGCTGAAAGAATATCATAGAGGTGAAGTTTCTCACCACATCATATCAGGGGATAAATGATGCCCACACTGCACCACTGGAGATGCTCACCTTTATCTTTTACTTCAGGTAATGTTGGTGATATTTACTAAACTTGACTGTGAGATTTGAAATGGAGTTGAATTAATAAAAATTATTTCTACTGTGTTCATGTTCCTTATTTAAACTCTATAGTCCTTGGTTTCTACAATGAATATGTGTTATTTCAACAATTCAACAAACAAATAATTAATGGAATGGATGTGGTGGTGCAACCGAGCATAACAGAACAGTTATTTTAGCAGGATCAGTTCATTGTCCAAGCTTAATATTTAACTTTGCAAATATCTCTGCTTTAACTCTGAATGAATCATGATGATCTAAACAGTGGACCTTCATATTTCTCCCATATGTTAGAGTAATAGTATGGAGGAACAAGGTTATGCCTGGCATATTGTAGTCATTCAATTAATATTTAATAATGATTTCATATATAATTGCATAATTTTTATAATTATAAAAAGTATCAGTGTGAGGAAGGGTCTGAGAGAAGTGATTTTAACCTACAAATGTTCATGTGAAATGCCACAACACTGCTCCAGGTTTTCTAGAACACAAGAAAGAATGACATCAGAGAATTGTGATTAATTTTAATTATTTCAAGGCTTTAAGAGAATGAGACAACAGTCTCTAGGGTTTATGCCCCATAGGTTGTGACTCTAGATGGAAGACTATATCCATCACTCCAACCAGGAGAGGTCCTACTTTCACTCATCAGCAGGTATGTACAACAGACAGCTCGTGGGAAGCTGCTGTGAAACACAGGAGCTCAGCCTGACCCTCTGTGATGACCTAAGAGAAGGCATGGGAGGGAGGGGGGAGGCTCAAGAGGGAGGGGATATATCTGTATATATCCCTTCCAATCAAAAGTAAATTCAAAAATAAGATTCTAAACAAAAATTAATATTATTTTCTAAGTAGGGTATTAGAAAAACAGTATGAGTAGAAATTTACAATTTAGACATAGAGAGTCCTTGAGTAATACTAAAGGAAGAGGAAGTGGACTCAGCCTACAGAGCTTTGTGTCGAACTGGTTCAGCTAAGCCCCTAAAACAACAGGGCTTCCCTAGTGGAACAGTGGGAAAGAATCTGCTGCCAGTGCAAGAGATGCAAGCGACTTGGGTTTGATCCCTGGGTTAGGAACATCCCCTGGAGTAGGAAATGGTAACCCCCTTCAGTATTCTTGCCTGGAAAAAATTCCACGGGCATAGGAGTCTGGCGAGCTACATACAGCCCATGGGTTCACAAAAGAGTCTGAAACAATGGAGGGACAGAACACCAACAAGTGCCTGGGATGGAGGGTTAGAAGAGCTCTGAGAATCTGTGGAAGGTGCATTATGTGGTTTCTACAAGCTTTTGAAGGAGTAGTCAAATTGAAGTAAAGACAAACATTTAATAAAAAGTAAGCAGAGATTAAACAAATGCTAGGGAAAGAAGAGTAAAAGGCACTATTTTTAATTAGGTATGTAAAGCAGCCTTGACAGCAAAAATTAAACAAAATAGAGAAGAAAGGTATAGGAAATATATGAGCTGTCATATTTCCTAAATGCAAAGAAACTCACCAGCAATTTAAAAATAACATTTGGGTCACAAAATCTATTGCATGAAATAAAACATTAGTTTAATATTAATTTTTAAGTGGCTTAAATAAATCAGCTATAGTTAGAATGTCTAGCTTTGTGATAGATTGTCTTTTGAGGTTGTCTTTATTAAACTGATACTCAAATTTATGAGTATAGGAAGACATAGGGATCTTGAGTGTCTCAGTTTTGCCTATGATCTGGCATCACTGCTGAGCCACATAAAATCTATTTCTTGAGTTGTGGAACTAGAAACAGCCTTATTGGAAATGATAGAGAATAGTCCTGGTATGGTAGGGTCTAAGAGGTGTTGGTCACCAATTGTCCATGCGTGTGTGCTGAGCCGCTCAGTTGTGTCCTATTCTTTGTGACTCCATGGACTATAGAGCCAACCCAACCCTGTCCACATAATTTTCCAGTCAAGAATACTGGAGCGGGTTGCCATTTCCTCCACCAGAGGATCTTTCCAACCCAGAAACTGAACATGCATCTCTTGCTTCTCCTATATTGGCAGGTGGATTCTTTACCACTATCCCCCTGAGAAGTCACTGGTCACCAATTAGAGAAATAAGATTTTTTTCTAATAGTATTTTCTCATGAAATATCATCACAGTGCAGTACTATATTAAATGTTTGATCTTTCTCTTTTACAGGTAATTTAGGGACAGAATAAATGTCTTTATTTATGGACATTTCTATGTTAGAATCTTTATTAGTGTTAGTTAAATTTTTCTTAAGTTCCTTTCTCATCTCACCTGATACTGCCTTCTAGTATAGCTCTCTGATATGTACACTTTCATTGGACAATTTCCCACAGATTTAAGATCACTAGTTTGTTCACAAATTGGAACATGATTATGAATAAATGAAGTATCTTAGTACTAAGACATTGAACATAGATTCTCTTTCAGACAAACGGAAAATTTGTGGGAGTCTGGATCAAGATTCCAGTCACAGATGTGTAGATTGATTCTTATTTGCATGTTACAGGGAAAGTCAAGGATCTGTCTTGTGCTTTGTCATGTCTTCGATAAAGACCTAGTCTGTATTATTATCCTTGTTATTTGTTCAGTGTTATTATTCCACAAGCAATGTGGTGGGGTTGATCATTAGGGCTCCCTGGGTTGAGAAGAACACTATCTGAAAAAAATTAACTCAGGTTTATCTTGACAATAGATTCACTGAGTCAGAAACAAAAGTAAATGTTAAAGTATCATGTGGAATTAACAATAAAGGCACAGATGTAACTGTTAGAGGGGTCATTCTCAGTGTCGCACTGTGAACATGTGATGCAAAATGTAATTTATTTAGAATTTTCTCACTTCTGCTACTAGTTTTAGGACTGAAATAATCAGTTATGCTACTAGGCTAGGTTAATTTTTATGAATTTATAATGTTCAAGAAGACCTAAAAGTGTTATAGAAGGATTTCACTTAAAACAACTCCCAAATCTTTTGATTTCATATTATCTCTAAATGTTGAAATTATAATTCAGAACTAAAAAGTTCAATAATGGTACTGTGCTATTTAAAGAAAAGTTTAAATTGTTATCTTTTAAAAATTTTAGACATTTAGCAATAGTGCATAAGAAACACAGAGAGAGTTTCTAAAAGAGACACTTTGCTTCATCTTCCAGCTTTGGAAAGGAGGCATTAACCGAGGGTCTTACGTTCTCATTCTCTCTAATATGCTTGTTTCCAGGGATGATTCATAGTCTAACAAACAGAAACCATGTTTCTATCAGAGAGAAATAAAAGTGGGGCCACGTTCACTCTCCTGGGCTTCTCCTATTACCCAGAGTTGCAAGTGCCCCTCTTCTTGATATTCTTCGCCATCTACAGTGTCACTGTGGTAGGGAATCTTGGGATGATTGTAATCATCAAAATTAACCTCAAACTGCACACCCCCATGTACTTTTCCCTCAGCCACCTCCCCTTTATGGATTTCTGTTATTCCTCCATCATTGCTCCCAAGACCATGGTGAATCTCGTGGTAGAAGACAGAACCATTTCATTTGTAGACTGTGTAATGCAATTCTTTTTCTTTTGTACCATTGTGTTGACTGAGTCCTTTTTATTAGCTGTGATGGCCTATGACCGCTTCGTGGCCATCTGCAACCCTCTGCTCTACAGAGTGGCCATGTCCCAGAGACTCTGTGTCATGTTAGTGGTTGGATCTTATGCCTGGGGAACAACCTGCTCCTTGACATTCACATGTTCTGTTAGCTAATTGTCATTTCAAGGTTTCAACACAATCGATCACTTCTTCTGTGAGTTCTCCTCCCTGCTTTCCCTCTCTTGCTCTTATACTTATCTCAACCAGTTGCTGCTTTTCATTTTCTCCACCTTTAATGAGGTCAGCACACTCTTCATCATTCTCCTGTCTTAACGCGTTTATTGTTATCGCCATCCTCCAGATGCATTCAGCCTGTGGTCGCCGCAAAGCCTTTTTCACCTGCGCCTCCCGCCTGACCGCCATCAGCATCTTCCCCGGCGCCATCCTCTTCCTCTACTCTGTACCCAACTCCACACCCTCCAGGCACACAATCAAAGTGGCATCTGGGTTTTACACGGAGGTCATCCCCATGTTGAGAAATAAGGATGTCAAGGATACGGTCTCCAACATCATGGGCTCTAAAATGTTTCTTATTGAGCATTATTATAATAGTAGAATTTTTCCTTGATATGTAAATGTAGTGTGTCTGCAAACGTTGGTTTTTAAAGATACATTTAGATTAATGAAGAGTGAATGCTGTAAAATTTGTGAATGCTGAGCTTGGGGAATGATGGGGGAAAGGGATAGTTAGGGTGTTCGGGATGGATATGAACACTCTTCTATTTAAAATGGATAGCCAACAAGGATTTACTGTATAGCACATGGAACTCTTCTCAATGTTATGTGGCACCCTGGATGGGAGGAGTGTCTGTGGGTGAAAGGATACATGTATATATGTATATATCTGGGTCCCTTCACTTTTCACCTGAAACTATTACAACATTGTCTGTAAAAAGGCTATATCTGAATACAAAATAAGCTTTTTAAAAAGCGTTAAATGCTGTAAAGTTGAAGAACATGAATTTTGGCTCAACGACACTAAATGACTCTGTCTCTTACTGGGAAAAAAGTAATCTCTAAATTTTAAATTTTTTCATCTAAAATTTCAGGCAAGATAATTATATTACATAGATTAAAATATAATATAGATATCATGTGGCATACCTTGTGTAATCTTAATGAATTTAATTTCATCTTCCTTGTTTATACCAAGAAAGCTAAGCTCTCAATTAGCACATGCATTTGTCTTCTAAAAATACAAACAGCAGTTAAAATAAGTCATGGTGTTCATCCTTCAAGGAATGAAAATCCAGTGTTGACAAGAGGATACTTAAGAAAGTGACAACTGTATAAGTTAGATAAACAATATCACAATGGATTTGAGAGGAAAATAAAAGTTCTAGTCCTTCATAAAATAGGTATTATGTTGACTTCTCTTGGATAACCGAAGAGACAGAGTTTTAGGAGACATATGCAGGAGTCTCATCCAGGAGTCTAAATCATGACAAACAAGATCAGAATGCAGCAATGTGCTGATGACACAACAAAATTTTATTGAGCGAATGCTGTCTAATTCATGTGTATATTTGCCTGTGTGTTGGAGTATTTGGGTTGTATTGTATATACAGGTTACTTGGCATGAAGGAAAGCTGATAAGACACTATCTATATTCTGAATATGTTTTCTAAAGGACTCCAATACGGCAGCATGAACAGCTATGATAAACTTCACCAGAGGCTTAAAAATGGAGAACTCATTCTCAGAACATCTTACATGCAAAAGTGAAGCATGACAAGTGACCACCCAATTGGCATTTCATTCTATTTTCCTGGGCTTCCCTTGTGACTCAGCTGGTAAAGAATCTGCCTGCAATGCAGAAGACCTAGGTTTGATCCCTGGGTTGGAAGGATCCCCTGGAGAAGGGAAAGGCTACCCACTCTAGCATTCTGGCCTAGAAAATTTCATGGACTATATAGTCCGTAAGGTCAAAAAGAGTCCAACACAATGAAGCCACTTTCATTTTCTGTTATTTTGCCTATGAAGACATCAAAAATATTATCAATTCTTCATGTTTTTTTCTGTCCTAAATATAATGTCAGTATCTTTCTCAACTGAACTAGCACCTTAAACAAAATAAAACAAGAAGTGCTTGCAGTTGCCCAAAGATTTGAAAACTAATTACCTGTGTAACCATCAGTTCAGTTCAGTCGCTCAGTCGTGTCCCACTCTTTGTGACTCCATGGATCGCAGCACGCCAGGCCTCCCTGTCCATCACCAACTCCCGGAGTTCACTCAGACTCGCGTCCATCGAGTCCATGATGCCATCCAGCCATCTCATCCTCGGTCGTCCCCTTCTCCTCCTGCCCCCAATCCCTCCCAGCATCAGAGTCTTTTCCAATGAGTCAACTCTTCGTGTGAGGTGGCCAAAGTACTGGAGTTTCAGCTTTAGCATCATTCCTTCCAAAGAAATCCCAGGGCTGATCTCCTTCAGAATGGACTGGTTGGATCTCCTTGCAGTCCAAGGGACTCTCAAGAGTCTTCTCCAACACCACGGTTCAAAAGCAGCAATTCTTCGCTGCTCAGCCTTCTTCACAGTCCAACTCTCACATCCATACATGACTACCAGAGAAACTATAGCCTTGACTAGACGGACCTTAGTCAGCAAAGTAATGTCTCTGCGTTTGAATATACTATCTAGTTTGGTCATAACTTTTCTTCCAAGAAGTAAGCACCTTTTAATTTCATGGCTGCAATCACCATCTGCAGTGATTTTGGAGCCCAAAAAATAAAGTCTGACACTGTTTCCACTGTTTCCCCATCTATTTCCCATGAAGTGATGGGACCGGATGCCATGATCTTCGTTTTCTGAATGTTGAGCTTTAAGCCAACTTTTTCACTCTCCTCTTTTACTTTCATCAAGAGGCTTTTTAGCTCCTCTTCACTTTCTGCCATAAGGGTGGTGTCATCTGCATATCTGAGGTTATTGATATTTCTCCCAGCAATCTTGATTCCAGCTTGTGTTTCTTCCAGTCCAACGTTTCTCATGATGTACTCTGCATAGAAGTTAAATAAGCAGGGTGACAATATACAGCCTTGACATACTCCTTTTCCTATTTGGAACCTGTCTGTTGTTCCATGTCCAGTTTGAACTGCTGCTTCCTGACCTGCATACAGATTTCTCAAGAGGCAGGTCAGGTGGCCTGGTATTCCCATCTCTTTCAGAATTTTCCACAGCTTAGTGTGATCCACACAGTCAAAGGCTTTGGCATAGTTAATAAAGCAGAAATAGATGTTTTTCTGGAACTCTTTTGCTTTTTCGATGATCCAGTGGATGTTGGCAATTTGATCTCTCGTTCCTCTGCCTTTTCTAAAACCAGCTTGAACATCAGGAAGTCCACCATTCACGTATTGTTGAAGCCTGGCTTGGAGAATTTTGAGCATTACTTTACTAGCATGTGAGATGAGTGCAATTGTGTGGTAGTTTGAGCATTCTTTGGCATTGCCTTTCTTTGGGATTGGAATGAAAAGGACCGTTTCCAGTCCTGTGGCCACTGCTGAGTTCTCCAAATTTGCTGGCATATTGAGTGCAGCACTTTCACAGCATCATCTTTCAGGATTTGAAACAGCTCCACTGGAATTCCATCACCTCCACTGGCTTTGTTCATAGTGATGCTTTCTAAGGCCCACTTGACTTCACATTCCAGGATGTCTGGCTCTAGATTAGTGATCACACCATCATGGTTATCTGGGTCATTAAGATCTTTTTTGTACAGTTCTTCTGTGTATTCTTCCCACCTTTTCTTAATATCTTCTGCTTCTGTTAGGTCCATACCATTTCTGTCCTTTATCGAGCCCATCTTTGCATGAAATGTTCCCTTGGTATCTCTAATTTTCTTAAAGAGATCTCTAGTCTTTCCCATTCTGTTGTTTTCCTCTATTTCTTTCCATTGATCACTGAAGAAGGCTTTCTTATCTCTTCTTGCTATTCTCTGGAACTCTGCATTCAGATGTTTATATCTTTCCTTTTCTCCTTTGCTTTTTGCCTCTTCTTTAAGGCCTCCCCAGACAGCCATTTTGGTTTTTTGCATTTCTTTTCCATGGGGATGGTCTTGATCCCTGTCTCCTGTACAATGTCACAAACCTCATTCCATAGTTCATCAGGCACTCTATCTATCAGATCTAGGCCCTTAAATCTATTTCTCACTTCCACTGTATAATCATAAGGGATTTGATTTAGATCATACCTGAATGGTCTAGCAGTTTTCCTACTTTCTTCAATTTGAGTCTGAATTTGTGTAACCATATTCAAAATAAAATGTAAACCTGATAGTCATTAGTTTTGTTGTGGTTGTTGTGGTTTACTGACTAAGTTGCATCCAACTTTTTGTGACCCTCTGGACTGTAGCCCACCAGGCTCCTCTGTCCATAGGCTCTCCCAGGTAAGAATACTGGAGTGGATAGCCATTTCCTTCTCTAGGGGACCTTCCAGACCCAGGGGTTGAATCCGTGTCTCCTACAATGGCAGGCAGATTCTTCACTGCTCAGCCCCCAAGGAAGCCTAAACATTAGTATTAGGGTCTATTTAATAAGGCAAATTAGAAATATCGGATTTCTCTAACATCAATAGCTCACTTTTGCTCGAAAAACTTAAACACCCTTCTCCTTCTCCCCTCAATATGTCTAAACAAATTTCTCAATGCCCACTTTTTAATAGATGAAAATACTGAGAATATTTGGGAGTATTAATGGTAAGTGGGAATAGAAACTGTCAGAAATTGTGCTGGAATAGTACTGACAGGCCGATCTTCCATTCAATTTTTTAAAATGATCTTTCATCAAATTTTTCAAAGTAATTCTTTAAACAGAAACTGGGGTCTCCTGCATTGCAAGAAGATTAGATTGTCTTCCAGTTTGCTTAAGGCTAAATTTTTGGAGATCCTGTCTTTCAAAAGGATTTTTTTTTTTTTACCATGTGTGATATATTGCAAGCATGATCCCAATTCTCCACTTAACTAGGCATGCCCACATTTTTCTTTTCTTCTGATCAAATGGTCAAATCAATTCCTCCGATTTTTTTTTTAAGCTTAAGCGACTTTTGTGAGTGATTTTGGCTAATATAAGGTCCTTGAAGTGAAATATTGTGTCAGTTATAAGAAAGGCCCTGTAGCAATGCCAAAATCCCTTGGATTTGCATAGCCTCTTTGAATAGCTGTCATGTGAACAAGCACAGATTATCATATTGGTAAATGAGCAATATAGGTCACAACATTATCCCATGAAATAGCATCGTAGCCAACCTCCAGACTGAAGTATGAGCTGTCTTAGATCACCAAGCCTGACAAGCTAATAACCCACATGAACATACCAGCTTCCCTGATAGCTCAGTTGGTAAAGAATCTTCTTGCAATGCAGGAGACCCCAGTTTGATTCCTGGGTCATGAAGATTCCCTGGAGAAGGGATAGGCTACCCACTCCGGTATTCTTGGGCTTCCCTTGTGGCTAAGCTCATAAAGAATCTGCTGCAGTAAGGGAGACCTGGGTTTGATCCCTGGGTTAGGAAGATCCCCTGGAGGAGGGAAAGGCTACCCTCTCCAGTATTCTGGCTTGGAAAATTCCATGGGATCACAAACATGGAGAAGTTCATGGGATTGCAGAGTCGGACATGACTGAGTAACTTTCACAAAGGTACCAGTGAAGATCAGTCACCTCTGGATCAGATCATCAGTGATCTATACCATAAGCAGCTGTTTTTAACTCATAAGTTTTGGAGTAGTTAGTTGTGCTGTCTTAAAATACAATTGATTTTCTTAATTTCTGATGCTACCACAATCACCTTCCCAAGTCTTATCATATAGCAATTAAGCATTTCTGCTTTCCTTCTGTTTGAAGGTAGCTCAGTTAAAATGTACAATTAAAAAGTTTAGAAATTTTAACGTACTGTTGATGTCATTGAATCTTTAGATGAAATGATTCACTCAAACAATATGACCTTATGTGCTACAAATACAGGTTATCAAAAACTTAGATCTTAGTATTTGTAGTACTTAATTTATGTGCAATGCCTATAAAATAAATTTCAGTTAAATATTTATATTTAAATCCATTTTAATAAAAATTTCTGCTTTATCTTTAAGATAGATATGCAAAGCAGTTTTCTATGAGTGGGTTGCATGGATAATATAAACATCACTGCAAATGATGCTGTCTTTTTACTCTTTCTGCCATGAGACTCTCTCCAGGGAGATGCATTTTATGGCAATGCTTTCAGGGTATACTAAGAACAATGACCAAAAAAAAATGATGCTAATGCGATATCATCATGAATTTACTATATATAATAGTAATGAGTTTTATATATAATACCAAAACATCACTGTATTGGCTGAAATACATGTCCAATGCCCATATTTTCGGAGAAAAGAAAGTTATATAATCTAGAGGGAAACAAGAAGTCATACCATGAGCTTGAAATGTCTTAATTCAAACAAATTTCATGGAACACAGCTTTTCACAGTATTCTTATGTTTTAGATTTTGGAAGTTTGCTATTACTTTTCTAATTTGGGTGATTCTCATAGTAATAGTAATATGTGAATGGATAACAGGAATCTTTACTTTTGAAAAATGAAACAAAAGGAATAGTGAAAGTACTCGGTGGAATGGAGAGGCAGAAACACTCCACGATCTCGGGAAATTGTCAGATGAATCAATTTTAGGGAAACACATGAAAGCCGTTGAGAATTTGGAAACCAGTTTACTTGGTACTATTTAGAGTCACAGAGTTCGTGAATGTTTGATATTCACAAACAACATCATATCGTTCGAACCCTGTCGGTTTAGGAAAAGATGACACGGGCGGAGAAGCAGCAGACCTGGGAGAGACGCTGCAGGCAGACCCATGAACGGTCTCTGCAGTGAGTAGGGTCTGCATCCAGCACCATCCATCAGCTCTGCTCTTCCTCACAGAGCCACATGGGTGCAGACACCAAAATGCAACATATACGCTCATTCTATCAGTGATTCCATCTATGACTTTGTGCAAGTGACAACTGCCTGTGCCTCAGTCACCACATTAACAAAGCTGCGTAACTGTGCTTAAAATGAAATGTGTTAATAGCTGTATTCAGAACAGTACCTAACACATAGAAAGTGGTGAGTAATTGTGAGCAGTTGCTATTATTCTCAGCAAAGGAGGTTCATTGTTCCCACCCCCTTCTGGTATTTAGTAGGATGCTGTTGTGACTTCACACCCTATGTCCTCCAGAAAGGAGCTTTGAGTGTAAGACCGGCAGAGTTTATAAGACTCATTCACATATGTCATAATGGCAACATTATCTGGTTCAGAGTGCAATGTCTAGATGCAGCATACAACACTAATTTATCATAAACTCTGAAAGAAATCATGTTGTCTTACAATAACATTTACCAACTCAGGAGAGTTTCCCCCCCTCTTTTTACATCTTATGAAAGGCATTCATTGTTTGAGTCCCAAGATGATGTTGTTTTCTTGATATCTGATTGAGATCCCACAGAGACCAATGATTGGTTCTGGCTTCTTAAAGGATGTGGGCCCCTAGATACACACACATGAAAACATAAAGCCTGTGACATTTTCCCTCATTGCATCCTCAGAAATACAGGGAGCAATACCGATCAACATGTTGGTGGGACTATATTTTGGGGAGGAATGGACTGAATGATATTTCCCGATGTCTGGAAACTTCTTTGTTTGTTTTCTAGTGAGGGTGATTTATTATTAGCCATGTGTCAGAGAAGGAGGAGCTGTAAAAGAGGGAAATGACATTAGAAATAATTTTTTAAAGTCTGTATTTGGAGACTGTTTTAACAAATGCCAAGTTTGGAGAACTCTATGAAAGTGTTTTCCCTTTACCTACTGAAAACTGATCTCGACAGGAAATGGGAGAAATTTGATCTGTAGAATGAAATATCTTGTAATGGCTATTAGTGTAACAGGGGAAAGAGTGTGAGCCAATTGGGGAATATGCTTGATTCCTCTCCCCTTCCCTCTTCTTCTTTTCTCACATTAACTCCATCCACAGAACCTGGGAAAGACAGCAGGGAGATTCTCCTGAGAGTCACTCTGATGCTGAGAGTGGTGGTGAGGGGTCCTCAGGACTGCGGACAGAGGAGCAGAGGCATGCGCACCACCTCTGAAGCAGACAGGAGAGCCAGTAGTCTGACCTTGTGCCAAGGCCATGTATCTCTACAGCAGTTTTCTCAAATGTGATACTATCACCATTGGGGGCCAGATTATATTTTGGACTTTGCTTATGCTGTGGGTGTGTGAGGAGGGTGAGAGCGGGGAAGGAGACGCCGTCCTGTGCCTGCACACTGTTTAGCAGCATCTGTAGTCTGCCCTCTAGATGTCAGAAGCACCCCTTCCTGTTGTGACAGCCAACTGTATCTCCAGACACTGACAAATGTCCAACAGGGATCAACATCACTCCTGCTCTATAAGTAATCAGCAGCCCAATTTTCATCTTTAGAACTTAAAAAACAGGAAAAGGTTTTCAAAATTATTTACTACTTCAAAATCAGAAAAGACAACTCACTTATTACTGGCCATTGAAGAGAGCAATGCATGTCATCAGAATTATTATTTGTATTCAAACCAAGATTCCTTAATTCACATATCGTTTACCTCTTTCAAGTTATTTGAAGAATAAGGAAAAATCTGGCTGTGTTGACTTTTAGTCCAGATTCCCTTTCCTCCAGGAATAAGCAGTAGGTGCTACTAAGTCATTTTATTGTTACTTAGGATCAGGAGAGACAATAAGTAAGCATGGTCTTACCCTTTGTTGGCATTTTCTACATATCAAAGGCTTTGAATATATCTCTCCTTTATTCAAAAAAAAGTAGGCAAATTTCTGGATGCACTTTTAAAGCAATTGGAATGAAATATTGGTAAAAATATTTGTTTCTTGGATGGTTTGAGAATTAAATATGCTCTATGACTTATGTATAGGTACACTGTATTCTGTCTTTGTGATCTGGCTTTCTGTTTTTAACTTGCCATTTTCTTAGTCATTTTTCAGGTCATTCAAAGCTCTTCTGAAAGCTGCATAATTTCCCATAATATACTTGTAGCTCAACTTTTACCCTGTTGTTTGACATTCTAAGTTCTTATCATAAATAATAGTGCAATGTGGCAATAAGAACTTACGTTAATTTAATATTCACAAATTTTATTTCTTGAATATATTAAAGTAGTGAATTCATTTGTCAAATAGGTATTAGAAGGCTTCAGTCACAGTTCAGAAAGTTTAGAACTAAGTAGCAATTCCCTGAACAATGACTAACATTGATTATCATAATTTAAAAACCACCAGGCTAATTGTATAGAAAAAAAACATGCTAAAATAGAGTATAAAATTCACTTCTCCATTTAAAGGGTAATAATAAAAACATGATGCTTGTGTGTTAATAATCTTAAATAAGCATACTTCTCATCATTTCATGAAAAGAAAGAAAGAAATTTCCTGTGTAGTATTAAAAAAAATCCCCAGGGATTCCAGTATTTCAATAACTGACTAAAAAGTCTACAAATAAAAAAAGATATTTAAATTTCGATTATGGCTAACTAAATAACATTTGATGTCTTTCTAATGATTCTGTTCCAAGCTGCAAATTGTGTAGAACTTGTTTAAATAAACACACAGGTTTTCATGGATGTGAATTTTTTCATGTGACCTGTGAATATAAATGTGAGCTCTATGCATTTGTGGGCTACAGTATCTGAAATTTTCCTAAGCTTCAAAATGTCAGTGTTTTATTTCTTTGCTGAAAAAAGTTGACTATCTTATTTATTCTCATGTCCTTTTTAGTAGCTAATTGGGAGTGATCCAATGAAGAATAACTATCAATATTTTTCTGCAACCACGGTTAAGTGAGGACATGGACAAGGAAAACTGCACTGCTGTGACAAGACTTCATCCTCCTTGGGTTCTCAGATGCCCCTGAGCTCAGAGTCTTCCTCTTCCTGCTGTTTCTTTCCATCTATGGAGTCACAGTTTGGGGAAACCTGGGCATGATTGCTCTCATTCAGGTCAGCTCTGGACTCCACACTCCCATGTACTTTTTCCTCAGCCACTTGTCCTTTGTGGATTTCTGTTACTATGCTACCATCACGCCGAAGATGCTAGCTGACATCTTAAATGAAGACAGAGCCATTTCCTTCCTGGAATGCACTGTGCAGTTCTACCTGTTTTGCACATTTGGGGTAACTGAGGTCATTCTGCTGGCAGTGATGGCCTATGACCGCTTTGTGGCCACCTGTGACCCACTGCTCTACATGGTCACCATGTCCCGAAATCTCTGTGTGGAGTTGGTGTCTTGTTGCTATCTCAGTGGTGCTGTATGTTCTGTGATTCACTTGTGTTTAGCTCTTCAGATCCCATCCTACAGATCAAATGTGATCAACCATTTCTTTTGTGATCTTCCCCCTCTCTTGTCTCTTGCTTGCTCTGATGTTACTGTGAATCAATTGGTGCTATACATTGTGGCCACATTCAATGAGGTTATCACCATTGTGGTCATCCTCACGTCCTACCTGTTTATTCTCATCACCATCCTGAGGATGCACTCAGCAGAGGGAAGGTGCAAAGCCTTTTCCACCTGTGCCTCCCACCTCGCTGCCATCGCTGTCTTACAGGGAACAATCCTTTTCATTTATTGCCGGCCCCACTCTGGCAACAGCATGGGCATTGACAGAGTGGCCACAGTGTTCTACACTGTAGTGATCCCCATGGTGAACCCCCTGGTTTATAGTCTGAGGAACAAGGATTTGCAAGAAGCTCTCAGAAAAGTGGTGAGCTCCAAAATATTTTCCTAGTGGGACTCTAAGTCCCAAATCAGAGGTTGGCAGAAGGGTGAAATGGTGGACTCAGTGTTGGAAGTAGAAGATCAGTCAAGAAGAGGGTACCTTTGAGTGAGTCTTTCTGACTCACTTATCCCTGACTCAATGGACATGAGTCTGAGCAAACTTCAGGAGATAGGGAAGGACAGGGAAGCCTGACGAGCTGCAACCCGTGGGGTCACAAGTATCAAACATGACTTAGTGACTGAACAACAATCTTTGTACCTTGTCAACTTATATGAATAGAATTGAACATATTTCAAAATTTGCAGCCTACTTCTTTGCTTTGATCCACCTAAAATGTTTTAAGTGGGTTTGGGTAATGGGCTGTTAAGACACACATATTTAGTTTGCTCTAAAACTTTTATTATCAGACCCACCTCAGATCGTTAGGCATTAAATCCTGGAATTTGAGGACCCTGGCCTTATCAGATATATGCATTGCAAATATTTCTCCCACTCTGCTGCCTCTTCTTTCTGTTGATCATTTCCTTTGCTCTGCAGAGGTTTTGACAAACACATGGCGGCAATGGTGTGAGGTGTTAACAATGTGGCACATCTCAGCTCACCTGGAGCTGGCCTTGCTTTAGAGCTGTGAGTCATACACACCAGATAATTAATGCCTTTAGTTATCTTTCCTTATGAACAAGACTTCTTCCTTAGACTAACATTTCTGGTAAGATCATCTCTACTTCTCAAACCTAGAACCAACTGGTTCTAGATGTTTCGGCATTAAAGGCAAGAGGTCCCACATAACACTGAGGACTTTTAATGGCTCTGTGTGTTCAGATATCCAAGGATTTGATGCTTTTGAACTGTGGTTTTGGAGAAGACTTTTGAGAGTCCCTTGGACTGTGAGGAGATCCAACCAGTCAATTCTGAAGTTCAGCCCTGGGGTTTCTTTGGAAGGAATGATACTAAAGCTGAAACTCCAGTACTTTGGCCACCTCATGCGAAGAGTTGACTCATTGGAAAAGACTCTGGATGCTGGGAGGGATTGGGGGCAGGAGGAGAAGGGGACAACAGAGGATGAGATGGCTGGAGGACATCACTGACTCGATGGATGTGAGTCTGAGTGAACTCCGGGAGTTGGTGATGGACAGGGAGGCCTGGCGTGCTGCGATTCATGGGGTCACAAAGAGTCAGACACGACTAAGCGACTGAACTGAACTGAACTGAAGGATCAATCAGAAGGAAACCTTCCCAAGTCAATTCTCATTTATCGATTATAACTTTCAGAGTTTCTCAGGCTTGGTAATATTGATATTTCGTGTTGGTTTTTTTTTAATTTTTTATTTTTTTTAATTTTTATTTTTACTTTATTTTACTTTACAATACTGTATTGGTTTTGCCATACATTGACACGAATCCGCCACGGGTGTACATGAGTTCCCAAACATGAACCCCCCTCCCACCTCCCAGCCCACATCATCTCTCTGGATCATCCCCATGCACCAACCCCAAGCATCCTGTATCCTGCATCGAACATAGACTGGCGATTCGTTTCTTACATGATAGTATACATGTTTCAATGCCATTCTCCCAAATCATCCCTGTGCATGCTACCACGTATAGCAGCATCTCTGACCCTTGTCCAATCACTCTGGTACATTCATTATGACAATCAAAAATGCCTCCAGATATTGTCAAATGTCCATGTGGGGGGCGGAGAAGAGGTTTATAATCATCTATAGGTGAGAAATACTGCCTTATTTCCTTGTAGATTTTCAGGTTCTTCTGTATGAATTATGTCCAAATTATGCATCTAGTTTCTTATCTCCCAAATGATGCTATTGTATAGTTTAAACAATCTGTATTATTTTTAAATTTGGAATGCACTGGTATCTAAGATCTTTATCCTTGTAATTTCTTCCCATTTTTTTTTTCTTTTTGCTCTTGTGAGTAAGCATTTGTTTTTCCCATGCTCTAAAATCTGATTTGGAGCTGAACCTTTTGATACTTTGTCTCCAGAGGTTCATTTTATCCTCCTCAATTCAGTTTTGTTTAAATACCTACCTCTGTTCCCTTGCACAATTCTTCCACAAACTCACAGAATTAAAGAGACATGTACCTGAAAACTCTCAGAGACCCTCTGTTTCCCCACTCCCAGGAAACACTTGTTCAGGACACTACTACAAAGGAGCTCAGCTAAGCCAGGCCCCTCTACAAAGCTTGCTAGAAAATATGCATTCCCTGTTCCTGATACTTAATGTTGGCAGTGACTCTAAATTTCCCCCAGAAGACTTTTTCTCATGAAAAAATGAGTGAACCTAAGGTATCTTTTAGATATATTACATGGTAAAGAATATCCATATTTTCTCAGACCTACAGACAGACCTGCTGGTGGAAAAACCACCCCACCTTCCAGCCTCTGGAGGTCTCAGCAGTTTGGGGAAAAAGTTGAGACATGTCTCTCCACTCCTTGTGGCACAAGAGCCCTGGAGAAAATCACTTACCTTATTCTTCAGAGGCCTCAAAGTGAGCAATTATAATTAATTATTGCTTCCTCATATAATTATATTTTCTTGGAAAAGCTGAAGAAACATTAACAGCAGCTTTAGAAACATTAGATATGAAAGTTAAAAGCTTAAATGTCTTCTCCCCATATTCACTCCCATAGACTCCAAAAATGTTGGATAATAAAAAGTCACAGCAAAATTTGTCTTTGTTATTTAATGAATATTTCTCCTTTTAAGTATACTTTTTAATTTTTTTTAAGATTTATTGAGGTATAATTGACAAAAACAAATAGTACAGATCTAAGGAGTATAGTTGATGTTTATATATGTGTGTATATGTGTATATATATATATATATATAGTGACATAATCACTATCAAGATAATTAGAATATCAATTACTTCATGTCTTATAATTTGTTTTATTTTTTCTTCATGTTGAAAATAGTTAAATTCTACTCTCTTACCACATTTTAAGTATAAAATATACTGTTAATTGCAATTACATTGTTGTACGTTTTCAAAATTTATTCATCTTTCATAACTGAAACTTTGTCCCCTTGACAAACATCTCTCCATTGTCCCCTCTTCCAAGCCCCAGTGCTGTATGGGCACCCTTAAAACCAAGAGGGTGTGTCATGTGGTGTTCTTACCACAATAAAATAAAAAAAAATTAAAGTGGCAGATTCATGTTGATGTATGGCAAAACCAATACATTATTGTAAAGTAAAATAAAGTAAAATTTAAAAAATAAATAAATAAATATAGGTACATTATTATTTTTAAAAAGTAAATTTTATTGCATTTTATCAGTTTCTTGCTCCCCTTACCATTAATGCCACCTTTCTTGTCTAGAATCCAGTCTAGGTACCACATTGCATTAAGTCATCATGTCTTCCAAATCTCCTCTGGTCTGTGATGCTTCTTCAATTTTCTTTTTCATGTTTTTCGTTCTTACCATTCTAAGGGATACTGGTGAGGTATCCTGTAGAATACTTTCAAATGTGGACTTTCCTAATGATTTTCTTACATTGGTTTGAGGGAAAGAATATCACAGAAGTAAAGCTTCTCTCATCACATCATACCAGGGGATAAATGAGAGCCACATTAAAGCACTATGGTGATGGTCACCTTTTTCTTTTACTTCAGGTAGTCAGGTAATATCAGTCACGTTTCTCTAAAGTTGAATGCAAGATTTCCAATATAGTTAAGTTGATAACAATTATTTCTAAAGTGTTTTTCCTTTTTAAATTATATAGTTCATGTTTTCTTCAAGAAATATGTGTTATTTCAATAATTCAATACCTAAAAGTAATTAATGGAGTGGATGTGGTGATGTAATGAAAGAGATATTTAAAAGGGACTAGACCATTTTCCCAACTTAATATTTAAGCTTGTAAATATTTCTGCTTCTAAATCAATAAATCATGAAGAACTCTTCATTCTAATGGCATTTTATTAGAGTGAAAATCTGGAAGAAGAAGGTTATGCTTGGCATATTGTAGTCATTCAATTACTATTTGATAATGCTGAGCCATGAAATTAAAAGACGCTTACTCCTTGGAAGAAAAGTTATGACCAACCTAGACAGCACATTCAAAAGCAGAGACATTACTTTGCCAACTAAGGTCCGTCTAGTCAAGGCTATGGTTTTTCCTGTGGTCATGTATGGATGTGAGAGTCGTACTGTGAAGAAAGCTGAGCGCCGAAGAATTGATGCTTTTGAAATGTGGTGTTGGAGAAGACTCTTGAGAGTCCCTTGGACTGCAAGGAGAGCCAACCAGTCCATTCTGAAGGAGATCAGCCCTGAGATTTCTTTGGAAGGAATGATGCTAAAGCTGAAGCTCCAGAATTTGGCCACTTCACGCGAAGAGTCGACTCATTGGAAAAGACTCTGATGCAGGGAGGGACTGGGGTCAGGAGGAGAAGGGGACGACAGAGGATGAGATAGCTGGATGGCATCACGGACTCAATGGACGTGAGTCTGAGTGAACTTCAGGAGTTGGTGATGGACAGGGAGGCCTGGTGTGCTGCGATTCATGGGGTCACAAAGAGTCGGACACGACTGAGCGACTGAACTGAACTGAACTGATAAGTATAAAAAAGTATCAGAGTGATGAAGAATCTGAGAGGAGTAACTTAAACATATAAATTTCCATATGAAATGCCCTTAACACTGTTCCAGTTTTTCTGGGACACAGAAATTACATCAGAGAATGGTGAGTAATTATAAATGTTTATTTCATGGTTTTAAGAGAATGAGGCAACAGATAGTCTCTAGGGTTTATGCCCCAAAGGATGTGACTCTGGATATAAGAATATATCCATCACTTCCAAACAGGACAGATCCTGCTTTCAACATCAGCAGGTATGCATTAGATTTTAAAGACAGATTAATGTTAATTTCAATGCTGGGAACCTTAGGGGGAAAAGTGTGGAGGGGAAATTTACCATTTATATATAGATATTCTTGAGAATTATCTAGTCATTGAAAATTGCCTTTCTGAGGTTTCAAGGAAGAGGAACTGCACTCAGCCTACAGAGCTCTGTATTGAAGCTGGCTCAGCTGAGCTCCTGAGTGAGCATGTGTGGGTGCTCAGTACTTCAGCCCTGTACAATGCTCCTCTATCCATGGGATTATCTCGGGAAGACTACTGAACCAGGTTGCCTTTTGCTCCTCCAGGGGATCTTCCCAACCCAGGGATCAAACCTGGGTTTTCTGTGACTTCTGCATCCTCAGGCAAGAGGATTCTTTGCCATGGAGCCATCTAGGAAGTCCAAGCCCCTGAATAACAGCCCCTTAAACAAGAGATGCCTGGAATGTGGGGTTAGGAGAGTTCTGAGAATCTGGGGAATGTGCATTGTCTTGCTACTACAAATGTTTGAAGTTGCAGTCGAGGTAGAAAGGACAAGTATTTTAAAAAAGAGAGAGAGATCAAGCAAACTCTATAATGATAAAAGGAAAAAGGACCATTTTTACTTAAGAAAATAAAGCAGCTCTGAGAGCAAATATTACAACAAAATGGGGGTGGGGTGTGGAATGTAGGATAGCTATATCAAATGTAACATTAATTTAAAATGAGTGTTTAGGAAATTCCCTGGTGACTCAGTGGTTAGAACTTTGCCAATTCAGGGGTGCAGATTTGATCCCTGGTCAGAGATCTGTAATCCCACATGCCTCATGGCCAAAAACCCAAAACATAAAACAGAAGTGATATTGTCACAAATTCAGTGAAGACTTTAAAAATGGTCCACATCAATAGAAAATAAATAAATAAAGTAAAATGGATGTTTAAGCACCTTAGATATATTAATTATATTTAGAACATCCAGCTTTGTGATAGGATGTCTTCAATATTCAAATTTTTGAGTTTAGTAAGAGATAAGAATCTTGAGTTCTTTGTTTTGCATATGATCTGATCTCTTCATTGATGGCCATCTCAAATCTATTTCTCAAGTTGTGAAACTAGAGAGAACTTTACCAGAAATGATAGATAAAGAGCTTCTGGTTCTGGTTCAGTAGGATCTTAGAGGTATTGGTCATCAATTAGAGAAATGGAATTATTTTATATTACTATTTTCTCATGAAATGTTTCCATAGTACAGTGCTACCTCAAGAATTTAATCTTTCTTCTTTACAGGTAATATAGGGACAAAATAAATACCCTATGCACCTTGAAGAGAGGAAAAAGGAGAAAGAAAGACCAAGAATTGGACATTTCTTTTTAAAAAAATATAAATTTTTTTTATTTTAATTGGAGGTTAATTACTTTACAATATTGTATTGGTTTTGCCATACATCAACAGGAATCCACCACAGGTATACACATGTCTAAGTCAGAATCTTTAATAAGGATAGCTATTCTTTCCGAGAGAACATTTTTCTCAAATTTTTCTTTGATGCTTTCTAGTATAGCTCCGTGATATGAACACTTTCATCAGGCACGTTCCCAAAGTCTCCAGTTTGTCATAAATTAAAAGTATGATAAAAAATAAAGAAAATAGCATCTGGACTTTGAACAAGGATCAAGATTACTGTAGACTAATGGCTAATTGCTGGGAGCCTGGATCAGGGTTCATGTCATAGATGTGTAGATTGGGCTTTATTTGCATGGTACAGGGAAAGACAAAAATCTCCATCTTCTGTTTTGACATCTCTAGAATAAATAACCAGACTAGATTATCTTTATTATTTTTTCAATATTATTATTCTTCAAACAATGATGGGGGATTGACAAACTGATCTTGCTAGGTTGAGAAGCACACTCTGTGAAAAATTATAATTTATTTTGAAAACAAGTTTACTGAGTCAGAAGTAAAACAACTATTAAGGTGCTATACAGAGTGAATAGTAAATGGACAAATGTAAAGCATTAGGGGTGCAATGTTTAATGTCACGTTCTGAACATACAATAAAAAATTTAATTTGTTTAGAAGTTTATCATTTTTGCTATTAGTTATACAACTGAAACAAGGAGCTCTGGTACTAAGGTAAATTAATCTTTTAAGGAATTATAATGTTCAAGAAAACCTGTAAGTATTATGGGAGGATTTTATTTAAAATAATCCCAAGTGACTTGAACTCATTTTTTTACTTTGAAATATTAAAAATTAAAACTGAGAACTAAGAAAGTTCAATAATTGTAATTTTACTTAAATGAAATGTTTAAATGCTTGTCATTTTTAAAAATTTTAGACATTTAGCAAGGCATGCATAGAAAATACACAGATTCTAAAAGAGACACTTTGCTTCATCTTCTAGCTTTGGTAAGGAATAGTTAACAAGTGTCATACGTCCCTATTTCCCTTAATATTTTTCTTTCTAGGACTGATTCAGATTCTGACAAACAGAAGCCATGTTTCTGTCAGAGAGAAATGAAAGTGGGGCCACATTCACTCTCCTGGGCTTCTCCGATTACCCAGAGTTGCAAGTGCCCCTCTTCTCGACATTCTTCACCATCTACAGTGTCACTGTGGCAGGGAATCTTGGGATGATTCTAACCATCAAAATTAATCCCAAACTTCACATCCCTATGTACTTTTTCCTCAGCGACTTCTCCTTTGTGGATTTCTGTTATTCATCCATCGTTGCTCCCAAGACCATTGTACAACCTCATGGTTGTAGGCTGT
The DNA here is from genome assembly GCF_042477335.2 of Ovis canadensis. Taxonomy (NCBI): domain Eukaryota; kingdom Metazoa; phylum Chordata; class Mammalia; order Artiodactyla; family Bovidae; genus Ovis; species Ovis canadensis. The sequence continues at coordinate 13,416,027 of NC_091267.1, forward strand.
GTAATACAATTCTTTTTCTTTTGTACCTTTGTGATGACTGAGTCCTTTTTATTAGCTGTGATGGCTTAAGACCACTTCGTGGCCATCTGCAACCCTCTGCTCTACAGGGTGGCCATGTCCCTGAGACTCTGCCACGTTAGTGGTTGGATCTTATGCTTGGGGAGTAGCTTGCTCCTTAATACTCACCTGTACTGTTATCAAATTATCATTTCAAGGTTTCAACACAATCGATCACTTTTTCTGTGAGTTCTCCTGCCTGCTTTACTTCTCTTGCTCTGATACTTATCTCAACCAGTTGCTGCTTTTTATTTTCTCCACCTTTAATGAGGTCAGCACACTCTTCATCATTCCTGTCTTATGCGTTTATTGTTGTCGCCATCCTCCAGAGGCATTCAGCCTGTGGTCGCCACAAAGCCTTCTCCACCTGCACCTCCCGCCTGACCGCCATCAGCATCTTCCCCAGCGCCATCCTCTTCTTCTACTCTGTGCCCAACTCCACACCCTCCAGGCACAAAGTCGAAGTGGTGTCTGGGTTATACATGGCGGTAGTCCCCATTTTGGATGCCCTGATCTACAGTCTGAGAAATAAGGATGTCAAGGACACAGTCTCCAAAATCATGGACTCTAAAATATTTTCATACTAAACATTATTCTGGAAGATTTTGCCCTTGATATGCAAATAAACTGTGTCTGCAAAGGTTGGTTGATAAGAAAAAAAGTGTATTATTAATGTAGTGTTAATACATAAAATAGAAACTACATGGTGTTTTGCTTAACTGTACTAAACTTGACTTTCTCTCTTATTTACTGGAAAAAAAATTAGCAATCTTTCAACTCTTTTCCACTTAAAATTTTAGACAAAAAATCTGATTACAAAGGTTAAAGGACATAAATATCATGTGGCATACTGGTGTAATTTTCAGTTCAGTTCAGTTCAGGTCAGTCACTCAGTCGTGTCCGACTCTTTGCGACCCCATGAATCACAGCACTCCAGGCCTCCCTGTCCATCACCAACTCTCGGAGTTCACTCAGATTCATGTCCATCGATCAGTGATGCCATCCAGCTATCTCATCCTCTGTCGTCCCCTTCTCCTCCTGCCCCCAATCCCTCCCAGCATCAGAGTCTTTTCCAATGAGTCAACTCTTCCCATGAGGTGGCCAAAGTACTGGAGTTTCAGCTTTAGCATCATTCCTTCCAAAGAAATCCCAGGGCTGATCTCCTTCAGAATGGATTGGTTGGATCTCCTTGCAGTCCAAGGGACTCTCAAGAGTCTTCTCCAACACCACAGTTCAAAAGCATCAATTCTTTGGCGCTCAGCCTTCTTCACAGTCCAAATCTCACATCCATACATGACCACAGGAAAAACCATAGCCTTGACTAGACGGACCTTAGTCAGCAAAGTAATAGCTCTGCTTTTGAATATGCTATCTAGATTGGTCATAACTTTTCTTCCAAGGAGTAAGCATCTTTTAATTTCATGGCTGCAGTCACCATCTGCAGTGATTTTGGAGCCCAAAGAAATAAAGTCTGACACTGTTTCCACTGTTTCCCCATCTATTTCCCATGAAGTGATGGGACCAGATGCCATGATCTTTGTTTTCTGAATGTTGAGCTTTAAGCCAACTTTTTCACTCTCCTCTTTCACTTTCATCAAGAGGCTTTTTAGTTTCTCTTCACTTTCTGCCATAAGGGTGGTGTCTTCTGCATATCTGAGGTTATTGATATTTCTCCCAGCAATCTTGATTCCAGCTTGTGTTTCTTCCAGTCCAGCATTTCTCATGATGTACTCTGCATATAAGTTAAATAAGCAGGGTGACAATGTACAGCCTTGACGTACTCCTTTTCCTTTTTGGAACCAGTCTGTTGTTCCATGTCCAGTTCGAACTCTTGCTTCCTGACCTGCATACAGATTTCTCAAGAGGCAGGTCAGGTGGTCTGGTATTCCCATCTCTCTCAGAATTTTCCACAGTTTATTGTGATCCACATAGTCAAAGGCTTTGGCATAGTCAATAAAGCAGAAATAGATGTTTTTCTGGAACTCTCTTGCTTTTTCCATGATCCAGCAGATGTTGGCAATTTGACCTCTGGTTCCTCTGCCTTTTCTAAAACCAGCTGGAACATCAGGGAGTTCATGGTTCACGTATTGTTGAAGCCTGGCTTGGAGAATTTTGAGCATGACTTTACTAGCATGTGAGATGAGTGCAATTGTGTGGTAGTTTGAGCATTCTTTGGCATTGCCTTTCTTTGGGATTGGAATGAAAACAGACCTTTTCCAGTCCTGTGGTCACTGCTGAGGTTTCCAAATTTGCTGGCATGTTGAGTGCAGCACTTTCACAGCATCATCTTTCAGGATTTGAAATAGCTCCACTGGAATTCAATCACTTCCACTGGCTTTGTTCGTAGTGATGCTTTCTAAGGCCCACTTGACTTCATATTCCAGGATGTCTGGCTCTAGGTGAGTGATCACACCATCGTGATTACCCGGGTCATGAAGATCTTTTCTGTACAGTTCTTCTGTGTATGCTTGCCAACTCTTCTTAATATCTTCTGCTTCTGTTAGGTCCAGACCATTTCTGTCCTTTATCGAGCCCATCTTTGCATGAAATGTTCCCTTGGTATCTCTAATTTTCTTGAAGAGATCTTTAGTCTTTCCCATTCTGTTCTTGTCCTCTATTTCTTTGCATTGATTGCTGAAGAAGGGTTTCTTATCTGTTCTTGCTATTCTTTGGAACTCTGTATTCAGATGCTGATGTCTTTTCCTTTTCTCCTTTGCTTTTCACCTCTCTTCTTTTCACAGCTATTTGTAAGGTTCCCCAGACAGCCATTTTGCTTTCTTGCATTTCTTTTCCATGGGGATAGTCTTGATCCCTGTCTCCTGTACAATGTCACGAACCTCATTCCGTAGTTCATCAGGCACTCTATCTATCAGATTTAGTCCCTTAAATCTATTTCTCACTTCCACTGTATAATCATAAAGGATTTGATTTAGGTCATAGCTTAATGGTCTAAGCAGTTTTCCCTACTTTCTTCAATTTAAGTCTAAATTTGGTAATAAGGAGGTCATGATCTGAGCCACAGTCATCTCCTGGTCTTGTTTTTGCTGACTGTATAGAGCTTCTCCATCTTTGGCTGCAAAGAATATAATCAGTCTGAGTTCGGTGTTGACCATCTGGTGATGTCCATGTGTAGAGTCTTCTCTTGTGTTGTTGGAAGAGGGTGTTTGCTATGACCAGTGCATTTTCTTGGCAAAACTCTATTAGTCTTTGCCCTGCTTCATTCTGCATTCCAAGGCCAAATTTGCCTGTTACTCCAGGTGTTTCTTGATTTCCTACTTTTCCATTCCAGTCCCCTATAATGAAAAGGACATCTTTTTGGGGTGTTAGTTCAAAAAGGTCTTGTAGGTCTTCATAGAACCATTCAACTTCAGCTTCTTCAGCATTACTGGTTGGGGCATAGACTACGATTACCATGATATTGAATAGTTTGCCTTGGAAAGAACAGAGATCATTGTGTTGTTTTTGAGATGGCATCCAAGTACTGCATTTTGGACTCTTTTGTTGACCATGATGGCTACTCCATTTCTTCTGAGGGATTCCTGCCTGCAGTAGTAGATATAATGGTCATCTGAGTTAAAATCACCCATTCCAGTCCATTTTAGTTTGCTGATTCCTAGAATGTCGACGTTCACTCTGCCATCTCTTGTTTGACCACTTCCAATTTGCATTGATTCGTGGACCTGACATTCCAGGTTCCTATGCAATATTGCTCTTTACAGCATTGGACCTTGCTTCTATCACCAGTCACATGCACAGCTGGGTGTTGTGTTTGCTTTGGCTCCATCTCTTCATTCTTTTGGAGTTATTTCTCCACTGATCTCCAGTAGCATACTGGGCACCTACTGACCTGGGGCATTCCTCTTTCAGTATCCTATCATTTTGCCTTTTCATACTGTTCGTGGGATTCTCAAGGCAAGAACACTGAAGTGGTTTGCCATTCCCTTCTCCAGTGGACCACATTGTGTCAGACCTCTTCACCATGACCTGCCTGTCTTGGGTTGCCCTGGGGGCATGGCTTAGTTTCATTGAGTTAGACAAGGCTGTGGTCCTAGTATGATTAGATTGACTAGTTTTCTGTGAGTACAGTTTCAGTGTGTCTGCCCTCTGATGCCCTCTTGCAACACCTACCGTCTTATTGGGTTTCTCTTACCTTGGGTGTGGGGTATGTCTTCACAGCTGCTCCAGCAAAGTGCAGCCACTGCTTCTTACCTTGGAAGAGGGGTATCTCCTTACCGCTGCCCTTCCTGACCTTCAATGTAATTGTTAATTTCATCCTCCTTTTTTAATACCTATGGTAGACTAGGCTCTCAATAATAACATGCATTCCTCTTACAAAAAGTACAAATAGCAGTTAAGACATAGTGTTCATCCTTCAAGGAATGAAAATTCAGTGATGATAGTAGGGCACTTAAAAAATTGGAAATTATATAAGATGGAAAACAGTAAGTAAAATAGAAGGTTTCAGAGGAGAAATTTCAAGTCCTTAAGAGAGATACTTTTATAAAATAGGTATTCTGTACCCTGGTTTGGATAACAGAAGAGACAGAGTTTTAGGAGACATATTTCAACATTGGAGTTTTATCCAGGAGACTAAAGCCTGAGAAACAAGGAGGTCAGAGTGCAATACTGAGTCAATGATATAACAATAATTTTTTTAATTGAATAAATACTGTGTTTGCATATTTGGATATTTTTGCATATTGTATATACAGGTTACTTGACATGAATGAAAGTTGATAAGACATGGTCTATATTCCGAATGTGTTTTCAAAAGAGCTCCAGTGTGGCAACATAACCAGCTATGACTGTGTTGAGTCACTCAGTTGTGCCCAATTCTTTTGCAACCCCATGGACTCTAGTCCACCAGGATCCTCTATCCATGGGATTTCCCAGGCAAGAATATTGGAGTGGGTTGCCATTTCCTTCTCCAGTGATAGAGTCCACCAGAGACTTAAAAATGGTAGACCAGATCTCAGAAAATTTTACATACGAAACGGAAGCATGGTGAGTGCCTGCCTAACATGCATTTCAAGCTATTATTCTGCCTATGAAGACATCAAAAACATTATCAGTTCTTTTTTTTCCTGAATAAAATGTCTGTATCCTTCTCAACTAAAGAGTGAAAGTGAAAGTTGCTCAGTCATGTCCAATTCTTTGTGACCCCATGGACTAACCCATAGAATTCTCTAGGCTAGAATACTGGAGTGGGTAGCCTTTCCCTTCTCCAAGGAATCTTCCCAACCCAGGGATCGAACCCAGGTATCCTGCATTGTATACAGATTCTTTACCAGTTGAGCCACAAGGGAAACCCTCTCAACTAAACTCCTAGCTTTAAAAAAACAGCACTTGGAGTTGCCCTAAGAGTTGAAAACCAGTTGCCTATATGACCATATTCAACATACGAGAAGAAGGTAGTTATTAGTATCCAGATCTATTCAATCTGGCAAATTAGAAATACCAGATCTTGGGACTTTCCTGGTGGTCCAAGGGCTAAGAGTCTGCACTCCCAATTCAGGGATCCTGGCTTTGATCTCTGGTCAGGGACCTAGATTCCTCGTGCTGCAACTGAAAGATTCTATGTGCTGCCACTAAGGTCTGGAGTAGTCAAATGAATATTGAAAAACAGAAATACCAGGTCTTTCAATGTTCTGGTCTGGAGAATTCCATGGGGTCGCAAAGATTTGGACATGACTGAGTGACTTTTACTTCATCTACCATTAATAGCTCACTTTTGCTTCATTAATTTGTACACTATTCTCTCTATTCAATATGTCTAGATAAATTTTGCAATGTCTACTTTTCAAAAGATCTAAACACTCATAATATTTGAGAGCATTAAATGTAAATGGGATTCCTGGTTAGGGAGGCTTGTGTTGGAGTTTTGGCGGGTGGAGCTGGGTTTCTTCTCTCTCGAGTGCAGTGGAGTAACCCGTAATGGGTTACAAGACATCAAAGGTTTTGGGATAATATTGAGCTGCCTGTATATTGAGGCTCAGGGGATTGTTTCTGTGTTGCTGGAGAATTTGCGTGGTATGTCTTGTTTTGGAACTTGTTGGCCCTTGGGTGGAGCTTGGTTTTGGTGTAGGTATGAAGGCATTAGATGGGCTCCTATTGCTTAATGTTCCCTGAATTCATGAGTTCTCTAATGTTTTCAGGCTTTGGATTTAAGCCTCCTGCTTCTGGCTTTCAGTTTTATTTTTACAGTAGCCTCTAGACTTCTCCATCTATACAGCACCGATGATAAAACATCTAGGTTAAAGATGAAAAGTTTCTCCACATTGAGGGACACTCAGAGAGGTTCACTGGGTTATAAGGAGAAGAGAAGATGGAGGAGGTAGTTAGAGGTAACTGGAATGAGATGCGGTGAGATCAAAAGAGAAGAGAGCAAACTAGCCAGTAGTCACTTCCTTATGTGCGCTCTATAGTTTGGCCCGCTCAGGGGTATTTACAGAGTTATACGGGGAAGAGGAGAGGGAGGAAGTGGACAGAGGTGACCAGGAGGATCAGAGAGAGGAATGAGTGGGAGAGAGACAATTCCTGCCAGTAACCTGTTCCTTAGGTGTTCCCCACCGTCTGGAACACACAGAGATTCACAGAGTTGGATAGAGGAGAGATGGGGGGGGAAAGAGACAGAGGCCACCTGGTGGAGAAAAAGGAGAGTCCAGAGGAGGAGAGAGTGGTCAAGCCAGTAATCTCGCTCTCAGGTAAACTGGGGTAGTGAAGTTTGGGTTTTTAAATGTACAAAATTGGCAATAAACACCTAAGAGCAAAGATTAAAAATCTGTTTTTGAAGACAATGCATTTAAGGTTAGATCTCAATTACAGGAGAAAAACTATTAAAAATTCCAACATATGGAGGTTGAACAACACACTTCTGAATAACCAACAAATCACAGAAGAAATCAAAAAAGAAATCAAAATATGCATAGAAACTAATGAAAATGAAAACACAACAACCCAAAACCTGTGGGACACTATAAAAGCAGTGCTAAGAGGAAAGTTCATAGCAATACAGGCATACCTCAAGAAACAAGAAAAAAGTCAAATAAATAACCTAACTCTACAACTAAAGCAACTAGAAAAGGAAGAGTTGGAGAACCCCAGAGTGAGTAGAAGGAAAGAAATCTTAAAAATTAGGGCAGAAATAAATGCAAAAGAAACAAAAGAGACCATAGCAAAAATCAACAAAGCCAAAAGCTGGTTCTTTGAAAGGATAAATAAAATTGACAAACCATTAGCCAGACTCATCAAGAAGCAAAGAGAGAAAAATCAAATCAATAAAATTAGAAATGAAAATGGAGAGATCACAACTGACAACACAGAAATACAAAGGATCATAAGAGACTACTATCAGCAGTTGTATGCCAATAAAATGGACAACGTGGAAGAAATGGACCAATTCTTAGAAAAGTACAATTTTCCAAAACTGAACCAGGAAGAAATAGAAAACCTTAACAGACCCATCACAAGCACGGAAATTGAAACTGTAATCAGAAATCTTCCAGCAAACAAAAGCCCAGGTCCAGACGGCTTCACAGCTGAATTCTACCAAAAATTTCGAGAAGAGCTAACACCTATCCTCCTCAAACTCTTCCAGAAAATTGCAGAGGAAGGTAAACTTCCAAACTCATTCTATGAGGCCACCATCACCCTAATACCAAAACCTGACAAAGATGTCACAAAAAAAGAAAACTACAGGCCAATATCACTGATGAACATAGATGCAAAAATCCTCAACAAAATTCTAGCAATCAGAATCCAACAACACATTAAAAAGATCATACACCATGACCAAGTGGGCTTTATCCCAGGGATGCAAGGATTCTTCAATATCCGCAAATCAATCAATGTAATTCACCACATTAACAAATTGAAAAATAAAAACCATATGATTATCTCAATAGATGCAGAGAAGGCCTTTGACAAAATTCAACATCCATTTATGATAAAAACTCTCCAGAAAGCAGGAATAGAAGGAACATACCTCAACATAATGAAAGCTATATATGACAAACCCACAGCAAACATTATCCTCAATGGTGAAAAATTGAAAGCATTTCCCTTAAAGTCAGGAACAAGACAAGGGTGTCCACTTTCACCGCTACTATTCAACATAGTTCTGGAAGTTTTGGCCACAGCAATCAGAGCAGAAAAAGAAATAAAAGGAATCCAAATTGGAAAAGAAGAAGTAAAACTATCACTGTTTGCAGATGACATGATCCTCTACATGGAAAACCCTAAAGACTCCACCAGAAAATTACTAGAGATCATCAATGAATATAGTAAAGTTGCAGGATATAAAATCAACACACAGAAATCCCTTGCATTCCTATACACGAATAATGAGAAAGTAGAAAAAGAAATTAAGAAAACAATTCCATTTACCATTGCAACGAAAAGAATAAAATACTTAGGAATATATCTACCTAAAGAAACTAAAGACCTATATATAGAAAACTATAAAACACTGATGAAAGAAATCAAAGAGGACACTAATAGATGGAGAAATATACCATGTTCATGGATCGGAAGAATCAATATAGTGAAAATGAGTATACTACCCAAAGCAATTTACAAATTCAATGCAATCCCTGTCAAGCTACCAGCCACATTTTTCACAGAACTAGAACAAATAATTTCAAGATTTGTATGGAAATACAAAAAGCCTCGAATAGCCAAAGCAATCTTGAGAAAGAAGAATGGAACGGGAGGAATCAACTTGCCTGACTTCAGGCTCTACTACAAAGCCACAGTCATCAAGACAGTATGGTACTGGCACAAAGACAGACATATAGATCAATGGAACAAAATAGAAAGCCCAGAGATAAATCCACACACATATGGACACCTTATCTTTGACAAAGGAGGCAAGAATATACAATGGAGTAAAGACAATCTCTTTAACAAGTGGTGCTGGGAAAACTGGTCAACCACTTGTAAAAGAATGAAACTAGATCACTTTCTAACACCGTACACAAAAATAAACTCAAAATGGATTAAAGATCTAAATGTAAGATCAGAAACTATAAAACTCCTAGAGGAGAATATAGGCAAAACACTCTCAGAAATAAATCACAGCAGGAACCTCTATGATCCACCTCCCAGAATTCTGGAAATAAAAGCAAAAATAAACAAATGGGATCTAATTAAAATTAAAAGCTTCTGCACAACAAAGGAAAATATAAGCAAGGTGAAAAGACAGCCTTCTGAATGGGAGAAAATAATAGCAAATGAAGCAACTGACAAACAACTAATCTCAAAAATATACAACCAACTTATGCAGCTCAACTCCAGAAAAATAAACGACCCAATCAAAAAATGGGCCAAAGAACTAAATAGACATTTCTCCAAAGAAGACATACGGATGGCTAACAAACACATGAAAAGATGCTCAACATCACTCATTATTAGAGAAATGCAAATCAAAACCACAATGAGGTACCACTTCACACCAGTCAGAATGGCTGCGATCCAAAAATCTGCAAGCAATAAATGCTGGAGAGGGTGTGGAGAAAAGGGAACCCTCCTACACTGTTGGTGGGAATGCAAACTAGTACAGCCACTATGGAGAACAGTGTGGAGATTCCTTAAAAAATTGCAAATAGAACTCCCTTATGACCCAGCAATCCCACTGCTGGGCATACACACCGAGGAAACCAGAATTGAAAGAGACACATGTACCCCAATGTTCATCGCAGCACTGTTTATAATAGCCAGGACATGGAAACAACCTAGATGTCCATCAGCAGATGAATGGATAAGAAAGCTGTGGTACATATACACAATGGAGTATTACTCAGCCATTAAAAAGAATTCATTTGAATCAGTTCTGATGAGATGGATGAAACTGGAGCCGATTATACAGAGTGAAGTAAGCCAGAAAGAAAAACACCAATACAGTATACTAACACATATATATGGAATTTAGGAAGATGGCAATGACGACCCTGTATGCAAGTCAGGAAAAAAGACACAGATGGGTATAACGGACTTTTGGTCTCAGAGGGAGAGGGAGAGGGTGGGATGATTTGGGAGAATGGGAATTCTAACATGTATACTATCATGTAAGAATTGAATCGCCAGTCCATGTCTGACGTAGGGTGCAGCATGCTTGGGGCTGGTACATGGGGATGACCCAGAGAGATGTTGTGGGGAGGGAGGTGGGAGGGGGGGTCATGTTTGGGAACGCATGTAAGAATTAAAGATTTTAAAATTTAAAAAAAAAATTAAATTAAAAAAAATAATAATAAATAAATAAATGTAAATGGGAATAGAATCTGTCAGAATCTGTGCTGGAATAGGAATGACACAAATATTTCAGCCAACTTCTCACAACAATCTTTCCTCAAATTTTTTTAAAGTAATGCATTAAAGTTAGATTGCCTTATAATTTTGCTGAAGACTAAAATTTCAGAAGTTGTATCTTTTAAGGTGATTTGCTATCCAATATGGTATTTTTCAACATGATCCCAGTTCTTCAGTTATCCAGGTATCCACGCCCCTTTCTACTCTTCTGATTAACGGTGGAATCAATCTCTCCATGTTCTGAATGTAGACCACTTTGTGACTAGCTTTGACTGATATAAAAGGTAGCTGAAGAGACATTGTGCCATCTTCAAGCATCTGATGGCCCTGTGACTTTCTCAAAATCTCTTAGATTTTGCATAGTCTCTTAGAAAAACTGCCATGTGAATAAGCACAGACTAGCCTATTGGATAATGAAAAATATGCCTTACACCTCTACTCCATGAAATAGCATTTAACAACCTCCCGACTGGAGTGTGAGGCCTTCTTAGATCACCTAGACTGCAAAGCTGATAAAATACACGCAAGTACACCAGCCAAGATCAGCCATGTCAAGATCAGATGAGGGTACTGACCTTACTGACTCATATAATAGTGATCCATGCAACAAGCAGCCGTGTGTTCTTTTTTTTTTTTTTAAGCGTTTTGGAGTAGCTTGTTATGCTGTCTTTAAAACCACTGACCTTCTTAATTTCTGATGTTACCACAAAGACCTTCTCAAGTCTTATAGCAACTAAGCATATAAGCTTTTATTAAATGCAACTTGATTAAAATGTGCAATTAAAAAGTTTAGGCAATTTAACTTGTTGATATCATTGAATCTTTTGATATAATACTTTAATAAAATTATAGTAAATCCACACACATATGGACACCTTATCTTTGACAAAGGAGGCAAGAATATACAATGGAGTAAAGACAATCTCTTTAACAAGTGGTGCTGGGAAAACTGGTCAACCACTTGTAAAAGAATGAAACTAGATCACTTTCTAACACCGCACACAAAAATAAACTCAAAATGGATTAAAGATCTAAATGTAAGATCAGAAACTATAAAACTCCTAGAGGAGAACATAGGCAAAACACTCTCAGACATAAATCACAGCAGGATCCTCTATGATCCACCTCCCAGAATTCTGGAAATAAAAGCAAAAATAAACAAATGGGATCTAATTAAAATTAAAAGCTTCTGCACAACAAAGGAAAATATAAGCAAGGTGAAAAGACAGCCTTCTGAATGGGAGAAAATAATAGCAAATGAAGCAACTGACAAACAACTAATCTCAAAAATATACAAGCAACTTATGCAGCTCAATTCCAGAAAAATAAACGACCCAATCAAAAAATGGGCCAAAGAACTAAATAGACATTTCTTCAAAGAAGACATATGGATGGCTAACAAACACATGAAAAGATGCTCAACATCACTCATTATTAGAGAAATGCAAATCAAAACCACAATGAGGTACCACTTCACACCAGTCAGAATGGCTGCGATCCAAAAATCTGCAAGCAATAAATGCTGGAGAGGGTGTGGAGAAAAGGGAACCCTCCTACACTGTTGGTGGGAATGCAAACTAGTACAGCCACTATGGAGAACAGTGTGGAGATTCCTTAAAAAATTGCAAATAGAACTACCTTATGACCCAGCAATCCCACTGCTGGGCATACACACCAAGGAAACCAGAATGGAAAGAGACACATGTACCCCAATGTTCATCGCAGCACTGTTTATAATAGCCAGGACATGGAAACAACCTAGATGTCCATCAGCAGATGAATGGATAAGAAAGCTGTGGTACATATACACAATGGAGTATTACTCAGCCATTAAAAAGAATTCATTTGAATCAGTTCTGATGAGATGGATGAAACTGGAGCCAATTATACAGAGTGAAGTAAGCCAGAAAGAAAAACACCAATACAGTATACTAACACATATATATGGAATTTAGGAAGATGGCAATGACGACCCTTTATGCAAGACAGGAAAAAAGACACAGGTGTGTATAACGGACTTTTGGACTCAGAGGGAGAGGGAGAGGATGGGATGATTTGGGAGAATGGGAATTCTAACATGTATACTATCATCTAAGAATTGAATCGACAGTCTATGTCTGACGCAGGGTGCAGCATGCTTGGGGCTGGTGCATGGGGATGACCCAGAGAGATGTTGTGGGGAGGGAGGTGGGAGGGGGGTTCATGTTTGGGAACGCATGTAAGAATTAAAGATTTTAAAATTTTAAAAATAAAAAACTAAACCTGAAAAAATAAAAAAAAAATAAATTACTTAAAAAAAAATACCTGCCCTGCCTTTAAGTCTTAGATAAATAGACAAGCAGAGAGTTCCTCTGAGTGCTTTGCCCAGATGACATAAAATGTCACTGCCCACGCTATTCTTTATAGACGTCTTTTTATTCTTCCTGTAACGGAACTCTCTCCCTCAGGGAGATGCATTTTAAAACTGGCAACACTTTCAGGGTGTACAAAGAACAACAACAACAAAAATAGATACTAAATAGATATATTATAATCATCATTCCACTAATATCTAATTTCAAAACATCACTGTATAGTCTAAAATGCCTGTGTAAAGTCCTTATTTTTTGAGAAAAATAAAAGATATATAAACCAGAGAGAAACAAGGAGTCATGTCAAGGGTTGGAAAAATCTTGATTAACCGATGCTTATGTCAGAAGCTTTCTCTATCTCCTTTATATTTTAATAAAACTTTATTATACACATACACATAAAAAGACAATTTCAGTCTTTCTGGAAAGCAGTACTTCACAGCACTCTTATGTTTTAAGTTTTGGGAGTTTGTTTTTGCTTCTCTAATAGGGATAATTCACCGGGTAATACATGAATGAATAAGAGGAATCCTTGCTTCTTAAAAATGAAATTACATGGAATTCTTGAAAGTTTGGTATATTCACGGGCACACACGACAGACTCTCCTTTGAGCACTGTTGGTTTCAGGAGAGGTTATGCAGTCAGATAAGAAGTGACTTGGGAGAGATCCTTCAGGCAGACCCACTAAACAGTCTCTGCATTGAGCAAGGAGCACGGTTTCCAGCACCGTCAGTGGCTCTTCCTAACACAGGGCCAGATGGCAAAAACCAAAGAACAGCATATGAGCTCATTCTATCAATGACTCCATTTATGACTTTGTGCAAGTTACAGCTGCCAGTGTCTAAGTCATCCTAGATGCAGCATAGCCGTAATCATCTCACGTATTTTCATAGCGATAATCATCTCCCTTATTTTTATAAAGATGAAAGGTGTGGGTGGTTGCATTCAGAAGAGTACACAGCACATACAAAGTGATCAGCAAATGTGAGCAATTGCTATTATTCTTAGCAAAGGTGGGTCATTATTTCCACCCTTTTCTGGAATTTGGCAGAATGCTATTGTGACTTCAAACCCTATGTCCTCCAGAAAGGAGCTCTAAGTATAAGACTGGCACAGATTATAAGACTTAGCCACATATTTCATAATGGCACATAATCCCTGGTTCAGAGGGCAATGTTTGAACGCAGCAAAAAATGCTCTGCACTTCATCATGACATCTGAAAGGAATTGTGTTGAACTGTAATAACATGTACCAACTTGGGGCTTTCCAGGTGGCTCAGTGGGTAAAGAATCCACCTGCAATTCAGGAGACACAGGTTCAATCCCTGGGTCAGGAAGACCCCCTGGAGGAGAGCATGCCAACCCACTCCTGTATTATTGCCTGGAGAATTCCATGGACATAGGAGCCTGACAGGCTATGGTCCATAGACTCACAAAGAGTCAGACATGACTGAAGAGACTTGGTACATGAACCAGCTTTAAATAGCTTTTCCCATCTGACTGCATCTCATACAACTCCTTAATTATTTGAGTCCCAAGATGATGTTGCTTGCTCTCAAGGTGAAGTTGTTTGCTTGATGTCTTGTTGGTGTCCCACAGAGATCAATGATTGGTTTGGAAGCTTAAGAAATATGAGCTCCAGGGATACACATGCATAAAAACGTAAAGCATGTAACATTTTCCCTCATAGCATCTTCACAAACAGGAAGCAAGGCCTATCTCACAGGTTGGTTGGACTACACTCTGTTTTGGGGGGAAGGGACTGAACTGTATTTCCTGAAGTGTGGAAGCTTGTTTATTTGTTTTTCTTCTCATACGGGCAGCATTGTTAGCCATGTATGAGAGGGGGAACAATTGTAAAAGAGGGTGGTGACATTAGACATTTTTAAAAGTCTGTAGTTAGCCTGTATTTATAGAGTATTTTAAGAAATGTCCAAATTTTGAGCACTCCTTTTTGAAAGTATTTTCACTATTTGTGCTGAGAAACAATCTCGACAGGAAATGGGAACAACTTCATCTGCAGAGCCGAATATCCTGAAACAGCTGTCAGTGTAAGAGGGAAAGAGTGTGAGCCAACAGGGAGGAATGCTTGATTCCTCTCCCTCCTCCTCCCCCTTCACTTTAACTCCATCCACGGAACCTGGGAAAGACAGCAGGGAGAGTCTCCTGACAGTCACCTGAGGCTGGGAGTAGGTGCTGAGGGGTCCTCGGAACTGTTCCAGGAGGAACACAGACATGTGAACCGCCTCTGGATCAGACAGGAGGGGGATTGCTTTGTCCTTGTGCCAAAGGGATTTGTAGATGTCTCTCTAATTAGCAATTTTCTCACATTTGATACTATTGACATTTTGGCCCAAATTATATTTTGGTCTTTTCATGTGTTGTGGGTGTGTGTGGAGGATGGGGGTGGGGAGGGAGAGGCTGTTCTGTACCTTATAGACTACTTAGCAGCATCTCATCTGTCCAGGGGGCTTCTTCCCTGGTGGCTCAGAGGGTAAAGAATCTGCCTGCGATGCAGGAGAACTGGATTCAATCTCTGGGTCAGGAAACTCCCCTGGAGACAGGAATGGCTACCCACTCCAGTATTCTTGTCTAGAGAATTCCATGGACAGAGGAGCCTGTCAGGCTTACAGTCCACTGGGGTCTCAGTCAGAAGCAGCTGAGTGACTAGCCCTTTCACTTTCACTAGTTGGTCCGCTAGATGTCAGTAGCAACCCTCCCGATTGTGACAATCAACAGCATCTTCAGATATTGCTAAATGTCCTGTGGGGTTATAATCTCTCCTGGTTAAGGACCACTTCTCTATATAAGTAATCAGTAGTCTGATTTTTCTTTAAAAGCCAGAAAAGGTTTTCCACAATTATGTACTACTTTGAAATCAGAAAAAGACAAAGTCACTTGTCCTGGCCATTGAGGAGAGAAAACCATATCCTCAGAATAATTATGTTTTCAAACCGCAATATTTTAATTCACATGTCCTTTACCTCTTCGAGGGCTTCACTTGTGGCTCAGCTGGTAAAGAATCAGCCTGAAATGTGGGAAACCTGGCTTCGATCCCTGGGTTGGGAAGATCCCCTGGAGAAGGGAAAGGCTACCCACTCCAGTGTTCTGGTCTGGAGAACTCCATGGACAGTCCATGGAGTCGCAAAGAGTCGGATGCGACTAAGTTATTTTCACTTCATTCACTTACCTCTTTGAGTGGCTTGGGGGTAAAGAATCTGCCTGGAGGATACACCTGAGGCATTCAGTACCTGGGTTGGGAAGATACCCTGAAGGAGGAAATGGCAACCCACCCCAGTATTCTTGTCTGAGAAATCTCATGGATATAGTGGCTTAGCAGGCTACAGTCCCTTGAGTTGTAAATAGCTGGACCCAACTGAACACACACACATACATTAACTTTTTGAAGTTATTTGAAGAATGTGTTGGGGTTTAGTCCAGATTTTTTTTCCCCTAAAAATAACCAACTGGTGCCTCCAAATCATTTTATTGTTACTAAGGATGAGTAGAGAAAACACCCTTCATTGGCATTTTCAATATGTCAAAAGCTTTGAATATATGTCTCTTTTATTTTTTTTTTAAATGAACACAACCTTTAAAACTTTTATGTTTTGTGAGAATTCAGGCAAGATTTTTTTCTAAAGTTTCTTTTTAAAATTATCAGAATAAAATACTTATATTTAATGGATGTTTTGAAGATCAGATATACAATGCAGCTTATGTATGCATGTATGATATTCTGTGTGTGCAATCTGGTTTACTATGCTTTTACTTGCCATCTTATCATAATTATTTTTAGATCATTAAAACTTCTTCATGTATGGCAAAACCACTATAATATTGTAAAGGAATTAGCCTCCAATTAAAATAAATAAATTTATATTTTTTAAAAAAGCAAACTTCTTCAAAAAGCTGAGTGATTTTCCATAATACATATGCAGTATATCTTTGAAATTTTTTCCTGTTGCTCAACACTTTATTTCTAAATTTTGCTTTCATAAATAACGGTGCAATGCAGCAGCAAGCATTTCTGTTAATTACATGTTCACATCATTGTTTAGAGCTAAAACAGAGGATATATTTGTCAAATAGGTCTTCATAAGGCTTGAGAGTCACAGTTACAGAATGTTAGATTTTGAATATCAGTTCCCTGAAGAATGACAGACAGTGTGTACCATAATTAACAAAATCACTATGCAAGTTTTATAGGAAAATATACTAATATAGATTATAGAATCTGCTTTCCCAACTAAACCATATTTAAATAAACGAACACTTGTGAATTAGCAATCTTAAATGAGCATACTTCACATATTTCATTATGAAAGATTTTCTAAAAAATTATCCACTGAATCCCAATACTTTGAGAAATGATTAAAGAGTAAGTCATTAAAAAGGTATTGAAATATTTTTAATAACCATTTTATTGACCTATAGTTAATTTTGAATGCTGTGTTCCTTTCAGGTCTACAGTAAATGATTCAGATATATCTATATCTATGTAACTATATCTATTCTGTATAGATATAGATATATCATATTCTTTTTCAGAGTCTTCTCCATCATAAATTATTATAAGACATGGAATATTGTCCCCTTTGCAGTATAATAGGTCCTTGTTATTTATTTTATATAAAGTGTCTGAAATTCGCTCAGTAGTGTCCGACTCTTTGCTACCCCTTGGACTATACAGTCCATGGAATTCTCCAGGCCAGAATACTGGAGTGGGTGGCCATTCCCTTCTCCAGGGGATCTTCGCAACCCAGGGATCGAACCCAGGCCTCCTGCATCGCAAGGGGGTTCTTTACCAAATAAGCCACCAGGGAAACCTTTATATATAGTGCTGTGTATATATTAATTTAATAAAAAACAATATGGATAATTAAGTAATATTTGATATCTTTCTAATGATTCAGTTCTAAGCTCCGAATTGTATATAACTAGTTTAAGGCTCATATGGATGCAAGTCTTCCCTGTGATCTGTGAAGTAAATTATCAACTCGATGTATTTGAGTGATGCAATTTCTGAGCTTTTCCTAAACTTCCCCAAAGCAATGCCTTATTTCTTTCCTATAAAATATATCCTATGTATTGTCATGTCTCTTTTAGGAGAATGCTGCTGCTGATGCTAAGTCGCTTCAGTCGTGTCCAACTCCGTGCAACCACATAGACGGCAGCCCACCAGGCTCCCCGGTCCCTGGGATTCTCCAGCAAGAACACTGGAGTGAGTTGCCATTTCCTTCTCCAATGCATGAAAGTTAAAAGTGAAAGTGAAGCCGCTCAGTTATGTCTGACTCTTAGAGACTCCATGGACTGCAGCCTACGAGGATCCTCTGTCTATGGGATTTTCCAGGCAAGAGTACTGGAGTGGGTTGCCATTGCTTTCTCCCCTTTTAGGAGACAGTCAAAACTAAATTGGGGAAGATCTCATGGAGAATAACTATTAATATTTTTCTGCAACCACGGTAAAGGGAGGACATGGACAAGGAAAACTGCACTGCTGTGACAGATTTCATCCTCCTTGGGTTCTCAGATGCCCCTGAGCTCAGAGTCTTCCTCTTCCTGCTGTTTCTTTCCATCTATGGAGTCACAGTTTGGGGAAACCTGGGCATGATTGCTCTCATTCAGGTCAGCTCTGGACTCCACACTCCCATGTACTTTTTCCTCAGCCACTTGTCCTTTGTGGATTTCTGTTACTCTACTACCATCACGCCGAAGATGCTAGCTGACATCTTAAATGAAGACAGAGCCATTTCCTTCCTGGAATGCACTGTGCAATTCTACCTGTTTTGCACATTTGGGGTAACTGAGGTCATTCTGCTGGCAGTGATGGCCTATGACCGCTTTGTGGCCATCTGTGACCCACTGCTCTACGTGGTCACCATGTCCCGAAATCTCTGTGTGGAGTTGGTGTCTTGTTGCTATCTCAGTGGTGCTGTATGTTCTGTGATTCACTTGTGTTTAGCTCTTCAGATCCCATCCTACAGATCAAATGTGATCAACCATTTCTTTTGTGATCTCCCCCCTCTTGTTTCTTGCTTGCTCTGATGTCATTGTGAATCAATTAGTGCTATACATTGTGGCCACATTCAATGAGGTTATCACCATTGTGGTCATCCTCACGTCCTACCTGTTTATTCTCATCACCATCCTGAGGATGCACTCAGCAGAGGGAAGGTGCAAAGCCTTTTCCACCTGTGCCTCCCACCTCGCTGCCATCGCTGTCTTACAGGGAACAATCCTTTTCATTTATTGCCGGCCCCACTCTGGCAACAGCATGGATACTGACAAAGTGGCCACAGTGTTCTACACTGTAGTGATCCCCATGGTGAACCCCCTGATCTATAGTCTGAGGAACAAGGATGTGAAAGAAGCACTCAGAAAAGTGGTGAACTCCAAAATATTATCCTAGGGAATATTTTCCTAGCAGGACTCAGGGTTAGAAATTGGAGGCTGATGAAAGGGTAATGATGCATTTCAGTGTTGGAGTGAAAAGAACAGTCAAGATGTAAATAGCTATGAGTGAGTCTTTTTAATTCTCTTATCTTTGTGCCTTTTCAACTTACAAATTTAGGATTGATTGAGAATATTTTAAAATGTGCAGCCTACTTTTTTGCTCTGATACTATATAAAATGTTTTAAATTGGACAGTGTACTGGATTGTTAAAACACACAAATTTAATTTTCTCTTAGACTTTCATGAGTTTAATGGACTAAGTATCAAATTTTATTTTAACATCCATTATGGGAACTATGATTCATTTCACAATTGAACACCTGTTATTTTACAATAAGGAACACACCTTTGTCAGTTTTTACAGAGAATAAGATTCCATATGTGTATATAAATATAAATGTATATATTCTTTATTGTTTTGTTCTTACTTCTTTTATTATTTTTTGTTTTTGTCACTCAGTGTCCAGTGGTTTTGGGGTTTCATATATTATCACATCTGAATAATAGAGATATTGATAATAATTATATTACAGAAATTTTAGGGAAATTAAATTGCATGTAAAGTGAAAATAGCTTAGTAATATCCCTAACACATAATTGGCCATCTCTCTATGTATGTGTATATGTGTGTCTGTGTGTGTGCACAGATGTATATGGTCTATTGCACTTGGCATCATTGTGCTTTGCAGATACTGCGTTTTTACAGATTGAAGATGTGTGGCAACCCTGCATCAAGTAAGTCTATTAGCACTGTTTTTCCAGCAACCTTTGCTCACTCATGTCTCTGTCACATGTCACATTTTGGTAATTCTGGCAATATTTTAAACTTTTTCATTATTGTGTAAGTTATGGTGATCTGCCATCTCTGATGTTACTATTGAAGGTTTAGATGGTGGTTAGCATTTTAAAGTATTTTTCAACTAAGATATGTATTTTTTAGTTTTTATTGATTTGCATAAAGTTTTAAAATTATTTTATTTTATTCTGGCTGTGCTGGGTCTTCTATGTGGGCTGTGGACTTCTCTAGTTGTGGTGTTTGGGTTTAGTTCCCTGTGGCATGTGGTATCTTAGTTGCCCCACAAGGGATCAAGCACAGGTCCCCTGAAAAGGACAGTGGATTCTTAACCACTGGACCACTAGGGAAGTCCCAACATAGGTACATTTCTTAGACGTAATATTTCAGTGTGCCTCCTTAGACATATGCACACTGAAAATGTGTTTGACCTGCTTTATTAATATTTGCCTTATTGGAAAGAGAAAGTGAAATCGCTCAGTCGTGTCCAACTCTTTGCGGCCCCATGGACTGTAGCCTGCCAGGCTCCGCCGTCTATGGGGTTTTCCAGGCAAGAATACTGGAGTGGGTAGCTGTTTCCTTCTGCAGGGCATCTTCCTGACCCAGGGATTGAACCGAGAGTCTCCTGCACTGCAACAGACTCTTTACTGTCTGAGCCACCAGGGAAGCCTTATTTGCCTTATCACAATAAAGTGAATATACCAAACCTATAATATCTCCCAGCTATGTCTATATGCTTATAAATGTATATACCTACATATTATGCAGATATATTGATATATTATATATGTGTGTGTATTGGTTGGTTGTTGTTTAGTCACTAAGTTAGGTTTGGATCTTTTGGGACCCCCGTGGACTATAGACCATCAGGTACCTCTATGTATGCAATTATTTAATAACCATTATTACGAATAGCAGCATTGCTGACTTTTGCCTCTTTTCTCACTTTTAATTACTTTTTTCTGGCTTACTTTAAAAATATGCATTAAATGCTTACCGTGACTCATAAGCAGACTTCTAACCTCTGTGTACATTTCTTTACTGTGTCTTGATGAAATGACCTTTGTTCATCCTTCCTTTATGTGTTTAAACTTCATTTATTCTTTCAACCTTGGCTCATATGTGCCACTGATACTTTATTTGCGCTTCCACTGTGATTTATGTAAATTTCTACATTAAATTCACTTGCTCAATGAAGCATCTCTATTTGTGTCTATACTAACATTAGGAAGCACTACACTGGAGTTTATGAAAACCAGGATAGACAATTTGACTCTCATTTTTTAATATGACAAGTAACACAAACTTCTTAATTTCTCAGTTTCCTCAAGTTTGAACATGGCTATTACTATTCACCTCTCAACATTATACTGAGATTACATTTTGACAACATGTAGGTACTCACTGACAGTTTATGTGTGTTTTAGTGAAATCTTTGGGGCCTGGAACTATTTATTCTTTTCTCTCTCACTATCACTTACGTATTATAAGTTATCTTTATTTTTTATTAGATAGTTAGATGAAAACTGGTATATAAATTGTATGTATATTGAGCTTAATATTAGAACTTAAAGTACTATGTTGACTTTTAAGATTGTAAATTGGTTCAAAATTGTTCCATGTTGAATATGTTGTAAATGGTGTGTTATATGAGGCAGGTCCACTTAGGAAAAGAAATCCCTAGTGAGGCTGAATACATGGGATGTCAGATTTTGGAAGCCTGGAGAGATGAAGAATGAGTTCATTTAATGGTATTTTATTTATTTAATTATTTTGGTTGTGTCGGGTCTTCGTTGCTTCATGCAGGCCTCTCTAGCTGCAGTCCATGGACTTCTCTTGTTGCAGCACATAGGCTGTGTCGTTTCAGTGTGTGGGCTTGGTTGTCCTGTGGCATATGAGATCTTAGCTCCCCGCCCAGGGATCGAATTTGTGGGAGGTATGTTCTTAACCACTGGATCAACAGGGCAGTCTCTGATTTAATGATTATTAACTTCAGGAAGAAACTATCATTCTTTATGTGTGCGGACAACAGGGAAGAGGTATCCTTGCCGGAATCTCAGAGGCTGGAGGACGTGCTCCGCTCATCTGAGGTGAAGTTCATGAGGAAGAGACAGAGCTCTAAAGGTGTCTACACAATTCAGGCTCTAGGCACAGGCCCCGTGGATCTCTGGTCCCTGGGACAAGCCAGACTGCTGCTTTTGCTTCTGAGTAGAGTATGGTGAGAAACTGGAAAAGAAACTGAAAAGCAAGAAGACATTTCTTTCTTTTCTCCTTCCCTTTTCCTTTGAACTTTTCCTCCTTTTCCTCCCCCTCACCTTTCTCTTTTTTTCTGCTTTTGGTGGAACCTAAAGTTAATCCTTTCGGGGGGCTCCAAAATCACTGCAGATGGTGACTGCAGCCATGAAATTTAAAGATGCTTACTCCTTGGAAGAAAAGTTATGACCAACCTAGATAGCATATTCAAAAGCAGAGACATTATTTTGTCAACAAAGGTCCATCTAGTCAAGCCTATGGTTTTTCCAGTGGTCATGTATGGATGTGAGAGTTGGACTATAAAGAAAGCTAAGCACCAAAGAATTGATGTTTTTGAACTGTGGTGTTGGAGAAGACTCTTGAGAGTCCCTTGGACTGCAAAGAGATCCAACCAGTCCATTCTAAAGGAGATCAGTTCTGGGTGTTCATTGGAAGGACTGATGCTGAAGCTGAAACTGCAACACTTTGTCCACCTCAAGCAAAGAGCTAACTCATTTGTAAAGACCCTGATGTTTGTAAAAATTGAAGGCAGGAAGAGAAGGGGATGACAGAGGATGAGATGGTTGGATGGCATCACCAACACAATGGATATGGGCGGACTCCAGGAGTTGGTGATGAACAAGGAGGCCTGGCGTGCTGCGGTTCATGGGGTTGCAGAGTTGGACACAACTAAGTGACTGAAGTGAACTGAACTGAAAGATAAACCAGTTAACAAGTGTATCTGGGGATTCAGGTTGCAACTCACAGCAGCAATATCATGGCCCAAAGAATCGAAGAGTGGACATGAAAATATGACAAAAGGCTACAAACATGACTTTTTACGGATTGCAGTACACAATGCCGAGTTTCTTTTTCTAATCTGTTTTCATTTCGCTTAGTGTGTGTGTGTGTGTGTGTGTGTGTGTGTGTGTGTGTGTGCTCAGTTGCTCACAGACTGTAGCCTGCTAGGCTCCTCTGTCCATGGACCTTTTCAGGTAACAATGCTGCAGTGGGTTTCCATTTCCTCCTCCAGAGGATGTTCCTGACCCAGGGACCGAACTCACATCTCTTTTATTGGCAGGCAGATTCTTTACCACTGTGCCAGCTGGGAAGCTCCACTTACTGTATAAATCTCTCTGTAACTGAATATTCAAGTACTCCTCAAGTGTCTTATCTTCATTTTATGATTTTAATTATATATACACTCCACTTTATTCTTTGTAATATTTGTAAACCAAAAATGACAGAGTGTGGTGGTCATCTTTTAAGATTTAAGTAAAATTACATGGTTCCATATTGTACAATAAATGTCATAATTTCCTTATAATTTCTAAAGTAAGAATTGTTATATTTTCTTTGGTTGCTTTGCTTTGTTGTTCTTGTTGTTGTTATTGCTTTTGTTTTTTAGGCCATGCTAACAAGGTATACAGGATCTCAGTTCCTTGACCAGGGTTGGAAAATGTACCCCCCGGCAGTGGAAACTCAGAGTCTCCTTGGTTGATTTTAGACTTAGTAACTAAATGAAATTTTCCTGGGCAACTTGTTCCAAAAGGAATTTTAGCCATCAAAAATAAATACTCTTCGAATCTGGTGACTTTGTTGATCAGATAGAATGGAAAGAGTGATTCAGAATTGTGGAAGGGGGTAAAAGAAATATATAAATCACTGGACCATGGAAATGTAGATAAAGCATTCAACTTTATTTATTTTTTATACATTGTGTCAAATGAAATGATATGATCAAAGTACACAGATCAGGAAGAAAAAGTGTATAAAGAATCATTTCTCACTAATAATATGAAAGTAAAAGTCTCTCAGTCATGTCTGACTCTTTGCGACCCCATGGACTGTAGCCTACCAGGCTCTCCACCTATGGGATTTTCTATATTGGAGTGGGTTGCCATTTTCTTCTCCTGGGGACCTTCCTGACCCAGGGATCGAACCCTAGTCTTCTGCATTGTAGGCAGATGATTTTACCATCTGAGCCACCAGCAAAGTCCATACTTTAGATAGAATAACACCAGAAAACATCCTCACATGGATTTATAGGTTATTTACTATGTGAACCTAAAAATTAGAAGCAAAGGAGAAAAACAACAGCAAGAGAAATTTAAAATGTGAAAGTATTTTAAGGTTCAATGATTTCCTTCCTTTTCTGTTCACTTTGCTTATATTTCCATCTCCAAGGGTGTTCAAGTGAGTCAGCTCTTCACATGAGGTGGCCAAAGTACTGGAGTTTCAGCTTTAGCATCATTCCTTCCAAAGAAATCCCAGGGCTGAGCTCCTTTAGAATGGACTGGTTGGATCTCCTTGCAGTCCAAGGGACTCTCAAGAGTCTTCTCCAACACCACAGTTCAAAAGCATCAATTCTTCAGTGCTCAGCTTTCTGCAAAGTCCAAATTTCGCATCCATTCATGACTACTGGAAAAACCAAAGCCTTGACTAGACAGACCTTTGTTGGCAAAGTAATGTCTCTGCTTTTGAATATACTATCTAGGTTGGTCATAACTTTTCTTCCAAGGAGTAAGCATCTTTTAATTTCATGGCTGCAGTCACCATCTGCAGTGATTTTGGAGCCCAAAGAAATAAAGTCTGACACTGTTTCCACTGTTTCCCCATCTATTTGCCATGAAGTGATGGGACCAGATGCCATGGTCTTTGTTTTCTGAATGTTGAGCTTTAAGCCAACTTTTTCACTCTCCTCTTTCACTTTCATCAAGAGGCTTTTGAGTTCCTCTTCACTTTCTGCCATAAGGGTGGTGTCATCTGCATATCTGAAGTTCTTGACATATCTCCCGACAATCTTGATTCCAGCTTGTGCTTCTTCTAGCCCAGCGTTTCTCATGATGTACTCTGCATAAAAGTTAAATAAACAGGGTGACAATATACAGCCTTGACATACTCCTTTTCCTATTTGGAACCTGTCTGTTGTTCCATGTCCAGTTCTAACTGTTCTTTCCTGACCTGCATACAGATTTCTCAAGAGGCAGGTCAGGTGGTCTGGTATTCCCATCTCTCTCAGAATTTTCCACAGCTTATTGTGATCCACACAGTCAAAGGCTTTGGCATAGTCAATAAAGCAGAAATAGATGTTTTTCTGGAACTCTCTTACTTTTTCCATGATCCAGCAGATGTTGGCAATTTGATCTCTGGTTCCTCTGCCTTTTCTAAAACCAACTTGAACATCAGGGAGTTCATGGTTCACGTATTGCTGAAGCTTGGCTTGGAGAATTTTGAGCATGACTTTACTAGCGTGTGAGATAAGTGCAATTGTACAGAAGTTTGAGCATTCTTTGGCATTGCCTTTCTTTGGGATTGGAATGGAAACGGACCTTTTCCAGTCCTGTGGCCACTGCTGAGTTTTCCAAATTTGCTGGCATGTTGAGTGCAGCACTTTCACAGCATCATCTTTCAGGATTTGAAATAGCTCCACTTGAATTCCATCACCTCCACTAGCTTTGTTCATAGTGATGCTTTCTAAGGCCCTCTTGACTTCATATTCCAGGATGTCTGGCTCTAGGTGAGTGATCATACCATCATGATTATCTTGGTCATGAAGATCTTTTTTGTACAGTTCTTCTGTGTATTCTTGCCACCTCTTCTTAATATCTTCTGCTTCCTTTAGGTCCATACCATTTCTGTCCTTTATTGAGCTCATCTTTGCCTGAAATGTTCCCTTGGTAGCTCTAATTTTCATAATTTGGTAACATTTAATTTTATGTATCAGGCGTGCTTTTTGATATGTAGTTTACTTTTTAGTTGGTTTTTGTTTTGTCTTCAATATGCAGTCTAGATTTTTATGTACTTGCATTTACCTTTAGCAATTTAAAAAATAAATACAGTGAAAACAAATCCATCTCCATTCTATATTTTATCTCAAATTTGGATGATATTTGAACTCAAATTTTGGTAAGTATTAAGCTTACAGGTTTTTTGTTGTTGTTTTATACTTTGTTAAGTGAAACAGTGTTTGTAAACAAATTGTGCAGCTCTCATCCCCAAACTATATAGAAATGTTCACAACATCATTTACTGAGAATGATTTCCTTCCCTATTGGTATGTAACATATCCAGTAACATTTATTAAATTATAATCTTAGTGTTGATACTTCTATCAGACCCTTGGTAATATCCAACAGTCCCTATTCCATCTTCTTTTCTTTTTCTTTACTAAAGAATGAAGGATGTATTTAACAATTGGCTTCCCTGGTGGCTCAGATGGTAAAGAATCTGCCTACAATGCAGGAAGCTTGAGTAATATTATTTAACATTCAAAGTACAAAGTTTTCTCTGCTACACCCAGTGGTGTTATACAAGGTTAGAATATATACTATTTTCTATCAGCAACTGTCCTATTAATCCATGAACAGAACTATATTGTTCCTCTAGCTCGATGTAGTAATCCTCAGTGAGGGTGAGGAGATGACTTTTATAAACCACACAAAAAATTAAATATTACAATTCATGGGAATAAGTTGCAGAGTTCCTTGTAAATGTTTTGCCATCAATGTTGATCGTATTCAATATTCAAACTACAAAAAGTAAATTAACTCAATTGTGTGCACATTTGCCCATACCAGGTTAAATATATATATATATTTATCAGAACATTAAGGTGTACACTTGAAATATATAAAATTTTTGCTTGTCAATTGTACTTCAGTATGTTTAGAAAAAATTTAAAAGAATAACATAATATATTAAAAGTATATTTACTGATTAGTAAACATAACTTTTGCTGTCTCTTGTTACTATACAAAATGTTTTGGATTCTACCTCAGTGATCATGGAGCATGGGGAGAAGACATTGACACTTTTGATCAATTGTTGTATAAAATGTTTCTAAAGCTGCTGTTTGTTTTTCAAGAAATCAGAATTTCATCAGAAAACAGTCATTGATTCTAACTGCTTGTTCTGAGGCCTCCAAAGAACAAAGCAGGGAGTTTTCTCTAGGGTCTTGTTGACACGGGGAGTAGCAGAGACATGAGAGTCCTCTCCCCCAAACCAGAGACTCTCCAGAGGCTGGAGGGGAGGCTGCCCTTCCCACCTGCAGGTTTGTGTATAGGTTTGAGAAAATAGGATCTTCTTTACCGTGTAAAGTGATCTAGAAGATATCTTAGGCTTGTCAGTTCTTTATGAGAAAAATTATTTTAGGGAAAGTTAAAGCCACTGCAAATGTTACATTTTTAGAACAGGAAGGCCATACTTTCTAGAGAGCTCTATAGAGGGGCCTTGGTGTAACTGAGCTTCTTCATAGTCTCAGGGGCAAGTGTTTTCTGGGAGGGGAGGGACAGAGGGGCCTGAGTGTTTTCAGGTATGTGGCTCTGTGCTTCTGTGACTTTTCAGACAATAGGGAGGTATTTACATGGCAACCCACTCCTGTATTCTTGCCTGGAGAATCCCATGGACGGAGGAGCCTGGTGGGTTACAGTCCATGGGGTCTCAAAGAGTTGGACACGACTGAGCAACTTCACTTTCACTTTAGATAAAACTGAACTGAAAGAATGAAATGAATCTTCTGGAGAAATAGAATCAATAGGACTAGCTCTAAATAAGATTTTAGAGCAGGGGGAAGAATATGTCGGCTCATAAAAGCAAAATGAAAAAAAATGGGAAGAAATCATAAGAAAGACGATTTTAAACCATTCTTCCCAGATCCAAAGATAAGCTAAATTGTTTAACCCATATGATAACATCATTTGGGAGATAAGAAATAGTTTTAAGTCAGACAGAAGAAAAATGAAAAGCTACCAGAATAAAAGAAACAAGACAGTAGTTCTCAATTACAGGCAATTATGCACCTTCTCTCCCCTACCAAGTGTACACGTGACAATACCTGGAAACCTTTTTTATTGCCACAATGGAGAGACCAGGGGGAGGGTGATACTGTCAAAGAGGCCAGAGATGCAGCTATATGTGGTACCTTGAACAGTGTAGGTACTCATAAAAAAGAATAAATCAGCACAAAATATCAATAGTGCTGAGTTTGAGAAACTCTGAAAAGGTCACTAGTAAGGAATTTTACAATAGTGAGAACTGATTTGGAAAGACCGCCTTCTGACTGAATATGGGCTCTAGCTGTAGTTGAGCATCAATGCCTATATGTCACTAGGCAAGTCATAGCTTCTTCAAGTTTCTGTTGCTCACATGTAAAGAAAGGCCACTCAATAGGTATTATTTCCCGAAAGCTGTAAATCATTATTTAATTTGCTAGCTGACCTTTTCAGTCAAAAAAAGAGGGATGATGATTAAAGTGCTAATCAGATATTTAAAATATAAGCATAAGTAAGTACAGGTTTCCTGGTGGCTTAATGGTAAAGGATCCACCTGCCAATGCAGAAGACGTGGGTTTGATCCCTGGGTGAGGAAGATCCCCTGAAGAAGGAAATGGCAACCCACTCTAGTGTTCTTGCCTGGAAATTCCATGGATATAGGAATCTGGTGGGCTGCAGTCCATGGGGTCGCAAAGTCAGACATGATTTACCAATTAAACAACAATAAGTAAGTTGTTATTACTTACCACACAGACTAATCTTTGTTTACATCACAAATATGCACATATTTTATGTAAAACTTATTTCTGATTATAGAAGTCATTTCAAGTCTTTTCATTTTTTATTAATGACTGTATCAGCTAAAATTATTTCATTTTGCAGAATTCATGGAGTTCATATTTGAATGTCTCACATGAGGATTTGATTACATGTTACAAATAAAATTGCTTGATTTATAATTATAACATTTGTATGTCATTAAAATTATATTTCTGAACTTGAACAGAATTAAGTTTTAAATTCTTGAGGAAAAAATTAACGAGTAGTTCTTTTCTGAAGCTGTAGCTATTTTTGCCTTGGATGATGAACCCCCATCAGGATTATAACACAGATTCATTTTGGCTCATTTCATATCCCCTCTGCACAGGGCACGGGTAAGCATGATTTATGTGTCAGTCACTCTCCTAATATATTATTTCCAAGACAGATGTTCAGATCTGTCCATCAGGAAGCATGTCTCTGACCAAGAGAAATGTAACCGTTGGGGTCACATTCACCCTCTTGTGTTTCTCAGACTACCCAGAACTGCAAGCCCCCCTCTTCCTGGCATTTCTGGCCATGTACAGCTTCAGCATAGCAAGGAACCTTGGGATGATGGTCATCATCAAAGTTAACCCCAAACGACACACCCCCATGTACTTTTTCCTCAGCCACCTCTCATTTGTGGATTTCTGCTATTCTTCCATCATTGCTCCCAAGACGCTGGTGAACCTACTTGCAGAAGGCAGAGCATTTCATTTTGGGGATGTATGGTGCAGTTCTTTCTCATTCGCACCTTTGTGGTGACTGAATTAATCCTGTTTGCTGTGATGGCCTATGACTGCTTCGTGGCTATTTGCAACCCTCTGCTCTACACAGTCGTCATGTCCCAGGGACTCTGTGCCATGTTAGTGGTCGTGTCATCTGCAGGGGGAGAAGCTTGCTCCTTGACTCAAGTGTTCTCCTGTCAAATTATCTTTTCACGGTTTCAATACAATCAATCACATCTTCTGTGAGCTTTCTTCCTTGATTTCCCTCTCATTCTGACTCTTATCTTGGCCAGCTGCTTCTTTTCACTGTCGCCACCTTTAATGAGGTGATGACATTGCTCGTCATTCTCATATCTTGCATGCTCATTGTCACCACCTTGAAGATGCAATCAGCTGGTGGTCGCTGCAAAGCCTTCTCCACCTGTGCCTCCCACCTGACCGCCATCAGCATCTTCCCGGAACCATCCTCTTCCTCTACTCCATGCCCAACTCCACATCCTCCAGGCACACAGTCAAAGTGTCATCTGTGTTTTACACGGCAGTCATCCCCATGTTGAATCCCCTGATCTACAGTCAAGGACACAGTCAGCAAACTAATGAAAACAAAATTGTTTTCACTTTGAAGGCATGTAACTGCTAAATATTTACTTTGGTTATTAAAGAACATTTTTCTGATTTTGAATGGATTCTGTGTCAAAAATTCACTTAGAAATCACTTTAGATTTGAAAAACAGCAATGGAAAAAATATGAGTTTTAGATCAGGAGACTATACCTGGTTCTGACTAAATAAGTCAGAGAAGATGAATTGACCTGACTCAGTCATTATCTACAAAACCAGTTTAATATGATTTTGTTCATAAAGTGGTATAAAGAACAAAAAAATATAGATAATACATCAAACATATTGTATATGTGCAGTAAACTCTAGTTCTGTTATTCCTTTTTTCCGAATGACTAACAAGTAGTCTTAAATAAATGACCAAATTTACACTTTAAATTTGGTGAATAGATGACAGGGAAAGATGTAGTTTTACTTTCAGGAACTTCCCAAGCCAGCGGGCATGCATCTTTTACTTGGCCTTGAAGCATAGACAGATTTTTAAAGAGAAACAAAAGAGGATGACATAAGTTTTACTTGGAAGTGAGAGTTGGACTGTGAAGAAAGTTGAGTGCCAAAGCATTGATGCTTTTGAACCGTGGTGTTGGAGAAGACTCTTGAGAGTCCCTTGGGCTGCAAGGAGATCCGACCAGTCCATTCTAAAGGAGATCAGTCCTGGGTGTCCGTTGGAGAGACTGGTGCTGAAGCTGAAACTCCAACTGTTTGGCCACCTCATGCAAAGAGTTGACTCATTGGAAAAGAACCTGATGCTGGGAGGGATTGGGGGCAGGAGGAGAAGGGGACGACAGAGGATGAGATGGCTGGATGGCATCATCGACTCAATGGACATGAGTTTGAGTAAACTCTGGGAGTTGGTGATGGACAGGGAGGCCTGGCGTGCTGCGATTCATGGGGTTACAAAGAGTTGGACTGAGCGACTGAAATGAACTGAACTGAAAGAACATAATGGTGAAGAGTCAATGGTTCAAACATATTTTAAGCTATTATTTTATCTCATATGCCTACAAGGTATCTTGCTAGGTGCTTGAAGAAATGAAATTTTGCATACATTATAGCTACAATTTTAACTTATTTTGGAAGAAAGTTTCAGTATAGAGAATGAAAGAATTTACAAGAGGCTTAAGAAAATTAGCTTGCTTCTTGAAATACTGAGAACAAAGACAAAGATACTTTATACTTGTTGTATGTTTTGTGTTGCATGTCTATCACTTATCAGTCATTATACATATTTTATTACTTCACATGGTAGTTTGATCAAGCCTGTATCTTGTTCTCCTTAACAGTACTCTCTAGAAAGTCTCCATAAAACAATTGAGTAGATTTGCTGTAAAAATTGAGAGCTAATAGCTTTCCTGGGATTTGAACATTGCTTTAAAATAGCTCTAATTTTTTTTAGATTTAAATTCACTTATTTTAATTGGAGGCTAATTAATTTACAATATCATATTGGTTTTGCCATACATCAACATGAATCCGCCATGGGCGCACACATGTTCCCCATCCTGAATCCCCCTCCCACCTCCCTCCCCATACCACCCCTCTGAGCTTTCCCAGCGCACTAGCCCCAAGCATCCTGTATCCTGCATTGAACCTGGACTGGCGACTCATTTCTTCTATGATATTATACATGTTTCAATGCCATTTTCCCAAATCATCCCACCCTCTCCCTCTCCCACAGAGTCCAAAAGACTGTTCTATACATCGGTGTCTCTTGCTGTCTCACATACAGGGTTATCATTAACATCTTTCTAAATTCCATGTATATGCGTTAGTATACTGAACTGGTGTTTTTCTTTCTGGCTTACTCCATTCTGTATAATAGGCTCCAGTTTCATCCACCTCATTAGAACTGACTCAAATGCATTCCTTTTAATGGCTGAGTAATATTCCATTGTGCATACGTACCACAGGTTTCTTATCCATTCGTCTGCTGATGAACACCTAGGTTGCTTCCATGTCCTGGCTACTATAAACAGTGCTGCAATGAACATTGGGGTACACGTGTCTCTTTCAATTCTGGTTTCCTCGGTGTGTATGCCCAGCAGTGGGATTGCTGGGTCATAAGGCAGTTCTATTTCCAATGTTTAAAGGAATCTCCACACTGTTCTCCATAGTGGCTGTACTAGTTTGCATTCCCACCAACATTGTAAGAGGGTTCCCTTTTCTCCACACCCTCTCCAGCATTTACTGCTTATAGACTTTTGAATCGCAGCCATTCTGACTGGTGTGAATTGTGGTTTTGATTTGCATGTCTCTGATAATGAGTGATGTTGAGCATCTTTTCATGTGTTTGTTAGCCATCTGTATGTCTTCTTTGGAGAAATGTCTGTTTAGTTCTTTGGCCCACTTTTTGATTGGGTTATTTATTTTTCTGGAATTGAGCTGCAGGAGTTGCTTGTATATTTTTGAGAATAGTTGTTTTTCAGTTGCTTCGTTTGCTATTATTTTCTCCCTTTCTGAAGGCTGTCTTTTCACCTTGCTTATAGTTTCCTTTGTTGTGCAGAAGCTTTTAATTTTTTTAAGTATAATCTAAACATACAAATAATCTAATCTATATGGTTGTGTATATCGGGAAGGATTACAGTTTCCTTTAAGCAATATAATATTTAGGGGCTTCCCTGATAGCTCAGTTGGTAAAGAATCCACCTGCAAAGCAGGAAATCCAGGTTCAATTCCTGGGTCAGGAATATCGCTGGAGAAGAGAAAGGCTACCCACTCCAGTATTTTGGCCTGGAGCATTCCATGAACTGTGGCATGGGGTCACAAAGAGTTGGACATGACTGAGCAACTTTCACTTTCGCCCTCATAGGCACATATATCTAATTTGAAATTAACAATCATATTTATATTTTCTTTCATCTATTGCCTCATCAGTTTTGCTAGAATTACTTACATATCTGTTTTCTGTTCTATAATCTTCGTGTCTGAATGAAATTCCAAATTTTTTGAGAAAAATATTAAGAGAAATAATTCTATTTTCATGAGGATGAAGTAAAAACTTGAAAACAGTTCAATGAGATAATTTCAAATGCTTATATGATTTCAAACTTACAAGGATGAATTATGTAAATCACTTTTTTCTGGTTAACATTTTGATATGTAGTGATAACCAACATTATTTTTCATATTCATAAATAAAATATATTCTTCTACAAATCATTGCTTACTTGATATTTACATTAACTAGAATATCAGTGGAAAGTAGCAGAAATGTTGTATTAACCTTGACTCAAATCAATAATAAATAATCCATTTTCAGGGCATAAATTTTCATGTTTCTTCTCTGTCTTGATAAAGGATGATTAATTTTTTTATTAATTCACAGATACAATTCCTTTATTCTTTTTCTGAAAAATTGGAAATACATAATACTTAAGTCCTTTGATTATGATTTAAAAATTAGTGTGTGGCATAATCAAGAGGATTATTTAATATGGCAACAATACAGGCATTGATGCTCTTCAATAAATACTTATGTAAAATTCCATACTCTTCTATTATTTACTTTTAGATTTCAATTCATTATTGGTAACTCCTATAGCTGCTGTAGAGTATAATTTACATTGATGTTACTCATTTTTTAAACTCATGTGCCTCTAGAATGAGTGACATAAACTGCTTTCTAAAGAAATCTCCATTATGATAATGCATTAAGTTAAATATACAATGGCAAAAAGCATCTCATGCATGAATATATTGATATAAAACAAAGTAGAAAGTAGACTTTAGAACAAGAAATATTACTAAGAATAAAGAGGACATAAAATGATGAAGCTATGGGTTTATCATGGATTCAGTTCAGTTCAGTTCAGTCACTCAGTCTTGTACGACTCTTTGCGACCCCATCAATCGCAGCACGCCAGGCCTCCCTGTCCATCACCAACTCCCGGAGTTCACTCAGACTCACATCCATCGAGTCAGTGATGCCATCCAGCCATCTCATCCTCTGTCGTCCCCTTCTTCTCCTGCCCACAATCCCTCCCAACATCAGAGTCTTTTCCAATGAGTCATCTCTTCGCATGAGGTGGCCAAAGTACTGGAGTTTCAGCTTTAGCATCAGTCCTTCCAAAGAAATCCCAGGGTTGATCTCTTTCAGAATGGACTGGTTGGATCTCCTTGCAGTCCGTGGGACTCTCAAGAGTCTTCTCCAACACCACAGTTCAAAAGCATCAATTCTTTGGCGCTCAGCCTTCTTCACAGTCCAACTCTCACATCCATACATGACCACAGGAAAAACCATAGCCTTGACTAGACGGACCTTAGTCGGCAAAGTAATGTCTCTGCTTTTGAATATGCTATCTAGGTTGGTCATAACTTTTCTTCCAAGGAGTAAGCGTCTTTTAATTTCATGGCTGCAGTCACCATCTGCAGTGATTTTGGAGCCCAAAGAAATAAAGTCCGACTCTGTTTCCACTGTTTCCCCATCTATTTCCCATGAAGTGATGGGACCATATGCCATGATCTTCGTTTTCTGAATGTTGAGCTTTAAGCCAACTTTTTCACTCTCCTCTTTCACTTTCATCAAGTGTGATGATGTGATGGTGTGATCACACATCTAGAGCCAGACATCCTCGATTGTGAAGTCAACTGGGCCTTAAAAAACACCACTATGAACAAAGCTAGTGGAGGTGATGGAATTCCAGTTGAGCTGTTTCAAATCCTGAAAGATGATGCTGTGAAAGTGCTGCACTCAATATGCCAGCAAACTTGGAAAACTCAGCAGTGGCCACAGGGCTGGAAAAGGTCCGTTTTCATTCCAATCCCAAAGAAAGGCAATGCCAAGGAATGCAGAGTACATCATGAGAAAGGCTGGACTGGAAGAAACACAAGCTGGAATCAAGATTGTCGGGAGAAATATCAATAACCTCAGATATCATGGATTAGCTTCTTATTATTAGTCTAAAACTTAAAGAAGGAAATTTTCCAAATTGATTTTTCTGTTTTAACTCTGAAGTAGACAAACCACTCAATTTTTGTTGCTACTGTTGCTACAATTTGTTTTGTTTTGTTTTGTTTTGTTTTGCTTTGATTTGTTGTTTGGTCAGGCAATAAAAAAGAATATGACTTCAGGAAACTGATAGGTTTTCAATTTAAAGAATTGGAGAATTTTCAATTTTAAGGAAATTAGTTCAAGGTATGGAGAATATGCATTTCCCAGGTGGCACTAGTGGTAAAGAACCCACCCGCCAGTGCAGGAGAAGTAAGAAACTTGGGTTCACTCACAGGGTCTGGAAGATCCCCTGGAGGAGGGCATGGCAACCCTCTCCAGTATTCTTGCCTGGAGAATCCCACGGACAGAGGAGCCTGACGGGCCACAGTCCATGGGGTCTCAAAGAGTCGGATAGGACTGAGTGACTTGGCATGCTTGCATGGAGAATATACCAGGTATACTGGATACTAAGATTTTCAGTACTTGAGTCAATCTCATTACTGTATATATGAAAGCATGTATAATTCTCCTTCTGCTAGGAAGGAGGGCAGAAAATAAAATTGCTCGATTTTCATTTGTTTTTTTCCTCAGGAAAATGTCTGAATGGTAGATCCTACTCATATAGAAACTGCACTGTAGTACTTGAGAGACGTTGGGGAAGTTCTTACTTGCCTTTCTTAACATGGATAAAGGAATTATCTTTTTAGGGTTGTAGCCAAATGAGAGTGATAACATATGATACCTTTGTGCATTCATACCTCTACATATACATCTCCACTTACATCTGCATCTTCACTTACATCTGCATATATACACTACATGTGCAATTTGATATCTTTATTTTTTTAATTAACCATATTTTTAAAAATGCAAAACCATAATTTTAAATAACATGATAATTTTCTACCCAAGATATGATGCCCCATAGTTTTTTTTTAAGTTCTACTTTTTAACTGTTAACTTTCCCTATATTTAGAATTCTAAACAATGTTACGTTGTAGCTTTGGAGATAATTTTTTCTCAATTTTATCAAAATGTAATTAAATTATTTCTTTTAATAACTAACAAAGAATAAGTCCACCTGCAATGTGGCAGACCTGAGTTCGATCCCTGGGTTGGGAAGATCTCCTGGAGAAAGGAATGGCTACCCATATTCTTGCCTAGAGAATTCCATGTAAAAAGGAGCTTGGCAGGCTACAGCCCATGGGGTCACAAAGAGTTGGACATGATGAGGAGACCCACTTTCACTGTCAAGAAAAAAATCTCATTAAAAAATCATATAGCTTTTATGGTTTTCAAGGCTGACTTGGGAAATATGTTACCAGAGGCTTTCCAGAAAAATGTATACCAGAGTTACATCTTTCTCAGTCCTTATTGACACTGACCACTACTATTGTAATTAATTAAAACCTTTTGTTAATTTGATAGGTAAAAATGATGATGATCTTCAGCATACATTGAAATTCTCTTTTGTATATTCTGCACAATTCCAAATGTAACTGTCCTTATGAGCCACTAATTTCAAAGAGATGGGTCATACACCCCAACAAGGGAATTGTACAAATCTTCACCTACTGCAAATTTATGTGACTGATAACTGAATAAAACAATTAGCTTGGATTATATAAGATCATAAAAGCTACTTTGGCAGACTTATGACATTTCCCAAAGGAAGAGTTGATCTCCATCAGGCTCTAAATTAGATCACTGATTATGTTTCAAGGTCCAACAAAATATCTAATTGAATTCATCAGCTCAATTTATTTTGATAAATTAAAGTTTGGAATTACACTGATTTCTGCTCATACTTGAAATTTAATCTTTTAGTCAGTGGGATCCACTGGGACATTGAACATTTTGAATGATTTGATGATTGCGTTTTAAAGAGTGTTCAATAAAAACAAAAAATAAAGACAAAAAAAGAGACAGTGTTTAATGCCTATAATTTTCTGAAGTTAATATAAACATGTTTTCTCCCTTATTCTTTTTTTTTTTTTTTTCGGAAGAAACACAAAATTTGTCATTTGGTTTCCCAGACCTGACATATGGTAGAAAGCACTCCTGTGGGAGAGTCCATTGACACTGAATCATCAGGAGCTCCTGAACTCAGTCTTTCTCTTCCTGCTCTTCCTCCTCAAAGATGCTGTCACAGCTTTTGCCTGAGCATCACTGCACCAATTTAAGACTGTACCAACATAAATCACAGCAGGATCCTCTATGACCCACCTCCCAGAATACTGGAAATAAAAGCAAAAATAAACAAATGGGATCTAATTAAAATTAAAAGCTTCTGCACAACAAAGGAAACTATAAGCAAGGTGAAAAGACAGCCTTTGGAATGGGAGAAAATAATAGCAAATGAAGCAACTGACAAACAACTAATCTCAAAAATATACAAGAAACTCCTGCAGCTCAATTCCAGAAAAATAAATAACCCAATCAAAAAATGGGCCAAAGAACTAAACAGACATCTCTCCAAAGAAGACATACAGATGGCTAACAAACACATGAAAAGATGCTCAACATCACTCATTATCAGAGAAATGCAAATCAAGACCACAATGAGGTACCATTTCACACCGGCTGCAATCCGAGTCTACAAGCAATAAATGCTGGAGAGGGTGTGGAGAAAAGGGAACCCTCTTATACTGTCGGTGGGAATGCAAACTAGTACAGCCACTAAGGAGAAAGAACAGTGTGGAGATTGCTTAAAAAACTGGAAATAGAACTGCCTTATGACCCAGCAATCCCACTGCTGGGCATACACACCAAGGAAACCAGAATTGAAAGAGACACGTGTACCCCAATGTTCATCACAGCACTGTTTATAATAGCCAGGACATGGA
Organism: Ovis canadensis; assembly: GCF_042477335.2. NCBI lineage: Eukaryota > Metazoa > Chordata > Mammalia > Artiodactyla > Bovidae > Ovis > Ovis canadensis. Next base: position 13,453,922 of record NC_091267.1, read on the forward strand.
AGCAACCTAGATGTCCATCAGCAGATGAATGGATAAGAAAACTGTGATACATATACACAGTGGAGTATTAGCCATTAAAAAGAATACATTTGAATCAGTTCTAATGAGGTGGATGAAACTGGAGCCTATTATAGAGAGTGAAGTCAGCCAAAAAGAAAAACACCAATAGAGTATACTAATGCATATATATGGAATTTAGAAAGATGTTAATGATAACCCTGTATGCGAGACAGCAAAAGAGACACAGATGTATAGAACAGTCTTTTGGACTCTGTGGGAGAGGGAGAGGGTGGGATGATTTTGGAGAATGGCATTGAAACATGTATACTATCATGTAAGAAATGAATCATCAGTCTAGGTTCGATACAGGATACAGGATTCTTGGGGCTGGTGCACTGGGATGACCCAGAGAGATGATATGGGGAGGGAGGTGGGAGGGAGGTTCAGGATTGGGAACTCAGGCACACCCGTGGCAGATTCACGTCAAGGTATGGCAAAACCAATACAGTATTGTAAAGTAAAGTAAAGTAAAATTTTTTAAAAAAATTTAATTTAAAAAAAAAACAAAAATTGATATTAGCATTCAAAAAAAAAGACTATACCAGTTTATTACACCATCCTAATATAGCCTGTTAATTGTTTGATAAATTGCTTTGAGCAGGTTAAAGAAAATTAGATAACAAATATATAATACAATTTTACATATAACAACATACCATTTTGTGAGCCACAATATAATAATATATTTCCCTGAGACATCCTTAACATGTAGAAAAGCATGACATCACTTAATCTTGTGTTTAAACAATTTCTCAGTAGAACTGTAATTACACAGGTAAATATTCCCGCTGGGAATGGGATATCAGTGTGTGTTCCTGGGATCTGATGTGAAATCAGAAAACTAGTCTCAAAAGCCTCAGAGAAATATAAAAGGTCTTGAATTATCCCAGGGAACAGCAGTCTTCCTGAGGGAAGCACAAATTTCTTCTATGAACACAGAAGGCCATTCAAATCAGATTATAAAAAAAATACTGCAGTAGGTCAATTTTTCTCTTTAAGTATCAAAATTGACTTTTCCTGTGAAAAACGAACCACTGCTGACACAGTATAGAGAGAAGGTGAATGAAAAAGATAGTGATCTGGTAAGTATTCTTACCTTAATCCCAGGGTATTAGAACTTGATGGGATTTCAAGTTCTTTTAAGTTCATAGTCACTTATTCTACATGTAGAAACTGGTAGTTTGAGAATAAATATTCCCAGAGTAACACAAGGTTTAAATGTTCAAGATACGTCTAACAAAAACAATAGCAACAAAAAAGCCTTAACATTTGACACATGATATTAAAACAATTCTCACTATATTGGACTCTGATTAAGAATCTAAATGTTAACATGGTTCTAATCACCTATTATTTCTTTTTAAAGCATGTATATATCCATTAAGGCTGACTCAATCTGTTTATTATATTATCCATCTTCTCTTACAATATGGCATTGATGCCATTAATTATCAGCACTCAAGTAACAGTACTGGAAGAAGCACAGGCTAGAATCAAGATTGCTGGGAGAAAGATCAATAAGCTCAGATACGTAGATGACACCACCCTTATGGCAGAAAGTGAAGAAGAACTAAAAGGCTTCTTGATGAAAGTGAAAGTAAAGAATGAAAAAGTTGGCTTAAAGCTCAACATTCAGAAAACAAATTTCACACCAGTCAGAATGGCTGCGATCCAAAAGTCTACAAGCAATAAATGCTGGAGAGGGTGTGGAGAAAAGGGAACCCTCTTACACTGTTGGTGGGAATGCAAACTAGTACAGCCACTATGGAGAACAATGTGCAGATTCCTTAAAAAACTGGAAATAGAACTGCCTTATAACCCAGCAATCCCACTGCTGGGCATACACACCAAGGAAACCAGAATTGAAAGAGACACGTGTACCCCAATGTTCATCGCAGCACTGTTTATAATAGCCAGGACATGGAAACAACCTAGATGTCCATCAGCAGATGAATGGATAAGAAAGCTGTGGTATATATACACAATGGAGTATTACTCAGCCATTAAAAAGAATACATTTTAATCAGCTCTAATGAGGTGGATGAAACTGGAGTCTATTGTACAGAGTGAAGTAAGCCAGAAAGAAAAACACCAATACAGTATACTAACACATATATACAGAATTTAGAAAGATGTTAATGATAACCCTGTATGCGAGACAGCAAAAGAAACATAGCTATATAGAACAGACTTTTGGACTCTGTGGGAGAGGGAGAGGGTGGGATGATTTGGGAGAATGGCATGGAAACATGTATACTATCACGTAAGAAATGAATCACTACTCTAGGTTCGATACAGGATACAGGATTCTTGGGGCTGGTGCACTGGGATGACCCAGAGAGATGATATGGGGAGGGAGGTGGGAGGGTGGTTCAGGATTGGGAACTCAGGTACACCTGTGGCAGATTCATGTCAATGTATGGCAAAACCAATACAGCATTGTAAAGCAAAAAAATAAAATTAAAAAAAAAGAAAAGAAAACAAAGATCATGGCACCTGGTCCCATCACTTCATGGGAAATAGATGAGGAAACAGTGGAAACAATGTTAGACTTTATTTTTGGGGGCTCCAAAATCACTGCAGATGGTGACTGCAGCCATGAAATTAAAAGACACTTACTCCTTGGAAGGAAAGTTATGACCAACATAGACAGCATATTAAAAAGCAGAGACATTACTTTGCCAACAAAGGTCCGTCTAGTCAAGGCTATGGTTTTTCCAGTAGTCATGTATGGATGTGAGAGTTGGACTGGAAGAAAGCCGAGCGCCGAAGAATTGATGCTTTTCAACTGTGGTGTTGGAGAAGACTTTTGAGAGTCCCTTGGACTGCAAGGATATCCAACAAGTCCATTCTAAAGGAGATCAACCCTGGGATTTCTTTGGAAGGAGTGATGCTAAAGCTGAAACTCCAGTACTTTGGCCACCTCATGGGAAGAGTTGACTCATTGGAAAAGACTGATCTGGGAGGGATTGAGGGCAGGAGTAGAAGGGGACGACAGAGGATGAGATGGCTGGATGGCATCACGGACTCGATGGACGTGAGTCTGAGTGAACTTCAGGAGATGGTGATGGACAGGGAGGCCTGGCATGCTGCAATTCATGGGCACAACTGAGCAACTGAACTGAACTGAACTGAACAGTACTGGGGTGGAGTTAGAAGAATGTTTTTAAGGGAGTAGAAAAAAATTAAGTACTGACTAGTATCAATAAAGAGAAATTCCTGCAGGAATAGATGATTTTGCTAAACTCTTCCAAAAATCCTGTTTTCATGCTCACCTGCCAAGTACACAGAAAGATAGTAGTCGTCTCCTAAATGAAGTCTGTGTTTTGTTTCCTGTATTTTCTTCCCTTTCCATTTGTTCTATTTAGCTTTTGTATTTCTTTTTTGAAACTTGAAATTTTCTTTCAGCCTTGGTGTGTAATAAATTTGAACTATTATTACACTCATTGTTCTCTATATAAATTGTTCTCTTCAGGTCCTGTACATCTGTGAATAGAAATATGAGGTTTGGTAGAAAAACAACCTCAGCAAAGAAGTGTTTGTTTCTCATGGTCAAGGCCTCAAGCTTATTTAAACATTGTCCCTAAAGATGAGTCTCTTTATTTGATGTCTCTGCCTACAATGCAGGAGACCCTGGGTTGATCCCTGGTTTGGGAAGATACCCTGGAGAAGGAAATGGCAACCCGCTCCAATGCTCTTGCCTGGAGAATCCTATGGTTGGAGGAGCCTGGTAGGCTACAGTCCATAGGGTCTCAAAGAGTCAGACATGACTTCACTTTCACTTTCACCTCTGAATAGTAATTTTTCATTATTACAAAAGAAAGAATAGCTCAGAAAAGATATAATTGCATCTTTTTCTTGCCTTCAGAGAGTGGCAATTGCTCCACTCCTTGGTCAATAGACAGTCTTGTCTCTGTTTGCAGAACAAATCAGATGGGCTTTCATTCAAGGAGAGTTAATATTTTCTAAGAAGGAAGCCATCTGTATTTCATAAAAGGATAATTCCAATGAATTAACTAGTAGATCAGTGATGCTTTCCTTCTTTGCTTAACCCTTTGCTTACAGGAAAAAGGAATCCCGGTTGATAATAAAATAATAAGTATTAATTTCTCAAGAAGTTCAAACTTGTCTCAATAGCTTAATAATATTAGCTTCCAAGGTGGTGCAGTGGTAAAGCATATGCCTGTCAATGCAGGGGGAAGAAGAAATTTGAGTTTGATCTCTGGGTTGGGAAGATCCCCTGGAGGAGGAAATGGCAAGCCACTCCAGCACTATTGCCTAGAAAATTCCATGGACAGAGGAGCTTCACAGGCTACAATCCATGGAGTTGCAAAGAGTTAGACACAGTAAGCACATACACATCACACATTGAATATTCGCTGTGTGAAAAATACTGTTGAAAATACACATATTAGTTCATTTAATCCTCATCATTACCCTGTAGACAAGTCACTATAATATGTAATTTACATATCAGAAAATGAAATCATATAGTTGCTGAAATTTTGCTGAAGTCATACAAATATGAAGTGGAAGAGCCAGGCACACTGGATTTATCGTCCATGTTTTCAACCACCACAGCACATCTTCTCGGATACTGTGTCAAAAGATGTAAACCTGTTGAAGCACAAACTCTAAATCAAGATTTATGCTAGCTTTAAGCTAATATCCCTATATCCAATTCAGCACACTGAGTTTTGGGGAATAACTGTCTTGGTTATGCTAATCTTTTAAGTACCACTGTCTCTAACATTTCTATTTCTGGGGAGGTAGTATTTATTGAAGAGTACCCAGTGATCCAGAATGTCCAAACTCTGGCCCTGACTCTTTGATTGCAAAGTTACACAATCCTGGATTGTTAACTGGGTTGAAATCATCAGTTCCTTGTATATTTTTGAGATTAGTTGTTTGTCAGTTGCTTCATTTGCTATTATTTTCTCCCATTCAGATGGCTGTCTTTTCACCTTGCTTATATTTTCCTTTGTTGTGCAGAAGCTTTTAATTTTAATTAGATCCCATTTGTTTATTTTTGCTTTTATTTCCAGAATTCTGGGAGGTGGATCATAGAGGATCCTGCTGTGATTTATGTCTGAGAGTGTTTTGCCTATGTTCTCCTCTAGGAGTTTTATAGTTTCTGATCTTACATTTAGATCTTTAATCCATTTTGAGTTTATTTTTGTGTGCGGTGTTAGAAAGTGATCTAGTTTCATTCTTTTACAAGTGGTTGACCAGTTTTCCCAGCACCACTTGTTAAATATACAAGCAACTCCTGCAGCTCAACTCCAGAAAAATAAACGACCCAATCAAAAAATGGGCCAAAGAACTAAATAGACATTTCTCCAAAGAAGACATACGGATGGCTAACAAACACATGAAAAGATGCTCAACATCACTCATTATTAGAGAAATGCAAATCAAAACCACAATGAGGTACCACTTCACACCAGTCAGAATGGCTGCGATCCAAAAATCTGCAAGCAATAAATGCTGGAGAGGGTGTGGAGAAAAGGGAACCCTCCTACACTGTTGGTGGGAATGCAAACTAGTACAGCCACTATGGAGAACAGTGTGGAGATTCCTTAAAAAATTGCAAATAGAACTCCCTTATGACCCAGCAATCCCACTGCTGGGCATACACACCGAGGAAACCAGAATTGAAAGAGACACATGTACCCCAATGTTCATCGCAGCACTGTTTATAATAGCCAGGACATGGAAACAACCTAGATGTCCATCAGCAGATGAATGGATAAGAAAGCTGTGGTACATATACACAATGGAGTATTACTCAGCCGTTAAAAAGAATTCATTCAAATCAGTTCTGATGAGATGGATGAAACTGGAGCCGATTATACAGAGTGAAGTAAGCCAGAAAGAAAAACACCAATACAGTATACTAACACATATATATGGAATTTAGGAAGATGGCAATGATGACCCTGTATGCAAGACAGGGAAAGAGACACAGATGTGTATAACGGACTTTTGGACTCAGAGGGAGAGGGAGAGGGTGGGATGATTTGGGAGAATGACATTCTAACATGTATACTATCCTGTGAATTGAATCGCCAGTCTATGTCTGACGCAGGATGCAGCATGCTTGGGGCTGGTGCATGGGGATGACCCAGAAAGATGTTCTGGGGAGGGAGGTGGGAGGGGGGTTCATGTTTGGGAATGCATGTAAGAATTAAAGATTTTAAAATTTAAAAAATAAAAAACTAAAAATTTTAAAAAAAAAAAAAAGAAATCATCAGTTCCTTTACAGTAGAGGTGGTCAACATATTTTAAAGAGCTGTGAGAATTAAGTTAGATGAGAAAGCTCTTTTAAAATGATAAGATGGCAATGTACCCATGCCAGTTTTTCACATTTACTCTAATTTATCTCTTTCATCTCCTGCATTGGCAGACAGATTCTTCACTACTCGAGTGACCTGGGGAGCTGTTAATTTAGCTAACAGAACAAATGTAGAAAAGTAGACATAAAGTAATCCAGAATCCGCAATCATTATTGTATCCATAGTTCATTTTCTATACCCAAAGAATAACTTGGTAAATAGTTGCATTAAGCCTATTAATTCTAAATGTATGAAAAGTTTTAAAAGACATTCAGTTTTATTAAAAATCTGAAACAAATTGAGAAAAAACAGGAAGATAAGATTTTGGTAATGTGGTTAGATCATAATCTGAGATAGAGTATATAAAATGAAAATGAAAATATATTCAAATATGACATTATGCATATGCTGAACTTGTAGGGGCTGTGTGTGATGTAGGTTGTTAAGGAAGAATTATATATGCATTTTATATATATACACACATTATATATGACATAAAATGTATATATATGTATGTTTATATATAGATATATATATATATGGGCTTCGCTGGTGGCTCAGCTGATAAAGAATCCGCCTATAATGCAGCAGATCTGGGTTCAATCCCTGGGTTTGGAAGATCCCCTGGAGAAGGGAAAGGCTACCCACTGAAGTATTCTGGCCTGGAGAATTCCATGGATTGTATAGTCCATGGGGTCACAAAGAGTCAGACATGACTGAGCAATTTTCACTTTCACTATATATATATATATATATATATATATATATATATATATACATACATACATACAAACTTTATAATTATATAAAATGTGCACATGTAAAAGATTTTGTTTATTTCATTCATTAATATGCTATAAGTGTTACAAAAGATAATTCAAAAATCACCATATTATAGATCAGGAATTCACAAGTAAACTGATAATAGATACAAAATTGCCTTTCCACTACAGAGCAAATCAGTTGTCTGTATGCTGGAAAAAAAAATGTACCTGTCTGTAAACAAGTATCATAATATAGTTTAAATCATAAACCATATATGTTAAATCATAAACCATATATGTTAAATCATATATTAACACAAATATAGTTCCCTTTGCAGGGGAGGAACAAAGTATTAGTTATATTAGCATGCTATATATAGTGATTATGTTATCTATGAAAGTATGAAATAAATTGGAATAATATTCTAAACAAAATTTTAACAGTGGTTATCACAATCGTGTAGTGCTAAATTATTGTATGCTAGGTAATCCCTGAAATATTTTCCAAAATCTTAATTAATTGCATATTCTGTCCTGCCTGTATTCAGTTAGCAATTAATCCAGTTGTGAAAACAACACAATTTGAAGTTCTCAGAAGCATCCATTTTATCTCAGGTTGTGGCCATGAAAGGAACATGGAGGCACTCTTTATAATTTTAGTAGGAGAGAGCAATTGCTTATACAGATTTTTATTTCAGTTAGGTCCTGTTCACTTATGTTCAATATGCCTTTGGTGCTGATGATTTTATAATCAAAATATCATTTGAAGGAAACAACATATTTAAAAAGTTGGAACTTTCAGCAGATTATTTGAATTAGAATTCTAATATGAATTGGAATTTTAGACAAATGTATTTTATTGTTTCTTCAATATTTTCTCTCATGATTTCAAATTATTTATAGTTAGTAGAATATAGCACATATCAGGAACTCTCAATCACTGTCTAAAGCTCTTCACAACCCTATGAAATTTATTAAGAACATGGGAAAGTATTTATATCAGCAAGCATAGGCTTCTCAGGCGGTGCTGAGCCAGAAATTTCTAGACAGTGTAAGAGTTTGAAAACTCAATTCCTGGTTTTTTGTTTTCAATTTTTTTGTTCTCAAGTAAGCATCTCACACCTTTTTCCAATTTCCAGGCATTCAGAGGAATGCCTCCCTGGTCTGGTAACATAAAACTTTCAAACCCAGGACAATACAATCATGAACTGCTGTTTAATCTACCAAGGAGAAAAGCTCCAGGTAGACAATTAGCTCCTAAACATATATATCTAGACCCTAACTAATGGCCTGGGGTCTTCAGAAAGTGTCAAGGAACAGTGTCACAATGTTTGGAAAAACCGAGAAACTTGGGGAGCCAAGAAAGCCATAAAAATGACAAACTGGGTGTTGTGAAGTTTAAACTAATTGGTCAAAAATGATGCATATTAAAGTTACAAGTCAACCAAAAGTGTACAGATCAATACTAATAAATATATAAAGCTGTTGTAATCCCCACGTTTTGGGGGCTCTTCTTCCCCTGTCAGCGTCTATGCTAAGGTCTTTGCGTCTCTATCTTTTAAAATAAACTTTGCCTGTGTGAGTGTTTGCTAGTTTGTGGAGTTCATTCCTCGGCTCCACGAACAGAACCTGGTTTCCTGTTTCAGCACCAGTGATAAGGAATCAGCCTGCCAGTGCAGGAGACGCAAGAGGTATGAGTCAATCCCTGGGTTGGGAAGGTTCCCTGGAATGCGGAACGGCACCCCACCCCAGTATTCTTGCCTGGAAAATTCCATGGACAGAAGAGCCTATGGCTCATAGGGTTGCAAAAAGTTGGACATGTGTGATCATTATAATAACAAAGCCCATTCATATCATGTAAAATTTGCTTCACTGACCATTTTTCAAATATATATGTAATTTTAAAAAAAAAACCTTTTCTATCTTTATCTTTTCAAAGTTTTGGTTTAATAGTGTTTACAGAGGGTATGCAGAGTATATCATGAGAAACGCTGGGCTGGAAGACGCACAAGCTGGAATCAAGAGTGCTGGGAGAAATATCAATAACCTTAGATATGCAGATGATACCACCCTTAAGGCAGAAAGTGAAGAAGAACTAAAGAGCCTCTTGATGAAAGTGAAAGAGGAGAGTGAAGAATTTGGCTTAAAGCTCAACATTCAGAAAACGAAGATCATGGCATCCGGTCCCATCACTTCATGGCAAATAGATGGAGAAACAGTGGAAACAGTGGCTGACTTTATTTTGGGGTGCTCCAAAATCACTGCAGATGATGACTGCAGCCATGAAGTTAAAAGATACTTGTTCCTTGGAAGAAAAGCTATGACCAACCTAGATAGCATATTAAAAAGCAGAGAAATTACTTTGCCAACAAAGCTATGGTTTTTCCAGTAGTCAGGTATGGATGTGAGAGTAGGACAGTAAAGAAAACTGAGCTTTGAAGATGTGATGCTTTTGAACTGTAGTGTTGGAGAAGACTCTTGAGAGTCCCTTGGACCATAAGGAGACCAGTCAATCTAAAGGAAATCTAAAGACCCGTCAATCCTAAAGGAAATCAGTCCTGAATATTCTTTAAAAGGACTGATGCTGAAGCTGAAACTTCAATACTTTGGACACCTGACGTGAAGAACTGACTCATTGGAAAAGACCCTGATGCTGGGAAAGATTAAAGGCAGGAGGAGATGGGGATGACAGAGGATGAGATGTTTGGATGACATCACCTATACGATAGTCATGACTTTGAGCAAGCTCCGGGAGTTGGTGATGGACAGGGAGGCCTGTCATGCTGCAGTCCATGGGGTCCAAAAGAGTCAGACAGGACTGAGTGACTGAACTGAAGTGAAATTCAATACAGGGGTATAACTACAGACACAAATGACATTATTACAGAATTTAGTGAGGTTTAGAATATGAGTTACCATCATAATTGAAATGGATGGCAGGGAATAAAAAGTTATATAGGACTTAATATTTGAGGTAGGCTTCTTCTTTCTTTTCTTTTTTGTTTTTTGTTGTTTTTTTTTTTTGTTTTGTTTTGTTTTTGAAAAAGCCTTTTCAGTATGAATACAGTTTGGGCAGTTAAGCTTCAATCTGCATGTGGTTGCTGTTGTTTAGTCACGAAGTCTTCTCTGCCTCTTCTGTGGCCTCATAGGCTGTAGCCATGCTCCTCTGCCCATGCAATTTCACAGGTAAGAATACTGAAATAGGTTGCCATTTCTTCCTCCAAGGGATCTTTCTGACTTGGAGATCAAACCTGTGTCTCCTGCATTTGGCAAGCAGGTTCTGTATCACTGAGCCTCAGAGAAGCCTCTACCATCTACACATACTGTCATGGAAATAAAATTAATTAACAAAGAATCTCAGTGAATTTCATTTATAAAATTTCACAAAAGAGTGCTGCAACATATATCAAAAGCTTAACCAATATTGAGTAAAACAGTAATAACAAAATGAGAAACAAAGAGTAAGAATATGAAATATAAAATATAATATGAAGGGTAAATCTACTCCTGAGAAAAAAACATAAAAGTTCAAATTTATTTCATTTAGCCTGTTTCCTATTGGTAGATATTTAGATTATTTTCAATAGCTTGCCCCTGATGCTGGGAAAGATTGTAGGTAGGAGGAGAAGGGGACAACAGAGAATGAGATGGTTGGATGGCGTCACCGACTCGATGGATGTGAGTTTGAGTAAGCTCTGGGAGTTGGTGATGGACAGGGAAGCCTGGCATGCTGCGGTCCATGGGGTTGCAGGGTAGTACACAACTAAACAAATTAACTGAACTGAACTGATTATAAGCTCTGATGCAATGAATACTTCGAAAGTGGTAAACTTTTGCAGGTTCAATTGCTAGACTTACTGGTTTAAATGATACTTGCATATTTAATTTTCAAATTCCAGGTGAGTTATATATTTCATTCAAATAATAGTAATTTATCTTCCATAAAGAAGACTAATTTAAACTTCCACCAACAATGAATGAGTGTGAAAAAAATCAACCTTAAGATGATAAAGAATTAGACATATGTAACAGGGCCTGGCTCTAATATTAGCCTCTGGCCCAATTTTGTGGTTGAGGCTTCATTGCCTGTAGAATTAGGGAACACCCATATTAAACTGACTTTTCCATTACTTAAAACTAGAGGTCAAGAAGCAGGGTAGAAAAGTTATCAACCTCAGTTTCTTAAGAAAGAAATTTCCTGCTAATCATTTTCCTAAAAGCATTTTTCACATCTTTGTTCCTCAGACTGTAAATCAGGGGGTTCAGCATAGGTATAATCAATGTATAGAACACAGAGGTCACTTTATCAATATCCAGTGAATGGCCAGCACTGGGACGCAAATAAATGAAGATCAGGGTACCATGGTAGATAGAGACCACAATCAGATGGGATGCACAAGTGGAGAATCCTTTTCCTCTTCCGTCAGCAGATTCTGTTTTAAGAATGGCTGCTATGATGAGGATATAAGAAAGGAGAACTGTTAGAAGGCAGAGGGCTTCAACTAAACTAGCAAAGACCACCAGTACAATGTCATGGATGTAGGTGTCAGTGCAAGACAGAGAGAAGAGAGGGGAGATGTCGCAAAAGAAATGGTTAATTTCATTGGAGCAGAAAGACAGGTGAAAGGTATTTGTGGTGTGAATCACTGAGCTCATGGTGCCTCCCAGAAATGCTCCAATTGCAAGCTGGCAGCAAATCCTCTTGGACATAATAACGGTGTAAAGCAGGGGGTTGCAGATGGCTATGTACCGGTCATAAGCCATGACAGTCAAGAGAAAAGACTCTGTGTCCACCAAACAGCAGAAGAAATATAACTGTGCAGCACAGCCATTGTAAGAAATGGTCTTCTTATCAGAAACTAAGTCCACAAGTAACTTGGGGGCAATGACTGAAGAGTAGCAGGCATCTACGAAAGACAAGATGCAGAGAAAAAAGTACATAGGGGTGTGCAAAGGGGGACTGGCTGTGATTAATAAAATCATACCAAGGTTCCCCATGAGGGTAACAGAGTAGATGGACAGAAACACAGCAAAAAGAACACTCTGCAGTTCTGGGTGGTCACTGAATCCCAAGAGAAAGAACTGTGTCTTCACAGTGCTGTTCTCCACCTCCATTCTCTGCAGGGTTCCTGGAGGTTGGAATTTCAGCAGGGTACCAATGGGGATGTTGATAATAACCTGCAGGGTAGCTACAGGAAAATAATTAAAGTAGTTAGAATAGTAATTCTAAATCCACTTGGGTACCCTCGTAACACTCAGGCATAAGTAAAGTAAGTTTACTATAAGCATAGCTTTTCAACTGAAATACTTTTTTTTTAATTAGTTAATTGCTTTTTTTTTTTTAATGTTTGGCAGAGACATGTAGCTTCCAGGACCTTAGTTCCCTATGAGCAATGGAACCCATCTACTTAATACAGAAAGCATAAAGTCCTAACCACTGGATGGCCAGGGAATTCCCTGAGATAGTTTACTTAATTGAATTGATTGTTTATACTTCTATTTCTTAAAGATTATATATATATATATATTCCCCCCCCCCATTAAATGAGACACCATCAAACCAGCGGGTGAACTCTGAATTTCTTAATTTCATCAACTCTCTCATCTGTCACCAACTTCAAGTGATTGAGGTTAGTTTCACTGATACATAGCAAACTGAGTAACTAGCCTCTCTTTCCCTTTGTGCTATTTTTATTTACACAACAATTAGATACATTTCTATTTCAGTTGAAGCCTTGTACATGTAGAGGAGTAGAAGTTCTTTATTTCTCACCTTGAGCTGAGAATTTGCCTCTGAGGACTAAAGAAACTAGTTAAAGTTTCTTGAAATCCACTGATGAAATAGAAGGAGGTAAGATTCAGAATTAGTTATGTAAGTAACTAAATCCTAACTCTGCCACTTGGCAGTTATAAAGTCTTCCGCAAGCCAAGCAATCACAGAATTTTAGCTTCATCACCTATAAAATGAAAAAGACAGTGCCTTCCTCATCAAATTGTATTAAATTTCCTTCTAGGCTCAATATCTTCACCATCTTGTTTATTCACTGTTCTTTCTTTTTTAATTTAAATTTATTTATTTTAATTGGAGGCTAATTACTTTATAATATTGTATTGGTTCTGCCATACATCAACATGAATCCACCACAGCTGTACACGTGTTCCCCATCCTGAACACCCCTCCCTCTTCCCTCCCCGTGCCATCCCTCTGGGTCATCCCAGTGCACCAGCCCCAAGCATCCTGTATCGAACCTGGACTGACAATCCGTTTCTTATATATTATACATGTTTCAATACCATTCCCCCAAATCATCCCACCCTCGCCCTCTCCCACAGAATCCAAAAGACTGTTCTATACATCTGTGTCTCTTTTGCTGTCTCACATACAAGGTTATCATTACCATCTTTCTAAATTCCATATATATGTATTAGTATACTGTATTGGTGTTTTTCTTTCTGGCTTACTTCACTCTGTACAATCAGCTCCAGTTTCATCCACCTCATTAGAACTGATTCAAATGTATTGTTTTTAATGACTGAGTAATACTCCATTGTGTATATGTACGAGAGCTTTCTTATCCATTCATCTGCTGATGGACATCTAGGTTGCTTCCATGTCCTGGCTATTATAAACAGTACTGCAATGAAGATTGGGGTACACGTGTCTCTTTCAATTCTGGTTTCCTTGGTGTGTATGCCCAGCAGTGGGATTGCTGGGTCATAAGGCAGTTCTATTTCCAGTTTTTTAAGGAATCTACATGTTCTCCATAGTGACTGTACTAGTTTGCATTCCCACCAACAGTGTAAGAGGGTTCCCTTTTCTCCACACCCACTCCAGCATTTATTGCTTGTAGACTTTTGGATCGCAGCCATTCTGACTGGTGTGAAATGGTACCTCATTGTGGTCTTGATTTGCATTTCTCTGATAATGAGTGATGTTGAGCATCTTTTCATGTGTTTGTTAGCCATCTGTATGTCTTCTTTGGAGAAATGTCTGTTTAGTTCTTTGGCCCATTTTTTGATTGGGTCATTTATTTTTCTGGAATTGAGCTGCAGGAGTTGCTTATATATTTTTGAGAATAGTTGCTTGTCAGTTGCTTCATTTGCTATTATTTTCTCCCATTCTGAAGGCTGTCTTTTCACCTTGCTTATAGTTTCCTTTGTTGTGCAGAAGCTTCTAAAGTTGGCAACATAGTAATTCTGTGGAATTCCATATATCTACTTTGTATGCTAAGTCACTTCAGTTGTGTTCAACTCTGTGCGACCCCATAAACGCCAGCCCACCAGGCTCCCTGTCCCTGGAATTCTCCAAGCAAGAACACTGGAGTGGGTTGCCATTTCTTTCTCCAATGCATGAAAGTGAAAAGTGAAAATGAAGTAGCTCAGTCATGTCTGACTCTTAGCAACCCCATGAACTGCAGCCCACCAGGCTCCTCTGTCCATGGGATTTTCCAGGCGAGAGTACTGGAGTGGGGTGCCATTGCCTTCTCCAATATCTACTTTATGTTACCTGAAATCCAAGCTATGAAATACAACTAGAGAAATCCAAATGCTTGCATATTTATTAAATTCATCTAGGCAATACAATAATAATATTCAGGAATATTGGATGACCCCTTTGATTAAAATGATAAAAGATGTTATAAATGCCCACCTACCCACCCCTCTATGTTATCTCTGCACTTCCTTGTCATTGTTTTAGTCCACAGCTCTGTAGATTGTAGATAACGCATAGCAATGCAAGTGACACTTGTCTATAGACAGGCACATTTTGCCCAGGATAGAGATAATTGATTTCTCTCCCTGCTGATGGTAAAAATCCAGCTTTGCATCTATTTTTCAGTTTATTTGTGAATTCCTGATTTACGATACTGTGGTTCTTTGAACTGTGTTGTGTACATTTCATAACATATTACATATTGGATAAAGTAAGTAAAATCTTTGATGCCTGTACATGCTATATGTATTGTTATTGTTGTTCAGTCGTTAAATAGGGGTTGATTCTTTAGGACTCCAGGGACTGCAGCTTGCCAGGCCTCCCTCTACCTCACTGTTCCTGCCTATAAAAGTTAAAGATAAATTAAATACGTGTGCATATATGTTATATACACATATATATTTTTCTTTAACAATTTACATTATTCATGGCTCTTACAAACTCAGTATTTAAATAACTTCAGATTTGAAAACATTTTCATTGTCATCTCATATTCTCTGTCTCCGAACATAATCTAAGCACATTACTAAAATCTTAACCCCTCGTCCTATCCTCAATTTGTTCCAAGTTCTTAACAAAACTAAATGTCTTATTAAACTAATGTCTTATTAAAACTGTGCATACATTGAGAGTTAATAAGCGCAACTATCTGTGAAGCTATTTTGGAGTACAGAAAATGAATTACAGGCACAATAATAATTGTGGATTCTGCATTGCTCAACACCTATTTTTCTGCATCTGTTCTGTTTCTAGGTAGATTAGGCAAATTCTGGGTAAATGTGTGTATCTGACATGAATGCATTTGCATCCTATAATTTTCAAAATAAACTTTCTCATCTAATTTAATTCCCACAGTTCTTTAAACAGTGCTGATCATCCCTCAGTTTTATTGAGGAGGAACTGACGACTTCAGCCCAGTGAATAGTCCAGGACTGCATAGCTTTGCAATCAAAGAACAGGTCCAGAGTTTGGACATTCTGTACACTGGACATTCTTCAATAAACACTACCTTCCTGGAAATGGAAGTGTTAGAAATGGTGGAGCTTAGAAGATTACTGTAAATAATATAGTTATTTCCCCAAAACTCAATGTGCTCACCTGCCAGGGAAGTCCTTAGTCACTTTTTCTTTTTTCCTTTTATTTTAATTTCTTTAAGCTTTTTATTTTGTATTGAGGGATATCTGATTAACAAACAATGTTGTGGTAGTTTTAGGTGAACAGAGAAGGACTCAGCCATACGCAAGCATGTGTCCATTCCCCCTCAAACTTTCATCCATCCAGGCAGCCACGTAACATTGCAGAGTTCCCTGTGCTGTACAGTAGGTCCTTGCTGATTGTCTGTTTTTACTACAGCAGTGTGTGCATGCTCACCCCCAGGTCCCATTCTCCTCCTGCTACTCTTTTCCACTGGCAACCATAAGGTCATTCTCTGAGTCTGTAAGCCTCTTTCTGTTTTTATACGTTCATTTTATCAACTCTTCTTAGATTCCGCACATAAAGGATGTCATATGACGTTTCTTCTTCTCTGTCTGAACTACTTCACTCAGTATGACACTCTCTAGGTCCATCCATGCTGCTGCAAATGGCACTATTTCATTATTTTTATTTTTTTTCTTTCTTTCTTTATTTATTTATTTATTTTTTTATTTTTATTTTTTAAATTTTAAAATCTTTAATTCTTACATGCATTCCCAAACATGAACCCCCCTCCCACCTCCCTCCCCATAACAACTTTCTGGGTCATCCCCATGCACCAGCCCCAAGCATGCTGCATCCTGCGTCAGACATAGACTGGCGATTCAATTCACATGATAGTATACATGTTAGAATGTCATTATTTTTAAAAACATTTTTTTCCTTCTTCCTGAAAGTCAGCCCTCTTATCTGCCTGAATCCTTTTGCTTGTGTATTGACAGTTGTTAATATCAATGCATTACCATAAGATAGGACAGATAATATAATATAAAAATCAGTTCAGCTGTAATTGATATATAGCTCCATCCATTCTTTAAACATAAATAATATACAATAAGCACAGTGTTTAATTCTGATTCCTAAGCAGAGTCCAGTAATGGTGAGGTTGTTTTAAGGTTTGCTGTTGTTGTTTAGTTGCAAAGTCTTGTCCTAGTCTTTTGTGACCCCGTGGACTGTAGCCCACCTGGCTTCTCTGTCCTTGCAGTTTCCCAGGCAAGAATACTGGAGTGGGCTGCCATTTCCTTCTCCACGGGATCTTCCTGATGCAGTGATGAAACTCATGTCTCCTGCACTGGTAGGCAGACTCTTTAACACTGTCATGTGCCAAACATTCAGTTTTTGTTTCTGCTGTTGTTTTTGTTAAATATATTTTCAGAATTTAAAACCCATATGACCCTAAGTATGTTTATCCTCAAAACATCAGTTTCTATGTGTAAAATAAGTGAGCTTCCCTAGTGCCTCAGAGAAGAAAAGTCTGCCTGCAATACAGCAGACCTGGGTTTGATCTCTAGGTTGGGAAGATCCCCTGGAGAAGGAAATAGGAACCCACTCCAGTATTGTTGCCTGGCCAAACCCATCAGCTGAGGAGCCTGGCAGGTTATAATCCATGGGGTCTCAAAGAGTTGGACATGACTGAGCTGTTAGTAAAAAAAAAAAAAAAAACTAAGATAAGCACTTAAAATCCCATCAAGTTCTAATAGCCTAGGATTAAGGTAAGAACACTTACCAGATTATTATCTTTTTCATTCACCTTCTTACTACACTGTTGTCAGTATCAGTTCATTTTTCACTGGAAAAATCAATTTTAGGACTTAAAGACTTAAAAAGAAAAACTGATCCATTGTCTAATTTTTGCAACCCCATCTGGGCAGATCTGTGTTCATAAAAGAAATCTGTGCCTTCCTTAGGAAGGTTGCAGTTCCTTAAGGTAATACAAGATCTTTTATATATTGCTTTGAAGCTTTTGAGATTAGCTTTCTAATCTCAGATCTCAGGATCACACACTCTGATATCCAAATCCCAATGGGAAAACTTACCTGAGCAATTAGAGTTCTACTGAGGAGTCGAGTACACACAAAGGAAATGATGTAATGTGTTTTTCTATGTCTTAAGAACATCCCAAGCAAAAATATATTATGACTTTCAAAATGGTAGATTGTTACACATAAAATTGGAGGATGATACTTGCTATCTGATTTGACCTGTTCAAAGCAATTTATCAATTACTAGAAGTTTTATGTGACAGGACAGTGGTGAACTGAAATGAAGCCAAATATACCCGTACACAAATTGAGAATTAGAAGGTCTTTAAGGAAACGTTGTCAACTGAAAAACAGTCACAACCTGAAAGTAGAGATTTTACTTGATGGGAATGTTAAGGCCTCTGAGACCAGGAGGCAGTATCTCAGTAGTCATGAGAAAACCACTCAAGGAGGCAGGAGGGCGAGTCAGGCTATACCCAAGTTTACAACAAAGGGGACAGAGAATTGGAACATCAGAGATTATTGTGAGGTAGAGAAAATCAGATATCAAGTTAAGGAGTTTATTTTTCTTCTACATGTGGAAAGATGCAAGCCTCTGGGCTCACTGAATTCATTCTTTTCATATGCACTTCAGCTCAGTTCAGTTCAGTCACTTAGTCCTGTCCAGACTCCATGGACTGCAGCACGCCAGGCTTCCCTGTCCATCACCAGCTCCCGGGGCTTGCTATCTGGGGCCAAATTCTGTCTCCCGATTGTTTGCATCCTTAATTCCTCACTCACCTTAAGGCATGGCCGATGTGGCAGATGGCTGCTGCTTGGATTCCCTGAGCTCTCAGCAAACAGCTGTGCAGGTGGCAGTGTCTGCTGGCTCTCAGTTTGGGGAGCCCTTATTCACATTTGGAGGCCAGAAATCATGGATGGCTGTGACATTTCTTGTTTATGGATATGACAGCAGACATTTAATTTCACCACATGAGAAAGTCAATGATGAATGAAACTGACTCTAATATGTGTTATCTGTGCATCACGTTCAAGTGGAATTTTGGCCATCCAAGGTCGGAATTGACCTGATAATCCTAACTCAATACAAACATTTACTCTAAGTATGTGTGCCAGCTGGTGTTCTGGATACAAAACAGAGAAAGGGAGGGTAAATGGAACTGCATATGAAGAATTTGGCAAACAGAGAATACTGAATGAAAGACAAAACAGGAAAAAAAATAAGAAATTGAGTGGAGATTGAAAATTTCATGGCGTGATCGAAGGACTGAAATGAGATTTGGAGCAATGTTGCCTCTGTGTGTGTGTGGGGGGGGGAGGGCTTTCTTGTTGGCTCAGTGATAAAGAGTCTGCTTGCCAATACAGGAGCCACAGGAGACAGGGGTTCGATCTTTGGGTTGGGAAGATCCTCTGGAGGAGGAAATGGCAACCCACTCCAGGATCCTCGCTTGGATAATCCAATGGACAGAGGAGCCTTGTGTGTTACAGTCCGTGGGATCACAAAGAATCGGACACAGCTGAGTGAGCACACAACACAGTAAAATGAAGCCCAATAAAATTATAAACGAATGAGAAGTTCACACGGATTCCTACAACTTGCAGGTAAGAGAGTGGCCAGATTATTTATGTGAAGCCATGTAAATAAATGCAGAACCTTTCTGTGTTTCCTTTATAGACAAGTCGGAGGAGCAGTCAGTGTGCCCCCATTACTCCAGATGGGGCAGAGGGGAGCCTCGTAGAGTGGACGGCGCACTGTCTACAAAGCCAGCCCTCAGCTCACCCATGGCAGTGGAAACCACACCACAGAGAGGGTTCTGTCTATGCAGATCAGTGGTGACATAGGCCCTGGCAAATGCAGGCTTCCAATGGGGAAGAAGGAAATGACAGCCTGAGGGTGATGAGAACCAAATGCTTTGTCTTAAACAGCAGAAAATGGTGATGGGAATGCAAGTCTGTGCTAAATTTATATATATATAAATGGGCTTTATATATATATATATGGGCTTAGCAGGAGACACTGGTTTAATCCCTGGGTCAGAAAGATCCCCTGAAGAAGGAAATGGCAGCCCACTCCAGTATACTTGCCTGGGAAATCTCATGGACAAAGAAGCATGGTCCATGGGGGTCACAAAAGAGTCACATGTGACTTAGTGATTAAATAACAACAAACATATGCAAAAAAGTGATATGAATCACTTTGCTGTACACCTGTAACTAATACAACTTTGTCAATCAATTATATTTTAATTTTAAAAATTGGATTTCCAAGACCCTGAAATTGTTTTTCATTTTTACAGCTGGATTAATTGCTAATTAGATACCAGGAGAGCAGAACTTTAAAATTTTGTTTAGAATATTATTCCAATTTATTTCATAGTTATGTAGAGAGATGGAATAAATCATTACACATGGCATGCTAACATAACTACTGCTTCCTTCTCTCCAGCCCACGCCCCCCACAAGAGGAATGTATTTTTATTAATAGCTCTTCTTTTACAGCTTAAATTATATCAACAGAGCATTCAGTTTCTTTTATCTCTTTCTTTTTTTTTCAATTTTAACTAACGTAATGTTATGAACCCACTGGGGAGATGAAATTGTCCAATGGAAAAAAATGCACAAACTAAAACTTGAGAGTTATATTTTATTTGGCAGACATTCTGAGGACTTCAAGCCTAGGACGCAGCATCTCAGATAGCACTAAGAAACTGTTCTGCAGAGGCAAGTTCTGAAGAGGCAAGGGGGAGCCAGGAGAGATAGAAGATTTTGCAACAAAAATCAGATAATCAGAACACCAAAAGATTATTGTTAATAAAAGAAAACCAGATAAACTAAAGAATTTAGCACTTTTTCTGTGTATGGGAAGATGCAACAGTTCGGGCTCTCTGACACTGTTCCTTTGATATGCACCTTAGCTATCTTGAGAGTCCTTGGACAGCAAGGAGATCCAACCAGTCCATGCTAAAGGAAATCAAGCCTGAATATCCATTGGAAGGACTGATGCTGAAGCTGAAGCTCCAATGCTTTGGCCACCTGATGGAAAGAACTGACTCATTGGAAAAGACCCTGATGCTGGGAAATATTCAAGGCAGGAGGAGAAGGGGTCGACAGAGGATGAGATGGTTGGAATGGCATCACCGACTCAAGGGACATGAGCTTGAGTAATCTCCAGGAGTTGGTGATGGACAGGGAGGCCTAGTGTGCTGCAGTCCATGAGGTCGCAAAGAGTTGGGCATGACTAAGCAACTGAACTGAACTTAGCTATCTGGGGCCAGCCTATCTTGAGAAAGACTATTCTGTGCTTTCTCATCCTGAGTCCCCTCAGGGCTCACTGACCAGGCAGCTGTATTATGACAGCTTCATGACTACAACCTCCTTTGTTTACTGATGTGGCAGGCAATAATTTTCATTAACAAAGTCCTCTCCAATGGCTTCTGGAAAATCAGGGGATGTTTGGTGATAATAACTGAAGCAGAATGGAGAGAAACTGAGCAGATTTTTACATCAAATAATTCTTGTCCCAGATTCTCATTTTTGCCTAAGGCAAAAGAAAACAGTGCAGATGGATTTCACCTAAAAGTGAACAGACTAGAATGAAATTAAGGAAATGATTTTTTATAAGTTTACAAAGGTTCAATTTTTTAATTAGTTTTTCAGGCTACTTCATTCATCTATTCAATAAATATTTTTGAATTGCATCCTGAGGGTAGGCATTGTAACTGGTAGACAACAGTGAACTAGACAGAAAGGACCAAACTTTTATGGAATATTTAGTCTAGGGAGAGAAATTTCTCATTCAGTCTTACTTACAAATTATTTGCTTCTAAATGTTAGGATGGAGTTTTGTTAGGGTGAAACAAATACATGAAAAGAATATAAACAAACCTGATTTGATCCACTAACACTCCCATTTGACTCAGCAAATTTATTAAGCCTATTGTTTAAAAAATAATTAAATAGGAGCTTTTAATTATTAATTAAGTAATTAATTTAGGGCTTCCATGGTGGCTCAGAGGTTAAAGCGTCTGCCCGCAATGCGGGAGATCCAATCCCTGGGTCAGGAAGTTCCCCTGGAGAAGGAAATGGCAACCCACTCTAGTATTCTTGCCTGGAGAATCCCAGGGATGGAGGAGCCTGGTGGGCTACAGTTCACGGGATCGCAAGGAGTCGGACATGACTGAGCAACTTCACTCAGGAGCCTTTAAGAAGGTAAGTCAAATTAACATGGGTGGGGGGTTGCTCTGTGCATGACATCTCGCTGACACTTCTCCAAGAAAAGAAAAAAGAGGTGTAAAAAGCCCTCTCTGCAAAATGGAAGAGTGATCCTATTACTACTTTTCCTTAGTTTGGAGAGTTTAGCGTAATGACTGTTCCCTAAACTGATTTACGTGAAAGTGTAAGTAGTGGAAAGTATTCAGAATCTGTACTAGTAAGACTACAAAAATCTATGTCAAAGTTCCTGCACGCCTTCTCTTAGAATCTTTAAATACTTTAGGATGAAAGTACTGTATCACCCAGAACATAATTCAGTGCTGATTGCTTTTTTGGGGGCACCTTTAACATGCGGATGACAACTGTGTAAAAGACAGAGGCCATTTTGTCTGTGTCCATGGAGTAACTGGAGCTGGGTCTGAAATACATGAACATGAGCATGCCATGAAATACAGCCACAGCGGGTAAGTGGGAGGCACACACAGAGAAAGCTTTGTGTCTCCCCTCTGTTGAGTTCATCCTAAGGATGGTTGTTGTGATATAACTGTAGGAAAGGAGGACAGTGATAATACTGGTCCCCACAACACAGCCAATGAAAGTGAGCATCACAATCTCATCGATGGATGTATCTGAGTAGGAGAGGGCTAGTAAGGGTGGGATGTCACAGAAAAAGTGATTGATGATATTGGAATTGCAGAATGACAACCGAAATGTACAACAGGTGTGACTGCTGAATCAACCAAGCCTACGATGTAGGCAATAACCACAAGCTGGGTACAGATTCCCCTGAACATGGCAGTTGTATAAGGAAGTGGATTGCAAATGGCCACATAACGGTCATAAGAAGTAACAGCCAACATGAGACATTCCGCATCTGCAAAGGCTCCCAAAAAGTACACCTGGATGGCACATACATCATATGGAATCCTTTTTTGCTCAGATAAGAAATCAGCCAGCGTCTTGGGAGAGATAGTAAAGAACAGCAGATGTCATAGGACAGATTGCTCAGGAAGTAATACATGGGTGTGTGCAGTCTGGGGTCCCTCTTGATCAGCAGGACCATCCCGACACTGGCAACCACAGTTATGCCATACACCAGCAGGAAGAGCACAAAGAGCCCCTGCTGCACATCTTGTCTACCGGAAAGTCCTAAGAATATGAAGTCAGCAAACACAGTGCAGTTTTCAGCAGTCATTCCTTACACATGAAAATTCCTAGTTATGAAATAGGAAATGGAAGTGGAGGGTTAAGATCATCTTATTGTCTTAATTGCTAAACTGCTATTTGTTTCTATATTTCAGTAATTAGAAGAAGAGATAAATAATGCTAAGATGCCTTGAAGTTAAATTGACCCTTTGGGAAATATTTCCAATTTGATATAACTGACAAAATGATCATAATAAGGATACATTTTAAACCACTGTAGTGTTTGCAGCACAAATTCATCTAAGCTAAATCAGGCTATTTCCACATCAATTTGTATAGCATTTATGACCATTTTTGCTACTTCAATATAATATTAAGGAATTTATGTCCTCAGATTGAAGGCAAGATTCTTATAATTAGTTGGTCCAGATAACCCTAGTCTTCTGACAAGACTCTGCTTTGTTTTGTTTTAATGATGTATGGATGTTGTCATATCCTGTAATAAAGAAATATAGTTAATGAGTGATGTAGATGATGAATATATTTCTTTGCAATTTCTTCATCTTCCATGAGTGTGGAGCAGGAAGAGCTATGGCAAGTTTCTGAGCACAACAAGAACTCTTTTTTCCCCATTAAACTCTCAGGTCTGTTCAGCTTTAGTATATGAGAGGTAGACAGTTTGTGAAGACACATTGGAGCAGAAAGGGGATAGCTTTTGGGTAAGAGGGTGGAAGGGTACCTATGTTTGAAATGTTAAAGTGGAAAGGCAGTCATATTCCAGGGCTGATATTCTCAACTCTGAGAGCTGCTGCTACATAGGGGAGATGATGAAGAATGTCTGGGACCCAGTTGTAGAGATGCTGATAGCACAGATGACAGAGAGGCAAGAAAGGCAGTGTGGTTTACTGTGTGGATCCTTCTGACCAAGTCTACTCTTCTTAACATGATATATTTAACACAAGATCAGTTATATAAGACACATGATACAAATACTCATGCTGGGGTCCAGCCCCGGTGGATCCAGGGAATTTGAAGCAGGGACAGAGTCGGAGTCTGGAAAAGGACTGTTTAATTAGAAATATAAAGAGAGATTAGGAAAGAATAGTATAGTAGGAAAATTAGTGGAGAAAAGAGGCTGAATAACTTGGTTTACGCGGAAAACTAATAAAGTTCCAAGACAAGGAACTTGCACCGTTCACATTAGGCCACTGGTGCCCACTTGAATAGCAGAGGGTGCCCCACCTTGGGCTCCCTCTTGCGTGAGTCTTAGAAGCCAGGGTAAGTAACTAGACTCGGAGAGGCTCCACACCCCAGATGGAAATTCAGCCTGAAAAGGAGAGGGAGGGAGAGGGAGAAAGAGAGAGAGAGAGTTTTGACACAGGGGAGTCAGATTTCCAAGAAACCAGTTCAAGAAGCTGATCTGAGAAACTGGTCCATCCTTTGTTGTCCGGAAAAGCTTTTTATACTTTTGATTATACATAGAGATCAATGGATAATATAAAATTATGCAGCGTCAGCAGCTCTGACTCTTATCGAGACCAGGCTTTCTCTCTGCATACCTAGCTGTATACACAAGTCTTAGGTGATTTACACCATCTTCTGGCCAGAAGGCCAATTAACATTTTATGGCCCTTTTCTGATAAGGGTCTGTCAACCAGAAAACTTAAAAGTGTTGTTCTTTCCAAAGCCTGGTACCACTCTCAGAAAGCACTAAATAAGGTTACATTCTTACATAGCAAGGACACAACAATTTATAACAATGAAAGAGGAGTACAGTGATGTATAACAAAGAGAAAATTCATTAACTCAAAAGTCTAGTATTGCTAACATCAAAACTACTATATTCCTATTTCTGCATCCTGATTACATTGATTAATATCCTCCCAGGTGCCTAAAAGATAAAGGATATGGAGGCCTGGCAATAGTCATTGTCTCAACAGTGAATTCTTAGCTCTTTAGAAAAGGCTCTATATCTTTAAGATGTTTTAAGCTGCATGCCTCTCGCGGTTGGGGGGGGGGGCTGTAAACAATCACAAGTTGTAAAAGTCTCCAACTGTCAGGCAAGTTAGAGGGCCATCAGAGGGTTTTAAGCCAAGACATTCCTTTCATATGCTGGAGACCAGTTAGAGCTCTAAGTTAACTTTTTCCAGAGAAAGGTGGTCAGGGATAGTCCTCTGTAATGTCAGAAGAGTATAGTATAGCAGACAGTAAACAGACAGATTTTGGTTTCAGGGTAGCTGCTCAGGCAAAGGACCCCTTGAGACCTGACTCACCTTGCCCGTCAGGTCTCCCTGCATGACCTTGTCATGGGTGGGATCTCCTGTGCTGGCTCCTGGCATACTCATATGTTCACGGTGCCAGAATCTCAGAGACAATCATGCATGAAGTGTGTCCCCATCCCAGTCTCTAAAAATTTTAATAGTTTCATTCTTTAATTTGATCCATATTGCTCTTGAATATCTCTGAGGCCAGTCATCCTAGATTTGGGAGTCACTTGTCTTAGGGAGGGCCAATTGAATTTTATGTCCCCTTGTTATACTTTACCTTAACCAACTGTGTGATACAAAATGTCATACCCATCCTCTTACATTCTGTGAGAATGTAAGAAAAATGGAGTTGAATGTAGGGCTTCTCAGATGGCTCAGTGATATAGAATCCGCCCGCCAGTGCAGGAGATGCAGAAGACATGAGTTTGCTCCCTGGGTCAGGCAGATCCCCTGGAGGAGGAGATGGCCACTTGCTCCAGTATTCGTGCCTGGGAAATCCCATGGACAGAGGAGTCTGGCAGGCTACAGTCCATGGGATCACAAAAGAGTTGAACTATGTATATTTACATCATGAGAAACGCTGGACTAGAAGAAACACAAGCTGGAATCAAAATTGCTGGGAGAAAGATCAATAACCTCAGATATGCAGATGACACCACCCTTATGGCAGAAAGTGAAGAGGAACTAAAAAGCCTCTTGATGAAAGTAAAAGAGGAAAGTGAAAAACTTGGCTTAAAGCTCAACATTCATAAAAGGAAGATCATGGCATCCGGTCCCATCACTTCATGGGAAATAGATGGGGAAACAGTGGAAACAGTGTCAGACTTTATTTTTTTGGGCTCCAAAATCACTGCAGATGGTGACTGCAGCCATGAAATTAAAAGACGCTTACCCCTTGGAAGGAAAGTTATGACCAACCTAGATAGCATATTCAAAAGCAGAGACAGTACTGTGACGACTAAGGCCCGTCTAGTCAAGGCTATGGTTTTTCCTGTGGTCATGTATGGATGTGAGAGTTGGACTGTGAAGAAGGCTGAGAGCTGAAGAATTGATGCTTTTGGACTGTGGTGTTGGAGAAGACTCTTGAGAGTCCCTTGGACTGCAAGGAGATCCAACCAGTCCATTCTGAAGGAGGTCTGCCCTGGGATTTCTTTGGAAGGAATGATGCTAAAGCTGAAGCTGCAGTACTTTGGCCACCTCATGCGAAGAGTTAACTCATTGGAAAAGACTTTGATGCTGGGAGGGATTGGGGGCAGGAGAAGAAGGGGACAACAGAGGATGAGATGGCTGGATGGCATCACGGACTCGATGGACGAGAGTCTGAGTGAACTCCGGGAGTTGGTGATGGACAGGGAGGCCTGGTGTGCCACACTTCATGGGGTCGCAAAGAGTTGGACACGACTGCGTGACTGAACTAAACTGAAGTATATTTATCTGTGTATATCTAAAGAACTGATACTTTCAAACTGTGGTGCTGGAGAAGGCTCTTGAAAGTCCTTTGAACTGCAATGAGGTCAAACCAGTTAATCCTAAAGGAAATCAACCTTCAGTATATGCTGGAAGAGCTGAAGCTGAAGCTCCAATATTTTGGCCACTTGATACAAAGAGCCAACTCATTGGGAAAAACCCCGACTCATTGGAAAAGACCCTGATGCTGGGAAAGATTTAGGAAAAAAGAGAAAGGTGCAGCAGAGGATGAGATGGTTAGATAGCATCACCAACACAATTTGGTGCAAATGAATTTGAGCAAACTCAAGGAGAGAATAAAGGACTGGGAAGCCTGGTGTGTTACAGTCCATGGGGTTGCAGAGTCAGACATGACTTACCAACTGAGCAACAATAACAAATATATTGATTTGAAATAAAGATTGGAAAAAGTAAGTAAAATGAAATTTTGTGTATATTTCATATCTTCCTTTGTTTATATAACATGCTTTCTTTCAAAAAAGGATTAAAAACCTAAGGAAATCTCAAATATCAGAGAAACACAAAAGATATCAGTACCTGTCCCAGAATTCCTGACTTGTTTGTTGCATGCAGTTCTATCTGTTGGAGGATTCAGCATCACTTCCTGCCTGACCTAGATTATATAACCATCTCTGTGTCTGGTCCCTTGGTACTGAACCCTTGGTCTCTCAGGTATAATTAACAGACATCATGATGTAGCTTATCATCTGGCGTTTCACACAAGTAAGTTGATTGTGAATGGAATACCGTTACAGTTAAATGATACCAATCACCAAGCATTCTTTACAGGCACTTTATTTTCATGTGATAAATTACAAAACAAATGCACAACCATGCTTAGATAATTTCACAGACACACAGGCATCCCATTAAAAACATCCCCAAAGTAAAGATTTTGTAAAAACAGCAAATATCTGAACATATATAAACTACCTACAGATAACTATATTTTGTTTTCTATACCACTTGGCTTTTAATTTTTAAATAAAAATGATGTTGCAATGAATTATGTAATGAATTATACATATATATATAACACCACTTAGTGTATATTCAATTATTAATGTCATAAAACCTGTGATGTGAGAAAATTAAATATATATAATTTATCATCTTTCTGCATTTTCATATTGTGTGGGTCACAGCAAACTGTGGAAAATTCTCAAAGAGATGGGAATACCAGACCACATTACCTGCCTCCAAGGAAACCTGTAGGCATCTCAAGAAGCAACAGCTAGAACCAAACATGGAGCAACAGTCTAGTTTAAAATTAGGAAAGGAGTTACCTTAAGGGTATATGTTATCACTCTGCTTATTAAACTTATATACAGAGTACATCATGTGAAATGCTGCACTGGATGAAGCACAAGCTGGAATCAAGATTGCTGGGAGAAATATAAACAACCTCAGATATGCAGATGACACCACTCTCATGGCAGAAAGTGAAGAGGAACTAAAGGGCCTTTTGATGAAGGTGAAAGAGCAAAGGGAAAAAGCTGGTTTACAACTCAACATTCAAAACACTAAGATCATGGCATACAGTCCCATAATTTCATGGCAAATACATGGGGAAACAATGGAAACACGTACAGACTTTATTTTCTTTGGCTCCAAAATCACTCCAGATGATGACTGCAGCCATGAAATTAAAAGATGCTTTCTCCTTGGGAGAAAAGATATGACCAACCTAGGCAGAATATTTTTTTATCTTTATTTATTTTTTTAATTTAAATTTATTTCTTTTAATTGGAGGCTAATTACTTTACAATATTGTATTGGTTTTGCCATACATCAACATGAATCTGCCGCGGGTATACACATGTTCCCCATCCTGAATGCCCCTACCACCTCCCTCCCCGTACCATCCCTCTGGGTCATCCCAGTGCACCAGCCCCAAGCATCCTGTATCCTGCATTGAACCTGGACTAGCGATTCATTTCTTATATGATATTATACATGTTTCAATGCCATTCTCCCAAATCATCCCACCCTCTCCCTCTCCCACAGAATCCAAAAGACTGTTCTATACATCTGTGTCTCTTTTGCTGTCTCACATACAGGGTTATCATTACCATCTTTCTAAATTCCATATATATGCGCTAGTATACTGTATTGGTGTTTTTCTTTCTGGCTTACTTCACTCTGTACTCCAGTTTCATCCACCTCATTAGAACTGATTCAAATGGATTCTTTTTAATGGCTGAGTAATACTCCATTGTGTATATGTACCACAGCTTTCTTATCCATTCATCTGCTGATGGACATCTAGGTTGCTTCCATGTCCTGGCTATTATAAACAGTGTTGTGATGAACATTGGGGTACACGTGTCTCTTTCAATTCTGGTTTCCTTGGTGTGTATGCCCAGCAGTGGGATTGCTGGGTCATAAGGCAGTTCTATTTCCAGTTTTTTAAGGAATCTCCACACTGTTCTCCATAGTGGCTGTACTAGTTTGCATTCCCACCAACAGTGTAAGAGGGTTCCCTTTTCTCCACACCCTCTCCAGCATTTATTGCTTGTAGACTTTTGGATCACAGCCATTCTGGCAGAATATTAAAAAGCAGAGACATCACTTTGCTGACAAGGGTCAGTATAGACAAAGCTATCGTTTTTCCAATAGTTACGTATGGATGTGAGAGTTGGACCTTAAAGAAAGCTGAGCATCAAAGAGTTGATGCTTTTGAACTGTGGTGTTGGAGAAAACTCTTGAGAGTCCTTTGGACAGCAAGGAAATCAACCAGTCCATCCTAAAGGAAATCAGTCCTAAATTTTCATTGGAATGACTAACGCTGAGGCTGAAGCTCCAATACTTTGGCCACCTGATGGGAAGAGATGACTCATTGGAAATGACCCTGATGCTGGGAAAGATTGAAGGCAGGAGGAGAAGAGGACGACAGAAGATGAGATGATTGGATGGCATCACCGATTCAATGGACATGAGTTTGAGCAAACCCCAGGAAATGGTGAAGGACAGGGAAGCCTGGCATGCTGCAGTCAGTGGGGTTGCAAAGAGTTGGACATGACTTAGCAACTGCACAGCAACAACAGAGTTTATCAAAGTCAGATATTTCTTAAAATAAATTCTATGTGGGAACTTCCCTGGGGGTCCAGTGGTTAAGATTCTGCACTTCCACCACAGAGGGTGAGGGTTCCAGTTGCCACCCTTGGTGTGGGTTAAGATCCCACATACCACATGGCAGGCCAATAAATAAATACATAGAGTTAAAATCATAAAAATAAATAAATAAATTATATAAATGATGTTTGGGACCAAAGAGTATTAAAATGATTTAAAACTTGCAATTTTTGCTTTTTCACCTGTACTCACTTTATATTATCTAATTTTCACTGCATGTTTTAGATTTGACATATTATCACATATATCCTGATCTAATAGCCTCATAATATGAAACAGAAATTGAAGCCCAGAGAGAATAATATTCTGCAACTCTGTAGACATTGTTTCTTTACTTCCATAGAAATACCTCAAAAATAGATTCCTGAATACAGCACAATGAAACAAATTTGTCTTAAAATATAACTCTAAGTAGTCTCTCAGATGTTATGGCTTGTTTATGTTAAAGTGACACTTGAAAACTCACAAAACAATGACATATGGCTCTTAGATTTCTGGGAGGACTGATGGATCATACAAGTTCTATTTCTAAACCAAGGAGGGATCCAGCAGTGACCGAGAGCAGAGGGGCAACTAGGAAGTGCTGTCACACTGGGAGGGTGTCTGTTTTAGTTATATTACATGGACTCGAAAATAATCAATGTTGGAGTGAAGAGAAAGTGATGTGGGGGACCACTTCATTGCAGTTTCAGGAAGGAATAGGTAGTAAAGAAAGTGGTGTCCCTTGACACTGTACAACCTGACAGTTTTGAGGAGGTGATCTCTGCATTATCCATCTATTGTAGTATTTTATCACACATGTGAGTCATTGCTGTATACATCTGAGCACAGGTTGCTACTTGTTCTTTAGACACCTATAGGTGATAAATATTCTTCCAAAATGTGCTATAATCATGTATATTACCTCTACAACTTCAGTCTTAATGCAGTTAATTTAATTGTCACAGATGTGTAAATGCAAAATGTGAGCAAACAAGAAAAGTTGTGCAAGGCATGTACCAGTTTATGCATTCCAGTAATTCAGTAAGTTTCATATTTCTTCTGAGCTCTAACTTGGAATAAATACAAAACAAATGATTTTCAGTTATTTTTGTCTATGTCTTCATATTGTTTACTGTTATAGTATTTCCCCTTGCTGTCTATAAAGCTAGAATATCCTTCAGACAAAATTCAATTAAATTAATAATTTTCATAAAAGAGATTTCTGTTACAATTATTAATGCTTTTCCTTAGTGTATTCTCTTCTTTATGTGATGACCTCAATATGAAAATACCAAATGTACTTCTGTGGCAGATATTGACAAGAAAAATCTCAAAAACCCTATGTAATTGCTAAAAGTATTTCAGCATGTATGTATAAGATGATGATATATTTGTGGTCATTAAGAATTTATTTCCATTCTCTATTTCTCTGGTGTGTATTTGGAGAGAGTGAAGTCAATTATCATCACCATAACCTGATTTCTTTCCAGACATATTTTTCTCAGATGCTTCTCTTTCTCTAAGAATACCATGTTTCCTCAGGCTACACTCTGTTTAGACAGAACCCCATCTTATCTTCACAAACCTGACTGCCCATCCAGGCCGTGAGGACTAGTTCTCCCTAAATCTGTAACATGGATAGCAGTACGCTACTGACAATTGAATAACATAAATTGCTTCCCCAAAAGTTTGGGCATTAATAGAGAATACCTTTTAGAATCATGAGGACATGGAGGGAGAGACTGAAGTTTGAATTTAAAATGCAAGACTTTGGAGACAAACAATTGAGATTTAAAAAATCTGTAAACAAACCTCCTTGATGCCAATCATGTCCCTAAACATAATACTGTATAGGTAACCATCTATTTAAAATTTTTTTTTCTTTTTTTTTTTTTAATTTTAGTTTTTTATTTTTTAAATTTTAAAATCTTTAATTCTTACATGCATTCCCAAACATGAACCCCCCTCCCACCTCCCTCCCCATAACAACTTTCTGGGTCATCCCCATGCACCAGCCCCAAGCATGTTGCATCCTGCGTCAGACATAGACTGGCGATTCAATTCACATGATAGTATACATGTTAGAATGTCATTCTCCCAAATCATCCCACCCTCTCCCTCTCCCTCTGAGTCCAAAAGTCCGTTATACACATCTGTGTCTCTTTCCCTGTCTTGCATACAGGGTCGTCATTGCCATCTTCCTAAATTCCATATATATGTGTTAGTATACTGTATTGGTGTTTTTCTTTCTGGCTTACTTCACTCTGTATAATCGGCTCCAGTTTCGATTTAGTAAATATTCATATAGTTTTCTGTAAAGTATGTCAAGTCACACCTCCACTATGACTTTTCAGTGTGAATCATCTGGGTTTTCCACATCTTGTGTTAGCCGCTCAGACGTGTCCAACTCTTTTCAATTCTATGGATTGTAGACCACCAGGATCTTCTTCTGTCCATGGAATTCTCCAGGCAAGGATACTGGAGTGGGGTGCCATTCCCTTCTCCAGAGCATCTTCCTGACCCAGGGAATGAACCCAGGTCTGTTGCAGGCAGATTCTTTACCATCTCAGGCACCAGGGAAGCCCTTACACATCTTAAACAACACTATTGTTGTCTGCCTTTCCAATCCTCGTCCATCGTGTAGAATATCTGATTCCCTGAGGACACAAAAAGCTGAAAATCAACTTATATGAATATCCCTTTTAACGAAATGTCTCTTAAAGTCAAAATTCTGTATAGGTCAGTTAATTGGGCTTGATTGATGGGATTGGGCCTCCTGTAACCCATTGGACTGGAGATGCAATTTTTTCCATCCATTGGTGTATATGGTATATATATATATATATATATATATATATATAGAGAGAGAGAGAGAGAGAGAGAGAGAGAGAGAGAGAGAGAGAACCCCATCTCTCTGTTATACTTTTTAAATCATCCCAAATAGAAATTATTGATAGAGGCATATCGACATAGATACAGCATGTGGTAGCTGAAATGTTCAATAGTGGTTACTGCATTCATAACTCTCTTTTGACCAGTGGAAAACGAGGCTCATGGAGGAACTGATTTGCTGAAGGTGACTGTTACTATAAGTTGAGTGTTCATACAGACGCAATGCTGTTGAAATTGCTTCTCCAGTTCATAGCTTATTTCTTGAGAGGTTTTCAAGCTAAGTTAAATTTGCTGCCTCTGAAGAAAGAGCCACAAACTTATCAAATCAATGAGAGCTGTTACAATTTTGATTCAGCAAACTCTGCTAACTAACTTTCCACCAGTATGAGCTCATGGATTCTATCATGGTTATGCTTATTTGTGGGGATACCAATTGCAGAGTAGAAAGAAAGAACTGTGAGAAAAGAATTGACCTAAGTTACAATCTCGTTACACACGGTTACTGAAGGAGGCCATGCAATGGGAGTCAGAGATGGCAAATTAAGCCTAAATTGTTGGGATGATACCTTACTGAGAGGCTGACAAATGACTCAGAGAGGAAATAGGACTGGGCAATATAAAGTATTAAACTCAAAGTTGAGGTTGAGTAGTCAGGGAGAGGGTGAACTAGCAAGAGAGAAGAAAGCCTTCAGTATTGAAAATGTATGCTGTGTTATAAATTACATCAGAGTTGCATTTATTGCAGTGGAAACTATCTTTAACAGTAGTTTTTTCAGAGGAGGGGATAAGTTAGAAGGTAGGAATCAACATAAACACACTACTAGGCATAAAGTAGATGATCAACAAGATCTTACTCTATAGTATAGGGAACTCAGTTCAGTTCAGTTCAGTTCAGTCGCTCAGTCGTGTCCGACTCTTTGTAACCGCATGAATCACAGCACACCAGGCCTCCCTGTCCGTAACCAACTCCCGGAGTTCACTCAGACTCGCGTTCATCGAGTCCGTGATGCCATCCAGCCATCTCATCCTCTGTCGTCCCCTTCTCCTCCTGCCCCCAATCCCTCCCAGCATCAAAGTCTTTTCCAATGAGTCAACTCTTCACATAAGGTGGCCAAAGTACTGGAGTTTCAGCTTTAGCATCATTCCTTCCAAAGAAATCCCAGGGTTGATCTCCTTCAGAATGGACTGGTTGGATCTCCTTGCAGTCCAAGGGACTCAAGAGTCTTCTCCAACACCACAGTTCAAAAGCATCAATTCTTCGGCGCTCAGCCTTCTTCACAGTCCAACTCTCACATCCATACATGACCACTGGAAAAACCATAGCCTTGACTAGACGGACCTTTGTTGGCAAAGTAATGTCTCTGCTTTTGAATATACTATCTAGGTTGGTCATAACTTTTCTTCCAAGGAGTAAGTGTCTTTTAATTTCATGGCTGCAATCACCATCTGCAGTGATTTTGGAGCCCAAAAAATAAAGTCTGACACTTAGTGCACTTGGTGAGCCAGCCACCGCCACCAATACTCTGCAATAACCTATATGGGATAATAATCTGAAAAAGAATAGACACACTAATTTGTATTACAAATAACTTTTCTGTACGACTGAAACTAAGACAAAATTGTTAATCAACTCTAACCCAATATAAAATAGAAATTAAAAGTAGAATTTTGCAAATACAGATCACTGTGAAGGTAAGGTGTGGGCAATGCTGGCTTTCGGTGGGGAAGAATGGAATGATAGCCATAAGATGATGAGAATCAAGTGCCTTGTCCTAAATATGGAACAGGAAATGTCCTAAGTGCACGAGCTGTCACAAAAGATAGACATTGTTTCCTTTGCAGCTAAATGTGCCATTTCAACCATAGCCCTTGGGGCAGGACCAGAGAATTACATAAGAAAAGTACTCTGGGATTTATTAGCCAAATTACTTCTTGGCAAGGTGCAACCAGGGAATTGCATCATTAGGGTTGTTTCAGGCATTTGGACTGACTTGGGAATGGTGTGCCCAACATAGATCACTGTGAAGTAACCTCTGCTCAGCTGGGACAATGAGTGAATGCAGGGCCCTGAAAAACCAGTCCTAAGGGCAAAGAACTCCAAACATGATATGAAGATGGGATGTGTTGTGAGATCTAAAACCCTGGATGACCTGCCTCTGAAGTGGATAAAGATGGATCCTGAAGACGCCACTCATGACCTGGTGCTGTGAATGATGCCATCTCTTTTCAGGGCTCGTCCCTGAGGGAGTTACAAAGCTTTATATGATTGTGCACCCTTATGTAAAACAGATAGCGAGCTGGAGCCTGCTGCACAGCACAGGAAGCTCAATGTGGTGCCCCGTGGTGACCTAGAGGGGTGCGGTGCCAGGGCGGAGGGTGGGAGATATATGCACACACATGGGTGATTTGTTTAATGCACAGCAGAACTAACACAACATTGTAAAGTGACTGTACCCCACCTTAAAAAAATCCAGATTGAATACTCACCTCTCTCACATCTTAATCATTAGGTTAAAACAAAAATAAACAGAAACAAATGCAAAAATTCCTGGTTTCCTTATCATATGTAAAGGCATTAATACAGTGTCATTAGATTAAAAGTTAAAGGAACAAAGTAAAGTCTATCTTTTTTTCCTTAAACATACAGTGGGTAGATGGTAAAGAATCCATCTGCAATGAAGGAGACCAGGGGTCAATCCCTGGTTAGAAAGATCTCCTGAAGAAGGAAATCCAGTATTTTTGCCTGGAGAATTACATGGACAGAAGAACCTTGTGGGCTATAGTCAGCAAAAGTCAAACACTACTAAGTGACTAAGCACCTCAGCACCTTTAATGTAAATGACGGCCAGAGAATCCAATTTCACATAACACAAATAAGCTTATTTTTAATAGGCATGGCTATCTTTAATAGGTTTTTAACAAAGTACATTGAATGTGGAAGGGGTTTGGACAATAATTTAACAGGCACTGATATAGAAAATATACTTAGAAAAAAATCCATTATTTGAAGTTATAAAAGAAAATAGGTGGGTCATGGAGAAAGCAAGGGAATTTCAAAAAAAAAAAACATCTGCTTCTGCTTCACTGGCTGTGCTACAGTCTTTGACTGTGTGGATCACAAAAATCTGTGGAAAAGTCTTAGAACTGATGGTGTTTTGCCAAAAGTTTTCACTTCCTTCTCAGGTTCAAAGGATTTGTTAACACAGTAACCCACTCGTTACATACAAATATATAATGCAGATATTTATTAGACAATTATCTAGCTTACTATCAAGATACTAACACTAATAGAGCAGAGGATACATCACCAAATTGGGTTTTGACCAACCTCCAGACTTAAATAGCACTGGGAAGTCCCATGTCATGGACATCTGGAGGCCCAACTGGGAAAAGGTCCCAGGCAGTACCTCCACTCTGCTCTGTGTGTGAGACTTCAAAGACTGTCCTGATTTCGACTTATAATCCCAGGACAAACTCAAATGGATACATTCATCAATCTGAGACCAAATTGCAAACCTGGTTTCGAGATAAAGCTGTTGGCTTTGCCGTGGAAAACTTGGAATGTAGCGAAGCCTGGGGCTTGGTTGGCCAGGCCCCCTCCAGAGGCTCAGCTATCTCAGGATTCCTCCCCTGTCTTATCTATGGGGCTGCAAGTCTTGCACTCATTGTGGTCACTCCCAGTCAGGGCAGTGCCCAGGCAGGTTAGAAGCAAGGTCACAGGCCTGCTCTGCTTTGTCTCTGAAGCCTAAACAAGACTGTTTATTTACTTTCTTTAACAGATGGGAGTACCAAGTCACTTTACCTGTCTCCTGAGAAAATTGCATATGAGTCAAGAAACAACAGTTAGAACTGGACATAGAACAAATGACTGGCTCAAAATTGGGAAAGGGGTATGACAAGGCTGTATATTGTCATCCTGTTACTTAACTTATATGCAGAATACACCATAAGAAATGCTGGGCTGGATGTATCACAAGCTGGAATAAAAATTGCCAGGTGAAATATCAACAACCTTAGATGTGCAATGATACCACTCTGATGGCAGAAAGTGAAGAGGAACTAAAGAGCTTCTTGATGAAGGTGACAGAGGAGTGTGAAAAAGCTGGCTTACAACTCAGCATTCAAGTCACTAAGATCATGGCATCTGGTCCTAATGTTTCATGGCAAATTTTGTTGTTCACTCACTAAGTTGTGTCTAACTCTTTGCAGTCCCATAGACTGCAGCACACCAGGCTTTCCTGTCCTTCATCATCTCCCAGAGATTTCTCAAACTTGTGTCATTGAGTCGGCAATGCCATCCAGCCATCTCATTCTCTGCCGTACCCTTTTCCTCCCGCTTTCAGTCGTTCCCAAATTCAAGGTCTTTCCCAAACATTTGGCTCTTTGGATCAGGTAACCAACATATTGGAGCTTCAGCTTCAGCATCAATCTTTCCAATGAATATTCAGGGTTTATTTATTTTAGGATTGACTGGTTTGATCTCCTTGCTGTTCAAGGAACTCTCAAGAGTCTTCTCCAGCACCACAGTTCAAAAACATTGATTCTTTGGACTCAGTTTTCTTTATGGTACAATTCTTACCTATGTACATGATAACTGGAAAAGCCATATTTTGGTGACTACTACTAAAATTCTGTTTAGAATAAAGTCCCAGGACATGTCGCAGATACACAGAGAGCCAATATCAATCATTGCAAATATAATCAATTCTAAACATTACTTTGTGTTTGTTTCTTATTTTCCTGTATACCAATGCTTAAGATTATAACTTTCCCTTTCATTTAAAAGATAGCAATTGGGCTTTTTCTTTTTTAAAAAATATTAACTGAGGTAATGGCTCACTGGTAAAGAATCAGCCTAATAATGCAAAGAACGCGGGTTTAATCTCTCGGTCAGGAAGATCCCCTGGAGAAGGAAATGGCAGCCCACTCCAATATTCTTGCCTGGGAAATCCCATGGACAGAGGAGCCTGGCGGGAACAATAGAGTCAGACACAACTTTGTGACTAAAAACAATGACAGCAAAAGCCTAATGCCAGGAACACCCCAAGAGGTGTAGTTGTCTTTTCCAGTGACCTTTAAAGAAGACCCAGGTTCTTCATCCCCCAACTTCTAATCATGAGTTTCTGTACATCTGTGAAAAGCACCATATCTGTTCTCTGCAATATTGGCAAGATAGAACATCCACAGGATGATAACCAGTCTCTGAAGTGTAACAGCAATAGAGTACACATGATTCTAAGATTACTTAGTGATATTATTGGGGCAGAATTATAAGGAATAGACTCTTCATGAAGTTCTGTCAGTCCCTGTGATCCCTGTCCCTGTTACTCATTCAACTGAGTCTGGAGGCACAAAACAGAGACATATTTCTTTTACACTGAATATACATGTGTGCTAAGTCGCTTCAGTTGTGCCTGACTCTTAACAACCCCATGGACTAAAGCCCACCAGGCTTGACTGTCCATGGGATTCTCCAGGCAAGAATACTAGAGTGGGTTGCCATGCCCTTCTCCAGGGAATCTTCCCCATTAAGGGATCAAGCCCACATCTCATTTCTCCTGCACTGGCAGGTAGGTTCTTTACCATCTGGAAGGCACAGTAAATGTACTAGAATAAAATGAAATAAAGGGAGGGGTTCTTGCTAGTGTATTTGGAAAATTTACAAGGACTCCTTTGCTTAATAATGCAAGGGGTCCTCATTCATTTATTCAATAAGTGTTTTTGAATGACATTCTGAAGCCCAGCAATATAAATATCCAAATAGATAATGGGTGAACAAGAAAGGAAAGGAACTTGTAACTATCGAGGTTTTAATTACAATACATGGTTTTATGTTTATTCTTATTTATTTATGAATTTATTTTGTATATGAAAGTATTTATTCACCGCCTCTACAATTTTACATGCTATGATGACACCGTTATAGAGTGATACAAGTACATAAAAAGTGTACAAAAAAAACCATTTCACTCACTATTATTCTCTTATTGCTGAGCAACTTTATTAAACATATTGTTTTAAAAATGTACTGAAATCATAGGATGGTAAGTTGAATTGACATAGGAGAAGGGATAGCTTGGTGAGTGCTATCTCACAGTAGGCTTACCCAAGGAAAGAGGTATAAAAAAGACCCTCCCTGCAAAACAGCATATTGCTCCCCTTTCTTAGTCTGGAGACAAATTAAGATCACCAATGACTATTTTCAACACTCAATTTAGGCACAAAGGTAACTAATGGGTAATATCCAGAAGACTGTAAGGGTGAGACTACAAGAATCTATCAGTACCTGAACTTCAGCTCTCAGAATCTTTACATATGTAGTTTTGGTTGAAAACACTATATCACTCAGAACACAATTTAGTACTGATTACTTATTTTATGGCAACTTTCACATCCTTATTCCTTAAGCTGTAGATGAGTGGGTTTAACATGGGGATGACAACTGTGTAGAAGACAGATTATTTTGTCTATGTCCATGGAGTAACTTGAGCTGGGTCTGAAATACATGAACAGGGGCAAGCCATGAAATATAGCCACAGCAGTTAAATGGGAGGCACACATAGAGAAAGCTTTGCGTCTCCCCTCGGCTGAGTTCATCCTAAGGATGGTTGCTATGATGTAACTGTAGGAGAGGAGGACAGTGATAATGCTGGTCCCCATAACACAACTACTGGAAATGAACAGCATTATCCCATTGATGGGTGTATCTGAGGAAGAGAGGGCTAGCAAGGCCCGGAAGTCACAGAAAAAGTGATTGATGGCATCAGAACTGCAAAATAATAAGCAAAATGTACAACAGATGTGGACTGCTGAATCTACCAAACCTTCCACGTAGACAACAGATATTTGCTGGGCACAGAGTCTTCTGGACATGGAAACTGTATAAAGAAGTGGATTGCAAATGGCTACATAATGGTCATAAGCCATGACAGCCAACATGAGACATTCCACATCTGCAAAGGTCCCCCAGAAATACATCTGCATAGCACACAAGTCAAATGGAATCCTTTTATGCTCAGATAGCAAATCAGCCAGCATCTTGGGAGAGACAGTAGAGGAGTAGCAGACATCACAGAAGGAAAGATTGCTCAGGAAATGATACATGGGGGTGTGCAGTCTTGGGTCCACCTTGATCAGCAGGATCATTCAGACACTGGCAACCACAGTTATGCCATAAACCAGCAGGAAGAGCACAAAGAGCCCCTGCCTTCTGTCTGAAAGCCCTAGAAATGTGAAGTCAGTAGCCGCACTGCAGTTCTGAGCAGTCATCACTCATATCTGTTGGGAAATTCCTGGTTGTGAAAGAAGAAAAGGAAATGGAGGGTAAATATATCAATTTATTATCTTTATAGTTAAACCCCTGGTCCTTTTGTAGAT
Source organism: Ovis canadensis (assembly GCF_042477335.2). NCBI lineage: Eukaryota > Metazoa > Chordata > Mammalia > Artiodactyla > Bovidae > Ovis > Ovis canadensis. The sequence continues at coordinate 13,494,230 of NC_091267.1, forward strand.
GTCAGTAATCAAGAAAAGAGACAGACCTTCCTAGGATTGCATGAGGCCAACAGACTCTGAGAAATAGTCTCCAATTTTATTTAAATGAAAAAAAAAATTTTGACAACAATATACTTGCAAAGCACTGTATAGTTTTGAGGTGGCCTTTCATCCAAACTAAATCAGACTGTTTTCGATCCAACTTGTGTAGTATTTGTGACCATGTTTGTGGCTTTCCTGATGGCTGAGATGGTAAAGAATTTGCCTGCAATGCAGGATACCTAGGTTTGATCCCTGGGTCAGGACGATACCCTGGAGAAGGGAATGGCTATCCACTCCAGTATTCTTGCCTGGAGAATCCCATGAACAGAGGATCCTGGTGGGCTCTATAGTCCATGGAGTCGCAGAGTTAGACACAACTGAGTGACTAACACTTTACTACTTCTGTCTAATACTAACAAAATGATGTGCTCTGAGTGAAGCAAGGGTCTGATAATTGGGTGGTTCACATAACTTGTCTTTTGACAAGATTGCTGGGTTTTTTGGTTTGTTTCATTTTTCAATGATGTAGAAATGTTGTTATACCCTGTGTTAGAGAAGAGTAGTAAGTAAGAAGTACAGGTGATGAATATATCGCTTTCTTATTCCCCCTGTGGAGAGGGCAGAACTATAGCCAGCTCTGAATATAAGAAGTCCTCACTTCACCGTTAACCTCTCAAGTCCCTCCAACCTCATCATAGGACGGATAGATGGTTCATGATTCAGGACCTGCTGGGACAGAGAGGGCGGTGATTTTTGGATAAGAGGGTGGAAGGGGCTCTATGAACTAAATGCTGAGATGCACATAGAGTAACATGCCAGTGCTGACCATTCTTCTGCTTGGAAGTTGCAGTTATACCGGGGAGATGATGAAGAGCACTTGAGATCCAGTTGCAGAGATGCTGGTAGCAAGGGTCATAGGGGCAAGAAAGAAGGCTTGGTTTGCTGCGTGAGTCCTTTCTGCCCTAACCTACTCTTCCCCACTTTGTATTCTGCCATAACGGTTTCATAAGACACATAACATAAATACTCTCATGGTCGCACTTCTGTAACCTCAGAGACATTCACATCTGAGCTGCGGCCCCACTCCAATTCCCTAAAAATTTTAATACTGTTTGATTATTTTATTTGAGCCAGATTTCTCTTCAGTATCTCTGAGTTCTGCCTTTCTTTGGTTTAAGAATTACTTGTCTTTAGAAGGACAATGGCATTCTATGTCCCACTGTTATATTTTACCCAAACCAATGATGTGATATATAATGTCATCAGTTAGTCAGTTGAGTCACTCAGTTGGGTCTGACTCTTTGTGACCTCGTGGACTGCAGCACGCCGGTCTTCCCTGTCCATCACCAACTCCCAGAGCTTGCTCAAACTCATGTCCATTGAGTCAGAGATGACATCCAACCATCTCATCCCCTGTCATTCCCTTCTCCTCCATTTGTCCTCTTATGTTCTAGGAGAATTTGAAAAACAGGAATTGAATGTAGATGAGGGATAGAGAAGAGCATTGGAACAGTGGTCTAGTGATCACTGTGCAGGTTTTCAACCCTAGGACTTAACTCGTATATCTGCTTAGAAAGACATAATTAAGCAAAAATACTTTCCTTTAAAACTTAAAGCAGTTATAGAAATATAATATGTATGTTATACATAATGCATAGTATAACAGATAATTTTTTAAAATAGTAGAGGACATCTGACCATTTCCATAATGCCTGTTTGCTCCTTTTATAGTCCCTATTTATATGTATTTAAAATAAACAGGTTGTACAACTAACTAAAATAAAAATGTGTGTACTATTTCATATGTTCCTTTGTTTACATAAAATAGCTTCTTTCAAAAAACCATTAAAAAATAAGGAAATCTCAAATATAAGTCAAAGAAACAGCAAAGATATCAGTACCTGTCCCAGAACTCCTGACTTGTTCATTGCATGCAGTTCTGTCTGCAGGAGGGTTCAGCATTGCCTCCTGCCTGACCCGGATTATATAATCATCTCTGTGTCTCATCCCTGGGTGGTGAACCCTTAGTCTCTCAGGAATAAGTAACAGATATGATGTAATTTATCATCTGATATTTCATACAAGTAAGCTGATTGTACATGGAATATAGACCTTTAGAATAGTTTGCCTTTGGCCCCCCTCTACCTTAATGCCCAATATTATACTTATTCAGAAACAGTGAATGCCTCTGATCTGCAAGCATTCCTAATTCCCAGTTCACCAATCCTTATGTAGCTGCTTTGTTTTCATTCAATACATTAGAAAACAAACGCATACCCATTCCCCCTCACAGACTTACACAGACACACAAACACAAACACTCTCCATTAAACACATTCATGAAACAAAGATTTTGTAAAATCAGCAAAAATCTCAACATATTTACATTCCATAGGGATAGCTGCATGTTTTCTACACTATTTGGCTTTTAGTTTTTAAATTAAAATGATGTTAGGATTATGTGTGTGTACAGGGAAGCCTGACGTGCTTAAATTCATGGGGTCACAAAGAGTTGGACACAGTGACTGACCAACAGCAAGGCTTTTTATATTATGTCATAATTACAGTCTGTTAGAAATAATTTTAATAACTATTTAATTGACATTGCTCACTTCCATTATATGGCAAGATTCATTAGCAGAAAAGCAGATGGAGTCACGATGAAATAAAGCCCACATAGAGTGCAGCAGCAACTTAGAAAACACTAACTTTCAGGAACATTTTAAAAATTAAGACTGAAGAAACACAAATTTGACAAAGAGTCTGAAAATTTTCCACAAATAAGGAGTATTAAACAGAAGTTTGAGATATAAAATGAAACCTGTGGCATTTAGGAAATCATACATATTGCTAGGATTGGAAGACAGTATAAATATAAACAAATCATACAACATTAGTCAAACCAATTTTGATTTTCATAAATTATTGTGTAACATTGGGAGGAAGATGTATACGAGCAAATTTTCAATGGAACTGTTTTTTATTTTTACATTTCATCAGAGCCTCTTTCACATCTTTGTTCCGTAGGCTGTAAATCAGAGGATTTAACATGGGAATCACAAGGGTATAAAACAAGGAGGTCATTTTGTCTTCATCTAGAGAGGAGGAAGTACTTGGCCTGAAACACATAAAGAGCAGAGTTCTCTGGAAAATTGCCAAAGCAGTTAGGTGGGAGGTGCAGGTGGAGAAAGCCTTGAACCTCCCCTCAGCAGAGTGGATCTTTATCACTGCTAGGATGATGTAACAGTAAGACACAAAAAGACCTGAGAGGGTGATCAGTTCAATGAAGCCAAAAATGATAAATGTCACTAATTCATTGACCTGTGTATCTGAGCAAGATTGCAAGAGGAGAGGAGGAACATCACAGAAGAAATGGTTAGTTTCATTTGACCCACAGAAACATAAGCAGAAAGTTAATATTGCATTTATCGAAGCATCCATAACTCACCATAAAAACCCCAGCCATCAGCAGGGAGCACACCTTGCCAGACATCTTGACTGTATAAAGCAAGGGGTTGCTAATAGCTATGTACCGATCTTAGGCCATGACCGCCAACAGTAGACACAGAATCTGCAAAGGTACAGAAGATCAGGAATTGCAGAGCACAGCCATAGAAGGGGATTGATTTGTTCTTGATGAGGAAGCCTGCGGGCATCCTGGGTCCAATGACTGTGGAATAGCAGAGGTCACTGAAGGAAAGGTGGCTGAGGAAAAAGTACATGGATGTGTGCAGCTGGGGGTCTGTTCTAACTAAAACGGTCATCCTGAGATTTGCAAAAAGAATAATGAGATAAATAACCAGAAATGTGGTAAATAGGGTCACTTTGACTGCAGAGCTACTACTAATTCCCAAGAGAAGGAATTCTCTTAAGGAAGTGCCATTTTCTCCATTCATTCTTCTTTATTCTTTTTGTAAAAATGCTCCAGAAATGACTGAGACAATGACATCAAAGTTTTCACTCTTTTTGAGCAAAATATTATCTGTAAATCAGATAAAATTAATTCCAGTACATTTTATTCTGAGAAAATAACCCATACAATTTCCCCACTATTTGATTTTAAAAGGTTAAGTGTGGGATAGGAGTTTTGAAAAAGTCTGACTCTAAATGTGGATGTCATCTATGATGTATGTGACTAGTTGGAAACTTCACTGCTTTATCTTAACAATCAGTTCTTTACTGACAGTTCATTGCATGTCAAACATAATATGAAAGTAACACTTTAATTAAAGACAAGGTTGGAGTATTCAATCTTATATTTTAAAGATACCTATCCAACTAAGAATACAAGTGATTACACTTCTTGAGTACTTAAGAATCTTAAAGTGTTAAAAAAAAAAAAGGATCATAAAGTGTTTATCTGTTCGTTTGCTTGTTCAATTGCTAAGACGTGTCTGGCTCTTTCAACTCAATGTTGAAGCCTACCAGCCTCCTCTGTCCATGGGATTTACCAGGCAAGGACACAGAAGAGGGTTGTCATTTCCTTCTCCAGAGCGTCTTCGCAAATCAGGGATAGAACCCCAATCTCCTGAACTGCAGGCGGATTCCTAATGACAGAATGAACTATCTCTGATTTTGAAAGAATGAACAATATGGTATTATTGTCTCTGCTCTACTTTTTAATGTAGATATTGAGCATTAGATATATTTTAGTAAAATTACCTCTAGAAATATTTTACTGCTTTGCCACATTATTAGTACTTATGTGCAGGAGCAGTCTGGTGCCAAAGGACATGTCTCTTGACCAGATAAAGAAAAATTCTAGAAACAAGCAGAAACCAAAAAACTTTAGCTAATTCATTTTCATCCCTTTAGATTTTAACCTGGGTTGTTCATTAAAAATAGATGGGACAAAGTAACAAACATATATTTGACATAAGCTTCTAGTTTTGTGTATGTTTATATGCAAGTGCACGTGAGTGCTTGTGTGTGCACGCACTCTGTTGATATATGAGATGCGGAGTAGGAATGATGAACTGATTTTGCTTCAGACTTGAGTAAATGTAGTATGTGGTTTTTATGGATTGAATTTGCACGTTATTAACAGTATTAGTATTGTAATAAGTCATTATGCACAGTGGCAAAGAATTTGCCTGCAATGCAGGAGACACGGGTTCAATCTGAGGCTCAGGAAGATCCCCTGGAGAAGGAAATAGCAACCCACTCTAGTATTCTTGCTGGGAAAATCCCATGGACAGAGGAGACTGTTGGGCTACAGTCCTTGTAGTCACAAAGAGTCAGACATGACTAATTGAGCACACACAACATGAACAATATGACACTTTTTACTGTTAAAATATTCAAAAAGAATCTTAAATCTTTGTTATATCTTTTCACAGTGCTTAAAAAAATCCAACTTTTCCCCTTATGATATACATATGTAAAGTTGTTTGCTAATCAAAATGAATCTGATTTGTCCTGCTTTAATAAGAAATACAATGGGAGACAGATGTACACCCATGGCTGATTCATATCAGTGTACGGCAAAACCACCACAATATTGTAAAGTAATTAGCCTCCAATTAAAATAAATTAATTAATTTTTAAAAATACAATGTTTTTTCCATTAGATTATGATTACTAACCAAAGGAATAAGTAAATAAAGTGTTTATTTACAAGTCTCTAAATATTTGATTCCTTAGTTTTTGAAATTTAAGGTTCTTATTAAATTTAAGGTTCTTATTTTGGCAACTCAAAAACCTACCTGCAATGAGCAAGTTCTCCTGTGCTTGCCTTTGGCAGGTGAACAGTAGAGACAGATCACACTTGATGTTTACTTAGTGACAGCTGGGAGTTAAATCTCTAAGGCATTTGTCCTCACTCTTCTGTGTTATGCAAGCATGAGATTAATTAGATTTCTAGTTTTGTATTTTCCCCCAAGAAGGCTGTAACAACTTTAGAAAAGGCTGAACTTTTATTCTTCACACTTGAAGCAAATTGATCGTATCAAGATGGTTAAATGATTTTTTTAGTATGATTTATTGTGACCCTGAGTCTACATCATCTTCCTCCTGTCAAATCAGACATATAATGAAACTTAAATGGACTCGGCACTTAATTGTTTTATCTGTTATTATTTCTCTTGCTAAATTTATGAAATTAATAAATTTATTAAATATAGCAACTATTTATTAATTTGTTTACTCTTAATTATTTTTAATGTTTCTTTACTGCTGAAACAATCTCCTTCACCTTCATACGTTGGAATATATCAGTTTTTCAATGGTACGTTACTAACCAATACCTTTTTTTCCTCATTAACTGTCTCTGATTTCATGTCTGAAGTCACATGTTATCCAACAAGATTTCAATTATTTGTGTAATTGCACACATATAAATGGACTGTGAACAAAGCTGAGCGCCAAAGAATTGATGCTTTTGAACTGTGGTGTTGGAGAGGACTCTTGAGTCCCTTCGACTGCAAGGAGATCCAACCAGTCCATTCTAAAAGAGATCAGCCCTGGGTGTTCTTTGGAAGGAATTATGCTAAAGCTAAAACTCCAGTACTTTGGCCATCTCATGCGAAGAGTTGACTCATTGGGAAAGACTCTGATGCTGGGAGGGATTGGGGGCAGGAGGAGAAGGGGACGACCGAGGATGAGATGGCTGGATGGCATCACCGACTGGATGGAAGTGAGTCTGAGTGAACTCTGGGAGTTGGTGATGGACAGGGAGGCCTGACGTGTTGTGATTCTTGGGATTGCAAAGAGTTGGACACGACTGAGCAACTGAACTGAGTGAACTGAACTGAACACATATAAAATATTTTTTTCTCTAAATGGATACTGCAGGAAGAAAAAAAGTGAATTTCTAGATCCAGTTCTAAACTAATTTGATTCATCAGGACACTATTGAAACCCTCAGTTACTTAGTTTCTTTGATGATCTTACACCAGAGGTTTATATTCAGTTTATAATTATGATGGTGTTAAAGAGTTATCATGTTTCATCTTATAGTTTCCACTATGTTTAGCAAAGCGAAACCAAAATATTTTTGTAAGTAAGCCTCTTGATGAAAGTGAAAGAGAGTGAAAAAGTTGGCTTAAAGCTCAACATTCACGAAACGAAGATCATGGCATCCGGTCCCATCACTTCATGGGAAATAGATGGGGAAACAGTGGGAACAGTGTCAGACTTTATTTTGAGGTGCTCCAAAATTACTGCAGATGGTGACTGCAGCCATGAAATTAAAAGATGCTTACTCCTGGGAAGAAAAGTTATGACCAACCTAGATAGCATATTCAAAAGCAGAGACATTACTTTGCCGACTAAGGTCCGTCTAGTCAAGGCTATGGTTTTTCCAGTAGTCATGTATGGATGTGAGAGTTGGACTGTGAAGAAAGCTGAGCACCAAAGGATTGATGCTTTTGAACTGTGGTGTTGGAGAAGACTCTTGAGAGTCCCTTGGACTGCAAGGAGATCCAACCAGTCCATTCTAAAAGAGATCAGCCCTGGGTGTTCTTTGGAAGGAATGATGATAAAGCTGAAACTCCGGCACTTTGGCCACCTCATGCGAAGAGTTGACTCATTGGAGAAGACTTTGATGCTGGGAGGGATTGAGGGCAGGAGTAGAAGGGGACAACAGAGGATGAGATGGCTGGATGGCATCACTGACTCAATGAACGTGAATCTGAGTGAACTCTTGGAGTTGGTGATGGACAGGGAGGCCTGGCGTGCTGTGATTCATGGGGTCGCAAAGAGTGGGACACGACTGAGCGACTGAACTGAACCGAACTGAACTGATTGATGAAGTGATGTGCATTTAAGTTCCCTTATGGACTTCCCTGGTGGCTCAGACGGTAAAGCGTCTGTCTACAAAGTGCTAGACCAGGGTTCGATCCCTGGGTTGTTAAGATCTGCTGGAGAAGGAAATGGCAATCCACTCTAGTACTATTGCCTGGAAAATCCCTAGGACAGGGCAGCCTGGTAGGCTACAGTCCATGGGGTCGCAAAGAGTTGGACACGACTGAGCGACTTCACTTTCCTTTCCTTTAACAATCTCTACTACATCAAAGGGTGATACAAAAATAGCTGTTCAGAGACATATATGGTACTCAAGTGGTAAACTAATAGCTGAAGGTAGGGCAGATTTCTGTATATGACTAATTCTGCAACTCTGTTGAATTTATTGATGGGTCCTAATAGTTTTCTTTTTTGCCGATGTCTTTAGGATTTTCTACACACTGTAACATGAATCTTCAAGTAATGATGTGTGTGTGTGTGTGTGTGTGTGTTTGCATGTGTTTGTGCTCAGTCGTGTCTGACTCTTTGCAAACCCATGGACTGTAGCCCACCAGGTTCCTCTGTCCATGGGATTCTCCAGGCAAGAATACTGGATTGGGAGGTTGGGTCCTAAGATGGCAGAGGAATAGGACAGGGAGACCACTTTCTCCCCCACAAATTCATCAAAAGAATATTTAAACACTGAGTAAATTCCACAAAACAACTTCTGAAGGCCGGCAGAGGAAATCAAGCACCCAGAAAAGCAGCCCATTCTCTTCGAAAGGAGGTAGGAAAAAATATTTTAAAAATATAAAAGACAAATAAAGAGACAAAAGACGTAGGGATGGAGCTCCATCCTGGGAAGGGAGTCTTTAAAAGAGAGAAGTTTCCAAACACTAGGAAACACTCTCACTGCCGAATTTGTGGCGAGCCTTGGAACCACAGAGAGCAACGTAACTGGGAGGAAAAATAAATAAACAATTAAAACCCACAGATTACGTGCCCAACAGTAACTCCCCCAGCAGAGAAGCAGTACAGACGCCTGCCCCCACCACTAGCAGCAGGGGCTAGGCAGGGAGGTGCAGGCAGCATTGCTTAGAGTAAGGACCAGGCCTGTGTCAGGGCGGAAATCAGACACTGAAGAGACCAGCAAACAGAAGCTAAAACAGAAGGAACCACTTGGAAGTGACAGGTGCGACAGATTAAAACCTATGTAGTTAGTACCGACTACATAGGAAGCAGCCTATAGATCTTGAGAAATATATAAGCCAGACCAAGGAACTATCCGAAAATGAACTGACCCCACACTGACCACCACAACACCAGAGTAAGTCCTAGATATGTTTTTACTATTTTTACAATCATTCTTTTTTTAAAATTTTTTAAAAATGTTTAAGTCCTCTATTACTCCTTTAATTTTCATTTTTATAACCCATTATTATTTTGCAAAAAAAGACCCTATTTTTAAAAGCAAACTTCATATATATTTTTTTTAATAATTTTTGTGACTGTTTGATATTGTATTTTTGAAAATCCAACATCTACTCTAGATTTTTCATCTTTCCTTTTTGGTATTTGTTATCAATTTTGTACCTTTGAGAACACATCTTCAGTACCCATTTTGACTTGGGAGTGAGATTACTGGCTTGACTGCTCTCTCCCCCTTTGGACTCTTCTTTTTCTCCACCAGGTCGCCTCTATCTCCTCCTTCCCTCTTCTCTTCTCTAACCAACTCTGTGAATCTCTTTGTGTGTTCCAGACGATGGAGAACACTTAGGGAACTGATTACTGGCTGGATCTGTCTCTCTCCTTTTGATTCCCCCCTTTATCCTCCTGGTCACCTCTGTCTCCTTCCTCCTTCTCCTCTTCTCTGTATAACTCCATGAACATCTCTGAGTGGTCCAGACTGTGGAGTGCACATAAGGAAGTGATTACTGGCTAGCTTGCTCTCTCCTCTTTTTGATTCCACCTCATCTCATTCGGGTCACCTCTAACTCCCTCCTTCCTCTTCTCTTCTCCATGTAACTCTGTGAACCTCTCTGGATGTCCCTCACTGTGGAGAAACTTTTCATCCTTAACCTAGATGTTTTATCAGTGGTGCTGTATAGATAGAGAAGTCTTGAGACTACTGTAAAAATAAGACTGAAAACCAGAAGCAGGAGGCTTAAGTCCAAATCCTGAGAACACCAGAGAACTTCTGACTCCAGGGAACATTAATCAACAGGAGCTCATCAAATGCTTCCATACCTACACTGAAACTGAGCACCACCCAAGAGCAAACAAGTTCCAGAGCAAGACATACCATGCAAATTCTCCAGCAACACAGGAACACAGCTCTGAGCTTCAAAATACAGACTGCCCAAAGTTACTCCAAACCCACTGACATCTCATAACTCATTACTGGATGCTTCATTGCACTACAGAGAGAAGAAATCCAGCTCCACCCACCAGAACACCGACACAAGCTTCCCTAACCAGGAAACCTTGACAAGCCACCCATCCAACCCCACTCACAGTGAGGAAACTCCACAATAAAGAGAACTCCACAAACTACCAGAATACAGAAAGGCCACCCCAAATTCAGCAATATAAACAAGATGAAGAGAAATACCCAGCAGATAAAGGAACAGGATAAATGCCCACCAAACCAAACAAAAGAGGAAGAGATAGGGAATCTACCTGATTAGGAATTCCGAATAATGATAGTGAAAATGATCCAAAACCTTGAAGACAAAATGGAATCACAGATAAATAGCCTGGAGACCAGGATTGAGAAGATGCAAGAAAGGTTTAACAAGGACCTAGAAGAAACAAAAAAGAATCAATATATAATGAATAATGCAATAAATGAGATAAAAAACACTCTGGAGGCAACAAATAGTAGAATAACGGAGGCAAAAGATAGGATTAGTGAAGTAGAAGATAGAATGGTATAAATAAATGAATCAGAGAGGAAAAAGAGAAAAACTAATTAAAGGAAATGAGGACAATCTCAGAGACCTCCAGGACGATATTAAACACCCCAACATTCGAATCACAGGAGTCCCAGAAGAAGAAGACAAAAAGAAAGACCATAAGAAAATATTTGAGGAGACAATAGTTGAAAACTTCCCTAAAATGGGGAAGGAAATAATCACCCATGTCCAAGAAACCCAGAGACTCCCAACCAGGATATACCCAAGGTGAAACACCCCAAGACACATACTAATCAAATTAACAAAGATCAAACACAAAGAACAAATAATAAGAGCAGCAAGGGAAAAACAACAAATAACACACAAGGGGATTCCCGTAAGGATAACAGCTGATCTTTCAATAGAAACTCTTCAGGCCAGGAGGGAATGGCAAGACATACTTAAAGTGATGAAAGAGAATAACCTACAGACCAGATTACTGTACCCAGCAAGGATCTCATTCAAATATGAAGGAGAAGTTAAAAGCTTCACAGACAAGCAAAAGCTGAGAGAATTCAGCACCACCAAACCAGCTCTCCAACAAATGCTAAAGGATCTTCTGTAGACAGGAAACACAAAAAGGGTATATAAACTCAAACCCAAAACAATAAAGTAAATGGCAACAGGATCATACTGATCAACAATTACCTTAAATGTAAATGGGTTGACTGCCCCAACCAAAAGATGAAGACTGGCCAAATGGATACAAAAACAAGACCCCTATAAATGTTGTCTACAAGAGATCCACCTCAAACCAGGAGACACAAACGGACTGAAAGTGAAGGGCTGGAAAAAGATATTCTATGTAAATAGAGACCAAAAGAAAGCAAGCATAGCAATACTCATATCAGATAAAATAGACTTTAAAACAAAGGCTGTGAAAAGAGACAAAGAAAGACACTACATAATGATCAAAGGATCAATCTAAGAAGAAGATATAACAATTATAAATATATGTGCACCCAACATAGGAGCACCGCAATATGTAACACAAATGCTAACAAGTATGAAAGGGGAAATTAACAAGAACACTATAATAGTGGGAGACTTTAATACCCCACTCACACCTATGGATAGATCAACTAAACAGAAAATTAACAAGGAAACACAAACTTTAAATAATACAGTAGGCCAGTTAGACCTAATTAATATCTATAGGACATTTCACCCCAAAACAATGAATTTCACCTTTTTCTCAAGCTCACACGGAACCTTCTCCAGGATAGATCACATAAATCTAGCCTTGGTAAATTTAAAAAAAAATTTGTAAATCATTCAAAACATCTTTTTTGACCATAATGCAGTAAGATTAGATGTCAATTACAGGAGAAAAACTATTAAAAATTCCAACATATGGAGGCTGAACAACATGCTGCTGAATAACCAACAAATCACAGAAGAAATCAAAAAAATGAAAATATGCAAAGAAACGAATGAATATGAAAATACAACAACCCAAAACTTATGGGACACTGTAAAAGCAGTGCTAAGGGGAAAGTTCATAGCAATAAAGGAAAAAGAAAAAGCTCAAATAAATAACCTAACTCTACACCCAAAGCAACTAGAAAAAAGGAAGAAATGAAGAACCACAGGGTTAGTAGAAGGAAAGAAATCTTAAAAATTAGGGCAGAAATAAATGCAAAAGAAACAAAAGAGACCATAGCAAAAATCAACAAAGCCAAAAGCCGGTTCTTTGAAAGGATAAATAAAATTGACAAACCATTAGCCAGACTCATCAAGAAACAAAGGGAGAAAAATCAAATCAATAAAATTAGAAATCAAAATGGAGAGATCACAACAGACAACACAGAAATATAAAGGATCATAAAATTCTACTATCAGCAATTATACGCCAATAAAATGGACAACTTGGAAGAAATGGACAAATTCTTAGAAAAGTACAACTTTCCAAAACTGATCCAGGAAGAAATAGAAAATCTTAACAGACCCATCACAAGCATGGAAATTGAAACTGTAATCAGAAATCTTCCAGCAAACAAAAGCCCAGGTCCAGATGGCTTCAGAGCTGTATTCTACCAAAAATTCAGAAAACAGCTAACACCTATCCTATTCAAACTCTTCCAGAAAATAGCAGAGGAAGGTAAACTTCCATGTTCATTCTATGAGGCCACCATTACCCTAATACCAAAACCTGACAAAGATGCCACAAAAAAAGAAAACTACAGGCCAATATCTCTGATGAACATAGATGCAAAAATCCTTAAAAAAATTTTAGCAATCAGAATCCAACAACACATTTAAAAGATCATACACCATGACCAAGTGGGCTTTATCCCAGGGATGCAAGGATTCTTCAATATCTGCAAATCAAACAATGTAATACACCACATTAACAAATTGAAAAATAAAAGCCATATGATTATCTCAATAGATGCAGAGAAAGCCTTGGACAAAATTCAACATCCATTTATGATTAAAAAAAAAACTCTCCAGAAAGCAGGAATAGAAGGAACATACCTCAACATAATGAAAGCTATATATGACAAACCCACAGCAAACATTATCCTCAATGGAGAAAAATTGAAAGCATTTCCCCTAAAGTCAGGAACAAGACAAGGGTGCCCATTTTCACCGCTACTATTCAACATAGTTTTGGAAGTTTTCACCACAGCAATCAGAGCAGAAAAAGAAATAAAAGGAATCCAAATTGGAAAAGAAGAAGTAAAACTTTCACTGTTTGCAGATGACATGATCCTCTACATAGAAAACCCTAAACACTCCACCAGAAAATTACTAGAGCTAATCAATGAATATAGTAAAGTTGCAGGATATAAAATCAACACAGAAATCCCTTGCATTCTTATGCACTAATACTGAGAAAATAGAGAAATTAAGGGAAAAATTCCATTCACCATTGCAATGAAAAGAATAAAATACTTAGGAATATATCTACCTAAAGGAACAAAAGACCTATATATAGAAAACTATAAAACACTGGTAAAAGAAATCAAAGAGGACACTAATAGATGGAGAAATATACCATGTTCATGGATCGGAAGAATCAATATAGTGAAAATGAGTATACTACCCAAAGCAATCTACAGATTCAATGCAATTCCTACCAAGCTACCAGCGGTATTTTTCACAGAGCTAGAACAAATAACTTCACAATTTGTACAGAAATACAAAAAACCTCGAAGAGCCAAAGCAATCTTGAGAAAGAAGAATGGAACTGGAGGAATCAACCTGCCTGACTTCAGGCTCTAATATAAAGCCACAGTCATCAAGACAGTATGGTACTGGCACAAAGTCAGAAATATAGAATCAATGGAACAAAATAGAAAGCCCAGAGATAAATCCACGCACCTATGGACACCTTATCTTTGACAAAGGAGGCAAGAATATAAAATGGAGAAAAGACAATCTCTTCAACAAGTGATGCTGGGAAAACCCTTCAACCACTTGGAAAACAATGAAACTAGAACACTTTCTAACACCATACACAAAAATAAACTCAAAATGGATTAAAGATCTAAATGTAAGACCAGAAACTATAAAACTCCTAGAGGAGAACATAGGCAAAACACTCTCAGACATAAATCACAGCAGGATCCCCTATGACCCACCTCCAAGGATATTGGAAATAAAAGCAAAAATAAACAAATGGGACATAATTAAAATTAAAATCTTCTGCACAACAAAAGAAACTATAAGCAAGGTGAAAAGACAGCCTTTGGAATAATAATAGAGAAAATAGAGAAAAATAGAGAAAATAATAGCAAATGAAGCAACTGACAAACAACTAATCTCAAAAATATACAAGAAACTCCTGCAGCTCAATTCCAGAAAAATAAAAGACCAATCAAAAAATGGGCCAAAGAACTAAACAGACATTTCTCCAGAGAAGACATACAGACGGCTAACAAACACATGAAAAGACGCTCAACATCACTCATTATCAGAGAAATGCAAATCAAAACCACAATGAGATACCATTTCACACCAGTCAGAATGGCTGTGATCCAAAAGTCTACAAGCAATAAATGCTGGAGAGGGTGTGGAGAAAAGGGAACCCTCTTATACTGTTGGTGGGAATGCAAACTAGTACAGCCACTATGGAGAACAATGTGCAGATTCCTTAAAAAACTGGAAATAGAACTACCTTATGACCCAGCAATCCCACTTCTGGGCATACAAACCAAGGAAACCAGAATTGAAAGAGACACATGTACCCCAATGTTCATCGCAGCACTGTTTATAATAGCCAGGACATGAAAGCAACCTAGATGTCCATCAGCAGATGAATGGATAAGAAAGCCGTGGTACATATACACAATGGAGTATTTCTCAGCCATTAAAAACAATACATTTGAATCAGTTCTAATGAGGTGGATGAAACTGGAGCCAATTATACAGAGTGAAGTAAGCCAGAAAGAAAAATACCAATACAGTATACTAACACATACATATGAAATTTAGAAAGATGGTAATGATAACCCTGTATGTGAGACAGCAAAAGAGACATGGATATATAGAACAGACTTTTGGATTCTGTGGGAGAGGGCGAGGATGGGATTATTTGGGAGAATGGCATTGAAACATGTATAATATCATATAAGAAATCAGTCGCCAGTCCAGGTTTGATGCAAGATACAAGATGCTTGGGGCTGGTGCACTGGGATGGCCCAGGGGGATGGTATGGGGAGGGAGGTGGGAGGGGGTTTCGGGATTAAGAACACGTGTACACCCATGGCAGATTCATGTTGATGTATGGCAAAACCAATACAGTATTGTAAAGCAAAATAAAATAAAATAAATAATCAAAATAGTCTTTAGAAAATTACATTATACTTGATCAGACAGAACGTTGAGTGTTTATTGCTTGATAATTTTCTTAAAATTAAACACAAACAGAACCAGCAAATCCTATTAAAGCAGTCTTTAAAGAAAAAGTTTTAAAGAAAAAAGGGTAAAGAGATTAAGGGATGTCTCTTTATCTTAAACATATGTGTGAAAGATATTTAATCTAATTTTATGCAACACAAAAAGGTTTAATTTTTATAGACATGAATATGTTTAGTATATTTTTATTAAAGTAAATTGAATGTGGAATGAGTTGGACTGTAATTAATTTCCTGATATGTGAAATATTCTGTGAACAGCAAATATATTATCTGGAATATAAAATAAAATATTTTAGAGTAATATATACTTTTGTGTTAAAACTCAATTCAATCAGTAGTTGAAAGCAAATAACCTGCCGATAATTATGTTTTAATGTGTTACTTTATTCATATGATATTTTAAAGTACATAATATTCAGCACTTTTTATACCTAATGAGATATATAGAATTAGAAAAGAAATGAAATTGAAAACCTTGCATAACTCATTACCCCATCCTCCTGAAATCAGAAAAGTGACTCCATGTTCATTTTTGATGATGTAAAATAAAGTCATGACAACCTGATATAATGTTTTTCATAAATGGATTAGCTGCTAATTTATTACTGTGAGAACAACCTAAGTACTTAATTTAGTGTTACAAAGTGAGGATTACTTAATATCCACCTACTTGGCAATCACCACTATTTAAACTGTTAAGAATACAGTTCCTGTTTATTTCACAAATACACAGAGAGCAAATATAAGTACTTACAAATGGAATACTAATGCTAATACTACTTTTTCCCCATTGAGCACAAATTTTTTAATAACCATTCCTTTACAACTGCAACTCTATTAACCAGGGTTTTTTTCCCCCTAATTTAAAAAGAATAATGCTATGAGCACATGAAAAGAGATGGAGTCTTATTTTCTAGTGAGCTTTAGAGAAGGTCCTGGTACATTGCCCCCAACTCCCATTCATGTAGTTACTATAAAGTTGTTCTCGCTGATGTAATCAGGGCAGAATGACAAAGAATAGAAGATTGAGAAATTCTCTACATCTGATGACCCCTGCCTCTGATACATATTTAACCTACGCCAAAAGATAGAAGCATAAGTGAATTTTGTCTAAAATAGATATTCTGGAATAAACTACTAAAAATAGAATTCTTTTAATTTCAAAATTTGGCAAAACTCATTTTTGCATCCGTTTTTCAAGGAACACTCATTTATTTATTCATTAAATGTTTCTGAATGGCATCATGAAACCAAGCATTTTAAGTAGCAAAGTAGAAGCTTTGGAACAAGACAGGCTAGGGTCTTGTATTTATGAAACTTTGAGTTAAGGAAGGAAGTTTTTCTTTTCTTTCTTTATTTATTTTTATTACTTAAGTTCTACTAAGTGTCATGATGGAACATGTGTTACTATTACACAAGAAAGGCAAAAACAAACCTTTTAGCCCACTAACTCTCACTTTTGAGGGAGAAAGTTTATTAATCCCACTGTTAAAAAAAAAAAAAACTGGAATATTTGGACCACAAGTTGAATTGGTGTGGGAAGAAGGATTGCTCTGCCCATGATATCTCTCTGAAGCATGCACATGAACTGAGAAGAGATATAATATATCTTTTCTAAAAAAATAGCAAAGTGAACCTATTACTATTCTTCCTTAGTTTAGAGTGACAATGAAGATAAATAATTTCTGACCCCCACATTCATTTTAGGCATAAAGAAAAGTGATGGAAAATATCTAGAAGTTACATTGGTGAGATTAACAGACTCAGTCAAAGTACCTAAACATTAGCTATCAAAATCTTTAAATAAATCATTTTGGGTAAAAACGTAATTTAGTGACAATTGCTCTTTTCAGTGCAGTTTTCACATCCTTGTTTCTTAAACTGTAGATCAGTGGATTTAACACTGGGATGAAAACTGTGTGGAAGACAGAGGCCATTTTGTCTGTGTCCATAGAGTAACTGGAGCTGGATCTGACATACATGAGCAGAAGCGTGCCATAAAATATAGCCACAGTGGTTAACTGGGAGGCACATGTAGAGACGGCTTTGCATCTCCCTTTGGCTGTATTCATTCTAAGGATGGTTGTTATGATGTAGCTGTAGGAAACAAAGACAATGATGATACTGCAACCCAGAACACAGCTGCTATAAGGGAACATCATAATCTCATTGATGGTTGTATCTGAGGAAAAGAGAGCAAACAAGGGTGGGAGTTACAGAAAAAAATGATGATTGATGACATTGGAATTGCAGAATGACAACTGAATTGTGCAATAGGTAAAAACTGCTGGATAGATCAAAGCTTCTAAGTATGCAAAAACTATAAGCTGGGTACAGAATCTCCTGGACAACTGTATAAAGAAGTGGATTACAAATGGCTACATAATGATCATAAGCCATGATAGTCAACATGAGACATTCCATATCTGCAAAGGTCCCAAAACAATACATCTGAACAGCACACAGGTTAAATGAAATCTTCTTTAGCTCAGATAAGAAATCAGCCAGCATACTGGGATAGACAGTGGAGGAGCAGCGAGCATCACAGAAGCACAGATTGCTCAGGAAATGATACACGGGTGTGTGGAGTCTAGGGTCCACCTTGATCAGCAGGACTACGTTGGCAACCACAGTTGGCAACCACAGTTATGCCATAAACCAGCAGGAAGAGAATGAAGAGTGCCTGCTGCACATCCCATCTGCCAGAAAGTCCTAACAGTACAAACTCAGGAAACACAGTGCAGTTCTCAGCAGCCATCACTCACATCTGGGAATCCCTGGTTATGGAAGTGGAGGATAACATCATCTTACTATCTTAGTATTTTAGTTGCTGGCCCTTTCTGTATTTCAGTAATTAAGAAAAGACATAATGCTAGGACTATGTGAGGCAAACTGACTCCCTGAAAATTTATCTATTTTAGTGTATATCAACAATAATAATAATGATATCACTTACATTTGCATAGCACTGTACTATTTGTGGCGTTCTTTCATCTAAATTATTTCCACATCAGCCTTATTAGTGTGTATGCCAATTTTTGCTACTTTTACTTGTATTAAGAAATTGATGTCCTCAGAGTTGAGGGAGTAATTCTTGAATTAATTGGTCCAGATAACCCACATATTCTGACAAGATTGTTGCTCTTTTCAATATTGCAGAAATATTGTTTTATCCTGAAATAGAGATGCAGAGTTAATGAATGGTGTAAATAACGGATGTGTCCCTTTTGATATTTCTCATCATACACAATTATGGAACAGGCAGAGCTATCCCATTTTCCTGGATATAACACGCTCCTGTGTCCCCATAGGTCCCCCCCGCCCCCCCGTATCCAGTGTACATTCTTACTGTTGTTGTTTAGGTGCTAGGTCATGTCCGACTCTTTTGTGATCCCATGGACCAAGCTTCCCTGTCCATGGGATTTTCCAGGTAAAAGTACTGGAGTGGGTTGCCATTTCCTTCTCAGGGGATCTTCCCTATCCAGGCATTGAACCCCAGTCTCCTGCATTGGCAGGCGGATCCTTTACCACTGAACCTCCGAGGAAGTCCAGTATCCAGTAACAAGTATCAGTTAACCGGAGCAGGGAGGGAACTGAAGAAGGTGGAGGTGTCTGCATAAGTTATATACTGGACAGCGCTCCCCTAACACTGAGCTGTTGCTCCGGGGACATTATGAAGAATCTTTGGGACTTAACATAGGTTAGTAAGACAGGTGACACTGAGGCAAGAAAGGCAGCACGGTTTCCTGCATGAGTCATTCTGCCGTAATTAACTAGAATCTACATGATCTACTCACCAATAGATAAGATATGTAAGATGTTTGGTAAAATTGCTCCTATGTTCTCAGTCCCACATATGCAGAAAGATTCACATATTAATGATGCCTCTATCCCAATCCCCCAGAAACTGTAATATTGGTTTACTGTTTTCTTTTATGCCTATTCTTCTATATTTCTGAAATCTGCCTCTCTGTTTTAAAGGAGTTGATGTTTCTTGAATTCCCTGCTCCAGTCTTACATTCTACACAATAAATTATGTTATACAAATGTCGCAAATATTCTCCTTGTTCTTTTGGAATATTCAAAGAGTGGAGTTTCATGTGTTGGCACTGTTGATATATGAAAATTGGGATGTGGTCTGACTTTTATTATTTCTAAACAAGTATTATGGTGCATTTCCCAGATGGTTCAGAGGTAAAGAATCTTGGTTGGGAAATATCACTTGGAGAAGGAAATGGCAACCCACTCCAGTATTTTTGCCAGGAAAATTCCATGGACAGAGAAGCCTGGTGGGCTACAACCCATAGGGTGGCAAAGAGTTGGACATGACTCAGAGACTAAATAACAATAAAGAATTATAGCATTTGGATATCATAAATATTGTGTTATGGACTTGGATTTATACAATTGGTAGTTGTAATATGTTATCTCTACTGTTATTTTTAAAAGACAAGAGCAAATTTACCTGTACAATGATATTATTTGCAACAGTGAAAAATGGTTTACATATCAACCTTGATTCAGTTCAGTTCAGTCGCTCAGTCGTGTCTGACTCTTTGCGACCCCATGAACTGCAGCACGCCAGGCCTCGCTGTCCATCACCAACTCCCGGAGTCCACCCAAACCCATGTCCATCAAGTCGGTGATGCCATCCAACCAGCTCATCCTCAGTCGTCCCCTTCTCCTCCTGCCCTCAATCTTTCCCAGCATCAGGGTCTTTTCCAATGAGTCAGCTCTTCACATCAGGTGGCCAAACTATTGGAGTTTCAACTTCAACATCAGTCTTTCCAATAAACGCCCAGGACTGATCTTTAGGATGGACAGGTTGGATCTCCTTGCAGCCCAAGGGACTCTCAAGAGTCTTCTCCAATACCACAGTTCAAAAGCATCAATTCTTCAGTGCTCAGCTTTCTTTATAGTCCAACTCTCACATCCATACATGACTACTGGAAAAACCATAGCTTTGACTACACAGACCTTTGTTGGCAAAGTAATGTCTCTGCTTTTTAATATGCTGTCTAGGTTGGTCATAACTTTCCTTCCAAAGAGTAAGCGTCTTTTAATTTCATGGCTGCAATCACCATCTGCAGTGATTTTGGAGTCCAGAAAAATAAACACTTGATTAAAATAGAAAAAAACTAAAATATTTAATATTCTTCTACAAATTATAAGTGAGGTTTGTCAAATTCACACAGGTTTAATAAGCATCTTTGTTTAATTATTACATTACAGTGTATATATAACTGAGCAAGCAAGTATAAAATGACTCACTTGAAAATTTTCAGTACTTCTTCACTTTTCTACAAAGGTAAGTCTTCCATATTCTTTAAATTTATCCCTTTAGAAACCTACCTGCAATGAACAAGTCTTCAGTCTTTTCACTCTGGTACATGTACCATAGGCAGGTTGCCTTTTGTTTTGTTTTGTTTTTGTTCTGGAATGATTGCTTTTTATTTCTGCCTGGCGACTGTTAGGACTTAAGTCTCTAAAGCTTCAGCTTTTATATTTTTATGTTATAAGAACATGGTTAATTAGATCTCTAGTTCTGTATTTTCCCCTGTGGATGCACAACAGCTTTAGCAAGGGTTGAACTTTTAATACTTTCTTCTTTTCACAAAATTGATCACTGTCAGAAATTTATCAGAATTTATTTTAGTACTATGCTTTATGGATACCAAAAATCTACATTCTCTTCCCATGAAAAGAGATGCCTAATGAAATTAAAATAGATTTTTCCACTAATGATTTTCATCTCTTTCTCATTGCTGATTCAGTTTCTTCCATTTTTAAAGATTGCCTTCATTTCTCATTTATAGATATGACAATCTTACATATTGCTTTATTCATTAGTCATGGTCTGAGACCTTTTCCTTAAGGACATGTCAGTCACCCTTATTTCAATATTTTTTTTTAATTGTGTGGCTTCAGAATAAATTTCCTTTCCTCTAAGTTATGACTAGCCTAATAGTTAAATGAACATAAGACAGAGTAATAGGAGAAAAACAAATGTACTTTTCTACGTATGGATGTCCCATAAAAAATGATGAGATTCAAAGTGACCAAAGCAGAAAGCTTTTATTTATTTTAGGCAAGAAAGCAGTAATTTGTGAGGAATTGATGAGACAAAGGTCTTTAGGCTTCAGTTCAGTTTGGTTCAGTCGCTCAGTCGTGTCTGACTCTTTGCGACCCCATGAACTGCAGCATGCCAGGCCTCCCTGTCCATCACCAACACCAAGAGTTCACTCAAACTCATGTCCATCGAGTTGGTGATGCCATCCAGCATCTTGTCCTGTGTCATCCTCTTTTCCTCCTGCCCCCAATCTCTCCCAGCATCAGAGTCTTTTCCAATGAGTCAACTCTTCGCATGAGGTGGCCAAAGTACTGGAGCTTCAGCTTTAGTATCATTCCCTCCAAAGAACACCCAGGGCTGATTTCCTTCAGAATGGACTGGTTGGATCTCCTTGCAGTCCAAGGAACTCTCAGGAGTCTTCAACACCACAGTTCAAAAGCATCAATTCTTCAGCGCTCAGCCTTCTTCACAGTCCAACTCTCACATCCATACATGACCACTGGAAAAACCATAGCCTTGACTAGATGGACCTTTGCTGGCAAAGTAATGTCTCTGCTTTTAAATTTGCTATCTAGGTTGGTCATAACTTTTCTTCCAAGGAGTTTAGGCTTAGGACAGTCATTAGTAAGCATCTGGTCCCACCACTTCATGACAAATAGATCGGGCAAAAATGGAAACAGTGGCAGAGTTTATTTTCTTGGGCTCCAAAATCAGTGTGGACAGTGACTAAAGTGTGAAGTTAAAATATGCCGGGGTCCAGCCCCCGCAGGATCCAGGGGAATCTGAAGGAAAAACGGTGTCGGCGGATGATTTAGAGAGAGAGAGATAAGGAAAGAATATTATAGATGAGAAAATAGAGAAGAGAAAGAGGCTGATATTCCTTGGTTTACATAGAAAGCCAATAAAACTTCGAGACAAGAAGTTTGCCTTGTTCACAGAGGCCACAGGTGCCTTCCCGGTCTCCCAAGGGAGTGAAGACGCGGAACATCTTCCCGTTCAGGTCTTAGAAACCCAGGCATATAAGTGAACACAGGGAGCCTCTATGCTCCAAGAGATCAGCCTGAAAAAAGAAAGTAAGAGAGTAAAAAAGAGAAAAAAGAAAAACACGGGGTGACCAAGCTTCTTCAAGCGAGGCCCATTGTTTTTATTTTTTAAAGGTACTTTTATACCTTGTCTTATACATAGAGGGAAATGAAAGATGCAAAGTCATACAGAGTCAGCCCAAACATTACATCTGTTTTGTCTTTATTGAAACCAAGATTTTTCTGCAAACCTTTCCCATAAACAATATTGTGTACATTATCTTCTGGCCTTGGAGGCCTCTGAACATTTTATGACCCTCTTTTGATAAAGGCTTCTCAACCAGAAAACTTATTTCCCCTTGAAATGTTTTTTCTTATATTTCTAATCTATGTCAGCCTCAAAAAGTATTAAACAAGTTACATTTCTCATGGAGTAAAGGTGCAGTAAGTTACAAGAAAGAACCAATTAGCTCAAAAGTCTGATATGGTTAATTTCAAGGCTATGCTTGTTTTTTTTACTTTCCAACTATGTTAACTAATGCACTCCCAGGTGCACAGTGGATAAGAGATATGGGAACTTAGCACAAGCATTGGCCAAATAATGAAATCCTACATTAACACTACTCTAATAACTTTTAACTCTTTGAAAGGCTCTATGTTTTAAGCTTTCCATGCCTCTCACAGTTGGGAGGATGTAAATAATCACATGCGTAGCTGCAAGAGTCTGGATATATCTGCCAAGCAAACTAAAATGCTAACAGAGGGGTTTTGATTGGAAATATTTTTCTCATGTCCAGAAGACTTATTAGCTGTAGCCCTAAGTTGATTTTTTCCAGAGAAAGGTGGTCAGGAATAGACCCCTGTTAATGTCAGAGGAGTTGGTGAAAGTCATGAAATAGTAAAACAGACAGACTCTGGTTTTGGGGGCAGATGCTTGAGAAAGCCTAGGTAGCCCATTGAGTTCTGAAGCCTTGTTTAACAGTTCTCTTCCACATGACCTTGTCATGGATGGGATCTCCCCTGGTGGCTCCCGGCAAAAATATGCTTGCCTCTTGGAAGAAAAGCTATGACAAACCTACAAAGTGAAAGAAAAGTGAAGTCATTCAGTCGTGTCTGACTCTGTGTGATCCCATGAACTGTAGCCAACCAGCCTCCTCTGTCCATGGGATTTTCTAAGCAAGAGTACTAGAGTGGGTTGCCATTTCCTTCTTCAGGGGATCTTCCCAACCCAGGAATCAAACCCAGGTCTCCCTCATAGTAGACAGACACACTAGACAGCGTGTTAAAAAGCAGAGACTTCACTTTGTTGACAAAGGTCTGTACAGTCAAGGCTGTAGTTTTTCCAGGAGCCACGTATGGATGTGACAGTTGGACTATAAAGAAGGTTAAGTACCAAATTGATGCTTTAGAAATGCAGTACTGAAGACTCTTGAGAGTTCCTTGGACAGCACGGAGATTAAACCAGTCAATCCTAAAGGAAATCAACCTTGAATATTCACTGGAAGGACTGATGTCAAAACTGAAGCTCCAATACTTTGGCCACCTGATGTGAAGAGCCAACTCACTGTTAAAAAAAAAAAAAAAAAAAAAACCTGATGCCGGGAAAGATTGAGGGCAGGAGAAGGGGGTGACAGAGGATGAGATGGTTGGATGGCATCACCGACTCTATGGACATGGGTTTGAACAAACCCTGGGAGATGATGAAGGACAGGGGTGCCTGGTGTGCTTCAGTCCATGGGGTCGCAAGGAACTGGACAGGACTGAGAGACTGAACAACAGCAACAAGCAATCAATAAAGAAGGAACAAGGTTTGGTCATGCAGCCTTCTTGGCCCATAAATTCCCTGTTTCTTGTGACATAATTGCCTTCTACTCTCTGGTACAGGGAGGGGAACTTTCACATGAGAGATTTATTTCCTGCTTTAAAGACTACAAAGGAGAATCAGAGTGTCCTTTTCCCACTGCTCTTTCTTAAGTAACTTTAATTCAAAGTATTAATATGCCAAAGCAGCATATTTTGGGGTGATATAGTCTGCTCTCTTTCAATGGCATAATATCTATCACACATAGTTCACTCTTTATTGAATTTCCTATTCTATTTATATACAGATAAATTTCATTTTCTCATGCTTCATTTTCTTGTTTTTGCAATTAGTTGTATTTTTATTTATTTTTTTTAACAAGCTGAAAGTTTGTGGTCACTCTGCATCAACCAAGTCTGTCAGCACATGTTTTCCAACAGAATTTATTCACTTCATATCTCCATGTCACATGTTGATAATTCTCACAACTTTTGAACTGTATCATCATTAATCTATTTGTTCTGTTGGTCTGTGATCAGTGATTTTTGATGTTACTATTACAGCTCGTTGAAAACTCAGATGATGATTAGCATTTCTTCTTTTTTTTAGTGATCAAGTACTTTTAAATTATGGTATTTGCATTTTTTTAGACATAATGCAACTGAACATTTAATAGACTATGATATGTGAATGTAACTTTAACATACACTGGGAAACCAGGCATTTCTTTTGACTCTCTTTACTGTGATATTCGCTTTATTGTGGTAGGCTGGAACTCAACCCACAGTATCTCTTAGGTCTGTCTGTAGGTGTACATTCCTATAATCCATAAGAAGAAGATTTCCATAAGTAATTGCTCCATTAATGTGTGTTTTAAAATATTATCCTGTTGCTATGCTGGTGAATGTTCTTTATCTCTGGTGATATAAGGCTGGTAAATGTTCAACAACAATTAAGAATAAACAGCATTTGAAAGTTTTTTCTACTAATTCAGTTCAGATGAACAAAGATAATATTTTACTAAAAACATGTGTTTGGATACTTCTGTCAAAAAAAAAAGCGAATGTCCATTTGTTTCTAAAATATCCTTTTTGTGTTACTCATAGGAACAGAGAGAGAATGATGGTTACCAGGATATGGGGGTAGGGGATTGAGAATATGCTGGTTAAATTGTACACAATTACATTGTAAGAGAAATTAGTTCTTTATCTTGTGTACAGCATTGGAATTAAATCTACAATACTATATTATATATTTTAAAGTTACTAGGATACTAGATCATAATGATCCCTCAACAAAAATAAACAATAATTATATGACCAATGCAGGTGTTAGCTAAAGGTATAATGGTAATCCTGTTCTAATACATAGATTACTAAATAAATACTGTACTACACAATTTCATGAAGCAAAGGAAATAACTAAAATATTGTCCCTGAAGTTGTACAGCATAGCAGCCTTAGGGGATATGCTCTTTATTTTTTTGTGTTCAGCTTTATAATTTATAATATATGAATCATTTCAGGATGCTGACAAACATAAATTCTATGTATTCATTAAATTCTTCTCCTGAATGCAACATAAAGTCTTCTTACTGTGAGTTTTTCTTATCACAATTAATTTATTTATTTACCACAGAAAAGGCAAAAGCAAAATTTTTGTGTATGGAAAATAATTTATGAAGATAAATATAAGCCAGTATATGTTTACAAATGCTCCAGGGAATTTTTCCCTCTGAAACCTCACTGAGAACTAGATAGAGACCTAGCTTTACTTTTAGGGTCCTATAAACCTAGAACCCACTGTAGACTAAAATCATTACAATAAAATATTCTTGATATGTGATAAAGAGTACCTGAATGATATATTAATTGTTACCTTATTGGAATTATTAGCTTGATTATGTCTATATGAACAACTTACATTACGGGAGATATTGCTGAGGCCAAACACAAGCGAAGTAATTATAATAATTTGCTACATACTAAACTGAAGGTGTTTGTGTCACTCAAGAGCTTTACTACCATTATCTAGTTACATATTTGCAGGTTGGAGTTTATCCTTGCTTACTTCATTATGATTGCTTTGCAAAATCACTTTTTCCATCAGACACTTCTCTATTTCCTGGGATATAAAATCTCTTAGGATCTCACTCTGTTGAGATAGGACTTAAATTTAGCTTCCTAAACATGGCCGTCTCTGCAGACCATTTAATATAACCTCCTGCCATTATGAGGGAATGAGCTGTTGTGGCTACGTTATTATAAAAAAAATTGGATAATTAGCTTAACAAAGGGTTTTACGTTTAATTGAAGTTGACTTTCTTACATTACAGAAGAAAATCATGTAGTTAAAATTTAATACATCAGAGACAAGCAATTGAGAAAGAAATATCTACATGATTCCCTTGTGCCATTATGCCTCTATTTGTAATACTCTATAGGCAACAGTTTTTATTAATATAAACACTTGCCTTTAGAAAATAATTGTGTGCCACTGAGTCATGGGCCAATGAGTGTAGGTTCAGTGTACCAAAGAGGGTACCAAGAGGGTACCAAGGAGTACAAGATTCATTAAGTCTCTTTGTTGCTGGGAAAAGTGTTAGAAGTACACATGGGTTTAAAAAGAGGTTAAATAAGACATTTTTGCATTACTAAATAATCTATGAATGTTGCACTATTTATTTTACAAAAATATACTGCACTGTTATGTATATAAAGAATTTCTAGGGATACAAATTTATAATAGTAAGTCTGAATTTTCTGGTAATGGCAAACAGACTTTACCTTTGGAAAATGTTTTTGATGTGCAATGAACAAATCAGTTCAGTCATTCAGTCGTGTCCAACTCTTTGCGACCCCATGGACTACAGCATGCCAGGCTTCCCTGTCCATCACCAATTCCTGGAGCTTACTTAAAATCATGCTATATACTGCTGCTACTGCTGCTAAGTCGCGTCAGTCATGTCCGACTCTGTGCGACCCCATAGACAGAAGCCCACCAGGCTCCTCTGTCCCTGAGATTCTCCAGGCAAGAACACTGGAGTGGGTTGCCATTTCCTCTCCAATGCATGAAAGTGAAAAATGAAAGTGAAGTCGCTCAGTCATGTCCGACTCTTGGCGACCCCATGGACTGCAGCCTACCAGGCTCCTCCGTCCATGGGATTTCCCAGGCAAGAGTACTGGAGTGGGGTGCCATTGCCTTCTCCGCATGCTATATAGAGAACACTTAAATAATAACTATATAGATAAACATTTTTCCAAAGGTTACCTGTATAGCTAGGTAAGTAAGGCCAAGAAGTAACAATTTCCACAATTAACAAAGCCTTCTATAAACTCCCTCCTAAATGGCTAATGGAACAACAGACTGGTTCCAAATAGGAAAAGGAGTACGTCAAGGCTGTATATTGTCACCCTGCTTATTTAACTTCTATGCAGAGTACATACATCATGAGAAACGCAGGACTGGAAGAAACACAAGCTGGAATCAAGATTGCCAGGAGAAATATCAATAACCTCAGATATGCAGATGACATCACCCTTATGGCAGAAAGCAAAGAGGAACTTAAAAGCTTCTTGATGAAAGTAAAAGAGGAGAGTGAAAAAGTTTGCTTAAAGCTCAACATTCAGAAAATGAAGATCATGGCATCCGGTCCCATCACTCCATGGGAAATAGATGGAGAAACAGTGGAAAGAGCGTCAGACTTTATTTGGGGGGGGGGGGGCTCCAAAATCACTGCAGATGGTGACTGCAGCCATGAAATTAAAAGATGCTTACTCTTTGAAAGAAAAGTTATGAGCAACCTAGACAGTATATTCAAAAGCAGAGACATTACTTTGCCGACTAAGGTCTGTCTAGTCAAGGCTATGGTTTTTCCAGTAGTCATGTATGGATGTGAGAGTTGGACTGTGAAGAAGGCTGAGCACCAAAGAATTGATGCTTTTGAACTGTGGTGTTGGAGAAGACTCTTGAGAGTCCCTTGGACTGCAAGGAGATCCAACCAGTCCATTCTGAAGGAGATCAGTCCTGGGATTTCTTTGGAAGGAATGATGCTAAAGCTGAAACTCCAGTACTTTGGCCACCTCATGCGAAGAGTTGACTCATTGGAAAAGACTTTGATGCTGGGAGGGATTGGGGGCAGGAGAAGAAGGGGACGACCCAGGATGAGATGGCTGGATGGCATCACCCACTCGATGGACGTGAGTGTGAGTGAACTCCAGAAGTTGGTGATGGACAGGGCGGCCTGGCGTGCTGCCATTCATGGGGTCACAAAGAGTCGGACACAACTGAGCGACTGAACTGAACTGAAATGGCTAACCTCTTACCTCCAAAGAGTAGATACTTTCTTGACTTTTACTGAGACAGATCAGTTTTGTATTTTTTTGAATCAGACATAACTGGATGTCTATAGCATGCACTATTTTTTTCAATTACATGCAATCCATCCCTGCTGTTGCAAGCAGCTTCAGTACATTCATTGTCATTGAAATACTTAATTCTTTGTGCATATGCATCATTTCTTTATCTATTTTAATGTTGATGAACAATCATACTTGCCACCAATTGGTAGTGAGTACACTATGAAAGGCATATGAATTAAATATAAAAAAGTGAAGAAAATGGTTAGAATTGGAATTAGATCATGCAAGACAAAGTATTTTGATGCTAGCTTTCCCTTTCTATGGAAAACCAAACCAGAAATCTCTTACAAGTCCTTAGCTCAAGCCCTTATTTGAATCACAAATTCTGTGGGGCATTCACATTAAGTGACTATTTATTCTCCACATTCGATTTAGGGCCAGGGATCTCACACATTGTACAAGCCAGTCAATTTAAGACACCCTTTATTGAGATTAAAATTCTTCATTTAATACGCAACATTTTATTTTCTTCAGTTCACTCATTAGCCTTAGATTTGCTCATAAGGGCTAAATGCACATGAAATCTGATTTTAGACATATTAGCATTTTTGATAGGAGATTATTTGCTAACTCTCCTATAAAGTAAGGAGCAACCGCACGTCCAAGGAGTGGTGGCTGCGTGTGCACAGGAGGGCCTAGAGGAGACACCCCACGTTGAAGGTCAGGAAGGGCAGTGGTCAGGAGATACCCCTTGTCCAAGGTAAGGAGCAGCGGCTGCACTTTGCTGGAGCAGCTGTGAAGAGATACCCCATGCCCAAGGTAAGAGAAACCCAAGTAAGATGGTAGGTGTTGCAAGAGGGCATCAGAGGACAGACACACTAAAACTATACTCACAGAAAACTAGTCAATCTAATCACTCTAGGACCACAGCCTTGTCTAACTCAATGAAACTAAGCCATGCTCGCAGGGCAACCCAAGACAGGCAAGTCACGGTGAAGAGGTCTGACAGAATGTAGTCCACTGGAGAAGGGAATGGCAAACCACTTCAGTGTTCTTGCCTTGAGAACCCCATGAACAGTATGAAAAGGCAAAATGATAGGATACTGAAAGAGGAACTTCCCATGTCAGTAGGTGCCCAATATGCTTCTGGAGATCAGTGGAGAAATAACTCCAGAAAGAATGAAAGGATGGAGCCAAAGCAAAAACAATACCCAGCTGTGGATTTGACTGGTGATAGAAGCAAGGTCCGATGCTGTAAAGAGCAATACTGGATAAGAACCTGGAATGTCAGGTCCATGAATCAAGGCAAATTGGAAGTGGTCAACAGGAGATGGCAAGAGTGAACATCGACATTCTAGGAATCAGCAAACTAAAATGGACTGGAATGGGTGAATTTAACTCAGATGACCATTATATCTACTACTGTGGGATTCTAAGGAATCCCTTAGAAGAAATGGAGTAACATCATGGTCAACAAAAGAGTCTGAAATGCAGTACTTGGATGCAATCTCAAAAACGACAGAATGATCTCTGTTCGTTTCCAAGGCACACCATTCAATACCACAGTAATCCAAGTCTATGCCCCAACCAGTAACACTGAAGAAGCTGAAGTTGAATGGTTCTATGAAGATCTACAAGACGTTTTAGAACTAACACTAAAAAAGATGTCCTTTTCATTACAGGGGACTGGAATGCAAAAGTAGGAAGTCAAGAAACACCTGGAGTAACAGGCAAATTTGGCCTTGGAATGCAGAATGAAGCAGGGCAAAGACTAATAGAGTTTTGCCAAGAAAATGCACTGGTCATAGCAAACACCCTCTTCCAACAACACAAGAGAAGACTCTACACATGGACATCACCAGACGGTCAACACCGAAATCAGATTGATTATATTCTTTGCAGCCAAAGATGGAGAAGCTCTATACAGTCAGCAAAAACAACACCAGGAACTGACTGTGGCTCAGATCATGAACTCCTTATTAACAAATTCGGACTTAAATAGAAAGTAGGGAAAACCACTAGGCAACTCATGTTTGACTTAAATCAAATCCCTTATGATTATACAGTGGAAGTGAGAAATAAACTTAAGGGCCAAGATCTGATAGATAAGAGTGCCTGATGAACTATGGAATGAGGTTCGTGACACTGTACAGGAGACAGGGATCAAGACCATCCCCATGGAAAAGAAATGCAAAAAAGCGAAATGGTTGTCTGGTGAGGGCTTACAAATAGCTGTGAAAAGAAGAGAAGTGAAAAGCAAAGGAGAAAAGGAAAGATATAAGCATTTGAATGCAGAGTTCCAAGGAATAGCAAGAAGAGATAAGAAACTCTTCTTCAGCAATCAATGCAAAGAAATAGAGGACAAGAACAGAATGAGAAAGACTAGAGATCTCTTCAAGAAAATTAGAGCTACCAAGGAACATTTCATGCAAAGATGGACTCAATAAAGGACAGAAATGGTATGGACCTAACAGAAGCAGAAGATATTAAGAAGAGGTGGTAAGAATACACAGAAGAACTGTACAAAAAGATCTTCATGACCCAGATAATCATGATGGTGTGATCACTAACCTAGAGCCAGACATCCTGGAATGCAAAGTCAAGTGGGCCTTAGAAAGCATCACTATGAACAAAACTAGTGGAGGTGATGGAATTCCAGTTGAGCTGTTTCAAATCCTGAAAGATGATACTGTGAAAGTGCTGCACTCAGTATGCCAGCAAATTTGGAAAACTCAGCAATGGCCACAGGACTGGAAAAGGTCAGTTTTCATTCCAATCCCAAAGAAAGGCAATGCCAAAGAATGCTCAAACTACCGCACAATTGCACTCATCTCACACGCTAGTAAAGTAATGCTCAAAATTCTCCAAGCCAGGCTTCAGCAATACGTGAACCGTGAACTCCCTGATGTTCAAGCTGGTTTTAGAAAAGGCAGAGGAACCAGAGCTCAAATTGCCAACATCCACTGGATCATGGAAAAAGCAAGAGAGTTCCAGAAAAACATCTATTTCTGCTTTCTTGACTATGCCAAAGCCTTTGACTGTGTGGATCACAATAAACTGGAAAATTCTGCAAGGGATGGTAATACCAGACCATCTGACCTGCCTCTTGAGAAATCTGTATGCAGGTCAGGAAGCAACAGTTCAAACTGGACATGGAACAACAGACTGGTTCCAAATAGGAAAATGAGTACATCAAGGCTGTATATTGTCACCCTGCTTATTTAACTTCTATGCAGAGTACATCATGAGAAACACTGGACTGGAAGAAACACAAGCTGGAATCAAGATTGTCAGGAGAAATATCAAGAATCTCAGATATGCAGATGACATCACCCTTATGGCAGAAAGCGAAGAGGAACTTAAAAGCCTCTTGATGGAAGTAAAAGAGGAGAGTGAAAAAGTTCGCTTAAAGCTCAACATTCAGAAAATGAAGATCATGGCATCTGGTCCCATCACTTCGTGGGAAATAGATGGGGAAACAGTGGAAACAGTGGCAGACTTCGTTTTGGGGGGCTCCAGAATCACTGCAGATGGTGACTGCAGCCATGAAATTAAAAGGCGCTTACTCCGTGGAAGAAAAGTTATGACCAACCTAGATAGCATATTCAAAAGCAGAGACATTACTTTGCCGACTATGGTCTGTCTAGTCAAGGCTATGGTTTTTCCTGTGGTCATGTGTGGATGTCAGAGTTGGACTGAAGAAAGCTGAGCACTGAAGAATTGATGCTTTTGAACTGTGGTGTTGGAGAAGACTCTTGAGAGTCCCTTGGACTGCAAGGAGATCCAACCAGTCCATTCTGAAGGAGATCAGTCCTGGGATTTCTTTGGAAGGAATGATGCTAAAGCTGAAACTCCAGTACTTTGGCCACCTCGTGTGAAGAGTTGACTCATTGGAAAAGACTTTGATGCTGGGAGGGATTGGGGGCAGGAGTAGAAGGGCACGACAGAGGATGAGATGGCTGGATGGCATCACTGACTTAATGGACGTGAGTGTGAGTGAACTCCGGGAGATGGTGATGGACAGGGAGGCCTGGTGTGCTGCGATTCATGGGGTCGCAAGGAGTCGGACACGACTGAGCTACTGAACTGAACTGAATGTGCTAACTGTATAATCTTTGTACTTCTGAGATTGACACCCATCTTTGTGTCAGACTTCATTCTGAATCAGTCTCACTTCTGCCTTGCTGCTGTTCAATATAGTATCTAGAAGGTAGATAAGCATTTCAGTAGAAGGAAATGGCAACCCACTCCAGTACGCCTGTCTGGAAAATTCCATAGACAGAGGAGCCTAGTAGGCTACAGTCCATGGGGTTGCAAAGAGTCAGACACAACTGAGTGATTTCACTTTCACATTTCATTTTCATGCATTGGAGAAGGAAATGGCAACCCACTCCAGACTTCTTGCCTGGAGAATCCCAGTGGGCTGCCATCTATGGGGTTGCAGAGTCGGACACAACTGAAGTGACTTAGCAGCAGCAACAGCAGCAGATAAACATTCCAAAACGTACTTCAAAAGGATTGAGAAAATATTATAAATAAAAGAAACACCCCCTCATTTTCCTAATCCTCGACACATCCCGCTACCTGTCTCAGAATTCTAGAAAAGCTATTACTCTGGAGTCTCATTCTCCTACTTGGGCTTTAGCAACACCATTATTTACTTTACAATATTGTAAAGTAAAATAAATAAATAAAACTGAAAAAAAAAGTAAATAAAATGTTTTCACTCAAAGGTGTCTTACGAAGGCACTTGGATAGACTTAGCTACCGAATTATTTTTGGCTTGTTTTACTGTAGCAAACACTCAAGAATGCACTTGATTTTTATAGGGTCCTTCAAATGAATGCTTATGTCTCTGTTCACTTATGTCACTTTCAGCGATTCAATCACCAGCAAACTATAGTAGAGCTATGTGAAGTTTTCAAATATCTTCTAACCAGAGTAGAGTTCTTTGGTTTAATTTTTTTTTTTAATCATCTGTATGTCTTTAACTCTCCATTACTTTTGATATTCAGAACCAGTTTATGTACTTAGCTATAAGATGTGTGTGTGAGTTTGTGCTCAGTCGTGTCTGACTCTTTGTGACCCCCTAAGCTGTAGCCTTCAGTTCCTCTGTCCATGGAATTATCCAGGTAGGAATACTGGAGTGAGTTCCCTTTCCCTTTTCCAAGGGATCTTCCTGACTTAGGGATCAAACCTGCACTTCCTGCATCTCCTGCATTGGCAGGTATATTCTTCACCACTGCGCCATCCAGGAAGCAGATATAAAGTACAAAACATGTGTTTAAGGCACATGCATTTAAAGCCATCAGTAATTGTTTTTTGCTTTATTATGAATAAACGCTCCATAAAATTAACTTCTTTCTTTCTCCTTTTCTCTCTCATTCTTTCATTTACCCACTTGCTATATAATTTATGGGTAACAGTCCTTAAAATCAGGATGTTCATAACCCCACACTGGAAATGATTTAGAAAACAGATACAACAATGATCTGAAGCACAGGCTGGTGTGCAAATCAAACTCAGAGCTTGCAGGACAGATGGAAAATTCCTGGAGGAGGCGACTGGGTTGTAAATTGCAGCACTCCAACCTGGACACACCGAGTTTCCTTAAATGACACGGTCTTGTCCACCTCAAGGTCACTCTAACTGTCCAACCATCTGCACAAAATGCTTTCTCTGCTGACTTGCATCTCTCAGTTACTTCCTACTTATCTCTTAGATACCAAACTAGTTGTGTTCATTTTCAGGAAGCAATTTTTAACTTGCTACACTACATTTGAACAATGTGCTTTGGGTTTATGTTGTCCAGTCTTTTTACATTATGGTGCAAATATAGTTAATTATAAATAATGTGAATAATTATCTAATTAACACCTATCACTTCCGTTAGAAAAGATTAATTTGTGTAAAAACTGCTAGATTTACCATTAAATTCAGAGGAAACAAAAACTTGGCAAACTAACAGTTTAGAACTTTTCCACAAATAAGGAGTCTTAAATATAAGTTCAAGACATAAAATGGAAGCATGGAGTATATAGGAAACAACACATTTTGGAATGACTTGAACATAATTTAAAAATACTTATCGATCAAACCAAATGGATCAAAACAATTTTGACTTAAATCATAGTATAAGAGTGGGAGAAAAACATATAGCTACAGCTTTACAATGGAACCACTTTCTATTTTTAAGTTTCTTCAGAGCCTCTTTCACATCCTTGTTTCTTAAGCTATAAGTCAGGGGGTTTAACATGGGAATCAAGGATATAAAACAAGGAAGTCATTTTGTCTTCTTCAAGACAGTAGGAAATACTTGAAGAGTAGAGTTCCCTGGAAAATTGCCATAGCAGTTAGGTGGAAGGTGCAGGTAGAGAAAGCCTTGAACCTCCCTTCAGCAGAGTGGATCTTTATCAGTGCTAGGATGATGTAACAGTAAGACACAAAAAGACCTGAAAGCGTAGTCAGTTCAATGAAGCCAAAAATGATAAATATCACTAACTCATTGACCAGTGCATGTGACCAAGATAGAGAAAGTAGAGGGGGACATCAGAGAAGAAATGATTCATCTCATTTGACTCACAGAAACACATGTGGAATATTAATATTGTATTAATTAAAGCATCCACAATGCTGATCATGTAAATCGCAACCACGGGCAGGGAGCACACCCTGCTGGACATGCTGACCGCATAGAGCAAGGGGCTGCTGACGGCCTTGTATCAGTCATAGGCCATGACTGCCAGCAGGAGACACTCAGAATCTGCAAAGGTACAGAAGATCAGTGACTGCAGAGCACAGCCATAAAAGGGGATTGATTTGTTCTTGGCAAGGAGATCTATCAACATCTTGGGTCCAATTGCTGTGGAATAGCAGAGGTCACTGAAGGAGAGGTGACCGAGGAAAAAGTACATTGGCATGTGAAGCTGGAAGTCCATGTTTATCAAAATGATTATCCCAAGATTTGCAACAAGAATAATGAGATAAACAACCAGAAATGTGGTGTCACTTTGATTCTAGGGTCATTACTAATTCCCAAGAAAATGAATTCATTCAAGGAAGAGCAATTTTCTCCATCCATTCTTCTTTATTCTTCTAAAATGCTCCAGAAATCATTTTTTTAAAAGTGTGAGATCAGAGGTTTAACTCTTCTTGACATTTGGGAAAATATAATCTGTAAATAAGAAGATTCATTACAGTGCATTATATTTTTTATATCCTTTATCCTCATAACATAGCTTACAGATGTCTCATTGTATATTGTTGACAAAAGTTGAAGTGTCTAGGACAGGATTTTGACAGTTTGATCCTCAATTTGGATGGCATCTGTGAGGTATGTGAATTGTGTGAAACTTCACTGCTTTATCTCAGCAATCAGTCATGAGATTAGAGATCACTAGAGGTTAATATGATATGAAAGCAACACCCAAATTAAAGAGACAAAACTGGAATATACAAACTTGTATTTATAAGGTAAATATTCAATTATCTTATATCTTAAAAGTGGTTATACTTCTTGAGTTATTTAAGAATCATATGCCAGAAACCAACACAATGTTGTAAAGCAATTATCTTCCAATGAAAAATAAAACTTAAAAAGGAATCATAATTTGCTTAAGATTGTGTATTAAACTTGCACAATGAGCATATCTTGGAATTTAAAATGAACAATATGATATTACTATTCTTGGTCTAAATTAGTGTTCATATTTTGGAGACATTAGATATTTCATAAGGTTTTATCTAGATATATTCCACATTATTGTTATTTACATGCAGGAGTGGTGTGGTGTCAAAAGATCTGTCTCTTGATCAGCCAAACAAATTCTAACGACTAGTGGGATCAACACAGCCTTTTAGATTTTAGCCTCATTTATTCCAGGCAGCTGCTAAGGTAGGAGATGCCTGAGATAGGGGTTCCATACCTGGGTTGCGAAGATCCCCTATAGGAGGGCATGACCATCCACTCCAGTGTTCTTGCTTGAGAATCCCACGGACAGAAGAGCCTGGTGGTCTACAGTCCATGGGGTCACAAAGAGTTGGACACAACTTGAAGCAACTTAGCAGGAACACACATCCATTAAAAATAGAGATTAAAAAAAGGAGCAATAAACATATTTTTGCTATATTGCCTACTGTTTGTATGTATTTGTGTGTATGTATTTTTGTTTCCCTGTTAATATATGAAAAGTGGAATATGAGTGATAGTTTGATTTTGCTTTAAACAAGTAAATATAATATGTGGTTTATACCAGGCTGAATTTATATGAATTTGTATTTGTATTGGGATATATCAGTGGTGACTGGTGAAATGTTGAAAAAAGTCTTAAGTATACGTATATCATTTCACAGTGGTTAAAAATATGAATATTATCTTCTTAATTTTGATTATTAACTAAATTAATATGTTTTACTTATCTAATCAAAACTAATCATTTTTTCCCTTGATTTAAAAGAAACATCATTTTTTTGCAAAGAGATTGCAGACTATGACTAAAGAAAATAAGCAAAAAAAATTTATCTACACTTTTCTAAATAATTTATTCCTTATTTTTTCAAATATAAAGTATTTTATTTTTCACTCTTATATTTGGTTATGTAGAAACCTACCTGTGATCAGCAAGTCTTTTGGTGCTTGCTGCTGGTAACGGAACAACATATGCAAACCACATTTCATTTTTCATAGTGACATTTGGGAGTATATCTCTAAAGTTTTTATCCTCAAGCTTTTGTGTTATGCAAACATGTGGTTAATTAAATTTCTAATTCTGTATTTTCCCCTGTGATTGATGAAACCACTTCAGCGATGCCCAAACTTTAGTTCTTTGCACTTGCTTCAAATTGATCAATATTAGAAAGGTAAAATGATTTTAATAGTATGATTCATTGTTATCCTAAGTCTACACCATCTTCCACTCAAATTAGACATTTAATGAAAGTGAAACAAACTTCCTATTTAATTATTTTATGTTATCACTCATCCTGTTAATTCTTAAATTAATACATTAATTAAAATGATTATTTATTAAAATGATTATTTATTTCGGTGTCAAACCAAAAACTAATTTCCAAGACTGATGTCAAGTTTATCTCCTGTATTTTGCTTAGAAGTTTTATGGTTTCCATTCTGATGTTCAAGTCTTTAACTCATTTTGAGTTGATTTTTGTGTATGGAATAAGAAGTACAGGTGGTAAAGAACCCGTTTGCCAATTTCGGAGACATAAGAGATCCTGGTGGGATCCCTGGGTAGGGAAGATCCTCTGGAGAAAGAAATGGCAGCCCCCTCCAGTATTGTTGCCTGGAGAATGCCATGGATGGAGGAGCCTGTCAGGTTATAGCCCATGGTGTTGCACAACTGAGTAACCCAACAGTTTCATTGTTTCATCTGCAGCTATCTAGTCCTTCCAGCACCATTTATTAAAAAAGACCATCTTGGGAGACAGAAAAAGATGGCGGAGGAATAGGACGGGAAGATCACGTTCTCCCTCACAAATTCCTCAAAAGAACATTTCAACGCCGAGCAAACTCCACAAAACAACTTCTGTAGGCTGGCAGAGGACATCAGGCAACCAGAAAAGCAGACCATTGTCTTCAAAAACAGGTAGGAAAAAATATAAAAGACGAAAAAGGAGACAAAGGAGGTGGGGAGGGAGCTCCGTCCCGGGAAGGGAAGCCCGTCCCGGGAAGGGAATTTTAAGAAGAGAGGTTTCCAAACACCAGGAAACACTCTCCCTGCCGAGTCTGTGGCGAGCCTTGGAAACACAGAGGGCAACATAACAGGAAGGAAAAATAGATAAATAATTAAAACCAAGAGATTACAAGCCCACCAGTAACTCCCCCAGCAGAAAAGCAGCACAGACGCCTGCATCCGCCATTGGGAAGTGGGGGCAGGGCAGGGACGCGCGGGAGGCGCGGGCTGCAGAGCTTTGCAAGAATCGGGCAGGAACGCCCCAAGCGCAACCAGAACGATCTAACTTGGGCTAGCAAACCAGACTGTGGGATAGCTACCACGCAAAAAGCTCGAACATAAGACACCGCCAGGACTGAGCACAGAACAAAGGACGGAGCGGAAAAAGCCGGCTGCAGACCATTCCCCGCCGGGGACAGGCAGCCAGAGCCGTAAGGACTGGAAAGGGGCAATTGCAGACCCGGAGAGACTTTACTTACCTAACTGCAAGCAGGCTCCTTTGCTAAGACTTCTGGGGGTGCTGGACAGTCACAGTCTGCCTCACGGGGTGCGCCAGCGGTCCACCCAGAGAGCTGAGCGGTAGCGGCGGAAAAGGTGACAAGCCCCGGCGATCGCGCTCGCCAAACTCCTGAGCTACTCGGACCTGGGAAGGGCACAAAGCGCAGTCCCAGCCACATTTGTGCCTCTGAGGGCTGCCTGAGGGCCGAACCTGAGCGGCTTGGACCGGGGAAGTGCACGCAGCCTAGGGCCGGCCCCAGACGGTTCCCGGCTGAGCATCATAGAGCCGGAGCGGTTTGTACGCCGCGAGAAAGGACAGGTCAAGCGGGGCAGAGATACTGTGTACACACGGCAGTGCTATTTGTTTGCAGCATCCCCCCTCCCCACAGCGCGACTGAACTAGTGAGCCTAAAAACCAGCAAACAGAAGAAGTTAAACAGAGGGAACCACCTTGGAAGTGAGCCCACATGGCCCATAACATCAGAGAAGAGCCAGATATATTTTTAATTTTTAAATATTTTTAAAATCATTCTTTTTTTTTTTTGCCTTTTGCTTTTTTTTTTCTTTTTTTTCCGAGCTTTTTTTTAATTGTTAAGTCTTCTATTTCTCCTCTAATTTTTATTTCTATAACCTAGTATTACTATTTTTTTAAAAAAAAGACTTTTTTTTTTTTAAGGCAAACACCATATATACTCTTTGGATGGTTGTTGGTGTTTTGTTTTTTTGTTTGTTTGTTTGTTTTTTAATAATTCTTTTTTTTTCTTTCTTCCTTTTTCCTTCTGCTTTTCTTTAATATTGTATCTTTGAAAATCCAACCTCTACTCCAGATTTTTAATCTTTGTTGTCAATTTTGTACATTTAAAAACCCAAACTTCACTACCCAAGTTTACCTGAGAGCGAGATTACTGACTTGTCCACTCTCTCCTCCTCTGGCCTCTCCTCTTTCTCCACCAGGTGGCCTCTGTCTCTTTTCTCCCCCATCTCTTCTCTATCCAACTCTGTGAATCTCTGTGTGTTCCAGACGGTAGAGAACACCTAAGGAACTGGTTACTGGCAGGATTTGTCTCTCTCCTACTCATTCCTCTCTCTTATCCTCCTGGTCACCTCTGTCTACTTCCTCCCTCTCCTCTTCCCCGTATAACTCTGTAAATACCTCTGAGCGGTCCAGACTATAGAGCGCACATAAGGAAGTGACTACTGGCTAGCTTGCTCTCTCCTCTCTTGATCTCACCGCATCTCATTCCAGTTACCTCTAACTACCCCCTCCATCTTCTCTTCTCCTTGTAACTCAGTGAACCTCTCTGAGTGTCCCTCAAGGTGGAGAAACTTTTCATCTTTAACCTAGATGTTTTATCATCGGTGCTGTATAGATGGAGAAGTCTAGAGGCTACTGTGAAAATAAAACTGAAAACCAGAAGCAGGAAGCTTAAACCCAAAGCCTGAAAACATTAGAGAACTCTTGAATTCAGGGAACATTAAGCAATAGGAGCTCATCAAATGCCTTCATACCTACACTGAAACCAAGCTCCACCCAAGGGCCAACAAGTTCCAAAACAAGACATACCACGCAAATTCTCCAGCAACACAGGAACACTCCCCTGAGCCTCAATATACAGGCAGCTCAAAATTATCCCAAAACCTTTGATGTCTCATAACCCATTACGGGTCACTCCATTGCACTCCAGAGAGAAGAAACCCAGCTCCACCCACCAAAACTCCAACACAAGCCTCCCTAACCAGGAAACCTTGACAAGCCACTGATAGAACCCCACCCAAAGTTAGGAAGCTCCATAATAAAGAGAACCTCCACAAATTATCAGAATATAAAAAGGCCACCCCAAACGCAGCAATATAACCAAGATGAAGAGACAGAGGAATACTCAGCAGGTAAAGGAACAGGAGAGTTGCCCACCAAACCAAACAAAAGAGGAAGAAGTAGGGAATCTACCGGAGAAGGAATTCCGAATATTGATAGTGAAAATGATCCAAAATCTTGAAATCAAAATGGAATCACAGATAAATAGCCTAGAGACAAGGATTGAGAAGATGCAAGAAAGGTTTAACAAGGACCTAGAAGAAATAAAAAAGAGTCAAAATATAATGAATAACACAATAAATGAGATCAGAAACACTCTGGAGGCAACAAATAGTAGAATAACGGAGGCAGAAGATAGGATTAGTGAAATAGAAGATAGAATGGTAGAAATAAATGAATCAGAGAGGAAACAAGAAAAACGAATTAAAAGAAACGAGGACAGTCTCAGAGATCTCCAGGACAATATGAAACGCTCCAACATTCGAATTATAGGAGTCCCAGAAGAAGAAGACAGAAAGAAAGATCATGAGAAAATCCTTGAGGAGATAATAGTTGAAAACTTCCCTAAAATGGGGAAGGAAATAATCACCCAAGTCCAAGAAACACAGAGAGTCCCAAATAGGATAAACCCAAGGCGAAACACCCCAAGACACATATTAATCAAATTAACAAAGATCAAACACAAAGAACAAATATTAAAAGCAGCAAGGGAAAAACAACAAATAACACACAAGGGGATTCCCATAAGGATAACAGCTGATCTGTCAATAGAAACTCTTCAGGCCAGGAGGGAATGGCAAGACATACTTAAAGTGATGAAAGACAATAACCTACAGCCCAGATTACTGTACCCAGCAAGGATCTCATTCAAATACGAAGGAGAAATCAAAAGCTTTACAGACAAGCAAAAGCTGAGAGAATTCAGCACCACCAAACCAGCTCTCCAACAAATTCTAAAGGATATCCTCTAGACAGGAAACACGAAAAGGGTGTATAAACCCGAACCCAAAACAATAAAGTAAATGGCAACGGGATCATACTTATCAATAATTACCTTAAACGTAAATGGGTTGAACGCCCCAACCAAAAGACAAAGACTGGCCGAATGGATACAAAAACAAGACCCCTCTATATGCTGCTTACAAGAGACCCACCTCAAAACAAGGGACACATACAGACTGAAAGTGAAGGGCTGGAAAAAGATATACCACGCGAATAGAGACCAAAAGAAAGCAGGAGTGGCAATACTCATATCCGATAAAATAGACTTTAAAACAAAGGCTGTGAAAAGAGACAAAGAAGGCCACTACATAATGATCAAAGGAACAATCCAAGAAGAAGATATAACAATTATAAATATATATGCACCCAATATAGGAGCACCGCAATATGTAAGACAAATGCTAACAAGTATGAAAGGGGAAATCAACAATAACACAATAATAGTGGGAGACTTTAATACCCCACTCACACCTATGGACAGATCAACTAAACAGAAAA
This sequence comes from Ovis canadensis, assembly GCF_042477335.2. Classification (NCBI taxonomy): domain Eukaryota; kingdom Metazoa; phylum Chordata; class Mammalia; order Artiodactyla; family Bovidae; genus Ovis; species Ovis canadensis. The sequence continues at coordinate 13,536,549 of NC_091267.1, forward strand.
TTAACAAAGAAACGCAAACTTTAAATGATACATTAGATCAGTTAGACCTAATTGATATCTATAGGACATTTCACCCCAAAACAACGAATTTCACCTTTTTTTCAAGTGCTCATGGAACCTTCTCCAGGATAGATCACATCCTGGGCCATAAATCTAAACTTGATAAATTCAAAAAAATTGAAATCATTCCAAGCATCTTTTCTGACCATAATGCATTAAGATTAGATCTCAATTACAGGAGAAAAACTATTAAAAATTCTAACATATGGAGGTTGAACAACACACTTCTGAATAACCAACAAATCACAGAAGAAATCAAAAAAGAAATCAAAATATGCATAGAAACTAATGAAAATGAAAACACAACAACCCAAAACCTGTGGGACACTATAAAAGCAGTGCTAAGAGGAAAGTTCATAGCAATACAGGCATACCTCAAGAAACAAGAAAAAAGTCAAATAAATAACCTAACTCTACAACTAAAGCAACTAGAAAAGGAAGAGTTGGAGAACCCCAGAGTTAGTAGAAGGAAAGAAATCTTAAAAATTAGGGCAGAAATAAATGCAAAAGAAACAAAAGAGACCATAGCAAAAATCAACAAAGCCAAAAGCTGGTTCTTTGAAAGGATAAATAAAATTGACAAACCATTAGCCAGACTCATCAAGAAGCAAAGAGAGAAAAATCAAATCAATAAAATTAGAAATGAAAATGGAGAGATCACAACAGACAACACAGAAATACAAAGGATCATAAGAGACTACTATCAGCAGTTGTATGCCAATAAAATGGACAACGTGGAAGACATGGACAAATTCTTAGAAAAGTACAATTTTCCAAAACTGAACCAGGAAGAAATAGAAAATCTTAACAGACCCATCACAAGCACGGAAATTGATACTGTAATCAGAAATCTTCCAGCAAACAAAAGCCCAGGTCCAGATGGCTTCACAGCTGAATTCTACCAAAAATTTCGAGAAGAGCTAACACCTATCCTCCTCAAACTCTTCCAGAAAATTGCAGAGGAAGGTAAACTTCCAAACTCATTCTATGAGGCCACCATCACCCTAATACCAAAACCTGACAAAGATGTCACAAAAAAAGAAAACTACAGGCCAGTATCTCTGATGAACATAGATGCAAAAATCCTCAACAAAATTCTAGCAATCAGAATCCAACAACACATTAAAAAGATCATACATCATGACCAAGTGGGCTTTATCCCAGGGATGCAAGGATTCTTCAATATCCGCAAATCAATCAATGTAATTCACCACATTAATAAATTGAAAAATAAAAACCATATGATTATCTCAATAGATGCAGAGAAGGCCTTTGACAAAATTCAACATCCATTTATGATAAAAACTCTCCAGAAAGCAGGAATAGAAGGAACATATCTCAACATAATAAAAGCTATTTATGACAAACCCACAGCAAACATTATCCTCAATGGTGAAAAATTGAAAGCATTTCCCCTAAAGTCAGGAACAAGACAAGGGTGTCCACTTTCACCGCTACTATTCAACATAGTTCTGGAAGTTTTGGCCACAGCAATCAGAGCAGAAAAAGAAATAAAAGGAATCCAAATTGGAAAAGAAGAAGTAAAACTATCACTGTTTGCAGATGACATGATCCTCTACATGGAAAACCCTAAAGACTCCACCAGAAAATTACTAGAGATCATCAATGAATATAGTAAAGTTGCAGGATATAAAATCAACACACAGAAATCGCTTGCATTCCTATACACGAATAATGAGAAAGTAGAAAAAGAAATTAAGGAAACAATTCCATTCACCATTGCAACGAAAAGAATAAAATACTTAGGAATATATCTACCTAAAGAAACTAAAGACCTATATATAGAAAACTATAAAACACTGATGAAAGAAATCAAAGAGGACACTAATAGATGGAGAAATATACCATGTCCATGGATTGGAAGAATCAATATAGTGAAAATGAGTATACTACCCAAAGCAATTTACAAATTCAATGCAATCCCTATCAAGCTACCAGCCACATTTTTCACAGAACTAGAACAAATAATTTCAAGCTTTGTATGGAAATACAAAAAACCTCGAATAGCCAAAGCAATCTTGAGAAAGAAGAATGGAACTGGAGGAATCAACTTGCCTGACTTCAGGCTCTACTACAAAGCCACAGTCATCAAGACAGTATGGTACTGGCACAAAGACAGACATATAGATCAATGGAACAAAATAGAAAGCCCAGAGATAAATCCACACACATATGGACACCTTATCTTTGACAAAGGAGGCAAGAATATACAATGGAGTAAAGACAATCTCTTTAACAAGTGGTGCTGGGAAAACTGGTCAACCACTTGTAAAAGAATGAAACTAGATCACTTTCTAACACCGCACACAAAAATAAACTCAAAATGGATTAAAGATCTAAATGTAAGATCAGAAACTATAAAACTCCTAGAGGAGAACATAGGCAAAACACTCTCAGACATAAATCACAGCAGGATCCTCTATGATCCACCTCCCAGAATTCTGGAAATAAAAGCAAAAATAAACAAATGGGATCTAATTAAAATTAAAAGCTTCTGCACAACAAAGGAAAATATAAGCAAGGTGAAAAGACAGCCTTCTCAATGGGAGAAAATAATAGCAAATGAAGCAACTGACAAACAACTAATCTCAAAAATATACAAGCAACTTATGCAGCTCAACTCCAGAAAAATAAACGACCCAATCAAAAAATGGGCCAAAGAACTAAATAGACATTTCTCCAAAGAAGACATACGGATGGCTAACAAACACATGAAAAGATGCTCAACATCACTCATTATTAGAGAAATGCAAATCAAAACCACAATGAGGTACCACTTCACACCAGTCAGAATGGCCGTGATCCAAAAATCTGCAAGCAATAAATGCTGGAGAGGGTGTGGAGAAAAGGGAACCCTCCTACACTGTTGGTGGGAATGCAAACTAGTACAGCCACTATGGAGAACAGTGTGGAGATTCCTTAAAAAATTGCAAATAGAACTACCTTATGACCCAGCAATCCCACTTCTGGGCATACACACCGAGGAAACCAGAATTGAAAGAGACACATGTACCCCAATGTTCATCGCAGCACTGTTTATAATAGCCAGGACATGGAAACAACCTAGATGTCCATCAGCAGATGAATGGATAAGAAAGCTGTGGTACATATACACAATGGAGTATTACTCAGCCGTTAAAAAGAATTCATTTGAATCAGTTCTGATGAGATGGATGAAACTGGAGCCGATTATACAGAGTGAAGTAAGCCAGAAAGAAAAACACCAATACAGTATACTAACACATATATATGGAATTTAGGAAGATGGCAATGACGACCCTGTATGCAAGACAGGGAAAGAGACACAGATGTGTATAACGGACTTTTGGACTCAGAGGGAGAGGGAGAGGGTGGGATGATTTGGGAGAATGGCATTCTAACATGTATACTATCATGTGAATTGAATCGCCAGTCTATGTCTGACGCAGGATGCAGCATGCTTGGGGCTGGTGCATGGGGATGACCCAGAAAGATGTTCTGGGGAGGGAGGTGGGAGGGGGGTTCATGTTTGGGAATGCATGTAAGAATTAAAGATTTTAAAATTTAAAAAATAAAAAACTAAAAATTTAAAAAAAAAAATAAATAAATAAAATAAAAAAATAAAAAAGACCATCTTCCCCATTGTATATTATTGGATCCATAAGTGTACATTTATGAAACATGTATAAGGTGGTTTATTTGTTCCATTGATCTATGTGTCTGTTTTATTCCAATACCATACTCTTTTGTTTACTGTCTTCATAATATAGTTTGAAATCAGGAAATGTGATGCCTCAGGTTTGTTTTGCTTTCCCAAGATTGATTGGCTATTAAGCATCTTTTGGTTCCATGTCTCTAGAGGATTTTTTTTCATTTGTGAAATATTAATAGAGTTTATATTGAATATGTAGCTTACTTTGAGTGATACAGGTATTCTAGCAATAATAATTATTCAGATGCATGAGAATGAAATATCTTTCCATTTATTTATGTCTTCTTCAGTTTCTTTCAGGAGTACAATGTTCCTGTATTTCATCAATACAATTTATAGTTCATTCACGTCTTGGTTAAGTTTATTTTAATTATTTCTTATGAGATTTTTTTTTGCTTAATTTCTCTTTCTGATAAATAATGAAGTGTATAGAAATGCAACTGTTTTGTATTTATTTTATACCTGAAATTACAGAATTTATTTATTAGTGTTGTTTATGGTGAAAATTTTAATATTTTCTATATACTATATGATGGTACCTGCAAAGAGACTCTTTCACTTCTTTTTCGACCTGAATGCCTTTTATTTCTTTTCTTTCCTATTTGTTCTGGCTAGGACTTTCAAGAAAATGTTAAATGCAATTTTCAACGATTGGAATTCCTGTCTTGTTCCTCATCTTTGAAGGAAAGATTTTACGTTTTCACTGTTTAATGTAATATAAGCTGAGTTTGTCATATATGTCCTTTATTTTTACTGAGATAGTTTCCCTCTCTATTAGTATAGTATTCCCTCTTGCTGAGAATTTTATCATGAAAAATTTTTTATTTTTGTCATTTGTTTTATGCATTTATTGAGATGATTATATTATTTTTTCTTGTGTTTGTTAATGTGGTATATCACATTAATTGACTTACACATGTTGAATGGTCCTTGCATGCTTGGACTATATAACACTTGATCATAGTGTGTAATCCTATTGATACAGTTTTGAATTTTTTTTATTTTGTTAGAGACTTGCATTCATGTTCATCAGGAATACTGACCCTTAATTTTCATTCCTTGTTGTGTTTTGTCTGGTATTGAGTCAAGGTAATGCTGGACTCATAAAATGAGTTTGGAGGTACTGCCTATGCTTCTATTTTTTTTTTTGAAAAGTTTAAAAAATATTCTTTAAATGTTAGAATTCACCAATGAAGTGATGTGGTCCTGAACTATCTTTTGAGGAAGCTTTGGTTAATTGATTAAATCTCTTTAGTAATTTGTCTATTCACATTTTCTATTTTTTCATCATTCAGGCTTTCTAGACCATTCAAGTATGACCTAAATCAAATCCCTTATGATTATACAGTGGAAGTGAGAAATAGATTTAAGGGACTAAATCTGATAGATAGAGTGCCTGATGAACTATGGAGTGAGGTTCGTGACATTGTACAGGAGACAGGGGTCAAGACCATCCTCATGGAAAAGAAATGCAAAAAAGCAAAATGGCTGTCTGGGGGGGCCTTACAAATAGCTGTGAAAAGAAGAGAGGTGAAAAGCAAAGGAGAAAAGGAAAGATATAAGCATCTGAATGCAGAGTTCCAAAGAATAGCAAGAAGAGATAAGAAAGCCTTCTTCAGCAATCAATGCAAAGAAATAGAGGAAAACAACAGAATGGGAAAGACTAGAGATCTCTTCAAGAAAATTAGAGATACAAGCCAAAAGCTTGTCTTTGAGAAGATAAATAAAATTGACAAACCATTAGCCAGACTCATCAAGAAACAAAGGGAGAAAAATCAAATCAACAAAATTAGAAATGAAAATGGAAAGATCACAACAGATAACACAGAAATACAAAGGATCATAAAATTCTAGTATCAGTAACTATATGCCAATAAAATGGACAATTTGGAAGAAATGGACAAATTCTTATAAAAGTACAACTTTCCAAAACTGATCCAGGAAGAAATAGAAAATCTTAACAGACCCATCACAAGCACGGAAATTGAAACTAATCAGAAATCTTCCAGCAAACAAAAGCCCAGGACCAGACAGCTTCATGCTGAATTCTACCAAAAATTTCAAGAAGAGCTAACACCTATCCTCCTCAAACTCTTCCAGAAAATTGCAGAGGAAGGTAAACTTCCAAACTCATTCTATGAGGCCACCATCACCCTAATACCAAAACCTGACAAAGATGCTACCAAAAAAGAAAACTACAGGCCAATATCACTGATGAACATAGATGCAAAAGTCTTTTAAAAAATCCTAGCAAACAGAATCTAACAAAATATTAAAAAGATCATACATCATGATCAAGTGGGCTTTATCCCAGGGATGCAAGGATTCTTGAATATCTGCAAATCAATCAATGTAATACACCACACTAACAAATTGAAAAAATAAAAACCATATGATTATCTCAATAGCTGCAGAGAAAGCCTTGGACAAAATTCAACATCCATTTATGATAAAAAAAAAAAAACTCTCCAGAAAGCAGGAATAGAAGGAACATACCTCAACATAATAAAAGTTATATATGACAAATCCACAGCAAACATTATCCTCAATGGTGAAAACTAGAAAGCATTTCACCTAAAGTCATGAACAAGAGAGGGTGCCCACTCTCACCACTACTATTCAACATAGTTTTGAAAGTTTTGGCCACAGCATCAGAGCAGAAAAAGAAATAAAAAGAATCCAGATTGGAAAAGAAGTAAAACTCTCACTCTTTGCAGATGACATGACCCTCTACGCAGAAAACCCTAAAGACTCCACCAGAAAATTAATAGAGTTAATCAATGAATATAGTAAAGGTGCAAGATATAAAATCAACACACAGAAATCCCTTGCATTCCTATATACTAACAATGAGAAAACAGAAAGAGAAATTAAGGAAACAATTCCATTCACCATTGCAACGAAAAGAATAAAATACTTAGGAATATATCTACCTAAAGAAACTAAAGACCTATATATAGAAAACTATAAAACACTGGTAAAAGAAATCAAAGAGGACACATATAGATGGAGAAATATACCGTGTTCATGGATTGGAAGAACCAATATAGTGAAAATGAATATACTACCCAAAGCAATCTACAGATTCAGTGCAATCCCTATCAAACTACCATTGGTATTTTTCAGAGAACTAGAACAAATAATTCCACAGTTTGTATAGAAATATGAAAAACCTCGAATATCCAAAGCAATCTTGAGAAAGAAGAATGGAACTAGAGGAATCAACCTGCCTGTCTTCAGGCTCTACTACAAAGCCACAGTCATCAAAACAGTATGGTACTGGCACAAAGACAGAAATATAGATCAATGGAACAAAATAGAAAGCCCAGAGATAAATCCACACACGTAGGGACAGTTTATCTTCAACAAAGAAGGCAAGAATATACAATGGAGAAAAGACAATCTCTTTAACAAGTGGTGCTGGGAAAACTCTTCAACAACTTGTAAAACAAAGAAACTAGAACACTTTCTAACACCATACACAAAAATAAACTCAAAATGGATTAAAGATCTAAATGTAAGACCAGAAACTATAAAACTCCTGGAGGAAAACATAGGCAAAACACTCTCCAACATAAACCACAGCAGGATCCTCTATGGCCCACCTCCTAGAGTAATGGAAATAAAAGCAGAAATAAACAAATGGGACCCAACTAGAATAAAAAGCTTCTGCACAACAAAGGAAACTATAAGCAAGGTGAAAAGACAGCCTTTAGAATAGGAGAAAATAATGGCAAATGAAGCAACAAAGAATTAATCTCAAAAATACACAAGAAACTCCTGCAGCTCAATTCCAGAAAAAGTGGGCCAAAAAACTAGACAGACATTCTCCAAAGTAGACATACAGATGGCTAACAAACACATGAAAAGATGCTCAGCATCACTCATTATCAGAGAAATGCAAATCAAAACCACAATGACGAACCATTTCACGCCAGTCAGAATGGCTGCTATCCAAAAGTCTACAAGCAATAAATGCTGGAGAGGGTGTGGAGAAAAGGGAACCCAATTCAGACTTAAATTGAAGAAGGTAGGGAAAACCACTAGACCATTCAGTTATGACCTAAATCAAATCCCTTATGATTATACAGTGGAAGTGAGAAATAGATTTAAGGGACTACATCTGATAGAGCACCTGATGAACTATGGACTGAGGTTTGTGACAGTGTACAGGAGACAGAGATCAAGACCATCCCCATGGAAAAGAAATGCAAAAAAGCAAAATGGCTGTCTGGGGGGGCCTTACAAATAGTTGTGAAAAAAAGGGAAGTGAAAAGCCAAGGAGAAAAGGAAAGATATAAGCATCTGAATGCAGAGTTCCAAAGAATAGTAAGAAGAGATAAGAAAGCCTTCCTCAGTGATCAGTGCAAAGACATAGAGGCAAACAACAGAATGGGAAAGACTAGAGACCTCTTCAAGAATATTAGAGATACTAAAGGAACATTTCATGCAAAGATGGGCTCAATAAAGGACAGAAATGGTATAGACCTAACAGAAGCAGAAGACATTAAGAAGAGGTGGCAAGAATACACAGAAGAACTGTACAAAAAAGATCTTCACAACCAAGATAATCATGATGGTATGATCACTCACCTAGAGCCAGACATCCTGGAATCTGAAGTCAAGTGGGCCTTAGAAAGCATCACTATGAACAAAGCTAGTGGAGGTGATGGAATTCCAGTTGAGCTATTTCAAATCCTGAAAGATGATGCTGTGAAAGTGCTGCACTCAATATGCCAGCAAATTTGGAAAACTCAGCAGTGGCCACAGGACTGAAAAAGGGCAGTTTTCATTCCAATCCCAAAGAAAGGCAATGCCAAAGAATGCTCCAACTACTGCACAATTGCACTCATCTCACATGCTGGCAAAGTAATGCTCAAAATTCTCCAAGCCAGGCTTCAGCAATACGTGAACCGTGTACTTCCAGATGTTCAAGCTGGTTTTAGGAAAGGCAGAGGAACCAGAGATCAAATTGCCAACATCTGCTGGATCATGGAAAAAGCAAGAGAGTTCCATAAAAACCTCTATTTCTGCTTTGTTGAGTATGTCAAAGCTTTTGACTGTGTGGATCACAATAAACTGTGGAAAATCCTGAAAGATGGGAATACCAGGCCACCTGACCTGCCTCTTGAGAAACCTATATGCAGGTCAGAGAGCAACAGTTAGAACTGGACATGGAACAACAGACTTGTTCCAAATAGGGAAAGGAGTACGTCAGGGTTGTATATTGTCACCCTGCTTATTTAACTTCTATGCAGAGTACATCATGAGGAACCCTGGGCTGGAAGAAGCACAAGTTGGAATCAAGATTGACTAGAGAAATATCAATAACCTCAGATATGCAGATGACACCACCCTATGGCAGAAAGTGAAGAGGAAAAGCTCTTGATGAGAGTGAAAGTGGAGAGTGAAAAAGTTTGCTTAAAGCTCAACATTCATGCTTGTGATGGGTCTGTTAAGATTTTCTATTTCTTCCTGGTTCAGTTTTGGAAAATTGTACTTTTCTAAGAATTTGTCCATTTCTTCCACGTTGTCCATTTTATTGGCATACAACTGCTGATAGTAGTCTCTTATGATCCTTTGTATTTCTGTGTTGTCTGTTGTGATCTCTCCATTTTCATTTCTAATTTTATTGATTTGAGTTTTCTCTCTTTGCTTCTTGATGAGTCTGGCTAATGGTTTGTCAATTTTATTTGTCCTTTCAAAGAACCAGCTTTTGGCTTTGTTGATTTTTGCTATGGTCTCTTTTGTTTCTTTTGCATTTATTTCTGCCCTAATTTTTAAGATTTCTTTCCTTCTACTAACTCTGGGGTTCTCCAATTCTTCCTTTTCTAGTTGCTTTAGGTGTAGAGTTAGGTTATTTATTTGACTTTTTTCTTGTTTCTTGAGGTATGCCTGTATTGCTATGAACTTTCCTCTTAGCACTGCTTTTATAGTGTCCCACAGGTTTTGGGTTGTTGTGTTTTCATTTTCATTAGTTTCTATGCATATTTTGATTTCTTTTTTGATTTCTTCTGTGATTTGTTGGTTATTCAGAAGTGTGTTGTTCAACCTCCATATGTTGAATTTTTAATAGCTTTTCTCCTGTAATTGAGATCTAATCTTAATGCATTATGGTCAGAAAAGATGCTTGGAATGATTTCGATTTTTTTTTAATTTATCAAGTTTAGATTTATGGCCCAGGATGTGATCTATCCTGGAGAAGGTTCCATGAGCACTTGAAAAAAAGGTGAAATTCATTGTTTTGGGGTGAAATGTCCTATAGATATCAATTAGGTCTAACTGATCTAATGTATCATTTAAAGTTTGCGTTTCTTTGTTAATTTTCTGTTTAGTTGATCTGTCCATAGGTGTGAGTGGGGTATTAAAGTCTCCCACTATTATTGTGTTATTGTTGATTTCCCCTTTCATACTTGTTAGCATTTGTCTTACATATTGCGGTGCTCCTATATTGGGTGCATATATATTTATAATTGTTATATCTTCTTCTTGGATTGTTCCTTTGATCATTATGTAGTGGCCTTCTTTGTCTCTTTTCACAGCCTTTGTTTTAAAGTCTATTTTATCGGATATGAATTTCGAGAAGAGCTAACACCTATCCTCCTCAAACTCTTCCAGAAAATTGCAGAGGAAGGAAAACTTCCAAACTCATTCTATGAGGCCACCATTACCCTAATACCAAAACCTGACAAAGATGTCACAAAAAAAGAAAACTACAGGCCAATATCACTGATGAACATAGATGCAAAAATCCTCAACAAAATTCTAGCAATCAGAATCCAACAACACATTAAAAAGATCATACACCATGACCAAGTGGGCTTTATCCCAGGGATGCAAGGATTCTTCAATATCCACAAATCAATCAATGTAATTCACCACATTAACAAATTGAAAAATAAAAACCATATGATTATCTCAATAGATGCAGAGAAGGCCTTTGACAAAATTCAACATCCATTTATGATAAAAACTCTCCAGAAAGCAGGAATAGAAGGAACATACCTCAACATAATAAAAGCTATCTATGACAAACCCACAGCAAACATTATCCTCAATGGAGAAAAATTGAAAGCATTTCCCCTAAAGTCAGGAACAAGACAAGGGTGTCCACTTTCACCGCTACTATTCAACATAGTTCTGGAAGTTTTGGCCACAGCAATCAGAGCAGAAAAAGAAATAAAAGGAATCCAAATTGGAAAAGAAGTAAAACTCTCACTGTTTGCAGATGACATGATCCTCTACATAGAAAACCCTAAAGACTCCACCAGAAAATTATTAGAGCTAATCAATGAATATAGTAAAGTTGCAGGATATAAAATCAACACACAGAAATCCCTTGCATTCCTATACACGAATAATGAGAAAGTAGAGAAAGAAATTAAGGAAACAATTCCATTCACCATTGCAACGAAAAGAATAAAATACTTAGGAATATATCTACCTAAAGAAACTAAAGACCTATATATAGAAAACTATAAAACACTGATGAAAGAAATCAAAGAGGACACTAATAGATGGAGAAATATACCATGTTCATGGATCGGAAGAATCAATATAGTGAAAATGAGTATACTGCCCAAAGCAATTTACAAATTCAATGCAATCCCTATCAAGCTACCAGCCACATTTTTCACAGAACTAGAACAAATAATTTCAAGATTTATATGGAAATACAAAAAACCTCGAATATCCAAAGCAATCTTGAGAAATAAGAATGGAACTGGAGGAATCAACTTGCCTGACTTCAGGCTTTACTACAAAGCCACAGTCATCAAGACAGTATGGTACTGGCACAAAGACAGACATATAGATCAATGGAACAAAATAGAAAGCCCAGAGATAAATCCACACACATATGGACACCTTATCTTTGACAAAGGAGGTAAGAATATACAATGGAGTAAAGACAATCTCTTTAACAAGTGGTGCTGGGAAAACTGGTCAACCACTTGTAAAAGAATGAAACTAGATCACTTTCTAACACCGCACACAAAAATAAACTCAAAATGGATTAAAGATCTAAATGTAAGATCAGAAACTATAAAACTCCTAGAGGAGAACATAGGCAAAACACTCTCAGACATAAATCACAGCAGGATCCTCTATGATCCACCTCCCAGAATTCTGGAAATAAAAGCAAAAATAAACAAATGGGATCTAATTAAAATTAAAAGCTTCTGCACAACAAAGGAAAATATAAGCAAGGTGAAAAGACAGCCTTCTGAATGGGAGAAAATAATAGCAAATGAAGCAACTGAAAAACAACTAATCTCAAAAATATACAAGCAACTTCTGCAGCTCAATTCCAGAAAAATAAACGACCCAATCAAAAAATGGGCCAAAGAACTAAATAGACATTTCTCCAAAGAAGACATACGAATGGCTAACAAACACATGAAAAGATGCTCAACATCACTCATTATTAGAGAAATGCAAATCAAAACCACAATGAGGTACCACTTCACACCAGTCAGAATGGCCGTGATCCAAAAATCTGCAAGCAATAAATGCTGGAGAGGGTGTGGAGAAAAGGGAACCCTCCTACACTGTTGGTGGGAATGCAAACTAGTACAGCCACTATGGAGAACAGTGTGGAGATTCCTTAAAAAATTGCAAATAGAACTACCTTATGACCCAGCAATCCCACTGCTGGGCATACACACCAAGGAAACCAGAATGGAAAGAGACACATGTACCCCAATGTTCATCGCAGCACTGTTTATAATAGCCAGGACATGGAAACAACCTAGATGTCCATCAGCAGATGAATGGATAAGAAAGCTGTGGTACATATACACAATGGAGTATTACTCAGCCATTAAAAAGAATTCACTTGAATCAGTTCTGATGAGATGGATGAAACTGGAGCCGATTATACAGAGTGAAGTAAGCCAGAAAGAAAAACACCAATACAGTATACTAACACATATATATGGAATTTAGGAAGATGGCAATGACGACCCTGTATGCAAGACAGGAAAAAAGACACAGATGGGTATAACGGACTTTTGGACTCAGAGGGAGAGGGAGAGGGTGGGATGATTTGGGAGAATGGCATTCTAACATGTATACTATCATGTAAGAATTGAATCGCCAGTCTATGTCTGACGCAGGATACAGCATGCTCGCGGTTGGTGCATGGGGATGACCCAGAGAGATGTTATGGGGAGGGAGGTGGGAGCGGGGTTCATGTTTGGGAACGCATGTAAGAATTAAAGATTTTAAAATTAAAAAAATAAATTAATTAATTAAAAAAAATAATAAAAAAATAAAATTTAAAAAATAAAAAACTAAAACAAAAACAAACAAAAACAAAAAAAATGGAAAAAAAAAAAGCTCAACATTCAGGAAACAAAGATCATGGCATCTGGTCCCATCACTTCATGGGAAATAGATGGGGAAACAGTGGAAACAGTGGCAGACTTCATTTTAGGGGGCTCCTAAATCACTGCAGATGGTGACTGGAGCCATGAAATTAAAAGATGTTTACTCCTTGGAAGGAAAGTTATGACCAACCTAGATAGCATATTGAAAAGCAGAGGCGTTACTTTGCCAACAAAGGTCCATCTAGTCAAGGCTTTGGTTTTGCCAGTGGTCATGTATGGATGTGAGATTTGGACTGTGAAGAAAGCTGAGCACTGAAGAACTGATGCTTTTGAACTGTGGTGTTGGAGAAGACTCTTGAGAGTCCCTTGGACTGCAAGGAGATCCAACCAGTCCATTCTAAAGGAGATCAGTCCTGGGTGATCTTTGGAAGGACTAATGCTAAAGCTGAAACTCCAGTACTTTGGCCACCTCATTCAAAGGTTTTACCAATTGGAAAAGACTCTGATGCTGGGAGGGATTGGGGGCAGGAGGAAAAGGGTACGACAGAGGATGAGATGGCTGGATGGCATCACCAACTCAATGGACATGAGTTTGAGTGAACTCTGGGAGATGGTGATAGGGAGGCCTGGCGTGCTGTGATTCATGGGGTCACAAAGAGTTGGACGTGACTGAGTGACTGAACTGAACTGAACTGTACTGAGCATGGCCCTGCCCATCAGAGCAAGATCCAGATTTCCCTACAGCCAGTACCTCCCAACAAGAAGCTTCCACAAGTCTCTTACCTTATCCATCAGAGGGAAAACAGAATGAAAACCACAATCACAGAAAACTAACCAAACTTATCACATGGATGACAGCCTTTTCTCACTTAATGAAACTATGAGCCATGCCTCATAGGGCCACCTAAAATGGATAGGTTATGGTGGAGAGTTCTGACAAATTGTGGTCCACTGGAGAAGGGAATGGAAACCACTTCAGCATTCTTGCCTTGAGAACCACATGAACAGTATGGAAAGGGAAAAAGATATAACACTGAAAGATGAATTTCCCAGGTTGGTAGGTGCCCAATATGCTACTGAAGAGTGAAGAAATAGCTCCAGAAGGAATGAAGAGGCTGAGCCAAAGTGGAAACAACACTCACCTGTGGGTGTGTCTGGTGGTAAAAGTAAAGTCCGATGCTGTAAAGAACAACACTGCATAGGAACCTGGAATGTTAGGTCCATGAATCAAGGTAAATTAGAAGTGGTCAAACAGGAGATGGCAAGAGTGAACACTGATATTTTAGGAATCAGTGAACTAAAATGGATGGGAATTGGTAAATGTAATTCAGATGATCATTGTATCTATTACTGTGGGCAAGAATCCCTTAGAAGAAATGGAGTAGCCCTCATAGTCAACAAGAGTCTGAAATGCAGTACTTGGGTGCACTCTCAAAAATGACAGATCTCTGTTTGTTTCCAAGGCAAACCATTCAATATCACAGTCATCCAAGGCTATGGTCCAACCACTAATGCCAAACAAGCTGAAATTGAATGGTTCTATTATGACCTCCAAGACTTTCTAGAACTAACACACCCAATATATGTCCTTTTCATAATAGGGGTCTGGAATGCAAAAATAGGAAGTCAGGAGATACCTGGAGTAACAGGTAAGTTTGGCCATTGAATACAAAATGAAACAGGGCAAAGTCTAACAGAGTTTTGCCAAAAGAATGCAGTGGTCATAGCAAACACCTTCTTCCAACAACACAAGAGATAACTCTACACGTGGACATCACCAGATGGTCAATACCAAAATCAGATTGATTATATTCTTTTCAGCCAAAGATGGAGAAGCTCCATATAGTCATCAGAAAAAAGATTGGGAGCAGACTGTGGCTCAAATCATGAACTCTTTATTGCAAAATTCAGACTTAAACTGAAGAAAGTCTGTTTCTTCAGACAGAAAGAAGGAGGAAACCACAAGGCCATTCAGGTATGACCTAAATCAAATCCTTTATGATTATACAGTGGAAGTTCCAAATCAAATCAAGGGACTAGATCTGATAGACAGAGTGCCTAAAGAACTATAGACTTTGGGGCAACCTAGATGTATACTGACAGATGAATGGATAAAGAAGTAGTGGTACACATATATAATGGAATATTGCTCAGTCATAGAAAGTAATGAATTTGTGTCAGTTCTAATTAGGTGGATGAATCTAGAGCATGCTATATAGAGTGAAGGAAGTCAGAAAGAGAAAAATAAATATTGATGTTAATGCAAATAAAATGGACTCTAGAAAATTCGTACTGATTAATCTATTTGCAGGGTATGATTAGAGAAGCAGACATGGAGAACAGACTTGTGAACACAGCTGGGGAAGCAGAGGGTGGAGAAAACAGAGAGTAGCACTGAAACATTTACATTACCATGTGCAAAGCAGGTCTAATGGGAAGCTGCTGTATAACACAGCTCAGCCCAGGACTCTAGACAACCTAGAGAGGTGGGATGGGGTGCAGAATGGGAGGGAGGTTCAAGAGAAAGGGGACACATGTATCCTTAGGGTTGATCCACCTTGTTGTGTGGCAGAAAACAATACAACATTGTAAAGCAATTATCCTCCAATTAAAAAAATAAAAATAAAAAAGCACCCAAATCTACATTCCTGAGAAACACTTCAGCTTTTCACCAGATGAACAGACACAAAAGAAGTACTACCTACTACCACCAAATATTGTGAAACATTGATATGTATGCAGATATATTCTCCTTTAGAATTTTATTTAAGCCTGTGAGATAAAACACATTTATTTGCTTCACAGAGCCCTTCTGGTGGGGTGGTCTGACTAGTCTTATATTTTAAAATAAAGACATTGGAGTGTCAGGTTCCTTATGCTTTCCCGCTTTCCCATTCTTAGATATGACTTCTGCACCCTTCCAAGGATGAAAGATGGAGAAGGAAATGGCAACCCACTCCAGTATACTTGCCTGGAAAATCCCATGGACAGAGGAGCCTGGTGGGCTGCAGTCCATGGGGTTGCAAAGAGTTGGGCATGACTGAGTGACTAACACTGAGGATGAAAGTAATGGAAACAAAAGACTGAGCACTTGTTGACACCTATCTTCATGTTATTAACCAAAATTGAGTCATTGCTTCACACTCAGCTGGAATGGAGGCTGAGAAATTGAATATTTCAAATCCTCATAGTACAGTTAAATTGGTTATGAGATTGAAGTTTTGAATTTGTATATCCTGAGCAGTACTACACCATCTCTTATATTATTTTCTGTAAATATCATTATCTTCTGTGTATTAGTTGTCTCTTGCAGTTTTAGTAAATTACCACAAACTGAGTGCCTTAAAATTTATTATCTTGGAGGTCTGTAAATGATAGGTCAAAGTATTAGGAGGGCCACATTCTTTTTTTATGCTCTAGTGAGTATTCCATCTTTCTTTTTCAATTAAATTATTGGCAGAATTTTCTTCCTTGAGGTTGTTGGACAGAGGACTGATTCCTTGCTGGCAACTGGTCAAATGCCATGCTCACTTTCTAGAGATCAGGACTATCCTTGCTCTTTGTCCCAACAGACTTTGGAGCCAGCATTGACAAAATGAGCCTTCCTTTTCTCTGTTCCATCTGTGATAATCCATTTTTTGAATATTGCTTTTCTTTCTCTTCTTGTTTTTAAGGCTATTGTGATCAGATTGGTTCTACCTGAATAATCTCCCCATCTCAATGATTTATGATATTAATCATATCTATAAAGTCCATTCTGTCAACTAATGTAGTGTACCTGTTTCCAGGGATTCTAGTTCATCTCACCTAGAGAGATATCTATCACAATCTCCCAATGAAATAGCATGACTGGCTTATGTGATCTTCATTTGATTGAAACATTAACTTCCATAAATTATTCTCTGATACACCATATGATAGTACATCCCAGGATAAAGCCAGTTATAATTAAAGGTTATAATTAAAGGTTATAATTAAAATGAAAACTAGGTGGAATAATTGTCAAAAGAACTGTAGCAGAAGTTCTCAGGGACAGCTACAACAAACCATCTCTTAATGTTGCTGATTTGAGGATAGAATTGGGAAGATGGGCATTAATAATCCTAGTGAGATATGTTCACTTTCCTTGATTATATCAGTCAGTGATTTAAAGTTTTCAACACTAAAGGAGGGGATAAAGACATGGGAGGTTAGTCCAGATACACTTATGTAATGCAATTGTACAGACTGTGGGTAATTCTGAAAATAACGTCTAAAACTTTTCTTCACTTTTACATCCATATATTTTTTCTTTTAAAAATTCAAAAAAGACACAGATGTGTATAGCGGACTTTTGGACTCGGAGAGGGAGAGGATGGAATGATTTGGGAGAATGGCATTGAAACATGTATACTATCATGTAAAAATCGAATCACCAGTCTATGTCCGATGCAGGATACAGCATGCTTGGGGCTGGTGCACGGGGATGACCCAGAGGGATGTTTTAGGGAGGGAGGTGGGAGGGGGGGGTCATGTTTGGGGTCGCATGTACACCTGTGGTGGATTCATGTCAATGTATGGCAAAACCAATACAGTACTGTAAAGTAAAATAAAGTAAAAATAAAAATTCAAATTAAAAAAAATCCAAATTGACATAGATTTAGCGTTTAGAATGCAGTTATGTAAAGGATGAAATAATGCAAAACAAATTATTTTGGATCAAATTTGCTAAGTAGAACATGCAAATATGTGCAAAGTAAACCAGCTAAGATGAGCAGGAAGGTACTCTTTTATCATGCACTTAGGAAGAGAACAAAGCCTATGAATGCTGTTCTTTTGGTTTTCTGATTGCAGTAATTTCACGTAAGTTTATAGTGGGTAAGCAAATATGCTCCCAATATTATTGGTTCTCTGAAAAATCTAGATTTTTTTGCTAGCAGTCTGATGTTGGCACTAGCAATATTCATTTACCCATTCACTCATTCAATCCTTCCTTCAAACATCCAATTTTCAACTGCTAGTCATTTTCTGTCCTGTAGAATCAAAGAATGCAATCAAATACAAGTGTGGAAATAGAGATAATTATTTAGATAAATAAACATATATTTTCCAGTATACGTAAGCCAAAAAACTTAACTGATTCAATTTTGTTTTAGCTTTTTTAATATGTAAATTACTATGTAATTCATGAGACAGGATTATTCCTCAGGCATGGAGGATTGACGACTTATTTATCTGGTATATATCCAAGCCCAGTAAATTGTGGATTAGTTTTCTAAAGTTATTCATAAGTGCATCTGAGAATAGAAGTGGCTAACTCCTTAAAAGAGGAAGATAGAAGCTGAAAATGTTTCTCTGTTAACTGTTTAGCAAACAGTTAAAACATTTATAATTAAAATCATCGCATTATTTTTTAAGTAATAATTTTCTCAGTGCTTCAATCACATCCTTGTTCCGAAGGCTGTATATCATGGGATTGAACATCGGAGTCACTATGGTGGAACAGAGAGAACAGTCAGTCCCTGCAGAATGACTGGATTTTGGTCTTGAGTAGGCAATGGCAGCAGATCCGAAGAATAACTCCACAACCAACAGGTGAAAAGAGCATGTGGAGAAGGTTTTAGCCTGTCCTCTGGCCGTTGGCAACCTCAGAATAGTGGAAATGATTTTGCTGTAAGAGGCAAGGATCAACATAAAAGGTACAGCAACAAACAGAGCTACTGCATAGACTGAGAGCTCACGTGCAAAAGTGTCTCCACAGGCCAGCTTCAGAATGGGGGGATGTCACAGAAGAAGCGGTTAATCTCGTTCAAATGACAGAAGTGCAGAGAGAAGATCTGGCACACTTGCCCTATCTGCACTGGGATTCCACTGACCCAGGAGCCCACAGCCAGCTGGAGGCACACCTTTGGGGTCATGATCAGGGGATAGTGCAGAGGGTCACAGATGGCCACACAGCAGTCATAGGCCATCACCACCAGGAGGAAGTACTCAGTGGCTCTGAGGATAAGGAAGAAGCACATTTGGGCAACACAGTCCAGCACAGAAATGGTCCTGTCCTGAGTCCAAAGGTTCACCAGAATCCTAGGGAGAGTGACGGACAAGTAACAGATTTCCAAGGAGGAAAAGGTTGCCAGGAAGACATACATGGGTTTTCATGTTTGGGAACGCATGTAAGAATTAAAGATTTTAAAATTAAAAAAATAAAAAACTAAAAAAAAAGAAAAAGAAATACATGGGTTTGTGCAGTGCAGCATCAAGCATAGTTATTATTATTATAAGACTGTTTCCAATAAAGATAATGATGTAAATGATGGAGAACACCCCAAATAATAGCCCTTGAAGATTTGGAAGGTCAGAAAACCCCAGGAGTACAAATTGTATCACTGTGGACATGTTGTCTTCCACTTCCATCTCTTCATATTTCATCTGTGGGAATGATTCAATCAAAGGTACTGTTATTTCACTTTCTTTGGCTTTTGTTTCCTTATATATATAGGAGATGATACACCATTCACTTTTTCCAATTCCATTAGAAAACAAACCTTTAATTGCTAGGCGTCTAACAGGTTGTGAATTTTTCATCATTATTAAATCAATTTGTAAGAAAAGCTATCCATTTAATCTTTATTTTCTGCCATGAATTATCACTTTTTCTGAAGATATGCAATTATAATTTTGCTCTTCATCTGAATGTTCAAAATACAAAAATTTGAGTTAAATTCATTTACATAGTGATTTTGCTTTTTCAGCCTGTGTTTTTCTCTTCACCTCTCAATTCTGTGTTTAATTATTATCAATTGAAAGTTAATTTGATTGCGTGGTGAAATAATTGTAAGTCACTTAAGATAGTTTTAGGGTTGAACATAGTTAATTTTTAAAGTGTTGATTTTCTTGTGGTATTTCCAAAGTCTTGTTTGACACTGGCATTCTACATACTTCATTTTTTTCTTATAAATAAAATTGGTGAGCTGACTATATAATATTATGTGATGTTACTAGTTTTCAAACATGTGTATTTCAGTGTAAAGTCCGTAAATCAGTAGTGATAAGTTCTATTCAGATTTCTTAGTTGAGAGAAAAGGAATTTTAAGGTGTTCTTTTGGCCCAGGAACACTCGAGACGTAAGAGGCAAGTACATCCAGGTTTATGTTCACGAAAGCAGTTCTAGCTAGAATGTTCACCTCTCACTCATTTACTGCATGAAAGAGACACCACCCATGAATCATCTGTGAGATCTTCCTAAATTACCTGCATCCTCAACAATTGCTGTTTTACTGATAAGTCCATTCAACTTTTTCATTCTTTCGTTTTTGCATGTTTGTATTAGTCATGTATGTGAATGAGGTAGGTTGAGATTTCCCATCTTTTTTGCATTTTTCTCATTATTTTAACTATATTACTAGCTTCTTTTGTTTTTTCTATAGATCTTTTTGGGCAACACATAGTACATTTCTTCCACTAAATGTGATTCATTAACTTCTAGAATACATTAAAGATGAATCAATTTGATTGCTTCTTTGGAATTTCCCCCAAGGTATAAGAACCTGGATAGCTCAGTCAGTATAGCATCAGTCTGAGGGTCCAGGGTTCAAGTCCATGTTCAGGCGGAGGTTATTTCGGGCTTCCCTGATAGCTCAGCTGGCAAAGAATCTGCCTGCAATGCAGGAGACCCCGGTTTGATCCCTGGGTTGGGAAGATCTGCTGGAGAAGGTATAGGCTACCCACTCCAGTATTCTTAGGCTTCCCTTGTGGCTCAGCTGGTAAAGAATCTGCCCACAATGCGGGAGACCTGGGTTTGATCCCTAGGTTGGGAAGATCCCCTGGAGAAGGAAAAAGCTACCCACTCCAGTATTCTGGCCTGGAGAATTCCATGGACTGTATAGTCCATGGGGTCACAAAGAGCCAGACACAACTAGAGACTTTCACTTCACTTCACTTCACTTCACTTCCAAACTATAAACATGGATTCCCACTGAAAATGTAAATCTCTCCTTCCTCTCTTTCCTGTTAGAGATCAAGAATACTTTTTGTGGGGTGTGCATGTGTGTGTATTTAGAAATTATACTCTTTTCACTCATTCTTGCAGAAGTAGTAAATTGCTTCATTGTTTTCAGCATGTGATACGTGTGTTTTTCATATTATGTGTTAACTTATTTAGCCATACCCTGGTGGCTCAGATGTTAAAGAATTTGCCTACAATGCAGGAGACCCCAGTTTGATCCCTGGGTCAGGAAGATCCTCTGGAGAAGGAAATGGCTACCCACTCCAGTATTCTGGCCTGGAGAATCCCGCAAACAGAGGAGCCTGGTGGGCTACAGTCCATGGGGTCACAAAGAGTCAGACACAACTGAATAACTAACACTTTTGGTTAACTTATTTGAAAGCCAGTAGAAAATAAGTCACTGAAAATAAGATACACAACTAACTACATATTCTAAGGGTATTAAGTGAGGACAAAAGTCAAGATTTCTGCTGCAAAAATGTAGACAAACATGGGGTAGAACCAATAGTCCATACAAAAGCAAGAATACTGGGGTGGGTTGCCATTCTCTTCTCCAGGGGATTTTCCCTACCCAGGGGTCAAACCCAGGTCTTCTGCATGGCAGGCAGATTCTTAATCTTCTGAGCCATCAGGGAAGCCATACACTATTTATATATGTACCATCTACAATATCTTAAACTACACATTACAGTACAAAAGATATTCAAATTTTTCCATTATTATACAATTATCTCAATAAAAATGTGATTGGTAGAAATGCAAAAATGCTATGAATGACTCTTAAATTGTCAGAAGCTAGTGGCTGACAGATGCATCATATATGAGTCTACATATATCATGCCTCCTTTTTTCAATACCTTGTCTGAACACCTTTACCAAATTTTATTCACATACTTAAATCAATGTAGAGTGTAGTACTTGGATACTGATTAAAACTGCTTGTTGAATGAATCATCAATCTTTTTAGCAAGAAGCATGCACCTACATTTGTTAGGTGCATCCATTTCCCACAGAAATTGCCATCTGCTTTATTTTTTTTATTGTATCTGCTGTTTATGTATGTAAGATTTTCTCTCATTTTTTAATCCCCTTTGTAAATTATTCCTTGCTGTTCAGGTAAGACAGTACATTTGAAAAGCATACTGAAACTAAGATGTCAAAGAAAAGCCAGAAAAAGTAAGAAAGCAAAACTTAATATCAAGAATGGAGTGTCCCACATTTATTAAAATATTTTTCATCTCAACTTTTTATTTGTCAAATGGAAACTTTTTATGAATAGTAAATAGAACTGTCAGTATAAAACCATTTCTAAAGTAAGAAATATTATAATTATTCAAATTCTATACAAACTGTAATTATATTCTAAACTCAGTCTCAGGTTCAAAGATTTCCTCAAATATTGTGACATATTTGTTGGTTTCTCTGACTTCTGAAAACTGTCAATGCTTCTCTTTATACAACTCAAAGAGAAAAATCACTATATAATTCATCTAAATAGAGCCACTTTTGTTTTTGTTCAAATAATTAACGTTTATTGCTCTGGTATTTCCACTGAAATCACAATTTTCTTTGATGTAGGGATTTATTACAATATCATGTAAATCAGCTATATCACAATGCATTTAATACTGATGAAATCAGTTTGAAATAGGAAATGAAAACCTGAAATTGGTGAATACAACTCAGAAGCCTGCTTCCTTTAGGACAAAAAGAAAAACATGCCAATATTACTTTAATATTTTCTCATTCATTTACATAGAATTTAATTTTAAGAAACAAATGATTCCCTTGGTATTGGATGAGAACACATTTTAATAACTCCTTTTACTATCATACAACTTAGTTAAATAATTTTTAATTTTTTGTGATATATCCTGATTTAATACTACATGCAAACTACTTAAATATATGCTTACTATGTAGTAATCACATATAAATCTTAATACTTAAGATGACTGATGATAATGATAATGAGGTTGTAATCTTTGATATATTGGCCAAATATAATTCAAGACATTTCCTGTGGCTCAGTGGTAAAGAATCTGCCTGGAATGTAAGAGATGAGAGACGTGAGTTCGATCCCTGGGGCAGAAAGATCTCCTGGAGAAGGGCATGGCAGCCCACTCCGGTACTCTTGCCTGGAGAATGCCAAGGACAGAGGAGCCTGGTGGACTACAGTCCATAGGTTCCCACAGAGTCAGAGGACTGAAGCGACTGAGCGCACATGTGTATACACAGTACTCTGTAGTTTCTCACTTGATAATAGAATGATGAGAATCAGAAGTAAAAAGATTATCTGAATCAGGGTTTTCTCAGTTAATTAACAGTAAGGAGAAAGGATCTATTTTTAATTCTTCTGAAGTGAATGCCTTTTTTGCTGATGCTAAATATACATAGATATTTGTAAAGCTAAATTTGCTATTGGAAAAAATGATTCATGCTTACCTGTTTGAATTAAAGCTAAATGCAATGCTTACCTTTATAGATAGAGTTAAAATACAGAAAAAAAGTCAGACCTTTTTTGTTTTAGCAATTAGGCAATTTACATTTATTTGGAATAGAGGCTAACCACAGTCTATAATATATTCCTTGTCATAAAAAATAGTGTTCTTTAAATAGAAAATATTCTTTACCCTTGGGATCAACTTATTCCCCATGTCACTTCTTAATTAAACTAAACCTTTGTGTCTGACTGACACTGGAGGAGTTTGGTATGACAACCAAAATCACATCTATCCATATTATTCCTTAAATTTTTCTACCTCCTCTCCTATATTTTGTGATTATTAAGAAATGGAAGTATTGTGAAATCAGAAAATTATGATTACATATTACTGATGCTATAAAATAAAAATAAAGATATTCTGAAAAAGATTTAAATGAATAATGTCCTGAAGAGAATTGTCTTTGTCATTAAAAATTCAAAAGTAAGAAATCTAAAAGACTTAGGACAATTAGATCATGTTCAACATGAATTTTCCATCTCCGCATTCACACTAACCAGGTACAGAAAGGGGAGTAAGGGGAAGGGGAACACACACTTATCATTTTCAGGTCTACAAGCTGAAAGCAGGAGCCCAGTGGGCTGCAGTCCAAAGTGTCGCGGAGACGACTAAGCATGCACACATGTAAGCAGGAATAAACAGACTTGTATAAAGAATAACGAGAAGAGAGAATGATACATTTTATAAATATTTTGTCCATGCATTGAAAGCTATCACTATTGAAGGGTTATATGTTATGTAACTTTTCAAGTACATGGAGGTCTTCCTCTTATTGATCTACATGTTTACTTTGTATAAATGTAACATATCACAATCTATGAGATGCAGCCAAAGCAGTACTTAAATAAAATATTATAGTGTTAAACACTTAGAACATTAAAATAATATCTTAAGTCAAAAAATTAAATTTTCACCACAAAAAATTCTAAAAGTCATAGTAAAATAAATCCAAATCAAACAAAAGGAAGAAAAAACAAAATAGTAGAAGTCATCAAAACTAAAAAAAAAAAAAATAGAGAAAGGCAATCAAGTAAAAAGCTGATACTTTGTAAATTTTATAAAGTAGATATGATTTTTAAAAATAGACAATGAAAAAAGACATATCACATATAGTAAACACAAAGAATGAGAGTTGGCACATTGAAATCTATAGATATTATTAAAGGGTTAGTAAAGATGCTTTTAATAACTCTGTGTCTATAAAATTGCCAATAAGATGAAATGGACTGATTCCTCAAAACTCACAAACTATCAGGGGGTCTTTCCCACCCAGGGATTGAACCTGCATCTTTTAGGTCTCCTGTATAGGCAGATGGATTCTTTACCACTAGCGCCACCTGGGAAGCTGCAGGATATTTATATCTGTATTTAGATATCTAATCTATGTCTGTATCTGTTAATTTATATTAATTTTAAAATATTCAATTGTTAAATTTAATGAGAAACTACAGCAAACCAATTGGGGCAGCCTGAGGATCACAAAGAATCAGACACAACTGAAGCAATTGAGCGCGCGCACACACACACACACACACACACACAGCCCCCGGAATCCTACATCCAGTTTCTGGAAACTGTTTCCATCTCTGTGTGTTTGTGTGTGTATGTGTGCATGTTTACAAAAGACTGAGAGCAAGAGGGAAAGGGAGCAACAGAGGATGAGATGGGTGGATGGCATCACCATTTCTCTCCCTCATTTGATCAATTTTGAGTTAATTTTTAAATAAGGTTTTATGGTTTATATAGAAGTTCAGGGGTTTTTTCGTTGTGGTGGTGGTTGTTTGCTTCTTTGGATTTGCATGTGCAATGCTTTAATAACTTTTTAAAGACAATGTATTTTTTCTTAAATATATTGAATGATTTTGAACCTTTGTCAAAAATCAGTTAGTCATATTTGTGTTGGAAAATTTTTTTAATGTCTTAGATTCCATTGCTCCATCAACATTAGATGTCCTAATTCCCCTAGGATATTTATGTGCTTGCATACTAAGTAGCTTCAGTCATGTCCGACTCTTTGTGACCCAGTGAACTGTAGGCCGCCAGGTTCCTCTGTCCATGGGATTCTGCAGGCAAGAATCCTGAAGTCAGTTGCCTTGTTACTTAAAGCACTACAGAATAGAGTAAGACATCACTGAAAAGGAATGCTATGGCCAAGGGCATTTTTGGTTGCTTTCCAAAATATTTGAATGGCTAGCATGAGCTGGTTCAATTATACATTGATACAGGAGAGAACTAATTCCCGAGGCTGAAAGAAATCTATTTCTACTTAAAGAGCACTAGTTGCTTTGGAGGGAAAAAATGATTTAGAAAGACATTTGCAACACCTAACATTCAAATTGTTTAAAGCTGAATATCAATAGAACAACATTTAAAATACTCTATATCAAAGAAAGAAATAACTTCATTCCAATCCAGGAAGGTAACCATGAACTCTTACATCAAAAGTGTTCTTTACATTTTAGATTGGTTTTCTTACCTAATCACATCTTAAATATCAAAGTTGATAAAGCCCAAATATTTACAGGCTATTAAGATAATATATTAAATTTGGCAAGCTAGACTATATTTCAGGCAACATCTTCATTATTCTGTTAGAAAATTAGTGAGATAAATGACTAAAATATTTTGAAATGAATTGTTCATTTTAATGTAACAAAAGTTATTAAAATAGTTGAGGTAGTTTTGAAGAAAATTTTAAATGTAGGAAAACTTACTGAAGAAGGCAGTAATTGGCTTCTTTTTAAATATTTTAAAGTGTTTGCATACTACCGTCAATGAAATGCAGCATTATTTCCGAAGAACACTATTTTGAAAAGTATTAGTTGCTCAGTTGTGTCCAACTCTTTGTTCTCATGTACTGTAGCCTGCCAGGCTCCTCTGTCCATGGAATTTTCCCACAAGAATATTGGAGTTGTCGGTAACCATTCCCTTCTCAAGGGGATCTACCTGACCCAGGGGTCAAACCCAGGTCTCCTGCACTGCAGGCAGACTCTTTACCATCTGAGCCAACAGGAAAGTCCTCTTGAAAAGGAATCTAACATTTTAGGGCATTAAAAGAAAAATCATTGATGTTATACTTTTCTGATTAAACAAATACTACACAGTCAGACTACAAATATAACTGTCTTTGTCCTCATTCAGAGGGAGTTAGAGCCCTGCGGTCATTAGCTAAGTAAAAGAGAAATTGGCCTGTGTCCCTAAGAAAAGAAGCCAACCTAAAGGAAAAACAAACAAACAAACAAAAAGCCTCAATTACTGTTCACTTGGAGGGACTTCTGCGAAAGAGAAGTTTGAGTAGAATTAATTTTAGAGTAGTGACGTGACACTGCTTATCTCTACCTATGGTGAAGGGATATAAGTATACAATCAAACCACAATTCTAAGCTCATCTCCAGTATTAGGCATAGATTGAAAGCACTGGTGGTGGTTTAGTCACTGTCCTGTCTGACTCTTGCAGTCCCCATGGACTGCAGCCCACCAGGCTCCTCCATCCAAGAGATTTCCCAGGCAAGAATACTGGAGCAGGTTGCCATTTCCTTCTCCAAGGGACCTTCCTGACCCAGAGATTGGACCCATGTCTCCTGCATTAAAGGTGGATTCTTTATTGCTGAGCCACCAGGGGTTCACTAAGGTGAATATTTTGTTATGAAAATACTGAGAATAATTCATAGGTTGTGGCTTTTCCATCTCTCTCTCCCTCCCTTCTTTCTTTCCCTCCCTCTCTCCTTCCCTCCCTTCTTCCCTTTTTCTTTCCTCCTTCCCCCCTCTCCCCTTCCCTTTCTCTGATCTTCTTCTTCCTTTTCTGTCTTTATGTTGCTTGAATTTCATCCAGCTCACAATTGTTTTATTGCTTAAGTATCACCTGACAAAATAAAATGTGCAGAGCCTTATAGTAGATGTGGTGGATAATACTACCATCTCTGTATTGCATGTGTGAATGCATGTTCAATTGTGTCTGACTCTTTGCAATCTCCTAGATTGTAGCCCATCAGGCTCCTCTGTCCATTGAATTTTCCAGGCAAGAATGCTGGAGAGGGTTGCTATCTCCTCCTCCAGGTGGTCTTCCAGACCCAGGGATAGAATCTGCAACTCCTGCATCTCCTGCACTGGCAGGTGGATTGTTTACCACTAATGCCATGTGGGAAACCCCTTTGTATTGCAGAACACTGTAATTTCAATTAAACTGTTTTGGAAAGTAAACATAAAATCATTTAACACAAGTAGAAACTGTTAATCAAAGTCTGAAATAAATAGTGGACTTAGAATGGAATTTGTAGTCGCCAACTGTTTGGTTTGTATACTTTTTCTTTGTAACTCCACTCTCAGTGTTTTAGGTTATTAGAACAGAAATAATGTAAGTCCAACACAGTGTGTGATCAGTATCTTTTGCTGTCATAGATGAACACATAATATTTTTCAGTATTATAATAAAGCTATGCATGAATGGTATCCCTGACACCGCCTGGAAAACATTCCAAATTCATGGAGAAAATCCTCAGTATTTCTATATGAAGGAAAGATTTTATGCTACTATAATATTTAAGGAGGGAATCAGAAATTGGATAGAAATTGCTTAATAACTTCTCTGCATTTAAAAAGGTTTTGTCATGCAATTTCTATTTAATATTCACAATGTGTGTGGAAATTTCAAAAGTTACTTATCATTGCATCTTGTTAAGAACTTGTCTCAAATCTTAGTCAAGCAAATTAGTACTTAGTTGTAGATTGCTAATTTCCAGTTTGTTTTTTGATTGTTATTTTTACTTTTCTCTGATTTGTTTTTCCCAAAATACTTAAGAAAAATATGGAAGAAGGATATTGTTACAATATTGGAAAAGAATTAAGACAAGACTTCAAAGTGCAGAGAGAGAGGTGAACACAAAACACAGTAATGAGAATAGTGTATCCCTAACCAATCTTTAGTGGAGGCTATAGGGAAGCTCCATAGTAATCTAATTAATATTGGATATTGCTATCCATTAATAAATCAAATACTTATTGGGTTACTTATATATGTTAATTCCCAGGAAGGAGAAATATATATAAATGATACATTCTATGTTCCCCTGAAATTATCTGTTGCAGTAAAAGTAACTTGGATTTTGAGTTGTACATGCTTAAAATTCAGTCTTAATAATACCTTTTATTTGCTTTGATCTTAGTCAAATTATATAACATTTTTAAGCTGAAATTTATTGAAAGCATGGCTGTCAATTGTAGGAATTACCACTCAAATGCAAAATCAGTGTTTGAGATTTGATAAAAACCTCTTTGGCTGAGTTCTTATGACTCTTTCAATTGAAATAAACTGACTATACCAACTATTATAACACAAAAAAATCACAAAGATCATCCCCCAAATCACTTTTTCTGGCTTATTTTTTAATTATAGTTGCATGATGATTCAAAAATATTTTGATGGCTTAAATCAAAATATAAATAAATGCAATTAATGTAAAAGAAATAACACAAGAAAGGAGAACTGATGGAAAGGTCATTCTATTTTTTTTTTAATTTTTATTTTTACTTTACAATACTGTATTGGTTTTGCCATACATTGACATGAATCCGCCACGGGTGTACATGAGTTCCCAATCCTGAACTCCCCTCCCACCTCCCACCCTATATCATCTCTCTGGATCATCCCCATGCACCAGCCCCAAGCATCCTGTATCCTGTATCGAACATAGACTGGCAATTCGTTTCTTACATGATAGTATACATGTTTCAGTGCCATTCTCCCAAATCATCCCACCCTCTCCCTCTCCCTCAGAGTCCAAAGTCCATTCTATACATCTATATCTCTTTTGCTGTCTCACATACAGGATTATCATTACCATCTTTCTAAATTCCATATATATGTGTTAATATACTGTATTGGTGTTTTTCTTTCTGGCTTACTTCACTCTGTATAGTCGGCTCCAGTTTCATCCATCTCATTAGAACTGATTCAAATGTATTCTTTTTAATGGCTGAGTAATACTCCATTGTGTATATGTACCACGGCTTTCTTATCCATTCATCTGCTGATGGACATCTAGGTTGCTTCCATGTCCTGGCTATTATAAACAGTGCTGCGATGAACATTGGGGTACATGTGTCTCTTTCAGTTCTGGTTTCCTCAGTGTGTATGCCCAGCAGTGGGATTGCTGGGTCATATGGCAGTTCTATTTGCAATTTGGAAACGTCATTCTAAATAAAATTGTCAGATTTCTTGCTATATATTCGTCTCACAAAGAATAACAAAACACAGCATCGATTATGTCATTATCAGAAACAGGAAAATACAGCCATCGTTGGAGAAGACTCTTGAGAGTCCCTTGGACTGCAAGGAGATCCAACCAGTCCATTCTGAAGGAGATCAGCCCTGGGTGTTCTTTGGAAGGAATGATGCTAAAGCTGAAAGTCCAGTACTTTGGCCACCTCATGCGAGGAATTGACTCATTGGAAATGACTCTGATGCTGGGAGGGATTGGGGGCAGGAGGAGAAGGGGACGACAGAGGATGAGATGGCTGGATGGCATCATGGACTCGATGGACGTTGAGTCTGAGTGAAGTCCCGGAGTTGGTGATGGACAGGGAGGCCTGGCATGCTGTGATTCATGGGGTCGCAGAGAGTCGGACATGACTGAGTGACTGAACTGAACTGAACTGATCAGCAGACCTAATTCCTGATATTACTCTTTTCTGATGGATTATTTTTTGTGAAAGAATGAACTTCTTTAAACTATGTCTTAATATCAAATTTAGATGCTTTTCTAGGACTCAAATTAGTGAGTTTTGAAAGTGCAGTGTACACATTTTGCCGCTTGGCAAACTGCAACTCAGAGAGATAGAAGACTTTATATTGTGTGTACACACACACAGACACACACACACACACACACACACACACACACAGACACACACACATATATATATTTGCAGATGCTTCCAGGAAACCAAACAGCAGAAAGCAATTTCTCTTCAGCCGTGGCATTTGTTCTCCTGGGATTTTTGGATCTTCCGAACCTCCAGGGACTTCAGTTGGAATTTTCTTTCTCATCTACATAATAATCACGAGGGTAGACCCTGTGCTCCAGACACCCATGTATTATTTTCCAGGCAAATTTCTCGCCACTGGAAATCTGTTATGTATCTGTCACTCTCCCTAGGATTCTAGTGAACCTTTAGACCCAAGACAGAAGCATTTCTTAGCTGAGCTAGGCCATCAGAGGCGCCTCTTCCTTGCTCCAGGAGCCCCGGGGCGCTCCTCCTGGGGGTGAGGCCAGTGCCCTGTGCCTCCACGTGCAGCCTCTGCGCCGCCCACTGCTCAGGAATCACTGGAGGGGCCTGCAGTCGGCCACTGGGGCCTAGGTGGAGGGATTCCAGTACCGACAGCACAGACATGCCAGGTGTCCTCACTGCCCTTCTGTGCTTCACACAGGATCGGCCGCTTCTTCTGTGACATCCCCCGTTGATCACCCTGGCCTGCGGGGACACTGCGCTTAATGAAATGTGTGTCTATGCGGCTGCTGTGCTGTTTGCCACGATTCCTTTCTCCTAATACTGGGCTCTGATGTCAAAATCATTTCTGCCATTGGAAAGCTGCGCTCAGCCACAGGCCGGTCCAAAGCCTTCTCGCCTGCTCTTCCCATCTCACCGTTGTGCTTTTATTCTTTGGCTCCATGACTATTACCTATTTATGCTCCAAATCAAATCATTCCCCAGGAACCGACAAAATGCTCTCTGTTTCTTACACTGCTATGACGCCAGTGTTTAACACCTTGATATGCAGTCTTAGGAATAAGGATGTGACTTCAGCTTTGAAAAAACTATTACTTAAGAAAACACTGAAGATGTGAAAGGTCACTTTTTAATGTTGTCTCAGAGGACTCACAGAAATATGATTTAATTTCACCCTTCCCATGTTTGCTGATAGTGTTCAGTTCAGTTCAGTTCAGTTCAGTCACTCAGTCGGGTCCGACTCCTGGCGACCCCATGAATTGCAGCACACCAGGCCTCCCTGTCCATCACCAACTCCCTGACTTCGCTCAAACTCACATCCAATGAGTCGGTAATGCCATCCAGCCATCTCATCCTCTGTCGTCCCCTTCTCCTCCTGCCCCCAATCCCTCCCAGCATCAGAGTCTTTTCCAATGAGTCAACTATTCTCATGAGGTGGCCAAAGTACTGGACTTTCAGCTTTAGCATCATTCCTTCCAAAGAACACCCAGGGCTGATCTCCTTCAGAATGGACTGGTTGGATCTCCTCACAGTCCGTGGGACTCTCAAGAGTCTTCTCCAACACTACAGTTCAAAAGCATCAATTCTTCAGTGCTCAGCTTTCTTCACAGTCCAACTCTCACATCCATACATGACTACTGGAAAAAACATAGTCTTGACTAGGACCTTTGTTGGCAAAGTAATGTCTCTGCTTTTTACTATGCTGTCTTGCTGGGTCATAGCCCTCCTTCCCAGGAGTAAGCGTCTTTTAATTTCATGGCCACAGTCACCATCTGCTGTGATTTCGGAGCCCAAAAGAATAAAGTCTGACACTGTTTCCACTGTTTCCCCATCTATTTGCCATGAAGTGATGGGACCAGATGCCATGATCTTCGTTTTCTGAATGTTGAGTTTCAAGCCAACTTTTTCACTCTCCTCCTTCACTTTCATCAAGAGGCTTTTTAGTTCCTCTTCACTTTCTGCCATAAGGGTGGTGTCATCTGCATATCTGAGGTTATTGATATTTCTCCCAGCAATCTTGATTCAAGGTTGTGCTTTTTCCATCCCAGGATATCTCATGATGTACTGTGCATAGAAGTTAAATAAGCAGAGTGACAATATACAGCCTTGTCGTACTCCTTTTTCTTTTGGAACCAGTCTGTTGTTCCATGTCCAGTTCTAACTGTTGCTTCCTGACCTGCATGCAGATTTCTCAAGAGGCAGGTCAGGTGGTCTGGTATTCCCATCTGTCTCAGAATTTTCCACAGTTTATTTTGGTCCACACAGTCAAAGGATTTGGTGTAGTCAATAAAGCAGAAATAGATGTTTTTCTGACAGAATGTGGTCCACTGGAGAAGGGAATGGTAAACCACTTCAGTATTCTTGCCTTGAGAACCCCATGAACAGTATGAAAAGGCAAAATTATAGGATACTGAAAGAGGAACTCTCCAGGTCGGTAGGTGCCCAATATGCTACTGGAGATCAGTGGAGAAATAACTCCACAAAGAATGAAGGGATGGAGCCAAAGCAAAAACAATACCAGTTGTGGATGTGACTGGTGATAGAAGAAAGGTCCGATGCTATAAAGAGCAATATTGCATAGGAACCTGGAATGTTAGGCCCATCAATCAAGGCAAATTGGAAGTGGTTAAACAGCAGATGGCAAGAGTGAACGTCAACATTCTAGGAATCAGCAAACTAAAATGGACTGGAATGGGTGAATTTAACTCAGATGACCATTATATCTACGACTGTGGGCAGGAATCCCTCAGAAGAAATGGAGTAGCCATCATGGTCAACAAAAGAGTCCAAAATGCAGTAGTTGGATGCAGTCTCAAAAACGACAGAATGATCTCTGTTCATCTCCAAGGCAAACCATTCAATATCACAGTAGTCCAAGTCTATGCCCCAACCAGTAATGCTGAAGAAGCTGAAGTTGAGCGGGTCTATGAAGACCTACAAGACTTTTAGAACTAACACCCAAAAATGATGTCCTTTTCATTATAGGGGACTGGAATGCAAAAGTAGGAAGTCAAGAAACACCTGGATTAACAGGCAAATTTGGCCTTGGAATGCGGAATGAAGCAGGGCAAAGGCTAATAGAGTTTTGCCAAGAGATTGCACTGGTCATAGCAAACACCCTCTTCCAACAACACAAGAGGTGACTCTACACATGGATATCACCAGATGGTCAACACCGAACTCAGATTGATTATATTCTTTCCAGGTAAAAATGGAGAAGCTCTATACAGTCAACAAAAACAAGACCAGGAGCTGACGGTGGCTCAGATCATGAACTCCTTATTGCCAAATTCAGACTTAAATTGAAGAAAGTAGGGAAAACCACTAGACCATTCATGTATGACCTAAATCAAATCCCTTATGATTATATAGTGGAAGTGAGAAATATATTTAAGGGACTAGATTGATAGATAGAGTGCCTGATGAACTATGGACTGAGATACATGACTGATAGTGTAATTATTCCCACTTATTATGTTGTCATTTACTATTATTACATATTTTGAGGCTTTCTGCCTGAAGCCAGTTTGACTACATTTTAAGTAAGAAAATCAATTAATTGTGTTTTATTCTTTAGGGCAAATCCGCTTTTTCATAGCCATTTTAAATTTACCCAACTCTAACACTTTCAGATAACTAAACTGCTAGAATTTTGTTTAAAATGTGTAGAAAAAAAAAAAACTTTGCCTTGATAACCGGTAAATTATTTACAAATATGCTGGTACTGCCATTTGTATTTGCAATACACTCATTTCTCATGGGAGAACTTTTATTAGATAGGTGATGAGGAATGAACACAAGACTAAATTATAAGTCATATGTCTGTGAATAATAATTTAAAAATAGAATGAAAACCTTTCATTGCATCCACTTTCTCAGTATAAATTATGAAAACTCTTCCATGTGTACAGTGGACTATGCCATTAGTCCATAGGCTTTATTAACTATGCCAAAACCTTTGGCTGTGTGGATCACAATAAACTGTGGAAAATTCTGAAAGAGATGGGAATACCAGACCACCTGATCTGTCTCTTGAGAAACCTGTATGCAGGTCAGGAAGCAACAGTTAGAACTGGACATGGAACAACAGACAGGTTCCAAATAGGAAAAGGAGTATGTCAAGGCTGTATACTGTCAACCTGCTTATTTAACTTCTATGCACAGTACATCATGAGATATCCTGGGATGGAAGAAGCACAACCTTGAATCAAGATTGCTGGGAGAAATGTCAATAACCTCAGATAGGCAGATGACACCACTCTTATGGCAGAAAATGAAGAGGAACTAAAAAGCCTCTTGATGAAAGTGAAGGAGGAGAGTGGAAAAGTTGGCTTAAAGCTCAACATTCAGAAAACGAAGATCATGGCATCTGGTCCCATCACTTCATGGCAAATAGATGGGGAAACAGTGGAAACAGTGACAGACTTTATTTTGGGGGCTCCAAAATCACAGCAGATGGTGACTGTGGCCATGAAATTAAAAGACACTTATTCCTTGGAAGGAAGTTATGACCAACATAGACAGCATATTCAATAGCAGAGACATTACTTTGCCAACAAAGGTCCATCTAGTCAAGGCTATGTTTTTTCCAGTAGTCATGTATGGATGTGAGAGTTGGACTGTGAAGAAGGCTGAGCACCGAAGAATTGATGCTTTTGAACTGTGGTGTTGGAGAAGACTCTTGAGAGTCCCACGGACTGCAAGGAGATCCAACCATTCCATTCTGAAGATCAGCCCTGGGTGTTCTTCGGAAGGAATGATGCTAAAGCTGAAGCTCCAGTACTTTGGCCACCTCATGCGAAGAGTTGACTAATTGGAAAAAACTCTGATGCTGGGAGGGATTGGGGGCAGAAGGAGAAGGGGACGACAGAGGATGAGATGGCTGGGTGGCATCACCGACTCGATGGACATGAGTCTGAGTGAACTCTGGGAGTTGGTGATGGACAGGGAGGCCTGGCGTGCTGCTATTCATGGAGTCGCAAAGAGTCGGACACGACTGAACAACTGAACTGAACTGTTCCATGTGTAACCAGAGGGAGCTGAATATCTGGATCTTTTGTTCCCACTTCTTCCAAGAGTGATAAAAATTGAATATCAAACATCTGACACAGCGTCATACTGCTTTCATTACTGTTCAGTTCAGTTCAGTTGAGTCGCTCAGTCGTGTCTGACTCTCTGCGACCCTATGAATCGCAGCATGCCAGGCCTCCCTGTCCATCATCAACTGCTGGAGTTCACTCAAACTCCTGTGCATCGAGTCAGTGATGCTATCCAGCCATCTCATCCTCTGTCGTCCCCTTCTCCTCCTGCCCCCAATCCCTCCCAGCTTCAGGGTCTTTTCCAATGAGTCAATTCTTCACATGAGGTAGCCAAAGCATTGGAGTTTCAGCTTCAACATCAGTCTTTCCAATGAACATCCAGGACTGATCTCCTTTAGAATGGACTAGTTGGTTCTCCTTGCAGTCTATGGGACTCTCAAGAGTCTTCTCCAACACCACAGTTCAAAAGCATCAAGTCTTCAGTGCTCAGCTTTCTTCACAGTTCAACTCTCACATCCATACATGACTACTGGAAAAACCATAGCCTTGACTAGACAGACCTTTGTTGGCAAAGTAATATCTCTGCTTTTGAATATGCTATCTAGGTTGGTCATAACTTTCCTTCCAAGAAGTAAGTGTCTTCCTTCCAAGTGTCTTTCCTTCTAAGAAGTAAGTAATTTCATGGCTCAATCCCCATATACAGTGATTTTGGAGCCCCAAAAAATAAAGTCTGACATAACTGTGCTTCATACCAATTTCCAAAATGCATTTCCTACTTAGAGTCTTTGCTAGAACTTACTTGAATTAAGAAAGTTGCAATGAAAAAAAAGTCTGTGTATGGACTATTTTTTTACACTTAATATAAAGGAACAGATTAGTAATTTAGATGAAAATTTGGAGCTTCCCTGATAGCTCAGTTGTTAAAAAGTTCACCTGCAATTCAGGAGACCCCAGTTCAATTCCAAGTTGGGAAGATACCCTGGAGAAGGGATAGGCTACCCACTCGAGTATTCTTGGGCTTCCCTTATGGTTCAAATGATAAAGAATCTGCCCACAATGCGGGAGACCTGGGTTGAATCCCTGAGTTGGGAATATCCCCTGATGAAGGGAAGGGTGAAAGGTTGTTGCTGAACAAAAAGACACCAGGATTCTTGGCCTCTTGAGAAGAATTCAATCCAGGGCCAGAGACGAGGCTTGATTCGCTCAGAGCTTTTGTGTAATAAAGTTTTATTAAAGTATAAAAGAGATAGAGAAAGCTTCTGACATAGTCATCAGAAGTGGGCAGAAAGAGTACCCCCGTGCTAGTCTTCAGCTGGATGTTATATAGTCACTAGCAGTCTGTTAATGAAAGAAAGGAATGTCTCAAAACTCAGAATGGCACCAGGCCCCTCACACATAATAAGAGGCATTTTGGGATAATCTTGGCACCAGATGATTCATCCTGGGCCATAAAACGATTGACTTGAATCTTGTAGAAAAGCAGATTACCATACATATTGTTTCATTTACATAGATTAGGGATTAATATCTGAGATTGGTTTGTCAAGTAGGTTCTGAGCCATTAGGCAGAACTGGCTTGAAGACAGAGTCTGGGGTAAATGCATAGTACATTAACATAGCTTAAGACAAACATTTCCATAAGAAAAATTTATTGGTTAACTCAAGGTTTGAGAATAGTTAACTTCAGGTGAAATCAGGTGTCATTATGGCAACACAGTATTTTAAGAGAAACCTCCTATTAAATTTTTATAGAGAAGGGAAAAAAATATCACTAGTTTGTTTCCTCCTGCTGCTTAAGAGAGATAAAAATGTCTGACACTTGCACCCTCCATTGGAGACCCCTGGCCTTCCTGCCTGTTACCCCCTCAAGAGCAACCCAATCCAGTATTCTGGCCTGGAGAATTCCATGGACTGTACAGTCTTTGGGGTTGCAAAGAATACAACACGACTGAGCGACTTTCACTTTCCGAGCAAAGATTCATACACAATTACTTAATATCACAAATAGTAATATATACATTAAAAATGCCTGACACTGCTTGCCAATAGCTCAGTTCAGTTCAGTTGCTCACTCGTGTCCGACTCTTTGCAGTCCCAAAAATCGCAGCATGCCAGGCCTCCCTGTCCATCACCAACTCCTGGAGTCCACCCAAACCCATGTCCATCGAGTTAGTGATGCCATCCAGCCATCTCATCCTCTGTCATCCCCTTCTCCTCCTGCCCCCAATACTTCCCAGCATTAGGATCTTTTCCAATGAGTCAATTCTTCGCATGAGGTGGCCAAAGTATTGGAGTTTCAGCTTTAGCATCAGTCTCTCCAATGAACTCCCAGGACTGATCTCCTTTAGAGCAGACTGGTTGGATCTTCTCGCAGTCCAAGGGACTCTCAAGAGTCTTTTCCAGCACCACAGTTCAAAAGCATCAATTCTTTGGTGCTCAGCTTTCTTCACAGTCCAACTTTCACATCCATACATGACCACAGGAAAAACAATAGCCTTGACTAGATGGACCTTTGTTGGCAAAGTAATGTCTCTGCTTTTAAATATGCTATCTAGGTTGGTCATAACTTTTCTTCCAAGGAGTAAGCATCTTTTAATCTCATGGCTGCAATCACCATCTGCCATGATTTTGGAGCCCAAAATAAAATAAAGTCTGTCACTGTTTCCACTGTTTCCCCATCTATTTCCCATGAAGTGATAGGACCAGATACCATGATCTTCGTTTTCTGAATGTTGAGCTTTAAGCCAACTTTTTCACTCTCCTCCTTCACTTTCATCAAGAGACTTTTTAGCTCCTCTTCGCTCTCTGCCATAGGGTGGTGTTGTCTGTGTATATGAGGTTATTGATATTTCTCCTGGCAATCTTGATTTCAGTTTGTGCTTCTTCCAGTCCAGCGTTTCTCATGATGTACTCTGCATATAAGTTAAATAAGCAAGGTGACAATATACAGCCTTGACGTACTCCTTTTCCTGTTTGGAACCAGTCTGTTGTCGCATGTCCAGTTCTCACTGTTGCTTCATCACCTGTATATAGGTTTCTCAAGAGGCAGATCAGATGGTCTGATATTCCCATCTCTTTCAGAATTTTTCACAGTTTATTGTGATCCACACAGTCAAAGGCTTTGGCATAGTCAACAAAGCAGAAATAGATGTTTTTCTGAAACTTTCTTGCTTTTTCCATGATCCAGTGGATATTGGCAATTTGACCTCTGGTTCCTCTGCCTTTTCTAAAATCAGCTTGAACATCAGGAAGTTCATGGTTCATGTATTGCTGAAGCCTGGCTTGGAGAATTTTGAGCATTACTTTACTAGCATGTGAGATGAGTGCAATTGTGCAGTAGTTTGAGCATTCTTTGGCATTGCCTTTCTTTGGGATTGGAATGAAAACTGACCTTTTCCAGTCCTGTGGCCACTGCTGAGTTTTCCAAATTTGCTGGCATATTGAGTGCAGCACTTTTACAGCATCATCTTTCAGGATTTGAAATAGCTCTACTTGAATTCCATCACCACCACTAGCTTTGTTTGTAGTGATGCTTTCTAAGGCCCACTTGACTTCACATTCCAGGATGTCTGGCTCTAGATGAGTGATCACACCATCGTGATTATCCAGGTAGTGAAGATCGTTTTTGTACAGTTCTTCTGTGTATTCTTGCCATCTCTTCTTAGTATCTTCTGCTTCTGTTATGTCCATACCATTTCTGTCCTTTATCGAGCCCATCTTTGCATGAAATGCTTCCTTGGTATCTCTGATTTTCTTGAAGAGATCTCTAGTCTTTCCCATTTTATTATTTTCCTCTATTTCTTTGCATTGATCGCTGAAGAAGGCTTCCTTATCTCTTCTTGCTATTCTTTGGAACTCTGCATTCAGATGCTTATATCTTTCCTTTTCTCCTTGGCTTTTTGCTTCTCTTCTTTTCACAGCTATTTGTAAGGATTCCCCAGACAGCCATTTTGCTTTTTTGCATTTCTTTTCCATGGGGATGGTCTTAATTATCTAGTATCAATTGTGGGAAAATGACACTTAATTATCTAGTATCAATAATGGGAAAATGACAATTATCTAGTATCAATAGTACTTTCTGGAAAAAAAATTTTAAACTTTCAATTTATTGCATTTCAGACCATTAGTAATTGCTGTAAGTTTGCCTTCCTTAATTTTATTCCCATAATTCATTCACATCTCATCTTTCACATCTTTAGGAAAGCGTGTCACTTACTAATACACAAATGTGATATTGTTGTTTTTTCCAATACACTGCGGAGAGGATTAGATCCCTTTTCAGAAGTGGAACACTGTTCCTAGATAAACTTTGGGGGAAATTAAAGCATGTTGTATCTGCTTACAAAAATCTGGGTAGTTTTATTCATGTTAGGATATCTAGTTGGTCATCAGCATAGGTATTTAGCAGATTCAAAATGAAAGGCACCTTAAAAATAGCCTAGAGCCTGTTACGCAGAGTGAAGTAAGAAAGAGAAAGACAGATATCATATATTAACACTATATATATATATATATATATACATATATATGTTCGAGAAAAATGATACTGATAAACCTATTTGCAAGGCAGAAATATAGACACAGACATAGAGAACAAATTTGCGAGGGAAGGAGAGAGTGGGACAAATTTAAAGATTAACATTGAGACATACACACCACCACATGTAAAGCAGATAGCTAGTGGGAAGTTTCTAAATATATAAAACAGGGAGCTCAGCCTGAAGCTCTGTGACAACCTGGTGGGGGACGGGACGGGGTGTGGGAGGGAGGTTAAAGACAGAGGGGATGTATGTACACCTATGACTGTGTAGTATGGCAAAACCAATGCAACACTGTAAAGCAATTATCCTCCAATTAATTTACACCCAAAAATTTACACCCAATTATTTAAGACAGAAAAAAAAAAACCTCCTACAAAATGCTTTTTCTATTTCAACTGCTTCCAGGCAGGTATGTAGCTAAAATTATCAGGAATGAGTTTACAAGGCCAATATCCACCTCTGCTGATAAGCACACTTTTTTCTTTCTGTTTAGAGATTCTTTGACAATTTGAAACACTATTCATGTTTCTAAAATTGGGTTTCCTTTTTGTATTTTAAATTTGCTTCTCTTTATTACAGCATGCTCCTCATAAATTGGACTTATGTACTCTCTTTTAGAATTGATGTTGTATCCATGTCATTTAGTGTCAGGTTTATTTACAAATGAGAATTGCACTGATGATTTGTTTCAACTAAGTTTTACTTACAGGATGGAAAAAAATGAATGTCTGTCACCCATCACCCACGTGAGTAAACTGATCTAATCCTTAAATCTACAGTTAGGATAGTGAATCTAATCCTATAGTTCAGATAGTGAATTGACTGTTTCTGTGTTCAGTTCAATATCATCATCACCTGAAAACAAATCTACACTCTGAGACAATACCTCAAATATACCAGTGTAACAAAATAAAGAAACATCTTGCAATCATATTACAGCACAAGTTTGCAGTCAGTGAAGAAGAAACTCTGGTTGTTTCCATCTAGGAGTCCCAGTCTTTCTACTTCTTTGAAGTTTCCTACTGTATCTTCAGCATGCAGAAACCTGAGACACCAGACAGACAGACAGAACATAAGGAAACAAATACACTATTCAGAGCCTCTATACGTAATAAACACGTGACTTCTACCCATATGTCATTGCAGAAACTAATCACCTGGTCCAATGTAGTTCTGAGAAGGTTAAGGAATGATGTTCATTGTATGCCAATAAAACAGACGTATTTGAAGAGCATAAAGCATAAAGAGGACTCTGTCACAGTCCTCACTTTTGGTCACAAAAAAGGGTGTTATAGCATGCTGCAACATGAATACCTTTAGACTGATGCCTTAGCATGACACATAACAGAATAAGTGTTCATGGTACATATTTATGCATATTAATTTGTTTTATAGATATATTTGATCCTAACAATACAACATCATTATTTTCATTAGGCTTTGATGCTTAAATTAGCAACAGTGGTGAGGCATAATTTACATAACATAAAGCACAACGGTTAAAATTCAGTGATTAGTTGAGATATACTTGACTTATAGCAGTATATTAACTTCTGCTGAACAACATAAATATATTTTAAACGACCATCACAATGTATAATGTTAATATCCATCACCACCCAAAGTTACACATTTTTTTTCTTGTGATGTGAATTTTTACAAATTTCTCTTAGCAACTTTCAAATATGCAAAATTATTTAACTATAGTCACCATGCTCTATATTATTTTCTTGGGCACCAAAATCAGTGTGGACGGTGAGCAGCCATGAAATCAAAAGGGGTTTGTTTCTTGGAAGAAAAGCTATGACAAAACTAGAGTGGATATTAAAAAGCAAAGACATCGCTTTGCTGACAAAGCTCCTTATAGTTAAAGCTATGGTTTTTCCAGTAGTCACATATGGATATGAGAGTTAGAATATAAAGAAGACTGAGTGCCAAAGAATTGCTGCTTTCAACTGTGGTGTTGGAGAATATTTTTGGGGGTCCCTTGAACAGGAAGGAAATCAAACTGATTAATCCTAAAGGA
Organism: Ovis canadensis; assembly: GCF_042477335.2. Classification (NCBI taxonomy): domain Eukaryota; kingdom Metazoa; phylum Chordata; class Mammalia; order Artiodactyla; family Bovidae; genus Ovis; species Ovis canadensis. The sequence goes on from NC_091267.1 coordinate 13,578,470, forward strand.
AGTAAACCCTGAATATTCACTGGGGGATTGGTGCTGGAGCTGAAGCTTCAATACTCTGGTCACATCATGAGAAGAGCCAGCTCACTGACAAAAGGAGAAGGGGACGATGGAGGATGAGATGGTGTCACTGACTCAATGGACTTGAGTTTGAACAAACTCCAGGAGATAGAGAAGGACAGGGAAGCCTGATGTGCTGTAGTTCATGGGGTTGCAGAGTCAGATGAGACTTAGCCACTGAACAACAGCAACACCATGCTGTAGATTGATTGGATTGCTATACATTTTAATAGCGGTTTTATAAATATGACTAAATTTAAATTTACTGCCTTGCTGTTTGTGTTTTGTTCCTCTTATACATATATTTTCTCTTATACATATATATTTCATTGATTTTCTTATTATTTTTGTGATTTTAATATACTTTTAGTATTTATGTATCACTTAGCCATCATATTAAAAAGAAGAGACATTACTTTGCCAACAAAGGTCCATCTAGTCAAAGCTATGGTTTTTCCTGTAGTCATGTATGGGTGTGAGAGCTGGACTATAAAGAAATCTGAGCACCGAAGAATTGATGCTTTTGAACTATAGTGTTGGAGAAGACTCTTGAGAGCCACTTGCACTGCAAGGAGATCCAACTAATCCATCCTAAAGAAGATCAGTCCTGAACATTCACTGGAAGGACTGATGCTGAAGTTGAAACTCTAATATTTTGGCCACCTGATGCAAAGAACTGACTCATTTGAAAAGACCCTGATGCTGGGAAAGATTGAAGGCGGGAGGAGAAGGGGACGACAGAGGATGAGCTGGTTGGATGGCATCACCGATTCAATGGACATTAGTTTCAGTAAACTCTAGGAGTTGGTGATGGACAGGGAGGCCTGGCATGCTTCAGAACATGGGGTTGCAAAGAATCGGATACAACTGAGCAACTGAACCGAACCATTTTTTTAATCCAATGTTCCTTATTAATTTTTAGCCATAACTGTAGAGTTTGCAAAATAAATATCTGCCTAATACAATCTATCATTAAATAAATTATGTACTTTCATATGCAAAATGTTGAGATCCTGAAAATAAAATACTCCTATTTGGACAATCTTATCTTTTGTTTTGTATTATTGCTTTACACTTACTTTTTTTAAATTAATTTTTATGAGAATACAGTTGATTTCCAATATTATATAGCTTCTGCTATACAGTAGAGTGAATCAGTGATGCATAAGCATACTTTGACTCTTTTTAAGATTATATTCCCATATAGATTATTGCAGAGTATTGAGGAGGGTTCCTGTGCTATACAGTAGGTTCTAAGTTAGTTAGTTAATGAAGTCATTCAGTTGTGTCCAACTCTTTGCGACCCCATGGACTGTAGCCTACCAGGCTCCTCTGTCCATGGGATTTTCCAGCAAGAGTACTAGAGTGGATTTCCTTTTCCTTCTTCACACAGTAGATTCTTACTAGCTATCTACTTAGGCAGGTTAGTTTGTATATTTCAACCCCAGTCTCTTAGTTTACCCCTCCCTTCCGTCTTTCCCTCTTTGTAACTTCAAGTTTGTTTGCAACGTGTGTGATTCTATTTTTGCTTTGTTCCAGTTCCAGTTCAGTTGCTCAGTCATGTCCGACTCTTTGCAACCCCATGAACCACAGCACACAGTCCCTCACCAGTTCCCGGAGTTAACCCAAACCCATGTCCAGTCAGTCGGTGGTGCCATCCAACCATCTCATCCTCTGTCGTCCCCTTCTCCTCCTGTCCTCAATCTTTCCCAGCATCAGGGTCTTTTCAAATGAGTCAGCTCTTCGCATGAGGTGGCCAAAGTATTGAAGTTTCAGCTTCAGCATCAGTCCATCCAATGAATATTCAGGAATGATTTCCTTTAGGATGGACTGATTGGATCTCCTTGCAGTCCAAGGGACTCTCAAGAGGCTTCTCCAACACCACAGTTCAAAAACATCAATTCTTCGACACTCAGCTTTCTTTATAGTCCAACTCTCACAACCATACATGACGACTGGAAAAACCATAGCCTTGACTAGACAGACCTTTGTTGGCAAAGTAATGTCTCTGCTTTTTAATATGCTAAGTTGGTCGTATTTTCTTCTAAGAGTAAGTCTCTTATTTTCATGGCTGCAATCACCATCTGCAGTGATTTTGGAACCCCAAAAAATAAAGTCTGACACTGTTTCCCCATCTATTTCCCATGAAGTGAAGGAGCCAGAAGACATGATCTTAGCTTTCTGATTGTTGAGCTTTAAGCCAACTTTTTCACACTCCTCTTTCACTTCCATCAAGATGCTCTTTAGTTCTTCACTTTCTGCCATAAGGATGGTGTCATTTGCATATCTGAGGTTATTGATAATCTTCCCGGCAATCTTGATTCCAGATTGTGCTTCTTCCAGCCCAGCGTTTCTCATGATGTACTCTGCATAGAAGTTAAATAAGCAGGGTGACAATATACAGCCTTGACATACTCCTTTTCCTATTTGGAACCAGTCTGTTTTTCCATGTCCTGTTCTAACTGTTGCTTTCTGACCTGCATATATGTTTCTCAAGAGGCAGGTCAGGTGGTCTGGTATTCCCATCTCTTTCAGAATATTCCACAGTTTATTGTGATCCACACAGTCAAAAGCTTTGGCATAGTCGATAAATCAAAAACAGATGTTTTTCTGGAACTCTCTTGCTTTCTCGATGACTCAACGAATGTTGGCATTTTGATTTCTGGTTCCTCTGGCTTTTCTAAAACCAGCTTGAACATCTGGAAGTTCACAGTTAACATATTATTGAAGCCTGGCTTGGAGAATTTTGATCCTTACTTTACTAGCACATGAGACGTCTGAGATGAGTGCAATTGTGCGGTAGTCAGAGCATTCTTTGGCATTGCATTTCTTTGGGATTGGAATGAAAAATGACCTTTCCAGTCCTGTGGCCACTGTGGAGTTTTCCATATATGTTGGCATACTGAGTGCAGCACTTTTACAGCATCATCTTTCAGGATCTGAAAGAGCTCAACTGGAATTTCATCACCTCCCCTAGCTTTGTTCATACTGATGCTTCCTAAGGCCCACTTGACTTCGCATTCCAGGATATTTGGCTCTAGGTGAGTAATCACACCATCGTGATTATCTGGGTCATGAAGATCTTTTTTATATAGTTCTTCTGTGTGTTCTTGCCACCTTTTCTTAATATCTTCTGCTTCTGTTAGGTCCATACCATTTCTGTCCTTTATTGAGCCCATCTTTGCATGAAATGCTCCCTTGGTATCTCTAATTTTCTTGAAGAGATTTCTAGTCTTTCCCATTCTACTCTTTTTCTCTGTTTCTTCACTGAGGAAGGCTTTCAAGTCCCCTTGTTATTCTTTGGAACTTTGCATTCAAATGGGTATAGCTTTCCTTCTCTCCTTTGCTTTTTGCTTCTCTTCTTTTCACAGCTATTTTTAAGAGCTCTTCTGACAGCCATTTTCCTTTTGTTGCATTTCTTTTTCTTGGGGATGGTCTTGATTCCTGTCTCCTGTACAATGTCATGAACCTTTGTCCATAGTTCATCAGGCATCCTGTCTATCAGATCTAGTCCCTTAAATCTATTTCTCACTTCTACTGTATAATCGTAAGGGATTTGATTTAGGTCATATTTGGGTCATACCTGAATGGTTTAGTGGTTTTCCATACTTTCTTCAATTTAAGTCTGAATTTGGCAATAAAGAGTTCATGATCTGAGCCACAGTCAGCTCCTGGTCTTGTTTTTGCTGACTGTATAGAGCTTCTCCATCTTTGACTGCAAAGACTATAATCAATCTGATTTCGGTGTTGACCATCTGGTGATGTCCATGTGTAGAGTCATCTCTTGTGTTGTTGGAAGAGGGTGTTTGATATGACCAGCGCATTCTCTTGGCAAAACTCTATGAGCCTTTGCCCTGCTTCATTCTGTACTCCAAGGCCAAATTTGCTGTTACTCCAGATGTTTCTTGACTTCCTACTTTTGCATTCCAGTCCCCTATAATGAAAAGGACACCTTTTTTAGTGTTAGTTCTAAAAGGTCTTGTAGGTCTTCATAGAACCATTGAACTTTAGCTTCTTCAGCATTACTGGTCGGGGCATAGACTTGGATTACCATGATATTGAATGGTTTGCCTTGGAAATGAACAGAAATCATTGTGTCATTTTTGAGATTGCATCCAAGTACTGCATTTGGGACTCTTGTTGACGATGATGGCTACTCCATTTCTTCTAAGGGAATCTTGCCCATGGTAGTAGATATAATGGTCATCTGAGTTAAATTCACCCATTCCAGTCCATTTTAGTTTGCTGATACCTAAAATGTCAACATTCACTCTTACCATCTGCTGTTTCACCACTTCCAATTTGCCTTGATTCAAGGACTTAACATATCAGGTTCCTATGTAATATTGCTCTTTACAGCTTCAGACCTTACTTCCATCACCAGTCACTTCCATAACTGAGTGTTGTTGTTGCTTTGGCTCTGTCTCTTCATTTTTTCTGGAGTTACATCTCGACTGATCTCCAGTAGCATATTGGGCACCTACTGACCTAAGTCGACCAAAATCAAACTAAAATTATTAAAATAGATAGTCATGGCTCCTCATTGTTTTTGGAATTGAGCCACTTTACAGCCCCAGAAACCTTTCAAGGAAGGGATAAGAGAGCCTTCCTCAGCGATCAGTGAAAAGAAACAGAGGAAAACAACAGAATGGGAAAGACTAGAGATCTCTACATTAATTACATCAAAGTTAAAAAATAATTAATAATAAAAATTAAAATTAAAAAAAAGAAAATTAGAGATACCAAGGGAACATTTCATGCAAAGATGGGCTCGATAAAGGACAGAAATGGTATGGACCTAACAGAAGCAGAGGATAGTAAGAAGAGGTGTCAAGAATACACAGAAGAACAGTACAAAAAACAGCTTCATGACCTAGATAATCACGATGGTGTGATCACTCACTGAGAGCCAGACATCCTGGAATGTGAAGTCAAGTGGGCCTTGGAAGGCATCACTACGAACAAAGCTAGTGGAGGTGATGAAAACCCAGTTGAGCTATTTCAAATCCAAAAAGATGCGAGCTGGACAGAGTAGATGCCCACTAAAAATGACATGACTGCCATACTTCAGTCCATATGCACAGAAAACTAACAATTCAAGCTTAATTCTATTTTGTTCAGTCATAGTGATTGCTTATAAGTGATAAGATAACCATAGCAAAGCATAACATCCTCTGTGTCTATTACATTCTAGGATGGGATCTTGATTCAACTGGTTCCTAGTGTGTTTTCAGTACAGATACATTTCAATGTTTTGCTACTCATCATAATTGCATATAACAGATGGCCTTGTACGGATGTTATTGGCCTTAGTAAATTGATGATTATTTAAATAAGTTGATGAAAGTAGTAATAATTAAATAATTTTAGTTTAAAACATGTAATTATATATCCATTTGTCAATCTGCTTTATGTACTACTGGGGCCATTTCTCTGTTAGATTTCCTAAGGAAATTGTATTTTCTTTCCTGATTAATGTATATCATAATTCATCCATTTTTGTAATCTTTTAAGAAAAAAAAAATATAGAATTTAAAAATACATGTAAAAAAAAAAAGATGATGCTGTGAAAGCGCTGCACTCAATATGCCAGCAAATTTGGAAAACTCTCCGTTGGCCACAGGACTGGAAAAGGGCAGTTTCATACCAATCCCAAAGAAGAAAAATGTCAAATCACACTCAAACTACCACACAATTGCACTCATCTCACACGCTAGTAAAGTAATGCTCAAAATTCTCCAAGCCAAGCTTCAGCGGTACATGAAACGTGAACTTCCAGATATTCAAGCTGGTTTTAGAAAAGGCAGAGGAACCAGAGATCAAATTGCCAACATCCACTGGATCATGGGAAAAGCAAGAGAGTTCCAGAAAAACATATATTTCTGCTTTATTGACTATGCCAAAGCCTTTGACTGTGGAAAATTCTGAAAGAGATGGGAATCCCAGACCACCTGACCTGCCTCTTGAGAAACATATATGCAGGTCAGGAAGCAACAGTTAGAACTGGACATGGAACAACAGACTGGTTCCAAATAGGAAAAGGAGTACGTCAAGGCTGTATACTGTCAACCTGCTTATTTAACTTCTATGCAGAGTACATCATGAGAAACGCTGGGCTGGAAGAAGCACAAGCTGGAAATCAGATTGCCAGGAGAAATATCAGTAACCTCAGATATGCAGATGACACCACCCTTATGGCAGAAAGTGAAGAGGAACTAAAAAGCCTCTTGATGAAAGTGAAGGAGGAGAGTGAAAAAGTTCGCTTAAAGCTCAACATTCAGAAAATGAATATCATGGCATCTAGTCCCATCACTTCATGGCAAATAGATGGAGAAACAGTGGAAACAGTGTCAGACTTTATTTTGGGGGGCTCCAAAATCACTGCAGATGGTGATTGAGGCACGAAATTAAAAGACGCTTACTTCTTGGAAGAAAAGCTATAATAAACCTAGACAGCATATTAAAAAGCAGAGACATTACTTTGCCAACAAAGGTCCATCTAGTCAAGGCTATGGTTTTTCCAGTGGTCATGTATGGATGTGAGAATTGGACTGTGAAGAAAGCTGAGCGCCGAAGAATTTATGTTTTTGAACTGTGCTGTTGGAGAAGACTCTTGAGAGTCCCTTGGACTGCAAGGAGATCCAACCAGTCCATTCTGAAGGAGATCAGCCCTGGGATTTCTTTGAAGGGAATGATGCTGAAACTGAAACTCCAGTACTTTGGCCACCTCATGTGAGATGACTCATTGGAAAAACTCTGATGCTGGTAGGTATTAGGGGCAGGAGGAGAAGGGGACGACAGAGGATGAGATGGCTGGATGGCATCACTGACTCGATAGAAATGAGTCTGAGTGAACTCCGGGAGTTGGTGATGGACAGGGAGGCCTGGCCTGCTGCGATTCATGGGGTCACAAAGAGTCAGAAACGACTGAGCGACTGAACTAAACTGAAAGAAGGACTTGCAACAATAGCCAGAATTTTTGTTTGCAATATTTATCCCACCCTCCCAAGAGGGACACAATGATTTTATCAATGTAAATGCATTTGGGTAAGGAAATAATCATAATTTTCTAAAACTGCTGGACACTTTATTTTGAGGGCTCCAAAAACAGGGCAGATGGAGAATGCAGCCATGAAATTAAAAGACGCTTACTCCTTTGAAGGAAAGTTATGACCAACCTAGATAGATATTAAAAAGCAGAGACATTACCTTGCCAACAAAGTCCATCTAGTCAAGGCTATGGTTTTTCTAGTAGTCATGTATGGATATGAAATTTGGACTATAAAGAAACTAGAACACTGAAGAATTGATGGTTTTGAACTGTGGTGTTAAAGAAGACTCTTGAGAGTCCTTTGGACTGCAAGGAAATCCCACCAGTCAATCCTAAAGGAAATCAATCCTGAATATTCATTGGAAGGACTGGTGCTGAAGCTGAAACTCCAGTACTTTGCTTATCTGGTGTGAAGAGCTGACCATTGGAAAAGACCCTAATGGGAAAGTTTGAAGGCGGGAGTAGAAGGGGACAACATAGGATGAGTTGGTTGGATGGAATCACTGACTTGATGGACATGAGTTTGAGTAAGCTCCGGGTTGGTGATGAACAGAGAAGCCTGTTGTGCTTCAATCCTTGGGGTTGCAAAGAGTTGGACACAACTGATCCACTGAACTGATCTGAACAGTGGTTGTGAAATGACATTGATTCCAAGAGACCCAAATTGTCACTGTGGTCATCAGTCAAAGCAGAATCTTATGGGGGTCAACTGCAGAGTGTTCCTGAGCTCATTCTATAGCTATTGTCCAAGTTCCAAAATGTATAATTAGAATAGATATTCTTAGCAGTTGGCAGCACCCCGACATAGGTTCCCTAAACTGTGGAGTGAGTGGTGTCATGGTGAGAAAGTCCAAATGGAAACCATTAAAACCGACCATTTCCTGGAAAATTTTACAGTAATACTACTTTCCTGGAGGTACAGAGATGGATGCTCTCTGGGTGCATGCATTTGTGCTGAGTCACTTCATTTGTATCCTACTCTTTGAGACCCTTCTGAACTCGATAGGAGGCCTGATAGCCTTGTTACAACTTGAGAGAAAAGCGGAGTTCCATGCCTCAAAACGAGACAAGGCATGACTCCCCTGTTGAAACTCGATAAGAACCCCAAGATGCCTGTCGCAACTGGAGAGGAACCCTGAGTTTCCCACCTCAACTCAAGATGAGGCCCTATTCCCCTGCAGCGACTCAGGAGGAATCCCGAGGTGCCCCTCGAAACTTGAAAGGAGGCCTGACTTCCCTGAGGCAACATGAGAGGTTCCCTGAGGTCCCTGTCGCAACTGGAGAGGAACCCAAAGCTTCCCGAATCAACTCAAGAAACACCACGAGATTCCCCCCTCAATGCGAGATGAGACCCGATTCCCCTGCAGTGATTCAAGGAAAATCCCGCGCTTCCCCTCACAACTTGAAAGGAGACTTGGCTTCCCTGAGGCAACACAAGAGGTTCCCTAGGAGCCCCATTGCAACTCAAGAGGAACCACAAGCTTCCCGCCGCAACTTGAGAAAAAAACACGAGATTCCCCCCTCAATGAGAGATGAGGCCCTGTTCCCCAGCTGCACCTTGAGAACAATCCTGAGTTCCCTCTCGAAACTTAAAAGGAGGTTGGACTCCTTTTATGCAACTCAAGAGGTTTCGCGAGATACACATTGCAACTCGAGAGGAAACACAAATTTCCCGCCACAACTTGAAAAGCGCCCCATGTTCCCCAACTCATCTCAAGATGAAGGCCAATTCCCCTGCTTCAACTCGAGAGGAATAAAGACTTTCCCCTCGAACGTCAGGAGGAGGTCTGTCTCACCTATTGAAACTCAAGGGGAACCCTATGGTTCATGCCACAATGACAGGACACTGGGTTCCCCCTCAAATCGAGATAAGGCCTGATTCCCCTGCACTGACTCGAATGGAACAACGAGTAACATGAAAGAAGGTCTGACTCTCATGTTGCACCTCTATATAAAAAGCCCAAATACCCAACCTGAACTCGACAGGCGGCCTCAAACCCCTTTAAAAACTCGAGAGAAAAGCGGAGTTCCATGCCTCAACATAAGACGAGGACTGACTCCCCTGCTGAAACTCGGTAAGAACCTCAAGATCTCTGTCACAACTGGGGAGGAACCCTGAGTTTCCTGCCTCAACTCGACATGAGGCCCTATTCCCCTGCAGCACCTCGAGAGCAATCCTGAGGTGCCCATCACAACTGGAAAGGAGGCCTGACTTCCCTGAGGCACGATGAGAAGTTCCCTGAGGTCCCCATCACAACTCAAGAGGAACCCCAATATTCTCGCCACAACTCAAGAAACACCACGAGATTCCCCTCACAAAGCAAGATGAGGCCCAATTCCCCTGCAGTGACTCGAGAGCAATCCCGCGCTCCCCCTCGCAACTTGAAAGGAGACTTGACTTCCCTGAGGCAACAGGAGAGGTTCCCTGAGGTCCCCATCACAACTCAAGAGGAACTACAGCTTCCCGCCGCAACTCCAGAAAAGCCACGAGATTCCCCCCTCAGTGCGAGATGAGGTCTTTTTCTCCGGCAGTGCCTAGAAAGCAATCCCAAGTTCCCTCTCGAAACTCAAAAGGCTTGACTCCCTTTATGCAGCTCAAAAGCTTCCCAAAGATACCCGTCGCAACTCAATAGGAACCCCGAGTTTCCCGCCAAAACTTGAGAAGAGTCCCATGTTCCCCACCTCATCTCGCGATGAGGGCCAATTCCCCTGCTTCAGTTTGAGAGGAATCCCGACTTTCCCCTCGAATATCAAGAAGCCCCTCTCACATATTGAAAATCGAGAGGAACCCCGTGTTTCCTGCCCAAGTTGAAAGGACACTGTGTACCCACTCAACTTGAGATAAGGCCTGATTCCCCTGCACCAACTCAATGGAACCCTGACTATCCCCTCACACAGGAACGGAAGTCTGACTCCCCTGTTGCACCTCTTGAAAAAGCCCAACTTCCCCCCCCCCCCAACCCGAACTCGACAGGAGGCCAAACACCCATTTCACAACTCGAGAGGAAAGCGAAATTCCATGCCTCAACTCAAGATGAGGCCTGACTCCCTATTGAAACTCGGTAGGAACCCTGAGATCCCTGTCGCAACTGGAAAGGAACCCTGAGTTTCCCACCTCAACTCGAGATGAGGCCCCACTGTCCTCCAGCGACTCCAGAGAAATCCCGAGGTGCCTCTTGCAACTAGAAACGAGGCCTGACTTCCCTGAGGCAACATGAGAGGTTCCGTGAGGTCCCCATTGCAACTTGAGAAGAATGCAAAGCTTCCCGCCACAACTTGAGAAACACCATGAGATTCCCCCCTCAATGCGAGATGAGGCCCAATTCCCCAGCAATGACTCGCGAGCAATCCCTCACGCCCCCTCACAACTCGAAAGGAAACCTGACTTCCCAGAGGTAACATGAGAGGTTCCCTGTGGCCCCCGTCGCAAATTGAGAGGAACCACAAGCTCCCGCGGCAACTTGTGAAAAAACACGAGATTCTCCCCTCAACGCGAGACCCATTTCCCCTGCGACGACTCGAGAGCAATCCTGAGTTCCGATTCGAAACTTGAAAGCAGGCTTGACTCCCTTTGTGCAGTTCAAGAGGTTCCCTGAGATACCTGTCAAATCTCGAGAGAAACCCCCAGTTCCCTGCAAAAACTCGAGAAGAGCCCCGTGTTCCTCACCTCATCTCGAGATGAAGGTCGACTCCCCTGCTTCAACTCGACAGGAATCCCGACTTTCCCTTCGCACCTCAAGAAGAGGCCTGTCTCACCTATTGAAACTCGAGAAGAACCTCACAGTTCCTGCCGCAATTTGAAAGGACACCGAGTTCCCCCTCAACTCGAGATAAGGCCTGATTCCACTTCACCGACTCAAATGGGACCCCGAGTATCCTCTCAAAAAATGAAGGGAGGCCTGACTCTCCTGCTGCAACTCTAGGAAAAGCCCAAGTTCCCCACCTGAACTCTACAGGAGGCCTGAAAAACCCTTTTACAAATCGAGAGGAAAGCGGAGTTCCATGTCTTAACACAAGACAAGGCCTGACTCCCCTGTTGAAACTCGATAGGAACCGCAAGATGCCTTTTGCAACTGGAGAGGAACCCTGAGTTCCTGACAACTCCAGTTGAGGCCCTATTCCCCTGCAGCAACTCGACAGGAATCCTGAGGTGTGCCCTTGCAACTTAGAAGGAGGCTTGACTTCCCAGAGGCAACACGAGAGGGTCCCTGAGATCCACATCACAATACGAGAGGAACGCAAGCTTCCCACCACAAGTCAAGAAACACCACAAGATTACCCCCTCAATGAGAGATGAGGTCCAATTCCCCTGTAGTGACAGGAGAGAAATCACACACTCACCCTCGCAACGCAAAAGGAGACTTGACTTCCCTGAGTCAACACGAGGTTCCCTGAGGTCCCCATCTCAACTCAAGAGAAACCCCAAGCTTCCCTCCACAACTTGACAAAAACCAACAGATTCCCCCCTTAATGCGAGATGAGGCCCTTTGCCCCTGCAGCTCCTCGAGAGCAATTCTAGTTCCCTCTCAAAACTCGAAAGGAGGCTTGAGTCCCTTTTTGCAACTCAAGAGGTTCCCCGAGATACTTATCGCAACTCAAGAGGAACATGGATTTTGTGCCACAACTCGAGAATTGCCCCGTGTTCCCCATCTCATCTCCCCTGCTTCAACTCAAGAGGAATCCCGACTTTCCCCTCGCACCTGAAGAGGAGGCTTGTCTCACCAATTGAAACTCGAGAGGAACCCCACGGTTTCTGCCACAAGTAGAAAGGACACTGAGTTCCCCCTCAACTTGAGATAATGCCTGATTCCATGTCACCGACTTGAATGTAACCCCAAGTATCCCCTCACAACACAAGGGAGGTCTGACTCCCGTGTTGCACCTCCAGAAAAATCCCAAGTTCCCCACCTCAACCCCTCAGGAGGCCTGACACCCCTTTTACACCCTGAACGGAAAGTGGAGTTCCATGCATCAACAGAAGATGAGGCCTGACTCCCCTGTTGAAACTTGATAGGAACCCAAAGATCCCTGTTGCAACTGGAGAGGAACCCTGAGTTTCCTGCCTCAACCTGAGATGAGGCCCTATTCCCCTGCATTGACTCAAGAGGAATCCCAAGGTGCCCCTCGCATCTTGAAAGGAGGCCTGGCTTCCCTGAAGTAACTCGAGAGGTTCCCTGAAGTCCCTGTCGCAACTCGAGAGGAACCCAAAGCTTCCCGCTTCAACTAGAGAAACACTATGAGACTGCCCCCTCAAAGCAAGATGAGCCCCGATTCCCCTGCAGTAACTCAAGAGCAATCACAAACTCCCCCTTCCAACTTGAAAGGAGACTGGATATCCCTGAGGCAACATAAGAGGTTTCCTGAGGTCCTCTTCGCAACTCAAGAGGAACCACAAGCTTCCTGCTGCAACCTAAGAAAACCCAGGAGATTCCCCCTCAATGCTAGATGAGGCCCATTTCCCCTGCAGGGCCCCGAGAGCAATTTTGATTCCCATGAAACTCGAAAGGAGGTTTGACTCCCTTTATGCACCTCAAGAGCTTCCCTGAGATGTGTCACAACTCAAAGGAACCCCGAGTTTCCCATCACAACTCAAGAAGAGCCCCGTGTTCCCCACCTCATCTCGGGATGAGGACTGATTTCCCTGCTTCAACTTGAGAGGGATCCCAACTTTATCCTTGGACCTCAAGAGGAGGCTTGTCTCACCTACTGCAACGTGAGAGGGACCCTGAGGTTCCTGACACCAGTTGCAAGGACACATAGTTGCCCTTCAACCCCAGATAAGGCCTGATTCTCCTGTAGTGACTCAAATGGAACCCCGAGATTGCCCTCACAACACGAAGGGAGGTTTGACTCCCCAGTTGCTCCTCTAGAGAGAGCCCAAGTTCCCAATCTCAACACGACAAGAGGCCTGACACCCCTTTAAAAAAAGGACAGGAAAGCGGAGGTCAATGTCTCAACACAAGACGAGGCCTGACTCCCCTGTTGAAACTCGATAGGAACCCCGAGATCCCTGTCGCAACTGGAGAGGAACCGGGAGTTTCCCACATCAACTCAGAATGAGGCCCTATTCCCCTGCAGCAACTCAAGAGGAATCCTGAAGTGCCCTTTGCAACATGAAAGCAGGCCTGACTCTACTGTGTCAATACAAGAGGTTCCCTGAGGTCCCCATCGCACCTCGAGAGGAACCCCGATTTCCCACCACAACTTGAGAAAAACCACAAGATTCCTCCTCAACCAAACATGAGGCCCAATTCCCCTGAAGTGACTCAAGAGCAATCCCGAGTTCCCTCTTGAAACTGAAAGCAGGCTTGACTTCCTTTATCCAACTCCAGAGGTTACCTGAAATACCCATCAAAACTTGATAGCAACCCCGAGTTTCCAGCCGCAACTCGAGAAGAGCCCCGTGTTCCCCGCCTCATCTTGAGATGAGGGCCGATTCCCCAGCTTCGACTCAAGAGGAATGCTGACTTTCCCCTCACTCCTCAAGAGGAGGCCTGTCTCACATTTTGCAATGTGGGGGGAACACCAAATTTCCTTCCTCAAGTCGAAAGAACACCGAGTTTCCCCCCAACTGGAGTAAAGGCCTGATTTCCCTGCCGCAAGTCCTATGGAACACTGAGTTTCCCCACACAACATGAAGGGAGGTCTGACTCCCCTGCTGCACCTATTTTAAAAAGCCCTTGTTCCCCGCCTCAACTCAACAGGAGGCCTGACACCCCTTTCTCAACTTGAGAGGAAAGTGGAGTTCCATGCCTAAACACAAGATGAGGCCTGACTCCCCAGTTGAAACTCCATAGGAACCCCGAGATCCCTGTCACAACTGGAGAGGAACCCAGATTTTCCCGCTTCAACTCGAGATGAGGCCCTATTTCCCTCAGCGACTCGAAAGGAATCTAGAGGTGCCCCTTGCAACTCTAGAAGACACCTGACCCCACTGTCGCAACATGAGAGGTTCCCTGAGGTCCCTGTCGCAACTCGAGAAAGACCACGAAGGTTACCTGCTCCACGTGAGAGGAGGCCCATTTGCCCTGCAGCACCTTGAGAGCAGTTCTGAGTTCCCTCTCGAAACTGAAAAGGAGGCTTTACTCCCTTTATGCAACTTCAGAGGTTCCTCAAGATATCCATCACAACTCGAGAGGAACCCCGAGTTTCCTGCTGAATCTCGAAAGGAATCCTGAGTTTCCTGAACAACTCTAGAAAAGCCCTGATTCCCCACCTCTTCTCAGATGAGGCCCGATTCCCCTGCAGTGACTCAAGAGCAATCCCGGGTTCCCCCTCCCAACTCGAAAGGCTTGAGCCCCTTTATGCAACTCCAGAGGTTTCCTGAGGTTCCCGCCACTACTCGAGAAAAACCACGAGATTCCCCCCTCAAAGCGAGTTGACTCCCTTTCCCCTACAGCGCCTCAAGAGCAATCTCGACTTTCACCTTGCACCTCAAGAGGAGGCTTGTCTCACCAACTGCAACTCGAGAGGAATCCCGAGGTTCCTGCCACAAGTCAAAAGGACACCGAGTACCCCCTCAACTCAAGATAAGGCCTGATTTCCCCCCAATGGAACCCTGAGATTTCCCTAACAACAGGAAGGGAGTTCTGACTCCCCTGTTGCACCTCTAGAAAAAGCCCAGGTTCCCCGACTCAACTTAACAGGAGGCATGACACCCCTTTTACAATTTGAAGGAAAGTGGAGTTCCATGCCTCAACACAAGATGAGGCCTAACTCCTGTGTTGAAACTTGATAGGAACCCCAAGATTCCTGATGCAACTGGAGAGGCAACCTGAGTTTCCAGCCTCACTCGAGATTAGGTCCTATGACCCTGTAGTGACTGGAGAGGAATCCTAAGGTGCCCCTCATACCTCGAAAAGAGGTCTGACTTCCCTGAGGCAACACGAGAGGTGCACTGAGGTTCCCATTGCAAAAACAGAGGAACGCCAAACTTCCTGCCTCAACTCGAGAAAAAACACGAGATTTCCCCCTCAATACAAGACAAGGCCCTTTTCCCCTGCAGCCCCTCAAGAGCAATCACACGTTCCCTCTTGCAACTTGAAAGGAGGCTTGACTCCCTTTATGCGACCTCAAAAGTTCCTCAAAATACCCACAGCAACTCGAGATGGATCCTGTGTTGCCTGCCACAACTCAAGAAGAACCCTGTGTTCTGCTCCTCATCTTGAGATGAGGGCTGATTTGCCTGCTTCGACTTGAGAAGAATCCCAACTTTACCCGTGCACCTCAAGAG
Source organism: Ovis canadensis (assembly GCF_042477335.2). Classification (NCBI taxonomy): domain Eukaryota; kingdom Metazoa; phylum Chordata; class Mammalia; order Artiodactyla; family Bovidae; genus Ovis; species Ovis canadensis. The sequence goes on from NC_091267.1 coordinate 13,593,811, forward strand.
ACAGTCTGTCTCACCTGTTACAACGTGAGAGGAACACCAAGCTTCCTGCCACCTCTAGAAAAATACCTGTTCCCCACCTCAACTCAACAGGAGCCCGGACACACCTTCTACAACTCGAGAGAAAAGCGTAGTTCTCTGCCTCAACACGAGATGAGGCCTTACTCCCCTGTTGCAACTCAATAGGAACCCAGAGATCCCTGTCACAGCTGGATAGGAGCCCTGAGTTTCCCGCCTTAAAACGAGATGAGGCCCTATTCCCCTACAGCGACTCGCAAGGAATCCCGAGGAGCCCCTTGCAATTCGAAAGGAGGTGTGACTCCTCTCTGGAAACACCAGGTGTTCCCTAAGGTCCCCAACGCAACACAAGAGGAATCGCGAGCTCCCCACCACAATTCGAGAAAAACCACGAGATTCTCCCTTCCCCTGCAGTGCCTCAAGAGCAATCCCGAGTTCCCTCTCACAACTTGAAAGGAGGTTTGACTTCCTTTATGCAACTCCAGAGGTTTCCTGAGATACCTGTCACAACTTACGTGGAACCCCGTGTTTCCCGCCGCAACTTGAGAAGAGCCCTATGTTCCCCACCTCATCTCTAGATGAGGGCTGATTGCCCTGCTTCAACTCGAGAGTAATCCCGAGTTTCCCTTCGCACCTCAAAAGGAGGCCTGTCTCAACTCTTGAAATGTGAGAGGAACCCTGAGGTCCCTGACGCAAGTCCAAAGAACACCAAGTTGCCCCTCAACTCGAGATAAAGCCTGATTCCCTGGCAGCAACAGGAATGGAACCCCGAGTTCCCCCTCACAACATGAAGAGAGGTCTGCCTCCCCTGTTGCACCTCTAGAATAAGCCCGACTTCCCCACCCCCACCCCACTCAACTCAGCAGGAGTCCTGACACCCCTTTTACAACTTGAGAGGAAAGCGGAGTTCCATTGCCTCAACACGAGACGAGGCCTGACTCCATAGGAACCCTGAGATCCCTGTCGCAATGGAGAGGAACCCTGAGTTTCCCGCCTCAACTCACGATGAGGACCTATTCCCCTTCAAAGACTAGAGAGGAATCCCGAGGTACCCCTCACAACTCGAAAGGGGCCTGACAACCCTGAGGCATCATGAGAGGTTTCCTTAGGTCCCTGTCACAACTTGAGAGGAACCCCCAGATTAGCCCCACAACTCAAAAGAACCCCTTGTTCACCACCTCATCTTGAGATGAGGGCCCATTCCCCTGATTTGAATCTAGAGGAATCCCAAATTTCCCCTCACACCTCAAGAGGAGGCCTGTCTCACCTACTGAAACTCGAGAGGAACCCCAAGGTCCCTGCCACAAGTCGAAAGGACACAGAGTTCCCCCTAAACTCTAATAAGGCCTGATTCCCCTTAAGCAACACGAATGGAACATTGAGTTTCCCCTGACAACATGAAAGGAGGTCTCACTCCCCTGTTGAAACTCAATAGGAACTCCGAAATCCCTCTCACAACTGGAGAGGAACCCTGAGTGTCCCGCAACAACTCGAAATGAGGCCTATTCCCCTGAAGCGACTTGAGAGGAATCCTGCGGTGCCCCTTGCAATTCCAAAGGAGGTCTGACTCCACTGTGGCCACATGAGAGGTTCCCTGAGGTCCCAGTCACAACTCAAGAGGAACCGCGAGCTTCCCACCACAACAGGAGAAAAACCACAAGATGCCCACGCAACGCGAGATGAAGCCTGATTCCCCTGCAGTGACTCATGTGTAATCCCACACTCCTCCTTGCAAATTGAAAGGAGGCTTGACTCCCTTTACACAACTCCAGAAGTTCCCCGAGATACCCGTCGCAACTCAACAGGAACCCCAAGTTTCGCACTGCAACACAGAAGAGCCCCAGGTTCCCCACCTAATCTCAAGATGAGGGATAATTACCCTGTTCTAACTGGAGAGGAATCGTGACTTTCCCCTCACACCTCAGGAGGAGGTCTGTCTCACCTATTGCAACTTGAGAGGTACCCAGAGGTTCCTGCCACAGGTCGAAATGACACCAAGTTCCCCCTCAACTCGAGATGAGGCCCGATTTCCCTGCAGTGACTCGAGAGCAATCCCGCGTTCTGTCTCGCAACTCGAAAGGAGGGGTGACTCCCTTAATGCAACTCTAGAGGTTCCCCGAGATACTCATTGCAACTCAAGAGGAACACCGAGTTTCCCGCCTCAACTTAGAAGAGCCCCATGTTACCCACCTCATCGCAAGTTAAGGGCCGATTCCCCTGCATCAACCCCAGAGGAATTTTGAATTTCCCCTTGGACCTCAAGAGGAGGACTATCTCACCTTTACAACTCAAGAGGAATCCCGAGGTTCCCCTCAAAATTCCAAAGGAGGCCTGACTCCCCTAAGGCAACAGAAGTGGTTCACTGACATCCCCATTGCAACTCGAGAGGAACCCTGAGATACCTGTCACAATTCGAGAGGAATCCCGAATTTCCCACCTCACTCGAGATGAGGCTGGATTCCCCTGAAGCTATTTGAGATCAATCCCAAGTTCCCCCTCAAAACTTGAAAGGAAACCTGACTCCCCTTAGGCAACACAAGAGGTTCCCTGAGGTCCCCATCGCAATTTGAGAAGTACCCCGGCTTCCTGCTGCAACTCGAGAAAAACCACATCACCCCCTCAATGCGAGATGACGCCAGATTCCCCTGCAGCGACTCGAGAGTGATTGCAAGTTTCCCCTCGCTACTCGAAAGGAGGCTTGACTCCCTTTGGCAACTCAGGAGGTTCTCCGAGATTACTGTCACAACTCAAGAGGAACCCCAAGTTTCCTGCCACAACTCTAGAAGAACCTTGTGGTCCACACTTCATCTCAAGATGAGGGCTGATTCCCCTGCTTTAACTTGAGAGGAATCCTGACTTCCCATCGCACCACAAGAGGAGGCCTGTCTCACCTATGGCAACTCTAGAGGATCCCCAAGTTCCCCATCACAATGCAAGTAAAGCTCCAAGTTTCCCACCACAACTCCAGAAGAACCCCGAGATCCCTGCCTCAATTCGAGATGTGGCCCAATTCTCGAGTCTGCAGCTACACAAGAGGAACCCCAAGTTCCCCCTCGCAGCTAGAAAGGAGGCCTGACTACCCTGAGGCAACATGAGAGGTTCCTGATGTCCCCGTTGAAACTGGAGTGGAACCCCGAGCTTCCCATCATATCTCAGGAAAAACCACGAGATTCTCCCCTCAATGTGAGATGCATCTCAATTCCCCTGCAGTGACTGGAGAGCAATCACAAGTTCCCCCTCCCAACTCAAAAGGACCCTTGACTTGCTTTTGGCAACTCGAGAGGTTCCCCAAGATTCTCACTGCAACTCAAGAGGAAGCCCGAGTTTTCAGCCACAAGTCGAGAAGAATCCCGTGTTCCCCACCTCATCTTGAATGAGGGCCGATTCCCCTGCTTCAACTCGAGAGGAACCCTGACTTCCCCCTCGCACCTCAGGAGGAGGCCTGTCTCACCTAAGGCAACTCCAGAAGATCCCTGAGTTCCCCGTCGAACTCAAGAGAAACCCCGAGTTTCCAGCCAGAACTCAAGATGAATCCCAAGTTCCCCACCTCAATTTCAGATGTGGCCCAATTCCCCTGCACTGACTTGAGAGTAACCCCGAGTACGCCATCCCAATTCAACAAGGACCCCAAGACCATAATGCAACTGCAGAGGATTCCCAAGAGGAACTTCAGTTTAGTTCAGTTCAGTTCAGTCACTCAGTCGGGTCCGACTTTTTGCGACCCCACGAATCGCAGCACGCCAGGCCTCCCTGTCCATCACCAACTCCCGGAGTTCACTCAGACTCACGTCCATCGAGTCAGTGATGCCAGCCAGCCATCTCATCCTCTGTCATACCCTTCTCCTCCTGCCCCCAATCCCTCCCAGAATCAGGGTATTTTCCAATGAGTCAACTCTTCCTATGAGGTGGCCAAAGTACTGGAGTTTGAGCTTTAGCATCATTCCTTCCAAATAAATCCCAGGGCTGATCTCATTCAGAATTGACTGGTTGGATCTCCTTGCAGTCCAAGGGACCCCCAAGACTCTTCTCCAACACCACAGTTCAAAAGCATGGATTTTTCAAAACTCAGCTTTCTTCACAGTCCAACTGTCACATGCATATGTGACCACTGGAAAAACGATAACCTTGACTGGATGGACCTTTGTTGGCAAGGCAATGTCACTGCTTTTCAATATGCTATCAAGGTTGGTCATAACTTTCCTTCCAAGGAGTAAACGTCTTTTAATTTCATGGCTGTAGTCAATATCTGCTGTGATTTTGAAGCCCAAAATAAAATAAAGTATGACACTGTTTCCACTGTTTCCCCATCTATTTGCCATGAAGTGATGGGACCAGATGCCATGATATTCCTTTTCTGAATGTTGAGCTTTAAGCCAACTTTTTCACTCTCCACTTTCACTTTCATCAAGAGGCTATTTAGTTCCTCTTCACTTTCTGCTATTATAGGAGACTGGTATGCAAAAGTAGGAAGTCAAGAAATACCTGGAGTAACAGACAAATTTGGCCTTGGAATGCAGAATGAAGCAGGGCAAAGACTAATAGAGTTTTGCCAAGAAAATGCACTGGTCATAGCAAACACCCTCTTCCAACAACACAAGAGAAGACTCTACACATGCACATCACCAGATGGCCAATACTGAAATCAGATTGATTATATTCTTTGCAGCCAAAGATGGAGAAGCTCTATACAGTCAACAAAAACAAGACCAGGAGATGACTGTGGCTCAGATCATCAACTTTTTATTACCAAATTCAGACTCAAATTGAGGAAAGTAGGGAAAACCGCTAGACCATTCAGGTATGACCTAAATCAAATCCCTTATGATTATACAGTGGAAGTGATTTAAGGGCCTAGATCTGATAGATAGAGTGCCTGATGAACTATGGAATGAGGTTCGTGACATTGTACAGGAGACAGGGATCAAGACCATCCCCATGGAAAAGAAATGCAAAAACGCAAAATGGCTGTCTGGTGAGGCCTTACAAATAGCTGTGAAAAGAAGAGAGGCAAAAAACAAAGGAGGAAAGGAAAGATATAAGCATCGGAATGCAGAATTCCAAAGAATAGCAAAAAGAGATAAGAAACCTTCTTCAGTGATCAATGCAAAGAAATTGAGGACAAGAAAAGAATGGGAAAGACTAGAGATCTCTTCAAGAAAATTAGAGATATCAAGGGAACATTTCATGCAAAGATGGGCTCAATAAAGGAAAGAAATGGTATGGACCTAACAGAAGCATAGGATAGTAAGAAGAGGTGGCAAGAATACACAGAAGAACTGTACAAAAAATATCTTCACAACCCAGATAATCATGATGGTGTAATCACTCATCTAGAGCCAGACATCCTGGAATGTGAAGTCAAGTGGGCCTTAGAAAGCATCACTACGAACAAAGCTAGTGGAGGTGATGAAATTCCAGTTGAGCTATTTCAAATCCTGAAAGATGATGCTGTGAAAGTGCTGCACTCAATATGCCAGCAAATTTGGAAAACTCAGCAGTGGCCACAGGACTGGAAAATGTCAGTTTTCATTCCAATCCCAAAGAAAGGCAATGCCAAAGAATGCTCAAACTACTGCACAATTGCACTCATCTCACATGCTAGTAAAGTAATGCTCAAAATTCTCCAAGCCAGGCTTCAGCAATATGTGAACCGTGAACTTCCTGATGTTCAAGCTGGTTTTAGAAGGCAGGAGAACCAGAGATCACATTGCCAACATCCACTGGATCATGGAAAAAGCAAGAGAGTTCCAGAAAAACATCTATTTCTGCTTTATTGACTATGCCAAAGCCCTTGACATTGTGGATCACTATAAACTATGGAAAATTCTGAGAGAGATGGGAATACCAGACCACCTGACCTGTCTCTTGAGAAATCTATATGCAGCTCAAGAAGCAACAGTTAGAACTGGACATGGAACAACAGACTGGTTCCAAATAGGAACGGGAGTATGTCAAGGCTGTATGTTATCACCCTGCTTATTTAACTTATATGCAGAGTACATCATGAAAAACGCTGGACTGGAAGAAACACAAGCTGGAATCAATATTGCCGGGAGAAATATCAATAACCTCAGATATGCAGATGACACCACCCTTATGGCAGAAAGTGAAGAGGAACTAAAAAGGCTCTTGATGAAAGTGAAAGTGGAGAGTGACACAGTTGGCTTAAAGCTCAACATTCAGAAAACCAAGATCATGGCATCTGGTCCCATCACTTCCTGAGAAATAGATGGGGAAACAGTGGAAACAGTGTCAGACTTTATTTTGGGGGGCTCCAAAATCACTGCAGATGGTGACTGCAGCCAGGAAATTAAAAGACGTTTACTCCTTGGAAGAAAAGTTATGACCAACCTAGATAGCATATTCAAAAGCAGAGACATTACTTTGCCACCTAAGGTCCATCTAGTCAAGGCTATGGTTTTTCCAGTAGTCATGTATGGATGTGAGAATTAGACTGTGAAAAAGGCTGAGCGCCAAAGAATTGATGCTTTTGAACTGTGGTGTTGGAGAAGACTCTTGAGAGTCCCTTGGACTGCAAGGAGATCCAACCAGTCCATTCTGAAGGAGATCAGCCCTGGGTGTTCTTTGGAAGGAATGATGCTAAAGCTGAAACTCCAGTACTTTGGCCACATCATGTGAAGAGTTGACTCATTGGAAAAGACTCTGATGCTGGGAGGGATTGGGGGCAGGAGGAGAAGGGGATGACAGAGGATGAGATGGCTGGATGGCATCACTGACTCGATGGACATGAGTCTGAGTGAACTCCGGGAGTTGGTGATGGACACAGAGGCCTGGCGTGCTGCGATTCATGGGGTCACAAAGAGTCGGACCCGACTGAGTGACTGAACTCACTTTCTGCCATAAGGGTGGTGTCATCTGCATATCTTGGTCTTGAAGCTTTTTTTTGTACAGTTCTTCTGTATATTCTTGCCATCTCTTCTTAACATCTTCTGCTTCTGTTCAGTTCAGTCGTGTCTGACTCTTTACGACCCCATGAATCGCAGCACACCAGGCCTCCCTGTCCATCGCCATTTCCCGGAGTTCACTCAGACTCACGTCCATCGAGTCCGTGATGCCGTCCAGCCATCTCATCCTCGGTCGTCCCCTTCTCCTCCTGCCCCCAATCCCTCCCAGCATCAGAGTCTTTTCCAATGAGTCAACTCTTTGCATGAGGTGGCCAAAGTACTGGAGCTTCAGCTTTAGCATCATTCCTTCCAAAGAAATCCCAGGGCTGATCTCCTTCAGAATGGATTAGTTGGATATCCCTGCAGTCCAACACCACAGTTCAAAAGCATCAATTCTTCGGCGCTCAGCCTTCTTCACAGTCCAACTCTCACATCCATACATGACCACAGGAAAAACCATAGCCTTGACTAGACTGACTTTAGTTGGCAAAGTAATGTCTCTGCTTTTGAATATACTATCTAGGTTGGTCATAACTTTCCTTCCAAGGAGTAAGTGTCTTTTAATTTCCTGGCTGCAGTCACCATCTGCAGTGATTTTGGAGCCCAGAAAAATAAAGTCTGCCACTGTTTCCACTGTTTCCCCATCTTCTGTTAGGTCCATACCATTTCTGTCCTTTATCGAGCACATCTTTGCATGAAATGTTCCCTTGGTGTCTCTAATTTTCTTGAAAAGATCTCAAGTCTTTCCCATCCTGTTGTTTTCCTCTATTTCTTTGCATTGATCGCTGAGGAAGGCTTTCTTTTCTCTTCTTGCTATTCTTTGAAATTCCAGATGCTTATATCTTTCCTTTTCTCCTTTGCTTTTTGCTTCTCTTCTTTTCATAGCTATTTGTAAGGCCTCCCCAGCCAGCCAGCCAACTAGTAGGGGTATAAACTGGATGGCTCTTTTTGACTGCGTATGTGCTGTGAGAGGTACAGTGAGAGTCTGGTTGTTAGGGACAATACTCATCTGGGGAGTGAGGAAGGCTAAGGTGCAGATACCCATCTAATTGACAGGTAGACATAAGTAAGCATCTGCCTCACAAAGAAAAGGCCTTGATGAGGGCGGCACCTTCTGTTACAGTACAGGACACCAAAAGGCTGCACAGCAGCCTGTGCATAACAGATAACTGAAAACTAGCGAAAGGTTTCCTCCCCATCTTTTGTGCCAGAGGCCAACTCCAGCAGCCAGGGATTCAACCTGAAGAGGTGAACAGTGTCAGCGATGAGACAGCCTCTCATTTTTCTTTTGGACTGCCTGTTTATTCCAAGTTTAAGATTCTCTTTTATACTTTTACAAAAACATTAGGCCAGAGGTTTGACATTTTCAGATCCCCCTCTGGCAGACTTATTATCTCCATAAATCACTGTTGCTCTTCAGGGTTCCTGCTTCAGTGATTCTCTCGGAATCAGCCTTATCATCTATTATCTACCTCTTCTAATGTGTCCTATAGTTAACCTGTGATTACATTTTAACTCATGCAACATTCTTCAGTTTATTTCTTATCTTTCTAAATCCTGTTTGACCCTAACATCCTGAGCTCACTATCTCTTAAAAAGGCTTCTAGCTATCATTTCAGTTCAGTCACTCAGTCGTGTCCGACTCTTTGTGACCCCATGAATCGCAGCACGCCAGGCCTCCGTGTCCATCACCAACTCCCGGAATTCACTATCTGAGTGAATCTTCACGTCCATCGAATCCGTGATGCCATCCAGCCATCTCATCCTCTGTCATCCCCTTCTCCTCCTGCCCCCAATCCCTCCCAGCATCAGAGTCTTTTCCAATGAGTCAACTCTTCACATGATGTGGCCAAAGTACTGGCCACATCAGCTTTAGCATCATTCCCTCCAAAGAAATCCCAGGGCTGACCTCCTTCAGAATGGACTGGTTGGATCTCCTTGCAGTCCAAGGGACTCTCAAGAGTCTTCTCCAACACCACAGTTCAAAAGCATCAATTCTTCGGCGCTCAGCCTTCTTCACAGTCCAACTCTCACATCCATACATGACTACTGGAAAAACCATAGCCTTGACTAGACGGACCTTTGTTGGCAAAGTAATGTCTCTGCTTTTGAATATACTATCTAGGTTGGTCATAACTTTTCTTCCAAGGAGTAAGCGTCTCTTAATTTCCTGGCTGCAGTCACCATCTGCAGTGATTTTGGAGCCCCCCAAAATAAAGTCTGACACTGTTTCCACTGTTTCCCCATCTATTTCCCATGAAGTGATGGGACCAGATGCCATGATCTTCGTTTTCTGAATGTTGAGCTTTAAGTCAACTTTTTCACTCTTCTCTTTCACTCTCATCAAGAGCCTTTTTAGTTCCTCTTCACTTTCTGCCATAAGGGTGGTGTCATCTGTATATCTGAGGTTATTGATATTTCTCCTGGCAATATTGATTCCAGCTTGTGTTTCTTCCAGCTCAGCGTTTCTCATGATGTACTCAGCATATAAGTTAAATAAGCAGGGTGACAACATACAGCCTTGACATACTCCTTTTCCTATTTGGAACCAGTCTGTTGTTCCATGTCCAGTTCTAACTGTTGCTTCTTGAGCTGCATATAGATTTCTCAAGAGACAGGTCAGGTGGTCTGGTATTCCCATCTCTCTCAGAATTTTCCATAGTTTATAGTGATCCACAATGTCAAGGGCTTTGGCATAGTCAATAAAGCAGAAATGGATGTTTTTCTGGAACTCTCTTGCTTTTTCCATGATCCAGTGGATGTTGGCAATGTGATCTCTGGTTCTCCTGCCTTTTCTAAAACCAGCTTGAACATCAGGAAGTTCACGGTTCACATATTGCTGAAGCCTGGCTTGGAGAATTTTGAGCATTACTTCACTAGCGTGTGAAATCACTGCAATTGTGTGGTAGTTTGAGCATTCTTTGGCATTGCCTTTCTTTGGGATTGGAATGAAAACAGACCGTTTCCAGTCCTGTGGCCACTGCTCAGTTTTCCCAAATTTGCTGGCATATTGAGTGCAGCACTTTCACAGCATCATCTTTCAGGATTTGAAATAGCTCAACTGGAATTCCATCACCTCCACTACCTTTGTTCGTAGTGATGCTTTCTAAGGCCCACTTGACTTCACATTCCAGGATGTCTGGCTCTAGGTGAGTGACCATACCATCGTGATTATCCTGGTCTTAAAGCTCTTTTATGTACAGTTCTTCTGTATATTCTTGCCACCTCTTCTTAATATCTTCTGCTTCTGTTAGGTCCATACAATTTCTGTCCTTTATTGAGCCCATCTTTGCATGAAATGTTCCCTTGGTATCTCTAATTTTCTTGAAGAGATCTCTAGTGTTTCCCATTCTGTTGTTTTCCTCTATTTCTATAAATGATTACAGCCAAGTGTTAATCTCCTGGTTGTACATCATGGAGCATCTGACCTTTAATCCAAAGACTAGTTATTGAGATAAGCTTTGGAAACAATCTTAGAGTGTCCTTTTCAATAACTTAATTAAAACTTTTAGCAATATAACATAACAAGGAACTATCTCAGAAGTGAGTCTTAGTAAGCACACACCTTAATTAACAAAACTAGAACTTAATACTTAGTGACACATAATTTTTTCTTTTTTTTTTCTTTTTTTTTTTCTTTTTTTTTTTTCAGAACTCATTGTGAGGGCATTAACAATGTAGCCATGTAAGGCTTTAACCCATCAAATAAAACTAAGGACTGTCAGAGAACTGGGAAAAGCCAAGCAGCCATCTTAGATTTCCCATAGCCCTGGCTCTTTGATTTTCAGTTGTTGTTTATCTATTTTTAATTTCCTGATTTAAGAGCAGACTATCACCATGTTTTAAAGATATCAAGATAGTAAAAGTCTAACCATGAGGGGTTATCTTTTGCAGAATTTAAGTTTTTCCACCAGCTTAAACTCATTTAGGTAAACTTAATTAAATTTATTTTAAATTTAGTCAGTCCTAACCATGCACAAAACTTTTTCAGGGTCCACCTTCCACAAACCATTTAATCACTTTCTGTAACAGCTACCTGTAAATCAGACTTACTTTCTTTTCCCCTTATAAAATGTAATTTTATTTTTTACATTTTCTTTATTAAAAACATGCATCCTACTTTCTTATTAGATTACCAAACAAACATTAATACTAGATATTTAACACTGAATATTTCCCAGTTCACTTGAATCTGAAATTTATTTAGATTAATTTTTCTTGTATTTAGAATTGTTTAATTTGTAAGGGCTTACTTTTCTTTAGGCCAATTAAATTATAACTCGTTTACAATTTCAATGATATTATCAGAAAAAAGATACATAGTGAGACATACATAAATCCAGACAGACTGATTGACTGAGATCTTATTGTTTTTTGCTTGAGATTTAAAATATATCTTTGGGTCCCAGGAAAGGTCCATCTAGTCAAGGCTGTGGTTTTTCCAGTGGTCATGTATGGATGTGAGAGTTGGACTGTGAAGAAAGCTGAGCACTGAAGAATTGATGCTTTTGAACTGTGGTGTTGGGAGAAGACTCTTGAGAGTCCCTTGGACTGCAAGGAGATCCAACCAGTCCATTCTAAAGGAGATCAGCCCTGGGATTTCTTTGGAAGGAATGATGCTAAAGCTGAAACTCCAAAAATAATAAATAAAAAAAGACCAAAAATAAAATAAAATAAAAAAATAAAGCTGAAACTCCAGTACTTTGGCCACCTCATGTGAAGAGGTGACTCATTGGAAAAGACTTTGATGCTGGGAGGGATTGGGGGCAGGAGGATAAGGGGATGACAGAGGATGAGATGGCTGGATGGCATCACTGACTCAATGGACGTGAGTCTGAGTGAACTCTGAGAGTTGGTGATGGACCGGGAGGCCTGGTGTGTTGCAATTCATGGGGTCGCAAAGAATCGGACACAATTGAGCTACTGAACTGAACTGAACTGAACTTGGGCCCCAGCCAAGATGTCTGACATGGAGAATGATTTCACATGCAATGAGGAGGAGGACTACGACATGGAATACTCTGAAGATAGTAATTCTGAGCCAAATGTGGGTTGGGAAAATCAGTACTATAATTCCAAAGCATTAAAAGAAGATGACCCAAAAGCAGCAGTAAGCAGTTTCCAAAAGATTTTGGAACTTGAAGGTGAAAAAGGAGAATGGGGATTTAAAGCACTGAAACAAATGATTAACTTCAAGTTGACAAACTTTCCAGAAATGATGAACAGATATAAACAACTATTGATCTATATTCAGAGTGCTGTCACAAGAAATTATTCTGAAAAATCCATTAATTCTATTCTTGATTATATCTCTACTTCTAAGCAGAATTCTGGTTTTTTATGTCAGATGAATTTACTGCAGGAATTCTATGAAACAACACTGGAAGCTTTGAAAGATGCTAAGAATGACAGACTGTGGTTTAAGACAGACACAAAGCTGAGGAAATTGTATTTAGAATGAGAGGAATATGGAAAGCTTCAAAAAAATTTTATGCCAGTTACATCAGTCCTGCCAGACTGATGATGGAGAAGATGACTTGAAAAAAGGCACACAGTTATTAGAAATATATGCTTTGGAAATTCAAACATACACTGCACAGAAATAACAAAAAACTTAAAGCACTCTATGAACAGTCACTTCACATCAAGTCTGCCATCCCTCATCCATTGATCATGAGAGTTATCAGAGAAGGTGGTGGTAAAATGCACTTGAGAGAAAGTGAATTCGAAAAAGCACATGTTGATTTTTTTGAAGTCGTTAAGAACTATGATGAATTGGGAAGTCCAAGATGAACCACTTGCTTAAAATATTTAGTCTTAGCAAATATGCTAATGAAATTGGGAATAAATCCATTTGATTCACAGGAGGTCAAACCTTACAAAAATGATCCAGAAATTCTAGCAATGATGAATTTAGTAAGTGCCTATCAGAGTAATGATATCACTGAATTTGAAAAGATTCTGAAAACAAATCACAGCAACATCATGGATGATCCTTTCATAAGGGAACACACTGAAGTGTTTTTGTGAAATATCAGAACACAAGTGCTTATAAAATTAATTAAGCTTTACACGAGAATACATATTCCTTTATTTCTAAGGAGTTAAACATAGATGTAGCTGATGTGGAGAGCTTGCCGGTGTGGTGCATATTGGATAACACTGTACATGGCCAAATTGATCAAGTCAACCAACTCCTTGAACTGGATCATCAGAAGAGGCGTGGTGCCCGATATATTGCACTAGATAAATGGACCAACCAACTAAATTCTCTCAACCAGGCTGTAGTCAGTAAACTGGTTTAACAGAGAACAAGCTTTTACAGACATGCTTAAGGCAACAGGGCAGAGATGTAACCCTTAAAAGAACTGGGAATGGCAAAACTACTGTCGGCTGATGTGTCCTGAAAATTGTTGAAGTTATGGCAGAAGTGCTTTTTTTGATCAACTGGTTTGTGTTTTGCTGCTGCATTTATCCCAAAGGGGGGGGAGGGGGGTGGGAAACAGCTTTAATCTCCAGAAGAAAACCAAAATGCCATGGAATTTATGCTGTATTGACATCTTGCCCTAAAACATACAACATCATAGTAATTTGTCATGGGCAACATGACCAGAGAGATTTTTGTCATGATTTTAAATACACTGACATGCTACTGTTGGTTAAATTTAAACATGTTTTACCTGCAGAAATTCTCTCACAAATAACCTGCAATAACTTGAAATGCATACCCTTTTGAACATACCCTTTTCTCATGTATAAATTAAAATGTTTGCTGCATTTTGCAAAAATAAAATAAAATATATCTTTGACCCCTTTTTTCCTTCGCTTGAAGTTTTAATTTGCCTAAGGCTGAGGTCTCAGGCATAGCTGGCTGTGTATTTCAAGGACATGGAAAGGGTTAACTTCAAGCTTTCCCCTGGGCAGGTCTTTTCACAAGCTCATTGTTTTTAATTGCATATGCAAAAAGAATTGGTTTTGCAGTTTCCAAAAAGAAAAATTTCTCTCACTCTGTTCAATCAGCAATCACACACTCACAATCATCAGAGGCTATCACAATGCTTTCCTTACCCTGAGTCCCCAGGTCTCCCAATCTGTTGCTCCCTTCCTGGGAGCCCAAGGAGGTGATCAGTCTCTTCTTCCACCCGCTGCGGTAGGTTCCTGCCTGGGGATTGGCCCTGGGGCCTTACCTTATCCTGTGGCCATTCCTGGTGAGTTGGTCCATCCCTCCAATGAGTACAGTTGGAGCTCGGCCGTCTGGAGAGTCGGAAAGCCAGTATGAAAGAGAACCCGGAATACCGTCAGGTGGCCCGCCTCCTCCTTCGTCTCCGGGTTCCTTCACTCCAGCCTGGCCGAGTCACCAGTCTGGTGCCTCAAGGGGCTGGCGTGGTTGGAATCTTGCTGGGGCCTCAAGAAATGTTGCAGAAACCAGTACTCAAGAAACCAAGCACCACACTTGGAGAGTTGGAGAACTCAGGTTTATTATGCCAGCAGGCCCAGAGGAGTTAACACTTCACGCTCTGAGCCCGGAACAAAGGGATTAGAGAGTTTTAACAGACAGACTGTAGTGGGCAACACTAGCTGTTAATAGGCTGGTTTAAACTAAGGAAAGGGTGTGTGAGATAAACTCCAGTTCCTAGTATTGCAAGTACCCACTTTCTGAGACTACGTGATCCAGACTTTTCAAGGGGCAAGGTGAGTTACAGAGGCAGAAGGAGGTAAAATTTTAACTTTTCCTCTTCAGGAGGAGAAGGGTATGACAGAGGATAAGATGGTTGGATGGCATTGCGAATTCTATGGACATGAGTTTGAGCAAGCTCCAGCAGTTGGTGGTGGACAGGAAAGCCCAACGTGCTGCAGTCCATGGTGTTGCAAAGAATCAGACACATCTGAGTGGCTGAACTGAATGGAACTGGACAGCAAAGAGATCAAACCAGTCAATCCTAAAGGAAATCAACCCTGAATATTCATTGGAAGGACTGATGCTGAAGCCAAAGCTCCAATACTTTGGCATCAGATTTGAAGAGCTGACTCATTGAAAAAGACCCTGACGCTGGGGAAGATTGAGGTAGGAAGAGAAGGGGGCAAGATGGTTGGATGACGTCACCAACTCAGTGGACATGAGTTTGTGCAAACTCTTGGATTTAGTGAAGGACAGGGAAGCCTGGTGTGCTGCAGTCCATGGGGTTGCAAAGAATAGATGCAACTTAGCCACTGAACAACAATAAAAATGAAATTACCAAAGAAAAAAAATTGGGGAGTGAAGAAATGCTGCCATCTTGTAGCCGTTCACTGTAACAGCAACTTTTAAGGTGTGTTTGTGGCTCAGGAATGTCTGATTCTTTGCAACCCCATTGATTGTAGACTGCCAAGCTCCTGTGTCCATGGAATTTCTCAGGCAAGAATACTGGAGTGGGTATACATTCCCTTCTCCAGGGGATCTTCCTGACCTGGGGATCGAACCCAGGCCTCCTGCACTGCAGGCAGATTCTTTGCCATCTGAACCAGCAGGGAAGCCCTTAAAAGGTGTGCTGATGGGCATTTAATGTTCACATGGCCTGTGGGGCTGTAAGTAAAACTCACCTGCCCTCAATAAATGTCATAGGCATGGTCATCAATTTTTAAAAATCCAATACACAGCAGAAGTTCAAGAAGCCAATTTCAAGAGACATGTTTCACTCACACCCTTTTAAAAAATCACATGAAAAGAAAGATGTCAGCATTGCTAAATATTAGAGAAATGCAAACTAAAACTACACCAAGGTATCACCATAGAGTGGTCAGAATGGCCACTGGCAGAAACCCTACAAAGGATAAATGCTGGAGACAGTATGGAGAAAAAGAAACCCTCCCACACCGATGCTGGCCATGCAAATTGCGAACAGCCACTCTGGAGGACAGAGTGGCGCTTTCTCAAACAATGAAAAGGCCAGTGAAATTAGAATACTCCCTAACACCACACACAAAATTAAACTCCCAACAGTTTAAAAATCTAAACCTAGGGATGGGTACTATAAAACTCCTGAGGAAAATATAGGGAGATGTAAACCACAGCAAGTTCTTTTGGGATCTACTGCTTACAATAATCAAAAACAAAACAAGAATAAACAAATTGTGCCTAATTAATCTTAACAGCATTAATCTGCACAGCAGAGGAAATCCTAAAATAAATTCATTTCTTCTTCTCCAGAAAATAATTTAGGATGCACTGTAAATATAACCACAAACTGAGTCAAATATTACAGTAATGCTTTCTTATTATCCAGACAAAACATATCTTAGAGATGTTTTCTTAGGAAACATATATATATATGTTCTTAGGAAATATATATATATATATATATATATGTATATATCTGTAACAGATATTCAATCATAAAAGAGTCACCCACTTGATTTTCTCCTAACCCCCACCTTTACAGATTAAAGTCTTGGTGACCAGTGACTATTTAATAAATACATTTAAGAAATTGTTGGCAGAGATGGATCTTTTAAACAATAAATTGTAGTTATATCTCCGAACATAATTTACCTACAAAAAACACTTTAAGTATAGGGAAAGATTGCTTCTGTTTCCCTCAGCTGCAGGGATGACTGCAGTGGCGCGCAGTCTCCCCTCACGTATCACCCTGGGCAGGCCTAACCCTCAGTCGCTCACTGGAGCTCAGCTGCAGGGCTGGCCCAAGGAGCCTCTTCTGTCGAGGGGGATTCAGACTCGTGCTCCCCTAAGAGCCCACAGCACATGGAGCTAGGAGTGCTCACTGCAGCCCCCAGGCTACATGGTCTCATGAGGAGCTACTGTGGGAACAGAGGCGGTGCAGGCCTACACTCCACATCAGTTCGATTTGCCAACTCTGATTTGTGTCCTGAACTGCTTTTCTTTCCTTCTTCTTCTTTCAGAAAGCTATTTTTCTGGTTTTATTTATATTTGTGTCACAGCGTGGTTTTCGGGATCTTAGTTCCCTGACCACATTGGTG
Source organism: Ovis canadensis (assembly GCF_042477335.2). Lineage (NCBI taxonomy): Eukaryota > Metazoa > Chordata > Mammalia > Artiodactyla > Bovidae > Ovis > Ovis canadensis. The sequence goes on from NC_091267.1 coordinate 13,610,706, forward strand.
CCCCCTTGCAGGGGAGGCCGGGGAAAAACCACAAGGGAACTCCCTGGAACTGCTGTGCTTGGGGTGGTTCTGCTATGTCTGTCTTTCACCCTTTAATTTTACATAATAACCATTAGAACCAGTTTTTAGTTGAAGACAAAAGGATGATTTTTCACTAGGAATTAGCCAGTTATTTTGCACATCCCTTGGAAATTCAAACATTGGTGGGTGTTCCTATTTGCAAACAGTTATTATACAAGACCAAATGCCATGTTACATGGTTAGATGATGTTGTCAGGCAGAATCCACTTGCATGTAACAACTTGCACCTGGAAGGACCCAGAAATCCCAGGCCCCACTTTGTCCCAGGCCCTGCACCCACCAAGGCTGGGGGCACGTGGAGAGAAAGGTTTGCCCTGCGCATCCTGTTCTAGGACCACCGGTCCAGGATCCAGGCAGCTGCCATCAGTCAGCCAGCACACGCAATGGAAATTCACATCCACTGGAAAGGACAGACAGAGAAACAGAAAATGACAATGTGGCGTGGCACGTGCTATGAGAGGGGACATTCAGGGGAACAACTCAGACAACAGGAGGGCCAAGGGGGTGTGCAGGGCTGGCCAGACCAGGGTGGAGCTGTAGAGGCTCGAGGAGGTGGACACAAAGGTTTCCTTGAACAGCACAGGGGTCGGTGTGACCAGGAAACAACCAGCAGGGGATGCTGAGGAGCTGCCCAGGCACCAGGAAGAGATGGTAGCTGGCCCAGCTCAAGACAATCAGCCAGCACCTTGGGTCACCCAGGCCTGCTCTGGCCTTCTGTTTCCCTGGACACAGGCCACCGAGACAGCTCTGGGCAAAACTGTGTCTTCGCCCACCTCCACTCACTCCCTCCTCACCCACCTCAGGTCTTGCTGAGCCCAGAGCACCAGGGATGCCCACCATCCTCCCAGTTGAAGCCCTTCGAGGTCCTGCCAACACACTCACATGGGTGGTCACGAGATGCAACTGGAGTCCAAATCGCACAACCACTCATTTCACCTTGAGTTACTAGGAAACAGCTCTTTACCCATGAATCACACTTTGCATTTGTACTTCCATGCATTTCTGGTCCTTTACAAAACACATTTTCTTACGGACTTTTACACTGAAGTGTCTTTTGCAAAGCAAACATTCAGTTACAACATTTATTTTGGTACAGTTTTTTTATGTGCATAGATGTGTAGTTAAAGAGGGCCATGTATAAAATGAGCTGCTTAGTTTGCCATTTGTTTGAAGTCTGAGGCACCTGAGGGTGAGCTCGCCTGGTGTTTAGGATTGTTTTCTTAGAGTACTGTCTCCCCACCTTCAGCTCCAGACACAAGGGAGATGACAAAACAGGTCCGCATGCTAAAAAATGTCTTCAGGAATCTTCAAACCCAGCTTCTTCCAGGAGTTCAAGGTTAGGGACCAGGACAGTGAGAGGGTGTGTGGGGGAGGGAACAGCAAGTCACCGAAACCAAGTGTCTGTGACCAGCCCACCTTCTGTCAGGAGCACCACCTGGAGCTGGTCTCTGCATGGGCCAGCCCTTGTGCTGAGACAGGGGGAGCAGCTGACCCCAGAAACCACCAGCTAAGTGCTTGTGAGACCAACTGTAAGCCCCAAGCTAAGGTTAAACCGTAACTACATTTACCTGCATATTTACTGTGACAGGCAGTATGCTCAGTACCCTGAGTGACTGTATTCTCCCCTATTCTATTTCCTATAAACCCACTTTATGAAGGTATGATTGACATACAGAAAGCTGAGTTTGGAGAAAGGTTACATCCATGAAGCCATGACCACAGTCTGCACCGTAAACATTTATTTGTAATTACCAGTATCATCATCATTTATGTGTATGGTAAGAATACTTCAAATAGGCTCCATCCTATCATAAATTTTAAGTACACGGTGCAGTATTGTGAAGTACAGGGGCCATATTTCACAGCCAACCTCCAGGACTTATTCATCTGGCGTCACTGAAATGTGTGCCCTTGCACCAGCACCTCCCAACTTCTCAGGGACTCAGGAGGGTGAAGTATTGCCTTGGGCCTTTATAGCTGGGATTGTAGCAGCAGAGACTTGGTGTCTTCCTGCTCTGTCCAGACCTACCTGAGGTCGGTAAATGCTTTGCTCCCGACCCCAGCCCCTTGCTCACACACTGTGGTATAGAGCCCTGAGTTTGGACCCCACGCCCACCCATTCACTAGCAACAGAAGCCCTTGCTCCCTGGACCACTCTGCTCCTCTTTTCTGGTCTTCTCTCCCCCTAACATGCCCCTCCTTGCTTTCCACCAGAGAAGGAGCTGGTGGAGAAAAGGGAAGCCATCAAGCTACAACAATGGCTCACACATAGGTGTTTCCTGGCGTGAGGGGCTGCTCTGTGTGTCCTGTGGGGTCACACATTAATCTTCATGACAACCTCATGAGGGAAGTTCCCATCACTACGTCCACTTCACGGATGAGGGCCTGAGGAGGGGCAGTGCAGGAATAGAGCACCCTCACACACAATGAGACCCAGACATCCTTAACCTGTGGCTCACCTGGCTTCAGCCACTGCATCCTCGTGTTCTTGGAGACTCTGCTAGGTCCTTTCCACAAATCTCCTCAAGACTTACAGGCTTTTAACTAATCTATATGGGCAAGTTACTTCAAGTTTTCCTGAAAAACAACGCCAAGCAGGCTTCTACCCAGCTATGAGCACATGGGCGGCTGCAACCGGTGCACATAGCACGGCCGAGAGGAGTTACCCCACGTCCAAGGTCAGGGGCAGAAGCCAGGAGGACCTCATGCCTGAGGGACGGTGGCCAAGAAGAGTTACCCAACGTCCGAGGTCAGGGGCAGCAGCCGAGAGTGCCAGTCTGCGATGGCACAGGAACAGCCGAGAGGAGCTACCCCAGTCCGAGGTCAGGGGCGGTGGCCAGGAGGAGCAACCCCACGCCCAAGGAGCAGTGGCTGCATGGGCGCAGGAGAGCCTAGAGGAGCTATTCCATGTTCAAGGTCAGGAGGGGCGGGGGTGAGGAGATACCCCTCGTCCAAAGTAAGAGAAACCCAATAAGATGGTAGGTGTTGCAAGAGGGCATCAGAGGGCAGACACACTAAAACCGTAATCACAGAAAACTAGTCAATCTAATCACTCTAGGACCACAGCCTTGTCTAACTCAATGAAACTAAGCCATGCCCTGTGGGGCCACCCAAGATGGGCGGGTCATGGTGGAGAGGTCTGACAGAATGTGGTCCACTGGAGAAGGGAATGGCAAACCACTGCAGTATTCTTGCCTTGAGAACCCCATACACAGTATGAAAGGCAAAATGATAGGATACTGAAAGAGGAACTCCCCAGGTCAGTAGGTGCCCAATATGCTACTGGAGATCAGTGGAGAAATAACTCCATAAAGAATGAAGGGATGGAGCCAAAGCAAAAACAATACCCAGCTGTGGATGTGACTGGTGATAGAAGCAAGGTCCGATGCTGTAAAGAGCAATATTGCATAGGAACCTGGAATGTCAGGTACATGAATCAAGGCAAATTGAAAGTGGTCAAACAAGAGATGGCAAGGGTGAATGTCGACATTCTAGGAATCAGCAAACTAAAATGGACTGGAATGGGTGAATTTAACTCAGATGACCATTATATCTACTACTGCGGGCAGGAATCCCTTAGAAGAAATGGAGTAGCCATCATGGTCAACAGAGTCCGAAATGCAGTACTTGGATGCAGTCTCAAAAATGACAGAATGATCTCTATTCATTTCCAAGGCAAACCATTCAATATCACAGTAATCCGAGTCTATGCCCCAACGAGTAACACTGAAGAAGCTGAAGTTGAACGGTTCTGTCACGCGAGTGTATGTTCCTCGATTCTTTGTCTCGTCACAACAAAGATTTGGAGTGACCGACATTAAAGCCCCCTTGGCGTGTCACAGCTCTCAGGTCTTGGATAGACCATGTTATAGCTCTCAGGTCTCGAATGGACCATGTTATAGCTCTCAGGTCTCGAATGGACCGTGTTATAGCTCTCAGGTCTCGAATGGACCGTGTTATAGCTCTTAGACAAATCAGTGCTACAGCTCAGTGTTACAGCTCTATTTTATTTAGAAGATAGCAGGAAAATCCATCTTTCAGGTGTGAGCACGTCAATCTAAAGAGACGAGGAGAAGAGCGCCCCAGCGCGTGGGAGAGAGAGAGAGAGCTGGCTCTGGCTCTTCTATTTATATGTTTATCTCTCCCTGGGCCTGTCCTATGTAAATTAGGCCAGCCAGGAGTGTTGTTTGTTTTACCTGAGGTTCTCACTCTGGTCCTCGGACCTTCTTTTGTTTCATTTTCCACGGCTTTTCCCTTCCTTGTCTGTAGCCACCACCATTTTGGACTCCTTTTCCCTGTTCTACCTACTGAACAGTTCTGTGAAGACTTCGAGACCTTCTACAACTAACACCCAAAAACGATGTCCTTTTCATTATAGGGGACTGGAATGCAAAAGTAGGAAGTCAAGAAACACCTGGAGTAACAGGCAAATTTGGCCTTGGAATGCGGAATGAAGCAGGGCAAAGACTAATAGAGTTTTGCCAAGAAAATGCACTGGTCATAGCAAACACCCTCTTCCAGCAACACAAGAGAAGACTCTACACATGCACATCACCTGATATCAACACCGAAATCAGAATGATTATATTCTTTGCAGCCAAAGATGGAGAAGCTCTATACAGTCAACAAAAACAAGACCCGGAGCTGACTGTGGCTCAGATCATCAACTTTTTATTACCAAATTCAGACTCAAATTGAAGAAAGTAGGGAAAATCGCTAGACCATTCAGGTATGACCTACATCAAGTCCCTTATGATTATACAGTAGAAGTGAGAAATAGATTTAAGGGATGAGATCTGATAGATAGAGTGCATGATGAACTATGGACTGAGGTTCGTGACATTGTACAAGAGACAGGGATCAAGATCATCCCCATGGAAAAGAAATGCAAAAAAGCAAAATGGCTGTCTGGGGAGGGCTTACAAATAGCTGTGAAAAGAAGAGAAGCGAAAAGCCAAGGAGAAAAGGAAAGATATAAGCATCTGAATGCAGAGTTCCAAAGAATACCAAGAAGAGATAAGAAAGCCTTCCTCAGCGATCAATGCAAAGAAATAGAGGACAAGAACAGAATGGGAAAGACTAGAGATCTCTTCAAGAAAATTAGAGATCCCAAGGGAACATCTCATGCAAAGATGAGCTCGATAAAGGACAGAAATGGTATGGACCTAACAGAAGCAGAGGATATTAAGAAGAGGTGGCAAAAATATACAGAACTGTACAAAAAAGAGCTTCACGACCCAGATAAACACGATAGTGTGATCACTCATCTAGAGCCAGACATCCTGGAATGTGAAGTCAAGTGGGCCTTAGAAAGCATCACTATAAACAAAGGTAGTGGAGGTGATGGAATTCCAGTTGAGCTATTTCAAATCCTGAAAGATGATGCTGTGAAAGTGCTGTACTCAATATGCCAGCAAATTTGGAAAACTCAGCAGTGGCCACAGGACTGGAAAAGGTCAGTTTTCATTACAATCCCAAAGAAAGGCAATGCCAAAGAATGCTGAAACTACTGCACAATTGCACTCATCTCACACGCTCAAAATTCTCCAAGCCAGGCTTCAGCAATATGTGAACTGTGAACTTTCTGATGTTCAAGCTGGTTTTAGAAAAGGCAGAGGAACCAGAGATCAAATTGCCAACATCCACTGGATCATGGAAAAAGCAAGAGAGTTCTAGAAAAACATCTATTTCTGCTTTCTTGACTATGCCAAAGCCTTTGACTGTGTGGATCACAATAAACTGGAAAATTCTGAAAGAGATGGGAATACCAGGCCACCTGATCTGACTCTTGAGAAATCTGTATGCAGGTCAGGAAGCAACAGTTAGAACTGGACATGGAACAACAGATTGGTTCCAGATAGGAAAAGGAGTATGTCAAGACTGTATATTGTCACCCTGCTTATTTAACTTATATGCAGAGTACATCATGAGAAACGCTGGGCTGGAAGAAACACAAGCTGGAATTAAGATTGCTGGAAGAAATATCAATAACCTCAGATATGCAGGTGACACCACCCTTACGGTAGAAAGTGAAGAGGAACTAAAAAGCCTCTTGATGAGAGTGAAAGAGGAGAGTGAAAAAGTTGGCTTAAAGCTCAACATTCAGAAAATGAAGACCATGGCATCTGGTCCCATCACTTCATGGGAAATAGATGGGGAAACAGTGGAAACAGTGTCAGACTTTATTTCTGGGGGCTCCAAAATCACTGCAGATGGTGACTGCAGCCAGGAAATGAAAAGATGCTTACTCCTTGGAAGAAAAGTTATGACCAACCTAGATAGCATATTCAAAAGCAGAGACATTACTTTGCCAACTAAGGTCTGTCTAGTCAAAGCTATGGTTTTTCCTGCGGTCATGTATGGATGTGAGAGTTGGACTATGAAGAAACCTGAGTGCTGAAGAATTGATGCTTTTGAATTGCGGTGTTGGAAAAGACTCTTGAGAGCCCCTTGGACTGCAAGGAGATCCAACCAGTCCATTCTGAAGGAGATCAGCCCTGGGAATTCTTTGGAGGGAATGATGCTAAAGCTGAAACTCCAGTACTTTGGCCACCTCATGTGAAGAGTTGAATCATTGGAGAAGACTCTGATGCTGGGAGGGATTGGGGGCAGGAGGAGTAGGGGACGACCGAGGATGAGATGGCTGGATGGCATCACTGACTCGATGGACGTGAGTCTGAGTGAACTCTGGGAGTTGGTGATGGACAGGGAGGCCTGGCGTGCTGCGATTCATGGGGTCGCAAAGAGTCGGACATGACTGAGCTACTGAACTGAACTGAACTGATGAGCACACGGAAAACTGAGGACAGACCCCAGAGCCCAGGTCCCAGCAGACAGGAAGCAGCTGCTTTCACTGGAAAAGCAGAGGCAGACCTTGCGACTGGACAAGAGGAAGTGGGCCTGGGAATGAGGGGCCGTGATACCCCGTCACAGCCCCGTCCTCCACTCAAGCACAAGTCCTTAGCAGTGTGCTGGCTCTGCAGTCAACACACTGAAGATGACACGCCCTGTGGGCCAAGGCCAAGTGCCAGCCAACATCCACAGAAGCAAAGAAAAATATAAAACAAAGAGCTGTGCTCTGAGTTTTTGAGATTGAACTGTGATGGGCAACTGCAGCATCACCCCTCTCTAGCACATGTCTGTGCCCAGAGTAGCCTTTTCCAAGGGCAATTGTTGACATTTGTGAAACACTGTTGTTATTGTTGTTCAGTTGCTCAGTCGTGTCCTACTCTTTGTGACCCCATAGACTGCAGCACGCCAGGCCTCCCTGTCCATCACCACCTCCCGGAATTTGTCCAAGTTCGTGTTCATTGCATCTGTGATGCTGTCCAGCCATCTCATCCTTTGCTGTCCTCTTCTCCTGCCCTCAATCTTTCCCAGCATCAGCGACTTCTCTAGTGAGTCGTCTGTTCACATCAGAGGACCAAAATCCTGGAGCTTCACCTTCAGCATCAGTCCTTCCAGTGAATATCCAGTGCTGATCTCCCTTAAGATTGACTTGTTTGCTCTCCTTGCCATCCAGGGGACTTTCAGGAATCTTCTCCAGCCTTCTTTGAACCACGGTTCAAAGGCATCAATTCTTTGGTGTTCTGCCTTCTCTTCTGTCCAGCTCTCATACCCATACATGACCACTGGGAAGACTGTAGCCTTGACTATATGAACCTTTGGCGACAGAGTAACGTCTCTACTTTTCAACACACTGTGTAGGTTTGTCATCGCTTTCCTGCCAAGAAGCAATCATCTGATTTCATGGCTGCAGTCACTGTCCGCAGTGATTTGAGGAAGCTGAGAATCACAGAACTCAAGTCTCCCAGAAAGGAGCATGCCCTGTCTACAGGTTTTAAGTTGTTTCAGAAGGTCAGCACTGCTGGCCAGGCCCCAGCTTCACACAGAGGGTCAAGAATTGGGCAGGATCTTTTTGTAAAGCTGCCCCACTAAGCTTCCACTCTAACAAGGTCTTGATTACAGAAATGTATACTCATGCAGATGTTTTTACAATGCAGAAAATAATGGAGAGGAAGTCAAAACTCCCTGTGATTCCATCCCAAGAGATACTCGCCACTAACCTATGGATCCATGTCCTCTCCGCCTCGGGCTGACTGACCTCTCTGACCTTGACTTTGGTCTGGGATGGACATCACATCCCACACTACCCCCTAGATGTCCAGGGTGGAGCTGGCAACACACTGAGGGTCGAGGTGGGGGTGTCTGGCTGGAAGAGCCATCTGAAGAGGCACACTCTGAAGGGCCTGGGCTGCAGACTTGGTGTGAGTCTGTGTCCTCGTCAGACCTCTGTTTATCAGCTGACCCCAGAGCCATGTGACTAAAGGGTCCTCCACAGAGCAGCCACGACCTCACTTCTAACTGGCCCAGTCTGTCTCTTTCTACCCCAAACTCCACATTGTGTATTACCAGTGAGACCAAGACCAAGCCTGCTAGCACCAAGCCCAGCAGCACCCCCTGACTTTTCAGACCCTGCTCCACAGCACAGGGGAGGGCAGGGAATTTGGGGGTTAACCAGGCCCTCGATTTCCAACTCCTGAGGCCAGGCCACCAGGTCATTCACAAACACTGGACAACAAAAGGTCCTTAAGTCTCACCAAGCTACAGGAGAGGCTCGTCCCTGACTCTTGGGCAGAGAGAGGGATGGGCTCTCCTCCTTCTCTGCAGGCCAGCATTACCACATGCCTAGGCTTCTCCCCCTTGGCGTTGCTGACATTCTGGACTGAACTGCTCTGTGTAGGGCTGTCCTGGGCACTGAGTGTCCCGGCAGGGAGGGCCACATGGTTCTGCTCTGGAGCCCCACACTTGCCGCCCTGCTCCGATCAGCCCAGGGCACCCACAGGCAGGACTCACCAGGCACTCTGGAGTCGGGGGTGGGACTGGAGTCTTCTCCACTGCAGTTGACATCCAAAAATCCTAACTGCTAATTCAGTAACTCATGTGAGGTTGACATTTCTCCTCTCTGTTATCAGGGTCTTAAAAACAATTTATCTCTTTTCATTATTAAATCCCTTTTCATTCTGATGAAACACCTTTGGTCTTCAAATACCTAGAAGTTTTGGGGTTTTTAAAGTTTTTGTCTTTTTTCCATTTATTTATTTGGCTGCACTGGTTCTTAGATGCAGCGTGCAGGACCTTTAGTTGCAGGATACTATCTCTGGGTTGCAGCCTGTGGGATCTAGCTCCCTGACTAGGGATCAAACCTGGGCCCCCGCACTGGGAGTGTGGAGTCACCACAGGACCACCAGAGAAGTCCCTGGAGGTTAAGACTTTGTCTACTGCTACTTGCATCTTGGATGCTGATGACGGTGAGGCATACCCAGGACTTTGGGGAAACCTATTCCCTGGGTCTGTGGCATGTTTCCCTCGACATTGGGGAGATGGGGTACCAGTTTCAGATGGACTATTTGAAGCCATAGACATGAGGAGGACTGTACCCTTACACCTGCCCGTTTTCCTTCTTGGCCTCTGTCTGTAACTAGTCTGAAGCCGTGTACACATAGGGAGTGTGCACCTCTGCAGCTGGGCCTTCTGTGCAGACACACCTCTGCTGGGCCGTGCACACTCCCAACACCCTCTCCACGAGACCCAGCTGTGGCTCAGGGAAGGTGCAGTCAGTCTGACTGACAGACCTCTTTAAAGACTTCAAAGTGGGGCCACATGGTGTCCTTTTGCTGCCAGGATACGGCCACGAAGTGGGTGAGGGAAGAGCCGTGGTGCCCACCACACAAATAGAGAAGGCCGAGGCTCAGCTGAGAGAACAGTCCAAGCTTGCCTAGACCCAGGCCCCCATGGGTGCCTGCAGGATGCACGACTGAAGTAAAAGGCCTCCCCATGCTCCCAGCCCTCTGCTGAGGGCCTTATTTAATTGCACACGCAGCTCTGGAAACCTCACTGAGGCAGCCAGCTCAGTGATAATTAACAGAACCGCATCTTATGTCGGGATTGTGAGGCAAGCGTGTACTTTGCGTCTGCCAGCCTCAGACAGCCTCCCAGTGAGGCCTCCCAAGACTCCATGACCCCACGGGCCAGCCAGGTCAGGATGCACGGGAAGGTTTTCAATCAAGCTTCTGGACTTTGAAGAGATTTTCCCATTGGAAGACTTTGCTAGGCAAGTTGATTGTCTACACTGAACCCACCCACAGGCTTGAAGCCCTCAAGGACCTTGTTCAAGTCTCAGCTGGATGCTCAGCCTCCACACACAACCAGCCAGTGTTCCCAGCCTTTCCTCCCTACTACTGCACCAACCGACAAGAGCCTGCAACAGAGGAGAGGAGAGGAGAGGAGAGGAGAGACGGGCAGGAAAGACTGCAGAAGGCCGGGGGTCACTGACAGCGCCGAGCAGACACGTGGCGGGGCTCTGACCATAGGCCACCAGCGTGGCAGAGGTGACCACTGCTCCACCAAGTCCTGTGGCCTCAGCCTCCTCTCTCCCCCACCCAGAGAGCTGCTCATCTGCCCTCAGCCTCTTTCCCTCCTTCTTAGAACGTTTGGGCAGGAGCACCCTGTGGGCATGCCCGGAGCTGCTCCTACCCCCGGGAGACAAGAGGCAGCAGCAACCTGGGACTGTCCTTGGGGCCGAAAACCTGCATTCAGCTTAGGAAATCTCCCTTTGAGAGAAAGTCAGCGCTTCTGTACACAGTTTGCTCTGCTACTTGCCCAGTGTGTATCTTTGACATTTTTTGGTTCTACCTGGAATGTACGAGACTTCGTGTAGATGACAGGTTGATCCCAGTCCTTTCTAGCTATCAGAACAACGCTCGGGCTCAGTGTGCTGTCTGGAATAGTCTCCTCTTGACTCTGCGGAAATCTCTCAGCATTTCTTCTGTCTGCCTGCTTACTCCACTTGTTCTGGAACTCAAGTTCTGGCCAGCCTGCTGTTTCTCTTAAGAGCAGGGACTGTAAATCACTGCCTCTCTGATCATAGTCCCTGGCATCCAACAGCATATTTATTAAAAGGAAATAAAAATTAAATTTTAAGTACTACAATTTTGCAATCTGTATTGAAGAGGTTAGAGATATGTGTGCTTTATGGCCTAGTATTTTCATTTTTAGGAGTTGATTCTAATGAAATCAGAAATAAGTAAATTCAAGAAACAGACGATTAGATAAAATCTAAACATTGGAAACATTCTAAATATCCAATAATGAAATGATTAAAATTACACCTGTATTCAAATATTAAAAACAATATTTTCTAAGAACATTTAATGAAAATGCTTTTTATATAACATGAGGTTAAAAAAAGATGAAAATTTTTAAGATATATCAATATATATGCAGAAAAAGAAATAAAGATAAAATATACCAAAAGGTAATAGAATTGATTGCTAAGTAGTATGAGTGATTTTAACTTTTTCTATTTTGTGTTTGAATTCTCCAGATTTATTTCACAGTGAGTTTATGGGCTTCCCTGATGGCTCTGTGGGTAAAGAAAGAAAGTGAAGCTGCTCAGTGGTGTCCGACTCTTTGCAACCCCATGGACTGTAGCCTACCAGGCTCTTCCATCCGTGGAATTTTCCAGGCAAGAGTACTGGAGTGGGTTCCCATTTCCTTCTCCAGGGGATCTTCCTGACCCAGGGTTCGAACCCGGGTCCCCTGCATTGCAGGCAGACGCTTTACTATCTGAGCTACCAGGGAAGCCCCAGTGGGTAAAGAATCTGCCTGCAATGCAGGAGACAATGGAGACGCAGTTAGATCCCTGGAGTGGGAAGATCCTCTGGAGGAGAACAAGGCAACCCACTTCAGTATTCTTGCCTGGAGAATCTCACAGACAGAGAAGCCTGGCAGGCTACAGTCCATAGGACTGCAAAGAGTTGGACATAACGGAAGCAACTTAGCACAGCACAGTGCATTTTAACAAAGGTACAGTAGTTAATTTCACATTCTAGTTCCTGTCATTTTATTTCGTGAATGCTGATCAATGCAGTATTCACATATATTAGATCTTCATGTCGGCATACCACCATTTTCATTATAAAGGTTCATTGTATGCATGTGTTCCAAAAAATAGAGCCTTTTACTTAAATATCATGTAAGAGATTCCAAAGTCTTGTGAAGACTTCATCACAACTGAGTAAATTTAACAGGAGTAAGGAATAACATTATCCTTAAAAAAAAATTTTTGTCCATCTGATTTTTTTTTTTTTTGGTCCTCTCATCTGCGGTATCTCATTTCCATTAAATAGGGTAATGTCTTTGTCCCTAAAGCCACATAATCTTAAATTAAGAACCCCATTTTCTCTCTTTCACTGTTATTTTAAATTTCATCCTTTCTATGTCACTTTGTTGTAGTTGTATCTCCTTTACCATTTTTGACTGGATATTACTTAATGAACAAATCTGAAAGTCTTAAAATAGGTGCGTTTTATCTCATTCACGTTTACAGGCATGCAGATTATATATACTCTCAGTTCCTATTTACTCCACGTTGTGTTTTCTGTCTGTGGAACTGCTTTCTGGCTGCAGGGGCTCTGCACTGCCGTCTGCAGCTCCTTCTGCTGCACATGCACCTTTAGCTGCCCGGCAGCATGTGGGACCTTGGCTGCCTGGCCGAGGATGGAAACCCCGCCCCCTGCATTGGAAGGTAAATTCTTAACCACTGGGCCACCAGGTAAGTCCCTATCTAAAGAATTTTATAAGTATCTCACAATATGTTTGCATTAGTTTCGCACTCTATATATACATAGAATGTTCTGAAATTTTGGAGAGGCTATATTTTTGTTCTAATTCTGTTTTTGATTACATTTAAAACCATAAATTTAACTAATACATCCCTCTGTATGTATAATTAGCACGTTTGTATTTCTTCTTCCTTTTTCTCCTGTGAATTCAACTAAGAAAAAGTGATATATAATCTACTGAATTGGGTTGTAAATTTGTGTAGCACGCTTCACAGAACTCTTGAAGCACCTACTGGTCCTGTGTTCTTGGCTTCATCAGAGATTCCTCAAGAGCGAGGATTTCGGTTTCCGCAGCCCCGCTTCCAAGAGCGCTCTAGACAGGAAGCACCCACGACATTGCTCACACCTGACGATGTCTTTCTTCCGTTGCTCGCTTCTGCCAGCCCTGGCAGAAGTCTTCCTTCTCATCAGACAGGCCTATGGGTGCTTCTGACCCTTCCGAACCCTTTACCTTTGGCCTGTGCTAGACTACGCCTTAGGATGTTGCCTCCGTGCAGAACCTCTGCCCAAACCATCTACCACCTGGCAGCTCTAACGGACAGATGGACCCAAGGGGGTCAGGCTTCCGTGAGTCCAGTATCACCCAAGACAACGTTGAAAATCAGCCAAAACAGACCCCTTTCCTGGACGACGGGAGGAGGATAACAAAATCTTGGCGGAAGCGAGCAAGGGAGAAAAAGTGTGGACGTCCCGGGCGAGTCAACCGGGCTTCTCTCCCCTGCTCTTGATTTTGCGGACGGGAGTGAACACCCACCCGGCAGCGGCGTCCTCGGGGGCGGGCCCGTGGGCGGGGCTCGGGGCGGGGACTGGCCGGGGGCGGGCCGACGAGCCCTGGGTGGGGCGTCGGGTGAGTCCTCGGGACGGGGGGCGTGTCCTCCAGACTCGGAGGGTGGGGCCTCAGGGCGCGAGGCTGGGCCTTGAGGCTCGTGGGGCGAGTCCCCGGGATGTGAGCCGGGTTTTCTCAGCGCCGGGCCAGTCCTTAGGGAACCGGATTAGCGGCGGGTCTACAGGGCGCCGAGCGGGACGTGGGCCCTTGGGGCTCGTGGGGCGGGTCCTCGGGGCTCCGGGCGGGTCCTCGGGGGACGGGTGCTCTGGGCCCGGGGCGGGGACTGGCGGCGGGTATTCTGGGCGCTGGGCAGGGATTGGTGGCGGATCCTCCGGGCTCGGGGCGGGACGTGGGTTCTAGGGTATCGGGGGGCGGGTCCTTGGGGCGGCGCGCGCCGCCGTACCCCGCTCCTCCCGCGCGCGGCCCCTTGAGTGCCCAAGGCGCGCGGCCAGCCCTGCTCGGGCCGCTGCACTCGAGCTGCCCCGCGGCCGAGCGAGCGCGGGCAGGGGCCGGGGCCGGGGCCGGGGCCGGGGCCGGGGCCACGGCGGCGGGTGGCGCACCCAGGGTCCTTCTGCAGTCCCCATAGCGAAGAGCGAGGGCGAAGCCAAGGCTAAGCGGGGCCGGAACCATGAACCGGAGTTTCCACAAGTCTCAGACCCTGCGCTTCTACGACTGCAGCGCGGTGGAAGTCAAGAGCAAGGTGAGCCGGGGGCCGGCAGTCTGCGCACCCCCCCCAACGCCCCACGAATGAATGGGCACCCCGAAGGGGACTGGGCGGCGCGAGAGGGGCCGGCGCCGACCACAACTTCGGAGCGCGGCGCGCGTCCGTGAGATGCGCCGGGGTCCCTCAGTCCTTCCCGCCCCTGCGCGCGCACAAAGCCCGGCAGCCCGGTAAGGTTCGGCTCGAGCCCCGGCGCTCGGAGGGCCGCGCGGCCGCCCGACCCTTTGCGAGAGTGGCTCTTTTGTTCCACAAGCCGGCGGCGATCCGGCGCACCGCGCGGTGGAGGGGCGATGTTTCCGGGGCGACCCGGGGGCTGATCGGATTCGGGGCCCTGGAGGGGCCTTGGGGGCCCGGGCCGGGGAAGGGCCCTGGCTGCGCCGCCTCCTTCGCAGCGGAGGAACCTTGGAACCGGCGAGGGGGAGACACGCAGCGGGTCCTCGATCCCCGGACCGGACCCCCAGTCCCCAGCACGGCCCTGCATACCAGCCCCTCAGCCTCCCGACGCGCCCCAGGCCCAGATTCCCCGGGCGCGCCGGACCAGCGGCCCCTCCCGCTGCCCGCGCCCGGGCCCAAGCGTGCCCGAACTTGCGGGTGGCTGTGCGCTTTGGATAATTGGCTGATAGGATCTGGCGCTTCTGCCCGTTGCGGGGGCGGCACCTTCGCGGCAGAAGCTTTTGTCTGCGAGGGTCTCAGGGGTGGACCTTGCCGCAGATGAAGAGCAGCAGTTGTTCGGGGTGCTGGAGGAGGGGGCCTCGGGCGTACCGCTGCCTGGGATCGGCTTTCGCCCCTTCTCTGCGCTCCCCCCGCTCGGCGCGGTCAGGCGAGGAGGAGAACCCGAGTGGTGGCAGACGGGCCAGGCCCGAGGGTGGGCTCTGACCTCCAAGTCTGTGCACACTTGGTCGCCGGCGTGTGTGTCCTGGTTCGCTCTCTGGGAAGACTAACCCGATGGCCCCTGTCTGGGCTGCCCGTACCAATCAAGGTGGGGTCCTTTGACATAGGATTTGCAAGGCTTCCTCCGAGGATGGGGGTTCTCTGCAGGAGTCCCACAGAATGAGTTGTGGGATTTCATCACATCTTGTTGGGCAGTCTATTTATGAACCCTCATATCTAATTACCTCCAATGCTAATTCTGTGACCCTGGCCCAGCACTCATCTCTTTTTAGCCCCAGAACTCCCCACACCCCCAAATCAAAAGTGACCTCTGTGAGTTGTGTGGGGGGGAGGAACCAACAAGCCTGAGTGGGAGCACCAAATAACTGACGTTTCTTCAACTCAGTGGGAATGTGGCTTCTTAGAACTCATTGTCCCCTGACAATAGCCACTGAGCACCCATGGTGTTTCACTTTAACTATTTATTTTGAGATCATCATAGATTAACAGGCAGTTGTGAGAAAGAACACAGAGGCTTCCCCACAGGTACCGTCTTGTATCACAGTGTCACATCCAGGGCCTTGCGGTGTTTTCAGGTCACAGTTTGTCATGCGTGCGTTCCTGAGGCAGTCTCCACGAGGACCACTTCCATCGCGAGGGGACCTCCTGGCAGCCTTTCACCCCTGCAAGGTGGCTGTTTGGTTCTAAGTGATGAACACCCCAGGCTGTTCAGGAATCTCGCTGGCCGAATGCCCTGGGCTCTGCAGCCATGGTGGCAGGCAGCTGCCTGACCAGATGCAACTCCGGAGGGCTAGCCCTGGAGGAAATGCCCTCACCAGCCTTTATCCTGCAGTCGTGCGCTCTGGACACGGTGGACCCCTGAGGCCTGAAGAGTAAGAGTCTGCCTTTGCCTCTCCCAGGGAACTGGGGGCCATAGGTGTTCTGGTGGCCCAGTGGGTTACCTCAGGCTGCCCCTCCTCCTTGACCCCCAGTGAAGAAGGAGGGCTGCCCCATGGCCCGAGCCTGGGTTCAAGTTCAGATGCAGTGACTGCTCCACCAGGGGTGAGTGGCAGAGGGGCAAAGTTTTGGTTGAATTTGGGAACAGTCCTGGAGGGCCACACCAGGCTGGGCCCTGCTGGGCTGGCTGGTTATACACACAACACCACCGCCCCAGGCCCTTTTGGATAAGGTGGTTTGTCTTACTGTCTGTCCAGTGGGGCCACCTGGCTCCCCCTTCTGTACCACTCTGTCACCCACCCACGGAGTCCATCTCTGCAGGGAGCCTTATTCCAGCTGCTCTTGTCAAAATATGGGAGGCAAACCATTATGACAGTGATGTTTTTATCCAATCTAAATGGTTCACCATAACACCTGGGTTTGCATGTGAAGAAAAATCGTGCCAAAATCCAGCCAGTTCTACCACCCAACCTTGTGAGCTTTCAGACAAGTCATTTAACTTTTCTGAGCCTTAGTTATTTCATATGTACAATGGTCATTGAACCTATTCTGGTAGCCCGACAGGATCAAATGAGGCAATGAACGGTAAAGCACCTGTAAACTGCAGGGCACCCACAGTTGTAAGAGCTAAGCCTTGCAGATCAAGACTCTGTGGCATTTCAGGATATCAGGTCTGAAAATTGCCTCTGATCCTCTCAGAATTGTTGGTGTTAGCCCTCTGCCACAGCTGGTCAATTCCCAAAGCCTTGAGACAGAGAAACTGTCTAGATCTGATGGCTCTCCCCCATCAGATAGCCCCTAACTCTACCCAGCATTTCTGTCAAATACCTGTGATTTGTCTGTCCCTCTCCCAGCCAGCTGCATGCACTTCTGACTCCCCAGTTCTGGTAACGGGGCTGGCATTTCACACTCAATCTGACTTTTTCCTCTCTTCCCAGAAGACCTACAGTGGGAACGGGCTATGCAGATGTCTGGGGAGAATGTCTCAGGCCAAGGGGAGCTGTCTTGGCCCTTCAGAGGGATAGGAGGAAGTCCAGTGCTGGAGAGGAGTCTACAGGGGCCAAGTAGTTGGAGTTGACTGGCTGTGTGAGGGGAAGACAGAAGGCCACACAGGGCCATTTTGAGCTCTGTAGTAGCTTTCACTATGTGACTGTCTCATCAGCCCCACCAGCATCTGCATGTGCCTGGAAAGTCTAAAGGAACACAGCTTCCTCATCTCCGCAGTGCGCTCTACACTGCGCCCACCCCCACCCCCGCCTGGAGACCCCTGCCTTAAGTGAGGTCCATGGCGTCCCGGCTTCCTTAGCAGGCAGGTCTCTTCTGTCTTCTCTTTGGCCTCTGGGGCCCTGGTTATGTGGCTTCCCGCACCTGAAGTGTTTTCTCCAAGAATCAGCGCTATCCTGACATTCCTCCTGCCAAGCCTCCTGACGTCTTTGCAGGCAGAGCATTTTCCATCCCACGTCCCTTCCCCACGTTTCCCTCGTTTTGTGGCCTTAGTACTGGTGATGGGGGCCCAGGGCTATGTGACTCACCCGTGGCCTCTGGTGTCCATTGTGTGGGGGGAGAATAACACCACTAAAGGTTTTAATCCAGTTTTGGCTGCTTGGTTTAGATACTGAAAAGTGAAAGTCACTCAGTCTGACTCTTTGAGACCCCATATTCTCCAGGCCAGAATACTAGAGTGGATAGCCTTTCCCTTCTCCAGGGGATCTTCCCAACCCAGGGATCAAACCCAGATCTCCTGCATTGCAGGCAGATTCTTTACCAGCTGAGCCACAAGGGAAGCCCAAGAATACTGGAGTGGGTAGGCTATCCCTTTTTCAGCATATCTTCCCAACCCAGGAATTGTACCGGAGTCTCCTGCATTGCAGGCAGATTCTTTAACCAACCAAGCTATCAGGGAAGCCGTACTGCTGGAGGCTTTTCTGGATTTTAAACAAATACGCTATCATTGTGGAAGATGTGGAAACCACAACAGGCACAAAGGAGGTAATTCTCGCATTCCAAGCATGGTCGCATGTCCCTCTGGCCCTTTATGTGCATCTGTGCATGAAGATGTCTTCGTCAGACAGAATCAGGTCGTATTTTATAGGTGTATTTCTCAGCAGCCTTCAACGTTCCACTTTCAACTTAACAGTGAAGTGTTGTGTTTCCTTATGTCATTAATATTTTCAGAAGACATGTTTTTGAAATGACTACATAGTATTTCATCTTATATGTGAACCATAATTAACCTAACCAATATCCTATTTGGGTTATTTTCCATTTTTTTAGAGTAAACAATGTTGTGAATAACAACTTTGCATTTAAACATTTATATAAACAGTACATATAGAATGTATATCATATAAAGTATATAAAGCATGTCAGGGATTGGAGAAGGAAATGGCAACCCACTCCAGTACTATTGCTTGGAAAATCCCATGGACAGAGGAGTCTGGTGGGCTACAGTCCATGGGGTCACAAAGAGTCGGACACGACTGAGCACGCCAAGTTTATAAAGATATTGATTCTCTTACTTCATTGCAGGACTTTTATTATTTCTTTAGGACAGATTCTTAGAAATGAAATTACTAAGTGAAACGTATGCAAATTTTTAAGACTTTGTATACCTATTGCTGGATTTTCTTCCAGAAAGTCTCTTCTATAAATGTGTACACCCTGCTTCATGTCTATCCCCTCCCTCCCTCTGTATACCCTCCAGTACTGGGTATTTTCTTATTCTTTTAAAATTAGATAAGTGAAACACTACCCCACTGTTTTAATTTGTAGTCTTGGGTTATTGGTGAATAGAATATTCTTATATGTGTTAGGTATCTCTGTGTGTATTTTTAGCTGCCGTATTCTTTCCTGCGTTCTTTTGTCAGTGATCTTATTTTTCACTGTTATGGACCTGCTCATCCACAGGAGATTTTCCAATCAGTGCAGATGCTGCTAGGTGTCGGTGCACCCTGTGGTCCCAGATCTTGTCTCTGCCTGGCCATGCCCTTCCATCTGGGGCTGGAGCGGAGGCCACGCCCTCCCCACGCGCTGGCTGGGCACTTGCCTCCTGCGGGCCAGTTAAGAACCGCCTGACACAGTTTGACTCACCTCTGTGTGTGGCTACACCCTTTTAAGATTCTGGTTTTGTTGTATCATGCACGTCTGTGTTTAAACAGGTTCGGTGACTTGATTTGGGAAATTGTGTCCAGAGGAGACTGTCATCAGAGACCCAGGTGGGGAGTGTCATCTGGTGGGCATGGATGGTGGTGCTGCCCACACCCTGTGAGCAGCAGAAAGCCCCTGTGGACCTTCCTGGGGGCACCCAGTTAGCAGAGGTTCCGGCCATTTCCTGGGACTTGTGACATTTCAAATAGAGGGGTCTTCCAATTTTAGGGCAGGGAAGGCATGTCAGGGATTGGGAGATGCAACCATTCAAGTTGCCTTGAGGAGTCAGAAGGTTAGGGTCAGGGTTAGGGTTAGGGCTACTGTTTGTGAATCAGCAGAAAGAGAGCGGCATCTTGCCCCTTTCCTTCAGAGGGGCCTCCTGGACTTTTAGAGGCAAGCAAGGAGGGAGCCCGAAGTGACATCAGAGCATCGCTGAAACGGACCTCGGGGGCCAGGGAGCGGCAGCACAGTTAGAGTCCAGCGGGCTGCTCACCTGCTTACTGTTCCGCACGTCCTCTCACAGGTTGCTCCTACTGTGAGCCTGAGGAGCAACGAGAGGTGCTGCACACCTTCCAAGCCCCAGTACATACCCTGCAACCCTCCTCTGAGGCGCCCCTGAACACAGGGTCCAGGCTGGACACTGCCCTCTGCGAACAGGTTGCATCCAGAAGTATTTCTTTATACATATATATATAGGCTTCCCAATTGGCACTAGTGGTAAAGAACCACGTGCCAGTGCCGGATACATCAGAGATGTGGGTTCGATCCCTGACCTGGGAAGATCTTCTGGTGGAGGGCATGGCAACGCACTCTAGTATTCTTGCCTGGAGAATCCCATGGACAGAGGAGCCTGGCAGGCTATAGTCCATAGGGTCACAGAGAGTTGGACATGACTGAAGCAACTTAGTGTGTGTGTGTGTGTGTATACACATATATTATATATAATATACACACATATATAATATACACATGTATAATATATACACATATATAATATATATGTTTTTTTAATTTTCCTACACCAGGTGTGTTAATTGCACTGTGAAAGATCTTTTAGTTATAACATGTGGGATCTAGTTCCCTAATCAAGGACTGAACCCGGGCCCCCACCACTGGAAGCACGGAGTCTTAGCCACTGCACCATGAGAGAAGTCCCAGAAGCATTAAAATAAGTTTAACCACATATATATATTCATAAATACATTTTAGTTGCAAATGATAATCCATTACTCTCCATCACAACCTTGCCAGATAGGTTCTGTTACCACCCCCATTATACACTGAAAAGTCTGGGGGGTTCCACTCAGCTGGCCCCAGTCGAAGAACTCGGGCTGTTCGGCTCCAGACTCCAGTCTCTACCATGCACTGTCTGTGGCCCTAGTGAAGGAGGGTTCCTGCCCTGCCTCCTCCGACAAGCCCTCAAGTCCGGTCCAGATACTGACACAGGTATTCCCACGTAGAATGAAACAGACCCCTTGGGCTCTCTGGGTCCAGAGTTTGGAAGAGTTAGGCCTAGTGCTCAGAGGAAGGAAGTTCTATTTTGCTTCCATCCCTGCAGCAGGTTTTAGCTGTGTGGCCTCAAGGGAAGTACACTCTGCAGTAGTTATTCTTAAAAGTCTACCATCCATTCATGTATTCACTTACTGAGCACCTACTGTATGCAAGGCATGGGGTTCATGCTGGGGTACAGAGGTAACCAAGATAGCCACTATCCCCAGCTTAAAAGCAAATGGCCCAACGAAGGTCCAGTTGTGTGTAGGCAGACTGGAGTGGGTGGGTGTGGGGGTCCTTTATCCTGATGCCCAAAGTATCGCCAGAGCCACAGGGTCGCAGCTGGAGGCTGAGGTCTCCAACCCCCCTGCCACCCGCCCACACAGCAGGAGTAGTCGTGGTGCTCGGGCCTCTAGGAGCTGCTCTCAGCTTCTCTGGAACCAGCAGCGGTGGCACCTGCGCGGGCCGCTTGGAGCCGAGGCAGAGCGCCCTCTCCCCTCCTTGCTTCCAGGAGCAGCTAGGCTCCTCCGGTCTCCAGTTTTCCTCGCCCGGGGACTCTAGTTCTCTCCTAGCCCTGCATTTCTCAGTAGTATGCTCCAAGGAAAGATTCAGTATCTAAAGTGACCAGCAGGGCTTTGCATGAAGTAGGTGCCCAGTAAATGCCACTCGAGTTAACTTCAGATGAGGAACAGGTTTTCCAGCTAGCTACTAGTGCAGGAGATAGTGAAGAACAGGGGAGCCTGGCATGCTGCAGCCCATGGGGCCTCAAAGAGGCGGACATGACTTAGAAACTCAACAACAATGGCTAGTTCAGCAGTGGTCTTTTAGGGTACTTTAGAAAGGAACTGCTTTTTGAGGAAGGTGACCAAAGCTGGAATCACTAATTGACTTGGCCCCAGGGCATCTCTGAGAGGGCTCAGGGGCCTTGTCCCCTCCCCACTAGTGCGTGGAGGGAAGGGAAAGAAGTGGTACAAGATGAGCTAAACAAAAAAGAGAAGCTTTGTGGCTTACTTCATGTATACTATCATGTGAATTGAATCACCAGTCTATGTCTGACGCAGGATGCAGCATGCTTGGGGCTGGTGCATGGGGATGACCCAGAAAGATGTTCTGGGGAGGGAGGTGGGAGGGGGGGTTCATGTTTGGGAATGCATGTAAGAATTAAAGATTTTAAAATTTAAAAAATAAAAAACTAAAAATTAAAAAAAAAAAAAAAAAAAAAAAAGAGAAGCTTTGGAAGTCCAAAGGAAGCGGATTTCAAAGGCCACGTTGGGGGCTTCCTTGGTGACTCAGGCGGAAAAGAATCTGCCTGCCGATGCATCAGACACAGGCTCGATCTCTGGTCCAGGGAGATCCCACAGGCCAGAGAAACTAAGCTCGTGTGCCACAACTACCGATCCTGCACCCTAGAGCCCGGGAGCCGCAACCAGAGAGGCCCCTGCAGTAATCAGCCGCGCCCCACAGCCAGAGAGTAGCCCCGACTCAAGAGAGCTCACGCAGAAATGAAGACCCAGCACAGCCAATTAAATAAATAAAATTATTTTTTTTTAAATCCACATTGATAGTGTCACCTAATTTCCTTAGGTGACAGCTTCGGGGGCTCAGGGCACCTCCTCAGAGCCAGCCCTACACATCTCCCTGCGTGGTGCTCACACCCCTTCCCTGGAGACGGCGCCAGCCTTCTCTGCCTCCTTCAGAGTCACCAGGCTGCCCTGTTACCCACAGGACTGGGTGGGGCAGGACTGGGCACCACTGTTACAGCTGGGGCATCAGTGACCTTTGAAACCTTTCCCCATCCCCTCATTCAGTGCGCCTCTGGTTCCTGGGCTCTGGGAGGTGTGTCCCACACCCCACCGTCCAGCTCTCCGATTTCCAAAGGCTGTGCTCCTTTGGGGCTCTGTGAAGATGCTTGTTGGCAGAGGAGACAAGGGAATGGCTCCTTTCACCATCCCCAGCCAGAGCATCTGCTCTATATTTTGGGGAAAGTGTGTAGCATTTTACTTGTTGCTGCCAAGTCACTTCAGTTGTGTCCAACTGTGTGCGGCCCCATAGATGGGGGTCCATAGATGGCAGCCAGGCTCCGCCATCCCTGGGATTCTCCAGGCAAGAACACTGGAGTGGGTTGCCATTTCCTTCTCCAATGCATGAAAGTGAAAGTGAAGTCGCTCAGTCATGTCCGACTCTTTGTGACCCCATGGACTGCAGCCCACCAGGCTCCTCTGTCCATGGGATTTTCCAGGCAAGAATACTGGAGTGGGATGCCATTGCCTTCTCTGAATTTTACTTGAGGAAAGTAAAAAAAAAAAAAAATGTTGCTGCTTAATGAGTTCAAAAACCACCTGGACCCTTCTGCACTGCCCATCCCTGTTAATTCTTCCTTTGTCAGCCTCCCCTTGTCCACAGGCTGCCCTTGCACGTGATCCTCTCCTGCAGTTCAGTTCAGTTCAGTTCAGTTCAGTCGCTCAGTCCTGTCCTACTCTTTGTGACCCCATGGACTGCAGCACCCCAGACCTCCCTGTCCATCACCAACTCCCAGAGTCCACCCAAACCCGTGTCTATTGAGTTGGTGATGCCATCCAACCATCTCATCCTCTGTCATCCCCTTCTCCTCCTGCCCTCAATCTTTCCCAGCATCAGGGTCTTTTCAAATGAGTCAGCTCTTTGCATCAGGTGCCCAAAGTATTGGAGTTTCAGCTTCAACATCAGTCCTTCCAATGAATAGTCAGGACAGATCTCCTTTATGATGAACTGGTGGATCTCCTTGAAGTCCAAGGGACTCTCAAAGAGTCTTCTTCAACACCACAGTTCAAAACCATCAATTCTTCAGTGCTCAGCTTTCTTTATAGTCCAACTCTCACATCCATACATGACCACTGGAAAAAATCATAGCCTTGACTAGATGGACCTTTGTTGGCAAAGTAATGTCTCTGCTTTTTAATAGCTGTCTAGGTTGGTCATAACTTTCCTTCCAAGGAGTAAACATCTTTTAATTTCATGGCTGCAGTCACCATCTGCAGTGATTTTGGAGCCCCCAAAAATAAAGTCTGCCACTGTTTCCACTGTTTTCTCCATCTATTTGCCATGAAAGTGAAGTCGCTCAGTCGTGTCTGACTCTTTGCAACCCCATGGACTGTAGCCTACCAGGCTCCTCTGTCCATGGAATTTTCCAGGCAATAGTACTGGAGTGGATTGCCATTTCCTTCTCCAGGGGATCTTCCCGACCCAGAGGATCGAACCCAGGTCTCCCACATTGTAGACAGACGCTTTACCGTCTGAGCCACCAGGGAAGTTTGCCATGAAGTGATGGCTAATAGAGTTTTGCCAAGAGAACACACTGGTCATATCAAACACTCTCTTCCAACAACACAAAAGAAGACTCTACGCATGGACATCACCAGATGGCCAACACCAAAATCAGATTGATTATATTCTTTGCAGCCAAAGATGGAGAAGCTCTATACAGTCAGCAAAAACAAGACCGGGAGCTGACTGTGGCTCAGATCATGAACTCCTTGTTTCCAAATTCAGACTAAAATTGAAAAAAGTGGGGAAAACCACTAGATCATTCAGGTATGACCTAAATCAAATCTCTTATGATTATACAGTGGAAGTGAGAAGTAGATTTAAGGGACTAGATCTGATAGACAGAGTGAGTGCCTGATGAACTATGCACGGAGGTTCGTGACATTGTACAGGAGACAGGAATCAAGACCATCCTCAAGAAAAAGATCCTTTCCTGCACTTGCCCAGAAAGCTCTGCCGTGCCTCGAGGCTGAGACTGCTGCCTTTCAGGGACCCGTTCACATGTGACACTGGAGTCATTCCTGAGTGGAGTTCAGTGTGTGTGACAGTGTGTGTGTGTGTGTGTGTGTGTGTATTAGTGGCTCAGTTGTGTCTGACTCTGCAACCCTATGGACTGTAGCTCACTCACCAGGCTCCTCTGTCCATGGGATTCTCCAGGCAAGATACTGGAGTGGATAGCCATTTCCTTCACCAGGGGTCTTACTAACCCAAGGATCAAACCCCGGTCTTCTACACTGCAGATGGATTCTTTACCATCTGAGCCACCAGGGAAGCTGTGCGTGACAGTAAAACACACTAATCTCAGGCGTGCAATCTGATGAAATTTTACATGTTTGCACACCTGGTGAACACTGTGCACATCACAGTAAGTGTGCAACACTCCAGCCTTTGAGAAGGTCCCTCCATGTCAGCACCCACCCCCAGTGTAACCGCCGTCAGGGCTTTGTCACCAGGGTGAGCACGCTGGTGCTCAGACTCAATGTCACGGTGCACTAAGCATCCAGAGGGTCCATCCGTGTTGTGTGTATCTGGAGATCGGTTTTTTTAAATGGATTCAGAGTATTCCTTATGCATCTGTCTGTATGGATGGAGATTCAGGGGCCCAAAGCCTCCTGTGAGCTCCTCTTCAACACACTTGTGGATTCCACTAGCGGTTCTCAATGTTGCTGTGAGCTGGCTGGGCGTAACCCTGGTCAGCCTCCTCCCAGCCCAGTGTGCTGTCCCGGAGCCCTGTACAGACCCCAGCCCTGGACTTGAGTGGACCGGGGTGGAGCAGCTGCTGTCAGAGGTCTAAGGGTTCAGGAGTTCCTGAAGGCCTTGAACCACAGCTTATTCATTGTCAATTAATAAATCAAATCAGGGATCTGTTTACCGAGTTGAAAGGCTTTCCTAGCCCTTCCTTTAATTCTGCACTGTGACTCACAGCTTTCAGGCTGTCCTGTGCATTCCGTTACCTGCTGTAGCCCTCTCGGGGGGCTGAGACGCCAGGTGGACAGGGTCGGGCCTGGTGCTGCTCAGTGGGTCCAGGACAGCACGTGCCACAGTGTCTTCGAGGAAAGTGAACCGCTGTCCTTTTGAAAGTTGTCTGACTTCCACGTGTGAAATCAAGACCCCGACAGCAGCCTTGATGGTGGTGGGCTGTGGGGCCATGAGCTTCGGTGGCCTTCACTTGGGGTTTGCCTGTGTCGTCCTGCGGCTTCCCACTCGCACACCTGAGGGTGTTGGTGAGTCACATCCTTTGCCTTTGGGAATTTCTTTGCTGCTCCTAAAAGTCCTGCCTAGTGATCGGGTATGTTTATTTTCCGCTTCATCACGTCAGTGTGTCTGTCAAAAGCTGAACTGTGTGTCCATCGGTCTGCAGAGCTTCTCTCTCTGCACCTTTGCTCCCGAGACAGGACACGGGGGACTGAGGCACAGGCCCAGAAAGCCCCTCAGATGGCGTCTCCTGGGAGGTGTGCTGTTGTGCATGGGCCTGGGTAAGGGCCATGGAAGCAAGCCACACCGGCAGCTAAAGCCGGCATCTACACGGCCAGCTGTGCCTGAGGAACTGGGAGACTACAGTGCTGCTCGCATCCTGTTTTGTGTGGCTCGGGGGCCTGAGCCACTGGCTCCCCGCCCACACGTCATGACCTTGCTTCCCTCACCGGTCTGGAATAATAACGGGGTGTTGCTATGTGACCAAACAAATACTCTGCCTGGAGTGTGGCCCCTCTCGTGGAGGAGGAGCCCCTGGCTCCGGCAGCAGCTGCAGGGATGAGCAGGGCCCCCAACCTTCACAGGAACGCGCTCCTTTTGCCAGAAGGTGATGCCGAGGCTCCACAGGTCAGAATGCTCTTGTGAGAAATGGTGTGTTGGGGCAGCTGCACTCCACCCTCAGGAGAGGATCTGCCCTGGAGCAGCTTTGTCCCTGTTCACCTGGAGCTGGAGTCACTGCGCTCCCCCGCCCCAAACTGGGAACAGTTTCCCAGGAATGTGGCCCACTGCTTGTCAGTGGTGAGCTGAGGGTCCAGGAGGGGCTGGGGAGGGAGGGAGAGTGACACACGCAAGCCTCCGCACCAGGCAGGTGTTGTCTATCTCCTCACAATGCCTCTTCTCCACCCACCCGGTCACAGCCATTCATCAGAGGAGGGTCAGCACCTGGCCCTGGAGAGTAAGCCAACGTGCGCTGTTGAGGTTGCCCTGTGGTTCTTCCTGGAGAGAATTCTGGGGGGCCACTGTCTCTGGGCTCCCTCCCTGTCCTAGGAGCTCGGTCCAGCCTGGTAGGAGCAGTTGCCGCCCGGTCACATCACCTGAGTCCTTTTCTCTTCTTGGGGTTACCACGTCCCTTCTTAGAGCATCAGCTCTGTGCCAGCCCTTCTACTGGGCACTCAGCTCAGGTGCTTCGTGATGCTCATGACACCATACCTGTGGGCTGCAGAGAGGATGCTCATGACCCCCATGCCTCTGGGGTCTAGACCAGGCTGCTAACTCGCCCCAAACAAGGCCCCAGCAACCTTCCATTGCTCCACCATCCTGCTTCTCACCTAGTTCTTGTTATTCCCTGATTCTACCTCGTGGAAAACGGACAACACCTACCTGGTCCAGACTGCTCTGCAGCCCCAGCATGTATCGCTCTCTCTCTCTCCCCAGCCCCTCCAGGACATGGCTCAGAGCTGCACTGCCTCTTCAGTATTCTTCCCGTGTCCTGGGAATCCCCCTCTCTGAGGCCGCCCCATGCGCTTTGGCCTGTGTGCAGTCTGCTGGGGGCAGAAGGGGTGCTGCAGGCAGAGCCCCCTCTGCAGCTGTGCTCAGAGTGTCAGCGGTGACCGAGCAGAGGCCCCTTGGGCTGCAAGGCTGGGGTGGGCAGCTTCTGCTCAGCTCAGCTCTGAGTCCCCATCTAGAGATCGGAGTTAAGGTCATGCTCCTGAGCACCACTTTTCTCTCACAGAGTAATAAAAAAGTGTTTCCTTGTGAAAAAAAAAAAAAAACCCTGAAAAATAACTGCCAGTGATGGAAGGGACAGGGCCTAAAAAAGTCATGACTTGTATTCAGAAATTAGGAAGGTGGCTTAATTGAAGAGGGGTGTACTCCTGTAGGGGCATGCTTCCTGCTCTGTCTTTTATAAACCACACGGGCAGAGGTCTCAGTGCAAGTCTGGGTGCTTGAGAAGGGCTCTGGCAGCCCTGTGGTGCATGTGGAAGCCTGGTGTGCCCTGTACACCTTCCCCACGTGCACTTGGCCAAGAAGAGCAAAAGCTCTGGAACAAGGTGATCGAGTGCAAGCTGCTGTTCAA
This sequence comes from Ovis canadensis, assembly GCF_042477335.2. Classification (NCBI taxonomy): domain Eukaryota; kingdom Metazoa; phylum Chordata; class Mammalia; order Artiodactyla; family Bovidae; genus Ovis; species Ovis canadensis. The sequence continues at coordinate 13,638,560 of NC_091267.1, forward strand.
TGGACTCTCACTCAGAACAGGACAGGGATTTGATTCAGGACTCACAACAGCCCTCTGGGGAATATATTGTGTCCTTCTTTTACAAAGGAGGAAATATGCTTGGAGAAGTTTAAATGATCCAGTGTCACCAGCCAGTTCAAGGTGAGTCAGGAGCTTGAACCGAGGTCTCCATCCAGGACCTTGCCTCTTGATGCCTCTGCCTTCTGTCTGCTAAGGCACCACTGACCCAGGCAGTGTCCCCCTCAGCCCATCCCATCCCTGGACACTGCCTCTTTTCCAGGCACTTTTCCTGAGCTCAGGTCCAGATGTGACCGTGCTTCCCTACTCGGGCTGGGGCTCCGGGCCTCTGCCTGAGTGCATTTCTGCATTTCTGTTCCGGGGAAGTGCTATGAAGGAGAGGCGGATGAGCAGCCTGGCACTGACCTCCACACCTGGCCCAGGTGGGCGCTCCAGCCCGCCAGCTCCACCTCGACAGCAGGCTCCCTGCACCTTTTCCTCAGCTTCTAGAGCAGCCGGTTCTGGTCTGCGATATTCCGCCCGCCATGTGTGCCAAGTCGCTTCAGCTGTATCCAGTTCTTTGCACCTCTGTAGACTGTAACCCACCAGGCTCCTCTGTCCATGGAATTCTCCTGGCAAGAATACTGGAGTGGGTTGCCATGCCCTCCTCAAGGGGATCTTGAGTAACATTGAATTACTTTTCTTGATAAGTTTGTAAGAGAATACGAGGTATTAATTTAATACTGAATATTTCCCAGTTCAAGTGAACCTGAAATTCACTTAACTTCTCTTGCATTTAGAATTGTTTGATTTGTAAGCACTTACTTTTCTTCAAGCCAATTAAATAGAGCTCATTTACAAGTTAACCATGGCAGTATTATCCAAAGACATATACTGAGACATACATATACCCAGACAGACACGAGAGATTTAGCTTCATTTTCTAAACTTAGTCATGAATCAGCTATCACAATGTAAAATTCACTAATTTATAGTGAATAAATAAAAATTGGAATGAATAAAAATTTTGGAATAAATTTGGAATTTGGAATAAATTGGAATTGGAATAAATTTGGAATAAATAAACATTTTGAAGGCTTCTCCTGCCCACCATGGCCCGCTTTGTCCCCGTTGCCAGCTGGCCTGGGCGTCCCCTTCCCGTGGAATTCCTGCACCCCCCGCTGGCGCTCCTTAGACCTCGTCTAGACCCTCTGCAGCGTCAGCCTCAGGTCCTCTCTTTGCTAGTAGCCTTGTGCCTGTGCACAGCTGTTGAAACTTCTGGGTCTCAGCTTCCTGGTCTGTAAAATGGGAACAGCGACACCTGTGGGGTGCTGTGAGGCGAGCTTGGCCCGGACCACACCTTCTCTCCCACCGTCGCGACCACAGCCGTGTCCCGAGATCTCTCTGCTCCCTTCTCGGCCCTGCCCCACTCCTACATTGAGCAGTCCTGGGTCCACAGGTGGAGAGCACACGCAGGGCTCACACAGCCCCCGGCAGCTGCTTGGCAGCCTCACGCAGGAGCCGCTGCTTGTCTGAGCAGTTCTGCAGGTGCTGACGGCTACGCCATCACTGCTCCAGATTGAAGTGGGTGGACGGGGCACAGCAAAGGGCCAGGCTCGGCTGTCCGCTCCACCCCGTCTGACTCACAGGTCTGTGGCCTGATTTTAAACTGTCCCGACGTGTCTGCCCCGGAGGTCACCCCCTGGCAGGTCCCACGCTCTGACAGATGCCTCGTGAGGTTGGCAGCCTGTGCTGCCCGATCGTCCCATAAATGGACGTCTCTCCATGGTTTTCTACACGGCATGCGTGTGTGCGCATGCTCCTTGGCCCTGTCCTGAAGTGGCCCTGACGTGTTCGTGCTCCTTCACGGTTGGATGTGTTGTGTTGATTGTGATTCCAGGACCCACCTCGATGAAAAGCAAGCAGGACGTGAGGCATCACAGCCCACGGGGCTGCCCTGTGGCCTCTGGCGCGCAGTGAGGTCCTGCCCCCCTGGTCCCGGGCCATGGTGTGGGATGCGCTCTGGCCCTCTCTTCATCTGATTCCTGCTTTCCTGATACACTCAGTTTAAACCAGGGCCTACGTCTGTCATACAGCGTCTTTGTGTACTTTTCTCAGTTTGTCCTTACACATTTGCACATGCAACCGAAACATCTCAACACTGGGCTCTCAAACCGTCAGCCTTGTGAAGACACTCAACACTAGCCCAGGGCCATACTGGGCACTCAGTTCAGTTCAGTCGCTCAGTCGTGTCTGACTCTTTGCGACCCCATGAATCGCAGCATGCCAGGCCTCCCTGTCCATCACCATCTCCCGGAGTTCACTCAGACTCCGAGTCAGTGATGCCATCCAGCCATCTCATCCTCGGTCGTCCCCTTCTCCTCCTGCCCCCAATCCCTCCCAGCATCAGAGTCTTTCCCAATGAGTCAACTCTTCGCACAAGGTGGCCAAAGTACTGGAGTTTCAGCTTTAGCATCAGTCCTTCCAAAGAAATCCCAGGGTTGATCTCTTTCAGAATGGACTGGTTGGATCTCCTTGCAGTCCAAAGGACTCTCAAGAGTCTTCTCCAACACCACAGTTCAAAACCATCAATTCTTCGGCGCTCAGCCTTCTTCACAGTCCAACTCTCACATCCATACATGACCACAGGAAAAACCATAGCCTTGACTAGACGGACCTTAGTCGGCAAAGTAATGTCTCTGCTTTTGAATATACTGTCTAGGTTGGTCATAACTTTTCTTCCAAGGAGTAGGCGTCTCTTAATTTCATGGCTGCAATCACCATCTGCAGTGATTTTGGAGCCCCCCAAAATAAAGTCTGACACTGTTTCCACTGTTTCCCCATCTATTTGCCATGAAGTGATGGGACCAGATGCCATGATCTTCGTTTTCTGAATGTTGAGCTTTAAGCCAACTTTTTCACTCTCCTCTTTCACTTTCATCAAGAGGCTTTTTACCTCCTCTTCACTTTCTGCCATAAGGGTGGTGTCATCTGCATATCTGAGGTTATTGATATTTCTCCCGGCAATCTTGATTCCAGCTTCTGTTTCTTCCAGTCCAGCGTTTCTCATGATGTACTCTGCATAGAAGTTAAATAAGCAGGGTGACAATATACAGCCTTGACGCACTCCTTTTCCTATTGGGCATTCAGTGCAATCTTAATGAATGAATGAATGGGTGCTAAAAACTAGCCCATAACAGTAACTAGCAAGGTGCTTCCTGGGATGTTCATGACACAGCTTTTTAGACTTTAGTGTGCACCTGAGTCCCTGGGGATCTTGTTAGACTGCAGATTCTGAGTCCCTAGGCCTGGGGCCTAAGGTCATGCATCTCCAGCAGGTTCCAGGTGTTGCTGGCATTGCTGGTTCAAGGAACACACCTTGAGCAGGAGTTGGAACGTAGCACAGGCAGGAGTCCAGGCCTGGGGCTGGGCCTTGCTGCTTTGTTCTGTGTTCAGCCCGAGTACAATATTTTTCTATCTGATTGGGTCACATTGGAGACTTACCCTTGGGTTGTGTTTTCTCTCACTTTCCATATTGTAAAGGCTTCCTTGAGTCCTTCAACCCTTTCTAATACAGCACTTCTGTTGGCTTCATCCTGGCAGCAAGTTTAATCTGTTTGATGAGCTTTTACAGTTTCCACTTTTCACCTTTGTGCATATTTTGATGATGATTTTCCATCAAAATCTACCTGTGCTTCTGACGTCCTGTGATTGCTTTCACCTGAGAGGTCTGAGGTGGCACCTTGGTATGGGTGGGGCTTCGGGGTGGGGCCTCGGTGGGCGGGGCCTTGTGGGGGCGGGGCCTCTGCTGCAGGGTCCGGAGTGCTTGGCTGGGTTTCTGTCTGCAGTGAGGAGCTTGGAAAGATGAGTAATGTGTGGGTTTCCTTTTAACTTTGCGTTGTAAGACAGACTTTAATTACAAGGGGTCGGTCGTCTGTGAAAGAACACAGTAGCTCCCTAGATGCCCTGAGTATGTTCATGATAAACACAACATTTCACAATAGGAGAACAAGCTGAGGAATCCTGGGTGCTTCAGCCCCAGGCTCCTGCCAGGGAGCAGTCAGTGGATATTGGAATGTCTAGGATCCTCCTTGGTCCTTCGAGACTGGGGCAGTTTTAGGATCACTGGAAGAGTCTAGCCTTGAAGGATTTTCCAAGGAAAGTACTGCTATCATAGTAACAAAATGTCCCTTGTGGCACTTACAAGACAGGAGCCAGATGACTTGACCTTTCTCATGTTCAGGAGCATCTGCAAGTCCAAGATACATACCTACCTCCTGGGACTATAAACATCCAGCAAAAGAATGTTTTTCAAGTATAGCAGATAAGTGAAAAAAATCAGAGTAGACCAGTGTGGACAACGTGCTGCTTGTCAGAGAAGAGGGCAAGGGGACACAGGTCACAGATACTTCCTTTTGAAGGAACAGAGGACTGAAATCATTGGTTCCTGTGGAGACTGTTCACTGAATACCTTTTGAATTTTGAGCTGTGTGGTTCTATTCCATTCACACCATAAAGAAAAATATACCAGGCTCTATGATCCTAATTTTTCTTTAAAAAAAAAAAAAAGCATGTTGGAGAAGGTTGAGGAGTGTCCTGTCCCCCATGCAGAGCTTTAGTCACTGGGCCTGCCCAGGTGAGGCTGGGACGGCTGCAGGACAGTGAGCCCTGGGCTCCCAGGGCACCTCAGTATCACATCACACACTGGACCGGATTTCCCTCCTTCTTTTCTGTCCATCATGAATCTTGCTGCTTTCTCCAGAGTGACTGTGCTCACGGGCACGAGTAGTCAGCTCTGTGGACTGCCTCCAAGGTGAAGATTATCGTGAGCTGTGTATGCAGGAGGGGAAAGAATGTTGTTGTGTTTTTTTAAGAGTATTTTAAGGAAATGATGAAGGAGGATAGAAATTCAGAGTTGCAGACATTTGTCCTTAAAGTTCAGTTCCCCCTTTTTTGTGAAAACTAACCTGAAAGGGTGGAGAAGGCAGTGGCGCCCCACTCCAGCACTCTTGCCTGGAAAATCCCATGGATGGAGGAGCCTGGTGGGCTGCAGTCCATGGGGTGGCGAAGAGTAGGGCACGACTGAGCGACTTCACTTTTCACTTTCATACATTAGAGAAGGAAATGGCAATCCACTCCAGTGTCCTTGCCTGGAGAATCCCAGGGACGGGAGAGCCTGGTGGGCTGCCGTTGATGAGGTTGCACAGAGTCGGACATGACTGAAGGGACTCAGCAGCAGCAGCAGCAGCAGCAGCAGCAGCAGCGGCGGCAACCTGAAAGGGGAGGTGAGCTGGGGGTTGGAGGTGATTGAGTCAGATACGGTGGCAGAGAGTGACCAGAAACATCTCTGGATATCAGTTACCTATATCAGGGATTGAGGAGGGGGCAGCTTGAAAGCTACAAGAACGTGGTGTGCTTCCTGCCCCCCCAAAGCTGTCAGAGACACAGCCCCATGTGCACCGTCACCTCCCACAGCCTCTCCCCAGGTGATGGAAACAGTGGCCCTGGGGCCACCAAGGGACAGCACATGGGGTCAGGTGTAGGAGCGCTCCCCAGACAGAAAGACAACAGCATGAAGGCCCAAGGTGAGAAGACAGTACCATTTATAATCTTCCTCTCCCTCCTTTGATGTTAGATCAGCAGGAGGGTGCTTTACTCAGACTAGGTTTCTTTGGGAATGATATTCCAGTATTAAGCCAGAAGTGCATCTTAATCATCAAAAATATGCTAGACTTTTTAAGTGAAAGTAGCCAAGTGACTTTAAGATGAAACCTGGGGACCATGATTTCAGTTGTAAAAAGAATGAGCTTTTTGGTTGGTTTGAAGTGGGAGTAGCTTAGTGCTGCAGATGGAACACAGGACCAGAGTCGGAAGATGGGTCTGTTTCCAACCTGGAATCCATCAGCTCGACAGCTCTGGGCAGATCTCTCTCCAAGCCCCTCAGCATAGGGGTTCAGAAGTGCACTTCTAGGGGGAACTTATGGTTTAGTTGCGGGCATGAAGACAGCCAGTAAGACTTGCTGCTGCTGCTGCTGCTGCTGCTGCTGCTAAGTCACTTCAGTCATGTCCAACTCTGTGCAACCCCATAGATGGCAGCCCATCAGGCTCTGCCGTCCCTGGGATTCTCCAGACAAGAACACTGGAGTGGGTTGCCATTTCCTTCTCCAGTGTGTGAAAGTGAAAAGTGAAAGGGAAGTTGCTCAGTCGTGTCCAACTCTTCGGGACCCCATGGACTGCAGCCCATCAGGCTCCTCCGTCCATGGGATTTTCCAGGCAAGAGTAATGGAGTGGGGTGCCATCGCCTTCTCCGAGTAAGACTTGCAGTGCACACCAAATGAGCCTGGCATGTGCTGAATTAAATATGTTTCCATACAAAAGGGATTTGTTTAAACATATGGATAACTGTAGAGAGAACTCCTCAGGTCTCAAGAAAAAGAAAATTTTACATTTTTAACCTGGAAAGTAAGAGATAATTATGATAGTGGTAATGAATGAACCATAGAGTGACGTGACTTTGGATGATGAAAATACATTTGTATTGTCAGAGACTTGTGGCTCCAAAAGCATCATTCATATAAAGTTTTAGCTTCTACATGGGACAAGAGGGCCTGAGGGCCTTTTGCCGTTTGGGGTCAGGGTGGAGATGGGCATGTGAAGGAGGCAAGTCCTACCCTGTTCAGAGTGCCTGCCCTCTGTCTTCCCTACCAGTTCAACACTGTTGGACCAATTCAAACTGGAAAAGCTTGCCCTTCCAGCTTAGATGAAGTCTCACATCCTGTTCTCCTCTGCAAGGCCCAGCAGTAATGGGAGTGGGGGTTTCCCTGAGTTCTTAATACATCTTCATCATCTAAACTGATGTGTGCTGACGGGGGATGCCGGACCCTTAGTCTCTCAGTGTTTTCCATCTGCCTGGAGCGAAAGCAGGAGCCTCCATGTGCACCAACCAGTCTGCCACCACCTTCTGGAGTTTCCATATTTCTCAACACAAACTTCCAAAAAGCCTTCAGTTGGCTGTTAAAATAATTATTCTTAGGCTTCTCTGTTTGGAGAAGGCGATGGCACCCCACTCCAGTACTCTTGCCTGGAAAATCCCATGGACGGAGGAGCCTGGTGGACTGCAGTCCATGGGGTCACGAAGAGTCGGACACGACTGAGCAACTTCCCTTTCACTTTTCACTTTCACACACTGGAGAAGGAAATGGCAACCCACTCCAGTCTTCTTGCCTGGAGAATCCCAGGGACAGGGAAGCCTGGTGGTCTATGGTGTCGCACAGAGTCGGACACGACTGAAGCGACTTAGCAGCAGCAGCAGCAGGCTTCTCTGTTGGTTCAGTGGTAAAGAATCTGCCTGTCAATGCAGGAGATGTGGGTTCCATCCCTAATCCAGGAAGATCCCACATGCAACTAAGCCCATGCCCCACAATTACTGAAGCCCGAGAGACCAAGAGCCCGTACTCCCCAACAAGAGAAGCCACCGCAATGAGAAGCCCATGCACCGCAGCTAGAGAGCAGCCCCTGCTCGCTGCAACTAGAGAGAAACCCGAACAGCAACGAAGACCCTGCACAGCCAAAAATGAATAACTAAATAATTTTTAAAAATTATTCTTTGAAGTGAAAGGTAAAACGCCCTATAAACTACAATTCATATGAAATAAAATTCGTATCTTTGAAGTATAAATTCAGTAGGGTCTAGTATTTTCAGAGTTGTGCAGTCATTACCATTATCTAATTTTAGAACATTTTCTTGCGCCTAAAAAGAAACCCCATACCCATTAGCAGCCATTCTCAATTACTTACTACTTCTAGTCCCTGGAAACCACTACTCTACTCTCTTTATGAATGTGCCTGTTCTGTATATCTCATATAAATAGGATCATACAACATATGACCTGACGTGTCTCATGTCTTTCATTAAGATAATGTTTTCAAGGTTCAGATTCGTCATACTTCTCTCCTTGTCATGGGTGAATAATATTCAGGAGTAAGAGCATGTATGGCTTTTGGTTTATCCGTTCATCAACTGAGGAGTTTTCACTCTGTGGCTATCCTGAATATCGCTGTTATGTACGAGTTTTTCTGTAGACCGTTGTGTCCCTTCATCTTGGGTACATACCTAGGGATGAAATTTCTGGGCTATATGGCAATTCTTTGTTCCACATTTTTAGGAGCTGCCAAACTGATCACCAAAATAAAGACATATTTTATATTCCTACAAAAACGTATGAGAGAGTCCAGATTCCTCCACATTCTTACCAACACATTGTCGTTTCTGTCTCTTTCTTTCCACATCAGATGGCACACAGGATCTTACTTCCCTGACCAGGGATTGAACCCATGCTCCCTGCAGTGGAAGCATAACATCTTAACCACTGGAAAGCCTGGGAAGGCCCTGTCCCCTATCTCTTTGATCGTAATCATGCCAGTGGATGACATGGTGGCTTATTACAGTTTTGATTTGTGTTTTCCTAATGACTAATGATGTTGAACATCTTTTCATGTATTTATTGGCCATGTGTATATCTTCTTTGGAGAAATGTCTATCTAGTCCTTTGCCCATTTTTAATAGGTTGTTTGTTGTCATTGAGTTTTAAGGGTTCTTTATATATTTTTGGTGCAAGTCCATTATATATCTAATTTGATAATTTTCCTCCCATTCTGTAGATTATCTTTTCACTTTCCTGATGCACAGAAGTTTTCAGTTTTGATGAAGGCCAATTTATCTAATTTTTTTCTTTTGTTTTGCATGCTTAGTATCATATTGAAGAAATTATTGCCTAACCAAAGTAATGAATGTAATCCTATGTATTCTTCTAAGAGGTTTATAATTTTAGTTCTCATATTTATGTCTAGGATCCAGTTTTAGTTTCAGTTCAGTTCAGTTCAGTCGCTCAGTCATGTCCGACTCTTTGCGACCCCATAAATCGCAGCACGCCAGGCCTCCCTGTCCATCACCAACTCTCAGAGTTCACTCAGACTCATGTCCATCAAGTCGGTGATGCCATCCAGCCATCTCATCCTCTGTCGTCCCCTTCTCCTCCTGCCCCCAATCCCTCCCAGCATCAGAGTCTTTTCCAATGAGTCAACTCTTCGCATGAGGTGGCCAAAGTACTGGAGTTTCAGCTTTAGCATCAGTCCTTCCAAAGAAATCCCAGGACTGATCTCCTTTAGGGTGGACTGGTTGGATCTCCTTGCAGTCCAACGGACTCTCAAGAGTCTTTTCCAACACCACAGTTCAAAACCATCAATTCTTCAGTGCTCAGCTTTCTTCAGAGTCCAGATCTCACATCCATGCATGACTACTGGAAAAACCATAGCCTTGACTAGACGGACCTTTGTTGGCAAAGTAATATCTCTGCTTTTCAATATGCTGTCTAGGTTGGTCATAACTTTCCTTCCAAGAAGTAAGCGTCTTTTAATTTCATGGCTGCAGTCACCATCTGCCATGATTTTGGAGCCCCCCAAAATAAAGTCTGACACTGTTTCCACTGTTTCCCCATCTATTTCCCATGAAGTGATGGGACCAGATGCCATGATCTTAGTTTTCTGAATGTTGAGCTTTAAGCCAACTTTTTCACTGTCCACTTTCACTTTCATCAAGAGGCTTTTTAGCTCCTCTTCACTTTCTGCCATAAGGGTGGTGTCATCTGCATATCTGAGGTTATTGATATTTCTCCCGGCAATCTTGATTCCAGCTTGTGTTTCTTCCAGCCCAGCGTTTCTCATGATGTACTCTGCATAGAAGTTAAATAAGCAGGGTGACAATATACAGCCTTGACGTACTCCTTTTCCTATTTGGAACCTGTCTGTTGTTCCATGTCCAGTTCTAACTCTTGCTTCCTGACCTGCATATAGGTTTCTCAAGAGGCACATCAGGTGATCTGGTATTCCCATCTCTTTCAGAATTTTCCACAGTTTATTGTGATCCACACAGTCAAAGGCTTTGGCATAGTCAATAAAGCAGAAATAGATGTTTTTCTGGAACTCTCTTGCTTTTTCCATGATCCAGCGGATGTTGGCAATGTGATCTCTGGTTCCTCTGTCTTTTCTAAAACCAGCTTGAACATCAGGAAGTTCACGATTCATGTACTGAGGAAGCCTGGCTTGGAGAATTTTGAGCATTACTTTACTAGCATGTGAGATGAGTGCAATGGTACGGTAGTTTGAGCATTCTTTGGCGTTGCCTTTCTTTGGGATTGGAATGAAAACAGACCTTTTGCAGTCCTGTGGCCAATGGAGAGTTTTCCAAATTTGCTGGCATATTGAGTGCAGCACTTTCACAGCATCATCTTTCAGGATTTGAAATAGCTCGACTGAAATTCCATCACCTCCACTAGCTTTGTTCGTAGTGATGCTTTCTAAGGCCCACTTGACTTCACATTCCAGGATGTCTGGCTCTAGATGAGTGATCACACCATCATGATTGTCTTGGTCAGGAAGCTCTTTTTTGTACAGTTCTTCTATATATTCTTGCCACCTCTTCTTAATATCTTCTGCTTCTGTTAGGTCCATACCATTTCTGTCCTTTATCGAGCCCATCTTTGCATGAAATGTTCCCTTGATATCTCTAATTTTCTCGAAGAGATCTCTAGTCTTTCTCGTTCTGTTGTTTTCCTCTATTTCTTTGCATTGATCGCTGAAGAAGGCTTTCTTATCTCTCTTTGCTATTCTTTTGAACTCTGCTTTCAGATGCTTATATCTTTCCTTTTGTCCTTTGCTTTGCTTTTCTCTTCTTTTCACAGCTATTTGTAAGGCATTTCTTTTCCATGGGGATGGTCTTGATCCTTGTCTCCTGTACAATGTCACGAACGTCCGTCCATAGTTCATCAGGCACTCTATCTATCAGATCTAGTCCCTTAAATCTATTTCTGAAGTAGGAGTCCAACTTCATTGCTTTGCCTGTGAGTATCAAATTCCCACACCATTTGTTGAAAAGATTACTCTATGCCGCCATTCAGTTGTCTTAGAATTCTTCTTAAAATCAATTGATCACAGATGTAAGGGTTATTTTCCTGGACTCCCAATTTTATTCTATTGATTATATGTCTACTTTTATGCCAGCAGTACACTGTAAGTTTTGAAATTCAGAAACATGAATCCCTGCTGTTCTTCTTTTTCAAGAATCTTATGGATTTTCTGGGTCCCTTGCATTTCCATATAAATTTTAGGGACAGCTTGCCAATTATTGTAAAAAGGCAGCTACGATTTTGATAGGGCTAGAAATGGTTCTGTATTAACAGTCTTCCAGTTCATAAACATTGAATCTTTTTTCCCTTTCCTTCCTTCCTTCCCTCATTCCTTTCATGCCATAAGTAACCATCTGCTTCCTGAAGATGTCTGCCAATAACTTTGAGAAAAATACTTGGCAAAATGCGAACTCATCAGAGAATTATAGGTAATATATTAGAAATGAAGAACAAGATGGCTACTATTCCAAAAAAGTCTTACTTTATGAATTAAAGACTGTTTATTTTGTCCTTTTTACATGTCTATATATGTGCTCACACTATTCAGGTCTTCTTTAATTTTTCAACAATACTCTGTACACTGTAGTTTTCAGTATATGAGTCTTTCACTTCTTTTGTTACATTTATTCCTAAATATTTTAATCTTTTCTGATGCTATTATAAATGAAATTTTCTTAATTTCATTTTCAGTTGCTCATTGCTAGTGTACAGTAATAAAATTAATATTCATATGTTGATACTGTTCCCAGCAATCATACTGAACTCATCTATTAGGTCTAATAAGTAATTATTGCAGATTCCTTAGAGCTGTCTACGTATAAGAATGTATCATTTGGGGATAGACATATTTTTAATTCTTCCTTTTCAACCCAGATGTCTTTTATTTTTTCCCTAGGTGCCCTGGGTAGAACCTGTAGCACAATGTTAAACAGTAGTTGTTAGAGTGGAAATTCTTTCCTTGTTCCACATCTCAGGGTGAAAATCTCTGTCGTTAACCATTAAGCATGAGGTGTTGGGACCGTCCTTGTGGCTCAGATGGTAAACAATCTGCCTGTAGTGCAGAAGACCCAGGTTTGATCCCTGGGTCCGGAAGATACCCTGGAGAAGGGAATGACTACCCATTCCAATATTCTTGCCTGGAGAATTTCATGGACAAAGGAGACTGGTGGGCTACAGTCCATGGGTTGCAAAAGGTCAGACATGACTGAGCAACTAACACACTTTCAGGGTTTATTTGGAAACAGCAAAAAATTGCAATTTGAGCATGCAATCTATGGCAAACCACAGGCATGTTCACAGAACAAAGGAAAGGAATCTGCTTTTATGGGGAAAATGGGGAAGTTGCAGGGTCTGTTCTAAGTGAAAGTTCATTGGAGGAAGGTAGAAGTTCAGACTGGTGATGGCTTCTCATTGGTTGAGCTGTGATGTTTCTCATTGGCAGGACTGTTGCTGAGCAAGGAGAAATTCTTCCTTTGGGATAGTAATGTAGTCACTTCCTGTTTGGGAGTGCAAGGTATGCTTCTTCCTTTGAGGTGTGTACATGAAGATCAGTGTGTGCAAATGATGGTGGGTGGTAATGCACGAGAGCTCCCTCTGCAGGTCATTCCCGACTCTAGTTTTAGTTGAGGTCTCCTTTATTAATTTCCAGAGGTTACCTATGGATTTTCGTAGAAGCCCTCTATCAGGGTGGAGAAGTCCCCTTATATTCCTAATTCATTGAGTATTTTAGATCATTAAAATGTGTTAGATTTTGCCAAATGCTGTTTCTGCATCTACTGAGATGATCATGTGGCTTTGTTCTTTATTAATATTATATACAACATGATGTTCAGGTGTTAAACTAATCTTGCATCCCTGTGATAAATCTCACTGGTCATAATGTATTGTTCTTTTTGTATAGTTCTTTACTGGATATGGCCTACTAGTATTTTGTTGAGAATCTCTGAGTCTCTATTCACAGTGGATATTAGTTTGTAGTTTTCCTGTAATGTCTTTTTCTGGCTTTCACAGGGTAATAATACTTCAAAGAATAAGCTGGAAAATGTTCCTTCTCTTTTGCGTTTTAGATTTGTGAAGAATTGGTGTTATTTATGTAAATGTTTACTAGAATTCACTAGTGAAGCCATATGGACATGGGCTTTTCTTTGTGGGCAGTTTCAAAATTACTAATTAAATATCTTGTAATAAGTTTAATCAGGTTGTCTATTTCTTGTTGAGTCAGTTTTGGTAATCTGTGTATTTCTAGGAATCTATCCTTTTCACCTTGGTTATCAAATTTGTTGACACACAGTTATTAGTAGCATTCCTTTGTCATACTTTTAAAAAGAAAACTTTTAATTTTAGAACAACTCTAGATTTATAGAAAAGTTGAGAAAATAGTACAGAGAATTTCCATATGTATACCACATCAAGTTTCCTCTGTTATTACCATCTAATGTTAATAAAATCTAATGGTACATGTGTTATAATAGGTCTGTAAATATTGTACATTTCAATGGAATGCATATTTATTTTTCCTTCAGTTCAGTTCAGTTTAGTCGCTCAGTCATGTCCAACTCTTTGCGACCCCATGAAGCGCAGCACGCCAGGCCTCCCTGTCCATCACCAACTCCCAGAGTTCACTCAGACTCACGTCCATCGAGTCAGTGATGCCATCCAGCCATCTCATCCTTGGTCGTCCCCTTCTCCTCCTGCCCCCAATCCCTCCCAGCATCAGAGTCTTTTCCAGTGAGTCAACTCTTCGCTTGAGGTTCTCATCTAATACTCTTTTTAGCTTTGTGTTTCAAAATCCTGTACAGGATACATTATATTTGTTGTGATATCTCCTTAGGTTCCTCTTGACCATGAGAATTATGCTCTGTTTTGTACTACCTCTATAAGTTGAATGTTGAATTTAATCCATATGTTGAATCCTTAATCCCCAGTTTGATGGCATTTGGGAGTTAATTAGGGTTACATTAGGGTCATGAGTGTGGGAACCTCGTGATGCAATTAATGTCCAGAGGAAAAGACACAAAAGTGCTCCATCTTGTGAGGACACACAGTATGAAGGCAGCCATCAGCAAATCAGGAAAAGAGCTCTCACCAGATACCGAATCTGCCAGCACCTTGACCTTGGAATGTCCAGCCTTAAGAACTGTGAGAAAAAAAAATTCTTGTTTAAACTAGCCAGTCCATAGTATTTTGTTATAGCAGCTCAAGAGGGACCTGAGCAGTTTTAAGGAGTGTTGGTCACTTCTTAAAAATCCACTATCTTTTGTGGATTGTCCTTCAGTGAGATTTGCCTGTTGGGCTTCGCATTACTGTACAGAGAGTACTGGTTTGGAGAGGAAGACTGCAGAGGTAAAGTGCCATTTTCATCACATCTTATCAAGAGTGCACACTGTCAACATGGCCCATTACTGTTGCTGTTGACCTTGATGACACAGCTGGGAATGTTTGCCCCATTTCTCCACTTATCCTTTCTCTCACTTTCCATACAGTATTTGGGATGAGCTCTGGGTTATGTTCTATCTCCTTGAAGGTGTGTATCTACATCAATTACTTGGAGTTCTTCTGCATGATAGATCTGTCTATTCTCTCCCAATTACTCTTCAGCCATTTATTATGTCATTATGGACATGTGAACATTTATTTTGTACATTGAGTTTAATCCAGTACCACTACTGATTTTGTTGCTCATATTATACCAGCTTCAGCAATTTGGAGCTTTTTCAGTTGGTTTGTATTTCTCTTTGACATATCCCCATGCTTAGGTATTTTGTTTTTAGCACTTTCCTACTGTCTGGTATTATAAAATTTCCCAGGCTCATCTTGTGTATTCTGTATACCATTTCTAGAGTCAGTCAATTCTTCAAGGAGTTTCTTGGGTGTTAGGTATGAGTGTTACTACTGGGATGCTTATGATCCTTCTTTTTTTAATATAAACTTATTTACTTTAATTGGAGGCTAATTACTTTACAATATTATATTGGTTTTGCCGTACATCAATCCTTCTTAATCCCTTAAGCTCAATAGTAATGTTTCCTCTTTCATTCGTGATTTTAGTACTCTAAATCTTTTCTTCTTGACCCCTCCTACCTAAAATTGGTCAATTTTGTTGATCTTTGATCTTTTCAAAAACCTATTTTTGCGTGTTATTTTCTATAGTTTTTCTATTCTCTATCACATTCTGTTCTAATCTTTATAATTTCTTACTTTCTACTTGCATTGGATTACTTTTGTGCTTTTTTAGTTTCTAATGGTGGTAGTTTTCAAAACTATGGTTTTTCCAATAGTCATGTATAGATGTGAGAGTTGGACTATAAAGAAAGCTGAGCACTGATGAATTGATGCTTTTGAACTATGGTGTAGGAGAAGACTCTTGAGAGTCCCTTGGACTATAGGGAGATCAAGCCCATCAATCCTCAAAGAAATCAGTCCTGAATATTCATTGGAAGGACTGATGCTGAAGCTGAAACTTCAATACTCAGCCACCTGATGCAAAGAATTGACTCATTTGAAAAAAACCCTGATGCTGGGAAATTGAATGCAGGAGGAGAAGGGGACGACAGAGGCTGAGATGGTTGGATGGCTTCACCGACTTGATGGACATGAATTTGAGCAATCTCTGGGAGATGGTGATGGTCAGAGAAGCCTGGCATGCTGCAGTCCATGAGGTTGCAAAGAGCTGGACAGATTGAACAACTGAAATGAACAGTGGTAGTTTAGGTTATTGTTTTGAGATCTTTTTTTTTTCTTTCACTATGGCTATTTATAGCTGTGAATCTCTTTTAAGCACTGTGTTAGCCAAGTCCCATAAATTTTTGTATGGTGTGTTTTCATTTTCTTTAATCTCTTTGTGTTTGCTAATCTCCATTGTGATTTATTCTTTAACCCATTGGTTATTTATTGAGTGTGTTGTTTAATTTCATCATATTTGTGAATTTCCCCAATTTCCTCCATTGTTGATTTCTAATTTCATTCCATTGTGGTTGGAATTATACATATTTTGTATTATTTCAGTCCTTTCAAATTTATTAAGGCTTGTTTTAGGGTCTAAAATATGATCTATCTTGGAGAATGTTCCATGTGACAGATTTGCCTAGCTTTTGTTTATTTGGGAATGTCTCATTTTTCCTTCATTTTGGAGGATAGTTTTGCTGGATATAGAATTCTTGGTTGATTTTTTTTTTCCACCCACAACTTGGAACATGTCATTCTGCAGCATTTTAGCCTCTGTGGTTTCTGATGAGAAGACAATTGTTAATTTATTGAGGATCATTTGTACACAACAAATTGTTATTCTCTTGCTGCCTTCAAGATTTTCTCTTTGACTTTGGGTTTTGGTAGTTTGACTATAATGCATCTAAATGTGGGCCTGAGTTTATCCTACTTATAATTTGTTGAACTTTGGGATATGTAAATTAAACTTTTTCATCAGATCTGGGAAGTTTTTGACCAGTGTCTCTTCAAATATCCTTTAGCCTTTTTTTCTCTCACTCTGCTCTAGGACTTCCAGATGTGTTCCTTGGTATGCTTGATAGTATGGCACAGATAGAACACCGCTAAGACTGTTCATTTTCCTTCACTTCTTTTTCTTTTCTGCTTCTCAGACTGGATACTCTCAACTGACCTATCTTCAAGTTTGCTGATTCTTTCTCTGCCATGTCTAATCCACTGTTGAGATTAGGGAATTTTTCATTTCAGTTATAATTTTCAACTCTAGAATTTCCATTTGGTTCTTTTCAAACAAAAGATTTTCGTCTCTATTATTTTCTATTGGTGAGACATCATTTCATGGTTTCATTTAGCTCTTTGTGTATGGTTTCCTTCAGTTATTTTTAAGTATTTACAATAGTTTATCTAAAAATCTTTGTCTAGTATGTGCAACTTCTGGGCCAGCTCAAGGACAGTTTGCATTGAGTGTTTAACTCTGTTTAGGCTTTTTTCACTGTTTCTTTGTATATCTCATAATTTTGTTGAAAACTAAATATTTTAAATAATATGATAACTCTGAAAGTCATATATGATATGATAACTCTGAAAGTCAGCCTGTTCCCTCAAAGGTTTGTGGTAGCTGCTACTGTTTGTTCAATAACTCTCCTGGGTTAATGCTGTAAAGTGTATTTTTTCCTCATATGTGACCACTGAAGCTCTGCTCATTTAGCTTAATGGTCATCTGATGATTGGACAGAGATATCATTAAATGATTTCAACCAATAAGTCTCCCATCCTTTGGTTTATATGTATGTACTATGGTACATCTTCAGCACTCCAGCAGTTTACAGCTTTGCTTTAGCCTTCAATTCCTGATTGCACAGAATCTCACAGTCAGCCAGCTACGAGAGACTGCAACATTCTCAGGTCTTTCCTGACCATGCCCACAGTCCTGCACATGTATGTGCACTTATATATTTCCAAGGAATATATCAGAGCTTACCAAAGCCTGCTTCAGACAACTCATTCCCCAGCATTTCAAAAATGTTCCTCTATTTTTCTATTGTAGTAAAATTTACCATCTTAGCCATTTTAGGGGTACAGTGTAATGGTATTAATGCATTCACATTGTTGTGCAGTCATCACACTATTGTAACTTCTCATCTTTAAACCCTATACTCGTTATGGGCTTCCCAGGTGGCACTAGTGGTAAAGAATCTGCCTGCCAGTGCAGGAGCCTCAGGAGACACGAGTTAGATCCCTGGGTCGAGAAGATCCCCCGGAGAAGGGCATGGCAACCCACTCCAGTATTCTTGCCTGGAGAATCCCTGGCAGGCTACAGTCCATAGAGTCGCAAAGAGTCAGGACTGAAGCGACTTAGCATGCATGCATGCATACCCATTAAACAATAACTTCCAGGAGTTCCCTGCAGTCTAGTCATTAGGGCTTTATGCTTCCACTGTAGGAGGCATGGGTTTGGTCCCTGGTTGGGGAATTTTTTGAGGAACCTCCCTACTGTTTTCTACAGTGGATGTATCAGTTTACATCCCTAACAACAGTGCTCTAAAGTTCCCATTTCCTCATATCCTCCCCAACACTTGTTTTCTGTTTTTTGGTAGTCATCCTAACAGGTGAGAATCACCACATTCCTTTTTATTGTCTTTGTCCTAGCTGGTACGTTGACTCAGGTATTTTTGTGGCAATTCCTACGCCCTATGCAGTAATCTTCATACATTACAACCCTGTGAAAAGAATTTTGAGAATTACCTGTATAGTGAAGTGAAGTGAAATTTGCTCAGTCATGTCTGATTCTTTGTGACCCCATGGACTGTAGTCCATGGAATTCTCCAGGCCAGAATACTGGAGTGGGTAGCCTTTTCCTTCTCCAGAGGGTCTTCCCAACCCAGGGATTGAACCCAGGTCTCCTGCATTACAGGCAGATTCTTTACCAGCTGAGCCACAAGGGAAGCCCAAGAATACTGGAGTGAGTAGCCTATTGCTTCTCCAGGGAATCTTCCCGACCCAGGAATTGAACTGGGGTTTCCTGCATTCCAGGCGGATTCTTTACCAAGTGAGCTATCAGGGAAGCCAATATATTTTGAAGTTTACATCTAAGTTTTTTTGTAATAAATGTAGTTGATTACCCCAAGGACTATAGCCTACCAAGCTCCTCCATCCATGGGATTTTCCAGGCAAGAATACTGGAGTGGGTTGCCCTTTCCGTCTCCGGAAGATCTTCCTGACCCAGGGATTGAACCCAGGTCTCCTGTATTGTAGGCAGACACTTTACCATCTGAGTCACCAGGGAAGTCCCTAATAATGTAGTTACAAAAGATAATTTCCAGAGATTTCCCTGGTGGTCCAGTGGATAAGACTCAGAGCTCTCAATGCAGGGGGCCTGGGTTCAAATCCCTGGTCAGGGAACAAGATCCCATGTGCGGCAACAAAGACTGAGCATGCTACAGCTAAGACCCAACATAGCCAAATAAATAAAGATTTTTTTAAAAAAAAAGATAATTTCTATCACATTGTAAAAATTCCATTTAAAAATGAAACTTGTACTATATAATCTTTATTCATTAAACAATTGCTGCTGATTGTTTTTAACAGATGTCCTGAGGAAAGGGCTTTTCCCAACAAGTGAGTTCTGACTCAAGCCAAATAAAGACAAACCCTGTGAACAGGGCTTTTCTAGGGACCTGTGAAACAGGTTTAATGATGATAGCTCTGTGCATATGGGGCTCTGAGGTGAGCTCCAAACCAGTTCTGCCCCCTGTAAAACTATTAGGCTGCTGGTTTTCAAAGCTGAGGAACAGAGCACAGGAAGTTAAAACACCGTAAAGCTTGCCACTCTGAGATTCAGATGCTTTTCTGGAATAAACACACCTTGCATTGTTGCTTGCAAACCTTTGATTAATTTCCAGAATTCTCAAAAAGTTGGATTTTTTTACTCTCTTTGCCAGTGCTCTCATTGCTTTTATGGAGGAGCAGGTTTGTGCTGATCATTACTCCACTGTTTTAGACATACTTCAAGGTTAACTTTTAGGACAGCAAATAACTTGTGTTTCCCAAGTTCTTAGCTTTATTGGGTTTCTACCACTCGTTTTGCCTCTTTGCTTCTTGGCCAAGGAAAGGCTTCTCAGTGAAAAAGAACTTTATCAGAAACATAGTTTACTCAATAGCATATTATGTTTGTAGCAACTGAGTCCTAGGTATTGTTCATTCAACAAGCATTTGTCAGAAGTATCCCTTCTTCCTGAAGGAAAAGAGTGTCAAAATAGATAAGACAGATAAATCTTTGTTTTGAAATTATAATGGTCATTTTATTACTTAATATTTTAAAGGAAATAAAAGTGAGTTTCATTTAAAGACTGATTCATTTTTGCTTACTGACTTCCTTATTTCATTTGAGATAACTAAAAATTTTAAAGAAGTGAACTCCACCCTCCCCTGCCATTTTTACTATTCTATTGTAGGAATAACAGGTATGGTCAGCTGTAAAATTCAATAAATATTAATGCTTGATTCTTTCTTTTTATTTACGTATTTTCAAAATAGTAGGTTGGGACTTCCCTGATGGTACAGTGGATAAGAATCCATCTGCCATTGCAAGGCACATGGGTTTAATCCCTGGTCCAGGCAGACTCCACATGCCACAGAATAACTGAGCCTGTACACCACGACTACTGAACACATACTGTCAACAAGAGAAGCCACTGCAATGAGAAGCCCACACACCACAACACAGAGTAACCCCCACTCACAGCAACTAGAGAAAGCCTGCACAGTAACGAAGACCCAGTACAGCCATAATTGGAAAAAAAAAAAAAAATAGTAGGTCGGTTCCTAGGAAACTTCCAGAAATTATCATCCTTATCAATGATAAACACACAAATGATCCACTGTTGGGAGATTATTCAAACTAGTTCCTGAGTCCTTTTGATATGACCCTAATAGTCTTTGATCATTCCTTGCCTCTTAGAAGGATGAGATTCATAGGCTCATACGAATTTCTTGACTCATATCTAGAATTAGCCAGTTTGATAAGGAAGCCTAGATCTTTTTTGAAAAATTGTGTTAAATACACAGAACAAAATACACAAAGCTAGTGGAGGTGATGGAATTCCAGCTGAGCTATTTCAAATCCTAAAAGATGATGCTGTGAAAGTGCTGCACTCAATATGCCAGCAAATTTGGGAAACAGCAGTGGCCACAGCCCTGGAAAAGGTGTTTTCATTCCAATCCCAAAGAAAGGCAATGCCAAAGAATGCTCAAACTACTGCACAATTGCACTTATCTCACACACTAGTAAAATAATGCTCAAAATTCTCCAAACCAGGCTTTAACAGTATGTGAACCATGAACTTCCAGGTGTTTAAACTGGTTTTAGAAAAGGCAGAGGAACCAGAGATCAAATTGCCAACATCCACTGGATCATGGAAAAAGCAAGAGAGTTCCACAGAAACATCTATTTCTGCTTTATTGACTATGCCAAAGCCTTTGACTTGTGGATCACAACAAACTGTGGAAAATTCTGAAAGAGATGGGAATACCAGACCACCTGACCTGCCTCTTGAGAAATCTGTATGCAGGTCAGGAAGCAACAGTTAAAACTGGACATGGAACAACAGACTGGTCCCAAATTGGGAAAGGAGTACATCAAGGCTGTATATTGTCACCCTGCTTATTTAACTTCTATGCAGAGTCCATCATGAGAAACGCTGGGCTGGAAGAAGCACAAGCTGGAATCAAGATTGCTGGGAGAAATATCAAGAACCTCAGATATGCAGATGACACCACCCCTAAGGCATAAAGCAAAGAACTAAAGAGCCTCTTGATGAAAGTGAAAGAGAAGAGTGAAAAAGTTGGCTTAAAGTTCAACATTCAGAAAACGAAGATCATGGCATCTGGTCCCATCACTTCATGGGAAATAGATGGGTAACAGTGACAGACTTTATGTTCTTGGGCTCCAAAAGAACTGCAGATGGTGACTGCAGCCATGAAATTAAAAGACGCTTACTCCTTGAAAGAAAAGTTATGATCAACCTAGACAGCGTATTAAAGAGCAGAGATATTACTTTGCCAACAAAGGTCCATCTAATCAAGGCTATGGTTTTTCCACTAGTCTTGTATGGATGTGAGAGTTGGACTATAAAGAAAGCTAGAGTGCCAAAGAATTGATGCTTTTGAACTGTGGTGTTGGAGAAGACTTTTGAGAGTCCCTTGGACTGCAAGGAGATCCAACCAGTCCATCCTAAAGGAAATCAGTCCTGAATATTCTTTGGAAGGACTGATGCTGAATCTGAAACTTTAGTACTTTGGCCACCTGATGCGAAGAGCTGACTCATTTGAAAAGACCCTGATGCTGGGAAAGATTGAAGGCAGGAGAAGGGGACGACAGAGGATGAGATGGTTGGATGGCATCACTGACTCAATGGACATGAGTTTGAGTAAACTCAGGAGTTGGTGATGGTCAGGGAGGCCAGGCATGCTGCAGTCCATGGGGTCGCAAAGAGTCAGACACGACTGAATGAATGAACTGAACTGGAGTTGATTTAAAGTATGGGCATGTGGAGTGTGTGTAGGTTACATTCAAATATTGCAGCATTTTATGTAAGGGACTTGACCTTCTTAGGATTCTGCTGGAATAAAGGTAGGACTGTCCTCACCACTTTTCAAAGCCTTTTTACTCTGTGGATATTGTCCTCTGATGAATAAAATAAAGTTTAAGAATTCTAGTGTCTTTTTTAATTTTGTTACGTGTGCCTTTGGTGTCATATCAAGAAATCATCACCAAACCCGGTGTCCTGAAACTTTTGCCCTATGTTTTTGCTCAAGAATTTTACAGTTGTATGTGTTATATTTAGGCCATGGATACATTTTGAGTTAATTTTTTATAATGGTGTTAGGGAAGGGTCCAACTTCAACATGACAAAATTATTTGATTTTTTAATTTTATATTTTTACTTTCCCGTTAGATCAGATCAGACCAGTTTCTTCTAAATGAAGGAATTAGCTGGCACAATTCATTGCCATATAATTCTTGGTATAATTACCAGAAATTGAAAAAGTTAATGGCTTTAATGACTGGGCAATAAATCTTCCAAGTCACATATTTTCCAAATCTGTTTTCAGCAGACTTGAATGTGGTCCTAATTGAATTGTCGTCTAATAGACTGTTTGAAACAATTCTAATCATAGGCTGCTCTATGGATATTTCTGGCCAAGACTTGGTGAGACTCACAGGCTGAGCATCTCTGTGCCTTCAGAGCTCTCACTGCTGTCTCCTCCTGTCACATGAAAGGCCTCTCAGTACCAACACCATGACAATGAGAAGCAGCAGAAGAATCACTGCTACCCGTGCCATATTTAGCAATCAGGACTTCTCATTAAACCAAAGTTTTTTAAATGTTTCCTTTGGAAGGCTAATAATCATTTGTCAAATCTTATAACTATGTTCCAATTTGATTTAATAATTGCAAAGACAATCTAGAAACTTTTTTACTGTAAAAATCTATTTTTTTTACATTACTTGATTTATAAATGTGATAAAATACACATGCATAAAAGTTACTATCTCAGCCACTTTTTAGTGTACAGTTTGAGGTGAAGTGAAGTGAAAGTCACCCAGTTACGTCAACTCTCTGCAACCCCATGGACTGTAGTCAGCCAGGCCCCTCTGTCCATGGAATTCTCCAGGCAAGAATACTGGAGTGGGTAGCCTTTCCCTTCTCCAGGGGATCTTCCCAACCCAAGGACAGAACCCAGGTCTCCCGCATTGCAAGCGGATTCTTTACCAGCCGAGCCACCAGGGAAGCCCAGTGTAGTTTAGTAGTGTTAATTACATTCACATTGTTGTGCATCTGCTCCAGAACACTTCCATTTTTCAAAACTAAAACTCTATACCCAATAGAAACAACTTTGAAATATTTTCACAAAGAGAGACTTACGGCCTCAAGGGTAATGTTTAACTTCAATTTATCTAATTTTGTTGTAGAGGAGAGTGATAGGGTAACCAAACATAGATTATTAGGATAAAATATCAGGATTAAATTCTCCTGGAGCAGTGCAATGGAAACCAGAGATCAAAGAGAAAAAAACCACCTTGTTCGATTTTCTGATTATTATACAAGAGCTCGTTCATTCTATTTTAAAATGTATGTTGGTAGTATCAAATGACGATGACATTTAGATTTCATTGACTATATTTAAAAGGTCATACGATAAAATATTTATTTTTAAATAAAATATTTACAGCATGCTGGAAATTAGGGCTTCCCTGGTGGCTCAAACAGTAAAGAATCCACCTGCAATGCGGGAGACCTGAGTTCAATCCCTGGGTTACGAAGATCCCCTGGAGGAGGGCATGGCAACCCACTCCAGTATTCTTGCCTGGAGAATCCCTGGGACAGAGAAGTGTGGCAGGCTACAGTCCATGGGGTCACAAAGAGTCAGACATGGCTGAGCGACTAAGCACAGCACAGCTGGAAATTATATTCTTTGCAACTATTTATTTTCATTATGAAAAATTTAGATGCCAACTTAAAGGTGTATTATCCCTTTTATACTGGTAGGTTTTTCCAAAATTTTTGACAGGATATGTCACATGTGAAGACCGCTGCATTAGGAGAGAGGGATCCCTATGGAATACTGAACCAAAATTGAAATTCACTGGAGAATCACATCCTAATGTGTTCAGCGTCTCACTGTGGACTGTGTCTCCACAGCAGGACTCATGAAAGGGTAGCCGCTGAGCTTCACCCTTTTGTCTGTTACATTATTCCATAATCAAACCTGTAAAACAGCTACCAGTTTCAAAGAAAGTTTTAAGAAAAACTTGCATTACTGTGCCTGGCCTAGGTTAGGAAGTAAGTTACACAACTGTATCAAAAGTCTATCTTTCCCTCCCAGCACCACAGAGTAAAAGACAGATGGGAGGAGAGGTTTACAAATCATGTATCTGATAATGAATTATATGCATATATATATAGAGAGAGAGAGAGAGAAATCTATACATATGTAGAGAGAGAGAAAAAGTGAAAGCACAGCGGGGTCAGGGTCAGGGAGCCAGGAAATGGTAGTTACTGCTTGATGGGAGCAGAGTTTTAGTTTTACAAGATAAAGAGTGAAGGCAGATGATAGTGCCGTTGGTTGTGCAGCAGTGTGAAAGTACTTAATGCCCCCGAACTGTATACTTAAGAATGGTTAAGATGGTGAATTTTATGTGTATTTTGCCACAATAAAAAAAGTTCAAAAAAAATGCTTTTATCATCTCACATTTCACACTTCTTTTTGCCCAACTTTGGAACTCATTCAGCAAATGAAGCATAGGCAACATACAGCTGGATTGACAAAGCCAGCCTCTTTATCAAACACAAACCAGACTTGCTTTCTGTCAGGAAAAACGCAGAATTCATCTGCATTTCAAATTAACATGTATTTTGAGGAAAAGTACTAAAAGAACTATGAAACAAATTGAATTTCATCTGAGATTAATATCAAGTGCAGTCAAGACTATAACACTGCAGAACTAACACGCTGCTTCTCATGACTTAAATATGTGGCCTAAGGCTAGGAGTAGGGAGGGGGACAAGGCGTCTGATGTCCCTTGGAGGGAAGTGAGTGTGTTGTATTCAGTTTGGGGGAATATTTGACTGAGGTAAAAGTCAAAAATAGTCTTACTGGTTTCATTAGATATGATTAAACTCTTCTTGCGTATTTAGTGAAAATGAGGCAAGTGTTGATAAAAACTAATTGCTCTGGAAATTAGCATATGTGAGATAGCAAACAGGAAAGATGATGGGTGACTCTTATTGAAATAAACATCATGATGTGACTGGATAACTGATTATGAAAGAAGTCACATTAAACTTGTGTTGTCTGCTTGATCTCGTGTCTTGAAAAGTTGCCAGCCTAGGATGTCTCCCTGTGTGTAAGAGGGGGTGTGCCTTGCCCCCCGGCAGCCTGGCAGCCTGCTCATGTGTGCGTGCTTAGAGAAGATATTGAGAAGTAACAGGGAGAGGGCAAGGGGATGGAGGAGAACACACCCCTGGACCTCAGCGTGTGGAACAGGCTTTAGTTTAATTAGCCACTGAAGGTGGATTTTCCCAAACTTGAAGTTTTTTTTATTTCAGGGGCAATGAAGAATGGTGTTTTCCTTTGCTTTTTAAAAGGGAAATGAGATCTGAGACTGTTTCTCAGGGATCTGTGTAAGCTGAGGTCTGGAGATATTCCCTTTAAGTCAGTGGTTTTATCTGAGTGATTCCCAGACCAGCAGCATCAGCTCCTCCTGGGCACTTGTGAAAAACACACATTCTTGGGCTGCATTCCAAAGTAGCCAGTTCCAGAACTCGGGGGTCCTCCATGACGGATGCCTCCCCAAATTTTAGAGCCACTCACACCTGCATGGTTTGAGTTGCATTGCCCTTGTAGTTGACATAATGTCTAGGTGATGTAACTATTAGTTTTATGTAAACATTAGACATTTCATTTTTGTGTGTTTTGGAACCAATGTAATTAGTTTTCAGTTATATAGAAGAGCACAAAGTCTGTCCTGCCTGATGAATAAAGTTCCCTTTTGCCAAGTGAGGAACAACAGCGTGTCCTAAGCCAGCAGCCTCAGGCCAAACAAACAGGCGGTGTTGTTAGATCGCTGGACAGGTCAGCCTGCGGGAGGTGACCCAGGGTACGCCTAGCAGGTGGCCTGGAGGTCTGCAGGCAACGCTGTGGGCATTTGAGCCAGAGCCAGGGGCTGACAGGAAAGAGGTGGGCCCGACTGTTTCCCAGAGCAGGGCAGCGAGCTGCATCTTTTTTAAAGGGACCTGCTCTTTTTAGCCAGAACCCATGCTCCTGTCTCCCAGAGGCTTGTGAAGCATGGTTTTCACCAGGTTCTTTTCTTTCAATTTTGCTGCCACTTCTGATCCTTTTGAAGTGCAGCCATTTGGTGTTTTTAAAATGCAAATCATATCCAGACATTTCCTTCCTTAATATTAAAACTGCCCAGGACTTCCCATTCCCCTTAGGGGAGAGTTCAGAAGTTGCAGCTGGCCTTTGTTTCACTCATGCCTCTGAGTGTCTGATGGATGTCCTGGGCTGTGCAGTGTGGCCCAACCTGGGGATGCTCCGGGGTCCCCAGTGAGGAGGGACCCCCACCCTACAGCCTGAGCTGCGCACCTCTCCTGGGGTCCGCAGGACAGGGGTCCATGCGCATGAACTGTTCCCCCATGCTTCCGCCTCCCTTCTCTCAGGGCTCCACGAGGACTGGGGTGCCGATGCAGCCACGTCCAGGCCTCCGGGAGGCCCGGTCATGATGCCTCATCTCCGATGCTGGTCCCTGCTGTTCACGCACCGCTATCTGTTTCCTCCTAGTTTGGAGCCGAGTTCCGAAGGTTCTCTCTGGACCGCCAGAAGCCTGGGAGGTTCGAAGACTTCTACAAGCTCGTCGTGCACACCCACCACATCGCCAACACCGAGGTGACCATTGGCTATGCGGACGTGCATGGCGACCTGCTGCCCATCAACAACGATGACAACTTCTGCAAAGCCGTCTCCAGCGCAAACCCCTTGCTCAGGGTTTTCATCCAGAAACGAGGTACTCAAGAGGCTGAGCCCATGCTCCTGCTTGGCGCTCATTTAAAAAATAAATACACTTTCCAGTTTCATCTGTCATTTCAGAACCATGTTATTCTGATTTCTTTTTTTAATTTATTTTTTAACTGGAGGAAAATTGCTTTACAGTGCTGTGTGGTTCCTGCCGTACAACAAAACAAATTATGTATATATCCCCTCCGCCCATCCCACTTACTCTGTTTTCTGGCCTTTGATAAGAGACTAAAGAAATTAAGATCTGTTTGGTCAACATTAATTTCTTAGAAAATATTCTTAACAATATTTAAACTGCATTTTCCACCTGAAATTGTGTTGACTCGTGATTTTTAAATACTGAGGAAAAATGACATCTATATTTTCAGTATTTTAACCGTAGTCATTAGCCAGTAACCCAAGAATTAAAGTAAAGGTTGTTAGTATATGTTTTCCATTGTCTTTTTAGGATTGGGGGAAAATGTAAGCTTTAGATTATAACTTTGGTTGGTTTTTAGCTCTGAAGGCCTGTAACAGCAGTATAACTTCATGTGAAAATAAATCGCTAACACGGGTTGATGACTGAGGCGGAGGCACTCCGGTGGATTTACTCCTCAGAGCTGCACATTAGACTTGTTTTCTTGTCTCTGGACTTGGGAGAACCTTGACAATTCTAAATACCGTCCTGAAGAGAAGGACACTAGTGGGGGAGGCCTGGCGTGGGGAAAGGGCGCTTTCCAATTCCCGTGTGGGGACTGTCCCTCGCTCCCTGAGGGGCCTCTGCGCTGCCCTGGGGGAGCAGTGTGCGGGCGGGGCCCTGCTCACAGTGTTCTCTGCTGGGACTCCACCGTCTGGGGAGGAGGGAGACTGGCCTTAGTCCCGGGGGCTGTGGGCTCTTCCCGCCCGGAGCAGCAGCAGTGTGAGGGCGGCCGGAAGCGGAGCCCAGAGCTGCCGGCAAGGGGCCGGGGCCTGGTTGTCTCTCCTCCACCTGAGTCCCTGCTTGACTGACAGTGTTCTTACATCGCTCGCCACCAGTTGTCCTGTGGCGAGGGGGCCACACAAGCAGAGCGCGCTGAGCATCGGCCAGGGCCTCCTGTGTGCGGTGGTGGAGGGGACGTGGAGGAGGGCCCGCAGGGGCGCCGCTGACCTCACCTCGATCTGGTTCTCTGGCACCAGATCAGAAGTGCTGCATCTGCGGCCCTGGCTGAGCCGGGGTGTCCTGCTGCTGGTCGCGAAAAGTCAACACAGCTGCCACTTCCTCACGGTGACGGGGGTGGGGCGGGCGCGGGCGCTCCGTGCAGTCGCCGGGGCGTCGGGCCCTCCACGGCCCCTCCTTCTGTGTGGCTACACCTGCACCCACTGCCCGGCACATCTGGGTGCCTGTTCTCCTGCGACCCTCTCAGCCAGGCCCGATCTCGATCAGCCTGCACCGCCGCCATCCTCTCGTCTCTTTGTTCTGGCCTCTCAGTGTTGTATCGTCATGTGCTCCCAGGGCTGGTGTGTTGTCCAGATCCCACGTCCACAGCTCTGCCGGCCATCCCAGGTTGTGGCGTCGTCTCCCGAGGTGCAGAGAGTGAGGCGTGGGTGTGAGCCGTGCGCATGTGTGAGAAACGGGTCTCTGTGCCGCTGGCACGTGCAGTGGGGTGGGAGGCACTACGGGCGCCCTCGTGACACACCTGTGACGTCGGCTCACCAGGGGAGGCGGGACGCTGCCCGCGGGGCCGCACACGAGGCTGTGCTGCTCGGGCGTGCGGGCTCAGGCCCCGCGTCCTGTCCTTTGTATTTTCGCTTTTTCCCGGCCTCACAGAAGTAGCCCAAAGAATAACCAGCTGCCTCAGGGCTCTAACCCTCTTGTAAGCGTTTTGAGCATCGGGGCTTTGCCTCCAGCCGCTGCCTTTCTGTTCTGTGACCGCAGGGGCGCGCTCACCCCCGCCCTCAGCACTCTCTCAGGGACCCTGACTTCAGGGGGCGCTCACCCCCGCCTTCAGCACTCTCTCAGGGACCCTGACTTCAGGGGGTGCTCACCCCCGCCCCCAACACTCTCTCAGGGACCCTGACTTCAGGGGGCGCTCACCCCCGCTCCCCAACACTCTCTCAGGGACCCTGACTTCAGGGGGTGCTCACCCCCGCCCCCAACACTCTCTCAGGGACCCTGACTTCAGGGGGTGCTCACCCCCGCCCTCAGCACTCTCTCAGGGACCCTGACTTCAGGGGGTGCTCACCCCCACCCCCAACACTCTCTCAGGGACCCTGACTTCAGGGGGTGCTCACCCCTGCCCCCAACAGTCTCTCAGGGACCCTGACTTCAGGGGGTGCTCACCCCCGCCCTCAGCACTCTCTCAGGGACCCTGACTTCAGGGGGCGCTCATCCCCGCCCCCCAGCACTCTCTCAGGGACCCTGACTTCAGGGGGTGCTCACCCCCGCCCCCAACACTCTCTCAGGGACCCTGACTTCAGGGGGTGCTCACCCCTGCCCCCAACACTCTCTCAGGGACCCTGACTTCAGGGGGTGCTCACCCCCGCCCCCAACACTCTCTCAGGGACCCTGACTTCAGGGGGCGCTCACCCCCGCTCCCCACCACTCTTTCAGGGACCCTGACTTCAGGGGGTGCTCACCTCCGCCCCCCACCACTCTCTCCGGGACCCTGAATGCAGGGGCGCTCACCCCCACCCCACCCCACCCCCACCACTCTCTCCGGGACCCTGACAGCAGGGGGCACTCACCCCCGCCCCGCCCCCAGGACTCTCAGGGACCCTGACTTCAGGGGGTGCTCACCCCCGCCCCCAGGACTCTCTCCGGGACCCTGACTTCAGGGGCGCTCACCCCCGCCACCCAGCACTCTATCACCGCCCCGGAGGCCCCTGAGCCTACCATTCTCACCGGTTCTGTGGGGGAGCCCACCTCAGGTTGTTGTCAGGCTTCAAGAGGAGAATGTTTCCGCTGTGTAGGAAGCCTGGCCCCTCGATCCTGTCGCTGTCGTCGGGAGAGGCAGGGGCAGCTGCGCTTCTCCGGACGGCAGGCGGGAAGCAGCACCACCCTGATGCCCCCCGTGCTCAGGAAAGGCCCACCAGCCCTGTGACGGGGCTGCCCTTCCTGGGGGTGGACTGGCCTGAGAGTCCTGGAGGGAACACTCCAACCCCACGTCCTTTCCCACAGCAGGAGCTCTGAGCTTTTGGTCACAGAAATGCTATTTCTGTGATTTTACTGTAACCACACCCACTCGGTCATCTACTTCATAACTTTCTGTACATTGATGGTGGATGAACAGATAAACGAAATGCGAGGTATCTGCCCACTAAGGTATTATTCAGCCATCAGAAGGAGTAAAGCGCTCTGGGGTCCAGCCTGCAGTACAGATAGGAAGCAAGCCCTCGTGGATGAAACCGGCCTGTGTTGTACGGCTCCAGCCCGATCCACACGTCGTGTGTGGGTTCCGTTTGTGACCAGTTTATCTGTAGCAGCGCTTTCACGGCTGTCTGCAGATGCGCACAGGTTGCCAACGCACGTTCCCGCCAAAGCAGAGCAGGCGCTGCTCTGCCTGCTTGTTTCAGCTCACACTGTGAACTGTGTGCTTTTCACGGTCTATTTAGTGCCACATTTTCCACATTTTTCTTTTTTTAAATGTATTCAAATACATATAACATAAAATTTAGCAGTGTAGGAGCTTCCCTGTTGACTGAGTGGTAAAGAATCCACCTGCCAATCCCATAGACAGAGGAGCCTGGTGGGCTGCAGTCCATGGGGTCGCTAAGAGTCGGACAAGACTGAGCAACTTCACTTTCACTTTTCACTTTCATGCATTGGAGAAGGAAATGGCAACCCACTCCAGTGTTCTTGCCTGGAGCATCCCAGGGACGGGGGAGCCTGGTGGGCTGCCGTCTATGGGGTCGCACAGAGTCGGACACGACTGAAGCGACTTAGCAGCAGCAGCAGCAGTAGCAATGCAGGAGACACAGGTTGGATCCCGGATCCAGGAAGATCCCACATGCCGCAGAGTCCTCGAGTCCATGTGCCTAGAACCCGGGGGCCACAACCAGAGAAGCCAGCACGATGAGTCTGTGCACCACAACAAGAGAGTAGCCCCCATCTCCACAACTAGAGGAAAGCCAGCACAGCCATGGAGACTCAGCACAGCCAAATAAACAAATAAAATTATGAAAAGAATAGCATTGGGACCATGCAAGTGTTCAGCTCTCCGGCATTAAACGTGCTCCTGCCGTCGTGCAGCAGCCACAACCATCCGCCCCTGAAACTTCATCTCATAAAACTGCATCACTCTGCCTGTTAAACACTGACTCCCCATTTCCCCTCCCTCAAACCTGGCAACCGCCACTTTTTGTCTCTATGATTTTGACAACTCTGAGTACCTCATATAGGTGATATTAGACAGTATTTGTCCTTTTGTACTGGCCTGTTTCAGTGACTGAGCAAAATGTCCTCCAAGCTTCATCCATGCTGCAACCTATGTCACAATTTGCTCTTCCTTTAAGGCTATTCAGTACCTTCTGTGGCTACCACGTTTTGCTTTTCCACTATTCCATTGATGAACACGTGGGTTTCTTCCACGTTAAGCTATTGTGAATAATGCTGCTGTGAACATGAGAGACAAAAAGCTCTTTGAGACCCTGCTTTCAATTCCTGAGTATGAGCCTAGAAGTGGAATTGCTAGGTCACATGGTAACTGTATTTTTTGTTTTTCTGAGGAAGCCCCATACTGTTTTCCACAGTGGCTATTCCATTTTACATTCCCACCAACAGGGAATAGGGGTTCCGGTTTCTCCACACGCACACTGACACTTATTTTCTGGTTTGGGGGTAATAGCCATCCTGATGGATATGAGCTGGTAGTTCACTGTAGTTTTGATTAGTGTTTCCCATCATTAGTGATGTTGAGCATCTTTTCACTTGCTTAATCATCATTCATATGCCTTCTTTGGAGAGATATCTATTCAAGTCTTTTGCTCATTTTGCACTGGATGGTTTGTTTCTGGTTGTAGAGTTTTGGTTCTCTATTTATCTGGATATTAATCCCTCATTCAGACACATTATTTGCAAATATGTTTCCCTGTTCTGAGCGTTGTCTTTTACTCAGTAGAATGTGTCTTTTCTAAGATATAAATGTACCTTTGTGCCGCATCTTAGTGGTGACATCCTGGACATTTAGTTGCAGCACGTGACTCTTATTTGTGGCACCTGGGATCTAGCTCACTGACCAGGGATCAAACCCAGCGCCCCCCCCACCCCCCCATAGCCTTCACATCGGCAGGTTCCTTTCCTTCTGCATTTACTACACTTATCCCTCTTCTGCCCAGGGCTGTCTACTGTTACAAGCTGTGCAGGTTTTCCCCTCGGATGGGTAAGAGATGTCACTGTACCTTTTACTTTAATGCTTTGCCCACTTAAGAATAACAGCAGTCCCCAGAATGAAGTACTCACAGTGGAGGAATCCAAATCTGGTCAAAATCTGCTCCCTCCCGGCACACTCCCCCCGCCACACACACACACTCCTGTCCTCCCCGGTCCTGTGAGAACAGCTGGAGACTGGCCCAAGGCGGAGGGAATGCAGCAGGAGACCAGCAAAGGCACTGGGAGTGTCTCTATTTTCAGCAGAATAAACAGGAAGTACAGACACTCACTTGTCACCACTTACCCACAAAATAAACCCTCCCAGTACTAGCGACCCCTGTGTTCTTATCATCTATGAGATGGGCCTGTACCCCTCTGGCCCCAGACCAAGACCAGAGGAGGGGCCCTAATGGAATCTCAGTGGCTCTCTGCCCACGGGGTAAGGGGCCTCCCACAGTGCCAGCAGAGGCTTGATGACTTAAGTATACCAAAAGATCTCCAGCATAATTAGAGGACTCTCAACTATTTACTTTTAAAATAAACATAAATGTGGGTCATTTGCAAGTGTCTGTTAACTGTTCTTGGCATTCTGACATTCTTTTGGGTTCCTAGAATGAGGAAGATACATTTTAAAACTTTTTTGGTTATCAGAAACTGCATGATTGGGGGTAGGGTAGGGAGGTAAGGGTATTTGCTTGTGATGTCACTTAAGTGAGTTGCCAGAAAAAGTAATAAAGGGATGTTCTTCAAAATAAGTTGGTTGTGAATTTGGTTACAGATACTGGCAGAATCTATAATTTCTGCTTTGTAAATGCTTTTCTTGGATTCTGCATTAAGTAGCAGGAGGTGTGTTTGGTTTTGGAGTTAGGGGTTCACTGCAGAAAGCACTCAGTGGGTGTAACATTTTAAGTGGCCACAACTGAATTTCTGTATTTTTTTCCATATTTTATTCTGTTTCCTAAGATACTCCCTAAGGTTTTGAGGCTGTGTGTTGAGGGCAGGGTAAGGATGTAATTTCACTGAATTCACTTCCTCTCTGGGCCCACACTTTTCGGAACAGGCGTAGAACCTGCAGGTAAACACCCTCTGCTATGGGAGATGTGTCACAAGACACATTGGCTTTTTTGTCACTGATTTCTGGACGTTTACATGTTTGGAAATTTCCTTTTATTTTCTAATTATAAAAAAGGACAAAAATTCTCCCACTGCTCTACCATGGGAACATGCAGAAAACAAAACGCCTGAACCCCGTGTTCACCCTGGAGTGGGAGTGGATGTGGGAGAGAATGTGCTGACACAGCTCATTAAAAAGCAAACAGAGCCCGAGCCACGCACCATCCAGAAGCGTCCGGGGCTTGTCTTGGGGAGGCTGGCCACTCTGCAGGCGCCATCAGACAGCCAGGGCCGCCCCGTCTCCCGGACGCACTCCCTCCATCCGTGCCACTGCAGCGGCTCCTCCAGCTGGGCCTTTGGGAGGGAGGGGAGACACAGCTGGCTGATCCTGTTCTCTGACCACCCCGCAGACACCTTGTGTATGAACAGTGAGCGTTTACACAGATGGAATGGGAATCTACTTCTTCCTTATTTACTTGCTAGTCATATATACTTTTCAATGTTTTCAAGCCCATAGTATATTAATAATTTGGACTCTTTTAAAAATCTTTACACATCACAAACATATCCTAGGTCATTAAATCCTTTGTAAAACATTTGTTTTAAAAAATGTTTTGTTTTGCTTTTTTCTGGCACATCCCTGGTGGTCCAGTATAAGAATCCATCTTCCAATGTAGGGGACACAGGTTCTATACCTGGTCCAGGAAGACCCCACATGCCACAGGCAACTAACGCCCGTGTGACACAGCTTCTGAGCCTGTGCCCTTGAGCCTGCGAGCCACAGCTTCTGAGCCCCTGGGCTGCAGCTGCTGAAGTCCGAGCACCTCGAGCCTGCACTCCACAAGAGACGCCGCCATAACCAGAAGGCTGTGCAGCAGCGAAGAGCAGCCCCAGCTTGCCACAGCTAGAGAAAGCCCTTGCACAGCAACAAAGGCCCAGGTCAACCAAAAATTAATTAACTTCAAAAGAAACGTTTAAAAAAATTTTTTACTATTTATAACATATTTGTAAAAGAAAATTCAAACAACACGAAAATAACTCCAGCACTCTGAGATGACCACTGTTAAGTAGTTTGGTGAGGCGCCTCCAGACCCCTTGGTGTAGATACAGCTCATTGGATACAGTTTTATATAAACAGGGTCATAATACACATACTACAGAGATCATTTTAGTCTAGCATCACATTTTTGACTCCTTGTAGATTATATTGTATTTACCATCTTTTTAACAGACATAGCAATTGTATGAATGTAACAAACTGTGACTAATCCCATATTAATCTAAACTGTTCCAATTTTTCACTATAGTAAACTGTGTTGTACCTTTCATAAACGTGTCAGATTCAGGATTAATTGGTAGAAATGTTCTTGCTGGATTAAAAGGCATGTTTTTAACTAAAGTGTATTTATGCCAGTAGGCCTCTCTTTAGCCGGGCATTAAAATGACATTTGAATTGGGTCTTTTAAAACACACCTTTGAAGACTGTTCTTATGTGGCATGAAAACTCACGAGCTTTGCATTGACCCTCCTGAACACTGCAGTGAGGCCAGCAAGGGTCTCTCAGCGCTGTGGGGTGAGGGGCTGCCCTCGGCTAGGATAGCACCCCTGGGGCCACTGGGAACTCCGAGTCCAGCCTGCCCCCACCCTCCGAGTTCAGGGAGCCCCTCCCAGCCAGGTCTCCCGGGGGGACCTTCAGGACGGGGCTCCAGGGGAGAGGCCATGCAGGGGGCACTGTGCCTGCTGAAGCAGTGCGCTTCCACAGGGGCCGGAGGGTCATGGGGCTGAATGTGGTCACAGTGTCGTTTTCCTGTCTGGTCCAAGCGGGTCGTTTGCCACAATTAACACATGTATTTAAGCTGGTTCTCCGTGAGCATGAGCTCAAGGATTTCCAGTCTGATGGGAAATAAGGCCCAAAAACAGAAGCACGGTTGGGGCTTTCTTTTCATGTTTGAGCTGATAATCCTGGTTGTCAAGCTGCCAGTGTGAGTAGGATTTCTCTTTGTAAAAATCTGTCTAAACACAAAGCAGCAGACTCCTCTGATAACATAACAGGGCTGTGTTTCAGTTTCCAGAGTGGGTTAGGGTTATGTGCCATTGCCCATTTTTAAAGGGAGAGATTCCTTGGCCTTCTGGAACAGCCCTGCCTATAGACTGCGACTGCACCAGCCTCCCCCACGTGCCTGGCGCTGGGGCGCCTCCCACGGAGGCAGAGCCCCGGCGCCCACCTAGCATTCAGACCGGCGAACATGGCCGTTCCTTTCTGGACTTGCTGAGTCTCCAGCGCTGTGGCGAGCAGGTTGGTCCTGTTTGTCCTTTGGGGGGCGGGTCGCGGGGCCACTGCAACTCCAGAGAGGGGCCAGGTCCTGCAGGCTGTGCAGGTTGTGCCGAGGCTGATGCAGAACCATGGGAGGTTTAAGCGGATGCTCTGTGAACTGGTGGAGTGTCCTCGTTTATAAAGTGGCTGGTTAAAACAGGGATTTCCCTGGTAGTGCAGTGGATAAGAATCTGCCTGCCAACACAGGAGACGTGGGCTTGATCCCTGGTCCAGGAAGATCCCACGTGTCATGGACCAGCTAAGCCCAAGAGCCACGACTACTGAGCCTTGCGTCGCAACTACTGCAGCACAAGCACCCTGGAACTCACGTGCGGCAGCTACTGTGCCCACACACCTAAAGCCTGTGCTCCACAACGAGAGAAGCCATCCCAGCGAGAAGTCCCTGCACTGAAACGAAGCGCAGCCTCTGCTTGACTCAGCAAGAAAAAGGCCAAGCAAAACAGCAAAGACCCAGTGGCTGGGTCTTTAACAGTGGCTGGTTAAAACATCTTTTGTTTAGATGAGAAATAGTTGATGAGTATTCATCTTAAATGTTTAAAGATCTTAAGCATTTTGTATTTGATACATTTTTACTGGAAAAAAAGCTCCAGGATACTGGAAACTTAAATCTTCTTTCTTACCCATCTAGTCTACACCTGCCTGTGTTCTCACGGTCAGTGAGCTGAGGAAGCTGTTTTCATTCCTGTTAGTAATTGCTTTGAATCCAATTAAATGCCACTGCATTTGGAGGGAAATCTTTTGGGGTGAAAATGAAGACAGCTGGAGGAGAAGCTGCACTTGGTGGGGGCTCCACAGGCACCCCCTGGGAGAAGACTGTGCCCTGGAGCAGCTCCTGTGAAAGCGCCCCACACAGAGACACTAAGGGTGTTCTTGAGACAGGCCATTTCTGTTTAAAGGGCTTCTCATGGCAGAGGACACCTGTGGAGACTGGAGGCAGGTGGAAATCCAGGGGGTGTGTCTTCAGCCCACCCATCCACGGTGATGCAGCCTCAGTGGGGCTCACCAGTGGGGAGGAGGGATCCGCTGTGAACAGGCAGCAGCCGAGGAAAGGAAGCCCTGCTTTCAAAGAGTGGCCGCAAGCCCGGGATGAAGCCGCCCTGTGCCGCCTTCCTCCAGGCCCGAGCTCACAGCTCTGGAGATGCTCGCTTGCTCCTTTTTACCTTTTCCTTCTCCTTCCTTCCCAAGCTCCGGCCTGGCTCCCAGCACTGCAGACTGCTTCTCAGCCTTCTGCCTGTCTTGCCCCCTCCTCTTTCTCTCTGGCTGCACTGGGCCAGGCTGGCCCCCTGCCCATAACTCCCTCCTGGTTCCAGAGCTTAGAGGCAGGACTGGCCCCTGACGCACCGCCTGGCCCTGCAGCAACCTCGGGGACCCTCGTCACATTCGTATCACAGCGCACCACGGCGCCTCTCGTGGGCACCCCACACTGTGCCTCGTGTATGTTTGTGTCGTTGCCCAGCTCCATCGCAGCCTGCTTGTTTCCCTTTAACGTCCATTCCTGCCTAAGATCCATCGCTGTTACCTACCCGCTCAGGGAGCCCTTAGAAGTAGCTCCCATCTGGTCTGGAGATCACCAGCATCAGTGCCCCAGGGAGGGGAAGGCCTTGTGAGACGCTTGTCCCAGTTGCAGCCAGGATCCCCGGGGTGAAGGTCAGAGTTGATCCTCCAGCACCTCGTGTTCATGGCCCCAGAATGCACCTATCCCTTCTACTCTCATAACAAATGCTCATTTAACAGTTTGCTGTTGACCAAGGACTTTCCAGCCATCATGTGACTCTCACAACAAACCAGGCTGTAAGATTGTTCTCATTTTGTGCATGATGAAACTAAAGCTTCAGAAAAGGTCAAAGCTTCCAAACATAATTCTCAACTGAAGTTGTTTGGAATCTATTTATAATAGTCCCTGGTGAGGGCTTATCTGGCACCTTTCAACAAAGGATGTACAGAGGTGACATCCAGGCGTTTCACTGTGATGGGTGTGACTTGTGACTGTCAGCAGTCAGAGGAAGCCCCAGCCTTGGGAGCTGGAACCAAGGTGGGCCCCCACCTCACGACCATGTTGTCTTCCTGTCGCCAGGAGAACCCTTATTTAGAATACAGTCAACTTCAGTGGGACCTCAGCACAAGGTGCTTATCATGGGAATGGTTTACCTGTGCTGGTTAGGAGTCCAGAGATTAACATTTCCATCGTGAACTTTTCTCTTTTCCAGAGACGTAAGCAAGATTTGGATTTCCTCTTGCATAGTGATCTGTCTTCCTGTTTTTGCCCTTTTCTCTGTACTTTCCACCCTCTCCGGTGGGAAAGTGATTTCAGCCCGGAGCTGCGTCTCCGTTAGACTCCACCTGCACCCAGGGTCTCATAAACCCGAGCTATCTTGTAGCATTTAACAGGTGCAGGTGGACATTAGGGCGATACTGACGGTTGGCACTGGAGCTGCTCACTCCTGCATTGTCTTCTGTGGGGACACCAGGGCAGGCCATGCCCCCGGCCTGCCCGCCACACTCCCCATCCCATGAGAACCACTGAGGGAGGGAGGTGCCCTGAAGAGCTGCGCCTTGTCGGCCTGCAGAGGAGAGAGAGTCCTGACACTACCCACATCGAAGGCTGTTTCACTGTGAGAAGGCACAGACAATACCACACTGACCATTTTACCCGTTTTTGAGAGTGTGGGTCAGGGGCACTCAGCCCATTCACGGTGATGTGCAAACACCACCCACCTCCTAAATCTTTTCGTCTCCCAGCTGGAACTGCACCCATTAAAAATAGTGTGTTTTAGTGAGTTAAATCAAATGCCAAAAAGTACCTCTATCCATCTAAGTATAAATCCTATAAAAATGCCCATGGGGCACACTTATAGCTGATAAACGTCTACAGTCTTGTTAGAATTTCTAATCCAAAGTGAGGGATTACACTTTTTCAAACAGTAAATCACTTAGGAAATAACTGTCACTTGCTAGTGGAGTCCCTGCAGAGATCCCACGCCTTCCTGGGGGCTGTCTGTGGCCAGCCCTCCCCCTGGCTCCCATGCACTGACTGCCCTGGCCTGGAGGCCGGCAGTGGGAGCTGTGCTTCTTGGGCTTCAGCTGCGTGTGGGGTCTCAGCAACTCCGGACACGTCGGGGCATCAGCAGTGACTCAGAGGGTCAAGCGCCCTAACTGGTCTTCCTCTTGCCGGGACCCCAGTGAGCTGGCAAGTGCAATCTGTGTCATGACATGTGTTTGCATGTTGGGAGTAGAGTCCCCTGAGACACCGGGACCCCTCAGCCAACAGCCGTGCTGCCTGTCAGCCTCCCTGCAAACCTGCCTCCTTCCGCCTCCCAGACTCAGGAGAGGGAAGCCAGGTGACAGCCGAGCCCGCATGGCTCCCACCTGTGGCTAATAAGCCTTTGACCTTGGAGCCACCCTAGTCTCTTTAAGCATCTTTCAGTGGATGAAATTTCTTTGTGCAGTTGACACTGAAAACACCAGATGCATGTTTCTGACGCTCAGGACCATCAGAGGGCAGAATCTGAGACTGAGGTTTAGATTCAGTGTTTGTCAGCGTGAAGAAGAGAACCCCTAAACCATCTCTCCAGCAGCTTTCTGGCGGCCCTATTGTCGAGGCACGTGGGCACACTTAACTAGCGCACACTGACGGATCTCCTGTGCCGGCAGAATCAGTGGAATCGCCGTAATTCAGAAGGACCCTGCACTCGGTGCAGCAGCTCCCTGGGCTTTGCATGAGGAGGCTTCCAGATCCGGCGGCCCTGGGTCCTCCTCAGGCCCCTTGGGAGATCCCTGCCGACCACACTCTGTCGTGAGGTGCTTCTGAAACTAAAATACATCCTCCTCACCTTTGCTACTTTTTAAGTCCTCATCCACTGGTGCCACAGACCAGTTAACCTCGTGTGCTGTGAGCTGCTGGGGTCGCTCTGCAGACACTCTCTGCCAGGCCCCGTGGTAACTGGCAGGGGTCCTGGCATCCTGAGGACGGGGGTGAAGGGCGCTGCAGAGACTGTGTGTGCTTCACCAGGAGTCAGGTGTCAGGTCCAGATCTGTTGTCGCAGCGGGAACTCAATGAGCCCTGTTTCCTGCGAAAGGAGGTGGTTTTGTCGTGTGGGCTGCAGGGGCCGGGGAAGACTCCCAGGGTTGCGGAGCCTCACAGGGAAGCCTCGCGTCTTTGAGTCCATGGAGGACTGAGGGGGATGACCTGTCCCTCCTTTACAAAGGACAAACCTGAGTCCCAGAGAGGTCGTGTGGCTTCTCAGAGGTTCAGGTGTCTCCTCCCACAGATGGAGCTGCAAGTGAAGGAAGCTGCGGCTGTCTGGGGCGGTCCGCAGAGGAGCTGGGCACTTGCACAAGCCTGGCCCACAGGCTGAAGTTTCCATGGGCCTAAAGGCGGCATCAGAAAGTGTCCCTGGACAGACCACAAATTCCTCTGGAACGCAAGAAGGATGCGCACTGTGGTTCCTGGCTGCCATGGTTTTTCCGTCTTGGATGCCCCTGCTGTCCAGCCCCTCTGCTGACCTGGCTTGTTGCCAGGGTACCAGACAGCTCTTCAGAAACAGCAGGAAGATAACCTATTCAGCTCTTAAAATCTGGGTCCTCAAGATGTACTGAGGAGAAAACACAGGGTGCAGAGTTGTATGCACACGATGTTACACTGAGCAGGGGGTGACGGTCTGTGTTCATACCTGCTCATATTTGCACAGACAGACTCCGGGGTGATTGATAAATGAGCAAAAGTCATAGCCTCGGATGGGGATGGGGAGCAGCTAAGGCCTTGGGGTTTGCTTCTGGGGTGATGACAGTACTCTGGAATTAGGCGACAGTGATGGTTGCACAGCTGAGTGCACCGTTATCGAGGGCCACGTCGAATATGGCTCAGCCAGCAGTGAAAGCAGGTTCTTGAAGCAGGTGTTTCACTTGACTTTGAGCCTCTGCCACGTATATAACATGAGCTGGTCTTCGACCCTGCTCTGGATTCTGGGACTGAGGGCCCTGTGAAGTTGTGTCTTCTGCAGAGTCTTCAGGGTGTGTGGGCTAGAGAGCCCGGGGGAGGGCTGGCCTGAGTGTGTGCAGGGTCCTGGATCTGCTTGCGGGCGTTCATCCTCAGAGGCTGCTGGCGAGGCGCCCAGGTGGCGTCGGCGGCCTTTGCCGTGGGCTCACGGAACAGACATCTGCCTGTTGGCACCACGCAGTGCCCAGCAGCCTCTGCTGAGTAAGGGCTGCTGCCGTGTGTGGGCACTCAGCTGGCGGGCGCTGTGAGGCTCACAGTGCCTGGAGGGTGCAGAGCCAGGCCAGCTGAGGGCAGGGGCGAGGGCCTGTACCCCCTGCCCAGCCGCACTCTGGCACATCCGTGCCCTCCTCTGCTGTCGGGCCCAGTCGTGGGAATTGCTGAAGGAGGTCTGCTCTAAGTATGGGCTTTTCTGCCAACAGTTATTTTCAGCTGTTTGAATTACAGTTGTCCCCTCTGGTAACCGCTGTAGCGTCCTGTAAATACAGGCTGAATCACAGCCCCAGGCAGGAAGGGTGGACACGTGGATGGCTCCACTCCTCCTGGTGGGGCCGGCGACCCCTGAGGCTTTAAGTGGCCACTTGGAGGCAAAGGAGCCATCGAATGTGGCCCTTTCTCTCTGATTCAGTCCTGATACTCTTCCCACACCATCTGCTCTGCAGCTGAACCAAGAGCCCATCATGAGCTGGTGGCAACCCACCGGCTCCAACGTGGGTTGGAAAGCCGGCTTTTCAGAAGTGTCCAACCCCGTTCTGCCCCTGGCAATCCCGTCCTGCTCCTCAGACAGACCCCTAAGAGGCCCGTGTTTTCCTTGGAAATTGAAGGTTCATGTTTCATTTCATCTGACCTCTTGCCTATTTCATAAAAACGATTAAATCTGAGAGGGTGGGAGATGGGGACAGCTCTTCCTGGGATTAATATCCACGAAATGGGGGGCCTGAATCGGGCTTAGCCCCCAACACAGTGTGCTGGGGCTGGTGAGATGAGACCGAGGGTCTTTCATGACTGTTAGTCTTGGGGTGTGGTGTCTGGACCACGAGACAGCACAGCAGCCCCAGCTGGAGGTGAGGGTGGAGGAGGTGAGGGCAGAGGGCAGGGCTGGCATCGGGGCCTCTGGTTCCAGGCTTCTGAAAATGTGCCTCTCGAGAGAGACATCAGCTCCATCTCCTGATGCTTCGTGAAGTGATGGATCCACAGGGCAGCTGCTCACAGCCTGCTCCCTGGTTGCTGAGCTGGAGCTGTGGATTAACCACACTGTTGGAGGGCATGGTGCTGAGTCTTCAGCTGAGCTTCTTGTCTGAGGTCAGCACCTCAGGCCCGGAGGTAGGAGGCTCCGGACAAGACCTGCCTGAGGACCCAGGGAGAGGGAGCGGGGCACTCATCAGGGCCCCACCATTAGCCCTTCTGCAGTGACGCTGAGGCCTATGACCTGCGGAGGGCAGGACACAGTCCTGGCAAGGAAGGACTGTTCTCCCATGACGGCCGGGGGCGGAAGGCATGTTGCTGCAGGTTGGGGCGTGCGCGCCTAGCTGAGAAAGATGACTTCACTCTGCCCTGGCCTCACATGTGTCTGAGGCGGCAGCCCCGAGACACACCTGAGTGATTTCAGATCCCGGAGTAACCGAGTAAAAATGTTCCCCTCTAGTCAAAAATATGACGGCAGCCCTCCTGCCAGGCCCTCCCCGTGGGCTAGGCCGTGGGCACAAGGCCGGGAGGCTTGGCAAGAAGTCCTCCCACATGGGCTTGAGGCGGGAACGGCGAGTTCCGATTGGTGCTTTGTGATCCGTCCCCCTTTGTGGCTTCTGCAAAAATGTAAGAAATTGGGCGGTTGGCTCTGTGTTTCCCTTGACTCGGCATGTTCTTTATTAACCATCTGCCCAGGCTGGGTTGTCCTCCTCCCTCTTCTTCCCAAGAGGAGGAGCGAATGGCCTGCAACCTTCAGGCTGTTTGGAGTTGACATGGCCCCCCAGGTGGGAGGGGGCTGGGGCCGAGGAAGGAGAGAGCACGCCCTCCTGTCAGCCTCTGCAGCTTGGCTTGGGGGACAACATTCAAGGAGGCCATGCTGGATGCCCCGAACTGTGTTCCCTGCCCCTTCCATCTTAAATCCACGCCCTCTTGGAGCAGCTGAGAACTGGCCCCCAGCCACTCCCATGTACCTGGTCTACACTGCAGGCCCTGGCGTCAGCGCCAGGAGTGTCCCCAGAGAAGCCGTCCTCCTCTATCTTCCAGGCTGATCCTCACCACAAACCCAACCCCTCCTCTCCTCCCAAAGCCCCTCCTCCAGGAACCCGCTTAGGAGTTCCTGCTCTCTGACCAGAAAGACATCACGGTGTGTTGCTGGGGCTCGTGGGCGGTTGGGGTCACTGGATTTAAAGATGTGGCCTGCAGCAACATCACAGAAGCGGGCCTGGGGTGGCTCACCATGCGTGTTGACCCAAAGCTCAGCAGCCTCACTTCCAGGAAGAGCCCACGAGAGGCACGAAGAGTGGGGGCCTGTGGGGGTCCCCACACAGAGCAGTTGGAGGGTCGCATGGGTACAGAGGCCTGTCCCTGCAGTGTGCACTAGACATTGCAGAGTGACAAAGACCTGCCCCACACGGACGGCGCTCAAGATGCAGAAAACGAGAAGAGCTGGTGTGAGCCGTGCACACGCAGCACAGACCGAACTGCCCCAGAGCCGCACCTCGAAGCCCTAACCCCAACGTGAGGCTCTTCAGGAGGCAGTTAAGGTTAAATGAGGTCACGGGAGGGGGCCTGTGTCCTTCTAGGAAGAAGAGGAGCCACCAGGGTACCCTCTCCACTGCGAGGAGGCCTCACAAGAATCCACACGCAGCACCAAGTGCAGCTCCAGCCCCAGGACAAAGAATAAACTACCTGCGGTGCTTTGCTCAGCAGCTCCACCTGGCAAGCTAACACAGCGCCCCATTCCGCTCAAAACATGAAGTGTTACTGAGTGGATTTTCTGCATTTGTGTCACGATGGTTAATCGTACATGTCAGCTTGACTGCCGTGAGTGACGCCCAGAGAGGCTGTGTCTGTGCTCATGTCTCCAGGAGAGATGGGCCTCTGAACCAGGGACTGGCTCTCCCCCACCCCACCGGCCAGAGGACCAAATGAGGACAAAGGTGAAGCAGAGGGCCCTCTCTTCTGGGGCTGGAGGGTCTGCCCTCAGACACGGGGACGCCCGGCCTCCATAAACACCACCACGAATCTCCTCTCCTGTCTGTGTCCACATGTGCTGTCAGCTCCGTGTCTCTGGAGAACCTTCCTACACAGACACATGGACACAAAACAGCCTGGAGGACCCCTGCCGCACAGACCCGTGTTAGGCGCATGGAACAGCCTGGGAGGGTTTGCCCGAGACATTTACTAGGGAGGAGCAGGACTGTCGGGGCATTTTCTTTCTGTTTTGTGTATTCAATCCACTTGATCCAATCCGTTTAGTGTCGGCTCCCAACAGGTGCCGAGCACTTTCTCTGTACATTGACTGAATGAACAAGCCAACAGGAGGGAGTGAGTCTTCCTGACGCTGCCTTCACTCCTGCCACCTCTGGAGCAGTGTGCAGGCGAGCACCAGGGTCCTGTACCTAGTGGCATCTGCATCTAGCCTCAGAGGGAGGTTCCCTGGGCCTCGGGGGCCCTGAGGACCGAGGAGGAAGGAACTTTCTTAGCCAGCTCGGCCTCCAGGAAAGGGTGATCCCAGCTGACGTGGCCTCTCCAGGCCTCAGGAAAGTCACCCTAGTGGCTCCTGGCCCCCTGACCTACCTGTGTCTGTGGGCCTAAGGCTGGACCCTGAGCACCTGGAGTGGGTTGGAGAGGGCAGTTCAGACTTCCTGGCTCCATGCGCCTTTGCTTTCTTGCTCTGGAGCCCTGGGGAGGTTGAGGGGTGGCTCAGAAGGAGCAAACCGCTCCCTGGGCTACGGTGACCTAGCTGGGCCTCAGCCTGGCTTCTTCCTGAAGCCATAAAGCTTCACTGGTCATTGACCTCCGAGGTCCCTCCAGCAATCTAGACCCTGAGTCTCGGTGGAGAATCCTGGGTGCTGCCCAGAACTGGCCATGCAGGACCTAGCACTGCTCATAGTGGGCTTTGACAGCATCTCAGCCAACTCTTTGGGGGAGTGGATCAAACATCTCGCAGAACTTGGGCATGGCTTCCTCTTGGCAGAGAAAAGTGTTTCAGAGTTGACTTTATTTTCACTTTGAGGTG
Organism: Ovis canadensis; assembly: GCF_042477335.2. NCBI lineage: Eukaryota > Metazoa > Chordata > Mammalia > Artiodactyla > Bovidae > Ovis > Ovis canadensis. The sequence goes on from NC_091267.1 coordinate 13,683,515, forward strand.
CTTTCAAGATTCATCTGCTTGAGGAAATTTTTAACAGAAAACACGGACGATGGTCTGAGTCTTGTCTTCCTGGTAAACTTGTTCAGCCTCCTGGCATGCGTCACCCTCACGAGGCTGGGAAACTGGGAGGAAACGCCATGCTTAACTTTTCAAATTAGGACTCTGTGCATTGTGCGGTTGCATTGCTCATATTCTCATCATGCTGGTTCCAGCAACTTCTATTAACGCATGGTATTTTGTATTGGGCCTCTTCTGCAGGGCAGACAGAAAAGAGCTCCTAAGACCAGCTCCCCCACACACGGTGTTATTTATGTTTCTGTTTTTTAGAACCAGGGCCATAGCTACTTTTGTTTGCTGCTTTACTTAGAAATGCACGGGGACATGACCCTGGGTTAGGCGATGGCTTCCTAAATATAATGCCAAAAGCACACCCAACAGAAGGAAAAATAGATAAACTGGAATTCATCAAAATGTGAAACTTCTGTGTATCAGGGGACACTATCAAGAAAATGGAAACCAACAGAACAGAGTATTTGCAAGTCATATCTTATATTTGTATCTAGAATAGCCGTCTATGGGGTCGCACAGAGTCAGACACGACTGAAGCGACTTAGCAGCAGCAGCAGCAGCAGCAGAACAGAAAGAAAATTCTCACCAATGACAAAAAGGCAAAGGATCTGAACAGACATTTCTCCAGAGAAGATATTCAGATGCCAATAAGCACATGAAAAGATGAAGACAATGAGAAACAAATGTGGAAAAACTAGAGCCTTCAGGCCCTGCCGATAGGAATATGAAATAGCATAGCCACCATGGAAAATAGTTCAGCGATTCCTCAAAAAGCTGAAGTTATGGTTACCATATGACCCAGCAATGTCACTCCTAGCTATCTACCCAAGAGATATGAGCACATGTGTCCACACATTCACACAGCACAGTTCACAAAGGCCCAAAGTGGAAACAAGCCAAGTGTCCATCAAGGATGCATGAATTTTAAAAATGTGGTCCATCTGTACAGAGGAATATTATTCAGCTGTAGATAAGAAATGAACTTGAAAATATAATGCTTACTGAAAGATGTCAGACATAGAAGGCCACATACGGTATGCATCCAGACACTTATATGAAGCGTCCAGACTATAGAGACAGACAGTAGATGAGCACTGGCTTGGGGCTGGAGGGAGGAGGTTGTTTTGAATGGTGGCGTTTTTTTCTGGGGTAATGAAAATGCTCTGGAATTAGATAGTCGTGGTGTTTCCACAACATTATGAATTTACTAAACACCCCAGGATTATACATTTTTTAAGTGGTTTAAATGGTGAATTTTGTGTTATGTGAATGTTATCTCAAGAAAGCACACAACACTTTTTAAGGCAAATGCTCAGGGAAGGAACACGGGCTGGTGAAACACGCAGCTGGGTGGTGCCACTTGGCGCTCTGTGCTGACACCCCTCCATGGACTGGGGCAGGTGTGGGGGCCTTCAAGCTCCTCTCTGAGATTTTGCAGGGGAGGAGGGTGGTGTGGAAATATCCTCCTGGGGTGGGGATACCTCTAGCTGCGTCCATGCTCACCTGCTCGAGGGGTTCACAGGGGAGCAGGCAGGCACGGCCTGAGACAGTTCTCATGGGAAGAAGATACACCGACAGTGGTGACCGAGCAGTGGGTTATGGCTTTGGGGTCTTTCCAAGGAAAATTTAAACTCTATCCCGCTGATTCCTTCCTTGTGTCTCCTTGCGCCTCCTTGTGTGTCAGGGCCAGCAACACACACTCCGTGCCCTGGACTTGGGGTGGGGAGTGGTCTAAAGAATTCTACGTCCAAGTTACCGAAAACAGTACCCAAGGGAAAACTAGAACAGTTCACCCTCTATATCCGCGGTCTCACGTCCACGGATTCGGTTGAACTGAGGACTGAAGAGGATGCGGATGCAGAACCCACAGACGTGGAGGGCCGGCGGCACTGGGCCATTTAAGAGGCCTGAGCCCTCAGACACCCAGGAATGACTTATTTGTTTTGCTTTGTTTTTCGTCAAAAGAAAGCCTGTTGTCAAGCGCCCAGCCTTTCTGAAGCTCACATGAGGAGTTTACTTTGAAAGAACATGTTTTAGATTGAGAGGGAAGCCGGGCTGGAGGACTGGCGAGCTTGTTAGGGAGCGGTGCTCCAGCCTCCCCGCCACAACCACTGCCGTACGAGTTGGAGGTGCCCCTTCCCACCTTCCCAGCTCTCGATGGGCACCTGTGCCCCGCCTGTTTTCAGGTCTCTGGCTCTCTGCACACCTAGCTGACGGGTGTGTCTCAGCCCACCTGCCTGCGGCTGATGCTCACCTGAGCACCCCAGGGCAGCTTCCAGGCCCGTCACCTGCTTGGCAGATGTAGGACCCAGGGTGCTACTCTGCCATGAGGTGGTTATAAGTGAATACTTCTAATAATAAGGGACCAAAGATTCTTAGGTTTACCAAAAAGGGTGGATCCACAGGTGTGATTATAAGGAAGCTTTGTCACTCAGTCAGCTTTTGGGGTTGGGGGAGGCTGCTGGCCATCCCACAACCCAACCTATGTGAGAGGCAGAGAGGCTAGGAAGCTGGTTAGTCCCTGGCCCCAATGTAGGTGGAGGCCACTGCCTGAGACCTGCTGACCACCATCTGCAGTTTGGTCAACCGAGAGCCAGCCTCGGGGCTGACAGAGCCCGTCCTGCTGAAGTTGCAGGGGGGTGGGCGGGGGCAGGCAGGCAACTAGCATCTCTCGTGGAAGGAGGAGGGGAAAAAGAAAAATCAAGCAACTGGGAGCACACAAGACACCTCTGTGCCAGTTAAAACAGATGTTGTCACCTGAGAAGCACAAGCCCCAGAAGCCAACTCTAGTTCATGGACACAGTTCAAGGCCCCCGCCCGCCCCGGGACGTGGAGCTCACAGCCACTGAGAAGGCCACACCCCGGGAGCCCTGCGAAGGGCCCTCAGCCCTGCTTCCGGGTGCTCTCCTTCCAGGCTCCTGACACTGGTCTGCGGGGGTCTCTGCAGATGGCACAGACGGTGGACCTGCCTCCCTTCGTCCCCAAGATGGCCCAGTGACCCAGGGCTACCAGGGCTTCCCTGCTGGGATGATTAGCAGAGACGCTTAGACACATGCTGAGTGTCCATGGCAAGCCCCCCAGAGCCTGTGCAGCCCCTGCTAGAACAGCTGTGTCTGCCGCCGGGAGGTGCCACACCCTAAAGCAGCCCCTTCTTCCCAGAAAGTATTGAAATGCAGGTTTACCTCTAGGAAGGGTCCTAGGGCCACAGCTCCAAGAGGGGCCCTGACTGGCCTGAGCCCAACCCCAGCCCCACCCAAGATCTTGGTTCCAGAACCAGCTGAACCATTGCAGGGCAGGAAAGGACAGACGACCACAGACTGGCAGGTGCCAGGCTCGCTTTCGGCTCCCGAGCCATGCGTTCCTTGATCCTTAGAGCAGTTTACTGCTGGGACATCTTTAGGACTCACTGCCCTACGCCTGACTCTGCACTTATTTTGAGTCATTTCTTTAAAATCCTCTTTAAACTTCCTTTGATTCTGGAACCAGCCCTGATAAAAGCAACCATGATGCCAGACCAACGCCTGGCACACGATCAGTGTGTGGCCCTCAGGTGCCCCTGGAGCCGTCCCACCATGCTTCCTCCCACAGGGGCTCAGCAAGCCCAGGGGCTGCACTCTTGGGGGAGATAGGGGCTAACAGGACGGCTTCCTTTGAGGAAAACGGGGGGTGGTGTGGTGGGGGCCAAGACGAAGCATCTGGAAGTGGCATCTGAATCCCTGCAGCCCAGCGAATCAAATGAGCTGGGAGTGGAGAGAGCTGAGTGCCTGGCGTTGGGGTGGGGGGGACCCTCCAGGGAGTTCTGATCACTGCAGGAACTGAGTTTATCAGCGGCACTGAGGGAAAACAGTCTAAGGAGACAGGTCTTGAGGCTTCAGGACAAAGCTTGTGAGGAAAGAAAACTGCAGGAGTTTCAGATGCCTTTGCAATATGTGGCACATTTTGTTTTTCAGCTTATGTGGCAGACTTTTTAAATGTTGAGGCTTCCAGTGTCTCTAAGAATAGACTCGTTCTGACTTGTGTTTGATCCAGCAGCGCAGCGCTTCCGGGAGGTTTGCATGTCTGCTTAATCATGGGCAGGGGAGCTGCTTGGCCTTAGCTACCCTGGACAAGCTCAGACTGGAGGCAGTATTTGCATGCAGATGGGTGATGGCTAATCAAAGGCCCCGCGTGAGCTTCTTAACCCGTGCGGTACGCGTCCCTGAACGGTAGAGGGCCGTTCTCGGCCGCTCCCCCTCCTCTCTGTGCCCCTCCGCCGTCTCATTTCTGCGTCTGGAATCCCTTTCACTTGTAGAATTCCACACAGAAGCCAGCAGTCTGCTCGCACCACTTCCTGTGCTGTGGGTCTGGGTGCTCCTCCGGTGACCATGCAGCAGTCACGGGGGCTCTCCTGTGATCCCGACAGCGATCAGACTCATTCCTGAGCTCTTCCTTCTCTCCATGACGCTAACTCTGCTAGGAGCAAAGAAGACCTCCCCAGCTTGTGTCTGAAGAAACTGAGTCAGCAGCACAAGACGGAGGACAGCGGACCTGGCTTATTGGACGGCAGGCGGGGCGCCTGGAGAGGCCTTCTCCTCCCCGCAGGCCTAGCCTAATCGGCAGGAAAAGCTGAGGACACCCCGCTGAGCACCAGGGCAGGGGCTTTCCGTCCGGCAGGCAGAATGCACCTTGGTTTCTACATTTGTCTGGAGCTTCCCAACTTGAGCAGTTACAAGAACGGAGGGGAGTGGGTGGATCCTGTAGTGTGGCCTGTAGGCGTGAGGTGTCTGGGTGCTGAGGTCCGGCATAGCCTGGCCAAGGCCACACCACCTGCCTCCCGCACTTTATTCGAGGGCTTTCCATTGTCTCATTGATCTGTGTCTGTTTTGTGCCAGTACCATATGGTTTTGATTAGTATAGCTTTATAATAGCCTGGATTCAGGGAGCATGTTACCTTTAGCTCTTTTCTTCTCAAGATTGTTTTGACTATTCAGGTTTTCTGTGTTTCCATACATATTTTTAAATTACTTGTTCTGGTTCTATTGGAAGTCTCATGGGTATTTCGACAGGGATTGCATTACTTCTGTAGATTGCCTTGAGCAGTATGGTTATTTTCACAGTATTATGATGACTCTTCCAATCAACAGCATATGTTTCCTTCTATCTGTGTCATCATCAACTTCTTTTGTTAATGTCTCCTAGTTTTCCAAGCACAGGTCTTTACCTCCTTGGATTTATTCCTATGTAATTTATTCTTTTCTGATATGACTATAAATGAGACTGTTTGCTTAACTTCTCTTTCTGATAGTTCATTCTCAATATATAGAAATGAAACAGATTTTGAATACTAATTTTGTATGCTGCAACCTTACTGACTTAATTGATGAGCTCTAGTAGGTTTTTTTATGGCATCTTTAGGATTTTCTATGTATAGGATCATGTTATCTTTAAATAGTGACAATTTTATTTCTTTCCAATTTGGATTCCTCTTTTTGCTTTTTCCTGTCTGCTCCGGTTAGGACATCTAGTACAATGTTGAATATAACTGGTGAAAGTTGGTGACCTCGTTTTCTTCCTCATCTTAGGGAAAGTGGTTTGAGCATTTCACTGTTGAGTATGATGTTAGGTGTGGGCTTATCCTATATGACCTTTCTTCAGTTCAGTTCAATCGCTCAGTCGTGTCCGACTCTCTGCAACCCCATGGACTGTAGTATGCCAGGCCTCCCAACATCACCAACTCCCAGAGTTTACCCAAACTCATGTCCACGGAGTCGGTGATGCCATCCAACCATCTCATCCTCTATCATCCCCTTCTGCCTTCAATCTTTCCCAACATCAGCGTCTTTTCAAATGAGTCAGCTCTTTGCATCAAGTAGCCAAAGTATTAGAGTTTCAGCTTCAACATCAGTTCTTCCAATGAACATTCAGGACTGATATCCTTTAGGATGGACTGGTTGGATTTCCTTGCAGTCCAAGAGACTCTCAAGAGTCTTCTCCAACACCACAGTTCAAAAGCATCAATTCTTCAGCACTCAACTTTCTTTATAGTCCAACTCTCACATCCATACAAGACTACTGGAGAAACCATAGCCTTAACTAGACGGACCTTTGTTGGCAAAGTAATGTCTCTGCTTTTGAATGTGCTGTCTAGGTTGATCATACCTTTTCTTCCAAGGAGGAAGTGTCTTTTAATTTCATGGCTTCAGTCACCATTTGCAGTGATTTTGGAGCCCCCCAAAATAAAGTCTGACACTGTTTCCACTGTTTCTCCATCTATTTGCCATGAAGTGATGGGACTGGATGCCATGATCTTTGTTTTCTGAATGTTGAGCTTTAAGCCGACTTTTTCACTCTCCTCTTTCACTTTCATCAAGAGGCTCTTTAGTTCTTCTTCACTTTCTGCCATAAGGGTGATGTCATCTGCCTATCTGAGGTTATTGATATTTCTCCCAGCAATCTTGATTCCAGCTTGCACTTCATCCATCCCAGCATTTCTCATGATGTATTCTGCATATAAATTAAATAAGCCTGATGCCAATATTCAGCCTTGACATACTCCTTTTCCTATTTGGAACCAGTCCGTTGTTCCATGTCCAGTTCTAACTGTTGCTTCCTGACCTGCATACAGATTTCTCAAGAGGTGGCCTGGTATTCCCATCTCTTTCAGAATTTTCCATAGTTTATTGTGATCCACACAATCAAAGGCTTTGGCATAGTCAATAAAGCATGTCCGACTCTTTATAGCAGAAATAGTTGTGTTTCTGGAACTCTCTTGCTCTTTTGAGATCCAACAGATGTTGGCAATTCGATCTCTGGTTCCTCTGCTTTTTCTAAAACTAGCTTCAACATCTGGAAGTTCACGATTCACATATTGTTCAAGCCTGGCTTGGAGAATTTTGAGCATTACTTTGCTAGTGTCTGAGATGAGTGCAATTGTGCAGTAGTTTGAGCATTCTTTGGCATTGCCTTTCTTTGGGATTGGAATGAAAACTGACATTTTCCAGTCCTGTGGCCACTGCTGAGTTCTCCAAATTTGCTGGCATATTAAGTGCAGCACTTTCACAGCATCATCTTTCAGGATTTGAAATAGCTCAACTGGAATTCCATCACCTCCACTAGCTTTGTTCGTAGTGATGCTTCCTAAGGCCCACTTGACTTCACATTCCAGGATGTCTGGCTCTAGATGAGTGATCACACCATCGTGATTATCTGGGTCATGAAGACTTTTTTTGTACAGTTCTGTGTATTCTTGCCACCTCTTCTTAATATCTTCTGCTTCTGTTATGACCATACCATTTCTGTCCTTTATCGAGCCCATCTTTGCATGAAATGTTCCCTTGGCATCTCTAATTTTCTTGAAGAGATCTCTAGTCTTTCCCATTCTGTTGTTTGCCTCTATGTCTTTGCACTGATCACTGAGGAAGGCTTTCTTATCTCTTCTTGCTATTCTTTGGAACTCTGCATTCAAATGGATATATCTTTCCTTTTCTCCTTTGCTTTTCACTTCTTTTCACAGCTATTTGTAAGGCCTCCTCAGACAGCCATTTTGCTTTTTTGCATTTCTTTTTCTTGGGGATGGTCTTGCTCCCTATTTCCTGTACAATGTTATGAACCTCTGTCCATAGTTCATCAGGCACTCTATCAGATGTAGTCCCTTAAATCTATTTCTCACTTCCACTGAATAATCATTAGGGATTTGATTTAGGTCATACCTGAATGGTCTAGTGGTTTTCCCTAGTTTCTTGAATTTCAGTCTGAATTTGGCAAAAAGGAGTTCATGATCTGAGCCACAGTCAGCTCCCAGTCTTGTTTTTGCTGACAGTATACAGCTTCTCCATCTGTGGCTGCAAAGAATATAATCAATCTGATTTCAGTGTTGACCATCTAGTGATGTCCATGTGTAGAGTCTTCTCTTGTGTTGTTGGAAGAGGGTGTTTGCTATGACCAGTACGTTCTCTTGGCAAAATTCTGTTAGCCTTTGACCAGCTTTGTTTTGTACTCCAAGGCCAAATTTGCCTGTTACTCCTGGTGTTTCTTGACTTCCTACTTTTGCATTCCAGTCCCCTATAATGAAAAGGACATCTTTTTGGGGTGTTAATTCTAGAAGGTCTTGTAGGTCTTCATAGAACCATTCAACTTCAGCTTACTGGTTGGGGCATGGACTTGGATTACCGTGATATTGAATGATTTGCCTTGGAAACGAACAGCGATCGTTCTGTCATTTTTGAGATTGCATCCAAGTACTGCATTTCAGACTCTCTTGTTGACCATGATGGCTCCTCCATCTCTTCTAGGGGATTCTTGCCCGCAGTAGTAGATATAATGGTCATCTGAGTTAAATACACCCATTCCAGTCCATTTTAGTTCGCTGATTCCTAAAATGCCGACATTCACTCTTGCCATCTATTTGACCACTTCCAATTTGCCTTGATTCATGGACCTAACATTCCTATGCAATATTGCTCTTTACAGCATTGGACCTTGCTTCCATCACCAGTCACATCCACAGCCTTGTCTAATGCAGTGAAACGATGAGCCATGCCATGTAGGGCCACCCAAGACAGACGGGTCATAATGGAGAGTTCTGACAAAATGTGGTCCACTGGAGAAAGGAATGGCAAACCGCTTCAGTATTCTTGCCTTCAGAACCCCACGAAGAGTATGAAAAGGCAAAAAGATAGGACATTGAAAGATGAACTCTCCAGGTCAGCAGGTGCCCAGTATGCTACTGGAGATCAGTGGAGAAATAACTCCAAAAGAATGAAGAGATGGAGCCAAAGCAAAAACAACACCCAGTTGTGGATGTGACTGGTGATGGAAATAAGCTTCAACCTTTCTTATGTTTAGGTATGGTCCCTCCCTACCCACTGTGGAGAATTTTTATCATAAATAGATGTTGAATTCTGTCAAAAGCTTTTTCTGCATCTAGTGAGATGATCCTGTGATTTTTATCTTTCAAATTTATGAAAATGCTATATCACATTGATTGATCTGTGAGTGTGAAACCATACTTGCTTCCCTGGGATGAATCCTGTGTAATCGTGGTGTATGATCTTTTTAATATATTGTTGGATTCAGTTTGCTAACATTTTGTTGAGAATATTTGTGTCTATGCTCATCAGAGATATTGGCCTATAATTTTTTTTGATAGCTTTTTCTTGATGAGTCTTGCTAAAAATTTATCAATTTTATCTTTTCAAAGGACCAGCTCCTAGTTTTATCTGTTCTATTTTTTAAGCCTCTATTTTATTTATTTCTGCTGATCTTTATGATTTATTTCCTTCTACTAACTTTGGGTTTTGTTTGTTCTTTTTTCTAGTTCCGTCGTGTGAAAGGTTAGATTGTCTGAGATGTTTCTTGTTTCCTTAGGTAGGCTTGTATTACTGTAAACTTCTCTCTTACATTTGCTGTGTCCCATAGATTTTGGATCAGTGTGTTTTTATTTTCATTTGTCTCCAAATATTTTTTTATTTCATCTTACTAAAGATGCATTGGTTCTTTAGTAGTATATTGTTTAGCCTCTACACGCTTTTGTCTTTTGCAGTTTTTTTGTTGTTGTTGTTCTTGAGTTGGTTTTGTAGTCTCATAGCATAGTGGTAAGGAAATGGCAACCCACTCCAGTGTTCTTGCCTGGAGAATCCCAGGGATGGGGGAGCCTGGTGGGCTGCCGTCTATGGGGTCACACAGGATCGGACACGACTGAAGCGACTTAGCAGCAGCAGCATAGTGGTTGGAAAAAATGCTTGACGTGATTTAAATGTTTTAAAATTTACCAAGACTTGGTTTATGGCCCAGCATGTGATCTATCCATGTGCACTTGAAAAGAATGCATATTCTGATGCTTTGGGGCAGAATTCTATAAGTCCATGTAATCTAATCTTATCCTAAGACCAGTTTCCTTAATGATTTTCCATCTGATCTGTTTATGTTGTTGTTGCTTCGTTTCTCAGCTGTGTCTGACTCTTTGCAACTCCATAGACTGCAGCCTGCCAGGCTCCTCTGTCCATGGGACTTCCCAGGCAGGAATGCTGGAGTGGGTTGCCATTTCCTTCTCCAGGAGGTCTTCCCAACCCAGGAACTGAACCCACATTTCCTGCACTGGCAGGCGGATTCTTTGCCACTGAGCCACCAGGGAAGCCCTCGTTGATGTTAGTGGGATGTTAAGATCCTCACTATTACTGTGCTGCTGCCGGTCTCCCCCTTTCTGTCTGTTAATATTTGCTCTCTGTATTTAGGTGCTACTGCTTTGAGTATGTATATATCTACAACTATTATATCTTTTTACTTGGGTGATACCTTGATCATTACTGAACGTCGTTCTTTGTTACTTGTTACAGTCTACCTTAACATCTATTTTGTCTAGTATTCTTATCTTGGCTTTATTTCCATTTCCATTTGCATGGAATAAATTTTGTCTATACCCTTTCAATCTGTGTTTTTAGATATGAAGTGAGTTTCCTGCAGCATGTACGTAGCTCTTGTTTTTGTAGGCATTCAGCCATTCTGTATCTTTTGATTGGAGGATTTAGTCCATTTACATTGAAAGTAATTATTAACAGGTACATACTTATTGTCATTTTAGTTAATTTTGAGTTGTTTTGTAGCTCTTTTTTGATCCTTTCTTCTTTTGTTCCCTTGTCTTTTGACAGTATCTTTAGTGTTATGTTTGGAAAACTTTCTCTTTTGTTTGTATTATAGGTTTTTGGTTTGTGGTTACCATGAGGGATGATAAGTTGTTGATCTTGCAATTCCAAACACATTTAAACAACTGCAGTTTTACTCCCCTCCCCCCACAATTACCATTTGACATCACATTTTACATACTTTTTGTTTTTCTATCCCTTAACTACCTATTGCAGATACAGATGATGTACTGATTTTGTCTTTTAACTTCCCTACTACCATTGTATGTGGTAGGTTCACTATCTTTCCTCTATATGTGGTTTTACTGGTGAGCTTTTTTCCTTTTGTAGTTTTCATGTTTCTAGTTGTAGTCTTTCCTAGTTTGCTTAAAGAAGTCCTTTTAACATTTCTTGTAAGGCTGGTTTCATGGTGCTGAACTCTTTTAGTTTTGGCCTAGCTATAAAACTTTTGATCTCATCAGATCTGAATGAGAACCTTGCCAAGTAGAATATTCTTGGTTGTAGGTTTTTCCCTTTCATCACTTTAAATATATGGTGCCACTCCCTTCTGGCCTGCAGAGTTTCTGCTGAAAAGTCCCTTGTGTGTTGCCTTTGTTTTTGCCTTTAATATTAATGCTGCCATTAATATTCTCTGCCATGAATATACTCTTTATCTCAATTTCTGCCATTTTAATTACAAATTATCTTGGTGTGGTCCTCTTTGGACTGATCCTGCGTGGGCTTTCTACTTTCTGGACCTGGATGTCTGCTTCCTTTCCCAGGTTAGGGAAGTTTTCAGCTAGTATATCCTAAATGTATTTTCAGCCCCTTTTTGTATTTCTGGGACCCCTCTGATGCAAATGTTAGTACAGTTGATATTATCCTAGAGACCTCTTAAACTACCCTCATTTTATTTTTCTGTTCAGCTTGCACTACTCTGATTTCCACTACTCTGTCTACCAGCTCGCTGATCCAGACCTGTATCATTTAATCTGCTGTTGATTCCTTCTAGTGTATTTTCATTTTAGTTATTGTATGTCTCTGATCATTCTTTATATTTCCTTGCTCTTTGTTTAAAACTTCTAACTTTTCAATCTGCTCATCCATTCTTCTCTCAAGTTCTTTGATTACTTTGATGATCATTACCATAAGCTTACCATGAGTTTTACCATGGTAAAACCAGTTTACCTTGCTCAGTTTACCATGAGCAAAATGAGTTTACCATTTACCAGGTAAACTGCTTATCTCTATTTCTCTTGGTTCTTCTGGGTTTTGTTTTTTTCTCATTTGGAATCTGTTCCTCTATTGCCTCATTTTGCCTAATTTGCTGTTTTTATTTCTGTGTATCTCATATGTTGGTTACATTCCTGATCTTAGAGAAGCAGCCTTTTTTAGGAGATATCATATGTTCCTCACAGCACACACCTCTCTGGTCACCAGAGCTATATACTGCATGAGGGCTTGTGAGCCCTTCTGTTACAGCAGGATGGCCCTATGGGCAGTCTGGTAGGTGCAGCTGGCCCCGTCTGCCGGTTTGCCAGGCTCTATTCTGGGTGGAGGCTGCTGGCCTCCGGGTGGCAGAGCCAGGTCACAGGGCAGCTGGCTGCAGAGCCCTGCCTGCCTGAGGTCTAGTGCTCACTGTTGGGTGGATCCTGGCTCCAGGGTGGATGGCTGCAAAACCAGATTTCCTGGATCTAGTGTTGGCCTGTTGGTGGGTAGTTTCTTCAGTATCCCAAAGCTGATACTGGCCTGCTGGTGAGTGGGACTTTCTCCTTGGGCAGCTGGCTGAGGATTCTAAGGTATCTCAGAGCTGCTGTTGGCTTTAAGGTGGGTGATTCTGGGCACTGGGGGTCCATGGGTTAGTTCTGGCTCACTGGTGGTTGAAGCCAGGTCCTGAGGCCTCTCACTGAAAGGCCATTGGGGTTTCGTAGCAGGTTTCATCCCACTGTTGGCAGTGGAGGCGAGGTGGGGCGGGGGGCGGGCGGTTGACAGTTGGATCCTGAGATATCCTGAGACTGTGGCCAGCCTGCCCATGGCCTGAGAGCTGATAAGGCAAGCTGCAGTAATCCTATGGCCAGTGTCCACCCACTGGCAGGTGAAGCTGGGTCCTGGAGTCTCTGGTTGTGGTGCTCCTGGGGCTGATGTCTGTCTGCTGGTGGCCAGGGCTCAGGGGGCTCTGAGGCTCATTGGTGAGCAAAGTTGGGTCCTGGAGTCTCTAACTGCAGTGTTCCTAGGGGAACACTGGATGTAGCTCCAGTGTGTGGTGCCAGGGCCTTCTGGTGGAGAAGGTGTTTGCAGGAGTGGCTGTGGACTCAGGGGGTCTTTAGGCAACCTTCATGCTGGTATGTGGGGCTGTGTCCCTGCCCAGCTCCCAGTGCTGGTGCCTTCAGACTGTTGGGCAGGGGATGGGCTGGGTCCTGAAGCTAATAAACTAGAGGGAGAAGTCAAAGATGGCACTTTCTAGTGCTAGAGTCCAGGTGACAGGTGAGTTTCCCTGAATGGCTGCCACCAGCATCTGTGTCCCTACGGTGATCTGCAGTCACCTTCTACCTACCCAGGAGACTCTCTGAGACCCACAGGTGGGTCTACCCCAGCCTCCTTTCATATTGCTGCTTCTGGGTTCTGGAGCATGTAAAATTACATTGTGTCTTAATTAAGCTTGATTATATTGTCACCTTGGGTCTCTTTGACTTCTTCTTACTTAGAGTTCATTGAGCATGGGCATTTACATTTGCACATTTCATCACATTTGGGAGTTTTTAGCCATTATTTCTTCAAATAGTCCCTCCACCCTTTTCTCTTCTCCTGCTGCTGCTGCTTGCTGCTGCTAAGTCACATCAGTCGTGTCCGACTCTGTGGGACCCCATAAACGGCAGCCCACCAGGCCCCTCCATCCCTGGGATTCTCCAGGCAAGAACACTGGAGTAGGTTGCCATTTCCTTCTCCAGTGCATGAAAGTGAAATCGCTCAGTTGTGTCCGACTCTTAGTGACTCCGTTGACTATAGCCTACCAGGCTCCTCTGTCCATAGGATTCTCCAGGCAAAAGTACTGGAGTAGGTTGCCACTGCCTTCTCCACTTCTCCTTCTGAGACTCTCACAAACATGTCAGTGTGCTTAATGGTGTCCAGGTGACTGCGTAGGCTCTGTTCACTTTTCTTTAATCTTTTGTTGTTTTTCCTCAGAAAGGATAATTTCTACTGTCCTGTCTTCAAGTTCACTAATTCCTTCTTCTGCCTGCTCAAATCTGCCTTGGAATCCCCCATTCACTACTTTCCATTATTGTAATTTCATCTCCAGAATTTCAGTTTAGTTTCCTTTTAGGTTTTCTGTCTCTCTACTGATATTTCCATTTTGTTCACACATTGTTTTCTTGACTTGCCCTATATCTTTTTGTTTTTAATCATGTCTTAGGCCATTGTTTTAAAGTCTTTGTCTAGTAAATCTGCCATCAGGTTGTTTCAGGGACCGTTTCTATTATGATTTTCCTTTGAGTGGGGGCACATTCTTGTTTCTTTGTAGGCTTTGTGATTCTCTGTTGTTGTTGAACAATGAGGATTCATAATGTGGTAGCTCTGGAAATTAGATTGTACCCCTTCTCCAGGATTTGCTACGGTTTTTTCTTTTTTCTTTTTTTTTTAATTGTTGCAGACCGTCTTTGTGCTGAGTATCAGCATTAAAGTGTGAACTTAAGGTCTTCTAAGGTCCTTTCTGAGCCTTTCCCTGACCATGCACAGTCACTTTCTAACTCTCCCTATATATAGAGCTGTTTTTAATGTCCTGGACTTTAAGCTTTGGCTTCCAAAATGGGAAAAGGTGAAAAATGAAGGGAGAGAAAGGGTGCCAGTCCTCTCACTCTCTGGGATGTTCCTTCAGGTGGAAGGGGAGGGGCTTGGAACAACACAGGGAGGTGCAGCAATAGCCACCCACCCATCTACACCTTTGTGACGAGAAGGATCAATCAGTAGTCAGAGCAGATACCTGATGTTTGGAGGACAGGTCCCACAAACTGCTCCAGGATCAGTGCACAGCTGCCTGCCAGGGTGCTGGGGTGGACTGGGTAGCTGCTACTGTGCTAAGAGTTCAAATTACCCAGAATTGACTGCCATTAGCACCCAGCTCTTCCCTTGGAAGTTGAGCCTTCAACAGACTCTCAAGTTCCAAATTAGTTACATCAGACAGACTCTGCCCCTGCAGTTGTTGTCCAGGTGGGGGGCCATTCCTGGTGTCCCTGCTCCACTGTCACTGCAGAATCCAGTCAGGCACACATAAACCTTGCATCTATTGTTAATTGTCTTAACCTTTCAACCACTCTTTTGGTTGCCTGTAGAGCTGAATTTAGGGAGGTGACTGTGCTTGAACTTGGCATCCAACATTTGCCTGGTAAATATTGTTGGGCCAGTTTGGCTGATGGCAGGATTGCTGTGGGTTCATCAAAACCACTAGTGAAGCTATTGCAGTAGCCTGCATGTCATCCAAGAAGCTGACGTGTGACAAAATGAACTGATGATTCAGCTCCAAGGCATGTGTGGGAGCTTTGTGTTTTAGTTAGTTCTTTACACCACTTGATTTGCTCACCCTCTCAGACTTCCTGGGGTCACACATCAGAGAGGTGTTGCAGAAAGTCAGGACTTACTTGACGCTCTGAGTGTTCAGTGCAGCCTGACTTGTGCTTTCCCCCACTGCCCCCGATCTGTGCTCTCACTGTCCTCTCTGTGCTTTTCCAGAAGAGGCTGAGCACTGCAGCTTCGGGGCGGGCTCGCTGTCCAGGCGGCGGCGCCCACTGGCCCTGCGGGAGGACGGCCCCCGCCGGCGCACACACCTGCACATCGGCCTGCCGCGCGACTTCCGCCCCGTGTCCTCCATCATCGACGTGGACATCGTCCCCGAGACGCACCGCCGCGTGCGGCTGTACCGGCATGGCTGCCAGAAGCCGCTGGGCTTCTACATTCGCGACGGCACGAGCGTGCGCGTGGCCCCGCAGGGGCTGGAGAAGGTGCCCGGCGTCTTCATCTCCCGCATGGTGCCTGGCGGCCTTGCGGAGAGCACCGGGCTGCTGGCCGTGGACGACGAGGTCCTGGAGGTGAACGGGATCGAGGTGGCCGGGAAGACACTGGACCAGGTCACGGACATGATGATCGCCAACAGCCACAACCTCATCGTGACGGTCAAGCCCGCCAACCAGAGGAACAACGTGGTGCGGGGCAGCCGAGCCTCAGGCAGCTCCGGCCGCTCCTCGGACAGCATAGCCAGCCGCCACAGCCTGCCCGCGGCCCACGTCCTGCAAAACTTGCCCCCGGACGAGATGGAGAGCGACGAGGAGGCCGACGTGGTCCTCGAGGGCGTGCTGGAGCCCCGGCTGGCACCCAGGCCACCTCCAGGCAGCCTCGCGCGCGTCAACGGCGCGGGCCTGGCACCCGGCCTCCATAGCCCTGGGCGGGAGGGCAGCGTCCAGAGGCTTCTCAGCTCCCTCCGCTCTGACCCCCGCCACAGCCTGGCCCTGCCCCCAGGAGGGGTGGAGGAGCACGGGCCGGCAGTCACCCTGTAGGGCCAGGCACCAGACAGCTCAGTTTACCAAGGAGAAAGAAATACTTCTAAAATTTTATTCCAATTTTAAAATAAGAAAAAATTGTATACTTCACTCCTCCTATTTGTTGTTTTTACTTATCTCTCCCTTTTCATCCATAACCCTATTCTTTCTTTCAAATCATGAATAGAAAAAAACTTTATAGAGTTTCTCCGTAGAACATAAAATACACACACACGCACAGTATACTAGCCCAGGCGCAGGGTCCAGCACCTTTGTGAAGTGGTAGAAATGACCTGAGTGCAGAAAATAGTTCATTTTTAAATTTTAAAAACACAATTTTTTAAAATGAAGTCTTTAAATTACTTTTGTATTGGGTTGGCCAAAAATCTCATTCAGGTTTTTCTGTAAGATGCTATGAGAAAGCCCAAAGAAACTTTTTGGCCAAACCAGTAAATAGTCATCATGTTTTCACTGTGCTTCCTGCCGACTTGCACTCATCCTGCTGAGACTAGAAGGCTGTGAAGACAGAATGTGGCCAGAAGGCAGAGACTGGAATTTAAGAGCAAGTGCACCCAAACCTGTACTAAGCATGACTGCAGAGGGTGAATTTCAGAATTTCACAGTTTGTAGTCCTGTCTCAAATAGCCAAGTGGGGGTTGAACTCCCACACCTCGCTTGGAAGAGAGAACCCATGTGAAATGGTCATGGTGGTCATGGCAACTGTGGGCAACTTTGTGAGACCTTTGAAGGTGAATTTAACTTTGGAAGAGAGTGGAAGGTGCAGCTCACCATCTGTGATCAAAAGCCATTATCTCCTCTGAGATAAACACCAGGCTGTTCCTGGGACTGTGACTCTGAGCGTGGTTATGACGTGTTTCCGTGAGGAATGGTGGCCAAGCCAGGCACACGTCACTCGGGCCTCTGAGAGGTCTCAGCCATTCGGATGTATGCGTTCTGCATCTTTGCTTTTAAATAACAAGTCACATGAAATGTAAAGATTTTTAACACAGAGTAAATTCAATATCACTTCCCTTTGATATTTGACCAATATTTACATATTTAGTCATCTTAAAGGTTTATTCATGTTTCATCCAAATTTTATATGAAGTGTATTTTTTGGTTGAACCCAGTGTTGAGGAGAAAATGTTACACTTATCCTTTGAAAACTGAACTTTCACCCAAAAAAGTTTCCATGTAAATACAGGTAGATGTATTTTTTTTGTAGGTTGCCCTTTGGGAAACTATGCAGCTGCTTCTCCTGTGGTCTAGCACTCCCTGCTGGTCAGTGGCAGAACTGACTTTATGGATGTCAGTTTGATAACAGATGTCAGCGTATCACAATGTTTTTATTTCTCCTGAATTCATTAAGTGAAAAGAAAATTATTTTTCTCTTGGAAACTATTTATTGGACATAAATAGCTTTTACTGAGTAGCTGTGGTCTCCTGCACCTTTGTTTTTGTTATTTGTATGCCAGGATCACTGTCTGTTTTGGTCCTAAAATACAGGGAAGACCAAGGATGCTCCCCTTCTGAGGTCTAGGACGCCCAGGTTTATGGGCTCCAATGAACTGTATGAGCATTTTGGGGCCCCAGGAGTAGGAAGTATTTCTTTTACTATGATAAGTGTTATAGAACCAAAACTCTAAGGCAAAGTTTCTATCACTAAGTTATTGCTGGTCACTGAATATCTTCTCAAAAGACAAGGTGTGTTACCAAGAAGGAAAGTTATATTTCTTACCGTATCTTAAGTTGTTAAACAAATGTGAATAATTTTTTAAAGGAAAAAAAGGCTTATGCTGAGATTTGTGTGCTATTGTTCATAATTTTAGGAGTTACAAATTGTCTTGAGCAGCTGCTTGAGTGTATTTTTCTACCCAAGTCTATATTTCTACAATTTTCTTCTTAAAAAAAAGAAAAAGACAAAAAAAACTTATGTTGTATACACATGAAAGTTTTCTTGGTTTTTATATATCAAAGAATAAAAACTCCTTCTTTGCTTTTAATATTTGCCAGCTGGTTCTAAATATCGGAGACCATGTGTGTTAATGATCAGCAGAGATAAACTTACCCTCAGGATGAAACGCCTCTAATGTTTACCAAGTGCCTCTCGTGTGCCAGGTTTGTTCCCTTGATGCTCATACATTCTTCACAGGCAAGCAGCAGTAGCCCCATTTTACAGAGGGAAAAATGGGCTCAGACTGAAGTAGGCAGTAGGGCATTTCAAATGACAAACTCCACTCATATTTGACCGGAGGTGGTTGTGTTTAGGTCCAGGACCTTCTTTGGAAGTCAATATGAAACAGCTTTTCTGAAAAACTAACCATGCAGCTTTTTGAAAATACACCCTGGTTTGAAAATTTTCCAATAACACTTATACATTCAGTACTGTCAATGATAAATACATCAAGATCCACTCATGCAGTAAATTACAAATGTCAAGGTGACGGCAGCAAGCACCAACAATTCCTGGAAGAAATAGCACATATGCTTTGCCAGCATGAGGCACTGCACAACACCCTCCCTGACACACTGGGCTACAGACAGCCCTTTCCATTGGGAGGGAACACCAGCAGCGCTTCTAGAGTGACCCCACACCTGTGAGAGGCAGATGGGGAGGCAGGTACTGAGGCTGGATCCATGCTCTGAGTTGACTCAGGGGTGGGGTCAGAGATGCAGGGGAACATACCTGGCTGACCAGCTGGGGAGTGCAGGTCACGTGACCTAGTAGTGATGCATGTTGCCAGCCCCAGAGCCTGCAACACCTCGGGAGAACCAGCCTTGCAGCCAACAAGGAGACCCTATCCACCAATCAGTGGTTATGTAGCATCTCAGTTTTACAGAGCAGCCAAAGACTGGCAGTGGCGTCTTGCAGTGAGTTACAAAGATGTCTGGAAAATGCTGGTACTAAGATCCTAACTTAACATCAGGTAACCTTCAAAAAGTGTTTCCTGACAGGCAGAAATACTATTCAGTGATTAACTTTTTCTTCCAACACACCTACTCCTTTCTGCCTCTGACATCAACTTGCTACATATTTCTTATCCCAAAGACCTCCCAGGTCAACACACAAGTTCCTTTTCCATGTTTCCTCATTTATCTTATTTTCTTCAGGATCTTCATAAAAAGATAACTTTCAGGGATTGAGAACTTTGCTTTACCAGACAGTTTCCTAAGCAGTGGTCCCCTCTCTAGGAAATAAGCACTGTTTTCCACATTCCCTTTCCCAGGGAGCTTTGTAAGGAAACATTTCTTGAGTTGAACCTTCTTGACCCCAAGCTAGTGTTCTGGGGAAAGAGCTCTCTCCACACAAGTGTTGCTTCTAGTGGATTCTGTCAAGCATGCCCACATGTGTTTCATGGCAAACCGAAGGTCTGTGTTATTGCTCCAGAACTAAATCACAGTCTTCATACAAGCCCACCCACATGAACTGAATATAAACTGAAGCAACTACCAGGGAAACACTGCAAATTCCACCCAGAATGGAATATTACTACACACACATAATGGAATATTACTACACACACACACACACACAATGGAATATTACTACACACACACACAATGGAATATTACTACACACACACACAATGGGATATTACTACCCATACACACAATGGAATATTACTACAAACACACACTGGGATATTAGTACACACACACACAATGGAATATTACTACACACACGCACAATGGGATATTACTACACACACACAATGGAATATTACTACGCATACACAAAATGGGATATTACTACACACACACACAATGGAATATTACTACCCACACGCACAATGGGATATTACTACACACACACACAATGGGATATTACTACATACACACACAATGGGATATTAGTACACACACACACAATGGAATATTACTACACACACACATAATGGGATATTACTACGCATACACACAATGGAATATTACTACGCATACACACAATGGAATATTACTACGCATACACAAAATGGGATATTACTACACACACATAATGGGATATTACTATGCACACACACAATGGGATATTACTACGCACACGCACAATGGGACATTATACACAAACAATGGGATATTACTGTATACATATACAATGGGATATTACTGTATACATATACAATGGGATATTACTGTATGCACACACAATGGGATATTACTATATACACACACACACACAATGGGATATTACTATATACACACACACACACAATGGGATATTATAACTCCACACAATGGGAATCACAATCATTACTTTGTAATAATTTTACTATACACACACAATGGACTATTATTACACACACACACAATGGGATATTACTACACACACACAATGGGATATTACTACAGCCACAATGGAATATTACTGTACACACACACGGGATATTACTACACACACACAATGTAATATTACTACACACACACACAGTCATAAGAAAAAAAGGAGTCAATGCCATTTGCAGAAACACGGGAGGACCTAGAAAGTACACTTAGTGAAATAAATCAGATGGAGAAAGACAAATACTATAATGATATTTATTTCTAGAATATAAAACTAATGAATATATATATATATATATCAAAACCAAAACAGACTCACAGATAGAAAAAACAAACTAGTGGTCACCTCTGGGGAGAGGGAAATGGGCAGGAGCATGTTAGCAGGATGGGACTAAGTTACAGAAACTACTGTGTATAAAATTCATAATCAGCAAGGATATACTATACAACAAAGGGAATTATAATCATCACTTTATAACAATTTTTAACGGAGTATATTCTATAAAAATATGTATTCACTATGTGGTACACTTGAAACTAATGTAATATTGTAAATCTATACTTCAAAAAAAGCAGCAAGAGAAAAACAACTTATATACAAGAGAAGCTCCAAAATACCATCAGCAGTATTTTCAGCAGAAACTTTGCAGGCCAGTAAGGAGTAGAACAATATATTCAAAGTGCTGAAAGAAAACATTTCCAACCAATAACACTCTCTTGGCAAAGTTACCATTCAGAACTGAGAGAGAGAGAAAGAGTTTTCCAGACAAGCAAAAAGTAATGGAGTTCATCACAAGTAAACCAGCCTTACAAGAAATGTGAAAAGAATGATTTTAAGCTCTAATTAGTAAAAAGAAAATATATGAAAGTCTAATTCTCACTGAAAAAAGGTAAAGGTAGCGGATTGTTGTTGTTGTTCAGTCACCAGGTCATGTCCAACTCTTCAGGACCCCGTGGGCTGCAGCACACCAGGCTTCCATGTCCCTCACCATCTCCCAGAGTTTGCCCAAGTTCATGCATAACTCGAAATTATGAGCCATGCCACTTGGGGCCACCCACGATGGATGGGTCATAGTGAAGAGTTCTGACAAAAGATGATCCACTGGAGAAGGGAATGGCAAACCACTCCAGTATACCAGCTGTGAGAACCCCATGAGCTGTATGCTGCTGCTGCTGCTAAGTCGCGTCAGTTGTGTCCAACTCTGTGCGACCCCAGAGACGGCAGCCCACCAGGCTCCCCCGTCCCTGGGATTCTCCAGGCAAGAACACTGGAGTGGGTTGCCATTTCCTTCTCCAATGTAGGAAAGTGAAAAGTGAAAGTGAAGTCGCTCAGTCGTGTCTGACTCTTTGCGACCCCATGGACTGCAGCCCACCAGGCTCTTCCACCCATGGGATTTTCCAGGCAAGAGTACTGGAGTGGGATGAACTGTATAAAAAGGCAAAACATGGATTCATCACTTATAAAGCTAATATGAAGGTTAAGAAACTAAAGTAGTAAAAACAACTCTTAACTACAACATATACATAATAGAAAGGAATCTAAGAACACTAAAGAAAGTCATCAAACCACAAGGGAGAGAGTAAGAAGAAGCAGAGAAACTACAAAACAGTCAGAAACCAGGTAACAAGATGGGAATGTACATATACCCATCAATAATAACTTTAAATCAAATTGGTTAAGTTTTCTAATCAAAAGACTGACTAGGGAAAAAAAAAGACAGGGGCTGCTGGATTAAAAAAAAAAAAACAAGACCCATCTATATGCCATCTACACATCAGATGTAAGAACACACATAGGCTGAAAATGAAGGGGTGGAAAAAGATGTTCCATGCAAATGGAAACCAAAAGAAAGCTGCAACAGCTATACTTTAAAACAAAATAGACTTTAAAACAAAGTCTGTGATAAGAGACACAAAGGGCATCACACAATGATAAAGGGGTCAATCCACAAGAGGATATAACATTTGTAAATATTTATGCTGGAGGAGGAAACAGCAATCCACTCCAGTATTCTTGCCTGGGAAATCCCATGGGCAGAGGAGCCTGGAGGGCTACAGGTCAGACACGACTTAGCAACTAAACAACAAGAAGTACTACTGATGCACCCAACACAGGGGCCTCTACATATATAAAGAAAATACTAACAGGCCTAGTATAATTATATACATATAATTTTCATTAATGTATTTACATAAACACATATACATACAAAGGAATACTACTCAGCCATAAAAAAGAATAAACTCTTGCCATTTGCGACAACATGGATGGGCATGGACCACTTAGCATGGACCTGAGGGCACCATGCCAAGTGAAGTCAGTCAGACACAGACAGACACTCTGATCTCACTTATGAGTGGGTCAATTGGATTTAATCACATTTTCCTGGTAACTCTGGCAGATGACACACCCCTTGTATTTTTAAAGAACTGACTGAACGCATCAATTTTAGAAAATGTGTAAAGTACAGAAAAACACCAAGAAAGGAGTCATGGCTCGTCTCGCACCAGGTGCAGCTTGCCCTTCTCTCATCTCGTGCACATCACAGCTGACCCTCACCGGCCCTATGCCCTGAGCACTGAGTGAAAGCAAATGCGTGAGGCCTTTGGACACCCATGTTCACGGCCGCCTTGCTCATGGAAGAACGGGTAAACAGAAAATGGAAATGCATACAACGGAATATCATTCAGCCTTTAAGAGAAAGGACACTCTGACACACACCACAACATGGATGAATCTGGAGGACACTGTGCTCAGTAAAATAAGCCACTCATAAAAAGACTAGCACTGAATGATTCCATGTAAAGGAGATCCCTATAGCAGGCAAAAATCATAGAGAGACAAAAACTAGAATGCTGGGTTCTAGGGGTGGGGGGAGGTGAGATTTGGGAGTCAGTGTTGAATAGAGACAGCACTTCAATTGGGGAAGATAAAAATGTTCTGGCGACTTGCCTGGAGGTCCAATGGCTAAGACTCTGTGCTCCTAGTGCGGGGGACCGAGGTTTAGTCCCTGGTCAGGCATCCCGCAAAGCAAACCAAAGACCCCGTGTGCCACAACAAAGACCCAACTCAGTCAAAGAAATAAAATGTTTTAAAAGTCCCATCAACCCATAAAATGAATATTTTTTACACTGTTCTGTGGCTGGATGGCGGTGGCAGTGGCCCAACAATGTAGAACCATTTAATGCCACCAAACTGTAAACGTGTTAGGTAACTTTTATGTTCTGCATATTCTAACACAACGTTTAAAACTGGGGGGGAAGGAAAGGAGTCCAAACTTCTAAGCTGTCCTAAGCTGTCGAGGAATATGCTTTGGACTCAGCTGATTTGTTCATTCGGCTCCTTCCCTGTCTCTTCAGGCTGCTTGGGTACAAACATCCTTTTGCACACACGCTACCCTGTTGACCTGTGGTCTGATAACCAGCAAAGTGTGGAGCATGAATCACTTTGGGGTCCGTGCTTGAATGGGTCTTGAAGGTCACATGACACTTTCCTGGAGTACATTAGTTTCCCAACAACAAATCTGAGGATAACGCTGATCCTTCCAGATCAAGGAACAAAGAAGCAGCTGACTGAAGCGTCATTTGACTTCCCTGGCGGCTCAGACGGTAAAGCGTCTGTCTACAGTGTGAGAGACCTGGGTTCGTTACCTGGGTTGGCAAGATTCCCTGGAGAAGGAAATGGCAACCCACTCCAGTACTCTTGCCTTGAAAATCCCATGGACAGAGGAGCTTGGTGCAGGCTACTATCCATGGGGTCACAAAGAGTCGGGCACGACTGACCGACTTTATTTTCACCTGAAGCATTCCAGACGGAAACAGAAGGGCAGCGAGGCTGGGGGACGAGAAGTAGCTTGAATGTGATGTTTCCTAACTGAATGCAGAATTCAGGACCCAAGGAAAAGCATGGAATGAACCCCAGACCCCTACAACAAAGACGAGACTCATGCACCACTTAGATTCCAACTGTTTAAAAAAAAAAAAAAGTGATTTTCTGACTTCCCTGGTATCTAAAGGTTAAGAGTCCGCCTGCCAGGGCAAGGGACGCGGACAGTTCCACACGCCAAGGGACAACTGCTCCCACGCATCACAACTGCTGAAGCCCAAGCGCCCCAGAACCCAGGCTCCCCACAAGCCTCCCGATGAGAGAGAAGCCAGCGACCGCAAGGGAGAGCAGGCCCCTCACCGCATCGAGAGAAAAGCCTGCGTGCGGCAAGGGAGACACAGCGCGGCCGCTAGACCAATCAATGACGCTTCACACGCGCTTGGCACAAGGCCAGCCAGCACGGCGACCAGGGCCGTACCGACACCCAGCTTGGGAGAGCAGGCAAGCCGGGGGGAGGTGGTCCAGCCGTCCAGGGCCGAGCAGGGCTCGGGGCCTCGGGCCGTGGGGTCTCCCGGAGCCGGAGGCGCAGACTGGGATTCTCCTCGCGCCTGAGGGGGTGAGGCCGAGGCGGCTCCAGGCCGCGGGCGCGCGCCACTCACGAGCGCTCGGACCTGACCGCCGGCCCTTCGGGCGCGGCGCTCTCTACCCGGCGTCGGCAGCAGGGCCCACCCAGCGGCAGGCCGCGGGCGGAGACACCCCAGGCCCGTCGGTGATCCACTTGGGCGGCTCACTGTCCAGCTCGGAAAGCGGCTCCTTCTCACCCTCCTCAATCTCTGCAGGGTGTTCCTGCCCTTCCCAGGCTGAAAAGCGCAGTTGGAGAGTATGAAAGCCAACACACCTTGAGTCAGTTGGCCAGTCCCTTCCCTCCCCTCCGCGGGGCTCAAGGGCTGGGGGCCGCCCGCCGGCGCCCCCGCCCTCCGCGCAGCTTCGCGGTGCTCTTGGAGCAGCCTTCCAGCCTCGCGCCACATGACACGGCCACACGTGCTCAGCAGGCGGGCAGTCACCACGGCCCCGTGTCACCCGGCCTGAGTAAATGCACGCACCCCTCCGGGCGAGCTGGCTTGCCCGCAAGTAGGAAACCCTAACCTCTCTCTCCCACAGATCAACTAGAGGCTCAGGTGAGCGGCCTGCAGGCATTATGCAAATACACTCTCCGGAACCATTTCTACTGAAATGAAAAAACAAAAACTTCACACCTGTTTCTTATTGGGACTCTCAAAATTTGCCTTTAAAGAAAGCCTCATTTCTCATCAAACAAATGAGAAGGCACAAGGAGTATGAGCCTGTGTTAAGATAGCTGCTCAGGAGGGCAGGACTTGGGTGCTGGTTCGAGCTCGGGTTACCCGAGGAGAGTCTGTTTTCTGCCGCTTCACCACTTATGGAGCGGGGATGATGGACGAAGGAGTGATGTCCCCGGCGGCTACGCTCGCTGTCTACAGCCACACCAGTGCTGCGTTACAGACATAGCAGGCTCTACTGCACGCGATCAAGAATTGAATATGTGTCCTTTAAAATTAATACGAGTAGAAAGAACCTCAGCCCCTACTCCACTATTCCTACAAGGTTTTACAAATTGCGATAATGGAAAAAAGAAAGAAGTTAAATTAACACTTCTATTTTGCAACCCTATCAACTTAAAAACAAACATTCCACGTGAAAAATTTTGCAATTCAAATTACATAGTTTCTAATACACTACTCTTTGCACAGTTGTTAAAACTTAAAAACTTTTTCTTCATATATTCAATGCACAAATTTAGCTACTCCTAAACAGTGGAAACAGTGTCAGACTTCATTGTTTTAGGCTCCAAAATCACTGCACATGGTGATTGCAGCAATGAAATTAAGACGTTTACTCCTTGGAAGGAAAGTTATGACCAACCTAGACAGCATATTGAAAAGCAGAGATATTACTTTGCCAACAAAGGTCCAACTAGTCAAGGCTATGGTTTTTCCAGTGGTCACATATGGATGTGAGAGTTGAACTGTGAAGAAAGCTGAGCACTGAAGAATTGATGCTTTTGAACTGTGGTGTTGGAGAAGACTCTTGAGAGTCCCTTGGACTGCAAGGAGATCCAACCAGTCGATCCTAAAGGAGATCAGTCCTGGGTGTTCATTGGAAGGACTGATGCTGAAGCTGAAACTCCAATACTGTGGCCACCTCATACGAAGAGTTGACCCATTGGAAAAGACCCTGATGCTAGGAGGGATTGGGGGCAGGAGAAGGGCATGACAGAGGATGAGATGGTTGGATGGCATCACTGACTCGATGGACATGAGTGAACTCTGGGAGTTGGTGATAGACAAGGAGGCCTGGCATGCTGTGATTCATGGGGTCGCAGAGTCAGACACAACTGAGCGACTGAACTGAACTGACTGAAACTAACGAACTGAGCGACTGAACTGAAACTAACGTTTCCTTATTACAGAACAAACCTTCAGGTAAGAGTTTTGAAGACCTTCAAATGAGCTGATGAGTTTGTGGATATGTTGGATTATATCTTAAACACTGCTGTCATTTAAACACTAAGATATGGTCATATGTTCAAATTACCAAGATATATGGATTTTTAACTAATCTATCCAAATGTTCAGATGCCAACTGAACTTGCAACAATAACAAAAAAAGCTATTTGATGTATTTACTATCTTTTCATTTCAGGTTATGATTTTGTAACCAGCACCTGGCAAAGAATAAGCATTAGGATCCAAATCTCTACAGCAATTCATGCTTTCAGTCTGGGGCAGTGTAACACCAGCTCACAGGTGGGCTCAGGTGAACCACACAAGGACCAGAAGCGATGTAAACACAGACCCACATCACACACGTGTGCCAACTCCACGATCCTCCAGTGACGAGGCACTGAGCAACTGAACTCAAAGTGTCCAACATTAATTAATGGCCAAAATTCTGACAACTTTTAGAAACCTCTAATACGTAATACAGTAATGAAGACCACATTTATACAAAACATCAGTGACTTCTTGTCGGCTCACCCTTTTCTGTTAGAGTTTAGGTTTGCAACAACTCCACATGACTGTAGTGAAAGTGCATCTCACACCCTAACCCACTGAAGTGAGGCAGACACAGACCTGCACACACTTGATGTGTGTAAAGCATTCTGAATGCTTCAGAGGGTCTCAAGTTGAAGCACTTGCTTCAACAAGCTCCATAGTTGAAGCACTTCACCTTCTTTTATTGGGACTCAGGTTGCCCTTTGCATTTTTATTACCATCATTCTCCTCCTGGACATGTCACTCTCAATCAAGATAAGCTCTGATAGGCAGACAGATGTACACAGCACACACCCAGGAAAATCTGGACCAAAGGTACTTTACTGCTTTAAGAACAAAGGTCTGTAACATCACCTCTACAGCGAAATATTTATAAAAGGATGTTACTGATGCTCTTAGGTGTGCACACAAATATTGTCTCAGCCATGATAAACCACTATTAGAAGATTGTAACATTACCAAATGTAGGTAGCAGCTTTACTTTACAAACATATATTCCATTTTAAGTCAAAGAAAATTAATCATTCCAGCACTGTCTTCCTTCACATCGTTTATCCTCATGGGCAGAAGATCCTGAACATAAGGAGTGCATGGAGAAATAGAAGACAATTTCCTAGACTCTTATGCTATTCTACATAGTTCTGAGGCAAGATGTTGCGAGTGCACACGCACACACACGCACACTCAGTAAAGCAATTGGAGATTCATTCCCTGTGGACCAAAACTCCCAAGACAAGAATAGCAAGACAATTAGGGGAGGAGACTGGTCCCTGCCCAGACCACATATTTCTCAAAGTCAGGAGACCTCTGTGACCATATATGAGGAAAAAAGGCTCCCCCTGGAGGTCCAAGGGGAGTGATGCTAACTAATGACAGGCTACCCACAGGCCTCTTCAGTAGAATCCATCTTGGCTAAGACATGTGAGTGAACACATGGGAGGATCCTCAGTTCAGTTTAATTGCTCAGTTGTGTCCGACTCTTTGCGACCTCATGGACTGCAGCACCCCAGGCCTCCCTCTCCATCACCAACTCCTGGAGTTTACTCAAACTCATGTCCACTGAGTTGGTGATACCATCCAACCATCTCATCCCTTTGTCCCCTTCTCCTGCCTTCAATATTTCCCTGCATCAGGGTATTTTCCAGTGAGGGAGTTCTTCCCATAAGGTGGCCAAGTACTGGAGTTTAAGCTTCAACAGTCCTTCCAATGAACATTCAGGACTGATATCCTTTAGGATGGACTGACTGGATCTCTTTGCTGTCCAAGGACTCTCAAGTCTTCTCCAACACCACAGTTTAAAAGCATCGATTCTTCGGCGCTCAGCTCTCTTTATGGTCCAACTCTCACATCCATACATGACCACTGGAAAAGCCAGAGCTTTGACTAGACAGACCTTTGTTGGCAAAGTAATGTCTCTGCTTTTTAATATGCTATCTAGGTTGGTCATAACTTTCCTTCCAAGGAGCAAGCATCTTTTAATTTCATTGCTGCAATCGCCATCTGCAGTGATTTTGGCACCCAGAAAAATAAAGTCAGCCACTGTTTTCACTGTTTCCTCATCTATCTGCCATGAAGTGATGGGACTGGATGCCATGATCTTAGTTTTCTGAACGTTGAGCTTTCAGCCAACTTTTTCACTCTCCTCTTTCACTCTCATCAAGAGGCTTTTTAGTTCCTCTTCACTTTCTGCCATGAGGGTGGTGTCATCTGCATATCTGAGATTCTTGATATTTCTCCCGGCAATCTTGATTCCAGCTTGTGCTTCTTCCAGTCCAGCGTTTCTCATGATGTACTCTGCATAGAAGTTAAATAAGTAGGGTGACAATATACAGCCTTGACGTACTCTTCTTATGTGGAACCAGTCTGTTGTTCCACGTCCAGTTCTAACTGTTACTTCCTGACCTGCATATAGGTTTCTCAAGAGGCAGGTCAGGTGGTCTGGTATTCCCATCTCTTGCAGAATTTTCCAGTTTATTGTGATCCACACAGTCAAAGGCTTTGGCATAGTCAAGAAAGCAGAAATAGATGTTTTTCTGGAACTCTCTTGCTTTTTCCATGATCCAGTGGGTGTTGGCAATTTGATCTCTGGTTCCTCTGCCTTTTCTAAAACCAGCTTGAACATCAGAAAGTTCACAGTTCACATATTGCTGAAGCCTGGCTTGGAGAATTTTGAGCATTACTTTACTAGCGTGTGAGATGAGTGCAATTGTGCGGTAGTTTGAGTATTCTTTGGCATTGCCTTTCTTAGGGATTGGCATGAAAACTGACCTTTTCCAGTCCTGTGGCCACTGCTGAGTTTCCCATATTGGCTGGCATATTGAGTGCAGCACTTTCACAGCATCATCTTTCAGGATTTGAAATAGCTCAACTGGAATTCCATCACCTCCACTAGCTTTGTTCGTATGATGCTTCCTAAGGCCCACTTGACTTCACATTCCAGGATGTCTGGCTGTAGGTAAGTGATCACACACCATCGTGAGCATCTGGGTCATGAAGATCCTTTTTGTACAGTTCTGTGTATTCTTGCCACCTCTTCTTAATTAATATCTTCTGCTTCTGTTAGGTCCATACCATTTCTGTCCTTTATTGAGCCCATGTTTTCATGAAATGTTCCCTTGGTATCTCTAATTTTCTCGAAGAGATCTCTAGTCTTTCCCATTCTGTTGTTTTCCTCTATTTCTTTGCATTGATCACTGAGGAAGGCTTTCTTCTCTCTCCTTGCTATTCTTTGGAACTCTGCATTCAGACGGGTATATCGTTCCTTTTCTCCTTTGCTTTTTGCTTCCCATCTTTTCACAGCTATTTGTAAGGCCTCCTCAGACAAAAGCCATTTTGCTTTTTTGCATTTCTTTTTCTTGGGGATAGTCTTGATTTCTGTCTCCTGTACAATGTCATGAACCTCCATCCATAGTTCATCAGGCACTCTGTCTATCAGATCTAGTCCCTTGAATCTATTTCTCACTTCCACTGTATAGTTATAAGGGGTTTGATTTAGGTCATACCTGAATAGTCTAGTGGTTTTCTCCACTTTCTTGAATTTCAGTCTGAATTTGGCAATAAGGAGTTCATGATCTGAGCCACAGTCAGCTCCCGGTTTTGTTTTTGCTGACTGTATAGAGCTTCTCCATCTGTGGCTGCAAAGAATATAATCAATTTGATTTCGGTGTCAACCATCTGGTGACGTCCATGTATAGAGTCTTCTCTTGTGTTCCTGGAAGAGGGTGTTTGCTATGACCAACGCGTTCTTTGGCAAAACTCTATTAGCCTTTGCCCTGCTTAATTCTGAACTCCAAGGCCAAATTTGCCCGTTACTCCAGGTGTTTCTTGACTTCCGACTTTTGCATTCCAGTCCCCTATAATGAAAAGGACATCTTTTTGGGGTGTTAGTTCAATATACAGCCTTGATCCTGAAAGATACCAAATATGGATTGTGAACCAGGCAAATTAAAATGACTGGCCAAAGGAAACCCAGAAGTGCCCCACAAAAGTAATTCAGACTGCCACCAGGGTACAACTCAGGGACTCTTGAGTCCACCCCTTGTATATCCACATGTACTATATTCTCTTCCTCCTAATAAAAACTTCACTTGCTTCACCACTTTCCATCTATGGAAACTCTTTTCTGCAAAGCCAAAGGGTCAGTGGCCTGGTCAGTGACCACTGGCCCAGTGGATAGGATCTGGTGCTCTCACCACTGCAACCCAGCCTCAGTTTCTCGCTGGAAACCCAAGGCCCGCTCCAACCTGTGGTAGGCCAAGGCCACCCCAGATCAGTTTGAGTTACAACCAAATGATCTGGACTGAGGTGGACCTTATATTAGAAGGCAAAAGCCCCAGGGTTACCCTCTAGTCTATAATGTGTTCTGAACTCTTTGAATCTGTCTAGTTTAAGTTGAAGTATAGTTGATTTACATGTGTTAGTTTTAGATGTACAGCACAGTGACTAGGTGTTTTGCAGATGAATTTCCATTATAGGTTATTACAAGATATTGAGTGTCTAATGTTTCTTTGTAGCCACTCTGTCAACACTGTGGGAGAGGAAAGCGTAGATACCAATGAATCTGTCCTTACACAGGTCACTGCATGGAAGCAGCTTGCTAATTCGGTGTTCAGGAAGTGGCAAAGACTTATTCTGTTTCTAGTGCGCTGAAAATAAAACATGGTTATACTGAGGCCATTTTTTATGAAATACAGAGCAATCACCTCTCCACACATGCATTTTGTAAATGGAAAAAC
This sequence comes from Ovis canadensis, assembly GCF_042477335.2. NCBI lineage: Eukaryota > Metazoa > Chordata > Mammalia > Artiodactyla > Bovidae > Ovis > Ovis canadensis. The sequence goes on from NC_091267.1 coordinate 13,715,126, forward strand.
AGGCATAGTGTGGTCAGGTTCTGGCTGAATAAGGTTAAATAGCTCATACCCTGGACTTCTTAGCAAATTAGATTGGGAATGTCATTTAATTATATGTCAATCCTCAGACGTTACAGGTATTTTGATCCTGGAAGTAAGATGTTTCTTTAGGACAACACTGCAGTTCTGGGAATTCCCTGGCAGTCCAGTGATTACAACTCCATTCTTTCACCGCAGAGGGCTTGGGTTCAATCCCTGGTCAGGGAACTAAAATCCTGTAAGCTTTGCAGCACAGCCAAAACGAACAAAACAGAAAAAAAGAAAAACCAGTGTGCAGTTATAAAGGTATATTTAAAGATTCATTTTTAAGTGGGACTCAAATATATAAGAACTTGCAATCATGGTAAAGTTCCTGGAAAATCTAAGTTGATTACTGAATAAATATCATCATGAATTTACCAAGTTTTCCATTTTCATTTTTCTGAATTGATCCTGTGTTGTCAGTAACATCTACTTTCAGTATCCCAGCCTCCCCTTTAGTCATCAAGTCATTCAACACAGAACATCATGTAGAAGCTAAAAAGTTGGCAATGCTAATAGCTAGGATAGGGTTAGAAAATACGGTTAGTACTGGGTGTTGATATATGTGTATTCTACTTACTTCTAAATTAGCAACTTATTGGACCAAGATGGCCACCACCACCACCTATGAATAGAAACAAGGTCAGCAATGAAATACATGGTGATAAGGAACCACTGTGGTAACAATGAGTTCTGGTGCACAGTTATTGATTTTCTAATAAGTTATTAGAAAAGCACTCACCTTAGAGCTGAATATAATTTAAAAGGCCTCTGCTAACATCCTTGGAGTCATGTGACTGGAGCTGAGAGCAGTGTGCTAGACTTGGGCTTCCCCAGCGCATTCCAAAAACTCCTGCACAGCTACTGTGCCTTCCTTGTCTACAGTTGTCTTATTGATGTAATCATTCATTATTTGAGAGCGTGTATAAAATCCAAACAAAATTAAATTTTAAAAATAACCAAAAATTACCTTTCCTGCAAAATGCATTTCTTTAAAATGATCTCGTGAATTCCCTGGTGTTTTCCTAAGTCATCTTCCACAAGATAACGGCAGAGGCTAAATCTCTTGTCCTTTTTAGGACCAAAGATACTTTCCTTGCAATGAGACCTTAAATCTGTCTGCATGGAAACTGCTTCCAGAATCTGAGTGTAGTCTGTTTCCAGAATCTGAGTGTAGTCTGTTTCCAGAATCTGAGTGTAGTCTGCTTCCAGAATCTGAGTGTAGTCTGCTTCCAGAATCTGAGTGTAGTCTGTTTCCAGAATCTGAGTGTAGTCTGCTTCCAGAATCTGAGTGTAGTCTGCTTCCAGAATCTGAGTGTAGTCTGCTTCCAGAATCTGAGTGTAGTCTGCTTCCAGAATCTGAGTGTAGTCTGCTTCCAGAATCTGAGTGTAGTCTGCTTCCAGAATCTGAGTGTAGTCTGTTTCCAGAATCTGAGTGTAGTCTGTTTCCAGAATCTGAGTGTAGTCTGCTTCCAGAATCTGAGTGTAGTCTGCTTCCAGAATCTGAGTGTAGTCTGCTTCCAGAATCTGAGTGTAGTCTGCTTCCAGAATCTGAGTGTAGTCTGCTTCCAGAATCTGAGTGTAGTCTGCTTCCAGAATCTGAGTGTAGTCTGCTTCCAGAATCTGAGTGTAGTCTGCTTCCAGAATCTGAGTGTAGTCTGCTTCCAGAATCTGAGTGTAGTCTGCTTCCAGAATCTGAGTGTAGTCTGCTTCCAGAATCTGAGTGTAGTCTGCTTCCAGAATCTGAGTGTAGTCTGCTTCCAGAATCTGAGTGTAGTCTGTTTGACGTCATACTAATGTGTGTGTGTCAGTGTCGTTATTTCACAGACAATGTAAGATTTTCTGGGTCTTCAAACAGTTCTGAAAGCTGCTCCACAGGGGTTGGGGAAGCAAAACGAGTCAACTTATCTATAAAACCCTAGCAAAACTATTGTTTTTATTGATTATACAATTTAACACTCAAGATAGATCTATAGAGAAACATTAAGAAAAACTATTGAACTGTTATAGTTTGCTATTATTCAATTTTCTCTAGCTTAGACAAGTGGTAAATTATCTAACATTATATTAAACTTTCCATACCATGCACTGTAAACCGTAAGAAACTAATTTTTGAAAAAATATATTTATGACAACTAATTCTGAATTTGCATTTGATAATATGACCACGATCTTAGTTTATCTATAGCAAACACATCTATATGGCTGAAGTAGCATTAATAAAGATTAATAAAATTTTCAATGTTTTATTATTCAAAGTTTTATCTCTGAAAAGGAATTTATGTAATTTTTGTTTGTTTAAAAGTAAACAATCATTGCTCATATTTTATGGGTGGGATAAAAAAAGTGGTTTCTGAAGCACCTTCTTTAATAGCATGTGGGAAACAAATGTTACCTACTATTTAGCAGCATTATTATATATATTTTACCTTTTGAAAGGTGAGCTAGGTCATCTCCGTGAATGGTGTCAGTTTTCCACCTGCCAACATAGTGGCCTTAGAGATCCCAGTCATAAAACAGATTTTTATTTTGATTTTAATCTACTTTACATGGTGACCCTCCTAGATATCTGATCCCAAATAAGCATAAAGTTTAGACTGCTTTCATATGCCATTATCACAGGTCTTTGTGGTTGATAGTGCCGGTAAACTGTCATCTTAACTGTGTATTATAAAAATCTGGTAATTTAGACTTTAACCTTCATCAGTGTTGACACCTTTTACTCAGATGGTTCATGGATCACAAATTTTAAAACTCCTGGGGTTAGAATCTGAAAGTAACAAGAACTACTGGGCACTGTTACAACTAACATGTTCTCGGGGCTCACTCATTATAAAGAGTTTCCCTGTATAAAATTTTCATTGCTATAATGATTTCTAAATTTTTAAACTTTAAAAACTAGGTAATGAATAGTAACAGTGTGATTCCATAAGTGTGCACCAGCAGGAGCGCTACAAGGTAAGGCTTTGTATTAAGGACTGTGTGTTTATATGTTTACTCACCACCTACAAAAAAAAGAATTGCTTTCAGGACAAAGATGACATTACATTGAAATTTTTAAAACTTAGTTTTCTGGCAGTACCTCGTAGTTCAAATTTGTATTCCTTGGTTGATAGTTCAGCAGGGGCTCTGTTTAGTAACATGGGGAGACATTCCAAAATACTGAATGAAATAGCAAATTTGTATTTCTTTTTTGTTGTTCTAATCAAAGACTTCCCTCCTTTCACTTTTCATTCAAAAAATGTCACCTCACTGAGCTCATCACGCATTCAGACAGTACCGGGCGCGCAGGGCACCGCTGCTGTCGCTGCTGTGGCCATCCAGGGCACGGTGCCCTGCGCCTCCACACCAACAGGGCTACGTGCACATCCAGAGAACGGACATTTAGGAGCGATAGTACTGCATCCCTTAAGCGATGTGTCGCTGTGGGGAGGCGAACTAACCCCTGGGTAGGGTGACCAACTGGTCTCCATTTGCCTAGATATTCCCAGTGTTGGTACTAAAAGTTCAGAGAAATCCCTCAGTCGTGAGCAGACTGCAACAGTTGGCCACACTACCTTGGAATCCACATCATCTTGAAAACACAGGCAAAATAATACCCACTCACAAGAGTACTGAGGCTTAAGTAGGGACCTATTAATACAGGACAGAAGAATGGAGCACAGCAACACTACCTGTCACCTCCCTACTCCTTCCACCTGACTAGCTCCCTGCCTTGGGCAGCTTACTTAACCTCAGTTTCCTTTATATTGAAAAAGGGAAAAGAACTTTCCGTTTTCCTTATGTATGAATACTACCATTCACCTCCTAGGTCTGTCGAGTGAAAATGCACATCAGCTGCATCAACACAGAGCCAAGTAAGGAAAGCAGACCATCACCATCATCATTAGAATACTCAGCCCATTTTCCAGCAACGGTAAACTGTTGATAAATGCTTATTATTAGAAAGGCGGTTTAAAACCAATGTATAAACTAGGTTAGTGTTTTGGGGCTCTTTTTTCTTTTCTTAGTCAGGGCTGCTGCTTCCTCAGAGAGGAAACAGAGAGCTACACATAAGCATCAGATGTGAGGCTGCTGGAAAGGGTAACAGAGATGGGTTACCACCAACACATGCCTGGGGACTTGGGGCAGAACCATCAGCTCCCGCAGGCCTGGCGCAGCTGCTGCTCTGAGAACAAAGGGAGGTGGCTGAGCAGCAGCCACAGCACAGCATTCCCAGAGGCCTTGCTGCAAAGCTGAGTGAAGCACAACCACGTGGCTTCTGCAGGGAGACAGACCTGGCCCGAGCCTGAGGGAGAGGACATGTCCACCACCCCGGGAGGCCAACTGCAGGGCTGGTGTGAGCAACAGCCCTTCCCTGGGACACACCTGCACCAGGGCTTCTGGAAGAGCGCCTATGCCCAGGATGCCAGTCCGGGGGTGATACAGCAGCCATTTTTGTGGTTACCTGGTGGTAGGTGGATGACGGTCTTCTGTCCCGTTGGCTTTCAGGACCAGCCTGGCTTCTTCACTGACTGCTGTGTCCTGTTTGATCGCACTGGTGAGGGTGAGGGGGCAGGAGTGGGCAATCCTCTGTGCCAGGTCATCTCCACGCTCCTGTGGTGCTGACACAGCCTGGCACCAGTGCTGTCCTCGGCACAGCGTCCCGCAGTGTGTGCCCTCGCACCGGCCTGTGGCCCACAGCCCAGAAGCTGGAGACTCGACTCCCACCTCTTCGTTGAGCTCCCGCGGTTTGTGGCGCAGTCAGCCCTGCAAGGCCTTGCTGCCCGCTAGAGCCGCGGGAGCCACGCTCTGCCCGTCCAACCTCACTCGCCTTCAGCTTCTTAGAGGAAATATTCAAGGGCCTTAGGATGAGGCAACACCAAAGCCGACCTGTTCCTCAGCTGAGTTACCAAGGCCATCTGACAAAGATTTGCAGAGCTCCATTCTGGAAGCAGCACGCTAACAGGCAGGTGGGAGGGCAGTCACCAAAAGATCAACCACAGGAGCAGTGGTGAAGGGGCCTGCCCTGTTACCCGGTGAATGAAAGGCTTTCTGGGGCCTCCGGAGTTGTTCTCATTTACTATTCACTGTAACAAATGAAGTGACAAGGTTCCTGGCTGTTAAAAAATAATACATCCCCAAACCATGGTAACAGAATTCAGAAATTACACTAATATGCTACATTCTAATTTGTCTTTCACTGAATAGACTTCAAATATGTAATCTGGGGGAAGAGGGAAGGAGAAGGAAGCATTTATTACTTGAAGCAAAAACACTGGGGATATTTCCCAAAGCAGTGTCTCCAAATATGTAATAGTTTTAAAGTTCATGCATAGATTAAAATTTAAATATATACCTTTTTGAAACCATGAAAATAAAAAAAGAATTGTCTTCTTTCCTTCTCAATTTCCAATCTTGTAAATGACAGCATAAAAATCCCCCACCACAAAACTATTAATCTGAAGTTTAGTTTTTCATTTTCAAATAATAAACTTAGGAAATTCCCAGTGTTTAAGGGCCCACACTTCCAGTGCAGGGAGCAGAGGTTCAGTCCCTGGCTGGGGAACTAAGATCCCACATACTGCATAGCATAGCTAGTAGTAATAAATTTACTCCCTTTTTACAAGAACTCCCATATGCTTTTTGAAGCTCAGTTTATATCAAGTTTTGATCTGTAAGCCTAAAAAAGTGTTTAAAAACCAGTAACTAACATATAAAAAGACTCCACATCAAAAGCTGGACTACAGCTAGCAACCGAAATTCCTTCATCACAGTGGTTCTGCTCAGGGCTGTTCCTCTCTGCTGGAGGGACACAGCCTGGGGAGGGTGCAGGGGCCATGGCTGGGAGGGAAGAGGCTGGCGATGCTGCTCTGATCCTACAATGGACAGGACAGTCAGTCCGACAGACTGACCAGGCCCCAAACGCAAACAGAGCCCCAAAGTCTCACAACTGAAGGAGCGCAGGCCAAGCCACATAGATGGCAAGCTGCGCCAGTCAGCACAGAGTTCAGCCTGGAGAACGGCAACTCCCGGCCACCGTCACACAAAGCAAGGATCTCCAGCCACAGCTATTTCGTGACCCTGTAATTAGTCAGCCTTTTGGAGGTGTGCTTATTTTCACAACAACAAATATGGTATCTACTTCCATGTTTAAATTGTTTCTGAATCATCACGATGTTTTAACATTTAAAAGAATTAAACAGTTCTACTTGCAGTGGTATAACAAGTTTTAATTCAAAATAGACACTCTGAAAACAATAAGTAAAAAAAAAAACAAAAAAAAACAACTTGAACAAGCTCTTTGAATTTACAACAGAGCACACCAACAATCACACACACGGCAGTTTCACAATTGCCTCAAAAATGTACATTACAGCAATGACATGCAAGAATTATACTTTAAAAATCCACGTGGTAGACTGTCACATCTTCCAAGCACGAGGCACAGGGGCCTCTGCCATGCATCACTAGCACTGCAGCTCAAGGTCAAACAGGCTGGTCTCCATAACTGCTTCTGATGCTTTATTTCAGATTTTGTGGAAAAAACAAGGCCTAGTTGGCCGAAGGACAGTAACACACTTGATTCCTTAGCAATAGCCCATCCCAGTAACCTGGACACCAGGCTATGGGAAAGCCCATTTTCCCAGAATGAATAAATTTACCTCCAGGAAACTGTCAGATTTAATACACCAACTAGGAGACTAGCTCCAGTCCATACATTTCACCTTGTTCCCTGAAAACCTGTGTTTAAATCTTAGTAGCCACACTCAGGGGTCAACATTTTATTCCTGAGTAACACAGACTTTCCCGTTCACTGGTTTATGAACAGTTAGGTTAGGAGGAGAGCTTGTGTGTGTGTGTGTTTTCAGTGTTTGTTCTAAAGGCACTAAAGATTTATTGTCTTGTCTTTGAATGGAGAAGACTTATCACCATATCAAAAAGACGGGGAAAGTCTACAGTGAGAAGTATTTTGTACCTACAGAATTACTTTATTTGTAAAATAACTTGATTTAAATACCGGTTCAGTATATTTTTAACAACTGAAAACATTTGGTTTTCTGAGTTACAATCAAAAACAACTGTTAGGACGTAAACAACTGAAAAAACGTAAATCAAAATTATAATCTAATAAGCAAATACCTTACAAGAAGAAATCAGCATAAGTTAATGCAGTGCATCCTTAAGGAACCAGACATGTCACGGAGGCTGCTACTCACTTCTCTAAACATTTACTGTATCGTCTGCTGCTACTTGGGAAGCTGAGGGAGAGCAGTTTTAATTTGCAGTTAATCAAGTGTTCTGAAACAAGCTGAAATTTCCTTAAATGAAAGATAAACATAGATAGATTTCGGTTTTTATCATACGATACTGACACTACTGGGAAAACAAGGCGTGCATGAATTATCAAAAGATTTAATTTACATGACAGAGGAAAAAAACAAAAAATAATTGTTACAAAATCAAACTGCAGAAAACAAATTTGAAAGAACTATTCACTTCTTTATACAGAAGTCTTTCTGAGCACCTGAAAGAAATCTAAAGAGCAGCATAAAGACCACTGAAATCGATTAGTTCAACATACAGTGAAGAAAATAACATTTTTAAAAATCTCAATTGAAAAAACTACTAATTATCTAATACTTTAGATTTCCTTTTTTTTTTTTTACAAGTTTTGTGGTTCATGCTCAAAGTTCAATCTGTGTTTAACATTTTTAAGTTCAGACATGTCAAAGCCTAAAAGTACAGAAGGCTTGTGATTTTTTATTGCTTTCATGCAAATATACCTTCTTTTTCCAAAAAATGAAGCCACATCAATTTTCCACACCCATAAAAGTGAGGATAACAATTCTATTTCCTTTTTACTAGGATATGGTCTCTTGTGGAAATAATCCCTAAGAAACTGCTTTTTGTCTTCGTAAGAACGGTCTTCGTACTTTTTAGGATTTAATGCTAAAACCTGAAGAGCATCGTCACTAATGGGCGGTCCCTCCGTCCTGCCCTCACTCCGCTGCCGTTTAACAGGTGCAGCGCTTGGCGCCTTTTCCGGGGCCGGGTCTGCGTCCGCGTCTATGATGAGGGGCCGCTCCGCGCCATCCCTCTGGTCTTCGGCCCCGGAGTGACCATCGGGCAGCTTTCTCTTCACTGAGAAGCTGGCGTCATGGATCACCTCGCCGTTGACTAAGAGCAGCTCGCTGTTCTCCAGGAGGCCGGGCTGGCCCTGCAGGTCGGGGCTGCTGTCCTTGGGGGCGCTGCGGCAGCGCAGCAGGTGGATGGCAATGGCTGCCAGCGTCATGTTGCCGGTGTAGACCCCGCAGCAGTGGATGCACTTGAAAGCCGGAGACTTCAGAATCGTGTGGACTGTGGGCGTGATGTGGTGCCTCTCCTTCAGATGCAGCTCGTATGCCTCCGTTGTCACAAAGGTGCCAAAGCAAAAGGGGCAGGTCAACACCTGCTTGCCGGGCCTCCCAGATGCACCTTCAGCCTGGGGCCTCACCTTGATGTACACGGGCACCAGCGACTTGGAGTGTATCCCCGCCAGGATGGCCAGGTAGACCTCCCGCTCGCCCAGCTCCTCCCTGGGCAATATGGTAATAAAGTCAAGGTGGGGAAACAGCAGGTTGCCGTTGGCGTCGATATCCAGTTGAAAACCTTTGTTACTGTAATCCATGGGCAGCTTCTTCTTCCCCAGGTGCATGGTCCGACTGTGCTCTGAGAGGCCTCTGATATCATGGAAGGTGCACGGGCAAAACAAGCAACCCAGGCCATGCATCAGTAAGTGATGGATAAGCTCCTCCTCCGAAACTAAGCACTTACAAGACAGACACCGCACTGTCTTCTCTCTCATCCACTTCAAAAACGGCGCACATGCCGCCAGCTTCTCTGGCTCCAGTTTATCGGCAGCTTTGGACTCACTGTGCTTATGCGCCACTTCCATATGGACCTGGTACACGTTGGAAGGGAAGAGCTCGTTGCAAACGGGACAGGTTTTCCATTGCTTGGCCTGTTTGAGCACGTGATTCGCCTCTGCCACAGACGAAGAGGCCTGAACAAACATACTCTGAGTGGCATTTACCACCACGGGAGGGGAGGGCATGCCAGCCATGGAACTGGCCATTTGGGCAGCTGTGCCTGACTGCAGGAGCTGGATGGGCATCTGGGGAGGGGCAACGGTGGCGACGCTTCCAGGGGGCACAGGCAGAGTGACAGATACCGGGGCAAGTGTGTATGTGGGAATGCCGTTCACTTGTTTCCCTGTGGGGATGAGTTGTCGAAGAATAGAGCCCGACGTCAGGAAAGTGGTGTTTGGCGAAGCACCGGGTCTAATGGTCTGATTTGCAGGCAGAATGTTGGTATTCACAGACTGATTAAGCTGTAGGACCCCAGGCCTCACTGACTGGCCCACAGGAAGAACTCCTGACATGACCGGCTGACTGAGCTGAAGAACACCAGAGTTAATGCCCTGGTTCACAGGAAGAACGGCTGACGAGACTGTCTGGTTGGGGGGAAGGAGTCCAGGTGGGACTACCTGGCCAGGCGGGAGCACCCGCAGCGGGACCGTCAGCCCTGTGGGTAGTGCTCCCGAAGGGGCCGTCTGTCCAATGGGGAGCACCCCTGACTGAACCACCTGGCCAGTAGGGAGAACCCCAGAAGTCGCTGTCTGTCCTGAAGGGATGACCCCAGCAGGGGTCACCTGTCCTGCAGGAAGGACCCCTGACGGGACTGTCCGACTCACAGAAATCACCCCTGGCGAGACTGCCTGAAGCACTCCAGGAGTGACAGAGGGGTTGACAGGGAGGACCCCAGACCCAACGGGTCTGTTCACCGAAAGAACTCCAGGTCCAACTGGCCTGCTTATGGGTCCCACAGGCTGGCTGAGTGGCAAAACCCCCGGGCGGATGGTCTGATTTATGGGGAGGACACTGGTTCCAACAGACTTATTTACAGGTCCAACCGTCTGACTCAAGGGCAACACGGGAGGGTTTGCTGCCTGATTAAGTGGCACTCCATGAGAGAGAAAGACAGGCTGAGGCGTCGAGGGCGGCAGAGTGAGGCTGCTCTGGCCCACTGGCAGAGGGCTGGAGACCAGAGTCACGTGAGGCTGGGCTACGGCCGGCGGAGAGTGGGTGACACTGCCCACAGCCCCCGCAGCCCCCGCAGCCCCCGCAGCCGGAGGGGCTACACCCTGAACCGGCTGCACCATGGTCTGGCTCTGGCCATTCTGTGGCAAGGAAAGATGGAAGCAAGATGAGGCTGGGATGCCCGGAGCACTGCTATTCGGTGGTACGGCCATGTGTGCAGCTGGTTTGGGAGCAATATGCATCTGCTTCAAAAGGCCAGTCTTCTTAATATGTTCTGAGATCACAGACCTAAGCTTATTCTCCAAGTCCCGGTGTGTATCGGATGTCAAAATATGATACATTAAAGCGTCCTGGCTGCTGGCATTGGCGTTGCACTTTTTACAGTAATACCTGTCAGAAGGGGGCAGCTTCTCTGCACAGAGGGTGTCGTCAGCTCCTGGATGCTCACCCATCTCCTCAGTTCTCAGGCCAAAGTAGGAGTTAATCAAGTAGTGGAAATGTGCTACCAGCACATGCTTCTTCATGCTGTAGTACAGTGTGTTTGAAAAGTTACATTTTAAACATGTAAAACTTATCACATCACTCCTAGATGATTTAGTTTCACCTGAAATATTCACTGTGTAATTCTGGACTTTCCGAGCAGGTGCATGGAACATTCTGAAGTGCCTTCCCACAACTCTGGGTTGAGAGGAAAACACGCAGTTTGGGCAAGGGATCACCAGCTCCTGGTCAATTTCATCTTCATGGTAACGATGTAAATGATTTTTGAATGAAGTAAGCACTTTTGTGGAGTATTTACAGAGGCTACAACAGTATGGTTTTGTTCGATATCTCTGTTAAAAAAAAAAGTCAAGCATAGTTTAATAAAACTACATAGTTTAATAAAAATCAGATGCTACACAATCTACAGTTAACAAGTAAACAATTTTTTTTTCTTCTAACTTGCTGGATCTAGGACTGTGTTGTAAGGAAAAGCACCTACAGATAACACACATCACAAAACCCTTTTCATTTTTTTTCCTAAAATACTTTAAAAATGTAACAACTGTTCTCAGCATTTAGGCCATACATACAAACTGTGTTTGGTCCCAAAAACATAGCTACCTGAACCCCGTTTCCAAAGCCAGCCATAAAAATCACAAATCTCATTATTTAACCCTGTACTCTGAATCATCTGCATCAATTGAGCTCAATTCTCAGCAAGAAAAAATTACTTTCTCCCTTTCTCATTCCACTTTTCTCAGTTCCAAGTTGCTTTTACTCCAAATTCTAAAACTTCTGGAATGTTCTAACATAACCAAAATTGATAATTGTTAAACCGATCACCCGTCTTTCATTTCCCAGATTCCAGGAAAAGTTATGACCAACCTAGACAGCATACTCAAAAGCAGAGACATTACTTTGCCGACTAAGGTCCGTCTAGTCAAGGCTACGGTTCTTCCAATAGTCATGTATGGATGTGAGAGTTGGACTGTGAAGACAGCTGAGCGCCGAAGAATTGATGCTTTTGAACTGTGGTGTTGGAGAAGACTCTTGAGAGTCCCTTGGACTGCAAGGAGATCCAACCAGTCCATTCTGAAAGAGATCAGCCCTAGGAATTCTTTGGAAGGAATGATGCTAAAGCTGAAACTCCAGTACTTTGGCCACCTCATGCGAAGAGTTGACTCATTGGAAAAGACTCTGATGCTGGGAGGGACTGGGGGCAGGAGGAGAAAGGGACGACAGAGGATGAGATGGCTGGATGGCATCACGGACTCGTTGAACGTGAATCTGAGTGAACTCCGGGAGTTGGTGATGGACAGGGAGGCCTGGCGTGCTGCGATTCATGGGGTCACAAAGAGTTGGACACGACTGAGTGACTGAACTGAGGAGACAAATGGACAGTGACAACCACTGAAGACAGAGGGGCTGTGGCTCACTCACGGTGAATAAGCCTGAGGTAAGTTCAAGCCACAGATTGCCACTCTGACAATGTGGTATCTCTATGTAAGGCAAATATGGGGAATTCAACAAGCCTGGGGCACATGAACAGACAACTGTACAACAGCTGGCCAACTGAGCAGCACAATGTGTTCTGACATCCAGGAAGCCTTGCTGGTGTGCCGTGAAAGCAGCACGGCAGGCACCAGATCCCAGAGCTGGAGCACCAGAAAACACTGGGCCTAGCTTCACAAGCAGGAAGGCCGGGGCGTGGACAGGTTAGACAACGGGGCAGAGGTCTTCCCGCTCTGCAGCTGTTTCCCGCTGACACAGTGGCTGCTGGCCACCCCCGTCCTTCCCAGACATGTGCCCGGAGACCACTCTCTCACACACACACATACAAATTCCCCTCCTGTGGGTTTTGTCCCTCTCTCTGCTAGTCACGCAGTCTTCCTCTTGGGTCACTGATCAGAGAAAGCACCCGAACACATTCAACAACATGTCACTACTGCCTTTTCAGCAATTAAGAAATCTCAGGTTCTGACACTTCCAGGAGAATCTATAAGAAACCTAGGGGACAGCCAACCACACATCACATTTTAAAAAATATGTTTCACCAATTCGGACACACTTTTTTCTATTTTAATATCTCTGAAATCTGGAAACACCTTACAACTGACAGTTTAATGCTGTACTTTAGTTTCATTTGTGGTTCATTTAAAATGGAGCCATGTTATACTCCACAAATACTGTATTGAAAAACCAGATACACCAGTTAAAGAGTCAATAGAACTAACAACTTGTTAATATCTGTTAGTACCGAACAGATCTTTGGATCAAGGAAAGATTTCTTAAATAAGACATCATAAATACAATCCATAACAGAAAATACATGCCTCCTGAGAAATCTGTATGCTGATCAAAAAGCAACAGTTAGAACCGGACATGAAACAACAGACTGGTTCAAAATTGGGAAAGGAGTACATCAAGGCTGTATACTGTCACCCTCCTTCTTTAACTTCGATGCAGAGTACATCATGCAAAACACCAGGCTGGAGGAAGCACAAGCTGGAATCAAGGTTGCCAGGAGAAATATCAATAACCTCAGATAGTCAGGTGACACCCTAATGGCAGAAAGCAAACAGGAACTAAACAGCCTCTTGATGAAGGTCAAAGAGGAGTGTAAAAGCTGGCTTAAAAACTTAACATTCAAAAAACGAAGATCATGGAATCTGGTCCCATCGCTTCATGGCAAATAGATGGGGGGAAAAAAGGCAACAGTGACAGACTTTTATTTTCTTGGGCTCCAAAATCACTGCTGATGTTGACTGTAGCCATGAAATTAAAAAACACTTGCTCCTTGGAAGAAAATCTACGACAAACCTAGACACCATATTAAAGAGCAGAGACATAACTTTGCCAACAAAGATCTGTCTAGTTATGGTTTTTCCAGTAGCCATGTATGGCTGCGAGAGTTGGACCATAAAGAGGGGCTGAGCATCAAAGAATTGAAGCTTTCAACTGTAATGCAGGAGAAGACTATTCAGAGTCCCTTGGACTGCAAGGAAATCAAACCAGTCAATCCTAAAGGAAATCAACCCTGAAAATTTATTAGAAGGATTGATACTGCAGCTGAAGCTCCAAAACTTTGGCCACCTGATGCAAAGAGCCGACTCACTGGAAAAGACTCCAATGCTGGGAAAGATTGAGGGCAGGAGAAGGGGATGACAGAGGATGAGATTGCTGGATGGCATCGTCAATTCAACGGACATGAGTTTGAGCAAACTTTGGGAGATGGTGGAAGGACAGGGAAGCCTGGTGTGCTGCAGCCCGTGGGGTTGCAAAGAGTCAGACATGACTGAGTGAATGAACAACAGTAGAAAAAAATTATAAACAGGATTTTATCAAAGTAAGAAATCTTCTCTTTGAAAGATACTTTAAAAGATAAAAAGACAAACCACAGGCTAGAAGACAATATTTACAAACCACATATCTAATAAAGGACTTGTGTCCATAAAACACACTGTGGACATGTTCAAGTCTCAGTAAGGAAACATATGACCCAATTTTTAGAAAACTGGCAAAACATTTAAGAGTCGAATCCTTTAAACTAAAGAGGGTATCCAGATGCCAAAGAAACACACGTAAAGACGCTCAACAGTGTTAGTCACTAGGGAGATGCACATTCAAACCAGAGAAGACACCACTACGCGCCTATTAAAATGGAAAATAAGCAGCTAAATCCAAAAGCACAAAAACCTTGACAGAGTCCAGTGAGGACGCAGAGCAGCCGGGACACCCACCACTGGTGGGAAAGCAACACGGTACAGGCACTTTGGAAAACAGTCCGGCAGTTTGTTACAGAGATGGACCATATAGTGTACAACCCAGCAAGCTCACACCTGGCAATTACCCAAGAGAAGTGAAAGCAAATGTTTAAAGAAAAACCTGTATGTCAAAATTCTAGGAAAGTGATCAATCAGAAATAACTGGAGTGTGAGACCTTGGTTCACTGTAACAGAAAAATAACCAAGGAGAGAAGCAGAAAGAAGCGGAATCAGGCATCCTGGGCACTGCAGGATGCCTTGTCTCCGAGATCATCCCTGTCTCCCCATCTGCCTAAGGCCATATCTTCAGGTCCCATAACAGCTGGGCTTCATTTCCAACATAACACGAGCATCTCCATCCCAATCCCAGATATCCAGCACGTCTCATTTCTCTGCAGCATGAGCCACATAAGCCCGCCAAGTAGCACATTCCTGCTACCGTGGCCGAAAACCTGTCTGTTCAAAACTCCTATTTCCCAGACACAAATTAAAGAAGGCTATCTACAAATGCAGAGCAAGGTACTAAAACTAGCAGGTAACACAGCCTCTACCACGCCAGGTAACAGTGGTTTATTTTTTCTGAATATGGTACCTATTTAACATATTCAATCTCCACTATTTCATATTGTTAAACTTTTTGTGCCCATTCACACAAACAAAAACTAAACTTCCTAAGGAAAAGAACCCTAACTTTCACCTCTTTGCATCAAGCACTCAGAATAGTTGTAGCAGGAATTCAAAAAATGTTTCTTGATGAAGAGCATATAATTATACATTATACTGCATGTTACATATAATCTTTTAGGAATTCAGATGAGAAAAATCAGACAGGCCTAAGAAAATATTCACGAAGCCACGGTATTCAAAACAAGGCATATTTGAAAAGCCATGAGCTGTTCTGAGCAGAATAGCCAAATCAGAGCAATTTCAAGGAATCTTGTGTCTGTTGGTAGAGAGGGGAATGTCAGGTCAAGGAAGGAAAGAGACACTGAACAGGCAGAAAGCAGGACTCAAGAGGACAAGGTGACAACAGAAATGTTTACAAATAAAATTCTGACAGAAAAACGACTGACGAGTTACAGAAAGCTTTTTTAAGCCAGAATTCTCAAGGGCAACGCTATTTGGACAAATGGGCGGGGGAGGCAATGAGCGGAGGCTGGTCCCCTTGGGGCGAGCTGCCTGGAGTTGAAGAGGTGCTAACCCAGCAGCTGGGCGGCAGGAAGGTTTTCCAGAGGAAACACTTTACAATGGAGAATTCAGCAGTATGACACACAGTTTAGCTGGAATCTGCTTAACTATGAGGTTTCAAATTTATTATAAATTGTGTTCCCTGATTCAAACTCCATATTTTTCATTTTTGAAACCACAATGGATGCTCATACTTGAAGTCATTTCTTTTTACTCAGAATAGTTACATAACTCAGAAGCCCTTCTTATATCAGAGGCATATAATAATAATATAATAATTTCACTGTATCACTTCATCAACTTTATATGCAGCGAACTCTCACAGCATCAACAATCCTGTATTATAAAACATTTAACTTTTTCTACTTCCCTAAATGTTTACATTATACCCTCCTCCTCCCTTTCATTCATCTGCAACCCCGAAACACATGATATTCCTCAAAACTAAACCAACACTTACCCCATGTTCTGAGGAAACATGAAAATTGGAAATAAAAATACATACCACTTTCTTTCCAGAAGGTTCCCACAGAGAAATATCTCCCCATGATGTGTTATAAAAGTACTTCTCTCCTGGGTCAAAGCCTTTAAGGTCCTTTTAGAAAGGGAGAAAAAGAGAGATTATTATGTAATTTCAGAAGATAAAGAAGTAAGAACCCAATGGGATTCTTTGGCACTTAAGAAATCTACACGCAAGGGACTTCCCTGGTGGACCAGACGTTACAAGTCCCAGCACTCCCAATGCAGGGAGCACAGGTTCAATCCCTGTCAGGGAAATGAGATCCCCTGTGCTGCACAGTGCGGAGAAAGGGAGGGAGGGAGAGAAAGAAAGGGACATCTACGTGGGAAAACTGACATGAAAATATACCCCATGGCAAACTCTGACAGAGTTCCCATCAAGCTGGAGACCTGGGGAAAATGCTGAAATAATCCAAGTTAATAGTACAGCTTCTGTACTTCAGCAGCTGCCTTTCAATTTATGTCAAGTCCTTACAGAGTTTATACCTAGTAAACGTATCTTCTGAGTTTCACAGTGTCTTAAATTCAATACACTTTTTTCTTCCTTTCCCACACTCTCTTGTTTGCGCTTCACTAAACTGTCCTATTACAGAGCTGATCTCCTTCCTGGCCACACTTGCTGGGGTGCTAGATTCTTTCCATGTCTTCAGTCTTCCATAAATTCAAAAACATACTAAATATATATATATATGTAGTTTTAAAAATACAGTCTTATAAGAAATAAGCAGATGAGATTTCCCACAAATAATTTCTGAAAGAGAAAAACCACATGAGCAAACACTGTCTTCCCAGTGTGAACCCCATGGAGAAGTGTGTCTGGGGTGGGATGATGTGGGCACGTCAAGTGTTGGTAAGAAGTCAGACAGTGAATATGTAAGGCTTCGCCAGCATGCAGTCTGTCTGAAACAACTCAAGCTCACCACTGCACAAAAGCAGCCACAGACAGTACGTAAACACAGACAGGCAAAGCTATATTTCAAGAAGTTTATTTACAAAATAGATAGCAAGCCAGATTTGGCCCAGTTTGCCTACCTCTAGTCTAAACACTCAAATAAGAAGTATAGAATGTCAGACTGAGTTAAAAACCACAATCCAATTATATGTTGACTGACTGGTTCAAAATCAGGAAAGGAATACAAGGCTGCATACTGTCGCCCTGCTTATTTAAGTTCTTTGCAGAGTACATCATCCAAAATGTCAGGCTAGATGAATTCACAAACTGGAATCAAGACTGCTGGGATTCATCAACCTCAGATATGTAGATGATACCACTCTAATGGCAGAAAGTGAAGAAGAACTAAAGAGCCTTTTGATGAGGGTGAAAAAGGAGGGTAAAAAAGCTTGCTTAACACTAAACATTCAAAAAACTAGGATCATGATATCCAGTCCCATTGCTTCATGGCAACTAGAAGGTGAAAAAGTGGAAGCAGTGACAGATTTTACTTTGGCTCCAAAATCCCTGCAGATGGTGACCACAGCCATGAAATTAAAAGATGCCTGCTCCTTGGAAGAAAATCTACAACAAACCTAGACAATATATTAAAAAGCAGACATCATCTTGCCAGCAAAGGTCCGCTGCATGAAAGCTATGGTTTTTCCAGCAGTCATGTACGGATGTGAGAGCTGGACCATAAAGAAGGCTGAGCACCAAAGACCTGCTTTCAAATTGTGGTGTTGGAGAAGACGATTGAGAGTCCCTTGGACAGCAAGATCAAACCAGTCCTAAAGGAAACCATTTCCTAAAGGAAATCAACCCTGAATATGGAAGGACTGTTGCTGAAGCTCCAATACCCTGGCCAAGTGATACAAAGGGCAGACGCATTGGAAAAGACCCTGATGCTAGGAAAGACTGAGGCAAAAGATGAAGTGGGTGGCAGAGGATGAGATGGTTAAGACAGCATCACCAGCAAGAATTTGAGCAAACTCCAGGAGATAGTGGAGGACAGAGGAGCCTGGCATGTTACAGTCCATGAGGTCACAAAGAGTGGAACACAACTTAAGAGACTGAACAACAGCAACAATTATATGCTGTCTACAAAAATTTCACTTCAAATACAACATCATAGAGAGGTCAAAGATAAAAAGAAGGAAATCCATGTCACGTGACCACTACTCCCAAAAAAGCTGATATAAATCACCAATGTCAAAAAAAGAGAGGGGAGGACTTTTTCCAGTGGCAAGTGGATAAGAATCCACCGGCCAATGCAAGGGACACCAGTCCAATCCCTGGTCCAGGAAGATTCCACATGCCAGGGTGCAACCAAGCCCACAACCTGCAACTGCTGAAGCCCTTGCACCTAGAGCCCGCGCTCTGCAGCAAGGGCAGCCACCGCAATGAGAAGTCAGCACCCTGCGACGAAGAGCCCGCCCTCGCCACAACTAGAGAAGCCCGCACAAAGCACCGAAAACCCAGCGCGGCCAAAAAATAAACAGAGATACCACTACGGTTCCTACAGATGAGAAAATAATATGAACACCATAATGCCAATAAATTCAACAAATTAAACTGACAAGGACAAATCTCTTAAAAGAACATAAGAAAAAGCTCACTCAGGAAAATCAGATAACCCGATAGCCTGATGTCTAGTGTAGAAATTGACTTCATAACTAAAGCCCTCCCCACAAAGGAAACTCCAATTCCAGACAGCTTCACTGGGAATTCTACTAAACATGGTATTATCAATTCTACATAGACTCTTCCAGAAAATAAAAAGGAAGAAACAACTCCCAATTCATTTCACAAGGCTGGCCAAGACTTGACAAAGATGTAACAGAAAATGAAAACTACAGACCGTACCCTTCAAGAACATAGATGAAAAATCCTTAACAAAATGTTTGCAAATCAATCCACATACTAAAAAGGACCAAGTGGAATTTATCCCAGGGATAGAGGTTGGTTTAACAATTTTTTTTCTTAAAAAATAAAAACCATGTAATTCACTAGACTAAAAAAAAGAAAATTGTATTAATATAGAAAAGTCATCTGACAAAATTCAACCATCAGTCAATTTCTGCTCTAAGCAAAGTAAGAATAAGGAAATTTCTCAACCTGAAAAGGGGATCTCCCAAAAATATGTAGCTAACAACTATGCTGCATGGTAACATAAAGAACATTCTTACATCTATTTTAAGTTTCATTTCAAAAATTTTTTGAAAACCAACACTATCGAAAGTTAGTAAGGATGTGAAGCAAGGGAAACCCTCCCACATTGCTGAAAGGAATGTGAAATCACACAACTACTTTGGATAATACCAAATCTAGGTATTTATCCAAGAAATATCAAAACAGCGGTCCACAAAACACACTTTTATAAGAATATTTGAAAAAAAAAAAAAAAGTGCTAGCTGCTTAGCTGTGTCCGGTTCTTGGCGACCCCACCAGTCTCCTCTGTCCATGGTATTCTCCAGGCGATACTGGGGTGGGCAGCCATTCCCTTCTCCAGGGGATCTTCCCGACCCAGGATCAAAACCACGTCACCTGCATTGCAGGCAGACTGTTTACCATCTGAGCCACCAGGGAAGCTCTGTAAGAATATTTATAAGAACCTTACTCATAATAACCCCAAACCAGAAACAGCCTAGGTGTTCACATGAGAAGAATCAACAACTACTTACAGAATGGGATCCTCCACAGCAACAAAAACGACCAGCTACAGAGAAACAACACAGAAGAATCTTCCCCAGGAGCACCTATTCTTTCACTCATGTAACACATCAGACAGGCAAATCTCATCCACAGCGAAAATTTTCAGCATGATGGTAGCCAGTGGGGTGGGGTGGGGTCTGACTTCCACACCGGGTCCTGTGCCCTGACAGGCGCTTGCACCGCATGAGTCAGGCCATTTCCAAACCCGTCGACTGGAGACAGCCACGGTGCATCTCACAAGCATGTAAATTCCCCTCCCACTAAAAGCTGTGAAGAAATACTGGACTCGTGTTACGATGCACCTATGCTGAAAGAGTTTAAGGGGAAATTTATCAATGCCTGAAACTTAGAAATGCATCAAAGTATAAGACAGAAGGACTTCCCTGGTGGTCCAATGGTCAACACTCTGCACTCCCAGTGCATGGGGCCTGGGTTCAATTCCTGGTCAGGAAACTAGATCTCACATGCTGAAACTAAAGATCTCACATGCTGCAACTAAGACCCAGTGTAGCCAAACATAATTTTTTTTTAATAAGGTTGACAGATGGGTGTATATACATATGCATGTTAATTTTATAGAATTTAGGTGGGAGGTACATGGGTTTTCATGGTACAATCCTTTCAGTACTTCTGTAGGCTTCAATTTTTCATAAGAAAATACTGGAAAAGGAAGAAGTAAGCAGTAATGTTCTATCGCAGGAGGTAAGTCGGGTTTAAGGGAAGAAGTGCTTTCCACTGTCAGATGCAGGAAAAGGAGAGCTAGTCTGGGCTTCCCTGGTGGCTCAGTGGTAAAGAATCTGCCTGCCAAGCAAGAGACACAGGTTCAATCCTTGGGTGGGGAATATCCCCTGGAGGAGGAAATGGCAACCCACTCCAGTGTTCTTGCCTGGGAAATATCATGGACAAAGGAGCCTGGTGGGCGACAGTCCATGGGGTCAGAAAAGAGTCAGATTCAATTTGTGACTAAAGAACAATAAAACACAATTATTAGGAAATAAACATTAACTATTTCAATATTTTTTGTAGATTAAGATATAGGAACATAGTGTAACATTAAAAAATCTGTTTATACATATAATGATCTCAGAAGATTGTCACAGGAGTGGGTTTAGTGCACCTTTTTTTAAAGCCTCCCTAATTCAGATCCAACAACATCAAATTTGCAAACACTGGTTTAAATGTTCCGACCTGATCTAATACTTGATGCACAGAAATTAAGTGCAGGAGCTGCCTCAGAAATGGCAGCTCTGCATAGAGCAGCAGAAAGCAACACAGTGTGGTGCAGTGTAGCAAGAGCAGGAGCAGCCAGACTTCCAGGCCAAAGGCAGGCTGCCCCAGGGCTTCCAAAAGCAGGGGCGGGGCCACAGAGAGCTCCAGGGAGGGCAGCGCCACAGAAGACTGAGAGGAAAGGCTTGCGAAGTGACAATCCACAAGTCACAAAGCCAGCTACGACCATGGATCCAAGTTCCTACCAGATGGTCAGCCTTAACCACTTTTAGCTCATGTCGCTCAATAAATCTGACAGATACTTTAACCAAGGGACCTTCTATTTCTAAATCCCCTTTTCCTACCACTTCTTTTAAGATTTCCGGCCCCCATGTGGCAGTATTTGTATCTCTGACAGTTCCTAATTGCGAAAACACAGGATGACAAAAGCTGCTAGGAACAGTAACAGTTTCTAATTTTTTAAATTCATTTATTTGGGCTGCACCTGGTCTTTGTGGCTGCACGCAGGCTTTCTCTAGCGGTGCCGAGCAGAGCCTGCTCTCCAGCTGCGGTGCGCTGGCCTCTCCGGATGCAGAGCACGGGCTCCAGGGCCCGTGGGCTTCAGCAGCTGCAGCTCGTGCACTCAGCCCTTGCAGCTCGCCAGCTCTGAAGCGCAGGCTCGATGGCTGTGGTGCACAGGCCAAGCTGCCCCACACCATGTGGAATCTCCTGGACCAGGAACTGAACCCATGACCCCCGCACTGGCAGGTGGATTCTCAACCACTGGACCACCAGAGAAGTCCAGAACATTACTACTTTTAAATAAATTTGGATACTGTTAATCACCTCAGTATCCATGAACATTTGATATATAACAGTAATTTAATGGAAGAGATTGCTTTCAACTCTCAGATAATGCTTTATTTACCTATGAATTTTTAGCCACCAGAAAAACTGTAATAACTCCCAAATAACTTCATGACTCCTCAAGGGTTCACATCATATATTAGCAATCTCTACCCTAAGCAGCACACACATTCTACACGGAAAGAACATCTAATGTCTCCTCCACTTTCCTGGTCCCACCAATTAGGTGTGGGTGGGTGTGTGTGTGTGTCTGGGTGTGGGTGTGTGTGTGTGGGTGTGTGTGGGTGTGTGTGTGTGTGTCTGTGTGTCTGTGTGTCTGTGTGTGTGTGTGTCTGTGTGTGTCTGTGTGTGTGTGTGTTTAAACTGAACAACCGGTACGAGTCTCCTCTGCATTTTAATTAATGAGATCCAGGCCTGGCCCTGCCTCACTAAGGTGACCAAGCACCAGTATGACTGGGACTGGTCTCTGTCGTGGGTCCAGCACCTTCAAGGTATGCCACATACTCTCCTAGCACAAGTTCTGAGAAGTTTTTTAAGGTTTTACGTGAGGAAATGTGAGTAAAATAATGAAGATAATTGATGTGACTATTTTACAGCATTAAAATGTAACTCTGGGGAAGCTCACATGACATGAGTCTCAGCGTCCTGGTGTTCACAACCGAACAGTTTGCTGGCTGCACACCAAAATTAAAGCAACCTGAGAACTGAACAAAGATACGAAAAGAGATAATCAAAGAAACCAAAAGTTGTTTCTTTGAAAAGATCAACAAAATTTACAAATGTTTAGCTAGACTGACAGAAAAAAGAGAGAAGATAAAAATAAGTGAAACCAGAAATGAAAGTGGGTGTTTTACAACTGACCTTACAGAAATAAAAGGATTAGATGAAAATACTAGCAACAACTGTCTACAAACAAAATAGATAAACTAAATGAAACAAACTCCTAAAAACACACTAATTATCCAAACGTATTCAAGAAATAGAAAATTTCAACAGACCTATAACAAGTAAAGATTGAATCAAGGGCATGATCAAAAATATCAAAACAAAGAAAAGTCCAGGGCCAGATGGTCTCATTGATTAATTCTACCAAATATTTAAAGAAGAATTAACACCAGTTCTTCTCAAACTCTTCTCCCCACAACAGAAGAGGGGGTAATACTTCCTAATTCATTTTACATGGCCAGCATTATCCTAATAACAGAGCTGAACAGAGACATCACAAGAAAAGAAAATTACAAATATTCTTTATGAATAAAAATGAAAACTCCTTAACGGATACTAATGAACAAAACCCTACAGTGACTACAGATTATACACTATGACCAAGTGGGATTTATATCAGGAATGCCAGCAGAGGCAGCGTAAGAAAATCCATCAGTGTAATATACGAAACATAACAGAACAAAGGGGAGAAAACCCCACACAACTACCTCAAGTGGCAGAGAAAGCATCTGACAAAATCCAACACCCTTTCATGATTAAGAAAACACTCAGAAAAGTAGAACAGAACTTTCTCAGCATGACAAAAGGCACTGATGGACACCATGATACTCGACAGTGAGACCGAAAGCATTCCCCCAACACTGCGAACAAGACAAGGATGCCTGCTTTCACCACTGCTACTCAGTACTGTCCTGGAGCCTAGCCAGAGCTCTTAGACAAGAAAAACAAATAAAAGGTATCCACAATGAAAGGGAAGAAGTATAACTTTCTATTCACAGGTGATACGATCCTATTAAGAATCCAAAGTGGGGCTTCCCTTGTGGCTGAGTAGTAAAGAATCTTCCTGCCAATGTAAGAGACATGAGTTCAATCCCTGATCCAGGAAGACCCCACATGCCGAGGAGCAAATAAGCCTGTGTGCCCCAACTACCGAGCCTGTGCTCCAGAGCCCGGGAGCCGCAGATACTGAGCCATGTGCTGCAGCTACTGCAGCCCCAGCACCTGGAGCCCGCGCTCTGCAACAAGACAAGGCACCACAATGAGAAGCCTGCGTACCACAACTAGAGAGTAGTCCCCACTCTCTGAAACTAGAGAAAATCTGTGTGCAACAGTGAAGACCCAGCACCGCCAAAAAAAAGAATCCAAAATAAGCTACCAGAGGTAATAATAAATTCTGTAAAAATGCCAGGTACAAAATGAACATACATAAGTTAGTTGTTTTTCTATACACCTGTAATGAAAAATCTGGAAAGGAAATTAAGATAGCAATTTCATTTACAATACCATCTAAAATAATAAAATGCCTAGGTATAAATATAACCAAAGAGGTGAAAGTCTTGTAGACTGAAAACTACAAAACATTATTGAAAGACATTAAAGACCTAAATAAATAGAAACACATCCTTTATTCATGGGTAGGAATACTGCCAAGATGTCAATACTATCCAGCGTGATCTACAATATAATCCCAATCAAAATTCTGATAGTCTGTCAGAAATAGAAACTCCAATCCTTAAGTTCATATGGAATTGAAAGGGGCCCCTAACAGCCTAAACAATATTGAGGGAAAGAAAAAACAAAAAAGTTGAACAACTCACTCTTTCCAACTTCAAAACTTAACACAAAACTATGGTATTCAAAACACTGTAATACTAGTATAAGGACAAACATACAGATTAATGAAAGAGAACTGAGAGTTCAGAAATAAATCCATGTAGCTACAGCCAAATCATTTTCTACAAAGCTACCAATTCCACTCAATGGGGGAAAATTAGTGAAATCAGTGGCTCCGGAACAACTGGATTTCCACGTGCAAAAGAAGAAAGGTGGACCCTTGCATCACACCACATACAACATTAATATAGATCAACAACCTAAACAAAAAGAACTACAACCATCACACTCTTAGAAGAAAACAGAAAATCTTAACTTGAATCTGGCAATGGCTTCTCAGATACAACATAGAAAGCACTGCAAACACACAAACAGGACTCCATCGAAACATAAAACTTTGTGCATCAAAAGATATTATCAAGAAAGTAAAAAGAGAATGGGAGAAAACATCTACAAATCATACCTAATAAGGGTTTAATATCTAGAATATATAAAAAAACTACACCTCAACAACAAAAGGACAAACAATCTGATTTAAAAATGAACAAGACTTGAAAGCAAATCTCCAAAGATACACAAATGGCCAATAAGGACATGAAAAAATGCTCAAAATCATTAGTGCCCACAGCGGCGAGCAAGGGAGGGAAAGAAAGAGGACGAGAGAAAAAGAACAAACAGCAAGGCTGTGGCTAAACTGGAACCCTCATGCGTGGCTGGTGGGAACTGAAAAGGGTACAGCCACTTTGCAAAGTTAGGTGGGTCCTCATAAAAGCTAAACAATTATTACATGATCCAGCAAAAAAATGAAAATAGGGCCTCAAACAGACACGTGAGCCAAAGTGCACTACAGCGTTATTCACAATAGCCAAAAGACAAAATCAACCCAGGTGTCTATCAACAGATAAACTGATAAAATGCAATATGTGGTTATATAACGGACTGTTACTTAGCCATAAAAAGGACTAACATTTTGACACATGCCACAACATGAACCTCAAAAACATTAAGTAAAACAAGTGAGTCACAAAAGATCCAATATTGCATGCTCCACGCACATGAAATATCTTTAATAGACAAATCTATGGAGACATATAGTAGATTACAGGTTATCAGGGGCTGCGGTGGGAGCATGGGGAATTATTACTTAATACTTAGAGTTTCTGTTTGAGATGATAACAACTAGATGATGGAATCTAGGTGCAAAACAGTGTGAGTGTAATTAATGGTACTGAATTTTACACTTAAAGATGGCTAAATGGGCAATTCCCTGGTGGTCCAGCGATTAGGACTCGGAGATTTCAACACTACAGCCAGGGTTCAGTCCCTGGTCAGAGAAATATGATCCCACGAGTCACACAGCAATGGCAATTTCATGTTATATCTTACCTTTATAAGTACACTTAGAAGATTTAAGGGGAAAAAGAGATTAAAATAGTTCATTACTTACCTTATACTGATTACATACTGAAATAATATTTGTAACATACGAGGCTAAATAAATTAAATTATTAAATTAAAAAAACAAAGAACTGGAAAAGTCAAAGAGCCACTGCAGCCTATGCAGGTGCACAGGGTCCTGGGCTCAGAGAGGTCAGTGCAGGCTGAGTCCCTGCTATCACCATTCTTTAAGTGTTGATAATTTTAACTCTGAATTTGTTCTATGACGTGAAGTCTGACAGGACGATGAAGCACATGCCAGGGGCTTGAAGCTTCAGCTCACACACGGCCTCAGCGCCGCTGTTTCTGGGACAGAGCCTGTCCCTGCTCTCAGCTCCCATACCCTCCACACCCCCCGCCCCACAACCGCTCTGAGGCTCTCGCCCACCACCCGGGGCGCCAGCTGAGCTGTCAGGAGGTCCACATTCCACAGTCGCCCTGCTGAGGGCCAGGTTCAGACTTGGGGAGAGGAGGCAAGGTGGTTACCAGCCTCACCCTGGGCTGGCAGCACCACGCCGTTTGGCAGATAACTTGGCGCCTAGGGCCCACTCTGAATACAAGTACCAGAAGCATCCTGGCTCAGAAGCTGAAATCACGTGGGAGCCATCATCTGCCTGGGACAGCATACTTGTGGGGCCTGCTCATGGCCCCACATTTTCATTTTGCACAAGGCCCTTCAAAATAGCTAGCCTTTAATATAACTGATCAAATGTTGTTAACTTTTTAAGAAACTCTTCAAGATACTCTAAGGAGTTGCAGGGTTTAGGTCTACTTTTAGAAAAGGAGATAAGGTTCATGGAAGAGCCTGTTTTCCCTCAGGTTTACTTTCTTCAGCCAGGTTTCTGACAAGAACTATACAGCCTATGATTTGAGGTCCTAACTCTCAGGATGAATGGAGTCATATACACTTTAGAACTCCAAGAAGGCAGAGTGAATTCTCACTATGAAGTCTGAAATGCTGGATAAGGAAACAGAAAGCACCCTGACAGGTGTCAGACAAACGCCCTCCTGTTTCATTTGGTCAGTGTTGGTTTTCATCACTTTTAACCAAGAACTTTAAGTATTACAATGGATTAAGAGTAAGTACATATGACATTAAAAAGTTCTTAATGTGGGATTCAGTGAAAAGAAAACACAAAGCTAGCACATGGTTAGAGCATGTCCTGTCTCTAAAAATCTGAAAAGGTATTAATATAACAATGTTTACCATGGAAATTCTAGGGTAACAGCGTACAAGCAAGTTATTTTTTTCTCTATGTTTCTATGTATATCTCCTAGTTTTTCTATAATGAACTTTTATATTGCTTGAGTTTTCAGAAAGTCTGCAGAACTACAAATTAATAAAAACAAAATTTCCCCCCAAAAGAATTAGTAAAATTTAACCCAATAGTTAATTAACTAAAAATGCTGGTATGCCATTCAAATGTCTTACTTTTGTGAAATATACATAGATCTGTGTCAGCATAGTCTTGGAAAGAAAAAGTTAAGTCTTGAACAAATTGAGATGAGTAAACAATCTTAGACTGACTAAGGAAGCAAGTTAGTGAGCAATGTCCAGTTTTATGCAATGTCAAAATCAAAGGACTCCACGATGAAGAATTTTAGTTGCTACTGACATTTTATCTAAAAAAAAACACTAAGTTTGTAACAGAATTCCATTTCAAAAGTGAATTCCCATTAAAGGAGACTAAAGAGAGATGACAACCAAAGGCAACACCTGACCTGAGGGACACAGACAAACACACAGCATCAGGTATTACGAGAGGTTTGGAGAAAAACAGAGCAGGTAAGATAATGAAGTGGAAAGAGCAGAATTTTAGGGGGAGATTTTTCTGGGGCAGCAACGTTTGACAAGCGAACTACTTGAGGTGTTTTCTTCAGAAAGTTTACTTTAGAACAAAAATCAATTCTGACCATTAATGAGAATCCTGGTAATTATTAGTCTTTCAGCCCCTTTTTATAAATAAAATCAATCTGGTTCAAAGTCTGAGATTTAAAAATTAAGAAACTGAACTCTTCCTGGGCCAATATCTTGAATCAAATTATTCTCAACTCTGAAAAATTCAAAGCAGACGCAGTCCCTATTTTCAATAGGTATGAATTAAACATGCACAGAATGGCTATAAAGCTACATGCTGCTGCTGCTAAGTCACTTCAGTCGCGTCCGACTCTGTGCGACCCCATAGACGGCAGCCCACCAGGCTCCCCCACCCCTGAGATTCTCCAGGCAAGAACACTGGAGTGGGTTGCCATTTCCTTCTCCAATGCATAAAAGTAAAAAGTGAAAGTGAAGTCGCTCAGTCATGTCCAACTCCTAGCAACCCCATGTACTGCAGCCAACCAGGCTCCTCCATCCATGGGATTTTCCAGGCAAGAGTACTGGAGTGGGGTGCCACTGCCTTCTCCGATAAAGCTACATGGCAAACTTTATTTAACAATTTTTATTTATTTATGCCGGCCATATATTCTCGTTATAAAATTATATGAGAACAGAATTCATCATAAAGAATGTGACTGTGACTTTAATTTTTAAACTTTTGTAAGACTGCATGTATTAAATTCACAAATCAGAAAAGACAAAAGAAAACAAACAACCCTACCATGTAAGTATGCATCCCCATTTGGGATTATTCTAATACTGAAAAACTGATTCAGTCTTTTTCTGTTAAATTTAAGTAATTCAACATATTCCCCTCAAAGATCAAAAACAAATATATGCTGCAACTAATGGCTGCATATTGTCACCCTGCTTATTTAACTTCTATGCAGAGTACATCATGAGAAACGCTGGGCTGAAAGAAGCACAAGCTGGAATCAAGATAGCCGGGAGAAATATCAATAACCTCAGATATGCAGATGACACCACCCTTATGGCAGAAAGTAAAGAACTAAAGAGCCTCTTGATGAAAGTGAAAGAGGAGAGTGAAAAAGTTGGCTTAAAGCTCAATATTCAGAAAACTAAGATCATGGCATCCAGTCCCATCACTTCATGGCAAATAGATGGGGAAACAGGGACTGACTTTATTTTCCTGGGCTCCAAAATCACTGCAGATGGTGACTGCAGCCATGAAATTAAAAGACGCTTACTCCTGGAAAGAAAAGTTATGAGCAGCCTAGACAGCATATTAAAAAGCAGACATTACTTTGTCAATAAAAGTCCATCTAGTCAAGGCTATGGTTTTTCCAGTGGTCATGTATGGATGTGAGAGTTGAACTGTGAAGAAAGCTGAACACCACAGAATTGATGCTTTTGAACTGTAGTGTTGGAGAAGACTCTTTGAGAGTCCCTTGGACTGCAAGGAGATCCAACTAGCCCATCCCTAAAGGAGATCAGTCCTGGGTGTTCATTGGAGGGACTGATGCTGAAGCTGAAACTCCAATACTTTGCCCACCTGATACGAAGAGCTGACTCATTTGAAAAGACCCTGATGCTAGGAAAGATTGAGGGCAGGAGAAGGGGATGACAGAGGATGAGATGGTTGGATGGCATCATCGACTCAATGGACATGGGTTTGGGTGGACTCCAGTAGTTGGTAATGGACAGGAAGGCTTGGCGTGCTGCGGTTCATGGGGTCGCAAAGAGTTGGACACAACTGAGCGACTGAACTGAATGACTATAAACTCCCTCCTAAAAGTAACTAAAAACTGGAGCCTAAAGCAGTCACTTTAAACCATAAAGACATAAATAAGAAGGAATGCTGTTCCTGGGCCTCATTTTAAGAGGTAGCACTTTCCACCTTGAGGCGTCTGACCTTTTCAAAGTCCCGTTCAGGGTCCCATTCAAAGAGTCCCCCTCAGCCCAGGGCCTCCACGGTTGCCGTCTTCTCTTCATCCATTACTCGTGTCCTCTTACCTTCAGCAGCTCCTTGCAGCTGTCAAGCCCAATGTCCACAAGAATGCTTTTCACCTTTTTCCGTACCTTCCTGATGTTGTCAAGATTCTCCACGGGAATTTGAAACATTTTTGAAATTTTCCTTTAAAGAAAAGAAAACAAAATTATAATAAGTGTATACACACACCCCCACACCCTCACCCCCCCACACCCACCCACACGGCACTAGTGGTAAAGAATCCGCCTGCCAGTGCTGGAGACATGAGACGTGGGTTCATTCCCTGGGTCAGGAAGACCCCCGGAAGGAGGGCATGGCAGCCCACTCCAGTATTCTTGTCTGGAAAACCCCATGGACAGAGGAGCCTGGTGGGCTGTAGTCCATAGGGTCGAAAAGAGCCGGACACAACTGAAGCAACTTAGCATGCATCCATATACCCACACACACACACACGTATGTGCATAAAATTTTTAACAGGGTAGGTAAAGAAAGCAGAGTAATTTTCAACAGATTATTCTGGGACAATTAGATTTCTACAATCAAAGAATAAGTTGGATTCTTTCCTATTAGTATACACAAAAATTAACTCGAAATGAGTCCTATACATCCATGCATAAGTGAAAACTTTAAAAGTCTCAGAAGATAACACAGGCATAAATTTTCATGACACTGGATTTGGCAACACGTTCTCAGATATGATATCGTAAAGCACTAGGAACAACAGAAAAAGTAGCCAAGTTGGACTTCATCAAAATGAAAAACGTATATGCTTCAAAGAAAACCATCAAAAAAATGAAAAGAAAATCCACAACATGGGAGAAAACATTTGTAAATCTTACTTCTGATAAGGAACTTATATCCAGAATATATAAAAAAAACTCTGTGACAATAATTAAAGGACAAATATGCCAACTTAAAAACAGGAAAAGAATCTGGATATTTCTACAAAGACCATATACAAATGGCCATTAACCACTTAAGAATATGCTAAACAACATTAGCTATGGGGAAAAGCAAATAGAAATCATCCTGAGATAACTCGTCACACCAACTAGAATGGCTGTCAATCTTAAAAGGAGCAGTAACAGTGCTGGCAGGGATGTGAAGAAAGCAGATCCCCCGTGCACTGCTGGCAGTAACGGCAGAAAAGTGGTGCAGCTGGTTTGGGAAAGTCCAGCAGGTCCTCAAAGGATTAAACATGTAAGTACCATATGAACCAGCAATACCACCTGAGAGAAATAAAAAACCTGCATCCAAACAAAACACTGCACAAGAATGTTCACAGCACTATTGCTCATAACAGTCAAAAACTA
Source organism: Ovis canadensis (assembly GCF_042477335.2). Taxonomy (NCBI): domain Eukaryota; kingdom Metazoa; phylum Chordata; class Mammalia; order Artiodactyla; family Bovidae; genus Ovis; species Ovis canadensis. The sequence continues at coordinate 13,746,059 of NC_091267.1, forward strand.
AAAAAGCGCAAATGTCCATCAACTGATAGATAAATAAAACGTGGTGGATCCGAAGAATGGAATATTATCTGGCCATAAAAAGTGAAGTGCTGATGCATGTTACACTGATAACCCTTGGGAAATATTATTCTAAGTGAAAGGCATCAGACACAAAGGACCACATATTATATGATTCAATTGACAGGAAATGTCCAGAATAGACAAAATTTACAGAGACAAAAAGGAGAACATTGGTTGCTTAGGGCTGAGGAGAACGGAAGGTGATGTGGACAAGGTTTCTTTCCGGAACAGTGACAATATTCTAAAATCGACTGTGGTGATGTTATGCACAACTCTGTGAATGTACTAAATAAAAACTACTGACTGTACACTTTAAGCAGATGAACTGTATGGAACGTAAATTACATCTCAGTAATGCTGCTTTTGGGCTTTTCTAGATTAGTTGGTAAAGAACTTGCCTACAATGCAGGAAACCCAGGTCTGATTCCTGAGTTGGGGAGATCCCCTGGAGAAGGAAATGGCACCTCACTCCAGTATTCTTGCCTGGAGAACCCCATGGACAGAGGAGCCTGGTGGGCTATAATCCATAGGGTTGCAAGAGTTGGACACATCTCAGTAACTAAACCACCACCAACTCTGCTTTTAAAATATCTGAAAAGGCATAAAAATTAAAATAAATCCTGTGGTAGCTGACCAGGATAAAAGGTACAGCTGTGACCTTATTATCTGTAATAAATACAGATTCTAAAAATATATATTTGTTAATGTGTATGCGTATATTGAACAGCTCAGGCCATTGCAAGAGCCTGGAAGTAGTTACACACCAGTAGCAGACCACGCCTTGGGCTCAAATCTTCCTTTCTAAATATCACTTTCCCTTAAAAGGAAGCAGGGCTCCTTGGAAAAATGGCTGATTTCAGGGCTGGAGCACAGAAGAGACAAAATGATCCTAGAATGTCTTCTGCCAGAAAATAAAGGAGTTGCTCGGAAAATGGGGAGACATGTCAAAAGTACTCAAAAGAAGTCAGCTTGAAGAAGTTTCCACAAGCCAAAAATATGGGACAATGTGGGTACCAAATAAATGATGGTAACAGATTATAACCTGCAGCCCTGAAGTTTCCAAAGATAATGTCACCGTATCTCCCATCTACATGCTTTCCTCAGAACATGTCCATGACATTCCTCCTAAGCAGCAGGGGCATCTACACTCCCATTCCTTGAACCTGGGCAGAACTCGGCAGCTCCCTCGACCAATAAAGCATGGCCATGTGAATGCCCAGGCTAGACCACAAAACGCCACACACTTTCCTTGCCTTTTGGGTACCATTACTCTTGGACTCTACACTCCTTATTGCAAGAAGCTCAACTAGCCCACATGGAAAGGTTCCGCATCAACCACTGGACATGAGAGTGAAGATGCTCTTACAGCCTGCAGCTGTCCACTCACCCCGAGTCTTTTGAGTTTTCTCAGGTGAGGCCCCAGACATTGTGGAACATAAACGAGCCATCTCCCCCTGCTCCCACCTGAAGAATTACTGAATTTTCATATAAAATATTTCACTCCATGAAGTTTTAGGGTGGTTTGGTATTCAGAAACAGTTATCAAAATATAACCCACTAGAACATAAACTCAAGTTCATGATAACAAAAATAATTAAATTTAAAGTTTAGTCAACAACAGGGTGTTTTATATCATTTCTAAGCATCTCCCCACAAAATACTCATTAATAACCAAGGGGAAAAGAGTAATTCACAGAAGTCTGGAAGACACCCAATTAAGAGACAAAATTCCCTGTAAACTTCAGAAGTATCCAGATGATACAAGAGCACCATTCATAATAGCCAAACTGTGGAAAAAATCCAAGGGTCCATCAAATGGTGAACAGATGAGCAAAACAGGACATACTCATACCACAAGACACTGCAACAGTACATATAACTAGGCACTGATGCACACAACAGCATGAACATCAGTATCTCAAAAACATGATGCTAAGTGAAAGAACACAGAGGCAAAGTCCTCATACTGTCTGAGTCCATACATATGACACGTCCAAGAGAAATCTACAGAGATAGAAGGTAGATTAGTGGTCAGCTGTGGGTAACTGCACATGGATAGGTTTTGGGGGAACATGCTGGAAATGTTCTAATACTAGATTGTGTTGTTACTTGCACAATTCTATAAATTTACTAAAAATCAACTAAGTATACTTCTTAAAGAGATGGGAACACCAGACTACTTTACCTGTCTGCTGAGAAGTCTATATGCAGGGCAAGAAGCAACAGTCAGAACTGGACATGGAAAAATGTACTGGTTCTTGGGAAAGGAGTACAAGACCGTGTATCGTCACCCTGCTTATATAACTTATATGCAGAGTTGTTGTTGTTCAGTCCCTAAGTCATGTCTGACTCTTTGGGACCCCATGGTCTGCAGCACACCAGGCTTCCCTGTCCTTCACTATCTCACAGAGTTTATTCAAACTCATGTCCATTAAATCAGTGATGCCATCCAACCATCTCATCCTCTGTCATCCCCTTCTCCTCTTGACCTCAATCTCAAATAACCCAGCATCACGGTTGTTTCCAATGAGTCGGCTCTTCAAATGAGGAGGCCAAAGTACTGGAGCTTCAACTTTCAGCAGCAATCCTTCCAACGAACAGAGTACATCATGGGAAATGCCAGGCTGGATGACTCACAAGCCGGAATCCAGATTGCTGGGAGAAATATCACAACTTCAGATGTGCAGATGATACCATTCTAATGACAGAAAGGGAAGAGCAGCTAAAGAGCCCCCTGTTGAGAGTGAAAGTGGAGGAGTGAAAAAGCTGGCTTAAAACTCAATGTTCAAGAAACTAAGACCATGGCATCTGGTCCCATCACTTCATGGTAAATAGATGGGGGAAAAGTGGAAATAGCAGCAAATTTTATTTTCCTGGGCTCCAAAATCACCATGGACAGTGACTGCAGCCACGAAATTAAGACACTTGCTCCTTAGAAGGAAACCTATGACAAATCTAGACAGCACATTGAAAAGCAGAGACATCACTTGCCGACAAAGGTCCATAGTCAAAGCTATGGTTTTTCCAGTAGTCATGTATGGATGTGAGAGGTGGACCATAAAAACAGCTCAGCACCGAAGAATTGATGCTTTTGAACTATAGGAAAAGACTGTTGAGAGTCCCTTGGACAGCAAGGAGATCAAACCAGTCAATCTTAAAAGGAAATCAACAATGAATTGGAAGGACTGATGTTGAAGCTGAAACTCCAATGCTTTGGCCACCTGATGTGAAGAGCTGACTCACTGGAAAAGACCCTGATGCTGGGAAAGACTGAAGGCAGGAGGAGAAAGGGACGACAGAGGCTGAGATGGTTGGATGGCATCACTGACTCACCGGACATGAGTTTGAGCAAACTCTGGCACATAGTGTAGGACAGGGAAGCCTGGTGTGCTGCACACCATGAGGTCGCAAAGAGTTGGACACTACTTAGTAACTGAACAATACTTAGAAAGAGAACATGCAAGGAAAAACTAAGGAACTGTTTCAGAGTGTGAGAGACTAAAGAAAATTAAATACAATGTGTAATTCTAACTAGATTCTTTACTATAAATGATGTTTCTGGCTGGCAAAACTTCAATGTGGGCTGAGGATCAGATGGTAACAATGCACTGATTTTCTGATTTTGATGGTTGTGTGCTGGGTATGTAGAATGTCCTTATTGTAGGAAATGGACAATATTGGAGTCATTTCGTGTCTTTTCTGGCAACTGAAGTTTCCAGTGATTCAGGGGAAGTTCTCTGTACTACACCAGCAACTTTCTATAAATCTGAAACTATTTCAAAAAAGGTTTTAATGCACAAACTATAAAAGCTACGAACAAAATCAGTTAAATTTGAGTTAAAGAAATGTCAGGTAAAATAATGCCAATTTTCAAATGATCAAAACAATAACTTAAAGATTGATAATATCCACTGGTAGTGGCATCACTGACCTGATGGACATGCATTGGAGCAAGCTCCAGGAGTTGGTGATGGACAGAGAAGCTTGATGTGCTACAGTCCATGGGGTCACAAAGTGTCAGACATGACTGAGCGACTGAACTGAAATGAAATGAACTGACTGGTAGTGAGGGTAAGTAGAAAAACATTAATTTCTCCATGTTTACACACCAACTGGCAGTGTCTCCCAAGATTTTTAAACAATTTCTCTGGCTGGAAATTCCACTTCTAAACCTTTTACAACTCCTCCTCCCTCAAGGATAAGCTTGGAACCCCTTCTAAGAACTCCCAGAATGGCCAGTTTATACTTATTTCATTGCACTCACCTCACTACATTGTAATTATTTCCTTATATACCTATTTTCCCTTTTGAACTAAACATCTTCAGGGCAGGAATCATGTTTCTCTGCACATCTGGGCCTATCACAGAGGTTCAAAATGGACAGGCTATTATGGAGGACTGGTGAGTTGGAGTCCAAGACATTCTAAGTAAATAGATAAGCATCAAAAAAAATCACTGAGGAGGAGCCTGGTAGGCTGCAGTCCATGGGGTCGCTAAGAGTCAGACACGACTGAGTGACTTCACTTTCACTTTTCACTTTCATGCATTGGAGCAGGAAATGGCAACCCACTCCAGTGTTCTTGCCTAGAGAATCCCAGGGACGGTGGAGCCTGGTGGGCTGCCGTCTATGCGGTCGCACAGAGTCGGACACGACTGAAGCGACTTAGCAGCAGCAGCACCAAAGGAATATCTGAATGTATTTGGCAAAAGGTAAGTAAACCTGAAAACATGGACCGGAATAAAACGAGACATGAAAGTGGCATCAGAGCTAACAGTGGGAAGAACTTTTCCTACTGGATAATAAGAAAATGTGAAGTATCGAGAAGCCAATTTGGAATGGGTACATTTTTCAGACCAGTTACCTATGTAAAAGTTATACTTCAGGTTCAGTAGAAAGCGAGTTTGAAGGATCACTTGGCATTTTAGAACCAGAAGATACAAAAATCACAGCAAGTAAAGTTTTAAAAAAATAAAATTATTAACAATAAAATGCACTGAACTGGGTTCTAGGCTTCAAAAGCATAATTTAAAAGGCAAGTTGTCAAGAACCTTGTGGGAGCATTCTTAAAAATTAAGCACAGCGTCACTTTCAAGCCCAGACTGGCTTCTCTGGCCAGAGCAGCCTCAACAGAAACTTCCCTTCACCTTTTCCACTCACTCCACCAGATGTGCTGGTCTGTCCTTAAGAGTTCCCAGAGCGCTTCTTTACCAAAAGCTGGCTGATAAATAGGACTGCCCAAGATGAAGACCATCATCCACCTATATCTACAACAAAGAAGCTAAATGTATTGCTTGCAAAGAAATCTGGCCTCACACAGGAAGTGCTGATCTTATCACAGTTGAGAAACAGCAGTACAGGGACTGGCCACATTTCACAGGATGGTTCCCCAGCTGCTCCTGACAGGCCATCTCTCAGGAAGAAGGCACTGAAGAGGCTTCCAGTGACCAGGCAAGTTTTAAAGGGCTCTGCAGGTACTTGCTCAAGGCTTGGGAGAAGGGCCAAAGTCTTCGTGAACCTGCAGAATAGGAGGCTTTTCATTCTCAACTGTACACGCTCCCATCCCCTCATCACTGTTGCTGTGGTTCCCTCCCTCAAAACAAGTACCCAGGTCCATTCTTAATTTTTAAAAAAAGTTTCCTGTTTATAGCATTTACTGTTTTAGGGAAACCAAGTAAACATAATAAAATAAAAGACACGTAAATCACAGAAGTTCTGTCAGGATCCTTGGTCTACTGTTGCCAACCACTTTGGGGTAAAAAAGCTGACTTTTACCATAATTTATCCATTCTCTAAGAGATGCAAGATTCTACACAAAAGGCCGAGTGGATTAATTAACTGGAAAAGAAGCTGCTTAATGCTTCCATGTATCTATAGATCCTTTACTGATGCTATTCTCTATATATTCTTAGTACTCAATTAAATCTGTATTTTCACCATTAGGAAACAGCAGGCTAATGCAGCTGTACTACCTACCAGGTTCAGTTCACAGTAAATTATTCTTTTCTTTTGTATTTTACTATTATTTTCAGCTGTGCTCGGTGCTTGCTGCTGCACACATGCTTTCTCTAGTTGCAAGGAGTGGGGCTTCTCTTGTTGCAGAGCACGGGCTCTAAACCCACAGGCTTCAGTAGCTGCAGCATGCAGGCTCAACAGCTGCACCATGCAGGTTCAGCAGTTGTGGCTCGTGGGCATATTAGCCGCACAGCAGCTTCTGGAATCTTCCTGGATCAGGGATCGAACCTGTGTTCCCTGCACTGGCAGGCAGATTCTTACTCTATCATCAGGAAAGTCCCATAGTAAATTACCTTTAATTTCGCAGCATGTGGTAGACATGAATTTACCAAAAATCGCATTAAAGTGCAAAAGAAAATCGGAGAAAGCAATGGCACCCCACTCCACTACTCTTGCCTAGAGCATCCCAGGGACGGGGGAGCCTGGTGGGCTGCCGTCTATGGGGTCGCACAGAGCCAGACACGACTGAAGCGACTTAGCAGCAGCAGCAAAAGAAACTATTATTTTCCAAAGAGGCACTTAAAGGGTTTTTGTTGCTTTTTAGTATCACAATCATTTAAGAATATCCCGTTATCAAAAAATAAACTGTAAAAAAAGTCATTCTGGTAATAAACAGTAATTTTTTAAGTCATAGAACTTTCTTGTAAGTTCCTGTGAAATCTAAGTTCTGAAACGATTTCACTTGCAAAACAATCCAGAACAATGATCTCACAAGCAAGACTCTGGAGCTACACTGCCTGAGTTCAAGTAAACTCCACAGTTTACTACTAGTTGTGTGATCTTTAGCAAGTTACTTAATCCCAGGGACTGTTTCTTCTGTAAAACAGGGACTGCACAACCGACTCAGTAGTTTTGAGGAAGAAAATTCACTTAACACAATAAAAGCACTTAGAACATAAGACTGTGAGTTTGCTATTATCTAACTCCAAAAACTTAAAATGCAACATCCAAAAAACTAGGATCATGGCATTCTGTGGAAGCAGTCACAGATTTTATTTTCTTCAGCTCCAAAACCACTGCTGACAGTGACTGCCGCCATGAAATTAAAAGACGCTTGCTCCTTGGAAAGAAAGCTATGACAAAACTAGACAGTATTAAAAAGACATCACTTTGCCGACAAAGGTCTGTATAGTCAAAGCTATTATTTTTCCAGTAGTCATGTACACATGTCAGAGCTGGACCATAAAGAAAGCTGAGCACCTAAGAATTGATGCTTTTGAATTGTGATGCTGGAGAAGACTCTTTAGAGTCCCTTGGACTGAGAGATCAAACCAGTCCATCCTAAAGGAAATCAACCCTGAATATGCACCAGAAGGATTGATGCTGAAGCTCCAATACTTTAGCCACCTGATGCGGCCTCGCTGGAAAAAACGCTGATGCCACAGAAAGACTGAATCCAAAAGAAGAGGGTGGCAGAGAATGAGATGGTTATAGATAGCATCACTGACTCAATGGACTGAATCTGAGCAATCTCTGGGAGATATTGGGAGGACAGAGGAGACTGGAATCCTGTAGTCCTGGTGGGGGGAGGGGAGGTGGTGTTGGCAGTCAGACAGGACTTAATGACTGAACAAGCTCCAAAAAATATAAGCGAAATGCTAAAACTACTCGAATACAGGGTTTTGTTGTTTCTTTTTAAGTAACTTTTAAAACACATGATATTTATACAATACATGAAAGCAAGAATCAAAGGTCTGGGTTCAAATACAGGAAGATTCCTTCTCTGACAGGCACCTTCAGCAAGTCCTCATGATTCAGTGTCCTCCTTGTAACACACTGCCAACAGGTCTGTGATAACCAGAGTGGCAGCCACATCAGAATACTGGGGTGTGATCACTCAAAGTGACTACAACCATAAATTCACCAGAAACATATTGCAAACTTGGATCAAATTAAAAAGGTGTCCCAGATATCTTCATATAGATAGGTATCTTCCCTGGTAGCACACATGGTAAAGAATCTGGGTTCCATCCTCGGGTCAGGAAGATCCCCTGGAGAAGGGAATGGCTACCCACTCCAGCATTCTTGCCTGGAGTATTCCATGGACAGAGGAGCCTGGCGGGCTACAGTCCACGGCGTCACAGAGTCGGACACGACTTTCACTCACTCACTACTGGAGAGGAAGGTAGAGTGGTTACAAGAATTTTGTGTGTGTGTGTCTGAGCTGCTCAGTCGTGTGACTTTTTGCGACCCCATGGACTACAGCCCACCACGCTTCTCTGTCCATGGAATTCTTCAGGCAATACGGAGTAAGTTGCCATTTCCTTCCCCATCCTCTCCCGACACCAATCTTCAACTCCTAACCCTAAAACCAGCTCTCACATCCTTACCACTGCTCAGTCAGACGAGTGAGCCTGTCTCCTCCCAACTCCAGTCCCCCTCCAGACTAGCACCAGTACCCTTACGACACACAGATCGGTCACTTCCATGTCTAAAGGCCACTATCTCAACAAACTCCCAATTACAACGAGAATATTAAAGTTCGTTCATAACATGGCTACCTACTCAGTAACAAGTTACACATATTTGTAAACATGTATGTCTAAACAAGTTACACATACATTACTTGACTTCCAACCAAAGCCCAACAGCGCTCTCCTCAACTCGCACTTTTTACGTGGTCCTCTCCCCCAGAGCGCTCCTCCCGACTCCCGGTCCCACGTGCGTGCTGAGCCCTGAGGGGCTCGCCGGTGCCCTCAAGCACTTGCCCATCTGCATCATAAATCACCACACACAAGAGTCCTCCAGGTCTCAAGAGGCTGCCATTACCCATTCCATTCAATTATAAACAGTTTTAAGAGCATTCCGGCAAGCCTCCCATTCAAATTCAAAGAAAATACTTTAAACGTTTAATTATTTAGCAACTGTTCAGTTAGAACTAGCGGCTACTATTTTCGACGTTCCCAAGCCAAGAGTCAGGAGAAATTCTGCGCGCTCTACGTAAGCGCGGTGAGCGGCGGTATGTGAAAAGTTCAACTGTAATGTCAACATCTGCACATCATCAGTATTCACACTGAGAACTCCAGGGTGAAGGAATTGGGGCTCCTCTCAGCTGTGCGCTCAAGAAAAAACCCGCCACAACGCAGGCAGCTGAGCGCGCTTCAGCCCGGCCCGCGTCCGCGCTCGCTCCGGGCGGCCCTCCGGCTCCCAGCCCGCCCCCTTCCCCGGCCCTCCACGGCCGCCGCCCTGTCCCCGCGTTCCCCTCGCCCAGATGCCGTCCCCCGCCCCGCCTCCCGGGCCCCATCCCCGCCCCCCTCGACCCCGGCCCCACGTGACGCGGAGGGACGACGGGCACCCTTCGGGCCGCGAGCCCCGGGCTGGCAGAACGTCGCGGGATTCGAGAGGCGGCCACCGGCCGCCGGGTGTGGGCGGGGTGGGGCGGGGCCGCCGCCGGGACTTCGCAGGCCGGGCCAGGGGCGTCGCCGCGGGCCGGGCCGGGGTTACCTACCGCTGGGCGCCCGCAGCGCCGCCGCGTCCCTCGCACGTCTCGCCGCGCCCGCTGGGGCCCCGCGCCCGCCCGCCTCCGCCCCGCGCGGCGGGACCCCCGCTCGGCGCGCGCCACCCCGCGCGACCCCGTCCCCTCCTCCCAGCTCGGCCAGAAAGAGAAAATGGCGCTCGATTGGCCTCCGGAAGTGACGCGCACCCTCATTTGCATGCCGATGCAGTCAACCAATGGGAGAAGAGCATGCATGGGACCCCCCACTGGGCACTGTCCCAAAGGCCCCTTTGGGCCCCTGCCTTAAGCTGAACTGGAGGCTCAGCAGTGGGAATGGGGTTTTGTGTTGAAGCCCCCTCCCCTGACCCCACTCTTGCTACAGTGAACTGGCCTGCTAGCCTCTCACCATATCTACAAACTCTCGTGAGAGTTTGAGGTGATGGCGTCACTAGAGGGGGCGGAGCCCGTGCGTCGTCCTTCACGTGGCCAATCACGTGGGTTTCCTAGACCTTGGTCTTCATTTGCATGAGGTGGGGTGGAGCTAGTGGCAGTAGCAGGAATAGGTGGCCCCGCCCACATCTCAGAGCCAATGGGAAACCAGCTGTGAGGGGAATCCTGCCCTATCATTGGAGGATAGAACTTGAACTATCAGAACTTTGACAAGGATGCTCTTGGTACATCTTGGTGAACTGACTGGATAGGGTCTCCTGACTTCGTAATTATATCCTAAGGAAATTAATTTCACACTTTTTCTTGAGAATTCGTATTTTTAAGTTAGAGCTACTACGTGCTGTGTAGGAAAAAAGTTAATTGCATACATTTATAAAAATTCTTAAATGGCTTGAAAGTTCACTTTTGCCCAGCTTTGTAAAAAAAATGTGAAGGGATAATATATTTCTCAAAATGAATGTACCATAACGTGAATGGAGCTTTCAAAATGCCTATGGGTCTTCAACTGTTGAGTAAAGTGCCCAAGGGGTAAGAATAGAACCGCATTGCCCTCTGGGAACTTGAAGTTTAACGGGGAAGCCTGCTGTGCAGGCAAACAACTTTTTTACTTTATCGCTCCTCAGTGACTACTCCAGCCTTTCTCCCTTCACTGAAGCTGCCAAGCCATTACCTGCCCCTCCTCAACTTACTTTTCAGCACAAGACCATGTCTACTTCCAGAACACCAAGACCACCAAAAATGGTCTCCATCTATCTACTCCGGCCCCACGTGCACACGTTTTCCTCAGCACGGTCCTGATCAGAGTATGCGTCGGTTCACGCTCAGGACCAGTCCCTTCATTCCTGGGCCTTGTTTGCCCTGCCCGGCACCTCATTGCCCAGACATTCAGTTCAGTTCAGTCGCTCAGTTGTGTCCGACTCTTTGCGACCCCATGAACCCCAGCATGCCAGGCCTCCCTGTTCATCACCAACTCCCGAAGCCTAGTCAAACTCATATCCATTGAGTCAGTGATGCCATCCAACCTTCTTATCGTCTGTCATCCCCTTTTCCTCCCACCTTCAATCTTTCCCAGAATCAGGGTCTTTTCAAATGAGTCAGTTCTTCGCATCAGACCGAAGTGTTGGAGTTTCAGCTTCGACAGTCCTTCCAATGAGTATTCAGGACTGATTCCATCCTTTAGGATGGACTGGTTGGATCTCCTTGCAGTCCAAGGGACTCTCAAGAGTATTCTCCAACACCACAGTTGAAAAGCATCAATTCTTTGGCACTCAGCTTTCTTTAAAGTCCAACTCTCACATCCATGCATAACTACTGGAAAAACCATAGCCTTAACTAGACGGACCTTTGTTGGCATTCCTCTCCCCTAATTTCAGCTTCTCTCTGTGGGTAACTTCTGCTCAGTTTAACCTAATGACTAAAAACATAACAGGCACTAAGTAAATGTATGAATTAATTTTAAAATATTCTTGAGTGCTGGGTTGATATCACTCAACCACAATTTGTTTTTTTCTCTACAAGAATCCAAGCCATAATTGAAGGAGAATTTGCTCTTTATAGTTATTTATGAATTATGATTTAATTTTATAATAAATCACAGCAGTAAATGGGTATGATGTCCCTATACATCTTTCTTGAAGAAATAGGTGGGATGAAAAGTTACAGCCTTCTGGTCACCCTTGACCCAGACCACGCAGCTCCAGTGGGAGGATCGTATCACATTTCTCCAAATGTCTTGCTGCTTCCACTCCTCACCGTGTGCTCTCTTGCACCACCCTCACCCGCATCTAAGAGTGGGAAATTACAGGTATCCCTTGACCACCAGGGCTTCCCTGGTGGCTCAGCTGGGAAAGAATTCCCCTGCAATGTGGGAGACCTGGGTTCAATCCCTGGGTTGGGAAGATCCTCTGGAGAAGGTAAAGGCTACCCACTCCAGTATTCTGGTCTGGAGAGTTCCATGGACTGTATAGTCCATGGGGTCACAAAGAGTCAGACGACTGAATGACTCTGGCCACCAGTGACTTCCTAACTGTTAAAGAACAGATTTTAATCCTCATCTTCCCTTTCCTGAAGCCCTTCCCTCACATGACCTCTAATCTTCTCCACCCTAGCTAATTAGTCCTCACACCTTTACTAGCTTCCCCTTCTCAGCACATCCTTTAACATTTGCCCCATAATTCCTGGTCCACGTTCATCACCACGTCCTGGGTGCCAGGCATTGTTCCAGGTACTGGAACCCCCATCCCTTTCAGTCATCACTCTCCGTCCTCTCCCTTGTTAATCTCAATGGCAGATTCAAACTTCATTATTTTGATTCAGTGTATCCACCTCTCTCCTGAGTTCTGACTGCCAACGGGGTAGCTCCACTTGGGTGTCCCACCCACACCGCAGAGTCCACGTGCTCAAGGCTGAACGATCACCCCTCCTCCACAGTCCCTCCAACAGTAAGCAGTGTGCTTACCTAGCCTTCATTTTTCCCATCTTCAATTCTCTGACTTTACATCCTAATGCTCCTCTCCTATAGCCCTCCTACAACGTGTGCCTCTCCTGGTGGGAACACCTGCAAAGCTCAGGTCAGCTCAGGCATCTCTGGGAAGCCTTCCAGTCAGCCATCCTAGAGATCTAGCGAAAGCAAGTCTGACCCTGTTGCTTCCCTTCTTCCCTTCAGCCATTCTGACAGTTGCTCAGCTTGAACACAAGCTCTCCAGTGCTGACCATCCCCAGCCCATCTCCCGCTCACACAAACACTGCACTGTATTTGTTCATTGGATTCCTTCCTTTTCCATAACCTGAACTAATTTCTATTCCATTGCCATTCAAGGCTGAGTTCGGCTGGCTTCTCTTCCAAGATCTCCCTGACCACCAGCACTGCACACATACCTGTGGCAAGATGCGATGGGTTCCTCTTGATATTCACAGAACACTGCACTAACTGTATGATCCTCATTTGCTAATGTATCTGTCTCTCTCAAGGAGTGCTGTACCAACAGGGGCCATGTCTCCTGGTCATCACTGTATCCCTGATGCCTAGGTTACTTTAATATAATTCATAATAATATTTTGATAAACATAATAAAACTTTAATAAATGCTGAAAGAATTCATTTTTCTCCCAACACCTTGTAAAAATTTTTGAACATACTGAATAGTTAAAATAAATGTACAGTGAACACCATCACCTAGATCTTACAATTAACAATTTTGCTGTATTTGCTATATCACCCAGCTATCCAGCTATTCATCTTTTTCATTCATTTTTTTATTGAAGCGCAGTTGATTTACAATGTTTGTAAAGCAAAGTTGATTTACAATTTACAAGGAATTGCTGCTTTATAGCGAAGCGTTAAACACATATAGACATTCTTTTTTACATACTTTTCCATTATGGTTTATCATAGGGTATTGAATATAGTTGTCTGTGCTATACAGTAGGACTTTGTTGTTTATCCATCCTATATATAATAGTTTATATCTGCTAGTTCCAAACTCCCGGTCCCTCCCTCCCCTACTCCCACCCCCTGGACAGCCACAATTCTGTTCTCTGTGAGTTTGTTTATGTTTTGTAGATAAGTTCATTTGTGCCATATTTTAGATTCTACATATAAGTGATAACACATGGTATTTGTCTCTTACTGACTTACTTCACTTAATATAACCTCTAGTTGCATCCATGTTGCTGCAGATGGCATTATTTCATTCTTTTTTATGGCTAAGTAGTTTTCCATTTCATATACGTACCACACCTTCTTTATCCATTCATTAGTCGATGGACATTTATGTTGTTTCCATGCTATTGTGAATCAACTTTTCATCTCTTGTGCCATGTTTTTTTTTTTTTAATGCACTCAAAGGAAATTGCAGTTTTGGTCTCCTATGTCCCTAAACACTTCAGCATGCATGGATATGTTACAAATGACATTTAAAACTACAATTAACAACTTTCATGTTGAAAGGACTGTCCCTCCCCATGACAGAGGAATGAGCAATATGACCCAGAGGGACTCAGTCATCAAATCATTCAAAATCAGAAGTTAAACCTGAGGGCGTCTATGCTGGACATGTCACAGAACAAGCAAGTTTGTTCCACTTCTTCTCAGTCTACTTCATTTCAGTACCAGTACCAGATGCTTTGCTTTTAGTTGTTCAGTTGGGTCTAAATAGCCTGTGCTGGACTTTTTCTACACTCTCATCTGGTTCCTTCTATAATCAGCATCAGCTTTTGTAAAAATAATTGTCCACCACAAAAAGAGCAATCTGGGTGACTACCTAGCCCCAGAGCCTGACATGCCAGCCCACAGGGGGAGACCTTTGGGAGGGTGCTGCCTTGAGGGTCCTAGCTTCCAGATAAAAGTGACACATTATATGTGTGTGTGTGTGTGTGTGTGTGTGTTTTCCTCTGGGCAGACCCAGCCCCACATCAGGGGACATACCTTTGCAAGCAGAGTGGGCTGGATTTCCAAGTCACATAGGCAACTATACCTGGCAACGCACAAAGAGACAACTGTACACATGCCCATCTACATAAAATACATCTCTAAGGTTCATCCAAATCCACTGACATTTCTATGGAAAGATATTCTTTGTGAATACCTTAGATGTGATCTTGCCTTTCTTACCTTTGTTTTACATTTATTTGTGTCTGCTAGACACCAAGGAGACAGTAACGAGCAGAAAACAGAAGAAATTCAATCCCTGCTTTCATAGAGGTTAGAGAACCATGAGGGAGATTGTCATTAGTGAAATGAGAACACAGTCAAAGTTTAATTATAACCTGAGCAAACACTCCTGAAGAAGGTAGACTCTCCAAGCATCCACATCCCAGAGACCTGATGGGAGGCGCATTCTTGACAGAGGGGCAACCTTAAGGCAGAAGGATAAGTCGGCACGAGTGGGTCAAGGCAGCAAGTGGTAGTGAGGGGAGGCGACTGCAGGCAGTGGGAACAACCCTGTGAAGTCCTTCCCTTCACTGTACTTCCAGTCTGTCCTCCAACCGGTTCTTTCCGCTTCTCAGGTTCCCCAGAATTATGTCTCACAAGCTGCTTTAATCAAATTAATCCTGCCTTAATGAAGAAATAGCAAAACATTGGGAATTTCTGATCTCCCAGTGGTATTTTTAAGTTTTTTATTAGAAGAGAGATATAAGCATTTTTAGGAGGAAAAAGTCATCATTTTAAAATTGGTTTACACATACTTATTCCCAAACTGAAAAATAAATCATCATAAAAGGTAGTGAAGGGGAAGAAGAATATATAATTTTCAAGAAGCATAGAGATGTTACTGTCTCTCACAGATGAGGAAACAGCAGCTCAGAAAAATTAAGTAGGTATCTGAATTCACATCCCCAGCTGCGTACAGAGACAGGACTTCCAACTCTTCATTCTTGGTCTTCCCATTTTTCTGCCCAAGTGTCCACAGCTATCGATAATCAACCGTGAACATCTGAACCCGCGAGGCAAGCACAGTGTAACCTCCCGCCTGAGCCAGCAAGCCTGCACTGAAGGCTTCTAAACCTCTTTTCTGGTCATCTTCTTCCTCCATGTCTAATTTAGCCTCACTTCTGGGTTTTGCACAAGTTCAGAGCCATCAACAGGCGACACTGGGACTTCATCTACCAAGCCATTTCTCCGTGTCCTCTCCACTGTGATTGAAACAGCTTTTACGGCTCACATGCCTCTCCATTCCTGCCTTCGTCATTGTCTTTCCTTTCATGAAGTGCTGGTTCCAAACAGCTGAAAATGGAGGTGATTTTTGTTCATTTACATATCAGGACATGCTCTGAGTTTCTTTTAAAGAGCCATGGGAAAAAATGATTTCCGAATTGTTTAGAGGAAAAGTTTATGTTTACGTTTTAAAATAAAACATCAGTGAAGCTCACTTTGAGAACTCACTCTGAACCCCAACAAAGCAGATGGCTCTCCAGGGGACATGCTCAGGTTCTCAAGTGCTCTGCAGAGCACCCTGGCAGGTGCAAATGAAATAGCAGGCAGTTAAGAAAGCTTTGAAAGTAGACATTTACAAAAATTCAAACTATATATTTTATATAGAAAACAACAGTATAATACCTAATTCAGAATTTCTCCTTTATCAAAATTGTCAATTAATAAATTTCACTCTTTTCCTGTAAAGGCAGAATGCTCATCATTCTTCTAATAGGCACAAGGCTTAAAACTTAGCCTTTAAGATAAAAGCAATTTCCTCATATCTGTCTCCAACATTAAGTGCATCACACACAAGCTTGTCTGCACAATACAGTATAATGTTTACATGTACTCTCTATCAATTCCTTTTTGCTTCCTTAGTGGTTTCCTCCTATCCTTCTCTTTTGGGTTTTACTGTCCTTTATCTAACTCAAATTGTAAAGTCAGAAGTAAAATTTTTGTCTGGCCTTGCCCTGCTACACTGCTAATGCTCAGAAATCATAAATGGGAACCAATACTGTCTGCCCAGTGGATGGTCTACGTTCGCACTAACTCTTGTCCATCCTGGGGTACAGCTGCACCGCCAGTGGTAGTTGCAGAAGGTGAGGATCAGCTACCAACGGAGCCCTGTTTTGATGCTCTGATAATACTGAACTCCAGCTTTCAGAGGGGTCTCCATGGTCCCAGGAGTCATAGCCACTGTCAACAGCAGTCCCTTGTTCCCCTGCCCCTCCCTCCAAGCCCAGACAGACACCCACCAGGGCCCCTCCCTGGTCTCCCCCATTAAAATAACAAGCAACCCAGTTTAAAAATAGGCAGAGGACCTCAACAGACATTTTTCCAGAAAAGACACACACATAACCAACAGGCACCTGAGAAGATGCTCAGTGTCACTGGTCATGAGAGAAATGCAAACTAAACCGAGATGTCACCTCAGCACCTGTCAGAATGGCTACTGTCAAAAAGACAGTAACAACTGTCAGCGAGGATGTGAAGAAAAGGGAACTCTCGTGGACTGCTGGTCGGAATGTAAATTGGTGCAGCCTATATGGAAATTCTTTCTAAAATTGAAAACAGAACCACCATAAGATCCAGCAGTCTCTCTGGTGGAATTCAGGAGAGTTGAGTGGAGGACTCCTGGCTTGTGGTTCTCAGACCGAGAGAAGGCAAAAGGGTGTTTTGTTTGCAATGGTCAGTTCAGAAGAGACCACACCACCCGGTCCTTCAGCGCGTTCCCTCCCAGGGCGACAGATCCGCTCCCTTCAAAGTCGCTCAGGAGTCTGGCCCGAGCACCAGAGACTGGGTTCACACCTGCCAGATTCTAGCAGGCGGTCAGTTCCCGCAACGCAGGAAACCATTTTCTAGATTTTCTTTTAAACAGGAACCTTGCTTCCATGTTCTGCTTTACAAGCTTGCAGAAGAACGTTGAGCGGTTTTCTCGCCGACAGTCGGTGAAGCGAGCGGGACCCGGCCTGGCGGGAACTGCGACCTGGCGGGCGGGACCCCGAGAGAAGGCTCCCCGGCCGCTGCCCGCCGCCCCCGGGCCCAGAGGCGCCTCTTCCCGACGCCGCCCCGCCCCGCCCCCCAACCCTCTCCAGCCGGGGCTCTGCTCCCGGCTCAAACCATCCGGAGGTGTTTCCCGAGACCTGGAGACCCGCGTCCCCCCCCCCGACACCGCGGGGTCTGCGCAGGGCCCTCGGAGGAGCCTGCCCGCGGCCTGGGGAGGGGGAAGCCGGGGTCTCCGCGCCGCGTGTCCAGCGCACCGGGCGGGGCCGGCAGCGGCTCCCACTCGGCCCGGGGAGCCGGCACACAGCCCCCGCGCCCGCGCGAGCTCCAGGCCGCCGCTGCAGGTGGAAAGAGCGGGATGAGGGGTTGAGGCGAAGCTCTCCCCCTTGGCTCGGCGGCTGGAGTGGTTTCCTCCTCAGACCTCGGAGCCGACGAGGCTTCAGGGTTCCCGCCCTTCAATCCAGTTGCACTGCGACCCCCGCCGGGGCGCGGGAGAGTCTGGACGGCAGACCCCCGTCGTGAGAGCCGAGCGGGGCGCGAGCAGCGGGGCGAGGGCACCGGGCCGGGAGCGCCTCCTCGCACAAGACCCAGGGGACCCACGGAGGTCCGCGCGCGTCTCCAGGCCGCGAGCCAGGGGTCGCGACGCAGGCGTGCCTCGGCCACTCCGCGGCGACCCGCGCCGCCCCAAGCCGGCCTGAGGCGCCCGCGGGGCTCCGCTCCACGTGTGCGGAGGGTCAACGCGCGACCCCGCGAGCAGCGGGGAAGGGCGAAGGGCGCTCCCCGGGGAGATCCTGCCGGAGACGCTCGGTGGGCCACAGCGCGTGCACCCGGGCCGGCAGCGCCGTGTCTCCAGGGAGCTCCGTAGAAACGCAGATGCTCGGGCCTCAGGCCTGCGTCCCCGGAGAGGTGGTCGGCCGCGTACGGTGTTACCGGACCCCGCGGTGTACACTGAAGCTTGGGAACGGCTGACCTACCTGACGAATTAACAGACGCTGATGGAGTTCCTTAGCTTGAGACGCCTGGACTCGGTCCCCGTTTCCGCAGCAGTTTCGCAGAGAAAGAGTTCACCGACGTGCTCATGAGACTGGTTCGAGAGTTTCATTAGGTCAGCTCTTGCTAACTTCTCGTGATTAGCGTGGACGCCAGACGTCTTCCGAGGGCTCCGGCAGCCCTCAGGGGCGGACTGTCCGGCAGAACCCGAGCGGAATTCAGCATCTGGGGGCGGGGGGTGGGGGCTGCCTGCTGCCTTCTCGGGGCACTAAGCACCGGCCAGCAGGAGCCGGGTTGGCCCGTTTCCGTTTGTAAGATGAGGACTGAGTTTGCAAGCCCGCGCCTTTCTGCGCCCCTCCGCTCCCTCTCACCCCCCTGCCTCTTTCCATCCCTGACTTGCTCCACTGCGCCCGCCTCACTGCCCCGGGACACACTCTCCTGTCGCATGCTGGAAAGGACCCCGGAGACAAAAGGAAGGCAACAAACAACCCCACAGGTAGCCAGAAAACAGCCTGCCCACCGGGGCATCTGCAGGTCAGGTATGTAATAGGATGCGCAGTTCCCAACTGAAGGCTCCCTCTTCCCATGATGGGCTCCGCCCCGCAGATAAGGGGGGTGCAGCAGAGGTCAGGACCTCGGGCTGCCTCTGGCTGTACCATTTACCTTCTCATCAACAGTGTGCAAGTGTTCACATGTCTCCACATCCTCGCCAACAACTGTAATTCTTTTTAATACTAGCCATCCTAATGGATGAGTTGCTATCTTGTAGTTTTGATTTATTGTTCCTAATGTCCTGTTGTTCCATCGTCCCTAATGGTTGGTGCTGTTGAGCATTTTTTTCATATGGTTACTGGTCGTTTGTACATCTCTGGAGAGAATTCTACTTAAGTTCCTTCGCCTGTTTTTGAACTGTGTTTTGTTGCCACTTGTGTTGTAAGCACTATCCATTCTAGATTTTAATTCCTTATCAGACATATGATTTGCAAGTATTATCTCCCATTCTGTGGATTGCCTTTTTATTTCATTGATAGTGTCTTGGCACAAAAGATTCTCACAAAGTCCAACTTGCCTGTTTCCTTTTGATGCCTATGCCTTTTGTGTCATATCCAAGAAATCAATGACAAATTGAGTGTTTTGAAGCTCTAGTATTTTCTTTTAAAAGTTTTAGTGTTAAGTCTTTATGTGGCTTATGGGATCTTAGTTCCTCAACCAGGTGTTGAACCCATGCCTTTGGCACTGAAAGCATGGACTCCCAATCACTGGACTGCCAGATAATTCTCTATATTGTTGTCTTGCATTTAGGTCTTTGATACTCCTGAGAAATATATGCTGGTCAAGAAGTTAGAACTGGACGGGGAACAATAGACCAGCTCAAAATTGGGAAAGGAGTACGACAAGACTGTATATCGTCACCCTGCTTAACTTACACGTAGAGTACATTAAGAAAAATGCCAGGCTGGATGAATCACAAGCTGGAATCAATATTGCCAGGAGAAATACCAACTTCAGATATGCAGATAACACTCTTGGCAGCAAGTGAAGAGCAACTAAAGAGCCTCTTGATGAGGGTGAAAAAAAGACAGTGAAAAAGCTGGCTTAAAACTCAACATTCAAAAAAAAAAAAAACCATGGCAGCCAGTTCCATCACTTCATGGCAAATAGAAGGGGAAAGGGTGAGAGATGTTATTTTCTTGGCCTCCAAAATCATTGTGGTGATTGCAGCCATGAAATTAAGATGCGTGCTCCTTGAAAGGAAAGCTATGACAAACCTAGACAGCATAACAAAGAGCAGAGACATCACTTTGCCAACAAAGGTTCAAAGCTATGGTTTTTCCAGTAGTCAGTAGGGATGTGAGAGTTGGACCATAAAGAAGCCTGAGAGCTGAAGAACTGATACTTTCAAATTGTGGTGCTAGATTCTTGAAGTCCCTTGGACAGCAAGGAGCTCAATCAAACCAGTCGATCCTAAAGGAAATCAACCCTGAATGTTCACCAGGACTGATTCTGAACCCTCAATACTTTGGCCACCAGATGCAAAGAGCTGACTCATTGGAAAAGACCCAGATGTTGGGAAAGATTGAGGGCAGGAGGAGAAAAGAGTGGCAGAGGTTGAGATGGTTAGATAGCATCACTGACTCAATGGATATGAATTTGAGCAAACTCTGGGAGATAGTGGAGGACAGAGGAGACTAGTGTGCTGCAATCCATGGGGTTGCAAGAGCTGGACATGACTTAGCGACTGAAAAAATGTCGAACTTCATACTTGTTTCGGTCATGGCACTTGCTTAGTTCCCTGACCAGGGACTGAACCCTTGCTCCCTGTGTTGGAAGTATGGAGTCTTAACCACAGGACTGCCAAAAAAGTCCCCCACTTTCACACTTTTGTATGTGGTATCTAGCTTTCCCGGCATCATTTATTGAGACTTCCCTTTCTCCATTGTTTCCTTTGTCCACTAAACGATCTTGGCACCTTTGTCAAAAACCATCTGGCCATTTATGTGATGGTTCATTTCTGGGCTATTCTATTCCATTAGTCTATATGTCTGTCTTAAAGCCAACACCCAGTTTTGATTACTGTTGTTTTTGCAGTAAGTTTTCAAACTGGAAAATGAAAGTCATCCAGTTTAATTCCTTTTTCAGGATTGTGCTGACTGCTCAGAATCTCAAGATTCCTTATGAAATATAGCATAAGCTTGACAATTTCTAGAGGAAAAAAAATCAAGATTTTGACAGACTGATCTGTAGAGTGCTTTGAGTAATACTTCTGTTTTCATAAGTCTTCCAATCAGTTAACTTCTTTCAGCATGTTTTGCAATTTTCATTGTACAAATCTTTCTCATTTATGCTTAACTCCTAAGTATTTCTTTTTGGCAGTACTGTAAATATTATTGTAATATCAGGTCTTGGGTTGTTGTTGTTGTTGTTGTTGTTTTGCCATACCATATGGCTTGTGGGATCTTAGTTCTCCAACCATGGATTGAACCTAGGCCCCAGCAGCGAAAGTGGAGTCCTAACCACTAGACTGTCAGGGAATACCCTGTAATCACTTTCAGATCACTCATTGCTCATGTATAGAAATGTCACAGCTTTTTGTGTGCTGACTTAATCTTACTGCTTTGCAGGGATCATTTATTAGATCTAACAGCTTTTCTCTGGTGTGGTGTCTTTAAGATAGTCTATGTATAACACCATATCATCTGCAAACAGACCATTTACTTTTCCCTCTCTAATTTGTAGGCCTTTTCTTTTCGCTGCCTAATTTCTCTGGCTGGAACTTTCAGGACTATGTTGAATAGAAATGGTTTAAACAGGCAGGCATCTTGGTCTTGCTGCTGACCTTAGATGAAAAGCTTTTGGTCTTTTACCACTGGGTATTGTTTGCTATGGATTTTCTAATATAGATTTTATATTAAGGCAGTCTCCTTCCATTCCTATTTTGTTGAGTGTTTTTTCATGACAGGTGTTGAATTTGTTTTTTGCATCATTTGAGATCATGTGGTTTTTCCAATCATTTTGTTGATGTGGCATGTTAACACTGATGACTTTCGTGTGTTGAACTTTTGCATTTCAGGGATATATCCCACTTGGTCATAGTGTTTAATCCTCTTGATATGCTGTTGAATTCTGTTTGCTAATATTCTGTTGATGATTTTCACATCAATGCTCATAAAGCATACTGGATTTTACTTTTCTTTGTCATGTGTGTGTGGCTTTGGTGTTGGAGTTATACTGGCCTTCTAGAATAATGTGATAAGTGTTCTCGCCTCACTTTGGGGGGAGAATAGTTAGCATACTATTATGAGCTCTGTTACATGCACAGCCCTGCCAGGCTTTGACAGTTACATCTAGAATTCAGGCAGGATTTCACAAGGACTTTCCTCACGTCTCAGTGGTTCTTCCTCCACTTTTGCTTTTCTGGTCACTAAAACACCCACACCCCACTGCTGGTGGCTTGTGACCAAGATTCACGTGTATCTGATGTAATCTGCTTTGAAGACCCAGTAGTTGAGCATGGGAGCCAGATGGGGACAGTGACTCCTCCCGAGCCTCCTTGGTCCCAGTAACGTGTGACGCAGGCATCCAGCCCGCAAGCCAGTTTGCAAGTCGTGGGTCTGAGCAGGGACCGATATCAGGAGCTCAACTTCTGGAAATGGAAGGACCAGTCTACACAACACGAACGCCACCACCACGCCGACCGTGATGACGTTTGGTTGCTCTTCATGCACCTCTCAGCCCACCCAGAACACGCGTCACCTACAGGGGCCTCTCCCCACTGCACTTCACCGACTCATGTCTGCAGAACCCACATCAAGCACTTCTCCAAAGTCAGTTCATGGACCATCTGCAGAGTGGAGACATAGGGGATTTTATGTTTGGGGCTGAGTGAAGAGACTTTATTGAACATTTCAGAGTTCCTTCCATACATATTCTTCGCAGAGCAGCTTACTTTATTTTTTTTTTAATTTTAGTTTTTTATTTTTTAAATTTTAAAATCTTTAATTCTTACATGCATTCCCAAACATGAATCCCCCTCCCACCTCCCTCCCAGAGCAGCTTACTTTAATAAGCTGGATCTAATAATGTCACAGTTCATGTTGAGAGGTGCAATGCATAAGTCAGTTTGAAAATGAAGACAATGCGGCAGGGACCTGCATTCTATAAAACTGGGAACCGATATGCAGAGCTAAATGAAATAGTGTAGGGTGCAAGTTTTTCCTTCAGCTACTGAAAACTCTGAGGTCTTCAAACACTGGTGAGACTACCTGCATGCAGTTCAGAGGGTAAAGTGAAACATTGAATGGCTAACTCAAGAGCTGCTGCTCACACAGCAGGTTCAGCGAAGCTCCTGGTTAGACAGAGCTGAGTTTTCTAGAGAAAGTGGAGTCCAGGCTGCTGCTGCTGGGATGCTACTAGAGGAGAGTCCGTGGGCACCCAGAGCTGCCATCCCCGGGGAACGTGACAGCACCTCCCTTCTGCCCTCTGCACCTGGGGCTCAGAATCGGTCCTAACACCGTACATGGCTGTTCTAGGAGGGAAGACAGCAAGATTCCTCTCACCAAGACTCAGGGCCCAGCGGCAGGAAGGCTACCAAGAGCCTTGCACTGAGACACTGCACTGAGTGTCAGCTGGGTGGGCTACAAAGGGAAGGGGCGTGTGTATGCATGTGTGTGCTCTCACACTGAGACACTGTGCTGTGTGTGTGTCCGAGTGTATATGAGTCTGTATGAGAGCTGGGAGGACTACAAAGGGAAGGTGTAGAGGTATGTGTGCGCGCGTGCACGTTCTCACACTGAGACACTGTGTTGAGTGTGTGTCTGAATGTGTATGAGTGTGAGAGATGGGAGGACTATAAAGGGAAGGTGCCCTGAGGTCTAGGGAAGCTTGCTGCCATCCCGCTGGTCGTGGCCAGTTTGGGGCTGTCTCTGCTGCAGGGCAGGGCTCCTCCCAACGGAAGCTACAGAAGACGACACAGCTTTTCTTCAACACGAAGGCTACAGCAGCACCATGAACTTTCAGGTAGAACTGAGATGGCATTTCTCCAGCCTCCGAGGGCACGTGTGTGAGCTCTGGTTCCAGCCTGGCAAGACAGGAGCACCAGAAACACCCCGGAGGCACCCCCAGTCCTTCGAGGCGGGCGCTCCCACGTGCGCCACACCACCCGTCAGCGCAGGTCCCGTGCACATCCTCACACTGGCCAGTCCTCCTTCTGGACATCTCTGGTCTGGACAAGAGGCTGTGTGAGCACTCACCTTCCTACGGAAACACCCACACAGGTACCCGCACCCTCCAAGGCACCACACGCACCAGCCGCAGAGCCACGTGCCCAGAGCGGGTACGCACGTGGCTGGCCGGTGTTCCAGGACACTTGCTGGCCCTCCAGCAGGGGCCGCATCCCTGCCGGGCACTGCACCTCGTCCCAGGTGCCGACAGGGAACGGAGCATCCAGGCCACACCACTGCTGCCGGGATATGGGCAACCTTTCCAAGAGATGTTATGAGAAGGGGGATCACACACCCTGAAAGCCGCGCTACAAACGTCTCTTCTGTATCTCAGCAGGAACCCTTCTCCAATCATCTGAACTGGGTTGGAAGCATTTTCAGTACTTCAAGGCTGACACTTGGTGAGTCGAGATGCCCCAAGTTTAGGACACATTCTCTGTGTCAGACTCAGATGGTTATTTCCTAATGAGGCTCATCTAACACATGCACTCTGTTTGGAAGTCACAGAACAGAATCTCACATTCAGAAGAACTCGTCAGCAACTCAGGGCCAGGACCGACATCTCCATCAAAAGGCACTAATATGGCGCTAACCTGACTGCGGAGAGGACAGCCATTTACAGTACAAGGTGAATGAAGCAGGCAAAGCAGCACCTCTGTGAACAGAGGCCACGTGTGCATCCCAGGACTCAAGTGTCCACGTGTCTGTGCGTCTAGGAAGACCAGGGGAGCACGGCAGCCACCGATCTAGGGGCTGTGGAGAAACCAGTGAGTGAGCAAACGTGCACACGTGGATCCCAAATAAGGAAGCCTGACTGCTCGCCATACACCAAGAGGGTTTTACACCCTTCCCACAGGCCTCCCCTGCAACACTGCACAAACGGTGCAGACGGCACCCACAGTGCGCACGCGCCCGGAGCCAGGTCACGATCCACTGCCTCCTGGTCCTTTCTCTCCAACTCAGTTCCTGCTCTGCTTCTTGGAGCCCCACTCGTACCCTGGGGCGCACTCCTCAGGAGGCCCCTCGATCGTCCAGGGGCCTGTCACTCCCCACCCTGCAGATAGTTCTTGGGAGAGAGGTCACCGTCCACGTGGGGCTTAGCCTTCCTCCTCCTCGTCTGCTTCGTCAGGTCAGCCATGTGCTCTGGCCACAGGGGGTCCATGCTCCCATGCCCTCGGTCTCTCCTCCTCTTGTACTCCAGGATCTGCTTGTTGAGTGCCTCATGGTCAATCCCACACAGGTTCAAGCGTGCAGCAGGACCCAGGGTATCACTTGGCGAAGCAGCATCCAGGGCCTCGGGGTCACTGGGGGAGAAGGGGAGTTGTCACACCGGGCACAAATACCACATGGCATACGAACACTCCATCAGCCCCCTGCCCACACACCGCACCGCCACCTCTCCAGTGGGGCTGTGGAGCCAGCACAAAGCGGGCTTTGGTCCAGCGGTCTCCGGTCCAGCACTTCTTAACCAGCACTCCCGGGGCCTGTATGTGGCTCAGGCCCCCATGCTCCTGATGCAGACATTCTGGGCTGACATCAAGTGTCAATGCTTCCCACTTAAACATGGCTAGGGCACTAGGCTAGTTAAAGAGAATCATGGGGAGCTGGTCTTTAGTTACCTGATGAACCAAAAGAGAAGACACGTCCATTCTGAGGGCAAAACCAGAGCAATCTTCACAAAACCCCAATCGCCACAGCACGCCCCTCACTCTCAGACCTGGAAGGGCTCCACACCCACAGGCGCTCCACCTGCCTCACCCAGGTCTGCTCCCCATTGAGCTGGAACTGGAGACTCACTGCCACTCAAGGCTTTTGCCCTAGCTCAGGGGTCCACGTGTTGCCCCCCACCCCCTGGCAGGCTGGCTCCTGCAGGCCCCTGAGACCCTGACGGTGCCCAAGTGATGCGCACATAGATGATCTAAGGACACCGGCTAGACATCCGGCGGAGCTGCTCCCTCACCTGGAATCCTCACGTCACCTTCTTAGAGGCCTACCTTGATGTTCACTGCTTCCTAGCAAAACGCAGGCTCCAAAGACACTGCCATCCACTCACAGCATTCCCCAAGCATTAGAGCAGGCCTGCTGGGAGCAGGCACTCGACATAACGCACGAGGGAACAGGGAGGGTGAGCTGCAACCACCAGCACTCAGCGTCCAGGCCCCAGCACTCCCAGTGGGCCCGGAGGCCCTCCTGAGAGCCTCCCCAAGGTGCTGGGTAATTGGCCAGGCTGCCACTGTGGCCTGCCATGGGCCAACCCTGGGTTGGGCCTCAGGTCAAGACCCTGGGCATAAACCAGGGCCCACTCCCACTACACTGGGCTGGGGGCGGGCAGGACTGTGCAGCGGTTGTGGAAACCAGCACGTCCATAGCTGCATGTGCCCACATCAGAGATACACGTCCACGTTACCACCTGAAGTCACTTTGCACAAAGTCTTCTTTTTCACCCCGGGGTCCAAAATCAGCAATTGCCAGCAGCCGATCAATCTGAAACGGAACAGACAGTGGGTTACTGAAGAGCTGTGCTTCTCCACCGCCTGTGCCCGAGCGGGGTGCCAGCGGACTGCAAGCCTCAGGCTGCCCAGAGCCGCGGCCACCTCAGGGCCCGGCTGCGTGACAGGGCTCCCTCCCTGACGTTGCCCATGCCTGCAATCTTAGTTACACTTGTTCTGATAATGAACCGAGTCTTCTCAAAAGACTGTACTTAAAGCATGTAAATGTTAGTCAAATTTACAAAGGAACCAGTTAAATATTAGTTGAATTACTGACACTGGTTTCTAATGAGGTTTTGTAAAATGCTTCAATTTTGCCACAGAATCTGCTTGAGGCAAATGTGGCTATGTGGGAGTCACAAAGCCCGGCATTTGACTCTAGCCCTGCGCGGTGTGTGGGGCCAAGGCTGGAGATGTACTCTGCTTCTCAGCAGGGCCCAGCGAGGGCCCCCACCTTCACCTGCCTGCTCTGAGTACCGCCAGGTACTCCCACCCGGGCTGGGCACTGAGGCCTGACCTCCCACTTCAGTGCGAGCCCAGCCAGCCTGACCCACAATGGGGTCCTGACATCCACGTGAAGTCATCACCAACAACTGATGCTATTAAAACCACAAGGTGAGAAGAGGCAGAACCGGCCACAAGTCAGTCCACAAAAAACCCAGGAACAGGAAGATGATGCTACATCGAGGACAAACAGGCCTCCTCTGGTTAAAACTGGGAGTTAACTCACATTCCTGATAGCCCATGGTGCTGAGCACCTGAGTGTGCACACTGGTACTACCGCCAGTAATGAGCACCCGAGTGTGCCCACTGGCAGAACCACCAGTGCTGGGCAACCCTGAGTGTGTTCACTGGCAGTACCAGGAGTTTTGCTGAACTACCTAGATTTCAGTTTGGACACAGCTGATTACCCAGCCTCTTTCAAACATCCAGACCTGTGACCTGAAGACTGCATTCTATCCTGAGAATGCAAAGTAAGCTGTTCAAACTGGAGCAGTAGCAACTACTTGCGACTTTTGTTGCAACCAATATTAGAAATAAACTGACTGACAGAAGACTCCAAGTTTCAGAGTTCAGAGTTTCCAGAACTAATTTCAAATTTCTGTGCCTCTCCAAGCTGCTTACCAATGGATGATTTTAAATCTTAAAAATGTACAGAGTCTGAAAAACTCTGCTCTGACTTAGCCAGGGGAAGCAGTGACCATGCCCTTGACGGTCACCTGCCCAAAGCAGAAACCCACTCTGGTCCAGCCTTTACTCCTAACTACAGTGAGACAGAGTGCAGGGCAATGCGGCCAGCCACGGCCTGACCTTCCCTTGATGGCTCCACGTGCAGGACCCGGCATCACCATGTGGCTCGTGTCCGACCCTTCAGCACTTCCCTTGAGCACGTGTGGTAGAACAGACAGGCACGAAGTGGACAAAGGCCCCCCCTAGAGACACACAAGCGTACAGGTGGGAGCATATACCCTCCCTCCAGTGACTTTTCTGGAAAGGAACTTACACAGCCAGGGAGCACCTTGCAACTATGAAATCTTCCTCCACAGAGAGTGAGACGAGTCACAGTTCAGTGAGAGCAGGGAGCCCACCCTCCGGGACAGGCTGGGCTCCTCCCACAGCCCTGCACGGGGACTCCTGCTGGGGTCTGCACACCGCAGCCGAAACCCCACCTGGGCTGACAAGCAGCTCTGCATCTTCACTCCTGCTCCCCTTCTAGCGAGGAAACCA
The DNA here is from genome assembly GCF_042477335.2 of Ovis canadensis. Taxonomy (NCBI): domain Eukaryota; kingdom Metazoa; phylum Chordata; class Mammalia; order Artiodactyla; family Bovidae; genus Ovis; species Ovis canadensis. The sequence goes on from NC_091267.1 coordinate 13,774,365, forward strand.
CACACCCACGAGGCTATTATCCAAATAATGTTTCCAGTATAGGTTGTACGATGAGAAACGAGACAGCAATGTACAACCGGATCTCTGTCCTCTGTGGACCTGCGCGCTACCTAGTCTTACACTGAACACGCCACCAAATCCCCCTGCAGCGCTGCAGGCTTCTTCAGTGAACCTGTGAAGGTGTAAGACACCTCAATAACCCAGGAACTACCACCAGATGGAAACTGCATGCACGTTGACAGGTTTTTAACCTCTAAAACCTGTACTTAAAACAAGGAAAACAACTATGAAACAATGACAGTTCCAGGACAGAACGTAAGTGTGTCAGCCTTGACGGTGTAAAGTAACCACAGACAGACTGAAACCCAGGGAAACGAGAGGAGGCGGCACACTCAGTGGGCAGCTCTGACTGCGTCACGTTTATGAACCGACAGACAGGGTTGCAGTTTTTGAGTGTGATACTCAAACTACAACTATGGGGTTGCAGTTTTGACAGTGATACCGACGAGCATCAAAAAATTAAAGCTATGTAATGTGGCTTCCTCTGGGGAACCAGGCTGAGGACAGTGGCACAGGAGCCCTACTTTTCATTTGTACCTTTCCAAATATTACCTTTTAAAATCTGTACACATTATTCTTTTGAATATTTAAAACTTCAACGTAAAGCTTTACGCATACAAAAGTTGACACAGTAAAGAGAAAATTATGTAAAAGCCTTACTTCCATCACAGCTGCGTATTTTTTGTCCTGAACAAACACTATAGGCGGCACATTCCTCAGGGTCTGCTGGGACATCAGAAGATGCCTGGAGAGAAAACATGGTCTGAGCAGCTGAGGTGACATCTGGCGGAGGGATGCCAGAAATAGAAATGTCATCCCACAAAGAGGTGAGACGTGAGTTTTGTTCATCACAGTATTCAAAGATGAAGTATTCCTTAGCCAACCGCCACATTTCAACAGGGGTATAAAACTTGGGATGGCCTGCCGGGCATCACTGCCAGCTTCCTGTCCCTCCATTCACACCACCAGCAGCAGCACCACAGAAGGGTGGCCGCCAGCCCGCCCCCCCCACCAGATGCCAGACACAAAAAACACTGCTGGGACAGGCAAGCACAGCTGCTCAGCGACAGAGCGGGCACCCAGTCACGCGGAGACCTTTACACTGAAGCCTGGCGGTCCAAAGAGGTGGGAAACGTTCTGTTCAACTGACTTTTCTGATTGCTGCTGCTGCTGAGCCGCTTCAGTCGCCTCCAACTGTGTGCGACCCCATGGACTGTAGCCCACCAGGGATTCGCTCTGTCCATGGGATTCTCCAGGCAAGAACACTGGAGTGGGTTGCCATGCCCTCCTCCAGGGGATCTTCCCGACTCAGGGATCGAACCCGTGTCTCCTGCACTGCAGGTGATTCTTTACCACTGAGCCACCAAGGAAGCCCTACTTTTCTGATTACCTAAAAGCTAATCAGAAAACGATGCTGCTATCTCAACACTTGTTGGAAATCTCTCGTTTCCTTGTTTCTGTGAAATGTAAAACCTGAGAGTGACTGACCACTCTTTGATGCCCGGCTTCAGAGACCACGACACTGCGAGGGATGCAGAGCGGCTGACGCAAGAACACCAGACCCGCAGGACCCTGCTCGCAGCATCTACCCGCTCGCCTTCTAGAAAGGAAGCATGGGGCTTCCCTGAGGTCCAGGGGTCAAGAACCCTGGTCCAGGAAGAGCCCACACCCGTGGGGCAACTAAGCCCGTGAGCCCCAACTATGCAGCCTGTGCTCCGGAGCCTGTGCTCTGCGACGAGAGTTGCCCCCGCTCCCCACAGCTGGAGAAAGCCCGTGTGCAGCATCGAAGACCCAGAGCAGCCAAAAATAAATAAAACTTTACGCAGAAAAATGAAAGCCTGCCGTTCAGGGGAGGCAGGAGGCCCAGGGAAAAAGGAGAGAAGCATGGAGAAAGCCCAGTTCTGAGGTTTGCCACGTTTTAAAGACTGAGGAGAAAACTGAGTAACTTTTTTCCTACCACCCAGCTCAGTGGTTCTCACAATTTTTGGTCTCAGAACCCCCTCTATACTCTTAACAATTACTGAGGACACCAAAGACCTTTTGTTTATGTGGGTTACATTAATCAATACTTAACACATTAGAAAATGAAGCTGAAAAATGTAAAAATATGTATTCATTAATTCATTTAAAGTAACAGCTGTATTTTAAATGAGATTAAAAAGAGTGACACTGCTTACATGGTTTCAAATTTCTTTGAAACCCAGCATAATGGAAGCCAGCTAGATTCTCACCTCTGTATCTGCATTCAATCTGTCCTACTCTTTTGCTTAAAAAAGAGGGAAATGTAAGCTCACGGATCAGAAACTGAAAAAGGAAGAGTATGTGAACAGTCCTTCAGAAAGGTGTCGATGTTCTCTGATGCTACTCAGAATCTCAACAAAAGTAGTTTATTTAAGGCTGCAATGTGGAATCTGAAACCAGATGGATGGACAAGTCACTCTCTGTACATTAAAATCCTGTGATCCTCTTGCCCTCTGAATTGGCCTTTCCCCATTGTTGATTCTGTAACATCATACATTGGTATTTTTCAGAACGATGATGCACTTTACAATAGATCGTCTCCAATCTCATCAAAAGGGTCTTATAAACTGCAAAGCTGTCAAATTCACGGTAGTGGGTACAGGCTTTCTAAAATTCTCATTTTCACTGAAAGCTTGCATTTTATCACTGGTCAAACATGGTCAGTTGTTTTCTTGAAGTGACAGGTTCACTTTACTCACTTTGGAGAAAATGTCTGTTAAATTCCTACATCTTAATAACCATAATTGGTTCACTTGTTCTTCCAAGTGAAAAATGTATATTCCGGGTCACAATCAGCAACCACAATATTTTTCCAAGACAACCACCAGGACTTCATACTTTCCACCACAGATACTAAAAAGATGTGCTGAAGGGTCAGATTTAATAAAGGGAGTAACTTCTGCTTATTCACCAAGGGTATTCTTAATGAAGCTGGCAGTTGATTACTGTGAGTACATGCTGACGCCACAGTGACGACCAGGACATCCTCAGTGCAAATGTCCACACAGCGAGAAAGGAAAATCACACCTCACCATGAAAACAGCTCTAACCTTATGAACATCCCCCCACAAAGGACCTCAGGGGTCCCTGGGGAACCAGGTCCCACTTAGAGAACCACTGACCTGGCTTGGGGCTTACATGAAGATGTGAATTCTGCTCTGAAATTCAAGAAAACACTTCCCAAATTTTCCTTAAAAGCAAAAGTGGTGAACACACCAGCCGGCAGGCAGGGTCAGGCAGACGGCTCACCTCATGTGCGCAGCACTCCTCCGCAGGACGGCCTCCGTGTGTGCGTTCTGAGTCTCAGAGAGGGAGGCCCTCCAGAAGACACGGCAGGCAGAGAAGTCTGAAGTCAGAGAGACCTGAGCCCCCCACCCCCGCCCCAAATCACTGTCAGTTCACCTGGGCTCTCGTGGACACAGGGGGTCAGGAGATAGGCACTAACCCAAGGGCAGTCCTGGCTTCGCCCCCAGCACCAGCACCCAGCGCCAGGGCCCCAGGCCCCTGCCGCTCCCCGCGCCCTGACCTGACTCCAGCCCCCGCCCCACCCCAGAAGCGCCTCAGTGCCCTCTGCCCTCCCTGGGTGAACCCACTCCACCCTGATGGTGAAGCCGGCAGGAGCCAGCTCCCCGTCCTTACCCCGAGGGGAAGGCACACGGGCCACCACTCATCTGAGCCAGGTCTTCCTCTGATGACCCGCCTTACCCCGGGCAGAGCACCAGGTGTTGTCTGCGCCTGACCCCACGCCTTCCTCCCGACACCTCAAGGCGCACACCGAGCCTCCCTTCTGCCTCTCCCAAGCACGAGGCGCCTGCCGGGGTGTGAAGTCCCGTGGCTACCTTGCAGACCTCCACGTTCAGGTCGCACAACTCCTGGCTCACTTCAGGGGTGCACAGCAAGTCTGTGAGCGCTTTGTAGAGGAGGCCGTTCAGGGCCCGCAGGCGCACCTGGTCTTCCTTCCGGGTTCTCCGAGAGGTGCTCTTCGTCAGGAACTCCAACTGGGAGGACTTGTGGGTCTGCATCAAGAAGAAATGCCAACATTACACAGAGGCCAACATGACACCTATACACGAACCTTACTGACAACGAGGGTCACCTTCAACCACCTTAGCTTTCATGAGGATATACTTCATTTTACAGACCTGGACCCGTCTAGATTTTACCTAGCATCCCTTCAAAATTAAAAGTATGGCCAAGTACATATATTTTTCCAAAAAAATTCTCAGTGAAATGCAATCCACATACCATAAAATTCTCCCTCTCAACAAGTACAATTCAGTGGTTTCCAGTATCAGTTCAGTTGCTCAGTTGTGTCCGACTCTGCAACCCCCATGGACTGCAGCATGCCAAGCTTCCCTGTCCACTACCAACTCCTCAAGCTTACTCAAACATCGAGTCAGTGATGCCATCCAACCACCTCCTCCTCTTGTCCCCTTCTCCTCCTGCCTTCAGTCTTTCCCAGCATCAGGGTCTTTTCCAAAGAGTCAGTTCTTCACATCACGTGGCCAAAGTATTGGAGCGCCAGCTTCAGTCCTTTCAATTAATACTTAGGACTGATTTCCTTTAGGATGGACTGGTTTAATCTCCTTGCAGTCCAAGGGACTCTCAAGAGTCTTCTCCAACACCACAGTTCAAAAGCATCAATTCTTCACCCCTCAGCTTTCTTTATAGTCCAACTCTCACATCCATACATGACTACTGGAAAAACCATAGCTTTGACTAGACAGACCTTTGTCAGCAAAGTAATGTCTCTGCTTTTTAATATGCTGTCTAGGTTTATCATAGCTTTTCTTCCAAGGAGTAAGCGTCCTTTAATTTCACGGCTGCAGTCACCATCTGTAGTGATTTTGGAGTGCAAGAAAATAAAGTCTGCCACTGTTTCCTTTGTTTCCCCATTTATTTGCCATAAAGCGATGGGACCAGCTGCCGTGATCTTTTTTTGAATGTTGAGTTTTAAGCCAGCTTTTTCACTCTCCTCTTTCAGTTTCATCAAGAGCCTCTTTAGTTCCTCTTTGCTTCCTGCCATAAGGGTGGTTTCATCTGCATATCTGAGGTTATTGACATTTCTCCTGGCAATCTTGATTCCAGCTTGTGCTTCATCCAGTGTGGCATTTCACATGATGTACTCTGCATGTAAATTAAATAAGCAGGGTGACAATATACAGCCTTGATGTACTCCTTTCCCAATTTGGAACCAGTCTGTTATCCCATGTCTGGTTCTAACTGCTGCTTCTTGACATGCATGCAGATTTCTCAGGAAGGAGGTAAGGTGGTCCCATTTCTAAGAATTTTTCACAGTTTGTTGTGATCCACACAGCCAAAGGCTTTAGTGTATTCAGTGAAGCAGTAGGTTTCTAGTATACAGTGTATTTTTTTCTAAAAGGGACCATTCGTTACATACACTTCCAGGATACACATACAATGTATTTCAGAGATACTGCAGGTTCCTTCCAGACTATCACAATAAAGCAGATATCACAATACAGTGAGTCACACAATTTTTCTGGATTCCTGATGCATATAAGTTATGTCTGCACTACAGTGTAGTCTATTAAGTGTGCAGTAACAATATATCTAAAGAAAACATACATGCCTTAAACTGAAAACACTTTATTGCTAAAACATGCTGACACTGACCTGCCAAAGCAGGGATACCACAGACCTCAATCCATAAAAAACACAGTAACAAACGCAACACAAGGAGTGCCTGCATACCTACACATATCTGTGTTACACACACACAACTTGAATGGATGTCACCATGTTAGAATCTGATAACAGATACGACATTCTGGAAAACCGTGCTGTAATTTTTTTAAAGGTCAAATCCCCACGTTAGCAGTGATGCAGGCTCACCCCTCCAGTACTGATGCAGACGGACCACAAGCTGGAGTGCTGCCCAAGGCAGGGCCTCCTGCCCTCTGAGATACCAAAATGCTCGTCACTGCTCCTCCTACTTACCAAGTGAGAGCCCAAGGAAGGACCTTCATACCAGAACTTCTTCCTGTGGGAGAAAGTGAGAACTCTTCTGGATACAATGGCAAATTGGGTAAGAAACAGTTACAAATGCTAACCATAGGTTATGATATCATCGCTGTTTCTAAAGGGCTAAGCCTGAACATACACATTAAGTTCCTGGGGTTCTAAAAGATTTAGATATCCACCTGACAGCAGCATGGGTTTTTGGGGAGAGACAGGAGGCAGTTTTAATTCAGCTCAAAGTTTTACCTAAAGTCTACTTCTAGTCCCAAAGATGGATAAAGGGGATCTTAAAAACACACCTACCACATGCATGACAGCACTGTCCTACTCAACAAAGCTGCTGCCTGGGAGCTGGTTAACAACTGACACGGTCACACATCGACAGCTAGGTCAGCAGAGGGCAAATGGGAGAGCCAGGCTCCTGACTGCTGCAGACAAGCAAGGGAAGGGGGTGAGGACCGTCTGGGCACCAGCAGATTAGAGACGGAGGTCAGCAGGAACTCAAGTTCCACTACTTACAGCTACAGGTGGTGACATGGAGAAACATTTATAGATAAGCATATACCCTTGGCTTAACCTGAACACATATTGTTTTCACTTTGTCAGCTGAAACGGTATAAGAGACAAACACCCCAGGAGCAATGACATACTCAGCTCCAGATCATGGTTCTGATGCCAGTGTCCAGTGAAGGAACCAGACAGAGCTCCCTGGAGAAGCGGCTGGTTCTAGCACTGAGGCATTCTGCAGCGCCATAAAGTAAAGAAGTGCTAATAAATTTCTTTAAATGTAAAAACTACTTCACGGGTTTCCCTGGTGGTCTACTGGCTAAGAATCTGCCTGCCAACACGGGACACGGGTTTGATCCCTGATTCCGGAAGATCCCACATGCCACAGAGCAACTAAGCTACTGAGCCCACACGTCCTAGAGCCTGCAATGAGAAGCTGCTCACCGCAGCTAGAGAGTAGCCCCCTCTCCCCACAACTAGAGAAAGCCTGCGGGCAGCAACAAAGACCTAGCACAACCAATAAATAAATAAAATAAAATAGATAAAAACTACTTCAAAACCCCTAACAATGAAGCATGTCAAAGGAACATAGGAGCCACCTTAAAGAGCTACCAATGGTCCAAAGCTGGAACAACTGGAGCAAAAGTAGTAATGGGTTCTAAGCCATGGGTGCATACAGATAGGAATTAACAAATGGACTAAAAGAGACACACGTTCCATCAAAAGTCTCAATAATTCATGAACCTAACTCACACTACTCCTTAGGTGTGAGCGGCATACAGTAACTTTCCCGCAAAGACGACAGTATGGAATCAGAGCAGGGGAGGTAACTTTACAGTGGATAAACTTTGACAGACACAAAGGACCCCAGTCAATGATCAAGACCAACATCAACAGAGATAAACCATGTTGATATCATGTATGTGTTCATATGTGTAATGATGTGATGAAACCATCACTTTACATGTATCGTCTTCCCCCCAAACCAAAACCCCAGTATAATCAAGAGAAAAACATCACACCAGTACCAACGGTACAGAGAGGCATTCTACAAATATCTAACCAGTGCTCCTCAAACTGTGGAGGTCATCAAGCACTAACAGTTGGAGAAACTAACACTGTGAAGAGGAATCTAAAAAGATTTCCCTGGATAGGATACTGGAACAGAAAAAGGACAGGGGAAAAGGAAGGAAAGGTGCACAAAGCTCGGACTTTGGTTAATAATAATGAATCAGTGCTGGTTCATCCATTGTAACACATGTGCCACACCAACATAAAAGACTAATACAGGGGAAACTGTACTCATATGGGAACTCTACTCATCTTTGCCAATCTAAAACTTCTTAAAAACAAAACATATACATATACATATATACACTTACACACACCTACAATAGAATCAAAATGATATGGAAATTAACAATAATTTATTATACTTATCTCTTATACAACGCAAACTATCCTGATTTTTTTTTATTCTTCAAAAAATGCTCACAGAGGAAGCATTAATGTCGAAAGGCAATTTTTACGTATTTTTCTTATTTCCCTATAATGAAACCACTCTCCCGACAAAAAGCTTCTAATAGTAAGAATCACCATCCCTCGGTGTCTGTAAGGAACTGGTTCTAAGACCCCACAAACACCAAAATTCGAGGATGCCCAACGCGTTGCGTTTGCTCACAAACTCCGCGCATCCTCCTGGACACACTAAGTCATCGCTAGGTTACTTACCATACCTAATCCCATGTAAATGCTACCAAAACAGTTGCCAGCAAGGTAAGCTCAGGTTGTGTTTTTTAAAACTTCGTGGAATTTCTTCTGAATAGTTTCAATCCAAGGTTGGTTGAATCCGAGGATTTGGAACCTCGGACCCACGGTGGAAGGTAAACATCACTTTGCTTTAAAAGCTCACTTTGCTTTTAACAGACCTAAAATCATCACAACTGTATCAAAGTAAAGAAAAAACGCAGGGAGGAAAAACTGCAAACGGCAGCCGTGACGGGTGGCTTTCACACGCGGAGACTGCGCTCAGACTTGGCTGCGCGCTCGGGCGCCTACTAGCGCCCAGGCGGAGGCCTCACCCTTGAGGAACCCCATCGGGGCCGCCGCCCCAACGCCCTCCACCCAACTCGGGAACATTACTTGGTTTTCGAAGCAAATTTCTTGAGCAGGTTCTTGCCACAGGACACAGGCGAGCTGTGCAGACCTCGAGCACCGCTCAGGAGCCCCAAGTAGAGCCCCGGCCGCCCCCTGAGAGCGGCCCACATGTTTGCTCAGAGACTACGGACAAATGGCGACGCAAGGCGGGGCGACAGTGACGAGCAGGCGTGGGGCGGGGCAAAGCCAGACGGGGCGACCTTTGCGGGGAGATGCGGGCAGGAAGACAAACGCGGCGGGGTTGTGACCAAGACGTGGGCGGAGCAACGTTGCCAAGGAGACGTAGGGCGGAGAGAAGCGAGGCGGGGCGACGTGTGGGGCGGAGCTACGCTTGCGCGGCGTCGGCAGGGTGACGTTGCCAAGGAGACGTAAAGCTGAGCGACGCTGAGCTGTTCGGGGTGCGGGGTAGGATACTTTGACAGGGGCGTGGGTGTGGGCGGTGTACCGTTGCCAAGGAGACGGGGCGAGGAGCGCTCGGGAGGAGCGGAAATATAGGCGGGGCTATACTGACGAGGAGTCGGCGGGGCGTCGTTGCCAAGGAGGCGTGGAGCAGAGAGAGACGCGGTGCAACGTGTGGGGAGGGGCTACGCTGACTTGTTTGGCGTGGGCGGGGCGACGTTGCCAAGGCGACACTCAGGCGAGCAAGGCTGGGCAGGGCGACGTGTGGGGTGGGATACGTTGACAGACGTGTGTGTGGGCGGGGCAACATTACCAAGGAGACACTCAGGCAAGAAACGCTGGACGCTGTGACGTTAACTGTGACGTGTCGTGGGGCGAAATTGACGGGGAGACGTGGGGCGGGGCGAAGCGAGAAGGGGCGATGTATGCTGCTAAGTCACTTCAGTCGTGTCCGACTCTGTGTGACCCCATAGACGGCAGCCCACCAGGCTCCCCCGTCCCTGGGATTCTCCAGGCAAGAACACAGGAGTGGGTTGCCATTTCCTTCTCCAATGCATGAAAGTGAAAAGTGAAAGGGAAGTCGCTCAGTCATGTCCGACTCTTCGCGACCCCATGGACCGCAGCCTACCAGGCTCCTCTGTCCATGGGATTTTCCAGGCAAGAGTACTGGAGTGGGGTGGGCATGTGTGTGGGGGCGGGGCAATATTACCAAGGAGACACTCTGGCAAGGGACGCTGGACGCGGTGATGTTAACTGTGACGTGTCGTGGAGTGAAATTGACGGGGAGACGTGGGGCGGGGCGAAGCGAGACGGGGCGAAGTGTAGGGCGGGGCTATATAGACTAGGGCGTGGCTGGCCGACGTTGCCAAGGAGACGTGGAGCGTTGCCACTCGGGGCGGAGCGACGTAAGGCCTTGAGGCGACGTGGGGTCTGGAAGACGCGTTAGGGGAACCCGTGAAGCGGCTCTGGGCCAAGTGCTGGGCATGCTGGGAGTCGCCGGGAGACTGTGGGCGGGGCGAAAGGGCGCGGCGGTGTCTGGGGACAAATAGACTGGCCCTGAGGCGGCCGAGCGGAGGCGCGTGCGGGGAGGGGTGGGACTGCGAGTGAGCAGGGGTGTGCGTACACGTATCGTTAGGGAAGTGGGCCGGGCCGGGACTGATAGAGGACCGTGCACCGTGGGCGGGGCGGGGCGCCCGTGGGTGGGGCGGGGCGCCCGTGGGTGGGGCCAGATATCAAGGTGCGGAGCGGAGCGCCACGACGTAACCTGAGGAGCGGGGGCGGGACTTCAGGATGTGCTGGGTGCTGGCGAGCCATGAAGCCGCCGCTCTTCCAGCGAGTGCCGCGTTAGCTGGGCCTTGCTGCTGGGAAGCGCGCAAAACACCCGGAGGCGGAGACTGCAGAGCGAGGAATACTTTATGCACACGCACGGAGCTAACAGAGACGGGGTACAGAACATCAAATGAGAAGCAGGGAAGTAAGGTCCGTCCTCACTAGGTGATTTAAATGAAAACCCGGCGTCCTGAAGCAGAGCTCCTGCTGCTGGCACAACTAGGAAGGATCAAGTTCCTTCCTCTCTATGCTACTAATTCGTTTGCTCACTTCCTGTGACACCTGCTCGTCAGTCTATGTGGAGGAGAAAAACAGCTTCCAAACTGCTGCAAAAAGGAGGCATCCTCACCCCAGACCCCTCTTCGAGGTCACCCCTGGTAATTCCGCTCTAGGCACTCTCTCCCCGCTCCTTTGCTCCCGCTCAGCACAGACCTCCTGGCACTGCTTGGTCTTCTCCCCCACTAGTAAGTAAACCCTTGAGTGGGAACTTGGCACATAGACGGTGCCCAATTATCCTTGGTTTTTTTTGAATGATTAAAACAATAGTGATTAGACTGTCAGGGAAAACTATGTAATCCAGTCAATTTACCAGAATTTATCAAGACTGAAAGCAGCACAACTCACTGGGAAACCCATAGACCGAGTGCAGACTTTTGGACTGTGGACGAGTAATTCCCTGCGCTCAGTTTCATCACGAATGATAACAGAACTTCCCTCTTAGAGCTGCCTTGAGGATGAGGTGGGCACGTGAGGAAGGCATTTAGCAAACTTTCAACAGGTGATAAGTATTATGACTAGTCTTAAGTGTTTCATCTAAGTATTAATGCAGTCTATATAATGGACTCAAACAAAGTATACAAAAGTGTTTCTTTCCCATTTAATCTGCTGTTTCCAGCCCACTGAACTCTTAACTCACATAAATCATTTAAGCAGCACTTCGTTAGGAATAGGAAGGCCACTGAGAGAAGCCAGGATGCTTTCAACCAAATTTTCCATTATCTGTCGTCTTGCTTGATGAGTTGCACTTCCAATGTGAGGTGTCAGAGTGACATTCTTCAACTTCAATAAAGGATGATCTCTGAAATACAGATTAATGGAGGAAAACAGTGTCATTTGGTTTAACTTCATATTCTGGCTTCACATCCCCACTCTGAGATGAAGAAGGCTTCGGGAGGCCTCATGGTGTACTGAGATGATACCTAGATGTACTCTAGATGATCACTCCTCATCTATTCCTGGTTTGGGTGACCCAACGTTTCTGGATGTAAAATAACATATCCTAACTGCACCCACACCATTAGTTCACAATTGCTGAACATGCGTGATGGATTAAATGATAGTGACCCGCAAGATAAGAAAGAGCCTTGGGGAGACAGATGCTGATTCAGGCATGATGGGACAAGATGAGTGCACCTTTAATGGGAATGGCATTCAGAGGGAAAAGATTTCTTAACTAGGATTACCAGGTTAGAAGGAGCTCTCTTCCAGGAAGAAGGCAAAGAATGGGAGACAGCCTGGAAAGATGAGGTTTTAGTGAAGTGGGTCAGGCAGACTCAAGCATAATGATGGATAATATTAGAACTCAGGATTGGAAAAGTGCTGTCACCAACAGAGCCTCTTTATTTCAATACAGACAGAGGCCAAAGTAGCCACGCGACAGTGATTCCACCCCCCCAAGCCCCCCACCCCCGGCCCAATAGCTACTGAGGCTCAAGGGGCATGCCCTTGGGAACTTAAGGACCCCCAAACCTATGGAAGTTCTCTACAGGCACCTGTAATTTATGCCAATGCAGTCCAACCACCCTCACCTCCAGGACTGATTGAAGTAAGTCATTGTGGTACAGTTAGCAGGGATAGGACTATTCTGAAACACTTGTCTAACCCCTATGAAGCAGGTGGGCCCTACTGTATAACAGCACGCAATGGAAAACAGTCTAGGTACAAGGGTGTGAGACAGGGTGATACTGTCCCACCTGACTTGGAACCCAACACCTGCCCATAAGAATATCTGAATGTATAGGCAAGAGACATCGGTGTTGAGAAGGCATAGCAAATACCTCTGCAGTTGTTATTGACTTATGTAATTAAACTGCATTGTACCATGAATGTATAGCAATATGCTGTAACACTGGCACTGTTGGCAAGATTTAACTACCTCATGAAAGTAAGTCAGATGATAATACTGACATTGATGATCAATGGGAAATGACTGGCCTGAGAAATTACTGGATTTCACTAAATATCACCTAACTTTATATACTAAATAGTGCTACATGAGTTCATCATAACATACAAATAGCGGTAGATGAAGACGTTCAGGGCAGCAAGTAATCAAAAATACAATGGATTAGTTGTTTCTTTAAATCTTATCCCTGCCCCACAGTAACTCCTTCAAATGTTAGGCATAGTCATATCAATACTATTGCTGAACCTATCATATAAATACGGTAATAAATGTAAATACTCAAATAAATATCATTTTGGTGTGAGACAGCCTAGGCCAAGGGCCTTGCTGTCCATGGGGGTCTCAAAGAGTCAGACACGACTGAGTGACTGAACTGAACTGAAGGGCCACAGGAGTGGCCTGTGTGATTAAGAACTGATTCAGTAGGCAGGTTTGGAGTTCTTGAATCCTGCACATTCCAAAGACAAGGCTGGCCTTTGACTGGCCTCTGGGAGATAACCTATGAGCCCTTCAGCCTGCCTGGTAAGAGTATCTGATACTTGGGATCTTGGACAAAGTCAGAGAGTTGTTGCTAGTGGTTTAATTTGTGGTGAATGCGGTTTTTGTTTGCCTAGAACTCTTGGCCAGTCTGTACCAGTTTGACCTCTGTAGGAGCTGGAGTCTAAGAAGTCAGTCAGACAAGTGGGTAATCCAAGCCTACATGACTGAGCCCAGATACAAGGCTCAGTGAGCTTCCCTGGATGGAAATACTTAATGTGTGTTGTCTGCATCACTGCTCGAGGTATAAGCACTGTCCACACAACCCTGCTGGGAAGATAGGCCTGGGTCTCCTGGGCTCCACTCTAGAAGTTTTCTGCCTTTGCTGATTTTAAACGTATGTCTTTTCACTGTAATAAACTGTTAACTGTGAGTATAAAAGCTTTTCTGCGTTCTGCAGGTCTTTCCAGCCAATCATTAAAACTGAAGGTAGTCTTGGGGACCCCGGTCCTACTGGCAAATGAAACTTCTTAAAATAATTTGTAGTGAATCCTTTTGTAAAATAAAGAATATTTATGTAGTATGACTAAATAACCCCGGATTTCCTACTTTTTTTTCTCACAGTGAGCAGCATCAAAATGTCTCCCTGAAAAACAAAGATGAAAACTCAAACATATCTGATAAATATCTTGGCAAAAGAGCTTTAACAAAAATGATTTCACATGGGACACTGGGAGTACATCACCTATTAGGATAAACTAAGCTTTGGGATTTAACACTGGTATTTACCCTGTGACTTGTGAGAAAAAGCTCTTTTTAGCAGGTTAGTCAACAGGGGTGATCGCATGATGTCTCAGTTTTGAGTAAGTTGGCCACTGTCTAAAATATTCATGCTTCTTTATTTATATTGAAATTATTTTTTGTTCTAGATTAGCAGCTCTCTTCTAAAGAGCCTCTTGGTGAAAGTGAAAGAGAAGAGTAAAAAAGTTGGCTTAAAGCTCAACATTCAAAAAACTAAGTTTGTGACATCCAGTCCTATGTCTTCATGGCAAACAGGTGGGGAAACAATGGAAACAGTGGCAGACTTTATTTTCTTGCACTCCAAAATCACTGCAGATGGTGACTGCAGCCATGAAATTAAAAGACGCTTGCTCCTTGGAAGAAAAGCTATGCCTAACCTAGACAGCATATTCAAAAGCAGAGACATTACTTTGCCGACAAAGGTCCGTCTAGTCAAAGCTATTATTTTTCCAGTAGTCGTGTATGGATGTGAGAACTGGACCATAAAGAAAGCTAAGTGCCAAAGAACTGATGCTTTTGAACTATGGTGTTGGGGAAGACTCTTGAGAGTCCTTTGGACTGCAAGGAGATTAAACCAGTCAATCCTAAAGGAAAACAGTCCTGAATATTCACTGGAAGGACTGATGCTGAAGCTGAAATTCCAATACTTTGGCCACCTGATGAGAAGAACTGACTCATTGGAAAAGACCCTGATGCTGGGAAAGACTGAAGGTGGGAGGAGAAGGAGACAACAGAGGATGAGATGGTTGGATGGCATCACCAACTTGATGTTTCAGTAAGCTCGAGTAGCTGGTGGTGGACAGGGAAGCTTGGGGTGCTACAGTCAATGGGGGTTGCAAAGAGTCAGACATGACTGAGTGACTGAACTGAGTGGCTTGCTTACTTGGCCTTTACACTCTTAAAAATTGAGAACCCCAAAGAACATGTGTTTATGAGGATTATGTCTATCAACATTTATTGTATTAGAAATTAAAACTGAAAACAATGTAATACACATCATTAACTGAGTGATGATGTCATCACACATTCTGAGGAAACCCTGCTGTGCTCTTATGAGAAAACATGAGTGGAAATGAACAACTGCTTATGAATCAGAAAAACAGTTCTGATGTGGAAACTTCTGTCTCTTTCTAGACAGGATTCTGATTATGAATTATTAATGAAGCCAATTAAACCTTTAAAAAGAAAAATAGTTTTGACTTCATAGACCCCTTAGAATGGTCTCCAGACCACATTTTGAGAAACTATTCTCAATAAATTATTGTTTTTCTCAGAAATGTCTAATTTCTAAGGCCAATCTGGATAAACTTAGATATCAAATTTGGTCAAAACATTCATCTGACAGCAATTTGCTTACTGGATGGAAATCAAAGTTAGGAATAGCTGGTTTAACAAATGACAGCATCAAGATTCAAAATAAATAAGATAATCAAGACGCCAGTCCCACTAGGCTGGATCACACAGTCAAAACATACAAGCAAATGAAATTCAATGCAAATAAATGTAAAATTCCACACTCAAAGAAAAACTTGAGAAAATAACAATTTCAACTTTAACTAAAAAACTTAATGAGTTAAGGTGTAGTGAGGCTGTGAGGAAACATGCTGCTAACACAGCCTCTGTGTAACTTCTCTGCAGTGGTCAGACCACAACATGAATACTGTGTGCAGTCTTCAGCAGCGTATTTTCAAAGGACTGGGAGGCAATAATAAGGACAACGTGTCTGGAAAGGACATCACTTAGGCTACAAGTAAAGGATATGAAGATATTTAGCCTCAAAAGAAAAAAAAAGACTATGGTGAAATGTGGTGAAGGTTTGTAAAGAGAATAATCAAAGTTAGCCTCTGATGCTCCAGAGGGCAAACCAGGATCAACGGGTAAAGGAAGGACTATTTGGCTCAAGCTGAGAAAGACTATTCTGTGCGCTCTCCATCCATGAGGTCTGGGCCCCCAGTGCCCTAAGTGCCCTGTCTGTGGAGGCGCTGAAGCAGAGGCCTGACCCACTGCAGAAATGGACGGGTCACCAGGGGCATGTTCCAAGGCCAAGAACCTACGTGATTGCAACAGGCAGCTCAACGTGGCTGCAGAAGCCAGAAGCAGCAGCTGTCTGAGGCACCTCCCACCCAGAGGGGGAGAACCGTAGATCCAGTCTGGCTTCCTTACCTGGGCAGGGGCTCTGGGTGTGTCACATCCAGCGCTGCCGCCTTAATGAGCCCGGTCTGAAGGGCTTCCACCAGGGCGTCTTGATCAACTAGCAGACCTGGGAGGACGAGACCCCTCCTCTGTAGGCCCAAGTTAGGCAGTGCTCTCTAGTCACCCTGAAACACACCTTGATCTTGTAGGAAGTTTGACAAAAAGCACGTGAACTTCATTCTGCCAGTCTCTTCTCAGACGCTGAGAGCCTGCCATGTGCCAGGCAGTGCACTAAGCCCTTCACAGACGCTGTCTCACTGACTCTGCCTACCCAGCAGAAGACAATACTCATTTCACAGGTGACATACTCAGCCGAAGTCATATGCTTCTCACACGCCCACCCAAGTCTGAGCCCAGGTCTGTCTGGCGCTGAGCCTGGGCCCTGCCGCTGCACCACACCACCTCCCAACCACCAGAGGATTCCAGGAAACAGCCCCCAGATGATAGTTTTATATACATGCTAAAAAACCAAGCAGGCACAAACATGAACCATAACTGCATTTCAAATGTGAAATAGCAGGGCCTGCTTGAACAGCAGCTGAGAAGGAGGCCCTTTCCCTCAAGCAGAGAAGTCCCCTTCCCAGTGGCTGGTTGGGCTGCCCCACTGGTCAAGACACAGCACCCAGCCTGCGCGTGCTGCTGCTGGAGACACCTAGCTCCAAGCTCTGCCTGGGGTGTTTGCTTTTCTAGAATCTTTGTCTCCAACCTCTGACATCACCAAAAGAACATAATGCACTGGTCCTTCGTGCTTGTCGACAGGGTATGAATTTTCGAGACCTTCAAGCGCACTAGCTTGGCCCTGTGGGATTTCACGGCAAGCACTATATTCTGGGTTTTATGGGTGAGAGATCCAGGTAGCTTCTGGTAGTGCCAAGTCTCACACGTCCTCTGGCCCCCAACCCCAAAGGCAAGTCACCGGGAAGTGTGATGCCAGCACCAATCCTCACATGTGCTCATGTCCCCAGCATTGAGGACCCAGTTTTCTCCTTTACAAATGCTCCAGAGAACTTAGTTACAACACAGGACCTATGGCTTCCTGTACACACACACAAAGCTCTATGCCAATGTCAAATAACCAAACAGGCTCAGAAAATTTATCCCCATAATTTTTGCTTGATAACATGTGGAAAGTCAAATTGTGATGGCCCTCCCAAGGAGATGCCCACACTGGGATATGAAACTCCCACAGAGGGTCAGCGTTCTCATTCTTTATGTTACTAATTTGAGGCTCAAAATGATGTGAAGATAAAAATCAGAAATATCTCTAAAGTATAATCCCTTTAACGCACCACCCACAAGTCTAGTGGATTTTTCAGACCATTGAGGGAAAAGGTTGACTGGAAATATTGAGAGAGTGGCCAGGGCTGGGGGTCCTCCTGCACAGCCCTCCAGCCCACATACAGCTGGAGTGGGTACCTCTGCCGATGTTGATGAGGATGGCGGTGGGCTTCATTAACCTCAGCTCTCGCTTCCCGATCAGGCCCTGGGTGTGTGGCGTCAGGCTCACAGCCAACATCACAAAGTCCGACCACTGAAGGAGGTCATCCAGCCTCTCACAGTAAGTGGCCCCAACAGCTTCTTCCTCCTCCAATTTTCTATGAAGGGAACAAGGGAGAAGACCATGTTCTCTGCTTAGAAATTCATCCGTTTGCCCCAGGAAGGAGTTTCTGAGAGGGCTGCAGATTCAGTATGTCCCCCATGGGGCCAGACTCCATGTGGGTTCAGAGGTGGCTGGACCCTGAGCTCAGGGCTTACCCATGGAAACCTGTGCCTCTGGGTGCTCTGAGCCCTGTGTCTATGGCATTTCACACCAGACTGCAAGCCTCTTGTGGACAGGAGCCTTCTCTCACTCAGCTCTGAGCCCCCAGAGGCTGGTACAGCCAATGGTGTCAGACACGCTTTCAGCGACATGAGACACTGCTGGATATGGGCAAACACGTCAGAAACTCCAGAAAAAAAACAACAAAATGGGAGAGGGTCAGGAGTGCCATGTGTTCAACAGAGAGCAAGGACCCAAGGTTCTGGTGCAGGCAGCTTTTGTGCTGTTTGGGGTTCAATCCTAGCTGCTCTGCCCACCCCAGGCAGTTGATTACTCAACAGAAACGCCAAGCTCCAGGAGGTCTCAGCGTTCTTGGTAGCCACTCCTGTCCTACAAATCTGCAATACAAAACTATATGGATTCTTTCTACACATCTTGGCCAGGGGACCACCTGGAGGAAAGGAACGGCCAGCATGCGCAGCCACTATGAAGGCCCTGCTCGTATCACATGCCTGTCCCCGAAGAGCCCTGGCCTCTGCATCAGCCCTCACCACACTGGGAGCCATGACAGCTACTGAAGCCTCACCACTGTCCACTGTGTCCACATCGACTGAAGAGGGTGGTCCTGATGTAAGGTCTCCCAGCTCACCCTGCCTCTGTGAGTAGAAAGCTATTCCAGGGAACAGAAGCCACTGAAAGGCTCTGAACAGCGCCCTCCTCCGGCTGGTCTGCAAATGGGCTGACGTTCAAGAACAGACAGCGCAGCCCCTTGGGGGAGTGGAATGCAGGTGAGAAAAGCCAGGGCGCAGGCAGGAGCCAACAATGAAGTGAGAGCAAACAGGCAGGTCTCAGACAGAATCAAAAGACTGGGCACTGGGCCAAATGCTGCTCATGGAGTATGAGGAAGACGGTTTCAGACCAAACACTGCTGGGGGAAACCCTGTGCCCTTGTGTTATGTGTATTAAAGTGAGGGCAGCATCTCTCATGGTCAGAGAGAATCAGTTTACAAATTTAAAAAGCACGTAAATGTAGGTGAACCAAAATCTCTTTCCTCAGGTGAAATCTCTTCCATGAAGAGAAGCTTACCTGCCACATTTTTAGGGAATCATAAAAATGCTACAATCCATTCTTTGATCATCGACCCTGCTTTTTGGAGACAGAATAAGGGAATCAAATAAAAAGTGGAGAAATACTATATCGAAGCCATACTGAAGGCAGTGATGATGTAAGTTCTGCTCAATTAATTTCAAGTCCATTTTCTGAATTTTACCTGCGTTTCCTATTGTGATAGACAATCTTCATTTCAAATGCTCTGGCCCTTTGAGCAATCTTATAGCCAATGCTGCCCATGCCGATAATTCCCAGAGTGGCCCCTGTCACTTGTTGACCCATATAGTCTATAGGAAAGTTCTCTGTATGTGGTGAAACAGCCAACTGATGACCTAAAATAAACAAGGTGCAGAGTGGGCAATGTGGACAGCACCACACACAGAATCCCCACAACCCTCACGGGACCTCCTGACTGAGAGATGAGGTTGAAGGAAGCCCAAGGTGGACCCTGGGTGCTCAGGCACATCTATACAACAGCAAAATGTTTCTGCAGGAAGAAGGATGGATCGGACAGCAGTTTCCACATCACAAACCCAAGCCTCCTGGCATGATGCTTTAAACGAGCAACTTCTTTCATATTAAGGGAGGATCTGTGGTTAAAATTTGTTGGTTCTGGTGTGTGTGTCTGTACGTTTGTGACCACATGTATGTGTATGTGACTGCGTATGTGTTTATATATGGCTTATGCGCATATGCAAGTGCGCGTATGTATGTGAGTGTGCCATGTGAACCAGCAATCAGAAGAGAACCAGCCTGGTTCTTGCCTCCTCTCCTCAAGCCCCTTCATCTCAGAGCTCCACCAGGATGATGGCCAAGTGCTGAGTGGCTGAGCTGTCCTTCCTAGAACACTCCCAGTGACGTCCAGTGTGTGAAGAGGTGGGGTCTCACCTACTCATGTGTGGGCCTTCACCCCAGGGTAGCAGGCTGACTACCACCCCAGGACGTTTCCATAGTGGTGCTGAAATTACCTCACACGTACAGGTACCCCCATGGCACAGTAAGTAGGATGTGGTGGAGGAAGACAGTGTTCAGACAGACCATGTGGACTGCATGCGTGCAGGTGCTGAGCCCGGCCCTCACTAGGCTGTAGCAACCAAGACTGGCTCCCACCCCAGGGCCACAAGTCGTGGACACAGTGTGAAGAGACCAGGGCTTTACCAGGTGTGATATTAAACATCTGTCATCTAACCTGGAAAACCAACATCTCCTGGCTGTTTACCTTCCACGACTCTCCGAGCTGCGGCAAGCAGCAAGGCCATCCCCAGGTCTGCCGTGGGGCTAGAGACAGCATGTGGTGTGTTGGCCACCTTCACACCAAAGCTGGCCACGAGCCCCAGGTCCAGGTGGTCCAGCCCTGCCCCTGCGCTGGCCACGATCTTCAAGGAGGGCAGGCTGTGCAGGAGCTCCTGGCTGACGGCCGGCCTTCCACCCCAGATGTACACAGCTTGGATCTTGGGACCCAGCTGTGCTTTATTTTCCAAAAAGTCTTGCATGGTAATGAGATTAAAGTGTCTCTTCAGGTCTTCAACATGATCTTCACATATACCATGTGGCCCTTCAAGATCAGACACCAGAACTCCAGGGAGGTCCAGATCGCCCATGGCCTGCAGAAAGACAGGTACAATTTCTACTGTCAGAGAAGAGTTTTTTCAAGAGAACAACGTGTATGCTCTTCTACTATTCTTTAGATTTTCTGAACTCTAAGACTGGAGTTATTTCCTGGATGAATTCCTGTAAAGTCTGAATCACAGCAGACCAGGAGCCTGAAGGCACCGACACCCACCAAGCCACGTTCCTCCTTTTGGACACGGTTCTTTCTTTCTGCCCTTTGGCCGGAGCAGCTGCAGTGACTGACTGATTTGTTATATTGTGAAAGTAAAAGATATTTGTTATTGTCTGTCAAATGAATTAAATGATGTTTTATGCTCCTTGTTCCTAATTTAAAATAAGATTTTTTTTTAACATTTTATAGCTTTCTTCCAAAAAGAAAACCAGCTGCTTTCAAGAGTTGAGGCTAATGAGTGCATTTTATCTTCAGGTCACAGACTTGGCTAAACATGTTTAATATGTGTTCAAAGTTCAGAGCATAATTGGCTAAAAAAAAACTTGTGTTACTTCTTGGACTTTGAGCAAAAGATTAAAAGAGTCTCATTCAGGATAAGACTTTAGTTTTACAGAGAGCAGGTTCAACTTCTGCCGGCTCCCAGTTGGCCATGGAGCAGTGACACACATCCATCACGCCATCACTGTCAGTGGGTGCACACAGTGAAGACCCGAGACCATGCACGTGACTCGCGCCCTCTCCAAAGGTGAAGAGGAGGTGAGAGTCGAAGCGGGGAGAGACGGCGGTAGTGGGGGGGTGGAAGCGTTGGGCAGATTCAAGAGCTCACCCTGCCCCTGGGCTCTGTCCCTTGCTCCATAACTCCTTTCACCAGCACCAGCCTCTAACCATCTCCACTCACAGTTAGGAACTGGCCAAGGAGCATGAGACAGGAAGTGGGATCCCCATTAACTGCTTTCCTAGAAGGGAGCACGGGTCCCACCTGCTGCTGACCCTGGTGCTCAGAGGAGAGGGCAGGGTTCAAAGAGAGAACTTTGGCTCCAGCAGCGCTCTGCAGCTGATCCAAGGTCTCTCAGGCTTCCTGGGTTCTTGGTGAAACTGACATGATATTTACAGGTGTGTTTTACAGCTGCGCCCTGAGATCACATCTCATTCTCCTCCGCTAGTTTCTGCACAGAGAGAAGTAAGTGGACTTGCCTCTAGCAGACGTCCTTGGATGCCCAGTATTGACATGATGGTTGGTTAGGACATTCTGACAACAAAAGAATGCACCACAAAGAAGGTGTATTGTTAGGCACCCACATTTTGTCCAAGTTGAAAGATAAACCCATGGGTGAAATTTTGGAAAAAAAAATTTTACAGCTTTGTTTTTAGTTAAGAGAGTGATAGTTCAGACATGTATATTTTCTAACTGCTATGTGCATGCTCCTTGCACTGTTTAATTTGAACTGCTAACACAGATTTAAAATTAGTTACTTTCTCCTTGCAAAATGATTGCTCAATTAAAAAATAAAAGACTTTGTATTAACTTTGCTGAAATTGCCTTCCACAGACCCAAGGCTCTAAACCCAGGATTTTCTTATTTTAAAGCCTCTTTAAAATTGCGACCCAGAAAGAAAAATAAAGTAGAATGAACTTCCAACCTCTTCTTTCAAGGAAAAGTAAGAAGGACATGTGCATGGCACTCATGAGGGAGGTGCAGAGAAAGGCATGTAGATCCCTGACCAGTGACCGTGGCTGCCCAGCTGGACTCTGAGCCCAGAGCGGGACAGGGCAGGGAGCACCAGGTGACCCAAGTGAGAGCGACTTCAGTTCACAGAAGGGGCAATGGTAGGGCCAGGTAAGGGGGAGGGGAGTAAGAGAGATCTTTCTAACTTAAAAGCAAAAATGAAAATAAAAACCAACTGCAACCAAAGAAGTATTTTTAGTTTTGGGAACAGAGAGAAAGAAACAAAGATGGGGTGAGGGCAGGAAGGAAGACAAAAAAGCAGGACCACAGGCACTGGTTCAGGCCACTCTGCCTGACTGTGATTCTCTCTGAAACTTGCTCTCCTCCAATGCAGAGTGAGGGGAACACACAGCCTTGCATCATGGCCCAGATAATGAAAGACAGCATTCAGAGCCTGCAGGACTGAGGGCAAGCCTTCAGTGAAGGAGGTTGCTGATGTTCAAATCTGAAGAACAATGTAGACATCTAGCTAAGTATCTAGAAACAAACTTACACCAAAGAGAGAGACTGAATTCATATAGCACAGTAAAATTTTTAAAAATTTTCTTAAAACTCTTATTTCCTCACGAAACTTCCTCGCAGTATTTGAGAGACGAGTCCAATACCCTCCCATCATCCTCACATCCCCAACATGCCAAGACTTGCTTCAAGTTGGCGCCCACTGACTTTATCTTCTCTCCCTGCCACTCTGTCCTCTGATCCTCTCTCTAGTCCCTTTCAAAGTCTATCCTCATCTTGAAGGAGGAAACAGACAGAGCTGGACTCCATCTAAGGCCACACTACGAACATTAGGCTACACACATGGTCACCCTCCCAATGGACTCTGAACTTTGTGCCCGGTGTCTATAGAAATGGCATACCAATGGAAAACCAGATCCCCTCAGATAAAAGAACCTCAGGACTTGGACTTGGACTCTCCCTCGCCTAAAAGAATATGCTAATTATCTCTGTAACAGAACAAAGTCGTAAATTCCATTATGTTTACCAGGATATGACCGTACGCCTATTGAAAGGCCTATGTTTAACTATCTAGGCTTATGACACATGAATCATGGGTTAACTTTGATCATATATCTCTTTTATCTTGTCCAGACTAGTTTCAAGGAATTTGGGGAGGTGGGTTTGATCAAGTACGCTTAGGGTATATAAGATTTTCACAAAAACTGGTCAGGGTCGTTGGTTAAGAGAAGACTCTGCCTTGGGCTCGCCAGTGTAATAAACTGCACTCCACTATCTGCATCGTTCTCCTGAGTGAGTTTGTTTCTGGGAACGTGTGGCTACCACAATCTCACCTATGGAGCAGCTCTCTGCCCTCTCTCCCTGGGGATAAAATCACAATTGTTTGTTCTCTGTCCTCTACAGATCCCTGATTCTGCTCTAAAGAGGCTCAGAAAAACAGACTAGAAAAAAAAAAATCTGTAACGAAGAGTAGGAGATGCCATGTTTAGCCCCTCTGCTTTTTAAAATCATCCTTATGCTGATATTCTGGATTTGCTGCAAATGATCTATTCACACATGACTAGATAAAGGGACCTGAAGATTAAGATATACCAAACGGCATACCCTTGAGGGTGTGTTTGCCATTTCCGACTTAATGAAAACTGCACTGTTTACACCCTTGGTGTGAGGCTTCTCCAATCACCAGGTTATCAACAAATGTAACTTAAAACCAACACTGTCACAATGCGTCTCAGCAAAAAACGGTTGCTTCCCTCCTAAGAAATGGTTTGTCAGGGCTTGCTAAATATCAGAGAAAAGAAAGGCAAGATTAAAAAATTAAAATTTGACTAATGTAGGGAACAAACTGTAAAATCTTATGTGGGTACCTGGATCTTATTCATTTAAAGCTTAATCTGCCACTGCCTAGAGTTTAGAAAAAAAAGTACATACCTGTTCAAAATGACCTTGAGAATCTCTGAAGCCACCTTAAGTCTTCTCTGGAACAAGGGAGGTATAAATAACAACATGAGAGTTTCCTTATTAAATTCTTCAGGATTGTGCCCTGGGGGCCCAGAAGGGTCTTAGGAGGCTAATGCTGCCCACCTGCCCCATGTGAAGTCCAAGGTCAGTCATGTCTACGCGGCAGAGCTCGATCCAGTCTCCCCCCACACCGCAACATTCTAGGGGTACATTTACCTTCTAAAAAGACTCCAGATTTAAGGGACGCTCCAGCCAACCCAATCTCCCAGGCAAAACCTGGACAGTGAAGACTCAGGTAGTGCGGAGCCCCGCCCCTCCCCTCCGGAGCCAACCCCAGCTCCGCCCCAAAGCCCACATCCCGCTGGGCCTCCTCTGCGAGCCCCGCCCCATCCAACTACGCCACGCCTGCACTTCCAGCATTAGGTCCAGAGGCCGAGAACTCTAGGCACAAGAAGCCGCCTGAAGGGCAAATGGCGCCTAGATGGACGGCTTTGGTGGAGCCTCCTGCAGGAGCAGAGTCTAGATGGTAGAGTGTGGGGCTGTCCGTGCAGGAGGTTGCAGGCCAGTCTCAGCGTGAGAAGTGTGAAAATCAACATGGAGAAACCTCACTTTAGAGTTGGGAGGCCAGAAGGGATAGTTCTGGGTACCACTCTTCCTTGATTGGAGACCCAGCAGGAAGAAGGGCGCAGCCTCACTGCCTACAAGAAAGGAAACCGTCCTCCCAGTCTGGAAGCAACCCAGCTAATGGGAAGCCACTACACTTTCAACTCCAGGTTCCCTCCAATGGACTCTTTATTACAAGAAGCCATGCCCAGCTCCCCTTTTGTTGTTCAGTCGCTCAGTCGTGTTTGACTCTGTGACCCCATGGACTGCAGCATGTCAGGCTGCACCGTCCTACACCATCTCCCAGGGTTTGCTCAAACTCATGTCCATTGAGTCGGTGATGCCATCCAACCATCTTGACCTCTGTCCTCCCCTTCTCCAGCCTTCAATCTTTCCCAGCAAAAGAGTCTTTTCCAATGAGTCTGCTCTTCTTATCAGGTGGTCAAAGTATAGGAGCTTCAGCATCAGTCCTTCCAATGAATATTCAGAGTTGATTTCCTTTAGAATTTGATCTCCTTGCAGTCCAAGGGACTCTCAAGAGTCTTCTCCAACACCACAGTTCAAAAGCATCAATTCTTCAGCGCTCAGCCTTATTTATGGTCTTAACTTTCACATCCGTACATGACCACTGGAAAAACCATATCTCTGACTATAGGGACCTTTGTTAGCAAAGTAATATCTCTGCTTTTTAAGAACACTACCTAGGTTTGCCATCGGAGAAGGCAATGGCACCCCACTCCAGTACTCTTGCCTGGAACATCCCATGGATGGAGGAGCCTGGTGGGCTGCCGTCTATGGGGTCGCACAGAGTCGGACATGACTGAAGCGACTTAGCAGCAGCAGCAGCAGGTCTGTCATAGCTTTTCTTCCAAGGAGCAAGTGTCTTTTAATTTCATGGCTGCAGTCGCTGTCCGCAGTGATTTTGGAGCCCAAGGAAATAGTCTGTCATAGTTTCCATTGTTTCCCCATCTATTTGCCATGAAGTGACGGGACTGAATGCCATGATCTGTTTCTTGAATGTTCTGAGTATTAAGCCAGCTTCTTCACTCTCCTCCTTCACCTTCATCTCTCCCTTCTCTTCTATAAAAGGGATTCTTCTCCTTTGTTCTCTGGACTTGTCTTTCTTTTGCCATTGATTGCCTGTTTTAAATCGTAGTTTTTGCTGTTCCTGAATAAACCCATTTTGCAAGGCAATGCTCTCTCAAGAGCCTTTTTAGGACCTTGAGATGGAACAGTAAAACACAACATCCT
This sequence comes from Ovis canadensis, assembly GCF_042477335.2. NCBI lineage: Eukaryota > Metazoa > Chordata > Mammalia > Artiodactyla > Bovidae > Ovis > Ovis canadensis. The sequence continues at coordinate 13,800,410 of NC_091267.1, forward strand.
CTTTCAGTCTCCACTCTATTCTGCTCCACTAAAACTCTCCTCTCCTCTTTCAGCTTCAGACAGTTCTAAGAAGTTTCCTACCTTAGCTGCTATTGATTCTTATTATTAGTCTAGTGTACATTTGTCTTCAACTTGGGGCCTCTGAAATTTGAGAGAAAGTCTCACTTTAACAGTCTTACATTTGATTTAAAACATTTCCTCTTTTAAAAATGCAAATCCTTCTAGAAGAGTAATAAGGCTCTTCAATAATTTTTTATTAGTAACAATTAGTTCTGTCAAATTGCCTTCTTTTCAACTCAAGACAGTTGCTCCACAGGAATGAGGGCTCTGTTTGGCCATGAGTGTCCTTTCCCAATTAGGAGACATGGGAACATCTTCTCCCACTAAACATCTGTCTTGCCCTTACTTGAGAATTCCAGACTGCGTTTTTTAATGCTTATGTTTAGTCATTTTTAAAATGAATAATTCAGTTTCTAAAGATAAAATGTAATTCAAGACATCTGATTAACTCAGAGATGATTTAGCCTATTTATTCCCATCTTCTTAATGATCAGATACTTTTAGAGGAAATGAAAGGAGAAATGGAGAGCTTTGGTCAAATAATCAGTTTTTCTTGGCTGGACTAGTGACTTATCAACTCATTCCATGAGGCCCCTATACCAAAATCAGACAAAGATACTGCAAGAAAACTACAGACCAATATCCTTTTGAGTTACAGACACAAAAATTTCAATAAAATACCAGCAAACCAAATTCAGCAACATATTTTGAAAAACTACTGAGACCAAATAGGACTTAGCTTCCCTGGTGGCTCAGAAGGTAAAGAATCTGCCTGCAATGTAGAAGACCTGTGTTCAATCCCTGGGTTGGAAAGATCCCCTGGAGAAGGAAATGGCAACCCAGTCCAGTATTCTTGCCTGGGAAATCCCATGGACAGAGGAGCCTGGCGGGCTACAGTACATGGGTCGCAAAGAGCTGGACATGACTGAGTTGTTGTTCAGTCGCCCAGTCATGTCTGACTCTTCATGATCCCTGCAGATGCCAGGCCTCCCTGTCCCTCACCATCTCCCAGAGTTTGCCCAAGTTGATGTTCACTGCACTGGTGATGCCATCCAGCAGTCTCATTCTCTGACGCCCTCTTCTTCTGCCCTCAATCTTTCCCAGCATCAGGGACTTTTCCAATAGTTTTCTGTTCATATCAGGTGACCAGAATACTGGAGCTTCAGCTTCAGCATCAGTCCTTCCAGTGAATATTCAGGGTTTGTTTCTCTTAAGATTGCCTGGTTTGATCTCCATGCTGTCCAAGGGACTTTCAGGAATCTTCTCAAGCACCATAGTTCAAAGGCATCAACTCTTTGGTCTTCTGCTTTCTTTACAGTCCAGGTCTCACAACCATATGTGACCATGGGAAGACCATAGCCTTGACTATATGGACCTTTGCCAGCAGAGTAGTGTCTCTGCTCTTCAACACACTGTCTAGCTTTGTCATTGCTTTCCTGCCAAGAAGCAATTGTCTTCTGATTTGATGGCTTCAGTCACCATCCACAGCGATTTTGGAGCCCAAGAAGAGGAAATCTGTCACTGTCTCCACCTTTTCCCCCTCTATTTGCCATGCAGTAATGGGGCCAGATGCCATGATCTTAGTTTTTTTTACTAAGCCAGCTTTTTTAGTCTAGCTTAGTTTAGCTTTTTTTAGTTTAGTTTTTTCAGTCTTAAGCCGGCTCTTTCACTCTCCTCCTTCACCTTCATCAAGAAGCTCTTTAGTTCCTCTTTGCTTTCTGCCATTAGAGTGGCATCATCTGCATATCTGAGGTTGTTGACGTTTCTCCTGCTTATCTTGATTCCAGCTTGTAACTCATCCAGCCCAGGCATTTCTCATGATGTGCTCAGCATATAGGTTAAACAATCCTATAGACAGAGGAGCCTGACTGAGAGACTAATACTAGTACTTAAATAAGATTTATCCTAGGAATGCAAGATTGGTTTCAGTTCAGTTGCTCAGTCATGTCTGACTCTTTGCGACCCCAAGAACTGCAGCACAACTCCCAGGCCTCCCTGTCCATCACCAACTCCCAGAGCTTGTTCAAACTCATGTCCATTGAGTCAGTGATGCCATCCAACCTCATCCTCTATCATCCCCTTCTCCTCCAGCCTTCAATCTTTCCAGCGTTAGGGTCTTTTTCAATGAGTCAGTTCTTCACATCAGATGGCCAAAGTATTGGAGTTTCAGCTTCAGCATCAGTCCTTCCAATGAACACCCAGGACTGACCTCCTTTAGGATGGACTGGTTGTATCTCCTTGCAGTCAAGGGATCTCAAGAGTCTCCTCCAACACCACAGGTCAAAAGCATCAATTCTTCGGCACTCAGCTTTCTTTACAGTGCAACTCTCACATCCATTCGTGACTACTGGAAAAACCATAGCTTTGACTAGATGGACCTTTGTCAGCAAAGTAATATCTCTGCTTTTTAATATGCTGTCTAGGTCTGTCATAGCTTTTCTTCCAAGGAGCAAGCATCTCTTAATTTCATGGCTGCAGTACCATCTGCAGCTGACCATACTGACCATACTAGAGCTGAAAAAAGTAACATCTGTCACTGTTTCCATTGTTTTCCCATCTATTTGCCATGAAGTGATGGGACCGGATGCCATGATCTTACTTTTCTGAATGTTGAGTTTTTAGCCAACTTTTTCAGTCTCTTCTTTCACTTTTACCAAGAGCTTCTTTAGTTCTTCTTCACTTTTTGCCATAAGGGTGGTGTCATCTGCATATCTGAGGTTATTGATATTTTTCCCAGCAATCTTGATTCCAGCTTGCGGTTCATCTAGCCCAGCATAGCACACGATGTACTCTGCATATAAGTTAAATAAGCAGGGTGACAATATACAGCCTTCACGTATTGACGTACTCCTTTCCTGATTTGGAACCACTCTGTTGTTCCATGTCCAGTTCTAACTGTTGCTTCTTGACCTGCATACAGATTTCTCAGGAGGCAGGTAAGATTGGTTTAACATACAAAAATCAGTGTAGTACACCATATTAACAGAATAAAGTACAAAACTCATATGATCATCTCAATAGAAAAAGCATTTGGCAAAACCAAACAGTATTTCATGATTAAAACAGACAGGGCTTCCTTGCTGGTCCTGTGGTTAAGAATTTGCCTTGCAATGCATGGGACACCAGTTAGAGCCCTGCTCTGGGAAGATCCCACCTGCCACAGGGCAACAGGGCCCATGTGCTATAACTACGGAAGCCTGCGAACCCTACAGTCCATGCTCCACAACAAGAGAAGCCATAACAACTAGAAGCCTAGGCACCACAACTACAGAAAGCCTGGGCATGGCATGGCAATGATGCAATGCAGCCAAATAAATAAATATTAAAAAGTAAACCACCACTCAACAAAGTAGGAATAGAAATGAACTTCCTTAACCTCATAAAGGATATCTGTGAAAAACCCACAGCAAACATGATATTGAATAGTGAAAGTCGGAATGCTTACCTCCTAGGATAAGGAACAAGACAAAATGTCTGCTCCTGCCACTTCTATTTAACACTGTACTAGAGGTTTTAGCCAGGGCAGTTAGACAGGAAGAAATAAGAAGCATCTAGATTGGAAGAGAAGAACTAAACTGTCCCTGTTTGCAGATGACATGATCTTATATGCAGAATATCTCAAGGAATCCACTAAAAAAAAACCCTTCAAAATAATAAATGATTTATCAAGGTTGCAGAGTGTAAGTGTTAAGTCACTTCAGACATCTCTGACTCTTTGCAACCCTATGGACTGTAGCCCACCAAGCTTCTCTGTCCATGGGATTCTCAAGACAAGAATCCTGGAGTGGGTGGCCATGCCCTCCTCCAGGGGATCTGCCCGACCCAAGGATCGAATCCACATCTCTCATGTCTCCTGCACTGGTAGGCAGGTACTTTACCACAAGCACCACCTGGGCAGCCCAAAGAGTACAAGATCACTACACAAAAATCAATTCTGTCTTGTAATGTATAGAAATATCAGATCACCATGTTGTGCACCAGGAACCAACAGAGTGTTGTAGGTCAATTATGTTTCAAAAAACAAACAAAAAATTTATAGAAAAAGAGAAGATTTGTGCTTACTAGAGGTGGGGGGTTGAGGGAAGGAGAACTATAAGAAGGTGGTCTAAAGGTACAAATTTTCTGTTTTAAGTAAGTGGGCTGAGCTTTGCTGAGCACCGAAGAATTGGTGCTTTTGAACTGTGGTGTTGGAGGAGACTCTTGAGAGTCCCTTGGACTGCAAGGAGATCCAACCAGTCCGGGATATTCATTGGAAGGACTGATGCTGAAGCTGAAGCTCCAATAGTTTGGCCACTTGATACGAATAACTGACTCATTGGAAAAGACCCTGATCTTGGGAAATATTGAAGGCTGGAGAAGGGGACGACGGAGGATGAGATGGTTGGATGGCATCACCAACTCAACAGATCTGAGTTTGAGTAAACTCTGGGAGTTGGTGATGGACAGGGAGGCCTGGCGTGCTGCAGTACATGGGGTTGCAAAGAGTAGGACAAAACTGAATGACTGAACTGAACTGAACTGAAGTAAGTGAGGCTTCCCTGGTGGTTCAGTGGTAAAGAATCCACCTGCCAATGCTGGAGACACAAGTTCATTCCCTGGTCCAGGAAGATCCGTCATGCCTGGGACAACTAAGCCCATGTGCCACAACTACTGAGCTTGTGTTCTGGAGTCCTGGAGCCATGCCCACTGCACCCCAAACCACTGAGCCTATGTTCTGGAGTCCTGGAGCTGTGACTACTGAAGCCCAAACGCTCTAGAGCCTTTGCTCTGGAACAGGGGAAGCTGCTGCAATGTGAAGCCCACACACCATAACTAGAGTGGCCCCTGCTTGCCGGAACTAAAGAAAAGCCTATGCAGCAACAAAGATCCAGCACAGCCAAATAAATAAATAAAGTTACATTTAAAAAGATGGAAAACTACTACAGATGTACAACATGATTAATATAATAAACAAAGCTATAAATTGTATATGAAGGTTGTTAACAGTGTAAATACTAAGAGGCCTCATCAGGGGAAAAATATTTTTTCTTTCTTTTTTATCTATATAAGATAATGGATGCTCACTAACCTTACTATGATAATCATTTCATGATGTACACAAGTCAAATCATTATGCTGTACACTTTAAACTCATAGAATGCTGTATGTCAGTAACAGCTCAATAACACTGGAATAACAAATAAAACCAAATGAGAAAATCTATTTCTCTACATTGATTATGAACAATCTGAAAATATTTAAAATAACAATTCCATTTAAAGAGCATCAAAAGGAATAAAATATTTAGGAACAAAATTAATACAGAGTGCAAGATGACCATTATATCTACTACTGTGGGCAGGAATCCCTCAGAAGAAATGGAGCAGCCATCATGGTCAACAAAAGAGTCCGAAATGCAGTACTTGGACGCAATCTCAAAAACAACAGAATGATCTCTGTTCGTCTCCAAGGCAAACCATTCAACATCACAGTTATCCAAGTCTATGCCCCAACCAGTAACGCTGAAGAAGCTGAAGTTGAACGGTTTTATGAAGACCTACAAGACCTTTTAGAACTAACACCCAAAAATGATGTCCTTTTCATTATAAGGGACTGGAATGCAAAAGTAGGAAGTTAAGAAACACCTGGAGTAACAGGCAAATTTGGCCTTGAGATGCGGAATGAAGCAGGGCAAAGACTAATAGAGTTTTGCCAAGAAAATGCACTGGTCATAGCAAACACCCTCTTCCAACAACACAAGAGAAGACTACACATGCACATCTCCAGATGGTCAACACCAAAACCAGATTGATTATATTCTTTGCAGCCAAAGATGGAGAAGCTCTATACAGTCAGCAAAAACAAGACCGGGAACTGACTGTGGCTCAGATCATGAACTCCTTATTACCAAATTCAGACTCAAATTGAAGAAAGTAGGGAAAACTGCTAGACCATTCAGGTATGACGTAAATCAAATCCCTTATGATTATACAGTGGAAGTGAGAAATAGATTTAAGGGCCTAGATCTGATAGATAGAGTGCCTGATGAACTATGGAATGAGGTTCCTGACATTGTACAAGAGACAGGGATCAACACCATCCCCATGGAAAAGAAATGCGAAAAAGCAAAACGGCTGTCTGGGGAGGCCTTACAAATAGCTATGAAAAGAGGAGAGGCAAAAAGCAAAGGAGAAAAGGAAAGATATAAGCATCTCAATGCAGAGTTCCAAAGAATAGCAAGAAAAGATTTAAAAAAGCCTTCTTGAGCGATCAATGCAAAGAAATAGAGGAAAAGAACAGAATGGGAAAGACTAGAGATCTCTTCAAGAAAATTAGAGATACCAAGGGAACATTTCATGCAAAGATGGGCTCGATAAAGGACAGAAATGGTATGGACCTAACAGAAGCAGAAGATATTAAGAAGAGGTGGCAAGAATACACAGAAGAACTGTACAAAAAAGATCTTCACAACCCAGATAATCATGATGATGTGATCACTAATCTAGAGCCAGACATCTTGGAATGTGAAGTCAAGTGGGCCTTAGGAAGCATCACTACAAACAAAGCTAGTGGAGGTGATGGAATTCCAGTTGAGCTGTTTCAAATTCTGAAAGATGATGCTGTGAAAGTGCTGCACTCAATATGCCAGCAAATTTGGAAAACTCAGCAGTGGACACAGAAAGGAAAAGGTCAGTTTTCATTCCAATTCCAAAGAAAGGCAATGCCAAAGAATGCTCAAACTACAGCACAATTGCACTCATCTCACATACTAGTAAAGTAATGCTCAAAATTCTCCAAGCCAGGCTTCAGCAATATGGGAACCGTGAACTCCCTGATGTTCAAGCTGATTTTAGAAAAGGCAGAGGAACCAGAGATCAAATTCCCAACATCCGTTGGATCATGGAAAAAGCAAGAGAGTTCCATAAAAACATCTATTTCTGCTTTATTGACTATGCCAAAGCCTTTGACTGTGTGGATCACAATAAGCTGTGGAAAATTCTGAAAGACATGGGAATACCAGACCACCTAACCTGCCTCTTGAGAAATCTGTATGCAGGTCAGGAAGCAACAGTTAGAACTGGACATGGAACAACAGATTGGTTCCAAATAGGAAAAGGAGTACGTCAAGGCTGTATATTGTCACCCTGCTTATTTAACTTCTATGCAGAGTACATCATGAGAAATGCTGGACTGGAAGAAACACAAGCTGGAATCAAGACTGCCGGGAGAAATATCAATAACCTCAGATATGCAGATGACACCACCCTTATGGCAGAAAGTGAAGAGGAACTAAAAAGCCTCTTGATGAGTGTGAAAGATGAGAGCAAAAAAATTGGCTTAAAGGTCAACATTCAGAAAACGAAGATCATGGCATCCAGTCCCATCACTTCATGAGAAATAGATGGGGAAACAGTGGAAACAGTGTCAGACTTTATTTTGGGGGGCTCCAGAATCACTGAAGATGGTGACTGCAGCCATGAAATTAAAAGACGCTTACTCCTTGGAAGAAAAGTTATGACTAACCTAGATAGTATATTCAAAAGCAGAGATATTACTTTGCCAACTAAGGTCCATCTAGTCAGGGCTATGGTTTTTCCTGTGGTCATGTATGGATGTGAGAGTTGGACTGTGAAGAAGGCTGAGCACCGAAGAACTGATGCTTTTGAACTGTGGTGTTGGAGAAGACTCTTGAGAGTCCCTTGGACTACACGGAGATCCAACCAGTCCATTCTGAAGGAGATCAACCCTGGGATTTCTTTGCAAGGAATGATGCTAAAGCTGAAGCTAAGCTCCAGTACTTTGGCCACCTCATGCGAAGAGTGGACTCATTGGAAAAGACTCTGATGCTGGGAGGGACTGGGGGCAGGAGGAGAAGGGGACGACCGAGGATGAGATGGCTGGATGGCATCATGGACTCGATGGATGTGAGTCTGAGTGAACTCCAGGAGTTGGTGATGGACAGGGAGGCCTGGCGTGCTGTGATTCATGGGGTCACAAAGAGTTGGACACGACTGAGCGACTGAACTGAACTATAAAAATCATAGAAATTAAAGAAGGCCTAAATAAATGGAAAGATATCCCATAATCACGGATTGGAAGACTTAATACTATTAAGATGGCAATATTCCCTAAATTGGTGTACACATTCAACAAAATTCCTATCAAAATCCCAGGGGTGTATGTGTTTCTTTCTTTTTTTTTTTTTCAGAAATTGACAAACTAATCCTAAAGATTATATGGAAATGCAAGGGACCCAGAATGGCCAAGCCAATCTTAACAAGGAACAGAATAGGACTAACACTTCCTGATTTCACAGCTTATTACAAAGCTATGCTAATCAAGACAGTGTGGTACGACATAAGGCTAGACATACACATCACTGGAATAAACTTGAGACTACAGAAATAAATCCTGATATTTAAAGTCAACTGATTTTCAACAAGAGTGTCGAGGCAACTTGATGGTGAAAAAAAAATCTTTCCAAGAGATGGTTCTGTGACACCTGGATATCCACACACAAAAGAACAGAGCTGTCAATCCCTGGTTGGTGAACTAAGAGCCCACAAGCCACATGGAATGGCAAAAACGAAACAAAAAATCAAAAGAGTGGATTTGGACACCTACCTAACACCATACACAAAAACTTATTCCAAATGACCACAAACCTAAAAAGAAGAGTTAAAACTGTAAAACTTTTGGAGAAAGAGGAGTAAATATTCCTGGTCTTGATTTAGGCAACGGTTTCTTAGATATGACACTCAAAGCACAAGCAACAGAGTGAAAAAATGGTACACTGGACTTCTTCAGAATTTTAAAGTTTTGTGCTGCAAACAATACCAATAAAAAGTGAAAATTCAATCTACAAAATGGGAGGTAATATCTTCATATCATATATCTGATGAGAGATTTCTATCCAGAATGTATAAAGAACTCCTGTGACTCAATAATAAAAAGACAACTAATCCAGTTTTAGTGACCAAGGGAGATAAACAGACATTTCTCCAAATGGCCAACAAGTATATTAAAAGATGCTCTATATCACTAACCATTAGAGAACGTTGTGACGTAATAAAATGCCACAACTAGCAGGATATCATTCCAAAAAAACAGCAACAAAAACACACAAATAACAAGAGTAGACAAAGACATGGAGAAATCCAATACCATCATGTCGCTGTTGGAAATGTAAAATGGTATAGCCACGTCTGAAAACAGTTGGCAATTTCTCAAAACATGTAATTATAATATGATTCAGCTACCCCACCTGTATATAACCAAGAAAAATGAAGACTTAAATCCATACAAAAATTTGTACACAGGTGTTCATAGCAGCATTACTCATAACAGCCAAAAAGTGTAAACAACTCTAATGTCAATTAATTGAAGGACAGATAAAATGCAATATATCTAAACAACAAACAACAAAAAGGAACTAAGTACAGTTGATCCTTCAATGATGACCCTCTGTGAAGTCAAAACTCCTTGCACAGCTATATAGTTGGCCCCTTATATCCCTAGTTCCCCAGATTTACCCAACTGCAGACCATGCAGTGCACACAGTACATGTGTAAGTTCAAATCCGTGTTGTTCAAGGGTCAACTGTGCTGATGCCTGCTATTATGTTTATACAATGTGGGCGAACCTTGAGAACACTATGCTACGTGAAGGAAGTCAAGACTACATATTTATGTTTCCATTTACACAAAACATCTAGGATAGGTTGCCTGCATGCATGCTAAGTCGCTTCAGTCATGTCTGACTCTGTGCAACCCTACGGACTGCAGCCTGCCAGGCTCCTCTGTCCATGGGATTCTCCAGGCAAGAACACTGGAGTGGGTTGCCATGCCCTCCTCCAGGCGATCTTCCCCACCCAGGCATGGAACACAACTGTCTTTTGTCTTCTGCATTGGTAGGCGGGTTCTTTACCACTAGCACCACCGGGGAGGCAATGGCACCCCACTCCAGTACTCTTGCCTGGAAAATCCTATGGACAGAGGAGCCTGGTAGGCTGCAGTCCATGTGACTTCACTTTCACTTTTTACCTTCATGCATTGGAGAAGGAAATGGCAACCCACTCCAGTGTTCTTGCCTGGAGCATCCCAAGAACAGGGAGCCTGGTGGGCTGCCATCTATGGGGTCGCACAGAGTCAGACAAGACTGAAGCGACTTAGCAGCAGCAGCACCAGCGGGGAAGGCCCTAGGATAGATTAGAAGTTGCCAAAAGCCAAAGGGATGAGAAGGATGTGGGACTAACTGCTGTGTCTGCTCTGCTTAATCTCTCAGAAGTGTTTGACTCTTTGAGGCCCCATAGACCGCAGGCCACCAGGCTCCTCTGTCCATGGGGATCCTCCAGGCAAGAATACTGGAGTGGACTGCCATGCCCACCCATAATTGGATTGCAGAGTTCCATAACTCTGTGAAAAACCATCTTATTTTAAAACGGTGCATCACTTGATGGTAGTAGTACCACATAGTGAAAGTCGCTCATTCATGTCTGACTCTTATGCGACCCATGTATAGGCCATGGAATCCTCTCGGCCATAATACTGGAGTGGGTAGCCTTTCCCTTCTCCAGGGGATCTTCCCTACCCAGGGCTCCCACACTGCAGGCAGATTCTTTACCCACTGAGCCACAAATGGTATGTGAATAATATCTCAACAAGCTTTTAAACGAAATAAGTATCTGGAGTGTAATGCTGCACAATGATATGAACATACTAAATGCCGCTGAACTATATAGCTAAAATGGTAACTTTTATGATTGCAGCCATGAAATTACGCCTACTCCTTGGAAGAAGAGTTATGACCAACCCAGACAGCATATTGAAAAGCAGAGACATTACTTTGCCAACTAAGGTCTGTCTAGTCAAGGCTATGGTTTTTCCAGTGGTCATGTATGGATGAGAGAGTTGGACTGTGAAGAAAGCTGAGCGCCAAAGAATTGATGCTTTTGAACTGTGGTGTTGGAGAAGACTCTTGAGATCCCTTGGACTGCAAGGAGATCCAACCAGTCCATTCTAAAGGAGATCAGCCCTGGGTGTTCTTTGGAAGGACTGATGCTAAAGCTGAAACTCCAGTACTTTGGCCACCTCGTGCGAAGAGTTGACTCATTGGAAAAGACTCTGATGCTGGGAAGCACTGGGAGCAGGAGGAAAAGGGGACGACAGAGGATGAGATGGCTGGATGGCATCACGGACTCGATGGACGTGAGTCTGAGTGAACTCCGGGAGATGGTGATGGACAGGGAGGCCTGGCGTGCTGTGATTCATGGGGTCACAAAGAGTCGGACACGACTGAGCGACTGAACTGAACTGATATTATTTAAATTTTATGATAACAATATGACCAACCTAGACAGCATTTTAAAAAGCAGAGACATTACTTTGCCAACAAAGGTCGGTCTAGTCAAGGCTACAGTTTTTCCATTAGTCATGTATGGATGTGAGAATTGGACTATAAAGAAAGCTGAGCACTGAAGAATTGATGCTTTTGAACTGTGGTATTGGAGAAGACTCTTGAGAGTCCCTTAGACTACAAGGAGTTCCAACCAGTCCATCCTAAAGGAGATCAGTCCTGGGTGTTCATTGGAAGGACTGATGCTGAAGCTGAAACTCCAATACTTTGGCCAACTGATGCGGAGAGCTGACTCATTTGAAAAGACCCTGATGCTGGGAAAGATTGAGGGCAGGAGAAGGGGAAGACAGAGGATGAGATGGTTGGATGGCATCACCGACACAATAGTCATGGGTTTGGGTGGACTCCGGGAGTTGGTGATGGACAGGGAGGCCTGGCATACTGCGGTTCATGGGGTCGCAGAGTCGGACACGACTGAGCAACTGAACAACAAAAAATGTTTAGAAATACTAATTTCAATAACTTATTTGGGGGGCATTTGCGTCTTACCAGTACTCTTCTGTTAATGAACCGCTTTTCACAAGTAAAGCAACTGTGCTTGCGTCTGGAAAGCAGGGCCTCCAAAATAATTAGGGGGCTCTGTGTGGGAGTGAACGGCGACGAGCCCTTCTTCAGAGAGGTTATCCTCTTCGTTCACTCCCTGGTCCCAGTCGCACCGAGGAAACTCGAACGCCGACTCACTGGAGACACAGTAGGTCTGAAGCAGCCGCCGCCTCTAAGACGCTCATGACACTAAGCCCACCTTCAGCCCCAGTACCTGAGTGGAGTCCACGCCCCTGCCCGGCCCGGGCGCGCGCACGCACTGGCCGGCGCACACGCTCTGCGGGCGCGCGCACGCACTCGCCGGCGCTCACGCTCTGTGGGCGGGCGGGCTCACTCGCCGGCGCTCTCGGCCTGTGGGAGCGCTCCGCGCCCGGAAGGACTGCTGAGCGGGAGGGTCCGGTGTGGGCAGAGGTGGGTGCGCGGCTGGAGACGGTGGGGAGGGGGCGGCGAGTGATGCGCGGGTGTGCGATTCCAGGGGTCCCCTCGCCTTGGTTTCTTGGCCGGGGGGCAGTGGCGTTCCTGTGGCGGGATCGGGGTCGGAACTTGGTAGACGCGGGCCTGGCCCTGCGGGCGGCGCATCGACTGCCCCTCGGGGTGAGCCCCCGTGAGCCGGGGGCTCCGTGGGCTCCGTGGGCTCCGTGGTGAGGCTCCGTGGGCTCCGTGGTGAGGCTCCGTGGGGTGGGGCCCCCGTGGTGAGGCTCCGTGGGGCGGGGGGTCCCGTGGGTGTGCCATGGGGGGGCTGTGAGGAACTGGCCGGTGATTTCCCTCCACTCCCCCGCAGACCTGTCGGCTCAAGATGTCGTACATGCTCCCGCACCTGCACAATGGCTGGCAGGTTGATCAGGCCATCCTTTCGGAAGAAGATCGCGTGGTCGTCATTCGATTTGGGCACGACTGGGACCCTACCTGCATGAAGATGGATGAGGTTCTGTACAGCATTGCTGAAAAGGTAAAGCAGCCACACCTCCCGTCACGTCCTGCCGCCAGGTTTGGTGTTTGCATCCTGTCGGATTGCTGTTGTTTTGCCGGTAAGAATTAAAAGTACAGCCAGTTCACCGGTTAAGGAGAAGCAGTAGGATTCACAGAAGTACAGACATACCTTGGAGTATGAGGATGGGTTCCCTGAAATTGGTCAGAATAGCTTATATCCTTACTGGCAGAAGTTTCCATAGATTCTCAAATTTTTAAGAGGTTCATGATGTCTCTCCCTGAAGAAGTGATTCTTATTAATTTATAGGGATTTTAACTCATAGGTGTTTTCAAAAATTTACATCTATAGTGCCAGGAGCAAAACACGTTTGCAGCATTTGGCTGAGTGTAGGAGCTTACTTTGAATGGCTTAGTTTAAAAAACTTGACTTTTTTTTGGTACCGTGTTTATTTGTTGTATGTATTGAGCAGAACGTCTATGGTAACAACATAGTAAATTCCCTTCTTTTTCTTTGAGTCCCTTCTTTACCCTAGGGTGCTCTTTGTAAGTGACTTGATTTATAGCTTAGAGTGATACCAGTGTAGGAAACATTGGGAAAAGGTAGAACTGTAATGTTAGAACTAGTTTTCCTAATCCTTAAATTTAGTACAGGGGGTTGTCTGTGGCCCTTTGCTGACAATAAAGAGCAATTGTAGGGTACTGTTGAGTAACTAGGGCTTAATTCTCTTTCTGTAATTGTCTCATGGGTATTTTAAGGTAAATTGATTTAGATTTTTGCAACTGTAGTAATAGGGCAAGAGGCAAAAATATTAGGGTATTAATAAGAAGTTTAATATTCAATGTTAATTTGAGAGGTTATTCATTTTATTAAAGAGTATAAAAATAAGGGAAACATTGAAGCCATCATTTATTTCACAGGAGTAAGATATGCTAGTATGGGCTGGATTAAAATAACTCCTTTGAATAAAGAGTAACAGGTGTAAGGATATAGTTTGTATTTAGGAATTGAAAAGTAGTCTGACCTGCCATCAGTAATTTTCACTGTCTCCTCTTTGGTAGGACAGGCAGAGTGAGGTAGGGGTGATGGCACTCTGAACATTAGGGACTATCTTTCTGTGTCTGTCACCGAAAGTGCATCTCAGAGAGTCTGATCCTGGAGATCTGAGATGAGGTCCAGAAACTCCCCCAGGAATTCTGAATCCCTTCAAGGAGATCCAAGTCAGAGCAGGAGTCTGTGGTGATAACCTTACCCTCCTCTTCCTCTTGGACAGAAAGGTGTTGAGGGAGCTTGAAGAGATGCCTGGGGAACTCAGGAGAGCAGGGTTCTTCCAATTGGGTCCTCCCTGTCAGGTCCGAGGTCAGGAGTGAGGTGGTGCCCAGAAGTCATTTCCCCATGACTTGAGCCACAGTGGTTAAGGGCAGAGACTGCAGAAGTCAGTGATGATGGATGAAGACCCTGTTTCAGTAAGTGAATCACTGCTGTGTGGACGCTGACGTAACTTAGGTGTGTGTTCTGGGTTCTGCCTTGCAGGTGGCGAGTAAGCATCAGGGGATGTCCAGACCCGGTGGCCCTCAGCATGAGGCTAGAATGGCAGAGGCGTGAGGGTTGTTTGCTGTTCATATCTGAGCAAAACTCAGCAAGATACTCTTAGCTAGGAGACAGATTTTGTGTCAGTGTAAGTTTTTAGGGACTTTTACCAGAATTGTTCTTTTCTAATCCCTATGTAGTGGTCAGAGACCAGATTGCTATACTGCTAGCAGGTGGCTCTTTTTGGAATGGAACCTGTTGGTAAGAACAGTTTAATTGGGCTCACTTGGAGTATTTTTCTCTAGTCTTTTAAGTTATTCTTTTTCTTTTATCCCAATTTCTATTTTAATAAACTTCTAATACTATGTAATAGTATAGTCTTTGAAAATGCAAACTTGAAATGCGTTACACAACTGTTAATGTTCTATTTTCTGCTTAGTGTAAGGGCAGAATATGAGTTTATAATTTTGGAAGCCCTTTTTGGGGATGTTCAACAGGAATTTTTGAAATTTAAGGTTTTAGTATAAAGAACAATTTAACTGTCTATCTCCCTCTGCAGAAATGGCAGATAATGGGAGATCTTCCTCATCTTGTTACGAGCTCTGTTTGGATACCCCAGCTGTTTTAAAGTGAGTAAAATTCCAACATTGAGGCTGGACTTGATTATACTATTCTCCTGGAATGTGTTTTATTGACTGACTGCTTCAGCAGCCCCAACCCCACCTCATGCTGGATTAGTTTTGAGCTGTACTGAAAACATAGAGATACGTTGAAAGATTTTGCAGATGTTTGCAGTTTGGTAGAATTATTATCAAAATAAAGTTCCAGGACTTCCCTGTGGTCCAGTGGCCCCGACCCCAGGCTCCCAAAGCAGGGGGCCCAGATTCAATCCCTGGTCAGGGAACTAGCTCCCATGTGCCACAACTAAAGATCCCACGTGCCACAACTGAAGATCCCATGTGCCACAACTAAGACCTGGTGCAGCAAAGTAAATAAAAATAAATATTTAAAAAATTAAGTTTTCTGATTAGTGGGTGATTTTATGCACAGCTTCAAGGTAAGACTATTTTTGTCTTGCCATTTTGGGGGAGTGTACTTTGCCAGCACTGTGACCAAGTCCCATTATGTGTAAGAATAAATGGGATGTTTAATTCTTGTATGTTTAAAGAGTTCATACAAGTAGAATTTAAAATATGCAAAACCTCAGTGATACTATCTCATAGTCAGACCTTCTAATTTGTATATAAGGTAAATGTATTCGTGGAATTATTTAGGAATGACTTCGGGGCTCTTTCTTAAACATGTCATAAAGTAGGTTGAATCTGCAGAAGTTTATGCTCAACTGAGAAATCTCATAGGAACCAGTAACCAATCAGAGCAAATAATAGTTTGAGAAAAGGAAGTTATCATGCAGTTTTTTGATGGCTTTGAAAGGAACTATCTAAAAGTGTAAATATTGATACTTCAAAAATACCTGGTACCAATTGACAGTCAAGAACATTTGTCCAGAATTTTAAGTGGGTTCTTAGCTAATGGAGGAGCTTCATAGAGAAAGTAGAAGGCAACACTGACAGCCTTCAGTCTTAGTGACATGCGTGAGTGGCATTGAGTGGCATGCAGGACTGTGGAACTGCACTGTGACTGTGTGAGAGAGGGGCCAACTGGCGCCGCAGGGCTAGAGGACCTGTCAGGTGACCTCCTCTAGGAAGAACAGACTGTCTTTTAAGGCAGGTCTGTTTGAACTCCGGATTATGTAATTAAGTCCATAGTGACAATAAAACGTTTTCTGAGTTTTGAAATATATGTGTATTTCTGAAGTTCGTTCATTCAGCTAGTGATACTTACTGGTGCCCCGGGTATGTCAGGTCCTGGTTGGCTCGAGGACCACCAGAAAAGACAGCAGATGTGGCTCCCAGCCTTGTGAGGCTTCACGTCTATCGTGATGGGATTTATGTGGAAGGAAGAGATGATGAAGGCCGGTAGTGTCATTTGTTTTTTGACTTCTGAATGAGCTATCGTTTCCTTACTCATCATTGGAGGCAAAAGAAAATAAGACCTTTTTTAAGGGTCTCAACATAAAAACAAACATTCACAGCGTGAAAATTGTACATCATTGAGTTGTCATGCTTTAGGAAGCTATGCGCGTGTGTGTGTGTGTGTGTGTGTGTGTGTGTGTTGGTTATACTGTGATGTTAATACCTAACTTTTACATTGTAGTATTTGTTTTTTTAATGAGAGAAGAAGTAAAATATCTCTGCTTAGTAAAACTTGATGCAGGCAGGACTTATGAAAGGCAGGAAACCTAGGTTTGTTTCCTGGGTCAGGAAGATAACCCTGGAGAAAGAAATGGCAACCCACTCCCATACTCTTGCCTGGAGAATCCCGTGGACAGAGGAGCCTGGCAGGCTATGGTCCTTGGGGTTGCAAGGGTCGGACACGACTTAGCAACTAAACCACAGCCACCAGAACTCATTAACCAGAGGGTAACTTTTACCAGGAGGCAGCCGTGCAGCGGAGCGAGTGGCTGCTCCCAGCAGTCCTCCGTCTGTGTGTGCGTGTGACCCCGTGCGGCTCAGCTCGCCTTCTGCCTTCTGCAGGGGTGTTCTCTCCATTCACCAGGAAGGGAAGATGTGGGAGAGGCTCGGACAGACTGCTTTTCTTCCCCTGCCTTGGCACTGACGTCTGTCAGCAAAAGGGGTGCTCGTGAATGTAAACTTCCTTCCCTCCTTTTTGTGGAAGGTGGTGGTTTAATGTCCATAGTCAGTATTTCTTAATATTCCCCAAAATAGAGAGTAGAGCATAGTGGACTTAATACCTAATACTTAATACTTGTCGCAGTTACCAGTATTCTGTCAGTCTTGTACCATTTAATCCCTCAGTTTTTGTACTGTCGTATTAAACCATATCCCACGCTATTTCACTGGTAAATTACAGTCAGGTTTTTAGAGTTAGTTTGGAGGAAGAAATGCGCATTTTCTGTGCAGTTCCTGGGGCTGCTGTAACAAAGCATCACAAATTGGGCATATTAAAACAAGAGAAATGTGTTGTCTCACAGCTTGAGGGTCAGAAGTCCGAGGCTGGTGTGTCAGCAGGACGTGCTCCCACGGGAAAGTCCCTGCTGTTCTCCCCATCCTGGTGTCTCCCCTCCTGGGGTACTCCTCGACTTCTAGGTGCCTTCCCTAGCCCTCTGGGTTCAGTTGGCATGTTTGTGTTCTCCCTTGGCTTGTTTCAACCAGCCGGGTTGGATCACAGCTCAAACTCCAGTGTGACCTCTTTTGACCTTCACTGATGAGCTCTGCAGGCACCCTGTTCCCAGGTAGGCCACCTTCTGAGAACGAGGGCTCAGGGGTTCAGTTTGTTTTCTTGTTGGGGTAAAAGGACATACATAATTCAACCCACAGTATTTTAAGTTGATAAAAGCTTTCTAAAAGGCACTGAGACAGAAATCATAAGGAGCGTTCAAAATGTCATGTCCTTTATTCTGAAGATTCTATTTTAGGTGTTTATCCTTAAGAAATAATGAAATATGTATATAAATTTAAGGGTAATAATGTTCATATGTGAATAATTGATATTAATGAAATTTTATTTATATTCATGAAAAATTTTTAAAAATAACAGAAGAATGGTAAAATAATGGCATAGCCATTTGATGAATGTTAAGTAGCCATAAAGTTTTGATTGCTTTCTTATATACAGTATACAGTTTATATGAGGACACTCATAATTAAAGTGAGATACAAAATATTGTAGTGTGATCACCATATGATCACATTTTATTAGAACAGCATAAACATATAGACCAGAAAATGTGGGAAAGAATATAGTAAAAATATGTTCTCAGCAATTAACTCTGGGTGTTGGGATTGGATGTAATTTTATTTATGGTTTTCTGGGTTTTCTAAATGTTCTGTGATGGACTTGCAATTAAGAAAGAAATTAAAGAATATTTGTTACCTACAATATGATTTGAGTTGTTAGGCCCTTAGTATGTGCAGGTGTCCAGACCTAAGTTAGAGAGGATTGTGTGGCTGAATTCCAGGGGCATATTTTAAAGCATTTGTTTGCTACATACAATTAAATGTTTGTAAAAGTTTATGTAGCATTTTACTGGAGCAGCATGAATGATGTGTCTGTGGACTTTTCCTGCAGGACTCTCGTAACTTGCTGTCTGGAAAATGTTAAGCGTGCTAATGGACAGTTGCTCAGGACTGTGATGCTAGTGAAGTGATGTCCACATGGCAACTCTCCTGGGAAAACCTGTTGCAGAGCTAGTTTGAAAATTGTCCTGTTATATACAGATTCTCTTGTTTTTGTTTTTTAATGTGCTTTTACAGAAAAAAAGTTGATTTGCTATTTCAGTTCTTTCCCCCCCTCAATCTCCTTTACTTTTAGGTTAAAAATTTTGCAGTCATTTATCTTGTGGATATTACAGAAGTACCTGACTTCAACAAAATGTACGAGTTGTATGATCCGTGTACTGTCATGTTTTTCTTCAGGTATGTTCACTTATCTTAAAATTGTTGTTTAAATTGAAAAGATGGTCTGGGCATTTCATGCAATCAAGGTATCTTTAGAAGGAAGTTGTAATGTGGTCGTATCATAATACAGTTTGTATCACCAGGCAATCAATGTGATCTTTTAAATAATTTTCAAAGTAACAATTCCAGTTTTACCATTTACTCAGTAACAAATTACCCTTTTGAAATAACTGCCCAGGAACCTAGGTGAAGTGTAATTAAATGGAGGACATTCTTTCTGACATTTAAGATACCTTTAAATTTAATCTGTTGATGAAAAATATGTTTACAGTAACTCACTTTTTAAATTGAAAAATGTGTTTACAGTAACTCAGTTTTTAAATATATTACTGACTGTTTAGCATCCTTTTGTGATATCCAAGAGGGAAACCTGTACTTCTTTAGTTTGCTTATAAATACAACATCTTATAAAAAGATCTTTTATCAGCTGAAAAATTCTTTTGTGGACCCTAGTCAGTATCATTGGCTCAAGTAATAGAATCTCCCTGATCGCCTTGAATAAATTTACACCTATGATATGCAAACTTTGCATGAAAAGAGAATGCAGAGTAGCTACTGGTTAGACACAGGAGTCTGATGCAGATATAAACACGGTTTTTGCTTTTTCTGTAATAAAGTTAAGTAACAGCATGAGTGGAAAAAAAATTTCTGTTGTGGAGGTTTAATTTGGAAAGAAATCACCATATGACACTGTTTTTACTTGCCTGTCAGAATTTCTTATGTTACTCCAGAAGTTAGTAGGTAGCAGTATAAACACTAGGCCAGCTCTAGAAGCAGAGCTTCCTAGTGAGCGAGGAAGTCTGGCTGGGGTGTGCAGGGTGTGTACTCACTCTCTGTTTTGTGTAACAAACTTGGTGGTCTGTAGGTCAGAGTCCAGGCAGGGTCAGGGTTCTGACATGAGGTCTCCGAAGGCCAGAGTCACGGTAGGCTCCCATCTAGGCTGTCGGTCAGGGAAGAATCCACTTGGCTCAGGGGGCGCTATTGGTTGGATCCAGTTTCCGGTGGTCACAGGTCTGAGGTCTGTTTCTGCTGGGACCCTCTCTGCTCCTAGAGGCTCCTCTGTCTTTGAAACCCTGAGCAATGAGTTGAGTTCTTTTCATAAGCTGCTCCAACATCCTGTTCTGCTTTCAGAGGGCACGTGTGATTGGATTAGATGAACCCCTTAATCCAGGAGAATCCCCTTATTTTAAAATCAACCAATGAGTAACCATGGAAATAGCTGCAGATCCCCCTGTGCGGTATCAGGTACCAGATGATGGGTGTGGTCGCGTTGCAGCCCAGTTCCGGGGGTTCAGGTGGGAGGTAGGGGCTCTTTTTTGGGTTCTGTGCACTGCAGCATGCCAGGCCAGGCCCACCCTGGCTGCAGAGCTTCATGCCCCCGCCGAGGTCCCCACCCTCGGGTCCCGTTGCAGAATCAGGTGTGGATGAGGCTTCTCTGGCCAGCTTTGGAGGTTGCTCCTTATCTGTGGCCCCTCCTCCAGGACGCAGTGTGGACAGTCCTGAAAAACAGTCTTCTGGGCTCACAAGGACGGAAGATGGGGAGGAGGGACCTGGGGAGGAGGAGCTTTGGTGCAGCACTGGGTCATCCTCCTGGCCCAATGCAGGTTTTTATTTTTTGCCTTTTCGTGAAGGGTGTTTGCAGCTGGTTCATTTTTCAACTGCTTCCTGCCAGCAGCATTTTGGGGTTGTGTCAGCTCTTCTCACTGCATGCTCTTCCCTTTCAGCCTGAGCAAGTAGGATTCCTGTCCTGGGCTCTGGGGTGCCCTGTGCCCAATAGCTGTTTCCTCAGGGAAGAGCCTGTCCTGTGACTGGACACTCTGACTTTAGGTCTTCCCTAAGTTTCCGCAGAAGGTTGTGTGGCCTCTTTGTCAAGAGTTGAGCAGCTGTTTCTGGATTTCAGCACCTTCTGCTATCTGGAGAGGCCGAGAAATTTTTCTGGTTAACAGATCTTACACCAGTTTGTCTCTCTTCTCGTTTTACTGTAAGCAGCACGAAACTCGACAGCGCCTTCTGGACACTTAGGTGTCCTCAGCTGGTATCTGCGTCCATCACTTTGGAGTGTTGCAGGCATCCTCTTCTCCCTGTAACGCATCCCCACTTCCTCCCAGCCCATGTTCCTAGTGACAGGCTGTTGAAGGCAGTCTGGGTCTTTTCTGTCTGCCCCTCAGAATTCTCCCAAAGTCCTCCCATCTTGGATCCTGCCTTCCACCGCGTGTGACCAGCCTTGAGGGGCAGGAGATGCCTTGCTGGGGAAAGAGGTTGAGTAGTGCTGGGGCTGGGTGTGTATTTTGATATTTTAGAACTGATGCTGCACTCAGGAAAGGAGACAAAGCCTTCTGCTGTTCCTGCAACCCAGAATTCTAAGACAAGTAGTAACAATTTTAGTTAATTTATTCACCAAATATGTATATACATAAGTCTTGCTCAGTTTTATGTCTGTGCTGGGACATGAATCAGATCAGACAGGGTGCCTGCTGTCACAGAACATCCTCTGATGGCAACAGCAGAGCAGATAGCACCGGAAACCAGGGAGAAGTGACAGGCGACAGCATGTATGCGTGCCAGTGGGAGGGGCTTCCCCTCACCCACAAGCAATCATAGGATCTAGAAGTGGCCTTCGTTAACATGAACTCCCTTGTAACAGAAGAGGTGCCTAGGAATAGCAAGGCACCCATTTCAGCTTTATGGCCGTGAAGTGTCTTCAGGAACTGAGGACCAGAGTCCAAATATCCCATCACTCTTACTGCAGACAGTTCCAAAGGTTTTGGCAGTATTGAGCCAGGAACTGTGGATAAAACCAAATCCATAGGAGAGTATATCTTTTGAGTGACCGCATATATATTTCTCCTGTGTCACAGTACTGCAGCAGACATTTGCAGAGGCACAAATACTGGTTGTCATCGGGCGGCAGGGAGTGTGTAGAGGTTGCTGAGTAAGTTCGGCGTGAGCCCGGCAGGGGCACAGGGCAGAACGGCCCACACATCTGGGGACCTGCAAAGACACGGGCATCACAGGTCGGGGTGGGGAGTGGCAGGTGTGGAAGGGAGGGCAGGGCCAGGCCCAGATGCCTGGATTCCTGGGCCAGTGTGACTCCTGGAAGCGAGTTTTTGCAGCAGGAGAGTGATGTCCAGTTTGCTTCCTGGAAGCTCGCTCTGACTGGAAGGAGACCTCTCTGCAGCCCCAGGTGGAGCCCACGACAGGAAACAACAGCTGGCAGCTAGACCCATAGCCTCTCAAAAACAGAAAGTTAAATCGATAACCATTAGTACAGCTGATACAACAAGGGTTAATATCTTTATTTCATGAATTGCACATATAAATTCATTTTAAAAAGTAGCTTCTTGAAAGAGCCATCTATGGAGAATCGAGAAATGCAAAATGTCATTCACTTCACAGTCAATAGGACTTTCAGTAACATTTACACTAAGCGTTCATAAGAACACCATGAAAAACTCACACATTGCTTTTTCAGGTAAGTTACTACAACCCCCTGGAAAACTGTTGGCTTACCAGGTGACTGAGGCTGTGTCCTTTAACCCTTGATTGCCCTGTAGGTGATTTGTCCTAAGGAATTACAGAGCACACAGAAGGAACATGTGTCCTTCTTAACAGTATTTAGATGGTTTATAGTCTTCTTCTGAACCATGGTGGATCCTCTTGATTGTGCTGATGTTTGACAAGAGCCTGTGATGGAGGTGGGGATGTAAGGCATGTTTCCGTGTGGTTCTTTTTCAGAGGGATTCTTGCGAGCACTGACCCCTTCCCTCTTACAGGAACAAGCACATCATGATCGATCTGGGCACCGGCAACAACAACAAGATCAACTGGGCCATGGAGGACAAGCAGGAGATGATCGACATCATCGAGACGGTGTACCGGGGGGCCCGCAAGGGCCGTGGGCTGGTCGTGTCTCCAAAGGACTACTCCACCAAGTACAGATACTGAGCCCGGCCCACCCAGTGCACATGGTGCCCTGGGGTCATTCTCATGTGGAAGTATTTTCAACTATTTAAAGCCTTTGAGAAAGCGTTTGGCAAAGTACACGGAGCTTAAGGAGCTGGAGGGTTTTGCAGTGTGGGTGGCATTGCCTCGCCTTTCAGTCTGCCTGGTCACTGTATTTTTGTATCAGCAAATATCTGTAAATATCTAACTGAAATAAATAAAATACACAGTGATGGGGATGGTCAAAATTATTTATTTACTAAGAAACTTAGTGTATAGATTAATGATTTTGGTAGTCAAGAATTGACTCTTTACCATTGAGTGAGGCTCAGTGGGTCTCATCATGCCAGAGGCTGGAGTCAGATCCAGCTGTCAGGCTGGTCCTCCAGGGCCTGACGGGGAGTCTGTTCCCACCCCTCTCCTGGCTCTGGTGGTTTCTGGCATCTTAACTGTCCCTTGGCTGGTGATGCTTCACCGCAGTCCCAGCTTTCATCCTACGCAGTGTTCTCCCTGTATGCATGTCTGTTCAGATGTCCCACTGGGTGAGGGCCGCCCTGCTCCAGCACGACCATCTCCACTCATGACGTCTGCAACAGTCCCATCTCCACAAGGACACATTCTGAGGTCCAGGGGTGAGAACTTGCAGCGCAGGAATTGTCAGGGACACAGCTGAACCCTCAATAGAACCAAAGGCTTGAGTTCAGGAACACCCTTAATGAAAAATTACATTTTATTCTGGTTATAAAAGCAGTACGATAAAATAATGATTTTTGCAGTCTTCCCTTTAGACTAAGAGCTGATTGTTATACTTGCTAAGATCAAATCTAATGTGCGTACATATACTGTATTTTATGTGGAAACCAGACCCTTCAATCCGTGTAGCTACTTTCCTCATCACAGTCTCAGGTTCCTCTCCTATATTGCTTACCCAAGCAGCATTTGTTAGTTGGGATCTTCCCGGGCGCATCTCAGTGCACACAGACTATGAAGTCAAGAGTGGACTCCTGGCGGGGGGGAGCACACCTGGAGCCCACACCTGGCTTCACAGCCATCCTCCGTCGCTTACTGAGGACCTTGGGCAAGTGCTCTCCCGTGTGAAGAGGATGGTAGAGTCTGCTGTCTGACACCTGTTGTACTCAGATCAGTCACAGCATTCCCTGGGGGCCCTCTGCTGTGAAAAGGCTCACTGCCTTATCAGATTGACTCATTGTTGAAACATGAGTGTACTTACCAAAGAATGAAATTTTTAAAAAGCCACACACACACAAGTATGTGCTTTTAGAAACGGATATAGGGACTTTTTTGCCAACATTACTTTGCCAACAAAAGTCCATCTAGTCAAGGCTATGATTTTTCCAGTAGTCATCTATGGATGTGAGAGTTGAAAGAAAGCTGAGTGCCGAAGAATTGATGCTTTTGAACTATGGTATTGGAGAATACTCTTGAGAGTCCCTTGGACTGCAAGGAGATCCAACCAGTACATCCTAAAGGAAATCTGTCCTGAATATTCATTGGAAGGACTGATGGTGAAGCTGAAACTTCAATACTTTGGCCATCTGATGCAAAGAACTGACTCATTGGGAAAGACTGATGCTGGGAAAGATTGAAGGTGGGAGGAGAAGGGGATGACAGAGGATGAGATGGTTGGATGGCATCACTGACTCAATGGACATGAGTTTGAGTAAACTCCGGGAGCTGGTGATGGTCAGGGAGGCCTGGCGTGCTGCAGTCCGTGAGGTCGCAAAGAGTCGGACACAACTGAGTGACTGGACTGAACTGAATTGATAGGAACTTCCCTGGTGATCTGGAGATTAAGACTCTGCACTCCCAGTGCAGGGGGCTCAGGTTTGATCCCTGGTCAGGGAACTAGATCCCACATGCTGCATCTAAGAATTTGCATGCCGTAACTAAAGATGCCAGTACAGCCAAATAAATATTTTTTAAAAATTTAAAAATGGATATAAAACTCAAATGCAAATATGCAGTTTAATGTCTCCAGTTTTAATTTTCCCCAAAATAGTATAATACTGTATCATATGAGATGCTAAAGGAAAAAAAATGTGATCCTAAGTACCTGGCATATGAAAGACATTTGATAGTATACTTCTGACATTTATTCAAGCAAGACCATTAGCCAGTAATTACCTGAAAAGATGCTCACCGTCATCAGTCACCAGGAGATGCCACTTGACACCCATGAGAATGGGTATGAACAGATTCAAGAGTCCGTTACTACAAGTGCTGACAAGGATGTGAGAAATGGGGTGACATGCACTGCTGATGGGAAGGGGCAGTGGTGCAGTCACTGTGGAAACCAGTGTGGCAAAATTCCTCAAAAATATGGCATGGAATTACTATCTGACCCATCAGAGTCACTCCTAGGTATATATCTCAGAGATTCAAACATGTATGTCCACACAGAAATTTGGACACAAATTTTTATGGGAGCATTTTTCATAAGCGCCGAAGACAGGCATCTCAAACATCCGTCAGCTCCCCAGTGGATTGAACAGTGTGCTCTATCCATGCAGCGGACTAGCACTTGGTCATAAGAGGGAACGAAGTACTGATGTAGGCTCCGAGCTTGGAAAACATTAACATAAGTAGAAGAAACTGGTTATTATGTCGTGTGTGATCCCATTTATAGGAGAGGTCTAGAATGGGCAAATCCATAGAGACAGACAGCTAATTAGTGTTTGCTTAAGACTGGAGGATGGGGAAATTGGGCAGTGGCAGCTGATGGGTACAGGATTTCTTCTTAAGATGATGGAAATCTTGCAGAATTGTGGTGGATATACATGTCTGTGAATATATGAAAAATCACTGAATTGTATGCTTTAGTTGGATGAATTGCATGGCATATGAATTCTCTCTCATTGATAAAGCTTTATTAACAACAACAAAAAAAATCGTACTTCACGTTTGTAAATTTACTCTATTATAAATTTGTTTTATTTACAAGTTGTAATGACTTCACATTTGGCTTTAAAAATTATCTTTTCACTGGTGCTGTGTAAGTATAATATCACTGAATTATGATTTGGCCTCTTTATGTTTATATCTTATTGTAAAAAGCTTATTAACTATAATACTAAGCTTATATCTTATTACCATCTACCTCACCCTTAACCAAGTAACTTATAAGTCATTTCTCAAATCCTTCCATGCACCTGCCCGGTAGACAGTTTACAGAGAGGGAAACTAAACCGTAGTTGCCCGTAGTTACAACTGACTGGACTTGCCTGGTGGTTCAGTCAGTAGAGACTCCGCCTGCAGTGCAGGAGGCCCAGGTCCGATACGAGGGTTGGAGGATCCCTCGGAGAAGGAGGTGGCTGCCTACCCACCCCAGTTCGGTTGGTAAAGAGTCCTCCTGCAATGCAGGAGACCCCAGTCCAACTCCTGGATCAGGAAGATCCCCTGAAGGGAAAGGTTACCCACTCCATTATTCTGGCCTGGAGAATTCCATGGACTGTATAGTCCATGGGGTCGCAAAGAGTTGGACACGACTGAGTGACTTTCACTTTCATTTTCACCCACTCCAGTATTCTTGCCTGGAAAATTCTATGGACAGAGGAGCCTGGTGGGCTACAGTACATGGGGTCCCAAGAGTCAAACACGACCTAGTGCCTAAACCACCACCACAACTAATTGCAGAGGACATTAATTCGAAACCTAGATCTGTAGGGCTATCAAACCTTGCCTCATTGCTGTGCACGTTGCTTTTTTCAAGTTGAAATGAGCTAGTAGAGAAAGGTGATGATACCCCCCGGTTGTCTGGGCACAAAGAGACTTCTGTTTCCCATTCTTCCCAGGATGAGTTTTATTGCAAAGTCCAGCAATTAGACAAGGCAGCTAACACAGAGGCAACCAACCTAGAGGTACAGAATATATTCAGTAATAGAATAAGCAGTCAGGTAAACTAGAGAGACAAGCACACACACAGGAGACATGAAAGAGTATTGCAGCATTCAGTTCAGTTCAGTTGCTCAGTCGTGTCCAACTCTTTGCGACCCCATGGACTGCAACACGCCAGTCTTCCCTATCCATCACCAACTCCTGGAGCTTGCTCCAACTCATGTCCATCAAGTCGGGGATGCCATCCATCTCATCCTTTGTCGTCCCCTTCTCCTCCTGCCTTCACTCTTTCCCAGCATCAGGGTCTTTTTCCCCTGAGTCAATTCTTCGCATCAGGTGGTCAAAGTATTGAAGCTTCAGCTTCAGCATCAGTCCTTCCAATGAATATTCAGGACTGATTTCTTTTAGGATTGACTGGTTTGATCTCCTTGCAGTCCAAGGGACTCTCAAGAGTCTTCTCCAACACCACAGTTCAACAGCATCAATTCTTCGGTGCTTAGCTTTCTTTATTGCCCAACTCTCACATCCATACATGACTACTGGAAAACCATAGCTTTGACTAGACGGACCTTTGTTGGCAAAGTGATGTCTCTGCAGAGTTTATTGCAGCATTATTTGGAAACAAACGACAAATAGTCAAAGGACTATTATATTGCGGTTAGTTACATTGATCTAGACCTATACATATTAACATAGGCAAATCTCAAACCCCTGAATGGAAAACTAGGTACAGAAGGACACTGGGTTATGATGCTATTTACATAGTTTAAGACATTCACAACAAAGATCTGAAACAGTACAACAAACAGCTATGTAGGCATCCACGTGTCCATAGGCTAGACTGCCCAGTTCTCTCTCTGCCGAGCCGGTAAGAGATGAAGTGCTCGGGCACCGACAGAATCAAAGCATCTACTGTCTACAACTCTCCTAGAAAATCGCACTGCTGATGTTTCTGAAAACCACACTCAAAGTTTGGTTTCGTGGGTTGCTTAGTTAAAACTCAGGGTGTATATTCGAGACCTCCTCGGACTTCTTGTGACTATATGAGGTCTTGAAGATCAGCCTAGGACCTTGACTTGCTTTAGGTGGGTATCATTTTGAAGAGTTTTCCTACATGATTTTTAAATCCAACTGATCCTAGCACTCTTTTTGGCAATTTTACATTTTTCGTCAACGTTTTACAAAGAACACTCACAGTGCCCTCAGGAGCTCAGCGCTGCCTCCCCATACCACCCCAGCCTACAGTCACTGCTGTTGTCCCCAGTCTTCCCTTTGGCCTCTGGTTTTCTTGTCAAAAAGTGATCAAGCTCTCACACATCTCTGTGGGCAAAAAGCATCATAGAAAAGATTGCAAAGTATTTAGAAACTCTCAAAATTCATTCATTAGTTTAAAAAAAAGTTTGAGTAGCTCGTGGGTCCCAGGGCTGGCAGCTGAGGTGAACAAAATCAAACCGGTTGCTGCCTTGTGGAGGAGATGCAAATGATTACAAAGAAGTGAAATAACAACTGTGACAGTCAGCCAGAGACCACATGAAGGACATCAGACCCAGACAGACATTCAGGGAAAGGACCTCTCAGGAGACCATGTTCAGCTGAGATCAGATACAGGAAGTGCTGGCTGGCGTGGATGTGTGTCTGTGTGTGTGTGTGTGTAACTCCGGTCCAGAAGGAACCTCAGAACCAGGCCCTGTGGTGGGATGAGGCCCTGGGGCTGGAAATATGGTGTGGTTGAGGGGAGCTAGCAGCTGCAGAGAGGCTCTGCTAGGGAAGGTGTGAGTTGATGGAATTTACTTCCAAAAAGCTTGGGCGGGGGTGCTGAAAGGAGATTTGGGGAGAGTTAAAAATCTATGGAGATAGATAAGGGCAATTGTAGAAAAGGAATGAAATGTAAGAATTTAAAACTTGCAGCACTTCTGCCCTATAGATTCAACTCTATTATTAAGCTTTATATTCTCACAAGTTCATAACTTTGTGTTGTTTTAAATTACACATTCATGAATATAGGATTTTATATTGAAGCAACTCCATTTTACTTAGGTGTTCAATGAATAAACTGCTTTCTACTAAAGTGGTGTTAATCCCATTTAGATTAGAATAAGAATATTTAAGTACACGTAAATCTGTCTACTATTTTCCCTCTTTTTCTTATGAAAACATTCTGATTTTTTCTAAATATATGTAACAGGGTGCTAGAAAATAGCAATTCTTCATAAAAGTATTAGGAAGATACTGAAACAGATATGATATTAAAAAATGCCGAGTAATCTCTTTAAAGATAGATATCTGTGGTTTGAGTGAATAATTGAGATGTTAAATGGCCAAATGAGCCAATAAAAGGGGATCAGCTGAGAACTTTCTTTGCAAAGTTAATAAATTTTTGACAATGTCTATGTTTTATTTTAGTTAATAACTAAACAGAAGCTTACTTTCCTACTTACTTAATTTATTAAAAATCCTGGACTTTAAATTATGTTCTGTATTATTCATGGAGATGCAAATCTGTTTGGTTTATTTTAATTCAAGTAATTTTCTCTAGTTTCTGCTAAACTTAAAATTACACCTAAGATGCTTTGAAATCTTTCACATAATCAAATGGAAATATGATTTTAAACCACCAAGAAAACTAAATTTAAAAACTTTGGGTTTAAACTTTGGGTTTGCATTACTGTTGAGGGTATAAAATGACCTTTCCTTTCTTACATGCATTCTGCTCAGTGTGCTTGGCCTGTGGTCATACTTCTGGCCCTAGAGAAATGTGCAGAGAATTCGAGGATAGCCAATGCTCATTAAAGGAACTCACTTATACTAGCCAGAAAGTAAGAAATAATCTCAACCGCAAGGAATGGTTAAGGGGATGGTTAAATTATTTCAGCCACATAATAGAGTATTAGTAACCATACAAAAGTGTATATGAAACTTTCACAAGGGGAAAAGTGTTTATGAGAACAGGATATTAAATTACAAGCAATATGATGAACTATGTAAAATTGCCTGCATAGAAAAAAGTATTGATAGTGTGTAATTCTAAATTGTAGGAGTGCTTTTGACTTTTGTATGCTGCTGCTGCTGCTGCTAAGTCACTTCAGTCATGTCCAACTCTGTGCAACCCCATAGACGGCAGCCCACCAGGCTCCCCCATCCCTGGGATTCTACAGGCAAGAATACTGGAGTGGGTTGCCATTTCCTTCTCCAATGCGTGAAAGTGAAGTCACTCAGTTGTATAAAGAGTATGATTTCTTTTATATGCAGGGATAATGTTATTTTTTTATAATGAGAGCCTACAATGGACCCTGTTTTAGGTGATCATAGCTTTTTTTACTTTGGCTCAGAGATAGGTGAATTGACAATTATTTGAAAGCCTCTCTAACTGACAAGATAAAGATGGGTGCAATCTTTGTGCACCTCTTTGGTCACGACCTCTACGTGGGGCAGCAGGGTAGGGGTGGGGGGCAGGTAAGGGTGTCCTAGGAAGCGGTCCAGAGCTCCTGCATCAACTGCTTCTCTGGTTTTCCTTTGGTTTGGAGAACATACCATCAGGGTCTGCTTGGACTGGACGGGTGAACATGAGTCTTCCCCAGAATCATGTGACTGGAATTATTGAACCGGAATGAAGATGTTGAAGAAGCAACTTCTGTAGAAAACTGCTTATGATATTCTTAAGAAAGTTCTATATAGAGCTTAATTCTGGGGGAAAATTGACCTGTTCTATCTTATTCTTTTCCCCCATGATCCACAAATGTTAGGTGTGTCCTGTCATTTTACAACCATCTTTGTTAAGTGGTTGATCTCTTGCCTAATTACATTCTTATTGCCCTGCCTTTGTTCTTTTAATCTTTTATTTTACTAAAATGAATTCTTAAATACTAAAAATAAGAACTTGTGTTATATAGTTATTACTCAAAAGGTACAGTTTTCACTTCTTCATATTTTCAAATGACTGTTCTGTCTTCAAGTCTATAAGAAAAAAATGGAAAGAAGTAATGATTAATTTAAATATCAGTTAATATGCAGTTAAATAAATTGGAATCCAACACTATCAACAAAAAAATGTACCTTCCTTTCCTGTAATTACTAGAACCGTTTTATACAGGAAAAATTCAGTATATAGAAAACCTGAATGTTAAACAATTCTCATTTGAGTCAGACACTTGTGTGGGTGCACAATTTAAGGCAAATAAACAGTGCCTGCTCTTCCAATGGCAGAACACTACTTTGCATCGACAGCGTGAAGACATTCTCCTGGAACAACTGCCTGCCCGCTTCCCTGCAACAGGACAGGTGTTCAGATGCTGCACCGGAGGGGGCCAGGAGAATGTGAAACAGTAGTTGTGGGGGTCATGGACTCCCCTACTCACAGCAGGAACACAAGTTTAAGGTGCTTATCAAATCCCCTGAAATCCA
Source organism: Ovis canadensis (assembly GCF_042477335.2). Lineage (NCBI taxonomy): Eukaryota > Metazoa > Chordata > Mammalia > Artiodactyla > Bovidae > Ovis > Ovis canadensis. The sequence goes on from NC_091267.1 coordinate 13,831,604, forward strand.
CAGCAAGCACCCTGTGTTAGGAACCCCTGACCCAGCAGAAGCAAAAAGCACAGATTTAGCCAATCAGATTTAGACCTATTCAGGTACTTCCTTTGATTTAAAAGGCATTAGCTGACCTCTCATGCTGCTTCAGATAATGGCTGTATGTGCATTGAAAAGGTGAAGTTTTGATCCTACTTATCCATTTAACTTGATGCCTAACCTATGATGGGTTCTGACCAAACTTAAAACAGCCCGCTGGCATCTGGGTGGTGACAGAAGGGGCCACGTTCCTGGCCACGGGCCCCCTCGGGGAAGCACACCCTGAGAACATAGTGCTCGGCACCCGCAGGGAGGACAGCGTTCCAGGGCAGGTGGGTCTGTCTGAGGCAGCCCCCCACCTGCGTAGAGCCAAGTATCCTGCAGACACAGATGGAGCGCCCACCCCCAGACCTGCAGCTCGTGTGTCCAGGACAGATTCCAGCGATCTTTTCCACCAGAACAGCAGATGTGGAAATTTATAAAGTCACTGACAGGTGAACTTGCTCTGATTCAGCAGGGTAAGCACAGATGATCTGCCAACTGACTTGGGATAACAACTGACAGAGAAATGAAAGCAAGGAAAGCGACCACATCTACCTGTTCAGCTAAAATTAGAGCGTGCTCACAGAAGCAGAATATTATGTCAGTAAAACGTGCTTGAGCATCTTAATAAAATAAGGCTGTGTCTCCAGGTATGTTACACAGACAACGCATTCAGTCTAAGACCTGAGGCCAAGCATTTATCTACATCTTCAGGAAGTGCAGAAAAAACAAAGACACCAATTGGAAAAGATACACACACCCAAATGATCACTGCAGCATTATTTACAGTCGCCAAAATAGGGAAGCAACCCAAGTGTCCAACAGATGACTGAATAAAGAAGACATGGTTACCGTGTCATAAAAAAGAAGACTTGCCATTGGCAGCAACGTGGATAGAATTGGAGGGCGTTATGCTAAGTGAAATAAGTCAGACAGAGAAAGACAAATACTGTATGTTATCACTTGTATTGTGAAATCTAAAAAATATAACGAACTAGTGAATATACAGACTCACAGATACAGAGAACAAGTGAGTGGGGAGAGGGGAGCAGGGAAGAGGCAGTTAAGGAATTCAGAGGTACAAATTATTATATAACATAAGCTACAAAGATACATTGTAGCTTGGGAAATATAGCCAATATTTTATAATAACTATAAATAGAGTTTAACCTTGAAAAATTGTGAATCACTACACTGTACACATTACATGTACACCTGTACATAGAATATTGTACATCAAATACAATAAAAATTTCAATAAAAATAAAATGAAAGTGAAAGATAAAATAGTAAAAAAAGATGAAGCAAAATTCCACCAGAAAAGAAATGCCTGCATTCTGGAGGGTAGAGTGGGACCCTCAGGAAGTGCTCATGAACCACGGGGAGAGCCTAATGCATCTGTGTCTTTTTAAATGGTTCCACGAACGTACTGTCTCAAACAGAAGCCACTAGTCATCATTCCCAATCTCTCACTGCGACTTGTGTTTTGATTGAAGGCTAATTTGAGGGATGAGGGTGAAAAGTACTTTAATAAAATCCACATTTAAATAGTGGTTTTTCCTTTAAATGTGCACTTTTTAAGGAACAATGAGAGAATGTTTCTGTTCAACTTAGAAAAGAGCATTTGTGAATTTTGAAAATCACTCCTGGAGGTTTTTCATGCAGTGCAGAAGCAGTCGTTCCCTTAGTGAGCAAATACGGGGCAAAGGTTCAAGAGGAAAGCAGAGGCCATGTGGCAGGCGAACATCAGCGCCCTAGGAGGCCTCACCTGTGTTTCTGAGCAGGACTGTCAATCCCAGCTTGGGCCATCAGGTCATTCACGTTCTTCTGCAAGTCTTCAATGCGACCCCCCATTTCTTCCAGTACAAGGTCAAGGAGAGCAGAATATGGACACGGGCACCTAGCTCGGCCCCTCAGAGGCCGATGGCCACGCCCTGCGGTGCACGTGAAAGGAGGGCGTCGAAGGCACGAACACCTCAGGGCAGTGCTCGCTAACCGTGTCCTGCACGGGCTCGGAGCTGCTGTCCTGGCACTGTGCGCCCAGTTCTGAAAACTTGGCTCCCTTTCTTTGCACATAGATTCTAGGATGTGAACTTGTCTGGTATGTTTAACTGTGTTTTAACCAAACTCTAATCAGCATGTAAATACGATGAAAATTACCTCTGTTTAAAACAATTTCCTACTGTTTATTTTTATCATGTTCAAGAATCTTCTTTACCCTGTTGGGCCCCATCTACAGGATCAAAAGTTGCAAGTAAAGGGTTCCCTCAGCAAATGATGCCCATGCGTTTTAAGGCAGGAGTTTAATTGTGTGATGTGACTTCACTTGGGGAAGTCTTAGGGCAAGTGTCTCTTTCTCTGGGTCTTCTTAAACCAGAAACAAACAGTCTACCTAACTTTGATTGAATTCACATCTAACCAGATAGTCAGCTGCTGAAGTTACAAAGCAAAACAAGGCCAGGAGAGCCATTATAAAGATCCCTAGGCTGGAGACCTACCCAGTGCATGTTCAGGGTTCAGACTGTTTGAGGGAGTACAAACGCTACTGAGCAGACCATCCAGATTTATTTAAGCCTGCTGGAAAAGCCCATTGGATAGTAAAAATACTATATGTATGTCCTGTGTTTTATCCCTGCCTTACATAAACACCCTGCATTGCTGGTCAAGCAGGAAGTATTACCTTCGGGTAGTGATTAATACGTCAGGATCTTTTGTAAAAGCACAGATGGAAACACCAGGAAGCTCCGCGTCAGCAATTATCCACCAACAGCAGAAAACAGAAGATAGTCCCCAACAGTTCAACAGTCCAAAAGCATTGCAGTATTTGTTATGAAACAGAAAAGGATATTTCTGAGGTTTAATGTTGCCGTCAGAGCTTGAAAATGTTCTTGAAGCTCCTGAAATAGATTTTCTGCCTGAAAAATGGAACAAGACAAGTGAATATATATTTACCTGTGATGCAGAGCATTCTAAGAACCATGGAAGGGGAACCATCCCTATAAACAATGAGTTGATTTCTTGTTTGACGCTAATTTTTTTTTTATTGAAGTACAGTTGATTTACAATGTCATGCCAATCTCTGCTGTACAGCAAAGTGACTCAGTTATACATATATTCTTTTTTCATATTATTTTCCATTATGATCTGTCACAGGATATTGAATACAGTTCCCTGTGCTGTATATTAGGACCTTGTTTATCCATTCTAAACGTCATAGTTTGCGTCTGTGAACCCCATGCCTCCCCCTACCCTTGGGAACCACAAGCCTGTTCTCTGTGTCTATGAGACTGTTTTGTAGATAGGTTCATCTGTGTCTCATTTTAGATTCTACATGTAAGTGATATCATATGATGTTTGTCTTTGTCTGACTTACTTCACACAGTATGATCATCTCTAGGTCCAACCATGTTGCTGCAAATGGCATTACTTCATTCCTTTTTTATGACTGAGTAGCACTCCAGTACTCTTGCCTGGAAAATCCCATGGGCGGAGGAGCCTGGTAGGCCGCAGTCCATGGGGTCGCTAATCGTCAGACACGACTGAGCAACTTCACTTTCACTTTTCACTTTCATGCATTGGAGAAGGAAATGGCAACCCACTCCAGTGTTCTTGCCTGGAGAACCCCAGGGACAGGGGAGCCTGCTGGGCTGCCGTCTCTGCCGCAGAGTCGGACACGACTGAAGCGACTTAGCAGCAGCAGTGTTCCGTTACACACATACGTGCACCACATCCTCTCTACCCATTCATCTGTCAATGGATATTTAGGTTGTTTCCATGTTTTGGCTTTTGTGAATAATGCTGTGAAGATAGGGGCTCATGTGTCTTTCTAAATTATAGTTTTGTCTGAACATATGCCCGGGGTGGGCTTGCTGGATCACACGGTAATTCTGTTTTTACTGTTCTAGGAACCTCCCGTACTATTTTTCACAGAGGCTGCACCCTACCATTAGTTGATTTTTCACACGGTGCGAAGGCTTTCCCACACAAAGAGAAAAGAAAATCAACCAACAGCTTCAACCAACAGCTGGGACAGTGATAGCCAGACGGTAACTAACTAAACAAGCAGGCATGACCCGTAAGGCACACCATCCACAATTAACTCCAGGCCATCAGACATTTAAATACAAGCAACAAACTATCAGACGGACGTTCAGAAGATAGCACGGGAGAAAACCTCTAACCTCGGCTTCTCAAAGAATTCTTCAGGAGTTTTCCCCAGAGCACACCGCGCGGGTGCGCGCCGCCCCTACACTCTTGGGTGCTTGTTCGGCGGGACTGGGTTTGCAGAAACCTGTTAGGGGGCCAAACTGGAACACCATCCCTGTGCCTGAAGGCGGGCATACTCAGGCTGCCCTGAGTTTCCGGGTGGAAGTCTCACCCCGTCCAGGACACACTCCCTCCACGCACAGTGTTATCTCCGCTTTAGAGCCAAGAACACCGAAGCGGGTCTCCCCTGGACTCTCCTTTCCTGCGTGGAACTAGGCCCTCTGTCTGGAGCGCTTCCCGGCAGTCAATCAGATTTTTTTTTTGGTCAGAAAAACGTGGATTCAATCGTGTACTCCTAACCAAATCTTCTTAATGAGACTACCAGCCCTGGGCCGTCTCATCTCTGGCACTGCAGCCCCTTTGCAAATGGGAAGCACAGGGGGTGGGTGGGGTGGTGGCGCCTTGCGGGCTGGGTGGAGGGTGAGGGGGTGCAGCCTCGGGCGCGGGGCGTCCGTCCGGGAGGGGCGCTCGGCGCGGAAGGGTCCCCACTCACCACGTCCCGCAGCGCGCGCCCTCCGGGTGCTTCGGGGCCCCGTGCGTCCATGTCTGCGGCCGGCGGGCCGGGGCTGCAGGCGGGCCAGCTGGTCCTCGGCCGGCCGCTCCGCGGGGTCCGCTCAGCCGCCCTGGGCTCCCGGCGGCGATGGCCGGGGACTCGCGGAGCAAGACCCGAACCGCGCGAGGGTGGCGGCCTGGGCGGGGCGGGATCTCGGCGGACAGGCCTATCCCAGCTCCACTGTTTATTTTCATTGCTTCAGAGCCCAGAGTGAGCACGACCTTTTAATGACCATCCTGGCAGAGAATGCACAGCATAGAAATCGCCGTTTTACACGTTTCTAAGGCACGGTGCAGTGGCGTCAGGTACCACCGCGTTGTTGTACGACCACGACTGCCATCCGCTCCCTGAGCTTTCTCCTCGCCCCAAACCCAGGCCCTGCGCCCGGGGACACCACCTCCCAGCTCCCCAGCCCCTGGCACTCACCCTTTCACCAAGCAGTGCTCTAACCTGCCTCCTGGGAGATCCTGGAGGCGGGGTGGGGGTGTGGGGCTGAGGATGGAGTTTGGCCGCAGCCCACTGAGGTCCTGCGCCTGGTGATCTTCCACCCAGGAGACTCTCTTCTCCCTGAACCTCTGCCATTTCTGCCCCCAACTGTAAGATTAAGAATAGTTTTGTTCTGGGATTTCCCTGGTGGTCCAGTGATTAGGACTCCAAGCTCTCACTGCCAAGGGCCCAGGTTCAATCACTGGTCAGGGAACTAAGATCCCACAAGCCTCCTAGGGTGGCCAAAAAAAAGAAGAAAGAAAGGCTAGTCCTGTCCTGTGACCAACGCAGAATGGCCAACGCTTGAGTCTCTGCTCTGATGTTTTGAGGAGCTGGAAAGAAGTTGTCACTGCTGCCTTCTCTCCCTCTGTGCCCTGCAGGCCTGTCTGGATCGTGGCTCGGGGGCACTTCATGGGTGATGGCCCAGGACCCTGTGCTTGGCAAGTACCTGCTTTGTTTACACATCTGCACCTCTCTGCAGGCAGGGCTGTGTCTGTATGGGTGCCCCAGCACCCCAGGGGTCTTGGCCGAGTGACCACACAGTGATATCTGGCTGCTGGATGTGTGTTGAAGCACAGCCTTGCATGCAAAGAAACCCAACATCCTCTTTCATCAGGAGAATGCAGATCAAAACTACCAGGGGAGCCACTTCACACCCATTGTGTGTAATGTGAATCAAAAGGATAATGACAGGTGTGGGCAAGGAGTGGCAGAGTCTGTGTCACACCCAGGTAGGAAGGTGCCTGGTGCAGCCAGTCCGGCAGGTCCATAAAAGGTTGAACATAAAGCTACCAGGCAACCTCAATTCTGTCTCTGGGTATGTGCCCGAGGGAAAAGACAGCATGTATCCACACAAAAACGTGTACAGAAAAGTTTATAGCAGCATTATTGACTATTAATGATAGTCAACAGGTGGAAATAGCCAGATGTCCACCAACAGATGAATGGATAAACAAAATGTGGTCCCTCCTCAGGATGGAGTACAATTCAGGCATAAGAAGGAATAAATCCCTGACCCCTGACACAGCGTGGATGAACCTGGGGAGCATGATGCTCAGTGAGAAGCCAGTCAGGAGAGGATGAGTGGTTAGACTCCACCCACAGGACAGGTTCAGCCTGGCAGATCCATAAAGACAGGAAGTGGAGGGGGAAGGGGAGAGACTGCATCATAGTTAAGGGGTTTCTTTCTTTCTTCAACTGCAATCTCTGTGATTCAGTGGAAACCTACTCAGAAACTCTCTGATAACCCTGAGAATCCAATCTCTACTGGAGAAATGGGACCTGTCATTCTCTATCTAGCACCTACATGCCTTAAGAAGGGGTCAAATTCTTGGTTCTGCCTTTGTGGAACACAAATTTATTAATATGGAAATGAGAATCACTCAACAAAAACTCATTTTGTTAAGGATGTTAAATCCCAGGAACTAGGTTCAGGGGAAAAATTCTCTAATGAAGCTGATCTCGCAAATCTACAACAGGAGAGTATTCAAGTGTGCTGCGAAGCCGCAGAAACTAGACGATGCTTCACTGGTGCAAAGACAGGCTGAGGAAGAAAACAGAGTCTGGTTAAGAAGTACACAGGGCTTCCCTGGTTGCTCAGTGGTAAGGAACCTACCTGCAATGCAGGAGACCTAGGTTCGATCCCTGGGTCAGGGAGAGCCCCTGGAGAAGGGAATGGCTATCTACTCCAGTATTCTTGCCTGGACAATTCCACTGACAGAGGAGCCTGGTGGGCTACAATCCATGGGGTCACAAAGAGTTGGATGACTGAGCGACTAACACTTTCACTCACAAGAAGTACACAGTGGAATCAGACACAGACCACAAGAGCAGCAGCTAAACATAAAACATAACTTTAAATCTAAAGCTAGAATTTTAACTCTGAGAGATGAGAACATTGGTGTGACCGATGTGACCCCACCACTAAGGCTGAAGAAGCCAAAGCTGAAAGGTTCTATGAAGACCTGCAAAAGACCTTCTGGAACTAACACCAAAAAAAGATGTCCTTTTTATCATAGGGACTGGAATGCAAAAGTAGGAAATCAAGAGATACCTGGAGTGACAGGCAAGTTTGGCCTTGGAGTACAAAATGAAGCAGGGCAAAGGCTAGGAGAGTTTTGCCAAGACAACTCACTGGTCATAGCAAACACCCTCTTCCAACACAAGAGATGACTCTACACATGGACATCACCAGTTGGTCAATACTGAAATCAGATTGATTATATTCTTTGCAGCCAAAGATGGAGAAGCTCTATACAGTCAGCAAAAACAAGACCGGGAGCTGACTGTGGCTCAGATCATGAACTCCTTATTACCAAATTCAGACTCAAATTGAAGAAAGTAAGGAAAACCACTAGGCCATTCAGATATGATCTAAATCAAATCCCTTACAGTTATACAGTGGAAATGACAAATAGATTCAAGGGATTAGATCTTGAGGGATTAGTGCCTGAGGAACTATGGACAGAGGTTCATAACATTGTATAGAAGGCAGTGATCAAAACCATCCCCAAGAAGAAGAAATGCAAAAAGGCAAAATGGTCATCTGAGGAAGTCTTACAAATAGCTGAGAAAAGAAGACAAGCAAAAGGCAAAGGAGAAAGGGAAAGATATATCCATCTGAATGCAGAGTTCCAAAGAATAGCAAGGAGAGATAAGAAAGCCTTCCTCAGTGATCAGTACAAAGACACAGAGGAAAACAATAGAATAGAAGGACTAGAGATCTCTTCAAGAAAATCAGAGATTCCAAGGGAATAGTTCATGCAAAGATGGGCACAATAAAGGACAGAAATGGTATGGACCTAACAGAAGCAGAAGATATTAAGAAGAGGTAGCAAGAATACACAGAAGAACTGTACAAAAAAGAGCTTCATGACCCAGATAATCATGATGGTGTGATCACTCATCTAGAGCCAGACATCCTGGAATGTGAAGTCAAGTGGGCCTTAGAAAGCATCACTATGAACAAAGCTAGTGGAGGTGATGGAATTCCAGTTGAGCTATTTCAAATCCTGAAAGACGATGCTGTGAAAGTGCTGCACTCAATATGCCAGCAAATTTGGAAAACTCAGCAGTGGCCACAGGACTGGAAAAGGTCAGTTTTCATTCCAATCCCAAAGAAAGGCAATGCCAAAGAATGTTCAAACTACCACACAATTGTACTCTTCTCACACACTAGTAAAGTGATGTTCAAAATTCTCCAAGCCAGGCTTCAACAGCATGTGAACCAAGAACTTCCAGATGTTCAAGCTGGATTTAGAAAAGGGAGGGAACCAGAGATCAAGTTGCTAACATCTTCTGGATCATAGAACAAACAACAAAATTTCAGGTAAACATCTACTTCTACTTCATTGATTACACTAAAGCCTTTGACTGTGTGGATCACAACAAACTGGAAAAGTCTTCAAGAGATGGTAATACCAGACCACCTGACCTGCCTCCTGAGAAATCTGTATGCAGGTCTAGAAGCAACAGTTAGAACCAGACATGGAACAACAGACTGGTTCCAAATTTGGAAAGGAATACATCAAGGCTGTATACTGTCACCCTGCTTATTTAACTTATATGCAGAGTACCTCATGCGAAATGCCACACTGGATGAAGCACAAGCTGGAATCAAGATTGCCAGGAGAAATGTCAATAACCTCAGATATGCAGATGACACCACCCTTATGCCAGGAAGCAAAGAGGAACTAAAGAGCCTCTTGATGAAACTGAAAGAGGAGAGTGAAAAAGCTGGCTTAAAACTTAACATTCAAAAAAAGATGATCATGGCAGCTGGTCCCATCACTTCATGGCAAATAGATGGGGAAACAAAGGAAACAGTGACAGACTTTATTTTCTTGGGCTCCAAAATCACTGCAGATGGTGACTGCAGCCATGAAATTAAAAGATGCTTACTCCTTGGAAGAAAAGTTATGACTAACCTAGACCTCATATTAAAAAGCAGAGACATTACTTTGCCGACAAAGGTCTATAGAGTCAAAACTATGGTTTTTCCATTAGTCATGTATGGATGTGAGCGTTGGACCACAAAGAAAGCTGAGCGCTGAAGAATTGATGCTTTTGAACTGCGGTGTTGGGGAAGACTCTTGAGAGTCCTTTGGACTGCAAGGAGATCAAGCCAGTCAATCCGAAAGGAAATCAGTCCTGAATATGCATTGGAAGGACTGATGTTGAAGCTGAAGCTCCAGTACTTTGGCCATGTGATGCAAAGAACTGACTCACTGGAAAAGATCCTGATGCTGGAAAAGACTGAAGGCAGAAGAGGGGGACGACAGAGGATGAGATGGTTGGATGGCATCACCAACTGGATGGACATGAGTTTGAGCAAGATCAGGGAGTTGGTGATGGACAGGGAAGCCTGGCATGCTGCAGTCCATTGGGTTGAAAAGAGTCAGACACTACTGAGCGACTGAACGAACTGAACTGAATGTAAGAGGAAGTTCTATCCTCTGAAGCATGAATGCCAGCGGAAGCGGCCAGAGGCCCCTCTGAGTCCATGTGAATGGCTTAATTTCTAAGGCCTTCAATCTAAGATGCTGCTGATTTTAAGATGCACCATCATTGCTAGAAAGGAAGAAATGCTGCCAATTAGCTGTGCTGGTTTTTATGTTATATTCATTAAAAGAGCTCTTTTATAGTTATTGATGCTGGGTGATGGATACATGGAGTTCACTGCTACTATCTCTACTCTTGTGTATGTTTGAAATTCTCACTTAAAAATTCTGTAATAAAAGAAGAGTTCTTTCAGGGTACTTATTTGAATATACAGATTTTTAAAAACTTCCTATTTTATACTGGCATATAGTGATTAACAATGTGATAGTTTCAGGTGAACAGTGAAGAGACTCAGCTATACATATACCTGTTCTCCCCCAAACTCCCTTCCCATCCAGGCTGCCACATAACATCAAGCAGAGTTCCATGTGGCATATAAAAGGTCCTTGTTGGTTATCCATTTTAAATATGTCAACGGATACACAGATTTTGAGCATAGATTTTTTTTTGCTTCCTTTTATTGGCTGTTGCAATATATCATAATTTTAAATTATTTTTTTAAAAATATTTCCTTTACTTATTTTGCTGTGCCAGGTCTTAGTTGCGCCATGTGGGATCTAGTTCCCTGGCCAAGGATTGAACCCAGGCCTTATGCGTTGGGAGTGTAGAGTCTTAGCCATTAGACCACCAGGGAAATCCCTTAACGTCTATTTTTACTGCAACATAAGCACTATTTTCTAACCCACTAATTATTTATTATACAATGCTGGCCCCATTTATAGCAAGTGCCTTTCCCAGAAGCAATTAACCTGAATCATGAAGACTTCCTGTGTACGTTGTGAATTTTGAAACAGTGGTTCTCAGAGCTGGCTGTACAAAAGAGCCACGCCAGGAGGCTGCCTAGACTCAGCCCTGTAATAACTGTCAGCAACCTGAAAAAAAAAAAAAAAAAAAAAGCCTTCCAGGGGTTTTTTGTGCGAACAAGTGGTCAAATCTGCAGAATGAAGAGACTTAAGAAAACAGAAAAGCGGAAGTGGCTCAAGCCTCCCACAGGTAGAAAGGGTCTTCATCTTCTCAAACTTGGACCAAGCTCAATGTCCTACTGCCGGTTGTTTAGAAGTTGAAACAAGATAGATTTTTGAAAGATTCTTTCTTTTGCCTGCTCAAAACACACTTTGATTTCTCCCCCAGGCCTCGCGCTGACCCTTGGGGCGGCGACAGGACCCGGTCTACGCGGCCACTCGCTACAGAACAGGCGCAGCCGGGCCGCGTGAGCCCGTGGCCCAGAAGTGTCTTTGCCAGGCAACTGTTTCCTGACCTGGCCGACCCCTGACTTCGCCCGGGTCCCGCCCCACCTGGCCGGCTTTCCGGCTCGCACTAGGACCCCGCGGAGACGGCCCCGCCGCCTGGTATGGGCGGGGCTACGCATTGTGACGTCACTCAGAGGCGGGGCCCGCTGCGCGGACGGACAGACTGACAGAGGACAGACTGCGGGGATCCGGCCGCAGGGGTGAGCCGGCAGGGGTCCGCGGAGCACGTGGGCGCGGCTGCAGCGCCGAGGCTGCCCGGCCTGCGGCTGGGGTGCGGGGCGGCCCCGGCGGCGCGTGCGCCTGGGCCGGGCCGCCCTCTCCTGGCCCTCTGAGCCCCAGGCTGTGCGACTCCCGCCCCGGGACCCGAGCCCGCACCCCGGCGGCAGGTCCCCCCGCCGGCCGCAGGCTGGCGGCCGGCGCCTCGGCTCTCCCGCGGAGCCCGGGGTGCGCGCCCGAGGAGGGGTCGCGCCGCGCGCGCGAGCCGGCGGTGCGCCCTGGGCGCGTCCTGGGCCTCGGGCCGTGCGCGGGGCGCGGCTCCTCTGGGCGAGGCGGCCCGGCTGAGTCCTTACTTCTTTTCCTCTCTCCAGGCCCGCGGCGGAGGATGGTCCCGGGCGGCGGCGGCACGTGGGGGTGACAGCGCGCGCCGCGAGCCCGGGAGCGCGGAGGGCGCGCGGGCCGGGTGGACGTCAGTCAGCCGGCGGGCCGCCGGGCGAGCGGCATGGAAGCGGAAGGCTTGGGCTGGCTTCTGGTCCCGCTGCACCAGCTGGTTTCCTGGGGCGCAGCTGGTGCCATGGTCTTCGGAGGCGTGGTGCCATACATCCCGCAGTACCGGGACATCCGGCGGACTCAGAACGCCGAGGGCTTCTCCACCTACGTGTGTCTGGTGCTCCTGGTGGCCAATATCTTACGGATACTCTTCTGGTAGGTGGGGTGCCCCGCGCAGATGGCCTTCTCTTGTCTGCGTGAGGCCAGTGGGTGGAAGTGTCTACTTCCTGGGAAGCAGCTGTGAAACGATGAGACTGTTTCCCAGGGAAAATGGTAGGAATGGAGAGAATCGCATAGTCTCAGACCTGCGTTTTCATTTCGTGTGGCTCCCACCGTCACAAGACACCCAGGGCCTTCTCTGTGGGGCTGCGTCTAGGACTGGGTCCCTGCCTTCAGGCATTTGCGTGCCATCTGGGGGCAGTGGAGAGAAAAGGAAGGGAGTTCATGAACACCAGTGACCGAGGGCGGGCTGCAGGAAGAACAAGGCACTGGCCCAGTGAAAGCTGTCAGGAGGGGCGTCTGAGCTGGACAGGAAGCAGTGCTCCCGGCGTCTGCCTTGAAGGGCCGCCTTTCCTGCCTTCTCTGTTGTGTGTGGGGTTTTATGTTGGTTTTTTTTAATAGTAAGTCAACTTTCTGGCTAGTACTTAAGGGAGTGTCTCTTCTTGCTCCTCCCAGTCAGGTTGCTCTTACTGGCATTTGCATTCTGGTAAGGAGTAGGGTGTTATTTTAACAGCTGTTGAAGCCAGATGTAACTGGGAAGGTACATTTTCAGAGGAAATGAGAAGAGGTCTCCCAGCCTCCTGATTTGGGGAAAACCCGGGACTGTCCTTCCTGCGGGAGAGTCCCAGGCCCTCTGTCAGCGCAGGCGGTAAGGGCGTGTAGTACCAACCTGGCGTCCGAGTGCTGCTTCTGGCTCCTGTTGACTTTCGGGTCACTGTTGGAGAAATCAAGCTTTCCTTCTGATTAATTTTAAGTCAGCCTTACTGAGGTAGGATTTACATGAAAGAAAAGCGCAATCTCGCATGTGTAGTTCGATGAGTTTTGGTCGGTCATCAGGGAGTGAGTCCCCGGAGTACAGAAATTCTCAGCTCCTTCGCCCTCTGGACCGCCTGGCCCCAGGCAGCCCTTGGGCACTCACTGTGTTTTTGCTCAGTGTGGGGTTTTAAAATGTGAGATGGTGAGTGACCCCTTCTTCCAGGAGAATTTTTCAGACCATGAGCCCTGCCTTTGGGCCATCTACTTCTGAAGGAGGGTCACTCCTTCAGATAAGTGACTTCAGAGGTCACTTATCTTTTAACTTGTTTGGCATCTGTTGAAAAACTGCATTTTGAAGACTCTTCCTTTCTGCTTGGCTGAGGGCAGCACTCTCTCACTGCAGCAAGACTCCCCCCTTTCCCTCTCTCGGCTGCTTGCCGCTGGGTCTGAGGGACACAGAAGCAGGGCCCCGGACCGCTGTCATGCTGACGCTCCAGCCCAGGCTCAGCCCAGCCAAGGTCCCCCAGCTTGGGAGCCGTACTTCCTTTAGGCAGGGGCAGGTCTCCTTCAAACAGAGGAGGATTGAGCTGCCTCAACTGGCCTGTGTCGCTTCAGGGGTTCAATGGCTGCCCTGTGAACACACAGGATTGCCTTCAGCCAGGATCCCAGAAGTCTGTGAGATCCTATGGGAAGAAGGGAGGGCTGGCAAGGGGCACTGGTCTCTGCTCCAGCGTCCCTTTCACCTGGGAATGTGCTTTCCCTGTACTTCGCACCTGGCAGTACATTGTAGTTCGTGTGGTTAAGCTCAGCAGACAGGCTAGGCTTCGCCTACAACTTGTAATGAGTGTGTGCGTCTCTGCCCACCTGGTCCTAAGGTCCCTCTGCTCTGAGGGACCTTGCCTGTCACCTGTTTCCTTCCTTTCTCTGGAGCCTCCAAAGCACCTACTCCTGGGTCCTCTCTAGGCTTCATAGATTAACAGAGTCCCCTCCAGGCTTCATAGGTTAGCAGCCCATTTCATTTAACAGGTTTCTGAGGGTTTCCCATGAGCCAGACCCTGGGTGGATGCTGTAGGGTTAAAACTTTAGCAGCAACGCTGTGTGGAACATACAGACACACATACATGGGTTCTGGGTGGTGCCGAGGGACAGAGCTCAGGCCAGGGGCTCCGGGTGGGACGGAGCTGGGTCAGTGTAAGAACAGTGGTGGACATAGAGGAAGTAAAGAGTGTAGTTCCCTAGAGCTTGCCGGGAAGGCAGTCCTAGAAACTCTTATCTGCCTGGGAAGCCCCTGGGAAATTTCTAGCATGCGGCATGTGAGTGGCTCTGCAGGCCTGTTGGAGGCTGACCAAGCTACATAAACCCCAGGTTTCTGAAAGTCACGAGACTCTAATGCTTTCATTCTTATGATTCTTTCCATCCTTTTGCAGAACCAGCATTCAGCAGATCATGCACAGTGCTAATGGACAGGACTTGGCATTTGTGTTGTCAGAAGCCAGGAGGACTGAGTGATATTTGCAGAGAAGGGAGGGAGAGACCCGGGGCGCAGGGATGGTGCTGCAGGGCCTCTGACCCAGGGCCTGATTTATCTGGGAGCTAGTTCTCCAGCCACACCCCTGTCTGATCAGAGAGATTGTAACACTGTACCAGAGGTGTGGTGACATTGTATTGGAGATGTAGTAAAATTGTATCCGAGACTCCTGGACACTGTATCAGAGGGGTAGTGGCAAGCTGCTACTTAGGCAGCAGGCGGTCCTGGTGGGAGCAGGAGATAGATACCCAGCTCCTCTTCCACTTGAGCTTTTCTCTGGGGCTTTGAAGGCGCATCAGAGGTGTTCCTGGTGGAAACTTTTCTCAAGCCCTGTGAAACTTTGCACGTTTTCTGCAGTGTGTGTCTCCCTGGGAATGACAGGTGTGTGCTGCACCCTGGGGGGATGTGCATGGACCAGCTCCCCTGAGCCGGGCTCTCCCATCATCTGCATGAGAGGCTGTGCCAACTTCAGTGTCAAAGCAGGAGGGGAGAAAGGGCTCTCTGACAACGTGCCAGCACAGACTGTAAGGGTTAAATGGAGAAGTTTAACCCACCTGATGAGTACAACATAGGGTCTATTTTAATGAGCTTTTAAAAATTACTAATGATGTTGAATTTTATTTGTTTTGTCACTTGTATATCTTTTGTGGGAAGTTGAGCTTTTTGAGATTTTGTGTCTTGTTTAGCTTGTCTTCACCCTAAAAGCAGTTAAATATTCATCTCTGCCACCACACTTACTTCACTAGAAATCTCTCTCTTTACTGTAAATATTGAATTCACCTAGATTTGATGTTTTGGTGTGTGGTATAAGGTGAAGCACAAACCTTCATCTTTTCCCCAGTTCTTCTAGTCACTCATTGTTTCTGTTGAACAATTAAAGAAAATGGAAGTGGCATTTATTATACAATGGCCCAAATCCCATGTCTTCAGTCTTGTAACTAAATAGAAGTGTTTACTGTGATGCCCACCTGCTCCAGTGCCCCCAGCCCGATACAGACGCTTCTGTGTCTCCTCTTCTGGATTATCTATGGGTCTGTCAGCCCCTGGGGTCAGCTAGGTAACCAGTGGGGGCTAGTTCCTAGAATTGGCTAGAAATGTCCTCAAACGGCCATAGGGCTTGAGGGTCTGCACTTCACAGAAGAGACGAAGCCCAGAGGTGGCGGGTCACAGCACGAGGGCCAGGGCAGCGTGGTGGCCGGAGCAGCCTGTGCAGAAGCACGTGGGTGGCCGCAGCAGCGGCAGCTCTCGGTGACCGCCTCCTTGAAGGGATGGGTGTGAGGGAGGGGCCGGGGAGGTGGGCCACTGTCTGCCTGTCGCCTGGTTTCAGGGTCAGGTGGAGGGCCATCCAGGGCCTCCCGACTCTGACAGTTGGTACCAGCTCAGGTTTGGGAAACTGCTCCCAGTGGACTCTGCCCCAGAAAAGCCAAGTAAGACTGGGGCCTGGGCTTGCAGGGCGCTGTGCCCAGGCCTCACCTTGGGGTGACAGGTTTGCAGGCTTGCAGTGGGCTGGATCAAATGTCCCAGCCCCCTGGTTCTGGTGGCCATGTTTGAGACCCCCAGCTGATATGGGGAGGGCAGTGCTGTGATCACCCCTTGGGGACTGGGGTCTTCTAATGGGCCCACTGGTGCTGGTCACTGGACTGTGGCTCTGGCCTTCAGGAATTTTTGGCCAAGGTGGTAAAATGCTCAACACAAAAGTCAGCAGGAAGGCCTGGGGTCCTATAGCTGGGCAGGCTGGGGCTGGGAGAAGAGGGGGACATGGGGCTTCAGTGGGGGTCTGCCAGGCCTGCACCCATGCCCTCGCTGACTTCACCTCTTCCCTTGTGAAGGGTAGGGGCCTGGTGCCCTGCTCTGCTCACACTTCCGACTGTGCTGGCCTGACTGGCCCTTCTCTTCAGGCAGGGGGCGGGGCTGCTCTTGGTCCCAACCCTAGGATGCACCTTCCTGGGGAGGCAGGTGATCTGGAGCCTGGGCGTCTCACTGGCGGCAGCAGCGTCTCTGCAGGAGGGTGATGGATGCCTGGCTGGGCTTTTGGGGGGTGGGCAGTGGCAGGAGGCCCGCTCACAGTCAGTCCGAGGCCTTGGGAAGGCCCCAGCGATTCCTGGGGAGGGGTATGCGGCATGTCTCACTCCTGCACATGATCCCAGGCGTTTGTGGAGACCCGGGTATGGCTGTCCAGGACTGGTCCAGGCCCTCCCACCCCGGCGCTGTCTGACCAGCACACGGCGCTCTGCCTGGTGCCTCCCTGATGCCACGGCATGTCCCCCACAGGTTCGGGAGGCGCTTCGAGTCACCACTGCTCTGGCAGAGCGTCGTCATGATCCTGACCATGCTGCTCATGCTGAAGCTCTGCACCGAGGTCCGCGTGGCCAATGAGCTGAACCTGAAACGCCGGGTCTTTTCAGGTGGGTAACCAACCAGCAGCTTCGGGGAGAAAGCCCAGTGACTCCAGGAGTGGCACTCAGCCGGAGCTCCCGGGGAGAGACTGGGCTGCCCAGGCAGTCGCGGTCTCACCAAGTGGCGCTGGCGTCTGTCACGGCAGCCGTGTTCTCCATCAGTGACTGACTCGACAACATGTCCATGGAGCTGGGACTTGGGCAAGTGATCAGCTCTCCTTAATGTGCCCTTGGCTGTGGCCGTGGTCACACTGGACCCTCATCGGGCAGGAGGTGGTACTGCTGGTCTGTTTCTGGCTTGACCAGGCCGGAGGCAGACCTTCCCTGCGGAGGCGGTTTATCTCTGAACTTGTGTGTGGCTTGTGCTCTTAACACAGCCTCTCCGTTTTTGTCTTCCTCCTGAGTCAACTGGGATCAGTTATGTACCTTGTTAAACATTCACCTGGCGTCATGCTCTGTGGGCTTTGGATGGGTACACAGGGTCCATGAGTTCAGGTTGGCGAATCCCGTGCTCAACCCACGTGCATTTTTTGGCAGCTTAGAAAATGGAAGATACTGCTCCTGATTTTGCCTTTTCCTTTGACAGTGATCATTCCAAGCAGATGTTCTGTGTTTGACCAAGTGGGCTGGTGGGCTTCTCTCTGCAGGGGGTTCAGTGCTGCACTTCTTTGTCTAATGACTGACTCTAAGACAGTTCTCGCTTTGAGTTCGTCCGAGGCTGTGTGTGCATAGTCTTAGTTGCTGCTTAGGGAAGTGTATTCTCCGGAGTTTGTTTAGTTCTGGGACTCCTGTGGACTGTGCTCCTGCCCTACTCGTTTTCTTTTTCCTGATGGTTATTTTCTTTCACTTTGAGCGAATCATTTCCTCTTGTATAGCTTCTGCTTTTAGTGTGAGTCTGTGTAGAAAATGGGTCGGCCTCCAGCTCCAGTGAGTAGCCTGGACCGCTGAGTGTCGCTTAGGCTGTAAAGGTGATCAGCACTGCCTGTTTCTGCTGCTTCTCCCCATCAGTCACTCCCCGCTGTGACTTGGGAACGCTCATCCGAGGTGGTGCTGACCATGCTGCTGCTGGTGCCCAGGAAGCAGGGCTCCTGTATCGCGGATCCCTCACTAGGGAGGAGCTGCAGCTTAGTTTCCTCTGAGACAAGGGCATCTGTGATATGTGCCCCTTGAACCTCGCCTATAAGGGGTGCAGGATCTCATGGCCAACCGCGGAGTGGGCCATGTGCGTGGTCAGCGCGTCCGTCCTCACCGGGTAGGGGAAGGCCTGGGGAGACGTTGGTGCCCTGGAGGCTCAGCGCCCTGAGCCTCGGGTTCCGCAGCAGTGACCTTGTTAGAAGCCATGTGAGCCATGATGACAGCAGGCGCGGGGCCCCCGCGTCGTGCAGTGAACTCAGAATTTAACACCTAATGGCTGCTCGCGGGCGTTGGCCGGTGTGCTAGCGGGCGCCCTCGGCTCTGGGGGAGGGGAGGGCTGTGGCTCCTGACCCCTGGGCCCAGCGCAGCCTCAGGGAGGGCCGTCTCCTCACCTTTGCCCACACCAGCCAAGAGTTTGAGAATTCAGTACTCGAATCTAGGGTGATTTACATATTTTTGTGTGCACTGTTTAAGAGATACTTAAGTCTCTGCGTCCTCCTAGGGAAGCCTTTAATGAGTGTGTGGGTTTATTTCGTCTCATCTGCCAGAAGCAGGCTGTGAAAACGCCAAGTGGTTTGGGTTGGGAAGCTCTGCAGCCCATGGGCCTCTGTCCTGTGCTTTCCCCACCCCTTTGGCCCCCTCCATCTGGCAGGTGGCCAGCTTCCGCTTCCGGAATGTGTCAGCTAGGGCTGTGAGGGTGCCTCCGGCCCCAGGAGGCAGACTTCCAGGGGAACTGACCATGCACGTTAAAATAACTCAGGAGGAGAGTCTGAGGAGCCCAACTTCAGCTATAGGATGGTCAGGCAGCCTGCAAAAAAGCTTGAATGTTTTCCAGCCATCTTTTATAAAAGTTTTCAGTTCTGAAGGTCACCCATTCAACTTGAAAGTTACAATTAAAGAAACATTAGTGGTATTAAGGAGAAAAAGCAGGTTACTTAGAAAAATATCTAATTTGTTATCTGATGAGTGACACCTGCTCAGTAGACATTTTGGGGGAGACAGGACACAGCACGAAAGTCTCCATCCCACTGCCCAGAGGCCACTGTTTAGAACATTGTGGTGTTTTTCCCCAAGTTTTTCTTCTTCAGTCTCCAACATCACAAGATTGGGATCAGTTTCAAAATTAGGATCAAATGTTTTAAAACCTCTCATTCACAGAAGCTTTTCAGTGCCCTTGTGTGCAGTGGAGGCAGGAACCAGGGGGGTGGGTTCCCCTTTCAGGATGTCCAAGATGGGGCGGCATGCACGGAGGCCACGTGTTTCAGGGAGAAATCAGCTGGAGATGCTAATATAAACCTGCTGTTTAATGTGAACCGGGAGTGGAGGGTGGCGTCTGTCTTGACAGTGCTGTGTTTTCCTTTTTCACTGTTTATTGTGGAGAATTTCAAACATGCAGAAGTGGGAGAGCAGCATATGGTGCTCTGTGTGGGGCCGTGACAGCCTCCGACCATTTTCCAGAGCCCATGCACATCCTCTTCCTGCCGTTTCTGAAGCAAATCCTCGATACAGGCCATTTGTAGATGGTCTGTAGCGTGTCTCTAAAAGATAAGACTTTAAGAAAGCATGACACAATATCATCATTCCATGAGACGTCAGCTCTTCCTTATTATCAAACCACCGTCTGTGTGAGTTTCCAACCGTCTCTTGTGTTTCCTAACTGTTTGGCCAGGTTGTTTCCTTAGATCAAGATCTGGTTATGGGCCATACACTGTGATTGGTCGGTGTCTTCTTGTTGTTGTAATTTGTCTTCTTAATCTATATGGGGGTGCATGCTCAGTCCCTTCAGTCATGACTGACTCTGTGACCTCATGGACGGTAACCCGCCAGGCTCCTCTGTCCATGGGATTCTCCAGGCCAGGATACTGGAGTGGGTTGCCATGCCCTCCTCCAGGGGATCTTCCCGACCTAGGGATCGAACCCCTGTCTCTTATATCTCCTGCATCGACAGGTGGGTTCTTTACCACTAGTGCCACCTGGGAAGCCCTTTTAATCTATAGTTCTCCCTAAATCCCCTTTGTCCTTGGAACCTGTCTGTTGTTTGTTCTACGTTGTACACTTCGTGCCCAGCACGGGGTCAGCGGACCAGCAGCAGCACTTGGAGGGTCAGGGCTGCAGAATCTGCACAGAATCAGGCTGCTGAACCAGGGCTGTGTGGGCTGCCCTGTGAAGAACATTCTGCAAGGTGATTTGATCCAGGTCCACCCTTTTGATTCTGCAGGACTGTTGTGCTCTTCCTCCAGGAGGCACCCCTGGCAGCTGGCCTCTCTGGAGGGTGGCCACGGGGGCCCAGGGCCCAGACCCGACAGTCTGTCCCGGCCGCCCAGCACCCCACTCTACTGTCCCTGTGCCTCTAGAGGTACTTCCCCGTGGGTGCTGATCAGCCTTTCAACAGTTTGATTTACAAAGGAGAGGCAGGTGAATGTTCACTTGTTGTTCAGTCACTAAGTCAGGTCCGACTCTGCGACCCCATGGACTGCAGCATGACAGGCCCTCCTGTCCTTCACTACCTCCCAGAGTTTGCTCAAAGTCACGTCCATTGAGTCGGTGATGCCGTCCAACCATCTCATCCTCCGTCGTCCCCTTCTCCTGCCCTCAGTCTTTCTCAGCATCAGGGTCTTTTCTAACAAATCGGCTCTTCACATCAGGTGGCCAAGTATTGGAGGTTCAGCATCAGTCCTTCCAATTCAGGGGTGATTTCCATATTTCTTTATATTTACTTTTCAAAATCAGTTCCCAGCGCTTTGCAGTGGTGAGTGTGTTTGTTTTACTTCACCCCATGATCCACGTGGCAGAAGTCCCCTGCCCCTGTGGTCAGCTGCCCGCCTCAGACCCTCTGCTGCTGGCTCTTGCCCCTGGCATGGAGGTCCCCTTGCTGTGACAAGATGCTCTGAGCTCGCTGTCCAGTTTCCTGCCCCAGACCTGGCCTTGGAGGCCCCAGTCCGGGCCCCTGGGACGGCTGTTGGATTGGGGTTCTTCGGGGCCCCAGTGGGTGGGGCAGGGAAGTTTCCAGGAGGCAGAGTGCCGTTCTCAGCTTGCTTGCCTCTCAGCTCCCGGCGGGTGCCATCTTGAGGTCGTGCCAACAGCGAGGCTGCTGAGTTGTTTAAATAGGGTCCTCAGGGTCACACGTCCCTCCTGCCAGATGCCTGTGTCCTGCAGTCACTAGAAACAGCGAGTGCCTCCCAGTGAGTGGGCCACCAGCCAGATACCTGAGTGAATTCAGTTGAGATTTGCCCCAAGTCTCAGCACTCTGGTGGAACTGGCTGGGAGGTAGAGGGGGTGGGCTGACTGCGGAAGAGGACAGGGTTCCTTGTGAGCTGATGAAAGCCCTAGAGTTCTGTAGTAGTGGTGGTGGCAGGACTCTGAGAATGTTCTAAACACACTCGAAGTGTGAATTTTTTATGGTATGTAGTTATAGCTTAGTCCAGCTGGAAGAAAATGTTGGGTGGGGAGAATCGCGTACCATCCCGAGAATGAAAGCTGAGGATCCCCCTTCCCAGGAGGATGCTTATCCACAGACTCTTCTGCATTTTCAGGGGCTCCTTTGTGTTCTTGGACCTCAGGGTACAATCCTGCTTCGGTCCAGCCCACTGCCCAGTGCTGACCTAGGGTCTTCTGTTCTTGTGTTGCTGGACCACCATGAACACACCTCCTCGTGGGCCCTGGGCCCCCTACCTCTCCGCTGCAGCCGTTGTCCACCTCCTCCCCCTCCCACACGTAGCCCCCACGTCGTCTCTCCAAGGCGCCCCCAGCAGTGAGTCTCAAACTGTGTTGAGGACCAGAGTGCCCCGGGGCATTTGCAGAGCTGCCTCTTGTCTGTCAAGCACCGTCCTGTCCTCTGGCCGCCCCAGAGCTGACTATCCTGTCTCAGCCCCGCTGAAACTTCTGCTTTGTCGTCTCTGGCTCCTGTCTCTGTGGCTGCTCGACAGGTGGGCCCCAAATTTGGGGACAGGAAAGGACATTTTCACCCCAGACTCTGCAGTTTGGGCCGTTTGCTCTCTCACTGTCTCTTGCCTCTGTCTGTCCTCCCCGTGTCTTCCTCTGGTTCTGGATCTCTCTCTCTCTTTGCCTCTCCCACCCTCTCTCCCTCTCTCTCTGTTTCTCTCTTAGCTCCTCACTCGTGTGTCTACGTGGTGCTGGCTGTCAGCTGGACCTCAGCTGTGCTCTGCTGGAACGCTCCCACGTGGGCTTCTCATGAGAACTGGCCTTCCTCACACTGTGGAGTCATGTTTCATCGGGAGTGTCTGGGAAGAACCGGGTGGACACTGCATCTTTTTAAAGATCTGGTCTTGGAAATCACACAGCGTTGCTTCTGCCGACCTGCACCTCAGGCCCACCCTGAGTCAAGGGAGCAGGGGCCCTCCTCCTAGTGGGGAGCGCAGGCTCTGAGGGCAATGTGGTCTGGAAGCGTTGCAGTCATTTCTGAAGCTTGGTGCCTGGTGTGTCTTCAGTACAGATCTTGGGGGCACGTGATCACAAAACATTGCCAGTGTCTCTCGGCTTCAGAGCGCCCTTTCCTCCATCTGTCCTACATGAAGGTGTTTTTCTAAAACATAGATCTGATCATGTTGCTTTCCAACCGAAAAACCTCAGGTCGCTTGACGCTATGCACAGGATGTGACCTTCCCACCCAGCTTGCTGCTGGCTGCCCTGACCAGGGTGTGTGTCTGGCTGACCCCAAGCCCTCCACCTGGCCACGCCCGATGGTTCTGCTGGGCAGGTGTGAAGCTCTGCTTGTCAGCTCAGCGGGATCAAGCCGGGAGAGAGAAGGGCAGCTTTGCGCCCAAGCCCATAAGTGGCTGAGTGGAACGCCCTGTCCTGTAGCCTACCCCCCTTCCCTCTTTTGGTACTTTGATCTTTAGAGGAGGTGCCCATTAATGGTGAACTTGGTCTAAATCAAAGACAGAAGCAAAAATCTGGGAGAATCGGACCAACTCTGGGGACTCAGAACCCAGAAGGTGCAGAAAGGGGTTTGGAAGGGAGGAGGGGTAAGGAGAGGAGACAGTAGTTCCTGTTGGTTTATGAACCACCCCCTCTATCCCCCCAGCTCTTCCCTGAGCAGTATCAGCTGTCCCCGGGTCTAGGCAGAAAGGCTGGTATTTGCTTTTAGCTGATTACTTGAAAAATTTCCAGTTTGGGGTAGTTTCCATTGCCTAGTGCAGACCCATGACCTTTGCTCCTGCCTTTGCTTCTGACCTTGGTGCCTGACCGCCATCCTCAGCTCCACTTGCAGGTGGAAACCCCCTGGAGGAGCTCTGGTGGTCTTCAGGGCCTCTAGTCAGTCCGTTGTCCTGGGGTGGCCCAGTCTAGGGAAGTCTCAGGTGGGGCGGGAGTGGGTGGGAAGGCAAGGTGGCTGGCAGTGGTCCTTCCTGGGCCACCGCTGGGGGCAGCTGCCAGCCCTGTTCCCTGACTTGATGTGATGTCCAAGCGAGCAGGTTCACATGCTGAACTAGATGTCTGCTCACAGTGGGTGTTGTGTTAAGTGCCCTCGGGAAACAGCTTTGCTCTGAAGAGTCTGGACCCTGGGACAGCTGTCTTGCAGCCAGGGTTTGTGTCCAGATGAGTTTCTGGGGGAAAGGGGAAGTAGGGTCTGCTGTGTCTCGTCAGCACCTCCGACCCTAGAAATTAAGTGAGATTTGGTGACGTGTCATTTTCCCCTCTGTCCCGGGGACTTATTTTGAAAGAGAACAGGTTTGGAGAAAAATAGTTCACAAAGCGGATTTCCTAATGCACAGAAACCAAAAGCTTGTCTTCTGTTCCAATTTTTTTTTTTTTTAAAGAAATGCAACAAGGACTTACCAGTGTTAAAACCGGTCTGTTTTTGTCTCTTCTTCCTTTCTGTTTTCTCTCTCTTTCTCTTTTTAAATGTAGCTGCAGATAATAAAGATGGAGAAGTCAGAGTCCCCCCCGGGCAGTCCTTTCTGGGTATGTACCACGCAGCATGCGCCACCCCTGGAGCGCGGGGGCCGCTCCCTGCTCTAGCTCTGTCTGTCTCTGTCTCCACTCCCACCCGTGCCGCATCCTCTCCTTGCATGGGCATCACCCACCCCGCGTGGCTGCGTCTCCAGCCAGCTAACTAACACAGCCTGCTGTTTTCAAGCATGAAGTAACCACTAGAAACCTACCCATTTTCTGTGTGTGTTAATGGGGGGAGGATGCAGAGAGGTAAAAAGAAAGACGTGATCTGAACACAAGTTTTGGAATTCCGTGTGTTAAGCTTATTCCAAAGTATTTTATTTTTGATTTTATGGTAAATGGTGTTGTTTTCTTAATTTTCACTTTGGATTGTTCATTGTTACTTTGTAGAAATGGAATTGATTCTCACATATCGATCTTGGGACCTGCAGCTTTGCTGAACTCATTCATTCTAATAGCTTTTTAATGGATAGTTGAGGCTTTTCTATATGCAAGATTATGTCATCCACAGATAGAGAGTTTTACTCCTTCTTCTCCAATCTGGAAACTTTTTATTTCTTTTCTTGCCTAATTACTGTGCCCAGAAGTAGGAGAGTAGATGTGCTTGTCTGGTTACTGGTCATAGTGAGAGAGCATTTCCTTCTCGATATTGAGTATGGTGTTGGCTACGGATTTTATAAAGAAGCCCTATATTAGGTTAAGCAAGTGCCCTTCTATTCTGAGTTTGTTTTCATCGTGAGAAGATATTTGAGTTTGTCAAATGCCTTTTGTGTCTGTTGAGGTGATCATGTGGTTTTGGTCATTTATTCTACTAATTACAGTACATTATGTTGATGGAGTTTTGTATGTTGAACCAACCTTGCATTCTTGGGATGAATCTCATCTGATCATGATTTATAATCATTTTTATAAGTTATTAGATTTTGTTTGCTAGTATTAGGTTGCTTGGGTTCCTTTTTTTCCCCCTTCTTCATATGATAATTGGTTTTAGTATCAGGACAGAACTGGTCAGTTGGAAATGGGAAGCGTTCTTCCTCTTCTATTTTTTAAAAGAATTTGTGAATAATTGCTATTAATTATTTATTAATTAAAAGTGTTTTAATTGAAATATGTTTGACAGGTAAATTAAAGGTACATGTTGACACATTTACATACTGTGATGTAATAGCCAAGTAGTGGTAGTGAATACCTCTATCACATTACATCTTTACCATTTTTTTTAATGGTTGGACAGTCACTTTTCATCTCCTGGCAAGTCTGCTGGTTGGATGATCACTTTGAGTCTCCTGGCAAGTCTGCTGGGTACGACTGTACTCGCTGTACAGTGCAACAGACCCGGGGGCTTCTTCAGCAGTTGCTTCACGTTTATCAGTTCTTTTGCGTGTTTGGTGGGATCAGACAGTGAAACCAATCTGGGCTTACGCTTTCTGTGGAAAGTTTAAAAGGACTAATTCAGTCTTTACTTGTAAATCTGTTCTTACTTTCTGTTTCTTCCTGAGTTAGTTTCAAGAGAAATTCTTTCTTGGAATTTGTCCAATTAATCTGTTATTTGTTGGCATATATTGTTTTTATAATCTTTTTTATTTCTGTAAAGTTAGTGGTAATGATCTCTCTTTAACTCTTGACATTGGTAACTCGAGTCTCCTCTCTCTCTCCATCTTGTTTTGTTTCTTGCAGCTAAACGTTCGTGCATTTAATTGATTTTTTTCAAAGAGGCAACCTTTGGTTTTGTTGATATTTCTCTATTGTTTTCTAGTCCCTAGTTTATTTCCACTTTAGTGTTTATTATCTCTTTCCTTCTGCTTGTTTTGGGTTTAGTTTTTTTTTTTTTTTTTTTTAGTTTGTTAAGCTGTAAGGTTAATTTATGGATTTGAGATAGTCCTTCTTTTTTTATTGACATATAGTTGATCTTCTTTTTTAATATAACTTTTATGATCATAATTTCTTTGTAAGTAATGCATTCACTGCATCCTGTAAGTTTTGGTATGTTTTCATTGGCCTTAAAATGTTTTTACATTTCCTTCAGGATTTCTTCTTTAACTCATTTGTTACTTACGAGTGTGTTAATTTCCACATATATTAATGAATCCCCCAAATTTCCTTCTATTATTGATTTCTAGGAGTTTCCCAGGTGGCACTAGTGATAAAGAACATACCTGCCAATGAAGGAGACCTAAGAGATGCCAGTTTGGTCCCTGGGTTGGGAAGATCCCCTGGAGAAGAGCGTGGCAACCCACTGCAGTGTTCTTGCCTGGAGAATCCCATGGGCAGAGGAGCCTGGCGGGCTGTAGCTCATAGAGCTGCAGAGAGCTGGACGCCGCTGAAGCGGCTTAGCCTGCACACATAGCATCCGTGCACTGATTTCTGGTTTAAACCATTGTAGTTGGAGAAAATATTTTGTTATCATTCCAGTCATTTTAAATTGAGGCTTGTTTGATGGCTTGGCCAATAGTCTCTCCTGGAGAGCGTTCCCTGTGCGCTTGTGAATGATGTATGTTCTACTCATCAGGTTGGGTGGAGGAGCGTCTGGTTAGGTTTCGTAGTGTTGTCAGCTCCCTTCTTTCCTTAGTCCTCTGCCTAGTTGTTACGTCAGTTACTAGAAATGTGTATTGAAATCTCCAACTACCTTATTTGTTTCTCTTTTCACCTCTGTCAGTTTTTGCTTTTTATATTTTGGGGCACTGTTGTTAGGTGTGTATGTGTATAGGTTTATCTTAATGATAGATTGGCCCTTTTATCATCATAAAATTTTCCTTTATTTCCAGTGATCGTTTTGTTTTAAAGTCTGTTTTTTTCTGATAGTATAGCCACTGTAGATCTCCTGTGATTGCTGTTTGTATGGTATATCTTTTTCCATTGTGCTTTTGACTTATTTTTTATATCTTTGAATCTAAAGTATGTCTCCTGCAGAAAGTATACGCTGCTGCTGCTGCTAAGTCGCTTCAGTCGTGTCTGACTCTCTGCGACCTCATAGACGGTAGCCCACCAGGCTCCCCCGTCCCTGGGATTCTCCAGGCAAGAACACTGGAGTGGGTTGCCATTGCCTTCTCCATAGAAAGCATATAATGGATATTTTAAAAAAATTCATTCTGGCTGTTCTGGCCTTTGATTAGATTGTTTACTTCACTCACATTTCACGTCACTGTGTTTGAATTTACACTCGTCATTTCACTTTCTGCTTTGTGTCCTCCCATCTATCCTAACCTCCACCAGTTCCTTCTTTGTTACTTTCTTTTGTATTAAGTGAACACTTTGAGTGTAATATTTTAATTCCTTTAGTAAGCCTCAAATATATATATATATATATAATAGTATACTACATTGTATCACGTTATGTTATTTGCTTCGTGTTTGACTCAAACACCAAAGCTTATGATGTGCATCTTACCAAAATCTACTTTAAATTTATACTAACTTGATTTTTTAATCAATTAAAAGAGAAGAAATATGCACTTTTACTGCCTTTTACCTACATGATCACTATTACCTATACTTTCTGTGTTTCTCAAGTGGTTTATAATTACTGCCTGAGGTCCTTTCTTTCAGAATGAATAATTTATTTTTAGTATTCCCTATAAGATGGGTCTGCTAACAAGAAATTCTCCCAGATCTTTTTTTATCTGGAAATGTCCTTGTTTTGCCCTTTTTAAAAAATGTTTTGCGGAATTCCCTGGTGGTCCAGTGGTTAGGACTCTGCTCTCACGGCCTAGGGCCTGGAGCCTGGGTTCAGTCCTTAATCAAGGAACTAAGATCCCATAAGCTGTATGGCCAGCAAAAAAAGTGTTTTGCTGAATGTAAGAATTTTGGTTGACAGGGTTGGTTGGTTTGTTTGTTTTTGCTGCATCTCGAGTGTGTTTTTCATTTTCTCTTGCTAATTGCTCTTTCAGCCATGCCATATGACTTACGGGATCCTGGTTCCCCGATCAGGGAGTGAACCTGAGCCCTCGGCAGTGAGAGTGTGGAGTCTACCACTGCACTGCCAGGGACGTCCTTCTCTTGCTGATTTCAAGGGTTTCTCCTTTGGCATTCAGCAAGTTGACTGTGATATGTGAGGGTGTGGATCCCTTCGCGTTATCCTTTTTGGGATTTGTTAAGCTGCTTGGGTGTGTAGACTGATGTTTTCATCATACCTGGGCGTTTTCAGTCATCATGCCTCTGGCTGTTTTCCTCTCCTTTCTCCCCTCCTCTCCTCCCAGGTACACGTCACATACTTGTGCACTGACTGCTGTCCCTTGTGTCTCTGAGGTCTTGTTCAGTTTTCGGAATTCTGTCTTCTCATTCTCACTGCATGATCTTTATCAACCTGCCCTCAAGTTGGCTGGTTCTTCTGCCAGCTCAGCTCTGCTGTTGTGCACCAAGATTGTGTCTTTTGACCTCAGTTTCTGGACTTTGCAATTCCAGAATTTTCATTTGGTTCTTTTTAGTCATTTCTGCCTCTCTATTGATATTCTCTATTTGGTAAGACATTGTCAGTGTACTTCCTTTAATTCTGTTTTATGAAACATTCATTTATTTGTGGCTGCACAGGTTTTTCGTTGTTGTGTGCAGGCTTCACACTGCGGTGGCTTGTCTAGTTGTGAAGCGCAGACTCGGTAGTTGTGGTGTGCCAGCTTAGTTGCTTTGTGGCATGTGGGATCTTCCCTGATCAGGGATCGAACCTGTGTCCTATGCATTGGCAGGCCAGTTCTTATCCACTGAACCACCAGGGAAGCCTTTCCTTCTATTCTTTATGTGTGGTTCCCTTTAATGTTTTTTTAATGGAACGTTTACGGACTGCTTTGAAGTCTTTTCTGCCAAGTCTAATGGTTCTTCTGTCTCTTAAAAAGTAGTTTCCTTTTTTTTCTTCTCTGTATGGGCCACTTGCCATACTTTGTTGAAAACTGGCTATTTTAGGTAAAATACTGTAGCAACTCCAGACACCGACCCCACTGTGCTTGGGGGCTTGTTTGCTTGTCTCTGTGTTTAGTGACCTGGCCCAAGGGTGCCAGGAGCTGACCTTGACTCTCCTTTGTCCCCCTGTTAAGCTTCTGGGGAGTGGTGGGGTGTGACACTCTGACCAGTAGCTGCTCGCTCTGTTGATCTGACAACAGCCTCAGGCACGTGGGGACCCACCCGTGCCCGCTGCTGGGGTTCCTGGCCCCGGGCTCGCGCCACTGTGTCTGCGTTTGTTGGCGCGCGTTCCCGGGAGCGGCGGGGCGGGCTGGCCGCACGGGGGCGCGCGGGCCACGCGGCCTGGATCGAGGGTCCCCTGCGCGGAGCCGGGTGTCCGCGGGTAACTGGGTCTCGGCCTGATGGGCGGGGCGGGCGTGAGGATGGGGGCGGCTGCGGCCCGGGGCGGCCGTACCCCGCCCGAGACGGGAGGCGTGCGGGTCTGACGCACAGCCTGCCCCGCGGCAGCAACCAGGCCTCCGCGTCCGCCCCGCCGCCGGCCGGGCCAGGCGCCCCGGTCAGAGGTCCGGCCCACGCCGACCCCAGACCCTTTCTCTTTGCGATGTGCCCTCACGATCTGAGAGCCTGAAGCTGTCCACTGAGACTGGCCAGGGTGTTGTGATTTTTTCAAAGTCGGCTCCGCGGAGCTGCGCTTTCCTGCAGCAGAGCCCACGTAGGGGAGCCCTCTGGACCATCCCTGGGGGAACAGGGGCCCAGGCCAGCCGCGCGCATCCTCAGTGGATCCTGGGCCTGGGGCAGGTCACCGTCGCTGACCCGGGGTGCCCGCTCATTCGTGGTCCTGGTTTTCTCTGTGGAGGAAAGCGGCAGGCCGACTGCAGCATCCCCAGGTGGCCGAGTGGCTAGAGCTGCTGCTGGAATCGCTCTGATCCAGGGCAGGAAGGGCGGCCACCCTCTCTCCAGGCCGCTGCTTGCTCCGGCATCAACGGTGGCCGGTCTATACCCTTTGAGACCAAATCTCTTACATAGTCGTTTGGAGCATAAAAATACAATTCGATAGGAAATCAAGTCCTTCTTGCCACTAGGACGCAAACTCCTGGTGCAGATTCTTCAGATAGCAAATGGCTTCTTAACTCAGAAGTGATTGGACTGAGCAGGGAAGGAATGGCTTTGTGGATCCAGGGAGCCTCAGACCTTCTGTCAGCCAGGTGGGGATTTCTCCACGTTTACATAATTGCGAAGCTTTAGGGATGTGCTGGTCACCACCAGGCATCTTTAGCAGCAGCTCAGGGGCAGGCGAGCTGGGTGTATTGGAGGCCCTGTGCTGATTGACTGGCCCCCACACCTGGGACCTTCTTTCAGCTCTGAGTGCCTTGCCATCCAGACTTGCCCTTTGGGCCCACTGACTGGAAAACACATCCGGGGAGAAAGCACATCCCGCTTGAGCTGGGGGCTTGCCAGGGGAGTGAGGAGGGGAGGTGATTTCTGTTAACACCTCAGCTCTCGCCGGCATCCTCCTGTCGGCGTTCTGCCTGCGTCCCTGTTCTCCGAGCACCGTCTGCTTATGCACAGAGTGGGACCCAGCGGCCCAGGAGGAAGGTGTCACCTGAGTGGCTCTATTTCAGGAGGAGGGTGCCAGCCCGCCCCCGTGCCTGGTCTAGAATCAGTTTTGAGAGGGAGTGCAGACCATTCTTCTTTCTTAGCTTATTTTAAAAATTATTAATAAAACAATCTGACGTAGGAATCCCTAAAGAAGTATAAGAAATGCTTGATTCTTCTGATTACAGATCAGTGATCTGTGCATTTTACTAAGCGTCTTCTGGGCTCTTCTAACTTTTTCTGACTGAGCTCTGCAAGCGTCACTCCATGCTTTCCGTATCTACGCAGGGTTATCCTCAGCTGACGTTTTTCTGTATGTAATTGCCTGCCTTTTTCTCCCTGCTGCTTGTTTTAACTCACCACAACACATCAGTTACAGTTAATGGGTAGAAGGGTCATTAAATGTATTTTAAATTGTCCAGGATTCAAATGACAGCACCTCAAACTTAAAGTTTGAAAGAACTATTTTTATCTTCAGTGTGAGAGAATATATTCTCTAAAGTGAATATGTGTGTCTGTATACAACTTGAAAGTGTACCGTTCATTGGTTTTTCGTACATTCACAGCGTTGTGCAGTGACCACCACCATCTCATTACAGAACATTTCCATCAGCCCAAAACAGACCCCACACCACCCAGTTGCCTTACCCCAAGCCCTGGTAACCACTGATCTGTTTTCGTCTCGGTTTTGCTTATTCTGGTCACGTCATGTGAGGGAATAATACAGACTGTTGTGTCTGAATTCTTTAACTGAGCAGGTGTTTTCAGGATTCACCCTGCTTGTAGCCTGTGTTAGTACTTCATTCCTTTTCAAGGCTGAGTAATATTCCGCTGTGTGGCTGGACCACATTTTGTTTATCCATGTGTCCAGTGATGGACATTTGGGTTGTTTCTACCTTTTGGCTTGTTGTGAATAGTCCAGTTGTGGATAGTCATGGGAAGTTTTCACGTGAACAAGAAGGTTTTCAGCTCTTTGGGGGCGTTTACATAGGAATAGAGTTGCTGGGCTGTGTGGTGACTCCACGTTTCATCATTTGAGGAACTGCTGGACTGCATTTTGAAGTGGCGGCACCATTTTACATTCCTGTCAGCTGTGTATGTAGTTCCCAGTTTCTCCACATCCTCATCAAGACTTCCTATTGTCCTTTTCACTTTTGCCATCATAGTAACTGTGGAGTGATATCTCATTATGGTTTTGACTTGAGTTCCTTACAGTTCGTGATGTTGAGCATCTTTTCATGTGCTTGTTGGCTATTTGTGTGTCTTTAGAGGAATGTTTATTTGGGTCCTTATCATTTTTTAATTGGGTTGTTTGTCTTATTGTTGTAAATCATATATATTCAAAAGGAATGTTTACTTCTTTTCTCCCGGGAGTTGTAAGTGGTGCTTGTTTTGTAGACTGTCAGGCTTTGGTGTCCTGCAGAGCCTCTCTTGGTCCTGTCCTCTCCAAGGGACCGGGGCATCTGTGTCTTCCTTGCGGCAGCACTCATGCTTCCTCCCCCGGCCTCTCTGTAGCGGCCGTGGTTGGATGACTCAGGTACTCAGGAGCCCTTGAGTATGGCCCCCCAGGGTTGCCTGGTCCTTGGCCCGTGCACTGAGGATGTGTTGAGAGCATGTCCCTTGGGGGTGTCCTTACCTACCTGCAAGTCCAGGAGGCAGAGAGGTGGACGGGCTCCAGCAGTGTTCCCTCCCGGCTCTATGACCTGGAGGAAGCCCGTCCGGGGAGAGCCGGGGGCTCTGTCGCGGGGTGTGGAGGCCCTCAAGGATGCTGGTGGCGGCCACTGCCCCAGGTTGTGACGGAGCAGGGTTAGGATGCTGGCAGTTCCCTCGTGTGAGGATACGGGACCCGTCCTTGCACCTGAGGGAGCCCGAGTGGCAGAGATGGTCAGGGAGACCCGGGAGGGCCTTAACCAGGAAGCTGGCCCCTTCTTTGCCCCAGAGAACTGGCAGATAAAGCCGCGCCAGGTCTCATCCAGCCCACGTACAGTGCTGAGACTCAGCCATGAGGGTGGGCTTCCCGAGACGGAGGGCCTGTCCCCCCTGCCCTTGCTCTTCAGGCCCCTCTGGAGCTCCCTGTCCACTCAAGCAGCTCTGTTTCCTTTTAGCAGCTTTACTGAGGTCTGATCAGCATGCAGTGAGCGCATCAAAGTGTGGAGCTCTGGTCAGCTTGGGCCTGGGTACAGCCTTCGCCCAGACCAAGACAGTGAACATGCTGGTCACCCCACAGTTTTCCTCTTTGTGACCCCCCCACCTCCCCCGAGTACTAATCTGCTTTCCTTCACCATTCATTTGCATTTACTAGAATTTGACACGTTTACTGGAATTTCACCAGAATTTGGAACCATCCAGTACATACTGTTTTGTCTGGTTTCTTTCACTGAGCATAATTGTTTTGAAATTTGTCCAGGGTGTAGAGTGTATCAACAGTTGGTTCCTTTTTATTGTTGAGTTATATGGTTATATTACAAGTTTTCTGTTTATTAACTGGTTGATGGATATTTGGATCATTTCCAGTTTTTGATTGTTACAAATGAAACTGTGAATGAACTCTCGCGTTCAGGTCTTATATGAACATGTGCTTTCTTTTCTCTTGGGTATATACCTAGCAGTGGACTGGCTGGATCATATGGTAAGTGTATGTTTAATTTTTAAAGAAATTGTTGCACTGTCTTCCAAAGTGCTGTACCATTTTGCATTCCCACCAGCAGTGTGTGAATTCCAGTTGCTTTGCATCCTCATCAATACTTTGTATGGACCTTTAAAAAAATTTTTTTTCCATTCAGGTAGGTGTGTGGTGGCATTTCATTGTTGTCTGTCTTTACATTTCACTGATGACGTCACGTCTTTTCGTGTGCTTCTTTGTCATCCTTATAATCTTCATTGGTGAAGTATCCAGGTCTTCTGCCCCTTTAAAAGTTGTTCTTATTGAGTTGTGAGTGTTTAATGCTTTGGATACAGGTCCTTTCATCGGATACATGGCTTGCAGGTTCTTGTCCCTGTCTGTGCTTTGTCTTTTCATTCTTTCAGTAATTTCTTCTGACGAGCGGAAATTTTTAATTTTTTATGGAGCCCAGCTTATTAGTTTGTTCTGTTGCTGATTGTGCTTTTGGTGTCAGATCTGAGGCATCTTTGTCAAACTCAAGGCCACAAAGGTTTCTCCGTTTTTCTTCCTGGTAGTTTTAGGTTTTACATTTAGATCTGTGATCTAATTAACTGTGAGTTACTTTTTGTTTCTGGTGTGAGGTATGGATTCAGCTTTACTGCTTTTGTGTATGGATGTCCAAAGACTGTCTTTTTTCCCCGCTAAATCACCTATGCATCTCTGTCAGAAGTCAGCTCTCTCTGTGTGGGTCCGTTTCTGGACTCTGTTCTGATGAATTGATTTATTTCTCGGTTCCTGTGCCAGCACCACGCTGTCCTAATTACTGGCTTGGTACTGAGGCTTGGATCAGGTAGTGTTAGTCCTCCGGCTTTGTTCTCTGTTCTGTGTGCTTTGCCTTTCCATGTGGATTTTAGGGTCAATTTGTCACTTTCTACATTAAGCATGCTAGGACTTTGGTTGGGGTTATCTTGAATCTATAATCTGGGGAGACTGCATAATCATTATGATTGTGCAGAGGGCGTTACCACAGCCACGCTGGGGCTGCTGTCCTTAGAGAGGCCTGCCTCCCCAGCAGGCCCCTGAGTGATGTCTGGGAACTCTGATTTTGGGAGACTTCCCATTGTTCCCAGAATTGGCAAGAGGTGCTCTCTGTGCTTCAGTTGTCTGGACACCTGCTGTCCTTCTGGACGTCTGCAATTTCACTGTGTGTTAAGCGGAGGGTGTCACGTGGCCAGCCCCTGGTAAAAACTCTGGGCACTGAGGCCTTGATGAGCTCCCCTGGTCGCTGTCTGTTGCTGGAGGATCAAGCTCATCCGAGGGAGAGGCTCCTGGAAGCCACAGCTGGAATCCTCTGGGCGCTGCCCACCTGCCTTTCCCTTCGTTGGCTCGGCTGTGAGTCCTGTGGCCGTGTGTCACAGC
Source organism: Ovis canadensis (assembly GCF_042477335.2). Taxonomy (NCBI): domain Eukaryota; kingdom Metazoa; phylum Chordata; class Mammalia; order Artiodactyla; family Bovidae; genus Ovis; species Ovis canadensis. The sequence continues at coordinate 13,866,000 of NC_091267.1, forward strand.
TGGGACTACGCTGGCACGCTGGGTGAGTCCCCCTGAAGAGCACCGTGCCCAGGGCTGGCCTTGGAGGCTCTGACATGACAGCGTTGAGACTTCCAGCATCGGAGCTCCATAGGCTGTCCTCCTACCTGTGGCTTCTTTGGTCGCCCTCAACAGTGTTTTGTAGTTTTCAGTGTACCCGTCTTGCACGTTGTCAGATCTGTCCCTAAGTATTTCATATCTTTTATGGTATCGTGTAAGGTATTGCTTTTTAAACTTAGTTTCTGATTGTTCACTGCTAGTATGTAGAAATGCAGTTAACTTTTATAAGTTGCTCTGATAGCCTGCAATCTTGCCGAGCTCATTTGTTCGTTCTCATGGGCTTTAATGGGTCCCTTATATATTTGATAAGAAGATCGTGTCATCTGTGAATACGGATCGTTTTACTTCTTCCTCTCCCCCCTTTTCTTGCCTGATTGCTCTGGATAGCGCCTCTAGCACAGTGTTGATTAGAAGTGATGAGAGCGAACTTGCTTGATTTGGTCCTGATCTTAGTGGAAACACATATGTCTATTTATAGCCAGCCCACCTTAGTGTAATTGTTATATGGTTAGCTTTCCATGTGCTAAAACCCCCTGCTACATTGTCCTTCTTTGTTTGAGTAGTCCCTGGTCGTGTGTGTGTGTGTATGTGTGTATGCGTTAGTTGCTCAGTCATGTCTGACTCTTTGCAACCCCATGGACTGTAGCCCACCAGGCCCCTCTGTCCGTGGGATTTCCCAGGCCAGAGTACTGGAGTGGGGTGCCATTCCCTTCTTTATGCGGGGGATCTTCTCTATGCAGGGATCAAACCCAGGTCTCCTGCATTGCAGGATGATTCTTTACCCTCTGAGCCACCAGGGGAGCCTTATCTATTAATAAGATTTAAATGATAAGAAAAAAGTCATATGTATTCACCCACTTAGTTACCCTTTCCAATGGTCAGTTTTGATCAGATATCAGACATTGTGAATTTAGTGTACTGAATATTTTTGTGGGCTTTAGACATTCTGAGATTAGTTCTGGGAAATGCAGCTGGTCCTCTGTGGGGCTTTTGGTCTTCTTGATCTCATCACACTCTGCCATCCTGTCTTGTCTCGGATATGTGATAAATATTGTTAAAATGCATGTGAAGGTTCTTTCTCCTTCCTTCCATGTTTCGCTGATGTATCCTCTTGGAAGGGGCCAGCCGCTCCCAGGTACTGGTATATTTTTCTGGAACGTCAGAAACAGTGGTCCACAGGGGAGTTCCTGAAAGAGACGTTTCTCTGCCTGAGATATGGCAGGGATAGGCTTCAGAAAGTGGGAGTTGATTGTGATTTGTCCTCTTTCCCCCTGACCAACTCTGATCCTGCCTCCTCATGCCCTTTCCTGTCCTCGGGGAACTTTGTCTGCACCCCTGGAGGGCACGCAGCGGTCACCAAGTAATGCTGGCCTTGGAGGCACAAACCGGCCTCCTGAATCTTGTTCTTTGAGTGCTGTTTGTCAAATGAGTATTGAATTGGGCAGGTTTACTCCTTTACTGGAATTCATGCTCATTGATGATGATGTCTCACTGCAATCATTAGGACCCTTTGAGAAAACACCCTTGAGTTATTTATTCAAACCATGTCTATTTGGTCCCTTGGCCCCTAACCATAGAACTGTAGGCAAGTTGCATAACTGTTTCTAGGCCCCCTGCCCTCACTCAGAGGCGGGGCCTGGTGATGCTGTGGGACCGCACCCATGTCCCCTCCTGGCCCCTCCTGCCCCACCCTGCTCCGCCTGCCCTCTCGCCTGGGCTGCCAGCTGGTTCCTGGGTGTGGTCCTCCAGCAGGCCTGTGCTTCAGCTTCAGAAGGCGAATGATGGTTCCACGCTGGAGTCGGGTTTACTGCCGGGGGTTGTCCCAGCAATGCTGGTGGTTGCGGTGACCACACCGTCGTCACAGCTGCAGCAGTGGGTGCTCAGGTGGTGGGACTGTCGGGTGGTAATCTGAGAGCTGTGATGCCTGAGTATTGTCTGGAGTGTGGAGTCTGACCCACATGGTTGAAGGTCTGTAAACCTGAACGGCAGGAATTAGGCTCATTACTGCAACTCATCCCAATTACTCCCCGTTAGAAGATCCATGTTCTTGTCGCTGAGGTTCTTGCATTGTATGTGCCTGTTGACTCGTGTCTGACTCTTTGCCACCACATGGACTGTAGCCCACCAGGCTCCTCTGTCCATGGGATTCTCCAGGCAAGAATGGGTTGCCATGGCCTTCTCCAGGGGATCTTCCCATCGAACGAATCTCCTGCATTGTAGGCAGCTTCTTTACCACTGAGCCACTGGGGTTGCCCCTCTTGAAGTGAATTATTTGGCTCTAATCTTTCGGAGAAGGCAAGTCCCTAAGCGTTGAGTCCTGGGAGCTGGCACGTGCAGTGTACCTTGCCAGCTCTAGGTTCCTCCTGCGTGGCCTGGCTTGCCTGCTCAGGGCCCTCGCGGGTGCCAGGCTGATGGGGAGGCTGCTGCTCTGTCTGTTGTGCTGGGGGCAGAAAGTGGGTGAGGGCTCATCTGACTATATGTTTCAAAAGGAATTCTTTAAATTTATCTGAGGCTGTGTTTTTTGTCACAAATGAGTTTAGTTACATAAAACACAATTTTGTATCTTCTTTGTGTAAACATAGATCTTTTTGCAGACTTGGCAAATGGCAGCCATGTAACTGAGCTCTTTGGCGGGTGGCGGCCAAGGTCTGGGCACCTCGCGCTCCCAGGGACGCCCTCTCCCCACATCTTAACCCCACTATTTGGTTTCTGTGTTCCCCTGCATGTCTGTCACGGTGGACTCAGGGAGGGGTCCTGTCCTCGGTGTTCATTGAGGGGAGGGGCTCGACAGGGCACTGGTGCCGCTGAGCACCACGGGGTGACCTTTGACCTTCGCTGGGCCTCATTTCTGGCATTTGTGTGGATGAATGTTTTTGGCTAAAACAGCTTTGCTGAACCTGCCTGTGACATGGTGGGACAGGGGCCAGCAGACTGGAGACAGTGATGGCCTGAAGGGAGCGAGCAAGAGAGGGGAGGTGGTCACATGGGCGCCGCAGCCTGGGGAGCCAGGGTGAAGCCCCGGGGCCCTCCCTGGAGGGTGGGCGGACATGGGTGACGCGAGGCTCTTCTCTGGGCACCATTCCCCTCCAGGCTTGTGCCGACATCCTGGACTGGGGGCGGATATTTGTTCAAGTACCTGAGTACTCTCAGTCACGTCCTCCTCACGCTGACCTCACCCTCCTCACACTGACCTTGCCCTCCTCACCCGCGTCCTCCTCACGCTGACCTCGCCCTCCTCACCCTGACCTTGCCCTCCTCACTCGTGTCCTCCTCACACTGACCTCACTCTCCTCACACTGACCTCACCCTCCTCGCTCTCGTCCTCCTCATGCTGACCTTGCCCTCCTTGCTCGCGTCCTCCTCACACTGACCTCGCCCTCCTCGCTTGCGTCCTCCTCACACTGACCTCGCCCTCCTCACCCGCGTCCTCCTCACGCTGACCTCGCCCTCCTCACCCGCGTCCTCCTCACGCTGACCTCGCCCTCCTCACCCGCGTCCTCCTCACGCTGACCTCCCCCTCCTCACCCGAGTCCTCCTCACGCTGACCTCGCCCTCCTCACCCGCGTCCTCCTCACGCTGACCTCGCCCTCCTCACCCGAGGCCTCCTCACGCTGACCTCGCCCTCCTCACCCGCGTCCTCCTCACGCTGACCTCGCCCTCCTCACCCGAGTCCTCCTCACGCTGACCTCGCCCTCCTCACCCGCGTCCTCCTCACGCTGACCTCGCCCTCCTCACCGGAGTCCTCCTCACGCTGACCTCGCCCTCCTCACCCGCGTCCTCCTCACGCTGAGCTCGCCCTCCTCGCTCACGTCCTCCTCACGCTGACCTTGCCCTCCTCACCTGCGTCCTCCTCACGCTGACCTTGCCCTCCTCACCTGCGTCCTCCTCACGCTGACCTTGCCCTCCTCACCCGCGTCCTCCTCACGCTGAGCTCGCCCTCCTCACGCTGACCTCGCCCTCCTCACCCGAGTCCTCCTCACGCTGACCTCGCCCTCCTCACCCGCGTCCTCCTCATGCTGACCTCACCCTCCTCACCCGCGTCCTCCTCACACTGACCTCGCCCTCCTCACCCGAGTCCTCCTCACGCTGAGCTCGCCCTCCTTGCTCACGTCCTCCTCACGCTGACCTTGCCCTCCTCACCTGCGTCCTCCTCACGCTGACCTTGCCCTCCTCACCCGCGTCCTCCTCACGCTGACCTCGCCCTCCTCACCCGAGTCCTCCTCACGCTGAGCTCGCCCTCCTCACCCGAGTCCTCCTCACACTGACCTCGCCCTCCTCACCCGCGTCCTCCTCACGCTGACCTCGCCCTCCTCACCCGAGTCCTCCTCACGCTGAGCTCGCCCTCCTTGCTCACGTCCTCCTCACGCTGACCTTGCCCTCCTCACCCGCGTCCTCCTCACGCTGAGCTCGCCCTCGACCCCGCCCCCAGTTCACGTCTGTTTCTTTTGCCCTAGACTTCGACCCCCACCACTTCTGGCACTGGAGCAGCTTTGCAGACTACGTGCAGTGTGTCCTGGCCTTCACTGGCGTGGCGGGCTACATCACCTACCTGTCCATTGACTCGGCCCTCTTTGTGGAGACCCTGGGCTTCCTGGCCGTGCTGACCGAGGCCATGCTGGGTGTGCCGCAGCTCTACCGCAACCACCGCCACCAGTCCACGGAGGGCATGAGGTAGGGGCAGACATCAGATGTTCAGGTGTGGCTGCCAGGTCATCAGCTCTGCTGGGAAAACTGCCAGTGCATGAGCAGTTTCGGTTTGCTCGTTGCTCTCCTGATCTCTTGGTGTGCAAGCAGGTGAGTTTTTGTTCAGCAGGTGAGGGGAGGCCAAGAGCTTCCTGTGAGGCAGCTCACTGTGAGCCGTGGATGGGGTGGGGGTCCACGGATGTCTCCAGAAGGCAGAAGGTTCAAGCCCTTTAATGCAGGAGATAATAACACAGCAGCCTCTTCCACTTTGGCACCACCAGGAACAGGTCCAGGCACTCCCCAGTGAAGCAAAAATAGTTTATTTGCAATAACATCAGAAAGTGTAAAGTGCTTAGGAATTAACTTAACCAAGGAGGAGAAAGACCCATACAGTGAAAACTGCAGAGACACTGCCTCTCACGCGTTCAAACGGTGACTGTTGGAAGAACAGCAGGAGTTAGTGAGGATGTGCAAAAATTGGAATTCTTCTGTTCTGTTCATGGGAAGCAAAATGGTACAGCTTCTGTGGAAAACAGTGTGGCATTTCCTCAAAATATTGAAAATAGAACTACTATATGCTAAGTCATTTCAGTCATGTCTGACTCTTTGTGACCCCAGGGACAGTAGCCCACCAGGCTCCTCTGTCCATGGGATTCTGAAAGGCAAGAATACTGGAGTGGGTTGCCATGCCCTCCACCAGGGGATCTTCCCGACCCAAGAATTGAACTGGAGTTTCTTATGTCTCCTGCATGTGACCCAGCAATTCTGCTTCTGGGTGTATAACCAAGAGAATTGAAAGCATGGTCTTGAACAGATACTGTAAGCCCATGTTCATAACAGAGCAACAACCAAGTGTCCATCAGTGGTTGAATGGATAAGCAAAACGTGGTCCGTCCATACAGTGGAAAATTAATCAGTCTTAACAGGAAGGAAATTCTTACACAGGTTTCAGTAGGGTAATTTGAGGACACGATGCTCAGTGGAATAAGCCAATCACAAAGGACAAATACTATGTGATTCCACTTATATGAGCTTAGAGTTGTCAATTCATAGGAGGTATTATGGCAGAAAGTGAAGGGGAACTAAAAGGCCTCTTGATGAAAGTGAAAATGGAGAGTGAAAAAGTTGGCTTAAAGCTCAACATTCAGAAAACTAAGATCATGGCATCTGGTCCCATCATTTCATGGGAAATAGATGGGGAAACAGTGGAAACAGTGTCAGACTTTATTTTTCTGGGCTCCAAAATCACTGCAGATGGTGACTGCAGCCATGAAATTAAAAGACGCTTACTCCTTGGAAAGAAAGTTATAACCAACCTAGATGGCATATTCAACAGCAGAGACATTACTTTGCCAACAAACATCCGTCTAGTTAAGGCTATGGTTTTTCCAGTAGTCATGTATAGATGTGAGAGTTGGACTATGAAGAAGGCTGAACGCCGAAGAATTGATGCTTTTGAACTGTAGTGTTGGAGAAGACTCTTGAGAGTCCCTTGGACTGCAAGGAGATCCAACCAGTCCATTCTAAAGGAGATCAGTCCTGGGTGTTCTTTGGAAGGAATGATGCTGAAGATGAAACTCCAGTACTTTGGCCACCTCATGGGAAGAGTTGACTCATTGGAAAAGACTGATGCTGGGAGGGATTGAGGGCAGGAGGAGAAGGGGACGACCGAGGAGGAGATGGCTGTGGCATCACTGACTCGATGGACGTGAGTTTGAGTGAACTCCGGGAATTGGTGATGGACAGGGAGGCCTGGCGTGTTGCAACTCGTGGGGTCACAAAGAGTCGGACACGACTGAGCGACTGAACTGAACTGAACCATGGTGGTTGCCAGGGCCTGGAGGAGGGGAGACGGGGGAGTTATTATTTAGTGGTTACTTACCTATAGTGCTTTTGAGTGAGTGTCTCTCTGTACAGATTTTTTAGTGACTTGTCTAAGTAATATATTATGCATATAACTTACCACATAATTGTGTCATCATTTTACCACTTTGGATGCAGGGTAGAAACTTTACCTCCTTTGATGATATATTTAATACATTATGCATTATATACATAAAGTGTTCACCTCCGCTTATAATTTTCTTCAATATTTTCTCTTCATATTTAGAACATCAGATAATGTTTAAATTTTTGCTTCAATCAGTGTAATGCACAAAATTGAAGAGGAATGGGAAAGTCTATTGTGTTTATTTTTGCTTATGATATTCTGTCTTCCTTCCTACGCCAATATTCCTTTTCTTGTTGGTTTTTTTTCCCCCTTGCTTTGAGAAATTTCTGGCAGGCTGCAGTCCACGGGGGTCTCAAGAGAGTCGGAAATGACAACTGAACAACAACCCTCTAAGGCTGTCAGGTGGTGGCAGGGTTTTCACTTTTCCGAGAATGTCTCGATACCCTTTCATCTGAAGGATGTTTCTGCTGATGTAGGATCTGGTTTGATAGTTCTTTTCTTTTCGACCTTGAAAAATGTGCCATTTCCTTCTGGTCTCCATGGCTTCTGATGAGAAAGCCATTGTCATTTTGTTGTTTTTCCCTATTGTTGTTCAGTCATTAAGTCAGGTCCAACTCTGCGACCCCATGGACTGCAGCACGGCAGGCTTCCCTGTTCATTGTCTCCTGGAGCTTGCTCAAACTCATGTCCATCGAGTCAGTGATGCCATCCAACCATCTCATCCTCTGTCGTCCCCTTCTCCTCCTGCCTTCACTCTTTCCCAGCATCAGGGTCTTTTCCAGTGAGTCAGCTCTTCACATCAGGTGTCCAAAGTATTGGAACTTCAGCTTCAGCATCAGTCCTTTAAGTGAATATTCAGGGTTGATTTCCTTTAGAATGGACTGGTTGGATCTCCTTGCAGTCCAAGGGACTCTCAGGAGTCTTCTCCAGCACCACAGTCGCATCAGTTCTTTGGCACTCAGTCTTCTGTATGGTCCACCTCTCCCATCTGTGCACGACTACTGGAAAACCACAGCTCAACCATGTTTCCGCTTGCCAGCTCATCCGCTTGACTGATGACCTTGAGGACATGGACTGCATCCCATCCCCTTCTTTCCCCAACATCTGACAGTGTTTGGAAAATTACAGCAGTTCAGTAAATATTTGTTGAATGAACTAATGAAGGATTCAAATAGTTGATTCTCTAAGTCACTTTTGGGAAATAGGAGAACCCTTGGGGATGCGTTTATGAACATGGAAAATTTACCACTGTGGGTACCTAGCCAATTGGGCTAATTCGTAGAGAATTTGTACCCAGTGGCGAAAATTGCAGAAGGCCCCAGTGGGCACCACGTCCCTGGTGGGCACCACGTCCCTGGTGGGCACCACGTCCCTGGTGGGCACCACGTCCCTGGTGGGTACCACGTCCCTGGTGGGGCTGCAGTGACTCATCCAGCTAAGGTGATGTTGGAAAGATGCCTGGCCGGACTGCAGAGGTTGGGGCTGCTCCGCAGAAGTGCCGCCACAGGCGTGGCCATCCCACTTCTGGCCTCAGTGGGGTGGGGGGCAACCACTTCTTGTCCTCAGTGACAGGACAAGCAGAAGTTCCTGGCACTTGGAGGGGAGCCTGGGGAGCTGTGTGGGGGTGGGCAGTGCTGTCTGAGGAGGTCCTGACTTTAGGACATGAGGGATGAGCGTGGTCTTGTGCTCTGTGACCGCAAGCCCCTCTCCCCTGGTGCCCGCTCACCTGACTCCGCCTGCCCACCTCCTGAGGGTGCTGGTGTGAGGGCCTTGGGGCACAGGCTGTGATGAGATTGAGGTGCTGGTGTGAGGGGGTCAGGGTGTGGGGTATGAGGGGGTCAGGGTGCTTGTGTGAGGGGTGGGGTGCTGGTGTGAGGGGTCGGGGTGCTGGTGTGAGGGGTTGGGGTTTATGGGTGTGGGGTCAGGGTGTGAGGGGTTGGGTGCAGGTGTGAGGGGTTGGGGTGCTGGGGTGTGAGGGGTTGGGGTGTGGGGCATGAGAGGTCGGGGTGTGGGGTGTGAGGGGTCGGGTGTAGGTGTGAGGGATCGGGGTGCTGGGGTGTGAGGGGTCGGGGTGTGTGGGTGTGATGTGTCAGGGTGTGGGGCGTAAGAGGTCGGTGTGAGGGGTCGGGGTGCTGGTGTGAGGGGTCGGGGTGTGGGATATGACGGGTCGGGGTGTGGGTGTGAGGGATCGGGGTGCTGGGGTGTGAGGGGTTGGGGTGCTGGGATGAGGTGTCAGGGTGCTGGGGTGAGGTGTCAGGGTGCTGGGGTGAGGGGTCGGGATGCAGGTGTGAGGGGTCGGTGTGGGTGTAATGGGTCAGGGTGATGGGGTGAGGGGTCAGGGTGCTTGGGTAAGGGGTCGGGTTGCTGGGGTGAGGGGTCAGGGTGCTTGGGTGAGGGGTCAGGGTACTGGTGTGAGGGGTCGGGGTGTGGGGTGTGAGGGGTCAGGGTGTGGGTGTGAGAGGTCAGGGTGCTGGGGGGTGAGGGGTGGGGGTGCTGGGGTGTGAGGGGTCGGGATGTGGGGTGTGAGAGGGGTCAGGTGCAGGTGTGAGGGATCAGGGTGCTGGGGTGTGAGGGGTCGGAATGCTGGGTTGTGAGGGGTCGGGGTGTGTGGATGTGAGGTGTTGAGGTGTGGAGTGTAAGGGGTCAGTGTGAGGGGTCGGGGTGCTGGTGTGAGGGGTCAGGGTGCTGGTGTGAGGGGTCGAGGTGCTGGGGTGTGAGGGGTTGGGGTGCAGATGTGAGGGGTTGGTGTGGGTGTAGTGGGTTAGGGTGATGGGGAAGGGTTCAGGGTTCTTGGGTAAGGGGTTGGGTTGCTGTGGTGAGGGGTCAAGGTGCTAGTGTGAGGGGTCAGGGTTGCTGGGGTGAGGGGTCGGGGTGCTGGGGTGAGGGGTCAGGGTGCTGGGGTGATGGGTCAGGGTGCTGGGGTGAGGAGTTGGGGTGCAGGTGTGAGGGCACAGAGGCAGAGGAGTTCCCCTGGGGCTGCAGGCAGCGGGAGCCCGCACTCTGGCTGAGTGGGTATGAGAAGGCCTGGAGGTGCCACAGTGCTAGCCCTGCGTAGGGTGGAGGCCCGGTCGTCAACCAGCGGGTCCTGAGCAGGCCCCAAGCTTGCAAAGGAGGCCGGCGTCGCTGCTCCAGTTGGCTGCCTGTGCAGGGTCCTCTCCAGACTGCGCTCGTCCTCTTTAAGGAGACTGACCTGATAACAGGCAGCTGCCGGCCCAAGAGCGGGCTCTGGGGCAGCGTGATGAGGATGGATGGTTCTGCGAGGACAGCCGGGCTCTGGGGGGTCTGCAGGGCCGGTCCTGGGGCCATCCTGCACTGCTGCCCGTGCCCCCTGCCAGCTGATGGTGCAGGTGACGTGGGGCTGTGCCAGCAACGGGTGGTGATGGGGCCCCGGGCCCTGGGCTCAGGGCAGGGCTGTGCTCCTTGCTCCTGGGCATCGAGCTGGGGTCTGTGCAGGGTGACCTTGCTCTGTGTGCTTTTAAAGACCCAGCACCCGGGGACTGAGGAGCCTGGCAGGCTACAGTCCACGGGGTCTCTAGAGAGTTGGAAATGACAACTGAACAGCAACCCTCTTTCTTAGTGAGCAAGCTGAGTGCTTGGAGAGAAGGTGCAGGTGTGGAGCCTCATGCAGTTTTGTTTCCTGTAACATTAGTTCTTCTTCGCAGAAGTCTGTGTAAGAGAACCTGTAAGATGATGGGATGTTCACGCGACAGTGGAGTAAATCTGAATCCGCTGTGTAAACAGGCCGCCCCAGCGTCTGCTTCTCTCAGCCCAGCTCACGGGCACCTGGGCTCTGCATGTCCTCTCAGGGGTCTTCCCTCAGCCCCAGCCCAGTCTCTGCTCTGTCCCTGATAAAGTTCTTCAGTCTGGTTGCGGCACTGTCCCCAGGGCAGGGGCCGCCTTTCCTTGCCGTGTCCCCAGCACCCAGAAAGGCTTGGCCATCGAAGGGCAGTGAGCCCGACTCCATGATCCTGGGCAGGAGGCGCCAGGTGTCCCTGTGCAGCTGGGGCTGGTCTGACCTGTGCCCCCAGGTTCCGCGCCCTCTGCCTGAGCCGTGGCGGCCGGAGTTCCCTGAGCGTCCACCCCGACACGTTGCAGCCGGATTCCTGGGGGGCAGATGGCTGGCTCCCAGGCGGAAGTGAGGACGGTGGGGTCGTGAGGGAAGTGCCCCTCACCTGTCCACACCCCGGCCTGGAGGAGAGAAGGTGGCGTGCCGGGTGTGCACGTGGTGGCCCGGTTCAGCCTGAAACCAGAACCTGCCCCAGCCCGCGACACTCTGGCTGGTGGACAGCCCCACTGGCGAGGACACAGGAGCCCCCTGAGATTGGCTTCTCCCATCCAGAGCTCAGGACCAGAGCCCTCCCACCCTTTCCGGTGTCCACGCCTGGACTCCAGACTTGGGCTCATGGCTGCCCCTGGCCCCCATCCCCACTGCCCAGCAGCTGCACCGCATGGGCTGATCTGAGCATCCTCAGGTGTCCCCCAGCGAGGTTTCTGTTTCACCCCCAAGATGGAGCAGCCCTGGACCTGCTGGGACTCAGAACTCTCGAAGCCCTGCGGTCAAGGCCAGCTCAGATCTGCTGCGGGACACTCGGCCTCAGACCATCAGGGGGTGCGAGAGGGGAGGGACTGTGAGGTCCTGCTCAAAGACCAGCTTCAGCCATCTCCCAGGGGCCCTGCTCAGAGGGTGTGCGCTCACACACACAGGTGTGCACACTCATGCACACATTCACACACGTGCACACACATTCACACACACTCACATGCATGCTTTTGCTGCCTCTGCCTTGGAGGAAATGCAGGAGGTACTTTTGAATGATTTCCCTTTACAGAATGTTAAGCGATTGTTGGAATGATGCTTCTGAACCAGTAACAGAAACTGACGCAGCTTTGAAATAAGGTCACTAATTAGCACTGCGGCCCTGAATGGCAACTTGTAGCCAGGTTCCCTCCTCCTTCCTCCGCATTTTGCTGCATGAGAAGATGTTCCCCAACAAGTAATTACTGGAGAGCCTGGGGGTGGGTGAAGGAGCCAGCATGGGGAAAACCAGTGGTGGATCCAGTTATGACCGAGGGGAGGGAGGGGCAGGCAGGAGGCCGGTGGGTGGAGGGGTGTTCAGAGACAGCGCTGGCCCTGGCCGCGGGGGCCCCAGGAGGAGGTCACGTGTGTGGTATTGTGAGGCGGGGACGCTTCTGGGTGCAGCAGTTCAGGCCGGCTGCTGACGCGTCCCAGCCGGGACACTCTGGGCTTTGACAGCAGCGTCCAGCATCAGGGAAGTGCTCACCTGGTCCAGCTCCAGACCTGCCCTCAAGCCTGGGGCCTCAGCTGCTTGGGAATCAGGGTGGCATCTCCCTGGGGCCACATGTACGTCACTCTCAGCCCCCCACCCATTGTCCTCTGTGTCGTCCTTGACGTGGTGAGCCTGCCATCGTGAGTGGAGGTGCCGTGCACGATGCCCACTAGAGTGCACATGTGGGTGTGCAGGTGCACCTCCACCACAGCACACACCACACTTGCACACCCAGGGGCCAGTCAGGAGAGGAGGAGGGCTGGAATTAGAGTCCAGCGAAAGCCCTGGAACTTAGACAACTTCATGGAGCAGTAACTTGTCACACCATCACCCATCTAAAGCTCCGCATCCAGTGGATTTTAGTGCATTCACAGAGCTGTGCAGCCATCGCCAGTCTAATTTTAGGGCGTTTCGTCACCTGAAAAGCAGTCTCGTGCCCGCTGGCAATCACTCTCCACTGCCCCCACCTCGGCCAGGCCTCAGAACCACTGATCTGCTTTCTGTCTCCACGGCTCTGTCCGTTCTGGACGCGTTAGAGAAATGGAATGACACGGCACGTGGTCCTCTCTGCTGCTTTCACTCTCCGTCACGCCCCCAAGGCCACGCACAGTGAGCGGCCAGTGTCCATCCTTCCTGAGTGACAGTCAGTGTGCGCACAGGTCAAGCTCTGCTGATCTCCTCTTTAGTTGGTGGACGTCTGGGCGGTTTGGCATCTTCTTGGCAACCATGAGCAGTGTTGCTGTGAACAACAGTGTTGTCTGTGTGCCAGTTTCTGCGCGGACATGTGTTCCTCTGTCTTGGACACACTTAGGAGTGGAGCTGGTGAGTCGCGGCCGCACCGTTTTATGTTCCCGCTGGAGGTGCAGGATTCTGGCCTTTGCACAGCCTCACCAGCACTGGTTACCTTCTCATCATAGCCGTCCGTGTGGGTGTGAAGTCAGGTCTCCTGTGGCTTTGATTTGCATTTTCCTGATGACTGATGACATCAAACACCTTTCCCTGTGATTATTGGCTGTTTGTGTATCTTCTTTAGAGAAATGTCTCTTCAGATTTTTGCCCATGTAAAAATTTGATTGCTTTCCTTATTGACTTGTAGAGATCTTTAAATATTCTTATTGGTTTGCATTCATCTTCTCCATTGCAGGCCATCTTTTTACACTGCAGCACAAAAGATTTGAATTTTGATGAAGTGTATTTTTTTTTTTAATTGCTATGCCTTTGGTGTCACACCTAAGAAACCTTGTGACCCTTGGTCACAGAGACCTACTCCTGTGTTCTGGGTAGGCTTTGAATTTTGGGGGAGCTTTGGATGGGTGGGACGGAGAAGGCAATGGCCCCTCACTCCAGTACTCTTGCCTGGAGAATCCCATGGACGGAGGAGCCTGGTGGGCTGCAGTCCATAGGGTCGCTAAGAGTCGGACACGACTGAGCGACTTCACTTTCACTTTTCACTTTCATGCACTGGAAAAGGAAATGGCAACCCACTCCAGTGTTCTTGCCTGGAGAATCCCAGGGACGGGGGAGCCTGGTGGGCTTCCGTCTATGGGGTTGCACAGAGTCGGACACGACTGAAGTGACTTAGCAGTAGCGGTAGCGATTGGATGCGGGGAAGGAGGGAGGTGTGGGCGGGGCTCGGCGGTGGGAGTGCGGAGCGGCAGGGACGCACGGGGGCGCCAGCGAGGCCAGTGCAGGAGTGAGGGTCGTGCTGCGTGGGCGCTGGCTGGGGAGAGGTGTTCTGGACGGCTGGCCGGGGCAAGGGTGAGGTGAGAAGTATTTTAGGAATAGTCGTCGGGCTGCTCGGTTTCGGAGGAAAAAAGCTGGTGCCAAGAGTGAAGTAACGGGATCCCGGATTAAACTCGTGGGGAGGATCAGGCACAGGGCGCAGGCGCTGGAGCTGGGGCCAGGGTGAGGAGGAGCCGCGGGAGAGGAGTCGGCTCCCAAGCCACCCACCCTGCCCACCCCCAGCCGAAGAATGCAGCCTGGGGACAGTCTCCACCTGCGCAGACCAGCTCCCACAGCTCCTCCGTGCCCTGGGCTCCCTGTGCTGTCCGAACCCCGGGCTGGCAGCCCTCAGTCGAGGAGGGGTCTTCCTAGAGACCCCGCCATGTGCAGTGGGCACACTCCGGCCTTGATACACACTAGGACGTCCCTGGCCTGCTGGACGGTGGTAATTGGGCCTCACGGCTGGCCCACCTGATAGCTGTTGAGGGTAACAGGTGACCTGACCCCGTGGGGGAGACGGGGTCTGGGCCTGTGCACATGCCCACAGGGGGCAGGGTCCAGGGTGACCAGGGGGTTCGGAACATGAGCTTGTAGTCAAGTGTCCACTCCTGGCACGTGGGCTCCCGCGGCTCAGGGTGGTACTTGGACTGGGAGGAACAGTTTGATTAAACATTTGCCCTGAGCCCTCAACACGCGGGGCTGGTTGTGGGGCCTTGGAAGGCTGTCGGATTCCTGCTTCTGGGGCGAGAGCCAACTGAGGGCCAGGGCCAGGAGAGGCATCTGGGCACCTAAAAATGTGTGTGTATGTCAGGCAGAGCCCAGCTCTTGGCGTTGCCCACACGTCTCCGCTTGCTAGGGCGAAGGTGCACCTGGGCTTTCAGGCCCAGAGAGACACCAGCTGGGACGGGCTCAGCTGTGCCTTCTGCCACCCCTCTGCGGCCTTTCCACCCTGCGAGGCATTTGCTGTGTGTTCTTGGGTGAGTCACCCAACCTGTCTGTGCCTCAGCATCTCCCCTCTAAACGGGGCACTGCACAGGCCACCACGTGGTGTCTGTCTTGGGAGGGAGGGTCCTTGGGTCTCCTGCTAAGTTCTGGTGTCTCTAGGGGAGACTGTGCCTTGGCTCTTAGCACTGTAGAATGAAACTAGACTGATTTACGACGTTAGTTCTCTTCCCATCTTCACAGCTGTTTGCAGAAATTGGGCTTGCTTGTCAGAGCTTCTCCTGGAAATGCTTGCTCTATGGGGGTGGGTTTCCTTTGAAATGGAAGTGCTGTGAGCTGGAGAGCTGTGAGTAGCCTCGCTGGCAGGCCAGCATCTCTGCCGCTCTGGTCTGCCGCTGCCAGGCAGCCCCTGTGCGCCCCCCCCCCCACCTGCTGTTCCTTCCAGACACCGCTGTGGGTGGTCCCATCCAGTCCCCTCCGTGTCCATGATGTAGAGTCACCTGCAGGCCACTTGGCACACTACTACTTCACTCTCAAATTCTGAGTTGGTGCTCCAGAGCAGGACAGAATTCAGATGGAGAGAGGGGCACAAGTTTGTGGGGAAAGATGCCACATAGAAGAGAGGACAGCAACAAGACACCCTCCCTCCCGGTCCTCAGCCTCTGTCCAGGGTCCAGTAGGTCTCATCCACAGGGACCAGTCAGCAGAGGCCAGTACACTCAGGATGGATGCTCCCCAGACTACCAACCTCGGGTCTTTTCATGCCGGGCCCATGTCTCCCTTGGGTGCACCTACAGACAGGGCCGGATGGGTGGAGCAGTCCTGGGTACAGGAGCGGGCGGACTGTGGGAGGACGCATTACATGAACGACAGGACGCATCTTTTTTTCCCACATCTGTCATTCTGGACTCCTGCACAGCCCCAAGCCCAGAAAGGTGCACAGGGCAGAAAGCTTTCTGTCTAGGGCATGGAAAGGGGTTCCCCCAGGACCTTTGGGGCAGACCGCCACCCAAGTCCCATGCTGGCCACTGATTGCTGGCCATGCTGTGCAGATCTGAGTGGTTTTGGAAACTGAACTGAATTCAGCCATAGTCCCCAAATAACAGCCACAATGTGCAGCTCGAACTGAACTATGTCAGTTTCCTGCTGGAACAACAACAAAAAAACATTCTCCACAGGATTGCAGTAAGACAGAGTCTCCTTACTTAGTGTTAAAAATCTCCAGAATGTTAACCAAAATTACTCACCATGAAGATTAGGAAAATCTCAACAACTCTCAAAAGACCACAGACAACAAAGAATCGACACAGAGACTGGAGTTACCAGATCTTAAAGGCACTGGTGTAACTATTCTCTAAAGAGCAATAGCAGATACTCCTGAAATGAATGCAAAGATAGACCATCACAGGGGAGAAATAAAAGCTATGAGAAAAGTAACTAGAGATTTTTAAATTGAAAAATACAGTAGCTAAACAGAAAACATACTTCATTAGTAGAATGGAGATGACAGAGCACAAATTAATGAACTTGAGGATTGATACAAATCATCCATTCTGAACAACAGGAAAAAAATAATAGGGGAAAAAAAAGAACAGACTCAGGGACAGCAGCAAGATGTCTAACGTTTGTGTCACCTGAGACCAGGAGAGGCGAGAGTGGCACAAAAGAGTTGAAGAAATGATGTCTGAAAACTTCCCAAATTTAGTGCAAGATCCATGTACGGATTTTAAGATACTCAGCAAGTCCCAAACGTGCATTCTGTCACAGACTGTGAAACCAAATTCAAATGGTGAAAACAGCCAGAGAAAAAGGACTGGTGACGTATAGTGATCCTGCTGTTTGAATGCAGAGTTATATCAGCTAACTAAGAACCAAAGTCTTTAAACACTGTGTGAGCCCACACGGTAAGCCAGCAAGAGTCGCAGGGCTGCTTGGACGCAGACGCCGGGCCGCAGGGTGGATGGGGGCCGGGCTTGGAGCCTCAGCCTGAACCATTCTCCTGAGTAAGGGTCCTGGAAGCTCCAGCTTTCGAGAGTGCAGGTTGGGGGAACTGTCCACTTTCTGCCCTGCTTCTGTGTGGTCCGTCTGATGCTCCAGTGGACAGAGCTGGGGATTTGGGGATCACTACCCTGGACACGGGTCACGGCCCCTTGCCTGGCTTTACTGGTGAGAACCAGCCTGGGGTCAGAGGCCTCCCAGCCCCAGGTGGATGGGGCCACCTCAGGAGCATGGAGTGCCTGCCCTGCCCTCAGCATAGATGGCTCAGACCTTCATCCTGTCCCTGGGGTCCTCAGAGCCGAGAGGCAGCTGCCCCCACAAACTGTGGCCTGGCTTAATCAGCCACATAAGGTTCGCCTGCTGTGGAAATGGGTCTGATTTAAACATTTTATGCAGGGAAACAGTGTGCTGGCGCGTGCTACCTGGCCGGCCGGGTGTTAGACGTGGAGAGGTGTGTGCAGACACGAGCGGTCCGTGACGCGGGACCCCTCTCTGCTCCAAGGACTGGTCTGAGACTCTGGGCGTGCCATCGATGACCAGAAGGGGATTACTGTCAGGCTATCTTTGGAGCGAGGAGCCTGGCTGAGCCAGGAGTTCCCAAAAGAGGCCCCTGGTCTCCTGCTTAGTGCCCTGGGTGCAGGTGTGGGGGGCAGAGGGCTGCCCCCTAGGCCAGTTCTCGTGCTGCGAGCTTGCCTTGTGGGACATGGTGTGACGGGCCTCTCCTGCCTGAGGCCATCGCATGTCACCTGAGGGCCACACACCTGCTGTGCCTGCAGCCAGGACGGGACATTTGTGAGCCCACGTGAGCTTGGCCCTGCGGCGCCCTTCTCTGCCCCACAGACCTGAGGCTTCTCCTGCTCGAGGGCCTTCCTGTCCCTGCGGCCATGCATGTGGTGGCTTCACAGCCAGGACAGGAGGGTGGGCCAGAGTCTGGCATGTCCCCGGACTGACCCCTGGGTTAAGTCCCCTGACCCTGATCTATGACCCCTGACCCCAGTCAGTGACCCCTGACCGCTTCTGTGTCTCTGCAGCATCAAGATGGTCCTCATGTGGACGAGTGGCGACACCTTCAAGACGGCCTACTTCCTGCTGAACGGGGCGCCCCTGCAGTTCTCAGTGTGTGGGCTGCTGCAGGTGCTGGTGGACCTGGCCATCCTAGTGCAGGCCTACGTGTTCACCCGCTACCCTCTGAAGCCGGCCCCCCATGCGGCCCACCCCGCCAGTGCCAAGGCCCTCTGAGGCGGCCAGAGGATGAGGACGCGGGGCCAGGGCTCCTGGCCCGGCCACCTGTGCCCCACATGGGCAGTGGGCACCGCAGCCCCAAGACAGGCCCGGCCGTGGGGGACTCGCCTGGCCTCTGGCTCTTGGGTATGGTGGGACCTGGGGGCCAACGCTGCGCTCTGCCGCCCAGGACTCCACAAGCAGGTCTCCCCAGGTGGGGCTGCCGCGCTCTCAAGCTAACGGAAAGCAGGCCTCTCTTCCACTTCAGCTCAGGACACAACTGGGGAACCTGGGGTGCCCCGCGGGACCCGGGATCTCTGGGAACCTCCAGGTCTCGGGCCCCGGGGCCCTGATGTGGCAGGTGGGGGGGCTTGCAGCCAGGCCAGGGGGGTCTCAGGAGGGGCGAGACGAGGTGGGAGTGAGAAACAGCACCGGGAGCCCGGGTCCCTGCCTGAGGGGCCCACGGTCTCAGGCTGGCTGGGGTGATGCACCGCCGCGTCGGGCTCAGCCATGTAGGACGCAGGGCTCCGGCTTCCTCACTCCAGGTTGGCACCTTTCCAGGCCCTGGTGGCCTTGCTGCTCCACCAGCCCCTTCTGGTGAGGCTTCTGTGGACTCAATCGCGTCTGGCCAGGCTGTGGCTGGAGTGGGCCCGGGCTGTTGGGAGGGGGGCCTGGGTGCTGGTGGGCCCAAGGCACACCCAGGAAGGCTGGGGGCCCAGGTCCGGGGTTGGGCTGCCCCAGGCATCCCTTCCCTCTGGGAATTGTGCCCTTGCAGACACAGCCCAAGGCGTCCGTCTTCCAGGCCTGGAGGCGCCTGTCGGTCAGGGCAGGGGGCGGCGGGGCAGGCTTCTCAATGCTGTGCAGAGGCCCCGCTGCTGCCCCCACCTTCTGCGCAACCCTCTGCGTCTGCTGTGTCTGACATGGGCCCTCTTCAGTCTACACAGGCATCTCAGCCTCCCAGGCAAGTGTTCTAGACACTTCTGCAGGCTTCCCACAGGCACTTCCCCTCCTGCTGGGCGGAGGGCCTGTGGCATCCACGTTTCCTGGGCTGCTACCAAAGCACCCACGTTTGTGTGGTCGGTGGAAGGCGTGTGAAGCCGTCTCCTCCTCCTGAATTTTCCTCAAAAGCTCCTGAATGTTTGAGGATCCCGTGCAGCTCTCTGGCCTGCAAAATGCTCTGAAAATGTTTATTTTTTAAAATGAAAGGAGATGTCTGTCACCGGGTGCGGCGGTGCCGTGCGTGCCCCTTGTGGGAGCCCCGTGGTCCTGTCAGGGTGACTTTAACTCAATAAACTGCTGTGGATCCAGTGTGGCCTCGTGAGTGGAGTTGGAGCACAGCCCAGGGCAGAGTCAAGGGCCCATCTGTCCTTCACCTCAGGGGATCCCAGGGAAGTGCTGCGCCAGCACCCTGCCCTGGGGGAGAGGACTGGCCTGTGACACCGAGGTCGCCCCTCAGATCCCTGGGGACAGCGCTGCCTGTGACACCGAGGTCACCCCTCAGATCCTTGGGGGAAAGGACTGGCCTGTGACACTGGGGTCGCCCCTCAGATCCCTGGGGACAGCGCTGCCTGTGACACCGAGGTCGCCCCTCAGATCCCTGGGGACAGCGCTGCCTGTGACACCGAGGTCGCCCCTCAGATCCCTGGGGAAAGTGCTGACGTTTGACACCGAGGTCGCCCCTCAGATCCCTGGGGACAGCGCTGCCTGTGACACCGAGGTCGCCCCTCAGATCCCTGGGGACAGCGCTGCCTGTGACACCGAGGTCGCCCCTCAGATCCTTGGGGGAAAGGACTGGCCTGTGACACCGAGGTCGCCCCTCAGATCCCTGGGGACAGCGCTGCCTGTGACACCGAGGTCGCCCCTCAGATCCTTGGGGGAAAGGACTGGCCTGTGACACCGAGGTCGCCCCTCAGATCCCTGGGGACAGCGCTGCCTGTGACACTGGGGTCGCCCCTCAGATCCCTTGGGGAAAGGACTGGCCTGTGACACCGAGGTCGCCCCTCAGATCCCTTGGGGAAAGGACTGGCCTGTGACACCGAGGTCGCCCCTCAGATCCCTGGGGACAGCGCTGCCTGTGACACCGAGGTCGCCCCTCAGATCCCTTGGGGAAAGGACTGGCCTGTGACACCGAGGTCGCCCCTCAGATCCCTGGGGACAGCGCTGCCTGTGACACCGAGGTCGCCCCTCAGATCCCTGGGGACAGCGCTGCCTGTGACACCGAGGTCGCCCCTCAGATCCCTTGGGGAAAGGACTGGCCTGTGACACCGAGGTCGCCCCTCAGATCCCTGGGGACAGCGCTGCCTGTGACACTGGGGTCGCCCCTCAGATCCCTGGGGACAGCGCTGCCTGTGACACTGGGGTCGCCCCTCAGATCCCTGGGGAAAGTGCTGACGTGTGACACCGGGGTCGCCCCTCAGATCCCTGGGGAAAGTGCTGACGTGTGACACCGGGGTCGCCCCTCAGATCCCTGGGGAAAGTGCTGGCCTGTGACACTGGGGTTGCCCCTCAGATCCCTGGGGACAGCGCTGCCTGTGACACTGGGGTCGCCCCTCAGATCCTTGGGGAAAGTGCTGACGTGTGACACCGGGGTCGCCCCTCAGATCCCTCAGACAGTGACCTCCCTGGGCCAGCAGGACCAGGCTGAAGGAGGCAGCCCCCTGGTCTCCATCAGTTCACACAGTTCCCTTGACAACGGAATGTCTCAAGAGGTTGGGGAGCGTCTCCTATAAAGGCCAGAAGAGGTATTTCAAGGAAAATGCACAATTCTGTATAGAACATCGAGTTGGAGCTGTTTCTACTAAGCAGCTTGTTTTAGAGCATTTACAATGGGGGCAAGGCAAAAAAATCCACCCAGTCAAGATATATGAAAGGGAATAAAGTTTTTTCGATGAGTCACGCCAGCCCTGGAGCGTCTGAGGGTGAAGTCGGCCGTTGGAGCTGACCTGAGCTGGTGACAGTTGACACGGCCACCCCGGGCAGCACAGGGTCTCAGTGTGGACCCCGGATTCCCTGTACTGAGTGGTGCAAGGCAGGGGTGCTGCTCTGGCATGGATGTTTATTTCCCATCTGATAATGTGTTAATTCAGAATAACTATTTTAATTAAAAATTATTCAGTAAAAGTTTAAATACTTTTTTAAAAAGGCAAAAAAATATATGGGGTGCCTCTTTGGGGAACCCATCTTTGTTCCTGAAAACTTACCTGTAGCCTCCTCTGTGACTTGACCGATGAGCAGAGAACCAGCTCAGAAGCAGCTCCTGTGTTCCTCTGAGGAGCTGCCCTTCCAAGACAGAGCAGAGCGGGCGGCTTCCCAGGCCTGGTGCCGCACGGGCCAAGAGGGCTCTGTGTCCAGACCCTGGACAAGCCGTCCACTAGGGCAAGGGAGGTATTTTTAATAGTAACTTCACTTGGGGCTCCCAGTGAGAAAAATATATGAGGGTCACTTTCATAGCTCTTCTTCTCAACAAGGGGGACACTTTGGAAATGGGAATGAGACAGTGCTGCTGCCCCGGCTCCTGGGCAAGTGACCGCATCACTCAGAGTGAGAGCAGGTGAACAGCTCGGAGAGCCGCCCGCCTGCCCACAGCCCGCGCACCGCTCGCTGCCAGTCCTGGACTCCAGCTGGCTGGGAGGAAACTGGCGGGGTGGGGGGGGGGGGGAGGTGGGCATTTTCCCCTTAAGTAAGAGGCACCGGAGTTGGGCCTATTTTGGCAGCAGATATGGGGGTTTCAGACCCGCATCACTGACGGTAGAGTATGTTCAGCCCTGGAGTGGCCCTCTGGATCCGAGTGGCTCCCTGAGCCCCAGGGGTCAGCTGAGGCGGTGGAGGGCCAGTGCGGGCCCAGGGAGGCTACAGCATGCGCAGGAGCAGCCCTGAGGGTAGGGGGCTGCTTGCTGAAGGTCCCTGGAATGTCACTGACACAGACCACCCTCTTTAAACGTGTACAGACGTGTTCAGACAAACCAGAGAGCTCTGGCAGGAAGCAGCCGTGGCGCATCATGTCTTGCAGGACTCACAGAGACCGTCCCAAGGAGCGTCTTGGTGTGGGCTTCCTGGGTGAGTGTGGGGCCACAGGCTGGCAGGGACCAGGCCCGTTCCTGCCCCCAGCCCCAACCCTATGTGGCCTAGGTTCCTGCCACGGCCAGCAGAGGCCCACCAGCACTCGGCCCGAGGGACCGTGTGGGAGGGTCGCAGCAGGGATGCGAGGAGGAGCAGGAAAGCCAGGGCGAGTGGCCTGCCTGGGTGCTGGGGAGCAGTGTGCCCCCGTCCCCACGTGGTTCTCCAAACCCCTGGAGGCTTGGGGATCCACTCAGATCCACAGGGCCACTCCAGGGCACTCACAGCCCACGGCACCTATCCTGTGACCCACGGTGGCTTTGGTTCTGCAGGGCTCCTAGGGGCCCTCAGAGCCACCGCAGCAAAGAGGGGGTGTCCCACCACTGACCGAACCCTTGGAGGGACAGTCGGTGAGCCCCCCTGCCCAGGAGGAAGTCGTTTCCTCCAGAGGAGCAGGCGTGTGGTGGAAGAGCCGCATCAGCACAGACCCTCCCCTCCCCGGAGAAGCAGCAGCTCGGTCACGACCAGCTTCCAGCAGCTGCACGCCCGGGAAGGGGGCCAGGCGCCCGGGGAGGCCGTGGGGCCCCTGGCTGATATGCAGGCCTGCAGCGTTGCTGGGCATTCCAAGGGGAGAGCAGGTGAGGGCTATGGAAGGGAGGTCAGAGGTCAGGGCTGGCAAACGCCCCCCTCAAAGGAACTGGAGCTGTAAGCGCCCCCGTCACTTGGCGGGACGTGGCCTCTACAGAGGCGGCGGGAATGCCCCCCTCTGAAGGGGCATGGCCCCCAGGGGTGACGGCAGGAGCAGGAAGGCACTGCCCTTTCCCCACAGCTCTCTAAGTCTGCCCCCCAACCCCGCTGAGCCCCACAGTGATCAGCAGGGCAAGGTCAGGGTGAGGCTGAAGGACAAGTGTGGCCTTCTGGCATTTGCTACAGGCTTGGAACTTCTGAGACTGTGGAATTTATTTTTAGTTGGCCATGGAGTCAAAGCTCTGGAGACAAAAAAGGAAAGCGCAGAACAGGCTGGTGGTGCTCCTAGGGTGAAACTCTTTACTCCAAGCACAGGATGGCTTTGACCCTGGAGTCAGGCCGGGTTAGGCCCGGGCCAAGTTCTGGTGTGCGCGGGTCAGCAACATGCAGGCTGACGACAGAAGCCCGGCCCCAAAGCCGTCCCGCCGCTCCGAGCGTGGAGGCGGATGAGGACGCTGTGCTGCCCCCAGGCCCCCGACTGCCCCCGCAGGTCAGGTCGGCCCCGCCCGTGCCCACGGCCCCTCCGCAGAGGCCCCGGCCGAGCCGTTGCCGTCGGGGCTCTGCGAGCCGTCGTCCTCCGTGGCGGTGGCGGAGGCGGAGGCGGAGGCGGAGGCGGAGCGCGTGCTGTCCTCGCGCAGGGCGGGCTCGGGGCTGGCGGCACGCTGCTGCTGCTCCTTGAGCTCCGAATAGGAGCGCGAGAAGGTGTGGAAGATGGAGGTGACTGGGAAGGCCATGAGCAGGATGCCGCTGAGGATGCTGCTCAGCGCCACCACCTGCCCGGGCAGGCTGCGCGGCACCATGTCGCCATAGCCCACGGTGGTCATGGAGATGACTGCCCACCAGTAGCTGGCCGGCACGCTGGAGAAGTCGCGGCGCGCACCCAGCTCGCGCTCCGCCAGGTGCACGAGCGGCGCAAAGAGGGCCATGGCCACGCAGAGGAAGAGCAGCAGCAGCCCAAACTCGCGCGCGCAGCGGCGCACGGTCAGGCCGAGCGAGCGCAGCCCCAGCGAGTGGCGCGCCAGGCGCATCACGTAGAGCACGCGCAGCGCCCGCAGCAGCCGCAGCACCAGCCCCGCACGCTCCAGCAGCTTGTTGCCTCCCACGCCGGGCCGGGCCGCCAGGCCCACGAGCAGCGACACGTAGAAGGGCAGGATGGCCAGGATGTCGATGATGTTGAGCGGGGTCCGCAGGAAGGCGCACTTGCTCTCGGCCTGCAGCGAGCGCAGCAGGAACTCGAAGGAGAACCAGGCCACGCACACCGTCTCCAGCACGAACAGGCTGCGACACTTAGGGGAGCACTCACCCTGCAGGGAGAGGGGGACTCGTGTTGGGGGCATGGAGGCCTATCCTTCCTGGGCTGCCCTTTCTCCAGATGACTGCACTGCAGGGCAAGGGTTGTGGACAAAAAACCAATTACTGTTTTTTTTTTGTTGTTGTTGTTTTAAAAGAAGTACTAGGAGGTAGGCTTCCTGCGAGGGAGTGAGCGGAGCTCAGGTGACCAGCTCCCCAGCAAAGCTGGGGAATTTGTTTACAAAAAAAAAAAAACCACCTAAAGTTCCAGAAGCCGTTCCAAGGACAACAGCAAATGAAACATTTGTTCAAGAAAATCTATGGAAATTCATTTAAAAAAGAGTCTTTGATATTTGAACCAAGACCACCCCCCCCCCCAAAAAAAAGTCCCAGATCATGGAGGAGGCTGCTCAGGGAGATACCAAAAAGAAAATAAAATAGACTTCACTAAAATAATCCAACCAATCATTAAACACACAGCAGAGAACAGTAACATGAAGTGGGGAGGGCGATATCCAGTGTTCCTGGATATTTTATCACCTAAAATGCCCAGTTTTCAATAAAAAAAAAATCACAGGGCAGGCAAAGAAACAGTAAAGTATGACCCATACTTCAGAAAAAAGAAAAAAATCAGGCAACAGAAACTGCCTATGAGAATGACTAAATGTCAGATTAACTCAAAGCTTCAAAACTGCCATTATAAATATGGTCACAGAACTAAAGAAAAGTTGATTGCCGGTTCATAGCATCAGATGGAGAATATCAGTGAAGAAAAATTTTTAAAGAGTCAAATGGAAAATTTGAAGTTGAAGCATACAATGACAGAAAATTCAGAAAACTACAGGAGCTCAGCAGTGGAAGTAAACTGCCAGAAGAAAGGGTTAGAGAGCTAGGAGATTGCCGGTGGCGATTATGCAGGTTGAGACCAGCGAGAACCTGGGACACACGGGCTGGGCCAGCACTGTGGCATCAGGTACCAGCGGGTTTGGGGAGAGCGAGGAGAGCGTTTGAGAAACAGTGGCTGCAAACCCCCCAGATCTGCTGAAAAGCAATGACCCACACACCCAGGAGGCTCGCTGAGTTCTGCCAGGGAAGAGACATCACAGGAAAAATACTGATAAGGAGATAAGGAGAGAATCTTGAGAACAGCAGAGACAGCGATGGGTCACCTGAGAGGTCACTCAGGTGAGATCACCAGTCTAACATCTCAGCAGGAAGCAGTGGATAACCGTGTTCACACAACTCAGAAAACACCCGCCTACCTGAGGCTCCTATATCCAGCAACACTGTCACCAAAGCATGAAGGCGAAATGAAGACTAGCCCAGAAGAACAGACACTGAGAACTGCCTTATAGAACTCTAAAGGAAGGTCTTCAGGCTGAAACCCAGTGGTCCCAGCCTCTTCTCAATACCAAAAGCAGGAGCAAGCAAGATAAAACAGATAGATTAAACGTGCCGACAAACGTCTGTCTAGTCAAAGCTATGGTTTTTCTAGTAGTCATGTACCTATGTGAGAGTTGGACCAAAAAGAAGGCTGAGCACTGAAGAATTGATGCTTTCGAACTATGATGCTGGAGAAGACTCTTGAGAACCCTTGGAGAGCAAGGAGATCAAACCAGTCAAACCAGTCAATCCTAAAGGAAATCAACCCTGATTATTCATTGGAAGGACTGATGCTGAAGCTAAAGCTCCGATATTTTGGCCTGGTGTGCTGCAGTCCATGGGGTGCAAACAGTTGGACATGACTTAGCAATTGAACAACAAGGCTACAATGAGGTTGTGTGTGGGCCCTGGTCCAACAACAGGACTGGTGTCCTTTTGATAGAGGAGGTAAGGAGACACACACACACAGAGGCAGGACCACGTGAGGACACAGGAGAGGACTGTTGTCCACTTGCCAAGGGGAGAGGTCTCAGGAGAGAGCAACCTGTCAACACTGGGATCTCAGACTTGATTGTGAGAAAACAGGTTTCTGTTCAGTAACATGGTCAGTTCAGTTCAGTTCAGTTCAGTCACTCAGTCATGTCCGACTCTTTGCGACCCCATGAATTGCAGCACGCCAGGCCTCCCTGTCCATCACCAACTCCCGGACTTCACTCACATCCATCGAGTCAGTGATGCCATCCAGCCATCTCATCCTCTGTCGTCCCCTTTTCCTCCTGCCCCTAATCCCTCCCAGCATCAGAGTCTTTTCCAATGTGTCAACTCTTCACATGAGGTGGCCAAAGTACTGGAGTTTCAGCTTTAGCATTATTCCCTCCAAAGAAATCCCAGGGCTGATCTTCAGAATGGACTGGTTGGATCTCCTTGCAGTCCAAGGGACTCTCAAAGAGTCTTCTCCAACACCACAGTTCAAAAGCATCAATTCTTCGGCGCTCAGCTTTCTTCACAGTCCAACTCTCACATCCATATGTGACCACTGGAAAAACCATAGCCTTGACTAGATGGACCTTTGCTGGCAAAATAATGTCTCTGCTTTTCCATATGCCATCTAGGTTGGTCATAACTTTTCTTCCAAGGAGTAAGTGTCTTTTAATTTCATGGCTACAATCACCATCTGCAGTTATTTTGGAGCCCAAGAAAATAGAGTCTGACACTGTTTCCACTGTTTCCCCATCTCTTTCCCATGAAGTGATGGGGCCAGATGCCATGATCTTCGTTTTCTGAATGTTGAGCTTTAAGCCAAATTTTTCACTCTCCTCTTTCACTTTCATCAAGAGGCTTTTTAGTTCCTCTTCACTTTCTGCCATAAGGGTGGTGTCATCTGTATATCTGAGGTTCTTGATATTTCTCCCAGCAATCTTGATTCCAGCTTGCACTTCTTCCAGCCCAGCATTTCTCATGATGTACTCTGCATATAAGTTAAATAAGCAAGGTGACAATATACAGCTTTGACATACTCCTTTTCCTATTTGGAACCCGTCTGTTGTTCCATGTCCAGTTCTAACTGTTGCTTCCTGACCTGCATACAGATTTCTCAAGAGGCAGGTCAGGTGGTCTGGTATTCCCATCACTTTCAGAATTTTCCACAGTTTATTGTGATCCACACAGTCAAAGGCTTTGGCATAGTCAAGAAAGCAGAAATAGATGTTTTTCTGGAACTACCTTGCTTTTTCCATGATCCAGCAGATGTTGGCAATTTGATCTCTGGTTCCTCTGTGATACTTAGTTACAGCAGCCCTAGAAGACTAGCAGCTGAGAGGAGCCACCCCACAGCCAAGGTAAGGAGCAGCGGCTGCACTTACAGCCGTGAAGAGATACGCCACGTCCAAGGTAAGAGAAACCCAAGTTAAACGGTAGGCGCTGAGAGAGGGCATCAGAGGGCAGACAGACTGAAACCACAATCACAGACAACTAGCTAATCTGATCACATGGACCATAGCTTGTCTAACTCAATGAAACTAAGCCATGCAGTGTGGGGTCACCCAAGACGGATGGGTCATGGTGGAGAGGTCTGACAGAATGTGGTCCACTGGAGAAGGGAATGGCAAACCACTTCAGTATTCTTGCCTTGAGAACCCCATGAACACTATGAAAAGGCAAAAAGGTAGGACACTGAAAGATGAACTCCCCAGGCCGGTAAGTGCCCAATATGCTACAGGAGATCAGTGGAGAAATAACTCCAGAAAGAATGAAGGGATGGAGCCAAAGCAAAAACCACACCCAGCTGTGGATGGGACTGGTGATAGAAGCAAGGTCTACAATGCTATAAAGAGCAATATTGCATAGAAACTGGAATGTTAGGTCCATGAATCAAGGCAAATTGGAAGTGGTCAAACAGGAGATGGCAAGAGTGAACATCGACATTCTAGGAATCAGCAAACTAAGACAGACTGGAATGGGTAAATTGAACTCAGATGACCATTGTACCTACTACTGTGGGCAGGATTCCCTTGGAAAAATGGAGTAGCCATCATAGTCAACAAGAGTCCAAAATGCAGTACTTGGATACAGTCTCAAAAATGACAGAATGATCTCTGTTCATTTCCAAGACAAACCATTCAATATCACAGTAATCCAAGTCTATGCCCCGAGGAGTAATGCTGAAGAAGCTGAAATTGAACTGTTCTATGAAGACCTACAAGACCTTTTAGAACTAACACTCCAAAAAGATGTCCTTTTCATTATAGGGGACTGGAATGCAAAAGTAGGAAGTCAAGAAACACCTGGAGAAATAGGCAAATTTGGCCTTGGTGTACAGAATGAAGCAGAGAAAAGGCTAATAGAGTTTTGCGAAGAGAACGCACTGGCCATAGCAAACACCCTCTTCCAACAACACAAGAGAAGACTCTACACATGGACATCACCAGATGGTCAACACTGAAATCAGATTGATTATATTCTTTGCAGCCAAAGGCAGAGAAGCTCTACAGAGTCAGCAAAAACAAGACTGGGAGCTTACTGTGGCTCAGATCATGAACTCCCTATTGCCAAATTCAGACTTAAATTGATAAAAGTGGGAGAAACCACTAGACCATTCAGTATGACCTAAATCAAATCCCTTATGATTATACAGTGAAAGTGAGAAATAGATTTAAGGGACTACACCTGATAGACAAGAGTGCCTGATGAAATATGGACGGAGGTTTGTGACATTGTACAGGAGACAGGGATCAAGACAATCCCCAAGAAAAAGAAATGCAAAAAAGCAAAATGTCTGTCTGGGGAGGCCTTACAAATAGCTGTGAAAAGAAGGGAAGCGAAAAGCAAAGGAGAAAGGAAAGATACACCCATTGAATGCAGAGTTCCAAAGAATAGCAAGGAGAGATAAGAAAGCCTTCCTCAGCGATCAATGCAAAGAATTAGAGGAAAAGAACAGAATGGGAAAGACTAGAGATCTCTTCAAGAAAATTAGAGATACCAAGGGAACATTTCATGCAAAGATGGGCTCAATAAAGGACAGAAATGGTCTGGACCTAACAGAAGCAGAAGATATTAAGAAGAGGTGGCAAGAATACACAGAAGAACTGTACAAAAAAGATCTTCACAACCCAGATAATCATGATGATGTGATCACTAATCTAGAGCCAGACATCCTGGAATGTGAAGTCAAGTGGGCCTTAGAAAGCATCACTACGAACAAAGCTAGTGGAGGTGATGGAATTCCAGTTGAGCTGTTTCAAATTCTGAAAGATGACGCTGTGAAAGTGCTGCACTCAGTATATGCCAGCAAATTTGGAAAACTCAGCAGTGGCCACAGGACTGGAAAAGGTCAGTTTTCATGCCAATCCCGAAGAAAGGCAATGCCAAAGAATGCTCAAACTACCGCACAATTGCACTCATCTCACATGCTAGTGGCTCCCTGGTGGCTCAGGGTTTAAAGCGTCCGCCTCCAATGAGGGAGACCTGGGTTCAATCCTTGGGTTGGGAAGATCCCCTGGAGAAGGAAATGGTAACCCACTCCAGTATTCTTGCCTAGAAAATCCCATGGATGGAGAAGCCTGGTAGGCTACAGTCCACAGGGTTGCAAAGAGTCGGACACAACTGAGTGACTTCACTTTCACTCACATGCTAGTCAAGTAATGCTCAAAATTCTCCAAGCCAGGCTTCAGCAATACATGAACCATGAACCTCCAGATGTTCAAGCTGGTTTTACCAAAGGCAGAGGAACCAGAGATCAAATTGCCAACATCTGCTGGACCATCAAAAAAGCAACAGAGTTCCAGAAAAACATCTATTTCTGGTTAATTGATTATGCCAAAGGCTTTGACTGTGTGGATCACAATAAACTGTGGAAAATTCTGAGAGAGATGGGAATACCAGACCACCTGACCTGCCTCTTGAGAAATCTGTATGCAGGTCAGGAAGGAACAGTTAGAACTGGACATGGAACAACAGACTAGTTCCAAATAAGAAAAGGAGTATGTCAAGGCTGTATATTGTCACCTTGCTTATTTAACTTCTATGCAGAGTACATCATGAGAAACACTGGGCTGGATAAAGCGTAAGCTGGAATCAAGATTGCCGGGAGAAATATCAAGAACCTCAGATATGCAGATGACACCACCCTTATGGCAGAAAGTGAAGAGGAACTAAAGAGTTTCTTGATGAAAATGAAAGAGGAGAGTGAAAAATTTGGCTTAAAGCTCAACATTCAGAAAACGAAGATCATGGCGTCTGGTCCCATCACTTCATGGGAAAGAGATGGGGAAACAGTGGAAACAGTGTCAGACTTTATTTTTCTGGGCTCCAAAATCACTGCAGATGGTGACTGCAGCTATGAAATTAAAAGACGCTTACTGCTTGGAAGGAAAGTTATGACCAACCTAGATAGCATATTAAAAAGCAGAGACATTACTTTGTTAACAAAGGTCTTTCTAGTCAAGGCTATAGTCTTCCAGTAGTCATGTATGGATGTGATAGCTGGACTATAAAGAAGGCTGAGCACCAAAGAACTGATGCTTTTGAACTGTGGTGTTCAAGAAGCCTCTTGAGAATCCCTTGGATTGCAAGGAGATTCAACCATTCCATCCTAAAGGAGATCAGTCCTGGGTGTTCATTGGAGGGACTGATGTTAAAGCTGGAACTCTAACACTTTGGCCACCTGATGCGAAGAGCTAACTCATTTGAAAAGACCCTGATGCTGGGAAAGATTGAGGGCAGGAGGAGAAGGGGACAATAGAGGTGGAGATGGATGGATGGCATCACCTACTTAATGGACATGGGTTTGGGGGGGGCTCTGAGAGTTGGTGATGGACAGGGAGGCCTGGCGTGCCGCGGTTCATGGGGTCGCAAAGAGTCGGACACGACTGAGCGACTGAACTGAACTGAGCAGAGTAATAGAGAACACAGAGTGTCTGGGAAGTATAAGCCAAGCCACAGAATGGAAGAATATGTGTACACATCATACGTGATAAGGGACTGGTATCAAGAACACAGAATTCCTCCAATTCAATGATAGGAAAAAAAAGACAGCCCAGTTTAAAACATAGGCAAGAGATCTGAATAGACCTTTGTCCAAAGCAGATATACAAGTGACTGAGAAGCACATAAAAAGGGGCTCAGCACCATTCACCACTGGGGAAATGTTGGGCAAACCCACCCTAAGGTCCTAGCTCACCCCCACCAGGACAGCCAGAGTGTAAGAGTCGACAACACGTGCTGGAGAAACCAGGCCTCTGCACTGCTGATGGGAGCGTGCCGCAGTCTAGCCACCTTGAAAAGAGCCTGGATGTGCCCCCAAACCTTCCTCATGGAGTGGCCACACAGCCCCACCATCCCACTCCTAGGTGTGTGCCCGGAGAAGTCAACACAGAAGCCTATACTTGGATGTTCAGGGTCGAGTGAGTCGCAACAGCCAAGAGCTGGACACAACCCAGGTGTCCTGCTGCTGGACGGACTGAAAATCTGGAAGCGGCACACACACTGGGACACTGTTGGGCCGTGGAGGAAACGAAGCGCTGACTGCTGCCACAACGTGGATGAGCCCTGAAGCCAGCTCAGGGCAGAGGGCCCAGCCACGCCAGACATGCTGGGTGGCTCTGTTCTCAGGATCCAGAACAAGGACATATTCAAGACACAGCCTTGGTAGCTCAGGGCTGGCAGGAGTGGGGAGGGGCTGAGAAGTGTGTGAAGCAGCCACCAGGGTCTTCTGGGAGATGGAGATTCTCTAAAATCAGACGGAAGTGGTGGCTCCAGAATTTGTGCACACTCCAGAAACGGCGGAATCGTACACTCAAGAGGGGCAAACTGTGCAGTCTGTGAGTCATGTAGCAGCAGAACTATTGTTAAGAAATAACGATTAGGGCTTCCCGCGTGGCTCAGGGAATCTAGAATCTGCCTGGCAACGCAGGAGGCACGGGTTCCATCCCTGGTCCAGGAAGATCCCACATGCGGCGAAGCAACGGAGCCAAACTGCTGAGCCCACGCTCTAGAGCCAGCGCGCCACGGCCATCAAAGCCTGGGTGCCCGGAGCCCTGCTCCACGAGAGCAGCCACCGCGATGAGAAGCCCGAGCACACAACCAGAGAAGAGCCAGCCCAGCAGCCAAGACCCAGCACAGCCACAGATGAGTACATGAAATGACATGAAAGACTTCCACCCCGGCGGCCCCGTGGGCCCGCAGCCCCGTTCCACCTCAGCCCTTCTGGGCAACCTGGCGTCACTGGGGCCAGGCTCTGAGAGGCCGAAGCTCCTCCGGGCAGCTCTGATGCCCCGGGCCTCGGCCCTCCTGCTGGGCCTGGGGCCTCGGGACATGGCGGGAGTTAGGCGGAAAGGGGCCATGGGGCTGACGGGGCAGACGCCCAGGCAGCGGGAAGGGAGACTCGCCATCCTCACCTGGAGTCTGATGACCTCAGCCCACCGGGTGCTTGGGGGTCCCATGACCCACACCCCAGGAACACCCGCACACAACGTCCCCTCGTCTGGGCTGGACTTGGGCTCCTGGCCCCCCCATCATCTCTTGGCCAAGTCCAGCCGCAAGCCCCCATTGGGTGGGTGGTGGTCCTGAGTGCAGGAGGAGGAGGGACGAAGACCGGAGGACCCCCTCGGGTGGGCGGGAGGCGGCCCCTTGGTCCCCAAACCTGCCCGGAGACAGGTCAATCCAGTGGATGCGGCCTGCGAACCCCTGCGCCCGACCACTCTCTTAAGGACCATTCAGGAGGATAAGTGGAGGGAACTATTTTGGGAACTATTAGAAAATGACCCTCAGTTCAGTTTAGTTGCTCAGTCGTGTCCAACTCTTTGCGACCCCATAAATCGCAGCACGCCAGGCCTCCCTGTCCATCACCAACTCCCGGAGTTCACTCATACTCACGTCCATCGAGTCCGTGATGCCATCCAGCCATCTCATCCTCTGTCATCCCCTTCTCCTCCTGCCCCCAATCCCTCCCAGCATCAGAGTCTTTTCCAATGAGTCAACTCTTCTCATGACGTGGCCAAAGTACTGGAGCTTCAGCTTTAGCATCATTCCTTCCAAAGAAATCCCAGGGTTGATCTCCTTCAGAATGGACTGGTTGGATCTCCTTGCAGTCCAAGGGACTCTCAAGAGTCTTCTCCAACACCACAGTTCAAAAGCATCAATTCTTTGGCGTTCAGCCTTCTTCACAGTCCAACTCTCACATCCATACATGACCACAGGAAAAACCATAGCCTTGACTAGATGGACCTTAGTTGGCAAAGTAATGTCTCTGCTTTTGAATATATTATCTAGGTTAGTCATAACTTTTCTTCCAAGGAGTAAGCGTCTTTTAATTTCATAGCTGCAATCACCATCTGCAGTGATTTTGGAGCCCAGAAAAATAAAGTCTGACACTGTTTCCACTGTTTCCGCATCTCTTTCCCATGAAATGATGGGGCCAGATGCCATGATCTTCGTTTTCTGAATGTTGAGCTTTAAGCCAACTTTTTCACTCTCCTCTTTCACTTTCATCAAGAGGCTTTTTAGTTCCTCTTCACTTTCTGCCATAAGGGTGGTGTCATCTGCATATCTGAGGTTCTTGATATTTCTCCCGGCAATCTTGATTCCAGCTTGTGTTTCTTCCAGCCCAGCGTTTCTCATGATGTACTCTGCATATAAGTTAAATAAGCAAGGTGACAATATACAGCTTTGACGTACTCCTTTTCCTATTTGGAACCACTCTGTTGTCCCATGTCCAGTTCTAACTGTTCCTTCCTGACCTGCATACAGATTTCTCAAGAGGCAGGTCAGGTGGTCTGGTATTCCAATCTCTCTCAGAATTTTCCACAGTTTATTGTGATCCACACAGTCAAAGGCTTTGGCATAGTCAAGAAAGCAGAAATAGATGTTTTTCTGGAACTCTCTTGCTTTTTCCATGATCCAGCGGATGTTGGCAATTTCATCTCTGGTTCCTCTGCCTTTTCTAAAACCAGCTTGAACATCAGGAATTTCATGGCTCATGTATTGCTGAAGCCTGGCTTGGGGAGTTTTGAGCATTCCTTTATTAGCATGTGAGATGAGTGCAATTGTTCGGTAGTTTGGGCATTCTTTGGCATTGCCTTTCTTTGGGATTGGCATTAAAACTGACCTTTTCCAGTCCTGTGGCCACTGCTGAGTTTTCCAAATTTGCTGGCATATTGAGTGCAGCACTTTCACAGCATCATCTTTCAGGATTTGAAATAGCTCAACTGGAATTCCATCACCTCCACTAGCTTTGTTCATAGTGATGCTTTCTAAGGCCCACTTGACTTCACATTCCAGGATGTCTGGCTCTAGGTGAGTGATCACACCATCGTAATTATCTGGGTCGTGAAGATCTTTTTTGTACAGTTCTTCTGTGTATTCTTGCCACCTCTTCTTAATATCTTCTGCTTCTGTTAGGTCCATACCATTTCTGTCCTTTATCGAGCCCATCTTTGCATGAAATGTTCCCTTGGTATCTCTAATTTTCTTGAAGAGATCTCTAGTCTTTCCCATTCTGTTCTTTTCCTCTAATTCTTTGCATTGATCGCTGAGGAAGGCTTTCTTATCTCTCCTTGCTATTCTTTGGAACTCTGCATTGAGATGCTTATATCTTTCCTTTTCTCCTTTGCTTTTCACCTCTCTTCTTTCACAGCTATTTGTAAGGCCTCCCCAGACAGCCATTTTGCTTTTGTGCATTTCTTTTCCATGGGGATGGTCTTGATCCCTGTCTAATTTCACACATCTGGCCTATTTGGCCAAAATCGGGTCAGCAGTAAACCTACACCCCCAAGGTCCTTCCCTCCCCCACGTTTCCATCAGTCTCCCAGCACCCTCAGAGCAGTGCCTGAGGTGCACCCACCCAGCTGCGCACGCATGGGCCTGCCCCTCGGGCCCTGGGGCCCCCGGCTCCTCCAGGCTCCGCCTTCGCCTTTCCCTGATGAGCCTCCCCCTCAGTGGCCGAGCCTCTGGGCTTCGCAGGTAAGAAGGTCAGGCGGGGCCTTGGCAGGATCCCCTCACCAGCAGGCAGCAGTCCCTCCATGCAGGTGCCCATGGGTGCACAGGTGCTGGCTCAAGCGTTGGGGCCGGCTCAGCCCACGGCCATTTCTCCCACACCTTCTGTGGCTGCACCCCAAACCCACTCCCAGGCTCGGGGCTCCTGCGGGGGAGGACAGGTGGCCAGAAGTGCCACCATGGGTGGGGGTGGAGCCCAGGGGACAGGCCCTTCTGGAAACAGTCACTTTTTTATTTTGAATTAATTACTTTATTTTAATTGGAGGCTAATTACTTTACAATATTGTAGTGGTTTTGCCAAACATGGACATGACTCAGCCACGGGTGTACATGTGTCCCCCATTCTGAACCCCCCTCCCACCTCCCTCCCCATCCCATCCCTCAGGGTCATGCCAGTGCACCGGCCCTGAGCGCCCTCTCATGCACTGAAAACCTGGACTGGTGATCTATTTCACATATGATAATATACATGTTTCAATGCTATTCTCTCAAATCATCCCACCCTCACTTTCTCCCACAGAGTCCAACAGACTGTTCTTCACATCTGTGTCTCTTTTGCTGTCTCGCATACAGGGTCATCGTTACCATCTTCCTAAATTACATATATATGTGTTAATATACTGTGTTGGTGTTTTTCTTTCTGACTTACTTCACTCTGTATAATAGGCTTCAGTTTCATCCACCTCATTAGAACTGATTCGAATGCATTCTTTTTAATAGCTGAGTAATATTGCATTGTGTATATGTACCACAGCTTTCTTATCCATTCGTCTGCCGATGGACGTCTAGGTTGCTTCCATGTCCTAGCTAACAAAGTGGTTTTTGAACCGTTTTCCAAACTGCAGCCTCCATGGCCTGGCACTCCCGTGGCACTATCGCTGCCTCAATTTTCTAGGAGAATAAGCAGGCACCCTGACTAGCTTCCTCAGTAACTTGGGCCGTGGGGCAGCCAGCATCCTGGGTGCGGTCAGGAGAGGCCTGGCCTGGCCGCGCTCCCAATCCCAGCTTCGTTCTCTTTTCAGAGCATCGAAAATTGTGGTATCCATTCTGCTAAGGAGCCTGAGTGCCATTGTTCCTCAAGGATAAACCCAGGTGTGAGGGTGACGAGACAGACAGGTCAGGGTGGACTGCTCACCACAAGGACAGCGCCGAGCTTGGCCGACACCTGTTGCCCGGCATGAGGCCCCCGATGCCAGGAGCGCTTCACCACAGACCCCAAGGCAGGTAGACTCTGCCTGTGTTTATCCAGGGTAATCAGACTCTGAAAACATGTGCCCCCTTGCTGCCCAAGTGTGTTCTGGACACTGATTCACACCCCTCTGTTGATCCAGCGTGGACCCTGTGTCCAGCAGAGGAGCCAGTCTGAGCTACTGTCTGCAGCTGGGGACACACCGGCGCGTGGCAGGATGCTGAGAAGGGTGAACGCTCCGTCCTTGCTAATTTATCCACTCATTAACAGCTTTGTGTGAGATTTTCTCTCTGCCTCCTATGAGCACTTAAAGGAAAATATTTATTAACTCAATTTACTAACATTCATAATAACTTGCCTTTGAACTTAGTTGAGGTTTATTTTTTTCCAATTATCTGTAATAAAAGACTCTCGTAATGCAAATAGATAATTAGGAGAAGGAATATTAAATCCACTTAGGAGAACAAATTGTATAAAAAGATCAAACAGTCATTTACATAGAAGTCACGACTGCGCTCACTTGAAATTACCTGCACTGAAGCAGAGCCGTCAATTCACCTTCCTGTCAACATCCTGTGGACTAGCTTTATGGGGTAACACAGAAAGAAATGAAGATACCTTGCTGTGAAGTCCTCTACCCTCTGCCTGCCCTGGCTGGAAGGAGCCTGTCTTCCAATTGGCCCTATCGACCTCCATGGTCCCTCCTGAGCGCGATGCACCAGCCTGAACCCAGCGAGGGTTCAGGAATCAGACAGAACTGCGGTCGCCAACATCTCACACTTTGGTGCCCTGAGGAGCAGACGCCCAGGGCCCCAACGTCCCCGCGGAAGTGACCAGCATGAGCTGAGACGGACACAGACAGCAAGCTGGTGACAGCAGCGCCGCCCACGGATCAGCAAGCGGGGCGTCCACCTCGGGGGAGAACGGTTCCCCACCACCAATCTGAATGCTTCCTGCGTCACAGACAAGGACACAAAATCTGAAGCCACTGCTCCTCATTTGTTCCCCAATCTCAGTCCCTGGTCCTGGGGTGCATCCACAGCAGTGGCTGTGCTCTTGCCGAGGGCACAGGTGCGCTTTCTCCTCTCTTCTGTGCTGGGTTTGGCCCCACCCGTCCGTGCAGGCGCCCCCATCTCACAGCTGCATGAGTTTCCCTGAGAACCTCTGGTAGCACCGACTTAACCGCACCTTCCTGGCTGCCTGGGTTCAGACGTGGCTCCTCCACAAGGGCAGAGACTCCCAAGCTGGACAGCTGGTCCTGCGACAATTCCCGGCTCCCACAACCCGGGCAGGAGGGGCCCTGGCTCCTGCGCCCAGTGCTGACTCGGTTCATCGGGAGGTGATATTTTCCAGGAAGGCGGCCCTCCCCGCCGACTGTGTCTGCACATCCACCCTGCAGCCAAGATGAGAGACACGTGGGCAGGGCACAGCTCCTCACGGGTGGGACCGGGGCCATGGCCAGTACTGAACGGACATCCTGGGGGTGAAGGATGGAGGGACAGGTGGGCAGGGAAGGCTGCACAGGGCGGATGTGGTGAGGGGCCCCGTGAGGCCGCCTGCTTCTCTCCCACTGAGAAATCCCGAGATGCTCATAGGGAACTGAGAACAGACCACACAGGGCAGGTGGACGAAGGCGATGGAACTGTGGGAAGTACAAATGGAGGTGAAGACGTGAGATGTCGGCTTCTAGGGGTGATCGAACGGAAATTTACAAAGCAGGAGGTGAATTTTTTTTTTAAAGAACCAGGCAAATTGTTACCAGGCCACCCAGCACCGGTAGGTCAGGGTCCGGGGAACTCGAGCTCACAAAGGCACGGCAAGGCCTCCTCAGGGCAGCACCTGGGGCGCGGGTTTGCAGGCCCCAGATGGGCACAGCCCCCCAGATGGGCACAGCTGAGGACCTGATCAGGGGAGCGGCTGAGTAGTGGAAGCTGGGTGAGCAAGTGTTCGTCCCAGCAGGGCTCGTGACAGGAGGGGCTGGGAGCAGGAGGGGACATGTGAAACTACAGGACAGGACTGCCTGGGGCTGGGAGCAGGAGGGGACATGTGAAACTACAGGGCAGGACTGCCTGGGGCTGGGAGCAGGAGGGGACATGTGAAACTACAGGGCAGGACTGCCTGGCTGCTACCGTTAGGGGACCAAGTGGCTGCAGACGCCGCCTGCGCGCTTCTCCTCCAGTCTCACGAGAGGGTCAGAGCAGAGGTAGTGAGGTGCACTCAGGCTTCGGTAATCACCTCGCAGTTTATCTTCACTTTCTTCTCCTTACAGCTTTGTACCTGCCCAGCCTCCGTGAAGAGCAGGCATCGTGTTTACAACCAGGACACTCTGAGGGGCGTGTTCTTTGGGCCGCTGGGGGAGCAGAGGGACAGGCCGTCCAGGCAGGCGGGGGGCCTGGCTGACCGTCCAGGCAGGATCTGAGCTTTGGTGGCTGGTTCCCGCGGGCGCGCCAGGTTTATTTCTCCAGATGCTCATTTCTAGGTTGTATCAGGAAGAGCAAGTCTTCCAGGACCCCCTGACCATGCTCCTCAGAGCGCCGCCCCCTCCCCAGGAACTTCCACCATAGGGGTGTCCCAAGGACACCCTGACCCTGACCCTCACCAAACTTCTCATGGGTGTCAATAAGTTAGTATTTGTGGTAAAATAAACAGCACAAGCTCTTCGTTTGGGAACAGCCAATTTGATGAATTACAGCAGGCAATGTCTTCTCATTAAAAATGTACATTCATGTTATAATTAATATCTAGGGCTTGAAAAGTCACTCGGTCACGTCTGAGTCTGTGACCCCATGGACTGAAGCCTGCCAGGCTCCTCCAGACCAGAATACTGGAGTGGGTAGCCTTTCCCTTCTCCAGGGGGTCTTTCTGACCTGGGGATTGAACCCAGGTCTCCAGCATTGCAGGCAGATTCTTTACCAGCTGAGTCACCAGGGCAGCCCCATCTAGGGCTTCAGTGGAGCCTGCTGCTGCTGCTAAGTCGCTTCAGTCGTATCCGACTCTGTGCAACCCCAGAGACAGCAGCCCATCAGGCTCCCCCGTCCCTGGGATTCTCCAGGCAAGAACACTGGAGTGGGTTGCCATTTCCTTCTCCAATGCATGAAAGTGAAAAGTGAAAGTGAAGTCGCTCAGTCATGTCCTAGTCTTAGTGACCCCATGGACTACAGCCCACCAGGCTCCTCCGTCCATGGGATTTTCCAGGCAAGAGCACTGGAGTGGGGTGCCATTGCCTTCAGGTGGAGCCTAGTGTCACCTGAATGCTCAGGTCTGTTCCCACCACTGCCTGGCGCCGGATAATCTCCCTGCCTTAATGGTGTGGCTTTTAAAGAAAACGCTGCAGGCCTCGGGGGGGAAGAGCGGAGGTCAGGGCTCGGGGGCACCTGAGAGGCCCCGGGACCCCCACCCACATCGGCTCCACGTTCAGCGCTCTCACAGCTCTCCCACGCTGCCAGCCACAGGGCAGGGGGACCCCAAGCTCTCCTGCAACACAAGGTGACTCCTGTCCCCCTCCCCCAAGCCCCAGCTGCCCAGCACGTCCTCGTCACTGCACAGCAGGGCCGCCCAGGAGGGTGGGCGCAGCGGCCTGGGGGGCCCTGGGGGCCGGCCAGGTGGGTACGGGCTGCAGGGACCTGCAGGCCCCACCACCTCCCCCTCAGGCCATGTCCACCCGTCTGCCCACCCTCCTGGATCTGGAGCAAGTGACCGTCCCTCCTGATCTAGGCGGTTGTATGGAGAGCAGGACCCTGGCCTCCCCAGCGAGGCAGCTGAGACAGGAAGGTTCTTGAAGCCGAGGGCAGTGGCCAGAGGGGGTCAGCGCAGACTTGGGTGCAGGGAACCCCGTGGGGACTCCTTGTGGCTAAAGGAGGGAGGGCGGGAGGTAGCCAGGGGGTTGCCCCGCCCCCGCCTCCCAGCCACCCCGCCAGCCACCTCCACCACCCGGGGGGCAGAGGCCTCGCCACAGGCTCTGCTCGCATCCTGGGTGTGGCAAGGCGCCTGCGGACAGCCACACAGCGCGGGTCGGCTGCCTCTCCAGCTGTGCCTGCAGACTGGCTTCCCCCATCCGACCCCTACCCTCCGCAGACCCACTGTGTCCCCCACAGAAGCCGGTGCCTGGACACAGCCTCCTTGCCTCCACCTGCCCCATGGCCCACGTGTGCTGCAGCACCCTGTGTGCAAAAGGGTAAAAGCTGTCACTTAATTCTCTGTGCAAAGCACTGTCGAAAGCTGTTTCACAAGCATTATTCAATTTAATCTCAACAACTCTGAAGTAGCCCCATTTTATAGATGAGAAAACAGGCTCAGAAAGGAGACCACGTGTTTTGGGGTCTTCAGTAGTCTGTATAGGGGCTGGGGTGGGAGCCTTGGTCTGCGTTTAAGTCTGAGAACTTAACCAGCACCTGTCTGCCTCTTGAGTGACAGAGAAGGTGAACCCACAGCCTTGGCTAGATCATGGCGGAGTCTTGGGACCGGCCTCCAGTTCTGCACGTCAGGGGCTTGGCAGCTGCCACACCCTGCAAACAACAACTAAAAATCTGAACAGACTGAAAAACACAGACTTCTCAGGTCTGTAAGAGAAGGGAGGGCACAGAGCAAACCACTGCCCCCAAGACTGGAGTGACAGATGGGTGAACCCAGGGAGCCAGGCTTCTGGGGCGAGACTCAAAGCCGCCTGGAAGCAGTGCTGGGAGGAAAGCCTGAACTGTGAGCTTCAATTGCTGGAGGCTCAGTGTGAATAAGTCTGAGAGCTGTAAGCTCCAGGGTACCTGTTGAGATTTACCAGGAAATTTGCTGCCAGAGCCCGCCAAGGTTCTCAGTAAATATGGGAGAAAAGAAGATACGCAGATGGCAAGCAGCACATGAAAAGACGCCCCACTCACATGTCGTCAGGGAGATGCAAGGGAAAACAACACGGAGACACCACGCCTGTCAGAAAGGCCCATGTCCAGAGTACCAGCAGCCCAGACGCTAGCGGCAGGGGAGCAGCGGGGCCTCAGTCAGCATCGCTGGCAGGCACTCTGGGAGACAGTTTGGTGCTTTCGTAAAAACTAAGTCTATTTTACCTAGTGATATAGCAACCACACTGCTTGGTATTAACCCAAAGGAATCAAAAACTTATGTTCACATGAAAACCTGCACAGAGGCACTTATAGCAGCTCTGTCCATAACTGTCAAACCTGGAAGCAGCCAAGAGGTCCTGCAGTCAGCAGTGGGTAAACCATCTCCAGAACATCCAAACAATGGGGTATTATTAAAGGCCAAAAAGAAACAAGCTATCAAGTCGTGAAAAAATGGATAAAACTTAAATGCATATTACTAACTGAAATTACTAACTGAAAGAGGTTAATCTGCAAAGGATTTCAACTATGGGACATTCTGAAAAAGGCAAAACTACAGATAAAGTGGAAGGATCAGCGATGCCAGGCCCTGAGGAAGGGGAGGGGTCGGGGAGGCACAGAGGGTTTTCAGGGCAGGAAAATGGTTCTGAGCGATACCGTTATAGTGGATACAGGTCATTGTACTCGTGTCCAAACCCACAGAGTGAGGTGGAGCCCTAATGTAAACCATAGGCTTTGGGCAGTTGCCAATGGAGATTCGTCACTCTCAGGGAGGCTGATGATGGGCAATGCTGTGTAAGGGTGGGGCGGGGGCCCACAGGAACTCTCTGCACCTTCCTCTCAATTTTGCTGTGGATTTAAAACTGCTTGAAAAACTTGTCTTAAAAAAAAAAAAAATCTTGTAGCTTCTATTCTAGGCATTTGAGCACAAGTCTTTTTTTCCCTCAGACTAAAGCACAAATCCAAAACAGAAATCCCCTATTTTTTCTGCCAAATTTACGTGGAAAGTGGAGGAAAATGCCCCAAGCTCCATGTTTATCCCCTGGCACATGTGGCTCTGTTTCCAGAGCCTTTCAGAGTCTGGCAGGAGGGTCCCCCATGAAAACAGCCAGTGTTCCCTCCAACGCGGTGGCCGATGACTGCTGGGGCTCGGCCTGCAGTTCTAGGGGCTGGCGGGGGCGCCAGGGCAGAGGGGGGGCTGCTGCTTCACCTTCCTCGCAGCCCTGGGGCCCCCCTCATTTAACAGAAGAGCACGATGATCAGGGCTGGACCTATCCCAGACCCAGCTTCGCCTGCAGCGGAGTATCTCCCACCAGGTCGTGTCGGTTCCTGGATCAGACCTTTGCAAATAAGAAACCCAACCGGCCAGACCCATGGTCCAGCCCAGGGCCCTGGGAGCCTCTGTCCCCAGCTCAGTCCTGGGGCTCAGGGCCCTCTCTGGAGTCGGTGGCTGAGCCGGCAGCCGGCTGGGGTCCATCCTCCCTTCCTCCTTTCAGCTTCTTGGGCCTGACCACGGCAGGGAGCACCACAGCCCGTGGGCATGGGGTGATAACCGGACACAGACGGCCCCTGCTGGGTAGGACTGGAGCCTCCTGGATGCGGGGCCCGGCGTCCGGCTGACGCGCGTGAGAGGCCCCCACGGTCCTGCCCTGCCGCAGCGGCCCCAGTACAGCATTCTTAGCCCTCGTGGACAGGAAACGAGCCATCAGGGACTGGGTCAAAGCCCAAGTCCCTGCGCTCAGGGGCTCCTTTGCCACTGGCTCGAGCCCTGCTGCTGTCGGCGCTGAAACAGCAGCTCATCGCTCACGGCCCTGGAGCTGGACATCCGCGGTCCGGGCACCTACACGCCTGGTGTCTAGTGGGTCCCTGCCTCCTGGTTTACGGAAGCACCTTCTCACTGTGTCTG
This sequence comes from Ovis canadensis, assembly GCF_042477335.2. NCBI lineage: Eukaryota > Metazoa > Chordata > Mammalia > Artiodactyla > Bovidae > Ovis > Ovis canadensis. Next base: position 13,908,772 of record NC_091267.1, read on the forward strand.
CTCCAGAGGAACGGGTGGGCAGCTCTGGGTGGTCACTGTTATAGGAAACTAATCCAATCACAAGGCTCAACTTTTGTGACTCTGTCACCCCCAGAAGCCTCCCTCCTGACATACTGGGCTTGGGATTCAGCCTGCGAATTCTGGGAACTTGACATTCAGACGGCAGCATTCTGCCCCCAGCACCCAAAATTCATGTCCTTCTCGCCTGTATTCCATCCTGCAGCCCCCAAAGTCTAAGAAACTTCACTATCAACTCTAAGGCCTGACGTCGTCCAAGTCGGGGGTTGGGGGGACTCCAGGTCGAGTCATTAGAGGCAAAGCCCCTGAGCCTGTGCGCAGACAGTGACGAACCTGTGCCCCACGGAACAGGCTCCAAGCCCGCTGCATCGGTTCTGTTTGTGCGCTGGGGAGCCCTGACTGACAGCTTGGAGCAGTGAAGCCCTCAGCCCGGCTCAGGCTGTTAAGCTCAACGAGCTTGTCTGTGCCCACACGTAGCAGCAGCTCTGTCGCCAGCTTCCGATGCTGTTGCCAAGTGTCTTCGTGAATTTGGTGCTCGAAGTTGCACTCATGAAATCCATAACTAATTATGTGGGTCTTGATTTAATCATATGAGCTTAGAGTTAAAAATCGACTTGCAAGCCAAACACCAGCCTCCGTGAAAAGGAAGTGATGGGTTGAGCACAGCCTCTGAGGACGCGCTGTTCCCCAGGCCGGTGTGTGCACCCGGGCCTCACTACCAGCAGGCCCAGCACCGTTTCCAGGCAACGCCCCGCAGGGAGGAATCCGAGAGCTGACTGTCAGAACAAAGGCCTCTCTGGTTCCGAAGGCCTGTCCTCCGCATCTGATCACTGCGACATCCAGCGGGGTGGGCGCCAGTGTGCACACCCATTCCTGGGGTCGCCTAACCACGCTGGACACACCTCTCACAGAACCGAGTATCCAGCAGGGACGGGGTGCTCTGGGCACACCTGAGGTCTGCGTGTTACCTGACAGCAAGGTGTTGGGGGAACAGCTAGAAACATGCTCTGTCTCCTTCACTGAGCCCCCAACACCCTAGGAGTGAGGCCAGAGGCGCTGCAGACCCCAAGAAAGCAGAATGGGGAGCTCGCCTCCCTCTAGCTTGGGGCTCCTATGGTGACATGCAGGAGGGAGGTCAGGGGTCAGCCCTGGAGCTGGAGCCTCCTGGCCACAGGGAGGGGACCGCGGCAGGAGGGGACTGCGGCAGGAGAGGAGAGCCAGCTGAGGGGCCCCGGAACAAGGGAGGGAGTCCCCTGGAGGAACCAGCCCTGCAGGAGGCCCGGTCCCAGCAGGACCACGAGGCAGAGACTGGCAGTTTGAGGAGGCCATTGGTGGTGGTTTGTTTTGTGGCAGCGGGGACACACGCAGGTCCACGACGGAGCCAGAATCAAGGCCTGACCCTGAATGAGTCCCCAAGAAGCAGGCCTCAGTGCTCACTGAGCCAGCTTCAGACAGCGGGGGCCAGAGAAGGGGCCTGGGGGTCGCGCAGGGTGGGCACCCAGGCTGAGCCCAGCCCTCAGCTGCTCTGACCTGGACCCCGAGGCAAGGAACATGGAGCTGGGGACCCCCCACCCCCTGCATTTCAATGGGCGGGGCAGGAAGCAGCAAGGGCTGGGGCTGCATGCCCCTCGGCCTGGGGCCCCCCTCGGCCTGGCGCCCCGGTAAGCCTGGGGCCCCATTTGGCCTGGGGCCCACTGCTCTCTCCCTGAGCGTGAGGGCCGAGGGTCCTCGGTACCTTGTGAGGCGCCCGATGCAGTGGAACCCTGGCTGCCCCCCCCCCCCGGTGGTCTGCGCCCCGCCGGCCCCCAGAGCCCCGCCGGCCCCCGCCCAGCCCGTCCACCTCCATCTCCAAGGGCCTGCTGACTCCAAACGCCTCAGGGGGGTGGACTCACACAGGCTCTGCCCTGACAGTTGGCTTGTTTCCCTCAGCACAGCGTCTTCAAGGTTCGTCCCACAAGTATGCTTTTCCCATCATCCAGCCTATAAACAACGAAAAGCAGAGACCAGCTCTCGTTCAGTTACGACGTGTGAGAGCAGATTCCTGACAGAGCCACCACTGGCCACAGGGGCTGCCCGGGCATCGAGGAGACACGGGGATGGCCACAGCCTGGACTCTAGCAGGGCAGACTGCCCAGAAGCCCCCAACAAGCACACAGGCCCCGCACAGCCTCTGCCCACTGCTCTCAGCCGGCCTGAGCAGTCTGGCTGCAGAGTCCTCCCTGGGGCGGGGAAGGTGCCCCGAGGCAACACGAGAGACTCCGTGACATCAACAGTGAGACATGCCCGGGGCCAAGGCAGAGTGAGACGTCCCTGTGCCCAAAGGGCACACCCCGGCCGCCCCAAAGCCAGGGTCTCTGTGCACGGGGGCTTCCTTCAGCGCCATGGGGGCCCCACTCACTCAAGGGGGCATCTCATGGGCCAGCAGCAGGAACCACGGAACCGTTTTCCTCTGATTCCCTGAATAATGGAAGATAATAATCTTTCCTCTCCCTCCATGCTTTTCTTCACCAACACATAAAAATAATCATCAAACACTAACACTGCCAGAGATGACGAGCAACAACCCCAGACTGATGATAAGGGAGCCTCACCAGCCACCTCTGATTCCTGAGGACACTTCCTGCTCCCCAAGATCCTTTTCCAGGAGGAAGCTGGGTGCATTGATCTGGACCATCCACTAGAGTGTGGGTGCCCCGCAGAAGCATCCTTGCTAGTGGAAGACTCAGGCTCAAGGGACAGTCGGTGCTGAGCCCCTCAGAGGACGCTTTCTGGAGCCTTCAAGAGAAGACTTGAAATTTTAAAAGCAATTACTTAGCTACTTAATTAAAACCAGAGATCACATATAGATAATATTTTAGGCCAGGCTAAATTCTACTGGGGAAAAAACCCAACAATCAAGAAAATAATGAAGGGTTTCACGTTCTTCTCTGCCCTACATCTCCAACGCTTTGTGCCTGGAAACTTCCCTGGTAAGTCAAGGCTGCAGCAGCACGGGAGACAGCAGAAGCTCCCCGGAAACATAAACACAGAATCATCACAGATGCCAGCTGGCCCACTGCTGGGACAAGCCCCAGACCTGAGGGCAGGACTCACCAGACACATGCACACGTGTCCACAGCCACGCGTGTTACAACAGCAAGAGGGGGAAGCGACCCAGGTGTCACGGATGGATAACGGGTGCATAAGGAGAGGGGACACTACTCGGCCCTAAGAAGGAAGGAGTCTGACATCTGCCACGACGCCGTGAACCTGGAGGACACGGTGCCTGCATGATTCCTCTTAAACGAGTCCCTAAGGTTGTTAGATCCACAGAGGCAGAAGGTCCAAGGCGGGTTCTGGGGGCTGCGGAGTCAGTGTTTAGCGGGAAGTTTCCGTCTGGGAAGATGAGCGATTTCTAGCAATGGATGGTGCACCTGTGACTGTAGTTAACGCCACTGAACTGTGCATAAAAACAGCTCAGCTGGTGAATTTCACGTGTATTTTGCCTCACACACTCAGTGTTGATGAAACATAAACACTTTTCCTTCCTGTAGCAGTGACACCACCTACTGTGACTTGGCACCTACTGTGTGCAGTGTGCCGGGATCTGGCAGTGCACACAGGTATAAGTCCATGGATTCACCAACACATGGACACACTCAGCACGTGCTCACCCACACTGGGGTCCTTACTTCCTAACCTGAGGACTGATTTGGTGAGACAGTGTCGGGTGGCAGGAAGTGATGTTTCTGGAAATGACGAAGAGGTGGGTGATGGATGTGAATGGTGGCTGACGTGGGGACCGGCAAGGAGACTCAAGGCCGGCTCAGTCTCTGGTGACACAGCCCTGACTTCTGTTCCCTGATTCTGGCGTAAATGGTTTCCTCCTCGGATTGTGAGTTATTGCTACTTAGAAAGTCCAAACACGTCTTTAGAAGCAGAATCCAAAACCTGGGTATAGTTAAGACAGCTGGAAATGACAGCCCAGGAATCAGACACCCAAACAATGAAGGAAGCGAAACCAATTTCCTAAAATTTACATTTAAATTTGATCTGCAGTCAGGGTCACCAGCTCCCAGTGGAGCCCACTCATAGCTGTTACCAGAGGACCGGGCTCTGCATCTCTGAATAATGAGCTGACCACATGGGGTGAACTTGGACATGACCCTGGACAACGAGGGGCTCTCGGGGAGGGGCTATGGGAGCCCTGACCTGCTCCACCTAGACGGGGGTGGGGGTGTTCAAGTCCAATGCCCACCCCTGGAAGCTGGAGCTGCAGAGCAGGCAGGCAGCGAACCCCCCGCCACTCCGTGAGGAAACGCAGGTGACGCTGCAGGGCGACACAGTCACATCGTCAGACACGCAGCAGCTCCTCTCTCCTGACCCCAACCCCGACGCCATCCACTCCGGCCTCCCCGAACGCATCTGAGACCTTCCGGGGCGCGTGCAGCACACAAACACCCATCCCCAACCCGTGGAGGACACTTCCACCTGTACCTCTCAGGTCAACAAGGGGGCGTGAAGTCCACCAGCTGCTCAGAGCCAGTGCGGGAGCTGGGCGCCTGGAAGAATTCCCAGGTTCCCTTCTTCTGGTCCAGGATGACGGGACTTGAGTTTACAGCACAGCACTCTAGAGCGGGCATTTTAGCTCCGAATTGTCCAAGCTTCTGGGCCTGGCTGGCAGACAGGATGGGTGAGAAGGCTGCTGACCTGCGGACTCACTGAGTTCTCAGAACTGGCAGGAATGTGGAGCCTCTGCCAGCAGTGGACAGCCTGGTGCCCCCGCGTGCCAGCGGCTCTCTCCCCCGAACCGGAGCTGGTGCGGTGGTTCCAGGGCCCATGGTTTCAACCAACGGGGCAGGGGTGCCTAAGGCCACCAGGCCGTGGGTGCCCCTCCCTCCCCTGGCCCGGCTGCCTCCAGGCCGCAACTCGAGTCCAGCCCTAGGTCCCCGCTGACCCCCACCACCCGGGCCGGTTCCGTCTCCGCCACCCCCAGCCCTGCCCAGTCCAGCCCGGGTGCCCTGCCAGCTGCCCCGGCCTGCACTTACCCGCTCCTCTTCGGCGCGGATGTCCGGCATGGTGCTGAGGCAGAGGCCGACCGCCGTGACGGCCACGAAGGCCACGGACACGCAGGCGAAGAGCTTGCCGGCCGGGCCCGAGCGCGGGTCGTCCACCACGTCGCGCAGGCGCCGCCGGCCGCTCGCCAGCCGCCCGCCAGGCCCCGGGGCGCAGGCCGGGCTCCCTGGCGCCGCGCGCTCCGCCGGCCCCGCGCGCGCCTCGGCCGCCTCCTCCTCGCGGCGGCGCAGGCGGCGCAGGCAGCACCGCTCCAGGCGCGCCTCGTCGATGCCCCAGTAGGCCAGCTCGTCGCGGAAGGCCAGGGCACACGGGCCGCGCAGCAGCCTCAGCTTCCCGGCGCGCAGCAGCGCCACGATGGCGCGGAAGGCGCACGGGCTGCGGTCGAAGAAGAACTCGTCGCGGCTCACGTCGTAGTCGTCGCACACGCGCAGCAGCTCGTCGTGGCCGCGGCAGGCGCGCAGGCGCTCGAGGCGCGCGAGGGGGCAGCGAGCCAGCGCGGCCCAGGCCAGGCGCACGCGGCAGCCGCCCACGTTGATGATGACGTGCCGGGCGCGGGCCCCGCCGCCGCCGCCCCGCCGCTCCGCGGGCCCGGGCAGCGGGGCCATGGCCCCATGCGCCGCGCCGCGCCGGGGTCAGGAGGCTGGGCCTGCAAAGGAACGGGCGCGTGTTAGGCCGCAGGCAGGATGGAGCTGGGGGCACCCTGCCTGCGCGCGACCCTGGGACCTGGGACCAAACGGAACCCAGGGCTCCACCGGCCCGGGCGCTCAGTTCTCCGCTGCATCCCTGAGGCCCTCCTTTACATCTGCGTATCTGTTTGGAAACAGAGTCCCTAACTCAGGAACCACATCACAGAAGTTGCATGGACTCCTGTGGGTTCTTTTCCACACTACTGAAGAGAGGCTCCGGTCCTCCCCGAACCCTGCCAGGATGGCCCCCCCCCCCCAGTGCTTGTTAACACGATGGGGCCACGCTCGGGCACCAGGCGCTTCCCTGCACTGTAGCCACAGGGACGGAACACAGGAAACAAACAAGGACCAGCCCGGAGCCTCTCTACTGGGGAGTATGAGCAAGGACATGGGCGGGGCAGTCCTCTGGGGGGCAGAGAGACGGTTCTCAGAGTGTGGACTGAGGGCTGACAGCGTTGAAATTATCAGGAGAACCTGCAAAATATATATGTTCCTGGCTCTCCACATAAATTCAGAGTGACTGGAAAACTGCATAGTAAGGACCTCCAAATATCCTCCCGTTAAAGCAAGGATGGAAAAAAAAAAAAACAACACACACATCAGAATTGACTTTTTTGGAACTCCAGACACTAACCAAAGGGTAGCAGCAGCCGGGGGAACACTTGAGGAAGAACCCCTGAATCTCGGTAACAATGTTAATTCAGCGTCTTAACCTGCCCCTAGCTTCGTGATAGCCTTGAAGGTGACACCCTGCATTCCTGGCACCACGACTGGCGCTGGGACGGGGAGTGCACCCCATTCAGGGGGAACCGTAACTGTTGGGACCTTTCTGGTGGCCCATCAGAGGGCCTGCCTGTACCTCCCCTGACTCAGGGCTCTCTCAGGGCAGAGGTGGCCGCTTGAGCAGCTTGTGGAAATCATTTACATGAAAATGTTTGCCGAGACAAGGGATGAATTTTGTGTCACGGCAAACAACAGGCTAACCAGAAGGCTAGGGAGAAAAGGCTGGGGAATGAGACGCTTTGAAAAGCTCTGACAAATTCCTGGAAACCTAGAATGTGGCTCACATGCCTGGGGCTGTGGGCATGCTCTGGAAAGACTGAGAAGCCTCCACCTTCCCCTGCACGCCCCCTGCAGGCTCTGCACCAGCAAGACGTGAAGGTGGGGGGCATGCAGTGAGGGACAGCCTGCTGGTGTTGAAGTGCCCGGACACACACAACTAATCTGCAGAAACCGGTTTTTGTTCTGTTCCAGGCACTTGAGACGCTCTGTCCAATCACTGTCTGACCATGAAGCTGATGCAACAGAGACATCCGCAAGACAAAGACAAAAATGCAGACTTCGCACAATTCATTCTGGAAACAACAGCCCTGAAATGCCTCCCCATCCACCATGTGGCTTATAGGAGGCATCTAAGCACTGTAGATTTTTTTTAAAATAAAGACTTAATAGAAAAAATGGGCAAGCTATCACTGAGCTTATAGTAAAGGGGAAAAAATAGACTTTAAATATATGAAAAGATGCTCCAGTTCATTCCTAACAGCAAAAGCAAACATCTCAAGTTGCCACAGGTATTGCATTGTAGGGTGGGAGAGGTTGAGGACAGTTCATTGCATTCGCTTCTGACAGGTAGTAACTGGTAAGCCGTCGTGACAGGAGGTGGGAGGTTTGAACTCACCCTGTAGGAAGCAGGGATGTTTGTCCCTACACACTAGGGAAAGGGTCTCTATACCCTAGTGAAAGAAATCTGCCCTGGGGAGAGGATTAAAAGGTTTCTCTGCCTGGCTCTTTGAAAATATATGTCTAAAAATCCTACCTGCACAGTAGGTATGAGGTTGAAACTTCTGTCTCAGTTACAGAAACCCAAGAAATTATCACCCGTGAGAGGAGGTCTCATGTTGGCCACATCCAGAGACTCTGGTTAGACCACACACAGAATCACCTGGGGCAACTCTGCCCCCAGGGGCATCAGGGAGGCCTGGGATGATTTTGGTTGTCATGACCAGAAACGACAGTTCCCCACTGGTGTCCGGTGGGAAGAAGTCAGGGGTGCCACGAGACCACACAGTGCACCCACACGATACCCCAGAACAGGGCAGACCCAGCCCAACGCCAACAGCACCGCGGGTCTGCAGGGACGGCCTTGCCACTGAAGCCTCATAGGTTCCCACTGGTGAAGCCCTGAGAGATGAATTTACAGACCGAAATTATAAAATACACAGGGCAGAATCCCACCTGAGCAAACACTGGCAGACACAGGAATAATAGGGTTGGGCTCCAGTGGTAGGATTATCAAAAATAATTCAGTACATCAAAGAAGGAATTGAAAACCCCAGAGGAAGAAAAATATTGTCAAAAAGACTATGAGAATCTGATAATGAAACCCAGTTTCCAGAAGTGAATAGATAAGACTGAAAATAGAGATGGTCAGTTTGGGGTCAGGCTGGATCAGGTTGAGGCCAGGCTGAGTCAGGTGAGGCCAGGTTGGGGTCACATTGGGTCAAGTTGAGGGCAGGTTGAGGGCAGGCTAGGTCAGGTTGGGTCTGGTTGAGGTCAGGTTGGGACAGGTAGAGGTCATGCTGAGTCTGGCTGAGGTCAGGTTGGGTCAGGTTGAGGTTAGGTTGGGTCAGGTAGAGGTCATGCTGAGTCTGGTTGAGGTCAGGTTGAGGTCAGGTTAGGTCTGGTTGAGGTCAGGTTGGGTCAGGTAGGGGTCAGGTTGAGGTCAGCTGGGTCAGGTTCTCTCCCAGGAACCCTCCAAAAGGAGTCAACAGAAGACAGACAACACAGACAAGAACACACATGGAAGATAAAGTGAAGTTATCAATACTGTTTAGTAGGAATCCCAAGGGAAGGAAACTGAAGATAGGTGACATCCAGCCGCAGCTTGGAGTGACCACAGGATGGCGAACACCCCCACCAGGCACTTTCTGGGGAGACCTGGGGACCTCAGTCGAGAGGACCTGACTTTGCGGTACTTTGGGGGAGATGTCACCCCATTCCTGGATCCTGGGAGCTGCAGGCTGGGTGGTGCCCATTAGGGATGCTGCCTCTGGGGGGTCTGTGAGGGGGGCATCAGAGGAGTGTGTGTGTGTGAAATGAAAAAGGGGAAAATCACACAAGATTAGACAGGGGTCTCAAATATCAGAAGACCAACCCACAGTTGGAGAAATGTTTATTCTGTAGCTGAATTTACCAGTTTGTATTTAGGCTTAGAAACATGAACTGAAACAGATTAAAACCTGTTTAGTAGAGGTGAACCTTTGGATCTCACAAGAGAACTGAAGTAGTCTTCTCTAGGAAAAATGTCTTTCCTTGTGCAAAACAGATAGCTTCGTATTTGGAGGAGGTGACCTTTAAAATGAGCAAATTTGGAAAACTCAGCAGTGGCCACAGGACTGGAAAAGGTCAGTTTTCATTCCAGTCCCTAAGAAAGGTAATACCAAAGAATGCTCAAACTACTGCACAATTGCACTCATCTCACACGCTAGCAAAGTAACACTCAAGATTCTCCAAGCCAGGCTTCAACAATACATCAGCTGTGAACTTCTAGATGTTCAAGATGATTTTAGAAAAGGCAGAGGAACCAGAGATCAAATTGCCAACATCCGCTGGATCATGGAAAAAGCAAGAGAGTCCCAGAAAAACATCTATTTCTGCTTTATTGACTATGCCAATGCCTTTGACTGTGTAGATCACAATAAACTGTGGAAAATTCTTCAGGAGATGAGAATACCAGACCACCTGACATGCCTCTTGAGAAATCTGTATGCAGGTCAGGAAGCAACAGTTAGAACTGGACATGGAACAACAGACAGGTTCCCAATAGGAAAAGGAGTACGTCAAGGCTGTATATTGTCACCTTGCTTATTTAACTTATATGCAGAGTACATCATGAGAAGTGCTGGGCTGGATGAAGCACAAGCTGGAATCAAGATTGCTAGGAGAAATATCAATAACCTTAGATATGCAGATGACACCACCCTTATGGCAGAAAGTGAAGAACTAAAGCAGCTCTTGATGAAAGTGAAAGAGGAGAGTGAAAAATTTGGTTAAAGCTCAACATTCAGAAAACAAAATCATGGCATCTGGTCCCATCACTTCATGGGAAATAGACGGGGAAACAGTGTCAGACTTTATTTCTCTGGGCTCCAAAATCACTGCAGATGGTGACTGCAGCCATGAAATTAAAAGACACTTGCTCCTTGGAAGAAAAGTTATGACCAACCTAGACAGCATATTATAAAGTAGAGACATTACTTTGCCAGCAAAGATCCATCTAGTCAAGGCTATGGTTTTTACAGTAGTCATGTATGGATGTGAGAGTTGGACTATAAAGAAAGCTAAGCACCGAAGAATTGATGCTTTTGAACTGTGGTGTTGGAGAAGACTCTTTGAGAGTCCCTTGGACTGCAAGGAGATCCAACTAGTCCATCCTAAAGGAAATCAGTCCTGAATGTTCATTGGAAGGACTGATGTTGAAGCTGAAACTCCAATACTTTGGCTACTTGAGGAACTGACTCTTTCGAAAAGACCCTGATGCTGGGAAAGATTGAAGGCAAGAGGAGAAGGGGACAACAGAGGATGAGGTGGCTGGATGGCATCACCGACTCTATGGACATGAGTTTAGGTAAACTCCGGGAGTTGATGATGGACAGGGAGGCCTGGTGTGCTGCAGTCCATGGGGTCACAAAGAGACGGACACGACTGAGTGACTGAACTGAACTGAAATGTACCTGGGTGGGCAGCCACGCTGCTGGGCCCCTGGGGCCCCACATCCTCCCGCGGGTGCATGTACTGATGGACTCCCAGGCGTTAGCACCTGCATCTTTTGTGGGGACATTCTCGGGCTCCAGGGTCCACCTGCCTGCCCAGCACAGGCCAAGCGGGAGTGAATGGTGAGGGAGGCTCCTGCCCCAGGAGGAGCAGGGCAGGGTCAGGGGGAGCTCTCAGTGGGGACAGCATGCCCCAGAGATGGGCCACTGCAGAGCTCGGAGAGGGCTTTGTCTTCTCGCTTGAGAGCCAAGCTCAGTCAGGGAAGCACGGCGGGGGGCACTCAGGAGATGAGGTGCAGAGCCATCAGCCCCCGGGTCTGAGGGGAGGGGACCATGCTCGCCCCCCGACCGAGGCCGCTCCGGTCCTCGTCTGGCCTGGTGTCCCTCCACATGCTCACTTCCGATACAGCCGAAGTGCTTCACCTCTGAGTTGACACGGGTTCACGAGAACGAACACATGAGACCAGCCACGTGACAATCGGAAAACGTGATCTAAATGAGAAACACTTTTCTCCAATCAATCAACTAGCACATGACTGTGGCTGAGCTAGTTTAAAACGAAAATGCGCCCAACCTCTTGACAATAAGGAGGACACAGGTTAATATTTGGTGAGACACTGCATTGTTTTTCAATTCTTATTGTCCTACCGAGACAAACATCACATGAATTCACATAAAAATCATCCACGTGTTAAGTACAAAGACCCAAAGGTAAAGAACTAATTTCAAATAAAACATGTTTGTTAGGAAATTTCAGTCTTAAAGTACTATTAGGATCATTCCCATAATTTCTGTCCAATTGTTAACCTCCAATGTGTTCAACCATTTTTTTCCTGGAATGCATTTTTTTCTATATGTCAAAATTACACAAATTGCAAATTATACTTCTAAAGTGTATATATGAACAGAACAAAAAGCACAATAATTAGATCTAGTTTTAGCCATGCTGTTGACAGAAAGATTGATGATTATTTTTCAGTTATGATTTATGATAACTTCGTATGGTCTCCAAATCTGTAAGGCATATAGAAATTTGATTACTAATAACTCTTATCCATAAAGCATGATGTATATAGCAGAACCGCATATAACTGCCTCAAAGGTTTTTTTAAATTAAACTTTCAATTTTGAGATTGTAGAGATCCTTTTACCCAACTTGTGCAGTGGTAGCATCTCGCAAACCTGCAGGGTGCCGCCTCGGACACAGTCCAGACACGGAGCGTCCATCACACCAGGCCCCCAGCACCTCCATCCCTCCCAGCCCCACCCCGGCCTAACGTGGCCCCAGTGGCCCATGCTCTGTCCCTGTGCTCCTGTCATCCCAAGCAGGGTGTATAAGAGGACCCTCGCTGGCAGGCAACCCGTGAGGACTGGGTCTTTTCGCTCAGCGTAACTCTGAAGATTCACCAGATCGTGGCTGGTGCAGTGCTCACAGTTGCATAACCCTCTCGAGGTGAAGGACAGCTGGCTCATTTCCAGGATTTGGCTATTAAGAGCAAAGCTGCTATAAACATTTCCATAAACGTCCCCTCATCATGTGGTTAAACACCCAGTGGAGCTTAGATTTTTACTTTTTGATAAAGTCTAATTTACATTTTTTTTCCTGACTGTGCTTTTGGTATCAAGAACAATGTGCTTGATCCAACATCCCAAAGATAATCCAGTGTTGTTTTCCCAAAGTTAATAGTTTACATTTTACACTGAAGTCTGTCATGCACTTTGACATAATTTTTGTACAAGGTGTGACCCTCACAGGAAATGCATGTCAACCCCATTCTTGGAGGTGGGCATCCGCAAAGATTTTGAAAGCAAGCCATAAAATGTTTGTTAATCTTGTGATTTATAATAGAGTCATTTTAGAGAAATTCCGCTTGCTCTGGAAACAAGCTACAACAAAATAAAACCAATGTAATTTTTTCCTCTAGAAATTTTATCCATTTACATATAGAGTGTCTAATGCGTCTCCATGTTCTCAATACTCTGTATCTTCCACATTTTTTTGTAAACTGTGTACAAGTATAAACATGTAAACAGTCAGATGTTTTGGATATCCGTTGACTCTGATTTCTAAACAAATGCTGTTTCTAAAATTACTCTTAGAATAGCAGCCACTGAAAGTGCTTCTAGTCTCTCCAGGATGACTCGGATTTTTCATACTTTCTACCCACTGTAGGCACGAATGGCTGGGAGGCCAGCAGCCTGGGGGCGCACTGTGCTCACAGCTGACAGGCGGCTGCACACCTGGTGTGGGTGCCTGGAGCCCTCTGTTCAACCTCTGCCCTCAGGAGTTTGAATTCAACAAGCCTAGACGGCAGCGAATCTACCTCTAAGCGTCTGTGAAGCTCCGACGGTGGTACTGAATAAAGAGGAAAGAAACGCCTGATCCGCTCCGAGAGTGGATGTGAGCACGCCAGTGCAGCTCGTAGGTTCCTGAGGCCAGATGAGCTCTCTCCCTATGCGATCGCACCTCAGCCCCCAGCACCGCTTCTCCCCAGAGCAGCTCACTTCTGACGGGAAGCAGGACAGGCCCCAGGTGAGCAGACCACAGAAAGCACAGCTCCCGTGCGAGAGCACGTGCGTCAGTGGTCCTCACAGACGGGCTCCTCCAGGCAGGCTTGGAAAGTCTGAGTACATAGTGGCTGGACTGGAAACCTAAGTCAAGCCCCGAGTCTATAGTGCACACACTCTACACGGCGACAGAGGAGGGAAGAGGGAAAGACCACGCAACACCACGGGGAAACAAGATGCCCGCACGGTCTGGTGAGAAGGTGCGCACACCTGGCACCCGGGTGGCAATGGAGGGCAGTGGTCAGTCTCAGCAGCATCTGGCTCTGCCCTGGGCAAGACAAGCTCCAGTCAGACGCCCAGACCCAGGGCCCTGCGTCCGGAGAAGACGGGAGGCCTGGGCTCTTCAGAGTCAAGGACAAGGAAAGGAACAGGCGGGAGGGACGTCACAGCAGGTGGAGTGAGAGGCCGCGAGATGTAACCACACGAGATGCGTAGACCTTGGTTATAGTCTACCAGAAAGCCTACGAAACACAGCTTGGGGGCAGCTGGGAAAATCGGAAATATTGGTTATTGTTAATTTTCTTAGGTGTTATAATAATGGAATTGGTTATGGAAGAGAATGGCCTTATTTTTAGGAGATGCAGACTCAGCTACTCAGGGATAACTGTCTTGGCTTCTGTAAACTGCTTCCGCATGGTTCATTCATCTCCCATATATACGGACACACGCACATATATACACAAAATCTCATATATATAATACATATACTTCCACACAGATGGCTAGGTTTTCACTGTACTACTCTTTGGACTTTAATGTATGTTTGAAATTTTTTACTCGAAAAGAGCGAGAAAGAAACAGCGCCCGCACAACCCAACCCCACAGAACACAATTCTGGTGACGTTCCTTTCCTCCTTACGAAGTAAGATGCAAAATAATGTACAACATCCATTTTTATTTATGGAGCTATTAATAATGATTATGTTGTGTGACAGCTAATTTTATGTGTCAACTTGCCTGGGTCATGGGGTGCCCCAGATATTTGTCAAATATTTTTCTGGGTGTTTCCAGTAAGGTGTTTTTGAATGGGATTAACATTTAATCTGTAGAGTGAAGCCAACTGCCCTCGCAGACGTGGGTGTCGTATACGAAGGTTTTTTGAGATAGAAGCCCCAGACGTGGGTGTACATGAAGGTGGTCAAGATAAAAGCCCACTAGGCAGCCAGGCCTGGCCGCCCCCTTAGCTTCCTCGGCCACACAAGGCCACCCACTGCCCACGCTGGCTTCTTGGTGCCACTGCTCTTGGCGTTTCTGTGCAGGACACTCACATCCTGACTGGGCTGAGGGTCACCCCATCATCCCTTCCTGGCCTCCAGGACAGAGCCTGGCCCAGCCTCGGGCCCTGGAGCCCGGGCCAAGGACTCTGACCTGCCTTTGTGCTTTTCCCGGTCACAGGTCACTCGGAACCAGCACACTGGTCGGAACCACAGGGACCAGACGACTTGACACACGGCGTTTGTTCACGTACACAGCATGCTTTGACCTCCTTGGCAATGGTCCGTCTGTGGGGAGCTCTGTGAAAGCTTGTTTCTTTTAAAGAACCAGTCCCAGATTTGGGTTTTTGATCTAAAAACTTGTAGTTACTAATTTCTCACTTTGCAAACATCACTCACACGTGGGCGTCAAAAGGAAAACAGCTAGAGTCACAACGGAAGTTCCTAGCGACCGTAACATCACATCCAGCTGCACAGGAGAGACTTAGGCCCAGCAGCGAGGGGGCCTCCATTCACTGCAAGGCTGAGAAACACAGAACAGCCCATCCCGGCCGCTGCAAGGGGAGCGAGGCCTCTGTCTTGCCTGCCAACGGCAGGTGCCAGCTGGCAACAGGCGGGCAGGTGAGGGGGACGTCCCAGATCTCGGCAGGTCAGCATGTGTGACGAGGCCAAGACGCTGTTTCTCTGAAAACAGTGCAGGGTGTGTGCCAGGTGCTGTGCAGGCTGGGTTCTCACCTGTAGGTGGGAGAGTCTCGGGTGGAGCCGAAGCTGGGAACCTCGGTGCTGCTGCTCCAGCCAGCTCCTTGAAAGCTACTGAAACCTCTCCAGATCTCAGGCTCCAGCTGGTGAATCAAGGGAGTAGATGAGATGATCCCAAGGCCTCCTCCAGATTCAAGGTTCATAAATAGCAGGTAAGAGTGGAGAAGACAGAAGGCCTGGTCTCTTGGAAAAAAGCCAGAGAGAGCAGGAGGATGGAGGAGGAAATAAGCAGCTTCAGTCTGGGTCCTGGGACACAGCCTTTAAGAATAAAGGTTTCCTCAATGACCCTTGCGCTCCTGGGGTAAGACGGACATCCCAAGGAGGATGAGGCTGGATCCTGGCACCCAGGGGACAGGACGGGAGGGCACAGCGCCACAGGCTCTGCTCGGCCCGAGCTCACCGTCTTGCCAGCAGTCCCCTCCCGCCCCAGAGCTCCTCACGGCCGCCCCGCTCTCTCCGCACACTCTGTCTGTCTCTGTCTGTCCTGCCCTCCTCCCCAGCGAGGCCTCAGGCTCCAGGGGGCTGTCCTGTGGGGACAGGCATCCAATTGGCCAGTCCATCCGGCCGGTTCTTGCCCCAAAGCTCTCTCCGCCTCTCAGTGGGCATGAACCTCTGAGGAAATCGCTGTTTTCTCAGGCCCCCTCATGTTGAGATTTCCTGGGCCATGGTTTGATTCAACAGCTCCATTTTCCCCGTGGGAGGCGGGGCCGCACACAGGACCCCTCACCTCCGGCTGGCTTCCCCGCGTCAGGCTCATCCTGGGGGGAGTCCCTCCTCTGCTGGGGTTCCTCTGGCCCTGAGATGACAAGCCTCCCTCCTGCAGGCAGTACGTCTAGACCCTGGTCAGCCACGGGCTTCCTGGAGAGTCCAGGACACGTGGCTCATCGCCTCGCAGACACATGGTGGGTCTGGGGTCCTGAGGACTCTGAGGCCGGCTGCGGTCAGGACCCCTGGGAAGAACCTGTGTTTTGGGGACGTTTACGTCTACTCCAAGCACCCACGTGGTTACATCGTGATGGTCACTGTATTTTCCTCAAACGCTGTTCTCACTCCAGTCTACATGGTGTTGGGCGCTCTGAGGACAGGGTTTTGAGTGGAAACTTAGTAGCTTCTCAGAACCTGCTCCTTGCCTCAGCTCCTCTGTCTCCATCAGTGAACTAGACAGACAGCCGTGGTGTCGCATGATAAACATACAACTGCCAGCTTCAGGCTCAAATGCGAGGCCCTGACCACGTCTCCCCTGCTTCAGGGCAGATTTCTTTCTTCATGGAGGCCAATCTGTGTCCCGTGTCCTCACCCCACCTCCCAGAGTATTCCCTGTTCCAGCCCCCAGCCCCAGCTGTGGGGATTCTTCATAATCAGCAAATGAGCTACTCAGGGATGGACGCACCCTCCAGCCCCAGGCAGCCCCCAGCACAGCCCACTCCTCGCCCTCCCTCCTGGACGAGGGTCTCCATGGTGCTCCAGCCCCCCGCCAGGGCGCCCTCCCGGACGAGGGTCTCTACGGTTCTCCACCCCCCCATCCACTTCACGGGGCTCTCAGGGGACCAACAGCACGTCCCTCCAGAGCCCTCCCCTCTCTGGCCCACCTGGGGCTCCTCTGCCTCCCCACCTGCTCCCCCAAAGGCCTGATTCCCTCCTGGACGTCTCCGAGCTGCCCCAGAGCCCAGGAGTTACTGGGGCTTAGGCCACTGCCCACCCAGCTCAGGGCCCTGCTGACCCCATGTGAGTCCCACGGCCCCTCCAAGAGCAATTGTCTCCAAGGTGGCTTGGGCCCCCTCAGCCTCGGCCAAGTTCGGGTCCCTAGACTTGGAGCATGAACCTCCTCTTGGATTTAAGGATGTTTCCCAGTGACTGAGCACCTACAGGTTGGAAAAAGCAATTATGTTCCAGGAAGATCGTAACTGCTAAGTCTGTTTCGATGTACAGGTTGAGGACTATAATTAGCACATCTGTATGCAAACGTGTGCTGCATCTGTTTTCTCTGACATCTCCGTTCACACAGTGCCTCTGCTCCTGCGCCCAGAGGAGCGAGGGTGCCGCGGAGCCCGGGCTCTGCGAGAGGCTTCAGAGCTGCCAGGGTCTGGGGGGCGGCCGCCCCGCCGCCGGGGGTGGCTCACGGCCGACAGTTGGAGGAGGCGCCACTGAGGGGGCTTCCACTGGAGCGTGTCCCTCTGCAGGGTGTTGCAAATCCCCCCAGAGCGTCTCTTGGGGACAGGGGACAGACCCTCAATGTGTCAGGGGCCCCACACTTGGGCCCCCAGTCGGCTTGTCCCCCCAGTCAGCTTCTAAGCCCACATAATAGAAGCTCTTTGATGCCTAAGAAAGACCGAGAAGTTACAGAGCCGCCGTCCAGAGCTCATCTCCCCGTCCCTCTGGAGGGGGCCCCGGGGGCTTCCTGAGCTAAAAGGTCAAGGCTCTGGTCCAGCCTGGCCCTGGACGCTGACCGCGGAGCAGACCTTTGTACAGGACGGAGCGACAGAAACTGCAGCGAACGGAAAGGGGAAGGAGTCACGGCCACCACCTCTCCTGCCCTCTGCCGTCACTGGCAGGGCGGGAGGGCGGGGGTATTGTGTGGACCAGCATGTCCCCTCCTGAGACGAGGGGCTGCAGCCTGAGGGCACAGGGCTGGCCGAGACCTGCCCGTAGACCCTCTGTGCTCCGAGGCCTGAAGTGCGGGTCCCCAGGCTGGCCCCCAGAAGGAGGGCTGAGGAAGACTGAGACCCCCCACGACCGGGGAAGAGTAGCAGCCTCCTCGCGGCCTGGACTCCCTTAGCTCCCTGGGCAGCAAGCAGACAGTGTCTAGATCACTGAGTTTTTACTTTACAGTCAGGACAGTTCTTAATTGGTAATTTCTTTCTTAAATCAATTTTATTAAGCAAGTGATGAATCATTCCCACACCGTCTGCTGCAGAATGTGATGTATGTAAGCCACTTCCATGCGACCCCCGTGGCGCTGCAGGTCCCAGCTGGCTGTTGCGACGGGGACACGAGGACAAGGGGGACCCGGGCCACCTGCTCCAGGGACGAGGAGGAGACCTGCCTGAGCTCCGCCAACGGCCAGACCCAGGTCGGAGGGAAAGCAGGAAGGGCCGGAAGAGGACAAACCAGCCTGAGAGGCCGTGGGAAGCAGCTCTGACGGCTGTGGGGCGACAGACAGACTGACTGACTGAAATATGAGCGGAGTCTGTCAAGTCGGCAAATTCTCACAGGCTGAAAACATCCTTCTGAAGTGTCAGCAACTTGAGAGGCAAAGCACGCCTGGAGAGATGTGCTGCCTCAGAGACAGAGGAGAAACACGACCCAGACGTGGGCCCGAGAGGCTGGGCGTCAGGGGGTCGGTGGCGGGGCGCCGCTGGACTGGCTGCAGCCTGGTCCCCGTGCAGGACAAGGTTCATTTCACGGAGCTTTTTGTGAAGATCTTAACATGAGGGGAAGCTGGGTGCAGATACAGGAAAAGTCTGTGCTAATTTTGCAGCTTTTCTGCAAGTTTAAAATAGTTCAAATAAAAAGTTTCTTTATATCTAACTTTTCCGGTTTCAACCCTGAGGCACTGGAATGAAAAGCACCTTGGATCTGAATTTGATGAGTTTCAGTGACGCCTTCACATCCCTCTCCGTAAATATTAGCGCTAGGATTTCGTCAAAGGGAAAAGCTGCTGGCATGCTCAGACCACTTCTCCCTGTGTGTGTGTTGATCACTTAGTCGTGTCTGACTCTGCAAATTTATGGACTGAAGCCTGCCAGGTTCCTCTGTCCATGCAATTCTCCAGGCAAGAATACCAGAGTGGGTTGCCATTCCCTTCTCCAGGGGATCTTCCTGACTCAGGGATCGAACCCATATCTCCTGCATTGCAAGCAGATTCTTTACCATTGCCTTCTCCGTTTGAACCACCAGTAGGACACAAAAAACATACACAACAGAATTTAAAATTAGATCAATTGGACTTGAATAAAATTAGACTTCTGTGCATTGGAAACCTATCAACAGATAGAAAAGACAATGCACAGAGCAGGAAGAAAAATTTGCAAATCATATACCTGATCAGAATTTAGTATCAAGAAGATACAAAGACCTCCTACAGCTAAATAAAAAGAGCAACAACTCAGCTTAAAAATGGGGTAAGGACCTGAATAGACGTTTCTCCAAAGAAGGCAAACAGCCAACAAGCTGAAAAGATGCCCCCATAGCACTGGTATCTCGGGAAACGCAGTCAAACCACAGTCCTGCCCAGCATCCCTCCAGAGGCTTCTCCGACGCACGCTGTCCTGTGGGCATTCAGCCTTCTCCACTGGCCTCCTCATGTGGTTGCACCCCCTCACCTGCCTCGGAGTCAAGGGGGTCCAGCCATGCCTCTCCTCTGCCAGCACTGTGACTTCCGGGCTCTTATTTTTCTCCTCTCTTCTCTTGATTTGCAGATGCCTCAGGTTTTCACTGGGCTTCCCTGGTGACTCAGTGGTAAAGCATCTGTCTGCCAGTGCAGGAAACACAGGTTCGATCCCTGGGTCAGAAAGATCCCCTGGAGGAGGAAATGGCAACCCACTCCAGTGTTCTTGCCTGGGAAATCCCATGGACAGAGGAGCCTGGAGGGCTACAGACCATGGGGTGGCAAAGAGTCGAATACAACTTAGCAACTGAACAACAAGTTTCATTCTGGCCTCCCCAGTGGCTCAGCACTGAAAGAATCCACGCGCAATGCAGGAGACATGGCAGGAGCCTTGGGTTCGATCCTTCGGTCGAGAAGATTCCCTGGAGAAGGAAATGGCAACCTACTCCAGTATTCTTGCCTGGAGAATCCCATGGACAGAGGCGCCTGGCGGGTTATGGTTCACGGGGTAGCAAAGAGGACACAGCTGAGCAACTAAGCAACAAACGAAAACCCAACAATTTCTCACTCAGCACTCGTGTTCACCGAGCTGCTAGCCCAGCCAGGCAACAGGCCAGACCCTGGGCTCTGAGGGGCTGGACCAAGAGTCACTGGGATCCTGGCAGCCTGGCCAGACCTCGGGCTGCTGGACACCCAGCTCTGCCACCCAGGGGCAGGTCACCCTGGCTCCAGGACGAGGTTCTGTCTGGGGCACCGGGGTCCCTGCAGGTCGAGGCTGGTCCAGCACCGCAGGTCTCCAGGGCGGCGCTGCAGTTGCTCTGATAGCAGCTCCACAGTCTCCATAATTAGGACCTCTGAGGAGATGCCTTCGAAGCCCCTAAGTGATCGGGGGCAGCTGTGACTTCAGCAAACAGCATTTTTAGAAGAAATGCTGCTTCCTGTTGGTCAGTGGGAAGACTTCTTGCCTTCTCCTTTCATCCACAGGTCAAAATAAGTAAAAACACGTCCTGCTCCTGCAGAGTCTCAGTGCCCCTTGCCATGTGAGTCCCCGAGGCCCCCTTTAAAGGAGGGCACAGCTGTGTGGCTCCTGCAGGGACCAGGCGTGAGTCAGTGACAGGAGACCCTTCCTGGAAGCACCTGTGCTGGCTACACTTCTCCTCCTGGAGGTTGGTCCCTCGGAGGCAGGGTGTATCCCAGCCATGGTCCTGCTGCACTGGACAGGCTCACTGGGGCAGGGCTGGACCAGAGGTGGAGGGGGCTCCATCCATGAAGCTGGGAGGTCCTCCAGGCAGAAGCAGTGGGGAGGTTTGGCAGCAGGCCCTGGGTGGGAAGCTGGGGGGTTGGTGGTGGGGGGCAGAGCCTGCAAGGGCTGCTGGTGTCATCCCTGCTGCACAGCTGGGCTGAAAAAAGACGATCCCACAGACAAGGTGTCTCACTTCCTGACTTCATCACTCACCAAAGGAGTCCCGTGGGCGTCTCGTGGTTACAGGTTCAGACTTGGCACTATCAAGGCTGTGGCCCAGTTCAGTCCCTGGTCGGGGACCTGAGATTCCACAAGCCATACGGCACAGCCAGAAAAATAAAGTGAAATAAGAACACCTTACAAAACTGTAGCAAACAAAAGTGTCACTGGCATAAAGCTGGCTTTATGATCAATGGAATGAAACTGAGAGCCAGGAAATAAACCCTTGAATACACGGGTAAATGGTGCCAAGACCATTCAAGGAGGAAAACCATCTTTTCAACAGATGGTGTTGGGAAAACTGCATATCTGTATGCAAAAAAGGAAGCGGGATCCTTATACCCTTACATAGGATACAGGATACAAGCTTAGATCCTATATCTTACACTATATAAAAAAAATTAACTCAAAACAGATCAAAGACTTAAACATAAGAGCTAAAGCCACAAAACTCTTAGAAGAAAAAATAAGATCAAGGTTTCATGACACTGGATTTGGTAGTGATTTCTTGGATATGACACCAAGCGTGTGCTGAGTCCCTCAGTCGTGTCCAGCTCTTTGCAACCCCATGGACTGTAGCCCAGCAGGATCCTCTGTCCATGGGGATTCTCCAGGCAAGAATATTGGAGTGGGTTACCACACAGGGTGGTAACCTCAAGGGGATTTTCCCAATCTAGGAATTGAACCCAGGTCTCCCATATTACAGGCGGATCCTTTACCATCTGAGCTACTAGGGAAGTCCAAGAATACTGGAGTAGGTAGCCTATCCCTTCTCCAGGGGATCTTCCTGACCCAGGAATCGAACTGGGGTCTCCTGCACTGCAGGCAGATTCGTAACCAGCTGAGCTATAAAAGCAGAAGTAAAATAAGGAAAAGTAGATTAACTGGATTTTATCAACATTAAATAATTTTGTTCACGAGAGAACACTATCCACAGAGTGGAAAGATAGCCCACAGATCAGAATATAAGGAGAAAATATTTTCAAGTCATATCAAGCACTGGTATCTAGAACACATGAGAAGTCCTGAAACTCAAAAACAGCAGCAACAAAGTGATTTTTAAAATGGACAAAGGGCTTGAATAGATATTTCTCCAAAAAATTAAAAAAAAGCACTGAAAAGATGCTCTAATAACACTGGTCATTAGAGAAATGGAAATCAAAACCACAATAAGATACCACTTCACATCCATTAGGGTGACTATTATAAAGAAAAACAAAGAGAAAAAGAGGAGTGGGGAAGATGTAGAGAAATTTGAGCACCTGGGCATTGGTGGTGGTTGTTCAGTCGCTAAGTTGTGCCCGCCTCTTTGCGACCCCATGGACTGCAGCCCACCAGGCTTCCCTGTCCCTCACCATCTCCCTGAGTCTGCTCAAACTCATGTCCATGAGTCAGTGATGCCATCCAACCATCTCATCCTCTGTTCCCTTGGAGGTGGGAATATAGATTGGTACAGTCACTATGGAGAACAGTATGGTGGTCCCACAAAAAAATTAAATACAGAATCACCATGTGGTCCAATAATTCCACCCTGTGTGTCCACCCAGAACTGAAAGCACCCGCGCTCCCAACAGTGAAAGAGGGAGCAACCCAAGCGTCCCCGAAGAGTGGGTGGGTCAGCGACACGTGGGAAAGACATGGGGAATGCTGTCACGTGTCATAAAAAGGGAAGAAACTCCAACACACGCTGCAGCGCGGGTCAACCTTGAGAACATCAAGCTGAGTGAGAGAAGCCAGCCACAAAAGAGCACATGCCATGTGAAGTCCCTGGCGGAGTCAAGTTCACAGACAGGAAGCAGGGTGGGCGGGGTGGGGGAGGGGAGCGAGGGCTTCATCAGGACAGAGTTTCAACAGGAAAATGAGAAAGTTCTGGAGACAGAGGATGGAGGTGGGGGTAGGAATTCAAATGCTTCTGATGCCACTAAGCTGTACACTTTAAAACGGTTAAAATGGTAACTTCTATGTTATGTTTATGTTGTCGATTTACTTGCGAAGTCGTGTCCGACTCTTTGTGACCGTATGGACTGTTGCCCACCAGGCTCCCGTGTCTGTGGGTTCTCCAGGCAAGAATGCAGAAGTGGGTTGCTCTGCCCTCCTCCGGGGGGTCTTCCCCACCCAGGGATCGAACCTGCACCTCTTATGTCTCCTGCGTTGGCAGGCATGCTCTTTACCACTGAGCCACCAGGGAAGCCATATGTTATACACAGTTTACTGCAATTAAAGAAAACAACAACTCTCCAAAACCACGCAGCTTCTTAGACCTTATCGCTGATCAATTTTCAGATTACAGGCATTGCGAAGAAAGCACTGTTTTTGTGTCCGAAACAGGGAACAGGAAACAGGAGCTCGGCCTCTGCCTCGTGCACTTTCCTCCCTCCCGGCACACGCAGTGGCTCCTCAGGGCTCCCATTTCTGTTCTTTCCTCTCGGCTACAATGTCCCTCTCAGAAGGCCACTGAGAGGGTACAGAGCAGACCGTGCAGAGCTCGCACTAGACTAGACATGCACTAGGCTTGCTGGAAACACCCGCTGTGCTTTGTGTTGTGAGCTCAGAAGCAGAGACTCTATGGCTTCTCAGAAACTGACAGCTGCACACCCCCTGGGGCCCCTCCTGCCTGCCCTCCAGGGGCATCACAAGTGTGCGGCCTCCGGGGCACGGGGGTGCTCCCCCAGGCCATGGCTAACGGCTCTGGGTTCTCCCCAGAGGAGGCAGGATGGGCTGCAGTCTGACCCAGACTGAGCATCACGGAGGCGATTCTGCAAGGACTGGCCTGCAAGGGTCTCAGCTCTAGCCCCGGGCCCACTCAGGCCCCTGCCCAGGACCAAGCTTTAGCCTGCTGGATCAGCCACCGACGGACACGTCAGCAACTTTTCCACAGTCCCTGCCGTCTAAGTAGTGACAAGACCACGCACGCCCTACTCTTTTGAAATTATTCAGGATAAAGAATAAAGGAACCACAGAAACTGGAGGCCGATTGTCCGCTCCCTGAGCCCGGCTTTTCCAGCTCTGCAGGGACCGCACCTGGGGCCCGCACATCGTCAGCACCTACCGCCCAGCCCAGAAACCCCGCCAGGAGGGGCTCGTGGGCTTCTCCTCAAGCCAGTGGCCCAGGGCCAGGCCTGCCCCCGAGAGCCGTGTGACGTTCGCCCGTCGGCCTGCTGTCCGCCTCCCCATTTCTCTGCCAAGACGGCCGAAGAGGTGGGGTCACGGAGAGGAGCTGGTGCGACGGTGCAGGGAGCATGGCTGTCACTTGAGTGCAGGCCAGACGTGACCATTTCTATGATGACAACACACGTGTGCCGCAGGGCTGGAGGCAGGGCCGGGGCCCAGGGTGCACAGGCATCCGGGCCGGTCCAGGTCCCCAGGGCTCGTGTGGAGCTCGGTGGACCGGGAGGGCTGCCATGGTGATCGAGTTGGGATGATGAATTGGTGTCATTTAATTTTTCCACACCTTGACATTAACGGTGAGCGTTCCAAAAATAAACAGCTGTGCCACTTACTTCAGAAATACTTCTCTTCAGTTCAAATAGTTTCCTAACTTACGAATGCACACGTGCTATCAGAGGGTGTGAGGAGGAGTAGGGAGGGCTGGCCAGGCTCAGGGCGGGGAAGCCATGCCCCTGGGGGCCTCTCCTGCAGGTTCCGCCCTGCGGGTTCTGTCGGTGCCTTCAGAGGGTGGTCCAAGTGACCTGGGTCAGGAGAGAGAACGAGAACCCACTCACATTCCTGCCTGGACCAGTGGCCAAGCAGGGCTAAGTCTTCCCAGGGACGAGAAGGGGCAAGCAGCCCGCTGTGGGTGGCAGGAAGGGGCAGGCAGGGCGGGGGTCAGGGAGCGCCCTCAGCCACCCCCAGGGGCACTCATGGTGCCAGACCCCACCTGGGGTATGTGACCCCCTGAGTGTCCCAGGGTCCTAAGGGGGTTTTCACAGGAAGATGTGAATACACAGAGTTGCCAGCAGCCTCAGTTACCAGGGGACATGCCCCGAGCCCTGGCTCTGCCTGACGGTCCGCACTCAGCCCTCTCGCTCCCCTCACGCATGCGGTCAAGCTGCTTTGATGTGACTAGAGGATCAACTTAGCCCCAAAGTGTCCTATTATCCCGCTAAGGTCCAGCTCCCAGTGCTGTGCCCTGTCTGTCCATCCTGCTAGTACCCAGGTGCCCCTGGCCAGCTGCCAACACGGAGGAGGTGGTTTGCTGTGAAGGTGTGGGAGGAGGCTTCCCACATGGACGCAACACTTCCCTCTGAGTCACAAGAGGATATGTGTTGATGTTTCTCATTCTTCTCTACATCAATTTGCATAAATGAGTCTTGGAGGTTCATCTTCATGAAAAATAATGTTCCAATTCTAAAACTAAGCCATGGGAAAGTGGAAAATCTGACAGTACAATCAAATAGAACCTTTTATGCAACCAGCACTGACGACCATCACAGACGGGGGGCTTCCCACTCCTTTACGTGCATACTCCAACAGGTTGGCTGAATTCACACTCCGGCTGGGGCAGCAGGCAGTGGGTGGGGAGGGCAAGGACAGATGGACACCTGCAGGACGAATGTCCACAGCAGGGGGGCAAGGAGGTCCCCAGGGCAGCCCTAGAGTTCGGGGGTCCTGAGTCCCCTCCGTTCTCTCTTCTCCATCTCTACGAATTCGACAGAAGTCTGAGAAGTCTCACACGGTCTGGCTGGCTGTGTGGGGGTCACGGGGCCCCAAGGCCTTAAGGAAATGTCTAAGTTTTTGCTAAATCCTGGTTTTCTCGCTGGTGCTGGGAATCCAGTGGAAATATGACCTTGGCTACTCTTAGCTGCCAGCGGAGCTGCCCGTAAGAGCATCCCTCAGCACTTCCCTACCCCTGGACACTATTCTAACGTTAATTTAGTTAGACACTTGCGCAAATGCTGCAGAGAACACCCTTTTGCATTTTAAAGTCACTTTCTCTGGGAAGACTTCCCTACCCCCAATGTGAATATATTTTACAGTACATTACTGACACAAAAATAAATTTTCATTGTAAAAAGTGTTTCTACTCAGCAAATGCCCTGGAGATTCATTCAGAGTTCTGGGTGTACCGAAAGCTCACGCCTCTTTTATTGCAAGTAGTACTTCATGGTGTGGATGGACCACAGTTAACCATTCACCCATAGAAAGAACCTGGGTTGTGTCCAGTTTTTGACTATTGCAAACAGAACAGCTATGAACAGTCATGTACAGGTTTTTATGTGAGCATGAACTGTCATTTCTCTGGGATAAATGCCCAGGAGTACAAGTGTTGGGTCCCACTGCAATTGCATCGCTGATTACATAAGAAACTGCCAAACTGATTTCCATAGTGATTGTTCCATTTTACATCCCTATCAGTGACACACAAGAGCACTTCTCCACATCCCTGTCAGCGCTTGGTGTCTCTTTTTTATTTTCATCACTTTGATTAGGGTGTAGCGATATCTTTTTGTGCTTTTGATTTGCATTTCTCTGATGGCTAATGATGTTGAACATCTTTTCATGTGCTTATTTACCATCTGTATATCCTCTTTGGTGAAATATCTGTTCATATATTTTGCTCATTTTTAATTGCATATTTTTGGTTTTGTTGCTGTTGCTGCTGCTGTTGTTTTTGGCAATTGAGTTTTGAGAATGCTTTATATATTACAGATTTGGGTCCTTTACTGGATGTGTGGTTTGCAAATATTGTGTCCCGCTCTGTAGCTGTTCCTTTAATGCTCTGAAAAGGGTTTCTGAAGAAGCAGTTTTTCTTTCTGATGAGATTCAGTCTTTTATGGAACATGCTTTTGGTGTCGAGTCTATGAACTTTTCGCATGTGTATGCTCAGTCGCTCAGTCATGTCCTACTCTTCGTGACCTCTTGGACTGCAGCCCACCAGGCTCCTCTGTCCATGGGGTTCTCCAGGCAAAAATACTGGAGTGGGTTCCATATCCTACTCTAGGGGATCCCAAACCCAGATGATTCTCTGTTTTTGTTTTTTTTTCTAAAAGTCTTACAGTTTTACATTAAAGTCTGTGGTCCATTTCTGAGTTAATTTTTTGAACATTTATTTCATTAAAAGTATAGCTATTTACAATGTGTTTGAGTTAATTTGTATATAAGGTATGAGGTTACAGATGAATTCTTCTTTTCTCCTAGGATGAGCGATTAAACAGCCACTTGTTGAAACGGCTACGCTTCCTCCAGTGAACTGGTTTTGTGCCTTTGTTGACAGGCAATCAGGTGTGCCTGCGGGGGAACCGCTGGGTTCTGAGCTCCATCTTCTGCCCTCTGCCCGCACCACAGGGTCTCATTACTGCAGCCACGCAGACTGCATTAATGCTGGGCAGAGTCCCCATCCACTTGGCCCTTCTTCTCAAGAATGTTTCAGCTAGGTTAGAGACTGCGCCTTCCCATACGAATTCTGGAATAAGCTGTGATTTTATATCTGGTCTGTTGATACAGTGAATTATACTGACTGATTTTTACATTTTAAACCACACTTGCATACCCGGATTGGATCTCACCTGGCCCAGTAACTTCATGCATCACTAGATTCAACGTGCTAATATTTTGTTTAGGATTTTCTGTCTAAGTTCATGAATGATATGGATCTTTAGTTTTCTTCTAATGCAGTCTGCAGGTAATATTAACCTCAAAGTGATTTGGAATGTTTGGTAGGATTTTCTAGTGAAACCCCCAGGACCTGGAGATTTCTTTTTTAAGGAGTTCTTGAAGAACTCATACAATTTACACAGTTATGTTACTGATATGATATCATATGCAGGCAGCTTTCCTTTTTCTCACGTAAGCATTGCAGGGCCGTGAACTTGCCTCAGCACTGCTCCGACTGCATCCCACTTATTTTGACTTGTCTCTTCTTTTCCTTTCAGTTCTCTACATTTTAGAATTTCCATTGAGACTTCTTCTCTGACATATTAATTTTCTATGTGTGTTATCTTGCCAAGCACTTATAAGTTTTTCTGTTGCTCTTCTGCTCTTCTCCTTGAAGCTGTAGGTTTGTATTTTTTGCTGTGTTGAGAGGTTTTCAGGCATTCTTTATTCAGATCTTCTCAGCCCCACCCTCTTTCTTCTCTCCTCTGAGACCTGATGGTACAAATGTTGGCATTTCTGCTATTTTCACACAGGTGCCTACGAATCTGTTCCTTTTCTTTTTTTTCAGTCTTTCTTTCCTTTCTGTTGTTGAGACTGGGCAGTTCTGATTAATCTCAGATTCACTGCTTTTATCCTCTGTTATTGACCCCAGGCAGCACGTGCTCTGTTGGGTTGGCTGGGTTTTCTTTGGATCTCAGCTATCTGACCAGGGGTCACACCCAGGCACCTGCACTGGGAGATGGACCGCCAGGGATGCAAGGTTTTTTCCATTCAATCAATGCATTGTTCAGTTCCATAACTTCATGTGTGTATTTTTTATAACTTGAATTTCTTTGCTGAAAATTTCTTTTGTTGTTGTTGTTGTTTGTTTCAGGAAAACCCATAATTGCTTGGTGAAGCATTTTTACAAAGCCAGCTTTAAAAGATTGGTTAGATCATCTCAGCATTTACTGATGGTCTTTCTTAGTCAGGTTTTGATATTTCTTGTTCTTGGTATGATGAGTGATTTTTTTTTTTTTGTATCAGAGACAGTTTTGCAAGTTGAATCCAGTTGTTCCAGCTCCATTTGTTGAAAAGACTATTCTTTCCCCTAAGATCATGGCATCTGGTCCCATCACTTCATGGGAAATAGATGGGGAAACAATGGAAACAGTGACAGACTTTATTTTGGGGGGCTCCAAAATCACTGCAGATGGTGACTGCAGCTATGAAATTAAAAGACGCTTACTTCTTGGAAGAAAAGTTATGACCAACCTAGACAGTATATTAAAAAGCAGAGACATTACTTTGCCAACAAAGGTCCATCTAGTCAAGGCTATGGTTTTTCCAGTGGTCATGTATGGATGTGAGAGTTGGACTATAAAGAAAGCTGAGCACCAAAGAATTGATGGTTTTGAACTGTGGTGTTGGAGAAGACTCTTGAGAGTCCCTTGGACTGCAAGGAGATCCAACCAGTCCATCCTAAAGGAAATCAGTCCTGAATATTAATTGGAAGGACTGATGCTGAAGCTGAAACTCCAATACTTTGGCTACCTGATGCAAAGAACTGACTTATTGGAAAGCCCCTGATGCTGCGAGAGATTGAAGGCAGGAGGAGAAGAGGGTGACAGAGGATGAGATGGTTGGATAGCATCACTGACTCTATGGACATGAGTTTGAGTGAACTCCAGGAGTTGGTGGTGGACAGGGAGGCCTGAAGTGTCGCAGTCTAGGGGGTCACAAAGAGTCAGACGCGACTGAGCGACTGAACTGAACTGAACTGAACTGATTCTTTCCCCACTGAATGGTCTTGGCTCTGCTGTTGAAAATCAATCTCCCCCAGATTTGGAGGTTCATCTCTCCCCAACTGTATCCCATTGATCTGTATGTGTTTGCTGTATCTGGAAACACGAGGCCTCACCTTTCCACCTGTTCCTCCAGGGCAGAGAGGGCTTCTTTTTGGTCATGTTCCTTTTGGTGCGAAATAATCTCCCAGGAAAGGATGCCGACCCAGTGGGCACAGTGGGCCCCTCACCTCCTGACGGCCTATCTGCAGGCAGCCCTGCTCAGAGGACACATCAGGCGCCTCTGTGCCCGGGACCAGGCCTGGGCTCAGGTGCGTCTCAGCCACTGGCAGGCAGGCAGGTGTTTCCTGGAGTGAGGAGCCAAAGCACCCCCACCAGATGTAGGTTTCCTGTTAAAGCAACACATCACAATTCCCGGAGACAAAAATTCACCTTGTTCATTGTGCGTGCTGCCCAGCTCACCTCTGCATTTTGAGACAGTGGAGTTCTTCTAATTGTGCTTAGTTGTGCCTGACTCCTTGTGGCCCCACGGACTGTAGCCCGCCAGGCTCCTCTGCCCATGGAATTCTCCAGGCAAGAATACTGGAGTGGGTTGCCATTCCTTTGTCCAGGGGATCTTCCCCACCCAGAGATCAAACACAGGCCTCCTGCACTGCAGGCAGATTCTTTACCACTGAGTCACCTGGGAAGCTTCTATGACTATGCCAAAGCCTTTGACTGTGTGGATCCCAATAAACTGTGGGAAATTCTGAGAGAGTTGGGAATATCAGACCACCTGGCCTGCCTCTTGAGAAATCTGTATGCAGGTCAGGAAGCAACAGTTAGAACTGGACATGGAACAACAAACTGGTTCCAAATAGGAAAAGGAGTACGTCAAGGCTGTATATTGTCACCCTGCTTATTTAACTTCTATGCAGAGTACATCATAAGAAATGCTGGACTGGAAGAAACACAAGCTGGAATCAAGATTGCCAGGAGAAGTATCAATAACCTCAGATATGCAGATGACACCACCCTTATGGCAGACAGTGAAGAGGAACTAAAAAGCCTCTTGATGAAAGTGAAAGAGGAGAGTGAAAAATTTGGCTTAAAGCTCAACATTCAGAAAACGAAGATCATGGCATCCGGGCCCATAACTTCATGGGAAATAGATGGGGAAACAGTGGATACAGTGTCAGACTTTATTTTTCTGGGCTCCAAAATCACTGAAGATGGTGACTGCAGCCATGAAATTAAAAGACACTTACTCCTTGGAAAGAAAGTTATGACCAACCTAGATAGCATATTCAAAAGCAGAGACATTACTGTGACGGCTAAGGTCCGTCTAGTCAAGGCTATGGTTTTTCCAGTGGTCATGTATGGATGTGAGAGTTGGACTGTGAAGAAAGCTGAGCACCGAAGAATTGATGCTTTTGAACTGTGGTGTTGGAGAAGACTCTTGAGAGTCCCTTGGACTGCAAGGAGATCCAACCAATCCATTTTGAAGGAGATCTGCCCTGAGATTTCTTTGGAGGGAAAGATGCTAAAGCTGAAACTCCAGTACTTTGGCCACCTCATGGGAAGAGTTGACTCATTGGAAAAGACTCTGATGCTGGGAGGGATTGGGGGCAGGAGGAGAAGGGGATGACAGAAGATGAGATGGCTGGATGGCATCACTGACTCGATGGACCTGAGTCTGCGTGAACTCCGGGAGCTGGTGATGGACAGGGAGGCCTGGCGTGCTGCGATTCATGGGGTCGCAAAGAGTTGGACACAACTGAACGACTGAACTGAAGTATTAAAGAAGACAACGATACCTATTTCCTAACTTTCCTCATGGAAAAATGTCTTTTCTTCCCTCTTTTGGTGGGAAAAAAAAAATCAAGGAAATTTGTTCACAGTCAGAAACGGTCATTTTCTTGAAGTAACTGTGAACCAGCTAGAGAAAGGGGCCTTATAGTTTCCCAATTGAATATCAGAGGCTACAGAGGAAGGCCGTTCCTTCTGATGACTAAATAGCTAATCTACATAATGTGCATAAATTTTTAATGCATTTTATTTTACCAAAGCATTTCACTCCATTGCATTAATTGCTGTGATGTTAAATAAAACATTCAGGTTTAAAACTTGTCATGCACTTTTCCCCGTGTTAATCTATGTGCCTCCTCGACCCCCCAGAAGGAAGGGAACCCTCTTCCTGGCTGTCACCAGAACCAGGTTTGACCCTGTTCAGGGAGATGACGTGTATCTGCTTGTCCTCCGGGTGCAAGGTGATTCTGCCCTGAGCCCCGATAGAGCTGGGGGGCTCTGGGGCAGGTGAGACTGGCAGGCGCGCACTTAGCAAGCGGCAGGGTCTGAGCCGGGCCAGGCCCTCTGCACCGGGCGGACCATCCCGTGCTCCACTGAGCCTGGCTCCAGCCACCACTGCTGTCTGAGCTCAGATAGGAGGCGGTCTGGCTTCCAGACGCACTGGACAGGCAGGACTTTCCTTGATTTTGAACCTGTTTGGCATCATGACCCAGAATACAGAGAACTGCACCCGGAATACGGGCGACGCTGGCACTTTCTGTCCTCCTGCTACAAACACGCCAACACAGTCCACACAGCAGTTCCGCTGTCCCAGTGATGGGCAGCACCCAACCCCCAGACGCCCACTGGTGTGGGAGGAGTGAGGGCACGCCACCCAGAGGCAGGCCCTCCGTCCACACAGTCTCCCCGAGTCCTGCTGGGGCCAGGTGGCCAGGTCAGTGAGAACTGAGTCAGGAACACAGAGATCACAGCCTCGCCCACCGGAAAATCCTTTACAAAAATAAATTTGCCTCTTCAAGCTAGAATTTAGTCAGAAGCACTGCACCACTCAGAGCAGCCTGAGGGTCTCTGGGCCCCAGAACCCCAGCCTCGGCTTTCACGAGCCCAGCACTCTCTAAGTCTAATCTAAGATTTAAACTTCATTGTTTAAATATCTGACAAGGTTAAAAATATCCAGGAAGGTCATTAAATTCCGGGAACTGCAGCCCAGGGGTCTGGCCACTGGAGCTTGTCCGCTTCCTCCCTGAGCCGACTTGTCCAGGGAGGCGGCACAGAGCTGAGGACAGGGCCAGGGCCAGGGCGGGTGTGCCCAGGAGGGCAGGTGCAGAGGGGAGCGAGGGGCACAACTGCTACTTCGAGAGGCCGAGGGCCAGCGGGCGGGGCACAGAGTGGCGTGGGCGTCAGGGGCCAAGGGACCATCTGCCCCTCCATGTGCAGTTTGCCCTTACTGTCTTAGCTCCATGGATTTAAAAAGCAACGTAAAGGTCTTCTGTACTATTTATACATGACATTTCAATTTGCCTTTTTTCTAAACAGACAATCAAATTAAAATATTGGGAGCTTCATTTTGAGTGGATGCATTACTGACTCTGCTTTAAGACACAGGTTCCTCCTCTGAAAATCAGAGAGCTGGCACGGTTCAGAGCAGCCTTCTGGTCTGACACGGGAGGAATCAGAAAATATAAAACAGCAGCAGCTGAACTATTTGCCCACATCTCAGAGCCAAGGAGGCTTAAGACGCCTGCCCTCCCAGCCACAGACACCCATGCCTCCCTGCGTGCGTCAATGGCACAAGGCGCCAAGTACTGGCTATACCTTGCAGGTGACTGCACGTGCCTCGCCAAGTGGGGAGCTGGCCTCTGTCTTGTCTGCTTAGGCTGAGAAGGGCTGAAGCTCTCAGAAGAGTTGCTGGGTGGTGAAACAGACACAGCTGTTTCTTTTACGCCCACACAGGACCCCTTTCCACTGTGTAAGGGTACACTGGTCACCCACTGCCGGGCCGGGCGGGACCGGAGCCTGAACACTGACCGGCTCGACGGTGAGGCTGCAGGTCCCAGGGCCCTCCATGGAGCCGTGGGCATGGGGCGCCTCCTCTCGGCCCGAGCTGGGGACACCCCGTTTAGCCTGACCCTGAGGGACCCCGCAGGCAGTGGGAACTCCGTGGCTCTGTCCTAAGATGTCCCTATTCCTCATGAATGGCCCAAGAGGACACGGTGCTCAGATGATCAGGCGCACATGGCTGCTCTCCTCGGACCCCCACAGAGCCCACCAGCCCATCCGTCAGGCTCCCCAGTGCCCTTCCTGGCTCATGTGACCCCCCCACCATGTGCATACATCTTGAGCTGCCTCGCCTGCTCCCCTTCACCCCCGCCCGCACATCCCCGCTGAGGGAGAGGCTGAGAATCCAACTGCCCACCTCCCTCCTGGTGCCTGGATGGAAGAGCAGAAAGGGCAGAAAGGGGGCTGCCCGCACCCCAGATGCAAAACCCTCCAGGGACACAGACCCGACCTGCTTTTGCCAGGGCAAACCCCAGCATTTTACCACTTCCTCCCAACCCATGTGTTCTGCATGACCTATTAATCATGGCACATACACCTGTAATTATGATAATGCAGCTCCCAGCCATACCCTGGGTAGAAACTCTTAATTAAACTCAAACAATGAATCAACCCGCACATATTTTTCTAAGCATCTGGCCTGCGCAGGCCTCGGTGCCAGCCAAGAACTTGCTTCCCTCCTTTTCTCCCCTGCCTACAAAAACATCCAATGTTTTTTTTTTTTCTCAAATTATGGAAATCTCAAGGTATTAAAAAAAAAACAAAAACTTCTGCAAAGTGGAAGTACACAAATTGTAAGTCTAAAAGGGTCGGAACCCCTGGGCGCTGGCCTTGGAAAGGGTCACTCTCCGAGCCTGTGCCCAGGGAAGGTGCTGATGCACCCATCCTCCATTGGCCGTGTAACCCTTGGTGAGTGTGTGGCTGGTCAGCAACGGGGATCCAGAGCAAGTGGACTCCAGCCCCGGGGGGCCACAGCGCTCCCCCGGGCCAGTGTAAGAGAGCCCAGAGCAAATCTATCCGCTGACTGCCTGGGGACTACAGGTGTAGGGGAGCCTTTGGAGGTCGCGTGCGCCGCACAATCCTAGAGGTGGGGGCGGGGCAAGGAGCACACCCTCTTCTGCTTGAACCCGTCTGGGCTTGTGAGGTCCACCCTGGATTTCTCAGCAAGGACGGAGAGGAAGACCTTGGGGGTTCTCTTAACTGACCCCCTTAGCAGCGGCCCCAGAGCAGAGGGAAGAACCGGCTGCCACTGCCGCCCCTTGGAGGCCGCCTCCCAAAGCGGTCACTGCCACGCGCACCAACAGGGTCAAAACCCACTTCCAACGGCCAGTGGCTCCAAACCCTGGCTTTGAGTGCAGGGCTGAGGAAACCAGGTCTTTGCAACCCAGGGAGAGAAGGAGAAGGGGAGGCCCACAGAGAAAGCCAAAGGCGAGGAGAGTCTGCCAGGGCACAAACTCAGCTCAGGGCTGGAATCTCCGACGAGGGGACAAAGGTGACAGGAGGGGCCACAACCCACGATCAGAGTCTTGTCCTGAGAGTCAGAAACCAGAAACTGAATCTACTGGAGCACGGGGGTTGGGAGGGGACTCCCTGGGTCACCTGAGACCTCCGGAGGGCAAACCCCCAGGCCCTGGGACACTGCAGGGTTCTGGGAGACTGGAGGCTTGGGTGAGCATTCGAGGCATAGAGAGAACCCTGGCTCGCTCTTCTAGACGCCCCCCTACCACCGTCATCCCTGCTGAAGCCCAGGACCCCTGGGCAACCGCCTCTATGCGGACCCGGGCCTCCCTGCGCCCCCAGCCCCGGCGCCAACCCGAGCTCAGCGGGGTAATGTGGGAGCCTCCCTGGCTCGGCTCCGGAGGGCTCAGGGGCGCTTGGGCTCCTAGTTAGAGAATTCAAGGCTACCGGAGAGGGGCTCCCTCTCTGGGATTCAGGTCTGCGTCCGGGCTCCGGCTCCGGCTCCTGGCCAGGCAGAAGGCAAAGCCACGAGTGTGTATGTACGTGTGTGTGCGCGTGTGCGTGTGTGTGTGTGTGTAAGACTACATCTGCGCGCATCGCTGTGTATACGGGGGCGACGTTCCCCTCTGCAGGGCAGGGGCGGCAGGAAGGGGCTAGAAAGGAGCATCCACGCGCCGAGGACTGCATCCCGCGCCCTCTGCGCGGAACCGGGGGCTCCCGCAACCAGCCAGCACGGGCGCGGGGGATCCCTGGTCATCCCGCTCGCTTTGTCGCCCACCCTTCCTCTCACCTGAGCTCTTGCAGATCCCTCGCGGAAAGACGGGACGGCAGCTGCAACCAGACCCCGGCCACGGCCGCCCGGACCTCCATGAAAGCGCACGAAGCTGCCCGAGCCCGTGCGCGCCTGGGGCCGGACGCCAGCCCGGCTGGGGACTCGGAGCAGAGCAGGGGGCTGGGGGCGGCACCCAGCCCGGCACCGCCCTCGGCTCCGGGGGCCGCGGGTGGGGGGAGGGGAGCTTACATGTCCCTCTCGGAGTCTCCTTTGCCCCAACCCGTCTGCGCAGCCGAGAGGAGACTCCGCGCGCGGGACTGTGGCCCCCTTCCCCTGTTCCCGCCCGGACGCTCGGAGGCAGACGCCCGCGCCCCTCCAGCCCCGCTCCTGTATCGGGATCTTACGGCGTAGACCCCTTGTCCCCGCTGCGGCCCCGAGAGACTCCAGTGTAGACCTCTCTTTCCCGCCGCGTCAGCCTCCTGTCTCCTCTCCCCTCGGGACCCTCCGCTGTAGACCCTCTGCGTCCCGGTCTCTGCCCCGGAACCCCGAGTAGAAGCCCCGAGCCCTCCCGCCCCCGCTCTTGCATCGGATCCTCCGTGCGGACCCTGCGCCCTCGTCCCCAGCCCGGCCCCGGAACACTCGGGTGCGGATCCAGGGCCCCACCGCGCACGCAACTTCACCTCGGGGCCCGACTCGGCTGGCTGCCGCTCCGCTCGCCCGGCCGGCGGCCTCCTCCGGGCGGAGCGCGGCGTCTCGAGAGCCCGCTGCCCGCGGAGTCCGGCACCGCCCCGCGCGCCGCCCCCAGCCCGGCCTGGCCCTGGCGATCCGCTGCGGTGGCGTGGCGCCCCCTCGCGCCCGGCCGCGGGTCCCCAGGGCGAGCGGACCCCCAGTCTGTCCGGCCGGGAGCCAGGAGCCCAGGGCCGTGTTCCCCCAGGCGGAACTCTCGGGGGCATAGGAGGCGCAGACCCCTCTCTGCGCACTGCACCCACCGACGCGACAGGCACACGCGCCCACCCTCACGCACAGTGGCGGCTCCAGAGGCGCAGACGGCGTCCCCCGTAACCACACGCCGAAGCGGCCCTTAGGGTAAAGGGGCAGACGAGGGGCTCTCCACGTGGGTGTGGTCGCCAGAGCCGGAGGAAGGCCGCTTGTGGGGTCTGGAGACTCGGTCGGTCACCGGAATAGCCTCCTCTCCGGGGCCGGCATTGCCAGATGCCTATGAACTGCGCCCTGATCCTGACGCGGCCTCTGTGAGGGGCTCTCATCGTGGGCACGGGGATGTTCCTCTCGGACTTGAGCCTGGACACTGAGGCCTTGGACGGGTTTTTTGCTTCATGTGTGTGCGTGCTAAGTTCCTTCAGTCATGTCTGACTCTTTGAGACCCTGTGGACTGGAGCCTGCCAAGCTCTTCTTAGAGCCAGAGAGAGGGCTGGCCACCTCTCTACCCCAAAAGGCCACCTCTCCTACAGGAAGTGGTGGCTGACTGTCCCATGTTTGGGGCAGCTCCATCTGTTAGCAGAGTCTGCCCAGCTGAGCAGAATCTGTTGGGGGAGGGGGTAGAATTTGTCCACCAGGAATGGATGTTGTAGCTGCTGAGGCAGAACTCCATGGAGGATCCCTGTAACAGAGACCCCTCCAACCCTGCGGGACACGAAAAAGTAACTAAACAAAGAAGATAGCTCATGGAAGTCTGGGGCCATGTCCGGCCACAGCGAGTGCCCTACAGCTGGGTTACATAGGTGTGTGTGGCTGGGCATGTATAATTTCTAAGACCCTTGCCCTTCATGGGGGGAAATTTCCAGACCCAGTGCCACCTGGCTGCCCCTTCAGACCCTGAGCCTGTTTCCAGCCCTGGGTAATTGTGAGGAGCAGAGTCAGATGAACTGTCCCCTCCCTCCCCAGATGCCACGCCTCTGTTCATCTAGCCTAACCGCCAGCTAGCCTGTCTTGGCACCATGGCGTGTTCTCAGCCAACTCCGGGTTTTTAGTCCATGAAAATTTCCATCTCCGCAGTGTCTGTTGGTGCTGTTGTTCTTGGTTTCTGACCTATGGTTTTCAGTTACACAGTTCTTTAAAATCTAGGTTCAATATATTTGTTTCTCTTAAATTGTTTGTCAGCTTTTACTAACCTCTTTGGTGAGCCTGTCAGGTGTTTTAGAAGCTTCATCCAATCATACAGCACATTCGCTATTTCCTCACCTTGAGCTTCCCGGGTGGCTCAGTGGTAAAAACCCGTCTGCAGAACAGGAGATGCAGGTTCAATC
This sequence comes from Ovis canadensis, assembly GCF_042477335.2. NCBI lineage: Eukaryota > Metazoa > Chordata > Mammalia > Artiodactyla > Bovidae > Ovis > Ovis canadensis. Next base: position 13,946,351 of record NC_091267.1, read on the forward strand.
CCTGGGTCGGGAAGATCCTCTGGAGGAAGGCATGGCAACCCACTCCAGCATTGTTGCCTGGGAAATCCCATGGACAGAGGAGATGGGCAGCCTACAGTCTATGGGGTCAGTAAAGAGCGGGTCATGACTGTGACTAAACAGCGCCTTGAGCTAGTGGGAAAGAGGTAACTCAACACTGTCCAAAGAGGCGAGCTCGAAGGCGAGCTCCACGGAGCTCTGTCTCTGTTTGGTGCCAGCCACAATGACCTTGCCTGATCACAGTGCCAGGGACTCTACCCAGCCCGGACGACTCTGGCAGCACACACTTTCTATTTTCTTCGGGACACTGTCTTGCCGCGTCTCGCTGTTCAGTGAACCCAGGGCAGGATACGGGTGTTTGGCCCTCCAGCGGCCACGTGTCTGGGGATCCAGCTCTGCTGGTGTTTTATAAAGTGCCTGCTGGTCCACAGGACGGGACCAGAGGCAAAGCTGAAAAACATGGCGAATCATTACTTTTCCTGCACGTTTGTTCAGTCATGTCTGACCCTGTGTGACTCTGTGGACTGTAGCCCGTCAGGCTCCTCTGGCCATGGGGATTCTCCAGGCAAGAACACTGGAGTGGATTGCCATGTCCTCCTTGCAGAACATGGTGCATCGCTGCTTTTCTTAAATAATATTAAATTCATTGCTGGTTGATGCATTTGCATTTTTGTGTGGCTTCTGTTTTAGGAAAGGAGCAAACATTTACAAAATGTTTTTGGAATGTAATACATGCCCGTTGTAGAACATGAGTAACCTTCTGTGAAAAACACAAAAGAGAAAACGAGAAATCTCTACACCTCTCAGCTCCATCACCCACACTTTATCACTGCTACTATTTGGAACCTATTTTGGTACCAAAACATTTTGTACCCTTTAAATGTAAGAATGTTTTTGTTTGTTTCTATACAAAAATAGCATCATAACATCTCCTGGTTCACTGTATTTAACAGGATATGAGCATCTTCAATGTTTTCCAGGATCCAACATAATTATAAATGATTATCATGTGGCTGGTACCATACTGTAACTCAAACTCCATTGTGTGATATCTATGTTTTCTCCAGTTTTCTACTTTTACAAAATACTTTGGCCAAAATGGCTTTCATATATATTTTAACCCACTTTCTTGACTATAGTTGCGTATGAGTAAATACCGACTGGTATGTTATTAGCAGAAAATCCTTGGTGTGAATGTAATTGAAATCATTTCGTTGAAGAAACAGAAAGTTGACATGCATTTCCTTGTCTCTGTCTCAGTAGGCAGTAAGGCCCTTGCACAGGGCCTTTTTATCTTTACTTCCTTGTCCTCCACATGGGTGGGGCCTGGCACCCACATGTTTGGAAAGTGTTTACTGTGAGGGTGGAAGTGACGAGGGGAATGAAAGCTGTTAAAACGTAGATGTCTAATTCCCTTCTTTACCAATATTTTCCAAATTAGTTATTTTCTTCTAGCTATTTATATTTAACTTTCATGAATTTTCATTTATTGGCTCCTTTTCAAAACAATCAGTCTGCTTTTTTTGGTAACAGCTTAATTGAGAAGAATTCCGACACCACACAATTTATCCCTGTAAAGTGTGCGATCCAGTGGGCTTTAGGTTGTTCACATAATTATAGAGACGTCACAACCGATGGTAGAACATGACTACCTTCGCCTAAAGAATCCTGGCCCCTAGTGACACAGACCCCCTTTTAGTCCATCTGTCCATGTGTCCATCTGTCCATGTGTCCATCTGTCCACCTGTCCACATGTCCCCTCTGCAGTTAGCAGAGCTCCTGGACCCGGTCAGCCTCCCAGACACGTGACTCTCTGTCTTCCTGTTCTTGGCTTTCTTTTTCGCTTTCTCTTCCTGTCCGTGTCCATCCTGGCCTGTGTCAGCGCCCCGCCTGAGCATGGAGAGGAACCAGCCCTCTCGCCGTCGTGGTTCCCCAGCCTGAGTCGCCTTTCCCTGGTTCACTTGGCTGCTGCTTGGAAGCCATTCTCTTCCTGCCTCTCTCGCCTCTGATGTCTCTTTCTCCAGAGCACTTGCCGCAGTGCACGTGTCCTCCTCAGTTTGCATTTCCCACAGACAGCCCTGATCAGTGCTCCCGCTCCCCACCCCCAGCCGCGGGTGGCCGTCTGGCTCCTGCGTCCGCTCCGTGCTCCGCTTTGATGATCAGATGCTGCCACCACAGGAGGATGGGCCTCTGAGCCGCCTCGGCTTTCCTCCCTTGTTCACCCGTTTCATCCCCCGCCTGCCGCCCCTGCTCTGTGCTTCTCTTCTTCCATTTCCTCGTCTCACTTTGAGCTCCACGCAGGGGCTCCATCTGCTGAAGGGACGCCGTCTGCTTCAGCCCTTCATCTAGGAAGGCCTGAATCTCCTTGAACCTGTGGTTCACAAACAGGGTGGGGTTCACCCAGGAAACAGAGGTCCTTCCAACACGTGTGCACCATACAGTTTTGCCAATCAGCTCAAAAATTAGAGACACCAAGGGAACATTTCATGCAAAGATGGGCACAATAAAGGACAAAGCAGTGTGGACCTAAAAGAAGCAGAAGATATTAAGAAGAGGTGGCAAGAATACGCAGAAGAGCTGTACAAAAAAAGATTTTCATGAACCAGATAACCACAATAGTGTGATCACTCACCTAGAGCCAGACAACCTAGAATGCAAAGTCAAGTGGGCCTTAGGAAGCATTACAATGAGTAAAGCTAGTGGAGGTGATGGAATTCCACCTGAGCTATTTCAAGTCCTAAAAGATGATGCTGTTAAAGTGCTTCACTCAATATGCCAATAAATTTGGAAAACTCAGCCGTGATCACAGGACTGGGAAAGATCAGTTTTCATTGCAATCCTAAAGAAAAGCAAATCCCAAAGAATGTTCAAACCACCGCACAACTGCACTCATCTCACATGCTAGCAAAATGATGCTCAAAATTCTCCAAGCCAGGCTTCAGTAGTACTTAAACTGAGAACTTCCAGATGTTCAAGCTGGATTTAGAAAAGGCAGAGGAACCAGAGATCGAATTGGCAACATCCGCTGGATCATCGAAAAAGCAAGAGAGTTCCAGAAAAGCACCTACTTCTGCTTTACTGACTACACTGAACCCTTTGCCCATGTGGATCACAATAAACTGGAAAACTCTTAAAGAGATGGGGATACCAGACCACCTGTCCTGCCTCCTGAGAAATCTGTATGCAGGTCAAGAAGCAACAATTAGAACCAGACATGGAACAATGGACTGGTTCCAAATTGGGAAAGGAGTACTTCAAGGCTGTGTATTGTCACCCTGCTTATTTAACTTATATGTAGAGTACATCATGTGAAATGCCAGGCTGGATGAAGCACAAGTTGGAATAAAGATTGCCAGGAGAAATATCAATAACTTCACATATGCAGATGACACCACTCTTACGGCGGAAAGAGAAGAATTAAAGATCCTCTTGATGAAAGTGAAAGAGGAGAGTGAAAAAGTTGGTTTAAAATGCAACATTCAAAAAAAGAAGAATGGCATCTGGTCCCATCACTTCATGGCAAATAGATGGGGAAACAATGGAAACAGTAAGAAACTTTATTCTCTTGGGCTCCAAAATCACTTCAGATGGTGAGTGCAGCCATGAAATTAAAAGACATTTGCTCCTTGGAAGAAAAGGTATGACTAACCTAGACAGCATATTAAAAAGCAGAGACATTACTTTGCCAACAAAAGTCTGTCTAGTCAAAGCTATGGTTTTTCCAGTAGTCATGTATGGATGAGAGAGTTGGACTATAAAGAAAGCTGAGCATTAAAGAATTGATGCTTTTGAGCTATGGTGTTGGGGAAGACTCTTGAGAGTCCCTTGGACTGCAAGGAGCTCCAACCAGTCCATCCTAAAGGAAATCAGTCCTGAATATTCATTGGAAGGACTGATGCTAAAGCTGAAACTCCAATACTTTGGCCACCTGATGTGAAGAACTGATTCATTGGAAAAGACCCTGATGCTGGGAAAGATTGAGGGCAGGAGGAGAAGAGGACCACAGAGGATGAGATGGTTGGATGGCATCACTGACTCGATGGACATGAGTTTGAGTAAGCTCTGGGAGTTGGAGATGGACAGGGAAGCCTGGTGTGCTGCAGTCCTTGGGGTCGCAAAGAGTCAGACATCGGTTAGGGGGTGGGACCCACATATCTGAATTCTCTTAACCCCATGCATCTAAGGAGCCAGGCCCGTGGAGGCCTGGGTCCTCCTCTCCTGACCCGTGTGTCGTCCAGGCTGTGGGCCCTGCTTGGCTGCGCTTTGTGTGTAAACTTCTGAATCTGTTCTCAGTGGGCGATTCTCATGACACTCCTCAGCATTCTCTTGCTGTGAGAGCTTGTGACCCCAGGACACCTTGGGGTCTCCTCAGGAGCCCCTCATCATTTAATTTAAACCTACGGTAGTGCCAGCATCTTTCTGCCTCTGTCAGTTTTGTGCTTGTAAATTTAATATTTAATTTCACTCATGCCATACTTCTTGGAAGCAGCCTCAGATTGGATGCAGTAACGTTTTAAATGATTTAAATTGCTTAACCCTGTACAGAATGCTGAGTGAGGGTCTGACTGAATGGGACTTCCTTTTCTCCTGAGCCATTGAGCATGAGTGACTCTCGCCTTAGTGAACAGGGCAGAGACCTGGGCTAGTCCCGTGCACGGACACGCCACTCACACTCACCCGAATCACAAGTCTTTGTTCACGCCTGCACCCTGCAGCCGGGCTGGACACCCTGTTCTGCGGTAGCCACATGCGGGGGCATCTCAGAGAGCAGAGCCCGAGATGGGAAGAGCCTGAATATTGACACCTGGGGCTTTTCTGTCCTGACTCAGCTTTTAAATGAGCTTTAAATTCTTCCTCTCAAAACATGAACAAACCATTGTGCCCCCCACACCCTCCGCCACACACACCAATCTCTATGGAACAATGGTGGCTGAGGCCATAGAACAGCAGTGAGGAGAAGTGAGACACGGGGGAAGCTGCAGTCTGCCCCGAGCCCCACCACACGTGCTCGCACACACATGCACACACACGTGCGCACACGCACATGCAACAGAGCAAAGAGCTGTTCTGGATGGACTAGCAACAGGCAGCAGGTGGCCCTCAGCCTGGGGCGAAAGTGGCCTCCTTCCCGAATAACAGTGAATGAATCAGGAACGGCCAGGAGAGACAGAGATTTCCAGCAAGTAATGGGAGCGGCGCAGGAGATGCAGAGGAGGGTCAGCAGGGTGGATAAGACAAAAATAATCACACCTGCCAGAGCAGTGGCCTCCCAGCCGCCCTTGACGGCGCTTTCCTCACCCTCAGAGGGCAGCGGCCGCCACCATCAGGCCAGGCTGCAACCGCCCCCACACCCTCCGCAGCTGCTTCGGCCGCCTCCTCGCCAGGATGGTGCTTAGAGCTTCGGAACTGAAAGCCAGGCAAGCAAATACAGAAAGTGCAGCCGCCTTCAGCGCTGTGACCCTTGTCTGTGTGTAAATGCTGCTGATATCAGTGCCTCTGCCTAAGCTGGCTCCCCAAGTCCACCCACGTGCCCAGGTGTCCAGGCACCCAGGTGCTGTTTTTGCTGAGATTAGACCTGCCTGTGGCCTCACCTGGACTCTCACTCCCGCTGTCAGAGGACTGACTGCCATTCATCTTGCCATGTGGGCCGTTTTCCTGTATTTTCCTCTTAAATCTCTGCTCCATTGCCCCCAACACTCAGCATGATCATGGCCTGTAAGGAGGTGCTGTATTTCAGGCAGAAGTGCCTGTCCATTGGACTTTTCCCTGGACAAGTGTTCAGCTCCGCACCCTTGCTATCGGCTTCCTTGTGCGCATTCATCCTCACAGCCTCTGAGGTGGGTGCCTCAGCCTGTCTGGTCTTTAATTATCGACCAGCGACGTGGCTCCTGGCCTCCACAAAGACCCCGGTGGGGATGCGAGGTTTGTGCTTTGTGCTGGCTTTGGGCTTTTTCTTTGCTGAGGAATAACAAGTCCCAATACTAATTACAAGGAGTTCCCACAGTTCTGACAACACTTCCATCTGTGGCTGTCCTGCTCGCATCTGCCACCAGGGAACAGGCCGCCCACGGTGGTTACACGGCCGGGGCGCAGTGCCTTCCCTGGGGACGAAACGCGCCGAGTCATCTAGCAGGAAGCACGGTCCGTGCTTCCTGGGGACCAGGAGTCCGGTCAGCTTCCTAGGAGTGTCAAGGACAGGCCCAGAGCCCTGGGGACAGTCCGTGTGCCTGTGCATGGGTGAGATGGGTGTGTGAGTGTGTGTGAGCCTCAAGTGGCAGGCACTGGCGTGTGCGTTCAGAGAACAGACACAGCACTTCCCGCGGGAACTGCTGGGGCTCCTCCATCCCAAGCTGGCCGCTGCCCCCTGCCCCGCACCTCCTTGCCCCCTCCGCTATCCCAGGGGAGGACCCTCCCAGATGCAGAAATGTGTGCTGTTGTGGGTGGGCTGGGGCTGGCCCCTGGGTGTCAGCGCCTGGCAGACAGTCTGTCTGGGAGCGGCTGGGATGGGAGGAGCCCTCCAGGAGGGTGGCCCCAGTGAGCCCCAAAGCAGAGAAGGGCCAGGCTGACGGGTGACACGCTTCCCCAGCTTCTGGGGAGAGTCTGCGTCTGCCCTGCCGGCTTGGGGCCTGGGGGCCTCGTGGTGAGGGAGCGGGGACACGGGTGGAGGCTGCAGGGCCGTGGCTGAAGAGCTGGTAAGGGGCTCGGCATCCAGGTTTCCTCCCTCCAAGGAGTGGGGGCGCTGTGGGAAGGACCCGCCTGCCGTCCTGAGGGACAGCCCCGCTGTCCGGGAGCCCCCTGCCCCATGTGAAGGACGGGCACGGCCGCGTGCCCTCGGGCTGGACTGGCTTCTGCTGTGGCCCCGGGGCTGGAGGCCCTGGGCCCCAGGTTCCCGTCTGAGAGTCGAGCTGGGGGCTCTTCAGGCACAGTTTCCCACTCAAAAGTGGTCGACCAGCTCTCTTCGCATCACGAGGGCTACATTCCTTACCTCTCGAAGCAGACAGGCCTTCAGTGTGAATTTCTAGAAAGTCACATTTCCAACCTCAAATCCTTTTCGGGAGTTATGATCACGTTTCCAGCTTCAGATCTGATCAGAGAATATGGGCTTGGACTGAACACACTGAGGCCTTGAGGTTTCATTTACTCAGGCAGCCCCTTCCCCAGACACAGCTGTTGCGTTAGCAGGTGGGCTGGCATAGACGCATACCTCGCTTCTCACGGCCAAGGACCTGAGCTGAGGCTGTGTGCAATGCGGTCGGGCCCTGTGTCCCTGGCCTACCCCTCCGCTTGTTCTTGGCAGGACTGCGCCTGGACTGAGGCCACTCAGGGCTCCAAGGGGAGAGAAAGTCCTGACAACACTCTCGGGGGCGGGGGGCAGTCTGGCCCTGAAATGGGTCGCTGTGTCCATAGGCACGCGCTCTTGGGACATCAGGCTGGGGTCACGGGAAGGCAGTCCAGGCCATGCTCCCTCAGCATCTGCGGAGGCTTTCCATGGGGCTCTGTGCCCGAGGGGGCTCAGCATGTTCCTCCCCCGCGAGATCCCAGGGACCCCCAGTGGTTTAACCAAGGCCAAGTGTCCCCAGGCGAGCAACATCGTGGTGAACAGTGTCCACACCCCAAATTCTCCATTAAACCAAGAAAGAAAATTGCTTTCAGGGCCGGAAGGGGCTGTGAGTCGCTTGGATTTCATCTCAGAGCTTGTCTGGTCCCGTTTCATTCACAGGAAAGGAAAGGTTACCGAAGTCTCATACAGCTTAGAGCAGGAGAAACCGCAAAGTTTGGTTTGTTTTCCTAGTTTCAGGGCTGACTGAGAGGAACGAAGATGGGCACGGGAGAAAACAGGGAAAGATGCGTCACCACGTCAGGGGCCGCCCTGGGAGCCTGCGCAGCGGCCCATGGCCCGCAGCGGTCCTCCAAAGCCCCAACCTCAAGAACAGGAACTGCAGCAGCTAAAAATAGGTGTGCTCTGGGTGACAAAGGCAGCCGTCTTCTTCCTTCTCCAACTTGAATATTTCCAGCTCCGTTAAGATCTTTCCTAAGCTGTAGCTGCCAGCACTATACCCTTCTGTGTGTCTGCGGATGAATTGCCCCGAGCCCCCGCTCTCATTCCCTGTGGGGTCCAGGGCTGAGACAGCATGTGAAGTAGGGACTGTCAGCTCAAGGCCTGGGACGCACAGGGAGCCTGCCACACCCAGGAGCTACAACTGGGCCTCTTGGGGGAAACTCGCCACCAGGCAGTGTCTTGGGGGACCTATAGATAGATGTGATGTGCAGGTAGAGAGGTGTGACATTGCAGGTAGACAGGGGTGGCTGTGTGAGTAGACAGGTGTGTGACTGTGCAGGTAGACAGGTGTGGCTGTGCAGGTAGACAGGTGTGACTGTGTGAGCAGACAGGTGTGACTGTGAGTAGACAGGTGTGACTGTGCAGGCAGACAGGTGTGGCTGTGTGAGTAGACAGGGGTGGCTGTGTGAGTAGACAGGTGTGGCTGTGTGAGTAGACAGGTGTGGCTGTGTGAGTAGACAGGGGTGGCTGTGCAGGCATTCAGGTTACTGGCACACACTTCCTTGGTCACACGTGTCTCCTCCAAGGTGGGGAAAGCCAGCCGCTGCCCCCGACCCCTGGTGAGCCAGCGCCTGGCCAGGCCACAGGCCACTGCAGGAAGGCAGGAGGGCTGCGGAAGCCGGGCCGGCTTCCCTTTCGCTGGGTGGGGGCAGGGGTGAGAGGCCGAGGCCCCCGCAAGCCTCCTCCACCTGCCCGCAGGCCACCCTCGCCCTGGCTTTGCTGAATCTCTCTGGCCTACTTTCCGCACACACCTCGCTCCACACGTCCGCATCGCTCCAAGGCTCCCTGATGCCTCCTGACGGCCCTGTGCTCCTGCCAAGGTCCGCGGCCTCCCTTAGCCTCTGCCCCAGTTACAAGGCAACAGCTCCCTGAGGAGCAAGACCTGCGAGGGAGGCTTCTCTGTGTCCAGGGGGACGGGAAGTTCAGGGTCGGACGCGTCGCTGTCCTTCAAACATTCCTTGGACGCAGCTGGGCCTCAGGTGGGACCGGGTGGTCTGGCCTTGCCCTGCTGCCCGTGTTTCCAGGGCTCCGACGAGGCTGGCAGTGGGCGTGAGGCCTCTGCGTTCCGGCCACTGTGCGCAGCCGTCCCACCGGTCCCCAGGCCGCCCAAGGGGCCACACTCCTGCGGGTCCCCTGACCTAGGGTCCTTTTCCCTCAAGGGCCCAGGAGAAGCCCCGGTGACCTGTGACCCTGGTCTGCAACTGCAAGCTCGGTGAAGACAGCAGAAAGGCTGCACTGTGACACCCTCTTTGGGAGGCTGTGTCCAGTCTGCTCAGCAGTGGAGCGAATGCTCAGGTTCCTGCAGGACTGGGGCCCGACCCGGCCTGCCGTCTCAGAGGAGCAATTGTGGTCCGGAAATGCACAGGCCATGGAAAACCAAACCAAAGCGCAGTGAGCCTGTCCTCAGCTGGCCGTGGACACACTGGGCCCGGGCCCACTGGTGCTGGGCTGCAGGGGGACACCACCAGGCGTGATGCTCATGGCCAGGGTGCTGGGGTGCAGTGGAGGCCCTGCCCCAGTCTGGGCTGGCCGCTCTGCTGGTGGGCAGTCAGTGCATCCACAGAAAAGAACCCAGCCTGAGAGGAGTGCCCAGTGCCCGAGCCACAGGTGCGTGTGGGCGCCGGCTCAGGGCACGTCCCGGGACACGCCCTGTGTGGCTGCCCCTCCGAGGGCTCGGGACCACGGAGTCCCTGAGGTTGGGGTGCCGGTTCTGCCACGGGCTCCCCCGGCCACCATCTGTGTCTTTTCTCTGGGACAAAGCACAGCCCTGAGAGGGACAGCTTCCTGTGTGTTCACGTCCAGCCTGAGGGGAGTCCTTCTGTGGATGCACCCTTCTCCTTGAGCACCCAGCTGGGACCTGTTGGATGCAGAGAGAGTTCTCTGATGGGCTGGTGTGCCAGCCGCAGACCCCGGGACATGTCATCGCCCCAGCCCCTCCTGCGGGGACATCTACAGGGCAGACCCAGGGGCAGGCTCCGCATTTGAATGAAAGGGGAGAAGAGTCATTCATTTCTCAATGAAACAGGCTGGAGTGGTGGGCCCTGGGCACCTGGGGTGCCATGTCCAGGGGGAGGCCGTGACTGCAAGATAGAGAGGTGGGGTGACTCTGGGATCCTCTTGGGAACAGGAGCTGGTGACTCAGACGCTGAGGCCACGTCTCCCCCTGAGGGAGGCTGGACTGGGGTCTCAGGAGCAGGTAATGGGCCCCGTCCTGTGGGACGCCCTTCAGTGATGTCATCGCAAGTGTGACGCCATCACCCACGTGATGTCACGGTGAAGCGGGCGCACAGTGAAAGGCAGTGCTGACAGGGGTGAGGGGATGCTCCTCAGGCTGGCTCAGGTGTCTCTACTGTCCTTCAGATTGCTCCCTCCCCACGTGCCCCTTCCCCTGCCCACGGGGTAAACTTCCCCACTTATTATCAGAAGTGGGAAATACAGTTACCAGGTGAGGAACTGTGAGTAAAAATCTTTCTTGGAAACAGGCAAGGGTGCTGATTCCAAGTCTGCTCTGGGTATAAAGCTTTACTCTTTGACAGCAAGGTAACAAGTGTTGACAGGAAGTCACTTTTTGGAAAGACCTACGTGAAGAACGTTGGAAGGTCCTCTAAGCACTCCCACCAAGTCTCAGCTGGACACCCCTGCCGCCCCCACCTCCCCAGCCAGCTCCGAACCAAGCGGCGGGCCCTAACTTGACGGCAGGCGAGCGACCCCCTGGGGACGCCTCTCGTCCTGCAGAGGTGTGTGCGTCCCTGCAGGTGACCTGGACGGGGGTCTGCTGGGACCCCAGCCCTGGGCTCAGCCTGCAGTTCCCGGTGCCTCGTTGGAGCCCTGAACCCCTGCCCACCCCCACCTCCCAAGCACCATGGAGTGAGGCTCCCACAGCGACCTCAGGGCAGGAACTGGGGCACAGAGACCAGGGCTGAGAGGACGGGGGCCAGCCCCTCCCAGCCCACAGCCGCACCACCCACCCGTGACGCTAAGCCCAGCCGTCCAACGTGTGCTGCCTTTGAAAGTGCCCAGGACTTGTCACTTTGTTCAGGTTAACTGTGGACACTCATGTGTCCCTGCAAGTGGTTTTCAGGGACCCACCCTGGCCAGGCCAGCCCCTCATGGCCTTGAGGGTCAGTGGCCCTGGGGCGTCCATGGCCAACCTGCCCTTGGTGGACACCAACAAGTCTCAGGAACATTATGGCATCACCGAGGCTCCAAAGGCAGGACCCAGCATTTGAAGGGTTGCCCTGCTCGCTTATTTTCCTGTATTTGCTGTGGAGTGACTGGAAAATTCCCCATCCGTCAACACCTACGAACCAGAGATTACCAGAACCAAAAATAAAAGACGCCCCACAGCTTTCCAAGGAGGCGCCGTGCAGTGATTGAAGGCTCCCAGCCCTCCTCCAACGGCCCAGCAAGGCCTCCAAGACAGCCAAGCAATTAGAGAAACAGTTCAGCAGGGAGGAAAAATACCCAGTGCTGCTAGCTTTAGACTCCTCTCGTTTGTCAGGTTGGACACTGGCCACGTTAGAAAGCTGAGCATGTAGATTTGAGAAGGAAATGCAGCAGCCCACTGGTTCGAGTAAGAGCAGGTCCTAGAAGGCAAATGCTATGAAGCACACAGAAAGAGCCCTCATGGTGTGCTGCGCCTTGCACGCCTTCCAAATATAGCCGAAGCGTAACTGAAAGCTCCTGAGCCTCTACCTTCAGCACAGGAGCAGACGGGCAGGTGGGCACACCCTGATGAGACCGGGGCTTTGCAGGGCGTCCTCAGGCCCAGAGGCCTCCATGGGCCTCCCTGGAGGTGGACCCTGCTCTCACCCTCAGCCGCTGTCCCGCCCCTGTTCCCAAGGAGATGGGGGGCAGGGCGTGGGGTCCCCGCTTGCCCAGCGGATGCCCCTGCTCTGCCCTGGACAGGGTGCGGCTGGAGGGCAGCGAGGGCAGTGGCTGCAGAGCCCAGGGGGAGCAGCCCCGTCCCTTATGGAGCGTCAGCGTGCACCCAGGGGGCTGCCCACGGGGAGACGCACAGGATAGTTCTCAGGGGAGGCCCCGGGTGCCCAGCCCTGGGCCGGGACGGATGGGTAGGTGGGGGAGGCAGAGCCCAGAACGTGGCTGCAAACCGAGCCCAGAGCATGCGTGTGGTGTGTTCAGCCAGGGCACAGTGCATGCCTGCGTGTGTGTATGTATGTCTGTGTGTGTATGTGCCTGTGTGTGTCTGTGTGTGCCTGTGTGTGCCTGTGTGTGCCTGTGTGTCTGTGTGTGTGCCTGTGTGTGTCTGTGTGTGCCTGTGTGTCTGTGTGTCTGTGTGTGTCTGTGTGTTCCTGTGTGTGTGTGTCTGTGTGTGTCTGTGTGTCTGTGTCTGTGTCTCTGAGTGTGTGTCTGTGTGTCTCTCTGTGTGTCTGTGTCTCTGAGTGTGTGTGTGTGTCTGTGTGTCTGTGTCCGTGTGTGTCTGTGTCTGTGTGTGTGTGTCTGTGTGTCTGTGTCCGTGTGTCTGTCTCTGAGTGTGTCTGTCTGCGTCTGTGTCTGTCTGTGTGTGTCTGTGTCTATGTCTCTGAGTGTGTGTCTGAATGTGTATCAGTGTGTGTGGCGGGGGTTCACTTGGCTCCAGAGTCTGGACATTTGCCGTCTGATGAACCGCAGGCCGGTTTTTGCGTAGAGCCTGTGGGGAAGGTCTAGGAAGGCCAGCGTGGTTCAAGCCTGACGGTGGTCGTTCCCACAGTGTCCTGGTGCTCAGCAGCACCTGTTTCCCCAGGTCACTGTTAGGAGCGAGACCCAGGAGAGTGAGTGTCTGCAGTTGGGGCCGGGGTCACCCCTCCGTGTGGGCTGCGGATCTCACCCTGTGACCACGTTACAGAGGGGTTTCCCTTCATTCCTGAGATCTGCTCAGTCTGTGTGGAAGTGTAGGTGAGCGCATTTAAAGCAACTGAAAATCAGAGCAAAGGCGGCGCTGGTTTGTCTGGCGTCAGGGTGGACCCGGGTGAGCGGGCTGCTGCTGGTCTGCAGGGGCAGCTGTACCCGGAGCCTGCGGGACCGGTCTCCGGCGCCGCCCTGGCCTGGGCTCATCGTACCAGCTCCCAGACGACTCATCCGCATGCAGCCAGGTTCCAGAGGCTGGGCCTCCCGTCTCTGCACCCAGGCAGCTCTGTGTTGATTTGATTCTGTGAAACGAAGGAAGACGCTGAAGAGGTCATAAAGGGACCAGCAGAGCCGAGGTCTCTCCCCAAACAGGCCGCAGAGCGTCACTGATGACGAACCTTGGCAGTTTAACGTCTGCACAGGGATGTGCTGGCGGCCTGCACGGCCGTGCTGTTATTAAAATGAATGTTCTGAACCGACCGTGAAGCAATGTATCACAGGAGATGCTTCGGTTCCTAACTGCTGTCCTGGAGGTTGGTCATCCCGGCCGCCTGGGTCAGTGCCCCAGTCCAGCAGGGTCAGGCCCCTTGGCGGAAGGGGCTGCCCCGTACCGTCACCCCATCACTGGCTCAGCCTCACCAGCTCACACACTTTCTAACACAGGTGTCAAAGGGTGTGCTGTTGGCGTGAGCTGCCGGCATCCAGGGATGCTCCTTGGGCTGGTATAGCCAACACATGGGAGGAATTTCAGGCGAGAGCTCAATGCCAAGCTGTTTCCAGGGTCCACTCGTCTGCTCTTCCACTAGGCACCGGCAGAGTGACTCAGCAGCGGAGCGGAGCGCTTGTGGACCTGCACGGAGGGTCAGGGCCCCCACTGACCCGGCCGGTCCCCGCCCCGGCCCTGGCTCTGCGTGTGGCCGGGTCCAGGGACTGTTCTCCTCTCAACACACGTGTGTGTTTACAGTGCAGCAAATGCAAACAGTTAAGTTCATACGCGTGCGGGTTTCATGTGTACACTTTTTCTGATACAGAAATGAAACTACTGCTAAATACGTTAGATGTATATATATGTATAAATATATATATGCGCTGACTGCGAGTCCCAGGGGCTCCCCTCCCCGCAGCACACGCAGGAAACCTGGCTGTCCCTGACTTCAAATCTGGGCCTGCTTCTCTGGAACATGGGCATCTCAGGGGAGCCGCAAGGGCCCAGAGGCTGCTGCCCAGAAAGTGCTCTGGAGCTCGGTCTGGCCTCTCAGGTGGCGTGTCACCCGGTGACCTTGTCAGCCCGCGTTGTTGTGCGGAGCTCAGGCTCCAAGGCCGGATCCTTAGGGGCCTTCGTCTGCACTCAGGCGGCCCTGTTGGTGCCAGGCCGCGGCGGGCGCTCAGCTGGTAGAGGTCAGAGCCTGAGGAAGCCATCTCCTGTGAATACGGTGCTAGCCCATATGGGCTGTGGCATGTGCGTGCATGTGTCTCGATGGGGTCCATAAGGTCTCAAGGACAAGGCGTGCACTGAGGTGTGTCCAGCATGGGCCACAGACACTGATGACCTCAGGCCCAGGGGCCCCACGGGAGGCAGACAGCAGGGAGATGGCTGCCTGCCAGTGGGTCTGCAGCTGAGGGTACAGGGACCACAGAATCGTCCGTCTGCCTCAAAGCAACTGGCCTTGTTCTGTGCACCTTTAAGACTCAGACTGAGCGACTTTGTTCACAGTGTTGTCACCTTTTATTACGGAACATTCCAAACACACGCAAAGTAGGCAGAACTTGAGGTTTTCCTGGAAATAGCGCTGACCTTGCGCCCCTTCCAAGCCTCAGCTCTCCTGCTGTGCCTCGTACTGTCCAACGCAAACCTCAGCATCATGCCATTTATCATAAATATTTCAGGACATCCTCTTTAAGGGGGCTCTGGAAAGAGGTGCACTTCGCCTAAGTGAACAATATTCATCTGTGTCTCACATCTGCTCACATTTAAAGTTTCTGTTGTCATGCTGTGTGTTTGTGCATGCTCAGTTTGTGTGAATTGGGATCCAAACAAGCCCATGCACCGGGATTGGCGGGCGTGCTTGTCTTCAAACTGCGCCGAGCACGCTCTGCTCCATCTCTCTGGCTTTTCCTGAGAACTACCTTTTGAAGGAAACAGGGTGTCTCTCCAAGTCTCTGGCAGCCCGCCTTCGTTGGTTATTGGTGAAGAGACACGGAGGAGACATAGGCGCACGCCACTAGGTGAAAGGCGGCAACCTGAAAAGGCTGCCCTGTGTCCAACGTTCAACCACAGGGCTTTCTGCAAAAGCTACGGACGCAGTGAGAAGGTCAGTGGTCTAGGGACCAGGGAGGGAGGGATGACCAGGGGGGCATAGAGGATTTTCAGGGCAGTGAAAGCCTCTGAATGAACCCATCGTGATGGACACATGTCATTACACATCTGTCCAAACCCACTGAGCATACAATGTCCAGAAGGAATTTTAACGTGAGCTGTGGACTTGGGTGATGATGTACCGATGTAGGTCCATCAGTTGTACAAATGTCCTGTCTGGTGGGGAAGCAGACAGCGGGGGAGGCTGTGTGCAGGGAAGATGCACAGGAAAGCTCTGAACCTTCCCCTCAGCTGTCCTCTAGGTTTAAAACTGCTCTAAAGATTAACTCTAAACAGCATGTTTAAGAAACTAAAAAAAAACAAAACCGCTTTGAAATGTTTATGTGGGTGGACTTGGTGGACTGAAGCCATTTTCCTCCTCCATCTTTGATGGTCGATGTTGTTGTCATTCAGGGACCAAGGCGTGTCTGACTCTTTGTGACCCCCTGGCGTCCCAGACCCTCACTATCTCCCAGAGTCTGTCCAAGTTCATGTCCACTCTACTGGTGACACCATCCAACCATCTCATCCTCGGTTGCCCTCTCCTCCTTCTGCCCTCAGTGTCTATTTTATAAGGTCACAATCAGATTTATCTTAAAAGGCCAGGCACATGACCACAGGAAAGCACCATAAGTGCTGGCTGTGACTGTTACCCTGGGTGCCTTTTTCCTTTTTTTACTTAAAAACTTTTCTCCCTGGGCAGCGTTTTAGGACAGGATGTTTAGTATTTAGTTACTGTTGGCTGTGCTAGGTCTTCGTTGCTGTAAGCGGGCTTCTTGTTGTGACGGCTTCACTGTTGCGGCGCACAGGCTCCTGAACACACCTGCTCAGGAGTTCTGGCGCATGGAATTAGTTGCCCCGAGGCACGCGGGATCATCCCAGACCAGGGACAGAAGCCGCTGTCCACTGCACTGGCGGGCGGACTCTCAACCACTGGACCACCAGGGAAGTCCTGGGCAGCAGTTTCAAAGTGGAAAAGCTTTGTTTAGAGTCAGGCTGTGCCTCTGAATGTGCCTGCGCACACATGACCCTCGTGAGGACGGACGGCGGGGAGGGAGTCAGGATCCAGGAGAGAGGACGGACCTCGGGGAGGGAGTCAGGATCCAGGACAGAGGACGGACCTCGGGGAGGGAGTCAGGATCCAGGAGAGAGGACGGACCTCGGGGAGGGAGTCAGGATCCAGGACAGAGGACGGACCTCGGGGAGGGAGTCAGGATCCAGGAGAGAGGACGGACCTCGGGGAGGGAGTCAGGATCCAGGACAGAGGACGGACCTCAGGGAGGGAGTCAGGATCCAGGAGAGAGGACGGAGCATGGCGGGGCAGTCAGATTATCTGGTGGACTTTTGGACCAGCTGTATCTGAAGCTACACCTCACTTCTTAGACCAGTCAGTCAACAGAGAAAGACAAGCCCACTGGAGCTGCAACTGTTCCTTGCCACTGTTGCACGTGAGGATACAGCCACAGCCAACCCTCACCTTAACCGGTGATTACCCCAGAAGAGAAAGGCTTGCGCGGCTGCTGACCTCGAGTTGAAGCAGGCCTGCTCTCTACCTGGTGGCTCAGCAGTGCTGTCACTCATCCACGCCTCAGGCTGGCGCCGCTGACGCCCCAGGCCCCGGCAGCTTTCTTATGCCTTCCTGGGCTCTGTGCCTCCACCTGCAGGCCAACCCAGGGTCACCAGGAAGGGCCAGAGGGCCGTCCCAGGGGAGGCACGACGGTGAAATCGCCCTGGTACTGCCTTGTGTGTGGAGGCCGGAGGCGAGTGGCTGGGGTCTCAGGTCAGCAGCGCCAGGCGGGCTCTCACTGGCGCCATCTGAGCACACAGGCCTGCAGGTGAGACCCGAGACCCTGGGGACAGGACCACGCTGTCCATGCTGCTGGCAGACAAGCCGTACGTGACGAATTTTACAACCTTGTCAGCTCTGAGCTTCTAGAATCAGAACTGCTCTGCTTTCCTTCGGCGTTAGATCTAATTTTCATAAATCTATTAGAAACAGCAGTGGTCCTCAGCTTTTCTAAAGCTTTGGTGCGTACGGAATGAGCAGCAGCCATGGGCCAGCTTGGGAGGACCCTGCTTCTCCATTCCAACGTCCAAGGCCCTGCTCACTCACCCATGAACCTCCCCACGTCTCTGCCCACGACCTCCCTGATGGGCGCTGGGGCGGGGCGGCGGGTGGCTGGACCCTGCTAGGAGGGAATGGGGCCGGGAAGAAGGCTTACAAAAAAGACTTTTATTAAATGAAAGAAAAATCTGTTTGGGGGGTCACCTATGAAACAGATATACAAAACTTTACATCTGATCTCAAGAAGGAGCCGAAGGCGGTGGCCTTTGTCCCGATGCCCATGGGAGTAAGGAGGTGGCCTGGGCACGAAGCCACAGGACCTGGTGTCAGTGAACCCCACGGGTCATAGCGCACCGGGAGCCCTGGCCCATCTGCACTCTGCGCAGGTGTGTGCGTGCCACGCAGCCTCACTTAAACCCTGCACGTGCCACCGCTTCCATCAGGAGAGCCAGGATGCCGGGCTCCTGCGCACCATCCCCTGAGTCTCGTCGGCGCCCCAGGCCTCCCCTAAGTGACGTGCTGCGGCAGTAACGGCACAAGCGCCCCCTGCCTCTGATGACAGACCCCACGCTCCAGCCCACACCCCTCCTCTGATGACAGACCCCACGCTCGGTCCTGCTGTGTGGCCTGGCCGAGCTCAATGACAGTCTCTGGCGTGGCCCGCGCTCCCCACGATGCTGTCCTTAACAAGTTGGCCTTCCTGTGGTAAAACTTCTAAAAACACCTATTTCTGCAAAATAATGTTTCTGCAGGTGGAGCTCTGCAAACAGACACGTCCTTCCATGGGTGAGCTGCGGGCCATCCCAGGTCACATGAGGTCACCCAGCTCAGCCTCCAGCGCGGCCGCCATCTCGTCTGCTTCCGAGCTGCCCCCCTCCTCGTCCTCGCAGCTGGACGCCCCGCTGGACTCGCTGGCCGCGTCCTCTTCGTTCAGCTTCCTCTTGCGGCCCCTGCAATGGGAGCAGACGCGCTGTGAGCTGCGCCCAGCCCTGATGGCCAGGGCCCATAGCAGGTGACACAGTGACCATGCCGCACGAGGACAGGAGAGGGCAGGTGGGACCAGCCGCCGGAAAGGGGCATTGGGTCAGTCGCCAGCAGACAGGTTCACGGTCTCGGCCTATAGTCTATTTAGAGCTAATTTCTGGATAAATTTCTGACTGCGGCCAAGATTATCTTGCACTTGACGTCTAATTGTTGCAGCACCATTTATCGAAACAGAAACTTCAGTTTTATAAGAGTACGTACATCCCCTGACACACACCTCTGGTTTGGGAAAACGTTCCAGAAAGAAGAAACCCCCCAAAGTGCTCTCTTAGAGCCACAAAGGGCACTGTCAGCAGCCACACAAACAGGACGATGTCGCCTGTTACTCAAGCTCTATCACAAAGATGCTTCTACAACAGACAACAAACGATCCGATCGTGAGAAACACTCCCCAAACAGAAAACAGCAACCGACCCCCGCAAAAGAGAAAATTCAAAAAGGACAATAAACACTGAAAAAATAGCGCGACTTAATTAGAAAGTGAAACGGAGGTACAGTTAGGAAGCACCTCACCTCTCAGGCTGGCAGGATTAGGGGGAGGCCCTGGGCTTTGCGCAGGAGTAGGACTGGCCCTGGGAAGCGAGTTCCCGAGCCAAGACGTGCAACAGGCACGTCTCCCCAAGAGGAGACACGTCCCCGGACAGCCTCCCAGCTATGTCCAGCGAGGTGCTGCGGGGTGGGTGCTGGACGGGAGCTCGGTACCCTCAGCTCCTCAGCTGACGCACCCATGGCCTGGCACCCGGAACCGTCCCCCACCCTGAGGTCACACTCCCCCACACTGAGCTCAGAAGCTGAGGGTCCCCCACATCCTCCACCTCCAGCCCCGCCCAGAGGGACACATCCCGGAAAAGGAGCGGGCAGCGGACACACGTGTCTAAGTCGCAGCCTTTCATCTGCACCAGGTAAGCAAAGCGTCACTCTGGACGCTCTACTGTCGTCATGGTTATGAGAAGAGCTGCAGGCAGAGCAGCCTTGGGGTGAGGCGCATCTCCGTTTAAAAAACCACTCCGTTTTACGCTGTCACTTACAGAGAAACGTGAGGCAGTGGGATGAGTTGACATGTGAACTGTGGGTCTCTGGAGCCTGAGCTCAGAGGCCTCGTGGAGCAGCCGGGTCTGGGAGGGAAGTGGGCCCCCAGAGCGTCCTGCCTCATCCTAGAAACAGCCCTGCAGCAGGCGCACCCGCCTCAGACAGACGGACACAGGACAGGGCACAGCCACAGACCACAGCCGCCTTTCCAATCAGTGCCCACAGTTGGAGCTGGGCGCTGGGCCCCGCAGGCGGCGTGAGGGAAGGGAAAGTCAACTGGGAAGAACCCGTTCTCTCAGGCCCCATTCGCACCTTGAGGAGGTTGGGCTGGGAAGAGGAGAGGGTGCCGGGGCCTGGACACAAGGATGGGGCCGAGTGGGTCCCTGCGATGCTTCCAGGAAAGGCGCCAGCCAAGCTGGGGTCGGGCGCCGGGCGGGGGTAGGCGGGGATGCAGGGCTGCAGCTCTCAAACCAAATCAGAGCAGACGCGGGGCCCCGGGCCGGCCCCCACACTGCAGGCTGACTCTGGACGTGCAGAGATGCTCGAACAGAAGGTGTTACTAAGTGTGATTAATCTGAAGCACCCAGATTATTTCCCTTTGTTGAGTGGTGAACATGCAGATACATTTAGAAATGACACATAGAAACAGTTTTGAAAGACTGCTTACTTCTTTATCGTTCAAACCGCTGCACACAACCCCAATAACCATTCCTCACAGGGGCACCGCCTCCCGGGGACAGAACTGGAGGTCGTGCGTGTGCGCTCATGCGCACAGCAACGAGGCACGTGCAGCGAGCACACGGCCCCAGGCGGGTCCTGCTCAACTGCGGGCGCTGGCACCAGGCGGGGGTGACCCAGGCCCCAGCCCCGGCTGCACGGCCCCAGCCCCGGCTGCACGGCCCCAGCCGCGGCAAGACCCTGAGGTCATGGGCTGTCCCTCCAGCTCCTCCTCGGCCACCTTCCACTCCGCGTGCTGGGAGACCCACAGTGAGTCACCGGGGGTGGGGTGGGGTGGGTGGGGGCGGGCAACCTTCCTGGAGGTAAGAAACATGAAGTGCAGAGACCCTCATGCGCCCCAAGGTGTTTCGACGAGGAGCTGAGGCTGTCAGCGGTGAGCCCCCAGGGGTGGGGATGGGGCCAGGCAGGGCCCCAGGGCAGAGGCACAGGTCCCCACGAGGGGCACTCCGAGCCACTTGTCGATAAAAGCTTCTCAACCACATCTGGAGACACTGCTGCAGGGGCAACGGCCCCTCCACTCTCAGGGCAACGGCCCCATGGGCCTTGGAGCCGAGAAGACGCGAGCCCCAGGGAGGCGCCCGCAGCCAGCCAGGAGGGGGGCCCACAGCCTACTACAGCCTCCACTCAGAGACGAACGCCAACGTGCTGAACCCTGGGGGTTCCACAGGAGGAAGGCTCTGGGATCTTGGGGTCCAACAGGCGGGCTTGCCAGGGACGAAAGTCAGAGGCCACAGAGGCAGTGCCCGCTGGTGGAACAGGCAAGCCCTCAGTCCCGGTTACACAATGTTTGGAATAATCTCACGTCCAACACAATTGAGTTTTAGTGCTTAAATTACCTCAAAGGCTGGAAACAGCTGCAAGCCATGGTTAATAAAGGCCTGTAATTGAGACCAGCTTCCTCTCCTCCCAGCAGAACAAGCAATATTTGTGTTTTGTTTCCACAACCAGCTGCACAGTTCCCTAGGGAAACGCTAACAGATTTAATTTGGAGAAAATTTAAGGCCCGAGAGTCATCTCAGATTTGATGTCGAATAAAGCAACAATGTGAACAGGAACACAAACACGCATGCAAATTTCCTCCCCCAGGGCCCACTGTCTGAGCACTTCGCTATAGAAAAGCATGTAGACCCACACCTGAAGTCTGCTGTTTAGTAAACACTAAATGAAAAACTTATTTTGTATCAACACCTAACCCAGATCAGACAAAATCCACAAAGCACGTATGTCTGAACTGCTGGTTACAACCCGCTGGGTGTTTCTGGCAAAAAGAAAAGAGCAGCATTGCACCTGGCAAGGTCATCAGTTCACCCTTCAAGGCCACGCCGGGTGCAGGTGCGTGCACGCGCGCCTGCGTGGACAGGTCTGTATTCCGCCGCTGTCCCAGCTGCATTCACAGTGGAGGAGCTGGTTATTTCTGTGCACGTGGGCATTAAGTGGAGGTTATGACTGGGCAGGGGGGGGGTGGCAGGGCAATGTGCCAGGAACAGGGCATCAGGAGGGAACGGCAGCCTGGTGCTACCAGGACACAAAAGGACCTGAAAGGAATGTCTCTCTCATTTGGAAACATGGGCCATTATTACAAAGGATGAGGAAACACCTGATCTGATCCAGCAGTTTTGGCAAACCCTGAGCTGAGCACCCCAGGAGTGCCTGCCCTGCAGTGTGGAAGGCCACTGGGGCCCTGAGGCTGAGTGGATGCCGCCTCCCAGGTGGGCTCCCGCCCGGCCCGGCCACAAGGGAGGCTCTGCGCGTCTTCAGGGATGCACACGTGGGGAGCGTGCCACGGCATCAGGGCCCCGGGGCATGCGATCCGGGCCAGGACCACAGGGTGAGAGGGCACACTCCAAGAAAAGCTTATCCAGACCTCATCTGCTCTAACGTTTCTGAATAGCCTGAGCGCGTTTCATGACAAAAGCAGCTGTCTGAGCCCTTGTGGGATGGAGCACAGGGCTCCCCCAGCCCTCACGCCCGGCATAGATGTGGGATCCACGACGCCTGCACCCCTCATACCCTCCACCCTGACAGCAGGACTCCTCACGTGTGAGAACACGGAGTCAAACCATCGTGTGCGGCTGATCACCCAGAACAGAGTTCACAGTTCTCTCCTCGACCCATCGAACAGCGTTCCTACGAAGCGGGGAAACACAGTGCGCCGAGGGGGCTCCAGCAGTGGAGGGCGCGGTGCCGCCTCCACCTGCTGCAGGGCACTGGCCTCTGCCCGCCTGAAGGGGCCGCACTTTCTCCGCAGGTCTGTTCACCTACAGGACGGCCTGCAAGTCAGACCAGATGGCCAGAAAGACACAGATGCAGACACCCACAGGCGCTCATGCAGCGAAGCTGGACCCAGCCGCCTGCTCAGAAAGCAGGGAGGCCTCTGCCCTCTGGGGACCCCTTCAGGGTTCCCACCCCTCCCATCAGGGTCCCTGATGCCAGGAAGACCCAACAGGATGGTGCACACTCACCACGTGGGAGGCGCCCAGCCCTTGCTCACCTGAGCCCTCGGCCGTCTGCAGCGCTCCTCTCCAGCCGGCGGCCCCGTGGCGCCGCCAGGGCTTCGGGCGGGCCGGGCCCCGGCTCCTCCTCCGGAGGCTCCTCCTCTTCCCGTGGCTTCTTCTCGCTGTCGCTGTCGTCGCTGCCCTCACCCAGGATGTCGTCCACCTGACAAGGGGCTGAGCGTCAGCATGGACGGAGCACCATCCCGAGGAACCCGCCCTGCGGCCCCTTCCCAGGACGGGTCTCAGTGCTGCCTGCTCCAGGAAGACACGCAGCAGCTCCTGCAGCTCCAATGTGGGGTCTGCCCGGGCGGGAAGGGGCGGCCCGGGCTGTGCCTCCTCCCCCACTGAGAACTCCAGTGCCCAACAAATCACCATTTCTGCCGGAGCCCCGAGTCAGGGAGGCCCAGCGCCCAGGGCAACGGCCGGTGCCCTTGGAGCCCTGTCCCGGGTATGTGCCCCACACACCTGTGCACACCACGGCTCTACGGGGCCCACTTCCCTGCAGAAGTCGTGGACGCACAGTGGACAGTGGGGACGCCTTGGAGGAAGGCCCTGGAACCTGGCATGGCCAGGATGAAAAA
Source organism: Ovis canadensis (assembly GCF_042477335.2). NCBI lineage: Eukaryota > Metazoa > Chordata > Mammalia > Artiodactyla > Bovidae > Ovis > Ovis canadensis. Next base: position 13,969,584 of record NC_091267.1, read on the forward strand.
CCCTCTGATGAAATTTGGGCGATGGGGTTGAGGGGGGACATCCCCGCCCCAAATAGAGCAGCTCTGAGCAGGAGGGCTCAGACCAGTGACATCTCCAGCTGAAACCTACACGTGCAGCTGAGAAGGGACAAGGCACACACATGCACGAATTAAAACACACACACGCTGCGTCGACAGTCCAAGGGCCGGTGGTGGTGTTGGGCCCACAAGGTCTTCCAGGCGTCCCTGGCAGTGCAGATGGTAAAGAATCTGCCTCAACGCAGGAGACCTGGGTTTGATCCCTGGGTCAGGGAGATCCCCTGGAGAAGGGAATGGCTACCCACTCCAGTATGCTTGCCTGGAGGATTCCGGGGACAGAGGAGCCTAGTGGGCTAAAGTCCATAGGTCACAAAGAGTCAGACGCGCCCGAGTGACTGCCACTTTCACAAGGCCTTCACACGGAATACACCCTCTTCAGTTGAGCTGAAGCCTCCATTTCTCCCATGAAACGTGAGAATGCCCATGAAGGGAGGCAAGGCAAGACTCCCGTGCTGAGAGACGGCACTCACTGCTCCAAACAGAACCACACGTCCACACCCGAAGCACCCGAACTGTAAGAGTCTACAGTCTCCTCCGAGAGGCTGCCCATGGTCCACAGGCGGGGCACCAGGCTCCCCGGGTGGGGCCAGAAAGCTGCCTCCTGCGCTGCCCAACGCTGACCAGTCGCGTCCCGCCGGGCCGCGCCGGGCAGACAGCGGGCAGTGTGGGCTCACCTCCTTGTCCATGCTCTCCAAGTCCTCCTTGCACAGCGTGTACAGCGGCATGGTTTCCGACATGCTGGGCTGGCGCTTCCTCCGGGAAGGACCAGGCTGCTCCCCATCCTGACTGTCGGGCAGGTCGTCACCAAACACCTGCTGGGGGCGTGGCTGCACCGCCCTGGAAGGGAAGTCACAGCCCATGAGGACAGCTGGCCCGAGCCTGACTCTCAGGACAGGTATACACGCGCACACACACACACAGTATACATACACCCAGGGTACACACACCCAGGGTACACACAGCCACCTGGGGGTACACACACACACACACACACACATGGTATATGTGCACTCAGGGTGCACACACCCACCTGGGGGTACACGCACACACAGGGTATACATACACTCAGGGTGCACACACACACACCTGGGGTACACACACAGAGGGTATGCACACACACCCGGGGTACACATGCACACACACAGGATATACATACACCCAGGGTACACACACCCACCTGGGGGTACACATACACACACACACAGGATATACATACACCCAGGGTGCACACACCCACCTGGGGGTACACATACACACACACAGGGTATACATACACCCAGCATGCACACACACACCTGGGGTACACATACACACACACACAGGGTATACATACACTGAGGGTGCACACACACCCACCTGGGTATACACACACAGGGCCCACACACACACATAGGGTATACACATACACACAGGTTATAAACACACCCAGGGTAAACCTACACACACCCCCAGGGCGTGCACACACACACAGACAGTATACATATTCCCAGAGTACACACACCCAGGGCATACACACAGCTGGGGTGCACATACACACAGAGAATATACGTATACCCAGGGTATACACACACACCCCCTCGGGGTACACACACACACAGTATATACACACACCTGAGGCACACACACCCCCACCCACACAGCATATACACACACCCAGAGTGCACATACAGAGCACACGTGGGAAACCTGAGCTGTGAAGACACACGCTGCCTCATGGGTGGCGCCTGCTCAGGTTTCATCAGTCTTTATTTACGAAGCCAAAGCCCAGCAGGTCCAGCCAGAATGCGGCAGGTCAGGCTCTCCTGTCCTCAGGCTGAAGGGAGACACTGACCTCCTCTCTCACCAACAAGCCACACTGCTCAGCGCCGGTCTGGCGGGGTGGGCAGGCAGGGTGAACACTCGCCCAGAAGCCCACATAGGGGGATCTGCGCTCCACGTGAGGTCAAGCAGCCACAAGATCTCCATACAGTCCCACATCAGGTCACATCAGTAGCCACAGCTCTTATGAGTGTGGAAAAACGGCAGCGGCATCTTTCTACTAGAAACACACCTGTTACAGCCTCCCTCCAGATCCAGAAAGGGAAAGGAGGAACGTGAGCGCCCTCCACGGGAGGCGGAGGCTCGGGGTTCCGCTGGGGCGGCTCCCTCGAGTGCAGACTCCGCCCAGCGCACACGCGTGCCTGCCCCTCGCTGCCTCGGGCTGGGGCTCCAGGGACCCTGCAGGCACCGCCAAGATGCTCCCTCCTCCAGGGACAGGACGGGCTTGGCCACCACTCCCCCTCGTGGCCTCCCCTGCCAGATGGCAATCCACCGGGCAGGCGAGCGGCAGGCGGGCACCCGCCCTCCATCAGCCAGAGATTCCCCAAAATCCAAACAAGCCACGCTTCTCCATACGTTTCTTTTCTACTTGGAAAACAGCCGTGTGTGACCCCACGGACTGTAACCCTCCCTCCAGGCTCCTCTGTCCATGGGAGTCTCCAGGCAAGAACACTGGAGTGGGTAGCCATTTCCTTCTCCAGGAGATCTCCCAACCCAGGGATAGAACCTGGGTCTCCAACACTGCCGGCAGATTCTTTACTGTCTGAAGCACCAGGGAACTGGAAAATAGTTGCTCTTCATTAAAAAGGTATTAACATGCAGAGGTTTGCTGTGTTAAGAAGAATGAGAAGTAGGTATTTTAAAGACATCTCCACAGTCTCCTAACACGGTGACTGCCAGTTGCCGAAGCCCCGCCGCTCCTGCCGGCTCTCAGCATCCCATGCTGCCTGCACAGCTCCCCAGGCCGGAACACCCGCGCCACCTACAGAGACTGGCGGGGTCAGACAGCCACGAACCACTCCCCGCCCTGGTGCTAGCAAGCCCATAGCAGCCCCCATGGCCAACCTGGGAGAAACAGAGACACGCACACGTTTACAGCGGCCCTGTCGCTCAGAGTCCAGAGCTGGACATGCCCCCGGTGTCCTCAGCGAGTGGACAGTCACAGAAACTGCCGCACCTCACACCACGACGCCCTCTGAGCAGTTGACACAGCGACGCTGGGGCAGAGTCTCCAGGGAGCCGAGCCAGGCGGAGCTGCCAGCCCACCAGCCCGCGCTCTCGGACGACAGGACAGGGACGGGCACAGACCAGGGGGGCCGTGGGAGGTGGTTGGGGGAAGGGGGCCAGTGGGAGTGGGCAGGGCAGCTGGGGATGGCAGGGGGCCCAGAGGGGGTGGCCACTCCAGGTCTGGACCGTCAGGATGGGCGTCTCAGCTCGATGCGGGCAGCAGGTCTGGAGATGTGGGCACTGGGGGGAGATGGTTAAAGGGTCCCTGGGCTCTCTGCCATTTCTGTTAACTGCCTGTTCCCCCACAATCATCTCCAAAGAAAACCTATACTAAAAAAAACAAGACATTCACAACTTGCAGCATTCAGCTACGAAGGGGCATAGAAGAAGCTGTTTCAGCGGCTGACCCGCTGGGAGACACGTGTGAGGCATGCTGCCGTGGCCCCGACCTCGCACCCTGCTCTCCAGACACGGCCCTGGCCCAGCGACGCTGTGGAGCCGCGCCTGCCACGCAGGCAGCCTGGACCTGGGCCCCAGCCCGGCGGCTCTGAACGGCAGCTGCTCTCCCCTCCACAGTCCCAGCAGCGACCTGCACACGGAGATCCTGGTGAGAGGCGCTCCACCCATGTTCCCCAAGGACCTCTGACTCCAGGCCCCTCGCGGGCTGGCACCTTAGCCCAGAACCAGAACATCAAAGCAGGAGCTCCCGAGACTTACGACTCCCAAACAAGTATCAGACGGAAGCAACCGCCCAACAGCTGTGGTGTCCGGTCACAACCGGGTCTGCCCTGGGGTTCCGGATCAGAACACGCCGGCATGCTGCCCCCGGGAGTGCAGCCCACCCTGCCCTCCGCACACGTGTGGGCAAGGCGCCATGTCCAGGAAACAAGACCGGAAAGGGTGGATGGCCCAGGGGGTGGCCTGGGCTGGACGCTCGGAGGCGAGCCCTGCACCCCGTCAGGCTCACCCTCACAAGGAGGAACCTCGGAGACGGAGCTCACTGCAACACTCTGGAGAGCAGCTCAGAGGGGCAATAAGTACACAGCGCGCACGCGCCACGCTGCGACAAGCGAGACACGCCACACACGCGCGAGGAGCGGCAAGACCAGCGCCACAGAACGAGAGCCCCGCGAAGCTTCTGGGATGACAGAACACAGAGCTGCACCCCAAAACCCAAACGCTGTTTAGGATAAGCTACACGAGCTACTCTAGAAACACTGAGCCACTTCTGTCCAGACGGCGCGCCCTCCACAGACACACACTGAGGCCAGCGCAGCTCCAGGGCCCTCAACCCACCACCCGAACACCTGCTCTCTGTCAGGGAGGACCTAACAGAGAACACGACAATCACCTCAAAGAAAACCCCAGCAGGCCACCCAGTGTCCACATGCCCGAGGAGCCAGCACCGCTCAGCCGGCAGCACGGGGCCAGCGTCTCCTGACCCAGGCAGTGACGCAGCCCTCTCACAGCGACCGCCACCCAGGAGGACCAGGGCAGAGCTCCCAGAAGCCAGCCAGGAAGAAGCATCGACTCAGGATGCGAGGCGACGGCCAGTGAGGTGGAGGCGGGTCTACAGGGCTGCAGCGGCCAGAGACGTGTCCCAGCACAGCCGTGTGTCCGAGATGGGCCAGGGCTGGAGGCTGCCGGGCAGGACCACGGGGCTCAGTGAGCCTTGGGCGAAACAACAACAACTGCCCCATTTATCAGAGTCAAAGATGTCCACGACCTTTAACCCAGCCAGAAAGCAACTCCACAGGAACAAAAGCACCACACGGGCTCACGACGCGTCTATCGAAACGATTAAGTGTCACATCGTCATGAAAAAAAAAAATCAAAGCTCTATCAGTGACCACGCTCTTAGTTTCAAATAACAAAACCACCAACCAACACCTGAAACTGGCCTCAACCAGCGAGTATACTGTCTGTCCACAGCTGGAGCCCAGCAGCAGGACAGATACACAGCCTAGTCTCCAGGGCCCATGTGCCTGCGCAGGGCGGGAGCTGCTCCTGACAGGCCCGCCCTGTGTCCCAGAGATGCAGCCGGCAGGGCAAGGCAGGAGAGCCAGGGCTGCCTCCTGCTCCCTCGCTGACCCTGGGCAGAGGAGGGCCACGTGCCCGTCCAGGCAGAACCACACCTCCTCAGGCCCAGCCCCGCACCAGATGGGAGACCGTGCACAAGGCCTGTCCCACACGCAGCCTGCTCCTCGAGGCCGGCCGTGGCTCAGGGATACCTCCCCGCGAGCGGGTGGAGTACCTGAAGGAGGAGAGCCCAGCGTGGGGCAGGGCGCCAGGTGGCCCAGGGCCCGAGGTGGCTGTGCGGATGAGCTTGCCCGTGCTGGCATCGTAGATCCGGACTTCAGGACCAGGCGGGGCCTTGGGGTGCACGGGTGTTGGGTGGAACAGGGCGGCGGGGAGCAGGCTCTGCCTGTCAGGGAAGGACGCAAGGCCATCCTCCCTACAGAAGAGAAGGAGGGCTGTGAGAGGGGCTGGAACCCACGGGACCCCGGCAACCCCTCCCGCTGGGACGTGACTCTGCAGGGGGCACGCGGTTCCTGGTCAGGCCTAAGGCTCTGCCGCGGCCTTGGATACAAGGCAGCACTCCCGCACTGTCTCTCAGGCTGTCTGCAGCCCTGCCTGTAAACCCAGCGCCTGATCTCATGCAGAGGGGCGCCCGCCAGCCCGCTCTCCCCACACTGTGGCCCACGCACCTCTGCACCCGCCCTCCCCAGCCACCACCTCCCTCCACGCTGGACTCTGCAGAGACCCTGGGACTTCACAGAAGCATTCCCAGCCTCGAAACACCTGGAAACCAGGAATCACGGCGGAATGCCATCTCATGTCTTAGAAGCAGCAATTCTGCTCCTTCTCCAGGTGGTACCAGGGAGAGGGGCTCTCGGTGACAACCCGCTCGGCGGGCACAGGGGAGAGACTGATGGGCGTCTCCGCAGACGGGAAGCCGCGGGCTGCGAGGGCTGAGCAGGCCCGCCGCCCACACGTTTGTCAGGGACTGGGCGCCCAGAACTCACCTCTGCGCCCTGCCCTGGTCGTCACGCAGCGGGAACAGCTGCTCCTCCACCCTGTCCCAGCGCTCCAGGCAGCTCCACAGCCAGTCCGGGTTGACCACGTGCAGCTGCCCGCACTCCTGGGCCTGGCGCACCTTCTCCGTGCCTGCGAGCAAACTCGATCCACTCAGAGCCACGGTGAGGGGTGGGGGGCGGAGACCCTCAGGGCGGCAGGGACAGAGGGGCGGGGCTGCGGGGCAGCACGGAGGGCCGGGGCTGCTGGGGCTGGGGCGGGGTGGGGGGGGAGAGGGGCACGTAGGGGCGGGGCCGGGGCTCGGCGCGGGAGTAGGGGCCCGTCCTAGGAAGCTCCTGAAGGGCCCCGAGCCCCTGCTGCCTCTCTACTTGGCCCCCAACCAGAGCCTCTGGCCAGGAGCTTCAGGCCTCGGGCTCAGCAGGGCAGCGGGCAGGCTGGGGGTGACTCACCGGCCCTTGCGGCGATGAGGTGGGTGGGCCGGGCAGGGTCGTCGGGGTCGAGCACGAGCTGGGTGAGGATGCGCGCGCCCAGCGCCCGGGCGTGGTAGTGCTCCCGCGTGCGCTCCACAGGGAAGTTGGTGGGGTGCAGCCCGCTGAAGATGATGGCCACGTCCGCCAGCACCTTGCTGCGCAGCTCGGGGACGATCTTGCGGATGTCGGGGGCCTCGGGGCTCTCGCCGCTGAGGAAGCGGTCGTACTTGGCGTAGTAGTCGGAGTGCACGCGGGCGAGGATCTCCTCCAGGTGCACCAGGTGGTCGTCGTCGTCCGCGTCGTCCTCCTCCTCCTCCTCCATGCTCTGGTCCAGGGACTCGCCCACAGTGATGCCCGACTGCTCGCTGTTCTGGGACTCGGTCTCGGCCTCCTTGCGGTCGGCGCAGCCGCCGCCAAGCACGCACAGCCCGTCCCTCTCCCCGTCCTCCTGCGCGTCTGCCGGCACGCCGGGGCCGGGCTCCCCGCAGTGGTTGGCGCCCGTGAGCCGCTCCCCGGCCAGGCCTGGGGGGCCTCCCTGCGGCGTGGCCTTCCCGGCTTCGCGGGCGGCCTGGGGCTTCCTCCGGGTCCGCCTCTCCCCGCTCTCCCCGTCGGAGGGGGCGGGCGAGGGCTGGCCCTCGGACTCGCTGCTGCTCCCGCTGTCGCCGGGCACGTCCGGGTCCGGGTCGGGGCCGGCCGGACCCCGCACAGGCCTCTTCTCTGGCGGAGTCTTTCCACGTGGCTGGGAGCCCGCCGAGGTTCCGCGGCCGTCAGCGGAGGGGGCGCGGGCAGTGGGCCGGGCGCCCCTCTCCTCCTCCTGGCAAGGCCAGCACCCCCGAGGGCCCGGGCCCCCGTTGAGCTCCCGAGCGGGCCTCCCAAGGCCGTTACTCTCCACCGCAGACGCTGGCCTTCCTTCCTCCGGGTCCCTGATGGACAGAGGCTGCTCTGCGGCGTCGGCACCTTCAGGACGATCGACCAGGCGAGGACACAGGAGACAAGGCCACCATTACTCAGTGAGCGACAGGAAGCCTCCTGTGGACTTGCTGCCCGCCTGCCCGCACCTGCGGTTCCAGCCACCTCTGGACGTTGGCACACACCAGGAGGTGGCCAGCGGGTGACTGCTCCAGGCTGGCCGCCTCGTCGGTCACTGTGTTAGGGGCTCCACAGGGTCCGAGACGTGTGGACCGCTCTTGGCTCCCAGGCTGTGGTCAGAACGCCCCTGCCTCAGCCATGCAGGGTGCCCTGGGGCCTCCCTCCCCCCACCGGGCCTCCCTCCCCCCACCAGGCCTCAAAGTCCTGCTTCAGCCACTGCAGCAATAACTGTATTCTTAAAATAATTTAAGGGCTAAAGATTATCAGACACTTTAAATGCTCTACTGTCTGGAGGGGCTCCATGCAGGTCTGGGCAGGGTGCAGTGGCCCCGCCTCTGCAGGAGCCCCCACATCGCACCCCTGGGCCCGGCTGTTCTTTCCAGGGAGAACCAGGAGGAAAGGGAGAGTTCAGGTGCATTAAGTCAAGTAGCACTCTTCACGGGACTCAACAGGAAAACACGCTCAGGCTAATACTGTTACACTGAAATCAAACAGTATCAGTGTAACAAACAAACCCACCCAACCTCTCTGATGCTGAAACAAAATAAACTGAACAAAACCAAACCGAACCCTGAAGGAGCAGTAGCCACAGCTGAGCCGGGACCGAGGCTGGCGCGCTGCCCACGGCCGGGGACCACCCACCTCGCTTCCGCGCCGGGGGCTCCCGGGGCGTGGCCGGGGCGTGGATGTCCCCGATGCCCTGGAAGTAGACGTACTTCTTCACGGTTATCAGGTTGGGGGCGAACTTCCAGACGTCTTCTCGGTCGTCGATGATGCAAACCATGGAGTCTCCACAGGGAAAGAGATTTCTGGAAGTAAATATGCATCACTAATTCCCTTTATGGAAGTCAGCCCCCACCAAACGTCTACATCGTCTCTCACGTGGAGCCAACGGAGAGCAGACTAACCAGAACCAGGCAGGAGCTGCACAGACGGGCTTGTTTAACAAACAAGACTCTCAACATTTCCAGAGAAAAAGGCTGCCAACACTCCTCCCCTGTCTGGCGCTCCTCGGGGCAGGAGCAGGACAGAGTGAGGCGGCAGGGCTGTGGAGAGCCCTGCCTGGGGGAGCTGGGACGGACCGACGGGCCCGGCCAAGGCCCGCGCCCTGTGAGAGCTACCGGCTCTGGGCAGAAGGCAGAGCCCCACTCGCGTCTCAGCCGGGCATGAACATGACGTCAGGACAGAACAGTGACGCTGGGGTGCCAGGGGAGCAAGGGTCAAGCAAGCCCGAGGGACACGGGCCTGCTCTGGGGTCTTGTCACCTGGTTTCTGCCCCCAAGGCCAACATTCAGACAAGCAAGTGCAAAGACAGAGAGTAAGAGAATGGTGCTTCCTGCCCATCTTCCAGGCCTGAGGAACAAACCCAGCAGAAGCACCTGCCACTGCTCAGGTTTTCCAGCTGCCACTAAAGGCAGGAAAAACGTTCACATGTCCGAAATGTTTTCTGTGAGTCTGTTTCCACGGGCACAAGGTACCTACAATGACTTACACTGGTGATGCTTTCAGCACCTCTAACTCCAGCGAGACCAGGGAAGAGCTCACGGCCAGAAACCTGCCCCACCAAGCACCTCCGCCTGGAGCTGCCAGGAGCCCTGTCCCTGGATGCCACGTCCTCGGGCAGCTTCTCCCTTGACAAGCATCACACCTTCCCTCGTGCCTGTATCTGCTCATCCAGATGCTCAACCTGTAGGCATGAGCGCTGTTTCCGGACGAGTGCTCCCAGGCTCTCTTATGTACTACAGATGTGAACAGGACATCCTGAACCTGAAACTCAAAATGTCAGCTAAGGCCAACACCAGCCAAAAGACCACACCCTAGCCAGGGGTATGTACCCCCTTACTGGGGAGAGACTGCCTCTCTCTAGGTAGAAAACGGGGAAATTCCTTATACAAGCTGAGCAAGAAATTCGCGATATGAAACAGGCCTTCAGTGAGGGGCTGGAGGCCAGGACGGGAGGGGCCTGTGGGGCGGAAGGAGGCAGGACACTGACGGCAGGGTCAGCACATGCGAGACCCTGAAGGAACGAGGCCCCGGGGGCGGCCGGGGTCTGCAGGCGCTCTGCCCCAGGTGCTCGCCACGCACCCTCGCCCTGCGCTCACTCCCACACGTGTGATCCCGGGCTCCGGCCCGAGCTGCCCAGGAGCCACCGCTGACTGGACATTCAGAGAAAGCAGGGAAGGGAGGGGTCTAGTTGGAAGACAGCGGCCATCCACATGCCAGAGGGGACGCTGGGGACCGGGAGCGGATTCGGAACCAGCAGCCAGTGCTCCAGATGCAGACATCACGACGGCAGGGGCACAGCCAGGCACCTACCTGAGGTTCCCTGTTTTGGAAAACGGGTCAATACATTCGTCCCTCGATAATATTCGATGAGAAAATAGCTTCTTCTCAGGATCTAAAAAGCCTTTGAAAAGAAAACAGGACACGGTCATGTGTCTGAGATGCACTGTCATCCCACTGTGTGTGAGATGGAGAGACACGGAGCCCGCCCCCCTTAGGGGAAGGGGATCGGTCCAGATGCTGACGGCGCCCCCCACCCGGATCCTGCTGGCTCAGCAGACGAGGTGAGCACAGCTCAGTGCTGCCCCAGGAGCCCAGGGTCTGCCAGTAACCAGCATGGCGACCCCACACAAGCCACGGCTCCTGGGAGGCGCCTGTGGCCCGTGCGCGTCCCTGGGCCGTGGTGTTTGTACAGCAGAGGGGAGAGCAGGGCGTCCGGGCAGAGCTCTGAAACTTGCCCCGACAGCAGAACCGCGTGGACATGGACGAGGAAGCACCTGCCCAGCCGCGCACGGCGCCAGTGCTCAGCTGTTCCCAGGGTCACTGCGCGCCCACCAGAGCCCTCGCCCTTTGACAGGACCCCGAGGTCACAGACTCGACACTCACACTGACTGCTGTCTACCGTGTCTGCTGACTGTCCGTCAACTGAGACAGACATGTCCCTGGTGACCAGGCCGGCAGCCCTCACAGAGCGCCCCTACTTCCCCACACGGCCGTGATCCTGACCAGCCTCTCCAGTGGCCTGCGGCATGCAGCTGACAGAGGGACAGGGGCTTGCACTCGGGACTGGAGCGCGACTGCCGCAGAGCAGAGAGGAGGCTCTGGAGGACGGCCTGCCCGCGCCCCAGCCACCACCGCGGGGCCAAGGCTGAGGCAGGCAGAGCCTCTGACCTTCCCTCCATCTGCAGGATCCGCCGTTGAGAAAGAGAGGAGCCAAACCCACACGCAGGCCGTTGAGTGTCCAGAGCGGGACAGAACCCCATGAGCCGCTCACCTGCGATGGTGTGCGCGTACAGCCGGCTGCCGAACGTGAACACGTGCAACTCATACAGCCGGGCCACCTTCTCCAGGAACTCCTTGCAGTGGGGACGCAGGCGTGTGTGCAGCATGGGCTCTCCCCGGCCCAGCTGGAAGTGGAAGATGCCCTGCAGAGAACAAGACCGGTCAGAGGGCGGCACCGACATGCGGCAGGTGACAGCCACCAGGCTGGGAGTTACAGGGGGGCGTCACGGCAGCACAGCCTGCCGCGCCACACAAATGCCTTCCTCTCTTACGCTCTGTAAGGGAGCTCAGCCTTTTCCTGCAGTAACCGCCCAGGTGAGCACTCCGGTTAATCCCAGCGACTGCCCAGAACAGCCAGGTGGCCTGCGATAGCTTCCTGTGACAACTATGGCACCTTAGCTGTCTGAGGACCACACACCAAGGGCCTCACGAAGTCTCAGGACCCCGGTGGACACTCACGTCCCAGCCATTTCACAAGCACCCTGGGCAGGCAGCCAACCACCGCAGATTCCAGGGTCTATCCACAGTGCCTCCCAGAGCCAGAGAGGAAGGTAAGCTAAGAGCCCCACACAACTCAGCCTAACTTCCTTACGGTTGTAAAATGCAACTCCACTGACTTACAGCACAAAACCAAGTTCATCTTTAGGAGACAGATGAGATCAGTAACTCCGACCTGCTCACACGGGATCAACACGCACGTAAGTCTACTCTCCTTAGAAAGGTAAACTCTGATCCTTTCAATTCTGTTTATCGTTCATTTCCCCGTAATAATAAACTCGAAAAGGAAATGACCTGAGGCACTGTTCAGTTTTCATTGGCTATAAATCTGTCACTGTTCACGATGGGGCTACTCTGGTAAAACACCTGGGAGTCGAGATGGTACAACCACCACCCAGCCCCCCCCAGCCCCCCCCACAGCCCCCCCCACAGCACCCCCCCCAGCCCCATGCTCAGTGGTAAACCGTCTGGACGCTGCAACAGAAAAATCCTCAAATCCCAAGTGAGGGTATCTGAGGTTAAGGGTTCAACCACCTAAGTGCTGCCCGCAGGTCTGGGAGCTGCAGTGGTGGGGAATCGGGGGGGCACAGAGAAGCCCCTGGCAGTGGGCATGGTCCACGCGGCCCCAAGGACACCTTGCTACCACTCGTGCTCACACTGGGCATGATGCAACCATTTAAACTCTTATGAAATGAATGGAAATATCCGGCTCCGCAGTGGACAAGCCCCGAGAGGCTGCAGTCGCCACCGCGGCGCCCCACCCCTGCCCACCCAGCTCTGCCGCCTGTGAACACGGTGGTCGTGATGCAGGAAACCCTGAGGCACGTCCACAGGTGACGGCACAGACGGCATGGAGAGCTGTCCCGGGACAGAAGATCCCACGACACAGAAACACCAGCCACCTGAAAACCTGCACTGCTCTGCGGGAGAGAGGGTCCACTCCAGCCCCCACCAGCTCTCCACTGTCCCCCCACCGCGGCCATGAGCTCAGGGGCAGAGCCTGCTCCCTCCCTAAGCCGAGCCCCCAGGCTCCTTCCGAGCACGGCCGCGCCCGCCCCCTGGCCGCGCCCGCCCGCACGCACCTTGTTGGACATCTGCTGGCAGTGCTGCTCCGTCGTGTGGATCAGCGTCTGGTCCAAGTCCACCATGAGCACCAGCTTCCTGTTGCGGTGTAGTCGCCGCTGGTCTTCCCTCCCCAGCTTCTCCGCTTGCTACAGCCGGGGAGGCAAAGAGAGACGGCCGAGGAAGGCCATGTGGAGACAAGGCGGCGCCCCGTCTTCTCAGGAGACAGAACCGGAAGCTGGGGGTGCCCGCTGCACCCATGCGCCCAGCAGCCCAGAGTCAGTTCCCTGGTGCCTGGAGCCCGTTCCGTTTGCTCGAGTGTCCTCAAGCCAGTCTGATCGGGACCGCTTCTAGTTACGTGTGGACCAGTGATCGGGGGCGGAGGGCAAGAGGCTGAATCTACACAGACTTGCTCAGGGCGGGGCGCGGGAGGACTGAGATGCTGTGAGCCGCGGGGCTGCTGCGGCCATCCGATGAGCGACAGGAATCCCACCCTGTGCTCCCGGAAGAGTTTATGCAGAAAGGCCAAGAGCTACTCTGTTACAACAGAAACAGCAGGAACACTTCCTTCTCTTTTCTACCTCAGACTTCCTTGTTTTGTCTTAAACATACTTACATACTTACGCTTAGATTTCAGTAATTCAGAGAAGTCAGAATCACTTCTCTGGCGTGGTCTTTTCCACAAAACACAAAATAGGCGTATGTCGTTTACAAACACAGTGCTTTGACTGACAGCTTACAGAGACGCAGAGCTCCAGGGCTCCCTCAACAAGACAAGAAGCCAGTCCTCATGGGGCCTGTGCTGGCACCCTGTCCTGGCGAGGCTCGCACCTGTGTGGGCCCTGACCCAGCATCAGGAGGCCTCTGGCCAGCACAGCCATGTGACTCTCGCAATGTGTAAGAGCAAGCTTTCCGTTCCCAAACCTCCCCGCAGCACGCGCACGTCTGCTAGTGAAAGCATGCACTGGGCCCCCAGGCCCCCGTGGCCAGCACCACTCAGCCAACAGCGCTTACTTCCTGCACAGCCTTGCTCCCAGGCAGGGGCCTTCCGGTGCCACCAGCTCACGACCCTGCCTGGCCGGGGCTCCCCGCCCAAGGTTGTCTTCCCCTCTGAGCCCAGGCTCCAGAGGCAGCATCCCGGAGAGCTCCCACCCCAAAGGCAGGGAGATAACAGGAGAGGCACGGCCCCTGTCCCGCGGGCAGGCCGCTTGCTTCGTACGGACCATGCGTGCACTAAGGTCACTTGGGACAGTGACGAGAACAGGCCTGCCCTCTCTGCCCCCACCCCTGCCCTGACTGAGAAGTGCCCCCAGGACCACCTTCCCAGCCCCGGCCCCCCAGGACACCTACCTCGGAGCTCACCATGAGCTCGGGGACGCTGTGTACCATGGACACAGTGGCCGTGGACAGCGGCACCTGCTGCCGCCCGTTCTTGCTCTGCAGCCTGCGGAGAGAGGGGCGCTGAGGCTAGGGCTCTAGCTCGCTAACTCACGGGGACTTTAGCTTGGTCTAGTTCTAGTGGACGTGTGCTGAAGTGTCCTCCCCATCTGGAAACACAGGAGCACTGAGGAAGAAACTAAATCACACTCACAAAGTTCCCTTTGAAAATAAAGACGGTCCCAGAGGCCCACAGCATAAGAAACAGAAGAGTCCACACTGCTCCACACACGCGAACCAGGGAAACCCTCAACCACGGGGGCAAACCCGCCCAGGCCGAGACGCCCAGGCCGAGACACCCAGGCGGGAAGTCCAGGCCAGGTCCGGGACGGCTGTCCCCAAGGGACGAGGAGGAGGGCTCGTCACAGCTGCTCCCGCCACACCAGGGTGCTCGCCTCCCGAGGAGGCAGCCGGCCCATGGCGTATGGGGGACAGCAGCGCCGCCGCCTGCACCCCAGCCCTCGGCCCTCGCCCCCACAGGCCCCGCCGCTCCCGAGCGCCAGCACTTACTGGGTCAGGTCCTGGCCACACTCGGCGCACAGGCCCTTCATGACGACGGGGTGACTACATCCTTCTAAGCGCACCAGGACAGCCCTGGAAACGGGGGAGAACGAGCCCGTCAGCACGAGCAGCAGCCCCTGGGCTTATCGGATGCCCCAGGACTGCAGGGGGTCACGCCGCCCCCAGGCCATCTCTCTGGTGATAAAGTGAAGGGCTTTCCCTTCCGTGTGTCCTTCACGTGAAACACGGCAAAACTACCTACGGAACAATAGAAAGGACTCAGGATGTCCTGTCAGATAACAGAAAACTGTCTCAAAATGCATGAGAAGCTTACATGGGATTCTCCTACGGTTTCTGATAAACAGCTTAGAAAAACTGAAACGTTAATATGACAAAGAACAACTCGTTAAAATACAGACAAATAATAAATGATTCTTGTTTCCTGTAGTCATTCCCAGTCTGGAGAAAGGCTAGGATTAATCTAAATTTTTCTGACAGGACTAATATTCCTAGTTTTCAGAAACACAGAAATTGCTGTCTTCTCTGTACATTCACCTCAAACCCTGGTGGCCTGGCGGCGGCCTCTGAAGGGGGCTTTCAGCTCCGCAACCTGATGGCTGTGGGTCAGCGCGGTCCCACCTCCAGACCCGGCGGGTGAGGGCCTGGGCACCTGGCGTGGGGGCCCCTTGGCTGACTCCTCACAGACTCTCTGGGACCTCTCCCGCCTCCCGGGCAGTGACCCCATCCCTGCCGTTCACGACCCGGCTCCCTGTGCCCCCGGCCAGGCACCCCCCAAGGCCTGTGCTGGGCGGGTGGCGGGACCCCTTCCCTGAGGGCCCACTGTCAGCGCCAGCTCAACGCCTCCCAGAAACTGCCCCCTCACCCTGACCCTAGACAGGCTGGGGGAGCGGATGAGCCCCTGCCCTGAGCACACGCAGCTCCTCCAGGTGACCCTGCCCGTCAGCAGTGCCGGCGTGGGGTCTCACCCGCTTCTGTCCTCGGTTCTGGGGTGAGGCCACTGCTGCCACGGCCCCCCACCTTCCCAGATCCCTTCCTGCCAGGGACCCTCCTGCACACGAGAGGGGGACGGGCCCAGGACGCGCCTGAGACCGCGCAGTGGAGCTGGCAGGCGGACGGAGGCGCTCCGCTCCAAGTCAAGGGTGCCCTCCAGCATCTGCTCATGGGTCGGGGCGCTGTGGGCCCTGTGGCGCCTGCGCACAGCCTGCCGCAGGTGGCGGGCCGGGGAGAAACAGTGACTGCTCATCCACCATCTCGCCGACGCCCCTCACGCTTCGGTCACAGGCCCCGCAGACCTGCTGCCCGTGAGGCCACAGGGACACAGCGGCCGGTGGGCTCCCGGTGGGCTCCCGGGCCGGGGGCCCCACACGCCGCTCCTCTCGGCAGGCGCAGCTTAGGCTGACACTTGCCAGGTAAGTTGCGGGAACGCCCAGCCCACATTAGAGGGAAGCCGACCTGACAGTCACCTGTGTGTATCCGCAGGAAGCTGCCCCCAGGACCCACTGGTACCAGAGCGAGAGGACGCTCTAGTCCCTCACAGAACACGGCCCGGTGTGTGCACACACCCTCCTGTGCACACTGGCCATCTCCCGGCCACCGGTGACACCCGCCACAAGGCCAGCACTATCACAGTTGCTGGTGTGTGGCAAATTCAAGCTTTGCTTTTTGGAACTTTCTGAATCCCTACCCTCACTGCTCAGATGTTCTGACCCAAAGTCAGCTGAACACACAGGTGGGGAAACTCACGGACAGGGAGGGCCAACTGCATTTTCTGTAAATTACAGGACCACTCAGATCTGCCCCCCAGGGTCAGAGCTGGGTGTGACACTGTCCAGCTGACTTCGGCATCTCTTCTTGGGCTTAGAGAATGTCCACCCAAAGAGATGCAGTCCCCAGAGAGGGAAAGGGGGTCAGACAGGAGCAACAGTCACGGCCTTTTGGCACGAGAGGCCCTCCCTCCTCAGCTCTGCAGACCTTGCCACGGGCAGGGCCATTTCACCCTCAACCCACCGCACAGTCAAGGGACTGACATGCTGTGAGCTCTAGAAACACTTCAACCAAGGAGACGAGCCTCAGAACGGCAAGCCAGCCACCGACACAGGCCCGCCTCCCCGGTCAGTGCCTGAAGATAGGCCATGGGACAGGCGTCAGTGCGGTCCCCACACAAGGTATTCCCCTCAGCACACAAGGACCAAGCTCTCCGGAGGCTTCTGTGCTCAGGAGCGTCTGTGTCTGCTCTAACGGGGAGCTCAGAGCACACCGGCTGTGTTAGAAGTAGCGCAGCGTCAAGGAGCGGGTCCCGGTGCATTGCCAGGTACTGGATCTGGGCGGGTCAGACGGGTGAGGGGCGAAGGGACCTCTTTAGAGCAGTAAACATCTGACTACTGAAGAGCATTGGGGGGCGAGATGTCCAGACCACGGCTACACTGAAAGGAAGCAGGACTTCTTTGAGAAAGGCTGATTCCAGGGCTGTGTCAGGAAACAGGACCTGGAACAGTGCCTGCTGCCTAGTCCAGGATAATCTGAGTGTTGAGAAAGTAACTGGAAATGGACTATAAGCCACTGAATAAAAACCCATGAGTCCACGCCAATAAGTTAGTTTTTCTTACAGTAGAAAGCCAACCAAGAAAGGAAGAAGAAACGAAGGAATTAAAAACATCACCACTGTACAATCCTGATACAAACAGCAGATTCAGACAGACAGGCCACCGGGCACAGACAGTGCTAGTTGGACGTCAAGAAAAGACGCAAGCACGCACCTACACAGCCTCCTCCTGTGCCGGTCCTTCTCCATCACCAGGCCTGTTTTCTGATTATTTTATGTGTATATTTTCCTTTCCTTTGGAGACTTCAATGTATCCACATGAATTGAAAAAAAAAGTAGACAAGTGAAAAGAAAGGACAAATAATTAACAGAAATACTTTCTGCTAACAGTGCCTTGTCAGAATATTTCCAAATCAAAATAATTTCAATCCACATACGCAATACGAGGACAGAAACAGACTCTTCTTTCGTCTACTTCCCCCACGGGGATGCTCTGGGTGAAATGCAGCTTAAGCAGACAGCAGTGTGGAGGAAACCCGGAGAAGCCCAACAGGGACCGGGCTGGTGTGTCAGAACCTGCTGGGACCCCGTCTCCTCCTCTGTCTAAAAGGTCAGAACAATCCTCGCTCTCCCCGACAGTGTGAGCGCTACAAAAACACGCAATCCCATCACAGGTCACAAGAGCATCTGCCATTTCCACTACATCCAGAGACAAGGTCTCTAAGTTCCTGGAACTGTTCACTGCTGGAGAACAACCTCTGGTGTGGTCAGAATGAGACCAGCTGATGACAGCAATGATGGACCCAAGGACAACTCCAGCCATAGAGCCTGGCTCTGGGCTGGTGCTTTACACACCCTCTCACACCTGCATTCCAGGAGAAATGCTACCACTGCTCAGAGTCTCAAAAGGCCCCGGGACAAACCACTGCAGTAAGATACCCCAAGACCTGGAACACCAAAAACCAGAAAATTACCCACAGCTGGTAATTGTCCCTAGGCCAGCTGCTGGGCTGACTGGCAGCATTACCTGACTGGGCTCCTCTGCTTTGCACGATGGCTGCATGTGAAGGCTCTCTAGCTGCTGTGACCAGTAACCAGCCTGCCTGGGCCTTGCGGTCGTTTCCGTGCAGTCAGAGTAACAGAACAACGTGGAACAGATGTCTTTCCCTCAGGGGTTTTCTACCCAGTGAAACGGCAGCATCAAGCAGCATGTCCATCGTCCAGGTGGTGGGTTTACAGGCTCCTTAGGGCCCAAGCAATGGTCAAGGAAAACCTGACTTCCAAGCAACGCTGAAAGCACACCAGGGTGTCACACACAGAGAGCCTCTCCCTCGTAAGGCCAGGCGGGTGGCTTTGGCAGTGGCAGATGAGAGTGCAGCCCAGCCACCTCCCCTGCACTCTGGCAGGTACAGAAGGCTGAAGACCCGGCTCTGCCTCCAAAGATGAGAGAAGAGAACTGGATGCGAGATGAAGCACCCAGGACTGTGAGGCAGGCAGGCTCTAGCCATGTGGAACCAGGTGGAAAATGTTCAACAGCCAGAGGATGAACTTGCGCCACCAGGAGAGGAACAGGGGCTGGTGCCCACCTCTCCAGGGAAGGGCCAGGGTGGGGAGAAAGGGAACTGAGCGCCCAGGGCACTGGGGCCCCCACAGAGGGAAGCTGCACCCCAGCCACTGAACAGGAGGCAGGGATGCTCACCTGCCCCAGGTTTCCGTCCCTGCAATGGAAACAACCACACCAGTCATGTGTACACAACTTTGCACACAACACTGGTCAACTTATAAACAAACAAACAAAAAAATCCCTGCACAAGGTTAAAACGGATACGACAGCAAGAGCCGATGGTAGGAGGATACTACTGCTTGCCCTGACCTACCTATGCCAGAGCCACACCCCCTTCCTGGGCTATGAAGCAAAACTGCCAGGTTTTACAACCACGCTTCACAAGGTTTACTAGGACCTCAACAATTGCACGCCTCCCAACAATTAACGCTGTGACAACAAGCAAGGAGCAGCCTGCTTCTTCCTGTACGTGCTATGACCCCTAGTTTTCCTAACTTACAAACGTGACGTCTCGGGTGGAGACACCTGTCAGAGAGAGAAAAGAACGCAACTGTCTTTCAAGAACGCAACTGTCTTTCAAAGAGTGCAATTTCGGTGACACAGGGCTTTTTTTTTAAGTTTGTTGCCTCCGATCAGTAGATGACTAGCAGGGACTATCACCCAGCCTCAGAAAAACAGGCAGAGGCGCAGCTGTGCGCCCTACCTTGCAAACTTCTCCCCGAGCGCAGCCCCTTCAGCAGCAGCCCGGGAGACCCGCTCCCACCCAGTGCCCAGCCCAGGACCCGCTCCCGGCCCAGGCCCAGAGCTTCCTCCAGACCTGGCTTCCTCCCCCGTTACCACTCACCCGGGGGCCACGACCTGGCCCGGCTGCGCACACAGCTCTCGCACCACGCCCGCGCGCTCCGACCTCAGCCTGCGCTCCGCGCGCACGCAGCCTCCGGAGCCGGTGCGGACAGGGGCGGGCCCGGAGGGCTGCGTGGAGGCGGCGGCCTCGCACACAGCCAGCACGGAGCCGATGCGCACGGCAGCGCCAGCCGCTACCCTCCACTCGAGCAGGCGCAGCGGCCCGGGGCCGGGGCAGCGCACCTCGGCTACGGCCGGCGGCTGGGAACCCTCGGCGGGAAGGCGGCCGCCGGGCGGTGCCTCCATCGCAGCCAGGCGGAGACGCTGCGGAAGGGCGCCGGCAGAGGCTCAGGGCCCGGCGCCCCTCGCCGCGGGCGGGCGACCCCGGCCCAGGAGGGGACAACGGCGGTAACGCTGCGATCCTCAGCCCCGCACCGGCTTCCACCCGCCGCCCGTCCCGCGCCGACTTCCGGGACAGCGTGCGGAGTCACGTGTCGCCGCGCGCGCGCATGCGCCGAGGGCCGTGGCGGACGCACGCCACGCGGGGCCCGAGAGGCAAGGCCGGTCCCTGGAACCGGCCGCTGCCTCTACGGCGCGGGCGGGGCTGGGCCTGCTGGGGACGGGGCTCCTTCGTCGCGTCGACCTCGTGAGCACCAGCATCCTGCACTGGCGACGGCAGGCAAAGCGGGGACCCCGGGCCGCAAACCGCGTCAGGCGCTGCGGCTGGACGTCCTGGGACTACGAGTCCCGGCGTCCAGCGCGCCCCGCGGTATCACGAGTCCCTGTCTGGCGCCGGGAGTCCCGGCATGCAACAGGGGTGTCTGTCCCGCAGCCCCCATCGCCGGCTCGGGGCCGGTGCCAGGAGAACTACAAGTACCAGTATGCAGCGCGCCCCGCCTTCCTTTCCGCGCTGAGGGCTGGCTGGCGTCTCAGGACGGCGGGGCCGGAGACCCGGCACTCGGTACTCGCCCGGTCTGGCGCCGCGGGTACCGGCACGCTGCAGCGGCCGTCGTCCCACGACCCCTCCCATCACCCTCGGAGGCCGGTCGTCCTGGACTCCGAGGCCCGGCGTGCCGCTGCCCCGGGAATCCCGGGCTGCGTTGTGAACCCCGGCGTGCGGAGCGGGCGTCGTGAACCGCTGGCCCAGCGTACCCCGTACGGCGCAGGGTTGGGGCTTGGTCGCCAGGTCCCCTCGCCCCGGAGTGCGTGTTCTGGGGTCTTTTCCGGCTGGACCTTCACCGTACTGTCCGCCTCGCCTTGACTTCGCCTTGGGAGACCTGGTGCACTGCCCGCAGAGAGCGGGAACCGCCTCGGAAACCAGCTGATCCAGTCCGGGAGCCGTGGGCGAGGTCGTCTGCGGAGGCCTTCAAGGTCTTTCTTGATATGATTTCTGAAGAGCTGCTTTTTCTCTGCTGAGATTTGGACAGAAGCACCTGTCCCAACAGCAAGAGCCCCCCACCCCCACCCCATCCCTACCCCAGGTGCATGAAGCAAAAACTGACACAATTAAGGAAGGCAGACAGCTCAGTATTCGCATACTTTTGCTTCGTTTTATTATGCTTCCTAGATCATGTTTTTTGTTTGTTTGTTTTACCACTTGGAGGTTTGTGGCAAGCCTGCATGGAGCAAGTCTAACAGTACCAATTTTTGCAACAACGTTTGCTCACTTTGTGTCTGAATGTCACATTTTGGTAATTCTCACAGTATTTCAAACATATTTGTTTTATTTGTTACAATTATCTGTGATTCATGGCCTTTGATGTTGCAATTGTAATTGTTTTGGGGTGCTGGCAGCTGCACCCAGGTAAGACAAGGAATTTAACTGATAAACGGTTGTGTGTGTTCTGACTGCTCTACCAACCTGCGTACCCTGTCTCTGTTCCTCTGGCCTCCCTGTTCCCTAAGCCACAACAGTATTGATATTAGGCCAATTAATAACTTTATAATGGCCTCTTAAGTGTTCAGGTGAAAGGAAGAGTCGCACATCTCTCACTTTAAATCAAAAGCTAGAGATGATTAAGCTGAGTGAGGAAGGCATGTCGAAAGCTGAGATAGGCCGAAAGCTAGGCCTCTTACGACAAACAGTTAGCCAAGTTGTGAACGCAAAGGAGAAGTTCTTACAGGAGGTTAAAAGTGCTATTCCAGTGAACACACGAATGATAAGGAAGCGAAATAGCCTTATTGCTGATATGGAGAAAGTTTTGGTGGTCTGGATAGAAGATCAGACCAGCCACAACATGCCCTTAAGCCAAAGCCTGATCCGGAGCAAGGCCCTGACTCTCTTCAACTCTATGAAGGCCGAGAGAGGTGCGGAAGCTGCAGAAGAAAAGTTTGAAGCTAGTAGAGGTTGGTTTATGAGGTTTAAGGAAAGAAGCCGTCTCCATAATGTGAAAGTGCAAGGTGAAGCAGTGAGTGCTGATGCAGAAGCTACAAGTTACCCAGATCTAGCTAAGATGATTAAGGAAGGTGGCTACACTACACAACAGATTTTCAATGTTGATGAAACAGCCTTATATTGGAAGAAAATGCCATCTAGGACTTTCATAGCTAGAGAGGAGAAGTCAATGCTTGGCTTCAAAGCTTCGAAGGACAGGCTGACTCTATTGTTAGGGGCTAATGCAGCTGGTGACTTGAAGTTGAAGCCAATGCTCATTTACCATTCCGAAAATCCTAGAGCCCTTAAGAATTATGCAAAATCTACTCTGCCTGTGCTGTATAAATGGAACCACAAAGCCTGGATGACAACACATCTTTTTACGACATGGTTTACTGAGTATTTTAAGCCCACTGTTGAGAACTACTGCTTAGAAAAAAAGATTCCTTTCAAAATATTGCTGCTTATTGACAATTCACCTGGTCACCCAAGAGCTCTCATGGAGATGTACAATGAGATTAATGTTGTTTTCCTACCTTCTAACACAACGTCCATTCTGCAGCCCATGGATCAAGGAGTAATTTCAACTTTCAAGTCGTATTATTTAAGAAATACATTTCGAAAGGCTCTAGCTGCCATAGATAGTGATTCCTCAGATGGATCTGGGCACAGTAAACTAAAAACCTTCTGGAAAGGATTCACCGTTCTAGATGCCATTAAGAACATTCGTGACTCATGGGAAGAGGTCCAAGTATCCACATTAATAGGAGTTTGGCAGAAGTTGATTCCAGCCCTCATAGATGACTGTGAGGGGTTCAAGACTTCAGTGGAGGAAGTAGCTGCAGATGTGGTAGAAATAGCAAGAGGACTAGAATTAGAAGTGGAGCCTGAAGATGTGGCTGAGTTGCTGCAGTCACATGATAAAACTTTAACAGATGAGGAGTTGCTTCTTATGGATGAGCAAAGACAGTGGTTTCTTGAGACAGAATCTACGGGTGAGGAAGCTGTGAAGATTGTGGAAATGACCACAAAAGACTTAGAATATTACATAAACTTAGTTGATAAAGCAGCGGCAGGATTTGAGAGGATTGACTTCAATTTTGAAAGAAGTTCTATGGTGGGTAAAATGCTGTCAAACAGCGTTGCACGCTACAGAGATGCTGTTCATGAAAGGAAGAGTCAGTCGATGTGGCAAGCATCCTTGTTGTCTTATCTTAAGAAATTGCCACACCAGCTCCAGCCTTCAGCAACCACCACCCTCATCAGTCAACAGCCATCAACATCCAGGCAAGACCCTCCACCAGCAAAAAGATTACGACTCACTGAAGGTTCAGATGATGGTTAGCATTTTTTAACAATAAAGCATTTTTAAGTTAAGGAATTTACACATTTTTTTATAGGCACATGTAATGGACTACAGTATAATATAGAAATAATGTTTATATGTATTGGGAAGCCAAAAATTTGTGAGCCTTGGCAATATTCACTTTTACTGCAGTGGTCTGGAACCAAACCCTTCATATCTCCAAGGCAGACCTGTCATGGTCTTTGATTGGATTTCTCTCGCCCTTTGTTCTTCCCTCCCCTCATTTAAAAACTGTAAGTCATGTACATGCCAAAGACGACGTAATCCTAAAATGAACCTATCTGTGGTCTGAAAATGTTGAACATGACCAGTATTGCTAT
This sequence comes from Ovis canadensis, assembly GCF_042477335.2. Lineage (NCBI taxonomy): Eukaryota > Metazoa > Chordata > Mammalia > Artiodactyla > Bovidae > Ovis > Ovis canadensis. The sequence continues at coordinate 13,993,115 of NC_091267.1, forward strand.
AGCTACGTCTGTGCTCCTTACAGTCCCATCTCATCCCCTTGATTCCCCACCGGAGGTATCAGCCATCCTCAAGTTCACGTTTGTCTTTTTCCTGTTGTATGATGTTTTGCTGCTTTTGTATAAATGTATGCACAAAGATACTATTTAGTCATGCTTTTGATGTTTATTGAAATGTGTCATATGGTTTTAAATCTGTGAATGGTTTTTTCATTCATCACTATGTATCTGAATTTTATTTGTATTATTTTATATGGGTACAGTTTATTGTGACTTCTATATAATAGCTCATTGGGGGAATGTGACAGGATTTATTCATCCATTATTTTATAGAAGGACATTTAGAATGTTTTCCCTTTTTGGTAATATGGAAATTGCTACAATGAACATATTTCTGCATGTTTCTTAGTATAATGAGTTGAAATCTGAGGATATGTACATAAATGTGGAATTGCTGAATCAGGATATGCAAGTGTTCAGATTTATGAGATATGTCAAAATTGTTGTCTCAGCTTATATTCTCACCACATTCTCAATGACTTGCTATTATCCTACTTAATCTTTGCCAATCTAAATGAAAATTGTTAAAATGAAGTTGTGATTTTAATTTGTATTCGTCTGCTAGCATTTTGACTTAATATCTTTTCCTATTTTTTTTTATTTGCCTTTTGTGTGTTTTGAAAAATGTCTATTCAAGTTTGTTGCTCATTTTTCTGTTGGGTGGTTTGTCTTTTTCTTGTTGAGCAGTGGTAGTTCCTTGTGGTTCCTGAAACAGATCTTTGATTGTTTATATTACCTATACCATCCACCAGTGTTTGACTTGTATTTTTCATGGTCATTTGAGAACAGAAGTCTTTAATTTTAAGAATGTATCCCCTAACCTGAGAGTATAAAGATAGCTTCCTTTTTTACTCCTTAATTTTATAAGAGTTTGCCTTTCACAGCTCAGTCTTTAATAAGAAATGGATGTTCTGTCTATGGTGTAAGGCAGGGATATGACTTCTCTCCCATATGGGTTACCAGTTATCCTAGCTGGTTATTACTGGTTATTACTTCTAGCTTACTGCTGTTGAAAGGCTTATCTTGTTCCCACTGAGCTGCAGTGCCACCTCTGATACTCAGTAAGTCTCTATAAATACATGGGCTTATTTTCGACTTTCTATTTTGGGTTCTTGCCTTGTCTTCATTGCTATAGCATCATAAGAAGGCATATTATTTGTGAGGGCAATTGCCTGTAGTAGTTTACTTATTTAGGAAGAAGTTTTGTGGCTATTCTTGGCCATTGCTTCATAAATTTTTTAATTAATATGTCAAATTTATTGATTATACCTGTTAAGAGTTTTGTTCAGAACTACATGGAATCTATAATTCAGGTTGGGGAGAAGAGACATCTTTGTGATTTGAATCTCCCCATCTATAAACAGTATATCACTCTAGTTATTTAGGCCCCCTTTAAAATCTTCCAATAAGAATTTATGATTTTCTGCATGTAGGATTTTTATATTGGTTACATTTATTCCGGGGCTTCCCTGGTGGCTCAGAGGATAAAGTGTCTGCCTGCAATGCAGGAGACCCGGGTTCGATCCCTGGGTTGGGAAGATCCCCTGGAGAAGGGAATGGCAACCCACTCCAGTATTCTTGCCTGGAGAATCCCATGGACAGAGGAGCCTGGCAGGCTACAGTCCACAGGGTCCCAAAGAGTTGGACACGACTGGGCACCTTCACTTTCTTTTTTTCACTTTACATTTATTCCTAGTTACTTTATTTTTCATTGTTGATACTTTTGTCATTGCATGATACTTTTAAAAATTGATACTTTCTAATTGACTGCTGGTGGTATATGAAAATGTAGTGGATTTTTGTGCAATGATCCATTTACTTTAATAAATTATTTTAAGTGGTATATCAGTAGATTCTTTGGAGTTTTCATATCATTTACAAATAATTGTTTAATTACTCCCTTTCCAAGTTTTATATTAATACCTGCAGGGCGCATGCAAGCTTCACACCCCCCACCCCCTTCCCCGCCATGCGTCACCCTGTGTCTCTCTTCCATCCGATGCCACATCCTTCTGACATAAACTGGTAATCAAGTAAGAAAACGGGTTTTCCCAAGTGCTGTGAGCTGTTCTAGCAAATTAATCCGACCTGAGGAGGGGGCTGTGGGAACCTCTGATTCTAGCCAGCTGGTCAGAAGCGCACGAGACAGCTGGGCTTGTGACTGACATCCTGAGTTGGAGGGTCCTCGGGATCTTGAGTCTGTAAGGAGGACAGAACCAGGGCTTTCGACTGGAGTCTGAAGTGGAGGGCCGTCTTGTGGGACTGAGCCCTTTAAGCTGTTGAGTCTGATTTTGTCTCTAGGGAGACAGTATCAGGACTGAGTTGGATTCCTGGATATCCTGCTGGCATCCAAGAATTGCCTTTTGATTAGGGAAGCCTGCACACACACACACACATTGGAACTGGGTTCAGGAACCCAAAGAACCTACATTCCTCACTTAATAAATGTAAAGTTAATTTTCCACTTTCCTTCCAAACAACATATAGATCTCAGTACACTATACCTCTGTTCTTCTTCAGACTTACACACTTATAATTATCTAATATTTTAATTCTTCATTTTTTACAACTCCCAAATTAGTCATTGTTTTATAGACTGTTTTTCTTTAACCTATGTTTACCAATTGATGGTTCAATCGGTAGAGAATCTGCCTCCAATGCAGGAGATGCATGTTTAATCCCTGGGTCAAGAAGATCCTCTGGAGAAGGAAATGGCAACCCACCCCAGTATTCTTGCCTGGGAAATCCCATGGACAGAGGAGCCTGGAGGGCTACAGTCCATGGGGTCTCAAGAGTCGGACCCGACTTAGTGACTAAACTACCACCATATTAACCAATTTGTTTCTCACCTTTTTTTTTTTTTACATTTCATAGCTTCCTTTTTGGGGTAATTATTATGAAAGAGCTACATTCCAATGAAAAGAAACTTGTCCACCCACATGGTGGATATCTGAAATATTTGCATAATATATTATCAGTAGTTGTGGTATTGGCGAGTTCCCTGAGGGTCACTCTGCTTCTTGTATTTTCTGACTGGACTTCCCTCCCTGGGTCAAGCTCATTAGGATTTCCTTGGTTTGAGAGACTTCAGGATGTCCCTAGTAAAGAATCTGCCTGCAATGCTAGAGACCTGGGTTCGATCCCTGGGTTGGGAAGATCCCCTGGAGGAGGGAAAGGCTACCCACTCCAGTGTTCTGGCCCGGAGTTCAGTGGGCTGTATAGTCTGTGTGTTGCAGAGTCGGACATGACTGAGCAACTTTCACTTTCAGGATGTCCCTTGCTTCCTTCAAACCTGGTGCTGGCATGGAAATTCATGTCCTAGACAGAAATCTAAGTGTTCTTAGTGTGGGGCCCCTAGAGTCTCCAGACTGCTGTCCCACCCAAAGTGGAAACCTCTTAGATTTTCTTCTCTGTTTCTAACTGGATCACATGGCAGAAATGACTCCCCTCCCCCTCCCCCTACTCTCCTTCCCCCCACTCTCCCCTCCTCTCCCTACCCTCCCCCCATTCCTCCCAGGAATCTCTCCCTCCACCCACTCCTCCAACATGTCAACAGTGCTCTCCCACTAACAGGAGCTTTCTCCATCTCCAGCTTTCCCTCTGCCCCACTCACCAAAACAGAAAGGGCAGTGGGCACAGGGCTCTTCTAAGACCAGTGCCTTGAAATACAGAAAAGCCAGAGGAGGAAAGGAACAGCGACTTTCCCAGGAGCATGTCTCGGCCCTTCAGGGCAGCTGGGTGATCAGGAGAGTCTCCTTGCTCTCTCTATGGTCTTACTCCCCAGTAAAGGGGGATGTTGTGGCACCCCCTTGGGTCTCCTGGACCAGCCACAGTAACATGCTGTCTGTGCAGCCAAGCCTGTGGGAGCAGAGAGTCAGTGCTCCGTTGGTTAAGCCAGAGTAGTGTAGCCCTCGCCACCTACATGAGGGGGTGACTCTAGTGCCAGCGTCAGCAGCGCTGCTCTCCCGGCATCTTTCCGGCACACTGTCTGTTACGGTGGGGAGAGGTGGCCTGGAGGCGCATAGGCCTGCTCAGCTGCTCAGTCGTGTCTGACTCTTGGCAACCCCACAGACTGTAGCCCTCCAGTCCTCTGTCTACGGAATTTTCCAGGCAAGAATACAGAGTGGGTTGCCATTTCCTACTCCAGGGGACCTTCTGGACCCAGGGATCAAACCCACATCTCCTGCATGGGCAGGTGGATTCTCCACCACTGAGCCACCTGGGAATCCCTTCCCACATGGCTTAGGTTTAATTTTTTAAATTATTATTTCAAGTCAGATGCTGAGAAAAGATAGAGTGACTCTGGTTCACATCTCTAAGCCAGAGGTTTTCACTTGAAACTTCTCTTTATCAGGTTTACAGGCAGGGAGTCTGCCCTTGTTCTGGACTGAGGGTCCGCTTTCCTGGGTCTGAGCTGGACTCGGTGCGCTCCATGGAAGGGGCTGTATCTGTAGGGGCTGTGTCTGTGGGCCCTGCGGTGCCCCTGGGACAGCAGGCTCCTGGCCGCAGCATGCCCTGCTCTTGGCTGTGCTGCTCGGAAAAGTCTATTATTTTTGGAAAAATGAACATGAGACTCATTTGATTTTACATCATCAGATGGGTGTAAAAAGGCTGTTTGAAGAGAGCTAGACTGTATAGGCAGAGTCTGTGCAGCTTACAAAGGATGGCTTCCTTTTTCTGTTTCAATTCCTGTAGGAGACTGTTGTTCAGTTACTTAGTCATGTCCAACTCATCTGCGATCCCATGGACTATAGCCCACCAGGCTCCTCTTCCATGGGATTCTCCAGCAACAATACTTGAGTGGGTTGCCATCTCCTTCTCCACCTATAGGAGATTACTGGTGGTTTAAGAACAATCTTTATCATTTAAAGATGTGTGATGAAATATTTACAAATGAAATAATAGGATACCTGGGATTTATCTCTAAACAATCAGGCCTACTGAATGGGAAGTGTGATTGAACAAGGTAGGTTCTGTCCTGATCAGAGGAATATCAGGAATGTTGGTATTTTTGCATATCTGAAAAATTTCCTAATAAAAAATACAATGTGTGTGATAGGAAGTAATGTTCCTGCATGAATTCCACATGATTTTATGTACAAATTACCTCCTAATTTGCTTCTCATCTCATGACCAAATTTCCATTACAGCTGCTGGAGAGAGTTTCTAAAAAGCAGGTCCCAAGACAATCACGTACGTGTAATTCACAGCAGAGAATGTGTTGGAGTCCTCTCCCGCTGGCCCCTGCTCTGAATCCAGCACAAGACAGACATGAGAATAAGCTATGGGGTTGAGAGAGTCCTTAATAGCAAGAAATCTCTCTCCAATGATGCTTTAAAATGTTATTTTGTGTTAAATTTTACGATACAGACCATGAACATCCTAGAATTTCAAGTTCTGTTCCATTGATCTTTATGTCTGTCCTTATGTTAACACCAGCTGATCTTGATTTCTGTAGCATAATAGTGAGTTTGAGATCCAATAATGTAACTTCTCCAACTTTGTTCTTTGTCAAAATTATTTTGGCTAGTCTAGGTCCTTTTCATGTCCACATATTTACTAGGATCAGTTTGTCAATTTCTACAAAAATACAATGGGATTTTGATAACGACTGCACTGTTTCTCTATAATTTATAGGGAATTGACATACAAATAATACTGAATCTTTCAATCTGTGAGCGTGGGATGCCTCTCCATTTAAATTTCCTATCATTTCTCTCAGTGATATTTTATAGTTTTCAGTGAATAAATCTTGAAATTTTTTTTTACATTCAATGTTAGGTGCTTTATTCCTTTTTGATGATATTGTACATGGAATTATTTTCTTAATTTCATTTCAGGTTATTTGATGATAGTATACTTGACTTTTTAAGAACAGGATGCTGACCTTTCTGTGCAGTCAAAAATCTGTGTATAACTATTGACTCCCCAAACTTAACTACTGAAAGCCTAATGTTGATTGGAAGCTTTACTGATAACACGACTGGTCAATTAATGCATATTTTGTACGCTGTAAGTATTATATACTGTACTCTTATAAAATAGAAGCTACTCCATGCTCTTACTATCTCAGCACCCATTTTGTTTGGCCAAGTGGCTTGTGGTCCTGAAACTGACACTAGCCCTCATGCAAGAGCACACTCTACAAAACAGCCCGAAGAGTCATAATCAAGTATAAATTCTTAATATGATTTCCCCAACAGTTGTTGTTCAGTCACTAAGTAGTGTCCGACTCTTTGCAACCCCATGGACTGCAGCACACCAGGCTTCCCCGTCCTTCACTCTCTCCCAGAGTTTCCTCAAGTTCGTGTCCACTGAGCCAGTAATGCCATCCAACCATCTCATCCTCTGTGGTTTCCTTCTCCTCCTGCCCTCAATCTTTCCCAGCATCAGGATCTTTTCCAATGAGTCGGCTCTTCTCATCAGGTGGCCAAAATATTGGAGCTTTATCTTTAGCATTAGTCCTTCCAATGAATATTCAGGGTTGATTTCCTTTAGGATGGACTGGTTTGATCTCCTTGCAGTCCAAGGGTTCTCAAGAGTCTTCTCCAGCTTCACAGTTCGAAAGCATCAATTCTTCAGCGCTCAGCCTTCTTTATGGTCCAACTCTCACATCCATACATGACTACTGGAAAGACCATAGCTTTGACTCTAATGACCTTTGTCAGCAAAGTGATGTCTCTGCTTTTTAATAACCTATGTCTAGGTTTGTCATAGCTTTTCTTCTGAGGAGCAAGCATCTTTTAATTTCATGGCTTTTCTCTAAATATTAATGTATGATGGGATGCACCACTGAAGCCACATAGGACTGAGTTTTTCTTTGTTGAAAGACTTGAAATCACCAATTGAATTTCTTTACTTGTTGTAGGTTCGTCCCAGTTGTCCATTTCTTCCTGAGTCAGTTGCGGTCATTTGTGTCTTTCTAGGGATTTGTCCATTTCATCTTAACGTTTCTTTATTCCTGGCATGGTTTCTCATGAAAGCCCCTCTTTCATTACCAGTTTTGCTCACTGTCTCCTCTCTTTTTCCTTGGCCAGTCTAGCTAAGGATCTCTCAACTTGAGAACTGACGACATTTGGGGCTAAATAACTCATCCTGCACATTATAGACTGTGCACACGGGCCTCGGGGTATGAGATGTGAGAGGAGAGGAGGGGAAGCAGGACTGGGGGGGGGGAGTGGAGTTGGGGCTGTCAGAGCTGTCGCCAGACGCTGCCCCGGCTTCTTCCCCTGTCCCGACAGCTCTGGCTGAGGCACTGAGATTGGAGGGGCTGCCTTGCTCCTGCAGCAGTGGGGCAAGCAAAGCCCTCTGGGGGTGGGGGCTGGGGACAAAGCCCTCTGGGGCTGGGGGCTGGGGACAAAGCCCTCTGAGGGGGTGGGCTGGGAAAGGCACCTTTTCTTAAGCCTCCCGGTGAGGGAGACCCGCTTAGGGCGTGAGGACGTGAGCTGTGGCCGGAGCGGAACTGAGCTCACGCTGGCTTGTCTGGAGGTCTTGGGACCACCTTCCTATGCACTGCAGTGGGAGCATGTGCCCGGCAGGGTGAGAGGCCCTCCCAGAAAACGTGCTGCACACAGAAGGGTTTGCTATCTGCTTTATCCACACCTGTAGCCGCGTGAGGCTGAGGCTGCATCTCAGCTGGAAAATCAACACTTGAATCCTAAATAATAATAATTACTGTTTCTGGTTATTTTGAATCCACTGACAAAGACCTTTACAAAATAATTGCACTGATCAATCCCCCGCGAGTTACAGGGGAAGATTCTTGAGTTGGTGTGTGAGGAGAACGTGAGTGGGAATTCTGTAACGGGTTCTGTTTAGCACTTGTAATTGTAAGGGATACATCGCGTTAAGCTGCCTGACGTAGTGTCTTGCAACAACACATGGTTTCCATCAAGGAGCAGATGTTTCTCAGCCTCCCCTTAGAATAAAACATCATAATTTAACCACACCCACCAGCTCCACCGTGGAGCAAATGTGAAGGCGCAGGCTGCACATTTCAGATCTGTGTAATCGCAGCTTGAAAGCACTTTTTAGGGTGAAAAAAAAGAGACAACTTTTTAGAATATTAGCTAAAGGAATCATGGGAAAATTGTGTTTAATAGGAGCTACAGGCGTGGTTTACAAACAGACAAATGAAAAAATCGATTTATGGTAAGACTTGTGGCCCCTGGATGTAAACTTCACATCCCCAAGACAGAGCGAAGAAAAAGACGCCCTCACGGCCGCGCTTCAGATGATATAATTCCACCAGAAGAAGGCACAGTGTTTTCTTTCTCTGTTCATATTGAATCCTCCCATAATCGTTCTTTTTTTGAAAATTGAGATGTAATTTTTACCAGGCAATTCATCCCTCTGAAGTGTACAATTCAGAGGGTTTTAGTATATTCAGGGGGGTGAGCAGCCATCGGCACACTCATTCCAGAACTTTTTCGTCACCCTGAAAGCAACCCCCTGGCGCCTTTTAGGCAGAGCTGCCTTCCGGCTGTAATGAGAGGTCTCTGCCACTAGATGGAGACGCTCCTTCAGCGAATTTCTCTGCGAAGTCCGGTCCTTCGCTGTGCCGGGATGGGGGTGGGGACGGAGGCGCTCCCGCGCTGGGTGTCGGGGCCCTGCCGCGCCCTCTCGCCCTTACCCAAAGGCAAACCGGGTTCTTTCAAGCGGTTTTCCCAGATTGAAGCGCTGAGACTTTTTAGGTAGCCTAGGGACAGTCAGTCTTCATGGGAATCAGTCCTGAATATTCGACTGATGCTGAAGTTGAAACTCCAATACTTTGGGCACCTGATGCGAAGAACTGACTCATTTGAAAAGACCCTGATGCTGGGAAAGATTGAGGCAGGAGAAGGGGACGACAGAGGATGAGATGGTTGGATGGTATCACGGACTCAGTGAACATGAGTTTGAGTAAACTGCGGGAGTTGGTGATAGACAGGGAGGTCTGGCGTCCATGGAGTCGGAAAGAGTCAAACATGACTGAACTGAACCGAACTGAGGGACAGACATATTTTAATTTACTCATTACATAGTTATTACGTATTTGTCTGAATGTGTAATAGAAAAAATACAACAAATATATTAAGCCTATGATGTTATTCATTTTACTTAGGATAAGGACAAGTTTTTTTTTAAAAAAAAGGATTACATTTAAAATTAATTCCAATAAAATTATTAAGTAACTGAACAGCACAAGTGTTGTGTAAATATGGCAAAGCTGTGTGAGCACTCAGAGAGCTGAGGTTTGGGAGGATTCAGTAAGAACCCCTGCCCACCGTGAGAAGGGGAAATGACATTTCCAGAAATGAAAGATCCTCTCGTGTCTGGAGGGGCGTCCTCCCCGTGCTGGTCAGGGGGAGTAATCCCAGGTTATTTGCCTGGTCCTCCCAGGCCTGGCAGCAAGAGGCCTTGGGTTTCCTCTGTGCTCTGGGATGGCCCTAGATGGGGAGAGCTGCCCTCCGTCATTTGGACGGCCAGTTGGAAGTCGACCCTTGTAGAACAAGAGGCCACTTGTGTGCTCGGGGTCCTGACTGTGGCCAGCACATGCTAGAACCGGGCAGGACAGCAGTTATCCGGGGTCAGCTGCAAACCAGGATTTGGAAATACCCTGAGCAGTGATACGGAGTGGGTGAGCGGCTCAGTGCTCAGCAGCAGCTCTCCGCCCAGGTTTCACCTCCCTGCAGTGAGCTTCCTGCCCCCAAGTTGTCCTCAAGGTGTGCTCACCCCCTTTCTGATTTCATTTCCGTGACATCTGTGAGAGGTAGGAGGCTGCATCATCCTTGTTTCCTAGATGAGGAAACTGACTTCCAGAGAAGCTAGCAACTTAACTGGTCCCTGGAGAAACAGCATTTGAACTTCGGTCTTCTGACTCCAGGTTTTCTTTTACTGTATTATTCTTTCTTAGGTTTGTTTCCACCCCAGCACAACAATACACTTATATAATTACCTACATCACTCGTCTGTCATGGCAACTGCCAGCTTTTTTGGAAAACACTTGGAATGAAGCATTTCTTTTCATTATAAGGTGTTGCAAGTTTGAAGACGGGGATTCATGCAGTAATTGCCTTTGCGAGAACGAAATGTTGAACTGGGTGATCATATTCCATAAAGGGGTTATTCTCGTGCTAGTAAAGTGTCTGCCTACCACTCTGGAGAGGGTGTTATACACGCATAAAGAGAAATGGATGAATTAATAAATTAGATAATAAACACAGTACCTGGTCTGAAGGAATTAACAAGCTAACAAAATCTATCATTGTTGCAAAATGCAGGGTTCTGCAGAGAAGCCAGGCGGCTGCCCATCCCCGGTGGGTTCCCCTCCTGCAGCTGCCCTCAGACCTCGAGCCAGTCGGCACAGGCACGTGGCAGTGAGGCTCCCTGGTTTGCATTCTTTCCTGCCACCACAGTGGGGCACAATTTGCCTTTAGAAGTACATGTGCAAGAGGGAATCTGTACTTCTGTAGTCAGTATCCTCCAGGTGAAAATGGCAAAGCCCCGTCTGCTCGACAAGGGGAGGAAAGGCCGGGGCTGAGGAGAGCCGTGCTCTTGTCTGGACGGAGAGTGAGTGAGAGGGCTTTGGGGAGGACCAGGAAGGCCCGGAGCGCTGGGCATGTGAAGGGCCAAGTACGGGCGGAAAGCTGAGCCTGTGCCAGATGCACGGACCTCAGGCGTTGACTCCTGTGCTTGGCCCCGGCCGGTGCCCCCTGTGCAGGGTGACTATCTCCAGGTTACAGAGAACTCAGGAGTGCCCTGCTTGTAACACAGCAGGACGGCGGGGCAGGGGGCCTTCAGGTGAGTGATTTGGTGGCCTTGTGAGGGCTGCCACATCAAACCATCAGAACCTGAGGGTGGTGGTTGGTGCCAAGGGGCAGCAGGGCTGGAAGGCTTGGGGTGAGGATGTTAGTAGGTGCCTGGGGGTTGTGGCTACCTGAGGCCTTTGAAGGCTCTCTGCGTTACCCTCCACTGAATCTAGACGGGGGTCTGATAGTCTTCACCAGTCATTGAAATGAAAAACATGGAACCCAGGTCAGGCGGTACCCGAGACTCAACAGCAGGGTCTGTGTGAGTTGGGGGGGCTTCAGGATGTGGGGGCTGCAGAGGAGGGGGGGGCCCATGCCCTCAGGAGCAGGTGAGAGGCACTTACCCACTGGGACAGCCAGCAACACGGCCTGGGCTGGGAGCTAACAAGGGCTCCAAGCCCCGTTCTCCCCCTCCAGGTCTCTCTCCCAGCACAGAGTTTTATTAGCAGAAAACTTATTTGAAGATGACATTGGTCATCAATGTCAAAAACAGTCATTACCGGTGTATCTGGTGGCACTAATAGTAAAGAACCCACCTGCAAATATAGGGGACACAGAGATGTGGATTCGATCCGTGGGTCGGGAAGATCCCTGGAGGAGGGCGCAGCAACCCACTCCAGTGTTCTTGGCTGGAGAATCCTGTGGACAAAGGAGCCTGACAGGCTATAGTCCATGGGGTTGAAAGAGTCAGACACGACTGAGGGGAGCACACTGTACTGAATGAGTTGTTTTACAAACCTGTGTCGCAAGTAGCTTAGAGAGAGATGGAGTCACATATTAAAATACCGCTGGGTGCCATTGTATTGTGATAGGGCTGCTCGGAAGGCTTGATCTTCAGGCAGCAGAGATGCATCTTTCCAGCTTCGCGGAGAGGTTCCCGGACCAGCACTCGCAGCGGGTGTTTGAGGACCTGCCAGGGCGCAGACTGCAGGGCCCCGGGGAGAAGCTGAGCGCTCAGCACAGCCGCCTCCCCTGGACGTGCGCGGAGGCCGTGTCCTCGCCCCCGCCCTTTCACTCCGAGAGTGTGGCTGGCCACAATCCGTCCATCTCATGAAAGGAATTTGTGACATATTTTAAGTGATTGTCATTCTTTTTTTCCAAGTCCCATAAAACCTGCCCTCTCCTCCCACTCAGACTCCCAGAGGGAGCGTCTCTGCTGGCAGGAGCCCCCGCCGGCCGAGGCCCCTGTCCTGGCCCGACTCGGGCTGGGGCCTGCCCCCGCCAACAGAGGGCTGCCCAGTCTTGCGGACACGTGGTGCTGCGGCAGACGGAAGCGTCCTGAGAGCCTTCCCGCTTCTCAGAACAGCTCTCAGCCCAAGTTGCTGGGCAGTGGCTGGAAAGCCCAGTTAGAACAAAGAGCTGAGGGTGGGGGGTGGCGCGGGGGTTGGGGAGGGTGCAGAGCCAGGCAACCTGCCAGTAGACACGGAACCAAAATAAATGCTCTTTTCTTACAGAAACTTCTCAAGAAATGTTTTCCCCAAAACTTTTAAGCCTATAAAAACATTTCGGGTCGGAGTTTCTTATGTACAGAGTCCAAACGCTGGCAGAGTTTGCCTCAGTCCAGATGGCTGCTAGGGGAGATTAGAGCCGGACAGAACCGCCTCACTTCAGAACAGGGACACTCAAAGCCGATAGCCTTGTGCACAAGGTTGGTGACAACCTCAGGTGGATGTGCACTCCACCTTCTCTCTGATTCTGGCTTGTGGGGAAGCAAGGCGGCCAGGCTGCCAGCAGGAGGCTTGGAGAGGGGGCCGCAGAGCCTTGAAAGAAACGCCGTGAGTCTGCCCAGAGTCGGAGACGGGAGAGGCAACAGTAGCTCAGACGCTGAGCTTTCCATGGAGCTCCTCTGCAGACTCCACTGTGATACTGGTGCGGACGGGAGCCTGGGGGCCCTGCTGTCTTCTTGGGGGGTGAGGAGCACTCTCCAAGGCCCTCCCTAGCCTCTGCCCACGTCACAGCGATTGGAGGGCACTTTCCCACCAGAGGCCACAGGCAGCCCCTGGCCTGCCCCGTGTAGGCTCCGTCTCTTCTGTGCACACGGGTGTCATCCAGGAGCAGTTCCTCTGAGTGGCACGAGCCTGCAGACGCAGCTTCACAGCTCAGGGGGCCAGAAGCCGGTCCCTCCCAAGAACAGGGTCTGAGGCTGTGCCTTCAGCTGCTGCTCTTTTACCCCACGGGCTGTGACTGGAAGGTGGGCCCAGCCGGGCACTGGGTGACCCCAGGCCAGGTGTGTAGTCATACGAACCAAGGAATGCCTGGTGGGAGTGCTGTGCCTTCTGGGGGCTCCACCCGGGGGGGCCAGGGCCTCAAAGGAGGGGCTGCATCCCACCTCAGAGCGCTGCGGCTCCTATCCCAGCACTGGCACCCTGACCCCTGGTCCAGCCCCGGCACCCTGACCCCTGGTCCAGCCCTGGCACCCTGACCCCTGGTCCGGCACCCTGACCCCTGGTCCAGCCCCGGCACCCTGACCCCTGGTCCAGCACTGGCACCCTGACCCCTGTCCCAGCCCCGGCACCCTGACTCCTGGTCCCAGCACTGGCACCCTGACCCCTGGTCCTGGCATCGGCACGCTGACCCCTGTCCCCGCCCTGGCCTGCAACAGCTTACACACCTCCAGGAACGGCCCCTGCCCGCTCTCCTGAGCCCCGCGTGGAGGTGCTCCTCTGGGAGGCAGCCCTGGCTGGGGCGGGAACAGGGGCCCATGGCGTACCAGGGCCCCTGGGGCCTTTGGCTTCTCAGAAATGCAAGCAAGGGGTAGAGTTAAGCGACCGTTCACCATGTGGCTTTTTTGGGGGAGGAGGCAGAATCTTTAAGAGGCTGAGTGAAGCTGGGAGATTGGGATCAACACATATACACTAGTATGTATTGAAGACGTGACTTGTGAGCACTGGGAAGCCGACTGGGCGCTTGTGGTGACCGAGCGGGAAGGGAGCCCACGGCAGGGGAGACGTGCAGGGAGAGGCGGGCCGCGGCCCCGCGCAGCGGAAGCAACACGGCATTCTAAAGCGACTGGACGCCAGTAGAAACTTTGAAAACCAGTGTGACATTGTGCTCTTGAAGATTGTCTCACGTGTATTAGATACTGGAACAGCATGGAAGTTACTTTTCCTGAAGGTAGAATTTCGCTGCAATTGGCCTGAGCCTTGTACCTCAGAGTTTTGCCCTAAATACAAGTCGCTCTGCGTCTCCTGCCGCTGTGGTGTCCTGAGGAGGCTCCCCTGCCCAGCTCCCGCCGGTGCAGACCCACCGCAGAGGCAGGATGTGGCCCGGCCTCGCGTTCATGTTCGTCCCACATTCGCGTCTTTAGGTTTTGGAATTTTTTCAGTGTCAGAATTCTCACGTAGCTTATTTGACATACTTTTGTTCTTTTGCTTCGGATCGTTCGTGGATCTGATGTCCCCTAGACATGTACAATCCCTAGAGTGTCCTACATGCTCTTAGGACCCCATGGTGCTGATAAAAGTGTTTACAAATACCAGTATAAATGAGCACTGAGTGGACTTGGCCTTTCCCCCAGCCTGTGGAAACCTGCTCTCGAGCTTTAGCACAAGGAGAATGCCGTGAGGCCTGGCGGACGAGCGTGGCACACTCTGCTCTTCAGGCCCCGGCTGTGCCGCCCTCGGGAATGAAGGGTGTGAGGGGCCGCGGGCTGGGGTCCGGGGAGGTGACTCACCCCTGGTGGGGGCAAGTGCCTGGGCCTCGGGGCCCCCGAAGGTCAGTCCCAGCCCAAGACATTCTCCCCATCCTCTGTTCCGTTCCGTCTTGAAGATTTTCAACCCCAAAGGGATTAAAAGCTCTAACACCAAACACACACATAAAAAGACAAACACGATTAAAATTCAACATTAACAAAAATTAATTCAAGGCGCGATTCTACATCCTTGACCTTGGACACTGGTTTCAGATCTGAGCGCGGGTGCCGGGGCCCGAAGCAGAGCTCAGGAGGGTCCCAGGGTCCCAGATCGGAGCTCTCCCCTGAGGGTCCATGCAGGGGCCCGCTGCAGAGGGGGCACTGAGAGAGGGCTGTGCCCTGCCCAGCGTCCAGTTCTCCCTGCCTTCTTCCTCTTCACCCCTGGGCCCCTGTCACTGCTCTGCTGGCGTCAGGTTCGGGGAGGAGCTGGGTTTGCCGCCTGGCTCATGTAGGACTAAACGTGAGTGGAGGTCCATGATGACCCTGGGGCCCTGGGGGAGCCTCCCACCCCCTCCTGAAAGGCTAGAGACAGCAGAGTTTCTGTCCCAGCCACCGAGGCCTCTGCCACTGTGCCCTGCCAGCCAGTGTCACCTAGGGGCCAGAGAGGGGTGGTGTCCAGGAGGGGAGACTGGCCCAGTGCAAGACCACCGAGGTCAGGACCCCCATCCTGGGGCCTTGAAGGCTCTGCCCCCGGCAGGGCACAGCCCTGGGGGCCCATGGCGTCTGGGTGAGCAATCCAGGCCCACGTGTGTGAGGCTCTGTCTGCGGCAGCGGCCACACCAGAGGACACCATGGGGAATTTGGGTCCAGGAGACGGGCCTGGAGCAAAGAAGATGTTTGTCAGGTGGGAAGAGAGCCACAGAGGAAAGAAACCAGGAGAGTGAAGTGCTGGGGTCAGGAATGCGGGTCTAAGCAGGGCAGCAGGGCAAAGGTCACCTGGGAGGTGGGGAGAGCATGTGAGCAAGAGGGCCTTCCCGGATGTCTGGTGCCCTCGGAGCAGCTGGGGGAGCGGCGGGTGCAGGGGGGCCATGGGGAGCGGCCGGTGTAGGGGGGCCATGGGGAGGGGTGGGTGCAGGCGGTCATGGAGAGTGCAGGGGTTCTTAGGGAGGGGCGGGCGCAGGAGGTCATGGCGAGGGGCGGGTGCAGGGGACCTTGGAGAAGGGTGGGTGCAGGGGGCCATGGGGAAGGGTGGGTGCAGGGGGTCATGGAGAGCGGCCGGTGTAGGGGGGCCATGGGGAGGGGCGGGCGCAGGAGGTCATGGGGAGGGGCGGGTGCAAGGGATCTTGGAGAAGGGTGGGTGCAGGGGGCCATGGGGAGGGGCGGGTGCAGGGGGTCTTGGAGAAGGGTGGGTGCAGGGGGTCATGGAGAGTGCAGGGGTTCTTAGGGAGGGGCGGGCACAGGAGGTCATGGGGAGGGGCGGGTGCAGGGGGTCTTGGAGAAGGGTGGGTGCAGGGGGCCATGGGGAGGGGCGGGTCAGGAGGGAGCCATGGGGAGGGGTGGGTACAGGATGGGAGCCCCATGAGGATGATCCACGGGTGGAAATGCTCGAGGGCTATAGAGGGCGATGCTGCAAGCGGGCCCAGGAGGCACTCAGAGTCCTTGGAAACCAGGAAAGGCCTGAGGCTGACCTTCCTCCTCTGGTAGAGGCGCGCCCTCCCTGCGGTCCAGGCCCCAGGAAGGCCTGGATCAAGGGTCAGTGTGCTGGCCGTCCTAGGGTCGCTTCCTGTGTCCTGGCACCTTGGGCAGGGTCAAAGGCCAACTCAGTGGTCAGGGGGCTGTTTAGGCCCCTCGGGGGCCAGGGTGCCTGAGATGCTCAGAGGCCCCTCGCAATGAGAGGGCACAGCCCTACAGTCGGATCCTAAAGGGGGTCGCTCTGCTGCCCCCGTGTGCCACAAGCCCTGAAACATCTTTGCCCTCTGGTCAATAATTCTGCATCCAGGACTGACTCCCGGGAAAGGTCAGCCACCCTCACGTCGACCCCGTGAGGTGTTCTCTGCAGTGGCGTCCATAACCTCATAAGAACCACAGTTTCAGAGGATGGGCCTGCTGTGGGAAAGAGTGCCTCTGCAAGAGGGTCTGGAAGCCAGCACTCCAGACCCGCGACAGACGCCCCCTTGTTTGGGGCTGGATTTCGGCCCAGGCTGCACTGAGCTGTTGTCCTGCCTCCACACACACACACACGCCTGCCTGCATGCACACACATGGACACACACACAGTCATGCATATAGATGCACACATATACATGCACACACACGTATACACGTGTGTACATGCACACACAGTCATGCATATAGACACACATGTACACACATACATGCACACACGTGTGCACACGTGCACACATACGCGCACGCACATACACACGCACACACACACAATTGAGAAGAATCATGCAGGGGCATTAAGCCCGGTCTTCTCCGAAGTGAGGCTCTTGGTGATCCCTAGTTCCCTCCATTTTTCTATACTTTCCCATGTTTCTATAATGAGTTTGCCTTCTTTTCCTCTGAGAAAAAACCCTAGTATTTTAACAAAGACTTCAGTGAGCACTTGGGTTGGACACTGAGAGGTCTCTTGACCTCATGTCTGGGCACTCGGCCCCAGGGACGTCTCGCCAGCGGCTTCTGGTTCAGCTAAGCTTTTGGGGTCAGCGCTCGGGTTGGAGTGATCAGTGGGTCACCACGAAGGTTTCCCAAGGCACAGGGGCCTGGCCCAGCCCTAGCACCGCACCGCCTCTCCGTCACCCACGTCCCCAGCTAGCACTGGGGGCCCCTCAGGCCCAGGAAACCACTGGGCCACCGTATGGGAAGGCCCCGGAGGCTGTGGTTTGTTACTAATGTGACCTTGTTCTCAAGCTGGGATGGTCTGTAGTCCTCAGCTTTTGTTTCTTAATTTTGTGTTCAGTGATTGAGGACATGGACATTCGAAAAGGCTAATTCTTTTTCTCCCTAAATGACTGTAACTCAGTATTCTCTTGCATGAAAAGTCAACAACCAAGGGTTCCACCAAGGCAGCTGGGACAGCTGAGCCCAGACGGGGGCGCAGCAGCGGGAGGAGTGCCCTTGGCCCTGGCCCAGCTGGTCTCGCAGTCACGCGGCCCCGCAGCCCTCTGTTGGTCTGGAGGTGCCAGCTGCGCTGGTGGATGTGTGTGCGGTCCTCGTCTCTTACAGCAAGGATGGCCCTGGGACAAGGCCCGAGGGTCCTCCACCGCACTGGCCAGGTGGGTCGCGACCTCGGGCCTTGTCTGGTCAAGTCTCCTGCCCCCCAGCTTGCATCCTTCCAGGCGAGGCCAGGCAGGGACCTCGTCACCGTCAGGTCACCGGGGGTCCCTGTGTTTCCAGTCTTGCTTTCCGAACGGCTTCTAGGCTGAGATCACAGGCCCCCCGCAGGGTAGCGACGGGCCATCAAGGCTCCAGCAGACGCCTTGTGAAGTCCCGAAGATGAGGATGTCCAGCTCGACGTGACCGTCCCCTGCTGCTCGCAGGCTGAGGAAGCTGCCCGAGGAGGACATGAGCTGGGCGTGGAGGCCGCGGCCTCTCCTCCCCGGCCCGGCCCGCGGCCACCGCTGGTGGACTCTGGGTCCTTCTCCTCCCTCGGCTCTCCTCTGGTGAGTCAGGTGTTTCCAGGAAGAGAGCACCTGCACGGCCGCATCCCTCACAGAGAGCCGATGAGCTGAGCGACGTGGGCAGGAGGAGCTGGCCTTCCACCTGAGGCCCCTCCGGGTCCCACCCTACTTGGCAGTTCTGCCTGGTCCAGCCCCAAGGTGGCAGCCGTGCAGGGGAGACCCCTAAGCACCTCTGGTGCCCGCAGCGGGCCGGGCCCAGCCTCAGACTATGGCCGGAGCTAGTCAGCTTTCACTCTAGCTGTCTGTGTGTCACCGAGATGCGACACACACGTGCACAAGCACACACACGTGTAGCAGCTGTGTGACTCCCAGCCGTGTGTCGAGAGCCCGTGTAGTCACGGCACTGAGCTCTCGGGGCGGGCTCACAGGCCACACTCCCCTCTTCCCGGGCACTTTTTATTCCATCAGCTTAGCTGCCTGGCCTCACGAGGACCAGGGATCAGGGGTCCCGTGGCTCACTGAGGGGCTGCCGCGGGACCGGCACCTGGGCCGGCCTGGACGGGTCCCGGCGGGGCGCACGCGGGGCCTGCTGGCTGTGCACAGGAGTCAACACCCCTCTGCTGCGCGTCTCCTGTGGGCCCCGACCTGCTCTGCTCACAGACCCAGCCGACGGTGGGCAGCCTGCGTGCCCTGGATGTCTGCACAGCCTACCGTCCCCGGGTTCCCGAGAGACAGAGCTCAGAGACGCAGCAGATGGATGGTGTTTTCCTGGACTGAGACCTGGGAGGCGATTAGACTTGCAGTGAGAGATGAACTTTCCATATCCTCACCAGCATCTTCTCGTCCCTGGGAGATGCGCAGAAAGACAATTTGATATTAATTATTAATATACTAATTTGTGGCGAAGGCTCCCTGATGATAACAGTAATGATAACAAAGGGCGTCTTAATTGAGTTACGTGGCGGCACCACTGTTCCAGCTCCGTGAAGTTCAAGGGAAGACTCTGTCCGAGGCAACGCCCCCAGGTCAGTGTTTGCCTAGTTTTATTCAGTGTGTTCTGGAGCAGCAGCCCCTGAACGCAACCCCACCCTCCTCCTCTCCGGGGCACCTGCTCCCTGATCTCTGAGCTGACCTTCAGTGGTTCCCCGGCCTCTGAGCCACTGGCTACTATCACTGTCTTTTAGGTACTAATTGTTGGCCCCTCTGTTCGGCCCTGGGCCCTCACCTCGTGGCCTGCTCCCTACTGGTCACGTGAACAGCATCACGACAACTCAGCCTGAGCAAACTGACCGGTTGCCCTCAGTGTCCACCCCTTGAGAACTGACGCTTATTGCTGGACCCCTGAGCCCCAATCCTGGGGTGCTGCATTAACTTCCAGCCCCTGTGGTTGCTCTGGGGCCCAAGAGCCCCCTGCGTCCTCCTGGTCCCCAGGTACATTCCTCCTGGCTGAGTGCAGAGTTCATGGGGGATCGGCAGGGACAGTCTACGCAGGACCCTCAAGGTCTCCGCCTGGAAACTCGTGCCCTCAGGTCTGGGAAGCTTTCTCCACTACAGGCTGATTTCTTTCCATCTGAACTGCTCCTCGTTCCGGGCTCCGGGTGGCCAGTGTCGGCCCTCCGGACATGCGCTGTGGCTTTCTGACCCTCCCTTTCCCAGTCTTGATCTTGTCTTCTTTCAGCTGTAATTTCTAGTAGACTTGACATTCGTCACCATATTTCTCATTTCCAGGGCTCCTTGTGTTTGCTGTGTGTTCTCTGTTGTAAATGCTATTTTGGTTACATTTCCCGCCTTTTGAGGAAATGATGTTAAGCTTTCCTTTCTGCACGGTGTCTATTTATCCGCACAAGCTGTTACTGGAAGTTTGTTTCTCACATGACAGCGTTTGCTCTGCTGTTTGTCTGATTCTGTTTGAAGAGGAGGAATCCGGAGGCGTGATGGGGGGTTGTGCTTGCTGTGAGCCTCCCTGTTGGTGACAGTCTGGGTGGCCGGGCCTGGAGACACGGGTCCCTCACGGGTCTCGGTCCTGTGTCCCGCTTGCTAAGCCAAGACTTCCAGACTGACTGCCAAGTGCTCCTGGGTAGAGGTGCCAGGATAAAGTGGGGAATCAGGGTCAGAGAGGGCAAAGTGGCTCCACCTCTCTGACCTTGGTCCAGAGTGCAGGCCAGAGCCCCGGTGGGCAGACACAAGACCCGCAGGACCGCACCGTCCAGTGGGAAGTGACGGGGCAGTTCCCAGGGCCTCCACCACACTCAGGGGCCCTGGCAGGAAGGAATGCACCCTTACCTAGCTTTGTCTGAAGCCCAGTGATGCAGCCAGGATGAGGCCAGGACTGTGCAGACAGGCTCTGCTGGAAGCCCCAAGGTCCGCAGGAGTAGCCACTGTTTGTCTGCCCAGGGAGCCGTCCTCAAGGCCCAGGCCCACTGGAGAGTCCCCTGTGAGCACCATCCCAGCACAGAGGCCCCGGCCGCCCGCCTGCTTTCTCCCTGCTGGGCTGGACTTGCCAGTTTCCCTGGAGGGTGTTCTGCGAGCTCGGCCTCTCCTCTCACTGCGAGGCTTTCATCCTCCGAGGTCCGAGCCACCTGACCTCCCCTGAACCCCAGCCTGGCTCTGCATCCCTGGGAGCTGATTTCATGCAGAAGTTGTTGTTCAGTCGCTCAGTTGTGCGACTCTGCGACCCCATGGACCGCAGCACACCAGGCTTCCCTGTCCTTCACCATCTTCTGGAGTTTACTCAAACTCATGTCCGTTGAGTTGGTGATGCCATCCAATCTTCTCATCCTCTGTCACCCCCTTCTCCTCCTGCCTTCAATCTTTCCCAGTATCAGGGTCTTTTCCAGTGAGTTGGCTCTTCTCATCAGGTGGCCAAAGTATTGGAGCTTTAGCTTTAGCATCAGTCCTTCCAGTGAGTGTTCAGGGTTGATTTCCTTTAGAATTGACTGGTTTGATTTCCTTGCTGTCCAAGGGACTCTCAATCTCGAGCCTTCTCCAGCACCACAGTTTTAAAGCATCAATTCTTCATCATTCAGCCTTCTTTATAAGAGAGGAGGTTAAATCTCCGGTTTAGAATTCCAGTGGATGCCTGACACCTGCTTATTTGGGTGTTAGAAACAGCAGCTTCGCTGACTGGTCACTGCACTGGCTCCTCACAAATCGGCCGTCACCCCGAGCGGTGGGTCCGCTCTGCACGGCCAGATGGCCGGTGCCGGACCCAATGAGCCTGTCAAGCTGGCTTCACATTAGGCCTGCCCGGGGACGTCCACGCTGCCAGCTGTCTGTTAGGGGCCTTTAAACACAGGCTTCTCTCAAATGCAGATCCCAAAAGTGGGTGGAAAACCACAGTGATTCTCTGATGCCTGTGGCCCCAGGCTGCGGGGCAGTTATACTTAGCTGAAGGCTGACAGCTCCCTCCCCAGGGGTCTCGTGAGTGCTAATGGGGACCAGCTGCCACGGCGGAGCCCTGGGGGACTGCTGTGCTTCAGAGGTTGTGTCATGAGATGAAAGAGCTCCGAGAACTCTCTGGAGTCTGTCCCCAGGCCTCTGTGGCCCGGAGCTCTGTCCACCTGAAGAGGCCTTTCAGGAGGTGAAAGGGACCAGATTTTAAAGAGGAGCCTTGTTGACTGATTTAAATGCTGCCTAACTCAGAGAGGGCCGAAGGTAGGTCATCTGTCCAGGCCTGGGCTGGGCCCTTACTCCTTCATAGGCTGCTTGCAGGCTCAATCGGATCTGACTCTGTGCGACCCCATGGACTGTAGCCCCCCCAGTCTCCTCTGTCCACAGGATTCTCCAGGCAAGAATACTGGAGTGGGCTGCCACGCCCTGCTCCAGGGGATCTTCCTGACCCAGGGTTCGAACCTATGGCTCTTGTGTCTCCTGCATTGGCAGGCGGGCTCTTTACCACTAGCTCCACCTGGGAAGCCCCCTTCATGTGCTTCATCTGTGTAAATCTCTGAATGTGTTGGCAGAACCAAGCAGGCCTATAAACACGGGTTTTTTCTTAATCTTGCTTTGTCTTTCTTGTGCTTTTCCAAGAGGAAAAACGAACATTCTCAAGTTCCAGCACAGAGGGGTGGGCTGAGTCAGGGTTTAATCACTGTCTCCCCAAGGTGCACGTGCAGGGTCCTCGAGGGGGCCGGGCAGTGAGTCAAGGGCAGCAGGGCCTCCGCGGGGTGTCAGCTCCCCAGACCCCGGCCCCGTGCCCCCCACCTGCCAGGGTTTCCACGGGAATGCGGAAGGGGGACTTCCGGTTTTTCTCTGAAAGGGGAAGCTTGGATCAATCATGACTATTTTTGGTTGGTTTATTGTTTGTTCTTTCCCCAGAAGCAGCTCTCCGCTGATGAGACATGTTAGCAGAGTGGATACTCACCCTGGAAAGTCCCCTGGGACCCCAGGCCTCCTGGAGTTCCACATTTTAATTAAAAGCTCCTTCACAAGTGTGCGGATTCAACATTTACCAAACATGCTGTTGGTCTCTGGCAGCTGTTTGCTCCCCAAAGCACGATGTTGTTGCTTTTAATATCCTAAATATTCTCTGTAATACTAAGACTGAGGCTGTGGACAGGAATCTCATAAAAATGGGGTGGATCTGTTGTCCTGAAGTCCGTAATCTCTACCCTGGAGAAAGAAGGTGGCACTCCCACGGCCTCCCTGTAAAAGCCGTCCTCCCATGACTGTGGAGCAGCACATCTTTACGGGGCTCTGGGGGAGGGCTTCCCTGACTCGACTGCACCTGGGCGTCACTTGGCTGGGCAGGCTCTTCAACGCTGTGTGAACCTGAGCTCTACCTTCCGATGTATACCCACTGCGTCAGTTAGATTGCTGTCAATTCAAGCTCATTTTTATAATAATATCGTTAAGGAGTTTGATCAGCCCCTCCAGCTGGCAGGTCCAGGGGATCAGGCTTCAGGGATGGCTTGATCCAGCAGCTTAATGGTAACACCAAACTTGTGCTTTTTTCAGGCCTCTGGATTCTGCCTCATTCTGAGGCTGGTTCCACTTGCCATCATGAGGGGGCTTCTGACAGCACCTGGCCTTGAGGGTGCAGGTCTCCCAGTAGTGGAGAGATCTGGTAGGCATTCTCCTGGAAGAGGTTCCATGTGGAGCCTCACGGATGGAAGGGGAGCTTGTGCACTGGGCTGCCTCCCTGCCCAGGGGCTGGGCCAGGCCAGGCCAACCTATCCAGTGGGCACAGAGTCTGGACCGATTCTTCATCTCCTACTGTGGAAGGTGATGGTGCTGGACTCACTGCTCCCTCCGGGTCCTTCACAGCCAGTTATCAGAACTTCCTCAGGCTGGATGCCGACAGGAGCCCCACTGCTGGTCTTAAACACTCTCGTAACTGGAAGGACTGCTTTCATAACCAGAAGACAGACGCCCCAGGCAGGGGTCTGCCCTCAGAGCCGACAGGCTGACAGGGACACAGGCCGGGAACAGGACACCTTTCTCCTCTGCACACAGGTGATTCTGGAAAATTCCAGAAGCCAGCGTCTGCCCACCCCCAGGGCTAGGTTCATCTGCACGTGGACGCGGTGGGGGAGCTTGGTGCTGCTGAAGGTCACTGAGAAGCCCCACGAGGAGAGATGGGGCTCCTGGACCAGCACCCCCATCAGCCCCGCCTCCCCTCCCCTCCCGCTGCCAAAAGACAAAATCATAAAATCAAGCATATCAGTCATTGCAATGACAATCGTGGTTATCAAGCTTTGCTTAAAATAGATTAAAGTGTCCCTGAATTGGCGCTGCAGCAGCGTCTTTTAAAGCTGATCGGAAGCAGAAGCTTGCTGGATTGTCTCGTTTAGCTACAGTCTAACTACAGCAGAGACTCTGCGAGGAAGGACGGATGTGTTAGGAAAACAATGAGATTCTCTAATTTCTATGTTCCGTTCACCGAGATTTTTGAATATGAGACTTCCTTAAAATGAAGTCTTAACAGGCAACGAAAACCAAATTTAACTGATGTTAAATTTAACTGCTGTCACCAGGTGGGCGTCTGTCTCCTGGTTATGAAAGCAGTCCTTCCAGTTACGAGAGTGTTTAAGACCAGCAGTGGGGCTCCTGTCGCATCCATCCTGCGGAAGTTCTGATAACGGCGCAGGTTTCGGATTCTCGTTGGCATTGCATTCCGCCGCAAGATGGGGTCCCATCTACTCGTCAACTTAAAATTTTTTTCCAGGTTACGGAAAGCACTCTGCCGCACAGCCAGAGGATTCATGTTCCAGACAAGTCCCGTCATCAGAAAGTCTCTGGCAGCCGGAGTGGAGAGGGCCGCACTCGTATTGATCCACATAAGATTTTCCACATTACGCGGGTCCTCCTCCAACGCCAGTGACGCCACGGCCAAGTCCCGTCATGGAGGTAATGGGGGACAAGGCTCTCACGGGCTTGCCCCCTGCGCCCCCCTCGCTGACTGCAGGCCCCCTTCTAAAGGGCATGCTTGACCCTATGTCGTGACAGAGCGGCTGGAGGCTGGATGCCGGGCTGCTCGGGCTCCGGGTCCCCCGGACGGGCCTGCTCCATGGCCTCGAGCCCTGATCCTCGCACCCTGGTCCCCGAGGTGCCAGCATGTAACATCCCTGCTGACACTTGGCCCCAAAGGGAGGGCCTGGGTGGCGAGCAGGCTCACCTTTGTTGACAGAGGGAACCAACAATAGATTATTTACTTAGACCCACTTGGGAAATATGAATAACTCCTCTCTCAGGAAGACCAGCCACACCCCGCAGCCTCTCCTCCATCAGAGCTGAGTGCAAACGGCCTGGCCGGCCTTTCCCCTCACATCTGAGACCCTGGCTGGGACCCTGGCCCCGCTGTGCAGGTGTGGCTTCCCCGCCTGCTCAGGAAGGACAGTGACCCCCAGAGCTCTGTGCGGACGGCCCTGCCGCCAGACCCCTGACCGTGGCCGGCCCCTGCCGCTCTGCTGTCGGTGGTCTAAAAAACTCAGAGCGGAACGGAGGACAGGCCAGGGCCCTGGGGTCAGGGGTCAGGGGTCACAGGGCTTGCCCCTGGTAGCGACCCCTACGGCCGTTTGGGCGAGTGGCTTAACATTCCTGGACCCTCATTCCTTGTTCGTGAAATACGACACCGCAGGTCAGTGCGGGGGCGGTGGGGGGGCAGCCCCCAGACCCCATGATGTGTAGAAACCCTCGGCTCTCTCAGGGCTGACCCCCTTTCTGTCGCTGGCCCAGGCCCCGTGCCCCCACTTTCCTGGGACAGCAGGCACTGAGACCCAGGGGCATTGTCAGAGCTGGGTGTGAAGCGCTGCAAACGCCCTTTGCTCTCAAGAGGCTGAGACTCTCAGGAGAGGGTCCCGTCTGCTTTCGCTGTGTTTATCCACATCGGTCCAGGGCCGCTCCCTGCTCGGGGGCTGTTCTCCCGTCGTCTGCCTCCAGGCTCCGGTCAGCTCACTGTCTGCCTGCTCCTCCTGGCCCTGCTGCGGCCCCCGCACCCAATCCTCCCCAGCCGGCCCATCTCCTGGCTGATCTTGCATCTTCCTCCCCTCAGCATCCTCTCTTTGCTTTCATTCCCACGGCCACGTCCATCTCCTGTGCCTGAGGAGGGGCCCATCTGCTGGGCCTGGAGGCTGCGGGACACACAGCCCCTCCTGGGGCCACTGCCCGCTCAGGAGCCGAGCGTGGGAGCTGCGGCCCAGGGTGCAAACACCCAGATCCCGCGGTGTCCAGACGCAGGGTTGAGGCTGGTCTTCTCGCTTTCTCTGTCCGTCTGTCCAGTCGCCCTGGTGGTCGGCACCAGCAGCCTGCAAGCCTGGTCCTTCGTGCTCCTGCCCGGCGGCCTGCCACTCCTCCAGAGGGCCGCCTGGCTTCCCCCCATCTGGGCATGACTGAGGACCTAAGACAGCCCTGGCCTCCAGGAGATGGGGGGAGGGGGTGTCTATGTGTTTCCTCCGCTGGCGGATTGTAAGGAGAATCTAGAGTTTTCTCTCGAGACTGAGACCAGTGTCATGGTTACTCGGCGTCACCGGGGAGACGGGAGGTGACTTCTGACTGTGCTCGGCTCGTGGCCTCTTCCTCTTCCAAGTTTCCCACTTTGATTCTAGTCTAGCTTAGATTCTCAGAATGAGGTGGCTGACCTGCTCAGCTCTGTGGGCAGAAAGAGGAGGAGCTGGGTGGTGGCGCTCACTGCAGGGGCGGGGTGGAGAGAGGGCACTCCAAACACCCCTGCGCCCGGTGGTCTAGGACACAACCTGCCACCTGTTTCAGGAAACCTGCCGGTCCCAGGCCTGCCCCTGGCACAGGCAAGACACAGGCTTTGGGTCTCAGGTCCGAGGCAGGAGCCAGGAGTGGCCCTTGAAAGGTCCAGAGTCAGTTCCTGTACCTTGAAAATCCCACTCTTTGGGCAAGATTCTCTCTTGACTTTTTCAATTAAAGGCACTTATTCTAGACAGAGCCTGCCTGTGACTTTAGCACAAGTTGGGAGAAATACCTTCACGTCATTTGGAATATACTGGAGGCTATTTAGGGCAGACTCAGGCCAAAAGCCAACTCTTTGGAAAAGACCCCGATGCTGGGAAAGACTGAAGACAGGAAGAGAAGGGGACGACAGAGGATGAGATTGCTGGATGACATCACCGACTCGACAGACAGGAGTTTGAGCAAACTCTGGGAGATGGTGAAGGACAGGGAAGCCTGGTGTGCTACAGTCCACGGGCTCACAAAGAGTTGGACGTGACTGAGCAACTGAACACCGACAGGCATCCTAGACCCCAGGCCGCCATAGCCTGCGGCCAGCTCTCTAAGCCTCCGTCTGAGCTGCAGAGTCGGTGAGGAGGTGGGAGGCGTGCCCCGCGGCCCCGGAGCTCCTCTCGGTGTAATGGATGCTGGTTTCCTTTGAAGCAAATAAACCCCCTGCAGATGGGCCCTCGGAGCTCGTCTAAGCTCATTAACACACTCTTGCTGTCTTATTATTCGTAGATACAAGGCTAATTTGGAAAGATGCAGTCTTCTTTTAAAGTTGCGTGGTTAAAAGGATTTGGGAGCTGAGCTTAATTAAGAGAGAGCGGCTCTTAGCGTGCGATGGCCGCAGCCAGAAGGGAAATATTAGATTACGGCGCCCGAGCTCCCGCCCACAGCTGCTCCTGGACCCCGCGAGGCCGAGCACCAACCCCGAGTGACCCCTCTCTGGGCTCCATGGGCCAGAGGTCCCGAGGCCAGTGTCCACCAGGCAGCGCTGGGTAGGCTCCCTCCCTCTGCCTGAGACCACCTCACTCGTGACTCTTAGAGGGTCCCTGGGAGCTAGGCCTCCCAGCTGGGAAGCCTGGGTGGGGGCGGGGGCGGGGATGGGGGCGGCTCGCTTGCCTTCCCTGGGTCAGCCCTGAGGCCTGCTTATCCGAGCGGGAACTCCCTGTAGGCGGGCATAGGGGGTGTCCCTGGGCTGAGGCCCTGGGGTGAGCAGGACCCCACTCTCCACTCTGGACCTGCTGAAGCCTCCAGCGGTTCTCCTATCAGGGCTTCTGGGGAGATGCCCCGAGGGAGCGGGCAGAGCCTGGGGAGGCCCCGCCCTCCGACATCTGGATCCTGGTGGGGCCCCCTTCCCTCAGGGTGTGCTCAGCGGGTGGCCGCATCACAGGTTGCAGCTCCTGTCCCCGTGGGGAGTGAAGGCACGTCTCCGCGGGGTCACCCATGTCCCTTGTAGCACAGGCTCCTCACTCCACGGGCTCTAAGTCCTGGGGATCCTGGTAAGGGTGCCTAGGGCAGAGCACGCGGTGACCGGTGACCTCACTTCAGTGAGTAGCACACCTAAGGAGAACTCGTTTTTCTGCATTTTCTGGTAGAAAAAAATGTTAGCTTTATGTTTCTAGTGAAGACTACACAGTGACTTTCTTAAAACCTTGTTATTAAGCCAAAAAGTAAATTTAGGGAGAGAACAGACACATCTCCTGTGCAGAAGAATTCCAAAGGATTTCCGTGGATTCTGCCCACCCCCTCTCAGGAGGGAGAGTGTTACTCCCACCTGGTCACTGCTCCCGGAGATGCCTGACAAAGGCCGCAGTCAGGTGACCCAGGGAGCCTCACCTTTGATACAGACTGACTCGAACTTGTCCCCAAACTCTTCAGCCCAGCGTCATCGCAAGGAAAGCAACAGCCAGGTCCCGAGAGAGAGACATTGTACCAGACAGCTGGCCACCTCTCCCTGAGGCCAATGGGTCATCGAAAACGGGACGTCTCAGAGATCGTCTCGGCCCGGATGAGCCGAGGACATGGGAGGACTCAGCGTCCTGCAGCGAGCTGGCCAGGACCCTGGGGCTGAGCGAGGACGTGAGGGGTCACTCTGTGGCCTGAGTTAGGGAAGGGGCAGGGGGTTCTCACTGCTCATGGGCCACCTTGGCTTCCTTGAAGCACCTGGAGTAGCCAGGACCGTTTAGAGCCAGGCCGCCCACGCTCTTGGGGTCCTGGCTTCCGTATAGACCCAGGGCCAGGCTGGGATGTGGACAGCATAGCCTGCTGCAGGCCAAGGACCAGAAGGCCTCAGACCTCACAGAGGAGGAGGGCTGTCCCACAGATGAGATTTAATTTGCTGTCATCCGATGGGGCAGCTCCTGGCCCGAAAGCCCACCTGCCGCAGAGGCCCAGGGACCTTGCCCGGAAGTCAGCGGCCATGACTGGTCCAGGCGGGACAAGCGTCCAGAGATGAGTGTGGCCTGTCGAGTCTTTATTCACGTCCTGCTTGCAACGAACCTGCTTCATTGCAGAGATGTTGACGGGTTTGACCACAGGACTTCCCACCCTCGAGGATGTTGGACAATGACCCCCTCGTGTGTGTCTTCCTGAGCTCTGTGGGCATCCAGCTGGGGATTCACTTGCAGTTGGGGGTCACCTAGGTGCTGAGGAGACAAGCTCCTGTCCGCTGGGACTCAGGGCTAAGGCCTCTCAGGGAAGACAGGCCTGGATGGGTGGACATCCCTGGGAGCGTGGGCCTTCCTGATACAGGGACGGATCTGGGCAGGCAGCATTGG
Organism: Ovis canadensis; assembly: GCF_042477335.2. Lineage (NCBI taxonomy): Eukaryota > Metazoa > Chordata > Mammalia > Artiodactyla > Bovidae > Ovis > Ovis canadensis. Next base: position 14,022,177 of record NC_091267.1, read on the forward strand.
CCATGGACAGGTGCTGCAGGGCCCACCTCGAGGGAAGCTGTTTGATGATATGACAATTTGCTCCTGGGGGTTAGTTATGGCTTTATTCACACAAAGGTGTTCAATTCACGCCATAAATCACCCACTGACATGCCACCTCCTGCATCCCATTTTGTTTACCTAAAGCCATTTCACGGAACCGACTTGGAGGTGAGGAATGTGTACATGTTGCTGGGTGTTTAGAGGGAGATTAATAGATTATTAGCAACTCCTGTAATGAAAACATTACGCAGGCCTTGCAGTTGGCTGTGTCCTGCTTGTTTGCTGCCTGCTAATTGCTGCGGTACACAGGGTCTGTTGTGAGGTGAGGTACCATCCATAACCCTGGCCACACTGATTAATGTGTAATTGCTTTAATGAAATTCTTATGGAATAAGGCACAGTTCAAACAAAACATTGGCTTTATAGGGGTTGATTTTCCTGGCCAATTATAGACATGACTATGGAATCTCTAGGTGTTCCTCCTGGTGAATTCACGGAGGGGACATTCCAGGAACTGTGCTGGGCTCACTCTGCTGGTTTGAACCCTTCAGTCTGACCATAAAATCTGCCCAACGGTTTAAAAAAAAAAAAACAAACACAAAAATCCACAAAACTATGCAAACCCTACCCACTCTCTGGCATCCTTGGTAGGCAGGGCCTCTCCTGGGGGTCAGGGTGGAGAAGGGAGGCCTCTGAACAGTGAGTTCCCAGGGCCGGCTGTGCCCTGACCCCCGGCCTAAAGAAGCCGGACGCTCTCCTCCCCGCTTGCAGCTGCGGGCGTTGTGGACGCTGGGGCCGGAGAGCAGCCACCTCTCTCATCAGCATGACGTTTAGAGCAAAGAAGTAAGTGGATAAGACAGCTGGGTGCGGTTACAGCACAGACCTTTCACACCTGACAAAGCCCTCTTTTCTTCTCTGCTTCAAGCAGGCACTGGGCTCCTCTGAGACTCAGTCTCCCCATCTGCGAAAAGGGGCCACAACATGCTGCCTTGTGTGTGTCTGTCGGCCTTGGCCGCTGCCAGCCTGAGCAGTTGATTACCTTTGCCAGGGTCCCAGTTCTAAAAGGAGAAGGCAATGGCACCCCACTCCAGTACTCTTGCCTGGAAAATCCCATGGACGGAGGAGCCTGGTAGGCTGCAGTCTATGGGGTCGCTAAGAGTCGGGCTCAACTGAGTGACTTCCCTTTCACTTTTCACTTTCATGCATTGGAGAAGGAAATGGCAACCCACTCCAGTGTTCTTGCCTGGAGAATCCCAGGGACGACGGAGCCTGATGGGCTGCTGTTTATGGGGTCGCACAAAGTCGGACATGACTGAAGTGACTTAGCAGCAGCAGCAGCAGCAGTTCTAAAAATCCGACTCTAATGCTTGGCAGGTGAGTGGACCGCCCTCCTCTGGAGATCCCTGCCCTGCTCCTGCTGATAGGTGTGGACCACGTGTCCCCTGGCCACCCCCATGCTCGTAGCTCAATTCATGACCCTCCATCTGTCCCTGGGCAGCTGGAAGCCTGTGGACAGGGCCCACCTGGGCGGCCCTGGCTCTGCAAGAGGTAATGGTGGCATCCGAGGCAGGTTCTGGGGTTGGAGCAATGGCCGTGAGTGTCTACCCCGTGAGTTATCTGATGTTCCGTAGGAAGAATGTCAAGTTCACAGGTGGGACGTGTGGTTACTAGTGTTTAGTTCATTACGCTGTGGACATGTTGTCCGTACAAGTTTTTCCATCTTAGGAAGCCAGGCCTCGCTGGTCCTCGCTGGGTCCTAGACACTGGCCCGAAGTGGGGCGGAGAGGCAGGGAGGGCCAGGTGCACAGTCCACTCACTGACGATGGAGCAGGACTCTCCCTGGGAGAACCCGGGATCACTGACCTGGCCAATCTGCTCCTGGAAAGTTCCCACCTGTGAACAAGGAGGCCCCCTGCTCTCTACTCCGTGAAAGGACCTGGTGGGCATGGGGTTCATCCCTGAGGGCTGCCCGCCCGGGCTCTGGATGTGGGGGACACACTGGACACAAGGCCCTCAGCCCTTGTCCACCCTGACCTTGATGCCTCGGGATGCCATGTCCATGGGCTGCGCCAGACCCCAAACATCAATTCCGAAGGACATCTTGGGAGCAGGGTGGGCTCCGCACGTGTGGCACTGGGGCCAGGACGGCAGGTGACGTGACCCCCCCACCCCCATCCCCAGCCTGCTGTCCGCTGAGGGTCTGGGGCACCAATTTTGGTGGCCTGAGGCCAGGGCAGAGGCACCGCTTCTTCGAGGACAAACTTGAGGCAAAGAAGGGATGTCAAGGTCCCCACGAAGGCATATCGGGGTCTGTGGGTGGGACAGGCAGGTGAGTCTGGAGCTGGGAGCACTGGGTCCTGTCTGAACACAGCTTCTGGGGGGGGGCCTCAGGTCTGAGTCTGGCCAGGGGTCTGTAGGCCTCACTGGCCCCCAGTGGCTGGCTTGGGGCCACCATTTACATGCGCAGCTCTGTGAGATGTGTCTGGCGGCCGCGTGCGTGTGTCCATAAGCATGTCCCCGTCCTCCTGGGCCCAGGGTCCTGGGGGCTAGCCTCCGACCCCCACACCTGGCTGCTCCGAGCCGGCCACCCCGTCACCCACTGCCTTAGTGGGGAACTGAGGCCTGGGGAAGTTGCCCAAGGTCACAGCTAATTAGCGCTGAGCGCGCCTGCCGGGTTCCATTACGACACCTGCCTCCCACACGGACAGTAATTGGACAGCTCGCCCGAGGCCCCGCCGGCACCGCTCAGATGTGCCTCCCACCTCTCTTGTTCCCCGCCAGGTGCGGGCTCCCCGGCATTTCTGGGCCCTGGTTACACGTCTGAGGGCTGTGTCCTGTCCCAGGCTGGTTACCACCCGCCCACCCTGGTCTCGAGGGGTCCCAGCCCCTCAGTGCTCCCTTTCAGAGGCGACACGGTGGGGGCTCCTCGCTTCTCCTGGCAGAGGTACCTGAGGGGGTGTGAATGCAGGCAAGCATGCAGGGTCTCATGCTCTGGGGGTGGCCAGGCCCGCCAGCACCATCGACTCGAGGGAAGCCACCCAGCAGGGCCCTGCAGAGGTGCGGGGCAGGCAGGGCCTCCAAGGTGAGGCAGGCCCCACCCAGGCCCGCTCCGCCCCAGACCTCTCAGAGGGCATCTGGGGGGCAGGGGGCAGCCTCCTGGAGCCCAGCTGCCAGGCTGACCCCCCATGCCAACGGGGCCAACAGAGCTGCCTTTGTGTGGCTGCGGGGCTTGGGGGCTGCTGCCGGTTAGCCTGGAGCTGACCTCGTGCCCGCCCGGGGGGCACAGGGATGAGGGAGGGCCCTGGAGGGTGGGGTAGTCAGCTGCCCTGGCTTCTCTTGCTGTACATCCTCCCCGACCCAGGCCGGTTTCTCACGAAATGGTTTGAGATGAGAACCCGTGTCGCTCAACAGATGCCCAGCTCTGTCGTGGGGCCTGAGCCCTTAGTTCTGCCAAGGATGAGGACAGGCAGGTGGGGCCCTGTGGACGTGGGGCATGGGGACCCGCCGGGGGAGGTGTCGCAGGGCTCCCACCGCCGGGCCCAGGACGACGGTGGCTGAACGAGGACCTGCCTCGGAGCCTGGCCGCCCGGAGTGGCCCTTGGACCTGTCAGCACAGGTCTGCTCAGGACAGCACCCCAACTGCCTTGGGCAGCAAGCCTGCCCCCAGACTGTGGCCCCGCCCCCAAGCTGCGGCCCCGCCCCCAGACTGCGGCCCCGCGCCCACCCCCAACCCCGGGCTGTGGCGTCATAAAGTCGGACCGTCTCCCTCCGACCTGACCTTCAGCAAACAAATTTCAGAACTGCTTTAGTCCAGGGCCTTCAACAAGTGAGTGTGGAGACAGGCTTTAGTCTCGGATTCGCCAGGATGGGATGGACACGGGCATCACAGGGCAGGCGGGCGCGGTGAAGCCGGTTCCGGGGGTGCTCGTCCGTCAAAGGCAGGAGGATGCCAGAGTCCCATGGGGTCCTGGCTGTGCCCTCCCGAAGAGGGGGTCCAGTCGGGTTCAGTGGGAGTGCAGTGGGGGACAGGGTGCTGTGGGTATAGTTGGGTCCAGTGAGGTGCATCGGAGTGCAGGGTGTAGTGGGCACTGGGGTACTGGGGCACAGTGGGGGTCAGTGCGGTATCTGGGGCGTCCCCACGGAGCTTCTCTGTCCCTCCGTGGCTGGTTCGCAGGTGCTCTGCCTCACTGCAAACACAGTTGGAAGTGGGTCTCATTCCCACCCTGAGCAGGTGGCTGAGCCCCCTTCCGGCTCCTTCCTGAGCCAGGCCACGGACCCGGGAGGCAAGCAGCGGAACCCTTGGTGGGGGGTCGGGGTCATGGGCGCCTCAGAGAGCCTGGACGTCACAGGCAAGACAGGCTCTGTTCACTGTTCTGCAGGGTTTGCCTTCTACTTTCTTATTTTCTCTCTGATCTTTTCATCTCCTCTTTTCATGGCGGGTTTGTTTTGCTGACTTTTCCATGTTTTCATCAGCCTAGTTTCCTATTTTCAGCTTCTTTGGGTTCTAACCCTGCGACAGTTTTATTTTTCTTTTGCATGTCTTTCCTAAATTCTGCTACTTAATTTTTCCTTTCCTTCAGCGTCTCAGCAGTTCTCCACGAGCTCTTGTATCTCTGCTTGAGCTCTTATTTAAAGTTGAGTGTAGCCCTCATTTCTTTGCATTTATGTCACTAAGTCAACATGATTTCACCCACCCTGGGTATTCTTTGATGGTATGTGTTCCTTGCCTTTTTTTTTTTTTAATCCCTTTTTCCTTGCTTTCTGCAGTATCTTTGAGTGGATCCATTCGGATCATTAGTCCTCACTGAGCATGGTGAGTTCTCTGCAGACTGTCAGTTTGCAAGAGGTCGAGGCGGGAGGTGGTCAAAGCAGTGTCCTAGGCCTGATGGGCATGGCCTGATTCTCAGCAGAGCCTCATGTCTGTGCACCTGGCAGGACCGCTCGCCTGGCTTTACCTGGACTTCTGCCCACCGGCAGCAGAGCTTAGTCCTGCAAGGGAATCAGTGTGCGAGCTCTTCCCTGCTCACCTCACCAACAGGCCCCTGCACGGGTTTCCTTGTCAGCCCCACATCCCCGTCCCCTGGCATTAAATACGGTCTGGGATGGTCCCTTAGCCAGCCCATGGCCCTGGTTCCATTTTCCATCCCAGGATCATGAGCTTTGGTGTCAGGGTATCTGCCTACGTGCGGAATTCAGTGTCCTGCATTCTCTGCCTGAGCAACCCAGGTCTCTTCTGAGCCTGTTTGCAATCCTGGTACAGTCTCTATGGTGGTGCCTCCCCATGCGAAAGGTTTAAGATTCCCAGTGCCTGCAGTTTGGTCAAACACAGCGTTTGTATTTTGTCCTTGTTTTCCTTGTTTCCAAGTAATTTCAGTGAGGACAAACAACTGAGACCTTCTACTGTCTGTTTTAAGCTGAAAGTCAGTACCTAACATTTTTTCAGCAGTTACCAATTTATGTCTAATTCAGTCTATGACATGAAATCCATGTCAACAGAATCTGCATGGTCTGTACAGAATGCTCAAATGAGAGAAACCTGTTTGGGCAGAAGAGTGGACACTGGGGGGCTCTGACGTGCCCAGTGCACGGGGCAGTGCGCACACCCCAGTGCCTCCGTCAGGGACTCTGAGTTTGTGGTATTTCTGCATCGTTTCCCTGAGCTGCCGTTTGGGTCAAGTTCCGCTTCCCGTGGTGGTGGCTGACTCAACAAACGTGCACTCTCTGCTCAGTTCCTCACCCTTCCCATGCTCTGCGGGGTGGTCTCCCAAATCCACTTCGGTTCGAACTTGGTCTCACGGTCCAGTCTGTGGGGTCCAGATCATAGGCCTTTTGTGGGTTTGTTCCTTCTGAGGTGGACAGATCCCCGCCAGGTACAGGGGGATGAGCTCGGTGTTGACCTGTTTGGCGGCCTCAAGTGATATGAGAAGTTGTTCAGAACCCGAATTCCAGGCCCCGTAGCCCTGTGACGTTGGACGCACAGGCGGTGAGAAGGAGGCATGGTGGCCGGGAGAGTCAGCGGCCAGGTGGACTGGGGCCCTGCTCTGAGGTCTCCAGAGTAAGAAGGATGCGTGCAGCCCCACCTGGAGATGTCTGGGGAGCTGTCTGGAAGAAAGAGTGCGGCCCGGCCACTTGGGGAACCTCCAGAGAGCAGCCTGGTCCATGAAGTCAGAAAGCCGGACTCCAAGGAACGAAAGCAACCGGCTTGTACCAGCCCCGCGGGGCCAGCGGGAGGAGCCTGGAGAGGAAGCCCAGGGAGGCGTGGAGCACAGGCGCTGGCGCCCGGCTTGCTCGCGCCTTGACCACAGTCCAGTGCCCGCCAGCCTGCCCTCAGCTGTCAGTGGGCGGGTGTGGCCGTGCCAGGCCTCCTTGCTGCCCTGAGGAAGGCTTCCAGGGGCAGAAGAGAGACAGGGATGAGGCGGCGACAGCGGCAGCTTGCAGGACGGTTCTCTCTCATCGCCTGGCCTGACGCTCCAGAGCAGCGCCTCTGACCCTCGCTCCACGGCCCTCGGGCTGATGACTCTGCAGTGTGCATCCGTGCCCTCGAGCGTGCTGGCCGGCACCCTCTAGACACTGGCCTGCAGAGGTGCTGGGTCCGAGGGGTTGGGGGCCACGGGGCAGGGTGTGGTCAGGCCTCCCAGAGTGTGGGCTGGGGACGGGGCGGGCAGTGCAGCCCACGCCTGCCCATTTTCCTGGACTCCTCTTCATTCTCCCACTGTCCTCAGCTCAGGACGGGACTCGGGCAGTTAGAGGCCGGGTCCCATGTGAGGTTTCTTGTCCTCAGCTCTCAGAAGTTCAGCTCCGAGTCTGAGAGATGACTAAGGAGGGGCCAGAAACAGCCTTCCCATTAGGCCTGGAGGGAGAACAGCCGCTCCTGCTTCTTGGCACGTTTGCCTCGGAGCCTTGGACGCGCTTCTGGAGGGCCTGGCCTCCTCCCAAGTGGTGCGTCCTTTCCGGGCGGGAGCGGGGCCTCCCAAGGGTCTCCCTCCAGCTTCTAAACTGAAGCCCAGGCAGCCTGCGGTTGAGCGCGGGGCGGGCAGGTTGGCGCACAGACAGAGGGGCCCAGTCGCAGGAGAACAATGCCTTCAAGATGTCGCTGAAAGACGGTGTTTGCAGAGGTTGCTACAGGACACACGGAGCGGAGAATCCAAAATAGAGCGTCTAGACAAACTCCTACTGTCTGACCTTTCCCGTGTTTCCTCATCTGCCTGTCTTGCCAAGCGAATGGGTGACTAAGCAGCGGTTCTGCGGACGCCCTGTCACCGGCCTGACGAGGCCCAGGTCACTGTCGTAAATTTCAGTCTAGCTGCCTGGCGACGGGGCTCCCCCACCGGCGGGGCTGCTGTGCGGTTTCCGAGCTGCCATGTGTGTCTGGATTGTCATGAACTAATTTCAAGCCCGCTGCATCCAAAAGCCACAGGGCGGCCGAAAGCCAGAGCTCGCCTCCCGCCAGCAGGACCCCTGAGTGTACCTGAGACGGGAAGAGGGAGGCAGGCAGGCCAGGGAGATGGAGAGAAGGTCGGGTGGCCGCCAGGCCTGTCCTGGGTTGGGGAGGGGCTGCTGGGGTGTGGGATCCGGGCCTCTGCACACCAGCCTGGAATGCTCTTTCCCTCCCAGGCCTTCGAGAGCAGCCGCTTCCGGAGCTCCGAGGCCAGAGGAGAATCAGCTCCGCAGGCAAACGCTAGCCTTGGCGGAACTGGAGCCTGACTGATGCTTCCTGAACCTGAGGCTCAAGGGTCAGGGCTTTTCGGACTGGGGCTGGTGGGCATTCGCCCCAGGATTCCCTGGGGCTGGCAACGTGGATGGCAGAGGACGAAGCTTCGGGAAGACAGCCGCAAGCCTCCCATGGACACGTAGTCTGGCCACCCCTCGGACCATCTGGCCATTCAGGTGGACGCACGTGCCCTGCAGACACTCCGGTGTTTCCACTGGGCCTGGCCTCTGCCTTTAAAAGTGGAAACTGCAGAAAGACTGGCCTTGTTTTGCTGGAAAAGGTGCCGCTTCACTAGAACAAAGCTGGTGCGTGAAGTGTGCGTGGGGCAGCCTCCTCCTGGCAGTGGCACTGACTGGCCAGACTCTGTGGACCGTCCAGAAGGGAAGAGCCACTGGCACAGATGGCGGCGTGCGTGCAGAGGGCGGAGGCAGCACTCCTGAGCCTTTCTGCCCTACGCCTCAGCTCCAGGGCGGTGCGATCTCAGCTGCGGGTGTTTTATGGCCAAAGCATGTCCTGAACACATGTGATCTTTACATTCATTTTCTACAGATGCAGGAAAGGGAAATTTCATGGCATCTCGGAGCAAAGTAAGCTTCATGAGCGCCGTGGTGGGAGCCTGTCAAGAAGTCTGACCCTGACAACAGAGAAGTGGGAACAACCCTGACCTTCTCGCAGGCTGCTGGGGTGAGGCCCGGAGGCCCTGAGGGAGGGGAACGGGAGCCTGGTGATGGGCCACCCGTAGGGGTGGTCAAAGACCTTGGCAGGGGCCCACCTGCCTGCCTGCTCTCCCACGGCTCAGGAAAATCAGAGCCGCGGGGGCAGTGCTGGCCCCTGGAGCCTGGCTGAGGGGCTCTGGTCGGAGCTGCTGGGGGGCTCCTGTCACCAGCAGACCAGAGGCCCAGTGACCCCTGCAGCCCCGTCACCACACTGCCCTGGAGTCAGCTTCTCCACATGCCTTTCCCAGCCTACCCGGAGGACTGCCCAACCCTGGACACTGCGCTCAATATGCTCCCCAGCTCTGTGCCCTCAGGAGATGGACTTAGCCGGCACGCCAAGGTCACATCTCAGTTTCTGAGACAATAGTCCCACCGTGGCTTTACAAATGACTATGTACCATCCTGTTTCCCAAATGCATCCTGAAGCTACAGTTGTCAAAACAGAGTGGTCCTGGCACAAAGCCAGCCATGACGACCTAAGGACAGAACTGAGAGCCCAGAAATAAACCCTCATGTGTGAGGTCATATGATTCTCAACAAGGAAACTGAGGCCATTCCATGGGGAGGACAGTCTTTGCAACAAATGGTGCTGGGAAAACGACGTCCATATGGAAAAGAACAAAGTTGAACCCCTACCTCACACCATATGCAGAAATTAACACAAAACAATCAGACCTAAAATCACAAAAAACTTGGAAGAAAACAATACAAAAACTTCATGACATTGGGTTTGGCTGTAATTCTTGGATATGACACCAAAGGCATAGGCAACGAAGAAAATGGATAAATTGAGCAAGAAAATTTTTTTAAAAGTGCATTAAAAGAATATTAACAGAATAAAAAGACAATCCACTGAATGGGAGAAAACATTTGAATATCATACATCTGAAAAAGAATTAGTATCCAGGACATAGAGACAACTCCTAAAACTCACCACCAAAAACAAGCAACTGGATTCAAAAGGGGAAAAGGACCTGAATAGATTCTTCTCCAAAGAAGTCATACAGCTGGCAATAAGCACATGAAAAGATGCTCAACATCTCTCATCAGGATGAGACACTACTTCACACCCGTTAAAATGGCTATTATCCTAGAGCCAGAAACCAGTGCTGGCCCGGGTGTGGAGAGATGGAACCTGTGTGCTGTTGGCGGAAGTGTAAAATGGTGTGGCTGCTGTGCAGACAGACGGCAGTTCCTCAAAAAATTAAACGTAGAATTTCCATATGACCCGGAAATCCCACTTCTGGGTTATGCTCAGAAGAATTGAAAGCAGGGTCTTGCGCACATATTGTATACCTGTGTTCAGAGCAGCATTACTCACAACAGCATTACTCACTTGTGGAAGCAAACCAAGTGTCCATCAACAGGTGAACGGATAAACAAGATATGGTAACAGACACAGTGGAATATTATTCAGCCTAAAAGGAAGAGGAAAGGGACTTTCTTGGTGGACCAGGTGCTGAGACTCCCCAATGCAGAGCCTGGGTTCAATCCCTGGTCAGGAAACTAGATCCCAGGTGCTGCGACTAGAGTCGCCCAGTCTGTAGACGGAAAGTAGACACAGGGCTGGGGTGGGAGCGAGTGCGTGGCGGGTGCAGAGTTTCAGGTTTATGAGATGAGAAGAGTCGTGGGGACAAAAGGCAGTGCTGGCTGCACAGAACGTGAAAGTACTTAATTCCACTGAATGTGCTCCAAAAATGGAGGTGGTGGTAGATTTCATGTGTCTTTTAAAACAAATATTTAGATGAGGGGAAATAACCTGTGTGAAAAAAGCAGTTGCTCTTGACTTTGTTGTTGTTGTTGACATATTTACAGTCTTGAGAAGACATAAATGTTTTGCAAGTTTTCGCACGTGTTGAAGTTTCATAGTTCTGCTTGCCTTTTCCAGCAATATCATTGTGTGTATTATGAGTTATTTGAGAGGAACTGACATTGTCCGCTACAGTCCACGGGGTCGCAAAGAATCGGACACGACTGAGCGACTTCACTTTCACTTTTTTGGAAACTTTGAGGCAGGACTTGGACTGCAAAGGGATCATCTTTTTTGCGCTGGTCCTTGCTCTGACCAGGAGGGCTGGGCTAGTAGGGGGCTGGAGCTGGGGCTGGGGGAGCCCCCAGAGCTGGGACTCCTAGGCTTTCGACTCCATCCGTCTGATTTGTGTACAAAGCTGTTTCTGCGGAGTAGCTAGGACTGTGGCCGGGGAATGCTTTGTAAAAGTGGACAGGAAGTTCTCCAACTAAAGCTTCTTGGTTCCAAACTTCCCTTGTTGCCCCTTCTCGGGCTGCACCCACGGCCACTTGGGTGCCCACCTGAAGCAGGAGGCAGGGGGTGGGAGGGGGTCCAGCTCTCAACCCCAAGCCTGACCTCTTCAGCAGAGCCCACTCCAAGAGCTCAGAACAGCATTGTAACTCCCTGGCCTTATTCATACCAATGTGTGAATGACTGATGGCTTTTTAATAGTCCGCACAATTTGCATTTTTAGAATAGAATAGTATTTACCCAAATAGGTCTCTAATTGGCTGCATTCCTGGGGCCTTACATGAAAACTTGAGGGGGCAGGCCCTGGAAGAGGGATGGAGTCAGCCTCCATCCGCCCTTGCGGTAGCCTAGCTCTGACCCTCACCTGCCCCCTGCACACCCGAGAGAAGGTGGCAGGAACTGCAGAGGGCTCTTGAGGGCTGTTGGAGCAGGGAGTTTAGCGCTGAGCAGCTCAGGGAGCAGCCATCTGGGGAGCCGAGGCCTTGGAGCCAGGGCCTCGCTCATCCCGACGCCCCCCCCCCCCGCCACCTCCAGGCCTCCCTCCCAGGAACCCCCACCTGAAAGCGTGTCCCCCGGGTGCGGGGTCTGTCCTGTGCCCTCTGCTGCAGACGTGTGACTGCCTTACCTGCGCACGCCGACCCCTCTCGTGTCCCAGCCCACCAGTCAGCACACGTCCATCCCAAGCTAGAGGGGCCCTCCGCCCCATTCTGCTGGTCCTCAGTTTCCTCCCTGGTCCTCCCATCCCTGGCCCTCAGCTCCAGTCCACCCCCAGCTGTGGCAACGTGCGCGTGTCCGTCTTTCCCTTTCGGCCAGCGTGCCTTGAGCACCTGCTGTGCCGGCCGCGTCCTCAGTCCACGTCCGTGAGCGGAGTGACTGCAGCCCCTGAGCCCATCCTGCTCCTCCCCTGGCGAGCTCCTCCCCAGCGGCCCATGGCTAAGTCTTGGAAGCTAAATCACTTTAACAGTTTTCAGCAGGAAGAGATTAAAGACAGTCACCAGACGGTCTCGAGGGCGACTCTACGCCAAGTTCCAGGGCTGCCCCCCAGGCACTGAGCAGCCAGAACCCTCACCCAGAGCTATAAACCCCGAGACCCTATGAGCAGATGTCGGCAGCCTTGCCAGACCCAGGAAGTGCCCCACACTCCTGCCCTCAGACTGCTCTCCCAGCCTCCAGAGACCGACCGCAGCGTGGCCCAGGTGTGCACGGGCCGGGCAAGAGGCTGGACCCAGGCTGCGTTCCCACCCCGCTCTTGCCTGTCTTCACACACCTGCTCTTCAGCCGTGGGGAGTCTCGTGATTTTTAGAAGTCAGATGCTTGACCTGGTGCTCACGTCACGTTGGGGAATGCTTCTCCCATGGAAAACCCCTCAACATCCTTCAAAGCCCTGTCCTGCAAGAGTGGGCCTCACTACCCCCGGAGTGAGCACTCAGGCCAGTAGGAGATCATGTGGCCAGATGTGTAGACCAGTGCCCTCAGCCCTGGGCCTTCTGGCGGTCCTGCAGATGCTGGAGTTGGCCAGACTTGGGATGTGGATGGGGTGGGCAGGAGGGGTTCCACCCAGGCTGGGTGCAGGGGTGCCAACCCCTTTGCCACGGGCTGGCCTGAGAGCCCTGGGCGGTCACTTTCTCTGGACGTTCTGGGCCCCGCCTGCCCCCGCTCTCTGTTGGCCGCCTGGCAGTCCTGGGAGGACCTTCCCTGGGCAATCACGTGGGCGGGCAGGGTGCCCGGTAGTCCATGTGGGGATTCCCATCCTGCTGGCCTTGGGGGCTGGGCCCCTCGGTGACCCAACCCCCTCCCTGGCGTCCAGGCCTGACGACGCACCAGGATGTGCTCGTGGGGACATGGCTGCCAAGAGCGGCCGCCAGCTGGAGGTGTCGCTGGCGCCCACGTCCCCCAGGCCGGCTCCGGCTCACCAAATACCTGGGCTTAGAGCGATCGCCTTTTTTCCCTCCCGGCAGCGGCCGGCCCCTGGAGCAGCTCTGTTTGGGCGGCTGTCTCCCTGAGTCGTTGAGCACAGATGGGGGAGAAGGCAGAATTGCAAGCTTGGGTTTTTCACCCTCTTCTCATTTCAGTTTATGTGAGCGAATGACTTTCAGCTGCTTCAAAGGGATTCCACCCCCCCATCACTTTATTCACCGTCCGTGCTGGTGCGGGAGCCGGCTGGCCAGCACAGCTGGAGCCAATTAAAACCCACCTATTCAGGCTTGGCATCCGTGAGCCACGCATACCCACCATACACACAGACTCACACAGCACAGCCAAAAGAGCCTTTTCATGGCAAACCACAGCCGCGTGTGAAAGGCCTCCCAGTCCAGGCCCGATCCTCAGATCAGCCCCGAACAAGGAGCTCTGTGTTCCTGGGACCTCCCTCCCTCCCTGCTCCCCCCACCTGCCGGGGCCAGCCCCAGTCTGCCATAGCCATGTGCTGTTTCACTCCTGCTCATTTGAAACCTTTGCCCTGAGTTGTTCCACATGGGGGAAGCTCCCCACCGGAGCCTCGGCCAAGAGCTCCCCCACGGGGACCCGCCCCGGACACGTCGCGGAGACCAGCAGTGCAGGGCGGCTTCCCTTGGCGGGTCTTAGCCACCGAAGAAGAGCAGGATGAGACAGTGGAGACGCTCAAGTAAACCTTTCAGTGTCAATGTGACGAAGTGCCCGAGGCAAGTTGACTGGGATTTGTTCTCCAGGATCTGAGCAGGACTTTCCTTTTTTAAAAGCTTTTTGCATTTATCATCATCTCTCAGCCAGCACTGAGGTGCCTGGAATGTGTAAGAGAGTATTTTTCCAAACTGAAAATCTGAAGTAGAAGCACCAATAAAAACAAAACCAGATCCCAGATTTATGAACATGTTTTTTCACCTTCTCCCCCGGCCTCCCTCTCTGTCTGTCTCTCGGTTTTCTTTCTTCCAGTTGACTTGGGATGACTGAAAATGAGCGGCTTCTGCCTGGCGGGCCGGGTACCTACGTGGTGCCCCTTGGTCCAGCCCCCGCCCCCTCTAGGCAGCCCCGGGAGACCCCTCGGCCTTGCTGTGGGAGGCAGGCAGGGCTGGGCGGGGGTCCGCCCTCTCCCTGTGAACAGCTGTCTCTGCAGCGCTGAGGGAGGTCACTTTGGGAGTGAGCTCAGACACTGCAGACTGCGGGGGAAGGCGCTTGAGAACCAGTCTCCTCCCTGTTTTCGCACCTTTGCACACAGCTCCTTCCAAAGCCTGCTTGGCCGTGGCAACTGCTCTGTGGCCCTTTGGATTCTTCCAGAAGGCGTCCCTGGCTCAGCCTCTGAGCCCCATGCCCAGAGGGAGGCTCTGGCCTTCACAGTCAGCACAGTGCCCATGGCCCCCGCGGCCCACCTCGGCCCCCATGGGCCTGTGCCCCTGGACGGGGCCCGGGAGCCGGAGGCCTTGAGTCATGTTTCCCGCCCTCACACCCAGGCTTCTGGGCCCCGCGGCGGCAGCAGGCTTTGGGGCCCACATGACTTTTGCGCCCCCCAGCCCTGAGGCTCTTCTCTCACTGGCAGGGGTTGTTTGTTTGGGGGTGAAGAATTCCCCACAGTGGCTGTTTTCTTCATTTAAGACTACTTCTTTAGCCTGACAGACATCGAGAGCTCCATTTCACGTATTTTGCACAAGCAATCTGTAGGGCAGACCCACCTCCTCCCGCCGTGAGAAGCCAGACAGAACTATGCTGCCGGAGGTGCTGAGCCTCCAAGGTAAACAGAGCATCGCGTTTGCTTTAATATTATTTTAAGTGAAGGCAATTAGGTCTGCAATTTAGGTTAATCTTTCACCAGATCCTATTTTTCAGATCCTATTTTTCAGATCCTAACCATTTAGGGGTTAAAACATTCATCCTTCTTTTTCCTTCCACGTGGTGGGGACTGCTCAGTACGGGTGGCTGGAGATTGCCCAGCAGGCGGGTCTGTATGGAGAAGCAGGCACAGGCCCCTCTTGAGGCAGGGATGCTGGGCAGGTGCTAAAGGGCAGGCCCGGAAGTCCGGGACCCTGCTCGAGGGCACCCTGCTCCCCCGGCCTCAAGGTCAGCGAGGGCTCAGGGAGAGTGGGTCACTCTGGGGAGCCTGAGCCGGGGGGAAGGACTGGGTGCTGGTGTTGGGGCGTTTATGTGCAGCCCTGTGTTTTCTTCATTTCTCTTCCTCATGCACACAGTAAGGTCCCCTTGCTTTAGACTATTCTTCAAAAATCCGTGCGTTGTTTTCTTTGCTTTTTAATTAAAGTGACCCATTCTTTTACATTTGGAGGCATTTTATACTTAGAGCGACGATAGCCCCAGCAAAGCACTGCAACAGCCACTCCCCTCACTCTTGCTCACTAAAAACCCGTTTCGTTTCTGCAACTTCCTTTTCATTTTACCTGCAGTTTAAAAAAAGACATGTCAATTTTTTGTCAATTCACTGTCAATTTAAGATTTTTAAGATTTAATTTTTAAGATTCTTAGCAATCTGCTGATGTCCTACTATCGAAGGTGAAGGCTCAGGGTTCTGAACCCTCAGTTCCCCACGTTGCGAGTAGTGACTCATCATGGGTGTAGCCCTGTTACGTCCACACGGATGCCACCGGGGACACCTGGCCGGGGAACCCTGGCTGGGCAGCACGGTTGTCACCCCCTGGCATTGCCATCCTCTTCTAGACAAGAGACATTCTTGGACTTTTTAAGACTTTTAAACTGAACAAGCTTACATAATACAAATAAACACACTTGGAGTCTGAAACAAATCTCAGTCATCGCGTTGTCTCATACATCAGTACTTGAGTTCCTGCCTCTTAGAGACGTGGGCTTTCTCACAACATCACCCAACATCACTTTCATACCCACCTGAGATAACCGTCACCCTCAACTGCCCACTTCCTCCATTTTTCTCAAGACACTTTTTGCAGCAGTCACTGGGCATGTGGGTAAATCTCCAGGGTCCCCTGGCACCGAGTGTACTGCTGAGTGGGCGGGGAGGGCAGTGGGCTTGGCAGCAGGGGCTGAAGCAACCATTTCAGACCACAAAGGAGGCCCAAGTGCTTAGGACAGTGAAACCACAGGGGATGGGCCTGGGTCCCCAGACAGCAAGACGCACCACCCTCTGCTGGTTCCAGGTTTTCCTGGGGGATGTCCAGCTGAGCACTCTGCTCTCACACATGAACATGGCCACTGGAAATCCATTACCCAGGACACCCTCTCCCATGGACCTCGGAGCCCTCGGCCTCCTGTGCTGGGTGCCCGGTTTCTGGCCCCAGGCTTCCTCTTCCATGGCCCAGGCTCTCAGGTTCATGCTTCCACACACATCTGAAAGTAGCTTGTCCTTTGTGCTCTGTTGATAAAGCAGTTCCTAAAAAGGTAGGAGATGATTTTCCTAGAGAAACAGTCAAGCATTGCTCACCATCTCCTGGGTTCCGTGTTGCTATTTAGGGCTGCAGTGTCATTCTGCGACAACTCTGACTGCTCCCCTCCATAATCTGCACAGAACGTGTGATGTTCACACGAGCTGTGGCTTCCAGAAGCTGTTGTAAAGACTGGTGGATGGCAGGTGCTCTTTCTAACCTCCAGCATCTGGTGTGAAGATCTTGCCTGGCGCTCGCCACCCTAACCCTAACCCTCCTCCGGGGTCCCTGCTGAGGGCTGGGGCTGCTGTGTCTTCGGTGAGTCTGGTTCTGGTTTGGTCGAGCCCAGTCCCCTTGTCTCAGTGGCCTGGCCCAGAGCCCTCCCAGGTGTCCCACTAAGAGAGTTGGCAGTGGTTCCTGGACAGCCACCTAGGAGCCACGAGATGAAAAGCTGGAAGTCACATCATCAAGATGCTGAATGGGGCTCAAAGATGCCCACTGCTTGTTCACATCTGTTTACCCCTGGCCTCCAACACAGGGACATTGTAGATGCCCCCCTACAACATGTGTGCGCCTACGCAGAAGACACAAATATTGTTTGCCTCAGCAGACTCGGAGTAACTGCCTCCTTCCCCAAGGAATTCAGAGTTGCAGGGATTCCTGGGTCAGAAATACGGTGAGCTTCTTATCCAGCCTGTTGGTGCCATTTGGTCAAAACACACCTGAAGATACACCACAAGGTTCTCAGCAGATTCCACAAACACCATGCGGGGATGGTGTGGCCCCGTGAGCTGGATGCACCCCCATGCAGGCGTGGAGCAGAGTCAGGGGACGTGAGGACACCCAGTTAGGAGCCTCGACTCTGCAGGGCTTCTAGGTCCCTCATCACGTGGTTTCTGTCATTCTGTTTGGCTTGATTAACTTTGGAGTTGGACTGAACCTTGGAGATGTGTTGGCTTGAATCTCGGTTTGTTAATTACTGAGGAAGTATTCATTTGGGGTTATTTGGAGAAGGGCACAATTTGATTTTGCAGATTTAGAATACTTCTCAGGGCTGTACTGAAGAAAGTTATTAGCATAACAATAAACTGTAAATTAAAATCTCATCCTTTAACTCGGCTGTGTGTACACTTTCTAATATTTGCTGGGACTGTTTGATCAACTTGATCTGTTAGCCTGTGGAAGCACAGCTGTATCTGGTATTAGGTTTTAAGCAACGTTTATGCTCCATACATGGCAGCCACTGGAGTCTGCACAGAGAAGAAAGCTCTCAGATGGGTTATTTCTTAAGACCTGGTTTTGGGCATGTGAGTGAAACAGGAGGTCATGAGGTCATATGACAGGGAAGAACGTGAAATGCCAACCCGTGGCAGCAAGTCTGACGCCTGCAGAGAATGAAAAATTGAGCAGTTGAAGCAGCAGTGCTCCCTGAGCTCCCGGGGCACCCAGGCCTCCAAGTTTGGCCTGTGTTATCCTCGCAACAGCACCAGGGCTGGACGCTGCTGCCGCCCCACTGCCCAGGTGATACGAAGACTCTACAAACATGGGCGCCGGCGTCCCTGTGGACCTGTGCCCATCCCGTGGGGTGTGCGTCGGGGGCCCAGTTCAAGGGTGCAGAGCTCTGCGTGCTCAGCAGATGTGGGCGGGCTCCACAGTGGCCCCACTTTATTCTGCTTTCACCCTAACCTTCATTTTCTCTCTGGTTTTAAATGGAACATGATCTGTTGGAGACAACTTGGAAAATGTAGTTTAAGAAAAAATTCTCAGAGTTGTCCATAACAGCCGGCAGAGGCTCTGCTGTGCTTTCTCTATGTGCGGTCGGCCCCGAAACTGCCCTCTTGCTTTGGATCTGGGTGAAGTTGGGGGTGCCCCGGTGGGCAGAGCCTGGTCATCTGTCTGCTGCCCTCGAGGGGCTGTCACCTCCCTGCAGGCTCCTGGCAGGCCTGGCTCCACCCCAGAGCAGCATGGCCCACAGGGTTTCCTGGCCCATCCAGGACTCACGAGAGAACCCTCGGGGCTTCCCCGGGGGCTCGGGGAGGCTGTGGTCTGCAGTGCGGGATTCTTTGAGGAGGTTTACGGTGGCCGCTTCGTTCCCCACGTCTTGTCCTAATGGTCATCGTCCTGTCCATGCGGCCCAGCGTGCATCCCCTTCTCCTTGGTGCCAACCTGTGGGGTCCAATGGGGACCACGTGTGCTGCGTCCTCACCGGCCCCCACCCCCACCAGAGCAGCGTGCCCTCCAAGGAACATCACCGAACCGTTTGAGGCTGAATGGCCACCGCCCACGTGGAAGTCAGAGGCTGGAACCTGAGGACCCGGAGCAGGATCTGACTACCGGGGGCCGCGTGCTCAGCCCCTGGGAGGGGGAGGAGGGCGGCAGCGCCTCTGCTTCGCTTTTCTGTGAAGCCAAGTTTGCCTCCCGAGCAGCTGTGTGATGTGCCTTGTTCTGTGCTGCCCCCTCCTCGCTCTCAGCCCCGGGAGGTCCCCCACCCAGGGGCCTGTGTGCTGACACCAACCCCAGGCCCCTGGCTGGCGCAGGAGAAGGTGGGGCGGGTGCCCTGGCTGGGGCAGGGGTCGGTATGAGCAGCCCCGCCCCGCCCGAGGGTGGAGGAGCAGAGGCCCCTTCAGCTCCTGGAGGAATCACTTCTTGAAGTCGTATCTGAAAATAGATCCTCAATTTCACAGACAATTAGGAATGTCCTGTTGAGGCCATTAAGCCTTTCGGGGCCTCGCCCCTGAGCTGCAGGCTGCTCTTCTGTCCTCTCCTGGCCTCATCTCAAACGGCAGGTGCCTGGTCTCTGGTGGGGTGCACCGGGCTGCCCTCTGGGCCCCGGGGACAGCGGCCCAACAGAGCCCATGTTGTGGTGGCAGGAACCGAACCCACCTCTCTAGGCCCCTGCCCCACTCTTCTCAAGCCGGGTCTCATTTCCCAGCAGCGTCAGCCAGCATGGGCCGACCCCACCTTCTGAGCGTTAGCCAGGTGTCGGATCTGCCCTGTGCCCAGGGAACAGTGGTGGTTCCTGGAGTCAGTGGCCTGCGCCCAGCGGTCTCACCTGTCTCTGGAGGCCATGCTCAGCTCCCCTGCAGATGCAGCTCTGGGCTGTCCTTCTAGGGCTGTGTGACACCCTTATCATGGTCAGCTGCTAGCTGTCACTACCATGGGCCCCCAGACCCCCAAGAAGGATCCTCCTGGCCCCCTCTTTCCAGGCCCTGCAGGGAGTGGCCAGTCTCCCCACGTCCTGGTCACAGAACATCTCCCAGAGATGCGCCATCTTTTTGCAGCAAAGAAGGGTTAGAGAAGAAAGGAAGGAGGGAGGGGGAGGGAGGGAGAGAGAGGAAGGAGGAGGGGAAGAAGTCACCCTCTCACAGAGCAGGCTCCCCGTGGAAGCCCCCGTGACCCCACCTCATGGAAGCTTCAAACAGCTGTGGACTCAAGAGCTGGGAATAAATCAAGAAACGTCTCGTCTCAATGTTTGCAGGACTCCCAGTGTCCTGAGAGGTGCTTTCCATCTGCCGCTAGCATTTAGGGAGATAAGCAAGATGCAGTTTAAGCATCAGTTCATACTCGGGACATTGCACAGAGTCTCACCAAGGGCTGGGGTCAGGCTGCTGGGCAGGGACGTTCAGGGGTGGGTCTTAGCCCTGGGATCGCTGGCCAGCCTTCTGAGGTTAGCACCATCCACTGAAGGGCCATGGAAGTGAGCATCTTCCTGGCCAGCCTGGGATCTGCAGTTAGACGTGGCCGTGGCCGCACTGGACTGGGGCTCATTCCTCACTTGGTTTCTCGAGCGGAGAGAAGCTTCTGCACGAGCACACGAAACTGATGAGGGACCCTGGGGCAGGAGCGGCCTCTGCCGACGGTGGGCGGCTGCCGCACGCACAGGGCCACCTTCCTTGGAAGCCAGGGGCAGCTGTCGAACAAGATTGATTGTCACCAGGAGAGTCCTCTGTGAGAATTGGCACATTAGACGATGCTGGAATTTCTAAGTTTCCTCAGAGGCGAAGCCAGCTCTTGGGTGGCGTGGTTTCAAGGAGGCTGGCATGGACAATCCTCCAGCAAGGCTTGAAACCCCACCAGCACCTTCCAGCCATTAGCTCCAGTTGGGAAGACAGAGGCCCCATCTCAGAGTGCGAATGCGGTGGGTGGGCAGTGGTTCCTGGGGCACGGGGCTCAGTGAAGAAGGCCACCGGGATCAGGCAGTGGTGTCCCCCATGGAGGGAGGAGGGGGTGGGAGGACACAGGCCCTGGAGACCCAGCTGTGGAGTCGTCAGCTGCTGGGAGGGTTGACAGGTGGGACAGGGACAGTGCCCGAGGCTGGGGCACCGAGGGGCAGAAGGGACCCAAGGTGGCTTGGGGAGTGAGCCGGACTCACTTCCTGGTGCAGGGCCTCGATCTGCCACCGTCCAGGGCCTCACCTCACAGTGGGGAGTTACAGGAGCGAGCCTTCCCCGCAGTTAGCACGGAGGATGTGGCCCTGCAGAGCGGGAGGGGCGGGAGCGGGGCCTCCTGACGCGCCTCGTCTTGGGCCGCTCCTGACACGGCTCCTCGTGTTCGTTCACGCCCCTGTGGGTTTACTCATCCACACATTCGCTCAGAGGTCAGCAACGTGGGATCGGCTGTTTAAGCAGACGTCAAGGCCTTACCTGGTTCGGCCGGGGCGGCGCAGGCAGCGGCCGTGGCGTCTGTGTCCATGGGGAGGCGGGCCGGGCCGGTCCACCTGGGAGAAGCTGGTTCCCACGGCCCGGCCGGCGCGGGGCTCAGACACGGTGACTCAGTGGGTGGCTCCCGGTCACATGAGTCACAGAGCCGCCGCCCAGCCGGGCGCTGCAGGTATCCGCCTGGGTGTGACCGTTGAAACTGGCCCCACCAAACACCGCAGGTTCATCTAGCACTTCGTTTGCCCAACTTTGAAGTCACCAGACAAAAGCCTGGACGGCCTTTGGCAAAGTCGACGTGAGTTTCTCTGCTCACTCCACTTCGCAGGTGTCGCTGTTAATCCTATAAAAGCGGCTCCTCCGGCCCTGGAGGACCGTCCCGGCCAGGCCCACCTGGGCCCCCACGGCGCCCGAGGCCCCCGCCCCACCCCCAGGAGGTGGCAGAGCAGAGCTGCCCGGTCGGGACTCACACGTGTGCAGAGGCGATGCCAGCGCCGGCTCCTCGGGGCCAGTGCCAAAGAATACATTCCTGCTGGGCTGAGTCACGGCTGGTCGAGCCCCACGCGCGGCAGCAGGGGCTCAGTGAGCTCTGGGGCAGCGGCCCCGCAGTGGGCCTGACGGGGAGATGCAGGGGCCCTCAGGGCAGCTGTGGCCCAGAACTTCCCCGGGTGCCGGTGTGCGGTCCTTGGGGTCTCAGACGTGGGCACTCGAGCTTCTCTACGTGCTCAGTGAGCCGTGCGGACCGGCTCCCCTCCCCTGGGACTTGTGGGCCCCCTGGAGCTGCACGTCTCTGGGCGAGGGCAGGCAGACCTGCTCCGGACCTGGTGGACACGCAGACTGCATCTTCCAGGGGATGACACGCGAGAGGGATTTAGCACAAGAGCAACAGGGCAGGGTCCAGCCTCAGGTGACTGGGGACGACTGGCTGCCAGCTGTGGAGCCAGAGAGCAGAGCTAGGCGATGAGAACGTCAGAGAAAGTCCCTGTTCCTCCCGGTGCGCCGTCATTCCGCATGGCTCCGTCCGCGAGGGGTGCGGGAGGCTGGGGCCTAGGCCCAGCGCGGGGACGTGCCTGAGCCCGTCAGCGAGGCTGGCCTTCATTTCTGTAATTTCCTAGAGAGGTCCTGCCTGGCCGTTTACTTTCTCGGGAGGTTAAATGAAGGCTTGAAAGAAAGATGGCAGAGCACACTCACGCTCCGTTCTCCTCTGTAACCGGAGTGGTTCCAGCGGTGGTGACCTGTCCTGTTACCAAGAAAGGCGCAAATATATTCATTTTCAGAGGAGGGGTAGAGGCCTGGCCCAGGTGGAGGGGTGGGGTGGGGTGGGGTAGGGGCAAGGAGCAGCATGGAGGCCCGTGGTCAGGCTGACTGACTGGGCAGCATGTGGGCAGGCCCGGCAGCGGCGTTAGGCACCCTGAGGGGTCAGGGTGTCTCCCAGACACACACTCAAGTCCAGCCCTGGGGTCCCCAAACGGGCCCTTCTGCACACGTGACTGAGATGAGTTTGTGCTGGAGCAGGGTGGCCTGAACCCAGCATGAGGGCTGCCCTTGAGGAAAGGGCACATTTGGACATGGACACACCCAGGAAGAGGCCGAATGACCACGGAGACAGAGAGCAGGGATGCCCTGGGTTTCAGGTGGCCACCAGGAGCTCGGGGAGAGGCCAGGACGAGAGGCCCCCTCCCAGCGTGGCGGGGCCCAGGCCACCCGGCGCCGACCCGTGAGGCGGGATCTGCGTGGCTAAAGCTGCCCGGCTCAGGGACGGGTGAGGGCGGCCCGGGGAGCTAACAGCCTGTGCCAGTGCTTTGAGCCGTGTTCCTACTTCCCCTCCCCCTGGCCCGGCACCTGGGCTGGGGCCTGGTGCCCACGGGTTTACAATCGTACTAATTGGGACCAATTTGCCAGAGTTACTGGGCAGGTCCCAACAGGAGATACTGAAAGGGTTGGCAGGATATTCGGGTGACAAGGAACAGGCAAAGCAGAACCAAAAGTAGATGAAATAAACAATGCCTCTCGAGGGAAAAAACACCCAGGTGGGTGGCTGGCTCGGGGACTCCGGTCAGCAGCTGGAAGGACAGGCCGGGCCAAGGCTGGTGGAGGACTCAGGTGGAGACAGGTGCCTGCCCATGAGGGGCCCGCGGGCGGTTTCGAGGCCGAGGCTGGAGGAACAGGAGGCCGGAGCTGCTCCATTAGGGCCGAGGGGCCCTGGGAACTCAGCCCTGGTGGATGTGCTGGGGTCCTGGGGCTGAGCTTGTGTAGGGACCCCGGTTTCTCCTTCGTTTCCCTCCCACCCCGGCACCCGTGGCTCCTCACCCGACTCAGCCTCCAGAACCATCCCTGCTGGTGGCCTCTGTCCTGTCTCACCCCCCCTGGTGCCTGACCTCCCCTTTCCCCTGGTCATCAGTAACACCCCTTTCTTACCCCCGGGGCCTCTAGGCAGCAGCCTCAGCAGGGTGTGGGCCCCTATGGCAGTGCTGGGGCTGCAGAGCGGGTTCTGCTGACTGAGGACAGGCAGCTGGCCGCCTCGGGGGGCGCAGGGTGTGGGCGCAACCCCAGGACCACCTCGGGGGGCGCAGGGTATGGGCGCAGCCCCAGGACAGCAGCTTCTTCTCCAGAAGAGGAAGACAGGACATGGTGGCCTTGGACACTTCCTGGCCCAGGGCCACCTGCCTGCAGGGCTGCTCTTTCCTGCAGAGGACAGAGCCCAGAGAGCATGGCATCAGCTCTGCCCTTAGCCACGTGAGAGGGCTCCCCGAGCGGCAGGCCAGACCCCGGCACCCCAGGTCCCTGTAAGCCAGAGCATGGTCTGCGTGACCTTGAGGCTTGCGCCTGTCTTCTCAAGTACAGAGGAGGAGGTGTAGATGCCTAGGTGGGTCAGCACAGACATATGTTTCATCAGCCTCAAGAGCGTGGGGTCAAGCTGGCTGCCTTGGGGGCCATTGTCCTCCACCTCCAGCTGCCTTGACTGATGGTATATGGAGCTTGAGGCTCCTGACACCTCATTCCAGGGCAGTGAACTCAGTCAGGCCACGTGCCCCCATCTTCCACATCATAGTTGCATGCATGGTGGGGACTGGGGCCTTGGCACAGAAGCTTCCAGAGCAGAGCGGGAGCCCCGTTGTGGAGACACCCGCATTGCCCAGTGGGTGATGGCCAGTCACTGAGCCTTGGGGGGCGAGGCTGGTGATCCCACCCTCCCACCCCCTCAGCCGTCAGGTTGTGCCAGGAGCGAGGGTCCCCTGTTCCCTTGGGTGCCCCTCTCGCCTCCCCTGCTCAGTGAGCCGGGTACATTTTCTTCTGTGATAGCGCCTCCCCACCCCGGCCCCCGGCGGCCACTCAGATCTGCTGTCTGTGCGGCAACGACACGTAGGATGACTGTCCACTGAGCCTAGGCCCCCGGGACCCCTTCCAGCCCCGTGTGCAGTCGCCAAGGGCCGGCCAGGGGACCCTTCACCTGCCGGGAGGGGGGGTCCCACGGGCTGAACAAGACCAGACTCTTCCTTGGAGCCCAGAGGGGCCCGGGCACAAACGTGAATGCGTCTCACGATGCAGCCGGGATGAGACGCCCTTGGACCCAAGAGACACCAGACCTGTGCCGACGCCGCCTGCAGCTGGGGTACCTCCCGCCCACCCTGGAGCCGAGCGGGCTCCCAGCTCAGCACGCCCACCGCTGCTCACACTCCGAGGCCAAACTCCCGCCGGGGCCTAGTTGGCTCTGTGTTCACCATCCGGCTTCACCCCCACCACCCTGGTGGGGGCCTCCCTGACCCTCCCAGTCCAGTCCTGAGGCAGGTGGCTCCCCCATTCTCCAGGGAGAGCCCCCCCCTCATTAAAGAAACACCGCCTGGGATTTCATCACAGCCCATCAAAACATAATCCAGAAATTTTTGCTTAATGAAATAATCAGGAAATAAATGATCTGGTCAATGGGTTTCCCGGTTAATGGGGTTTAAAACTCTTCTGTTGGAGGTTTTCCTCAGATGTCTCTGTAGACACCACCCCCAGTGCCTGCCACCACAGGATTTTCTTCAACCCCCAGCTCCTATCAGACCTGCGGACAAAGGCCTGACTCTCACGGCTCTGCCACCAGACGTGGTGCTTTCATTTTCTGGAGCAGCCTGCTGCTTGCAGCCTCGCTCCCACCCTGTGGGCTGGGGGTGGTGGCTCCGCTCAGCCACTGGGGGTGTTCTGTGGGTGGAAGCGGTGCCCCCGGGTGCCCACCCAGGGTCCACACAGCCAGCACTCACCGGAAGGTGGGCTGCATCGGCCGATGCTGCGGGACAAGGCTTGGGTTGGATCTGCTCGACTCAGAACCCGTGTGGGTGCCGCAGCTACTGGACACTGCCTCCTGCGGGCCTGGCTAGCCGGGCAAGGAGAAGCTGGATCTGCCCGCCTGCCCTGACTCCCGTCCTGGGGATGGGGGCCCCGGAGCGGATGGGAAGCCTGCAGCCAGGGCTCGGGCCTGAGAAGTGACCAGAACACGACAGAGGCTGGCAGAGCGGCTAGCACACGTGGACTCGTCCCTGGACCCATGCAGGACCCACACGGGCCTCTCCAGAGCCAGCTCTGAACACGCCTCCCCTTCGCAGGGCAGGCTTCGGAGGCCTGCAAACAGCTTCAGCCCATGCAGGACCCCCACGGGTCTCTCCAGAGCCAGCTCTGAACACGCCTCCCCTTCGCAGGGCAGGCTTCGGACGCCTGCAAACAGCTTCAGCCCATGCAGGACCCCCACGGGTCTCTCCAGAGCCAGCTCTGAACATGCCTCCCCTTTGCAGGGCAGGCTTCGGACGCCTGCAAACAGCTTCAGCCCATGCAGGACCCCCACGGGTCTCTCCAGAGCCAGCTCTGAACACGCCTCCCCTTCGCAGGGCAGGCTTCGGAGGCCTGCAAACAGCTTCCGGGTCACTGTGACTGTCCAGTGCTACAACACAGAAACCTAGAAGGCAGTTAAAGTGCCGTCGCGGCTGTGTGCGTGTGTTCAGTCGCTCAGCTGGGCAACTCAAAGCCCTGGGGCTGTGAATACCGGGCTCTGACCCGGTCCCTCCCTTCTCAAGCCCCAGCAACATGGTCCCCTCAGCCTGGCACCTGCGTCCCCATCACAGCCGCACACGTGTTCTACGCACGCACCCTGCATGTGCGCACCCTGCGTGTGCCGCTGATGGAGTCCCTGGGTACCAGCACCCCCCCCCCCGGGGCCTCTCCCCCAGGGTCGGCCATCCAGAAGGTCCAGGCAGGGGCGGAGAGGTCAGCGGGACCCACAGGCCTGGCCTTCATCTCCTGCTTTGCTCTGACTCCAAGAATAACCAGGAAACCCATGTGAGGGGAATACCAGGCCATCTGTCAGTGGCATCCAGGATGGGGGGAGCAGGGGGCTGGTGACAGGAGCATGGCTGGAGGAAACTGACTGCCGGGCCACCGTCCCAGCCGGATGCAGGTCTGCTGGGAAACTGCAATCAACAGATGCAAAGGAACCTGAATCTAGGCACAGTGAGGGGGGCAGCAGGCATGGTTCCTGACCCCAGCAGAGGAGGGTCACCAAACACAGGGTGGGTGGCGAACAGGGCATTGCTCAGTGGATGGATGGATGGATGGATGCTTGTGTGAGTGGATCGGTGGGTCTGTGGATAGATGGATGGGTGGGTGGGTGGGTGGGTGGATGGGTCGGTGGGTGGGTGGATGGGTGGGTGTGTGGATAGATGGGTGGGTCAGTGGGTAGATGGGTGGGTCAGTGGGTAGATGGATGGGTGGATGGGTCAGTGGACAGATGGACAGGTAGATGGGTCAGTGGACAGATGGACAGGTAGATGGGTCAGTGGGTGGATGGGTGGGTGCATGGATAGATGGGTGGGTAGATGGGTCAGTGGGTGGGTGGGTCGGTGGGTGGGTGGGTGGGTGTGTGTGTGGATAGATGGGTGGGTCAGTGGATAGATGGATGGGTGGATTGGTCAGTGGGTGGGTAGGTAGGTGGATTGGTCAGTGGGTGGGTAGGTAGGTGGATTGGTCAGTGGGTGGGTGGGTAGGTGGATGGGTCAGCGGGTGGGTGGGTGGGTGGATGGGTCAGCGGGTGGGTGGGTGGGTGGATGGGTCAGCGGGTGGGTGGGTGGGTGGATGGGTCAGTGATTGGGTGAGTGATGGATGGGTCAGTGGACAGTTGGATGGGTAGATGGGTCAGTGGGTAGATGGGTGGGTGTATGGATAGATGGGTGGGTCAGTGGATAGATGGGTGGGTATATGGGTCAGTGGTTGGGTGGGTGGGTGGGTGTGTGGATAGCTGGGTGGGTAGATGGGTCAGTGGCTGGGTGGGTGGGAGGGTGGGTCAGCGGATAGGCTGGTGGGTGGATGGCAATAGATGAATGGGCGGGTGGGGTGGTGGACGGATGCCAGGTTCTTTACCCCTGAAGCAGGAGCACAAGGAGAAAGCCCTGTTGCCCCACAGTAACAGAAGCACTTTCCCCTGGGGCCTCAGGAACTTTACTTGTTGACTGGGGGTTTGATTTGTCTTGCCCCCTCCCTCACAGGATGGCTTTGAGGAGCAAATGACAGAGTACATTTAAAAACCACTTGGGAAAGTGTCTGAATTGCATATGAGTCCATGCAGTTTCTTTTTATTGTTTTTTCCTTTATCTTGGCCACACTGTGAGGCTTGTGGGGCCCTAGTTCCCTGATCAGGGATTGAACCCACGCCCCCTGAGGTGGAATTGCAGGGCCTTAGCCACTGGACAGCCAGGGAATTTCCATGTACGCTTATTACCAAAATTAAATAGAGTGCATAGAAGTTAGTGAGAAATTTGGATTAGAGGGTATACGTCAAAATTTTTTTACCTTATTCTTTTCAAGTATATGTAGTTACAGGGCTGATTGCTAATAGTATATTTTCAAGTCTAAGTCCTGCTGGGCCTACTACAATGAACAGGAAAAAAATCTCATAATTAGCAGCCTTATTTGCATGCAAACAACAAATGTTCCCAAAGACCTTAACATTGCTTGCATTCATTCTTATTTTCAGAGATTAAATTGCTCACAAACCCCTTTCCCACTAGACAGTCTAGAAGTGAACTTGAACCACTCAAATATCATTAATGTCTAATTGCTCCAGATCCCACATTAAGGTAGCCTCAGCTGATATGTGTCCAGGTACAGAACATGAAAACACAGAAGGTGGCTCTGTCCGTGAAGTTCAGCAACCTTGGCTTCTGGGTGTGATGCTGGATGGGTACTCTGACAGCCCCGTCAGTCTTGGGTGTGTGTTGTTTGGGACGAGCCCGACAGCGGCTCTGACCTGGGTGAGGCCGTGGCTGCGAGCTCCTGTCTTCCTGTCCCAGGGACAGCGGGGCGGGGGGCCACGCGTGGCGGGGCCCACGTCACCACCTGAACACAGACACGCTCGTTCTTCTCTGTTGCTTGAGAACCTCTGTTCCATGAAAACCTCTGTCTCTTCCCTGGGATTCCTTTGTTCTTCTTCCAGGTAAAAAGCATATTTGGCAGCGAAAGCCGTTTTTCAGCCTCTGTTTGACGCTTTCCCTTCCGATTAAAATTATATGGGGCCCCAAGGCATATCTGGTGATCGCAAGTCACTCTTGGCTAGACATGCAGCTTTTACGTGAATAGCATTATTGTTATATGATATAAAACACGGGGAAAATGGAAGATTGACTACTTCTCTGACTAAAATTTGGCCTACCAAAGAGGCTTTGAAAAATCAAGCGTCAGAACATCTACTTTCAGCCAAGATGGGCTAACAGGGACCAAATTTACCCTCCACTGACAAGAGTGAAAAATGGAAAAAATATATGAGACGTACGTATTAAACGTTAGCCATCAGGCAGCGAAGAATAGTGACCCTGATGGGGGACCCTGTGATGGCCCAGCCTGTGGCCTGCAGGGGGCTTCCAGGCTGTGTGTGAGGAGGCGACCCCAGCAGAGCCTCGCGGGGTGAGGAGCTGGGGCTGGAGGGACCACCACAGCTGCTGGAAGAGTCGTGGCATTACCCTGAGGAGCGAGCTGTCCAGAGGCGGGGCTCAGAGACCCGCACGGCTGTGGCCTCATGCACACAAGCGCAGGAGGGAGTCCCCTCGGGTCTGGTGAAGAGCAGAGCCGTGAAGGATTACAGGGAGAAACACTTGGCGCCCACGCCAGGCTGATGCACGGTGTGTATACACCCCCATACTCTGCAGGACGCTAGGGAGTATCCTCAGAGGGCTTTGCTCTGAGAGTGGGAAAAATTAGCCACAGACCATGTGTTGCCCTGGTTCCATCAAACATTTATAAGCTGGGAAGACCCAAAAGGATCAAATCTTTCCAAGGGACTTAACTGCTCCCCAGAGCAAGCATTCGTAAGAAACAGAACATGATCCATGCTCAGTGACGCAAAAACTCATGTTTGATCTCTGACCCTGGAGAGAGCCGGTAGAAGATGTAACCCAGATGAGATCAAAATTGATCAATGAAAATCAACTAAAAATTACACCCATCATGGAGTTATCAGACAAGGATATAAAAGCAGTTTTAATAACTGTCTCCCAAACACGCAAGGAGTCAGAGGGCAGAGTGACTTACCCAAAGAAAACCTGCATTGAAAGCTCTAGTGTCGGGCAGAAGACACCCTGAGTCACAGCAATTAGATGCTGCGGAAGAGGACGAAGCACAGAAAACTACGGACCGTGAAGCGGGAAAAGTCTGCAGGAGTGAGAGCTGTGAACTGTGGATGACTCTGCGCAGCCTCGGGTGTGTGAGCAGAGCTGTGGCCGGAGGGGCAGGGACACTGGAAGAGGCTGTGGCTGAACTGCTCCACTTGGGTGAGAACTGTGAATCCGCAGACCCTGAAGCCCAGCTGACCCCAGGCACAGGAGACCCAACACACGTGTGAGGGCAGGGGTGTGGAGGCCCCAGCTCCTGCCTCCCACGTGGGGCTTAATCTTCCCCTGAGCGGATGCTCATCAGTGCTTTTCCCCTGGAAAAACAGGAGGGATGGCTGCTGAGGACAAACGCCCTGGTTATCAAGTCTTGACCATGAGCTGCAGCCCTGCAGCAGCGTGGAGGCCGTGACGCTTTAAAACCCGTGGTCACAGCCTCCAATAGACGGCAGCTGCTAGAGACGGCAGACTCTGTGGGGTGTGTGTGAATGTGCGTGTGGTATGTGGATGTGGATATGAGTGTGTTTGAGTATGTCTGCGTGGTGTGTATGTGTGCGAGTGTGTGGGTATATGTGAGTGTGTGTATATATGTGTGTATGTGTGTGTCTGGGTGTATGTGTGTCTGGGTATGAGTATATGTGTGCGTGTGTGTCTGGGAGTGTGTGTGAGTGAATGAGTGTGTCTGGGTGTGTGTGCATGTCTCTGTGGGAGTATATGTGCGTGTGTGAGTGTATGTGTACGTGTGAGTGTGTGTGAGAGTGTGCGTGTGCAGCTCTGCAGGCAGGCTGGTGCACATCAGCAGGGAGGTGCGTCGTGCGAGACGCCTGCAGCAGCTTGGTTCAGAAACAGGGTGCGGCGGCGTGGCCTCCACAAGGCTCTCTTCTCGCTCTTGTCGTCTGTACGTGTGAAGTACAGACACGTGTGATCTGGGGCCTGGCTGGCACCGCCTCAATGACTCAGACGCACAGCGAGGCCCCAGTTCGCTGGCAGGACCAGAGCGGGTTGACTCCACCCAGGAGGCTGGAGGCAGACATGCAGGAGCTGCCTTCTGCTGGGGCATAAACGAGCACTTAGTCATCTTAGCGCTAACTTAATTTTTTTGGCATAAAGAAGTATAAATACGATGTGCTTCACATATGTGATTCCAAATTAGGTTAGTGATCCACAGTCTGTCTCAGGGATGGATAATCTAAAAATTGAGCAAGGGAAAGCAGTTCTTCAAAGAGTAAAACACACAATTGCCAATTTACCAGGAATTCCATTCCTAGGCGTTCCCCTGGAGAACTGAAAACAGGGACTGGAGCAAAAATTCATATGTGAGTGTTCACAGCAGTGTCACTCACAGGCACCAAAAGGTGGGAACAGCCCAGATGTCTGCTGCCTGATGGACACATGGTGTGGCCTATTCACAGAGTGGACAGTATTAGGCCACAAGGGATGAAGCTCTGATAAAGGCCGTTATGCGGATGAACTTGAAGCCACTGCGCCCCGTGAAAGAGGCCATGTTGTTCGAGTTGGTTTACAAGAAGTGTCCAGAACACAGATTCACACAGCAGAATTATCGTGGTCCCCAGGGGCCGGAGGAGGGGGTGGGGAGTGACTGCTCACGGGCACAGGGTTTCCTTTGGGGTGAAGGAAGTTGAGGTGACTCAGCCCTGCGAATGCACTAAACCCCGGCTGTACGTTTGAAAGCAGCTCGTCTCATCTTCTGTGGACTCCCTACATCTGGCCCTGTTTCCCTCAGCTTCATCCGCTCCTGTTTTCTCTCTCTTCTTTCCAAACAGCCCAAATGCAACTTACTTATAGCAATGCGGAACCTGTTTCTGAAGGAATATGTCATGAGGGGGTGCGGAGGCCCCTCCTTGTAGTCAGCCAGGGCCCTGCACCCTGGCGACTGGCAGAAGCGGCTACCCCACGGCCCCTCCTTGAAACTGGGGTGGGGCCCACCTGTCCCGGGGTGGGGTGGGCAGTCTGTGTAACAGGGTGGAGGCTGCAGGGATCAGGGGACACGTTCGGACAGAGAGGGGTCTCCCGTGGTGACTTCTGCCCGGGTTGCACTGGGTACAAGGAGAAACTGGATGTCTATCAGGTTTTTTCACATCAGCTCAGGCTGGGGCAAGGCTGGAGCTGTGGGAAGCCCAAGGGGAGGAGGGGGAAGTCAGCAGACACCCCCATTAGGCTGCCCCCCGTGTCCCATCAGTGGCTCCCAGGCTGCACCTGCCCAGGTTCCTGAAGGGCCAAGGTCATCTAGGACAGTGAGGGAGCGTCTGGGAGGTAACCTGGCCCCTGGGTCTACATGCCTGAGCAAAGCACGGTAGCTGGCTGCCGGAAACAAGTGGTGGGATCTTTCCCTCTTATTCAAAAGCAACATGAAAGGGGTGAAAACTAAGTACACGGGTATTTGCAGAGGCCCAGCCTCCTTTGAGGGATTCCCTGGTGGCTCAGATGGTAAAGAATCCACCTGCACTGTCGGAGACTCGGGTTCGATCCCTGGATTGGGAAGATCCTCTGGAGAAGGGAATGGCTACCCACTCAAATATTCTTGCCTGGAGAATCCCATGGACAGAGGAGCCTGGCAGGCTACAGTCCGCGGGGTTGCAGAGTCTGACACGACCGAGCAACTTCACTTTCACTGTTTCAGCCTCTTTTGCAGAAACCATTGTTATGAAGGTTTTGATTTCTGGAATATAGTATGCCATTACTGGGAGTTGGGGTGGGCTTACAGAGACTCACTTCGAAACTACCGGTCTCCAGTGCATCGTTCAGAGACGTGGACATGAGCTGTGACCTCCTGTGTGCCCTGTGGCCTCTGGGATGCACTTTGGGATCCAGCTCTCCAGCTGAGTCCCGGGCTCAAGGCCACCACTTGCTGACCGCCAGGCGACTGCCACCTCCCACGATCCTCCCCCACCTCAGCCTACCCATGCATCTTCGATTCCCTGAGCTCCTGTGGACATTACCATTGGGCTCCCTTCAGACAGCACAGCAACTGGGTGGGACAGACTCTTGCTAACCGCGTTCATGAGATTTTTCTAGGATTTTAGAAGATCCCCTGGAGAAGGGAATGGCTACCCACTGCAGTCTTCTTGCCTGGAGAATCCCATGGACAGAGGAGCCTGGCGGGCTGCAGTCCATGGGGTTGCACAGCTGGACACGACTGAGTGACTAACACACGCACACTGCGGACTGTAAACCTTCTGGCCAGAGAAACAGGAATTCTTGAGTTTGAAAGACCTGAACGCAAAACAGTATTTCCGCAGTTCAGTGCACTGAGCCCTGGAGTGCCCCCTGGAAGCTCCCGGTGTCACCCTTGTCTTAGAACAACTTGCTGACAGTCCCCACCCAAGCCCGAAGCAGGGGATGTGTGTGGGGGAGGGGAGGAGACAGCCAAGCCAGGCAGCCACGGGCCTCGTCGTGAAGGTGACGGCAGGTCACGGGTGAGTGTGGGAGGCCTCACCCGGCTCTGCCTCCAGATAGAAACGTTGCCAGAAGTGGAGGTCCTCTCCACGGGGCCTGGAGAAGCATTTCTGACATGCCATCCAAGCGGTGGGGAGGCCGCTCACATCCACGCCTCCCAGGGTGGCCTTCCTGATGCGTAAGGAGGTGAGGAAACACCTCACACGCGCAGCTGGACGACGGGAAGCCCTTCTACAAACACGGACCTACAGCAGAAAACACGCTTAAGGACAAAGAGGATTTTTCCATGCGTGGAATGAATCACAGTCTGACTAAGATGGTCCAGCAAAAAAAAAAAAAAGAAAAATATTGCTTTATTGGATCTATTTTCTACCCACAAAGAGAGCTAACACAGTATCAAACATCTCCTTTCTGTAGGACGGTCTCCCGAGAAACGTCTCATGCAATTCCTAGGAGGCTAAATGCAGGAAGGGGCTCCAGGCGGGATGAGGGGTGCGGGGCGGTGGCGGGGTTCTATGTACAGGAAGCCATATACCGTCAGCTCTTCACAGTAATGTGCAAATGTTACAAATATGGCTTTCAGGATTTCGTTTCTGTGACTTAAAAAACAAGTAAGACATAGTTGTACAGAACAACATTTTAAAAATAATTCCGTGGGAGAACGCCTTCCCCACGGAAACGCTTGAGTTTGGGGACAGGATGCGTCACCTCCCCCGAGGGTGCGATTCGGCCACGTTCCAGCAGGGGGCGTGAGTTCCTAAGGCACAGTTATCAGGTTAAAGGTGTTTTCATGAAACCATGCTTTTTGGTTATGTGAAACAACAGGTCACAGCTAGCAATGAAGCGCAATAAGCTGTTATGGGTACAAAATGCAGTAGTAAAGCTCACACTAACCTATGTTAACAGCAACTAGTCTGGAAACACTACAGTCACCACATAGGAAAACGCTGTTTTTGGTAATGGTTTCCTCAGATGAAGCAGTCACAAGGCTTTTGTGAAAGAACGATCTTACAGCCGAACAAATATATTACATGCCTTCTGTAACACTATTTACAGTTTCTTTCCAATTCTGCCATTTGGTAACAGCCGATGTCATGGATGCACCTCTCCTGGTTCTAAAGTGCTTGGTTAACTGCAGGAGACCCGCGACGCAGACCTCCCGGGGCCGGGGGCGCCCCCACGGACGTGGCTGTGGGGAGCTGGATTTTGAGCCTCGGGTGTATTTTCCAAAACGGATACTGGTTATTGCTGACGCGGACGCCCTTGCTGGGTGGAGACTGAATGTCGCCACGTCGGTTATGTTCACCATAAATATACGCCTATATATGCACACACATGCAAATGCGAGACCTATCCCAAGACAGAGAGATTTCTCTTTTTGCCCAGTAACCTATCTTGTGCTATTCAACTTACCTGTGCTATGTCTGAAGCCAGATTAAAAACAAAATCCTAACATGCTACAATGAACAACCCTGTGGTCTGAGTAACACAGGGGAGGGAAGGCAGTCAGGAGATCTGAGATGACACTCTGGAGCAGTTCTGAAGCACGCGAGTAAGGCAACAGAATTGCATGTTACAGCCCAGGAGGAGGTGAGAAGGCAGGGACGTGGCAGGTTTTCCTTGCAATGCCCAGTCCTCCAGTATTCTCGTAATTGACACAAAGGATAAAGCCTCGTGACGAAACGGCCTATAGCTTCTGCTCCTGCAAACGCACTCCTGGTGGCCGGGTCAGCGCTTGAGTCCACAGTGCCCAGCCGCTGCGGTCGGCCGAAACGAGGCACTTCCACTGAAACATCCCGGGTTCCTGAAGGGCGCGGCTCGGGGTCAGGCCGCCATGCCGGGTGGAGGCCACGAGGGCAATGTCACGAGGTCTGTCTTCCGTGCTCCCCCCACCCACCCACTTTCGTTTCCTTCTTGAGGTGACTTTCCTTCAGATGAGGGATCGGTTCTTCCTTCCTTGGGCTACTTCTTTGCACAAGTGACCTGAGCCTTTACTGCGGTGGAAGCTCCCAGTGGTACCAGGTATGGATTTAGTTTGTTGACTCAGAGTCATCACCGTGGAACAGATAGACACCACGCAGCCTCTGAGAGTCCACGCTGCCAACTACGAGTGGATGTTGGTGCTGGAGAGGTCATTCCGGATTATCTCATTTACTGAAAGAAAACAAAAGTAGAGACAGCGTCAGAGAGACAGGACTCCACACACAAGTCCACATAAATTCGTGAAACTGACTGAAATCTCATCAGTCAGTTATGTTCAGCCTGTGAAAAGTTGTCCCCTGAGAATGAGTCCTGAGCCAGCAGGACACAGCTGCCCCAGACCCGGGGCTGTGACCGCAGGGCCAGTACTTGGGCCGAGACCAGGGGCCTGCGTCAGGTTCTGATGGCTGACCCGGGGCAGGGAGCCATCCGTGCTCACGCAGGTTTGCAAAACCAACAGATAAACCACGGCCGTGGAAGCACCACCTGAAGTCCCTGCCCCATGGGCCCCTCGCAGCAGCCTCGTGGTCAGTTGGCTCAGGGCAGTTCGGGAAGGAGGGCTAACTGCCCGGCCTGAGCCTCCCTTTGTTCGGGGCTCTTCCTTCACCTCTGTTCCCTTGTCCGGGTCCACCATCGCCTGTGATTTTTGGCAGCCAGGGAGGAAGTGAGCGGAGCTGGCAGAGGCCTCGGGAGGGACCGGCAACCTCCCTCCGTCCACCCCCACCCCCGACGGCACAGATGGGAAATGTCACCAGGAGGCTGTCGGCACCGCTCGCAGGGCTCAGAGGTGGGGACGTGCTCGCGTCACGGAACTGCCTGGGCTCCCCTCTGCCGCCAGATAAACCGTGTGTTTCTGCCGAGGCCCCGGCAGGCCGAGGGCGGCTTCCCGGAGCAATCAGTGGGGCGCGTTTCCGAGCCCACTCCCTTCCCTAAACTGCTTTTCAACACCCCCCTACCCGCCAAGTATTTTTAAGAATAACAATAATAAAGCACAGTGGGGAACCAGGAATTGTGTCACGGGAACCGACAACAGAACTTGCTGGCCCTGTGGACCCCGGGGCCGGGCTCCTCCCAAGGAGGGGCACGTGAGGGTTGGGGGTGCCAGGCAGTGGCCCATAGGGACACGCCCGGACTGACACGGCTGTCCGACAGGCGGTCACATGTCCTCTGCCGATGGCCCTGGCCTCGTGCGGGAAACGCTGGACAGGCGGCAGCTGCCTCCATGACCCTCGGCCAGTGAACCCTTGGTGGGCGAGGCCACATGCCCCTGCCTTGGCTCATGGGTCCCCGAGGGCCTGGGGCAGGGAGGGCGTGCCACGCCAGCAGCTCCTCCGCTTCCTCCAGGTTCGGCCTCTGTGCTCCTAAGTCTACTAAGTCTAATCCACCTCTCCCGAGCGCTGCCCTGCAAGGTCCTTCTGACAAAAGACAGCCACAGGACCTGAGTCTCTCTGAGGTTTGGTCAGGGTCAGGATGGGCCTCAACTGCACGCAGGGTGTCTCTGCCCCAGGGCAACGTGGAACATATGAGAGAGAGCATACAGAGAGCTTACATGGGGAGTGGAGGGGGGCGCGGACGCAAGGGGCGCAGAGAGCGAACGTGCGGTGCGGGGCGGGGATGGGGCGGCATGGACCTGGTACAGCACGTACGTGCGGGGGCCAGCGGGTGCCCTGTGGCAGCACGGGCACGGAGGAGCCGTTCACACTGTCCTCATTGGTCACCAGAAGGCTTACGGGGCGCCTTCCTGACCGTCACCTCATTTTGTCCTAAAGCAACCCAAGGCCAGGGGCCTGGTGGGGCTGCCTAAACTTTTCTGAGAAAAGAAGCAGGTTTGGGGCCACGCAGGTCAGAGTCTCTCCCACTGGGTGACAGCTACTACTGAAAAGGGTAACGGAGGCAGTGGGCCCAGCTCCATCCCAGAACAGAAATCAGCTGTCACGCCTCAAGGCAAAGATTTCACAGTGGGAACAGTGCTCGACCCCACCTAAAGAGGGGTGGGGGTGGAGGTCAGTCACACTACCCAGAGTCCGGCTCTGCCTTCCCAGTTTTAGGAAAATGGAAATCTCAGAGCAGTCTAGTGAGATCAGGAATAGATCGCTGAAAAATACTGACTGGAACTGGGAGGGAGAGCTGAGAGGTAATATTGTTGTTGTTCAGTCGCTAAGTCGTGTCCGACTCTTTGCAGCCCATGGACTGCAGCAGGCCAGGCTTCCCTGTCCTTCACCAACTCCTGGAGCTTGCTCAAACTCCTGTCCATCCAGTCGCTGATGCCATCCAACCCTCTCATCCTCCGCGTCCCCTTCTCCTCCTGCCTTCAATCTTTCCCAGCATCAAGGTTTTCTCCAATGAGTTGGCTCTTTGCATCAGGTGGCCAAAGTATTGGAGTTTCAGCTTCAGCATTAGTCCTTCCAATGAATATTCAGGGTTGATTTCTTTTAGGATTGCCTGGTTTGATTTCCTCGCTGTCCAAAGACTCTTAAGAGTCTTCTCTAACACCACAATTCAAAAGCATCAATTCTTTGGTACTCAGCTGTCTTTATGATCCAGTTCTCACATTAGTACCTGATTATTGGAAAAACCATAGCTTTGATTATATGGACTTTTGTCTGAAAAGTGATGTCTCTGCTTTCTAATGCTGTCAAGGTTTATCAAAGCTTTTCTTCCAAGGAGTAAGCATCTATTACTTTCATGACTTCAGTCACTGTCCACAGTGATTCTGGAGCCCAAGAAAACCTGTCACTGTTTCCATTTTTTCCCCATCTGAGGGTAAAAGTGAAGGGGTTGGGAGGGAGCTCTGAGGGTTAGTAAGGCAGCCAGCGGAGTAGCTGAGAATCTTTACTCAGGGTTAGAGAGACCACAGGAAAAATAACATCTGTTTGACAAGATAAAAGGGGAAGAAACCTAAGCGGTGGGCTTCCCCTTTTGCCTACTGGGGCACCTGAACCTTTAAGGGGGCACCCGTGGTGGGGGTGGGGGTGTAGTGAAGAGGCATAGCCCAGACATTCTGGGCCCAGAGAGGACGCCAGTGCAGGGCTCTGCTATGAGCGAGGAATGGTCCCATGGGGAGCCCCCAGGAGAGGCTCAAGGGCCAGGGTGGGAGCAGAGCTCCTGCCCATTGCCATCGGCTGGGGCCTCTGATGAGCTTCCTGTCAAGTCACTGGCTGGACCCGGCGCTGCCCATGATTGGCAAGGGCAGGCTGGGGTCACAGTGGGTCACTCCTCTTAGGAACAGACTCAAGAACCACCGCCCACCCCCACACACCCTCCTGCACCTTCCCTGAGCACTGCGGCCTGAGCCAGGAAGCTGCCCAAAGTAAAGGTGGAAGACTAGCAATCCACGGTGGATGACGCTTCCCACAAGGGTCCCCGGGGCTGAGGGTGGGCGCTCAGACCTCACTCCCTTCCACAGACACAGTCTGGGTAGGAGCCCTGCAGGGAAGCCACGATGGCCCCATTTCACAGATGGATACAGACAGACCAGGTCAGGGTAGGGCTGAGGTAGAGAGGCCCTGACGGAGGGCGGGAAGCGGGGCATAGGGTCCCGGCCCCGGTCCTCCCAGCCACGACTTCCTATCTTCCCTCCGTGAGGTCATGGGTCCGAGCCCGCATCAGGCCAGGCCCTGGGGCTCTGTGTGGGTTATTTTGGGGGTGGCTTTCTCTCTTTGATATGGTTGTGCCGAAGACACCTACGGTTTCCCACAATGTCTTCTCTCTACTGATAATTTCCATCTTCTTATTCAGCTTTTCCACCGACACAGAGGTTTTTTTCTTCTTTACAGAAGTATTTTGAACTGCAGGTAACATGTGACCCTCCCGGATCGTGAGGGGACTGAAAGAGGAACCTTTGCTGTGCTTCACGTCAGATTGTCCCTGCAACAGGATGTGGTGAGCTGTTATACCACAATTTAATAAGAAGGGTTTTTTCCCTTATATTTAATTTTTCTCTAAAATGCTCCTGAGGTGGAAACAATTGTTTTTTTTCTAAAACTTAACGTGGCCGTTTGAATTGTTGTTTTAATCTGGGATATAGACGCAGGATGTGTATATCTGATGCCCACACACAAATCCACCTCTCTGTAAAATATGGGATTGAGTGAAAAGGAAGTTAGCATTTTCTTTAAAATACCAAAACTAACATGTACAAAGCACAGGCGTAGTTTTCACCTGTACTTGACTGACATTGGTAAATGTTAACTATATCCTTCCTGAAACCATAGAAAGATGTCTCTGCTATTCCTAAGTGAGTGTGCAAATTCACTAATAAGGTGAAAAGTCCTTTTAAAGTAAACTATTTGGCTTTCTTTTGACACTGCTTTGAGAGTAGCTGGCATCAGGGCCTCCTGTTGTGCTGAAACACCGTGGCTCATCCCTGTGGTTTCCCCCGTGGGCTCTGGGTGACTATCTTGAGAACAGAGCAAACCCAAAAGGAATCGTGAGTCTGAGTAGTTTCTGTATATTTCTCTCCTTTCAACGTCTGACCTTTAAGTAAATGTTCCCACGTTTCTGGATTCTTGGTTTCTGAATGCAACTACAGATCTCAAGACAGATCATAAGGAGTGAACAAACTATTTACCCAACTCCTACAGTTAGCTGCTAAGCCCTTGCATGCGTATTACTCTTGACCCTGCAGCAATCCTACTCAGGTAAAGGTGGGGAGGCCCAGCCATTCCGGCCCTTGAGAGAAGGCGAGAAGCTGAGACCCTGACCTGGTGACCTCAGCCTGGGGCCGCCCCTCGCCACCTGCACACACTACGGGTCTGGAAGCTTTGAGACTGCTCCCTCGGGCTCCACGGGCCGTGCGACCTGCTCTTTCTCAGTACTGACTATGAAAGTAGGAAAGGCCGGGGAGATGCACACAGGGGCAGGGACCTTGGCAGCCAGACCAGCGGATTGCTGCTCGCCGCCCCCCTGCAGGGTCGGCCCCCGCCAGGCCCTCTCTGCCCCGACCCTCACCGTCCTCACCCGCGAGGTGCTCAGAACACAGAGGCCAGAGAGGCTGAGGCCATAGTCTCTTGTCTCCTTTTCCGCGGCATGTTTTCAAAACAAAAAATCCACACCCACCCACCACCACACATACACACACAGTGCACTGTTTGAGCCAGAAAGACTTTATCTTTCGTTTTTCCTGTATTGCTTTTCTGTGCTTTAGAAACTTTTTTTTTAACAGAAAGACGTTGCAGGCGACCAAGGAATCCACAGGGTCTCTGTGGTGACCATTTCCTCTGATCTGGAGGAGCCGCACGTGGGCAGTCAGCCCTGGGTCCCACACTGCGGGCAGCTGACCCTGGTGCCTTCAAAGGGGCGCTGTGGGTGCGGGTCCAATGCCAGGAGGGGCCCGCCGGCGTGGCCTCAGAAACAGCACCACACCCCTGCAGCAGTGCCTGCAATGGCGCCGACAGGCAGGCGGCTCTGAGAGCTGCTCCAGGCCTGACGGGCTCGCGCGGCTCCAGCAGGCTCTACCCGGTTTTAAGGTCTGACATCCAGGTGGCAGCTGCCCACCATCACACGTCCTCCTGCTTATGGTCACCTCTCACTCCCACCGCCCCGCGGTGGCTCCTCCTCGCCAGCATCCGCACCTTATCTGCCCGAGACTTTATCACCAAGTGCCCCACTTCCTACCCTAAGTGAAGGCGCGATATGTGTGCTTCTGGGTTTGACTCTAAATATCGGGACTTTGAACACGGTGATAGTAGTATCACTTTGCTCTGAGAGAGGAAAGAATGAGTACGATGGAAAACCCAGGGTCCTGACACCAGCAGGTCCCCGAGACCCCGGGAGATACAGGACGACACGTGGTCAGAGTCAGAACACACAGTGCGGTGGGGCCAGGGCTGCACAGGCTGCTGGGCGTCCGCACCCGGCCCCCAGCTTCCCGAGGGAGCGGCCTGCCGCTGGGGCCTGAAGGTCCCGCGGTGAAGACGCGGGCGTGCCTGAGGCTCTTTCTGCCCCGTGAATCGCCGACTCCTCAGTCTGGTCAGATGGAGAAACAGACCCCTCGTGGACTCGAGTTCTGAGTGTGGGGGCCAGGCGAGGCGTGACGCAGCGTCTCCCAGCCCCCGGGGGGTTACTGTTCGGATCACCGTGGACGGGACCAGGGGTGCAGGCGACGCGCTGGTCGCCTCGCCGCGCAGGCCAGCTCACCGCAGCCTGCGCCGGGAGGCCGGCGGCAGGGCAGCCCTGGGGTCTGGTCTGTGTCCGCGCAGCGGGACGGTGGCTCAGGAGGCCCCATCAGCCTCAACTCCGGCCTCCACAGAGGGAGCAGAGCTGCGCTAGCGCCTTCCAGGGAACTTAGTTACCGACTGCCAGCCGGTAAGAGAGAACCGACCGGCTGTGTGAGGGGCGGCCGCCCTGCTCTAAAACCACTGCGAAGTCTGGGTTCAACCACGAGACACAAAACGGGCTGCGGGACCGGCCCCCTCTGCTCAGTTTCCACATTCCTGAGGTCCCGCGTGGATCCCTGTCCTGTCAGAACAGTGCCCGTGGAGGTCTCAGGTTAACGAGGACATCGCCACGTCCCTGAGTGGGTCACAGACACCAGCACTGTCGCTGGCCTCTCGCTGGACGTGGCCGCAGTGACATGCGGGACAGCGGCCTGTTCACGCGGGCGGCAGGCTCTGCCCTCCTGCTGCAGGGGCCCCGGCGGGCACAGGGTGGGAAGGGCCAGGAGAAGCAGGTGTCAGAAGCTTCCGGTTGTCTTCACACAGCTGTCACCCTGGTTTCTCAGGCCTGGGTTTAGGCTCAGAGAGTAAGAATCTAGCTTAGCAACATTAACCTTACCACACAGTTTACTCCTTGCCTTCAAATCAAGTTAACTTACTCAGAGAAGGACCATACCTTACAAGTAATACTTTTGTGTCAATTAAAAAAAAACATATTTGTTGATATAATGCCTGATTACATACCTGTGTGTGTGTTAGTTACTTAGTCGTGTCCGACCTTTTGTGACCCCATGGACTATAGCCTGCCAGACCCCTCTGTCCATGGGATTCTCCAGGCAAGAATACTGGAGTGGATTGCTATTTCCTTCTCCAAATTACATACCTAACTACATACAATACACTTTAAAACGTCTCTTTTTTGATAGTTACGTTAGTTCCAATAAGGAATCAAACGGATTTTTAAAAACTAACAATATTTATCTACTGCTACTTGGCAAACCAGTCAGCCCGGCAGGGACACTGTCATTTTTTCCGTTTCTGGTTTTACAACAAGCTGTGATGTTGCTTTTTTAATGAAGAGAACTAGTTCTTTAGAGCATCACTGTCCTTTGGACAAGAGCAATATAAAAAACAAAGAAGGTCATGACTTTCCATCAAAGCTCATGATCAAATTAAATATGGCACATAAATAAATGCATGGCACAAGAGCAGCTATGTCTTCTTCCCTCCATCTTCCTCCAAGGGGCGGGAAAACGCACATCCTTCTGGAGGACAAGTCATCAAAAATCATTTTTATTTTTAAGAGAAAACCAAAATAGCTTTCTGAAGAGCAAAACAAAACAGGAAGGATATTCTTTCCCACTCCTATAACTAAAAGAAATTTTTAAAAGTACTTGCTAACTTCCCCAGAAAACGCACCTTTGGCTAAAGTTAGCATGTAACCTAAGAGGATGATAATTTAGGTGGACGGAAGCAGAAGTGTCTCAGCCAAATCTATTCTTAAGGAACCAACTTCTAGGAAGTCTCCGGATCATGTTTGCTGTGCTTGTCTGCAAACCTAGTGGTTCTTGGGTTAGGAAGCCCTTGCTGGTGGCTGTGCGTCCTCGCAGATGTAAGGACGTTCACTGCTGTGATTCCGTCACCGATGGGATGGGTGTGTCCCCGCTTGTACTGGACACAGGCAGGCACACTCGGCTGTCATTAAGGGCATCTCTGTGGACTTGACCTAAGCCGTGATTCAACATGGTTAAGGCCACTGTTCAGAGAGCAGAGGCGCCAGGGGAGTGCGTGCCCCGTGCAGGAAGCGTGAGGTGTGGCTGCGTGTGGGTGTTCAGTTTCCTGAGAAGAGGCGACCTCGTGGCAAGTCCACCTCCCTCACAGGTGGGCACTGGTCAGTCTCCCAGGTCCGGCGGCCTCTGTGTCCAGCGTGACCGTGTCCGGTCTACCCGTAGACCCTGTTCCTCCCTGAGGAGGTGCCGCTCTGCCAGACTCCGGGCTGAAAGTGGTGATCTTGCCACATGCGCATCACGACCGTCGTAATTCTGAAAATGCAGAGTTGCAGCAGCACTAAAATCATTCTTCACTTTTTCTTTTTTTCCAGAGATGCTTTGTGAGGCAGTGGAAAATAAAACAGTTTCTCAAGTTTCATTAAAAAGTAAGTTCTCGTGTTACCTCGGGTGTCCTGGACCTATTTCAGCCTTCACTTATTTTTATCTTTTTAATCATAATAAGCCACTGCCACGGGGCCTGCTATTTTTGGAAGGAGAGAATGGGACAGCGGAGGGGCTGGATGACAACAGTCACGGTTTTAATAAAACATGACCCTCCCAGCTGGATGTGGGTTGGCCCTGACAGGCACCTCTGTTATGCGGGGCTGCCAGCCATTAAAACAGAATAATTCCCCTGCCTCCACGGTTGCCTCCTCATTTAGCCTGACTACTCCAAATAACGCAAGCGGCCCGTGTGGAAACTGCAGCGGCCGTGGGGAGGGGGGGCCACGTGACAGGGGGGTCCCTGCTCGCCCCGGCCTCCTGCTGGTGTGTGCGGCGGACGCCTTCCATGTGACCCAGGCCATTATTCCACCCGTGCCAAGCTCGCGCCGCGTTGCTCACTGGGGTCATTAAACCACCGACAAGCACTTTTCCAGGGCCTGCTCTGTGCCGCCGGGGGACACATTCCCCCAGTGATGAAGTTCCTATTCCAACAATTAACAGTTGGAAAAATAAAAAAAATTAAGAGACTCGTTTAATTAAAAAGTAAAATTGAATAAATGGGCCTGG
Organism: Ovis canadensis; assembly: GCF_042477335.2. Lineage (NCBI taxonomy): Eukaryota > Metazoa > Chordata > Mammalia > Artiodactyla > Bovidae > Ovis > Ovis canadensis. The sequence continues at coordinate 14,065,820 of NC_091267.1, forward strand.
ACAAGGAGCCGCTGTGGGTTTGGCAGGCGTGCCCCGTCCCTGGCTTCAGGAGCTCAGGCCCCCTCCCCAGCTGCAGGCACCCCTGGACCCACGACAACCAGCATGGGGCCGGTCCTTCTCTGTGGGGCAGGGGGGGTGGTCAGTGAGGTCAGAGGTGCCCGCTCCGAGTCTGGGGCTCTTGGGACCGCCCGGGTTCACACTGAGTCTGGGAGGATCCATAACCTCCCAGCTGGCACCAGGTTTGGTCAGAAGACGCTGCCCATGAAGGAAGCTCGGGGGACCTGGGTTCGCAGGAAGAGAAACCCCACCTCAAAGCTAACCATGACCTTGAACTAAGCTGTCAGTCCCCCGAGAATCAGCAGGCCTGTTAGGTGTGACTGCGTCCACACACGGCGGAGGAGAGGACGACCGCATCCAGCGGCAACACGGGGCAGGGGGGTGGCTGCTGCTCTCTGCTCCCCCACAGCGGGGAGCCTGCTGAGGGGCCAGGGACCCGCCTCCTGCTCCTTCTGTGCCATATCATGATCAAGCACCAGGATCAGAAGGAAGCCGGGGACAGGCAGACCCAGCATCCACCACCCCACGACAACCAGCAGCACGAGGGCCTGCACCCTGCCGGGCCATCACCCCACCACCCTGCTCAGACAGGCCGCCTGCCCCACCCGGCCCAGGCCCGGTGCTCCTGCCACCCGGGGACGCTGTGCCACCTGAGCTCAGAGGGGCTGACCCCGAGCCCCACCCAGGCCCACCGAACACTCTAACAAGATCCCAGGGACCAGACATGCTAAGCAGACCCCAGGGACTCAGTTCGCACCCACGAACGTCCGGGGAGCCCTGGGCTGGCCAGGGGGCAGGAAGAGGGGCAGACAGGAAACCTTTTGGGTGCCACTGAAGAGAAGTCTCTAGAGCTGCTGTGCTGAAGTCCACGCCCACATCCCTGTGGACAGAAAAGCACGCTTTCCTCACCTTCAGAATATTCTGAACTATCGTTCAAATCTCTGAGAAGAGGTTTTTGTGCCGCAGGCCCTGGGCAGTCCGTGGACAGATAGCTAAGAAGTTCCGGCTGCTCACTGTGGGGCGAGGCTGGCGACAGGGTCCTGGGATGGACCTCTCACCTGCTCACTGGGCAGGGCCCCTAGTTCAGTGTCAACTAACGGTCTTGGAGCCCTGAGCCCCCCACGCTGGGCATGGAGAGGTGGATGTCCTTGTCTCCGAGGGCGCAGGCACAGCCGCTACATGGCAGCAGGCCCAACCTCCTGGCTCCAGAGTCCCTCCAGAATCTCACCGGCCCCAGGCAGGTCCTGAATACCACAGCCATCACGTTTGCCTGCGTCCCCACCCTGGCTCAGGCCCAGCTTGCACAGGGTGACCCGGACACTCAGTCCCGCAGCCAGCCTCACCCACTAACCCCCGACCTCCTCAAGGCACTGAGCCCACCTGGAGGGTCAACAGCACATGAGTGCCGACAAAACCCACTGACAGCACAACGTGTCTGCTCATTCCAAAAAAATCAGATCCATAAAGATTTGGACCAAACAAAACACAAAAAAACCACGGAAGGCATGAAGGAAAAAGCGCAACACCAACTTGGTAATCGATGCTTAAACTCCTAATTTGGAAAACATCGGAAAGAGAGGGAAGCAGGGAGGCAGAAAATTCGGGCAAATGAGACAGGTCCCATAATCTTCAGGACATATTGACCCTGGAGTAGGAAAAAAGCAAAACCCAAGATTGAATTTTTGTATTGATTATCCAATTATTAATCTTTATAGAAGCTATTCCAACACCGCACATAATGAGTAATTCATCAAAGTATATTAGGTGCCATGGAAGTTGCCTTCAGTATAAAGGGCCATTAAGTTTCTTGTAATTGCACATTACTGGAGCTTTCCTCGCTCTAAATCAAATCAACAGGACCGGCACACACGCACTCTAATTGACTCTGTAATGACGCCATGCCCCTGGTGGCCACAAAAACGAGCGGCCTCGCCGCACGACCCCGGCCCCGCGGACCCTGTCTCAGGTCTCAGGTCGCAGCCCGCGGAGGGGCGTGGCCAGGTCCCATACCCCTTGGGGAAGCAGGCAGGGATCCCCTTCCGGCACCTGGAAAGGTCGCCCAGACTGAGGACTGGCAGCACGGGGGGCCAGGGACCCTCCCCGCGGAGGGCCTCACAGGCTGGTTTCGGGAGGAGGTTCCATCAGCTGACCTTGCCTGCATTTGACAGACGTGGAACCAAGGCTGGAAATGTGTCCCCCACGCTGACGACACTGCACTTCCTGTGTGACCCAGAGATGCCACTTGAGGCAGAGAAGCAACAGCCCCTGAGGCTTTGCTCCATCTCTGCTTCTACTGAAATGGCCTCTAAGTGTCCCAAACCTAAACCCGGATTTACCGGCCTCTGTGACTCACGGGCAGCTGCTAGGTGGCCGTCTAGAGCGCGGCTCTGTCTCCCAGAATTGCTACTTATGTTTTAAACACTGTTTAACCTGCTCTCCCTGACTGCACTCTAACTTCCCTGGCGTGAGGTGTCTGATCCGGTCAGGTGCCTTGACTACCCTGCAATGCCCAAGCAGAGCCAGCAGTCTGCAGACACCGGCTGATTTCTGTCCTCTTTGAAAGTTGGATTACTCTCTTTCAGGAGCCTCACCAAGGCGGAGTCGGGGCCCCGCAGGCCTCAGAGCTCTTGTTCTCCAGCTGCGAAGTCATGGCCACAGTAACTTCACAGGATCTTCCTTCTGGGGCAGAGCTTGGAAACTTAGCATTAATTCCTTCTCTGTTTATCTAAATTAGATTTTTCTTTCAGAAGAACACTTTTAAACATTAATTAATTAATTTTTGGCCACGCTGGGTCTTGTTGCTGCAGGCAGGCTTTCTCTAGTCGCAGAGATGGGGGCTGCTCTTCACTGTGGTGTCTGGGCTGTGGCGCACTCTAACGGTGGTGCTTCTCGTCCCGGAGCGCGAGCCCTAGGCGCACGGGCTCCCGCAGTCACAGCACGCGTGCTGCAGCTGCCGGAGACCTGTGAAACCTTCCTGGCTCAGGCGTCCAACCTGTGCCCCTGCACTGGCAGGCAGACTCTTAATCCACTCTCCCACCAGAGATGTTCCATCTAAATCTGATTTCTGAAGAAGCCTTGATACAGCTCTTCAAAAACAAAAAAAACAAAACCAAAGAACCAGCATGTGGAGAACAAGCTAGGTAGGATATTTGTTCACAGTTAGCGTCAGCTCACACTGACGATCACTGAGGCCTTCCAGTGGCTTCTGGATGGGTCGTCTCTATACCCGAGCTGTGCTGGCCCTTCATGTGGGATTCAGACTGAGCTTCAGGATAAATCAGGGGCCTATTTCCATCACAAGGCGTGAAGAGACCTGAGATGAAGTGACAGGAGTTCTTGAGCCAGGAGTGGGGCTCCGAGCTCAGCACCTTCCTGCTGGTTACGGCCCCTGGTCCACAAATCGTCAGACAAGCTCACTGCCCAAGAGCGTGATCTTATCCAAATACTCTATAGATTCAGCAAGCCCTGGGTCAGGAATCCCACAAGTTTCTGCAAAGCCTTGTGGTGAGCAGGGCTACAAACTGCTGGGATCCAAGGGCATGTTTCTGAATCCACGGGTCCTCTAAGCAGCCAGGGACAGGGAGGGCTCCGTGAGGCAACCTCCTCCAAGGGTCCTGAGTTTCTAAGTCTCCTCCTTACTCCACCAGTCAGGAAGTGCTGGGCGCCATCTGCAGAGTGAGGCTCGCAGCCCACGGCCCCCTTCCTGCCCTCTGTGTTGCCGGGTCTGGGGTGGGGGGCAGGCAGGAACCCACTGAGGACCTCACCACCCCAGGCAGCCTAGGTGACCCCAGCGCCGGCTCTGAAGACAGTGATGGTGGTGACTGGACACCTTGAGCCGACCAATGGTGGCCAGAGGACATCAGCATGCTTATGGCTCGCAAATCACGACTTCACAGCCAACCTGGGCTTGCGCAGAGAGAAACAGGACGCGGTGTGGAAGAGAGCAAGGCCGGCGAGGGCAGGGGCGTGATGCTGTGAGAGGCTGCTGGAGAGCCCAGGTCACAGCCCACTTGCAGGAGCGCACCTGGCTCGTCGGGTCAGCCTGCCACCGAGTTTCCATCTGCACGCTCCTCTGCAGCTCGCGGCTCTGCAGCATCGTGGTGGGGAGCCAGGCACAGGGCAGAAGGGCAGAGAGCTGGTGCGGGCCTCACGCGAATGACGCTCTCCACCTTGGTGGGCGAAGGAGGTGTCATAGCTTGGGGGTTACAGGTGCAGGTGTGGGGGATGATGGGCGTGGTGGGGTGTGACGGGAATGTGTAGGGGTGACAGGCATGTGGGATGTGACGGGTGTGGGGGTGTTGATGGTTTGTGTGAGGGTGACCAGTGTGTGTGTGGGGTGATGGGTGTGCGTGTGGGGTGACGGGTGTATGGGTGGGTGATGGGTGTGGTGGTGGGTGATGGGTGTATGGCGGTGACAGGTATGTGGAAGTGATGGGTGTGTGTGCAAGTGACGGGTGTGTGTGTTGGTGACACGTATGTGGAAGCGACGGGTGTGTGTGTGGAAGTGATGGGTATGTGTGAGGGTGAGGGGTGTGGGTGTGGGTGACAGGTATGTGGAAGTGACGGGTGTGTGTGTGGGTGACAGGTATGTGTGGGGGTGACGGGTGTGTGACAGGTATGTGGAATTGACAGGTGTGTGTGGGTGTGATGCGTGTGTGGGTGGGTGACGTGTGTGTGGGTGTGACAGGTGTGTGTGAGGGTGAGGGGTGTGTGTGGGGTGACGGGAGTGGTGGTGGGTGACGGGTGTGTGTGGGGTGACGGGTGTATGTGGGGTGACGGGTGTGTGTGGGTGACGGGTGTGTGTGGGTGACGGGTGTGTGTGGGGTGACGGGTGTGTGTGGGGTGACGGGTGTGTGTGGGGTGACGGGAGTGGTGGTGGGGTGACGGGTGTGTGTGGGGTGACGGGAGTGGTGGTGGGTGACGGGAGTGGTGGTGGGTGACGGGAGTGGTGGTGGGTGACGGGTGTGTGTGGGTGACGGGTGTGTGTGGGGTGACGGGAGTGGTGGTGGGTGACGGGTGTGTGTGGGGTGACGGGAGTGGTGGTGGGTGACGGGAGTGGTGGGGGGTGACGGGAGTGGTGGTGGGTGACAGGAGTGGTGGGGGGTGACGGGAGTGGTGGTGGGGTGACGGGTGGGTGTGGGGTGACGGGAGTGGTGGTGGGTGACGGGTGTGTGTGGGGTGACGGGAGTGGTGGTGGGTGATGGGTGTGTGTGGGGTGACGGGAGTGGTGGTGGGTGACGGGAGTGGTGGGGGGTGACGGGAGTGGTGGTGGGGTGACGGGTGTGTGTGGGGTGACGGGAGTGGTGCTGGGTGACGGGTGTGTGTGGGGTGACGGGAGTGGTGGTGGGGTGACGGGTGTGTGTGGGGTGACGGGAGTGGTGGTGGGTGACGGGAGTGGTGGTGGGTGACGGGAGTGGTGGGGGGTGACGGGAGTGGTGGTGGGTGACGGGAGTGGTGGTGGGTGACGGGAGTGGTGGTGGGGTGACGGGAGTGGTGGGGGGTGACGGGAGTGGTGGTGGGTGACGGGTGTGTGTGGGTGACGGGTGTGTGTGGGGTGACGGGAGTGGTGGTGGGTGACGGGTGTGTGTGGGGTGACGGGAGTGGTGGTGGGTGACGGGAGTGGTGGGGGGTGACGGGAGTGGTGGTGGGGTGACGGGTGGGTGTGGGGTGACGGGAGTGGTGGTGGGTGACGGGTGTGTGTGGGGTGACGGGAGTGGTGGTGGGTGACGGGTGTGTGTGGGGTGACGGGAGTGGTGGTGGGTGACGGGTGTGTGTGGGTGACGGGTGTGTGGGGTGACGGGAGTGGTGGTGGGTGACGGGTGTGTGTGGGGTGACGGGAGTGGTGGTGGGTGACGGGTGTGTGTGGGGTGACGGGAGTGGTGGTAGGTGACGGGTGTGTGTGGGGTGACGGGAGTGGTGGTGGGTGACGGGTGTGTGTGGGGTGACGGGTGTGTGTGGGTGACGGGAGTGGTGGTGGGTGACGGGTGTGTGTGGGGTGATGGGTCTGGTGGTGGGTGACAGGTGTGTATGGGGGTGACAGGCCTGGGGGCTGCCAGGCGGGGCAGAGGGTGCTGCGCTTTGCTGCCTGGACAGTGGACGGGAGCTGGAGGACGATGGCCTGTGCTTCCAGGGCCGTCTTCCATCCAGCAGAACACCGAGGTGACAGGCAGTCTCCAACAGACATGATTTCAGCTCCTTTCTTAAACTAAAATGCCTTAAAGCTGCCTGCACATCTCCCCTCCAACACGGCTGGGACGCTGCGTTTCCAGCATGGCTGCGGACGGCCCTGCGCCGCCAGAGCAAACACTCAGGTGACGGCCCGCGGCGGCCACCTCTGCAGCCACCACTGCTTTTCCTCTGACCGACCGTCTGCCAAGAGGAAATCGCTTGCTGCCCTATGAGCCTGCGAATCCCAGAAAACAATCTTAAATCCACAAAAATAATTGAACTTCACTTCTACTGAGCCGCCCGTTCCATTCTGATTTTTATTACAATGTCAACAAGAGTTTAATTTGTTTTAAAGTTTAGGATCTTAAGCCTGAGTGATATACAGTAGTTTACAGCTTGCTGGCAATAGCTACTGTGGACAAAAAAAAAGGAAAGTGCACAGAAAGGCGATTCTGCGTCTGACGCTGTGAAAGCCAGGAGCCCGGCCAAGAGCAGCAGACAGCAGGCTCTCCCGCAGCCAGGACGGGGCCCCGACACGTGACACGGTCTGCCCCCTCCCGGCCAGTCTCAGTCTGGGGACAGCAGTTATGAGGAAATGCCCAAAGTGTGGTTTCTCTCATCAAATGCAGTCAGGTCACCTTGGTGCTGCTGCCTTGTCTGGGCGCCATCCTAAAGACGATCCCAGAGAAAACCCTTGAGAGGAAGGAGTGTCGCCCCCCCCACGGTGTCCCCCCATGTACCTCCCCCTTCCAAGTGTCTCCCCACCGGCTGTCCCCACACCCTGGGTGTCCTCCTCGGGTGTCCCCCCAGGTACCCCAATTCCGGGTATCCCCCTCTGGGTGTCCCCACCATGCTGGTGTCACCCCCCCAGGGGGTCCATCCTGGGTGTCCCCGTGTCCCCACCCCCAGGTGACCCCACCCTACTGGGTGTCAGGCCCCAGGGGGTCCCCCCTGCGTGTTCCCCCAGTGTCCCCACCTCTTGGGTGCCCCCCCGGGTGTCCCCACCCCAGTGACATTCTCATTCACCGATTTTGGTCTGTGAGTTTCCTGTCTGTACAGAATGCTCCGACCTCACTCACACTCACAGGTGAGAAGTTATCTCCCAAGGCCGCTGCTGGGGCCCTGCCCAGTCTCGGCTGAAACATCCGAGAGACACGGAGAGTCTCGGCAGAGACACGGAGCGGCCTGCAAACCAACCCAGCTCGGCACATGGAGAGAGGATGGGGATGCCTGAGACGGGCTGTCCCTGGAGCTCCGGGGGCAGCAGAGGGAGCCGGCGGGGCCTGGTTCACGTCTGGACTCCAGGCCTACCCGGCCACACCTCCCTGCTTCCTCCTACCAGACCCAGCAGCCGGAGCCGGGGCATCACCGCGGTCTCCCCATGCCGCCCAGGGCGCTCCCAGGCCGTATCTGGAGAGCGGCAGCTGTGCGGCCTGATATGGCGAGTGGGGAAGCCTTCCCTGGGAAGGGAGGGTGGGCTGGGGCTGATAAGGCCCCCTGCTCCACTGAGGACACATCCAGCACTGTGTGCTCTGCTTCAGAGCAGAAGAGAGCCAGCCCCAGGTTCTGGGCGATAACTGTCCACGTCCTCCGGAGGCCAGCACGGCCCATTGTCTCAGGACCAGGCTGTGATTAGTCGGGGTCCCCTGGGCCTGATAAGGGCGGATGTTTGAGTCGGGGGATGGATCGTCTTTATTCTTAACTGTGTGGAAGTGTCCACTTTGTAATCTGTAAGGAAGGAAGAACCTGGTGTCAAAATTCAGACTGAAAAGGGTAAAGGGGTTTTAGGCTTTGTGCCCAGCCAACGTGAGGACCCACATGGCTCACGCTTTAAAGAGAATCCTTTATTTAGCTCAACAGTAAGTGATGGAGAAGGACACATATTTTTATTCCCCAAGAGAAACTCTGCTATCAGCATTATTTTGTGTCATATGAATATAGAATTTGTGAGTTTTCTCCCATCGCACCTGAAAAAGGGCTCTGTATGCTCCACAAACAGGAGCAAACACACGACACACACATGCCTTCGCTTCCAAAGCACTTCTCTCCTTTGGCATCGAGTGTTTTCGCAAAACCATATGTAAGACCAATGAAACCGCGCAAGAGGCCAGGCCTAGAAACATCCCCAGGCCAGGCTGCCTCTCTGGACACCTTCATATAAACGGGCCCACATAAAATGTGGTCCTTTGTGTCTGGCTTTTTCACTCCACGTGTTTTCAAGGTTCAACCATGTCCTACCGCGAATTGGTACTGCATTCCTCCTTGTGGGTATGGATATAGCACACTGTTTAAAATCTGTCCCATGGACGTTCAGGCTGTTTCACATGTTTGGATATCACACACAACGCCGCTAAGTGCATTTGTGTGCAAGGCTTTATGTGTACATACGTGTTCATTTCTCTGGGTTGACGTCTGAGCGTGGGACTGTCGGGTCTTCTGGCAAAGGCACGGCCTAAGCGACTGCACTCCTTATATCCCCACCGGTAACCTGCCAGAGTTCTGTTTCTCCACATGCTCTCCATAAGTTGCTACTGTCTCTGATTTTTCACAGCATCTCTCATGGGTGTGAAAAGGCGTCGTCCTGGCATTCCCCAAGACTAACAATGTTGAGTATCTTTTCATGTATTTATTAGCCATTCACGTATCTTCTTTGGAGAAATGTCTACGTAAATCTCTTACCCAGTTTTTGACTAGGCCGTCTTATTACTGAGACATGCAGCTTTCACATGTGCCAAGTCTAAGTCCTTTGTCAGACACTGCTTTTGTGAATACACCCATCTTGCATGCTGCTCGTCTGTTTTCTTGGCCACGCCACACGGCTTGCACGATCATGGGCCCCCGATCACGGACTGAACCAGGTTATGTGGCTACACGCCGCGGGGCGGGGGGAGGGGAACAGCCCAGAGGTACGGCACCACAGATCGTCTCCCAGGGTCCACTTTGCCCTGAATAAATGCTTCCCAGTTTGCTCTGCCTCTGGGTAGGTGTCAGGTTCTGGAATAATCGATCTGAAAGTTGTGTCGGTGTTTTCGCTGCTTTTGGGGACTGATATCTCTGCATCACTCTGGAAGCCCTGCCTCTCCCCTAGTTCTCCCCGGGCCATCAAAAGTGCCTCCACTAGTAAAAGGGATTCTCTGCTGAAGGAAACACATAGCGCACTCCACACTTCTCTTTGGCTTTCGAGGCGAGTCCACACATGAAAGCTAGACTCCTGAGCAGGAGTCTTTGCTCACTGCATCTCAATGACACAGCTCGACCTCGGGGGCCCAGAGCCAGCGCTGACATCGGGGCTGGCGGGCGGGTCACGGCGAGCCCCAGCTTTGTCCCCGCCGCGCTCCAAGCAGCTCCAGTGACACCTCTCTCCGAGCTTCAGCCTCCCTCTCTGACAGCATGGGCTGAATCGGCGGTTCTGCCCGCTCAGGGCTGCTGTGAGGCTGAATTAGTCAACAGAGACACCATGTACAGTCACTCTGGAAGGAGCCCAGCCCGTGTGCTGGCACTATTCTTGTTGTCCGGGTTTTCTGTGTGCTGGTGATAGTGTGTCAGGTAGGACACACACAGCTTTGATGGGAACACAGTTTCTCGAACACCAACCACCCGGGTTCTTCTCGCCTGGACCCGGTGGACGGCTATGCCAGGCAGTCACTGTCCTTCAGGAATCCACATGGAAGGGACACTCCTGTATCAGAAAGGTCGCTCAGAAGTGCCACACACTGCTGGCCCTCTGCCTGGCCCTCTAGGGCAGGGCAGCCACATGCCCACTGCTCTCGAAAAGACAGGCATCCAGCAGATTTAGACAGGGCCCTCCGCCCCAGTCAGCACTCCTCAGAGACCCCAGGCCTGACGGCCCGTCAGCAGCGGGGCTTCTGAGTACCCTTCCCCTGGTGTCACGCTCTGGGGACAGAGCACAGCCGTGGGCCAGGCGTGGGCTCGAGTGTCTGAGAGGAGCTACCAGGCCTGCTCGTTCCTCAGTGCGGAAGAGCTTTGAAACGTGTGGCATCGGACAGCAAAGCCGTGGAGAGCAGGCCTGGAACGGGGGTGGCACTGACTAAGCCCCCTGGGAAGGCGCCCACCTCTCCGCACAGGCATATCTACCAGGAAGACCGTGTTCTGGTCCTGACGCACTCACTCGCCAACACTCTGCCCCTCGGGGCCAGCCTACAGGGACCGTGAACCGCGACACGCCCACGGGGCCCCAGCACGGCAGGCCAGCACCAGCCTCTGGCCCAAGCAGAGCTAAGTGGCTCTGGCTCCATGAAACCTTCCAAGCTCTTCCCTCCGCTTCCTCCCCCCACATCAGATTCCTCTTTCTTTCCCTCAAATTAGTAACGTCAAACAATTCTCCACTTAGAGAAGGAAGTAAGCTAAAACCTAGGATTAAGGCAGAAGGTTAACATTAGCTGAAAGCAAACCACCAGATGCCCCTCAAGTGCCCAGAAAGCAACTGGGCGGAAGAACCCTGGATGAGAGTCGGGCGGCCTGCGCGTGCTGCTCATGGCGGCATCCAGCATCCAAGGGGTGCCCCAAGTGGCGGACGCTGAAGCCGTGGGGTCACCCGAGCTGCAGGAGGCCAGGAGACGCTCGCCATCACGGCCCAGCAGGCTGTGTCCCAGGGGCCAGGCACAGCGCCTATTTATAAAGGCCCTTACTCAGCGGACACTCAGAGCGGCCCCTGCCTCCCCCCTTTCTCGAGGGGCAGATCCCGGCAGTGCGGGCGCAGCAGCAACGCACACGCCGGCCAGGACCACAGACGCACAAGGCCTGACCGCCGCCCAGGGTGGGGTGGCAGCGTCCAGGGCTCCTGCCATCACTGCCTGTCACTCAGGCCCATCTAGACAGGGAGGAGGGTATTTACTCCAGAGTCTCACACCGTCTGACACTTGGAGGCATGGCGTCCCTGGCAGCCTGGCGTGGGGTCCCTGTGCAGACAGACTCACGTCCCCATGAGGCTCCCAGGGCCGAGTGTGGAAAGGGCTCTGCGCCCTTCCAGACTCTCGGCTCTGGGAGGTGTGAGTGGGGGCTCTGCTCCTGGGACTCCTGTCCTGAGAGATGAGGCCTGCGGGTCACCAGACTGACAGTAGTCCCCACCCCAGCCACCTCCGGATGCCGTGCCATAAGGACTGACCCTCAGGACCCGTGCATGGCCGAGTGCAACCTCCGCCCAGCGGGTAGAGCCCACCGTCTAACGACCCAGCGTGTTTGATCCAGACTCTTTCAATCATCACTAGGAACGGGGAGGCCTCAGAGCTGGGCCCCGGGCCAGGTTAGTAAAACTTTCCATGAGGAAAGTCTGCGTTCGGTCCCAGAGCAGCCCCAGCTCAGGAAGGAAGGGGGGTGCGGGGGGGGTGGGGGCGCAGGCAGACTCAGGCAGACACAGCCTGGCCGCCTGCTCCACCTGCTTGTTGTTTTAATGACATCGAGACTTCTGGAAACCTGAGACCCCTGGAGGGGCCTGAAAGGGCCGATTGTGGCTGAGGCCGTGGAGTGGGCTGGGGGGACACATGGGCGGGGTCGGCAGCAGCAAACAAGCGACACCCCGAGACAGTTGCTGGCTCACAAAGCAGGTCCTCAAGTCAGCAACACAGGGGCCCCCATGAAAAGACGGGACAGGCCCTGGAGCTTCAGAGACGTTCACAATACTGCCAGCAGATCTGCATCAATGGGAGCAAGTCCAGGACACCCACACGCACGTCTGAGGAGCGAGCTCAGGCACAGACTGCTGTGCACACGTGTGGGAACCACCATGCGTACACCCAAGGAGCGAGGCCAAGACACAGAGACCACTTGCACGTGTGTGAACTGCCCACGTGTGGAGCCAAGACAGAGACCGCTGTGCACGTGTGTGAACTGCCCACGTGTGGAGCCAAGACAGAGACTGCTGTGCGTGTGAGTGTGAGCCACAATGTGCACACCCGGGGAGTGAGTACAGGACACACAGACCTCTGTGCACGTGTGTGTGAACTGCCATGTATACACCCAGAGGAGGAGCTGCTGGGCAGTTGTGTGGCTCAGCCCAGCAAGGCCCAGGTCATGGAAATCACCAAGGAAACGTTGTAGCTTTTAGGACACATTCAATCCACATTTAAAATAAGAGAAGACCACAAAGCTAATTTTTCTAAAAAAAGGTATCTAGTGATACTGCCATGATTGAGAAATCCAAAATGAAAGTTTAAATTCCATGAATGTTGTTGAACCAAAGAATGAATTATAACCAAAGTTACTTATGGGCCAGATACTACTGATACAACAGCAGAAACGTCTGAAAAACAAAGAAATGGGGTCCACTTGAGGCGTGTCCTTGAAGCAAACGGAGATTTGGCACGAGCACTGGCCTGCTGTGCGTAGGGCTTCACTGTGCAGGGAGCAGGGGCGTCCTGCTTAAGGCGCGGCACCTTTCCTGTCTCTGAAAGACTCACTTATGTGCTCCCAACGCCCTGGCTCCCTGGAACTGGACATACTATCCTCCTATTGCCCTTTTCACTCTACATTTCTGGAAAACAAAAACTTCAAAGAAAACACCAGAACACACATGAAATGAGCTCTTATTGTTCACAGGCCTGGCACCACGAGCATCATAAGCAAGCCCGAGGAGCCCCCCCCCGACTCCTACTGGCCAACACAGCACCTCTGAGAGCCCAGTGGGGAGGGCACACAGCCTGGCAGGAGTCACCCTAACCATCACCATGGGGCCAGCCCGGCAGAAGTGCCCTGAACTGTCACCATGGGGTCAGACTCGCAGTAGCTCTGTTCCTGAGCCTGTGTGAGGCTGAGTTCCCCACGAGAGCCGCAGCAAATGCCGGGCCCTCCCGCCCTGGGGGTGGAGCCAGGGCTTGCAGGACAAAGCCCAGGAGAGGGCAGGGCAGGCCCCCCAGTGCCACCAGAGCTAGCCCCCTGTCCTGTGGGGAGGAGACTCCCCTGCACCCTCCGCCCAGTCCTGGTTCCCTGGTCTGTACCTCGCCTCTTCCTGGGCTCAAACGGCAAGGATGGAGTGTCTGCTTGGTAATGTCAAGGCCACTTGAAACCAGTGGCTTCTAATTTTCTGATTTAGTTTTTCACTCTTGTTTCCATCTTCTCTGTCTACACCTTCCTGAGCTGGGCTGCAAATTCAAACCCAGACACAAGTAGAGACTCACATGGCCTGGAGTGAATTCCAACGATCCCCCCATCTCCTCCAGACCTTTCACAGGGGCCTGTTTCTAAATCAGGGATCGGCCCCAGCCGATGGATTCTCTCTCCCCGCAGGGCTCAGGACTGCACCACACACCCCTGGATCAGGCCTTGGGGCCGCAGTGCGCATACCCCTGGACACCAACTCTCTTCACAAATTAATTTTCAGACACCTCGACCACATATGACGTGTAAAGGCGAGGCCGGTGAGGGATTAGATTACTGGTGCCCTCTTAAGTCATCCAAGCATTACAGAAACCTCTCGAGGCCCCCAGTTGCCCCATGACACCTGCGTACCCTCCCCACCCAGTCAGAAAGGACCAGTGAGATCCGCCCCAACCCCCTTGGTATCCAGGCTGGGGACTCAGGTCCCCAAGCTCACGATGCCTTTATTCTGCACCAGACGGTCACTGACAGGGGGCTGACTCGCACTCACATGGTAGCTCCGGTGAGCGAGTAGGTTCTGGGCTTGGACCATGGTGAGCAGAGATGGCCTCTCCAGGAGCCCACAAGCACAACCTGCAAAGGGGGCGCCTCCTGAGAAGCGAGCATTTAGGAACAAGAACACTCACGAGCTGGTGAGCTCGCCTGAGGAAGGAGCAGGAGGGGCACTGGAAGGGCGCCAGGCCACCCGATCGGAGGGAGACCGCCCAGGCCCGGGGTCCACCAGAGCGAACGGGGACCTGCCACGCCCAGGGCCCTCCTGGTCACTGGGCTGGGGGCTGTGACCAGGTGTCCCCACAGGAAGGCCCATGTGTCCCGAGTCCGGCTGTACCCACACTTCAGGTGTGAATGGGCACCGAAGGTGAGGGTGGGTGCTGGGGGCCCTGTGCCCACGCCTGGGACCGCACGCCCAGCGACTCTCCCTGGAGGGTCCCTGGCGCAGAACACAGGTGTGGGGGAGACGGCAGTCATGGAAGGAAGACACCCACGTGTCTGGCTCTGATTTCAGGGAGAAGGCCAGGAGCCGCAACAGCGGAGGCAGAAAGGCCAAGGTGGCTGACGGGGTGGGGGTGTGGGGCTGTGCCGAGGACTGTCCTGCGGTTCCTGGGCTCCCTGAGTCCTGCAGCTGGGGAGCTGGGCGGCAGGTAGGCACTGGGTCATACCCTGCTCAGGGAGTGACGCACACCGGGGAGATGGGCTGCTGGCTGACAGAGGCCAGACGCCCACACAGATGCGCCACGCGGGGCCCACACAAGCACCAAGTCACCTGTGACAACACCTGGGGCCCTGGCCTTTTGTCCCAAAGCAAGAAAAGAAATCTCTCGATCAGGTGCCATCTGCCATCATTTCATAGGAAGACCTCATATCAGAAAGTCTGCATCATCAACCTAACTGCAGGCATCCCAAAAGCACGCTTTACATCCACCCAAACTCATCCCAGCGGAGCAGGTGCTGTGCTGGGTGGGTGCGCTGGAGTGCTGCGCCGCCCCCTGATCTGATCACTGGGCTCCCAGGTGGCACAGTGGTGAAGAGCCCGCCGGCCGGTGCAGGAGACACACGGGCCTGATCCCTGTATCAGGAAGAACCCTCGGATCTGGGCAACCCACTCCAGTGTTCTTGCTGGAGAATCCCATGGACAGAGGAGCCAGGAGGGTTACAGTCGAGGGTTGCAAAGGGCTGGACGCAACGGCAAACACGCACAGAACACATGGTTTCACAAGCTGAACAGGGTGAAAGCCACTCACTTTTAGCTATTTGACCACTTAATGACGGTTCACACAACTAGAGAGGCACTTCAGACGCTAAGCAACAAGCTGGGCCCACAGCCGAGTCCCAGGAGGCCTCTTGTCCTCATGGGACATCTCAGCTGGTGGGGGCCTGTTCCAGGGACCGTGGTCACCACGCCTGGCACTGCCACAGGGACCACGTGCCCCCAGGATGCACAGCATAGGCACCCACTCGGCGGGGATGGCGTCCCCCACTGGCTGACGGTGGCACTGCTGACCGCTGGGACTTTCTGGAGTGACACAGGCCGGGCACACTCCTGGGGCAGTGAGCACGCTCTGGGCCGGGGCCCCTCGGCCCAGGGCTGGGCGTGCTCCTGCTGCGGCGGGCACTTACCGTCATCCAGGTCGAGCGGGTCCAGCTCCTGAGGCTCTCGCTTGACCGTTACGGAAATGGGGGCCAGACTACGATTACTGTCCTCACGCACCTCGGGCGGCGGCAGGGGCCGGGCGGCGGCAGGCTCGCTGCTCGGAACCTCGAGTGGCTGGTGCTGCTGGTGGCCCGTCCCGCAGGGGTGCGCTGGGCCACAGGGCTGCAGGTGGGTCGGCTCTCGGGTCCCGGGCGGCAGCGGAGAGGAGGGGCTGTGGGGACAGAGCGCTGGCCGGCGCCCCGGGGAGCAGCTACCGCTCGACGTCGGACTCACCTGTGGCTGCAGCAGAGTGGGGGGCGGCGGCTGGGGGGGCCCAGGAGGCACGCCCGAGGGTCTCGGCGCCTCCTGGCTGGTGAGGACCCCGCCGACTGGCCGCGGAAGTCCGAGGGGGCTGTGGCCCGGGCCAGCCGTGGCCGAGCCATAAGGGGCACAGGAGAGGTCGTGGAGCTCGGGGCTGGCACTGCCCTGCGGACGGGATGGGAAGCCGGGCATGAGGCAGGCACCCGGGTCGGGCGGCAGGGCGAGCGGCTGGCCGTAGCAAGGCTTGGGGAGCGGGCTCAAGCCCTGGCTCATTGGTCCACAGGTGAGGGCAGGCTCGTAATCATCGCTGGGCTCCGTTTTTATGATTGGAACTGCGAGGAGGAAAAAAAAATTAAATAAACATGAGCTGCAGATGGGAGCACCGGGGCGGGCTTGTGGCTAGGATACCCTCCGAAAACAAACAGCGCTTTGACTGAGTCCCTGTGTGTCTCCTGCCTGGTTCTCCCACCCAATTAAAACGAGAGCGTGAGTCATCGGCTCGGGAGAGCTGCAGCTGGTTCTCAGGCCGAGAGCACTGTTTTCCTTGGACTCTCCTGCGGCACTAATGTGCTATAAAAACCCATCTGCGAGCTGTAGCAGAAGCCTGGACCCAAGGGCCTGTGGATTTGTAGCAATCAAAGTGAAAATTTTAACTTGGATGTACTACTGCGTTTCTGCTGCTACCGACATACTATCTGATAAGTGTCTGACATGGGGTGAACTTGAGCAGAGAGTAAGATGGCGCTCAGAGATCAGTAAAAATCCAACAGAAAAGGCGAGTGTCCATTTGCTGCAGGAGAGAAGACTTCAGTCGTTAGACAAGGAAACCCTTTTACACCAGCAAGAATGCCAGTCCTCCTTCCCGCGCACGGGTTCGTTCCCAGGGGAAAATGCACGACTGCGGTCACAGGGTCCTGCGCAGTGCCTCTGGGTACCCCCAGGGTGCGGAAGGCTGGGCTGGAAGTGGCACCACAGGCGCTGGACGGTCCCTTCCTCCCCTCCAGGCTGTGGGCCTGACCAGGCCCTGAGGGCGCTGACCCCGCGCCCTGGGGTCTGCGGTGGGCCGGGCTCCACCGTGCCCACCCCGCCTGCCGGCTCACTCCCTGTGTCTCATTTCTCCTTGGCTGCCTCGTATGCACATGCTCACAAGGGACACCCTGATGGTTGCGTTCCCTGGAGAGCGACTGGCGAGAGCACCGTTGATTTCACAACAGACGCCCGGCGCTGCCATGTGCAGACGGAGGAAGGACAAAGCGCTGTCACCAGACCCTCCTGATCACGTCTTCGCCTCTTCGTTTGTGTGAGGCCGGCCTCCTGGCGTTGGGGTGGGCGGCGCAGAGGGAACGCCCCTCTTCCTCCCAGCCCGCGGGCCTCTGCGCACCCAGCCTCCGCCTTAAGTAAATAAAGCTCCTCTCTCAGACGCAGCTTCGATGTAACACGGTCTCGAGCCAGTGAGGGTGCACATCTGTTCTCTGTTATGGCTGGTGCTTGCAACCCACAGCAGCCTGGAGGACTAGGACTGGCTTTCCCAAAGCCTGTCCACAGGGCGCCTGGGCAGCACCGTGGCTGCGTAGCTGGGACCTGGGGACACTGGCGTGAGGGCACGTGGCCCTGCTCAGCATCGCCAGGTCCTGGCTTGTAGCCAGGATGCCCAGCGGAGTCATTCCCTTCGGTCTTGCCCTCCCTGTGCCCCCTCCCCAGCCCTGTTCCTGTTCTTCCTGCCTCTGTGGGCAGGGAGGCACCAGGTCCCCAGGCAGTGCTGCAGCTGGAAGGCTGGGGAGGAGCAGAGCGGGTGATGGCCACCGTGCGGCCTCCTGTAGGCAGAGCCAGGGTCATCACTCATGTCCCCAAAGTCACGTCGGGTGGAAAGCTGGGGTGTCCCTGGCATCCTTGGACAGGATGTGTCCAGCATGGCAGGTGTGGGCACAGCAGGCATCCTCACTCCCGGTGCTGGTCAGTCTCCATCAGCCAGGCCAACTCCCGCAGTGCCCAAGCGGCACTGGTGGTCCTTTACTGGGCGAGAGACTTCTCTCTCGAGCGCATAGCTGGTCAGGGCTTTGAGGGGCTCCAGATGCCACGGGGAAGGATTCAGGGACGCCTCACAGGCTGCCGGCGGATGCGAAGAAGGACCAGCTGTCCTGGGTGGATCACATGTCGGGAAACACCCGCAGGTCCTGGTTCCTGCAGTAGCCCTGTGGGTCTCCCATGGGTATGTGTCTCCTGCGGTTCTATGCGTGCGGGTTTTCCGTGACTCTAAGTCCCCCTTCATGTGGGCCTCCCGCGGCCCGTGGGTGTGGGTCTCCCAAGACTCAATGTCCCTCTTCTTGCGGGTCTCCCACGGCCCGTGGGGGTGGGTCTCCCAACTCCTTGTCCCTCTTCTTGAGGATCTCCTGCGGCCTGTGGGTGCGTTTCCTGTGACTCCATGTCTCCCTCCTTCGGATCTCCCACGGCCCGTGGGGGCGGGTCTCCTTGACTCCGTGTCCCCCTTCTTGCGGGTCTCCCGCGGCCCGTGGGGGCGGGTCTCGACTCCGTGTCCCCCTTCTTGCGGGTCTCCCAGGGCCCGTGGGGGCGGGTCTCCTTGACTCCTTGTCCCTCTTCTTGCGGGTCTCCCGTGACTCCATGTCCCCTTTCTTGCGGGTCTCCCGTGACTCCATGTCCCCCTTCTTGCGGGTCTCCCGCGGCCCGTGGGGGCGGGTCTCGACTCCGTGTCCCCCTTCTTGCGGGTCTCCCGTGACTCCATGTCCCCCTTCTTGCGGGTCTCCCGCGGCCCGTGGGGGCGGGTCTCCTTGACTCCGTGTCCCCCTTCTTGCGGGTCTCCCAGGGCCCGTGGGGGCGGGTCTCCTTGACTCCGTGTCCCCCTTCTTGCGGGTCTCCCGTGACTCCATGTCCCCCTTCTTGCGGGTCTCCCGCGGCCCGTGGGGGCGGGTCTCCTTGACTCCGTGTCCCCCTTCTTGCAGGTCTCCCAGGGCCCGTGGGGGCGGGTCTCCTTGACTCCGTGTCCCCCTTCTTGCGGGTCTCCCGTGGCCCGTGGGGGCGGGTCTCGACTCCGTGTCCCCCTTCTTGCGGGTCTCCCAGGGCCCGTGGGGGCGGGTCTCCTTGACTCCTTGTCCCTCTTCTTGCGGGTCTCCCGTGACTCCATGTCCCCTTTCTTGCGGGTCTCCCACGCCCGTGGGGGAGGGTCTGACTCTGTGTCTCCCTTCCTGCGGGTCTCCCGTGGCCTGTGGGGGCGGGTCTCCTGAGACTCCATGTCCCCCTTCTTGCGGGTCTCCCGCGGCCCGTGGGGGCGGGTCTCCTTGACTCTGTGTCCCCCTTCTTGTGGGTCTCCCGTGGCCCGTGGGGGCGGGTCTCTTTGACTCCTTGTCCCTCTTCTTGCGGGTCTCCCGTGACTCCGTGTCCCCCTTCTTGCAGGTCTCCCGCGGCCCGTGGGGGCAGGTCTCCTTGACTCCTTGTCCCTCTTCTTGCGGGTCTCCCGTGACTCCGTGTCCCCCTTCTTGCAGGTCTCCCGCGGCCCGTGGGGGCAGGTCTCCTTGACTCCGTGTCCCCCTTCTTGCGGGTCTCCCGCGGCCCGTGGGGGCGGGTCTCCTTGACTCTGTGTCCCCCTTCTTGTGGGTCTCCCGTGGCCCGTGGGGGCGGGTCTCTTTGACTCCTTGTCCCTCTTCTTGCGGGTCTCCCGTGACTCCGTGTCCCCCTTCTTGCATGTCTCCCGCCGCCCGTGGGGGCAGGTCTCCTTGACTCCTTGTCCCTCTTCTTGCGGGTCTCCCGTGACTCCGTGTCCCCCTTCTTGCAGGTCTCCCGCGGCCCGTGGGGGCAGGTCTCCTTGACTCCGTGTCCCCCTTCTTGCGGGTCTCCCGCGGCCCATGGGGGCGGGTCTCCTTGACTCTGTGTCTCCCTTCCTGCGGGTTTCCAGCAGCCCCGTGGGTGCGCTACTTCCCCACATGGACGTTGCCCTGCAGGGGAGGGCGCGCGCTGGGCCCAAGGCTGTTCTGAGTCCAGGCTGGGTCCCCAAGGTTCGGTGTGCCTGTGGGCCCCACGTCTGAGGCTGTGCGCAGAACCACTTTCAGATGCGACCCCTCCCCTCCAATCTGCACACCCGTGGTCAGCGGCGGCCACAGCCTGGGGCTTCTGCAGTAAGCACCGTCCCCCTAGCCTGGGGCCCCACGTGGAAGCCACTTCAGGAGACGCCTCGACTGGGTCTGAGCCCTGCGTGCCCCCTGACTGGGGCTCCAGCCCTGAGCCCCACATCCCAGCGAGGCGGCGGGGAGAGCGGCCCGGGGGCCTTGACAGAGACGCCAGTCCCACGGGTCACAGACCCCGCGATGCGCTCGCCTGCTGCCCGCTGAGAAGCCCGGTGTGAGGCGGCTCCCGCGCGGGCGAGGTGGCCTCTCCAGGAGCCGGCCGCCCGCCTGGGGTGGTCCGAGCTCCAGGCCGCGACTCCACGGACCGCGCTGCCGAGCGGGGACGGCTTCCAGCCAGGACCATAGGAAGCGGCAGGGGGCGCGCTGGGGCGGGGCCTTCCGACCCGGCAGCCCCGGCGCTGAAGTCACCCGACAGGCCCGCGGCCGCTCCTGCGCACGCGCGGCCCGGACGGCGCCAGTTACGCTCTGCGTCGGAGCCCACGTGCAGGGCCCGGGGCCTCGGGGCGGCACGTCCTGCAAGTTAAGCCATTGCCCTCGGGGCTCCTCTCCCACGCCGGGTCCTCAGCTTGGTGCCAAGGCAGGCTCACCTCCTTCCTCAGGTGTCCCTCCAGCGCTTTAACCAGCCCCCCGCCCGCCTCGCCTGCTCTGGAGGTGCTGTGGGGAAACGCCGGGGCTGGTCTGCCTGCCTCGCAGCACCCGCACCCCCGGGGCTGGCGGAGGGCGGGAGCAGGAGGGCGCCTGTGCGGCCGCGGGCACTGGCGTCAGCTCGTGAGCCCTTGCGGACCCCGAGTCCCCACCACAGAGGGTGGACGTGACCCAGGTTGCGTCCCCCCGCCTGCAGCCCCCGGCACAGCTCCGGCTCCTCGGTGACCCGGCCGAGCGGGGCCTCCTCACTCAGACGTCTTCCCGTGTCTGCATCCCGCGCTCACCCCCACCCTTAAGCCCCAGCACAGCACGAGGCCATCTTGACGGCTCCCTTTGGGAAGAAACTCGTGCTCTTAAGGAGACGACCGCCCGCCCACCCTGGGGGCTCCACACGGTGCCAGGACGGTGACTGAGGGAGACCCCAGCGAGTCAGCCCGGCCGGGGGCACTTCCAGGCAGCGTGCAGCAGACACGGGGTCCTGGCACACCTGCCCGCTCTCCTCAGGACACCTGGCACGGCATACAGATGGAGACGACTGGACAAGAAACAGTGACAGACGCCGAGAAGAGGCACTCTCCTGACGGATGGACGGACATGGCCACACCCGGGACAAGGGCCTGCGTCCACACCGCATGTGGGTGGGGGGACTTGGGCCCTGGAAGCACCTACAGGCTGTGTGGCCTCGGGGCTGCCCCACGGCCCCCAGTCAGGTGACGTCCAGTCAGGAGGGGACCGAGGGCCCGATGAGCACGGTTTCCGCTGCCGCAGGAGGAGCCAGGGTTGGGCTGAGCCCACAACCCAAGGGGCTGCTGCCAACGGACCTGCCCCACACGGGTGCTGGCATCTGGAGGCAGACAGCAGGGAGGAGGCGGGTCATGGAGGGGAGAGGGCCGACACCTCGGGCCGTGGTACAGAGAGAGGCTCTCACTGTCCATTGACATGGGGGATGCGGGGGACATGGAGGGGCACAGTGAGGGGACACAGGGAGGGGGAGACGGGGGACACAGGGAGGGGGACACACGGGGGACACGGGGGGACACTGAAGGGGACATGGACACTGAGGGGGCACAGGGGACACAGTGAGGGGACACAGGGAGGGGGAGACGGGGGCATGAAGGGGCACAGTGAGGGGGACACGGGACATGGGGGGACACAGAGGGGGACACATGGGGGGGACATGGGACACAGTGAGGGGGACATGGGGGGGACACTGAAGGGGACATGGACATTGAGGGGGCACAGGGGACACAGGGAGGGGACACTGAGGGGGGCATGGGGGACACGGAGGGGACACGGGGGGACACTGAAGGGGACATGGACACTGAGGGGGCACAGGGGACACGGAGGGGACACGGGGGACACGGAGGGGGACACATGGGACACTGAGGGGGACATGGACACTGAGGGGGCACAGGGGACACGGAGGGGACACATGGGACACTGAGGGGGACATGGACACAGTGAGGGGGACACGGGACATGGGGGGACACAGGGAGGGGGACACATGGGGGGACATGGGACACGGGGACACAGGGAGGGGGACACGGGGGGACATGGGACACAGTGAGGGGGACATGGGGGGACACTGAAGGGGACATGGACACTGAGGGGGGCACGGGGGACACGGAGGGGGACACATGGGACACTGAGGGGGACATGGACACAGTGAGGGGACACAGGGGACACATGGGGGGACACTGAGTGGCACGGGGGACACGGAGGGGGACACATGGGACACTGAGGGGGACATGGACACAGTGAGGGGACACAGGGGACACATGGGGGGACACTGAGGGGCACGGGGGACACGGAGGGGGACACATGGGACACTGAGGGGGACATGGACACAGTGAGGGGACACAGGGGACACATGGGGGGACACTGAGGGGCACGGGGGACACGGAGGGGGACACATGGGACACTGAGGGGGACATGGACACAGTGAGGGGGACACGGGACATGGGGGGACACAGGGAGGGGGACACATGGGGGGACATGGGACACAGGGGGACACAGGGAGGGGGACACGGGGGGACATGGGACACAGTGAGGGGGACATGGGGGGACACTGAAGGGGACATGGACACTGAGGGGGGCACGGGGGACACGGAGGGGGACACATGGGACACTGAGGGGGACATGGACACTGAGGGGGGCATGGGGGACACGGAGGGGGACACATGGGACACGGAGGGGGACATGGACACAGTGAGGGGGCACAGGGGACACATGGGGGGACACTGAGGGGGGCACGGGGACATGGAGGGGACACAATGGGGGGGCATCTGCGAGCCAGATGGGCCAGGTCCCCTCCCCGGCACCCCCAGCACCTGAGCTGACCTCAGCCTCCCAGGCGGGCTGGGACCTCTGTGGAGACGCCGCCCGGCGCCTTTAGAGCCACCTGAGGACAGCGCCCCACGAGGACTCTGTGAGCCCGCCTGGCCCCGCCGGCACCGGAGAGGCTGTCCTCAGAGAGCAAAGCCCAAACTGTCTTCTGTTTGTTACGTGACATTCGAGCCATGAACACAGACACCCACAACATAACTTCAGGGCATGGTTTCTGAGGCAGGAATCGTGGGCATGGGAGCTGCCTGAGCTGCCAGCCCCAGTGAGCGGGCACCTCTATGCAAGTCCTGGGGGCGGGCAGCCGGACCAGAGGATGAGGGGTCTCAAGCGCACGCCAGCAAGAGTGACGTCTCCTCCTCTGCGGACAAGCTCCGGCCTCTCTACGGACTTGCATCAGGTCCTGGGTCCCAGAGGACAAGCTCCCGGCTCGGGGAGGGAACCTCATGACTGTGGCAGGCACTGAGACCTCAGGTCTGTGCTGTGGGAGCTCCGGCCAAGCCCAATGGGGCAGGAGGCCCATCCTCTCCGGGACCCCCCAGGCATCCTGGGGGTGCCGCCCAGCAGCTCTACAGGAGCGTCAAGGGGACCCCGAGAGATGGCGCGACTGCAGGCTCGGGCACACTGCGATGGACCGGCTTCATGGCTCTAAGGCAGACGTGGGGTGTGAGCTGGCGAGGCGGCCTGGCCGTCCATGGCAATGGCACCGCTGGGTCGGCCCCGCCTGGGAATCCAACTCCCCTGGTTAGGCTGATGATGGATGGCGGGCAGAACAGACCAAATGAACCAACAAGTGGGCTGCTTTCGGGTTTCACCCGGTGCCGCGAAAGCTGCATCAGAAGGACCGTGGCTCACCCTCCTGCGCGTTTGGTCCAGGCAGCTGCACGTCCAGGGCTGTGACTCGTTGGGGGCCCAGGGGCCGGCCTGGGGTGACCTCTGTATGAGTGCCTCGTGGGGACCAGGAGTCGCCAAGTCGCTCTGCGAGGTTGTGCCTGGGGGCCTGGCCTCACGCCTGACTGAGACTGCCCTGGGTTTCAGTAGCCCTCGGTGTCCACCCTCCACCCTCCTCGTTCCGCTGTGAGTGACGGTCTCTGCAGGGGAGGCCTGGTGTGTCTGTGCTGGGCTCCTGGCTCAGACCCCCACGGAAAGGGCGCCCACGCTCTTTCCCACCAGTTCAGGCCCCCAATTCACCCGCCCCCACCATTCTTCTCTTCCAAGCTCAGACCACTCCCTGCAGAGTCGAGGCCAGGCAGCAGCCTGAAGCAGTCGCTGGTCAAGACAGCCGACGGGGCTGACCCCATGGAGGCCTTCAGAGATAAACAGTCTCCAGTCCCCTCCAATGCCTGGACTCTCCACCACCAGGTTCAGACACCAAAGCCAGCGGCAGGCAGGCCAGACCCACAGCAAGGAGCTGAGACCCACAGCAAAGAGTGTCCAAGCCCCCTCCCCCAACTTGTCCCTCCGGGGCTGGCAGCAGGGCCCTGGACACACGGGCGACCAGCTCCCAGCTCCCCTGTGTGGCAGGTTTAACATGGAAAGAGCTGGAAACACGGCTCCCTCGTGCCCGGCTGGAGCTGTGAGGGAGCCCACAAAGCTGGGGTTTCATAACAGCAGGAGAAGCCTAGCCAGGTGCCCGCATGAGCCCCCACCCTGCCCGGCCCCCCGGCCACACAGCTGAGCTGACTTGCAAGGTTCCAGAACACCCAGGGACACTGGCCAGGCCACCAACCACAGCGGCTCTCCCCCCACCGCCCTCCCGCCTGCACCCGGCCCCACTCAGCCTTTGGGGAGAAGTTTAGGGGCTGTAGGCCCAGGAAGGACACCCCTAGCCCTCCGCCCACGTTGGGGGAACACTAGCACCTGCCCAGCCAGGGGGCCGACGGGTCCTCTGAGATGAGGCGAGGCCAGCCGGACCCTGGTGCGGACGGAAGTCCATCTGCAACCCTCTCCTCGGCCCCCCGTTCCCACCGGGAGACGAGGTGAAAAAGCTCAGCCCGGGGGCTCGGGGTGAAGGGTGGGGACAGACTGAAGCCCCAGCTTCAGTGGGCTCTGGACACGGCTGCTCCAAGCAAGGGACACAGGCTGTGCGCACACACACGCACGTGTATCTCAGGATCAGAGGCGTGGCTCCCTGCGGTCAAGGCCACAAAGATGCAGCTGTGACATGGGGTGGGGAGGGGGCGTGGGGGCCCATTCGGATCTGCGACGTGAGGGGACGCTAAAGAGTGGGCACCCGTGAGGCCTGGCTCAGAGGAGTGGTCAGAGGGCGGCCTGGGGGCGGCCCCTGAAGCTCGGGAGCCGGGCGCCTTCCTCAGTCACTGCCGGGTGTGCACACTGGCTTCTGGGAGGTCAAGACTCGGGATGGAATGTGAGCGCCACGAACTCGGAAAGAAGAGCCAGGCGCCCAGCAGAAAGGTCAGCCCAGAGCTGGCTGTGAGGCAAGGTCACAGGGCTAACGGCCCGGGCGGGACAGCTGCCTGCCTGTGACTCCGGCCACCAGCCCCGGCCACCCGGCTGACCTGGACCCAGCAAGTGTGCGACCCTCGGCCTCAGACCCCTGGAGACGGCTTCTCTGTTGGCGGAGGCCACGTGGGCGCCTGAGTGTCCCGAGGGCTTTCTCATGATCCCGGCAAAGCTCTGGGACCCTTGAGGCCTGAGCAACAGGTAGGCAGGGGGCCAGGCGCCACAGCTGGCAGTCTGGGGAACAGCTAGAAGCATCTCAGACCAGAGACAGGCTCTCCAGACCCCAGGCTCTGCTGGACTCTCAACTCAGCAGCATGCAGACTTCCCTCTGTGACCCTGCGGTCATTAGCTGGGCTTCTTCCCTGCGTGCAGGCTGCCTGTCCCAGGGGCACCGGGCACTGCCAAGAACGCGAGCTCCAGGGACACAGCTAAAGTGGAGACCGCCGTCCCCCAGACTCAGGGGCTGCTCCCCACAGGCAGGCTGCTTTGCATCTTTAACACAGCTGGTATGTGGGAACTTAAGGACCGTCACTGCTCCCCGGAGGGTCTCAGTCCCACGACAGGACCAGGGCCCTCAGCTCAGCTACCCCAGAGACTGCACGCTTCCTTTCAGAAGACTGTGAGTTAAACCCGGACGGTGACCAACCAGACACCGAGGGAAATGCCCCGGCCACATGCGGTGTGTCTGCAGCACAAGCGCCTGGATGTCTGCTCTCCTCTGCTCTGCCCTCGACCTTCACCCAGAGACACTGCGAGGAGCCCGACCCTGCCAGCTCGGCTCGCCCTGGGTGTCCCACCGCAGCTGGAGACTTCTCCCCACGAGGGAAAGAAAATGAAAGTGAAAGTCACTCAGGCGTGTCTGACTCTTTGCGACCCCATGGACTGTAGCCCTCCAGGCCAGAATACTGGAGTGGTTGCCATGTCCTCCTCCAGGGATCTTTCTGACCCAGGGATTGAACCCAGGTCTCCAGCATTGCAGGTGGACTCTTTACCGTCTGAGCCACCAGGGAAGGGACCCAAACTGCCTGGGCCCCATGTAGGCCAGCAGCCAGGACTCCCTTCCAGGCTGAACAGCTGATGCTAACGTGATGTGGTGGACGGCAGGGGACGGGGGGCTGCGGTGGGTTTCCCTGTGGTCGAGGCTTCCGGGGGTGAGGGCAGGGTTGAGACAAGATGTGGGGCGGGGTTGGGGATGTGGGGCTCTGCCCGCCCACCGCCCCAGCACCACCACTGCTGTGAAGACTCAGCCTGAAGCTGAAGGAGGCGGTGACAGTGGCAAGAACATGAAACCCAAAACCGGAAACTTGAATTCTGTTTTTTCATTCATGCATTTATTTTTTCGAAAAGAAAAACACCCACACATATAGGGATGGCCCCTGTGATTTGGTAAGGGGTCAGGGCTGCCTAGGGGCTGCTCACAGGGAACCTGTAGTCCAGTGGAGTGTCTGTGATCACAGCCCCTTGGGGCACAGAGACCACTCAGGAAGGTGGGCAGGGCTGGGCTCCAGGAGCAGGTGGCATGGCCCCCTTGGCCTCTGGGGATGAAGCAAATGTCCAGGAGAGATGTGAAGGGAAACCAGGCCACACAGCCATGCTCTGGACGGACAGAGAGATGGACAGAGGATTTGCGGGTGGAGCAGGGTCACCAGCTGGAAGGGGCATTCTGGGCAGACACAGGGGCGATAGGGTGTGGAGCTGGGGCAGGTCACTGCTGGTGGAGGGGCCTGCAGGACTGAAAGACAGCTGCAGGAAGGGGAGATGAGGGCCCCAAGACAGCCCGGCCCACGACCTCAGCAACGTCTCTTTGGGGGCCTCAGTACCCCCATCTGAAAGGCCCCCCGAACACTGGGGCATCTGTGTTAGGGGGAGGTGAATCTGGAGTGAAACATAGGAAACGACGTTCGAACTAGTTTCTAAACTGCTTCAGAAGGCGATTTTTTTCTTCGTAACATTCGGTTTTTAGTCAACCACACTTGAATTTTAATTAGTACCTGACTGCTACATTTTCAAGTCAACACTGAATATTTCTGCCACCAGGGCTGCAGTACTGTGTCCAACAGCAGGCAGGCCTTGAGAGGTGCACCCAGCACCGACCACAGAGGTGCAGATGGGCCCAGGGCAGGAGGGCAGACATTCTCCTCGTGCGCGGGCCCACGGCAGCACGCACTACTGCGGCTCTGTCCACGTGCACGCTCGTGACGCGGCGACTTTACAGCACAACCACGTTATTCAAACCTGGAGAGCCTGGGCTACTGTTTTCCTGGAAAACAGTTAATTCTACTGTCTGATGGCCACAGGTTTTCCAGGGCTTTCTGTCACCTAGTCTATTGTGACACAGAGGGTTTCACATTTAGAGAAAACTGAAGCCTCCAAAAACATCTTCATAAGGACATAGCTGCTTTTGCAGTTAGTTCTAAGTATGTGATTTACCTCTTAGATAACAGGGATCTCTCAAGTCTTCAGAACAAAAGCCACAGGATAACAGCTGCACTTACATCACACAACGGAATCAGGACTCGGTCCTCTCTGGACACAGACCTGCCTGCCTGGAGGAGGTGGTGGGCGCCGGGGCACCAGGCTGCAGGGCTGAGCTCTGCTGGGAAACAACTGCCTACGAGTTCAGAGGAGAAGCAACAGTGCTGCTCTCCTTAAGAAAATAGCCTGGAACGTGGAACAGGCGCAAACAGGCCTTTTTAGAACGAGAAACCACCCTTAAAGTGTGTGAATGGACCATGTGAACAAGGTGTTTTTGCTCAAGCAAAGGGTGTTTGGTGAAATAGCATCACCGACTCAATGGACATGAACTTGAGCAAACTGCGGGTGACAGCGGAGAACAGGGAGGCCTGGCATGCTGCAGTCCATGCGGTCGCAAAGAGTCGGACATGACTGAGCGGCTGAACAACAACAACGAAGGGTGTTTGGGGGCGAGAGCCTCCCGGTCGAGGGGAGAGGCAATTTTCCAGCCGAGAGTTTTATGTGGGACGTCAGCTTGGGGACAGAACCATCATGTTAGTGAATGACCACACCAGTCACCAGCCTCAGGCCTCAGGTTTATTTCTCAAGCACCTGCAAAATCATGACAACTATTTGCATTTCCACCTTAAGCATCTCGAGAATTTAAACTCATGCCGAGGCCACCTCATCAGCTTCTGAGAACAAAACAGCTGCACCTTCTCGCCCCCTTGGCGGTTTCACATCGGCAAGCAGCCTCCAAAGGATCAGCAGTCACTCCCAAATGCAGCCCCACCCCCAGAGTATGAAGGAAAGCACACCAAAAGCTCCACTTCTGTGTGGAAGGAACCGGCGATGAGATCTTGCTAACAGGACACGACGGCCGGGCCCACAGTGCGACCACACGGTTTGAAGCGACTGAAACGTCAGGGTCCCTGATTTTCTTTTAGGAAAAGCACCCCGTGGGTTCGTTGGCGGCATTTATGGTTAGAAAGAGAGCGTTACCGTTGGCGGGCAGGTAGGTGAAGTGCTGGTACTGGCTCCGCTTCCTCTTCCCGTTGCAGACATAGAAGTTGACCTGCACAGGGCTGGTTATCCTCTGGTTGCGGAAAGGTGGGATCTCCACCACCAGCGAGTTCTGGAGAGAAAGAGGTGGGCGAGGGCGGTGAGCGACTCACAAGCCAGGGACACACCCACCCATACCACCTCCCCTCACCCCGCCGAGAGTGAGATGCGCAGGTCTCTCCCTGGAGAGGCCGGCCGAGCGCCAGAGGCCCATGGCTCCTGCGTGGCCAGAGCCCAGAGGGGGCTGAGGGGGGCGTGCGGGGAGGAGGCATGGGCTTCATCCAAGACGCTGTCGACTGAGTCAGGAGAGAAGTCGTGAGCACAGGTACCAAGAGGGGACCAGCCACTGGGCAGGACCCCACACCTCTCTTTCCCCAAACCCAAGCATGACCTGCAGGAAACTAATAAGCCCCCAGGCACCGACTTGCAGTGGAGCCAGGAGCACCTGTCCAGGTAACTGGCAGCAGAGACCCAGGGCAAGTGCCCCCTGGAGACACTCTACGCCAATGGCCCAAAGCCCAAGCCATGACCCCGAGAATGGATGGGGATGGGAAGGTAGACAGGCAGGCACAATGGACCAGGGGTTTACGGAGGCTGTTGTTACTCTTCCAGGTTTTAAATGAAACATCAGCAACATCTGCACCAAACTGTCCCCTTTCAAGTACAGATACGCAGAGGAGTCACTGGGGCAGGGCCAGTGTGTGTTGTGGGGGAAGGAAGCAGGGAGGGTCTGCGTGCTCAGGTGCCCGGCCTTCCACACGAGGGCCCAGCCTCAGCACCAAAGAGAGGCCCTGATTTTGGGAGTGGGGTAGGGCAAGATTTCACATCCTAAAAGGTTTCTTCAATGATTTTTATCATACGATTTCAGTTAACAAGAGGAAAATGTGTAAGAAAAATCCGTGGCATCACTTTTAAGAGTTGTAGCCAATTAACAGCAAAATTGATTGAATCCGGTTAATAATGAAATCTTAAGAATGTTTAAACAGAAAAGTGAGGAGAACTTCAGGGCAACTCTTCCCTTTACAGGTGAAAACATGAGGCACAGTCTGCTGCTAAGGGCATCTGGTGGAGGGGGGCGGGCAGGACCAGGCCTGCAGCCTGCTCTGGGCTCCGTCTCCTGGGACCACATGTGGGCCAGAAAGTGCATTTCTACTGTTTTAATAACTTCATCCCATTTGGAACAAGACGGAGTCAGTGGAGTCAAGGGTGGGTGACCCGGCAAGGGCACGTGTGCTCAGTCAGAGCCCTGCTGGGGCCGCACCTCTGCCACGTCTGCGCCCCAGCCCCGCAGCCTGTGTCCGGGCGCCTGGCTCGGGCTGGACAGGCCTGCACTTCAGCCCGGGCTCTGACATCTCCAAGTATTCGCTCCATCACTGGCACAGGGGAGAGGGCGAGGAAGACACACCTCGGGGCAGTGGTCTGAGGAGGGGACTGCAGGTAATGCTGGCACCGGGAACACAGCTGGTGCTCAGTAACGGCAGACACCGGAGTCAACAGCAGAAACGAGGACAAGAGACAGAAAGGCAGAGGGCTTGCTCGAGTATGAGACCAGAACCAGAGCTGGGACGCAGGAGTGGCTGCAGGGACGCACCGGGACATGCCCGGTGGGGCAAGGAACCTTGAGCAGGTTCCACGTCGGGGGGCCAGGTGACTGGAGGACTGTGTTTAGATATGGGCACAGACTGATATGCTGGACAGGTTATTAAATCATGATGAACCACTAAATGTGCAGTGAGGGTAGAGGTCAGAAGGGAAACCTGTCTCTCCAGCACCAGGGCGAGAGGTCCAAACGGCACTCAGCACATTCATGCCACTTATTTTGAGAAAACCCACCATCTACACTTCTCATGGTCATATATAAATCACACACGCAGTGCCACCCGACCTTGTTGAAATGGATGTGTATGCACGTGTGTGTGTGTAGATACACACCCACCGTCTACACTTCTCATGGTTGTACATAAACCACACACACAGTGCCACCCGACCTTGTTGAAATGTATAGTGTGTGTGTGTGTGTGTAGATACATACCAACTGTATACACTGCTTAAGATCACACATAAACCACACACGCAGTGCCACCCAGCCTTGTTGAAATGTATAATGTGTATGTATGTGTGTGTGCGTGTAGATACACGCCCATGACAGGAAAAGGGTGGAAGGAAATACGCCCACATGTTAATGGTGGCCACATCCCACTGAAATTTCACTAGGCGTTTTCCTTTTTAAACTTTGTTAATATCTTCCAAGTTTCCACAATGAATATGGCACTCTTTCATAATTAGAAGAAATATATGAAAGTAAACTTCATTTAAGAGATAAGAAAGGTGAAACCATAAACCTGAAGCACACTGCTGTTCACATGCTTTTCTCTCAGAACACACGACTGATAATGGTTAAGTTTTCTTTAAAATATGCACTGTTCACAGTGGAAAAGGAAACCCAACAACGGAAAATCTGAACATGCAAACTTGGCGGAATTATTTCAATGCCAAAAATGCACAGTTTCTGCTGGCCTCTCCTTCCTGCCCAGGGAGAAGGGGTGGGTAGCCTGGGGGCAGAGGACTTGGGCCTACAGGGGGGCTGGAACCTGGAGCCAAGGGCCTCTGTTTCGGGGTGACCGCCAGTGGCTGGTGTTGGTCACAGCAAACCTGAGGCCCACCTCTGTAACTGTGGGGCCTGGAGTCCTTGTCCAGAAATGGAGTTCCTAAGCCAGCAGCACTTCCCCAAGGGAACCAGGAGGAGCCGTGAGGCAGCGTGTGAGGTTAGAGGCCTGGACACCCTGGGGGGTGGTGACAGTGGGACACAGGTGTCCTCCCTGGGCCTGGGAGGAAAGGTTTACCTTGAAACCATTTGGAAAGGTTTCTGTAAATGGATCAGTGCTTGGAAGAAGAAGCTAAAGTCACAGGTAAAGATGCTTGCGGTAGTTATGGATGTGAGAGCTGGACCATAAAGAAGGCTCAGTGCCGAAGAAATGATGTTTTCAAATTATGGTGCTGGGGAAGACTCTTGAGAGTCCCTTGGACAGCAAGGAGATCCAACAAGTCCATCCTAAAGGAGATCAGTCCTGGGTGTTCATTGGAAGGGCTGATGCTGAAGCTCCAGTACTTTGGCCACCTGACGCAAAAAGCTGACTCACTGGAAAAGACCCTGATGCTGCGAAAGATTGAAGGCAGAAAGAGGAGGAGGCGACAGAGAATGAGATGGCTGGACGGCATCATCGACTCAATGGACCTGAGTTTGAGCAAGCTCTGGGAGTTGGTGAAGGACAGGGAAGCCTGGTATGCTGCAGTCCATAGAGTTGCAAAGAGTTGGACACAACTTAGCAGCTGAACAACAACGTGCTTCTTCCTGATGAAGCCACCTGTGTGGAGGGAGGGGATTCCAGACACAGGGCAGAGGGTACCGCAATCACGTCTGCAAATCTCGCGGCCAACGGAGAAAATTCAGTCCTTATCGTGAATGAGACTTTGAACAATGACTCCCACTGCCTGTGTTCTCAGGAATGGACTGTCCACATGCCACCATCAAGAGGGGCCAGTGGGACGAGGGAGAGAGAGAGTGGAGGAACTTTGAACTTCAAAAAATCACCGTAGGATGTAAGAGTAATATAAAATAATTAAATATAAATTTATTACATTTAAATTATTACCTCATTCAAGATGTTCATATTATTATTTCTTCTGCACTTGATAAAACATTCTCAGAGAAATGTTGATATGTCTTATGGCAATTATATATTTTTTCTTTTCCCTTATATTTCTTCTGATTTTTGCTTTATGTATCTTTGTTTCTTTGCTGTTAGGTGTCTAACGGTTTATAATATCTATTTTCTTTGTAAATTGTTCCTTTTATCATTAAAAAAACTCATCTTTTTCATTTAATATAAATAAGTTTAAATTTTTAAAAGTAAAGGATTTTTAAAAGAAAAAAAATCACCTGCCGGCCTGTGCATTGTTACCTGAAGGTTCCTCCTGCTCTGAGAAGACAAAGGAGGTGGACAGTAATTCAACCCGTCAATAAATGCTTCAGACACAAGGTCTCCACACCTCAACCAGAAGGCAGGGACTGGGAGTGTGGGTGAGAGCACAGGGCCGCTCTGCTGGACATTCTTACAAAATAAAGACGCAGCCCGAAAGGCGCACCGGTCAGCGCTCATGCAGAGGAAGGAGAAGCCTTTGCCGCCTTCAGACAGAAACACAGCAAGAAGGCACCAGTCTTCCTCAGATCCTCCCCTGGTTCTCCCTCAGGCCCCCTCCTGCTTCTCCCTCAGGCCGCCTCCTGGTTCTCCCTCAGGACCCCCCTTGGTTGTCCTTCGCTCCCCCTCCTTGGTTCTCCCTCGGGCCCCCTCCTGCTTCTCCCTCAAGCCCCCTCCTGCTTCTCCCTCAGGCCACCTCCTGGTTCTCCCTCAGGACCCCCCTTGGTTGTCCTTCGCTCCCCCTCCTTGGTTCTCCCTCGGGCCCCCTCCTGGTTCTCCCTCAGGCCGCCTCCTGGTTCTCCCTCAGGACCCCCCTTGGTTGTCCTTCGCTCCCCCTCCTTGGTTCTCCCTCGGGCCCCCTCCTGGTTCTCCCTCAGGCCGCCTCCTGGTTCTCCCTCAGGACCCCCCTTGGTTGTCCTTCGCTCCCCCTCCTTGGTTCTCCCTCGGGCCCCCTCCTGGTTCTCCCTCAGGCCGCCTCCTGGTTCTCCCTCAGGCCCCCTCCTGGTTCTCCCTCAGGCCGCCTCCTGGTTCTCCCTCAGGCCCCCTGGTTCTCTCTCAGGCCTCACTACTGCTTCTCCCTCAGGCCCCCTCCTGCTTCTCCCTTAGGACACCCTGTTTCTCCCTCAGGCCCCCTCTTGGTTCTCCCTCAGACCCCTTCCTGCTTCTCCCTCAGGACCCCGTTTCTCTCTCAGGCCTCACTCCTGGTTCTCCCTCAGGTCCCCTCCTGGTTCTCCCTCAGGCCCCCCTGGT
Organism: Ovis canadensis; assembly: GCF_042477335.2. Lineage (NCBI taxonomy): Eukaryota > Metazoa > Chordata > Mammalia > Artiodactyla > Bovidae > Ovis > Ovis canadensis. The sequence continues at coordinate 14,099,662 of NC_091267.1, forward strand.
TCTCCCTCAGGCCCCCTCCTGCTTCTCCCTCAGGACCCCGTTTCTCCCTCAGGACGCCCTGTTTCTCCCTCAGGACCCTGTTTCTTCCTCAGGCCCCTGTTTCTCTCTCAGGCCCCCCTGGTTCTCCCTCAGGCCTCACTCCTGGTTCTCCCTCAGGGCCCCTCCTGGTTCTCTCTCAGGCCCCCTCCTGGTTCTCCCTCAGGGTCCCTCCTGGTTCTCTCTCAGGCCCCCTCCTGGTTCTCTCTCAGGCCCCCTTCTGTTTCTCCCTCAGGCCCCCTACCCTGGTTCTCCCTCAGGCCCCCCACCCTGGTTCTCCCTCAGGCCTCACTCCTGGTTCTCTCTCAGGCCCCCCTGGTTCTCTCTCAGGCCCCCCACCCTGGTTCTCCCTCAGGCCTCACTCCTGGTTCTCCCTCAGGCCTCACTCCTGGTTCTCCCTCAGGCCTCACTCCTGGTTCTCCCTCAGGCCTCACTCCTGGTTCTCTCTCAGGTCCCCCTCCTGGTTCTCTCTCAGGCCTCACTCCTGGTTCTCCCTCAGGCCCCCTCGTGGTTCTCCCTCAGGCCTCACTCCTGGTTCTCTCTCAGGCCTCACTCCTGGTTCTCTCTCAGGGCCCCCTCCTGGTTCTCTCTCAGGCCCCCCTCCTGGTTCTCTCTCAGGCCTCACTCCTGGTTCTTCCTTGAGTGTAAGCAGCCACAAACACCACGGAAGCCAAGTGTACAGATGGGCACCGGCAGGCCTTGGGCCCTGCAGACGATGAGTGTGCACAGTGGACTGCGGGTCTGCAGATCCCCTGGCTGCTGGCCAGCACGACAAGCAGGTGGGGCAGCACTCAGATCTGACCTTGAGCTTATGTCCTGGTGGGAGGACAGGGCGTGAGGAGCCAAGGACGCTGGCGGAAACCCTGGGCCCGAATGGCCAGGCAGTGAGGGGTGGGGCTCAGGCTCTGGAGAGGGGGGGTCCTCTCGGAGGGCAGCGAGTCTGGGCTCCCTGGTGACAATGGCGAGTGGAGACCACAGGCTCTGGGCATGTGTGTGCACCTGGTCTACCTGGTGGGGGCCTGTAGCCCAGGAGCTGCCTGGCTCTCTGCGGTCACCCCACGTCCGCGTTGTCTGCTCCCTGCGCTGCGCATGCCGAGAGCACTTGAGTCAGGAAGCACTTCACAACCATTTCCACTCCTTGCTCTCTCTCTCTCTCTCTGTGTGCTCATCCGTGGTTCATTGCAACAAATCAGAAGCAATGTGCCTTGGGCCAGGAGCCCCTCTGTAGTCAAGAGCCTCTCCAGAGAGCACGTGGCCCCCCTAGGCCGTCCGTCCACTCCCCCTGCCCCCACCACTACCCGTCTGGCCCATACTCACCGGCTTGCACAGGTCTCCTTCAGTTTTTGCCTCCATCTCCCAGATGTGGTGACCATCTGCAAGAAAGGATTCGGGAAGTCTGTTATTCTGTCTCAAAGGGGCGGCCTCCAAATCACAACTGGACGCAGGCAGATGGGAGTCCTGCAATGAGAGGACCCACCCTTGCCTGGCCGGCTCAGCAGCAGCTGACGGGAGTGGGTCCCTGCGTGACTGATCAACCAGAGAGTGGATGCCAGGCTCCCAGGGGAGGAGCTCAAACAGACCTGACTGTAGGTCTGGAGCTGGGGGCTGGAGACCCTCACTCTGCAGGAGGGAGCTCTTGAGCGTCCCTAGCTAGGGCCTTGAGCATCCCTAGCGCCAGCCGTAGAAAGGGTCTATGCTCCAAGGGGACCCTTGGAGGTAACCCAGGAAGAACGCAGGCAACCCAGGTAGGAAGGCCATCGTCTGGGATGTGAGCCTGAGTGCAGTGCACACAGTGAAAGCTGGGGCCTCATTACCTGGGCATGAAGAGCCCTCATGGGTCTTGGGAGCAGGGTTATTCTAATAAATGTGGCCCTAGAGCCACGGGTCCTGCCCTGCTTAGGGGAACTGGGGGCTGAATAAGAAAATCCTCTCTGAGACTACTCCTTGCCACATCAGGACACAGAAATGCAAAACACAAGGTATTTTTAACCTTACCCCGTGGCCGTTTGCATGTTTGAAAAAATGAAAAGGCTCTAGTGCCTGTGAAAGAAAGGACTTATTGTCCCTGGGCCAGGCCCTGGAGGGAGGCGAGGCCTAGGACCTGCTGGCTGGGGTGACAGAGCCGCGTTCCCGGTGCTAGGAAGCCCCTCTGGCAGGCATGCTTTGCCTGCAAGGCCTAGTCGTTATTTGGAAGTAACAGATGCCAATCTCTTACACGGACCTCTTTGCACTTTTTTATAAAGTTGCCTGCCAAATAAAACGTTACATCTAGTAATAGTTCTGGGCCTAATTTTTGCTTTCTCACTGTTTTCCAAGAAGAAATGTATGTGTTACAAATACTAAATTATAAATAAGTTAGACAGCATCGCCTTTTTGTCCCTCACAGTGCTGGCTGGGCAGGGGCGGAGGGCGGAGCAGAGAGGAAATGTGAGTCACAAAGAGGCCTGGACGTGCCAGGCCACACCAGCCCCTCGGGACACCGAGTGCCCCCGCGGAGCATTCAGCAGATGACCCACTAGGGCCTCAAACACTGCTGGAGCTGGGGACCCGCATCCGTCTCTCCTCTAGGAAAAACCAACAGGAGACGGAAAGAACACCCCCACCCTTAAAAGCGCCGGCATTCCGCAAGCAGCAGACAGCTCCCGTGAGGGCAGGGCTCAGGGAAGGAGCGACCCCCAACTTGGGCGATAAACGGCAGAGGGTCCCCGGGACACGTGGAAAGCACCGTGGACACAGCTCCCTCGGTATGGCCCACACCTGCTGTGGATGCGCCACTGGGCCCCACCCACCCCCACCGGTTTGAGGAAACCAAAATGACTCTTCCTGTAACCAAGCCTCCCACGTCCTTGGTGCCTTTTAAAAACAACAATTTTTCTTATGACAAAACCCATCGTTGCCCCAAAACAGCCATGAAATGTTAAAACCTGAACAGCTGTGGCAAAGCCTTGCAACTGCTTTACTTCTGGTCCATAGAGGTTGACAGAGCCCTTCACCCAGCGTCCAACGCCCACCCTCCAGGAGGGTCCATAGACCAGACCAGCCTCCTGGGAATGGGCTGTAGGTCCACCGGTGGGACAGCCATCACGGGAAACACGGGTGTGGAGTGGGCGGTGGGCGTGCGCACCGAGGACAAGCACGGCGGGAGGGGCCTTCCCCTCCAGGCCCTCGTGGGCTGTGCGACACCATCCCGTCCAGTGCTGGCCTGGGGTCCAGCGGTCCCACCGAGCAAGCAGATGCACAAGCTGACCAGCCTGGCCACCCGCACAGGCTCACAGCCCTGTCACAGCGTCTGAAAGCACAGATCCCTGGCGCACAGAGAGACGAGCACAGAGCAAAGGGCAGAGGCAGATGGGCCACTGAGGTCCGGCTCACAGGCCCACGGTTCCCACGCCCCTCACCATGGCCTGGGGGCTCTGGCCCAGTCTGATCTGTGGTCAGAAGTGCACACGCAATCCTGCTCCAGGAGGAGGCCGGAGCAGCAGCCAGGGTGGCCGGTGCCTGCCCTGTGGGACCCCCGCGCGGGACACTCCCCAGTGCCCCCACCCCGCTGACTGCTGACTCCTTCCACTGCCCCAGCCTGGGGCTCGTGCCCCCAGCCTCTGGCGTCCTTGTTTCTGCAAAGCTGCTGGGAGGCCACCGGGTGTGGAACGCAGCCGCAGCCCCTACGGGAAGGGAGGCCACGGGCCTGAACGGGCCTTTGTGCTCCAGCCTTATCAGGAGCTCGCTGGCCTCCTCAGTAGGAAATTGTGTGCAAGCCCAGGAGTAAAACTATTCCGAGTCATTAGGGAATTCCCTGCAGCCTGAGTCATCGGAAAGGCTTCCCCGCCACACCCGGCGGAGGAGCTAGGCCTGGGAGGGGCAGCCCCGCCGCACGGCCTGCTGCCTGCTCCACAGGGTGGGGACAGAGCAGGCCTGCTGGACGCAGCCCCTGCCTCAAACTCGCTGGTTTCCAGCCCTCCGCAGGGCCAGGGTGGGGGTGCTGCCTCTAATGCCCGCAGGGACAAGCAGACGTGCCTCCAGAGTGAAGCAAGGTCACTCCCTCACCCAGGGGAGGAACACGCGTGCGCTCACGTGAGCCCACACAGACCCACTGCGCATCATGCGTGACACCAACAGCCGACCACAGCGAGTGACAAGTAGGATGGGCACCCTCTGGCCTTCAGAGGGTGATGTTCTGATGCCCTCACGGGACATTCCTGGAGGACCTTGCTGGGTGGCAGAGCCGGGAATAGGATGCCATGGCCCCCAACCCCAGCAGGGCCCCATTGAAGGCACTGGGGAAACACAACCCCCCAAGACGGCTGAAAACATTCAGTTCAGGGTCGTGGGAGGACCACTTGGCTCCGAAGCCCAAAGTGAGAAAAAGCCTCCTAAGGACCAGAGGGGCCTGGCTGCTGCTCTTTTCCACTCACTGAGGGTCAGCGCTGTTTCCCAATGGTCAGTCCTGGGCAGTGGCAGGCCTTCCCTGCAGGAAACAAGCCCTGCTTCTGTTGCAAAGACTTAGGACTGAGGACGTGATGTTCTCTTCTGGGTCTGTGACCACATGGGGTTTGGGACCTCAGTAATAGGTCTGAACAGGTCTGACAGGGAGGTGGTCTGGTCATGTGGCTGGCAGTCATGATGAACCCAATGATCCTCCAAGTCTACACCCTGGGTGGTTTAGCCCTGAGTCTGGGCAGACGGGACCTGTTTGAGCCTCAGTGCCAAGGGGTCCCCCTCGAGTCTGGGCCTTGAGGAGGTACAGAGTCCACTAAGGATGCCCTGGGGGCCACGCCTGTGTTCAGCCACACACAAGCTGCAGCAAACCATGTAGCCTGCCGAAGCCGCCGGCTCTGGTGAGTTCTGCTGAGCTTCACGCAGTTTCTAGGAGCCGCGTGGAAAGGCTGGGCTGCACATCGCTGACTTTAAGCATCACAATCGAGAACCTGGTGACACGCGGTGCAAGCTCCAAATCCCTAGTCTCTCCTGATCCCCCTCCACGTGGGCACTCTCTCCGTGTTCTCATATTCAAATGTTTTTATATGTTTTTAGTATCTGCACACGTGTGTACAAGTACATCCCTCACGCACAAGCCGTAACAGAGTCCCCTGACCTCCAGCAGGAGAGAGAGGGGTGGGGGGCATCTCAGCGTCCGGCTCCTGCCAGGCCTCCCAGTGAGTCTGTCCCAGGCCCCACGCGCAGGGACGCCCACTGGAGGTGGCATCTGGCTCAGAGGCCACAGCTGTCCTTGAAGGGAAGGCCCTGTGGCTTCTTACTGGACACTGGACCCTGAGCAGAATTACAGGGTGGTCCTGGAGAGTCCCGCCACGAATGCAGCTGAGAACACGAACATCTCCGAGGCGAGCGCAGCTGCTTCATGGCTCTTTTTGAGGGGTCCTCTGACCACGGGAGAAGCCTCGCTCCCACGTCCTGAGGGCCACCCTCCTCCGCGACCCTGCTTGGCCACACAAGGCGGGCACAGGTGACAGCCAGCCCTGGCCAGGAGGACTCTTGAGACACTTAAGAAACTCCAAGCACTGCTCAGAGCAGCTGAGGCGACATGGTGACTAGACACCCACCTCACCCAGCGTCTGACGTGCGACAGGCCAGCCACAGTCCTGCTCCTGCCCACGGCCAGCAGCTCCTGGACCAGCCTCACCGCTCGCATGCCAGCCTTGCTGCCTCCAAGTAAGGACTAAAGACAGAATTTTCCAGCACATGGCACCTCCTCAGGAGCCTAGAGGATGACCAGGCTTTCACTCTAAATTGACTTTAGAGGTTTCTTGCCCCAAAATCAACCAGGAAAAGCCCAGTAACTGTTGAGGCCCATCAGGAAGCATGTGTGCTAGGCCAGGAATGCACGCTGGACACACGGGACTGGCGTGGACACGTGTGCAAGCGTGCCGGCAACTGTGCTTAGACACAGACACAGCGCGGCACGGCACACGGCTGCGCTGCGTGTTCACACTGCCCTCGTCATGACGCACCATGCGTGTGCGGGGCGTCTGGTCTCCACCCACTTCCTGGTTTCCTGCCCTCTGCCCACCAGACGTGGAATGCTGCAGGAGACAGCAGGCTGGGGGCAGGCCAGCGTGGCAGTGAGCGGCAGCAGCACTGAGCCCGCTGGGGGCCGGGGAGCCGGGGAGCCCAGCGAACAGCCAGACGCCCGGGAACTCGGCTTCCAGCCGCAGGCGACGGTCACCGTGCAGACCTGTGACCAGGCCACCGTGACCGAGGAGCCCGCCCCCGTCCACGACAAGCTGAGGAGATTGGGAGACGCCTCACGGCCCCATCACGGCCCCATCACGGCACCCAGGTTGAGGTCAGGGCTGACTGGAAACAGCCCTGGAGGAAACAGCCTGGGGCGCCGGCCGGCTCCCACCACATACATCTCCGAGTGCGGTGAGGACCCTTGCCGCCCACAGGCTGGGAGGGGGTGCCCACGCCCACATTTAGAACACAAACGCTGAAATTATTTCAAAATTCACCTCCTCCAAGGAGGGGCATTCTGGTAGTGTGAATTCTTCCCCCACCACTGTACTCAGGCGGGTCTTCTCCCTCCTGTAAAACAATTTCCAATCACAGGCACAATAGTGCAGGCAGAACGAGGCCAATGGGAAAGACTCTCAGGTCCGTTTTGACTGAAGCACTTAAGTTTCCTGCAGACTGTACAAAGTCAGCCCCATTACGGAGGCTGAGAGCCTCCGCGGTGTGCAGTGAGCAGCAGGGGCCCTGTCCTGGGCTCAAGAGCTGGACTGGGGCTCAGAGGAGCAGCTGGGCAACTGGCCCCAGAACCCGGCCTGCAGACACTCCCTTCCAGCCTGTGGGCAGCGGCATCCCCTCAGGCCAGCCCCCCACAAGGAACGTGCTCTACACACACACCCCAGGGTGTGAGAGAGGCGAGGCCACATGCTCACCCTTACGACCACGTGGGCTGGGCAGGGCTGGGCAGCCCTGGGGCAGGAGCCGTGCTTTCCCCCAGCCCTACTCCCACCCCTACCCCTAACCCCCTGCATCCATCCCGCAGCTCAATGACAGGCTGGTCACCTGGTTCCCCAGACACCAGAGAGTAGAGATCCTTTCCCTTCAGACCTGCAGAGGAGCATACAGACACAGGTCCACGTGCACACACACAGGTCCACGTGCAAGCACACACCTGCATGCACAGACAGGTTCATGCGCATGTGCACACACGCGCACACACGCGCACGCACACACACACGCACGCACACGCGCACGCGCACACACACGCACACACGCGCACACACTCACACACACACACTCACACACACATGCACACACACACACACATGGGTGGCTGTGGCCCCAGGGTCCACCGTCATTGAAAGCAACCAGTGTCTCTTTCTGCACTGCGGGGCGCTGTGCCACCGGAGCGAATGGCACAGAAAGGTCTCTGGGCCCAGTGGGGTCCCCTGTGGCTTCCGTGCCCACTGCACAACTGGATACCTGCCTAGGATGGTCTGCGGTTCGAAGAAAGGCAAAGACCAGCAAGAGCTGGTTGGAGCCCCTGAAGAGGCACCTGCTAGCCGGGCAGAAGCAGACCCCACACCCACAGCCCCTCGAAGCCATGTGGGGAGGCCCTGGGACCGTGCATGGCACCCTCTCCCGCCAGCCAACCTCTGCCAGCACCCAAACAGCAAGCACTCGATGCTGGTTTTAAGAGGAAATACCTGGTGCTTTCTCCACAAAAATGACCTTGGAGTCCTGAAGAAAGTTGTGGCCGGAGAGGACCATCCTCTTCCCTCCGAGGACGGGGCCGCTGGCCGCACTCTGCTTCTCCACGAGGGGCAGCTCCTGGGCCGAGCGCTGGGCTGTGGGGGGTGGGGCGAGAAGTGAGCCAGTGAGACCCCTCCTGGGAGGGCTGGTCCACCCACAGCCCCGCAGCCCCTCCTGGGCAGCCGGTCCACCCACGACCCGTTGGCAAAGGGAAGGCAGCACGCCTCTGGCTGGTCCACGTGGAGATGTGTGTGCGTACGTGCGTGAGTGTGTACACACGGGCGTGTCTGTGTGTGACTCTGTGGAAGTGAACGCGTTCTGCTCCAGTGATCACCCCTGAAGGGCCTGGGGAAGCCGTGGGGAGTCCTATAGGTTAGGGGGGACACAGCCTGCCCACCAGCAGCAACAGGGCGATCCCCAGGTCTAACCAGGCGGGGGGCCCACAAAGCAAGGCACCCCAGGCTAAAGTTGAATGTGGTGGGCTCTCAAGGGCTGAGGGCACAGGCGGCCAAGCTTGGGAAATGGGGCAGAGGTCTGTGTAGCAGCAACAGTGAAGATACACTCTGCGGCCCCCAGTGACCAGGGTCCTCACACGGCCCTCCCCAGTGACCAGAAGACCTGAGATGAGGGGCCTGCTCCTTCTCACGGGGAGAGACCATAGGTCAGAAAGCTGGAGCCACCTGCAGCAGAGCCCACGGCCTGGGGATGGCCATCTGGAGACTGGACAGGAGGGTCCAGCGAGAGTGGACCATGCGGCAGAGAGGGGCTGTGAGGGAGGGGCCTCGGGGCAGAGGGGGGCCGTGAGGGAGGGGCCACGGGGGGCCGTGAGGGAGGGGCTGTCAAAGATACCTGACTGATGTTCAGGTCAGAGACAAAGGAACAAGCCAGGATGCTCCCCGAGGCGGTGGGCAGGCGAGCCGTGAGGATGGGGGTCACCACATAGCACACCCCCTGGGGCGGGGTGGAATGCTGTGGGCTGTGGGAAGGGAAGGGTCCGGCGGGACTGGCCCTCGGCCTGGACACGGGGCGGCAGGGGACGGGGCACTCACAGCACTCGATGGGGTTGGAGGCCACCTGCAGCGACAGCGTCCGGCCGTTGGGCTGCGGGATGTGGACGCGGAAGACCAGCCGCACCCGCGTGTTCTTTCTCCCGATGTCCGTCTCCCCCTTGCGCAGCTCGATGTCGGAGTTCCTGAGCTTCAGGATCCCGGCACAGTCGATGCTGTGAGACAAGCGTGCCTGCCTCAGTCCCCAGCCCTGCCCGACATCCACTCACCTGTCAGGACGGCCCCACGTCCACCCATCAAGTGTGGGACGGCAAAGGAGCAGGACAAGCCAGCCCCTCACGCACCCGGGTCTCAAGCAGGCAGAGCCCCACTCGCTCAGGGCCCGCCGCAGTGGGCAGGTGTGGATGCCCCAGAAGAAGGCACCCAGGGCGGGCTCTGAAAACCTCCTTCCCCAAGATTCTGGGAGTGTCTTCCCTCAGCTCAGGATCCTGGATTTGCTAGGGCCTCGTGTGATTTCCAGAGAAGGCAATGGCGCCCCATTCCAGTACTTTTGCCTGGAAAATCCCGTGGACGGAGGAGCCTGGTAGGCTGTAGTCCATAGGGTCGCTAGAGTTGGACACGACTGAGCGACTTCATTTTCACTGTTCACTTTCATGCACCCACTCCAGTGTTCCTGTCTGGAGAATCCCAGGGACAGGGAAGCCTGGTGGGCTGCCGTCTATGGGGTTGCACAGGGTCGGACACGACTGAAGCGACTTAGCAGCAGCAGCAGCAGCATGTGATTTCCTCTAGTTTCATTTAACTTTATGATTCCATCCAGCACCAGCCTCCAGCACAACAATCCACAGGCAGCTTGTCAGATGGAAACCAGCCCTTCCCTCTGTCAGAAGCTCACAGACAAGGCGGCATGAGGCCTGAAGTCAGGACCACAGCCGGGCCCAGAGAGGTGGGAAGCCTGGCCCGTGGTGACCGTGCTGCCCCGGGCTGAAGGGTATTTCATGGAGTAAACGCAGCCACTGGAGTCAGAGCTGCAGCTGCTGGAGGGGCCAGCAGGGTCTCCCAGCTGTCAGCCCCGCTCCTGGTCCTTGGGAAACTTAGAATGAATCCCCTCAAATCCCTGAAAAGCCAACACAGAGAGAAGGCTTTCCCTTTGTTTACAACGTAGAGGGTTTAGGAGCTACTTACAAATAACTGATCAACACCCCACACAAGCCCACACTGTTGCTTCCCATACCCTCCCTCCCCAACCATGGCCCTGGGCTCCTTCTCCCCTGAGGACGCCCCAAACCCACCTGGGCGCAGGGCCTTCCCACCTGCTGTCTCCCTGCAAAGTCAGCTTTGAGGCTGCCCCCACGGACACCCCCAGAGAACCCCGTGTTAATGAACTGCTGCCTTATGTGTTTATCTAGACACACAGGGTGTTGAGGCTCCATCCTGCGCCCACAGAGGCCCCCAGGAGAAGGTGAGTCCAGAGGGACAACGCTGTCCCCTTTCTCTGCCGCGTTTGCAGCTCGGGAGTGAAGGGAAGGGCACACTGTGGTCACTCGGTTAATGAGGCCACAAACAGGGACCCCACTTGGACCCGAGAAGATGACTCTGTAGCTTGCTAATCAAGTCACCTCTACGCCAAAGAGCCAGGCCTGACCTGCACATTCCAGCTGGTCACATCAGCAGAAACCCTCACTGAAAACACAGCCCAGACGCACTGGTCTCCATAGTGCCTCAACATTAGCAGCATTTTGACCACGCCTCTGGCTTTCACAGAGCTTTCAGAAAGAAAAGGGTGCCATGCGGGGGTGGGGGAGTTAGGTGAGAATGACTTCACATATGTGCATGGCTGAGTCCCTTTGCCGTTCACCTGAGACTATCACAACATTGTTAATCGGCTATACCCCAATACAAAATGAAAAGTTTAAAAAAAAGAAAAAGAAAAAAGTATGTGCCACGTGTGCACACGGAGGGGGCACACGCAGCTATGAACTGAGTGGCAACCTGAAAACCCTAGAAGGAAACAAGTCTGCCGTCGTAAATGTTTGTAAAGTTTCCTCAAGTGTTAAGCAAAGTGGAGGCGTGAGGAGGACTCCCCCTCCCTCTGAGGGCCGGCCCAGTCCCCAGCTTACGTGGCGCGCATGCTGTTCTCCGGCAGCAGCGGGATCTCCAGGACCTTGGTGCTGCAGATGACGGCCTCGTGGCTGGCGGTGGACACGGTCTTGCCCGTGATCCGATGCACCTGGTAGAACGCGTGTGGCCTCAGCAGCCGGTCGTCCGCCGTGCCAATGAAGAGCTGCAGGGTCAGCGGCTCGCTCTCCACGTAGCCATGCAGCTATGGGCAGAAGAGGGGGCCGTGAGCACCCACATCGCACCCGCCTCGCTCCCCACAGACGCGGGCGCAGGGGAAACCCGCGGCCTGGGGCCGGCCCCCACCCCCCACCGGGCTGGACGCCTCGTGAGTCAGCGTGGAACACCCGGCTGCCCGTGCTGGGACACGAGCACACACGAGGACCACACACACCTGCACGCGCCTGCTTGCGCCTCAGGACGGCAACAGGGGCCTCAGGAGGGGCAGGTGGGGAGGGGAGCCGGGGTCTCCGGGCCATGGCCTCGCCCACAGACACTCCTCTGCCCACGCGTGTGGACACAAGCGTCTCATGAGGCCAAGCCCCTCCACACAAGCCTGCCCCTGATCAACTCAGACATGCACCCAGCAGGACTCGACCCACTTTCTCTCACTCAGTCCTGTTCTAACCAGGAACAGGATGCTCCAAACCAGACACAACTGACATCCGCCCGGCAGGCCGTGGGTGCGTGGGGCCCTGGGGCCTGTCCCATGTGCCCCAGGCCATGGCCCGTCTTCTGCCAGCTTCACACCCCACATGGGAGGGGTGTGCGTGGGGGCTGTACATGGCCATTTCAATTGTGTGCTGGGCACATGGTCTTGTATGGGCACAAAACCCGTCAGCCTCGGGCCCCAGATACACGGCAGGCTGACTCTGCACTCTGGGGGTAAGCGCCGCTCCCGGGACCTTCACCGGCTGCCCCTGGTGGACCTCGGGTGGGGTTCCCGCCTCGCTTCCCCCTGTACCCCTCAGTGAGAGTCCCTCTCGGAACGGCACTGGATTTGCCTTCCATCCTGTTTATGGCAGGCCGTCCTCAAGAGGCAAACCCAAAGCAAGCAGCCAGCGCAGAGCCAGCCCCCGTGCTGATCCCCCTCCCACAGAAGCCGGGACCTGCCAGGGTCCCGACACAGGACCCCAGGAGGGCAGCTGCCGACACAGACAGGCTCAGGGGGCACAGTGGGCTGCTCTCCCCTTTGCGGGTTGTCATCGCTGCTCCTCAGATTCACGTTAGCAGTTCGGACACCAGGCAGCTAAATGAGCCAGACCAGTGCAGCCGAGAAGGCTGTCGGTCCCTGCGTCCCTGTGGGTGAGGGCACAGCCACCCACCCTCTGCCCGACCCTGCTCCCCGGGTGGAAACACGGGAGAACTGGCCCTGCAGTGGGGTTGTTCTCAGGTCCGGCCGATACATGAGCCCCAAAGCCCTTGCTTAGATGAGGCTTCAGGGGGATTAGTCCCCACCCCGCCATCCAGGTTCCGCCTCTGTCCTGTGGGAAGTCTGGACAGTCACTTCACAGCCACAGAGCAGGAGGCCAGGCTGGACGACCAAGAACTTTCAGGCAGTGCCGGCTTGGGACTTGGGACTCTTTTGAGGCAGACTAAATGCAGACAGTTCTCAGACACACAGGAGGACGGGATCAGTGACCCACACAAACGGGACACCTCCAGGTCCAGCCACAGCTGACCTCCATGTCCAAGACCCTGCTTGCTGTTTCTAGGGCTCACTTTTTCCAAGCTGGGATGTCAGAATGGAAGCTGAGGGTCCAGAGACTAACGAGCCGGAACTTAACTGGCAGGTCTGGCGCCGGGCTCCGGCACTTTCTCTGCCCCGTGTCTCACTCCTCCTTGCAGAGATCCCACTGCTCGCTTCCCTGGCTGGTTTCCACTTCTTTCCGCGACACCCAGTTAGCAGCGTCCACCTCGATCCCGCCCTCAGCTGCCGCCTCCCCAGCTCTCCTCTGACCCCACAGTGAGAAATGAGTCTCTCTTCAGCCCAGGGAAGCAAGCGCGCGCTGCTTCCAGTGTTTAAAACCAGCAGCAAACCGTCCATCAAGACGCGCTGACAAAGACCCAGCTACTGCACTGACTTCACTTAATTAAGAGATGAAGTCACTTGTAAATTCTGAGGCCTCAGAAGAGAATCCAAACAATGACAGGCCGCTCGTGAGAGTCACGCACACTCATCAAGCAGAGCGCCGGGGCTGCCCACCCCCGACGTGGGAGGATGAGCTGGGCATCAGGCCAAGAGCCGGGCGAGAGAGGGATCCGCACGGTACCTCATCAGGGCGCGGCTCGCGTAGCCTCATGACTCCGTCCATCCAGCCCTGTCTCCCAGCAGACACGGTCTGCCCGGCGTTACAACAGATAACACGAGACCACAGGCCGCCGAGCCCAGCTCTGACTGTGGCTGGATTGCAGCCCCAGTGAATGAGTTTACAGCTTCAGGTGAGCGTCCGGCAGCTGAGACTCCAGCGCCGGGCACTGGCGTCTGCGGACGTCTCTGGGGAACGGTCTGTAGCACCCAAGTAACATTTAACAGCCCATGTTTGTTAAATGTCACGGGCTGCAGAATGGCTCCCAGGGCATCCGAGCATCACTGTGAGATCTTGCGGAGACGAGGAGGATGCAGGTCAGGCGTGCACACAGGTCGGGCGTGCACAGGTGCCCATGCCGCACGTGAATGCTCACAGGCTGACGTGCACACGTGCTCTCCAGACTCTCTCTGGGACCCTGGAGTTGCTTAAAGATCTTATTTCCTGGCAGTAGCAGCAGTTTCAGGCGTCAGGCTCCCTGTTTTAACCGTCTTTGTCTGTGACACGGCCCCAGGCACCCATGGGTGTGCTCGTCTTCAAAGTGGGTCTTTCCTGTTGGAACAATCTTGTGTTCACCCCGACCCACAGGGTCTGACCCGTAGGGACCAGGTGCATGCCCGACGGGCGGTGAGCAGAGGCAGTGAGCTGGTCTCAGGCCTGCGGCTGATTTCCGAGTGCCCACAGCAAGCAGAGAGCTGGCAAGAGCCTGAGTTTGCTGAGAGAGACCTAACGTCCACTCGCTGTCCTCCCGCCTGCTGTGTGGACGGAGGCTGACATGGGGCTGACATGATGGCCTCTCTGAGGCCATCAACACAGAGAACCTGCTGGGGCTGCCCACTCCTGACGGTGGGTCCTGCTGACAAGGTTAATTCTGCAGGAACCGCACGCTCTGCCCACCAGGGTGGACACGCACTCTCCTAGGTGGATCCATGAGCATCTGAGCACAGTGCTGAGTCGGGGAGGGTTCTGGGAACCAGCACCGACCCCCCGGCCCGCCTAGCTGCTCTCTTCCTTGCTGGGGAGCCCAAGTCCAGTCTTCTGCCAAACTAACGAGCTTCCTGAGGAACCTGTGCTGGACTCGACCTAGGTTTTCACAACAGGAAACGTGAAAATAAAATCTGAGACTGAGGAAGAGATGAATCCTGCCTCTCAGTATTATATTCTGTGACATTTAATACAAGAATATACTTGACCAAGACTTGCTCACGCGTGGCCACGGCCTGTTCCTTGCGTCAGGAGGGGCCCCCAGGGCGGCACGTGGTCTGGCCGGGGTCAGATGGTCTGACAACGACAACTTCGAATCCCACAGGACTCACTCTGGGGCCTGGCTCTGCCGGCAGGCAGTGCATTGTGGGTACAACGCTGCCTTTTTAAAAACATGCCATTTCAGTGAAAATGGGAATATTTAAGGCTTAACCTGGGAGGTAAACATCTATTATTTAAAACATGAAGTTCATTTTAAGAGAAGTCATTTAAATACTTCACATGTTCCACTGCATGAGTTTTCTGCCCCTGGCCACCTTATAGTATCTGTCAAAATAATATTTATAAAATTACCTGTCATAGCAATGATCTCTCTTTGCTTCAACCTAAACTAAACTGGATGTATTATTCCATTTGCAAGGTACGGGAGCTAATGAGTTTTCTACACACAGAGATGTTTGTTTTTAGCTACTGCGCTCAGCTCAGCACTTACACGGCAGGATGACAGGTGAGGAATGATTGAGGCCAAGTTTACCGGACGCTGAAATTCCCACAGCACACACAGTGGCAGCAGGGTCGTCAAACAAAGGACTAGTTAACTGAGTGAAATTACTTTCAACCAAGTTTCCAGTTGGTACGAACATACACCGAGCAGGGATCCTTGTACACAGTCAAGCAGGCAATTTAAAGGGAAATTATGCGTTTAACCCAGATGTAAAATTTGCATCTTCACGCAATACCCAAAGGAGCTCTGCAGGAAGAAAAACTCCAGTTCACAAGCTGGTTCTACTTTTTTTTAACCGAAATCTTCCCAGTTCTGGATTTAGTTGAGAGACTGCTGTGTGAGCCTTCGGCCTCCAAACCCGCAAGAGGGCTTCCCCCCAGGGCATCTCGTGTCCTCCACGGCCTGGGAGGAAGGAGGGCCTCCGGCAGGAGGTTAGCTCCCTGCAGACCAGAGCTTGGGCAGGCAGGGCCGAGGCTGCGGCCCGAGCCCTCGACCCTCAGGACAACCTCTCTGAACTCACCATAAACACCACGCGATGGGTGGGGGCAGTGGCCACTCCCCAGGGGTTCGGGTGAGCAGAGGTGTGACTCTGGAGGCCGAGCCTGGACTGTGGGTCTGCCACCAGTGACCCAGAGGCGCCGTGGGTTGGGCCAGGCAAGAGGGCCGACGGAGGCGCCCAGAGGCCAAGGGCACAGCCTGCCAGACGCCCGCACGCCTATCATCGGCCTGCCGCCAGGCCAGCCCCAGCCCTGCCACCGGGTACCGTGGAGGGGTGGCTACCGCACAGCAGCCAGGGCAGGGCCGCGGGTCCTGCTGGGTGAGGCCTGGCCTACACAGGGCAGGGCTGGCCACCTGAGCCGACACAGAGTAGACGGCTGTCCCGCAGCCCAGAGCCCAGTGGCTCTCGAAGGAGAGGAGACGGAGGGCCCAGCTCACCAAAGACTATGCTGCCCCGCCCAGAGTGTGTGGACGGGGTGCTCCCGACTTCCCGGCTGCACGCTGGGTGGGGGCAGCACTCAGGGGCGAGCGCCTTCCTACCCGGAGCCCCCCAGAAAGACAGGACCGTGCGCACAGCACAGCAGGAGAAGGGGTAGTGCTGGGAGGACCTGGTGCGGGGGCCGGCCTAGGGGCCCCGGGGCGTCACTGTTATCTGCGAAGAGGGAGCCCGTTCAGGTCTGTGCGTGTGGCCGAGAAAGGAGGCCAGGAGGGAAACGCCACCTGCCTGGGAGCTGCAGGAAGAGTGGAGGGAGGTGCCCCTGCCCCGCGGCCCCGTGAAAGACTGATTCACTGCAAGGGCAGCTCGGTGGGTTTCGCTGTGGGGAGGCTGGGTCAGACCCGTGTCCGAGTGGCGTCTGGGCCCCCAGGGCGGAGGGGAGTAGGGCTGCTGCACCGGGTGGTCCGACCCGCTGTTCCCCGGTGGGCCCGAGGAGGTTTGCTGTCAAACGGGATTTCTTCCACTGGTGTCTGTGCCTCTCGCTTTGTGAAAACTCTGGTTTCAGGTTAAATGACCCTATCTCCAGAGCAGAGAGAGACGCCTACTTAGAACCAATCAAGTAAGGAAACAACGATGTGAAGCTCAGAATAAAGCAAAACACGCCAGAACATCAGATGAAGGAAGCATTGCTGTCTAGCTACAGTACTGAGACACTCCCGGGAAGCTCATTTCTTGAAATACTGGTGCTTTAGTACCTGGGGCAGGGGGTGGTGGCGGGGAGGGATGCCACGTGAGATGAACAGTGATGACCACATGACACGCTGACTTTAATGATCTGGGAAAAAATGACTGTGCCTGGCGGGCTCCTTCCTTGGTGTCAGCTGTCACGGTCTTCAGGGGCAAACTTGAGCCCAGGAGCCGGCCACTCTAAGGAGCATGAGGGCCGCTCGGGGCATGAGGCGGGGCCAGGACCCTCCCCCCGGGCAGCCCAGCCTCCCAGCCCCCGCCGTCTGGGCCTGAGCCTCCCGTCTGCTCACCTGGCCACACAGGCGCTACACGGGTCATTCCCAGGGACAAGGACACAAGTCACAACTGAAGTGCTGTTCAGGAATAGACAGGCCCCACCGAGTCTCACGTTTCCACGACCTATTAATTATTCACTGAGGCCTGGCCGTCTGCGGGGCTAGATGCTATCCCTTGGGCTATTTTCGTAACTGGGTAAACGAAGCGTCATCCTCTGACCCCTGGGTCAGAGGTCAGTGGTGACGCCCCAGGTCTCTCCCCAGGTCCTCTGCCCCGTGGGGCAGCTGGAACTGGGGACCTTTCCGGCAGGGCCACCTGCTCTCAGGACTGGGCCGGGGTGTCAGGGAAGCAGTGCAGAGGGCGGGCAAGACGGACGCCCTGGCCTGGACGTCGGCCGAGAGGCTGGAGGTAGGGAGCACTCTGTGCGTGTGTGTGTCTAAACTGTTGACAGAAAAAAAGGCAAGACTGTATAAAGTTCAGGGAAGTCCACAGCCCCTTGCTCGCTGTTCCCATCACAACAAAGGCCGCCCAGACCCGGGGCCCTGTCTCCCTGGCCGCGTCGTCATACCGAGCCTGCCGGCGGGCCTCGCTAAGGCTGGCTGGAGCCCACCCAGCTCCAGCCCCCGGGGAAGAGGAGCCAGCACCCAAAGGGGCCTCCCAGCTGGTGGCCAGGTGTCCTGCCTGAGGGGCCAGCACCCAAAGGGGCTGCCAGAGCAGCCGGACACGCCCACCAGGGCTGGGGGTCCTCTGGAGAGTTGGGGCGGTGGACAGTCTGAAACACTCCCCCCAGTCTCCAAGCGATGCTGGCCGAGCCCCACATGCATCCGTGTCCCCAAATGAAAATGGGGGGCAAGGGCCCCTAAACACGAAGTCCTTTCCTAATCTAAGATTACAATCTGATTCTGCCTAGAAAGAAGGTTCTGTGTTTTGCTGTCATCTAGATTCAGGGGAGGGTCCCCGGGGGGCAGCTCGCCCCACGTCTGGGCACAGAGGGGCCTGCGTCCTGCACATGGTCCCGGCCTCTGACTTCACAACAAGCATGGGGACGCAGACTCAGACCCGATGAGCTAGGTGTCCTAGGCGGGCAGGAAAGCCCCTGTCCAGCCCATACGTGCGCTGGCCTCCCCCCCCGCTCCACGTGACAGTAGCTCTGACTGACAGCCTGGATGCTCTGGGAAAGAAGCCTGGCTTCCCTCTGACCAGCTGACCGCAAAAGGGCCCAGGGGAGCAGCCGGTTCCCCGACGTGTGGATCGGCCTGGCCAAGGCTGCGACGCCCTGGTGGGAGGAGCCGCTGTGTCGGAGGATGTGCTAAAATAACTCAGCGCAGAATAAGACTTTGTGGTTACCCGGCTTTCACAGCAACGGAGAGAGTTTTCTATTTTCATTTGTTTTATTATTATCTGCAAATTCTATTTTTACCCAATTTGTGGTCCACTAACTGAAAAAGAAAACAAACCCTAAAAGCCCCTCTTCCTACCTGCTGCCTCAGCCCTGCACGCAGCTCCTCTTTGCCTCGAGATCAGAAGACCCGCCCTCGCGGGAGACACCGGCTGAGGCTGACATTTCTGGGGGCCAGCTTTCCTCTCTCTCGGCTGCACAGTGTGGGGGGGCCTCACCGCTTACACCCAGAACCAGCCACCCCCATTCCGCCCACACTGAACTCGAGTCATTTTGGGGTATTCATGCTTGGGTGGGGCTTCCCTGGTGGCTCAGACAGTAAAGAATTCACCTTAAATGCAGGAGACCCGGGTTGGATCCCTGGGTCGGGAAGATCCCCTGGAGAAGGTAATGGTTACCCACTCCAGTACTCTTGCCTGGAGAATCCCATGGATGGAGGAGGCTGGTGGGCTACAGTCCATGGGGTCACAAAGAGTCAGGCATGACTGAGCGACTAACACTTTCATGCTTAAGATACTTCAAACACTGTTTCAAGTTCCAGAATTCCTCCAGAACATCTCAGCTCTCTCTCTCTGTTCTACACTGAGAGGGTAATAGCATCTCGTGCCTCAGACACTTGCCTGGTGGGGATGCGAGCCTGGGGCCCTGGCCGGGGGTGGGGGGGCACATCCCCAGGACCGTGGCCAGCAGACCGAGGACGCGGACACCCTCGCTCGGGGCCACGGCCAAGCACCTAGCATCTCTGCAGCGCCCAGTCCGCACGAGGCTCCCTGCCCTACAGGACAGCACCCCTGGCCGACAGAACATACAAGGGAGGGGGCATTTGGCTGTTATTTCTCTGCTGCTTTATTTTCATTTCTCTGTACTTAACAGCTATTTCCTCGCCTCTGTAATGTAGCGTCTTTTCCATTCGGCAGTGCACTTTCTTCCAGTGGAAGCCATAGCAGGAGGGGCCGTAAACACCATGTTTAAGCCACTGGGCTAAGTGCAGGCACCGCCGACCTGTCTCCACCCGGGAAGACCTGAAGGGCCACAGCCTGGGCACTGATGGGGCCCCTGCTGTGCTTCTAAGTCAAGCCACCAACCAAGCGAGTACTGATTGGCAACGAGCGCGTGGCTGCGAACATCGCCCCAACGTCGTCCCGCAGACTCCAGGCCCTGATTGCTGCGTTGGTGGACGGCCACTTGTCCCTGCACCCTCCTGCCCTCACCAGCTTTATTGTTATTTCTCTAAATGGAGTAGAATACAAACAAGGAGGGCCTGCTGCCTCCCCTTCCGGCCTGCACCATTCCCTAAATGACAGGGCTGGGAGCTCAGGTCACGGTGGGGGCATAGACAGGAGTGGGGGACTTCGAGGCCTGCCGCTCTTGGGGACAAGATGGCCAATGTGTGTCCGGTAGGACTGTCACAGGTCACAGCACAGGGCCCGGCGGGTGGTGTCACACGTGTGACTGAATGCTGCCGTCCACAAGGACAGCTCACCTGGGAGCTCAGGTTTATCTCCGGGGCTGGAGAACGGTGGCAAGGCGGTGAGGCCTGAGCACCAGCTCAGCACGCTGGCCTGCAGCCATGCAAGCTGGCCCCCCAGGGTGTGTGCAGGGGAGCAGTGCCCAGAGCCCACCCCACTCCAAGCCTCCTCCCCCATGCTGCCCTGGCCCTGACATCCTGTGGCAGGTGCCTGCTCCTTCCTTCCCAGCTGACAGGTGGTGGGTCCCAGCCAGCGCCCCAACGTCAGACCCAGGGCCCAGCTCTGGGCCCAGGGGGGTGGGCAGGCCAGAGAACTCGCATCTTGAAGGGGCACAGTGAGGACGACCCGGCAGGTCGGGGACCACACTTTGGGAGCCACTGCCTCCAAGGGTCCCAGGCTTCAGAGAGGAAAGCAGAGTCTTTAGAATCAGCCTCTGAAAACTCCAAACCAGAGCGGAACCTGTCCAGACAGACCTAGCTTGGGACGAATCTGAATGTGGCCCGAGGTGACCTCGGCCAAGGCTCTCCTGACGGCTGCTCGGGAACAGGGACCGTGGCCACGTCCGGGGAACAGCCCTGGGAGGTGGGAACGTGGGCAGGGAAGGGACACCTGGGGGCTGGGGGACGGTTCCGAGCAGGGGTCGGGCAGAGGGGCTCTGTTCTCGTGAGGCTGGGGGCAGGCGGAGGGCCCTCAGACTGGGCTCTGACTCTCCCCAGGGCGGAAGGCCTCCGCCTGTCCTCACGCAGGGTGCAAGGTGCCCGGCATGTGGTCTGGCTGTGCAGTGCCCAGGGCAGGAATCAGGGACGAAGGGCCACAGAGCTGGACAAAAGAGTGAGGGGGATTCTGAGCAGAAGCTTCTCCGTGGCTCAACCAGCCCCGGACATTCATTCTTACAGATTGTTATAGAAAGGTCCTGGGAAGTGGAGCACTCTTATTTCAAAGCTATTTTTATTCTCTTTAAGATTTTCCTACTCCAGGACACCTTGAAGTAACAGAGCACCAGGGTCAAGTCTGTTAAGAGCCTAGTCTAGGTGGCAGCCCCAGCCCACGCTGCCCACTGGCCACAGGGCACCTCCTTGGGCACGCTGTCTCTCCTTGGCTTCTCCCGCCCGTCCTTTCTGAGTCAGGCACGCTCAGGGACCCACGGGGGTATGGGGCAGCGTCCCTCTGGACAAAGCAGCTGCCTGGCTGTGCCCGGGTCACTGTAGCCCCCACCAGGAGTCACAAGCAAAAGCTAGAGCCATTTGCCCTCCTTGGTGAAAAAACACTTGCCAGCAACACCATCCAGCGGGTCCTCCTAGCTCCCCCAGGTCCAGGCTGGTCACCCCAACACCACTATCCAGGAAGCCCTCCCAACGCCCCCAGGACTACAGTGGTCACCCCACGGTCTCCGGGGTATCGCCCTGCGCCCTGCCCCTCGCTGAAGGGAAGCCTCCTCCCCAGCATTACAGCCATACAGGGGCTGCAGGCTGTGCACCCTCGATCTGCCTACCTGTACCAAGCAGACTGGGCCTCGACTGGGTATAGAATATTCAGCTAAACTGGCTGGGAGGTGAAGAGTTTTTTAAGAACACAGAAAGAGCTGTTGGCGGTCGCCACAGAGCAGCCTCTGGGCTGAACTGGCACCTCCCTGAGCAGGGCCAGGCTTGGTCGGAGCGGAGCGGTACCTGCACGCTGGGATGGCCCCCGGCTGACGCCTTCACAGCCCCGCGGCTGCCCTCCGTCTCGTAGTGGGCACGGTGGTGGGACTTGGGCTGCACCTCGATCCTCAGCTCGTAGGGTCCTGAGTGTGACGGCAGCTGCCAGTCCAGAGCCGGCAGGGACGGGCTGAAACGGACACACGGAGTGTTAGAGGCATGGACGGCTTCCCGCGCCCACAGACCCGGCCTGAGACAGACGGGCGGCGTGTCCTTCCGGCTGGGTCTGAAACTCCCGTCGGTGAGGTCACTGTCCTCACACGAGCAGCAGTTAAAACTGCAGAGCTGATGGCCAGCTAGTTGTGACGGACACCTACATCCTCTCAGCTCTTCACAACGAGGTTCCTGAATGCAATGGAAACCTCTTCCACACTTGACCCTAAATATTTTCCTTCCTTCATGAAAGGCCTAAAAATTATTTAACCTCCCCAATAAGATAGATCTTTTAAAAATCACAGCTCTATCAGCCTGACCTGAGAAGTGGGCAGGCTGGTTCCCATTTCCTCTGCCCACAAACCAGCTGTGAGCAGACCTGACACATGGAGGCGGGGGGGGGGGGGGGGGCTCCTGATAAGGCAATGGGTTTACAGCAACCTCGCCCAGCCCCGCGTCCACGATCCACAACAAGCAAGACCCGAGATCCAAGGGAGCAGCAGGCAGGTTTGCGAAAGGAGTGGGGAGAGATCGGGCCACAGAACCTCCGGTCCCCCGGGGCAGTGGTACCAGGCCCACGGGAGGCGGCCATGTCTCCGTTCAGAACATCCAGCGTACTGATCTGTTCCCTTATACATACTGTCCGTCTAGGTGAAAAGGCTGTCCTCTGCTGTAAACAGAAGAGAAACAGAGGAAAACAAGTAGAAGGCGGGTTCATTTGACTCCCAGGAAACCAGAACAGAAACAGACTGAGCGACAGACAGAGACGTGGAGGAGGACTGAAGGGTCCACTCCTCACCGTCCACAGAAGGCCAGGCCTCAGAGCCGCTCGGCGCTCGAGCACGGCCGAAGACAGACTCGGGGAGTGACTTGCTCCTGAGTCACTGACAGGGCCAGCAACACGGCTGCACGCAGTTTAAAGTCGGAATGGCTCACAAAGTAAATATGGTCACACACAGACAATTAAAATTATTGTTTGAGGCTGGAAATTTTCAGCATGAATCTGGCAGCTCCACAAAAATGTAAATGTACCTCTGATTCAGGGAAAAGGCCTCAGCCTGGAAGAAACATTCCGAGACGCGCCCGCTGCGCCACCCTAACGCCTCGCGGCCCTGCCGCTGCAGCACCTTCCTTGGGTACCCCCGACCTGGAGTGGAGCCCCCACGGGACCCCGCACGCCTAGAGCTTGTCTCGTGCCTCAGCCCCACCTGCTGAGCACAACGGATGACGTCAAACTCACCTCCAGCCTGATCTGATTTCTTAAAAGATTACACTCGGTGCAACGAAGAAACGCTTAAATCCACATCTGACGCCCAGCTGACCCGTGCAAACAGGAGCTGTCTCACATTCTCCACACACACAGACGCATGTGTCTTACAGTCAACCAGAGAAACTACCTCCACCACTGGCTGTGCGTCTCTAAGTACTTCCGTATAAAAGAGATGATGTTTTGTTCAGTTGCCAAGTTGTGTCTTGACTGAGACCCCATGGACTGCAGCACGCCAGGCCTCCCTGTCCCTCACTGTCTCCCAGATTCTGCCCAAGTTCATGTCCACTGAATCAGTGATGCCATCCAACCACCTTATCCTCTTCAAGAAAAGCCAGGGTATCACATCTGTTTTATTTTGTTGATATATCCCTTTTATATCTTTTTGCCTTTTTATACAAGTATAAAAAGGGCTTCCCAGGTGGCTCAGATGGTAAAGATTCCACCTGTGTTGCAGGAGACCCAGGTTCCATCCCTGGTTCAGGAAGATCCCCTGGAGGAGGGCATGGCAACCCACTCCGGTATTCTTGCCTGGAGAATCCCATGGGCAGAGGAGCCTGGCGGGCTACAGTCCATGGGGTCACAAGAGTCAGACAGGATTGAGTGACCAAACCACCACCACCATCGATACCGGAGAGGTGAACATCCAGCGTGAGACCCTGGCGGCCTGCTGGTCACGCCCCTGGCACAGAACCACAGCCTCCATCACAGGGGCTCCTGATGCCTCCTGGGGGTCTGGCCCCCTGCATGGGGCCTGCTGGCTGTAACCTGGGCCAAGCCTCATAGGGAAGGGCACTCGAGGTAGCACCTTCTTGCAACACTAACGGGCACTCCAGAGGTGGTGACATACACATAAACACCTGCACCCCCAGTGGCAACATCCACCACAGTGTCCAGGCTTCCAAGCGTCCCCTGACATCTCATATGCGTCTGCCTACAGGCAACGAGGGACTCCAGGCCCAGGACTGGGACCTGCCAAGCCCCTCCAGCTGAGCTCGGGGGAAACAATGGTTCATACGCCTGAGCAGACCGGGAGGCGCGGAGCCGGACTCCGACAGCCTCGGGGAAACCACGGGTGACACCAGGGGATTATTTAAATCCCACGTTAGTGTCTAGTGTGATGTCTGCTGGTGCCACAGCTCGCGTCTAAACCTGAGCCCCGGTCTCTGGCAGACGCACACTGAGTGTCACTGGAAAGGCCACACAAGGTCTGGGAACAGGTGTGGGTGGGCGCAGGCAGGTGGGCGTGGGCACCGTGACTAGTCTCCGATGCTGCACAAGGCTGTTTTTCTGTGACACAAACTGAAAGAGCATATCTAACAAACACACACTTGAGTTTCCACAGTGATCTTCCAGGCCGGACCCGGCAGGCACTCAAGTTCCTTTTGGTTTACCGACATTAAAAAATATGCCACAGGGAACACTATTAGCTGTAATCCCCCCAAGCCACCCGCTTTTCCACCTTCCTGCTCTCAGCCTGTGAGCTCGGCGACTATTCCCTCGTCTGGCTTCACCTGAGCCTGGGCCCCCAGAGCCTTCTCCCACAGAAAGGCCATGTCCACTCACGACTAAGAACAGCTCCCACCGAACGGCTGCCCACACGCCCCAGGCCAGGGGCCACAGATGAGCCTCAGGGAGCCCTGTGCCGTGAAGTTCTCCTTCCGTGTAGACACCTGGGGTCGGGCGAGGGGGGGTGCTGCTCTTCCAAGCAGACGGTTTACGTAGAGTCCTTTCAATGTTGAATTTTTGAGAGCTAAAGCCCATATGGACCTATCACTTAGAAGAAAACTGCAAAGGTTTTAGAATTCAGCTGTTTCTAAAAGACCTGAAGATACAAACTCTGAACTTGGGCAGGGCTCAAATCTACCCGAAGGGGACCAGACCTAGAGGGGAAGGCCATCACCCCAAGCTTGAAAGAAACTCGCTTTCCCAGGGTCGCAGCCAAGGGAAGGGCTGCTTGACTTACTCACTTTGATTTGACTTTTTCCCTTTAATTTTAAAAAAGGTCACGGGCTCAGTTCCCAGCTATTTAATGAAGCAGAGTCTTTGGGCTCCCAGAGCGCTCTGAGCCGAGGCTGGGCCGGGACCACACACCTCGCCGGAGGCCCAACCCACCCTCCGCCCACAGGCAGAGTCCAGGCAAGAAAGCTGCTCCCACTGAGAGGTCACCTTCCTGGAGGGCTGCCGGGCATGGCTGATCTCTCCGTGGTGACCCTCGCTGGTTCTTGGGGCCCAGGGAACCGCCCTCAGGGAGGGGCTGGGGGTCAACCACGGGAAGGCCCGAGTCTAAAGCTGGCCGGGCTCTTCTGATGGGCCTGGAAGGGATGCAACAGGGGCTGTTCAGACAGGAGCTCTCACCCAGGTCTCAGGACACTGTGGGCTGTCACCCCCGACTCGGGACAGCCCTCTCTGCACTGAGAGGACTTAGGGACAGGACCAGCCGAGGGGGCTGGCGGCCTGGAGGAGGCTGGAGAAGTGCTTTTACCAGGGTATCGGTGGGTGGATGGGAGGCGAGAGGCAGAGCTGGGCAGTAACGTACAAGGGGGCCAATGACCCACGTATCCCCTGCCTGTCCTCAGGGTGCCACACACAGAGCACCCCAACCCTGAGACTGTGGCCAGACACCTGTCCTAAGGCCCAGGCTCCCCCAGGAGGCTCTGCCCAGGTTACACTGCCTGGACCCCTTCTGAGTGCCAGCTCAGTCCCCAGAGTCCCCGACGTGTCCCTGTGCCCTTGGGAGGGGGGCTCAGATGGGGTCGAGCCTCTGGGGGGTGCTGGCGGGCGGAGGCCACCTACTTGTCCTCTCACACCCTCAGGGGCTCTGTCTGCAAGGCCCAGGCCTGCTCAGAAACCTGAGTCCAGTCACAGACCTGGAACTTTCAGAGCATGAACAGTGAGGCCACCACCTCGGATTCAGGAGTTTCACAAAACTCTGTTGCTTTCAGGGGCTCCACCAACCAGGGTGTGGACAATTCTGAGTTGCAGGCACTTTCTTCCAGCTTTCTGGAAAACCCCGTCATCCTTATTCTGCATCGCACCCTCGCCCACCCCCAAAAAATCCAGGCCTAGCTCACGTAGGCCTCTCAGGCCCTGCCCCACAGGCTCGCATCCCGATGCTTCTGGCTGCCCCGTGAACGGCTGCTTAAACCTTCGCACAGCCTGAGCAGGGCCGTCCACCTGGACAGGCCATGGAAGTGGTGTGGCCGGAGTGACAGGCGCACCGTGGCTGAGTGCACTGGGGCAAGGCGCAGCACTAACCAGCGTTTCGTGTGCCCGTGGCGGGGTGGGGTGCCCAGCCCAGCCCGCTAACTGACCTGGACGCAAAGCCTCTGGGCAGTTACTTTCTTCACCAAAAACCAGCTCGAGGCTGGGCGTGAAGCCCCAGCTTCCAGAAGGTTATTTTAGAAGCATTTATTCAAAAAGCAAACCCTATCACGACACATACATTTTTGCCCATGAACCCAAGAAACAGTTGTCAATGAAGGCCCATTAATGTCCACAGAAGGCCTCATCTTAAATGTGACTAAGTTTCACCCTCTGCGGGATGAGCCCCATGTCTCCCTGGCCGCCTAACCCAGGTGCACTGCAGGTGCCTGGGGCCCCAACGAGTGCCCCGCCCTCTCTTCAGAGGAAAACGTCTGGACAGAAAGAGTTCTGTTTTGTCTGTGGTCACTGGTGCATGCTGTCACTGGACACTTCCTCCTGGTCAGGCTCCTACCAGTTTGGGAAACTCAAGACTGGAGACCCCCGAGTGCAGCCCAGCCCCACACGCATGCCACGGCCAGCTGGGTCAGAACAAGAACAGGCCAGGAGCTGTCCAGTCTCAAAAGCAAAACTCTTTGAGCACTTGGATTATCCACAAAATCAACCAGCACGGATCTTAAGGCTCGACTTGAAAAATCAGTGTGCTGCTGCTGCTAAGTCGCTTCAGTCATGTCCGACTCTGTGCGACCCCAGAGACGGCAGCCCACCAGGCTCCCCTGCCCCTGGGATTCTCCAGGCAAGAACACTGGAGTGGGTTGCCATTTCCTTCTCCAGTGCATGAAAGCGAAAAGTGAAAGTGAAGTTGCTCAGTCATGTCCGACTCCTAGTGACCCCATGGACTACAGCCCACTGGGCTCCTCCGTCCATGGGATTTTCCAGGCAAGAGGACTGGAGTGGGGTGCCATTGCCTTCTCCCGAAAATCAGTGTATAAAGCCACAAAGACTCAAACTGATCCTCTCCAGGAATGCAAAAGTCCTTGAGATCCTTGTTCTCCTTTGCACAGCTAATACTACCAGACATTCACAGGATAACATCAAATAAAGCAATCGGCTTCCCTGGCGGTCCAGTGGTACAGAATTCACCGTGAAACGCAGGACACATAGGTTCGATCCCTGGTCCAAGAAGATCCCACGTGCCACGGAGCAGCTAAGCCCGCACACTGCAACTACTGCGCCTGGAGCCTTGCTCTGCAACAAGAGAAGCCGGTGCAACGAGAAGCCCGAGAGCCCAGAGACAGGAGACGCCGCTCGCCACAGCTAGAGAAGGCCCCCACGGCCCAACACAAATAAATGAATCTTTGAAAAAAAAGACCAATCAGGCCCGCATCCTCCACCTGCATCTCGAGGAAAGACCAAAAGACAGAGAGAAGCCTCTGCCGCAAACCTGCAGATCTCGGCTGAACCCTCCAGGCTACGCCTTCCCACCGGAAGTCAGCGCTTAGGGCGCTGTGTCCAGGGTCCACGGTGGACTCTGAGGAGCCAGGAGAGCCTGCTCCATGGGGCGCCAGGGGCTGGGCCTCTGAGACCATCTCTCCTGCAGCGAGCAAGCGTGACCTGCAGAAACTCGCAGCTCAGGCCCGACTCTGGCCACCGAGTTCACCTGCAGACGCCTTTGCACAGCTGAGGCCACGGTCAGCCTCTTGCCTCCTGAGGCCTCGGTCTGCCGGCCTCCCACCTCCCAGAGCAGCCACCAACACCCTGGGAGCAGGACATGGGCTTTGTAGAGAGATCCCAGCCCTCGACACTGCCACAGCCCCCCACCTAGCAAGCAAACGCATCACGACTCCTGGGAGCAGGGGCTCCCAGGGGGTCCAGCCAGGGGGCTGCCAATCATGCCCTGAGTCCAGCCCTACCTGCTACCAGCGGGGCCTGAACAGTGGCGCGGGCACTGGGCCCCCAGTCCTGTAAGCGCTGGGGGGACGTATGGAGACCACTCCACTCACTGGCTTCTTCCTAAAGCTTACTGTCAGCGGCTTCCTTTTATTGGAAGGGTGTAAATTTTTTTTGGTCCCTGCCTCATGTGGGATCTTAGTTCCTGGACCAGGGATTGAACCTGCGGCCCCTGCAGTGGACGTACCAAGTCTTAACCACAGGACTGCGAGGGGTGTCCCCGCTGAGCTTCCTTTTGTGACCTCCAGATGACGAGCTCCTCAGCCAGGTCAGAAAAGGGAAAATAACCCAGAAGCGATGCGTCCAAGACCTTGAGTGGGCTGACCCAATGCAAACTGCCTGAGTGCAGACAGCTGGGGCCAGAGCAGTCATTCCGGCAGAATGATGTGTGATTAGATTTGTTACCAGCATACAGCTTTATTTAATCTTATTCCAAATTAGGGTAAACTCTGAAATATTCATTTAACTTAAAGATGCAGTCAATCAGCTGTAGCTTCATCAGGTTGGGAGCTAAGACCTGGGCACAGCACAAAGGTCACGGATATCATTAAAGTCATCAACTGTACCCAAACCTAGAAGAAACTGTGTCTGAAACACACTGACTGGGAGGCGCAGCCCCTTGGGTCGCTGAACCCACAACAAGCAGTGGGGTTATCACATGCCCGCGCCCCTCAGGAAGTTGACCCCGCACTGGGGGCTCTCCTGGACCCAGTGGTTATGACTGCACTTCCACAGCCAGGGGTGCGGGGTTGGTCCAGGAACTAAGAGGCCCCAAGCCTCGGGACGTTGCTAACAAAGAAATAAGTCAGTAATGCTCAGATCACAAAGCAAAGTTTCGTCTGCAGTGATTTAATTCGACGCTGCTGCTGTCAGAAACGGCGTGTCTCAAAACGCTCTGCCTCCCCAGACCAGCTCCTTCCAGTCCTTTCCTCATGTAATCCTGCCCCTTGAAGGCACATCGAGAGATTCTGCCAGGCACAGAGACAGCACGGAGATGTAGGAAGTCAGGACTCTCCGCGAGCCCATTCCAAAGGGAGGACGAGCTCCCTGAATGCACGCAGCGGGCCCTGGGTAAGGAGGACACCCTTGCCGGGGCAGGAGCTCCAGTGCATTTGCTTTAACCAACACCGGCTTATGCTTGAGCACCTCCGGGACAGCAGCCCCTGGAAGCCGCCAGCAGGAGTCAATCCACGGCCATCTCTGCCCTCTCCGGCACGGCCAGGGGCAGCGCCGCTGTCAGTGCTGCGGGCGGCCCCGCTTATTCTCATCCAGTGCCAGGAGTGGGGAGTCTTCCCTGGAGAGGGCCCTGCGGCCTGGCTAAAGCCATCAGGCAGACAGCCTTCAGGCGGGTCACCTGTGACCCCCCTGCGTCTCTCAAGCTTCAGGAGAAGAGCACGATTCTCCGAGGCTCTACATCAAAACTCTTCTTTAAAAGCTACAAACTTCTGTCCAACAACGCTGTTGATTTCACAAACACAACCCCTTCTGTGGCAGGAACCAGGAATATCTTTGACCCCATGAGACTGTCAGGAGGTTCCACGCAGAACAGAGGGCCGCGTGTGCTGGGGGCAGTGATCCCATGGACCCCACATGCCTCGGGAAGAGGCCCACACCGCACACATCTCGTTAAAAAGTTCCCCTCGCAGGCAGGATAGATGTGGACGTGCCCAGAGGGGCTGCCTGCTCCCACGGGGGTGGCGATGGATCTGTCCTGATAAACTGTCCATCCCAGACCTCGGAGCCTGTCAGCACTGGGTGCCCGGCCGTGCAGCCCAAGACCTGCGGACACCTGGTGCCAGCCCTCTCCCTGCACTGGTCCCCCGGGCACGCGCGGCAGTGTCCGAGGGCAGGAAGTGTGGTCACCGCCCCTCAGGGCAACGGCCTGACCTCTCCCTTCTCCAGCTGGCCCCTGGCACCCGTGGACAGGATCACACGGAAAACACTGCCAGGGACCAGGAAACATATTTTGATGTGGAACCAAAACAGTGGGAAAAGCTGACTTCAAGTCCGGGAGGAAGTGTGGGGCTTGTTGGCGTGAGCTCACAGGAGCGCTGGGGGACCCCACCCAAGGGGGCCTGGACTGGGTGACAGAGTGGGGCACTCAGCCCGCGGAGCTGTCACCAAGACCCCTGAGCAGAGATGGGGCAGCACTGGTGCTTTCCATCACCGACAACCCCCAGAACCACTCGCATTCCGACGGGCACTCCACCCCCAGGGCTCGAGAAAGCCGCCCCGTCCACCTGGGGTCACCGGCTGAGCTGCTCCTCCAGAGGCTCCAAGGTGGAGTCCTAACCCCAGGACGGCAGCAGACCCCCGTGCCTGCAGGCTCAGTCTTTATAGGGGCCGTTAAGTTGGGGCGAGTCCCTGAAGCGGCCCCGTCCAATGACCGCAGGAGGGGCCAAACGCCTGGACCGTGGGCTCCAAGCCCCAGACCTCGAGGAACATCCACGGTTTCAGCCACCCTGTCAGTGGGGCTGGGTCCCAGCGGCTCCTGGAGATACGGGCTCAGGGTCTCCATGCAAGCCCTTAGGGCCTTCACACCAACGTCACCATGCGAGTTCACTGAAGCCTTGTTCTAAACTGGAGAAGAGTGCTTTGACGTATTCTTTTTTTATTTAAATAATAATTATAAAGAGAGCGTGAATAAAAATTCTTAAAATGCCTCCAAATGGATTTTTTTAAACCCCCACATTCATGAATGAACGTTCCAAGATACATGTTTTGACAGTAACTTTGGAAACGCCAGGTTTTTGAACTTTATGTGGACGCACTCTGAAGCTGGTCAAGACCCGTCGTGGCCCCTTGCCCCCTGGCTCTCGACTGCTACCCATGCTGGCGGAAAGGAAGCGTTCAGCTTTAGAAACTCACCCCTCACACTGCTTTTTTGCCACAGGCTTCTGTACAGGTTTGGCACCGAGAACTATACTGCCCACTTACAGCTCTCACTACAGCTTTAGTTTAGAGAAAGGGGGGGTTCTGAAGAGAACACAGAAAGCTCTGTAACAAGTAACACCGATTCACTCTCCTCAAGGTCTGGACAGGACGGCTGGAAGCCACGAGGCCAACGCGCAGCCCTGCCTCCAGAAGCAAACAGGAGCAGCAACAAGCCTCGAACACTGAAACCACAGGCAGGAGCCTCTTCCTGGGAGGCAGCCACAGCCCGTGGTAGAGCATGGGCCTCCAGGGAGGGCCTGTGCGCGTGGCCGACACCTGACTGGAGTCCTGGGGCAGAAAGCACTCTGCTAGGGGTCATTAGTGGTCCACCTGCTGGGAAAGCTGTTTAGTTAAAAATAAAAACCCCAGGCTGGGTGAGGGGACCCAATGGAGCAGCAGCAGCAGCCCCAACACCGTTAAAAAGAAAAATCAACAGCCCAAGAGGCAGCTTGCAGCTTGGAGGAGCTGGGGCTCCCGCCAGGCGGCGGTCTCCGGGGAGGGGCACCGAGTAGCTCCCAAGCTGGCGGGGCTGGTGCAGGCGGGCAGGCTGCTCTGGGGAATTGTGAGCAGGGCCCCATCTGCGCCGACTGTGCAGTGACAGCAATTAGGTGTGAGCAGGGGAGGCGAAAACACAGACAGGAGCCGCGCCTGGCTTTACAGGGAGCAAAACAAAAACCCAGCCCACGTGTTCGTAAGCCCCAAGACGGCAGAGAATGTGCCCGAAAGTCCCTCCAGCACCGGAGAACACAGCCTCGTCTGGGCACCGGCCTTTAGGAAGGACAGAACGTGTGAAGACGAGATCTCTGGCCCTCAGCCAACGTGACCAAGTCCGGAGGAAGGGAGATTCGGACACAGACACAGGCTAGAGAAGGCAGAGGGATGCCAGGAGGCTGCGGCCCCGCCCGCCCGTCGCTCACCTGGTGTAGGACGTGGGGGACCGTGGCCGGGCCCACGGGTACGGGTGCTGCGGCACCGACAGGTACTGGTCGCAGAAGGCGCCCTTGCGGATGTGCTGGAAGGCCGCGAACTCCTCCGGCTGGAAGTCGGGCGTGGGCGGCGTGGTCCCCAGGTCCTCGCCCGCCGGCTCCACCTTGAGCGCCACCGCGGGCGAGTGGTCCAGCGTGGTCTTGCGGGCCTTGACCGGGACGCCGTCGCCCAGGTCCAGGCTGCTGTCGGTGCTCAGGGCGTTGATGGCGGCCACGATGGCCGAGCTGGTGTACTGCGTGGTGTTGCCCAGCCAGGTGTCGTCGGTGACGCTGACCCGCGGCGAGCCCTGCGGGGACGGCGTGGGCGAGGGGTGCGGGGAGCAGGACAGCTGCCGGCCGTTGAGCCCGTATTTGCGCTTGTTGCAGGGGGATGAGGGCCTGGACGTGCGGGCCCCCAGCCAGCTCTCCTCGGTGACGCTGGTGCGGGGGGAGGTGGAGGGCGAGTGCCGCGGGGACCCGAGCAGGCCGCAGGCCCCCAGGCCGCGGGGGAAGCCCTCCTCGGGGTCTGTGGTCTTGGGAGACACGCAGGGGGACTGCCAGGGGGATGTCTGCGGGGACGCGTACGGGTACGAGAAGCTGGACTCGTAGGACGAGGCCTCAGAGTTGCAGCTTCGGGAGGACAGGCTGCTGGCGGGGCTCAGGCAGGAGGGGTCACGGTAGGCCTCCAGGCTGGGCAGGTTCAGCGTGGCCGTGGACGGGGACCGCTTGGGGAGGACGTCCTCCACGTCCACCTCGTGCAGGAACTGGCTGCTGCTGTGGTGCAGCCCCAGGTAGGAGGTGATCTCGATGCGCGGGCTCTCCAAGGCCGGTGCCCCATTGGGCCGGATGCCGCCCGATGACAGGAAGTAGCCGGAGGGCCCGCTGTCCACTGCCCCGCCGTACCCCACAGTGGAGACGCCCGCGGCCGAGCTCTGCAGGTCGTGGCATGGAGCAGGCAGCGAGGGATGTGCCGCAGAGAGGGGCAGGCCTGCACCCAGGCCGGGCGTGGCGTAGCCGTAGTGCTCTGTGAAGGAAGAGGGAGATGGTGAGGGCCTGGACCAGGGGTGTGGGGCCCCCCACCTCTGACCCCGACCCCTCAGGCCACTGAGACGGGCCCCCCTACCTGCAACCCCGACCTCGCAGGGCACTGGGACAGGGCCCCCCTCCCGACCCCGCAGGCCACTGAGATGACCCCACTGCTCGCCCGCCCTGGCCTCGCCCTCAGGGCCCCCGCCCCTCTGGCCCTCCTCCCTCCACTCCAGCTGTGGCCTTACGCTCAGTCACGCGTCCACTGGGGCTTCCGTCTGCCCACACGTCCTTCCTGAAGAGCCGCACGCGGGGCCCCTTTTTTCTGCTTCTACTCAAACACTGCCTCCCCCAACCACCCTATCCCAATCCCAACCCCCCAGCCCGGCACGCATGTCACCCTCTCCCACTTTATTTCCCCCCCCGTAACGTTGATCATCCATCATGTCTTCCACCAGAGGGAACCACGGGTTTCAGGGTGGGGGTGTCAGAGCCACCCCAGTGCGCCCTGTGGTCCACTCCTGTTTCCAGTCCAAACGGTGCTGATTTGTTCAATGAACAGATGGACAGGGTTTAGACCCAGGGTGTCAGATCCTGGGACCGGGACGTTTAAGGACGTTGTAACAGACTGATCACCAGAGACAAAGAAAGCATGAGGTGAGCACAGTCTTCCGGGCCTCTCACCCAACCTCTGACAGTGACTTGGGGCCCAAGAATCCTTTCAGCAGAAAAGCGAAGCAGAGGGTATTGATGTACAGCCATAATTTAGCTCTTTACATGTTAATTATACCCTCAGTAAAATACGTGTAAGAAATCATTACTAGCGTAATTAGTCATTTTTAGCAGCAAACCACACGCCTGGATTTCCGATTTGAACAGACGGTTCAAAACTGCTGGTTCCTCGTGACCGCAGCCTGGAGCCGAGTCTCCCAAGGTCTCTGAATAATGGAGCCACTTGAGGAAACCCTACACCACCTCCCCGGCCCAGCGCACCAGCCCGGAGACGCTTCATCCAGCCTCCAGGCTTCTGAACCTACCTGGACAGACCCCAGAGCTCAGGGGCCTCGAACTGCAGGTTCAAACACCACGGATTTACCAACGACAACGGGTCCAGCTTCCCACATCAGAGGAGATCTAGCTCCATTCTCGCTTATTTCAGAAGGAGCCTGCGACCACCCTTGCTAGTGAGGAGCTCTGGCTTTTACACTCTGAAGTACCGTCCCATAAAACACTGTTCTCAGCTGCCCCCTAACAGGGCAGGCCTGCCCTTCCCCCAGGTCTCGCAGGCAGCCTATCTTTCGGGGAGAAGGCGTCCAGATGCTCAGAGTCGCTGCTGGAATCTAAACGGCCCCGGAGCGAGGCTGAGCGGGACGAGAGCGGGAAACTGCAGCTGAGGGAATCGAAGCTCCAGGGTGCGGGGAGGAGGCGGGGGCGGGGGGGGGTAATGCAGACACCCCCCACTCCACCAGCCCTGCCGTCCCCACCCCCATGCTCCCAAGGGGGATGGAGGGACTGTCCTGGGGCTGCCAGGCAAAGCTGCCCTCAACCTCCTCACACCAACACCCGCAGTCTCACCGACACTTCAACACAAAAACCACGGTGAGAGTCAGATTACCATCTCTGTAAAAATCTCCAGGAAGTTAACCCTGCAAAGGCATGTCCAGAAGAGGCGGTCGGGACTTCTGAGAAGCAGCTGGCCCGGGGGCTACAGGTCAGGCCGCTGAGGCCCTGGAAGACCCACCCACCCTGCAGGGAGCCCTCAGGACAGGTGTGGACACACCCACCTCTACCTGGGCTGGCGGAGGCCCTGGACACAGAGGGGCCGTGGCAGCAGGCAGGGGCGCCTCCCACAGGAGGCCCCGGGGCCCCTTTGAGGGTCTGACCCCCAGGGCAGGACCGACCAGACAGTGGCGTCAGCCGGAATCCTCGTTACTACGGGAGCCTAAGCACGGCTCTGTGCTGCTTCCCAAAGGCAGGCGCACCCAGCAGGACCAAGGACCCCTTCTGGGCACAGAGCGGTGCACACCACGTGGACGTCCCAGCCTTGTACACAGACCTCTGACTCGGAGGGTCCCCTTCACCATGGCCCAACTCTCCAGACCATTCGGACCAGAGCTGCTCGTTCAGAAAACAAACAACTGTTCCCAGTGCTGGTGAGGCTTCAGGCAAGAAGTCAGTCGTCAACCAGCCCAACTAAAAGCAGGCCGGCCAGCCAGGCTGGAGTGCCCAGCAGTACCACCTGGACAGTGAGATGCGATGAGGACCATGATCGGCGAGCGGAATATCAACAAATTGTGTTACCCGCGCACATGGCAGGGATTTCTCAACATGTGGCTGTGCCGTGTTCGGTGTGTCCCCAGACCACGGGTGAGTCACAAAGGCGTCGCGGGGGTCAGTGAGGACCGGCCTCCTCTCAGGTGGGTCCTCTCGACCGCTGGCGCAGCACCTGGCTCCATCTCGGGGAGTGGGGTCACCCACCCTGGCCCCTGCCCCCCGCCCACACACGGGCCCCTCTGCCAGCGTGCTGGTCACACGTTGCCCTGAAGCAGAGGGACAGGCCAGCCTGGCCCAGCACCTCGGGGGCCCCTCCCCAGGGGCAGCAGCTGCTAGGCGAGCGCACTCCAGCGCCTCCATGACGTCTGTCCTGGACGTGGCCCCACCCGGGTGGCCAGGACACCACGCAGGCCCCCCGTGGGCGTGGCCCCTAGGCCTGGCTGCCTCGGGAGGCGAGACCATGCCCCACACCGCATGCCTCGCTCTGGGGCCACCGTGGCTCCCAGACTGCAGCACTCAGCGAAGAGGGGACTTCATTTTAAAGACAAGTTGCCAACTCCAGGAGGGGAGCCCTAGCAGGAGGCTGACAGGAAGCGCACACAGCACGCAAACCAGGCGCGGAGGGCTGGCAGGCCACTTCCAGCTCCCAGAGCCTGCGGGGCCTTGACGGGGTCTAGGGAACAGATCCCATGCTGCCCGCTCCGCCAAACAGTATGATGCAAACCTGCCATTTATTTCAGGACTTACGGCTGATCCGACCCCTGAACTGCCATTTGTTGGCAGGAAGGCAATTCCAAGAATTCGAAGAAAAATCCTGCAGTTAGCAGAGCGAGCCCCGGCCCCACCACCACCTGCCCACAGGCCTCGCCACGGCCTGTGGCCCGATGGGAAGACCGGTGCAAGCGTCAGACCCCCAGAGCCTCCCGGGGGGCCACTGTTTAACCCAGGTCTGTGGAGAACCACGGCTCAACGAGGAAAAGAAAGGCATGAGCCTTTATTGGAACACAAACAGGACCCCCTATGCGCGAGTTTTCCTTAAATAAACTATGAGGCGAAACTCCTAAGTGCCTGAACTTTGTTCTGAGCTCAGCCGGAGCCTGAGACGAAGACCTCCCTTGCAGGACCAAACGCCCACAGGTTGCTGCCAGCCCCCCGGGGCCTGCCCACCCTGAGGGCATCTCCCTGCTCCCCCCACCCCATTCCCACCCAATTTGGGCTTATTTCCCACCTGAACCGTATTCAAATCTGAGTTCTTTAACTATTCAAAGGGATTATATTTACATGGGATGGAAATATTTTCAGCGACTTTCTTAAAATCCTGAGATGCCCAGGCTGATTCACGTCACGTCAGGGAGCACCAAAGGGCTCGGCACCCACGACTCTGCCACTGCCTCTGGAGCCTGGCTGCCCACCAAGGAGGGTCATTAACTCACAGCGCAGAAGTCTAGGCAAATACCAGGAAGAGCCTATTCAAGAAGCCTTAACGTAATGGACATTCATAAAACCGTGCCTCATCTCTGAAGACAGACACGGCCTCACCTCCAGGGCCGACCCCGACCTCTTGGTGGACACAGAGCTGGAGGCCAGCGTGGAGCCAGGGGACGAAGCGTAGCTCCCGGCCTGTCCAGTGCCCACGGCGAGCTCCACCCGCAGCAGGCCCAACAGGCCAACAAGGGCAGGAGTGTTTCCTCTCATTCTGAAAAACCACTGATTCCAGAACCACTCAGTTGTGCTAGATCTGAACAACCGGTACCCTGCCTGCAGTGCCGGAGACCCTGGTTCGATCCCTGGGTCGGAAACATCCCATGGAGAGAGAACAGCAACCCACGCCAGTATTCTTGCCCGGAGAATCCCATGGACGGAGGAGCCTGGCCAGCTACTATCCTCCCGGTCGCAAAGAACACACACGTTTGAGCCACTAACACTTCACTGAACGATAAACAAAAAAGTTGCCTGGTGTACCTCCACTACGGCCAACTGCGTCCTGGCAGGCTCCTGACTGCTCAGGCCCTCCCTGCCAGTGAGGTCAGGACCCCTCGCCCTTCCCGGGGAGCGGCAGGGACGCGGATGCACCGCCGGACGCCGCTCCCCGACACCCACCGTGGCTGCATCGTCACAGCACCTCGCTCCCCGTCGGTCACAGACCCTGAGAGGGAACGCGACACGCGACTTTTGTTTTTCATTTTAAGGAACATCCCCTTCAGCATTTGCTGGGGTTGAACCGCAGGACACGAAGCTAGAAATAGAACTGGAAGCAGCCTGGCAGCCAGGCCAGGCCTCCCGACGCCTCGCCAGGCCTCCTCTCCCCGTGGCAGGCGCGGCCCCACAGGCTAGATTATAGCTTCGCTATAAGGCAGTGGAGACAAAACAAAGCAAAACAAAGCCACTCCTCGCCAGGACCTTTCTGTGGAAAGCCGCTGACTGAGCAGGGGCGGCCTGGCCCGCGGGTGACGGACAGACACGTCTTTGAGGGCCAGGCAGCCACCTGCAAGGCAGACGTTTCCAGAGGCAGAGCAGCCGGCCGTCTCAGCCTCCCGAGGCCCGCGGCTCCGAAGCCCAGCCTCGCGCCTCAGGTCTTCCCCCTCCAGGCCCCTCGTCTAAGGGTCCAAGACATCCCCGGGCCGACTCGCCCCAGCCGCTTCCTCCGACAAACTCCACGGAGGACTAACACGTCCTCTGGACGAAGACGCCAGCGGAGCGTCTCTGGAGGTCTGAGCGAGCCGAGGGCGCGGGCCCGCCGGCTGGAGGCGCAGGTGCGGCGCTCGGCCTGCGTGGCCCCGGGTCGGCCGGCACGCTGGGTTCTGGGCCCGAGGCCCGGAGGGCTGCGAGCGAGCAGGACACGCGGGCCTCTGGGGTCTCGAGGCCACCACCAGCACTGAGAGGGCACTGAGAACAAAAACCCCCAAGTCTTCCTTTTCTCAGGAAACGTCCCCTTTCACGCAACAACCCTGAGCCCCCACCCGGCTCGGGCGAGGGACCCGCCCCCAGGCCGCCAGGAGGCCCCGCCCATTTCCTCCTGCGTTGCCACGGTGACAGCCCCAGCTGGGCGGCCAAAATAACTTAGAAAACAGGAGCCCGGGGCGGGAAGCGGGGCCACGCCCGCCCGGCCCGCAGCAGAGCAGCTATTTCCTGAGACCCAGAGGGAAGCAGCAGCAGCAAGCCTCCCCAGGAGGGAAGCCCCCCGCCAGCCTCCTCCCCAGTGGGGCCAGGGCAGCCCCTGTTGGGCAAACAACACCCTGCCCAGACCAGGGCGGGTTATTTTTAAAACTCTGCTTGCTTTCTTCCAACAAATGGTGACTGACTATCGGCACCTGCCAAGCTCGCTGCACATAAGGAACCCCAGCACCCAGGCCTCCTCGAACGCGGGGGTGTCACTCACTCTAGAGCAAGAGGTGGCATGAGCGACAGGTGACAGGTGAGAAGATGCCACTCTCACGCAGAATGGTGAGGGTGAGGGGCCCTCTGGTCAGGGAAGGCTGAGTCCTTTTGAGAAAGTGCCCATTTTGGGCTGAGTATAAATCCCCTCCCAAGCTCTGTCACCTCACTTCACAATCAACCTCAGAGTTGGTCAGTCATTCACTTATTTCTGTCCAAGTTCATCCCAGAAATAATGTGAAGTCATTTCTGTCACCCATTCAGAGCTGAACAATTTAATATAACAATGTAACCACTAACTTAATAATTACAATTTAATGTTAGTATTTAATAAGAACAAGAAGACTGTACTTTATTGATAGCTTCTGAAACTTAGAAGCAACCAAGATGTCCTTGGGTTAAGTGAATGGATAAACTGTGATCCAATCCAGACGAGATATTATTCAGCACTAGAGCCATCAAGTCAGGAAGAGGCCTGGAGGAGACCCACGTTGAGTGTCACTGAGTGAAAGGAGGCAATCTGAAAAGGCCGCACCCTCTGCGTCCAGCGTCCCAACTGTAGGACACTCTGGGAAAACTAGGGACACAGTGACCAGGTCAGTGGTCGGGGGCCGGGGAGGCGGGATGAACGGGCGGGGCAGCGAAAGCGCTCTGAATGACCCCACTATGGTGGACACGTGTCGTGACACATTCATCCAAACCCACAGGATTAAACACCCAGAGGGAACATTATGTAAACTACAGACTTTGGGTGATGATGTGTCCATGTAGGCTCATCGACTGTACAAGCGTCCCATCTAGGGGAGATGTCCATAGTTGGGGGGCTGTGCCTGTGGGTGCAGGGGGCACACAGGAAATCTCCATACCTTCCTCTCAGTTCTGCTGTAAACCTAAACCTGCTCTGAAACAGTCGTAATAAAAAGTATGAGTGTCTCTCACATAAATAGATAAAAGGGATGCTTTCTTCTAATGCCATGACAAGGTGAAGGCACCACCTCGTCTCTGCCCAGAGCTCTCTCCAGCTGCCTGATGCCCCTCCACCAAGGCCCGGTGAATGCTGGGCCCCAGGTGCCGGTATCCCGGAGGCATTCCTGCAGGAGGCTTTCCTGGGACTGTGGTCCCTGGAGGCTGGGGTGGGTAGGGGTATCCACTTGGCAACATGCTGAAGGAGCACCTTGAGAATGTTGCTCAGCTTGCTGTCAGGGGAGCAGACATGTGCAGAGAGCGAGGGGGCTGCGAGGCCTTCCCCTGACTCCAGGGGACTCCCAAGCACAGGCCTCTGCGCTGACCAGGTTAGCCTTCTGGGGCGGCACAGCCTGAGGGCACAGGATGCGCGTGGCACTCTGTCCCCACCCGGCTTTCACCCCCTGGAGCGGCCAGGGGCGCAGTTCACACATCAGGCCTCTCATCAGATACATCTGCTAAGGAGACTGGAAAGGGGGCTGGATACCCAGGGAGAATGCATGCTGGTGGAAACAGCCCAGACAGCCTAGCCAAGACCTGCGTCCAGACAGCCAAACCCAAGCGCGTCCAGAAGGCCTGCGGGGCCCGCTCCTCCACCTCGAGCCCCACATCTGTTCAGAAAACTGCCACGCTCTCCCACCCTCGCCTGCCTTGGCTGCCACCCACCCAAAGGCCTGGGGACCCACAGCCCAGGAAGAGGAAAAGGGAGGCCATCCAGGGAGGACTGATTCAGGCCACACTGGCCTGGTTGGAACATTTGTTTTTTTAAAAAACGAGCAGGACGCTGCAGTTTTAAAAGAGGGGTGGTGAATGATACGGAAAATATTATACAGTCATTGCAGAGCTGGGCACCCAACGGTGCCAAGCTGCTGGGCTCAGCTTCACCACTTCCCCGCCACGTGGGCAGGGCCAGAGAGAGTGTCCTGAAGACAAACAAAAAAGGAGGCTGACAGGGGACACAAGAGACAGGTTGGGGGCCAGGCTGCAGGGAGGGGCTCCGGGCTCCGTCCACTTGGGGCAGCCTCCAGCTCAGGCCCAGTCTTCCTGCAAAACTGGGTGACTGCTCAATGTCTCATTCCTATTGGAGAGCACACACCCCGTCCCTGGGCTGGAGGGTTCCTGCATCAGCTGCCTGTTTAAGTAGAACCTTTATTTTTGACAGAGAAGAGAAAATGAAAGAAAGAAAAGGCCGGCGAACTCGGTGGTCGCTGGGCCTGAAGGCTGCTTCCCCTGGGACTTTTCTTGGTGGGGCGGGAGGTTTTAGCGCTGAGGGCACAAGGAGCCTGGAGGGCAGACGTAGGGGCTCCTGGCCCCCTCCCCGCGGGGGCCTCGCGCCCTGTCCCCTGGCAGGAGCAGCACCCACCGCGCCCTAAAGAGGAGGCCCCTCCAGCGGGACGGTGCCCGGAGCCTAGCCCAGTTGGTAAGGCGACCCTGCGACCCCAGAGGGCTCCCCCGCCGACCCGCTCGCCCCTCAGCTTGACCTGTTTTTTGCCCGGGCGCCGCGGAGGGTGGGACGGAGGCCGGGGGGCGCCCCGGGCAGAGGGGCGGGAGCCGGGCGCGCCTCCAGACCGGCCCCTCCCGACCCGGATCCGCCGCCCGCCCCGCGCCCGGCCGCGCACCCACCTGCGGGGGCCGCGACGGCGCCCTCGTCGCTCTGGTTAAACTCGAAGAGGAAGTCAAAGTCGAACTCCTGGTCTTCCTCCAGCCCCGTCATGTTGGGTCGGGGTCGGGGGTCAGAGGGCCAGGGCTGGAGTCGGGGTTCGAGGTCAGGGGTCCAGGGTGGGGGCCGGGGCTTGGGTTCCGAGTCCGAGGTCAGGGGTCCGAGGTCAGGGTCGGGCTCAGATTCAGGGTTCGGGGTCTCATGGGGTCTGGGATCGAGGCGGGGTCGGGCTCCCGGGTCGGGGTCAGGCTAGGGTCCGGGGTCGGGGTCCGGGGTCGGGGCCTAGTGTCGGGGTCCCGGACCGGGTTCCGCGGCCGGGCGCGGGCCGCGGGCACCTGTGGTCGCGCCGCCGGGACTCGGCTGCGCCCGGGCTCGGTCGCGCGTCCTCGGTAACGTGACTCCCGCGCCCCTCCCCCCGGCCCTCCCCCGCCGCGCCCCTCCCCCCGCTGTTTCCGGGTTTACATAAACAAGCGGCTTGCCGGCCGCCGGCTTCCGAGTTTTAAATAAACTCTCCCCGCGATCCGGAGCGCACGCCTTTCACTGGCGTCCCGGCCCCCCGCGCCCGGGGCCCCCTAGGAAGCTCTCGGGGTCGGCCCCCCAGCGCGAGGGAGATCCCCGAGTGCCTCCCGGGTCTGCGCTCGGGGGGTGCACTGGTGCCGGAGAGGGGCACACGGGGTCTCCGGCCACCTCCGTCCGCCCGGCGGCCCGAGAACCCCTGCGGCGGGAGCCGGGTGGGCAGAAGCTGGGGGTGCGGACAGGACCTGGCGGTCGACCCCCGCCCGCCCGCAGCCTCGCTCGGGGAGGCGGGCGCAGCGAGCGGCATCGGCGGCTCTACCGGGGAGGGGGCTGAAGGGAGGGGCGCAGAGCCCGGGACGCGCGGCCCTGACCACAGCGGCTCCGCTGAGCGGCCGAAGGGACCTCCGGGCGGCCACCCGCCCCTAGGACAGGGAGCCCCCACTTCGTCCTGACGAAGCCCCGCAGGCCCGGCCGGCTCAGAACACCCTGGATGGCAGGGCCGGCTTTCAGAGGAGCAGCTTCTTCCCAATCCACACGCACGACACTGCGCTCCAGCCCGTGCAGCTCAGATCCACCCCCCTCCCACCCCTTCCCCGAGAGTCAGGAGGTGGGAGGTCGTGGGGACGCCCGGGCCGCGCTGCCGCCTTCCCGCGCGGCCTGCTACCGGCAGGTTGATGCCCAACTGGCTACCTTTCCTTTTTGTAACCCCGCTCACTTTAGTCCCTCAAATTCCTGAAACACGCGTGCAAACGCCTGTGGGCCCACGAGTAGACTGCCAACCATCCCTGAATGACCCCAGAGCTCCGCCAGGCCGAGCGAGAAGAGGGGGAGCCCGCGGGGGGTGACACCCAAGACCGGGGCGCAGAGCAGCGTGTGCGCACAAAGTCCGTGTAGAGCTAGGCCCGCCTGAGACCAGCCCGCCCCCGGCCCAACTGGACTTTCTCCCAGCCGTTCTGACTTCCCCAGGGTCTTGGCGCCCCGTGAAAGCAACATCTGGAAAAGCCCGAGAAAGGTGATCAGGAAGGCGGGACGGGGTGAGGGGGGGTGGCGCGGAGAGGCAGAGGATCGCCCACGGGGGAAGGAGGCAGTGCTCAATGGTCCGTTTCTGCGATTCGGCTGCTAATCCAGCCTGTCGCGTCCTCCCCTCTGCCCTGCAGGCCCTCGGCCTCTGGGGACCAATTTTTTACGGAAGCAGAGAACCTGGGAGTCACCCGACACCCCCCAAACCTCCTCTCTCTCAGGACCTTTTCAAACGGCTGGTTTTCTCCCGTGATAAACTATAGCTCACTTTGGCCTGATTTAGTTTCTAATAATAGTCCTAACTTTGAGATGTATGTTGGAGGGCTGTTTTGTTTTAGTTTGCTTTTTTTGCTGACCTTCAGGCAAATGGAAGTTCTGTTTTCCGTTCAGAAGCCACAGCATTTCATTTTTCTCTCTTTTCGTTTTTTTTTTTTTTAAAAGTTCAGCCACTTTCTCACCCTCGCCAAAAACTTACACACAAACTAACAGCCTCTACCCACTGTTTATACCAAAACGTCTCTCTCGACTGTTCTGTCCTGGAGAAAGTGGGTTTATCCTTCCCGGTGGGCCGAGTCCCCCAGGGTCAGGATTTAGGTCTGCTTTGTCCCAAGGAGGAGCTGACCCCTCACCGAGGTCGCCCGAGAGGGGGCCCTTTTCTAACTGGTCCCCTCACCAGCACCCCCAGTGCCTTGCGACTTGTAAATGGTTTGGAGCTATTTGCCAATTCAGCAGACACTCCTGTCTTGATGGAAATGTTTAGCTTGGCGCTTCCTCCCAGCGGCGGCGGGTGTGCTCGGGGCCCAGGCCTCCAGCCCTTCGAGCGATGCGGCCACGGGGCCTTTCTAATCTGGATTAGGAGACGACGCGGAGCGAGTCGGCGGGAGAACAGGGCGGGCTTTGTTCTGTCCTGGAGCGCCCCAGGCATTCTGTGTGGTGCAACTTCTGAATGGGTGGTGGGCGTACCTACAAGGCCCGCATTTCTCTGCCTTCCCCACGCGGAAAAACAAGCACAGGGCCTTCCCGAACAACAGGCCTAATGAGCTTTGACCAGATGCTCATTAAACTGGAGGGGAAGGCTGGGGATTCCCTCAGATTCTCAGATGGGCAACCAAAGCCCAGTCCGGCCTGCGGGGAAGGCCAGATCCTTCCGCCAGCCCTGAGCAAGGCAGGCGTGGACCTGCAGACGGGCTCTGCCCCTCACACCCCGCTCCTGTCTGTATGAAGGATTAGATCATGCTTTCTGGTTGGCCTAATTCTGCAGTCCTGATACATGCACCGATATTCGTTTAGTCGAAGGGCATCACCGCGCCAGGCTAGCTGTCTCAGCACTGGCGCCTTAGAATGTATTCTCTTAACGTAGGAAACAGGACAAATAATCACCCCCTCATAGATGTCTTTTCTTTTTGTAAGAGAGAGAGAAAAAAAAAGACCCTTTATTGACGACAGACCACCGACTGCTCAAGTAAAGAGATCTAAACTTTGAAAGGCCCACATATTTAAAAAGCAGTGGTAAGAAATAATGTGGGGGAAACTTTGATGTAAAGTGTCCAAAGATGTAAAATCAAAATCTCGACAACTTTTAAAACTTTGCTGACAGTAACAGCTCATCCTGTAAGCATTATCTACTGCTTACATTTAAACATTTTCTAAATTGGCATGAAATGGTAAGAAACATAAGGTGTATGTTAATATATATCTTCCCTTGATTAAAACCACATAGAAATAACATAAAACATTGAGGCCCTGACCCTCATGTGACGTTCTTACATTGAGTTTAGGGTCCTGAGCGCATGTTTGCTGACGATAAGGAAGTTCTCCAGAGCAGGCAGTCTTTGAAAATTGCAGCTGTGATGCAAGCGGGTCCCTCATATTTATCAGAATCGTACAGCAGGCAGTAGCATTTAGTTTCTAGCACTTCCCAGAAGGATGTCTGCCCTTATAAAATATGAGTACTCATTACACATTGGCAGCCTTGGCAGTTTTCTTAAAATAATTTAGACAAAGTACTTCAGCGCTGATAAGGCGTTTGGAAAGGTGTCTCCGGCTTCCACCAGAGCCCTGGCCCTGGTCATCCCTTAGCTCCCGGCTAATGAGGGTGGTGGGGGAGTTCGGGGTGGTGGTGGCTGTTTCTAAGGGCTGAGTGTGAGGGGCTGTGGACCCGAAGCTGCACGCAGGAGGGTCGCCAGCAGAC
This sequence comes from Ovis canadensis, assembly GCF_042477335.2. NCBI lineage: Eukaryota > Metazoa > Chordata > Mammalia > Artiodactyla > Bovidae > Ovis > Ovis canadensis. Next base: position 14,144,576 of record NC_091267.1, read on the forward strand.
TGTCAGTCGCGGCCTCGCCATCCCCGGCTTCAGGGCAGAAGCTTATGCCATCCTTGTAACTTTGAAAAAGTAGCCTGAAACTCGGCAGGCCCTTCCCAAACTGTCCTGAAACATCTACGGTTGGAACTCTCAAATCCACAAGATTGCAAACTGGTTTGAATTAGGGGCTGCGCCCCACCGCGCCTTTCATCACTTTTAGTTCTGCGGGTCGAGCCATCGGCGTGGCGGCGCCTCACGGAGCGGTTCCCGTGGCCCGGTGCCTGGAGAGAATCCGGCCCCCGCTAAGTTCGGAGAGGGGAGCAGAGATCCCCACCTCACTGTACGGCTGGTCTTCGAGGCTACAGGGTGGCCCTGCCCCACTGGGGAAGAAACCGGGCCATCCCTCTTTCCTAAAGAAGCCTCGCTTCTCTCCAAAATGTCCTTCTTTTGTGGCTCTGTCGGCCCTAACCTCGCTGGTCCCCAAGCCGCCTGCATATGAACCGAGTTTCTACAGCGGGATCTGCCGAGCGGCTGCACCAGCGAAGGCCAAGTGCGCGAACTCAGCGCTAGAGAAGAGGAGACACCTATTGGCAAGAAGGCGCGTTCGAAATCAGGGCCGCTCTGGGGAAACACCAGGGGGACACCGCTTCCCAATCTTTGCAGCGCGCCCGCTGCGCGCCTGGCTGCCCACGCCCCTCCCCGCGCGCGGACACCAGAGCGGCCTGCTCGCCCCTCCCCAGGCCGGGACCCCGCGGGCGCAGGCGGGATCGGCGCGGGGCTCAGGGTGCTGGGCCGCCCCCACGCCTCGGGGGCCGCGGTGGGGGACTGCGGCTGCGCCCGCTTACCTTCCTCTGCCGACTTCATGGTGCCGCCGGCGGGCGCCGAGGGCCCCAAAGTTTCTCCGCTCCCGCCGACTGCAACCGGAGGGCCGAGTGGAAACTTGGAAGGGACTGGAAAACTGGTACTTGGCATCCACGCGGCGGCGGCGGCGGCGGCGGCAAGCAGGAGGAGGAGCGGGAGAAGTGGGCGCCTCGCGCTGCCGCCCGGGGTCGGGTCTCCCGCGAAAGGCCCCCTTTCCCCCGGCCGACGCGCTCCGGCCCGGGCTCAGCTCAGCCCGCGCGCCCCAGAGAAATGTGGTGGGAGGGTGTGTTCGCGCGTGGCGGAGCCGGGCTGCGGCCCCGGGAGCCCAGCAGGGTGGCGGTGGCCGGGGCTCGGAGGTGTGCGCCCGTGCCCCGGTCCCCGCGCCCGGCCGCCCTCCCCGGCGCGGTGACTGTGCCGGCGAGTTCGGAGTCTCTGAGTCTCGCTCTGACGCAGGGCCGCGCTCTGCCTCCTGCCTTTTTAAAGCTGGAAAATACCTCCCCCGCCTCCCCGCCGGCCCGGCCGCTCCTGCGCCCCCTCCCTGCCGTGACATCACGCCCCCGCCCGCCCGAGCCGGCGCTGGGCCCGGGGGACCAGCCGCCGAGCGGCCGCCCCTCCCCGCGCCGGGCCGCCGCTCGCCCGTCCCGTGGGGCGCAAGGGGGGCGGACAGGGGCGCACGCGGAGAGGCTGGGGCGCACCCGGCGCGCGGCCCGGCCCGGACGCCTGGGTCCACGCGGGTGTCCTGAGAGAACCGCACTGAGCTTTAATGAGGGGGGCGGGGCGGGGCGGGGAGGGGGCCGACGGGGGTGCCGAGAGAGCCCTGCATGCTGAAGTCATTATGTAAAATCGCAGGCTTCCCCCGCTGTGGAAATTTGGAAAAGCGCTTCCACTGGCAGGCCCGAGAAAGGAAATTCCCATCCCGCTAAATTACTAACAGATTGCACGGCAGTCCCGGGACGTGGAGTCACTGTCATTTTTCTCCTGTAAATATCTGAGCGACCCAGATTGCCTGTTGCACGGCTGGCTGGCGCGGGGCGGCGCGGGGGGGGGGGGGGCCGTGGAGAACCGCGAGCCCCTCCCCGGGCTCCCAGCCGTCGCCCCCGGCCGGCCCCGAGGGCCAGGGCGGTTTACCGGCGCGACTGGGGTTTCCAGCCGACAGGGGCTGGTCCGCTCGCCTCGCGGGGGAGGCCTCTCCAACCCGCTGCTTCACTTCACTCTTTCCTCTTTCAAGCCCTCCTGCTTTCTCGGTGCAGCTTGGCGGCCAAAACGGGACCGTATTTTCGTGTTGGCCTTGGCTGGAAGGGACGGAGTGTTGGGGCAGTTAAAATGTCTGGTGTATAAGAATTATAAATCTATTGCACGACACCCTATGTGGGTTAAAATAAACCCAAAGCAGAAGACGTGTCTGCCGCGGGGACCAGGAGGCCTGCGGCTCGCGGGGGGGGGGGGGTGCTCCCAAAGGACTCCACGCCCGGCACTCGGGGAAAGGGGGGGTGCCACGCTTGACCCAATGGGGGGGGGGTTGCCCTGCCCTCGGTGCGACATTAAACAACAGGAAGGCGCCCGGCAGAGGCATGCCCACGTCACCACCGCGGTTGTCGGTTCATCCCAGTAGAGTCGGCCCGACTGGGCGCAGGCCTCCCCTGGGGGTCTCCCCTGGGTGTCTCCCTTGGGGGTCTGGAGGGGGTCAGGCCACTCCTGGTGCCACGACCTGTGGGTCAGCGCCCGTTCTGGGAGCCGACCCACCAGGCGCCTCGAGCCCCAGGCAAAGGGCGGGGGGGACCCCGCGGGGACGCAGTGGCTGGGGCTGGGAGACCCCGCGAGGACGCTGGAGGCCCAAGAGGGGGAACCCCTCGAGCTTGCCGAGGGGGGAGGGTTGCGAGGACGCGGGACGGAGGGAGGCGGGGCGGGGCGGGGGGAGAAAGCGGGGAGGGAAGCGGAGACTGGAGGGGCGGGGACTGGGGGGCGGGACGTGCGTCCGGAGCTGGCAGCCGCCAGGGGGCGCCCCGCCCCTCCCCCTTCCCCTCCCCCTTTCCCCTTCCCCCTCCCCCCTGCCCCCGCCCCCGTCCCCGCCCCCGCCCCCCTCAGCAAAGATGAGCTGGTGAGTCCCCGGCCCCCCAGGCTATGGGTTTTGCCTGGAGAGTTTGTCGGCGCGAGTGCCCGCCCCACTAGAGGAACGGGCCGGGAGGAGAGGCCGAGTCGTGGCGCAGAGAGAAGGGAGGTTTGGAGAGTTGTGTCAAAAGGAAGGCTGACTCTCGCCCCCTCCGCCCGCCCCTCTCGGGCTTTCAGGGGCGTGGGGCTGTCCTGCGGCCCCGGAGCCCGCGGGACCCCTCGGGCCGGGAGTGCCACTCGGTGCGGAGGGCCGAGCTGGGGGCCGTTGGCCGCCGCCTCCTCCTCCTCTTCCTCCAATAAATAATTTTCACTCCATCCAGAAAAGCTCTTTTCCTGTCTGCTCTCAACGCGCCCCTCATTCCCCCGCCCGGGTGACGGTGTCCCGTCTGTTTCCCTCTGTTTAATGCCGTTGCCCAGACCACGGTGGCCGCGCGCCAGGGCGCAGGGAGTCCCGGAGGCGGCGGCGCAGCTCCGCGGCCAGCGCGCCCCCGTGTCCGCCTCGGGCCGGCCCTGCGGCCACCGCGGGGCCACCGGCCTCGTCCCCGCGCCCGAGGCCCCCCGGCGCCCCTTCCGCCTTTCTGCGTCCTCCGGTCCCTCTCGAGGTGTGTTTATAGCTGCTACTAGGAGAGACGTTACACGGGTTTTATTTTAAGAATTGGTGATGACTAACGAAGTTAAAAGGAGCTTAGGACAGAAAACAAGACTATTTTTAGATTACTGTTGTTTCTGTGGATTATTGGGGCAAATACACCCAAAGAAGCTTACCATTTTCAAAGTCCCTTTAGTGCCAAATCCTTTCTCCTGGTGCGCACATGGGTATTCATCCTCCATGCTCAATATTTTCTAGAGACTTTGCAGTCGCTGTTGCTCCCGGTTTTGCGTTCAAGCACAATTGCTATGGAGATGCCACCCTCAGCGCCCTCGGCCTGGGGACGGCTCCGGAGGACCTGGGAGGCACTGGTCTGGCCGGAGCTGCCCTGAAGGGGCTGCTGTGTCCCTGCCCTGAAAGCCCGGCTGGGGACCCCTTGGTCCCACTTTCCAGCTTCTGCACCCCCAGCTGGCAGGGCCTCCCGGGCAGGTGCGCTGCCGTCCACCCTTTCTTCCTGTTCCCTTCTCGCACACCCAGGTGCCACTTCTTGCTCATGAAAATCACCTCAGACATCTGTGAGTTGATGTAAATGCTTTTGTTCACCTCAGACATCTGTGAGTTGATGTAAGTGCTTTTGTTCTTGCCAGGTCCACATCCGAGCCCTGGCAGCGCCATTTCAAAGTTCTCCCATTTGGAACCACTCTGAGCGTGCGGCTTCTCTAAAGGGCAGGTGTGCATTCCTCTTGCAGCACCTCTGAACAGACTGCAAGAGGCTCATAGACTGAACCAAGTGTCGGCAGACATGCCTGGCTACATGGGCATCGAGCCAGAGGGTAGAGAAAGGTGTTAAGTTAAAAATCAGAATTGCGTGCATGTTAAGATGCCTTAGTTGTGTCCAACTCTGCAACCCTGTGGACTGCCACCTGCCAGGCTCCTCTGTCCATGAGGATTCTCCAGGCAAGAATACTGGAGAGGGTTGCTGTGCCCTCCTCTAGGGGATCTTTCCAAGCCAGGAATCAAACCCACATCTCCTATGTCTACCTACACTGGCAGGCAGGTTCTTTACCAGTAGCGCCACCTGGGAAGCCCAAAAATCAGAATTAGGAAGAGTTTGTTTGCTTCTAAGTAAACTTAGCTGAGGTTCTCTTAAAAAGCCATTGACATTACACCTGCCAGTTGTGCCTGAAGTTGAAAAAGATGGGCCTGCACACCTGTGAGTCCCCTTTTCTCTTAGGGGTGTCCTTAGAGGTCCATGCATTTCCGGTTTGGAGGTTCTGCTTTGAGATTTTCCCTGTGAAGTCGCTCTTTAATCCTCCCCTCGTCCCTGAGACAGTGCAGGGGCTTCTTCATCTCCGGACCACCCACTCCAGGTGTCCCACCACTGGGCTAAAACTGCAGTCCTCAGCCAGTCAGTGTCAGCACGGCCAAGGCTGGTCAGCATCCCGGCGAAGACTCAGCACGGTGCCTCCCGCCCTTCGCCTTCCACGCGGCCTGCCCTGAGCTTCAGCAGCGGCTCCTCTGGGACAGTGGGGAACATTCTCCCTGGGCAGTGTCCCAGGTGACTCTGAGGGGAATGTGTGTTCTGCCGTGCCTGGGTGGCGTGTCCTAAGGACGTCCGGTGGGCCTCGGTGGTGTGCCGCCCTGGGCTCAGGTCTTCTGTTTCTTGGTTGGTCTTCTGCCTGGTTGCCACACTCATGATTGAAGGCGGGGCCCTTCCTGACATCTCCCACTATTGCTGCAGCATTGCCTCTCTCTTCCTCCCGTCAGCTTCTGCGGCATATATTCTGGGCCTCCATGTCTAGATGGACATATATTTATAAATTTTATGTTTTCCTGATGGATGGGCCCTGTAATCGTTATGAAACATGCCTCTTTGTTTAATGACATTTTCTGTGTGTTAAAATCTATTTTATCTGACATTCATACAGCCGTTCCAGCTTCCCGAACTTGTTCTTTGCATAATATATGTTTTTCCACTTTAGTCCATTCGTGAGTCTAAAGCGCACCTGCTGTAGCTGGGTTCAGGTTGGATCACGCTTTCTTCCGATCAGCTTGTTAAATCTACCCACATTCGATGTTAGTATTGATATCATTGGATTTATATGTGCTGTTTCATTTTTCTTGTTTTCTGTTTTCCTCCCGTTGGTTTGTTCCTCGGTTCCTCCTTTATTGCTTTACGTTAAGTGAATGTTTTCTAAAGTAGCAAAATGAATTCTTTAGTGCTTTTTACCCCTTTTAACGTTATTTCTTTAGTGGATTTACCAGCGACATATTAACATCACAGTCAGCTTCAGATGCCTAGGAGCTTAATTTCAGTGACAAACATAACCACGCATCCTATGTGGGCTAATTCCTTTCCCCTCTTTTCACGGTAACGTGGTAACAAATGGTGATGCTGCAGGCCCGGCGGGGCTCTGGTGCTCCTTCACCACCTGCCTGCGTCCCCCCCTCCCAGCTTTGTTTCACCCACTTCCTCGGTTCTGGTGAAAATATTACACTTGTCTTACATTTCCACTAATTATAGGCCTCACATTACATTATATCTGTATTATTTTATACAATTGCTTTTTAAACCAGTTATTGGGATAAAGGAGGAAAATGTACATTTGTGCTGCTTCATGAAATGACGTGCTTGCCTTTAACAGCACTGCTTTTTCACGTGGCTTCAGTGTCTGCCTGGGGTCACGCCCTTTGCACCCGAAGAACTTCCTTTATTTCTTGTAAGGTGCGTCTGCTGGCAGCAAGCTCTCAGTGTTCGTTTATCTGGGAAAGCCTTCATTCCACCCTCGCCTTTGAAAGGTGGTTTTGCTGAGTGTCGGATTCTTGGTTTGCAGTGTTTTCCTCTGAGCACGCTGGTATGTTGCCCACTGCCTTCCAGCCTGCGGAAGTCTCCTTTGGGCTCAGTCCCCTGGGGCAGGGGAAGTGACCCTGGGGTTTTTGCCGTGTCTGCGATCCTCAGCGTTTTCACAGTGATGCAGGCCGAAGTCCTCTCTGTTGAAGGGGAGGACAGAGGCAGATTCCTGGGCCCACCTGAGACCCCGCCTGTGGGCTCCTCCCCTGGGAGGAGCGGCCTTCCCTCTGCCGCTTGTCTCTTTGCTGTGGACTCAGCCTCAGCCGGGACTCCAGGCCACACCGGAACCCCAGCTGGCCCTGGGGTCTGTCCTGCTCTGTGAGGCCCACAAGGGCCTGGCGGCCTCCGAGGTGGACACAGGAGTGTTGAGGATGCCTCGGGGAGCAGAGTTCTTGCGGTTCCCCTCCATCCTCTTGAGGGATCCCACACAGGCTCCTGCTGCCCTGGGCCCCTCCTGGCAGCCTCAGGCCAGGCCTGTGTTTCTGAGAGCTGAGGGCATGCAGAGGTGGTGGGCACTCCACACCCCCCATGTCTGGCTGTCTGGGCATCTGCTCTGGCCACTGACCTGGCCGGAGGGAACTAGGGTCCTCCTCTGGTTTCTGGAGAGCTTCAGGGTTTGCACCTGTGAGCTCACTGTGCCTTCGTTTTGCAGAATGGTAACAGGAACAGTCTTCTGATGGTAACTCTTAAATTCAGCAGCAGCCCAAGGCGAGCAGTTTTCCATCCGTCTTGGGCCGAGGTTGGCAGGGTGGGGGGTGGTTTGGGTCCCTTTCTTGCTCTAATTTGCTTCGCTTTTGCACACAGTGAGTTTTCGGGAGGGGTGGGCACAGGACCCTGGGCACAGGCCAGCGCCCCCTCCCCGGCACAGGGCTCCAGCCCAGCGTGGGAGGAGATGGAATCCGCCCATGGCTTGGGTCTGCTGAGCTTCCCAAACTATTTTTAAAGTGTTTTTGGTTCAATAAAGCTCTAAACAAGTTTTGCCAGGCACTTTTTCCATTAATTTTTAAAATAGAGTGAATTTCAAGGGAAATTTAATCCATGTGCTTCTGATTCATTTACACTTAACTCAGGGAGATGCTGCGTTGAACTGTTTGATGTTGAAGCAGAAGGCGGCTTTTTACAAGCCCGCTTGGCCTTTTTTCCTTCTTGGAAACAGGAAGTGGCATCTTGCCAATGTGTAAATGGATGGGAACCCTAAGGGAAGATGCTGTTTCAAGCCCACACCCTAGAGCCTGGGGCTGCAGCAGGGCTAGGCTGTGGGATCCCAGGAGCTGGCTGCAGGGCGGTGGGGGGCGGGGGGAGGGTGTTCCAGGCAGAGGCCATGGGCCTGACGCCTCTGCACACCCCCAGGCTCCCCTGCACTTGGGCCTCTGGTGCCCAGACAGCAAGAGACCCTGTGCTGTACTTGTCTGCTTACAACTCGTGTGGACACACGCAACACACACAACACACACAACACAGTGCACTGTCAACACATGAAGCACACACAACACAGGGCACTGTCAGCACACGCAACACGCATAACACAGGGCACTGTCAACACACACAACACACATAACTCAGTTCACTGTCAACACACGCAACACGCATAACACGGCACTGTCAACACACGCAACATGCATAACACAGGGCACTGTCAACACACGCAACACACAACACACAACACAGGGCACTGTCAACACACGCAACACACAACACAGGGCACTGTCAACACACGAAGCACACACAACACAGGGCACTGTCAACACACGAAGCACACACAACACAGGGCACTGTCAACACACGCAACACACAACACAGGGCACTGTCAACACACGAAGCACACACAACACAGGGCACTGTCAACACACGCAACACACAACACAGGGCACTGTCAACACACGCAACACACACAACACAGGGCACTGTCAACACACGCAACACACACAACACAGGGCACTGTCAACACACGCAACACACACAACACAGGGCACTGTCAACACACGCAACACACACAACACAGGGCACTGTCAACACACGCAACACGCATAACACGGCACTGTCAGCACACGCAACACACAACACAGGGCACTGTCAGCACACGCAACACACACAACACGCATAACACAGGGCACTGTCAGCACACGCAACACACAACACGGCACTGTCAACACACGCAACACGCATAACACAGGGCACTGTCAGCACACGCAACACACAACACAGGGCACTGTCAACACACGCAACACACACAACACAGGGCACTGTCAACACACACAACACGCATAACACAGAGCACTGTCAACACACGCAACACACATAACTCAGTTCACTGTCAACACACGCAACACGCATAACACAGTGCACTATGGAAACATAAGTGTGCGCTTCACTGGCGTCAAGTACGTGCACACGGTTGCCATTGTCTGTAGAGTGCTCTCATCTTCCCAAGCCAGCACACGGTCCCTGAGGACCACCAGCCCCACCCCACCCCCTACCCGCCATTTGTGAACCTGCATGCTAAGCTAAGCCCAGGCACCTTGTGTGGGTGGAATCACTCAGTATCTGTCCTTTTAGAACGGCTGTTTCACTCGGCAACGTGTCCTCGAGGTCCATCTGGTTGTCCCGGGCCAGCGCTCCTCCCTGTTGAGGCTGACTCAGAGCCCATCGTGGGCAGGGCCCTGCTTCCCTCCCTGCTCGTCCATGGAAGGGCGTTTGCGTTGAGTGCACCTCCCCACCGTCAGGAAGTTGCAGGCCTGAGCACGCGTGCAGATGCCCCTCGAGACCCTCCCCCTGGCCTCTGGGTGACTGGCCCCTTTGGGGGTCTCTGGCCCACGTGCTTCGAGTCGGGCTCCTCCAGGGACCCGCAGCTCATGCTTGCTCCGTCGATGGTGCTGCAGTGGCTGCTCTGGGCAGGTGCTACCAACGTCCCGGCGGCCGTGAGACCTTCCGGCCGGCGGCCAGAACTCGGTGGAGCTGGGAGGCAGAGGGGAGGCGATGGCAAGGCAGGGGACCCCAGGCTGGAGGCACTTCAGAGAGGACAAATGCCTGCCCTGGTGCAGAGAACCAAGGCCTCTGGGGCCCAAGGACAAAGGGCACAGCTGCATACCAGGCTGTTGAGGGGGACTTGGAAGGGACTCAAATGCCCTGGGTCTGTCATCCCCACTGGGAGCGGCTCTGTAGCTGGGCCTGCCCATCTCTGTCTGCCCCTCCTCACTGCTGCTCACTGTGGCCCTCATGCAGTGTCCTCCAGATCTGGCCACACAGGGCCCCAAGCTGCCAGGTGGTCCCTCCCGGGCAGTGTGATGGGGGACCCTGGGCATCCTGTGTCCTCGGGCCACAGCGGGCCGTCTGTAGCCAAGTGGCTCAACTGCCAGCCTGGTGGCTGTGGTTACCGAAATGCCTTCAGCCCCCCCACCCCCCACCAAACTCCCCAGCTGGGTGTCCACCCAGCGTCCATCTTCCCATTTCCTCCTGAGGACCTGGGTGGGCCCCCGGCTGAGGGCAGTGTGTCCTGCTGAGCATTAGGGTCATGTGGTGGGGTGTTGGGGTCTGCATCGCTGACCACACTGGGCATCCTTCCCCCATAGAGGCTGCTCAGCCTCCGAACGCCTCATCCAGATCTGACCAGCCTGAGCCCAGCCCCGTGGTCCTGAGGTCCCGGAGCCCCCTCATGCCCTCCCCCACCTGTCCGTCACCTGCCCCTCATGCAGGCATTCAGATGGGACAGGGTGGTAGCAGTCAGGATGTCCCAGCAATTGTGGGGGCGGAGCCCGCGGCCTGGCATGTGAGCCTGTGGGGGATGCCTGTGGTGGGCAGGAGGGTCTCAGCACCCAGGAGGCCCTGCTGGAGGAGGCAGCCACCTGCAGGGTCGTGGGGGCAGCCCCTCACGTCCTGGGAGGTCCCAGTGACAGGCTACTCTCCCAGAGGTGGTTAGTGGTGGCAGGGGGTGCAGGGCCAGATGCGGATCCCACAACCCCGCACCCAGCTCGGGCTCCAGGGGTGGGGGGACCTCAGGGCTTGTTGAGAACAGGTGAAGGGAGCAGTGGGAGGCTCCCTCCCCAGAGCCCCTGACACACCCCCAGGGTCCTTGGCATTGGCACTGTGACCCCTGAACTGAGCCAAGTCCATCCAGTCCGCTGGACGTGGGCACCGTACCCCCTGGCACTCCCAAAAGTGGGGCCAGAGCCTCTTCCAGGACCAGCCTGGCCCGGCGCTCTGGAGCCATGCTGGGGGCAAGCCCCTCTGCTCTGCTATTCTGGACATGGGGAGTTGCCCAGCTGGAGCGGGGGCCTCACGGGGCTCTGGGGCCAAGAGGCTGCATCCCAGCCAGTGAGGTGTCACCCCGGTAAGGGCAGTGGGCCTGAGGGTGCAGCTGCCTTCCGCTCCTGTTTGGTGAAAGCACAGTACCCCTCCTTCCTGGGCGAGACCCCAAAGTCAGCATCATAACTGCAGTCTTCAGACACTCAGATGGAACACTCTCCTTGCAGCAACAGTTAGGGCCACTTGGGACGAGGACACTGGGGCTGAGTGGACGCCCTGCCAGCTTGCCCATGTGGACGGCACCCCTGCAGTTGTGCCCAGAAGCTCTGGGAGGCTCCTGGGAGCGACTGTCTAAACTATGAGGCTCCCCCCGCTGCTCAGAAGTCTGGCTTCTCTCAGAGCTGGCTCTCCGGGGGCAGGTGACTGGGCCAGGTGCCGGGCAGGGGATGTGAAGACGCAGTCTGGACCAGACACCCGGCCCCATCATAGAATCAGAGTCGCTTTGGCTCAGCCGGCCGGTCTCTGCACCTTCAGGTTGCGAAGAGCCTGGGAGCCCTGAAGCGATGTTAGGTCACTTTGAACAAACAGCATCCAGGGTTCAGCGCAGCCGCCTGAGACCTTGGGACTTGGGCTCAGACCTGACAAGGCCATCCTAGAGGGCTCCACCTGGTGACACCCAGACACACAGGGGCCGCGGGGAGATGGCGGGGAGGGTGGAGCGCGTGGCCCGGCCGCAGGCGGGTGGGCGGGGGGTGGGGCCCGGCCCAGAACCGGGGGTGGACTGTGTCCTCGCTGTTGGGGGGTGCACCCTGGGGCCCAGCTCCACAGGCTGCGTCTCAGGCAGTGTGGGTCATGGGCCTGCCTGGGAGGACTCCTCCAGCTCTGCTGGCCCCGGGCGTGGGCTGCGTGACTGGGACAGGGGCCTGGGGACCACTGCCTGGGGACCCGAGGCCCTGCCCCCGCACCCCCAGCCCCCTCCGTGCTTCACCCCATCCTGCCTTTGCTTCACTCACTGCTCAGAGGTTGTGTCCGCCCTTGGCTCTCCCTTGAGCCCAGACCAGCCGCCCAGCTGATGGATGGACGCAGAGCTCCGAGGGGCCTGAGCAGGGCTGGATGGACAAGCCGTGTGGGCCCAGCCTCCCCTTGGGAGCTCTGGCCTCCTTGGAAGAAGCCACCACGGCCCGTGGCCCGCGGCCCCCAGCAGAGCATCCTGTGACCGGGGCCAGAGAGTCCCACCTGACCCGTCACCCCAGCTCAGAGCCTGCCAGGCCCATGGTGGCTGCTCGCCCAGTCGGCAGAAGGGACTGGGGGGTCGGGCAGGGACTTGGGGGCCCCTCCACACGCTGGCCTCCCTGAGCCAGGCGGGCCCCCGACCCTGAAGGCAGTGGGGCTGGGCTGTGGAAGGGGCTGGGGTCGGCCTTTCTCTGTGGCAGCCACAGAGCCCAGACCTGGGAACTGGCTTGGAGAAGAGCAGGGAGGGTCTCTGGCTTTACAATCACGTGGCTGTGAGACTCGGAAAGTTCTGCTTTTAGGAAAACGGTACATGACCTCGGTCCTCCTGGGCCCCCGAGTTCTGCCCACCCAGTCTCCTGGCCACCAGGCACAAGAGCAGGGGCCGCGGGCGGGGTCATCCCGGGAGATCAGGGGGTGTCGCCCGCACTTTACCATTAAGGGGGCCCCGGTCTCCGTCCAGAGTGGATGCCGCGTGGACACAGGCCCGTGCCTGAACGCTGCGAACGCGCGGAGAATCTAGCCCAGACCGCTGACTGACCCGAGCGCCCGGAAGTTGGGCCGCCGGCCTTGGCTGCATTCCTTAGTTTCTAGCGCCACCTGCTGGAGTCGCGCGGAATTACACCTGCTCTGCGCGCTCTGTTCATCTGGAGCCCAGCCAGGCCGCCGTCTGCAGGAGCCTGAGCAGGAACCGCCGGCTGAGAGGCTCTCGGATCACAGGGGCGTGGCCGCGCCCCGTCCTAGGGACGCAAACCAGGGCCACCTGCCTGTTGTGCGGGCCCTTCCCGGCAGCTTGGGATGAGGCCCCCCCCCCTCTTCCCCCGGGACAGAGGGACACCAGGAGGCGTTCGGACCGGGGGTCAGAGCAGGGTTTAGCGGAAGTCGGAGAGCCAGCACAGTGCTTGTGTGGACGGCCGGCTTCCCCGAGTCGAAATGACTCCAGCAACAAGGGCTTCCAGAACCTGCAGGGTGGACCTGCCCAGCAGCAGTTGGGGCAGCCTCCTCAGGACCCTAGGGTCTGCCTGTTTGGGGGCCACAGGACTGTTTGCTGAGTGAGGAGCTGGGTGTGTGAAGGGCTTCTGACTGACGGCCTTTCCTGTGGGGACGCGGCTGGGGACCAGAGTGAGCAGCCAGGGGTCACTCATCCTCCCTGGGATGCGCCCTGGGAAGTGGCCACCCAGACGGGACTCAGAGCACGGCCTAGAGGAGGAAGCGCTCTCCCACGGAAGCACCGTCGAGGGGCCCACAGACTGCCTGACTGCCAGGAGCCAGAAGCAGCAGCAGATGTGGACAAACACCAGGACGGGGACAGCTGAACTAACAGCAGAGCCTTGGACACACGTGTGTGGCTGCTGTGGGCATGGAGAGGCTGTGCGGGCGCCCGGGGCCGGGGTGCACCTGCGGGAGGCATGGGGAGGGTGTGGCAGACACGGCCTGGACAGAATAGAGGCTTTATTCTGGTGAAGAAGGGCGACTCTCTGCTATGAGATCAAAGAAAGAGCCTGAATGTTAGTTGGGAAGTTGCAAGATAGTAAATAAACTTTCATTTCAGTTCCCAGAACAGCAGAGAACGATGGTGTTTTCCAGTAACAGGGCTCATATTCATGGAAACTCAAGCTGGTGCTACATGTAAATTAAACTCTGAAAAACAACAGAAAGGGGAGGAAAGGAAATCCAGCCTGATGAGGACAAGGGGGTAAGTCCATGGTGCCTAGGCGGGATGTCCATGGCGCCTGGCTGGGTCACCTGGGCCCTTCTGGCCTCACAGCCTCTCAGCAGCTGCAGTGCTCCAGACATCACAGCCACCAGCTGAAGGTGCAGGGAGGGGCTAGGAGGAGAGCTTGGAGTAGCTGGGCGGGGACAGCTTCCGCTTCAAGTACTTCAGGACATAGAGAGGGAGGCAGCTGACCACTGTGATGGCTGACACTTTCCACACGAAGGTCACAGTCGTGATAAAGGCAACATCTGTGCGAGAGAAAGCCCAAACAGGTCTCAGGGTGCTGGGGTTGTGGCCCCCCTCCGCCTGCACCCAGGTTATCACAAATGTGGGCCTGGCAGAGCCTCGGGGTCCCTGTGAAGGCACCATTCTGCCTGTACCAGGGGAAGGGTTCCCAACAGGAGGCAGGAACCCCCCATGTTCAGGGGCAGATGGGTGCAATGCAGCCTGTGATGGGTTGGACCTTCTGGGCCCATCTGTAGTCAGCAGAACCATCTCGGCTAGCCTGCCCCCCACGGGTCTTGCTGACCCAGCAGACGTGCCGGGCTGACCTCCAGCCTGGTGGAGGTTAGGCTGGAGGTCAGGCTGACCTGACGCTGACGGGGAGAGCTGTGTGGGAACCTGGCCAGGCCGGTGGTCGCCTTCAGGACGCGACAACCCTGCAGGCTGTGGGCAAAGCTGCCGGAAGAACCATGGACGGCGTGGGGCCCGGGAAGCAGAGTCCCGGTCTGCGCAGGGCTCACGGCGCCTGGGCAGTGTGGGCACATCGTGAGGACCCGGCTCAAGCACAGCAAACTGGAGGCCCAGTGCCGCATGCGAGATGGCATGCATGCTCGGGCACGCATGGCACCAGCCGTGTCCCCTCTGACGAGTGCAGGACCTGGGCCCCGGGGGGCAGGAGGCGCCTCTGCAGGTGGATCAGGACACAGCATCCTGGGGGAAGGGCCGGCGGCAAACGCCTCCCAGACGGGGGATGGGGCTCTCCTCAGTCGGGCGTCTCCAGCAACAGCGTCCAGCTGCCCGTCTATACTCTAGCTTCGCCCGCTTAATAAAGCGCGGAAAGAATCAGCCAGCACCTGTTCCCTGGGAACCACAGCTCTGCCTGGAGCTCCGTCCGCAGTTTCAGGTTCTGCCCTGAGCGTCCTCCCCTCTGCCCTGCGTCCTGTCCTGTCCTCTGACCTCTGCCCCGCGTCCTGTCCTGTCCTCTGCCCCGCGTCCTGTCTTCTGTCCTCTGCCCTCTGCGCCGCGTCCTGTCCTCTGTCCTCTGCCCCGCGTTCTGTCCTCTGCCCCGCGTCCTGTCCTGTCCTCTGCCCTCTGAGCCGCGTCCTGTCCTCTGTCCTGTCCACGTCCTGTCCTCTGTTCTCTGCCCCGCGTTCTGTCCTCTGTCCTCTGCCCCGCGTCCTGTTCTCTGTCCTCTGCCCCGCGTCCTGTCCTGTCCTCTGCCCCGCGTCCTGTCCTGTCCTCTGCCCTCTGCGCCGCGTCCTGTCCTCTGTCCTCGTCCTGTCCTCTGTCCTCTGCCCCGCGTTCTGTCCTCTGTCCTCTGCCCCGCGTTCTGTCCTCTGTCCTCTGCCCCGCGTCCTGTCCTGTCCTCTGCCCTCTGCGCCGCGTCCTGTCTTCTGTCCTCTGCCCCGCGTTCTGTCCTCTGTCCCGCGTCCTGTCCTGTCCTCTGCCCTGCATCCTGTCCTCTGCCCTCTGCGCCACGTCCTGTCCTCTGTCCTCCGCCCCGCGTTCTGTCCTCTGTCCTCTGTCCACGTCCTGTCCTCTGTTCTCTGCCCCGCGTCCTGTCCTGTCCTCTGCCCCGCGTCCTGTCCTGTTCTCTGCCCCACGTCCTGTCCTCTGCCCTCTGCGCCGCGTCCTGTCCTCTGTCCTCCGCCCCGCGTTCTGTCCTCTGTCCTCTGTCCACGTCCTGTCCTCTGTTCTCTGCCCCGCGTCCTGTCCTGTCCTCTGCCCCGCGTCCTGTCCTCTGTTCTCTGTCCGCGTCCTGTCCTCTGCCCCGCATCCTGTCCTGTCCTCTGCCCCACGTCCTGTCCTCTGTCCTCTGCGCCGCGTCCTGTCCTCTGCATCCTGTCCTTCATGCACACAGAGGGAGTAGGGGGTGGGTGCACGGGCCCCGCACTTTGAGCCTCTTCCCTGCAGCCTCAGCACTTCCAGCAGGGAGAGGACCAAGGACAGCGTGCCCGTGGGGAGCCCGGCCCAGCTCTGGGCATCACTACAAGGAACTCCATCTCCCTGCAAAGTGAGCTGTGCGCTGTGAAGCGGTCTGCAATCCGCACTGAAGATCATGTCACAGAAGCAACAAGAAAATCATGTGAAAACCAGGAAGAGACAGTTATTCAGCAAACAAATGCACGGCAACTTACCAAAATACTCATTGAGGAAAGCGAGCGAAGCCACGTAGCAGCCGAGGCTGAGTAGCTGGGCCACGACCATGAGCCAGTGCCAGGTCCTGACGGTCAGCGCCACCATCAGCAGCTCCGTGAGCACCAGTGCCGTGAAGGAGATGGCCACGACATGCACGAACTCGGACTCGAAGAGCACCAGTGCCCCGAACATGAGGATGCCGCCTGGGAGAGAGCACAGCCTTCCGCTGGGGCTGCCGGCTCCGTCACCGAGAGGCTGCTGCTAATGACTTCAACCGTGCCAACAGTCACGGGCCTGCACGGCTGGGGGGCTGAGCGGTGCCACACAGACACTCTGGACGGGCAGCGGTGCAGGATCTGGGGAGGCCTGCCGCCTAGTTGGTGATCACACCCTGGTGCCCCCTACGGGGTCCGGCCACTGCCCACACGCTCCACGGCGCCTGTTTATCTGGGATGCCACAAAGGCAGCTGGCTCCTTCTAACTACAGGGTCCAGATCTCGTCAAGTCCTGCCACCACGCCAAGAAAGCAAGCCACTGTGTGCTGCTTTCAAAAGGGCTGATTACTTTTTTCAGAATTGTCATTTATTTGAAACCAGGTCGGTTTTTAGGTGACCTGGACCAGTAAGAAACGCCAGCCCACACTGTACTGGGAAGAGGCCAGCTGCTTGGGATTGACTCGCGAGATGAACAGAAGGCGATCTTCAACCGTTGACAAAACGTGGAGCCTGAGAACTTGAACCGGCAGGCAGAGTGCCGTTGCTAACAGAAGACAGGGCAGCTTCAGCCCAGGAGGAGAGGGTCCGTCTTACCTTGGTAAATGCTGATCAGAACCCAGACGAGGAAGGTCTTGAAGGATAAGGATCGCCCCTGGGGAGACAGGGGAGCAGCTCTGTCAATGGAGCAGCATGCACGTCTCCCCGTGGCCACGAGTGGGTAGCCTGTGAAGACTCCAGGCCCCCGGCCCACCCAGGTACGAACCCCAGCAGCTCCAGAGGGCAGGGGCCGGCCCCACCTAAGGAAGACACTGACCCGGGGCCAGGGCTCCCACGGAAAGAGGATGCGCCCTCCTCACAAGCACAGTCTTAGGCGGAGCACTGCAGCTCCCCCGCCTTGGCTCTAGGGGCCGCACCTTGGTGAGGTCCTTGTACAGCTCCGGGTACAGCATGGCCATCTCCGGCTTCACGTCCTGGTCCAGCACCAGCGAGAACACGGGGAACATGGTGTAGGCGGTTGCGTACCTGGAGGAGGGCAGGGGGGTTACCCCGGGGGCACACCTCTTCTACCAGGGGCCAAAGGCAAACTCTAAACTGAACGAAAACAAGTTGGCAACAGAGCAGAACCTGTCCTAAAGCACTGGAGCAATGCCTACAAGCCACGGTGCTCACAGGCAGTGGAATCCAAAGTTTCGGTTTTAATTACAGCTTTTTAATTAAAACTTTGAGACTGCTGCAGATGTCAGAACAGTTATCACAGAGAACCCAGACAGACCCCAAGGAGCCGTCAGCCAGCTCCCCCGAGTGGCTGCATCTCCAGAACTGCAGCCAGCCTCAGGCCGGGAGGCCACAGGGGGCCCGGGAGGCCACAGGGGGCCCGGGAGCCCGCCTGGAGTCTCCCTCAGCCCGCCGACCCCTGGTGCCTGCTCTCCATGTCACAACTGCTGCTGCCTGACGGCGACAGGCTGGCACCGCACAGCGGGCGCTGGCGTCCGGCCTCTCGCTCAGCTGGTCCCGGGGCCTGGCTCTGGGCAGGGCAGTCCCACAGCCCCTTCTCCGCAGTGCGTCTGTGCCAGCCCGTTTCCGGTTATTACTAACACAAATAAAGTGGCTAAAGACTGCACAGGGCTTTTTGCTCTGTAAAGGTAAGCTTGACTTATTTCTGACGGGGGTGCTGGCTGGGGCCAGAGGTCCAGGGGTGCAAGCAGCTGTGTGCTTCGTTTTAGCAGAAGTCGCCGAGCTCGCCACAGTGCCCAACCCACTACCTCAGGTCCGCTGCCTTGCAGCCCAAGCCTTCGTCCCTGGGCTGCAGGGACACAACTCAGTGGATCTCCTGAGTCAGCTGCTGGGCGTCGGGGCTTCGCAGGACCGTGCTAAATAGAGGAGGCGTCTTCCTATGGCGATGGGCACTCGGAGGTGAGGGCTATTGGGCCATAGGTTTGCTCTGTCTCTGGGCTGCTTTCCCACTGTGTGCTCCTGTCAGGAGCTGTGGAGACCCGGGAGCCCCCTTCTCGCCAACACCTAGCGAGGTCTGTGGTCTTAACTCAGCTGTGCTCCCCCAGGAGGCCTCCCGGTGGCTGTCCCAGGATGTCAGGCCCGTCCCAGGGCTGTCTGCCCTTCGTGTCTTTGCCGCTAACTTCACGTCCTGCTAAGAAGAACCGTGTCCGGCCGGGAGGGTACGGGCCCCAGGTAGGGGCAGCCCTGCTCGGATGCAGTGTGGCTTCCCCAGGAAAACAGCTTCTAAGCAGAACAGGTGACAGCGGGATCACCGGGGGACAGACGGAGAGGGGCCGCCTCCTGCGCTCCCGGGTGTGATCTTCCTGACTCTGGCCATGCGGGAAGTGCTCCGGCTATGGCCCTCCAGGTTCCCGGGGACCCATCCTCCCGACATGCGGCCGCTGCGTGTGCTGGACGGTCCACTTACCCGACCATGAGGAAGCCCTGGTACAGAGGGACCGAAGCGAAGTAGAAAACGGAGGAGAACACGGCCTGGAGAAAAAGAGCAGTGACACAGATGAGGCACCCGAGGAGCCATGGCCCACCGCCTTCCTGGCAGGCGGGGGCGTGGTGGGGGCGGAACAGGGTGGGGCTGGAGGCGGGGATGGTGGATTGGGGCGGGGCTGGGACTGGGGGTGGGACTGGGGGTGGGGATGGTGGATTGGGGCGGGGCTGGGGCAGGATTGGGGGCGGGGCTGGGACTTGGGGCGGGGATGGTGGATTGGGGTGGGGCTAGGGGCAGGGCCAGGCGTACCTGCATCGTGGAGATGATGAGGCCCCGGTGCATGACGAACTGGCCGAGCGCCGCCGAGCGCTTGTAGCTGCTGCGCCCGTGCACCATGAGCAGGCGGCCGACGTGCTTGAACCGCGTGATGGAGAAGTCAGCTGCCAGCGAGGCCTGCCGCCCCTCCTGCAAGGGCGGGTGGGGTGCTCAGGACCGGCCGAATCCACTGGGGAGCGACACGCTGCTGGGGACGGGCCTGGGGGGCGCGTCCGACCCACAGCTCCCCGGAGTGCAGAGCGGGCGGCACGGTGCGGGCCCCCTGCCCAAGGGAGCCCACTCTCGGCCGAGGAGCGGCCGCTGCCCCCAGGACCTAGGGAGGGTTCAGCTCCAGCACTGTGGGTGTCCCAGGATCTAAGCAGGGGCCTTGGGCGTCTGCAAGCCAGTCCTTGCAACCTGTTGCCTCAGCTGGAGCCGCCGACCCACGCCCCCACCACAAGCAGCGGCAGGTTCAGCTGTGACCAGACACCCGACTGTGGGCCCAGGAAGCAGAGGGGCCGGGATCCCGTGCATGCCCCACCTCTCTGGGTGTTTTCACATGAGCTCAGAGGACAGACTGGCCAGGGAACCGGGTCGTGGCAGGTTGTGACTGTCCCCACCTGGCCTTCAGGGAGCTGCTCCCGCAGGGCGGTGGGCCCCGCCTCGCCCCCTCCCTGCCATGTGCTGGAACCGCCCAGAGCAGGTGCGGGGCGGGGGCGGGGGCGGGGACAAGCCTGGCCGCACCTTCCCCTCGATGCCGATCCCGCAGTCTGCCGCCTGGATCATGCTCACGTCGTTCCCTCCGTCACCTGAGGCGGGGAACAGGGTGTGAGGGGACGCTCGCAGGGCCCGCCTCCCTCGCTGACAGCAAACAGGGGTCTGGGCCCCGGGTGTCATGCCAGTGGAGTCCAGCCAGTGGGGAGGCGCGGCGCGCGTCCTGCTGCATGATGGGGACGCTCACCGATGGCACAGGTGCGTCGGCCTGTGTGTTGCTGCAGCAGCTTGACGATGTGGGCCTTCTGGGTGGGCGAGCAGCGGCAGCAGACCACCGCCGGGCACTGGCAGGCCAGCTCCACGAACTCATGCTCGTAGTACTTCAGGCAGACCTGGAGGAGGAGCGGGGCCCGGGTTCACCACCACAGACAGAGAGGACGCACAGCCCCAGGGCCAGGGCTCCCGGGTGGCCTCTGGCCAGCCCGCCTCCTCGGCCTCTGGCCAGCCTGCCCCCTCGGCCCCGCTGGAAAGACCCTAGCCTCTGGCCACATGGAACGCTCTGACCCCAGCTCCCCATCTCGGCTGGGAAAGTAAAGGTCCCCCAAAGCTGCGTAAAGGCTGCACGGCCCCACAGCTGAGCTGGACACCCCGAGTCATGGCTGTGGCTCTGCTGTCCAGGCCCAGTGGTCCTGTGCGGTTCTGCGGGGGCTGCTGAGCAGATTCCGGAGGTGAACAGCCCAGCACCGTGGGTGGCAGGCTCTGGGACCACGGCTGCCAGCCCCTCGGAGAGCTGGAATCGCGGCACCATCCGCAGGCACAGAGGGCGTGGCCATCTCTGCTGCTCCCCTGGGGAAGTGTGGGTACTGCCCACGCCCTGACAGGCGGCCTCAGAGTCCCACTGACAAGGGCTGGGTCACAAGAGGACCCACCAGTCTGCCCAGACTCCTAGAAAACATCTGTGAGAATCACTGGCAAACTGCAGAACGCGTGGGTGTCTGGCGCCCACTTGTCTGGGTAACTGTGGCCGCCAGGCCCACGAGCAGAGTGAGCAGAGGGGACCGGACAGAGGGAATGGCCCAGACGTCCACGAGCTGCCCACCCCATGTGGGGGGTCTCCAGGAGCACAGGGTCTCCCGGGTCCCGGGGCACTGCTGGATGTCTGTGTGTGGATGAATTTAGATCACGACGTGGGTACCAGAGCCAGGACTCCACAGCAGTCACGCTGCTAACACGGAGCAAGCTCCGGGCGCCCAGAGAGGGACTGAGGGACTGAGGGAGCCGGCAGCAGAGCGGAGGCGAGAGTCGTGCGGGCCAGGCTCTCACCGCAGCACAGCGGCCGCTCCTCAGGGCCCACCCCTCACAGGGCTGCATGCGGCCTGCCGAGAGCAGGGACCCAGAAACAGTGCTGACGAGCAAGGCAGCCTGGCAGGTACACCTGCGGAAGCCCACAGGCAGCCAGCCAGCCAGACAGGTCTAGGGGCAGGACAAGCCTCACCTCCAGGGAGGAGGGCAGACAGACAGACAGGTCTAGGGGCAGGGCGCGGCCTCACCTCCAGGGAGGAGGGCAGACAGACAGACAGGTCTAGGGGCAGGGCGCGGCCTCACCTCCAGGGAGAAGGACAGACAGACAGGCCTAGGGGCAGGGCGCGCCTCACCTCCAGGGAGGGGGACAGAGTCTACACACAGGCCTGGGCCGGCGCCTCACCTCCAGGGCGTCCCCGGGAATGACCAGCGCACAGTCATGTTTCCTTCGGAACGCGTTCAGCTCCAGGTGGGCTTCTCCGCGGCTGGTCACCTCCACGAAAAGGGGGAAAGGCCCAGTTAGCACGACGGAGCTCCAGACACGGAAACGCTGTAACAAACTGTCTTCCCAATTTCTTCTGCAGTGCTGGCAGTAAACAGCTACTTATTTAATACCCTTGTTTCCCTATTTGTGGCAACTCAGAGCAGGAGACGCACCAGGAAGTGCACAAGTACTGCAACTGCAGTGAGATGAGGAGAGCGAAGAGGGCAGTCCCGCCCCGCCAGCGCTGGACGCCGTGAGCGCTCGGGAGCACACGCGGGTGAGAGCGCGTGGCAGCCCCCGCCCCCGCGAGCGCTGGATGCCCGTGAGCGCTCAGGAGCACACGCGGGTGAAAGAGCACGGCAGCCCCCGCCCCCGTGAGCGCTCAGGAGCACACGCGGGTGAAGAGCGCTCAGCAGCACAAGCGAGTGAGCACATGGCGGCCACGAATGGACAGTCTACAGGCTCAGGGTTGGGTGGTCCGGTGGGTCTGAGGGAGGCTGAGCAGGGGGTGGGGGACGGGAGGACCATCTACAGATGCCTCATTCATTAACAAGGTGAGTGAGCAAAACGCTTGCTTTGTGTTTCGGTCATGAGTTTCAACTTCTTGTAGTTCAGGCCAACCAAGTATCTGGAGGATTAAACGATGTAAAATCGAGCCATAATCTCAAAATATCATTAATTTTAGGATGCAAACATTTCAGAAGCCAAAACACCAGTTTTTGTCATTCTTTCTGTGGAGATTTTATGGGGCATAAAATAAATGATGTATTATAGGACTAAAAGTTTCATGTGTTTCAAATTAATCCCAGACTCATCTTTAAGTAGGTAGTTTTTATTGTGGAGATTTTATTTGTGGGGCTATAACACTGAAAAGTCAACAAAAAATGATCTGAAGTTTTATCAGAATCATTAATAATTTAATTGCAAATAGTAGTCTGCAGGGCCTAATTTGCGATTCTGATGCTTCGAGATAAACGACATTTACATGTAAATTATATTCAAATCACTATTTCTGTAGGTGCAAGCGCTTCATTTGGAAGACATACACACCATGTCTGCTCAGCCACCATCAATCAAGACCCAAGAAACTTTTATTTCTTGTTTGAATCAAATTTCATCATAACTAATAGATACAGTGAACACATTAATTTAGATCATTTCTATTAATTTCCTTTTATCTAATTAAGGGAGAACATTTAATCTGAGGATGGCAGTAGATTAAAACCATGTCTACTTTGCATTTGCAGCGTGTCTCACCAAAGCGGCCTCTGGACCACATATGATGTGTGTGACTAAGAGACAGACATTATTTCTTGGCTGTGCCACACACCTTGTGGGGTCTTAGTTTCCAGGCCAGGGGTTGAACCCAAGGCTTTGGCAGAGAAAGCACCAAGTCCTAACTACTGGACCACTAGGGAACTGTAATTTTTTAAATCACTACACACTTTTATAAATCAAATGGAAAGTGATGGCAGTATGTCTGTTTTAAAATAAATATTTAGTGTTAATAATTCTAATAGTACTACAGGAAAATACTCTTGAATGTATATCTTGTTTCACTCTATCAAAAGCACTCTATCTTTTGATCACATTAACATATGTAACTAATAGAAATCTGTTTTTAACATTTATAAATTGAGCAAGGAAATTATTTCTCTTTTTAAATAGGTATCTAGTAATTAATTTACATTCTCACAAAACCAGTAAATTTTAATTCAAAACATCTAAAGTTCAAAGGGATGTGGGCGCACACTTACCGGCCTGAACACATGCGTGCCCTGCGTTCGGGACACCAGGTGAGAACTCTTGGCGATGCAGGTGGCAGTCTCCAGCTTGTCGCCTGTCAGCATCCATGTCTAGGAGACAGTTCCGGTGTGTGAGCCCCAGCTGTCGCGCGCTCACCTGTCAAGTCTCTATCCTTGGGCAGACATCCGCACCTACAGCGTCACTATTCACAACAGCCAAAACGCGGAGTGAGGCAAGAGTCCACAGACGGACGGTGGAGAAGCCCAGTGTGGTCCCTCCACACAGGGCAGGCGGTTCCGACGCCTCCTACAATGGGGGCGAACCCCGAGGACACTGTGCTAAGTGGAACAAACCAGTTGCCAAGGGAAACACTGCCTGACTGTGCCTAAATGCGGTCCCTAGAGTCGGACTCAGAGAGACCAAGCGGACCAGCAGGTGCTGGGGCTGCGGGAGGGAGAGCTGGCAGCCCAGGGGGCAGTTTCAGCTTGAGACTGGCGTGTGAAGGCAGGTGGCGGCTGCACGGCAGTGTAAGTGTGCCTAGTGTCACCGCTCTGTGCACTGGAGACTGTAAAGATGGAATGGAAACATCTCAGATGATGTGCTAACGGAAACAGCAAGAGCAGAGTAACGTTCAGATGCCTTAGCTGGAGCTGGGGCAGGCGAAGGACTGGGGCGGGAGCCTCGTGGCCGAAGGACCACAGAGCTGAGGGTCTGCAGGGCTCAGGACCCGAGATTCCTGTGTGAGCTCTCAGTTGAAAGCTGGGGTTCAAGATGGGTAGACGGGCAGTAGTTAAGCCAGAAATTGTTTATGTCAAATAAGGCATGTTGAACAAGACCATGAAAAATAAAAAGATCTAGCCCATTTATTATTGCAGTTATTTAACTTTTGCTGCACCCTGTGGCTTGTGGTATCTCAGTTCCCCAACTAGGGGCTAAACGTGGGCCATGGAAGCCCAGAATCCTAACCACTAGGCGACCAAGGAGCTCCTGAGACCACTCTCACTTATAAATATCACACACATACATGTATCAGTGTGTAAATCTCCCTAGCCTGAAAAGCAAAAGCTTTATACATAACGGAACGGTTTACACCTACTTCCTGTAACATGGGTGGTTTCTATCATCTGAATTTTTCAGGTGCTTTCTGTATCATACATAAGCATGAATTTGGGGGCATAGGACACAAACTTACATGGTATACTGGCTCTCTGCTCAGTGGCTCCTTTCAGTGTCTGAGGATTTGTGTGTTTTTATTTCCGCTACACATTTAGATTGACTTCACTGAGCCTAGCTCTAAGATCATGACACCTCATTGTGCCAGGGTTGGAAACAAGCCACAGAACAAGAAGCCCCGCTCCCGACAGTCCGGTGACATGGCCCGCGAGCACCGTGGCTCAGGCTCAGAGGACTGGCCGGAACCGCGTCCTTCCACGGGGCGGGACGAAGGAGTCTGCGTCTGCAGGTGGGAAAAGGGGAGGAACCAGGGCAGAGCCTCACTGAGCCCTTCTCCAGCGCTCAGGGAGCAGCTGCTGCAGACACCCACACCTCTACAGGGGACGCGTGCGCTGCCCTGCTCGCCGACCACCCAGGAGGACACCCGAGAGCTGGACTGGGCGGAGCTCAGGAAAAAGCGCGGTGAACAGGCAGGCTGTCCGCTCTAATCCGTCTCGCGTCTCCACCCAACTTCCTGGCCAGACAGGCTGAGGTTGGCTCAGCGCTTGGAGTCCGAGCCGCTCTCCAATTTTGACTCCCACCTGGACAGCAGCTCAGACCTGCGCCCCTCCCTCAGTGGGTGGGCAATCTCCTGTGTTCCTCTGTGCTGTCACGGCGCCCTCATCCAGGTGTGCCAAGGGCATTGTTATCCGAAGCTGGCACGGCTTTGTGTCCTGACATTTCCCCCTAGTTTGCTCTCTGGTCCAGCAAGACACAAGTGTTTCTTTCCAGTAAAATTCTCAAAAGTGGAGGGCCTGTTCTGAGGCAGCACATTTCTTGCCCCCTGATAACTGCACTTCAGCTTCAGTGAGAGCACAGAAGGCAAGAAAACAAACTAAAACTTACACCCAAAGCCCTTGTCTCCCCGGACCCGAGGACAAGCTGCTGGGAAGCCAGCCGGTCTGTGCGTCAGCAGACAGCATCATGCAGTTCATGGGAAGCCCCCAAAGTGGGCACAGGCTGCGGTGCGGGCACCTTGGGCCGGGCCAGGCCAGGGGGCAACTGGCCTGCCTGGGGAGTGCCTGCAGGCTGGGGGCGGCGTGGAACCGCCCGAACCTCTAAGGATGGACGTCCAGCTGTGGACACAGAGGTTTCCAGATGTGCTGGTTTCTTCTTCGAGGGTCATGCAGAGACCTCTGCTTACAGACACTTCCACGCTCTGTCTTATTTGAGTTCCAAGGGACCACCCCCAGGGGACGGGGTACCTGGTCTCAGGGGATTACCCTTGGGGGACGGGGTACTGAGTTCCAGGGGACCACCTCTGGGGGTGGGGTACCTGGTTGGGGGGATCACTCCCGGGCCCTACCTTGATGCCAGCATTGCGCAGCATCTCTAGGGTGGGCCTCACGTCCGCCTGCAGCTGGTCCTCCACGCCCGTCAGGCACAGCAGCTCCATCTCCCGCTCCAGGCTCTCCACCACCGCGGCCACCTTGAGCGTCCGGTCGTGGAGGCTCAACTTGGCCTGGTTGTAGCGGCTCTGGGGATGACGGTGGTGCCGGGAGTCACGCCGGATGCCCTGCCCGCCCAGCGACAGTGGCCCCAGGGGAGCTGCCCGCTCACCTCGAAGTCCTGGTACTGCTCCTCCGTGAGCGCCCTCTTGGCCACCACGAGCGTGCGCAGGCCTTCGCGGGCCATGTTCCCACACTGGGAGAGCACAGGCAGGTCACAGGCTCGCCACGGGCTCGGCACCCCCCCGCGGTCACTACCACGGCCTTCCCCGGGAGTGGGCAGCAGAGGAGCATCGCAGAAGAAGCCGCCCCCAGCGCCTCCAGCGCGGTCCTCAGAGGAGGTGCTGGGGGGTAGGCCTCACGCCATCGCCCTTGCCACCGCTCGAGGGCCAAGTATTGGTGGTTTTGTTTTTCAAGTTTGGGGAAAAAGTTTATAACCAAAATTCCACTCGGGTGCTCCCGTGACACAGAACAGCCCCTGTAAACTCAGGCTCCAAGAACCTGTGGGCTTCTGAATAAACCAGAAGGCCCTCAGACAACGACGGTACTACACAAAGACGCAGGCGGGGGTGAAAGATGCGTCCACAGAAGAAACTACAATGTTGGAAATGAACGCATAAAGGATTTTTAATAAAGTTATCTTTGTGAAAAACAATCTGACATTATCTGTCTGTTGCAAGACATTTATTGATTTGACCTCCTAAAGCTAAATAAATTAAACAAGGATTTTATAATTAATTGCACATCATTATGACCAAAAGTAATTTTTATGGCATTTTACTAGGTCTTCAGGGAGTTTAATTTATTCATGTCCCTGATTAAATCCAGTGCCTGAAGGAGCTATTGATTCATATCGCCAATACCGTCATGGACGTGGGCTGTGGTCTCTGGACTGACAGACCAACTCCAGGCGTGCAGTGGGGGCGGGTCACACTGGACCCCGGCAACAACAGGCACGGTGGGGGTTCGTGCCCATGGGTCCAGGGGGTTAGTTCTCCTCTGAATCTAACTTCTTATTAACACATAAATGTGAACAACAAGTACAAGTCATACTTGTTTAGGGAGAATTTGATGAAAATATAGGATTGGTTACATCTAGGTCTTACTTTCCATGTTTAAAGTGAATCTTATGTATAAATTAGAATTAGATTAAAATTCTAACTTAAATCTTATAATAATTTAGGTTACAAAATAAGTATCAGGTTAAAATATAACTCCGGATATAAAGACAATATTATTTCAGGCTTTTAGTGACTGATTAGTGATGCTTTCTATTTCTTCACCAACATAAAACAGTCTTCATAAGGACCCGCCTGCACATGCCCACGAAACCCCGAACGCCAGCTGTTCACACAGCAAATGCGTGCTGTGTCGCCAGCTCCCCCACCTCTTCTGCTCCACGGGCTGACTGGTGTCCAGGAGAAACCGGGACCTCGGTTCATCCAGCGGCCCCAGTGAGTGCCCGAGGCTCACGCCCTGCGCTGTGTCAGGAGCCCGCAGACGCCAGCGAGCACATACCTCCTCCTCCAGCCAGTCGTTGTACTGCACGATGGAGGCCATGGCCACGTCGGCGCCCTTCATGTAGAACGTGATCTCTGCCGTGGACTCGTCCTGCAACGAGACACGCCTGCTGAGGCCAGGCTGCCCAGAGGGAACAGCCCGAGACAGCAGCCCCCGAGAGCGCCTCTCTCCGGGCGGGCTACTCAACCCCTCCGCAGGCCCGCGTCCTCCCTGGGCGCCCAGGCCGATCGCAGCCGAGGCCACGACGGCAGCTTGCGAGGTGCTGTGCTGAGGCTTCTGAAGTAAAACCTGTACACACACATGTGCCTGGGACTGCAAGGTAAATCCTCTCAAATTTTCACAGTTTGAATGAGCTTCTAGTTTAGCCAGCATCCAAGATGTATGTGTGGTATTTGCTACAAAAATTTGACAGCAACTTCACGGTCGTAAGTCAGTCTTCAGGTAAACTCTTCAGTGGTTACTACAGTGGAAAACAAAGCCGCTCGAGCTGATTGCAAAACTCACCAGTAACACCTTATACTCTCTCCGCCTTAGTCGCCACGACCGCTGGAGCACAAGTTATCAGTCTGAATTTTGGGACAAGCATAAAGCCCTGCAGGGAGCCTCAGCAGCCCTGCAGTGAGCAGAGCCGACCCTGGCCGGGGCAGGGGTGGGCGTACCCTGACGATGACCCCCATGCGCTTGCTCTCCGACGTGAAGGGGAAGGTCTGCAGGATGCAGAAGGTGAGGATCTGGCCGCTGGGGGTCCGCAGCTGCATGGACGTGAGGTCTCTGCTGACCAGCGTGAGGCCGACGCTCTCTGTCCACTGCACCAGGGCCACCTGCAGGGGACCAGCGAGGTGTGAGGCTCCCCGCGGGGGACAGGCGAGGTGTGAGGCCACCGCTCCTTGCGGCGGGGAGGGCGTCAGGCCAGCGTCAGCGAGCTCGCTGAGACGCCACCAGGAGGCAAGGCTGGCCCTGCTTGTTCTGAGGCCTTTCTAGGGGCCCTGCTTGTTCTGAGGCCTTTCTAGGGGCCCTGCTTGTTCTGAGGCCTTCCTAGGGGCCCTGCTTGCTCTGAGGCCTTCCTAGGGGCCCTGCTTGCTCTGAGGCCTTCCTAGGGGCCCTGCTTGCTCTGAGGCCTTTCTAGGGGCCCTGCTTGTTCTGAGGCCTTTCTAGGGGCCCCTGGCCGCGCCAGGGTCCAAGGGCATGTGAACATGTCGCAGTGAGTCCCTGTGGGGCTGGAATCAGAGCCACCTTCCCCGGATTTCCAACACGTTACTAGGATACTAGAGAAGGCCGGGCCCTAGGAAGATGCTACGAGGCTACAGGACTATAATTCAGAGCACCAGTGATGTTCCCCAAATCATAGCATTCAAAAGGGACACACGGGCATCAGCAGAGGCATGTCAAGGCGGGGGCAAGTCAGCTACCCCACCGCCCCACGCAGGCGAGGACGGAAAGTGAAACTCCGTACACGTTTCTACACAACCTCTTTGTATCTGCACGTGATCCAGACCCCGAGGTTCGCCTTCAGCATATGCAGTGAAAGGTTACCATTACATCCTGACCTATAAATTGTATCTTCCTGTGAACACCCTATCATCTCGTTGGGCCCGCTGCAGTCAAGATGCAAGTTTCTATATCTGGTGACTCACATCTGTTTATTATTTAGCTTATGCTTGGTTTCACAACCCCTTGGAGGTAGCATTTATCACAAAAAATCAGTTGGGCTTCTGCTACCTAGCCTAGCATCCGTGTAGCTGTTCTTAGTGAGCATTCTGTGGTTTAACTGTCTGTTGCCAACAAAAGGAAAAGTGTTCAGAATGTCAATGGTATAGACTCTTTAGAATAAACACTTTAGTTACTGTTCTGATGTCAGTTGCTTAGCGCTGGGCAGAACTCTCTCTGATAAAATAAAACTTAACATTTCTGAGCAGGTTGTAAACAAATAGCCAGAGGATGGACAGGAACGCACAGGACTCCTTGCCATGTGCTCAGCACCCCAGCCACCACTACCTGTGGGCACACGCACGGGGCCGTGGGGCCTGTGAGGGCAGAGGGTCTCCCCGGCTCTGAGCTTCGCCACCCTGCCTTGGCGTGCCTCGGGGCTGCAGTCAGCCTCGCAGAGTCCAGGCCGCGCGCTCTGTTCATCTGAAGTAAACTAGTGCTGTTCTTTTTAGACGGATTTGAGGAGTAACTTCATATCCAGAGGTGTGACATGTAGCAGTGAAAGGAAGGAAAATTTCTAAAGTACTGACAGTTTGACTGTATTTTCTTCCTAAAGATGATTATGCAATTAAAACACACATGCTGTTTGAGAGCATAATGTTTCCCAACTCAGAATGAAGGGCATGAGCCAAGGGTGGGGGAGGCTCTTCACATGACTCCGGCAGTCAGGAGGGGAGGCTCTGCCAGCCACGCCTGCCCCCCGGGGGCACCGCACAGACTGGGTGGCCGCGGTCCACTCAGACCCCTGGGGCAGAAATGACCGCCCGGTTACGGAGCTGGACAACAGTGAAGGGGTCTATGACAGCCTCGGGGCAGATGCTTGACGCCCGCTGTGTTCAGGTCGCCACCCCCAGTGACCAGCACCACAGACACCTCTTGAGCCGAGGAGCAGCAGCCTCTCCTTCAGGGCGGCTGAACAGTGGGACGCTCAACGGGGCACTGATGACAGGAGGGAACACGCGGAGCCCTGTCTGAGCGCTGGCTTGTGTGAGGCAGGCTTCTGGGTCCTGGAAGAGACGGGGGTGAAGAGCTCATCCAGCGCAATCTGGGCTTTGAGAGTAAAAACCCAGCTTTCAGCCTAGAAGTCACTAGTTCATGGTTAGCCACTTCTTCACAAGCAAAATGTCATCGCTCGAAAGAAGCGCCCAGGCTGCTCTATGGTTCCATACAGCCAGCGTTCGCATCTGTTTGTGGTGGCACAGGTGTTCAAATTTTTTGCTTCTGTTTAAACTGGGTGGTTGTTTTCTCACGATGAGTTTTTCGGGTTCTTTATCTGTACTGGTTACTGGTCATTTATCAGATATGTATTTTGCAAACACATCCTAGAAGTCTGTGGCTTGTCTTCGTTTTCATAACAATGTTTCTCAAAGAATACAGGATTTTTACCTCAAAGTCTAATTTAACAGTTTTTTCTTTTACAATTTGCACTGTTTGTGACCCACAAAATCATTGCCTAACTCAAACCGACAAAGATCTTCTTATACGTTGTCTTTTAGAAATTTTATACTTTTGGTTTTTCATTTAGGTCTATGACCAATCTGAGTTAATTTTTATAACAGTGAGACATATTGGTTCAGGCTCTGTTTTGCAAATGGCTGTTCAAATGTTCTGCACCCCATTTATTCTGATCATCTTTTCTGTAACGGATTTCCATGGCACCTTTATAAAAAATCAGCTGACAGTAACAGAAAGTCTTCGAATCCGTGTGTACATTTCTCACATACACTGTCCTCAAGTTTTCTTCACTGTCTTACTTTCCAGCATACAAATGCTGTACGTATTGTTAGATCTA
This sequence comes from Ovis canadensis, assembly GCF_042477335.2. NCBI lineage: Eukaryota > Metazoa > Chordata > Mammalia > Artiodactyla > Bovidae > Ovis > Ovis canadensis. The sequence continues at coordinate 14,175,411 of NC_091267.1, forward strand.
TCCTTAAACATGTCATAGTTTTCTGTGTGTGTGCTAGAAATGGTACATTAAAAAATTTCAATTTCTAATTGCTCATTGCTGGTATATACAAATAGGAGTAATTCTTGTATATGGATATCATAACATACAACTTTGGTAAACTCACTTATTAAGTCTTAGGAGAAAGTTAAACTTTCCGCAGAGCTTTTGGGATTTTCTATGAAGACAATCACATTATCTACTGAAAAAAGGGAGAGAGTTTTGTTTCTTCCTTTTTTCTGGCCTACAGAGGTTTCATGTAGTTCTCACACTCCATTCTGCTAATCTGTATTCTTCCTGAACATGGATATTAGAGGTTTTAAAAAGTCTGAGCATCTGGGCTGGTCTAGTATGCTCTTCTAAACCTTATGCCTACCTGTCTGTTACACACTCGTCACAGGCATAATTTTAGGTGTGTGTGCTTAGGTTGCAGTCACTGTTTTGTATTGTTTACTATTTTTGCCAAGTTTTTCCACTTTATTTAATTTTCAAAGGATCAGCCTTTGAATTTACTGCTTATCCAGTCATTGCTTTCATGCTCTCCTCTACCTTTGCTTTCTCCTACTTTCCTTGGCTCTGCCGTCTTCTCAACCGTCTCGGCTGGACACCAGCTTCACTTGCTCCCCTCCTTGCTGTCAGCGCAGTCCTGGTTTGACGTGCAAGGCTCGACCCAGCCTGTCTGCTGGCTGAGGTGGAGTCCCCACTGCCGACTGCTCCCACGAGGGGGGCCTGGGTGGAGCTGCTCGGGGTGCACGGCCACGGCCTTGGCTCCTCCTGGGCTGTCACCCTCACGTTGGGTCACACCACTGCTGTGTGGTGTTTCTAAGGGGACACTCGCAGAAAGAGAGCTGCCGGGTCAGGCAGGGGCCAGGTGCGTGGCCTCACAGAGAAGCGGTGCAGGGGTGGCTGGAGCAGCTGCTGCCCCTTCCTGCTCCCTCCGGATGTGGTCAGTGATGGAAGAGACCACGTAAGGATGACTGCTTCTAACTTGGCTTTTAAACATTTCTAACAATGTGATTATTGAAAATAATATGAAGGTCAAAATAATTAAAATGCAAGTGTGAAAAATGCGCATTTAAATGGGAGCTTGAGCTACACCTCATGCACAGGCCAGTGAGCAGCATGCCTGGGCGATCACTGTCACAGGCAATCTGTTCATGCCCTCGCACTTCTCCACGCTAGGCAGCCAGTGTGGGGCAGACTTTGTTGTTAATTTTCGCTGTAATTCCATTATTCAGGAAAATCTGTGCTGTCGTTCTTGAAAGATTAGGAGAAGTTTCCTTTACCATATTAGCATCTGCATAGCCACCAGCTCCACTCCAGGGACACCTTTCCTACCACACGCCGTATAAATCACAGTTTGATCACTGACACATCTTCATTTCCAGTTGCGGTACTGCCACCACTGCTATAATTTGATAGAATTATGAACAAAATGTGCGCGCTGACCACCGGGAACAGCTGCCAGTCGATACTCAGGGCAGGCTGTGCGGTTCGTGTTCTGTCCTGCTCCTGAGGGCCATGGAGGGGGACTCAGGCCACAGACGGGGAGCTGCTCCCCATAAACATGCTGACCCAACACCGTAGTTAGTCCTGCTTCAATAAGCACACACAAAAAAAGGGGTGTAAAGTTACAGCATGCAGCATACACTGGAGTAAATCAGAAGCAATGCTATTAGGGACAGTCATTCTTTTGTTTGTAAATAATCCACTCATGGTTTGTCATTAATTTCAGCTGATTCCTGCACAGACACGTCCACGTGAACAACACTAGCCATACCCTGAAATAATAGTTAAGACAGAACTTACAGAGGTGAAGGGGAAAATGTTACTAACAGCAGATTTGCAGGTTTAAGTCACTGAAAATCTCAGCCTATCGATCATTTTGAGCTGAGCTGACTGGAGTCTTGGGTTTGCATCGTGTTGGCCTTGCTCACTGAGGTGATGACCTGGTGCCTGAGGTGCTGCCCCTGAGCTGACTTGGTGGCGCCCGTTGGTGACACTGGCTTGATCTCAGCTTCTGCAGCTGCACTGGACACAGAGCTTACCAGGGCTGGGTTTTAACTTTGTCCAGGAATTTCTGGGAACATTTGTCTGCTAAGCTGGAGTTTGCTATGCTGAGGCTGTACTGGCAAAGTGACAGGCAAGTGAAACTTTCTACTCTCTTGGAGAAAATGAAATATTGATCACTTATCATAAGAAACAGCAACTGGAGCCTAAGCAGGCTGCAGGTCCTGAATACGAAATTACTCCTGCTCTGACAGCCCAGCCCCCGCTACACGTGACAGCTTCAAGCACGCTCGTCACTGTAAGTGTGCAGGGACCGTGCCTCGGACAGCCTCTCACGGCTTGAAGTCAACCCCCAGACGCCATTCCTGGAACAGGAGAAATGCATCTGTGCACATGCTTAGGTAAGTCAGAAGACGCTCTCTTTTCAGGAAAATGAACACGAAGAATTGCCGCAATATGAGAGACTCAGAAACCAGTACATTCTACTCAATAAGTCACACTTTCTGATGCTAAGATGACACAGGAGCCTAAGCAAATAGGGATTATAAGAGTGAGTATGGTGTTGACGTGAGTATACAAAGCCGGTTAAGTCTCCTAAATGATAAGGTTGCTTATTAACTGCACACATGCTGACAGGTCAAGGCTGAGGGCAAGGAGAGAACATCAACTAAGCCATTTCCCTGAAAAAAGCTCCAGGGTGCAATATTCTACCACTTTATTCAATAAAAAATGCTTTTAAAACAGTACTTTGGTGATTGGGAAACAATGCTATCATCTGTCAACCTAACTGCAGCAAAGTTCAATAAGGGAAATAATGAACCGTTTTGATGATTTTCCTTGGGCTTCAGGGACCTGCAAACACTGCGTCCACAAAGTGCTTTAAAAACTATGATGAAGTCAAGTCTTTTCATTTTCAGATTTGAAATATGGGCTAGGGATTTCTTAGAGGTTATTTACTGGCCTGCCATTTTAAATCATTGTCCAATTTCTAAAGTAGGAAGAAATTTTGAAATAAAAAATTTAAATATAAGGCTAGTAGTTTTAATTTAGTTTTGGAAATCTTTGAATCATTGAAATCTCTCTCTATTGTGAATTCCTAATTTAAAATTTAAAAAATGTTAACATAAAAGTCTAAAGATAAAAATTCTAAGTATTTTAAATAAAACTTTGTATTTATTTTTGGAAGGTAATAAGGTAAACATATAAGATTTTTAAAACTTCCAATAAAATTTTCCTTGGAAAACATCTGTGGTCTAAGTTTTCCATGCTCAGGACTAGGAAAAAATACGTTTCAATAAGTAATCACATGGAGCTCGAGAGGATTTCTAGAACACTAGAAAGTGTAACTCCTTTGCAAGAAAAAGAGGGGCAGCGTTGCCCTCCAACGTGTGTCTGCTCCAGGCCAACCCGAGGCCAGGCCAGCCTCCCGGACACCTGACTACCCACCTCTGCGGCCCAGGCCCCACGTCCACTGCGACCGCGAGTGACGTGTGTTCCAGGTGATACACACGCGGTTCCAAAGGCCGTACCGAGCTCTGGTGGAAAGGAGGTTTCTACACACCTGCTGGTCAATGTGGTCTATCAAGCAGAGCACGGGGGGGATGGACGGGACTGCGCTCCTGCCCGCTGCATCACTCACCAGGGATGTGGGGCCTGGAGGCTGTGCCCCAAGGGTGGATCCCACGGCCAGGCTGTGTCCCACGGCCTGGATCCATTCTGCACGAAGGCTCAGCTGCGCTGCGGGGCGTCCCCACGGCTGACCACAGCCCGGCTCACAGCTCACAGGTTCCCCAGCACTTACTGGGAAGACAGGCACTGAGCCTCACAGAAGGGAAAGGCTGAGCCATGGGGTAGGCTCCTGCTGGCCCTGCTGGGGAAGCCACACACACCGGTGGACGTGACAGCAGAGAAGCAGACTCACAGATTCAGATAACAGATGAGTGGCGACCAGTGGGGCGGGGGAGGTGGAGGGCAGGCCGGGGGGAGGAAGAGGCACAAACCGTCATGTACAAAACAGGCTACAACACGGGAAACACGGCCAACATTTTACAGTACCTATAAACGGAGTATAGCCTTTACAAATTGTGAACCACTGAGCTACCAGGCAAGTCTACCTTGTACACCTGTAACTCATACGGTCTATCAGCTATACTTCAGTTTAAGAAAAATGGAAATACCTCTGTAACGAGAGCTTCAAAAATAAATTTTAAAAAACCACAGCTGTGGTAGGAGCTCTGTCAATGCCCCAAGCTGCTGCTCCACTGGGGGTTCGCCATCGGGAAGTCAGGACAGGCTGTGGGCCCTGCGCTGCACACCCCGGCCTGCACCCTCTCAGAGCCTGGCAGTACCAGGGGAGGGACTAACTGGGGCGCGGGGCCTCAGCTGTGGTATGACCGACTGGATCTCCAGGGTGGAGAAGAGCTGGCCCCACCTGCGGAATAAACAGCATTCCTAGGGCTGAGCTTCCCAGGTGGCACCAGTGGTGAAGAACCTGGCTGCCAGCGCAGGAGACAGGAGAGACGCCTGTTGGTCCCTGGGTGGGGAAGATGCCCCAGAAGAGGAAACGGCAACCCACTCCAGTATTCTTGCCTGGGGATTCCCATGGGCAGAGGAGCCTGGTGGGCTACAGTCCACGGGCTGCAAAGAGTTGGACATGACTGAGTGACTGAGTGTGCACACACACACACATACTGTACCTAAATTCTAGCAAAATACCTGGAGATCTGACTTGCAAGCTTGGTGATTGCCTTGGAGAGAGATCACAGGAGGATGCAGCCTGCAGACCTCACGGTGTCAGCAGGCAACAGGTCCTGCTCCCCGCCTCCCTGTACCCAATCCCAGGGGGCTCTGGGATGAGAAAGCACCTGCCCACAAGGACGGGCTGAGGGCAGGGGTTAGGCCAGGAGGGCACTGGCCTGTGGCGAAAGCCCATTCTGAAAACCACAGACAAGCCCTCCTCACCCCACGAGAAGACGGAGCAAGCACTCCTGGTGGGGCCGGGAGGAGCCAGGGGAGGCGCTGTCTGCGCCTGCGGGCCTGCCTCGGACGCGGCCCTCGGTGACTGACCTCGTCAGGGCTAGAGGCCTGGTAGGTGCGGTTGTCATCGCTGAAGTCCTGGTCTGCCTCGGCAACCTCGGTCTCGCCAGCTGCGCCGCGGGCCTCATACACAGGCGTCACGTTGTGACACAGGGCGACAGCCTTCACAGCCTCGTGGACCCGGCTGCTCACGCTCCTCCTCACCTTGGGCGCAGACGACGCGGCTTTCCTCGGAGGGGTTGAAATGGTGCTGCTTCCGCCAGCCTGACACTGTGTCTGCAAACACGGACGTCGCAGGGTTAGAGGCAAGCGGGCGCATGCTGGAGTTACCCACACGCACGCCTGTCACGGACGGCCAGGCCGGGCTGGAGAGTGGCTGGGATGACAACCGCCTGCATGTGACCCACGGGGCAATGACGCACCTGGGGATCCCGGGGCCACAAGGTGCCTGGACATTTCCCGGTTGTCCAGTAACCGAAATGTTTGCTACAGTACTCAAAATTCGACCATCTCCTTTTAGTAGGTTCACTGCAGCCTGTCATGCATGTGCCCAGTCCTTAACAATTCCTGTTTATCCACCACTTCTAAGAGCAAAGTTAAGAACAGAAGACTCCCAAGTGCTTTCCTTTCTCCTTAAAAACTGTGTGCATAACTGGTCTGAAGTTAAGAGCAGGAAAAAGCATTTAGGATGGTTCCCTTAATACTACAGACTCATTGGCTTTGCATCAGTCTCTGAAGTTAACTGTCTGGTTTGCAGACAAGGAGTGTTGGATATAGTAATTGCCTCCTGACAGCCCTGGACACACCCCACCCACAACCCTGTTCACCTCCTCCTGGGTGGGGCTGTGGGAGGACCCCGACCCCAAGGCCCATCAGATGCTTCTCCACGGAACACAAGGGTAACTCCTGACACCCCTGGAAAGCCTCTCCGCTTTTGGGTGGCTGTGCAGAGCAGCTAAGCCATGCCCATCCGCCCGTCAATCACGGATCCGGCTAAGGAGGGGGTGGCCCCCTGCTCAGCTGGCGCCCCTTCCAGCCTGCGCCCCCCACCCATACCTGCATCCTGACCGCACACCCACACAGCCACCAAGCAGCCCTGCTCCTGCTGACTCAGGCTGAGTGCTTCACTCCACGCAAGTCCACTCAGGATCCCAGGTGTAAGTACGATCAGGCTGCACCAGACTCACGTTCCGTTACAGTGGACTTAAATTATTGTCATCTCATTAACACTAACAAGCAGAAGGGAAGGAAGAAATCCATTCACATAAAAACCTGGATAACCAGCCAATGAACATAGCTTTCACTAAAAAACGTTTGTAAGATTCTTCTTAGATGGGATACTATTTGCTGTGTCTATATGACATCTTTTCTGCTTTTAATTTTTTCTAGTAAAATAACATTTGGAGCTACTGAAGTCATATTCATGGATAATACAGGTTTTGTTTTTTTTTTAAGATATCACCTGGCACTATTTAACCTAGACACAGATCGCAAGACGGGAGATAGTAGTCCTCCATTAAAATTTTTTCATCTATTAATAAATACTCTAGGTTCCAAAATACTCTATTAAAATGAATGACATCCAAGTTGACTTTCTGTGTTCGTGCACAGATGAGTACTTCTGGGGGTGTCTGATCACACATATCACCCACACACACTCAGGTAAGGCTGTTTTCACTGATAGCAGCTCAAAAGTAAAGTGCATGCCAGATGGGTGCAGTTCACAGAAAAAAGAGATGGTTTTCACAAAACTGAATATAAGGCTGACAACATACTTTGTGTTCAGAAAAAGCAAGAGAGTTCCAGAAAAACATCTATTTCTGCTTTATTGACTATGCCAAAGCCTTTGACTGTGTTCATCACAATAAACTGTGGAAAATTCTGAGAGAGATGGGAATACCAGACCACCTGACCTGCCTCTTGAGAAACCTATATGCAGGTCAGGAAGCAAGAGTTAGAACTGGACATGGAACAACAGACAGGTTCCAAACAGGAAAAGGAGTACGCGAAGGCTGTACATTGTCACCCTGCTTATTTAACTTCTATGCAGAGTACATCACGAGAAACGCTGGACTGGAAGAAGCACAAGCTGGAATCAAGATTGCCAGGAGAAATTTCAATAACCTCAGATATGCAGATGACACCACCCTTATGGCTGAAAGTGAACAGGAACTAAAAAGCCTCTTGATGAAAGTGAAAGAGGAGAGTGAAAAAGTTGGCTTAAAGCTCAACATTCAGAAAACAAAGATCATGGCATCTGGCCCCATGACTTCACGGGAAATAGATGGGGAAACAGTGGAAACAGTGTCAGACTTTATATTTTTGGGCTCCAAAATCACTGCAGATGGTAACTGCAGCCATGAAATTAAAAGGCACTTACTCCTTGGAAGAAAAGTTATGACCAACCTAGATAGCATACTGAAAAGCAGAGACATTACTTTGCCAACAAAGGTCCATCTAGTCAAAGCTATGGTTTTTCCTGTGGTCATGGATGGATGAGAGAGTTGGACTATGAAGAAAGCTGAGCGCCAAAGAACTGATGCTTTTGAACTGTGGTGTTGGAGAAGACTCTTGAGAGTCCCTTGGACTGCAAGGAGATCCAACCAGTCCATCGTAAAGGAGATCAACCCTGGGTGTTCATTGGAAGGACTGATGTTGAAGCTGAAACTCCAATACTTTGGCCACCTCATGCGAAGAGTTGACTCACTGGAAAAGACTCTGATGCTAGAAGGGATTGGGGGCAGGAGAAGAAGGGGACAACAGAGGATGAGATGGCTGGATGGCATCACCGACTCGATGGACGTGAGTCTGAGTGAACTCCAGGAGTTGGTGATGGACAGGGAGGCCTGGCGTGCTGCGATTCATGGGGTCGCAAAGAGTCGGACACAACAGAGCGACTGAACTGATGCATACAGCCACGCCGAGGCGTCTCTGGGGAAGGTGCTGCATTGCAGCTTGGCATGTGACAGGCCCTGTTACCGCAGCAGCACTGGGCACACTGGCAGGAGACACCTGCAGGGCTGGGCCCGCTCACCTGTGCGTAGGCATTCACGAGGTGGTTCTGGATCTCATCCATTGTGTCCGTCCCATAAGACACGGTGCCCAGGTGCAGCCGCTTAAACACCATCTCGTTCTGGGTGAGGGTTCCTAGGACAGAAACAGCAGGACACCGTCAATGCAGGGAGCTCGCTGGCGGTTCAAGGCTGGGCCCCAATGCATCACACGCAGGGCTGGCTGTGCCCTGTACCCTGAGCATGCGCTCTGCCACACTAAGCATCACCAAGTGCCGTCCATACCACCCTCATTTGCTCCATTTCACTATGAGGACCGGTGCTCTTCCCGCAGCGTCAGGCTCCCTTTCAGTAATTCCCAGTGATGGGCTGGGGGCGGGGGGTTCTGGTTCTGCAGAGACAGTCCGGCTCTATCTCCCGGTTCAGATCTACTGTTGGTCCAAGGCAGATTTGCCCCTTGAGAGAGAGATGGGTGGAAAACTGGAAAAGTGACCCACAGCCAAGATCAGAACGTCGGTCCCTTTCACATGAATCTGTCGTGAACCACGAACTATTTTCCACCGAACAGAAACAACCTTCTCGAGACTGGACACCACATGAGTCGCAGAGAGAGGAGGAGAGGAGGCAGAGGCGCTTTCCCAGCTGCTCTCCAACCCGTGGGCCACCCTGTGTGCCCTCCTCACCCAGCCTGGGACCAACCACCAACCCAGGAAAACCACTTTCAGGAGGGTCCATGGTTTCGGCCTCCAATCAGAAAGATACACAACAGGCGCAGTGAAGTACCAGCATGGCAGAGGGGAGGCAGAGGGGAGGCCGTGTACTTCAGAAACTCAGTGAGCTCTCATTAAAAGTGGCACAGGAGGTCCCAACGTTACTCATGAGCCTGACAGGAGACTGCAGCCACTGTACGTGGATCACTTACTATGAAAACACACACACAAGCTGGACCTCAACATAAGAAGACACACACAAGCACGGGACCTCAATATGAAAACGCTCACACGAGCACGGACCTCAACATAAGAACACACACACAAGCACGGGACCTCAATATGAAAACGCTCACACAAGCATGGACCTCAACATAAGAACACACACACAAACACGGGACCTCAATATGAAAACGCTCACACAAGCATGGACCTCAACATAAGAACACACACACAAACACGGGACCTCAATATGAAAACGCTCACACGAGCACGGACCTCAATGTGCAAACACACACACAAGCACAGGACCTCAATGTAAGAACACACACACACACACACGGGACTTCAATATGAAAACGCTCACACGAGCACGGACCTCAACATAAGAACACACACACAAACACGGGACTTCAATATCAAAACGCTCACACACACAAGCATGTGACCTCAACATAAGAACACACACACAAACACGGGACCTCAATATCAAAACGCTCACACGAGCACGAACCTCAATGTGCAAACACACACACAGCACGTGATCTCCATATGAAAACACACACAAGCATGTAACCTCAATGTGAAAACGCTCACACGAGCACGGACCTCAATGTGAAAACACACACACGAGCACGGGACCTCAATGTGAAAACGCTCGCACGAGCACGGGACCTCAATGTGAAAACGCTCGCACGAGCACGGGACCTCAATGTGAAAACGCTCGCACGAGCACGGGACCTCAATGTGAAAACGCTCGCACGAGCACGGGACCTCAATGTGAAAACGCTCGCACGAGCACGGGACCTCAATGTGAAAACGCTCGCACGAGCACGGGACCTCAATGTGAAAACGCTCGCACGAGCACGGGACCTCAATGTGAAAACGCTCGCACGAGCACGGGACCTCAATGTGAAAACGCTCGCACGAGCACGGGACCTCAATGTGAAAACGCTCGCACGAGCGTGGGGCCTCAATGTGAAAACGCTCGCACGAGCACGGGGCCTCAATGTGAAAACGCTCGCACGAGCACGGGACCTCAATGTGAAAACGCTCGCACGAGCACGGGACCTCAATGTGAAAACGCTCGCACGAGCACGGGACCTCAACGTGAAAACGCTCGCACGAGCACGGGACCTCAATGTGAAAACGCTCGCACGAGCACGGGACCTCAATGTGAAAACGCTCGCACGAGCACGGGACCTCAATGTGAAAACGCTCGCACGAGCACGGGACCTCAATGTGAAAACGCTCGCACGAGCACGGGACCTCAATGTGAAAACGCTCGCACGAGCACGGGACCTCAATGTGAAAACGCTCGCACGAGCACGGGACCTCAATGTGAAAACGCTCGCACGAGCACGGGACCTCAATACGAAAACGCTCACACAGCACGGGACCTCAATGTGAACACACACACACAGCATATGACCTCAATGTGAAAGCGCTCACACACGCGCAGGACATCAATATGAAAACACACACACAGCACGGGACCTTAACGTGAAAACACGCACACAAGCATGGGACCTTAACGTGAAAACACGCACACAAGCACGGGACCTTTGCTTTTCCCGCTCCACAGAAGGACAGCCACACGGGGCGGGGGGCCGGTAAATGCCCTGTGAGCCCATCCCTGGACTGCAGGCTGGCTCGACGTCTGGGGATCCCTGCACTTGTGCTGAAGCTCCGAGGAGGGGTGCCCTCAGGCACTGACGCAGTTCTAAGTGTGAACATGACGGAGAGCCATGTGATCACAGCACACGCCGGACCCTCCTCATGGGTTCTCGCCCCCCGCCCCTGCCCCCGATAGGAGATTTACTTAAGAGACTGTTTTGACAAACACTCTCAGAAGAATGCATTACATTATATACACGTATATATATGCTGCGACCAGGCCTTCTCGAGTTGTGGTGAGGAGGCCTCTCTAATCACGGGCGCGGCCTTCTCGCGGTGGTGGCCTCTGCTGCTGTGGAGCACCAGCTCTAGGGCACACAGGCTCCCGCAGTCGCAGCTCACAGGCTCGGCCGCCTGGAGGCACGTGGATCCCCATGGACCAAGGATCAAACCAGCATCCCCTGCACTGGCAGGCGAATTCTTAACCAGTGGGCCAGGGAAGTCCCCCATCCCTGCTTTAAATGGAAGTAACTGGCATGGAGAAGTCAAAGCAACACTTGTGGTCAGGCTGTTAGTGAAACAGCGAGCGAGACAAGAACACGGACCCTCTGATAGCAGATCGCACGTCTGCCACCGCGGGGCGCTGCTGCAACCTGAGGCTTGACTGACAACCAGGTTCTGGTGCCAGTATCTGCGGAGCCACTCAGAAACACGCCGCCTCCTCCACAAGCGTGCCACGCTATGCATAAAAGAGCTCCTAAAGTAAGCACAGCCCGACAGGTGACGAGAGCAACAGCGAGTCCTCGGCCTCCGGCGCAGGCCGGGTGCAGACTGGGCCGTCCACCAGCCTCAGAGAGTGGCTGAGGGACGGGCCACAAGGTGACAGGGAAGCGGCTAAGTGGCGGGATTAAAATATCCATTCATGGACTTCCCTGCCTGCCCACTGCCTAGGAACCTGCCTGCCAGCGCGGAAGACACAGCGTGGATCCCCGGGCCGGGAAGGCTCCACAGGCAGTGGGGCAGCTAAACCCATGAGCCCCAACTACTGAAGGTGCATTCTAGTCTGGGAGCTGAAACTTCTGAAGCGCGCGTGCTCCAGAGCCCTGCTCTGCAACAAGAAGCCACTGCAATGAGAAGCCCCCAGACAGCAATGAGGACTCACGGCACCCAAAAATAAAACAAAAAAATAAATAGAATCAAAACCAACCAACCAACCAACCAAAAAACAGCGTTATATCTTATGGTGCAATAATGGAAACAAAACTTCTAAAGTGATAAGGCTAATTTACCAAACCATGTAAGCAGACATTTGACATTATTTAACGGGGAGTCACATTCTACGTGCAGCACACCAGGCCTTCCCGTGAGCCCTGAAGCACTGGCACCCTCCCTCACACCCGGTCACCCGCGTCGGTGAACAACCACACCAGCGAAGCTGTTCAGGCTGCTTCACTGAGGCCCCACTCGGGCTCACCCAGCAGGAGACACCGCCATGGTCCTCTGGGGTCAGGCCACCAGCACACACCCCGTGCACGTGTGCACACTGCTGGGCACATCTATGCTCTGGTGCCCTTGGAAACCAGGGAGACAGTGCTTCCACGGGCCGCCACCGCTTCCTACAAAGTTCCCTGTGAGTCGAGTCTCAGCAAGGCAGTGTGCTGGGCAACGGATGCTATGATTACAATGCATCCGAGAACCTGTTGTTTCAGAGGGTGTTTCAGGAATGGCTTTGTTCTACATGAAGACAAAAACTAACAAAGGAATTAATGTATTGCTTTAACAGGCTGCACCCAAGTCCAGTTTTAAAATTTATGAATCCTCAGCAGCATTGTTCTCAAACAATGGCATCTTGGGGGCGGCGGGGAGAGGGGACGTCCTCTCAGCAGGTTCGGGGCACACAGCCTGTCCTCCGGCTTCAGCATCATCTGCGCGCTGATCACACCACGCCTAGGATTTCTGGTCAGTGTCAGCACGCTCTGCATCCTGGCAGCTAACAGATGTCTACCCTTGTCGAGTGAATTACTTTATGTTTCACGCACCGGCGGCCTCAGATGCGTCACTATGGCAACGTCATTAATTTCAGATCTTACCGGAAACGTGCACTCCAATCAAACCTAATTACAGCACACGGCTTTCTTGTCCAGGAGGAGGAAACTGTAATGCAATTATTGGAATACTTCATTTTCTGTTCTGCTGCGGCAAATGAGAGACACCCTGATGGACGCTTCTTGTCAGAAAGCTTATTGATGAAGCGCAAACCCAATTTACAGCCGCACGAAGACCTACCTCACAGCTCCGCCAGCCCCATGAGGCTCCTGATAGCAGCTCACCCCCAACCCAGCCTCCGATGGGAGGGGTGCCCACACCCGGCTCATCCTGGGAGCCGTCCTGGGGCCTGAAAGGCAGGCCAGACCCAGGAACTCAAGAACACCGCCACACAGCAACATCAGGAGCTGAAGGCTTCCAGTTTAGAAGACGAAATGAATAATATTTTCTCTATTTTATACAATTATTCTGGGTTTTTTTTTATTCCCTAAAATCTCAGGAACCAAGATCATTTATCCAAAACCTAAAGAAGCCTTTAAAAGTAGCCTTTTAAAAGTAGCAGAGTGAACTGTGGGAGAAATGAGGCTTTGTTTTTATGACTCTGGGCAAAAACCACTTATCCTTACCCTGACTGTAACTCCAACTCAATAAAGAAAAACGGAGGAGCTACAGAATGCTAACTTTGTTATTGTTTTAAAATGCAAAACAACAGTTAGGCTTTGGAGGACAAATATCGTCACAAAACCTTGGCTTAATGACATCACACCGGCAGATACAGAGACTCGAGCTGACCACGTTCTGTCAGGCATGAACTTTGTACACTTCCGTGAAAGAGCAGGTCAGTGCCCCCCAGGGCGATCACGCACGATGGCCACACGAGGATTTCTGGTCCAGACAGCACCTGCTCCCCTGGGAAGAACGAGGTAAACTTGGCACTGGGGCAGGAGGTGACCACAGAGGCCCTGAGAGGGGGCAGGAGTGGTGGCTGGGGGTGGGGGGCCGGGCCTGAGGACGTGCCGAGCCCCCAGCCCTTCCCCGCCCCGTACACCTGGAGGGGCGCGCCCTGCGCGGGCCGTTGCTGCATGGGCCCCTGTAAGGACCTCCACGGCACCACTGTCCCGGCGAGGGCGCTCGCTCTTCACACGCACCGCTGGCTCTTGTGGCCAGAACTTTGCTAGGAACACCCGGCACGTGCTGGTAAGGATAAGGACGCATTAGAACCCTTGGCTGCTGCTGGCAGGAATGTAAAATGACGCAGGGCTGCCACGTCACCCAGCGCAGATGCTCCCCCAGGGAACGGGCGCTCCCCCAGGGAACGGGCGCTCCCCCAGGGAACGGGCGCTCCCCCAGGGAATGGGCGCTCCCCCAGGGAACGGACGCTTCCGAGGCACAAACGCTGGGCTGACCAGGCCAAGACCCGCCTGACAAGGTAGTCTGCTGCGGGCCGCTCCCACCAACTGCGACCAGACTTGGCGAGTCCTGTCTGTACATACACGTCAGACGTTTCATGAAGGTGGAATGACGCCCTCCTGCATTAGGATATCCTGCTCAGGAGAACAGGGCGGCCACACATTTAATTTGGTCTCGGTAAGGTCTTTCAATGTTTAAACACACATATCCACAGAGTCCTTACCCATTTTTTGCTAGAATTTATTTTTTAATTCTTTATACTTCTTGTTGCTATTCTAATTGGCATTTTTAGAATTAAGTGTCCTCATTGTTGCTGGTATAGAGAAATGCAGTTCAACGCTGATACCAAGTTTACACGTGTAAACTCACTAAGCTCTCTCACCACTCTAGAAGCTCCAGGGGGCTCTTCGGGTTTCAAGGTACACAGTCACGAACTCGCCCTCTCTGGCAACAGCCTGCCTGTCGGCACTGGGACGCTTGTCTCCTGGGGGTGGCTTGTGGTTCCCGACTGTGTTCACCAACAGCCGTCGAGCAGGGCGGTGCTCTCTGCAGACAGCAGCCGGGTGCCTCCCTACCCGTGCCTGCCGGCCGTGGACTGACCACCTCTCCAGGACTCAGCTGGTTCTGGAGACATTTCTGACACGTCTGTAACATTTCATAGGGGTCTGGGTTTGCTGTGTGCCTGCTTCTCCATCCAACAAGTTCCACCTGTTTTCCGGAAACAGCTCAATCTCTGGATCAGCTATGGGCAGTTTGCGCGTTTTCCAGTGTTGTTTGAGGCTAACTCTCTTAAGTTTTCTCCCATCAGCGCAGTGAGGCTGGGAAGGCACTTCCACCACCTACCTTCTTGACCCCGAGCTCCTCAGGTCGCTATTTCTGAGTTTTTTTTTTGATTCACGGAGTATCACCTTCCCGGTAGATTCCTCAGCATCCCACAGAGACAAGCCCTAATGAAGACCAAACACAATCCAACAACTCTTTCTGACTGAGCTGCCAGAAACCTGTAATCCCTGTGTGAAGGCTGGCTGCCACACACCACCGAGCCCTCACCGTCGGGACATGGGCAGCTCTTTGCCAGCTCTGCTCACTGCCTTCACGTGTGCCCGCAGGTTCCTCAAGTTTGTGGTTACATGGACCTCAGCGATTCTAAACGGAATCATTCTTCAGTCTATTCCACACGTAAGGGAGTGACTTTTATCCCCGTTGCTATTTTAACCTGTAGCCTGCCACTTCACTGATTTCTGTTTTCAGCCACTGACTTCCTTGATTATTATATTTGTAGATATTTGCTGCTGCTTTTGCTTGTGGATCTTGCTTCTAGTTCCTGGCTCCCAGCAGTAGCTGGAGTAATGTCAAAGCCTGGTACATGTTAGTCTTTCTTCTTCCTGACTACAGTGAGGATTTTTCTAATATTTTATTAAAAATAAGGTTGAATTGTAACTGACATGTATTTTCTTTGTTGCTCTTTTGTTGCTAAATTGTGTCCGACTCTTTCGCAATCCCATGGACTGTAGCCCACCAGGCTCCTTTGTCCAAGGGATTTTCCAGGCAAGAATACTGGAGTGGGTTGCCATTTCCTTCTCCAGGGGATCTTCCAGATCCAGGGATCAAACCTGTGTCTCCTGCAACGGCAGGGGGATTCTTTACCACTGCCAATGGTATGGTAAAATATGGGGAACCCATATTTTCTTTACCATTTATAGATTTTATTTCTAGTTGGCTAAGAATTACAAAGGAATCTACACCGTGAATCAGTCAATCAAGAAGGGATTTTAACCCTTAGATATGGTTCTTGTTATAGTTCTGGACTCAATCTGTCATTTATTTAGTATGTTATGAATTGACAAGAATTCTTTGATGAAAAAAATGAAATAAAGACAAAGCAAATTTGGAGCAGGGAACCCAATGGGGAAGAACCATTTGTAGAGAGGCTCTTTGGAGAATGTTACTGTTAAAACAAACATCAAATTCACAGATCTTATTAATCCTCATTTTCTTCTACCAGTTTGTAACTACCATTCTATAATAAACAAACCCTTTTAGCTCTTAAGAAGCTACCAGAAAGGTGTAACACGGGCAGTTAAATAGAACAAAATCACAAGTGTAAGGATGTGGAAGTTCAAAATACAGAAGTCAGTCTTTAAAAGTCTCTAAGAATCTCACATCTTGCTAATTCTGATGATCCTCTATGTCAGAGTCGGGAGACTGGCTGGAGGCCAGTTTCGCGGTCAGTCTGGGAAACGCTGTGAACTCAGCACTCTCACACATGTGCACACACACCCTACACATGCGTGGGCACAGGTAGGCCAGGGTCCCCCCACCCCCGCCCAGACGCCTCTAGGTGCGCGTGGGCAGAGCGGCACCTGTCTTGTCGGTCAGCAGGTACACCAGGCGCCCCAGCTCCTCCGGGATGGTGCTGGTCCGGACCACGGTGCCAGGAATGTGCTCGTCTTTCATGATCATCCACCCGTAGGCAGCCTTGCCCATGTCCAGGTTCACACGCAAACTGCCAGAGAAAACCCACTGCAGTCGTTAGTGACTCAACACTGCATGTCCAGCATGCTTTCCATAAAAATTTATTTACAGAGACATGCATTCTCTGTAATTTGAGGTGGAAGAGATAGATCATAGTGGATTTCAGACTTTAAGAGAAATGAATTTGTTGACACCTAAGTCGGCAGGCCCCTTCTCAGCCAGTCGCTCATCATTCACCCATCAGCCTGGTTTGCAATGCGGCTGGATGGACCTGGGAGAGGTGGACGGCAGCGTGGGTCCAGGCTCAAAGGGGCCAGCAATACGTGGGAGGAAATCGCCCCGAATCACTGAGCATCAGTATCTGAGAGGGGTCTTGACATCCACCCCCGTGATTCACAAGAACGAAGGAGAAGCTCCCCCATGTGGAGGCCGTGAAGGGGAGCAGGTTCTGGAGGAGGCTGGGCAAAGGCCCTCCGAGCACCAGCCCCTGAGCATCACGTTCATAAAAAAAGAGCAGAGCCACTGCATATGAAGGAAAAACACCTTCAACTAAGACGATAACACCATACAGGGAGGAAACAGAGCTTATGTTCACTCTGATTCACACTGGACATCTTGATCAAATGTCAGTCCAATAATTTTCATTTTTAATGCCAAAAGTTTCTAGAAGCTCAAATTTCAAACACCAAGTTGACAGAATAGTTATCATCACTTACTTTAACTTACTTTTTAGTTAGATATTTAACTTACTTTTTAGTTATGTTCTAATTTTATGGAACTTCAAAACACAGGCCTCTGTTCAACTGGTATTGGATTGGCCAGAAAGTTTCTTCTGTTTTTTCTGTAAAATGACTCTAGTAGCACAGCAGCACTTAGTTATCTCTAACTTCACTGACACAATTTTGTTAAGATTGTGACAGCTGTCACAGCATGCATTAAAAAAAAAAGAATAAAATTGCTGAATTTTTGTGTAGCCATTTTAATATTGAAGATGAAAAAAAGCAACATTTTTGGTATATTATGCTTTATTAGTTCAAGAAAAGAAAAAACACAACTGAAACACAAAAAAGCTTCGTGCAGTTTATGGAGAAATTGCTGTGACTGATCAAACATGTCACAAGTGGTTTGTGAAGTTTCGTGCTGGAGATTTCTCGCTGGACGATGCTCCACAGTTGGGTAGACCAGTGGAAGTTGATAGCAAACAAATCGAGACATTAATTGAGAATAATCAACATTATACCACATGGGACACAGCCAACATACTCAAAATCAAGTTTTCAAATCAAGTGTTGAAAACCATGTGTACCAGCTTGGTATGTTAATCATTTTGATATTTGGGTTCCACATATGTGAAGTGAAAAAAACCTTCTTGATCATATTTCCACATGTAATTCTTTACTGAAACGTAATGAAATGTTCTGTTTTTAAAACAAATTGTGACAGGAAATGAAAAGTGGATACTGTACAATAATGTGGAATGGAAGAGATTGTGGGGCAAGGGAAATGAACCACCACCAACCACACCAAAGGCCGGTCTTCATCCAAAGAAGGTGATGCTGTGTAAATGGTGGGATTGGAAGGGAGTCCTCTATTATGAACTCATTCTGGAAAACCAAACGATTAATTCCAACAAGTACTGCTCCCAATCAGACCAACTGAAAGCAGTGCTCGATGACAAGCCTGGGGAATTAGTCAGCAGAAAACACATCAGCTTCCATCATGATAACGCAAGGCCTCAAGCTTTTTTGTTGACAAGGAAAACTTACAGCTTGGCTGGGAAGTCCCGATTCATTCGCTGTATTTACCAGACACTGCACTTGCAGATTTCCATTGATTTCAGTCTTTACAAAATTCTCCTAGTGGAAAAAATTTCCATTTCACGGAGGACTAAAAATGCACCTGGAACAGTTCTTTGCTCACAAAGACAAAATGTTTTGGAATGATGGAATTATGAAGTTACTGAAAAATGGCAGAAGGTAGTGGAACAAAATGGAGAATACATTGTTCAATAAATTCT
Organism: Ovis canadensis; assembly: GCF_042477335.2. Taxonomy (NCBI): domain Eukaryota; kingdom Metazoa; phylum Chordata; class Mammalia; order Artiodactyla; family Bovidae; genus Ovis; species Ovis canadensis. The sequence continues at coordinate 14,193,980 of NC_091267.1, forward strand.
TGGTGAAAATGAAAAACATGTCTTTTACTTTTACTTAAAAACTGAAGGAACTTTTTGCCAACCCTATACTTTACAGTTACACTTTTTCTGAACAAAAACTATATATTAAGCCTACTATTTTGAGTATTATAATAATATATACCATATACATATTTAAGCTCGTTATATTACTAATTTAGCAACTGTGAAATTTTCTAAGACCTACTCCAAATAAGTGGGAAAACGGCTGCAGTTCTAGATGGTCGGTTGAATCAGAGGCAGTTATGACCTTTACTGCTAAATAATGTTGTTTCTATTCAGTCACTAAGTCCTGTCTGACTCTTTGCAACCCATGGACTGTAACCAGGCTCCTCTGTCCATGAGATTTCCCAGGCAAGAACACTGCAGTGGGTTGCCATGCCCTCCTCCAGTTACACATATAAGAAAATGGAATAAACTATCTTCACGAACTAGTGTGTTCAGGAGTGTCCCCGAGAGGAACATGCATAAGCCTGCTTCATGCTACAGTGAGAAAACACGAGGTTAATTTTAGAACATAGAGTCCATCTTAACGGTGGCACTTTCTTTCCCCATTTCTTCCTCACAGCCACAGAAGTGTCTGAGGGGGTAGCCTGGACCCTGCATAAGTGAGGTGCGCAGCGTGGACCGTGGCATACCAACCCTCCACCCTCACCCCACCGACATGGCCTGCTGCATTTAAACTTAATTTGTTACAATTAAACCTGCACATTTATCAGAACCAGGTGAGCCAGCTGCAGGGCACACCAGGCTCCTCAGGGAGTGAAGCTACCTGAGATAATTCACACATATTTCTCCAAAGAGAGGCTTATTTTTAGATCCTCATCTGAGCAAAAGAAAATAAAAGTCATTTAAATGACACGCTTTATCTAAAGTAATCAAAACTGTTTCCTGTAAATAGTCATTTAAAGGAAAAAAGCTCAGATACAATTTTTCTGATCCCTCCCTCCCCCAAATGTTTTATTCTATGATTCTCTAAAAGTTTCATGACACACCACAGATGGCAAGCGATGGTTCAACAATGTTTTCACCAGGTGATTCGCCCATGGCTCTCAGACTCAGGGCCAACCTGGACCAATGCACCTGCAGGTGTGATGGGGTCAGGCTCGTTTCCTGAGTAAGTCTGTAACCATGAATCTTGAACTTGTCTCAAGCTGTTTTAAGACAGGTAGTAACTACAAGTACACAGTTTAGAAGTAAGAGTATTTGTCTTGGAAAAACGTACTTCCATCTCTTATCTCAATGATTCCTATAGTTAGCTTTTCAAATACAATGGCAAAGAAACAAACAAAATCCAAATAAACCAAAAACAACCACCACCACATAGCACACAAACATACTATACCACGAACAAGAGCCAGAGGGGAAAACACAAGAGAAACACTGCGCAAGGCATGAAATGCGCACGTGCAACAGGCACGGACTGCAGCCTGGACGCACAGGGGAAACTGGGAAGGTATCTGTGTGGAACAGGCAAAAATAAAAATGAATAATAAATCAAATTTTAGAACTAAAATAATGCCAATAACTGAAATTTAGAAATTAGTTTAATATCTGATTAGATATAGCCAAAGATGAAATCAGTGGCTTGGAAGGCAGGTCATCAGGAACATTACTTATTAACAGAATAAACCAAGAAACAAAAAAAGGTGGAAAGTACAAAAGTAAAACAGGAGAAACAAAGGGTATGGGTGGATCTCTGCCCACCCAGAACAGGGCAAAGGCAGTATTTAGGGACAAACTGAGACTGTTCTTGGATGAGTGGAAGAAACCTATCTACAGATTCCGGAATAGACATCTATCTAGACACTGTGTCAGAGAGCAGGACGCCACCCACAAAGAGCAGGCCTGAAAGGCACTGGGAAGGTCCCAGAGGGGAAAGGCCGAGATGAAGAGCAGCAACAGCAGCCGCAGAAGCCAGAAGAGAGCGAGCTGAATGTGGCAACTCAGAGAGCTACACAGGTGAAACTGTCTTTCAAGAGGAGAAACCTGGGGTTCCCAACAGAGACCCTCACTAAACAAAAACTAAAGAATACATTTCTGACAGAAGGAAAATTATCCTACATGGAACTTCTGAAAGGTAAGAAGAATAAAACATTGATAAACCAAAATTAAGAGGGAATGTGTAAAACAGTAATATCATGCAGTTTAAGAATACCTACAATTAGGATAAATTACAAAAATGGATTAGGTCAGAAGGGGCAAATGGAGTTAAACATTTGTAAGATGACATGCAAAGGAAACCAATACCTTTAGACTCTGAGAAATTAAGAATGTTTTTCATTTCAAGGACACATACTAAAAAGAACAGAAATTCTTATAAAACCTACAAACTACTATAGAAAAGGTGGAATTGAAAAAAAAAATGGTAAGAAAGGAGAAAAAATACAGAATAGAAATATACATTAAAAGCACAATATAAAATAATAGATTTAAACTAAAAATACAACAGTATTACAATAATTGTGTATGCACTAGTCAAAAACTATGAGTAGATTAAAATTAAACTTTATGCTATTTACAAGAGACACATATAAATATAATTACACAGAAAAGTTGAAAGTACGAAGATGGAAAAAGACATGCCAAGCAAATTAAAGCCAGCTGGCATCACTATATTAACATAAAGCAAAGTAGAATTTAATGCAAAAAGCCTTAGCAGAGATAAAGAAAGTCACTTTATATTGAGAAAATGCATAATTCAGCAGAAATATGTAATGATTTAAACCTGGATACCATCAACAGTAAAGTCACAAAATATATAATACCAAAAATAGAATTCAAAGGAAAAATAGATGAATTCACAATACTGATGGGTGATTTTGACACCATCCTCAGTAACTGTTAGAAAAGGTTGAGAAAACAAGCAAAAGGTACAGAGAAACTTATGAACAAGTTGAACAATCCTGACCTAACACACTGTGAAGCACGGAGACCAACAATTCAGACTTCATGTTCTTTTCAAGTACACAGGGAATGTCCACAAAAACCAACTAAATACTGGGCCCCATAACTAGTCTCAAAATATTTCATAGATGTGCAATAATGAATGGCATGTTTTCTGGTAACAACACAATCAAGCCAACTATGAACAGAGACATATTTAGAAAAGTAGAATATGCTCATAAACTAAGAAATAACTTTGTAATAACCACGGGTCAAAGAAGAAATCACAGTGAAGATTAAACAATCTGTAGTTGACAATAACACAAATACTACATATGAAAACTTTTAGGATGCTGCCAAAGTAGTACTTGTATAGAAATGTATAGCCTCAACTGCATATATTCAAAAGGGTAAAAATATGAAAGCTAGTGAGTTAATCATCTATCTGAAGAAGAAGAATACAAACCAAAGAAGGTAGGAGGAAAGAAAGAAAGAAAGTCAACATTACTAAAATAGGAAAATATTACAGAGCCACAGGGAATCAATAGAGTCAAGAGTAGATTTTCGTAAAGACTACTGAAGTTGACGAAACCACTGGAAGACTAATCAAGAAAAAAAGAGAGAAGGGGCAGAAATAAGTACCAAAAATAAAGGTGATCAATACCACAGATCACACTTATAAGAAGAGATTATAGGAAAACATTATTAACACACTTTAATTAAAATTTTTGAATACTTAGGTATAGGTGACGTATTTCTTGAAAACCATACTTTCCAAAACTGACTCAAGAAGTTAAAAACTTGAAATAAAGTTTTCTGACTAGTTAAAGTTAACTACTTAAACTTTAAGTATTTAAGAAATATATATAAACCAGTAGAGAAATCAACTCTGTTAAACAACTTTCCACAACAAAAAGTTCAGGCTGACATGGCCTCCTCGATGTGTAAACGTCCAAGGAATAAATAATTACAATTTCAAACAAAAAATTTTGGGAAGACTCATTGATGTATTTTAAGAGAACAGCATAATCTTGACACTAAACACCAAAAGATGTGAGAGGGAGGTATAAGTTAATCTCACTCAGATAAACCAATGCAAAAACTTCACAAAAATGACAAGCAAATGGAATCCAGTAATACATGAAGGAGTATTATGCCATGGCCAAGTTGTGCTTTTCCCCCCAAATAACACAAAGCAGGTGTGACATCAGAGAGTCAGTTGGTATAATCTGGCATATGAATATCTGAAGAAGAAAAACTTAAGATGAAAAATCATCTCAAAAGATTTAGTAGCAACGTTTAAAAAATTAAATCAGTGATTTAAAGACAAGTTTTAACAAAATAGGAATAGAAACAACTTCTATTATATATTATAAAGAAGGGGTTCTGTAAAAACTTACAGCATCCTTATGATGAAATGTTGAAACCTCTGCCTTTCACATCGGGAACAAAGAAGGATGTGCAGTATCACTACAGCCACTTAACGTTAAGCTAGAAATTGTTGCTACAATGACAAGGCAAAGAAAGAAAGGGTGCAAAAGACCGAAAGGAAGCAAGCTATCACTGTCTACTGACTAGGTGATTATCTATAGAGAAAAATATAATAGATTTCACATTAATAATTAGAATCAATAAAATTTTACCAAAATGGATGGATTCAACCATTTTTATAGAAATCCATTTTATTTCTCTATACCAGCAACAAATATATAGGAAACAGTTCTTTCAAAAAATGGCATTTATAACAGCATTTGAAAAATGTCAAGTATCTAAAAACAGTTCTAACAAAAGTTATGCAAGATTTCAATGAAAGTGTTTAAAAAGTTTGAGATGTTAGAAAAGACCTAACGCAGGTAAGAGGTACTCCACAGTCATGGTTTGGAAGATTTAGTAGTGAATGTGAATGACCAAGGAGAGCCCGCATGTGCACGTGATCGTGTCTGACTCTCTGCGACCCCGTGGACCGTAGCCCGCCAGGCTTCTCTGTCCACGGGATTCTCCAGGCAAGAATACTGCAGTGGGAAGCTATTTCCTTCTCCAGGGAATCTTCCCAACCCAGGAATCAAATCCGTGTCTCCTGCACTAGCAGGTGAACTCCTTACCACTAGAGCCACCTGGGAAGCCCGACCAAGGAGAGCAAAGGCACTCAATGAACACATGGAGGACCTGCTTTTACCAAATATCCACTTATTATAAGGGCTTCCGAGCTAAGGCACTTTGTTACTTGGTCAGGAAAAGATAAAAAGACCAGAACAGGGAACCCAAAACAGACCTGTGCATATATGAATACTTAGCATGTGACAGAGAGGACCCTAGATCGTCGGGAAGAGGTGTTTTCTACAAAGGGTGCTAAGAGAACCGGTATGGAAAAATATGTGAAAATACTACTCTACACTATTAATCCCTGCCCCCCCACCCCCCAAATAGGAAACAACAAAAGCACTTCCAGTGGTCAAAGAGAAAACTAATAAACTTCTAGAAGTTAATACAGGAGGACAGCGTCACCATTCTGGAGTAGAGGAGGAATTCTTAAACACACACAGTGAAACGCAACAACAAAACAGAATTATAAGTTTGACAATGTAAAACTAACAATTTTATTTATAATTTAACCACTGGGTGAGTAAAAATTCAAGTTAAAGACTGAGAAAGATTATCAGCAGAACGGAGAACTGAAAAAGAACTAACATCCAGACATCATAAGTAACTACAAAGCAGTTGTAGTTAACTTCCCAGCAAAGCAGATTGCATAAGGTTTCAAGAGCTGAGAATAATTCCCTGTGCCTGGAAGCTCCAGCTCTGGACTCCCGGCTCCACAGCCTCTGCAGGACATATGCCAGCTCTGGCCTCAAAACTACCCTTTCTTTCCCCGCAAATGTAGCACACGCCTGCAGCCAGGCAGTTCTATCAGCCCATTTCCAGCCATGGAGAATTCCAGCCCATTTCTCCCACGCAGAATTTTGGGAGTCTGGCAGGCTTCTTATTTTGTTCTATCTCCGTCCCTTTCCGTCCAAGATGTCAGTGTTACTGCTGATACAACATTTTCAAAAACTCTGAGGGTCTCTCATGTGCGTCCTGGGGGGACCACACCATCAGACAAGAGCCCCTCCACAGGTCTTTGCTGGACAAGCCCATCTATTCTTTACTCCTGCTGAGATGGCTAAGTGGATCTTACAGTCACACATCTCCTCTCTTCAGCAAAAGGCTGTCCAGGCACACCCTAGGACTTCCCTCCGTGCATGCTTTCTACACACTGACTCTTCTAAGGTTGGCATCTTCTGCAGTCTGGAGAGACTGCAAATGTCCCAAGCCGTCAGTAACTGAATATCATTCTGAGGTCTAAGTAAGGTGGAAAGTACTCTTTCCCCCAAGCATTCTACCTGGAAAATGAAGCTGGCAGGTTAGCACAAACTTGTGATGTTGCAGGAAGGGCATCTGCCCTGTAAATAATTTGACAAAAATCTACGTATTTTCCTTCAGTAAAACTCCAGGAAAGTTAATCTCTAAATTCTGAAGCAAATGTTGTGCCTGTGTTAGCTAACGTTTTCAACACTCCCTTCTTGATGTGCTGACTGAGCAGAACTCTGGGCAGAGCACCGGGCGTCCCACCAAGCGGTCAGCTGGTAGCATGAATACGTGGGCATTTCCCTGGCAAGCCTTCCCACAGCCGCTGATTTGGCTGCTTGACTTAAAGAGTGAAAGAGAGGAAAATGGTCTCCGAGGCCACACAAACCCTCATCAACGTCAGTGTTTCCACAAAGACGCTGTACCCACAAGAGGCACTCCAGTGTTTCTGGGAAGGAGCACCGCTGTCACCTCATCAAATACCACCTTGCTTCTGCTGCCCACGTGAGCCTCCCTGGCTTGGCAGTGCTAAGACGCTTGCTTCTGATTACCCGCTAGACTGTGACGCAGCATTTTAGAGTATATCCAGAAGACACAGTGACTAGGAGCAGCAACGCGAGCTCCTGACCTGAGGGAACTTCACATGCACTGTGAAGAATTCTGATGGTTGGCTCTGTGCTACGAGAAAAACAAACGATTTAAGGAGCACACATTTATTTCTGGATTACAAAAGTAGAGGTAAGTCTCATACTATGTTCCTTGAAAGATGAAGGAACTTGTATCAGGTGACTCAGACAAACTTAATTCTGCAGAGAATTTCCATAAAACAGCTCTCTTTTCTTAAAACGGAAAAGACTTTTAGAGTGTTAGGTCAGTAGAAGAAAAGCACTTTATTTTCCAGAACTGGCACTTTGAAAAAGAAAAAAGACAATTTTAAGACTATTTTAAAGTCGATTCTTTGTTAAGCGCAGAAACATATTTAGTAAATACTAAAATGTATTGCTATTTATATTTTAATGGAAACTTTGCAATGAGAAAACAAATTTGGTTGAATCAAATGTTAAGCCCCTAAATCAGTGTCCTCTATACGTTTTACATTTTAATTTTACTGTTTCATCCCTTCTGCTAAACCTGTGTAGTTGCATTCTCACAGTATGAAAAATGAGGAGAAGTATCACGCTGAAGTGCATGTGAGCATCTCAGAGACAGACAGAGGTGCAGCCACACTTCTGTCCAGCAAGTCTCTCCAAGCTTGACTAAGCATGTTAATCTAAATATAAAACTGCTGATGGAAAAACTAGAAGAAGCCAGACTTGCACACAGCCTTGTACCTTTCTCATTTTGTAATCAGATTTTTTTTTTTGGCCCCACCAGTGGCATGCAGGGTCTTAGTTTCCCAGCAGGGACTGAACCCAAGCCTCAAACAGTGGAAGTATGGAGTCTTAACCACTGGACTGCCAGGGCAATTTCACATAAGCAGACTTTTTAAAAGGATATACAGACTTAGAAAGAGGATATGTGTGAATGCTAATATACTTATGTATAGGTAAGTATGAACATTCTTACTTATAAGTCTTTAAGTATATCCACATCTGAAAGGTCTTACAGAATTTATCATCAGCTACTCCAATACTCTTGCCTGGAAAATCCCATGGATGGAGAAGCCTGGTAGGCTGCAGTCAATGGGGTCGCTAAGAGTTGGGCACGACTGAGCGACTTCACTTTCACTTTTCACTTTCATGCACTGGAGAAGGAAATGGCAACCCACTCCAGTGTTCTTGCCTGGAGAATCCCAGGGACATGGGAGCCTGGTGGGCTGCCGTCTATGGGGTCGCACAGAGTCGGACACGACTGAAGTGACTTAGCAGCAGCAACAGAGATTATACATAATATTTCTTTCTTTCTCTTGTTATTGGGTATGATCTAATTTTTTACTATAAATATACAAAATTGAAATGTGAGAAAATGATCATTAGTTTTTGTTTAAAAATACTTATATATTAACTTTCATGACTATAATTAGTATTTCCTATTAATAGGATAAGGGGAAACATGTCAAGTCTCTTTACATTGTTAGTTTACTACAGAAAAGAAGAAAGAAATTAAACATACTCATATTAAAAAACTGCAATAAAATCTGAATATTGTTCAATGGTTTCTATCAAAGACGGAAGTGCCCCAAAGAAGGAAGAGCACTCTTAACTCAGCCTTTCTCGTCGTACAACAGAAATAGTCATGAAGGACACCACATAAAATTTCAGAACTGATAAAAGCAAAAGAAATGAAGAAAAACGAGATTAATGAAAACAAAGGAAAAACCCCTAAGAAATCCCAAGAAAAGATGTGTTTGCTCAAGAGAGATGGGAGGAGACGGCTGTTGGCAGCTGCAGGACAGTCTGGAGGGAGTGTGCCAACAGCTGAGATAGGCCATGCAGACCTAGAGACTCCGCCCCAGGAGGCCGGCTGTCCTGGGGCAGGGACCCCACTGGGGTTTGGGCAGCGGGTGCCTCACATCAGGGGGCAGGGCTCACACTGGCAGATTCTGGGCTCAGGCCTTCCAGCACTCAGAGCGCTGGGACCAAGGGTAACAGAGTGGACACCTCCGCCTTTTTCTCAACGGGGAGTTTCAGGCACACGCTCACTTCTCAGAGTCAGTGCCCACAGTGAAAGGGAGGCAGCCATGGTTAGAGTCAGTCCCGTATCTTCCCTCTTTAGTTCTAAGTGGACCATTTCTTTCACACTGAGAACAACACATTTAATAACATCATATTCACTGAAACCAGACACTGGTGTTCCTCATCCTTAAACTCACCTTATGGGAATGATGTAGGAGAAGAGAAGAAGAAAGCGGAAGAGACTGCGGTACCAGGGGCCTGCAAATCCCTGCAAGGTCACCATGACAACCGAGAGGGCAACCAAGGCCAGAAATAGTGCTTTGGTCAGCTGGTTGAGTTCAAGATCCAACAAACCAACCTGAAAGAAAATACAGAATTAGCACAGAGTCACAGTGTCTCTAATTTTACAAATCTAAATACATGGTAGGGATGACGGTCTTAAGTTTTCTTTTGTATTAGCCTTTATTACAATAAAACGCAAAGATGTATTCACTTTACGTTTTCTTGGGAAAACTAACGACATTTGCAGTTTTTCCCAAAAAGCGCTCTAGAGCTTTAGGGAGAACTTCTGGGAATGAGTCACGGCCCCCAGAAGGCTTCCAGGAAGAGGCTACTGAGGAAGCACAAGTCCTGAGGTCCTCTCTGGGCGACGAGGCTACGGCCACCGGGGGGCAGAAGGGGACGCACAGGCGCACAGCCGGCTCCCGCGAGAACACGGGTGCCCTTTCCTCTGCACAGGCCGGGCCAGAACAGGCTGGCTGGCTGTCACCCCCTCAGCCAAGAGCCTCTCTGAAAAGAACTTCTCTTGATTAAGAAGAAAAGCAACAGATGGAATAGTTAGCTTGCAACGACAACTGGTTAATTTGCAGAAGTCCTCCACTGGAGGTTCTTGCAGGAAGGTACACGACACTCAGAGTCCGTCTGTGGATTATTTCCCAGCTAAGCAAGATATGGGAAAATTATGTCAGTAAGAATTCATTCCTTTTTTTGTGTGTGATCTGTGCGGGATCTTGGAGGCAGAAAGGGCGAGACATCCAAACACTGCCCGTCCTACGAGCTAGGAGAACACAGCTCTTCTGAAGCATGCAACTTCACTTTCCAGCCCAGTAACCTCCACCCAGTCTTCCTCCTGGCCCAGTTTCATGGCTGAAAGACCACCGCGCAACGTGGCGTGGCGGGCAGGGAGGGGCGTGGGGGGCAGGGAGGGGCGTGGGGAGGGCAGCATAGGGCTTTGCAGAAAGGCTTTAGAGCCGCAGAGAGGAGAAGGGACACCACGCCACAGCTGAGCTGCCTCAGGATGCCAGTTTGAGTGCTGGCTGCGCCTCCTCGCTGTGCAGCTCTGGGTGAGATGGGTGTGTTTCCCGTCCGTGACTGGGCGACCAGGGGGAGGAGGCACTCAGCACAGGGAGCGTGGCCTCCAGGACAGAGCAAGACTACGGGCACGCTGCCACTGTCCTCACTACCAGGACTGCTCTCTCCACTGCTGAGAACCTGCTCCTGAGTCTCTGCTTACTAGCCGTGCGGCCCTGGAGAACGTCTCACACTCTCTAAGCCTCACTCTCCTCCATGGTAAACTGGCACTGCCCATCTCCTAACGGAGGTGCCGGGAGCCCAGACAGCCTGCCCCCTCAGGCCAGGGCCCAGCAGGTGTTAACAGAGCCGCTGACTCCTAAGTTTTATGACACTAGCAGATAACTGAATCCTATCAGGTTATCTGTCATCTGAGTTTCTCCTGTACCTGGTACAGATTTTGAAAAAGAGAAATAAAAAAGGAAACATGATTACCAAAACTACCAAGACAGTGGGACTTGGGAGTCTGATGATCAACTCAGGACAAATACCTTTATAAACACCTTAAATTTAAAACTTGAAGAATTACTAAGTTGCTTAATAACAGTTTACTTTGTAGTGCCTTTTCAAATATCACTTCTTTGGCCAGTAAAAGCCTAGCCTTTTCTACACCTCACATATTTAGTGTGTATCTTGTTTTGATGAATATTTGCCACAAACTCTCATGAGAATGTTAGAACTTGCAGTTAAAAATAAAGCACAAAACTCTGTCAGAAAACCCACTGAGTGTGGCAGTGAAGGAAATTCATTCATGATACAAGTAAGTTTAAATGTCTACTACACTTTTTGCTCAACTCTTAAGGTTATGAAAAATGAAGGTGGCACAGTGGTAAAAGAATCACTTGCCAACGCAGGAGATGCAAGAGATGAGGGGTCAGTCTCTGGGCTGGGAAGCTTCCCTGGAGAAGGGAATGGCAACCCACTTCAGTATGCTTGCCTGGAAGAGTCTATGGACAGAGGAGGCTGGCGGGCTACAGTCCGTGGGGTCACAGAGAGTCAGACACGACTGAGCACACATGCGTGCCAGGGTTATGGAAAATGAGCACACTACGAGATGCCACCTGAGGAGAAGCAGTCTAGCAGGGAATGTTACGTGTATTAAAAAGCAGAGACATTACTTTGCCAAAGGTCTGTATACTCAAAGCTATGGTTTTTCCAATAGTCATGTACGGATGTGAGAGTTGGACCATAAAGAAGGCTGAATGCCAAAGAATTGATGCTTTTGAACTGTGGTGTTGGAGAAGACTAATCATTCCTAAAGGGAATCAATCCTGAATGTTCGTTGGAAGGACTGATGCTGAAGCTCCAATACTTTGGCCACCTGATGCAAAGAGCTGACTCATTTGAAAAGACCCTGATGCTGGGAAAGAGTGAGGGCAGGAGGAGAAGGGGACGACAGAGGATGAGATGGCTGGATGGCATCCGTGACCCAACGGACATGAGTCTGAGCGAGCTCCAGGAGATGGAGGAGGACAGGGAAGCCTGGCTGCTGCAGTCCATGGGGTCACAGGTCAGACATGGCTGAGCAACTGGACAACAGTGGGAAAGATACGATGAACACGAGTAACATATCCTATAAGAGAGAAACCTTCTCTAACCAGGCTTATGGACAAAGTTACCTCTTAGAACTGACAATCAGCATCGCTGTTGGTTGACACCTTATAGCCTTTAAAGAGGCTGCACAAGCAACGGGAATGACAACAGGTACCCAGAAGCAACACGGCTCAAAGGGTGTTTAGCGCATGCACCCTACTTACACACCAGACCCAGACACTGCAGGTCCCCTGGGTGGCCTGGGAGCCACTGGGCCCTGGGGTAGGGGTGAGGGGTGAGGGTGGTCTGCAGACCCTACCCCTCCGAGCCAGCCCCCAGCAGGCCCCGGCCCTTACCAAGCCCCCACCCTGCAGACTCAGCCCCTCCACTGGCCCCTTCCACAATGCCCCGCTCCTCACTATGCCCCCCAACACCCCAACAGACCCAGGCCTGGGACATGTGGCTGCCTCTGGTCAAGCTATTTGGACTCAGATCTCCGGAAACTTTCCCTGGGTCCTGGCGATGCCTCACGTCCATGTGCCTGCGGCAGATGAGGCCCTTCCTGGGCCGCATGGGCTGGCCAGGTGTGCACCGCTCCCTGGGGCGGGGGGTGCCCTGCCTTCCTGGTGGTCACTTCCAGCACAGTGCCCTGGCAAGTGGGCAGTGGGGCCAGCTGGTCTAGGACGAGCCATGTGAACGGTGTTCTGGAAGCTTCTCTGGTAGCGTGGGGCTGGGCCTCCGTGAGAGTGGGCAGTGGGGACCTGGGTGCCTGATTTATCAACTCCATTTAAAAACCAGCACAACCAGGACAAGTACCTTGCAATCTCCACTACTTCAACTACTACATAGTTTATGCTTGAATTATTGAGAAAAATAGGGTTTTGGATTAAAATGAAGAAAAATTAAGCCAGGGAAGTAGAGCGCGTTTCAAAGCCCGGTTCTCCACAGTGACAAAGGCGGCCTGAGCTCCAGGCCTTGGGAGGGTCAGATGAAGTCATTACTCATGCAGTCAGGGAGAAAAGACTCAATTACCTCAACGTAAAGATGCTATCAACGAATGCAAAGTGCATATTTTACTCCATTCATCCAAATCCCATTAAAAAGTGAAAGGAATGATTTAATCTGGCCTTCCAGAGTTGGTCTTTTTTGGTAATAAAATAAAGAATCACTGTCTTGCAAAATGCATAACCACTACCTCACACTTTCCCCTGCGCTGCGGCAGTGAAGGAAGGTCTGTCAAGAGGCAGGAGGAAGCGGTCAGCGTGGGCACCACATTCCCTCTGAAACAATGCCCCATGTGGGACTGAAATGTTACTGGCGGCCACTGCACTCTGATGCACACTACATTTCAAGTGTCCATGCGCCTCCAGCGGAGGAGGACATGTGGTCAGCCACCTGACGTGCCTGTAAGGCGGACATGCTGTCTTCTCCAAACACTTCTAGCTGAAAGGACGGAGTAACAAGTTTAGCAGAGCACACACAGCCTCTCAGCAGTGGGCTGTTCCCTGCCGTCTTTCAGGAGCCTTTTCTCAACTACGACTCTTCTTCCTGGAACACAACTGCACCCACGCTACAGTATATATCAATAGTATGGTCTTATTGGAGACGGGGGGTCAATTCTAACAAAACACAGCAAGAAGAACAGAGGTATTTCAACTGTTTTTTAAAAGGTCATTTGCAATTAATTTTATACTCATTTTTCTAGAACACCCTTGAAAGTTTCTTCAACTTGTCTAAAATGCAATCTGGATTCAAAAACTATTCACCATGAAAGCTAATTAACGCTAAAGCTACAGATTCTATAAAGGTGGTAACTTGAGTTTTGATGTGAATCTCTTCCTTCTTTAAAAACTTTTAAAACACCTAAACAGGCCAGGTACCTTTTACTCCAATTTCAAAATCTTTTCACCCCTAACATATATTACTAATCAGCTGATGTAATTAGGACTGTACAAGAAAAGGTAAATTAAGTACACTAGGAAGTAACTTTCAACATTTTTGTAATTTCCTATATTAGTAAAGCAAATTTTCTTCCACTTGTCATAATATTTATTTTACTTGAAACAACTGTGATAACAAAATTAAATACGCTACTGGAAATTTTAATCTCCAAGGGAAAATCTGTGCATAATGTCTAAGACACCACAATGGCTCTGAGAAGGGGCTGCTCTGGGGTAATGAGCACAATAATTGCCTGTATAATCTAAGACGCCACTAATGGCAGCGATCACAAATCCACTTAGCTCCTCTTTAATTTATGTACCAAGTTTTAAACAGCTAATGGTTCTCAGTAAAATAATGGTTTATACTAACAATGAAGGGTAAATACGGTACCCTGCTTAATCAACGAAAGATCAGCCAGGTTTGTTGAGGCACCGGGGACGAATGAGACCCCACCTTATCTCAGCAACGCAGCGCCTCTCCAGCCCGTCTCAAAGTCCCCCCAAGTCCCCAAGAAATCAATGCAGAAGTCTCGTGTTATAAAAACTTAGTAGCAGAGAAAACAAAAGGCACTAATAAGCATCACCAACTGCTCTTCACGGGCTATTATCCTGGATTAACGTTATGTGAACATCCAAGCTCTGTACCCTTCCTTCTAAACTCACATTTCCTTACCTGCTACATGAAGGTATTCTAGAACAACAAAACAATGATGTGCAAGATGTCAAAAAGCCAACTGAGACTCTTGAAAAAAGCTAGATATCATTTTAATTTGTCCTGTATTTTTGCTGTAAACACATCTCAATTTGAAAAACAGAAAAGCCTCCAATCTACTAGCAAATAAAGACAACTCTACACAGGCCGAAGTACAACCTTCGATGACGAAGACGGCTTAGGGGAAACAGTGACACTGCCGTTGCTGTCTCCCTTTTAGCAGCTGAACTATGCCGGGATCAGCCCAGCAGTTCCACATCATTCAGAATCTGGGGTGTGACTGCAAAAGCTGACACAGGATCACTGCGTCAACCTCCTGAAATTACTATGAAAAGCACATATTTTTAAATATCTTAATACCAAATCAGTCCCATATTTTCTACTTATAGCAGAATCTTAAAAATAAAAAAAAAATAAGTACTTTTCAGTCATGTACTTCTGAAATTCTTATACTAAATGTAAACTTCTAAAGGTTATGGCAATAACTTTTTCCAGTTTGGAGTTTTTAAAGTATTTTTTAAATTATAAAGTGATGCCATATAGTCTTTTTTTCCCTTCTTCTCTAGTTTATTTATTCATTCATGTTTGGACTTAGTCCTAAGTTAGGCCTTAGTCACGTTAGGCCTTAGTCCTAAGTGTCTGCCCTGCATGCAGGCATCGCCTGCCCACAGACAACTCGGCTATTACCATTTACTGCCCCAGTGATCTGCGAAATAAGACGCGCTTCTTTTAGCTGTTCTAGTCTATTGGCTCAATAATCTGTGCTTTAAAAGCTCCCTAAATAAGTATCAGCACAATAATTCTTAATGTTATATCACCTTAATTTTTAAAAGTTAAAATCTATATTTACACGATACACATTTAAAAGTCTGTACTGAAAGAATATTTCATATTATACATTTTTGCCTACAAATAAATTTTGCCAGACTATTCTATGTTTAGCATATTAGGATTTTTTTTCCTTGCTTACCATATATTATCACACATTTCTTAATATTTAACATTCAAAAATAAAATGGGGTTGCTATATTTTTCATGTAAACAAAAAAAGCCGTAATGCAAAGCTCAGCTACTGAACCAGGAAGTATAGCGCTTTCCATATTACTGTGAGAAACTCAAAAGGAGGGGGGACCCAGCATGCGCCCTCCGGGAGCTGACACAACCTTGGTGCCGATCAGCTCAGTTTTCAGGGCAATGCATGCCATCAGACCAGTCTGCCAGCCAGACACAATAAACATGTTGTTAGGGGCAAAATTATTCCTAAAACCTACAAACAGATTACTTGCTGAGTTTGAAGGGGGCTTCATGAATGAAGAATGAGGCTGTCTCTTCAAACATTCAACCTTCCAGATCATTTGAGAAATTTCAATACTGGCTCGGGCATTTGCTATAAAACGTATCCACTCAACATTTCATAACCGTCAAAACTGCCAGAAAATGACACGTTATCTATGAACATGTGTACATACACATATACACACGTCAGATCTTTTTTTTCCAAAATTCTTTCTTATACATTCATGTAGGATAATTTGGTCAAGCCTGTTACTATCCGACAGCATCTGTTATAGCAGAGCCTTTATAAAAGCATAACCAGTATATTAAAAAGTCATCAGATTTAAAGCAATAGAGTGACTCTAAGTGGTAAAATGTTTTTAATAATTATTAAATTATTTCAAATAAGTTCAACTTGTGACACGTCAAAGCCATATTTAAAACCAAAAATGAGTAAATATAAATATGCAGAACAGTCTGGCAACTATTTGTAAATTTAATTTGTACTCTATGTACACAACCTACATTAAAATCTATAGCACTGAATATTTGAAACCAGTTTTCTAATGGGCTTATCTGGTCTTATCTTCCAACAGCCCACACAGCTCACTGAAAAGCCAGGGATGCAAGGTGACTGCACCTTGCGAGTCGCTGTCATCCGAACGCTGCCGAGTGTGATCCGCGCGTGCGGCCGCCATGTTTCCGGCTGCCGTTCGGCTACTTGCCGCTTGTACAGTAACATTTCCTTACTGGGAAGAGAAAGCGAAAGCCAAGGAGCACCATGTTGTGGCTTCCCCAGCAGAGGGCGCTCAAGTTTGATGCCTTTTTTCCCCCTGACTGCTGAAAGCTGCCTTTTCATGAAGCAGAACTTTGATCTTCAATCAGCCAATTCAGTAAACTTAATACGTTATCCTAGTTTTATTAATGAAAAAATTACCCTAAATATCTATGTTGCCATGAAGAATCAAAGACAGAATTTATAGACTTTAACATGATAAACTACATACAGGGGGAGATTTCCTAAATAAAAACTTCTAGAAAATAAAGAATCATATTTAAAGATATGACATCCAAAATACCGTAGGTAACCAGTACAACAATATAGTGCTAAGGCTTTTAGGAAAAAAAGATCTGGATCTACAAATTAAGTCAATAAAGTTGTAACAGCTTAAATTAGTGGTTTTGAGACCCTGCATATATTTACCTTATCTTTGTCTTAACAATGTAGTAAGCTATCAGTTTTAACTGGTTTTGCCAAGACCACCCACCAATTCAAACTAATTGCGCCAACAGCCTAAGTTATCCACTGACACCAGAAACTTCAACATTCAGCATTCATGTAAGTGAAATTTGAGGTCAGGCGTTTGATTTCAATTTAGTCTAATTAAATAAGCAGTTTATTCTGGTAATTTAATATTTACTTTAACAGATATTTTACAAATAGCATTAACCTACTCTTGAATTCTTACTATCTAAAAGCACAATACCCATGAGTTTAGGGATTAGTAACTGTTTTTTAAAAAAAAAAAGTCTGGAAAAATGCCAGTAAGAGCAGGTTTTGTGTGTGGTCACTGGTATGCTAAGGAACTTTGTTTTATTTTATATTTCTTCAAAGATTTTGAAAGTCCCCACACTCTTGGTAATCCTTTTTTCCCTTGAAACATGAAAAATAGATTTTCTTTCTAATAAAAACTCTAAATGGTCCTGATATTTTTAAAGAAAGGCTTTTATTAGGAATCTTAAAATTTTAATAGGCTCAGTAAGAAAGTGCTGTAAATCTGCTGAAATATGGGCAGTCATTACCTTTTGTTTTCTGGTGGATTTTTCATACTGAAGAGACGACAGTATTTACAGTTTTCCTCTGGGAGGTACGTGCATGTGTAGTTTTTTATTTTCTCCTACATGTAGCAAGTCCCTTATTTTAAGTATCATTGTGCATATGTGTGTGTTCTAGAAACATCCTTAAGATACACTCCGAAATATAATTTATAAAGTATATTACTGAATTAGAAAGTAATCTTCTCCTTTAAGCACATTAATAATATTGCTATTAACATCTGGGCTCTGGGACTGCTCACTGAGAGATGACTGAACACATCGCCAGAGCTTCTCACGCTGCCACACCAGGGTCCCCGGCACAGGGTCCTCCTGTGAGAGTGCCCTCTGAACTCTGCAAAGAGCTGAAACAAGTACTTCCTGGCACTCAGAAGGGACACTCCTGCTACTGGCTTGGAACTGTGGGACCACAGGCGATGGAGAAGGCTGGGATTTAGAAGACACATCAGATCAGAACATGGCTCTTCCCAAGAAAAGCAAGTGCCCGGCCGACCCCTGGTGGTCCCCCTTGAGCAGGAGGCATGGGGAACAAACAGCTGAGCAGTCAGATACCAGACCAACCCACTCCCTG
Organism: Ovis canadensis; assembly: GCF_042477335.2. Classification (NCBI taxonomy): domain Eukaryota; kingdom Metazoa; phylum Chordata; class Mammalia; order Artiodactyla; family Bovidae; genus Ovis; species Ovis canadensis. Next base: position 14,212,064 of record NC_091267.1, read on the forward strand.
GAGCTTGCCTGGGACACGGCCCGAACAGTTGTTTTTTTTTTTAAAGTGAATGAATTGGGGGGTGGAGGTGCGGAACACCCCCTACCTGCATAATTTTCCTAATAAAATTTTGGGAAAGGGAATGGTTAAATTTTATCAGTAAACAAGGTCATTAATTTACAGTGAAACTTTAACTTCCAGCCCTCAAGTTTTTTCGGAAGAGGTCATGATAAAGATGAGTTCCCACAACAGAGATTTGTTCAGTGATTCCAAATGTCACCATCTAAACTCTTCCTTTGGCAAACCAACAAGTAAAACATATTTTTACAGGTTTGTGCCAGGGAATGTATTAGGCATTAGTTAACAATTTTTATATATAATAGATTCCATGAAGTCTGGTTCCATTATGGACTACTTCCGTCCCATACATGGTAGTATAAAGTTGTTAATTCTAAGTTATAGTGTGTTAGAAAGCAAAAAAGATGATTAGCAGGAAAACCCTTAATGCCTGCGTGCTGTGTGTGGTAGAGCTGAGTTCAGCGTGTTTCACATCCGGTTCTCTGCGGGCGGCTTGGCGCAGTGAGAACCTACATCGCATCACATAGCCCGTGATCAGACAGTGTCACCTGCCCCTGCATCGCTGCTGGGGTTATTGTGTAAATGTGTGGGGATTTACGGACCACTTACGGTCTCCACCCCAATCTCCAGATATCTGGCACCCATCCTGACATAAAACCACTCAGTAGTGTTTTTAAATCAAGAGTCATTAGCTGACGTGACAAGATCTGTGTCTAAGATATTTACTGGAAACAAAGCTATGATCACTGTTTCACTGAACTCCTGAAATTCTCAGTGAAATGCATATCATCTCTTTGTGATTATGTTAAACATGGGTAAAGATACAGAAACCCCGGCCCTCAGGGCTGCTCTCAACCTGTCCCTGCTCTGACCCACCACGGTTAATAATGGGTAAACGTACTCACTTCATAAGGCAGTGCGGGATGCAGGCAGAGGATGGCGGGAAGGAGAAAGGATGAGGAAAGGTACTGCCCTGAGGAGCCTGGCAGGCTGCAGTCCATGGGGTTGCTAAGAGTTGGACACGACTGAACGACTTCACTTTCACTTTTCACTTTCATGCATTGGAGAAGGAAATGGCAACCCACTCCAGTGTTCTTGCCTGGAGAATCCCAGGGACCGGGAAGCCTGATGGGCTGCTGTCTATGGGGTCGCACAGAGTCGGACACGACTGAAGCGACTTAGCAGCAGCAGCAGCAACACCTGACACCTGACTTTGAATCAATGTCAAAATCCATGGTTCTCATGATGTGCATTCTTTTGAGGAAAATGGAATTTAGCAGATTTACTGAAAATTTTAAATGACTAACATCATATGCTTAAATAAACTTTTCATCTTCCTAATTACCCTTTTATTATTAACTGTCTATTTAAGAGGTTTATTACTAGTATCTCGGCAAAATGTAACATACTTTAAACCATCTAAAATTTTTGTGATACATCTTCAAAGACATTTTATGAACAATTTCATACTTAATGGCTTGTAAGCAATCCCAAGAGTTGGGAATTGTGTGAAAAGTTGCCCAGATTGACAGATAAAGTGAAAAGGTCTGTATTAATTTCCAAATAAAGAAATGCATGGCGTGGTATCGCACGATGATTATACTCTAAAGTACCAATTAGAACGCATCAGAAACCAGAGCAAGTTGACACTCTACAATAAAGCAAATAATTTCCAGTTGGAGGGACAGAAAATGTTAATATGCAATGTTCAAGACTACAAGAATCTTTGTAAAAGGAAGTAGCTAATAAGGTTTAATGATGCATGTCAGGAAGCCTCAGTATGTAGGGAAACACAGCTGGCTTCATTTTGTAAACTATTTGATATACACATCTTTCTAGTTCACGATTATCAGCTGTGCCAGTGCCATGGGGGACAGCTTAGCCTTCAGATCGGGGCATTCTTCTCGTTCTCTAAATTACAAGTAAAATACATTAATATAATATGGTGCTATAGGCGAGTGCTCCAAGCAAAGCTTATCTGCTTGAGGAACAGGATTAAAGGAGACTTCTGCAGAATGCTGTGGAAACGATCCCACCAGCCTAATCGGCTGCTGAGCGCCAGGGCCATGAAAACAAATCATAGCGCGACAACACACTTGGACTCAGAGAAACCATAACTTTCACAAGGCAGTCACCATCCTTCCCACCGCATGTATTAAATGCAAACCAGCTGAGAACTGCTCTTCCTGAGAACGCTCAGCCCAAACTGGGCTTTCTCCCCGGGGCACGCGGGCCCGAGCCAGGAGGCCCCGAGCCAGGAGGCCCCGCACCGCCCACGGCGAGCTGTGCTCACACCACCTCTGCAAGGGCCTGCCGTAGCAGGCGACAGGAGCGCTCTGCACCAGCAAACCTTCCAGGAGGAAGCCCTGTGTCAGGCGACTTCCACACTCGAAAGCTCTCAGACCCAAGTTTATTCAGCCACTGGAAGACAACTGCTAGGTCACAACTCTGATACCAAACGTGTCTATCACTTGGACCACCCTGATTTTAAACGTGAGTACATGTATTAGCTGTTAAAAACTTGCACCTAATGACGAAAGACGTTGCCCTAAACTAAAAGAGCTAGAGTTCTAGTAATTGGTCGTGAACAGTCTTACGGCAAAATACACCCCAGGTTCTCCCTTGGGGGCAGGCCATTCACAACCAGAGCCCCCAGGCACCTGGCTGATCACTGAGGCGAGGAGAACCCCAGGAGCACGGGACAGGCGGCACCATGAAAGGGCACCAGTGAGCTAGAAAAGGCCTTGGAAATCTCCAGGTGACGTGTCAAGCCTTCTCCCTGAAAAATAAAGGCTGGGGACTTTGTGGCAGGGCTGGAGCCAGGAGCCAGGAACAGCGAGATTTCAGAAAGACTTTGGCATCTTGACAGGGAAGGCACCATCACTGCCACGTCAGCCCCGGACTCACTTCTCTGTGTTCTATGTGAAAAAACATGCTTCAGACAAGCAAACAAAAGGCATAACCAATTTACTCTAATAAGATTAACTCCACACGAGTAACATAAAGCAGCTTCATTTTGGTTTCAGTTGTTTATAACATCACTTTCTGATTCCTTATGACCTTGGCAATCTCCAAGCCAACGGCCTTCACAGTTTGCCAGGTGCTTTTGCGCAGCTTCTGTTACTTGGCCCCAGTCCCGCCTGGTCAGCTTCTCGATCAGCGCGTGGAGCTGAGGTGTGTGGCCAAACGCGCAGCTCCTGGCCCCTGGCGACAGCTGAGCTTCCCTGGCTGGCTGATGTGGGCCAGAAATGATGATGTCTCCGCTCTCATCATCAGATCTGTGGCTGGAATGGCCATTACTACACAAACTTCCATCAGGTTCATGGAATGAAGACTGCTCAGATCTTATCAAAATGCTTTCTTTCACTGTTTTTATTTAGCAGTGGTGAAACTTCCTCAACTGGCATCAGCTACTGTACTTTGGGAAAAGAACGAGAGCCTAAACAAACTGATTAAACACCGCGGCCACGGGAGCAGAGAAAGCACCGCTTGGTGAGGCCCGCGTCTTTCTCTGGTGAAGCAGCTCAAAGGCAAAGCCCCTGGCCTGCGTGCTCCCTGCGGAGCCCGCTGCCTGGGGGGCTTTCTGCCGCGTGGCACGCAGGCTTTGCTGTGGACTCCTCTGCCCAGCAGCGGCCAGCCCAGCGGGCAGAGGCCTCGTCGGTCAGATACCAGGAGGACGACGAGGTAAGGTTCAAGACTGGATCTAATGACCTCAAAGCTGCTAAACAGAAAGCACACCTGGAATTTCAGAAAACGAGTGAGCAGCTGAGGAAACAACACATACAGCGCTGACGGGAGGCCAGCTCAGGAAACCCCGCCCACAGGCTCAGCCCGAGTCTGTGACTGCAGACTCCACACGGTCAGCGGGCCACCCGGACCACAGCCAGAACCAGCTCGGCGGGCCGGGCAGGAAGCCCCTGTCCTCCATGGCACGTCGGGAAAGCGCACCACTGACTCCAGCTGGGGTGGGGGATCCTGCTCATACCTGCGGGGCCCTGCCGTGGTCTGCGGCATCGTCTCCAGCGAGCGGGGCTGCGGGAGGGCAGAGGAGAGCGGACCCCATGCTCTAGACTTGGCCTGCTTGGATGTGTTCACTCCGGACTCAGAAGCGTCCAGCCAGGCCCCGCCACCCTTGGGCCACAGTCAGCAGGACCGTCCCTGCTTGCAGCCCAGGCCACATCCCTGCCTCGCCCCCAGCGTCCTGAGTGACGAGACCACCACCCCAGACCCTCAACCCCGCGTGGCGGGAAGCGTCCTGTGCCTTCACTTCCCCGGCTGGTGGGCCACAGCTAGAAGGCCCGAGCCCGGGGCTGAGGCTCTGGGGCACTCGCCCGCCCTAGTGCTCCCGGGCACCTGGTCTGTCATCCAGGCGAGAAAGCCCTCGGCCATTTCACTCTCTGCTCCCCTCCGGCTGCCCGGCTGCTGCCCCCGCATCGGTGCCCCACGCCTGCTGAGGACACACACCCGTGGGTGCTCTGTCCTGTTGTGTGTTCCCCTTCTTCATTCTTCCTTCATTTGGCTTCTCGGCCTGGAAGTTCCTCCGATGTATCCTCCCACTCACGGGTCCCGTCTGCGGCCATGTCTCCCGTCCCGGCTCCTGTAATCTCTCGTGGGCACTCTCGCTTTTGGCTACGCTGACCTCAACTTCCCGCAGTTTCTGCCTCCCCGCTGATGCTCCCGTGCCTGTCTGGGCATGCTGTCCACTCCCCTTCTCGGGGCCCTTAGCGTGCTGACCTGACTTCCTCCACGTTCCCCGTCTGGTAGCCGGGCCTGACGCTTGCCTTCTCAGACTGCCTGCCCTCCCCTTTAGTCTACGGCTTGTAATGTGTTCTCACAGTGTGACACACAGTAGCATCTGATAAAAACCGCCAGTGTTCCTGCCTAGAGAACCCCATGGATGGAAGAGCCTGGTGGGCTACAGTCCACGGGGTCGCAGAGAGTCAGCCAGGACCGAGTGACTTAGCATGCAGGCAATAAGCGCTGAGGTGACGAGCCTCAGCGAGAGGCTCTACGTCAGCCCGGGCAGGACCAGAATGTCGGATGCTGCTGCAGCCGTGGTGACTGAGGCGGCCAGCTCCTCCAGTGCCCCGAGCGAGCCCCTGCCAACTCTGGGCTCCTGAAGGGCGGCTTCTCAGAGTCCATGTCTTAGGGCTCTCTCAGCTGGAGCCCTGCGGGTATGGAGGTGCAGGGTAGGGAAAGAGCGACTCGCCCAGGTCACCTTCACGGGTGCGTCTCGATCCTACCCTACAGGGGACTGGGCGGATGAGGAGATGGGGGACAGGCAGTCCCGTCCATGACTGTGCCTGTCGCTCAGGACCTGTTCCTCAGTCTGCTGTGCCTCCCAGAGGAGGGAGGAGCCCCTCCGGGACCTTGGGCGCCACCCGCACTGCAGCCTCAGGGTGGTCGAGCCGCACTCGCCCCCCAGCACTCCGTCCACAGGCCGTGTGGCTTTCCCACGTGTGGGTGTCTCTGGGTCTGGGGGATGGGCAGCAATTCTCTGTCCACTCGGTCTTTCCTGCTGCAGGGCCTGGAGGGACAGCCTCTGAGGGTGACCCTGGAAGAGGCGACGGTTTCCAGTGGCCAGGCCCCGCGGCTTGGCTGGACACGGAGGCAGCGCCGAGGCGCGGGGCTGGCGGGGCGGGCCCGGCACAGGGGCAGCGCTCTGCGGACAGGAGCCTTGGGCACGTGGGGCCCTCCCACTGCTGCCCCTCACCTCCTCTGCATGGCCTCCGAGGGCCCAGACAGCAAAGCGCAGCTGGGGACTCGGGCCCCTGTTTCTCCACCGGAGCAGGACAGCCCTGTTGGATAGTCACACGGAAAGCTGAAGGTCTGCGGTGACCTCGTGTCCGGCAAGTCTGTCCGTGCTGTTTCTCTAGCATCTGCTCACTTCATGTCTCTGTCGTGTTTTGGAAATCCTCGCAATATTTCAAACTTTTTTATTGTTATCAGACTTGCTAAAGTGATCTGGGATCAGTGACCTCTGATGTTACTACTAAGACTCGCTGAAGGTGCAGATGGTCGGCGTTTCTTAGCAATAAAGTATTTCTAATGAAGGCATATACTTTGTTTTTTAGATATAATGCTACTAAACACTTACTAGACTACAGTGTAGTGTAAACCTAACTTTTATATGCACTGGGAAACCCCAAATTTGTGTGACTTTGCTGCAGTGGTCTGGACCTGAGCCCACAATATCTCAGGTATAGAAACTCAAACTCTTGAGCACCAGACTACTGTATTTTTTCTTTATGTTAGTATTTTAAAATACTCAGTTCTCTTGTGCCCCAATTAGATTTTTGAGCATCTCTGAAGTGCCCGGTGTCGTGTCTCCTTCCACAGGCTACATAGGCCTCGATGTTCAACAGTATGAAGTGGGTCCCATAGACCTAACAGGCTTTCCACCTCATCTTTTATACCAGCCGTGCTTGGAGCTATCAGAGCAACTGGCCTCTGTGTCTCTGCTGGGCCCGTGGGCCTGGCTCCAGACGTGGCTCCAGCATCAGCGGCATGGGAGACCCTTGGGGGATAAACCCTCGACTGCTTCTTCAGCCCCCAGCTCCTGCCGCTTCCCCCAAAATGCACAGCCAGTCACGCTGAGCCACTCCAGTCCAGGCTGCCAACCTGGGACACGGGGGTCTCCCTCCGCACAAGGCTGGCTCCCCTCAGTCAGGCATCCCTCACGAGCCAGAGGGTCAGTTTTCAGTGCTCCCCAAACCCCTATGAACATGAAGGCTATCAAGGTCAAGTGAGTTTCACACCGTCTGTTAATGCGTCTGCCACGTGGACAGAGGGCGACGGCTCCTGGAGGGAGGTGCGCCTGCATCTGCATCCTAACTGCTCCACACAAAGCCCCACATGGGGCAGGTCTGCGGGGGAGCAAGGGCAGCGCTGCAGTGGCGGGCATTCTGGAGAGAAGTGACCCACTGAGTGGCCGTGGAGCGCTTACACTCCATTTACTAGTAAGAAACACAACCTGCACGTAAACAGTAAACAGAAAGCAACAACTTTATATCAACAGTAACAGCAGCAACTAGCTGGACCAGCACACGACAACCAGAACTAACAGAGAAGTTCAGATCAGACAACAGGCAGAAGCAGGCTGGACCAGCAAGGGGAGAAACTGGCCTTCCTGGATGTTAAAAGGATGACCAAGCAACTCACATTTTAGTCTGAAAGCTAACAGTGTAGCACTAAGAAAATAACGGGCTTCCCTGGTGGCTCAGTGGCAAACAGCCCACTGCCGACACAGGAGATGTGGGAGATGTGGGTTCCACCACTGGCTCGGGAGGATCCCCTGGAGGATCTTGCATGGCAACGCGCTCCAGTCTTCTTGCCTGGAGAATCCCATGGACAGAGGAGCCTGGCGGGCTACACACCACGGGGCTGCAAGGAGTCAGACACGACTGAGCACGCATACACAACAAAATAACAAACAACACTTTTATATTCTTGAACTAATTATAATCGTTCCAGGGGAAAATATTTAAACTACTCTTCAGCCACTTTTAAATACTACACTTGAAATCTCTCCTGACGTTACCCTTACTTTGTAGAGGATGTGGACCATGAGCGTCCTGCTTTCTGTCCTTAATGCATTAACTCAGCGTTAAGAGAACGTGCAGTCACAACCTAGCATTCCACACATCCTTACAAGGACCGAACACAGGAACTGAATGAAATTGTGCAAATCATGTGATACTTTAAAAGAATTTACTTTTGTTTTGCTTAATTAGCAACCATAAATTACCTTTAAAATTGTCATGACCGTCATCCAGAAAGCCAAAGCTGAGAGTGTCACCTCCAGAGAGGACTGAGTGCTGCTCAAGGATGCGAGGAGGCTCAGCCCGACTCCCGTCTGCGATCTACAGCACATTCCTCAGCGCTGAGCTCACTGCTCACCAGGCCAAGGCACACACCCACCCCCTGAAATGAGGCACTGCAGCGTCTCCACGCTCATCTCAAGTACGGGGCGAAGGCAGCAACTCAGACTGAAATTAAAACCTTGGAAGCAGTCATTTTTTATATCACTTGGAATTAAAAACATATTAAATTGATCTATTATGAAAATTTTGTTCTCTATATTGTGTGTTTCAGACCATGTCTGTATCTTAAGGCTATGGAACAATTTTTGTAATTGTAATAAAAAAACAAATTATTGACTTTAACTTAAGAAAATTGTTGCTCAAATGACTAAATATTCATTTAGAACAAAACAAATCCTTCTCCGAAGTGTATGGTACACCAGTTGCTCATTTCCACAGGTTAATGAACTGTAGGTAGTGATGTTACACCTGTCATTTTTCCTGTGTCTCATTTTTATGCCTTTATTCGCAGCCCTGGGAGGGTTTCCACGCGGCACATAACATGGCGTCAGCTGTCAGCACTACTGCAGGAGTGAAGGGGCCTCCTCCTTTACACCAGCACTAACAGGCAAGTGAGCAGAAGCAGAGGGGTGACTTTGAGCTAGGAGACACACATCTGAGTTCTAGTCCTAGCTTCCTAAATGTGTCCATTAACTGTGAAATCACCTCACTTGCAACATTTGAAACAATTGTCCTTAATGCCAGCACAGCAAGTGCCATCTAAAGTAGCCGTTTATTAAGTGTTTACCTACTTGCGCAGTACGTGCATTTTCAAAGTTCTAGGAACAAACATTTTTGTTGTGCCACTGCATAAAACACACAAAGACTGTGTGTTAAAGGACTGCGAGAATTTTCAATCTGAGACCCTGCTTTGTGAAAGATCCCCAGTGTTCTCCCTACTTGCTCCAAGTGATAAATCCTCCCTTCTTAAACAAACAAAAAAAAATTTAAGTTCTTTTAGAGTGTTAGGTGCCACCTCTTCATAAATTCATAACTTTTAATGTAAACGATTCCTCTGCTTTATCTGTTTTGAAAGTATAAAATTTTGTAAACTAAATCAGCTTCAAAAACAGAATAATAAAAAAGGATTGCTTAGCTGCAGTTCTGTCTATAACGGGATTTCGCTGGCTTGCTCAGAAATGTCAACATTTCAAGGGAAGCAAAAGAGCTTCAGGTGCCCCAGCGGTACCTGCTCCTCTGCGGCCCCATCAGCATCTCATTACAGCTGCCTCTCTAGCCCTTCCTGGTCAGAGCAGGTATTTCCAGCACTCTTTCCTCCTCCAGAAATGAACTGACTTCACAAACATGCACTGAGTCTTCAGCACATGGACCCTGGTCTTTCAAGGTCTTGTAGCATAAATTCTAATGAGCCCACTCTCCAGTCTACAGAACAAACTAACCCATCCTCATTAACTAACCTGAACTAAGCCAGCTCACATAGTACCCAGCACTGCTAACTAACAGGATGAAGCTGGTCAGAAGAAGTGAAGCGCCCAACAGACTGTGAGCACCCCCATCGGGCCAGGTTCCTTTTGTGTCTCCTCTCCACTTAATGCTCTCAGCACAGCAGCATCGCGATGCAGCAGCGGACCTGGGAGGTAGGGGCACGCTGGGAGGGACGGACCTGGAAGGGCACTGCCGAGGCTGCCCCATCCAGAGGCCTTCCTAGGATGTCGCCACCAGACCAAAATTTAAAGTGTTAATGAGCAAGTACTTCAACTAGTATATTTTACTGAAGCTTTCTACAGAAGGTGCTGTTCACTGGTGGAGAGGACTAATTAACCTTCACTAGTACATTTTGGGCTTGTTACCCTATTGTCTCTTGAAAATATTACTAAGAAATACACTGGCACACCAATTACAATTTACATTGTAATTAATTTATCCTACTGATAAACTAACACTTATTACCTTGTGGTCATTTATCTCATAGAAGTTTTATATTCTAATTGGGTTCAAATAATAGGGCTTAAAAAATTTTCTTCTGACTTCAATGCCTCAAAAAAAATATTTGATTTTGATGGTATTAAGCAATGTGAAGTCAAGTGGGCCTTAGAAAGCATCACTACGAACAAAGCTGGTGGAGGTGATCAAATTCCAGTTGAGCTATTTCAAATCCTAAAAGATGATGCTGTGAAAGTGCTGCACTCAATATACCAGCAAATTTGGAAAACTCAGCAGTGGCCACAGGACTGGAAAAGGTCACTTTTCATTCCAATCCCAAAGAAAGGCAATGCCAAAGAATGCTCAAACTACCGCACAATTGCACTCATCTCACACGCTAGTATAGTAATGCTCAAAATTCTCCACGCCAGGCTTCAGCAATATGTTAACTGTGGATTTCCAGATGTTCAAGCTGGTTTTAGAAAAAGCAGAGGAACCAGAGATGAAATCGCCAACATCTGCTGGATCATGGAAAAAGCAAGATAGTTCCAGAAAAACATCTATTTCTGCTTTATTGAATACACCAAAGCCTTTGATTGTGTGGATCACAATAAACTGTGGAAAATTCTGAAAGAGATGGGAATACCAGACCACCTGACCTGCCTCTTGAGAAACCTATATGCAGGTCAGGAAGCAATAGTTAGAACTGGACATGGAACAACAGACTGGTTTCAAATAGGAAAAGGAGTACGTGAAGGCTGTATATTGTCACCCTGCTTATTTAACTTCTATGCAGAGTACATCATGAGAAATGCTGGGCTGGAAGAAGAACAAGCTGGAATCAAGATTGCCGGGAGAAATATCAATAACCTCAGATATGCAGATGACACCACCCTTATGGCTGAAAGTGAACAGGAACTAAAAAGCCTCTTGATGAAAGTGAAAGAGGACAGTGAAAAAGTTGGCTTAAAGCTCAACATTCAGAAAACGAAGATCATGGCATCTGGCCCCATCACTTCATGGGAAATAGATGGGGAAACAGTGGAAACAGTGTCAGACTTTATTCTTTTGGGCTCCAAAATCACTGCAGATGGTGACTGCAGCCATGACATTAAAAGACGCTTACTCCTTGGAAGAAAAGTTATGACCAACCTAGATAGCATATTGAAAAGCAGAGACATTACTTTGCCAACCATAGTCAAGGCTATGGTTTTTCCAGTAGTCATGTATGGATGTGAGAGTTGGACTGTGAAGAAAGCTGAGTGCTGAAGAATTGATGCTTTTAAACTGTGGTGTTGGAGAAGACTCTTGAGAATCCCTTGGACTGCAAGGAGATCCAACCAGTCCATTCTAAAGGAAATCAAGCCTGGGATTTCTTTGGAAGGAATGATGCTAAAGCTGAAACTCCAGTACTTTGGCCACCTCATGCGAAGAGCTGACTCACTGGAAAAGACTCTGATGCTGGGAGGGATTGGGGGCAGGAGGAGAAGGGGACGACAGAGGATGAGATGGCTGGATGGCATCACCGACTCAAAGGACATGAGTTTGAGTGAACTTCGGGAGATGGTTATGGACAGGGAGGCCTGGTGTGCTGCGATTCATGGGGTTGCAAAGAGTTGGACACGACTGAGCGACTGAACTGAACTGAAGCAGTTTAAGAAGCAGCCACACTTAGTGAAGTCAGAGAAAGACAAATATATTATATTGCTTATATGTGGAATCTAAAAAAATGGTACAAATGAATTTATTTACATAACAGAAACAGAGTCACAGGTGTAGAAAACAAACTTATGGTTACCAAGGGGGTAGTCAGGGGAGGGATAAATTAGGAAATTGGGACTGACATATACACACTACTATATATAAAATAGATAACTAAAAAGGACCTACTGTACACAGGGAACTCTTCTCAATACTCTGTGATGCTCTACATGGGAAAAGAATCTGAAAGTGTGATGTATGTATATATACAAGTGAGTCACTTTGCTGTACAGGGGGAACTAACACAACATTGTAAATCAACTCAATTTCAATAAAATAAAAAAAAATAAACAAACATAAAAAAACCCAAGCCTTTCAGAAATGTTTGATGTGAATAACTGTCCCTCAAAAAGAAATCTTAGCCACTTAGCAGCTTATTACAGTGGGAAAAGTCAAACTCACATGATATATTTTAAAGTTTTGCAAAAGGAAATTATTAGATGAAAATGCTAATTACGTAGGAGAAAAGAAAGCTATTTAATTTCATGTTAAATGTATCATATACATGCTCAGTTAATGCAGTTGTAAAAAAGAAAGTTGGGTACAGCTGCTACTCTAATGTTAACATACTGGAGTTTCTTTTAATAATGATATCCAGAATACATTTTTAGGCATATGAAAAGACAATTAAGTTGAAACCAGATGTGTTTCTGAGGAATACACTTATTTTTAAATTACTGGTTAGAAAACAGTAACTATGGAGGGGAAAACCATGAACCACTGCTAAGTACTGTGAGCGTTCAGTAATGGGTGGGCACCGTGCAAGAGGCTGAGACGGCAGCAGTACCAGGACGAGGCATGGAGCCTGAGGCTGCCTCCGGAGTGGGCACCAGACCAGAGTCGCCAGGGGCCATGGGTGGCAGCAGGCCAGGTGCTCCCACACACGCAGCCAGCGGGCATGGGGAGGGGCTGGGCTGGAACTCAGGCCTCCACGCCCCCGCTGGGGTCCTCACCCATGATGGCCCCACAGACAGGCACCCCGCACACCCTGCTGGGGGGCAGACAAGTCTTCCCCTGGCTAGCTTCTCTCAAGAAGCAGGAAGCACGGTGGGGGCAGAAGGGTCCTGCCCATCCCCCCTGCCTTCCCATACAGCAAGCAGACCAAGTGACTTCCCTTCTCTTCCAGCTGACCCCTGGCTTCGAATCTTCCCCAACCAAGTCTGCTTCTGAACCCACGCTGCTCATGACCTGTTTCTCTTCACGGTGACCATGAAGGGACCCCCTCTGCCTAACAACCTAGGGCACTACACCCCAGGTACCCACCACGGTCCCCGGGCGCCAGCCCTCCTGGGAAGGTGAAACGTACCATGAAAATCTGAAAACAATAGGAAAACCTCGTCTTCCTCTGCTGTCTTTGTTCACGACACAGTCATCCATCCACTCTGGTTCTATCCAGAAGGTTTCCAAGTTGCTCATTTTCCATCTCACTACATCTTTCGGACCATATTTTTCACCCACACTGAAAGGCCTTCATCAGAAATGCTCCTGGGAGTGAGTTTTGTGAGCTTATATAAATTAAGATGGAAATGTCATGATAAAGCAGTCATCACAAGTCCCACTTATTTCCAACAGTCTTCATGGCCCCAGGACAAGGGATCAGGGTTTCAAAATACAAAGGCACTTATGAAAACAGTTATTTGTTTCTTGAATAAATTGTACTTCTCTGTTAAGAAACCGATTCTAGGGAATTTAGTTCAGAAATGTTGTTGTTCAGTCACTCAGTCGTGTCCGACTTTGTGACCCCACGGACTGCAACACGCTAGGCTTCTCTGTTTTTCCGTATTTCCCGGAGTTTGCTCAAACTGACATCCACTGAGTTAATAATGCCATCCAACCATCTCATCCTCTGTCGCCGTCTTTTCCTCCTGCCCTCAATCTTTCCCAGCATCAAGGTCTTGACATACTAGCAATTACTACTTACTTTATATACAACAAATGACAAGTAAGACCTCATTCAGAAATTAATGTGAAAACTTGTCTTTTTAGTGGTACAAAGTATTTACTTTAAATAACAAATATGCTGTTTCCTATTCAGAACACCTGCCTTACAATCAAATTCATATTTAAAAGGAACCAGGGCCTGAATCCAAGTTTTCCGGTTGAGATGTTCGCTGTACACTCTGATAGAGCATTATGTCTCAGAGGTTATCATTAGGACTGCTTCTTCATTCAGCGTCTTGCCTCTGTATTGCTTTCCTGAAATTATAAGTTTATTTATATTCACACTGCTGATGAAGAAACACAACTTTTAATTGTGAGCAGCTGTAATATCCGAGTGAGCGGCTGAACAAGTGCAGCGAGGCGGTGTGTGCTGTCACAGCTCTGAGGGCCACACGGGGTCTTGTCTATGTGCCACTGAATTACTTTATTGGAGGTTTGTTTCTTGAGTTAATCTTCTCCTGATGAGGCTTTGAAACACTATGATTTGTTAATATTAATAACAGTTATCCAAAAAAAGCACTCCCGAAGCCTTTCTGTCTCTGTGGATTGACTGTAATACCATATTCCACAACATGTAGCTCTTTTGTGAACCACATGATCCCATTTTTAAACAAGTATTTAAATCCAAAAATATTTTATTACTCAAGAAGGCAACTATTAGAACAATTAAGGGGTGCGGTGATTGTATACAACCACAAGAAGAGAGTAATGTCTTTCTACTGTAAAATTTTAATATAAAACACAACTTTTAAAATATTAATAAACTGCTCTTTTAAAAATAAAAGAGCTAGTCTCAAAACAGTCTTTGATATTTCAACTTGCAAAGTACACCATGGCTGATCCTATTTGGGCTCTATTATCTCAAATGCCTTTACAACTATTCAGATAAAAGAGGCTCTAATTCACATAATGGCACATATCACCTGTCTGTCTGTCAATGAGACATTTGAAAGCATCTTTTTATTAGAAACACAAATCAATATGCCCAAGGGATTATAATAACTGCTGGAAGCAAGCTGTATTATCATTTCATCCTTGCTGTTCTTGCTCTGAGCAACTTATTATTATGAATGGCGTGAAAATGGCAACCTGTCACAATTGATTTTTCTTAACCTCCTGCAAGAATTTTTCCCTCATAAATGTAATCAAGTATCATCTTATTAAATATATCTCAAGCTAGGCTTTATAAAACAGTCCATTACTCTAACTGTATTCCTTATAATTTAAAATTTCATCAAATATTACTATAAAAGTAACTGCTTTATAATATAAGCTTTTGATTTGTTCAAAGTTTTAAAACAGAATTTTTGAATTTTGTGTGGACACCAATCCCTGCTTCTCATCTGCCTCAGTGAGCACTACAAGGGGAACATTCTGATTCCAAGAAGCTCTAAGAATTTTTTTTTAGAAATTTCCTCCACTCTAATTACATTTTAGGGTTTATTCTTAATCCTCACGTCTGAATAAAACATGCTGCATTTTAAACAGTATTTTAATAAGCTCCTGCAGTAAGGATAAAACAGTATTTCTGATTATAAAATTATCAAGTTGGATTTATAGAATGAATTTCAAGGCCATTCTAGAAGGATGAATTTAAGCAGGATGTCTGCAAGTCACGGAGCTCAGTTACAGCCAATAAATCTATGCAGGATCCTCATTTATGAGACTGTGGTGTCTACTTGGGACAGTGGCGTCCACTTGGGACAGTGGCTCTCTGTCTCTGGTGTGTGTCAGAGACCCCAGAGGTTTGGACTGGGGAAGCCTGGGGGTCGGGGGGACTTCAGTCAGATCAGTGCCTGGATGGGAAGCTGATGTCACCAACCCAGGGCCACTCAACCTAGGGGTGTGGGTCAGGGGCCAGAGTAAGGCAGGAGGCTGAGCCCTGAAAGGCGCCAGGCTCCCTGCTGTATAAAAGGACACCCTTGGGATAAAACCCCACGATATCTGCCGCCACAGAGCGATGAACCCGGTGGGCACCTTGTGAAACCTAGTTCAGGTCCATGAGTGACTGCATTCCTCCTCTCCTCCTTTGCTGTCTGAAGTTGTCTTTAAAAAAGCTGCTGGAGAACAAAACGGACAAAATGAAGACAAAAAGGAGAGTGGCTCCCACAAGGCTTTGGACACTAGCTGAGTATGTAACTTTTAAAGTATATTTTATGAAATAACCAGTACTAAACGGTCAAATGATCTAACACGCATCTAGGAGGATATTTTACACAGCACACAGGCTGGTCCACAAGAAGCCCAGCCTCAAAGGGGAAGTGATCCTCACACTCCGAGGACTGCAGAGAGCGCCTGGGGGTACGGCCAGAGGGCTCAGGGCTTCCCAAAGATGGACACCTGTGCCGTGTGCAGAAGCCTGGGAGGGCCTTGTGAGTGGACGTGGGTACTGAGAGTGATGATGTACAGGGCCACGGGGCACTGACCTCGCTGCCTGCTGGGGTCGGTGGGCAGTTACTGTCTGATATGGGAAGCTGTCACCCCTCTATTCCTCAGGTGCTCCCACCTGACAGCCTGGAACTGTGGACCAGACCATTCTCCACTTCTGCTTTGGGGCTCTTGACAATAAGCTTGAGAAGACCACATACTTGCTACTGGCTCCACCAGAACTCTAAGATGCAGCTGGGTCTCAGTAATTTAGGGGCCTGAATGGTTGAGCAATAATCTCAATGCTTTTAGTCTCAAACTCGTATCCTGTTCTGCATCAATTTCACTACATCAATTATCATCACTAACTTTCCCTAACAGTGCTGTAACTGTAGTGGTTTTCATCCTAGGAACTCACAGCAGTTAAAAATTCACATGACCCTTCTGGATTCATGATAATGGAAGTAGGAAACAAATGAAATATGGAGTAATGGGGTGGGGGGAGAGTGGGGAGATACTGGCAGATTAGCTGATGACTGTGAATCTTTATTTTGATTTTCATTGTTTTCTACTGAGGCACAGCTGATTCACCGTGCTGTGTTAGGCTAGGCCCTCAGCACGGCGATTCAGCTGTACAGCTATACATGCCGTCTTCTTCGGGCTCTTCCACAGCGCTGGAGGGGCTCCCTGTGCCGCACAGTAGGCCCCTGCTGGGGACATGCAGTGCTGTGTGTATGCTGATCCCAACCTCCTCTCTTATTTCTCAACCCCCTCATTCCCCTTTTGTAACCATAACTTTGTTTTCTGTGTCTGTGAGTGTAAATATTTTTCACAAAATCAAAGAAGCCAGGCCATATTTTAGATGGTAACTGTTCTCCATATTACAGTATATAATTTCTTGTTAAGAAATTATGTTTGTATATTTAAATTACTCATCAGATGCCTACAAAACTTATTCTTCCAAAACATATTTTTTCTCTGTGTAAACTAAGACTGTCTTTTCTTTTATTGGAAGCATCAATAGTCTTGTGATATTTTCTCACCAGAAACAAAATCAACACAATCTTTTCCCCACGGAGGCACTGGTCACCTTTCACTCCCACGGCTCCTCCGGTACTTCGGGCCTGGCCTAGAAGCCAGCCTGGTCTTCCCCGCTCCCCACCGGCCGAGCACTCCCGGCCGCCCCGCACCCAGACAGGTCTCTGCAGGACGTTCACGCCCCGCTCCTTCACCTGCTGGCCCTTCAGCTTCTCATCCCCAGGGCATCCACAGCACCAACCTGCCGCAGCCTGCCCAAGCTCCAGAAACGCCTTCCTCTCACTTCTCCTCTGCCTCAGCCCTTCATGACCGGCACCTGCAGGCTCTGTGAGGTTCCTCACTTCTCGTTCCAGCTCTGTGTGAAAGGCCTAGAAGCTCGCCGTAATCACACTGCGGGTGGGCAGCAGCGCGCGGCATTACACATCCCCAATTCTCCCTCTCCAAGGCTGGGGCAGGCCGCAGGGCCCCCGTCACTCCAGTGCTCGGGCTAAGAGAACACGGCTGCACTGCTGACTGGACAGACAGGACGCAGTGTACAACCTGCCATGCCAGCTTCTTATCCCCACAGTCACTGGGGTGTGTTTCCAGACAGGTCCACGAGGGGCTGCGCCGAGCAGAGCACCTGCCCACGCGTCAGATGTGTATATAAGCAGAGAGGAAACGTCTGGTGTGTGCCCTTCCACCTGACACTCCATCCCTCAATGTCCCCACAGACACTCACAGGGCAGCTCTCAGAGTGGACGGTTAGGAACAGTGTGGCTTCCCTGAAGAAGTCCGATGAAAGTCAAAGCGTTTTAAAGGTTAGTTTTTGTTTCCACTAGGTTTCTGTGAAATCCAGAAATGAGCTGGTTTAGGAAGCTACTGAGATGTAGTTTGCAGATAATAATGTCTTACAAATACTAAACATTTCTTTCTCCCCTTCTCTGTTTAAGATTCAAACATTACACATTCTTTTCATTCGACACACATCAACTCACCCTAAATAAATCACATCAGCTACTTTTTGCTCACTGTAGCATGCTTGTAACATTTTCCTGAATTTTATTCTTATAAATCTAGCATTTAACACTTAGAAAGATTTAATGACCGATGCACATTGAGAGATTTTATTTCTCTCCTAAGATGATTCCTTGATTTGTAAGACTGCTTCCATGTCAAGCTGGTGCTTCATCACCCAGAGTGTCTTTTGGGAGAAGCAGCCCCGCACGGACAAGGCAAGTCCCGCTCTGCGGCCCGCCAGCTCCGTCTGCTTGGGGGCCACTGTGCAGGCTCCTGACACCACATGCACAGCCTGTGAGCAGCTGGGAGCACTGCGAGGGCCTCCCACCAGAAGGACTGCAGCAAATGCTGGCCAAGCCCCAGGAAGGTGCGGCCACAGAAGGGACACGTCTGCTCCCTGTGTGAGGCCGACAAGTGTCCGAGCAAGGGTCCAAGTCCAATCCTGCAGAACCAAGACGCTTTTCCTAACCCAAGGACACTGAGAAGGCTGTCTAAAACCAGGAGGAGGAGGAGAGGAGGAGCAGAGGAGGAGGGGAAGGCAGACACAGGGCCTGACAGGGCAGGAGCTGTTGGGGGTGTGTCTTGACTGGCAGTGGGGCTTGGGCACTCATTTCGACTTAATATTTCACCTCATAGAAAGGCAATAAGGAGAGGCAACATCTATCGAGTGCCCGGAGGCAAAGAGCTGGTCAGTGGCAACACCCAGAGTCTAGCCCAGGCCTCCAGGGTCAGAGTTCCTAACTGCATCATAAACCCAGGAAAGGTCACTGGCACCCAAGGGAACAGCTTACTGAGCTAACACCGAAGGTGACCTGAGAAGAGAAGTGGCCGTGGGCAGGCAGGGAGAGTGACAGAGGCGAGCTGTGCTGAGGGCTGAGGGAGAGCTACAGAGCTGTAGCAAAGAGCCTCAAGACTTTAGAGCTAATATTTGCAACTAAATTTATCCTCAAATAGCATCATAAATGTGAAAGTACGATGATTGAGGAAAAAACCCTAGAAATCATACATGCATTATTAGACATCCCAGTTTCGCCTACTGAAGAGAAGAAAAACACCATACTTGCTGGAAAACACACATAACTATGTATGTGATGCTAACTCTTGTCATTAGTATAATAATTTATTTTTAAATAATTTAACTCTATTGCAGAATTACTGACATATATCTGATTTGCTCAAATTAAAGCAAAGTTTATAAAACTTGGTTTATATAAATTGATGAGATTTATTTCTCCCCATTATCAAAATCAGAATTTCTGCTAAAACAACAGTAGCACAGCCTTTTTCTTTGACTTCTGTAAATATGCACCAGGCAGACACCTGGAGCCCTAACAGACACAGAGACATGAGCCCCATCGACCTCACTGGTGACCCCTGCTCTCGGTCATCGCCGGAAAGCGGCTCTGCAAATGGCCCAACCATTCAGAGAATCAGGGATGCTCTGCTAGCCTCTGAAGGGTTAACTATTTTTTAAAATACTATTTGGCTGAAAAAATGAGGCACATCCTGTCCTAAAAGGTATCTTCGCAAAGAATGATTTCATTTCTATCGCTTGGTTATAAAATTTCCTACCGAAGACAAGCTCTTCTGTTAATTACTCACATAGCAGGCACGGCTCCATAAGAGGACTTTTTGTTCTACTCAGATACACACAAATTATATTTCAAAGAAAAATGAGTAAAATGCAGTAAGAAAGAGCTTCTCATTCAGCAGATATTAGCATATATTACGACTTGATACAAAACATGTTACTTAAATAATAACTACTGAGAATTCAACCAACTTTTTGTTATGATTTAACTTATATACACAATGACTACATAAATAACAATTTTAGGACTATAATAGGAATAAAATTTTAGGAATATAATCTAGCAGTCTTTAAAACTAAAATCTAGTTTTCAACATGCTTCTTCTGAAATGGAAATAACTTAAAATTACTTTAACAATACACTATCAAGTTAAATA
Source organism: Ovis canadensis (assembly GCF_042477335.2). Lineage (NCBI taxonomy): Eukaryota > Metazoa > Chordata > Mammalia > Artiodactyla > Bovidae > Ovis > Ovis canadensis. Next base: position 14,231,941 of record NC_091267.1, read on the forward strand.
CCATAAAAAGATTAATACAGATTCATTTTAAGTGAACCATCAACATAAAAATAGAGTGCAAATTATAAAATAGATTAAGGAGAAATTAAAAGACCCATAATTAACTGTTAAATTATGGGCAAATTATATATATAACAATGAAAATTTAAGAGATATATAAAACTCTGATTAAGCAAAGAAAAATTGTTCTGAAAATTCTTCCAGATAAGCTTGCTGTTACACAGAGAACCCACATCCCAGATCACCAACACAGGAAGCCCTGCTCCTGTGACATGCATGAAGCTAACACGACCGAGCTGCCCGGAGCCGCCTGTCCTCTCCCAGGGAAAGCGGAGGCCGCTCATTAAAGCAGTCAGTGCTCCATCTAACCTACCTTGTTTTTTGGATTTGATGTGTTCATGACACTTCTCGTCTCTTTTCCAGTATAGATGACCACACCTATTACAGTACCTGCAAAACACAACAGTGGCCCTTACAGAGAAACTCAAACGGTAAGCACAGGGCTAACACCTCCGAGTTAATCATTTGACGGAAAATATTAATGTACCATTTGATTCTATACATATTTATCTAACAGCATATTTAATTTTGGTAGCGCAATAAAATCTAATCTCAACTTTAAAAACAGGCTTTGAAAAACTCAACTGACTTCTCGTGCAATGAAAACGCACTCTCTGTGGTGACAGCAGGAAGCGTGACAGCAGAAGTCGGTCGTTCGCGAATGCCCGCTAACACGGGGCTTAAGCACTGAGGTTACGCTGGGAAAGCCTACGTTAAGCTGGCCAAACATGCGACCACAAACTACACACCACCAGGTGAGCCTTTTCCGTTGAACAAGAGTCTGAGAGCACCTTTCCACTGTAAAGATTCAGGACAACCAGGTACAAGAAACTTTGTGGACATTTCGGCATACAGACAGTGAAAACAGTAAGAGAACTATTATAAAGACAGTATTTGCTTTTGGAATTTGTATGTCGCTTTTACTCACATCTCCTTAAAGTTTGGCTTTCTAATCATACATGTCAGAAAGAAAATGTTAACTGTGTGCTCTATCAAGCTTAAGATAAAAGAATGATAAAATGCCCCAAGAATGACCTATAGATTACAAAGGCTCAGATCAGAGGTACTCATTTCTGAAATATCAACTTAAAAACCATGGGGATGTCCCTGGCGCTCCGGTGGTTGAGAATCCACCTTGCAGTGCAGGGGACGCAGGTTTGGTCCCTGCTTGGGGAACTAAGATCTCACATGCTGCAGGGAAATCACAGGGCATGAGTGAAAGTCACTCAGTTGTGTCCGATTCTGTGACCCCACGGGCCATGGAATTCTCCAGGCCAGAATACCGGAGTGGATAGCCTTTCCCTTCTCCAGGGGATCTTCCCCAAAATGCAAGGAAGATCCTGTGGGCTGAAATTAAGGCCCGAGGCAGCCAAACAAAAAAGTGAAAATACCTAAACACAAAAACATGGAAGTCTGTTTTGTGAACTGCTGCTATGAGTAATTTATATTCCTAACTTTCACAAAATTTGAAGGTGAGAAATATAATTGAGGTGAGAAAGACAATGTCTATACTACTGACTGAAGTCAACCACTGCACAACTAACCATGCAATTATATGAGCCTCTGCTATCTCTTTACTGTGGCTTGTGGAATCTGCAGCACTGAGGCAGGACCTGTGGGGCAGATGCGGCCGTGGTGATCTCGGGTCCATGGGAGCAGGACAGCTGCTGTCACTCTCTCACCCCTCCACAGAACCCCGGAAAGGCAAAAGATGCCAGGTACCCGCTCAGCGTGACATCCCTCCGAGGTCACGTCTGCTCCTTCTTAGAAGTATGCCTTTGTTCCCTTTTTAACTGAAAGCCCCTGGTGAAGCTGGGAGGCTTGCATTGACTGTGGTCTTGAGCCCTGTGTGACTGTGGACTCCCACTCTGCCAATGGCGGACACAAAGAGTGACCAGTAAGACCTGCACGGAGTCAGGGCTCCACCACGGGCACATCAGGGGAGGAGTAGGGCCACAGGAGGTGAGGGGGAGCAATAACGCCCCTCAAGACCAAAGTCTGAATCACGAGCTGCAGGCTAGTACCTGTTCTCTGCCCCCAGTTCCTGCCTCTCGAACTCCATCCTGTTTTTCTGTCCGTGCTCTCCGGTCCAGTCTCTAGGGACACCTGAGGGGAAGGGGTTTCCCTGCTGTCTGACATCTGATACGAAACTGTCTCCAGAGCAAGAGTGTTGCAAACTATATGGTACAAGTTCTATTTTAAAATTTCTAAGTGGTCAAGAGGACTAGTTTTGTAAAATACTACATCAATAAATTATTGAGAAACAAAAATCTTTGAGACAATATATGTCCCAATTTTCTTAACATTAAATTACTCATTAAATTCTTATATAAGTTTTCAAATATTTACTCTCACTACTGTATTTATCAGTATCAGCCTGGACCCCACCTGGGCACACATACCAAGCAGTCCTGCTCTGGGGCTCGCCTGGACCCCGTCCGGACACACGGACTGCTCTGGGGCTCAGCCTGGACCTTGTTTGGGCACACACACCCAGCAGTCCTGCTCTGGGGCTCAGCCTGGACTGTTTGGGCACACACACCTAGTAGTTCTGCTCTGGGGCTCAGCCTGGACCCCGTCTGGCACACACACCCAGTGGTCCTGCTCTGGGGCTCAGCCTGGACCCCGTCTGGCACACACACCCAGTGGTCCTGCTCTGGGGCTCAGCCTGGACCCTGTTTGGGCACACACACCTAGTAGTTCTGCTCTGGGGCTCAGCCTGGACGCCATCTGGCACACACGCCCAGCGGCCCTGCTCTGGGGCTCAGCCTGGACGCCATCTGGCACACGCACCCAGCAGTCCTGCTCTGGGGCTCAGCCTGGACCCCGTCTGGCACACACACCCAGTGGTCCTGCTCTGGGGCTCAGCCTGGACCCCATCTGGGCACACACGCCCAGCGGCCCTGCTCTGGGGCTCAGCCTGGACTCTGGGCACACACACCCTGCAGTCCTGCTCTGGGGCCCAGCCTGGACCCCATCTGGCACATACACCCAGCGGTCCTGCTCTGGGACTCCCCCGGACCCCATCTGGGCACACACGCCCAGCAGTCCTGCTCTGGGGCTCAGCCTGGACCCCGTCTGGCACACATACCCAGCAGTCCAGCTCTGAGACTCCCCCAGATCCTGTCTGGGCAGACACACACAGCAGTCCTGCTCTGGGGCTCAGCTGGACCTCATCCGGGCACACATGCCCAGAGGTCCTGCTCTGGGGCTCAGCTGGACCCTGTCTGGCACACAGGCCCAGTGGTCCTGCTCTGAGACTGCCCTGGACCCTGTCTGGCACACAGGCCCAGTGGTCCTGCTCTGAGACTGCCCTGGACCCTGTCTGGCACACAGGCCCAGTGGTCCTGCTCTGAGACTGCCCTGGACCCTGTCTGGCACACAGGCCCAGTGGTCCTGCTCTGAGACTGCCCTGGACCCTGTCTGGCACACAGGCCCAGTGGTCCTGCTCTGAGACTGCCCTGGACCCTGTCTGGCACACACGCCCAGTGGTCCTGCTCTGAGACTGCCCTGGACCCTGTCTGGCACACACGCCCAGTGGTCCTGCTCTGAGACTGCCCTGGACCCTGTCTGGCACACACGCCCAGTGGCCCTGCTCTGAGACTGCCCTGGACCCTGTCTGGCACACACGCCCAGTGGTCCTGCTCTGGGGCTCAGCCTGGACCCCGTTTGGGCACACACACCCAGTGATCCTGCTCTGGGACTTCCCCTGAACCTGTCTGGCACACATGCCCAGCGGTCCAGCTCTGGGGCTCTCCCTGGACCCCGTCTGGCACACACGCCCAGCGGTCCGGCTCTGGGGCTCACCCTGAACCCCATCTGGCACACATACCCAGCAGTCCTGATCTGGGGCTCAGCTGGACCCTGTCTGGCACACAAACCCAGTGTTCCTGCTCTGGGACTCCCCCTGAACCCGTCTGGGCACACGTGCCCAGCGGTCCGGCTCTGGGGCTCTGCCTGGACCACGTCTGGCACACACACCCAGCAGTCCTGCTCTGGGGCTCAGCTGGACCCCGTCTAGCACACACGCCCCGCGGTCCTGCTCTTGAGGACTCGTTCTTGTTTCCAGGCTCAGCCACTTGTGATCGCATGCTGACATCCACCTGTCACTGAAACATGGTGGGTTCCTGGCTCTCTGAACCAACAAGGGGGAGGAACACGGCCCCCTGGGAAGCCCATTTGTCCCTCTCTGGTGCCCTCAGTCCTTGTGTTTGTCTGTCAACTTTAGTCCTTGTTCCTAAACGTTCAGTTCCTACAAGGAAGGAAGACCTGCGTTTACCCCACCAGGAAGCAACCTGAATTCAATTGACACTTTCTCTTTTTAAATTTTTATTGGGGTATAGATGATTTATAATGTTAGGGTTAGTTTCAAATGAACAGTAAAGTGAATCTGTTATATATATTGATAAATAAAACAAAATGATAATCAATAAAACTTATCTACTCTTTTCTAGATTCTTTTCCTGTACAAGCCATTACAGACTATTGAGTAGCATTCTCTGTGCTACACAGTAGGTCTTACTAGTCACCCATTTCATGTATAGTAGTGACACGTAACCTTTGAAGAGTAAGATTTTTAAAAATTCTCGTCTTTCCTTCTCAATTTGTAATCAAGTGAAAGAAGACAAGAGTTCCTATAATATTTCTGGAAGTCCAAAGTATTTTAAGCATACTTCAGTATATGGGAGTTAAGTAATATAAAATAAAAATTATTCACATTAATAAGGCTTTTAAATAGTTAAGCATGTGTTAAAAGATTTCAAATTCATGAAAAAAGTTTGCATTTTAAAAATTCCTAAATAGAAATTAAAATGAAATGTGCTTTATTTAAACTTTTGGAATGGACAGTTTTAAACAACCTAAACAGTCTCTAAGAAGAAAAACTACTCCAGCAACTGTATTCCGTACCTTGATAAGAAGGGTTACCTATGCAGTAGCTGCAGTAGTACGCACACACACATACCTAAGCGTGTGTCTGCAATGCACGGTTCACAACCGGGAGCTACACCACCTGCCAAGGTCACGCTGGGAGTGAGGTCAGGAGAGGAACGGTGTGCACAGGGAATTATCTGGGGCCCACAAGCCTGGTTCTTTGAGAAGTACACAAGTCACTAGGACTGTGGACCAGTGGGAACAGTCTAACAAACATGCAGGAACAAAGATGAAATGGATTTATAAACAAAGAGAATCTTCAAATATCTTTATGAGTAAACCCAATCTTGATCCTTTATAAGAATACATATCAACATAATGAAAAAAAAAAAAAGTACACAACACCTAGATGCAGGAAACGTAAAATCTGTGACCAGGTACCTAATTGTGGATGCTGCAGTGTTTCCCGTAGGCTACGACATGCTAAGTGCTGAAGATGAAGGCCTGGACTCCAAGCCTGGCCCAGCTGCACACAGCCTGGGGACGTGACCCTGCTGATAGTGGTGGCATCTGAGCACAGCCCTGAACCTGGGACTCAGGAGGCATCTCTGAGGTCTCTCATGGTGTGCAATCCTTACTTCCTCTGTCTTTTCACTAAAAATTCATCATGACACCAAAAAGTAATACCTGAAGAGTTGTCTGCTATCACACTTCCTCCTCTCTGTTCTAGAGGGACAGGTGTTCTTCTGTAGGAGCAGCCTGTCACCTGTGTGCATACACATGCGTTCAGACACACAGAGAATGCCCTGCTCCGCGTGCTGGGCACACAGGCCTGGACCACTGTCTTCAGCCTGCGGTGCCCTTGGCATGAGGCCTCCGCCTGGTGGTCAGTGCTGAGCGGTCAGGCTCCAGTCTCTCACTGCATCCTCTCCTTTGGGCGCATCCGTCTGTTTTTAAATCTAGTTCACGTGTACCTTTCGGAGAGAAGCCTTTCAGACCCTGACAGGTGAGCTTTTCACTTGTTTGTTTTCAGGGCACCCTGCACTCTTCTGAGACACTCAGCAAAGCTCAGGTGATCTGTCTCATTTTCTTTTTTTTCCTTTTGTTTCAGCTGCACCGTATAGATTGCAAGATCTTAGTTCCCCAACCAGGGATCGAACCTGGGCTCCAGAAGTGAAAGCACTGAGTCCTAACCACTGGTTGCTGCTGCTGCTGCTAAGTCGCTTCAGTCATGTCCGACTCTGTGCGACCCCATAGACGGCAGCCCATCAGGCTCCCCTGTCCCTGGGATTCTCCAGGCAAGAACACTGGAGTGGGTTGCCATTTCCTTCTCTAATGCATGAACGTGAAAAGTGAAAGTGAAGTCGCTCAGTCAAGTCCAACCCTTAGCGACCACATGGACTGCAGCCTACCAGGCTACTCCATCCATGGGATTTTCTAGGCAAGAGTACTGGAGTGGCTTGCCGTTGCCTTCTCCATCTAACCACTGGACTGCCAGGGAACTGCCTTTGTCTCATTTCCTTACTGTCTTTCTTGCCATGAGCTCCTGAGGACAGGATCTGTAAGGACTCTAGCACACACACTGGTCTGGAGCAGAGACCCCACACAAAGCCCCGGGCGTAGGGGGAGGCTGCACTGGCGATGGACAACAGGACAGACAGTCCTGCATCCTCCCTGCTAGCACCCTAAAGCTCCTGGCTGCCGCCTCCTGGTACCATCCACAGGGTCAACCACCTTCTGAAAGGGGGAGGCACTTAGAGTGTCACACCTCTCAGAGAAATCCACTTGATGAAATGCATATGTAAATGCCTGTTTGACAACTAGGAAAAATATCAGAGTGGGTTGCCATTTCCTCCTCCAGGGGTCAGGTCATTTCCCTGACCCAAGGAACTGAACCCACATCTCTTGCATCTCCTGCACTGGCAGGTGGATTTTCACTGCTGGCGTCACCGGGGAAGCCCTAAAAATATACCAACATACTCCGATTTCACGTGAAAGAACCTGCACCCTGGCCCTTAAAGGGCTGATCTGATCCACCTTGTCAGGCCCCTGTCTCATCTAACACTTCCTCCCCACAGACAACCCACCACATCGACCCCTTGTGTTCTGTTAGATGGATGAGCAGTGTAAGATCCCTCTAAACTCACCAGCTGCCCCCTGACCTCAGACTGGTTCTGCTGCACCACCTTCTTGAAGGCACAGTGACAAGTCATGAAACAGGTGTCAGAACTCTCTCCCCACAAAGGAGCAGCCTCCGTGTGGCTCAGTTTCTCCTCAAAGTGTGAGGACCACACAGGGGCCTGACTCTGGGCTCATCTGAGAGCAGACTGTCCGGCCAGGCCCATGAGGTCCCCCGGTGATGAAAGCACTGTGACACACACTTGTCTGGAGCCATTTAAACACACAAAGCGTCTCCTACACGTGCAAACTCAAGCTGAAACCACAACTCTTTTCTCACCTGATGCAACCACAGTGCTTGCCCACAATGTATTTTCTATGCTGAGACTTTCATGAACAGGTGGATCACTGTCTTCCTATTCGGGAGAGAGAAGAAAGAAAAATGCAAATTAGCAACTTTTTTATTATTCATACTTCAGATATCCACAGTGTTAAAACAAGTCCATCAGCTGCATTCAATTAACAAGCAGAGAAAAAGCAGTGAAAAAATAGGCAAAAAGACAGGAAATTTACACAGGCTTCTAAGATGACGGTGAAGCAGGAAGCACCAGGAATGATCCCCCACCTGGACAACAACCTCAGGGACAAAATCCATCTGATGCAACTAATTTGGAATCTGGAGCTGGTGAAGGGTGGCGAGTTCCAGAGGCCACACGTGTTTCTGGAGCTGCCTGTGGGAGCCAGGGTGGACAAAAGGACCCTGTGCTCCAGGAACCTGTGCGCTGATGCCGCATCGGGTGGCAGAGATGCAGCCAGTGAGGCAGGTGGCCACTGCTGCTACCACTCCCCACCCAGAGAAGTGATCTCCAGGGGGCTTCAAAGACCAGTGCTCTGTTAACCCCCACCATTTTTCTCTTTTTCCCCTTTTGGGAGCCAGGTATTAAAGACCAGGACATTCAAAAGCAACTGCATATATGGGAAAAAACCAGAAAACAATGGCACATACCCAAGAAAAGGCTCAGAAAAGACACAAGAAGATATCAAGTTCACGCCTCAGGCTGAGCTGACAATCAAACAACAACCAACAAAAGCAAACACAGAACCCCAGCAAGCCCTGATTTTAACTTCCGGGTTACCACACTATTATATTCAAATGCTTGTTGAATAGCAAAATGTAACAAGGCATAAAAGAAGCAGAAAAGCATGCGCCATTCAAAGGAAAAATATAAACCAACTATCCCTGAAAAAGACCCGATGGCAGATATACTAGACAAAGACTTTAAAAGAAAACTATTAAAGATGTTTAAAGACAAAGATGTGGAGAAAGTCAAGAAGACGAAGTATGAACAGAGCAGAAATGTGAATGAAGAGACAGAAAATCTGAACAGAGACCAAAAGAAATTCAAGAGCTGAAAAGTATGATGATCAAAATGAAAAATTCACTAAAGGGATTCAAGGCAGTCTGAGCAGACAGAAGGATCACAAGAGACATTATATATTAATTAAATGTTAAATAAGGCACAACGATATGACAATTAAAAACAATTATGTTCCTAATGGGGCTTTCCAGGTGGCGCAGTGGTAAAGAACCCGCCTGCCAGCGCAGGAGACTTAAGAGACAACGGATGTAACTAATTTGAATGCAGGTCCAATCCCTGGGTCGGGAAGATCCCCTGGAGAGGGCATGGCAACCCATTCCAGTATTCTTGCCTGGAGAATCCCATGGACAGAGGAACCTGCCTGGTTACAGTCCATGGGGTCGCAGAAAACTGGAAATGAATGAAGTGACTTAGTACACATACATGTTCCTAATGAAAGACAATTATGAAGCAACTGATAAAATTGAAGGCAGGACAACCCTGATATCAAAGCCAACCAAAGAGAATACCCAGAAAAGTAAACTACACATCAATATCTTCTCTGAACAATGATACAAAACTCCTACACAAAACATCAGAAAACCAAATTAAGCAGCATATTAAAGGATTATACTCCATGACCAAGTGAGATTTATTCCTGAAATACAAGGATGGTTCAACATGCAAATCAATCAAGAAAATATATCATAATAACAGAATGAAGGAAAAAATACCCCACAGGATCACCTCAACTGATGCAGAAAATGCATTTGCCAAAATTCAACACCCTTTCTTGACAGAAAACATTCAACAAACTAGGAACAGAAGGGAACTACCTGCTTATACTAAAAGCCACTATGAAAACCCCACTATGTGCATCGTATGAAACACTAAAACCTTTCCTGAGACCAGAATGCCCGCTTTCACCACAACCAACTGACATGATGCCCGAAGTTTCAGCCAGCCCAACTGTACGGAAAACAGAAGGTGCAATTTAGAAAGGAAGATGTAAAATTATCTGTTTGTTGATGTTATGATCATATGTGCAGAAAATCCTAGAGCTCACAAAAAAACTTCTAGTATCAACTTTTGAAAGAGAGGATGTGGCCTTTACACAGTAACTATTTCGTACTTCAATTTTTGACTGAACTGAAATGATCAACTTCTGATTCATTCACAGAGATAGTCTTAGAATCTTAACACTGATAAACACACACAGTCCACACGGTGCATCCTTTAACTGTAGGCTAGTGGAGGTGCTCTAGCCGTGGCACGGCAAAGTAAGTGCAGACTAGGACATACCCTGCCGACTGCTGATTCACACAGTTACCATTTAAGGCATAAGACAAATAGATAAGAATACTCTCCAATGTGAATTCTGAATTATTTTTACTGTATCTAGCAATTTCCATATTTAGTTTCCCTTCAGACTGTGAGCAATGTAACTACGGCACTGATTTTGATGTTGTGAACTCCTAGCATGGAACAGGCAGTCACATCTGTCCAGTAAGAGAACAAATCTAAGACGAAATAGACATGAACCTCTTCCTCTGGTTTCTAATCCTTGTGATGGAACTAATAATGAGGCAGCAGGAGAAGGCGATGGCACCCCACTCCAGCACTCTTGCCTGGAAAATCCCACGGATGGAGGAGCCTGGTGGGCTGCAGTCCATGGGGTGCCAAGAGTCGAACACGACTGAGCGACTTCCCTTTCACTTTTCCCTTTCATGCATTGGAGAAGGAAATGGCAACCCCCTCCAGTGTTCTTGCCTGGAGCATCCCAGGGACGGTGGAGCCTGGTGGGCTGCCGTCTATGGGGTCGCACAGAGTCGGACACGACTGAAGCGACTTAGCAGCAGCGGCATGCTGCTAAGCCACCTCATTTCTTTTAGTGACTCCTTAAGACCACCTGCCCATAGCCGGCCATCAACTGACCAAAAAGTACAAAGGGGCACAACTGTATTAGTTTCCAGCTCTCCCTATGGTCCCCCTGCTATGCAAAGTTAAAAACCATTGCTGAATGGGTATCTTTGAGTATAGTATTCCCACTGTGTGAAACTCCAAGACAGGCAAGGGCATAATAAAATGTAACACTGTTATAAAGCTTTCTGAACTGCAATTCTATACAATTTAGCTTTAAAATTTAAGTTGGTGCTCCCATTACTTTTCCAGAACTCTTTAATCACGTGAGTGCTTTTGTCAGTTTCTAACACAATTATGTGCTGAAGAATACACAGTGCCTATGGAGTTTGCTTTCAATTCTGTAACAACAATGATGGACTTAAAACATTAAACATTTTTCTAATATTGAGAAAATTACTGTAAAGGATAGTTCTTTACCAATCTCATACAGTACAGAAGACAGACTGGGATGATGGGAAAGAAATTATCTCTAAATAACTTTCTCTCTGGGTTTCCTTCCTCTTAATGTTACATAGTTTGAAAAGATAAAATTTGCCTTGAGGGGGAGAGTGCAAAATGTTATAATTTCAAGCTGTTTTCTCAATAGTGCACCCTACTTAACAAACAATAGGGATATGCTTTTTAAAAGGAGAGTATTTTGATCGAAAAAGACATGAACAACGGTAAGTGTGCTATGGTTTACAGAGGAAATTACAGTAGAAAATGCAGCATAAGAAGACTAAGTGGGAAGGTGAGGTTAAAGGACCACAGATGCTGTTAATACTTCAAGACTGGCTACAGTTTCCAACTCCAAAGTACAGAGAGAATAGCTATGCCTTTAACAATAAGCAAAATTAATGATATCGATAAGAATAACATGAATCACTTATACAACACAAAATGCCATATAGCACATAATTTATGTAACCCTGACATTGTTTCAAGGGAATGGACAGTAATCACAGCATGCATGTCTGCCTTACACTCTGCATGGGCAGTGACATACAGAATGTCCACTGCCACAGGACACCTTAATCAATCTTTGATTCTTATCAAATTACACAGGCTGAGTCTAAAGAAACATATTTTCTCCTTTGTATTGACACATTATACTATAAAAAAGGAATATAAGCAGATACCACTTTTTAAAATGTTCAGTTGTTATTTTGGTAAACTAAGCTCCAGTTACAAAACAAGTTACACTTAACATGGTTTTTTTCTTTCCTTTTTGAAAAATGCACACAAAAGCATAGATTTTTCCATCTGAAATAATCTAAAACTCACGTTTGAAATAATTATGAGTGAATAATGAGTGAAACAATAATAATAATAATGAGTGGAAAAAAAACTTTGGTAGGAACATCAAATGAAGGCAATGAACTGTACTGTTAAGAGCCTGCAGTAATTCACACAGGTTAACAAAAAGCCCAGATGCAATCAGGGTCTGGGCTCTGACACTATCCGTGCATTTGGACCTCTTCCCCACTCACAGGAAAATGCAGTCTTCAGAAGTCTCTCCCACATTTACACTGCACATATTAGCGACAGGTGATGCTGTCTGCTCTCACCATTGGCCTGGGCACTCTGGAGAGACTGTGAGGCCATGAATAAACTGCAGCTACTTTTATGGCAGCACTTGCAGAAATAAAGTCATATAGTCATGCCTGTCTCCTCCTCGTGTCTACATTCCCACTCTGCTCATTACCCGACACACAATATGCCCTTAGTAAGAAAGAAAGAAAGTAAAAGTGAAGTTGCTCAGTTGTGTCTGACTCACTGCGACCCCATGGACACCAGTCTCCTCCACCCATGGGATTTTCTAGGCAAGATTACTGGAGTGGGTTGCCATTTCATGCTTCCTCAAATAATCACAACTGTTCACCAACCCTTCTATGTGACCAAGAGTGAGACAAAGATGGTTGTACTACCAGAAATCTTTAAAAATAATTGCAGCAACTAAAAATAAACTACAATTGTAAATATTAAAATCCCTTAAGTATTATAAATCATTTGTAGCATCAGTATAAGGTGCTAAATCCAAAAGTTACCAAATCCTAACAATAACTGAGGGAAGAAGGGACTTTAAGCTATACCAAAACACCAGTGAAAAGAATGCAGAATGACATGCATGCATGTGCATAAGAAACCGGGTGTGCACTCACACACAACCATCCAACCAGTCAGTGAGAATCAAATGATGTGGATACCATCCTGTCCAAAACAATAACGGAAACAGCTGAACTACTTCATTTTACTGACTCATAATATTTTAAGGGAGAAGGATCTTATTAACAGTAAATGTGCTAAAAACAGAAAAACTGTACTTAGTGTATTTCAAAGAAATATCTGACACAGGAAAATTTAAGAACCTGAAATATTCTCTAGGTCTTCACTTTTTAGTTCAGAGCTTGTTTGAATTGATTCTTGATTTAATTACACTTTCAAAATAAAGGTTTGCTATAATGTTTTTAACGTACACAACGAATATACTTGCATCTAACAAAAGATTTAACTTACCCTCGTAAATGTGCCTTCAAAGCTATGAATATCCAGTTGTGGCTTCTGAGCATAAACATAAGCGTTGATAGAAAAAAGGTCCTAGAATACAGAATATCTGAATTAATTACATGATAACTAAACAAAACTACTTGGAAAGTTCTCAGTTACCAGCTAATATTTTTCATATATCATTTACCAAAAGAGGTGATTTTCTTATATGTTGTGTGCCAGTACTATGAATCATGATGCAAAAGAACCCAAAGAAACCACCACTTTTAAGCTCAAGAGCAGTGCAGGGATCTCTTGACTTTAAAGGATGACTGCTACCCCTCACGGCAGGTTGTGTCGGGAGCGGTCGGGAGCACCTAGCACTAACCCCATGGACCATGAGCTTGAGTGTGAGCTGACCGACTTCCCAAGACTCCTCCTGTACACACACCTCCTGCAGCAGTCTACTTACTGAAGCCACTGTCCCCAAAGGGGATGACCTGCCCTGGACCGTGCCTGAGATAAACAGGCAGGATGGAAGGGCTGGAGCTATGGAATGCTATCTGAAAAGTCTGAACATTCAGAACGCCTCCTGACCAGTTCCTGAACACGACTTGTCTTCCTGCGAAGCCAGCCCGTGCCTGTTCTCGGTGCTAACTACTCTGGGCCCTTTCATGGCAGCAACCAAGGCAGTGAGGCGCACATGCTGAGCCCTGGGGGTCCCCTGTGAGAAGCATCAAAACGGGGGGGATCTGGAGGATCCCTCAACACAGTCTGCCATTTTTGTAAGTTTGGCTTTTGTTTTCTATTTTGTTTTGCCTCATGGCTGCTAACACTCAGAAAACCGCAGATTTCCAGGCATGAAGAACAAAGGTCAGATCACAGATGCTGAAGCTCCACAGAGGAGGTGAAGCCCCAGAGGGCAGCTCCAGGAGGTGCCGCGAGCCCCACGCTCTCGGCCTGAGTCCCAATCCCCTCATGCAGGCAGGTTCCAGCTCAGCCAGAAGGAGCACAAGAGCCCCATGGCTCTCCACTGCAGGGAAGACGAGGTGGGGGTCTGATTTCAGTCAACACCAGTTCAAACCAAACCAAATAAGAAACCCAATACTCTTCAGAACATTATAGAATCCAGAGTCTCTACAAGGTATCATTATGTTGAAGACACAATCCTAATGTCCAGACACAAGAAGAAATGAGAATACAAGATCCACATTCAAGGAGAATCTAATCAATGAAGACTAATTCTGACATGACCAGACATTAGAATGAGACCAGATGAGAATTTCAAAGCAGTTATTAGGACATTCCAAATCTTTAAAGAAAAACATTCTCTTAAAGAAAAAACAAATAAGAAACCACAGCAGAGAAAAAGAAAACATATTCACAAAAAAGGACCAATTAGAAATTCTAGAATTGAAAAAACACAATTGAAATAAATTCACTCATTAGATAGGCTTAACGGAGAACAGAGTCGGTGAACCTGACGACAGGTCAAGAGGCAGCGACTCTGAAGAACACACAGGGACGAGACTGCGACAGTGAGCGTGGGTGCAGTGTCCCTGAGCACAGCAGGTGAGGTCCTGGATGAGTGCACATGAGAATGAGCGGGAAAAGCTTTCTGAGAAACAGAGGCCAAAACCATGCCAGACTGGCTGACAGCCACATGTGTGCAGACTGAGGAGGCTCAGCAAACCCCCTAAAAGGTGGTTATGCTATCACGGTAATTTTTTAAAAGTGACATTTTCATACAACAGAATATCTTTTGATACATGGAAATAAAGAACTGCCTAGCAACATCCCCCATGTTTCTGAATGCACAAGAGCACTGAGAGGAGTGCATTTCATCTCGTATATTAGACATCAAATGACTGAATAATGGCACAATAATGAGAATGTCATTTGAAGCTTTTCATGATAATTTAAAAATCATTCTGAAGTTTTCAATAATGTAGGAATGCCTCTGCTATTAGGTCAAGGGCAACATTTGTTCACATTACTTAAAGGTCATTAAAATACATCCTTAATCATAACATGTGGTTCATTACAAATAAAATTGCCTTTCGTTCAATAAAACTAATTAAATGTAAATGGTATTGTTTACTGCTATACGGATCTTTTGAAATAAATCAGCGAGTCATGATTTATTGAAAATTGCTGTGACCGTGCTTCCCACATGCTTCCGAGCCCTGCCCGCACGGCGGTGAGAAGCCAGACCTGCCATCCTAGGGTGGGATCAGCCAGCAACACCACTCTGACTCAGTTTCAATTCTCTGATCACATTAGGTGCTCTGGACACAATGGAACTGGAAAGCCTGTTCGTGGGGGTGTGCTCAGTTGTTCAGGAAGGGCTCTAACACAGGTCACCCATTCCTGGTGTCGCCACGGACACAACGCTCCACTGTCGATGCGACAAGCAGCAAATGGCACTGCACACTCCCAGAGCCTTTATGTCACACAGAAAGGTCAGACGAGCAGTGGTTATGGGTAGTGTAAGCTATCAGATGAAACACCAAACTGCTCTGCTATGTCCAAAATGAAATTAGAGCTTTCCTTCCTATGAAAAAAAGTCTATATCTAATATGCCAAATTATATGAAGTTACAGATTTAAATTGATGGTTGAATCACAAATTCAGCTATATTTATCAAAACTTAAAATACTTTCATTTTCCAGTTACCTCACTCAAATGCTTAACACACTATCAAAGTGTATCAACCATAAAATCTTAAAAGTAGCACTGTATGAACTGTACACTCTAGCCTTCTAAGCATTTTGTAATTCATACATCTGTCACTAATAAAAATGAAGAAAATATCCTTATAATCCTGACTGTGATAGAAAGTACAGGAATGTGATCACAGCCAAGGGAATATTCAAAAATACAGGCAACACAGTGGGATTCTAAACATTTTCTTAAGACATAACTTACAAGCAATAAATTATACATGCTTACAGTGTACAATTTTCTGCATCTTAATTCAAATACACACCTTGACACCAACAGGATCAACGTATGGACATTTCTGCCAGCGCTCTGCAGGCCCCTCTGCACACAGCCTCCGTCATGGCTAACCCATGCTCCTGGAATCTACGTAACACACACTACATTCTCCGTCACGGCTGGCCCATACTCCTGGAATCTACGTAACACACACTACATTCTCCGTCACGGCTGGCCCATGCTCCTGGAATCTACGTAACACACACTACATCCTTGCTTGTTTGGCTTTTCTTTCAGAAAAATTCTGACACAGTGCCTTAACACTGCCCTTCTTTTTTAACACTTTAGCAAATTAACTCTACCACCAATGTTCTGCTGCAACTGCTTCCAGGTGTCAAGCGCCTCCCAACTCCTGGAAGGCAATGCAGAGGCAGACACTCTGGGGTCGGCCCCCACCCCAAGCGTAACAGTAAACAGACATCCTCCAGTCACTGGGGCGTGTGGCATCTCCCCTCTGCAACCCTGGGGAGACTACTTGAGGATGTGTGCTGGGAACAGAAGGCAGGACACAGAGGAGGGAAAGGGCGGCTGAGAAGCAGCAGCAAGAAGCCTCCAGGGCTCAGCGGACAGGCTGAGGCCAATAGGCTTCACGGCTGTCTCGGGCGGCCTACCCCGTTAACAAGCAGTGAGAACTGAAAGCTGGGGGTCTTCAGTGACAGCGCAACAGCAGAGCCTTCTCTCGTCAACACCGGAGAAAAGGAAAAGCAAAGCCAACAGAAACGCTGGGGGTCTAAGTGAGGGTGCAGAGCGCGGAGAGGAGTGCGCAGAGAAGACTCCGGCCCAGCTGCAGGCTGCCGTGAAAAGAACCTGCTCAACCTCACTCAGAAAACTATCGTTCAGCCACACAGATTTAGCAACAGGACTGAACCTCCTTCCCTATGGTCTATGTGTAGAGAATATTTTAATAATTATAAGACAATAAATGCTAATGACCAGCCTCTCACTTTGAGACTACCACTGACAAACACTGACAGTGGTTAAAATGATAAACACGGGTGAAGAACAGCCTTCTGGGCACAACACAAAATCCACATTTGAAAAAGAAAACGTATAAATATTTACCTACATAGAATTTAAAACATTTACACATTAATATGGCAAAAGATATAAAGTGAAAAGTCAGGAAAGTCTGGGAGAACAGATGTGCAAAGGTCTGGAGAGTCTGCACACTCAGACACCGAAGTTGAGGCTTTAAAACAGAACCTCCCAGGGCAAGCTTAAAATTGTGCTAAAATAGTGAGCAAGTCAGCAAAGGGCCAGCAGTTGTTTTTGATTTCCTACTTAGAGTTCAACTCAAAACAAATGCTAGATGGACTGGAGGGTTCATGTGTAAAGCATAACTATTTTTAAAGTAACCATTTATAACCATGGAGTGGGAACAGTCTAAGCAAGAAATAAAGGCAGTGATTATTGATTTTTAAAATATTTTTATTGAAATATATGACATGTAACGTTGTGTAAATTTAAGATGTACAAGTCAGTTTGAAAGTCATTGTAATGATAATTAGCACTTCTATCACATTATATAAGTAACCATTTTAGAGACTACTTCTATTGTTGCTGCTGCTAAGTCGCTTCAGTCGTGTCCAACTCTGTGCGACCCCATAGACGGCAGCCCACCAGGCTCCGCCGTCTCTGGGATTCTCCAGGCAAGAACACTGGAGTGGGTTGCCATTTCCTTCTCCAATGCATGAAAGTGAAAAGTGAAAGTGAAGTCACTCAGTCGTTTCCGACACTCTGCGATCCCATGGACTGCAGCCTACCAGACTCCTCCGTCAGGTCACCTTATTTAAGGAAAGTAAACTTTTATATGGACAAAAGAAACTATAAACAAAAATATTTAAAACAGATTAAAACAGTGAAGAATGAAAAATGATTAGCCAACTACATATAAAAACCTCTTTAAAAACATACAACAGGAAAATGGGTAGACAACATGAACAGAAACTTACAAAAAAATACAATAAGTCTACTTCCTTAGGTAAGAAATCTTCAACCTCACAAAAAGATTAAAAGCATATTTAAATGGGATGCCACTCTTGCAGTCATCAGACTGGAAGAGGCTGACGGGTCACCTGACTAACGTACAGGAGATGAGCAGGTCTGTCACTGTCGTCTTCTAGAGAGCATTCTGGCGAAAGGATCAAATCCCTGCACTACGCCTACTTCTGCACTCTGTTATCGTCTATAAAATACCAAAAACATTAACTTTCACATTCACCAATACCAGGCTGGTCCCAGAGGTTACAATTTGCCAAATACCATGCAGCTAAAAAACTCCTTCAGACATGTATTTTCTAACATAGAAGAATAACCCCCAAACATACTGCTGAACGCCTATCCTAACAGGAAAAATGTGCACAGCTTCACTCACGTGTTTGTGAAGGAAGCTGTGTGGTTGAGAACAAGGGTATGAAGCGCCTTCCAGGACAGAAGAGACATGGCTGGGGTGTGCCCCGTCCTCCTGGCAGGTATGTTCCTGAAGTAAGCAAAGGCCCATTGCTCTGGACTTGTTAAAACTTTATGCTTGATGGACCACCTTTTAATTTTAAATATCATGGAGCTCAGTTAGCCCACAGACACATATTTCTCACTAAGAATTAATCAAACCTCTATAAGCTGTGTCACTGCAACTGGTGTGGGACTTGCCGTCCCACTGCAAGATGAACCAATCACGTGAGTCAGCTGTTTTCAGACACAGGACACAGTGTTCCTGGTAGAGTCGCAGGACTGGGACCCTGGGGAGACGAGAACGCAGCTGCAAGCCCAGGGAGGCCAGCCTCCTGCCCAGGGGAGGTGCTGCACCCGGTGCCAGGCTGCCGAGCGGGGGGGTAGAGCCCAGGGACCGGCGGGGGCTGGCAGGCACCGGCACAGAGGGAGTGGGAGGGAAGGATGGGCCACAGCTGGCCTGGTCCTGAGTCTGCTCCCCCGTCGGACTGAGGAGGACGAGGGAAGTGATGGCTAGCAGAGTGTGACCAGGAGCCTCCTGCCTAGCCTCAGGGACGACACAAAGCTGGGGAGAGACACAGTCTGAGTGGCCAGAGTTAGAAGTACCTCAGAACAGCCTGGGATGCCCAAGGTTACCCCAGGAGGCGCAGACCCTGGGGTCGGGTTACATTAGCATCATGATAAAGGGGATGCCAGGCCTCCCCAACAAAGCTTAAGAACAAGTCTTGGAAAGGTCAAGTTTATCCACAAGTTATGGAACTAAGAAAAGGAAGATCAGTAGGTTGCGAAGTAAGAGAAAAACATAGTATTTACATTATTCAGCACCCAATTAGAAGTTATCAGCAATGCAAGGAAGCAGGAAAGTGTGACCTGTAACAAGGAGAAAAATTCTTTAAAAAGAAACATATTCAGAAATAACAGAGACAATGGAATTAATAAACAAAAACTAAGTATCACAAACTGCTGAAAGAGTTAAATGAAACTATGAACACATTAGGAGAGAAGAGGACTTAAACAATAACAAAAACTGGTGACCACATGGAACGTGGTTCCAGAGATTAAAAAAATACAGTATTTGGAATAAAATAATTTGTTGCTGCTGCTGCTAAGTCGCTTCAATCATGTCCGACTCTGCGACCCCATAGACGGCAGCCCACCAGGCTCCTCCTGTCCCTGGGATTCTCCAGGCAAGAACACTGGAGTGGGTTGCCATTTCCTTCTCCAAGGTCTTTAACAGAAAACTAGACATTGGTGAATTTAAAAACCGAGCAACATGGCAATTCCCTGGGAAGTGAGCATCAGAAGCTCGACACGGGTAGGAATGTTGAGTCTAACACACTTGTCACCCGTGTCCCAGAGAGAGGAGTCTGGGTAGAAAGGGGGACGGAAAGAGAAGAAAACCATGAGCCCACAGACCCAAGAAACCCAACAAACTCTAAGGAAGGAAGGAATTTCAATGCAGGTACTACCGAAAGTATAGCTGATGGAAAGCACCTAAGGAATCAAAATCCTGCCAAGGCTGACATGTGTCACACAGATTTAGTTTCCCCAAAGTGCGATACATACAAGAATGAGGGAGTCCCCGGTGATTCACAGAATTAACTATGAACCATAAGCCGTCCCTACTTCCATCAAAGCCAGCCCATCTCAGGACAGTGAGCAAATCCAGAAGATTCAATCCCCTTCCCTGAAACAACTGCTTGGCTTCAAGGTCACTCTTAAGACAATCTCAGTCTTTCTTTACTCTCCAATGAATATCAGCAAATCATGTTAAGATAAAGCTGCTCTCATTCAAATAAACAGCACATACAACACAAAACAACACCGAACGGCCACAGCTGTGATTTTGCTTAAAGAAAAAAAAAGATGTGTAGCAGTTTCAGAGATCCTGAGCACATGTGAGATGGACTTTCAGAGACCATGGAACACGCTGAAATCCACAAGCACGGTGCCCTCTATCCTGTCCATCCCCAGGCAGCAGAGGCCCAGCCGGAAGTCTGCAGCTGTCTTTCTCCTCCTCACGAGCTGACAGACACAGGGACATTGTACCTCCTCCTCCCCAGGGAGGACTTTCCCCTCTCAGAGGGAAAAGCTGAAGTGGATGGGCTGGGTTCAGGGCTGGGGATGCCCCCCTGAATTATCCCAAAGCAGCATCTTAACGGCCTTCTGGGAATCAGTTAGTTACCAAAAACGGACTCATCTAACCCCCACCAGGAGTCTCGATTTCAAAGATTACTCAAATGACAGGATTAAAAATAGAAACAACAAGGAAAGGGAAAGAAAAGAAGGAAAACCTGAGCCAAGCTCAGAACATTCAAAACTACACCTCAAACAGGGTATGTGCTAAGATATCACAGAAATTATGTCGGCATAATTTTCGATGAGTTTAGTAGTGAAGTTATTCGTTACATTATCAATGAATTAATCAAGTTAGCTGGTACGTAAGTGCACAGGAATGACCATACAGTAACTGATGGAGTAACGACAGCAACGCTCACCCCCAGAGCAGGTAGCCTCTGTGTGCAGCTCACTGCCACTTTCAGCTTCCAGTCAGTTTCACCATCGAGTTGATCAGTTCGAATAAAACATGAACCTTGGAATAAGAGAAGAAAAATTCCTGAGTTATGGGTACCTTAAAGCCACAATTCATCGTACAGTGGTGATACACAAATGATATATCTAGAGATTCCCATTTTTCCCATGGAAAATCCTTGGAAGTCTACTTATTTGACTCACAAAATGAGTTTGCTGAAAAGACAGAGCTCTTTAACTGTTTATGTAATTATCTCCTGTTTGGTGTTCTTGACTATTAAGGTTTAGTATTAATTAGTGCTTTATTTTAGAAAGGTATGCTGCTGCTAAGTCGCTTCAGTCGTGTCCGACTCTGTGAGACCCCATAGACGGCAGCCCACCAGGCTCCCCTGCCCCTGGGATTCTCCAGGCAAGAACACTGGAGTGGGTTGCTATTTCCTTCTCCAATGCACGAAAGTGAAAAGTGAAAGTGAAGTCGCTCAGTCGTGTCTGACTCTTTGCAGTCCCACGGACTGCAGCCCACCAGGCTCCTCCATCCATGGGGTTTTCCAGGCAGGAGTACTGGAGTGGGGTGCCAGTGCCTTCTCCGTAGGAAGGTACAGCGGTGGCAAAGAAGCACAAGGAAAGATGCTCCACATCACAAAAGGGAAATGAAAGGGAAAACAACAAGGAGACACCACTCAGCACCTATCAGAACGGCCAGACTCTAGAACACTGACAGCACCAAGTGCTGGGGGACTCAGAGCAACATGAACTCTCTTTCATGGTTGCTGGGAATGCAAAATGGTGCAGCCACTTCAGAAGACAGTTTCACGTTTTTTCACAAAGCTAAACATAATTTTACCATACAATCCAGCAACTGCACTTCCTGACATTTATCCAAAAGAGCTGAGGAACTTATGTCCCACGATATCCTGCATGCAGATTTTATACCAGCTTTATTCACAACTGCCAAAACTTGGAAACAACCAAGACGTCCTTGGGTGAGTGAATGGATCACTGTGGTAAATGTGATAATGGAGAATAATTCAGCAATACAATAAAATGAGCTATCAAGTCATGAAAAGATATGGAGGAACTTCAAACTGTTTCTCAGTGAAAGAAACGAATCTCAAAAGGCTGCATACTATGTGATTCCAATTACATGACATTCTGGAAAAGAAAAAACTATGGAAACACTGAAAAGATCAGTGGTTCCCCAGGATGGAGTAGGGGCAGAGGCAAACAGCCAGAGCACAGAAGATTTTAGTCAGTGAAAATACTCTGTATGATACTATATACAATGATGGATGGGTGTCATTATATTTGCCAAAACCCACAGAATGTACTACACCAAGAGGGAATCTTAATGCAAATGATGGAAGCTTGGTGATGGTGATGTGCCAGTTTGAGTCTGCCAATTGTAACAAATGGCCCGTCTGGTGGGGATGCTGATAATGAGGGAAGCTACCCATGTGTGGGGGCAGGGAGTATACTGGAAACCTCTGCATCTCCTTCTCACTGTTCTGTGAACCTGAGAACAAAGTACAAAGTTTTTAAAAACCTTGAAGAAACATATTCAGATTACTATAGAAAATATAAACCAAAAATGTTACACATACGTTTGTTCTCTGCAGGATAGGAAAACTGCAAATAACTGAAGCTGGACTATAGTAATCTACATCTAAATTTATATTGGAACACCTGCAAAAATGGAGGTCATTTTTCACTGTACTTTTTTCATATTCACATTCCTGAGCCCCTCCTTCCCCTGTCTAGCAGTGCTTGCTCCTGTCCATCAGCTTTATGTGGAATTACACCATTGACCAGCACAGCTCAGCACAGTGCAGCTCTGGTGAACGGCTCACTGCATACATGCTCCTTTAACAGAGCTCAAGCCACGACAACTACTGGCTGACTACACACCCTCTCCACTTCAGTAGCTAATGTCATCAGTAAGTTACCTCATGGCCTTTTCCCTTTTATCTAGAGGAAGAGACTGCCATATGCCAGGTCAGCTTTCAATAGTGATCTCTACAGCAAAACAGAAGCATTAAATAAAAGGTTTGCATGCTATCTGGAAATAAATACCTCCTAACAGTGTCAGACTTTTATTTTGGGGGGCTCCAAAATCACTGCAGATGGTGACTGCAGCCATAAAATTAAAAGACGCTTACTCCTTGGAAGAAAAGTTATGACCAACATAGACAGCATATTCAAAAGCAGAGACATTACTTTGCCGACTAAGGTCCATCTAGTCAAGGCTATGGTTTTTCCTGCGGTTTTTCCTGTGGATGTGAGAGTTGGACTGTGAAGAAAGATGAACGCCCGAGAATTGATGCTTTTAACTGTCGTGTTGGAGAAGACCCTTGAGGGTCCCTTGGACTGCAAGGAGATCCAACCAGTCCATTCTGAAGGAGATCAGCCCTGGGATTTCTTTGGAAGGAATGATGCTAAAGCTGAAACTCCAGTACTTTGGCCACCTCATGCAAAGAGTTGACTCATTGGAAAAGACTCTGATGCTGGGAGGGATTGGGGGCAGGATGAGAAGGGGACAACAGAGGATGAGATGGCTGGATGGCATCACCGACTCGATGGACGTGAGTCTGAGTGAACTCTGGGAGTTGGTGATGGACAGGGAGGCCTGGCGTGCTGTGACTCATGGGGCAGCAAAGAGTCAGACACGACTGAGTGACTGAACTGAACTGAACTGACTCAACATCTTTCAAAAAATAAATGAAGACCTAATGAAGATTTTATAGGAAATGTCTAGGACTTGTTCAGTAAGAACTTAGGAAAGAAAGGCAGCACTGTCAACTTCTGAATTAACTCATGTGGCTTGGCCTTGCTTCACATTATTATACGCTGATACACCACACTGGTCTTAGGTGTGTACCAAACATCCACTGAACACCACCATACTGAAAGCATTATTCCAGGTACTACAGTTCCTACTGATCTTAATAAGGTTATGGTTTAATAATTAGATAGACAACCAAATGAAATTAAAGAAAAAAAATGTGCTGGGAGAAGCACAGAGTATGCATGCCACTGGCCATACAAGTAGCCCAGCCATAAAGTTCTAAAATAAAACTTAGTCATTTGGAGCGGCTTTTTAGAACGTTATACCGGAAATGGGGTGGAGGACTTCTGTGAGAGGCCAGAAGGGAGAAGGATTCAGCTGGAAAATGACTATGATATACACTCAAGGAAAAGAAGACCCACAGTAGCATGTATCAAGTGTTCAAGTCTTCTGGGCATGGGGGTCCTCTGGTCACCTAGTGATTAGGATGCTGGGCTCTCATTGCCACAGGCCCCATGTTCAATCCCTGGCTGGGGAACTAAGGTCCCACAAGATATGCAGTGCAACTCCCCCAAGCCCCCAAAAGTCTCCTTAGAAAATTTTGAACCTCAAGGGCCAAAGGGCCAGAATAAAAGATACCAACAGTGGGCCAGGGCAGGAAGGATGAGGCCTGGGACAAAGTAGCGGGCAGAGCAGTAAGGGACACTGGAGGGATTCAACACAAGCACACTTCTCTGGCCCGGCTCTCTCCGAGTAGGTCTTTCAAAGATTATGATGAGAAATCTGTATGCAGGTCAGGAAACAACAGTTAGAACTGGACATGGAACAACAGACTGGTTCCAAATAGGAAAAGGAGTATGTCAAGGCTGTATATTGTCACCCTGCTTATTTAACTTATATGCAGAGTACATCATGAGAAATGCTGGACTGGAAGAAGCACAAGCTGGAATCAAGATTGCTGGGAGAAATATCAATAACCTCAGATATGCAGAGGACACCACCCTTATGGCAGAAAGCGAAGAGGAACTAGAAAGCCTCTTGATGAAAGTGCAAGAGGAGAGTGAAAAAGTTGGCTTAAAGCTCAACATTCAGAAAACGAAGATCATGGCATCTGGTCCCATCACTTCATGGGAAGTAGATGGGGTAACAGTGGAAACAGTGTCAGACTTTATTTTTTTGGGCTCCAGAATCACTGCAGATGGCGACTGCAGCCATGAAATTAACAGATGCTTACTCCTTGGAAGAAAAGTGATGACCAACATAGATAGCATATTCAAAAGCAGAGACATTACTTTGCCGACTAAGGTCCGTCTAGTCAAGGCTATGGTTTTTCCTGTGGGCATGTATGGATGTGAGAGTTGGACTGTGAAGAAGGCTGAGCGCTGAAGAATTGATGCTTTTGAACTGTGGTGTTGGAGAAGACTCTTGAGAGTCCGTTGGACTGCAAGGAGATCCAACCAGTCCATTCTGAAGGAGATCAGCCCTGGGATTTCTTTGGAAGGAATGATGCTAAAGCTGAAACTCCAGTACTTTGGCCACCTCATGCGAAGAGTTGACTCATTGGAAAAGACTTTGATGCTGGGAGGGATTGGGGGCAGTAGAAGAAGGGGACGACCGAGGACGAGATGGCTGGATGGCATCACGGACTCGATGGACATGAGTCTGAGTGAACATGGGAGTTGGTGATGGACAGGGAGGCCTGGCATGCTGCGATTCATGGGGTCGCAAAGAGTTGGACACGACTGAGCGACTGAACTGAACTGAACTGAACATAAAACTCCAAATTAAGGAAGCAGTAGTTATGGAGTCTACATTTTCAGCTAGAAACTATTTTGGATTTGGCTCCTCAAAAAATGTAGAGTTATACACGTATTCATAATAGGGTGTCACTTCTCATCAAAAATGAAGGCTATTACTATTTACTGAGCACCTACTAGATAGTGAAGGACAGGGGAGCCTGGCATGCTGCAGTCCATGGGGTCGCAAAAAGAGTCAGATATGACTTCTGAGTCTGAACAACAACTAAGTGACAGTCCTGGCCCACATATAACATCTGATGTCCCAGAGAGAGGAGGCAGTCGACTGCCCCTGTGCAGGCTCAGAGGAGACGTGCCCCACAATCTTACCAGGAAGCACAGCTCCACGCCATCATCGGGTCCATGTGATTCCAGACCCCAGTGCCGTACACCAACACAGACCTCATCACAGCTCATTTATCTAACAGCTTGAACCACATTACACAAACCAGGAATTTAGTTTGGATGCTGGTTGTTTAGTCAATGGTTTATTTTTAAAGACCTGGCTGACAACTTTGTGAAATCTTGCTCCCCCGCAGTACCCTCCTCTGATATCCTTGCTCAGAGTATTTCCTGGCTTTCTAGGCTCTGCATAAACCTCTTACTGGTTTAAAAAAAAAATAGTGCCTGAATGTGCTTAGTCGGTCAGATTTTTCACCCTTTATCAGTGAATGTGTATGGCTCATGGGGAACTCTCGCAATTCAGGACAGTCCTACTTTGGCCCCACAGTTGGTCAGGGACCAGCAGCTTGGAGGTTCTCTGCCTGAGCCTGGGACCACAGCCCTGGACAGACACACTGATGTCTAGGCTGATGGGGGTGCATGTGATTCTGTTTTGAAGGTCAGCTTCGCAGGAACTGCCCTGGGAACAGGGCGGGGAATCTAGAGACTGTGCTCAGGCCCCAGGCCAGCATGGGTGAGCCTGTCTGTTTCCCAGAAGCCTTGCCAATCTGCCTCGAGTCCCACCCCCACTGCATGGAGTAGCCCAGTGTCTGCACACACAGACGGCTGGGGGGCTGTGTGGCCCCGGCTGGCTGACTCTCCCCCGGAGTCTGGCAGGGAAGTTTCTGGCAGGGCTGCTGTGTCCCTTGCTGGGGTGCATCACAGATTTGTTCTCTGAACTACTGGCCACCAAGCTCCCCAGTGTTTTCAGCACTGCCCTCATGCATGGACTTAAGCAAGATCTGTTCCCAATAAAGTGCACAGGGAAACAAATTTTGTTACGCATTATTTGCCAACAGATTTACGATAAGGAGAGTAACTGGTTACAGCTAAAAAGGAGTTCAAGGAAATCTGCAGTACATATTATTTTACACTTAAACTTTTTTCTCAAGATTGCTTTTTTCCTCTTAAATATATGCATGTTTGTATACATCTGTGTATGTACTTCATAAAGTACAAAAACAATTTAAAAGGGAGTGGATTCTAGATTCTGACACATACTTTGAGACGTCGATGCCAATGGCTCTGCACTAAAGGTTTGCTTTCTAACATATAAAATGAGACTAGAGACTCTCTAAAGCCTCTTAAATTTCCCATATTTTGTGTTTATATACCTTACCTAGATATCTGTAAACTTAACAAACACTAGAAACAATACACATGCTCTTCTTCAAAGTAAAAGGATATGCCTCATGTTAAATAATTACACTATTCTTAAAATTGTAGAGGAAACTGACATATCATTTATCTTCCAGTACAGTTAACAGGGACAGGGAGGCATGCTACATTCCATGGGGTCACAAAGAATTGGACACAACTGGGCAGCTGAACAAGTTAACATTTCTAGTCTCACAGTAACTGATATGATTTAAAGAGAGAAAATGAACTGTAGAAAAATCATAAATATGGCCAACTTGTCTTACACGAACTATGTCTAGTAATTTTTTAACAGCAAGCACAAGCTATAAACCGATGCCACTTAAGGCTCAGTAAAAATGAATTATTAAATTGGTCTGCTTATATCCTATTACTGACTTCTTATGAATACTTGATTTTATTTGGTATAATTGACAAGAGTTGACAGCAAAGGACAGGTTTAATGATAATCAAATGAAGATTAACTCATGTATGTGTCGCCTAGGACAGCTGGTGATAAAGTAATTGATGGGACCCTCAGAGACAGGGCACACGAATCTGTCATAAGTTTTAATAAGTTACCCTGTAATATTAGCAGCCTGCCTGCAACAGCTCACACATCCAATGGCTCTGAAAGAGACAGGCTACAGTATGTGCCCAACAAAAGAAAAATAGACATTGACTTTGCATATGTAATACCGGATCGTTTGCCATTAAACTTAATTTCTAAATCATTTATATAACTTAATGACTCTGTATGAAACTTTTAAGCTGGTGGTGAGATGAATAGTACCAGACAGAGCATGCAGAGGAGTACAGTGTCGTTTGTCTACCCCTCGCCCACTAACAAGTGACAGCTGAGCTCTTGCGGTATGTCCCAAACACTTAAACAATGATGTCATCACTTAGGAGACAAGGGAAAAAGATATTGGCATTTATAAGAGATTGATGAAAATTAGTTCTAAAGCATTAATTTCTCTTAATACCACTAGAAGAATTGTGTGCATTCAGGAGATATTTGATCTGAATTAAGAAACTGATGAAGCAATTGATTAATTGGAATTTAAGCCATCAGTCACCAGATCCATCAACAGCTTCATTTACATTCTAAACAATCAACTGACAGCCCGATAGAATACCCTGTATTAATACACAGTCAATATGATGCCACCAAGAGACTCGCTGAGCTGTATTGGCAAACGCCCAGTGGCTATTGTCCAAACTTGAACATGCTGCACAGATTTAAGACTTTTATATTGCCTAGGGTTAAAGATTCTTATTATAATAGACAATGTATTATCAGGGCTTCCTGAGCTAAAACTAAAAAATAATAAAATAATATTTATAGTGTTAGCAGATACACAAAAAACTCTGAATGTGTACTTTTAAAAATTACGCTTTAATTTAAAAACTTAAATAATTATGTAGTCACAGAAATTGAATTTCTAAAAATAAATCTTTAATCAAAGTAATATTATGACACAAATTTTACATAGCTAGAAGCTATGCAGTCATTTTATAAAGAGAAGAAAAATATCATGAAACAGGAATCTGACATGTTAATATCTCCATGTAAGTATTAGTAACTGTTTTAACAATTAAAACTTGACATAAAAAAATCCTAAACCTGAGACATATAACCATAGGTTAGAACAGATGACAGCATGATCTTAAACTTGGATCATTAATAATCTTCTAGGAATATCTAAAATAATAGAAAAATCAGCATACATGTATATTATGTACATTTTTTTCAGGAACAAAGTGATAATTCTTAAGAGTCTCTAAAAGATTTATGTCCTCCAAAATATTAAATATCATTACCCTACAGAGAGAAACTGTCCCTACAACATAGAATACAACGCAAAATCTGAGAAAAAGGAGACATTTTTAGAACATAATCAATTTGGATACAATTCTATTTATCTGAAGTCAGCACAATAGACTATATCATTTGTCTAATGTTCTATTTGTCTCACTATCTTACTATGTCATGCCATAACAATTATACAGTGGCTGAATTACAATTTCTAAAACTTTGGCAAAGAATTTGTATTCTAGCCTTCAGATTCTTGCTCTGAAAAATGGACTTTTCTAATAATCTTCCAGCTTTAAAGTGATGGATATTGTTCACATTTAATCTCCTAATGTAATCTGCATAATATATTCTTTTAAGTCAATTACCTATAGCCATTTTCACATTAAGTATAATATTCTTACAGATATATCTACCATAATCACTACAAAGGCAATAAAATATAAAAGCACCTCCCAAATACACACATTTTGTTATTCATTATACTGAATACATTTACAAACAAAGATAAGCAAATCATAAATAAGGAGAGATGGCAGTGTAAAAATCTCTGTAAACCCATTCCTCCATAACTTAATGAGAACATTAGCAAAAGGTGTCAAAAGCAATTTTTTTCAAAACTCTGGAAAATAATCAGACTTGTAACAATCCCAGGTGCGTTTATTCAAGAAATGGGGCTAAATCTCGTTCTAAGAGACCTAAGTGGTCTGATGTGTCCCTTTTCCAGTATTCTGCCCTCAAATCAAACTTCACAGAGCTGAGGAAACCAGTGGTCTGGTGGATACTGAGGAGAACAAATGAGGGCTGGGACTCCCCAAACTCCAAGCCCAGAAAGCTATCATCACCTGACTAGGTAGGGTTTGTCTGGCTTTGACCCAACCCACAGTTGAGTCACGGAGAATGGTTTCTCCTGGAATCTCTGTCAGAAGAAATCAGTGGCAACTGTTCACTATCGCAGCTTCCTTGCGTGGTAGCAAAGCTGCGGTAAACAACAAGCTGACCACAAAATTTAAAAGAAAAGCTGGAAAATCAGATGACAAGGGGTAAGAGCTCTACCATGTTCCCAAGAGTCTAGAAGGCCACCTGCCAGTGCAAGGATACACACATCCCCTTGAAAACCGGAAAGGCCCAAATTTCTAAGCCTGGTGGAACTTGAAGGTCTGTACAAGCAAGACATGAAGGCAAAGGCAGAGTTTTAACTGCCTGTCACAGCTCTGCAGGTGCTAAGGGAACACTATTCTATCCGTAAAAGATAAACCTTCCAACTCTACTAGTTAACAGTCTCTGTCATACAGAGTTCACTAGGTGACGGAGGGGGACAGGACTGTTACACACAGTCATTTAGGAACTTAAGCTGAGGGAAGCTCTGCCATCTTCAACAGGCAGCTCCCAAGGTGAGAGCAGTCATGGAGACACAGCCAGTGCAGGGAGAGCCGGGGCTGAAAGCGGAGCACGCAGCTTCCAGCCATCCCTCCCCTGCCACAGCTCAGGGCACGGCTCCGTCTAACTGGACAGGAAACGGGAAGAGACTGGAAGAGTAGTTCTCCAGCCTCTGTCCCACAGGAAAAAGAAACTGCCCATTAAACAGCACACAGTAAAGTGAATTTAGGTAAAGGGAACATTTCATGAAAAGATGGGCTCGATAAAGGACAGAAATGGTCTGGACCTAACAGAAGCAGAAGATATTAAGAAGAGGTGGCAAGAATTATACAAAAAAGATCTTCATGACCCAGATAACCACGATGGTGTGATCACTCACCTACAGCCAGACATCCTAAAGTGAGAAGTCAAGTGGGCCTTAGGAAGCATCACTACGAACAAAGCTAGAGGTGATGGAATTCCAGTTGAGCTATTCCAAATCCTAAAAGATGATGCTGTGAAAGTGCTGCACTCAATATGCCAGCAAATTTGGAAAACTCAGCAGTGGCCACAGGACTGGAAAAGGTCACTTTTCATTCCAATCCCAAAGAAAGGCAAAGCCAAAGAATGTTCAAACTACCACACAATTGCACTCATCTCACATGCCAGCAAAGTAATGCTCAAAATTCTCCAAGCCAGGCTTCAACAGTATGTGAACCGTGGACTTCTAGATGTTCAAGCTGGTTTTAGAAAAGGCAGAGGAACCAGAGATCAAATTGCCAACATCCACTGGATCATCGAAAAAGTAAGAGAGTTCCAGAAAAACATCTACTTCTACTTGACTGACTGCACCAAAGCCTTTGACTGTGTGGATCAAACAAACTATGGAAAATTCTTAAAGAGATGAGAATACCAGACTACCTGACCTGCCTCCTGAGAAATCTGCATGTGGGTCAGGAAGCAATGGTTACAACTAGAAATGGAACAGACTGGTTCCAAATCTGCAGAGGAGTACGCCAAGGCTGTATACTGTCACCCTGCTTATCTATGCAGAGTACATCACGAGAAATGCTGGGCAGGAAGAAGCACAAGGTGGAATCAAGATTGCCAGGAGAAATATCAATAACCTCAGGTATGTAGATGACACCACCCTTATGACAGAAAGTGAAGAACTAAAGAGCCTCTTAATGAAAGTGAAAGAGGAGAGTGAAAAAGTTGGCTTAAAACTCAACATTTAGAAAACTAAAATCATGGCATTCAGTCCCATCAATCCATGGCAAACAGATGGAGAAACAGGGGAAACAGTGAGAGACTTGGGGCTCCAAAATCACTGCAGATGGTGACTGCAGCCACAGAATTAAGACACTTGCTCCTTGGAAGAAAAGTTATGACCAACCTAGACAGCGTATTAAAAAGCAGAGACATTACTTTGCCAACACAGGTCCATCTAGTCAAAGCTATGGCTTTTCCAGTAGTCATGTATGGATGTGAGTGTTGGACTATAAAGAAAGCTGAGTGTCAAAGAATTGATGTTTTTGAACTGTGGCATTGGAGAAGACTCTTGAGAGTCCCTTGGACTGCAAGGAGATCCAACCAGTCAATCCTAGAGGTAATCAGTCCTGAATATTCATTTTAAAGACTGATGCTGAAGGTGAAACTTCAATACTCTGGCCACGTGATGGGAAGAACTGACTCACTGGAAAAAGATCCTGATGCTGGGAAAGATTGAAGGCAGGAGGAGAAGGGGACGACAGAGGATGAGATGGTTGGATGGCATCACTGACTTGGTGGACATGAATTTGAGTAAGCTCCAGGGGTTGGTGATGGACAGGGAAGCCTGGCGTGCTCCAGTCTGTAGGGTCGCAGAGAGTCAGACACGACTGAGCGATGAACTGAACTGTGAAGTGAAAGTCGCTCAGTTGTGTCTGACTCTTTGTGACCCAATGGACTGTACAGTCCATGGGATTCTCCAGCCCAGAACACTGGAGTGGGTAGCCTTTCCCTTCTCCAGGGGATCTTCCCAACCCAGGATCGAACTCAGGTCTCCTGCACTGCAGGCGGATTCTTTACCAGCTGAGCTACAAGGGAAGAACTGAACTGAACTGAACTGAAAGTAAATTTATATCTAGCCCTAGGTGGCTCTAGTGGTAACAAACCTGCCTGCCAATGGAGGAGACTTAAGAGATAGAGGTTGGATCTCTGGGTCGGGAAGATCCCCCTGGAGGAGGGCATGGCAACCCAGTCCAGTATTCTTGCCTGAAGAATTCCACGGACAGACAAGCCTGGCAGGTTATACTCCACGGGGTCGCACAGAGTCGGACAGGACTGAAGCAACTTAGCACACATGCCTCTTAGGATGTAAATAACCGTTAACTACAATTGGTGAAAAGAGAAAACATTTTCCTTGTTTATGATGACTTAAAATGTCCTTGAAAAAAAAATACTGTTTATAAACGGAGAAAAAACTAAACCAACAACTCTAAATTTTTAACCATGTCCTTTATAGAATTCATGCTACAAACAACAACACATATACTGAGTTTCCAGAACAAAAATAACATGCTGAGCTTCCTATAAAAATAATGTTCATTTATTCAACAAAGTCAGAAACATAAGGCAGAAGGAACTTTGGATATTACCTGACAAACCTCCCATCATTTTAGAGATGATTAAAGTGTATGACCACACGGATAGGTCATACAATTAGAAACTAGTCAAAGCAGACTAGAGTTTAAGCTTCCTGATTTCCAATTAACAGTTTTTCTCTCTGACCATAAGAAGCTTCCTTTTCACTACCGCTTTAGCAACTTCTTCTTCTTGTTCAAAGCTCAGGTCATATAGATACCATTTTTATGGTGAAGCTCACTTCAACTTACCCAGACAAATTGTCTGTTCCCTCCCATCACCCCCACATGTCTTTTAACATTTATATACAATCAGAGTATTGCTGTCAACATGTATACTTCTATAAATGAACAGATCATGAACTCTTTGAAGAGAGCAACTTGGTTTCACTCCCTTTTGTGTCCTAAGCAACAAGTAGTGCCTGGCACATGGTAAGTGCTAAATGAATGTTTGCTAAATGAGGAATAAAACTGTAAATGCAGGACAGCAATCAAAATTTGAGCAACATCATTAATTATTTAGATATCAAAATGGATTTGCATGAAAATATTCACTTGACAAACAGATTCTGATAGGATTATATTTTTTAAACCAACATACTATACAGTAAAATCATTGTTTTAAACATAGTTAAATGTGATTTAGAAATTAATGAATTCAATGTATTACCATTTGAAGAAAAATTCTTATGAGAATAACTTTATCTTTGAATATGAAAACTGCCAAAAACCAATCATCAGCAATGCAAATAAAAATAAAAATACCTGCTTTTTCTGACGTCCTAAGAAATACCATGTCCGATGGAATTCTTTGATTCTGCAGAGTAACATAAAATATTATCTGTATGTAAGTTTATAAATGAATACAATGCCATTTCAAAGGAGAAACAGCTGCTAAAAACAACTAAAATAATATTATAATTCAACTCTATGCTGAGACATTTATAATTTGTATAACAAAAATGAAAATTTAATTCATATTTTAGTTAGATCTCTAAGATTTCTTTCCCCACCAATAAATCATGTAAATGGCATTTAGTGATGATCTGAAACTAGTCCATTTCTGAACAATGTTAAACATTACCATTTCTGTGGCCTCTGCTGTACTTTGACTCATACATACAATATAGTATGTTTACTGCCTTATAAAAAAAATTACGCACTCTCTATCAGACTAAATGACGTGGAAAGGGAGGACAGTTCTTCCAACATCTAACACAAAACAAAGCATATCAGAAATGAACACTTAGCAGATATTGAATGAATGAATAAATGTACAGCTGAGCAGACTAAACCCTACAAATCTGAGGAGATACTCTTTTACAGGGCAAAAAAGGAGAAAAACCCAAAGTTCACTATTCATACATTTACTTAATCACTATTACTGATGATAACTGGTATTAATTAGTACTACTAATAATACTTAGCATTAGCATTAATTAGTTGGGAAAGCTGTACAAACTAAAGAAAAATATACTAAGCATACTTCATATAATTTCATGAATTATTTATATTTATTGAGACCTAAGTAAATATTTATATACAAACAGTAAAGAAATGAATTACTTGTCAGTCAGCAAGCAACAACAACAAATATAAATTGAGCTGTTACTGGTGAAAAAAGATATGCTGCAGAACAGTGCTTCTTATTTCTAACCTGAAATGATTTCTAACATTTCTTTAGGCCATTATTGAGAGCTAAGGGACCCGTAGGAGAAAGAGGAATGGAAATTAGAAAATGTTGGTAATAAAACCTCAACATATCAAAACATGTGGAACACAGCCAAAGTTAGAAAAATGGTAAGAGGAACGTATACATGATTAAACTGCAAACAGAAGAAAAGGGAGGCTAAAAACACACAGGGAACTGAGTATCTGCTTGAAAGCAGAAAAACAAAAAGCCAATAAATCCCGAAGAACATACAAAGATGCAAGCAAATATAAGAGCAAAATTAATGACACAGAAAAGGAAAACATTATTCTAGTAACAAACAGCAAGAAAGTACATTTAAAAAAAAATGCCCACTGTGGTAATAAGAAAAAACTAGCATTAGAATAAAACAGATGAAAGATGGGCAAGTTCTTTCAATAAAAAACTGTAAAAGATTTTACAAGCTATAAAACATTACTTAAAGAAATCAACTAAAGAAACAGAGCACACCACGCTCTCACATTATGGCATACAGTATTGCGAGTGTCCACAGACTGACCTAGACATTCAATACAAGCCCAATCGAGACCTTAACATGCTTTTTTGATGGGAACTGACAAGCATTTGGAGAAGGCGATGGCACCCCACTCCAGTACTCTTGCCTGGAAAATCCCATGGACGGAGGAGCCTGGTGGGCTGCAGTCCATGGGGTCGCTGAGAGTTGGACACGACTCAGTGACTTCACTTTCACTTTTCACTTTCATGCACTGGAGAAGGAAATGGTAACCGACTCCAGTGTTCTTGCCT
This sequence comes from Ovis canadensis, assembly GCF_042477335.2. Classification (NCBI taxonomy): domain Eukaryota; kingdom Metazoa; phylum Chordata; class Mammalia; order Artiodactyla; family Bovidae; genus Ovis; species Ovis canadensis. The sequence goes on from NC_091267.1 coordinate 14,267,131, forward strand.
GGAGAATCCCAGGGACGGCAGAGCCTGGTGGGCTGCCGTCTATCGGGTCGCAAAGAGTCGGACACGACTGAAGCGACTTAGCAGCAGCAGCAGACAAAACATTCCTAATATTGAGAGGGCAATGCAAATGCCAAGAATGACTAACAACATGGAAGGTTGAATGTATAACATAACAAAACTAAATATTAAAATAGAATAATTAAGACAAGATGATATTCCACAAAGATAGATGATTTTATAATGTACAGAATGCAGAAGTCAGTCCACACAAACATGTACACCAGATTTATGAGGAAGTTGGCACTGTGGACATCTTTTAAATAAATAGCTTTCTAGAAAAAACTAGATACCTATGGGCGATAAGAAAAGGTAATACCAGGTCTCTACTTCAATAGAAACAAAAAAACCTATTCCAAATGAATTATAAACGTCAAAATCAAAACAATAAAACCTAAAAGATAATACAGAAGAATACTTTCATAACTTTTTGGTAGAAAGATCGATTTCTTAAACAAGACTCCTTCCCCCCCAATACCACAAATTAAAAAAAACTTATTATAAATGAAAATAATAATAAGGTAGATTTCATTAAAACTAGAAATTTCTATTCCACAAAGCCTACTAGGAAGGAAAAGATATTTGCAAGATAAAACTAATAAAGGACTCCTATCTAGAATATCTGAAGGCCTGCAAACAGATAAGAAAGGATAACTCAGAAGAAAAATTGTAAGAGAATTTCACTGGCTCTTTACCACTGAACCACAAGGGAAGCTTCCAAAACAGAAATATCCAAAATCATATGAAAAGTGTTCACCTTTGACAGTTTACAGAAATGCACATTAAAACTACAACTTGCTACATATACAATTTGGAAATGTTAATTTTAAAAGGTTGGCAGTGCTAAGTGATGGCAAACATGAGGGATGGGAACTCTTCCTGCTGACCTCAGTATAATTTGATCCATCACTCTGCAAAACCATTTGGAGTAGGCACTCAGGTGAAACATCCACACGCCCCTAAAGCCAACAAGCCCACTCCTGAGTACATATGCAGCAGCAAAGTCCGCATGCGTGAGCCACAACACATGGTCACGGATGTCTCGCAGCTATCAATCCTAACAAGAAAACTTGGAAACAACCCAAGTATCCACCAGTGGTAGAATACTATGCAACAACAAAACGAATGAACTATAACTGCACACAACAAAATGAAGAATCTCACAATCAGCACTGGGTCAAAAATAAGCACGCACCCAAACACAGCTCCATCCTACTGAATTTTCCAGGCACCCTTGTTGAAAGCCAATTAACCACAAAATTAAGGCTTTATTTCTGGACTCTCAACGTTTAATTTATGCCAGTTCCATAGTGTCCTGATTACTGTTAACTTTTAAAAAGTTCTGAAATGGAGAAGTGTGAATACTCGAACAATTTCATTCATACGTTTAAAAACTGCTTAGGCTACTCTGAATCTTTGGTATTTCCATATGAATTTCAGAATCAGCTCATAAATTTCTGCAAAGAAGTCAGCTAGGATGTTGAGAGGACAGCACTGAATCTGTAGATCAGTTTGGGAGTATTCCCCATTTTAACAGTATGAATACTTCTAATCTATGAACATGGGAAGTCCTTCCATTTATCTAGATCTTCTTTACTGTGTTTTGACAATGTTTTGTAGCCTTCAAAGTTTTGGACCTCTTTTGTTACATTTATTTTTAACAATGATCTTATTTGTAAGTATTTTATTTCTTTGATGCTACTGCAAATGAAATTCTGTTCTTAATTTCAATTTTAGACCATTACCCTATATTCCTCTATACTGTTTTATGTTCTATGGGCATCAATAAATATATTAGAAACTCCAAAATAATTATTGGATACTTTTTATTTTTCCCTCCTCAGGACTCTGAGCAATACAGGAGTAGGGACCTGTGTCTTCTTAATATACCATGGTCCCTTTCGCTGGCACCTACACTCTCTCTTTCCCCCTCCAACTGGCAGGTCAGTGGTGAGCTACCCGGTGGAGAGGCCCATATGCCCAGGAACAGGGGTGGCTTCAGGCCAAAAGCTGGTAGAACTGAGGCCTCGAATCCAAAAAGGCAGCAAGTCCTGCCAACCAGCCCCGGAGTGAGACCGGCGTCAGGCCCGCCCCAGTGGAGCTTGGAGGTGACGGCCAGGAGGCTGACACCCTGACACTCCTTGACTGCAGCCCTGGGACAGACCCGCAGCCAGGAGGTGCAGCTAGGCTGTGCCCAGATTCCTGACCATACAAACTGTGAGGGAATAAATGTTGATTTTTTAAAAACAATTACATCAAAATGTATATGACTAACATATGGCTCAGCCATCTCTCTTGTCAGCAGTTAGCCCACAGAATCCTGCAAGAATATATGTACCAGGATGTTCACTATAGCACTCTTCAATAGCAGAAAAGAAACCCATCCAAAATCTAACAATGGATCAAAAGTTAGTAATTTATAGTATTCATATAACTGAATACTACATAAATATGTTGCAAATTGATGTTTAATTTTCTCCCATTCTATAAAATTAGACAAACACAGCCCACAACATTATCTGTGTACACATTACTGCAACCAGATGAAGACCACTTCAGTCTTGAGGAAGAGCCCTCTCACTAAACACCCCTGTGGGCGACACAGGCTAGGGGTGCCCTGGTGGGTTCCCAGGTGGACGTCAGCTGGTACCAAGGGCTCACACTCCTCTGTAATAGGCCTTATGAAAACTTGCCATATTTTTTAAAAAGTTGTTCAAGAGCCTTAAAAATAAAGACTAAGCCCTCACTAACTGTTACTCAGCAAGACTGTGCAGACAGAGATGCTTCGCCACACAGGCACACAGCCCAGGCAGCTGAACTCCAGTAGAGTGGTGGCTTGTCCACAGCCACCTCTGACCACTGTGGCTTCCTACAACACTGACCTAAACTTTTTCTTTCTAATCCTCTATATTTCCATTTCCCTTTTTTTTAAGCCATAGAATATCCAATAATTATGTCTAATACATCTGTCTGTAAAAGGAAGCTCTAGAGACTGAAACTGCTGTGCTCAGTTGCTTCAGTCGTGTCTGGCTCTTTGTGGCCCTATGGACCAGAGCCCACCAGGCTCCTCTGTCCATGGGATTTTCCAGGCAAGAAACTGGAGTGGGTTGCCATGCCCTTCTCCTGGGGATCTTCCTGACCCAGGGATCAAAGCCACACCTCTTATGTCTCCTGCACTGGCAGACAGGTTCTTCACCACTAGTGCCGCCTGGGAAGCCCCAGAAACTGAAACATATTTCATGATAAATAGGTTCTAACTAATATAATTCTTTGGTCAAAGATATAATTCTGACAATGAAACAATAAACAGTTAACACATCTTATTTCAGACAAAATATGACTACACACTAAAATGTATGTTAGCAAAAAAAAAAAAAACTATACAAAAGTCTAGATTTTTTCCTTCAGAATATCAATCTTACACAATAATGTTAAGATTTAAAATAACTGTCTCAAATAATTTCCTTCAGATGCAATCAGTCTAAATGTTAATAACTGGTATATACATGTCTAAAATATATTAAAAATGCATCAACCTTTTCCACTATGATGAGGTCTCCAACTTGTATGTCTGAACTCTTAACTTGCACTTTACCTTAAAAAAAAGAAGAAGTATAATCAACTCAATGAAATAATAGCACATCAGAGTTAAACTTTCAGTTGATAAATAATACTTCAGAAATAACTTTGGGAGGAAAAAATCACATTCTAGATATTTATTTATACTTATACCTTCAAAATAAATTTATTTCAGATGGACAGTCACTAAAAATTAATTTCTCTCAGTCAACTCCCAAATACAGTTAACTATCCCCCAATAAGAGATGTGTTGGAACATGGACAAGGACTCCATTTGGAAAGTTCTTCCCGTATCTGCCATTATTTCAGGTCGGAGTCAAGTTACGGATGATTGAAAGTATCACTAGACAAAATAATTTGATCACAAAGCTGAATAACATGGAGATGTGAAATCCTTACATTAATGCTGTGAATGGCACTGACTGGCACACAACTGACAGGAAAACAAAGAAAGGAAAATGTGCGGAAGATCACCCTCCCCTAGTAGCTCCAAAGACGCAGGTCAGGACTGAAAACTAAGGTTTAGAGCTTTACACAAAAAATGGTGTGAACGCTTATAAACTTTTATCTCTATAGTATCCGGTGCCACGTGACCATTTACAAAATCTAACACAGAGTCTACGTCACGTCAGCACCACAGAGAGGAGACGAGAAGCTGATGTGGACAAGGTGAGACGCCGCTGGACAGCTAACGAGCCCTGGTCCAGGCCCTGCTCCCTGTGATTCCCTCTCCCCTCTGTCTCCCTCCCTCTCCGGGTCTCCCTCCCTCTGTCCATCTTCCCTTTTAGGACCAGCAATAGCCATGTAGCTCTATTTTAATATTTTTGTCAAAACTGCTGTTTTGATATGAGAAAAGATCCACTTCTTTTACAGTCAGTTTATTCTGAAAGCTAAAAGAACAAGAGGTAAGTTCTTATTACATTTGTTCATATTATAAAAACTAATGTTACCAGTCATTACTTGACTTATAGACTAAATTCAGCTCATTATAAAGCCTTATTTCCTAAATATCTCTGAATGCAGCTGAGTTTCAACCACATCAGTTCCTAATTATTTGTTTTGAGGATATCAAAAAGCTTTGTAAATATTATATTTCTGCTGTTCCATTTTTTCACATTCCTCAATTATACAATAAATACATAAGGGCTGAGTTACTTTCCTAGAGGGAGGTGAAGCTACTTTTTATTACTATTATAAAATAACAATGTACTTCAGAATTACATGTGAAGCAATCTTAAGATATCGTCATAAGAGGTAAGTATCTGTTTATTAATAGCCAAAAAACTTTCCCTTTTTTTCAGCTGGTTCCTTCAAGCTTCATGTCTGTACTCCCACTGCTGTGTTTTCTATAGCTAAGCATCAGGCAGCAAAGACATACCACTGAGCTCATTCTTCCTGTGTACTGTTGCTGTTCAATTGCCAAGTCCTGTCTACCTCTTTGTGACCCCATGGACTACAGCACGCCAGGCTTCCCTGTCCTTTAACTCAACACAATTCCCATCTTATCATTTAATTTTATGCTGTGCTACTATCCAATCCACTTTCCCTTCCTCCTGCTTTTTTACATGATAATAGAACTAGATGAAAAATTAAGCGTTACGCTCATTCTCACCCCAAGCCCTCTGTTATTTGACAGTCACTTAGAAGATGACCGAATCTGCAGCGCGTGTGCTACTTCTCCACAGCTGACCTCACAGTCGCCTTCTGCTTTCCCCCACCTCGGCTCCCTCTGCTCCTGCTCTAGTCTGGCACTTTATCCTATGACTATGTGATGCCCATGCTGGTTCTCACAGGTTCTCTGCATTCGCTGTTCCTTTCAGCTGAAACCCATCCCTCCGCAGATCTCCTGACTTACACAGTAACACTACCCCATGAAGCCTCTAGAGCAGGTATAAGCAGCAGCAGGATTCTATACAGACTGCTACACATGTGCTTAAAATGCTACATCGCTATAAATCTTCAAACACCTGACAGTCTACCAAATTTCCGATCCTGTGCACTTCAAGGACATTTAGTTTGTTCTTCACAAACGCATATCCAAACTTAACCCATTTTAAAAGAAGACAAGGACTATATAACCATTCTACCCATCATCAGTTGAAATGGGTCAAATGTCAGAATGGGTTAAAGAGAACAGAACCATAAAAGCCACATCTAACCAGATACAGATATCAACAAATAACAATGAAAATGTATTCACTGCTTATTTCCCAACAAAACACATGCAACGTGGTAAGAGTGAGAGATAATGATGTAACTTTCTAAAAAGCACTTGCTCACAGATAAGGAGCCCCTGGAAGGCCACACAGCTGAGACGAAGAGCACCACAGCTGAGCAGATGACCACCCGCAGCACCAGCAGGCTGGCTGGCTGGTCCTCATTACTGGGGGGAATGGTACTCTCCCCCACCTTTCTTCACATCTTAAGTAGGAGCCTAATTTAACACAGATTATGAAGTGGGTAGCCGTCTCTGGGGTCACACAGAGTCGGATACGACTGAAGTGACTTAGAAGCAGCAGCTGGGATTAAAAGTGGGTAGCTGGGAAACAGTATATTAATTATGTTATGTTATATTATGTTATAAGGTTGGCCCAAAAGTTCATTCCATTTTTCATAAGATCTTATGGAAAAAACCAAATGAACATTTTGGCCAACCCAATATATTAAGAGAGACTTATAATTCAGAAGAAAACCCAAAATATTGTTGGGAAGAAATTTTAAAACACCTAAATAAAAGAATAGGTATATTTCATTCATGGATCAGAACACTTTAATACTATTAAAGGGCCAATTTGCCCCAAAATTTTACCTACAGATTCAATGCAATTAAAATCCTAGCAGGCTACTTTTTAATAGAAATTGACAAAGCAATTCTAAAAGTCACATGGAAATTCAAAGGATGCAGTTCAGCCAAAACAACTCTGAGAATGAAAACACAAAGCCGGAGGGCAGACACTGCTGTGCTCCAGAATTATTAATACTATGAAACAACAGTAATCCAGAGCACTGTTTTAGCATAAAGAGAAACAAACAGATCAACAGAGTGAAGAGAGAGTCCAGAAATAAACACATACATGGAAGACAACTGCTTATTGACTAAACTATAAGGCCATGAGGTGGGAAAGAGGTCACTTTCTTGAAAAATGGTGCCAGAAACACCACCACCCACACCTGGTACTGATACAAAAATTTACTCGAAATAGATATGTGATATACACAGCAAACTCTAAAACCGAAACCTTATAAAAGAAGAAACACTGGGGAAACGGAACAGAAAGCCTTTGTGAAAGTTCCTCAGGAACCTCACAGTGTTTCGTGTTTCTCAGAGAACACAAGAGAAAAATGAGACATGACAACACCTGGTGGAGGGTAGGAAGGAGAGGGAATGGGAGAGGCCTCCTGATGCGAGAGTGTACTGCGATGAAACACCCTTTACAACTGGTATGGATGTGGCCCAGAGATTTGGATGAATCAGTGGAACAGCACAGAAACTAGAGAAAAGGGCCAAAACAAATCGAATACATTTCTCAAAGATCTGAGGAAAATTAAGAACTCGTTTTAAAGTAACTTACTGACCATTTGAGGGGGAAAAACGGTAGATCCCTTCTTCACATAATACCTTAGTAAAATTCCAAGTCCAAAAAAATAAAAACACAGGAACATTGTAAGGAAATTAAGATGGCTGCTTACAGAACACTGGGATTGAACAGATTTTCTAAGATTAAAGTAAAAACCACAAAGATCAGAAGAGCTGCCTACAAAAAACTAAAAAGGTATCTACATGTTTAAAAAATGAAAAAAAATTAATCAAACAACATAAAACTATTTGCCACATCTGATGCGGTGGAAAACAGTCCTCCTGCCAGTACAGGAGATACAAGAGACCCAGGTCTAATCTCGGGGTAGGGGGACCCCCTGGAGGAGGAGATGGCAACCCACCCCAGCACTCTTCCCCGGCGAATCCCATGGCCAGAGGAGCCTGGCGGGCCATGGGCCAGAGGGCCGCCAAGAGTCAGACATAACTGAGTGTGCACACACAGAAATTCTAATAAGGTAGAGATGAGCACGGGAGCAAAGGAAGAATAGACTTTCATAAAAGAGAAGAGACAGTTAAGTTAAAAGAGAAATAGCAAGCAAAAACAGTGAGAGTGTCTCTCATCAAACTGGAAATTTAAAAAACTGGGGACCTGGGAGTCTAGTCACTAAAGAAAGCTGCAGAGCAAGCCAGACTCCAGAGGGAGCGGAGGATACTCCCCGCATCTACACACACACGCTGATCTGCATGAGAAGGCACTCTGTAGGTGCCAGTATTCTTTAAAGTTATGTCCCATAGTTTCCAGGCCCTAATCTCCAAACAAAGTAATAAAAACTGCTAAATGTTTAACATCATGAAGAAATGAATTCATACAGGTCCTCTCAGGGTGACCTAAGGAAAAATACCAGTTATGCAGGAAACGAGTACACACATCCACTCCTGCCCGTGTACCCAGTCCTGAAGATACATGTCTACCGTGACATAGCCAGAGAGCCAAACACAGAAGGTGATAAATCTGAAGTGCCTCTTGGTACCTGACACACAGTAGCTGACTGATAAATATCAGTGCAGAGTCAAAATGAAATAATGCATGCTGAGTATTCTTGAATGAATACTGGAATAATTATTTTCAAATGCAGAACACAGACAAGAAAAATGACTTAGTGAAAGTGATATAACGCATAGACAGTATGTAAAAGGCACAAAAGAGGGATTTTCAAATCTCTTGATTTTCAAGGAAAAATTATTACTGATAAATGGAGACAATTTCACTAGAAGATGAGAAAATTTCATTGAAACATTTCATAAAAATCTTTTTAGCATAAAAAATGTAAGAATGTTAACAAGTATGGGACAACACAGTATTGATACTGAGTCAAAGATGCCCAAAAATGTAGGCATAAAGAACATCTCTTTCTGAACTCTGCATAGGTAAGGTTCCTTTTTGGCAAGGAACCTGGATCACAAGAAACAAGTAAATATGCAAATTGTCTCTCTCATATTCACACACACAAACACAAGTGATTTACACAAGCCTCCAGTCATAATCTCTCCCTCTCCTAGGTTTGAAACATGTTAAACAACAAAATGCCAGAATGAATAAAAGAAATAACTAAGATATCCTGGGAAAAACAACCACCATAAGCTGTACGAAGGACCCAGCAGCAGCACAGAATTAATTCAAGTTCATTTCTAAACATCAAGTTCCACGCTAGCTTTAGGTTTTAAATCTGGGAAATGGCTGACATGACTTAGCCCTGCTGAGTTCTGGTGGCTGCTGAGAACACAGACAAATAAACGAAGACTTCTGGGTTGATCTCATCTGCTAGAAAACAGACTGCGTGCGTTCTGTGAAAAATGTTCATGACCGATCCATGTTTGAATTTCATGAGCTTATTGTGGTAGCTGACACACAGTGGGTACTTAGTAAACAAATGTGGAAATTAATTGTGAACTAGCCAACTGGATGAAGACAAGCAAGGTATACAATCTACAAACCACTCCTTAGCAACAGGAAAAAAAACAGCATTGATTCCAAGAATCCAAAAGCAGAATGGCCACACAATTCAAACTTCTTCATCGGGAATTTTTGCAAAAGCTGCCAAGAAGCAGGAAAGTCTACATTACTCTCTTCTGTGACTCTCCTCTGTTGCTACTCCCTAGGAGATAAAGCATAACACAAGCAGTCACAAACAGGGAGACAGGAAGGAAGGGGGAAGCAACAGGTATGGAAAATTCCCACCCAAGAAAAGCAGTTTATGAGGCAATGAAATAAAGAGCAAACTAAAAATCATTCAGTATTCACTGAGATCACATGCCACAGTCAAAATACTCTCTGCTTCCAAACACAGCACCTTCAAGATGTTAGCAAGTGGAAGTGGTTTTCCTTTTCAAAAGAAAAAATACAACACACTAAGTTTTCTCAGTGTATTTCTACAAGAATGTGCTTGAGAACCCCAAATAAGAACAATGCAAATGCTGTAAAATGCTACAACAGACTACAGTGAATCACAGAGGCAAGAGCCATCAATGCCATTCAAAGAACAGGCAACTGTGAAACACTAGAAGTTACGTAGGCAGCAAATATTCTCGATAAGAAAATATGTTTTAAACTATACTCAGCAATAAGCATAAACTCCATTTTTTTACATTCTAAATTTTACTCACCAATCATCTTTAGCAGAATAACCAATCACAAAGCAACATGCCACAGATGAAAAAACACTGGACTTGAGGTCAGCAGGTCCAGGTTCAAACAAACTCCACCCAGAAGGATGGCCACTCAGGGCAGACCATTCTGCACAAGCCCCAGGCTGCTCACTGTCACTGAGACAACGCCAGCCGCCTGGGGGTTGTCGTGTGAGTGAGTACAGGGGATTTTCTCTGACACACTCGGGCGTCAAGCAGCACCAGCTGTCGTGACTGTCACCCACGTGTGAAATGTCCACTGCTCAGGTCACAGGCAACAATGACCAATTTTTTAAAAAGGTAAATTTTCATTTGTATTTGAAATGAAACTAGTAAAACTGTTTTAGAGTATTTTGAGTTCAAATAATACAGAACTGTAAAATATACATACTTCCCGGGTGGCTCAGTTGGTAAAGAATCTGCCTGAAATGAGGGAGACCCGGATTTGATCCCTGGGTCGGGAAGATGCCCTGGAGAAGGGAATGGCAACCCACTCCAGTATTCTTGCCTGGAAAATCCCATGGACGGAGGAGCCTGACGGGCTATAGTCCATGGGGTCGCAAAGAGTCGGACATGACTAAGTGACTAAACCACACAAAAGATATATACCAGTCTGTCTTCCTCAACAGTTTATACTCAGTGCAAATGACACAAAAGCAGCCACTTTAGGGTAAATAATTCAGTGGCATTTAGTACATTCAAAGTATTCTACAACCAACTCTACCAAGTTCCACAAGGCGCTCGCCACCGCCAGAGAAGCCCTTGCCCACTGAGGACGGCAGCCCACCCCCGCTTCCCCGGCCACAGCAGCCACACCTGTGCTCTATTAACTTACCTGTTCTGTGAGCTTCAAGAGCGACATCGCCCAAGACGCGACCTCCGGTACCTGACTCTCTCACACAGCACAGCGTTTTCAGGGTGCATTCACGTTCTGTCATGTATCAGTATTTCATTAACTTTCATAGCTGAATAATATCCCAGGCCACGAAGAGACCATCAATCCCTCGCCCTTCATCCACTGACGGACAACCGACGTCCCCGCCTTCTGCCAACCCTATGTAGTGCCGTGACAAGCGGGGGTGTGTGTGCTTCTGCTTGAGCTCCTATCCTTAATTCTAAACCTATCTGGGCAGGTCTCCATTTCGCCTTCACTTCTGAGTGACAGCTTTACTAGATACAGAATTTCTGTTGACAGTTTTCCCTTCTCCAACTCCTTCTGCCCTCCAGCCTCTGATGAGAAGCCTGCAGCGTGCTCATCAGCGCCGAGGACCCTGTCTGGAGGAGCCGCCTCTCGAGCTGCTCGTGGCCCCGGGGCTTAGACCATGTGATGATGCTATGTCTCGGTGTGGGTCTCCATTCTGACCCTCCTGGGCGTTAGGGAACTTCTTCAGCGTGTAGATTTGTATATTTTGTCAGAACGGGGGTCAGTGGCCATATCCCTTCACATCTCCCCTCTCCTCAGCACACACTCCTCTGGGCGCCTCAGTACCGCTGACGCTGCCCCACAGGCCTCTCAGGACCTGCTCACTGCCCTTGCTTCTCCCCCTCTCCTCAGACTGTCAGGCTGGACCATTTTCAGTGACCGGAGGCTCAGGCTCACTGAGCCGTCTTCTGCCAGCTCAAGTCTGCTACTGAAAAGTCTCTGGTGAGTTTCTCTTTCATTTACTGTATTTTTCAGTACCAGAATTTCTTGCCTTTTTTTTAAAAATACTGACATACCTTTACAGATATGCTCTATCTGCCAACACACTGTTCTGGTATCTTTCAGCATCTGTCCACTATCTCCCTTAGCTTTAGAACATAACTGAGGTGGGTGAGGTTTATGTTTGTCTAGGAAGTCCAATGTCTGGGCTTCCTCAGAGACAGTTTTTGTTAATGTCTTCTGTGAAATGCATTCTCTGTAATTTTTTGTGGAAACCCAGGCATTTTGAGTATTATCATCTGATAACTCAGGAAGTGAAATATTTCCCCCTTTTGGGTTTGCTCTGCTGCTTAGTATATGCTGTAGCCATGTATATATCTGGTGACTTTTCTAAACTATTTTTATGAAGCATGTATTCTTCGTCACATGCGGTCTCTCAAGTCTTTTTTACTTTAGCTTATATTCAACCAGTGTTTGAAAGAGATCTCCTTGCATGTGAGGAAAAAGGAGGCGGTGGAGGGAGGAAGCGAAGGGAGCAAGGACAAAGACAGGAGCAGGCACAGCTGCTCACAGCCTCCACAGACCACGGTTCCGTGCGGGGGCCCTGGTTGCAGCTCCGCCTCAGCCTTCGCTTCTGCCTGCCCTGAGCCTGCATCCAGCCTTGAGCATGGCTTTCAAACTGCTCCCCACCACACACAAACCCCCAGGCCAACAGGAGCACTTCAGATTCCCTCCCGATTCTTCCTGCCTGGCTGTGACAGCTAGTGTGTGAGCCCGGCTGTGGTATCTCTGCCCAGCTGCTGCGGCTGGGACCCAGCCTAGACTATAAGTGACGCCTGCAGCTTTCCTGCCCAGAGTTGCAGGTTAGGTGAGAGACAGCCAAGCCAACTGGGTCAGTCCTTCAGGTAGCCCCCACACAGGTTAGACAGACAAAAACGATTCACCACAATAAGCTCTGCTCCGCACTTTTCAGAGTCAGCGTCCAGAGTCCCAAATTAGGATCTGGCTACTGCCATCTTCAAGGAGGGTGCCATGACGAGGACAGGTTGGAGCAAGGGCAGGTCAAAACACCAAGGAGCTTTCCTACTATTTTCAAGTGGCCTTTTCCTGGATTCAATAATCCCCTAGATGCTGTAAGGCTCTGACGTTTTTCAGAGTCCTGACAAGTTAGCTCTGCCAGGTCCTGATTGATCTGTGGAGCTGCCTACTCTTCATTTTGCTGACATCACTGCACTGTTCATTTGTGAATGACACAATCAGTGCACAGAAACAAATCTCTGCTCAGCCCAAATTTCACAATATAAAACAACAGAAAACACAAGCCAAGATCTACACTGTATTCTAAAACAGACGAACCAAAGACATACCTAATTTACCTGGCCATTCTGGGGAGTCTTTTCCCCAGAACTAAAGCTTACCTTCTTTTTTATACAACACACCTTTCCTCTACCATGCCAATATTTAAAGCATCAAAGCTTTTTAATAATTAAATTTTCAATTCAATTGAGAAAGCATAATATTTTCAACAAGTGACACTGGGACAACTTGGCATCCACATGCAAAAGGATGTGGAGTGACACCACATACAAATGGACATGGGTCACGCACCTGAGTGCAATGCTCCAACTATAAAACTCCTGAAAGAAAGTATGGGAGGAAGTCTTTGCAACTTTGGGTTGACAAACTATTTCTTAGATACAACCCCAAAATATAAGCAACAAAAGAAAAAACAAACAGATGAACTTGGGACTTAATGAAAATAAAAACTTTTGTGCATCAGGGAACACCGTCAAGAAAGAAAAAACACAACCCACAGAACAAGACAACATAGTTCCAAATCATATACATCCAACAAGGGACTAAAACCCACTCCACTCTGAACTCTGCTTCCAGACAGGCTCCGAGGTGCTATGAGTCTTCATGGAGTTTCTCTCTGGCACCTTTTCCTGTCCTCATCCTTATCATAACAGCTTCACACATTCCCTCCCTATCACACTGCCTTTTTTCTACAGTGGACTGAAAACCAAAGAAACAACTCTTAACACATAAACCAGACAAGGGCGCAAGCCCAGAGTGAAGGGTGTGGGGGAGCCAGCGCACACCGGCTTCCATTTTGGATATCGGCATCTGTTTCGGTGCTAGAGGCCCTATTCCCCAGGTATAATTAATTTCAGGCCCTGGCACCAGACGTCTGGTCCTGATGACTGTGTTTAAAACAAACTGCAAAGACAGACTTTAAATGAGACGATGCTATGCTTTACAATGTGTACACATAAGTCGGGTTTCATGTGTGTCTAGTACACACAAGCATTCTATACAAACTGTAACACAGCATATATGTAACTATATATAAACATACACATATACACACACCTGTATATGTACCTGTACATGCATGTGTTTAACGGTGTGCGTATACATTTATATTCATACATACATACATACATTCAAGCATCGAGAGAATAATAATCTATCCTGAAATCATATGCATTCATATTATTATAGGAAAATTAGGTAGGTAACATGTAATTGCATAATACTATTTTCAGTAACAAAACTAAGACGTTTTCTTGCATTTATGCTCAGTCTAGAATGATGATCACATGAACCAGTGGTAAACTGGATTAAGTGTCTTGCTCACCTCTTACTGTAAGCTTGCTGTACAGTTGTGAGTTCACTTCCTTGTCTCGCTGGAAACGCCGAAATTCATCAACTGCTTCTCTCATGATAGTAACAGCCAAGACAAACCCCTTTAAACAAAACAAAGTATTTGAGAAAATTGGACTTTAGCAAAAAAGGGAAAATTCTTTTACTATTTAGTTTTACATTTTTCCTTCAATTTATACTAGTTGTGAAGCATACAATAAATGAAAACAAAAAATGACAGAAAGTAACAAGCACTACAAAAGGAACACAGTAACGCAGTGTACCCAAAAGAACTTCTAAAACTCACATCTAAAATAGGTACTTCAAGTTAAACACGAGAAAACCACCTCCAGTGAGGAGAAAAGAGAGAAAACAGAGGCAGAAGTCACCTGTGTTTCCTCTGCACGGCCGTGTGGCCGGTTAGGACTGCAGGGTCAGCCTGAGGGCTCCCCACTGAGTGACCCATGCACACACAGACAGCGGCCCCATCCCACTCGGGAGGAAACCTGACAGCCCACCACCCCGTGGGCGCCTCCCACCACAGCCGCACGTCCATATGCTCCAGCAGCATCGTGCAACTGCTGTGCCCTCTGCCCAACACCTACTCCGCACACGGCGCCTGCTCTCTCCCAACACAGGAGGGAGCTGGGCTGGGACATGGAGCTGCCCCCCCCGGGGCCCGAGAGAACCCCCAGCCCCACCAGCCAAAGTGCTTTGTAATGTTTCCAGCCGACCTAGCTGGAGGGCTGCAGAGGACCCTAGAAACCCTTTAACAAAGTGCAGTGACACACAGCAACAATGCCACATTTCAAAAATCTGATCAATTTATCTTTTAATCACCCGAATTCTTAAAACTGTATTTTAAATACTTAATAATTTAACTTAATTTCAAAATCTTTTTCTTTTTACCAGAGGAGCCCAGTAGGTGTAGAGATACCCTATTTTCAGTGCTGGTACAAACTGTGAGCAGGATACTATCAGAAAATAGAGATTCAAGAAAAACTTGAATTGTTCATATAAAACCTAAAAAGAAAAAGAAAAAAAAATCAATATAATATCTTCAAGAAAAATGTTTCAGACCTTAATTAAAATCAGCATAATATCTAACTATTTCCACCAACACTGAGAATATACCGAGTCACAATAAACTTAATTTTGACAATGGCTTTCTAATAACTAAATCACAAAAAAGAGCTAAGATTACCTCAAATTATATTTAAAATAAACTGAAAAAAAGACAGATTTCAACTATGTTAAACCTTTTTGTTTTCTGTTTCCTTGTATGCAGTCTTCCACAAATCTCTACATGCATATCACCCAAGACACACAGGAAAACCTTCCCAATGTTAGTAAGTCATAAATTCAGAAAATCTTTTAGGAAAGTGGTGCAACCTTATATTTATGAAGTGGTAAACAGTCAAACATGACAGCCACATTTTTTGAATGTGAACATTAGGTACCTTCACAAAGATCCAGTGAATAAGCAAATCATTTATAGGGATAAGCAAATCATTCACAGACATAAAAAAACACTAATCTCTTGCATTTACTTCCCTCAAAGTATAAGAAATGAAAACATATAAAAATACATAAATTATAGACCAATTTTTATGAAGAAAACTACCTGTATATTTTTTATAGTCTCTTGGTAGTTGATCTTAAACAGTATTTTCAAATATAAACTAAATTAAAATCATCATTCAATAGCATCTTTTAGGAATGCAAATCCTGTATTTTCATTTTTGTTTCTTAATTCAAACAGAATAATCCTTAAGGAAATCTAAGATCTAGTATATTAACAGACTTCTACTCACAAATGCCTCACTTATTAGATTTAAATTGAAAATCAAAATGGAACAAAACTCGTGTTTAAAGATGGGAATACCTTAAATAGCACACTACAATTATAATGAAACTTACAAACTTGCAAATTATAAATCAAAATCTCCTTGGATGCCATTTTAAAATACAACTTGGAATGCATGGAAATTTTAACAAGGGCAGAGCAATGGGTTAAGTCCTTACTGTTGACTTAAAGAGGCTGGAATCACAGTTTTTATATAATGAAGCTGTATACATCATCACACAATTATGTGTGTGACTGAAAAATCAGTTACATTGATAACACGTTTGTATTTATAATCACATTCAATTGCTGTCTAAAATGTTTTGAATCATTTCATAAATTAATCTCAGCAGGAAAGAAAGCTCTCTTTTTCCTCAGTGATTTCTTTAAAATCTCAGTTAGCATAAATTATATCTATTAGCAATTCAGAAACTGCCATTCGTGCTAAAAATGGCATAGAATTCCTACTGTGCAATTACCAAATGTTTCTAAAATACTACATTTTAGATGAAAAGACTAATTTAAGAGATAATCTAAGGAAAAAGTCATTCCCACGGTAACAGTGGTACAGACACATCAACAGGTCTCTTCAGGACAGCCATCCTGAAGGCTGTGTGAACTCATTCAGATCAAAAACTAAGCTGCACTGCCCCCCTTGGACACTGCAATTAAGACTCTATTTCTATTGTCTGCTGAGTGAACTCAGAGGGCGTCAGAAAAATGTACAGTATTTAGCCAGTCTGGGAGTATTTAATAATTTAAACCTAAGGAGAAAACAGCAGCTTCATTCAATAAAGATGAGAATATTTATCTGCCTGGAAGACAGTTTACATTTTATTGTCCTGACAAAAGAGCAGTCTTTTAATTATGGAGGCATTAGTTTTGCGTGTTTTAATAAAGAAGCATATTAGACATCAAGCATCTGACAACTACTGGATGGATGGGGGCGGAGAGTGATACTAATCAATGCCCAATATAAAGTCAGCATGGTTAGTTAAATAAAAACATGAAAGCTAAAGCAGCCCTCATTTCACATAATTGAGTATTTTTTACAAAACAGTATAAGACCTAATACTTAAAACGTGTTAAAAACTTTGATAATGGAAAAATAATCAGCACTAGCTTTCTTTGCCTTTAGAAAGATAAATAAATCTATTAAAATAGGGAATGAGGCAAAAATAAATCAACTACTCTAAATACATATAATCTCAGCTTTATAATTTAAGACAAAAATATCACTGGCAACAACAAAAAGTAATAAATATTTAAATTTCAGAATTTAAAGTTAGCATAATACCTAATTAAAGATAACTACGGATATAATAATAAAACAAGGCCAGAAATGTATAATGTGAAGTAGAAAACAAATCTAAAAGTGCTTGTAGATATTCTGCTGCTCAGTCATGTTTGTGTAAAAAGTTATTTTACTTAGATTGTGACAGCCTTCAGTTCAGTTGTGTCTGATTCTTTCCGACACCATGGACTACAGCACACCGGGCCTCACCTGTCCATCACCAGCTCCCGGAGTTTAGTCAAACTCATGTCCACTGAGTCAGTGATGCCATCTAACCATTTCAGCCTCTGTCACCCCCTTCTCCTCTCCCCTTCAATCTTTCCCAGCAACAGGTTCTTTTCAAAAGAGTCAGTTCTTCACATCAGGTGGCCAAAGAATTGGATTTCAGCTTCACCATCAGTCCTTCCAATGAATATTCAGGGCTGATCTCCTTTAGGATGGACTAGTTGGATCTCCTTGCAGTCCAAGGGACTCTCAAGAGTCTTTTCCAACACCACAGTTCAAAAGCATAAATTCTTTGGCGCTCAGCTTTCTTTATAATCCAACTTTCATATCCATACATGACTGCTGGAAAAACCATAGCCTTGACGAGATGGACCCTTACTGGCAAAGTAATTTCTCTGCTTCTGAATATGCTGTCTAGGTTGGTCATAACTTTTCTTCCAAGGAGCAAGCATCTTTTAATTTCATGGCTGCAGTCACCATCTGCAGGGATTTTGGAGCCCAAAAAAATAAAGTCTGACACTGTTTCCACTGTTTCTCCATCTATTTCCTATGCCATGATCTTCGTTTTCTGAATGTTGAGCTTTAAGCCAACCTTTTCACTCTCCTCTTTTACTTTCATCAAGAGGCTTTTTAGTTCCTGTTTACTTTCTGCCATAAGGGTGGTGTCATCGGCATATCTGAGGTTCTTGATATTTCTCCCGGCAATCTTGATTCCACCTTGTGTTTCTTCCAGTACAGTGTTTCTCATGATGTACTCTGCATATAAGTTAAATAAGCAGGGTGACAATATACAGCCTTGACGTACTCCTTTTCCTATTTGGAACCAGTCTGTTGTTCCATGTCCAGTTTGAACTGTTGCTTCCTGGCCTGCATACAGGTTTCTCAAGAGGCAGGTCAGGTAGTCTGGGATTCCCATCTCTTTCAGAATTTTCCACAGCTTATTGTGATTCACACAGTCAAAGGCTTTGGCATAGTCAATAAAGCAGAAATAGATGTTTTTCTGGAACTCTCTTGCTTTCTCCACGATCCAGGGGATCTCTGGTTCCTCTGCCTTTTCTAAAACCAGCTTGAACATCAGGAAGTTCACGGTTCACGTATTGCTAAAGCCTGGCTTGGAGAATTTTGAGCACTACTTTGCTAGCGTGTGAGATGAGTGCAATTGCGCGGTAGTTTGAGCATTCTTTGGCATTGCCTTTCTTTGGGATTGGAATGAAAACTGCCCTTTTCCGGTCCTATGGCCACTGCTGAGTTTTCCAAATTCGCTGGCATAGACTGCAGCACTTTCACAGCATCACCTTTCAGGATTTGAAATAGCTCTACTGGAATTCCATCACCTCCACTAGCTTTGTTCTTAGTGATGCTTTCTCAGGCCAGCTTGATTTTACATTCCAACATGTCTGGCTCTAGATGAATGATCACACCATCCTGATTATCCAGGTCATGAAGATCCTTTTTGTACAGTTCTTCTGTGTATTCTTGCCATCTCTTCTTAATATCTTCTGCTTCTGTTAGGTCCATACCATTTCTGTCCTTTATCGAGACCATTTTGCATGAAATGTTCCCTTGGTATCTCTAATTTTCTTGAAGAGATCTCTAGTCTTTCCCATTCTGTTGTTTTCCTCTATTTCTTTACACTGATCACTGAAGAAGGCTTTCTTATCTCTTCTTGCTATTCTTTGGAACTCTGCATTCAGATGCTTATATCTTTCCTTTTCTCCTTGGCTTTTCACCTCTCTTCTTTTCACAGTTATTTGTAAGGCTTCCCCAGACAGCCATTTTGCTTTTTTGCATTTCTTTCCCATGGGGATGGTCTTGATCCCTGTCTCCTGTACAATGTCACGAACCTCATTCCATAGTTCATCAGGCACTCTATCTATCAGATCTAGGCCCTTAAATCTATTTCTCACTTCCACTGTATAATCATAAGGGATTTGATTCAGGTCATACCTGAATGGTCTAGCGGTTTTCCCTGCTTTCTTCAATTTAAGTCTGAATTTGGTAACAAGGAGTTTGTGGTCTGAGCCACAGTCAGCTCCTGGTCTTGTTTTTGACAACTGTATAGAGCTTCTCCATCTTTTGCTGCAGAGAATATAATCAATCTGATTTCGGTGTTGACCAACTTGTGATGTCCATGTGTAGTCTTCTCTTGTGTTGTTGGAAGAGGGTGTTTGCTATGACCAGTGCATTATCTTGGCAAAACTCTATTAGTTTTTGCCCTGCTTCATTCCACATTCCAAGGCCAAATTTGCCTATTACTCCAGGTGTTTCTTGACTTCTTACTTTTGCATTCCAGTCCCCTATAATGAAAAGGACATCTTTTTTGGGTGTTAGTTCTAAAAGGTCTTGTAGGTCTTCATAGAACCGTTCAACTTCAGCTTCTTCAGTGTTACTGGTTGGGACATAGACTTGGATAACTGTGATATTGAATGGTTTGCCTTGGAAACGAACAAAGATCACTCTGTCGTTTTTGAGATTGCATCCAAGTACTGCATTTCAGACTCTTCTGCTGCCCATGATGGCTACTCCATTTCTTCTGAGAGATTCCTGCCCACAGTAGTAGATATAATGGTCATCTGAGTTAAATTCACCCATTCCAGTCCATTTTAGTTTGCTGATTCCTAGAATGTCGATGTTCACTCTTGTCATCTCCTGTCTGACCACTTCTAATTTGCCTTGATTCATGGACCTGACATTCCAGCTTCCTATGCAATATTGCTCTTTACAGCATCGGACCTTGCTTCTATCACCAGTCACATCCACAGCTGGGTATTGTTTTTGCTTTGGCTCCATCCCTTCATTCTTTCTGGAGTTATTTCTCCACTGACCTCCAGTAGCATACTGGGCACCTACTGACCTGGGGAGTACCTCTTTTGGTATCCAATCATTTTGCCTTTTCATACTGTTCATGGGGTTCTCAAGGAAGAACACTGAAGTGGTTTGCCATTCCCTTCTCCAGTGGACCACATTCTGTCAGACCTCTCCACCATGACCACCCATCTTGGGTTGCCCCACGGGCATGGCTTAGTTTCATTGAGTTAGACAAGGCTGTGGTCCTAGTGTGATTAGATTGACTAGATTTCTGTGAGTATGGTTTCTGGAGAATGTTGGACCTCACTAAAAAGATACGCCACGTCCAAGGGCAAAGGAGAAGCCCCAGCAAGACGGCAGTAGGGGTGAAATCGCATTTAGAATCAAACCCCTTACCCCCCAGAGATGCTCAGAGGGCTCAAACAAACCTAGTGTGCAACAGGACCCAGAGACGCCAGAGACTTGAGCCAGAAATGTGCTTGAGTGACAGCCTTAGCAGGCTTTAAACATTATATACACTCAACATTTCCCTCCAAACAAATTCCCAGTCAAAATTTATGACTTATTTTCTGGTAATTTTGTTTAGCTTTATGTGATTATTTCTATAATGATACAAATGTGATGTTTATCTGGAACTGAAGGCAATAATCAGACTATAAATTTTCTTGAGCTGAACTCTACTATGTGGCTATTAATAACATATAAGAAAACAAAAAAAGAAGAAGAAAAGTATATGAATTATTTCACAATTATCTGAAATACCCATGGTTCAAAGGTCTCTGATTTGGATATGACAGAATTAATGAGAGAAAAAAAATGAGAACAAAGTTAGTAATCTCCAATATCTAGTGCATTTTCAAGAATTTAACAATCTTACCCCAGGTATAAACGTAAATATATTATATTTCTGATTTTTTATAGAATTTCTGGGATGCTTCTCTTCACACTTTTCCGGACATCCAAGCCACACCGTACGAGCTTTCAATTCTCTCTTTCTTTGACAAATATTTATCAGCCAATCACAGCAACTGCATGAAACAAAAGATACGTGTTGTGTATGCTTTTTTAAATGTTTTACAATTAATTCTAAATATCTAGAGCCAATATTGTTTCTGACACCAGACACCAACAGCTTATCTACTGTTAAGTAGTAAGGGCTTTCTTAAAATGGGTCAGCTATACTAATTTAAATTTGACATAAAAGTACTGAAAGAGCTTATCCAAGTGTGTGATGACTCCTGGAACCTCAGGGAGACTGCCTTCCCTGTTTAAGACCCTCTCACTGGCAAAATAAAACCACTAACATTCTGAAGCAGTCAATGCTGCATATACTGAGAAAAGAGTCACCATACGTTATTGGTAATTCTCAATACACCACTGGGTGATTCTGACAAAGGCTCTTAGACATCAATTAATTAAAACGTGACCATCCAGTACTTTTGCCTGGAAAAACCCATGGACAGAGGAGCCTGGTAGGCTGCAGTCCATGGGGTCTCTAAGGGTTGGACACAACTGAGTGACTTCACTTTCACTTTTTACTTTCATGCATTGGAGAAGGAAATGGCAACCCACTCCAGTGTTCTTGCCTGGAGAATCCCAGGGACGGGGGAGCCTGGTGGGCTGCCGTCTATGGGGTCGCACAGAGTCGGACACGACTGAAGCGACTTAGCAGCAGCAGCAGCATCCTCATTTTGTCTTAGGTAGTCACTTTTTTCCTCCTCTAAAAGATGACTTTTCTAGTAGCATGAATATAAAATTAAGACTTATGACTCAATGCAATATTCTGAAAGGATACCAACACTTAATGGACTATTCAAATGGCAGTAAAAGCTTGAGTATATTTTCACATAGTTACCTTCACCTATGAGGTACAGATTTTAATGCTAAATCTACCTTTGTTGCTCCAGTAGTGCCAGGGCTCCAGGGATACAAACTCGTCCTCTTCCTGGGACGCCCCTCGTCTACTCAACCATTATATTTGAGTAGAGAGTATGAAGCTTTATACGAGAGTGGGAGAACTCTCGGATAAAACTCATGGTGGGAGAACTTTTCTTAAAATACTTCAGAAAATGATGAAAAGGTATCAAATTCATCTTTAGTAAGCATAAAATAATCACGAATTTAAACTTCAATATTAACAATTCAGTTTAATTAAAATTTCCAAAATGTAGAGAGAGAGTCACAATGGTTTATTTAGGAAGGGAAGCTGAAGCCAAGAACAACAGAACCACCGAGCAGGAGGAGGAGGCAGGCGTGCCCTACTTCACTCTGACAAAGTCAAGGGACAATGCCAGTCTCCGGAGGTATGACAACGGAAGCAGAGTCACGCGCGTAACTGACTCACGTCACATTCGCAGCAGGCCTCCCTCTGCTCCAGTCGTTCAGAGGTCATTCTTTAAGCATCACTTCACCGTGCTCGCTTCAGCAGCACACGTGCTAGAACTGGAAGGACACAGAAAAGGCCAGCGTGGCCCCTGAGCAAGGACAGCATGCAGGTGCACGAGGTGCACCACATGTGAAAAAGAAATCACCATCAATCAGAGAACACTTAGACGTGCTCTATGAGGGAATACACTAGGTGTTTATTCCTCCTGAATATCCACCAGGTTCCTGGCTGGGCTCAGAAAACCTTAGGTCTGGAAGGAGGCACAGAGCTCAATGTTTCCCTGAGGGAGGCGGGCCTTGTGCCAGGAGCTCACCGTGGACCTTGTGACCTCACAGGTGACTTCAGAGAGGTTCCCTAACCCCTACTTTGTGACTATTAGTAGCAGAGTGTCATGAATAATTTAGTTACATGCTGGAAGTCTAGGAACCTTAGTTTTTTTAATACAGAATTATAGAGAAAAAATAAACTATTGAATATGTGTTTTTAGCCTCGTGTTTTTAGCTCTCCAACATTATAGTTCAGTACAGTCGTCCAGTCGTGTCCGACTCTTCATGACCCTGTAGACTGCAGCATGTCAGGCTTCCCTGCCCATCACCAACTCCCAGAGCTAGCTCAAACTCATGTTCATCGAGTCAGTAATGCCATCCAACCATCTTATCCAACCTTACAACACTGTCACAAAAACTTGCTGTCCAATAAAGCACCCATTCTCCACGTGTGGCTATTTTAGTGTGAATTACTTACTACTTAGTAAAATAAAATGTCCAGTTCCTCAGTCACACCACCCACATTTCAAGGATTCGACAGCACCAGAGATCAAGCATACTCCCAGCATCCCCGGGAAGCCGTAGAGCACAGCTGGTGGACACGGAACACACTGCGGGCAGCATGGCAGCTGGGACAACGGTGCTCGGCAGGTGTGCATGTCCGACACAGGAGAAACCCAGCAGGAATGCATTCAGACGGGAAGTTTCTTCTCAAACAGGTGACTATCTAATCTAATGGCCTAATGTACAAAAAGTCAGACAAGTTTTAAGATGAACAAAGGACAGCCAAGCTCAGTGTTTGAAAAAATAAATATAAAACTCAAAAATTTGGATTTTCCAGAGTTTATCCTGGTATCAACATGGTCTACCAGTAAAAGGCTCTATAAATGTAATACCATGGTCTTCACCACATGACACTGTAAACATCTACTAGAATAAAAACCTCAGTATCGACACCACTATCAGCAGCACATGAAATTAACATCCCAGTAACCTCCGAACTGTCGTATTCTATAAACTCTAAATTAAATACCAAAAACACATATTCAACAGTTTATTTTTTCTCAATAATCCTATATAGAAAAAACTAAGGATCCTAGACTTCCAAAATATAACTAGATTACTCATAACACTCTGCTACGAATAGTGAAAAAGTGGTGGTTAGGGAGTCACTATAAAGTCCAAGAGATGTCAAAAAGGAGATGGCAAGAGTGAACACCAACATATTAGGAATCAGCAAACCAAAACGGACTAGAATGGGTGAATTAAACATTATATCTACTACTGTGGGCAAGAATTCCTTAGAAGAAATGGAGTAGCCATCATAGTCAACAAAAGAGTCAGAAATGCAGTCCTTGGGTGCAATCTCAAAAGCAACAGAGTGATCTCTGTTCGTTTCCAAGGCAAACCACTCAATATCACGGTAATCCAAGTCTATGCCCTGAGCAGTAATGCTGAAGAAGCTGAAGCTGAACGATTCTATGAAGACCTACAAGACCTTCTAGAACTAACACCCCAAAAAGATGTCCTTTTCATTATAGGAGACTGAAATGCAAAAGTAGGAAATCAAGAAACACCTGGAATAACAGGCAAATTTGGCCTTGGAATACAAAATGAAGCAAGGTAAAGGCTAATAAAGTTTTACCAAGAGAACACACTGGTCATAGGAAACACCCTCTTGCAACAACACAAGAGAAGACTCTACACATGGACATCACCTGATGGTCAACACCGAAAACAGACTGATTATATTGTTTGCAGCCAAAGATGGAAAAGCTCTGTACAGTCAGCAAAATCAAGAATGGGAGCTGACTGTGGCTCAGATCATGAACTCCTTACTGCCAAATTCAGACTGAATTTGACGAAAGTGGGGGAAACCATTAGACCATTCAGGTATGACCTAAATCAAATCCCTTACAATTATACAGTGGAAGTAAGAAATAAATTCAAGGGATTAGATCTGACAGACCGAGTGCCTGATGAATTATGGACGGAGGTTCGTGACATTGTACAGGAGATGGGGATCAACACCATCCCCAAGAAAAAGAAATGCAAAAAAGCAAAATGGCTGTCTGAGGAGGCCTTACAAATAGCTGTGAAAAGAAGAGAAGCAAAAAGCAAAGGAGAAAAGGAAAGATATATCCATTTGATTGCAGAGTTCCAAAGAATAGCAAGGAGATAAGAAAGCCTTCCTCAGCGATCAGTGCAAAGAAATAGAGGAAAACAACAGAATGGGAAAGACTAGAGATTTTTCAAGAAAACTAGAGATATCAAGGGAACATTTCATGCAAAGATGGGCTCAATAAAGGACAGAAATGGTATGGACCTAACAGAAGCAGAAGATATTAAGAAGAGATGGCAAGAATACACAGAAGAACTGTACAAAAAAGACCTTCACAACCCACATAATCATGATGGTATGATCACTCACCTAGAGCCAGACATCTAGGAATGTGAAATCAAGCTGGCCTTAGGAAGCATCACTAAGAACAAAGCTAGTGGAGGTGACAGAATTCCAGTTGAGCTATTTCAAATCCTGAAAGATGATGCTGTGTAAGTGCTGCACTCAATATGCCAGCACATTTGGAAAACTCAGCAGTGGCCACAGGACCGGAAAAGGTCAGATTTCATTCCAATCCCAAAGAAAGGCAATCCCAAAGAACGTTCAAACTACCGCACAATTGCACTCATCTCACACGCTAGTAAAGTAATGCTCAAAATTCTCCAAGCCAGGCTTTAGCAATACGTGAACCATGAACTTCCAGATGTTCAAGCTGGTTTTAGCAAAGGCTGAGGAACCGAGATCAAATTGCCAACACCCGTTGGATCATGGAAAAAGCAAGAG
Organism: Ovis canadensis; assembly: GCF_042477335.2. Lineage (NCBI taxonomy): Eukaryota > Metazoa > Chordata > Mammalia > Artiodactyla > Bovidae > Ovis > Ovis canadensis. The sequence goes on from NC_091267.1 coordinate 14,292,948, forward strand.
AGTTCCAGAAAAACATCTATTTCTGCTTTACTGACTATGCCAAAGCCTTTGACTGTGTGGATCACAATCAACTGTGGAAAATTCTGAAAGAGATGGAAATCCCAGACCACCTAACCTGCCTCTTGAGAAACCTATATGCAGTCCAGGAAGCAACAGTTAGAACTGGACATGGGACAACAGACTGGTTCTAAATAGGAAAAGGAGTATGTCAGGGCTGTATATTGTCATCCTGATTATTTAACTTATATGCAGAGTACATCATGAGAAATGCTGGGCTGGATGAAGCACAAGCTGAAACCAAGATTGCCAGGAGAAATATTAATAACTTCAGATATGCAGATAACACCACTCTTATGGCAGAAAGCGAAGAAGAACTAAAGAGCCTCTTGAAAACTGAAAGAGGAGAGTGAAAAGGTTGGCTTAAAGCTCAACATTCAAAAAACTAAGATCATGGCATCTGGTCCCATCACTTCATGACAAATATATTTAACAGTGGAAACAGTGAGAGACTTTATATTCTGGGCTCCAAAATCACTGCAGATGGTGATTGCAGCCATGAAATTAAAAGAGACCTACTCCTTGGAAGAAAAGTTATGACCAACCTAGACAGTATATTAAAAAGCAGAGACATTACTTTGGCAACAAAGATCCGTCTAGTCAAGACTATGGTTTTTCAAATAGTCACATATGGGTGTGAGAGTTGGACTATAACGAAAGCTGAGTGCTGAAGAATTGATGCTTTTGAACTGTGGTGTTGGAGAAGACTCTTGAGAGTCCCTTGGACAGTAAGGAGATTCAACCAGTCCATCCTAGAGGAAATCAGTCCTGAATATTCATTGGAAGGACTGATGCTAAAGCTGAAACTCCAATATTTTGGCCACCTCATGCAAAGAACTGACTCTTCTGAAAAGACCCTAATACTGAGAAAGACTGAGAGTGGGAGGAGAAGGGGATGACAGAGGCTGAGATGGTTGGATGGCATCACTGACTCAATGGACATGAGTTTGAGTAAACTGCAGGAGCTGGTGATGGACAGGGAGGCCTGGTGTGCTGCAGTCCATAGGGTCACAAAGAGTCGGACGTGACTGAACTGAACTGATGAAGTCCAGTGGCGTCGCCAAGATTAAATAAGTGGACAAAAGCCTGGGGCACTACCAGAACTGCCACTGGATTATGCAGACAGAAGACAGCGAGAGAGACAGGTGCTACCAAGTAAAGAAAATACTTGTAATCAGAAAGTACATGTAAGTCTTAGGGAGTTGTAGAGCTAAGGCAGAAAGTAAACATGAGCAATATTTGAAGGCAAAGAAACAAGAGTAAAATACACTGATAAATACTGGTGAGTGAGAAGGAGCAGCAGAGAGCTGCCCCTGGAACAAGCCAGGAGCCTGCACCCAGAACAAGGGCAGGGGTCCAGAAGGCGGTTTCAATGACTCATCACTCTGAAGGCACTTTCCTATTTATATGCAAATTGAAAGTAATTTCAGTAATGCACAAAGTATCCTTTTTACTTAAAAACATTTTAGGATTAGTAACTTTTCACAGATGCCTCTACAATCAAAGTAGTACTCCAATATTAAATAAAGCATCTACATACCAAGATCCTGTCTTCTAAAATTTTAAGTGACCATAATTAGGCAACTTCCAATATTTAGAGCTTCCTGAATAAACAAATAAATATTCCATCCATCAAGTATCTTCAGTCACCAAGCCAGAAGCAACCAGGCGCTCGCGTTCTCCTGAAAGTTCTGCATTTTCCCACGCTCTGCACTCCAAATGTGCTGCAGGTTAACTGAGAGGGTAGAGGCCACTGAGATCCAGGAATAATCCCAGCATTTGATACAGGCCCCTTCATATGGAAATGCTACTCAGGGTCTCCACTTTCATGGGACAAAGTGATGTCTTATAGGGAGTGAAATGTAAATCTCCTGAGAAAGACATTACTGCTCCACTTCCACCCCCAGAGCTACATATCTGAGTGCATCACAGTGACTCACGTGGAGGACACTCAAACATTTAGAAGACAGATCACAGAAAAATCTTTTCAGAATTAAATTTGTCAGAGTTGGAATTTTTGCCAAATAATAAAAATGAGAAGGCAGATCTTAAGCCATGAAGAAATGAAAGCCGACTTAATCCCTGAAGAAGAACAATTTTAAAGTAAGCCTTACTACTCACAGAATCTACAAGTAAAAATACACAGAAATATCCAGAGCTCACTAGTATTATTTGCTACCTTTACTACAATATTCACTAACATTTTCTTCTGCAATTAAACTACTTTTACACAACTTCTACTTTTTGACCCACCACTTAATAATTTTAATAACACAATTTTATAATGTCTTGTCATTGTGTTAGTCACTCAGTTGTGTCCAACTCTTTGCGACCCATGGACTGTAGCCTGCCAGGCTCCTCTATCCATGGAATTCCCCAGGCAAGAATATTGGAGTGGGTAGCCATTCCTTCTCCAGGGGATCTTTCCAAGCCAGGGATCAAACCGAGGTCTCCTGCATTGCAGGTAGATTCTTTACCATCTGAGCTACCAGGGAAGCCCCAAGCATACGAGTTACAATCCGTGGTATTTAGTAAAGAAAAAGGTTAATGAATATTCAAAACTGGAAATCTATAAGAAATAAAGAAAATAAGACCAATGTAAGTTGCTAACTGTAAACTTTGTCCTGTAAGGTAGTTTCAATTTCTGTAACGATTTCCTGGTGCAGCAGGTGTCAACTGAACATGAAGTGTGGCCATGTCTCAGGTCACTCTGGTCCACATGGAGAGACACTCATGAGTAAAGCTGCCACAACGGCTCAGTCAGCTGTGCCCATTTGACCATCATTTTTTAAGATAAAGACTTTAAATACATGTCAAGTGTATGTTACTCAGCTGTTTTAACTTCCCCAAAACATGGGTATTTTTGCTACTAACATCTGTATTTTCAAATATATCTTCAGTAAGAAAAGGAATACTACAAATGAAATCCAAAATTTGCCTATGTTCAATTTGGTAAAAACAAAACCCTGTAAGAGACCAAAAATAACTCAACAGTATATTCACTGTTGTTAATGCTCACAATTCCTGGCAAATATCTGCCCCGGACAGGCAAGTCGCCACTCCTGCAGCACGGGCCGCCTTCGTGGAGCCCACACTGCAGACACGAGGCCACATTCTATCCTCACAGCTTCCTGCGTCCATGCCTGCCCCCATGCCCTCGGTCTTCACCCAGGGAAACACTTTCATGCTCTGGTAGACATCATCAGTAATCAACAAAGGAAGATCAATAATCATGCATTTGTGGAAACACTGACACCCAGGGATCCTCCACACACAACAGGCACTCATTTCCCCTGTAGGATTCCCTTGGGAGGTGTTCTCTACTGGAAGATGGCAAACCAGGACCTACTACACGGAGACCACAGGCCCTGTCCTGGCACCATTCCCAGTCCAGGAGCAAAGAGGAGGAAGAGCCTTGGCTAGTCAAGCCAGACTCTTCTTCCACCCCTAGCTTTCCCCTTAGCTCTCACGACAAGGACTCTTCCAGCTCGTGGCTTCAACCACGGGGAGAACGCACACCTCAGACGGCACCAGGGGCTTGAGTCCGACTCCTTTCTCCACCCCACACTAATGAGGAACACATGCCACACCATCAGACAGTCCCACCCAAACCCATCCACCGCAGCTGTCCCCCGTAACCACCACCTCGCTTCCACAGCTGGTGGTGTAATGGCCAAGCCTCTCCCTGATGGACAAACAGTAATAAAATTATGCTAGGTCTGATACAAATGCATGATTATTGATCTTCCTTTGTTGATTACTGATGACCTCTACCAAAGCATAACCAACTTTCTCTTATTTTTAGTCCTCATCCGTATCCCAGACACCTTCTAACTTAAATGAACTAATGGTCCCAATCAAGGATAAAAGTCATCTTCTCCAACATGATTTCACTGTTCCTCCCTTATTTTTTCTGCCACCCAAAAAAAGGAGTATAAGCCTTCCCCCACTCCCTTCCCCGTCATAGGCCTATGCCACACGCCTACTGATGCTTTTCAGAAAGTCATCGTTGAGGGGCTTCCACTATCACAATAATAACAACAACGCTCAACTTCTATCTCCAGACCCTGATTCTGGGTCTGACACATCTTAGACCAATCCAGTTCAAAACAGATTTATAAAAGGTACCACAGGTACCTCACACTAGTGAGAAGGGCCATCATTAAAAAGTCTACAAATAATAAATGCTGGAGGGGGTGTGGAGAAAAAGGAACCTACACTACTGGGAGGAACGTAAACCGGTTCATCCACTAGGGAGAAGAGCAGACTGAAAGTCGCTCGGTCGTGGCTGACTCTATGACCCCATGGACTGTGGCCCACCAGGCTCCTCTGTCCAAGGAATTCTCCAGGCAAGAGTACTGGAGTGGACTGCCATTCCCTTCTTCAGGGGATCTTTCCAACCCAGGGACCATGCCCAGGTATCCTGCACCGCAGACAGATTCTTCACTGTCTGAGCCACTAGAGATGCTCAGGGAGAACAGTATGGAAGTTCCTTAAAAACTACTGTCACCGTATGATCCAGCAGTCTCATTCCTGGGCATAAATCTGGAGAAAACGCTTTAATTTGGAAAGATACATGCACACCAATGTTCACTGCAGCACTGTTTACAATAGCAAAGACACGGAAGCAACCAAAGTGTCCGCCAACAGAGGCATGGCTAAAGATGTGGGACATATATACGATGGAATATTACTCAGCCGTAAAACAGAATGAAATAATGCCATCTGTAGCAACATGAATGGACCTAGAGATCATCATACTAAGTGAAGTCAGTCAGAGAAAGACAAATGCCATGTGACAGTGCTTCTATGCAAAGCTAAACAATGATGCAAATGAACTCATTTACAAAACGGAGTCAGAGATATAGAAGACAAACTTAAGGTTGCCACAGAGGACAGCAAGGGGTGGTGAGGAAGGGGGCAAAATTAGGGGTTTGGGATAAACATATACATACTACTATATATAAAACAGATAAACAACAAGGATACAACACAGGGAACTATATTATACCTTATAGTAACCTGTAATAGAAAACATCTGAAAAAAAACATGTTTAACTGAAAAAAACAAAAATACTAACAAGGAAGTATACAGGAAGATGTGTGTAGCTGCGTGCAAATACTAGGCTATTTTATGTAGGAGACTTGCGCATCCATTGACTGGTAACTGCAGGGCTCCTAGGGAGCTTCCCTGGAGGCTCAGACCGTAAACACAACACAGGAGACCTGGGTTTGACCCCTGGGTCAGGAAGATCCCCTGAAGAAGGGTATGGCTATCCACTCCAGTAGTCTTCCCTGGAAAATCCCATGGGCGGAGGAGCCTGGTAGGCTACAGACCAGGGTTGCAAAGAGTTGGACACCTGTGAGTGATTATCACTCTCACTTTTTAGGGGTCCTAGAACTAATCCTCCACAGAGGCCAAGGGGTACATATAAAATAATAGATGGAAAAGAAAGGAACATAATGTATAAGTATCAATTTACAAATATCAGTACAGTGAAAAAATCAATTTTACCATGTATTAATTACAGGGTCACTAACTGTCTCCATCTTTTAAAGTGTTAGTCACTCAGTCATGTCCAACATTTCATGATCCCATGCACTGGGGCTTGCCAGGCTCCTCTATCCATGGAATCCTCCAGGCAAGAATACTGGAGTGGGTTGCCATTTCCTTCTCCAGGGTTTAAACATTAAATCATCTGACAAGAAAAGTGAATTTGGCTTCCTGTCCCTTTTGGATTAGCACTGTTTGGTTTTGACTAAGGTTATTTACACTCTCCAGGATATCATTTAGAGTGGCTTCTTTAGTTTGATACGGAAACAAATGTGCTGAGAAGCTAAGCTTATAAATAACAATGTAGCCTCGCTGAGGAGGAGGTTAGGCAGTGAAGGGAGACAAACCTGGTACAGAGGAACTTCCATCCCCCACAGACAAACCACTCCAGGCCTCTCTTTCTTCGCGTGATCCTAGCTCGTGGTAAAGTGTGGTAATCACTTTCGTCGTTCTCAAAGCCCTCTTCAGACATCATTAGTGGCATTTCATCCAAGTGGGCAGACTCATCCTCCAGCTGGTACCTGGAGAGAGGAAAGACCAGAGCACTGAGGTGGGGCAAGCTGTCTCTGTCTACGGTAAGGGTTTCACTCAGGGTAAGAGCTGGCCCAGTTCTACTAATCACACTTTTCTTTTCTCCTCATACTAAGCTAACTTTCTCATACTAAGCTACATGAACCAAGAACTTCCCGATGTACAAGCTGGATTTAGATAGAAAAGGCAGAGGAACCAGAGGTCAAATTGCCAACATCTGCTGGATCACAGAAAAAGCAAGGGAACTCCAAAAAAACATCTACTTTTGCTTCATTGACTACACTGAAGCCTTTGACTGTGTGAACACAAACTGTGGAAAAATTCTGAAAAGAGATGGGACTACCAGACCACCTTACCTGTCTCCTGTGAAACCTATATGCAGGACAAGAAGCAACAGTTAGAACCAGACATGAAACAATGGACTGGTTCAAAACTGGGAAAGGAGTATGTCAAGGCTATATACTGTCACCCTGCTTATTTAACTTATATGCTGAGTACATCATGCAAAATGCCAGGCTGGATGACTCACAAGCTGGAATCAAGATTTCCAAGGGAAATATCACATGACTTAGTAACTGAACAACAAAAATGGTTAAGTTGTAACTCATATTACCTGTCTCTTGTTGTTTAGTCACTAAGTTATGTCTAATTCTTTGTGACCCCATGGACTGCAGCACACCAGGCTTCCCTGCCCTTCACCATCTCCCAGAGCTTGCTCAAACTCATGTCCACTGAGTTGATGATGCCATCAAACCATCTCACTCTATGTTGTCCCCTTCTCCTGCCCTCAATCTTTTCCAGCATCAGGGTCTTTTCCAAAGAGTCAGCTCTTTGCATCAGGTGGCCAAAGTACTGGCGCTTCAATTTCAGCATCAGCCCTTCCAATGAATATTCAAGGTTGATTTCCTTCAGGATTGACTGGTTGGATCACCTTGCTGTCCAAGGACTCTCAAGAGTCACCTCCAACACCACAGTTTGAAAGCATCAATTCTTTGGCACGCAGCCTTCTTTACAGTCCAACACTTTCATCCATACATGACTACTGGAAAAACCATAGTTTTCAGTAGATGGACCTTGGTTGGCAAAGTGATGTCTCTGCTTTTTAATACGCTGTCTAGGTTTGTCACAGCTTTTCTTCCAAGGAGTGTCTTTTAATTTCATGACTGCAGTCACCATCCACAGTGATTTTGGAGCCCAAGAAAATAAAATCTATTACTGTTTCCCCAACTATTTCCCATAAAGTGATGGGACTGAATGCCATGATCTTAGTTTTTGAATGCCGACTTTTAAGCCAGCTTTTTCACTCTCCTCTTTCACCCCCATCAAGAGGCTCTTTAGTTCCTCTTTGCTTTCTGCCACTAGAGTGGTATCATCAGCCTATGTGAGGTTGTTGATACTTCTCCCAGCAATCTTGATTCCAGCTTGTGATCATTCAGCCCAGCGTTTCTCATGAAGTATTCCACATATAAGTTAAATAAGCAGGATGACAATAAATAGCCTTGACGTACTCCTTCTCCAATTTTGAACCAGTCTGTTGTTGCATGTTTGGTTCTAACTGTTGTTTCTTGTCCTGCACACAGGTTTTTCAGGAAACAGGTCAGGTGGTCTGGTATTCCCTTCTCTTTAAGAATTTTTCCAGTTTGTTGTGTCCACACAGTCAAAGGCTTCAGAACAGTCAATGAAACAATAGTATAATAAAAAAATTTTTTCTATAGTTATTGTTGATAACACCCTGCTCCCTGGCAGCCAAGAAACCACTAGCAGATGGATATTCCCTCATCACTACCCCTGGCCAGCCAAGCTAATTCCTACAATGCAGTCTTGCCTGAACTTACCATGAGGCCCTTTCCCCTCATCGTCCTGTTGGCTGCCACAGAGAGAGTCTGACCCTGACACACAGGGCAAATTCACTCAAGAGAGTGAATATGGGGAGTGGGCTGCTCAACTAGACAGCCAGAATATTGGGGAAAGAACCCCCAAAGGCCTCTTAAGACTAGAAGCTCAGGGAAACGGATGGCTGATGTTTACTGAGTCCTTACTATAGCCAGGTACAATGTAGGTCTGTAATCTGCATCATCAAAGAAGAACATCTTAAAAGAAACAAGCAACTAGGGGGAATAAATGCAGCCTATACCAGAAAAATGATGCTATATAGGCAGTTCTCTCAAATCGATAAAAAAGCAAATGCCTCGAACGACAGATGAGCAAAGACAATTAACACAGAAAAAAAAAACCAACTAAGAAAATCACGTTCCACCACATTAGGAACTCCAACTCTTTCAACACCCACTTGAGTGCCCACTACGTGCTAGCAATGTCCCCGCTCGTACATAAGCAAAGAGGCAACAAAGCTCCTGCGATACACAGCTCAGGGACTCACAGGACACTCAATGGAAAAAGTGCTAGGAAGACAATAAAGGAAGTCATAGGACTGGAAGCGACAGGAAGGGTCTTCCTGGATCATCAAGGAAGCTGAGTCTCAACAAGTGACACCTGGATGAAAAGCAGCCAACCACACGAAGGTCTAGGAAGGCAGAGAAGGGGCTGTGGAGCTTGGAGGAACTGCAAGAGGGGGACAGAGCCAGAGTGGCTGGAGTGAGCGAGCCTCACGGTCTGGGAAACCGAAATGAAGCGCTCAGTGAGCAGAGGAAGACAATGAAAGGTTTTAAGCCTGGGAATAATTTTCATTTTCAAAAAGGACTCTTAAAACATACAAATTAAAATAACTGAAAAAAATTAATTCTTAACATTTGGCATAGCCGACAGTCTTGGATAACCAGGCACTCTTAACTGCTGTAAGAAAGTGAACAACTTTTTGGGAGAATAATTTGTGAAGATGCATCGAAAGCCTTTTTTTTTTTTTGTAATGTAATTTAACTTTAACCACAGCTTCTAATTATCTCATGAAAATTAAAAATATATGTAAGATATATCTACAAAGACAATGATCACCATGTTATGCTAGTCACCCAAAAAGCATGGAAAAGCTTCATATCAACAATTAGAGTTGCTTAATTCATGACGGAATACTGTATCATTACTAAAACCGAGAAGGCAGAAGACCTCTGCTTAAAGCAAATGTCTGGAGAAGCAGCAGTCACTACTGCACCCGTCTCGAACACTTCACTCCCCTAATCAAAGGGATACTTGTCTTCATCTCTCATCGAATCTACAAACAACTCCAATTACTCTCAATTCCACCATGGAACATCCTTAAAGCAAGCCACCTATCACTTTAGATGGTTTAGACAAAAAGTACAAAATCTGAAACAATTAATATTTTTCCTCTCAAAAATTCCTTTTTCTTCTGTGTAAAAGCACCTCTTTTAAAAGTCAACCAGAAAATGGATATTTATAGAAAATGCAATTAAAATTCAAACCACCACTTACAGATATTATAACTAGTATACAAAATGAAATTTTTAGTCTTTTTCATTAAATTCTTTTAGTGATTGTGCTGCATTTTAGCAAAAGTCACAATCTTATCATGTTTAATGCTAGAAAAGCAGTACAATGAGAGTCTGAAAGATAATGAATATAAGCAACATCAGGTTTAGTAACCTCAACTTCAGAAAGGGAGCCTTTGAACTGGCAAGCAATTTATTCCATTTCCAAAGCAATTTTCCTATTGTATTGAAAATTTTACCTCAGTATTTAAAAACAATAAGATGATGAATAATGGATTTTTTCAGAGACAAGACAAGCAGAGAATCTTAAGTGTCTTTGTTGCCTGGTGTCATACACACTTAATTGGTTTGTCACTCAAGAAAAATCAACGTTTCCAGCAATTAAGTATAATTCTGGAAACATATTTTTTTTAAATGAGTAAAAACAATGTGAACAAAGACGACAGAATGGATGATACCGAACCCAAGAGTACCACCATGCTAAGAACTAACGACAGCTCTCTTCACCACTGCCCAAGGTTTAAAAAAACTAGGAACTTTCAACAAAACATTCAAGTACTGGAAGGCACATAATTTACATGTATCCAAGTAAAAGTAGGTCAGTACAATAACTATCTTAAACTCACATTTTTATCTTAAGTATCCAACAGCTTTATTGTTTCCATTTTGATGAGAAACATTTCTGAGAAGTCAACTGATACTAAAGGGAGGAAAACACTTAAAATATGCCTACTGCTTAAACCTTCTTTAAGAAAAATAGACACTCCCTTTCTGCCTACATGTTAATAAAGAAAAACAAGGCAATGAAATACTATTAAAAAATGTATATTTTCTTCATCAAATACAGCTTCCAAGTTCAACTGTGTTGCGATAAGTCATTCAGTTCAGTTCAGTTCAGTTGCTCAGTCGTGTCTTTGCGACCCCATGAAGTGCAGCACGTCAGGCCTCCCTGTCCATCACCAACTCCCAGAATTCACTCAAACTGACGTCCATTGAGGCGGTGATGCCATCCAGCCATCTCATCCTCTGTCGTCCCCTTCTCCTCCTGCCCCCAATCCCTCCCAGCATCAGTCTTTTCCAGTGAGTCAGCTCTTCGCATGAGGTGGCCAAAGTGCTGGAGCTTCAGCTTTAGCATCATTCCCTCCAAAGAACACCCAGGACTGATCTCCTTTAGAATGGACTGGTTGGATCTCCTTGCAGTCCAAGGGACTCTCAAGAGTCTTCTCCAACACCACAGTTCAAAAGCATCAATTCTTCGGGCTCAGCTTTCTTCACAGTCCAACTCTCACATCCATACATGACTACTGGAAAAACCATAGCCTTGACTAGACGGACCTTTGTTGGCAAAGTAATATCTCTGCTTTTCAATATGCTATCTAGGTTGGTCATAACTTTTCTTCCAAGGAGTAAGCGTCTATTAATTTCATGGCTGCAGTCACCATTTGCAGTGATTCTGGAGCCCCAAAAAATAAAGTCTGACACTGTTTCCACTGTTTCCCCATCTATTTCCCATGGAGTGATGGGACCAGATGCCATGATCTTAGTTTTCTGAATGTTGAGCTTTAAGCCAACTTTTTCACTCTCCTCTTTCACTTTCATCAAGAAGCTCTTTAGTTCCTGTTCACTTTCTGCCATAAGGGTGGTGTCATCTGCATATCTGAGGTTATTGATATTTCTCCCAGCAGTCTTGATTCCAGCTTGTGCTTCTTCCAGCCCAGCGTTTCTCATGATGTACTCTGCATATAAGTTAAATAAGCAGGGTGACAATATACAGCCTTGATGTACTCCTTGAGTCATTAATAAGCAGCAGAACTGTATGAACTAGTGAGAAATTAGAATTCCTTCCCTCCTACAGCAGCAGAAAACAGGGGAATAGTTTTACAAACAAAAAAAGTAAAGGACCAGTGCTGGAGCAGCATGCCTTGACATGAGGAGCGAAAACAAGCAACAAGGACAAGAGTCAGGCTTTACTGACCTACTGATTCCTCTTATAGAATGTTCTATAAAAACTGAACACCGATTTCTTGAATAAGAAATTACACCAACACTATACATATATTGAGACAAACTTCTGAATTAGTTAATGGTGCCTGCATGCTAGGTCACTTCAGTCATGTAACTCTTTGGGGCCCCCCATAGCCCATCAGGCTCCTTGGTCTATGGGAATCTCCAGACAAGAATACTGGGTTGGGTTGCCATTTCCTTCCTTCCTGACCCAGGGATCGAACCCACGTCTCTTGTCTCCTGCGTTGGCAGGCAAATTCTTTACCACTAGCCTCCAGAGTTAATGGTACAATATCTAATGTATGTAAATGCCAATCCAGATATTTACAGACAAGCAGGCCAGTTAAGCTAAGGACACATACTCCAGCTTCCCAAAAGGTGCTATTCCAATCACCAACTCTATCTTCATGCAAACTGTCAGTTTAGAAAGTTAAGCAAAACATTTCTATTCTGTTAAGTATACAGAATTTTATAAACTTGCATAAAATAGTTCTTTTAAAGGAAATGCTATGTATTATAAAAATATGTCTCTGATTTCAAGGAATCCTGGACCTGGGTACTTTGATAAACGCTATCTTAAGAATCATTCTGTACTTTAAAAAAAGATTTTAATTACAGACCATCACAGAAAAGGAAAACAGTAAAATATCTATTATCATAATAATTGTAAAATTTTTTAGATTCAGAGAAAAATGTGTGTAGACACTCAATGAGAAAACACTAAAAAGAAAAAAACCCAAAAAACCTGTTTCCTCTACCAAGAAACACACTAATATTTTAAAGATAATCAGACAATAGCCATCTGTTCTCAGCATGAGTCTCTTTTTAAAAGAGACTGATAAAACAGAAGACTTAAATAAGGTGTGTGTGTGTGTTAGTTGCTTCGTCGTGTCCGACTATTTGCAACCCCATAGACTGTAGCCCACCAGGCCCCTCCGTCCATGGGATTCTCCAGGCAAGAACACTGGAGTGGGTTGCCATTTTCTTCTCCAAAAGGAACTACAGAAAGAAAGAAAGTGAAGTCGCTCAGTTGTGTCCGACTCTTTGCGATCCCATGGACTGTAGCCTATCAGGCCCCTCCATCCGTGGAATTTTCCAGGTAAGAGTACTGGAGTGGGCTGCGATTTCCTTCTCAATTAAGTAAGATCCACAGCCTTATAGCACAAGACCAAAATGTCCAAGATACAATGAAAAATCACTCATACCAAAACCCAATAAACCTCAACCTGAATGAGAAGAGACTCAAGAGATACTAACATGAAAAAGATTCAGATGCTGAAATTATCTAACAGGAGTTGTAAAACATTCATCATTAAAGTGTTTCAGTGGGCAATACAAACATGCTTGAAACATGAGAAAAAATTAGAAAAACTAAGCAAAGAAACAGCTAATATGAATTAGAATCAACTGGAAATTTTGAAACTAGAAAAAAAAAATAAGACTTATAAACTGAATGGACAAGCTCAGCAGCAGAATGAAGGAAACAGAGAAAAAAATCAATGAGCTTGAAGATGGAACAACAGAAATCCCCCTATCTCAACAGAAAGTGAACAGAACTTATGACCAAGTGGGACTAAAAGAAAAGCTCTCACAAGATGTCACTAGAGTATCAGCAGAAGAGATGAAAGACTGTCCAAATATAAGTATTCAAATAAATAAATGCTGAAAACTTCTGACAAAAGATTCAAGAAACTAAGTGAAACAGTATAAACTCAATCTATGCTAAGGCCCATAAAAATCAAACTACTGAAAACCAAAGACAAAGCTTGAAATTAGTGAGAAATACCGTACCTACAATGGAAATCATTCCAATGACCTCAGATTCCTCATCAAAAATCATGGAACCCAGAAAGAAGTGACATAACATTTTTCAAGTGCTGAGAGAACTGTCAACCTGAAACTGCATATATGATGAAAATATCCTTACAGAATGAAGGGGAAATAAGACATCCTCAGATGAAGAAAAACTAAGAGATTTATTTTTGGCAGACCCTTCCTCAAAGTATAGCCAAGGAAATCTTAAAACAGAACAGAAACAAGAAAATAGTTTTGGTATACCAGGAAATAAGAGAAGAACAGAAGTTGCAAAAATATGAATCATTACAATAAGCTGTCCTTCTCCTCTTATGTTTTCTAAATTATGTTTGAGAGACAAAGCAAAACTTCTAACATTGATGAGCAGTTCTAACTATAAGGGAAATATGTAACTACTTTCATATATGTAAAACTTACATATGATTTTACAAGACACAAGCATACCTCAGAGATACTGTAGGTTCAGTTCCAGACCACTGGAATAAAGCAAATATGGTAACAAAGTGAGTCAAATAAGTTTTTTGGTTTTCTGGTACATATAAAAGTTATGTTCACAATGTACTGAAGTCTACCAAATATGCAATAGCATTATGTATTAAAAAAAGTACATGCCTTAACTAAAAAATACTTTATTGATTAAAAATGCTAACCATCAACTGACAATGCAGGGTTGCCACAAACCTTCAATTCGTAAAAAAAAAAACAAACACACAATTCTGCAAAGCACAATAAAACAAGGTATGCCCATAATTACATTACCAGTGGTGGGAATCAAAGGATGTAAGGTGAGAATTGCACACTTCACTCAACTTGATGAAATGTCAACAGGAGTATATATACTGTGATGAGTTATACTGTGTAATACAACATGTAGAACCACTGCTACATAGTGTTTATACAAAGAGACCCAATGTAAACACCACAAGTAAACCAAAATGGAATTCTAAAAAATGCTCAAGTGACTGTTAAAAAAGGCAGGAAAAAGAAAAGAGAGAAAGAAAAGACAGAAAACAGAAAGTAAAATGGTAGGTGCAAGTCCTAACTAATCAGTCACTACACTGAATGTAAATGTTCTAAATGCATCAGCTCAAGGACACACAATGGCAGAGTGGATAAAAAGTATAACCAACCACATTATCAACGAAGAGAAACTCACTTTACTAAAAGCAAGTTGAAAGTAAAAGGATGGAAAATTATGTGCCAGGCAAACATCAATCCAAAGAAAGCAGGAGTGGCTATAATAATGTCAGTTAAAGCAAACATCACAGCAAAAAAAATTACTAGCGACAGACAGGGAAATTTCATAATAATACAAATGTCAGTCCATCAAGAATATAAGCAATCCCAACATGAATGTACCAAAAATAGACCTGCAAAATATGTGAAGCAAAAACTGATAAAACTACAGAGAGTAACAGACAAATCCATGATTTCAGTTAAGAGACCAACTATCCACCTTCAACAACCAGGCGGTAAACCAGCAAGGAGAAAAGAACTCAACACCATTAACTGCTGCTGTTGCTGCTGCTAAGTCGCTTCAGTCGTGTCCGACTCTGTGCGACTCCATAGACAGCAGCCCGCCAGGCTCCCCGGTCCCTGGGATTCTCCAGGCAAGAACGCTGGAGTGGGTTGCCATTTCCTCCTCCAATGCATGAAAGTGAAGTCGGTCAGTAAGTGTCCGACTCTTCACGACCCCATGGACTGCAGCCTACCAGGCTCCTCCATCCATGGGATTTTCCAGGCAAGAGTACTGGAGTGGGGTGCCATTGCCTTCTCCGACACCATTAACTAACAGGATCTAATTGCATTTCAGAACATTTCACCCAACAACAGCACAAAGTACTTTCTTTTCAAGAGCCCCAGGATTTCTACTGATATAGATCATATCCTCAGTCACTGCACCAAATTTAGAATAATTGAAATCATACAAATTGTGTTCTTTGATTACAAAAAAATCATGCTAGAAGATAACAGTAAATTTTCCAAACTCACTTCTAAACAATCCACAGGTCAAAGAGCATGTCTCAGAGAAAATCAAAACACAAGAATTTGTTGGACATAGGTAAGTCAATGCCAAGAGGGAAATTTACAGCAATAAGTATTTACATTAAAAAAGAAGAAAAGTCTCTAATTAATAATCCAAGATCTCACCTTAAGAAATGAGAAGATAAAAATGAATATAATGTAAACAAATGTAGAAAAAAATAAACATCAGAAATTAATGAAGTTGGAAAAAGAAAACCAGAAAACATAAGTAGAATAAAAGATGGATCTTTGAAAAGATCAAATTTCTAGCAAGAATGAACAGCAGCAAAAAAAGTGAAGGCACAAACCACCAACATCTAAATGCAATAACAGCAAAAAGAAAATAGGGGAATACTACAAACAAGTCTATACACATATATACAGCAACTTAGCTAAAATGAACCAACTGGTCATTAGCACAAACTGTCACCATTCACCAAATATAAAGCAGATCCTTTGAATAGTTCAATAACTATTAAAGAAACTGAAAGCATGCAAAGAGTTGACTCACTGGAAAAGACACTGACACTGGGAGAGATTGGGGGCAGGGGGAGAAGGGGATGACAGAGGATGAGATGGCTGGATGGCATCACTGACTCAATGGATGTGAGTCTGAGTGAACTCCAGGAGTTGGTGATGTACAGGGAGGCCTGGCATCCTGCGATTCATGGGGTCGCAAAGAATCGGACACAACTGAGCGACTGAACTGAACTGAAAAAGAAATCTCCAGGTCCAGATGGTTTCACTGGAAAATTCTACCAAACATTTAAAGAAGTAACACCAACTTTACAAAATGTCTTCCAGAAAGGGAAAGAGAAGAAAACACTTCCCCACTCATCTCATGGGGCCAGGTATCAGGGTAAAATCTGGCCATCACTGCCACTCTACTCATGGAATTGAAAGTCTAACGAGAAGATGAGCAATTAGTCAAGTGCACTCTGTGCTGTGAGGGGAAGCAGAGTACTGTACGAGCCTGGCAGGAGCATCTTCTTCTGTTCTGGCTGGGGTTGAAACCAAGGAAGGTATTAGAAGGCCACCTGATGCAAAGAACTGACTCACTGGAAAAGACCCTAATGCTGGGAAAGATTGAAGGTGGGAGGAGAAGGGGGAGACAGAGGATGAGATGGTTGGATGGCATCACGGATGTGATGGACATGAGTTTGAGCAAACTCTGGGAGTTGGTGACGGACAGGGAAGCCTGGCATACTGCAGTCCATGGGGTTGCACCTGAGTGACTGAACTGAACTGAATTAGAAGTCAAGTCATTTCAGATGTTGACACAAGTCAGGAATACAGTCACTGTAATAATGGAGATTTGTAAATACAAGAAACAGTTAAAAGAGTACAAAGTAACTGCCGGTGGAATGAGAGGCTGGGGAGAAGGTGACTGGTAGAGAGCCACAGTGACTATCATAAGCCTTTAACTTTTTAAACTATACATAAATGTTACCATGATAAAATACAACAAAAACCAACTTCACAAAATAATACAGGAACACAACTTTTAAGTCACAATCCATTTCTGTTCCTCTTTCCTAAAAACAACTATCAATCAATACAAACCCTGAAAATAAAGCAAGAGCCAACCAGGAGAGCTCTGGAGGGTGGTGAGAATGCAGCAGTGAGAGGAAGAGAGCTGGGTGGACTGGGGATCCAGAACCAGAGGAACACAATGGGCGGACATCTTACGAGACCCCACCCAACAGAAGGACACAGGCCCAGCACGGCCTACTCCATCCTAGCAAGAAAAGGCAGCCCAGGAAGGCCATAACTCCCTTGAGAGTCCACCACCAGGAAGACAAGACTGACAAGTGGCCTTAGGAGGTAGTGTCCCACTCCACCAGCCTGAGACTCCCACATCCCACCCAGGGACACGGGAGCATCCAAGTGGCACCAGTTAGGGCCCTGCGACAACAAGCGGTTAGACACCTCGGATAGCAAGGCCTACCTTGATGTCTCCATGTCCTGTGAGCCTGAGACTCCCCTCTCTCACTGGGGATGGCAGGGGCGGGGGGCGGATGGGTGGGGTGAGGCAGGGGCAGGCAGCATCAACAAACACAGAAACAGCCAGCTCAGGAAATGGCTTCTATCCATGGCCTGAAATGCTTCTCATCTTCCTCAAGATGCCACAGCAGCCACGGGCACGAGCAAAAAGGATTCAGCCACACAGAGTCTCTTGGCCACAGTGGTGCTGAGTCTCCTCTCCCACCAAGACACACCAGGGAAGTCAGGGGGCACAGATGGAGAGGAGACAGCTACAGCCACTGTCCATCCAACACAGTCTCATCATCCATATGGGATGACACCACCACCTCTCACCAAGAGACCCTGAGCCTGGGGAAATCCCTTCTCCTCGGCAGCACAGAGAGAGACAAGTAAGAGTTCTGGTAGCACGACATAAACCAACAGACCAAAAATCAGCACAGAGGCCCTGTGAATCAAACTGTCATCGGAACTGAGGCCGACAAAGGTCGGCCAGGACCTATGTGCTAAATCTAAACAGGGTTATCATCTGCTAGAATAAAAGATATCAATATGGCCCGCATTCTCCTAATATAAAAGACAAAGAATCAAGGAAACAATCAAAAACTATCTATCATCCAAAGAACACATCATCAAAACCCTAACAATGTGAATTAGAAAAGACAACCAACTGACATCAATCCTAAGATTAACTCAGATATAGGATGGTGTAACAATTATTTCAAGCACCAAACATAAAAATGCTTCAATAATCAATTTCAAATTCTCTTCAAACAAACGGAAATTATAAAACTTAAAAATACAACATTAGAAACAAAACCTCACTGGATGGGATCTATGTGAAAGTGAAAGTCACCCAGTAGAGTGAAAATGACAGAGGACAGAATTAGGGAAATTAAGAACAAATAAATAGCATTTACACAGACTGAACATAGAGAATAGACACCGGGGGGGAAAAAGCCTAAAAGAATTATGCAAAACTAACCAAAGATCCAGCATCTGCATCACTGGAGTCCTGAAAGCGGATAAAAAAGAGGTGTGTGTGAAAGAGTACTTGAAGAAATTCTTACTAAAAACTCCCTAAATTTGGTGACACAAAACCCAACAGATTCAAGAAGCTTAGCGACTACCAAACAAGCTAAACTCAAAGAAGTCATACCAAGATACTTCATAATTAAACCTCTGAAAACTAAGGACAAACAAAAAACTTGAAAGCAGCCAAAGAAAAATGATGCATTCCCTATGGAGAACATCAATTTGAGTGACAGCGGACTTCTAATCAGAAACTATGAAAGCTGAATGGAAGTGGAACAAGAGTTTTCAGGTACTAAGATGTATCAACAAGGAATTCTCTATCCAATAAAAACTATCTTTCAGAAATAAAGGAGAAATAAAGACATCATAAGATGAAATCTTAAGACTGCCTATAGGAAGGTCCTAAAACAAAAAGAAAATTTAAAAAAAAGTGAGAAACCTGGAACAGCAGGAAGGAAGAAAAAAACGAGCAAAAATATGGGTATGTTCAATAAGCTATCCTTACCGTCACAAGTCTTAGAAACCATACTTGATAATTTAAACAAAAAGTTTAACACCATCAGATACTCAGGACATGATTTTTTGTGAAGTTAATCTGTGCTTTTATTTGCCAGTCTAATTTGACTATAGTGACCTGCAAACTTTTTTATCTAAAAAATACACTTTACATCACAATCCAACAAACACACAGGCATCCATAAGGACATGACATTTAAATTGCTGGGGGAGAAAGCGAAGTAAAGGAACCCACTCCATATAGTAAAATACTGATACCAATACACTATGGTGATACCGAGAGCAAACACTACAAAAACTATACAAAGGCCTACCCTAAAAAACACTATCACAAAAACATTTAAGCAAAAGGAAGGCAAGAGAAATATAAGAAACAGAAAAACAGTTAATAAAGTGGCACACTTAAACACTAATGTATCAATAATCACCTTGAATGGCCTAAATATACCAACCAAAAGACAGAGACTGACAGACTGAATAATGGAAAAACACGATCCAACAGCACCCCACTTCAAATTCAACAGACAGGTCGAATGCTAATACAATGCAAATATTTATCCACAAAAAGCAGAAGTGGCTACACTAGTCTACCAAAGGAGACTCCAGAGCAAAAAAAGTTACCAGAGACAACAATAAAAGAAATATCTGCCTGAAGACATAGGGATCCTAAATGTATATATACCACATTACCGAGCTTTAAAATGTATAAGGCAAAAACTGGCAGATGAGAACTTTGAGGGAAATCTATTGTGAAAGAGGTGGCACATTTTCAAAAACTATCTCCTAAAATCAACTACTTAGAAGATTACTAACACAGTTACTCTTATAGGTAACGACAGGGAAGAAAGAAGAGACCATACCTCTCCACTTCAGGGCCGAACACTAAGAATGTGCTCCTATTAACTCCTCCTGTACCCTCAACAATTCTACAAGAAAAAATATTGCCCCCATTTTACAGCAGAGGAAATTAGGGCTTACAGTTTAAGTTACCTAAGATCAAACAGCTAGTAAGTAAGTGAACCAAGATTCAATTCAGCTCTGTAACATTATAATAAGTACTCTTTTGACTATATGGCCTCTCACACAGCCCAAACCAAAAATAATTCTAAAACTTGAATCCTGAAGCAACTGGGTACTAAAATCCGTAATTTTTCTGTGTGCTAAAGGCAGATTGCTTCTACAAACCTTCAGAAATAAAAACTTAACAACTATTTCCCCTTTTTATAAGTTTCTTTTCTTAACCAGTTATCATAGGGGTAGTCTTCCCTTTGGGTAAGAAGTTAAATACGAACTAAATCCAACTAGGGTATGAGACTTCCATTTTAAATCAAAGGTCTCCACTTTTAAATTTTACCACTTTAATAACTGCTCACATGGAACAATTCAACCTTTCTGAATCTCCGTTTCCCATTGTTAAACAGCAAAAATTCTTGTCAACAAAAGGTACTTTGTAGATATACGTTTAAGTAAGAAGTGTTCTCAGGAAACAAACTGAAATGTCTTTGCGTGCTCTTCCACTTGTGAAGTGACTCCCAACAAGATCTGCACTTCTACGCCTGACTAGGAGTTGTGTCTGCCATCTTCACGATCTCCTGGAGACGCTGCAAGTTTCGGAGACTAACAACTGCGAGGCGGGCGCCGTGGGGCCCATCCTGCCTGCGCTGACAGAGGCAGCAGCCCCCGAACCCGAGACAGCCTCCTCTCTGCGCCGAGCCCGGCCGGGGCGCTCCGAAGCGGGGGACCCCTCGCAGCGCCGACGCCCTGCCCAGGTCCGGGCGCGCCTGGGCGGCCCCCGTCGGGCCGGCGAGGAAGGGCGCCGGGGCGGGAGGCTGGGGCGGCCCCGTCGTTACCTGCTGGGCCGGTCGGGCCCCGGCCCGGGCCCCGCCGCGCTGAAGTAGGCCGCGCGTTTACGGTTGGCCGCGGCCACGGCTGCCGCGCTGCGCACCGGGTACAGAGGGATCTGGTCCGCCATCGTCTGGCCGCCACCTTCCAGCCCCTCCCCGATCCCCCTCGGTTCACCGCCTTTCCCCGCCCTCTCCCCTCAGCGCCAACCCGGCTGAGGCACCGCCCGCGCGCCTGCCCCTCCACCGTGCGTCGAGGCCTGATGGCGTCACCACGCGTCGGGGCCCGATGATGACACCACCGCGAAACAGAGGCGCGGGGGCCGGAGGCTTCCGAGGCCCCGCCCCCGGCGCGGCAGGGCCCGGTGACGTCATTCTGCGGCGAGGGCGCCAAGAGGCGGGTGGCGGCGTTCAGAACCTCAACTCCGTCGGCGACCAGTGACGTCCCTGGGCGGTGAAGGCCCGAGCCGAAGCCGTGTGGTCCAAGCTAGGCGGGAAGCGGGCCTATCTTGAGCGCTCCTGGGCCGAGGCGCTGACCTGTTGGTCTGGAGTGAGGCGGATGCTGCCCGGCCGCTCTGCCCCTGCCCGAGGAGGCCTTCTTGAGAGCCAGATGGAGGGCACTGCGGGCCTTGCCGCGTGGGAACCTGGCCCACCTCCTCAGCGCCGTGCGCAACCTGCACGCCTCGCCCATGCACACCTGGTGTCGCATGAAGCTGGTGGCCAGCGCCTTTTACCATAATAGCGTGACACTCTTGAGTGTCCAGCTAGATAACCACCCTCAACAGCTGACATTGTTACACCAACCAGCTAGATAACCACTGTCAACAGCAGACATTGTTTACACCAACCCGCTAGATAATGATTTTCAACTGACATCGTTAACACCAACAAGCTGGAACCACTCTCAATAGCTGACATTGTTACTCCAGCTACATAACCACTCCCAACAACCCTAAAGGGTGTAGTTTATTGTCCTACAGGCTTTAACCACTTTTATATATAACCCAGCAATCTCACCCTAACATTCCTGTATTAAATCGCCTCTAAACACGTAGGTCCTGAGATACTCTGAGCACCTGTTAATATCTTTCACACCATATCTTCCCTCTTAATTACTTGCATAAAAATTTTGTCACAGCTTCGTTATATATCTTCATGAAAGTTGTTTTACCTCTCAAAAATTATAATTTAGCAAAAAGGCAAATTTTCAAATATTGAAGAGCTTCCTTATGTATTTTTAAAAGTGCATGACAGGTTGTTAAATGGTGGAATTTAAATGCCATTCCATGCATTTGAAAGAGTGATGTGACAGTTCTGTTTTTAAATGTAAACACTTACTTAAATGCCAAAGATGCATCATTTGTAACTATCTACACTTTACAATAAAAACTGCTGTCAACACAAAGTGTGTGAATGAATACATTTCCAAAATTATTTTAGGGAGTCAATGAGCAAAAAAGAACTTTTAAGATTGTGCCTGGCAGGCTACAGTCCACCGGGCTGCAAAAGAGTTGGACACAACTTAGCAACTCAAGAACAACAAATTGTAATAAGCAGTTAAAAAACTACCACCAAAAAATGAATCTTGTAAAAATCCATGTTTATATCTTTTATAGGACAATTTTAACATTTATGATTTCCTACTGATGCTTTCTTTGCTTTGCTCTCATGGAACTCTCCCTTGAGAGAAATGCATTCTTTCTCTCAACAGGTGAAAGGGTAAATGAAGTCGCTCAGTCGTGACCAACTCCTTGTGGCCGCATGAACTATAGCCTACCAGGCTCCTCCGTCCATGGGATATTCCAGGCAAGAGTACTGGAGTAGGTTGCCATTTCCTTCTCCAGGACTCAATGGGTAGTGAAGTTAAACAAAAAGTCTCTGTACTGCCACACCCTCTAACATACATCTGGATTCAGAAGATCCCAGCTTCACTAAAACACATCATATTTCATTCCTTGAATAGAAATATATTTTAAAGGGGAATGATTAAGTACCTTTATTATAAAGGAGAAAAATGTAACTACAACAATAAGGTTTTTTTTTTTTTTCAATTCACGACTTAAAGTGAAAATGTTGGTCACTCAGTCGTGTCCAACTCTTTGCAACCCCATGGGCTATAACCTGCCAGGCTCTTCTGCCCATGGGATTCTCCAGGCAAGAATACTGGAGTGGGTTGCTATTTCCTTCTGCAGGGGATCTTCCTGGCCCAGGGATCGAACCTGGGTTTCCTACATTACAGGCAGATTCTTTACCGTCTGAGTCACCCTCAGATGTAAGATGGTGGGGGGAGGGGGGGGCTGGAAACTAGA
Organism: Ovis canadensis; assembly: GCF_042477335.2. NCBI lineage: Eukaryota > Metazoa > Chordata > Mammalia > Artiodactyla > Bovidae > Ovis > Ovis canadensis. The sequence continues at coordinate 14,316,025 of NC_091267.1, forward strand.
ATAAGGTTTTTTTTTTTCAATTCACCACTTAAGGCTCTCACATTACAGAAAGTTCATAATTTAAAACTAATATATTTTTGAGGGGTAGTTTATTCTAGCTTCTCATAGTCTGAAAGAATTTAAGTCAACCACAAAAAATGTGTATGTGCATGCAAATGAGTGGGTACATGCAACTTCAGCTGTACTCAGGAAATCCTGATGACTTGAAATAGAATTTCAGGTTGTTTGGAATCCAGCTGTTTAGATCAATGTAGAGAGTTCATAGTTTTAGAGCATTCATAGTTTCCTTTAAACCACTCATTCAATTACTGCTTTGTAATGAGCCGTAGATGTTTCAACTGTTCTGTCAAAATGGGGGGGCGGGGAATACAGTTAGTAACTTCTTGTGGAGAGTTTCAAAGGGTTAGCTAGAGAATAAACTGGAATCAAACTACTCTTTGGAGTCTTGTTACAGCTGGTCGTATCAATAGCTTGTGTGGCTGACAAGGTCTTTCTACCCATAATTTTAAAGTCTGAGAATATTTCTAGTCACAATACCATCGTCTCAATAATGAGATGCCACGTCTGACACACCCTGTCCACATCTCCAGCAGCCCTTGGTGTCCAGTGTCCCTTTTCCTAGGATGGGGCCTCCTTGCCTGGCCCTGGGCTGTTGGTGGCCCTTCCCTCCACAGCCCCCTGGGCGCTGCACACATGTCCTGGCCCCGTCATTTCCTGCTTGTCACAGCCACACTTCAAGGATCTGAACAAATTGGAAGGAATGGCCCTCCCACTTCACTGGGCTTCCCTGGTGGCTCAGCTGGTAAAGAATCCACCTGCAATGCGGGAGACCTGGGTTCGATCCCTGGGTTGGTAAGACCCCCTGGATAAGGGAAAGGTTACCCACTCCAGTATTCTGGCCTGGAGAGTTCCATGGAAAGTGTAGTCCATGGGGTTGTGAAGTCTATTCCTGTGAAATTTTTATTTCAGAAATTTTGGGGGGTTTTGGTTCTAAAATTGCCATTTAGTTTTTTAAAAATCGTGCCAGTATCTCTGATGAGATGTCTTGTTTTCCATTTATTTAAAACATACTTCTTTTACTTCACAGACAATAGTTACAATATTCACTTCAAAGTCTTGCCTGTGGGTTCCATCTTGGGTTCATACTGAGATATGGCTTCATTGCTTCTCTTTCCTCTTGAGAACAAATTCCATTTTCTTGATACTTCAGATGACAGGTCATTTTGTACTGATCATGGACATTGTGAATGTTAGGTTGCAGAGATTCTGGATTCTGTTATTGTTCTTCAATGAGTGTGTTTCATATGCTCACAGGAGAATTTTATGGGAAAATTCAGTTTTTCGATGTGAATGCCAGTCTCGGTCTAGATCTTATTTCCTTGGCTGAGCTAACTTAAGCCTGTTTCACATACACATGGCTTGGGGTCTGTCAGAGACCACTGGAAGATTCCATGAACTTTCCAACCCAAGCCCTGTAGGCATTTCATAACCCAAGGTCACCTGTGTTTTCCAGCCTCGTGGGAAAGTGAGTGCCTCCTTCCCTCCCCTATGGGACTCCAGCATGCAAGACACAGTGAGGGTCTTGAAGGTGACCTGGGGGCTGTGTTTCTCACCCCACCCAGCTGATCTCTGAATCAATTCACCTGTAATATAGCTTCCATCACACATCCAACTCCAGTGATGATTAGTGGTGCTGCCTTGGATGTTTGCAAGCCTGAGGCTCACAGCACCCCTCCTTCACAATGGCCTGTTCCCCCACCGTACTCACCGAACATGCAAGAGCGGAGAAGCAGCAGTTATTGTTGATAGCCATTGTGTTAGGTCTAATTTGCATCTACATCTGCAAGGACAAGAGTGATGGTCCTAGAGCTGCACATTAAACACATTAAACACAGGTGCTTTCCCCCGACACCCTCCCCCCCGTTCTGAGCCCTTCTTCCTGGGAAGGATGGTTACAATTTGTCACCACAGAAATGACACTGCACTTGCTGTTGACATTCTTTAATCAGATAAATTACTTGTTTTTATTATGCTAAAGACAGTTTCCACGAAACTTTCATACTGTGAGCATCTTCGTTTAAGTTGAGATGGAAAGGGTTGGAAGTCTTGACAATGGACAGAAACGTGAGTCCTGAAGATGCATGTCCATGGTCGTTCGTAGAATAAAAGTCAAGGCTTTGGTGTCTGGTCACCTTTGTCCCTGTTCAGGGTGCCCCATGTCCACTTGACCATTATCCCATGGGGCACAAAGGCCCTTGTGGACCCAAACACAGTCACCCTCACTCTGCACCCCTGCAGGACAGAGCATGGACCTCGTGGGGCAGGGGCCACTTCTGGGTATTTTTAAGTTGGTGCAAACACCAATTTAGTGTTAGTTGGACCAACTTAGTATTTAGTTGGTAGCTTTAGACAATGAGTTTTAAATCATTAGAACTAGGTTCAAGCACATTTTATTAATAGGAATCATTACAATCAACACATTTTTGCCAATGAGAAATAAGTTCATTTACTCCCATAGCATAAAATGAACGAATGCTTGGAAAGCATTTTCTGCATTCTGCTGGTGGTGGGAGTGTTTTCCCTGCAAAAAGTTGTTGAGATGCTTGAGGAAGTGGCTGTCAGTTGGCGAGAGATCAGGTGAATATGGCAGATGAGCCAAAACTTCTTAGTCCAATCATTCAATTTCTGAAGCATTTGTTGCGGGATGTGTGGTTGGACATTGTCTTGGAGAAGAATTGGGCCCTTTCTGTTGACCAATGCCGGGTGCAGGCATTGTACTTTTCGGCGCATCTTATTGATGTGCTGAGCATACTTCTCAGATGTGAGCATACTTCTCAGATGTGATGGTTTTACTGGGATTCAGAAAGCTGTAGTGGATCATTCCAGCAGCCAACCACCAAACAGTAACCATGACCTTTTTTTGTGGCAAGTTTGGCTTAATGACCCAGATAACCATGATGCTGTGATCACTCACCTAGAACCAGACATCCTGGAGTCCGAAGTCAAGTGGGTCTTAGGAAGCATCACTACAAACAAAGCTGATGGAAGTGATGAAATTCCAGCTGAGCTATTTCAAATCCTAAAAGATGAGGTTGTGAAATTGCTGCACTCAATATGCCAGCAAATTTGGAAAACTCAGCAGTGCCACAGGACTGGAAAAGGTCAGTTTTCATTCCTATCCCAAAGAAAGGCAACGCCAAACAGTGTTCAAACTACTGCACAATTGCACTCATCTCACACGCTAGCAAAGTAATGCTCAAAATTCTCCAAGCCAGATTTCAACAGTATGTGAACCATGAACTTCCAGATGTTCAAGCTGGATTTAGAAAAGGCAGAGGAACCGAGATAAAATTGCCGACATCCACTGGATCATCAAAAAAGCAAAAGAATTCCAGAAAAACATATATTTCTGCTTTATTGACTATGTCAAAACCTTTGACTGTGTGGATCACAAACTGGAAAATTCTTAAAGAGATGGGAATACCAGACCACCTGACCTGCCTGTTGAGAAATCTGTATGCAGGTCAAGAAGCAACAGTTATAACTGGACATGGAACAATGAACTGGTTCCAAATTGGGAAAGGAGTACGTCAAGGCTGTATATTGTCACCTTGCCTATTTAACTTACATGCAATTTAACGTACATCAGGCAAAATGCTGGGCTAGATGAAGCACAATCTGGAATCAAGATTGCTAGGAGAAATATCAATAACCTCAGATATGCAGATGACACCACCCTTATGGCAGAAAGCAAGCAAGAACTAAAGAGCAAGAACTTGATGAAAATGAAAGAGGAGAGTGAAAGAGCTGGCTTTAAACTCAACATTCAAAAAATGAAGATCATGGCATCCGGTCCCATCACTTTATGGCAGATAGATGGGGAAACAATGGAAACAGTGACAGACTTTATTTTCTTGGGCTCCAAATTCACTGCAGGTGGTGACTGAAGCCATGAAATTAAAAGACACTTGCTCCTTGGAAGAAAAGCTGTGATCAACCTAGACGTCATATCAAAAAGCAGAAACATTACTTTGGCAAAAAAGGTCAGTCTAATCAAAGCTATTATTTTTCCAGTAGTCATGTATGGATGTGAGAGTTGGACTATAAAGAAAGCTGAGTGCTGAAGAATTGATGCTTTTGAACTGTGGTGTTGGAGAAGACTCTTGAGAGTCCTTGGACTGCAAGATCAAACCAGTCAAACTTAAAAGAAATCAGTCCTGAATATTCGTTGGAAGGACTGATGCTGAAGCTGAATCTCCAATAATTTGGCCACCTGATGTGAAGAACTGACTCACTGGAAAAGATCCTGATGGTGGGAAAGATTAAAGGCAGGAGGAGAAGGGGGTGACAGAGGATGAGATGGTTGGATGGCATCACCGACTCGATTTACATGAGTTTGAGGAAGCTCTGGGAGTTGGTGATGGTCAGGGAAGCCTGATGTGCTGCAGTCCATGGGGTCACAAGGAGTTGGACACGACTGAGTGACTGAACTGAACTGAACTTGGCCTTGGGAAGTGCTTTGAAGCTTCTTCTCAGTCCAACCACAGAGATACTCATTGCTGGTTGTTACATAAAATCCGCTTCTTGTCACACATTACAATCAAGAAATGGTTCATTGTTGCATAGAATAAAAGAAGATGACACTTCAAAATGATGATTTTAAAAAATTTTCTGTCATCCCCTGGAGAAGGAAACGACAACCCACTCCAGCATTCTTGCATGAAAAATCCCATGGATGGTCCTTGGGGTCATGAAAAGTTGGACACAACTGAGTGACTTCACTTTCACTTTCTCATGAGGCACCCACCTATTTTCACCTTTCCAATTTGCTTCAAATGCCAAATGACCATAGAATGGTCGACAATGGTCAGCAATTTCTCGCATGGTTGTAGGAGGATCAGCTTCAATGATTCTCTCAGTTGGTTGTCGTCAATTTCCAGTGGCCAGCCACTGGGATCCTCATTTTCAAGGCTCTCTTTTCCTTTGCAAAACTTCCTGAACCACAACTGCACTGTACGTTGGTTAGCAGCTCCTGGGTCAAATGTGTTGTTGATGTTGTGAGTTGTTTCTGATGCTTTATGACTCATTTTGAACTCGAATAAGAAAATCACTCAAATTTGCTTTTTGTCTAACATCATTTCCCTAGTCTAAAATAAATATAAAATAAACAGTAATAAATCATTAGAAAAATACATACAGCAATAGGTGTGCATTAAACTGATGTATAACATAATCACATTAAATAAGAATGTATTCCATTATCAAACAGCAAAGTTCAGCAATGCAAAACCAAAATTACTTTTTTACCAACCTAATATTTTCAGCAGCATTCAGAAGTTAATCATAAGAAGCTTTATGAAACATGCTACCCATATCACAAATCACCTCTGAAAGCCAGATACTCAAAAGAAACCACAAAATTTGAGGAACGACCCAAAAAAAGCACTCAGTGTTTTCCTTTAAAAAGCATCTAAAAAGAAGGAAATTCTCCTTCCTTCCCTAGAATAGTGCCCGTTCCTTGTAGAGGCAGAACGATGAAGTGGTTGTGGGCATGGGCTCGATAAAAGGTCCTCACCCCACCTTGGCCCCGTGCCCTGAGCTCACAGGCCCTCCTGAGCCTGGGCTCCTCGTCTGTTTGACAGGGAGATAGCACCAGCCCCACCCCGCCCCAGGGCTTTGTGAGACGTCCACGGGATTTGGCCTAGTCCTACTACAAAGTAAGTGATTTTAAGGAGGGGCTCTTACTCTCTTTTTGCAGTTGTTGAAAAGCAAAAAATGCCCTCTTCACCCCAAAACCATCTTTGGAAGAGGCAGCAGTGGCCCGAAGTGCAGTAGTTAGGATGTGATCAGGAGTGCAGGGGAGTGAGGGAGGTCAAGGCTGAGGCTGCCTTTACCCAGATGACCTGGAGGTTTGACCCCCTGGGTGAGACAGCCCTTGCCCTCTGACCTCCTGCAGCACTGTGGGGCTACTCTCGTTCAGGACGCAGTGGAAGCTGCCTTTTGCTGTGGGTCCAGTGGTCTTTTTCATCCTGTCCAGAAAGGACCTGCATCTTGTCTGTTTCCTCTAGTGACCACCATGGTCTCACCTATACCAAGAGGCTAACAAACATTTGTTGTATAAATTGTGAAGTTCTTTTCTCTCTTCGTTGTATTCATTGATAGTATTGATCCTCAGCATATAGCAGAAACACACATTCCATGTGTTCTGTTATATACTAATGTTCAGCTCAGTCGCTCAGTCGTGTCCCACTCTTTGCGACCCCATGAACCACAGCACACCAGGCCTCCCTGTCCATCACCAACTCCCGGAGTTTACCCAAACTCATGTCCATTGAGTCGGTGATGCCATCCAACCATCTCATTCTCTGTCGTCCCCTTCTCCTCCTGCCTTCAATCTTTCCCAACATCAGTCTTTTCAAATGAGTCAGCTCTTCGCATCAGTTGGCCAAAGTACTGGAGTTTCAGCTTCAGCATCAGTCCTTCCATCGAACACCCAGGACTGACTTCCTTTTGGATGGACTGGTTGGATCTCCTTGCAGTCCAAGGGACTCTCAAGAGTCTTCTCCAACACCACAATTCAAAAACATCAATTCTTCGGAACTCAGCTTTCTTTATCCAACTCTCACATCCATACATGACTACTGGAAAAACCATAGCCTTGTCTAGACAGACCTTTGTTGACAGTAATGTCTCTGCTTTTAATATGCTGTCTAGGTTGGTCATCGGAGAAGGCAATAGCAACCCACTCCAGTACTCTTGCCTGGAAACTCCCATGGACGGAGGAGCCTGGTAGGCTGCAGTTCATGGGGTCGCGAAGAGTCGGACACTTATTGACCGACTTCACTTTCACTTTTCACTTTCATGCATTGGAGAAGGAAATGGCAACCCACTCCAGTGTTTTTGTCTGAAGAATCTCAGGGACGGCGGAGCCTGGTAGGCTGCCATCTATGGGGTCGCACAGAGTTGGACACGACTGAAGCAACTTAGCAGCAGCAGCAGCAACGGGTTGGTCATAAGTTTTCTCCCAAGGAGTAAGCGTCTTTTAATTTCATGGTTGCAATCACCATCTGCAGTGATTTTGGAGCCCCAAAAAATAGTCAGCCACTGTTTCCACTGTTTCCCCATCTATTTGCCATGAAGTGATGGGATCGGATGCCATGATCTTAGTTTTCTGACTGTTGAACTTTAAGCCAACTTTTTCACTCTCCCTTTCACTTTCATCAAGAGGCTCTTTAGTTCTTCTTCACCTTCTGCCATAAGGGTGGTGTTATCTGCATATCTGAGGTTATTGATATTTCTCCCAGCAATCTTGATTCCAGCTTGTGTTTCATCCAGCCCAGCGTTTCTCATGATGTACTCTGCACAGAAGTTAAATAAGCAGGGTGACAATATACAGCCTTCACGTACTCCTTTTCCTATTTGGAACCAGATCATTGTTCCATGTCCAGTTCTAACTGTTGCTTCCTGACCTGCATACAGATTTCTCAAGAGATGGTATTCCCATCTCTTTAAGAATTTTCCGTAGTTTGTGGTGATCCACACAGTCAAAGGCTTTGGCATAGTCAATAAAGCAGAAATAGATGTTTTTCTGGAACTCTCTTGCTTTTTTGATGATCCAGCGAACGTTGGCAATTTGATCTCATAGTTCGAATAGGAAAAAGGAGTCCAAAATGGCAGAGGCTAAAAGCCAAAGAAAGGAAAAAGCCCGTGAAAATGGAACAAAAGAAAATCCACATGCTGAAGTGAGAACTTCATGGGAAACAAACACGCCCCCTTCTTGGCCAGGCCAATTTGCATAAGGCAGGCTCAAGGTGGGGAGGAGACAAACATATAAAAGGAGGAAGCCACGCCCGATTGAGCCCTGTCCTTTGGGGTTGGCCCACCCTCATGCAAGAGAAAGTATGTACTTTCCTTTGCTTGCCGAATAAAACTCCGGGCTGTAATCAAGCTGTAACACTGGTCCACCATTTCAAATCTTTGCTGTGGCAAGACAGAACTAAGGACATTACACACTCCCCCGACACTGTTATCGTTTACCTGAATGCTAACTTTTCTCCTGTTGTGCTCAGTCGCTTAGTCGTGTCTGACTCTTGGTGACCCCATGGACTGTAGCCCACTAGGCTCCTCCATTCATGGGATTTTCCAGGCAAAAATACTGAAGTGGGTAGTCATTTCCTTCCAGGGACTTTTCCTGATCCAAGGATTGAACCTGCATCACATGAGTCTTGCTCTGGCAGGTGGATTCTTTACCACTTGGTTTTTAATATGTTTTTCCTATATTAGATGTGGAATATATCTGCTTTTATTTTAATAGTCAAATAAAAATAAACCAAATGCTAAACCCCTTTTTCCTTTGGAGTTTTCAGACAGTCTAAGCTTACCAAGTTGTTATAAGTGAGAGATTCCAGATGTTCTTGATACATTTGTAAAATCAGAATTAACATGCAGGGCCCAGGCACTGTGAGTGGCTGGCCCAGGGACAGCTAGCCTGACAGCTGGCAGGAACACAGCCTCTCTGGGAAAAATTTTCAGATTTCTTCATAGAGGCTCTCCAGTGTTCAGCCACCCTCATTGCTGGGGACTCACTTTCGTACAGAGGCTTCACATCACTTTCCATCCAGCCACGGTCTTGGGTGGGCTTCCATTAGAATGAGGATGGCTGGACAGTGGACACCCCTCCGTGATCTACCCACATTCCCCCTGCATCCCCCTGCCATCCTCTCCTCTTTAAAAAGAAGCCCCAGGAACTTTGACTTTTCCAACAAGTTTAAGTTTGTTTTACGAAAGCACACTCTACAGATGTTTATTATTTTCACACATCATTTTTTATTAATAATTCTCCACTCTTCCTACTGAAAAGTTTTGGCAACATTTTAAAAATTAATTTTTATTGAAGTACAGTTGCTTGGCAAAAATCTTTGCTATAGAAACTTGACATGCATCAGAGACCATGACAAATTTATTTTCAGATGTATTTTAAGGTATGATGATGGTTTGATTAAAACCTAGGAGCCAACAGAGCTCATCATCTAAGAGCTGATGCTCCAGAGGAAGCTGTCACGCTTTCATCTCTCCTCTCCTCCTTACCTGCCTATGAAGAAGTGAAGTGTTAGTTCTTCAGTCGTGTCCAACCCTGAAACTCCATGGGCTGTAGCCTGCCAGGCTCCTCTGTCCATGAAATTCTCCAGACAAGAATTCTGGCGTGGGTTGCCATTTCCTCCTCCAGGGGATCTTCCCGACCCAGGGATCGAACCTCTCCAGGTCTCCCACATTGCAGGCAGTTTCTTTACTGTCTGAGGCACTAGGAAAGCCTATCAATTACAGCAAATGTTAAACTCTGAGTATCAACTCTCTTACCTGAGGGATGGGAATAATAATAGTACCGATTTCAAAAGATCTCTGCGAGAACGAAGTACAAGAATGTATTCTGAGCACTTGGAGTGCGCTGGACCCAGAAGCACATGGACGGCGACCCTGTTGAGTCCTTTCAGGCTCCGCCTGCCTCGAGTTCCTTGTCTCAGAGACTGGTAGGATAAGCAGTGACCCGGCAGGCCTCCCCTCAGGAGAGACTGCAGGGTGGGGTGTCCCCGGCAGGCCTGCCTCACAGGAGGGACTGCAGGGCGGGGTGTCCCCGGCAGGCCTCCCCTCAGGAGAGACTGCAGGGTGGGGTGTCCCCGGCAGGCCTCCCCTCAGGAGGGACTGCAGGGCGGGGTGTCCCCGGTAGGCCTCCCCTCAGGAGGGACTGCAGGGTGGGGTGTCCCCGGCAGGCCTGCCTCGCAGGAGGGACTGCAGGGCGGGGTGTCCCCGGCAGGCCTCCCCTCAGGAGGGACTGCAGGGCGGGGTGTCCCTGTCAGGCCTGCCCCTCAGGAGGGACTGCAGGACAGGGCATCAGACTGGCACCGTCACCGCTGGACACTGCACTCCAAGTGCGCAGTATGCATTCTTGTGCTTCGTTCTCACAGAGATCTTTGGAGGCTTCCCCAAGACCTGAGAATCACAGGGACACCCACTGCATTAGAGAACCTTCTTCTGTCCCCCCTTTATAGAAAGTTGCTGGAACATTCCATCAGTTAGAATTCATTAATGCTTCTCCCTCCAGAAAGGAGGGAAGCAGAGCTCCTTCCCTTAAAAAAAGGCTCAGAATTAAAAATCCTTATAAAAGAATATTAATACTCATGAACTAAGAAAAACAAAAGAAGAAATTGCCTGGAATAAATTCAGATCACCCTTTGATTCTGCCCACTGAGACGTGTAAACAACAGAGCCATTAAACAGAGGTGGCGTGGACTGGAAGAGAGGCTGTGACTCCCACCCAGGGAACCTCTGCCCCTTCGGCCCCTAGCCTTGGTGAGTGCTCACCTGGTCTCAGTCAACTAGGATAATTTTGGGATATGGATGGGCACCCAAATGAATATCGTAGATTATCAGCCTTTCCTTCCCAAGAGAAAAGAAATGACAGTGTGAAAGGATCAAGGTAAGCAAAACAAAACTACAGGCGCTGGGAAAGTCGGATTAATAGCTTGTGTTGCAAGAGGCCATACTGTGTCAAAAAGACTTCTCATATAATTAAAATGTAAGACGTGTACATTATGGAGTATGTTTGAGAGTATCGACTCAAATACCTGTGGACAGAACACCTATTATTAAATATGTTTATAAAGGTTAGGAAAAAGCTGTGGACATAGATGCAACTTCCTTTGCAATATTTGAGCTTCAGCATGTTCTCCTTGGAGAGGAGAAGCAGTGGAAGGACATTCAGAGAGACCTCTGGGAGCCCTGCCTCTTATTTTGTTCACTCTCTGGCCAGCCCCGTGGGAGCCACAAAAGCGTATTGCCAGCCTCTCTGGGAGAGTCACCTTGTCATGGGGTCATATGGGACAATGACCTTCATGGAGATCACAGAACCTCGGAGACGCCATGCCACAGAGGTCGCACGGAAAGTCAGCAACGTACAGCCAGGCAGCAGCTCGCGTGTGCGTGCCAAGTTGCTTCAATCATGTCTGACACTTGGCGACCTCACGGATTGTAGCCCACCGGGTTCCTCTGTCTGCGGGTCTCTCCAGGCAAGAACAGTGAAGTGGGTTGCCACTCTCTCCTATAGGAGATCTTCCCAACCCAGGGATCGAATCCTCGTCTCTTATGTCTCCTGCACTGGCAGGCAGGTTCTTTATCACTAGTGCCACCCGGGAAGCCCAATTACTATTACAATTATTACTCATTCAACGATTAGTCATCACTTAGCTATTTAATCTGGTGGGCTGTGCTAGGTGGGTGATTAGGACAAGGAATAACCCGGGCTTGAATGAAACCAGAAGCAAATATGCCACCTTCACCCGTGCCTGTGTGGCACCTTCTGCGGCCGGTTGACGGCTCAGGGAGGCAGGCGGTTGGCTGAGTGGGCAGGGGGGCACCTCCCTGGCCCGAGTGGAGTGGCCCTGAGGGGCAGCGTGGCCTGTGGGTGCTGTGGGCTTGGCGACACGCCGAGGGGTGTTTCCTATGATTTACACAGTCACCATAACTCACACAGAAATGCATCTTCGGGCAGAAATTCTTCTTAACAACAGGAATGAGAGCAAGAGGGAGAAAGGCTCTCTACACGGCGGCACCGTTGGCAGCACCCTGGCCTCCTCCCGCTGTCGGATTCCGTTTCTTCCTCCTACAAACCCACTGATCCAGCATAAAGAGCCACCCGTTAGAGAGGGATGCTCCATCAGTGTCACTCTGAGCAGGTGAACGAGGCGATTGTGAAAAGCACTCTTAACGCCTGTTGCAGCCAATCTAGCTGCGAGATTAAGGCGACTGCATCGTTTTCATTTTGCTTTGTTTTCTGCGTCATGTTTCACAACAGAAAATCAAAAATAGCATATGGATCTGAAGACCATGTTTGGCGTATGTGCTGGGAAGAAGCGTCATAAACTGGGCATTTATTGAGATTTTCAGCTATAATGCCAACAGCTTTCTGTTTAATGAGAGTTGGAGCCCACACACGTGTAAACCGTCTGACAGCTCTGTACAGGCTTCTGTAAACGGCCACGTCAGGCAGCGTCTCCCCATGAGACACAGGAGTCGCTGGGCCAGGCTGTGAGTGCTGGGGCAGTTCTCAGAGCATTTGTCCTGTCACCTCCGATCCCGTGGGGGTGGGGGTCGCTGGATGCCCTGCGCTCTCGGCTGGCTCACGTCTGTCTGCACGGTGACCAGCTGGGACACGAGGGCCGTCCCTGGCCCAGGCAGGGGGCAGCTGGCCGCCTCCCTGTTCTGAGACTCAGGCGTCCTGGCTCAGGGTCCCTCTCCCACGTGTGCAGCTGTCACCAGTGGGGACGGGGCTTAGAGACCTGGGGCCAAAGCCTGGCCGCTGGTGCAAGTGATGAGCAGTTCCGGCACATCTGACCCGAGAGCCTGTGTCTCCTCCTGGTGCCCTGGACCCAGTGCCTGTCCTGGGCAGTGTGTGAGCTTGTGAGCAGGAGGATGTATGCTCAGATGGTCAGAGCTGCTGACAGGACCTACTAGGTTCTGGAGCATTAAGCACTTAATCTGCAAAATACCCTGATGTTATTTCCAACACCTGCAACCACAGGGGTCTCCCCTCTTCGTCTAGACGGGGAACCCGACCCAGGAAGGCCAGCAGCCATCCAAAGGCAGAGCTGCTGCAGCCAAGGGCACAGCAGGATGGCTTTCCTCCCCCTGTGACGAGCTCCCAGGAGACACCGAGGGGGCGTGTGTGTGAAATAAATGAGGGCGTGAGGGACCCAGCTCGGGGTGGACGAGGACTGAGGGCATCTGGGTCAGGCTGAGGGGACATCACTGAGTGAACACCGGCCAGCAGGGGCGAGGCAGGGTCGTATGCGGGCTGGGTGTGTCTCTGAGCAGGTTCCAGGCCTGTCTCTACCTGGGAACCCGCAGGACACTCGTCCCTCTGACCCTCTGGCCAGGACAGGCGGCTTCCCTGCGGGGGCCTCTGGTTTCTGGGTGTGCTCGGGGGATGCCTCAGCACTGAGGGCCACTCGCCTCCCAGCCCGGAAGCCCTGCCCTTCTAAGTCCACTTGGGTCGGGCAGACTTCTCTGCTGCTGGTGACCACAGAGTCAGCATGGGAATCAAACCGGGGAATCAAACCAGAGAACCAAGGCCAAGGTGAACGTTAACGTGGTTGCTGCCTGGTGAGATGTTGGTTCATGGGGGGCCAGACCCCCACATGCAGGTGACCCTCAGTGGCGGCCTCAGACTGCAGGGCACTCCACGAGGCCTGGGCAGGTCCCAGACTCTGGCCCAGAGAACCGGACACTGGGCCACAGGGCTTCTCTAGCTGTGACTCTCCTGCCGCTCGGACTCATGCAGTAGGAAGTAGGAAGGGGAGGCACCAAGGACTGGCCGTGGTGCCCTGCAGCAGGGTACGGACACACATGTCTACACAGCGGGCTCGCTGCCAGAACCTGGGAGAGAAAAGGGCCACCTCCCCTTCCCCCAACTCTGTCCCAACTGCCTGGCCCTGCAACGCCTGTATGTTGGAGTGAGATAATGAGTTTCCTTTGTTCCCGAGGCCCTAGGAGCCGTCCGGGTGGGGGAAGTGCAGCTTGGCCTACAGACCAGGCCTGTGAATGAAGCACACACGAGGTCGGGAAAGGAGATGAGGGGCAGGCAGCCCGGGCGGACCCTGAAGAGTCCGGGGGGCTGCAGATGGTGAGCTCGGGGGATGCGCCTGCACCTTAGGACAAGGTGGCTATCGCCAGAGCCGTAGTGTGGGGCTCAGGGTTTCCCACCCTTGTTCCGTGGTCCACGCCTGCCAACCAGGCAGACCACACTCCTCTCCAGGAGATGCACGGGGCTCGTGAGCTCATTTAAGGCTCTGAGAAGTCCTGCAGCACAGAAACCCACCTCAGCTGCCCCGAGCGTGTCCCTGAAGAATCCGATTCCCAGGCCCTCATCCATGCCTGGGGCCGCCATCCCTACTCGATCAGCACATTCTTTCTAGACATGAATTATTTGAGAGCAAGAACTAAAACTGGAGGGTTTCCACCTGGAGATTGTGACTATTGGTCAAAACAAACTGAAAGTTAAGTGGTCCAACAATGAAATTCAAAGTGAGTTAAGGATTGCTTTGGGAAATGCCATTCTGCTGATTTTGCCCTCGAATTTAAGGAATATCTAATACAAAGGCCTGCAGGCCAAGAGGAGCACAGCAATTCAGCTGCAGTCTAGGCTGAAATTTGGTGAAAGGAAGTGGATTCAGTACCAAGACAGGGCTCTTCTCAAAGCATCCTTGGCTCCGAAAGTGTTTGGGAAAGCACACATTTTTAACCTTGAAACCAACAGATGATAAGATGTAGTTGTTTCTTCAAACACCGAAGATCTGATGACTTGGAATAATTCGAAAAGTAGAAGCTGGGGAATTATAATATAACCTGGAACATAACATGCTTGGTTTGGAAAGCAAGTGAAAGTATTACTTGCTCAGTCATGTCCGACTCTTCGTGACCCCATGGATGGTAGCCCACCAGGCTCCTCTGTCCATGGGGTTCTCCAGGCAAGAATACTGGAGTGGGTAGCCGCTCCCTTCTCCAGGGGATCTTCCCCACCCAGGGGTAGAACCCAGGTCCGTTGCAGTGCAGGCAGATTCTCTACCATCTGAGCCAACAGGGGTTCCAAGTCTCACCTTACCTTTCTAAAGTCATCTTTTAGCAAAATCCCCCTGGGATGGTGCCTGTCACTCATGTCCTTCCCAGGAGGGGCCTTCCTGGGTCACACAGCATTTGGCAAAGTCTGTCCTGGTGTGTCTTTGCTTTTTAATTGAAGTAGAGTTGATTTACAGTGCTGTGTTAGTGTCAGGTGTCCTGGAGCGCCTTTGAATCGTCACTTCCAGAATAAAGACCTTCTGTGTGGCCACCTTGGAAGTGTGCTCCTTTTTGTCTAAACTCTTTTCCCTGGAGCCGTTTCATATTCCTACAGTGGGTCCCCAGGCTGGACGTTTCATCTTTACTGTGGGTTTTACTTCAGAGTTTAAAACAAACTTGACCTGTATGCAGAAGGTTTTGGCTCTGCTATTATTTCTGTAATCTAGAACATATCTAAATGCTTCAGCGATGCAAGCACAATATGGTTTCCTCAACAAAACTTGCAATATCTTTTTCTCAACAACTGATTGCACCCATTCTGCTGAAGAGAAAGGTTTTAGGATTGCCTTTTAGGCTAGTTTGTCACGGTTGGGCTAGATTCATGCCATCAAAGCAAAGACAGCTTTGGGTGGAAAATTCCATTTGCACAGCAGTGAGTACACACATTCGGTCATAATTCACAAAATGTTAGTATTTCTCTCGGATTGTCAGAAAAATAAAACCCATGTATTCGTCAAGACAATTGTTTGGTTTGGGGCTGTGCTTTGTGTAGTTAAAGCCATTAATCACGTTTATATCTCTTTTTGAATTTTTTGTTTATAATTCTTTGGTCACCAAATTATTCTACCTTTCTTTTTCCATGTCTAGAAAGATGCAATTTCAGAAGTCAGAGGAATCAGCTATCAGGATGGAATGAATCTTTGCCTGTCACAAACTAAATACAGTCTTCCTGGGATCTGATTTGGGTAAAGCTACAAAATTAAAATTCTATCCCGGCATTTTGCATCTACTGAAATTTTAAACATCTTTGCAGGACAGAACCACTATAAGTAAAAATGTTCTCTTTTGTTTTAGCTTTCTCTAGGTCTGTAGTTTCTTTCTGAATCTTTTATCAGCTCTAGTTGGACAGTTATATCCTGCCTTTCTATTTCTTTGGTACAGATAGATTTGTTCTTCTTGATTTCCTGTATGAATCACAAATAATCTCCCCAAAAGTTCAAGAAAAGATCGTAGTGTTTACTAAGTGCTTTTCACCTTAAAAAAATCTGCATTTCATCATTTTGTTACCAAGTAGTTAGTGACCTTTCCCTATGAATATTCATAATCCAAAATCGTTATTAAAATCCTTCACTATAATACAAGCAATGCATGCATTCAGTTAATGATTTCCATCGATGAAAACCTCATTATGTTCATTCTTATATATTTATACTCAAATAGGAATTGCTCATTTCAATATATAATAACATTTCTATCTCAGAAAATGCAAAAAGATTAATATAAAAATTCTAATATAAAGGGATACATATTACCATCTAGAAATGCTGAAAGAATAAATATAAAGTTAATAAACGTAGCATATGGAAAAATAGTAACAGTGAAAGAGACTGCTCTCAAGAGTTGGCAATAGTTTTAGCTGATGCTTATGTGGGCCTCACCATTTACCATCACTGGTCTGACCTCCTTACAAACGAGTCTATGAAGCAGCCCACTTGACAGTTGAGGAAATGGACATAAAGGTCACGAAGCTCGCCGATGACTACACTGCCGGTAGGTGACGGAACCTGAATGCGAATGGTGACAGACTTCAGATTTTGTACCCTGCAACCCACGCCAGTACTCTTGCCTAGAGAATCCCATGGAAAGGAGCCCGGTAGGCTACAGTCCATGAGGTCACAAAGAGTCGGACACGCCCGAGTGACTTCACCTTCACTTTCAACCCTTTAAGTAAACTAATGACTCAGAGAAAGAAAGAATGAAAGAAAGAAAGAAGGAAGGAGGGGAAAAAGGCAGAGGAACAGAGAGAAAGGAAAAGACGCACCCGTGGAGCAGCGGCCTTTGTCTTGACCGTGACTACTTCACACGGAGAGCCTGTCCACACGCACACAGATACAAAGTGAGACTCACAATTTCAACTCGCCGTGCCGTGAGGTCTAACATTTTTGATTCCACTTTCTTTCATTAAAAAATGCTGGTTTAGAGCCGCTAAATTGATTTCATGACTCGCAAACGGGCTCTGACTTGGATGACTAGTGTTCAAGGAGAAACTCTTAAATCTCTCTGAACACAAACGTAACAGAATGAGTATGTAGTTTTCGTTTGAAAAGGAGAGAAATCTGTCTGTCTGTACTAACTGCTTCTTCTGAAGATGATCAGTGAAAACGTCAGAATCCACTTTTCTAGCATTTGAGTCAATAGGAAACAATAGGATGGATTAAATTGGAATTCTCAAAGACTTATGTGAATGAAATACCTCTGTTACAATTTTGATATGGGCAACAAATAAACCCCCACAACTTAGAATGTGTAATTATTTCTCAAATTATTTTCACCATAAAAGCTGTGAGCAACTTAGTTTTTGATTTATCTATATTACATTTGAGAAGACGTCTAGGCAACAGAAATGAAATATTTCACAGATAACTTCTTTTTTTCCAAAACACAAAATAATCTCAGATGATTTGCTCAGGAAAGAAACGATATTGAAGGATATTTAGCACTCACTTCACATGCAACTGCATAATGTTATATAACGGAAGTACATAAATGCAAAGTAAAATGCAGTCTCTCAACTGATGCCAGTTTCCCAGGGCGACAAATTAAGAACATTGAGGCAAATTGTATTTAAACCAATTGACAATGGTATCAGATGAAAAGAAGGCTGAGCACCAAAGAACTGATTCTTTAGAATTGTGGTGTTGGAGAAGACTCTTCAGAGTCCCTTGGATTGCAAGGAGGTTAAACCAGTTGATCTTAAAGGAAATCAGCCCTGAATATTCATTGGAAGGACTGATGCTGAAGCTGAAGCTCCAATACTTTGGCCACCTGATGTGAAGAACTGACTCACTTGAAAAGACCCTGATGCTGGGAAAGACTGAAGGCAGGAAGAGAAGAGGGCGACAGAGGATGAGATGGTTGGACGGCATCACCGACTTGGACATGAGTTTGAGCAACCTCTGGGAGATGGTGAAGGACAGGGAAGCCTGGTGTGCTGCAGTCCATGGGGTTGCAAAGAGTCGGACACGACTTAGGGACTAAACAACAACAACAATCAGAGGAGATGGCTGATAACTCAAATAAAAATAAAGCTCACTTCTGCAGTTCAACGTGTGTGAAAGGTTCATCCCTTACAGCAAGACTTTTGGATTCAAATTTATAAATGTGACTGTTTAGGTCTACAACAGTTTTCAGTGATGAATGTAAATTCAAATTTGACACTAAGACTTAAGCCCAAGAATCAAATTCAAGACTTTAACTGCTAGGCCATACACAACAATTTCAAAAATATGGTGCATTTACCTCAAAATTTAATTTTAGGCTTATATGGACATGCTCCAGAACCCTGCAGTATGCTAAAAAAATTAAATGTGAAGGCTCCTAGAATTCACCTCCTTTTGACAGCTGAGCCCAGTTATGGTTACAAAGTACCTACATTTGGGCTCAATAAAGCAAGTGCTTTGAACAGACCATCAACCTTAATAAAAATAATACACAGGTTACAGTGGATGCAAGAGACAATGTAAGTTTAATAAATGGGAAAACACCATCTACTTTGGCTGTTTATTTATTCTAGGACCAAAATAGCTATGAAATTTCTGAGTTTCTAATTTAGAAAATCTTAAATAGGGAGAGAACAGTTTGGACAAGCCTGGCTAACAGTTTTCAAAAACTCATTAGTCCTGTAAAATTTCAATTTATCCTCTCACATTTGCAAGGCGTCCAGCGCATTTACCAATAATACCCTTTTCTTTTCAAGTTACCCTCACCTCCATCTGCAGTTCCCATATCATTAAGCTGAACACAGAGATGTGGCTGCAGAAAAGCCATTCAGCATTTGTCAATAATCGTTACTGAGACTCGGGAAAGGGGAGAAGCAGAAAATATTAACGTTCTTTGGCAGATTCACTTTCCTCTGGGTTCACTCAAACTTCATCAAAGTTCTGGGGATTTCTTCTGCATTTATAACTCCAATTGCAGTACACCAACACGTATTTATTGGGCATGGACTATACGCAGAACTTAGGCTCAGTGATGAAGGTGAAACGCTTGGTCAGAATCTGGAACATGCTTCTCGAGAATAAATTCTGGGATCACTATCACCCGCTACACACAGCA
Organism: Ovis canadensis; assembly: GCF_042477335.2. Classification (NCBI taxonomy): domain Eukaryota; kingdom Metazoa; phylum Chordata; class Mammalia; order Artiodactyla; family Bovidae; genus Ovis; species Ovis canadensis. Next base: position 14,334,967 of record NC_091267.1, read on the forward strand.
CCCATGCCTTCACCTTTGCTCACAACGAGGCTCTGACATGCAGCAGATGCCAGGCGGGTCACTGGGGAGGGTTCATGAGAAGGGCTCTGACATGGACGTCACATACACTGACACAGATGAGCGTGTGAGAGTGAATGCAATGCCTGGCGTGGCAGCAGCCATCCTGTGGTCATGAGTGAAAGTGAAAGTTGCTCAGTCATGTCCAACTCTTTGCAACCCCATGGATTATACAGTCCATGGAATTCTCCAAGCCAGAATACTGGAGTGGGTAGCCGTTCCCTTCTCTAGAGGATCTTCTCAACCCAGGGACTGCAGCCAGATCTCCCACATTGCAGGCGCAGATTCTTTACCAGTTGAGCCACAAGGGGAAGCCCAAGAATACTGGAGTGGGTAGACTATCCCTTCTTCAGGGGATCTTCCTGACCCAGGAATCAAACCGGTGTCTCCTGCACTGCAGAAGATTCTTCCCCTGCAGGCATAGAATTCTTTACCAGGCGGATTCTTTACCACCTGAGCTATCAGGGAAGACAGAGCTCAGCAGAACACCCACCACAAAGAGGAGGAGGTGTGAAAGGCTGAGGGTGAAGCAACAGACATCAGTGGTGGGGTGGGCTCTCCTGGCTAACCATGGTTCCCGAGGGCAGGAATCTCTCATCTTCTACTCCTGCCAATACTACAGGAAACAGCTGTCATCCGTCCACCATCTACCTACCTACCCACCTACCCGCCCATTATCTACCTCTCATCTACTGAATACAGTAAGGATTGTTACAAGACTGACTTGTATTTATCACCTCACAGTGTCCCAGGCACAGACCTTTCTGCTGGAATCCCACCCTGTGTGCTGTGGGTATGTGTATTATAATTTGCCCGTCCTTTGTAGATTAATTCTGTTTGGTGACCAGAGATAAGTGGTGTGGCTCATTAGTGTGGCCTCTGGACCAGAAAGAGGAAGGAGGCAGCCGTGTTGATTCTCACTTCATGAAGGATATCCAGGAAGCCCCCTGCCCTGGGGGCGGTGTAGGCAGAGCAGACTGCAGGAATTTGCCTGAGCAGGCGGCAGTGTGAGGTCTGTGTGACTGTGTGTGTGTGAGCGTGATATGTGCGCCTCACCTCTTCCCCGACCAAGTTCATGGCCCTGGGCCGGGGCCTTCTAAGATGTCGGTCTGGACTCAGCAAGTCCCCTGGGACCCCAGTCCTCTCCGAGCCCCCACTGCCCCCGCAGGCCTCAGCGGTGGTCTTCACGGCAGGAACTCTGGAGGTAGGAAAGTGCCGAAGAGGTGGGCTCAGGTCACCCCTGCCCTGAGCCCCCACCTGCTGAGGCGGCAGGGCCCTGGAGGTGCTCCCAGGGAGCCAGTGGGCTTTCCGGCCCACCTGGGGGGCTTCACTCGGCAGCAGCCCTGGAAGGCGCTGCCCCTCGCTCTGCAGGAGGACCACCCGGGGTGGCGGGGCTGGGGTGAGGCCTGCAGGCCCCTGCCCTTGGTTCCCAGGTCGCTTCCTGGCAGCTGGCGCTCTCGGCTTCCCGCGTGTTCAGAGCCGCCTTCCCCTGAAGCCTCTCCTGTCCGAATTCCAGCTCTCGGTACGTCCCGGAGGTGGGCATCTCCAGTCCACACGAGTGGAGTCTCTTCGCCGCACAGCCTGGGCGCTGGGACTGGGAACACGCCCCCACCCCACCCCCACCCCCCCAGCTCTTCTCGGACCTGTCCCCGGCTGCGCGTTCAGACAGGTCGCTTTGGAGGGAGAGCAGCAGGGGCCCGGGGACTCAAGGAGGAGCGGGGGAGTGAAGCTGGTCTCCATCCAGAAGGCGAACTAGGCCCCTGGAGGTGACGTGGGAGGGGGAAGCCAGGAGGCACCCTCACCCCCACCCCGCCCTCCTCACCTGCAGCGTCAGGGACCTGAGGGCATCCCTGCCATCAAGGGCCAGAGAACCTGTGCCGCACCACATTCTGCTTTTGCTTTTGGAAAGTACTTCATATTTTCAGAATGGCTGGACTGTTTTGAGATCGGAAAGGAAACGGGCTCTCCCGTAAAGGTCTGAGACCGTGGTGAGGTTGGGGACGGAGAGATGCCAGCAAGGGCTCTCAGAGAAGCGGTGGGTGGGGTCTGGTGTCGCCGCCAGGGAGAAGGTTCCCGAAAAGGCAGAAGTCTGCGTCTGCACCCAGCGCTCTGCTCTAGGAATTCGGAGGCACCCAAGAGAAGTCCCAGCCTCTTTAATTACAAGAGCAGGGAAAACACAAATTGTATCAAACGTGCAATTTTTAGAAGCACAGAAAACACAGCGTTTTCCAATACACAACCAAGCTGCCCATGCAAACCTGTGCCAACTGCTTTCTCTGCCTAACCTTAAATCCTAACCCTAGTAATCTTCTCACCTCAGGGAGTATGCAGCATTAAAACAATTATGCTTTATTTTCTGCTCAAAAAGCTGAACTTGTTATTCTGGACAAACAAGTATTTGCAGAGTTGAAGGAGGTGATTCTTAAAGAGTACACATAACTTACCAGTAAAGTAGAAACTTCCACTAGTGAAGATCAAAACAATTTAAACTCGTTCTTATCACTGACTTTAAGATACACATTGAGGTTTAAGAATGGCTTAAAAGGTGAGTTTTATGAAGAGCCAGGCAACGTCATTTTTCCTGCAAGATCCCATACCTGTGTCCCCGTGTAGTATTCACCAAAGCTCAATCTGGCAGTACTTTTCCCCTGTGATTACAAGTACTGTTTTAATGCACTTATAATTTTAAATACCTACACTTAGTCCCTTAATGCTCCCAAAGTAAACCAAGTCAGATACCATCAACCACACCGGACATCACGCAAAATGAACTACTGGGTCCCTGTTGTTCACTGTCGTCGAGATGGAATCAGTCTTGGACAGCAGGAGGCAGGACCTGCAGGCTGACTCAGACGCACCTGCCCAGCGGCAGACAGTGTCTGTCTGGCCCTCACCGCCTCCCGGCAGACACAGGAGCACCAGGTAAGGCAGCTTGTGCACGCTGGTCTCCACACCATGGAGAATGCTTTGTGCTAAAGTGAAGCCTGCAGGCAAAAGCGGGTGTTGAAATCATCTGAGTTTCCCTTTTCAGGGATTGTGAGAAACCTTTGAATTTGTCTTCAGTTAAATACCAAGTCCAGGCACAAAGACCACTGGGTCTGTATTTCTAAAACTGAGTAATTCAGCCCACTGGAAGAGAAAGATGCCTGGGCTCAGAGCTCAGCCTCAGGAACCAGGCTTGAAAATAACCAAGTTAAGATCTCTAGCTTTATGTATTGTTTTGCCTCATCTTTCAGCTTTGATGATCTCAGTTCCCTGATCAGGGACTGAGCCCAGGTCACAGGAGTGAAAGCACCACACCGTAACCACTGGACTGCAAGGGAGCTCCCTCACGTCACAATTTCTGATTTGAAAGTTGATCTCTACTATTTTCCAGCAAAACAGATTAAAAAGTGACAAAATCAAGGTTAAAACATAAAACGAAAAAAAGAGAAACACAAGCTGGGATATACATTCTGGATAAGAGATGACAACGCAAAAAAAACCAAACATAATGGGAAGGTTTCTAAGTGGACAAGGGGTTCATCGTGAACAAATGAGCTGGAGGTTCATCACCTTAAACAATATTCAGGGATTTGTTCAAGTCCTAGAAAGTGTACTGAGATTATGAAAAATGTGTAGTTGCCCTCAGGAAAAGCTAATCATTTACAAATATTTATTAAAAATTTCCCAAATTGCCTACAGCTTCTAACTGAAAATCCATGAGGTTAATGCAGCTATAGACTCTCTGAGATGCTGGTGAGTTTTCTACTTTGTCTCTGTTAGTGTTTATTTTCACTACAATTTCCAGATTGGCTTCTTTAATAAATTGGTGCTTTATCCATATGCAGCTACTCATCTTGGGGTTAAAATTATCAGCGGGTTGGGTGACTTATCCACGATGTCACAGAAGCGAATCGCTCACCTTTAGAAGAGCTCCTACCTCTTCTCGATTATCTAGTTTGTTTAACCCTCAACTAGGAGACACCTGGGTTCCAGAACTCTTCTCCGTGACCCCAAACCCCTGCCTGCACGGCCTCTGCAGTGAGGGGCAGCTCCTCGGTTACCAAACATCACAAACAGCAGAAAAAAAAGCCCCAAATGAGAAGCCAAGCAAAGAATGGAATTGCCGAAAAGACAAGATAGAAAGGAAACGCTCATGCTTCTTGCTCTCAAGCACAGTCTCTACCCCAAGAACTGTTCCTAGATCCGTCTATTTCCTAGGGAGAAACCAAACAACTCCAGGCTTACTTGTGAAGGAAAATGAATTCAAAATCTAACTTACCGTTCAATTATCTGAATGTGTGGGGAAGTTTCTACGTGCTCCTCCCACTGTGTATCCCTAAAACTTCCGCTATCGTCAGAGTGGAAAATGTTTTTTTCTGAGGCTGCCTGTTTTTCCTTGGAGGCGGTGTTTGTGGGCCGGTGTGACATATTCCTTTTTCTGGGTAAATTTAGGTCCTAACAAGACCTGTTCCCAAGCTGCCCTTGATACTGTAAATAGAAAAGGTAAATTAAAAAAAAAATGTTTTCTATCACACATATAATCCATCTTGACAAGAAATGTGGTGACTTTGGTCATTTAAATATTTACATCCTGACTTGTGAAAAGTTAGGAAAGTTCAGGTGTCCTTGAGGTTCAACTAGAAAGAAAACTGATAAATGGGATGAAGGCAGCAGCTGGAGAGGGAAGGGGCCCACACTCCTGAGACAATCCTAGTCCACAGATGATTCTGTAGTGTAAAAACACGCACAGCAGACCAACGTGGAAAGCACCCAGTGGAATGTGCACACTCCCCGTGTTCACAAGCGACCACATTTGGTCCAGGTTTGAGTCAGGCACAGTGAGTGACTCACAGGGATACACACATATCCCTTCGCTTTGGGGGCTTATGAACCGTTTTCCATTCCGTGACGTCGGGAACCCTTACCATGCGTGGCCTCTCGCATTCAGGACTCCCTCTCCTCCCCTCTCCTGTCTCACCCGCATTCTGATTATCTCCCTCTGGGTTGGTCCAGTGCGCAGTGAATACTGAACTCAGCCACGAGGAAGAGCTTGAGGCAGAGTCGCTTAAGAGTAATCTGTAAGCCTTCCTTCTGAAGACATCACACCAGAACTGCACATGCAGTTATAAATTAGGACGGGGGACCCAGCGCTAGTAGCGAGGTTCTCTAATTGCTCACCCACAAGAACGATGAGACAACCCCTGCTCCAGTGTATCCTCTGCTGAGTGTCTACACTGACACAGATATCTGTACGTCGCCTTAATGAGGCCCTGCACGTGACGGGCACACGTGACAAAACCCAATCCACCTGAAAAGGTCTTCTTTCTGACAGAAAATGCAGTCAGCATAATGTTCACAGAGATCGACTTTATTTCACCTTATAGTTGCATTTTTAAAAGCTTCAATAAACTTAATGATTTTTTAAAAAATCAAAGATACCAACACATTTTTCATGGTCCAAATATGATTCCACATATTTTCTTTAGCAAAGTCATTTGTAATAGATTTTTCATATTTATATTATTAGCTAATCATTTGCATCTTCTCTCTATACAGATGCCATCAATTAGTCTGTCTATTGAATTCTGAAGGGGGCAGGGAAGAAAGATGTATATTAGTGGTAGTTGTTTAAAGAAAAAAAAAAAACACTGGTTTTTGGAAGTGGGAATTTTATTGTCATCAAATTCTCCCCCGCTGTTGCAGATGGGGAAGCAAAGGGAGGAATTCCTGGGGCTCTCACAGGGCGCAGCCTGGCCCGTCCCCAGCCTGAGCCACTGCGGGGAAGACCAGGGCCACTCGGCGACACTGACGCACCCACGGCCGCCACCCTGGGACAAAGACGCAGACAGGAGAATGGCAGGAGAATGTTTCTATGGTGATTTCATTTTAAGGTTTTTCGTTCATAAAAAAGTGCTGAAACACAGTGTTTTCCACTTAAGTGAAAAAGAAAAGGATTTCATTATCTTCCTAGTGCTGCATGGAATATTTTGTAGATCAGATTTTCCCATAGCTCAAAATCAGCCAACAGACACGCTCACAGAAACATTTCACAGCCTCTGCTTTTCAAAGACGCACCAGATCCCTAGAAAAACTTCTTGAAGGAGCAAAGGAGTGCTTCAGCCCAGGAATGAGCAAATGAGCACAGGACTGAAAACACAAAGGCTGAACCCAAGGTCCTCAGGTCGGCTGGCATGCTCGCAAGGTGCAGAATTATTCACGTGACCTTACTATCCACCGAAAGCATGCACCAGGGGAAGAGACAGGGGCCTGGACTTCCGCGGCTTGGACAGCCAGCCAGAATAAATAAAGCGTGTTGAAGGTGGGTGGGCTGGAAACGCCGTGCAGCCGCTGGTAACAAACGGCCCTGATGTTTGCCTCGGCTTCTGCGCACCAGAGCGGGCGCTAGGCGCTGCCTGCCGGGCACAGAGGGGGAGTGGGCAGGGGACCCGGGCTGCCTGGAAGCTTGCACACAGAGTTATACAGCGAGGGCTTCACAGCAATTGCTTTTTGGCCCTTAAGCAATGCTTTTTAATTAGTTTGAAATGTTAATTGTTCCTGCAACCAACTTAGAATAGAAATATATTTAAATAAATAATTTTTAGGGATTGTTGGCATTTATGATTCTTTGATATACTGTCTGAGCAGCTAGAGTTCATGTCAGGAAGAAGTAAATATCCAGGCTTGTTAAGCCCAAACACCTCTGGTTTTACACTGGAAACATTTTTGAATTAAGAAGTAAATCTTTTTTTTTAAACATTTTAATTTATATTAATTATTTTAAACGACTGTAGAAATCTTTTGCTATTTCCTTATCATATGTTAAAAAAATGACTATCTGATTTAGTCGGTTTATCGCTCATAATTTCTACTCTAGCTCTGAAATCAACAGGGTTTTAATTCCTAAGGCTCATGACATATGATACCTGCCGGGGGACTGGGCAGTTGTTTAGTGGTTAGTACCTTTCTCAACACTTCAGAAACACCCAGAGTCTCCCAGGTGAACTTCACTGTGGCTTCTAGGTATCAGTAGTTATTTTTTTAAAAGAAGAAAAAATGGATTATATATGTTGAAATCCAGGAGCTACTGACTTATGTAAGGTTTTATGCCTTATCACATGTTTTTGGCAAGGTAAAGCTTCTTTTCAAGTGAGGGGCACCCTTCATCTGGGACTGACAGGCTCAGGGAGGGCCCTGCACCTTCCTCTCTGGCCTGCTTCCTTGAATCACGGCTGGAGGCACAGCTATTTAGTTTTTAGGGACCCAAAGAACCGAGGTTTTCCTCAAGGCCCATCACGGGAGGGTCATTCGGAGTGCAGTCATTTTTGGACACTGTCAACAGTCTCTAGTCATTAGGCATTTTATACCACATCTTCTTCCGTCAAAGATGTAAATTAAAAAAAAAAACCCACAATCAAAAGGCTGTATTTTTATTTTAGAAAAAGGTGAAACATGAAAATTTCAAGACCATTCAAGACACGCTTAGATATGGCTTAAATCTAAGCTGTCAGACCTGACTGACTGTCCTTGGAGAAACACCACAAATATACATCCACCATCAATGACCATAACCTCAAATTCCACTTTTTCCATTAGAATAATCAAGGAACGCCATTCAGAAATAATAGTACATCCTGCATTTTATTCAATTCCATATGACAAAATAGGAACCTAGACTAAGACATCCATTTCAATCAGTAGATGTGTCAAGCCACAGATTTCGTCATAAAAAATATTGGATCTGGGTAACAACTCTGCACTGGTTCAGGGAGGGCCCGGCCCTGCACGGTGCTGCAATAGAAAAATAGTGTCTCTCCACCGTGCGGAGGGACAGCCTCACCCGGACACAGGCCGGGCAGTCTCACTGCCCGCTGCGAGCCGCCTTATGTACAGCACTTTACATTTCTCTTTTCTCACGGTATATACACATCTTTCTGGGAGGACAGAGCACTACATGGTACCAAATACGACCCCCCCAAAATAATCACACCAAAAGGGACACAGATAAATAATAACAACATTCACTGCTGAAACACAGCGACACCCAGCACCTGTTTTCTCTTCCCGGCACAGGGACACCCTCACCCATCCTGGGAGAAGAGCAGGTTCCCGGGGCTCACTCCATCCCATCTCTGTGGGAAACAGCGGGAGAGTTCTGTGTTTTTTTCCGACAGAAACCACCGCTAGGCCTGCTCATCTGTGAGGCTCTGAAACTCTGCTCAGTGACACGATGTGGTCTGCGCTTGCTGGGGCTATGTTAGGAAGATTGTTCTAGAGCTCGGTCTCTGCTGAGGCGGCTGACTGCCAGCCTCCTTCCTTGAGGCTCGCCTCCCGGCACTGTCCCCGGGCGTGATGACCAGGGGGACTGCGCAGTCGGAGGAGGTCCCGCTTTCAGACTCCGGCACACGTGCAGCACACAGAATGAGGTAGAACACACCACCTGTCCACACGGCCTGGCTCAGCTGAGCCGCTTGCACCTGCCCGGGGCCCTTCCCTGACTCGGAGCAGCTGACCGTCACCAGCAAAAGCCTGCACTTCGAGTGACTGGACCACAGTGCGCTTCGTTTGCATCTGAGAAGATAATAAATAAATCAGAAACCCAGAAAATGTCCCGGTTGTGATGGATTATACTGCCCGACACCCGGCACCTCTCGGTTTATTGGACACAATGCCAGGCCTGCAGGCAGTCGGGATCTGGTCCGCGGGCGTGTGAGGCAGCAGCAGAGGGGATGGCGAGATCACACCTGCATGGCAGCTGCTCGCTCCCCCCTCCCGGCTTGTGCTGGTGTCACAGCCCTAAGACGAGTTCACCAGAGTTTTGTCGGGGGTGGTCAAGCTTTTACATGGGCTTTCTAGAAAAGTTAAATCACTCAATGTAAGAAATGGCAGGCCCTAGTTTACTGAGGAACTGACAAGTCCTGGTGGTTTTCCTGGTTAAGGAGCACAGGTTTCTTGTAACGTTTGACCTAAGACTGTAACAGCTTTTTTTTTTTCATTTTCCTTCAATCAAAGTACTATTTATAAAATGCTTTACATCTTTTAAAATTTTCAAATTATAGACAAACCTCCCTAATACAAAATACTAAAAGTGCAATAGTATAAATTAAGAGTTTGCAACCACATTATACAAACATTACTTTTTTATTGTACAGCTTTGATAATGTGAAATATTTACTCACAACTGCTATAACGTTGTGAATAATTCACGGTGACGTCTGTCTGTGACTTGTTCCCAATTGCTGGGCTACAGACCACACTAGAGACCACTGTCCACATAGCAGCTACAGACATTTAAATTAAAAAAAAAAAAAAAAAAGGCTTGTTACTGACAGGTGCTTGCACACGAAAAGCATGCTGTTTCCTAACAGAACTTCACAATTTTGCCTGCATGGAAATCACCCACTTATTTATAGTAAAGCAAATCTTGCTTAAAAAAAAAAATTCACATAGCCAGATGTATTCTGCAGTACAAAAGCTTCCGTTATGGTCAGGCTGCATTGTCTGTGACCCGCATCATCTGAACGTCATAAATACTACAGGTGAAGGTGCTGTGCGGCACCGGCGTCAGGCGCACTGGACCGCGTCATTGAGATGAGAGTTGTAAAGACAGAGTTCAAGTTTCTAACTAATTCCAACAAGACCACTGGACGAGTTTCCCTGGCACGGGGCGGGCTCTGGAGGGATGGAACGGATGTGGTCTGAGCCCCTTCGGCTTCCAAGACGGCTCTCGGAAGACGTCTCTTTCTGACTCAAATCTATCTCCAAGGTTGCCGAGTTCCCAAGCTCACCTCGAAAGGTGCAACCAGGCAGTGCAGGAGGCCACCTCAGGCGGTCACCCAGTGATGTCTTTCCCGCTCCGGGTGAATCGAGATGGACACCCGCAGGGCAGGGACGTGGCTAGTTAATCCCAATCTCCTTGTTATCCTCAATGAACCGTGTGAACGGCCGGCTGCCTCCTGTGTCCGAGTTGGCTTTGTCCAGCCCTGCGATGGGCGGGCTGCTGCCTGGACGCGCCTTGTCCAGCCCGGCGGCCAGGGAGCCCAGCGGGGGGAGGGCGCTCCCGCCGAGACTTACGGGGAGCTGGGGGAGGCCTCCGTTCTGGATGACGGAGATCTCGTTGTTCTTCAGGGCCAGCCCGTTCGTGATGGCAGCGGCGTACTGGTTCCAAAAGCTGGGGTCCACGTTCATGGCCCGTGCGGCCAGATCCTTCTGGAACATCTCTGAGAACTTGAGGGCGTCGCCGCCCAGCAGGGCCATGGGGTTCTCCACTGACAGGCGGCGGCCACGCCTGGCGGGAGCGTTGTTCCACATGTGGGTGCCCATGTGCACCTGTGGGGACAGAGCCACACCCGGGCGTGAGCACGCCCAGCCTCCGGTTACAGGGCATCCGAGGCCAGGGGGCGCCTTCCATTTCCTTTCTGCCCCCTCCTCCCCAGCCTGAGCATTCATTTGGGACAACAAACTTGTTAGGTGAGGTTTTCTGAACATCTGAGACGTGAACCTGCAACACTCTTTTCGTCCAGTACAAGGCAAGCTGACCGATGAGCTGATGGACGCCCCTATCAGTTCGCAGCTGGACAGCATGATTTCCCCACTAAGGTGTCAGACCCATAAGCCACCCGGAGGGTCCCAAAGCTCCCCCTACACCCAGATCGTCTTCTGCTTGGAACTCCTGCCTTTCCTGTGCCTTTCTCTGGTTTTCTCCCCAACACAGAGGGAACTTCTGGGCACCTGTGATCAGCAAGGACCTCAGGTGGCCTTCCGGAAGTGGAAGCCACGTCCACAGTGCCTACTGAAGGGGGTCGCTGAGACCCCACACGCAGCTAACCTGGGCTGGAAAGCAGCACGCTGGCCCGAATGGCTCCGTGGTGCTGGCCACACACCCTGCTTCCAGGGAAGATGGGCTGCCTGGCTGCATCTTTGATACCAACGTTCTATCATCGTACCGTTTGCCCCTGGCCCTTGGGCTGGGAAGCTTCTGCCAAATGCCCACTGGGCCCTCTTGGCAATCACGTGGACAAACCCACAGGTCAAAGCCCTGGCCTCTGGACAGGATCAGCGGGGCTTGTGCCACGTGAAGCATCTAAAAGCCTAGCTATTTTGGTGCCAGTGGCCCGCTGGACTCAGGGCAGCAAGTGTGCATCTCCCCAACACCCTGCAGCCACTCAGGCGGCACCAGCCTCTCAAGGGGAGGTCAGATTGGCACGGAAGGCAAGCTCCTCGCTAGGCCCTGGACGTGCGTGGGAGCGCCACATGGAACACGCGTCCCTGGGCACACATGCAAGGCAGACTCGCCCATAACACTCATAGACACGGCACACGCACGCTCTCTCGGGGGTGCCCCTCAGCCAGAGCCATAGGAGGCAAGGGGGCTCCAGGCAACCCTCACCTTGAGGTTGCCCTTGGTGGTGAAGGCTCTCCCGCAGATGGTGCAGCCAAACGGCTTCTCCCCAGTGTGGGTGCGCTCGTGGATCTGCAGGGCGCTGGCCGAGGAGAAGGTCTTCCCGCACGATTGGCAGTTGTGCTGCTTGGGGGTCCGGCGCGGTGGGGGGGCCAGCATGGGCGCGAGGCCAGGGCTCATCACCGTCGGGGGCCCGGGGGGCACCTGGACGGCAGCCGGCAGCGGCGGACCCTCGGCCAGCAGGCCGGCCTTGCTGTGCCCATTCACTTCCGTTTTGATGGTGGTGGGCGTGGAGCCAGGGCCCAGGCTCGGGGTGCCCTGGCCAGGACCTAGAGCAAAGTTGGGGTCAAGCAACTGGGGAGGCAGCTCTCGCAACCTGTGGGTCAGTAAGTGCTGCTTTAAGTTACCCAGCGTGGAGCAGCCGCGCCCGCAGGCCGCACACACGAACGGCCGCTCCTTTGTGTGGCTGCGGAGGTGGATCTCCAGGGCGCTCCTGCAAGCAAAGGGCTTGGCACAAACAAGACACACAGTGCTTGCACACTTACCCCGATCGCGGCTCAGGAACAGCAGGCTAAAGGGGGCCTCCTCCTTGATGGCTGGCCGGCCCGGGTGGGTGGCCGTCAGGTCCAGCGCCCCTCCATTCTCGGGGCCGGGGGGCGGGCTGTCCGGCTTCTCCGTCTTCAGCTGGGTCTCCTGGGGCTCCTCCTGGGCGCCAAGGCCCGGGGACTTGGAGGGCAGGCTCTCACTGTTACTGTTCCCGGGTGACAGGGCCTGCAAGGAGGAGGACGACTCAGACAGGGCCGGGCTGCCCGCACTCCGGCTCTCCAGGTCGCCCACGGCCGAGGACGAGTCGTTGCTCAGATGGTCGCTCTCCCCAGACCCATTCTCCAGGGACTTGAGGGCACTCAGCTGGGGGCAGCTCATGACCGAGTCCATCATCTTCATCTGGTTCTCCAGGGCGGCGATGCTGGAGATGACGGAAGGCGGGGAGGGCGGGCAGGAGCCCGAGAAGGCCAGCAGTGGCTTGTTCGGGTCGCCGCCAGCCACGTCCTTCAGCTCGGCGTCATCCTCCAGGGAGTTGTCGTCCATGTCGTCGTCGCAGGCGCTCAGGGTGTCGGCGGCCTTGTCGTCGTAGGGCAGCACGGCGTCCATGGCATCCTGGAAGCCCTCGGGCAGCGGTGTGTTGGGGATCTGGCCCCCCATGTGCATGCGGATGTGCTGCTGAAGCACCACGGCATTGGTGAACTTCTTCTGGCAGATGGGGCAGGAGTGCTGCACGCGCAGGGGCGGCTTGGCGCGGTGCACGCCGAAGTGCGTCTTCAGGTTGCCCTTGGTGGTGAAGGCACGCCCGCAGATCTTGCACTTGAAGGGCCGCTCGCCCGTGTGCGTCCGGTAGTGCATCTTCAGGGCGCTCTGGCAGCTCAGCACGCGGTGGCAGATGACGCACTGGTTGGGGTCTGCCATCTTCTTGTCTATGTTCTCCACCAGCTGCTGCAGCTTGGAGGTTTCGGACGTTTGCATAGAGTCGAGCAGCCCTCCGAAGGGGAACTTGGCCTTAAATGGCTCGGCCCCGGCCGGGAGGACCGGGCTGCAGAGGCCTGGGGATGCGCCGCTGTCCGCCAGGGCAGATGCGGTGGAGACCTGCCCCGCTGTGGCCGGGAGGTCCCCTACCCTGGCGTTTGTGCAGGGCAGGCTCACAGGCTCGGTCTTGGGCAGGGAAGATCCACCGGGCGCCGGCTGTGGGGATCCCGCAGCCACCGGGACGCCTGCCTCGGAGCTGGTCAGGCCTGGGGACAAAGAGGGGCACTCGCTGGACGCGGGCGAGGGCCGCTGTGGGGAGCGGCTGGCGGGGGTGAGGCTGGGGGAGTCCACGTAGCTGCCGAGGCCCACACCCGGGAGGGTGGGCGGGAGCTGCAGCCCCACCGAAGTGGGCACAGTGGGCAGCGCCGGCTTGCTGTCCAGCCAGGTGGTGACTGGTTTCTCTGGCGGCAGCGACATCCCGTAGGGAATCCCGGAGCAGGTGGGCACGTTGTCCAGATACTCAGGCACCGGGTAGGGGTTCATCTGGATGTGGGGGTACTTCTCCTTGTGCCTCTGGAAGTGCACCTTCAGGTTGCCCTTGGTGGAGAAGCGGTTCCCGCAGATGTTGCACTTGAAGGGCCGCTCGCCCGTGTGCGAGCGCAGGTGGATCTGCAGGGCACTGTCGCTCCCGAACACTTTGGCGCAGAACCTGCACTTGTGCTTGAAGAAGGGGTCCTCAGTGCTGGCCTTGGGCTCGAACACCGACACGTTGGGGGGCTTGCCCTTGCGGTGCTTCATGAGGGCCGACAGGGGGTCCAGCGCGTTGGCCGTGGCCGCGATGCTAACCAGCGGGTTGGGGAAGATGACGCTGCTGGCGGAGGTCTGAGGTAGCAGTGGGCTTGGCAGGCTGGGCGCCGAGCTGAGCAGCGGCCCGGGCCCCAGGGCGGGGGGCGTGGGGGCGTTCTGTGGCCGGGAGGCGCCCCCCGAGGCGCCGGCCGCTGGGGCGGAGGCCGTGGAGGTCGCGGGGGCGCCAGAGCACGAGGGGGCGCCGAGCTCCGGCGCCGAGGGGCCTCCGCCCGCGACGTGCGGGGTGCTGGCTGTGGACGCCGGCGTGGCCAGGTGTTGGGGGCCCTCGTAGGCCGCCGGAGGGGCGGCGGGTCCCTGCGCCGTGGCCGCGGGGCCGGCGCCGGCCGAGAGTGGCAGGGTGGGGTGCGCGGCCGGCCCGGGGTGCAGCGGCGGCCGGGAGGGCGGCAGCGGGCGGCTCATGAGCGCCACCTGGCTGCGGATCTGCTCGATGAGCTGCAGCTGCTGCACCTGCTGCTGCTGCAGGGCCACGAGCTGCTCCAGGATCAGCGGGAGCGCGGCGGCCGCCACGCCACCGCCCGGGCCCGCCGCGCCCGCGGCCCGCGAGGTCTGCGAGAACTGCGCCACGGCCACCTTGGTGCTCAGGAGGGTCTCCAGGGTCACGTTGGTGCTGGGCATGCCGTAGGCCGCCCCGGGGGCTGGCTCGGGGCCTGGCGGCGGAGGCGGCTGCCCCACATGCGCCGCGCCCGGGCCCTGGAAGCCCTTGTCCGCGGGCGCGCCCACCTCCATGGGCTCGTCCTCCCGCTCCGGCGCCCTCGCCTCCGCGGCCTCCCCGCCCTCCGGGGCCGCTGCCGCCGCCGCCGCTGTCTCTTCGGCGGCCTCGCTGTCCGCGCGCTCGCTGGCCGAGCTGGCCGGGGACGCCTCGGGGAAGTCCTCGGAGGGCGGGGCGGGCTCATCCTCGCCCACGATTAGCACCAGCGGGTTCTTGGTGCAGGCCTCCTTGTGCGCCAGCAGGTCGGCCCACTTGAAGAATTCGGCGCAGCACTTTTCGCACACGTGTGTGTCCTCGCCTCCGCTCCGGCTCTCGTTGCCGCTGTCCGCGTCCTCGGCACCCTCCCCGGGGGCCGCTGGAAAAGCAAGACATTACATCAGCCTGGCCTCAAGAGACAGCCCGCCCTCCATCTCAAAATTTGGCACATAAGTAAAATCAATATTTTTTATTCTGTACAAATTACCCCACTTCAACATTTCTGACGTCCTGGCGTGTGTATTCTATGGCTCTTTCTAGCTAGCTAATCATTTTCTTAGCACAATCCATCAAATTATGAGGTTCTATCAATTGTGGATACTGCTGCTTAATGAAATTCCATAGAAGCCATTGATTTCCAATATTTTCATACAATCTGCAGCCACCCTGTCTGTTGGGTACAAAGCCAGCCTTCGATGGGCTCATTAGGACTCCCCTACCATCCGGCTTCCTCATTTCCAGCAAAATCAGAGATGCCTTTGCCAGTTCGCTTAACATTGCTAAACTAATCTGTAACCTTTCAAACTCACGTCAGCACCTGACAGGGGAGCCGGCCGCAGCCTCTCTCCTGGGCTCGGACCACGGAGATTTATTATCTTTATGCTGTGCAGAGACATTACAGATTTAATGTAATTCTACAGAACTTTCAAATCAATGGGCATTTATTTCATGGAGGAAATTTCAGCTAAATACTTTCATTTGTAAATATAACAAAGAATATATAAGCACTTCTTACATCTCTGCTCAGAAAAACAATCTCCCCGACTTGCAGTTCGATCAACACATCAATCCTGTATCTTTCTAGCGGGTGCACTTGCCTCCAGACACAGTGCTTTTCTACATTTCAGGATTCACCAAACGAATAACATCAATATAGTCTGTGCCTAAAATTAATCATGTTTAATACAATTAATTGCCTCTGTCAGATGCAATATTTCTTGGCAAAATGAACCAAAATTATATGTTATTGTTACTAGCCAATCATGTCCCACAGATTGTTAACAAACTAGAAATTATATATTTAAAGTTCATTTATGTTGACATGTTTAACATGAGAACATTGTAGTCAGACACACTTTTTGTACCTATTTTCATCTAGTCACATAGAAAGACTTAGCAAATTATACGCTTGTGCCATGGTGGAAACCCTCTAATTGGTTACACATGTTTAATCACTGTTGTAGGCAGCGACTTGCCGACTCCCGTTACCCTCTTGTGCCGAATAACAACCCTGTTTAATGAATGATTCTCATTCACACCTGATCAAATAAATAGCTATACAGGAAGGAGAAACCAACATCCAAGGACATGCCCAGCTCCTACTTTCAGGGGGGCTGGGGTGACAGGGCCCCCTCAACGGGGTGCTCAGGCTCCCTGTGCCGGCCTGGGTAACACTGCCTTGCAACTGCTTTTTGTCAACTTGCGGATGGAGTGACAGCGACAAATCACCTGAACAGAGACAAGTGACAGCCTCAAGCCGGCCCTTTGTTGTCGTGCGCAGTGGGGTGTGAGCGCCACGCATCCTCAGGTCCACATCCCCGAAAACCGTTTACTGTTGAAACATCAACAAAAGGATTTGCTGCGAAGCCTCCATGTTTTCTCATTTAGGGTTTTAGGGAAAGAAGGATTTGGCACTGATCTCAATAAAGAAATCTGACTTGTAAAAAATATCCTGTGAAAACATTTAGTCCCCCTGCTAGAGAAGAAAATAAAACTATAATTCGAGGTTGGTCGGCTGCTCTCCACAAGACTGCTATTTCCAGGTAATTTATACGTGCCTTTAAAAAATTATTAGCAGTGTTCAATTAGCATTTTCTTAACTGGCTCAACCATTTGAAGGGGAAAAAGTTAGAGCTGCAGCCCATAAAGACCTGCTAGACTTTTAAACTAAATTCAGTGCTGAAGCTCAGACTGCAAGGAGCCTCCTTACTGCACAGAGGCAGGAGCGGAATCGGTGTCTGTAATGAGGTCGAGTGTAGCTGGAAGCAAAGACATGGCTGATTTATACTGCAGATAGCAGCGTTAACAAAATAAATACTTGGAGTACTTAACTTTGCTCTATGTATGCAAAATCTGATCTGAAACTCGCAAAGGTTATGGAACAGGGCAGGAAAAAAGCCTCAACTCTTCAGGTAAATAATTTCTTAATGATAAGAAAACACGGCCTATCTCACATTTTAGTCCACCTATTTTAAAAAGGCAAAGAATCTCTACAATTTGTTCATAACAGTGGGTTGTTTTTCTGCAGACCCACATATTAAAAAAAGCACTAGTGGATATTTTAAAAAGTTCATCTGCATTAAGCAATCAAGTTGGAATCAGTGTTATACTGTATCATAAATAGTATAATTATCAGAACACAAAATATTCTAAAAGTTAATTTTAACAATTTAAAGCTATGATATAAAAGGCCAGCCATAGTCTTCATAGTTTTAATTTTAATATTTTTAAAAAAGAAAACTACAAAAAGAGAAAAATACAGAGAAATTAAATACTGCTAATTTTTTGAAAAATTATTTTTACATCTTTATTCCTCAGAGAAGAAAAAAATGTATAACTTACATGGTATACAAAAGCATTCACATGGTATATACGTTTAAAGTTTTACACAATTAAACACAAGTGTATATTTTGTCCAAGGAATATTTTTCATTTTCTTTTCCAAAAAATTATTATTGAAGTATAGTTGATTTACAATGTTGCATTAGTTTCAGGTGTACAGCAAAGTGATTATTTTGTATATATACATATTTATATTTTAAATCTGTATTCTTTTTCAGATTCTTTTCCATTATAGATTATTAAAGAATAATAGTTGAATATATAAAAATTGAATATAGTTCCCTGTGCTATATAAGAATATATTTTTTAATATGGAGTATGTATTGGGGACAATTCACTGAGAAAATGCTTAGAAATTGGCTGATTGCTGGATCACTTAAAGTGCAACAATTGCTAGAAGAATTTACTTTACGTTAACTTACATCTTTATAAATGAGCATTTCCCAGATTTTCTTTGTAACAAATTATGGCATGTGAAATAAGGAAACAAGATTTTATTTTACACTGTACTTTTCTCTAAAGTTTTAAGAAACCCAAATAAATCTCTATTTACTTTAAAGATACATCTTTACATTTTCATTGGCTTTTTTCATGTGCTAAGTATGCGGGGTTCACCTGCAAAGTCAAGAAAGCTGGGAAGGTAATTTCCTCCTGCCCCCATTGCAGGTTAGCAAAATTATAACTGTGTCTCAATTGTAGAAACCATGCACAGAATAATATTTAAGCACTATCTACCGAATAATAAGCCATTTTGTTTAAAGGAAATTGATAATTACCTAAACACAATGAAGATATTCTTGCCAAAGTAAAATAAACTTCCACTGTATGCCTCTAAAATTGAAGAAGGAAAGCAAAATTGGAGAGAGGAAATCGGGTGAAAATGGCATTCTGAACATTAGGGCCTGTTAGTTCATTATGTTAATGAACCTAACAAAACAGTGGTTGGATTTTACAAGCGAAGTTTCATAATAAATTTGCCTTTTAACTAAAACATATTTAAGAAACTACAATCAGTGAACAAAAAAATTCCTCAATACAATTCATATTTCTTATTGAGGGCAAATAATTTAGAATCACCACCTATAGTTTTCTTACTGGGGTCTGCATGAAATATGGTAACACGATCACTTCAATTGTTAATTTCTACTTGTTTCACTATCAAATCCGAGTGGGATTAGCATTCCATGAAAGTTATAGAGAAGCCCAAATTTCACAAGACAGTCTTGAATGCAATGAATACAAATGAAAAGAGTCTAATACGTCACATGTGGAATTGAAATTTTGGGTGCAGATTTTAAGAACGTTTTTAAAGAACAACAAGTACTTCAACTGAATTGGCTGGGAGAGAAGAACCAAAGCGAGCCTGTTTCACTGGGGACAGAGCTCTTTAGAAGCAGCAAGACTGCACTTGAGTCCAGAGTGAAAGCAGCGACCTTATGTCGCGTTCGGGGTGAGACGCAAAATAAGTTGTTAAAACTTGCTTCTTGTTACAGTGGCTACACGCATCGCGTTACAGCGTAGACATGCTAATCAGGAAGTACTTATCTTTAAAAAAGTGCTTTCTATAACAAGAAAACCCTCATAGGAAAGATCTGACAGCAGCTGCAATTTTATCATATAACGTATAAAGTCCTTTAATCCTGCCGTTGTGTTAAGCCACTATTGTGTCGGATTCAACTATCTTTTAATTGAACTTACATTGGAAACTGGCTTTTGCATTCTAAAAGTAGAAGTTATTACATCCATTTGTTGATATGGCTTTAAGATTTTTGTTTCACGGTAAAGCCATGTCCATGAGCCACTGTAACGACAGTACACGTTTGAGATATTTATTTCCAATGCAATAGGAAATTCTTTCTTCCCAAAAGGGACAACTGAAAAACAAGCATTGTTAACATTATCATTAATGTCAAAATAATTTATTTTTCGCATTTTGGCAGATCAATGACTTAAGAGACTTCAAACTGCAAAGAGTCAGGGGCTTAGACTGTGCAAGGGTTAGAACTAGTGGAGAAAAATGCCAACCAGTGCACCCAGGAACAGAACTTGGGCAGGAATCTTCCCTTCTTGGTCAACAGGAGTATTTGGTCGAGGTTACCTTCTGAAAGTGCCACACAGCTTTGCTGGACCGACTGAGTGTCCACGAGAAGAAGGAGCTGTTGTGAAAATAGCCCTATTTTGCTAACATGAAGGATGCACTGGCTGTGGCTGCCAGCCCGGCGATGGGGTCTGTTCTCCTGGACACAGTCAGGAGGAGGGACACGCAGGAAGCTGAGGCTATTTCAGTTGGAGAGGAAATGTGCAATTAGTTTACAGCTAGCCCCACACTTACTACTTATACATGAGATTTTCAGGGTTTCTACCGCTCACCATTCAAGCACTCCTGAGCACGTGTGCCATCTAGGGTGCCACAGGAGGGGCAAAAGGCTTCCCTCGCCTTTCAGAGAGAGGCCTCCAACTAGGGAAGGCCTCAACGGCAGTATTAAAAGTACATATTTTCCCCCTTCTCACTAATAAAAACACGGAAGATGTTTAACAAAAATGTCCCCTTTATAACTCTCTGGATGTGAAAGGACCTCCCCTTGCATCATCTCTCTCTCAGCTCCGATTCCTGGTCTGCTATACAATATACAAGGATCATGTTATACAGGGATCAGGTTTTCACTGCCTGCAAAAGCTAAGGTGGTCTTCCAAGTAGAGATGACCTGGCAGAGTGCTTACATGCCCAGTGATCTTTTTAAGCTACAAGTAAAAAGCATCATGGTAATATTGATGAGAATATTTGCCACATGATGCTTTCCTAAAAAAATTCTAAGTGGAGTTCTCAGTAAGGCGTTTTTATTCTCTGCATCCTGGAGGTAGTACCTTGTAAATAAGTAACCACTTACACAGAGCAGTAAACAGGTGTTTGATAATTTTGTTGATCAAGCTCAAACTTTCACCTTGATTCTGCTACACTTTTTAATTCCTTTTAACAAGACGAGAAGCAAAACTTGTTCCTTATGGGAAAAGGGATGTTAATCTCATCACTTTAATTAGTAACTGGGAAACAGACACGTGGGTCTTGAGGAAAGGAAACTGTACTTTTCTCCTGTGCCTTTTCCATCCCTTAAAAATCTAAGAAGCATTTTTCAAGTTTTCCCAAATTGTTAGGAGACACTATTTTCTTGCAAATTAATTCTTTTTAACTCCTTATGATAGCTTTGAATCCCATAAAGAAAGATGAATTATCACATACTGAGCCCAAGCTGTGAAACAGGAGGAGACAAATAGAGACCCCTACTGTGTTTAACAATGTAGAAGAAATTCCAGACGCGATAGAAAAATTTTGTCCTTTCCCTAGACCTCCAAGCGTGTGCGCTCGGAGCCGGACAGCGGAGGGCGCTCGCGCCTCGCCCAAGCCGCGCTGACCCGCAGGCCGGCTTCCGCCGACTCAGTGGCCCACGCCTCAAATGTGTTAAGGACGGACCACCTGTGGCACAGGCACCAAACGCCTTCTGTTTAAAAGGTTTGCGGGTTCTCCTCTGCGGGGTGAAGCACCGGGGAGGGAGAACACTGTTTCCTTTATGGACGCACGCAGCTGGAAAGCAGCCACAACGTTCACTTGTCTTAACTATCTGCCCGACGCTGTATCAAATAATAAGATGTTTGTTGCACTTCAAGGTTGCACAATCGTTCTTTCATTCAGATATTATGCTGTAATCACCCTTCCGATGAATGCACGGATATCACTATCTGTGCCTCACGAGCAACGCACAAACCTGAGATTCGGCGGCCAGTGCAGACCATTTCGATCAAAATTCGGGGAGGGGAAAAGCACGGTGTGTGCTGGGTCACTTTTTTGGTCCAGATAAACTCACACATGAAACTAAATGAGCTACTCCACCATGCATCTGTGCAGCCAATTGCCTAGGTCCTCCCCCACCTCCTCACTTTCCATATCCACCGGCACAAAGATAAAGAAATAAGCCAAGCCTCTCGGATGCACAAACACCTGGCCTGAAGGGCCCCGCAGCTGCGGCACTGTGCGGTGTCCAGGAAGAAGGCGGCCATCCGTCGACTGTGACTGTCGACTCCTGCACTCGGCCTCAGGTTATTAAATCATTTCCAGGATTTGCCATCACCTCAGCACACTGTTCCATTTCTACAGGGGAAGTTTACACATGAGCAAAAAAAAAAAAAAAAAAATCCTCCTGGAAAAGCTCTGCCCGGGGGCTGAAGCCAGCGTCTGCCTGCGCTGAGCCTACAGTCAACGATCAAACCGCGGTCTGGAGAGGGCACTCAGCAAAGAGGACCAGGAATGCCGAAGAATTAAGACCAAGAGCCACGGCACCTGCAGGGTTAATTAAACAGTTCAAGATGTAACAGCCGCACAAAAGAAAACGGGTCTCTCTCCCTCTTGGAGAACTATAAACACTTGGGCTGAACTAGCCGGGCATCTGATAAGCCCAGCAGCACAGGGCAAACCTGTAGGTCCCCAGTCTACTCCCAGAGCCAGTGTTAACACTTAACAGAACACTGGTGAGTCCTGTTGCCAAGGTCAACAGCACAGATGCACTAATTGTATTATGAGCTTGACATCTAGTGGCCACCCCTGGCAGGGCAAAGCAGGCAAAGGTTAAACCAGCAGGTCTGCTGCAGCAGTGCTCTGAGCCACCCACCTCTGGTAGAGCACTAGGAAGCTGCAGTCCCCTGTAAGCCCACCTTCTCACAGATCCCAGGCCACCAGGCAGGACCCTGTGCGGCCCCAAGGCTTCCTGGAACGCGGAGGGGGAGGGGTCCCGGATGGTCAGCAGGACTAATCCGGGATGCCTGGAAGAGACAGGCCCACGGAGGGGCGCCTGGATGCCACCCCAGAGCCTCAGGTCTCCCTGGACCCGCTCTCTTGCCTTTAATTAACAAACAGGCCAACCCTGATCTCTCACATAAACAGAGCCCGTTACATTATTTTATTATTTCAATTAATATTTCACACTTGCTGCAATATGACTTGCCTTACTCATCAGCTTGGAAATTAACTGCTTTCGAGATCACACAAGTGTTCAAATTAGAGAGAAAAACCTAAGGATAGGGCTTAAGTTTATGTCAAGTAATAGTGAAAAACTGAATATAATCTTAGGACGGGGCTCTTTTTTAAAATATAAAAGTTTATGTAGAGTAATAGTGAAACATGCAGTGTCTACATAGCTTTTACTTACGCCTGGTCTTATCCGGAGTGTGGGCAGCATCGCACATGCTGTGAGGGCAAACCTGGCCCACCAGCGGCAGAAGCAGCTCTCGTTTTCACGAGGCTGCTCTTAGCCTGGCAGCTGGTCAAGAAACCATGAAGGAAATGAAAACTAACAAAACAACAAAACCTCTTCCTCTTGTAGGTATTATTTAACAATTCTCTTTCTTGAAACTGTTTCCAGCCTTAAAGGATGGGGCATGACCTCATTGGCAGTTAAGCAGGTTTTTATTTCATGCAAATAAAATACTTACATTTAAGGATGTTAAATTCTAACTGGGGTTCAGTACACAGAACGGAAACCTTGGTGGCACCTTTGCTGAATTCTCCCCAAAAGAAAACGTTCTCAGAGCTATCTTGGGGTGAATGGCAAAGCCTCTTAGAGACTGTAGTTGAAAATGAAATCTGACCCACTTTTGCCATCATCTTGTATACAAAAAATAATCAGCTTGCTAAGTAATTCCTGCTGTTGGTCCATACCTTCTTCCTTTTCTGGATCTAAACAGACCTAAAAATATTGGATTATGCATAGATTGTGGAAGTTTAAATGTGCCTTAAAAAAAATCCCTAACTCTTACATAATCAGCTCTTTCTCTGTACGGTGTGTATTAATTGGCAGACTTTTTATTGGTCGCCAAATTATGCATTTTTAAATAGATTAGGATTTTAACTGCCATTTTAAAAATAAATGTTTGCAAATTCTTCTTTTCCTTTCCCCGCCTGCTTAACTTACTCCTTACCTTTCATGTTTCAGAGAAAACAGTCTGCCTACGGATGTTAGAAAGTGGCTTCCGTATTGTTTCCTTTTGCAATGCTGAATTGTAAGTGTGTGAGTGAGTGCCCTGAGCGCTGAAGGCAAATCATGCACAGACAGATAAAAGAGAAAAGATCTCAGCACCCAGGGCTGGGGGCCTTCTTCCCCTTAATTTAAACACAGTCGATGAATACCACTGGTAAAGTCTTAAATCACAGGATCACCACATTTTAAAGGATTTTTAAGATAGCCATGTAACTGTGAGTTGACAGAAAATAAAAAACAAACAAGATACAGGATGGCAAACTGCTTTAAATTATAATATTCTTTTGTTCTTCCTTATATACATATTTTCCTTCTAACGACAATAAAATATATCCCTCATTTGTATTTTATCCAATGAAGGATAGCAATAATACACCTTTTAAAGCTCTTAGTAGGAGTGTAAGTGCTGTTCCGTCATTAGAAGTTTTAATTAATTTTTCTTAGAACAAAAACATTCAGCTGGCTCAGAGGACTTCAATATTGGTGGCATACATTTAATTAATTGAATCCTAAAACTGCATCCCATTTATTTCTAAATTTTCAGAAACAGGAAGGGAACACTTTGCAATTTTAAAAGATAGTATCTATTGGGAATGTAAGTCGAGTCCCAGCCATCCTGAAAACACGTCTTTAACAACAGAATAACTTTAGAACTCTATGTAAATCTTTATTGCTTTTTCCCATTCTACATACGTCATCATAGTTCACTTTTGCAATAAGGTCTGGAAAGCACTAAGGCATTTTTGGATAGCTGTCTTTTCACTGCTTGCCTAAAAACTAAAGCCTGAAAAATAAGTCACATTTCTCTTTTAAAAGAAATAAAGCCTTTTACTGTAAATTAATGTGACTGTGCACCTCTGCCCCGCCCATACCATACTAAAAATTTTGCACAGAATATTTGTTTCATGTCATTATCAAGAACTTTCAATTTTATTGCAGGCATTCACTGGTTTAATTAACATGTAACACCCAAAGTGATACAAAGGAATTATTTACTTCCTTTCTAAAACAATGTAAACTTAGTTCACTTATAACTTGATGCATAGTTTGTTTTATTTCCACTGCTTTTAACAAAATATAATTCTGAGAATATCTGAATTCATGGGGGAGTGATTTAATTTTCACAACCATTTATCTTTAAAAAAAATATTTTACTTAATTCTCCTAATGGCGATCAGTACAACAGAGTAATACATACATGAACATTCCTTAAGTGAACAGAGAACAGAGTATCTTTTATGCTCCATGAACAATCAGCTTCAGAATAATTAAATCAGAAAGAACTATTTTTTAAACAGTTTGCCGGAACAATCGGGGGAACACACTCCTTGACTGAGACTCAGCCCCAGACAGGCTATTTTTGGCCTGTTGCAAAGTATGATCAGGAACTGTGGCAATATCTTGATTACAACTCTGAATGATTGTGAAAAACATAGCCTAGACAAAAACTTTAATCCCATGGTGGGTTAAAAAAAAAAATCCTGAATATGTTTCACCCTGAAATAAATTCAGTAACAACAAGAGGAATTCAAAAGAGAACTTGTGAATAATTTACTCCATCTTAGGTTTTCAAATAAGGGCTCTGGACCCCTCCACATGCTACACTAGGAGGTTCACCATGCTCGCATTTCTGAAGTGAAATTAAAAATGAATAGCAGTGCCTCGGCTTGTTAATTGTTAAATGCAAGGGGTTTTACTCTATTAATTAAAATATGCTTTAATAAAAAGAGACATTGCACATTTTGATAACGACCCTACAAAGCTGAGAAGTATTTACATTGTTGCATTTTGGGGCGGCTGTGAAAGCCGATTTTAAGCTATTCAGGAGCCACAATAATAAAGCTTTAAAATTCCTCACTGGGATGCAATGTAGTTCTTTTGAAGGAAAGACTGTCTTTCTCATTCGGCAGAAATAAATCCATTCATTTGATCATGTAGTCATTGAGGGCAATAGAAAACAAACCAAGTGTGAGAAATTCTATGTGATGAAGTAAACAAAACAAAAAAAAATCCATTTCCATGACAAAAAGATTCTTTGTCCTTAATCTACCCACCATATGCAAGCGTTTCTTTTTAGCATATCTCCCGTTCTAATCTTGGGTGACCAGGCGACACAGATAAGAACCTCTTACCTCCGCTGTGACAAAAAAGACCCTCACGAGTTCACGAATTTTATTTAATTCCTGAATTCCCAGCCGCGTAAGAAGCCTTTGCTCCCTTCTCCATTCCGATGTGGACGAATACCTGCTTTGGCAAACTTTACGGCACCGCTCGCTAAACTCCTCAACTCCTTTTATTTTCTGCAGCCTAGCTCCCAAAGCAAAGATGCGTATCTACTCTAAACCACTTATAATAGGTTAATCCAAAAAGTTGGCCGGCCTGTTTCGTAAGGATCACACTACTCGGTGCCCGGACTCCGGGCAAGTGCAGGGTCGCCCCGCGTCCCGCGATCGCCCCGCGGCCGCCCCTCCCGCACCCTGGGGACCCGAGGGCGGCGCGAGGCCCGAGGCTTCACTTTCCCGGGCTGGGGCGCGCCAGGCCAGCCCGCTCTTCGCCCGGAGCTAACTTTCGCGGCTCCTACCTTCCCTCCTGGATGGGCAGGAAGTCCCTACCCCCAAGCCGACTGCAAAAGTGGCCGCGGTGCCTCCAAGAGCAGGAAAAGGCCCAGAAAACCGAGGCGACAGAAGCGTGCCGGGTCCTACCGCGTGCACGACCACCCCCCGCGCCGCGGGGCAGCTCACCCGGGGTTAATTCCCAAGGCGGCCATTAGGAAAGGCCAGGCCACACCGACTTCCTACTCGCCTCGGAATGGGATCGCTGGTTTGCCGGCGCGCCCGGACCTCTCGGGCTCCGCGGCCCTCGGGGCACAACCAGCGGCCGCTGGCCTGCAGGGGAGGAGGAGGCCGCGGTCAGGGCGGCGGATCCGCTCCGAGAGCGCACCGCCTGGGGCGCCGGGCGCCGAACAAAGCTGCCCCGGCCCGCATCCGGCGGTGGGAGATCCCGGGACGCGTCCTCGCCGCCGCGCTTTCCCGAGTGGGCGCCGCGATCGCAGAGGCCAGCCCCAGTGTCCAGGCGTGGGGAGCCCGGGGGGCGGCGCGGAGGCGGCAGCTCGGCCCCTCCCGCCCGCGCCCGGCTAGGCGCGCCGGCCTCCGCGGGGCAGCGCGGGCTCCCCGCGGTCCCCGAGCCCTGGCGCCTCCGCGCGCAGCTCAACTCGCGGCGGCCGAGCCAAGTTTACTTCGCCCGAAACTCCCGCGCCGCGCGCCCCGGCGGAGGACCGGATCCCCAGGCTGGCCTTGCCCGGGCCGAGCGCCACACGGCAGGCACCGGCTCGCGGAAGCCCGGGCACTTTCCGGGTCCGTGGGGCCCACGCTCCCTCCAGACGCCCGGCCGCCCCGCGATCCGCGGCCCCTCACCGTGCTCGGGAGCCCCGTCCGGCGGCGGCAGCTCCTCGTCCGACTTGAGATGCTGGGGCTTGGCCTGCTTGCGCCGAGACATGCTGCTAGCGGCGCGCGGGCCCCTCGCAGGGCAGCGGCATCAGCGGGGCGGCCGGCGGGGACGGCGCGGGGCGGCCGGGCGGGCGCGGGGCGCGGGGCGCGGGCGGCGGCGGCGGCGGCTGCGCGGGCCGCGCATGGGGCTGAGCAATTAGGCTGGTGAATAATGCATGGCCATTAGCAGAGGGCCGCGCCGATTGGCCGGCCTCCAGCGGACTCGGGCGGCCTATGCAAATGAGGCCGCGCTCGCAATTAGCGGCCGCGCGGCGAGGAGGGGCCGCCGCCTGCGGGACCCGGGCGCGCGGCCGGCGCCGCCTCACATCGCGGGCTCCGCGCGCTCCGGCGCCCGGTGGCGGCCCGGCGGGCCGGGAGCGGCTCCGGCCGCGGCGGCCGCCCGGCCCCGAGCGCAGGCAGCAAACTTTGGCGGCGTCCGCGCGGCGCCTCTCCGCCGGCGCGCCGGGCTCGCCCCTTTATAGAGTGTCTGCGCCGCCGCCCGCGCCCCGCGCCGCGCCCCCCCGCCGCCGCCCGGCGCCCCTCCCGGAGCGGGCGGCCGCGGGCAGGGCTCCGGCCGGCGCCTTTGTCTCTCCCGGCCGCTCGGGCGCCGAGCCGCCTGCTCTCCGGGCGCGGAGGGCCGGCCGGCCGCCTGCCTCCGCTGGTCCTCGGCGTTTCTCCGCACGCCGGCCCCGCTTGGGCTCAGGTGGTGTCCCCGGCTCCGGACCTTCTCTCCGGGCTCGTGTCCGCTCTTCGGGCTCCCCCGGCGGCCGGCCCGGCCCGGAGGCTCGCGGCCGGAGCGGAGTGCGCACGCCGGGGTGGCGGGACTTCGGCAAGACCAACTTTCCGGTTCGGAAGCGGCGCGGGCCGCGCGGCTCCTCCCCTCCCCTCCCCTCGACCCCCCTCCCCTCCGCTCGAACCCCCTCCCCTCCGCTCCCACCCCCGTCTCCCCGCCTCCGCCCCCCACCCCCGGCCCCTCGACTCCTGAGCGCCCGCCCCGCCCGCCGCCGCCACCGGGGCCGCCCCGGCGCTTCGCCCGCCCGCCGGGCCTCCGGGCCGCCTGTGGCTCCTTAAATCCGGGGACAGGGAGGGGAGCGCGGGGCTTCGCGTCCCACCCCCAGTTCCCTAGCCTGATGGGAGCAGTGCCGGGCGCCTGTGGCGTGGGCAGGGAGCGCAGGATGCCCGGAGGCCGCGCGACTGAAAGTTCTAAGTCCACAAAAGTCCCACGCGCGGCCCACCGCGTTCTGGACTTTTGGGGGTGATGTAGGGGGAGCAGGTGAGGGGTCGCGCACGTCCGAACCGGCCCCGCATCACCGGGCGGCGGGCGCCGCGCGCTGCCGGCACACGCACCCACCCTCCGCGGGTTATCGGGCGCGCGCCTCCGCCCCCGCGCGCGCACCCCACCCGTAGCGGCGCACGCGCGCCCTCGCCCACTCTCGCGCGTGTCCTCCGTCGCGAGCGGCCGCCGGGATGTGCTCCAGGCCCGTCGCTGCCGAGCTCGCGCCTGTGCCCGGAGCCCCAGCATGTCTTCTTTCATTTCCTAAATTTATTATTTTTGTCTTCGCAAGTGGCCCTGTCTGGTACGAAGCTTTGGCACAGATGGCCTCCCGGCGCTTCCCCCAGGGTCGTGTGCTGGAAGGGAACTGCTAGCTCGCAGACAGCCCCGGGCGTCCGCAGGGCTGCGATCTCCCCGAGTGGCTGGGAGCGGGGCTCTGACTAGTGGGGACCCCGGCCCCCGCCCCCGGGTGGACCCCGGCCCTGCGCCACTCGCCCGGCTCTCCGCGAGTTGCTTTTCCGTTCTAGAACCTTCCCTCTTCTCAGTCGGTGTTCTCCCGCGCGCCTCTAATTGTGTAAGTTTCACGAAGCAACAGCTTTGGGCTCCAGGAAAAGCGCAGAAAAATCATGCAGAGGAAGGAAGCGCACAGGTTGGAATCGTCTCCAAAGAGATCTCGCCACCGCTTTTGCCACCCCCTCCCAACCAGATTCCTGAAGATTGGTTTTGTTTTGCTACTTGGTGGCAGGAGTATTCACTTAGGTAATTTTGTTTTTGAA
Source organism: Ovis canadensis (assembly GCF_042477335.2). Lineage (NCBI taxonomy): Eukaryota > Metazoa > Chordata > Mammalia > Artiodactyla > Bovidae > Ovis > Ovis canadensis. The sequence continues at coordinate 14,363,881 of NC_091267.1, forward strand.
AATAAAAAGTGGAAAATGAAACATGTTCGAAATCTAGGGTTAACATCCTCCCCCACCCCCCACGGTAACGCTTTTATAGCTAAGCTGGGAGATGCAGGGAAGGTCTGTTTCGCCGGTGCGCCGTCAACTTTGGCAAATGCTGCTGCATTTTAGGGACGCTCTCGCATCCGGCGCAGAGGCACTCGGCAGTGAAAAGTTTCTAGCCAGGGCTTTGGGGCTAGCTGGCCAGGAACTTTCCTGGGAAAAGAGTGGCTAAGAGGAGGGGCGAGGCAGGGGCGGGCAGTGGTAGCGAGTGGAAGTTTCTTGCAGAATTTACAGGACAGCAGGAGTTTGGGGAAGTTGCAGCGCCGCAGCCGAAAGGTAGACGTCTGCTTCCCAGCAGAGAAAGACCCCAAAGCGGCCGTCAGTGGGTCGGAGTCCTGGTTAAAGGTGCACTGCCTGTTGTGACCTGGTTAATTCTCTTTTTTTCCCTTCTTTTTACAAAACTTGACACTTTGGGGGAAAAGAAGAAAATGGAAGTTCTCGCGGCGTCCGAACCCTCTCAGAGGAAGCCCGCGCCCGGCTCCCCCGCAGCCTTCGGGCCCCGTGGCGGCGACTCCTCCACTTCGGGCCACTTCGCGCGCACCGGCCCCCGCCTTTTTGTTCCTAAAGCCATTCGCCCGCCTCCCCCAGCCCCCACCCCTGTCCCCCACTCTCTGCGACCCACTGGCACGATTTCCTTAGGTCTTTCCCGGACTTCCAAACGCCACTGTCTAATTCCGTCGACTCGCTTTGCATTTTCTACGGTGTGCGGTCGTGGGGTGGATCGTAAGTCCCTCCAGCGAAGGCGAATGTCAGGCCCCGGCCCTTTAGCTGTAAGAAGCGAGCCGTCATATCGCAGACGTGTCCGCCAGCCGCGAGGCGCTTTGTGAGTGGGGAGACACGGCAGGCTGGGCTTGGCTGCGGCGGACGCCAGGGCTGCCACAAAGCGAGCGGCCGCGAAGCCGCACGCCGAGCCCGCGGTCCGACCTGCCGGGGCGCGGGGTGCGGTCCCCGCCCAGGGCGCGCGCGGGGTGGGGCCGGCGGGACGTAGGTGCGGCTCCACCTCGTCCCCCGCGCTCTCTGCGCTCGGATTTCGTTGAGAAGATCGAGCAAAGACTTGGACAGAAAGAGCCAGGGATTCAGCGGAAGGGGAACCTACAGAAATTCCCCGCCAAGGCTGGGTGGTGTGGATCTGGAAACCTTTTAAAAGATTGACTGGGGTATTCAAGATCAATAAAATTAAAAAAAATAAAATAAAATACAAAGTAGAGGCCGAAAACAAAAGGCGAGTTACCTCCTGAGCCTCCTGTTCTCCTTCGCCTCCCTCCACTGAGGTCTGAAACTTTAAGTGTTTTTATTTAGTGCAGGAAGTTTTAATGAAAGCATACCTGTCTTAAGTTCGAGTCCCAACAATAGCTACAGTGCGAGTCGACAACGTGTCAAGAATGGTGTTTTCACAGATGAGGTACCAGAATGTGTCCTCAAGTCTCGCCCAAGCGAAAGGACCCCCGGAGCTGTGCATCAGAGGTGTGGATACCGACGTGTGCAGGCAACACACAGGTCTTCACCGTCACATGACCGCTGTCTATTACAGTATTGTAATACCTAAACACTATTGCAAAAACAAAAGTTGGTTTTCTTCCCTATAATTAAATCTAATTTGTTAATTGTCTTTACTCTTGCAATGTTGTTTTCATCTTTGGAGGCGACACGTTATTATTTTGTCTGCTTAATAATATTATTTGCAAATTAATACTGTATATTTTACATTAGTGGAACATATAATTAAGTGTTTGATTAATTTGTATCATTTATTCAGATACTACAGAAAGCGTATCTGGGATACTGACTTGACAAGGGAAGGTCAAAGGCTTGGTTCTGTCTCAATGTCCCGGTTTATTGAGTCTACCTGGCTCTTCAAAAATGAAAGACAGCTTTGCATAAGGTGCATTGGGCACTTTATTTACAATGTGCTTATTTTCCCAGCTACTTTGTATAAAAAGTATTCAAAGATTAGAGCTTTATTATTATTTTTTTTGTTTCTTTTCATTTTTTCCCCTCCCAAATCAAAGTTGGATTCTTCTCTCTCCCCTGTCTCTGGTTCCTCCCCCACCCCAACTTTTGTTTTTAGGTCCTTACGGTTAAAACCAGCATGATTTTGTGTCTTTAATGTTGTGACAAGTGACCGCTAATTGGTTCTCACTTGAGCAAAGATATTACCATACTAATATTATTATTGGTAAGAAGAGGTAATTGATAACACCACCTGCCACTCTGGGGCAATCAGGATGATAAATGTTTCCATCAACAGGAAATCTGTGCTGGGTGTTCCACAGCCCAACGCAAACAGCATGTCAAGTGCCAATTATAAAGATGTTTCTTTTCTATTACATTTGGGCGGTGGGGGGGGGCGGGGTGCTAGGAAACGTGCAGCCAAAAACTATACTTATGGTTTTTTGAAAACGCATTTTCTGAGCTTCGCGCTCACCCATTTGAAATCACTTTCCCCATAAAAATAAAATGCTCTCCTTAAATAAACTAACATATAGCTAACTCCCCTGCCCACACTGCACACAACTCCTGCTGTTACCCTCTTTGCTTTCAACACTATTGAGATAAATATGTCTAAATATATTTATAGATAGGAGCCACGTGTGTAGTTATAGAAATCCGTCTAGCTCTTTGTGCTTCACAGTCATCTTGCATGTTCATTACAGGTCAGCTTACAGCTTCACATGTAGGCATCCCAGGCAAACATTCCATGGCTTTTTATGTCACACACAGAGAACAGCACAGAGTCATTCGTCTTCACACTTAGCTACACAAGCCATGTGAAAGCACTTCTTTCTTGACCACTGAGCCGCATATCTGGGCTGTGGTGGACGGGCTGGGGCACTTCAACGCGGATGATTCCTTAAACAGTGGCCAGCTAAAACCTTGACTCCCTTGCCTATGCAGGGAGGCTCAAACGATTATTAGCTTGCATTTTTAGATGCAGGCCTCAAAAGGCGAAATCAGCTATTGATAATTGCAAGAAGTATACAGCAGCTACTGTATCGATCGGCTTGTCCCTATTCCCCTGGTATGGGAGAGATAAGAAGACTCAGTCTTTAGTGCAATATAATTTCTTTTGACCTATCTGCTTGCTACAGACTTATGATGAATAGCCGGACTGGTTAAAGTCCTTTATCACGAAAGTTACCCCTTGATATAATATTGATTCTTTATAACTAGCTCCAAACACAAAAATCAAACTGTCCACTTGACCATCATCATCATCAATATCATCACAAAGCCTCCGGAATAAAGATCAGCAGCAGCCTGAAAGCGCTTCCATAATCTTCCCAGCTAATCTTTATTTGCTGATGATGAAAAGAGGGGGGAGGGGCGGGCCAGAGGGAGAGCGAGCGGAATGTCATTTGGACGAACACTATATTTATATGTGTACATACATGAGGCCGAGCGAGACCCGGCCTCTCCTCCGGAGGGTGCGTGGGCAGAGCGACCTTCCTCTGCAGGGCTCGGCCGCCCGCAACACCACCCCCCCCCCAACCCCCAGGACTCGGGAAGCCGGGAGGCCCAGGGGACTGGGGGTCTAGGGAGAGACAAAAAGGGTTCCACCCGAGCTGCCTGACGGGAGACACAGTGGGGAGACCCTGGCCTCCTGCTCCCTCCAGATCAATGTCGCGCGTCCTCGGCGCTCGGGCGGGCTGCACTCCCGGGAGCGCGGGCGGCCCGGGGCGCACGCGGTGCGGGTTCGCCGGCCTGGAAGGGCCGCGCCGCCCCGGGCGCACATCAAAGGCCGCGCGGGCAATCCTTGCGCATTTCCCCCAATTACTGGCATTTCCTGCACCCCCCAGCGCCTGTCCGCCCCGCCCCCCGCGCCAGCTCGGCTGCCCGGCGCGGGGACGAGCGTGCCCGGCGGAGCGAGTGCGCGCGTGTCCGCTCGCCGGGGTCCCCGGACCTGGGGGCGCCCCCGCGCGCCTAGGCCTCCTCGAGGCCGCGTTTCGGGCGCCTCCTGGGAGGAGAGGGGCTTTGGGTGCGGCGGGGGACACAGGGAGGACGCAGGAATAACCTCCTCGGACCCCTTGGCCGCACCTACAGGCACCGAGTCCCCGGGGAGGCCTTCTTCCGGGCCTCTGGTGCAGTGGGCGCCGAGGGAGCCCTGCCTTTGAGCCCGCCCCAGTCCCTTCCCACTCGCGTCTCTGCAGCCCTCCGAGGTCGCGGATCCAGTGGGAAGCGGGGGTGTGAAAAGCAAGCGAGGCCTCAGCGCGGGACCACGTCCTCCTCGGCTTTCTAATCCTCTGGGCGGCGGGGCGGGGTCCGGAGGGTCTTCTGTTGTCCAGACGCCACTCAGTTTGGAGAACGCGGCCGGCTGTCCCCTTCTCTCGCTGGACCCACCCCGTGGGACTTACGGGGCTCAGTGCAGTCGCCGGGCATCCCGGGGCGGAGTGGGGGGCTAGGGGCAGGCTCCACCCACCCAGCCCCAACCCGGGGCCCGGGGCACCCTGCGGATCGGAGGGAGGGGCGCGGGCTGGGGAGCGGCCGGCTCTGCACGACGTGTTCGCAGAAGTTGTAGAAAGGCAGGAGCAACTTCGATGGGGCGACCGGTAGGTCCTGGCTCCTCGTGGTCACAGGCGTCACTTGCTTCAGCTCCAGGCGCTGCAAAGCTCAGAGCTGACACTCTGTTCCGCTGGCCTTGCGGATGGCCCCCGCGGTGCCCTGCCCGCCCGCGGTCCCGGGTGGACGTCTGCACTGTGACCGGATGCACTGGGCCTTGCCCGGAACGGATGCTTTCAAGCTGTCCCGGAAGGTCAGGAATCAAGGAGGAGCAACAAAAATCGTACAGATTAGAGTCGGTACATCCTCCTGAAAAACCATCAACAAAAGAAAACCAACCCCGTAGCAGGACTGACAGCCTCCTGCTCAAGCCGGGCAATCAGGCTGATGAGCTAAATAAATGAGCAGGTCTGTCCAGACACGCGGGCCCCTCCATGCTAAGGGCTGTGCTTGGCCTGCGTGGCTGAGAGCCAAGGAGCAGGCTGTTGCTCTGGGCCTTCCTGGTCGGTGTTGGGCAAGGCCCAAGCTTCTGTTCTTACACGTGCGAGGGTGGGGTTGGGGGGAAGCCAGGACATCTCTGCTTCTCTCTTCTGAATTGCTGGCCGCTGCTGAGAAATTTCACTTAATAATGTATTCTGCATTTTGAGCCTTGTATGTCTGATTCATCCGGACTTTTCTGTTTGAAATCAGACATGAGGGAGTGATGCAGAGGCATTTCCTGCCCTTCTGTGGCGAAGACACTGGACCCCCAAAGACACTGATGTTCTTGAAATCAGAAAGTTAAGAAAAAAAGAATCCTTTATAAAAATTTTAATCAGTGAGTGGACAGTGGATTTCCCTAAAGTCTGGAGATGTTTGCACTCTGTGTGTGTGCTCTGCTTTACGAAGACCTGGTGAATCAGAATTCATCAGGTAGGAAGTTGAAGGGGCTGTGACTCGATCTGCAAAGGATTCTTCCCTTTCCTGGGAGTGTAACTGCAGGTGTCTCTGGAGTGGCCAGTGCTGCTGTTCAGGGTAGAGCAGTTGGCTTGCACAGCCATGCTGCAGGGTCCAAGGACCAGGCTCAGCCACATGCCTGCCGGAGACCAAGCAGGTCTTCCGGAACACGGACGCTCTCCCTGGAGCCGTCCAGGGAGGTCTGCAGCCTGTGGCCTGTGCACCACGGCCATCCCACCAGGCCCACCCCCGTCTGTGCAGCAGGTGGGCTGTTTCGGACAGATGGCCTCGAGTCTCCTCTGAGCAGTTGAGGTGAAGGTGTCACCAGAGGCTGGAAGAGGGGGTCCAGGCTCGTGAGGAAAGCCAACAGCAGTGAAGACGTTGGTGGCAGTTGTGCCGAAGAGGGGACGTTTGCTTACAGGAGGGAGCCGCTGCCACCGGAAGTGGAGAGGGAGAGAAGCCCCTGAGACCGAGGCCCCACCAGAGGAAGGTGGGGTGTGAGGAGGCCCGAGACCAGCGAGGGTGAGGAGGAGCGAGCGGGAGGAGGCTACGCAGGACCAACGGGAGCCGAGGCCTTGCTCCTCGTCAGCAGCCTGTGCTCCAGGGCATGATGGCGGCACCCACGTTTCCTGCAGAGTACGCACCCTGCTAGTTCACTTGTTGGTTGATTTCTTTATTTTGAACTTTTGAAAGGCAAGAGATTAGTCCTTCACACAAGGTAAGATTCTGGACAAGGCAGATAAATGAACTGTTAATTGATTTATACCCCAGCACACCTCAATCCCAGCCCTTCCTTCCGAAAGTAACACTATTCCAAGAAATCAGACCATGGCCTTGTGTGTAGTGTTCAGGTCTAAACACAAGACAACTGTGTTTATGACTGTGGCACACATCCGATGCTCACTTGAAAGTAAAAACCAGAATTTATTTATAAAGGCATTTTCTACTTTAATGACTTAATTTTTCTTTCATTTTGCTTATGCTGACTCCTCTTTGCTTCTCTTATTTTTAATCAATCAAATTTTGGCCCAAAACGAATGTCAGCATTGTAAATCACATAATATATAACCATGTTGTTTGGATGCTTTTTGCCTTTTTTGTGTTTAAGAACTGAGCTGACGGAAAAAAGTGGCTTATTGGATAATTGCTCTAAAAATAATTAGAACATGTACGGCTTGCATTTTTTTTTTTTTGATGCTGAAGCTAAAACCCCAATACTTTGGGGTCGACTTTGGAAACCCCAATACTTTGGAGTCGACTTTGGAAAAGGCCCAGATGCTGGGAAAGATTGAAGGCAGGAGGAGAAGGGGACGATAGAGGTTGAGATGGTTGGATGGCTTCACCAGCTCAATGGACATGAGTTTGATCAAACTCTGGGAGATGGTGAAGGGCAGGGAAGGCTGGTGTGCTGCAGCCCATGGGGTCGCAAAGTGTGGGACACGACTGAGCAACTGAACAACAACAACAGCAACAACAACAACAACAGCAACAACAACTGCTTGCTAGGGCAGCTGTCACTCTGCGTTGTCACCCGCTCACTGTGTGAGCTGTTTGTGTGTGAGATAGCCCAGTAGCCTAAAGACACATTGGAAGCTAGTTTCTTGCAGAGGATGGTCATTGTAATCCATGTGGGGATTGGTTGGATTGTTTTCCCTGTAGTCACGTGGTCCTTGAATTTTACAATGACTTTATAAACACAAACATTAACTGCTCATATTCCATGTTAAGTACATATTTTAGTCATATCAATTCAGAGAGAGAATTTAGCTGCTACTATTTTGTCACAATGTACAGGATTCAAAGAGAATTAAAATGATATCATATTGTGATTTCTGAGAAATTCTGCCAGACCTTACATGTGTTTGTGCTGAGAATCGACCAGTGCGTTTTTAAAATCTCTGCCATTGCTTCTGCCCTCGGGTCACTGACAGCCTTTTGCGGCTTTTTCTCTCATCTCCAGTCTCCACACGTTACTTTCGGGAAGTCGGTGTTCATCAGCTGTCTTCGTGTATCATTTCAACAAGAGTGATGAATGGTCTTCAAGATGCCTGGTTGGACGGCCTCTGGTGGAGCTGGGCTTCGGGTGAGATGACATCCTGAGGGGTCTTCTCGCTGAGCGGGGAACACGGTCCAGGCGGCGGCCTTTGTGTCTCTCCTGTCTGTGGGTGGCAGAGCTAGGGCCTGGCTGGGAAGCGTCTGTCGGAGAAGGCAATGGCACCCCACTCCAGTATGCTTGCCTGGAAAATCCCATGGGTGGAGGAGCCTGATAGGCTGCAGTCCATGGGGTCGCAGAGTCGGACACGACTGAGCGACTTCACTTTCACTTTTCACTTTCATGCATTGGAGAAGGAAATGGCAGCCCACTCCAGTGTTCTTGCCTGGAGAATCCCAGGGATGGGGGAGCCTGGTGGGCTGCCATCTATGGGGTTGCACAGAGTTGGACACGACTGAAGCGACTTAGCAGCAGCAGCAGGGAAGTGTGTGTGGTGTGTCTCACACCATGGACCCCGTCTGCAGCCTCAGGAGCTCAGGCTGGAGTTCTTCCTCTGCCCACTAGCTGACTTTCTCTGGGGGAGAAGCCTTCACAAAACCCTGAAAGAGGGGGACTGTGTGTGCGTGGAGGACTTTGCTTTCTGTTGGGTACATGCTGAGAAGTTTGGTGCCCTGAGTAATGTTTAACACAATGAGGTGTCTCAGGGAATGCCACAGGGCGCCATCCTTCCACCTTACAAGTGGCCGAGGTCCCTCGTTCCCCCTGGGAGGGGAGCACAGACTCCCTGCTGCTGGGGAGACACTGGATGAAGGAACAGAGGGTCCCCCATGGTGAAAAATGGCAGCTACATGGTTTCTACCACAAATTATTGCTTGATATGTGGATAGCTGGACGAAACTGTTTTATCCCATGCCTTTCTTTAGAGAACAAAAGCACATTTGTTCTTGGCTGTTGTGAGGTTATTGGAAGAGTAAATGTGTTACTTTCCATATTATCCGAACGGGATTAACAGATGCGTAGCCATTTGACACAAGATGTTACTTGATGAGAAGAATTACGGTCAACCTTTAAATGGGTTTCCTGGCCCCAGATTTGCTGAGTGAACACTTGAGAAGTGGCCACACAGCCACACGGGGCTCTTTTTGACCGGGACGCATGTGGGCTCTATGCCTCTGGCTCCCTGTATCCTGGCTGGAGACCCTGTTGGGGGGCCACTGGCCTCCTTGGTTTCAGGCCCTCCCTGGAGTTACTGGACGCCACACCTTCCTCTGTGGGTCTCCGCCATCTGCTCTCGGGTGGAAGGAAGGGGCGTTGTCCCTGTGACCGTGGCTTCCGAGGGCTAGACTGCCCCCTCCACGCCGCGGGTGCCCCCCGGGCCTCGCTGACGCAGGGCTCAGCACACACCTGTGTTTAGCCCTGCCGCTCTGTGGTGTGGACACCAGGTGAGAACTGGGGCACCTCCCAAAACACAGGCGCTGCAGGGGTCAGTCGTCCGACGTCACTGTCTCTGCAGTGAGGATGAACCTCAGCCACAGAAGTGTGTGGCCCGGAGGCTGCTGCCTGTGCCTGCAGGGGCCGGGCCGCTCCCGTTTCACGCTGACCATCTGAGCGGCTGGCCCTTCATGCTCTTGAGCAGAGCGAGTGGCCTCTGACCTGCGGTGCCAGGCCAGGACTCGGGTGTACGGGGAGGGGTCTAAATATGGCAGCTGAGTTGCAGCCCAAGATGTGGGCTGTGCCTCACATGCCCTCTGTGTCTCGGCTTCGGGCCCGCTCGTGGCCACCTTCCCTGTCGGCGAGGTGTCCTCACTGTCCAGAGAGCCGGTGCAGGATTTCTTCTGTTGTCATTCTGTGATGAATGAAATAATTACAGGATGCAATCAGAGCACGTTGTATGATGATCAACAGTAGGATCAATCAGCATGATGACGATCTCAGGTCATCGCAGAGTCAGCCCCCTGAACACACCAGAAACTTCCGCTTGGCTTTTAATTAAACAGTTCTCCCGCAAGGTCTGTCATTGCTGGCTGGGGCAAGTGGGCAGTGCTGGGACTGGCAGGGCCTGGTGGTCCTCAGCACCGCCCCTGCCTGTGGCCTGAAGTGAGGCTCGGGGCGCCTCCACCGTGTGGAAGAGACACCTCCTGGTTCTGCTTGTAATTACGGTGACGAATGATGTCATAATGGTGCAAACAGGGCAGCTCTTGCTAGGTGTCTATGATGAAGTTTCTTCTGTGCTTCAAGAGTCTCCATCCTTCGTACGGTCTAACCCCAGAGAATCTATGGAGACAAACAGCTAGTGGTCTGCTGTCTGCACAGTTGGTACTCATTTTAGGAGGAAATCGCCCCAAAGCATATTTTCATTTCAAACTTTTCCTTTTCTCTATAAGCTTAAAAAGACTGTGTATGTCCTGTTATCTCCCTGGGAATACTTTTGGGGTGCAAAGTGAGTGACTGGTTATGACTGTTCATTGGTTCTACAGTTTGGACATCATGTTTTTGGTCCTATCTTACCTTAGAACGGTAAAGAGTTTTTTAAAGTAGTAAACCCACAATATGCATGTTAGCAATTACTACCTGGTTACAAGCACTCGGACGTGCCTTCCTCACTAACTGAATTGCTCTGTGTTTTGAGTCCAGGATTCCATAGCTGTGTGTCCTGCCATCTGGGACAAGGTGAAGAAGTGCGGCGAGTTCTGTGGTGGAAGTTAGGGGAGCTTACGACAGGGACGCAGCCCCAACAGGGTGCCCAGTGATGACTTAGATCAGTGGGGAAGTCTGGCATGGCTCACCCCTGCCACACTCCACTGCTGCGAGCCCCGCCTCGAACGTGTGACGATTTACTGGAAACCACAGTGTAATACAGAGAGAAAGAGCGTCCGGTGGGGCTCCCATGGCCGGGCAAGAAGACACGGGAAAAGGCAGAGAGATGAGGCCGCTGCTGGGACAGGTAGCGAGAGCGCTGAGACCGCCCCCCGCCACCCCGTCCTCTCGGCAGGAGCCTGTTTGGGGTTTATGGGGCAGTGTGCCTCATGTTAGCAGTTTTTAAAGGTTTCTGTGTTGGTCATTGTGTTCGTTAGTCCCAAGGAAGCCCTCTTCTTCCAGGAGAAAGTGATCTTGGTGGCCAGGCCCCTGCTGATGGTCTTCCTTCCCCAGGTGGTTTTTCTCTAGAGGCGCGAGTCCCCCCGGGGGAACCAGAGCTGGGAGCTGGTGCCAGCGATGTCCTGGCGGCTCCCTTCTGCCGGCTGGCCTGTTGGTGCCGTCTCCCATACCCACTCGTGAGGGGCCTGGGCGACGGTGCCAGGAAGGGGCTGAGGCTGGCAGGTGGAGGTTTGTGTGGGCGCCCGTCGGGCAGCATCGCAGCCGTCTCGCCAGAGCAGAGTTTCCTTCTTTTGGGTCTAGACTCGGCTGGCCCTTTGGCGGGAGCAGTTGCAGCATCAGGTTCTGAGGAAGGTCAAGGGGCATCTCTGTGACTTCTGACTGTTAGAGATCCGGAGAACACTGTGTTCGGAGGCATGGACCTAGGCAGTGACAGTCTGCAGGGGCAGGGCCTGCTCTGTTAGGGGACCTCTTGTATGTATGCGCAGAAGCAGGTGCCACGGAGCCTGGGAGCACGTCCTCTGGCAGACACATGCCACAAACACGGAGACGGTGCACCCACCCAGCTGGAAGGCGCTGAGTCAGGGCTGTCTCGTGTCCACCCACAGCAGCTCTATGGTGTTGTATGGAGGACGTTTACCCTTAGTCGTCACATCTACGGGACATGTGGGTATCACGTGACTCAGATAGAATGGAAAGTCCATGTGCTAGCTTGCTCAGTCATGTCTGACTTTTTGGGACCCCGTGGACTGTAGCCTACTGAGCCCTCTTTCCATGGAATTTTCCAGGCAAGAATACTGGAGTGGGTAGTGTTTCCTTCTTCAGGGGATCTTCCTGACCCTGGGATCAAACCCACGTCTCCTGTATCTTTTGCATTGCAGTTGGGACCTTTATCACTAGTGCCACACGACAAAGATAAGATGGAAAGTCCATAACCATCTGAAAAATGTATGATCTTTACTTTTATTTCAGCTGGTACCTGAATTCTGCACTTTTCTGAACGTAATTAACAGGAGAGCTAGGGAGATTTCTTAGGACAAAGGCTTGGTGGTGTGGGCCTGCAGCCCCCCGGTATGCTGTGGTGTGGAGTGATGTGCTATAGATATTGACATAAACGGAGGGGACTGGCCAGATCAATCAAATGCTCCACCTCAGAGAAGCGCAGGGAAGGGGTGAACACCACATGATGGGCCTGTTCTAGTTAGTTCCATGTCCCACTGACCTTGGGCGCCCCTGAAGCCAAGAAAGCCGTGCCTCAGAACTGGGGACGTGGGCATAACTTGGTGAGGGGCAAGAAAGAAGTGCTGAGACATGAGATGCTGTCTGCACTCCAGGATCTTTGTGTCTGAGTTTAAAAACTTGCCCAGTTTCCGCAGAAAGAGTAGTTGTGAAGTTTTGCCTTATTTGGCAGCTTATTTTAAATAATGCACTCTTGGGAAACTTGGCAGAGCGTGACACTAATCTACATGAGATCCTCATCACTGCTTCTGTTGTAGCTGGGACGCCGTAGAAGGGGGTCTTGTCCACTAGGCATGGCGGGAAGGTTTCTTTCTCCTCTGAGGCTCTTCCACCTGGACCAATGGTTGGCTGCTTCTTCTTCTTCTTCTTTTTTTTTTTTTTTGCAGTTGTTATTTCCATTTTATTTTTATTTATTTATTTTACTTTACAATGCTGTATTGGTTTTGCCATACATTGACATGAATCTGCCACGGGTGTACATGAGTTCCCAATCCTGAACTCCCTTCCCACCTCTCTCCCCATATCACCTCTCTGGGTCATCCCCGTGCACCAGCCCCAAGCATCCTGTATCCTGTATCGAACCTAGACTGGCGATTCGTTTCTTACACGATAGTATACATTTTTCAATGCCATTCTCCCAAATCATCCCACCCTCTCCCTCTCCCACAGAGTCCAAAAGTCTGTTCTATACGTCTGTGTCTCTTTTGCTGTATAGCATACAGGGTTATCATTACCATCTTTCTAAATTCCATATATATGTGTTAGTATACTGTATTGGTGTTTTTCTTTCTGGCTGACTTCACTCTGTATAATCGGCTCCAGTTTCATCCATCCACCTCATTAGAACTGGGCATACACACCGAGGAAACCAGAATTGAAAGAGACACGTGTACCCCGATGTTCATCGCAGCACTGTTTATAATAGCCAGGACATGGAAGCAACCTAGATGTCCATCAGCAGACCGATGGTTGGCTTCTACTCCACCAGCCTTTCTCTAGGTTCTGACTCACTTCATTTGGACTCTCAGACCAAATTCAGAACTGGCCATTTATGGAGCAGCTTTTAAGGTCCACTGATAATGAAGACCGTCCCGTTGTTGTTCATTTGTTAAGTCGTGTCTGATTCTTTGTGACCCCATGGACTGCAGCATACCAGGCTCCTTTGTCCTCCACTATCTCCCGGAGTTTGCTCAAACTCACGTCCATTGAGTCGGTGATGCCATCCAACCATCTCATCCTCTGTCACCCCCTTCTCTTCCTGCCCTCAATCTTTCCCATCATCAGGGTCTTTTTCAATGAGTTGCCTCTTCAAATTACGTGGCCAAAGTATTGGAGCTTCAGCTTCAGCATTCGTGCTTCCAGTGAATATTCAGGGTTGACTGAATGACTTTAGGAGTGACTGACTTGATCTCCTTGCTACCCAACGGACTCTCGAGTCTTCTCCAGCACCGCAGTTCCAAAGTACCCCTCCTTTTGTGCTCGGTCTTTATGGCCCAAATCTCCCAACTGTACACAATTACTGGGAAAACCACAGCTTCGACTAGATAGACCTTTGTTGACAAAACATGTCTTTGCTTTTTAATAGACTGTCTGGGTTTGTCATAGCTTTTCTTCCAAGGAGAAACGTCTTTTAATTTCATGGCTGCAGTATTGGTCAGCACTGATTTGGGAGCCCAAGAAAATAAGAATCCCGTGGACAGTATGAAAAGGTCATCCTGGGCACCATGTAACAAAGCCTGCTTGTGTTGTAGATGAGCATGGCACTTTGGAGAGATTAAGTAGTCAAGGCCCATGTAGTCACTGACGCTCTGGCTTAGACGATGATGGCTGTGCTGGGGGCGATGGTGATGGGGACGGTGATGACTGTGATGGGGGTGATGAAGGTGGTGATGGGGGCGATGGTGCTAGTCCTTGACACTCTGCTGTGCAGCCCCCTTTTCAGCAGTGGGTGATGGTCCTTGTGGGAAGGAGGAAGGCCTCTTTCTGGGAGTGGGAGCGCTTCACCAGCCTCGGATGTAAGTCTTGCCCGGATCAGCTTCTGCAGCTGCCGCTGCATCCACACACCCGGTGGCTTCACAGAAGTCTTCTTGCCCATGGTCTGGAGGCCAGAAGCTCACCGTCCAGGTGTCAGCAGGTCCAGGCTCTGCTGAAGGCTCGCAGAGTACCTGCTTCAGGCCCCTTCCTGCCTCTGAGGGGCCGATAGTCTGGCTTGTGGACGCGTTGCTCCGTGCTCACCTCTGTCTTCATGCAGCCTTTTCCTCTTCTTGTGAGGAGCCCAGAGTGGGTTAGGGGCCCACCCTCATGACCTCATCTGTTCGATGTACAGGAGCCAGATGTGATGGGTGGAGCTGGGCTGCTTTTAGAAGCTCAGTTCTCACGAGGGGAGAGTGGGAGCCAGGTACTGAAGACAGGCGTCAGCACAGGCGGCTGAGTGTGATCAGACCTGAGGGCATTGGTGCGTCTGTGGCGTCTATCACAAGGGGGACTCCTGCCAGGCTGGGGGTCACCTCCACATTCCGGGCGCCGTGCTTTCGGTGGGACCACCTTTGGCCGCCATGAGCTCTGGGGGTGGTGCAGCAGGGAGCAGGGCAGAGCCTGTGCCCAGGACCCTCAGCAGCCCTCCTCCCAAACCAGGTGGGAAATTAAGGGCCAAACCAGGGCGGATTTTCCAAAGCGCGGCTTCAGGGACTTTGATAGCAGGCTCCTCCCAAATATGAGGACCAAGGCAAACACGCTGTGTTCTCTCTGTGAGGATGGGCTATTGTGTTTCTCTGGGAAGATGCTGTGCTTGGCCGGGGCCACATGAGGGTCAGAGGCTATTTGGGTTGTTGTTCAGCAAATGCAAAACCCAGTTAAGAGAAGGGTGAAGGTCCCCTCCTCATGCCTTCCACGCTGCGCGCCTCTCTCATCGTCCAGTGTGCGTGCGTCTTGCAAGAATGATGGGGGAACATTTGTTATTATTTTTTGTTCTATAACTCAATCTCAGGCACCAAGGTTTAGAAATAGCATCTTTATAGGGAGGACTGAGTTTAGTGTTTTTCCTATAAAATAATTTCCACAAATTTAGCTCCAGGCTCTTTACCCTGCCTGATATAGGAGACTGGATTCAGAGTTCATTTTTTTTTTGAATGTCCATAAAATGCACGCACCTCACAAGCAGCGGGAGCTCCCGGCGGCGAGGTCCCAGCTCTGTGTCTGGGTCTCCGCGCCTCCTGGGCCTCCGCTGGCCTGGCCGACCCTCGCCCCTGCCCTTCCTGCTGTGGTTCAGACGCCCTTTCGTGACAGACGTGCCAGCCCCATGGCCGTGAGGGGCCACACGGGCGTGTCCCGTGGCAGGTGTGTGTTCCTCGGGTCACCTTCAGGGCGGCCCGCGCTCGACTGTGAGGCTCAGGGTGACCCATCTGTCTCCGACCTGGGCTCAGGACGTTCCTAAGACCCGGTCTTGCTGAGCGAGTCTTGAGCGCACTCGTGTCCCCCAAATAAGCCTAACTGTGAGCGAGGTCCCCCGTCTGCCCCCCTCCTCAGGAAACCCCTCTGAGAGCAGGCCGTTAGCAAGAGAAAGGCACAAACTGTGTGCGGTGTTAGTGTGTTTATGCTTCTCCCCAGCGTGAGCTCTTCCCGATGTTGCCTTTGAGTCTATGTTTTAAATTTTGTGAAATTAGGGGAAAAGCCCTCATATTTAAAGTTGATTTCAATTTAATGATCATGAGATGGTCTGATTTCTTTTCCTTAGAAACGGTTTCTTTTTTCTTCCTAAATCTCGCTATGGCTCCTCACCCACCCTCTGTTGTTACGATCCCGTTGTGAACCACAGACAAGCCCGATGTTTGGATTTGGGGGACTTGGGGCAGCAAGTTAGGTGCTCAGCTGAGAGTCAAGGGAGGTTTCGTGGCTGAAATTCTACGTAGTTTAAAGATCTTTGACTGTAAGAGAAAAGCCACAAATGTGAAGTTAAAGTTAATACACTTATTTTCTTCTGTTTTTTCCCTGGGGTCAGAAAGAAGTGATAAGTGGGAAGAACAATGAGTGACTTTGGTTTATTGAATCAATGAATGATTCAATTAATACTGAGGAAATTTTAGTCCCTTCAGATGAACACACAAAATAAAAGAGAAGAAAATAAAATGCAAGGAATATTTCGATGCAGTAATTCAGATGACAGTGATTATGTTTCTGTGAAAGTTTGATCTGGAATCTGATGTGCAGAAATTTCCACGTGACTGAGTCTGTCTCCCCCACCTTTGTGTCTGGGGAACGGTAAACAACTGGACTCTAAGCCCTTGCTGTTTGCGTATAAATCGCGTTTACAAAGGCGGGCTCAGCCCTTCACTAGGCTGCTTCGGGTAGCCATGCATTTCTGTTCCTCCTCATGGCCGCATTCTGCTGCAGTAGCCGTAGTTTCTGCACTAAGAGAAAAGATTAATTGGCTCATGGCAACACATCGGGCCGGCCTGGACATTGTTCTGGGGCTTTGCTTTAATTCTGGCTGTTAAAGGCAAAAAAAAAAAAAAAAAATCCTCTGCGACAGTGTTATTAATGTGATAAAAAGGAATACTTGTTAATAACTAGATAATTTTGAGAACGTGGGTTCATCCATCTGTTAATCTTTGTTGTGATTAAGGAGGAAATCCTATTACCCATTATTCCTAATGACAAGACCAAGGAGGCTTAAAGCCCCAGCCGGTGCAGCCCCGGAGAAGAGCTGTGAAGGGTATCAGCGATCTTGGTGGCAATTGAGGAATTGGCCCGACCTCCACACAACAAAAGTGATACAAAAGAATTACACCCTCACTAAAGTCTATTTCCTCGTATAATCACACAAAATGATTTTTCTTAAATATGATAATAAATCACAGCAAAAAATCAATGTGGCAGAGCCCAACTGCTATGGCCTGATAACACATCAATCAATATTTAGTATTTAGATTTTAATTAATACATAGCCGTGCAGAGACTTTTTAAGGGAGAAATATTATCTCAGATAAAAAATCCAGCACTGTTAGCATGCAAAAGTTGTTGCTCATATCTGTCATTGATCAATCTGCTGGGGTTGTGATTAAAACCCCTTGGAAATATCAGACAAGAGGGCAAAACAGATTGAACCAGAGAGAATGTTGTCGGCACCTCTGCTGGGAGACGCAGCTCAGGAGGCCGTGGAGCCGGGGCCGAGCCGCCTAAGAGGCAGGCTTGGGGAGACGGAATCCAGGGTCCTGGGAACCTACAGACCCCAGAGTCCCGGGTTAACCTGCAGGGTTCCTGCCAGTGCTCCCTCTGAACTTACAAACTTCAGTTTGGGATGAAATTTTTCTCTTGGTGATCAAGTGTTTTCAGAATAATTTTGACGTTTACTGAACTTTTCTCATTAATTACAGTCGCACTTTTAAATTCCTCTCTTTCTCGTGGGGTGTGGACGACAGGGGCTGCTAAAACTCCGAGTCCTTGCAGGGGAGCAGGTGGGGGGCGTGGGTTACTAGACTAGACTAATAGACTCCAGACTGTTTACAAACTGCCCCCTGGGTCCCCACCCACGACCACCTCTGCCCTCACCTGACCTCCTACTCCCTGCAGCTGTCCTTTGAACCACACCCTCAAGGAAATGACTCTTCTCCTGTGTCATCAGAGGCCATGCGTATTACAGTCCCGAGACTGGAACCTGACGGGATCCTGGTTGCGTGGGGGCGTCTCTGGGGAACTGAGGGCTCAGGGAAGCAGTGACTTTGTCCTGCTCGAGTTCCATGAGGAATCTGTCTGCCTGGGGGGCCATGGGCGGGGGCACAGCGTCCCTGAGGAAGCAGCTTGGGAAGTCAGGCTTTGAACTCACAGAAAAACGCTGGGTCATTGAGGAATTAGGCGACTGATTCTCACTTATCAGAACCATGATGGTATCAAAGGCTAGAACATTCCTGCATTTTGACAGCACAGTTCCACCTCCAGGACTTTACCCTAAAAAGTATTCAGATAAGCCTAGATGTCTCCATATCAGGGTCTTCCTGCAGTGAAGCAGCAACAGACCCCCCATCCCCACCCCGGCAACAACTAACAGACACTTAGAGGCAAGAAGGAGCTTGTAAGTCGGTGTGTGAAAGGCATCCGGGAGGCGATGTGTTTAGGGGAATCATTAGTGACTTTGCGAAAGGTGATCCCAGTTCACCCAAATACCTTTTGGTGGATGTGCCTTAACGTTTGGCGGTAGACAGAAGGGGAACAGCTGTCTGCTGCCTCTGAGCCCATCCCCCTTTCACAGGAAGCCCCCAAACGAGTTCTCTCATTCATGTCAAATGGTCCCCATCTGATGCCCCCTCCCCCGCCATAGTGTCTTCAGGGTCTGCTCTCCTTCAGTCCTACACACCATCAGACAATTTTTTTGTAAAGTCCTGTCCTGACACGTGTCGCATGAACTGAGTGGCGTCGACAGGTCTGAGTTGGATACTAAATTTAAGAAGAACGTCCTGTGTCCTGTTTTTATGCGGTCAGAGCGGCTGGTCCTTGCCTCCAGGTGCCCTGGACATTGCTACACCAGGGAGTGGTTGGAAGTAAAGGCCGTTAGATACCAGAATGTCATGTATAGGATGGAAGGAGCTTTTATTTGCATTAGAAGTGACCTCTTGTTTTCCTGCAATGATCAGATTAAAACAATACTCAATTCTTAAAATGTACATTGATACAGGTGAAGCGATGGAAAGATGTTTATCTAAGATTTATAAAGACAGCCATCTGAGCTCAAGGTTCCCAATATCTGTGTCTTGAGGGGTTTGTGGAGTCATCGTCAGGTTAACTAGTTAACGCTGGTGGAGGCTCATCAGTACCACCCCAGACCCGGCTCCAGCTTTGCCGAGGAGCAGATGGGAGGCAGACAGCCTCCATCCAGAAGACCTTCCTTTCCCAGGAGAGAAGAATCCAGGACCTGATTGCTGACACTCAGCCTGGGGTCTCCATTACATGCACTGAATGAAATATCTGATGGACTGAACTGTTTAAATCCCGGTCCCTCTCTGTGGCCGAGCTCATGCCTACAGTCGCCGGGGGAGGGAAGGTCTCTGACCACCAAGCAGGTGATTTCTGTTCCCTTTAACCTTGCAGGCTGGATGGTGGGAGGTCTCCTGCCCCAAGCTGTCGATCTGGGGCTCGGGTGGCCCAGCCCCCGCTAGGCCTGTGATGCCAAGTCCTCCCTGTCCCCCTACCCCCGGCTGGGGCTGTGTCCCTTGGGGAGAGGAGGCTAGTAGTCCCGCTAGAGAGTCTGGGGGCAAACTGAGGGTGCTCCGTGTGGATTTGGGAAGTGTGCTTTCTCACATTCCTAGTAGATCAGGACACAGCCAGAACCTTCACACCAGCAGAGGCAGTGCTTTCCCACATTTGCTTCTTTTCCTCGACTGCTTCTAAGCAGACGCCGTGGGATGCAGTCCTGGAGGTCTGCTCGGCAGAGGAACCTTCGTAGGTGTCATGACACAGCTGGACCCACTAACGTCATGGTGACGTTGGCATGCTCCAGGCAGGCGCACTTTATTATTCTTATTATTTAGGCGCACTTTGTATCCCTGTGAAAGTATGAAGCCTCCCGGAAATTAGATGTTAGACACAAAGATTAGCGCTGTCACAGGAGTTAACTATTGATCAAGTCCTATAATTGGCTGTAAGAAACTTCCTGAGGAAAGCCTTGGATCTGGTTCCAAAGCTGGGGAGGCTGTGAGCGGGGGTCATGGAGGGCTGGGGAGACCATGAGCGGGGGTTTGTGGCCGGGTGTGGAGGCCATGACCTCCCAAGTGTGGACGCGTTGGCCCATTGTGCAAGACTCTGTTAAGAGACGCAGCTCAGCCTTGGCATGAACGCAGAGCAGGCTCCAGCTGACACAGGGTCCAGATCTAGAAGCTGCGCTCGACGGCCCTGACGTGTCTGTGGGGAGGTAACTTACCCTTACGTAGACAAGCTCGCCATGTGCACGTGAGCCAAATGGGCAGGTCAGGGGAGGCGCGCTTGTAGAGCGGGGCGTGCATGAAGGTGGGGATGAAAAGTGGTGAAGAAATTAGGGGAGCTGGACCCCAGACTTCACATGTCCAAGGAGAGGTTTTTCCTTTTTAAAAAAGAGGCGAGAAAGGCAATTACAGCGAGGAGAGACATTTAATAAGACAGATTTGTGCCAATCACGCTCTACAGACGGGTGCCAACGCGAGAGCGGGTGTCTCGTCTGACCTGCCGTCTCCACACCTGAGGGGCCGTTCCTGTTGAGGGCTGTGTGCTGCCTGGAGGGGACCCTGGGGACTCAACTCTCGGCCGAAGCTGAGGGTTTGAGATGTGAGGTGGGAACCTTCCAAGGATGGGCAACTCTTTGAGTTGCAGATGAGGCTTCAGGACTCAGCCTTGAATGCAATAGTGATGGAGTGACTGGGGCCTCCCTGCAATGATGGAGGCATTGAGTTGCAACTCAGGACAGAAACCGGGATGGAGAGAAGTCGGGACCCTGAAGGCTGGGGGGGAGGTGATGGTGAAGGGCAGGAGCTTGTGGTAAAATAGGTCAGCATGTAGCAGTGCCTGGAAATCAGAGTAAATGCTCTCTCCCAGCCCAGGTTGTGCAAAGCTTTGTGAAGATTCAGCCAAACCAGCAACAGAGAGACATTTCCAAAATAATCAGGAAGGCTTGAGAACTGACTGGTTGTTTGGTCACATGAGGAGACTGTCATTAACTACTTACAGTGTGATGATGATGACAAGGCTCCATTGGACTGGAAGGGTGCTGACAGGTGAATGGACAGGGTTGGGGCGCCCGGTGGAACAGCAGTTGGGTGGGGTGGGGCGGGGCTGGGAGAACCAGCGATGCAAGCGACCTGGACGCGGGCTCTGCCTCTGTGCGCGTCCAAACATGCCCATCACGTTTGCTTTGTGAAGGGCGGCTGTCAGCGTGGTGACAGGACCAAGGGCAAAGCCGGGCTGTGTGGCGTGGTCACGAGCTTGGACGTGTCCGAGCTCCGTGGGAAGAGGCAGACTGAGTGCCTGCCCGCCTCTAGCGGCTGCTCAGGGGGCGAGCACACGTTCCCCGGGGGACATGGATTGGTTCCGATCTTTCAAGAAGGGTGTCTGCTTCTCACGGCGCCCAGACTCCCGCCAGGCGTTGTACACGTGTTCACCTTGCTCTTCCGGCAACGCGGAGCGTGGGGTCCTTACCCAGACTTTACACGGGGAAGGCTGGGGCTGAGCAGGGTCGGTGCCCGCCGGGCAGTGGGTTAGAGCCCGGTGTGCGCGAGGCCCTGGGACGGAGGGTCATGCCCGCCACGCGGTCAGCCCGCACCTCCCTGCTGTCCGCGTGGCGCCAACCCTAATAGACGGAGCGTCCGGCCAGCGCAGGCGCCTGTGGAGACCCTGGCGCTCAGCCCTGGTCTCCCGGGCTCAGCGCGCACCCCTTGTGGGGCGGGCCAGCTCCTCCGCAGGCGCGACTTCCCAGTTAGTGGGCACCCGCCTCCCGCGCTGCCCCGGGATGTCTTCGCGGCTGCCTGGCCAGCTGGCTGCTCTCTGATTCTGCTCATTTCCCCGACGGTCGATGGAAGCTATTAGTTTGTTTCCAACGTCTGACGAGCGTCAGTGACTTAAGAAGGGTTGCGGCTCTGACGGCAGAGCCGGCTGATACAACAGTGCTGGTGGACAGCCCTCCGCCCTCCTGGAGGCGACCTGAGGCTTGGGTCCCGTTACTGCGAACTGTGCTCCAGAGTGAAGTCTAATCTTTACTCCTGTGTCGGTAGATTGTATGTGAAGGGTGCTAACAGATTTTTTTCATCATTTGATCTACTAGGAATATGCATAGTGTTTATCCATCTGGAGGGACAGTTGTCTTTTGGTGAGATGAAAAGCATACGCTATTCAGTTTTAATGGGCATACATGTGTATGTGCACCTGTGTGCATGTGTGTATAGATGCATGTATGTGTGTGTATGTGTATGCGTGTAGTATATACGCATGTGTCCATGCATGCTTGTGTATGCTCATGCGTGTGTAAGTATGTGTATAAGTGCGTGGGTGTGTGTATAGAGGCATGTGTGTGTATGTGTATATGTGTTTGTGTGTGTGTGGATATGTATGTGTGTCCATGAATGCTTGTGTATACTCGTGCGTGTGCAAGTATGTGTATAAGTGTGTGGGTGTGTGTATAGAGGCATGTGTGTATGTGTATATGTGTTTGTGTGTGTGTATATATATGTATGTGTGTCCATGCATGCTTGTGTACACTCGTGCGTGTGCAAGTATGTGTATAAGTGCATGGGTGTGTGTCTGTGTGCACACCGACCTTGTGTGAGCACCTGTGATATGGAGGTGTTTTGTGTGCATTATTCTTTGTTCCTGGGACTCTGAGGTCTGCAAGACTGTGCTTGTGATGTTACCGTTACTACCATGTTTGCTGTTATTTTGCAGGAGGACACTGGGCTTCCGTAGGTCATGTTCCTCGTATGCAGTCACACGAGGGCACAGCTGGGCCTCCAGCCTGCACTTCGGTCTGCATCTGGACAGCACCGGCCGGCACCCTGCCTTCCTGCACTCAGGAGCCTAAACACGAAGCACCCTGTTGGTGTGTTCCCTGTGGCGCCCACAGCCCATGCCCCATGGGCAACACGCATGTCTTGGTGGAAAGTGGGCGCCTGCTCCCGCATCACCTTCCTCCGGGCGTGCATCCTCACACCCCAATGCTGAGGCTTCCGACCCGGGCAGGTGTGTGTTCATTCTCCAGATAATCAGAGGCCCTGATAAAATAAAGCTTCCCATGATGGACACCCGGCCGACAGGGCTGTTAGTTTACAGAGGGTGTGGGCAGAGTTGACTGGAAAATTTTGATCACTTTAATTTACTATATCCAGTGTGCCTGCTGTACTCGGCCGGCACTTTTATCAAGCCCTGGGCGGTGGTATTGATTTTTTTATTTTCTATGTAGGATAAGAAGACAGAGAGTTAGGAGCGAGAGTGAATGAAGAACTTTCTCCGATTGCTGCTTTCTCCAGCTTATTGCATCCTGTCGTCTGTGGTTTCGGATGATGTGCGGCGTGTCAGGGCTGCTGGGAGCAACAAGCGGGGCGAATTCCAGTGGAAGAGCCAGAAAGATTGAAAACGGAGGAGGAGGGATGGGAGAAGGTCGGAAAGTGCCCGTGAGCCCTGGAGAAAAGCAGAGGTGGAGGGAGAAGCGTCCTCAGTGTGCAACCCGTCAGCACGCTTCTTTAAAGCTGCTGGGACCGAATGGACAGGTGCAGCCAGCAGCCGGCTGTAACACCCTTGAAACGGGCATCGAAGAAGCCTTTGTGTTATTATTTTCTTTCTGAAATGAAAAAAAGACCCCCCCAAACAACAAGAATAACACACACAGCCCCTCACGCAACAACCAAGGGCATTCAGCCCATCTCTAGTCTTGCAGGCGAGCCCTGGCGGGTGTGTGGGTGGCAAGCACCTTCCCTCGGCCGCCCCCCCATCCCCTGGGCAGACCCTGGCAGGCAGTTCCAGGGCACGAGGGACTGAACCCCCTGCAGTAGGTGCAGGGCCCCTCCCTGTCATGTAGAAGCCCCTTGCCACAGCCGGGCTTCTTGACAAGGCTAACGCGATTTGACAAAATCCAGAGGCCGAAGGAGGGTATTGTACTGGCCTGATGGCTCCCGTGTGGTGGTGGACGTGGAGCAAGAGGGATGAGAGACAGGCCCCCGGGACTCCAGCCATGGGTCTGGGTTCCCGTGTGTTTTGTGGCTCTGGGTCTCTCGTTTGCCCATAGGCTATGTACCCTCACCCAGCTGCTTGGCAGTTGGGACCAGGGGTCATGAGCAGCACAGGTGCCCACCTGGTGTTCCCAGGAGTGAAGGATGTGGGTTCCTGATGACCGTGAGATGTGAAATGTAAGGCGCGATAGGAGGAACCCGAGGAAACAACCTCAGTTATGGAGGAGCAGGCAGAACCCGGGCTCCAGGCAGAGACGTGGAAAGCTGGGCACAGAGTTTGGGGCAGGGTCATGGCCAGGCTTGGGTGTGCCCCAAGAACTCACCACCCAGCCCGTGAGATGCTGCCAAGACCCCACTCAGGGTGATGGCAGAGGTCAGCAGGGCACTGGGTCTTTGGAAGCCTTTTTAGGAAAGAAAACAGTAATGCGGGAAGGACTTGACTCTGCCTGGGTCTGGCTGCCCTACAAGGAGTGACGAGGGCTCAGAACTGAAGGCGGAGGCCAGGGGCAACAAGGGAGCTGCGGACACAGGTCCGCGGGGGTGCGCTTCAGCAACCTGCACACTCGCGGCTGGCTCTCACCATCAGCATCCTCAGTTTACCGCTGAGAATCTCAAATCCCAGTCACAAAGCTGAGTCGTGTGTCTGATGATAGGTCTTCCTTCTGGAAACCCCGATCCTGTCCTCAGTGGACGCTCTTCCAGAAGACACTGCTCGTGTTTGCAGGCCACCTGTGCTTGCTTTAATTCTAGGATATGAAATGCGCAGGAGGTCGGGAGGGGGCAGGGTTCGGATGGCGTGCTCGATTGCTCAGTCGTGTCTGACTCTTTGTGACCCCGTGGGCTAATTTAAACGTTAGGACTTAAAGTCTTCAGGGTCAACCTTTGACTATCAAAGATAGTTGTTTGTTTTTTTCAAAAGTATAATTAAGTGCTTTTTAATTTTTAAATATATTTTTTAATTGGAGGAAAATTGCTTTACACATATATATGAAATCTAGAAAAGTAGTATTGATGAATGTATCTGCAGGGTAGGAATGGAGATGCAAATGTGGAGAGCAGACACAGTAGGGGAAGGAGAGAGTGGGACAAATGGAGAAGGTGGCATCCACATATATATACTGTCACACACTCTCGCTATCATATATGCACTCACTATCATATATACACTATCGCTTATACACACTATCAGTATTGTAAATGCACTGTCACGTGTAGGATGGATGGCCGGCGGGAAGCTGCTCTGTAGCACAGGAGCCCAGCCGAAAACAGTTGTTAACTGCAGGCATTGCATAATAAACTCCTGAAACTAGATCTAACAATGTAGCTTGATGCTCTTAGATTAAAAAAAAAACTTTACTTTTAAAGCTCTATTTCCTCTGTTAAAGTCACTTAAAGGGATCTTTTATTATCCTGGTAAGCCCTGGTTCTGTCTCTCTCTCTCTTTATATATATGTGTATACGCATATGTAAGTATTATGTATAAAACTAATTTTAATTGGAGTAAAGTTTCAGTAAAGTTAAGTTAGCACATGCTTTTAAGAATGTGGTTTGCTAAAATTGTCCATTTTGCAGAGATTGATGCCTTATCATTAAATGAAATCAAGGCAAGTTGCCCCACCCCGGTTCCCTTGAAAGCCATCGTCACGGCTGGCAGAGGAGGTGGGGCGACCTCCATGAGTGTTTTGTCGGCTTAGGTATTTACATGTTTTCCAAATGCTTTCCTCTTAGTTTCAGGGCTCCAGGCAGCCCGGGTGGAATGCCTTCTTTAACCTCAAAACACACCCTGAGGGTGCGTGTGGACTCTGCCCCTGGAGCCGACCACTGGTCCCGGATGGTCTGGGCTGAGGCTCGTGGGGCTGAGACCCACCAGCCCCTCCAGGCCCCTCCAGCCCCGGCTTCAGTGCTCCCCCCTCTTTGCATTTGTCCAATTTGATCGGGAAGCGGGGCTCAGAGCCTGGTTCGTGTCCTGCAGAGTACAGAGAACATAGGTTGACTTCTGAAGTTGTGTTTACTTTTGTTTCTTCCCTAAGAGCACTGATTTAAAAATTAAGGGCCATGGAGGAAAAAAAGCCTGATGATGCAACAGAAAATAAAGGCAAACTAGCTTTCTATGTTGCTTGTAAGAATGGCTGTGTGCTGCCTCGCCTCATGTTCTGGTGGAATTTGTCTCAGAAGACATAAAAAAAAAAAATGTTGCTTTAAGGTCATGTGATGCACGATACAGATTTTATTTCACATGTAAATACAGATTTATATGCAGGACTTGCTGGAACGAGCTGCCAAGGTCGAGAACGTTTCTTTTGCCTTCGGAGTTGTGGTGAGCTTGCTGTATTCTTTATAACACTGTGATTTGTCCTCATTATTTTAAAAGCTATTGCTAACAGTTAAAATAAATTGCTTCATTTGTAACATATAGGTTGCTGTATAAAAGATGGCAGGTCAGGTTTGAGTGAGAAGTGCCAGCGCTCGGCAAGTAATCCTGGCGCAGCGTTCACGGCACCGGAGACTCGGAGGTGTTCTGAGCGCTGACTTAGTTTCACTTCCAAGTAGAAGAGCTTCCGTCAGTGAGTGTGTTAACTTCCCCCTTTCCCTCACGTTCCCCCCCGACCAGGTGATACCAAGCACAGAAGCAGGTCTCTGAGAGGAGATAGGACCTCCTGCAGCAACAGGAGGCAGAAAGCACCCCCCTCCCCGCCCCGGGTCCACAGATGGAGGGTGACAAGGGGCACTCAGTTCAGAGGAGCTGAACGCAGCACATACTGTTTGTTGCTCAGTTGTGTCCAACTCCCTGTGACCCCATGGACTGTAGCCCACCGGGCTCCTCTGTGCATGGGAGTCTCCAGACAAGAATACTGGAGTGGGTTGCTGTGCTCTCCTCCAGGGGATCTTCCCCACCCCGGATCAAACAGATGGCTCTTATGTCTCCTGCATTGGCAGGGGGGTTCTTTACCTCTAGCGCCACCTGGGACTCAGTTTAGATTATCCCAGTGTTGTTGGTGACATCCAAAGCGTCCCAGTCGGGAACCAGCTGAACACATACATGCCTTCCTCTCTGCAGCAGGCCTGACCAGGGCTCTGGCCTCGGCCACTTCAGCGTCAGAGGCTTCAGGGCCTGTTTCACTTGGTGCTCGCGGGCTTTGATGTCCACAGTGAGTACCAGTGAGTTGTTGTCTTCTATTTTCTTCACCGTGACTCAATTGTGAGGGGGCGCTTGAGGGGGGACTTGATGGTGGCCTAGTGGTCAGCCTTGTTTCTCCAGGGCGGGGCGCTCTTCCGAGGATATTTGGGTTGCCGGAAGGTGCGTGACATCTGGATCTCACTTTTCTGTGTCTGTGGATGCTTTTTAACACTGCTTTCTTGGCCTTCAACATGCGTTTTCCCCTTTGATTTCCTTTCCTTTTTGATTCTGTGTTGAAAATTCAGCGTTTTTGGTTATTAATTGGCCTCAGTAAGATGCACAATCACACACTTTCCCCGCTCCCCACCGCCCCAGGAAGATTAATATGTAGCTGTGGATTCCAGGATCATTTAAACCCTCCTTGAAAATTTGACCCATCATAACAGACAGATGCTGTCAGAAAACAATAGCAATGAAAATAATAACAATAATGACAATCATAAATGTTAACAATGGAAATTGGCACATGGAAGCGATAGTTCAGCATTAACTGTTCCTGAAGGAAGGAAGGCTCTTCTAAAGGTACCTCTTTCCATTCAAGATACAGACCCAAGCAATGCATGAGGACGAGAAAAGGGAAAAACAACAGAAAATGGGAAAAAATGGCTTCTGTTTACCCAGGTTATTTCTGAACAGTAATGCAAGGATGTAATAGAAATAATTTAGACATATGGATAAGAACCTTCAAAATCAATAGTGCTGGAAGAAATGAAGCATATGCTGATGCAATCAAACAGAATTGAATTTCATACAAATGTTAGCAAATCTATATCAGATTAACACAGCAAAAACTTCATTTTCATTGATTTATAACGTATTATTATTGTTTTCACCAAACTGCCATAGACAGCCATTTAGCAGCTGCCACGTGCCTCACGGGTGAATAGGAGCCTGCATTGCGGCGGGCACAGAAACACAGGGGCCCGTCAGTCACCAGGGCGCAGGTGCGGGCTCCGACGCCCTCCTCTTGCTCCTCTTCATCGCGTTGCATCATCCTGGAGACTTCTGGTGAGCGTGGGCTGTTCACTTGGAATTCACAGACTCATGAAGGAAAAGGGAAGGGGATGTTTTGTAACCTATAAGCATTTAGCAAAAATGGGGCTTGAAAGGACCGTCAAACACATGCGCATCTCTATAGCCATATCTGTCTCTGCCTAAATAACTCCAAAAAAGTGGTTCCATCAGGATTGTTCTCAGGGACCAACTGTCTGCTTCTGGAAGCCACGCCTTGGCCTCCGTGGCCCAAGCTGAGCCTTTATCTTCAATGTAAGCCTGGGTGAACTGCCTCCCTGAGTTTGCAGTTTCCAAGGTGAAAAATTGGGGATTCGCCCTAGATCCTCCGGGGTCTCTCCCATCTCAACACTTTTCATAAGAACTTCCTCTTGGATGGAGAGAACTAAGTCAAGGACTGAGGTCCATGAAAGGCCAGCCTGCAGATACCTTCCATTTGGCCCTTGGGTTCTGCCCCAGCAATGGTTTACAAGGCGAGCTGTGTTTTGATCGCAGGCTGGGCCCACTGCATGGGGCCTCAGGACAGGTGGCCACGCTCACCCTTTCTGCCTAGCTGTCCCACATCCCAGATGGTTCCTCCCAGTTTTTATGCTTGGAGTCTCATCAGTTGTGGTTTAGTTGCTGAGTTAGGTCTGACTCTTTGGCACCCCATGGACTGTAACCTGCCAGGCTCCTCTGTCCATGGGATTTCTCAGGCAAGAACACTGGAGTGGGTTGCCATTCCCTTCTCCAGGGACTCTTCCCCACCCAGGGATTGAACCGGGGTCTCCTGTCCTACAGGCAGATTCTTTACTGCTTTCGCCGCCCGGGAAGCCCCTCATCAGTTCAGTTCAGTTGCTCAGTCGTGTCCGACTCTTTGCAACGCTGTGAATTGCAGCACGCCAGGCCTCCCTGTCCATCACCAACTCCCAGAGTTCACTCAGACCCATGTCCATCAAGTCAGTGATGCCATCCAGCCATCTCATCCTCTGTCGTCCCCTTCTCCTCCTGCCCCTAATCCCTCCCAGCATCAGGGTCTTTTCCAATGAGTCACCTCATTGCAGGAGGTGGCCAAAGTACTGGAGTTTCAGCTTCAGCATCAGTCTTTCCAATGAACACCCAGGACTGATCTCCTTTAGGATGGACTGGTTGGATGTCCTTGCAGTCCAAGGGACTCTCAAGAGTCTTCTCCAACACCACAGTTCAAAAGCATCAATTCTTTGGCACTCAGCTTTCTTCACAGTCCAACTCTCACATCCATACATGACCACAGGAAAAAGCATAGTCTTGACTAAATGGACCTTTGTTGGCAAAGTAATATATCTGCTTTTGAATATACTATCTAGGTTGGTCATAACTTTTCTTCCAAGGAGTAAGTGTCTTTTAGTTTCATGGCTGCAATCACCATCTGCCATGATTTTGGAGCCCCCAAAAAATAAAGTCTGACACTGTTTCCACTGTTTCCCCATCTATTTCCCATGAAGTGATGGGACCAGATGCAATGGTCTTTGTTTTCTGAATGTTGAGATTTAAGCCAACATTTTCACTCTCCTCTTTCACTCTCATCAAGAGGCTCTTTGTTCTTCTTCACTTTCTTCCATAAGGGTGGTGTCCTCTGCATATCTAAAGTTATTGATATTTCTCCTGGCAATTTTGATTCCAGCTTGTGTTTCTTCCAGCCCAGCGTTTCTCATGATGTACTCTGCATATAAGTTAAACAAGCAGGGTGACAATATACAATGTACTCCTTTTCCTATTTGGAACCAGTCTGTTGTTCCATGTCCAGTTCTAACTGTTGCTTCCTGACCTGCATATAGGTTTCTCAAGAGGCAGGTCAGATGGTCTGATATTCCCATCTCTTGAAGAATTTTCCACAGTTTATTGTGATCCACACAGTCAAAGGCTTTATTGACTATGCCAAAGGCCCTCATCGGTTGTAGGCAATTAACAAACAGCCCTCCTTGCCTGTGGGACCGTGGTGAGGGGTAGAGGAGTCACTCCAGGTATGCTGGGCCCTGGGACGTCCTCAGCAAATCAGAGCTGCGTCACCGCTGGCTGGGGGCCGCCTGACTGTTCTGTCCGCACGCCAGCACCTCCCTTGACGGTGGGCTGTCAGTTCCTCCAGGCCTCGTTATCCGTGTTGTCTTTTCCCCTGCACCGTGTGATGTTTCCCAGCTGAGCTCCTGCCTCCGGTCTTCCTGCGGCAGTCAGAGCGGCCTCCAAATCCACACTGGGTCCTGATGCTCTGCTCTGTTAAGACCCCCGGGGGCGCCCACCACCTGGCCTCTCCAGCCCAGCCCTGGACGCTGGCCACGCCTGCCCCTCCTGTA
Source organism: Ovis canadensis (assembly GCF_042477335.2). NCBI lineage: Eukaryota > Metazoa > Chordata > Mammalia > Artiodactyla > Bovidae > Ovis > Ovis canadensis. The sequence continues at coordinate 14,393,896 of NC_091267.1, forward strand.
ACCCTGGGCTCGGTACACCCCAGGCTTCCCATCTCTGGCATTCTGTTCAGCATCTGCCCTGCCTGGAGACTGTCCAGGACTCACTCTGCCACCCAGCGCGCAAGGGTTCGTCTGCACGGAGCCTTCCCCCAGACTCTAAGGCCTCAGTGCAGGCCCCCGAACGCCCTTGTTCCTGAGCTAGTCATTCCCTTTCCCAGGCTCTGGCCTTCCCACCTGTAGGCTGGGTGTGTCTGCCTTTGTTCACACTCCCCAGTGCCCAGAGGGACCCCAGGCAGTCACAGAATACCTAGCTGTCAAGTTTCTTCTCCTGGGCACCCCTACAGAGCATCACACAACAACGCTCCCTTTTGCACCTTTCAAGATGACTTCTGCCTCTTTCCATCAGTTCAGATAGTTGCAAAGAAGTAGTTTCCACCATATTGATATATACTGGTCTTTAAAAATTAAAATGGATCATATGAGCCTAAGTACTATAGCAATTTGGTACATGGCACTATCCATCTAAAAATACATGATAACTATTTTTTCCTTAACAGCCAGAAGTTAAATATTATTTTTCCCCTTAAATTTCTGTCTCTATTTCTCTTCCCAATAGGAATTTAGCCTAATGTTATATAACGTGTTTTATTTTTTTGGTCCATTATCTTATCATGCTTCTTTTAAGAAAAAAAATTCTCTATGCTTAAAATAATCGGGAAAATTTTATGTTCGTAAAGCTCTGATTTCTTCTGGATTTATTGGTATAATTATTGTAAGGACATAGTCTATCAAAACAAATTATAAAATTTAATAAATATTAATCACTTAAAGAAGCAACATAGCTCAGTTGGTAAAGAGTCTGCCTGCAATACAGGAAATTCCTGGGTCGGGAAGATCCCCTGGAGAAGGAAATGGCAACCCACTCCAGTATTCTTGCCTGGAGAATCCCATGGACAGAGGAGCCTGGCAGACTGCAGTCTATGGGGTTGCAAGAGTCGGACAAAACTGAGCAACTAAGCACACAGCACACAATCACCTAAAGGAAATATTAATAATTATTCAACACAGTGGTCGGAAGTTTATAGACGTGATGGAGACAGTATTGGTTTTCTATTTAGTTACGTATTTGTAGATGACTGTTACTCACTGCTGGAATGGGATAGCATTCCTCTCAAATCGATTCTGTTTTTATGGATATATTTGCCAAGCTACTTGTTAGTGTAAACTCATCATAGAAATGGAAGCAACTTTGTTGTGGCAACAGCATGCAGTATTTCTATCTCCTTCCGGGTGCGTGCCAGTAATCACACGGTGATCAATCATTGAAACTATTTTCAGTGATCTATACCATCGAGACTCGGGTAGGGCCTCCTGCAACTTTGCTGAAGGCAGAGCTTTGGGACCATCGACTTGCAAAAGGGTTTGCCATGCAGCCGTCGTGATGTTTGCTCATGTTCTCAAAGCTGAGAGTGGCACTGTGTTGGTTCCTTCTCGGCCCAGGATGCTTTCACCCCGGGCGTGCCGAGGTCCGCTGTGAGGAGTGACCGGTGAGCCTTCGCTGTGGGAGAAGGCGGGGCTGCGACTCAGGCCCCAGGCTCAGCCTCTGGCGGAGGGACTTCGGGAAGGAGCAGGTGTGGGGGCTGAGGATCCGGTGGTCTCTCGAGACGGCGTGCAGCCCTCCAAGATTTACCATCATTGTTCCAGCATCAGAGTGCCGCTTAATCTCAGATTTGTGCTCAGGGCAGCCCTTTGTAAGGACGCCCCATTTGAGGGTCTCTAGCTGACTGCTGCTTCAATCAAGACAATGCTGTCAACTCAGTGCCAAATATGGCCCATGAGCTCTAGTGGCCAGGCACTTCCTGGGTAAAGATAATTCTGCTAATGGGTCAGCTCTGAGGGAGAAACGCACAGAATGGGGAGGGGGGTCCTGTCTCTGCTCCCACATCCGGGGGCTGCAGTGACCTCCACACTCTGCACACCAGCAACACCCATTCAAGAGGCTTCACCCAACAACTACTGGGTGTCAGGCCTGAAGCCATGAGCTAGAAACACAAAGAATCCACGCTCAAAATTCAAGGCCTAGTGAGAGAGGAAGGTAAGACCTGGAGCAAGTTCTGTACACCAAGCGCAATGCTGGTGATCCACTCGGGACCCCTGACTCCCGGACAGGGTCCCCAGCTCAGACGGGAAGGGGAGACAGAGCCCATTTCCCAGAACGTGTGCAACCTCAGATGAGGTTTACGGACCAGTGAGGGGCGTGAGGACAGAGTGAGGAGGGCGGACACCAGAAAGGGGGCTCCAAGCTCAGAAACGCAGGAGCCACGCCCAAAGGCTGCAGGGTTCCCTTGATGGGACGTGTGGTTCAAGGCTGGGGGGCAGCCTGAGGACCCGTGCTTTGGAGTTTGCCTAGAACGACCCTGAGGGCTTTAAGTCTGAGAGATGAGATTGGCTTGGTATTTGACCTTTGTGGGGATGCAGAGATTAGATTGGGACAAGACTAGTGCATAGAACTTAGCTAAGAGGCCACCTGATAAAGTCCCTGAGAGATGATAGAGGCCTCGTGCAGTGGATAGAAGGGCAGTGACGGACAGATGGGCAGAAATGGAAGCAAACTGGGGGTGGGAGTTGATATGATGTCATCATTGGATGATTTGGGGAGGGGGTCAGGGACAGGGAATTCACAAGAGTGACTCCAGGCTGATGCTTTCCAAGGAGATTTACAGGAGAGGAGAGACGTGTCTGTTAGGGATGTGTTAAAATTCGTGTCTGCCAGACATTGAAGTGGAGGTGTCTGAGGCAGCAGAAGCCGCTTAGAAAACTGTTAACCAGTGGGCAGTGGCTGAAGCCCTGGAGTAAATGAGTCACAGGAAGAGGAAGTCAGAGGAGGCTTAAGGCAGGGGTCCCGGGGTGCTGATGACGGGAGAGGAGTAGCAGGTCTTTGAGGGGCAGGAGCACTGGGAGGGGGCTGGCGGGGCCGCGGGGCCCAAGGACAATAGGGAGGCGGTGGCAAGGCCAGGAATAGGCTCTCGGGGAGCCAGGGGCATGTGGGCAGAGTGGGGCTTCTCGGGGAAGAACCAGAGAGCCTGCGGCGGGGGGGGGGACTTGGAGTGAGATGGAGACGGACGTGCAGGCTGCCTGCGCTGTGGGGAAGCAGTGTGAGGAGCGTGGGCCCTAAGGCAGGCCTCCAACACGTGTGGGTTTTGTTATTTGACGACGAGCATGCCTGGAGCATGTGTACGTGGTCCATGCAGACAAGTGGGGCACGATCTCCGGTAAGCGTGGCCCCGTGGGGTGGGGCTGGCCTGGATGCAGCTGGATTGTCGAAGGTGCAAAGGCAGGGTGGAGGAGGTGAGCCCTGAGGGCAGACCTGAAACCTGGGGCCGTGGCCGGCGATGCAGAAGCAACAGGAAGATTGTAACTGAGAGGCTGCTGGCCCGGAGCTGCTGCTGAGGGCGAAGAACGGGGCCCGGGGCGAGCGGCAGAGTCTGGGTGTTCTCCACCTTCCACCGTGTTTGACGTTGAGAGAGCGGTCCAACTTCATGATGAGATTTAAATTTTATGTGCAAAAAGTAGTTTATGGTTCAGGTTCAGCGAGGGGTTCTGACTCCGCTTAGCTGGCTTTTTGAGAAGTTTGCAGTAAAGAAGGGGACCTGGTGAAAGAGCTACAATTTAACCAGAACCATTCATTAACCAGGATCGTTCATTAACAGGGCAGACTCAGTAGTAGTTTTCAGCTCTCATAATTAAACTAAATTAACTTGAGAATTCCTTTGCCTAAATTTGATCTGACTCCTGTGGGCCTCTGACTCCTGTAAGGCAGGCAGGAACAGCAACTTAATAAGGTATTATATTGAAAACTAATTTTCGTAATAGGCGTCACAGTCACCCCTCGAAATGGTGTCTGGTTTTCCCCGACAAGGGCAGTTTAGACCGTGTGGCTTCACTGGGTGGTTTTGGGGAGCACGGATCTCTTGCGTCTGGATTGAGGATTGGTTCTGATAGAAATAATTGTGTCCCAGTTTAGAAGGTACTTCATGGAGCTCTGACCCGGGAACACTTTTATATTAATAGTTCCGTCCCCTGATGGGGATCTAACTGTGGGAGGGCATGGGGGACGGGTAGAGAAATAGAGCTCCCTGCTTATTCTCCTTTAGTCTTCGCACCGTTCTGGGGAGGGGCAGTGTCGGGCTGCAGGGACATTGAGGTGCTGTGGGATTTGATTAGGCGGTTGGCTTCAGTGGACTTGAGGTGTAATTGCTCTGAGATAAAAGAAATATAAGCAGTTCAATTACAGTTCAGCTCTCCCTCATCACCTGCAATGCAAGCCTCAAACATTATTTTGTTAGAGAAAATGTCAGCAGCTTGTCAGGGATCTGATGAAACATCCTCTTTACCTTTCATACGCTAACTCAGTTCTGACTCTGTCCACTGGAGCAGCGTCAGATCTGCAGGTCAAGGGCTTGGTCCCACAGGCTGGCCGCCCCCCGGAGCTGCCCCCGGCCCCTCCTCGGGTACCGTGCTGAGGATGGAGGTGCCTGGACACGGAGGGTTGGAGCAGCGTGAACGCTGAGCCGCCGGGTGGGTTTGCCTGGACTCCTGGGTTCCTTCCTGTGCTTCTACTTCCTCACTCTTCATTCATGTAAGAAGGAGGACCCCGTGTGTGTAGCTCTCAGATTCAGGGAAGATGGAGGAGAGTAAAAACACACGTCAGTTTGGAGAGAAAGGGCTTGGGCCCCTGATTCCTGGGCTGACGCTGGACGGAGCTGTGTCCTGCTGGCGCCTGGGGGTAGTGGATCCAGCAGGGTGTCTTCCGGACTCACCTGCAAGGCTGGGGATGAAACCAGGCCACGGAGGTCAGGGAAGGGACCGCTTCTGGCTTAAAATTCACCCGAATAGTCCCGGAGCTGGAGCTTGAGCTCCCAGGACGAAGTGCGGGCTGGAGGGCACCCCAAGCAGGAGGCCGGGAGCCCTGTGACGAGCTCCGTGTGGTCACGGCTGGTTCCTGCTGCTGTGTGGATGCCGCAAAGATGAGGGGTTGGGGGGGCCCTGCCTGAGCTGCAGCGTGACATCCAGGCCCCTGCAGTCCTCCAGGGCCAGCCCTGGGCCTGCAGCGGAGACCCAGGAGGGCAGTGCGGATCCACGTTTGGGCCGTGTGGTTCATCCTCAGCTGCTGCTGCCTCTGACACGTGTGGAAATAGTGATGCTGCGGGTGTGAGGAGGCTGCTGTCGTATCTGATAGCGACTCTCCTGACCTCCATTCTGGTTTCCATAAACACCGTCAGAGCAGGCATCGGGTCTTCACAGCGTGTTCTCAGCTGTGGGCATAGAGGCTGGGGAGCGGCTGGTTTTACCTCCTGTGGTCCTGCGCCTTCGCTCTAGACTGGAGGCCTTGGGTCTTGGCAGCTGTTTGTGGGTATGACCATGTTTGGAGATGTGTTTGGAGATTTCCATGAGTGAGGACAAGCGCTGGTTTCCAGCTGCAGAGCTGGACTCATGGGGGCCTCCTCTCTGCTGTGTGGTATCCACACTCGGGAATGATGTGTGGATCAGCTCTCAGGGATGCACGAGCCCCACGTGGATGCAGGGGTCGCCTGGAGCTGTGGTCCCAAAGTGCAGTGGCACCCCAAGGCCCTGCGGGCTCTTTGGTGAAGCAGATGCTGGGCGAGAGGTGGCTGAGTGGCCCCAGCAGAGGAGACAATGATGGGATCTGAGGGGCCGGTAGGCGTGTTGGGGCGCTTGGCATGTGTGCCTGGACCTAGAAAATGCAGGGTTTTGCTGGGAATGGCTTTCAAGGGCCCTCTGTGGGGGCACGTGCCAGAATGGGTGGTACTGGCAGGAGCCCAGGATACATTGAGAGCTGCTGGTCAGAGGCAGCAGGTGATGCCGGGGGCGCCCACCCCCAGGAGGGGAGAGCCAGGTAGGGACATGGTGGGGGCTGTCGGGGCGGGGGCTGACAGCAGGGCCCTGGGGACCAGGCAGGCTGGTGGCCACAGGGAGGCTCGGGAGGGAGCGGCTGGCGTGTGAGGGGCCCTGGAAGGCTGGGCTGCACCTGCTGGAGGCCGGGGCCAGGCGATGGCAGGGAGGCGGCAGAGCAGCTGGAGGGCCTCCAGCCCACCCCGCTCGCTCCGGCTCAGAGAATGGGCCTTGGCGGAGACTCTCTTCTGCCTTTGCTCTTGGGCTCCAACTCTAGAAGAAGCAAGGAAATAATAACCTCACTTGCTTTCCTGCAGATATCCTTCTGGGCGATCGTCTGGAGCTTCCTTAAGCCAGAAGGCGCCTTCCTCCTTGGGCGGGTGGGATGTGAACGAGGTGGCTTTAGGGCAGAGTCCTAACCCCCTCACCTGCCCCTCTGCTGCCCCCCACCCCAGTGCCTTTGCTGGAATGATGGTCATTAAAATGCACAAAATAAAATACGAGTTCCAAGGAGCAAATTTTACTAAAATACAGCTACCAGAATGCTGGAATCAGGACGACGTATACATCACGAGGTCTGAAAGCGCTGTATGTGCTATTCATCAGTACTCACACAGCAAGCCCGGCAGGCAGCCTGGCCACTGCTCTGATCTCCCATTTCCTAGTGTGCCTGTTTCGGTCGCAGGTGACCCGGCGGGTATGAGCCGGCGGCAGGAAGGGACCAGACTCAGCTCTGCCCCAGCAGCCTGCCGGGCTTCGCTCACTGTCTGCTCCCCACGCCGAGGTCCTTTGGAGTCTCCGTGGAGGTTAGTGGGCATGAAGATGGCTTCCTCCCATCTGTGTCCTCTGGGTCTTCTGGGAACCAAAAGCTCCATGGGTGTGCACCCGTGACAGTAGAGGAGACGGGTGGGTTCTGCGTGCGGACGGAGGGGCCACGTGAGGCGCCTGCATTCGGTCAGGACGTCCCAGGCCACAGCCCCACTGCCGGCTGAGAGCCACGTGGAGACTGATGCTGCAGGGTGGGGGGGCGGGGGGATGGCTGGGCTGAGCTCAGAGCTCCTGGCTCCTGGCAAGGCCAAGTCAGTCTCTTAGGCACCTGACAACCGTGACCCCAGGCCTGGAGCGCCAGGCCAGGGAGGGAAGGAGCGTGCGTGCGGGATGAAGACTTCGGGTGGGCTTTACTGGGCTCCTGCTGCCACGGGTGGGGGGCGGGTGGGCGAGAACAAGCAGCAGGAGCCCTGCTCTTCCCCGAGGGCGGCGAGCTGGACCCGTACAGGGGGTGAGGGTGGGGGCAGGTCAGAGGTCGGGCGGGGAGGTGACCTGGGCGTCCACCCCGCTTGGTTCCTGCGCGGGACCTTGCTTTTGCCCTCGGCACCTCCTCGTGGCAGCTGGGCTTGGCCTTTTTACGTCGTATTCTTCACGCAGTCGCTGGCCGTCCCTGATGGTTTCTTTGTGTTTTGTTGCTTGAGGAAGCATTTGTCCCGGCGCACACACTGCGCTGAAGGGTCCTGGGTCCCATCCTGGCTCACGCTGTTATCTGAGATCCTGGTTTGTACCCGGAAACGTCCCGTTTACAGCGCTTCACTTCTGTGCTTTTCATGTGAAACCGGTGGAAAGGACTAATGCTCCTTTAGACGGAGAGCATTTTAGCAGTTTCCATCACTGAATGAAGAAAAACCCAAACTCTGAAGATTTGGATATCTCAGAAAACATTTTTCTGGCCAATTTTTGTTGGTGTCTGTTATGGTTGCTAGGTTGTTTTGGAAGCATATTTTTACTGGCATCTGTTTTAAGAAAGTTTGGAGCAGGTATGTGTCTTGTTGCAGTAGCAAATAATTGTTAAAAATGAGGCTTGTCTTTGCCACCAATTTCAAGCCTCAGTTCGGCATCAGGGAGGCCTGGGGCAGGATAGGAGGGCCTGGGGCAGGATGAGGGGGTGTGGGCAGTTCCAGGAAGCCTGGGTAAGTACCAGGACGGCCCGGGGCAGCAGGGAGTCAGGAGGAACTGGCAACAGGCAGACATGTAAATATTTTGTGCTCTGATTTGCAGATTTCATGGGTGTTATGTCTCAGTAAGCCATGGCTTCATTTTCCAGTGTCATATTCTGGTGCCCAGAAATAATGGTATTTTAATTTGCAAATATGTAAGGTACTTTAGCCACCTGATGCGAAGAACTGACTCATTGGAAAAGACCCTGATGCTGGGAAAGATTGAAGGTGGGAGAAGAGGGTGACAGGATGAGATGGTTGGATGGCATGATGGACAAGAGTTTGAGTAAACTCCGGGAGTTGGTGATGGACAGGGAGGCCTGGTGTGCTGCAGTCCACGGGGTCACAAAGAGTTGGACACGACTGAGCAACTGAACTGAAGGACCAATCATTTTTCACAGTGTGGTACTTGGTTAGACGCTAGTTGACCCGGTTCCTTGGCAGTGCTCTTACTCAGGCATTCGGGGAGCTGAAAACATCTTACTAATGTATAAATTGTCCTCAGAAGCAGTGAAAGTTTTATGAATACCCAGTTGAACAGTTAATGATGTGAGCTGATATAATGTTTTATAGACACCTAATTCATTATTTATTAATTAGACTTTGCATATTTTGAAGATATTGCTCATCTAATAAAAAATTCAGGTGGCTTTATAATCTGGATGAAATGATCATTTAAGGTTTTAGTTAACTAATTTTGTATGTATTTATATCATGACTTCTTCCAGAAAAAGATTTGAGGTTTTAGGTAAAAGAATAAAACATTGAAAAAAAGAGAAAATGCCAGTCCATGGGGAAGTGGAGACAGAGCTGGACGATGTGGGGGTGGGGGGCGTCCCCGCGGGAGGCCAGGGAGCCCCCCACGTCCAGGGTCGGGGGCGGCTCGGCTGTGACTTCCTGGTGGTCTGTGTTCACTTTCAAGACTCACCCTATCTTGTGAATCTTCTGTATGATTAGATGATTATCGAATTTTCTTTATTATTTGTATGAGCGACACTGGGTTTCTGTGTATAAACCTATGAATGTGAATAACTTCCCCCAGTTATACGACTGGCAGAATGCCAGTCATCCCGTGAGCACACGGTCCGGCTGCTGGAGGGAGGGGTATGCCATTCCTGGCGGAGGGCTGTTGTGTTTCCCGTGGACCCTGCGGCTCTTCCCCACGGGTCTGGGGCAGCGTGCTGCAGGGCTCCTTGTCTCCTGTGGCCTGTGTCTTGGGGCCGGGAGTGCGCCTTCTGACCGCCCGAGGGGCTGCCCCGACGGCTCCGGCTGGGCATGGCCTATGTCCCGGAGGGGCTCAGGAGTGGGTGAGTCCTGCCGTCTCCGCCCTGGAGTAGTTCACAGTTGTCTTCACTGGACATTTTCTCCAAATGGTGATGGAATAAAACTGTCTGCATAACCATGCTCACGCCACAAATGCTATGATTTGTCTGTTTCTCGCTGAATGTGTGTTGTTTAGGAAGGAGAACACAGAAGTACAAATCTTGTGTATATCATTAGGAATCTGTGTCTGAACTAGATTAAACAATATATCCATTTTTACCCTCTCAGCTCAAATGTAATAATCATGGAATCAAGGTAGCAATACACGAGAAGTAGATTCAGAAGTTCTGCACATTTTCCTCTGTCCTTATAATGCTCCACATTTCATTTTCTGAGGAAGCTGAGTTTATTAAGATATGCTCTTAAAGTTTTTAATATTTGCATGTGAAAAATGCAAAATACCTTCTTTTCTGTGAAAGCAGAATCTCTGAAATATTGCGCTTTGTTGACACCCAGTCATCAGGATTTGTAAGCACATATTTCAGGAAATTCTTGCAGTTTTGAGACAATGATTTTCTCAGGTTGTATGTGTTATATTGGAATTATAAGTATGTCTAAATTAAAATATAAATCTCCAACAGAGGAACTCTCTCTTCTTTGTCTCTCATAAGAGTGTGCACATTGTTGATACTCAATTAACTAATAATGGTGATAGTAATGTAGCAATACTCAACTTCCATTCGGTCACACATTCTGCATATGCAGTGATTGTAAAAGCATATCATCTCTCAGATTATGCATCGTGCGGGATAAAATGTGTCATAATCACGAAATTAGAGTTAATGGCAGGAAGGGGACCTCTTTGATCAGCCCCTCCAAACCCCTATATACACGTCTTAAATGTACCTCATTATGAATTCATTTTAAGCTTCATTGAGCCCCAGAAATTAATTTGACATAAGTTTCATTGTAAGGCTCTGGAAACTTTAATTTCAAAGGTAATACTAAAGCACATTCTCGTTTGCCTGCATACGCGCTCCCTGGGTGGATGACGGAACCCAGGCTGATACACCATTGTGGACGCTGGTCCAGAATGGCTCTGACTCAGCACATGTTTTGTGTTGTGTAGACGTCTCCCTTTATCTCACAAACTCCCAGGGTCCCCTGGTCCCGGGGTCAGTCCTGCTGGCCGGCTGTGTGCTGGGCTGGGCTGGGCTCGGCCTCCCTGCTGGCTGTCCGGGGGTCTCCCTGTGCCCGGTCCTGGTCAGGACGGGTGTCGAGGGCAGAGTTTCCCGAGTCTTCCCTGTTGGTGCTCTCACATGCTTTAGTGTGAGGACCTGTGTCCTCCACGTGGGGATGTCCTGGGCTGGCCTCTGCCCCCTGCCCCCGGAGGCCGGTCTCCTGGGGACCTGTCTGCCTCACTGCCGGCCCACCCCTCCCAGAGCCCTCTATTTCCACTGTTTGTGGCGCCGCCCCCTCTCTCCGACCTCACGGTCTTCATCTTTACTCTTTCTCGTCCTCCTAACGTCTCCCTTGGTTCTTTGAAGTAAGCAGTTGTTCTTCTGAGTTCTTGCCTGTTCGTTCCTTCGGCGTCTCAGGGATCTCTCTTTGTTGTTATTTATCTTCTGCCTTGCTGAGTCCTGGATCAGCTTGGACGTCCTGTAAACTCATCTTCTGATCTCCTGGGAGTGGCCTGGGGATGGGAAGCAGGCACGCCTCCTCCCAGCACCTTGGGGTGGGGGGACCCCAGGTGTCCCTGGACCCTCTGTCCACATGCTCTTACTCAGGGATGGCCACTCTCTGATGTGATTGCTCAGTGTGTGTGGCAGGAGGGGGTCCTTGGGGGGGGTTCCCCTGGCCCCCACCCCCCACCAGCCATGCTCACGCAGCCTGGCATCCAGGTCACTGACGGCCACTGATGGTCTCCGATGGCCACTGAGGTCACTGACAGTCACCGATGGCCACTGAGGTCACTGACAGTCAATGACGGCCACTGAGGTCACCGTCGGTCACTGATGCCACCGACGGCCACCGACAGCCACCGACAGCCACCGATGGCCACTGATGGTCTGGGCTGTGTTGGGGAAGGGTTGACAGAGGTACCTCTGGGCCACTCCAGGGTTGCGACCTCCGCCCTGTCCTGCTTTGTCGAGATGTTCCGTCCCCTGGTATCATCACAGATTTGTGTCACCTGAGGACTTTCATCCTCCCTGGTCCCCTGTCAGGTGTCCAGGGGGATCGAGGGGCAGCTGGCAACCCATGATACTCCGCCTTTGTGTGTGTTACCAAAATATGCTTCTTGTGCCTTTTAGTAAACTCAGTGTAATATCATAAACGCCCAGGGGTAAAGAATCCACCTGCCAATGCAGGAGACGTGGGTTCGACCCCTGGGTTGTCCCCCCTATGCTATTCGCCTCCTGGTGGCAGCACCCAGGCCTTTTTATTTGGTTGGGGTTTTTGCTTTAGAGATCCATTGATATTGTGAAAATATAGCTTTTCTAGTTATTATTTACTAAGCCATTCCTGTTTCTTTAGTTTCTTAAAAACCAAATTGACATCAGTATGTCAAATGTGCTAAAGTGTTCTTTTCCTGCCTTTGATTTGTTCTCAAATGACCAGATGTTGGTGAGACAGGTCAGAACAGACAAGATGCCCCCCTCTCCCTGTGGAGGCTGATGCCGAGCGCATCTGAGCTGGACGGCCTCCCAGCGCCTGTGTGCCTGGAGCTGTGTCCACCCTGTTTTTTTCTGACACACAGAGTTTTTGTGTTTTAAATAGTTTCTACCCAGCACATTGGTTCACACTATGCTTTCCTGATTTCTGGCTAAACCTTCTGCATCTGTTTTATGTCTCACTCCGGAACACTGTCCTGAATTTCACAACTACAGCTGTTCATCCCCACTCCTGCCCTTTTCAGAAACCTAGGCTCACGGTGATGAGAGTGACCTGCCTCCAGCTGGGCTGTGGGTGGGTCGAGGGGTCAACTGTGAGTTGGCTGCATCTTTCTCACCCTTAGGAACTCTTCTCATGTCCCTTTATCTCTCCCAGGGATTAAATTGTAGAGTCTCAATAATTAAAAAAAAAACCCACCTTTTTATTTTATATTGAAGTATAGTCATTTAGGGCTTCCCAGGTGGTGCTAGTAGCCTGCTGATGCAGGAGACACAGATTTGATTACTGGGTCCAGAAGATGCCCTGGGAGAGGAAAAGCCACTCCAGTATTCTTGTCTGAGGAATCCCATGGACACAGGAGACTGGCGGGCTATGCTCTACAGGGTTGCAAAGAGTTGTGCACGACTGAAGTGACTTAACACAGTTCAGTTCAGTTCAGTTCAGTCGCTCAGTCTTGTCTGACTCTTTGCGAACCCATGAATCGCAGCATGCCAGGCTTCCCTGTCCATCACCAACTCCCGGAGTTCACTCAGACTCACGTCCATTGAGTTGGTGATGCCATTCAGCCATCTCATCCTCTGTCGTCCCCTTCTCCTCCTGCCGCCAATCCCTCCCAACATCAGAATCTTTTCCAATGAATCAACTCTTCGCATGAGGTGGCCAAAGTATTGGAGTTTCAGCTTTAGCATCAGTCCTTCCAATGAACACCCAGGACTAATCTCCTTTAGGATGGACTGGTTGGATCTCCTTGCAGTCCAAGGGACTCTCAAGAGTCTTCTCCAACACCAGTTCCAAAGCATCAATTCTTCGGCGCTCAGCTTTCTTTATAGTCCAACTCTCATATCCATATATGACCACTGGAAAAACTATAGCCTTACTAGACGGACCTTTGTTGGCAAAGTAATATCTCTGCTTTTGAATATGCTATCTAGGTTGGTCATAACTTTTCTTCCAAGGAGTAAGCGTCTTTTAATTTCATGGCTGCAATCACCATCTGCAGTGATTTTGGAGCCCCAAAATAAAGTCTGACACTGTTTCCACTGTTTCCCCATCTATTTGCCATGAAGTGATGGGACCAGATGCCATGGTCTTCGTTTTCTAAATGTTGAGCTTTAAGCCACCTTTTTCACTCTCCTCTTTCACTTTCACCAAGAGGCTTTTTAGTTCCTCTTCACTTTCTTCCATAAGGGTGGTGTCCTCTGCATATCTGAGGTTATTGATATTTCTCCCAGCATTCTTGATTCCAGCTTGTGCTTCTTCCAGCCCAGCGTTTCTCATGATGTATTCTGCATAGAAGTTAAATAAGCAGGGTGACAATATACAGCCTTGACATACTCCTTTTCCTATTTGGAACCAGTCTGTTGTTCCATGTCCAGTTCTAACTGTTGCTTCCTGACCTGCATACAGATTTCTTAAGAGGCAGGTCAGGTGGTCTGGTATTCCCATCTCTTGAAGAATTTTCCACAGTTTATTGTGATCCACACAGTCAAAGGCTTTGACATAGTCAATAAAGTAGAAGTAGATGTTTTTCTGAACTCTCTTGCTTTTTCCATGATCCAGCGGATATTGGCAATTTGATCTCTGGTTCCTCTGCCTTTTCTAAAACCAGCTTGAACATCTGGAATTTCACGGTTCACGTATTGCATATTGAGTGTGGCACTTTCACAGCATCATCATTCAGGATTTGAAATAGCTCTACTGGAATTCCATCACCTCCACTAGCTTTGTTCGTAGTGACGCTTTCTAAGGCCCACTTGACTTCACATTCCAAGATGTCTGGCTCTATGTGAGTGATCACACCATCATGATTATCTTGGTCATGAAGATCTTTTTTGTACAGTTCTTCTGTGTATTCTTGCCACTTCTTAATATCTTCTGCTTCTGTTAGGTCCATACCATTTCTGTCCTTTATCGAGCCCATCTTTGCATGAAATGTTCCCTTGGTATCTCTAATTTTCTTAAGGAGATCTCTAGTCTTTCCCGTTCTGCTGTTTTCCTCTATTTCTTTGCATTGACTGCTGAAGAAGGCTTTCTGTTCTCTTCTTGCTATTCTTTGGAACTCTGCATTCAGATGTTTATATCTTTCCTTTTCTCCTTTGCTTTTTGCTTCTCTTCTTTTCACAGCTATTTGTAAGGCCTCCCCAGACAGCCATTTTGCTTTTTTGCATTTCTTCTCCATGGGGATGGTCTTGATCCCTGTCTCCTGTACAATGTCACGAACCTCATTCCATAGTTCATCAGGCACTCTATCTATCAGATCTAGGCCCTTAAATCTATTTCTCACTTCCACTGTATAATCATAAGGGATTTGATTTAGGTCATACCTGAATGATCTAATGGTTTTCCCTACTTTCTTCAATTTAAGTCTGAATTTGGCAATAAGGAGTTCATGTTCTGAGCCATGGTCAGCTCCCAGTCTTGTTTTTGCTGACTGTATAGAGCTTTTCCATCTTTGGCTGCAAAGAATATAACCAATCTGATTTTGATGTTGACCATCTGGTGATGTCCATGTGTAGAGTCTTCTCTTGTGTTGTTGGAAGAGGGTGTTTGCTATGGCCAATGTGTTCTCTTGGCAAAACTCTATTAGCCTTTGCCCTGCTTCATTCCATATTCCAAGGCCAAATTTGCCTGTTACTCCAGGTGTTTCTTGACTTCCTACTCTTGCATTCCAGTCCCCTATAATGAAAAGGACATCTTTTTTGGGTGTTAGTTCTAAAAGGTCTTGTAGGTCTTCATAGAACCGTTCAACTTCAGCTTCTTCAGCGTTACTGGTTGGGGCATAGTCTTGGATTACTGTGATATTGAATGGTTTGCCTTGAAAATGAACAGAGATCATTCTGTCGTTTTTGAGATTGGATCCAAGCACTGCATTTCAGACTCTTTTGTTGACTATGATGGCTACTCCATTTCTTCTGAGGGATTCCTGCCCACAGTAGTAGATATAATGGTCATCTGAGTTAAATTCACCCATTCCAGTCCATTTTAGTTCGCTGATTCCTAGAATGTCGATGTTTACTCTTGCCATCTCCTGTTCGACCACTTCCAATTTGCCTTGATTTATGGACCTGACATACCAGGTTCCTATGCAATATTGCTCTTTACAGCATCTGACCTTGCTTCTATCACCAGTCACATCCACAACCGGGTATTGTTTTTGCTTTGGCTCCATCCCTTCATTCTTTATGGAGTTATTTCTCCACTGATCTCCAGTAGCATATTGGGCACCTACCTACCTGGGGAGTTCCTCTTTCAGTATCCTATCATTTTTCCTTTTCATACTGTTCATGAGGTTCTCAAGGTAAGAATACTGAAGTGGTTTACCATTCCCTTCTGCAGTGGACCACATTCTGTCAGACCTCTCCACCATGCCTGTCCATCTTGGGTGGCCCCACAGTTCAGTTCAGTTCAGTTCAGTCGCTCAGTTGTGTCCGACTCTTTGAGACCCCATGAATCGCAGCACGCCAGGCCTACCTGTCCATCACCAACTCCCGGAGTTCACTCAGACTCATGTCCATCAAATCAGTGATGCCATCCAGCCATCTCATCCTCTGTCGTCCCCTTCTCCTCCTGCCCCCAGTCCCTCCCAGCATCAGAGTCTTTTCCAATGAGTCAACTCTTCACATGAGGTGGCCAAAGTACTGGAGTTTCAGCTTTAGCATCATTCCTTCCAAAGAAATCCCAGGGCTGATCTCCTTCAGAATGGGCTGGTTGGATCTCCTTGCAGTCCAAGGGACTCTCAAGAGTCTTCTCCAACACCACAGTTCAAAAGCATCAATTCTTTGGCACTCAGCCTTCTTCACAGTCCAACTCTCACATCCATACATGACCACTGGAAAACCCATAGCCTTGACTAGACGGACCTTAGTCGGCAAAGTAATGTCTCTGTTTTTGAATATGCTATCTAGGTTGGTCATAACTTTTCTTCCAAGGAGTAAGCGTCTTTTAATTTCATGGCTGCAATCACAATCTGCAGTGATTTTGAAGCCCCCCCCCAAAGTAAAGTCTGACATTGTTTCCACTGTTTCCCCATCTATTTCCCATGAAGTGATGGGACCGGATGCCATGATCTTCATTTTCTGAATGTTGAGCTTTAAGCCACCTTTTTCACTCTCCTCTTTCACTTTCATCAAGAGGCTTTTTAGTTCCTCTTCACTTTCTGCCATAAGGGTGGTGTCATCTGCATGGCTTAGTTTCACTGAGTTAGACAAGGCTGTGTTCACATTAGGACCACAGCCTTGTCTTGACTTAGCACACACGTAGCCAATTAACAATGCTGTGATAGTTTCAGGTGGACAGCAAAGGGACTCAGCTATATATATGTATGTATCCATTCGCCCCCAAACTCCCCTCCCATCTAGGCTGACACATGACACTGAGCAGAATTCCTGATGCTGTACAGTAGGTCCTTGTTGGTCTTAAATAAGTGAGCTTCCCAAGAGTGGACACCACAGCCTGTCCCGACTCTGCCCACGTGTGTGTGCTCTGATCTTTCTGTTCCTTGATGCTCCCTCCACTAGGCACCCTCAGAGGACTCGGCACACTGGCTCTTTGTTTTAATATCACTTGTCCTCACCAGAAGGCACCTTTCCTGAGGCCAGAGACTGTCTGTTTTTCCTATTTCTTCGTTCCCAGCACAACGCACTCAGGAGGTGTTGGGTGACTGACTTGGTTGCTTTCATGGTGCAGGAACTGGAAACATAGCTCTAAGACCTGAAATCACATGCTTCCTAGAGCTGGAAAGTGATGAAATAGACCTGGCCAGGAGTGAGGATGCTGGAAGAGGTGGGTACAGCTAACGGATCATGGACACGAGGGTCAGGGGTGTATCTTGGGTTCTTTCATGGACCCAGTCCTGGGGAACGGAAACCCACACTGCAGAAAGCCAAGAACCAACTCTTTTGGGGGACTGTTGGGCAGGAAATAAAAGTGGATGACAGAAGTGATGGCTCAGCCATCAATGCCTGGCGTCCCAAGAAAGCTCAGGATTCTGCTGGAAGCAATCAGGGCTTTCGTGTAACACTTTACTGCAGGTTTAATTGTGGTTATATTTCAATGCCAAGGAGAGTAATTTGCAGCATGAATAAGGCATTAGATTTGCAATCCCCTACATTTTAAAACCCCATATAAAATGAGTGTTTGGTACTGGTGCTAGCAGAATTGTCATTTCTTGCTCAACTTTCAAAGAAATGGAAGTTGAATGTCCATATTAAAGTCTATAAAATTTTGAGTGACATTCTCATTACATCACTAGCTTTGGCTCTCTGCCGTGTGTCTGAGTCCAAAGCGGCCACACCCCAGACAGAGCTCTGGTGATGGGCTCCAGCGGGGTTGGCGGAGGGGGCGGGGGGTTGCGGCTGAGACAGACAGAAGTGCTCAGAGCAATGTCATTACGACCCAGTGTTGCTCATTTTCATAGAATCAAGTGCTTTCTGGTTAATGAAAAACTGGGGGCAAAGTCTGAATGCCTAAGGAGGTGATGGTGTTTGGCAGCTTAGAGAAAGTCACGTTTATGAAGATGGGCCAGTTTTGGAATGGCAACGAGCCTCACCTAATGTAAGAGTGAAAAAATACTCATTGAGGAGAAGCCAGGAGAGTATGTCTCCTCTCCCAGAAGAGAACCGCAGTCCCGTTGCTGCTGCTGTCAGTGATGTGAGAGGCACAGAGCTGCTCACCAGGACATCTGCTTCTAAACGGAGGCCCCAGACTGGGAGCCCAGGGTGGCCACATCCGGGGTCTCTGCCAGCCCCAAGGTGGGCGTGGCTGTCACCGTCAGCATCCTCACCACTGCTGCCACCCCAGGGCTCTGCTCTCTGCCCGTATTATCTCGTTTCATGCATTCACACTGTTTAAAAATACGTAATTTATTGGAAGTGAACTGTGTTTCTCATTAACTGTTTCCTATTTTGAGCGTGAAAATATTTACTCTGTCACTTCTGAAGTTTAGAAAGGAGAATCTGGCTGCTCGCCTCAGTTCGTGATGAACGTCATGATGGTGGCAGGGCCCTGCTCCTCTGACCTGGTCTGGGACGTGGATACAGAGCCTGAGGCTCCGAGACATCTGTCTGCAGAGGACCCGCCATCACCATGGAGACACTGGCCTTGAGAAACATCATTCAGTTGCATTTTACTTCTGCCTTATTGCCACCTCTCTCTCCTTACTTCAGGATGACAGTCTCTGTGTCTGAAAACTGTTCTGGGTTTCTCTTGCTACTGAGGAAAATGGTGGTGATGTGACTTTAATACATGTGAGAGTGACAGGTTTTAAATTCTGGGGGCTTTCTGAATCCCATACCCTCCCCCCTGCACCCACCCTGAGCCCCACCCCCTAGCCTGGCAGAAGCCGTTCATTGAAATGTAAACTGGGGACATTTGTGCACCTATGTTTTATTGAAGAAGCTTGAAAACCAAAAAATAAATGAAAACTCTACACAGAATTGGTGGCTGTGGGACACTCTTTACAGATTTTATTCTCATGTTTCTAGACCATTGTTTGAGTTCTCACATCAGTTTTCAGCAGCTCACCCCATCCCTGGGTAATGTCTTCATTGCTTAAAGGCATATCAGTCTCAGTTCGTGTGAGGAAAGCATTGTGTGTTTCTGGCTTTTAATTTCTGTGGTTGTTGTTTAGTTGCTAAGTTGTGTCTGACTCTTTGTGGCCCCATGGACTGCAGCACGCCAGGCCTCCCTGTCCTTTACCATCTCCCAGAGTATGCTCAGACTCATGTCTGTTGAGCCGGTGATGCCATCCAACTGTCTTGTCCTTTGTTGCCTCCTTCTCATTCTGCCCTCAATCTTTCCCAGCCTCGGGGTCTTTTCTAGTGAGTTGGCGCTTTGCATCAGGTGGCCAGTGTATTGGAGCTTCAGCTTCAGCATCAGTCCCTTCAGTGAATATTCAGGGTTGATTTCATTTTGGATTGACTGGTTTGATCTCCTTGTTGTCCAAGGAACTCTCAAGAGTCTTTCCCAGCACCGCAGTTCAAAGGCATCAATTCTTCAGCACTCAGCCTTCTTTATGGTCCAAGAATCACATCCATACATGACTACTGAAAAGCCATAGATTTGACTATATGGAACTTTGTTGGCAAAGTGATGTCTCTGCATTTTAATATGATGTCTAGGTTTGTTATAGCTTTCCTTGCAAGGAGCAAGCGTCTTTTAATTTCATGACTATAGTCATTGTCTGCAGTGATTTTGGAGCCCAAGAAAAGAAAATCTGTCACTGTGTTCAGTGACCATATTTTCTGACCATATTTTATTCATATTAAACAATTCTCTATGCAATGTGAGAAATTTCCGCACATTGTCTTTTAGGGAAAATCAGACTTAAAGTTCTTCATGTTGTAGGCTCTATCTGTGGTGCTCGGGTGCAGTGCAGGCAGGTGTCAGGAAAGCGGGTGGAAGGTTCTAAAGGTTCTCCTTCTCCACTCACAGCTTCTGCAAGAAAACCCTTCCTCTGGTGGAGGTGAGCTTCCTTAGAAAGTAGGTGTGGACCCCAGTCAGGCCTCTGATCGGCCCACTTTCACTGTGACTTTAATGTGTCAGTGGAATATAGGAACTGCACAAGCTGGAATTCTTTTTAAGTTCCATATTGAACTATATTCATTGAATACAATTACAAAAGAACATAATATCTCAAAATTTTGAGTCACAATCTTAGGCTTATTACTGTCAAAAAGCAATTATAAGCTATTTTTATGCAGAGCTCAAACATAAAATTAAAGACTCAGAAATGAAAGAGAAACATTTTTAACCATACTACCCAGCGCCTGCAACAACATCTATCAGCCAAATGTGGGGCGTAGAAAATATGCATATTCTGCAACCCACAGAAACTGTTCACAGAGGGGCTGGGAGAGTAATTTAGGCCAGCTGTTTGTAGTAACTTTATTTCTATGCTGGCTGATATATTAGGGTACAAAAAAGTAGAGGAAAGACTGTACTGAAATGTTTGAAATCCTGAAATAAACCAGCTTCTCTAGGATGAGGTTTTCAGAACCAGAGATGTGACCGCCTAATAACCGGTCTACCAATTGTGTAGACAGACACACAACTCTGCAGGGCTGGGTCCTCGAATGTGGGCAGAGGGGCATTTGGGCTCCAGGGAGAGAGTCTTGACTTGGGGGAGTGCTGAGATGTCTCCATACCCGCAGCGTCCCCATGCGGGTGCTGTTCCAATGGATGGTCAGCATCCCGGACGGTCAGCCAGCCCTGATGGTGGCTGATTGTGGATGGTTTGCACCACATATGACAAAGGAGAGTGGGCGGGCATGGAAGGGGCTTGCCTGCTGAGTTTAGACCCTGTAGAGCCCGCTGACCTCGGCAGCTATTGTGGTGTGGCCAGAGCCCTGATAGACACACAGCTCCAGAGGGTGCTTGTTTGTCTTACTGAAGTCTGGGGCCTGGGGTACTGGCCAGCATGCTGAGCTTGAATTTGCCACAGGTCCCTGTTGCTTTTCAAGTGTGGATTTGATTTTCAGAGCTCTGGGCTTACCTAGGGTCAGGTCAGACCCCAGGAATCCTGTGGGAGGAGGAAGAGAAAGTCTGGCCTTGGGGTGGCTTGGGGCTCCTGTCCTGGGGGGCTGGGCACCGCGCTGGCCGCTTGAGCAGACAGTGGCCAGGATCCCGAGTCCCAGATTTCCAGGAGCTCTCGGCAGGTCCTGTGTCCTGTCTCCCAGCTGCTGGTGTGTTTCCTCTGTGTGTGCCGGGAACCCTCAGACCTGAGAGGCCCCAGCTGCTGTCTGTAGGGAGGGGCTGCTCCCAGGACCGCCCCCCCCCCACCACCAGGGGCTCTTCCCAGAAAACACCCCTGCATGGAAGGTCCTGAGAGACCAAAGCCAACTTTTGCCCAAGGATGGGGCCGTGGACACGATCTCACAAACCGCCCAGACCTGCAGACCTCAAATGCGTGTGGTCTCTGGAAGGAGAGGCTGTGGGCAAAAACGGAGATGTCCCACCTCCTGGCAAGAGACACGCTTGTAGTACATGTGTGCTCACATGTCCTGCGATGTGTGCTGAGCACGTGGGGCACGTGCAGAAGCCATGGTCACACGCGTTTGCAGAGCGTGCTGTGGAGACGCGTGCAGGCCGAAGGCTCTGGGTGTCCCTGCAGAGCCCCCGCCACTGAGGAGCTTCGGGCCCTGACCACACTGTCCTGGGCTGCAAGTAGCCCGCTCACACGGGAACCCCACGCCCCCACAGGGGTTCTGGTGCCTGCAGAGGACCCATTACCCGCTTCACTGAACTGTTAATTTGCAGAGCTCTTGCCCCCGGTGAAGGAAGGACGTGCCCTCCGCCCAGGTGCCCGTGAGCACTGTTTTAAGTTACATGTATAATGCATGAGAAAAACACATTTGTCACACAGTCCAGACACATAGATCAGGTGATAACGGTCACCCCAACGAGGATGGAAAGAAAAAAAAGCTGTTATTTAGTTCAATAACAACTTTATTGAGATGTAGCTCACATGGCACACAGTTCAGCCTGAGAGTGTTCACTGCCGTGGTTTTAGCTCATTCTCAGGTTTGTGCGACTGTCACCGCTGGCATTTAGAACATTCTTGTCCCTCAAAGAGAGACCCTGCGCCCTTTCGGGGTCACGTCCCATCACCCCCAGCCTCCCAGTCTGTAGATCGGCCGGCTGTGGGCAGTTCACAGAAATGGAACCGTGTCCTCTGTGGTTCTTGTGGCTGACTTTTACTCGGTACAGTGCTTTCAGAGTTCATCTATTTGGCACTTCACTCCTTTTTATTTTTTGCTGAAGAATACTCTGTCCTGCGGATGTACCAGCGTCCACTCATGACCTAGTGGGCACTTGGGTTGCTTGTTTTCTTATTCTAGTTTTTCTTAAATATTAAAAGAGTGGATGTGGCTCAAGAAGACAGCATGAAATCTTGGAGCTGGCCTAACTGTCTTGCTTCCAGTAAGACACAGCACAGCCCCCGTCCCTGCGACTCCCTTCTGTCTCCACCATTTTCTTTCTCGTGATTTCTTAAAGTAGTAATGCCTTTTGAGAAGAGCCAGAGCCCAGGTCAAAGCTGTACCTGAGAAGTGAGGTGTAAACGGGCAGAAGCACGTGGGGAACTAGGTCCCCGCTGGACGGGCTGGGCGGAGACTGTATCTTCCCGCTGGGAGCAGTGCGTTGTGGTGGGGACTGACAACAGCCCCTTGCATTTGGAAACCACTGTCCAGGGTGGTTTTGCTGTTACTCTCCTACTCAGTCTTCACTCGAGCTTCCTGAAGTCAGCACTGTCCACCCTCACGACGAAGCAAGGCTCTAACTGCTCACTTAGCGTAGGGTTCTCCTGGTTCATCCCTGTGGGCAAAAATGGCAGGACTGCCTTCTGTGTTTCAGATAAATAGTATTCCCTTCTTCCGATCTATCTGCCTACCTACCTATCATCCATCTTTCATGGTTTCTTTATCCGTTCCTCCACTGAGGGATGCTTAGGTTGTTTCCATATCGTGGCTCTTGTGAATATGCTCAGTGAAATAAGCCAGATACAGAAGGAAAGTACTGTGTGATCTCCTTCTGTGTGGGATCTAAGAAAGTCAAACTCATAGAAACAGAACATTGGCTGCCCGGGGTGCGGGGAAGGGGATTGAGGAGATGCTGGTCAAAAGTAGAGTTTGTGTTACACGGGATGGGTAAATTCTAGAGGGTAATGTATAGCATAACAGTATAGTTCATAATACCGTCTTTGAAATTTTCTAAGAGTGTAGATTTTAAGTGCTTTCACCACACACACACACACACACACACAGTGGTAATTAGGTGAGATGATGGATGTAAATTAGCTCAACGTAGTAATCATTTCACAATGCATATGTATATTGAAACATTACGTGTTATACCTCAAATACATAAAATTTTATTAAAAAAGCATGATGTCGGCATTTGGATTAAGATGCATTTAATTATGTTGTGAAAATAACCACCCATGCATATTTCATTGAGTGTTTGCACTAAGAATGGGGGTGAATTTGTCAGAGGGCTTTTTAGCATTTTTGGAGGTGTTTATATGATGTCGCTTGTTAGATATATTAGTGTGACTAAGCAATAGAATAGGAAGAAAGCAGTTCTCTGCAGAGAGGAGTCCTAGCCTGCAGGCAACTGTCAGTCTGTCCCCTAGAGCAGCCTGGCTGGGCGCTGTCCACCAGCAGGGCTTTGTCACACGGCCGTGTTCACACGCGCCCCCCAGGTGCACGGTGTAAGGTCTCTCCTGCAGTTTTCTGACGTTCTGAGACTCGGTCATGCAGGTAGACTGAAGCTGAGTGAGCCAGGAAGTTCCTGAATAAGAGCAACACTGGTGCATAGTCTCTCACTCTTTGTATGTTTAATGCAACTAAGGCTGTTACTTAGATTTTGTAAATAACAGAGTAAGATGAATACTTGTTTTTACCAACTCATAGAGTATCAGACACTGAAGAAAGCAGAGAAAGATGATGACAGCGTCGACCGCAGGGCAGGTAATCCTGATCACACAGTCCTGTCCCACGAGGGAATTTCTGCTCCCCTGGGTGACCCGCCCCCGCAGCTGGGTCTGGAGGGGCTAGGTGGGCAGGGACCAGTGGGCAGACAGAATTGCTGCCCTTTTGGGGTTCACCGCCTTGCAGGGTTTTTGTTGTTGTTTCTATTTGCAGTAGTTTTTTCAAGTGAAGAATAACATGCATACAGAGAAGTGAGCAAAATGTAAACCGCAGTTTAGCAAATTGTCCAGAAGCTGAGATCCACTTAATTACTGCCGAGACAGAGAAGGGGACCCCAGGGTCTCACACAGCGCGGTTGTGACCTTCTTCCTCCTGAAGGGTAAGCGCTGTCCCGACTTCTAGCGGTCTGTCTGGTTTTGTGGTTTTGGACAAACATGGTGACTCTTGGAGTTTGCCTTCCTTCTGTCCAGAGTCTTCATTCTGCCTTGTGATGAGGAGGTCGCCCCATCCTGGCGGTTTGCTGTGGCCGTTCCTGCGAGGCTCCTGTGGTCCCCCACGTGGACACAGGACACCGCCTCACTCCCGGGTCTCACCTCTTAGTAACGTGAGCTTCAGGCCCCAGCAGAGCCAGAGGTGCTTCGAGGGCTCTCTGATCAGGAGCTACTCTACGGGGCTTGGCCTCTAGCCCTTGCAGAGCGGGCACCATTGTTATTCCATCCCTTTTTGGATAAAGTTCCAGGGATTCACAGCCTCTGAGAAGAAGGAAACTCTAATGATTCCTTCTCACATGTGGAATGTTCTTGGTTATGTAATTGTTAGGCTTTTAATAAAACTGTAGCCTTTAAGGGATGCAGTGCATATTGAATACAGCCAACTGAAATAGCTTCTGTGAGAGAATCCCAGAATGTTATTCCCTCATTTGGAAGGGCAGGAGGTGCTAATCAAACGAGTTTACACGAATACATTTGCTTTATCCGCCAATTTACCGAATGCCTGTGGACGCGCTGAAGGAAAAATCCATTCAAATGAATACCTGATGAGGGGCTCAGCCTGTCTGGTGGCGCGGAGCACTTCAGCCACGCGTTTCTGAGATTTCCTTTGAAATCCCAAGGACATCATTTAGCTTAGAAATGCATTATTAATGTTCCAATTAATATAAAATTCTCCATTGTATTTCTGGTGACTTGAATGAGAACCGATAAATCTTACAAACTACAATGCAAATTACAGGGAAAAGACTTTGGAACCTTTTCCACTCGAGAGGTACAAGCTCCTTTATCACTTTGCATGCGGGCCGTTAGTTTTCCTTGCTTGTCTTTGTTACTCAGTGTAGACTCGTGTTTTTTGAATTTGAGCTGAATTCTAAACCAGCCACCTTTTATGATGAAGCTCCAGGATTCCTGATACAAACAGTGGTATCGCCCCTGGAATCCTCCTGATTAGGACCTGGGGGATTAATGGAGGACCTTTTAAGAGTGTTCACAGAGGCCCAAGATTTGCACAATTCCCCAAAATTTACAAGTTGTGTACCATTTAGCAATGATGGGTGCAGCGTGGATAACTTGTGTTCTGCTGGAGGCTGGAGATAGGTTTCGTGTGCATAACATACAGAACTGAGGGTTTCACTGCAGGGAGTGAGCTCCTGGGATGGTGCCCTGGAGCCTCCACCCTTCCGCGTGGATAACCAGGAAAGCAGAGCACACCAGGGCTTCCTCGGCAGTTCTTTGAGGTGACTCCTCACACGGAAGCACATTAGTTTCGGAGTCAGTGCTTTGGGTGGGGACCTGAGGGGGGTGCTTTTGATGAGGTGAATGTCGGAACAAAATGTTATTTTCTGCACTTTTCATTCATCTGTGATTTCGGAGGCTTTTTGCCGTTCCTCCCATCAGTTGCATCTTCCTATGGGGCTGCTGCGGCTCAGAGCGTTGCGGGCATAACTCCTGTGGCCGGGGGTGCGGGGCTGGGGGCTTGGGCCCCTCCTGGACTCGGGCCATCTGCCCCTACCCAGGAAGCCTGTCCAGCTCTCAGGCCCCCTCTCAAGTGCAGAGCCCCGTCCACACTTCTGCGTTTTCCGACTGACCAGCAGCCTCTGAGTTCTCTGGGTGTTCTGTTCTGCCGCCTCCCGCGTCTGTGTTGTCTTGGCCTCCCCACCCCCACTGCTGTTCGCTAAACCGCAAACTCCCTGTGGGGAGAAAGCGTTAGCCTCCCTTATCAGCTCCTGAAACATTCATATCACTGTAGAGACAGTGCTCCATGACGTTTGTTAAATTGAACTGAAAATGCTACTTTATGCCCTGCTTATTACTGAAATTATTTCTTTAGGTATTATTTTATTTGAAACCTAAGGGCTTTTTAACCTTAAAAGCAAAAACAAGAGCCTCTGCTAATAGTGTGTGAACCTGGGGAAGAGAAACTCCAGGGGCGCCCCCAGCAGTAGCTGGGGGAGAACTGACCCTGACCGAAAGCAAGGCCGTGGGAGCGTCCTCAGACTGGAGGCCCCGGAGGACAGCAGGGGCTGGGCAGCCCTGGACCCCCCGCCACAGTGAGCGCGCGGGGCTGGGCCCACGGGGGCTTCACCCTTCACACAGTTGTTCTCATTTCACAGACAAGGGAACTGCCGCCTGCTCAGTGGGCATGCCAACGTCTGGGGCTGGCTTCAGGTGGAAGACCCAGAACCCAGTCTCCTGAATGATGGTTTCGAGCCCTTCTGCCACGTGTTACAAGTGGGAGCTTCCGTGGTGGCATTGCAGGCAGATTCTTTACCATCTGAGCCACGAGGAAGCCTGACTCAATTTTACATGTTATTTCCAGGATGGTTTATCATAGAATACGACTACTACTACTAAGTCACTTCAGTCGCGCCCGACTCTGTGCGACCCCGTAGACGGCAGCCCACCAGGCTCTGCCGTCCCTGGGATTCTCCAGGCAAGAACACTGGAGTGGGTTGCCATTTCCTTCTCCAACGCATCAAAGTGAAAAGTGAAAGTGAAATCGCTCAGTTGTGTCTGACTCTTCGAGACCCCGTGGACTGCAGCCTACCAGGCTCCTCCGTCCATGGGATTTTCCAGGCAAGAGTACTGGAGTGGGGTGCCGTTGCCTTCTCCAGTATCATAGAATATTGAATGCAATTCCCTGCACTATACAGTAGGGCCCCCCTTGTTGTTTTCCCATTCTCCACATGCCAGCTTGCATCTGCTAACCCTAGATGCCCAGTCCGCCCCTCCCCACCGCCTGACTGCAGGGGCCACGGGCTGCTCTCCCTGTGCGTCTGTCTCTGTTTTATAGGTGAGCTCATCTGTGCTATGCTTCAGATTCCACGTGTGAGTGACGGCGAGTGGCATCCGCCTCTGACTGATTTCACCTCGTGTGATGACCTCTAGGGCTCTCGGTGTGACCGCAGATATCCTTATTTCTCTCGCTCTATGGCTGAGTAGTGTTCCGCGGCGTGTGCGTAGCACCTCTTCTTTATCCGTTCCTCCGGAACAACGCTCAGGTTGTCTCCATGTCTTGGCTATTGTGAATACAGTCATATCTTCTATATAATATTCAGTGTGGTATTTTTGTGGAAGTGAGACATGCTCAGATAACAAACACTGAGGAACAGGGATCTTCTAACACTGAGAAAATTGGTTTCTATCTGTGACACTCTGGTTCCCTACTCAGTGGGTTCTGATTTAACTTTCACTATTGGGAATGCTTAGCACATCAAATGATATTAATTATTAGCTCCAGGCAGGAAAATAATATCCACAAAGAGAACATTTATCACTTTGCCAGACACAGACCTCCTTTCCATGTGACTGTCTCTGTGATGTCAGTGACCCCTGATTAAAAACAGAAATTCCAGTGTTTGGTCATTGATGATATGTTGGTAAATATTTCTGAATATTCACCATTACTTTGATGGATACATGTCCTGTTCTGTATGCTAGAGATTTTTTGTTGTTGTTCAGCTGCTAAGTCATGTTGGACTCTTTGTGACCCTGTGGACTATAGCACACCAGGCTTCCCTGTCCTTTACTGTTTCCCAGAATTTGCTAAAATTCATTGTCTATTAACGTTCTAGGATGATCTACCAACTAAGCCTTAATACCCGGGCTTTTCCTCTGTGTGTTATGTATAATGACTGTTTTAACCCAGTTGCTCTCAGCAAGTGTGAATTATTAGTTATATTAAAAAGTCTAACAGAAAACTTGTTTCTAATGCTGACTCCTTATGGCACGTGACATCTGTTCCTGCTTCTTTGCCAGTGGCTTCAGAACTTTGGTTTTTCCTAGGGAGATCTGAATGAAAAAGGAACTTTTATGGCACTACCCACACAGATGGGAGAAACATAGCCAGGCTTCCCTCAAAAGGTTCACAAACCTCGGACGAAATTCTTTCTTTACAGTTATCTAGGGAAAACATGATGGATGCCAGAAAGTTTTAAGAATACCAAGCTAGATATGCGAGGAAAGAAGTAAATGTACAAAATTTCTGAATCATTTCTAGCTGCTTCAAATATATATATATATATTTAAGTTGAAATCTTTGTCCACAATTCTTTTTTTATCCACAATTCTTGAGCTTGAAACATTTTTAGTTGCTTCAAATATATATATATATATATATTTAAGTTGAAATCTTTACCCACAATTCTTTTTTTATCCACAATTCTTGACCTTATACTAAATCACGGAATCAAAATCAATATACGCCTCATTCCCCCAGCTCCACTTGGGCAGCTGGCGACTTGCAAATTGGTGTGCTCGTCTCTCCTGCTCGCGTGGCTTCTAGAAGATCCTCAGGACATGGACACACCAAGTCACTGGAGACAGCAAAAGGAAAATGCTTGGTTCTCACGTGATGAAAATTCCTGTGAAGCCACGAAATACAGCTGTGTGCACATAGCTACTGGATGTGGGGTAATACAAAATTGTATGACATTTCTGCCAAAAGTAAGTAGTGTGATCTTCTATAGTTTTTAGATGAAATATTTCAAGACAATACTGGGTGAAGATTAGTTGTTTTTGAAGCAACAAAGCTCACTGAGGGTGTGTGTTTACAGTTTACTGAGTGAGAAGAAGGCGGGGGATTTGGAGAGGTGGATGCAACAATTTACAGGCTTTGAGGGTGGACTCGGGGAGAACCGGCCGAGGAGGCCACGGTGCCCCACCGACATCCGCCTCCGTTTGGCTGTCCGGGCAGCTGACGGCCCTGCTGCTGGACACACATGGGGCTGAGCGCGCTTCTGAGCTGCTGTGGCAACTCACCAAGTGTCGGCCTCCCAACGGCAGCAAAGGATACTTTTGTTTTCCCTTTCCGTTTGGCACATGAGAAAGCCTTCTCCTCTTTCCTGCTTAACTATACACAAAGGCCTCAGTGTACTTAGAGTGTTAACACCCTGCAAGGGAGACTGGGAACGTTAAAGGAGTTTAATCTGACAACTGATGCTCTAGTTGATTCCTAAGTGAATAAATGATTAGCCCCATATTTCCAGGAAACCACAGCATTCTGCATCATGACATAATTCAAAATTACGTATCATTTTGCTTTATCTCAGAGAGGCACACATAAAAGCCCGGCGTCTCTCCACTTGGCACTTGGTCCTTCTCTAGCATGTCCAGACTAGCAGTTTGGCTCATTAACGGGTGGCAGAAAATGTCATTGCTAAAGAGGGGCTTGTGCTTTGGTTTGTAAGAATTTTTCATGGTTTGGGTTAGGGAGATGGCAGCTGGCCACCAGGTCAGAGGAGGACGCTCAGCACATCCATTCAGAGAATGCAGGCACGGCTCCGTGCTGCCCTGTCGCTGTCTTTAAAGTGTGAGGGGATCCACTCGTTTGGACACCGCTTCCTGAGAGGCCAACACGGAGGTACGCAGGTAGCCATCACGCTGTGGCTCTGAGGAGGTGGACGCCGGCCATGAGGGCCGCCTGGTGACACGCAGCTCTGTGTGGTTTCCCAGAGCAGCGTCCGCTCTTGATGTCGCTCCGGTTAGTTGGCCCTTACGAGAGCCTGGGTGAGAGAGATTTGAGAGTGAGGCCGCTTCGTCCGAGTGGGTCTCTGCGAGCCGTGGCTCTGCTGGCGGCCCCCAGGCCGGTGGGGGCGGGAGAGCCCTGTGACGGCCCGACCTCCCTGAAGTCCAGATGGCTCTGCCCCCTCATGGGCCTGGCGTCCGGCGACAGCGAGGCAGTTAGTTCACAGCTCGCACGAGGCCAGTCTGCTCTCCCCCGATGCCCAGGTCACAGCCTCGGTCAGTTCAAGGACCCCGTTGTTTGTTTATTTGTTCTTGTGGGTCTTTGTTTTACAGACCATCTAGGTTCTTTCCTCCTGTTTCTCTCTCTCCCACCTCGGTCCTGTCCCCTGCACTGCGGTTCGCTGTTGCAACGGGAAATAAGAGAGGAAATGAAGCAAAGCAACTTGGCTCCATCTCCGTGGCTCTGGATACACTTTGGGTGGTGGGAAGAAGTTGGATCCCCTGGTGGTGGCTCAGTTTCTAAAGAATCCGCCTGCCAGTGCAGGAGACATGGGTTCGATCCCTGGGTCAGGAAGATCCCCTGGAGAAGGGAATGGCTACCCACTCCAGTATCCTTGCCTGGAGAATCCCATGGACAGAGGAGCCTGGCGGGCTACAGTCCTGGAGTCGCAGAGTCGGATAAGACTGAACGACTGAGCACACACACAGTCACCACTGGATTAGGGTTCTGCAAAAGCAGCCGAGCACAAGAAGCTGGATACATTAAAGTGAGGTCTGTACAGTGAAAAGCTGGAAACGATTATTCCGATGTTTAAATAGACTGAACTGGTGAAGCCTACTCTGCACTCAGGCTGGAGGGTATAGGCTGACGTGGGAACGGCGAGCTCTTGCAGGCATCTTGATTTCTCTGTGAGACCTTGAACCAGATATCTCTGCTCTGTGATTCTCTTTCTGTAACACGGGGACCACTGCGTCCTTGCAAAGACCACCCTTGAAGTCACAGAAAGGCTCGGAAGGCAGCCACCCCTGCTGCGCCTTGTGTGAGGCAGTGCTTAGTGGCTGCACCCATCGCTTTCTAGAGGACAGACTGCTGTATAGTCTTTAAAGTAATCTGTAGAGTTTTCAAGGACACGGGAAACTGTAACTTCGAGAAAGTTTTTTTTTTTCTTTCTTAAAGTAGAATTAAAATGATAAGAACCTTATGATGTTATAATGTAAAAATAAATGGAAGGACAACTGAGATATGACAAAGTATCACATGGCTTGCCCCTGGATGTTGGGATTATTTCTTGTTTAGTTGCTAAGTTGAGTCTGACTCTTTTGCAACCCCATGAACGGTAGCCCTCCAGGCTCCTCTGTCCGTGGGATTCTCCAGGCAAGAATATTGGAGTGGGTAACCATTTCCTTCTTCAGGGGATCTTCCCAAACAAGGGATCAAACCTGAGTCTCCTGCATTGGCAGGTGGACTTCTTACCAGTGAACAACCTGGGAATCTTGTTGGGATTATGGGTGATCTTAAAAAGAATATTGCTTTATCCTTTATCAGTTTTGGGAAATAATTGTGTTCCTTTTCTTTACCATAGGCAGAGATCCTTCCCTCTAACTCAGAAATATCAGTAAAATGAGAAAGGAAGGTTCTGCTAACACACATTTAATTTATGCCAGCTACACTGACATATACAGTGAGTTTAGAAGTTGGAAACAAGTGACGGAATAAAAACATGTAGGCCTTGCCGAGAGGCTGTGTTCTGAAACACAGTAATTTGAGAAATCACGTCTGTGAGCCTAAAGATGAGGAAGGGCAGTGCCGGCTGCTCTCCGCCGGGAGGATGGAGGTTCTCCTGTCCTGAGGTTCCCCTCAGGACGTGGGGGCGCGGGGCCTGCCGCCCTGGAGTCCCATGTCCATGGCCCTCAGACCGGTCCTGACTGGGTGCGGGCCAGGCTGTGCTCAGCGTGGATGGCTGGCCTGCAGAGCAGGGGGCCTGAGGCGCAGAGGCTGGGGCCGGCTCACTCACTGCTCAGCTCAGCGAGGGTTGTTCATTAACCAGACCTGTGACCACAGGAGAATTTAATTGGATTTTATTTGGTATCTCTCTAGCCAGAGGACTTTTCTCTATATCGATAAACATTACATTCATTTTCCATTGTTCTGGTGAGTTCTAAGATACTGTGGATCAAATCAAAGTCTCAATCATCCCACTGGAAAAAGCCCAAAATAAGCAAAACCCAGAAAAGTCCCCCGAATTCTAATCAGGAAGTGATGTCAGTCACTGGCGCTCAGCCTCCAAGTGGGTTGTTTCTGTCGCCTGTGTTCCCGCGTGTGGTCAGAGGCTCGAGTCCCGTGGGACGGCCCGCTTTGCTGCCTGCCGACCAGCAGGAAAGCTGAGGTTGCAGGCAGGGCATGAGAGTGCCCTGTGTCCTCCGCGGAGTGCTGGCCCGAGTGGGCACATGTGTGCTGTCTCCATCTGACCCAGGACCGCCGACCCGGTCCGGGGAGACGCCGGTCCCCGCCTTCACGTCCGGGGCTCCCCCGGCCCCACGTGGGCGGCCCCACATCTGGGCAATGAGGAGACAACCGCAGACCCTTCCAGGCGCGATCAGCTCTGCTTGCGCGGCTCCCAGCCTTTTGAAGCTGCAGTCTGTTTCACGATAATTGATAAGCTAATCTCAGCCTGGCCTGTATGTTTTCCCCGTTTCGCCTGTTTCTTTCCAGGCTGCTCTGCGGGGATGGAACTCTTGCAGCGGAAGCATTGATGCTCACAGAGAGGTCGGAGTGCAGGAGCTGTCCAGTGAGCGCAGGTTTGTGGAAGGTGAAATCTTGGCAAGACCTGAATAACAACCAGGGGGCCAGCGGAGCGTGGGGAGGAGCGTGTAGGAAGGATTTTGTTCTCACTACCTAAGGCGATACATGGCAATTACTATCGAGGAGGCAATAAAGAAGTTGTTAATTACAGGTTTATACCCCTGTGGCCCAAAGCGGGAACAAGGGACCAAAGGTTATAAAGTGGTTCTTAAAAAAAAAGTTGTAGGTGATTCTTTTCTCCTTTCCAGTGGAATAACTTAATTAGCAGTCAGGTTTGGGCCTGATGAAGAAAAGAACTCTGGAAGAGACATCTTATTGGAATAACTCAATTTGTCCAGACCCTCCAATTTGCCTTTCTCAACCATCCATTCTGTTTTTATTTTCCCTGATCATCTCTCGAAATCCTTCAGATGGGGAACCAAGAGAGCACGAGGTATTAAACGTGCCTGCCTGCCCCCAGCACGGGCTCTGATATTACATGCTCACGGAACAAGCTGCCATTCAGTAATCAGATTTGCTGTGAGATCCTGGGGCTCCGCGGGGGCTACAGAGATGCTCCTATGTGTCTGATCAAGGCTCACGTGCCCGAGTCTTCAGATGTAGCTGCATTCTTTGGAGACTGGGGCAGGCCCAACCCTGGGCACCCAGCTGGCAATTCCACGAGGTGGGAAAGGCTGGGCTTGGAAATGGTCTGCCTTGAAAAGTTAAATCCTCTTTGAAGCAATATGCATTTTCTGTACTTAGGTTTGACTCAAAAGGAGCCGGTGATGCCATTAGGAGCCTGGGCTCCTGTGTGGACACCAGGCCCTGGCTCGGTCTCTACACTCCCTCCTTTGAGGCACTTATGAGCCGACGTGATTCGTGTGTGTGTGTGTGTGTGTGTGTGTGTCTGTGTGTGTGTGTGTGTGTGTTTGGCCTCTGCGTGGGCTGTTGTGTCTTTTCCATCTTTTCAAGCCCAGCATAGTGATGGTACACAGTAAGTGCTCACTAGGTGCTTGACTGACCAGTGCAAATGCAGCTTTCTGCCTGTCACCCTCTGTGTGCCATTCCTGCAACAGAGAAGCACTCTTCTCTCTGGGGAGCCTTCTGTGTGTGGATCATATCTGTTCCAAACTTGGAGTGACATCAACATGAGTGGTCGTGAATATTCACTTGAGGTGAATAAAGAACACTTCAGAGGTGGTATGAAGACCCTTGGGGCCATTTTTGGGGGAGGTGGGCGCTGCGGTTTGTAGGGGACAAAGGGTGCTTCGGGGGGACCCTGGGGACGGGAGGCCTAGGAGGGCTCCTGGGGCAGGGGCATGGGGACCCTGTGGGGGGCGTGGGGGCTGCCAGGAGTTAGGATTCACCGAGTGCTCCACTGGCCAGGGTCCTTGAGGCCTTGAAGCTGCTGCCTATGCCTTGGCGCCTGGGCCTGGCACCGGCTGCCCGTCTAGCTGTTGGCGGGGCCAGTGTGGCCCCTGAGGGCACCCAGGCCTTGCTCCCCAAGGGGCTGCAAGGGGAGGGCCCGGAGTCCAGACTCACACTTGCCACGTGTGTCAGGATGGGTATCACAGTGAGCGTGGCCGGCATAGTCCTGGAGGGCTGCCCCCAGGCACGGCCTTTCTTTCCAGCCTGAGTCCCAGCCCCGCACACACTCTCCACCCTCACGTCAAAGGTGCCCTTCTTCTTTCTCCATTTATAACACGTTATTGTGTGATCATTGCATAGAAAAAAAATTCTGAGAGACAGAAGAAAATAAGAGAAACTGTTCATCTCCGAACGAACCATTTTCCTGTGTTTTCTCTCTATTATTTTTCTATTTCACGCATAGCAGAGACCATTTGTTAGTTTGGTTTCATGCCTTTTCACTTCATGTTGTAACAGGCAATCTTCCTAGAAGACTGGACTTCACAGGGATTTGAATGTCATCGTATGATTTACGTAACTTACTGGCTCCTCAAAGGGAGTGTCTGGAGTTTGGACTGCTGGTGGAAGCATCCCCAGATGGTGGATGTGTGGAAACTGAGGCGAGTCCACAGCTGGGCCAGACGCTGAGGCTGACCAGCCGGAGGAGGGTGTCTGAACCGGTCTTCAAAATGGGAGCCCCTGCACGCTCCTGCGGGACAAACACATGTGTACACACATGCACACACAGATACATGTGCACACACACGCACATGTGCACATGCACACACACACGCACACAGGCACACGAGTATACATGCACACATGCACACGAGTATACACACATGCACACGAGTATACACACATGCACACGAATATACACACATGCACACGAGTATACACACAGACACATGTACACACAGATACATGTGCATACACACGCACACAGGCACACACATGCACATGAATATACACACATGCACATGCGTATACACACAGGCACATGTGCACACACAGGCACATGTGTACACATGCACACAGGCACACGAGTATACACACAGGCACATGAGTATACACACAGGCACATGTGTATACATGCACACATGCACACGAGTATACACACATGCACACGAGTATACACACAGACACGTGTGCACACACAGGCACATGTGTACACATGCACACGAGTATACACACATGGACACGAGCATACACACAGGCACATGTGCACACACAGGCACATGTGTACACATGCACACAGGCACACGAGTATACACACAGGCACACGAGTATACACACACGCACACGTGTATACATGCACACATGCACACAAGTATACACACATGCACACGAGTATACACACAGACACGTGTGCACACAAGGCACATGTGTACACACACATGCACATGCACATACACACATGCACACGAATATACACACATGCACACGAGTATACACACATGCACACGAATATACACACATGCACACGAGTATACACACAGACACGTGTGCACACACAGGCACATGTGTACACATGCACACAGGCACACACATGCACACGAGTATACACACATGCACACGAGTATACACACAGACACGTGTGCACACACAGGCACATGTGTACACAGGCACACAGGCACACACATGCACACGAGTATACACACATGCACACGAGTATACACACAGACACGTGTGCACACACAGGCACATGTGTACACAGGCACACAGGCACACACATGCACACGAGTATACACACATGCACACGAGTATACACACAGACACGTGTGCACACACAGGCACATGTGTACACAGGCACACAGGCACACACACGCACACGAGTATACACACATGCACACGAGTATACACACAGACACGTGTGCACACACAGGCACATGTGTACACATGCACACAGGCACACACATGCACACGAATATACACACATGCACACGAGTATACACACAGGCACATGTGCACACAGGCACATGTGTATACAAACGCACACATAAAGAACCACAGCACACATGTGCAAACACAGAGACACACATGCATACACGCGTGCTTGTGTACACACAGATGTGCACACCCACACGTGCGCACAACCTTGCTAGTGGGTTTCAGAGCCCTTTGTGACACTGCTGATTCTCATCACCTTTAATCACAGCAAATGCGCTCCGGGCAGCACCGCACCACCTCTGCAATCGTGTGATGTGAGTGTCCTGCGGGGCTGGCCGGGGAGCCCGGCTGGCAGACGAGGAAGAAGTCGTGTGATGCTCAGGGTTTCCCAGGGTCTGGGCCGGGGCTGGAACCAGGTTTCCTTCCTCAAGGGCTTACTGGTCCTTAAGGGGCACCTAAGGGAGAGAAACATAAAGATATTCTCTTTTTTTCTGATGAAATAATGGAGCTATTGATAGGGCCATGCAAAAATCCACTGGCAAAATAGAGAGGGGACTGTGTCTCCTCACTCCAATCCAGGTTTTTCTGCCCTGTCCTCTGTTCTTTACAATCTTAATAGAAACAGTGACTAGAAACAGTCTTACTAGAAATAGTCCATTTCTCAAAGTCTCCACAGATTGGACATGCAGCCCACCTTCTGTGGGCTTGGGACGCCACCCAGGTTGCCCGACCTCTGGGCACCTGGGCCTGGCTGGTGTCCTCCGTTGGGGAGACGGTGGGCAGGTGAGCTGAGTTAGGCCTGGGCTCCAGGCAGGCATGTGGCCCGTCAGAGCTGCAGGGGTGGACGCCCTGGATGTGACGGACACAAGGTCCGTCACATTCTCGTGGCTGCAGGTGGGCACGCGCTGTGCTCACAGCAGATCTGGGAAGAGGCAGTGTCTCTCGGTGAGGTTTTGGGGAAGTTGCCATCAGCACGAGGTACATCAGCCCCCAGGAGAGGCTGCGCCATGTGCCTGGGAGGGGGCACAAACAGGGACTGTGGGGAACACATGCTTTCAGTTCTCAAGAGAGGAGTTCATGGTACCCGTCCAGGAAGTACAGTCTCTGGACCCGGGGAAGACACATCTCAAAAGTGTACATTTAAGTACAGTTTAATTATTACTATAGTTAATAGTTGTATATTTGTGTTGCATATTTGAATGTTGCTGAGAGAGTAAGTCTTAAAACTTGTTACTAGAAAAAAGTCTGTGACATGTTTGGTGATGAATATTACTCAAAGTCTTGAGCTTGCAACATATACAAATATGGAATCCACGTGTTGCACACCTGTGGTGCTGCGTGTCAGTTACACCTCAGCTCGGAAAAGAAGCCCTGGACACCTCATCTTCCCATGTTGCTTTGCCATCTCCCCTCTTGTTTATCTGGGACCACATTCCCTGATGGCTGCCCCAGTGGCTCAGCTGGTAAAGAATCTGCCTGCAATGCGGGAGGCCTGGGTTCCATCCCTGGATTGGGAAGATCCCCTGGAGGAGGGCATGGCAGCCCACTTCAGTATTCTTGCCTGGAGAATCCCCACAGACAGAAGAGTGTGGCGGGCCACGGTCATGGGGTCACAGGGAGTTGGACAGGACTGAGCGACTACGCACATCCCCTGAACACAACCTGCTGCATGCGTCCCCGCCTGCAGCGAGAACGCACAGTGTAGCTAGGCTCTCAGCAGATGCCCTCCAAAACCTGATGCTCTGTGACAAGCCATTTTGCAAAAGACAAACATGAAGTTTCTCTTATTGTCCAGTATTTGGGTGAAGTGCATCCATCGTGGCAGCCCCCGTCCATGGGAGTGTTGACTCTCATTCCAGTCGGCCGACAATCCCTGGACAAAGCCATGTGACAAAGCAGAGTTTCACTGAGAAGCACGTGGCACCTTTGAAATGGAGTGGAGAGAAGTCTCCTTCCTGTTGCTGAACAGGTGTGTTCTGAGTTTTTCCTCAGGAGGGTAGCTTAATAACTTAGTTTCCAAGGACCACACCAGGATTACAGATTAAAAAAAAAAAAATTAACTCTGCCACACGCCAAAGCCAGTGTCTCAACTTATATTGGCAATAAGACCAAAACTTAGAGATGGGTGTCCATGTTGGGGCAGCTTTTGTTTTTCAGATCTCTTCAAAGAAATTCTCCCACCCCGGGGTGGTTGCCAGGGATGGTGCAGGTTGTCTGCTACAAGTCTGCTAAATTTGAGTAAGCTGTTCTGAATTCTTTTAAGATTTAACTCATCACCCAGAATTCCACCTGCACCCCTTCTGACACTTTAATTTCTGTCTGTTGAAATCTACTGGCAGGTCCTAGTTGAGACTAGTATTCCTTCTTTATATTTTGAACCTGATAGTTGTGGTGTGTGATCTTCACAAACCAGTGTGTGAACCTCACAGACCAGTGCGTGAACCTCACTGACCATAATCAGGAATATTCATATGAAGTTGGATGTGAACAGCTGTTCTCACCGTTGGTAAGGCTGAGCGACTTGCGGGGCCAGAAGGTGACTCGATGGCTCACAGACATCATCTACACGATGAATAAGCAGACTGCCAACAGCAGAGCAACTCGCCTCTCTGTCAGTGACGAAGACACGCAAGCTTGCCCTTTGCAGCGTAAACAGAAAATTATGGCTGCACACAGTTCAGTTCAGTTCAGTCGCTCAGTCGTGTCCGATTCTTTGCGACCCCATGAATCGCAGCACGCCAGGCCTCCCTGTCCATCACCATCTCCTGGAGTTCACTCAGACTCACGTCCATCGAGTCCGTGATGCCATCCAGCCATCTCATCCTCGGTTGTCCCCTTCTCCTCCTGCCCCCAATCCCTCCCAGCATCAAAGTCTTTTCCAACGAGTCAACTCTTCGCACGAGGTGGCCAAAGTACTGGAGTTTCAGCTTTAGCATCATTCCTTCCAAAGAAATCCCAGAGTTGATCTCCTTCAGAATGGACTGGTTGGATCTCCTTGCACTCCAAGGCACTCTCAGGAGTCTTCTCCAACACCACAGTTCAAAAGCATCCATTCTTCGGCACTCAGCCTTTTTCACAGTCCGACTCTCATATCGATACATGACTACTGGCAAAACCATAGCCTTGACTAGACGGACACAAGCCCCCGCCACTAAAAAGGCAGCTTTCCTTCTGCTGGTCTTGGGAAGAGACGCGGCGCGCGGATGTGGGGCGCGCCTGCCCGCATCTTCCCGAGGCTCTTAATCCGCCGGGGTAGGGGTTCCGGGTGTGGTGGAGGGGGGGTGCGCTAAGCCGCTTTGGCTCCTCCGCTGCGCTCGCACTGAAGCTGGTGACACCGTGTCCCCGAGGGGAGACGAGGGCCCGTCGGCAGGGACACAGGCGCCCTGCGCGGGATGAGGCCGGGCCTCCGTGGGCCTGCGGAAGGTGCGCGCGGGGGCGCCAGGCCCGCGTGGTCCATGCGCACAGCTCTGCAGGCAGACAGCTGCCCGCTGGGCGAGTGCATCAGGGTGGGGAAGGGGCCCTGCAGGCGGGAGGCCTGCGTCTCCTCAGCCCCCTCCCCTCCTCTGTGCCCCTTCTCAGCCCCCGTGCCATCACCCCAGGTCCCTGTCTCCCTAGTCAGGACCCGCTCCAGCGTCTCCGCTCCCTGACCCTGCAAGTCCAAGCCAGACCTCCCTCTGCCAGCACGGGGGCTTTGCTTGTTGGGTTGTGGAAGGGTAACTTGGGTTTACCGTAAGAATTTAACATGCTTATCTTGAAGAAATCCGTTTACAGATGGGCATTTTTGTATTCATGCAAATAAGACCATTACAGAGACTCTGATTTCATATCAGACTATTCTGGGTCAGTGGTGGGCCAATCCAGTTGGCTGCTGGGGTCTGTATACCCTAAAAGCTGAGAAGGAGTTATTGAGAATTCTTTTAATGGACTAAAAAAAATCAAAAGAAGAAAGAATCAAATTTCTTGTGAAAATTATATGACACGTCAGTGTCCACAAATAAAGTTTTATTGGCACACAGCCACACGTTCAAGCTGCTGGTGCGCCACTAGGACAAGCGCTGAGCCGAGCTGAGTAGCTGTGACCAGGATATTCCTCCCGCGAAGCTGGGAGGATTTACAGTCTGGTGTTTGCAGAGAACTCTCTGAGCAGACCTACGTCGTATTGTTTATCTATAATCCATCATAAGTTATAACGACAGGGGTTCCATTCTGTGACATCCTAAACATGCCCATTCCATTCTGTGATATCCTAAACATGCCCACAGGCTGTAAAGTGCTGAGCTTGACTGTGCACATGGCAAAAACATTTTAATCACATATTGGAACGTTTTCAGTACAGTTAAAGGAAATTTCCTTTGACAGAGAACTTCCAAACATGTTTTGCATCTGTTTTTGCATGCATTCAAATATAAGACTTGGGAAGCATTTATGAATACTTCGAGTTTTCAACCCCTGATCCTTAATGTTCAGTGAGGCAGTGGCGTGTTTCCTTTCACTTTATGTGAGTGAAAAATATGTAAAAGTGGTCAATTATGAATGATCCCTGATTCTCATGAAAAGAATACCTCAGACTTGTGCAGCTTGGTTCTTACCAGTTTTGATGTGCATTATAAAAATAATATAAAGCAAAATACAGACATCCTTGTCTGTATAGTTTAGTGTGCTCAGCCACTCATCTTGTCTGACTCTTTGTGACCACATGGGCTGTAGCCCACCAGATTTCTCTGTCCATGGAAATTTCTAAGCAAGAATACTGGAGTGGGTTTTCATTTCCTTCTCCAGGGGTCCTTCCTGACCCAGGGATTGAACCTGAGTCTCTTGCGTCTCCTGCACTGGCAGGTGGATTCCTTACCACTGTACCACCAGGGAAGCTTTGTCTATATATACATACTGTATATATAATTTCTGATCCTATGAACAACAGGCTGTAAAGTTCCAGTTAGGGAATGTGTCCATTTCTCAGCTGAAGAAATTGAGGCTCACAGAAATTCTGGGCCTTGTCCAAGCTTCATGGGCAGTTGAGGGTCAGGGCCAGAATTCCTGATTCAAAAGCACCTGCTTCCATCAATGATCTCATGCTGCATCTCTGAGATGACTTTACTTACAGCTTTTTTAAGGCAAATGTGGGACATTATACAGGGAATCTTTTGGGTCTTTGTGATGAAAAGATTTCCTGTAGGATGCTAACAGAGGGAAGGCAGTGGCCCCCTACTCCAGTGCTCCTGCCTGGAAAATCCCATGGACGGAGGAGCCTGGTGGGCTGCAGTCCGTGGGGTCACTAAGAGTCAGACATGACTGAGCGACTTCACTTTCCCTTTTCCTTTCATGTATAGGAGAAGGAAATGGCAACCTACTCCAGTGTTCTTGCCTGGAGAATCTCAGGGACAGAGGAGCCTGGTGGGCTGCTGTCTATGGGGTCTCACAGAGTCAGACATGACTGAAGCGACTTAGCAGCAGCAGCAGCAGGATGCTAACACTATGAGATATCTGACATTATTATAAGATTTCCGACACCAGCCAATATCAGAGCTCATGCTAATTGACCAGAGATGACTGTCTTTAAGGACAGAAACTCGATGTGCTTGGGGATGGAAAGGTGCTGTTTAGCAAAACCCTGGGCCAGCCATGTGGTGCCTTGAGAGGGCTCCCAGGGGGATGGGGCCAAGGCCCAGGAGAGGCGTTGTCTCAAGTGATGGTTGTTTGGAGCCCAGGTGTTGGCCACTGTAGCAAAAAGAACTTTCAAGGCAGATGATCATTAGAGACAGGCTAAACAGGTTTGGAAGACATGGGATCTGGGTCTCTTAGGCATATTTGTCTTTATCTGCGTGTCATCAGCTCAGCTACTTTCTGAACCTATCGAAAGGCTCTGTTGAGAATGAGGATTCCCGCTCAGCCCAGAGTCTCCCCCGCCGCCTGTGGTTTTCCTCTGTTGTCTTCAGCTTTGGCCCCACTGGGGCTCAGTCCTTTTGAAGGGAAAGGATAATATATAAATAGGTATAAACTCTAAGGTTTGGAGTAGTCAAGCTGTTTAGCATTTATGTTTCTGTTATTGACACTCAACTGGAGTTTCTCAATTCACGTTTGGGGAAAGGAAACACCTTCCAAAGAACTCACTTTTTTTCTTCCAGTTTTATTGAGATGTAGTTGACACAGAGTGCTATACAAGGGTGAGACGCAGCAATATGATCTGACTCACACACATCGGGAGAAGATGACAATAAGTTTAGTGAACACCCATCACCTCGTATAGATACGACATTAAGGAAAGGAAAAAAGCTTAGGATTTACCCTCATAACAGCTTTCATCTGTAACATTCAGAAGTATTATTATATTTATCATGTCGTATTGGCCAAAAGCTTCATTCGGGTTTTTTAAATATTTTACTCACCTGCAAGACTCAGTAAAAACTTTCTCCCCAAATGGAAGGAGCTGCTTTTGCAAAGCTGTGAGTGAAAAGACGGATTTGACAAAATCACTGTGTCTCAGACGGAGCTACTTTTTTTTTTTTTAACAAATTGCCACATTTCTCTTCTTTTGCTTGTTGAAAAGTAATTTTTCTTCCTGCAAACATGAATTGTATAACATTGACTCCTTTTACACTGCTTTTTTCAGAAGAGAAGAATTAGCAAGAGCAGGTACCTTGTTAGGAGCAGATTACGCACAGCAGGAATGTACAGAGCTTGGGGATGAAAGGCCGTGCGTCACCGAGAGGCTTCAAGTTGGGTCTGGGGCAAGTGCCTCTCAGGTTGTTCAAACTGGGGCCCGTTCTTGGGACCCTTGGAGGATTAGGAAATAAAACAACACCCATTGTCCTCGGTCATTGTGGACACACTTGGGCTAACTCGGGTTAATTGACACTTGTGCTCCTGTGCGCCTGCAGACTTTGTGCAGCCGAGCTGGAGGGTCTTGCTCTAGCTTTCTGATGTGCAGACAAGGACTCAAGCTGCAGGGGCTGAGTGTCCAGAGGGTGAGAGACAGGGAGGCCGAGAGAGAGGAAGAGAGAGAGAGAGAAAGACAGAAAGAGAGAAAGGCAGATAGAGAGACAGAGAGAGAGAGACCAGGAGGTGCAGAGAGCTCACCAAGGGAAAGGCGTCGCCAGTGGTCCTGGAGTTCAACAGCTGTAACAGCAGAAGTTCCCAGAATGTTAGCGCGCAGTCTCCCAGGGAAAGAAAGTCAAGAGACGTGAGCACACGTCCACATGAAGCTCACCAGAGAGAGCTCACAATGGCGTCCCTCCCCAGAACCCAGAGTGAGGCAGCAGACGTGGGGAAGGGTGAGTGTCGGGCTCCGTCCACACAGGCAGGTGTCGTTTGTCCACAAAAAAGATGAACCTCGAAAATGTTGTGCTCCGGAAAGAGGCCAGCCAGAAAAGACTATCTATTGTGTGATAGCATTTGCATAACACATCCAGAAGGGCAGACATGGAGACAGAAGGTAGGTTACCGGCTGCCCAGGGGCGAGGGATCGGCGTGACTGCCACTGGGTATGAGCTTTCTTTCTGGGGTGCTGAGAATATTCCAAAATTAGTATGTGACGGCAGTTGTATCATTCTGAGAATATACTGAAAGCACGGAACGTGTCTGTTCAGTTCAGTTCATCCGCTCAGTCGTGTCTGACTCTTTGTGACCCCATGGACTGCAGCACGCCAGGCCTCTCTGTCCATCACCAACTCCCAAGAGCTTACTCACACGCATGTCCATCGTGTTGGTGATGCCATCCAACCATCTCATCCTCTGTCGTCCCCTTCTTCCCCCGCCCTTCAATCTTTCCCAGCATCAGGGTCTTTTCCAGTGAGTCAGTTCTTCGCATCAGGGGGCCGGACTACTGGAGTTTCAGCTTCAGCATCAGTCCTTCCAGTGAATATGCAGGACTGATTTCCTTTAGGATGGACTGGTTGGATCTCCTTGCAGTCCAAGGGACTCTCAAGAGTTTTCTCCAACACCATAGTTCAAAAGCATCAATTCTTCAGGTCTCAGCTTTCTTTAGTCCAACTCTCACACCCATACATGACCACTGGAAAAACCATAGCTTTGACTAGACGGACCTTTGTCAGCAAAGTAATGTCTCTGCTTTTTAATATGCTGTCTAGGTTAGTCATAACTTTTCTTCCAAGGAGCAAGCATCTTTTAATTTTATGGCTGTAGTCACCATCTGCAGTGATTTTGGAGCCCCAAAATATAAAGTCTGCCACTGTTTCCCCATCTATTTGCCATGAAGTGATGGGACTAGATGCCATGATTTTAGTTTTCTGAATGTTGAGCTTTAAGCCAACTTTTCACTCTCCTCTTTCATTTTCATCAAGAGACTCTTTAGTTCTTCTTCACTTTCTGCCATAAGGGTGGTGTCTTCTGCATATCTGAGGAATGCGTACATGAAGCTAAACTTTATGGGATGCGCTGTCACTCCTGGTGTCTGTGGGGCATCGATTCCAGGATTGCCTCAGGCAGCTGAATCTGAGGATGCTCAAGTCAGACGCACACGTGCTTACGTATACATTAGCTCATTTCTAGGTTACTTATGAGGGCTTCCCCTGTGGCTCAGCGGTAAAGACTCTGCCTGAAATGCAGGAGGTGCAGGCTCAACACCAGTGTCAGGAAGATCCCCTGGAGAAGCGAATGGTAACCCACTCCAGTATTCTTGCCTGGAGAATTCCACGGATGGAGGAGCCTGGTGGGCTATAGTCCAGGGGGTTGCAAAGAGTCGGATATGACTGA
This sequence comes from Ovis canadensis, assembly GCF_042477335.2. Classification (NCBI taxonomy): domain Eukaryota; kingdom Metazoa; phylum Chordata; class Mammalia; order Artiodactyla; family Bovidae; genus Ovis; species Ovis canadensis. The sequence goes on from NC_091267.1 coordinate 14,438,108, forward strand.
GGTGGCTGAACACTCACAGGTTACTCACAACACCTAACACGATGTGGATGCTGTGTAAATAATTGCTGCTACATGGAAAATTCCAGTTTTGTTTCTGGAACTTTCTGGAATCCTTTTTCTGAATAGCTTCCATCCGCGGTTGATTGAACCCATGGATACAGAGGGCCCACTGTAAACTATATCGTTATAAACTTGCTATAAGTAAGTTATAAATTTGTTAAAAACAAGAAAAGAAATCAAAATAAATCAAGAAAACCTTTCTTTGAGTTAAAAAAAATTCTCTGCTTCCTTCGTGTTCTTTTCAGGCAGTAAACACACTGCTAACGTGGGTTTCCCGAAAGTGAGGCTCTGGGTAGGACCTGGTGGCAGGGGTGCTGCAGGAGAGTCCCTGCAGTGGGCAGGACCCTCAGATGGGCTTTGCGAGGTCACGAGGAGCCCTGGGCAGCTGGAAACCCATCGAAGCAGGTCTGAGAGGCGCCATCCCCTAATTAGCAAGATGCAGCTCTAGACTCGTAACTCTGATGCCCGGGCCAGAGAATCGGAACTGTTTTTTGGGGGAGTGAGTTAGGGTGGGTTTGGCTGAGGTCACAGGAGCCTGTGGACCAGGGGTAGGGGCAAGGGGGTACCAGCCACAAAGTTGGGGAGAAATCCTTGGTGTCAGATAGTACAGCCGAGGCCCTGGGTCCCTTTCCTTTTGGGAGCACCCTGGGTTTACAAATGCTCAGTCTTGAGATGGCTTTGCAGGATGACACGTACGCAGACCTCAGTGACTCGGCCTTGGTGCTCAGAGAACCCCCAAAATAACTCCACAACATCGTTTGCCAGCTCTGCATGCCAGCTGGAGTTAGCTAATCGCTGTGGGGCTGGTTTCTTATGAGCCAAAGGGTCCTCTAGTCTGTGGGTGCAAAGCAACCTGACCGGTCGTGTGGTCTATACAAGCAGTGACAGAGCCTGCTGGGGCCCCAGGGGACTCTCTGCATGCCGGCCCTGGGGCTGCTTCGGGGTGGGGCTCAGGTGCAGGGGGCTTGGGTGCGGGGGCTTCTGCGGCACAGACGCTTCTCGGAGCCCCGGCTGGGTCGGAGGCTGTGTTCCATGCCGCATGGCTGAGGCGCTGCCCCAGGTGGCTCAGGGCCTGGGACATGGCTGCAGATCACAGGGGCCCCTCCTGCGACTTCGGTCCCCGCAGGTGGGGCTCAGGCCCTGGCGCCAGGCCCGCCCTGCCCAGTCTGCACAGAAGACTGGACTCTTGCAGCGTTTTCACCTCAGGATGCTGTTACACCTCAAACTGCAGACCAGGCTGTGATGGTTGAAAAGTAATTAAAAAAAAAAAGAAAATCCACCATTGCAAGAAGGATAAGAAAAAAAAGACACACGTAAGCCAAAGGGAAGTCGAACGCACAGGAGAATCTGTAGGAAGTCACGGTGGATTTGTCTGGTTTCACAATTGGAGTCCCCGCCCATGAATGGACTTGGCCCCGAGGCATCCCAGTGCCTGCTTTCCCCGGAAGCCAACCTGGGATCTGGTGAGTGGGGCTCAGGGTCCTCAGCCCCCACAGCCCGGCCCGTGCTGAGGCCTCCTCGGGACAAACAAACAGTCCAGCTGACCTGGGTTTTTGTTGCAGAGAGGGAGGCGCTCAGTGACCAAGGCTTCGCTGTGTAATAAAACGTCTAGACAGCAATTAGCGCCCATCTCCCCCAAGACTGTGGCAGTCACAGGCACGGCCACTTTCCAGGGAACCGCTCAAGGTCTGTTTCGTCCTGAATCGGTTTCTCAAGGATGAGCCCAAACCGTGGCCACTGGACAAGAGCCCCCCATGCCCAGGGCCGTCTGTCCACCTGCCTGTCTTCCTCTCCATCTGGTGCATGGGGAGGGCCATCAGGGACACTGGCTGGACGGGTGCTGGGCTGGCCGGGTGGGGCCCCTTCCTGCTGGAGCTGGAACCAAGGCTGAGAAGAGCTTTGCCTGGTGATCCCCGGCGCGGGTTCCTCTTACGCCTGCGCCTGGCTTTGACAGTGACAGCGATCGGGTGTGGCAGGGGCTGCAGGCCAGGCCCCAGGGGGCCTGGGAATGTTTCGTCCTGACATTCTCCGCTGGTCTCACCTCAATCCGCCTCCTCTGACCCCTCCTCCCTGTGGACTGGCGCCCGCCCCCTGCGGACAAAGTGCCCGGACCTCTGGCTCTGTTAGGAGTGGACTCCGCTGTCTCTGACAGTAGAGAGAAGAATCGTATTCAGTCCTAATAAGAGTTTTTCTGAGTGAGCCAAAATCCGTAGGAGTTTACTCGAGCCAGAGGACAAGCTGAAGAGGAGGCCTGATCTTTGAAGGGAGACGTGCCCTTAGAGGAACAAACCCAACAGTCACTGTTTCTCTCCAGTTGAATGCGTAGCGCGTGGCTGGAGGGCCACAGTGGCAGGAGACGGCCATCGGGAGGACTGGGCAGAGGTGCCGACTGAGGGCCCTCCTGGTCCCCGTCCAGCTTCTCACACGCCTGTGTCTGCACCTTCCAAGCTTGGGTGACGGCGGGACCGTGGCTCCGCTCCAGCCTCCCTGGTCACGTGCCCTCCTGCCGCCTGGCTTGTGCAGGGACTTGGTGCCCAGAGAAGGGGCTGAGTGACTGCCCCTCAAAGCCCGGACTGTGAGCAAGTGAGCATCATCACGCGGGGGATCAGAAAGCATGGGCGGCCCTTCTCAGAGCAGCGGGCCTTGGCCTGTGCTGCCAGGACGGGACCTGAACCCATTTCTCAGACGAGCACACTGACCCGCAGATTGGCAGGACACAGACCATTTTCCCGAAGGCCTCCCTCTTGCGCCCTCCAAATATCTATGTGTATGGCAGCCCACTCCAGTGTTCCTGCCTGGAGAATCCCAGGGACAAAGGAGCCTCGTGGGCTGCCGTCTGTGGGGTCGCACAGAGTCGGACACAACTGAAGCGACTTAGCAGCAGCAGCAGCAACCACAGTGAGCACAGTAGCAATTTATGCATTAAATTTTATGATACTGTGTCATTTGCAAAGCTTCAGTTCAGTTCAGTTCAGTCACTCAGTCATGTCCGACTCTTTGCGACCTCATGAACTGCAGCACACCAGGCCTCCCTGTCCATCACCAACTCCCGGAGTTCACTCAGACTCACGTCCATCGAGTCAGTGATGCCATCCAGCCATCTCATCCTTGGTTGTCCCGTTCTCCTCCTACCCCCAATCCCTCCCAGCATCAGGGTCTTTTCCAATGAGTCAACTCTTCGCATGAGGTGGCCAAAGTACTGGAGTTTCAGCTTTAGCATCAGTCCTTCCAAAGAACACCCAGGGCTTATCTCCTTCAGAATGGACTGGTTGGATCTCCTTGCAGTCCAGGGGACTCTCAAGAGTCTTCTCCAACACCACAGTTCAAAAGCATCAATTCTTCAGCGCTCAGCCTTCTTCACAGTCCAAATCTCACATCCATACGTGACTACTGGAAAAACCATAGCCTTGACTAGATGGACCTTAATCGGCAAAGTAATGTCTCTGCTTTTGAATATGCTGTCTAGGTTGGTCATAACTTTTCTTCCAAGGGGTAAGTGTCTTTTAATTTCATGGCTGCAGTCACCATCTGCAGTGATTCTGGAGCCCCCAAAAATAAAGTCTGACACTGTTTCCACTGTTTCCCCATCTATTTCCCATGAAGTGATGGGACTGGATGCCATGATCTTTGTTTTCTGAATGTTGAGCTTTAGGCCAACTTTTTTGCTCTCCACTTTCACTTTAGATAATGTATTATTGAAAATAGGGTATTTCAAAATACGTGAAATGCAAATTTTCCTGTAATTTGATATCTTTCAGATATCTCGAATCCAGCCTCACTCCTGCCTCATAAATTTTTCAGGAGCTTCACGTGACTCAGGCTTTATTTAAGGAGAAGGGGACCAGACACAGTCTTCTGTGTCCATCTTCACGGTGCATGTGGCAGGAATCACCCACTTTGACGCTCATGGCTGGGGTCTGAGTCCCACCACATGCCAGGCTCTTTTCTGCGTGAGGCTGTGGCATCTTTCAGCATGCTTGCACGTGGCTGGTCTGTGGTGCATCACCTTGGCGGGTGGAGGGGATATGAAACATCACAGGTCAGTCCTGCAGATCATGAGCAGAGGAGCCCAGAGGAAAAGGACAGAGCCGTGAGGAAGAGCCGGGAACACAGAGCCGGGCAGCGCATCCTCAATGGGTGTCTGCTCCACACTACCAGGCCGCAGGCAGACGGTCCAGAGACACATCGATGTGGGACGAGCACCTCATTGCGGTGACTTCGGCCACAGAAGCCGCCTCTGAAGTCTCTGAGAGATGTACACGACTGACTGCAGGTCCGCTGTTTGCCCAGTCACTTCCCACAGCTTATCCATCACCGACCCCAGTGTCCGTGTGAGCCGCTGGGTTTGAGATGCTCTTGAGGTTGTAAATAAATGCCACAGCGCCAAGAGGCAGACGAGACGGAGCCTGTCAGAGCTGGACGTCGGCAGCAAGTTATAATTACCATGGAGTTGAGCGAGGTGAGTTCCCTCCTCCCATAGATTTAATTGTCGGCAGCTGCAGGGGTGGGCACAGCGGCTGTGGGGTGGGGCAGGGGCTCCAAGTGCCCCCCGATGACCTCCCCACGGCCCCGGACCAGGGCAGAGGGGCCCTGACGCCTGGCGGTGCTCCTGCAGGCAGGGGGCTGCCAGGTCACAGACCCTTGTCCACCCAACATTTGGCACGATGTGGGAACCACATTTTGTCTTTAGAGGAAGTGGGCGACAGTGAAGTTGGGAAGAAGACAGACTTTCCCCACAGGTGCAGTGTCTGAGTGCCCTGCCTCCGTGCTCATGCCCAGGTGCTCTGCCTTCCAGGTGAGTGGGGACAGGCTGCGACCCTCCCCCAGCCAGCGCCTTTTTTGGTGACTGGAATTCAGCAGAGCAGGGGTCACTCCAGGGCTCACTTGTGGTCGAGTGGACACAGCTCAGCTAATCGCTCTTTCACTTGCGGGAAATTCGTTGTTCCTTAATATCAGACTCTGGTGATGATGGAAATAGGCCACACTAATGACAAGGCAGCACGGATTATAGGTAAGAGACAGTTATAATCAGAAAGCTAATAATTATCTTGCAGCCGCAATTGGACTTTTGAATTTTACATTTCTTGCATTTTTTTATTCTTAATTACAACGGTTTCATTAATGAGAAGCAGCCTTTGGGAAATAGAACGGGACCCATTTTGACTCAAGGAGACCTGTGTTCTCTGCTCTGTGGGATCAGCCAGCTCCTCGCTGATTTTCGCCGAGTGACTGGTCGGAAGGGCCGTTTCCCGCGCGAGGACGGTAGTGCCTCTGTGGATGAAGAGGCAACAGAGCTCAGCACACGGCTCACACACAGGGACCCTGGTCACCAGGGCTGTGCAGGTTCAGACTGGCACTCAGAGCTCTGCTCTTCATGCCACTGGTTTCTCTGTGTGTCCTGAACTTATGACGGGTTTGTTGTCAGCCTTGCGGGCAGCCAGGAGGTCCCTGCTGCGAGGGGCTCCTGACAGAACAGGTGGTTCAGAGCGGAGCTGTCTCTAGAGGCTGCCTACCGTGAGGACTAGGAGGACCCGTCAGCCCACACACATGGAAAATGTGGGGCCTGACTGCTGACAAACACAGGAGCCCCAGATGGCCCCAGACCGACCAGCGCTGCACCCCGAGACCCTGACAGGAAGCTCTCACCCTGAGATCCTGAGAGCACAGCCCTGCACCCCGAGATCCTGAGAGCACAGCCCTGCACCCCGAGACCCTGACAGGAAGCTCTCACCCTGAGATCCTGAGAGCACAGCCCTCACCCCGAGACCCTGAGAGCACACCCAGCACCCCGAGACACTGACAGGAAGCTCTCACCCTGAGATCCTGACAGGAAGCTCTCACCCTGAGATCCTGAGAGCACAGCCATCACCCTGAGATCCTGAGAGCAAGCACTCATCCTGAGATCCTGAGAGCACAGCGCTCACCCTGATACCCTGAGAGCATATCCCTCACCCTGAGATCCTGAGATCAAGCCCACACCCTGAGATCCTGAGAGCAAGCCCTCACCCTGAGATCCTGAGAGCACAGTCCTGCACCCCGAGATCCTGAGAGCACAACCCTACACCCCGAGATCCTGAGAGCAAGACCTCACCCTGAGATCCTGAGAGCAAGACCTCACCCCGAGATCCTGAGAGCACAGTCCTTCACCCCGAGATCCTGAGAGCAAGACCTCACCCTGAGATCCTGAGAGCAAGCCCTCACCCTGAGATCCTGAGAGCACAGCCCTCACCCCGAGATCCTGAGAGCACAGCCGTCACCCTGAGATCCTGAGAGCAAGCACTCATCCTGAGATCCTGAGAGCATAGCGCTCACCCTGATATCCTGAGAACACATCCCTCAGTTTGGCAGCAGAGCCGGCGCTGGGTCCGCATGGCAGGGAGCACGGCGTGGGCAGCCTGTGGGGGCCGTGGAGACGCTGCCGCGGTGTGCCGGGGCGCCTGGGCCTCCTCGTCCTGCTCGGCCTATAGACACAGCCGTCCAGGGTCGCTCCTTTTCCTGTAAAACCAGACGGAGCCGGCCTTTGGGGAGCGGCGCCTGCGTCCTCCTGGGGACGCTGCGAGGCTAGCTCTTGTCCAAGTGCACAGAACACCCCTCCTTTCATCGAGAAGGTGAGGAGTAATTTTCTCTCTTTTCAGGGAAATTTGGGTTTCAGTTACAAACCTGTCTTTCTGACAATTTCTTTTCTTGTTGTTTAGCTGCAATACTACAACTTGCGCTTTCCTCAGACACCGGAAGCAGAATCCTGAGGCCCGTGTGCGCAGCTGAACCACCTCGGCCGCACTTCCGGCCGCTGAGCGACCTGGGGCCCCAGAGGCCGCCCTCTCCAGCAACAGCGGGTCACAGTGCGTCAGGCTCTTTCGCAGCCCGTGGGCTGATGTCTCAGGGTTGCACACGGAGTCACCTACAGAGCACAGAGAGACACACACCCCTCTCTGCACACATCAGTGTGCACGAACCTCTGCGGTACTTAGCAGCTGCTATTCGACCCTCAGCGATGCTCTTACCTCGGTTTAGTCTTCGGGATCTCGCTTATTCTACTGTTTTGATGTCTATTTAAAGAGCACTGTCTGAATTTATCATATCCTTTTCCCCCGAAGCTTACTTCTTCTTAAAGAAAAACAAAGACCATTTATTGAATGATGATGGGATGAAGCGCACAGTCATCGCAGTGAGCCTCAGGCCTGCCGTTGTGGTGTTTGGACTTGACTCCAGTGTCTTCACCAGCTCTTCCTCTTAGGGTGATAGCAGTCGAATACGGAGGACTGCTAGCTGGCAGAACGGATTTTAAGTGCTGAGTTACTGACCTGCATTTGGGCAGAGCCTTGGCCCCGCTGGCACCCTGCCATCGACAGGGTGGAGGGCATGCACGCCTGCCACTGTGGGGCGCGGGAGGGTTGTGGCCCCTGGGCACGGCGGGGGCTGGAGCCTGACCTTGAGGGGCGGCCTGGGGTGGGGGTCACGGAGGGCGGGATTGCAGCCCTGCAGTGCACCCCAGCTGCCCCGAGGTCAGCAAACAAAGCTCAGGAAGGCCCCCTAGGAGACAGTGGCCGGGGACAGCCACTCACCTTGCAGGCTGAACTCTCTGGGGTCGGGTCCCACGTGAAATCCCAGGGAACGGAGGTTTTGGACACAGATACGCCAGCTGATCACTTCTGAGCCTCACATAGCAGGGAAGTGAACCAACTGTGGAGCCAGGCTTCTGGGTTCAAAGCCCAGTTTTGCCATGAGACATGTGGCCCCGGGCAGATGGAGTGACCTCTGTGCCTCAGTTTCCTCACGTGTAATGGGTAGAGCAGAGGGCCTGCTGCCTGGGGTCCGCCGTGTGGTCTGCTGGGTTCCTACCCCTGGAACCAAGGGCCCTGCCAGTCCCGCCAAGAGCCGTGGCCTTGGCTGCTGGCTCTGCTCTGGGAGGCATGTCTGCGGCAATGGCGGGGTGGCGGGGTGCGGAGGACCCAGGGCCGCCTCCCCTGTCGCTCTGAGAGGGGATGAGGCCTCGAGAATGTGCTGTCCCATTTCCCCTCCTCTTCCAGATTCTCACGCAGGTGCAGCTCCAAGACGGAAAGTCACGGGAACCCTCTGGGTAAACTTGGAGCTCGTCTCTGGAGTGACTGGACCCTGGAGAGATGATGGGGTCTGCCCAGCGCTGATGGACAAATCTGCCCGGTCTCCTTACCAAGGTTGCAGGGTCTGACCCAGTGCCTATTGGCCAAACATTGTTTTTTCTCCTGGAAGACCAAGTTTTTCTCGCATGTTATATCTCTAAGTAACTTAAAAGTAAGTAGTACATAGAAATGAAAAATACTATTTATTGAATGAGAGGCATCATTTATTTGCTGAATAAATATTTTCTGTTGCTGTCAACATACAGGCATTGGAGGCTTTAACTGACCAGTCCCTCCCCAGGTGCATGCTGAGGCCTCAAACTGATGGGTCCTCTTGGCAGAACCATCCTGAGCAGTGGGTCTCGGGGCTTCTCCCTGGAATCCTGGTTCTGCGGCTGGAACAGAAACATGCTCTGAAACACCAGGCAGCTGTTGTCAAGCAGAAAACCCTCTTCCTCCAGGAAACCTGACTCCCGTGGTCACGGCGGTGTGCTAGTCCTCAGGCCAGGAAACTGACCAACTTTGGAAACGACAGGCTCCATTCAGAATCCCTTTCTGTTGTGGCTGCAGGAAGCCTCCTGGGGCCCCGTCCTTGTGGGGGGTGGCACCCCCATATGGTGGGGCTTTGCTGGCACTGAAACTAGTCTCTGAGCTGCGTGTGGTTGGAAGGGCACCCCGCCCCCCGCCCCCCTCCCCCCCCCCCCGGCTCAGTCATCCTTTCGATGAGAATGTGGTGTCTACTGACTGGAGAGCGTGGGTCCAAGTTCAGAGACTGGTTGGAATACGAGGCTGCTGAGTGACCCTAGCCAAGACACTTGACCTCTCCCAGCTTCAGTTTCTTCATTTTTAAAAAGGGGCAAATAATACAATGGGGTTTCCCTCCTAGCTCAGTTGGTAAAGAATCTGCCTGCAAAGCAGGAGACCCAGGTTCAATACCTGGGTCAGAAAGATCCCCTGGAGAAGAAAATGGCAACCCACTCCAGTGTTCTTGCCTGGAGAATCCCATGGACAGAGGAGCCTGGTGCGCTACAGTCCATGTGATTGAAAGAGTTGGACATGACGCAGCGACTAAAAACCAAATGACGTAAAGACTGGGGTTCCCAGATGGTGCTAGTGGTAAAAAGTCTGCCCGATAAAGCAGGAGACACGAGTTCAACCCCTGGGTTGGGAAAATCCCTTGGAGTAGAAAATGGCAACCCAGTCCAAGTATTCTTGCCTGTGGAATTCCACGGACAGAGGAGCCTGATGGGATATGGTCCGTGGGGCCACAAAGAGTTGGACGGGACTGAGGATTCACGCATGCAACGCATCATGAAGCTGAGTGAGTGTCTCTAAGAGTCCTGGTTATCACATGACGTGGGCCCTACGGTCATGATGGGCGTCGAGAAATGATGCCTGAAAGCCCCCCTCCCCGACCCCCGAGGGCCTGTGCCTCTCCAAGGCCCCTGAGGGCGCAGAGGGGAAGCCTGGCTGGCGTTTGTGTGCATTTAAATCCGTACTGTTCGGACGGGGCTGTGCCCCTGGGAGCTACTGATGTCATCAAGTCTTCTGAGCAACTTAATGTGTTTGGTGAGGTAACATTTAGATGTATTTACATTCTCTACTTAATTAAGGATGCTCATCAAACCCATTTGGGCAACTTGATATTAAAAGAAGAGCGAGTAATCTTTATGGGGAATCATCCTCCATAGAAAGATTAAGTCAAGATTGTGGAATGCTTGGGCGGGAAACATTAACAGACCGTCCGGCTCTTAGACGGGAGACTTGGGGGAAGAAATAAAAAGAAGGCCCTGGGTTGTCATTGCAGCCCTGCCTTGCTCTCAGGCTGTGCCAGCCAGGCCACCCGTGAGCTGTGAGAGCATTAGGAGCACAGCTGCCCTAAAAGGGGAGCAGGCCGCTGCTTCTATTTATTAAATCTGGGGAGAGGCTCCATCCATCACAGCAGTAGGTTTTAAGTGTTTGCCGGGCCAGGGAGAGCCCCGTGAGCGCTCTTTGAAGTGTCTTTACTGAAGGCAAACATCTGAGGGACATAAATAGCTTGCTCCCTGATGATGAGTAACCTTGTCGGAGGGGTGGGTGCAGGGGCGGGCACACATCTGAAAAGGAAAGGCAATAAAGGATCCTTGGGGCAGTAATTTGCCCATTTTCTGCTCTTTGATATGTTAACTAGATTTTTTAAAAATGAAATTCTTGCTTTTTGAGATCCTGGAGCAGAGAAGCCTCCAGGAGGGCCGTGGGGGCCCCTCAGGGTGAGTTGGATGTCGTTCTGGGCAAGACGCGAGTGACTGGGGGTGCCGCCCTGTCCAGGAGCTGGCCACGGGGCCGGTGTGGGCCTCTTCTGCCTTCACAAGCCTTGTGCATCTTGGCAGTTTCTCCTGAGCAGTGCACGCCCATTCTGAAAGTCAGCAGTGCCCTGTTGTTCTTGTTTGGCTGCTCAGCTGTTTCTGACTCTGCGACCCCATGGGCCGCAGCACGCCAGGCTTCCCTGTTTATCACCAACTCCCAGGGCTTGCTTAGACCCAAGTCCATTGGGTCGGTGATGCCATCCAACCATCTCATCCTCTGTCGTCCCCTTCTCCTCCTGCCTTCAATCTTTCTCAACATCAGGGTCTTTTCCAATGAGCCAGTTATTTGCATCAGGTGCACAAAGTATTGGAGCTTCAGCCTCAGCATCAGTCCTTCCAATGCATATTCAGGGTTGATTTGTTTTAGGATTGACTGGTTGGATCTCCTTGCCATCCAAGGGACTCTCAAGAGTCTTCTCCAACACAGCAGTGCTCGAGAGGACTCATTTTAAAAACTCACCCCCTCCACACCATCTTAAAACCCAATAGTTCTGGATTTTTCAGTGCAGCGCTTTTAGCCTCAAGGAGGTTGACTGATCATGTTACAATACTTTTCCACAGTGGGTCACATGGTATTGCCTGTTATTCAACACGATCTGTGACAAATTTGAGAGCTGGCTGTGCAAACCAGGAGGAAGTGAGGTCTTCCAAAGTTGGTTAGTCGATTTTTTTTTCTACACGTGTATTTTGTTGCTAAAACTAGAGGCCTGTCTTTTGACTTTGACGACTCGCTGGCTGTTGGAGGCTGTCACTGGCTGAACGGAGCCTGGGTCCCGAGTGCACCCCTGGATCTGCTGGTGGCGTCCCTGGGCTCCCCTGGGAGCAGGCAGCATGAAGCTGGCGGGTGGTGCTGCCGTGTGAGCAGAGACGTCCAGCAGACGCTGGTTATCGGGGCGCAGAGAGCCGAGGGGGCAGAAACATGCTGCCCAGGCGCCCAAAGGGCAGTGCCTGTGCTCGCGTCCTGGAAACGTGGGCAGATCCCCCCGACACCGTCCTTCAGTCCCCTCCCCTGGGCCCACAGGGGGTCCTGGCCTGGCTGCAGGCCCCGGTCTGCCTCCTCCATTCCCGGGCCTCTGAGGCACAAGCTCGTGTGAGGACCTCAGCCTGATGCCCCCGAGCATGGCTGAGATCAGGCTGAGCATTCGGAGGCCAGCAGATCCAGGCTGCCTGAGACCTCCTCCTCGGGGAGGGCTCCCTCCTGAGCAAGCATGGCCAGAGTGTCCTCAGGGTGCTCAGGGCATGGGGGCCGGCTCCCGTGGGCGCTCCTCACATGGCCCCCACGCCGGCATCAGCCATGCAGCCCCCAGAGCATGGCGCCCCTGGGGATGCCCAGGCACCCCCAGCACGTGTTTTCCAGACCACGGGGTTCGTGACCCCAGTGGCTGCCGGCCGTGGATGCCAGCAGCATTTAGACAGAAACGAAAGGCAGTGGAGGCGGGCGAAGAGACGGCGCCAGAGCACTGCTTCTGCGTTTGTTTTGCGCAGTGTTACCTGCAGGGACCAGGCCGGACCTCGGCAATTCCTGGGCCCGGCCATTACGTGTCCCCTGGGCAGTTTGTCACAGGGTGTCTCCGAGTGCCCCTGCTTAGCCTGGTCCCCTTCCTGTGGGGACTCTGAGGTCCTTGCTGGCCGTGCGTGACCCTCCTGTCCCAGAGGAGACCCTCAGCTAGTGTGATGATGAGGAGCAAGACGTGGGTCAAGTGGACGTGAGCTGGGAGGGAGCACTGACCTCGCTGTGCCCTTGGCTGGATGGGCCCGTGCCTGCCTGCCCCCTGGACTGCTAACAGGTCTGAGACGTCCAGGTTGCCTGGGCATGGCTGAGCCCCCATCCCCTTGGAAGATGAGGGGCACAGCTGAGGGGCCCTAGGTTGAGGCAGCCGGGAGTCCCAGGCTGCCATCTAGCAGCTCCGTTCACTCCCTGGGCTTGGAGTCCAGCAAGGCCTGTGCCGGGCCTGAGCCTCCCTCGCTCGGCCAGCACCCCGATGGGAGTGTGGTATGGGAGGCTCAGCCTGCTCCTCACTGACCACCCCGAGAAGAGCTGAGTGTAAATCGAATTTTAACAAATCATACTTTGCATCTCATGTTTTCTCAGGGAACTTACTTTTTTCTCCCTTGAAAGAAGTTAGAGATAATGCTGTTTTAAATAATAGAATCTTCTTGCCGTGTAAATTGTTATTCTTGTGTTTATCTGTTTTCTCACTCAGGCTTTCTGTGTCGTGCTTTCTTTCTCTGTTGTAACCCTGGCTGCCTGTGCCAGAAAGTCAGCAGCAATTAGCTCACGCTCCTGCTCTCTATGCGCACGTCATAAACATTTCCTTGAGAGGTGTGGCATCTTCGGACAAGTGATCGGCCTCCCTCCTGCCCTCCTCTTCCTTCCTTCTTCACTCTTTGCTTTTTTAATCCTATCCTGACCTGAATCCGCTGAACGTCCAGCCTGGAGGCGCCGCAGAGAGCTGAAACTAATGCGGTTGAATCAACGCCTGACTTGAGCCCCTGGCCGGCCTCCTGCTTTCCGGCGCTCGCCGGTGCCCCTGACGCGGAGCGGAGGGCCCGCTTCACCCACAGCCTGCGTCCTTTCACGCACGCTTGCTGAACCTCCTGTGTGTCTGGCGGTGCTCTTGGCCTTGGAAACAGGAGAAAACATAAGACACCGCCCTGGTCTCAAGGAGTGGATGGTCTAAAGGAGAGGGAGGGGCGGACACTGGCGGGAAAAAATGGCCCGCTCTGCGCTAAGGTGGCTGGTGTGTGCAGAGCGTGGCTGAGCCCCTGGCTGGGCTCTCCAGGGCCCCAGGGCCAGAGACCTGCCCTGGGTCTTGCGTGGCTACCAGCTGGCCGGTTTCTCAGGATTGGAAGCAGCTGGGGAGGTGGAGGCAGCTTCGCGGAGATGTGGGTGAGGTGCCTGGGCCCCCACGTAGGTCAGGGTGGAGGGGGGCGGTGGGGAGGGGCCGTGCAAGCAGGCAGGTCAGGTTTGGGATGTGGGCCTGTGTCTCAGCCGGTCCACGTCCTCCCGAGTCTCTGAGTCTCCAAATCCCTTTCTGGTCCTAAAATCTCGGCCTCTCCCCAGGCACTGAGGCAGGGCGTGTCTGTGCTGGCTGTCGCTGGGACGAGCCCTCAGTGGTGTTCACCCAGGGGTAGCGACGGGGCGGGCTCACCCATCCCCATCCTCGCGAGTGTCCACCCAGGGGGTAGTGACGGGGCGGGCTCACCCAGGGGGTAGCCACGGGGCGGGGTCGCCCATCCCCATCCTCGCGAGTGTTCACCCAGGGGTAGCGACGGGGACGGCCTCACCCAGGGGTAGCGACGGGGACGGGCTCACCCATTGCCATGGGACGGGCTCACCCGTCCCCATCCTCGTGAGCGCAACTCTTTGGACAGCACAGTGGGGGTGGAGCTCAGTCTCAAATTCCATCCCCTCCCCCGCTGCCCTTCTGGGGTTGCTGTGTTCTGGGCCCGGGAAACTCTGACTTTATCTAGTGGCTGAATTTACATATTTCCCAGCAGACCCCCAGGAAAGAAGAAGACCCTGTGGGGCGTGGTGACCCTGTCTGGCGGCGTGGTGGCGGCTCTTGTTCCTGTCCGTAAGGCGATAGCCCTGGCACTGGTTCAGGTGTGCGGCTGGGGCATTTCCACGCACGCGAATCTTTGGCAAATCCCTCTATAGATAGAACTCTGAAATGATTCTCTGGGTAAAGCATTTCTGTGCACGTGAGGGTCTAAGCTTGTCAGCAAGCAAAAAGAGGTGGGTCTAAGCTCCCCGAGGTCTGAGGACTCGGATGGGTGGCTTGCCCTCCCCGGCTCCTTCATCAGCTCACGCATGGGTTTGCCCACGCGGAGCTCAGGGCCAGTGACACTGAGCCTCGACCTGATGGAGCCTCACCTACCACATGCGTCCCCTCTGCGAGGGGAGTCGCCACCTTCCAGAGCTCAGGGCACCCACCAGCCTTCCACTACCCCACACGGGGCTGGTGTAAACAGGGAAACCACCAAGAAAAAGAATGAACGTCGGAGAAACGTGGCCCTGGCTGGACCCTGGCAGGTCACGTGTTTCCAGGCTGAGAGCTAGAGGCTGGTGCTGACTGCTCACCATCGGTGGGATGGGCCCTTGGCACGTTTGGTGCACCTGTGAAGCCCCACAAAGCCCTGGGCGTTGCCTTGAGGAGACAACATGCTTCAGGGGGTGGGCGAATCTGCAAGACCAGAATCCACGAATCACGAGGATGGAATGGCATCTGATTCTGTTCAGGAAGCTCCTGACAAGGAGGAGAAGTCAAATATTCCCATATTCTAGGGGAAACTGAAGCAGGTGTCTAGACAGATTCAGAGCAAGGATGAACACAAGGCCACCGAGGGCGTTCGCCCGAGGGTACTCACGGCAGCAGTTTCGTAACAGCGAGGGTTTCCAGCCCCTGCACCTTCGTGATGTAACCACTTGCTCTGTGTCAGCTGCCATGGGCCGGGGGAGCGGGGCTGGCAGGAGGCACAGAAGCAGAAATGCTTGTTTGTTTTGGACCTTCCCCGAGTTTAGTGACGTTCTCTTTTGTCGCTTTGGCTCATTAAAAACATGACCCTTCCTCAATTCTGCATTTCCTCAACTCTGAATGTTCAGTGTGATTGTCAACTGTTATTTTGCAGATGGGAACTGGAAAGAAAATACGTAGCTTGCAGGTCTGTGGCTGCTACTGATGGCATGTATTTGTTTAGATGTGAGTTCCAGAGGCAGGTGTAGACCACAGTGGGCTCGCTTTTAGCTGACTTATGTCCCTGTTAACGACACAGTGGATTTTCCTGTTAGTTTGTTATTATTTTTTATTACTGACGTTAGCATTAATCTCCCAGAAAATGGATATGAAATAGGAAAAGCATCCTGGCCTCCCTGGTGGGGACTTCTTCTGCAGGGTCTGCATCCGCGGCTTGAATGGAAGCGTTTCCTCTCGGCCGGCATTCAATCAGGGCTTGTCTCCCGTGTCCCAGGGCCGTGGCATAACTCTAATATTGACCTTAACCGAAGTCCTTTGTTTTCTACCCTAACAGCCCGAAGCATTAAAAATGCGTGTTTACTTAATTTGTCCTGGCATGCAGTGTAATTACAAGCAGTTTGTTTTCTCTGTTGTAAAATATGGTCTGGAGAAGGAATAAAGTAATGTGGAAAATTAACATTGTGATGTACTGTATCGTGGAGCAACACTAAACATGCCTGCAAGTGCTCGTACTGGAGGTGCCGTTTGTGTTGTGTGCAAGAGCAATAAAGAATTAAATGCCTCTTTCTCAACTATATTTGCATGATTTTCAACTGCAGTAAAATTAATCTGATCTGCCTCTGAGAATAAACACCACCATGACAACCCCCAGAGTCGGGGAGTGCTCATAGCTTTGAGTTCTACCTCGGCGTTTGTTCTATGGATGCATTTCAGGGACAGCACCCTTGGCTGAGTCCCAGAGGCGACGGACGCACCGTGGGTGTCCCCAGGGGCTCTGCAGGTGTGTCTCTTGGGCCCAGGTGGAGGGGGCCGTGGACAGAGGGTGGCATTGCCAGCTGCCCCGGCCTCCAACCCCGCCCCTGGAGGTCTGGGCGCTCGGGGCGTCTTCTGCGTCTCTGTCCCCGTCCTGTGCGGACGGTTCCCGGTCCTCTCTGTGAAGGACACTGTATAAATAATACATTGTACTGTATCATCTATCAAGCTTCAGGTGCTCACAGAGAGAAACTCAGTAAGCCTGACAATGAAGGTAACAAATTCCTCAATTCGCCCAGGGGCAAGTTAGGACAGCGTTTGTCTGGGCGGCGCTTCCCTCAGTGGCCTCCTCCTGGCTCTGCTGGATGTTTTTAGGCAAGCCACTGGAAGAGAGCCCCCTGGGCCACTTCTGAGCTTCTGTCCGCTCTCTGCTGGGTGACTTGCCTGAAACCGGCCTCACCAGTCGCGTGGGACTTTAAGACTCTTGTTGCTGTTCAGTCGCTCAGTCATGTCCAGCTCTTTGCGACCCAGGGACTGCAGCACACCAGGCTTCCTGTCCTTCATCATCTCCCAGAGCTTGCCCAAACTCACGTCCACTGAGTCAGTGATGCCAGCCAGCCATCTCATTGTCTGTCATCCCCTTCTCCTCCTGCCTTCAGTCTTTCCCAGCATCAGGGTCTGTTCCAAAGAGTCGACTCTTCTCATCCGATGGCCAATGTATTGAAGCTTTGGCTTCAGCATCAGTCCTTCCGATGACTATTCAGGGTTTATTTCCTTTAGGAAGGACTGGTTTGCTCTCCCTGCAGTCTGAGGGACTCTGGGCTTGCTGTAAACACGGCCCCCTCAGGGACACTTGAGGCCTTTGTGCTTGTCTTTGTGGTTAAGCCACAGTGCCAGGGCCCTGAAGGGTCTCGAAAGCGTGGGCGGTTCTGTGCAGAGGGTACCCAGGCGGGAGACCCACGACCCTGAAGGGGCCTTCTGTGCTTTGGGAGGGGAGCCTCAGAGCCCAGGCTGTGGACAGAACCTGGATTACCCAGCAGACCCCCTCCTCGCCCCGAGGCCTGGCCCGCGGCTCCCCTGAGAGGCTGGGTGATGACAAGGGTCAGGGCTCTAACAGCAGCCAAGGGGCGAGAATGCTCCTGGCCTTGCCAGCCAGTGGCGGGAAAGTCGTTAGACAAGGTCAGGCTCCGCAAACATCGCAGGACTGATCCCCCCTGTAATTCATGACCTTTGGGGATGGAATCAATAGTGTTAGAGAAAGCGCGTCCACCAGATGGCCCTTCCTGGCGAGCAGGAGCGTCTTGTCTTGGTGATGTTTGTGTTCTGTCTGCTCAGAGCGGTGACCTCCCCCGCTGCCCCGGGCCGTGCCGGCAGCTCTGTCTCCTCTCAGCTCCCCCTGTCCACTTCCTCCGAGAAGGGATGCATGGGGGCTGCCTGAGAGCCAGCTGCCACCCCCAGGGGCCCAGGATGGGGCCACCCAGACTCCCCTACCAGGTTGCAAAAGAGGCTTCAGAGAGGGGAGTCAGAGAGAAGGGGAGGTAAGGGGAGATGGTGGGCACCCCGCTGCGTCTTTTCCACCCAAGGACCTTCCTGGAGACATGGGAGAATGTGCTGGGCTGGCTTCTCCCGAAACTCGCCCCTCTCGAGCATGGACTGCATTCCATTTTGGCATCCCTGCCAGTGTGTCTGTTGATATGCATGACCGTCCCCCTAAGCAGGATCCCCGGTTTGGGGAGGCACACACCTCCTGGGACTCTGGACACATGCAGCTAACAGGTTACAGCGGCCTGGAAATTGTGGGGTTGGGGTGGAGCCCATGTCAGGATGGGGGTGCTTGGCGTCGGCCGAGGGGGGCTTTGCTGAGCAGTCTCTCCGTGGGGCCTGGGGCCCTCTGTCCGCTCCCGCCTCCCCCAGGCTGAGCGCTGGGCCGGCCTTCAGACACCAACCTTCCAGGTCTGGCTCTTGGCTCCAGCTTGTTCTGCATTTGGCGCTGGGCGTGGGTCCTGCCTGCCGGTGCCACGGCTTTGCTTAGCACAGCTCTGTCTGTGCTCAGCGGGGCTGCTGACACAGGTGGCAGGGGGCAGCTGGAAAGAGAAAGGGGGCACCCTCCTCACACCAGAGGCCTGGGTGAAGCTGGCAGCCCCACCGCTGCTGGAAGGCCACGGTGTAGTTGCATCCAGGGCGCCTGGAGGCAGGTGTCCTGGACGGTCACTAAGGAGTTGTGGGGCTGTGAGGAGAGAGCGCAGGATTAGCACCCCGACGCCGGTCTGGAACCCCATCTCCCCGTGAGCGTGGCCCCCCACCAGCGGTCCCTGGCTCAGATGTCGGGACAGACCCGCCTCCTGACCTCGGGCATGCGCGCAGGTGGAAAAGCTCGTTGGGCCTAAGGGCTTTGCGATGTGGATTCACTGGGCCCCTGATGCACCCGGCGTCCCCTGGGTCAGGGAGACGGGTCTGTTCAGCCAGGGCTGTCCTGCATCCGTGAGAAGGTCGAGGGCCCCTGGGTTTCCTGCCCCTCGTCCCTGCCCGGCCTGGGCTTCCTGGGGGCCTCGGACGTGCCCTCCCTGCAGCCTTCCCGCTGACCCGCGGTGCGCCTGGGGCCGGCCCCGGGCCTCCCGCTCTGCTTCCTTCGGCCCCGGTCACTTCTCGCTGCCGGGATGACTTGCCCACTGCTCTGGTCCGTCTGTGAGAACGTTCGTGATGTGCTTGTGCAGTTTCCGGGTGCCCGGAACCTGTCGGCTGAGTGAACAGGTCCTCTGACTTTCCAGGGCAAGTGGTTGCGGTGGGACTACCTTCACATAACTGATGTCCTGCAAAAATACCCCAGTGTAAAGTGTGAAAGTGCTTCCTTCTTTTCACTTTTCCATAGAACTTCCAGTGGTGCACCATCAGACTGTAAACGTCAGGCAGCACAGGTGGGAGAAGCCGGGGCCGGAAGCTGCCCAGGCCGCAGCCACAGCCTATAAAATACTGAGAGAGGACTTTAGCTCAGCCATAATGTGAAAACACCTATAATCGAGGGAGGGACCCCTGGTTACATCGCACCTTACACTCATGTAAATGTTTCAGGCTTCTCCCTTCCGTCACGTGTGCTCTTAGAGGCTGGAAGACCGGCAGCCTCGTTTTAGTGTCCTCAGAGGACAGTGAGGGACGGGCTCCATGGAGGCGATTTTCCTTTAGTGGACAGACTTGTAGGCGTTTTAATCCGAAAATGTCTGTTCCTTCTGTTGCTTGGTCTCTTCTCACTGTGCCCGTGGCGACGCGGCTGTGATGCCCATCCTCAGGGCCCCTGGCCTTCGGGTCCAGCTGCTGGCCGGGGCTTTGGTGGGGCTACGGTTGCCATCAGCTTTCTTCTGGGTGGAGGCTGAGTCATCTGAAAACGATGTTCCTGAGCATGAATCCGAGGGTCACTGACCCCCCTCAGGCGGGTGTCACAGCGTGGAGCCACGGTCAGGACTCCCTCGGCTGCCCCCCCTCGAGGTCAGCGTTGCGGGAGGTCACAAGTGGTCAGGCTGGCTGGAAACACGCTTGCGAGGGGGTGTGGGGGCCTCAGGGATGGCCTCTGTCCCCTCCTGCCATCTGTCTGTCCAGCCTTCTTCACGTCGTCAGCACCACACTTTTTGCCCTCTGGCCTCGTTTTGGAAGGGACATTCTGCCCCTTCTTGATGGTTTAAAAAGGCATCTCTTCTCTCCATTGCTTCCCAGTGATTTGGGGCCGTGCTTCCCTGCCTCCCCTTGTTAAAGCGAGACTCCCGCTGGCATTTGGTGTCTGCGGAGTGAGTGTGAGGCGTGCACGGACTGATGGATCTTGCGTGTGGCGGTCATCAGTGAGGTGTTGTGACGGCGGCTTTCCATCTCCCTCGTTTCTTCTGTGTTTATTCATTAGATATTTTTCCCCTAAGGAAGTGCCCCTCCTTCCTCCTGCTGATGTGTTCTGACTTACTGGATCCCATGGTGGGGTTAGGATGCTTCAGGCCGGTCCTGGTATGTATCAACATGGATCTTGTATAAAGCATGGCTGGCAAGGTCTGTTGGAATTAAATCTTGTTACTGGGATTCATCCAGGGAATATCCATGTGTCTGGTGTAATTTTACTTTCTATTTAAGCTCATAACATTTTTCTCAGGCACGTCTTTGTACCTTCGATACTGAATAATGAAGTGTCCACTTAAAATGTGATTGTTTTAAGATTTTTGTCCACTTAGAACACTATCTTATGAAGCAAAAGCCAAGTATTGATGTAAATGACATTAGTTGAGGGGACTACAGAGGATGAGATGGTTGGACGGCGTCACTAACTCGATGGACATGAGTTTGAGTGAACTCCGGGAGTTGGTGATGGACAGGGAGGCCTGGCGTGCTGCGATTCATGGGGTCACAAAGAGCTGGACACGACTGAGCGACTGAACTGAACTGATGTAAATTCTTTGAGATAACCGTATAGGGTGTCATTATAAGTTCATGTATTTAAATAGGGACATGGTGAAATGATCGGATGGCATCACTGATGCAGTGGACATGAGCTGGAGCAAAGCTCTGGAGATGGTGAAGGACAGGGAAGCCTGGCATGCTGCAGTCCATAGGGCCGCAGAGAGTCAGACATGACTTAGTGGCTGAACAGCAACAAAAACACATAGGGCACAGGAAGCTAAAAAGTCATCAGTGGAATTGTCTAATTTAGAATCGATGGGGAAAGTAGACACTCTTGAGGAAAACATCTTTACAGGCACCATATATCCTTACCCTTCAGTCTTTCTAAAGAAATGACACACGGATATTAAAGAATATCTCTGCAAGACTGGGTGAGTTGGATGTGTTCTTGTGCATATAAGTGTTTTACTGCCCTTTAGCAGCTGGTCTTAGCCAAGAACGCGAGATATTTCCTGCTAAGCTTTAAATCAGCTGTTTTATAGAGCATAGAGAATTTTTTATT
Source organism: Ovis canadensis (assembly GCF_042477335.2). NCBI lineage: Eukaryota > Metazoa > Chordata > Mammalia > Artiodactyla > Bovidae > Ovis > Ovis canadensis. The sequence goes on from NC_091267.1 coordinate 14,458,998, forward strand.
ATAACATAATTCTGTACATAAAATATCACATTAGAAGAAGAAGATAAAGTTTTGCACTTTCATTCTCCATTTATTTGACTGAAAACAATTGCAAGGGACTCTAACCAATCAGAGTCCTTGTTGTGAAGCCAAGAGGATTCGAAGCTCAGGTGGGAGGATGGAGGGGGGTCTCCAGGGCCCAGAGCCCACATCTTCATGGGTGGGGGCTTCGGCAAGTGCACAGAAAGGTCGCTTTACCCGTGGGGGACATGGAGGAGGGCTGATGGCAGTGAGAGGTTAGAGCACAGCCACACGTTGGGGGACCCGCTGCTGGGGCTCCCCATACGCAGACGGGGACAGCCGCTCAGCCTAGCTTAGAGGCTCCTGCTGGCTTCCACGGGCCGGCGCTGCAGGGCCATCTTCTCTGGATCCTCCCACCCGGGGGTCTTCTGCTGTTCCCCCAACAGGTGAGTTCTCAGGAGCTGCAGCCCACAAACCTAGTCCCACCTCTCAGAGCCATGTTTCCACCTGACAGAAGTAGAAAGGATTTAATTTTTTGAGTATCCCAAGATGCCCTGTAAAGAGTCAGCTTCTACTCTCTTACATTCCGAGTGTATTACACACAGACTGTAATGGTACATTTTGCCTGAAATCATGGGGGAGAAACATCAAGGTCCATCTTTTTTGAAAAAGAGAGAATTCTGCCTTCACATACACTCGGTCTCCTCCGTGATTTTAGCTCATCTGATGCTCTTGTCAGACAGCCTCAAATGTCTCCACGCCTTTGAAACTCTTGCTGTCAGGATAATTAAAACTTCCCATCCTATTTTTCTGCAGCTAGCTTGATGAATAGCAAACAAAGTTTCTAGAGGCACAGTCCCTCAGGCTCACCAGCAGTTATCTCTGCCTATTCGACCTCATGGAACTACTGCTAATGTTTTCCACTCTTTGTTAGGCGAGCGGGCAATTATACTTTATGCAAAGAAAAGTTCAGCTGAAGAGTTAAGCTGATACTTCAGAGGATGTGACCAGAGAACGTGAGGACCACGGACAGCTCCGTGGCCAGAAAAAGTCTGCAGGCCTGGAAGGCAGGGCCAACCCTGTAACGGGGATGAGGAGAGCACCTGGATCCAGCAGTTACCCTGGCAACCACCGCTGCTACCCATGAGCATCTTCACAAGGGAAAGGACTTAGCATCTCTGTTCAACCAACGGGAGCAGCGCAATGTGCTTTCCAAAGCTGACAGCTGAGAGCTGTCCACATCCGGCGAGTCTCTGAAGGGGGTGTTGGAGCAGGTTTCTTCTCTGCTGTCTTGCTTTTAGGTGTCATGCTAGCATGCCTATACCGCCCTGTCTAGGAACAGCGAAAAAACTCACATCTGTTTCTCAGAATGGCCTGCTTCTGGTCCTAGCCGACACTTTATGTTGTCTGATACCTTCTGTAGCTCTTGGGTGCCTACTGTCATTAAACAAGAAAACACGCCCTTCCCACATGGTCAGTGAGGGTTAACCAGCATGCCAGGCGCTCCCAAGCCCCTGCACAGGCTGCTTTCCTCGTTGGTCTGCCCACACGCAACCCGTGCTTCTCTCCTGACCCCTGTCACGTGCACGGCCTTGTCTAGAAGACCTGGTTTCCTGGGGCAGACTTGTTTTCCTCTTTCTGCCCCTGTGTTGAGCACAAGGCTGGGCATTTTGCAGGTGTTCATTATGTGCCGTGAAAAGACTGTCTGTACGTTGAAATCTATAGGTACAATGTTCCAAATTGAACATGAAGAGGCATCCATTTAGAAAGCATTGAGCAAAGTTTGAGCAGGCTGTCTGATCACTCAGGTAAATATGTGCAGTGTTATGATTTTTCCAGCAAAGAGGTGACCGTGTTCACCAAAGTGACTGTGAATGACCCCTTCTTTCCCAAGGTCACACAACACAGAGCAGGAGAGTCCCTGGACACCCAGCTGGGCCCTCCAGAAACTAATGTCCTCGAAGCTGCAGAGAGTTCTCATCTCTCTCCTGATCAACGCTATTTATCAATCTTTCATTAACTGTCTTAGGGGCTTCCCAGGTGATGCTAGTGGTGAAGAACCTGCCTGACGATGCAGGAAACATAAGAGATGTGGGTTCGATTCCTGAGTCAGGAAGATCCCCCGGAGGAGGGCATGGCAACCCACTCCAGTATTCTTGTCTGGAGAATCCCATGGACAGAGGAGCCTGGTGGGCTACAGTCCATAGGGTCACAAACTGTCGGACGCAACTGAAGCGACTTAGCACACACACACAGATGCTCTGTAGTTGTATTTTCAAAGTGCCCTCAGCGGAATCTCCTTGGGGTACTAGTTAAAAGTGCAGAATATCAGGCCCCATGCCCAGACCTGTTGGGTGCACAGCCGTGGGGACGGGGTGAGGGTTTTGCGTTTTTATTATTTAGACCATATGTGGATTTCTGTGCACAGAAAATGTGGGAACAGCAAACAGCAAATCTTTTGAACTTTTTCATATTGCTTTTTGCAGAGACGGCTTCAATGATTTGGGTTCCTTCTTCTGTGGTGTAGGAGGTACTGTGCACATGGGGGGTTATTTGTAGCCCCTGCCCTCCCCTGAATCTTGGTGGAGCCAGTGATTAGTTCTCAGAGATGGAGTGGAGTGGAAGTTGCATCCATCCCTTCCAGGCCGGTGTGTGTTGATCTGCTGGTGGTCTTTGCCCATCGTGGCTCACGCAGGGACGTATGAAGGCCAAAAAGAAGGAGAGGCATGGATGGAGGGAGCCTGGCTCCCAGAAGGGCCATGTGGAGGGCAGCCAGTGGCAGAAATAGCCACACTGGATTGCTAAGAGAACTGGAAACAGTGGGCTAAACCGCTGAAGCTTGGGGGCTTATTTTTTACTTGCTCTGGATGTGGGTGCAGGTGTGATAAAACCCAAAACTCTGGCTCAGTTCTAGCGGTCTGTGGATGGATGGTGAGGCTGGCGCTGCAGGCCGCAAGGCCGGGAGGCCCATTAAACCCTTGCAGAATGTTTGACAGAACCATCACCTGCAATGACTTGGGAAGGCTGGCCTCCTTGCTGTGGAGCCCCTGGCTGTGGGGGGCCTTCCAGAAGAGCCAGGACATTTGTGTTTGTTGGCTGCCTTACCATTACAGGGACTTTGCTAGTGGCTCAGTGGTAAAGAATCTGCCTGCAGTACAGGGACAAGGGTTCCATCCCTGGGTGGGGAAGATCCCCTGGAGGAGGAAATGGCAACCCACTCCAGTATTCTTGCCTGGAGAATCCCATGGACAGGAGCCTGGCGGGCTGCAGTCTGCAGGGTGGCAGAGTCGGACACGGCTGAGTGACTAACACACAAGCAGGCCCGGCAGGAGGCGTTAAAGCAGGAGGCGAGCTCGGGCCCTGGTCGGTGGGTTCCGGGTAGAAATGGAAGAGCCCAGGTGATACATCAAGGGCCTTGCAGGACTGGAAGAGCTTGCTTCTGGATCTTAATGGGTAAGAGGTGAGACTGAAGGATATTTTCAGTTACGGAGGCTTCTGTTGAACAAGGTGAGTTGCTCTGCCCCACACCAGTGGAGGGCTGTCCTGCTTGTGTTTCAGGATGTCTCGAGGTGCTGGCTGGGGGTAGAGTGAGGAGGGACCCAGAAAAGCAAGAGCAGAGTGGGGCAGGGGGCTGTGGAGGGAAGACCCCTGTGCTGCTTCCTGGGACCAGGAAGGCCCAAGGCCCAGACCCTCCGGAGGCACAGGACATCCAGACTGAAAGGTTTCACAGAGTCCAAGCCTTAGGGTCCCTGTTGTGTCCCGATCCACACAAGCAGGGCACCTTGCCCCCTCATGACTTCAGGAGTGGCCAGGAGGTGGATGGGCCCAGGAGGGTCCCCAGGGTGGAGGGGGGACTGGCTATAGCCTGCTTGGAGCTCACAGGCCCCCAGGAGGACATGTGGGCCCTGACTGCACTTCATGTCCCCGAGCGACTGGAGCTGGAGCTGGACGCGGTGGCTCGGGTATTGAAGTCAGGGTTTGGTCCCCAGGTGGGAGCCAGGGAGGGATGCCTGCCCCCCCTTCCCCGTCCCGAGAGTTGCAGGCGCATCCACCACCCACTTTGTTGCAGGACTGACTGTGGGTCAAGAGCCTCTGAGGCTCCAGAATAGGATTTTTGTAAGCTTTGAGGTGATAAACATTGGAATAGGGGCAATTATGTACAATTTCATTATCAACCGTTCTATTAAAACAGTGAAAACAGGCCAAATTCTTTCATGCAAACTAGTCTAGTGTTATAATTAAAAATCCAAACCCAAACCAAACCAAAAAATAAATTGGAGATTGAGAGGCTGAGCTGATAATTTACAGATAAGATTTGCCAGATGAATGAGACCTTTGTGAGCAGGAGATTACATGGACCACACAATAGCTCACCAGTTTGTTAAATATCTATCCCAAGAAGAAATGATAACATTCAGGGTTTCAATAAAGGTATGCATTGCATACGTACAAGTGTTTTCACCTTAACTCAAAGCGATGACTTTTATTTATTAAACTTTTTATTGTGTACTGGAGTGTAGCCTGCTAACAATGTTGTGATAATCTCAGGTGGACAACGCAGGGACTCAGCCATACATACACAGGTTTCCATTCTCCCCCAAGCTCCCCTCCCATCCAGGCTGCCACACCACGCTCAGCAGAGGTCCCATCAGTCTCATCCATTTTAAATATAGCAGTGTGTACATGTTGATCCAAGCCTCCTAACTATCCCTTCCCCCTGGTAACTGTAAGTTTGTTCTCCAAGTCTGCGAGTCCGTTTCTGTTTTGTAAGTAAGCTCATTTGTAAGATTTCTTTTTGGATCCCACATATAAGGGGAGCCATACTGTTTCTCCTTCTCTGTCTGCCTTACTTCAATCAGTGTGACAACCTCTAGAGTCTGTTTATATTGCGGCAAAGGACATTATTTCATTGTTTTTAACGGTTGAGTAATAGGCCATTGTACATATAAGGCACCCATTATATTAAATGGTTTTTGTCATAGATATAAATCCTCAGAAGCACTTGTCGGAGCACCCTTGCACCTGAACCGAGGGGCCGTTCATTACAATTCACTGCTTCGTTCAAGTTGCTGGATGCAAACTTCTCCATCCTCACCCTCAGGAGAACCCTCTTGAATGTGTGGTTATTTTGTGACCAGTGACCAGCAGGACGGAAGCTTGGGGATCTCGACTTGCTGTTCTCAGTGCTCGGGGGTTTGTGAAATGGATGCTCGTTGTGTGTTCAGGTCTTGGGCCAGTCGGGATACTGAAGGCTCCCCTACCCCGTCTTGATGGACAGATCCGTCTCCACACCCCCAAGTCTCTCCTGGTGCCCCCAGGCCGTGGATGAGAGGGTTGGGTCTCCCCGGCCGGGAGGCGGAGGAGAGGTGGCGCACGTCCTCCGGCTCTGCGGCCATCACTCTCTGGACAGTTCTCTGCGCCTCTGCCCAGTTAACCTTCACACTCACGTCTCATTTCTACTTGGTGGTGGTGGTGTGTGTGCATGTATGTGGGTGCACACGCGCATGTGCAAGCCTGTTTATTTAAAAATGTCTTCGTGAGAAAACGTTCCTGACAACCTTCTGATCCAGGAGCGCTTTAAGTGTTGTGAGTCGGTGACTCCAGAGCCAAGGACAGTGACAGGTTTCTTGTTACCACACACTGGCCGGATGCCGGCTGCAGGGGCGTCTGGGAAACCCGTGGGCCCCCCATCCGACAGCCAGGCCGTCTGAGCAGGGACAGGACAGTTTAGAGCTCCCTGGGACACAGGATGCCTCCGGCGGAGACGTTGCACTGTGGCTGTGCCCCTGGCTTCCGCGTCCACGGTGGACTTTCCACCTCACCCTCCTTCTCTGTGAGGCTGGGGAACCGAGCGGGCCGGGGAGGCAGAACCCCAGGAACAACTTCTGGCTGAATGTGCATCTTGTAGCAAAGACTCCGGCTAACCGAAGAGAAATCACTACATTTTTGGTTGACTTGTTGGAAAATGAGGACCGAGGGCTGCATTAAATCAAAGATTAAATTATGAGGTTTATCTACATGTAAGAATACATGAAACTGTGGTTCTGGCCAGAGGTAATTAGTGCTGGAAGGTGTCCTTTGTCTGCTGATCATAGTAACCAGGCTTCGAGGAGTTGCTGGGAAGCACGTCAACCCCTGAGATCCCACAGGCGACCCTGGGGACCCCCCAGGTCTCCTGCCTGTCACTCAACAGGTGAGTGCGCGCCGATCTCATCCTGCTGAGCAACAAAGCGTGGTGTGAGCTCCTCACGGCGCCTGCCCCGAAGGTGGGGGTACGAGAAGGTGAGTGGTGGCCCCCATCTCGAGCAGCCCTTCTGGACTGAGGTCCTCGCTCTTCCTGGGCCTGGTCCCCCAGCTTTATACTCGTTCTAACATCAGCCTCCTCCACAAAGACGGGAAGACGATCTCTGCCACCTGAACAAGGTTTTTACAAGGTGGTGACAAGCTTTTGAGAATTGTACTTGTTCTATGGATGCAGCGAAGGCTTGAGGGTTCTTCTTTCTGACCCTGAGTCCCAGAACCACCTCCTAAGCACATTGCAGGTCATGGCAGCTAAATCTGGCCCGTTGGGAACTTCAGGCTGACGGTGAGTCCTTCTCCATCGAATACCAGCAAACTGCTGAGATGTGCCCCAAATAGGGTGCCCCGCATTATTCCGAGTCTCCCCAGCTCTCTGGACACTTGTGATCATGCTAAGAACGGAGTCTCTTCTCCCAGACGTGCACTCTGAGGAGCTCAGAACCACGAGGACCACCTGCTCACCAGGTAAGCTGCTTACCTGTGCGGGGCTGCAAACACAACCTGGCCATTGCCGTGATTAACACTCTCGAACATCCTCACATTAACCCACTGGGGCACCACTCCGTTCAGTTCAAATTGCTGTGATGGGTCTGGAGGCGTACCCTAGGATTTTGCAGCATGGATATACTTCATGTGTTACGAAGAAACTCCAGAAGCAATGAAAGGCATGGAGGAATGAGAAAAAAATAAGAGTTTTATGATCGTTGCTGAAAATGGATGGGTGCAGCTGTGAGACTCTAGAGGGGACCTGGTTGGAACCAGCCTCCACCATGAGTGTGTGGTTTCCTGCCTCTGTCGTGAATCACTGCCACCGAGCAGTCCAGTGTTTACTTCTTAGCAGTGAACCTGAGCAAAGCCGTGCTCCAAGACGACGGTGCTGTTAATTGGAAATGCCCCTCGAAGCCTGTCAACATCAGTCCCAGGGAGAAGAAGAAGGGCAGGTCTGCCCCGAGCGGTCAGCGGCTCTGCGATTTGGGAGAGGGCGTCTCCGCTGACCTGGAGCTGTATTCAGAACTCACAGCGGACGGCAGGAGGAGAAAGAGCAGGTTCCTTTCAGGCCGCTCTGCTCATCGACACACATGTAATTTAAATATTTATCCACTGGGAGAGGCTGCTGTGAGGGGCCCACCGGTGCCAAAGGAGCCAGTCCTGGGGAGTGAGTCGTGCTGGTCCCGGCCGGCTTTGTGCACCCCGATTGAATAACACACAGCACTCCTCTCAAGAAACCCCCACTATGATTTCAAAACACATCAGTTTCAATTAACTCTGAGGGGAAAAAAAGAAAACCGTGATCACTAATTCCGGTTGTAGTTACTTATTGTGGAGCTGGCTGGCAGAGACTTAACCAAATGCCACACAATAATGGAAGACTTTTTAAAAAAAATTACACCTGGAGTGATAAAATTGCCAAATAGTGTGCTTTTTGGCTTCTAAAATGAATCATACTAGAACCTACGTGCCGGAGAAGATCTAAGCACAGCAGTGAGCGTGACATGGGCCAGATGGCTCTCCCAGAGTAAGAGCCAGTTGTTTCTGTTGCTGTGTCTTTATTTATTTCATTTTTTCAGATGCAAGGCTTATCCTTGGTTCGCCACAGATGCAGTCGCCAGGCAGCAAGGCCCCTCTTTAAAGGTTCTCGTGGCAGGGAGTGTTGTGGCCCGTGGGGGTCCCAGACTCAGATGAGCTGGGGGCCCAGGAGGTGGAGGCCGGGGCTGCCCTGCAGGGGGTGTGCAGACGCTCGAGGCCTGGTGCAGGGCGGGTCTGAGGCTGGTCAAGGCCAGCGTCGTCCGGTCTTCAGGATCCTGTTGTCTTTGCCAGCACGCATCATTTCTAATTTTGTCTTTTGTTTTCAAATTCCTCCAGGGTGTCAGGTAGGCATGGCCCTGCCAGTGTCGTCAGGAAGCCACGTCCCTGTTTTCTCTGTGTGTGGACACAGTGCAGAAGTCCCGTGGCTCCAGGTTAGCGTCACTCACAATTTAAAGCTGTCCTCCAAGCTGTGCGGGGTCAGCGTGCATCAGAGAGAAAGGGAGGAGAGGAAGATGCAGAGACATCCTTGCAGGCTGAGTTGGGTGGATCTTCCGCACTGTCTGAAGAGGCGGAGGGACCACCTGGCTCTACCTCTGGGACGGGCGTCCTCTTCTGTGCCACTCCGGCTGGGGGACCATTCGGTCGCTCCCCGTGAGTGCTGGCTTGGGGATGTGGCTCATGTGGAAACGGTAAAGACCCCAGTGACCCGGGCCCAGCATCTCGAGGGGGCTGGAAGAAGGCCTTGTTTGCCCCCAGCAACCAGACTCCTGCCAGGAGCGCCAGATAGTGCCTGACGCCGTCTCGGGAGCCTAGGGCTGCCCCAGCCTGAGAACGTGGACGTGTCTCTTCCTTTTCTCCCCTTGTGCAGGCTCAACTGGTAAAGAATCTGCCTGCAATGTGGGAGACCTTGGCTCAATCCCTGGGTCAGGAAGATCCCCTGGAGAAGAGCATGGCAGCCAACTCCAGTGTTCTTGCCTGGAGAATCCCATGGACAGAGGAGGCTGGCGGGCTACAGTCTATGGGGTCACAAAAGTCAGACACGACTGAGTGACTAACACTTTCAATAGTATTTTTAAAGCTCAATTCCCTATAGATAAACAATAATTACAATCATGACTGCATAAGCCTAATAAACGCTGAATTGTCTTTCAATGTAGGAACCTCGCCTTTTACACATGGGGAGCACTGTCCCTGGGATCTCACTTTTTTAAGGTGATGTTTAACATGCCCATGAGTGATCTGCGGTTTGAAAGGACCTATTAGCACAGTCGCCCACTGCCCCACCGCCTTCCTGGGGCTGACACGTTCGTGCAGCTCCATCCCGTAATTGTTAAAGCTACCTGCCACCACTGGCTTCCCATCGCGGCCTTATTAGCTCAGCTCTGTTTACCCAGATGGGAGAAGAACTGACCAGATGTTCTGATTTTTAAAGATCTGTTGGTGCCCCAGCGATTTCCGCTGGGAGACTGGATTGTCCCAGATTATTCTGCTGGGAGCCGAGTGGGACGAACTTGCTGCAAAGTAGAACCGTTCAGCTACCTGGGAGGCGGGCGGGGTGGGCAGGAGGGAAGCCCCCACACTGGGCCCACGCGCAGGCTGTGGCATGAAAATGGTGGACGGCGTTCCTGATGCCATTTGCTATGAAACATAGGAGCTTCCTAGTGATGATCGGGAGCTGAAAGGTCAGAAGCGGGAATGTCTGTGTCCCTGGGGCTGGGGCTTACACGGCCCTCCTGGGTGTGGGTGTGGGTGTGGGTGTGGGAGTGCGTGGCTTGCCCTCCCCGGGGGTCTGAGACCCAAGGAGAAGCAGGGGAGGGCCGTCCCAGGCCATGTGCTGCCTGGGTGACAAGCCCTCCAGTGCAGGAGTGAGCTCTGTGTCCTGTGATATAACCCCCTTCCCTGGAGACAGAGGGTGTCGACCTCCTTAGCATGGACCCAAGGCTCAGCATGGCCCCCGGTAAAGCCAGAATCAACAGCCGCATCGATCTGGCAGCGCTGGTCCCCAAGCTGTCACATTCCCTCCTGACAGTGAAGGCTGCTTTCTTATTTACCCGGAGACCTGTGATCATATTTTGCTTTCCAAAGAGATCTGGAAGCCACCTGCCATGGCTTTTGCGTTTTCTCTGCAACGAGGCACTAAGGCCAGCACTGGAGCTCACATCTCCACTCTGGTCGTGGCTGGGAGACGGCGGGGAAGCACGGGGTCCCACAGAAACGATTATCGCTTTAATCACACAGTCAGCAGCACACACTGCAGGCTAAGATGGCAAATCCATAGCAGCCTGCCTGCGCCCCCGCCTCACAGATTCCCCCGCAAACAGGGCCCGTGCCTGGCAAACAAGCGGAGCACGGGGTCAGCCTCGCTTGGGGGCTGGTGGGCACGCCTGGGGCTGAAACGCGCTCGCAGTGGAGTGCTATCAATCAGCCGCGAGGGGCCTGTCTGTTAGCATAACGACATTGGCAGGAGGATTACCCGGTGCTTTCTTGCCATAATCTAGAAGCATCTTTCAGACAAAACTCTGCAGGAAATCGATTGTGTGCAAGGACCGCCTGTGAGGCCACGGGGTGTCATTGGAGGGGACGCGGCCAGTGTATCCGGTGAGACCCGGGCCTCGGGTTCTGTCCACGCCCGGCGCAGCGTCTGCGCTCTGGAACTGAGTGCGGGGGGGAGGCCAGGGTGGGCCACCTGCTCAGGGGTGGCCGGAGGGCCCCGAGGACCCCGAGGGGACTGGTGACCTCGTGTGGGCCCCTCCTGCCCCATCCCCAGCCTGGGACCCCCACGCAGTCTGGTTGCTGCAGGGTGGCTGGGGTCACTGCAGGGTGCCTGCCTGGTGTGGGCTGGCTTCCAGGCTCTGGTGGCTCCGGGGGGCCTCGGAGGGTCCCCGAGTTTGAGCGAGGGTGAAGCAAGGGTGGCAGCGCCTCACCTCTGCCCGCGGGGCACCCCCAACGCAGGCACAGCTGGACATGCCCCCAGGGCCGTCCTAGGCCGCACGGTCGTGTGGGCAGAGTCTGGAGCTGGTGGGGGCATGGGGCTGGACCCCTGCCCGGGACAGGCACGGGGAGAGGGCACAGGGCCCAGCCTGCTCTCCAGTGCACGAGGCGCCCGCGAGGGGCTGGGACCCTGACTAACATGTGGCCTGTCTTCACCGGAGCGAGCTGGGAGCCAGGACAGAGAGCCAGGCAGGGAGCTTGACGGGAGGGGCTGAGCATACCCTGCAGAGCAGGGGGGGGAGGCCTGGGGGCCCTGGCTCACGTCCCCAGGTTACAGGTCCCCAAGTCACAGGTTCCCAGGTCATGGATCTTCCATCTTATCATGTTCACCGCACTCCAAGATTTGCCTTTCCCTTACCACCAACGCCGAGTGTTTGCTCACATTCTGGGACGACTCTCTAGAGCCTGACACCTGCGGGGCTGGGCGGTAGCCTCGGAGAGAGACCGGGCACCTCCTGGGTCAGGGTGCTGTCTCCATCTGGGCCTCCAGGCACGGGCGCCCACAGTGGCCCCCGACCCCCACCCTGTCTTGATCTCAAGCATCCTTCCTGAGAGGACAGCGAGGACTGGAAGCAAAATCAAGCATGTTCTCCGGGAAGCGTGGTTCCACGTGGAGGCGAAGCTGGTGACTCTCGTGGATGGCTGTGCTCGGCCCATTTGTTTAGGATGGGTGGCGGCCTGGCCCCTACTGGCTCAGAACCCGGCACCATCATGCTGACCTGAGCGACACTGTAGCCTTTGCCCCCAGCCCACAGGGAAAGCCGCACCCACGTGGCTGTGCATAGCGACTCCCGTCCCCCACCAGCCGTCCTGGGGACCCCTGCCCGGGGAGCTCTGCACAGAGGCCTCAGGGTGGGGGTTAAAGGGCAAGGAGGAAGAAAAGCCCTCTGGCCCCCCTCAGAGCCTCAGACAGAGCAGAGGTCGATGGCCTGCATCCCGCGCAAACGGTCAGACCGAGCCTGGGCCTGACTTCAGGAGGCGTGTGCTCCTGTTCCACGTCTCCTTCTGGGTCTAGCTGCTTGGCATAGCAGGCCTGGCAAACCCTCGGCTCACCAGGGACTTCTCGCTCTTTGAGAAACACAGGGAGGCCCCAGGCAAGCGGCCAAGTGCACATGGCCGAGTATGTCCCCGTGTGTGGGCTTTTCTTCTCTTTCCTGAGGCCCAAGGTCTTTCCATTTAAGTTTCTTCTTCACATACAAGTGACAGTATTTTGAAAATTAAAAAAAAAAAAGCACAGAAAGCCAGAAAGGTGAATATAACAAGTTCTCAAAACTGTGTGACCCGAGGAGACAAGCCCTAGTGCTGTTTCCCTGGTGCTGCCGTCCTGGGTGCACCTGTGGCTCTCCCACGGATGCCTCTTCATTCTGCTTCTACCCCACGACACCAGCAGAGCCAGTGCAGCCCTGGGGGCCAAGCTCTGAGGCAGAAAGCAAGAGGTGTGCTTGGAGATGAAATGTCCAGCCTCACCCAAGGCCAGGACGTAATGCTTCAGGAACCCTGAGCAGTGGCTGGAAGGCCGCCTCTGCCTGAGGCTGCAGCCTCCTGTCCGCCCCCTCCAAGGAACCCCATCCACTGCTGGCCACCCCCACCACGAGGCAGGAGAAATCACCTGACTTGAAACAGCAAAAAGAAAAACAGATTTCTAAAACTGTGGAGGGTGTAAGGGGCCTCTAAGACAACATAACATTGATGTTAAAGGGGTTCCAGAAGGAGAGGGGAGAAAGAAAAGAACAGAAAATCTACTTCAAGAAAAAATGACTGAAAAAAGCCGCTAACCTGGGGAGAAAACAAGATGCCCAAGTCCAGGAAGCACAGAGAGTCCCAAACAAAATTAAATAAAGAGCTCCATACCAAGACACGTTATGATTAAAATGGAAAAAGTTAAAGATAAAAAGAGAATCTTAAAAGCAGCAATAGAAAAATCACTGGCTATGTACAAGGGAAGCCCTGTTAGATTATCAGCTGATATTTCAGCAGAAGCTTTGCAGCTTGGCAGAAATGAGCACAAAGTGATGGAAGGGAAAAAAACCTCCAACGGAGAAAACTCCACCCAGCAAGGTTAGTGCTTAGGACTGAAGGAGAGACAAAGGGTTTCCTGGATAAGAAGCAGCTAAAGAAGTTCATCTTGTCTAAACTTCCTTTACCAGAAGTGTTAAAGAGGAGTCTTTAAACAGAAAAGTCAGAAGGAGAAACAAAAAAATATGAAAGAAGATCTCACTAGTAAACGCAAAAAATAAAGTTAAAACATAGATAGGGCATCAACCACCTAAAAAATGACTATAAAGGTTAAAAGACAAATGTAGTAAAATCACGACATCTACAATAAGTTAAGCAGTGCACACAGTATGACGTCAAACATAAAAGGGGGGGAAGAGCAGAAATGTAGTGCTTTTAGAGTGTGCTTGAACCTCAGTACTTACAGACTGCTATATACACGTGCGTGTAAATGTATCCATATATAGGTTACCATGTGTACATAAGTTGTTACATATGGACTTCATGGTAACCACAAACCTCTAATAGACACACAGAAAGTAAAGAGAAAGGGATAAAACATAACAGTAGAGAAAGTCATCAAATCACAAAGGAAGAGAGCAAGAGAGGAAGACAGGAACACAGAACAATAAAAAAAAAACAACAACAGAAAAACACCAGAAAAGAGCAAAATGACAGTGAGTACATACCCGTCAATAATTACTTTAAATGTTAATGGGCCAAGGGCTCCAATCAAAAGACACACAGTGGCTGAATGGATCAAAACAAGATAGCTATCTGTGCTGCCTGCAAGACTTGCTTCAGAGCTATAGCCTCTGACCGATGAGTGGATAAACGTGTTGTATTTATGCAAAGGGGATATTACTGTTCTAACCACACTTCTGGAAGGAAAGGACCTAGTGATGTGAGTATCTGAAAGCTACAGAGTCGGTTTTTCTCTGAAGATGGCCGTTCTGCCTGTCTGATGAGTCCCAGTCTGGTCTCAGGATTTTGTGCGTCTCTGTTTGTGGAGAATGCAGGTTTATGGGCTGCATTTGAGTCGGAGGGTCCAGCCTTCATAGAAAGGAAGGGGTCTGGGGCACAGGAGGACAATGCGGGGAGGGGACCTGCTCCAGGCTCTTGTTTACGAGGACCTCTGTCTGGGGTGTGGGTGGCTGGACATGCATCTTGAAAAGGTTTTAAAAATTATTATTTGGAATTTATTTCAGTAAATAGACTTACTTCTCTTTATCATTTTCTCTCATCCAAAAAAAAAAGCTACCTTTATGAACAATTTTGCTTTATGATGAGTTTCTTTTATTCACAGATTGTGTGTGTGTGTTTCATAAGCTTGCAGATCGTATAGGAGACGAGTTAAATTTTCATGTTGTTTTTGTTTAGCTGTGGACTGCATCACACCAGGCTTCCCTGTCCTTCACCATCTCCCGGGGTTTGTTCAAACTCACGTCCATTGAGTCGGTGATGCCATCCAACCATCTCATCCTCTGTTGCCCCCTTCTCCTCATGCCCTCCATCTTTCCAGCATCAGGGTCTTTTCCAAAGAGCTGGCTCTTCACATCAGGTGGCCAAATCATTGGAGCTTCAGCTTCAGCATCAGTCCTTCCAATGAATAGTCAGGACTGATTTCCTTTAGGATGGACTGGTTGGATCTCTTGCAGTCCAAGGGACTCTCAAGAGTCTTCATAAGCACCACAGCTCTAAAGCATCAATTCTTGGGAGCTCAGCCTTCTTTATGAAATGCTGTCAAATCATCAACCTGAGAAAAGTGAAGTTTGTGTATTCTCACCCGACCCCGACCTCTGTCTGACGTCTGCCCAACTAGGTGACCTCATCTACACGCCTCTGGAGGCTGAGTGTGGAAACAACCATATGAAAATATTGTTCTTGGTGGTGAAAGTTTTCTTCAAAGAGAAATTGTGTTAATAGCATCGTCGTTTCTTTCAGTCATTTAAATACCCTGCGTCCTGGAGAAACAGAAAGGCTAAATTCATTAGGGACAAATTATTAACTTAAATCTTCAAAGCCAAAGCTGCGAAGAAGAAAAGCTCACCAAACGGGGAGAGAGGCTCAGCAGCGCATAACTTTGTACCATTGTTTGTGTATTATTACCGCTATTATAACTAATTGATGCACGAGTGCTTAATTAGTAGCCTGGATTCTCCAAATGTTCTGCAGGACAATTACGCTGAGCCGCTTTCAAAGGGCGCGGAGTTCCAGGGAGATGTTTCTACCTCCGAGAACCGTCCTGCGGTCTCCCCGCTTCCTTCTCATGCACCAGAGGCACCTAAGTGACGCGGCAGATGTTGAACTCCATGCTGTTCTCTGCTTCCTTTGCCCAAATAAACCTCTATGTGTGCTTTCTCTTTATTTGACAGTGGGCAGAAGATAGAGCAACTCAAACGAGGTCCAGAAGCAGCAGGGCCCTGGGGCAAAGGTGTTCTTCACCCATCGGTGAGTCTGGCAGGTCCACCACTGAGCCGAAGACTCCAGGGGCAAATTCAAGGGGCCAGTGGGAGACAGTCTAGTTAGACGGCTACCCCGCAGGGAGAGCAGGTCTCTCTGGACAGAGAAGATGGCTTAGGATTACCATGTTGTTTCAGGGGTTCCTGTTTTATTCCACCTGGGCTTTGGTTTCCCAACTTCCATGCTTTCAGATCCCGTGCAGGTAAGCAGCCAGATGGGGGCTGGGAGTCCTGGCTTAGGAGAAGAGCCTGTCCGCAGACCCCAGGGAGGCCCCCACTGCAGACCACAGGGAGGCCCCCACTGCAGACCCTGGGGCGGGTTCCATCCATAGACCCTGGGGCGGCCCTACCGCAGACCCTGGGGTGGCCCCCCCCACAGACCCCAGGGTGGCCCCCACTGCAGACCATGGGGAGATCCCCCTGCAGACCCCGGGGTGGCCCCACTGCAGACCATGGGAAGGCCCCACTGCAGACCCTGGGGAAGCCCCCACTGCAGACCCTGGGGCGGGCTCCATCCACAGACCCTGGGGCGGCCCCCACTGCAGACCCCAGGGTGGGCTCCATCCATAGATGCTGGGGCGGCCCCTGCCGCAGACCCCGGGGAGGGCTCCATCCATAGATGCTGGGGTGGCCCCTGCCGCAGACCCCGGGGAGGCCCCCACCCACGTCACACAGCCACGTCTTGCTCTTTCCAGGCCAGTTTCAGAACAGTGCAGACGGCGTGTACTAACTCATCTTCTGGTCAAAGATCAGTGTTTTCCTGGCTGTGTTGTTTTGTTCCCACCTGCTGATCTGGCTCTGGACTCTGACAGTGGAGGGACGGCACATCAGGAGGCCCGGGACTCCTACTCTGTGACGGGGTGTGACGCAGGTGTGATGGGGTGTGACGGGTGTGATGCGGGTGTGACATGGGTGTGACTCGGGTGTGATGGGGTGTGACACAGGTGTGATGGAGTGTGACTCAGGGGTGATACAGGTGTGGCAGATGCGACTCAGGTGTGATGGGGTATGACACAGCTATGACGGAGTGTGGCGCAGGTGTAAAGGGTATGAGTCAGGTGTAATGGGGTGTGACTCGGGTGTGATAGGGTGTGACATGTGGCGGGTGTGACGGGGGTGTGACTCGGGTGTGACAGGGTATAAGTCAGGTGTGACTCAGGTGTGGCAAATGTGACTCAGGTGTGACGGGTGTGACTCAGGTGTGACGGGTGTGACTCAGGTGTGACGGGGTGTGACTCCGGTGTGATGGGGTGTGACTCAGGTGTGACGGGGTGTGACTCAGGTGTGGCGGGTGTGACTCAGGTGTGATGGGGTGTGACTCAGGTGTGGCGGGTGTGACTCAGGTGTGGCGGGTGTGACTCAGGTGTGATGGGGTGTGACTCAGGTGTGACGGGGTGTGACTCCGGTGTGACGGGGTGTGACTCAGGTGTGGCGGGTGTGACTCAGGTGTGGCGGGTGTGACTCAGGTGTGATGGGGTGTGACTCAGGTGTGGCGGGTGTGACTCAGGTGTGACGGGGTGTGACTCAGGTGTGACGGGGTGTGACTCCGGTGTGACGGGGTGTGACTCAGGTGTGGCGGGTGTGACTCAGGTGTGATGGGGTGTGACTCAGGTGTGATGGGGTGTGACTCAGGTGTGGCGGGTGTGACTCAGGTGTGACGGGGTGTGACTCAGGTGTGGCGGGTGTGACTCAGGTGTGGCGGGTGTGACTCAGGTGTGATGGGGTGTGACTCAGGTGTGACGGGGTGTGACTCAGGTGTGATGGGGTGTGACTCAGGTGTGGCGGGTGTGACTCAGGTGTGGCGGGTGTGACTCAGGTGTGATGGGGTGTGACTCAGGTGTGACGGGGTGTGACTCAGGTGTGACGGGGTGTGACTCCGGTGTGACGGGGTGTGACTCAGGTGTGGCGGGTGTGACTCAGGTGTGGCGGGTGTGACTCAGGTGTGACGGGGTGTGACTCAGGTGTGGCGGGTGTGACTCAGGTGTGGCGGGTGTGACTCAGGTGTGACGGGGTGTGACTCAGGTGTGATGGGGTGTGACTCAGGTGTGGCGGGGTGTGACTCGGGTGTGATGGGGTGTGACTCAGGTGTGGCGGGTGTGACTCAGGTGTGACGGGGTGTGACTCAGGTGTGATGGGGTGTGATGCAGGTGTGGCTCTGCCCACTCAGGTCATGGGGCCACAGAACCTCCTGACGTGGGGCGACTTGGGCATCTCTATCCCAGGCTGTGCGCACACTGTAACACCTGTTCACACACGAACAAACTGAGACTTGGAGAGCTTAAAGGAGGAGTGCAGCAGCTAGCTCCTGGTGGGACTGGGGCTTAGGGTTAGGGCCCCTTCCTGCCCACTCACCTGTCCTGTGGGACCAGCCCCAGGTGACAGAGCCACTTGGGATCTGATGGGGCCTTTCCCACATGACTTATCCTGGGGTCTGAAGACTCTGCTGTACCCTGCGTAAGGAAGTGCATGATGGGTGGGGTCACAGCCAGCTAGGTGATCTTACACCTGAGCCAGGTGGGGCTGCAGAAGTCCTCCCTGCCTACCTGAGCCAGGTGAACCTCAGCTTCCCTCCCTGCCTACCTGAGCCAGGTGAACCTGTGGCTTCACTTTTTGCTTGGGCCATGCGCGTCTCCGAGGGGCTGACCTCTGCCTCCTTTGAGCTGGGAGAGGCCTGCTTCCTGTGCCCACCAGGCCTTGGTGCATGTGGCTGCCAATGCGTGACACCCCTGGGCGTAGGCTCTGCTCCCAGGGTCCCCGTGAGGAAGTGGCTGCCCTGCCTGCCGCCCAGGCCTGGGTGGAGCCACCTGAAGGTGCCTGTGGAGCTGTGGCTGGGCAGCCGAAAGGTGTTTCTCAACAGGAACAGACAGATTCTGCTGAAAATATACCTACTGAGATAATTCAATTTCGTGTGTTAAAACGTGGCTTTCTTCAGAAATCATCAGTGATATGATACAGCTAATTAAGGCATGCATGGTGTCAACAGTTTCATTAGAGGAGATAATATTGCACACGAAAAATAAGAAATCATTATGATGAATGTCTCAACATCACATTACATGTTAATGAAGTGTAAATGATCTAATTATTTTTGAAAGAATACAGATTCGATTAAACTGTCGGAATTAAATTGGGAAGGACAGCCCATTGTACTTTTTATGTACAGACAAGTTAGCGTTAATTAGGCACAATCTACAGGAACAAATGAGGCCCGACCCTCGGTGAGCAATCACGGATCCATTGCTCAAGGCAGGTTTCATAAAGAATTATATTAGGGGAAAAATTCTAAGTCAATTACAGACAATGTGGCAGTGGCGGAGGGCAAGCGAGGAGCAGGCAGCTCCGTTTCATCCTGACGGGGCCGGGAGCAGAATATTCCGCCGACCTTGCGCACCAGGAATTTCATAAATTCCGGTTCTGCCGACTGGAGCAGTGAAGGATTCTCCGCCTCTCCCTGAAGCGCTGCCTGCAGACGGCACGGGCCTTCGGAGCTGGCTTCCTCGCCCGCTGCCCCTCGGCTCTCCGAGCAGGTTGCTGGCGGGGCACTGTTGTTGTCACCCTGGCACACACCACGTCCTGTGCCCACTGCCTTCCTGGCTGCGACTTGCTGAGCTCTGCGGCCACTGCTTGGGTGCTCACATCCATGATCTGGTTCAATCCACAGACTCAGAGAAATGAATCAGGAAGACGAAGAAAGAAACCAAAGTGAAGCAAAACCCCCAGATCTGTGAAACGTCAGCGCTCTGCCAATAGAAGGCTATCTTCTCTCCCCTTTGGAAAAATAACTTAAGAAACTGAACTTCTGCATCCGGTGTAGCTTCCCCTTTGTTTCGTATTCTTGTAGAATCCAAGTCTGAACCAAGATGAGTCCTTGTTCACAGCGCCTGCGGCTGCTGAAAGCTGGGAAAGGTCTGGGTATCAGGGCAGGTTTCGCCCTCGGTTTGGCCACAGTGAGATGCTGGGCTGAGCTGGTCTCCAGGCCAGCCTGAAGTTCTGGACAGTGCAGGCGGGCCTCGGGATGGCCAGCTGTGTCCAGGAGCTCCAGGTACCACAGTGCAAGGCCGAGGGGGGCCCTGGCCTGCGAGTCCCGTTCCTTGGCTCTTTCTGCCTAGTATTCTCATTTAATTACGGAGCTGTCCTACTTAACTAAAATCCAATACACAAAAACATGATTAAAACCCTCCAGATAAGTTAAAGGATAGCTGTGTATTAATATGAAGAGAGTTTGCTCTATCAAACGATTTACTGCTTGGGTCCTGCTCATTCTTTTGGTTCATTAACAGGAAGATGGAGTTGACGCAATGACCCATGAATGTGTTCATTTCATAAAACAAGGCCCATAAGCTCTCTGTCCCTTCTCTTTCTCAGGAAGGTCCACCGGGGTTTGGAGAGGAAGGGGGCCTGCTCTTTTGGTGAGCAGGAACAAGGCTGTGCCTTTTACACCCAGCTCCAAAAACTTTAGGGTAATTATTAATAATTAGAATTGAGTGAAAATCCCACACCAAGTGAGTTAGTCAGTGTAATTTGCAGTTAACAATAGTTTCCTTTTTGAAACCTCAGGAGTCAGAACAAGAGCGTCATACAGTCTTTTTGTTTTAATTTCTGGCAGCTGAAGGGACTAAGATTTAGAAAAACCCTACAGAGGGAACCACATGCTTAAGCATTTTTACCAAAAATAATTTAAAAAAAAGCACACACATCAACAACAAAAAGTAATTTGTAAAACGTATGGAATTTGGGGTTTTAGAGTATATTTGGACCCTGCTCAAACTAGAATGTTCACAAAAGGTGCTCACAGCAAGCTGGGTTTTTGTTTTAAAAATTTTCAGTTTTATGCTGACAAAATTTCATCCTGAAGAACATTCCTGGGAGAAAGCTTTCAGAGCTGAGGAGCCTTTGGTTCCTGGGACACTGATGACCACTGGGCACCAGGTGATGGCAGGTAGGTACCAGTGATGACTTCAGTATCAGGTGATGACCCATTATCCCCAGGTGATAGCTAGTAGGCACCAGATGATGACCAGTGGGTACCAGTGATGGCCAGCGGGTATCAGGTGATGACTCATAGTCCCCAGGTGATGATCAGAGGGTTCCACTGATGACTAGGCTATCAGATGATGACTCATAGGCCCCGGGTCATGACTGCAGGTTGGCACCAGGGAGGGACACCACATAAGCTGAGGTGCCTCTGGCTTGTGGTCATGGGGTCTGCAGCTGGGGGTCCAGGGCTTCAGCGAGGAGCTCAGAGGGTGCAGCGGTGGGGACCCACGTGGGCCCTGACACCCCAGGCTGTGTGCTGTGCTCCATCTGCCCGTACGCCACCAGCTCCATGAGTCTGAGATGGGAACCCTCTGCACCCCTCGTTATTGGAGCTACCTTGAGCAGGAGTTGCATACTTGCCTCTAATCTTTGTGGATTGTACTTAGAAAATGAGATTCCTTGCATCAGAATATCTATGAATGGTGAGAAGATGTCAGAAGTGATATTTAAAATCACTATCTTCTGAGGAGAAAAATTATTTGGAGACAGAATATGCTTTGAAGCAGCGATCAATGACACTGGGCAGAGTATATTTCACAATGACCATCTTTGCCTGTCCAGAGATCATCATTCTATAATCCTTATTTTATAAATAATATTAATTGAGCTTTGCAATCCAGGCTAATACCAAAGGAAAACCCTCAAAAATAACTACCAAGCTGGCAAATAAACAATGCAATAGAACCACGTGTGCTGGGATATATAATCTGTGTAATAAAATGTAAAATATAGTATTTTGCCAGTAGCTAATAATGCATTAACAATTATTCTCTTGTTCCTCCCAGTGGATTCATAGTATAATCAATTTCAGGTAATATTTATTAGGCTCATATCCTGTAAATCAACGACTCAACTAGGTCTTGTAAATTTCTTACAGAGGAGAAAAATATTCTATTTGATAGTATTCAAAATAGTAAAATTCTGTTTACCTGAGTTTCAAAGGCTGTGGGGGTCTTGGGGATAAGAAATGCACCTTTGCATTCTTACCTTGGGGTAGCAGGTCCTGCATCACTAAGATCCAGACCGTCTAATTACAAACGCCAGATCGAGTCAAGCAGTTACTGAGCATAATCCTCGGATGAACATGGCTAATGTCAGTGTTATTAACATAGTCACTCGGAAACCAATTGTAGAACACAGGGAGGGTGTCAGACATGTTGTGTGCTAATGCCACACGATGAAAGATTAGTAACAGCAAAAGAGAAAAAGAAAGCCTGTGACTGCCAAACGTCACAACCAGGTTGCCAAGTTGTGGGGTGGGGGGGACCCCACTGGAGGAGGCAGGCTCGCTAGGCGGAGATGGCTCACAAAGAGAAGCCATAATTCGTTCCCCTGTTTTTTCCCCAGCCTTATAGGCATGCTTTTTTGTTCTGTTTAAATTGATTTTTCAACCTGATCTCAAGCCAGACTATATGTGACCTGATGAAGTCCTGGCCCCCTGAGCCTGGATCTTGGTCTCTTTTCTGGAGCAGTTAGTGGAGCCCGCAACTCGGGCCTGGGTGCCAAGCAGAACAGCACACCCTCCTGACCAGGGCTTTACACAAGCCAATTAGGAGTCATCTCTTGTGAACTTTGGGGTCAGGTAGTGGGAAAAGCAGCCGCCCTGTCGCCTAGCCCCACAGAGCAAGCAGCAGGGTCTCAGCTGGGCTGGCCCCCACCGTCCATCAGAGACCTGCACCTCTCAGCTGTGCAGGCGGATTCTGCACTCTGGGCGCAAACGGTCTGGGAGCTGGGACTCACAGGTGCAGGTGGTCAGGTTTAGGTCAGACTTAGGCGTCCTCGTGCGAGGAGAGGGCTGGTGGAGAAATTATGCCAGGTGTTTCAGGAGCAGAGCTGCAGGGGAGGCCTGGGCTGGCC
Source organism: Ovis canadensis (assembly GCF_042477335.2). NCBI lineage: Eukaryota > Metazoa > Chordata > Mammalia > Artiodactyla > Bovidae > Ovis > Ovis canadensis. Next base: position 14,481,167 of record NC_091267.1, read on the forward strand.
TGCGATGGGAGAGGGCCTTGCAGGATGAGAACGTGGGTGAGAAAAGCCCAGCGAGCCCAGCGTTGTGAGGTGGTCCTGCCGTTCCCTGGTTTAAAGGGTAACTTTTTAAAAAATGTTCTTTGGAAGGACTGGTGCTGAAGCTGAAACTCCAATACTTGGGCCACTTGATGCGAAGAACTGACTCATTGGAAAAGACCCCGATGCTGGGAAAGATTGAAGACAGGAGGAGAAGGGGATAACAGAGGATGAGATAGTTGGATGGCATCACGGACTCAATGGACACGAGTTTGGTAAGCTCTGGGAGTTGGTGATGGACAGGGAGGCCTGGTGTGCTGCAGTCCATGGGGTCACAAAGAGTCGGACACGACTGAGACTGAACTGAACTAGATGGTGGATACTGCCCCCTCGATGTCCTGGTGACTAGAGATGGAGTGGAGCTCAGGTATTCAGTGGGGGAAAATATTAGGTCAACATCACAACCTTAGGTCAGCATGGATAACGAAAAGTAATTATTGGCAGGCATGTACTTATCATCATTTTGTTGCTTCTGCATGGTGGCAAGCCCAGTAGAGTGGAGCTCACCTGGCAAGGTAATCAGTTTGGAACCATAAGAGACAGGTATATGGGCTGCTGCTGACTTTCTCTGGACTAAGATGGTCTGGACGAGGCCTGAAAGGTGGGGTTGGACAGGACTCATACACACCACTCTGGCGGGAAGCTGCCTGCTGATGAGTTAGAGTCAGGGGGCTGCTCTATAGCCTCAGTAGCCCCTTAACCGCCAGCCTGTGAGCCATGAGAGCTATAAGAACACACTCACACCCACAGCCTCACACCAGAATTGCTGTTCCTTGGCAATGCAGCCTTGGTCCTTTATCTGCATGAATTTTCTGCAAATTTTCTGGGAAGCCGTCAGGGCTCCCAGGATGGCTTGTAAAGAATGGTAAAGAACCTGCCAGCCAATGCCGGAGATGCAGGAGATGCAGGCGATGCAGGCGATGCCGGAGATGCAGGCGATGCAGGAGATCCAGGCGATGCAGGAGATGCAGGAGATGCAGGCGATGCAGGAGATGCCGGAGATGCAGGCAATGCAGGAGATGCAGGCGATGCAGGCAATGCAGGAGATCCAGGAGATCCAGGAGACGCCGGAGATGCAGGAGACGCGGGAGATGCAGGCGATGCCGGAGATGCAGGAGATGCAGCTTTGACCCCTGGGTCGGGAAGATCCCTTGGAGGAGGGAATGGCAACCCACTCCAGTATTCTTGCCGGGAGGATCCCATGGACAGAGGAGCCTGGCAGCTACAGTCCGTGGGGTCGCAGAGAGTTGGACTTGACTCAGCACGGACACACACAAGTAGCACTGGTTATATTTTAAAAAGATTATAAAAAGGAAGAAAGTTTAAAAATGGCCAACAAAGAATATTCACCAGAAAATGGTGTCATAATTGGTCTTGGCAATGATCTTTTGGGTATAACACCAAAAGCACAGACAACAAAGGCAACAATAAACAAGAGGGATTACGCCAAACTAGAAGACTCCTCACAGCAAAGGAAGCGGTTGATGAAATGAAAAAGCAATCTTCGAAACAGGAGAAAATATTACATTTGCAAACTATGCATCTCATAAGGGGCCAATACCCCCTTATACAAATGTATAAGGAACTCCTACAACTCAATAGCAACAACTCCTGGCCCCCGAACAAACCCAAATAAGCCAATGAAAAAACAGACAAAGATCTTAGCAAATTTTCTTCAGAGATGATATACAAATGGCCAACAGATAAATGAACAGGAACTTAACATCTCTGATCATTGGGGAAATGTAAATCAAACCCACAATGAAATACCACCTCACACCTGTTAGAATATGTACATAAAGAGACAGTTCAGATTACATACTCTGGTCATAATGCATTAAAGATAGAAATTAACCACAAAATCATAACACATATTATCCACAAAAGTCATAAGATAAGATAGACAAAAATCTCACTAACTGAAAAATTAAAAAAACAAAAAAACAGTTGAAAATAATTAAAAGAAACAGATAAAGAAGGGGCTTCCCTGGTGGCTCAGCTGGTTAAGAATCCATTTGCAGTGTGGGAGACCTGGGTTCAATCCCTGGGTTAGCAAGATTCCCTGGAGAAGGGAATGGCTACCCGCTCTAGTTCTCTGGCCTGAAGAATTCCATTCCCTGTATAGTTCATGGGGTTGCAAACAGTCAGACATGGCTAAGCAACTTTCACTTTTACTTTCTTTCAGATTAAAAAAGATATTAAAAAACTGAAATCTCAGAATCTCTTGGAAATAATGATCATAAAATATGTTGAAACTGATGGATTAAAACTACAGCAGTGCTCAGAGGAAACTTTATAATCTTAAATAATTGTACCATAAAATAAGTAAGAAAAATAAAAATAAATTAAGTACTCTGTAAAATTTGGAAAAATTAGCAAGTACATAAATTTTAGGAAAGCAAAAGGAATCAATTAAAGATAGCAATAGTAATGAATGAACTTTAAAGCAGAAAATCAGTAAATATTATCAAAGGTTGCTCTTTTGGAGAAAAAAATGAGAAAGGGAAAAATGGCTTCAAATTTCCATAGGTGGTAAAAAAGCACCCGCTAAAACATCTTTATAATATGTATGACATCTGTGTACTGTATAATAACTTCCATACATGATTTTAAACACTTTTGTGATTCTGTTTCTCCTTTATCGTGGGATTGGTTATATATTTTGTTAGTGTTAGAACGTAGGTTTCAAGCTTGTGGCTTTGTGTGTAATAGGGAAACACAAGAAGCTTTCCCATTAAGGCAGGAGCAAAACAAGTTTGGAAAACAATTATCATCACTATTATTTAATATTGTGCTGGAGGCACTAGCTAATACAATTATATGAGACAAGAAAACAAGTTCTGAAAATTGGAAAGAGTTAAAATTATTGCCATTTGCAGAAACACGATTGTTTACTTGATAAATCCAAGAAAATAGATTGAAAATTTATTGCAGATAAGAGAATTTTGTGAAGTGGTTACGAATAATAAAATATATAGAAACTGATGCTGTTCACATATACTAAAAATATCCAGTCAGAATTGTTAAAGAGCTGATTTGCAGTTGCAACCATTCACATGAAAATATCAAAAGACAAACTTTAAAAAATAAATTAAAAAATATCAAAGTCTATCTGATTAAAAATTTGAAACAGTGTGGGAAAAGAAAGAAGAATTGAAAAATGAAAAAGAGTATCTATTTGAGAGGCTCGTCAGGGATCACTTCTTCCTTAACTGTCCTGTACGTTTAGGACAACGTTAGCAACCATCCCTGAAGAGGGAAAAGGCAACCCCCTCCAGTATTCTTGCCTGGAGAGTCCCATGGACAGAGGAGCTTAGTGGGCCACAGTCCATGGGGTTGCAAGGGATTGGACACGACTGAGCGACTCACAGCAACAATCCCAAAAAGAACACACTGAGTGAGTTTATATTGAAAAATTAGCAGGAATAATAATTAGACGAAAAAGTAAGTGCAATCTGGCACTTATTTTAAATTGTTTTAAATTGTACTGTTAGGTGGTTCTTGTTTCTAGATAGGAGTTATCACTGGCATAGAAGAGAGCACCCAGAAATAATCTACACTGCAATTTATTACATGATAAAGGCAGATTGTTGCTCAGTCTCTAAGTCGTGTCCCACTCTTTGCGACCTCAGGGACTGCAGCATGCCAGGCTTCCCTGTCCTTCAGCATCTCCTGAAATATGGTCAAACTCATGTTCATTGAGTTGGTAATGTCATCCAACCATCTCATCCTCTATCAACCCTTTTTCCTCCTGCCCTAATCCTTCCCAGCATCAAGGTCTTTTCCAATGAATCTGCTCTTTGAGTCAGGTGGTCAAAGTACTGGAGCTTCAGTTTCAACATCAAACCTTCCAATGAATATTCACAGTTGATTTATTTTAGGATTGATTGGTTTGATATCCTTGCTGTTCAAGGGACTCTCAAAAGTCTTCTCCAGAACATAGTTTGAAAATATAGGTTCTTTGGTGCTCAGCCTTCAAACTGCCAACATCCGCTGGATCATTGAAAAAGCAAGAGAGTTCCAGAAAAACATCTATTTCTGCTTTATTGACTATGCCAAAGCCTTTGACTGTGTGGATCACAATAAAATGTGGACAATTCTGAAAGAGATGGGAATACCAGACCACCTGATCTTCCTTTTGAGAAACCTATATGCAGGTCAGGAAGCAACAGTTATAACTGGACATGGAACAACAGACTGGCTCCAAATAGGAAAAGGAGTACGCCAAGGCTGTATATTGTCACCCTGCTTATTTAACTTCTATGTAGAATACATCATGAGAAACACTGGGCTGGAAGAAGCACAAGCTGGAATCAAGATTGCTGGGAGAAATATAAAGAACCTTAGATATGCAGATGCCACCACCCTTATGGCAGAAAGTGAAGAGGAACTAAAAAGCCCCTTGATGAAAGTGAAAGAGGAGAGTGAAAAAGTTGGCTTAAAGCTCAACACTCAGAAAACGAAGACCATGGCATCTGGTCCCATCACTTCATGGGAAATAGATGGGGAAACAGCAGAAACAGTGTCAGACTTATTTTTTTAGGCTCCAAAATCACTGCAGATGGTGACTGCAGCCATGAAATTAAAAGATGCTTACTCCTTGGAAGAAAAGTTACGACCAACCTAGACAGCATATTCAAAAGCAGAGACATTACTTTGCCGACTAAGGTCCGTCTAGTCAAGGCTATGGTTTTTCCAGTAGTCATGTATGGATGTGAGAGTTGGACTGTGAAGAAAGCTGACTGCTGAAGAATTGATGCTTTTGAACTGTGGTGTTGGGGAAGACTCTTGAGAGTCCCTTGGACTGCAAGGAGATCCAACCAGTCCATTCTGAAGGAAATCAGCCCTGGGATATCTTTGGAAGGAATGATGCTAAAGCTGAAACTCCAATACTTTGGCCACCTCATGCGAAGAGTTGACTCATTGGAAAGGCTCTGATGCTGGGAGGGATTGGGGGCAGGAGGAGAAGGGGACGACCGAGGATGATGTGGCTGGATGGCATCACTGACTCGATGGATGTGAGTCTGAGTGAACTCCGGGAGTTGGTGATGGACAGGGAGGCCTGGCGTGCTGCGATTCATGGGGTCGCAAAGAGTCGGACACGACTGAGCGACTGAACTGAACTGAACTGAACTTCTTTATGGTCCAACTCTCACATCCCTACATGACCTATGGAAAAACCATAGATTTGACTAGATGGACCTTTGTCAGCAAGTGATGTCTCTGCTTTTTAATATGCTGTCTAGGTTTGTCATAGCTGTCCTTCCAAGGAGCATCTTTTAATTTCTTGGCTATAGTCACCATCTACAGTGATTTTTCAGCCCAACAAAACAAAATCTGTTACTGCTTCCGCTTTTTCTCCATCTATTTGCCATGAAGTAATGGGACCAGATGCCATGATCTTAGGTTTTTGACTGTTGAATTTTAGATCAGCTTTTTCACTTTCCTCTTTCACCCTCATCAAGAGGCTCTTTACTTCCTCTTTGCTTTCTGCCATTAGAGTGGTACCATCTGCATATCTGAAGTTGTTGATAATTCTCTCAGCAATCTTGATTCCAGCTTGTGATTCATTCAGTCCAGCATTTTGCCTGATGTCCTCTGCATAGAAGTTAAATGAGCAGGGTGACGATATGCAGCCTCGTCATACTCCTTTCCCAATTTTGAACCAATCTGTTGCTCCACGTCTGGTTCTAGCTGTTGCTTCTTCATCTGCATATGGGTTTTTCAGAAGACAGGTAAGGTGGTCTGGTATTTCTATCTCTTTAAGAATTTTCCACAGTTTGTGGTGATTCACATAGTCAAAGGCTTTCGTGTAATCAATGAAGCAGAAGCCTTTCATCTTTGATTCCTCTGCCTTTTCTAAATCCAGCTTGAACATCTGGTAGTTCTTGCTTCATGTGCTGCTGAAACCTAGCTTGAAGGATTTTTAGCATTACCCTGCTAGCATGTGAAATGAGCGCAACTGTATGGTAGTTGCGTTTGAGCATTCTTTGGCATTGCCTTTCTTTGGGATTGGAATGAAAACTGACCTTTTCCAGCCCTGTGGCCACTGCTGAGTTTTCCAAATTTGCTGGCATATTGAGTGCAACACTTTCACAGCATCATCTTTTAGGATTTAAAACAGCTCAGCTGAAATTCCATCATCTCCACTAGCTTTGTTCGTAGTGTGACGCTTCCCAAGGCCCACTTGACTTTGCATTCCAGAATGTCTGGTTCTAGGTGAGTGATCACACCATTGTGGTTATCTGGCTCATTATTGCTTAGCACAATATTGGGACTCTGGGCACTCTTTTAAAAATAACTTAATAAAATGGGACTCTTGCTTCACACCTCCCACCCAAATAAATACTAAATGAACCAAAGATTTAAATTATAAAAAGACTGAAAAATTATTTAACATAAAACTAGTGTGTTTTCCCCTGAATCTTGGGATGTGGAAGGCTTTTCTAATTGTGAAACGAAGCCTAGAAGATGTAGATAATAGATTAAGTAATTGAACCACAATAAAATCAAATATTTTTAATGACAAATATAACAGGCAAAAAAATCACAAGACAAATGAAAAATTAGGGAAAATATTTGTAATTCATGTCACAGACACAAGGCTCATTTTCCTAGTAGGTGGAGATGACCTTACAATTGATTTAAAAAAATAATCCAATAGGAAAAAATGTATACAAAAAGTTCATATATAAAGAAGTGCAAGTGGGTCTTAGACTGAATATCCTCATAACTGGAGAAATGCATTAAAACTATACTGAGACTTATTCACCTAATAGACAAGCAAAGTCATGGCAAGGGTCATCAGGATGGGGAGGGGGAGGCAGGGGCGATGGTGTGAGGGGCCCTGGGGGGTGAGGCAGGGTCCCTGTGATGCGGGCCTGGGAGCCGTGGATGCCGAGAGGGCTGGGGAGGAAAGCATCTCCCTGGAGCCTCCGGAAGGAGCTGCTCTTTGGACCCCTTGGATCTGGCATGTTGGGGCTCTTCGCACTCTGGCCTCCAGAGTGGTAAAAGGACACGTGAGTGAGTTTCAGCCTTTCACCTGGGAGCGGTTTCTTGCAGCAGGGGTGGAAAGGGAACCAGCTCCTCAGGGCCGAACCGACCCTTGGTTCTGGTGCAGGTGGTTGCTCTCAGGTGTTGGGGAGGGAGGGTAGGCCTGTTCCGCCCGCTTCCGTCCCTGCTGTGATGCTCAGCAACTTTGGCAAAGAGGCGCTGAAAGTGCTGTGAGGCTGTCTCTGCTGATTATTGATGCCGGGAGCGTCCGAAGAAGGAGAGAGGCTCCAGGGCGTCCGTGTCCGGGCTGAGTCCTCAGAATGTGATACGCCTGTGACTCTGCGTCCTCTGCTGGCTGTGGTGGCGGGTGGCCTTCCAGACAGAGAGGTCCTTTCAGCGTCCTGCTCACGTCCGCACTGGGGCCTCACCCTCCAGCCCCTCTGTCTCCCCAGCCCTCACCTGGGAGCCGTGTGCAGAGTCCTTTGATTTCAGCATTGCATTCTGTATGGAGGGGAGGGTCCTCAGACCACTGTTCAGTCTGTCTGTGAGATGCCTGAGGATCAGTGGGCTGTCGGTGATGTGCGGGTGACTCGAGTGGTCAGTGGCCTTGTCGAGGGGTGGTCCAGGCTCCTGGCTCATAGGTGTGTGCGCCTCACAGAGAAGAACGCGTGAGACACATGGCAGTCTCAGCGGTGGACGCCCAAGCCTGAAGCCGATGGGCTCCGCGTTCTTCAGTATGGACAGAAAGAACTCGGGGCACGGGGTGTTTTATCAGTTCCCACAAAGGAGGAGAGATGCTTCTCGAAGCTGCGTTCGGACTTTCTTCCTTGTTAAGGTTTTCCTACGGGATCCCATCTACATAACTGAAACTGCATTTTGTTTGGTACTCGGATCTTCACAGCACTTGCAGTCCTGTATCTTGCTTTTTTTCACCCTTTCAGCCCACCCTGCAGAAGCCTACACGGCTGGAGGCCCTGCGGTTCCCAGGGGCTGCTCTGTGGACTCAGATGAAGGAGGGAGCCATCTGCTCGGGGCTGGCTTGTGTGAGACTCTGGAGCAGACAGTCTTCAGGCTCCAGAGTTTGGGCAAGGACTGCCCTGCGGACCCACATCCTTCTCTGGAAACTCAGCACTTCCACTTTCTCCAGAGCTGGTTCTCTCCAGGCGATGGTTTCAGCTAACACAGTTGAAGGTGATAAGATTCTCCAGAGGCTAACGTATGAGCACGCATGCTAATCTGTTAACTTAGGCCATGAAGCGGTCAGGTGACCCACAGTAGTCCAACCCACAGGCACCTCCTTTCTTGTAGAAAAGGTTTCAGAAGCCGAGCTGTGGGAAGTTCGTCTTCAGCTGCTGGAAGAGTTAAGTGAGGGAGCCGCGGGACGCCTCCTGGGCACGTGGGCTTGACTGTGGTGCGGACAGCAGGTGGCCTGCTGCCCCTTCTCTGGGGGAGACCCCGGCAGATTCCGCTTATCCGACCTTCCTCCCTTCTCACCGCCACGCCCGGAGGACGGTGGCACCGTGGCCTCGGCTTTGGGCCTGCTCATGCTGTGGGTGCATTAGAGCCAGCACAGTACATGGTGTCACGTCATTTACGTGAGTTTAGCCAAGCTCCTTTACGACAGACAATTTCGCTTTTCAGTCGTGTGAGCTTTCCCTCACTCCGGTCCCAGCTGGGAAACGGTGGTTTCCCTTCCTGCTGTCTGTGAGGGGAGGCCCTTTATCACGCCCTCCCCAGAGACCCCGGCGTGGGTCCACGTATCGCGTCTGCCTTTCTCGGGCTGGTAATGGGAGACATCTGGATGGCTTCCTGGGCAGGATCCCGCCGAGTCCAGAGCTGGCCTTTCTCTGGGGAGGCTGCAGGGTCTCCATGTATGAGCCCACAAAGCCCACAGATCACCTTCTGTCCTGGTTTATCCGATTGGCACTTTTCCTCACTATGCGACAGTTGCTTGTGGGGGATGAGAGGGCCAGTCTCCTCTGGGGCGACCGCAGGGGGACTGGGAGGCTCCCCTGCCCTGTCCCCTCTCAGCGGAACCTCCGAAGTGCCTGGTGGCAAACCTGGAAAACCTTGAGGTCGAACCCCAAATCTACCACTTGGAGACCTTGGCCAGGCTCTCGGATACTGGCCTGACGGGTGGATGGGGAGTTAGGCAGGTGAGGGCTTTGTGAGTCTTGATCTGATCTTCCCCAAAACAGAAACTACATTTATTATTATTATCGCTGCTGTTGTTGCAACCATGCTGTCTGATACTGGCTCTCGGATACTGGCCTGACGGGTGGATGGGGAGTTAGGCAGGTGAGGGCTTTGTGAGTCTTGATCTGATCTTCCCCAAAACAGAAACTACATTTATTATTATTATCGCTGCTGTTGTTGCAACCATGCTGTCTGAGTCCTTCCAAATGACTCTTTTGTGTAGTTTGGTATCACATCCAAGGCCTGTGGTGATCAGCACCTGGACTTTCTCATGGTCCAGGGTACAGAGGGCAGCCACGCCAGCTCTGTTCTGAGCCTGGGCTGTGACTTCAGGCAAAGCACTTGATTTCTCATTTGTGACATGACTTTTGAGGAGGTTATTGCCTGAGATTCCTGAGAGCTGAGATTCCACATTTTCCACCATCCTCCTGCAGGAGGTGAAACTTGGAGGCAGACCCAGAACGCAGTCAGCAGACCTGAGCTGATGGCCAGGTCCACAGAGGACGAGCTGTGACCCCAGACAGGCTGTCCCGTGGCCATGGTACGCTGGGGTGTTAGCACATGTTCAGGCTGGGACCCCAGAGAGCAAGGAGGGTGCCCTGGGCCCAGAGGCCCCTCTGGGGTACTGAGGAGTGTGGTGCACGCGACGGCGGACCGCCCGCAAATCTGTAAATGGAGAGTATGTAGTTGTGTGATGTCATTGTTCATGTACATACGGTGTAATGTTGCGGTTATATGTTATTTTACACACACACACACACACACACACACACACACAGCCTCCCCCGTGGCCCAGGAGGCCTCCCTGAGGGTGGTTCCTCTCCTGCAGCCCCAGGAGCCCGAGAGTCTCGCTCATTGCCCCAGCAAAGAGCTTCCGCTCTAAGATGCTGTCCGTCTTGATGCCAAGCCCTCCCATGCCTCGTCCTCAGATATGGCTTGAACATGTTATGTTCAGGCAACCCGGCCCCATGCATGGCATGGTCCTGCCTTCTCTGCGTCCAGGTTGTGTTACCTGCCAGCGAAGGGTGTGAAATGAAGCCTCCCTCTGTATTGATTTGCTGATGAAAATGTCACAGAGGCGTAAGGAGATGCTCAGGGAAGGATCTGTGAGAATCCAGTCTCAAGAAGCTTTTCCCCTATGTTTTCTCCCAAGACTTTATAGTTTTAGTTCTTATATTTAGATCTTTGAGTTAGGGTTTAATGGGAAAGAGGACAAAAGTTTTGGGGATGGGTGGTGATGATGTAGGCACAACAACATTGAACTGCATGCTTAAAAATGGTAAATCTCATGTTTATTATTCTATGATTGGGCTCCCCTGGTGGCTCAGACAGTAAGGAATCCGCTTGCAGTGCAGGACTGGGTTTGATCCCTGGGTTGGGAAGATCGCCTGGAGAAGGAAATGGCAACCCACCCCAGTATTCTTGCCTGGAAAATCCTATGGACAGAGGAGCCTGGCAGGCTACAGTCCATGGGGTTGCAAGGAGTCAGACACAACTGAGCCACTAACAGTATTCTATGATTAAAAATAAAGGGAAAAGCAGCAACCAGAAGCCATATCCTGGGCTGCTGTCCTGTAGTAACTGGATCGTGATAGCATCTAATAGCAGATGCTAGTAACACAGGGTGTGGGGTGGAGATCTCCACCGCCGTGCTCTCCGTTCATGTCCTGCCATGTGTCCTGGGATGTGCAGGCTGGTTGACGAGACCAACGTTTTCCTGGACCATCTCTGACCGGCCTTTGCACGTCTGTCAGAATAAACCTGCACTTGAAGCCCTCTTGTAGTTGCTTTGCTAGAATGGAGGACTTCTGGAAGCACTGAGTGTATAAAGAGGTCAAAGTCTCTGTCTGGGTGTTTGGGGTGCGGAGAGGGCGCTGCAGTGGACGTGGGAGCATGAGGAGCTGCTGGCCGGGGAGGGGAACGCACGAGAGACGGCAGGCTTTGAGGGGCCGTGCGCTGTCCTGTAGACTCAGGAGGGGTTTTCATCTGACAGAAAGCTCAGTTTCCTGGCGATTCTTTGGGGCACCATGGCGGTATTATGTATATCCTATCTAGCATCTCCCCATGCGGAGATCTCATCAATGGAGACCAGATTCCCTTCCAGGGCTCACTTCTCCGGCTGCAACTTGATACCCACAAAGATGACAGGTCAGCCACTGAACCAGGTACCCGAGAGGCTGGATGGGGCACTGTGCCCCCAGAGAATGTGCGGCTGGCTTCCTGGGAATGTCCCCCCCTGGGGGCTGGGGGCTCACAGCAAATCTGGTTCTGCGTTAAAAACATCATTCCGTGGGCTGTTGCTGCTGCTAAGTCACTTCAGTCGTGTCTGACTCTGTGAGACCCCATAGACGGCAGCCCACCAGGCTCCCCCATCCCTGGGATTCTCCAGGCAAGAATACTAGAGTGGGTTGCCATTTCCTTCTCCAGTGCATGAAAGTGAAAAGTGAAAGTGAAGTCACTCAGTCCTGTCTGACTCTTCGAGACCCCATGGACTGCAGCCTGTCAGGCTCCTCCGTCCATGGGATTTTCCAGGCAAGAGTACTGGAGTGGGGTGCCATTGCCTTCTCCGTTCCGTGGGCTAGTGGAGCTCAAAGGCAGCCCAAGAAAGAATTAGTCTAGGTGGAGAAAGAGGGTGTGGGGAGGGTGGAGTCCCCACCGTGAGAGGAGGGGGTGCCCACGCTCGGCTTCCCCTTCCTGGGGGTCGCCTGCCTGGGTGCTGGACACACTGAAGTTCTGCTCTTGCGTGTGCACCAGCAGAGAGTGTGATAATCCAGGGCTGGGGCCTGCACAGCACATGGGGGGCATTGCTGTGAGGCTGGAACTGATCGGATCAAACATCACCTGCGAAGACTCACAGGTGGGGAGCTTTCCTGTTCTTATCTTGGCTGCATCCTCAGCGGGGGAGATGCAGGAGCCATGCCCATTAAATGTTAGCAAAGACCATATTTTATTTTATTTTTAAATTTTTTTATTTTTTTAATTTTAAAATCTTTAATTCTTACATGCGTTCCCAAACATGAACCTCCCTCCCACCTCCCTCCCCATAATATCTCTCTGGATCATCCCCATGTACCAGCCCCAAGCATGCTGTATCCTGCGTCAGACATAGACTGGCAGTTCGATTCTTACATGATAGTATACATGTTAGAATGCCATTCTCCCAAATCATCCCACCCTCTCCCTCTCCCTCTGAGTCCAAAAGTCCGTTATACACATCTGTGTCTTTTTTTGCTGTCTTGCATACAGGGTCGTCATTGCCATCTTTCTAAATTCCATATATATGTATTAGTATACTGTATTGGTGTTTTTCTTTCTGGCTTACTTCACTCTGTATAATTGGCTCCAGTTTCATCCATCTCATCAGAACTGATTCAAATGAATTCTTTTTAATGGCTGAGTAATACTCCATCGTGTATATGTACCACAGCTTTCTTATCCATTCATCTGCTGATGGACATCTAGGTTGTTTCCATGTCCTGGCTATTATAAACAGTGCTGCGATGAACATTGGGGTACATGTGTCTCTTTCAATTCTGGTTTCCTCGGTGTGTATGCCCAGCAGTGGGATTGCTGGGTCATAAGGCCATGCTGTTTGCAATTTTTTAAGGAATCTCCACACTGTTCTCCATAGTGGCTGTACTAGTTTGCATTCCCACCAACAGTGTAGGAGGGTTCCCTTTTCTGCACACCCTCTCCAGCATTTATTGCTTGCAGATTTTTGGATCACGGCCATTCTGACTGGTGTGAAGTGGTACCTCATTGTGGTTTTGATTTGCATTTCTCTAATAATGAGTGATGTTGAGCATCTTTTCATGTGTTTGTTAGCCATCCGTATGTCTTCTTTGGAGAAAGAATCAATATAGTGAAAATGAGTATACTACCCAAAGCAATCTACAGATTCAATGCAATCCCTATCAAGCTACCAGCCATATTTTTCACAGAACTAGAACAAATAATTTCAAGATTTGTATGGAAATACAAAAAACCTCGAATTGCCAAAGCAATCTTGAGAAAGAAGAATGGAACTGGAGGAATCAACTTGCCTGACTTCAAGCTCTACTACAAAGCCACAGTCATCAAAACAGTATGGTACTGGCACAAAGACAGAAATATAGATCAATGGAACAAAATAGAAAGCCCAGAGATAAATCCACACACATATGGACACCTTATCTTTGACAAAGGAGGCAAGAATATACAATGGAGTAAAGACAATCTCTTCAACAAGTGGTGCTGGGAAAACTGGTTAACCACTTGTAAAAGAATGAAACTAGATCACTTTCTAACACCGCACACAAAAATTAACTCAAAATGGATTAAAGATCTAAATGTAAGACCAGAAACTATAAAACTCCTAGAGGAGAACATAGGCAAAACACTCTCCGACATAAATCACAGCAGGATCCTCTATGATCCACCTCCCAGAATTCTGGAAATAAAAGCAAAAATAAACAAATGGGATCTAATTAAAATTAAAAGCTTCTGCACAACAAAGGAAAATATAAGCAAGGTGAAAAGACAGCCTTCTGAATGGGAGAAAATAATAGGAAATGAAGCAACTGACAAACAACTAATCTCAAAAATATACAAGCAGCTTATGCAGCTCAATTCCAGAAAAATAAATGACCCAATCAAAAAATGGGCCAAAGAACTAAATAGACATTTCTCCAAAGACCACGTTTTAGAAGCACGGAATGGTACAAGCCAGGTACTAAGAGGTTGTTGAAAATGGGAAAAATCACTTTTTTGATATATAAAAAGTAGAGCAAAAGATAGTTGGCTCTTGAACAATGCAGGGGTTTGGGTGCTGCCCCTACATTGTAGAAAATTCACTTACTGCTCTCTCTGCCTCCAAAACAGTGAAGGACTCGCCGGGGCAGGAGCTGAAGCAGCCCCAGGGGATGCAGGGCCCACCCTCCTCTTCTGATCCTTCCTGTCATGGTCTCTAACCAAACACAAGCGTTTCCCTACACTTGGTTAGTTTAAAGATCCATAAAGGGTAAAACAGTCACTATTTTGAGAAAACATAGTATCAGGCCACCTGGTGCTGATGCACTGGAGAAGACCCTGATGCTAGGAAAGATTGAGGGCAGGAAGTAACAGAGGATGAGATGGTTGGATGGCATCACCAACTCAATGGACATGAATTTGAGCAAATTCCAGGAGATGATGAAGGACAGGGAAGCCTGGAATGCTGCGGTCCATGGGGTCACAAAGAGTCAGACAAGCCTTAGCCACTGAACAACAACAATATTGAAAAAAATCTATGTGAGCAGACCTGTGCTGTTCAGGCTCGAGTGTGACTTCTGCCCACAGTGCAACTACAGGAAGGGGGACCCTGCGGGCTCTCTCCTCGACAACCTCCACCCCAGCGGGGCCTGGGCCGGCCGGTCACAAGCGCTCCACCCACCCGACCTGAGGCTTCCTTTCCTTCCCTCTGGTGGGAGAGACCAGAGCATACATTTTTCCCCCTGACCCAGAGCATGTGTCCTGAGACCAGTCACCACTTTTCATCCCACTCCTTTTTTTTTTTTTAAGAACAGCCTCAGAGATGTGGGCTTCCCTGGTGGCTCAGAAGGTAAAGAGTCTGCCTGCAATGCAAGAGACCTGGGTTCACTCCCTGGGTGGGGAAGATCCCCTGGAGAAGGCAATGGCTGCCCACTCCAGCATTCTTGCCTGTTGAGTTCAGTGGACAGAGGAGCCTAGTGGGCTACAGTCCACGGGGTTGCAGAGAGTCAGACGCAACTGAGAGACTAACCCTCTCATCAGAGATGCGATCCACATGGCGCAGGACTTGGTCTGTGTGTAATTCAATGCCCAGCTCTCGTTGGCTCTTGTCCCCTTTCTTTCTCAGTTCCTTTGGATCACAGGTAATTTTTAATAAATTTCTCTCCCTTTTAGCTAATTACCTATAACTTTCTTTTTGTTTATTTTGATATTAACTTTAGAATTTGTGGCACATGTATTTACCTCACCGCTGCCTACCATGAGTTCCTATCACTGCACCGGTGGCGGAGGAGAACGGCCTTTGCCGTGGGGCCTGCAAGCAGCATGCTCTTCTCACGAGCTTTGCTCTATAACCCAGCTCCACGCTGGCTTCTGCGGGGCCACACCCGCGAGACCTCCGACTCCCCCATTCTCCGCCGCTCGCCCCGGTGTACATTCATCTTGACAATTGTGTGGTGCTAAAACTATCCTCCAGACAGAGGCTCGCTGAGCTCCTCTGAGGGCCCCGGTCCTGGATGTGGAGGATTCCGCCGTGAACACAGTGTGTCTGACCTTCTTGGAGCTCGTTTTCCCGCAGGGAGGAGAGGCTGTGAGCGATCAGACCAGGGAACCCGCGACAGGACTGTGGCGACGAACAGGAGAGACACGGGTGGCTGGCTGGGGGGCGGCGGCATGGGGGTCGGGAGTGGTGGTCCACGGGGCTCTGGGAGGTTCCAGGCAGGGGGTTAGGTTGTCTGGGGGCCCCCGAGCCAGCAGGGGAGCAGGTGGGCCGGGAGGTGAAGGGTGCTGAGGCGCAGTGGTCCTTGGAGTGAGACGGACCACCCCCACCCTCTGCTTCTTTCCAGAACTGAGTCACTGGGCTTGGAGGGCCCTTGGGAGTCCCCTGGTCTTCCCCTGGAGCACAGACTGACCTGGCCGCACCTCCTGCTGCTGGGACCTCACTCCCGGGACAGGTGGTCAAGGATGACAACCTGATGGGGTTCACTGTGGGGTCCAAGGACCACTTCCTCGGTGAACCTGGAACCGTGGCTGGCCACCCCCTACAGAGCCGCGCAGGCTCTGGTCCAGGAGCCCTGGGCGTGGATTGTGGGCGAGAAACGGGCCGCTTCCGTATTCCACAACGCTCCCTCTCCTCAACCTTCCAGGCCAGCATCACCAAGCCTGGTTTTCGTGTTCTGGTGAGTGGACTGAGCACATTTCTCAGGCAGAAAATATGTATTGATGGGCTCTTTATTACAGATGTCACCTGAATAAAAATAATTTTCCAAGATTCATGTTGGCTAAAACACAGGCATCAGGGCAGAAACCAGTAATTCAGGGTAGGATGCTGACAGCCTCGCACGACGCTCTCCAGTCTGGAAGCACACCGCTTGGCAGGGCGCCCACCAGCCATCCATCACCCAGCACAGGGGACCCCACAAGGCCACAGGGTCCCTGTGCGATGCTGTCCTTGTCCTGGCTCTGGGCAGATGGCTGTGCTGCGTTGACTGTCCGACCAGAGCAGCTGTCGGAGAGAAAGCCGGCCCCTGGGAGTGTGACCCCGGGCAGAACCGGCTGGAAGTGGCGTCAGGACCACGCACAGGGCATTCACGCACGGGGACTGGGGCGTCTGCTTTCTCAGTGGTTGCTGCTGTGGTGCTGGATGGTGTGGTGAGAGCCCAGTGGGGCTGAGAAGGACAGGCAGAGCTGACCGGCGGGCTGCATCACTCCTGCTGGCTTGGAGCCCAGGTCTGCGGGGCCAGGGACAAGGCGCGGGGCTCGCCTGTAGCCCAGTGGGGCTGAGAAGGACAGGCCGAGCTGACCAGTGGGCCGCATCACTCCTGCTGGCTTGGAGCCCAGGTCTGTGGGGCCAGGGACAAGGCGCGGGGCTCGCCTGCGGCTTGTGGCATCCTCTGCCCTGTCTGTGCTCCACGATTGGCCGGCGAGGCTGGCGAGGTGTTGGCTTGGGAAGGAGGAGGGGGTGCAAACCGGGACTGGACCTTCAAGGGGAGGGATTTGGCGTGAGGGAGGGGTGGATGAGTGTGGCTGTCTCGAGGGCCCCCCTGGCAGCAGGGCCGGCCAGTGTGACCGGGGCTGCCAGCCAGCATGTTCTGTGTGCTGCTTGGCTCTGGGGCAGCGGTCAGCAAAGGTGCTGAGTGATGATCGAGAATGGGTCCTGGCTTCCTCCTTGAAAAGGACAAATAAGAGAGCAATTATGGGTTTCGGTGCTCCCAGATATCTGCCCCAACTCTTACCTGGGCTCAAAAGAGGTTTTCATCACATGGCTTGTGGCTGGAAAACTGACTTTCAGTTAATAAGAAACGCCTTGCTTTTGTGTTGGAAATAGTACCAGTTAGCTTAGAAAATTATGTCTGGCACGGTATCTCCCAAGGGCAACGCCAGAATTCTTGAGTGTGAACTTGAGGGAGGGGTCAGACTTGCGTTCCCTCATGCCTCCGCCGTCTTGGGTTGCCTTGTGTCTTTCTTATTCTCAGAAGATGTTGGGAGTGTCCTGGGGTTTCTGAGACTCTGAAGTGGTGGTGAGATTTGGGGTTTTGAAAACAAAACCCTCAAGCCCCATACTACAAAATGCAGCAGTACAAAATCTGTTTTTTTTTTTTTTTTAAACATGCCACAAAGAATGTGAGTTTCCTGAAGAGAAAGAAAGTAAGCCACGAGTCTCAGATCTGAGACAATAAATGCTTTAAGTGATGATGGATGCTTTGTGCGCCAGGCCCCAAACTGTCAGTGACTGACGATCAGGCGGGCAGGTGTCCCAGTGAACCTGGCAGGACTTGAAGGGCAGGTGGCGTGACAAGGCTTCTGCACGCGGGTCCGTCGGTCCTGAAGGGGATTCTGGAATGTAAGTGCCACACAAGACTTCTGAATGAGCCCCTTACCTGGTGAGGGGAACTTCCTTTAACTTTGCAAAGGTTTCCTGAGGCCCTTGACTGTTGCGAGGTTCCGTTCATAATTTCAGGCGTTTCCTCTCAGACTCACGGATCTCACCGCATTGCCATCAGTGAGCTCAGAGCACTGCTTTTGGGGAAGCTGGAGGTGGGGAGGGGGGCGTTGGCAGCTCCACACCTGAGATGCAGGAACATTCTCCTTTGGAGCAACTGCATGCCGTGGCCTCTGTCCTCTTGCGGGCCCCAGGCTCACCCCCGGGGCATTTACCTGGTAGTCCACCTTGCACCTGCTGGTTCCCCGTCTCATCTGCCCATCTGCGTCTCTTCCCCTGAGAGACTAACCCAACACCCCACTTCTAGATGTGATTTGAACATCCCGGGAGAGCAGGACGTTTCTGCTACTTGAGGGAGATGAAGTCTTGGGATCACGAAGTGGTAGTGACTGTTCACACTACAGCACCATTTGGCACAGCCTGACTCGGGCGTGGTCTTTAAACGACGAAGGCAGAGGCTCGGGCTGATGGCACGCCAGAATTAGCCAGCTCCGGTGAGAGTGGAGCCAAATTTTTTGGGGGGATGGGGTGAAGTAAAGGAAGAGCATCCACAAATGAGCCAACATATCCTTCATCTGAGGAATGAGAATGTCTCCGCACCTACCTTGGCTTGGGAAGCTCAGAGGAGTTCACACTGTGGACAGGAGTTGACTTTGCACCTGGAAGAACCTGGACTTGAATACCAACTGGAACACCTTGGGCAGATTATTTAAGTGCCCTTGAGTCTCAACTCCCTAACTTCCTCATGTTCAAGATGAGACTTGCAGGGCTGCTCTGAGAGTCGGAGAAAATAAAAATAACTAAATAAAACATGAGTATGAAAAGGGCATGATCAGCGGTCACTAATTTGTAACGAAACTGGACAATGACCAACCTCAACTCAGCTGTGACTCCGCTCAGCCAGTCGCGCCTACACTCACGCCCTCACCGGGTGTCTGGCATCTGCCTTTCACCCGCAACAGCCCCCCAGCCACGCTGAGACCGCGGGAGGCCACCACATTCCAGGTGGGCGCTGGCGGGGCTCCACGGCCTCTCCAAGTGAGGCTCCCATGTGGGCTGCAGGCTCCGGGGCGCTGTGGTTGAACAAGAGCCTTGCTCCTTCGCAGGCTTGTCCTGCTGCCCCGACCTGTGCGGGGACGGATGTCCGACCGGTCTCTGGGTGCAGACTTGAGCCTTGGCCGCTGGGGAGGCTGCCGCCGGTGCCAGCGCCCAGCCACCAGACAGCTCCCTGCTCCGCGGATGACCTTGGGCACCGGGCCACGGGTGGGCCTCTCCCACTTCCTGGCTTTGCCCTCACGAGACTCTTCTCCTAACTGCTCACTCTTCACATGTCTGTGCCCAAGTGTGTTTTAGTTGAACCTGTGACCACGTGGAATGCAAAGACACCTCATCTCTTGGGGAGGAGGAATTGTTTTCACGCTCCCAAGGATGCCTGGCTTGGAGTATAAACAGTTTGCCCCTGCCCCCCTTCCAACCCTGGTGCTGCCCCCAGAACATCCTGGCCTGGGGCTCATGGGTGTCCTGGACGGGGGTCCTCATGCAGGCGAGCGAGAGGCAGACCGGGACCCCAACTGGTGGCCACTGATGGAGCTTGCTGACCCCCAGTAGCGTTGACATGAAGTTTCCTGAAGCCATTAGGGGTTGAGGCAGCCAGATTCCTTTTCACTGTGGGCCCGAATTTAAAAAACAAACAAACAAACCCCAAAACTCACCCGAACCAACCCAACAGGCAAAGTTTGGAGTAGAAAAATTAACCCTGGGAAAATCTGGGAAAGCCAAAGATTATACAAGACATTCATCCTCAAGCTGATTTTTTTTGGTACAATCCTGTGTTGTGCTCAAAACAAAAATCTGAGAATACTTCTTAAAGAGAAAACAAAGCCCAGCCCCGGCCATACATCTGTGAGTTTTGAAACAAAGGTTTGTTTGTGTGCCTCAATCACTCTCCCCCATGAAAGCAGACACTTACTTGAAAAACTTTTCAGGGAAACACTCTAAACCAACATCCTGGTATAAATTTGCAAAACGCAATACAGGCCTGATTGTTTTTGGAGTGGATGCAGGCCGCATACGAATAGCTCTTTCTGAAACGTAATGTTCTTTGCACGGCTCAGTGGCTAATGTACAATAAATCAACAAAAGAGCGCTTCAATAAAGCCAGTGGGCAGCGGCAAGGCCACTGTTATTTTATCTTTTTACAGTATTTAATTGGAAGGTTTTTCCTGAAACTTTAGCCAGCCTTCAAATTACGAGACTCCATATAAGAAGAGATTGATAAGAGAAAATTTTTTTTCCAGCATTTTTTCCTTACAAGAGAGCAAGTTTTTGCAGAGGGAGAATAAAGTTACAAGTGTCTAGCATTTTGCTGAGGGAGAATGAAATTAGATGCTGAATGGAGCGGATAGGGGAGGCTGGGAAAACGCAGAGTTGGCAGCCCTGCCAGGTCCGTGTAGGGCCCCCACTGTCCTCCTCGCGGGACCAGGTGTCCCCTGCATTCAAATGATACTATTATTCATAGAGGGAGCAGAGTATTAAAACTCCCCCCCCTCAAAAATCATTTGCAACTGAATAAAGATATAATCCTGGAAATATAACTCTCCATTAAGGGTCCCCATTAGCAATACAAGAGCCCCATTGTAAAGGAGTTATGTATATTTATCAAGTTAAAAAAAAAACTTGTCTTAGTGCTTACATGTTAATAGAAAACTTTTATAGCCCTGGTCTCAGAACTAGTTATGCATAAAATGTAAAGCATCTATTATTCTTTGGCAAACTCTCTACCGGTTGACAGTGAATTGCTAATACGGGCACAGGCCCTGGCTGAGGCTGGTGAGTCTTCCTGGCTGGCCCGGGGCTGCGCCAAGTGGGCGAGAAGGGAGGCCTCGCGTTTCAGGGGCTGGACCCGCGGCAGCCCCAGATTGCTTTCTCCAGGGCTGCGCTGAGGTTCCGAGGCGGCTTCTGAATGGCACCTCGTAGTTCGCAGGAGCTGGGCTCGTTTGGAGCGCACATAGGCGGCCCTGCATCCCGTCCCCTCTGTTGTTCAGGGTCTCCTGCAGGGAGTGGTGGTACCCATCTGGCGCCCATGGGACCCTGTGGGGGCCTTGGGGACCTGTGATGGCCTTGGGCAGAGCTGACTGCCGGCCGCTGCTCTGGCCCTCAGGAGCCGCGTCCCCACCTGCTCTGTGCCGCTCAAGGCTGCAGAGTTCCCCTGAACCCACGCTGGTGATGAAAGGTCAAGGCTGCAGAGCTCCCCTGAACCCACGCTGGTGATGAAAGGGTCAGGTATCATGAAATCTGGAGGAGCAGGTAGGGGAAAAGGAGTGAAAGAGGAGCAGCTCCCCAGGGAAGGTCCCTTTCTTTATTCACAGGTTCTTCTGACTTTTTACACTGGAATGCGGTAAATAGCAGAGCAGTGTCGGGAAGGGAACGCCGCCTTCCTGCGTCTGTGACCCACCCTGTTGCAGCCCTCAGAGCATCAGGCTGGTTGGGGGTGTCTCAGTGTTCCTCTGGGTGCTCTGCTGCCTCCAGGCGGTGGTCACGAAGCTGCTGTGGGGCCAGTGGACTGGCTCGTGGTGGGGGTCTGCAGCCCCTCCAAGTGCTGGCGCCTCAAAGGCAGACAGGATGCCCCCCTAGACCTGGGGACCCTTCAACACCTCCCCTCTGAGTGTATCTGGAGTGGAAATCCCTCGCACGTGACTCTCCTCTGAGATCAGGGTCTTTCGTCCTCCAGCTGTGGCGGTGTCCCCCTAAACGCATGTGTTGAAGTCGTAAGACCCAGGACCTGTGAACATGACCTTGTCTGGAAATGGGGTGTTTGCAGAGGACGGGCCCTAGTCCGGCATGACTGTGTCCTGACCGAAAAGAGATACTTGCACCTAGAGACAGAGATGCGGGAAGAGACAGCACACAGACACCCCCGCTGCAGGACCTGGAGGGCTGGGACCGGGGGCGGCGTCCCACAGGCAGTGGAGCAGCGGAGGGCAGAGGGCGCGGACAGGAGGCCGCCCCACCAGCACGCGGACGAGGCTCTGGCCTCCGAACTGGGAGAGAATAAAAGTCACCGCGTGTAATAGTCTGCTACTGTAGCCCTAGCAACTAAAGCAGAGATTAACCATGTCAGGAACCCCAGAGAAAAGAGCTCATGCAGAAGACCCTCAGCAGCTGACATCCAGGCACTGGCAATGCAGAGCTCTGCTCCTGGAAGCTTCCTTGTGGTACAGGGAGCATGCTTGCTGCACAGGGACATCCCTGCTCTTCAGGGAACACCCTTGCTGTACAGGGAACACCCTTGCTGTACAGGGAACACCCTTGCTGTACAGGGAACAGCCTTTATGTACAGGGAACACCCTTGCTCTACAGGGAACACCCTTGCTCTACAGGGAACACTCTTGCTCTCAAGGGACACCCTTGCTGCACAGGGAACACCCTTGCTCTACAGGGAACACCCTTGCTCTGTGACCAGTGCCTAGTTGCAGAGGGTATTTCCCCTTCCCCTTAATTATGGTCCGCGTGTAGAAGAAGCTGCGGCTCTTTCACTCCCTGGCGCGTCTCTGCAGGGGGACGCCAGTGCCTGGGGCATTTCTGCTGAGTGCTAGGACAAAGCACAAGTAGGCCAGGGTGCCGCCCATGGGTGTGTCCTGCAACCCCAGGCTGCCCCGGGGCCATCCCAGGCAGTCTGCCGTCCCTGGGGAGAAGCTGGGCACTGACCACGCTCTTGCAGACCCCAGGAGGTCTGTCGTGCAGAGCCCTGGGGCAGGACTGGCCTGCGGGCTCGCCTGACCACACTGGCCTCAGAAGCAGCACCTGTGCACCCAGGACCGCGCTTCTTCAGGATAGACTCTCACTGCCTCCTCCCACTGCTAACCGTGTCTCTAAATCACGTGCTATGGCACGTGCTGTGTGGAGATGGGCATCTTTGCTTCGCTGCTGTTAAGTTGCTTCAGTCGTGTCCGACTCTGTGAGACCCCATAGACTGCAGCTCACCAGGCTCCCCCGTCCCTGGGATTCTCCAGGCCAGAACACTGGAGTGGGTTGCCATTTACTTCTCCAATGTATGAAAGTGAAAAGTGAAAGTGAAGTCGCTCAGTTGTGTCCGACTCCTAGTGACCCCATGGACTGCAACCTACCAGGCTCCTCCATCCATGGAATTTGCCAGGCAAGAGTACTGGAGTGGGGCGCCATTTGCTTCCCACCGGTGGTCTTTTCAGCCTCCGCTGGCCTGTCTTGAGCTCATCTCCCCCCGCCTTCACTGACACATTCCCCAGAAGTGTGGGCACTGGGGGCCTTGGCTCTGTTGTACCCATTCTGGGTGCCCATGACAACGGAGGGGAAGCCAGGTCATCAGTGGGCCTGGGGGGCTCTTGGCCTGTACAGGGGACACTCTTGCTATAAAGAAATCTCTTTGTTGTATGGGCACATCTGGACCTGCCTGGACCAGGGCCTTTGAAGCCTGCAGCCCTGGCTGCCCAGGGCCGGCCCGAGGCACCGTCAGACGACAGGGTTGGCAGAGTTCACCTTGACCAGAGGACATGGAAGCAGAAAATGCAGGGACTACTTCTGGAAGTTCCTTTCTCCACGTCCACCTCAATCTGGCAGAGCCACACCTCCTGCCCTCCTGACTGTCTCAGAGCTGCTGGTCAGCCAACATGCCAATCCAGGGCAGTGCCTTGTAGGTAGGACCTGAGAACCAAAGCCAGAGCATAGACTGGACGGCTGTTTGCTAAGGCAGCTGAAGGGGGTCTGTCCTGGGGATGGTGGAGGCACCAGCGATGAGCTGGTCAAGGTGGTTTCAGATGTTTTGATTAAAGATCCAGTTTTCATTTTGATTATGGCCCAGAACATTGCTATTTAACCATTTGGTGTCTCAGCTCTGTACTTGGCAAGTAATAACACCTGTTAAAGTGAACAGGACCCACACAGCCCCGGGCTCAGTCCTGGGTAGGTCCTTTCCAGTCTTGCTGACTTTCTGCTCAGTGTAGAGTTTGGCCAAGGTGAAAATGGAAGATAAAGACCAGTTTCCTTTGTATTCTTTTTGCACAAAAATCCACAAGTTGAAGCTGGTGCATTTCAATGGAAATGATAATAAATATGTGTATCTCTGCCCCAGCAACATGATTCACCAGCCTCCTTCTTATTGTTCAGTCGCTAAGTTGTATCTCACTGTGTCTGTCCATGTGCTCATGGACTGCAGCACTCCAGGCTCCTCTGTCCTCAACTGTCTCCCAGAGCTTGCTCAGTTTCATGTCCACTGAGTTGGTGATGCCATCCAACCATCTCATCCTCTGTCATGCCCTTCTCCTCCTGCCCTCAGTCTTTCCCAGCATCAGGGTCTTTTCCAATGAGTTGGCTCTTTGCATCGGGTGGCCCCAGTATTGGAGCTTCAGCTTCAGTATCCTTGTTATTAACCACAGACAGCGTGGTGGTGAGATGACTCCTCTTCACCTGTGTGAAAACTCTTCAGGAAAGCAGACTCACAGTGGCCACATACTATGTGCTGGATGTTAAGTGTCCAGTTTCAGTATTTCCCCCAGACTTGTTCGTTCAAGGTCACTAAACATTGTTTGGTGTCTTTTGGGAGGTGCTTTCAGGGTCCCACTTCTGAATTCACTTTGCTTATATCAGTGGGTTAGTTTCATGGAACTGCTGTGGACTTGAGAGAGGCTGACCATCACCCTGCCTGACTGGAGCACCCCTGCCCCGGCCTGAGCAGGAGTCAGGCACCCATGAGTCATCTCACAGTGTGCCCAGGCTCCAGGTGAGCTGTGCAGGGGGCTTATTGGTTTCCCTCACTTCACAAGCATTCCCTGGGCAGTGTCTCAACTCAAAGTGAGGATCTTTTTTGTTAATGTCTCCCACGGGGAACTGGTTGTAACCACATCAAAGGTCTGAAGAGATGGGTGGAAAGTGTGGCTCGTGGCTTGGGGAGGGGGGGCAGCGATGAGGGAGAGGATAGGACAGCAGCGTGAGCCCCTGTGTCTGGTTCCCACCTTCTGATCGTGTTTTCACTCCTTCAAGTGCTTGAAGTTTTCAGAAGGTCCCTCTGCTGCCACTTGCTTCTTGTCAAAGTGGAGCTCTTCGGATTAGTGGCCTAGTTTAACTTATATGCAGAGTACATCATGAGAAATGCTGGGCTGGAAGAAGTGCAACCTGGAATCAAGATTGCCGGGAGAAATATCAATAACCTCAGATATGCAGAGGACACCACCCTTATGGCAGAAAGTGAAGAGGAACTAAAGAGCCTCTTGATGAAAGTGAAAGAGGAGAGTGAAAAAGTTGGCTTAAACCTCAACATTCAGAAAACTAAGATCATGGCATCTGGTCCCATCACTTCATGGGAAATAGAAAGGGAAACAGTGGAAACAGTATCAGACTTTGTTTTTTTAGGCTCCAAAATCACTGCAGATGGTGACTGCAGCCATGAAATTAAAAGATGCTTACTCCTCGGAAGAAAAGTTATGAGCAACCTAGATAGCATATTCAAAAGCAGAGACATTACTTTGCCAACAAAGGTCTGTCTAGTCAAGGCTATGATTTTTCCAGTGGTCATGTATGGATGTGAAAGTTGGACTGTGAAGACAGCTGAGTGCCGAAGAATTGATGCTTTTGAACTGTGGTGTTGGAGAAGACTCTTGAGAGTCCGTTGGACTGCGAGGAGATCCAACCAGTCCATTCTAAAGGAGATCAGTCCTGGGTGTTCATTGGAAGGAATGATGCTAAAGCTGAAACTCCAGTACGTTGGCCACCTCATGCGAAGAGTTGACTCATTGGAAAAGACCCTGATGCTAGGAGGGATTGGGGGCAGGAGGAGAAGGGGTAGACAGAGGATGAGATGGCTGGATGGCATCACTGACTCGATAGACATGAGTTTGAGTGAACTCCGGGAGTTGGTGATAGACAGGGAGGGATGGCGTGCTGCGATTCATGGGGTCACAAAGAGTTGGACACGACTGAGCGACTGAACTGAACTGAACCTAAAAAGGGGGCTTCCTGGGTGGCTCAGATAGTAAAGAATCTGCCTGCAATGCAGGAGAATGAGGTTCGATTCCTGGGTTAGGAAGATTCCCTGGAGAAGGAAATGGCAACCTATTCTAGTATTCTTGCCTGGAGAATCTCAATGGACAAAGCCCTGGTAGGCTACAGTCTATGGAGTTGCAGGGAACAAACACCACTGAGTGACTAAAACTTCTAACTTCTAAGAAAGTCACTTTTCAAGTATCCTATTATTTGTGCCCTATTTTTTAATTGGAGCTGAACTGAGAAATAGCTTGAATAAATTGTCTCTCTTTCTGCTTTGTCACTCAAAAGTAGAGACACTTTTGGTAATCTGTCATGGAAATATTCTGGTTCTTTTGAAAAAATGGATCAGCAGATAAATTCTTTAAAATCCTATCTCCTAGTTTTGTGTCAAAGAAGCTTTTTTTATGTCTTATAATTTTTGGCCCTTTGATTCATTAAAAACACACTGAGGAATTTCAGAGGCACTTGACCAGAAAGTGAATATGTTTTTAACAGGCTTTCAGGAATTTCATAACCTTATATCACAGAATAGAGACATAAAAATACACACATCTAAATATCCACTACTGTACATTTAAATCTAGTACCATCCCTAAAGATGTGCACATATAAAGTGACTTTTTTCAGAAGAAGTCTTTCTTGATCGTATTGTACTGTTATCACTTCAAAATAGGGCAGATTATTTTCTGAAAAGATGCAAAAGTTTTCATACGGTTCCAGGTGTGATGAATAAACTCAGTTCTGGATCCTCCATCACCGGCTTGCTGACCGTGTTACTGGCATCTTTCAGCATAAAGGAAAGGGTGGAATTTCAGTGTTCTGTTTCCATTTCTAATGATGCAAGTGAAGTTTACTCTTGCCATCTCCAACCTTTCAGATGATCTTTCTGACGTGTTTTCCTCTCATCTTGCCATCCTTTGGTCATTCTCTTAGACCTGTGTAAGAGATGTTTGTGAAGATTTTTCCATCCAAGAGAATCACTTGGAGCAGAATTATTTCTGCCACTCAGAAATAATACGTCCCTGCCCAGCACGGGTGTTTTCCACTGCAAACGCGTTGGGCCTCATGACCGGGAGAGCCAGGCAGTGCATGGGAACTGCGGTCGTTCCCTGCCCCTCGCAGCCCTGGTCAAACAGAGCGGGCAGGTGCAAGTTAGGAGGCTACCGATTATTTATGGCTTTTAGATACTTTGTGGGTTTAGCTGGTGAGAAAAGTTTTATTCCACTCACATGGACAAAACCCGACCGACTGTCTGGGCTGATTAAATTCGCATTGTTGGTGGAGCACATGGCAGGCAGGGGGAGAGTTATGAAATCTCACCGCCCATGCCATGGCAACGAGGCAAACAGCTCCTGGGAAGCCTGTGGATAATAGAAAGAGCAGTATTTCTCTTTGTGTTTCCACTGCCGACAGTTCCATCTGTACATCTGCCCGGTGTCCGAAGCGCGAGCTGTGGGCTGTTCGTGAGGCTCCACTGTCTTCTCTGCTCCTCCTCCTCCTCGTGCTCTGTTCAGCGAGCTGCTTGGGTGCAACCTGTTTCCAGGACACAGACAAGGAAAGCTCACCTCTCAAGGAACTGAAGCTGAGCAGAAAAGAGTAATTGGGCAAAGGGACCCAATCAGCCATTTGGATCCATCCACTGGGGTGTTTGGATACTCCAATACTTTGGCCACTTGATGGGAAGAACTGACTCATTGGAAAAGATCCTGATGCTGGGAAAGATTGAAGGCAGGAGGAGAAGGAAATGACAGAGGATGAGATGGTTGGATGGCATCACCGACTCAAAGTACATGAGTTTAAGTAAACTCTGGGGGTTGGTGATGGACAGGGAGGCCTTGCGTGCTACAGTCCATGGGGTCACATAGTCGGACACGACTGATTGACTGAACTGAACTGAACTGGAGTGTTGGGCTTCCCTTGTGGCTCACCTGGTAAATAATCCACCTGCAATGCAGGAGACCTGGGTTTGATCCCAGGGATGGGAAGATTACCTGGAGAAGGGAAAGGCTACCCACTCCAGTATTCTGGCCTGAAGAATTCCATGGACTGTATAGTCCACAGGGTCACAAAGAGTCAGACACGACTGAACAACTCTCACTTCACTGGGCTGTTATCCTGGCTTTTCATTTAGGATGATGCTGTGTTAGAGGCAGTATGAGGAGGAGAGACCAGGACTTAGGCAGAAAGCCAGAAACCTCACACTAACACGGCTAGTAGATTGTGCTGTGAACCACCTTTTAAATTTTTATCTTTTGAGAGTGAGACTGAAAAGCAAACAGCCACTCTTGGCAGTTTTTCTAGAAATAAACCTTGCACCTGGGTGTTTGAGAAGAGGCCCTCCCTCTGTGTGCCTCTCAGGACCCTCCCTCCCTGTTCCCACTCTTTTCTCCCCACCCCTCTCCCCTCACCTGGTCTTGCATTCTGGTGGGCGGGACCCCGAGGGATGTGGGATTAGCAGACAAAGCACCCCCCCCCCCCCGCCCCCGCCATGGCAGGGCCTCCAGGACCACGGACAGCAGCACAGCCCTCCCTCCCGGGGTTCCCTCTCTGCCCACGGTGACCAGTTTCCCATCCACACGCCCCTGTTTACTGGCTGCTGGAATTCTCTGGTTTTCTTTCTGACTCTTGTTCACTTCTGGGCATATTTCTTCAGGTTCTGACATGACAGAGCTGATGGCATCACTTATTTGATAGGGGCTGTGAGCGTTTTTTGTTTTTTCTTTCTATGAATGTAACATGTTTAGACCAGAGGGCCTCTGGAAACTGGTGACTTTGGGTAAATGATAGTGTGAACATCTCTTCTGTGGGAGCTGGTGTGACTCTCGTGTTCTCAGAGGCAGCCAGCGGTGAGCTCTTGAGTCATACAAGTTTTAGCAAGATGCTTTGGCAAGATACCTATTGCTCATACCTTTTGAAAATGAGAGACTCACTAGAATTTGTTATTTTTCTGGAAGAATCAATAAAATATCCTATTTACACACACACGCACACACACGTCGGTAGGCATATGAAGCATTTCTAATTGATCACAGTTCGTGCTTCTCGACAGTGAGTGACTTTGCCTCTTGGGTGACACTTGGTGACAAATAACTACAAGAAGACTCTGAGGGGTGGAAAGAGAAAGCCAGTGGGGCCGGATAGAGAGACTGAGCCTGGGGTGACAGTGAGTCCTCATCGCCTACCTGACATCCTGGAGGATGAGCAGACATTTCAGCACCCTCAGCCCAGAACCACCAGTGGGCACAGAAGACAAACTTCCAAGAAAAGTCAGTTCCCCTTAGCCTGAAAATGGTGGCAAACGATGACTAACAATAGAAAACATTACTCCAACCAAACCCAGAAAAGCTTCACATGCCTCTTCCTCCCTGTGACTCCAACAGGTTCATGTGCAAGCAGACGTCTCACAGCAGCTCCCCCCTCCCAACCACCGACTCCCGTGGGGCAGGCTGTGCGGTGGTGTCTGTGGGGCTGAGCGTGTGAGCACGTTGCTGATGTTTCAGTTGCAGCCGCTGAGACAGTGTCTTGTTTGTTTTGTGGGAATGGTGTTGATTGGACGAAGGAGGGAGCAGAGCTTCAACCCCTTTCAGCAGTGTGAATTTTCCCCCACCCTGATCTCCACCTGGTGTTACCAATGCCCAGCAGAGTAGGTCTTAAGAAACAAGGTAGTGGGAGTCAGTCTCCTACCTTTGCTGGGGTGGTATCGTCAGGGCTTGGAGAAACTAAACATACACGCTCACCTGGCCCTCTCAACATGGGGACTGCCGGATAAAAATAGATTTAACAAGATCCAGGTTGCCATAATATAATCTCTAAAATATCCAAGATACAACCAAAAGTCACTCATCAAACCAAGTAGTGGGAAACCCACAAGTTGAACGATAAAATATAGTCAACAGACACTAACACTGAAATGAATCACATATTAATATGTTTAGACAAGAATTTTAAAGCAGCCATTATGAAAACGCTTCAACGAAGAATTACAAGTGCCTTTGATAAAAATAAAAAATTGAAAATCTCAGCAAAGAAGAAGTTATAAAGAAGAACCACATGGAAATAATGGAACTAAAAATAAGATCTCAAAAAAAAAAAAAACAACAAACAAACAAAAACTGGCTTAATGAGCTCCATAGTAGGGTGGAAATGACAGAGGAGAGTTGTTGTTCAGTCACTCAGTTGCGTCCCTCTGTGACCCCATGGACTTCAGCATGCCAGGCTTCCCTGTCCTTTACCATCTCCTGGAGGTTGCTCAGTCTTACGTCCATTGAGTCAGTGATGCCATCCAACAGAGGAGAGAGTCAACAGAATTAACCTAAACTGAAAACAAAGAGAGTAAACTATAAACTAGAGCCCCTCAGGGACCTGTGGGACAATAACAGGAGACCTGAATTTGTATTGTTGGATTCCCAGAAGGAGAGACGTGAGAGAACGCGCTGCATAGGTGTTTGCTGAAAACCCCCAAACGTAGCAAGAGACAAACCTACAAATTAAAGAAGCTAAAGAAATTCAAAGTTAGGTAAATCCAAAGAAATCTACACCAAGAGCCATTCTATTTAATGTTCAGAAACTGCAGAGAAACAGAAAGTCCCGAAAGTAGCCAGCTGGAAATGACAGTACGTCGGGGTCATAGAGACTCCAGGGATGGCAGACTTCCTATTTGAAACCTTGGGAACCAGGAGGAAGTTGGACAACACACTTCAGTTCTCCGTCCAGTGAAATATCCTTTGGAAATGAAAAGGGGATCAGGACATGCTCATATGAAGGCAAACTAAGAGGATTTGTTGCTAGAAAGCCTACCTTTAAAGAACAATTAAAGGAAGCTTTCCAGACAGAGAGGAAGTGACAAAAGAAGAAGTCTTGAGTCTTCAGAAAGGAGAGATGGCCAGAATGGGTGAAATAAAGGTCAATGTGATATGCTGCCTTCACACATGCTAAAGTCATCCTTGCTTATTGAAGCAAAGGAAGCAGCAGCATTATATTTAAAGGGACCTAGTGGAGGAAGCACAAGCTGGAATCCAGATTGCCAGGAGAAATATCAATAGCCTCAGATACTCAGAGGACACCACCCTTATGGCAGAAAGTGAAGAGGAACTAAAAAGCCCCTTGATGAAAGTGAAAGAGGAGAGTGAAAAAGTTGGCTTAAAGCTCAACATTCAGAAAACAAAGATCATGGCATCTGGTCCCATCACTTCATGGGAAATAGATGGGGAAACAGTGGAAACAGTGTCAGACTTTATTTTTTGGGCTCCAAAATCACTGCAGATGGTGACTGCAGCCATGAAATTAAAAGACGTTTACTCCTTGGAAGGAAAGCTATGACCAACCTAGATAGTATATTCAAAAGCAGAGACATTACTTTGCCAACAAAGGTCCATCTAGTCAAGGCTATGGTTTTTCCTGTGGTCATGTATGGATGTGAAAATTGGACTGTGAAGAAAGCTGAGTGCTGAAGAATTGATGCTTTTGAACTAAGGTGTTGGAGAAGACTCTTGAGAGTCCCTTGGACTGGAAGGAGATCCAACCAGTCCATCCTAAAGGAGATCAGTCCTGGGTGTTCATTGGAAGGACTGATGCTGAAGCTGAAACTCCAGTACTGTGGCCACCTCATGCAAAGAGTTGACTCATTGGAAAAGGCTCTGATGCTGGGAGGGATTGGGGGCAGGAGGAGAAGGGGACGACAGAGGATGAGATGGCTGGATGGCATCACTGACTCGATGGACATGAGTCTGAGTGAACTCCGGGAGTTGGTGATGGACAGGGAGGCCTGGTGTTCTGCGATTCATGGAGTCGCAAAGATTCGGACACAACTGAGTGGCTGAACTGGACTGAATGGAGTAGAATTAAAGTTTCAATACTTAACTCAAAGTAGTAAAACACGGTAAGAGTTTTGTGATAAATCATGTATGTATACTATAATACTGAACAACAAATGAAACTATGTAAAGTGATATACTAAAAGGCACTATAAATAAATCAAGATGAACTCCTAAAAATGTGTAGGTAACCCACAGGCAAGTAAGAAAACAGAAATGGAGAAATGAAAACAGAAGATACAGACAGAAAACGGACTAAATGGCTCACCTGAGCCCTAGTAGATCAATAATTAAGTGTAAACAGTCTAGACAATATGATCATTAAAACTCAGAAACTGGCAGAAGAGATGTAAAAAATGAAGCAACACTAACGATTGCCTATAAGAAGCTCACCTCAAATACTGTGACATAGGCAAATTGAAAGCAAAAAGATGTCAGGTTCTTGCAAAACATACCCTTATCATGAGCTCAGCAATCGCATGTGGGTGCAGACCAAGACAAAGGAGATTGGTATTCACTTAGTACTCCTATGGGAATGTTCACAACAGCTTTCCCTTTAGCTGCAAAGGCTGGAGACAATGCAGGTGTCCATCCACAGGTGGGAGGTTAAGCCGATCACGGCACTCCCATGCCAGGAAACATGAGTTAGCACCAAAGAGAAGACGCTGACTCGCGCAACGGCCCAGAAGGTCACAGAGGAATCATCTCAAGTGAAAAAGGCCCATTGCAAGAAGCTACAGACTGATTCCATCCACCTGGCATTTTGAAATGCAAAATTGTAGAAATCAGGGGTTGGGGTTGTGGAGGGAGGCGGCTGTGTGACAAAGGGCAGCTCAGGGCCCCTGTGGTGGCTGTTCTGCTCATGACTGGGCTGTGGTCGCACGAGCATGCTCACTTGACAGAGCTGCACGCATATATGCATCACGTCACAGTGGTGGTGTCTAGAAGCAGATGGGGGAAGACGTGAGTGCTCCTTTCCTGGCTGTGAGGCTGCTTCATAGTGAGGTGCCTTCCTGGGCAAAGCTGGGGAGGACCAGCAGATCTTTCAGACTCTACTATAGCTCACAAAGTCTTATGAATCTATAATGACTGCAATGTAAACGTTTTAAAAAATTTAAGAGTAGCAAGTTGTATTTTTGAAATTATAATATCAGGAAATTGTTGATTAATGAGTTAGGCTTCAATGGTCTTTCTATTTCTTCCACCCCTCCCCATTATTAATCTTTCCCCTCCCATACCAGAAGTCCATTTCCCAGATGGCTCAGTGGTAAAGAAGATGCCTGTCAATGCAGGAGATTTGGGTTTGATCTCTGATCTGGGAAGATCCCCTGGAGAGGAAAATGGCAGCCACTCTAGTATTCTTGCCTGGAGAATCCCATGGACAGAGGAGCCTGGAGGGCTACAGTCTGCGGGGTTGAAAAGAGTCAGACACGACTGAGCAACTGAGCATTCACTCACCCGTGCACCCAGTGTGTGAGTACATGTGCGTGCTGCCCTTGGGAGGGGGCTGGCCCGGGAGGACCAGGGCCACCACATCTGCAGCGACGTGAGTGTAGAGCATCCTCAGCTGTTGATCCCAGGGACCCAGAGCTGCTCTGCTGGTGCCTGCATCAGACGGCTGGCATCTCCCAGAGGCAGATACGGGTCACCTCTTGTCCCTGTGCCCACCAGTCCCTCAGCCACGCCTGCTTGGGAGAACAGCATCCTGTCTCTGCCTACATTCTGAGATGAAATTCCAAAATGCAGTCAGTTGCATGAGAATTGCTAGCACCTTAAGAAAACCCGCAACACAGCCTGGGCTCCTCCCCAGCTTTGGTCTTAGTTTGCTGGGATTCGGACACTCAGTCCTTGTGTTGGTAACAGTCATAATACAATATGTCCTGGAGGGACCCAGCAATCAATTGTTCTATTACCATCTTAAATTTTTAAAAATCTTGGCAGAGAAAGTGATGAAGCAGCTTTGCAATACAAAACCTATCAGAGTTTCACTAGCTTTGAAAGGAAGTACAGTTTGATTTAAAGTCCTCATCTCTATCACACAAGGCAGACCATCAAAGGGAGGCTCTCACTAAACATGGACCTTGGGGTGGAGTCTAAGTGGCCCCCAGCTGGGGGGAGTCAGGGGGCTCCTGTCCACTGTTACCCCTGCCCCTCCCTCCTTGGCTCTCCTGTCGCTGCTGATGGCAGCCACCCAGTGCCTCCCTGCTTCACTGGGCCTTCTGCTCCGGGCACACTGGACAGTTTGAGGCCCAGTCCTCTAGCCACTCCAGACTCCAGTTCACGCTGCGGCTTCACACCAAGGTCGGGCTCAGGCTGTGGAGGTGGGAGCCGCACTGCCTTCAGGATGGAACACAGGAGAGGGGTTCCCGAGCCCCTACTCCCGCAGCTGCACCAGTCTCCCTGTGACCAGAGAGGCTTCTGTCTCAAACTCAGCACTCTGTTTGGTCACCCAACATATCTTCTGAAAACAAACAGGTTTTCTCTTGAGATTTAATTTACTGTACTGTGTCTGTGCTTTGTTCTGGGAGTTTATAACTTGAGCTTTCAGAAACTTTCCCTGAAGTTCATGAATATTTGTCATTCTTTAAAGAGGGGGACTTCCCTGTGGCTCAGATGGTAAAGAATCTCCCTGCAAAGCAGGAGACACGGGCTCGATCCCTGGGTTGGGAAGATCTCCTGGAGAAGAAAATGGCAACCCACTCCAGTGTTCCTACCTGGAGAACCGCGTGGACAGAGGAGCCTCGTTCTATAGTCTGTTGGGTCACAGAGTTGGACATGACTGAACAACTGGCACCGCTACACTGTCAAAGAGGAGGGCGGCTTGGCAGGGACACATAGGAAGGTGTTTGCTGCCTTGGAAACACGGAGAAGAATCGTGTCTTCCCTTCAGTCCCCCTGAGAACACTTGGCCAAATGTCGACACACATCCCAGTGCCTGTCCAACAACCGGTGGGTCCTTCCACTCAGGCCTGTTATGAGGATCAGTCCTGCAACTCGTCTTTACCTAAGACCCACTGACGTTTACGATGTGATCCTCTTTTTCAAAGCTGTAGTCCTTTTGGATTTAGTAGTAGTGAATTCAAGAATGTAGTCGCATTTTGTTCTGATAGTTGTTTAGTCACTGAGTCGTGTCTCTTTTGTGACCCTGTGGACTATAGCCCTCCAGGCCTCTCTGTCCGTGGGATTCTCCAGGCAAAAATACTGGAGTGGGTTGCCATTTCCTCCTCCAGGGGATCTTCCTGATCCAGGGATTGAAGCCACGTCTCCTGCATCACAGGCAGGTTCTTGACTGTCTGAGCCACAGTTACATTTGATCTCACAGCATCTTTTGTACTTTGACGAGCACGCACACACAGCTGTATTTTTTTCCTTGTGGAAATATAGCAGCACAGAGATAGAGACTGTGACCCAGCACGACAGTGTCCACAGTGGCCCCGGGCGCACAACTTCAAGTCCAAAGTCAAATCCTGATGAGACCCTGCTCGTGCTTTAAGAATTATTGTCAAATTAGTCCTTGTGCCCTGAACACGGAAGTCTGCAGTCAGTGTCCAGGCCCTCCGTGGACCCTGAGGTGGCCTTTAACAGAAGCAGCAGTGCCAGTGGTGCAGAGCCAGACGGGCCCTCAGAGAGGGGGCTGGGGCGGGAGGGCCCACGGGGCTCTTCCGCATCAGGCAGGATTCCAGTCCACGCACTTTCAGGCAACAGAGGGGCATTCCAGCTTGGTGGCTGTTGAGCTGTTTCTAGCAGGTAAGCAGCTGCTGACAGTGTGTGTCTGAGGAAAGAGCATGTATCTTCAATTGCGGCTTTTCCTATAAAAATTACCCCAGAAGCACACTTTTTAAAGTTCCCACACTAAAAAAATTCAGGAGAAGCAGTTCACAAAAAAATCTCTTTCACTGCTCAAAAGCACTTTTTTGGGGGTAATTTATACTAAGCCCTTTAGAATGTCATATTGGCCCTTTATTAGTAACCTTGACAATATGATTAGACTCCAAAAAATGTCTACTTGTTAGTGAATAGCTTTCATTCTCCAAACTTTAAAGAGGCTACTCAGCTCTGACCAAAGCAGGCTTCGTTTTTTAATTTTTTGCAACAAAAAGCACAGATGATAATAAAATGTATGTTTAGATCAAGCCTGCAATTACACATATCTGGTAACAGTTAAGTAAATGTTGTAGTTTTGTAGATTTGTTGGAACGGACTACTTGGCTGCCATAATTAGGGCAGAACTCTAACTTTCATTTTCTGAATTACAGTTAACTTTAAATTATAATTGCAAAAATGATTTTGTTAAGAAGCAGAGAAAAACCTAATTTTTAGAAACATGCGATTTCTAGTGGCAGAAGCCTTTGTCCTCTTACATATTATTTCCCCTTTATTACGCATTGAATCCTATTTACAATTTGTTTAGATGTTACCAAAACAGCGTAAAGTTTAAGCTGCTGAAGTTGAGAAAAGCGGGAGAAAGCTACCTGAACTGACTAAAGAAGACAATGAAAGCCTTAGCTACATTAATTGAAAAGCATTTTAATAATCGATCATGACGGAGGGGCAAAGAAAGAGAAGGAAAACAAAACAAAAACACAAAGCAAATCCCTCAGCCACACCGACAAGCTGAAATAAAACCCTCAAACTTTAACCTTCACACAGAGATCTTGTCTTGCTTTTCAAAAGTCCCTAATATTTTCCCGATCCCACCACCCGCCCTCCTCCCCAAGTCACTTCACTGCCCGTATGTTATTTAAATGCTGATAATCTTGTTCATGGTAATTTCAATGAGCAACAGCAGACATATAATGCTTCCTCTTTTAATAGGTGCAAAGTGAGTTATTGTCACAAAGCAGATATGAAAAAGGGACGTGAAAAGAGAATCTTGCTTAATCTCTGTAATACGGGTGTGGGAGGGTGCGAATGTGGTCACCTGAATTATGCATGTCTATTGTGTTCAGATATCATAAATCAGTGCGTGAATACCCTGCAAATCATTTTCAGTTCGTGAACATTTATATACAGCGCTCTTGAGCGCTGCAAAGACAATTAGTCATATTTGTATGCCGGAATTAATTGAGAGTGAGATGCGGGAGGCAGACGAGAACAAAGAATGCTTTTTGTCAGTTCTTCCAACTGACAGGGATAATTAGATATATGAAATTGAAATTCCTCAGCAGGGGGTTTCTGTTGACAATGAATTTTCTTTTGATTCCATTCTGTTATTCTTTTATGCTGTCATCTGTGGCAATTTGTTATTCAGCTTGAAGCTTAAAAAAGCAAAGCATTCCGCTTTTATGAGTAGATGATGTCAGTTTGTACACTGCTGGGAAATAGATATTAAATGTAATCTTTAAACTAAAAAAAAAAAGGAAGAAAAGAAAAGGAAAAAAAATAAAATCAGTTAAAGAGACAGTGTGCTGTTTACCCAGCCGGTAGAGGAGAAACTTCACAAGAGGTTGTCAGAACTTGTTCAGCAGTGTTTGAAGTTGTTCAAGCTCCATTAATCCAGGGCCTTGATCGCAGCTCCAGCCGTCCTTCGCAGAGGCTGAGCCGAGGGCAGGGAGACGCGCGTCCTCACTGCCCGAGAGGCGCCCGGCGTCGGCGCGGGCGGAGCACCCGTCGTCCCCACTCCTTCCTGTCTTCACAGCCCCAGGAGCTTCACGCTCACATCGCGTCTTTTCTTGGCTTCTGTCTGAGTCAGCTATGTTGTGGCTAGCAAGAGGAAGCTAAAGAAAACCTTGCCGTCCCTTCGCCCCACCCAGAAAGGTCCAGAATATGGGATCGATGCTGCTTGTGCGGGCATGCTGCGGAGCCAGCTCTTGGCATATTTCATCCATCAGGGTCAAGGCGTCCACCACGTAGCTTGCAGCCCCCTCACCCTAAAAGGTCTTGTTATCAGGGGGAGCACACTGGGTGCTATGGATTGTGGACTGGGTCAGCACCTCCTCTTCCAACTCCAGCCACTTCCGTGCCTTGTGGCTGAGAGGTCTGCCTCTCAGAGCCCCTCCTTGTCTGCAAGGAGGGGTCAAGTGAAGGACCACCCCCAGCCATGGCCTCTGCAGGGGAGGACGTGTGCCGGCCTGGGGTGTAGAAGCTGGCGCCCCATGGCCCTTCTTCCCAGGAGTACTGCCCCCTGTTCCGTCTACTTGGTCTCTGGTCCACTGTGTTCTCAGCACCGATGCTTCGGACACGGGCATGTAAGCACGCTGTCTCCCCTAGAGGTAGCATGCTGGTCCTGGGGAGATGGGAGTGGTGGGGTGGGGTGTAGAGCTAGCCTGGGTTTCTCAGAGCCCTGAGTACCAGCTACACAAGAACCACCACCAACATCTGATGAAATGCCATTTCTTGAACCCTTTACCAAAGCTACCGAGTCGGGTATGTAGAGCAGGTGCAGGAGTCTGAATTTTCAGTGGCTGTTTAGGTGATTCTTGTAGGGATTAAATTTGGAGAAGCGCTTGCCCTAGGAAGGTACCTGGCGCTGCAAGTGAATCCTGCTTCACTGTCAGTTTTCTTGCACAGGAAGGCAGACTACCTCTTGGTGCTGTATTGTTACTTGAAACGTTCAAGCTAGGGGTTTGTTCCCAGACCACATTGGTTGTCCTGTGGGCACAAGAGCTCCAAGGTGGAGGTGGGTCTGTATGAGCCCATTGAGGCCAGTTCAAATAGCCTCGTAAGTGCTGAACGTGGATGTAAGAATGTGCCTTGGTTGTAGGCTGTGGATCAACACACGTGGTGAGGGTGTCTGTGCGAGTTGTTTATCTGTGGGGCTAAGCTCAGGGCAGGGGACTGCAATAACTGTGTTGATTCTCATGTTTGGGTTCTGAACACAGAGCAGAGGTTCTCCAGAGGCCATGTTTGTTTTCTAGCTCCATCTTTGCACACGTTACGTGGATTCTGGAAAACCATAGAAACAACTTCCTCCCTTTTAAAAGTGTTTCTTCCCCACTTGGAGTTCTCCATGCTGCTGCTGCTGCTGTCCGACTCTGTGCAACCCCATAGATGGCTGCCCACCAGGCTCCCCCACCCCCGGGATTCTCCAGGCAAGAACACTGGAGTGGGTTGCCATTTCCTTCTCCAATGCATGAAAGGAAAAGTGAAAGTGAAGTCGCTCAGTCATGTCCAACTCTTCGTGACCCCGTGGACTGCAGCCCACCAGGTTCCTCCGTCCATGGGATTTTCCAGGCAAGAGTCCTGGAGTGGGGTGCCATCGCCTTCTGCCAGTTCTCCATAGAAACCTCCTTAACTCTCTTCTGCCTCAGTTTTTTCTCTTCATCTGTCTCTAGTCTCCTCAGAGTCTGGAAGGATTGCTTCTCCAAAAGAAAATTCCTTAATCAAAATGAGCATCCTGGTGACTGAATGAAAAGAAGCAACAATAAAAACCTAATTTTCGTCAGAAACAAAAATCTCAAGAGGTGCTGGTGAGTTCCAGCTTACTACTGTGCCTGTCAGTGGGCCCTGGGGACCCTCACTGGTTGAGGCAATCTGGGATCAAATAGCCTCGCTTAAGTAAGGAAACGTCCTGTGCAAGTTCAAGGAGAGGAGAAAGTCACCCATGGATAAAAGAAAGTCAAGGCAGAAAAGCATCCCCAAATACAGGCCCTTCTAGACAAAGACTCAGTGAATTCAAACCAAACCCCAAGCCTTAGTTTTTCCTTTGGGCCTGAATTAAGCTGAAGATCCATATTTATCCTCTTTCCCGATGGATGTGTCTCTGAAGTGCCCGAGTTGACGCCTACAACTTTCTTCAGAAACAAGTCACTGTGGTTTTGTTTTCTGGTCCCATAGGTTTGGCTGAGTGGAGGGAATGGGGCTCGGATTCAGGCCTGTGAGGAGGGAGCAATGGATGGAGGCATGTGCGTGGACTAGGACGCCCACCGCTGTTCCTGGAGACCTTGGAAATGTCCATCCTGCACGCCGGTCAGGCTCGTCTTGGTGATGTTACTGGGGGACCCTCTCAAGCTTCTTGTGTCCGAAGGACCCTGAGAGACTCAGTACCAGGGAGACTGGTCTCCACAGAGTGGCAGTAAAGTCTCCAAAGAAACTCACCCTGAGGTCAGTCTTACTCTTAATCACCCAGAAAGACGTTGCACCCTGGTCGGGAGATACAACCAGCACTGGGGCTCTAAGGTGGTTGTGATCGGCTCAACCACTGTCATCTTCTTACTGTCCTTGCCCATTTTTGTGGCCTGTTAGATAAATAATAAGTCATTTGCTCATTGCGATGCTGTTATTAAGCACCTACTATGTGTGGCCTTTAGGCGCTGGGCTCTGTGCACGCGGCCTTAGCCTGCGGCACTGAAGGAAAGAACTCTCTTTGGAAGGTATGATTGTCTGTTTACAGCTGTGTTTACATCTCGGTTCCTAAAAGTGAGCTCTGCCCTCCCGGGAGATTCTGAAGGCGCGTCCTTCAAACACCCTCCCTTCCCAGAAGCGAACCGTCTCTCAGATCCCGATCTCGTCACCAAGTTTTGTTTCAGAAAATGAGCTGTTCAGACAGGGTAGTGTTCCTGCAGTCATCCTGAGAGCAAATTAAATTACCACTGTGACCGCTCTGCAGCGCAGACCTGCTCTCTGTGCTCCCTCCAGGCCCGCGGTGCTCTGAGTTCTCTCTCCCCCCAATCCCAGGGGGGGCCACTAGCATCTCTGTGGGGATGCAGGGCTCTGACCAGCATGCTTCCTGCGCTGTCTTCCTCGGGCAGTTCGGCTGCTGTGGTGGCTGCCCCTCACGCCTGCGGTATGCTGGGGGCTCCCCCTGCATCAGAGCCTATGTGTTTTGCACTGGGTCTGCTTTATTCACATTTCTGGCTTTTTCACTAAGTAGAGGTGCTGGGTTGGAGAAGACTCTTTGAGAGTCTCATGGACTGCAAGGAGATCCAACCAGTCCATCCTAAAGGAGAGCCGTCCTGGGTGTTCATTGGAAGGACTGATGTTGAAGCTGAAACTCCAGTACTTTGGCCACCTGATGTGAAGAGCTGACTCATTTGAAAAGATCCTGATGCTGGGAAAGATTGAGGGCAGGAGGAGAAGGGGTTGACAGGGATGAGATGTTTGGATGGCATCACCAACTCAGTGGACATGGGTTTGGGTGAAGTTGCCTGTGGCTCTTGTCTTCCTGAGTTTCGGGATGGCAACAGCATTGACCTTGGAGACTGTGTCTTATTTTCATTTTAAAGAGAAGCACTCTCTGACTTGACCCATGAGTCCTCAGCCCTTCTCTGTGGCCCGCATAGAACACTCACTCTGTGTCATATTTCCAGGTCCATGGCTCCCGTCTTCGTGCGGCATCGGGCTGACAGCAGAGCCCTGGGCCGCTCTCCTGGAGCCTGACCCTCACCATCTCCTCCACAGCGTCTGCAGAGACCCCAAGGCCTGCAGTCCGGGAGTAGACCCGTGAATTCAGAGGTGAGGTGAGTCTGACTGTATAGACGTCTGGCAAAGGAAAAATGAAGCTTTCCCCTCTGCGTGTGGT
Organism: Ovis canadensis; assembly: GCF_042477335.2. NCBI lineage: Eukaryota > Metazoa > Chordata > Mammalia > Artiodactyla > Bovidae > Ovis > Ovis canadensis. The sequence continues at coordinate 14,522,388 of NC_091267.1, forward strand.
CCACTCAACGATGGACAGTCTGGAACAGCTTGCACATGTGTGTGTGTGTGTGTGTGTGTGCAGATGTGTGCATGTGTGCCCATTCAGGGAGAGGTGAGGGGGCAAAGGCCCTCTGCCATGAGGATGCTCCCGAGGTCCAGTGGACCTCATCCCCCAATCCCCAGGCTGAGGGTCCAACCTCTGTAAGCCCTCTGATGGCAGCCACATGCCTGTGATGAGAGCAAGCCCACGCCCAGACTCTGTGTCCATCCTGGTCAAGTGGAACCTTGTCCCTTCCAGGGTGGGGGTGTCCCATCAAACTGACTTGCTAAGAAGTGGCTGGTTGGACTCCCTCAAGGGCACTCCATGCTGGGGCTCAGCGCTGTCCCTGGCTGGCAGGCTGTCCTCCTGCACTGACCGTGTCTGACCAGCCTTGGGGCATGGGGCCCATGCTGCGGGGTCACGTGTGGCTACTCTGTCCGTAAGCCATCACCAGGTGGCTGACATGGCGGCCGTGTTGTCCTGTGTCTGACCCCCAGGGGCCCCAGCGAGGAGCTCTTTGCCTGCTGTGGGGCGGGGTGCGGGTACAACTGCATCCATACTTGCGTTTAACCTGTTGGCTGGTCTGTCATTTCGTCCCTTCAGCGGGTGGATGGCACTTGGCCGACACCCCAGCTCTGTGTCCTCATGCTCACGGATCCCATCCTCCTGGAAAAAGGCAGAGACATTGCACCCGCCGATGTACCTGCCTGACCTCTGTCCCCAACCAGTGACCTTGGAGGAAGTCCCCACCTCTATCCAGCTGGTGAGACCCCCGCACTGGAGTCTGTTTCCAACTCTGGGAAGGAGGGCATCCTACTTCAGGTGATGAGCAGAGGGCAAGCCTCAGGTGGAGGCGGAGGGGGCGGCGCGGGGGCGGACAAGCTTGGGTTCAGCTGAGACCAGGTCCACCCGCTGCAGGGGGCAGGGAGCCCGGGGCGAACATCACGTCGCAGGAACGGCCCCCTTGAGGCTGGGGGTGCTCTCCCTCCCAGGACCGTGAGCCATCGGGCGGCACTGGCCTCACGGGTGAGGAGCGGGCCCCCTGGGGTGGTGAGTCCCATCTGAGCAGGGAACAGCTTGCAGGCGGCTGCAGGATAAGAACCCGGTGGGGCCAACACCACCGCCCCCTGTTCCAGGGAAGGCGAAGCTCCCGTGTTGTTGGTGGGTGGCTGTTGGTTGGATGAGGGGCCCGGGATGTGTCATGTGGGGATAAGGGTGGGTGGGGGGCGGTGAGGGGCGAAACGAGGTCTTCAAACCAATCCGGACAGTGGACGGCAGATGGTGGACGGCCTTGGCCGGTTAACAGCCCGGTGGAGTCAAGGCTGAGAAGAAGGGCAAAGGGACGCTGTGGTCAGGGTGACCTTTGTGAGGACTGAGGAAGACGTGCCGAGAAAAGCATCTGCGGAGGCTGCGGTGCGCCTTTCTGTTTGACCTGTTGTTTTTTAGTTTTGTTTATTTTTAATGGACTGATGATTGCTTCACAACATTGGTTTGATTTGTCATGCATCAGCATGAATTAACCACAAGCATACACACGTCCCCTCCCTCTCGAGTCTCCCTCCCACCTCCCGCCCAGTCCCACCTCTCTGGGTTATGGCAGAGCCCCGGTTCGAGCCCGCCGAGCTACACAGCAAATTCCCACCGGCTGTCTATTCACGCATGTTGGTGCCTGTGCTCCATGCTGCTCTGCCCCTCCTTCAGAGGCGACTGACACGCGTGGTCTGGACCGGGTTGGCGGGCTGTCCCCCCCAGGGCTGCGTCATCTCCTGGGTCTGAAGATCCTGGGAGTGGTCATTATATCACCCCCTGTCACCAGGTGGCAGGGCACCCAGGCTGAGGACAGCTGTCTTGATGGGCAGACGGGCAAACGTCTCCTTAAACTTTCAATTCGCCTCCTCAACATTAAAAGAAAGAAGGACAGCACGCATTCCGGGGTAAGTGATCCACTTTAGCGAGAAGACACACTTTGCCATTACAAAGAGGTCACAGGCACGTCATTAAAAATAAATTGTCAGAAGAAAAGAACCGATTATGGTTCACATGATATGAGCGATCAATATAATTAAGAAACAAACTCCCCATAAAAAGACTGGCTCACGGTATATTCCAGCAGGATTGATATTGTATGGGCTAATTAAATATTTATCAAGTGCCGGCAGTGGGTGAAGCCATGCTTGATGGTCCAGGGTGCACAAAACATATTTCCTTTACTAAGGAACTTGAATATAATAGTCCGATCATGCATAATGAAGGCGGGTGTGATCAGTGTCGCGGCGTAGAGGGTGGGAGGATGAGCTCGGATGCTCACATGAGGCTTCCTGTGTGTCACCATTTCTGCCCTGAGTGCTCAGGCTGAAACATTCAGAGAAAATTTATTTAATTAAAGTATCAGTCATATTCTCTTATGACTTTGCTTCTTTGTTCACAAGTGTAGATTCTGTCCTCTTTGGGAGCAAAACTGTTTGGGTCACTTAGACAGCAGTTAAAGCCATTCCTCTGTCTTGGTCTGGAGATGAGAATGAAGCAGAAACCGCATGGATCATTGGGAAGCACACAACAGGGTTCTTCTCAGTGTTGACGGGAGGCTGACGGGGGACTCTGTCCTGGGAGTCAGGAGGGTGGTGTCAGCGGATGGCAGAGCCGCCCCGTGCCTTGGGTACAGCTGGCCGATGTGAACCACTCCCAGGACTGTGGGTCAGGGTCTGGGCTCCTCCAGGGGGCTCCTGTTTTGGGCGTGGTGCTCCTTCAAAGCCCCTGCATCCTTTTCCTGAGGTGCTTGTCACGTGAGACTGTGAGTACTGAGCCACGGCTACAACACACAGAGCCGCCTCTCTCCGCAAGCAAAACGCATTCACACGGTTCAGCCTGACGTGGGGAGGCCGGCTCCCCCATCCCAGGGAGGACTGGTCACACTGGCCCTGCCTCCGTCTCGGGTATAAAAGCCGCCCAGCTGTGCCGCGAGCACAGAAGGAGGGGGTAACAGGTGTGACAGGCAGCGTGGGGAGGGAGAGAGGTGTGCAGGCTGGTTCTGCTTTGCACTGTTTCCCTGGACCCACGTCCACTCATCCAGGAGGACCTGAGTCTAGCCACTCCCTTCATCCGGGAGATAAAATCTGCCGCTTCTGCTCAAGCGTCCCAGGGCCACGAGGCAGGGTGGACGGCGGGGCAGAAAGTGGAGACAATTGTTATAACTGCGGGAAACCACACACCCATATTAGAGCACACCATCCCAGAAGCAGGGGAAGTCAGCTCTTTCTTCTGTGCAGATTCTAGGTGGTCCAGGAGCGGGCATTTCCCCAGGAGAATGAGGAGGAGGTGGAGATGGGCAGCCCAGGCCTTGGGGAGTCCGGAGCCCGTCACCAGAGGCATCGAGGCCTCCAGGTTGTCTGGGTCTCACCAGAGGGGACCTTGGCCAGAGCTGCCCTGCTGCTCCCAGCACGTGGTCTGTGGGCTCCCCCAAAGCTGTCCCCTGGGAGCCAGCTCCAGGGCACCAGTCCACCTTGTTCTGGAGAATCAGAGGCTGCACCTTGCCCAGGGCCTCAGTGCTGGGCATGAGCAGCTGAGACAGGCATGTAGGGGGATGATTCAGTGAAAGGTTCTAGAGAGTCTTAAATTTATTCCAGAGTGAAATAGATGATGATTCACCTATGCAGGTTTACAAATTCATCTCTCTTCAAGGGGACAACGTGAAAAGGATCTCAAACATAGCAACGGATGAGTTTTCAAAACATTAGGGTGCTGGTCGGGGGGAAATGTGGCAGAGGTGGGAGAGGCTGAGCTCACCTCCTCTCGTGGGCACATGGATGTTATCAGAATTTGCAGGGCAGCCATCAGCAAGAACAAGCTGAGGTTCCGCTAGATCAGGCAATGTCTACACTCTGCCTCTCCCCCGATTCCATGCATTCATTCCTTCGTGAGGGCGCCAGCTCTGAGAAGGAGACAGTTGCTTCCTTCAACCCCGGGTCCCACCCCCTCTAAGGAGAAGACCCGACTCCAACATGGTGTGCGTTTTGCATGACACTCCGCATCACATTATCTGGGACATCAAGGTTAATATAGAAACATTTTATGACTGTTGTCCTCCAGGGGCGGTTATGGAAATAAGACGTCTATCTTACAGAGTTCTCTCAGTGAGGGGAACAGAAATGTTCAATAAATAGAAATAAATAAATAAATCGGAAAAAAGTAACTCGCAAACATTTTGGCAAATATAAAGTGCGTGAGCGATTGTGTCCCGAGGGTATAGAATTAACTCGCATGATGATAATTTATATTTTATGTGAGTTTTATTTTTATACACCTGCTTTTCTTTGCAATTCATGAAAAAACATATTGATATCAAGGCAATCGTGCTGTCACGGAATTCATAATCCTAACTGGGAGACTTCGCATCAATATGACACGTCTCTTTTATGCTAACTCTGGCAATTTAGGAAAAAGTACGGGTTATAAACAGCTAATAAAACTTCACCATTTGTTTGTCTGATACGTCTTCTTTCCATTCAACCGAGTGGCTCTGGAGAAATCCGAGTTTGCGGGGCGGTGGGGAAGGTTTGCACCCCCATCTCAAGTCACCTGCATGGCTTCCTGTGGTGTGAGCTCGAGGCGGCGGGGTTTGGGCTGACAGTTCAGGTCCACTCCCCCTCGAAGGCGCGGGGTCAGGAGAGGGGTCAGGTGGCAGGCGTGGAGGGACTGGGTCCGCTGGCCCGGCTCCCCTGTTCCCACGGCGTCCGTGGCATCAGCTTGGCTCTGTTCGGTGCCCGGGAGGGTCAGCCTCTGCCTGCCCTGGACCTTTCGTTATGCCCCAGACCTCAAACTCCACTCTGCGTCACATGCCTGACATATGATTCTTTTCAAGTTTTTAACCGTTTAAACATCTTTCTGGTTCGTGGGCAGCACAGAAACGGGATTCAGTGTGCAGGCCGTGGTGTGCTGCACCAGGCCCCGGGGTTCTGACCCGCTTCTGCATGGTGGGGCCTGCCTGGGTGTCAAGGATTCTCTGTGCTGTGAGGCCCGTGGCCTTTCCTCCAGGGTGGCCTGAGAGTCAGGGGCCCCACTCTGAGGGGGGGCGGGGGTTCCGGACACCCCCTCCCCACCTGGCTGGCCCGCAGCCTGAACGGGTGACGGTCCAGGCGAGGACCATACCTGTTCTTCCCTCTTGCGCAGCCTGGCTCCAGCCTGTGGGCGGGTGGCCTGCCCTGCCCCAGGGCTCCCAGCGGGTGTGGGGCTGGGTCTCCAACTAAAGGCCTGCCCAGGAGGGTGCCCGGGGCTGCACCTGCTCGGGTAGGCGGGCTGTCCTACTCCCCATGACTGAGCCTGGGGGCTTGGTACTGGGGTTGGGACCAGGAGAACTTCTGCCAGTTCCTCCGAGGACCCAGCTCCACTTAGTGGGGCCTTGTGGATGGAGCCGCGTTTAGGGCCCACGGGTGGGAATTCTGTAAGCAGTGCTCGGCCATTCGGATGGTGTGGCTGCCCCAAAGGTAGAGATCTCTTAGATTTTCCTCCTTCTCTGGCTCTTTCTATGCTGTCCAGTTTTTCCCTAATGCACCCCAGCAGCCTGGCTTGTGGATGAGATTATATCACTCACAAGGAAGGAAGGAAACAGAGGAAGCATCGCAGGCGAGCAGGGCAGGCCCGCCTCACGTGTCCTCACCTGTCCTCACCTGTACTCATCTGCCCTCACCACGGGGAAAGGGAAGCAGAGACCAGGGCGGCGAGGCCCTGCTCACATCCATGATGGGAACTGGTCACATACAGAGTTTTTTCAGCTAGAACACACAGCCATCACTTTATCCTATTTTAAAAACAAAAGGGGGCAGGGACCCCAGGATAGCAATGTTCTGACGGCCAGTGAGGAACATTCGAAGAGTCATATTTTCTTCTAATGCCATGTTGTATATGGCATGTATATTTGCACTGAGGCACTGATCCCAACTCAGTTTAGGTGATGTGAAATCTAGTTGAATTCTCTCGGAGCGTGGTTGAAAGTCTGTGAAATAGCTGGGGTAAACTGATACCTCCCGGCAGCGAGAATGGTCTCACAGCCGTTGTAGTCACAGGGGACATGGGACTCTCTCCAGGCTTTAGGGGTAAAGCCCAGAGGTCCCCGGACACTCAGGAAGGCAGTGCATTAACTGGTAAAGGAGCTCCCAGCCGAGGCTGTGTTACTCACCCCAGACATTTCCTCAGGTTGAGATGTCACCCTGCACTCGCCCCTCGCCGGGGACCTGACACTTTCCTGCATCTCCATTCTCGGAAGGCTCTGAGTCTCCTTCCTGCTCCTCAGCTCCGGATGTGCAGCAGGGTTTCCTCCTCAATGCCACCCACCTCCCAGCCACTACTCCCGCCATCATGTGCTGGTCTGCTCAGCTTGGTCCTGTCCTGGACTTGCCGCAGCTTGGGGGCATAAGGGCCCAGGAGCATCCTTCAGGTGGAGCTCGGTCCAGCGGACCCATGTTGGCGGATGCTTTCCCAGCAGGTCCGCTATGGACATTTATCTGCTGTAAACATGACCCGTCTGCTGACCACAGCAGCCCCTGTGACTTCCTAGCCACACCCTGTGTCCTTTCATTGTTCATCATGCTCCCTGGAAGGGCTGTGCCTTCTCTGGGGACTTCTTATAAAATATTTCTGGTGAGTGCTAACTTTTTAATTTATTCGATATACTTTCATATGGTTTTTGAAGAATAGTTATCAATATGCCATTTACTACAAATCTGAGAAATCTGATTCAATAAGCATCTCTTTCATGGGTTCCCCAAGCCCTTCCCCCAGACACACACGATCTCTCTCAGTCACTCTGTCTCTACTGATTTTCAGAACCTTCTTTCTTTCCTAAATGGGAGGGATCTGAATCGGGGTAGCCTTTGGCTGGACCCTGCCTTCCTTGGGTCAGTACACGGCTCGTGGTGTATCCGTCGAGACCCTGGCTCTGCTGACCCTATCCTGGGAGTGGGCACCACAGTGCCCAGGGGGAGGCGTGGGGGGACACAGTGCAGAGGAGCAGGTGGGGGCAAGGGGTGAAGGGGCACCTTGGCGAGAAAAGGATAAGACCTTGGGGGCTCCGTACAGTGACGAGTCTCAGGAGCGATCGTGGCCTCATCGTTCTAATGTGGTCACCTAATTCCTGAGCTGCATCATCGCCACCAGAGTCAGCCTTGGTGGGAGAGGAGACTGCTTCGGGCCTGAGGACAACACCCCCTTGTGACCAGGAACCCTCTGCTCACTTGGCAGTAACCACTACCCCACCCCACCATTTTGGTGCAAAACGTTTACTTTTTTTTTTTTTTTTTGCTATATAGTAGCAAAATAACTTTTACTTTTCAGGAGAATTAGTAGCCGGCACATGTGTCCATCGAGCAAAGGAAAGACCAGCTCAGCCTTTGCCTCTGGAAGCTAAAGAGGAGAGGACTGGGGTTGGGGGGCCTGGGGGAGGTAGGGGGGAGTTGGGGGGGTGGGAGGTGTCCCCAGGAGCCCTGGAGCAGCCCTGAGACTGCCCACCTCTTCCCGAGGCCCCTGGTCGTCTCTGCACTCCACGACTCCGGCTGCTGGAACTTGGAGCTGGGGGTGGGGAGGGGGCAGAGAGGGGCCAGCTCTGGGAGTTCCCACCAGCCCACGCCTCAGGATCACAACTTTTCCCCTTCCCGAGAGAAAACAGTGTTATTATTATATTTCTAATTCCCTAATGTGTGACCCAGCAGCCCGTATCATCTTACGGGATGGAGCGCTGCGTGCAGGGCGGAGGTGCGATCGGAGCTTTCATATCCCCCCCGCCGGCCCTTACATCATCCCGCCACTCTCTAAGAGGATTTTCAGCCGGCTTGGCTTCGTTATTAAAATAGTAATTAATTTTTTCCTCTTCACAAAACCCAGGGGTCTTGAGATGGAGGCCTCGGCAGAGAGGGCAATCTCCTTTTGAAAGTGGCCTTTCTGGAAGCCGTAATCGGCTCCCCGGCTGTACAGTACACATGTTCGCCAGTAAATGTGATTAAAGAGCCGCACAAAAACCCCCTTGCAGAAAATTAATTCAGTTTCCAGAATAAAAAGTTTGATAAAGTTGTGCAATGCTCCAATGACAACACATAATAGAAGGGTAGAGTTTTATCCCCTTGAAGGATAAATGAGTGGCCAGAAAGGTCTGGTAGTTCCCAGAGTAAAAACATCTGCTACAGCTAATTCACGTTCGCCGGCCGCACTGGGCCGTGGGCGGCTGGCCTCGCTGCTGCAGGACGGCTGTGGGCGGGGGTCTCTGCATCCTCCTCAGCCCCTGTCCGGGCCCATCTGGCTCCATGCTGCACCCAGCAACCCCCAGAGGCTCCGTGGGGCTGGGGACCCTCATTTCTGTTCTGGAGGCCCATGTGCGGTAGAGGCTCAAGACCTGGTAGAGGCCCTCCCTGCCACTTACGAGCTCTTCCCTTCTTCAAACCTTAGTCTTGTGCTCTGTGAGACAAGACTAATACGTCTCCTTTCAGGGTTATCATGCGGATTAAATGCAATAATAAATCTAGAGGGCTGGCCACGGTTCCTGCCGCAGGAACTGCCGTCAGGAGCTGCAGGCAGAGGAGGGTGGAGGGAACATGGCCCCGAGGGCAGCTCCTTCTCCTTTGCGGGCAGAGCCTGCCTTGTGTCCTGAAGAGGGTTGACCAGGCGCCCCCATGCACGTCCCCTTGGCAGCGGGTTGACCAGGTGCCCCCGTGCATGTCCCCCTGGAACTTCAGTGTATGAGCTGTCAGGTCCCTGCTGGCCTGACTTGTGAAGGCCCCAGGATGGAAGCATTATGCACATAGAGAGGCCCTGACTCTGCTGGCTGGCGTCCTGATGGGAAAAGACTCAGAGAGAAGCCACTGGTTGGAAGGGTGCGGCCATGGCCAGGAGCACCCGGGGCCTCAGAAACTAGGGGTGGGCAGGAAGGCTCCCCCCCTTGCCTCTGGAGGGAGCACGGCCCTGCCAGCACCTTGAGCTCAGACTTCCCTTCTCCAGAACAGAAAGAGAATCAATTCTGCTGCTGTGGGCTGCCAAGTTTGAGATAATTAGTTAGGTTGCCTGGGAGACCGACAGGCGATAGGGAGGGTCAGCCCTTCTTTTGGGAAGGTTAGACCCTGAGATGGGGGTCCTGGGCCCATTGAAGCTCCCGGTAAACCTGTGAGGAGGGGGAGTAGGGAGCACTGCCTGAGTCAGCCTCAGCCCAGGGGGCCAGGGCCTGTGCAGAGGGTGGAGCAGACACAGGAGGCCTGTCTGTGGATGGAGGGTGGAGCAGACACAGGAGACTCGTCTGTAGGCAGTAGACTCCTCTCTGAAGACACTTGAGCAGCAGAGTTGGGAGCTGTCTTGGGTGGCGACCCATGGCCTCTGATCATGCTGAGCGCCTTCTGGGAGTGGGGGCATGGACCATGAGGTGGCCAGCCTCCCCCTTGGCAGTGCTGGTGTCTGACCAGTAACGGGTGGGCAGGAGCTCTGCCCACCGCTGGGGACCAGCCTGGCCAACCACCTGGCCCAGGGCATCCCCGGCCTCCCTCGACCACTCCACCCCTTGGGGACATCTCTTGGCTGCTGATCCCGATCCTCAGGTCTGCATCGGGAAGAGAAGGAGCTCTTCTGCTGACCTCTGCCCGCCTGTCCCTGCACCTGCCAGGACCCCAACAAGGAGACACGGGAGGTGGCCCTGCGTTCCTCTTCCACCCTCCTCTGTGGACTGAGGGGTGTCAGGGCCTGAGTCTTGAGCCCCCGGCCTGTGCGCTCTGCCGGGGCACCGCGGCGGGGGCATGTTGTGTCCACCCTGAGCACGTCCTCTGCTCCCCTTCTCTGGTGTTTGGAGAATTGCCCACCTGCCTGGCCCATTGCAGGTTACAAGAGCCACTGGAAAAGGGAACATAGAGAAAGAAGAATGCTTCCCATATGTGTCATTTTGCTCTAAAAAAGTGCGTTTACATTTGTATAAAAATAAACTCAGCTTCTCAGGCAGAATTGTATCAGAAAGAAAGTTCATGGATGTCATGACCTTCCATGTGGCTGATTTTACTTCCTAAGATGAAAAGAAACAGATTTTCTCACCCGAAGACATAAAGAGACCATTCACCTCCTAAAACGCAGAGTGCACTCTGCACGGCTTCCCGGGAAGCGTCCGCACTGCAATAATTGTTAATATAACCGAGTGAGACATTGTCCTTTTTGTAGGCGACGGTTCCTGCAACTGGAACGTGTGAACAGGACGATTATCAGCAATCTGCTCTTGAAATTCCTCCCGGCTGTTGTGGTGGGAACACGCGAGAGCCAGAAACGGTGTGTGTTTTGCTCTATTTTGGTGGCTGTTCTTGTATCTGAGTCGGGCACCTTCAGAACCAGAGGCATCAGTTTTATTCCATTTCTTAAAGTTGGTTTAATAAGTTAATTTAGCTGAAGTGAACATCTGATCTGATCTGAAAGGGACTTTACTTGGGTGAATTGAGGCCATAGCCTGCGCAAATATTCTTAGAAACAACCAGAGTATTGACAGCTTGAGAGACTACTATAAACTTACAGGTTACACTTTCTTTTCGCCCCTTCTTTGCCAGTCTTCCCTGGTGGCTCAGAGGTTAAAGTGTCTGCCTCCAATGCGAATTCCTGGGTGGGGAAGATCCCCTGGAGAAGGAAATGGTAACCCACTCCTGTATTCTTGCCTGGAGAATCCCATGGATGGAGAAGACTGGTAGGCTACAGTCCACGGGGTCGCAAGAGTCGGACACGACTGAGCGACTTCACCTTCACCTTTGCCAGTCTTCCAGAGCCCGCATCAGGGGCCTAAGGTCCCCAGGGGAGCAGGGACCCCTCTGCATTTGCCAGTGTGGATGGAGCCCGGCCCAGGTGTTGGTACGGTTGCCACTCGCTGTAGGCGTGACTCCACCCTGTGGATGAAGACTCGAGCCACGTGGTCAGCAGGTTTCAGTGAGTTGTTTACGTGTTCTGCTCCCTCTGAGGGGAGGGCGGCTTTGGGGACCCACTCTTGTCCCCTCGGGGGACAGCCCAGTCAGAGAGTCTTGGATGGGTGTGGAGAATGGCGTCTGGTCCTCAGTAAACAGTTTGTTAGTGTTATTTATTGTTTTAATTTACCATCATTACTCAACTACACCGTACTCAGGGCTTCCATATTTGAAACTGAAAACCCTAACATGCAATACAGAAAATTAATTCTTTACATCGTTTAATATTTCATTCCTTTTATTTCCAACCATGCTAACCTGGGTACCACCTTTGATTCCCCGCTGAGCTCTGACCAGCAGGATGTGTGAAGCCCTCCCCCCCAGCCCAGATGGGCTCCTATTCAGCTTCTTGCAGGTACGAGGCTAATGGTTCAATTACTTGTGGGGCGAGATCAAAGGACAGGAAATGGCTGTCATGCCCCAGAGGAAATATTTGTAGAGAAGGAGGCCCAGCAGCAAATGAAGCCCTAATTAATGTCCAAGTCCCAGGCTGATAAACGGACCACAGTCGTAGGCAGACCCAAGCCTCCACTGGGGCTGCAGTGGTCCTGTGAACTCGCAGCAGAAGGAAGCTCCCTGTTTCCAGGGAGTCAGGGCTGGAAGGAAGGATGGGGTCTCCTGGGGCTCCTTGAGGGAGGGTCCCAGGCACGCCTGACCCCTCCCCTTGGGGCCGGCACTCTCATTGCTGCCCTGAACTCTGCCTGGGCCCCCAGCCCACTGCTGGGTAGGAGGGATGGTGGGACTCTTGAAGGAAAAGGACTCTCACCTTCACACTGAGCTTGGAGTTTCTGGGAACTTAGACACGAAGGAAAGTTTGTATTTTGAGGGAAAAGACAGGACAAGTTAGCGTTTTTCTTGCCTCTGTGGTCATCGTCATTTTACATGGAGGTGGAGTGGGGTGGGGGGCGTGGGAGGCAGTGATGAGATCAGGGGAGGCAGGGCGAGGGCTCCTCTTATATAAGACACCTGATGCTTTGTGTTCAGATGATTGTAAGTCAGTGCATTTAAATCCAAACGGAAAGTGGAAAAGACATGGAATCTGCAAGGACTGTGTTCTCTACAGCCAGGAGATTAATGAGGGTGTCCTGGTAGCTGCTCCCGCACAGCGAGCCGTGTCCTGCCTGCAGGAGAGTGCTGGGCCAGCGAGGAGAGGGGCCCGATGCCAGACCGTGTCCTGCGCAACCCTCTCATCTGGGCTGTGCCAGGCAGGGTCAGCAAAGTCCCTCATGGTCAGTAGAAACAAGCATGTAACACAAATTGGAAGGCCAGCTTTGTTTCCGACTGGGACGTCCCCCGGTGTGGGAGGATGCAGGCGTGTCATCTCAGGAGTAGACCCAGGTCCGACTGAAGGGCTGCTGAAGGAGCAGGGAAGTCACCATCAGCAGTCATGGGATCAATTATTTCTGTGCAGGATCCAAGAACCACATCCTGGGGGTGGATTTTTTTTGGGGAGGTGCTGATGAGTGAGTGCCAGAAATAATAATCTGACATTAAGCTTTTGCGGATCTGACCAAATGCATGTCTAAGAAGGGAATTTATGGGAAGTCAGATTGTGTGCGAGTTCATGAATGCATTTCTTCTCGAATGTAAATGACAGAAAAATGATTCATTATACCTTTAATCAAACTGTGAGATGAATAGATATTGAAAATGTGCACAGAGACTATTAAAACGACACCAAAAATATGGCTTCAATCAACAAGAGAAAAGACGTGCAAAGTGAGTCTTGAAAACCTTGACAAGATTGCCTCCGTTGCCCTGGGTCAGGAGGCTCTTAAATGCAGGAGCTTAGTGTCTGGGGCTCTGGGTGAGCTCCAGGTTCTCCGGGGGGGAATGCCTTGCCCGGGAATGCTATGTTCAGGTAGAGTTTCACTGTGATCTGAGTATTGCCCAGATTTTGCAGACTAACATAGGAATAAAGTCTTAGCAAAGACTGTGAGAGCAAATGAGTCCCTGGGCTGCTCAGAGAAACCTGGAATGGGAGGGGATCTTTCATGGAGGAGGAAGTGGGGAGGGGGTGCTCTGCTGGGGGAGTAGGGTTTAGTAGTGGGAGGAGCTGTCCTCCCTTGCCACCCGCTCCCCTCAAATCCCCTACCCCAGGCAGCTCTGAATCGAGCTCTCCATTTGAGCTTCATCAAATCTCTGACTTTTCAGGTGAAAGGTGTCCCCAGCCATCTCCTGCAAGTCCAAGGGGTCAGATGGCATCCTGGTTGGAAGGGCCTTTCTCTTCCCCACATTGAGGGGCCTCCGTGGCCCAGAGATACCGAGGGAGGGACTTGTGTGTGGCCCCAAGCCCAGGCCTGCGGTCCCTGTTCTCCCTGGTGAGTTGAGCATATGCTGTGCATGGGCCAGCATCCCGGACCTTCCACACAGACCGCGACCTGACGCCATGAGGTCTCAGCTCAGCATTTGCAGAAGTCCCCTTGCTGTCCTCCACATCTTCCAAGATCAGGTCTTGTCTGAGAGTCTTCATCTGTGTCCTCATCTTCAATGGTCCATTCCTCTAACTGTACGGATAATAGATCAATATGACGTCATAATCCACTTAACTGATAAGAAATAGCATTAGAGAATCACGTGGAAAGGATTTTTGTTTAGGTGCCTGATGCTGCCAGAGAGAGGCATGGGGCATTTTTGAAAGGACTCTCATGGGCACGGCTTGGAGACACCAGACGAGCCTTCCTGGCTGCGGTGGAGATGCAGTTTGCTCCAGAAGGACTGTCTGATGGAGGCTGCAAAGAAGGGGATGGGGGTGCCCTAGGTGGGGGACTCAGATGAGGAAGGACCCAGCTATGGTTCATCCGCCACAGACGGGGTCCAAGCAACCATCTCTGGGAGCGGGGCGGGCATTGACAGAAAAGAGATGGGTTCCTGATGTGAAGTGGTGAGTGAGTGGCGTGAGCTTTAAATAAAGATGGTCAGAACCAGAGGGAAAGAAACTTCCCTCTGACCTCCAGGCAGCTCTGGCACTGTTACCGTTTTGGAAACCTTCCTCATGAGAGAAGCGGGGAAGTAAGTGGCAGAGGCTGTCTAAATCACCACGAGGCTCCCCCAGGTCGTGGGTGGGGTGCAAGGTCACTTTTGTCCTGCAGGGAGGCAGGTGGGGGGCGGAGGGCGACCAGGGCTGAGAGTGATGCCGGGGTCCACCTCCCGTCACCGCCTGCTTTTCTGGGCTGGGGCCTTGTGGGGTGGGGCGGGAGGCCTGCCTCCAGAAGCCCTGTGCAGTCCCAGGGCACCCCGTCGCAGGGCGCGGTGCCTGCGGCCAGGTGGCCTCTGAGGCTGGCTCCGGAGATGTGGCCACGATGCCTAAAGACAGCAGCGCCACCACCTGGCCCCCAGAGGGCCCAGCACTTGTGCCCCTCGGGAGCCCACTCCAACCATGGCCCGGTCGTCCAGACCAGTCCTGGGCATCAGGAGACTGGGGACCGGTCTCACCTGCAGGGAGGGTGACCATTCTTGAGGACTGGGCTGGGTGACAGCCGGGGGCATGCTCTCTGTCTGCTGCAGGGTCCCTGGCGGGAGAGAGGGAGGTCCCAGGCAGTCTAGGTGCAGGAGTTCCGGTGACCCCCTTCAGAAAGGCTGGTGGGCTCAGGGCACGCATGTGCCAGTCCATGATCTGACCGCCAGGCTGGGGGAGGTGGACAAGCCAGGCCGGAGGGCTCACGAGGACAGGAGAGCACCGCAGCACGTCCAGGGGCCAGGTTGGCCCCATGCTGGCCCTCGGCAGCAGCTTTCTCCTTCTGCACGCCAAAGGCCAGGCTCCACAGCTCGCTGTTTACGAGAGATGTGGACAGCCTGGAAGCACATGCCCTCCACGGCCAGGACCGAGCGGGCGGTGGGTCTGCTCTGCTCCATTCCTGCGAAGCAGGCGATGCCCCCAGCCCGCCTGGGATGGAGACCAGCTGGCTTTGAGTCAGAGAAGGCAGTGAGCTGCGGGAGCCTCGCTGTCCAGCCTGGCATCAGGCCTCCCTTGGGGGACCTGTGACCCACTGTGGGTCCTTTCCTTGAGGTGCTTCTCCCTGGCCCGGTCCTGGTCTTGCTGCGGCACTGGTCCCGTGGAGCCAGGCTATGTCTACCTGAAGCCACCTCACTTTTCCTACCTGCTGAGTGTCTACTTCCTACGATGCTGAGAGCAGGCTCCTCCTAGAGCAGAGTTGGGTCTTGGGTGTGCCTGAGCGTGTGGTGGGTGCCTGAGCCCTCCCCAGTCCACACTGTTCCCCACCTCTCCTTCCTTCTCCTGCTTTCTCTCCCTCGACCCCCACCCACTGCAGAAGAAGCAGGTATTTGCATGCACCCAGCTCCTTGGAAAGGCTGGCCCTATGGCGACACCTGGATGAGGGGTTGGTCTTCAGAAGGAACCAGGGGAAACACTGGGCTCACCCACCCCCTATCCAGGGGCCAGGGCTGCCACCACAGGCACAAATCAAGTGCTGGGGTGGAAAATAGCCAGATACCAGTCAGAGAGAACAGTGGTCACTAGTGGCCAGGGCCCACAGTAGCAGGAGAAGCAGCTGGCGGCCGTCGGAAGCTGGGGGCTGGCGTGCAGGGCACAGACTCTGCGTGGTGCCGGGCAGAGCCCCTTGCCTGCTCTTCTTTCCTCTCTCACTCATGAAGCCCTTTCTCCTACCAGATAAGCAGCTTTGCAAAGCAGCTTTACTGAGGTGTAAGGGACATGAAGAGACTAGACGTCTTTAAAACGTACAGTTGAGACAACTTGACCCAAGAGTCTGCCTGCGAAGCCCTCACCCCTGTCCTGATGGCGAATGTGTTCACTCATCTCAGAGTCTCCTTGTGTCTCTTTGAGATCCTCACCCTGCCCTCACCTTCCTGACTCTTGTCCCCAGGCGGCTGCTAATCTAGTTTTAGTTTCCTTCAACTTTCTATAAATGGAATTAGAAAGTACGTACTTTGGCTTTTGGCCGGGCTCCCTTTGCCTGGCAGTTGTCTGTAGTCGGTCGTGCCGTAACCTGCACCCAGAGTCAGTCTTGCTGATGGGAGCGGCTTCCGCTGTATCGAGTGCCGGTCTGTTTATCTTTTCACCTTCTGATGGGCTTGCTGGCTGTTAGTGACAACGCTGGAGGGAGCGTCTGCGTGCAAGTCTCAGTCTGTGCATGCTCCCACTGCTCTGGGTGAATACCTGGTAGCTACATCTAGACCTTTCGAAGATGCAGCCAGCTCTTCTCTGAAGAGGTTGTCCCCATTGATGGTCTCATTGGTAATGAATGAAAACTCCTTTTTCTCCGTGGCCTGAGAAACCAGGTCTTTTAACTGGAATCTTTCTGGTGTCACGCGTTTCCCTGATAACCGGTGATACTCAGCATTTGCTGGAGTGACGTGTCTATGAAGTACTTTGCCCGCTTGAGAAACTAGGTTGCTTCTTTTCTTCATATTGATTTGAAAACTTATTTATTCTGGATGTGAGTCCTGTGTCAGATATAAGATGTTATCTGAAAATATTTTCTCCCAGTTTTTATAAGGATGGAATTTCCATGGTGGCTCAGCTAGTAAAGAATCTTCCTGCAATGCCCGAGATCCAGGATCAGTCCCTGGGTCGGGAAGATCCTCTGGAGGAGAGAATGGCGACCCACTCCAGGATTCTTGCCTGGCCCGGCAGGCTACAATCCACGGAGTCACAAAGAGTCGGACAGGACTGAGCGACTAGCACTTCCCTTTCAGAAAGTCACAGTTCCTAGTTTTAGGTCTTTGTTAATATCCGGAAGGTGCTGCATGGTGTGAACCAGCATGTCCAGTGTCCAGTGCGGGGGCAGCGTCACGTGAGCACAGAGAAGGCTGAGGAGTGAGCAGTGCAGCGTCCACCCGGGCAGGGGTGGGTTGTAGGTGCAGGCTGTGGGCATCACTTTGAAGGGGAGCGGAGCCTCCTAAGGGTCTTCTCTGAGGAACTGGGATGAGAAGGATGGGCCTGCACACAGATTTTGGTGAAGACTTCTGAAACAGCAGATTTCATGGGCCTTCTCCTTGGCCTGCTCCCAGACAGAAATGAAGCCCTGGGGGGCCTCTTCTGCACCTCGCAGTGAGACCCCCAGCTTGCAGGTGGCCCTGACTCAGCATAGATGCTGAATGAAATCAGCTGGTTTCCAGGTCGGGGAGGAGCAAGAAGCCCACGTTCACTCTGTCTCTGGGTCGTTCTCTGGCTATCTTCTCTTTAAACTTCTGATGGCTGTAGAGCAGAAGAGAACCTTCACACCTCTGTGCTCACCCCTGCTCTTTTTAGTGCTTCTCTGAGCCCGTGAAGTGGACGAGGACAGGTTCTTTTGTGCTGACTGTGAATTTCTGGAACAAAGTATGTAGGTTTCCCACGGTTTGCTTTTCACTACTCAGCACACACCTTCTGCAGTTTCAGGTCAAACCTCAGGAGTAAACGGGAGAAACAAAAGGCAGCGCCCGAGGCAGAGACGTCGTGTGAAGGTGGGGATGAGCCTCCCCTCTGGCAATAAGGCTCTGTCTCCCACGAAGTCACTCAAGGAACCAGTTTTGAAACACCTGGTGCACAAATTCATCCCAAGAGGACAGTCTCTTACAATGTGGCTTTAATCTGTGAGGTGGCACTTCTGGAAGGGTCTTCGTTGTCCAGGTGACACTGGGGGGTGTGAAATGGTGTCTCTCATGCGTGGTCCTGACTCAGTGTCATCACAGGAACGCAACTGCATGGGGCCCCGAGATGCTGCTGCTGATTCCAGGGCTTCAGACTCCACCCAGGGTCTCTCTCCCAGTTACTCCCGGGACTTACAGTGGATGTCTCCAGACCTGTGGTCCCCAGGGTGTGGTCTCCAGACCTGTGGTCCCCAGGGCTGTGGTCCCCAGGGTGTGGTCTCCAGACCTGTGGTCTCCAGGGTGTGGTCTCCAGAGTGTGGTCTCCAGGGTGTGGTCTCCAGGGTGTGGCCCCCAGGGTGTGGTCTCCAGGGCTCTGGTCTCCAGGGTGTGGTCCCCAGGGTGTGGTCCCCAGGGTGTGGTCTCCAGACCTATGGTCCCCAGGCTGTGGTCTCCAGAGTGTGGTCCCCAGGGTGTGGTCCCCAGGGCTGGGGTCTCCAGGGCTGTGGTCTCCAGGGTGTGGCCCCCAGGGCTGTGGTCCCCAGGGTGTGGTCTCCAGACCTGTGGTCCCCAGGCTGTGGTCCCCAGGGCTGTGGTCTCCAGGGTGTGGCCCCCAGGGCTGTGGTCTCCAGGGTGTGGTCTCCAGGGCTCTGGTCTCCAGGGTGTGGCCCCCAGGGTGTGGTCTCCAGAGTGTGGTCTCCAGGGTGTGGTCTCCAGGGCTGTGGTCCCCAGGGTGTGGTCTCCAGAGTGTGGTCCCCAGGGTGTGGTCCCCAGGGCTGGGGTCTCCAGGGCTGTGGTCTCCAGGGTGTGGCCCCCAGGGCTGTGGTCCCCAGGGTGTGGTCTCCAGACCTGTGGTCCCCAGGCTGTGGTCCCCAGGGCTGTGGTCTCCAGGGTGTGGCCCCCAAGGCTGGAGTCTCCAGGGCTGTGGTCTCCAGGGTGTGGTCTCCAGGGTGTGGCCCCCAAGGCTGGAGTCTCCAGGGCTGGAGTCTCCAGGGCTGTGGTCTCCAGGGTGTGGTCTCCAGGGTGTGGCCCCCAGGGTGTGGCCCCAGGGCTGTGGTCCCCAGGGTGTGGTCTCCAGACCTGTGGTCCCCAGGGTGTGGCCCCCAGGGCTGTGGCCCCCAGGGTGTGGCCGCCAGGGTGTGGTCTCCAGGGCTGGGGTCTCCAGGGTGTGGTCCCCAGGGCTGGGGTCCCCAGGGTGTGGTCTCCAGGGTGTGGTCTCCAGGGCTGTGGTCCCCAGGGTGTGGTCTCCAGGGTGTGGCCCCCAGGGTGTGGTCTCCAGGGTGTGGTCTCCAGGGTGTGGCCCCCAGGGTGTGGTCTCCAGGGTGTGGTCTCCAGGGTGTGGCCCCCAGGGTGTGGTCTCCAGGGTGTGGCCCCCAGGGCTGTGGCCCCCAGGGTGTGGCCGCCAGGGTGTGGTCTCCAGGGCTGGGGTCTCCAGGGTGTGGTCCCCAGGGCTGGGGTCCCCAGGGTGTGGTCTCCAGGGTGTGGTCTCCAGGGTGTGGCCCCCAGGGCTGTGGTCCCCAGGGCTGTGGCCCCCAGGATGTGGTCTCCAGGGTGTGGCCCCCAGGGTGTTGCCCCCAGGGCTCTGGTCTCCAGGGTGTGGTCCCCAGTGTGTGGTCCCCAGGGTGTGGTCTCCAGGGCTGGGGTCCCCAGGGTGTGGCCCCCAGGGCTGGGGTCTCCAGGGTGTGGTCTCCAGGGTGTGGCCCCCAGGCTGGGGTCTCCAGGGTGTGGTCTCCAGGAAGCCACACTCTTCTCCTCCTTCTTCATGTAGACGTGTTTTGTACCACTGTTGACCTCACTCCTCCAGGGACTTTCAGCCAGTAGCTCTCCAAACCACTCATCTGTAGGGAAATAATGGGATGGGGGCTGAGCCCCTAAATAGACAGTGACTCCTTCCTTAACAGTGCACCTTACACTGTTGCTGGGCCCCCAGGGGCACAAAAAGAGACACCTGACTTTGAATCAGATGATGGAAGATCCATGTGTCTTAGACTCAACTTAGGCAGCTCCGTGGTGACTAAGAGCGTAATGCTGTAACAGCTGGGACTACACTCTTGCCTCTTTGGCTGCCTGAGTTTGGCTGTGATGAGTTTAGCTGGCCCCTTCCTCACATCCTTCTGTCTCTGATGGAATTAAAGGAGGGACAACCTCGGGGTGCTGTGAGATGGCGTTAGGGTTAGGCACTGTTGACACAGAACCGTTCCACGTTAGTTACTGCTGCTCATTTTCATGACAAGCCGTGGCTCTCAGGGCCCCAGGGTGCCCTGCTTTCTGGCTCTTCTGCCTCCGCCTCAGGCTTCAGAGATGGTTCAGGGACAGAGGAGGCTTAGTGCTGAGCCTCAGGCATCGAACTCTCTGCTCTTTTATTTCAGAATTCTTGAAACAAAATCAAGCAAACAAACAAGCAATCAAGCCAACAAAAAGTGTCCTTCTCCAATAAAAATTAAAAAAGCAAGCAAGCAAGCTGTCCTGTGGGTCTGCTCCTCTGGATGACGTCAGGAGGTTCTCAGGGTGATGAGCCGATCTCTTCAGTCCCCCTTCCTGGAGTGGACCTGAGGTGAAGCAGGGTCAAGGCCACACCCACTAGAGTGTCCACCAAGGTGATGGATGATGACCGGGCAGCCCTCAGCTGCAGCCCGAGCTGCAGGGAGAGATGGGGACCTTGGTCACCCAGCTGTGGAACTTAGAAAGACAGAGGTGGTGCCTGCAACTGGGGTCTGTGACCCGGGTTCCAGCCTGTTGAGCTGCCCAGAGTCCCGGTGGTTGATTAGGACAATGTGTCAAACTGAAAGGCTTGCTCCAGCCTCCATCCAGCTGCCGCAACAGTGCAGGCGAAAGGTGGGTGAGGAAGGGCCTGTCCCTTGCAGCATTTTTCCCCAGGTATATGCTGGGTGAGGGTCGGGGACGCAGTACAGGGGCCCAGGAGCCCACGCAGCAGGCCCTGCCTCTCCAGGGACCTGAGGGCCCCAGGGAGACGATGCCTCAGCCAAGGCCTCTGGAAGAGGCCCCTGAAAGGGGTGCTGTGCTGGAAACAAAGATCTGTGTGCGAGGGTGGCCTGCAGGTGGGGGCCTGTTCTTTATTTTCCAGGATCTGCTCAGTCTTTTAAATTCAAGAATCATCGGTGAGGGGAAAGCGCTGGGTGGAAAAACATGGTGAAAATGTCATTAACTAAGCCATTCTCTTCAGCAAATTTAAACCTCTGACTCAAGATATCTTTCAGCGAAGATGTTAAGGGTCACCTTCAAAGAGCCTTGACTTAACAAAACACTAAAAGTTCCCACTCTATTTGATAGCTTTCCTATTTGGCTAGTGATCCCAAACTCATCATATAGAAGAATAGTATGGTGACATTATTCCTCAAAATAAAAGAGGCTAATCATCTTAGCTTGGATGTGGATTTAAATTCATTTATCCAGATTGTCCCTAAATGCTGGATTGTTGATTTGAAAAATCGGCTACACTTTTATGTAAACAGATTACATTATAGGTATGTAAAAATCTATTGATTAGAGCTGAAAATATGATATTCCAGACCCCATGTAATGTATTATTATCATGGATAGATTCCAGGCTCTCAAGGGAGGGCCACAAATCTATGTAACTGGCTTTAGTGAAATTGTGTGTGCTCCTTTCTTTAAATGAACTGACAGATGTGAAAAACCACGTGGCCAGACAACTCCCTGATGGCGCTGCAGCTGCAGGTCCTGAAAAGAGCACGTTATTCCCACCGAGGCTGACATTTGTCTCCACTCACAGTAGTTCCTTCCGGATGGAGGTTTTCCTGGATTATGAAACACACAACACTCAAAAGAACCTTCCTATTTATGACCAAACTTACAGGGTGGGTGGGGAAAGATGGAACGTAGATGGAGAAACTCAACTTTCTCGGTGAGGGTGGAGAAAGTGTGTGTTGGAGCTTCAGGATGGAGCAGGAAAGGAGAGTGTGAGCCCTTGGATTGACCTCTGTGATGCTGGGATTTGGGTTTATTTGAGGAAAGGCAACCCGACTCTCCTTGGACCCACCCAGACCCACGACCATTATTCTGGGAATCTTTATTTTCAAACCAGAGGGTGGGTCTCTAGATTGGACCAGAGAGTATATTTTGCTCTTATGGTTTCACATCTAATAGGTGAGTTGTTTTGGAAAAACCTCTGCTTGTTTATCTCATGCTACCCATGCAGACATTTCTGGGAAGAGACCGTGCTCAAGGAGGAGAGAAAGTGCCTGAAGCCGACAGGCTTCCAGCACACGTGCCCGCTCCGCAGTGTGACTTTCTCCATAACTCCACCTCCTCACACCCCTTCTGCCAGACCCTGAGCCCCCCTGACAGCGGCCAAAGGCTACTGAAGACTCAGCATGCACGTCAGCCTGAATCCCCGTCCCAGCAGGTCTGGCCTGGGTCAGGGTGCTGGGCGCATGCAGCTCTGGGTGCTTGTGTCTTGTGCTCTGGACGCCGGTCCCTGGGTGTCCAGCTGGGCGGCACCCATCTCTCTCCATCCCATTGCATACTCCATCAGCCCTCTCACAGGGACAGTTGAGGGCCCACAGGGTGGCTGCCACATTCAGGGCACAGTGCCTGAGTGAGACAGCAATGACGCTGAGGACAGTCCCTGGCCAAGGATGGTCCTGCCTTGGGGGCTCCGACCTGGTGCCCAGGGTAGCAGGGGCACTGCCCCCGGTCCTGAAGGAGACGCTCTGACTGCAGAGCTCAGCCTGGGCGCACACACACCCTCTGGCACGCGCATCTCCCAGCGTGCACATCCTCTGGCACGCGCATCTCCCAGCGTGCACATCCTCTGGTACACTCATCTCCCAGCGTGCGCATTCTCTGGTGTCGTCTTCTGCCTTAACTTGACAGCTTGGTGTCCTGGTCCCCAGACACGGTGAGACCCCTGCTCTGGTGAGCGTCTAATTAACCCCGCTTGTCCAGCATCCTCCCAGAGCCCGCCTCTCCTCCAAGGGATGCGTCTCCATGGCTCATCCCCACCCACCCCCCCCAATCATTGTCCTCGCTGTCTGGTTGTTTCCGGACTCTGTCCCACCCAAGATGGGACATCACGTGGCTCCTGGTCTTCCTTTCCTGCTCTGCTTTGAGGGACAATAAATTCGGTACCTGATGCTTGAAATGGGACAGAAGGCGATATTATTTTTCATTTTTGTGAGATTTGTGTGGAATTATGGGTGTCATTAATTCACACCTATTGGATGAAGATAATAGAAATTTAGAAGCAGAGACAGTATTGATTCTCTGCAAGATATATTACCCAGGAATTTTGGAAATAGAAGATTCTGACATGATAGGATTGTTCAGGTGATTGCCTGTAAAATATAATCTGTATCAAGGATTAATGACACAATATGTAATTCGGAGCAAGTAGTTAATTTGGTAGAATCATTTTGTCAGAATTTCTAGGAAAATAATGCTTTAAATCTTTTTAAATGATCAAAACACTTTAAAATATTTGAGAAACATCCAGCTGTGTGAAGATTGCTGTGAGAAATTAGACTCGCCCAGTTTTTTCTTTCCTCCATTACTTTTGTGCACACGCACACACTCACACACACACACACATCGTTGTGTTCGTGCTAATCTTGTGAGTGCTATTAAAAACTTAAGTAGAAAGTGAATTATATAACAGCCATTACTGTCAAACATCACGCTTGTTCTGCCAGTCCTAAAAGGTCAAACATCCTTTTTCTTTTCTTTTCTTTTTCTTTCTTCTTCTTCTTTTTTTACCGTTGTTAGCATGCCTGCTTTCAGACAAGCAGAAAACCAGAAACTCACTAATGGAATTTTTACTTTTTTTTTAATTCCAAGTTCCCAGGTTTTTTTAAATTAAAGCACCCAATATGGTTTCTGCCAGCTCCTACACCTCTAAAAGGTAACTTTTCTTTTAATGAACTGACTTATGCAATTTATTGGAAAGAGTGTTATGTGCGGTGGGAGTTGGACTCTTGATGCAGGAAATGCAGTTGCTGTTTCTTTCCAAGGTGACCAGTGGGTGTAGAGGCTGCTGTGCGTGAGGCAGCCTGGTGGTTAGTCCACGCCCCTAACTGCGTTTCTTCAGGGGGGCTGCCTGGACACTCAAGGCAGCTTCCTCGCTCAGGTGGCTGATACTGCTATTTACACCACCAGCACCGTGAGTCCATCGGTCAGATTAAGAACATCTAGAGTAACTGTTTCTGCAGAAGGTGAGAGAGCCGAGCATTTAGATCAGCACCGCTTTCCCTTTCAACTTTCAAACGGCTCTTAAGATCACAAAGTGCTGTTGAAACCTCTGTGATTGGTTAATGAATGCCGTGCGGTCAACAGAAAACTTTGTTAATGTCTCACTCATCATTTATAAACAAATTCAGCCAAGAGACATATTTTGTTTAACACATGGATGCCAGATATTTGAAGGGTTCTCAGGGATTCTGGGCTGGGAGCCCCTTGCTGGGGTTGATGTGGATGTCAGATCTCTGTGACAATTAGAGTTGGACCACACTCTAAAAGTAGGCTTGGCATGGCCCTGCAATCTCTGCCAGACACATTTTCCACGGATGGCTGGAAATCACGTTTGTGCTCCAGCGTCCGTGTTCCTCAGCTGGTCACCCTGTTGTAATCCAGCCCCTCCACAGCGGCTCCCCCTTCCTGATGGAAGTGGACGTGTCATCTGCAGACGGAATAACGGACGTTTAAGCTTGGCTGGTGTTTGTTCATCATGAGAGAAAAAACAAAACTCTGAATTTGTGGTCAGAATTCTCAGGCAGTGATAATCTGAGGAGTGATGTAGTTGCCCAAATTCCAGTGATACCTGCATCGTCCACGCTTCTGCCGGTCTCCCTGCTTTAGCTCACATCTTGGTGTCTGGCTGTTAAATCAGGATGTATCATTTTGGGGCAAGATTGTCCCTTTAGAGGCTGGGACAACAGGCAGAAAACAAAGGTGGCCCCAGCACACTGCAACTCGACAAGGCCTTAATCACTCACAGACCCGAAGCTCTCTCATTAGCTGCCAAGTTATCACGTTTCACTGCTGTAGGTAAAGCCATTACTCCTGAAGACCCTATTTAAAACCATAACTACTAATTAGGAGAAGTGATAAATTAATCCACTGGTATCTATTATTACATTAGCATGAAATAGCCCAGAGATAATGAGATATTGCAGTATGGTTTTGCTACAGCTTTATGATGATTATGACAGAATATAAAAGTTTATATCCATTGCTTTCTTGAAATTAAAAAATACCATGTGTCATTTAGAAATCGTATTTGGTTGTAGTAGAGCTGCAGAGACCCCAAATACCCCAAATAATCACAATGTTGAAACATTAGTGTTTTCCTGGAGATGAGCAGAGGCTGGAGTGGCAGGTCCATGATGTCTCAAGCTCCTTTTGTCTTTCTGATCTACTGTTCCTAAAAGGTGCTGGCTTTCCAGCCTCAAAGTCACCTCATGCTCACAAGATGGCTGCTGATTTCTAGACATCATTTTTACATCCCAGATCAGAAGAAGGAAGATGTATAGAAAGGCAGGGCGGTATGAGTAATTTCCTTTCCTGGAAATTCTATCCAACGACTGCAGCTCTCATATTGAACATTCCTACTGCCTTGAGAGTATCATGAGAGTCAGATTATTGCAGCTTTGAGGATTTGGGGATGAACTGTGCCCTCCCTGTGACCCAGGAGCCCTGCTGTTCCAGTCCTGTGTACGACTCTCCCTTCATCTTGCTTGTGAAGCCCTGGCATCTGGAAGTCCCTCCTTTGTGACTATCACCATAGCTTATAAACCCACTGGGAAAATATACCTGAGACAAAGAGCAGAAGAAAGCCCCTGTTGTGCTGAGTTGCTGGGGACCTGGCCTGTCTCCCTCTCACACACCAGCCTCACCCCAGATTTGATCTACAGGGTGACCCACAATTACATGAGTCAGAAGCTTGGCTCACTTTTGCCTAGTAGAAGTGACAAGCATTCATCACCCATGAATACTGCGAGACAGGGCTTCCCAGGTTGCGCTAGTGGTAAAGAACTTGCCTGCCAATGCTGAAGACATAAGAACCCTAGGTTCGATCCCTGGGTTGGGAAGATCCCCTGGAGAAGGAAATGGCAACTCACCTGAAGAATCCCCATGGACAGAGGAGCCTGGGGTCACAGAGTGGGACACGGCTGAAGGGACTTAGCAGCAGCAGCAGCTGTGAGACTATTGAATTTCTTTGTATTAAAATAAAAATGCTTAAGTGAGATGTGTTCTTTTAAATAGAGTCTGAATGTTCTCAACTGTCTGCTTTGCAGAGCTTGTCTCACTACCCAGTGGCCCATTCACCCTGATGCACAGGTGAGGTGTTGCCTATGCCGATGGCGGTGATTGGCTACAAACCAGCTCCCAGGTGGGGCTGAACTCTCTAGAACCAGGTGGGTAATTCCTCCCACCTTCCTCCAGACACAGAAGTGTGATGAGGAAGGGCTATGGAAACAGGAAGTGTGGACGTGTGACGGTTGTCTAGAGGGTTTGCACAGCAAACCTGGGAAGGCTGCAGAAAGTTGGGGGCAAGGGGAGGTTGCCTGGTGGGACCCAGGGCAGAAAGTGTGGGGGCAGGGAAAGTGTCCCTGGTGGCTTGGGCGCTGCTGTTAGGCCCTTGTATCATGGAGAGCAGCCTGTTTCCCTGGCTGCGAGCTCCTCTGTGAGTCCAAGACTTAAACCAGAGGAGAAGGAGGTCAGTGGTTAAGACCAGCAAGTGACCAGGCAGAGCCCTGCGCCCCATGCCCCGGGTCCTTACCTCCTTGCCCTTCAGGAAATGTCTCCTCTGCCTCCAGAGCCCAGCCACCACTGGCTCCCCCCCCCGCCCGCCCCCCCCCGCCCCCCGGCCTCGTCAATAGCTCATGCTTTATAGCACATCACATGATTAAAAGGAGATCTGGGCAGGGCATGAGCCCTCTGTGTGGTCTCATAAAATATTAATGGATTCAGAAAGGAAATGCAAAATCAAAATACTCGTGCAAGCTCAGGCCTGGCTGGGCCGGTGTTTGCTGTGGGATCCGATTTCAGGCTTCATTGTGGGCGGTCCCACGTGCTGGGCGGAGGGCCCAATGCTGGCCTGGCCCGTGACTCGGCCGAGGACCCGCCCTGCGGAGGACGTAGCCCAGTCCTCTCAGAATCAGAGAAGGAGCCTGCCCAGTCAGTCCTTTCCTTTCCTCCCCGCCAGGACCCAGTGGGTGTGTGTCTGGAGACCCTGAGATCTGGCACCTTGCCGCAGCCCCCGATCCATCATCTCAGGGACCCCCACCCCAGCCCCTGAGCACCCAGGGTCCAGCTTCCTTCAGAGCAGACGAGCTTGGCCACTTTTCCTCTGTTCTTTCTGCAGCTGTTGGTCCCATGCCCACGAGGTGTCAGGACAGGAGAATTCTCAGGTGCAGGAGAACGCTCCTTCCATCTCGACCCCAAATCTCCCTCATTCCAAGTTCCCTCTTCCCTTTTGTCTGTGAAGCAACATGGGGGGGATGCATTGCCTCTTCCTTCTCCGATTCCAGGGCCGCGTTCTTGCCAACTCTCCTTTTAAATAGGCCATGTTTTAACACAGAGCAGGTTTCTGACACAGTAGACACTTAAAACCTGTTTAAAGGGCCCCAAAGGGACTTACCCTAAAGTTCTTGAAATAGCAGTGCCTATTTGAGGGCAATTAGGAGAAACTCACTGAACCTGAAGAGAAGTTAACCTTGGCTGTGGAGATGTGTCCACTTGGACCTGGGCAGCAGCAGTGGTAAAGCCTGTTGACGCTTGAACGTCTACGGGCCCAGCGGCCGTCCAAAGCGGTTATTGAACCTCCCACGTGAGGGCAAATTGCGGGCTCGAGGTCCCTCTTATGTTCTGGAGCCAAGCCAGGCTCCACTGACACTCTGCAGGCCTCGTGGCCGGGTGAGATGGGCGACTAACCACTTCATCAATCACTGCCCCCGCCAAAGTGCTGCCTGGTGATTGGTGGGAAATTCAAGCCATCCATCTTACCCCATCACCTGCTCTCTGTGCTGTCCAGGTAGCTCTGCTGCTCCCTCCTGCTTGTTCAGTGTGTCCGTCCAGGCAGCCGAGCTGCTGGCCTGCGAGCAGGGTCAGCAGGGACTCACCCGGGACCCTGGTGCTGTCGAGCAGGCCCTGCAGGACAAGTTCCCTGCCAGGGGCTGGAGCTTCGGTGTCTCTAGAAATGCAGCAAAGCTCTGGGCAAGGTGGGGCATGTGCCGCTGCCCCAAACGGAACCTTTAACCATCAGAAGGCGATTTGCTTACCCAACAGTAAAGTTGTCGCTTTTGAAGGAAATCATAAATTCCACAATTTAAACAGGGTTCGGCAAGGGGACAGGGAGCTGGACTGAGTCAGAGATTAAGGAAAAACAAGAGCGGCAGTCTTTACTGTCTGCTCTGGGGTCCAGGAACGTAGCGTAACCTGCAAGATGATGATGTAATTGTAACCTTGACTTTCACATGAAAATCTGCTGTGTCTGTGTGCCCTGAGGGCTGACCTCTGACACAGAGAGGTCAGAGGGCAGAGTTGGTGGAGCTGGGAGATGTGTGTCAGGGATTGGCTGATGTGACCTTGAGCTGGTATAACCCAGGCTCCCAAGATGCTGGTTCAGAGGTGGGCACGTGGGCACTGGGCTGGCGGGGTGCCCCTTGGGGGGGCTCCCTCCGGGCTGTGGGCTCAGCCCCCAGTCTGGACCACCACAGAGACCCTGGGTTCGGGTGGCCCGAGGGTGCAGGGGGAGAGACTGATGTCCTGTGGGAGTCCAGCTGGGACAGAAGGCCTCCCGCAGCTGGCACTCCTGGGCCTTGGGCATGGCGTCAGGTTTGCCAGGTGAAGGCAGAGGCTGGAGTCCCTGGTTGGAAGGTGGTGGGAGGACTGAGATCAGCCCAGGTCCTAGAGAGCAGGGTGCTGGGCTGGGGGCGAGGGCGGGTTCCAGGGAGACAGCGGGCGTCACGGAGGGTTTTAGCAGAAGCGAGCCAGGTGTGAGGTTCATCCTTCACATGATGGTGAGAGTGTGGTGGGGATGGCTGGGGAGAAAGCGGGACATGGGGAGGGGACACACAGGCAGAGGGGATGTACAGGCAGCGGCGGGGTTTCCGGGGCCCCTGGGCCTCCCATGGGTCAGACTGTCTTAAATGCTGAGCTCATATGGGCCTAATTTTGTCACAGTGCTGGGGGTGGGTGCTGTCGTTGTCTTGCTTCTCAGACAAGAAAACAGGGACAAACTTGGCTCGCAGCCCACCAGAGCCCCAATGCCACCCACGTCAGGGGCGGCTCCAGGGGCCCGGCTCTCAGGACGGGCCAACAGGGCGGCGGCGGCACCAGGGTGAGGGTGGACGGGGCAGAGGCTGAGGCAGGGGGCTGCAGCCCCTCTGGCTGAAGCCACTCTGTGAGACCGTGGGGCCTCCTTCACCTCACTAACATGGAGAAGCCCTTGGGCGCCACCACCCAGGGGACTTCCCCACCAGCAAAGCAGAGCCAGCGCCTCGGGCCCGTGAGCTGGTCCCGCCCCAGGGAGCTCATGCGGGTCCACCCTGCCCCACCTGCTGCACTCACACCCACCACGCGCGGTCACCTGGGTCGCTCAGGGCGAGTCTGCCTCTGGCCGAGGTGACTGCGATGGATCGAGCTCGTGAGGGGAGAGAAGGGAGGAGGGGAAACTGAGGCCAAGGGCCGGGACTTGAGTGACGGGGCAGTGAGGGAGGAGCTGGGCCTCAGCCCCACGGGCTCCTCAGCTGCCGGGTAGGAGACATTCTGTCCCCGGTGAATGGGCAGCTGAAGCCACACTTCCCTGCCCATCGAGCTGACCCTTGGGGCCCCACCCTGGGATAAGAGGGGGTGTTGGAGAGCTGCGATGGAGTGGGTTGGAGGTACTACTGTATTAGTTGTGACAAAGCTCACACCTGGCTTCCAGGCACGTGTTTGAAGTGACAGCGCGGGTGCTGACCTCTTCTCTGTGGGGGTGTCTGTGTATGAGGGCTGACTGGGTGCCGGTGTGGTTTGTCGGCAGGTCTGAGGCTCCGGAAAGCCTGCGGACACCTATCTGGGAGGGCTGTGTGTCGGCTCCAAGGTCATCTGCATATCGGTTTCCCTGCGAGTGGTCCACGTCCCCGTCAGCTGCCACGGGGATGTTTGCTGGTTGAGTTGCAGGTGGCGCCCACAAGCGTCCACTGAAGGGGTGATGGAGGCTGAATCACACTATGTGACGGTGCAGAAACGTAAAGGGAAGTACTCTTTATTTTACCAACATTTATTTACGAGCATTCCCATTCACCTTTTATGAAGTGGCTAATGCTCATTTTTATACAACAATAAAATGTACAAAGCCTTCATCCTCTGTCTTACAATCTGTAAGACCAGGGTCTCACCCCTCAGGACATTCTGGGAGGTGGCCTGAACTTGTGATGGCAGGCTATGGAGCTGCGGGCGTTCCTCCCTGACCCGAGTGGAGAGTGAAACAGTACTTCCGAGGACCCAGGGCTCACTTAAGGACATGCGTATTTAATGAAATGGTGGTATTTCAATAATGACATTTGTGTTATTACCGATTTCAGGGAGAGAGTTAAGAGAGCAGCTCTCCCGTTTCCTGGACAAACCACCCACTTGCAGACTTTCTGGGAAGATGGTTCCCAACCCCCCCAACCCCACCTGGGGTCCTGGGTGGGCGCCAACTTCTCCCACTGCACTGCTGTGCTCCTGGGAGGGGTCAGGGTTCACGTAACTGACCACTAAAAAGGTAATTCTGTTTGATTGTGGTTGGAAATATTAAATTTGAGCTGCTAGAAACTATCGCATTTCAACAGAGCAACAACACATTTTGGTCAAGTAAATCTGAATAAAATAATGGGGTGATTTGTAAAAAATCTGCTAGGATATATGGACCTCAGTTGTCTACAGTATAGGAAGAAGGAGCTGGATGTTAAGTCAACTTGTAAGTTCCTTTAAACTAAAATATTGTATTTTATTCTATTCTGTTTTGTTCTTTTCACGGCCCGATGCTGAAACCAGAACTACTCTCATCACCTGCAGGTCTGACTTACTGACATGTTTAATGCTCTAGCTTTATACCAGGAATAGTCGAATGGCTTCACCGGGAACTGATTCAATTCACCTCAGTCTTAAGAGAATAAATTTCCAGGTGTTTGCTGGTTAGTGATTGGTTAGTAGCTACTCAGCGGGTTCAGAGTGGTCAGCTTGCGTGTGCACGGGTATGTGATCGTATTGATATTTAGGGAAGAATTAGCATGAATGGCATTTCCAGGGAAGGTCATTTTTTCCCACATTGATTTTAGCCCAACATATGCAATAGTTTCCTTTATGGTGATGATTAATAATTCACGTTTGTTTGAAGTGTTGCTGGGCTTTAATATTCATTGTCAGCTCTGACCCTCGCAGCCCTTGGGGGTCGGTCAGTGTGAGGATCTGGGTTGTCCTCTCATAGGTGGGCGGCCCCGATGGCCCATAGAACCAAGTGCAGACCTGGACCAAGCTTCAGGCCTCCTGCTGCTTAATCTGATGGGCTTCTTTTCGGGCCAGCAAATACCTGCCCTTCTCAACGTTTCTGCTTTACTGGAAGATGCAGAATGTAGATGTCCAGGTATCGTGTGGTGACTGCAGGGCTGGTGATTGTGACCAGCTCATGTCCCACCAAACACCGTGGCATTCGGGAAGCCTCCTGAGGCCTCCTTCATTTTCTTTTTAATGACTATGGAAATGGATGTGCCATGATTATGAAAAAAATAGCAAAACGCCCTTTCCCAGACTCCTTTGCCCAAACTTTTGGATATACCGGGGAAAATACTAGGTGGAAGACTGCCCTCTCACCGGTTTCCAGCCCACCAGGGCTCAGGGTCTCCTGTTTGACGCCGTCAGAGTGCCGTGACTGGTGAAGTCCAGCACCTTGAGAAGTCCCGATGGGGAGCCTCCTGGTGACTGAGTTCTCTCCACTCAATGCAGGCTCCTGGAGACCCTTGAGGGCAACCACCCAGAGCTATACAGATTCCAAAGTCACATTCTGCTATTTCCTCGGAATATGGTTTCTCCCAGTGTGTTTTCTTATTGCAGAATTGAGCCATGGACTCAAGTTTGAGCCCTCGTTGTTCACAAGCAGAGTCCCTACCTGAAGGCGACTGGCTCATCTCCGGTCAGGAAGCTGCCCGTGCGGTGCTGGGTTAGTGACCTGGACTAGGGAGGGGGATGGGTTGGGGGGCACAGGGGCTGGTGCGGTGGGGGCTCTGTACCTGGAGGACACCCCTCCAGAGCTCATCATCCCAGTTCTCTTCTTTCTCCACTAACTGAGGATCTGGTTTACTAGCAAAGTTCCTGGAGAAGTTTCTTCTCTTTTCAAAATATTACCCTTAATCAAAATTCAGAAAAGTAACAAAAAATGACACGAAAATGACATTTGAAAACAAGACCACTTTTTGCTGTTGTTTAGGTTCCACTTTAACCATGCTTAACAGTCCACCATGTAACTGCTAATTCTAACAGTTAAATTTACAGTTTTAAACAGTTTTTATGATGCCCGGCTATGTCAACTTGACAAGTCTACTGTTAAAATAACTGCTTAAACACTACATTTACAGTCCAAAACATTCTTTGTCACTGCTAAATTGACTCATTTCAACTGCTATTTATTGTCAAAATTATTTTTTCAAATTACAGAGTGAGAAAGGCAGTTTTTGGAACTTTGAGTCACTCAGGCTGTTCAAGATTCATGGAAATATTGCATTTTAAACTGTTCCCATTAAAAAGTGGGAAAATCATGTATTGCATTTACAGTGAAAACTATTAAATCGATTTATAGTGAGAATGGAAATTTACTACATGTGGTTGCACACCCAGATGTGAGGGACTGAGCCTTCTGTTCTAAGCAGTTCCTTGAGAATGTGCTGTCTATTCACCTTAAAGATGAGTGGAGTATCTTCAGAGAATAGAAAGTTCACTGTAAAAATCAGCATCACTGATCATGAATGTTACAGCATTTTTATGTCATTGAAAGTATTCGTGTTTAATTCTCAGTGATTTTACATTATTTATGTAGGAGATCAGCAATTTGGAAACTTTAAACACAGATATATTTGGGTTCTCTGAGAAAAATTCAGGACAGTAGCATCTTTGATTTTATAACCTATGTTATACATAATATGTTGTATTATTTTACTGTGTATGTGTATATATGTATTAGAACTTGTGTTTTTATTTCAATACATTCAAATAATATAATCTATGATGCAATATCATTTGTGCATATATATGTGATTTTTCTCTGATCAAGTTTCTTCTCTTATAAGAGCTTTTCAAACTTTGAATTACTAAATTACCCCCATTTCATTTCATTTATTTCCCAGGTTGTCAATTGGTTTTCATTAACCTGTGTCTTTGGGCGTGATTCAAAGCAATTGTATAATTTTAACAATGGAAAATAAGTTTTATTCACTGTTATCTTAAATTAATGTAATTGATCATTAAGACCTGGACAGAAACATTTTTCTTTTTAGCATTGAAAGGAGGAAATCTATGTGCTCCTAGTTCAAAGCCCCCTTATAATCTCAGGGAGAAAAAACAAAATATTGTCTGGTCTGGGTGGTGAGTGTGTGTGTAAGAGATGTTCCTAGTATCCTGACAACGTAGCTCACGCTCTTGCCGGATTCCCACCAGCTTAGGCGGCGTCTCTGTCACTCTCTGTCCCCTCTTCTCCTGCAGGGGAGAGGAGGGTTCACCGCCCCCCTCGCCGTCTGGCTCATAAGGTCTGTGTTGCTGTTGCTGTTGCTGTTGTTCATCACTCGGTCGTGTTCGACTCTTTGCAGCCCGTGGACTGTATCCTGTCAGGCTCTGTATCCTGTCTGTGGGATTCTCTAGGCAAGAATGCTGGAGTATGTTGCCGTCTCCTCCTCCAGGGGATCTTCCCAGCCCAGGGACTGAACCTGTGTCGCCTGCATTGCAGGCTGATTCTTTACCACTGAGCCATCTGGGAAGCCTGTGTTAGGTGCTTGGAATCGCCAGACTGTAATGCACAAAAGATCTGAAATTTTATGTGGTGGAGAAGCAAATGGGCAGACAAAACCGAGTTAGAACAAGTAAACACATAGTCCCACAAGGAGGTCAAGTTCACTGCAGAGGGAAGGGCAGATGAGACAGGTGGTCAGACAGAAAAGCAGAAAACAGCAATGAAAATTTCAAAAATGTTTACAGCTGAAACTGGAGACAATCCCTTAAGGAAAGGCAAGCTTTTAAAGGAAAAGCCATTGTTTTTTTGTTTCTCTCTGGGTTTTGTTTTGTAGTTGAAAGTAGGTAAATGAGCTCTAGCTGAGTAGCAGCTTGGGAGAGAATCTGCGGATAGTCGCAGGATCCAGTGTGTTTACCCCTCATCATGGTCACGACGGTTCCTGAATAGGACACCCAGACTGGGGGATGTCTGC
This sequence comes from Ovis canadensis, assembly GCF_042477335.2. Classification (NCBI taxonomy): domain Eukaryota; kingdom Metazoa; phylum Chordata; class Mammalia; order Artiodactyla; family Bovidae; genus Ovis; species Ovis canadensis. The sequence goes on from NC_091267.1 coordinate 14,556,328, forward strand.
GTGGATGCCCCCAGCTGGGTCCACGCTCGCCTCCATCATGTGCGTGGCTGTCCGTCAGTCTGCAGGTGTGGGCGTGGGTGCTGGGGGAGGGCAACTACCACTTTCACTTCTCACAGGAGAAAGTGAAACTCAGGTGCGTCCCAGCCACACCGGATGCCCTTCCTGACGGGCGGCTCCAGGCCCTGCCTGGACTCTACCTGTGATGCTTCCCTGAGCGTCCCCTGTCAGCTGGTGCTCTCCTTTCCCGAAGCCCCTCATCACGTGGCCTTGCCCGGTATGGGAACAGGGCGGATTCTCCCAGCTGGCAGCCCACAGAAAGCCTGACCCTGGGACGTAGCTCGAGTGCCTTCCTGACGTGGCCCTGGGGAGCCCGAGGGGAGGGTTGACACCCTCCTGCTCCTCTCCCTGCAGCGTCAAGGAAAAGCCTCATGCCCGCCGGCCCTTCCCTCCACCCGCACTAGCGCAGACTCCTCTGAGGACCCATCATCATCAGAGCAGACCCTCCCCAGGGCTCCCACCAGCTTATTTCAGAAGCAGGAGAAGTGTCCTGATTCTCTCTGCTCCCCTTGCCCTCAGACATTCGGCCACTCAAGGCTGCATGCCTGTAGCGTTTTCTCATTTTCACTGTGCCTGGCTGTGTAAAACCCACAGATAAACTCCATTTGTGGGTGTATTTTTGAAAACGTATTGGATCATTATAAACTTTTCAATGTGAGCGAAAACAAAGCAACTCACTAAATATTTCAATTTGCCCACCTGTTCAAATTACTCCCCACAATGGGGTTGCCATTCACTCTGCTCCTCCACTCCTTCCCACGCTATTGTCTCAGCTTTAACAATAGATGCGAGTTAATAAAACCCAATTAAAGATGAGGGAAGCACTTTGCAATGGTTCAGATAGAATGCCCGCTCAGGAGTAATTAGCATAAAGATGCAGGCTTGTTGGGTGAAGGATTTCCAGAAGCATCTGTACCACCGGCGCCTTCACGGCCATCCGCAGTCTGGGTGGCCACGGCCTGATCACAGAAGCAACAGCTTAAAACGTGTCCCTGCAAAGCAAAAAAATATTAGCCCAGATCTGCATTTCGATTCACGGTACTTGCAAACATGGTTCAGATTTCTCAGCTCACAGACCAACCACTAACTAGCGGTTTAGTGATCAGAGGGATCCCACCCACAGCCCTCCTTGGAATCACTAGCTTTCTTCGTTAAACACCTGGTTGGTGACAAGCCAATTAGTCCAATAGTTGAATTGCTCGGGCTGTGTAGACACAGTACAACTCCAGTTGGGAAGATCCACATTCAGAATTTGGATGATTTCAAAGAGACCCAGACATTCTGCCCCTTTGAGGAAATGCCTTCCCCAACCACTTATGGAACTAATTGACCAATTAGAAAATATTTGGAAAGAGAGTGGCTGATCTGAAACTTTCTGTAAACGGCCTGCGCTCTGGGTTAACGGGCTTGCAGACGTATGTTCTGCACGCGGGCGGCCTCTCGGGCTCCTCCACAGGCTGCCCACGTGTTGTTTCTGTCCACCTTCGCAGAGCAGAGGTCAGCTCCTGCGTGCTGTGCTCGTCCCACTGGGGCCAGAGAGTTATTCCATCAGAAGAACCTGTGTAGTCAAGGGCACGTTTCTCCAACACACAGAGTCACACTGAACGGTTCTTTCTTGCGAGTGCCCCTGCGGAGAGGCCTCTGAGCACACCGCCCTGGGGCTGTCCGGGACTCTGCTCTCCTTCCCTGGGCCCCGTCTCGGGGCGGTGTGTGTCCTCTGTGTGAAGCCCGTCGTGTTGGCGGGCTGTCCTGACTCTCCTGGAGTTGGGGGTGGTGATTTAGCTCTTTCTTCACTGGAAAGGTCGAGAGAAGTCCCCATATAAGTGGACGCCCAGCCTCACACAGTGGCCTTTGGAGCCCCGCCCCTGAGCCACACCGCCTCTCCCCCAGCAGCGTGGGGTCGCCCAGGCCACCTGCTCTGCGGACGCTGTGTGTGGCCCGGAGTGGTGGGGATGGCTCAGGCCACAGCCCACGGGCCGTCCTGCCAGCCGCGGCCACGCGTGTCCCCTGCTTCCAGGCACCACACTGCTCTGTGGGCTAATCCCAGATTGAACCAGTGAAGAAATGGGAAGAAATTCTGGTAAAGATGGCAAAAAACCAGAGCAAAACCAAATAAAAAACCAGGGGGTGAGCACCCTAGATTCAGGGTGGCTTCTGCAGTTCATTTCCTCTAGAGCAGCAGTCTGGGGGCTCAGCCTCCCCTCTTGGGTTCACTCTCTCCTCGTGGGCTCGCTCTCCCCTCGTAGGCTCTCTCTCCCCAGTGGGCTCGCTCTCCCCAGTGGGCTCTCTCTCCCCTCGTGGACTCTCTCTCCCCTCGTGGAATCTCTCTCTCCCCTCGTGGGCTCACTCTCCCCTCGTGGGCTCACTCTCCCCTCGTGGAATCTCACTCTCCCCAGTGGGCTCTCTCTCCCCTCGTGGGCTCACTCTCCCCAGTGGACTCTCTCCCCAGTGGGCTCACTCTCCCCAGTGGGCTCACTCTCCCCAGTGGGCTCACTCTCCCCTCGTGGACTCTCTCTCCCCAGTGGGCTCACTCTCCCCTCGTGGACTCTCTCTCCCCAGTGGGCTCTCTCTCCCCTCGTGGGCTCTCTCTCCCCTCGTGGGCTCAGTCTCCCCTCGTGGGCTCACTCTCCCCAGTGGGCTCACTCTCCCCTCGTGGACTCTCTCTCCCCAGTGGGCTCTCTCTCCCCAGTGGGCTCTCTCTCCCCTCGTGGGCTCAGTCTCCCCTCGTGGGCTCACTCTCCCCAGTGGGCTCACTCTCCCCAGTGGGCTCGCTCTCCCCCTCGTGGGCTCAGTCTCCCCTCGTGGGCTCTCTCTCCCCTCGTGGGCTCTCTCTCCCCTCGTGGGCTCTCTCTCCCCTCGTGGGCTCGCTCTCCCCTCGTGGAATCTCTCTCCCCAGTGGGCTCACTCTCCCCTTGTGGGCTCTCTCTCCCCTCGTGGGCTCTCTCTCCCCTCGTGGAATCTCTCTCCCCTCGTGGGCTCACTCTCCCCTCGTGGGCTCACTCTCCCCTCGTGGGCTCTCTCTCCCCTCGTGGGCTCGCTCTCCCCCTCATGGGCTCACTCTCCCCTCGTGGGCTCTCTCTCCCCTCGTGGGCTCGCTCTCCCCCTCATGGGCTCACTCTCCCCTTGTGGGCTCACTCTCCCCTCATGGGCTCACTCTCCCCTCGTGGTCTCACTCCGCCCTTGTGAACTCACTCTTTCCCCTTGTCGGGTTCCCATCATTTGAAATCATGTTTCTCCTTCAGGTGCCTCAGACTTGACCTGAGCCTTGACCCCTGAGACCCTTCTCGCGCTGCCAGAGCATTCCTTGCTGCGAAGCACTTGGTGTCTGTATGTCCCCACTGTGGAACAGGCTGGGACCCTCTGAATTTGCGCTTTTTGGCTCACAAACCCCGTGGCTCTGCCCCTTGCGGGCGCGTGTGTGTCTGGCCCAGGAACCGGTCACAGGCGTCTTCCCCGGGGACAGCTCTGGCAGCCGCTCCCCATGGCCTCTCCAGAGCCCTCGCCCCAGGGAAGTACACAGCCCAGCACTCGGGGCTCGGTGCTCTCATCGGCCTGGTTAACCATGTCCCCCAGCGTGTGTAAGGGGATTCTGGAGGTTCACTCCAAAGTGCACACAGCTCTTTCATTAGCACCTGAAGGGCCACCACAGAAGTCCAATGTTTGAGAATAGAGAGCACCACCCAGCATAGAGCCCGCCTCCAGGTCCGTCCCTGCCGCTTGTGGCCCGCATGCGGGGTTCTCTCCCGGGACGCGTTTAGAAAGGGTCGTACGGTGGTAAACGCAGAGGCTGGGATGTCGCTGGAGTGGGGCTCCTGGCCCCCAGCAGGGCACAGGCCGAGGCGCTGGAGGTCAGCGGGCAGCCCGATGGCCTGGGGCATGGGGCCTACTGCCGGCTGGCTTTTCCTGCAGAGGTGACGGTCACATCCTGGACTAAACAAGCCCCGTTGGAGGGCCGAGGTGTTAATTGGCGTGGGCACCGTGGTGTAGGGGTGGACAGGAAATGTGCCTGAGTTATGATGTCATCACAGCTGGGCCCCTAACGAGGGGCCGCATGTGCCTCTCTGCGGCTGGATTTCCGTGTTTCTCAAATGGCCTGCAGTGACAGGCACGCATACTCACATGCCAACAGGGACCTGCCGTACGGCACAGGGAAGTCTGCTAGGTGTTCCGTGATGGCCTGGAGGGGAAAATCATCCAAGAAGGCATGGAAGCATACACAGACAGCCCCATCTCTGCTGTACCCCGGAAACTAACACAGCGCTGTAGGTCAGCCGTAGCCCAGCGTAAAACGAAGGCGCAGGAAAGAGAAGGGTCTGTGCTGCCGCTGAGCTTCTCTTCCTCTCTCTGGCTGAAGGCCGGCTGCGGTCTGTGTTGCTGCTCGTGAAGTCCTACTCCACGAGAGGCAGGCTTTTGTTCAGGTCTTTCTCCTAAGCCCTGTGGCTGCTGGACTCGGGCTGGAGAGGCTGGGATGCAGCCCTGCATGTCGCCACCCCAGGCCGCGGGAACGTGTCCCCACCCCAGGCCGCGGGAACGTGTCCCCAAGATGGAAGCCGGGTTTCTCTGCCCTATTCTCCCCACCCTGCTCCCTGATGCCTTCTGAGATGGGTCCCCCAGGAGTCGAGGCCTCAGGGCAGGAGTCCCCCTGTCTTCCCCGTTCTTGGTCAATACTCACATGAGGTTCTGGGCCTTCAAGCTGTCCTACTGGAGAGGATGTAGACATCATTTCCTAAGACTCACTGCAAAGCGCGTATTGACCAAACGGACACACCTACTGAGAGCCCACTGTGCCCTGGGCTGATACAGTGAGCCAGGTGCCAGCCCTGCCCTCGGTGGGCAGTGCCTGCAGCTCAGGAACTGACATAATCCAGGGGAAAAGCCAGTCACAGGAAACGGACAGGGAGCTGGGCTGCTCCAAGGGTGGGGGCTGACAACATGAGGGCTGGGGAGGCTCTAGTCACTGCCGTGGAGCGGCGCTGGGCCCCAGGGTGGAGCAGAGGTCAGGGCTGGGAGGGGTGGGCACCGGCCTGGGTGCTGCGCTCCCCCTACCGGAACCCACCTGGCCTGCTGGGCCGGACCCCGTTGTCCACTCCCACAGGGGCCCGTGGAGAAGGCTCTTGCGGGCGGCCGGATGTGGCAGCCGGTGGAGCCTGTGCTGGGGGAGGAGGCTCTGGCCGTGGCGTCCTCCAGAGAGGCAGGAGGACACGGGGCCGGGGACTCGAGGAAGAGGCGTAGGAACACCACAGACAGGGAGGACGTGGACTGGGATGAAGGAAGGCGGGGTTTCGTGACAAACCATGTCTTCGGGAGGGGATCCAGCCTGTGGCCAAGCCCTCCCAGGGCTGAGGGCCAGACCTGGACACAAGGGTCTCTGGAGGTGCCGTCGCGGAGCCTCTCGCCCCTTTGTGTGACCCTGACGCCTTGGAACACAGGTGGGGCCCATGTGCCGCTTTGGGTGGGACCTCGAGGCCGGGTATGCTGCTGGATGCCTGATGGACACGGTCCCCAGGGCGGCTCCACAGTCAGGGCCCCTGACCCAAGGCCGCTCACCCACCCCCAGCCTGCTTGCACTCCCCATGGGGCTCAGAGCTGGGTCAGCCTGTGTGTAGCACACGTGTGTGTCAGCACCCACTGGAAAGCCTCGCCTGTGTGAGGGGTCATAAGCGGTCTATGGACAGAAGGACCAGTCTGTCCTGGCCGCCCCGGAGCCCGTGCGATGGCACCAGAGTGGAGGGCCCAAAGGTGCCCCTGCTCTGCCCCTAAGGAGCTCCCGGGGGAGCCCACCTTCTGAGCTTGGATACTTCCCTGCATTCATTTAGGAGAGCTTTAATGCAGTGCTGCAGACCGCGCCGTCAGGACGTGCATTCAGCAAACAGGATGAGTGGAACAGTGAACATGCATTTATATGGAATGACATCTCCAATATAATAAGATAGGAAAGCCACCCACAGACCACACCCATTTTTGTATTATTTTTAAATCACTTTTTTTCCCCCAAAACTAAACCTTGATTTTGAGGAAACACAGAATTCTACAAGAGTAAACACAGAAGGTGAGCTCGATAAACTTAGTTAGCATTGCAAACTGAAATGTTTAAAAGAAGGCATCTTTTACTGTTGGGAGCTTCTACTTAAAAGGAAATTTAAAAATGCATGCGGAGTAAGGGCTGCTTGTTGCCTGGGCTGGTTCAAGGGCAAGGTTTGCTTTGCTTCTTCCAAGGGCTTTAGTTTCTGTGATTAAAATGAGAAATGATTGCTAAGGGTGAAATTAATGTTCCTGAGTGGAAATTCTTGCACAAACTGATCAGGATGTTTGATGAATAAGAAATTCTTATTATTCTGTAAAATCAGGTATTACAGAAGGTGGAAGGGAATGTTCCTATAAGTTTTTTAAAATTATTATTATTATTATTAATTTTCCCATGTTACAGACCAGGAAACTTAGTCTGAGAAACTTTACTGTAACAAGATGATAATCACATGTAAATTTATTATTAACATATTATGAGGGTTATGAATTTCAATTGATCATGGTTAATTAAAACTTCCATGGCAGCCAGAGTTTCCTGATTTAGAAGCAATTTCTTCCTAGTTGCACAAAATGGAATTAGGAATGAAGAAGCCATTTTAAAAATAACATTCAGAGATTTCTGGATTTTTTTAATTCATTAAGGAAATCAGTCACTTTGAAATCATGGTTTTCATGTTGATTTGACTTTTCCCTGAAAGAATGCGTAAGGACTTTCATAATTTTTCTGTTATTTGTTTCATATGAGTGTGTGATTAGAATGCTTATAATGGCTAGTCATAGAAAAACCCAGCTCTGCTTGGTTCAGACAGTGCAAGATGTTCTTGGCTCCTGGGACGTGACGAGTGTGGTGGGGACTCAGGCCAAGAGCTGCTATGTTATGGCTCCAACACCTTCCCTGGACCTCGCCTTGCTCAACCGCCTGCTGCCTCTTCCCCAGGCTGGTCTCCGGAGCCACCATCCATTCCTGGCCCCTCACTGAGGCAGAGGGGCTGGGATGACCCAGGTAAGGGCCAGCTCTGGGAATGGGATGAAGCTGATCCCCTGATCTCAGAATGGCCTCAACAGAAGCCCCATTCCCCCTGCCCCTCCACCCCCCAACTAGAGCATTCACGTGGGGAAGACCTGTGCTCTGGTGTGTGAGTGCAGAGACCCCAGACGAGCATGGCACTTGTGAGGTCATCTCACCATCCCTACCTTTCTCTTCTCTTAAAAACAGCCATGATCAGGCCTATCGGGCATGGTGTCCTCTTCACATCGCTGGTGCCCTTCCTGGCTGCGTAGACAAGCTCTTGGATGGTTGGATGAATTCCAGTTTAGAAGAGGCATTCTCTCTTCCCAGAAGATCACAATCCCACCATCCACTTCCTAATGGTCTTTAAATTGACAAAGCTATGAGAAACTTTGTTCTCCTTTGTCATTGCAATTAAAAACTTCTCGTATTCATTTTGTGTGCATTCATTTAGTCATTGATCCAACTAATTAGACGCCAACTCTGTGCCATGGATTGTGCCGGCCTGGAGAATTCAGTAAGGCAGAGACAGTTTCTGCCTTCACCTCCGGATGGGCGTGTACTCGCATCATTGCCGCGTGGTAGGTAACCTGAGAAATGGAGCTACACAGAGGTCCCGCACAGTGTGATCTGAAGTTGCTTTCCTGAGACAGGCGCCATCTTTGGGGAGAGCAGGGGGAGGTCAGGTCCTCCAGGAAAGAAACACAGGGCAGTTATTCTGGGCTCATCACCCAGTCTGTGGATTTAAAAATCCTGATTCTCTTGTTTTGCTTTTTACTTCCTGATGATTAAAACTCTCTCCAGATGTGGACTGAAAGAAGGCAAGGAGTTGAAATACAGGGAACCACCTGGATACCGAGTTTAAATGCTGGCTGGATGCTTTCAGGAAATCCGTGGCCTCGATTCCTCTGTGATGTCTGTCCAGGGGCTCCACGCCTTGTCCTGACCTTGGTCTCTGCTGGGGCTGCCTGATGCCTGATGGACGGAGAGCCAGCATCCCAGTTACTGGGCTGCCTCTGTCTCTGAGAGGAAGCCCATGAGTGGGAAGGGGTTTTGTCAGATGCAGGTTGGCTGTGCCGCGTGGTCCTGGGCCCTCATGCTGAGATGAGAGGAGAGAAGCTTGTGGGCGCACGTGGGTTTTCTGTCCCGCCCGCATCCCAGCTTTAGCTGCCCCTCTGTGGCCACTCCTAGTAGAGGATGTCGAGGGAGGGTTTCCTCTGTGTCCCAATGGGTAGCAGGGCCTGGCCAGGGGCAGACCCCCAGCTCTGGATTCTCGGCACTCCTGGTTCTGGTGTCCAGCTCGTAATAAGCCAGCAGCTTAGCAGCCTCTTTTTAAATTGGCTGGGAAGGCAGGCGAGCTTTACAACCCAAACAATCAATTTCAAGCTGCCGAACCCAATCAAACCGGATGGAGAGCGACCCTTTAAATTGAGTGTGAAATTGGGAGAGGGCTCCCTGTCCCCCACAAGGTGTGGGGCCGTTTCTTCCTCTCCTAAGTGGGAGCCGTGATGGTGGCTGTGGTCCCACATAGGCCGCTTGCCCCGACCCTGGCCTGGCCCTGCCGTGGGTCCGGGGGGCTGGGTCCAGGCCATCTGGCTGCACAGGCAAGCCTGTGACATCCAGGCAAGGCACTTTATGCCCTTGTAAATGTACACTGTGTCTCTCGCAGGGTCTGATTTTAATTTGGGTAATATTCCCGTTAATAATAACATCTAATTACAGCATCCATTAAAAGTTAGTAACATTAATTTAACAGGGAGAAAATCTAATAGAGTTCTTGGAGTGATATTGGCATTTTTCCATTAAATTAATGTTACAAACTTTTAACAGGATGTCTTAAATGGGCATCGTTAGTGTTGGGAATATTGAACAAATTAAATTCAGGCCCGTAATATGAGGTGGGAGCCTATTTATGAATCCAGAAAAAGGTGTCTGTTGGGCTCTTTCATCCACTTAAAATATTCTATAGGAAGCGTGGGAGGCTGTGCAGGGCTTCTGGAAAATTCCTCCAGGGATGGACGTGCCCTCTGCAGGGAGAAGGACCCCGCGGGTGTGCAGTGTCCCCTTCACATCCTAAAATTCCTCTTGGAAACCCTCCTTTCCCTGGGTCTCGTGAGACAAGCAGGTCCCTGGTGGACGCGAGGCCCATGCTGCAGCCGTGGTGGGTAATGCTGGCCTGGCTCAGCTTCCTGGCGGGGCTCCGGCCGGCCGTGTGGTCCGCGTGGCAGGGTAGATGCAGAGTGGCTGTCTCAAAGCCCAGCTAGATGGGGTTGCCTACACCCAAACATGCAGACGAAGATTTTGGAAAGGGCTGCAGGGGCAGCAGGAGCGAGGGCCTTCCTTTCCCGGGAGGTCATTGCTCTTGGTCGGAGCTTGGGCTCCAGATGCAGTGTGGTCCCCGGGGAGAGGGATGGAGTCGGACACTGCACTGTGGGGTTGGGGACTGCTGCCGCCTGACATTTACAAACCCAGAGATTTGTGACTGAGGTTCGGTTTCACTGAGACTGTCCCATAAATGCACTCATTACATGCATGCTTAAGGGAGCTGGTCAGACAGACGTCTATAAAAGCTTGGTCAGAGAGGATGGTCGTGGAAACGAAGCTCAACACTTGGGATGGGGCGGCCAGGTGCCCCCTCGTGCTGGTGTCCAGGGCCTCTCCATTTACTTCCTGCTCACGGCCCCACGTTCCCCTCCCTCCCAGCTATGGTTTAAGGACAAGTGTCTGGGGGCCTCGGGGGCGAGGGGTGGGTGGGGGCGACTCCCATGCTGCAGGGATTGCTTGAGTCCTCCTCTGCCTGAATTCTTTTCTAAATTGATGGGCTCGCCTGTTTTCAAGAGCTACGGTTTTATAATATAAACACGCACATGCACTTGTACACGACACACACACAAGGGAGTATTTTGCGTGTGTCCTGGTGACGCGCTCCTGTCTGTGTCTGCTCTTGTGTGTGGGCGGCAGTGAGCTCACAGGCTGAGGTATTTATTTCGCTTTAGCAGTGCGGCAGCGCGCACTGACACCAGCTGAGTTCAAGCCCATGCCTGCACCCACCCGCTGCGTGGTCGTGGCTCCTCGCTTTTTCCACGGTCTCAGCTTTGTTATCTGTAACTTGGGGTCATAACGGCCACCTGTAGGGTTAGTGTAGGCATTAGAAATAACAACCAAGGCCCTAGCCCAGTCCTGGCACAGAGGACCTACCAAATAAGGAAGCTATCACCTTGTTTTCAAGTATCGACAGAGAAGTAGAGAAATGACTTGAATGCCTTCTTAAAATTTTTTTCTCAATCTAAGGTTTGATGAGATACTACCTATTATGGCAACAGAAAAGCTTTGTAGTGATGCCTTTCCTGTTCAGACCACAGCTGCTTCTGAGGCTGAATGAACGGGGGCCTCCGTACCTGGGAAAGCGCTGGTCGTGGTTCTGCGTGTGCTGTAAACTGCTCCGCTATCTCAGTGGGAAGTGAGTATCTTGGAAATGTTTAGCAACGTTGTACGACGAGCGTGTGAAGTCAGGAGCTCACAATGCCGTGGATAGAGAGGATGTCACTTGAAAAGCAAAGACTGTCCTGTATGAAGGGCAGATTTGGTGCCGTGAGTAGTACTCACAAGAGGACTCTGGAACCCAGAGTGAGCAATTTGGATTTTGAGGAAAGCTGTTTTTCCAACTAGTTTATGAAGTAAGACCATAAGCAGGACAAAATATGAAAAAAAAAAGCACTTGAGCATCCATTTCTGAATGGGTTTCAGGAGAACAAACCATTTCTGTGCACATCCTTTGGACGATTGGACTGAGTCCCTCTAGGGCAAAACCCTGGTCCAAGCTCATCTACCCCTGGTCAGTTCCTTCTGGTCCTAAGATGTTTACGAGTTTGATCTGCATTAAAAACTTTGTCCATAAAGAGTAGGACTGGGTTACCTTTTCCAAATCTCAGAAACACCCCTTCCGGATGGGGAAGCTGTTGGAATCAGAGGGAAGGAACGAGAATGCCTTCTGCCTGTTTCCCTATCTTCACCTCCTCTTTGCATCAAACTGCCCACAGTTTGATTTAATACCTGTAAATCTTCTCTTATGAAGCGAGAGTATAAAAGCCCTGCTTAAACAAACTACCTCCTCCCAGGCTGAACAAAGGAAGTCTCTAATGCAAATTAGATTAGCTCTAGATTTAAAAAATGCCAGGAACTCTATCTGGAGTCAACTTTCAGCCTCCTTCCCTGGGAGACTCTGCTTCTTCCTTACATAACTCATTAACAAGGAAAACTCACTCCTAAGCGCCTAACAATTTAAAATTTAGAGAGCAAACAGGTAAATAAAAAGCATAAGTTCATTCTGTCAAATGCACTTTAATTCCCTCCTTTTTGTTGGACTAAGATATTTAGAGATAAGTTTCTAGCTCCCTAAGAGGTAAAATCTAATTGTATCGGCCACATACGCGTGCCTGGGATGTGGGCTCATCTTTCACAACCTCAGAATTGCGTTGGTTCTCCAGTCAGAAGGACATGGTGCTTGTCCTGGTACCAAAGCTGATAGAGGTTGTGTCCCAGAGGAGAGGGGTCGCTGGGTGACTTAAGCCTTGAACGGTCATCTTCATGAAAGTGTCACTAACTTATATTTCCACAGGGACACTTCTGTCTGCTGTGTTTCCCAAAAGCTGCCTCTGCAAGTCGGGTGTCTTGAGACTGGTCTGAGATGCAGCTTAGACACATGGACAGAGTCAGGCTGCCTTCAAGCCTCCCTGAAAGCTCAGGGGGATGAAGGAGCTTGGAATCCCTGGGAAAGAGGGAGGAAGTGACGGGGTGAGACCTGGAGACCCTTCGCAGGGATGCACTGGTGGAGGTGGGGCCCTGAATCATAAGGAGAAGTGACTTTAGAGCACGTGAGTGAGCACCTCACATTTCCAGGTGGCTTACCAAGTCTATTTCAGCTTTCAACCACTGTCTGACTTAGGGAGTCATGAGGGTGTGTGTCAACGTGTGCATGTCCATGTGTGTGTCTATAGTTGTCCGTGTGTGTCCACGCATGTCCACACGTGTGAGTGTGTCTGCATGCATGTACACGTGACTCCATGCATATTCATGTGCGTCTGCTTGTATGCCATTGTGTGTGATTATCCATACATGTGTGTCCATGTATGTCCACATGTGCACACGTGTGTGTCTGCATGTGCGTGTCCATGTATGTGTGTCCATGTGTATCCACGTGTGCCCATGTGTGTCCATGTGTATATGTGTGCATGTGCGTGTCCATGTATGTGTGTCCATGTGTATCCACGTGTGCCCATGTGTGTCTATGTGTGTGTCCGCGTGCGTGTCCATGTGTGTCTGCATGTGCGTGTTCGCGTGTGTGTCCACTGTGTGTGGGTGGACGGGGATCCAGCATGAGGGCACACAGGGAGGTGGCAGAGACTGCGTGGTCACTGGGCGCAGCCCCTGGCTTTCCCCTGAGGTTCAGACCAGAGTCCAACCTCATTAACGTGAGAGATGTTGGTCTGTGAAGAGGAAACAAAAGGTGCAGAGACAACAAGCTCCTCTGGGGGGTTCACCGTGGCCAGGAGTGAATCATGCTGTTGGGCGTGGATTGCCAGCTGCTCACTCAGGGAGCAGCAGCCACAGAGCCGTCCAAGCACAGTTCTCACTGTGTTTTCAGTTGGTCTGGGCGCTGCTTTTCTCCTCTTCCTGCTCATCTTGGAAAATCTCATTACACTGTTAAATGTTCTTTTACTTGGTACGTCTTTTATTCGGCGGAGGTGGTAGGTTGGATGAACCCTGAGTCTGAGGTGGGTGCCCGTGGGGGTCCAGACCCTGTCCCTGGCCGCATGCACGGCCGCCCTGTGTCCAGACCCTGTCCCTGGCTGCACTCATGGCTGCCGCGTGTCCGGACCTGAGCATCGGGGCACCGTTCCCATGGACACAGCACTTCCTGGCTTCCTCACTTCTATGCGCTTCGCTGGGAAGACGGTGGGGGCAGTCAGGCAGTTGAAGCTCAATCCAGTTTGGTGTTTGGCTTTAGGAAGTGGTGGGAAGAGGTCCTCAGAGCTAAATCATGCTCTTTTGTGAAAGGAAACCTGACCGCAAGTGACTGTGGCCGCTCAAGGCCCTGGTGGTCTGATAGTCCAGGGGCCACGTCAGTAGGAACCTGGTGTGAGACCTGTGCCGGTGTGGTCCATGAAGAACCAACCAGCCTCACTGAGGAACTAGCGGAGGACCCGGTGGAAGCAGAGGAAATACACAGGGATGTCTTCTGTGGCTCTTCTGGGCAGAAGACACAAAGTATTACATATTTAGCCTTTTTAAGTTAAAATCCATGAAAGCAGTGTATTTTGAATTTTCCATTCGGGCCTAAGTTTAACTTTTAAAACAAATATGTAGACAGTAATGAATGCTTACATATCTATTTACACTTTTGAAATATTGGCATTGGGTATCAATACCTGGCTTTTCACATTTCCTCCTGGTAACGTGGTAAATGAAAGATGGTACTTGTTACAGCTAGGACCACTAGGAGAATGTTATGAGGAATCGGATGTATCTGCAGCAAGCTGGTTGTGGTCAAATGTATTTTAAATTGGCTTTTGTGTGTATCTTAACATTCAGCATGACACGCTGTGTGCTATAAATAAAAGATCGTGGAATGGATTATATCCCTTATCTTAATGACGACACAGAAAAGAAGAGTAGCCAACCTCATAATTGAATATCCTTTAGGATGTAATGGTATGTTTTGTTTAACTGGTCGGATTCAGGCAATCAGTATAACATAAAACATAAATTAGCATGATGCTAAGACGAATACAAATATTTGCGCGTCTTATTGTGTAATCAGGTGCAGGCAGAACTAGAGTGCTGCTCGGCAAGGCCTGCTTTTAATTAAAAGAGCCCCAAATAGAACCATCATGCTTAACATCAGAGAAAAAAATCTCAATACGATCTGCCAAGCAGCCCCCTTATAACAAAACGTTTGATTTTCCTGTGGGATGGTCACACTATGGATCTGGGTAATATGACTTATTGATTATTGCTCTAAGTGCTCTCAGTGCTATTGATAGGTTGAAGATGCACGAAATCCCGCACACGGTCCAATCTCCTCCAAGGTGGGGAAAGCGCACATCTGGTTTCTCTCAGCTCTGAAATGCTCATTAGTGAAGGTCTACAGCGAGTAAATCCTGCTCTTTTAGGAAGTGAGCTAATTAGGAGTTGGTTTTACACTTCTCAGGGTTTCATTGCAATCTTTACACTTCTGTGATGGTGCTTAGGAATTGCTTCTTCCTCGACCTCTGCAGTCGTGGGAGGGCTGTCCTCTGAGCAGTGGTCTTTGCAAGGTCGCTGGGGCTCACTGGGGCTCACTGGGGCTCGCAGGGGGTGGGGCGATGGATACCGTGGTCCAGGAGCTCAGGAACCAATCACAGTTAACACGGGATACACTTCCTGCTTGCAAAGGTCAGTGGGGAGGATCACAAGGCAACGTGTGTACAGAGAAACCACGACCTTTCAGGACCAGGTCCTTCGGTGGGCAGCCGAGGCCAGCTCTGCTATGGATTGCAGGAAGGGTCATTCCAAGGAAGTATTTTGGGGTCCTGTAGGTACAGTTGTTTCTGTATGAACTGAAATTGCTTTACATAAACACCTGGAGAAAACAGCTGGGTGAGATGAAGTCAACACATCCTCGTAGCTGGAATCTGGCTGCTTTCATTTCATCTTTTTTTCCCCGGTGTGAGCCAGCACTACCTCCTCTTTCCTCTCTCGTTTTTCCCCCTTGCTTCAATCCCACGATGCCTGGGTCCTGCTCTTCAAATGAATCCCATGCACTTATCCTTCCTGATCTAAACTTGTTTCTTCCATAAAGACTGACCCACAGTCTCAGAATTTCTGGAGTGGAGAACATGCAGATGGCTGTCTTTTGTGTCTTACAAATGTTAGGTTGGGATTCTCAAATAGACTGGGAATTCTTTGCATCCAGGAAACATTTAATACAATTCTTTTATGTTCTCACCCTACCCTAGAGAATTCAAAGGGTGTAGTGGACTGTCCTCAAACACTTGTTAAATGACTGGTAACATGATTGCTTTCTGGAATCCAATATTGAATTAAAAACTTTATGAAGGTCAACGGTGATGGCAGATGTCACAATTATGTGAGACCAAGCTGTGCAAAGATGCCTGTGATGCTGTGTACCTGTGTGTGTGTAAAACATGCCTCTTCTGTTAAAACATACTAAGTGTAGCAACCAATTAAGGTGAGCAAAAGCAAAACAATACTATTCAGTGACACCAGTGTCATGAGAACATGGTCTGTTCATGTTCATACATGTAAGACTATGCGAGATGAAACTGGAACAAGCAAATTCAAGAATGGACTTTCCAAGTTTCTTAGAGCAGTCCTCGGTGGTGAGGGTGAGAGGATGAGAACCAGCCAGGGCAAGGAGAGTTGGGGGACGCAGAAGGACCTTGAAAAGAGGAAGTCATAACAGAATCTCCACCCAAAGAAATTTATTTCCATTAAGAAATAAACTTTGTTTCCAATATGAAATTTATTAGCCAGAATCAGAAGAAGAGAGCAGGCTCCCCAGAGAGCATTTCCCGCCACTGGGAAGAACCAAAAGAAGTAGAAACTTCCTGACCCTACATGGACTGCAGTGAGAATCATGACCATTCCACCGTTTGAGTCTCCCCTGGAATCTGAGGCTCTATTTGGCTTCAAGTGCTGGGTCATGTAAGACAGTAAGAATGTCTCGTGGGCATCAAAGAGAATGTGTCGAGGAGAGAGAGATCACCATGGGGCTACCCTGCAAGGAGTGGTTTGTCACCCTGCTCTGCCCAGCTCGCCAGCCAAAGGAAGCAAGAGTATCTAACATGATTGTTAAAGAGGGATGTGTGAGCAGTGGTGGCACAGAGAGCATCCAGGATCATTCCTGCCTGTGCACATGACTGTGTGCACATGTGTGTGCAAGTGTGTGCACATGTGTGCACAGCTGTGTTTACACACACATGTGCATGGTGGCGTGTGTGCCAGTGTGCACATGGCTGTGTGCACATGTGGGTGCAAGTGTGTGCACATGTGTGCACAGCTGTGTTTACACACACATGTGCATGGTGGCGTGTGTGCCAGTGTGCACATGGCTGTGTGCACATGTGGGTGCAAGTGTGTTCACATGTGTGCATGGGTGTGTGCAAGTGTGTGCACAGCTGTGTTTCCATACACGTGTGCATGGTGGCGTGTGTGCCAGTGTGCACATGGCTGTGTGCACATGTGTGTGCAAGTGTGTGCACAGCTGTGTTCACATACACATGTGCATGGTGGCGTGTGTGCCAGTGTGCACACGGCTGTGTGCACATGTGGGTGCAAGTGCGTTCACATGTGTGCATGGGTGTGTGCAAGTGTGTGCACAGCTGTGTTCACATACACATGTGCATGGTGGCGTGTGTGCCAGTGTGCACATGACTGTGTGCACATGTGTGTGCAAGTGTGTGCACATGTGTGCACAGCTGTGTTTACACACACGTGCATGGTGGCGTGTGTGCCAGTGTGCACATGGCTGTGTGCGCATGTGGGTGCAAGTGTGTTCACATGTGTGCATGGGTGTGTGCAAGTGTGTGCACAGCTGTGTTCACATACACGTGTGCATGGTGGCGTGTGTGCCAGTGTGCACATGACTGTGTGCACATGTGTGTGCAAGTGTGTGCACAGCTGTGTTTACATACACATGTGCATGGTGGTGTGTGTGCCAGTGTGCACATGGCTGTGTGCACATGTGGGTGCAAGTGTGTGCACATGTGTGCACAGCTGTGTTTCCATACACGTGTGCATGGTGGCGTGTGTGCCAGTGTGCACACGGCTGTGTGCACATGTGGGTGCAAGTGCATTCACATGTGTGCATGGGTGTGTGCAAGTGTGTGCACAGCTGTGTTTCCATACACGTGTGCATGGTGGCGTGTGCCAGTGTGCACACGGCTGTGTGCACATGTGGGCGTATGTGTCCGCATGCATGCTGGTGTGTGTGCACAGCTGTGTTTATACACACGTGCATGGTGGCGTGTGTGCCAGTGTGCACACGGCTGTGTGCGCATGTGGGCGTGTGTGTCCGCATGCATGCTGGTGTGTGTGCACGCACGTGCGCACGGCAGTGTGTATGCCTGTGTGCGTGTGTTTGTGTGCACATGTAGGTGCATGTGTGTACACTTGTGGCAGCATGTGTATGTGTGTGCATGACTGTGCCTGTACCCTGACCTCACCCCAGGCCTCGGTGAAAAGCCTGGAAGGTTGTGTCTGGTGGGGCGGGCCTCGAATGTGGAGGTGGCTGACTGACCCAGAGACAGAGCTTTAGTCAGAGCGTCCTGCTGTGAGCTCGCCTCAGCACGATGTGAGTTGGGATTTTCTCTGTCTACCAAGAGGGAGAAGGGCAGCCAACTCGCCACTTTGGGTGGGGCCTTGTGAGCCCCAGCCCCAGCAGAGCTGCGCTGCAGCCAAGTGCTGCCTCCGCGGGCTGGCAAGCTCGGGCAGACCCGCAGCTGAAACGTGCCTCCTGTGGGTACAGCCTCACCGACACTGGGAAGCTGATGGGGTCCTGAGGAGCTCAGGGCAGCCGCCCCATGGCCCAGTAGGGAAAGAAAGGAGCTGGGGGGCCAGTGCCCCCGTCCATGAGCCGTTACCCCGGACCTGCTTGACAGGGCTCCTGCGGCTCCAGCCACCGAGACTGCGGCTCAGGGCGACCAGGGAGATGGGACATGGAGCCACCGCGGTGAGGGCCATCGTGGGTGAGCCGAGGTATCAGCCGGGCTTCCTGGAGCCCTGCTGTTGGTCCTCTGCAGCCTGTCAGGCAGGTCTTGAAGGCAAGGCTCGCTGCTTCATTCCAGGCACTTTAGAGAGCCGGACATAGCTCTTCCTTCAATCCCCGAGCTTCTCACACACAGACTGGTCCTTCTCTGGGATGGAGGCTCTGAACAGCCTTGTGGGAGTCCTCTGTCTTCATCTTCGTCATCATCACCATCCTTGTCAATATTATCAGAAGCCTTGGAATCAGACCATCTCAACACGCGCCAGGAGGTCAGCCTTTCCCCTGGCCGTAGCAGATGTGAGATTTATCAGCCGGAATCCCGTAGGCTCACGCGCAGCAGACCATGGCTGGAGGGAACAGGGTGTTTTCTGCATACTGAGTGGTCATGAGAGTGGGCCCGGGGTGGAGAGGCAGGCACGGGGAGAGCCGAGTCTGCACGTCTTCCCGTGGGTCTGGGACGGGGGGTGGAGTCTGGAATCAGACGCGTTTGCAGCTGTGGCACTGTCTTCACTGAGGTTCACCTGGCAGGGTTCTAATGAGACGCTGGGTGCGGGCAGTTTGTTTATTACAGAGAGTCCAGCATCAGTGTCATGCGTTCAGAGTGAGTCTGGACCAACGCCCTGACACAGCCCCAGAGACGTTCCCCCGCAGCAGGTGAGGTGTGCAGGATCAGCATCCCAACCTGAGAATGCAGGTTCAGTGAGTGATTTCCTGGGGTTTTCAAGGAGGAAATTTTGACTCAAATCTCTCTTTCCACTTTTCCACTGTTCCAGGTACACAACAACTACTCAGAAGGCTCCCTTACTCTCTGCCTCAGTTTGTTTGAGCCCGTGAATCAAACAGCAGAGACTCCAAAGGCAGTTCGGTGAAGCTGATGAAGTTTCCCACGGGAGCTGGGATATCGTTCTCCCAGTTGGATGTAGATCCGTGTGGAGTGTATCAGGAAAGCTCGCGAACATGAAACCACGTGAGCCAGAACCACTGAGTGGCTCAGTCAAGCACACGCATGTCAGAACCTCGGGGCTTTGTGAAGTGCTGCTGACGTGTCTGGGACATGAGCATGGAGCCTGGTGGTCCTCAAGGCATGAGGTCAGTGAAGACACCAGCCACCACCCTCCCACCTGTAAGACATGGGAAGGACCGTGACCTGCCGTCAGATTCTCCCACCATAAGGACACTTCTCAATGAACAAGTTCCTCTGGATCCCTGCTTATCTTCTCCTGCATGGGCGCAGACCAAAGGAATTTTCCACATCTTTTCACAGGTGACACCATCACATGGGCCCATATTCGTGGTGTTTATATCAATTAATATGACATTTTGCCTCAGAAGCTAACATTTTGTTTCCTTTTCAGTAGATTTTATAGTTTTTTACTTACACAGAAAAAAATTCTCAAGTCTGAACTTCTAAACTTTGGGAACATTTTCTGTGGATTGTCTAGTAGTTATGACCTGTAGCTAAGACTGAGTTCTGTTTTCTAATTCTATTTAAAATTGTTTTTATCATAATATTTTAAAAACACTTTAAGGTTTACAGTCAGTGAAGGCAATGGCACCCCACTCCAGCACTCTTGCCTGGAAAATCCCATGGACGGAGGAGCCTGGAAGGCTGCAGTCCATGGGGTTGCTAAGAGTGGGACATGACTGAGCGACTTCCCTTTCACTTTTCACTTTCATGCATTGGAGAAGGAAATGGCAACCCACTCCAGTGTTCTTGCCTGGAGAATCCCAGGTACGGGGGAGCCTGGTGGGCTTCTGTCTATGGGGTCGCACAGAGTCAGACACGACTGAAGTGACTTGGCGGCAGCAGCAGCAACAGCAGCAGCAAGGTTTACAGTATTTTTAATTTTTTAATTTAGCAAAATACAAATGGGATAGAAAGAGGGCGCAATTACTTTTAGCAAGATTGTTTTTTAAAAAAATCAAAACCAATTCCAGAGCTCCAACCACAGAGGCTGCCCTGCATGTGTGGGAGTCCCTTGCGAGTCTTTGCAAACTCAACTTAGATCCCAGAGATCAAACCGAGCGCGTTCACAGCCGGGCTCAGTGCAATTCAGGGCAAAAATACATTTTCTATCTGACAAGTCCATTGCATAAATAAGCAATTCAAGCACAATTTAAATACTATTATGGGTGAAGCATAATTAATTTTAAAATCATATTTAAGCATTTTTAAGTCTGTGATCTCTCGGTTCATTTGATGTAAAAGAAGCATCACTAAATCATTGGCCCTGCATGCTTGGAACACTTTACCAGTATTTGTGTTTTTAATTTCCTTTCTCTTTTTGAGACCAGAAGATTCTCTGCATTCATTGTGATCACATCATTATTGCTAAGTCACTTCAGTCGTGTCCGACTCTGTGTGACCCCATAGACAGAAGCCCACCAGGCTCTGCCGTCCCTGGGATTCTCCAGGCAAGAACACTGGAGTGGGTTGCCATTTCCTTCTCCAATGCATGAAAGTGAAAAGTGAAAGGGAAGTCGCTCAGTTGTGTCTGACTCTTAGCGACCCCATGGACTGCAGCCTACCAGGCTTCTCCATCCATGGGATTTTCCAGGCAAGAGTACTGGAGTGGGGTGCCATTAAACTATCTAATCATTTCTGTTTGAAGAAGTGTCTTGTAGAAATGGTGAGACTGACACACTTCTCAGTGGCTTCATCAGATTCTGCAGCTTTTCTCTCTTCTTTCTTCTCTTGCCTTCTCCTCAAGGAACACCTCCTAATTTTGTTTTATGGAAGTTCCTTAAATACGGCATTTGGTATGATGTCTTCAGATTTACACTTGGAAAAGGCTAATAATAAATTAAAAATTCAAAACATTGCATGGGAAAAATACATAGTACTACAATAATGAGTTATTGTTACTCTGTGTATTTTTACGGTGTTTCTGTTTGGAAAAAACCAATATTTCCCTGTGGAAAGTCTCAACTTCTGCAATGCATGGAGGTGGATAGGAAGACTCCACCTCCATGTTTAGCAAGTGATCTGATTATGCAATGTATTATCATGAAATGAGCTCCATTGGAAGATCGAAAATATTTATTGCTTTGGATTTTAGTTCCTACAATCATTATGAATGCCAGACACTCAATGTTCATTTTCCAGGCAAAAAACAGGTTTGGAGAGATTAAGTCACTTAACTAACAACTGGCAACCAGCACCGGTGCTTATCATCACTAACTACTCAGGCATGCAAAGCTGGTTAGACAGGAGAGGGTGTTGCCTCTGTTAGAAATGACACAAAGTCTTTATGTCTTTGTCTAAAGAAAGGAGGATGGTGACTACATACAACACTGTTCTTCGGGGTTACTCTTTTCTTCTTTGTTCTCATCAGCTCTCTGAAACACCTGTTGTATAACCAGAGGACACCCTCCCTGGCCAGCAACCTGGGGAGGATGGACAGGCGCCCTGTTCGTTTCACAGGACTCCAGCTCATCTCTACAGGGGTGCTGTACGTGGGACCGTCTGCCCCCCTCAGCTGTGTGGTCAGACGGAAATGGTCTGTAGGTCCCTCCCAGGCTATGGCTGCGGTGCTCAGCCCCTGCAAACCCCTGCCAGGAGGCGTCCTATCCCCACTCTTCAGGAAGCTGATGACTGGATTGTTAAACTATTATGGGAATTCTGGTGCAGGTAAAACCCTCAAGCCCCCGTCCTGTGCAGGTAGAGAGGCTTTAGGCAGGGAGCTTACATGGTGACAGTTAGAAGTGCTCCGTCACTCAGCGTGTCTGACTCTTTGCGACCACATGGACTGTAGTCTGCTAGGCTCCTCTATCCATGGGATTTTCCAGTCAAGAATACTGGAGTGGGTTGCCATTTCCTTCATCAGGGGATCCTCCCAACCCAGGGATTGAACCCACATCTCCTACGTGGTCAGACAGATTCTTTACCACTAGTGCCAAAGAAGTCAGTTGCAAAAGGATCACAGGATTACTGAATAGAGTTCCCGGTGCTATTCAGTAGGACCTTGTTGGTTATTCATCCTGGGTGTAATAGTTTGCGTTGCACTTCTTAATTGAACACACTTTCACTATTTCACAAGTCGTGGTGGAGCTAACATTGAGAATTTACTAGAAGCCTGACCGTGTACTGTGTGTGTCCTGTTGTCTGGTTTAACACGTGTCAGTTTCATAAGGCGTGATTAGTGTTTTCACTCACAGTTAGGAAAATGACTAAGAGATCGATCACTTTATAACGTGATTCAAGGGCCCTCATTTGCCACCCCCACCGGCGTAACTGGCTTCCGTGTGGCTGACCCCACTGCCTCAGCTCCAGGGAGGAGCTCAGAATCCAGCCAAGACTGTGAAGCTTAACAGCAACTGGTTCAGAGGAGGCCACACATGTAACTCAACCCAAAGGAGCATGTTAGCTCCGGCTTTGTCAAAACCCTTGAGAAACAGACACACTTCTCACTTAAGTTGTTAAGCTGATACAAATGCAAGCTTCCAGGGAAAGGGCAGGCGCTGTCTCGGAGGAAGGCAGCATGGAGGACGCTGGAACCAGGCACGTGGAGGGACGAACTCCCGCAGACGTGAGCCCTGGGCCAGCCGTGCGTGGGCTTCAGTCTCCTCTGTGAACCTGCGGCTGCACCTTATTTCTTCCATTATGAGTGGCAGGTCCAGCTCCCTGTGTCTTACTTCCATAACCTTGAAGTTCCCACTGCTGTCTGCTTTCGTGGGATCCCATCCACAATTGAGAGATAGTCTGGACCATCCTTACAGCCTCTGGAGCTGGTCTGGCTCTGATTCAATCAGCAAGTTCAGCCCAAGTGGGTCCATTTTCTTATTTCACCTCCTGTGCTCCTGGGTTTATGCTGAAGCACATTTGGTGAGTATAGCCAAAACTTTGGTTTTTCTAGTAGTCACAGACGTGAGAGTTGGACCATAAAAAAGGCTGAGCACCAAAGAATTGATGTTTTCCAACTGTGATACTGGAGAAGATTCCTTAGAGTCCCTTAGACTGCAAGGATATCCAACCAGTCCATCCTAAAGGGGATCAGTCCTGGGTGTTCACTGGAAGGACTGATGCTGAAGCTGAAACTTCAATCCTTTGGCCACCTGATGCAAAGAACTGACTCACTGGAAAAGACCCCAATCCTGGGAAAGATGGAGGGCAGGAGGAGAAGGGGGAGGCAGAAGATGAGATGGTTGGATGGCATCACCGACTCTATGGACATAAATTTGTGCAAACTCAGGGGAGATGGTGAAGGACAGGGAAGCCTGGTGTGCTGTAGTCCATGGGGTTGCAAAGAGTTGACTTAGTGACTGAACAACAAAATTTGGTAAGAATGATTGTATGTAGCATCAGAGTCTGCTGTGGTTATTTATCACTTCCATTATAAATGAAAAACATTAGCATTTTCATTTACTAATCTTCATATGGTTTGGGACTTTGCACCTTTATTATCTGAAAGACAAATGCTTTTCTTAACTTCAGATATCCACACGCATGAGGACTAGCCCCAGTGCAAGCCTCTACGTTTCTACAGGAAAGTAAACTTTAAGCAAAAAATACTAGGTCTGCATCCCTGTGCTTCCCCCGAATGCAGAACTTTGACTGCGATAGAACACGGCCAATGAAAATTATGACTTAAATAATTTCTCATAACATGCCACAGCCACATAACTCTTTAGATTATCCTATTAATCTTTCCTCCCTAATGCTTCTTTTATTTGTTTATTTTCATGTTGGGCTGTTATTTTTATTACCTGACCACGCTGTGTGGCCTCTTGTATAAAGCAGTTGAAAGACTCTAATTTTAGAATGAAGGGCTAGGAGAACCGATTCTGTGTTCACTTACTTTTAAGTAAACCCTGATTATCTGGACTGACTACACCACTAACATCCTTGTGAATGGAGCTCTTTTGTATAAGTTTTATGATACCTCCTGCCAAGCAAGGTCGTGCTTTAGTGTAACCTGACACTCTTGTGTTAAAAGGTCCAAATTAAGAAATTCCTGAAAGCTAAGCAAGGAATCCATTTTCAGACGGTTTCTTGGGCATGAAGAAGGTACACACATATCACTAATGAATAGGAAGCGTGTGTTTAGATCTTGTTGCAAATTTACCATGATGTCTCCATAAATGCTTATGACAGTGAAATAAGTAAATTTAATAAATAAGTAAATGAGTAAATTCCATGGACAGAGGATTCTGGTGGGCTCCAGTCCATGCGGCTACAAGAGTGAGACATGACTTAGCAACTAAACCACCATCACCCAAAGTATTTATAAGTACCGTGACTCTCTGAGCATCCATAGTCAGTGACTGTTACAAGACAGACGTTGCCCCAAAGCATCTTCACTATGAAGAATGGGGGTGTGTTCGCTGTAATAAGTCTTTCCATGTCTCTCTCATGAGATTCTTGTAGGTTCTTTCTGAATCTTTCATTGCTAATTTGAGAACATTCATAAATGTTAGATTTTTTTCACTTTAGAGGGAAAATGGAGTGTGTTGGCTTCTGTGTCTGATTGGAGCCCCGGGATGTCATCGTTTGCTTCACTGCTGGCACGAGGGAGCCCCATATCCTGCGTCTGGGTGGGGAGGGTCTGGTGGGAGCCCCGTGGGGCCAGATTGCCCGCAGAGATACTCACTGAAGATCCCTCCATGGCCACTAAAAAAGCCTTCCCACCATTCTCCTTGAGGAGCAAATGTACATTTAACCTGTGAGATAAAAAGATGACAGATTAGGCTAAGAGAAATTGCCCAAGAGGCTGATGACCCTGGTCACCGAGAGCCCCTCACAGGTGCTCTCAGCATGAATATTTAATCTGTTTCAGTCACCCTCCTGTGAACATGCCTCTCCTCTCCTACTATCAATTCAGAGTTATTGAAATGCATATCACTCTGATATTTGATCCCTGGCCTCTGGGGTCAATTGTTGGCTGATCAGGCTGCTAGAATCTGAGACCTCTCGGGGGGTCTTTGCACCCACCCCAGCTCATCAATCAAGCGCTAAGCAGAGAACAGACAAAGAGAGGAGACAGTGCTGCTGGCTCCAGAGGCGGACAGCTGGTCTACCTTGGGATGGTCTTTCTGCATTGCCAGCCTTTCTTTCTTCTGCTTTAAGGGGCTGAGGAAACCTTGCTCGTCCCCACAGAATCTCCTGGCCTTGCTCTGTGCAAATCTGCTACAGCTTTCTGCCCACACGCCACGTGATCACTGCACGTGAAGAATCGCCAGCCTGAAAATGATGACAACTGAATGAGGGGCTTACGGGCCCAGGTGTCCTCACTGCAGCTGTTTGGGGGAGAAGGGCATCTGTGGGTGGTCAGAGCAGGGTGTGACTACACGGGGAGCGGGCTTCCTCCCCGGGCTCTGTGTATTTCAGAGCTTGAGGGAGAGTCTTGCCATGAAACGTTCAGGAGACTTTTCTGAACACCTTCTCTGAGTGTCGCTTTGACTGCATCTCTCTGGAAAAGTCAGTAGCAGCCAGTCTTAAAACGTGAATCGCTCCTGTTGACTTTTGTTATTTAGATGATTATTCTTAGCCTTGCTGAAGAATAGGATGATTGGGTTGGCAGCAGAAAGTAGAATCATTTTGTTTCTCACCACAGGACAAGCAAAATTGACAACCTCCTCCACTCCCGGGAAGTCATAATTAGAAATTAGAGCTGCATCAAACTGTTCGCTACAGCTGTAAATGCTGGCAGAAGAACTGATGAACACCTCAAAAACCCTGTCAGTTACTAAACTCGCTACATGTTTTTAAAATTGTACGTTTGCCTACTGTAAGATCAATCCAAACAGTACTTGTGGGTTTTTCATAGGTCTTGAAGCATTCTGAGTTGCCCTCTTTTTGTTGTTGCCCAGGTGTGCTCCACTCTTTGAGACCCCATGAATTGCAGCATGCCAGGCATCCCTGTCCTTTGCTATCTCCCAGAGTTTGCGCAAACTCATCTCCATTGAGTCAATGACACCATCCAACCATCTGATCCTCCATTTAGTGGGGAAAAATAAGTCTCAACGTGCTCAGGAAATCTTTGCTTTTTAGTCATAGACACACATTGGTCTTTTATGATCAAAGCTATGTGTTTTTGCAAGATTATGAGGGCGCAAGAGCGGAGGTGTAATTTTGAATCAGGCAATAGGTGTCCCTGAAGCATCGGTCATAGGAGCAGGTAAGCAGAACACGCTGGGTTTACTGACATAAAGCTATATTGTAGCTGACTTGAACTGGTGCCAAAAGCTTTCTGAATGGGTGTGTAACTTGTCAAAACGATTCTGAGGCTTGCATGGATATGTGGACCATAAGTTGTCCATGCTCCCAGTATTCTATTGTTTAACGTATGGCATTTGGGTAGAAGTTTAGTTCATTGTGAGTTTTTAAATTATAGGTTTAAGAAAGGTTTTAGATTATTTTTCACCAAGAATTATGTGACTGTAAGCATTGCTTTATAAAACATGATACATTTAAGCATTTATTTGGAAACTCTTGAGTGTAGTCAAAATCATTCAGATGATTGCTAAGGCAATAAGAGGCTTCACAGGTGGCTCAGATGGTAAAGAATCCACCTGCCAAGCAGGAGACATGGATTTGATCCCTGGGTTGGGAAGAACCCCCCGGAAAAGGAAATTGCAACTCACTCCAATATTCTTGTCAGGAAAATCCCATGGACAGAGGAGCCTGGTGGGCTATGGTCCATGGGGTCGCAGAGTCAGACTCAACTTGACAACTTAACAACAAAGACACAGAGAGAGAGACGCCCTACTCCTGACTTGGGGTAAAATCCCAACCTTCAAACTAAGTAAAAGTCTGACTTGACGAAGGCACAGAGGTGTGACTACTCACTCAGCCCCTACTGAGCACTAGCCTGATGGCCAGGGACAAGCTGTTTGTAAATACTGCTTGGAGCAGACTCTGTAGATGGCAGCCTCAGCTTCGTGCAGGGACAGGAAAGTTCAATCTCAGAGCTTCTTTCATAACATTTTCACCCATATAGGCCAGCCTGTTGGAGTTGATGGAACTGATGAACTCGATGCTAAGGATGTGCTCAGGGTATCGTGTGTGGGCCGCTGCCAGTCAGGGAAGGACTGTGGCTCCAGGGATGGACCAGAAAGGACAATCCCCCGTGGTCCACACCTGGGGATGAACGGATGAAAGGATGAACGGATATCCTGACAGCCAAGCAGCCTTTCTCTTTTAGCCTTGTAGATAAACAGCCCAGCACAGGCTACTGTTTTCCATTTGTTGTGAAGAGTCTGGGAAAGCCAGAAGGGCTGGTGATGGGGGCGGCGCCATGGGGCAGCCCTCTCTGCTGGTGCTTTTGGAAAAGACAAGCTCATCTCTTCCGAGAAAGTTCATTAGAAACCAGCTGCATGGAGGGATTTCTCTGCAAACCAGTCACCCTCACCCTGCAGAGAAGCCGATGGTCGGCCACCCATCCCGACCCCACTTGCCAGCCAGAGGAGCTGGTTTCCCAGTCTCTGAAGTCGCTGTGTGCATCGTGGAATTCTTACTGGGTCTCGGCCATCTGCTCGCGGACTGGGGCTGCTCGTCCCAAGTTCCATGGTTGGAAAACGCAACCTTCGGCACAGAATGGGGGTCAGAATTAAGGCTCTTCCTGAAGCCTCACTGGGGGCATGCGTGGCCTTCCTGGGAAGGGTACTGCCCCTGGGCTCACAATGGAGAATGGGGTGGAGGTCTTGGTGTTACCAGGGCCGCTCTGTGGCTGAAACCGGCGTAGTTTAACTCGGCAATTGTCAGCTTCAGTTACAGAAGGTCACCCATCTCCTGCAGGTTTTGAATGTGATGCACAGAAGATTCGGGGCGTCTGCATGGAGACGCAGCATCCTCCCGGGGAGGGCTGACGTGAGAGCCTCTTTACCCTTTGCTGTCGGTAATAACGATGCTTCAGAATCTGCCTCCTCTTGCTTTGATCTATGACACGCTGCTTTCACACGGCCAGATATAAACTTCTATTCTCTAAAGCGCTTACTTTTTCTTTTCTGAGGTGGTTCTGCCCCGAACAGAGACAGTGATGTTCTGGGAAACGATACAGTAGCTCCTGTTACCCTTTCCCCACCATAAGCGGCCAGAGTGTGATTTCTGAGCTGCCTGTTCCCTCTGTCTTTGTTCTTTCTGATTGTGTGGGTTGCGGCTTTGCGTGTGCCATTCTGAAAAATCAGGTCATTACAGTCAAATAACTGGATGATGCAGTGAAGCAACTAAAAGTCAATCAAATTGGCTGCTTGACTGCATTGACCAGACACGGCTGGATCATTACTGGAGATATCAGTGTCCATGGAAATCACATGGGCATTGCTGCAGCAGCCTGAAAGGAGGGTTGAGGCATTACCACCCTCCGTGCCCTCAGGCTCTTCCCTGGCACTCCAGCCTGTGAAATGCTCCCTGAGGACCAGCCGTCTGCCCAGGGCCCAGCGAGACGGCCGTGGGGAGCTGGGGGACCACTGCTCACCTGAAGCCCACCCCGGCCCACCCGCTTTGAGCCCTTAGAGGAGTGGCCGGGTGGCCAGGGGTGAACAGCCCTGCTTCTCCCACGCCTCACAGTGTGGCGGTCCTCAGAGGAGCCACACCTGGGCCCACATCCTGTTCTAACAGCCCCGTCCCATCCCCCTTCTCAGTTCATCAACAAGGGCTAAGGGAAGAAAAGAATTCAGGGACTGTAGCAGGAAACAGCCCTGTCTAGGGGGCAGGGGTGGGTGGGGACAGGCTCTGGCAGCAGGAGGAACCGTCAGAGCTGACCCCACTTGGGTCACGGTGGCCTGGTGACCTGCATGCGGTTGCCTCACCATCTCACGAGCCAGGAGGCAAGTTTAGGAGGGCCTGGCTGCTATGTTCACCCTACCAGCCCTTGGTCTGGTGAAAAAGGCACTAGAAATCCAACATAAGCCCTAAGAAATGGCGTGGATGATGAACTCTATGCTTCTTCCCTGGCATCATCGCAAGCACCCACGTCAGCAGTAGTTCCACGAACATTCCGACGATCTGCTTTATTTTTAGAATTCTTCTTTACAAGCATCCCGCTATCAGATTTATATCAACTCAGTCTGAGTGCACGTTATGCTTTTAAATGTGGAGCTAAACTCCCAGGCTGGTCATTTCTGGATAAAGGCTGCCCCGCCCAACTGGAACTGGGAAGGGAGAGTCTGTGGGCGACAGAGGCTCCACCTCGGGCTCTCCCACCACCCAGGTGCTCCCGGAGGCCACGTTCTGCCACGCCAGGGAGTCTGTGCATCTTTGTGATGAAGGGCGAGCCTGGGAAGTGATGGCAAGTCTGCAATGGGGAGGGGAGGAGTGACGTTTCGGTCAAAACCCCAGTCTGATGAGCAATGGACCTCCGTCGCCGTGACCTCCCCGCGTTTTCTCCACCTGGGCTCCCACCGGGCAGGATCCTGAACACAGTCTCCAGGCCTCCTGCTTCTCACCTTGGCTTCCCACCCCGCCCTCCTCTGCATCTTCCCATCAGAACCACCGTGAACCTCAAGTCTTCCACCACAAACCAAGTTGCTTTTGAGTGATTCTCCCGGGAGTGTGCAGATGATCCCTGGGGACTTGTTTGGGGGTCTTTTGAAACTGGGCTGGGTGGGGGAGGCAGGGTCTACCCCAGAGCAGCCAAGCACTGCCTGGAAGGGTCTTTCCAGACTCCTTGCTTGTTGACAGCTTCCTGTGGCTGCTGTAACAAACACTATGCATTTAGTGGCTTTAAAACAGCACAGATTCACTATCGTCCAGTGAGCCTCGGCAGGCCGCGTCCTCAGAGGACCCATCCTTCCTTCCCAGCCCTGGTAGTGGCCCCGTTCCTCGCTGCGTGGTCCCTCCTCTGTCCGCAAAGCTAGCACCAAGCTCCCCGTTCTCCCTGGCGTCTCCCTGACTGTGGCTCCCCATCCCCCTCACACTAGGAAGGACGTTTGCTGTTCTTTTGGGCCACCCAGATAATCCAGGCTGGTCTCCTTATTTGAAGGGCATCTGGTTAGAGGCTTAATTCCAACGGCAGCCTTGATCCCCTCACCCTGCAAGGCAACCAGGTTGTGGGCTCCGCAGGTTCAGGTGTGAGCGTCTTCAGGAGCAACACTCGGCCACGTTGCTCAAAGCGGATGGCTGTTCGTGGTGCGAGGGGCAGGGTCCACTCATTCCTACCTGTCCCTCTTCTGGGCATGGTTAGCAGAGGCTGAGGGAACTGCACATTAGCGCCTAATTATTGCTTAATCTTGGCACCTTGTGTGCATTATTCAGGATATTCGCACTCAGGTACATCACTTTATGCATTTTGGATTGCGAGAATGCAGCCTGTAGGGATTAAGCAACTTGCTGGTGCTCACCAGTCACTCCTGGTAAGAGGCTGGACCCACAGGCAGCTGTTTCTGACTCCAGATCCTGCACTTTGCACAACACCCATCAAAGAAACATCGACGCTTGAGGAAGAATTGAAACTGTGCTTTGAGAAGGGGAAGTGAATCTGTTTGGATGATGAGTGTTGGCAGTGACTTCCAGCTGGGTGCTGACCCTTCTCTGACCTGCCTGGGGGCCGGTCTTAGCATCTCTGGGTGGAAAGGAGCTGCGGATGGTCCACTACTCAGCTCCCACTACCGACTCCTTTCCCAGTCTCTAGAGGCTATAGATAAAAATCTAATTGGGAATTATTTTAACAGCCAATTCCAGTTAACAATGAACTTCCCTGGTGGCTCAGACAGTAAAGAATCTGCCGGCAATGCAGGAGATCTGGGTTTGATCTCTGGGTTGGGAAGATCCCTTGGAGAAGGGAATGAAAACCCACTCCAGCATTCTTGCCTGGAGAATTCCATGGACAGAGGAGCCTGGCAGGCTATAGTCCTTGGGGTTGTAAAGAGTTGGACATTACTGAGCTACTGGAGCTGGGAAGGGAGAGTCTTACACACACACACATACACACACACACAATCACACACACACACCCCACCTATCATTACTGAGGCCAGGAGTTTGCTAGGCAGTTCTCATGCAGGAGCTCATTAAGTGCCCTCTGAAAGTCTGGAAGGAAGGGCATGACCCCTCTCTACGGGTGAGGAAGCTGGTCCCAGGGGGATGAGTGTCCTGCGCAAGCTGGTCAACGACAGAGCAGAATGGACGTCCCCAGAGCCAGGCTCCCATCTGTGGTGCCTCTGCTGGTTGCCTGCTGGGGGTTACTTGGCAGCACATCACCTGAACAGGTGCGTGCCTCCTGCTGGGCTGCTTATCAAGGAAGTCTCTGGCCCGTCCATGTGATCTCTTCGCAACCTGAACAAACATCCTTTGTTCTAAAAAATGCATGTTTGCCAGTAACTGCAGAGGCTTGTTTTTGGAGAAAGTCTTATGAAAATGATGATGGAAAATTCATCTATGGTACTTGGACATCACTAGTTAGTAACCTAGACTGGTTATGGTCATGGAGACCTTGAGCATGGAAATGTCCAGCGTATCCCAGACATCTTTTTGCCACAGTTGTAGCCTTTCCCTTCACACAATCTCCTTGGCACAGCCAGAAGGAGATTGGACTGCTTCTACGTGCTGCGGTCTGTCCACCTTTGTGCACAGCACTGTGGTCAAGCATGGCCTCAAAGTGGCCACAGATCAAGGACAAGCAGCAGGAAGGAGGTCCTGGGGTAGGTGATTAACACATAATGCACATGTTCCCAAAAAACTAACATTCAGTCGTTGCATTTCTAGCTCCCATATCATTGTCGTGGCTTTAATGTTTCATGAAATATTAAACCATTTTGAAGTGAAAATAGAATTTTAAGTTAGTTTTTCAAATGGTATATAGATTCTTCCCCTAATTGCTTTTAATGATGTTACAGTTTTTTAAAAATCATGTATTAAGTTGTAGGTCTTGATTTTTTATGTGCTGACTGGAAGAAAAAAGAGAGTGGAAGCATTCATTTCAAATGCACAATTTGAGTTAATTGCAAAAAGTATTGGTTTGTTGTTCTCCGAGGCCACCCAGAAATGGGACAGACCACCCGACTGTGGGCTGGGCTGGCTCACTGACCCTGGCGGGTGACACACAGAGGCATCAAACAGCCCAACATAAAGTCTGTTCCCCTATCACTGTCAGCTTGGAGCATTGACTGCCTACAGGCCAGCTTCATGCTGCAAATCAGTCACTTATTAGGAAAAAAGTCCCCATGGAGGGGCAGGAGCATTTAAGAAAAGTTTAGTCACTCTGAACAAGTAGCACTTACTGTTTTGAGTTGAATAAAATACAAACTTCCTTTAATTTTCTGTTGGTCGTCATGGTTTAATAACTACTGGCCTTGTCGATGATCAGATGGGAAGGTGTGAATGTGATATTTTGCAGAGCCTGGTCTTTGAGGACTGGGTTGATTTATGTCACGGAAAAGAAGCCAATTACTCACTTTATATGTCTCTGACAAGTATCTGCTCCTAGTTATCCAAGTTAAGCTACCACTTCCTCTGCAAGGCGTTGGGTGGAACAGGTGTCTGCTGACTTCAAGAGTGCCATTTGCCTGTTACTACCAATCCACGGGACGCAGAGGAACACGCTCAGACTCAGTCCGATGGAGGGAGCAAACCGGGCTGCGCGGTCTAAGGGGGAGGGGAGCTGGAAGTCCTCCTCAGCCCTTTGAGCGTGGGAGGGTCATTGGACCATCCATGCCGTTAGAAGCTACATGCCAAGAACAGTGCTCTCTGAGGAGTTTGCCGAAGGCACACAGCTATCTGTCGAGAATAGCACGGCTCGTGGGACTCGTCGCACAGGAAGCAAAGTCTGGTCTGGGGCGAGCCTGCTGTTAGCACACTTCGGCAGGGCTCTGACTGCAGCCCAGTTAGGCTGTTGTTTGGATAGCTGCACATGGCTGTGTTCTTCAGACACCTTGCTGCTTGCTGTCAGGGAGCCAGGGAGTTCCCAAAGTTTATCCCCATTTTGAGATGATTTCTTAGGAGACGTTCCATCCTGGTCCTGCCCCTCCGTGGGGACTTTTTTCCTAATAAGTGACTGATTTGCAGCATGAAGCTGGACTGTAGGCAGTCAGTGCTCCACGCTGACAGACAGGACTGTCCCAAATATTGCTGCACTGATAAAGTCTTAGGCTCAGGTTATGGGATGGACTTTGCTGTTACTCAGAAATTGTTCAGTTGCTCAGTTGGGTCCGGCTCTTTGTGACCTCATGGACTGCAGCCGCCAGGCCTCCCTGTCCCTCACCATCTCCCGGCACTTGCTCAGGTGCATTTCAAAAATTCTAAGTGAGATATTTTGTCTTTGTCACCAAACACTGAGGATTCCTGGAATATTTCCATCTGGGATGAATGTTGATGACAACGCCAGCTGAAGGTATCGATGCTCCTGAAGCTGGTGGAGACTTTCAGGCCGGGTAATGTGATAAAACCAAGGTCAAATTTTAAACTAGTCAAAATTCTCTTTTGTACTTCACAGAAATACACTGTTGTTAGGTCTCTTTATGTTAAAATCTTTGTGACTCACCCACCAAATGGAATTTTATAATAAAGGATGATAACACATTGTTATTTAATCAATTATAGTTTAATGGTGGTTTTAATGTGCAACCTACAGAAAATTCTCTATTTTGCAAACGTTTGATTTTGAGATAATTGTACAGTAATAAGAAATACTGTAGAGAGACCCTGCATGCCCAGCACCCAGTTTTCACCCCTGGTAATATCTTTCACCCCTGGTAATATCCTGTGTGACCAGGACATGGTCATAACACCATCCACAAAACTTAGCTTCCACTAGTCTTACACACACCATGTGTGTATTGAGTTCCAGGCCATTTTGGTCACCTTGTAGATGTGAGTGACTACTATTACAAGGGACGGACAGAAAGTTCCCAGCACACGGGTCCTTGCTGGTCCCCTCTTACAGCACGTCTCACTCCACACCGCTGACCGCCACTCTTCAATGCGTCTTCATGACCCTGCCATTTCAGAGTGATGACTGTGTGGACTTACTAAGTAGGATTGTCCTGAGATTGGCTGTTTCCATGTGGCAGGATTCCCTCGAGAGTCTGCAGGATTGCCATGTGTATCAGCAGTCGGTAGTGCTGATGTTTAGAAGGAAATATTCTGAGGCTATGGTTTGGCAAAGGCTTTCTTTGACCCAACAGTAAACACTCTCCGTCAAGGGAGAGATTGGTGACTTGTGCATCATACACCCGTGTGTCACCTCTATCCGAAAACCTCCAGGACACAGCAGATCCTGCAGAGAGATAAGGAAACAAACACTTCTAAGAACAGAACGTGAGGTCCTGTGTTGGGAGAAGTGGGTCAGTCCTCAGGGCCTTTTATTCTTACCTTCCACACGTATCTGGGGCTTCCCACATGGCTCAATGGATAAAGAACCTGCTGCAAAGTGGGAGACACAGGAGATATAGATTCAATTCCTGGATCGGGAAGATCCCCTGGAGGAGGGCATGGTAACCCACTCCAGCACTCTTGCCTGGAGAATCCCTTGGACAGAGGAGCCTGGTTGGCTGCAGTCCACAGGCCACGTAGAGGTGGACACGACTGAAGAGGCAGAGAGCACATGCACGCAGGCCTGCCCGGTTAGTTCCCATCTTTGCCAGCCTAGAGGATACCGGGGAGCTGTGAACCAGCACAGCAGTGAGGGTTAGAGGCTACAAAAGGGCTAGTTGCCTCCAACAGCTTCCTAACCCCAGCTCCACTGCACCTCCCTCCCCAAAAGAGAAGCGTAGAAGCTGGCAGACAAAAACTGTAAATTGCAAAGGCTAAGAGCACTGACATTATCGCTTTATAACTGCACAATTAAATTACATGCAGGAGCATCTATTTTGGAAAGCAGGAAAGCGTACACCTCATTTTAGAAATCCTTCCACAAAGCACCTTGGGGAAAATAAACCCTTAAAGGAATAAGTTGAAGTTATCTGGAAAATCCATTTATATCTAGAAATTCATTCTGCTGCAGAGAAATTAGTCTTCCTGAATGCACATGTATGTGTGCATGCACACCCCGTGTACACAGGCACACATGTGTGTGGCTATCTATACACTTTGCATACATGTGCACACGCGTGTACACACACCCCCTGTGTACACATCCACACATGTGTGTGGCTACATGCACACCCTGTGTACACAGGCACACATATGTGTGACTATCTATACACTTTGCATACATGTGCACATGTGTGTACACACACACCCTGTGTACACATCCACACGTGTGTGGCTACATGCACACCCTGTGTACACAGGCACACATGTGTGTGACTATCTATACACTTTGCATACACTTGCACACGCGTGTACACACCCCCCTGTGTACACATCCACACGTGTGTGGCTACATGCACATCCTGTGTACACATGCACACATGTGTGGCTATCTACACACTTTGCATACACTTGCACACGCGTGTACACACACCCCTGTGTACACATCCACACGTGTGTGGCTACACGCACATCCTGTGTACGCTTGCACACATGTGCATGGGCACATGCACACTTCTGGTACACTTGCACAGAAATATGGGGGTGTATGCGCACTCCCTGTGCACATGCGCACACGTGTGCACAACTGCTGGGGGCCATGACTTGGGGAGAGCAGCCTGGGTTAAGGGCTCTGTGAGGGGCTGGGGGTGGTTACCGGTACAGTGCACAGATGCCCGGACCTCTGGTTGAGCCCCCTACCCTGGCTGCATCCCCCCAGGATGCAGGCTTCTACTGAGAACTGCCGGGGGAAGGAGCTGCTGACTGAGCGCCAGGAGGGAGTGGGTGTGAGCAGCAGGGGAGCTGAGAGGCCCCTGGGAGCAGAGGGTGAGGCCTCCGGGACTGTCCCGGGAAGTAGACGGGAAAGTGACTCACCATGCCACACCCAGGCGCCAGCTTGCGGGGTGCCACCCGCCTCTGCAGCCTTGCAGCGTGCCTTCTCCCACTTCAAGTGAGCACAGATTCTTGCTTAGAAGAAAAGGTCTGTGATTTTGTTCAAAATGCATTTATTACGAGGGCAAAACCAGAGAAATGTGTATTTATCATCATTGTAAAGCCAGCTGGAAAGAAATGGATCCTGGCTGAACCTCCTTCCTTTCAGTTGCTGTTCTTTCTGAGGCAGAGTCCTGGACAAAGAAGGGCGACAGGCGTCGAGTGATGGGCTGGAGGGACTGATGGGGTGGAGGTGGTGCCCTCGCCCATGAGCTGCCCCAACGTCCGGGGCCACAGGCACGTCTCCATCCCAGTCCGGCACCACGTCTACATACTCTGGGTCTCAGCTGATGACGCATAGATTGCCATGGGCTCCATCAGCCGGGGTCAAGCCCACTGAATGGCTGGCTGTGCGTGTCTCTGGCACATCTCCCCTGGACCCGGACCCCCAGACCCCTCCCCTGGGAGGCTCCTGGGCTGCTGTCTCCAGGGTGTGGCAACACTGAGTGAGTTATCTCCCTGGGGCTCTAAAGTCGGATAAAAAGGCCCTGCAGCTGCCATCGTTATTGTTATTATTTAAAAGTGAGTGTTTCTGCCAGGAGGTTGCCCCAAGCTTGCCCAGCTCTGATCAGGATGCTAATTACAGGGATTCTGAAGAAGAGGGACATGTGATTACTACCTGTCCCCATGGGCCCTCGCACAGTGTCAGGGTCCAGGAGTCACACACCTCGTGGGGGACACTTGCCCCGACCCAGGTTGGCAGGATGGGGCTTCTCCATCACACCTCTGTCCCCACACCCACGAACATCTTTGTTTATCTCGGGGCTTTCAGAGAGGCCAGAGGTCAAGTATGAGCGGTGGGGCTGCGGGCGGGTGCACGGGCTGGGGCCACCTTGGGGCCAGGCCTTTGTGGCCACCCGTCTGCTCTAACTGCTCTGTGAATGCGCCAGCGGGACACCTGCTGGGTTTTTGTTTCCTCCTTGCAGCTGGAACGCACTGCTGGGTTTTCCTTCCTCCCTCCCTTTGGTGCAGGGGGAGTGGAGGACCCTGATGTTTCCCGGTTCCTTTTCCACTCTTGCCAGGCCGACAGCGCGGCCGGGAGGGGCACCCTTCTGCGTGTCCCCTCACCTGCCCGGAGCCCAGACCGCGGCGGCGCTGCATCTCCGTCGCCTCCCGTTGGCCAGGGCGGCCTCTGCAGACGGACGCGGGAGGCCGGTGCCAGTGTAAATGAGCCCCATTCATCTCCTGCCGCTGGCATACGGCATGTCATTGTCCTCGGGCACCGAGGCAGAAGCGAGGCAATCTGTTGGCATGTCCTGCCCCAGTGCAGACTGTCCACCCCACTGAGCCCCAAGAAAACAACAGAAGCCGAGAAAGGGCAGCCAGAACTTGCACAGCTTCCTTGCACACGCACACGTGGCTGGGGAGGAGCAGTGCCTTCGACCGCCGTGCCTGCCAAGGAGAGGGAGGGGGAGGGGGTCCTGGGCTGCTCCCTCATCTCCGCATCTCTGTGTCTCTGTGTGTGTCTCTCTGTGTCCGTCCGTCCATCTCTCTAACTACCAAGAACGTCTGAGTCACTGGCACCTAAGGGAACAGTTCTCAGAGGTCATCTGACGTCACTCACACGCACCTCTTCTATTTCTGCTTCCCATCCCTTCCTCCCAAACAAGACAAACAAGTGATGGGAATTTAAATGCATCTTCAATGATAAGAAACAAAACTCACTCGATTCCACTCGTATCCAGGGTGGAAGGAGGTTTATAAGAGGGCCAGCAATGGCTTCATTAGACAAGAAGAAAAGCTGGGCAAACACAACCCCAAAGCGTTGAGATAGAAGGCACTTCACAGGGTTAGGTTCACCCCTGGGGTGTGGGTTTTACAGAACAAACCACTGTGGGCATCCGAAGGCAGTCTGATTCTCACAGTTCAAGGCCTGACACTGGGAGCTGAGGCCCAAGGCTATGGTAGGCTTGTTGAGGAGCGAGTTGGGGAGGGCAGACCCCTGCCAGCCACCTGACACGGTAAGTCTGTCTGGGCGGGTCCGGGGACATTTCTCTCCACCTTCATTAACATCACAGTGAAGACAGCGACACACGGGAGGTACTGAACAAAGACACTTTGACTAATTTGTAGATATATTTACCTCCAGAGGTTAGAGGACAGGGTAAAGAAATTAACTTTTAGCTTACGAGAGTGAAGGCAGGAACAGAACGTGCAGCTTTCATTCCAGGAGAATTAAGACGCTTTCCAGATTAGAAGACAAAGATTTCCCTGCATTTTGTAAAAAATGTGCCTTTTTAATTTTATATTCTCACATTTCTTACTTTGAAAAGAGGGGAGCAAATGGAAAAGGAAGACACGTGAAGGCCACTATACTCACTGCTTCTAAGTTGTAGAGAGAGGTTATGGTTATAAATACATAGATACAGACAGATAGGTAGATGGATGGATAGATGGATGCATAGCTAGCTATCTCTTATAGATTGGGGGAAAAAGGCAAAATAAATATTTGTCAGGCATATACTGTGCATTCTGAGTGCTAGCAAGGCAACAAAGAGCAACACAGAAGCAATGCCTGCCCTTGAGGAGCTTAAATTCCTGGAAGGAGCCCTCAGGCCTTGCAGGTCAGTGGTGACTACTCAGGAGAAATGCCCCTCCCCCAGTGGCCCAGAAGAAAGTCCCCAGGGTCACACGGACAGCATCCAGCCAGTGGTGGCAGCTGAGGTCATGCCAGGAGCAGGAAGGCCCACCTCTGCCAGGATCACAAGGACCTGCTCCCCTACCGGAGGGGCTGGGGGCACTGGGCTCTATGTGCTCCACCCGGTCAGGAGGGGATAACGGGAGCCTGGTTTTCCCTCCTGCTGAAACAGCTCAAAAAATGACAAAATAGGTGAAAAAATGGAACTGAAGACACTGGATGTCAGGCCGAAAAAGACAGTGATTCTTTAAAGTCGAGAGAGGAAAGAGGTGAGCCCTGTGACACCCTGCAGGCTCGTTGCCTGGAGGCAGTCTCAGAGTCACTGCCCAGAGGCACAGCCCTGCGGTCACCCTGGGTAGAGGGGCAGTGCTGGGTGTCCAGCCAGACTGGAGCTGGAGCTGCAGGCAGAGCACGGAGAGCGACGTCTTGGAGGAGGGCACTCTCTGGGGGCCAGAAGACCACGAGCAGTCAGCTGAGTGATCACTGGCATTAGTGTGTGATCCCAGGGCTGGAGGCAGGGCTGCTTGAGAGGAGAGGGGGCGATGCCATGCCGCCAGGGGGCTGGGAGAGGTCCCAGGTCAGGGGCCACTGTTACTCTTCTGAGAAGACTCCTCGCTGCTGTCGTCCAGTCTCTCGGTCTTGTCTGACTTTTTGTGACCTCATGGCCTGCTGCCCGCCAGGCTTCCCTGTCCTCCACAGTATCCGGGAGTTTGCTCAGACTCACATCCCTTGAGTCGGTGATGCTCAGTGAACACAAGCTTAGCTGCAGGGATGAGTTGGCTGTAGACCAATCACAGCCCTGGGACCCCCTGATGAATCCATAGCTCATTCTGGATGAAAGGCTCTTTAACCAGAAGAGGAGCCCCTCCACCTGATAAAGGGCATCTGCAAACCTCTCAGTGGACACCACGCTCCACAGTGAGAGGCTGTGAGAGGCTGGAAACTTTCCCACAAAAATTGGGAATGACAAGGGGCGTCTGCCTCCGCTGTGTTGGGGTTCTGGCCTGGGCGGGCAGCACTAGAGGGAAATAAAAGGCAGCTCTTTGTGGGGAAGAAGAGAAACTTTCTCTATTTGCGGATGATGTCCGGGTGGCGCTAGTGATAACTCAACCATTAAAAAGAATACATTTGAGTCAGTTCTAATGAGGTGGATGAAACTGGAGCCTGTTATACAGAGTGAAGTAAGCCAGAAAGAAAAACACCAATACAGTATACTAATGCATATATATGGAATTTAGAAAGATGGTAACGATAACCCTGTATGCGAGATAGCAAAAGAGACACAGATGTATAGAACAGTCTTTTGGACTCTGTGGGAGAGGGAGAGGGTGGGATGATTTGGGAGAAAGGCATTGAAACATGTATAATATCATATGTGAAATGGATTGCCAGTCCAGGTTCGATGCATGATACAGGATGCTTGGGGCTGGTGCACTGGGATGACCCAGAGGGGTGGGATGGGGAAGGAGGTGGGAGTGGGGTTCAGGATGGGGAACACGTGTACACCTGTGGTGGATTCATGTTAGTGTATGGCAAAACCAATACAATATTGTAAAATAATTAGCCTCCAATTAAAATGAATAAATTTATATTAAAAATAAGAATCTGTCTACCAGTGCGGGAGACGTAAGGGATGCAGGTTCAGTCCCTGGGTGGGGAAGATCCCCTGGAGGAGGGCATGGCAACCCACTCCAGTGTTCTTGCCTGGAGTATCCCACTGACAGAGGAGCCTCTAAGGCTACAGTCAATAGGGTTGCAGAGAGTTGGACATGACTGAGACGACTTAGCATGCATGCTTGTCCTCTTGCCCATAGAAGACCCAGGGAATCCACAGAAACTATTAATATGAAGCTAGTAAGTTAGCTCAGAGAATTGCCAGATACAAGATCAATGTACAAAACTGACTGCATCCCCACACACTAACACGACAATCCGAAAGTCCGAAAGTGAAGTTAAACTGGTGGCAGGATGGATATGTGCTGGGGTTAGGATGTCAGCCCAGGGCGTCCTGGACGTGGGGGTGGGAGGAGTGAGTCAGAGAGGGAGGGGCGGGCGGCAGGAGCAGGGCCTGTGGGGGGCTGGGGTCTGAGCAGACGGGGCCCGGGACCCCCTCCTGCACCCCACAGTTCTGGTGAGGTGCCCTGGAGAAATAAAGCAGCGGTTTTCCCAGAAAAGCACGCAGGCAGCGGGAGCTGCTGAGTTATCATGTCAAAACAACTGTCTCACTTGGATTCTTAAAGTTCTTAAAGAAAATATTTAAGTGATCTTTATCTTAGTGAAGGAAAAAAACTACGTGAAAATCTCAGCCAGTCTGGATTTCGTGTGTTCTTTTCCCTGGGTCGGGAAGATCCCCTGGAGAAGGCAATGGCACCCCACTCCAGTACTCTTGCCTGGAGAATCCCATGGACGGAGGAGCCTGGTGGGCTACAGTCCACGGGGTTGCAAAGAGTCGGACACGACTGAGTGACTTCACTTTCACTTTTGCTGTCTAGATTCTGCTTCTCCTTCCTGCTGCTCACTTGATAACTATGCTTAGCATAGGTTATGGTCACTATAATTAATTCATATTCACAATATAAAAACTAAAAAAAAACCCCACAAAGAACAAGGAAGAAAAGTCACTGGGAATATACCCTTAGTCCTTCAGACATATCATCATGTTGAACCACCTCATACTATACTTTTCAGTGAGGTCAGCAGTGGTTTTGCTTTTAGTTGAGGGAGATGAATAATACAAATTCAAATAAATAAGTAGAAAATGCATATCCAATATGCCTATCAATAAATGTACATTTCTTAATTGCAAGTCTTTTGCCAAGGGTTTTCATCTTCACTGGCCAATTTGATGCACTTTAATATTCAGTCACATAAAAAGTATGCCAGTCTCAACAATATATTAGGAAATGAAGTCATAATTTCAATAAAAGTATGAGTAGTTGATTGCAAATTCGGTTTCTCCAGGGAGGAGTGTGACCTGTCTTGGGGTCACCCAGGGCCCTGCCCGTCTGCGTCCTCAGCCGTCCCTGCTGCAGTGAGGTTCAGGGTCAGGGTGAACCCTGTCTTACCTGCCTGTCCTTGCTTCCCAGCTCACGACTGAGACCCGGCTCAGCAGAAGTTAAATATCGTGGGATGGAAATCGAGGAGATTCTGCTGTTACTGCTGGCAGGGTAGGGAGTGGTCCTCCAAGGCTGGGTCCACACCTCAAGCTGCAGACAGGGTCTTTCTGTGGCCCGGGGCTCCCCCGGGGATGCTCCGAGCCCAAGCCCGAGGCCCCTGGGCTCTGGATCAGAGCAGCACCTTCTTGCCCTCATTCTTTCCTTGTCTTACAATCAGCTGCTTTCAGGAGAACTTCCCCGGGGGACCCCCAACCCCTAGCTCCAGAGGCAAGGTGAGTGGTCTTGCCAGGTGGAGACACCAAAGCAGGAAAGATGAGTGTCCAGTCTCTGGGTGACCCCGAGTCATGGGTCCCTGGCCTCTGGGCTCCTCTTCTGTTGCTCCAGCTGGAGGTTCCTCCAGGCTCCTCATTCCGGGTCCGCACAGAGGAACTGCCTAGGCGCCATCGCTGCTCGAGAGGCAGGAAGGGGAGGGCCCCGGGTGGTCCTGCCCTCCAACAGCCTGGGATGCTTGCTGCCCACCAGAACCACTGTCTGGGGAGCCACACCCCCTCCCGGGGGTCACAGGGCTTCCGGTTTGCTTGGGTGTGTCCACCATCCTTTGGCAGGTTTTCAGGAAGAAGAACTTGTACTTTGCTCTATTTTTCAGCTTGAATCTGACCTCCCAGCGTGGAGGCCTTGGGCCTGGTGGGCCCTGAGAGAGCCCTGGATGGCAAGGTTCGGGTGTTAGTGTCTGTCCAGGAGGTTCTGGCCTGTCTGCGGGCTCCTGGGGCCCTGCCCACCGCCCGCAAGCCTCCTGTTCGTGATGTGGGCCGCTCCTGCCATCTGGCCTTAACGGCAGGGAGAAAACTGCTGTG
The DNA here is from genome assembly GCF_042477335.2 of Ovis canadensis. Taxonomy (NCBI): domain Eukaryota; kingdom Metazoa; phylum Chordata; class Mammalia; order Artiodactyla; family Bovidae; genus Ovis; species Ovis canadensis. The sequence continues at coordinate 14,598,693 of NC_091267.1, forward strand.
GGACAGATTTCTAAGCTGAGAAACAGCAGACAGGGGCCGAGGCCCAGGGCACCCTCTGTGCCCTAGATGCCAGTGGGGAGTCTGCAGAAAAAATGGGGGTGATTCAAAGCTTTGGATAAATAGAGGGACACGGTGAGTGCGTGCAGATTGTTGCTCGGTCCAGAGTGTCCGCGCACTGAAGATCTCCCCGTAGATAATAACGTTTTAGGACAAGGATTCTCCCAGCTCACAGCTGGCAAGGATTTTGGCGGGTCTCTCCCTGGATGGTGACTGCTTTCTCAGCTCCTGGCCCCCGGGTGTGGGGGAGGGTCCCCTGCAGGATAGGGGCTGCAGAGGGTCTGTGAGGCCCACAGCCTGCCCAAGACAGACCTGCCCTGCCCCTCTGTCGGCCTCCTGATCCGTGCTGATCTGAGGCCAAATGGACTGGAGAGGCTCCCTGTTCAGGGAGAGGGTTGAAATGAAGGCATTGACGCAGATGCAGTCCATTCATTTCCCACTATAGACAGAGTGTGAGATGAGCCAGTTTAGGTTAAAATATCTTTAACAAATTCTCACAGGAGCTGACATTCAAGATTGATGTTTTTTTCCTGTGAAAATGGTTACTTTCCTGTGCATGACTTCCAAGTCCTGTGCATCTCTCTGGGTGGACAGAACTGACACACCAGGGATCCAGCCCACCTCTCTGCCAGCCCCGCAGTGTGAGTCCAGGATGGACTCGGTGGGGTGACGGTCCCTGCGGTCATCGCCAGCACATCGTGCTTCATGACTGGCTGACTCAGACTGACCGAGTCTGGCCCCAGAGGCTGGGCTGGCGATGCCTTTGTCTCTAAGGAGGGCACGTCACCTTTCCCCAAATTCATTAGCGGGAAGCTTCGCAGTGCCCACGTTCACGCTGAGGACACAGGGCATTTTCTCCCTGTGACACTGTGATGCTTGAGTTCTTTATCTACTTGGCCCCAGTCACTCAGTCCTTCACTGAGTGTCACCATAGAGGCGGTGGCTGGTCACGTCCCTTAGGCTCTTAGAGGCTGTGATGTTTTCTCAGAATGTCTTTATTTTTGGTGACTTCAGCAGTTTTGAGAACACTGATCAGGCAGTTTGTAGACTATCCCTTAGTCTGAGTGTGTCTGATGTTTTCCCCATGGTTAGCCTGGAGAGGAAGACCAGGAAAATAAAGTTCCCTTCTCGTCACATCCTATCGACAGGACCTACCATTGTCCGTGCTGACCTTGAATTGTACCTGAGTGCTTTTTCGGTGCTGTTATTGACGGTGTTGGGCATTCTTGCTTCTAGATGCACTTGGCTGGTTTATGTGACAGATCCTACTTTACCGTATTAATCTTACATCTCTCAACTTCCCTCTTCTTTATTTGTTCTAAGAGTTTTGCCTTGTTTTTTTTGCACCTTTGGTATTTTCTACATAGACATACATGCCATCTGCAAAGACAACTTTGTTTCTTCCTTCCCAATCCATGCTTTTTAAATCTTTGTCTTGTTTTTATTTCACTGGCCAGGACTTCCACTGTGATTTTGAACAACTGTGGTGATAGAATCCATCCTTCCCTTCTGAATCTTAGGGGGAATCATTACGAATTGTTTTAACTATTTTTTTTTTCAATCAGTGTTCCTAATTAGGGGCTTTCCAGGTGGCTCAGTGATCTAGAATCCACCTGCCGTGTGGGAGACACGGATTCGACCCCTGGGTTGGGAAGATCCCCTGGAGAAGGAAATGGGTACCCACTTCAGCATTCTTGCCTGGGAAATCCGAAGGACAGAGGAGCCTGGTGGGTTTCAGTCCATGGGGTTGCAGAGTCTGACCCGGCTTAGCCGCTGAGCACGCACCTCATTAAGCTGAGGAGATTCCCCTCCTGTCCCAGTTTTCTAAGAGTTTCTATCTTGAATTATGTTGGATTTTGCCAAATTTTTTTCCTGCATTAATTGATGTGCTCATATGAGCTTCCTTTGATTCCTCCCATGAAAAATTGTTTGTTGTCAGACCCTGCAATGGAGACAGCTTTGAATTCACTTGCCAGTCTATAACCAAGTAGACTTTTCTAAAACGCTTGGCACCAAATATAGTTTAATTTGGATGCCAGTTGTATTTAGGCTGGATCTATTCTAAAGCTATGTTTCTGTTACCAGCTGGAGTGTGGCCAGCTGGAGTTCTCATTGGCATTTTCCAAAATGCACCTCAATGAAAATTTTGCCCCAGTGACATTCTTTGTGTGCATATACCAGCGAACAGCAGATGATTAAATTATGTTCAATAATTTACTTCTCTGGCATCACATTCCTGGTGATGCCTAGCTTTATGTCTATGGCACTACACCAGTTATGTAACTTAACATCTATGATGTCACATCTCTTTGAAAAATTGTCATCCATCTACATTACATGTGATAACTCTCCACCATCTTTGATTAGTCAAGTGAATTTGATTTCCCACAAATAACACAAAAAATATATAGCAACTTCATCAGTATGTTAAATATCCTCTTACATTCCTACTATTTTTCTTGCTTTCTTTTGTCCCCTGCAAACAACATCTGTTCACTGCTTTTTTGGTGTTTTTTGCAAATGGAAATGAATAATTCAGCTTGACAGTACAGTAGTCGAATGACACCTTTAGGCACAATTTACATCCAGTAAATAATTCCTTTGGCAAGGTAGGTGTTGGAGACAAAACAGCAGCTCCATGGGTCCAGAAATGACTTATAGGTTTCCCGTCAGACTAGATCCTAAGGCCAAATTTGACACAAGGAAGGAAGAGTCTGATTAGTTCTGTAGACCTTACTTCGGTTCTCGGGAATTTGAACAGTGATCTGATTGTTTGATGAAATATAGACGTATTGGTAACAGCCACATGCCTATCTGTTGCTCTTTTGATTTCTGGGAACTTTATAAAAGAAAACATATTGGAATAGTTCCGAGCAGAGAAACCTGTAAAAAATTATTACTGAAGTTGTAAACACATAGAAGGTTCTATAAGAAGCTTGCAATGGGTAGTGGCTTCAGGACACATCAAACAGTTAATTCAGTTCTCCATCTCTCTCACTCATGTTTTGACTTCATTTTTTGTTACAGAGTGGAGGATTCATCGGGGCAATAAACGTTGCTGATTTTTTTTCTGACCATTCTGTTATTTCATTTGAAAATAGAGTTTCAATAGTAAATCTCTGGCTTCCTTGGTGACTCAGTGGTAAAGAATCCACCTGCCAGTTCAGGAGGCTTGAATTTGATCCCTGGGTCGGGAAGATCCCCTGGAGGAGGAAATGGCCACCCACTCCAGTATTCTTGCTTGGGAAATCCCATGGACAGAGGAGCCTGGTGGGCTACAGTCCATGGGGTTGAAAAAGAGTTGGACACCACTTGGTATAAGAGTGAAACCAGCTTTCAAAGCTGTCCAAGGAAATAAAAAAAAAATTACTGGGGATCAGAGAATCTAGTCATTCTCACGTACCTTCTCAAATTTTTGAATTTCATAACAAAGTAAAATAAAAAACAAAAACCTGATTGATAAAGAGTCAACAAAGTTTTAAATCTTTTCAACTAAAAACAGTAAATAGATATTGAAAACACCAAATGTGATCTATTATCACCATGTTTTTGTAAAACAAGCAACATTTTAAGATTTTTGTTCTTATAGTTCTTATTTCTCTACAGATCACTGAAAACTTCACCAGGGGCTGGCTCTCCTACATCAGGATCAACTTGGTTACCCTGTGCCTCCGTCCTGAAAATTGCAGACAGGATGAATTCACCCCGTGCCAAGTGGTCGGTCAGTGCTGGCAGCTTTGGGGTGTTTGTGTGTGAGAGAGTGTGTGTGTATGTGTGAGTGTCAGTGAGTGAGTGTGTGAGAGCGTGTGTGTGTGTGAGTGTGTATGTGGTCTCATGTAATCCTCTTACTGCTGACAAATGAAGACACCGAGTTTCTGAGAGGTTCGGAGACAAGCCTGTGTCTGAGTGCAAGGCCCGTGGAGTTCACACTCCTGGGGATGCCCCGGGTGCTCTGCGCTCAGCAGGACCCACAGGACAGCAGGCCCCCCGGGCCGCGGGCTGGCTGACCGCACCAGCCGCACAGTGCGGGGTGAGCCTCAGAAAGGAGCGCCAGGTTTCAACAGAAGCTACAGTTCTAATGTTCGGGTTGGAAGTAGAATTCCAGGAGTGTGGGGAGGAAAGGGTTGGAAAGAATATGTCCACGGATATATTCTTTGTAAGGTTTCTTTGTCAGGAAGCAAAAGACAGAAGTAGGGTCTATGCTTTAATGGAGATGTGAGAGCCTTTAGGATGAGAGTTTCACGGACGGAGGGGTCCGCTTACTGACTCCATGGTCTCCCTGCCCAGCCATTTCCCACTCAGCCCCACCGTGAGATTGCTCCAGGGTCTAAGACTCATTCCCAGTTCTTCCCCACCCTGTCCCTATTCCAGTGGATCAAGTCAGAGCGCCCTGACACAGAACCCAAGGCCCCAGCTCTCCATCCACTCGCGCGTCCCCCCTCTCCCCGCTCCGTCCACGCCAGCACATCAGGGACCAGCACAGTCTCCATCATCGCCTCTCTGCACCTTTGCACACGCACTTCCTTGCATTTCTCCAGCAGCCCTAAGCCCACTTCACGCTCCACCTGGCCCCTCCCCACCCAGGACCTGCCTTGACTTCCTGGTGTGCTGTGGGTGCTTCCTGCTGCGCCCCACTGCCCCCTCCCCCTGTGAGTCCCTCCAGGGCTATAAGCGCTCCCTTACATGGGTCCCCACACCACTGCTCACCGGGGTAGGGAGTTTCCAAGAAATCGTTTGATGATCCCTCTGGGCTTGGAAACGAACAGAGATCATTCTGTCATTTTTGAGACTGCATCCAAGCACTGCATTTAGGACTCTTGTTGACCATGATGACTACTCCATTTCTTCTAAGGGATTCCTGCTCTCAGTAGTAGATAAAATGGTCATCTGAGTTTAATTCTCCCATTCCAGAGACATTACTTTGCCAACAAACGTCTGTCTAGTCGAGGCTATGATTTTTCCAGTGGTCGTGTATGGATGTGAGAGTTGGACTGTGAAGAAAGCTGAGTGCCGAAGAATTGATGCTTTTGAACTGTGGTGTTGGAGAAGACTCTTGAGAGTCCCTTGGACTTCAAGGAGATCCAACCAGTCCATTCTGAAGGAGATCAGCCCTGGGTGTTCTTTGGAAGGAATGATGCTAAAGCTGAAACTCCAGTACTTTGGCCACCTCATGTGAAGAGTTGACTCATTGGAAAAGACTCTGATGCTGGGAGGGATTGGGGGCAGGAGGAGAAGGGGACGATAGAGGATGAGATGGCTGGATGGCATCACCGACTCGATGGACGTGAGTCTGAGTGAACTCCAGGAGTTGGTGATGGACAGGGAGGCCTGGCATGCTGTGATTCATGGGGTTGCAAAGAGTCGGACACAACTGAGCGACTGAACTGAACTGAACTGGGCTTGGAGTCAGGATTGTGGGTGACAGGACTTGTTTGGTGGAAGAAACTTCTGTTTCTGCTCAAAAGGATGGGAGTGAAGAGCCACTCATTCTAGAGAGAAATGTTCCCCACAAACCTCAGCAACTTTCTATGACACTGAGAGTCCCACATGTGCTTGTTACCAGGACGTCAGAAAAGGAGCATGATGTGAGGGTGCAGTGAGAAGCCCCGACCTCAGCGGCTTCCTAGGACGCTGAAAGTCGCAATAGGAGCATGGTGTGAGCGTGTGTGCCGGCTCTGTGAGAAGCCCTGACCTCAGTGCAGTGGGGAACCTGACGGGCGAGGCTGACTCTCCCCAGGATGGGATATGTTTGCTTTCCATGCTGTTCACGACCTGCAGGGTGAGCTGCCGTCTTGGCTGAGAGGGTCAGCAGGGCTGGGCTGGGTCTTCAGGAGCTGGGAAGAGGCATGGAGTGGAGCCGGCTGGTTTGTATCTGAGGGGTGAGGAGAGAACCTAAAGTTGTGTCTCGGGGTTAGGTAAGGTCAAGAACTGTGGAGACGGTGGTGAAGCCTGGGTTCCAGGCACACCAGGGCTCGACCAGCACCAGGCGGAGGGGCTGGAGGAGAGGCTGAAGAAGAGGGAGGGAGCTGTGCAGGGAGGGAGATGTCTGTGGACCAAGCCCTTGGGGTCGCTGAGCTGGGTCTGGGCTCCAGGACTGCAAAGACCAGACAAGGGTGAGGGAGACGTGAGAACTGTGGAGACAAGTGGGGAGACCACGCGGACATCTGTACACTTCAGGGACTTTCTGATTTCTTCTTTAGCGAGCAGTTCTCATCTCCTGGGTGTAAAGCTCCCTCACTTCTCCATAACACTATCCAACAAGAGGTTTTACAGGCGTCTTCATAATCAATACTGAATTTCCACGGTGGTTTAGTCGCTAAGTCGTGTCCAACTCTTGCGATCCCATGGATTGTAGGCCGCCAGACTCGTCTGTCCGTGGGGTTTTCCAGGTGAGAGGACTGGAATGGGTTGCCGTTTCCTTCTCCAGGGTATCTTCCTGACCCAGGAATCGAACCCACAGGTCTCCGGCATTGCAGGCAGATTCTTTACCGACTGACCTATGAGGGAAACCTGAACGTGCCATAATCCAGGCAGGTCAGCAGTCTCTTCTCCTGCGGGTTCGTGACAGGCTCTCTGATGTGAGGACGGGTGGCCTGGCCCTGGACACGCCTGCAGGTCGCAGGGCCCCAGGGCCGTTTCCCTGTTCTCACCCGACAGTCTAACACTGTGTCCCCGAGGGCAGCTGAGCACAGCGTGAGTGAAGACCGCCTAAGCACCGGCTTTTGAGACACAGTGACAACAAATAATCTTACGTCTCCAGCTCTGAAACTCAGAAATTACTGTCTTATTGTGAAGGAAGTGGGGACACAGAAATCTTTCTGAGTAGCCCGTTTTATTTTTTCAACGTGAACTTTCTAGGAGAAGAGAAAGCACAGTAAACAGCTCTTAAATGAGCATTTGTTGAAACATTTAGACGTGAAAAAAAATCAAATCAAACAACTTTTAATAATACTTTACTGCCAGAGGAAAATAAAATCAGAGCTGCCACTATAAAATAAAAAAGCAATTAGCAACTTTCTGATTGTATTTCTTTAAGGAGCTACCTCAAGAGGCAGGGGGAAAAATACCAAGTCTTTCTAAAAGAAAATAAGGAGAAATGTCCATAGCTTTTGAAAGACGCCTGGAAATAGATGGTCTAGAGGGCCTGTGATCTGCAGAGTAAGACCGGGGCTGGTGGATACCGAAGGTTGTCAACTATGTGCAGGGGCCCTGCCGGGGGAGGCGTGGGGGCCTGACTGCTGACAACGCGGCAGCCAGCTTTGCTCGGTGACACTCATTTCATCAGGAGATCATGGCGCTGCGGAGAGAAGCTGAGAGTTCACTCGGCTCTGAGAAGCCTTGCGCACATGCACCCATCTATGTCTTTTCTGAAACCGTACTCAACTTCTGCCTGGTATTGTAACCCCTCAGTTCAGTGCAGTTCAGTCGCTCAGTCGTGTCTGACTCTGAGACCCCATGAATCGCAGCAGGCCAGGCCTCCCTGTCCATCACCGCCTCCCTGTCCGTCACCAACTCCCGGAGTTCACTCAGACTCACGTCCATCGAGTCAGTGGTGCCATCCAGCCATCTCATCCTCTGTTGTCCCTTTCTCCTCCTGCCCCCAATCCCTCCCAGCATCAGAGTCTTTTCCAATGAGTCAACTCTTTGCATGAGGTGGCCAGAGTACTGGAGTTTCAGCTTTAGCATCATTCCTTCCAAAGAAATCCCAGGACTGATCTCCTTCAGAATGGACTGGTTGGATCTCCTTGCAGTCCAAGGGACACTCAAGAGTCTTCTCCAACACCACAGTTCAAAAGCATCAATTCTTCGGCACTCAGCTTTCTTCACAGTCCAACTCTCACATCCATACATGACCACTGGAAAAACCATAGCCTTGACTAGATGGACCTTTGTTGGCAAAGTAATGTCTCTGCTTTTCAATATGCTATCTAGGTTGGTCATAACTTTTCTTCCAAGGAGTAAGCGTCTTTTAGTTTCATGGCTGCAGTCACCATCTGCAGTGATTTTGGAGTCCAAAAAAATAAAGTCTGACACTATTTCTACTGTTTCCCCATCTATTTCCCATGAAGTGATGGGACCAGATGCCATGATCTTCGTTTTCTGAATGTTGAGCTTTAAGGCAACTTTTTCGCTCTCCTGTTTGACTTTCATCAAGAGGCTCTTAGCTCCTCTTCACTTTCTGCCATAGGGTGGTGTCCTCTGCGTATCTGAGATTCTAATTCTCTTTATTCAGGACTTGTGTGTTTGTGCATGCTTAATCATGTCTGACTCTTTGCAACCTCAGGGACTGTAGCATCACAGGCTCCTCTGTTCATGGGATTCTCCAGGCAAGAATACTGGAGTGGGTTGCCATGCCCTCCTCCAGGGGATCTTCCCAACCCAGGGATCGAACCCAGGCCTCTTATCTCTTCTGCAGTGGTAGGCAGATTCTTTACCATTGCACCACCTGGGAAGGAAAAACCTAAAGACTGGGCCTTAGTAAGAGAAGCAGGAAGAAATGGTGGTTGGCCAGGACTTAGCTTGTCTATTTGTCCCAACTTCCTCGAAACATTCATGTGCCTCTTGCTGCGTTTCTAGAACATTCCCTGGAACCTTCCCAGTGCTGTTCACGTGGTGTGATTGAACCCACGTTCAGGTCACCCAGCACACGTGTGCCAGGTGCCATCGTCCCAGCTCAGAGGACGAGCAGCTGCAGACAGTTCAATCTGGCTCCACGTTCGCTGCCTCCACCGGCAAGTTCTTGCTCCTGCTTTTCCGTCTTTTGGGCCCGCATAAGTGTCAGTCTTGGGATGAGCAGGAATTAATGGCCCTGCAGGCGTGATGTTTGCTGTGCAGACACAGGACCAGTCCTCCCAGTGCCCTGAGCCCACCACTGGGCTGGGAGATGCATGCACTGAGCAGGACATGTGGGCAACAAGCCTGCGCAGCCTTGACGTGAGCCTCACATCCACCTTGCTGTTGCCTCCAGAAATGTGCTCAGAGAAAATAATTAGCCAGATACATGCGTGTTCGCTTTCTAAATACAGAATTAGAGAAGCTTTATCGTGAGCATGCACCGTTCTTTAGAACAGGTACGAATTTAAGCAAAATTCTAAATAGTCCCTGATAGGGGAGTGGTGTGCCGCAATTACACGGTGTAGCATGACCCAAAAACTGTTTGGCCGTCAAAACTGAGTCCCGCGTGTTTATTAACACAGGGACATGTGCAAGATGTACTGTCGAATGAAAAACAGGGTGTAGAACATCCCCTCCCTGTGTGCATGCTGTGTATCTATGCGTGTAAGCCCTGCCTGTGTATCGATCAAGCATCTCTCTATTTATCACCTACATACAAATAGGAAAAAAAATCTGGAAGAAAATGCAACAAAACACTCAAGATGTTATCAGTATATTTCTCTGGTGGCACAAAATAATTTTTTTTTTTTTGCCTTACCATGACGCACGTGGGATCTTAGTTCCATGACCGGGGATTGAACCTGTGCCCTTTGCAGTGGAAGCGTGGAGTTTTAAACCTTGGACTACCAGGGAAGTCCCGCAGAATAATTTTTAGTAAGTCTTCTGTGGTTTTGCTTTTGTCCTGTTCACTTGCAAGGACGCCACCGCAAGCCTTTCCTTCACGGTCTTCTCCTGCCTCCTCAGATGTCCAGGGCAGTCGTGTTCCTGCCTCAGCCTCCATCCCTGTGCCCTGCCAGGGGAGGAGCAGACTGGAGCAGCTCACCCGAGCTTAACTGCTCTTATCTCCCAGCAAGGACCCGTGATCTGATCGGATGAAGGTATGAAGAAGGTGTCAGTGACACCCTTATAAAAACATATGTGTTCCACAGAATTTATGTCACTTGGTTTTAACTCGGCACAGCGTGGTGGCATAATAAATATTATAACATATTGTGAGGAGTGCGTGTGGCCATATGTTCATATCCAAAGACGGTGGGGCTCATCTAAGTGAGCGGAAGGCCCGGCAGAGACAGCTCTGATGTGCCACGGCCTAGCTGGGGTCTCGCCCCCGACAACGGTCCCGCTACCCTGGGAGCGCGTAGGGCCTGCCTGCCCCTCCCGCCTCCCTGAGCCCACGTCCCCGCCTCCTCCTATGCAGCAGTGCTGGTCGGGGCTCCGGGGCTCAGCTTCGGGGGGCTCCGAGGAGTCCTGGGAGCCGAGCGAGTCAGGGTCTCGTTACCGTTACACAATGCCCTGAACCCAGAGCGGGTGGTGCTTCTTCAAGCACGACGCTCATTTCCAGCACAAACCCTGGAAGCCCTCCGCTCCATACGGTGGAAATCAGAAGCTTCACCGTCAGAGAAAGGACCAGAAAGAAGGATGCTGAAAAGCGTGGTTTGCCATCAAGCCTTCGAAGATTCCCTCTAAGCTGAACTGAGCTGCCGGTTCCTGGGCTATGATGTGTCTCGCGCTCCTGCCATCTCCTCCCTCCTCATACTTAATTTTGCAAAACTCCGTCTTTGCTTGGCTTTGCAGGGAGTCGAGGGGGATACTGCCCATTGCTGGACCACGCTCGTCTCACTGTGAATAGACGGCCACCTTTCACATCACCTGACCTTGTTTCACTCGCACTTTATCTCCTCAAAACAATTCTTTTTAGACTAGCAGTCACTCAAATGAGCAGTCATGAGCTCCCAGCACAGTTTATCAGACTTGGAAAAGCCTTCCCCATGAGAAAACTTGTTTTTGTCGAGTCAGACTCAATTTAGAGATGCACCCTCTGCCCCCTGCCCGCGACCTTGGTCACCTGGTCCAGGTTCCTGTCGCGACCACCTGGCTGCTCTTGGGACCTGCCTGAAAGCTGGGCTGTCGAAACTAAAGATCTTTCTAGTGTTTCTAGGAATAAACTCCCTGAATAGCATGAGAAAGCCCCACCTTGTCGTATAGCTTCTGTGCACTTCTCCACCTCAGATAATCACAGTCTTGGTTCCTAGGATAATTGCTTCATTGACCTATGAAAAGTTTTGATGGAAACTTGGCATTTGTAGTTCAAGTGGGTGTATCAGATCTAGGCTAACCTTTTAGATTTTCCAGCTGTCTAGTGTTAAAAGCCAATTTCTAAAAAAAAAAAAAATTAACACTTAACAGTGTTATTTCAGAGCTCAATGTCGAAATAAGAAAACAGACATGCTTCCAAGTCCTGCAGCATGGGGTCTCCATTTGGAAGTAAAGCAGCCAGTATCTGCACTTTCAGAGAAAAGTTGCTAGAATCTGTGTTTTGACATTCGATTTTACGCTTTTTCAAACTTTCCTTTTCTTGCTTTGAAAGCTGAGCACAGGCCCCCCTAAGAGGGGCCAGGGCAAAGGGACCTGGGACAGCTGAGCCCATCTCAGAGAGCACCGTCTGAGTCTGAAGAATTCCAGGGTGAATGGCGACCAGAGCGGCCGTTTTCACAAATTCTAGGGCACGCTCTGGCTTTAGAAGGGCATATGTTTCCTGGCATTCGTCTTTCCTGGCCGGGCCCCGCTGCCAGATAAAAACTGGATGCCAGACACTGCATGGGACACAGTCACCCTAAAAAGTGTCTTGGTCCTTGTCTGAGATTCAGTGTAACCGGGCAGTCTGTGTTTTATTTGCTAAATTGGGCAACTGTGGGCTGAGGACACAGACTTGGCATTTCTGAGTTCTGTGTGGCAAATGGAAAATTGTATTCTGTTTATATTATACTGGAGAAGGCAGTGGCAACCTACTCCAATACTCTTGTCTGGAAAACCCCATGAACGGAGGACCCTGGTGGGCTGCAGTCCATAGGGTCGCTAAGAGTCGGACATGACTGAGCGACTTCACTTTCGCTTTATATTATACAAGTGTTAATTTTTATGTTTAAAAACATTTGAACTTAATTTGCACCTCCTATGAAATTAAGGATAAGAGTTAATACGTTGACCTCTACTTACAGATTCACCACTTCTGGTTCTTGTTCTTACTTATCAGCATGTGTTAACATAATTTAGGATTTTAGAGCCAGAATATTATTCAATTACCCATTTAAAATTGTATCTTTTCCCGTAAATTTTTTTCTTTTAATTACATTTCATGTTATATGATGTTTAAATTGATCTCTGTTTTAGTGGTTTCTCTGCTTACAGCTAGTTCTGTTATACTTTGACTTTGCTATGCTTGAGGTTTTAATTTTGTGTAGTTTTATCTACTTTTGAGGGGACTTCCCTGGTGTCTCAGGAGACACGGGTTCAGTCTTTGGCTCAGGAAGATCTCCTGGAGGAGGAAATCGAAGTCCACTCCAGTACTTTTGCCTGGGAAGTCCCTTGGACGGAGGAGCCTGGCGGGCTGTGGGCTACAGTCCATGAGATTGCAGGCGAGTTGGATACTAGTTAGTCAAGAAATAACAACAACCTCTACTTTTGAAGTACAGGAAAAGTAGCTTATGTGTATTTGCTTGTCTGTGATGCCTTTTCTCAATTTCTCTCTCTCTGTTTTTCCTTCCACATGAAGGACAATCAATTTGGATGTAACTTGAATATATATATTTTTTTAACTCAACAATACTTTAATCTCAAAATCCTACAGATAGTTCTTTCTTGAATTCTAGTGCTTGGTGCTATGAGACAGAACTACAATATTAGTTAGTAGGTTATATTTTCCTGCCTAAAAGTTTCTGAAATTTTATTAGGATACATCTAGGTGTTGGCCTATGTATTCTTGCATTCTTTTTTAGCTTAGTGACCCCTTTTGATTGGCAGATTGAAGATGGCTTTTTAAACTAAGGAGCGTTTATTAGTATGCCTGGAGCTTATACAGCAGACATTTATTCTCTCCCAGTCCTGGAGACCAGACGTCCGGGACCAGGCGTCCGAGGGGCTGGCTTCTCCTGGGGCCTCTCCCCTTGGCCTGCAGACACGCCTTCCTGCTGTGTTCTCCCGAGATTTTGTGAGCAGGTACTTCTGGGGTCTTTGGTGCAAATGTTCTCTTCTATAAGAACACCAGTCAGGTTGGGTTTGGGTCTCCCTAAGAGCCTTGATCTTATTTAATTGTGTAGTTATTTTTAAACAGTTTTACTGGAGTATAGTTGATTCACAACGTTGTGTTAGCTCCGCGTGCACAGTAAAGTGATTCAGCTCTGCGTACACGTGCTTCCATCCCTATTCAGATTCTCTCCCCATATAAGTTATTGCAGATACTGAGCGGAGCTCCCTGGGCTGTGCAGCAGTGGGCACCTCTTTCACCGCCCCATCTTCAAACACAGCCCATTCTGAGCTGCTGGGGGTTAGACTGCAGCCTCTGGACCTCAGGAGGGGACACCATTCAGGCCAGAGGGAAAGTTGTGAGATTTTCACTTCTTTTGTTGGTTGTTTTCGTTAAGTAGTCTGCCTCTAAGATCCGTTATTGAAAAGTACATTGAAAGTACATTTCCTAAGTCCTGCCATCCGTTCAGCTATGATTTCTCTATCTTTTGCTCTTGTTTCCGGGAGAAATCCTGCTCTTATCTCATTCGTTATTGATTTGATAGCCTCAGCGCTTTGCCAGTTGATAACTGACTCTATTGTCTCCAGTGCAGCACAAGCATTTTCTTTCCCAAGGAGTCTCTCCAAGTATCACACGGTTCTTTCTTCTTGACTTCCTACTCTATTTCTACATGACTGAACTTATCAGTCTTACTGAGAAAATTATTTTTAGAAGGGTTCTGTCTCTAGTAAGTGTTTTGTAGGGAGATGTTTGAGCTCATCCTTCAAAAGTATTACTGCAAGAAAAAACTACGAGAAAATATTTATTTGTTCACTTCTTATTCTTTCAGACTAAGTAGGGCCCAACAAAGAAGCAGGAACACACTTCACAATTTTTACTTGCCTCAAGCCTACACTGTATAGGGTTTCCCTGGTGGCTCAGATGGTAAAGAATCTGCCCTCATTGTGGGAGATCTGACTTTGATCTCTGGGTCTGGAAGATCCCCTGGAAAAGAAACAGCTACCCATTCCAGTATTCTCGCCTGGAAAATCCCATGGACAGAGGAGCCTGGTGGGCTATAGTCTATGGGGTTGCAAAGAGTCGAACACGACTGACTAACATTTTCACAGCTTCCCTGGACATAAAGCAAGCTCAAGCTACTTGCAGGATAGTCACCAGCTCTAACAGCCATCAGACAAGCAGCCAAGGTGGGGCCAGCGATGGTGGGATGGGCAGCGGCCAGGACCAGGGCACTGCTCTACTTAAGGCTGAATCCCAGGAGAGACGCCAATGAGGAGAGGCCGCAGGTTAGCAGAATCAAGAAATGGCTTCAGAAATGGTCCCCGTCCACTAACTGAAAAGCTTTTTAAGGATAGAAAATAATTTTCACTCTTGGCTCTTTCTTCTGAGCTGAGAGCCATCAGTGCTGAAACCAGCAGAAGCTGAGTACACGGAGATCCACGCGATGCTTCCTTTTCCCTCTACAGCTCTGGCTGCGGTCCAGGTCCCACGTGGGTCCCAGGTGGGACAAGGACAACAGCTGGTCCTCCTGGGAATGAGGGCAATTTTGAAGGCTTTTCCTTGGAAACCGAGGATCCCTACTCAGGCAGATTCTTAGACATGATTCTCAATATCAGCCAATCATTAATAGCTACTTTTGTTTCTCAAAAGTAGTAAGCCCCACCCGAAGGTCACAAGGACATCCTGGACTTGGGCTGGCATTTCCTTAGGATTCTCAGATTCAGCGCTCTGCTGCCTCAGGTCAGCAGGTCTTCAGCATCCCGACCTGCAGGGCTGCCCTCTCAGGGGTCAGAGGTCCAGCTCTCACCAGGTCTGCTGACCTGGGAGCCAGGATAAGCCAACCCTCCCTCAAATCAGCAGGAACATGTCCTCTCTGACAAAGACCAAGGCCCCTCTGTGAAGTGTCTGTTCAAACCTTCTGTCCAATCTTTACTGGGCTGATGGAGTCTTTATTATCGACTTGGGAAAGTACTTTAAATATGCTGAACATGAGTCCTTTATCTGATATCTGTGTTTTGGTAAAATCTTCTCCTCATCTGTGACTTGCATTTTCACTTTCTCTGTGGTGGCATTTGAAGAACAAAAGTCTTTAAATTTGATCAAGTCTAACTGATCAATTGAAACCAAGCAATTTTAGCGCTTTGGACTCCGGTTTCTGATGAGAAACCCATGGTCATTCAAATCCCTTTTCCCTCTAGACAGCTGGTCTGCTTCCTTTAGCTCTTTCCAAGTTATTGTTCTGTGTCTTAGGCCTTTAGCATCTTGACTGTGATGTGACCAGGTGTTGTTTTCTTTGATTTTATTCTGTTTGGATGTGCTGAGCCTCTTAAATCTGTAAATTTATGTTTTTCATCAAGCTTGGTATGATTTGAGGTTTTATTTCCTCAAACGCTATTTTGTGTCTCCATCTCATTTTCTCCCCCTTGTTGGACTTCAGTGACGTGTGTCTCTAGCTTATTTGCTTTTTTAAATTGCCACTCCCCCAAACCCGGGTCTCTGAGGCTCTGTTGATCTTTATTTCCTCTCTCTGTTTCAACTGGGAAGTCTTTCCTAGTCTGTGGTTGAGGTGACAGACAGAGCTTTCCTCCATCAGCTCCCTTCTGCTGTGTCCATTCAGTGAATTTGTCTTTTCAGACATTCTATTTTTCAGTTCTGTTTTTTTTTTTATTAGTTTCCTTTTTTAATCCTGCTTCTCTGCTGAGAATGTCTTCATTTTTTTCCCCAGGGGTATTTACCTTTGTTTTATGAAGCATTGCTATGTATTCATTGTTGTTAGTCCTCTGCCCAGGGTTCTGGCTTCTGTTTCATGTTTCGTTTTATATTTGCTGACTGTGTGACTGGTTTTATCCTTGTTTTTGATGTGTCTCTTATTTTGGTGTTTATCCCGGACATTACGTATGCTGTGTGCATAGACTCTGGTCCTGTTAAAATCCTCTGCAGAGTGTTTCTGCTTTTATTCTTCAGGCATCAACATGGTAGGTTCAGACCTTGTGCTCTGAATGGGAGCTCACAGCTGAGGTCTACACTTCTAACCTCAGATTTTTAATTTTTTTTTAATAGTTTGGGATTTACATTTTAAGACAAACTATGATCTATTATCATTTAAAATATTCACTCTATTCCAAAATAAGGTTGATAGTTCAAAGTACAGTCGATCCCTGAATAAGCCAGGGTTGGGTGCCTACACTATACTCAAAAATCCGAGTATAACTTTGAGGTTGGCCCTTGCTGTCCGCGGCGCCACAGATGCAGCCAACTGAGGGCCACGCACACTTTCACATTCCCTGGCGAAAATCTGCGTGGAAATGGTACACACAGTCCACACCCGCTGTGCTCAAGGCTCTGCTGTACATCTCCCCCCAGCTCAGTTCAGTCGCTCACTTGTGTCTGACTCTTTGTGACCCCGTGGACTGCAGCACGCCAGGCTTTCCTGTCCATCACCAAAGCCAAGAGCTTGCTCAAACTCATGTCCATCAAGTCGGTGATGCTATCCAACCATCTCATCCTCTGTCATCCCCTCCTCCTCCCACCTTCAATCTTTCCCAGCATCAGGGTCTTTTCCAGTGAGTCAGTTCTTTGTATCAGGTGGCAGAAGTATTGGTGCTTCAGCTTCAGCATCAGTCCTTCCAGTGCATATTTAGGACTGATTTCCTTTAGGATGGACTGGTTGGATCTCCTTGCAGTCCAAGGGACTCTCAAGAGTCTTCTCCAGTGCCACAATTCAAAAGCAGCAATTCTTCGGCACTCAGGTTTCTTTATAGTCCAACTCTCACATCCACACACGACTACTGGAAAACCTGTGTCTTTGACTAGATGAACCTTTGTTGGCAAAGTAATGTTTCTGCTTTTTAATATGCTATCTAGGGCTTCCTTGGTAGCTTAGAGGTTAAAGCATCTGCCTACAAGGTGGGGGACCTGGGTTTGATCCCTGGGTCAGGAAGATCCCCTGGAGAAGGAAATGGCAACCCACTCCAGTATTCTTGCCTGGAGAATCCCATGGATGGAGGAGCCTGGTGAGCTACAGTCTACAGCATTGCAAAGAGTTGGACACGACTGAGCGACTTCACTTCACAGGTTGGTGATAGCTTTTCTTCCAAGGAGCAAGCATCTTTTAACTTCATGGCTACAGTCACCATCTGCAGTGATTTTGGAGCCCCCCAAAATAAAGTCTGTCATCCATTGTGAGAACCCCATGAACAGTATATCTCCCCTACTAATCCTATTTTGTGGTCCACCCTTGCATTTTTGTTTTATGAATAAAAGTATTTATTAACACAGGCTTGCTTTCTTACACAAATGATAAGACACCATATACACATTTTCCATTCTTGTAGGAAGTAAGTGTTATTTCAATATTTGCTAAATATATGAAATAACGTGCATGGTGATGACATAATATTATTGAGACTGTTTGATTAAGTCAATAACTGTTCTTATTTCTTTGTGAATATGGACTTAAGTGGATCAGTAGATTGTCCTACAAAGCTAAAATTGACATTATGTCTTGGTAACAGTTTTCATTTATATTTATTCCGAAATTGAACTTTCCAGAGTCAACATTTAAATTTTGATGTAAAAACTGAAAATGACTACTTCATTCCATTAGTCAGTTTTTGGAGCTGTGATTTTTTAAAAAAATTCTGTGTTCAACTTTAAGAATCTTTTTTTCAGTTTTTTTTTTTTTTAATCAGCATACAGTTGGGTAAGTAAATATTTAGAAGATGTGTGAACCGGTTTGTAACAGTAAGGGGACTTCCCACAGGCAGGTGACGGCGGTTAGCTCACCTGCTGAGCACTTGGGAAGCCGCCTGACGCACTGTGTGTCATGGCGAAGACTGGAGTGCCTGATGCTCAGACAAGGCTCCCTGACCAAACGGCATCATCCTTGCAGCAGTTGGCTGATCCATCACGGAGGAGAAGCAGCGACTCCGAGACCTCGCTGGTGAACATATGGCAGCCTCTGATTCCCTCACTAAATCAGATGATATTACTAGAAGTGGGTCATTATGCACACATTGTAATCTACCGTTAAGCCCAACAAAGTAATATTTAGCTAGTGCTTTAATTGTGCGACTGGGATTTATCTCTTCTTTCCAAGGAAAAAAAAGTCAAGCAGAAGGAAATAGGGAGAGCAGTGAATTTTCCATTTTGATAAAGAGAGAGTCATTTTTGACAAATGACACGTGGGGCTGAGCAGCCCTGGTCTGATGAGGCTGGAATCCTGGTCTTGCTGGGCCACCGGCTGCAGGGATGTCCGTTCGAAGGGCTGGCTGCCTTTGTGGCTCCGGTGGCAGTTTCCGTCCATCAGTTTACACAGCGAAACGCGGTCCCCGTCAGCCTAACGGGGTTGGAGTCTATGCCACTTTATCTATTCAAAATAACACATTAAATGCATATTTCAGTCAATCATCCCTTTCTCTAGATCTTTCCTAGAAGCACTCCATTCCCACCGATATTTTGTCAACCATCCATTCCTATGAGGCACTCCGATTGTTTGTATTCGGGGATAGAATCATCAAACAGAGATGAAGGTGGATGTGCTTTGCTTTGCGTTACTCTCACCTGTTTTAGCTGGAGAAGGCGATAGCACCCCACTCCAGTACTCTTGCCTGGAAAATCCCATGGGCAGAGGAGCCTGGCAGGCTGCAGTCCATGGGGTCGCGAAGAGGCGAACACGACTGAACGACTTCACTTTCACTTCTCACTTTCATGCACTGGAGAAGGAAATGGCAACCCACTCCAGTGTTCTTGCCTGGAGAATCCCAGGGACGGGGGAGCCTGGTGGGCTGCCGTCTATGGGGCCGCACAGAGTCGGACACGGCTGAAGCGACTTAGCAGCAGGAGCAGGAGCAGCACCTGTTTTAGCATCCCTTCCCCTCCACGTTGGAAGGTCAATGCTGTTCTGAAAATAGCAAGCATTTTAGCCTGAAACAATCCTATGCTTTTCTTTGGAATCAGTCTGTGTCAGACATCATCACGGGCTTCCCGGAGTCTTGTACCGAGTGGTCACTCCTGGTGGGCCAGCGGAGATGAGGCAGGAGTGCTTAGCATCTCTCAGGTATCTTTCAGGCACGGAGAGGCCATGCTCTGCTGCCAGAGGGGTCCAAGAAGAAGCCAGACAAGACGTTAGAGCGTGTTAAGCTCTCGGAAGGGAACACGTGACATGGCTTAATCTAGACCCATTAGATTAAGTGACACGGCTTGATCTGGAATCTAGACTTAATAACGTTCACCTCCTCAAGACGTGCTGAGATCTGTTCTGTGCTGACAGATTGCTAATGACTCCAAGAGGGTTGGTAAGCACACCAGGATTTTCAGGGAAAGGGTTTCTCCAGTTCAGCTGGAAAGTACACACCAGGTGCTGCTGACACAGATTATGGAATATTTTGAGAATTCTCGAGCTTGGTTGAGAGGATGTCTCTGCAGCTTACTTCTGTTTGGAAGGTTTTAGGGATACAAGCCCAAGGAAATGGAATCAATGGCCTGTCAGATACCTCTGGCCTTAGCTTTGAGCAGGACAGGGATTTAGAAATATGTATAGGGGCCTGGGCTTCTGTCTGGTGAGAAATGAACATTATATGCTGTCTGCCAACATACTCCTCATTAAAGGTGTGTTATGATTGTCTTGGGACTTTTCGCGTGGAGCAAAGATGGATGCTCTACAAGCAGCTCACTTACCTGGGACACTTTCTCTGAGGTCCTCAAATAGTCATGGTGATGTTTGTTTGATGCCTGAAAGCTTTGACTCAGCATAGTCCTGAGAAGAACCTTGGACTCTGATAAAAGACGTAATTCACCAGGGCGTCCCGAGTTCTCCTGGAGCCTTTCTCACGGTTCTTCCCTAAAGTCAAGCCACAGTAGTTCCAATTTGGAAGTTTCTCAAGTTTCATTTACTGCCAGCAGCTATGTGACAGGTTCTAGTTTTGGTGGTTTACACATGTTAGTTCCTTTACCCCTGAGAACAATCCTGAGAAGTGGGTATTATGTTTGTCTTGGCATACTGAGAATTAGGTTAGGAATGTCTTGATATATTAAAAATTAGATTAAGAAGGTTTAATCGAGAATTAAACCTATATTTTTTACTTGCTGCTCCCAGAAATAAATTTGAAATAGACATCTAATCCTATTCATATCATATTTATCATCATGCATCATATTTTTCTTAGAAATCTGTTTCAGTCTTCCCATCGATTTCCAGAGGATGTATGCTTTATTTATTGATATATTTTTGAACTTAGGCAATTTCTGTCTGTTTAGTAGCTCAAATCTCTTCAAAGAATTCAACCCTGTAAATGGCTATGCATTTTTCTCCCAAGGAAATGACTTTTCATTTGTTTTGGGATGCAGCCAAATTTTGGTTGGTATTTTTCATATACTGAGACCAAGTTTGAAGTTTAAAGAAGAGGAAAGACTGAAGCCCTCTCTCTTCATTGCTAGCTTCTTATGTGTCAAGATGAGCATATTTTCCAGAGTGACTTGCTGATTGCAGCCCCATCTATAATTAATTGAGAGGAATAGGTCTCATCTTCTGAGCAATCAGACCAGCAGGTGGCCTCTTCCAAGGACGCGGAGCTCGGACCCTCCTGTCTGCTCCCAGTCCAGGCCATCGTGTGGGTGAATGAGAGGCGACTACTTGCTGAATTGCATCCTGCACTACTGAGCTTCTCTGCACTTGAACAGTTGTGCTGCAAACACATCCACATTCGCCAAAGTCATCTCCTCCAGGAGGAAATCTTGCAATGACGTGTTAATAGCGCTGTTTTATATGGCACAGCAAATTTAGCCCATCCCTAGAGGCGCAGCAAATTTTGATATATTCTGCTTCTTCTATGTGATGCTTATCGGCTTGGTGTTTAATTTGCAACTTGTTAGCCATTACTCACACTGTTTGCCAATTTCTCTTCTGTGTTTCATACCATTGTCAAATTAACTTCTTTACTGGAATATGCCTGGAAAAAGGTAGGTGCAGTGCAAAATAAACTGGTTTATTATTTCTCTTTGCCTGAGTCGTTTCCAGAACTTTGGCATTTTCTACATTATAAGTCAAATCAATGTGTAGGAAGATTTATTGCCATAGCTATGACAAAGGCTATCACTTGTCTCAGTATCCATTTGTCTGTCTGTCCATCCATCCATCCATCTGGGCATCCATCCATCTACCAATCATTTATCTATCTATGATCTATCAAATCTGAATATATACATACACGTACTCAAACACACAAATAGTAATTGACAGAAAGAGTCCTTCTATGGAGCAATAATTAATTAGCCAAGTACCCTTTTTCCTTGCAGGGAGGAGAAAACGAGGCAGGAGAACACAAAGTTGATATCACAGTTCTATTCAATTTTAAGCTAATATTAGATGCTGGTCGAAGGGCACAAACTCTTAGTTAGGAGCAGGTTTTGGAGATCTAACGTGCATCACGTGCTGTCAATAATAATGTACTGTGCACTTGAAATTTGCTGAGAAAGTAGACTTAGTCATTCTCACAACACACACACAACAAGCACACACATACACACAAGTGGTAATTATGTGAGGTGGTGAATGTGTTCATTAGCTTGATTGTGGTTATCGTTACAGAATATGCACACAAAACATGTTGTTGCATAAATATGCATAATTTTTATTTGTTGATTATATCTCAGGAAGCTGGAAAAAATTAAGAAGATAAAAACTGTATGGTATTTGAAAAGTTCCTTTAGTTGCAAAATTAAAATGTATCAGCCTCATCCATATATATTTTTGCTAATTTACTGGGTATGTAGGTTCAGAGATGAACTTAGACAAACAGGTATTTCCCATTGCTTGGAGAAGCTGCTAAATGTGTGTGCATTTGTGTGTGTTTTGTGTGCGTGCTTGTGTGTGTGGTTATGTGTTGTTACATGTGTATCTGGTGTGTGTGTCTGGTGTGTATATTTGCTGTGTGTGTGGTATCTGCTGTGTGTGTCTTGTGTGTCTGGAGGGGACGGTGGTGGCAGGGATAAGGAAGGAAGTGGAGATGAGGCATTTGCACACACCAGCCCGAATGTCTACACAGCAGCTGTGGCCCCAGCGGCAGATGTTCTGAGCTAAGGGTGTGCGTGTGCACCGCGGGTGACAAGGAGTGACCACAGCCTGGCGATTGTGGCCTGCTGGAACCCACGCTCAGCTGCTCCCCTGATGGGATCTGCTCGGGTCACACACCACCTCCTCTGTGAAGCAGGGATGTCTATGCTCCCTCGTCTTCTCTCACTGCCTCTCTGGAGCTCTGAAAATTTGTGAATAAAAACTGTCTTCTATGAATTTGTCTAGCTTTTGTTCCAGATGAAAACAGCAGGGCTGCAACCAGCTGTATTTGGGTCCTGGTTTTGCCATCCTCCGTGTTTCTAGAAGCTGATCCCAGGACACCTGGGACTCCCTTTCCCGACAGACACACTGGGGAAGCCAGAGGGATGGGCTGCTTCACTGGACTGAAGCTTGTGTGAGAACCACTAGCTGGGCTTTGATGTTGCAGAGACGGTGGTTTGAGGCAGCAAGAGCAGAGGAGAGTAGCGTATGTTCAGGGTCACAGGAGTGACGGCTGTCAGGGGCCGAGGTTCCTCCAGGCGGGCTTTGTACTGCTGCTGCTGCTGCTAAGTCGCTTCAGTCGTGTCCGACTCTGTGCGACCCCATAGACGGCTGCCCGCCAGGCTTCCGGTTCCTGGGATTCTCCAGGCAAGAACACTGGAGTGGGTTGCCATTCCCTTATCCAGTGCATGAAAGTGAAAAGCGAAAGTGAAGTCACTCAGTCGTGCCCTACTCTTCGCGACCCCATGGACTGCAGCCCACCAGGCTCCTCCGTCCATGGGATTTTCCAGGCAAGAGTCCTGGAGTGGGGTGCCCTCAGAGTTGCATATCTACCTGCACCTCTGTGTCCACGTGTGTGTCTACATCTCCACCTCCAGCATCTACTCCTGTATCCTCATCTGCCTGTGTCTTCTCTCCCTCCACATGTGTGTCATCTGTGTATACCTCCACATCATCTAAGCATGTTATCTGTACAGGTATACGCTCAGCCACTCAGTCATGTTTCTGTCCCCGGCATCTATACTGACATCTTTAAAAGTGGAAATGTTAGTCGCTCAGTTGTGACTGACTCTTTCGACCCCATGGTCTGTCGTCCGCCAGGCTCCTCTGTCCATGGAATTCTCCAGGCAAGGGTACTGGAGTGGGTTGCCGTTTCCTTCTCCAGGGGATCTTCCTGACGCAGGGACCGAACCTGGCTCTCCCATACTGCAGGCAGATTCTTCGCCTTCTGAGCCACCAGGGAAGCCCTGATCTCTAACCCAAACCCCCATCTCTACTTGCATCTGCACTCCCGTCTCCATCCCATCATCTATTCGCATATCCTAACCTAAACTCTTACCCATGTCCACCTTCAGGCTCCCCTGGGAGATATTTTGGTTTTACTTCCAGACCATGGCAATGAAGTGAACATTGAAATAAAGCAAATCACACAATCTCTGGGCTTTCAAGGGCTTATGAAAGTTATGTTTACACTAATACTGTAGTCTATTAAATGTGTAATAGTACTATGTCTGTAAAAGCAATGGATGTGCCTTAACTAAAAATACTTTGCTTCTAAAAATGCTAACCGCCATCTGAGCCTTCAGTGAGCTGTGATCTCGCAATAGTAACATCAGTCACTGATCACAGATCACCAGGACAATTATAATAATAGTGAACAAGTTTGAAATATTGTGAGAATTACCAAATATGACACAGAGACACAAAGTGAGCAGATGCTGTTGGAAAAATGGTGCCTATAGGCTTGCTGGACACAAGGTTGCCGCAAACCTTCCCTGGTGGCTCAGAGGTTAAAGCATCTGCCTGGAATGCGGGAGACCTGGGTTCGATCCCTGGGTTGGGAAGATCCCCTGGAGAAGGAAATGGCAACCCACTCCAGTACTCTTGCCTGGAGAATCCCATGGAGGGAGGAGCCTGGTAGGCTACAGTCCATGGGGTCTCAAAGAGTCGGACACGACTGAGCGACTTCACACACACCAGACTTGCTGGACACAAGGTTGCCGCAAACCTTCAGCAGGTGAAAAAGCGTAGTATCTGCAAAGTGTGAAAGAACACAGCAGCGAAATGAGCTGAGCTTGTGCGCTGCGTCTGTGTCGACACCAACATGCACACCTGTGCCCGCGCCTGCGGGCCCCTCTGCATCCGTCTGTGTCGCCTCTCTGTGTTTGCATCTAATCCTCCACATCCCTCCTGGATCAGTGTCTACACAATCAGCTTCTGCTGGACCAACACAGATCCACACAGTCTGAATTCTCTTGACCAGCTGCTAGTGTGTCTGCTACTGTGTTACAAGCTGGTTGCAATTAAGAAATCTGTTAATAACCATGGGAGAATTTTACTCAGGTGCAGAGACAAATAAATTGAGGGTGAAATTAGATTATAGACGACAGATTATGATGGGTGAGCTATTTCTCCTTTTACCAAAGAGAAATACATTAAATGAACACTCTGGGAACAGAAAAACCAATTCATTAAAATCCCATTTTTAGGGGCCTCTAAGAGACACTGCGAGATGTTCACTATAGAGTATTTCTTAGGTTTTCAGAAACTGGAAGGATTTATTTTTGTGTGTGTGTGTTTACTTCTCTATGTGGATTGAAACACCAGATTAAAATTGTTCATTCTTAGTTCGTTTTTTCACTGACTTTGATATTTTCAGTGAAACTCTCAGGTTATCTTACGGGGAAAAGGGGACAAGGACCTCATCCCAGTAATGTCTTGTCCAGGACTCTGGAGACAGTTGGGGTTCGGGAAAGTCGGGGGAGCCAGCTCTGCTCTGAGTGAGTCATACGGAGCCTCAGCTCCTGGGAGAGCTGCAGCCCCACACCCAGCGCTGTTGGGGGCCCCGGCCTAGGGGAGCTGGCGGGGGCCCCGGCCTTGGAGCGTCCTAGGAGCCAGCGGGGGCTCCATCCTAGGAGCGCTGGCTGGGGCCCCGGCCTCAGAGCGTCCTAGGAGCTGGCGAGGGGCCCCGGCCTCAGAGCGTCCTAGGAGCTGGGGTGGGCCCCGGGCTAGGAGTGTCCTAGGAGCCAGTGGGGGCCCCGGCCTAGAAGTGCTGCCGGGGGCCCCGGCCTAGGAGTGCCAGCGGGCAGGGACCCCGGCCTAGGAGCCAGTGGGCAGCTGGCTGTCCTTCAGGAGTCCCTGGCTCCGGGCCTCAAAATAAAGCCCATCTGGTTCCCTTGGAGAAAAACCCGAGCCTCTGATGGATTTAGACGTTTCTGTGGCTGTGGACACACAGGGAGGCTCCAGCACAGCACGAGCACACCTGGCCGGCCACCCTCAGTCCCCAGCCTCCTCCCGTCCACACAGTGACTTCATGTCCCAGCAAAGAGCCTCCTGGGGACCTGCCCAGCGAATATGCCTGAAACCTGCCTTCAGCACCTGGGAAACAGTCTCTGTCTTCTCCCCAGGTCCGACTCTTATACTAGTGCTTAAAACTGTTTTTCTGTGAAGAGGTAATCCAAGGTCATGGTATAACATGTAAAGATGGGATGAAAGTTGCCCAGAGCCCTTTCATCTTCCTAAAGTCAAAGCCTGTTAGCGTTCTGAGTGTCCTTTAGGAGAGGTTCTCTCCTCTCCTGGCCTTGAGCAGTTGCGTCCATTCCTAAGCCACCTCCTGCAAACCAAGACTGCTTCTCTGTATTGAGCTGTTGGCTAGCAAAGCTGTCCTGGAGATGTCCTGGAGATGACCCTGCCTCCCTGGGTCACACACAGGTACGTGACTGCAGGAAGCTCCGCTACAGGTGGGATGGCTGGGACCACGAGCTTGTATGTTTTAGATATTGAAACACATTTCCAGTTTTGACAGTCATTGCTAGGTTACCCATAGAGCTTGTGTGGACACCCCCATATCTGAGTGACTGATCAGACCCTCATCCTCAACTCTGACTTCTGAGTGTGAGTGAATGTTAGATGTTTGTCAATCTAATGGATGAAAAATTGTATTCCTATTGTGCTACTCTGCGTTTCTCATAGGGTCACGTTTGTCCATGTGTTTCGGGGTTATTTCTTACCTCTTTTAAATTTCTTTTTTGTCCATACATCCTGCCTCTCTTGCCACTATTTCATCAGTCTTCCTCTTATTGATTTGTAGAAACTCTTTACATTAAGAGGGCAGGGTTTTCTCTGTGATGTATGTTATAAATATGCTGCCTGTTTACTTCTCTTTTTGCCTGTTTGGTGCTGCTTTGCCATTGGAAATCTTCTATTTTGCATAGTTAAATGTATCACCCTGTTCTTTTACGGCCTCTGGATTTCTGTTTTTTTTTTTTCTCAGACATTCTTCCTCACTCAGTGATTAGGAACGTTTTCTGGTATTTTCCTCCACTATTCTGTTTTGCTGTTATTTTGTACTTGGTGCTATATTCCATATGGGATTTATTTTGATGTCTGTTGAAAGGTAGGAACCAAACTTTGTTTGCTTGGATTGGGCCTCCGTGTCCCTGGGGCACTTATTGAATCTTGGTTTTCTCTGTGATATGAAATGACACCTTTATTCTATACTGCAACTCCAATGTAGACATGTGGCTCCATCTCGGGGTTTCTTGCTCTATGCCATTGATTTCTCCGTCCACTCGGTTCAGCTGCTGTGACATTGATATCGTGGTGTGTTTCAGCATCTGCTGTGAAGAGTGCCTCTAATCCTTCTTTTTTCTCCACAGCAGCATTATGGATGTCGTTTTCTGGTTTTGCTCTTATGGATGTTTTATCAGGATCTCACGATATTTTAAAATAATTCAAGTAGAATTGACACCCTCATGGTTCGGATGTCTCAGTTCAGTTCAGTTCAGCCTCAGTCATGTCCAACTCTTTCCGACCCCATGGACTGCAGCACGCCAGGCCTCCCTGTCCATTGCCGCCTCCCTGTCCATTGCCAACTCCCAGAGCTTACTCATACCCGTGTCCATTGAGTCAGTGATGCCGTCCAGCCATCTCATCCTCTGTCATCCCCATCTCATCCTGCCTTCGATCTTTCCCAGCATCAGGGTCTTTTCCAATGAGTCAGTTCTTCACATCTCGTGGCCAAAGTATTGGAGTTTCAGCTTCAGGATCAGTCCTTCCAATGAAAGTTCAGGACTGATTTCCTTTAGGATGGACTGGTTGGATCTCCTTGCAGTCCAAGGGACTTTCAAGAGTCTTCTCCAACACCACAGTTCAAAAGGATGTCTATCTAAAAGTAAACTGTGGCTTTAATGCAGAAAAATTTTCTTTCAGAACATTCAGACTTTCCAAAGTTTTCTCCGTAGGTATCTTGTGAATATCTCATAAATTTATCTTTTTTCCAGCATTTTGTTCATCTGATAATATATGCAATGGTAATGCTTTGGTGATTTACTTTTTACCCAGCTGCCTCATGGACTCATTTTATAGCTCACAGCCTTTTCAGGTGACTCCGTGTGTTTCCAGGTCTATGCTCCTCTCACCTGTGAGCACGCCTGGTGTTCCTTGGCTCGGCTCCCATGCCCGTCCCATTGGTCCTCCTCATCTTAGAGCCACGCTTCAGCCACCACCACACCTTAACGAACTTTTCCTTAACTTCCCTCAACCCCCCCTTTCCCTTCTCATTGCACCCAACACACAGCTCTACTTTCTCAGCGTCTTAGACTTGCACACTTATCTGGCTTATCTCTGTGCGCGTGCTCAGTTGCTCAGCTGTGTCCGACTCTGTGTGACCCCATGGACTGTAGCCCACCAGGCTCCTCTGTCCATGGCATTTTTCAGGTAAGAACACTGGGGTGAGTTGCCATGTCCTCCTCCAGGGGATCTTCCTGACCAACTCTCCTGCGTCTCCTGCCTTGCAGGTGGATTCTTGACTGTGAGCCATGGGAGAAGCCCTTAGCTGCTTGTACCTTAATATGAATACCTTACAGCCAATGACGGGAGTCAGGGACTGTACTGGGCATGGGGACAGAAAGGGAGGCAGGCCCTTGCCCTGGGCGAGCCTTCACATGGCCTAAGTCCAGGTGCTGTCTGTCCACTGGATGACTCTGCACTCTGCTGTCCCATGGCCCCCCGCTTGTTCCTCTTTTCTCCAGCTCTCAACATGGCTTGTCATCTCTGCTCACCCAGGCAGGGCTCTCGCCCCAGCGCCAGGCCTGTCCCAGCCACTTTCCAGCTTCACTCCGCCTGCTCTGACTCCACACCTACTGCTCAGCGGCTGTTCCCTAGAAGTCCCACTGGTGTCTGCAGACCTGCTCACTCTTTTCTCCCGTTCTTCTGCCCACTGTCCAGCTGGCCGCCTGGCCAGAGAGCAGAGGTGCTCAAACCCTCCCCTTTCCAGCATCCTGCCTGTGGTCTGCCATCAAGGGCTTCACTCCAACCCCAGCACTGACTTCATGCCAGGTGCGCCCTGAACTGTCTGTGTCTGGTCCAGTCCTGACAAAACCCCACACAATAATTGGTGTTAAATCTGCTTTTCTTCATTGTATCTTATTTATCTGCCTACAGAGCTGTGCCCTGACTAAGAGGTGAGCTTCAATTTTTTGAGCAAAGGATTACAGGATCTGGTGTGCTCACAAATACTTAGTAAGTGTTTTATTATTCAGTGAAGACATTAAATATGATTTTTCTCTCTGTCTTTGCAAAGCACAATTGACAGCTACTTCCTCTGTTCTGCTTATCTGCATTGGATCTGATCCACACATCGCGATGTTCAGATTTTTTCACCTCCTCTTCCAGACCAGTGACTTTGGGGTCTTGAGGTAGGCTCGCATTTTCTACAACAGCGGCTAACTCTCTGCTCTGAGGTCACTGTTGAGCACTCAGAGTGACAACTCACTGCGGCTGATCAGTGTCCACGAACTTAGTGTGGTCTCTGGGGGGAGATCTCAGAGGGAACCACCATGGTGATGATATTAATGAATATGCTGAATTCCTCAGATGTACACTGAAAGGCTCATATGCCCCAGTCCCCGGTTGGTGCTAAAGTTCTAATCACAGGACAATCATGAAAGGTTCACAGGAGCTTGGCCTTATGCTGAGGACTTGAAATGCTTGAAATCCTGTGATTCTCAAAATCACCCTCTGAGCAGCCCTTTTGTCTGGCATCGGTTTTCTGATTTCAGCCTGAGGTTGACGACCGGTTGCTGGGGGGCCCTTCACCTGGCGAGTGGGGCACTGCTGTCTTCCCGTGCTGTGACCACCTGGCTGCAGGACCCCGTCCAGAGACGTGGAGTCCGTGCTTACCAGGGCCAGGGCCCGTTCTCAGACAGCAGGTCTCCACTCTGCAGTGTGCAGGGTCCTCAGAAGGCTCTGTGCCCTGTTGCGTGCTCTGACCATCTCCTCCATGGAAAGTCTCTGCAGTCAGAACCACATCCGTCATTTTTGTCATTGTAGCTCAGCTGTCAAGCAGAGACTCTGGTGTGTGTTATGGGGTGAAAACTACTTGGAAAAAATTGAGTGTTTGTCTACAAACATCAACCACTACCCTGTGGGATGCAGGTATTTCTCTTTTGAGCTCTAATTTTGGAAACGTCTCCATCACTCATAGCTCACTGCTGTGAAGCGGTAAGTCTGGGTTTTTTGTTTTGTGTGTGTGTGTGTGTTGGGAGGGGGTGTAATATTTCCTTTAGTGGTAAAAGGGGAGCATTGCTTTTCTCTGTAAAAGCCATCCGTCTCTACCGTGTGCTGGGGGCACACGTGGTAGAGTCTAGGACTTCACTTGAAAGCCGACTAGTGGCAGCGGAAATGGGTTTTAGGCCAAGCACCCAACAAAAGAGGGCCTTTCCTAGCTCTACGCTGCTGTCGTTAAAGGTGAGTGACATCAGCGAAGACGACAAAATTGGCGAGACGAAAGTCTTTTTCAGACGTCCTACTCAGCGTGTCACCATGCTGCCGCAGTGGCTCCAGCTCCTGCAGGACCTGAGCCTGAAGGCCGTCCTGCGGCCCCTCCTCCGCCTCCCGCGGGGTCCCGGGAGCCAGACGTGCTCAGCGCTCTCTGGAGGGCGTGCGTCCCTCCCCACAGTGACACAGAGCTGGGGGAGAAGGGCCTCGGGTGGACCCGAAGAGCGGGGCGCCCCCCACCCCAGTGACGTCTCTGCGACATGTCCATCGCTGGGACCCTGGGACACGGGGCAGACCTGAGACAAGTCTGTGAGGCCTGGCTCCACTCTGCTGCGTGTGAACCTGTCTGA
The DNA here is from genome assembly GCF_042477335.2 of Ovis canadensis. Classification (NCBI taxonomy): domain Eukaryota; kingdom Metazoa; phylum Chordata; class Mammalia; order Artiodactyla; family Bovidae; genus Ovis; species Ovis canadensis. The sequence goes on from NC_091267.1 coordinate 14,628,850, forward strand.
GGATCACGGCTTCTCTGCAGAGAAGGGTGTAAGAAATTTCGATTTCATGAATAAGTGATATCATATGGTATTTGTCTTTCTTTGGCTCACGTCACTTAGTATGATCTTCTCTAGGTCCATCCAACTTGCTGCAAATACAAGCAAATTTATTTCCTAAACAGAAACAGACTCACAGGCAGAAAACAGACTTATGGTTACCGAAGGGGGAAAGTGGGGAAATGATAAATTATTGTTATGTATAAAATAGATCTCCAACAATGACCTGCTATATAGCACAGGGAACTCTACTCAATAATCTGTACATATATATATATATATATATATATATATGTCTATATATACACACACGCGTAACAGAGTCACTGAGCCGTACACCTAAAACTAACGTGACGTCACAGATCAACTTCAATAAAAAGTGGGGAGTGCTTCGCTGGTGACTCAGATGGTAAAGAGTCCTCGTGCAATGCAAGAGACTTGGGCTCGATACCTGGGCCTGGAAGATCCCATGGAGGATAGCATGGCAACCCACTGCAGTATTCTTGCCTGGAGAATCCCATGGACAGAGGAGCCTGGCGGGCTACAGTCCACGGGGTTGCAAAGAATCAGACACGACTGAGCAACTAACACTTTCACACTAACGCTTTTCAATAAAAATAAAATAAATAAATACATAGAAAGAAAGAAGCATCAACATTTGGAAACATCCCTGAGAAAAAGGAGGTGCCCAGATGTGAATGTTTACCCAGAGAAAGTTTTCCCGTGGCACTCGGGAGTCGGTGTGTTAGACGCCGCAGAGGTGGTTGGGTCTTCCTGGGGTACCGCGTGTACTCAGCGCGGCAGGCGGGGGCGATGGGAGTCCGTTCTGGACCCTCCTCTCAGCCTGAGATCTCACGCCGTCCCTACCTGCTCCTGAGGGCTCAGACTCCGCCCGTCTGCCTTGCTCACCGCCAGTCCTACTCTGTGCCAGCCACAATTCTGCTGTTTTCTTTTTCTAATAGACTGATGTGCTCATTTCTGCTAAAAAGAGATGCTTCTAATGATTAGGTGGGGTTAAAATGAACGGAAAATGGCTGACTGTTCGTGAAACGGGGGGCACTCGACCATGGTGAGTACCCATATCCGACTCTGAATAAGAGGAGATGCTTGTTCTCTGCCTCAGAAGGTGGTGGGTTTCCCTCTTGGGGGGGTGTGGTTGGACAAGGGGTTGGGGTGAGCTGACACCCCCTGAAACCACAAGGGGCAGAAGCAAGAGGGAGGAGGCTACTGGTGAGATGCAATAGGGGTGCTTCTGGGAGAAAAGCTGTTTGTGAAAACTCCAGATGATCTTAGGGGCATCTCGTTCCCAACCTGCTTCAGCCTCATCCCTGTGATGCAAGTCCCTGCCCTCATGGGCTCCAGGCTCCAAGCTCAATGAGGCTCTGGTGCACCCGAGCCCTTTGGGGTCTTAGGGGCGGTGGCGTCTGTATACAGTGTCACAGGAGAGATGAGTCTGACGGAGGGGGCACTGATGTGCCCTGCCCTCCTCTCCATTTGGGACACTGGACCCTCATTCCGGATGCTGGACTCTGGGTCACGGTGCCACTGTGTTTGAGCTCCTCTCAGGAGAAGAGGGGCACAGAGCCTAGCTCACTGGGGTTCGGGGAAGATGACCCGAGAAGCAGAGTTCACTGGCTGCAGTTTAATAAGAGGGAAGGAGGGTAGCCGGGCTGCCTTGATGGGGCTGAGGGCCTGGCCCACCGCGGCCTGGACAGTGAAATGTGTGAGAAAGCAATACGTGGGAAATTCCCATATGCATATGAGAAATCACAGATGAAAGGCGTGGGATTAGGACAAGATAAATTTACACCAGCTTTGCACATTCCATTGACAAATTTGCTGTTTTTCATTTTTGCCCCCGACCTGCCGTTACCGAGGGGATGACATTAAAGTGGAGAAAATGGCTTATTCTGTGCGATAAATTCAAACAGAGATGACGCACTTTACCCACCGAGTATATCTAAGAAATTGTGGGGAAATGTCAAGCATTTCGAGGGAAAGTGGCTGTAAATTCTGAGGCCGGAGATTTTTCACGATTTCTGCCCTGGAGAAAGGGCTTTTTGTTTGCGCTGGGCTGACGCTCAGTGTGTAGAATGTTATGAACTGGGGTCATGTGGAAGGTGATGGAGGAGAAAGAAGTGGGGATGTGACTGGACTCAGGCCCCAGAGGTGGGCTGAGAGAACGGGGTGGATGGGGAGGACGAGGTGGAAGTGGAGGATGGGGAGGATGGGGTGGATGGGGAGCACGGGGTAGATAGGGAGGATGGGGAGGACTGGGTGGATGGAGAGGACAGGGAGGATGGGGTGGACAGGATGGACGGGGAGGACGGGGAGGACTGGGTGGACGGGGAGGATGGGGAGGATGGAGAGGACGGGGTGGACGGGGTGGATGGGGAGGATGGGGAGGATGGGGTGGATAGGGAGGACGGGGTAAACGGGGAGGATGGGGTGGATGGGGAGGATGGGGAGGACTGGGTGGATGGAGAGGACAGGGAGGATGGGGTGGACAGGGTGGACAGGGAGGACGGGGAGGACCGGGAGGACTGGGTGGACAGGGAGGACGGGGAGGATGGCGAGGACAGGGTGGACGGGGAGGACGGGGAGGACTGGGTGGATGCAGAGGACAGGGAGGACGGGGAGGACTGAGAGGACGGGGAGGATGGGGAGGACCGGGAGGATGGGGTGGATGGGCTCTGGCCCCTGCTCACTCCCCAGCTCCTTTCTCCCACCAGATACCCTCTCCAGACCTGGGGGAAGCCCACCTCAGGGGCCATGGGCCTCTCAGTGTATGGTCAGCATGCCTCTGCTGGGGCTTTGTGGAGCGTATGGACCCTCTTCTGTGGGATGCAGGGGGCTTTGGGGATGTGCATGGACCGTCCTCTGTGGGATGCAGGGGGCTTTGGGGATACGCATGGACCGTCCTCTGTGGGATGCAGGGGGCTTTGGGGATACGCATGGGCCATCTTCTGTGGGATGCAGGGGGCTTTGGGGATACACATGGACCGTCTTCTGTGGGATGTTGCAGGCGTCAGGGCCATTATTCTAGAGACGGGCAATCAGAGGAGAGCAAAGAACTCCATCCTGCAGGCTCTGGGAATTTGTTCTGGTTTGGATGACATTTCGTTCAGGAAAATAAAGGAAATGAAAAGGAACACATGAGAAAACCCCAACTTCAGAACAAAATAAGCCCACGTACTGGTCCTGAGAGCAGGTGCAAGACAAGAGACGGTCTCAGTCACGTGACCGTCGCGTGGGCCCGGTGGGGGTGGGCGCTGGGGGAGAGGAGGACAGGGACCCACCCTGACCCCACGGGGTCCCCTCTGGGCGGTGCTTTCATCGCCGTGTCCTCTGGGCATCTGGAGGGTGGAGCCCGGAGACCAGCCTCAGTCCTGCGGGCAGGTCGGATTACCCACTGTCCCCTGTGCCTGGCGCCCTGCCCCCTGTACCCCTCTTCCCGGCTCCATCAGGCCCCACGGGTGGCCCCTCCCCCACCAGAGAATCCACCAGGCAGGCCGGTGTTGCTGCAAATCTGTTACTCGGGTTCGACTCTCAGCCCCTCCCCCGGTGCCCCCCGACCTGCACTTACTCTCTGGGTCCGGGAGCCAGCTCACTCAGCCGTCAGAGCAGGTTGCTGATAATCACCAGGACACGGGAGCTATCGGCCTTTTTTAATGAGAGATAAAGATTCTCTCGTGTGATGACAGAAAGACGATGAGCGTGTCTGCTCCGCTGCGGTCAATACGCTCTGCTCCGAGGCGGCGTCATCAAGGTTTCATTATGCAGGGGGCCGGGCGGGGCCTCCCATGGATGGGGTACTGTGTCGCCCACCTCCGGTCTGCGGACGAGGACGTGCTGTCCAGCAGCGGAGGGGCTTTGCGGGCAGGTTCTTTACCGTCTGAGCCACCTGGACGGGCTCGGGAAGGAGGGGCTTTCCCTGTACTTTGGGTTCTGCTCAGCGTGACCTCAGCACCTTGACCTCTGCCTTTGTGCACTCCCCTTCCTCTGGGGGTCGCTGCCCTCCCGCCAGGACCCTGCGGCGGTTGAGAGCCCAGCGGATAACCCCAGGTAGATCCCCTTCAGAGACCCTTGAGCTAATCAAGCTCACGAAGACCCTGTTTCTGTAGAAGCTTCCATTTACAGTTTCCAGGACTGGGAGCTGAGCTCTGCTCACCCATATCTGTCTGTGCCTGTTTCCTCTGTGGACATCTGCCCCCTGGGCCTCTCAGGGGATGCTGACCGCATGCTCAGCTCTTGGGCCAAACAACCTCCCTGCCCCGTGCCCCCCCACGCTGACTCGCTGGGCCTTGGACTGGCCTGGACAGGGTTTTGGATGGACTTGGAGGAGCTCGCCAACCCTGGTCTGACTCTAGCTCAGCACCCCTTATGCCCTGTCCTGGGGGTCTGTGGCCTTGCAGAGGATCCTGAGGCTTCCTGCAGCTTGGCCTCCTCGCCTGCAGGTGGGCGCGGTTTAGAGCTTCCCCCAGAGGGCCCCGGGGACTCAGTGCGTGGGCTCCTTACAGTGGTGCAAGGGATGCCTGGGGCTGGGGCGGACGCTGCAGAGGCACCCACTCGAGACCTGCTGTGAGGGTCTCGGCATGCTCCCAGGACGGCGGCTCGGGCTCCCAAACACAAACACGGCCCTGCAGCGCTTCCTCCGGGAGCCATGCGCACCCGGGAGCTGGGCATTTCCAAAGACGCGGCGAGTTCTCGAGGCCGAAAGACCAGCTGAGTGCAGCAGCGGGCCAACGCTCCCCCGCCCCCGGCACCTGGGCTGCAGATCAGCGGTCAGTCCCTTCTGACACCATCCCCCAGACATGGGGCGGCCGCCTCTGTATTTGCTGCCTGGTGTCCGCATGTCTACCATCCTGTCTGTCTGGATGGACTCTGCTGAGCTTTAACTCGAATTGCTTTGTGTGCCTGAGGCCCGGGGACCCTGGGGTCTGAGCGCCAGGTTCCGTGGGGGCCCAGTGGGCCTTTGGGGGTCAGGTCGCTGGGCATAGAGGATGAGGACGACTCTGTCCTCGGGGTCACGACACCATCACCTTCCTGGTGAGCATGAGCCGTGGGAAAAAGGTCTCGTCCTGCCTTCCTGGGGAATAGATGGGGTCCAGGGGGTGTGCCTAGGGCCTGAAAGACTTCCCCCCAGAAAGCCCCTGCCCAGGGCCCTGGCCTTTCTGCCAGATGGCCTCTCGCTCCCTTTTACAGAGGCAAAAGCAAAATTTCCCTGAAACTGAGGGCAAAGCGCTTCCCTGGAGGGGCAGCAGCCCCGTTGTGGGGCCTGGGGGCTTCCAGGCCTGGGGGGTGCAGCCCCGAGGGACGTCACCCCCCCGGGGGCACAGGGACAGGCCTGTCCGGAGTGGCTTTGGCTCCCGCCCCCGGGGGCAGCCTGGCCCCTCTATGCTCTGTCCTCTCAGCCACATGGGCTGAGGGCTCGGGGGTGCCTGGGAGGAGCTGGGACCCAGGGCCCCCCTGCGCCCCACCCCATCTGGGCCATGCAGTGAGAGCAAAATCCCACCCTCTCCACCTGGGGCGGGTCGGATGTGGAACAAACTCCATGTCCGTCAGGTTGGCATCCCTCCGGCCTGCCTGGTGCCTTAAAGAGAATCCGGGGATTTGGACTCATGGCTGGGCAAGCCCTGCTGAGCCTGGTGATGAAAACTGTGACGTTTGAAAACTCCGCCGAAGGCCTGACTCTAGCTTCACAGAGAGGCAGGATATGACTCCCGTTTGCAACGAATGGCCCGCACACCCAAGGCCGCCTTGGCCTTGAAACCCCTGACAGCTTGTCTATGGGAGACACTGCTTGCTACGGATTTATATTTCGGCCATAAAAATCCACTCTGAGCTTCCAGTTGGTGGTGGGAACTGGACTCAGGAGTGAATGAATCATGAACCCTTTCTTCCCTGCTGTGACTGACGCTTCAGACAGGCCGCCGGAGACACGGGCTCAGCAGGCCCCATGAAGCGAGCAGCCTGGGGCTTGGCCAGGCCTCCGAGGGGAGGACTCAGGGGCGCCGAGCCTGCAGGACACTGCAGGGTGGCAGGCAGAGGCCCTGGGGCCTCTCAAGGCCGGGATGGTGCTGCTGAGCGTGGGGGCCTGCAGGTGGGCCTCCGACCCTGGGAGGACCCTGCCCGGTGGCCTGCGCCGTCTCGTGGACTGAGCCGGAGCCTTGCAGGCCCCTCCCCGCTCTCCCATCCTCCCAGAGCCTCTGCTGTCCCGGAGCGAGCGGGAGAAGGATCTGCCCTGCTGCTCCTGCTCTGCCCGCTGTGGGGGCAGTCTGTTGGCCGGGTGGCAGGGTACCCTGACCTGGCAGGACCTCCTTGCCCTACACCGAGGCCTTAAGCCCAGGCTTCCCTGGTGGGGGCTCACTTTGACAGCTGACTGTCCCTGGGTTCAGGGTCATTTCAGTGCAGCTGGCCTTGAGTTTGCGGTGGAGCTGGAGGTCAGGGGCCAAGTGGTAAGGGTCTGCACCCCTTCCCTGGGTGAAATGCCTGGGCTGACCTTATTGGATGAGGGAAGTGCGAACGCAGGCTTCCTCCACCTGCAGGAGAGGCGAGTCATCAGGATGTGCTGGCCTGAGGCCTGCAGATGTCTTCAGGTGGGGTGACTGCTGGGTCCCTCAGGCCCTCTGTGAGCAGAGGATGGATGGGCTTTCACGCCTCCCTGACCTGCTGAGGATGAAGCGGGGGTGAGCAAGAGGGTCTAAGATGGGGGATGAGCCAGGGAGGGAAGAGTCCTGAGTCAGTGGGGACAGAGGAGGGTGTGCAGGCAGGGAGCAGCCAGGCCTCCTAGGAAGCAGGCCCGTGTCCTGCGGCCAGGACCCATGGGGCTGCTCGGCCGTCCGCACGTGGACAAGTCTCAGTGCTGGGGGGGTGGAGGGTGTCCTGTGGGGGCCCCTCGAAGGGTGAGCCACGCAGGAGGCGGGAACGGGACCGCGGTGTGGATTCACACCCTGGGTCCCTGCGCAGGAGGGGTGGGTGGGGGAGAGCCGCGGGGCTCGGCCCAGATCTGGACTCAGCTGAGCTGGATACTATCAGTGCCCAGCACTGGGAGGGGACGCTGCGTCCTGAGGAGCTGACGCCACGCGCCGTGGGCACAGAGAGGGTCCAGCCTCACACCCCGCCTCTGCATCTACTGACCAAAGGTGAATGCGTGGCCCTCCCAGAGTGGTTGTGGGTTCCACACGGTCCAAGGTCAGGGCTGTCCATGCCTCGCCAGTTGCACTGCTCGAGCCCTACAGCTGAGTCCTGATACTGGAGGAGAGCCCTGGGCAGCGGCCCTCTGGCTGGTGTGAAAGTTCACTCTGATGGCCTGGGGCTCCTGGACCCCAAGGCTGAGCCCCCGCAGAGACAAGGCTGCCCCCCACCCCCAAGCAGGTTTTCCTGAAGATCCTTGGGTGGCGGAGGAGGAAGAGGTCCCCTCCTACGATAAATCTCTACGACAACCACTACCTGCTTTGCTGTCGGCCGATTAAAAGAAGAGATCCCGGAGCCCTTTGGAGGGAAACTCAAGCCTCGGAACATCTCAGTGTCTGAAAACACGGTCTCTAACAGTATCTGAGGTCACCCCCAGGGCTGGAGATGGTGTCCTTGTCTTCTCTATAAACGAAAATCTTTTTATTTTCCTAATGAAATTTACCTTTAATTAGGGCACACCAAGAAATGACTGGGCTTCCCAGGTGGCGCTAGTGGTAAAGAACCTGCCTGCCAATGTAGGAGACGTAAGAGACGTGGGTTTGATTCCTGGGTTGGAAAGATCCCCTGGAGGAGGAAATGGCAGCCCACTTCATTATTCTTGACTGGAGAATTCCATGGGCAGAGGAACCTGGTGGGCTACAGTCCATGGGGTCACAAAAGAGTCAGACACAACTGAGCGACTTAGCACTGACGTAGCAAGCAAGGGATGACTGCTTTTGCATTTTATGCTTGGGTAACTAAAAGAGGAAAAAACGAAAACCGTCAGACACAGGCCAAACCAAAGCAAACAAAAGTGAAGACCAACCAAGTAACAGAACAAACTAAAAAAAAAAAAAATCAAGAAGCTAAGTTTAAAAAAAGAGCGCAAAGTTCATTCTCTGTGTAGTTACTTATGACCTAATACCCTTTATTTTTCTTTATTTGTCTCCTGGGTGTGTGGGCTGTTGGCTTTTTTTTTTTTTCCCCTTAGACAGGAAGTAATTGAGGACTAATGAGGCAACTCTGAGCAGAGGAAGCTCACTTCCTGGTCACAGACTTACCCTGGAAGAGCCCAGAAACTCAGGAGAAGAGAGCAAATGAAACCACTCCGAGGCCACGTTTGATGTCCATCAAACAACAGCGTCACTGCGGGCCTGGAGCCCCGAAGGTCCGTTCTTTCTACTTAGAAAGAAAACTTTTCCACAGCCTGAGTGGTCAGTGTGAAAGGGAGCCTGCTTGATGAGAGGGTGGGGGCTCACAGATGTGGCCCCAGGAGGATGCCGGGCAGGCGCCTGGTACGACGCTGGGGGAGGGCATGTTTTCCAGAGACGGCAGAAGTTTTGAGCCCCCGGTGAGGATGGGAGCCTGGTGGGCTGCAGACGGTCCTGCCCAGGCTGAAGTGGGGCGATGGCCTTCTCTCTGCACTTCCTGGACAGTTTGTGCTGGTTCGTATCATGTGGGTTTAGGCGGAACTCGATAAATCTGTTTTTAGAAATAAGTTGGCAGATATTTCCATGTTAGTTCAAGTCAGCTGGTTCGCTCGTCTGGCACAGGCTGGCAAGGAAATACGTCCATGTCCTGTGTCGGGTGGGGAAGCCCTGATGGCCACTGGTGTGCTCACGCATGCCCAGCTGTATCTTGTTTCATTTCCATCTGTATAACAAGCTTTCCTTCCCAGTGTTCAAGACTGATTTGTGACCCTCCCCAAATTCTAGTGTTGACGCTCCAACACCCAGGACCTTAGGACGGGACCTTGTTTGGGAACAGGATCATTACAGACTTAAGTAGCTAAGAAGAGGTCAGACTGGATTCACTGCAACTGCTACATTCAGGTTTTTTTAAAAAAGAATTTTTTTATTGGAGTCGAGCTGATTTACAATACTGTGTTAGTTTCAGGTATACAGCAAAGTGAATCAGTTATACATAAAGACACTCTTTTTTAGATTCTTTTCTCATATCAGTCAGTTCAGTCGCTCAGTCGTGTCCGACTCTTTGTGACCCCATGAATCGCAGCACGCCAGGCCTCCCTGTCCATCACCAACTCCCGGAGTTCACTCAGACTCACGTCCATCGAGTCGGTGATGCCATCCAGCCATCTCATCCTCTGTCGTCCCCTTCTCCTCCTGCCCCCAATCCCTCCCAGCATCAGAGACTTTTCCAATGAGTCAACTCTTCGCATGAGGTGGCCAAAGTACTGGAGTTTCAGCTTTAGCATCATTCCTTCCAAAGAAATCCCAGGGCTGATCTCCTTCAGAATGGGCTGGTTGGATCTCCTTGCAGTCCAAGGGACTCTCAAGAGTCTTCTCCAACACCACAGTTCAAAAGCATCGATTCTTCAGCACTCAGCTTTCTACACAGTCCAACTCTCACATCCGTACATGACCACAGGAAAAACCATAGCCTTGACTAGATGGACTTTTGTTGGCAAAGTAATGTCTCTGCTTTTGAATATGCTATTTAGGTTGGTCATAACTTTTCTTCCAAGGAGTAAGCGTCTTTTAATTTTATGGCTGCAGTCACCATCTGCAGTGATTTTGGAGTCCAAAAAAATAAAGTCTGACACTGTTTCCACTGTTTCTCCATCTATTTCCCATGAAGTGATGGGGCCAGATGCCATGATCTTCGTTTTCTGAATGTCAAAGTATTGTGAAGAGTTCCCTGTGCTATAGAGTAGGTCTTTACCGGTCATCTATTTATATATAGTACTGTGTATTTGTCGGTCCCAGTCTCTCAGTTTGTCCATCCCCTAACCACCTCCCCCAACCACTGCCCAGTAACCTAGTGTGTTTTCTACCTTCGTGACTCCATTCCTGCTTCGTAAATAAGTTCATCTGTACCATGTTTATATAAAGCAGGAAATCTAAGCACAGAGACACCTTGTGAAGAGCAGGATAGGGATGGGGGCGGTGGTTCCCTAGCAGAGAGACCCCAAAGATAGCCAGCTGCCCCCAGGCTGGGAGAGGGAGGAAGCTTCCCTCAGGGCCCCGGGGAACCCAGCCGGCAGACACCTGAGGCTTCCAACCACCCGGAGCTGTGAGGAGATAAACCTGCCTTGCTTTTGAAGCTGCCCTATTGGCAGGGCTTGGCTACTGCAGTCCCAGAAAACCACTCAAGTGGATAAACTGGTGAGGAGAGATCCCTGAGTCTGGAGCTGTCCCATTGCCCTCTGGACGAGCTGAGTGGGAAGCTTACGAATCAGCCGCTGGGTTCAAGGTGCTGCTGAGAGTCTGCTGTGTGGGAAGAACGGCTCTGGGCAGAGGACAGAGGGAGGCTCGTGGCCACGGACAGGCTGCCTGGTGCCTCCCTGCTGCATGGTCTTTCCTGTTCAGGATCCAGCTTCTGGAGCCCGGAGGACCTGGGTTTGTGCAGATGGGCTGAGGCTGCCTCTGGGTGCCCGCTCCAGCTGCCCTTGCTGTCGCCCAGCCCAGGGTTCAGAGCGCCCTCTGTCTCACTCCCTGGCCATCGCTGAGGTCTGCACTCAGCAGGTGTGGGGCTGGCGGCTGTGCCCGGAGCCCAGGACTTGTCACACCGCGTGGACAGGGCCACCGCCCCGTCCTGTTGGCGCCCCCGAGGCTGCTCCTCCCTCCCCTCCTGGGTCTCTGGCACTCAGCACTGGGCAGGCAGGGTCAGGGCCATGGCCGGGCCGCCTGGGGCCTCACCTGGCGCCTCCCGGGGAGTGGACCCCCGAGGCACCCATTCATCCCAGAGGCGCCGTGCCCTCAAATTCTGTGAGAGTATCCATTATACTCTTCTTCTGAATTATTTCACAGAGAATCAAAGGGGACTGTTCATACAAGTATAGTCTTCTTATGGCCAATCATGAATGAAATATATTTTTTAAAAAAAGAACATTAAAAAAAATAAGACTTTTGGGAAAAAAAGGAAATGTTTATATTAACTTCTTTCTAAGGATTTGAAAAAGAAAACTATAGCCTCATATGGATGTCGTTCTAACACATTTGGTAAATATTTGCAATCTTGCTTCCCATGCAGATTTATAATCAGGTGAAGTATCTCACAGAAATAAAGTAAAATACATGTTTAGGGATCCCTACCCCCACCCTCCCCATAATCCATTAGTCTAAGAAATTGTCTTAAAAGCAGCATGTCATTATTTTAGAGTTAAACAGTTTAACGTTTTTATACAGGAACATCAAAACCATATATGCTTCAAACACCAAACCTTTTTTTAATGGCTTTCAGATAAAACAATTTATTTATGCAATTAACAACAACATGCAATTTCTAATAATTAGCAGATAATAGTTATCTGCAAAGTACTTTATAAAATTGCCTTTGAACTGCATTCGTTCTGTGGGGAATCACTGAAAATTGGACTATAAAATTGCCAGAAAATGTACTGCATTAACAAGAATTTTCTGTATTCAGTTTCCCTTCAAATTTATGGGCTTGAATATTTGTAAACATTTGGTTTCATAGACAGAAACCCTATCACCTCACCTCTCTAAAAGGGGAAGAGACACATTTTGGTGCATTTGGTTATTATAGGATTTTTATTTTCTTTATTTTAACTTTTGCTCTCTCCTCTTTCCCACCCACTCCCATAATGAGGACATTATTTTGTTATTATTTCTTCTTTGAGAATTAAGAAAAAATCTCTAATATGCCATTTTTATTGGTATACATCAGTTCCTTATAATTCCCTCCTATAAACAATATTATACATTCAGCAATTGTAAAACATTTCTATTAAACTGAGCTGTCTTTGAAGGAAGGACAATAAAAAACATTAAAGAGATATGCTGGGCACATATCAAGAGGGCACTGAACGTGAACGGGCGTTTTCTGTCGCCTCTTTGTTCTCCCGGAGGAGCCCTGTCGCGTCGTCCGCGAGCGGCCCGACTCTGGGCCCTGGTGCTGGAAACCGTTGCTAGTTAGAGGCATGCTTCCTTCTTGTTTCCAACAGGACGTTTTTTGTTAATGCACTGCCATAACCGCTCAAACCACAAATCCAGGTTCGTTCTTGCCAAGAGGAGATCATCAAGCTTGGAAGGCCCGTCACCGCGGCTGGTGGCCTGGGCTGGCCGGGACCCCAGGGCCCACGTGGCCGCAGAGGCATCTGGATGCAGGCCGCACGGGGCTGCTGCTGGGCACCTGCAACCTGGCCGTGGAGCCTCATGCCGGCATGCACAGGATGGCCAACTTGAGCCGAGAGATGACCCCTGGGTGACAAGGCAGGTGGGGTTTGGGGAGGAAGTGAAGCAGGGGCTTCTCTCGGGCCCCTCCCTGGGCCATTTGGCATCTTTGAGCTCCAAGAAGCAGCTGGGAGAGACGGAGCTCTCCCAGAGAGTCAAAAGGAAAAATGAGAGGAGGTCAGTTCGGGGAGGAGGGCCCCGTCCCCACCCTCCTGACCGTGCCCTCGAGCACCCAGTGAGCCTCAACCCCGGCCTATGTTCCAGCGTGCCTCCAAGTGAACAGAGCAGCTCACTCACTTGTCCCCTCCATGGGCTGGATTCTTGTCCTGCTTGTCTTCTGATGGAGGGTGACTCAGGACAGGAGGCTGGGGGCATCAGGGATGACCCCCGGGTCCTGCTGGCCCAGGCTGCTGCTCCCCAACAGCCCTTGTCACTGGGCTGAATCGTGTCTCCCCAAATCCCGTCCCCTAGAACCTCATTTGGAAGCAGGTCAGTTCAGAGGAGGCAGACCGGCTCGGGGGCCCCAGCCCCACAGCTGGGTCCACGTGGAGTCAGATCCACAGGGTGGAGCTGAGTGACCACAGGGGCAGAGACCGGGGACCTGCAGCCGGGAAACAGGGCAGCCAGTGCCAGGGGCTGGCGGGGGCTGGGAGGACCCTCCCCAGAGCGTCTGGAGGGAACACAGCCCCTGGCTGGGACTCCTGGCCTCCAGGAGGTGACAGAAAGCGTGTCTGTTGTCTGACCCCCCGTTGGCAGATCGGGGCACCCAGGGCCCGCAATGCAGCCGCCTCCTGGGACTAGGACCTCCAGCTCCTCCCTGACCCCGCCCCTCCATGACCTGGTGGACGGGCCAAGTGTGCCCAGCTCCAGGGTCCCGTGGTTTCTGTGCCCCACCCCGAGGCTGATGGTCCTGGTTCAGAGTTTGCCCCTCTCTTTCCCCACCTTTTCTTCTCCCTGTCTCCTGAACATGCCGCCTGCCAGTGTCATCACCATTATTCTGGTCTGCCTCACAGTCACACCCTTTCTGGTCCCCTCGAAAGTACCTGTCTTCCTGCGTCCCCTGCCTCAGGGCCCCCAGACGGAGGACCCTGTGGCTCCCTGCTGCTCTCGGACATGGAGGTGAAAGGCCCGCCAGGTGGCCCTGGGCACACATGGCCGCCCTGACCCCTTGGGAGGCAGCGGGGACGGGCGTTCTGCTGAGGACGCAATATTTAAAGCACGAGATGCATGTTCATTCATTCAGCATTTCCAGCTCCATAAGTGATCAATGGCATCGACAACTCAGGACAGAACGCCAGAGGGAGCAGAAACCGATGGTGCCAGCAAGAGGTCACCGTGAAGAGTCCTCAGGCTCCCGTGATGCCTGGCTCGGTGACCAGCACCTCGCAGAGGCCGGTCCTGCCCCTGCTTGACACCAGTATGTAGATGGGGGGGCATTCTCCCTGCCTGTTTCCCTTGCTAAGTAGGGGGAGCAGGATGACGTGGAGACCGCCCTGCACATGTGAGGTGGTGCACATTCCAGACAGATAGAAGGAAGGTGGGAAGTGTCTGCATGGGTAAGTGTGCATGGGCGTGCACAGACACACGGGAACTGTCCCCTCCCTCTCAGCGTCTCAGGGTGACATCCCAAGGCAGAATTCTCTCCCTGGCCCCCAAATAAAGCCCTGAGTTAACTGTAATAAGCAAACCGGCAGACTGAATCTAAAATGGCCCGGAGGAAACTAACCTGCACTTTAAAAAGTACATGAAGTCCTTTATGTTTGTGAAATACTCAAGCTAGCAATTTATAACTTTGCAGAAAATGCAAGGTATCACTCTGTAATTTCAGTCAAAGCCTGTGCTATGTATTTTGTCCATTCTTAATAGCAATGGGCTTTGGTCAAGAGATCGTTTGGCAAATTGGTCTATCAGCAAACTCTATCCTGCCAGCTGGCTTGCAGACATGGGTTTGGTTCTATGAATTTGTTTACTAGTGGGTTGATATTCTCCACATTGATTTAAGGCAAATTAATCTTTGATGAATTGACTCAAAGTTCAGTCTTTTACTAGAAGTTTTTTAAATTAAGCTTTTTATTTTGAGACAATTGTAGATTCACTGCAGTCATAAGAAACAGCACAGGGAGATCCCACAGACCTTGGGACCACCTTCCTCAGGGGCTGCATCTCACAGAACTGCAGCCCGTCTCGAGCGGGGTACCTGTACCGACGTGGTGCAGACACAAGCATCCTCCTCCACCAGGGCCCCCACACCCTCTCCATCCTCCCAGCCCCTCCCCCAGGCTAACCCAGCCACCACTGGTCTGTTGTACACCCCTGTCCTCCTGTCATTTCAAGAGTGAAAAAAATCACATACCACCTAAAATATTTTTTTTAATTTCTATTTTTATTTTTTGGCTGAGTAACAGATGGGGTCTTAGTTCCCTGACCAGGGATCGAAATTGCACCCCCTGCGTTGGAAGCGCAAAGTCTTAACCATCGAGCCACCAGGGAAGTCCGTCTACCTACTATTTTGAGTAATTCCTTGAGTGTCTCTTCAAGTTGTCCCATATGTCAACAGTCCCTTCCTTTTCATTCCTGAATGGTGTTCCATGAGATCTCACAGTTTATCCATTCACCTGCTGGAATACGTCTGGGCTGATTCCAGTTTTTGGCTGTATTATTTCTAGAAGCATCCATGTACAGATTTTTGCATGAGAATAACCTTCTATTTCTCTGGGATAAATGCCCACGAGTGCAGTCACTGGGTCATGTGACAGTTCCACGTTTAGTTTTGTAAGAAACTCCCAAGTGCTTTTCCAGAGTAGCTGAACCATTTCACATTCCCACTAGGGCATATGAGGATTCCAGTTTCTCTGACTTTCATCAGCATTTGGTGTTGTCCTGATTTTTGTTTTGATCATTTTGATGTGTGTGTCGCTGTACTTTACTGTGATTTAATTTTTCATTTCCCTGATGGATAATGAGATTGGAAATCTTTTCATGGGTTTATTTGCCATCTGAGTATCTTCTTTAGTAAAATGTCTGCCCATAACTTTTGCCCTTTTCTAGTTGGCTTTTCTTTTGTGTAGAGTTTTGAGAGTTCTGTATATATTTTGAATACTAGTCCTTGAACAGCTATGTGATTTGCATTTTATTGCAGTGTGTAGCTTGCATTTTCCTGCTTTTAATACGATCATTCAGAGACAAAAGTTTTAAAGAATTTTGAAAAATGCAATTTATCGAATTTTCCTTTTGTGAGTCATGCTTTTGGTAGTAAGTCTATGAAATTTTTTCTCATTTCTATATTCTAAAGATTGCCTTTGATCTATTTTTCCTAAAGTTTATGCGTTTACACTTGAGTCTCATGATCCATTTTGAGTTAATTTTTGTAGAAAGTGTGAGGTTTGGGTTGAAGTTTTTTTGTTTTGGCTATGAATGTTTAGTTGCTCCAGTGCTATTTGTTAGAAAGGCTGTCCTTCCATCAAATTGCTTTTTCATATTTGTCAATGATTAATTGGGCATACTTGTGTGGGTCTGTTTCCTTGCTCTCTATTTCATTGAGTTCTGTGTCGATCTCAAAATCACAATGCCAATACCCAAAGCAACATTACACAAGATGCATTGGAGTGTGTTTGACCAGTTAAGGAAAGACAACATACAAGGAATAATAAGAAACACATATTTTGGGTCATTGAACTGAGTCACGGCTTTTTAATGCATGCTCAGTTTTGTATTTTCACCTAGGTGCAAGACATTTCACGATCCTACAGAGTTACCTGCATGGAGAAAGCTTTTTGAAACAGCATTTGCCCAAGGATACCGAAAAGTCCCAAGAAAACAGAACGCTATGTTTATACCACGTTGATTATTTAATCGTCTGCATTAGAGGGTGCCTCTCCACGCCACCCTCACTGCTGGCTGGAGGAGAGCACCGTGGTTCTGAAGCGCTGCCACCCTGCCGTCCTCCCTGAGCTGGCACCTCTGACCGGGCCGTTCCCCCCTCCCTGCCTCCTGCTGTCCTCCCACAGAGGACACGCACCTTGCAGGGAGTCAGCTCCTGACGCGTGAGAAAGCTAGCAAGGTGTGCGCTTCCCGGTGGACACCCGATGCCTCCCTGTTCTCATAATAACACCAGCGGTGGTTGAAAAGGGGTTTGGACAGGGCACGTTAGAGTATTTCAAATGACAGAATGTAAGTCACAAAGATGGAGAACCGGACATGGAAAAATAAAGATTTCAAATTCCCTTAAGAAAGCAGTAGGGGAACTTCCCTGGTGGTCCAATGGCTAAGAATCCGTCTTGCAGTGCAGGGGACACAGGTTTGATCCCTGGTTGGAGAACTAAGATTCCCCCAGGCTGTGGAGCAACTAAGCCCTCGGGCCTTCACTATCGAGCCAGCACATCACAGCTACAGAGTCCGCGCAGTGCAATGAACAATCTCACACGATGCAACTAAGGCCCAACACAGCCAAATAAATAAAATTAGAAAAAAGCACTAGGCTGTGGGTCCAAGACTGCGGGCTGCTTGTTTATGATTTCCATTGTTCTGTACGGGCACTGCCCTTGAGTGACGGCAAGAAACAGGCTGGACAGTTACGAGTTCTAGAACTGCCTCTCACTCTGACCAGACTTGGGGAAGAAGGCTGGAGGTGGAGGGGTGGGTGTGAGGGCACCTTCTTCACGTGGGTTGTCTGGCTCTGGACAAGTTACTTAGTCCCTTAGAGGCTTTTTCCTCCTCTTTGAAATATCTGCCTGCTTACGTCACAGAACTGCACACATTTTCTTTAAGCTATACATGTCTGCATCCACATATATCAGCGTATATTATTTTTAAGATGCAAAATAGCACAGGGGTGTGGATATTAATATATTAATTAATATCAACATCATTCTTGGATGTTATGTAGCAATCCACATCATACAGGATTAAGCACCAATGTGAAATCTGCACGTTCTGGAAGCAATGATGAGCTGGGCTGTCAGGGGCTTGGATGACTGTAGACCAGCTCTCTGATCCTAACAGATAACAGAACCAGTCTACTCTGAACCACCAAGTCCCTTGTTTGTAATATGAAGTGTTTGGATTATATGTCCCTTTCTCTTCAGTGACTCTTTGAGTGGTGAGGGCTGTGAGTGGGGCGGAAGTTCAAAGAAAAAGAAATTAATAATGTGAAAGTAATATGCAGAAAAGAGAATAAAAAGTGCTGTATGAGGAATAGAAAAAAAGAGAAGGCAATGAAGTGCATTAGAACATAAAGAAGAAACAAATCAGGCTGAAACACAGGTGATTTCCAGGCCGAGATGGTGAAGGGTCAGCCCTGGTGCTGCTTCCCGTTATCCTGGTGAGCACTCACCCCTGACGGCCCAGCAGGTTCTCAGGCCCATCCACCTGGCAGGGTGGGCCCTGCCACCCACGTCAGCGGAGAGGAGACAGACGGGAGGGGAACTGCAAGCTGCTGAATCGCTCCGCCTCCTGAGCCGTGTCCTCGCTGGTGACAGAGCCGAGGGGACCATGCTGCCCAGCACCTCAGGCACTGCTCACCCCCTCACCCCTCTCCCGGGCCCCACCCCACCCTCCCGTGTTCACCCAGACCTGTTGTGAGTGGACTAGGCCAGCGACAGGTTTCACCCTCAAGTTTTCTTGGACATCTATGTGCTCAGTCACGTCCAACTCTTTGCAACCCCATGGACTGCAACATGCCAGGCCTCCTTGTCCATCACCAACTCCTGAAGTTTACTCAAACTCATGTCCACTGAGTCCATGATAACATCTAGCCGTCTCATCCTCTGTTGCCCTCTTCTCTCACCTTCAATCTTTCTCAGCAACAGGGTCTTTTCCAATGAGTCAGTTCTTCGCATGAGGTGGCCAAAGTATTGGAGTTTCAGCTTCAGCATCAGTCCTTCCAATGAATATTCAGGACTGATTTCCTTTAGGATGGACTGGTTGGATCTCCTTGCAGTCCAAGGGACTCTCAAGAGTCTTCTCCAATACCGCAGTTCAAAAGCATCAATTCTTTGGCACTCAGCTTTCTTTACAGTCCAACTCTCACATCTATGAATGACCACAGGAAAAACCATAGCTTTGACTAAACAGACCTTTGTTGGTAAAGTAATGTCTCTGCTTTTTAATATGCTGTCTAGGTTGGTCATAACTTTTCTTCCAAGGAGTAAGCGTCTTTTAATTTCATGGCTGCAGTCACCATCTGCAGTGATTTTGGAGCCCCTCAAAATAAAGCCTGTCACTGTTTCCACTGTTTCTGCATCTATTTGCCATGAACTGATGGGATCAGATGTCATGACCTTAGTTTTCTGAATGTTGAGTTTTAATCCAACTTTTTCACTCTCCAATTTCACTTTCATCAACAGTTTCTTTAGTTTTTCTTTGTTTTCTGCCATAACAGTGGTGTCATCTGCATATCTGAGGTTATTGATATTTCTCCCAGCAATCTTGATTCCAGCTTGTGTGTCTTTCAGCCCAGCATTTCTCATGATGTAATCTGCATATAAGTTAAATAAGCAGGGTGACAATATACAGCCTTGATGTACTCCTTTCCCTATGTGGAACCAGTCTGCCATTCCATGTCCAGTTCTAACTGTTGCTTCCTGACCTGCATACAGGTTTCTTAAGAGGCAGGTCAGGTGGTCTAGTATTCCCATCTCTTTAATAATTTTCCACAGTGTATTGTGATTCACACAGTCAAGGGCTTTGGCATAGTCAATAAAACAGAAATAGATGTTTTTCTGGAACTCTTTTGCTTTTTCAAAGATCCAGCGGATGTTGGCAATTTGATCTCTGTTTTTTCTGCCTTTTCTAAATCCCCCTCAGTCAGTCTCTCCTGTCAGGAAGCTTCCATAAGCTTCTTATCTTTCTGAAAACCACAGTCACAGAAAACTTATCAATCTGATCACATGGACCACAGCCTTGTCTAACTCAATGAAACTATGAGCCATGCCGTGTAGGACCACCCAAGATGGATGGGTCATGGTGGAAAGTTCTGACAAAATGTGGCCCACCAGAGAAAGGAATGGCAGCAGTCTTGCTTTGAGAACGCCATGAACAGCATGAAAAGCATATCACATTATTCCTAAGGAATCAAAACTAGACTAAAATTGGGTGAGCAGAATAAAGGCAATAATGTTCAGAGAAAGGATGACTTCCCATCCTTCCAAGAAACAATCTTCATGTTCCATGAACAAACGTTATTTGAGAACCACTCAAAGGTAACAAATCACTTGTATACTCCAATGATACTTTTCTGGGAGAGCTAACAAGTGTATCTGTGGAGTGTGGGGACTTCCTGATTCTGAGATTCTTCTTCAGTTCAGTTCAGTTCAGTTCAGTTGCTCAGTCGTGTCCAACTCTTTGTGACCCCATGAATCGCAGCACGCCAGGCCTCCCTATCCGTCACCAACTCCCGGAGTTCACTCAGACTCATGTCCATCGAGTCCGTGATGCCATCCAGCCATCTCATCCTCGGTCGTCCCCTTCTCCTCCTGCCCCTAGTCCCTCCCAGCATCAGAGTCTTTTCCAATGAGTCAACTCTTCACCTGAGGTGGCCAAAGTACTGGAGTTTCAGCTTTAGCATCATTCCTTCCGAAGAAATCCCAGGACTGATCTCCTTCAGAATGGACTGGTTGGATCTCCTTGTAGTCCAAGGGACTCTCAAGAGTCTTCTCCAACACCACAGTTCAAAAGCAAACTCTCTTGCTTTTTCTATGATCCAGCAGATGTTGGCAATTTGATCTCTGATTCCTCTGACTGTTCTAAAACCAGCTTGAACATCGGGAAGTTCACAGTTCATGTATTGCTGAAGCCTGGCTTGGAGAATTTTGAGCATTACTTTACTAGCGTGTGAGATGAGTGCTATTGTGCAGTAGTTTGAGCATTCTTTGGCATTGCCCTTTTTTGGGATTGGAATGAAAACTGCCCTTTTCCAGTCCCGTGGCCACTGCAGATTTTTCCAAATTTGCTGGCATATTGAGTGCAACACTTTCACAGCATCATCTTTCAGGATTTGAAACAGCTCCACTGGAATTCCATCACCTCCACTAGCTTTGTTCTTAGTGATGCTTTCTAAGGCCCACTTGACTTCCCATTCCAGGATGTCTGGCTCTAGATGAGTGATCACACCATTGTGATTACCTCAGTCATGAAGATCTTTTTTGTACAGTTCTTCCGTGTATTCTTGCCACCTCTTCTTAATATCTTCTGCTTCTGTTAGGTCCATACGATTTCTGTCCTTTATCGAGCCCATCTTTGCATGAAATGTTCCATTGGTATCTCTAATTTTCTTGAAGAGATCTCTAGTCTTTCCCATTCTGTTCTTTTCCTCTATTTCTTTGCATTGATCGCTGAAGAAGGCTTTCTTATCTCTTCTTGCTATTCTTTGAAACTCTGCATTCAAATGCTTATATCTTTCCTTTTCTCCTTTG
The DNA here is from genome assembly GCF_042477335.2 of Ovis canadensis. Classification (NCBI taxonomy): domain Eukaryota; kingdom Metazoa; phylum Chordata; class Mammalia; order Artiodactyla; family Bovidae; genus Ovis; species Ovis canadensis. The sequence continues at coordinate 14,649,629 of NC_091267.1, forward strand.
CTTTTCACCTCTCTTTTTCACAGCTATTTGTAAGCCCTCCCCAGACAGCCATTTTTCTTTTTTGCATTTCTTTTCCATGGGGTCTTGATCCTGTACAATGTCATGAACCTCATTCCATAGTTCATCAGGCACTCTATCTATCAGATCTAGGCCCTTAAATCTATTTCTCACTTCCACTGTATAATCATAAGGGATATGATTTAGGTCATACCTGAATGGTCTAGCGGTTTTCCCTACTTTCTTCAATTTGAGTCTGAATTTGGCAATAAGGAGTTCATGATCTGAGCCACAGTCAGCTCCTGGTCTTGTTTTTGTTGAGTGTATCTCCATCTTTGGCTGCAAAGAATATAATCAATCTGATTTCGGTGTTGACCATCTGGTGATGTCCACGTGTAGAGTCTTCTCTTGTGTTGTTGGAAGAGGGTGTTTGCTATGACCAGGGCATTTTCTTGGCAAACTCTATTAGTCTTGCCCTGCTTCATTCTGGGTTCCAAGCCCAAATTGGCTGTTACTCCAGGTGTTGCATTCCAGTCCCCTATAATGAAAAGGACATATTTTTTAGGTGTTAGTTCTAAAAGGTCTTGTAGGTCTTCACAGAACCGTTCAACTTCAGCTTCTTCAGCGTTACTGGTTGGGGCATAGACTTGGATTACTGTGATATTGAATGGTTTGCCTTGGAGACGAACAGAGATCATTCTGTCGTTTTTGAGAATGCATCCAAGTACTGCATTTTGGACTCTTTTATTGACCATGATGGCTACTCCATTTCTTCTGAGGGATTCCTGCCCGCAGTAGTAGATGTAATGGTCATCTGAGTTAAATTCACCCATTCCTGTCCATTTTAGTTCGCTGATTCCTAGAATGTTGACATTCATGCTTGCCATCTCTTGTTTGACCACTCCCAATTTGCCTTGATTCATGGACCTGACATTCCAGGTTCCTATGCAATATTTCTCTTTACAGCATCGGACCTTGCTTCTATCACCAGTCACATCCACAGCTGGGCATTGTTTTTGCTTTGGCTCCATCCCTTCATTCTTTCTGGAGTTATTTCTCCTCTGATCTCCAGTAGCATATTGGGCACCTACTGACCTGGGGAGTTCCTCTTTCAGTATCCTATCATTTTGCCTTTTCATGCTGTTCCTGGGGTTCTCAAGGCAAGAATGCTGAAGTGGTTTGCTATTCCCTTCTCCAGTGGACCACATTCTGTCAGACCTCTCCACCATGACCTGCCCATCTTGGGTTGCCCGTGAGCATGGCTTAGTTTCATTGAGTTAGACAAGGCTGTGGTCCTAGAGTGATTAGATTGACTAGATTCTTCTTACAGAATATGTTTTCTGAACTGTCATAATGCATCATCACCATCCTGCCTTCTATAAGAAGCAATGTAAAACACAGTGCAATCTGAATGTTCCTGGGTCACTGAAGTCAGAGGTGAATGCTCGAGATCAGCGTCCTGCCTGTCTGCCACCTCCTCCTCCTTCTCAATGACATAAGTGACTTGTTTTAAGGGGACAGGAAGTCAAATGAACAAGTGCAGGCATGTTCTCCCCTGGAAGGATCACGTTACGGCTTAGGTTGGGCCACCTGTCACTGGGGAAGTCCCCATTTCTCAGGGACATTGTGTGTACAGAGGCAGTGACCCAGACTCCAGAACACTGGACTCTGGGCCTCAGGGCTGTGGTGTTTTGAGCTCATCTCACGAGATGAGGGGCAAAGTTCAAAACTTATAACACATTCATTTATCCAGGCGAGTAGTATTTTTAAAGAGTCAGTTTTTAAACATAGTTGAGAAAAAAAAGAGTGATTTGAGGAGTTAACAATAAGATTATCTGTGTATTTAGTTTCTGACACCTTTAGGAGGAGGATGGGAGCTTCCCAGTGGTGTTAGTGGTAAAGAACCTTCCTGCCAATGCAGGAGACACAAGAGACATGGGTCAGAACATCCTCTGGAGGAGGAAATGGGAACCCACTCCGGTATCCTTGCCTGGAGAATCCTATGGACAGAGGAATCTAGCAGGCTACAGCCCATGGGGTCACAAAGAGTCGGACACAACTGAAGTGACTTAGCACACAGGCACATCTTTAGGAGATAAAAGGAAACAGAGCCATACCTCTTCAATGGTTGAGCCGTGTTGTTAATCATCTTAAAAAATATACATTGAATATTTGTCTAAAAATACAATTGCATGGGATTTTTTTTTGTTTGTTTTGAGGTTTGGTGAGTACAAACCAAAATTCATGTTTAAATTAATGTTTTATCTCATGTTCATACACATAAAGGTACATACAAGCAGCATTTTGGAGAAAGTCAAAGGGGATGTCAATAATGGACAGAGACAAGAAACAGTGTTTGTGTAGCTGTGGATGGTTTATAATGCGGTTTACATGCAGCGGTCAGTATGCATATAGCAAATATTACTACTGCTTCCACTTGACATGAAGAAACTTAAAACCAGGGAGTTTAAATCGTCTAAACAAAAAGAAAGACACAGAGAGAAAGAGCAGAGGGAGCAGACAAACATGTCTGGAAGGTGGGCTGCTTGATGTTTGGACAAGCTGCCCTTTCACCCCACGGTCACCTAACAAGGGGCAGGGGCCACCCTGCAGCCACGTGCTGGGGCCCTCGTTCAGATGAGCCCGCACGCAGGGTCAGCCGTGTCTGACACCCCAGCCTCACACCCCTTCTACTGGCTCATCGCGAATGCATGTTTCTGATGTCAGTTGTGTGATGACTGTCAGCCTGGCTATTGCCTGTGATCTTGAGATTTATAGTTTCCCCACACCAGGGCACATGCTGAGAAAACACGCATCTATTGTATGTGTTAATGGGCAGAACTACAGATGAAAATGCCCATCGCACTGGCTAATCGTGGGCCGTAGAAAATGCACACAGAAGCGCATGACTGTCACGGAAGACGAAAGGGAATCGAATGTGAGAGCAGTAATTTTGTTTTCTTCCCCCTTCTACTGCTTGATCTGTGGAGGTAATCACTCAGCACAGTTAAGACAGCTAAATCACATTACCAACCTGCTCAGATTTGCCTGGCATATTAACTCCCTCTCGGGACCATGCTCCTGAGATGCCAGGGCCCCTCTCTCTGCAGGGTTATTGACATGTGTTGTTGAGATCGTGGAATGTTTTATTGACTTCATAATTATTCTGTGTGTGTGGTTAGCTTGGTTTATATCTATGTGCAAGCTTATTTTATGCTCTTTAAAATGTAATACAACTAAATTATGTATGGTTCTCCAAGAGTAGAGAGGGTCTTGGTGAAGAAAGAAGAATTCTGATTCCCATTGTCTTGAGTGAGTCATTAAAAGAATAGTGAGTCCCCTCTAAATGCTGGATGCTGTATTAAAACATGGCAGACAAGTCCTGCCTTCAGAAAAGTTTATAGTTTGGTAGGAAAGATGAGCAACTCAAACAAATAATCCGTATTTTGTCCAGAGAGAAACGCTGGGAGGAGGTGCAGACTAGCACAGATGTTTAGCGGTAGGACCAGCACTTTCCGATTTAGATTCAGGAAGGCAGTATTTAGCTAGATCTTGAAGGATATGTACAATTTTGAGAAGCAGAAAAAAGAGTGAATATGTCCAAGGAAAGGAAAAAAAGGGGAAAGGAACTTTTGATTTGGCAGGGGTGGGGAGATTGTCCTGTGTGATGAATAAATTGTATATACAAAGCCAGAGTTCCAGATGGAGGAAGATGGAGAAAGCTTCGGGGGTAGGGAGGGGGCTGAGGGCCCCTCACCATGAAGGGCAAGGCATGGCTTACATCTCCTGGAGTCAGAAAAACCCAGTCTGAGAGGGAGCTTCCGTTCCTGATGGAAACCTCAGCCTGCTGATCCGAGAAGTGGGTTAAGATGGTGTGCCTCTCAGAGGGTGGTTAAGAGAACTAAGAAGACAAATGTGAGTGTGCATTCACTTTCCCGTATCCAGAAAGTGGTGGCTGAGTGTGAACTGTGTTTATTAAAGATGGAAACATCACACAGATAGAGTCGCGATCACCAAAAGCGCAGTGGGGAGGAGAGATGGGTGTGAGGGCGGGACGGCGCGGAGAGCTGCAGGAATGAGAGGAGAAGAAACCGGGACTCGTGAGGACACAGAGGAGAAGCCAGCCTGGTTGGAACACAGAGGGCGCGGCGGCTCCTTGGGGCCAGGGTACGGAGCATCCCAGAGGGCATCGTTCAGGGACGCTGGCCACGGGCGGGAGGGCCAGGGCGGGGGCGGACAGAGGAAATTTACTTAGGTTTGTCATTCCGAAAGGGCTTGTAAGGGCTTATAGACATAGGCGAAGAAGAGTGACTTGTAAACAGGCTAGGAGTGAGTTGGTGGCAGGGAAGGAGATAGGAGGCTTGAGAACTTGGGTTGTTGGTGACAGACAGACAAACCACAGAATGAAGTGGTGGAGATGGCAAGTCTGGGGGTAAGGTCTGTGATGAAGGGTGCCCCAGGGGTGAGCACAGTGGGAAAGGCAGTCCAGACCAGTCCAGGAGGAGGGTGGTCCAACCGGAAGGTGCAGAGGGGAGGAAGGGGAGGTGAGGCCAGGACAGGGCGGTTAGGGAGCAGGGACCCAGGAAGAGGGTCCTTTGGGGAAGGACGAGGGCAAGCCTCAGGAGAAGAATTCTGAGAAACAGAGATTTGCACCCACTAGCAGGGCCTGAAAATCTGAGTTATAGTCTTGGAGGCTTGACCATCCTCCTGGCCTCATGCATCACTCTCCATCTCAGACATCGAGTTCTCACCAGAAACACAGAATCTGGATCATCTTCAAGGTCCTTTCTAACATGAACTTGCTGTGCTTCTCGCCGGGCGCTGTCTCATTTTCCCTCAACTTTGGTTGGAGTGAGGGCTGTTTTACATAGTTTTCACTTTTACTTACTGCCGCAGTTCAGTAAGTATTGCCTTGACGTGTAGGGGTAGAGGCCTGTGATGTCGAATTTATGACTTGGATGTTCAAAGTGCGCGATTTCAAATTCACAGCATTAGACAGGCAGGCCACGGTCAGCTGCTCTATCTGGATGGTCCCCTGGCCTCTGCGAGGCTGCGGGCCTCTCTTGCCCGGCCCTGCCTTTTGCAGGTGCTGGGTGCTCTGGGCCACCCGTCTGCCTGCAGAGTCCCCAGCTGCACCCAGGCTGTGGGGATGGGGAGCCCCAGGCTGGCAGGGAGGGGTGCCCAGGAGTGTGCCTGAAAGTAGGTGTCTTCTCGAGAAATCTCTGGGCCTGTAGGTCACACCCGCTTTGTCACAGACCATAGTGTGTTTCCAGAGTCACATCCTGACAGAGTAACTGGGGAGCTGGTGAGGGAGTGGATGGGAGAGAGGCTGCCTGAGCTGCTCTCTGGGGGCTGGGGTCTTTCAGCACTGCTGGGAGGGTGGTCCCTGGGGACAGAGGCACTGGCCAGCCTCTGAGCGAGTCAGGACTCCATCAGCAGCCAATGTGGTGCCAGTTTTCCAAAAAAATCTCTAATACAAAATATTTTTCTTAGGGAGAATTTAAGGATCCACAATGGAGAAGGACATGGCAACCCACTCCAATATTCTTGCCAGGAGAATCCCAGGGACAGGGGAGCCTGGTGGGCTGCCGTCTATGGGCTTGCACAGGGTCAGACACGACAGAAGCGACTTAGCAGCAGCAGCAGCAGCAGCAAGGATCCATAAAGCAAAGAAGATGACCAATTCTGCCAGCATAACACGTCAACTGTCACGTCTCACTGCAAGATCCCCCTCACTATTTCTGAGTGTAGATTTTGGTAGGTTTTGTCATTAGAATCCTGCCATATTCATCCTTTTATTTCTCATTTTGTTGCTGACACACTCAGTTTCCGACATCATCTGCAGCTATGCGCTCTCAGCAGAACTCACCGCTCAGCGGTGGGTGAGCTCCCACAGAGGATGGGAAACTTAGAAGGTATTCCCAGCTTTGTGAGGCGGTGAGGTCTGGGGGCGGGCCTGTGTAGGGGGTGGGGCCTGCATGGGCAGGGCCGTGCAGGGGCAGGGCCCTGCAGGGGGCTGCATGTGGGCCTAGAGGGCTCAGCTTCTGTCAAAACTTCCACAGCACAGACCTGGCAGCCGGCAGACTGAAATTGGCTCTTGCACATTCAATCAAAGTCAATTAAAAATGAGTTGATCTGAGAAACAGGAAAGCACCTAAAAATGAAGAGCCACGTGACTTAGGCGTACATGCAGGTCCTGCAGATGTAGATGTAGGTGGACCAGCAGAAAAGCCCCTGCAGAAACAATCGGAGGGCAAGCCAGTTCTGGGTTCTCCGTTGCCTCAGCTGTCTAGTTCAGTTCAGTCACTCAGTCGTGTCCCACTCTTTGTGACCCCATGAATCACAGCCCGCCAGGCCTCGCTGTCCATCACCAACTCCCGGAGTTCACCCAGACTCACGTCCATCAAGTCGGTGATGCCATCCAGCCATCTCATCCTCTGTCTTCCCCTTCTTCTCCTGCCCCCAACCCCTCCCAGCATCAGGGTCTTTTCCAATGAATCAACTCTTCGCATGAGGTGGCCAAAGTACTGGAGTTTCAGCTTTAGCATCATTCCTTCCAAAGAAATCCCAGGGCTGATCTCCTTCAGAATGGACTGGTTGGATCTCCTTGCAGTCCAAGGGACTCTCAAGAGTCTTCTCCAACACCACAGTTCAAAAGCATCAATTCTTCAGCGCTCAGCCTTCTTCACAGTCCAACTCTCACATCCATACATGACTACTGGAAAAACCATAGCCTTGACTAGATGGAACTTAGTCGGCAAAGTAATGTCTCTGCTTTTGAATATACTATCTAGATTGGTAATAACTTTCCTTCCAAGGAGTAAGCGTCTTTTAATTTCATGGCTGCAGTCACCATCTGCAGTGATTTTGGAGCCCCCCCCAAATAAAGTCTGACACTGTTTCCACTGTTTCCCCATTTATTTGCCATGAAGTGATGGGACCAGACGCCATGATCTTTGTTTTCTGAATGTTGAGCTTTAAGCCAACTTATTCACTCTCCTCTAAACACTTAGTAAAAGAAATCGACGGGTCTTAACCATGGAGTCGATGTCTGGATGGACCAACACATCGAAGCCCAGCAAGAGGCTGGGTTTCATCCAGATCACAGAGAACCTTAATGATTCTGCAGAGACAGGCCCAGTCTTCCCTGTAGCCATGTAGTCAAGTTTTCATAAAAATGAGATTATCATATATACTCAGATAAGCAGTGGGTGTGTGCTCAGTTGTGTCCGACTCTTTATGTGACCTCATGGACTGTAGTCTGCTAGGCTCCTCTGTCCATGATATTTTCCTGGCAAGAATACTGGAGTGGGTTGCCATTTCCTCCTCTAGGGGATCCTCCCTAGAGGGAAGACATACATGGGTGATCCACGGAATCTCAAGAACCTTATATCAGCAAAAGCACTGCCAGCTTTGTCCAAGAGGAACAGAGAACGAATGAAGTGAAAGAAGGCTGGACAGATAGGATGAAGACTACTACAGCTCCTTAGGAGAAAGCATGTACTATCTTTTGTGAGAAAAGAAAAAGGGATAGAACCCACGTCTCCCGCATTGGCAGGCATCTTTACCACTGAGCCACCTGGGAAGCCCGAAATATAACTTTATTTATAATAATTGATAACGATGGACTCTTCTGCCCAGACTACTTAGAGAATAACTCAAAATCTTTGCCTTGAAAATGAGGCGCTGCTGTGACAACCCCCTGAAAATGTGGTCGTGGGTTTATAATCAGACGGTGCAGGAGGTTGGGGGAATGGTGGGGGACGCACACTAGAACAATGTGTTCTAAGGGTGCTGAGCAGGCCATCTGTAGAAGTAGGAACTCTGAGCATGTAGCCAGCAGGGACCCCCAGATTGCCTGCAGAAATCTGAGCCGGAGGAGGCTGTCCACGAGGGCTTGGAAGGAGCTCAAGGAGGAAGGGAGAACCTCGCCACACAGGGGCCAAAGCCCAGCAGAACTGTGTCCTGCAGCTCCGTAACAAGTAAAATCATAAGACTAGACATTTAGCTGAAGAGACTTCCAAGCAAAGTGTACAGCAGTAAAATGCAAGAGGTGAAAGGTAAACGGAGAGGAGAACTGTTTACTGAAAGGATTTGGGACTGTTTACTAAAAGGATAATTGCCAGCCGATCTAGATTACAAAACACGCCAAATTACGAGATGCACACATTGAAGAGTGTTCTAGAGGAAAGCCAAGGGTGGGGCTAGACCATCTGTTAATACCTTAGACAGATCAAACGGTCGGAGTAGGTAGTCACACAGCTGGCTCTTGGAAGAGATTCAGGGTGTGACATAGAGAGCCCTTCAGTCAAACCAGAGAACAGCCAGCGAGCTGACTGCATTGTCCCTCAGGCATCTCAGCAAGAGCCCAGGATCGGATGGTGCTGGGCAGGAAATTCTGTGGATGACCCTCTGGTCTAATGGACCAAGTCCCCGTAACATACATGGGTGATCCATGGGGTCTCAAGAATCTTATATCAGCAAAAGCACTGCCAGCTTTGTCCAGGAGGAACAGAGAGCATATGAAATGAAAGAAGTCTGGGCAGACAGGATGCAGACTAATATAGCTACTCAGTGCTTTCGTCCGTGAGAAGAGAAAAAGAACTCGGAATGCAGACCCCTGAAAGGCAGAGGGCTGATTCCAGGCCTCAGAGGCTAGTGAGTTTTGAAATTGCTTGGGATCAGTGACTCCTTTCTTCACCTTCCTTTTCTTCCTTTTGAACCAAAATGTCTATAACTTGTAACTGATCCTCCTCACATCATAGTATTTTGAGAGGCAGTAACTTGTTTTCTAGTTTCACAGGTCCACAAATAGGGAGGGATTTCCCCCCAAGATGGATCATACTCAGATTCCCACCCATATCTGATTTAGATTATGAGAGTGGTGAAGACTCAGCCTGCATTGCAGGAGACTGCTTGCAATGCAGAGACGCAGATTCCATCCCTGGGTAGGGAAATCCCTGAAGAAGGGAATGACAAGCTGATCCAGTATTCTTGCCTGGAAATTCCATGGACAGAGGAGCCTGGAGGGCTACAGTCCGTGAGATGGCAAGAGTTGGACATGACTTAGCGACTAAAGCTTCACCACTGATGGAAAACTGATACGATGCTTTAGGAAAGAAAATACAACATATGATCCACAACTGCCACGTTGTTCCACAGACACTCAGCAGATTTTGCTGTACGCTTATTTATTCAAAACCTTGTACTTAAATACACAGCTCTGTTATTTATTTATAGGTAGTAGTTGCCACTGTGGCTTTTAAAGGCCAATATAAATGCAAATCCAACATGACAATCTTTATGAAGTTTCATTTTCTTTTCAGAATAAAAATGAGAATCATGATAATTCTTCCCATAAAAGATTATGTCATAATCCTACATTTTACTAAAGTTATTCTTATCACCAATTAGCAGAGAGTCATTTACATATAAATTTTAGACTAGTATAATCTCATGGGAGCTTTGGGAGGTGAAATGAATCAGGCAGTATTATCTCATTGCGTAAAAGAAGATGCTTAGAGGAGAGAAAGGTTTTCCTAAGGAAACATCGGGAGTGAGTGACAGGCTTGGGAGCAGAACACAAGTTTGCTGAGCTTGAATTTTTGCCTGCGTATCAGCTATCACCAAATTTTCCTCTCATGACCTTGACTGACATTGTGACTGGTCCCCATCCTCCAGGGAATCGGCACTGAAACACTGGAAATTTTTCATTATACAGAACAACTCCATTAGGTCCTAAAACAATAAAACTCTAGAGTTATTATATTATACTGTACCCTCAAATGGCATAATTACAAACCAATCCCTAATTTGAGAATTCCAGAGAGTTCAAAGGGGTCAAATGTTTAATTGAAATGGAATATTTAAACTAAATTGCTAGCGCACTGCTTCAATATTATTGAAGTACTAATAAATACATTAAAAGACTGTTAGCAGAAGTACTTCCTGCTGAAGAATGATCATCCCAGGAAGACCATTAGCTCATTTTGTAATATACAGAGAATGTTGTTTTTAGCTAATTAAATGCCATGCATTTTTGATAGCACTTAACAATATGTGGTTAATTATTATTATGCAGGGTTTGTTCTATAGCATTAATTATGATGAACTCATTTGGCTTTTATAAGGATGGGGAATGTGTTGGTTTGGGAGGTACAGCACTTAGGGTGTTTTATTGTAATTTAGATGTAAATTAATAAACTTTGGAACTTGACATGAAAGACAAAGAGTTTTGCAAAGAGGGTCTAACATTGAGACAAAATAACGGTGAAGGGGAGAATCTTTGTAGGTTTGACAATCTTTATAAAACTGAGTTTATTCTACAGTAAAAAGCTTCATCTTTATGCAAGTTACTTACTATAAGAAATGCATGAATGGAATCTCAGTACCTGGCTCAAGGACCCTGGTCATGGAGTAATTTGAAGAATTTTGACCCCTAATCGTGCTCTCCCGGCTTGGTCACCTTGGGCCTTAGCTCCTCCATCTCCAGGCTGCCCAGGGCGCCCTCTGCCCATCAGCGCTGTTTCCCATTTCCCTGCCGAGGTGTCAGAACACACTGTGTTGGACCCAGACCCACACCCTGACTCGGGGTGTCCAAGTGGGCCTGGACCGTGTACTTTCCCAAGTGGCCGGGTGCCTGGACTGATGGGGGCTGGGGGGTGATGGCAGATCGCTTTTCAGGGTGATAAGGAGGTCCCCAACTTAGGCTGCTGGTACCTGTGTGCCTTCATAAGTTTAGTAAAAATCACTGACCTGGATGCTTAGAAGGCGCACAGGTAGTGGTTTGTAAGCTTCCCCTGGGCATGGGGATTAGACGAAGCCATAGAAGAGGGGACCGCCTCACAGGTGGCTTCCTGTTGGGTGGGGTCCACACAGCGCTTCAGGCCTGCTGGGACATGCATGGCAGCCAGGTGACAGGACTGCGGGGCTGCAGGCAGACGCACCCGTGCTGACACAAACCGGCTGCAGGCGGAAAGGCGCGTGACTTCACCCCAGCCTCCTCTGTGCACCTTTCTCACTGCACACGTGTCCCTGAAGGCTAGCATTTCTGGCCATGCGCAGGGCACATGTCTCATCCTAACACTGCCTGGACGCTCAGCAGTGCCTCCCTCCCGGGAGCCTGGGGAGGGGCCAGCTCACCACCACTGCACAGCCGTGAGTGGCCACCCCAGCGCAGGCCCTCCATCTGAAGGAACCATGTCTCTGGCAGGTCCCCACCTCCTGGGAGAAGCGAGCTCTCGTGGCTGGAGGATGTGTGGCCTGCTCCCAGATTCCTGGTTCTGTGTCTCCATCTGCATCTCAGGAACCTGCCACACCAGTGTGAGGCTCCCGGGGCCACAAGGGGCTTTTGTGGGGGAGAGAGGGGGCTTGCGGTTCCCAGAGTCACCACTGAGTGTCCTAACTCCCAGTGATTTTAATAAAGTGTTCTAGAAGCTGTGCTATATGGTCACAGGAGGGTCATCTATTAGAAGGAAGACTTGCTTTGGCTAAAAAAACAAAACGATGTCTTTTGTGGCCTTTGGTCTGAGGTGGCGGTCTCTGCAGTAACTCGTCGTGTTTGGACAGGAGTGGGGGTGAGGGAGGGGCAGGAAGGGTCTCCAGCACCCTGGCCTGCCCAGGCTGTAGCCCCTGCCCCAGCGGAGCCGTCAGGGGGAGAGGTCCTGCCACCTGGGTCCTCTGCTTCCACTTCCTCATTTGCAGCCCTGCCGCCCTCCCTTTAAACATCCCTCTGAGAATTTCTGGGCAAGGGTTGCTGGCCCTATTTCACTGATTTGGTACAAAGGCTGGGGCAGGCTGCACTTGAAGGTTACAGTCAGGGTCAGGACGAGGTTCAGGACAGGGAGCAGCAGCGGCGGCCGGGGTGTCTGGAGGGCCCGGCCCTCACGTGCCCTCACCTGCAGGAGGGGGAGCTGCAGATAAACAGGGCTGCACAAGGAGGGGCACTCAGCGTGGAGCCACTCCTCAGCCACCCAGCCCCCTGCCTGCCTCTCAGAAGCCTCATTTCCTCTCAGTGGTGCATATTTCCACGTGACTTTAAGGCAGAGCAAAAGAAGAAAAGAAGGGTGATGTCTAGGGTATGAGGGGAGGACTGCCATCACAGGTACACCTGGGGAAGGGAAAGTCATGTGGGGAAGGGAAAGTCACCTGGGAAGGGAAAGTCACCTGGGAAGGGAAACTCACCTAGGAAGGGAAAGTCAGCTGGGGAAGGGAAAGTCACCTGGGAAGAGAAAGTCACCTGGGGATGGGAAACTCAGCTGGGAAGGGAAAGTCACCTGGGAAGGGAAACTCAGCTGGGAAGGGAAAGTCACCTGGAAAGGGAAAGTCAGCTGGGGAAGGGAAAGTCACCTGGGAAGGGAAGGTCATGTGGGGAAGGGAAAATCACCTGGAAAGGGAAGGTCACCTGGGGAAGGGAAACTCAGCTGGGAAGGGAAAGTCACCTGGGAAGTGAAACTCAGCTGGGAAGGGAAAGTCAGCTGGGAAGGGAAAGTCACCTGGAAAGGGAAAGTCAGCTGGGGAAGGGAAAGTCAGCTGGGAAGGGAAAGTCACCTGGGAAGAGAAAGTCATGTGGGGAAGGGAAAGTCACCTGGGAAGGGAAAGTCACCTGGAAAGGGAAGGTCACGTGGGGAAGGGAAAGTCAGCTGGGAAGGGAAACTTACCTGGAAAGGGAAAGTCACCTGGGAAGGGAAAGTCACCTGGGAAGAGAAAGTCATGTGGGGAAGGGAAAGTCACCTGGGAAGGGAAAGTCACCTGGAAAGGGAAGGTCACGTGGGGAAGGGAAAGTCACCTGGGAAGAGAAAGTCACCTGGGAAGGGAAAGTCAGCTGGGGAAGGGAAAGTCAGCTGGGGAAGGGAAAGTCATGTGGGGAAGGGAAAGTCACCTGGGAAGGGAAAGTCACCTGGGGAGGGAAAGTCACCTGGGAAGAGAAAGTCACGTGGGGAAGGGAAAGTCACCTGGGAAGGGAAACTCACCTGGGAAGGGAAAGTCACCTGGAAAGGGAAGGTCACGTGGGGAAGGGAAAGTCAGCTGGGGAAGGAAAGTCACCTGGGAAGAGAAAGTCACCTGGAAAGGGAAGGTCACGTGGGGAAGGGAAAGTCACCTGGAAAGGGAAGGTCACGTGGGGAAGGGAAAGTCACCTGGGAAGGAAAACTCAGCTGGGAAGGGAAAGTCACCTGGGAAGGGAAAGTCACCTGGGGAAGGGAAAGTCACGTGGGGAAGGGAAAGTCACCTGGAAAGGGAAGGTCACGTGGGGAAGGGAAAGTCACCCGGGAACGAAAACTCAGCTGGGAAGGGAAAGTCACCTGGGAAGGGAAACTCAGCTGGGAAGGGAAAGTCAGCTGGGGAAAGTAAAGTCGCCTGGGAAGGGAAAGTCATCTGGGGAAGGGAAAGTCACCTGGGAAGGGAAAGTCATCTGGGGAAGGGAAAGTCACCTGGAAAGGGAAAGTCACCTAGGAAGGGAAAGTCACGTGGGGCAGGGAAAATCACCTGGGAAGGGAAAGTCACCTAGGAAGGGAAAGTCACGTGGGGCAGGGAAAATCACCTGGGAAGGGAAAGTCACCTAGGAAGGGAAAGTCACCTGAGAAGGGAAATTCACCTGGGGAAGGGAAAGTCACGTGGGGAAGGGAAAGTCACCTGGAAAGGGAAAGTCACCTGGGAAGAGAAAGTCAAGTGGGGAAAGGAAGGGAAAAGTCAGCTGGGAAGGGAAAGTCAGCGGGCTTGCGGTCTGACCTCCTATCCGCCTGATTCCACCAGTTCCTGATCCCCCGACCTTGAAGCTGCTCTGTGTCTCTGCCTGCGCGTGTCCCTGAGGATGGAGCGTGGTCAGTGTGAACTCCTGGGTAACGCGCAGAGGGCAGGCGCCTCCACGGGAGCGGCCACGCCCCTGAGCGGGGCTTCCCGCAGGTGCCCCTCAGCCCCCTTCCTTCCCACGTCCGGGCGCGTCCAGGCTGCTGTGCGAACGCGGCAGTGAGGAGGGCTCCTCTCCTCTGGGCGCGTAAATTGGTTTTGCTCTGTGTTAACCCGGTGCTCAGCAGCCGCACTTCAGTCAAATGGGAGCGGCGCTCACACGGCTCCTGCGCGTGAAGACGGCAGCCTGATGCTCGGGAACATCACAGAAAGTTCTTCCTCGGTACCCCGTATGGTTGGAAGAAATTAACGCCGTGAGACAGCGGCACAGGTACACGGCAGCGCGCGGCAGAAATGAACGTCAGCTGGGAAACACGGTCGTTCAATCGTCTGACACAGTTGGAAGTTTCCATTCATTGATAAGCTCTTCAAATAAGCAGAAGAATCAGGTTTTTACTGTGTCTGATAATGTGTTGTTGTTTCTCAAATTCAGGTTCACTTCTCAGCTATTAATAGCTAACTCAGACCCATCCCCTCTAGTGCTAATTACCAGCAGAGAAAGGAGGGAGAAAACTAATTTAGACGAGTATATTAGTCTTCCTAAATACGTTAGGAGAACAAAGGCGGCTCCCGCAAATGTTCTGCAAAATGTCGAGTGTTGTTCTCACCTCTGTCTGCTCTGTAGGTGTGGACGGGAAAGAGCAAAGTATGCTTATTTTAAAAGATGCTTAAAATTATAATAACTATGTATAATAAAATTTCTATACTAGAGCTAGAATGGCAATTAAGAGTACATTCTTCTGAACGTTTCAAGAAAAAAATCACAGGAGTTACGCTGTGATTGTTTTCATAGAGATAGTGATACAAGATATTAATTAAGATAAAGCTGCAACTATGCTTGAGATTTGAGGTTCCCATTTGTGATGGATGTGAAGACTACAAAAGCTCCAAGGGCTTGGTGTGATGACTTTCTGAGTGAGAACTGTTTTCCTTATTTTACTTTTTCCCAGAATGTATTGGCCAGAAGCCACTTTGTCGTTGTGGCCTGAAAATATGCAAACACGTTTAGATGTCAACCAGCGTATTTTTCAGATTTAAGCAAAACTTGCTGAGACATATACACAATTTCATACCCTTTGGTGTTTGAATAAAAAGCATCAGTGATCACAGAGCCATTTACATTTTCTGTTTTTGTTGCTTTGAAATAGCAATTCACAGCACCGCTTGGTAGGCTTGGGGACGGGAGCTCAGGGGAAAGATTATACATCAGCATCTCAGAGTCGCCATTCTGAGCCCATGGATTTCAGGCTGCAGAGGGAACCAATGGCCTCCGTTATCACAGCGCTCTGGTTACAGTATACTGCTTGCTGTGAATGATCAGAAGTGGAGGAAGCAGTGTGAGAGGCCATAGCAGACGTTTGGGTTTGAGGGCAGAGGACAGAAGCTAGATTCTGATGGGAAGAAATGAGCCAGGCCAGACCCCCATGGACACTCTCCAGGTATGCTCTGCCCCTCATGTCCACCCAACAGTGCCACATGTTACACGTCCTTTAGGAATTTCTCAACTAACACAAAAGATGCACTGGAAATTACTTATAAACGATTCCCCCTGAAATGTCACCTTACCTGATTAAACATTAAAGTCCAGCCTTCCCATTACTCTGGTGACTCAGATGATAAAAAATCTGCGTACTAATGCAGGAGACCTGGGTTTGATCCCTGGGTGGGGAAGATCCCCTGGAGAAGGGAATGGCTACCTACTCCGGTACTCTTGCCTGGAGAATTTCATGGACAGAGGAGCCTGGTGGGCTACAGTTCGTGGGGTCACAGAGTCAGACATGACTGAACGACTTAACACTTCACTTTTCCTTTTGCTTTAGTTTTTTCACAGATAAAAGAACAATAACAGGAGAACCTATCTCAGACTCTATAAAGGTAGTTGTTAGAATCGTATGAATTAATACATGAAGACACTTAAATACTGTCTGATTTTAGTACATGTTATTTAGATATTAGTCATCTTCATCACCAGAGCTATCGTCGCCCAGACAGACTATGACTCAGAAGATAGGCACTGCTGTACTACCATCTTTAGACATGTGCCTATGTTTTTCCATCAAAATGTTAACTGAAGTTTATTGCATTTTTCATCATCTATTTCTTTGGCTTTCCTAATAAATACCCAAGAAAAACTAGTTGTTTGAGGAAACTCAATGTAGCCCTTGAGAAAAATGCCGATTAAAGACATTTGCCATCAAGACGGAGAGGTCAGTCAAGCTGTGAAGGTGGGGCTGGTGCCTGAAACCCAGGGGATTCTTCATCCTGCTGCCCTGGGTGCTGGGCAGCTTGCTTTTCTGAACAGAACATGTGGAATAAAGGTCACAGTTTGAGCTGACAGGTTCGCCCCCTGCCTGAAGTCCCATCTGCAGAGCTATAAAACTCGGGGACTGACAGACTGACCTCACTGGATCACCAAAACTCAAAGATCCCTGGGACTCTGCTGGTGTCCCTCCTCCCTCCAAGGCCTGCTGCTCCTGGGGCCTTCCAAGCCTCGTCCCAACCTCTGACCATTTGCGGGCAGTCCTCAGTGCTACTTGGCTTGTAGCTCCTGACTCCAACCTCTGGTTCCATCACAATCGGCTCTCACCCTGTGTCTCCCACGAGGATCCCAGTCATGTTGGATCAGCCGCCCCCACTCCATTGTGACCTCATCTTAACTGATTACATCTTCCACAACCTTATTACCAAAGAAGGTCGCGTCCTGGAGTTTGGGCGGTTATGACTTTGATCGATTTCTTTTGGGGCACAATTCAACCCATAAAACAGGAAACTGTAATTAGCTCTCACATGAACGGCTAAATCTTCACTAAGGAAAGTCACCCCAAGTATTTTTTTCTGAAGTGCCATCAGCTTAGTGTCCATACAGGCAAATCATGGGTTGGCTTAACAGCTGGTTGTTCTTGTAGTTTAGTTGCTAAGTTGTGTCTGACTCCTTGTGACCCCATGGACTGCAGCTCACCAGGCTTTCTTGTCCATCACAAACTCCTGAAGCTTGCTCAAACTCATGTCCGTCGAGGTGGTGATGCCATCCAGCCATCTCATCCTCTGCCATCCCCTTCTCCTCCTGCCCTCGATCTTCCCCAGTATTAGGGTCTTCTCCTGTGAGTCGGCTCTTCACCTCAGGTAGCCAAAGATCTGGAACCTCAGCTTCAGCATCAGTCCTTCCAATGAATATGCAGGGTTGATTTCCTTTGGGATTGACTGGTTAACAGAAAACCAATCATGTTATCTTTTCCCTGGGAAAGAAAACAGCAAAGAAAGAAGTAAACTGGGACAGGCAGGTGTTTGAGAAGCATGCCTGAGCTAGAAAAAGTGTTTCTGGGAAATAAAAACATGGTCAGTTGTTGGAGAGACGTGTGGAGCATACCTTCCAGCTTTGGAAGGACGCACTTGCAGAGAGGAACTAGACTCATTCTCGGGGGGCAGGCAGCAGGGAGCAGGATGAGCCTTATGTCTGAAGGTAGAGGCTTTGCCGACATCAGAACTCATGCGGGACTTTGCTGGTGGTCCAGTGTTTAAGACCCTCCCTTCTAACGAAAGGTGGGCAGGCTTGATCCTTTTCACTTTGTCTGGGTCCCCCAGTCCTGCATCCAAATCCAGGAGGAGTCAAACCTGCATCATCCCTGAGGCATTGTGCTCTGTTCCGGCTCTGGGGTGTTCCATCACTGAGTCTGAGGGCCTGGGGGATTCCTCCCGGCCTCGCCCTGGCCCCTGCAGTTCACGCCTTGCTTCTCTCTTCCCTCCTCTGGACCTTCACTCTGGACCTTCAATATGTGGCCTTCACTCTGGACCTTCACTCTGCGGGTTTCACTCTGGCCTTCACTCTGGCCTTCATTCTGGCCTTCACTCTGTGGTCTTCACCCTGACCTTCACTCTGGACCTTCACTCTTCACTCTGCGGGTTTTACTCTGGCCTTCACTCTGGCCTTCACTCTGGACTTTCACTCTGGACCTTCACTCTGGACTTTCACTCTGGACCTTCACTCTGCTGGTTTCACTCTGGCCTTCACTCTGGACCTTCACTCTGTGGTCTTCACTCTGTGGTCTTCACTCTGTGGTCTTCACTCTGGACCTTCACTCTGACCTTCACTCTGCGGGTTTCACTCTGGCCTTCACTCTGGATCTTCACTCTGTGGTCTTCACTCTGTGGTCTTCACTCTGTGGTCTTCACTCTGGACCTTCACTCTGACCTTCACTCTGCGGGTTTCACTCTGGCCTTCACTCTGGACCTTCATTCTGGCCTTCACTCTGGACCTTCACTCTGACCTTCACTCTGCGGGTTTCACTCTGGCCTTCACTCAGGATCTTCACTCTGACCTTCACTCTGGCCTTCACTCTGGACCTTCACTTTGTGGCCTTCTCTCTGTGGCCACCACAAATCCTTGTGTCTCTCAGCAGCTAACACAGAAATACCCTAAAAATGAGACCTCTGTATCTGTAGCCTGTTGGTGTAATGAAAACTCTGTGGCCTCTGGGGACAGACCCCCAGGCCCATGGTGGCTGGGCAAGTGGAGTAGGGCACCCCACAGCCTGCGTGGACACCTGGCACTTGCCCTGGTTGCTGCCCTCACCCTGGTCACTGCTCCACCCTGGACATCTGACCCTGGCGAAGCCTTGTCTTCTGCAGACAAGACTGTCCAACCTGGCCCGGCCTTGGTATTCATTCACACTCTGGCCCCATCAGCACCCTTCTGCCCTCGTGATTCCACATTCCCACTATTGTGTCCTGGTTGGAGGAAGTGACTCCTTTTAGTTTTAAAAGTTTTGCTGCTGAAGAGAAGCCACACAAGTATATAAATTAGAACATTCTGTCTTTATTATCCAATCATAAAACATCTTGTATGGCTTGTTTGAGTTGGCAGCAAAAAATATATTCTTTTTCCTGAGTATTGGGGCATTATATCTTTTTTACCATATAATCCTTCTCAGATAATCCAACCACTTTTTTTTAATTGTCAGACAGAAAACATGAATGACATTATTCCCTTTTATCTGCTGGCACGACAGAGAATCAGCGTTTTTTTTTTTTTTCTTCCCTCTTAGGAAAACACAGTGTCTGTAGATTATCTCGTAGGAGACGCTTGCATTGTTTTCACAGCTCCTTAATTTTCATACGTTGGAAATACTTTTCCCCAGCCACCTTACCTTTTTTTTTTTTTTTTCCATATGAGCCTGTTTATAGGTAGACACTTGAAGCTATATCTACAATTGCAATCATTAGTATCTAGCGCTTCATAAATATCCCTTTAAGATGCTATTTGATACCTTCCTTAGACTTGGAGGAAACAGGCTGGATAGTCTTGTTTCCAGGGCAGGTAAATGTATTACAATAAATTTGCTTTCTCTGTGCTGTGGAATTGGAAACCTATAAGATGTTGAATAAGAAAACTGATACCACTGCTTATCTGTCCGAAAGCTAGTGGTGTTAGGAAGCCCAGTAATTGAAAAATGGATAGCATTGATATTTGAACCTTTTTATATAACCTTTGAAGTGTAAGCCTTTTGGGGAATAAATTGCTTTCTGTAACAAGAACAATGTCAGATCCCATATTTAGAAACCGTGCACTTAATTCATTTTCAGACGGAGAAACTCATGTTGTCTTGTTGGGAAAAACGTTGCAAAATGGATTAAGCTTCACCCTGGAGAGATGATAACCCAATATAAATAACTGTGGGCTGATCTTTATTAGTTACTGAGCAAATATTGCCGAACCGGACAGGCGACCTTCAATGGTGATTGATCTGGGATAAGTCATCGGCGACCTGGTCTTTGGAGAGTAACTTTGGGGCATTTTGGGAACTTTAGTCTCTTCTTATTTGAAGGGATATGATGAAGCTAATGGTCGGGAAGAGTAAGTTCATCTTATTTAACGTTAAGGATTAGCACTCACGCTGGGTAGGGTAATGACATCCACCTCCAGGGTGGGCAAAGGGCCCAGTGTTGGGGGAACTGCAGGAGCAAGGCACTCACTTGGCTGAGAACCCGCCCCTGAGAAGCCTCTCCCAACCAGGGCATCCATCTGAACTCAGTGGTTCTGTGATGATGAATAATTCACCCAATGTGCCTCAGGTAACTGCACCGTCAGCTCAGAAAGAAGGAAGGGGTGGGGAGGGGTCATTTATGTCCACGGTATACTGAAAAGCCTATCAATTCAAAGCGGAAGGAAGACCAGTCAAAGAGATTACTTGTTATCATAAAAGTAAAAAATGAAAAGGAAACAGTTATGGACTCAGATGGCAAAAGAATTCACCTGCAATGCAGGAGACCCAGGTTTGATCCCTGGGTCAGGAAGATCCCCTGGAGGAGGAAACAGCTACCCACTGCAGTATTCTTGCCTGGAGAATCTCATGGACAGAGGAGCCTGATGGGGTCACACAGAGTCAGACACGACTGAGTGACTAACACCTTCACTTTCTTTATACTTCATTTAGAGTTCCACAGTTGTTACCTGAAAACTTTCCTTCTGTCCCAGGGTCCCTTCCAGGACCCCACAGGACATCCACTCATCACAGCTCCTCAGGCTCCCCTGGGCTGACACAGGTTCTCAGGTTTCCTCGTGTTCGATGACCTTGATGACTTTGAAAGGGAGCAGCCAGAGTGTCTGTGGAATGGCCTCTGTTGGGATACACTTGCTGTTTCCCTTATGATGAGACAGAGGTCAGATGCCCTGCTCTCACCTCACATCAAGGGTGGCATTCCCAATGTGAAGTCCCTGTCGGCGCAGGCATTAGTCCCCTGGCTGTGGCGTCTGTCAGACGTCTGGCTGTAAAGCCACCTTGATTCTTCCTTCTCTCCGTGTTGTGTTCTTTGGAAGGAAGTCGTGTGTTGCCTGCATGGGTGATGAGGAAGTCAGTCTCCAGGTCCCTGAGGAGAGAGCCCCTGCATAACTTATCTGGGAAGTTGCTCCAAAGCCTCTGTCCTCCCTGCTCCTCTGATTGGTCAGCCACTTGTTTTTATCAGGATGGATCATCTGATAAAGTACTTAGTACGTACACACCAAGTACTAAGTGTGTGCTTAGGACACACTTGAGGCTCCAGTCGGATACTCTTTTCATCTTGTTACTCGGGTTGCTCCAGCTCTTTCCCTTTGACCCTCTCCCCCAGCACTTTTCAGCTCTTCCCTATTTCCTGATTCTCCAGCTCATCTCGCCCTAGCCCAGCATCCAGCCATCACTCCCAAGGCTCAGTTCCTTTCGTTGGAGAACGCTATCAGAGACCAAGATCTGCTGCCAGGTGGATAGTTAGGTTTTATTGGAAAGCATGGAACCAGCACGGAGGTGCCGGGATGGTGGTGTGCTTCTGCCTCGCGTGGGGATGAGCTGGTGGCTTTGCTCACCGGCTGTGGGTCGGTCTCGCTGTGGCCCAGCTTCCTTGTCATTGGGACGGAGGCCCCAGAAACACCCAGCTCACAGGGCTGCTGTGAGGATGCAGGAAAGAGGCCCTGCTGCTCTCACTATGGGGGCTGGCCCACAGTGAGTGCCTACCAGATGCCAGCTCGCCCGGCTGAGGCTTGGCCCCATGCCTGCACCAGGGGTTCTGCCGCCACTGCTGGCTGCAGGTCGGCAAGCCCCCTCATCTGGTTCTTACCATTCGGCTATTTTTTAGCATCTGCCCAAAGGAGGCCCCGGTGGGAGCTCGGAAGCAGGAAGAGGAGAAGGGAGCTTCCTGCCTGTTGTCCCCTGTGGGCAGGGACTGGTCGTGGCCAGGGAAGCACAGGGGTGGCGGATCCAGAGTCCGCAGGAGCGTGGTGGTGGGAGACTTTTTCTTTGTCTCGTGGTCGGAAGCTGCTTCTCTACCGGGGACAAAGTGCTCAGTCGGTAGCAGGTAGAGTCTATACAGGGCGCCCACATTCTCTGCAGCCCCTTCTCTTACAAACATTGTTAACACCCAACAAACCATCTCCCACATCACTTCCCCTGTCTCTCAAATAGCTAGAGAAGTTCCTGTTTCCCTGGCTGATGCATCATCACTGTCATCATTTTTCACTTTATTGCTACTACTGATACATAATTAAGAGAGAAAAGCAGTTCTCGCATCTGCCCACTTGCGCTGGCAGTGTCCATCCGGTTTACACATCTTACCTGCGGTCCCCAGGGCTGCCTCCAGGGTGGGAGAATAATTCTAAATTTTTTGGCTGTTCCCTCATTAGAAGTCACTGAGCAAAACATAAAATGGGCAGATCCATTACCCCTTTTATAAAATCAGAGTTGAGCACAAGTTCTCTTATAAGCCGGGTGCTTTTGGAATCAGGCAAGCTGCCCACTGCTGGCTCTGTCTCTGGGGGCAACTGTGGCCTAGAGAAGTCCTCTTGGTTTCTTAGAAAGCATCCTTGCTAACAGACAGGAAGTCTTTGCCCAGCAGCATTTTCCAGCTATGTGAAGGTCCTTCCAGAATGAAGAGTGTGTCCTACTCAGAGAAAGACACCGGGTAGGGGAGTAAATATGAGCCACGGCTCATCTTTCTGAGTTTGGCAAAGATCCATGATGTTCCTTCTCTTTTTATAACTCAGATATAAATCTCACTGAGGTCTTCCAGATGGTGCTGAGGATAAATTCTACATGAACTCTTCTGTGTGTGTTCCAGGCTGTGTCGACATCACTATCACCACTAGTTAAAACTTGCCTTTTTTAAAAAAATTAGATTGCATAGTGCTGAAAAGCTTTGATTTTTAACTTCATTGAGCCTTTTGCTGACTGGTCAAACAAATCCAACATTTCGGTCCTGTCAACTCACAATATTTGTTCCTCAAAACACATTCCAAGGTTTTCATTTCCTTGAAAAGAAAAGGAAATAACTGTAACACAAGACAATGATATGAAGAACCAGCTCACTGGAAAAGACCCTGATGCTGGGGAAGGCTGAAGGGAGGAGAATTGGGGGTGACAGACGATGAGACGACTGGGTGGCATCACCGGCTCAGTGGACATGAGCTTGAGCGAGCTCCAGGAGACGGTGAAAGACAGGGCAGCCTGGTGTGCTGCAGTCCAGGGGGTCTCAAAGAGTCAGACTTGACTTAGCGGCTGAACGGTAGCAAACAAGAAGGAGATGATGGATAGACACTCCCTGTCCACCCAGGTTTGAATCCCAGATTTGTCTCTCGCAGAGACTTTTCGGAATCCCCTCATCTTCAACAATGAGGGGGTAGCAGGGTTGGCATCATGCGTTATGTGAGGACTACACTGATCGGTAACATACAGATGGGACCTGCCCTGGAGACGGGGTCCTGAGACATGGCAGGTCTGCGTGTCTGACACAGTCACACTCTGGCTTCCAAATTCCCTGACTCTGCGACTCACATGGTCTCCTTGTGCTCTCATTTCTCCAGTTGAAAAGAGGCTACATGAGTACCTCCTTCCAGAGTTAAAATTTTTTTCTGAGATTCTTAAAAAAAAAAAGAAAAAATTCAATGAACCCACCTAATTACAGTTTAATCCCATTTTGTTTTCGATTTTTTTTTTAAAATTGAAGTATGATTCAGTGGTAAAGAAAGTGAAAGAAAGTGAAGTCACATCCGACTCTTTGAGACCCCATGGACTGTAGCCCACCAGGCTCCTCCATCTATGGGATTCTCCAGGCAAGAATCCTGGAGTGAATTGCTATTTCCTTCTCCAGGGGATCTTCCCAACCCAGGGATTGAACCCAGGTCTCCCGCATTGCAGGCAGACGCTTTGCCATCTGAGCCACCAGGGAATCAGTGGTAAAGAACCCACCTACGATGCAGGAGACACAGGAGATGTGGGTTCAGTCCCTGTGTTAGGAAGATCCCCTGGAGGAGGGCATGGCAACCCACCTCAGTATTCTTACCTGGAGAATCCCATGGACAGAAGAGCCTGGTGGGTGTCCATAGTGTTGCAAAGACTCAGACACGACTGCAGCAATTTAGCACACCTGTTTTGTTTTCAGGTTTTCTAATTGAAGTAGAGTTGATTTACAAAGTTGTGTTAATTTCTGCTGTACAGCAAAGTGATTCATCTATATATATGTCAACATACACATTCTTCCTCACATTGTTTTCATTACGGTTTATCAGAGGATATTGAATGTAATTCTCTGTGTTATAACAGGACCTCATTTATCCATTCTGTATACACTGATTTATGTTTCATTATCATTAGATAGTGAGCATTAATTTTTTCCTTTTTTCCTCTGAGTACTGTTGAGATATTATATACACATAACATTGTGTAAGTTTAAAATGTACAAGCATGTGGCTTTACACTTTTAAAGTACAAAATGACTGTCGTCAAACCATTAGCTACCACAGTTTCTTAGTATTAATGTCTATTGACTATTAATATAGTCCACAAGCTTTTATTAAAATCAGAACTTCTTTTCTATTATATCTTCCTCCATTATTATTTTCCCAAGATACTGTACTTACACATTATATTTTTATTTGTTTGCTGGTGTACTTGTGTACATCAGGAAAAGACCCTGATGCTGGGAACGACTGAAGGCGAAAGGAGAAGAGGGTAGCAGAAGACGAGAGGTGAGATGGTATCACTGACTGAATGGGCATGAACATACTCCAGGAAATAGTGGAGG
Source organism: Ovis canadensis (assembly GCF_042477335.2). NCBI lineage: Eukaryota > Metazoa > Chordata > Mammalia > Artiodactyla > Bovidae > Ovis > Ovis canadensis. The sequence continues at coordinate 14,674,076 of NC_091267.1, forward strand.
ACAGGGAAGCCTGGCATGCTTCAGTCCATGGGGTCACAGAGTTGGACACGACTTAGCGACTGAACAGCATGTACTATAAATATTTAAGAAGGATTCTTTTTTACCAATTCTAAGTATTAGCAATATCTCTACTTCCTCTCATCAATAAGAATCCTTAGAATTCTTTAACTCTGATCAGCCCTCTGACAGTAAATCTTATTATTGTCTAGTATTTTAGCTCTTACACTCTCATATTGGTCATCATTGTTGCATATTGTTTTATACAGGTAGAGGTTACTAAGATGAACCCATTCGTTTATGAATATTTTTGCCCACTATTCTTTCTTTTTAAACCACCCTATTTTATTTCTTTGGAATCAATTTCCTTTTCCATAAAATATACCCTTTGGGAGTTTTCTTCTTGGGGAGTGTGTTATCAGTAAATTGTCTTAGTCTTATCAGATATGTGAATTTTGGGTAACTACGTACAGCTTTTGTATTAACACTTACAGTTTGCTGTCTGTAGGGTGAGGACATGAATAGTGCCTTTCTCATGGAGTTTCTGATGAGAATGAAGAGATTCTATGAGTGCGAATACTTGGACCAGAGTCTGCACATTGAAAGCACATTGTAAACGCTGTAAATAATAACGTCATCATGATTCACCATTGCTTGTGAATGACAACTCAGCTGGAAATTCCGGGTGCACGTACATTTTTCTCAGCGTTTTACCTCATCCAGAGGCATGTATGGCCCTGAGTCATCAGGGGTGGAGTACTTCCCATACTCTTCAAATGCGGGAAAAATGAGCAGGAAAAGAGGGACTGATGTTTGCTCTGATGACAAAAGTCCCCGCCAACAGAAAGCCGAATGGGAAACCTAAGCAACTTTCACTAAAACCTGCTCCTCCCCGAGCAAGAGGCCCCGCTGTCCACGTGGTGCTGCCTGGCGGTGTCTGCCTCACAGCGTCACATTCCAACCTCCGCTCTGCCAGAATAGCTGGCAACACACCAGCCCGTGGAGTCTGTTCTTCACCTTTTCAGACCGAAGTTGGTTGATTTTCAGGAGAGGCCAATGGGCTTGGCTCCACACGGCGCCATCCACATCTTCAGCTCTGGACGTTGCTGAGAATAAGACTGTCATGTCAGATTCACTGTGTAAACAGCTTTCTACTCATATTGGTGACTATTGCATAATTTTATAAGATGTGTTTGAAAAGTACCACCCTTCAAACAGGCTTCACAGGTAGTGCTAGGGGTAAAGAACCTGCCTGCCAGTGCAGGAGATGCAAGAAACTCGGGTTTGATTCCTGGGTCAGGAAGATCTTCTGGAGGAGGACATGGCAACCCACTCCAGAATTCTTGCCTGGAGAATCCCATGGTCAGAGGGGCCTGGCGGGCTACAGTCCACAGAGTTGCACAGAATTGGACATGACTGAAGCAATTTAGCACGCACACACTCTCGGAACACGACTAAAGTTTGTTTGGGCTTCTCTCAAATTGTCTCTAAATGGACTGACTAGCACCTATTCTGGAAGACGTGCAGTCAGTTCCAAAACCCTGCCAGGTAATGAGGGAAAAATTCTAAGACACTCTTTAGATGGAGCAATTTCAACTGAAAACTAATTTGAGATTGTAAAACAAGCTGGCAAAAACAACAACAACAAAAACTTTTACCACTAGCATGGACTTCCCTTTAGGAACCTTAGTTTATTTTTATTATTGCTTTTGTCTTTGTGCACTAAAGACAAAATCCAGCAAATCTGAGGAAGACATAAGACTGCCATTGGGTCTCATGGCTTCAGTTCAAATTATATATTTATTATGGTAGTCATGGTCTTTTTGTAATAAATGTAGCAGATGACAATTCTTGCAAAATTAAACATAAGATATAAATTAAAATGTAAACTAAAAGATAACAAAGTACAACTTTGTTTGGAAAGTTGATTCTCTGCTTTAGAAAAAAGCTCAAGTTTCTTTAAGTCTCTCCCTCCCAAACTTGTCCAGTTGGGACACTGGGAATGTGGGCATTTTGCTCTTGGGTGATGAAGTAGCAGGTCTTGAATTAAGAATTGAGAATTCTGAGTTTTCTCTTGTAAGAAAATTTATTTTTTTGGTCACCAAATCTGGAAGTTCTTGATAGCTTTTCAAATAGCCGTTGAATTTTCAGATACTTCACATACTTGGTATCGTACACACACACACGCGCTCGTGCACATACATGAAACCACAGAGTCTTAGGTGTGCCCGTGCTCCCTGCTTAGAGAGTAACTACGGAAATAGCGGCTGCCTGGCTGCTGGTTACACCAGTGGTCTGGGAGATCCAGGGCGAAGCCACAACCAGGGCTTTCCATGCACCTTTGCCCTGAATCCAGGTGGACACACTCTTTGCTTCAGAGCGACGAGCGGGCCATAAAGAAGAGTCAGAGTCGGGAGGAACATGGGATTCCTTGTTGCTAACAGAGACCCAGATGTGTCAAGAGGAAGCTGGCTTAGTGTTGGCTTGTCTCCTAGCCAGCCTTGAGCATCAAACAAGAGGTCAGAAGGCTGCACGTGTGTCTTCATCTGCGTGTGGGTGCCCGCGTCTGCGTGTGGGTGCCTGCGTCTGCGTGTGGGTGCCCGCGTCTGTGTGTGGGTGCCCGCGTCTGCGTGTGGGTGCATGGAGCTTGGCAGGCTGCATGTGTGCCTTCTGGGCTTCCCTCATAGCTCAGTCGGTAGACCATCTGCCTGAAATGCAGAAGCCCTGGGTTCGATCCCTGAGTCAGGAAGATCCACTGGAGAAGGAAATGGCTACCCACTCCAGTGTTCTTCCCTGGGAAATGGACAGAGGAACCTGGTGGGCTACAGTCCATGGATTCGCAAGAGTTGGACATGACTTAGCAACTAAACTACGTGTGTCTTCCGTGTGTGTGTGTGCATGTGTGTTCACAGGGGCTTGGCAGTGTGGGTGTGATGCCATAAGTCCAGTTGCAGACAGCAGATAAAAACGCGTCAGATGCAACAACCTGGTGATCACCTAATTACAAGAAGATGCCTGAATCACCTTGGTTCTCAACATTGGGACAATTGACTCTGCCCAGCCCTGTTTGAGACGGAGACAGCGATTCACCTTCAAGAATAGACTCGTTTTACTGTTTCTTCAAGACCAGCCTTTCATTTTTTTAGGGTTGATGTTACAGGAAAAGGTCAGGGTGATTATTTAGTGGGAAAAATTGTATTTGCTGGGAGTTTATTGGTTCTCTTTCAGAAATCTGACTTATTTATGACAGAAGTCACTTTAGGGCAGTGGGTAGGAGTTATTTCTCTTTTATGACACTTCTTCCACGGAGTAAAATTGTGCCATAAATGATATTGACAGTGTCACACAGGACTACTGTATTTTTTGTATGTTGTAAAACTTTGCTGCTTTACGGGCAGACAAAGTAAAGTTGTGACTGTCGGCTGCTCAGAAAAAAGCATCAGGGTCTTTCAAGTTCTGGACAAAGTGTTTAACAGAGTAATATATGGAGGAAGGAGTTGCATAGAAAGAGGAGTAACCCAAGCTTTTATGTTTATATTTCCTCCTAGATGTGGAATCAGTTTGGGGTCACATTCCATGTTCCAGGCACTAAACATCCGGGGTCTTGCCAGTTTCCTCTCCGATCTCGCTGTTGTCTGTTACTCACCTTGGTGTGAGGTCTGAGTTAACAAATTTCTCAGTCTGCATGGACACCCAGATGGATCACTTTCTCAGGTTGACAGAAGCTACTGGAAAGCCTGTGACTTCTGGCTCAAGGAGGAGACACGGCTTCTTAAGCCCCTGCCCCAGGGATTTTCCGCTCAAGTCCTGCACTTTGGGTTGATGGGGGCCAGACTTCCATCCAGAGTCCATATCAGCCCAGGCCCATGCTCAGGCTGGCCTGAGTGGCTCCAGTGTCACTGGCGGGGCCTTGCAGATTTAGCTCTCCCCTGTTCACCCACACAAGGAGCTCGTTTTAGCAACAGTGAGCTGCTTTGGGCTGGGTCCTGTGCTCTCACTTCTCTGGGTGTGCACACACTGCGGGTGGGACGAGATGCCCAGGGATGACCCGAGCGCACTGGCAACAGTGACTCTATGTGCTCTGCAGGCAACGTTGTCCATGGGATTCAAACAACCATGTCTAGACTTCAAAACCTTCACTGCAACTTGAGGAACAGACTGGGAAGCTGTGATTATCTCCAATCTTCTAGTTGAGGAAAAGCTGCACAGGTTATAGGGCATGCTTAGGACCCCCTGGGAGCTGGAGGGGAGTGGGACAGAGGCTGGGGGATGCAGCTGCCCCCTGACTCCAGGAAGGATGGGCTGAGCGGAGCCCCATGTTGGGCGTGGGCAGTCTCGGGGCCCCGTGTGGACGTGGGAGCAAGCCCTGAGGGCGCTGTGAGTGCTGCATCTCACCTTCACCCTGCTCAGGGCTCACAGGGACACGGATGTGGAGATGCGCGCGAAGAGCTTCGTTTGTTGTCTTTGGAAAAGCTAAGTGGAGGAGCTGACCTCTCTGAGCCAAAACACACTAAGGATGTTACTCGGCCATGAAAAGAGTGAAACAAGGGCATGTGCAGCGATGTGGATGGAAATGATCCTGTTTCACGATCATACTGAGTGAAGTCGGACAGAGAAAGACAAGTAGCACATGACATCACTCATCTGTGGAATCTAACAAATGATACAAATGAACTCATTTACAAAACGGAAACGGAGTCACAGACGTAGAAAACAAACTTTTGGTTACTCGGCGGGTAGCTGGGGGAGGGATAAGTTGGGAGATTGGAATTGCCATATACACACTACTACATAGAAAATAGATAACTGATAAGGACCTGGTGTATGGCACAGGGGACTCCACTCAATATCCTGTAATAACTTATGCAGGAAAAAAGTCCACAGGAGAATAGGTAAGTGTGTGTGTAGAAGCCAATCACGTTGCTGTGCACCTGAAACAAAGACAACATAGCAAGTCAAGTAGACTCCAATATAAAGTGAAAACGAAAATTTAAAAATCCGAGGGCAATCGGACATCACGGTGTAGCTGACACCTGCACACACGTGTGTGCTGTACAGGACGCCAGTCGTGTTACACACTTCCCTGCGCACGGCACCCCTCACAGCCCTGCCAGACTGTCGCGGCTAAGAGCCCCATTTTGCTGCTGAGAAAACTGAGGTCCGAGGAAAGCAGAAGGGCCGAGTCAGGCTATCTCGGGTGGCTGGGCTCGGGAGAAGCTGTGTGGTTTGGAGAGCTGTCTGCAGGGTGACTGGGAAGACGGATATATCCCCAGATCCACGAAAGAATATTTGAGGAGTCAGCATCATGGGCGCCTCTCGCCTTTCTCACCTGGGGCTTCGTCCTGGAGGTGTGTGTACTTGTGGCCTGTCTGGACAGGAAGTGGTCCGGTCTGGGCCAGGATAGTTTGCCTTTGAAGTTCCCTGAGAACCCTTGTCTCTCTGTGAGGACAGTCTTGGTGATGCCCATCTCACTAGTCAGGGCTCCCCAGTCAGACCTCCACTCTGATGGGTCAGCCCTGAATACTCGGCCTGGTGCCCATAGTCCTGAGTAGGTCCCCGAGGATGTGGAAATGCACTGAGGGACACCTTCCTTTTCTCAACAAAGGCACAGACATTTGCACTTGTGGTTCTGGAGAGCTCATCAAGGTAGTAATATTGTGGGTTGAGTTGTAATGATAACTCAAATTGGAAATCTTCTGTCTCTTGCTGACACTAAGAGTGCATTCGTGATTTGTCTTTGCTGCACAGAAGGAGAAATTAAATGATCTTCTCACTAATAAGTATGGCTGGTTGGGTAGACAGTCTTCACACTCATGAAATCTGTGGGTTGCAGAGTTTTGAACTCACCAGCATTTCTTAGAACACACACAGAGCTTGAATGAAGGTTCTTCTGGAAGGAAATTAAACTCAGAACTGAGTGCAGGGGTTTCTGCCAGGAAGGATGTGGCTGACCATGGGCTGGTTCCCCAGCTGCCCTCTGCCACCAAGAAGCGGGTTCAGCTGCTGGTTAGTTCCCCTTTTTGAGTCTCTGTTTCCGTAGGAATTTTATGGAAATGCGTGGCTATATGTTCTGAAGATGATTAAGTGAAATGGTGGATGTCAAATCCACAGTCAGGGAAACAAGATGGTTCCTTCCTGTCCTGGGAGGGCCCCAACGTGGTGTATACAGCTGGCGTATACAGTGGGTGTAAGGCGCCCAGACATGGGCTCACAGCCAGCCTTTCTGAGGGTTCTCAAGTGTCCCAGGAAGTCAGGGGACACTTGAGTCGCTGAGTCTGCCCACCTGTGCGTTGGGGCTGTGACACTGCCCTCCGGGGGGCAGGGGCAGGACCCAGGAGCAAATCCCCGCAGCGCATCTGGAACCACATCTGGTGTCTGGGGCATCCTCAGAGCGTGTGCGCTGGCTGCCTTCCTCGGCCGGCGTACCGTCTTCACACCGGTTGTCCTTTACCGTGAATTTACAGGTCAGAAGACTCCGTCTTTTCTGGCAAGGAAGAGTATGAATTTATTTTCCTATGAATTTTTGTCAGATTAGCTTTTCCACTTCTCCCCGATTATTCATTTATTAACGTCACAAAAATGTTGCAAAAACCGTGTGTAGCTGGCGTAGGTGTGCAGACGGTGAACTGTGAGAGGAAAGACACGGCAGGAGATAAAAGCAAACCTCATACGCACGCACGGCCGACATTACAAAGCCCATGTGGTACCTGAGGCTGGTCCTCAGTGACACGCGTGCCTGGGGGCAGAGGTGCTGGGGGTGGGGGGCAGAGGGGACCCAGGAGCCCTCAACCACACTCAGCCAGGGTTCCTCGGGGGCCTGGTGTGCTGGGCCCTCCTGCCTCCATTTATCATCCTGAGTCTTTTTCCAGAAGGCGACTTCCTCCTAAAGGCTCACAAAGCTTTTCCAGGATGTGGTACCACAGCCCCCATCAGACTAAGGGCTCTTGGCCTGGGGTGTGCCCCCTTTCCAGGCAGCCGGAGCCCCGGGACGAGCCCTACGCCCTCTGTCCCTTCCCTGTGTGTCTTTGGCTTCCCTGGTCTTCTGGTGCAGGAAAGACCTGCCGGGACGCTGCTCCCCTGCTCATCCTGATTTTTTATATCCTATTTTCAGTTCATGTGTAAATGGTGAAGTCAGTTTTTTACATAAAATGGTATTTCCAACTTTAAAACGTTGTGTGTGGGGTTAGAGGAGATTCTGTAATACAAAATGCCCACTTTTTTTTTTTAACTATGAAAAGTAAAACAATGACAGAGTTTCTTTATGCCCATTTTTTGTCAATAATATCTAAATGGACATTGCTGTGTAGATTTAATACGAAGCAGTCCACAAGCTCTCTCTTTGCAAGTGTCTTCAGGTGTCATTCACTGTAGCTCAGGAGACAGACGGTGAGGCGCAGGCGGAGCTGAGGCTGGGGAGGGAGGCGCGCTCAGTCCTCCGCCATCGGGCACCAGGGAGGACCTTCCGGCAGGGTCCACGGAAGATGATGCTTCTGCCTCCCAGGCCTGGAGAGCGGCAGTGTTGGACTTCCATCTCTCGCAGTCGTGTGTGCGTGTGTGTGCGTGTGTGTGTGTGTGCGCGTGCATGTGCATGTGTGTGTGTGTGCGTGTGTGTGTGTGCACACACATATGTGCATATGTGGCTCCCTGGGACGCCAGGGCAGGACTGCTTTTGGGTTCTTCCAGTTATTCTCCCATGGGGACCTCCGTATCAAGTAAAACTGAGCAGGAGCTGCATCCTGCAGACGGGACGAGGCAGGGACCTTGGACAGAAGGAAGGAGGCCGATGAAGAGGGAGACACAGGAGGGAGAGATGGAGAGACAGGAGGGAGAGATGGAGAGACAGGAGAGAGACAGAGAGACACAGGAGGGAGAGACAGAGAGACACAGGAGGGAGAGATGGAGAGAGACAGATAGAGACAGGAGGGAGAGATGGAGAGACAGGAGGGAGAGATGGAGAGACAGGAGGGAGAGATGGAGAGACAGGAGGGAGAGACAGAGAGACACAGGAGGGAGAGACAGAGAGACACAGGAGGGAGAGATGGAGAGAGACAGATAGAGACAGGAGGGAGAGATGGAGACACAGGAGGGAGAGATGGAGACACAGGAGGGAGAGATGGAGACACAGGAGGGAGAGAGGGAGAGACATGGAGAGACACAGGAGGGAGAGATGGAGAGACAGGAGGGAGAGATGGAGAGACAGGAGGGAGAGATGGAGAGAGACAGATAGAGACAGGAGGGAGAGATGGAGACACAGGAGGGAGAGATGGAGACACAGGAGGGAGAGATGGAGACACAGGAGGGAGAGAGGGAGAGACATGGAGAGACACAGGAGGGAGAGATGGAGAGACAGGAGGGAGAGATGGAGAGACAGGAGGGAGAGATGGAGAGAGACAGATAGAGACAGGAGGGAGAGATGGAGAGACAGGAGGGAGAGATGGAGAGACAGGAGAGAGAGACAGAGAGACACAGGAGGGAGAGATGGAGAGACAGGAGAGAGACAGAGAGACACAGGAGGGAGAGATGGAGAGAGCCAGCTGTGAGCCTCTTCCTCCCTCCCTCCCGCGCCAGACCCTCTCCTCCAGGAGGAGAACACAGGGAGGCTTCCAGTGCAGTCAGCTCTCTGCTCTAGAACCTGCCTGCTCTCCCCGATAGTGCTGGCTCCCCAGCCCTCCTCCACTGCTCTGCGCTGCCCTCCGCTCCTCGGTATCGGTATCGCCGGGCCCCAGCGGCGCGGCGCCTGGTCCCGGGTGCGGAGACGCCGGGCGGCGGGATCGGGCGCCCAGGGACGCGGGATGCCAGCCGGGCGCTGCCGCGGAGCCAGGCGGCGGCGGCGCGAGTGCTAATGGCTGCTGCTCATTCGCGGCCTCCCTGAGAGACCCAGTGGCAGATTGTAGACTCAATTACTCTCCTGTCAGGTGATTATCCCAGGTCTTAATGTAATCTTCCGCTCACACACACCATATTTCAATTACGGCGGCGATGAAACAAGCTGTGTATTCAAATCGCCAATCACCTTATCACTGCTGAGCAATGTCAACTGTAAAAAACGCCAGCTGAAGGCAATTACACATGTGTTGAGAACCGATTATGATGACTCTCTGTGGTATTTGTGATGAGCTGGGGAATGTTCTGAAAATTTAATTTAATGACAATATGCTTGCTGTACAATCCATAATACCTCCTGAATCCAGCATGGGGCTATTAAAACTGATAGGCGCGTATTATCCCTGTGCTGAGAGGCTGGGCCGGGCGTCGGGCCGATGCCTCTACAGGGAACGCGGGTAATTTCTCCACACGTTTCTAACGGCCGGGCCAGACAGCTCGCTCCAGCTGCACTCCGAGGGGGTCCCGCGCTGAGTTAAGGTGTTTTCTCCACCGCTGCAGCTCCTGGGGCTATGGGGGCGCTCTGGCCGCCACCCCAAGGGGTCCCCAGGTCCCGGCCCATCCGGCTCAGGGGCAGGATCCTGGGCAGGAGCAGGGCTCCGCACAGCCACACGCCCTGCCTGCTCTGGCGCCCGTCTTCCTGTCCGGCTGCATCACACCTTGAACAACCACAAGGAGCAGCTGCCCGGCCAGACCCCCGGCAGTAGGTGGCCAGAGAATGGGTTTCATGGTGGAGAGCAAAGGCCCATCAGAGGGGTCCACCTGCCGGGTGAGGGGCCATCCCATCTGAGAAGCAGCTAGGCTGGGCTTCCTCCAGGTCAGGTGTTTCCTCCACACAGGTCTGGTTCCGGACCCTCAGGACCCTGTGCTGCAGGGCGGGTGGGCAGGAGCGAGGAGGGGGAGGTGGACCCCAGGGCTGGGGCCGCAGCCTCCCGAGGGTCCATCGAGGCAGCTGGCCTGCAGTGATCAGGGGTGAGCGACCCCGAGACCCTGTGAAGATGCTGAACCCAGCTGCCTGGGGCCACCTCCCTGACCTGTAGGCCTAGCTCCCACTTGGATGCTCTGGGTCCTCCGCAGCCAGGCCTTGTTCTCTTGAGAGTCACATGACCATCCTACCTGCACGAAGGCAAGACGATCAAGAGGCAAACGGTTTTGCGTGAAGATGTTGGAAGCCAGCCTATTAATTGAAGAATAAACCTATCATTTGGTCATCACCGTTATGTACTGCTGTACACAAGTGAACATGCATTCAACACTGTATTTCTCTAACAGAAGGTACATTTTAAATTCGCGTGTCTTGTTATTTAATTCCTTTAATGACAGAGACCCTCACTGTGACAGCAGGAAGGCCCTGCCTGCAATTTCTCTAAGTATTATCACCATCTAATATTGTAAATATGTTCTAATATTTTCCAATTTTCTAATATTGTAGATATTTTTCCTTATTTATTTTATCATCTGCCTCCTTTTACCAGGGTGTAAACTGCATGAAGAGATGTGTTTCTGTTTTTTACTGTTGAACTATAGACATTCAGTGAAAGTTTGGAGGAAGGATTATGAATCTTTAAGTACCTATTTTTCACCTAGGACCATCTTTGTATTTTGGATTATGCAGTGGAAACTTGGTCTGGTATTAAAGTTTTCAATGCTAAATACAACCCCCCTACACCCGATCAACTGTAGCTCTGTATGGACTTGCTTCCACTTGAAAACCTGATGGAGAGAGAGTCACCAGTTCTCCTAGCTCTTTGCTGAGTTCATCCTCAGAGAGGGGAGCACCAAGGGGCTGAGGGCCCCTGCAGACCAGGGCCAGGCTCTGATTCCAGGGCTGGGATCTGAGCTGGGGAGGCTGGTGGACCTTCCCGAGGTGGCGGAGGTGGCAAGGATGCTCTTTCCAGGCGCTGCGAGCGCCCAGGGCCCCTTGGCTCTTAGTCACGGTGTTTTTCACTCTCCAGCACCAATAGTGCACGATCTGACCGCATGGTTCTGACACTGTCTGCTCTTTTCTCCAGCCCTGAGCCCATGCCCTGGCCACTGCAGGTGGTAAGCGAGGTCAGGGAGGCCTGGCTCTTCGACATGGTGCAGGAAGTGAGAGGTTACGGAATTTGCGGAAGGCATTTCTTAAGTTGAGGGACTTATCTCTGAGGCTTGCTAGATGAGTGAGGTCTGCTGCTGGTGGACGATTTCATAACAATGAAAAGGTAAGGGCTGTTCTCCTTTAGAAGTTCTGTAACAGGCACCCCGGACAGATCAGTCAGAGCCAAATGCAAGCAACATTCTTTATCTGAAGTTTATAAAGTGTCGGTGAAACCATTTGTGCAGACACAGCGAGGCTGCAGTGACTTAGCAGTAGCAGTAGCAGCGAGAAGGGAAAGCCCGTGAAACTGCTGGATCCTTCTTCACTGCCGTTGGCAGTGGTCCTCCCCTGGTCAGGGATGGTTCCTGAGAGCGGGCCGCAGGCCTGGGACAGCCTCGGGGCTGCCGTGCAGTACAGGCCCCCTGGGGTGACTGTGACACCCACCCCCGCCCCCGGGGATATCTGGTGGCTGTTAGAGCTTCTTGGCTGTTCCCGCTGGGGAGGACATGCTTCTGGCATCCAGTGAGTGGGGCTCAGGGTGCCGCAAAGAATGCCCCCCCACAGGTGCCAGGCTGATGAACCCAGCTCGAGAGATGGGTAAACCTGGCTGTGAACAGAGGAAGCGCCAAGGAGGGCCTGGGTCTGCCTGGCCGCTTTCAGGAGGACTGGGACAGACATGCAAGTGTTTAGGTTTTCACCATCCCCATGTTCTAGAGTTTAGAATAGGTTTTTACCATCCCCGTGTTCTAGAGTTTTCCTTTGTGATCATATTTGCTCGAGGGTCGCCCCTTGTCTTTGGTGCACTCACCCTGGCCGGGCAGCTGCCCGGGGTCACGCTTGTCACTAACGTGGTCTGTGCTGGACTCTGTCCCTCGTGTGTGACCCTCTCCAGGGCCCTGCTCCCCAGGGAGCTTTCTTATCACACTGAGGGGACAAGTGCTGGTTTGTGATGCTTCCCCCGCACCGGCTGTTCCCCCCACTCAGGGCAGAGTGGAGCCCAAAGGCCCAGAAGGGAGCCTCTGATTCTTCCGAGGATTGACGTCAGCACCACTGAAATGGACCACCCCTCAGGGGAGCCATGGGGGGGTGCCCGGCGTCCTGGCTGCCGGGGCTCCTGACCCTGTTCCCCCTGCACCGGCCGCCGGCCACAGCGACTTGCAGGCTGAAGGCTGCATCACAAGCCTCTAGAGTTCAAATGTCTGGTCAGTTTCAACCCGAGAATAACTTGGGGTGTCTAAATACTTACATGGAGTATTCCATGCAGAATATGTAAGCAGTGTTCTGTTTTAAACCTATGTGTTGAAGAACGTGGCCCTGACTTGCTGACCTGAAGTTAATTGCAGGGCATTTTATAATATTTTGCTGTAATATTCTTGAGAATACTTTAAGATAGAAGAAAAAATCTGCTGAATTAAAAAAATGGACTTTCTGGACTCTTTTTCTTTAAAAAAAAAAAAAGCATCATATAAAGATACCAAAAGCAAGCACCTGATTTCTTCATCATTTGGATTTGCTGATTTTATTGTTTTAAAAATTTAGTTGTAAGCATTAGCTATGCTATTAATTAAGCCTGGAGTACTGCAGTCCATAGAGTTACAAAGAATCGGACATGACTTAGCAACTGAACAACAACACTGTTAATATTTATGCTTTTTACAGACACAAAAGAAAAATCGTGCTGTCTTCGTATCATATGTGAGGTTAGCTATTCACCTTTTTGAATAAAATATGTAAACTCTGTTAATGACATATGTATGGAAGGCGATAACTGTCCTTATTTGTGTCAATCGCGGATAAAGAAAGCAGACATTTGCACTCAAGAATGATTATATTTTCAAAGACAAGCAGTTGAACCACCACATAAACGTGGGACCTTTAGACCAGCCTGTACCGCTGGCTGTTTCTCTTCCTGTATAATCCTTCACTCAGAAAAAAATGCTATCTGATTACAAATTATGTACCTATTCTTACTTCTTTTGCCCCAGGCAGCAGTTAATTTTTGCCATAGGTCATAGAGGATGAAGCCCCAAAGATCTGGGAGCTTCTTAATTGCATTGCATACAACTCACTGTCGCCGAGCATCTCAGAGGAGTTATTGCGCCTTGTAGATAATGCGCTTTCCCTGCAAGCCATGAAATAGATTCTTCCTCTATTGCTATATTAATTAGACGTCAAGGATGTTAGAAAAATTATAGCTTAAGCTTCTGCTCAAAAAATTTAGGCAATATTATAGAAGAAATTGTGCCAGAACTTACAGGGAAATGAATTAACCTTGAGGCAGTTTTGTTTGTTTGTTTCAGGAAGAAAAGAGGAAAAAAAAAAAAAAGAATCCTGACAACTCCCAGCCCTTGGCTCCTCACAGCCGTATACAAGTTTTGATAGAATTCCAGGTTAACTTAGTCAATTCTGGTGTTGTAAAAACGGAATGAATTGGCACGACCTGTGGAAGGCTCCGGAAGCTCTGGAAATCTCTGCTCTGGCCGTAGATCAAGTGTACAGTGAGGAAAGGCGGACACAGAGCAAAAGAAGGGCAAAAGGCGAAATGGTTTGTGTCCATTTAAGAAAAAATCAATAATAGCATAAAATTGATTTAGTGCTTGTCATAAAACATAAGTAAGTGCCGGAAAATAGAGAAAATTGAGTCTCGGTTTAATCTGCACAAAAGCCACACTGTACTGATGAAGTGGCCGGGGTGGGGGTGGGGTGCTACATAAAACCTAAAGACAGATACTTAATTGTCATATTAAAGACTCTTTGCAGGCTGCAGCCGTGGAAGGGTAGGGCCCATTAATCATGTGGATAAGGGGCATTGAAATCAAATCTCAATTAAAATCTGTTCAATAATGTCTCTAATATGTTTTTCAAGCATTAATTTTTTCCCATCGATTCCACACCCCATAAATCAGATATGTTGCCGTGCATGTAATAGTTTATGGAGGAGAGGATTATGGCTTTATGAAGTTAATGCTGCAGAACCATTTAATTTACACAGGCTAAAGTTTTATGTCTGTTGTTCATTTCTATTATTTTCTTCAGCTAAAAATTATTTGGGCTATAAAACTAAAACCCAAGTTCATTTTTTCCTCCCCAAACGTCTATATATTTAGCAATCAGATTCTTTCAGGTTCCTTTCCCCAAATTTAGCTGGGGAAATGACACACGGAAATACAGAAGCTGAGTTCCCTGCGGGCAGAGGAGATAGTGATGCCGGAGGAGAGGGTTTTCTGTGCACATGCCTACAATGCTTCAGAGCGGTTTCACAGAAACTTCTGAAAACACAGTCTTCTCCATCTTTGCTGTTCACTGTCCTCAGGAATCTGTGAAGACTCCACTCCTTCTGAACAAAAAGCCATATTGACTTCCCTAGCAGTTCTGTTGCCAGGTGGTTTGGTGATCTACGGTAGAAACAAAGGTGATTTTATTTATTTATTTTTTAAAGGTGATTTTATTTTGAAATCAATTACTTTGGTTTCTCCTAGTCACCAGCAAATTCACAAAGGAGATGGAACTCTTCAAAAAGCAAGGTGCCAGCTCCCTACTTTTCTGTAACACTGATGCTATACTGCAACCCTCCTGAGAATTGCAAGCAGCTTAAAGAAGCTCTGTAAAAAAGCAGGGGATTTCCGAGATGTGGGATGCTACGACAGGAGAGGGGAGCGTGGCCGGAGTGTGGGCCCTCAGCTCCCACACCTGGCTCTGTAGTAAGGAACCACAGTCTTCTCATTTGTAAGCCAAGGGTTTGACCTAATTAGCGGTCTCCCTGTGGGCTCCATGCTCTGGGGGACCCAGAAAACAGCATCTGAGTAATGATTCTGTGAATTCTCACCACCGTGTCTCCTTGAAGGCACTCAAATATTCATTTTGGACCTTTATGTTGTTGCTTGACAAATTTTTATCCCTATGTTTTACACCAGAGTGAATCTGAATTTAAGTTATACTGTCATGAACTACGATCCAGATGCACCTGAGTGGTTTTGTTCTAAATCATTCTTCGAATCGTTAGCCGAGACTGGAGCCTGAGGTGTGGAGGGCTTCATCCGTGTCCACTGAAAGTCCCTCACCCGGGCTGGAGCCCACTCAAGGTCCCACCGGGGACTGTCAAGGCTTCTTGGTGGGCTATTTTTATCAAGTCAGTGTGCTCAAAATCCTACTGCCCGGATCTCTTTACCTAGTACACAAAGCGCTCTGTGTGTCCCACAGGAAACTTACAAAACTTCACTTTTAAAACAGTTCTAGTCTGACAGAAATCGCGGAAGAAGGACAGAGAGCTGCCACACGCCCCACACGCAGCCTGGCGTGTTGTTAGTGTCTTCCATTCCGTGATACGTACTGAGGGTCACTAACCATGGTGGCTAATGACTCGTTTCTTACAGAACTGGATAGTGGGCAACATCCTTTATTTCACAATCCTCTGCAAAGATCCATATAGTCAAAGCTATGGTTTTTCCAGTAGTCATGTGTGGATGTGAGAGCTGGACCGTAAAGAAGGCTGAGTGCATCTGTCTCACCAGTGTTGATACATTATTAGGAATGCCCATGTTTTATACAAATTTTCTATATTTTTCAACCTAATGTCCTTTCTTTTTTGCCCAGGATCCTACCCAGGACCCACTTCCATTCAGTCCTACATCTCCCAAGCCTCCTCAGCTCTGTGAGAGTTTCTCAGACTTTACTTAATTTTGATGCTGACAATTTTGAGTAACAGTGGTCAGGAATTTTGTACAGTGTTTTCCTCCTGATTAGGCTGGGGATGTGGGATTCCGGGCAGAAGATGCAGAGGTGGAGAGTCATTCATACCACATCCTGCCAAGGTGACTTTCGCTGTCAGTGTGAGCTTGACTGTGGAGAGGAGATGTGTGCCTGTGAACCCCTGGGAAGGCAGCCACGCTGAGCAGACCTGCCTAAGCCCTGGGGTCAGGCTCTCGCTCCCGAGAACAGAGTCTGCGTCAGTTCCATGGAGCTCTTCTGCCTGGGAGACGCGTCTCTTCTCTGTTGCTTTCTCACTCAGCTGCTGGCTTTAACCTGCATGGACCGCAGGCGTTGGTGCTGGAGTGCCGACCCCACAGTGCTGTGTTTTTCTGTTCTTGGTCGCAGGGCTCACTTCAGCCCCTGGGCCCCCTCACCTGCTCCTGCCTTCGGCTCACCCTGCCGCCGGCCTCTGGGTCCTGGTCGCGGGGCTCACTTCGGCCCTTGGGCCCCCTTGCCTGTTCCCCCGCCTTCGGCTTGCCCTGTGGCCGGCCTCTGGCTCTGAGCACATCCGTACTGTGTGGCCCTACAAGCCGCTCCAGGCCCTATTGTACGCGTCCTGCCCAAGTCCTGGGATGAGCTATGCCTCGGATAACGCACGTTCCTTGGGCTGGACCATCGCATTGGAATCCCAGACCTGGGCACCAGGTGTGTCCCTGCTTCTAGACCCACACAGCTGACAACTGTGAGGCTGCTCTGCAGTGTCCTGGGCTGGGGAGGACAGGCGGGAGGCAGATTCCCATGTTGGAGCGATTGTGTGGTGATACGTGGAGCTGTGGACATCGGTGCAACCCATGGAAAGCTCACGACACAGGTGGATACGTACAGAAATAGTCACGATTGATTACACATGTGGGTCCTTGTTACGTCAGCTGACCCCCGTCCAATCACTGGTCACTTCTGCACTAAATAACTCGAGAAGCTGAGGATTTCATGGTGCAAAGTGTGAGGCCAGTGGACATGAAGGAGACATCGCAATGTTTGCTGCTGGACAGGGATGGGGAGATGGGCCAGGCCAGGACCACCTCACTCGATGGCGCCCATGGAAACTGGTACATCCTCAGCTGGCAGCTGTCCCTGCACTGGGGCCTGCCTCCTCAGGGACTCCACAGTTTCTCAGGCGGCCTCCCTCCTGCCCAGGGTCCTCACATCTCTCAGAGCCCCCAGAGCAGATGAGATGTCTTCACCCCTACACTGGAAGGAGCCCCAGCGCACTCACTTCACCGGGAGTCTCGTGCTGAGTGCCCCCGCCACCTGCCGGCTGCGCAGCCAGTGCTGTGTGTCTTCACCCTCACCAAGCGCTTGGCGTGGCCTGTGCCTGCCCTGGGAGCGCGGGACCAAGTCTGCAGAGGGTGGTGTGCAAAGTGAGGTGTGAGTGACTCAGAGATGAATGTGTCCACAGCGGAGCCCTGGTGCGCAGAGGCCCCGGGTGGGGGAACCACGGCCGGTCAGGAGGTAGACGAGCTCAGGTAAGGAGGAGGCTTCGAGGAGGCCCCACAGGATGCAAGGCTGCCGTGGAGTCTAGGAGTCCGTCTCCCATGAACAAGGATGGTTTTGAGCAGGGAAGCAGGGTGCCTTCCTCAAGGGTCCTGGATGGGAAGGAGGGGCAGGGAGGGATCTCAGTTCGAGGTAATACAGGGGCTGGGGGAGACCACAGAGGCATGACCGGCCGGGGGTCAGGGCGGTGGGTGGAGAGATGGTCAGGGGTGTTTCAGGGTGCACCCCAGAGCAGAGGCCTATAGGAACCAGCAGAGATTTGGCTGAGGGCAGGGGTCAGGGAGGCCTCTGCAGTGTTGAGAGGAGGTGGGAAGCCCTTCCCCAGCATGGACTAGAGGCCTGTGGACTGGAGGAGGCACAGATTTGGAGTTTGGCCGAGTCTGGTGCACTCACGAGGGGTGTGGGGTGGGGAATGCGCACAGCGGTCTTGCAGCTCAGGGGCCTGGAGGCAGTGGCGGGGGGAGCTTGGTGCCGGCAACTGGATCCAGGCAGACGGGGAAACTGGATCCAGGCTGGCCCGCAGCAAGACCCCAGATGGGCACCTCACCCAGGTGGCCCAGGCTGCCCCTCCCTCCCTGGGATGTGGGGGGACCCCAGTGCAGGGGAGGAGGGGCATGCAGTGATGATAACACAGGCACTGGGGGGTGTGGGGCGGTGCAGTCTGGTTCTGGCTCCCTGGGCGTGGCTCAGACACCTCACAGGCACCCATTTGCTCCCAGAACCGGCCCAGCGGAACCAGAAATGCAGCCCACAGCCCACCGCTCTCTGCTTCTTCAATAAAGCTCCCCTGCTCGTATGTCCTCGCCATAAAGCCAACCACAGAGGAACCGTTTGATGTGTCTATGACTCACAAATATAGCCCCCAGGCCGCTGTGCTAAATTAGTAGTAGTTAAGCTCCCATTCATGGGAGCTTGAAGTAAAGCGATACCAAGGCCCTCCTCCTGCCCTACCCCCCTGGGGCCTTGCCTTGGCCTGGAAAACCTGGAGACCTTCAGAGGGGTAGGTAGGCACCGCATACATTTGGAACCTTGCCAGAAATATTTGGGGGACCTATTCATCCTTTTCTTCCCTGCAATGATATAATGGTGTCTGTCACAAGGGTGTTCTTATGCCAACAAATCCCAGCGTCACACGCAGGCTGTATAGAAGCTGGAGGTTTTTTTTTTTTCTTCTTTCTTTTCTTCTCTGAGTCTTTTCAGACTGGAATACTGAAGTCTGAATTAGACGCAAACGGATTCTTTCAGACCTTCCCTGTGACAATGGGAGCTTGAAAGGAACATATTTGAAAGCTTGAACTGCTCCAGTTTTCTTGCAAAAAGACTTAGGTCCCCTGAGTCGACCAATTATAAATTATAGTGTAGGTGAACCCTTTCTCTCCCATTCACTGGAGCTGATTCTGTGTCATTAATGTTACTATGCTGATACCTTGCAAGTAGAGAAAAGGCTTTTCATATCTCATTAACATTACAGAGAGCCGAAATGAATTATGTGACGGATGAGAGCTACGTCGTAGGTAGAGCTAATTTGGTTCCTACATTTTAATAAGCACAGCGCCAGCCCTCTGCCGTCCCAAAGAGCCAGCTAATCCTCTGTGCTGCTTTGCACTGACCTCATTGGCACAGAGACTCCATTGCCTGAGATTCCGGCTCTGGTGCACTTGAATCAGCTGGTGTGAAATTCTAGCAGCCCTCTCTCTATGCCAGAACAGGGCTTCATGCTCCCACCCCTTCATCACCCAAGTGGTGAACGGCATTGTGAAAATTACTGGTAGGCGTGGAAGCTACAGGAAGAACATCGCCAATCTTTAGGGGAAAACATGAGAATTTATACCCAGCTCTGGGTCAGATCTGTTTCTTTAACTTCTTTCCAAAAATAAATAACAAGTAATAAATAAGTCAAAGACACAGATTCATCTCAAGGATGATTTATTTCCAAGATTTTAAAAATTCTTTGGCCACCTACCAGTATCCTTTCCCTAGCTGGAAATACATAAATTGTCACAACTGAAAAGGGAGTCACACAAATTTGGAGATTGGCCTTGAAAACAATTAAATTTGTCCTCATTTTAGGATGAGAATGTAATTGTCATGTACTTCTTTTTTTTTTTTTTGGTAAATTCTTAACTGAATGAATCATTCTCAGATAAACACCTTTGCTTCCATTAGGCATGGCTAGTTATGAGTTATTTACTGTGAATGAATCAAAGAGGCTGAGATATGTTACAAATAAAACTGTGGACATTTATGCCTTAAATTCAATTTTAAGTTTATATTACAAAAACTCCCCACAAGTGTCCAGCTAATTAAATAAGAAGCTATCAAACAAACAAAATACTTATAAACAAACCAAAAAACCATATAACTCCATCAAGCAATAATCATGTTTTTTGAATCCAGGTAATTTTAAAAGGCAATTGTTTGCTTTGTGTAATTAGTTCTAAGACTTCATTGTTCAGAAACCAGCAGGTCAGTATGTGGCTAGGATCTCACTGTAGTTTTCACGTCAGGATGGGCATGTCTTGTCATGGCTATGCCCACAAACAAAGAGTTGTTTCTTTCTGTTGAGGTTTGGTTAATTACTTTCATTAGAGACGTGCTCCCTTGCCTTCGTGTCAGCCTGTTGCGTTAGCAGTGGCCTCTCTGCAGCAGGCTGCTGGCCCACCCCAGCCCTGATCATCGCCCAGCACACGGTCCACGTGGCCTGGGCTCCTCCTGCAGGGGGACATCCACCTGCTCCACACGTGTCCACATGTCGTTGCCAAACACACCACGTGCCAAGGAAGTGCTCAGGTGCAGACACCTCCACTGGGATGTAGAACTCATGTCTTTCCAATAGAATGTCAAAACGTAAACTTTTTTTTAAAAGGTTTTGATTATCAGACAGATATGCTGTAGAATCTAAATGCTGCCTTACTCGAATCTTCTGTCCCACCAAAAAAATTTTTTTTTCACTATTAACTTTAGTTTTTTATTTATGCATGGCAGTCATAGAATTTTTTTTTTTAAAGCAAAGTTGTCCTCTGTGTGCAGGAAGAGGATTCATTATGATCTCAAAGTCATTCAGCTCCCAGAATATATTTTGAAGTTGGCAGTTCCACAGGAGGGGTGTGTTTTTGAAAGTCTTTTATTCGAAGTTAAAACCATCTTTTAGTGAAATATTCTAGAAATCTAGAATATCATAAACAGGCAGAGGCCATGTTTTATGAGCATAAAAGAACAATCCCTTGGTGATTCCTTACTGTTTGAACAAGTAGGAAGATGAGGCTTATTGGCAGCGGGACTAGGGGCTGGGGTAGTGGGGGAAAAGCCACTTTCTGGTACAAAAGTTCAAAAGAAGAATAAAGACTGAAGTCAAGGCAGGGCTGGCTACAGGGTAACCCTGCTATACTGAACTCCCCAAATGCTGAACTCCCCCAATGCCATATTCTAGGAGTGTTGTTAAGCACATGGTTGAGGGATCAGAGAAGGGAAATCCTTAGAGGCCAGAAGTGATGAGAAAGAGGAGATACATGGGGTGAGAGGCCTTTCTTCTTTGCCTGCAGAGAGGACGCTGGTCCACGTGGAGGGCTTGTTGCTGAGAGCGACTGCTCCTTACCCTGGGGTTTGGGATAAGATGCACACTGACTTTGTGGGGAAAACTTCAAGATAAAATTTTGATTTTAATTGTCTTAGTTTGGTGGGCTTCCCTAGTGGTTCAAGCAATAAAGAATCTGCCTGACATGCAGGAATAGCAGGATCAATCCCTGGGTCAGAAAGATCCCCCGGAGGAGGAAATGGCAACCCACTCCAGTATTCTTGCCTGAGAATCCCATGGACAGAGGAACCTGGTGGGTGACAATACATGAGGTCGCAAAGAGTTGGACACAACGGAAGCAACTTAGCATGCATGCACGTGTTAGTTTGGTGGTGAGAAGAAATGGAAATTTTCTTGGGGAGTAAAACTTGGACCTATGCTTCCATAGCTATACAGAGAAGCAGTTCTGAGAGACACAAACCCAGAACCAAAATCACTCTACATTGTCGAACTCAGCACAGGTGCACCCGCCAACAGGACCGTGAAGACAGAGACCCACTGAGGATGCAGGTATTGGAATTACTGAGCACTGACTACAGGGTGAGTGCACTCAGTATGTTTAACAGAAAATAACTGGATCTTAAAAAAAAGCAACAAGAGGCTGACGAATTGGACAAAGTAGTTTTGATTTAAAAAAATCGGACAAATTGGATAAGATAGATTTTAGATTAGAAACTCACTCAGGAATTACTGAGCAATTAAGCAAAGCTGAGGAGAGACTTGAGCTGGAAGGTGGAGTCAAATGCAGCACAAAGGGAAAAAGAAATTTAAAAAATAGAGAATGTGAAATACAGATTGTAATGTATGGACTAGTGTAGAGTGAAAAGCTTAAATATATTCCCGATGAAAATTCCAGGAGAGGTAATAGAGAAAATGAGAGAGAGGCAATAATTTGAGAGTCATAGCTAAAATTTCCCTTATTTAATGAAAGACACCAATCCTCAGATCTGAGAGGTCCTGTGAATTCCAAACAGGATATATCAGAATAAATATGCATTTAGTTGCATTGTAGCAAAACTGCCAAACTTTGAAAAGCAGCCCCCTGAGAAGAGAAAGGTTTTGTACTCAGAAATGAGACGTGCTGCCCACAGCTGAAGTGCAGCTCAGACGACAGCAGAGACTTCTGAGGGAGACAACTGTCCTTGCCTTCTGTCTGCCTGGGAGAAGGGCTGGATGGTGGTGCTTCCAGAAAGACAGCTGAAACCCCCTACTCTTTTTTTTTTTTTTTTTGTAAAATTTGAAAATCTTATTCTTAAATTTACATGAAAATGCAGGGGACCTAGACTAACTAAACAGCTTAAAAAAAAAAGAACAATGAAGTTAAGAACTTTGATACTACTTGATTCGAGACTTACTATAAAGCTGTATTAGTCACTCAGTCATGTCTGACTCTTTGCAACCCCATGGCTGGTAGTGCACTGGGCTCCTCTGTCTCCTCCCTCCATGGATTTTCCAGGCAAGAATATTCAAGTGGGTTGCCCTTTCCTTCTCCATGGGATCTTCCCAACCCAGAGATTGAAACCGCATCTCCTGTGTTGGCAAGCAGATTCTTTGCCAACTGAGCCACCAGGGAAGCCACAAAGCTATTAATATCATAATCAAGATGGTATTGCACAGCATGGAGACGGAAATTCAGGTCCTCGAAAAAGAGAAATCCGGAATAAACCGACTCGTGTAGGGCCAACTAATCTTTGCCACAGGTATCAAGTGCATTTAATAAGACAGGGATTGGACATGGCTTTCTTAACTAAGAGAAACAATTTACAACTTATGAAAGAAAAAGGAAATTGAATTTTATCAAAATTAAAAAAAATAAACCAGAAAAGAAAATAAAAAAGCAATTTGAAGTCTAGGGGAAAATGCTTTTCAAAACTGGATCTGAAAAAGCACTTGTACGTAGAAAGATACAAGAACAGAGGTGAGCGCTGAAAGTGAGAGCTCGATTTGCTGTCATTGAGGGGCTGATTGCAAAAGCCTGGACGTTGTCTGGAATCATCTGACCACTTTCTGAATAAGATGGAGTCAGGCTGGTGAACAGGAGGCCATAGGGAAGTCAAATGCCCAGCTGGGGACCACAGAACTCATTCTGCGTGCCAGGGAAACCATCTCTGTAAATTAAGGGTTTGAGATGGAAAGGTCTTCTGAAGTCAGGTGCTTATATCAGGACCGCCTAAGAAACTGATTCAGGGGCTGCTGAAGAGCCCAAGGCAGAAGGTTCTGGAAAGGAGCAGATGTCCTGGGGGGGGTGTGTTGTGTGTCACGAGCCCTCCAGGAGCACGGCACAGCCCATGCCATGTTGAAGGATGTGCTGCAGACTCATGGCTTGAGTTCAGATTTCAACAAAGCGTAAAATAAATCCTTAGAGGTTTAACACTCTGTGCTTCATCTTTAGGGATTCCCAGGTGGCACCAGTGGTAAAGAACTGCCAATGCAGTAGGTGTAAGAGATGTGGGTTTGATCCCTGGGTTGGGAAGATCCCTGGGTTGGGAAGATCCCGTGGAGGAGGGCATGGCAACCCACTCCAGTATTCTTGCCTGGAGAATCCCATGGACAGAGGAACCTCATGGGCTACAGTCCATAGGCTCACAAAGTGTCAGACATGGCTGAAGTGACTTATCACACATGCACGCACACACACACTTCATCTTTAAGGATATACGTTCATGGACACAGTGAAACTGGCAGGCTGTTGACTACAAAGGTGAATCCTGTTATAATGAGAGCAACCACGGCAGCTTGCTTCTGCCATGACGCCTGCATAGAAGCCACACACACGTGGTTAGATGGTGGACCCGTCGTGGGAGAGATGCAGACGCCCAGTTCTGGCAGTGAAGTCTGCACTGACCCTTGAGTCTGGCTTGCAGGCCGTCCTCATCTTCCTCATGACAGCCACCACACGGGCTCTTCCAGAAATCTGTGTTTATTAGTCATGTGTGATGATAAAAATAAAGTGTACTGATTCAGCTGGGGAGCCTATTTGTGGACATAAGATGGAGAGAGTCCCATTAGGACGATTCATTCTTAGATTATTATTTTCTGTAAGCTTTAGTGTTCCAAAAAGATTTTATTTTCATGTGAAGTGCCTGATTCTGCAGTCTTCAGTGAGGCAATAACTTTTCATTAACTTCATTTTTCATTTTTATCTTTCTCTGAGTGTTGCAGAACATAGCATATGATTTTGAATGTCATGTAATAACAACTCTCTAAAATTATCTGCCCTTACTTCCATTTGACACTGATATTTGATATGTTAAGTTAAGCAGATCTACAAATGTGGGTCTACATCATTTTGCCTCGGGTGATAATAAGGGCTGTCAGTTTTACATTTTCTCATTGAATTCATGTGGATAATGACTACTGATTTTTTTTATTAAAAAATGTAAATGTGTGTGTGTGTGTGTGTTGAGAGAGGGAGAATGAGACAGAAAGAATTTCAATTGGCACCAAAAAAAGGAAAAGCAGTATTTCATATTTTTGATTTGTTTTTAAAATGGTTTAGATTTTCACGATGGGAATTAAAAGTGGCTTCTAATTTAAAACAATCTGTGACTTACTTCCATTTTTAAAATTAATGTGGATTCGCAGTAAAAGTTTTATGCATTTAAAAATGTGTATATTGTTTAGTCATGTTGAAGCAAACAATACTGGTACATGGTTTGGTAGATTACAAAGTAAAGGAAGACAGAATGAGAAAAAGTGTCCCTGACTCCTCCCATACTGTTTGCTCTCAAGGGAACCACTTTTAAGGTTGCATCTTTAGTATATAATGTGTGGAGTTACTGGTTGATCTGCCCTTTCTGACACTGGGATGGTTTATCTGCTCTGACCCTCTCACTGTGGTTACAGCATGTTCTCTATGACCCTCTGTAACGTGTGTCTTCATCCATTTCCTGTTTTCTCAGTGACAGACATCTCTTGAGTGCCCACTTTGTGAGAAGAGGGTCTGAGAATCCCTGTTCTTCTCTGTTATCCCTCCCTCCTTTGTCTCCCTAACCACTGTCCTCTGTTATTTTACCTTTTAAGTTGTCAGGATTGAGATCATTCATTTAGTTTCCCTCTAATTGCACTTGAATTTTCTAAGCTTGATCAGTTCAGTTCAGTCACTCAGTCGTGTCCTACTCTTAACAACCCCATGAATTACAGCACACCAGGCCTCCCTGTCCATCACTAGCTCCCGGAATTACCCAAACTCATGTCCATCGAGCTGGTGATGCCATCCAGCCATCTCATCCTCTGTTGTCCCCTTCTCCTCCTGCCCTCAATCCCTCCCAGCATCAGGGTCTTTTCCAATGAGTCTGAGGTGGCCAGAGTATTGGAGTTTCAGCCTCAGCATCAGTCCTTCCAGTGAACACCCAGGACTGATCTTTAGGATGGACTGGTTGGATCCCCTTGCAGTCGAAGGGACTCTCAAGAGTCTTCTCCAACACCACAGTTCAAAAGCATCAATTCTTTGGCACTCAGCTTTCTTTATAGTCCAACTCTCACATCCATACACAACCACTGGAAAAACCATAGCCTTGACTAGACAGATCTTTGTTGGTAAAGTAATGTCTCTGCTTTTGAATATGCTGTCTAGGTTGGTCATAACTTTCCTTCCAAGGAGTAAGTGTCTCTTAATTTCATGGCTGCAGTCACCATCTGCAGTAATTTTGAAGCCCTCCAAAATAAAGTCTGACACTGTTTCCACTGTTTCCCCATCTATTTCCCATGAAGTGATGGGACCGGATGCCATGATCTTGGTTTTCCGAATGTTGAGCTTTAAGCCAACTTTTTCACTCTCCTCTTTGACTTTCATCAAGAGGCTTTTTAGTTCCTCTTCACTTTCTGCCATTAGGGTGGTTTCACCTGCATATCTGAGGTTATTGGTATTTCTCCCAGCAATCTTGATTCCAGCTTGTGTTTCTTCCAGTCCAGTGTTTCTCATGATGTACTCTGCATATAAGTTAAATAAGCAGGGTGACAATATACAGCCTTGACATACTCTTTTTCCTATATGGAACCAGTCTGTTGTTTCATGTCCAGTTCTAACTATTGCTTCCTGACCTGCATACAGGTTTCTCAAGAGGCACGTCAGATGGTCTGGGATTCCCATCTCTTTCAGAATTGTCCACGTTTATTGTGATCCACACAGTCAAAGGCTTTGGCATAGTCAATAAAGCAGAAATAGATGTTTTTCTGGAACTCTTTTGCTTTTTTGACGATCCAGCGGATGTTGGCAATTTGATCTCTGGTTCCTCTGCCTTTTCTAAAACCAGCTTGAACATCAGGAAGTTCATGGTTCACGGATTGCTGAAGCCTGGCTTGGAAAGTTTTGAGCATTACTTTACTAGCATGGGAGATGACTGCAATTGTGAGATAGTTTGAGCATTCTTTGGCATTGCCTTTCTTTGGGATTGGAATGAAAACTGAACTTTTCCAGTCCTGTGGCCACTGCTGAGTTTTCCAAATTTGCTGGCATATTAAGTGTAGCACTTTCACAGCATCATCTTTCAGGATTTGAAAGAGCTCAACTGGAATTCCATCACCTCCACTAGCTTTGTCCATAGTGATGCTTTCTAAGGCCCTCTTGACTTCCCATTCCAGGATGTCTGGCTCTAGGTGAGTGATCATACCATCGTGAATATGGAAAGAAGCAGGACAAAGACTAACAGAGTTTAGCCAAGAGAATGCACTGGTCATAGCAAACACCCTCTTCCAACAACACAAGGAAGACTCTACATATGGACATCACCAGATGGTCAATACCAAAATCAGATTGATTATATTCTTTGCAGCCAAAGATGAAGAAGCTCTATACAGTCAGCAAAAATAAGACCAGGAGCTGACTGTGGCTCAGATCATGAACTCCTTATTGCCAAATTCAGACTTAAATTGGAGAAAGTAGGGAAAACCACTAGACCATTCAGGTATGACCTAAATCAAATCCCTGATGATTATACAGTGGAAGTGAGAAATAGATTTAAGGGCCTAGATCTGATAGATAGAGTGCCTGATGAGCTATGGAGGGAGGTTCATGACATTGTACAGGAGAGAGGGATCAAGACCATCCCCATGGAAAAGAAATACAAAAAAAGCAAAATGGCTGTCTGGGGAGGCCTTACAAATAGCTGTGAAAAGAAGAGAAGCAAAAAGCAAAGGAGAAAAAGAAAGATATAAGCATCTGAATGCAGAGTTTCAAAGAAAGCAAGAAGAGATAAGAAAGACTTCCTCTGCGATCAATGCAAAGAAATAGAGGAAAAGAACAGAATGGGAAAGAATAGAGATCTCTTCAAGAAAATTAGAGATACCAAGGGAATATTTCATGCAAAGATGGGCTCGATAAAGGACAGAAATGGTCTGGACCTAACAGAAGCAGAAGATATTAAGAAGAGGTGGCAAGAATACACAGAAGAACTGTACAAAAGAGATCTCCATGACCCGGATAATCATGATGGTGTGATCACTCATCTAGAGCCAGACATCCTGGAATGGGAAGTCAAGTGGGCCTTAGAAAGCATCACTATGGACAAAGCTAGTGGAGGTGATGGAATTCCAGTTGAGCTCTTTCAAATCCTGAAAGATGATGCTG
Source organism: Ovis canadensis (assembly GCF_042477335.2). Taxonomy (NCBI): domain Eukaryota; kingdom Metazoa; phylum Chordata; class Mammalia; order Artiodactyla; family Bovidae; genus Ovis; species Ovis canadensis. The sequence continues at coordinate 14,701,418 of NC_091267.1, forward strand.
TGAAAGTGCTGCACTCAATATGCCAGCAAATTTGGAAAACTCAGCAGTGGCCACAGGACTGGAAAAGGTCAGTTTTCATTCCAATCCCAAAGAAAGGCAACGCCGAAGAATGCTCAAAGTATCTCACAATTGCAGTCATCTCCCATGCTAGTAAAGTAATGCTCAAAATTCTCCAAGCCAGGCTTCAGCAATCCGTGAACCGTGAACTTCCTGATGTTCAAGCTGGTTTTAGAAAAGGCAGAGGAACCAGAGATCAAATTGCCAACATCCTCTGGATCATGGAAAAAGCAAAAGAGTTCCAGAAAAACATCTATTTCTGCTTTATTGACTATGCCAAAGCCTTTGACTGTGTGGATCACAATAAACCGTGGACAATTCTGAAAGAGATGGGAATCCCAGACCACCTGACCTGCCTCTTGAGAAATCTGTATGCAGGTCAGGAAGCAACAGTTCAAACTGGACATGGAACAACAGACTGGTTCCAAATAGGAAAAGGAGTATGTCAAGGCTGTATATTGTCACCCTGCTTATTTAACTTATATGCAGAGTACATCATGAGAAACACTGGACTGGAAGAAACACAAGCTGGAATCAAGATTGCTGGGAGAAATATCAATAACATCAGATATGCAGATGACACCACCCTAATGGCAGAAAGTGAAGAGGAACTAAAAAGCCTCTTGATGAAAATTTAAGAGGAGAGTGAAAAAGTTGGCTTAAAGCTCAACGTTCGGAAAACGAAGATCATGGCATCCGGTCCCATCACTCCATGGGAAACAGATGGGGAAACAGTGGAAACAGTGTCAGATTTTATTTTGGAGGGCTTCAAAATCACTGCAGATGGTGACTGCAGCCATGAAATTAAAAGATGCTTACTCCTTGGAAGGAAAGTTATGACCAACCTAGACAGCATATTCAAAAGCAGAGACATTACTTTGCCGACTAAGGTCCATCTAGTCAAGGCTATGGTTTTTCCAGTAGTCACGTATGGATGTGAGAGTTGGACTGTGAAGAAGGCTGAGCTCTGAGGAATTGATGCCTTTGAACTGTGGTGTTGGAGAAGACTCTTGAGAGTCCCTTGGACTGCAAGGAGACCCAACCAGTCCACTCTGAAGGAGATCAGCCCTGAGATATCTTTGGAAGGAATGATGCTAAAGCTGAAACTCCAATACTTTGGCCACCTCATGTGATGAGTTGACTCATTGGAAAAGACTTTGATGCTGGGAGGGATTGAGGGCAGGAGGAGAAGGGGACAACAGAGGATGAGATGGCTGGATGGCATCACTGACTCGATGGACGTGAATCTGAGTGAACTCCGGGAGTTGGTGATGGACAGGGAGGCCTGGTGTGCTGCGATTCACGGGGTCGCAAAGAGTCGGACACAACTGAGCGACTGAACTGAACTGAACAGAAGCAGAAGATATTAAGAAGAGGTGGCAAGAATACACAGAAGAACTGTACAGAAAAAAGATCTTCACGACCAAGATAATGATGATGGTGTGATCACTCACCTAGAGCCAGGCCTCCTGGAATGTGAAGTCTAAGCTTGATAGATAGATTCTAATGGTTGAAATTGGTGGAGAGTTTTGAAGCCTATGGATGTGAAGTGCTGCTCTGGCAGGATCAGGCAGCAGGCAAGCTTCTCCCCATTGGAGAAGGCAAGAAGAGAAGGGATGGCAGAGGATGAGATGTTTGAAAGGCATCATCGACTCAAGAGACATGAGTTTGAGCAAACTCCAGGAGTCCAGGAGATAGTGAAGGACTAGTGTGCTGCTCTGTGGCTGCCAAGAGTTGCACATGATTTAGCAACTGAACAACAAAGTGATAGTACCCACACCAGTTCCATGGGTTTCCTGAGTTGCAGCCCCTCCAGATATGTGTCTGCCCCAGTTATTCCATGCCAGACCACCGTGGGGGTGGCATGAAAGTGGATCTCTATTTAATTGCACTTCTTTTTTATTCATTTTTTACTCTCACTTGAGCCCATTTCCCCTCTCCCTCTCTCTTTCCAAAGTTTCTAGCATCACAGGCATCACCTCCTCTCAAGTCCACCTCTCCTGCTCCAAGTTCTCCTCGAAGGTTCTGCCCCTCTGCCCTGCCCTGGCTCTTTCTCTGGGCCTGTGCTGAAGCTGCCCTGCTGGGCTGGATCCATTCTTAGCAGTGAACCGGTTTCTTCTCTGATTCTCCATTGCCTCATTTTCCTAAGCAGGACTGTGTGTGCTGCTCAGCGTCATCCCCAGAGGCTGCCTTACACTTGGTGGATAGTTCAGCTGGGTATGGAACTCTGGGTTGAAAGCACATCTCTCCTAGAATTTTGAAAGCAGTTGTCTAAGATTTTGTTTCTGAAGAGAAGTTCAGCGATGGTCCGACTCGTTCCTGCGTAGGGAGCAGTTTCTGTCTCTCTTCAGTGGGCTTTTGGACACCATTCTTGTTCTAAAATTTCAAAATAATATAATCTCGTGTTTCTTTAAAAACCTGCATGTAGGGCCGACATGTCACAGTCTCTTTCCAAACAGAGGTGAACATACATCAGCCAGAGGAGTTATTCCTGCTGTTCTTCCATTATTTTCTTTCTTCTTCAGTCCTTTGAAGAGGCAGTCCTTTCCTACTTGTTCATTAGGAGCACAGAGCAAGTAGAAAAGCTGGCACTTCTTTCCTACAGGCAGGGGTTTACCCTCCCTCTGTGCTTCTGACTTGACAGGGCAGGGCTCCTTCCCCACCTCATGCCTCATCTGGGCCCACCCCCTGACTCAGTCCTGCTCCCCTTTCTGGTCCCTGCAGGAAGCTTGGAGGCAAAGCAAGCCAAGCTTGTCTTTACAACCGTGTTGACATTAGAATAGCCGCAGATGGGAAGTCTGTGCAGAGTTCATGGCTTCAGGTTCACATGGGGCCCAGGGTGGAGCGGGGTGATGAGCCTGTAAACATCAACTTGAGAGCAAGGACGTGTGTGTGCATGTGTATGCGTGTGCACATTTGTGTGTTTGTGTGTGTATGTATGTTAGTGTATATGTGTGTGTTTATGTGCATTGTGTGTGTGTGTGTGTGTGTAGTATATGCGTGTGTGCATGCTAAGTCCCTTGAGTCGTGTTTGACTCTGTGAGACCCTATGGACTGTAGCCTGCCAGGCTCCTCTGTCCATGGGGTTCTCCAGGCAAGAATACTGGAGTGGGTTGCTGTGCCCTTCTCCAGGGTATCATCCTGACCTGGAGACTGAACTTGCCTCTTTTACATCTCTTGCATTGGCAGGCAGGTTCTTTACCACTGAGTCACCTGGGAATCCTATGTGTATATGGATGTGTATATATTTGTGTGTGTACGTGTGTGTGTGTGTATGTGTGTCTATATACACGTGTCTGTTTATAAATAAATATACACACGTGCCTCTGACTTCACTGGGGGCTCAGTGGTAAAAAAAAAACCAGCCTGCCAATGCAGGAGATGCAAGTTTGACCCCTGAGCTGGGAAGATCCCCTGGAGGAAGAAATGGCAATCCACCCCAGTATCCTTGCCTGGGAAATCCCATGGACAGAAAAGCCTGGCAGGCTACAGTCCATAGGGTCACAAAGAGTCAGACATGACTGAATGACTGAACACATACACACGTGCACCTCTATTTCAGCTGTGGTTCCCTTTTCTGTATATATTTTGAGGTTTTTGGTTTTAGTGTGGAGAAATACGCCAGGCATGATAAACCTCCTTCACAAGCAGAGAGAAATAAATACTTCCCACAAAGTGAATCATGAAGCATACTTTCTCAGGAAGCTCCATTATTTTAAAAGCGGGTTTTTTTTTTTTTTTTTCATTTTTATTCCGGGGGCCAGGCCAGCCAGGCTCCTGCTGTAGCTCAGCCATGTGATGGCCGTCCCTGCCATCACTCACGTCTAGCAGGGGCGCTGACAAGTGGGGGACGTGTTGCATCACCGTCAAGCCTAGTGGCCTTGATGCTCTGCAAAGGGGAGATGGATGGGCAGCTGGCTCCCATGGAAAATATTCTCCCAGCAAGCTCCCTGGATACCAGATTGCTTCTGTTTCCTCCCCCCCCTTTTTTTTTCTGTTTTAAAGGGAAACAATGCAATGGGCCATATTTCTTGAGAGTCACCATTTGTTGGCAGGTTTCACCAAAAGAGGTCCGACAGGGAGATGGAAGGACCCTCATGCAGTGTTTAAGCCAGCGGGGGTCTCTCTTGTAGAAGTCACTGCAGTCCCGAGTTGTCCCACCAGGTACAGAGGCCTGTTAAGTCACATCATGTGAGCACAAGCCCATGGATGAATTGTGGGTCACTCATGTCCATTCTCAGGCTGCAACTGTCACGTGAGTGTGGAGAAAAGCAGCCAGACAGGAAGCAGCGGCGGTGGAGGAAACTATCCTGTGGTGGCGGTGGTGGGTTTAGTTGCTCCGTCATGTTCAACCCTTTGTGATCCCATGGCCTGTAGCCTGCCAGGCTCCATGGGATTCTCCAGGCAAGAACACTGGAGTGAGTTCCCGTTTCCTCCTCCAGGGGATCTTCCCCACCCAGGGATAGAACCCAGGTCTCCTGCATTGCAGGATTGCAGGATTCTTTACCAGCTGAGCCACCAGAGACGCCCATTTGTCCTCTAGAATAATATGAATCTGACTTGAAGTTGGCCACTCATACTTACTGTTTTCTCAGTCTTCCCAGAAAATGACCAGCCCCCATTCAGGTTTCTTCTGGATGAAGAGCGGCAGCACCTCCCTGAAGCTTCTGGTTCGTCTGTGTCCAGATGTCCTCACCACCCAGCACAAGGCCAGCAGGGAAGGGTGCTCACTAAAGGTCACCTAATGAATGGATCAATTTTGGTTCATGGGAAGGTCAAGATGAGGCTCTTGTCATGAGTCTGAAAGTCCCCGGTGTCCCTGACAGCATCAGGAGGCAGGTTTGGGAAGCGCCTTTCCACGTGGCAGCAGACACTGAGTGGGAAGTCCTGAGGCCTTGCTTCCTGTCCTGATGGACACACGTGATTCACCCCGAGGCCCCCTCAGTCTGGACAGCAGCCGATTACTGACATGTAGGTAACAGCTGGGTCCTGTCTCTGTGGCTGCTGGCATTCATGTGCCAGGCCGGGGTCTGAAGTCAGGATGCTCATCACAGATTTGGGAGTCACAGAGCTGGCTTCCTGGCAGGACCACCAACTGCGGACAGAACCGCACCCGCTGGCTTACCTCTTGGATCCATGTTCCTTTGAGAGCTTTGAGGGTCATGCTTTTGGTGAGGCTGAGGCTGTGATGATGTTTCTTATAGGTTTCTTATATGCATATTATAGCATAGGTTCTGGGAGCCTTCAAACTGCTTAAAGGGAGGACAGATCACCAGTTGTCCCTGTGCCATACGTTGTATCCTGAGCTCCGAATGTCTCTCTCTCTGTCTTCCCCGAGAGGACCCTGAGGTCAGGGATGGAGGCTTGGATGAACTGGCCACCTGCTCCAGGGCCAGGCGGTAGGGTGGATTCTGTCGGAGCTGGGCTTCCAAGGCGCCCTGCACTGGGGGCTCAGCGTACTGTGGCTGCACAAGAAATGCTACTGCCATCTTTATTTCTACTGTAACAGTGCCCTGTGGAATTCTGACTTCTGCTCTCAGGACCACATCTTAGTTTTAGAATCTTTCTCCCAAACAACATATGCTAAACAATAGTCTATTTTTATTAAGAAGAGCAAAGGTGGCTCAGTGGTAAACAATCTGGCTGCCATGCAAGAGATAAGGAAACACAGGTTCAATCCCTGGGTTGGAAGATCCCCTGGAGGAGGATTGGCAGCCCGCTCCAGTGATCTTGCCTGGAGAATCCCATGGGCAGAGGAGCCTGGTGAGCTACTCTCCAGGAGGTCATAAAGAGTTGGGCATGACTGAGCATGTGAGCCATAAATAGACCATATTACAGAAGTATATGCATTTATGTGTGTGTATTTATCACCTCCTGACCAACCTGAAAGACTGGTTTGAGCCCCCATGCTGTCTGTCCTCTTTGTCCAGGTCTCCCCAGCTCCTCCCCCACCCGAGATGCTCTGTGCTGGTTGCCCTGTGACCTCTGGTCCACGTGGTGGCAGTAGGCTTCATTTCTGAACACACTCCGGATGAGGGGCCTCGCCCATGGGACCATCCTGCAGACCCCCTGCCCCCCGATCCACAGGGTGCAGAGCAGCATCAACACTTCCGAAGGCCCGGCACCCTGCGACTCAGCTCCTGCTGCAGCCTCCCCACCTCCTCCATGTTGGCCCGTGTGTTCCTGATTCTGCCCTGAGAAGCAATGACTGACTTGGCGAGTCTTGCGTGTGATCTGCTCTGCGTGTTGGGGTCTCACGGGATTCTGCTGCCCCAGGAAGGGTCTTCTCCCTTTACCCTCACCTACTTGGAGTGCGTACGCTCGGCCACTGCCGTCTTGTAGCATCAGGGTCCCAGCTGTCATGCTCTTCGTTGTGAAGTGACACAGCTTGCCAGGCCTGCTTCCCATGGGGTCTGCCTCTCACAAGGGGTGGGAAACAAAGAATGAAAGAATGATGGCTCAGTTTCAGAAACCGGAATCAGGGCCTGGCTGGTGATCACTTGGGGGCCCAGTCATGCCACGTGGGGAATGGCTGCCTCACCCCCGTGGGCATCAGAGGCAGCTGTTCCCTTGTGCCTCGAGCTGCCACCGAGCCTCAGTTCTCCATTCACAGTGGACAGGCATTCATTTCTTGTGTGTGTCTGCGTCGGTGAGTGGGTATGTCCACCACGTGAGTGAAGAGTGAATGGCATGTGACAGTAGGCGGTGGGTACGTCAGAGCTATCTTCGAGAATACAAGTCCTTCCTAGACCCCTGGATGATCAACCCAGCAAAGAGTGATTATCATCCAGCAACTTCGTGTCGGGGAACCGAACCCACAGAGGCCCCCGCCCTGGGAATCAGCCTCCCTTGTTCTATGAGACAAGAAGCAAATGAGTATTGCAAATTGCCAGCCTCTCCCTTCCACCAGGGGCACTTTTGTGGGGGCTGGGTTTGCGGGCAGCCTTTCCTTTTCTTACAAATAGGGAGTTTCTGACCCAGTAGCTTGCCCACACTGTTGTGCTACTAAATTCGAGTGACAGTCATGAAACGCTCCCATAATCAGTGACACGGGATGATTTTCTGCTGCTGACAAGCCCACGTATTGAGTATGATAACGGTTACTCTGTCTTCATCCTCTGCTAGAGAATAATATCAATCCATTTGATGGTCCGGCCCAGGCAGCCCACCCTTCTGTATCAATCTTCATAGGGTGCTGCCTGTTGTCTAAGAGAAAGCCTGAAACGAGGTCATTCCATCACTCTTCGCAGCTGCGATGCTCCTGCAGGACCCAAGCTCCAGTCACTGTCCCACCACAGTGCAGAGAAGCCAGTGCTAATCACAGCAGAAGCACCCGAACACCCTCAGAACAGAGCCACCAACAGATCACACACAGGAATAAAGATGGAGCCGGGTCCAGCTGCGGCATCTGCTAGCTAAAAGTGAAAACACTGTGTGGTGGAGGTGGAGGAGGGGAGAAGGGACCCTGTTCAATGACGAGCATTCTCTAAGTGTCTTCTGTGGGGCCACAATGATGTTTCCTGGATGGAAGTTCACCATGCAAGGGAGCTTCTCAAAACGTTCAAATAGGGCACCCATTTCTGCGGTGGATGAGCAATTGCCCTATGAGTATCTTCTTGAGTTTCCCCTAAATTAATACCAAAAATAAATATGCTTTTAAACCGAAATAGGAAGGAATGCATTGAATCTGAAATCAGCAGTGGTCGTACCAGAGGGGCGGCACACCTGTATGCACTGTGTCACCTCGTTTAAATCATCAACAGTGGGAAGGGAAAGAAGCCAGCATCTGTGCCATGCTCCTTCATTCCTGCTCTGGCTTGAGAAGTTTTACCTCCCATGAGGGTGAGTCTCTCTGTGCAATCAAAAATAACTAAGACCAAAATGATACCTGCACCCTCTAGAAACTTCTCCAACAAGACTAGGCTGGGCTGGGGTACTGCTTAGAGATGCAGAAATAAATTTTGGGACCACAGCTGTAAATCCACTGAGAGTGTCTGAGGGATGTGTCCCTGGCAGTTTCAAAATGGAAATCTCAGCTTTTAGAATTCACTGAAGCACTTCAATTTCCTATGAATGCAAAAGGACCATTTCTAAGAACTAAGAGAGTGCCAGGTGATGGTAGTTCACAAGGCTAGTGGGATCTCCACTGACCTCCAGCGCCCTTGAGTCCAGCTCCTCGCCATGCAGGCTGCAAACGCGCTGTCATCCCCACGCCTACATCACAGCTCTTTCAGATGAAGGGCGTATTATTATAGTCATTCTCCCGAATTACTCTGGGAATCGCTCACGGTGACGTGGGGGATGAAGAGACTTTGTCATTTTCGAGGGATGTGCCATCCCTGCTGGCCAGTTGCCAAGAAACATGTTAATTATTTCCCTTAATACCAAACCTTTAGGCTTTAAATACAGTCTCTCAGAAACCCAGGAAACAGATGTTCAGCAGTATAATACACGTGAAGAGCCCAATCTGATATTATTTAGGTGTGCCGATGGGAATTCTGGGGTGTCAGGAGTGCATAATAGGGCTTTTTGGCACATCTGTGGCTTAGGATCTGACCCCTGTTCGGCTTCTTGTGTATCTGATTTTCTCTTACTTGTAAGCAGCACAGGAAAAGCAACTTCTGAATTATTTCTTCCTCATTTAATTCGGGTGCAGTTTTTACACACACACACACACACACACACACACGTTCTTGTTGCAATATTAGAAAGACACAAAGCAATATTAAAGGACATAAAATTCATACCATTATATGGGTGTACATGAAAGAAGATGCAGCGATTATTTTCCTGTTTTCAAGAAATAGTTGCCTTTTTGATGATATTAGAACCAAGTTGTGTGTCAGCTCATTAGCTTTTTTAAAAGGTAAGAGACCACAGGTAGCAAATGCATCAACACTGCATTCATAAAGCACTCCTGGTTTCTTTATAAGGTATGTGAACACAATTAGCCTCACTTCTAATCTAGGCTATTCCTTTAGGTCCTGATGGAGTAAGAGTCCCTTCTGCTTCTGAACATCTAACGATCAGTTTTGCAACGTCACCAATTTTTTCAACCATCCGAATACCAGCAATTCAATTAAGCTCATAAACTCCCTGCCCTGGTCCTTCGGACACGCAGCTCCACTCAGGAGAGAGGGGACGAGCTGAGCTGTCCCCGTGAGATATGGCTCAATCAAGAGCCAAAGTTTTACGTGTCAGTTTTGATATATCCGATAATAGCTGCAGGTTGTTTTGCAATGTCCAATGTTCTGTGAAGATGGGCTTTTCATATTCTTTATTGTTTTTTACTGACAAAACATTGCCTGGACTTTTGCAGTTTTGTGAGATGAAACAGCGGGAAAAAAAACCGTATATAATCTCACTCTCACACACCTAAGTGGGCTCTCCCTTCCTGTGGCTGGTTTTCGTCAGAATATAATGAGTTCCTGTTCATTGATCCATCATAAGTGGGCCCAGTGACTGAGCACGCCCCACAACCAGACACCACAACTCACTCGGGCACACGTGGACGTGCACACGGCACACCGAACCGCAGGGCACCGTGACCCTCCCTCACAGGGCCTTGGAGCCGTGGACAGAGAGAGAAAAAGAGCCGGCCTTTCCAGAAGGTGGAAAGCCTACCCCGGCGTTTACTCATCTAGTGGACGGCGTGTTTATACTGCGGGTAACTTGCTTCTTCCGAACAAAGCCTAATTCCTTCCTTTCTCTCACTGCTGCTGCCCAGCCTCAGCCTCTGGCTGGGAACCCAAGCCTGGCTTCAAGCCCTTGCAGGCGAAGCCACCCGGAATCCTATCTCTCAGTCTGTTTCTCTGCTCCTCGACACAGCTGGGGGACTAGAATGTGAATCACTAGTTTCAAAGTCTTCAGATCTCTAGATTGTCTTTTCTCAGTCTTTACTGATAACTAGATTATTTTTAATCTAATAGGTAAGAAATGCTTTATTTTTTTTAGCTGTCATTTCTCTCACTATTTGTGAGAATGAACATTTTTTTTCAGATATTTTATTGCTATTAATTCTCTTCATCTAATTATCTGCTTATATCTTTAAGATTTTAGTTGTAAGTGTTTTTTATTTATGAGCTTTTTGTTGTGTTTGTAGTGAGTATACTCTTTAGTCTCTTTTCATTGTTTGGCCTATAAATGTTTCATAACTTTTTTAGTAGGTTCGTTATTACAAATCATAAAAAGTAGAGGGTATTCTAATTCTATTTGAAAAAGTGATGACAGCTGTACATGTGTTTTCTATGAAAGTTTGGAACCTTTGGTCAAATAGGTAACTTATTGTAATAAATTATTTCTTTGCTAGAAATGTGCTTTCAATTTATCTAAATTATTCTGAAGCAATATGGAGAACTCATGAGGAGTTTTAAGGATTATATTAAACTTAAAAAAAAGAACCTAAGGAAAAAATTGTCACAAAGTAACACAGGATGCGCCCACTGCAGCTCTATTTGAAATACTTTTAAATGCCCAAGGGTTAAAATGGATGAATGGTAGAGCTGTCAATATAAAGGCTATGCATTTGTACTATCATTGTTCAACTGTGCAAAAATACACATTGTATTAGTGAAGACAGGAAGGAAACATGAGAACAGAAAAGTGGGTGATGTTCTAGCATATGGGCATATTTTTCTAATTCTCTTTATTTTTCTAATACCATTACTAGTGGTTCTAATATTTTTCCTCATAAAATCTAAATGAAAATAACTTAAAAAAAAACAAAAGAATCAAAACTGAAATTAAAATTATCGTGGAAGGGGTTTTTTAGTTTAACTATGGCTGGTCTCTTGATTGCATGCAGAAGCTCAGACGTGACAGAGCTGAACCCCGCAGTGTGTAACGAACGGAGCAGCTGGTTGGTATACAGCTCGCCACTTGGTTACCTGGAGATCGCTGCTCTCCCAAACTGAGTGTACTCCCAGAGCTGTTTTACTGCTGTTGGCTCAACACCATCTAGTTGATACCACTCCCACCATGAATTAGGCTTCCCTGGTGGCTGGCTCAGAGGGTAAAGAATCTGGCTACAAGGCGGGAGACCCAGGTTCGATCCTGGGATTAGGAAGATTCCCAGGAGAAGGAAATGGCAACCCACACCCGTATTCTTGCTTCGAAAATTACATGGACAGAGGAGCCTGGTGGGCTACAGCCCACTGGGTCGCAAAGAGTCGGACACGACTGAGCCACTAGCACAGCTACAGCCTCAGTGAATTAAAGGAGACTCCCTACTTTCAAGGAGCTTACTGCTGAAAGGCGCAAAGCTGTAAGAATAAATGTACTCGTAATAAAGTATTCATCCATATCACCCATAATAGCTGAAGGTTCTAATTAGACCTTTAAACAGACAGTCAATGTGACCAGGGTGTGAAGTGGTTTCAGTTACCGTTACAATTAGAACATTGGCATTTGCATTTACTGACTGTTTTGTGCTCAAATTGGTAATCTGAACTTTGCTTTAACGAGTTTTTGTGTTTAATTTCTTCTCCATTTTTTGAAATAACAGAAAGAAACAGACAGTACTTAACAGCGTTTGCATTTCAATAGCCTGCTTGGGCTGCGAAGTTACCACCTTGGTGAGCTGAGCCACGGAGGGAGGAACACAGGCTTTGCTGCCAGGGCTGGTTTTTCTGCCTTCGCTGCAGAAGGTTGGGTTTTGTTCTGTTGACTGAAAATTTGCAACTGAAACCTGGAGACTACTAATTTCTAAAACGTTTGAGATTTGACAAGTGAAGGACAAGAGTGTAAACACTGGAGTGAAAATATTAAAATAGCACCCCTTCCCTAGATCAAAAAACACTTTTGAAATTGTGGAGAAAGGGTCTAATTGTTGAGCGGCTGATGGCGATGGGATTGGATCAGGGCAAGCTGTCTGAGTCCAGGTGCCGCTGGTGTTAGGAGAATTTCAATAGCAGCGTCCAACCGACCAGAATCCAGGAAGGACCCGTGCACTAGATCGGCCTGAGTTGACGGCTGGGCTGCTCTGGTTCTGTTCGGCTCTTGAGAATCTCCATCTGGAGATGCGACCTGGTGGGTGACCCTGAACCAGAGTCCAGCTGGGGGCTCCTGGATCAAACTGGCCTGAGGAGGTGGGTCTGGGGCAGGTGTGGCCACACCCGGGGGCGGGCTCCTCTCCAAACCCTCCGCTTTTTGCCTTTGTTCCTGTGGCCTTTCCTCTGCCGTGCAGCCCCTCCCTTCTCCCCTTGACCCTGCATCCTCTAGGGCCACACAGGGCCCCGAGGAGCGGGGGCCGGGGAGGGGCAGCTCCGGGCCCGTTTTGATGCTGCTTCTCTAAGTTTGGTCCTCAAGGAGCTAGTGTGGCAGCTGCCACTCACAGCGCTGGACATACTTGGGGTCCTGACTGCATCCCCCTGCCAGGGCACAGGGCTCACTATGGGTGTGGGCTCAGCCTCTGCTGGCCGGGCCTCGGATCTATGGCCTGGTAGGGGTTTGGAGGGAGAGCCAGGCAGAAAGAAGGGAGAGGAAGACATGAGGCCTGTGAGACCTTCCTGCGCCTGGTCCGTTGATGGGGGAAGGGCGGGGCGTGGTCTGGGAGCTCTAGTCCGGGTCTTAGAGAGCCTCTTAGTTTCTGGATGTGTGGGATGGAGATGCTTCTGCCATGCTGACCTAAAACAAAAGTGCACAACGTGGGAGCTGAGAGTTGTTATATTTTGTGCAAAAGGAGGACTGCAGCCCAGGAGACAGCACCTCAGATAGCTCTGAGAAACTGCTCCAAAGAGGCAAGGGGGAAGGTCAATATGCATGTGATTTTGGTGAAGGGATGTCCTCAGTTGCTCATTGTGTCTGATTCTTTTTGGCTCCATGGATTGTAACCTGCCAGGCTCCTCTGTGCTTAGAATTCTCCAGGCAATGGAGTGGGTTGCCATACTCCAGGGTATCTTCCCGACCCAGGGGTTGAACCTGCATCTCTTGTGTCTCCTGCGTTTTTAGGCAGATTCTTTTCCACTGAGCCACCTGGGAGGCTCCTTGGTGAAGGGGGAGTGCATGCAGATAAACACATATTTTTGTAGAAGGTTTCTGCCATCATGAGGTACAGTCATCACCGTGAATGATTTTAGTGCTTTCCTAGATATGAGGAGATGGAAGAATTGGGCTCAGAAAATCAGCTCCTGAAAATAGTTATCTGAAGGGCTGGTCTGCCAGTTTTTCCAGAGCACAGAGCGCCTCATCCCTGCTCTCTACCCTGCACTCCCTTCAGTGGGAGGGGGTGGGCAGTTTGAAAGTCGGTAGCTGCAGTAGGACGTGATTTAATCCCTGCAGAGGCAGATGGCACATGCCAGTTTGTAGTTGATGCCAGCCCCTGAGCATGAGAAGGACAAGCCCAGGCTTCAGGCTGTGTGGACAGGTGTCAGCCCCGGGCCTCTCATTACATGGGCTTGCTCCTGCCACCGACCTGGGATGGACTCATTCTTCTGGTAGGGTCTATGATGGTTCCCACTGGAGCTTTTGGAGGGGGGCATCAAGCAAGCCCTTGGTGGATTCCTGGAAAGGAGATGGGCATTGGCTCTGTCGGCACAAGCCTAAGTCATTCCGTGGTTTCCTAAGTGCCAGTTTTGGAGGAGAGTGAGGACCCTGATGCCTCTGACCTGTGAAAAGAATAGTGGTTCCTGCCCTTGGATGAGGCTCCGGGGAAGTACTCTCTTAATAAAAAGAGCCCTGGAAACTATAACCTATGACTATTCTATGCCATTTATGCTGCCAGAGGAAATTTCAAGAAGGTGTAGTTTGTGATCTTCAGGCCCTGCAGGGAGAGTTTCAGGGAAGTACTAACTCTTTTCGGTTCCATGCAACCCAGCGGGCAGAGCTGGGACTGGAACCAGGGTGTCTGCACCCAGTCCTTTCCACTTCCTTCTTCAGACTCTTAAAGGCTCTGTCTTTCCTGGTGGCTCAGTGGTAAAGGATCTGCCTGCCACGTAGGAGACCCAAGTTCAATCTCTGGGTCAGGAAATCCCCTGGAGAAGGAAGTGGCAATCCACTCCAGAATTCTTGCCTCAGATATACCTTGGACAGAGGAGCTTGGTGGGCTACAGTCTGTGGGGTTACAAGAGAGTCAGACACGACTGAGTGACTAAACAAGATTTTTAAGAAGAGTAGAAGTTGGGGGAAATACTAGGTTTTCATTTTGAAAAAGGACCTTGAACCTTACTAAATTTCAGATCAGGTATGAAAATATCTGGAGTGTCTATTTTAGTCTAGTCTGGGCTTAAGTGTCGTTGTCAGGCCACACCTGTGTGTGTCCATTCACTCCATCATGTGTAGTTTTGGGCGTTTTAGATTTTTAGTCTGCGATTTCTGTACCTAGTTGTAATAACACTCCGCATACACATATCTTTTGACATTAAATATTACGTTTTCCAGGAGCATTGCATAGTTTTCCCAGCCTCCCCAACCCATTGTTCTAAGAACAGACACCGTTTCACAGCTGTGCCATTGTCCAGTGTTGATCACCACTCGGAACTAATATAACTGATGCTTCAAGCAACTATTATATACTTTACACTAAGCTTTAAAAACTGAATTTCTAATTTACTTTATTTAAATAAAAATTTAAAAATTGAATCTAAGGATAATTTTGAAATATCTAAGTAATCAGCTGGGATCATCTCAGCTTCTTGACAGGGTTAGGGTTTTAAAAAATATTCATCCAGTTTTGAATGGATCAGACTTAAATAGTGATGCACCTTTCGCTTTCAACTGAGCGCGGATTAGGAGACACTGAAATCCTGTGAAATCATTGCAGCAACCTAGAGGCACATTAAAAACTGGATTCAATGGGTCAACTTTCTCCGTGAGGCATCAATACAGTCTCTGCCCAGCCTCCCTTTTTTTCTGGAAGTTCCTGTAGCAGGGTTGCCATAGGAAAATATCCAGATCTGATTTGTTCCATTTCTTCTGGGATCTTCAGTTGGTACTTAATGTGAACTAATGTGAATTGCGTGTGAAGACACCTTACCCAGGGTGGCGGATCTCCGGGTAAATTATCCGTGCTATTGGGAACTCGCAGGCCGTTGACTATCCCAATTTAATTTGGGCAGGACAGGACATTTCTAATAATTAATACTGTAATAACACTTAATGATCTGCACTCATGCAATCTGAAAATCCAGCTAATGGTGCAGTTTTTAGTGATTGCACAAACAGCAAGTTTTAAATGTGTCAAATGCTGCTATTTCAGCATCCCGGTGCCATGCAGGAGACCTTGCCCGTGGGCCTCCCACTGACCCTGACCCAGAGCCTAGACACGGATGTGACGAGTGATGGGCTTGGTCTCCAGGGAGGGGCTGTTTGTTCGGAACTGGGTCCAAGCAGGAGAATTTGAGGGCGCCTTTGCTTCTTCCAGAGGTACATTTCAAAGCTCTGATGAGTTGCTAGAGAGGTAGCAAAAAATCGGAGAAAAGGAATAAGATTGCAAAGACTCTTCTACCAACTTCATTTCCTTCTCGAGGGGATCTTCCCAACCCAGGGATTGAACCCGGGTCTCCCACATTCCAGGCAGATGCTTTAACCTCTGAGCCACCAGGGAAGCCCAATATTTAGAAGGCCTGCCCAGCAGACAGTAATGTCTTTCTTCATCACCCTCTGCCAGCCTCATGGTTCTGCCTGGCCTGACACAAAACCCCTTCTGAAAGCTCTTGTACAGACACAGACACTTAGGATTTTTCTGGAAACTTCCCCTTTCTGGATCTAAAGTTGATAACTTTGTGTTTTGTTGAGGTCTGTGGTATTGTTTTGTTTTCATTTTCTTTTCTTTTTTTCTTTGATGGGGAAAATAATAGTAAATGGTATACCATCCATTACTTTCATATGAACAGAAAACAGTAAAACTGAATTTTAAAATGTTACTGAAATAATTGTGGTAGTTGTCAGCAGTGCAATAATTAAAATTTGCTATTCTACTACACACATCCTCACTAATGCTTCCATTTCAGGATTCTAATCACCAATTTTTTTTCTTTTAACAGGAACGCAAACATCAAGGAATGTGTAAGGACACTGCACTCTGATACCAGACCATTTAAAACCCTCTTTTCCTCCTTTGCAATGACCCAAGACTGTAGGAGATCCCATGCTTCTCATAGCGTGTAGATGGAATTCCATCCACTATCGGCTGGTGGTGTAGATTCACCAGCAGAGACATCTTGATTCATGTAGTGTCTAAAGCCTCCAGTATTTAAAGCCCACTTCGACAAATATTATTCATTCAACACTGCATCAAAGTATTTAAAGATTCATTTAGTTTATATTCTGCTTTTACACAAAAGGAACACAATGAGATCTTTTTAGGAGAAAATAACTTGTCGTTATGACTGATTCTGTCAATGGTTAGATTTTTCTTTTCTTTTCTACTTTAACTCCAACATATTTATGCTATCTTTTTGTTGTTGTTTAGCTGCAACTGGTAAGTCCCTGGACTAGAAACTTGTGCTCACTGATTGGCATGAGTAGAGTCCATTAAGGAAGTCTGTTGGCTCAGAACATGAGGAAACAGATGAAGTCTCAGCACTGAGCAAAGTAAAGAAGAGAAGGTTACAAACTCAGTGCTCTGACACAGAACCTACCAAGTGAGACCAGTTCTGAGTTTTCCAGAAAACCCTATCCCTCTCTGAGAAGTCTTTCTGCCTCTCCACACTCTGTCCTCAGGCTTGCATAAGAGGCAGGATCTCATTAAGAGCAAGAATTAAATTAACTCTGGAAAAAAGTCAAATTCATTAAAATACCATTAAAGGTGCCTCCACACCCAGAGCTTAGAGATTCCCTATGAGGACTTAAACCCTAAGTTTGCCTTCAGTTGTTCAGATGCGGCATTCCAGCTCCAGTTTTGTCTTCAGAGGGCTTTGCAGAAACATCAGCTAAAGGATTCCATGTGAACCTATGTTCAGCTGGGTGAGATTAAACCCCATCCATTCCATAGATGGAACGGAGAAGGGAATGGCAACCATTCCAGCGTTCTTGCCTGGAAAGTCCCATGGACAGAGGGACATGGCAGGCTACAGTCCATGGCATTGCAAAGAACTGGACATGATTTTGCAACTGAGCATGAGCATAGATGGGTAAACCAAGTCAATGAATATAGTTATGCACTTTGTTCAGTCACACAGTCATGTCTGACTCTTTGCAACTCCATGGACTGCAGCACACCAGGCTTCCCAGTTCTTCACTATCTCCCAGAGTTTGCACAAATTCATGTCCATTGAGTCAGTGATGTCGTCCAACCATCTCATCCTCTGCCACCCACTTCTCCTACTTTCCTCAATCTTTTCAAATGTCGGAGTCTTTTCCAACGAGTCAGCTCTTCATATCCTGTGGCCAAAGGGTTAGACCTTCAGCTAGAGCATCAGTCCTTCCAAAAAATTTTCAGGGCACTTACACAGCTCTAAAAGGGATCAGCATCTGGGAACTATCCCAGTGTAGCCCTGAATTGTCAGTGTTCATACTCCAACTGGGAATGGGGTCTATGCTAGGGTCACAAACACAATCTCAGCAGCAGAATGCACTGTCCCAGAGGGAATTACAAGGATGGGTGTCCAATATTTTCTGAAAACCAAAGCTTCAGCACCTACCCACTGAGTACTTCAACTAAACTAGTTTCCTAGGCAATAACTGAATGTCCCAGGTAAAGTACTTGGCCCTGTATGCCACACAGAGGAGCATGAACTACCTTGGAGCATCAATAGTGATGAGAATCACTGGTGATGAAGATCACTGATGAAGAATATCACTGAGGATGAGCATCACTGAGGACGAGCATCACTGACTATGAGCATCACTGAGGACGAGTGTCACTGAGGTGAGCATCACTGAGGTGAGCATCACTGAAGTGAGCATCACTGAGGGCAAGTGTCACTGAGGTGAGCATCACTGAGGTGAGCATCACTGAGGACGAGCATCACTGAGGACGAGCATCACTGAGGACGAGTGTCACTGAGGTGAGCATCACTGAGGTGAGCATCACTGAGGATGAGCATCACTGAGGACGAGTGTCACTGAGGTGAGTGTCACTGAGGTGAGGGTCACTGAGGTGAGCATCACTGAGGTGAGCGTCACTGACTATGAGCATCACTGAGGATGAATATCACTGAGGTGAGCATCATTGAGGTGAGCGTCAATGAGGACGAGTGTCACTGAGGATGAGCATCACTGAGGACGAGCGTCACTGAGGTGAGTGTCACTGAGGTGAGGTCCAGTGAGGTGAGTGTCACTGAAGATGGGCATCACTGAGGACAAGCATCACTGAGGTAAGTGTCACTGAGGTGAGTGTCACTGAGGTGAGTATCACTGAGGTGAGCATCACTGAGGACAAGCATCACTGAGGTGAGTGTCACTGAGGATGAGCGTCACTGAGGTGAGTGTCACTGAGGTGAGGTCCAGTGAGGTGAGTGTCACTGAAGACGGGCATCACTGAGGATGAGCATCACTGATGTGAGGGTCACTGAGGTGAGCGTCACTTGTTAAAGAGATTTTCCATTGTATATTCTTGCCTCCTTTGTCAAAGATAAGGTGTCCACACGTGTGTGGATTTATCTCTGTGCTTTCTATTTTGTTCCATTGATCTATATTTCTGTCTTTGTGCCAGTACCATACTGTCTTGATGACTGCGGCTTTGTAGTAGAGCCTGAAGTCAGGCAGGTTGGTTCCTCCAGTTCCATTCTTCTTTCTCAAGATTGCTTTGGCTATTTGAGGTTTTTTGTATTTCCATACAAATTGTGAAATTATTTGTTCTAGCTCTGTGAAAAATGTGGCTGGTAGCTTGATAGGGATTGGATTGAAACTATAGATTGCGTAGTATACTCATTTTCACTATATTGATTCTTCTGATCCATGAATATGGTATATTTCTCCATCTATTAGTGTCCTCTTTGATTTCTTTCATCAGTGTTTTATAGTTTTCTATATATATGTCTTTAGTTTCTTTAGGTAGATATATTCCTAAGTATTTTATTCATTTCGTTGCAATGGTAAATGGAATTGTTTTCTTAATTTCTTTTTCTATTTTCTCATTATTAGTGTATAGGAATGCAGGGATTTCTGTGTGTTGATTTTATATCCTGCAACTTTACTATATTCATTGATTAGCTCTAGTAATTTTCTGGTGGAGTCTTTAGGGTTTTCTATGTAGAGGATCATGTCATCTGCAAACAGTGAGAGTTTTACTTCTTTTCCAATCTGGATTCCTTTTATTTCTTTTTCTGCTCTGATTGCTGTGGCCAAAACTTCCGAAACTATGTTGAATAGTAGCGGTGAAAGTGGGCACCTTTGTCTTGTTCCTGACTTCAGGAGAAATGCTTTCAATTTTTCACCATTGAGGATAATGTTTGCTATGGGTTTATATATAGCTTTTATTATGTTGAGGTATGTTCCTTCTATTCCTGCTTTCTGGAGAGTTTTTATCATAAATGGATGTTGAATTTTGTCAAAGGCTTTCTCTGCATCTATTGAGATAATCATGTCTTTTATTTTTCAATTTGCCAATGTGATGAATTACATTGGTTGTTTTGTGGATATTGAAGAATCCTTGCATCCCTGGGATAAAGCCCACTTGGTCATGGTGTATGATCTTTTTAATGTGTTGTTGGATTCTGATTGCTAGGCTTTTGTTAAGGATTTTTGCATCTATGTTCATCAGGTTTTTTTTTTGTGTGTGTGTGTGGCATCTTTGTCAGGTTTCGGTATTAGGGGGATGGTGGCCTCATAGAATGAGTTTGGAAGTTTACCTTCCTCTGCAGTTTTCTGGAAGAGTTTGAGGATAGGTGTTAGCTCTTCTCGAAATTTTTGGTAGAATTCAGCTATGAAGCTGTCTGGACCTGGGCTTTTGTTTGCTGGAAGATTTCTGATTACAGTTTCAATTTCCATGCTTGTGATGGGTCTGTTAAGATTTTTCTATTTCTTCCTGGTTCAGTTTTGGAAAGTTGTACTTTTCTACGAATTTGTCCATTTCTTCCACATTGTCCATTTTATTGGATGTACTTGCTGATAGTAGTCTCTTATGATCCTTTGTATTTCTGTGTTGTCTGTTGTGATCTCTCCATTTTCATTTCTAATTTTATTGATTTGATTTTTCTCCCTTTGTTTCTTGATGAGTCTGGCTAATGGTTTGTCAATTTTATTTATCCTTTCAAAGAACCAGCTTTTGGCTTTGTTGATTTTTGCTATGGCCTCTTTTGTTTCTTTTACATTTGTTTCTGCCCTAATTTTTAAGATTTCTTTCCTTCTACTAACACTGGGGTTCTCCATTTCTTCCTTTTCTATTGCTTTAGGTGTAGAGTTAGGTTATTTATTTGACTTTTTTCTTGTTTCTTGAGGTATGCCTGTACTGGTATGAACTTTCCCCTTAGCAGTGCTTTTACAGTATCCCACAGGTTTTGGGTTGTTGTGTTTTCATTTTCATTCATTTCTATGCATATTTTGATTTCTTCTGTGATTTGTTGGATATTCAGCAGTGTGTTGTTCAGCCTCCATATGTTGGAATTTTTAATAGTTTTTTTTTCCTGTAATTGAGATCTAATCTTAATGCATTGTGGTCAGAAAAGATGCTTAGAATGATTTCAATGTTTTTGAATTTACCAAGGCTAGATTTATGGCCCAGGATGTGATCTATCCTGGAGAAGTTTCCATGTGCGCTTGAGAAAAAGGTGAAATTCATTGTTTTGGGGTGAAATGCCCTATAGATATCAATTAGGTCTAGCTGGTCTATTGTATCATTTAAAGTTTGTGTTTCCTTGTTAATTTTCTGTTTAGTTGATCTATCCATAGGTGTGAGTGGGGTATTAAAGTCTCCCACTATTATTGTGTTATTGTTAATTTCCCCTTTCATACTTGTTAGCATTTGTCTTACATATTGCGGTGCTCCTATGTTGGGTGCATATATATTTATAATTGTTATATCTTCTTCTTGGATTGATCCTTTGATCATTATGCACTGTCCTTCTTTGTCTCTTTTCACAGCCTTTGTTTTAAAGTCTATTTTATCTGATATGAATATTGCTACTCCTGCTTCCTTTTGGTCTCTATTTGCGTGGAATATCTTTTTCCAGCCCTTCACTTTCAGTCTGTATGTGTCCCTTGTTTTGAGGTGGGTCTCTTGTAGACAACATATATAGGGGTCTTGTTTTTTATCCTTTCAGCCAGTCTTTGTCTTTTGATTGTGGCATTCAACCCATTTATGTTTAAGGTAATTATTGATAAGTATGATCCTGTTGCCATTTACTTTATTGTTTTGGATTTGGGTTTATACACCCTTTGTGTTTCCTGTCTAGAGAATATCCTTTAGCATTTGTTGGAGAGCTGGTTTGGTGCTGCTGAGTTCTCTCAGCTTGTCTGTAAAGCTTTTGATTTCTCCTTCATATTTGAATGAGATCCTTGCTGGGTACAGTAATCTGGGCTGTAGGTTATTTTCTTTCATCACTTTAAGTATGTCTTGCCATTCCCTCCTGGCCTGAAGAGTTTCTATTGAAAGATCAGCTGTTATCCTTATGGGAATCCCCTTGTGTGTTATTTGTTGTTTTTTCCCTTGCTGCTTTTAATATTTGTTCTTTGTGTTTGACCTTTGTTAATTTGATTGATAGGTGTCTTGGGGTGTTTTGCCTTGGGTTTACCCTGTTTGGGACTCTCTGGTTTCTTGGATGTGGGTGATTATTTCCTTCCCCATTTTAGGGAAGTTTTCAACTATTATCTCCTCAGGTATTTTCTCATGGTCTTTCTTTTTGTCTTCTTCTTCTGGGACTCCTATGATTCTAATGTTGGGGTGTTTAATATTGTTCTGGAGGTCTCTGAGATTGTCCTCATTTCTTTTAATTCGTTTTTCTTTTTTCCTCTCCAATTCATTTATTTCTACCGTTCCATCTTCTATTTCACTAATCCTATCTTCTGCTTCCATTATTCTACTATTTGTTGCCTCCAGAGTGTTTCTGATCTCATTTATTACATTATTCATTATATATTGACTCTTTTTTTATTTCTTCTAGGTCCTTGTTAAACCTTTCTTGCATCTTCCCAATCCTTGTCTCCAGGCTATTTATCTGTGATTCCATTTTGATTTCAAGATTTTGGATCATTTTCACTATCATTATGTGGAATTCTTTATCAGGTAGATTCCCTCTCTCTTCCTCTTTTGTTTGGTTTGGTGGGCATTTATCCTATTCCTTTACCTGCTTGGTATTCCTCTGTCTCTTCATCTTGGTTATATTGCTGCGTTTGGGGTGGCCTTTCTGTATTTTGGCAGTTTGTGGAGTTCTCTTTATTATGGAGTTTCCTCACTGTGGGTGGGGTTGTATCAGTGGCTTGTGAAGGTTTCCTGGTTAGGGAAGCTTGTGTCAGAGTTCTGGTGGGTGGAGCTGGATTTCTTCTCTCTGGAGTGCAATGAAGTGTCCAGTAATGAGTTATGAGATGTCAATGGTTTTGGAGTAACTTTGAGCTGCCTGTATATTGAAGCTCAGGGCTGTGTTCCTGTGTTGCTGGAGAATTTGGGTGGTATGTCTTGTTCTGGAACTTGTTGGTCCTTGTGTGGTGCTTGGTTTCAGTGTAGGTATGGAGGCGTTTGATGAGCTCCTATAGATTAATGTTCCCTGGAGTCAGGAGTTCTCTGATGTTCTCAGGATTTGGACTTAAGCCTCTTGCTTCTGGTTTTCAGTCTTATTTTTACAGTAGTCTCAAGACTTCTCTGTCTACACCACACTGTTGATAAAACATCTAGGTTAAAGATGAAAAGTTTCTCCACAGTGAGGGACACCCAGAGAGGTTCACAGAGTTACATGGAGAAGATAAGAGGGAGGAGGGAGTTAGAGGTGACTGGAATGACATGAGGTGGAATCAAAAGGAGGAGAGAGCAAGCTAGCCAGTAATCACTTATTTATGTGTGCTCCACAGTCTGGACCACTCAGAGATATTCACGGAGTTATACAGAGAAGAGAAGAGGGAGGAAGGAGACAGAGGTGGCCAGGAGGATAAAGGGGGAGATCAAAAGGAGAGAGACAGATCCAGCCAGTAATCAGTTCCTTAAGTGTTCTCCACCATCTGGAACACACAAAGAGATTCACAGAGTTGGGTAGAGAAGAGAAGGGGGAGGGAGGAGATAGAGGCAACCTGGTGGAGAAAAAGGAGAGTCCAAAGGGGGAGAGAGCAGTCAAGCCAGTAATCTCGCCCCCAGGTAAAAATAGGTACTGAAGATTGGGTTCTTAAAGGTACAAAATTGATAAGAAATACCAAAAAGCAAAGATTAAAAATCTAGAGTAGAGATTGGATTTTCAAAAATACAATATTAAAGAAAAGGAAAAAAAAGTCACAAAAATTATTATATATATATATATGTGTGTGTATATATATATATATATATATATATATATATATATGAAGTTTGCTTTAAAAAATGGGGTCTCTTTTTTTGGCAAAGTAATAGTAGGTTATAAAAATGGAAATTAAAGGAGTAATCGAGGACTTAAAAATTTTAAAAATTAAAAAGAAAGAATGATAGTAAAAGTAGTAAAAATATATCTAGGATTTTCTCTGGTGTTGTTGTGGGCAGTGTAGGGTCAGTTCATTTTCAGATAGTTCCTTGGTCCGGCTTATATTTCTCAAGATCTATAGGCCCCTTCCTGTGTAGTCGGTATTAACTACAGGATCTTAATCTATTGCATCTGTCACTTCCAAGGCAGTTCCCTCTGTTTAGCTTCTGTTTGCTGGTCTCTTCATTGTCTGATTTCCACGCTGACACAAGGGGGCGGTGGTGTTCACCACCCCTTTTTTTAGGCTCACTTGTTCAGTCGCACTTTTTTAGGCTCACTTGTTCAGTCGCGCTGTGGGGAGGAGGGACTCTGCCAACAAATAACACTGGCGTGTGCTCACAGTGTCTCAGCCACACTGGCCCTGCCCCTGCTCACGGTGCGTGTGCCCTCCCTGCCCACACTGCTCAGGCTCTAGGTTGCTCCGCCGGAACCGTCCGAGGCAGCCCTGGGCTGCATGTACCTCCTAGGTGTAAGCCACTCAGGTTCAGGCACTTGGGTAGAACTCAGAGGTGCAGACTTGGTTGGGCCTGCGTTTTGTCTCCTTCCTAGGTCTGAGCAGCTCAGGTGATGAGGTGTTTGGCAAGTGCAGTCACTGCGACTTATCGCCTCCCCTGTCCCTGCTGCTCAGATTTCTGGGTGTACAACCAGCGCACCTTCTCAGGCGGATGTTGACCATCCAGAACCTCAGGAAGTCTTAGTTAGCAAAGAAGCCTGCTTGCAGTTTGGTAGATAATGTCTCTCTGGGGCTGTGATTACCCCCTTCTGGCTCTGGCTGCCTGTCACCGGAGGGGGATGGTCTGCAGCAGGCTGTCTCTGTTCAGTCCTTTGTTCTGTGAGCGGGCCTGGCGGTGTCTTAGGTTAGGACTTTTTGCATGGTAGCTATTCCACAGTCTGGTTTGCTAGCCCAAGTTAGTTTGCTCTGGTTACACTCGGGGCATTCAGGCCTGGTCCTTACTCTAAGCGATGCAGCCTGCACCTCCCTGCCCAGCCCCCTTCTTGCTAGAGGCAGGTGCAGGTGTCTGCACTGCTTCTCCGCTGGGGGATTTACCATTGGCACATAATCTGGGGGTTTTAATTAGTTATTTATGTTTCCTCCCAGTTACATTGCCCTCTGTGCTTCAAGTCTCACCACAGACTCGGCAGTGAGAGTGTTTCCTGATATTTGGAAACTTCTCTTTTTAAGACTCCCTCCCCGGGATGGAGCTCCATCCTTACCTCTTTTGTCCCTTTTTTTTTGTCTTTTATATTTTTTCCTACCTCCTTTTGAAGACAATGAGCTGCTTTTCTGGGCGCCTGATGTCCTCTGCCAGCATTCAGAAGTTGTTTTGTGAAATTTACTCGGCGTTTAAATGTTCTTTTGATGAATTTGTAGGGGAGAAAGTGGTCTCCCCATCCTATTCCTCTGCCATCTTAGGAATGCGCCCACTTCTTCTGTTTTTATTTTTATTTTTTTATTTTATTTATTTTTTATTTTTATTTTTTTTAGCTTTTTATTTTTTAAATTTTAATATCTTTAATTCTTACATGCGTTCCCAAACATGAACCCCCCTCCCACCTCCCTCCCTATAACATCTCTCTGGGTCATCCCCATGCACCAGCCCCAAGCATGCTGCATCCTGCGTCAGACATAGACTGGCGATTCAATTCTTACATGATAGTATACATGTTAGAATGTCATTCTCCCAAATCATCCCACCCTCTCCCTCTCCCTCTGAGTCCAAAGGTCTGTTATACACATCTGTGTCTCTTTCCCTGTCTTGCATACAGGGTCATCATTGCCATCTTCCTAAATTCCATATATATGTGTTAGTATACTGTATTGGTGTTTTTCTTTCTGGCTTACTTCACTCTGTATAATCGGCTCCAGTTTCATCCATCTCATCAGAACTGATTCAAATGAATTCTTTTTTACGGCTGAGTAATACTCCATTGTGCATATGTACCACAGCTTTCTTATCCATTCATCTGCTGATGGACATCTAGGTTGTTTCCATGTCCTGGCTATTATAAACAGTGCTGCGATGAACATTGGGGTACAAGTGTCTCTTTCAATTCTGGTTTCCTTGGTGTGTATGCCCAGCAGTGGGATTGCTGGGTCATAAGGTAGTTCTATTTGCAATTTTTTAAGGAATCTCCACACTGTTCTCCATAGTGGCTGTACTAGTTTGCATTCCCACCAACAGTGTAGGAGGGTTCCCTTTTCTCCACACCCTCTCCAGCATTTATTGCTTGCAGATTTTTGGATCATGGCCATTCTGACTGGTGTGAAGTGGTACCTCATTGTGGTTTTGATTTGCATTTCTCTAATAATGAGTGAAGTTGAGCATCTTTTCATGTGTTTGTTAGCCATCCATATGTCTTCTTTGGAGAAATGTCTATTTAGTTCTTTGGCCCATTTTTTGATTGGGTCGTTTATTTTTCTGGAATTGAGCTGCAGAAGTTGCTTGTATATTTTTGAGATTAGTTGTTTGTCAGTTGCTTCATTTGCTATTATTTTCTCCCATTCAGAAGGCTGTCTTTTCACCTTGCTTATATTTTCCTTTGTTGTGCAGAAGCTTTTAATTTTAATTAGATCCCATTTGTTTATTTTTGCTTTTATTTCCAGAATTCTGGGAGGTGGATCATAGAGGATCCTGTGATTATCTCAGTAGATGCAGAGAAGGCCTTTGACAAAATTCAACATCCATTTATGATAAAAACTCTCCAGAAAGCAGGAATAGAAGGAACATACCTCAACATAATAAAAGCTATCTATGACAAACCCACAGCAAACATTATCCTCAATGGTGAAAAATTGAAAGCATTTCCCCTAAAGTCAGGAACAAGACAAGGGTGTCCACTTTCACCGCTACTATTCAACATAGTTCTGGAAGTTTTGGCCACAGCAATCAGAGCAGAAAAAGAAATAAAAGGAATCCAAATTGGAAAAGAAGAAGTAAAACTCTCACTGTTTGCAGATGACATGATCCTCTACATGGAAAACCCTAAAGACTCCACCAGAAAATTACTAGAGCTAATCAATGAATATAGTAAAGTTGCAGGATATAAAATCAACACACAGAAATCCCTTACATTCCTATACACGAATAATGAGAAAGTAGAAAAAGAAATTAAGGAAACAATTCCATTCACCATTGCAACGAAAAGAATAAAATACTTAGGAATATATCTACCTAAAGAAACTAAAGACCTATATATAGAAAACTATAAAACACTGATGAAAGAAATCAAAGAGGACACTAATAGATGGAGAAATATACCATGTTCATGGATCGGAAGAATCAATATAGTGAAAATGAGTATACTACCCAAAGCAATTTACAAATTCAATGCAATCCCTATCAAGCTACCAGCCACATTTTTCACAGAACTAGAACAAATAATTTCAAGATTTGTATGGAAATACAAAAAACCTCGAATAGCCAAAGCAATCTTGAGAAAGAAGAATGGAACTGGAGGAATCAACTTGCCTGACTTTAGGCTCTACTACAAAGCCACAGTCATCAAGACAGTATGGTACTGGCACAAAGACAGACATATAGATCAATGGAACAAAATAGAAAGCCCAGAGATAAATCCACACACATATGGACACCTTATCTTTGACAAAGGAGGCAAGAATATACAATGGAGTAAAGACAATCTCTTTAACAAGTGGTGCTGGGAAAACTGGTCAACCACTTGTAAAAGAATGAAACTAGATCACTTTCTAACACCACACACAAAAATAAACTCAAAATGGATTAAAGATCTAAATGTAAGATCAGAAACTATAAAACTCCTAGAGGAGAACATAGGCAAAACACTCTCAGACATAATTCTTCTGTTTTTAAATTGAAATATAGTTGATGTGCAGTGCTGTGCCATCTGCTGAACAGCAAAGTGACTAAGTCATACACACATATATATTCTTTTAAAAATTCTTTTCCGTTATGGCCTACCCCAGGAGATTGGATAAAGTTCCCTGAAACCCATGGAATCACCCTAGGTGGCACTAACTAGCACCCAGATGGAAGGGCCGCAGGCCAGCTGTTGGGAGCACGTACGGAGGGTCAAGGGCCAATGTCCCTGGGTCTAAGGGGACTCCCTCTACACAGCAAGATTTAGTGACTTATGACTGATGCTTCTGAGTGTGCAGCTGTGCTGCAAACCCTACTAGAGTGGCCCCACAGGGCAGGCACCCTTTGCCCAATGCTACAGACGAGGAAAGGTGAGGCTGGGACAGGTAAGTGGGTCATCACGGAGCAGACTGGTCATGGCCTCCCTGAACCAAGCACCTGCTCTCAGCCCCTCTATTCCTTCCCCTGTAGAAATGGAAGGAAAAGCCATAAGCCTGAATAAAAGCAACAGTGGGCTGGAAACATCAGAACCGTTGACTTCCCCACTGTCCTGATTTTGACGTTGATACCTGGGAGTTACTCTGACCCAGAGACACTGGGATTGTTTATTTATACAAAACAACTTTGCTAACTTCCAGCATTAAGGCTCAGTTCTGCTACACAGTTAAAGACTTATATCACCCATCCAGCTACTTTCCTCTGCTTCTGACTGATGCTGGGTGCCTGGGGAGGGGACGCTGGTGGTTTTCTGCTGGCTGTGCCTCCAGAGAGGGTGAGGAGCTGGCCCTGGAGTCAGAGAGGACCTCAGTTTTCCCAGTCACACCCCAAGGCTGTCAAGGATTTTTTCACAAGAGGCTCTGTATTTGTGGATTTCAGTCTCAAGTGGAAACACTAGACAATTTAGGGCTTCCCAGGTGGCTTGGTGGTAAAGAACTTTCCTGCCAATACAAGTGATGCAGGAGACTTGGGTTTGATCCCTGGATTGGGAAGATCCCCTGGAGAAGGAAATGGCAACCCACTCCAGTATTCTTGCCTGCAGAATCTCATGGACAGAGGAATCTGGTGGGCTACAGACCATGGGGGTCACATAGAGTTTGACAGGACTGAGCGTGCACGCACTAGACAATTTAAAATTAATTTTGAAAAGGTTGACCTTGAAAACAAGCAATCAGGTTGCTTTGTATTGACTGTTGCCCCTACACCAGTATCTTTTCTAGAAACTCATGCCTCTGCCCTGATGCTTTTTCTGCTTTGTCCCAAATTTTCCATCTGAAAGAGGAAACTTGGCCCATTGCTGCCCAGTCTGGACCATGGTGGTGAGCTCCTGTCAGTAGCAGCATCACCAACTGCCCACTCACACTGCCCGTATATTCCTGAAGCTTCCTCCAGCTGAGGGGTGCAGGGGGTGCCCGGGGGCATAGACAAAGAGGGTTCTTTCCTGCTCTCATCATGTAGAAGAGATTTCCAATTCTAGCAAAAATCCATGAGCTGAATTTCTAAGACTTTGTTTCTTGGGCCTCAATTTGCAGACCAGAGAACTGGACCATATCACAGGTTTTGTAAGGAGCAGATGGGCATGTCTCTGTCAGACACTCTAGCTCTGTGTCAAATACCATTAAGAATTTAAGAAATCAGACCTGCTAACTGATGTGTTGATTCACCCGAATCATGAGCAGATGGTTTGGTGAAACAGAGCACAGAGGTGGGTGAGGAATCGAGGCCCCTGCACCAGGGAAGGCTGCCATTGTGTAAAGAGGCTCTGCCTCAGCTTAAATAAAAACGAAATTAAAGCACGAGAAGTTTCTTTAAGAAATGAGGGGAGGCATACAGGAGAATATATCTATAGATTTTTTAAAGAAGTAGAAACTGTTTTTGTTTTGCTGTTAAAATACAAATACAATATTTGAAGCAATCGTACTTATTTTAAATCCCAGAGTGAGCTCATTTACAAAATAAGCTACTCTGCTATGAGAAAACATATTATTTTTAGATCCCAGACAACTCAGAGAAAGCATAATACATTTCTAGCATAGACATATCTCAATAGATAATATAATTTTAAATTTGCAGCTGTACCTTCTAGCCAATTAAATTTCAATACATTTAATACAATTTCTTGCATTATGAAGCTCATTGATTTGTGCTAACATTTCTGTAATAATATTGATATACTTAAAATTCTTCTCTTTCAGTAGATGTGTGTTTGCCCAGACATTTATAGGCAAATTGATGTTGTCAGGCCCACTAGGTTCACACATTTGTATCAGTGGCCCTCCAACAGCTGTATTAAAAACGTTCATTCATGCTATTCTAGTTAGGCCATTTTCTTTCTCTTCTTAAGGGTGATTTATCCATAGTCTTATTAGAATAGAGCATGAAATGTTCAGTACCTGTAAAAACTGAGGTCTGTTGGTGAAGGAGTGATTCTCTCAGAAGCAGGGTGCCTACTATAGACTCTTTTTCTTTTTCATTTTTCTCCTTTTCTGAAGAATTCTTTTCATATCCTGCCTCTTCCAAACATGCACTTGAGATTCTGAATGCCAGAGGGAAGAATACTTGTCAATAATAATATACAAATGGAAAATAAGAAGCCTGGTGGACAAATACATATGTTGACTGGCTGGTGGGTTGGTCAATATGATTTCTGAGAATAAACAGTATCTATTTCTATAGAATGCACTATCGATACAGGCATGGATTTAATCGAGTGTTCTTTGGATTAGAAGATGCTACTTGTCAACTTATTGATTTTCCATGTGTTTATAAGATGTTTCCCATTTTATCTTAACATTAAAATGCAAAGTTTCAAATGCTTGCTGAAGTTTATTTGGAAGAAATATATTTTTCAAGCTTCATGCACAAATAAAAAAGGTGCAAGAATTTTCTTCCAGCCTTCACATCAGGAGCCGCTTATAATGGCTGCCTTCATGTAAGCTTATTTTTAAGTAACATTTTAAGAATTTTTAAGGAAAGTTCGATCTTGGATGAATTACCCAATCTGGAGAAGCCACATTATAAACAAGAAAGTTATCTTTGAAAGACTGACAAACTCAGCTATGGAGCTTTAGAAATAATCTCTCTTCTAAAAAGGACTTCAGTTCACATCAAGCCCTTTTTCCATTGTTTTCAGATTCCTTTCAAGGTTAGATCAGAAAATTAGTAATTATAGCTAAAACTAATAACAGGAGAGTGTCAGATTCTGTAGAAGAGACTCTCCGAAGTGGATAATTTCAGAGCTCCTTTGTAGTAAAGATTAAACCACAGTGGTTTTTCCCCCTGGTGTTTATCTGCTAAAAATAATGTCTTGAGAACAAATGAAAAGAGTCGTAATGTAAATATAATGAACCTAAATGTCATCAGGGGGTGTCAGTAGAAATCTGACCATTTTGACTGATCCTTTAGATCACATTCTTGCTTTTTCTTTCAACCTTGACATTTCACCCCATATTTTTTTCCAATAGACTTTAATTTCTTGTTGTTTACAAAAACAAATGTCTTTATAGGTTCAGATTACTCATATTAAGATTTTGGTACATGTTCAATATAGAATTTCTGTGAATGTATAGCTGGGGAAAGCAAATGTAATTTCTTTTATTTAATTCTGGGCTTACTTATTTTAGTTAATTCTGGGCTTAGGTTGAGCTGCTGAATGATGTCTGGCCAGGATTTCTTGCCTGTTTTGCTGGCCAGCTTTGACGTCCAGTTTGGGAGTGTTTGGGTGTGCAATGTTGTGTGTAGTGTGTCAGGCTGGTTACAATGACCACTCCAACCTCACAGGAGGACAAGCAGATGCCCCAGGAGGAGGTGTAGGTCTTGGCGTCCTGCCAGCTGTCTTCACAGTGAGGGTGCACTGCACACTCGCCCCGGCCTCTTGGGGCCCCTCCCCCATGTCAGGGAGGAGGAGCCAGGGGTCCCTGCTAGGGGCACAGGGTGCAGTGTGCCTGCCCTCAACCCTCACCAGACCGGTGCCAGACCTGCTCCAGCACCTGGAGGGCCCATGGCCACCTGGCAGGCCTTCTCTCAGGGCTCTGGCCCCGGGGCGGGGAGGGACTGGGTGGGCTGGTGAGGCCATGCAGAGGGTGTTCTACCCTGGAGACATGTGTCCCGACATGCATGTCACCTTGCTCAGCCGTCCACATCCAGGGGCTGAGGATCACATGAGGACCTTGGAACCTTGGTTCCAGTTTACGTGGAGAATCTTCCCAGTGACTGAGAGACTGCAAAGTGTAGGCGTCTCCAGATTGGAGTGTTGTGATCTCTAGAGGGGCTTTGCCTGTGAGTGGTATGGCTCGTGTCCCCAGTTCTAAAGCTGGGCTTGACCCCAGAGATGACTAATCCTGACTATGATTAATCCAGTTTGCTTTTCTAATGAGAAACGTTGAGGGCCCCACGGACCATGCGTCCTGCTCTGCCATTAGTCTCAGAGTAGAGCTTGCAACGCATGTTTCCTGATTTCCGGCAGGACTCGTCACTCGTTTCAGCTGGGTTCACTCGCTGAAACACGGCACTGTGGGAGCCTCAGGGATCCTGTCCTTTCCAGGCTCTCCGTCTTCCCATCACAGAGAGTGATCTTTTGTTCTTCCTTGTAGTGTGGGGAAACCTCCCGATGATCATAACTGGGCTGTTTCTTGGGACCATTCTGCCACCGTGTGTAGGTGTCAGACAGATTTGTGTGAACTTGTGGGTCCCAGGCAAGGCCTGGCTGGAACGTGCACACACAACCCATGAAATAAACTCCTGAAGGCCCAGCCGCTGTCACTGGTAGAGAGGACTTGGCGTAAGCCCAGGGAGGCTCTGACTCACGCCAGAGCCAGGCTGCCCGCGACGTTTGGCCGGGGGAAGCCCTTCTGTCTTGAGGACCCACTAGTTTCTTATTTTTACCCCATCTACAATCTCTGCCTGTGGTTAACTTTCCCTTTGAACTGGGAAACTTTGGAAAGTAACATACTCATCGGTTCTGTCCACAGGTGTCCTCATGACACTGATGAATTTAGGGTGTGTTATCATATTCCTGGTTTTCCATTCCAGTCACTGATGTTGCCTCAGCACCCTGGATACCCAAACTCCTGACACCCTGAGGTTTAGCTGTGTAGAGACTGATCATTTTTCATAACCCTTGTTTCCTTGTCAGCACGTCACAGCCAGTAAACAGCTGCCGGCTCCATGCACACGTGTAAACCTTTTCTCAGTTTCACCTCACTGCTATTTAATGCCACTTTGCTTGGCCACTGTGCTCGGGAGCTTAAAATACCTCGTGTTGCCAGGAACTCGTGCTTACTATGATTATGGAGGAGTTTGTGTGAGATTTCCCCCAGCACAGGCTGACAAGCCGGCTGGCACATTGTCATTTGTCATCGTACACCAGATCTGTCAGCGAGAGAAACAATTTCAATAAAAAAATTCTGCATGAAATTACTTTGCTGGAGAACAAACTGGTTCTGCCTTCCATGCATACCGTTCTGTGTCTCTGCGTCATTTTGTGTGGTTTTTTTTCCTTCTTCTTTTTTCTTTTTTAATTTTGGCTGTGAAAGGTACTTAATGTACCAAAAACAATTTGTACAGACATTATTTTACCAATTGAAAGCGTGTACGCCTTGCTGAGGTCCCCTTATCTAACTGTTGCTAATACATTTTCACGCTGTGCTCTTACGGCTTCATTTTACAGTTGAGGAGATCACCCACTCCATGCTGTGTTGGAAATGGGACCCTCGTCACTCGGGTCCACAGAGTGCAGTTAGCATGTGAACAACAAGCAGCGGAAAGTTGGAGCATTAAAATGTCTTCGTTCCCTTGTATTTCTTGCTGCAGATGTGGCTTGTTTGATCTCTGGTGTCTCAAGAATCAAGGTGCAGCCCCTGTGAGCACCAGGGATGCTTGTGTGAGGAGGGTCAGGATGTCCGGGACCCTGGCAGTGTGCACACAGCCAGCCTCATGCAGGTACCCTGGCCGAGCTCGCCATCCGATCAGCCCTGCAGAGAAGCATAGATCATTTCTGCGGTTCACCGACAAGCCCTGATTGTCCTTGGGTTGGTTTGGTTTCTCGTGTGAGCCCAGTAACGAGGGAAGACTGGGAGGCCCACAGTCGGTAGAACCAGCCGGGGCAATAATTGCTGTGAAATGATGTCCTGGACGGCTGAGCGGGGAGACCAGCCCCCACGCCCTTGTTTTCCACTCCGTCAGGTTTTCACCCAGCTATGGATTTGTTGTCATCGGCTCCTGATGCTGCTGCTGACACCCCTGTCAGAAAATGAATTTCTCACTCCCCACTTGGTTGACTCCATTCCTGGGGTATAATTCTGTCAAAGAGTGATGCTCGTGAACCTGCTCACTTATTCACGTGTGGTTCCCAGCCCTTCGGAGAGCATCCTGCTGGGTCATCCGCCTGTGGTCCCCACGTGGAGTCAGAGAGAAGGGATGAGCTACTGGTGCTTCTAATCCAATTAGAATCACAAACAGCCACAACAACAGTCAGGATCCGTGTAGAGTATTTATATAAAAGAACAATCGAGGCTTGACTGAAAAATGGCTTTGGATACCAATCTTAGGTCTTGTGCACCTAGAGGCTAGTAAGTCAGTGAAATATATTCGTTCTCACCTGTAATATCTGATGGACCACTTGTGCAAAAGAACAAACAAACAAACAAAAAACAAAACCCATGGTGACCATCCATAGTGAAGACTTGAAAATGCATGTAATGATGTTTTTCGTTTCCTAGATTTATACAACGGGAACAAAAATCTTAGGCTTTAATTGCTATATGGGATGGAGATATGAAAGGAAAGTTGTTATCAAACAAATTTGTTTTCCCTGCAGTGTTTGATGGATGTAGTTATAAGGACTAAGAATGCAACTATAAACAAGTCAAAGTAGCCCTGGGTGAGCAAACGTTATGCTGAGCCTAATTTAACACTGAGACACGCAAAGACAGTGGTGGAGGCTCCCCAGAGATGCATGAGATGGGAGATGGCCTGTGCTGGATGCAGAGCTGTATCACTCCTCAGGGATGCCTGCAGGAGGACCACTGTCTCCAGGTGCCGTCGGGGCTGGAGGACCACCGCCTCCTGGGCGCCGTCGGAGATGGAGGACCACCGTCTCCGGGTGCTGTCGGGGCTGGAGGACCACCGCCTCCTAGGCGCTGTTGGGGCTGGAGGACCACTGTCTTGAGGTGCTGTTGGGGCTGGAGGATGAAAAGCATCTGGGACAGAGTCTCTACAACAGGGGTCTGCTGGCTACCAACACCCAGAGCCCAGAATGAGGCTTCCTGAATGTTAACACAGTCTCCAATCACCTGCAGGTGTTGTTAAGATGAGGGTTCTAACTCGGCAGTTCTGGAATCAAGCTTGAGATATTCTCCACAATCTTCCAGGTCAGGCATTTCTTCTTCATGAGCCCCAGTTAAAGAAGCAAGGTTTCAGGCACTGGCATTCTAAAAATATGCATTTCATTTCCAGTTGATCTGGCTGACCACTGATTAGATATCTTAGATGTACACTTTACCCAATGGTCAGTCATTGGAAAATGAGACAAGATCAGAACAAGGTAACTCTGGAGCTTGTTGAGAATGCCCTCTTCTCTCTCTTGCCTGCTTGCTTTCCAGAGCCCACTTGCAACAATCAGGTATCTCATGAACTGTCATCTGAAGAAGTTCCTCAGGATGCTAATGATATTCTTCTCGAATTTTTAGTTTGTTCTATAGTGCAACAAATGTTTACTGAACAGAGACTCAGTACCAGCCTCTTGCAAGATTCTGAGGATTGAATGATGTTTAAATAGACGAAGTTCTTATATTGTGGACAAATGGTACAAAAGTTTAAAAGGATTTTAAATTGCAAGAAGCTCCATGAACCAGAGCATGCGTGGAGAGCAAAGAACTCCAGGACCCATGTGGTCTGGGGAAGGCATCCTGGAAGAAGCAACACTGCAGTGTCCATCTCAAGATGGTCCCAAGATGAGCTCTTTCTTGTGCTCCCCATTTGCTCTTTGTAATGACCTTCTCTGGAGTCCAGTGCTTTAGGGCTGCTAGAGCCCAGTCTGCTGCCTGCACAAACGGCACCATCCCTCACCACCATCCTCAGACTTTTTGTCTGGTCTGCACATCCTTCTTCTCAGGGCCATAGAAACCAGCACCTTTATCACCATCCCTGCAAATCAGGCTAACAAGACTCAGGGCAGTTCAAGCACTAAGTACCCAAGAATGATTTCTGGAGCCAGAGCAGCAGGTGGATCTGAGTCGAACATGGGAGTCTGAGAACAATCAGTTCAGTTCAGTCACTCAGTCATGTCCGACTCTTTGTGACCCTATGGACTGCAGCACACCAGGCCTCCCTGTCCATCACCAATTCCTGGAGCTTATTCAAACTCATGTCCATCAAGTCAGTGATGCCATCTGACCATCTCTTCCTCTCTTGTCCCCTTCTCTTCCCGCCTTCAACCTTTCCCAGCATCAGGGTCTTTTCCAATGAGTCAGTTCTTTGCATCAGGTGGCCAAAGGATTGGAGTTTCAGCTTCAGCACCAGTCCTTCCAATGAATATTCAGAATTGATTTCCTTTAGGATTGACTGGGTGGATTCCTTGCAGTCCAAGAGACTCTCAAGAGTGTTTTTCAACACCACAGTTCAAAAGCATCAATTCTTCAGGTCTCAGCTTTCTTTATAGTCCAACTCTCACACCCATACATGACTACCAGAAAAACCATAGCTTTGACTAGACAGACCTTTGTTGGCAAAGTAGTCTCTGCTTTTTAATATGCTGTCTAGGTTGGTCATAACTTTTCTTCCAAGGAGGAAACATCTTTTAATTTCATGGCTGCAGTCACCATCTGCAGTGATTTTGGAGCCCAAGAAAATAAAGTCTGTCACTGTTTCCATTGTTTCCCCATCTATTTGCCATGAAGAGATGGGACCAGATGCCTTGATCTTAGTTTTCTGAATGTCGAGCTTTAAGTCAACTTTTCCACTCTCCTCTTTCACTTTCATTAACAGGCTCTTTAGTTCTTCCTCACTTTCTGCCATAAGGGTGGTGTCATCTGCATATCTGAGGTTATTGATATTTTTCCTGGAAATCTTGATTCCAGCTTGTGCTTCATCCAGCTCAGTATTTTGCATGCTGTCTCTGCATACAAGTTAAATAAGCAGGGTGACATTATACAGCCTTGACGTACTCCTTTCCTGATTTGAAACCAGTCTGTTGTTCCATGTCCAGTTCTAACTGTTGCTTCTTGACCTGCACACAGATTTCTCAGGAGGCAGGTCAAGTGGTTTGGTATTCTCATCTCTTTAAGAATTTTCCACAGTTTATTGTGAGCCACGTAGTCAAAGGGTTTGGAGTAGTCAATAAAGCAGAAGTAATGTTTTTCTGGAACTCTCTTGCTTTTTCTATGATCCAGCTGATGTTGGCAATTTGAGAACAAAGGCCAAATGCAAAAGAGTCGGTGCAGATGATGACCTGGTGAATTCCACCGTCTGGGGGCAGCACTGAGTACCCCAGGGTAGCAGGTGTGGACTGGGCTGTGTGCACCTGCAGGGGCTCCATGGTTGGCAGGAGGTGGGGCCCACACTGGCAGTCTGTGCTTGATCTTGTATCCTGTGCAGACTCATGGACTTTGAGACCATTTCTGTTTGCCCAGCATTTCACTCAGTGGGTAACCAATTCTGTGATGTGGACATGGAATGATGAGTCAAAACCCAAGATGAAAACATCTGGATTTGAAATCGGATCTGGGCGGAAGGATGGAACTTTGTAAGAAAGCTCCCTTTACATGTTACCAATTCTACGGTCTCAAAGTCTGCTGCTGCTGGTGGTAAGTCGCTTCAGTCGTGTCCAACTCTGTGCGACCCCATAGACGGTAGCCCACCAGACTCCCCAGTCCCTGGGATTCTCCAGGTAAGAATACTGGAGTGGGTTGCCATTTCCTTCTCCAATGCATGAAAGTGAAAAGTGAAAGTGAAGTCACTCAGTCATGTCCAACTCCTAGCCACCCCATGGGCTGCAGCCTACCAGGCTCCTCTGTCCATGGGATTTTCCAGGCAAGAGTACTGGAGTGGGTTGCCATTGCCTTCTCTCAAAGTCTAGAAGGTTCTAATCTGTAAAGTGAACCATTTATGCCCAGATAGGGTGGGATTCAGGGTATAAGACTTCAGCTTCTAACAGCTATTCCAGTCCCTGCTCAGCTGTTTGCTCAAATAGCATCTACCAGATGCAGAATAACATATAATTAAAAGACTCATATAGGCTCTGCTGGCCTGAAAATCCAATAGATTTCTTTTTACAGTTGTCTCATTAAAATTTGTGAAAAAGTAATGCCAAAAGTATAAAATAATAAAAAAGAAAATAACAATCATTTAATCCCTACCATCCAGAACTAACTACTGTTTATATATTTATATATTTACTTCCAGTCTCCTGTTTCCTTAGGAAAATCACCCTTTTGTTTTTATAGAAAGCAAGCATGCATGTAGTTACAAACAATTCAAATAAGGCGTAACAGTATATAAGTATAATAAAATGCATAAAATTGTAATCAGAAATAACATTTATAAACATTACTGATTATTGTAGATATCACTCTCTGGATGTACATAGATGGAAAATGCATGGTGATACTTTTATGAAAATAAGGTAATACTGTAGATTTGCAATAAATGAAAATAATTTTATTTGAATTTAAATAAATGGAAGTAAGGTAAAGAATATAGTAGATTCAAATAATTGTTTTACAAGAAAGAATTGCAAAAAATTAAGAAATGAAACTGACGTGCAGTAAAATAAAATAATAAAAAACATCGATTGCTTTGCTTTGAAAAGTAAAGAAATAGGTGTTCTTATATGACTTTCTGCTCAACTTTCTCCTGTCTTCCAACTTCAGGTGTTTATATCATACTTTGGAACATATTATATTATGCAATGTATTATATTACATTGTTATAATATAATATATAATCATGCATTATACTATGCATAATGTAATGTACTATATTATGCAGTCTATTATATCACATTGTTTTACTACATTACATTGTTTTACACCGTATCATGTTATATTACATTATGCAGTGTATTACATTTTATAACATTACATTACATACATCGCATTATAGTTTGTCAAGCAGATTCCTCTCACACTTTGCTCAGGACACGTGCGTTCCCGTCATTTTGTGTTGCTGCTGTAAGTGCCCTGATTCAGTGCTCATCTCCACCATTTAACAGCCATTTCCAGTCTTAACTGCCTCCAGGTTGATTTCTGTGTTTGTTCCTGGGCCAACTGTCCTGTGTCCACCTTCCTCCAGCATTTTCTCTGCGCTTGCTCTCCCTGGGAAATCTTGAGCCTGCTGAACAGCATTGTGGCCTGGGGAACCAGTCCTGCTCCTACTCTCCCCAGAACTTGGTAGCTGCTGTGTATCCTCTTCTGGTACCTACAGCGTCCGAGAGCCCCAAGCCCCAGTGGGGTCCCCAGAAGCTGTGATCTGCTGCTGTCTGTTTGAGGGCTTGCAAAGCTCTCTGCTTTTCCTTGGTTCTCCCGGCTTAAGTGTGCCCACTGACTGCACAGTGGGTGCCATGTTTTCTTGGAGCACAGTACACTCTTTGAATCCAAAATATTTTCTTTCCTTTCAGTCCATGAAAAGAAAAATGTCTCATATCAATTAAAAATACATAAATTTAGATTTGTCTCCCAAGGAATACATATACATGTTATTAAAATTCAGACAGTTTTAAAGGTCTATAATAAAAACACAGCAGAGCCCATGCGTGTTTACAGCTATCAGGGGAGAGGTCAGCAGACTCTCCCCAAGGGCCATGTCCAGGCTGCTGTCTGACTTTATAAACAATGCTTTCTGAGAAACAGTGATGGCCATTATTCTCTGCATTAGCTGTGCCCACTTTCATGGTCTAAATGTGCCCACTTTCATGGCCAGAATCAATTACTTGAACAAAATCTTAAGTATTTACCTTCTTTGTCTTCACAGAAAATTTGCCAACTTCTGTGCTGGAGGAAACCACTTCAAATAGTGACGTGGCTGTTTCATCTCATATTTACTTTCTAACATTAAGTGATATTCTTATACTGTTCTCTGTTTTTATCAGTGTATAGAAATATTATCAGTGTATAGAAATGAGTCTGCCTGTAATGCAGGAGACCCAGGTTCACTCCTTGGGTCAGGAAGATCCCCAGGAGAAGGGAATGACAATCCACACCAGTATTCTTGTCTGGAGAATCCCATGAACAGAGGAACCTGATGGGTTATAGTCCATGGGGTGTCTTAAATCTTCCCACAAACACAAAGCATGTAAGCTTCCCTTTCATCTGTCAAATACAAAATTCAGTGATATTTTTGTTACATCAAAATTGAACATAAACATCACAATGCAGTTCTGCACATTTGTTTCCTCCTGAACCTCCTGGTGCTTTCCTTTTCTGTGCAAATGTCTTTTACTCCTGGAAACTGTATTGGTCTTTATGTTAGCTCAGTTTTTCACACATTCATCAATAACTCAGTGCTCACATTCTGATAAACTCGTGTCTTTTTAATATGGTCAAATCGATGGTGGCACATCAGTGCCCTTGAAATATTTTTTAAAAAATTGTCTGACCTCTGATCTGCTGCCCCTGGCTAGGTTGCCTGTGGCCACCCGTTCTGGGACTTTCTTTCATCATTTTGTTGAAAGTTCTCTGTGCCCCTCTTCTGGGTTAAGAGCCCATTTCTTTCCCCTTTGGGTTTATTTCTGAAGATGCACAGTTTAGTGAAACACCTTGTGCTCATATGTGAGCTGGGTATAAAATTCTAAGCTTTCAGTCATTTTTCTTTGGGAATTTTGGGGGATTTCCCCACGTCATTTTAGTTTCTGCTGCTCCCTTAGAAACATTTGGTTTTGTTCTTGCTCCTCATCTGCCCTCTCCAGACATCTCCAGGGCCTCTTGCTACCCCAGGTGACATATACTTTGTGATGTGTATTCTGTTGTTCACCATTTAGAATTCATTTTCCTGAATGGCTTATATGCCCATGTGATGTCTTCAGTTCTAGGAGATTTCCTTTCTTTCTTTCTTTCTTTTTTTGTGTGTGTGTGAATTTCCATTATTTCACTGTCCTTCTTGATTTTGAATATTTCAGTTTTTGCATTTTTCGCAGAACACATGGACTCTGACTTTTGCTGTGTGCTTTCTAAGACATGGAGGTGGGAAGCTGCTGGATGAGGTGGGGAGCTGGGGACACACACGAACTTTGGGGGCTACACACACTTGCTGCTCCCTGAGGTTGGTGGTTTTCAAACCCACTGGGATCCTGCGCTTGGAGCGAGCTGCCTGGGTGGCTCAGTGTGGTTTCCTCAGTGCCCACAGCTGGGGTTTTCCTCCCCTCCTGGCCCCTCATCCTCATCCCAGGCCTGGAGCCCCCGGGAATCCTGCTTCCAGTCAGTTTGCTAGGCATCATCATGATGAAAACAGTCTCCAAAGAGAGTAAGAGGCACAGACTGTGCAGCTGGCAGTACCCCAAGGGAATGGGTTCCATGGAGGAAATAACTTTTTAAAATTGCTATAAAAATATTCAGTTTAGAGCAACATAATTTCATTAAAAGCTCAAGAAGATCAACACTAATATGTTCTGTATTATTTCATTTTCAAAAGGCATTTTCGTTTCTGTTTTCCTAAGTTCTTCTTAAACTTCAAAGCAACTATGGGGTGACATTCATCATAAATAAAAAACAGACCTGAAGGAAACTGCAGTTTACAAGTCTTAAGTGAAGCAAGTGTTTTAATTCTCCTGCTTTAATTCAATTACTCTGCTCTCTTGCTTTCAATAGTATGTGAATTGAGCTTCATTTCCTTTTCCTTTTTATTGTTCAACAAAATCTGTATTCAGAGAGATGGAAGAAGAGATGGAAGATGAGATGGATGCAGTCAGAGACTCGTGTCTCTTCTGGCTTCTCATGTTCCTTTGCTGTGTCCCTGTTTGGTTGTTCTGGATGGTAGGTCCTTGCTCATTAAACCCGCCCAAAGTGCATTAATTAATGGCTTTTGGCTAACTTAGAAGGAAGGCTCTAATTTTGTCCTTTTGAACTCTATCCTCAGCCCTGACTTATTAATAATATACACAGATTTTATCAGAAATCAAAAGATGTGCTCATCAAAGTTTTAGACAGTACCTAGACTGGAGGCTGCTAGTATCACAAATAATGATTTCAGTTTTAAAATGATCTCTACAGGGACTTCCCTGGCCATTGACTGGTTAAGACTCCATGCTTCCATTGCAGGGGACATGGGTTCAATCCCTGGTCAGGGAACTAAGACCCCACATGCCATGTAGCTTGGCCAAAAAATAAAATAATAAAGATAAAATTATTTCTACAGACAGTAACAGTATATTGAGGGTGAAAATGCAATACTTGAAATAGATAAAACAATGCTTAAAAACAACAAATGTGCGAGATTGAAACTGCCTGGTATGCAGACTTCCAGTAAGAGACAAGCTAAAGCTGGATGGAGGTAGGAAGCTGGCCACACTAGTAGCTGTGTGGACAGCTAACCTGGCTCTGTCACTGGAGTGACACCCTTTAGAGTGCTCAGCTTCACTCCGCTTTATCTCTAGGTTTGTCTGCACTGCCTGGTGGGATAGCGAATTCTTCCAGCCTTGTGCTTGCTATAGCTATTTACCCCTGCTCCTGTGGGGCCTTCTTCAGTCTTGGAAATTCTCCTCCCACATGCTCTGTTCAGCCCTCAGCTGAGGGTGAGTGGTGCCCTGGTGGTGAAATGGAACAGAGCATTGTTAAATTCTAACGTAAAGACAGCTTTATAGCTGGAGTGCTAACCAGGGGTTTTTTGCATCAATGGATGAGTTTCAGAGAGTCTGTAAAGGGCTTCCCAAGTGGTTCAGTGATAAAGAATTTGCCTGCCAATATAGGAGACATGAGTTCAATCCGTTGGGAAGATCCCCTGGAGAAGGAAATGGCAATCCACTCCAGTATTTTTGGCTGGAGAATTCCATGGACACAGAACCCTGGTGAGTTACAGTTCATGGGGTCACAAAGGGTCGGACATGACTGAGCACAGCACAGCAGTTTTTGAAATTATACACAAAATTTTGCATATGTGGTCACAAATGCAGTTTTCTAGGTTTGAAGCTCCAAAAACTTTTATTATCATCTCCTAAGAAATGTGGACCCGACGATGTTAAACCCCAGTCCCCTCTGTGCCTTGTGTGCTTATTTCTCTGGTTCCCCACATTGATTTTCTCCCAACGTGTGTACACCCATGATTCTGGATTCTATCACCATTGACAATGATATTATTAACACCTTCTTTCTCAGTGTCAATTTATGTATAATTTCCCTTCTAAAGCACACATGAATAATTCCGAAGAAGCAAGTGACCATAAAGAAGATGTTTCTCATGTATACTATCATGCAAGAATCGAATCGCCAGTCTATGTCTGATGCAGGATACAGCATGCTTGGGGCTGGTGCATGGGGATGACCCAGAGAGATGTTATGGGGAGGGAGGTGGGAAGGGGGTTCATGTTTGGGAACGCATGTACACCCGTGGTGGATTCATGTCAATGTATGGCAAAACCAATACAGTATTGTAAAGTAAAATAAAGCAAAAATAAAAATTTAATAAAAGAATAAATAAATAAATAAATAAATAAATTAAAAAATTCAAAAAAAAAGAGATGTTTCTTCAGGGTTTGAAATGCCAGTGTTCTCCTCAAATACTGAGTCATGTCTGTTGAAGTATTATCTTTATAAGTGCAAATATTGCCTTATGCTTGCAGAAATGTCTTGTACTTCATTAGCTCAGAAAAAATATACCATAAACAGGCATTTAGGGGATAAAGGAGACTTCCATGGGCCAGAAAGAGAGTCTTTAATATGAACAATATACGTGTCATCACAGTGCATCTGTTAGGACAGGAAGCATAGTGATCATCTGTTTTACAAGCCTTCTCTGGAATTATCTTTTGGATGATTTCATATAAAAGATAGTTTCTGGTAAATCTGGCTCAACAATTAATATGCAAGTTGTGATTAGAGGGGTTGAATTGGAAATGATAAAGGTTTAAAAATAGAAAACAGATGTAATATTTAAAATGACATTTTCTTGGTACTGTATTTATTTCTCCCTTTCAGTAATTAGTAAAATGTTTTCAGTTTTTAGAAAGAGCTTATCACTGTGAGCACAATAAACCCATATGTGTAAAAAACAAAAAAACTGCGAGAAACAGATGATACATACTTTGGGTTCTGTGGATAAGGAAAAATGGTGAAAGAATAGGGTATCACAAAAATATAGGGCCCCAAATATAAATAAACAAAATAATTCAAACAAAAAGAACCAATATTCAAGCAATTCTTTGAATCTGTCATTTGGACATTTTTTAATTTAATTGAGCATGAATAATTTATGTTGTGGTGAGGAAGATTATAAATCCATAAATAAATTTTATTGGGGATATTAAAAAATGTGAATAATTTAAATATTGAAAAAATCATCTACAGTCTTGTCTCTTATCTCCCATGATGGCATTCCTTAGAGTCCAGCACAACCAGCTGGAAGTCCAGAGTGTGCTTGGAACCACTTAAAGCCATCAGAAGTGGAAGCTACTTCTTCACCCCTGGATGTGCCCTGTTGGCTGGAGGACGTTCGGGTTGGTGATAGTTACAACATTCACTGGGCTGGCTGGACAGCCTTGAGCTTCGAGATGCTTGTAAGAACAAAAGAGACTCCGGGTATCTTATATGTTTGAGAATTTTCTGGGACTCTTCACTGGATAATTTCCAGAGCAAATTTCTTGATATGTTTTAAAAAGAAATGATATTGCCAACTTTATTTTAAGGTATCAGCTTGAATTGTTTTATTTTGTGGTTTAATCTTTGAGTTTTGGTTCCAGCAAGTGAGGTTTTGCTTTAAGCCAATTGTAGCCCTAAAAGCAATTACCTTTTTATTGACAAATTAAAAGAAAATAAATAGTGGAGTCAGTAGTTACATTCTTTTC
Source organism: Ovis canadensis (assembly GCF_042477335.2). Lineage (NCBI taxonomy): Eukaryota > Metazoa > Chordata > Mammalia > Artiodactyla > Bovidae > Ovis > Ovis canadensis. The sequence goes on from NC_091267.1 coordinate 14,745,814, forward strand.
TGAAGGTGTTACCAGGCAAATCTGGGGCGGTGTGGCCAGGGGTGGGCTGACCTGGCCCAAGTGAGGGGTGGGGACCAAGCGCAAAGAGAAGCAGAGCTATCATTCCTGGCACAAACGGCTTTAAAATTAAAGAGCAGGTCCTTGATTGAAACTTTCTGAGTTGCCACATAGGGTCGCTTTTCACTTCCAGTTATGGCATCTGAGTGGCGGTGACATGGCTGACCAGGCTGCTCTGTCCCCAGGGTGCCCACGCGTCACAATCTTCATCACGGCGGGAACTGGGTGAGCCCTGGGCCCCAACCCCTAGGAGAGGCATCACACTGGAGGAAGAGCTGGGACAGTGGGGATCCGACTGGGGAGCAAACCCAGGGCCAGGGAGCTCCTGTCCTCCTGGGGCACAGGTGTGGGTGACTAGACAGGGTGTGTCCCCAGGACGACCTTCTGTGACCCGGGGCCGATGAGGGGCAGGATGGTGTGGCCGCTGCAGTCCCCACACCCAGGCCCGCGTTCCTGAGCGTCCTCCTGGGTCACCGACGATGCTCCTGTAGTCGTCACCCCTGCATCTGGGGCAGGCGCTGTGGCCCAGGTCCCAGGGGAGAGACAGCAAGGACAGAGCTTGCTGTGGACAGAGCCCGCTGTGGCGCTCACGAGCTGGCCACAGCTTGTGGGCTGTGTCCCTGCACTTCATCCCTGTCCCAGGAAGATAGTAATGCAGGGCCGTCCCCACAGGGTCTTCCGTTCAGAAGGTCACTGTCCCCTGATGGACAGGTACCAGGGACATGAGATAACACGCTCAGCCAGTGGCCAGCAGAGAAGAGAGAGACACACCTGCACTCACTTGGGTGGGGCGGGGCCGCACACACCACTCCCTCCATGCGCCAGCCTGCAAGTCATGACCTGTATTTTATTCTTGTTTTTAATCCCAAGACCATGGAGCCATTTTGGTTGCCCATAAATCTCACTGAACAGGTAGATGAAGTTGGTTGTGCTGGCCGCAGAATTTTCTGATAAAACTTTCCTTTTCTGCTCTCCTTCCTGAAGGAAGTGTAAATAGCTCAGGAGGGGGCCTGGTGACAGACGTGACCACAGGCAGCTGGACACGGGCACCTGGGCCCAGAGTCTCGTGCTGGACAGAGCTGGCCCTGCCAGCCCCTGATGGGGTGGTGGGGGCACAGCTAGGAATGAGGTACAACAAGGTTTTAGGGCCAAACAGTGAATTTCTTGGAGCGTGTTTTTTTCCTTTAAAACCTGATATTTATTTAAAATAATTACACTGGGGCCAGTAGTTTTGCTGTGCTGACTTGGAGCCTCTATCTGGTAATTACAGTAAAACGGTCTTAATTGAAGCATGAAATGTGGATTTCATGATAATTCAGATTCACATTGAAAGGGAATCTTGTACAGGTCCTTTAACAATGTGTTTGTTGAGAATTTCCCAGTTACAAGGTCCTGCCAAGCGCTGAGGAGCTTTGAGAGAGTGGACACGTGATTTCTGACCTTATCTCCTCAAAAATCTCAGGGAGACTAAAAATAATTTTAAAATTCAGATTTATGACACTGTATAAAGTATTTGTTTCCAATAATTGAGTTCATATTTAATCTTATTAACACTATATTCCATAGTTATGTGTCATTTAATATTCAAGAATAAAGCAGCTCAATAAAAAAATCAGAAAAAAGCTAGTCACCATTTTGCACGGTTGTAGGTTTGTAAGTTATAGGTTGGTTGTAAGTTATAGGTTTGTACATTATAGGTAGGTTGTAGGTAGTTTCACTCTGATTTCCACTAGGTTACTATTTACAGGAGTGATAGTGTAGATATTGGTGACAAGGGTTATGCTACTTGGGGTGTTCATGATTAAATATTAATGGTTATCACAAAATTGCTTTAAAAATCCCGCCCATTTATTTAAGGAGACAAAGTTTCATGTAGGTAATGCCCATGTCTCTGGAATTTTTTGATGAGCTCCAGAAAGACATCTGTTCAATCTCTCATCAGTGAGTTAGATCTCCTACCACTTAGAACTAACATCAGTTAGTTCTCCACACCTGCTCATCTCCAGAATCTATACCGTCTCCACTCCAGGGTGGCCGCTCAGTCCAGCCTCTGGTCAACACTTGAACAAATGCAGCATCCTCTCCTCTGTGGTCCTCCTTGAAGATGCCGGGCCATTCACCTACCACCAATCCTGGTCCCTTCCTTAGCACAGCAGTCGCTGTGACGTCCTGGGTCTCCAGCTCCCCGTGGATCTCAGCATGTGCGAGGCTCATGTTGAGGCTTCTCCCCCTCTCTCATGTGTGCCATCCAGCCCCTGAACACTGACTGCTGCTGCTGCTAAGTCGCTTCAGTCGTGTCCGACTCTATGTGACCCCATAGACGGCAGCCCACCAGGCTCCCTTGTCCCTGGGATTCTCCAGGCAAGAACACTGGAGTGGGTTGCCATTTCCTTCTCCAATGTATGAAAGTAAAAAGTGAAAGTGAAGTCGCTCAGTCGTGTCCTACCCTTAGTGACCCCATGGACTGCAGTCCACCAGACTCCTCCATCCATGGGATTTTCCAGGCAAGAGCACTGGCGTGGGGTGCCATTGCCTTCTCCGCTGAACACTGAACATACCCAGCTTTCCTACTGCTTTCAGACAGGACTACCAACACCAGCAACCTTGTGAGGGCCACCTTTCAGAAGTGAAGGTGAAGGAAAAGATTGTTTCAGATAAAGAAAAGCTGAAAAAAAACCCAAAAACTTGTCACTACAGAACTGCACTTTGAAAAGTACAAAAGAAATAAAGTAATCCCAGCTGGAAATGTGAGACCTGCAAGAAGGAATAATGATCATTGAAAGGAAGACAAGATGGGTAGTAATCTTGAGCCACTGACTGCAGATTCTACAGAAATACTTATATAGACTTACTCAAAAGCTCTTGTATCTTTCATGTGTAATTACATTATGGGCATATTGTTAAAGGCACTGAAAGGATAAAAAGGTAAAATTTCACGCACTTGCCTTTGCCACAGTGGAGGTAATGGGTGGTCGCATCAGCAGTTTTGAACAAACACTAAATACGACACAACCTTCGTAGAAAGACCTGGAGCTGTCATGAAGTCCCCAACCGTGTGCCTCTGCTAAGGCAGTGACTGCGCGAATGATTTTACCTCTTGAATAAATCGGAATTGGAAAAGAGTGGCAGCTTGAACTGACGGGCACTCGGCCGACTCTCTGAGTGATTAACTCCCGTTGTCTCTCTGTGATCCGACCTGACCTGTGGCCGTGACATGCGGATTCTCAAGCTAGTTGGCGTTCTTCCTCATGTGACCCTTTTCCACGGAGGAGGAACCAAGGGAGTTGCCCTGCAGTGGGGTCAAAGCAGTGAACTCACAGAAAGGGGCTTGTTTGAAAAGAAAGCCCTGATCCTACAGCGAAAGATTGTATGTTCTGGGTGCTAACTTTAGCGCAAGATTACTTAGTAATATTTTCAGATGACCAGCTCTCAGTAATTTACAATTGATTCACATCTGACTTTTTCTTCCAAGTGTGCCTTAATGCAAATTTAACTTTCACAAATTCAGTTTTTGGAAATTGAAGTATAAGACAACAATTGAGCAATGCAGCATTTTCATTGCTGGTTAAGAGAACACTCCTTCTTCTTTTGTTTATAAGACTGACCGCAGACAAGGAGGACTGTGAGATTGTGTGGTGCTTTGAAAGAATTAAAACACTTGATCTCAAAACAAAACAAAACAAAACAAAACAAAACAAAAAAACCCACTTGATCTCAATGGTTATATTTCCCCATAGGTGGATGTTTGGCTTACTTATCCCTAAACATCTTTTCTATTTACCCTGGCCCCCAGGTTCTTGGAAATTAAATGTTAAGCAGTGGTAACTTGAGGTGTGCTAGACTCACAACACAGGTTCAATCCCATCACTTTCTGGTTCTGTTCAGATCTCAGTGGGTAATTGGATCATCTGATCCATCTGGTATTCTTCCCCACAAGCTATGGGGGCTGGGTGCAGTTCAGGTGGTTTTGTTCATGAGGAAATTGCTTGAAAAGATAGTCTGGAATTCACTCAACACCAAATTATCAACCTTCAGCCCCAGGACGATGATGTGTGCAGAGGCTGGAGGCAGGATGGCAGCCTTTCACCAAAGTGATGGATGGCGAGAGAAGAAAGGGACCAGTTGTGCCATCTTTTCTGAAAAGAATGCTCTTTGCAAACGTACAAACGGGACTGAACGCAACATAACAGGGCAGAGCTATGCCGGAATACACTCGCAGAGAGCCCTGCAGCCAATGGCTGGGCTTGTTTTTATTTCCTGCATCACAATGTACTAACACGAGGTCCGCACCCCACACGCACAGGTGGAAGTGTGAGCATGAGGGCCATTGGAGCCGTGAATTTTCCCAGTGAACTACAATTAGGGAACCGTGCTGCATAATTTGAGGCAGATTCATAGCTGAAGAATTCTTGAAGGAATGCCTACAATTACACCTGTGCCTCATTAGCTAAATTGATATTTGCCACGTTGGAAGGAGAGCAAAACAGACTGGAAGGGTTCTTCTGTTAGAATCCGGAAAGAACACAGAAAACGCTCATCAGACTGGGGAAAATGTTCCCGATTCTCCCAAGTGGTGTAAAGAGCAAAGACCCCGGCAGGTTTGGACCCAGGAGCCTCCGAATCACAGTCATATGCTGTCAGGAAGTCTCTCGCGTGCCCCTCCCGTGCTGGCGAGCATGGTCTCAGAAACGTGCTGATCCGAGTGTTGTAGATCATTTCACACCTAAGATATGTTCGCACGTCTTAAACCCCTGTGTATGTATAAGTTTATTCACTCTTAGTTTCCACATAGCAAAAATCACATCCCTTTTCTAAATTTGAAAGTTTAATAGCAGACTGGCTGAGGCTTGACAAATGCTGATAGAAAGTTAGCCCAGTGGTCCAGCAGGGATTAAAAGTTGCCATTAGAGGTTTGCTGGCAACTTCTTATACTAAGTTTCGCTGCCACCTTTTCAGGTAAATTTCATGCAGGAGGGATGAGAACTTACTTCCTGAACTGGGACCTTTCAAAAAAAGTAAGAAACATTATATCTCAGAAAACTGCATCTAGAAAAGGTGTGAAAGTTAAGTGAAAGTGAAGCGGCTCAGTCGTGTCCGACTCTTTGCGACCCCACAGACTGTAGCCCACCAGGCTCCTCCGTCCATGGGATTCTCCAGGCAAGAGTACTGCAGTGGGTTGCCATTCCCTTCTCCAGGGGATCTTCCCAACCCAGGGATCGAACCTGGGTCTCCTGCATTGCAGGCAGGGGCTTTAACCTCTGAGCCACCAGGGAAGCCCAGAAAAGGTTTAATTTCCTTCAAATACATTGTTGTATCACTGACTAAATGCGCCATCTGTTCTCTTCCACCAATACTAGATTCATTCATTTTCTGTATGGACTAACACCAACCATGAGGAGTCACTTTTTCCCTTAGTCAGTCTGTGCAGGTTGCTTTAACAAGGCACCCAAGATCGGGTGGCTTATAAACAGCAGACATTTACTCCTCATAGTCCTAGAGGCAGGAGCCTCTGGGCTTGCTATCTGTGAGAGCCCTCCTCTTGGGCCAGTCCTAATGACATTCAGAAAGCAGATGCCTCTGGGCAGAAGAGCACCTGAGGAGCAGGTGGAGCCAGGAGAGCTTGACAGGGCAGGGCCTGGGATCTGTTTTGTCACGGACTTGACATTCAATCCTCATATCTGGGCTGCAGATGTCTATCTGATGACTTATTGGTACAGAGGATGGAAAGACGAAAGAAAATGATGCCAGCAATGAATGACCCAGAGAGTGGAGGAAAGGCGAGAATTTACATGAACTGTTAGCAACCTGCAACTCATTTCTGGGGATGCTGTGTAGAAGGAGAAAAACCTCTTTAGAGCATTAGCTGTCACAGAACGAGTCATTACTTCTTGATTTCTAATTTGTTCTCAGACTGTGAGGTAAATTCTCCACCTACACTGGAAGAGGGCACTGGATCTTACATGGTGCTCTCTGCCCTTTTTGCTTTTCATTCTTAGCTAGAAATGAAAATGAGTTTCCTGGTTGGAAACTTAGTAGAGAACACACACACAGAATCACCCAGAAAGATCAGCCTCAACTGAATCCTTTTGACATTTCTGAGTACGTGGAAAACAATCCACTTTCAAAAATACCTCAGCCTCATAGCATTTACAAAAACCAGACTATCTGGTCAACGTCCAGCAAAACTTCCTCCTGGGAAGTGAGGTCTTATGTTAGATAGCAAAAAGGAAAACATGTTTTTCCACGTCTGAGATAGCACTGAGGAGCTGGAGCGTGGCCACCACGCATCACGCGCTCCCTGAGCCATGCTGGGCGCCTGTGCGGGGAGTGGCTTCCCAGGTGGAACTTGAGGCAAAAGGCCACCTGCCAAGCAGGAGGTGTAAGAGATCTGAGTTCCATCCCGGGGTCGGGAAGATCCCCTGGAGAAGGGCACAGCGACCCACTCCAGGATTCTGGCCTGGAGGCTCCCACAGACAGAGGAGCCTGGCGGACTACAGTCCATGGGGTTGTAAAGAGGCGGACACGCCTGAGACTTAGCACGTGCGGGGAGTGGCCCCAGGGTGACAGGGGCCCTGGGGCAGAGAACACAGAGATGGGCCTGATTACGTTGCCTGGGGCCCACGCTTCTTTCTGACTGCCCCGCGCATGCAAGACTGACGGCTGGACTCCGTCACCTGGATTAATGGGTTAAAACTGGACATCTTTTTCGTATTTTAGGTTTTATTTTCCCTATCAGCCTGACTTTCATGCTGGGAGTGCTCGCCCCACAATATTCCTTTAAAAGTACACTTGTCAGGCTCCATTTGCCACCAGCCCCTTTGATGGTGACATCGGCTGTGCCTGTGGTTTACCTTTTGACCTTATGGAGGCAGCAGATGGGTCCAGTAATAAATCCCGGTTATTAGTGAAGGAGCCGATCGCTCGGAAAGGCAGAAATAAAAGTCGGGCAGTTTTACACCGCGACTCTTGTTATCTGCTCTGACATGGAGTTGTGAGCCCTGTCAGGGGGGTGATGGGCGACTCAGACTCGAGTCCTCCTCAGGTCCCCCACCCCAGCCTTCCTCCTCCTCCCTGTGTCCCTCCCCTCCCCCTCCCTGGTTTCTTCACTCCTTTGTCACACATTGGACAGGTGCCTGATGGCCTCGAAGGATTTGACATTCCCCTGGCATTCAGTGCCTACCAAGCTTCCACCGCTGTGCTCTGTGCTTTGGCTAAACTCCACTACTCCTCTGTGCCTCGTGCCCACGTGCATTATGTTGCTGGAAGAAACGTAGGAAGTCTTTGTCAAGACTCCACGTTTGCATGTGAGGGGCCAAGAGGATCCTGAAATGGTTTGAACACCAGAAGCCGGGGCTTCTCACCTACAGCTGACAGCTCACCAGACAGCAGTATGTGGAAAGGAAAAATCTTGGGACTTCCCTGCCAGTCCAGCAGTTAAGACAATGTGCTTCCAGTATGGGGGTAAGGGTTCATTCCCTGCTCAGGGAATAAAATTCCACATGCCTGTCAGTGGGGTAAAAAAAAAAAAAGAATACATAACAATTTTTTAAAAGAAATGAAAATGTTTGAACTGCAGCAAGCAGGATTCTCACCTAAAATTTTCTAGGTATGAACATCTATACTACCAGGAAATAATAAGTATGTTGCCATGCATGTTTATTTATGAATTGTGAAATTCAACAATTTATATAACAGTTCAAAGGCCTCTTAAATTTCCTTTGACAAATGAATAACAGGTGGCAAAATATTAAGACATATTATTGACTCTGCCCAATTTTTTTTTCAGAAGAGAGTTCCAGATTGTCCTGACTTAATAGGAAATCTCAGTCCATGTTCTTTCTCTTCTGTCACTTGCATTTAAAAGATTACCCAAGAAAGTATATTTTCAGAGGATTTTGAAGACTCATGAAACAAGCACCACTTTTGTGAAAGTCTGTTCATTGTTGAATTCCTCATTAAGCCGACATAAAAGTTTTGGTGTCATACTTGTAAAACTATTTAAAAGTTTTACTCATAAAACTTGCAAAACAATCTAAGCTTTGAAATGTATGTGGCATGTATAATGAAATGTGTATGTAGGAACTGGACTTATGGGGTAAAGTAACAAATGATGAGTTTACTGCATTTCTTTATTAAAATGAAAAATGTATCCTCAGGAAAGAAAATATTATTTTGCAAGTACAGACTGGAATCATACCTTAAAAAAGTGTCTGTCACAATATTAAAGTTGGTTTGCCTCCTTAATAGAAAGTTTACTTCTAGATTAAAAAAATAGCAGAGTGTTATCTTATTGTCAAAAGCAGTCTTGTTAGTTTACAAAATATTTTTGCAATGCATCATCACCCTGTTCCTTTCCTGGTCAGGAAAGGGAGCAGGGATCATGTTGTTTCCTAAATGATCACATTGGCAAGGCTTGTTAGGAGACCTCCTGGATGTGGATATTAATTTAATAAATCAATAGATGCTGTTGAGTCAATGCATAATCCCACACTGATGCTTTATAAGTGAAACTAAGAGCAGAAACTGTCACTCTGAACTGGAAGGAGTGAGTTCTAATAATGGGAAGGGTGCAAAGAGAAAACTTGGTTGTTTATTTTTAAGTATATGTGAGAGCCATTTCACCGGGAAATTAGTACAATGCAAAATTAGTGTTTTTACTTTACCAATGTTGAGTTGCATGTATTGCTTCAATTCCCATGTAGATGTCAGACATTGGCTGGTTTGAACAAAGGAGTGTGTGTGTGCATGTTGCTACATTGTGTTAGTGTGTGTGTGTGTGTGTGTGTTTAAACTGTGCATGCTTTTTGTGTAAATACCCAGGTTTTAGTTTCATTTTTTGTTAACATACCCAGGTGTTTTGTTTTGTTTTGTTTTTTTTTTTTTCCCTTTTGCAGAAACAAAAATAGCAAACAAGCCGAGGGCTAAGGTACTAATTATCAGCGGCTGCACAAACCTCCCCAAAGCCTGTCCTCTATAACCCCTGGAAAAATTCTGACATATTATAAACTGTTTGAATTAGCGTCAATCAGTAAACAGTGAGTTGGTGCCAGCCTGATCGCAGAGCAGCGAGGCGCATGCTAAGTGCCTTGGTGCAGCGACACCCTGAGCGCACCGCACACCTTCTCTGCTCACTTCAGAAGCATTGCCAGGTCCCCGGGGTGCAGAGCAGTGAGAAGGGGCCCGGGGGTGCGGGAAAAGCAGCTGCCCCCGTCCCTGGTCTAGTGTGTGTGTGTGCGGATGCGTGTGCCTGCGACCTCATAAAATACAGATAGACACAAAGGCAGACAACCACAGGGGTACAGGCAAAGCCAGCATGCTTTATTTTTTCATATGTTTAGGAATAAGCGCTTTGACCAAAGCATGCATATGGTCAAGCTACAATTACTTATCATAAACAAGCATTTTTCTTGACCTATACAGCGAAATTAGGACATAAATCCATATTCATATTTATAAAGCACCTACATTTCTCTCTGAAAACATCTTTTCTTTAAATTTAAACCTGCTACGATGCTGGAACTTTCTCTCAGTAACAGAAGCATTTGACCAATTCCATTTTTATGTCTCCCAGCCTCACATACATTTCAAATTATTTCTGATAAGAGCAATTTGGTTTAAATATCTCCTGAAAGATTCAACTATGCAATAACCTATGATAGCTTTAAAAGCATTCACCAAGTGTTGTTCATCCGTAGGCTGCCATTGTCTGAAACACGACGGGTGCTGGATCAGTTGCATGGCGTTGCCGTATGTTTAATTTGGGCAATGAATGATGGAAGATGAAAGAAATATTCCTGACTCTCAGGCAAGTTTGCAGGGAGACTATTTCAGTGTTCTTGATCATGTCAGATCTCTTCTTCCCTAAATATAAAAACACTTTGACAATGACAGAAACGGCTCAGATTTCTTTGTCTTTAATAAATTAACACAATGCTGGGCAATGGGAAAAGTTCAGAAACGTGTTCACTAAATGAGAATTTACAAATGAATGTATATGTATCCCAAGTGTTAAAGGAACACACTCTGTAAAAAAAAAAAAAAAAGATGGGAGAATGTTTCATAAAATAAAATTACTAAGCTCCTTTGTTAAAGGAATTTTAATATTCATAAAATAATACCTTTTCCGTTTTAAAAGACTTGGGAATATGTGACTGTCGCAGAAGAGAAAGGACTCACTGGCTCTCTGGAATCCACAGGGCCTGGACGTGTGTAAAGATTTGTGGTACTTAAGAGATGATGATACCAGACATATGGTTTAATCATGATGTATTTAAGCTTTTGCTTATCTGCTTAAGAATTTATTTTGCCTCTAATTCCATTCATTGTTATTCTAATTTGAGTCATAGTTTGTTTTCTTTAAAAGGAAAAATTTATATATATTAATATAGCAAATCTAAGTTTTCAAAAAGACCTGAACAGGAGCTGAGAATGTCTGATGGACGTCGAGCACAGATTGTCCATTAGTGACACCGTGTTGACACGTGTGTCCATGGGCAGAGTCTCCCAGTAATCCTTAGAGGAAGATGATGAAACGGCAGAAGGCCTCTGTGATTTATATCTTGACGTTATTATGTTTGTGTCCGTTCAGTTCTCTTTACTTCTCTAAAACTCTGCCTTTATCATCAGCCCTGACAAGTCCCTTATTTTTAGAATAGATTGAAGTGAGCGATAGGAACTCGGAGGAGCGGGGCTGTAAGCTGTTTCACTGTATTTCTGTTGTTTTGAGCGTTAGCAGGATCTTGTTCGTATATGCAAACTCTGTAGATACGGGTGGCTACAGTCCCAGCTGGGAGCAGAGGCAGAAAGGCCATCTGGAAGTCCTGTGCAGCTCCATGTGAGGAACCAGGTTCACTTCCTGAAAAATCACGCACCTTCCAAAAAGAAGCCAAAGCTGGTTTTATTTTTAAGAGTAATGACTGTCTGCAAACAAGACAGCTCACAGGTTATCCCACAGGAAAGACGGTTTCCTCCACGGACTTCAGTTTGAAGATCAGAAGCAGAGATGATACCCGAGGAGACGACAGACTGTCACCTCTAAGAGCTGAAACCTGTGAAACTGCTGACGCTCTGCTACGATCTTGCTGACCACCTCTGACTTGAAAACATAGCTCTTCCTGGGGTTCAACCGAATGGTTTAAGAATTTACATCTCAACACTGCAGGGTTTTCTAGCTCAAAAGTGCAATGTCAGATGCTGTTTCCCTGGGCCACAGTGACCACCAGATTCGGGGGGATGGGACCAGGCGGGGTTCCTTTGATGTGCAGAGCAGAGCCTGTGATGCTGGTTTCTGCCTCAGGATTGAGGTGTTGGCATCAAGTTCTGGAAACACTTAGGGAAAGAGGCTGGCTTGCAGGGAGGGGACATTCAGCCAGGGCTGGACACAGAGCCAGGAACCCTCAAACAGTGCCTCTGAGACTGGGGGGCTCCCTGGGGCAGCTCTGGGAGGCTGTGTGGGCTGGGAGAGCCATGGGTCAAGGATGGATCTTTAGGGACCAGCATTTACAACATGGAAGAGTGACCCAGATGGAGGCTGCAGCAGAAGCCCACAAGCTGCCCTCACCCTCCAGGGGGCTGGACCCCAGAGCAGCTGAGCTGGCTTCTGAACACCCTTCTTCCATGAGCTGCACATCACTAGCCCAGGAGAAGACCAGAATTCAAAATGACAACTACGGTTACTGCTGACTGGCTGTCCCTGTCACACCATTCTGAAGCCCACGAGTCCTCAGCTGAACCACTGTTCAGTCGAGCACAGTTTGTATCACAAAATGGTCCCCACAGAGAGTGCGGTCACTATCCATTACCGTACGCGGTTACAGCTTGTTCTTGTAAAATGATTATTGGACGAATGCAAGGATGTCACAAAATCATTAGATCCAAAAAGGGTCTGTAAAATTTAAACGTGCCAGCTATTGGGTGTGCCTAAGCAAACACAGACAGAGACGGCAATGGCACCCCACTCCAGGACTCTTGCCTGGAAAATCCCATGGATGGAGGAGCCTGGTGGGCTGCAGTCCATGGGGTTGCTAAGTCGGACATGACTGAGGGACTTCACTTTCACCTTTCGCTTTCATGCATTGGAGAAGGAAATGGCAACCCACTCCAGTGTTCTCGCCTGGAGAATCCCAGGGATGGGGGAGCCTGGTGGGCTGCTGTCTCTGGGGTCACACAGAGTCGGACATGACTGAAGTGACTTAGCAATAGCAAAAGCAAACACAGAACCAAACGAAACACCTGCAAAATAGGTACAGTCTCATTTTATAACAGTAAAAAATATATAAAAATGGAAATCCAGCTCATGGCAGGCAGCATTAGCAAACACTGGAACTCACCCTCTAGCGTAAAACACATAGAATATGTGTGTGCATATGTGTGTGTGAATGCGACAGGCATAGGCACGTAGCTAGGTACACACACACAACACACACACGTTAAGAAATACGTAACGGAAGTAAGGAAAGGGAGCCCATCCAGAGAGAATCAATAGGGGTGTTGGGTTCTAGAAGCCCACAGAATACCAGGACCAGATGGGCCAGAACTGGGCTGAAGGTACCACTGCTGCCCAATGGGCCCTCGAGGCTGAACCTCCTGCAGGACAGATGTGACCAAGGTCAGAGAGGGCCGGAAATGCACCCTGAACAAACAGACCCCACGGCCCAGGCATTGACGAGGAGACGACCCGAGTAAGGATGAGATCGCTATTTTATGGGACTGCCCAGATGGCTCGGTGGTAAAGAATCCGCCTGCCGAGACAGGAGATGCAAGAGATGTGGGTTGGATCCCTGGCTCGGGAAGATCCCCTGGAGTAGGAAATGGCAACCCACTCCAATAGTCTTGCCTGCAAAATCCCATGGACAGAGGAGCCTGGTGGGCTACAGTCCATGGGGGTCACTGTTTTATAAATTAAAACCATTTTGGATGTTTCAACCACATAAGCTTCACTTATCTGTTAATCTTGACAGAACTTTTTTTCACTAAAATAGTATAAATGTCTTCAACATGTAAGGTTTCAAAGAGAAGCAAGCTAAATGTTATAACAGACACATCAGGTGAGGCCAGCTCAGGTGATGCAGACAATCGCATGTCAATCAAGAATTAGGAGCAAATCTATCCGGGTGTTTATTCATCTCTTCCCCAGCTCAGAGCACCACTTCACTGTGTGAAAACATTATGGACTGGATGTTATTTATATCTTTCACCATCAACATTTTCAATAAATTTCTTCCTTTTTACAAAGAGTTCTAGATTTTATGAGGCAAAAGTAAATGTCAAGAAAATATCTGACGTTTGTCTTTCCTCATGTACAAAGTAGTTTAAAGCAAATGTGTGTGTGTGTTCAAAAGAGTAAAGTATGGAAGTGAAATTCAAGTGACCCGGTCGTGCTGCTCGCCAAACAGCCTGGGAGTTCAAGGTCAGGGATTCTTTGGCTGGGTGACTGTCCCTATTGTTCATCAGTCACACACCCGCAGCCACTCGCTGGTCAGGTGGGAACCTGGACTCCAGGGGCACCACCAACCCACTGCCCGCAGCTCCAAAGGTCAAAAAGTGTCCTCAGGAGGGACACCTATGACCAAGGTTTTTCCTGATATATTTGGATCCTCTGAATTCTGAGAGCAACTCTTGGCATCAGTGGTTAGAGGGGCTCAAGACGGTACAGACTGTCGAGTCTATAATAGAAACGGAGCCGTGCATGCTGCCTTCTTCAGCTGAATCACAGCTTATCATACTTAGATCTTCTTAAGTGGTTTCAGTATTGACCGATTGATTTCAAACTCATTTTATGGAAATCTTGCTGTTTAATTAGATGGCTTTTCAGTGCCTGGCAGTCCTGCTTTTCATTAATAACAAGTGGTGTCCTGGTCATCGGAGAGGTTGTTATAAGTTTTAAAAGCCTACTTCATATATAGTCGATCAAAAGCTGGAGACAGCCCATCCCGGCTGCTGGATCCACATGCGTGGCCGCCTCATCAATTAGGAGCAAATGGCCAAGAAAAGATGTGTTCTTAGCATCTGAGTAAATAATGGAGACGGATAAATGAAATTTACTAAATCAAGATGAAATACATTTCTGAGCCTGTGTCAGCCTTGCTCTCAATTGGAGAACGGGAATAAAACTGATCGACCGGCCACGACGCAGGAGCAGAGGTCTCCATCGGAGGTGACTTATACTTCAGTTAATGGCATGTTTTAACCATAGGACAAGGGCAATATTATCTCCACGGCATCACCCGAGTTATTTTTTGGTTCTAGACTGGTTCCTCTCCTCTCTCTTTCTTCTGACAATACGCTGAACGTCAGGGTAGAGTCAAATTCAAGGGTTTCTTAAATATCCCGAGACATATCAAACATAATCTTTGATTGGCTCAAAAAAAAAAAGTCTTGTCCTCATGTGATGCTTGGGTTCTGCACGTATATATCCTGAGGAGAGGTGACCGTTCCCCGTATCCACTGGTACCTTGGCATGGCAGTTCCCATCCCAAACACCTCATGGCTCCAAAGCTTCACATACACTTTCCATTTCAGTGATGACAAAACACTTTCTCTGTATCTCCCTAAACTGGGATTTTTTGATGGCAAGAAAAAGAACAAACCAGGGCAACCCTCTAAGCACCATGAGGCAGCCTGGAGCGGGCTTGTGGGCTCCTGATGTGGGTTTCTGCAAGCGCTCACGGCCGGGCACCAGGCAAGGGCTCCAGGCTGGTTACTTCCTCTGTGCCCAATTCTGGGCACTGCCAGCCTCATGCTGCAGATAAGGAAACCATTTTCCTTACGCTTTAGAAGCTGAGAACAAAGGTGCAGGAGACAGCTTCATGGCAGCAGAGACAAGAACATTCCCACAAACCAGAGCCTGGATGAGAGCTCTGGGCTGAAACTTCTGCTTGGGGGGATCCAAGAGTGTAATGTGCAGAGGAGCTGTAAATAGAGCTTGTGCCCACCAGTCACACTCGTGAACTGGATGATCACTGCCGATGAGCTGACCACCCCGATGCCAAGGGGCAGCTGGGGGTGAGGGCGAGGTCGAGGAGCTGTCCCTACAGGTGGCAGAAAGCCGAGCGTGACCAGAGGACCTGGAGGGTGGTCTGCAGACTGTCCTTTCCTCTCCTGCCCCCCAGCCCTGATTCTCGCGTGGAGGACGACCTCCCACCAGACGTACCCTGTGCTCACGGCTGGCGCCTCGGCTGCGTGGGCTGGGGCCTTGTAAAAAGATTCTATTCTGGGCCGCGGGCACTCTGGGTGCCTCCTCAGGCACTCTGGACACCAGACGAAGTGCCTGTCATCCTCCAGGGCCGGCGTCTGGCCGCCCCCTGAAGAGCAGGGGACCAGGCTCAGTCCTGCCCCCGCCAGGAAAGAGCAGGTGCTTCAGCCTTGGCCTCTGCACTTTCTGAGATTCACAAGGCTTTGGCCCAGGTTTCATTCTTTGCTTCAGCTGGGTTCCTTATGTGAACCACAGAACGCAGAAAAGATTTGAGTAGCTGCTTCTCAAGTCCAGTAAGGAGCCGTTTTCCCTGCGCAGAACTCAGCTCTCACCCGGTGCAGGGAAGCCAGAAGTCCAGAGGCGGCCCCTGAGAGTGCTGCTGAGGGCTGGAAACACAGCGCCCGGCCGACCGGCTTGCTGACCAGAACCAGAGTCAGGGTCCGAGTCCAGGGAAGGAGCAAGGGAGGCTCTGGGGGAGGATGTGGCCCGCTGTCGGCACGTTCCGTCTCTTTCTTAGGTCTCAGGAGCTTCACTCTCTCACTCCCCTCACTTCACAGCGGACCGCTTCTCAGAGGAGAGCAGGAAGGCGGGGGTCCTCCGGGCCGTGCCTCCCGGCAGCAGGTGTGCGAGCTGGGATAAGGCGGTTCGCGGCGCGCGAGGTTCACGTGGGTGCCGCGTCATCCTGCCAATTCTACCCTCGCGGTTGTTTTCAGGATGGCCATCGCTACGTTGGAGAGGAAGGGGGAGGGGAAGTGAGGTCCCCAAGGGTCCTGATGAAGAGGCCGCCAAGAGCGCTGGCACGTCCCTGGCCCTGCGTGTGTGTGGGGTGGGGGGATGTTCCGGAAGGAAGCTGAAGGGCATGGGAGGGTGGAGGTTACGACGTCACGACTCGGTGCAGAAGTGACCTTTACAAGTCATTTCAGGTCACAAGGATTGAGACAGCACCTCCCTCAGCAATCAAACGACGCTGCAGTTCATCCACCCCGACGCACCCCCTCCCTGCTTCCGAATCCCTATGTCTCTCTGGCTTTCCGTGGAGCCCCGGGAGCCGACCTGCGCTGGAGGGCCCTGCGGGGGGATCTGCCTTTGCTGGGATGACGGCATAACCTCGTCGCTAAATAAGACCTTCTCAGCTGCTCCGAGGGCCTAACCCAAACTCCCAACTGTTGACCACGTGTGAGATCACACAAGTGTGAGGCGAGTTCACCCCTGATGTTAGGTGCAGAGTGAGAGCCTCGGCACACATCCGGGGACCCAAACACTTGTGCTGAAAACACCCGACGTTCTAGGAGGCAAGTGTACAAACACAGTGCCTAAGAGAGAGAATTTTCTTTACATGTTATTTAAACAAAGAATACAGCTTTCCATATATGGGGATGCCTCTATTTAGAAAGGACTTCTCTGGTGACTCAGTTGGCAGTCTGTCTGCAATGCAGGAGACTTAGGTTTGATCCTGGGCAGGGACGATCTCCTGGAGAAGGAAACGATAACCCGCTCCGATATTCTTGCCTGGAGAATCCCATGGACAGAGGAGCCTGGTGGGCTA
This sequence comes from Ovis canadensis, assembly GCF_042477335.2. NCBI lineage: Eukaryota > Metazoa > Chordata > Mammalia > Artiodactyla > Bovidae > Ovis > Ovis canadensis. Next base: position 14,762,610 of record NC_091267.1, read on the forward strand.
CAGTCCCTGGGGTCACAAGAGTCAGACACCATTTAGTGACTAAACCTATTTAGAAAACAATTTAACCCTTTAACAGCTCCATTCTGGGTACCGTATTCATGCACTAAATATCAGAGAAGTAAGCCTTGGTGCCATTTTGTAATGTTACATTCAGCTTTCAACAGGAAAAAGGCAAAAAGAAAGTGATTTCAACTTATCTGAACTTTATTAATCCAGACTTCAGATGACGTCTTCTCAGAATATGTGGATGTAGAAAATGAGCCATACTCAGAGGGAGAAATGTGCCTGGCTCTTCTGAGGTGGCCTGAGGGAGGCTCCCTGAGTGAACCTCAATTTGTCCAAGGGAGCTGGAAAGACTGGGTGATGCCAAGAGTCTGCTCTGCGCCTAGAGCTGCTGCTGGCCGCGCTTATGACACCTGGGCCACGGCGAGAGTCTGAAGCCCCCCAGAACTGGGGGCTAGCCTGCCGCCAGGTTGCCCTGCCATTTATTAAACGTTTTAACCAGAGAGGAACATTAAAGGGGACTTCAGATTAGGAACACAATTGAAAAACCTCTAAGAAAGGAAATATCTTATTAATTCATTAAGTCAAACTGCTTGTATCTACATGCGTATGACTGGAATTATGGTTCATTAACTTCATTTCTTTATATGAGTTAATTAGCTCAGAGGAGGCCAGAAATTAATTACCAGCTTATATAGTTTGTGCAGAATGGCATTCTGTTTATTTAGTTTCTCCTATTAACTTTTAATCTCTTCAAACAATAAAAGAGGTAATTAGTATTTTATAAACAAAAATGAATACAACAAAGGCAAATAATTTCCCCAATACTGAAGCTCCTGAGAGGGCCCTGAGAGTTGGGTGGTTGAAGTTAGAAACCTTCTCAACGTTGAGTACATGCGGAAGGAGAAGAGGCTTGTGGGGGGCCCTGGGGTGAGCACCCATCCCATCAGGAGAGAAGGGACCCTCAGAACTGCATCCTGGAGCCCAAAGGGAACCTTGGGAGGGCTCTCGCTGGTTGCAAGAATCTCCCATGTTCTCAGCTACGGTCTCTGTGTAAGTCCTCCACAGACATTCAGACACACTTACAGGAGACAAAAGGCACACAGGTGAACTCTGCTTAAATGTAGGATGCTCTTAACCCTGTATTTACTGTGTTGTCACTGAGATTTAAAGTCTCAGGCTGGCTTGTCTCATTGCTTAGAATATATCAGTTAATCTAGTTGCCTGAGATGTGTTTTTGAGTGCACAGTATCCCTAAAAAGCCAAAATGACCCCAAATTAAAGTTGTGACTTATACTGAAATTGATCTGTCCCAATGAGTAAGCATCGTTGGCATTTCCTGAGAACACAGTACTTACAAAAACCAACCACGATGGAATTTTCACTGAAATGTGTCCTCTGAATTTACAACTATTCTGTCATTTCAAAACTTCCAAGCGGATTTTCATGGTATGCGTGTTGAGCCACTTTCTAGCAAGATGTTTAATCAATGACAGGAGTTATTGAATCAGTGTATTTTGTTAGCATGACATTAATATTAATCAAATGTTCATTAAAAAGAAAAAATTGGATCCTTAAGAGCCCCAAACCAAGGGCTCCAAGTGCACTGCCATTGAACTTCCCCCTGGCAGGTGCTGCCTCCCTGGGAAGCTTCATCAGACAAACTTATTAGTGGAAAATATCCTACAAGTTCTTGGAACACACATTATTTCCTCTGAAATAATAACTTGAACTGAAAAGGTCTACTGTGTTCGATTTCTCCTCCACTGAAAATGTGAACATTTTCTCCATCTCCGTAGATCAGCTTTGCTGGGTTGTACATATGTCTCCTCAATCCTGCCAGATAATGGAAGGAGAAAAAAAAAATTAGTGTACCAGATCTTTTCAGTCTATACATAATGTCAAAGAGAAAACTCTGACTCTATCCTTTTTCTTTTCCCCGGGAGGAACAAAAAGTAAAATTGGGACTTAATAAAGGAAAATTTTAACTGAGATGTAAGGGTTTTCCCCTTTTATCAGTTGAAGAATCCCATAAGGAAAAGGTTTTCAAAGATAATCAATGTATGCACTGAATTCCAGAGCCAGTTACATTAATACCAGTAAAACACCGTATTTTTCACTGGCTATGCAGGGAGCATTACATTCTTCATTAGAAGGGTTTGAACCATCAGAATTGATTTCAGTCTGCGACAGAATAGCCTTCTTCTGCCTAGCTCTGCCCTGCGCTTTCCCCACTTCGTCTGCGATGCGACACCCTGCCACCTTCCCCTGATTAGCAGACAGGGTGGTACTTTATTGCCAGCATTAGCTTCCCAGCACAGATCCCGGGGCCTTGAGGAGGTGGGGCGCTCCCGTCCGCTCACCATAACCAGCATTCCCAACAGCCCAAGTGAGAGGAAGGACTCCTGAATGGGCCGGCGCCGGACCCCTGGGGAGGGGGACCCAGAGGGTACATTGTGTAGCTCCCATAGCGTGATGCTTTCTTGCGTTAAAACAACATGGGAACTTCACGTGTGTGTGTGTGTGTGTGTGTGTGTGCGCATGTGAGAGGGCATCCGGTTGTGTTTGTATAAGATCCTGTCCCTGTCCAGAGAAAGAGCTAGTGTCTCCCCACATGGAATAGGAGAAGGTCCTGCTGTACTTTAGCCACAAGTTGCCTCCACCAACCACGGCCCCAGTGCAGGCAAGTGTCAAAGGTGAAGTGGGACGCTCACAGGTGCCTTAGGGACACCTGCTCACACTGTGTCATCGCCTTGCAGGTTAGGACTCCACCTCTGCTGTTTTCATGCAAGGTAGGGGCGCCCCTCTGGCCTGAAGCTTCCTTCTCCCCACTGTTCTCAGCTTTGGGACATAAAGGAACATCTTTCTTTGTTGAAAGTCCCACGTCTGTCCCCGGTTGTCCACATCCTTCTCCTCGGCTCTTCTTCTGTGACTTATTTATTCCTCTGAAAAATAACCATGTTTTCTCACTATTCCTGAAATTTTTTCATCCTTAAGGTGGCTCAGACAGTAAAGAATCTCCCTGCAATGCAGGAGACCTAGGTTTGATCCCTGGCTCAGGAAGATCCCCTGGAGAAGGGACTGGAAACCCACTTCAGTATCTTGCCTGGAGAATCCCATGGCCAGAGGAGCCTGGAGGGCTACAGTCCACGGGGTCACAAAGAGTCAGACATGACTGGGCAGCTAACACACACACAAGGTCAGGGTGCCCACTAACTCCAGTTCTCTGAGGGACCACCTGTCTCCTTTCCTTGTCTGGACATTCGAGACAGACAGACATCTGACAGACATCACAGAATCAAAGACCAGAGAAAAATGAGGACGAAATTTCTCACAGAACCATCTTATGTTTGTACAGATTTATTCCTCAGGAGAGGAGAACACTTAATGAATAATCATTCATTTCTGGGTTACTCCACATCATGCCATTTTCAAAGGTGAAAACAGTTTTAACTTAAAATCCTCAGTCCAGGGGAGGTGATGAAAAATAAGGCCATGTGAAAATAGATGTATTTTAATCAGAATCCACCTGAGGCTCTGTAATTTGGGCGTGAAGTTGTAAATAGATAATTTTCTGTGATGATTTATGCTCTGGGATTTTTCCAAATTCACAAAAGCCCCTAGAGCATAGTCTGTCTCCCAGAAAGAAAAGAGTTAAGGCCATGGGGTCAAGGTTAGACCTGTCACTACTTGTGACTCAAGTAAATGAATGAGCAACTGACAGTGAACAGGAGCAAAGAAAAAGCATCGTATGGAGCACACTTCACCTAGTCACTTCCGAGTGTGCAGACCCCGATACAGTGTTCTAAATGAAAGTGAACAAGATGGTGTGCTTCATTACACAGACACTCCGGTCCATGGTGGGTGTGAATGAGATGGTGTCCTTCATCACACAGACACTCCGGTCCATGGTGGGTGTGAATGAGATGGTGTCCTTCATCACACAGACACTCCGGTCCATGGTGGGTGTGAATGAGATGGTGTACTTCATTACACAGACATGCTGGTCCATGGTGGGTGTCAACAAGATGGTGTCCTTCATCACACAGACACTCCGGTCCATGGTGGGTGTGAATGAGACGGTGTACTTCATTACACAGACATGCTGGTCCATGGTGGGTGTCAACAAGATGGTGTACTTCATCACACAGACACTCCAGTCCATGGTGGGTGTGAATGAGATGGTGTCCTTCATCACACAGACACTCCGGTCCATGGTGGGTGTGAATGAGACGGTGTCCTTGGTCGTGGTGAGCCCTGGGTCAGTGCAGTTCTGCCTTAAGCTTCTTGTGAAATAGATTGGCCCCCTCTGGCCTCCGACCTTCCCTTTCTGCCCATGGTCACATGGCTCGTCCTGTTGTGCACCTTGGAATCTTGAGTTTCCTTCACTGTCTTATGGAATTATTCCTTTCCAGGACAACAGCATTCCACTCTGTGTTCTACTCTGAGTTCTGTGCTTTTCTATTTTCTCTGCCTGCGGTCTGCAGAATGTTGGCATTCAAAGGCATCTGTGTCTGAAGCCTTGGAGCCTGTAAACAGGTTACATTGCAGGGTGAGGGGATTAAGGCTTCAGATGGAATTAAGCCTCTAACCAAATGACCTTCAAGTAGTGACCCAGGCCTGGATTATCTGAGTGGCCCAACAAAATGACAAAGGTCCTTCCTAATGTGAGGGGGAGGAGGGGTCACAGTCAGAGAGATGCTGGGAAGAAGAATGGGACTCTCATGCTGGCTTTGCAGACAGAGGATGGGGCCACAGGCCGAGGAGTGCAGGCACCTCTAGAAGCTGGAGTAAGAAGTGGACCCCCTCTCCCCTGCCCAGAACCTCCAGAAGGAGCCCAGGCTTTCAGACACCTCGATGGCAACCCAGCCAGACCCCTGGGGGCCCCTGAGCTGCAGAACTAGAAGATATTCGATGCTTGTCACTGGAAAACACCAAGTTTGTGGTGCTGACAGCAGTGTTAGGCTATGAACGCACCACCTCTGTAGCAACTGCTCTAGGTTACTGTCAGTCCTTTTTAATCCCCTTGAATCCACCCTGTGTATATTTAAATTAATGTTTTAAATAATGGTGTTCATATGCAGTGCTCAAGGGCCTTCAGTGACCTCTCATGGGCTCTTCGGTACAAGGAAAATGTCTTCATCGTATAAGGGGGCTCCTAATTTAATATGAACCATGCTGCTGCACTGAAAAGTCTGTTCTTGTCCATAGACATACCTCCCCCTCTGCCTCGTCCTCATTGGTAAGTCTCCCCAGTAACTCGCCATCAAGTCCCATAGAATCTCCTTCGTATTCCCTGGAGCATCTCTAACTTCTCCCACCCAAGCAGGGGGCTGGTCTTTCTTCCATGTGTGTATACACACTTATAGGAAAAGCTGTTCTCTGCCTGGTGCTGCAAGCCCAGCAGCGGCTGCTTGCTGAAGATATAAAACAACCAGCTACATGACTATGGCAGCAGTTTGGAGGATGTAGAAAGAAGAAACCTGTGTTCTAGGGTTTAAGCCCAAATCGCACCACTATTAAGAATCCTTTACTTGGGTGTAACTTCAAGTGATTGCACTTTGTGTCCTTTGGTGACCACAGTTCTGAAAACATAACTGTAACCACGTGCGTCTGATTTATCTTGCTCTGTCCACCTCCACCCCACTATGTGTACGTCACGGTACATACACACGTTTGTACAGCACAGCAGCGATGCGGGTTTTGTATATCCAGCTAATGACCAGAGCAGTCGGGCACCTTGGTGGGGCAGGACCGCCCCTTCCCACAGGGAGCTGGTCCTCTCGGGTCCCTGTCGGATGCTTGACCGTTTCTCCTCCATCCTCGGGAGGTGTCGCCTTGCACACCAAGGCGATGGACACCAGTAGGTCCCTACCGTGGATGTGGGAAATGATCCTTCTCTTTATCCTCACTCTTGACCAAGGTTATTCTCTTTATCATGTGCAGATTTTATTGAGTGGTGCCAAGTGAGATGAATAGGAGCAAATAATGACAGTGCCGCAGTGATGAAGTGTGGGGCCGGGGTCGCCCAGGCTTCACATGGAACAAATTGAGTCGCATCTACGGCTCATCCATTATTTAGGGGTGATTGGCCAGGCTTGGCTTCTATAGATCCGATCATCATTCAGATGTCCATATTTAATATGTAACATAAATTTCTCATTTGGATGTCGATGGCTTGTCACCGCACAACAACAACGCATAAAAGGAGAGGTAATGTATGGATTCTCAGAAATATTTGACATAAATAAATATGTAAAAGGGAGATAATAAAATCTGTGTCTGTCTGCCTGCCAGCGAGCCTTCATGTCAGACTGGACAGCTCCATCTAATACCGCGATTTTATGCAGCTGGATCCTATGAATATTGGCCTGCACGCTGGAGATTAAGGCACAGCAGATGTTTCTCTGCAGGCTAACAAATATATCACCCCTGATAACGGATGACAAATGTTGTTCCATATTGTGTCAGACAAAACCGGGGCTCTTGTAAAACAAGTGTTACAGCTGGAATGGGGTCTTTTAACACAGTTACCTAAGGAGAAGAAGCACAGACGCCACCCGCCCTGAGCTTCCAGCACACCCAGTGGTGGTGGCGGCCTCCCCGCCGGTCGGGGCAGAGGTGTGGGGCAGAGGTGCTGGTAATTGAGAGCAGGCTCGGCTCCCAGGCATGCCACCCGCCCCCCACGACCAGAGCTCCCAAGCCCGAGTTTGCAGCGAGCTCCCCCTGAGTGAGTCACTTGCGCAGTTCTTTCCATGAGGGCCCAACAGCAGAGACGGGGCACACGGCGATGAGGGGAGGGTCATGGTGGTGGGGACGCAGAGCCGCTCACATGCGTTCATCGCTTCTTCACTGTGCCGGTTCCGCAGCAGTGGCTCGGTTTACAAGACACGGAGAGTTAAATGTCACCCGGAGAAGACAGACAAGGCAACGCCGCCTGTGTATGCAATACGACACCAGGGTAATTAACAAGCTTCGTGGCCCCATCCCGCATCTCCTTTTGGTCACTTGGCCTTCGGAGGCTGCCCTGGTGTCCTCCACCCACACCTCAGCTGAGTTGGGGAAATAGCGACTCCTCCCTCTTTACACATTTGTTTATTAATTCTGTGTCTTTTCTCTCTATCCTTCTGGCAAAAAAGATAATGAATTCTGTTCTATAACTTTCACGACAGGCAGACTTCCAGGCAAGTCAACAAGGTTGGAGTTTGTCTTGACATGTTTCTTCATTGCTTTCTCCAGACCATCCACCCACCGCGCACGGAGTCTTCTCTTTCACTTATGAAGATGCTGAGGAGGACCCCCTGGCCTGCGGCCATGTCCGGTTGCTTCCCGATTCCTCCACGAACCCCCTCCACCCGCCCCACTCCTCACGGAGCCCCTGCTTTCCAGGCTCCGTGTTTTCCCCGAGCAATTCCACACAACGAGATGGTAACAGTTGTTTGTCTGATAAAGCACGTACTATTTAGAACACAGATGTTTGATTATTATTTATTTCTCTCTGAAGCCCACTAATTCAGTCCCAAATGATCTCTTTTTCCCTTTTGCTTAAATTTAATTTGGAATGTATGTTGTTGGTAAGTGACAGACAGTTTAATTATTAATAGGATCCTGGAATGTGATGCACCGGCGTTTTAAATTCTTTGGGGGCTCAGCCACCACCACCTCCTTCCCGCCGTGTGCTGCTGGGACCTGGGGATGAGCACAAAGGTAATTACCAGGCGGAGACAAGTCTGCGCGGTTCCTCGTCTGCATCCCGCCTGCGACTGTATCAGGAGCCTCTTACTGCACGTGAACCAGGGAGGCCTTCAGCGTGTTCCTCTCTCGGGGGCAAGGGTGTTTATCAGTATGCGTGTGTCTGCCGGCTTCCACAGGCAGGTGCCTAGGTATAGCGTCTGGAGTCACAGACAAGTTCAAGTAAAATTGCCACCTGCCTGCGGTCCCTCCTAGAACACTAGCAGGGAAACCGCAGGACAGCAGGTTCTTAGAAGGAATAAAGAGTAAAGAAGAGGGGGGGGGGGGGAAACCAAACGGTGGAGAGGGTCCCTGAGAACACAGCAGTCAGTCAGCTGGTTTCCCGGGCTTGTTAGCGCCGCTGGAGCTGGTGTGATGAAGCGACTCCGGTTTGATCCCTGTATGGGCCAGTTAGTCTCACAGTCTGCCTCTGGAATGGCAGTCAGCAGCCTCGCAAATGTTCACCACTGGTCAGGCGAGGCCGGGGCCCAGAAGTGGTTAAGAGGCAGCCTAGCTCATCCCCCAACAGGGTGGGGAAGCAGAGCCTGAATCTGCTGCAAGGGGCGGGGTCTGGCCACTGGCGGAAGGGCAGGCCCCCCGGTGTGGGCGGGCAGAGCCTTTCAGTCTCCGAATTGTCAGACTACAGCTGTTTAAATTTTTAAAAAATTAAAAAAAATTTAATGTCCCAGCATCGAGCCTCGGACATGGGGGTACGGCTTACTGGGTCTCTTCTGTTTTAGATTCTTTGCATTACAGGTTATGGCAGGATGCTGGGCAATGTTCCCTGTGCCACACAGGAGGTCCTTGCTGGTCGCCTGTTTTCTATATAGTCACGTGTGTATGTTCCTTCCCGTCTCCTCACTCATCCCTCCGCCCCAGCAACTGCCGTTCTGACCCCTCCCATGATCTTTGTGCACGTTTTCAGAATCACAGGCGCTCCATCTTCTTTTTGGAGACAGGAGCTCCCAAGACCACCTGACTGCTCCTCTCTGGGTCCCAAGCCCACCCACGTCCATGCCGGGGCTGCCTTGGGTTCCTGACAGAGGCTGTGACACTAACGAGCACCCGGATGATTGAAGAAAAACCCAGAAAGTTGTTCGTGTCTCCACAGTGGACCTGAGCCTCACCGTTGCCCATTTCCCTTGAAGCCGAGGCCGTCTTGCTCACCAGGGCTCTGGCCTCAAGCAGAGACAGGCACAGAGTTGGTGCTCGACTAACACGGGCCGCTGGAGATTTGAACAGAAGTTATGTGAAGATTTTGGGTGTCTTGAGGACAGTGGGGTCCCTCGTGGTGAAAGGGGCATGAAGAGCAGGGGATGGAGACTCGGAAGCCCAGTCTTGTTTAGACTGGACGGCAAGGAGTGCGCTCAGGAAGATGGGTGCTCAGGATGAGAGCACCATTAAGCCAGGGGCCTGAGTGGTTCTCTGAGGGCTCGGGCTCCCAGAGGGGACAGAAGCTGCAGAGGAGAGGCTCCAAGAGGCCCTGAGCCCAGGCCTGCCCTGGCATGAGGAGAAGGCAGGGTGGCCTCCGACAAGAGTGGCCAGCTCTCCGTCCAGCTGCCAGCGCTGGGGGCCCCGCCAGAGGTCAGTGTCAGCAATGGGAGAGCATGTTTGTTTGTGGACCAGCCGTGTCCTCCTGTTCTGCCCTGGTGAGTGTGGTCACCTGTGTGACCTGCTCAATTATACACTTTGCACAGGTGGTTTACAATTTAAAACGCCACAAAACTTGCAGCCACTCTTTGCAAATGAGGACTCAAACTCTAATAATATTTTAACTCTATAGATCTTGGTATGACATCTTTATACCACTGGGTCTTTCTACTTTTATATTTCCTAAATAATAAAGTATGAAATCAGAGAGTGAGTTTTTCTAAGGAGTCCAACTGGAAAGTGGCATGGCATGTAGAAAGTGAGGAAAAAGGGCAGAACCCGACAAAGATGTCAACCAGGGGTTGCAAAGATTCGGACATGACTGAGTGACTTCCACTACAAAGCTGTCATATTTGAATAGCTGCAGTCTTCCTGCTTGCAGGAAAAAGCTGTCCATGACTCAGGGTCATGTCCAGTTTTAAAAAACTTTCTCTGACTTCCAGCCTTCAGAGGTCAGGTATGCTGTTCCTTTTCCGATTCTTTTCCTCCTGTGGGAATGCCTTATATGATTTTTGAAGTAAGTTGCTTTGAACGATGGAATAGTACTAACGTAATAATTAAAAAGCCCACTAAGACTGGGAGTGGAGGGCGGAGAGGGCAGAGCAGGCTTCTCAAAGAGCTGTACCGCCCCCAGCTTGAAGAGGGCACCTGGAGTTCCTAAGCTGGGGTTTTCAATCTTGGAGAAACTTGCTGTGTTTACCAGGAATGAGACACATCCATAGGAACTAAGTGTAATGTCTCTGTGCTGTGACTAAGGTCAGGCGAAGTCTGCCTGTTCTAATGTGTTCATTGTTTTTGCCACAGGTAGTTTGATTCAATTTATTTTTTCTAATGCTGCTAATTTTTTGTTTACTTCTACTGGTTAAAAAAAAAATCCATGAACAAATAAACAGCAATACTCTTTAATGAAGCACCTTCTTATTAAGTAATGTTTGATTATGGGAAAAAAAAAAAACAGAAAACACTAACTGGATTCTGGAGCCAGAGTACCCTGACTTTGGACACAAAATATTGTGAGTTTGACTTTCCTAGAACCATGTGAGAATATTTACTTTTATTTTTTTCTTTTGCTAACTACCACGTCTAAGTAGAGTTTACAAATATCAGATTATTTTTAAATCCTGTGTAGATGTTTGCATAGCTGGGAAATGATAAGCCATTCCTTACTAAGAAGTCTGGGTCCACACTCTTTTGAACCCCAGAATCTCTGTCAGCAGAGACTGGAGGTGAAGTCACTTGGATGGAGGTGTCTTTACAGGTACCCTGGAGCTGCGGAAGTGCTGGGGACACGTGTGGTTCCCGCCACTTGCTAAGACATTTTCCCAGGAGCCAGTCTCTCCCCGAAGGGAAACCCGAAGAAGAGTCCCCGTGGAAGCAGAGACACCGAGCGGGGACCACCCAGCGGCAGCGTGCCTCAGAGACCACCTGTGTCTCGGGTAGGTGCCCTCGTGATGGATGGAGCAAGCGCTATGAGAGCACAGTCTACCTCGAGAAGTCACTGCAAATAATCAGAGCATGACAGCAGAGTATAGAAATTCAAGGGACGAGCACATGATAAGTAGATAAAGTGTGTAATATTGTGTTTTTAAAGTCTCCACATCTTTTATTCTTGTTCAGCTACATTACTTTTAAAAACTGTCATAGTCTCATAGCTACTTTAATTCACATATCGTCATGGTTGAAACTACTCAGAGACTGACTAGAAATGCTATGTTATGGTATGTGCTGGTTTGCTTCTTTTTCCCTGAAGTTGAGGAGCTACAGTTTGGTGATCCCTACAAAGGATCCTTGCCCGGGACTTACATTCCCTTCAGTAAGTGTCTGGGATGGTTCTAGGGAGCTGTCTAGTCACAAGCTTCCATGAGAATCGGTCCCCAGAATGACAGGCGCTAACATCTAAAGCCATTTCCCCACTAGAGACCCCAGGGGAGCAGGGGGCACCTGCAAAACTCGTTCAGAGACCCTGGAACGTGAGCCCTCCCGCTATGGAGCGTCAGTGCAGGCAGTTACACTCAGGCAAACTGAGGTCGTGGTTCTCGTGGAAGTTGTGTTCATCTCACAGAAATAAACAAAATGTCACTGTGGCCAAGCTAAGCCGTCTTCAATCCCCAGCCCCTTACCCCCCTCAATGTAGCTGTAAACTGGAATCCCCACAGAAATACCCATGTTTGGTAAATGACCACCGATTCCTCATTTGTCATATCCGTTCACTAAGGATTCGTTCAGCTAACAATTGAAAAGGCAATTTTATTCTTCACAGACTGCTATGACCATAACTACCCTAACAGCATATCTGTGCAGTCAAAGCTATTTTCTGTGAGATTAAAGCACTGATTTTACCACCCGAGTTTTTCCCACTGAAATAATCTAAGAATTACAGCCTGACACCTGTGTTAACAACTATTGTCTTGTATATAGTAGGCCTTCTGAGAGTGAGTTCTTCGTCACTTCCTTCCCATTTTGAGTGCCTTTGTAAGCTGTGTTTTCTTATGATCCTTTTTGCCTCATTGGACAAACTTGAAAATCAAAGAAATTGAACTTCAGTACTATGGGTAAAAGCAGAAAGTAATGATTCTACCCTAAAACATGGTTATGCCAAAGCAAAGGCTATGCCATATTTTAAGAGCATCCTTTCTCACATAATCCATCAGACCGAGCAGATTATGAATAACTCACTACAGACATATACACGGCTCATAGATATCACACTAGCCTTTGCTAAAGGGGTTGGTGCTTTTCAGAAAATCATAAGAAACAAATTGTACTTGTGAGGTGACTTCTAATTCTGCTGCTCACAGCTGACAGGATCATACTTTCCCCACCTGGACCTCAACATTTCGGCTGGAGGAAATAACACATTTTATGTGTATCCTGTGTATGAAAACAAAATGTGAGAACATAATTTCAGCTCTGAAATGCCTGGAATTAAGGTATACCTTTGCACTGATATAAAGAACTCCCCAAATAATCTTTGGTCAGTTTTGACAACACTGAGATGGGGAAGGGACAAGGTCATTCTCTCTAAATATCTTCTTACTCTCCAGTGGAAAACACTGAAGTGACAGATTAATCATTAGCTTATATTAGTTTTCCAAATTTGATTTCCAGTTTCCAGTCCACCGGTAATGGGAAATCTTAAGCCATGTAGAGGGAATGAACTCGTAAATGATTATCTGATCCTATTTTACTGATTTTGCTGTTTTCATTAAACAGTAGAACTATTAGCTTCTTCTCATGATGAAGGGGCTAGTTTCAGAAAGAAAAGCATGCTGTTTCAGCTGTGTTCCCGTGACGATGGGGAAGGCGAGTCTCTGTTCCAGATCGGGTGGCCAGGACGTGGTCCTCTGAGCCCGAGAAGCACCACCTTTGCACATCAGGCTGCGTTGTGGTGTCTCCTTTAGATAAACATGTTTAAACGCAAAATAGAGGAGCTGTTGATCTGGAACTAGAACTCAGATTCTAGCAGCATATTGTGGTGTGAGCTTGGGCCAGACCCCAGCCTTCCGGACCTTCAGGCTCCCACCTGAGTGAGGCAAGCGAAGCCTGTGCCCATGCTCCCTGATCAGAGGGCAACCCCAGATGCAAGGCCTTTGTCAAACATCCCTCTAGGCTCCAGCCTGTGCCCGCTTTCTAGCTGGCATCACAAGACTTGAAAAGGTCACTCTTTCTACCCTCAAGTCTGTTTGAGGCCTTAATGCAGAGTTCTCTTTGCTGGCTATTTAGTCCTTGATGTTTGCAAAGATATGATATTCCTTCCATTCTGCCATGACGGCACGCTGATGAAGAGGAAAACCATAAGGAGAACAACGTGAGAAAGAAGACGTGATGGTTTTAATTAAGCAGACAACGAGAAGGCAGCGGAGGGCACTGATGAGAGCAATAGTTAGAGCTGCAAAGAGCTTGTCAATTACCTCATGTAGGTTACATGACATTTTGGAAGATTTTTGTTCAGATCGCCCTACACCCTATGGACTCCATTCCTGCTTTATTTGCTTGGAATGCCAAGTGTAGGTTCACTTGGAAAAACCAGTGTTATTTTCTTTGCCAGCCCAGGGTGGTTATTCTCAACGTTTGCCGACATAAGACATGAGCATGATGTTGCAGGTTCTCACAATCCAACCGACTCTGCAAGGATGTCACACAAAATAACCAAGTCCCAGAGTCCTTCTGGAAATCTCGTGTCTTTCATAAAATTAAATCTTGAACTCACAGTTCCTTGATCTTAGAAAATAAAAGTATGCACTCCAAAAATCAGAGCTTTGTCTTATCTCCATCTATTGAAGGCATCCAGGGTCACTTTTGCTTTCCTATTGCAGCTCTTTCTATTTTTGTCTCTTCATCTTCTCTGCTACCCTTTACCTCTGACAGACTCCCAAACGCAGTTGACTCTTGAACTCTTGTATTTTGAAGCACACAGGCTTACTTAGATGCAGATCCTTTCAGTAAATACTAAGAACATGATGGTCGACCGTGTCTGAGGATGAAAACCTCTGATGTGGAGGAGCCAGGGGTCTGGGAGGAGCAGTGTTTATGGAGGTCAGATTGTGAGATTAACCACGGACTTTCCACTGCACAGGGAGCCACGCCCTCGCCCCCCACCATGCTCAAGGGTCAACTGAACTTAATAACTTGGGGCCTCTTCCATCCAAAGTGGCTCCTTCTGCAGCCAGACTCTGTCACGGGTCCTGTCCATCCCGTCCAACAGGGGTCTGGAGAGAAAGATCAGGGGTCACTGAAGATCTCGTGCGAGGATCTCCTAGCCACACAGGAGGTGGGGGTCCTCTCTTCCTTCAAGTACTGTCTCCTATGCTCAGCTTCCTCTCCTCTCTAGAGGTAGATAAAGAAAATGAGAACATCAGACAAGCTCAGATTCCATCTCAGGATCACGAAGAGGTGAAGTCAGCAGTGTGAATGGGCGGAGGGGTGTGAGTGTGGACAGAAATGGTGTGGATGCCCAAGAGGTAAAACCAAGGAAGCAGGATGCACCTCCGACTCCCCTAGATCCCTCATGGCCCCCAGGACCCAGTCAGTGGGCATGAGACACACATTCATAGCTGCTGTTGCAGGTCAGGGAACACGCCCTGACAAGGCAAACACCCCCAAGGCCCTTAGCCATGTAACTGCCACTGGGGACAGAACGGGGTCAGAGCCACCATCAGGGTGAATCAGCAGGTCCTCACCCCTCCTCACCTCAAGTGCACACTAGAGGTGAGCAGAGCTGTCCTAGAGGTGAGCAGAGCTGTCCTGAAGCCGAGCCTACGAACGCCTGCCTTTCCCGTTGGGCCCGAAGATGCTCATGATGTCCTGGGGGCTTTGTAAAGATGAAATCAGTAACCACTTACACCCCTTGTTGAGGATGACGATGGGCCTCTATTACATGGACTGGAGGAAAAAACAAGACATGTGGCTGGTCTCCAACATGTCATCATTAAAACAAATTAATTTAAACAAATACATTTTAAGGTGTCTCATGGGCCTCCCTGATGATTCAGCAGGTAAAGAATCCGCCTGCAATGTAGAAGATGTGGGTTTGAACCCTGGGTTGGGAAGAATACTTGCTTGGAACATCCCATGGACAGAGAAGCCTGGCAGGCTACAGTCCTTGGGGTCACAAAGAGTCAGACATAGCTGAGTAACTAAGCACAACCCAGCAAGTTATCGCCCAGAGGTGGTGAACAATATTAATAGGACACAGCAAGTTATCTCACAGTGGTGGAGAACAATATTAATATGACTACTGGGGGACTTCTGATAACTGACAGTTACTGAAATTAATAGTCTAGAGCACACGTTTAAGGAGGTAGATGGTTTTAGAACTTTCATCCCAAGAACATACATCTAAGTTTCTAAACTATATCTATAATACAAAGCTCATCCAAAAACAGTTAGTTAAATATTTTGCTGTTTTCTCCCACCTTTTGTGTCATCTTCATTCTTAAAATGGTAAGTGTAAGGGGAATATCACTTAAAATTAAAATATATTCAGGAAAGATTAAGCTTCTAAAGTCACAAGGCTGGGTTATGCTCTAGGCATCTGAATCTTTTATTTAAATCACAGGTTTGCTATTGTGAATAGAAAACGGCAAGACACTGGCTGGTGGAGGGAGGCAGGGTGAAGCGGGGCAAACACACAAAATCTCAGCCCGTTAGCCCCTCCCCCTCATGCCCTGTGGTCACGAGGATTACATGAATAAAGAGTAGTTTTAAAAAACCCCTTTCCCTTCCTGCTTCCGTGGTGGCTCAGACGGTAAAGAATCCGCCTGAAATACTGGGGACTGGGGTTTGATCCTTGGGTCGGGGAGATCCCCTGGAGAAGAGAATGGCAACCCACTCCAGTATTCTTGCCTGAAGGATCCCATGGACAGAGGAACCTGGTGGGCTCCAGTCCGTGGGTCGCAAAGGACTGGAGTGGCTTTCACTTTCTCTTCCTGTAGGGGGAGAGTTCCCAAGGGTGATGCCTTCACCAGCTTGTAAATGGATCAACAGCCTTCACTTTCTCAAAGTGTTTCAATTTTATGACATTCTCTGTGTTTATTAAGTCCTACATAGTATTCTTTATTGTGTATGTTCACTTCATATTAAAATGTTCATAACGATGACAATAAGATACACAAAAATATTAAGCCTCAGTGGAGAAGAGGGGAAGAAGGTAGGACAGGACTTTTTCTTAAAAAATAAATCCAAATATTATAGAGAAAACATATTTTTTATCATTGTGAAAGACAAAACTGTGCATTCCAAAGTACTCATTATTCAAAGTTAAAATTCTCTGCTGGGATTTTAATTTTAGGCACTAAAAAGTGCCTTACTTTTTTCTGTGTTTACTGTGTTTACACAGATCAAAAAATAAGCATTGCCTCTGTTCATAAACACAGAAAGAACTTCCATCCCTCCAGCCAAGACATCTTCATAATGGGTGTCAGGCTTCATCTTTAAATTGGTAATACTGTTGATTGACAGGCTGTGGACAATATGCGTTGATCTGTTTGTTGTTCATATTTTAAACCAGCTGCTCGTGTGTCCCAGGTCAGCAATGTTACTGAGCAGTGTTCTTGGGAACTGTTCATAAACACACAGAGCAGCACAGCTCATGAGCAAATCTGTAGCAAACGTTATATCTAACTCACGTGGCTGGACATAGATCGGACAGTTTATTCTCAGGCAAATTCCAAATGCAAATTGCATTATAATCTCTCCCAGGGATTTTGTGTCTTAATAGTTCTTCACTCCTTCTCCGCCACCCACGGTCAGTGACCCAGATCTCTTCATCTAAACTGAGTTGTCCTTTGCAGAGGAGGGGATACTCCTGGTAGTGAGTTTATGCTGAGCTGTCTACACAGCCCACTTCATCTCACTCAAGAGTGTGGAGGTGCATTTATGTAGGACTCGTATGGGGTGAAGCCCGACTCAAATTTTCCAAGTCTGAAACTAAGAGGTATCGGGACCATGACCCACAACGTTATTAGGTCACATTATGAGACATGGTTTAGCACACCTGGCCCCTGGGTCATGTGACCATCAAGAGACGGACACATGGAAAATAAGGATTGCTTGGAACAAGGGGAGGTGGGGAGGAGATTGAGCTGAATTCTCTGTAAAACCCTAGACACTGCAGTGGAAGGTGACCAGCTCAGGACAAAGCAGAGGGTGAATTCTACTTAAGGGACAGGAAACTCCCACTTTGACACTTTTGCTGAATTTTACTGATGCCATGTCAGTGACCTATTGACCTTGGAAAAAATCAGCTAATAAATTATCATGCCTTATTCTTTAAGTAGGTATTCTAATGGTGCATAAATGTTAAAGACTCATGGTTGACTTCTCCACGAAGTTGTCAAAGATACTCTAATGCTAAGTCGCTTCAGTTATGTCCAACTCTTTGTGACCCCATGGACTGTAGCCCGCCAAGCTCCTCTCTCCATGGGATTCTCCCGAGAAGAACACTGGAGCAGGTTGCCATTTCCTTCTCCAGGGGATCTTCCTGACACAGGGATTGAACTCGCATCTCCTGTATTGGCAGGTGGGTTATTTACCACTAGCGCCACCTGGGAAGCCTAGTCCTCTAGGGTGAGGAGCATTCTTCCTAAACGAGGGAGCTTTTCTTGCTTTCTATGAATACAGAAACCAGGGTCTCACCTAGATCAGGTCAAAATAACAGAACACGCTGGCTGCAATGCCTTGTGTAGCTGGAAGGAAGTCAAGGCCACAGCCGACCCTTTACCATCTGAACAGAAGCAGATTTCACCTGGGCTCAGGGTGGAGAGAACTGGAGGCGCCTGGGGTGCCCCACCTCTCTGCTGAGGTTCACGATGCAGGGAAGACCCAGGGTGGGTGTGAGGGGCAAATCTCCCTCGAACAACTGTGATAATCAATGTCTTCCCCTTTCTCCTACCTCTTCCTTTTTCGGTCAGAGCATCTTGGCACAACCAGCACAAACAAACTTTGTTAACAGCTTTAAACTTGGAAGCCTCCCTTTTTAAATATTTGCCGCTACATAATTGAAACAGCTGTTTTAATGAGGTACCTACTGTCATCATTTTACCCCGGCTGAGCTGGGTGACAACAAAGCAGTAATAACGAATTCAATAATAATTAACTCGGGTCATCTGCTCATCTGTCACGGCCCATCAGCTTTAGGGAGAAAAATCCCAGTGAACTTGTCTCTTTTGTGAGTGTTCCAAAACTCTGCAATAAAATGCTTAGAGAGGACTCTAGGTAGCCCTTCAAAAGTTCTAAGCAAACTGGTAAGTAGGTTAATTAAATTTTATGCATGTTTAAATGCTAATGATTACATTCCTGACATTACAGTGTAATCTGATATGGAATGATGTCATGCAAGCAGTGGTTTTAGTGCCGAAACACAGCCCCTTCCCCACGTGGAGCGGAGGCTCTGGATCATTTATCGAAGGGCAGGAAGTTGACAGCTTCAGAAAGCCAGGTTTCACTCAGGTCCCTCAACTTGTCTGCTGCATGCTAATCAGTGGCGACGCAGCAAACAACCGCTTTAAACCCAGCAGCAAACCTGGAGGGTCATCAAGACGTCCGTGTGTTTCTCTGCCCTGCTTCTCAGCTCCTGCTCCTGACTCTGCAGGGTGGAGGGGCACCCTGCGTGCTGGTCAGGATTGTGAAAATGAAAGTCAGGTCACAGCTCCTGCTTCCTGCAAAGCACACACCTTCTGCTCTGCCCCCCACCCCCCATTTCTTCTGTTACAGAATTTCACAAGACTGTCATATTTTTTGAGCATAAGCTTTTGCTTATCTGTAAGATGTGAGGGATGGATCCATCTTGTAGGTGAATGGTCCAGCTTAGCTAGCAACCCAGGGCAGCCCTTCCCAAAGTGTCTGGGCACAGGGCCCACCCGGGATCTGTGACGATGAGAAGAACGATCCTGTGGGTCTGGGCTCCTGCTGAGAGTCTGCACTCTGTGTCTTCTTCCACTGAGGCTGGTCTGCTGGGAGGAGGGCCACACTTTGAGCATAACTTTGGTCAGTTCTGGACAAAAGGAAGCTGATACACACGAGAATCATCCCAAAGTTGGGGCCACCTTTCTCATCTCAATTCATTTGTCACTAATTATTGTCATACTTCTGGACAAAGATATTCAGGATTCCTACTGCCTGGGCAGAGTCTTTGGTTCTACACATGCTATTCAGCCTGACAAGCGACTATCTGCCCAGAGACGGGGGTCTTTGAGTCCCACCACGAAGCTAAATTTCACAGTTTCTGTTTTCCCTCTAAACGACACTCAGATGATGAAGCACTTTGCTCTTTGGAATTATGTAGAGACTGCAATATATTTACAATATTATATGTTCAACCAGGGTAGCAGCACTACTCTTACAGTGATTGATAATTGCAATAATAAAGGAGCGCTGATGGTCATATCTTTTAGGAGCTCAATTTTGATCCGCATTTGAGAGAACTGAAACTAATAGCATGAACATAGCGCCTTCTGATGCAAACAGTGACATTTCGACTTTAGTTAACCGGTAAATTCTTGCTAATATCTCCACATGATCTGAATTGCGAAGGAAAGTTCACAACACAGAAAGTTCACAGCCCACGCAAACTATTACATATAGGATGGATAAACAACAAAGTCTGACTATATAGCACAGGGAACTGTATTGAATATCCTGTGATAAGCCATAATGGAAAAGAATAGAAGAAGAGTGTATATATATATATATGTGTGTAACTGAATCAGTTTGCTGCATGGCAGAAATGAACACACCATTGTAAACCAACTATACTTCAATTAAAAATAAAGAAATAATTTATATCAAGGTAAAAGAAAATCAAACAGCCCATATGCTGCTAAAAAATTGCTGAAAATATGCAATTTTTCTGAAACTAAGAATTATTGTAATGTAGGTGTTTTTCTCTTTTTCTTTCTTCCTGAAGAACAGTCAGCTCAAGCCTTCTGTGTGTGGGATTTGAACAATGATATTTAAGACAAACAGCGCCAGCAGGGAAAACGTATGGCGAAATCCCCAGTCACTAGTAAATAACTCCCCTTGTCCTCATAGCTCTTCTTTCCGATACACCAGGAAGACCTTTGAAATGCCCCACGGGTTTCAGGGAGACCAAACTGAGGGTGCAGCAGACAGGCTCGGCTCTCACCTTGGCTGGGAGTTTTGCCTTCCAGCGCTGCCTGCTGATTTCATCCGCTTTTTGAAGAGGTTCAGAAGAGTGAGTAGTTTTGCATTTCAGCCTTAGCTCAGGCAAAAGTGTCAAGTGACAAGCATTGTTCTCCTTGCTCTGCACAGAAACAGAGGGAAACATCCTCAGCTTCCGTGACGGCAAAATAGAGTCTGAGGTTCCTAGCTATTTTCACTCAGGCAGATTATAGAAACTAGAGTGTTACTGCAGAGAAGCTATGGGAATAAAAGCGGACTTTTAAGAACCCAGAGCAAATCTCTAAATGTAACAGCAAACCATAAAACTCCCTGAAGAAAATGAGAAAGCTCCAGGGCATTGGGTTTGGCAATGGTTTCTTGCATGTGACACCAAAAGCACAGGCAGCAGAAGAAAAACAGATACTGGGCTTCATCGAAATTCTCGTCCTTTGTGCACACTCCAAGAGAGGAAAAGGTGACCGCAGGATAGGAGGGACTATTTGCAAACTCTATCTATTAATATAAAGTACTCCTACAACCCAACAACAAACGGTCATTTAAAAATTGGCAAAAGACATGAATAATTATTTTTTCAAAGATACATAAATGGCTAGGTCACCACATGAAAAGATGCTCAATATTGCTAATAATCAGAGAATTGCAAAACAAAACCACAAAGTACCCTTTACACCAGTTAGGATGGCCACTACCAAAAAACAAAAACACAAGTGTTGGAGAGGGTGTGGAGGTGCTGGAACCCTTGCATTGCTGGTGAGCATGTGAAACAGTGCAGCTTCTAAGGAAGACAGTAGGGTGGTACCTCAAAAAATGAAATATGATGCTAGCATATGACCCAGAAATCCCACTTCTAAGTGCACACTTCAGAGAACTGAAGGAGGAACCTCAGCAGATATTTGCACAGTTTGTTCACAACAGGAATACCCATAGTACCCCGAAAGTGGAAACGACCTAATGCCTACCAGCTGATGAACGGACAAATCAAGTGTGTGCATCCATACAATGGAATATTAAGAAATGAAATACTGCTACATGCTACTGTGTGGATAGAACTTTATACATATTTATCCAAACAAATGGTGTTTCTTGATCTCCTGCAGTGGGTCAGACACTCCGTGATAGACTCATGAAATAGAGACAAGCACAGCCCTTGCCCTCAGAAAGTTCCTTGTTGGTTGGAAAGCCAGTCACACCAGCAAAGAAATATAGGACAGTGCTCCAAAGATCCTTGCATCACAAAGGAAAGACCTCCACTGTTGAACCAGGGAGTATAAATTCACTCATGCATTCATTCAGCGAACATTAACGTGCTTACCCAGTCCCAGGCACTGTCCTGGGTCCAACCGAAGAGCTGTCTTCTATGGAGCTTCTGGACAGCAGAGGAGATATTAATAAATATTAATAGGCTTTTAAATATGTGATCACAATACCCACAATGCCTTATAAAATAGGCATAGGGATGGCATGTTTAAATATCTATTTAAACATATGTACTATGCTATATCTTTTTGTTTTAAGAAGAAAATAATGGCTACTTAATACCAGTAGCCTGCGTGGGCAAAGTCTTCCATGTAATATCTGGGCTCAGTGATAAAGAACCCACCTGCCGATGCAGGAGATGCGGGTTTGATTCCTGGGTCAGGAAGATCCCCTGAAGAAGGGAATGGCAACCTGGTCCAGTATTCTTGCCTCAGAAATCCCATCGATGGGGAGCCTGGTGAGACACAGCACATAGGGTCGCGAAGCGTGAGACACAGCTTAGGGACTGAAACAACAACTGTGCAACATCTCTTAGAAATAGGGTGTGAGGCGTGCCATCCTGCTACACATCAGGGTCACCGTGGTGATGGCCTTTTCTCCCACCTGTTTGATGTTCGTGAGTGTCCGCGTCACGGCAGGTGAGGGCTCTGTAGGGAGTGAAGAGGGACGCAGCCAAGCGCTCACCTTCACTCAGATGCCTGTGGAGTGAAGGGGGGTGGGAAGAAGGCTGAATCTAATAAGAAAAACTTGGGCTTACATTTCATAGGCTTTGAGTTTGATTTCTCTAGGAGTTCATTTTACTTTATTTTATGGCGATCCTGGTCAATGATGGGAGAAAACTGTCCTCCAGAGAATCTGAGGAGCTTTTCACGCACCTCTTTTCCACAGGGTGTTAACGGCTTCAGAAAAAGTGAAATTTCCACCTGCACCATGCTGCGGCCCCAAATGCAGTGGACGCACCCACCCACAGCCCCTCTTCCTGTTCCTGTGCTCAGAAAGTCTTCCTCTTTGCTTCCTCCATCCTCTCACCAAGATGAGATTTCAGCTTCTGCCTCAGAGCGGCCCAGGAAAGAGGGCCACAAGCTCATTTCTATCATTTTTGAGGTTCCACCTATAAAGGATGTCCCACAGCATTTGTCTGTCCCTGCTGGACTCACTTCACTTTGTATGGTTGTCTCTAGGTTCATCCATGTTGCCGCAAGTGGCGTTATTTCATTCTTTGTTACGGCTGAGTTGTATTGCATTGTACATATGAGCTTATTTACAAAATAGACTTTGCAAACTAACTGATGGTTACCAAAGGGGAAAGGCGGGGTGTGGGGGAGGGGTAAATTAGGAGTTTGGGGTTAACACATACACCCTACTTATATAAAAAATTAGATAACCTACAAGAAACTACTATATAGCACAGGGAACTCTTCTCAATATTTTCTTATAACATATGATGGAAAATAATCTGAAAACAATGGATATATGTGTCTGCACAACGAGTCACTCTGTCATACACCTGAAACTAACCCTGCGTTGGAAATCAACTATACTCTGATATAAAATAAGAATTAAATTAAAAATTTGAAAGATAAATAGAAGAAATCGAGATCACATGTCACACTCTCCCATGGGGGTGGGGGCTGTGTGCTCCCTGCACAAATCTGGGTGCTCCCCAGGCTTAGTGATACTAGAACATAGGGCCTTTGGCCTGCTTCCTGGCCAGAGGGCTTTTAGAACAGCCACCAGGCTGTGAGAAGCCCCGAGGGAGAGGCCATGCCAGTGCTGCCTTGATGGCCCCACCTGTGCCCCACCTGAGGGCCACATCACTGCCTAGCCCGTGAGTTGTTCCCCTCGGACCACCGGTGCAGCCAAGCACTGGATGAACACAGACACAGCCTCTGTGAAACTGAAGTTAGAGACGGAACCTTGAGTCCCCAGTGATCAACTCGGCTCAGCAGACTGCGGCCCCCAAAGCTTCAGGGTGGCCCCCAGCACTGTGGTGGACTCTTGTCCTCCCGAGGGTCCTCCCCGCTTCTCCACTCACAGTGCACACTCCATCTCTGAACTTCCTGAGTGTGCTATAGGTCGGATTCACCTGGAACTTAAATTCCAGGTGTATCTTTCCCTTCTCAAGTCTTGCATGGGCCCCTCCACATTAAAAAGAACTTTAGGGGAGAAATCATGCCTTTTCTGTCCCTTGTTTCTTAGCATGCTGGTCTTTAAGTCATAATCATAGATGTTAGGGAAGAATTGTGAACCTTTGTAAATGCAAGAAAAGTCCTCCCAAACAGAAAAAGTCCCAACTGAAAGCAACAGATAATGTCTATGAGGCTCAAAGGCATTTGGAAACGCTAAGCTGGGGGCCCCTGATGGAACTTCCTCACGTGAGGCAAAAATATGGCCAACTTAGGGAGCACAGGTGTTGCTGTTGTTGTTCGGTTGCTCAGTCATGTCCCACTCTTTGTGACCCCACAGACTGCAGCACGCCAGGCTTCCTGGCCTTCACTATCTCCTGGCCTTTGCTCAAGCTCATGTCCATTGAGTTGGTGATGCCATCCAACCATCTCATCCCCTTCTCTACCCTTGAACACTTCTGTGTGCACACGAGAGCTACCTGTACTGCCTTCTTCCCTGAGGCACTCACTGAGGATTACAATAGACTAAGTACCCTGCCTGCAGTCATTCACATAATAGCTGGAGGGTGGAAATGCAGGTCATTGAGTGCCCTTTGTCTGGAGACTCTGGGGAAATGAGATGTCTGGGTCCTAAGGGGAGACTTTAACCTCCAAGACCTTTTTTGGAGTTCATCTAGCTGGCCTGTAAATACCTCTCCCAACTTAGTCACCTGGGGTAGCTTTGAAAATGCCGCGACCTTTGTATCAAGTACTGGTGAGAAATTACTGAGCTAGATTGCGTACAGCAGAGGCAGCAGTGACATAGTGCGCTAGTTACCAGAGCTGCAGGAGCTGCAGGGCCAGTTCAGCAAAGGAATTTGCGACGACACAAATAAAGAATTTATACATGCAAACAAGGTGAGTAGTACAAGCAGCCTCTTCTCAATTGTCATTAGCAGAGAGTCTAAATATTTTTAAAAGTAATGTCGTTTTCGCTTTTTTAAGTTCAAACAGTAACCCAAAATGAGGTGAAGTGTCGTTATCTATTAGAAACCCTGCTGGCAAAGGTTTAATTAGCATATGAATTGTTTGCATGGAGGTGTAATCACCAAATGACTAAAAATAGTTTGTACTCTTAAATAGGTGAGATTTCTGTTTCAACAGTACCCTGGTAATCTGCACAGAAAAGTCCTCTTCCTAGATTGCACAAAACTGCCATTTCTGAAAGACCCGGGGATCCAGGAAGCCGAGAGGCTCAGCGCTGCCTTGGCGTGTGCTGCGCGTTCTCGCTGTTTCTCTGCTCTCATAGCGGTTCTCCGCTCCTGCCGCATCGCAGTCCCCAGAGCGCTTTGATAAAACACAGACACAGGGGCCTCGCTCCCGAGGATTTTAATTCAATTGCTCTGCCGTGAGGCCCGAGAACTCTTGTTTTTAAAGCTCCAAAGGTGAGTCTAGTGTGTGTCTGAGAATGACGCCTAATGCACTCTCAAGGCTGGAATATCCCTTATAATCAAGACTTCCGGCTGCTAACCCGTCCGGCTGCTAACCCGCAGGTTGGTTGGTTGGTTTTGCTTAGATCATGTAGAAAATATGATGAGCACTCCCGGTTCATTGGAGAATTTGAAGATCTCCCCCCTCGATTTAGGATTTGTTTTTAAGAATTTCAACCACTTTTGCGTAAGAAGTTGAACCAGAGAAATTTAACATTTTGGAGAGTGTGGCCAAGCAATCTTTATTTCCGACAGTGGGTGAGATTTGTTTTCAGAAACAGGTAGCGTTCTACTGCAGAAGTAGAGTCCTGATGGTCTGCCTGGTGATGGGACGTTAGAGCGGGAGGCATTTACCTGGGCTGTGCTCCCGGGCCGCCCCCAAGGCAGCTCCCTCAGCAGAGAGCCTGGGGAACGCTGCAGAGCCTCCGCCCTGCGCTGGAGCGGCAAAGGAGCGGGCAGTCAGCCAGCCCCGTGGCATCTCCGGCAGCGCTCCCCAGGAGTCAGAGAGGGACCCAAGTTTACCCACTGTTCTGATCTCCGGAGCCGTAAATCAGAGGACCAGATGCATGATCTGGGAACTAGTCCAAATTCATTTTTAGGAAAGGTGAGACTTTCTCAGCAGAAGCAGCTGTGCCAGGAGGAACGTTTTTTATCACTGTGGCAGAACTGTCAGGGCCCAGGAGGCAGCCAGGCGAAGACATCCAGCGGCTCCCCGAGCAGAAGGGCCTCGCGTCGTCGAGGCAATGAGCGTGGGCCACCGGTCTCTCCGATGGGGAAGCTGGGCTCACGCTCGGTTCACAAACCGCTCTAGAAGCGTCGGCCCCGGGCTTCCGGTCCCCTCACCGCGGACGGCCTCAGCCTGTGTGGCGCTGCCCCTTCCTCCCTTCGGCTCCCTCTGCCCGCTTGGGGTCTTCCCACCGCGGACCCTGTAACCCTTGCCTTGTCCAGGGCCACGGGCTGAATTGTCTTCCCTCAAAATTCCTATGGTGAAGCCCTAACCTGCATGTGTCTCTACTGGAGACGGGACCACTAATGAGGTCATCGAGGCGCAGCGAGGTCGCAGGGTGGGACCCTGATCCCAGGAAAGCGGCGAGAAAACACATAAAAGTCCTTTCCCAGCTCTTTTCCATTATAGGTTATTCATTACAAGACGCTTGTCTTCTCAGACTCTTCTTAGACTCTGTTTTCAGACTTTAGTCCATTATATGTTATTATAGCATATTGAATATAGTTCCCTGTGTCTTCCTTGATGTTTATCTATTTTATATATAGTCGTGTGTGTATCCGAGAAGGCAATGGCACCCCACTCCAGCACTCTTGCCTGGAAAATCCCATGGACGGAGGAGCCTGGTGGGCCACAGTCCATGGGGTCGCTAAGAGTCGGGCAGGACTGAGCGACTTCACTTTCACTTTTCACTTTCATGCATTGGAGAAGGAAATGGCAACCCACTCCAGTGTTCTTGCCTGGAGAATCCCAGGGATGGGGGAGCCTCATGGGCTGCCGTCTATGGGGTCGCACAGAGTCAGACCCGACTGAAGCGACTTAGCAGCAGCAGCAGCAGTGTGTGTATGTTAATCCCAACTCTTAATTTATCTCCCCCAACCCAACTATCCCCTTTGGTAACCATAAGTTTCTTTTCTATGTCTGTTTATCTGTACCTTTTTATTTTTTATTTTTTAAGATTCCACATATAAGCGATATCATATGATATTTGTCTTTCTCTGTCTGACTAGCTTCACTTAGTATGATAATCTCTAGGTCCATCCATTCTGCTGCCAGTGGCATTATTTCATTCTTTTTTATGGCTGAATAATATTCTATCGTGTGCGTATGTCTGCATATAAGTCACATCTTCTTTATCCATTGATGGACATCTAGGTTGCTTCCATGTCTCGACCATTGTAAGTAGTGCTGGTATCAACACTGGGGGTCCCTGTGTCTTTTTCTTTCTTGTTGAGGACACATTACCTCCTGCTTTCCAAAATGAATCCCTCAACTCATTATGTAGATTCCATCTCTCCAGCCTTTTCTAAGACCTTGATCCATTACCTCAGATAGATGCATTTATCTCTTTCATAAGTTTTAAAATTTTCAAACTGAATATTTCCTTTTCATTCTTTGTGCAAGAATATATGGTACTTTCCACTTTCAGCTGTGAGATCTAAAGATCATGAAGTTTGTCTCTACTGCCCTATAATAAGAAAAAGGTGAAAAATCATGGATAATCAACAAGTTTTATAAGCATACCAGAGGACAGAGGTCATGGGGGAACTGCACCCCAAATCTTGAGGAGGTGACCAGACCCCAGTGGAGACCTGCCCGCCTGGAGCAGAAGCCCTGTGGGTGTAAACTGCAGGGGACTTTAATATAACGTTGGTGTGCTGCTGGAGGCAGCGTGTGGACCAGCAGGAGGGCAGGAGGCTCCTGGGACTACAGCCTCGGGTGGACCCCACACTGCTGTGGGCTTTGCCCCCAGGAACCCATCTGAGGAAGAGGCCCCAGAGCCGGCAGGAGGGGCACCGAGGAGTCGTGATGAAACAGGCCAGTGAGCCCTCCGCCGGGTACTGCACAGGTGTGATGGCTTCCTCAGATGCCGATCCCACCTGGGGAAGGCCAGCGCCCCAGCTCTGGACCCCATCCCACTTAACTGTGCTGGGGTAAGATGAGGGGACACTTACAAGGGTCAGAGCACAGCAGAGTGGTCTTCCTCCATCACATGCCACCTCACACTGAAAAGGGTCCGGGGTGATAACAGTGGATTCCGGCTCCCAGGGCAGCAGGGCGTGGACTCTCTGAGGAGTGCTTAGGGAAGCCCAGAGTTGGCCTGGCAGACAGACAAGGAACCAGAGGAGTCTGAAACCTCAGCAAAGAAAAGCTGGGGAACTTAGAGAAACATCAGCTGAACAGTGTGGAGTAAGGAACGCCATCAGGGGTAAAGTGGGACGTTACGGAGTGGCAACGGGGTGGATCCTCTGAAAGACACGTCTGTCCTACGTGCATAGGCGTCTAACAACAGAGCATCAAAAGACAGGAGGCAAAGCCCTGCGGAACTGCAGGGAGAACTGGAGAAACCACGGGTACAGGTGGGCTCTTCAGCACCCCTTGTTCAGTAATTGATATTTTTCAAGCTGGCAGAAAATCAATGAACATACAGTTTTCTTGAGTAGCACTAGCAATCAATTTGATCTAATTGGAATTTATGAAATACTCCATCCAACAACATGAGAATACACATTCTTTTCAGGTTAACATGGAACATTCACCAAGTTAGATCAACTTCTGGGCCATAAAACACATTTTAAAAAGAATAGAAATGAGACAAAGTATGTTCAAAATATGTTCAAAAACTAGAAATCAATACCAGACAGATAGCTGGAAATGTGAAAATATTTGGGGAAAAAAAAACATATCTATATAACGTGTCAGTGAAGAAGGTCTCAAGAAAAATTTAAAAATATAATTAAATTAATATAAAGATAAACCTCAACATTTTTGAGATGCAGCAAAAGCAGTGCTTACAGGAAAATGTATAGCAATTAATGCATATATGAGAAAATAAGAAAGACTTCAAATCATGCTCTAAGCCTTAGGAAAATAGAGAAAGAATAATTTAAACCCAAAAGTAAAAATAAGAAAGCAAATACAAATAAAAGAGAAATAAAATATATTGAAAATTGGTCAACAATATATAAAAATCAGTTTGAAATAAAGTTCTTAAGAAGAGCAATAAATCTGATAACAACTATGTAGGCCCACCAAAGGTGAAAAGAGATGGCCTTTCAGTGAGAACTCAAGTGAACAATGTTTGAAACGCAGAATAAAGATTGATATATCAAGGAGATCAAACAAATCAATCCTAAAGGAAATCAACCCTGAGTATTCGTTGGAAGGACTGATGCTGAAGCTGAAGCTCCTATACTTTGGCCACCTGATGTGAAGAACTGACTCGCTGGAAAAGACCCTGATGCTGGGAAAGACTGATGGCAGGGGGAGAAGCGGACAACAGAGGATGAGATGGTTGGATGGCATCATTGGTTCAGTGGACCTGAGTTTGAGCAAAGTCCAGGAGATGGTGGAGGACAGGGAAAGCTGATGTGCTGCACTTCATAGGGTCACAAAGAGCTGGACAGGACTGAGCAACTGAACAGCAACAATACATAAGCTTTCCCTAATACCAGCAATGAACAGCGGGGATTCCCAATAAAAATAGCATTTCAAATAGCATCAAAAATGAGATTGTTAGGTATTAATCTAGCAAAATATGTATTTATATGTGGACACATTCAAAATTGATGAAAGAAACTAAAGATATGATTAAAGAGAGAGATATTTTGTTTTAGATTGGAAGACTCAATATTGATAAGATACCAATTGCTTCCAATTTGATTTATAGATTGAAAAAGATTCATATTAAAATCCTAGCAACCTGCTTTGTAGATACCAACAGAATTATTCTAGATTTTTGTGAAAGGATATCTCAATTTCCTGGAGCAGACACACAATAGTAGCCCCCGTTGGAGCCATTGCCAGGATGGAAAGCCATGGGCAGTAGTGGACGAGTGGCTGGAGGCTCCGCGGGGACCAGTCTGAAAGGTACAGACTGCAGGAGGTCCCAGGCACCGGGGCGGGGGTGGTCCCATGAGTTGGTGAAGTTTACTTCCAAGTTTAGATTCCCACAGTTTATATCAGAGAAAAACCGCAGGCTTCCTGTAGGCCCTCAGGCCAGGGTCTGAGGGGCTGTGGTCAGCCCTAAGGCCCATGCAGGTCTGAAATGAGAGAACCCTAAGGAAAGAATGGACTGTTTTAATAAGTATACTGACTAGAGCTACGAGACTTGGTAAGTGCAGGATACCCAGTAGAGTGTGAATTTCAGGTAGATGAACTATTTTTTAATATAAGAATGTCTTATGAAATATGTGTATCAAAATGTATTCATTGTTTAGCTGAAGTTCAGATTTAAAAGGGCATTCTGTATTTTATGTGGCAATTCTATACCCGACTCATAGAAAATTGTGTTGCTGCTGCTGCTGCTTCTAAGTCACTTGTGTTGCGTCCGACTCTGTGTGACCCCAGAGACGGTAGCCCACCAGGCTCCCCCGTCCCTGGGATTCTCCAGGCAAGAACGCTGGAGTGGGTTGCCATTTCCTTTTCCAATGCAAGAAAGTGAAAAGTGAAAGTGAAGTCACTCAGTCGTGTCCGACCCTTAGCGACCTCATGGACTGCAGCCTGCCAGGCTCCTCCGTCCATGGGATTTTCCAGGCAAGAGTACTGGAGTGGGGTGCCATTGCCTTCTCCAATGACCAACCTAGACAGCATATTAAAAGTAGAGACATTACTTTGTCAACAAAGGTCCGTCTAGTCAAGTCTATGGTTTTTCCATTTTGTGTTAGCTTTATGTAGAAACAACAAAAATATTCCTGAAAATTCACCACTTATGTCCACACGAAAACCTGCACACATGTTTATGGCAGTTTTATTCCTAATTACTAATTGGAAGCTACCAAGATGCCTTTCAGGAGGTAAATAGATAAATGAAAACATGGTCCATCCAGAGAATGAAAGATTATTTAGAGCTAAAAAGAAATGAGTTCTCAAGTCATGAAAAGCCAGGGAGGAACCTTAGATGCATATAACTGAGTAAAGAAACAAGACTTGAAATGCTGATTGCAGCCATATGATGTTCTATTCTGGAAAAGGCAAGATGAGGGTGACCGTAAAATGATCGGGGGCTGCCAGGGGCTGGGAGAGGAAAGGATAAGTGGAAAGCAATGGAGTTTTAGGGAGGTGAAACTATTTTTCATATATTATAACAGTGGATACATGTCATTATGAATGTGTCCATTTCTAGTTTGTTGTATGTTAAATGTATAGCAGCAAGAGGGAAACCTAAGGGACATTAGTTATTACCGATGTATCAGTATTGACTTCTCAGTGACAGAACCACACCTCCCCAAGATGTGAGTAATGGGGACACCATGTATGTGTCTGTGGCAAGGAAGAGGGTGCAGGCTGGCTCTCTCTACTTTCTGTCTCCATAAACCTTAAACTGCTTTACAAGGTAAAGTCTATTAATTCAAAAAATTACTGAAGGTAATATCAAAGGGTCTGACAAAGAAATAAGAGAATAACCAAAACAACAGAAATATAGGAGAGAAGTTTTAATTTACATGAAAAATTGTGTAATATTTGGAATGAAAAACTCCATGAATGAATTAATCAGCATATGAGTTCAAGTTGGAGAACCAGTAGCCACAGAGTCATCTAAGAAGTCTGCCTCGGAAATCTCCTGTGACTTAACTTGACTCTCATTAATGAGGACTCAGATGCCATCTGTGAGACTTGGAGGAGACTGAACAATGTGGATGGTTTTGTCTATAAGGAGCAGCAGCGATTTCCATCCGGAAGAGAAGATGACTCTGAAACGGAAGGCTGTACCTCTCTGTAAGGCTGTGGCCGATTTTGTATCTAACATGACCCTCTGACACGGGTCTGACTTTATACCCAACTGAAGGACCACAGCATCAGTTCTTGTATCTTTCACTGAATGAGCTCCACATCTTGGTGTTTCCCTCATGAAAGAGTGACTACATCTTTGACAAATGCTTAGTGTATATCCATGAAAAATGCTTTTCACTTTTTGTAAAATGCACTTTGCCACTATTTAATAACTGTTGCTGGAAAATTGGCTTTCCATGGGGGAGGGGAAATGAAATTTCACCCCAGCCCACCCCATCCACAAACCACAATCAATTCTAGTGTATTAGGAATACCAATATGAATCACAGACTTTAAAGCTCTCATAAGAAAATTCAGTATAATAACTTTACAACCTTGAAGTGGAAAATTTATTAAAGTAGTCCCGGGAGACATAAACCTCAAAAGAAAAGAAAGCTAAACCAAAACAAGAAATTGAACTATATTAAGAAATCCTGTGTCAAAAAATACACAACAAAGCAGGGAAAAGACAAGCCATAAATTGGGAGTACAGATTTGCAACACATTTAATTAACAAAGGATTAATCATCAAAATATGTTTATAAAAAACTTCTCCAAATCAGTAATAAAAAGGCAAACAACCTAATAGGTTCACAGCAGAGGAAAAAAAAATATGGCGAATAAACAGAGGAACAGATGCTTAACCTCATTAGTAATCTGAGAAATGCAAATTAAAACAATAATGAGATACCATTTGCACCCACCAGATTGGCAAAAGTTAAAAAGTCTGACAGTGCTACTTGTTGGTGAGGTTGGGACTGGAGGACACCGGCTCCAGGACGAGGACCGTGCTGGCACCATCACCTTGGAGACAATTTTGACATCATCCAGCCGATGCCGTGCCCCTGAACCTCCATTGCTTTCTGGCCATTCATCCTAGACAGGTATCTGCCCAGGAGTCTAGTCGATGAGAGCAGGAAGGTGCACTATCAGCGCCTGACTGGCAACAAGTCGGGAGACACGTGGACTCTGACCCCAGGAGCAGAGATACGGAGACTGGGGGTGACAGCGGGTCTCCACTGCCTGGTCCAACCTGCACCCCCGGTTGCTGACAATCGTAGCTGAATTGAGATGAGTGATCATCTTAACAGTGAAGGAAACACAGGGCAAGGTCACCTTTCTCAGATACTGTTGGGGCAACTTTGCCAAGTGCATCTTGGCAGTCATTTAGAATGAAGTTAAACTAAATTTCTCCAAGAAAAATATTATTCCTTCCCACCTTTCTTCTTCTATTTGATTTGTTTTTAAATTTGATGTATTAAAGTCATTATCCAGTTCCTGGAAGGGGTTAATTATTCCCGGCTAGCTAGCGCATTTCTTGAGCATCTTAACACATGCACCGAGAGGTGAAGGAACTCAGATGTCAACTGAAGACAACCCACCTGTACGGGGTGTGGTCAGTACACTGCTTGTGTGTATGTTGAGAGGCCTTTCTAGCTGTTTTCCCGATGTTCTAACTGCTATCCAGAAACTGTTTTGATGTGATGAAGTTGCAACAGAAATAAAATATAGCTCATCCTTGCCCATAAAATTTGAAAGAATAAGAAAATGTCACGGTGAATTTCCATTTCACAAATGATAAGCTGCTTAAGATGTAGTAGAGCGAGTCATACCGAAACTTTCCAGGCAAGTTTGTGCCTTATCCTTGTTCCAGTTGGACGCTTGTTTTTAATGTCTGTGTTACTTGTATTTTATACTTTCAAGAATCACATACACCCTATATTTTATTTCTTCCGTCTTGCCATGGTTGCCGCAGGTACCGCTGCCTGGAGGTAAAGGTGTGCTTGACCATTTTAAGGACATGTTGGGAAAGGAGCCTGGACACAAAAGCCTTTAAGGAATCATGTGGGGGCAGTGTTACCGCTCTGAAAACATGGCTGTTTTGTATATAAAAGATAATGTTCTTTTTTTACACTATATTAAAAATTCCACTTTGACTCAAAAAGAAATTTGTTGAAAGGGCTCAATTCAGGGAAAATATATTGTTCAGTAAAAGAGAAAGAAAATGGTGACTATGAAAACCTTGTAAAAACCTTTAGATGGGAGTACAGACTAGAGATGGAAATGCTTGTGTACATTAAATTTTTCCTTTGCTCTCCTCTGTCCCTGCCTCAGCCCCAATTTAACTTGGCTTCTACTGGCTGATTTCTCTCAGTTAGGGAGACAAGACGACTTTACTGAAATAATGAAACACATGGATGGAAAATAACCCCAAAGATGGTAAAGCTGAAAATGCAAGATTGATAAAGTAATTTTAATTTGGCTCTACATATGTTAAGGTAGTTAGGGTGACTTTTGTGAAGGAGTCCAACTGTGTAAAGACAGATGTGCAGAAACTGATTAAAGACACAGACACCACCCACCCCCCCACCCCCCACGGCTGGTGTGTGTTCCTTTCACACCGAGGCAGTGCCGCTCCAAGCTCGGAGCACGCTGTGCTGCTTTAGCGAAAACCAGAGCACCGCGTATTTGCTCATTGCCCACTGGGGATGCCCAAAGCCGGCCAGCGGTTCTTGGACTGCTGTGCTTCTGATATGAAAAATTATGAATCTGCTGCCAGATTTTTTTTACAGTCTTCTCCTTGGCTTGAGGAGCACCAGGGGCACAGTGGTCAGGGGTGGAAGAGGTAAAGCTGTGTAGGTGTGGGCAAGGAGTGATCACCCCAGAGCCCAGGAAAATCATTTAGCCCTTCACTTCTTGAGTTCAACTCGTTTCTCTGTGCAGCTTCGGAACCTGTTTTTCCTCCTCAATCTGCCCTTACTGTTACTAATGTTCAAAACCATCACAGATACAATGAAGGCCCCTGCTGCGGCATTGATCTCCTCCGCAGTCTGGGGCCTGAGACGCCCAGAATGCACACGCGCCAACCACGGGGCCCTGGGCTCCCGCTGCTCTGCCCAAGAACCGTCTGGGGCCTGGTGCAGCCTCGGGACAGCTGGTGTCCAGGGAAACTGGCTGATGATCAATATGGCGGCAAGAGCAGTGGGGGGCGTGGGTAGGGGGTCCTGAAGCCTCAGGACCAAATAGGGGGGCGCACAAGACAGCTGCTCCAAGCCGGCACTCCCGGGGCCCATTGCGGGGAGATGGGGGATTCTCTGTGCTCTTCACGACCCAGGAGTTTGTGAGCAGCATCGCCTCCAGGTTACAGGGCAGAGGACGCTGAGAGGTTCTTAGAGAAATGGAGCATCTGTCGCACTTCTCGTTCTCCTCACACAAAGTCAGAGATTGGAGGTTTTGAAACAACTGGATCATGGTCACAGGGCCTCCAAGTGCTCCACAGGAGCCATGTGCTGTATCCGGACGTTGGGGGGAAATTTTCAAGGCACACTGGTGTTCCTGGCTTCTCATGGAAGGTGAGGTTTTAACTGAAGCTCTGCTAGGACTGTTGCCAAAGTGGGGTGTCCATATCCACTCAAACCTCTTGTTCATTTTAGTTTGAGATCATTTCTCCTGAAGATAAGAGATTCTCTGAGCATCTCAAGGTTCGACTGAACAGAGCTGTGATGCTCTGGTAATCTCAGTTTTTTGACGATTTTAGGAACCAAGAGAAGCGAAAGGATTTGCTGACAGTCACAGAGCAGAGCACCAAACTAGGAGGCCGGGTCTCGTGGTGTGGTGAAAATGCTCTCCCTCGTGCTCCTTCCATCTATGAACTGTGGAGAGGCTCTGAGAAAACCCACCACATGAACTAATCAGCATGTGCCAGGCACAGTTGTGTAAGGGCACAGTTGTGTTTGGGCACAGCTGTGTTTGTGTACAGTTGTCTACGGGAACAGTTGTGATCGGGCACAGTCGTGTATGGGCACAGTCGTGTAAGGGACAGTCGTGTAAGGGACAGTCGTGTATGGGCACAGTCATGTAAAGGCACAGTCGTGTAAGGGCACAGTCGTGTAAGGGCACAGTTGTGTATGGGCACAGTCGTGTTTATGCACATTCGTGTAAGGGCCCACAGTCATGCTTGCACACAGTCATGTAAGGGCCCACAGTCGTGTAAGGGCACAGTTATGTAAGGGCATAGTTGTGTTTGGGTACAGTTGTGTATGGGCACAGTCATGTAAGGGCATAGTCGTGTTTGGGTACAGTCATGTATGGACACAGTTGTGCAAGGGCACAGTCGTGTAAGGGCCCACAGTAGTGTATGGGCCCACAGTAGTGTATGGGCACAGTTGTGTAAGGGCACAGTCGTGTATGGGCACAGTCATGTAAGGGCACAGTCATGTAAGGGCACAGTTGTGTAAGGGCCCACAGTAGTGTATGGGCACAGTAGTGTATGGGCACAGCCGTGTAAGGGCCCACAGTAGTGTATGGGCCCACAGTAGTGTATGGGCACAGTTGTGTAAGGGCACAGTCATGTATGGGCACAGTCATGCAAGGGCACAGTCGTGTTTGTGCACATTCGTGTCTGTGCACAGTCACGTACGGGCACAGTTGCATAACGGCACAGTCATGTATGGGCACAGTTGTGTAAGGGCACAGTCGATATGGGCACAGTCATGCAAGGGCACAGTCGTGTTTGTGCATAGTCATGTAAGGGCACAGTTGTGTTTTCACACAGTTGTGTAAAGGCGCAGGCGTGTAAGGGCACAGTCGAGTTTGCGCATAGTCATGTAAGGGCCCACAGTCGTGTATGGGCACAGTCATACAAGGGCACAGTCGTGTCTGTACACAGTCGCGTATGGGCACAGTCGTGTACGGGCACAGTTGTGTAAGGGCACAGTCGTGTAAGGGCACAGTCGTGTATGGGCACAGTCGCGTAAGGGCACAGTCGTGTAAGGGCACAGTCGCGTAAGGGCACAGTCGCGTACGGGCACAGTCGTGTAAGGGCACAGTCGTGTAAGGGCACAGTCGTGTAAGGGCACAGTTGAGTTTGCGCAGTCATGTAAGGGCCCACAGTCGTGTAAGGGCACAGTCGTGTAAGGGCACAGTCGTGTAAGGGCACAGTCGTGTAAGGGCACAGTTGAGTTTGCGCAGTCATGTAAGGGCCCACAGTCGTGTAAGGGCACAGTCGTGTACGGGCACAGTCGTGTAAGGGCACAGTTGAGTTTGTGCAGTCATGTAAGGGCCCACAGTCGTGTAAGGGCACAGTCTTGTTCGTGCATGGTCATGTTCGGGCACAGTTGTGTTTGGGCCCAGTTGTGTTCGGGCACAGTTCTTGTGCACAGTCGTGTTCAGACATAGTCGTGTTAGGGCACAGTCACGTGAGGGCACAGTCATGTTTGCACACAGTCATGTAAGGGCATAGTCTTGCTTGTGCACGGTCGTGTTCGGGCACGGTCGTGTTCGGGCACATTTGTGTTTGTGCACAGTTGTGTACGAGCAGAGTTGTGTAAGGGCACAGTCGCGTTCGGGCACAGCCGTGTTTGTGAATAGTGATGTTAGGACACAGTTGTGTTCGGGCACAGTCATGTTCGGGCAGAGTCATGTTCGGGCACGGTTGTGTATGGGTACGTATGGGTACGGTTGCGTATGGGCACGGTCTTGCATGGGCAGTCATGTTCGGGCACGGTTGTGTACAGGTACAATTGTGTACAGACAGCAGAATCCAATGACATGAAGGAAAATCCTGCCCACTTCCAAATGCCATAAGTGTGTCTTTGAGAAACAAATTGCTCTCTCATGACTTTGACCAGCCTGAATGTTTCCGGCAATCTGTATTTCTGACAAGCTCGAATGTACTTGCAGCAGCAGTTTTGAGGGGTTAGAAAATGACCTCACGCAGATAGTCAGAAGGTATCAGCCTGTGTGTGAGTTTCCTGCCCCGTGCCCCTCTGCTCAGGGCGGCCCTTGCCTGGGGCTCGGCTTCTGCATCCACCCTCCACACGCCTCCTCCAACA
This sequence comes from Ovis canadensis, assembly GCF_042477335.2. NCBI lineage: Eukaryota > Metazoa > Chordata > Mammalia > Artiodactyla > Bovidae > Ovis > Ovis canadensis. The sequence continues at coordinate 14,799,817 of NC_091267.1, forward strand.
GCTGCGCGGCCTCCCGTGGGACTGCCAACAGCACAGCCTCTCCATCACTCCCTGCCTCAAACACTTGCGTGGGCTCACTGCTCCCCACACTCCGACCTTCTGGACACACATGTGCACCCACCTTGTATAAGCACCTTTCCTAGAGTGGAATTGCTGGGATGTAATGAGGGTGTTTAACTTGGAAAAAAGTCAGCAGACAGTTCTTGCAATGGCTGTGATGACCACATTCCGACTCAAAGTGCCCACTAGTTCCTGCTGCTCCATTTTGCCTTAACTGGGGCTGCCAGAATACTGGGGGTGCCAGAATGAAGGACCGTACCCTGGAAGCTTAAACAACCAAAATGTACTATCTCACAGTTCACTGTGGATGGTGACTGCAGCCATGATTTAAAAGATGCTTGCACCTTGGAAGAAAAGCTATGGCAAACCTAGACAGCATATTTAAAAGCAGAGGCATCACTTTACCGACAGAGGTCCGTCTAGTCAAAGCTATGGTTTTTCCAGTGGTCATGTATGGATGTGAGAGTTGGATGATAAAGAAGGCTGAGCACCGAAGAATTGATGCTTTTGAACTGTGGTGTTGGAGAAGACTCTTGAGAGTCCCTTGGACTGCAAGGAGATCAAACCAGTCCATCCTAAAGGAAATCAGTCTTGAATATTCACTGGAAGTACTGATGCCAAAGCGGATGCTCCAGTACTTTGGCCACCTGATGAGAAGAATTGACTCATTGGAAAAGACCCTGATGCTGGGAAAGATTAAAGGCGGGAAGAGAAGGGGATGACAGAGGATGAGATGATTGGACGGCATCATTGACTCAATGGACATGAGGTTGAACAAACTTTGGGTCTTAATGAAGGTCAGGGAAGCCTGGCGTGCTGCAGTCCATGGGCTTGCAAAGAGTCAGACACGACTGAGCGACTGAACAACAGCAGCAGCAGATGATAGATAGAGATAGAGAGGGAGCTATAGATATGCCCCTGTCCTTAAAGATGTGACTGTCTGGCGATTCCAAATGAAACCCAATAAATGGTAGGACATTAAGTAGACAAGTGAAAACTCACCTGTTATGATTGAGATAGGGGAATGACAAGGGTATTGGATAGACTTAGAAATGGCACCAACTCAAATCTTGGAATTAAAAGAAAACAAAAAACTTCCCACATAAAAGGGCTTCTAAAGTGAGATTTGGAGGTTGTGGACCTGTATAGCTTGCAGGTGTTGTGATCAGGAAGGCAGGGCTGAGGGAATAGCCCATCATGATTGCAGGTTATAAGAGTGTGCATTACCTGCGGAGAATTTGGAACTAGTAATAAAGCTGTCTTTTAATTTGTCTGCTTTCTATTATCATCACGGCCTGCAATTCTGTACAATTTACTTCTTGCAAAACACTGCTGTAAAATACAAAACTATAAAATTTCTAGAGACAACGTAGGAGAAAACCCAGGTAACCTTGGATATTGTGATGACTTTTTACACACAATTCATTGTAGCAAATTCACCATTCTGGTGGGGAATGTTGATAATCAAGAGGAAGGGGTGTATAGGAAATTTCTGTACCTTCCTCTCGGGTTTGCTCTAACCTTAAACTGCTGTAAACGGCTTTAAAATGCTTATGGGTACACTTTTAAAAAATGGATACAGAATTGTTGTGTTTTAGTAATAATAATAAAATATGTAATATATAATAGAATTTATATATATCTTCAAGTGAGCACATTTATATTATTATTATTATTATTTTTAACTAAGCATTGTGACCAAGAAGAAGTTAACTTGGAGAGCTCCGAGTTGTGCAGTGAGCTTTAACACTTTCCAGGTCATACCTGTGTTCATCTCAATAGCAAATTGAAAATCCGTTCCGTTCACCTGGGTCACCATTCTCCGTGTTTCAACTGGCGTGTCAAAGGTAGACACAGTTAATGTAGCACAGTTTGACCCAGGTTTACTGTGTTGATGGTTGTTTTCTATAGTGCCATCTTCCTTTGAGTATTTTTCATTTTTCCTAGCTTCACTGACATAATTGAATATTTGTTGTAGTCTATTTTAATTCTTATTTTTTGTTCTTAACTATATTTTTATGTTGCTTTTATAACTATTTGTCTAGAGATTACATTATACATCTTTTCTCATTGTTCATCTGGATTTACAATGATACTGCTTTATATAAAAAATATAAAGTTTTGTTTTAAAGAGTCATGTAACTTTTAAAGAAAATGAGAGAATTGAAGAAAAGTGGGCTTTTATTTACCTCTTGTTCCTCCTAAAGATCTGCTGTGATTTCCCTTTAGTCTGAAGAACTAATGTTGGTATTTCTAAGGCAGATCTGCTGGTCACAAACTTAATTTTTTTATCTGAAAATAACTCGTTTTTGAAGGATATTTTTGCTAAAAATCGAATTCTGGTTTCAGAGTCTTTTAAGTCATTCAGAAGTTAAATTTGTTGAGCTACTGCCTTCTTGCCTCTGTGTTTTATTTTTCCCCCCAATGGTAAAAAGTTTCCTTTTGTGTTATCTTTTATACTGTTTTTCAGAAGTTCAGATATTATATGTCTCAAAGCAGGTTTGGTTTTGTTTCCGGTTTTTGCATTAGGTTTCATTGATTTTCTGGATCAGTGGGTTGATTTTCTTCATCAGTGTTAAAAAATTATCACCATTATCTCTTCAAGGACTGCTTCTGCCCTCTTCACTCTTTTCTCCTTCCGGGTCTCCAATTACTTCTTCAGTGAAGGAAGATCACTGCTCAAACCGCAGACTCTCAGTCCTTTTATTATTATCATTGTTTTTCCATAATTATCTTAATTGTGGTGTTTCTTTGTGGTTTTGGTCTAGATAATTTGTATTGTTCTGTCTTCAAATTTTTAAAAATAGTTTTAAATCTCTGGTAAATGTCATCTTTTCACATGTTGTTCAGTTTTTCCACCATCTCACAGCAATTTAAAAAAAAATCCATGTCTTAACGACACAGTCCAGTAACATGTACATTCACTTCTCATGTCTTCTAAGTTTTTAGCACATTTCAGACACTGTGTATAAGATAACAGTTGAGACTAAAATAAATAATACTTGCATCGCCGACTCAATAGACATGAATTTGAACAAGCTCTGGGAGATAGTGAAGGGAGCCTGGCGTGCTGCAGTCCGTGGGGTCGCAAAGAGTGGGCACGACTGAGTGACTGAACAAGGACAAACCGGCCACTGAACAACCCAGAAAACGCCGTCTTCTTTCTCAGTCGGGCTCAAAGGATGGACACCTTGTCCACCTAACTGCTGTTGAGTTTGGTAAATTTCTTCATTGGAGCTTTAGTTAGATATTGATTAAATTGCTTTCAGAAGGCTTTGGAAGAAGGATGAAGAACTTACCTTCTGCTGGCCTTGAAATCTGAGCACTGCGAAGCGCTAATGATTTCTTCATTGTCTTAGTCAAATCGCCGTCTTTCTGAATCACATGAGGTCTTTTCTGCTGATTAGGTTAGCCCTCAGGTTTCTGAATTGCTGGGAAGTCTTCTTGCGCCTTTGGCAATCTCTCTGTCTCTCACGTTCTCCTAGTTTTTGGAAAACAGTTAATTCAGGATTATCAAGATTTTAAACTTTTGTGCCAGACTACACACAGTCAATAAAAATCTTTTAAAATTTCCTCCAGCTTCTCCTTACTCTCCAAGCACACTGGCATTTTCTTTCTCATCTTACTCCACCAGAAGTGAAAGAACATTTTGTTATTTTCTTGCTTAGAAAACAAAAATTAACTTCTAGATTTATGTCTATGTAGCTTTCTATGCATCTTTAGCTCTCTGATAGGTGTGAAAACTATGGTTTTCTAGCTTTATCCAAATTAAATAACTAACTCATGGTTGGAGTAGAAGCAATATTCTCTTGTTTCTGTCTAGATGCTAATTGAAAACAGAAGTCCAGGTGCTTTCTCTTATTGGAACAAGGTCCAGTGTGTAAGTACATGACCATGAAATTTACCATCCAAGCAGGAACATTTCTTACAGCAAAAGGGAATGATAAAAGCAATTAAAATTATGTAATTAGAGTGTTTATTTATTGACTGACAATTTACTTCTATTTTATTGACTAATCCATAAAATAGTTCTATTCAAAACTATTATAAAATTAAAATAATTTCTTTTATTGAAACATAGACATAACATATTTTTATAATGTAAAGCAAACCTTTAGCAATTCTTATTAACATTGAATATTATATATGAACACATATATTAATTATTTATACATAAAAAATTTATTAATTTATTAATACATTGGGTATTAATGCTTCAAATAAGCATAAGCAGTATAATTGCATATTCTTGGGACATGTCCATGATATGATCAATTTCTAAGGCATATCTGTCTCTGTACCAAAGTCTTCAGATTGTTCTGAAGATTTTTTTAAATCTCATATTATTTTGAATTTTTATATAATTTCTCTTATTCTTCAAAAGTTGAATTTATGACTAATGAGATTACAATTATTGACATTTTCAATGGATTCTTCCATTAACCATACTTTTTAATTTTTTTAGAAAATTCTGTTTTTAATACAGAGATACTTGGTAAGCCAAAAAATTCTCCTAAATGGAAGATATTCTTAATTCTATTTTTTATATTGAGATGTATACATATTTTGGCCTATAGGTTTCCTCAGTTACTACCTTTCCCTCTTTATTTAGGGGCAAAAAACAAGCAAACAAAAAAACCCTCATAAATAGAACAACACATAATAAAAGCTCTGACATTAAGGTGGTCTGTTAATGATTCTGAGTAAATTTTTCCAAATTCAGATGATGTAAAATCATACACACTCTCAATTTTGTTCTCTTGAATTCAGGATATTAATGACTATAGTAGAAGGTCCATCAGAAACAAGTTACTATAAATTAAACTATGCCAAATATCATTAATAAATTCTAAAACTAAATCTTGTAAACTCCCTGAATGGGTGGCATTTACCTTGCTCAGTTCCTGTCTTACTTTATGGGCATATTTCTGCCTTCTTCTTTGCAAGGTTTTTGTTTTTTTTTTAAATAAGGAGTGATTTGTGATGCAGTTCACCAAAGCTTCAAAACTGAAGTTTTCTGACAAAGCTTTGATTTGTTGTTAAGGGTTTGATTTAAAGGGTTTTGTTAAATATCTCTAAATAATGTACAAAAAGAAATACAATGTGGAAGCATTATTTAGAACTTCTTTTTGCCTTTTCATGGGGTTTTCAAGGCAAGAATACTGAAGTGGTTTGCCATTCCCTTTTCCAATACTTTGGCCACCTGATGCGAAGAACTGCCTTATTGGAAAAGACCCTGATGCTGGGAAAGATTGAAGGCAGGAGGAGAAGGCAGTGACAGAGGATGAGATAGTTGGGTGGCATCACCAACTCAGTGGACATGAGTTTGAGCAAGCTCCGGGAGTTGGTGATGGTCAGGGAAGACTGGCGTGTTGCAGCCCGGGGGGCTGCAAAGAGTCGGACACAATTGAGCAACTGAACTGTACTGTTTAAAACATATTTGATTTTATCACAGAATACTTGGGTTGATACCTGAAAGAGCTCTTTAATGCTCAGTTGTCAAGTATGCTTGGCAATGGACGTGTCTACTATTATGCCAAAATAACCTTTTATAGCCAACAGTAGTTTCTTCACTAAATTTCACAGTTCAGTATTCTGTATAATATAGAATATTAAATTTTTGCAAGCACAGCTCCTATTTCCATTGGTGGAATACCACACCTTGCCTGAATGAAATTATGAATTATGCCTGCATGAAATCCAATTTTAGACACACTGGTGCTTAAAAGGCTTTGTAATTAGGTAAGAATAAATTATTTTTACCATAATGCTATTTCCCCCAAATTTGCATTTTTAGTATCATTACCAAAGCAAATAATTTTATATAGTGTTATTTTATCTAACTTTATTTCATAATAAGCTCACAGATTTCACTTTCAACAGGTGAACTTAAATTTACATTCTGAAAAGTAAACAGAAATATTGATCATCATTAAAAATAATAACTTTTCTCTTTAAACCATCTAATTTAGAACTTGCATTATATCTGAATAAAAAGTTATACTTCTTAGAATGCTATTGAAAGATTCCTGAATTCCCTGGTAGTCCAGTGGCTAGGAGTCAGCTCTGCATGGTGCTCCTGTAAGCAGCCTGAACACGGCATTGCCAGGGCTTGTGTGGTGCAGTCAAAAAAAGAAGAAAACAGGAAAATTAGTTCTTTCTATTCTTTTATGATTTATGCATGCTTTCTTTAATACAAAGATTATGGAATCACAGTGAACTGTACAAGGTTATTAAGAGAAAAAGGAAGTATAATCCAGGTTGAAACTGTCTTGACTAAGTTAATTTTGAGTAAAGTAGAATCAATCTGGTTACTGAGCAGATCTACTCAGGAAAGTAGGAATTATTTCAAGCCTAAACAAACATCCTCAAACCAAACCAAATAGCCAAATTATCTCATTTTTATTGATCTCTTTATGATTTAGTTGCATTAATTTTAAGCATTTATTAGTGTAGTTGAACTCATTTGATGTTTTTCATTGGAATTAAATAAAATGATTGCTTCATTGTTCTCCAGTTTGTCCAGATGCAGTCAGTTCATCTTTAAAAGGACACGTATTTGTGGGTTATTATGTATCTTCCCACTCTTTTTTATAAATAAAATTAAATAGTTCACACACATTCTTATTTTAGTTAGATTTGAGATCTTCCTGGATTGCTTGGAACGAAATCTTAAATTCAAGGCATCCAGATCATTTTACAACTCTAGTCTTCATAAGTATCATCTTTAATAATACACTCAAACCTGACGTCTGATGCCACTTAGAAAATGTAGGTGTCTTGCAAATAGATAACTTGTGACGTTGATAGACATATTTTACCTGGAAGTTTTGATTAGCTGTCAATTATTTCCCCAAAGGTAATATATTATCTGCCTCTTCATCGTTTTTGAAAATTTAATAGGCTTATAAGCCTATTACCTACTACCATATCAGGAGGAAATTGTTTTATTTAAAAACAAAACAAGATGAGAAAATCATTTCCTTGCCAATAGTTACATTATTTGAAGAACAGTTCTTGAACCTCTACTAACTGTGAATCTTTGCTTTATCATTTTCTCTATAAATTGTTAGGGGATCATGAACATATTACTAGCACTGAGACCCCTGTTCCAGCATGATCTTGCTTCTTTCAGCACTTCTTCAAACAAAACATATTGGGCCTTCCTAAGAGTCCACATGTAGAGATATTTTAACTTTGTGTTTTTCTTTTCTTTTTTCCCCCTATTTTCCAAATTATCCAACCTTCTGCAGTATTTCATGCTACCTTTAAAATACAACTGAAACAATTTTTGGACATAATGTAAATTCGATCATTGTGACTGTTTGGCCTGCTGTATGGAAGGGCACACAGAGAGATGATAGATACTCGATTTAGTCAACGTGGTTTATCTGCCCAAACAATCTGTGCTCATGATTTCTGCTGTGATGAGCATTAACTTTCTATGAGTGTGTCATGGGGGAGGGAGAGTCCTCTCCTGTGGATTATCCCAAAGGGAGGAGAATGCAGGAAGTGAGAAAAGCTACAGTTGCTCGTGGAAATAATTTTTTTTCTTATCTCATATTCAAGTAAAAAAGTGCATCGTGCTGCTAGGATGTCACATCCTCCTTACAAACCGGCGTGACCTGCTCAAGAGAAGAAGTCAAACGTATGGGGCTGTCAGGAGATGCTTGGCCACATCTTGCAAAGAAAAATAACCCTTTTTCCAGTTTCTTAAATGAGGAAAAGGTATAGAGCAGACTTTGGTTATTAGCGGGCTCAGGTCCTCATTTAACAAATGAAGTGCGCTTTCCAGGGAGGTGTAGTCACTGACTTGAGATCGCACAGCTCATGGGGCAAAGAGACAGTTAAAATCTGCTTTGCAAAATCTGGTTCCATCTCCACTATGTAGCCCCTGCCTGATCCTCCCCCCGGGAGAACCACACCATCACAAGTCAACTGGACACAGTTTTATTAAAAGTCAACAATAATAGCGAACAATTTGGATTGCAAGCATACCCACCAACTGGAAAACAGGAGCTAAGCTCGCCTTGCAGAGAGCTGACCTAAGTTGTTCTGAAAAACTCTGAGGGGATCTCAAGACAACATCACCACTGGGGAATGAAGGGAATCTGAGCCTGGCTTGTATACTTTCACAAATGCATCTGCTTTACCATAAGCATCGTTTGAAAAGCGAATCTCGGGGTTCATTTTATTAGAAAAACTCTTTTAATTGTTAGACACAAACACCAAGATCTTTCAGCGTATTAAGAGTATGACTGACCCAGGGAGTCTGTACCTTCTTCACCATCTTGTTTACGAATATCGGGGTTGGGTTTACTGAGAGAATCATCCAGCTTACCCACAAAAACCGAGAACCAAGCTCAAGTGTCAGACTGAAAGCCTTTCTTCCAGGCACTCCGTGCAGGGCTCTGGAGGAGGAATAGGTTACTGCATAGGGCGGGAAGGAAGAAGCGGTGAGGTATAAATACCAGGATGGCCTTGGACTCTGGGCCCTGCTTTAGAGGCTCTGCTTCCCGTGAAGTCAGGTGCCTTCTCTCCTGTCCGGCTCCTGCTGCACAAACCTGCCTCTCCCACCTCTGTGGTCTGATCAGCACAGTGTGTCTTGCTTCCCAGAGATTTCCCCCGAAACAAGAAGTCATCTTTCCACTATGTGACAATTTCTGTTTATGTTAATTATTATACACATGGAAAGTTTTCTAAAAATATGTGGCATTTAAAAAATGGCATGCTGACAATTCAGTTATAGTTTCCACTGAAATGTGTTTTCATGTTGTTTCATACGTGTGGTCTCGAAGTCCAGGGGTGCACTGGGCCTGTCACTCACACACCCACCCTGATCCACGGGAGACCCCTCTGCAGTCAGCCCTTGGTCAGTTTGCTCATTTGTGTCGCTAGCATGCTGAGTGGGAAGAAAATAACCCTCCAGGGAGAATATTCCCAAGTCTAAAATGATCCATGCTGAAAACTGTACCTGGGATTAAAAACAAATATATGAACCCAAGCTAAACTTGAATTCTACTCATATGAGATGGTGCTTGAAGGTGGACTCATTCTGCTTAATTTATGAAATTCGAGCCACTCAGGACACTGAGATAATTTGGAGTTCACTTTTCTGTTTGAGCCGTTTAACCATTCATGAGTAATTCCTGCATGGTTACTGGAGGCTGGTATATATACTGACTTAATTTACACCATTGGCCTCCAACTAAAGATATTTTTATCTCCTTTGGAAATGCTTCAGTTATAAGTCTGTGCATCTCTGAAAATTGATATAATCTGTAGCCGTATTCTCTCTGTGCGTGTGTGCTCAGTCGTGTCTGACTCTGTGACCCCATGGACTGCAGCCTGCCAGATTCCTCTGTCCATGGAATTCTCCAGGCAAGGAATACTGGGCTGGCTTGCCATTTCCTTCTCCAATATTCCCTCTATGATACAGCAAATTAATTTTTCCAAATAATGCATGCATTTCGTTTTCTGAGAGAGTCTGCCGATGATCGATGACCTAGTGATGTAACTGGTTCACCAATTATTGCTAAATCCACCAGAAATGAAAAGATTCAGGTAAACTTTGGTGCGGCCCCATTATGTAAGTTCATTTTGCCGAAATGTTACTTTTCTGTGTTTATGCCCAACTAGCAAGGATCTTAAGATGTGGACTTTTGGGACTACTTTTTTGCAAGGCAATGCTTTCCTTTTTTGCTGTAAGGTATACCAAGAAAAAGAATAGCAATAATAAACTGAAACAGTCTATACGCCAAGCATGTAAACTGAGGTCAAGAGCTTGAACGCCAAGGCAACTCAGGCTAAAATGGCTAAAGTCTTTTCCTCTGACAAGATATGTAAGCTCTGAGCCATAGAGATCATTCTGGAAAATTTACCCATTTCTCTACCCAAACAAAATGTTTCCCCCTTTTGTTCTGGAATGAACGTCTCCAAGTGGTACCTAGCCTGAAGTTACTCGCCCAGGTGACTTATCTAAGAATCTCGACGCCCCCAGGACAGGAAGAGGGGGTCGCTTTGCTCCTATTTTGTCGAGGAGCTTGCAGGGGCCCAGATGAACGGCCAGCGAGCTAAACCTTGTCAGGTTTTTCTGCTCGGCATGCGGCAGCATCAGCGTCACTCTGGACCGACCTCACTTGCATCCGTGAAGACGCAGAACTGCAAGGAGCCGTGTCCCTTTGAGCCAGCCGCACGGAGACTGTCCCCAGCTGCGTGGCTGCCACGGCAGACAGTGCTCGCTGCTGAGCCCTCTTTCCGGAAGAGCCCCCCTCAAATCTGAGAGACGAGGAGCGGTGAAGCCTGGCATCCTCGCGCCAACCGAAGGCATAATCACGAAGCTGGTGGATGGGATGCGGAAATATGCAGCCCTCGGAAATGGATTAAATGCACATACATTTTGTAGTGAGTGACTGTAATGAAAGTCAAATGAATTATAATAAAATATGGAGTTTTAAAAAAGAAAACGGCTCACTGCATAATGTTGCTGGGGAAACATGGAACAGTTTTTCACTGCGTGCTATTGTCAAAGTAAATAACTACCCAAGACAAACTTACAAAGTGCTTTTAACTTTAATGTGATGCAGAGAGTCAGTCATTTAATTTGTTAATTAGTATTATGCCAGAAACTATCTATTCAATATGAAGCAAATATGTTTACAATCTTATCTGCCATCTGTTTAATAGATGGGAGAATACTTAGAGCTGGATTCTCAAAGAGGGTTGGTGAAAATTTGTTCCACAATTAGCGCAGCAGATTTTTTAATTCTGGAAGAATTTTGCGTGTGCGGGGAGCACCTCCACCGAGGAGACAGTACATCACGGCGCTGCTGCTGGAGACGGGCGGCTGCCTCTAATGGGCTTCGGCAGATGCTGTACAAATTTAAAGAGTGGGGAAAATTTTTTAAAAGATACCTATGAAGGCTCTGATGTATCTACATAAATATAGCAGCAGCTCGCAGAAGGTAGAACTGGCTTGGCCGAAAAGAATGTTAAGCCCAGATTTAGAAATGAGTGATGTCAGGCTCGGTCTGCTGATGACATACGTTGCTTCTGTGGCCATTTTCCCAAGATTTCACCCAAGCACACTTTTGCGAGCAGCAGCCTCGGCAGGAAGAGGCATTCTCAAGGCGCTTTTAAATGGCTGCTTAAGAATGCACTTCGAATCATTATTCGAAAGAGATTTGGAAACAGAATCGGTGATAACCGGTGTCAGTGGAAGTGTGGCTGCCTTCGCTCTGGGCGGAGAGCAGCCAGGCTCAGCCCCGGCCCTGCAGCCCTCAGAGAGCCCTGGACCGAGTCTGTTCACGTCTCCCCGCCGGCTCCTCCCACTGCCAGGCCGCTTACGACGTGGCTCGTGTTAACACTATGCGATGATTTCCTCCACATTGGACTATTCTTCCTCTTTCATTAAAGATCCAGGTTTTACGACGCTTATTTTTTTTTTCCGTAGCATCAATAATCAGCCAAGTACCTCTTCAAGAATTTGGCTAAATACGTCTTTGAGCATTTGTACGTGAACACAGTTCAGAATCACCGTATGCTGACATGCCAATACACCCTGCTTTTGCCAATACTGTGAATTACGGGCAAATCAAAACAAAAACCTGTATTATGACATGTGCTCCTAATTAACTCTCGTCCTTACTGTTGTTTACCAGCACTGCTAAAATCGGTTCTCTGTTTTCAGCTCCTCTCTTAGTTTCAGAGCAAAGGCAGTACCTGTTTCGAAAGCTCATCTGCCTGTGTTTGGGGGCTGTTCCTCTGGAATTTTCGGAAGATGTGCGATCCTTGTGGAACAGATAACAAATACTATCTAGGAAGAAATCCTGAGGGCGGTTGTGTACCCTAATTAATTGTTCTGTTCCATGGCAGTGTATTCCAGCCCCTTCCTTCAGCCCGCCTCCCCCATGAAGAGGGTTCGTACTGATGATCCGAGCACTCTGCAAGGAGCAAAACCTAGTGAGGATATGTGTCACGAGGAGCTGTTCCAACATTTACATCACTTTCCCTTCTCAACGTTTTTTTGGATTATTGTGTGGAACTGATCTCAGGAGCTCTGGCCCTTGCTCTTGCTCTTGCCCACGCTCTGGGGCTCTGGTGTGTCTGTGGGTCAGCCACGGCCTGGCTGGTTGCTCTCCTTCCACGTAAAGTCCTAATTTGCTCATAGGATGACCCCAGGCTGCAGAAGGTGTCACTGGGTCTGGAATCTAATTTGACAGACTCTAGCAGTCTCCCTAAACGCGTTTCTGCACCTCCTGAACCCCTCCATAATGATGATTTAACCCTGGAGCTATCTGAAGCATCAGCAGTGTAGATCTGTTTGTGTAGACACGTCCCACACGTGTGTGTTGCATCCGGCGGCTCCGTCGGTCAGGAACCCTATCTTTCAAGCCAAGATGAAGATTTTTGTATAAACACCTCCCCATCCTGTCCTCCATGTCTTCCCCCCCAAAAGGCATTTTTGGCTAACAAGGTTTGGCCGAGCAGGTACCTGATTCCTCATACCCTCTGCACACAATGCAGAAAGTCCGGCAGAGACATTACAGGATCAAGCCCGTTGTTACACTCTTAAACTCAATTCAGCTGCTTCTAACAGTGTCTCAATAGTATCCTAGTAACCTCTTCTGTGAAGCTTCATCTGGTCTGTATTTGCAAACACGATTAAAAAAAAAAAAGGGCCTCGTATTCGGGGGGAAAAGTCTGTGTTAAATCTCTCCGCAGAACTGCCAGGAGAGGTGCGGGCGCCTCTGCGGGCAAGTGTATTTGCCAACATGCCATATGGGAGTCATGGCTGGGACTTTTTTTTTTCTGGAATAATTAAATGTTGATGGCAGAGTTCAAATGGATCATTAAAATTCAAAAGTGTAAGAAACAGATTTTTTCTTATGTTGTTGAACGCTCCAGAGGGCCAAATAGCTAGCAGAAGTGAGGCGGGCTGCCGTCCTGCGATCAGCACGCGTCGGGATGGGGCTAATTTGATCATAATATAGTCATCTCTGAAGATTACAGCTATTCAATTAAATATTCTAATTAACCTGAAGTATTAGGCAAATGATACTAATTACAAATATTCTCCTGAGATTCACAGCAATGAAAACCCCACTTGCAACCGATACTTCTGGCCAATGTTTCGTAACACAATGTCCTATATCATAGGCTTTCAGAATATTAAAATGCAGTTAATTTGCCTAAACCTCATTTGTTTAATGGCATTAGCATTTTGTTTGAAATTGTAATAAACGTACATGCCGCTTTCAAGTAAAATTTAAAATGAGTGTACTCTTGGGGTAACTTAAGATTCCTGTTTACAGACCTCGCGTTTTATTCAGGGAGCGGAACAGTTTGAGTTTAACTTTCAGCCATTAAACATATTGAAATTGTTTAAAAATGCTAATAATTTGTCTTTTCAAATAAGAAAAAAAAAAGGATATTTTGCAGTAAGACTTCTTGGCGTCGCCCATGTGACCAGGCTCCTGCTGCGAGGTCCCCGGTGGTTGAACCTCCCTTGTTTCCATGAGAAGAGCTGCCGCTGGTCTCGGGGAGGGGTCTTCAGGGTGGGCCCTGCCCTCTCCATCTCCAGGCTGCCTCCGCTCCTCCTTACATGAGGCTTGCTCCCTGAGGTTGGAGGGCTTCTGCGTAGCCAGCCTTGGAACTGTAATGCGCTGTGATCAGCATGGACTCTCACTTCCACTGTCAGCCCCTGTGGGATGCTCTTCTTCATCCCTGACCCCCAGCGACACACATCAGACCCCGCCTTGTCCAGAGCAGCAAGGCTCTCTGCACCTTCAGGGACCAACAGTAGTCCTGGCGGCCCTGCGGCATGATGCCCACCCGCGATGGGAGCTCCGCCAACGTCTCTCAAAGCTTGAACCATGTTGGTGGACCAGAGGCGCGTGTGCTGGTCTCCAGGCTGCGTCCCGGGGCAGCATGGGGTTTGAGTATCTTTGCAGTCCTGCTGTACAGGAGGTGGAAGCAGAGCTGAGCCCTGGTGTCAAACTGATTTACGGCCTGATCGTGTGTGCACTGTCAGGGCAGGCGGGATGGACCTCATCGTAAATGGGGGACACAGTGGACGCTGTTGCCCTGACTGTGCCTGGTGACCGGTTCACATGAGCGGGGTGCGGGGGGTGGGAGAGTGATCCTCCACTCTGGTGCTGAATTGCCCCTGTGGTAAGCTCAGGATTTACAGTAAAAGCAGAACAAAGCAGAGAAGAGGGCGACAGCGCTGAGCCCACAGAGATGCTCGCTGGGGCCTAGCCTGCTGGGCTGATGTGGGCCTTGGACCAGTTCCAGCGTTTACTCTGGGAAAAGAGGGCAAGATGATACCATCTCTATTTATGCTGGGACTTAATACAATCCAACATCCCCAGATACATCCTCTGGGGGAGGGGATATGCTAGAGTGATTTACCTTTATAAACACTGATGTCATGAAATCACCATGAAGCGCATTGATCTGTCAGAGTCAGAGGAAGTAAGGGAGGGGACTTTCCTTTCTATAAAGTGAGCAGAAGAGAAGAGCAAACACATGGGGTGCGGACAGCGCCCAGAGATGGGCACACTTAGAGCGAATGCTGAGAGGATCCACTTTTTAAGGGGGGTTGGTTTCGGTGTTTGTGGTCACAGGGCACCTTGATGGATCCCTCAGTGAATGAGCCACTGGGTCCCTGGTCAGCTTTCTCCATCCTAGAATTTCATCCGGAGGCAGGGACCCAGGTTGCAGGGTTGCTGGACTCCACACACGTAAGACGTTCGCATTTCTGGGGGCTGATGTGTGCCCAGCTCTGCACTGTCTGTCCTCGTGCGGGTCACAGCTGCTTGCACAGATCTTAACGCCATAGCTCCAGAGGCCCATGCACGCATCATCTTGTGCCTGGGCACGAGATGATGCTGTCAAGGACGTACACCAAGTAGTAGGAGCTGGTCTGGACGGTTCCTGAAGGCACAGAGGCTTGGTGGTGATGGGGTTTGTGAAGCATTCCCAGGAGTAATAGCTTTCTGTCCCAGCCACTGAGGAGCACGGCACAACGCAGCACACAGTGTTTCAGTAAAACCTGCAATCTGGTTACCTCCCTAAAAGGAAAACTCTCTGCGCATCATTGAAGCGGCAGCCCTACGGTGAGCCGAGGAGGAGCTGCAAGTCTCTGCGGTTTTGAACCCGGGTCTCTGTCGGCCTCTGCACAGCTGCCCGAGGCTCCTTACAGTGGCCACAGAGGGAGCAGTGGTCGGCTCTCGGCCTGGAGGCCAAGATGAATGAAAAAAGAGAGACGCGCTCGAGGTAGATGGATGACACAGGCAAAGTGGGCAGAGAAGGACAGGAAGTGAAATTGACAAGAAGTCTGTAGGAAGTGAAGTCTACGAAAGACAGAAAGTGGCACCGTCCTTCGAAAAGAGGCAAAGCCTGAGAGGACCGTCCGCAGAGGCCAGCGCTCCCATTCTGGAAGGTTTCCGCCCGGTGCCCCCTCCCGAGCAGGGTCGCTAGCGCGAGTTCTGCATGAGGAAGGCCTCCTAGAACACAATTCCTGTTTCCACTGAACAATTTCTGTTCTGAGCGCTTTCCTTCTCTCCTTTGAATAACTGGTGTGAACAATGCTACTCAGAGAGATCAAACAATGGTGAATATCTGCTGGATCCTATTTGTATATTTTTAAAAGAAAAAAGCTGCATGTTGAGGTGTGGAGAATCAGTCTCTGGTCTTCCTAGTGGAAGAACAAGAGTTCACACTGTTTAACTCGGTACATTCTACACAGATGTGCATCTGTTCATGGATGTGGCTGCAGCCATTAGGGATGGACTAGAACTTGACTTTGGACGTGACATGATCTCATCCTGATCGAGACTGTAGAAGTGCCCCAGCCCCAGGGTGACCAGGGGCCACGGGGCTCTAAGACTCGGTCAAGGCCCTTCTGGAGCTGTTCCCCAAAGGTATCACCTTCTTGGAGGGGGCTCACTCCACTTCCACACAGCTCTCTGGACTCCAGGACCAGCGGAGTGAAGGGCACAGCTCTGCTCTTGGTGGGGACACAGGCAGGGCCTCCCAGGTCTGTGCAGTGCCAAGGGAGGTGGGGGTCATTGCCGCTGCACCTGATACCCGGAGAGCTAAGCTCATGGGGGATGCTCTGCACTTCTGACGGCCACCTTCAGCCTCTGCCTACAGTTTTAGCAAACCTGGTCATTCACGGGCAGTCAGCATGCTTCTGCATCTTGTGTGTGTGCACGTGTGCTCGGGCACCTCCACACCCCCGCTGGTGCAGGACGCTGGCGAGTGTAACTCAGCCAGTCTCCTGACGCAGCTGCGTGGGGTTTTCTCAGACCCCTGGCTGTGCCAAGGACCAGGAATATGCACGTATCTGCAGATCATCAGGACACACAGAGGCACGACTGGCCACACAATTTCGCTATATTGCTGGCAGCAGCTCCACCCGGACCTTGGGGCTGGGAAAAGCAGGCAAGTGGGGAAGCTGCGAAGTAAACTATTTTGTGACATGTTTTTATGACATAATGATATTGATCTGAAAGACACTCGCCCAGAACCACAACCTTTTCTACCCCAAGAAAAAGCCCTGAGCCGGTATAATCTTTTCAATCACTTGACATTCATAGTCTTACTCAAAGGTCTCTGAATATGTCATGTGTGTAATACTGATGCAGAATGTGGCCCGTGGCCGCTGCCAGCAATATGCTTCAATAAGGTAATTTTCCTGCTGCCTAGGAACATCAGCGGGGTGCAATCCGGAACTGAAACAGGGGATGACATCTTATTCACGCATGCATCTGGAGGACAAAACCATACTTTATTAAAGGAAAATGGGATTTCAGGATTGTTTTGACAAGCACTAAGAACACACCCCTTGGCTTACATACAGTACGGCTGCAGACCTGGGGGTCTCTGCAGCCCTGGGGATGCCCCCTGTGTGGCCAGCAGGGCTCGGGGGGTGAGGGATGGTTCTGGAAGCTGGGGTAGACGCACAGCCAGGGAAGGGGACCCATGCACACAGCACGTATTTTCATGTCCCTTTTATTTTATTTCTTTGCTTGTTCTTGACATTCAGAATTGGCGTCAGTGGTTGCTCTGTGGAAGGTACAGGTGACTGCCGACTTCTTTAAAGTCGACCAAAGACAGTTCTTCCTTCCTTTGTATTTAGGGTCATCCCAATTCTCCCTGCGTAAGGGGAGAAAAAGAGCACATTCTTTGACCTTCTTAAATCAAATTAAGCGTTGAGATTTAAAATAAATACTGAAAATAATGTCAGATTTTAAAATACCAGCTGTGCTCAAACACTTGCCTCCCTCTAAATCACCTGCTTTTATAGCTTTCTGTGTCTTTATTGCCCCTCTCAAAGCCTGCCAGGGATTTCAGGCCTCTGTCCCTGATCCTGATGACTGTTTTCCTAGATTTCTGCATCAAAATGGTCAAAACATTCACCGTTCCACTCACTTTGAGCAGCATGAATTCCTGAAGTTAGTCACCTTAACAAATGTGTCTGAAAAGAAGGCAACCTTGGAACTGAGCAGAAATACAAGAGTCCACTGGAAAGGCCTGCACACCCACCTGCAGGCACACCCTGCTCTCGGCGTCTCAAGCCTGACATCGCCTGGACTGACAGCACCCGGGTTTACCCCCTTTAGAGAGAAAGCACTGATAATCCTTAGAGTACCGGTGTAAAAAATATGAAAAATAAGATCAGCCAGATTAAGCATCAGAGAACATATTAACTAGCCAGGGAAAAGGATTATTAACAAAAGCATCTTATGACAACCTTCAATTGCCCCCAAATGAAATGATGCTTAAATGATCAGACTTGGATACTGCCTTATTCTCAGAAATCATCCCATGGTGTAGTCAATTTTGTGGGCCTGGAGAAGACGGATTAAAGAACAAAGTTTCTATAAGTAAACTCAAATAAATCCCCAAGCCAAATGCCTCTGGTGATGGTCTGTGTGAATTAAGCAGTTTGGGGGTAGTCATTTGCAGAAAAATCTCAAAAGATCATTTGTCAGCAATCAGTTGAAACCTCCCCAGCCTCTGGTGTTCTGAAACTTGGTGCTTCAAAGTACCAGGCAGTTTGCTGTTCTAGTTTATCTTAGAGCAGATGCATGTTTTCACACGATCTGTCGGCCAACAGCAAATAACTAGACCACAGTAAGCCCCTACATCGTGGAAAGCGTGGCTGAAAGTAGGTAGTGTTTTAAATGTGGGCTGCCTTGGGGAAGCCTCTCAGGCCCTTTGATGGTAATTTAATTCCCCACCCACCACGCAGGAACTCTGCACCAACTAGAGTAGGCACTGGGGGTCCAGATGGACCCTGCTCTGTGCCCCCATTTGCTTATCCCTGTGACAGTTTACTTAGCAAACAATAAAAGCACGTTGACTTCCACAGCCTCTATTAGAGGTCCCTGCAGTCTGCAAAGGAACACAAAAGAAAAGGAAGACGACTGAGAGGCGGTTTATGAGCTGAGGAGAGCCGCCCCGACAAGCAGCGTCTTTCGAGTAGCCTGGCCAGTCCAGACAGGCCTGGTTCTGGTCTTGTTCTCACAACAGAGCGAAGAGCCCCGTAGGGAGACGGACCCTCTGTTGGAGATGCGGAAAAGAAGAATCTGCTTCCAGTGAACTGAACTTGATTTTAGTCATGCTGCTCTGCAGCCCTTGGCATTTCCTTTATTACAAAATGTATTCAACATGTCAAGATACAGAATACGTAGACGAACGTATTCCCCATGGAATACATAGGAGTGATATGAAAGATTAACTTTGTCGTAGGCGTGCAACTGCACTGACCTGTGTGTGTGTGCTTTTCCTTCTATAGAATTAAGCACATGTACTAAGACATGTCCCTTAGTTGGGAAACTGTTTTTAGAAGAATGTTGAGACCATGACCATCCCCTCACTAGTTTCAGCCCTGGTTTTCTTGTTCCTCCGAGATAATCTCTTATTCCTTATCAGCACTTAGCCTCTCTGGTGAGCTTACCCTGGTTCCTGTAGAACACTTCTTCTGAGAGTCAGAACTTGAAGAGAAGGGCTTCAAAAAGATGTAAGATTTTTCAAAATGACCCAAGAGGATGGAGGAGGAGCTGGGAGGGTGGACAGACAGGCCTTTCTGGGCTGCGGTGTCCCCTGGTGCTGGAAACACCTGAACTCCTAGACAGAGGACTGATCTTGCCGCCCAGAGCGCGTGTGTTCCGAGCCTCACCATCTAGTTTGTTTGAAATGCAGAAACCAAGCTTCTGGGAGTGAGTTTGGGGCCATCTGAACACCCAGTGCCTGTCTAGTCAGTGCAGAGTTGATGCTCGACTGTCTCATGAGCGGGAGAATTAAAGGATGCAGAAAAGCCCCAACGAATACATTCAAAGCCAGGTGGTCACACCAGCCCGCGTCGCCTAATGCCAGCAGCAGCTTCGGATACCCTTTTGTTTCGAGGGCACACAGGCTTCCAACAGGAC
Organism: Ovis canadensis; assembly: GCF_042477335.2. Classification (NCBI taxonomy): domain Eukaryota; kingdom Metazoa; phylum Chordata; class Mammalia; order Artiodactyla; family Bovidae; genus Ovis; species Ovis canadensis. Next base: position 14,819,319 of record NC_091267.1, read on the forward strand.
GTGTGTGTTTAGACCTTGGCTAGGCTGCTCCTAGACCGTATCTCAGCTGCACTGATTTAGCGGCTGCTGAGCTAATGCCTTCAGTAGAAACGCCAGGATCACTTTCTGCTTTCCCTGGCTGTAGAAACTACCCAAGGAAACCCGGCTGTGCTCATTGGGTGGGGCGGGGAGAGGTCTTATTTTCTGAAGGACAATTTAATTCCTTGGTTGCAAGTCAGGAATAAATTCAAACCTAAAGAAAATTAACAGCCTAAAGAAAATGAGCAAGCAGAGTATTCCTAAGCAGGGTTTTCTATTCTGGCTTTCATTTTGAAAGCTTCAGGAAGCAGCGTCTAGAAAATGCTTTCTAGTGTCGCATTATTTTATCCCAACGCTTTCACCCATCATCAGTTCTTAATCCAGAGGCTCGTGCAGGGGAGTGTTCTGGCTCAGTTCACTAAGCTACCGACCAAGACTCCAGGGAAGGGGGTCTGCTGGGACGAGCTGTTACTCCTGTGTGTTTCACTGGACAATTACTTATTGAATGAGCACGTGAGCACAGGAGGGACCGTGCTGGGCAGGGCCCCACGGTGGGCCATCCTGCCACGCTCTGCCCAGGGAGAAAGGAAGCTGCCTGACTAGGCACGGGTATTCTGAAGGGCTGTTTGTATCTCAAAGACCCTTGATAGAAATTCTAATCTCTTCCTGTCTCAGATCACTCTGGTGTAATCGAGTTGTGGGTGGTGATTCTCTGAGCTCCAGGGATGCTCCAGTGAAGCTGTGGGATCTGCCTGCATTTCCTCAGCCGTGTTAGTCTCTGCATCTTCTTTGTCCCCTGTAAATGGAACTGGGGAAAGTTTTCCTAATGTCTGTTGCCCACAGGCTGTTGAGACCCACCAGTGATACCCCCAGATGGTGCCATTGTGTTTGGATATAAATTGTTCAGCAGGTCCGCGAATTTCTGAGTGAGTTTAGTAACTCTGACTTTTGTCTCTGTCTCTGAAAACATGTTTTCCTAACCAGCATCTTCCAAATGTTGCTGAAAAAGGCAGAGAGCACAGGGAGCGTTCTACAGGGTGGTTCTAGGATCCTGACCCAGAAGATCTGTTTCTGCTCTGCTGACCCAGCCCCACAGAGAGTCCAGGCTTCCTGAGCTTGAACTTTCTCTCCTAAAGCCTGACGGGGTGTCCGGAGTAACCGTGGGGACTCAGATGGAAAACTCTCTGACTTGTGAGGTTTCTAGACTTCAGCTCCTAGAGTTTGCTGGGCGGCTCCACCAGGCAGCTCTCCAGGAGCTTCCGGGACAACCTCGCCTGCTTTGCTCACTCTCCAGGAGTACATGGACTCATCCTCCACTCCTCAGGCTCGATCTTTGCACTTGTCTAGAAAGGCTTCCTTCTCTGCACCCCTCCATCCTGCCGGCCACCATGATCTGTGAGTTTTCCCTTCCTCTGCCTCCCAGGCGCTCATGGCTCACGTCCTAACTTCTCTAGGAGGCCAGTGCCCTCCACTCGCCAGGTTGGACCTGAGAAAACAGAGGTCAAATATATCTCAGGATGCAACGTACCCAAGGTCTCGGAGGAGAGACGCTCAAACCAGGCCACGGCCCCAGGCAGGCGGGTGGAAGAGCACCTGTTTTTCTCCATCCTCTCCAAGCACCCGGCTGCTCAAAACCCTTCAAAGATCTTCCATTTATAAATGAAGAAAATCCCAAACGGCTGAATCCGCTGCTCAAAGTCCTTCTCATGTGACTTGTCTCAGCATCGTTCTAGCTGCCCTCTCCATTCTTACCTCCCTGTAAGACATGTGCACACACACACGTGAGCTGTACATATACACGCACGCCTGCACAGGTGCACGCGCACACTCGTGCACACACCTTAGCCTGCCCTGGGATCAGGCTGCATAGCCCAGGCTCTCCCAGGACACCTCAGGCAGAATTTCCGTCTTTTGTGGCTGGATAATATTCCACTTCACTACAGACCAAGAAGTCAGTGAAAGGCCCTCGGAGACCAGAGAGAGACCACTTGTAGGGTCTGTTTTATGACATACATTGATGAGCTCATTCACACTGCACGCTAGATTACTGTTATGTCTGGGATAATTTGTACTTTATATATTTTAAATTTTTAAAGAAGAAAGCTCTTACGAAAAACAAAATACCAGAAATGGTTCATTTTGACTGAGAACACACACACTTGAACTGCGTTTTGAATGAACTGAACGGAGTCTAAACGGGGAGTTGCAGCGAGAGCATTACCTTCCACCCCACCTGGAGCTGTCAGAACACCAGCCGTGTCCCAGAGGGCAACGCCGCTCAGCCCTTCCCACCACCTGCTTGAGGTCAGATATCCAAGAACGTCAAAGGAGAAAGGGCAGAATTTCATCCGGGCAGATGCTCTGAGAAGGATTCTCTCCACCAGATTCTGCTGATTTCTGCTGGATTTGTACTAAGAACAACACCGTGGCTCCCACCGTGAAGTCAATCTATGCAAATTTTAACATGACTCGGCCTATAAAACAGATTTGCTAGTTGATAATGAGCCGTACTGTTTTCAAAGCAGTGTTAAGTACATGAACCCTTCTGATGTGATTTATGTACTCCTGGAATTAAATTGTGACTTAATGCACAATAATCAAAACTGCTCATAAGCATCAGTTTTGTAAGGTAAATACTCTTTTTCCCCATGTATTTATTTTTAAAATTTAAACATATGTTTGTATTTCCTTGAAAGTGAAAATGTTAGTTGTGCAGTCATGTTTGACTCTGTGACTCCACATAGCCAGCCAGGCTCCTCTGTCCTTGGGGTTCTCCAGGAAAGAATACCGGAGTAAGTTGCCGTGCCCTCCTCCAGGGGATCTTCCCGACCCAGGGATGGAACCTGGGTCTCCCACACTACAGGGGGATTCTTTACTGACTGAGCCGCCAGAGCAGCCCGGGGTTTCCTTAAGTGGATGGCAGGAGACACAGGACGAGCCAGACAGTGCGTGTCAACAATACCAGCGTATTTATCAGGCCTTATTTGCAGAGAACTCCACATACGTTCCCATGAACCCTGATGGGCTTTTTTCTTTTTTAAATCTCACTTTAAAAATGAGGGCGCTGTCTGGGAGCGAATAGGACTGTCTGTCTCACACGAAAGCCCACACTCTTCCCATTACTGTAAAGTGTCTTTTAAGTTGTTTATTTAGCCAATAGCCTCTCATTAGGAATTCTTAGCATATCAAGATGTTTTTTATTCAATTTGGCAGTGATATATAATGCTTATGTTTACTCTCCTGTTCTGAAGGCAAATTGCATCTTCTTTAAACAGTTTTGATGTGCAAATGCTCCTGATGGATATAGTTTAAAAAAAATAAACTAGGAAGACCTCATGTACTAGGCTTAGCGTACTGATGTGCTGGTCATTTACCAGCAGAGGCTGGTTGGTTATTATGTCCTGCCCACACAAAAGCATATGCAGCCGGAAATACCGCAGAGCCACAGTCACCATGAGGCGAGGCTCGGCGGGAAGGATTTCTTTATGAGTTTTCCTGGACAGCACACAGAAAGACAGCCTTCCATCACTACCAGGGGTGATGGCAGCTGGTGGGTGTTCATAGACGGCTTTGGTCAGCTAGGGAAGTTCTTCCAGCATGAATTAGTGTTGGATTCTGTCAATTACTGTTTCTGGTTTTCTTTATTTTTTAACTTTTTATTTTCTATTGGAAAGTGAAAGTGAAACTCAGTCATGTCTGACTCTGTGACCCCATGGTCTATACAGTCCATGGGATTCTCCAGGCCAGAATGTTGGAGTGGCTAGCCTTCCCTTCCCCAGGGGATCTTCCCAACCCAGGGAATCTTCCCAACCCAGGGATCGAACTCAGGTCTCCAGCATTCCAGGTGGATTCTTTACCAGTTGAGCCACAAGGGAGGAGTATAGCTGATTAACAATGTTTGGATTGTGTCAGGTGGACAGCAAAAGACTCCGCCACACGCATACATGTATCCATTCTCCCCCAAACTCCCCTCCCATCTAGGCCGCATGAGCAAGTTCCATGTGGTCCTCGCTGGTTGATATTGCTGAACTTAAGTTTCTGAGATTTTATTTAAAAATTTTATAACTGTCACAATATGTAGAAGAAAAAAATAAAAGATTTACAACTGTGTTCATGAGGAATACTGACCTGAAATTTCCTCATCATATTTTTGTCTGGTTTTGGTTTCTGGGTAATGCTGACTGTAGATAATGAGTACAAATATGTTCCTTCCTCTTCAATTTTCTGAAAGAATTTGTCTAAAATTGATATTATTTATTCCTTAAATAGCCATCTTCCCTGGTGGCTCAGATGGTAAAGCATCTGCCTACAATGTAGGAGACCCAGGTTCAATCCCTGGGTTGGGAAGATCCTCTGGAGAAGGCAATGGCACCCCACTCCAGTACTCTTGCCTGGAAAATCCCATGGACGGAGGAGCGTTGTAGGCTACAGACCACGGGGTAGCAAAGAGTCGGCCACGACTGAGCGGCTTTACTTTCACTTTCGCTTTTCTTTCCTTAAATGTTTGGTAGAATTCATTGGTGACTTAATGAGGCTGGAATTTTTCTAGGGAAAAGATTATAAACTACGATTTAATTTTAAATAGATATAGAACCATTCAGATTGTCCATTCCATTTTTTTTCCCTGCATGAATTGTATGTCTTGCAAGAAGATTGTCCGTTTATCTCAGTTGCCAAATCGATTGGTTTGGTTATTCGTAAAATTTCCTCTATTTGATGACTAGAAACTGTAGCTGTGCTACCCCTCTCAGTTATGGTTTTGATTATCTGGGCCTTTCTCTTTTTTCCCAATTAATCTGTGTGTAGATTTAGCAATTTTAATGATCTTCTCAAAGAAACAGGCTTTAGTTCCTTTGACTTTTTGTTTTTCTGGTTCTAACTTATCATTTTTCATATTGTTCTTTATTAATTATATTATTTTGTTGACTTCATATTTTGTTTTCATCTCTTTTCCTAATTACTTGAAGCGGAATCTCAGGTTTTTGGTCTGAGATATTTTTCCTTTGCTAATGTAAGTCTCTATGGTTATCAGTTTTTTCCAAAGGAAAGGCCTAGCATTATCTCAGAAATTTGATGTGCTATGCTTTAATTTTCAGAACAAAATATTTTCTATTTTTTCTTTTGATTTATTCTTTGACCTGTGTGTTATTTAGAAGTGTGTTATTTAATTTCCAAACATGTCAGCATTTTCCAGATATCATTATATCACTGATATATAAGTTAACTGTATGTGGTCAAAGAAAGTATTTTGTATGACTGAAATTTAATTGAATTAATTTTAAAATTAATTTAAATTGTTAAGATTTGTTTGATAGGCCAGAAAATGATCTGCACACATATGCACAAAAGAAGAATATGCATTCTCCTGCTTTGGGGGGCATGTTCCATGAATATCAATTAAATCTCATTGGCTGATGATGCTGTTTGTTTTGTTGATGGATTAGTTTCTGCTTAGTTGAGAGAGTAGTGTTAGAGACCCAGCTACAATTGTGAGTTTACCTACTTCTCGCTGGAGATCTATCAGTTTTTACTTCAAGTATTTTAAAACCCTATTTTAATTTTTATAAGCCATTAGGATTTTCATGTATGTCTTCTTGCAGAATGGACCCGAACACCATTATATAAGATCCGTTTTAGCCCTTGTAATGGTCTTGTTCTGAAATGTACTTTGCCTGATATTAATATAGCTATTCCAGATTTCTTTTTATCAGTGTTGTGTGATGTATAATTTCCCATCCTTTTATTTTTAACCTGTCTTTGCCTTTATGTTAGATTTCTTATAGATAGCATAAAACTGGGTTTTGCTTTATATTCAATGTGATGTGCTCTCGATTAATTGATATATTTAGACTGCTTTAATTTAACATAGTTATTGATACAGTTGGATAAAATCCACTCTCTTGCTGGTGTTTCTATTTGGTTCATTTGATCTGTTTCTTTTTTCCCTTTGATTGTATTTATTCGGATTAATTCAATATTTGTCATCATTCCATTTTATCTTCATTATGAGTTTATCCCTGTGTATACCTCACCTTACACTGTTCTGATTATTTGCTCTACTATTTACATTAAACATCACTCGTTGATTAGAATCTACCTTCAGTAACATGTTAAGGCATGTTATGTGTGGATGCGGCCACGCCATACACTTGACTCTTGCCATCAATCATTTATGCTTTTAAAATTTACTTTACTTTTGCCTGTGGTACAAATACGTGCTCTTTACTACTACTGTGCATGCCTTAAGCAGGGGTAGATGTTTCGTGTTTCCCCTGTCCCGTCTGCAATGGGCGTTACCAGTCCCCCGAGAGTGACGGTGCCTGCTGCTCTTCCCCAGTGGGTTAAAGCTTTGATCCGCGGAGCAGAGGGGCTCACAGGGTCCTGGCTGTCCTGTATGCCTTTCCCAAAGGGAATGAAGTTTTCCTCCCCCGGACCCGTGTCCCAGGAGTTCCCGTATTCTCCGGGGCCCGCTGTGAGCACGTGGAGGAGAGTCTGTGGACAGATGTGACGCCTTTCTGTCCGGGCCCCGCGCCCTGCGTTCTCCCACCAGCCAACACTCAGAAATGCTCTTGCATCCTTCTCCCCCGTGTCAGCTCCGTCAGCCCAGGCCTGTAGCTGAGTGCGTCTGCCATTCCTTCTCTGGATGTCCAGCTGACTGTCTGCGTTATGGCATTAGCTCTTCCAGAGTCCAAGTAAAAGTTGCAAGCTCACATATCTTCCAGCTGTGCTCTTGTAGGGGTGGGAGTGATGCTCTCTGCATTTCATATCATCCCCCAAGATCACCACCTCCTTTCAGGCCACTTTTACTTTTAGTTTCCAAGTAAAAAAGGGACATTCTAGCACCTTTGGGCCATGAACTTCTCTTCCTAGGAGAAAGGCCTCCTTCCTTGTACCAGAGGAGCGAACGGTTTAGCTGCACTATATTGTCCTGGAAATGCCACGATGTTCTTAGTGGGTCTTAGGTCCCCAGGATGGCAGGGACCCAGGATCAGAATGCTGTCAGGGCAGCAGCTGGTTGGGGCCCAGACAGGAGGGACCTACAGCCTCGATGCCTGTGAGCCTGCGGTTGGGGGAGAAGGGCCTGGTGACCAGGGGCAGTACGTGTAGGCAGATTCCCCTGACTCCCATGGGAAAGAGTGCAGACGTGGAATTCACTAATCGATGCCCCTGTCCCTTCAGCGGTTCCGTCCACTTTCACCAGTGCTGCGAACTGCCTCGAATAACAGTCCAGTGGTGGGTCTTGAAGACACTGCCGGGCCTCCCCACCTGTCTGTTGACACCACTCAGGCTTTCTGAGCCCCTGGGGAATTCTTAACAGGAGTTTCCAAAGAAAAGCACTTATTTTCTCTTATCCAAATCATATGAGCAATAGCACTGAGATGTAGAGAAGCTGAGCGAACAGAGGAGGACTGAGAAATGCCTGGGGAACAGAGTCTGTTTTTGTGAGTCCAGGAATCTCTGGTCACCTGTCTATTTTCTCCTCAGGGTATCCAGTTGAGGGCTGTGTGGACCCGACACCGACTGAGTCAGAAGGACCACCAGATGGGTCGCTGAGGCTAACATCTCACGACAGAGCTCTCAGCTGCTTCTGTCCCCACCGGATAGTAAGAACGAGAGGCCCCCTCGGAATTAAGATCCCGTCTCTGCTTTGTTCTTCATCTCTGCTGGAGGGCTTTTCCCTGCACACTCGTGTTTTATTGGCAATTTATTGCACCCAGTGGAAGAAGCTCTGGCCTCAGCAACAGTGCTGTGATGTACAAACAAAATGCATTTAATTTGACTCAGTGTATTACAAGCATTATAATCCCCCTTTGACTTGACCATGATCGACTAATCTCATCTGTTCAGAGGGATAAGCCTGTCTCAGCCGTGATGACAGGCTTAGAGAATGGCAGAAATTAGGGCATTCTTAGAGATTATAAACTGTAACAGCAGATAAGGGCTCTGAATAGGGAAAGGTCTACAGGTGGTTCCTTGTGGAAATGCTCCGGTGGGGGCGGGGGGAGCAGGAGGCACGTGGCGTCATGTGCGGCCCAGACACCACATGGGTGGGCCCCCGAAACCAGGATGGGGGATGAGGCCAGGACACTTTCCAGGCTTGCAGCCCATTCCGAGGAAGGACTGGGAATAAAAGAGTCCCACGAGGGACCACCTGTCCAACACCACCCAAATTGTTTAGGGAACTCTTTATGTAACAGTGGTATGGAAAGAAACTCTGCCTCCTTCTAACAGAAACAGGACTGGGGCTTTGTCAGAGCCGCAAGGATGGTCTGAGGGGAGACAGAGAGGAAGAGAATGGCTGGGGATGGACACGGGGATCAGGCAGGGAGATGGAGCCAGTTGTTACTATTGTTGTTCATTTGCTAAGTCATGTCCAAGTCTTTGCAACTTCATGGACTGTGGCCCTCCAGGCTCCTCTGTCCATAAGATTGCCCAGGCAAAGATACTGGAGTGGCTTATTCCCTTCTCCAGGGGATCTACCCAACTCAAGAATCGAACCCAAGTCTCCTGCATTACAGGTGGTTCTTTATCGCTGAGCTACCGGGGAAGTCCATGATGAAGTCAGACCAGTAGCCAAAACACCTGCCATCACAAGCCCATGATGGAATCAGACCATTAGCCAAAACACCCAGTGGAAGAGCCCCCGGGGACAGCGTAACCCTGCAGTGAGTCCAGGTCCAGGGTGAGCCTTGGATGCACCTTCACGCACATGCTGGGTGGGTTTATGGTCCAACTTGCCTAGAAACAGGGAACCTTAAGTTTATCTTAAGTTTAATGAAATTCAAGTTAAATGATGTGGGGTTGCTTCTTTGGCTTCTAATAAACCTTCCACCAACCTGCCCAAGGCTTGCATGCATCCTGGGGGCTTGAGATCCTCACACACTCACTTCTGAGGGCAGGGAAGGCCTGGAGTCCAAAGGCTCCATGCACTCCTGGTCTGAGTGGTTAGGCAGGGACGGCCCTGCAGGGTGTGGGGCCAAGGCTGCCTCGTCTCACTGCCCAAGCCCAGGAAGACAAGAAGGAGGCAGAGACCAGCACTCATTCTCTGAAAGTTACCAGCCAAGGCATCAACAATTTTGAAAAGTAAGAACAGAGCAGAGGTCATCAGGTCCTAAACTGGGAAGTTGCAGGCAGACAAGAATTCAGGGAATTTTCCCCAGGAAGGACACAGAGAGAGCATGGACTTGTTGTACCTAGCCTTGGTACAAAAATGTAGTGTGTAGGCCATTATGATATTCCATTTCCATTTAAACTGTTAATCAGCTAAAAGGAAAAGGGAAGTAAGAAAAGGGACTGAGGCAGGAGGTGGGTGAGGGACTTTGCATCTTTACTGTTAAAATCAGAGATCTTCCTGAATGACAGCACCTGTCCAGCCATTTCCCTTCTGATCAAGACTCATCTCCTCCTTAAATGTTTGCGTTCCTTCTGCCTGCTGCCCTCTGCTCCTGCCATCTCTGGGATGGGCCTCCCCAGCTCAGACGCACCGTCTCCCCTTCCTAGGTGCTTCTACTGTTCCTTTCTGCCCCAGAGGCTCCCAGCTGACCTCCAGGGAACTCCTCCAGGCAAAGCACAGATGGACATGGTAAAGGGCCGCCCTATGAAGACCTACAAGACCTTCTAGAACTAACACCTAAAAAAGATGTCCTTTTCATTATAGGGGACTGGAATGCAAAACTAGGAAGTCAAGAAACACCTGGAGTAACAGGCAAATTTGGCCTTGGAATGCAGAATGAAGCATGGCAAAGATTAATAGAGTTTTGCCAAGAAAATGCACTGGTCATAGCAAACACCCTTTTCCAACAACACAAGAGAAGACTCTACACATGGACATCACCAGATTGATTATATTCTTTGCAGCCAAAGATGGAGAAGCTCTATACAGTCAACAAAAACGAGACCAGGAGCTGACTGTGGCTCAGATCATGAAATCCTTATTGCCAAATTCAGACTCAAATTGAAGAAAGTAGGGAAAACCACTAGACCATTCAGGTATGACCTAAATCAAATCCCTGATGATTATACAGTGGAAGTGAGAAATAGATTTAAGGGCCTAGATCTGATAGATAGAGTGCCTGATGAACTATGGAATGAGGTTGGTGACACTGTACAGGAGACAGGGATCGAGACCATCCCCATGGAAAAGAAATGCAAAAAAGCAAAATGGCTGTCTGGGGAGGCCTTACAAATAGCTGTGAAAAGAAGAGAAGCGCAAAGCAAATGAGAAAAGGAAAGATATAAGCATCTAAATGCAGAATTCCAAAGAATTGCAAGAAGAGATAAGAAAGCCTTCTTCAGCAATCAATGCAAAGAAATAGAGGAAAAGAACAGAATGGGAAAGACTAGAGATCTCTTCAAGAAAATTAGAGATACCAAGGGAACATTTCATGCAAAGATGGGCTCCATAATGGACAGAAATGGTATGGACCTAACAGAAGCAGAAGATATTAAGAAGAGGTGGCAAGAATACACAGGAGAACTGTACCAAAAAGATCTTCATGACCAAGATAATCACGATGGTGTGATCACTCATCTAGAGCCAGACATCCTGGAATGTGAAGTCAAGTGGGCCTTAGAAAGCATCACTATGAACAAAGCTAGTGGAGGTGATGGAATTCCAGTGGAGCTGTTTCAAATTCTGAAAGATGATGCTGTGAAAGTGCTGCACTCAATATGCCAACAAATTTGGAAAACTCAGCAGTGGCCACAGGACTGGAAAAGGTCAGTTTTCATTCCAATTCCAAAGAAAGGCAATGCCAAAGAATGCTCAAACTACTGCACAATTGCACTCATCTCACATGCTAGTAAAGTAATGCTCAAAATTCTCCAAGCAGGCTTCAGCAATACGTGAACCGTGAACTTCCTGATGTTCAAGCTGGTTTTAGAAAAGGCAGAAGAACCAGAGATCAAATTGCCAACATCTGCTGGATCATGGAAAAAGCAAGAGAGTTCCAGAAAAACATCTATTTCTGCTTTATTGACTATGCCAAAGCCTTTGACTCTGTGGATCACAATAAACTGTGGAAAATTCTAAGAGAGATGGGAATACCAGACCACCTGACCTGCCTCTTGAGAAATCTGTATGCAGGTCAGGAAGCAACAGTTAGAACTGGACATGGAACAACAGACTGGTTCCAAATAGGAAAAGGAGTACGTCAAGGCTGTATATTGTCACCCTGCTCATTTAACTTCTATGCAGAGTATATCATGAGAAACGCTGGACTGGAAGAAACACAAGCTGGAATCAAGATTGCCAGGAGAAATATCAGTAACCTCAGATATGCAGATGACACCACCCTTATAGCAGAAAGTGAAGAGGAACTAAAAAGCCTCTTGATGAAAGTGAAAGAGGAGATTGAAAAAGTTGGCTTAAAGCTCAACATTCAGAAAATGAAGATCATGGCATCCAGCCCCATCACTTCATGGGAAATAGATGGGGAAACAGTGGAAACAGCGTCAGACTTTATTTTGGGGGGCTCCAAAATCACTGCAGATGGTGACTAGAGCCATGAAATTAAAAGACACTTACTCCTTGGAAGAAAATTTATGATCAACCTAGATAGCATATTCCAAAGCAGAGACATTACTTTGCCAACAAAGGTCTGTCTAGTCAAAGCTATGGCTTTTCCTGTGGTCATGTATGGATGTGAGAGTTGGACTGTGAAGAAAGCTGAGTGCCAAAGAATTGATGCTTTTGAACTGTGGTGTTGGAGAAGACTCTTGAGAGTCCCTTGGATTGCAAGGAGATCCAACCAGTCCATTCTGAAGGAGATCAGCCCTGGGATTTCTTTGGAAAGAATGATGCTAAAGCTGAAACTCCAGTACTTTGGCCACCTCATGCGAAGAGGTGACTCATTGGAAAAGGCTCTGAAGCTGGAAGGGATTGGGGGCAGGAGGAGAAGGGGACGACCAAGGATGAGATGGCTGGATGGCATCACTGACATGATGGACGTGAGTGTGAGTGAACTCTGGGAGATGGTGATGGACAGGGAGGCCTGGCGTGCTGCGATTCATGGGGTCGCAAAGAGTCGGACACGACTGAGCGACTGAACTGAACTGAACTGCCCCGTTAAAGGTCAGTAAAGAGCCTGCACTGCAGAGGGCGGGCGTGCCATCGACACAGAGGTCGCACAGGCATCTCCCCCCGTGTGTTCTGCTGTCTTTAGCCTTCGTCTTTCCCCCACAGCGGTGTTACTGACCGTGGCTTACTCCTCCTCTTCCATTCCTTTCTAATCTCACAAGAGGAATGTTTATGAATACATTTATGAGAGCTAATACAGACCTGAACAATTTGGGGCATGTCACCCTGTGACACATAATGTGAACAAAGTTAAAATCTTAGAAAAATTTTAAACTGGATGGAGGAATAATTTATAGGCTTATATCGCATCTATATTCATTATTAAATATTTAATCCAGAAGACTTTATATTTCCTCAGATATACCTCGTTATGACTTGCAAGAACTAACATTATTCTATCCACTGTTAATAAGAGAAGATAACCGTTATAATTAATATGTGCCATTATGACTCATAACTTTAAGGTACCATTTTACTTTTACTTATTGAAAGAGCTGTTTTGGTCTTAATAAAACGGAGCAATTTTATTGCCTTAGCCTACCCACCTAAGATGAAAACTGAGTGACGAAAGAGCAGTTGAGCAAGTGGGTGCTGACGGCAGACGGCAAGCAACGCCCAGCCACACCCTTACTCAGCATCAACTGGGAGCCTTTGGAAACCTAAAGAATGGAGCTAACAGTGTCTGTCCTGGAGCAGAGTAGATGAGCATTGTTTGGGGGAGAGTTATGTAAATACTCTTCCCTGGTAAATATACTTCCCTGGTAGCTCAGTTGGTAAAAAACAATCTGCCTGCAATGCAGGAGACCCCAGTTCAATTCCTGGGTCAGGAACATCTATTGGAAAAGGGATAGGGTACCCATTCCAGAATTCTTGACTTCCCTAGTGGCTCAGCTGGTAACGAATCTGCCTGCAATGCAGGAGACTCTGGTTCAGTTTATGCGTTGGGAAGATCCGCTGGAGAAGGGATAGGGTACCCACTCCAGTATTCTGGCCTGGAGAATTCCATGAACCACAGTCCATGGGGTCCCAAAGAGTCGGACTCAACTGAGTGACTTTCACTGTGTAAATCTAGAGGCTCCTTCTGCAACGCGCAGGGAAATCATCCCCAGGGATCATCCCTCCCACCCGCTTCTGGGAGCTGATCTGACACAGGAAACCAGGACACAGTTCAGCCACAGGACTCTTAAAACAAAACCAGCCTAGCCAATGGCAAATGTCAACATGACCACCTTCTTAGATTCTCTCTCTCTTTTTTTTTTTTCTAGTGAAGCCCAAGAGGGCCTTTCTGAAATACCCTTTCAAAGCAAAGGCTACTCACTTTGCATCATCTGGGCTTGTGTTGTACATTATTGAGCAACCCTGAATATTCACTGCAAGGACTGATGCTGAAGCTGAAGCTTGAATACTTTGGCCACCTGATGTGGAGAAATGAGTCTTTGGAAAAGACCCCGATGCTGGGAAAGACTGATGGTAAGTGGAGAAGGGGGCAGCAGAGGATGAGACAGCTGGATAGATCACCAACTCAGTGGACATGAATTTGAGCAAGCTCTGGGAGACAGTGGAGGACAGGGAAGCCTGGAGTGCTGCAGTCCATGGGGTCACAAAGAGTCAGGAAAACAAAAACAACACGGGTAGAAATACCCTCAAATCCCTAATCAGGTTCTACAGTCTGAATGACAGGGGTAATCCAAGCATAGATAGCATTTTTGTTTCATTCCCATGAAAACATTCATGATTCCAGAGAATACTTTAAAAGTAAGGCGGCTGTTGGGGCTTTTGCAGAGACGTCAGATCAAGGTGTATGGATTCAGATGCCATGTCTGCTTGGAGGAGGGCTCCTCGTCACAGAACTGGTCTGAAAAGATGCATCAGGTCCCTCTTCCTGCTGAAAAAAGATGTTTGCTTTCTATCTGGAATTTTTATTCCACCCCTTGAAGACTTTTGTGGAGGACATAAAACAACTAAGAATGTCTATGGGGAATCATCACCTCTTCATGGCAGGCAAGAAATCCCAAACATGTTAGTCTGTTTTGCTCCATTCTCCCCAAGAAAAGGTTATATTTCCTTTTTCAGTGCCCATAATCTTTTTAGAACCTTCTCTTTATTGGGCCCATAAACATCCCAGGGTAGCAGCACATCATCACAGGCTGAGAAACCCCATCAGAAAAGCCACCTCATAAATGACGCCAAGAAGCCGGTGTCCCGGACACTTGAATTAACTAATTTTATGACGGTATTTACAGCACCTGGAATATTTGGACCAATTGTTGCCCAACAAGCCATTTGATGGATGAACGTGGCCTCCTGCTCAACAGTCCTGTGATCCTGCTGCACATTTTTCAAAAGTTCATTCCATCTCTTCTTGCCTGATCATCTATAAACTCTTTGATTTTTTTAAGAAAAAAATACCACCAATGGAAAAAACTTCCCTCCCCCCCCGCTTTCTGGGATAAAATCAGGACAATTTGAAACAGATGCAACCTGTGGGTCAGGACCAGATAGAGAGACACATCAGAAAGGTGGCGTCCGTGCATTTAGGGTGCTTTATGGTGCCCAAAGCTCCTCGTTTCTTACTTTTCTCAATGAAAGGAAGGAAACTGAAGTTGTATGTTGAGTTCTACCCACTTTGATGAGAGGAGAATAAGGCCTCTGAATTTATTTTAAATTTCTCCACATTTACAGCTACTAAACTAATACTTCACTCAGACAATCAGCACCCACCACTTTCTACCTGTATTCCGCCTCAGTTTTTCAAACACACTCACCTTATTTCTTAGAAATCACAAGAGGTATTTTTACATGCATTATTTAACTTCATTAACTACAACAAATTATTTCAATTTTTCTAAAGTCTCTTCATCTTTTTTGAGTAAGAAAATGAGGACTATTTACCAGACTAATCCTCTGTTCTATGTTAATCTGAAATGATTTTTTTTAAGATTTATGTCATTAACAATGTGTAATTCATTTCTAGGTGAAAGTGAAAGTGTTAATTGCTCAGTCGCTTCCAACTCTTCGCATTCCCAGGGATTGTAGCCTGCCAGGCTCTTCTGTCCATGGGATTCTCCAGGCAAGAATTTTGGAGTGGGTAGCCCTCAGTTATATATGAAAAAATGTCACACAAGGTCAAAAACATGAGGTTTCATATTTAAAACAATACTTCAGAGTTTAAAAGGTCCTAAAAAGCCCTCTACCACTACACAGTCACTAAATGGTTTTTAATCATCACAGCAACATTTTTCATTCAGCTGAGCATCTCGTAAGCGGGTTTTTCTGTCACCTTCGGCTCACAGGCTTTTTTTTTTTTTTCTCCACTGTATGAATGAATTATTTCCAATTTTGGTTGTCCAAATAAGACTTCATGCTTTTACTCCAAATACATCAAAACCGTGACGAAAGAGATTTTGCCAAGGAATATGACAGAAAACAACAAAATTCTGTAAAGCAATTATCCTTCAATAAAAAATAAACTAATTAAAAAATTTTAGTAACAGTATGGCTTTTGAAAGTTGTACGTAGTGTGAGACCTTGGGGCAGAATTGTGCTTATATTGCTAAAGGATGCCTCTTGCCAATGCAATTTGTTAATTCAAGATCAGAACAATGCAGGCATCCTGGGAATACTGCACACAACACAATGCATGAAAGCATAATATACCTTTCTCCTGCTTGTCGGAGATTGCTAAATCATGTCTCACGTTTATTTCTAATATCAGTGGGAAGCTGGGGAAGAATGATGTGACAGAGACGCTACAGTACAAATGCAGGTCCACGAGCACAGATTCTTTTGTCTCTGAGAAGTTCATACCCTATCCATCGCTCTCTCTCAAAAAAAAGTGAGAATATTCTTTGACACTCAACCATATTTGGGCAAATTCATTGCCAAGCGGAAAATCAGGGTATTGCTCCCTGTAGAACCATGGAGGATGCCTGTTAGAGATTAGGAGGATATTAGCAGCTTGTTTGCCCAAAGGCAAGTGAGAGAATCGCATCAGAGCCGAGGCAGGGCTTTCAGGATGAATCTAATAGTTTTGCATTTGCTTCTATTGGTGCGTCGTTAATGGCGCTTCTGAGTCCTGGAGACCGTCGTTGTGTGCTACCTTTTAATAAGGTGAAGGCGGGAGGCCTCGTGCGCTTGCCTGCATATCCTGGTGGCTAGTGTGGTTCGCATCCCCCTGGATGTGGGGAGCCCTCTGCACCCTGTGGGACAGCAGCCCAGGAAGGGCAGGGACCCCCGCCCCTGGCTGGGTCCTCTGGGTTCCCTATCCAGCCAGGTGGCTCTGGACAAGCCGCATAGCTCGAGGTCTCTTGGAAATGAGGGGTTTGGATGGCATGTCCCTGGTTTCCTGTGAGTGCTAAATCTTTACGATTCTTGAGCAATGGAATGGCTCCCCGACCCCCCGTGGAACAAAGCAGCTGCCTCCAAAACAGAATGGAAGTCGTAAGTTTTGGTATCAGATACATATTTCAACGCCCTTCAGGACATATCTGCTGTTTTAGGATAGCGATGCAAAAATACAGGGCAGAAGGACAGTAACCAAGGGAACACCTGGTGTGCTGGATAATTTTAAAGAAATCTAATTGATAGAAAGCAGTGAAGGACTAAAAGTTTGCTTTAAATACGTTCAATCCACTTCTATGAAAATTATACATTAATAAAGCCATGGAAAAAATTCAAGTTAAAAAAAAAAAGCAGGGAAGGATTAAAGCTAGAATAGGAAGGTGGTTTTGCAGTCGTCATCACAGTTTCTAAGGCAATGGCTGTTGGGGTGGCTTCAAGGAAGGCACCTGATTTTCCCGTTCTTCCCTCCCCCTGAATACACCATTCACCGCACACTCCTGTGGCTTGAGTCTCTGAGGGCGCTCATGTCAATAGACGAGTAATAATAAAGCCCTCACATAGCACATCAGAGGGACTGAGGTTTGCCTGTGTGTTTACGCTTGGATGATGTAAACAGTTTTGACCTGAAGATGAAACTTGGCAAAGGCCCCCCTCTTTGCTGCAACCTAATTGTTTTCGGTCCGTGGAAAGCAGCTCGAGCAGAGAGGGGCCAGGGGTACATGTACACCCTGTGTCAGCCAGCGCTCCGAGGGTGTGCAGGGGGGCTGACCCACATGCTCTCCCCCCAGCATGCCCCGGCCCTCCCCAGCTGCCCAGCTCCCCGTCCACGTGTTCACGCAGAGCCGGAGGTGGGGCTCCAGCCGGCGCTGCACCTGCCAAAGACCTTCCTCCCGGGCGGGGTCCCAGGAGCAGCTCAAGAAGCATCCTTCAAGGTCTGTTTCCCATTTCCACACTGAAGGGGCTTGTGAGCTACAGCCACACCACTGCCTTTTTCCTGAAGTGGGTTTTCAAATATATCCTTAGAGGAACAATTGTGGGACACTTTTCCTCAAAAAATAGTGAATTGGTAAGATCACAAACGATCATTTCAAAAGAAATGCAATAAAAATGACCAACAGGTGGTTGATCTTGGAAGAGGACAAATAAGTTGTGTTTTTTCAAAGCGCCCCATGGGTAAGACTGCTTTAATGTTCAATCTTCGAATGTTGAAGTGAGTGAGCACGCGGCATGGTTAATGTATTTGAGGATGACTCTGGGTGGAGAAGGCGGTGGTACAGCCGTCTGGGTGAGTCAGTCGCTTTTCAGACAAAATTCTGCCAGAAAACACTTAAATCAACCCCCTATGTGCGTGTTAAGTCGCTTCAGTCATATCCGACCCTTTGAGATCCTGGGCTGTGGCCCACCGGGCTTCTCTGCCCATGGGTTTCTCCAGGCAGGACCACGAGTGGTTTGCCATGCCCTCCCCCAGGGGACCTTCCTGAGCCGAGGACTGAACCCAGGTCTCCTGCACCGGCAGGCCACTAGCGCCACCTGGGAAGTTCTTAAATCAATTGATATATGATTAATTTCTAAATCTGTGAATTATACAAAGTTGAATTTAGTAAGTTTTTAAGATGAATTAGAGCCAAATACAATGAGTCAATGATGCATGCCTTTTCAGTCTACAAACCCCAATTTCTTAGTTTCTGTCTTATCCTTTGAATGGAATCCTGTCTGAAAATCAGTCCTGGCTGCAGCCGCATCAGGCCATTTTTAGTCCTTTTCTGTATCAGGCAATGTCCACACACAAGTTAAATCATTCAATTCATTGAATTCAGTTTAATTCACAATTGTTGGCTTTCAGCATTTGGTGAAATTTAGGGTACTTACTGATTAATACAAGAGACCTTTCACCTTGGATGGGTTTATGTGCTGGTACTGGGGAGACATTTATCCCCAAATACATACTATATGTACAGACTGAAAGTATTGTAAGGAGCACAGAACACAAGGATTTTATTTCTGGTCAGAAGGAAGGATAACAAAAACCCCAATCTGGGATCATGTTGGTTAAAGTTAAAAGAAGTGTTTTTGTTTTTTTTTTAAATCAAGATAAAGAAGTGTTGATTATGCCTTTAGTCTATTGTTTTAACACAAAAGACGTTTCTGCTCACTGTTAAAACAGTCTTCCAGATTTCAATTGATCTATTAATTCATAGGTATTATAATCATTCTAGCAATTAGGCTTAGGGGTCCCTCTTCTATAAAAATTACTATTTCACACTGTAATTATGATGTTAGCAATAACTCATCCTATTAAAATGCTTGCTGATTACTCTTAAATTTGTAGCCTCTGAAGAGGCTCCTACATTCAAGGTTTATAATATTCAGATCTGTTCTGTGATTCATGTGAGGCCACTAAGCTAGGCCCACTTGGAATCTATGAAATGTCAAACCAGAAAAACAACAGCACTTTATAACCTCAGCTAGTGCATGCCCTCATTTACAATTTTATGGTGCACCCTCTTGATACTGAGAACTATTGGGATTTCTGAACTCTTTAAAAGCCATCTTTATAAAGATTTTCCTGAGCCAGTAATTTTAAATGACTATGGTACCTTGTCAAGGGCCCTTAATTAAAATCATCTCCGACTGTCAGCAAGAGGAATGGACTAGAGGGTGATTTAAAGACTACAGACAAGTCTGAGAGAATGGTATTTTCCATCATTTTAACATTTCCCCTTTTGCTAAAGTGATTGAATAGATTATTTATGAACATCAAGCAAATTTTCTGGAGTTAAAAAAAATAATTATATCCCATCCATTTTCTGGTACATCGCCCTTGTCGGAAGAAGACAGAGTCTAACCCAAGCAACGAAACACTGGCTGTGCTGTAGACTTAATACCTTTTGGATACTTAAGGCCTGGTACTGTGGGTTCTAAGGATTTCCTTGGTGGCTCAGACAGTTAAGTGTCCGTCTACAATGCGGGAGACCCGGGTTCAGTCCCTGGGTTGGGAAGATCCCCTGGAGAAGGAAATGGCAATCCACTCCAGTACTATTGCCTGGAAAATCCCATAGACAGAGGAGCCTGGTAGGCTACATGTGGTCCATGGGGTCGCAAAGAGTCGGACACGACTGAGCGACTTCACTTCACTTCACTGTGGGTTCTGATGCTTAGTTCCTGTTGAATAATTTGCTGACTCGGGCTTTTCCGCCTCTGAAATCCCACTGGGGAAGACACATAGATAAAGGGTACTACAACTGTAGTTAGCAGGCTCTACAGCAATGTTGTAGGGGCAAGCGGGGAGACAGCATTACCAGATACTGGCTTTGGTCTTCATTCTTGGTGGAAGGGGCCCACGGTGTGGAAGGGCAAGGCTGTGTGTCCTGAGCTGGATCTGTGTGCATGTGATCAAGCTAGACTGTTAGAAGGAGGTGCAGTCTCGTTTCTCCTGCCCTTCTGGCTAGTCTTATGGGGCCTTCAGCTCTCCAAGTTCCAGCTGCTGACCCGATGACAAAGTCAGCCGGGAGAGAAGCAGCTTCTAGCGGGACTCATACACACTGAGCTCTGCACCCTGCAGGTCCTCCTTTATGGGTGAGGCTAGATACGAGGCTCACTCTGTCCGGGCCACCCCCGCCAGGGGCTGCGCAAGTGGGGGTCTGAGGGGCTCCCTCTCAAGTACAAGGTCAAGACTTAAGGTCTGGGGCCAAGGTCCGTCTTCAGTTTTGTGGTTTAGACCCACATTCAGGATCCAGATCTGGGTGTCGAATGAATATCTCAGGCTGGATACAGTTGAGATCGGGCACAAAGACTTAGAACTGAAGAAGAGAACTTGAAGGGATCATCTTCTTTGGTCTGAAGGCTTGTTGGTTGGCTTCCAATTCCTGCTCTGCCCAAGATCGATATAATGAAAGGTTGACAGGGGTAAGGGGAGTCAGACCAATTACACTTGAATCATCAGATTACTTCAATTTTTGATGACAAAGAATTCAAAGAAACATTCCCCCCACCCCAGTTTCTTTATATTCTTATAAAAATCTGTATCTGGCAGAGACTATTATATGTTTCTCTAAGGTCTATAGGTTTTCACGTGTTTTGATCAGTCGTTTGTGTACGATCCACACTTAATTTCTAGGTTAATCCACATTTGCTTTTAGGCAACTGTGAACCAGATGTGTTTCTTTGGGAAAAAAAAAAAAAAGCTGAAGCCTTTTATTTTTGTGTGTGTTTGTGTGTGTTTTGCTTGGGGCATAAAAATCATTTCTCCCCCTTCAGTGAGGTCGTTTCCAATTACAATTATGTTTGTGCTACAAACACTTAAAAAATTAACGGATGTATTTGGTTATTAGTGTATCTTTCAGCATGCTGCTATTAATGCAGTCATTATGTTAAGCGTATTTTTTTAAAAAGCTGCTCAAGTGACAAGCTCAATATTATCAAAAGTCCAGGGAATTTGGCCCCTTCTCTGCCTCCCCAAACACAAAGCTGGGGAAACGGCCCAGGGACGCACATGTGCACAGCATGTGGGGCCTGCCGGGTCCCCAGACACTGACATACCTGCCCAGCCCCCTGGGCCGCTGCGGCGAGAACCACAAGCCCCGATGTGGGAGGGCCACCCATCCCCGGGCACCTGGACATCCCGGCCTGTGCCCACTGCGCATCTGGTGGGAGAGCCACGGAAAGGCAAGAGGAATCCTGAGCATCCACTGCCCTCTGTAAGGAGTGTCTTCTACAGCCAAGACCAGCAACCACGCTGCTCTGTGTCCTCTGGGTCCTCAGTGACCCCACCCCAGGAAAGCAATTCTACAGAATTCCCTGTGTGGGGGAAAGGCTTTATCAGCTTGACGGCCTCAGGTTTGCTCTGTTGCCAGGGAGACCACCATCCCCACTGGTCTGGGGCTGAGAAGTCTCAGGACCAGGCACCTCTGTTTTAGGGCTGGTGGGGTCCCCGAAACACCTGTCTTCCAGGCCGGCTGACTCCTGGACTTCAGTGTGTGAAGTCCTGGGTGTGGCTTCTGCAAAACTGAAGTCAGAGAGGACTCTTCCGAGTGAGACTATCCCGGCTTCAATTAGCTCAAGAGACTAAAGCAGAGCAATGAAGGACTTATTTTCTCATTGACACCAAGGATGGGGGTGGGTGGGTGGGGGCGGTCCTCCGTTAGGATAGCTGGGCTCTCGGAGCGGACGTGCAACACAGGGACCCCCTGATGCTCCTCCGTCGTCTCTTCCCTGTCCAGGACAGAGGCCTCCCTTGCCACAAGCACCCCAGACAGACAGAAAATCCAGAGAAGAGAGAGGAGTTTGCTGTGTATTTAAGTCCCAGGCATGGATGAAGATGGGTCCAGTTTCGGTCTCAAGCCACAGATTCTGTCCAGGGACCATGACCGTGGATCCGAGCGACTGGGACCACTGCCTGGGTCATGTGCTCATCCACGGCTGGTGGGGATAGTCCACCGGTCTTAGGACAAATGCCACGTCTCAGGGTGGGAAGCAGCAGGACCCAGGAAAAGGCAGGAGAGGCTCTGTTGCCCCAGGACAGAAGCTTTGTCTGCAGACATGTGCGCACGGCTCCAGTCCTGACTCTGTGCTTCTCTCCGTGTGGGCCCCAGGACGTCCTCAGGGCCTGGGGACTCTGGTCAGAGTCGCCGGGCATGACCCCGCTGCCCGTCGCTGAGCTCAGTAATCGGACAGAAGCACAGTCTCTGGCCTCAGAGTTGAGCGGGGTTTTCACCCCACTGTTTACAGTCTGTGTCATCTTCTGGTGATGTGCTGAAACTTCTCCGAGTGTCCGAGATGATCACAAGCGCATCAGAACTCCAAGAGCAGGTTCCAGAAAACACACTGCAGCTGCCCCCAGCAGGAAAGAAGGCTCCTTGCAGTCCCCGAGGCCCAGGTGAAGCCTCTCTGGGCCCTGCCCTCCTCCTGGTCTGTCCCACCACATCTGAGGCCGTGTCGGACACACCGCATTAGCCGGCCAGCGTGACACCCCCAGCGGCTCCGTGTGGGCGGGAGCCCTGCCTTTCTCAGAGCCGGTCTCACTTCCCTCCCTGCCCTGAGAGCACACTGCTGGGGGCCTGGAGGGTACCCCTCTCCCCTATTCCTTCCTAGAAGACCCCCTCCTCCCTTGCTCAGACTCATCCTCTGCTTCCTGGTGTGGAGTTTCAGACATGGTCGGTTCGGTCTCCAGCCTGCAGTGTGGTTCCTGGGAGGGGAGGACCTGCGTGCGCCCTGCAGGGAGGACCCTGGGCTTCTGGGAGTCCGCAGACGGCGCCTGGGCGGGTCCTGCCGGGAAGAGTTAGAGTCCCTGTGACTCTTTGAGGGCAAGACAGGGAGGAAGCCAGGAAATCGTCACAGGGACTTTATTCTATGGCACATTCCCACTGAGAAGAACTGAAAGGCCATATTTTTTTGCTGTACAATGTATAGTGACGATCACTGGGATTTTTAAAGAATCTATCTATATAGTCTTGTAGAGATTTCTAACTACATCTGAGAATGTAAGCAATTTCATTAATCATCTAAGTCAAGTGGAGCTAGAGCATACTGGGATGTATTTAATTCCTTCGGTTTATTCCACAAATGATTGCTTTATAATTAAATGGACCTTAGGATATGAAGACGCAGAGGGAGAAGTCATTCACTGAAAGGCAGCGCTGCCGTCAGTCTTATTTTCCTAATTTCAGCTGCTGCCTTTTGCATTTTTGATTTTGAAAAACAAAACAAGAGGGATTGAAGGGTGGCGTGATCACCTCTCTCCAAGTTTGTAAAGGTCGCGCTTTCAGGGAGCTTGTCTTCTCTGTAAGGGATTTTAAGTCCCAAGTGCATGTGGCAGAGTAGGGAAATAATATCTAATGCGAAGTGGAGTAAAAGAGAAAGAGGGTGACAATGGCCCAAGGGCAAGGCAAGCCTTTGAGGATGCCCTGGCACTCGGTTTATAGACGGTTTATCCCTCAAGCAAGTGGTGCCCTGTCCTCCACACTCTGGCCTGGCAGCATCTACGCTGCTTTGTAAGGACTTTCCTCTATGCCAGGGGCACTCATGTGAAAGGCACTGGCGGTAACCCGGTGCTCATTCATCCATAGTACTCTCGCCCCTGTGTTCTCAGAAGACTTTCCCTCAAGAAGAGAAGTAGCTCTGGGCTCTCTGATTTTATCCCAATTCCCTCCCTGCCCTCGAGAGTCCCAATTCCAGGTAAGAACTTCCATTCCTGGAAGAAAGCTGTCTTTGGGTCACGGCAACATGGGAGTGTTGTGTTTGCAAAGACCGTACAAGGAGGACACAAATGGCAGCTAGCAACGCGATGCGATGACTCACGGTCACACTGCAGAATCTAGGCGCTTTAGAACAGTCAAGACTCTTTTCTGAATGTGTTTTGCATACAAGGTGCCTGCTAAATTCTGGTGAAACTGTTGTGAGTGAGTGAGATCCTTTCTGTGCATCTCTGCCAGGGGTTTACCAACACAATGAGTGAGGTGGACCCTCCGTCCACAACAAACCATGATTGGATTTAATTCCTAAATTTAATTTAGTACTGAGAATAATTAGAAAAATAATTAGAAAATAATTAGATGCCTTGAGTGCAAGATGGAAAGAGATGATAAAGAAGCCACAGAAATGGAGGCTGGGTGACCCGAGTGGCTGGTGTTGGGTCAGAGGTGTACATGGCAGAGTAAACACAAGTTTTGCTAAATATATCCACAGATACTGGACTTCCCAGATGGTGTTAGTGGTAAAGAACCCGCCTGCCAACACAGGAGACATGGGTTCAACCCCTGGGTGGGGAAGATCCCCTGGAGGAGGGCATGGCAACCCACACCAGTCTTCTTGATTAGAGAATCCCATGGACAAATGAGCCTGGCAGGCTACAGTCCATGGGGTTGCAAAAAGTCAGACATGATTAAGGGACTACATGCTTTAGAGGGTGAATCCATCCCAGAAGAATCCACAGCACAGTTTCATGGAAACACAAGTGGAGAGACTGGTGGAGCCCTAGGAGGCTTCCTTTTTCAATCTGCCATCATCTGAAGAGTCTTTGATTCTAAGCTGCTTTAAATTTTCCAGCTGCCGTGAGCCTGCTTCCAAGGTCGTTATACATGGGTCACTAAAACGTCTGATAATCAGTCACTTACCAGTGCCAGATCTGTTTCTAATGAGTTCAAAGGAGTTTGGTTCTTGTGGGTGGTGCATACATGCCTTCACTGTGTTCCACAGCTGTGTTACATTGGAGACAGGCGCGCGCCCGAGGTTTACCGTGAATTTGCCCCATCATTTGTGCCTTTACATGCGTGTGTCTCTTGCCAACACTGAGGTAGAAGACGAGGACCCGGAATGAGGGAAAGAGAGACTGTTGCACACGTGTTTTTAAATGTTTATTACTGCTTACTTCCTAATTTCTTTGCACTTGTGTTGCAAAATATAGGAAAGAGGCAGAGAAAACAATTCTGTGTGGGTTAGAATAAAAGAAAAAAAATAGTCCTAAATTAAGGACTACCTTTTTAATGGCAAACAGTTGAGATGGAGAAGAATGTTTATTTACACAACAAAGACCGGAATGCATGGATTTGCAGCCGTCTTCATCTTCCATATTCATCAAGGACTTTCTGCATATGGAGGATGCTCTTGGGGTCACTTGAGCTAACTTCTCTCCTCAGCGCAGCCCAGCAAAGCAGAGGGTCTTGTTACCCTCTTCTTGCTGGGAGCCGGAGCCTTCATCTCTGAGCTGGGACATGCTGATATCACTGTTTTGTCTCTCTTGTGAAATCAGTTCGATCCCAGCAACCACAGATGGACTCACAGGGCCTAAAGTTTGATTTTTAGAAGATAAAATTGCGTCAGTACCTAGGAAGGGCTTAGGAACTTAGAGGCCAGGGTTTGTGAAGTTGGTGTTTTAGGCAGATGACTTCTCAGAACATTTTCTGTGGACAGAAGCTACATTTTGCTGGGGGTGGCTGCACTTGCCCTCCATGCCAGGAGTCAAGTTGAATGCCTGTGCCCCAGTGCAGTTCCTTTCTGGAGATGGGGCAGTGGGCAGCGGCTTCCGGGATGACAACCCTGGGCAGGACCAGGCTCAGATAATGTGGTGGAGGCTGTGGGCGCTCACATATCAAGTTTGCACAGAAGAACGAAGCTGAATAAACATTTGTGCATGAGAGTCTTATAAGGTCTTGGTAAAATGACCCTTTTGCTGTGAGCACAGCTCTAGAAAGTGATCTCAATGGGGATGTGGAACCCCGGGCCCTACTGGAGTCTGGTCCAGGATGACTCTCCGCGTGTCCTGTACCTTCAGCGACCCTGGATGCAGGGTGAATGTGGGTTTATGAGCACAGCAGGTTCCACTTGACGGTCCCTCCCTAACATGACTCTAACCCATGTAACCGTCTGAGCTTCTGGAGGAAGTGGGGTCAGGGGTGGAGGGGTGGACAATGAGGAGACGCACCTGTGCACCTCTGCCAGAGGGACGACAGCCCAGGGCACGTGTCAGTGGTGAGTGGTCTTCCCCTGCCCCCTCCAGGTGGGTGGGCATCCTGTGATCAAACACACGCACCTTGAAGGAAGTGCCGCGTGGCAGCCCAGACCCCATAAACAGCCCCCGGGCCGTGTGAGGTCCCCGCCCAGCTGTGCAGAGGCTCGGGGCTCATGACTCGTTTCCCTCCTTATCTCTAAGTCACTTGACGATGGAGCAGGACAACCAGATGTGATGTGCAGCTAGAGGAAAAATACCCGAGAGAAATAAGAAACTGTTTATGAAAACTTGGCTTCTTTTACCAAAAAATCATTTCATATTAATCATTCGCAAAGAATGAGGCGCATATGTGAAATCAGATACACAGATCAGAGTATTAAAACATTAAAAAAATGTGTAAATTCCAACTGCTATGAGTTTGCCGAAAACAATCTTGATTTTTTAAAAATATGTTTCCCATTTATTGTAACATTTGAATGCACTCCAGATCATCTTTCATTCACATTTTTCTCACTCTTGTTTGTGGATGTCCAAAATAAGGACAGCAGGGAAGAAAATAAACTGCGACCCATTTCCTCCTTTTCTCCTTAAATAGAAGAGCTTTAAAATTCAATTTTGCTTACTTATTTTGCTGTTGAATCACTGCAGGAGGATGGAGGCCCCATGGTCTACGGACACTGCTCCGGGTGTGAGAGAAGGTTCCTGCTGGAGACCGGTCCCTGGTCATCTGAGATGCTCCCTCCTGGCTCCCAACTTTGCCCCAGGCCCTTAGGGTCAGAAGGAGCCTGTCTTTCTGGGATAGGTTCTTTTAAATGGAAAACCTGCCGGCAGCCATCACTCAGAAAATAACAGCACAGACCATCTCTTTCCCAGAATACGTCACATGTGCACACATACGCTCACACTCCCGTCACGTAACCGTTGGCGGGGTGCTATGGACTTACATCCACCTACATGGACCGCGATCCATTCCATGTGTTGGGATATATCTACATGGATTCTACATGCTAAGCTCCCACCATGTGGGCCAAATGCTGGGAAGGGGTGGGCTAGCAGAGGGTTGTTCCAAGCTGAAGCCTCAGAGAAAGTCAAGGTGGGGAGGGAGGGTGGGCAGTGCTCTTGGGGGCAGGAGGGTGGGCGAGGGCTGGAAGGAGCAAGCCTTGAAGAATGAGAAGCCGGGAGTGATGGGATCTGACCATTGTCTCAGAAGAGAGCTTGGCTTCTCTCTAGGGATGGAGGAGGTGGAATCTGAGTAGGGGCTCCCGAGGACACCTGGACCAACAGACGGACAGACAGACAGACAGGAATGGGCATTTCAGGATACATCAGTTGGAGGCAGAGCGGTTAACATTTTGTGCTGCTTGACTGTAGGATGGTGAAGGGAGGACTGTTTGGATGGTTCCAGGGTTCGGCGGAGGGGACATCTGATGTCAGAATTCCAGGCTCCAGAACCCTGCGAGTAGATGTCCACTGTGTAAAAGCCCCCAAGTTCATGGTACTTGTTTCAGCAACTGGAGTGGACAGACACCCTTTGCACCTTCACTCTCTCTCTCTCTCTCTCTCTCTCTCTCTTTTTTTAATCTGTGATGGACAGCTACTCCTAGGGTCTGTTGATGGAAAGTGTTCAACAAATCCCAAAGCTGCATTCCACCCTTTGATTATATGTGCGTTCATGCTAAGTCACTTCAGTCCTGTCTGACTCTTTTGCAACCCTATGGCCTGTAGCCCACCAAGCTCCTCTGTCCATGGGATTCTCCAGAATACTGGAGCAGGTTGCCATCCCTGATGTAGGATAAAGTTTATGTTACGTAAAGCACAGAGAAAATGTTTTCTTTACAGGATCATGGGTAACTTCTAGGGTCAATTATTAATAAAAACTGAAAATGTTATGGCCATGATTACCTAGTTTGATAAGAAGCAGAAACCCCCAGGAAGTGACTGAGAATGACCGCAGCTCTTTGGACATTGAAGTGGAGTATTACAGACCCCTCTGCTCAAGAACAGGCATTCTCTTGACGTTTCGACAAAGTTTCAAAGTGTGCTGACGTTCACAGTGTGTGTAAAATAGATAAAAATACAAGAAAAACCCTAAAATTGCTAAGATCACATTATTCATGAAGTTTCAGAATTTAAAAAAGTGAAACAATAAACCCAGGAATGAACACCTTATTGCTGCTCTGTGGTTGACTTGTGTGTCCCTAAACTTGTGTTCCCCTAAACTTGTGTTCCCGTCCTGACCTCCAGAACCTGGAAGTGAGTTTTGTGCAGGTGTGATCAAGTGGAGACAGTCGCACTGAAT